>NC_135236.1:19659383-24659383 GCF_051348905.1 Ranitomeya variabilis | reverse complement strand
GCTATTAGTCATTGGGCCTCTCTTTGCTAAATCTAGTTCATTCTTACGTTTGTCATTTCTTCTTACCTCACCGTTATTATTTGTGGGGGGCTTGTATTACTTTGGGGTCTTCCTCTTGAGGCAAGAGAGGTCTTATTTTCTCTGAAAGGGTTAGTTAGTTCTCCGGCTGGCGCGAGACGTCTAGAACCAACGTAGGTACGTTCCCCGGCTGCTGCTAGTTGTTTGTGTTAGGATCAGGTATACGGTCAGCCTAGTTACCACTTCCCTATGAGCTGGTTTTTTGTGTTTGCAGACTTAGCTGGTACTCCTGAGATCCTCTGCCATTAGGATCATAACATAGAGCCCAGGGTCAGCAGGAGGAGGAGAGGGAGCAGAGTGTAGGCTGAAGCCTAATTGAACCAATTTCAAAGGTAACCTTTAACCCCCCCTCAGGTGTTACAAACTAGAAGAGCCACACCTTATGCAGCAGTAGTGCTGCACAAGTCAAAGGTTGCTCTTTTAATTTTTCTCCTTGCACACGCTGAATGAAACACATATAACAATTAGCCCTTTATACAGTCAAACTATGTTGGAGGTGAGAGTTCCCTTCGTAATGAGATGCAGCACAGCTGTCAAAAATCCCACCTTGGTGCTGGGCGCGGCCTCCTGAGCGTCGTTATTTGCTGCACAGGAGTCTGCGCTGTCGTGTTATCCCTTGGCCATGCGCTGTTAGCGCTGCCCGTCCTCTGACATCATTTAATGTCGGCCGGTGCGGTTCGTGATGACCATCAATCCCAGCCCCGCAGTGTCTTTACATTGTAAAAACACTGCGGGGCTGGGATTCATGGCCTGGCGCAGTACATATGTTCGCCTCTCACACTCGGATCCTTACACCTGCTTCAGACTGTGTGGCGTCAGCTGATCCCTTATCGCATGCCACGGCCATGAAGCCGCACAGTCTGAAGAAGGCGGAAGGAGATGAGGGACAGGCGAACATATGCACTGCTCATGCCCATCAATCACACCCTCGCAGTCAAAATAAATAAGACACCGATGGGCGTTGTGTGGGGCAGGGCGGCCGCAGAGGCGCTGCCAGCCAAACAATGATGCCAGAAGACGGGCAGCACTACCAAGGGGGTTGCAGCGTGTCATTACAAAGGAAAGTCACACCTCAGGGATGGTTAAATGGTCACAGAGAACACATTTTAGACGTGTTCAGTTCCACATGTGCAAGGAGAATAAGTTTATGAGCCAACTTGCACACATGCAGCATTACTGCTGTACAAGGTGGCTGTAAAACATACAAACGCCTGGGGGAGGGGTGACAGGTTCCCTTCAATTTCAGTTCTTGTGTCTGCGTGGCTGTTGCAGGACACATTGCCGGCTACACAGCAGGGGAACAGCTGGCGGTGCTGAACCCCACTGACACATTGGCGGGTGTTTGGCTCTGTGCAGCCAGCACTTCCGGGCCCCAACTGGCGTTGTTAGAGCCCAGGGTCAGCAGGAGGAGGAGAGGGAGCGGAGTGTAGGCCGAAGCCTGCAATGGTGGCAGCTTTATGTCTGCGTGGCTGTTGCTGGACACGTTGCCGGCTACACAGCAGGGGAACAGCTGGCGGTGCTGAACCCCACTGACACATTGGCGAGGTGTTTGGCTCTGTGCAGCCAGCACTTCCGGACAGCAACTAGCAGTGTTGGAGCCCGGGCTCTGCAGGTGGAGCAGAGTGTAGGCCGAAGCCTGCACTGGAGCAAGTTGAAAGGGAACCTTTAACCCCCCCCCAGGCGTTTGTAGCTGAAAGAGCCATGTTGTACAGCACTAATGCTGGAAAAGGTAAATGTAGCTCTTTAATTATGGTCCTTGCAAACGCTGAACTTGACACTCTTGAAATGAGTCCCCTCACACCGTTAAACCGTCCGGTCGGTGGAACTTTCCTTTGTCATGTGACGCAGCACAGCCATCATTCTTACCCCCTTGGCGCCGTGCGCCGCCTCCTGAGCGTTGTTTGAATCTGTCCCGGATCCTGCGCTGTTATGTTAGCTTTTGGCCATGCACACATTTTGCGCTGCCCATCTTCTGACATCATTTGGTGTCGGGCTGGCTGCGCCTGTGCGGCCGCGCTGGCCAAGATCCCGCCTCACTGTGTCATCTAATGTAATCACTCTGCGGACCTGTGATCCATGGGCATGAGCAGTGCATATCCTCGCCTCTCACTCCCCTCCCTACGGCTTCTTCAGACTGTGCGGCGTCACGGCCGTGGCATGCTATTATGGATCAGCTGACGTTGCACAGTCTGAAGAAGGCGTAGGGAAATGAGTGAGAGGCGGAGGTTCAGATATGCACTGCGCATGTCCATGGATCACAGGCCCGCAGTGGGATTAAATCAGAAGACACTGCGAGGTGGGATCTCGGCCAGCACGGCCGCACAGGCGCAGCCAGCCTAACACCAAATGATGTCAGAAGACGGGCAGCGCAAAATGTGTGCATGGCCAAGGGCTAACATAACAGCGCAGGATCAGGGAAAGATTCAAACAACGCTCAGGAGGCGGCGCACGGTGCCAAGGGGGTAAGAATGACAGCTGTGCTGCGTCACATGACAAAGGAAAGTTCCACTGACCGGACGGTTTAACGGTGTGAGGGGACACATTTCAAAAGTGTTAGGTTCAGCATGTGCAAGGAGCACCACAAAAAGAGGCACTTTTTCCTTTTACATCATTACTGCTGCACAAGGTGGCTCTTTCAGTAACAAATGCCTGGGGGGGGGGGGACAGGTTCCCTTCAATTTAAGTTGTTGTGCCTGTGTGGCGATCGCATGACACGTTGCCGTATACACAGCAGGGGAGCAGCAGGCATTACTGAACCCAACTAACACATTGGCGAGGTGTTTGGCTCTGTGCGGACAGCACTTCCAGACAACAACTAGCGGTGTTGGAGCCCAGGGACAGCAGGAGGAGGAGGTGGAGGAGATAGGAGGGATTGCCACTCACACAGCTGGGGAACAGCTGACGTTACTGAACCCCAATAACAGAGGAGCGACTGTTGACTGTGCGGACAGCACTTCCAGACAACAACTAGTGGTGTTGGAGCCCAGGGACAGCAGGAGGAGGAGGTGGAGGAGATAGGAGGGATTGCCACTCACACAGCTGGGGAACAGCTGACGTTACTGAACCCCAATAACAGAGGAGCAACTGTTGACTGTGCGGACAGCAATTCCAGACAACAACTAGCGGTGTTGGAGCCCAGGGACAGCAGGAGGAGGAGGTGGAGGAGATAGGAGGGATTGCCACTCACACAGCTGGGGAACAGCTGACGTTACTGAACCCCAATAACAGAGGAGCGACTGTTGACTGTGCGGACAGCACTTCCGGACAACAACTAGCGGTGTTGGAGCCCAGGGACAGCAGGAGGAGGAGGTGGAGGAGATAGGAGGGATTGCCACTCACACAGCTGGGGAACAGCTGACGTTACTGAACCCCAATAACAGAGGAGCGACTGTTGACTGTGCGGACAGCACTTCCGGACAACAACTAGCGGTGTTGGAGCCCAGGGACAGCAGGAGGAGGAGGTGGAGGAGATAGGAGGGATTGCCACTCACACAGCTGGGGAACAGCTGACGTTACTGAACCCCAATAACAGAGGAGCGACTGTTGACTGTGCAGACAGCACTTCCGGACAACAACTAGCGGTGTTGGAGCCCAGGGACCGCAGGAGGAGGAGGTGGAGGAGATAGGAGGGATTGCCATTCACACAGCTGGGGAACAGCTGACATTACTGAACCCCAATAACAGAGGAGCGACTATTGACTGTACGGACAGCACTTCCAGAAAATAACTAGCGGTGTTGGAGCCCAGGGATAGCAGGAGGAGCAGAGGAACACAGTGTAGGCCGAAGCGTGATTGGAGAAAGTCGAAAGGGAACCTTTAACCCCCCTTCCAAGGCGTTTGTAGCTGAAAGAGCCAGCTTGTGCAGCACAAAGGATGCAAAAGGAAAAGGTGGCTCTTTTCATTATGCTCCTTGCAAACACAGAACTAAACACTTATAAAATGTGTCCCCTGATACCGTGAGACCGTCCCGGAGGTGGGACTTTCCTTCGTAATATGACGCAGCACAGCTGTCATTCCTACCCCCTTGGTGCCGTGCCCCGGCTCCTCAGCGTTGTTTGATTCCATCCCGGAGCCTGCGTTGTTATGTTATCCCTTGGCCAGGCACACTTAGCGCTGCCCCTCTTCTGACATCATTTGGTGTCAGGCTGGCTGCGCCTGTGCAGCCGCGCTAGCTGGGAGCCCGTCTCGCAGTGTCGTCTAATGTAATCCCA
Organism: Ranitomeya variabilis; assembly: GCF_051348905.1. Taxonomy (NCBI): domain Eukaryota; kingdom Metazoa; phylum Chordata; class Amphibia; order Anura; family Dendrobatidae; genus Ranitomeya; species Ranitomeya variabilis. The sequence continues at coordinate 24,655,094 of NC_135236.1, read as the reverse complement.
CCGCGGGCCTGGGATCCGTGCCCATGCGCAGTGCATATCCTCGCCTCTCACTCCCCTCCCTACGGCTTCTTCAGACTGTGCGGCGTCACGGCCGTGGCATGCTATTAGGGATCAGCTGACGGCGCACAGTCTGAAGTAGGCGTAGGGAGATGAGTGAGAGGCGGAGGTTCAGATATGCACTGCGCATGTCCATGGATCTAAGGCCCCCAGTGGGATTAAATCAGAAGACACTGCGAGGCGGGATCTCGGCCAGCGCGGCCGCACAGGCGCAGTCAGCCTGACACCAAATGATGTCAGAAGAGGGGCAGCGCTAAGTGTGCCTGGCTAAGGGATAACATAACAGCGCAGGCTTCGAGACAGAATCAAACAATGCTGAGGAGCCGGCGCACCGCGCCGGGGGGGGGGTGGGGTGAGAATGAAGGCTGTGCTGCGTCACATTACAAAGGAAAGTCCCACCTCCGGGACGGTTACGGTATCAGTGGACACATTTTATAAGTGTTAAGTTCTGCGTGTGCAAGGAGCTAAACAAAAATAGCTACCTTTTCCTTGTGCAGCATTACTGCTGCACAAGGTGGCTCTTTCAGTAACAAACGCCTTGGGGGGGGGACAGGTTCCCTTACATTTCAGTTGTTGTGTCAGCGTGGCGGTCGCAGGACACATTGCCGGCTACACAGCTGGGGATCAGCTGACGTTACTGAAACCCAATTCCACTGGGTCGTATGTTTTGACTGTGCAGACGGCACTTCTGTGCCTCAGCTGGCGGTGTTGGAGCCCAGGAATTAAAGTTCAGGTGGTAGAAAGATGAACACAACAGGAGACCTGGATACTGTAGACAGTCACCTAATTATTTAATCAGGAAGAGGAGTGGCAAATTCCTGCGAGATCCAGGCCTTGTTCATTTTCAGGAAAGTAAGCCGGTCAACGTTATCGGAGGATAGTCGCATGCGACGGTCAGTTAGTACACCACCTGCAGCACTAAAGACGCGTTCCGATAGTACACTAGCCGCAGGGCAAGCCAGCACCTCCAATGCATACTGGCTTAGCTCTGGCCATGTATCCAGCTTTGAGACCCAAAACTTGAAAGGGGAAGAGCCGTCTGGGAGTACAGCAAGAGGGCAAGACATGTAGTCTGTCACCATCTGACGGAACCGTTGCCTCCTGCTGACTGGAGCCGTCTGTGATGGTGTAGACTTTTGTGGCGGGCACACAAAACTGTGCCACGGTTGGGCCATACTGGTCTTGCCTTGGGCAGAGGCACTGCTTCTGCTCCCTCTTTGTGCAGAGCCTCCTCCACTGCCTGGACGCACTGAGCTGCTTTGTAATGCACTAGCAGCACTTTTCTCAGTTGGAATGGAGAAGATGATGGAATTCACCAGTGTGTCTTGGTACTCCCGCATTTTTCGCTCCCGGTTCAACGGTGTGATAAAGCTTTCTACGTTGTCCCGGTAGCGAGGATCGAGGAGGGTGAACACCCAATAATCAGACATGTTGAGAATGTGGGTGATGCGGCGGTCGTTTTTCAGGCACTGCAGCATGTAATCCACCATGTGCTGCAGACTGCCAACTGCCCAAGAAACGCTGTCCCCTGCTGGAGGCGTGATCTCTGCCCGCTCGTCATCACCCCACCCTCGCTGTACACACTGAGTACTGGACAATTGTGTAACTCCCTCCTCTGGATGGATGTCTTCCTCCTCCATTGACTCCTCCTCATCCTCCTCACAAAGTGTCCCCTGCCTATGCATTTGTGAGGAACCACGTGGCGCTGACTGTCCAAAAGATGATGGAAATGGTGAATCCTCATCCTCCACCTCTTCCACAACATCATCCCTTAGCGCTTGCAGTGATTTTTCAAGCAGGCAGATAAGGGGGACAGTCATGCTGACTAGTGCATCATCTGCACTCGCCATCCACGTGGAATAATCGAAGGGATGCAAAACCTGGCAGACGTCCTTCATAGTGGCCCACTCTGTGGTTGTGAAGTCTGAAAGGCACGGAGTGCGACTTCTTTGTGCCTGATGCAGCTGGTACTCCATTACAGCTTGCTGCTGCTCACACAACCGCTCCAACATATTTAACGTGGAATACCACCTGGTAGGTAGGTCACATATGATGCAATGTTCCGGCAGGCGGTGTCGGCGCTGAAGAGCCGCAATGCGCGATTTTGCCGTGCTGGAACGCCGCAAGTGAGCACACTCTAGGCGGACCTTGTGCAGCAGTGCATCAAGATCCGGATAGTCCCTCAAAAACTCTGCACAACCAAATTGAGCACATGTGCCAGACATGGGATGTGAGTGAGGTTGCCGAGGCCCAGAGCTGCCACCAGATTTCGGCCATTATCACACACTACCATGCCTGGCTGGAGATTCGCTGGCACAAACCACACATCGCTCTCCTGCTTGATGGCATTCCAGAGCTCCTGCGCTGTGTGGCTTCGATTCCCCAAAGAAATTAATTTCAAGACGGCCTGTTGCCACGGCTGTGCTCATGTCAGTCGTAACAGGTAAACATTCATCACGGGTCCATGTGGAGGTGGACTGTGACGGCTCCTGCAGTGATGATTCTGAGGAACTGGTGTAAGAGGAAGAGTCAATGCATACAGAATGGATTCCTGCAATCCTTGGAGTGGGCAGGACACGTCCTGCGCCACTCGCACGATCTGTACCTGGCTCAACAACATTAACCCAATGGGCAGTGAGGGAAAGGTATCGCCCCTGTCCATGTTGACTGGTCCACGCATCGGTGGTGAGGTGGACCTTGCTACTGACGGCATTCAGTTGCGCGTGTTTTATGTGTCCCTCCACATGCTTGTGCAGGGCAGGGACAGCTTGCCTGCTGAAGTAAAAGCGGCTGGGCACATTGTACTGTGGGACTGCCAATGACATCAAGTCACGGATGCTGTCAGTCTCCACCAGCCTGAATGACAGCATTTCCAGTGACAGAAGTTTGGCAATGCCTGCAGTCAGAGCCTGTGCTCGTGGGTGGTTTGACGAGAAAGGCCGCCTTTTCTCCCATGCCTGTACTACCGATGGCTGTAGACTGGGCTGGGAGTGTGTGGATGACTGGGAAAGTGGTGCTGCGGGTGGAATTACAGCGGGTCTCTGGACAACAGGGCCAGAGGTTCTTCCACGGCGATCCTGGGAGGAAGCCGAACCAGCTGCGTGTGAGCTGGAGGAAGAGGCAACACGAGCTGAAGAGGTGGTAGCTGCCGCTGTTGGTTGGCCTAGCTCTTCAGTGTGTTTTTCTAACTCCGCCGCGTGCCTGTTGCGCACATGTTTCCACATGTTGGAGGTATTGAGGTTGCTGACATTTCGACCTCTTTTGACTTTGTGATGACACACCTTGCATTTGGCATAGCAAATGTCATCTGCAACTGTGTCAAAAAAGGGCCAGACACTGCAAGTCTTGGGAGCGCCCTTTTTGGCTCTTGGAACAGACATGCTCCTAACGGGTGCCAAAGTGGAGGCTACAGGCTGCGCAGTCTTCCCCCTCCCTCTACCTCTTTGGCCCGTTCTAGGAATCTCTTCCTCGGAGCTGCTCCCACCACCTTCCTGTCCCTCACGCTACGATGGGTCAAGGACCTCATCATCTTCACTACCCTCTGCCACCAACTGCTCCTCCTGGGTAGTCTCAGCAGCAGAGCACGCACCAGAAAGTGGCACCTGAGTGTCATCATCAGCGGATGCGGCCTGCGATGTGGTGACCGGAGGCACTGGCCCACCCGCCTCTTCAGAGGAAGAGAGAAAAAGCTGTTGGGCATCACTGCACCCTGCCTCTTCTTACATTTCTCCAATGCTGCTTGGCTGGCCCCCTGTTTCCAAGCCAAGAGATTCAGAGAACAGAAGTAGAGACGGCTCCTGTCCTGGGCTCTCTGTCTGCCTGTGCAAATTGGCAGGTGGTGAAACGACAGATGGGTGCTCTCCAGTGCTCTGTGTCTGAGAGGATGTGGCACTAAATGAAGTCGATGCGTTAGCTGCCATCCATCCGACAACGGCTTCAATTTGGTCTTCACGCAGCAGCGGTGTACGGTCTCTACGACAAAGCTGCGGATGAAGGACTGTTCCCTGCTGAAACTGGGTGATGATGAGTCGCAGCAGGCACAGAATCCCCACGTCCTCTCCCTGCTCCGTGCCCACGCCCACGTGCCTTACTCCCTGCCTTCTTCATCTTGGTTGACTGATAAAGATAAGCAGAAAAGTACTAACGGCTTTGTGTGCTTATTCCTGAACAGCTCCTAACAGGTATAAGAAACACTAATTTTCTAAAGTGTGGACTAGACTTTAATATGAGCTAATGTGGCCTACACAAATGTAAAGTGGTGTGTTTGGTGAACATTATTATTTATTTATTTTTGGGGGCTGAACTGACAACAGAGAGAGCTGCAGTCACACGGAGACCGTGCAGACAGCCGTAAACGGCGCTGCAAGGCCCAAAAACCCTCCTCTACGTTATCCTATGTAGTGTTTTTCCACAAGTTAGCTGGAGACGGGTGGAAAGACACTAATAGGAATTTTTTGAAAAAATGTGCAGCAGCCTGCACTACTTAAAACAAAAGGAAAATTGATTTTACGGTATGACGCAGTGAAGAACCCTGAGCTGGATACAACCAGGCTATGGCTGCTCACAGACTACAGGGCGAGCTGCAGTCACACGGAGACCGTGCAGACAGCCGTAAACGGCGCTGCAAGGCCCAAAAACCCTCCTCTACGTTATCCTATGTAGTGTTTTTCCACAAGTTAGCTGGAGACGGGTGGAAAGACACTAATAGGAATTTTTTGAAAAAATGTGCAGCAGCCTGCACTACTTAAAACAAAAGGAAAATTGATTTTATGGTATGACGCAGTGAAGAACCCTGAGCTGGAGACAACCAGGCTATGGCTGCTCACAGACTACAGGGTGAGCTGCAGTCACACGGAGACCATGCAGACAGCCGTAAACGGCGCTGCAAGGCCCAAAAACCCTCCTCTACGTTATCCTATGTAGTGTTTTTCCCCAAGTTAGCTGGATACGGGTGGAAAGACACTAATAGGATTTTTTTGAAAAAATGAGCAGCAGACTACACTACTTGAAAAAAAAAAAAAAGAACAGTATGAGGCAATGAACCACCCTCCCTGAACTGAATACAACCAGCTATGGATGGCCTATGGCTGCACTCAGACTAGAGAGTGGGCTGCACTCACACACACACACACAGACCTTGCAGATCGCTGTGAAAGCAGCGCTGCAAGACAAAATCAAGGTGATTAGTAGGTGAACACAGCGGTTGCTAAATTAGCCTTGGAAAAGAACTATGAAGCAAATCGCTATCTCTAAACTGGCCCTCAGTCAGCAAACAGCATCCTGTCACTAACTGAATTCACAGCAGAGTGAGCGCAAATTGGCGCCAGTGACTTTTAAACTGCAGCATGACATCATTTCAGCAGCCAATCACAGCATTGCCAGTAGTTTCATGCCCTCCATGCTGAACAGGATGTGCCCACACTTGGAATCATTCTTATTGGCTGAATTTGTGCAAATTTGTGCAGTTTGAATCCTGGGAACTTCCGATTCCGGTATCCGATACGCGGCAAGTATCGGATCTCGTTATCGGAATTCCGATACCGCTAAGTATCGGCCGATACCCGATACTTGCGGTATCGGAATGCTCAACACTAGCAAGGATTCCTGCTCAAACACACACTTCTCCAACTTGGCATAGAGGGAGTTTGCCCGTAGGAGGTCGAAGACTTTGTATCTGGAGAGTAGATGAGAATATCGTCCAGATAGACTACGACCGAGGTGGTGAGCATATCCCGGAAGATATCATTCACAAAGTCTTGTAAAACAGCAGGGACATTACAGAGCACGAAAGGCATCACCAGGTATTCATAGTGCCTGTCCCTGGTGTTAAATGCCGTCTTCCATTCGTCCCCCTCACGGATCTGAATCAGGCTGTAGGCACCCCGCAGATCAAGCTTAGTAAATACCCTCGCTCCCCGCAACCTACCGAATAGCTCAGATATCAGAGGCAGAGGGTATTTGTTCTTAACAGTGATGGCGTTAAGACCCCTGTAATCTATGCATGGACATAATTCTTCTGCACGAAGAAGAAACCCACCCCTGCAGGTGACACTGACTTCCTAATGAATCCTCTTGCCAGATTCTCATGAATGTATTTGATCATCGCCTCCATCTCCAGGAGAGGAAGGGGATAGACTCGACCCTGGGGAGGCTCTGCACCAGGCAAGAGGTCAATAGGACAGTCATAGGGGTGGTGGGTGGAAGGGTCTCTGCAGCCCTCTTGAAGAACACATCCGCATAGGACCAATAGTGCTTGGGGAGAGAAGAAAGATCTGCGGGTTCTTCAGGTGTAGCAACCTGAATGCACTCCCTCAGACATCTACCCTCACAAGACTCACTCCATCACAGAATTCTCCCAGAGGACCACTCTATATGAGGAGAGTGGTAGCATGGCCATGGTATCCCTAACAGGACCTCATCAATTCCTTTGGGAATGACTAGCAAGGAGATAATCTCCTGATGGGATGGAGATATGGACAAAGTAAATGGGATGGTCTGGTGTGTTATTTGTGAGGGCAGAGTCGACCCATTCACCACTCGTATAGTCACCGACTTGGCGAGCATCACCAGGGGTATTGCGTGGCGTTGGGCGAAGGCAGAGGACATAAAATTCCCCTCCACTCCGGAATCTACACAAAGCTCGACTGCAAGAGTTGTTGGGCCTAGAGCGATTGCCCCTTTGAATGACAGTTTGGAAGAAAATGTCGCCGTGTCTAGTTTACCACCTCCTACATCCACTAGATGCTGATGTTGTCTGTTATGATCCGGTGACCTAGGAGCAGCATGAGACTTTCTCTGGAGTAGGTGGAACCTGTACTGACCACAAACCCTAAACTGACACTGCAACTAGAAGTAGCCGTGGGGTGTACCTAACACATCCTAGACACCTCAACACAGCCGGAGGACTAAATACCCCTATAGATGGAAATGGGAATTCTATCTTGCCTCAGAGCAGAACCCCAAAGGATAGGCAGCCCCCACAAATATTGACTGTGAGTAGGAGAGGATAGACACACGCAGGCAGAAAGCAGGATTTAGCAAAAGAGGCCACTCTAGCTAAATAGGAAAGGATAGGACAGAATACTAAGCGGTCAGTATTAAAACCCTAAAAATATCCACAGCAGATAATACAAAAATTCCACCATCTAACTAAAGACATGGAATGTATATCTGCATCTCCTGAGAATCCAACTAGACAGAAAAAATCCTAACACAGTCTAAGCTGGACAAGAAAAAACAATGAACAGCACTGAATAGTAAAGCACACAGCATGTGTGCTGCAGAAACAAAAAAACAGACACTTATCTTTGCTGACTTGGCAGTAGGGCAGGAGGAACCAGACAGAGGTGCAAAACCTCCAAGAACAATGGGCAACTGGCAAAGACTACTGAATCCTGCACACCTAAATATCCCAGTCAGAGCTGCAATCAGCAGAGACACCTGACCAAGATTGCAACCCAGGGACAACTGCATTACCACCAACAACCACCGGAGGGAACCCAAGATCAGAATTCACAACAGTACCCCCCCCTTGAGGAGGGGTCACCAAACCCTCACCAGAGCCCCCAGGCCGATCAGGATGAGTCAGATGAAAGGCACGGACCAAATCAGCCGCATGGACATCAGAGGCAAAAACCCAAGAATTATCCTCCTGGCCATAACCCTTCCATTTGAAAAGGTACTGAAGCCTCCGCCTCGAAAAGCGAGAATCCAAAATCTTCTCAACCACATACTCCAACTCCCCATCAACCAATGCAGGGGCCGGAGGATCAACAGAGTGAACAACGAGCACCACATATTTCCGCAATAAAGATCTATGGAAGACATTATGGATAGCAAAAGAGGCCGGAAGGGCCAATCGAAAAGACACTGGATTAATAATCTCAGAAATCCTATAAGGACCAATAAACCAAGGCTTAAACTTAGGGGAAGAAACGTTCATAGGAACATGACGGGAAGACAACCAGGCCAGATCCCCAACCCGAAGCTGGGAACCAACACACCGACGACGGTTAGCAAAACATTGAGCCTCTTCCTGTTGTGAATTCCGTTCTGGGGCTCCCTCCTGTGGTTGTGAATGGTACTTTTGTGGGTTCTGCCCTTGGGCTCCCTCTGGTGGTTTTGAGTGGAACTGCTGCTCCTTGAGTTTAGCTGTAGCAGCTGTATCCGCTGATCGTATCTCTTGGCCTTGCTATTTAACCTGGCTCTGGTCTTTAGTTCTTGCCAGCTGTCAATGTTTTCCGGGTTGGATTCAGATCTCTCCTAGGATTTCTCTGGTTGCCGGTCCATTTCAGCAAAAGATAAGTTCCTGCTGGTTCTTTGGTTGTCCATTTGTTTTGGATTTTATTGCCCTGCTATTTCTTGTTTCTTTTTGTCCAGCTTGTCATTATGATATTTTTAGGCTAGCTGGAAGCTCTGGGGAAGCAGATTTGCCCCTCCACACCGTGAGTCGGTGTGGAGATCATTTTTGTGAACGCTGCGTGGATTTTCAGTTTTTATACTGACCGCACAGTATCCTTTCCTATTTCTGTCTATCTAGATTAGAATTGGCCTCTTTTGCTAAAATCTGTTTTCATTTCTGTGTATGTCATTTCCATCTCCACTCACAGTCAATATTTGTGGGGGCTATCTTTCTTTTTGGGGGTTTCTCTGAGGCAAGATAGTTTTCCGTTTCCATCTTTAGGGGTAGCTAGTTCTCAGGCTGTGACGAGGTGTCTAGGGAGTGACAGGAACATCCCACGGCTAATTCTAGTGTTGGTGTTAGGATTAGGAACTGTGGTCAGTAAAGTTGCCACCTCTCCAGAGCTTGTCCATGTTTCCTTTTAACCACCAGGTCATATCAGTGTTGCTCCTTAACCACCAGGTCATAACAGTACAGCTGGCCCGCAATGTGTTGAATGCATCTCAAAAGAGGGAAAAAAAAGGAGTCCTGAGTCATTTTTTTTTCTTTGCAGCCTGTTTTGTCTTTTTTTTTTCCCCTTAACCTTTGGGTGGTTCAGGATTCTGGTGCTGATATGGAGGTTCAGGGTCTGTCCTTGCGTGTGGATCAACTCGCTGCAAGGGTACAGAGTATTCAAGATTATGTTGTCCAGACTCCGGTTTTAGAACCTAGAATTCCTATTCCTGATTTGTTTTCTGGGGATAGATCTAAATTTTTGAACTTTAAAAATAACTGCAGGTTGTTTTTTGCTCTGAGACCCCGTTCCACTGGTGACTACATTCAGCAGGTGAAGATTGTCATTTCTCTGCTGCGTGGCGACCCCCAGGACTGGGCATTCTCCCTTGAACCAGAAAATCCTGCATTGCTCAACGTCGATGCATTTTTTCAAGCACTCGAATTGCTGTATGACGAGCCTAATTCTGTGGATCAGGCAGAGAAAACCTTGCTGGCTCTGTGTCAGGGTCAGGAGGCAGCAGAAGTATACTGCCAGAAATTTAGAAAGTGGTCTGTGCTCACAAAATGGAATGAGTATGCCCTGGCAGCGATTTTCAGAAAGGGTCTTTCTGAAGCCCTTAAAGATGTTATGGTGGGATTCCCCACTGTTGTGAATTAGACTTTTTGGCTCCCTCTTGTGGTTACTAGTGATATTACTCTGGGAGTTTCTTCCCTCAGTTTGCACCCACCTGGGCCGTTAGTCCAGGGGTGTTGCTATATAAACTTCCTGGATCCTTAGTCCAGTGCCTGGCATCGTTGTAATCAGATCCTTTCTGTTTGCTCCTATCTGCTGGTCCCGGTTCGTGCTAAATTAAGCTAAATCCTGCTTCTTTGTTTTTTGGGTTATTTGCTTGCTCTCATTTTTGTCCAGCTTGTACTAAATGTGATTCCTGACCTTGCTGGAAGCTCTAGGGGGCTGGTGTTCTCCCCCCGGGCCGTTAGACGGTTCGGGGGTTCTTGAATTTCCAGCGTGGATATTTTTGATAGGGTTTTTGCTGACCATATAAGTTATCTTACTATATTCTGCTATTAGCTAGTGGGCCTCTCTTTGCTAAATACCTAGCTCATTCTTACGTTTGTCTTTTCCTCTTACCTCACCGTTATTATTTGTTGGGGACTTGTTTGCCCGGATTAAAGGTGCCAAGTGGTTCACCAAGATAGATCTTCGTGGTGCGTACAACCTTGTGCGCATTAAGCAAGGAGATGAATGGAAGACTGCATTTAATACGCCCGAAGGTCATTTTGAGTACTTGGTGATGCCTTTTGGGCTCTCTAATGCTCCCTCAGTGTTTCAGTCCTTTATGCATGATATTTTCCGGAAGTATCTGGATAAATTTATGATTGTTTATCTGGATGATATTCTGGTTTTCTCTGATGATTGGGACTCACATGTGGAGCAGGTCAGGATGGTGTTTCAGGTTTTGCGTGAGAATGCTTTGTTTGTTAAGGGCTCAAAGTGTCTCTTTGGAGTACAGAAGGTTCCCTTTTTGGGGTTTATTTTTTCCCCTTCTGCTGTGGAGATGGACCCAGTCAAGGTCCGAGCTATTCATGAGTGGACTCAACCCACGTCAGTTAAGAGTCTTCAGAAGTTCTTGGGTTTTGCTAATTTCTACCGTCGTTTTATCGCTAATTTTTCTAGCGTTGTTAAACCTTTGACGGATATGACCAAGAAAGGTTCTGATGTTGCTAACTGGGCTCCTGGAGCCGTGGAGGCGTTCCAGGAGTTGAAACGCCGGTTTACTTCGGCGCCTGTTTTGTGCCAGCCTGATGTCTCACTTCCCTTTCAGGTCGAAGTGGATGCTTCTGAGATTGGGGCAGGGGCCGTTTTGTCACAGAGAGGCCCTGGTTGCTCGGTAATGAGACCATGTGCTTTCTTCTCTAGGAAGTTTTCGCCTGCTGAGCGGAATTATGATGTTGGCAATCGGGAGTTGCTGGCCATGAAGTGGGCATTTGAGGAGTGGCGTCATTGGCTCGAGGGTGCTAAGCATCGTGTGGTGGTCTTGACTGATCACAAAAATTTGATGTATCTCGAGTCTGCTAAACGCCTGAATCCTAGACAGGCCCGCTGGTCATTGTTTTTCTCCCATTTTGACTTTGTGGTCTTGTATTTACCAGGTTCAAAGAATGTGAAGGCTGATGCTCTTTCAAGGAGCTTTGTGCCTGACTCTCCTGGAGTCGCAGAACCAGTTGGTATTCTTAAAGAGGGAGTTATTTTGTCAGCCATTTCTCCTGATTTGCGACGCGTGTTGCAGAGATGTCAGGCTGGTAGACCTGACTCTTGTCCACCTGACAGACTGTTTGTTCCTGATAAGTGGACCAGCAGAGTCATTTCCGAGGTTCATTCCTCGGTGTTGGCAGGTCATCCGGGAATTTTTGGCACCAGAGATCTGGTGGCTAGGTCCTTTTGGTGGCCTTCCTTGTCACGGGATGTGCGGTCATTTGTGCAGTCCTGTGGGACTTGTGCTCGAGCTAAGCCTTGCTGTTCTCGTGCCAGCGGGTTGCTCATGCCCTTGCCTGTCCCGAAGAGGCCTTGGACACACATTTCCATGGATTTCATTTCTGATCTCCCGGTGTCTCAGGGTATGTCTGTCATCTGGGTGGTATGTGATCGCTTTTCGAAAATGGTCCATTTGGTGCCTTTGCCTAATCTGCCTTCCTCTTCCGATCTGGTTCCTGTGTTCTTTCAGAATGTGGTTCGCTTACACGGCATTCCTGAGAATATTGTGTCTGACAGAGGATCCCAGTTTGTTTCCAGGTTCTGGCGATCCTTTTGTGCTAGGATGGGCATTGATTTGTCGTTCTCGTCTGCCTTTCATCCTCAGACTAATGGACAAACGGAGCGAACTAATCAGACTCTGGAGGCTTATTTGAGGTGTTTTGTTTCGGCAGATCAGGATGATTGGGTGACCTTCTTGCCGTTGGCTGAGTTTGTCCTTAATAATCGGGCTAGTTCCGCTACTTTGGTTTCGCCATTTTTCTGCAACTTTGGTTTCCATCCTCGTTTTTCCTCGGGACATGTGGAGCCTTCTGACTGTCCTGGGGTAGATTCTGTGGTGGATAGGTTGCAGCAGATCTGGAATCATGTGGTGGACAACTTAAAATTGTCACAGGAGAAGGCTCAGCGTTTTGCCAACCGCCGCCGCGGTGTGGGTTCCCGACTTCGTGTTGGGGATTTGGTGTGGCTGTCTTCTCGATTTGTTCCTATGAAGGTCTCCTCTCCTAAATTTAAGCCTCGCTTCATCGGTCCTTACAAGATATTGGAAATCCTTAATCCAGTGTCCTTTCGCTTGGATCTTCCGGTGTCGTTTGCCATTCACAACGTGTTCCATAGGTCCTTGTTGCGACGCTACGTTGTGCCTGTGGTTCGTTCTGCTGAGCCTCCTGCTCCGGTGTTGGTTGAGGGCGAGTTGGAGTACGTGGTGGAGAAGATCTTGGATTCTCGTCTCTCCAGACGGAGACTTCAGTATCTGGTCAAGTGGAAGGGCTATGGTCAGGAGGATAATTCCTGGGTGGTTGCCTCTGACGTGCATGCGGCCGATTTAGTTCGTGCCTTTCACGCTGCTCATCCTGATCGCCCTGGTGGTCTTGGTGAGGGTTCGGTGACCCCTCCTTAAGGGGGGGGTACTGTTGTGAATTAGACTTTTTGGCTCCCTCTTATGGTTACTAGTGATATTACTCTGGGAGTTTCTTCCCTCAGTTTGCATCCACCTGGGCCGTTAGTCCAGGGGTGTTGCTATATAAACTTCCTGGATCCTTAGTCCAGTGCCTGGCATCGTTGTAATCAGATCCTTTCTGTTTGCTCCTATCTGCTGGTCCCGGTTTGTGCTAAATTAAGCTAAGTCCTGCTTCTTTGTATTTTTGGGTTATTTGCTTGCTCTCATTTTTGTCCAGCTTGTACTAAATGTGATTCCTGACCTTGCTGGAAGCTCTAGGGGGCTGGTGTTCTCCCCCCGGGCCGTTAGACGGTTCGGGGGTTCTTGAATTTCCAGCATGGATATTTTTGATAGGGTTTTTGCTGACCATATAAGTTATCTTACTATATTCTGCTATTAGCTAGTGGGCCTCTCTTTGCTAAATACCTAGCTCATTCTTACGTTTGTCTTTTCCTCTTACCTCACCGTTATTATTTGTTGGGGGCTTGTATCCAACTTTTGGGGTCTTTTCTCTGGAGGCAAGAAAGGTCTTTCTTTTCCCTTCTAGGGTTAGTTAGTTCTCCGGCTGGCGCGAGACGTCTAGAATCAACGTAGGCACGTTCCCCGGCTGCTGTTATTTGTGGTGCTAGGATTAGATATATGGTCAGCCCAGTTACCACTGCCCTATGAGCTGGTTTTTGTGTTTGCAGACTTAGTAAATATTTCTGAGACCCTCTGCCATTGGGGTCATAACACCCCACGCCTGCTGGTTTGAATGATTCAATGTCTTTGGCCATTCAGATTGATCGGCGCCTGCGCGAGCGCAAGGTGGTGCACCATATGGCGGTGTCCTCTGAGCAGAGTCCTGAGCCTATGCAATGTGATAGGATTTTGACTAAAGCAGAACGGCAGGAATTCAGACGTCAGAAAGGGCTGTGTTATTACTGTGGTGACTCTACTCATGCTATTTCTGATTGTCTGAAGAGTACTAAGAGGGTCGCTAGGTCTGTTACCATTAGTACTGTACAGCCTAAATTTCTCTTGTCTGTTACCCTGATTTGCTCATTGTCATCCTTTTCTGTTATGGCTTTTGTGGATTCTGGCGCTGCCCTGAACTTAATGGACTTAGAATTTGCCAAACGCTGTGGTTTTTCCTTGGAGCATTTGCAGTGCCCTATTCTCTTAAGGGGGATTGATGCTACGCCATTGGCCAAGAATAAACCTCAGTACTGGACACAGTTAACCATGTACATGGCTCCAGCACATCAGGAAAATATTCATTTTTTGGTGTTGCATAATTTGCATGATGTTGTTGTGCTGGGTTTTCCATGGTTACAGGTACATAATCCAGTGCTGGATTGGAAATCTATGTCTGTGACTAGTTGGGGTTGTCAAGGGATACATAGTGATATTCCTTTGATGTCAATTTCCTCTTCCCCTTCTTCTGAAATTCCTGAGTTTTTGTCGGATTTCCAGGATATATTTGATGAGCCCAAGTCCAGTTCCCTACCTCCTCATAGGGACTGTGATTGTGCTATTAATTTGATTCCTGGCAGTAAGTTCCCTAAGGGCCGACTTTTCAATCTGTCTGTGCCAGAGCATGCCGCTATGCGGAGTTATGTAAAGGAGTCTTTGGAGAAGGGGCATATTCGCCCATCCTCGTCACCATTGGGAGCGGGGTTCTTTTTTGTTGCCAAGAAGGACGGCTCTTTGAGGCCCTGTATAGATTATCGCCTTCTCAATAAGATCATGGTCAAATTCCAGTACCCTTTACCTTTGCTCTCTGATTTGTTTGCTCGGATTAAGGCGGCTAGTTGGTTTACCAAGATCGACCTTCGAGGGGCGTATAATCTTGTTCGTATTAAACAGGGTGATGAATGGAAAACAGCATTTAATACGCCCGAAGGCCATTTTGAATACCTTGTGATGCCATTCGGGCTCTCTAATGCTCCATCTGTGTTTCAGTCCTTTATGCATGATATCTTCCGGAATTATCTGGATAAATTCATGATTGTATATTTGGATGATATTTTGTTTTTTTCCGATGATTGGGAGTCTCATGTGAAGCAGGTCAGGATGGTATTTCAGGTCCTTCGTGCTAATGCGTTGTTGGTAAAGGGGTCTAAGTGCCTCTTTGGAGTTCAGAAGGTTTCTTTTTTGGGTTTCATTTTTTCTCCCTCGGCTATTGAAATGGACCCTGTTCAAGTCCAGGCCATTCATGATTGGACTAAACCCACATCGGTGAAGAGCCTTCAGAAATTTTTGGGCTTTGCTAATTTTTATCGCCGCTTCATTGCTAATTTTTCCAGTGTGGTTAAGCCTCTGACCAATTTGATGAAGAAGGGCGCTGATGTGGTGAATTGGTCCTCTGCGGCTGTTGAGGCCTTTCAGGAGCTTAAACGTCATTTTTCTTCTGCCCCTGTGTTGCGTCAGCCAGATGTTTCTCTTCCTTTTCAGGTTGAGGTTGACGCTTCTGAGATTGGGGCAGGGACCGTTTTGCCTCAGAGAAGTTCTGATGGCTCTTTGATGAAACCGTGTGCTTTTTTCTCCAGAAAGTTTTCGCCTGCTGAGCATAATTATGATGTCGGCAATCATGAGTTGTTGGCTATGAAGTGGGCATTCGAGGAGTGGCGACATTGGCTTGAGGGAGCCAAGCATCGTGTTGTGGTCTTGACCGATCATAAGAATTTGATTTACCTTGAGTCTGCCAAGCGGTTGAATCCTAGACAGGCTCGATGGTCTCTGTTTTTCTCCCGTTTTGATTTTGTGGTCTCGTATCTTCCGGGATCTAAGAATGTGAAGGCTGATGCCCTTTCTAGGAGTTTTTTGCCTGATTCTCTGGGAGTCCTTGAGCCGGCTGGTATTCTTAAGGAGGGGGTGATCCTTTCTGCCATCTCCCCTGATTTGCGGCGGGTGCTTCAGGAGTTTCAGGCTGATAAACCTGACCGCTGTCTAGTGGGGAAACTGTTTGTTCCTGATAGATGGACTAGCAAGGTAATTTCTGAGGTTCATCGTTCAGTATTGGCTGGTCATCCTGGGATTTTTGGTACCAGAGAATTGGTTGCTAGGTCCTTTTGGTGGCCTTCTTTGTCACGGGATGTGCGTTCTTTTGTGCAGTCCTGTGGGACTTGTGCCCGGGCCAAGTCCTGCTGTTCCTGTGCTAGTGGGTTGCTTTTGCCTTTGCCGATTCCCGAGAGGCCCTGGACGCATATTTCCATTGATTTTATTTCTGATCTTCCTGTTTCTCAGAGGATGTCTGTCATCTGGGTGGTTTGTGATCGGTTTTCTAAGATGGTCCATTTGGTACCTTTGCCTAAGTTGCCTTCCTCCTCTGATTTGGTTCCATTATTTTTTCAGCATGTGGTTCGTTTGCATGGCATTCCGGAGAATATTGTATCTGACAGAGGTTCCCAGTTTGTTCCTAGGTTTTGGCGGTCCTTTTGTGCTAGAATGGGCATTGATTTGTATTTTTCTTCAACATTTCATCCTCAGACAAATGGCCAAACGGAGCGAACCAATCAGACCTTGGAAACCTACTTGAGATGCTTTGTGTCTGCTGATCAGGATGATTGGGTGACTTTCTTGCCGTTGGCCGAGTTTGCCCTTAATAATCGAGCTAGTTCGGCTACCTTGGTTTCGCCTTTCTTTTGTAACTTTGGTTTTCATCCTCATTTTTCTTCAGGGCAGGTTGAGCCTTCTGACTGTCCTGGTGTGGATTCTGTGGTGGACAGGTTGCAGCAAATTTGGACTCATGTGGTGGACAATTTAACGTTGTCTCAGGAAAAGGCTCAATGTTTTGCTAACCGTCGTCGGTGTGTTGGTCCCCGGCTTCGTCTTGGGGATTTGGTCTGGTTGTCTTCTCGTCATGTTCCTATGAAGGTTTCTTCCCCTAAGTTCAAGCCTCGCTTTATTGGTCCTTATAAGATTTCTGAAATTATCAATCCGGTGTCTTTTCGTTTGGCCCTTCCAGCTTCTTTTTCCATTCACAATGTGTTCCATAGATCTTTGTTGCGGAGACATGTGGTGCCCATGGTTCCCTCTGATGATCCCCCTGCTCCGGTGTTGGTTGAGGGGGAGTTGGAATATGTGGTGGAGAAGATTTTGGATTCACGTTTTTCGAGGCGGAAGCTTCAGTATCTGGTCAAGTGGAAGGGTTATGGTCAGGAGGATAATTCTTGGGTTGTTGCCTCCGATGTCCATGCTGCCGATTTGATTCGTGCTTTTCACTTGGCTCGTCCTGATCAGCTTGGGGGCTCTGGTGGGGGTTCGGTGACCCCTCCTCAAGGGGGGGGGTACTGTTGTGAATTACGTTCTGGGGCTCCCTCCTGTGGTTGTGAATGGTACTTTTGTGGGTTCTGCCCTTG
Organism: Ranitomeya variabilis; assembly: GCF_051348905.1. NCBI lineage: Eukaryota > Metazoa > Chordata > Amphibia > Anura > Dendrobatidae > Ranitomeya > Ranitomeya variabilis. Next base: position 24,638,106 of record NC_135236.1, on the reverse strand, counting down.
GGCTCCCTCTGGTGGTTTTGAGTGGAACTGCTGCTCCTTGAGTTTAGCTGTAGCAGCTGTATCCACTGATCGTCTCTCTTGGCCTTGCTATTTAACCTGGCTCTGGTCTTTAGTTCTTGCCAGCTGTCAATGTTTTCCGGGTTGGATTCAGATCTCTCCTAGGATTTCTCTGGTTGCCGGTCCATTTCAGCAAAAGATAAGTTCCTGCTGGTTCTTTGGTTGTCCATTTGTTTTGGATTTTATTGCACTGCTATTTCTTGTTTCTTTTTGTCCAGCTTGTCATTATGATATTTTTAGGCTAGCTGGAAGTTCTGGGGAAGCAGATTTGCCCCTCCACACCGTGAGTCGGTGTGGAGATCATTTTTGTGAACTCTGCGTGGATTTTTAGTTTTTATACTGACCGCACAGTATCCTTTCCTATTTCTGTCTATCTAGATTAGAATTGGCCTCTTTTGCTAAAATCTGTTTTCATTTCTGTGTATGTCATTTCCCTCTCCACTCACAGTCAATATTTGTGGGGGGCTATCTTTCCTTTTGGGGGTTTCTCTGAGGCAAGATAGTTTTCCGTTTCCATCTTTAGGGGTAGCTAGTTCTCAGGCTGTGACGAGGTGTTTAGGGAGTGACACGAACATCCCACGGCTAATTCTAGTGTTGGTGTTAGGATTAGGAACTGCGGTCAGTAAAGTTGCCACCTCTCCAGAGCTTGTCCATGTTTCCTTTTAACCACCAGGTCATATCAGTGTTGCTCCTTAACCACCAGGTCATAAAACTTCCTGAGACAATACCAAATTATCCACCACATGAGCCCAAATCTGCTACAACCTGTCAACTACAGAATCCACACCAGGGCAGTCAGAAGGCTCAACCTGCCCCGAAGAAAAACGAGGATGAAAACCAAAATTACTAAAGAAGGGCGAAACCAAAGTAGCCGAACTAGCCCGATTATTAAGGGCAAACTTGGCCAATGGTAAGAAAGCCACCCAATCATCCTGATCAGCAGAAACAAAGCATCTCAAATAAGTTTCCAAAGTCTGATTAGTTCGCCCGGTCTGGCCATTTGTCTGAGGATGAAATGCGGAAGAAAAAGACAAATCAATGCCCAGCCTAGCACAAAAGGCCTGCCAAAACCTAGAAACAAACTGGGAACCTCTGTCGGACACAACATTTTCCGGAATACCATGCAAACGAACCACATGCTTAAAAAACAACGGAACCAAATCAGAAGAGGAAGGCAATTTAGGCAAAGGCACCAAATGAACCATCTTAGAGAACCGGACACAAACAACCCAGATAACCGACATCCTCTGGGAAACCGGAAGATCAGAAATAAAATCCATAGAAATATGCGTCCAGGGCCTCTCAGGGACCGGCAATGGCAAAAGAAACCCACTAGCACGGGAACAACAAGGCTTGGCCCGCGCACAAGTCCCACAGAACTGCACAAAAGAATGCACATCTCGTGACAAAGAAAGCCACCAAAAGGACCTATCAACCAAATCTCTGGTACCAAAAATACCAGGATGGCCAGCCAACACAGAACAATGAACCTCAGAAATCACTCTACTAGTCCATCTATCAGGAACAAACAGTTTCCCCACTGGACAGCGGTCAGGTTTGTCAGCCTGAAATTCCTGAAGAACCCGTCGTAAATCAGGGGAAATGGCAGAAAGGACCACCCCTTCTTTCAGAATGCCGACCGGTTCCAGGACCTCAGGAGAATCAGGCAAAAAACTCCTAGAAAGGGCATCAGCCTTAATATTCTTAGAACCCGGAAGATATGAGACCACAAAATCAAAACGGGAAAAAAATAAGGACCATCGATCCTGTCTAAGATTCAGCCGTCTGGCAGACTCGAGGTAAATCAGATTCTTATGATCGGTCAAGACCACAATACCGTGCTTAGCTCCCTCAAGCCAATGTCACCACTCCTCAAACGCCCACTTCATAGCCAACAACTCCTTATTGCCGACATCATAATTGCGTTCAGCAAGCGAAAATTTACGGGAAAAGAAGGCACACGGTTTCATCAAGGAACCAGCAGGATCTCTCTGAGACAAAACGGCCCCTGCCCCAATCTCAGAAGCATCAACCTCAACCTGAAACGGAAGAGAAACATCCGGTTGACGCAACACCGGGGCAGAAGTAAATCGGCGTTTAAGCTCCTGAAAGGCAGAGACAGCCGCAGAGGACCAATTCGTCACATCAGCGCCTTTCTTCGTCAAATCGGTCAAGGGTTTAACCACACTGGAGAAGTTAGCAATGAAACGGCGATAAAAATTAGCAAAGCCCAAAAATTTCTGAAGGCTCTTCACGGATGTGGGTTGAATCCAATCATGAATGGCCTGAACCTTAACCGGATCCATCTCTATAGATGAGGGAGAAAAAATGAAGCCCAAAAAAAAAACCTTCTGCACTCCAAAGAGACACTTAGACCCCTTCACAAACAAAGCATTATCACAAAGGATCTGAAATACCATCCTGACCTGTTCCACATGAGACTCCCAATCATCGGAAAAAATTAAAATGTCATCCAAATACACAATCATGAATTTATCAAGATAAGTCCGGAAGATATCGTGCATGAAGGACTGAAAAACAGATGGAGCATTAGAGAGCCCGAATGGCATCACAAGGTATTCAAAATGACCTTCGGGCGTATTAAACGCAGTTTTCTGTTCATCACCCTGCTTAATACGAACAAGATTACGTGCCCCCCGAAGGTCAATCTTCGTAAACCAACTAGCCCCCTTAATCCTAGCAAACAAATCGGAAAGCAGAGGTAAAGGGTATTGAAACTTGACCGTGATCTTATTCAAGAGGCGATAATCAATACAGGGTCTCAAGGAACCATCCTTCTTAGCAACAAAAAAAAATCCCGCTCCCATCGGTGAAGAAGATGGCCGAATATGTCCTTTCTCCAATAACTCCTTAACATAACTCCGCATAGCGGTATGTTCAGAATAATCAAAATTCACCGCACTCTCTAGTGGATTGATTTATGCAAAGGGTTATATTCATTTATTGGGAGCGTAACAGAATATTACAGTATATGCGATAAACAACGTTTCGGCTCAACCAGAGCCTTTGTCACGTGTTCGCTGTAGAAAAAAAGGAAAATACGCAAAACAACAAAATAAAGTAAATAACATGAAATAATACGTTGTAATCATGGATCATCCTAGAGGTAAGGAGAAGAAGAGAAGAAACATGTGCACCAACAGACATACGGGGACGTCTGTGGAAGTGATGACCAGGGATCGAGCATCGGTGCAAATACAAAAAATTTTTTTTGTGCATCCTGTGGATAGGAATAGCATAGCACTCCAGCTAACCCTTGTCCACTGTCTTCTACAGAACGTGTACATTGCACCGCTGAGACTCTTCCCTCTCTGCGCACTAATCTGTAATCAAAATAAGGTAATTACCTATGCGACTATTTTTATGACAGGTCTATTGGCACTTACAATTATGTGAAACCTGATATATGATGAATGGAATGTAATATGTGGCACCTGCACTTTCATTTTTTCTTTTTTTCTCCTGCATTATATTATATATACCTCATTGCTGGCACTCACTATGCTATTCCTATCCACAGGATGCACGAAAAAATTTTTTTGTATTTGCACCGATGCTTGATCCCTGGTCATCACTTCCACAGACGTTCCCGTATGTCTGTTGGTGGACATGTTTCTTCTCTTCTTCTCCTTACCTCTAGGATGATCCATGATTGTTTTACAACGTATTATTTCATGTTATTTACTTTATTTTGTTGTTTTGCGTATTTTCCTTTTTTTCTACAGCGAACACGTGACAAAGGCTCTGGTTGAGCCGAAACGTTGTTTATCGCATATACTGTAATATTCTGTTACGCTCCCAATAAATGAATATAACCCTTTGCATAAATCAATCTACTAGAGAGTGCGGTGAATTTTGATTATTCTGCTATTAGGACCAAAGGTCCATTACACCAGCACCTCACCTTATTGAGCTGAGTGCACGCCAAATAAGCTCCTCTTACTACTACTACTATTGGTAGTTGCACTGGCCATTCCTTATATCATCATTGCAACATTCCCATGTCTACTGACACTTTTGCGTATGATGTGGCCACAAGTTCTGATATACTGTCCCATGTGACAGGTTCTAGTGAATTCCTAAGGACCCCAGTGAATGAACTGAGGACCAGGGATTTTGAGAAGGAAAAACGTAGGCTCATCTCCTACGACCTTCATTGTACAACCCTAGCGGAGTACCATAGGCAAAACAAAATACCTAGGGGACTCAGGTGCAATTTACAGCCCACCCTTTTCTCTGACAACCCTGAGTATTGTGAGAAATACAAGAGGATCCATAATAAGTGTTCTCTTGATATTATTATTCTAACGGTAGAATTCCTCCAGAAAGCAATAGCGGAGACTAAACAGAATATTCAGAATATAGAGACACAGCTTTCAACTACCCTTTCTTCCACTGAGTGGTCCGCCCTCAAGACCAAGACAGAGAAGGCCCTAGCAGATCACCAGAAGGTCCTACAAGAGCGCAAAATACTTAAATTCCAACGAGATTCCGAGGATTACGCGAACAACAAAGTCTACAAATGGACCGACTCCTCTACCTCCACTTGGCGCAGATCAAGATATCAACGCAGAAATGGTTCCAACAGTTCCGAAAGCGACTCCTCGACCCAATCCAGCCGTCGGCATTTTTTATCCAAGGGACGCAGAGGAGGACATCGCGAAGGAGACCCACAAGGAGAGCAAAATGAAAGAATGACAACGAGATCACAGGTGAGACCACTAACCTAGTGATCAACATATCGGACCATCTTCTTTCCCCCGCAGAGCTCTCAGTGCTCCAAAAGGGGCTGTCGTTCTGCCCTACACCAAATTGGGACGCTCTGCAACTGAAAAAGGACTTGGAGAACTTTTATCGGACAATCAGATTAAAGACTCATTTTGGTCTGAATTCAGATTTTACTCGGGCTCCAGTACTTCCAACGGGGGTTGATATACCACCGGCACTATCTATCACCACCCTTGGGCTCCAGAATCGGAGCAATTTCTATCCTCCTAAGACTTACCATGCCACAGAAACCTTTATTTCTCTGGTGGACCGTGAGGTCGATTCTCTCATACACCAACAACGTCTTGGTCTACAGTTAGGTCCATATATATTTGGACAGAGACAACATTTTTCTAATTTTGGTTATAGACATTACCACAATGAATTTTAAACAAAACAATTCAGATACAGTTGAAGTTCAGACTTTCAGCTTTCATTTGAGGGTATCCATATTAAAATTGGATGAAGGGTTTAGGAGTTTCAGCTCCTTAACGTGTGCCACCCTGTTGTTAAAGGGACCAAAAGTAATTGGACAATTGACTCCAAGGCTATTTCATGGACAGGTGTGGGCAATCCCTTCATTATGTGATTCTCAATTAAGCAGATAAAAGGCCTGGAGTTGATTTGAGGTGTGGTGCTTGCATTTGGAAGGTTTTGCTGTGAAGTAAACATGCGGTCAATGGAGTACTCTATGCAGGTGAAACAAGCCACCCTAAAGCTGTGAAAACAGAAAAAATCCATCCGAGAAATTGCTACAATATTAGGAGTGGCAAAATCTACAGTTTGGTACATCCTGAGAAAGAAAGAAAGCACTGGTGAACTCATCAATGCAAAAAGACCTGGGCACCCACGGAAGACAACAGTGGTGGATGATCGCAGAATAATCTCCATGGCGAAGAGAAACCCCTTCACAACAGCCAACCAAGTGAACAACACTCTCCAGGAGGTAGGCGTATCAATATCCAAATCTACCATAAAGAGAAGACTGCATGAAGTAAATACAGAGGGTTCACTGCACGGTGCAAGCCACTCATAAGCATCAAGAAGAAAAAGGCTAGACTGGACTTTGCTAAAAAAACATCTAAAAAAGCCAGCACAGTTCTGGAAGAACATTCTTTGGACAGATGAAACCAAGATCAACCTCTACCAGACTGATGGAAAGAGAAAAGTATGGCGAAGGAGTGGTACAGCTCATGATCCAAAGCATACCACATCATTTGTAAAACACGGCGGAGGCAGTGTGATGGCTTGGGCATGCATGGCTGCCAGTGGCACTGGGTCACTAGTGTTTATTGATGATGTGACACAGGACAGAAGCAGCCAAATGAATTCTGAGGTATTCAGAGACATACTGTGTGCTCACATCCAGCCAAATGATTGGTCATTGCTTCATACTACAGATGGACAATGACCCAAAACATAAAGGCAAAGCAACCCAGGAGTTTATTAAAGCAAAGAAGTGGAATATTCTTGAATGGCCAACTCAGTCTCCTGATCTCAACCCAATTGAGCATGCATTTCACTTGTTAAAGACTAAACTTCAGACAGAAAGGCCCACAAACAAACAGCAACTGAAAACCACCGCAGTGAAGGCCTGGCAGAGCATCAAAAAGGAGGAAACACAGCGTCTGGTGATGTCCATGAATTCAAGACTTCAGGCAGTCATTGCCAACAAAGGGTTTTCAACCAAGTACTAGAAATGAACATATTATTTAAAACTATTTAATCTGTCCAATTACTTTTGGTCCCTTTAAAAACAGGGTGGCACATGTTAAGGAGCTGAAACTCCTAAACCCTTCATCCAATTTTAATGTGGATACCCTCAAATGAAAGCTGAAAGTCTGAACTTCAACTGCAGCTGAATTGTTTTGTTTAAAATTCATTGCGGTAATGTCTATAACCAAAATTAGAAAAATGTTGTCTCTGTCCAAATATATATGGACCTAACTGTATTTCCTCCCCACTCCAACCTTTCTTCCATTGAGAAACAAGCTCTGTCCTCTCTTCACACTAATGCATCCATTATAGTGAAGCCGGCAGATAAAGGGGGAGCAATTGTAGTAATGAACCGTACACAGTACATAAGTGAGATTAATCGTCAACTAGCTGATACCAACACTTATGACATCATACCAAGGGACCCAGTTGCAACCATTAGCCATAAAATCAAAACTGTGATCAATACATATCTAGCCCAACATACTATTGATCAGAAAACAGCAACTTTCCTTACCAATCCCCATCCTGTGACACCGGTCTTCTACATATTACCCAAAATCCACAAATCACTACTGAACCCCCCTGGCCGACCTATAGTAGCTTCAACAGATTCTGTCCTGTCTCCTCTGTCTGTCTTTCTGGAGAGGATACTCACACCACTGGTCAAGTCCACCCGATCCTTTCTTCTAGATACCGGCCATTTTCTTGACATCATTAAACGACTTGACAAGGTACCACCCAACAGTACCCTGGTTACACTTGATGTCAATAGCCTCTATACGTCAATTCAACACACTAAGGGCATCGAGGCGACCAAACATCTACTTTGTCAGTCTTCAATATCGGAAGACGCCATACAATTCTGTTTAGACCTACTCACCCTGGTGCTCTATGAGAACTATTTTTTTGTTTGAGGATACCTTTTACATCCAGAAGTGCGGTACTGCAATGGGTTAGAACGTTGCGCCGGCTTATGCCAACGCGTTTATGAACCATTTTGAAATAACCCATGTGTTCACTAACAACCTTTTCTTGCAGCACGTTCTATGTTATCATCGCTACATTGATGACATTTTTCTCATTTGGACTGGTACCTCTGACGCATTAACATCTTTCCACTCCCACTTAAATTCTGTCCTCCCGGAGCTCCAATTCACTATTCACTATAACACCAACTCAGTACCCTTTTTGGACACCGAGGTCCTCAAGGATATTGATGGAAGCCTTTCCACGGATGTGTATTGCAAACCAACTGACTGCAACAGCCTTCTGCACTATACCAGCTGCCATCCACGTTCATTAAAAAATAGCCTGCCACGTTCCCAGCTCAATAGGGTAGCCCGTATCGTTTCTAACCCAGTGACACTAAACGACAGATTGGACACTATGACCTCTAAATTTCGAGCACGATGCTATCCTGCGAAACTACTTACCGAGGAAAAAACACGCATCCTTTCACCTCCATCGCCTCGGCCCCCGAGTAACACACGAGAAAGGATTCCTTTTGTACATGTATTTCACCCGCTGGTACCCAAAATACATTCTATCATCAGGAGACATTGGCCACTCTTGGCTAAAGCTTACCCCACTATCTCTCCTTTCAAGGAACCAGCCTTGATGTGCAACAAAAGACCTCCCAACATTAGGGACAAACTCGTGAGGGCAGATGTTGGCAGTAAGCGACCTACTACCACGCAGAGACTATTGAGCACTCGACGTAATGGCACTTTCCCTTGCCTAAATTGTGCAAGCTGTTCAAACGTGATCAAATCTGATACCATTACCCACCCAAGAACTGGAAAGACATATCCAGTACGCGGATTTCACACATGCGATTCCAATTTTGACGTATATTTAATAAAATGCCCATGTGGTCTCCTGTACGTAGGGGAAACCACGCAGCACGTAAAGGACAGAATTGCTAGCCACAAGTCCACGATTAGATGCGGCAAAAATTGGTTACCTCTACCGGATCATTTTTCCAAATCAAGACACACTGTTGCCCAGCTCAAGTTTCAAGTTATTGAGCATGTCCCTCGTCCCAGAAGAGGGGGCAATCATATTAAACTCCTTAAGGCACGCGAGACACACTGGATATATAAATTGGATACCCTGACTCCTAAGGGACTGAATAGGGAGATTGATTGGCTGGTGTGAGCATTTATTTAATATAATCTATTCACAACCGTATTTCTCTTTCAGACTCGCTAGCATCTGACTGTTGTCTTCTACTGTTGTCCTCTACTAGATTGGGTGAGTTGCCCTAAGCCCCATAGCCTTAAAAAGCCTCTTTTCTTAGGTTATTAATTAATTTTTATAGCTCTATTTCATTAATTTACGGTACCACACACTCTGATCAATTACAATCACCGTATAGTCCCCATACCACACAATATCTCCATTTGGCCTCATAATGTCTCCATCTGGCCTTTTATTACTTTAATTACATTATATAGTGCCCCATTCTTAGTTGCAATTAGTACGTGGTTACAAGGCTGCTGCATATTGTCCCCAGACCAGACCATATCCTTATCTGGCCATATAACACCTCCATCTGGCCTCAACTGCATGATAGAGTGCCCCATCCTGAGCTACAGACGATGCATAGTTACCAGGTTGCTACAACTGATAGCAGCACCTGCGCACTGAGGCTCCACAGAGCAGCAACATGTCACTTCCGGTCCGCACCATCTACTTCCGGTGCGGCGAACACTAAAGACATGCACACCGTCCTAGCCACAGACCAGGCTCATGCTGCACCAGAGCACAGCGCGGGAGCGCCGCTCTTAACCCGAACAATACAGGTAATAACTTACCACTCCTATACCTCTCCCTCTGCATCTTAGACTGGCCATATACATGAATACCATATTCATATCGCTTGCTTTACACAGGTCCACACTGCCTCAAGGGAGCCTCTATAGGCATAGGCATAACCTATACATTGCTTCAGGTATCTTGTCAGCTTCTATGGGCACTTCTTTCTGATAAACCACTCCAGCTAACCCTTGTCCACTGTCTTCTACAGAACGTATACATTGCACCGCTGAGACTCTTCCCTCTCTGCGCACTAATCTGTAATCAAAATAAGGTAATTACCTATGCGACTATTTTTTTGACAGGTCTATTGGCACTTACAATTATGTGAAACCTGATATATGATGAATGGAATGTAATATGTGGCACCTGCACTTTCATTTTTTCTTTTTTTCTCCTGCATTATATTATATATACCTCATAGCTGGCACTCACTATGCTATTCCTATCCACAGGATGCACGAAAAAATGTTTTTGTATTTGCACCGATGCTCGATCCCTGGTCATCACTTCCACAGACGTTCCCATATGTCTGTTGGTGGACATGTTTCTTCTCTTCTTCTCCTTACCTCTAGGATGATCCATGATTGTTTTACAACGTATTATTTCATGTTATTTACTTTATTTTGTTGTTTTGCGTATTTTTCTTTTTTTCTACAGCGAACACGTGACAAAGGCTCTGGTTGAGCCGAAACGTTGTTTATCGCATATACTGTAATATTCTGTTACGCTCCCAATAAATGAATATAACCCTTTGCATAAATCAATCCACTAGAGAGTGCGGTGAATTTTGATTATTCTGCTATTAGGACCAAAGGTCCATTACACCAGCACCTCACCTTATTGAGCTGAGTGCACGCCAAATAATCTCCTCTTAGCGGTATGTTCAGGCACAGACAGGTTGAAAAGTCGGCCCTTAGGAAACTTACAGCCTGGAATCAAGTCAATCGCACAATCACAGTCCCTATGCGGTGGAAGGGAACTGGACTTGGGCTCATCGAATACATCCTGAAAATCAGACAAAAACTCTGGAATTTCAGAAGAGGAAGAAGAGGAGATTGACATCAAAGGAACGTCATTATGAACCCCCTGACAACCCCAACTCATCACAGACATAGACTTCCAATCCAACACAGGATTATGAACCTGCAACCACGGAAAACCCAGCACGATAGCATCATGCAAATTATGCAACACCAGAAATTGACAATCTTCCTGATGGGCTGGCACCATGCACATGGTCACCTGTGTCCAAAACTGGGGTTTATTTTTAGCCAAAGGTGTAGCATCAATGCCCCTTAAAGGAATAGTGTTCTGTAAAGACTGCAAGGGAAAACCACAACGCCTGGCAAACTCAAAGTCCATTAAGTTCAATTTCAAGGCAACGCCTGAATCCACAAATGCCATGACAGAAAAATGATGACAATGAGCAGATCAAGGACACAGATAACAGAAATTTAGGTTGTACAGTACTGATGGTAAATGAACTAGCGATCCTCTTTGTACGCTTAGGGCAGACTGAAATGACATGAGAAGCATCGCCACAATAAAAACACAACCTATTCTGATGTCTGAATCCTTGTCGTTCTGTTCTAGACATAATCCTAGCACATTGCATTGGCTCAGGCATCTGCTCTGAGGACAACGCCACAGCACGCACAGTTCTGCGCTCCCGCAAGTGCCGATCAATCTGAATGGCCAGAGACATAGAATCACTCAGACCAAAAGGCGTGGGAAACCCCACCATAACATCTTTAACGGATTCAGAAAGACCCTTTCTGAAAATTGCCGCCAAAGCATCATCATTCCATTTAGTCAACACAGACCATTTTCTAAATTTCTGACAATATAATTCTGCCACTTCTTGACCCTGAGACAGAGCCAACACGGTCTTCTCCGCTTGATCCACAGAATTTGGTTCATCATAAAATAATCCTAAAGCCTGAAAAAAGGCGTCTACATCAAGCTAGGCTGGATTCCCAGATTCCAGGGAAAATACCCAATCCTGAGGATCGCCTCGCAGCAGGGAGATGACAATTTTAACCTGCTGAATGGAATCACCAGAGGATCGAGGTCTCAGAGCAAAAAAGAGTTTACAGTTGTTTATAAAACTCAAAAATGTGGACCTGTCACCAAAAATCAAATCAGGAGTAGGAATCTTAGGCTCTAAAACCGGAGTCTGAACGATATAATCATGAATACCCTGTACCCTAGCAGCAAGCTGGTCTACACGAGAAGCTAATCCCTGAACATCCATGCTAGCACAAAACTCCTCAGCCACCCAGAGAAAAAGAGGGAAGGAAAGACAAAGCAGGCTACAGAAAAAAAAATGGCTCAATACCTTTCTTCCCTTCTTCTGAGATGCATTTAACTCATTATCAGCCAGTTGTACTGTTATGATCCGGTGACCTAGGAGCAGCATGAGACTTTCTTTGGAGTAGGTGGAACCTGTACTGACCGCAAACCATAAACTGACACTGCAACTAGAAGTAGCCGTGGGGTGTACCTAACACATCCTAGACACCTCGACACAGCTGGAGGACTAAACACCCCTATAGATGGAAATGGGAATTCTATCTTGCCTCAGAGCAGAACCCTAAAGGATAGGCAGCCCCCCACAAATATTGACTGTGAGTAGGAGAGGATAGACACATGCAGGCAGAAAGCAGGATTTAGCAAAAGAGGCCACTCTAGCTAAATAGGAAAGGATAGGACAGAATACTAAGCGGTCAGTATTAAAACCCTAAAAATATCCACAGCAGATAATACAAAAATTCCACCATCTAACTAAAGACATGGAATGTATATCTGCATCTCCTGAGAATCCAACTAGACAGAAAAAATCCTAACACAGTCTAAGCTGGACAAGAAAAAACAATGAATAGCACTGAATAGTAAAGCACACAGCATGTGTGCTGCAGAATCAAAAAAACAGACACTTATCTTTGCTGACTTGGCAGTAGGGCAGGAGGAACCAGACAGAGGTGCAAAACCTCCAAGAACAATGGGCAACTGGCAAGGACTACTGAATCCTGCACACCTAATTATCCCAGTTAGAGCTGCAATCAGCAGAGACACCTGACCAAGATTGCAACCCAGGGACAACTGCATTACCACCAACAACTACCGGAGGGAACCCAAGAGCAGAACAAACCTTGATTGCACAAGCGGTCCGGGACTTAGATCCTGCTCGTGACACCTCCTTGGCCTCATGTGGCTCGGATGCCTGGAACAAAAATTGCAGAGGTATGGCAAATGTGGGAGCCAGCTGAAACCCCTGCTTACACTGTGCTCGCTCCAACCATCACTCGTTAAAACAAAGGTCGATGTGAGTTAAAACAGCTATTAGCTCCTCCAGTGTGGCAGGAATATCCATAGTGTCAAAAGCATCCATTACATGGTCAGCCAGCCTCTTCCAAAATACAGGGATGAGAGCTTTATCCAGCCACTGAAGCTCAGATACTGAAGTCCGGAAGTGGATGGAAAAATGGCTGACCAAGGATGAGCCCTGTGTCAGTGCCAGCAGTTGGAGCACTATATAATGAGTGACTTGAGGTCCCAAAAAGACCTGTTGCAGAGTGCTCAGGAACCGGAGAGCACTCTGGACCACATGATCGTCGTGCTCCCACAGCGGCATAGCCCACTCCAACGCCCTGTCCGACAAGAGGGATATAATGAATCCCACTTTAGCCCGCTCTGAGGGGAAATGTGCAGCCAGGAGCTCAAGGTGTATTGCACACTGGTTCACGAATCCTCTGCATTACTTGCTATCACCAGAGTACCTATCTGGCAGCGGGAGGCAGGATAAGGTCAGAACAGAGATGGTAGTGGACAAACTAGCTGCCATGCTAGCAGCCTGAACAGCTACTGTGGTAACTGTTGTGAATTGGACTTTTTGGCTCCCTCTTGTGGTCACTAGGGACATGACACTTTGAGCTTCTTTCTCTAGCTTGGTACCCACCTGGCTCGTTAGTCCAGGGGTGTTGCTATTTAAGCTTCCTGGATTTTCAGTCTGGTGCCTGGCATCGTTGTAATCAGTTCCTTTCTGTTTGCTCCTGTCTGCTGGTCCTGGTTCTTGCAAAATAAGATAAGTCCTGCTTCCTTATTTTTTGGTTATTTGCATTTGCTCTTATTTCTGTCCAGCTTGTACCAAATGTGATTCCTGATATAGCTGGAAGCTCTAGGGGGCTGATATTCTCCCCCCGTGCCGTTAGACGGTTCGGGGGTTCTTGAATATTCAGCGTGGAAATTTTGATAGGGTTTTTGCTGACCGTATAAGTCATCTTCCTATATTCTGCTATTAGTCAGTGGGCCTCTCTTTGCTAAAAAACCTAGTTCATCCTTGCGTTTTGTCTTTTCTTCTTACCTCACCGTTATTATTTGTTGGGGGCTTGTATCCAACTTTTGGGGTCTTTTCTCTGGAGGCAAGGAAGGTCTATCTTTTCCCTTCTAGGGTTAGTTAGTTCTCCGGCTGGCGCGAGACGTCTAGAACCAACGTAGGTACGTTCCCCGGCTGCTGCTATTTGTGGTGCTAGGTTCAGGTATATGGTCAGCCTAGTTACCACTGCCCTATGAGCTGGTTTTTTGTGTTTGCAGACTTGGTTATAAATTCTGAGACCCTCTGCCATTGGGGTCATAACAGTATGCCAGGCCAAAGGTGAATGTTTAATGCATTGCAGAAGTGGGATAATAAGAAAGGAAATTCTGAGTTGTTGTTTTTTTTTTTTTCTTTCTTCCTCCCCTTTACCTCAGAGTGGCTTGAGCTTGCTGCAGACATGAATGTCCAGACCTTGATTACTAGTGTGGATCAGCTTGCTGCTCGTGTGCAGGGTATTCAAGATTTTGTTACCAGTAGTCCTATGTCAGAACCTAAAATACCTATTCCTGAACTGTTTTCTGGAGACCGATTTAAGTTTAGGAATTTCAGGAATAATTGTAAATTGTTTCTATCTCTGAGACCCCGTTCGTCTGGAGACTCAGCTCAGCAAGTTAAAATTGTTATCTCTTTCTTGCGGGGCGACCCTCAGGATTGAACAAAAGAAAATGGGTGGAGGGCACCACAAAACATGTCACAAGAAGGAAGGTTCACTGTGGGCTTGTAGCAAAACATGAAAGAACAACCAAAGAAAAGATCATGCCCACATGCAAGGAACACCTCCAAACATATGTAATATCAAAATATATATACTTTTAATTGACAATTAACCTCAAGAGCTGCATATACATGCATGCAAAGAACGATACCACAAAACATTAAAAACATTTAAAATTGCAATAATGCAAAAACAACATGCCTATACTAAAGTTATAGTCAAATCCTATGGTAGGAAAAATGACACCCCACAGATAGTATGCTTCCCTAAATGAAGTAATAACAAAAAAATCTGACCACACAGTCAAAAATGCAGGGGTTAATGACCACTCAATAATGTGGTGTTAATGTTGCAATACCATAACCACCAACATAAAGTGCATAATTCATGTGCAAAAAACTGCAACAGTATACAAATCATGGTCATGTAGCACAGAAAAAGGCCCTAATAGACATGTGCCAAAAATAGGAGTATAGAATAAGATTCAAAAAAATGACTCAAAGATATGCACATGTGGCCTGCAAGGGGAAGGGAGAGGGAGAGCTGAAGGATGCAAGAGCCCAGAAAACCTCAATCCCATGACAAAAACCCCATCATACCAAAAATCCAGAACCATGACCATGAGTAAAACTCTGTTGTGAAATAGGGAAGCAACATGTGGGTAGGCTCCCACGCGTATCGCCGCCCAGATAGCGGCTTCCTCAGGGAAAGGATATCATGTAATGTGAACATCCAGTGCGGTAACATATATATACATTTCTGAAGGCATAAAGCAACTTCACCAGTGTATGGAGATCGGGGAAAAAGAAGTGCGCGCATGTACTGCCACCACCATCTTGTCTGTGTCACAATTCAAGCTGGAACAATAAAGTTATTCACAATTGTAAGGGCGCATGCGCGCGTGCATGACTGGGACTGTCTCACTAGTCGGAACCCAGGATGCCAGACAGTTACTGCGCAGGTGCCAGAATAGGCAGTCTGCGCACGCGCTTGTCATATCCAAGAGCTCCCCATGTCAGGGAGATACTTAACACAAAGAAAAGTGATTACTGCGCAAAGTAGTTTTGAGCGCACGCGCGCTGCACATTACAGTCCCCCATGTTATGGTGAGAACACCTTGCATAGCAAGGGAAGTTACAAACGGTCGATTATTTTTGTACAGAGCTGAGCGCATAGTCGCTGGGTAAGAGCACAGCCCCATTACGTCAAATTAGCAGAACAAAAATTACAGAACAAAAATTGCAAGAATACATGAAATGCATTTGCGCGAGAGAATACATGTGACCTATCGCCACAGAATTAATTGCAAAGACGGATAAATGCAGTGCCAATGTCTACACTCTTTTGCACTCTTTGTGCCACACACAATGCCCAGCGCTGCACAGTCTGTGTGAGGGAATTCTGACTTCACACAAACAACATGTATGTAAATACCATATGCCCCACAACAACAGCAAATATATAGCCGTGGTTGTGAGGTTTTTATGAGAACTAAGACACACGTGTGCGCACATAGAGAAAGCTGGAGCCCAGGATGTTGGACAGTTTGTTCCACAGGCGCCGGAATAGGCGGTCTGTGCACACGTACCACATTTCTGAAAAACCACCATATATATATATATATATATACACACCTAAAGAGATGCTTGGTGCAGAGACAAATAGTTACTGCACAAAATTGGAGGGTATTATTAAGGCGCATGTGCACCCCACATCCCAGTCCCCCATATTATGGTGAACACGCTTTCCATGACAAATCATATAGTAAATTATATCTGTAAGGAGTTAAGTGTATGGTCAATGAGGACGAACACAGCCCTGATATATTAAGATAGCGCCACAGAGTTGATGACATAGAAGGGGGAATGCAGTGTCAATATCTGCACTGTGTGTGCCACACAATTACCCTGCACTGCACAATCTGTGTGGGAGACTCGTAATCCCACACATGAACAACACATATGTCTGCGTTGTAAGTGCCGTATCCTCCTTGACAGATATATAACCATGACTTGGCCATGGGAATAATGTAATGGATTATAGGCACGCAAAAATTTGGTTCACCAGACGCATCAATGGCAAAATGTGCAAAAGTATCATTATCGACAAAATCATATCCAATGCATGATGCAGCCTGCGCACCAAACCATGGCGAATCAAATGTATGGTATTGCAACAAAAAAAAAAAAAAAAAAATGAAAAGATGAATAGATGAATTTTCGATAAATGCAGATAATATAATATATTTACGTATGCAAAAGCAATTCAAACACAGATAGAGTAACTCCAACAATTACACATATTGTCCAACGTATAGGTGGTTTTTTCAATGACACGATACAGAATGTGAAATAAGTCCAACTCAGCCATAAAAACCAGAGAAAAGAAGTTCCTCATTTAGTCCATTGGGTGATAGACTTTTTAAATTGAAGATCCAACGGGATTCACGACGTAACAGTTCCTTCGTCCGATCACCCCCACGTATGTTGCTCAACACTTGATCCAGAACCATGACCCGTATACCGTCACACTTGCTCGCATGGTTATTCAAAAAGTGGGATGCCACAGAAGAAATTGATTTGTCTTTCTCTTTATCCCCTTTTGCTCTGCCGATATTGGACATATGCTGTTGGATTCTACGCCTGATTTCCTGGCTCGTCTGCCCGACGTAGATCTTCGGACATGAGCAGACCAGTAAGTACACCACATTTCTGGATCGGCAGTTAGCATATATCCTCGTTACAATTCGTTCTGGGAAAACGGAAAGTGTAAGAGTGTTAGTAGCAACCATGTAGGGGCAAATATTGCAACTGCCACACGGGAAGGATCCCTTGAGACGGATCCCCGTCCCCAAGTTAGTAGTTGGTCTCCTGAAATGGCTAGTAGTTAAACAGTCCTTTAAGTTTGGGGCCCTCCTGGCAATCAACCTGGGTGTATTAGATATATGAGGCCTAAGTTTCGCCTCACTTAGCAATATACCCCAGTGTCTGCTCAAGATGTCATGAATATCTTGCCATTGGTTATTATAAACCGTAATTACGTTGGTAGACGACATCTCATCCCTGGCCTTGGGCTGAAGGAGACTCTGTCTGTCACTATACCGTGCGTTCTCAAAGGCGCATGATATCATTTTATGTGGATAGCCTCGCTCAGACAAGCGGGTAGTTAAATCCTGTGCTCCTTCTCGAAAATCGATATCAGAACTACAGTTGCGTCTTACCCTTAGAAACTGTCCCTTTGGCAGGTTTCGTCGCAGATGATAAGGGTGAAACCTGGAGAAGTGGAGTAAACTATTGGTAGCAGTGGCCTTGCGATGAATCTTGGTTTGTATATGACACCCAGACTTTATGATTTGAAGATCCAAAAATTCGACTGATGTTGCAGAAATGGATGCTGTGAGAGAGATGTTAAATGAATTAGTGTTTAGCGTGGTGATGAACTCCTCACATTCAGCTCTAGTCCCCGTCCATAAGACCAGCAGGTCATCAATGTAGCGGAACCAACGAAATACATTGATCTTGAAGGCCTGCAATGGGCGCACCTGTGTCTCCTCCCACCAACCCATGAAAAGGTTGGCATAGGAGGGAGCACAGCGGGCGCCCATTGCAGTGCCCGAGACTTGTTTGTAAAAAACTCTATCGAATACGAAGTAACTGTTAGTTAGTACAAAAGATAGAAGGTCCACCATAAAAGATTGGTGTCTACGGTCACCTGTAGTTTGTTTATCCAGGAAGAACGAAACTGCTTGAATTCCCAAGGCATGGTTGATGCAAGTGTATAAAGAGGTGACATCCATTGTTATGAGCAAGGTGTTCTCAGGGATCCTCAAGTCCTGTAGCTGACGGATCAGATGGGAAGTATCCTGAATGTATGAACCTAGACGGATGACAAAAGGTTGCAGAAAATGATCCAGGTATATGCATGGTCTCTCATAGAGGCTGCCAATTCCCGCCACTATGGGCCTGCCCGGTGGCTCACATATGGACTTATGAACTTTTGGGAGCAAATACAGGGTGGGGATGACCGGAGAGGCCGTAGACAGAAACTTAAATTCTCTGCCATCCAGTATGCCATTGGATTTGGCTGACAAAAGCAAACAATCCAGCTTCCTCTTAAACGTAGCTGTAGGGTCAGAGGGCAATACTTGATAACAACTAGTATCGTTAAGTTGTCGACGAGCCTCCTTGATGTACATTTCTATCGGCCATAACACTATGTTACCCCCCTTGTCTGCCTCCTTTATGACAAAGGATGGATTGTTCTTAAGTCCTGCCAAAACTATTCTTTCCCTGTGTCCCAGGTTCTCCCCTTGTTGGTTATTCAATCTAAGACAAGCAATGTCCTGACTCACCAATTCATAAAAGATTTGAATTGCAGGAGAGATGGTGAGTGACGGCGTAACTTGTGTGGGTAGATGCCATCTTTTGTCTGTCTTCCTAGTAGCCAAATCCTCGTTTTCATCCAACAGGTGCATTAGATCGTGAAAGACCTGTCTCTCGTCCATGGGTAATGAGTCTGCAAGGGAAGGTTGGTGATACAATAACTTAAAAACAAGTTGGCGACAGAATAGATATACGTCTTTAGTCAGGGTAAACTTGTCTAGTTTTTTAATCGGGGAAAAGGATAGCCCTCTCCTCAATAGTTGTTCTTCCTCATTGGACAGTACATATTGAGACAAATTGATGACTTGCAAATTACCTGTAGTGCCTTCTTCCGTTTGAACCATTACTTCCTCCTGTTGCCCCTCGGTGGATACCTGCGCACTGTGGACCATGTTTGGTATTGCCGCCCTTTCTTCTTTTGAACGGGCTGATTTCCGGCGACCTCTTCTGTGGCGCTTTCCTGGTCGCTTGCGCCTGAAGATAAAAAATCGCTCACGGAAGAGTCTCCAACCGTCGCCGATGGAATGGGCTTTTGTCCACTTGGACCACCAAACTTGCTGAACCGTGCATTGCCATGATGTGTCCATTTGAAAATTTGCTGATTGTCAAAGTCCCCCTTGTCTCGTACAAACTTTTTCTTTTTCTCTGTGTGATGTCCTTCTCAAAAGCCTCAACAATTTCTTTTAAGCGTAATTGGAATGGTAAAACAACAGTTTGTGCATCAAAACTACTAAGCTCCACCTCCTTGGCTTTGATCTTTTCCTTTAACTTGCCCATCAAGCCACGATCATGATCAATTAATAGGTTAATAAGGATAGAAGAGCACTTTAGAAGACCAGCCTCCCACACATTTTTGAAATCACTATCCGCTTCCCAGGCTGGGAAAATTTTAACCCTAAGTCCCCTAGGGACAATGCCTAACTTATTGTACTGTTCTAAACTCTTGACATTCCACCATGTCTTAGTTAGCTGCTTGTGGAGACTAACAATCTCTGAACACAGACTTGTGGCGAACCCATCCTGTAAGGTCTCAGTGCCAGCGGACCCAAAAATATCTTCCACCTGGCCTCTCCATGCTAATTCCCTTGTCTCCAAATTCATGGTGAAATGCTATATGCCAAAAAAGGAGGAATCAATGCCAACACAAAAATGAGAACGAACTGTGTATATATATATATATATATATATGTATATGTCTAATATGAATCATAAAAGATTCTCTAAGAGATTAAGCAATCGTGTGCCAACACTCCACAGGAAAAATCAGGGGACAACCCCTGAACACAGAACCTGAACAAAAGAAAATGTGTGGAGGGCACCACAAAACATGTCACAAGAAGGAAGGTTCACTGTGGGCTTGTAGCAAAACATGAAAGAACAACCATCATGCCCACATGCAAGGAACACCTCCAAACATATGTAATATCAAAATATATATACTTTTAATTGACAATTAACCTCAAGAGCTGCATATACATGCATGCAAAGAACGATACCACAAAACATTAAAAACATTTAAAATTGCAATAATGCAAAAACAACATGCCTATACTAAAGTTATAGTCAAATCCTATGGTAGGAAAAATGACACCCCACAGATAGTATGCTTCCCTAAATGAAGTAATAACAAAAAAAAAAAAAAAAAAAAATTGGATTGGGCTTTCTCGTTAGCGCCAGGAGATCCGGCATTGGCAAATATTGATGCGTTTTTTCTGGCGCTCGGGTTGCCTTACGAGGAACCCAATCTTGAAATTCAGGCAGAAAAAGCCTTGCTGGCTATCTATCAGGGCCAGGATGAAGCTGAAGTGTATTGCCAAAAATTTCGGAAATGGTCCGTGCTTACTCAGTGGAATGAGTGTGCTCTGGTCGCAAATTTCAGAAATGGCCTTTCTGAAGCCATTAAGAATGTGATGGTGGGTTTCTCCATTCCTACAAGTCTAAATGATTCCATGGCGCTGGCTATTCAGATTGACTGGCATTTGAGGGAGAGCAAAGCTGCTAATCCTCTGGTGGTGTTGTCTGAACAAACACCTGATTTAATGCAATGTGGTAGAATTCAGACTAGAAATGAACGGAAAAATCATAGACGTCTGAATGGGTTGTGTTTTTACTGTGGTGATTCTACACATGTTATATCAGCATGCTCTAAACGCCATCCAAGGGTTGTTAGTCCTGTCGCCATTGGTAATCTGCAACCTAAATTTATTTTGTCTGTGACTTTAATTTGCTCATTGTCTTCCTACCCTGCTATGGCGTTTGTGGATTCAGGTGCTGCCCTGAGTCTTATGGATCAGTCATTTGCCAAGCGCTGTGGTTTTGTTCTTGAACCGTTAGTAAATCCTATTCCTCTTAGAGGTATTGATGCTACACCATTGGCGGAAAATAAACTGCAGTTTTGGACGCAGGTGACCATGTGCATGACTCCTGAACATCGGGAGGTGATTCGTTTTCTTGTTCTGCATAAAATGCATGATTTGGTCGTTTTGGGTCTGCCATGGTTACAGACCCATAATCCAGTTTTGGATTGGAAGGCAATGTCAGTGTCAAGTTGGGGCTGTCAGGGAATTCATGGTGATTCCCCGCCGGTGTCTATTGCTTCCTCTACTCCTTCGGAAGTTCCTGAGTATTTGTCTGATTATCAGGATGTTTTCAGCGAGTCCAGGTCCAAGGCTCTTCCTCCTCATAGGGATTGTGACTGCGCTATAGATTTGATTCCAGGTAGTAAATTTCCTAAGGGAAGATTATTTAATCTGTCTGTACCTGAGCATACCGCAATGCGTTCATATATCAAGGAGTCTCTGGAGAAGGGGCATATCCGTCCATCCTCTTCCCCTCTTGGTGCGGGATTCTTTTTTGTGGCCAAAAAGGACGGATCTTTGAGACCTTGTATAGACTATCGGCTTCTGAATAAAATCACTGTTAAATTTCAGTATCCTTTGCCTCTGTTGTCAGACTTGTTTGCCCAGATTAAGGGTGCCAAGTGGTTCACCAAGATAGATCTTCGTGGTGCGTACAACCTTGTGCGCATTAAGCAAGGAGATGAATGGAAAACTGCATTTAATACGCCCGAAGGTCATTTTGAGTACTTGGTGATGCCTTTTGGGCTTTCTAATGCTCCTTCAGTTTTTCAGTCCTTTATGCATGATATCTTCCGGAAGTATCTGGATAAATTTATGATTGTTTATCTGGATGATATTCTGTTTTTTTCTGATGATTGGGACTCCCATGTTAAGCAGGTCAGGACGGTGTTTCAGGTTTTGCGTGAGAATGCTTTGTTCGTTAAGGGCTCAAAGTGTCTCTTTGGAGTACAGAAGGTTCCCTTTTTGGGTTTTATTTTTTCCCCTTCTGCGGTGGAGATGGACCCAGTCAAGGTCCGAGCTATTCATGATTGGACTCAACCCACGTCAGTTAAGAGTCTTCAGAAGTTCTTGGGTTTTGCTAACTTCTACCGTCGTTTTATCGCTAACTTTTCTAGCGTTGTTAAACCTTTGACGGATATGACCAAGAAAGGTTCTGATGTTGCTAATTGGGCTCCTGCAGCCGTGGAAGCTTTCCAAGAGCTGAAGCGCCGGTTTACTTCGGCGCCTGTTTTGTGCCAGCCTGATGTCTCACTTCCCTTTCAGGTTGAAGTGGATGCTTCTGAGATCGGGGCAGGGGCCGTTTTGTCGCAGAGAGGCCCTGGTTGCTCTGTAATGAGACCATGTGCTTTTTTTCCAGGAAGTTTTTGCCTGCTGAGCGGAACTATGATGTTGGCAATCGGGAGTTGTTGGCCATGAAGTGGGCATTTGAGGAGTGGCGTCATTGGCTCGAGGGTGCTAAGCATCGTGTGGTGGTCTTGACTGATCACAAGAATCTGATGTATCTCGAGTCTGCTAAGCGCCTGAATCCTAGACAGGCCCGTTGGTCATTGTTTTTCTCCTGTTTTGACTTTGTGGTCTCGTACCTACCAGGTTCAAAGAATGTGAAGGCTCATGCTCTTTCAAGGAGCTTTGTGCCTGACTCTCCTGGAGTTTCAGAGCCAGCTGGTATTCTTAAAGAGGGAGTAATCTTGTCAGCCATTTCTCCGGATTTGCGACGTGTGTTGCAGAGATTTCAGGCTGGTAGACCTGACTCTTGTCCACCTGACAGACTGTTTGTTCCTGATAAATGGACCAGCAGAGTCATTTCCGAGGTTCATTCCTCGGTGTTGGCAGGGCATCCGGGAATTTTTGGCACCAGAGATTTGGTGGCTAGGTCCTTTTGGTGGCCTTCCTTGTCACGGGATGTGCGGTCATTTGTGCAGTCCTGTGGGACTTGTGCTCGAGCTAAGCCTTGCTGTTCTCGTGCCAGCGGGTTGCTCTTGCCTTTACCTGTCCCGAAGAGGCCTTGGACACACATTTCCATGGATTTCATTTCAGATCTTCCGGTGTCTCAGGGCATGTCTGTCATCTGGGTGGTATGTGATCGCTTTTCCAAGATGGTCCATTTGGTGTCCTTGCCTAAGCTGCCTTCCTCTTCTGATCTGGTTCCTTTATTCTTTCAGAATGTGGTTTGCTTGCACGGCATTCCTGAGAATATCGTGTCTGACAGAGGATCCCAGTTTGTTTCCAGGTTCTGGTGATCCTTTTGTGCTAAGATGGGCATTGATTTGTCATTTTCGTCTGCCTTTCATCCTCAGACTAATGGCCAAACGGAGCGAACAAATCAGACTCTAGAGGCTTATTTGAGGTGTTTTGTTTCTGCAGATCAGGATGATTGGGTGACCTTCTTGCCATTGGCTGAGTTTGCCCTTAATAATCGGGCTAGTTCCGCTACTTTGGTTTTGCCATTTTTCTGCAACTCTGGTTTTCATCCTCGTTTTTCCTCGGGACATGTTGAGCCCTCTGACTGTCCTGGGGTAGATTCTGTGGTGGATAGGTTGCAGCGGATCTGGAATCATGTGGTGGACAACCTAAAGTTGTCACAGGAGAAGGCTCAGCATTTTGCCAACCGCCGCCGCGGTGTGGGTCCCCGACTTCGTGTTGGGGATTTGGTGTGGCTGTCTTCTCGGTTTGTTCCTATGAAGGTCTCCTCTCCTAAATTTAAGCCTCGCTTCATCGGTCCTTATAAGATTTTGGAAATCCTTAATCCAGTGTCCTTTCGCTTGGATCTTCCGGTGTCGTTTGCCATTCACAACGTGTTCCATAGGTCTTTGTTGCGGCGCTACGTTGTGCCTGTGGTTCCTTCTGTTGAGCCTCCTGCTCCGGTGTTGGTTGAGGGCGAGTTGGAGTACGTGGTGGAGAAGGTCTTGGATTCTCGCCTCTCCAGACGGAGGCTTCAGTATCTGGTCAAGTGGAAGGGCTATGGTCAGGAGGATAATTCCTGGGTGGTCGCCTCTGATGTTCATGCGGCCGATTTAGTTCGTGCCTTTCACGCTGCTCATCCTGATCATCCTGGTGGTCTTGGTGAGGGTTCGGTGACCCCTCCTTAAGGGGGGGGACTGTTGTGAATTGGACTTTTTGGCTCCCTCTTGTGGTCACTAGGGACATGACACTTTGAGCTTCTTTCTCTAGCTTGGTACCCACCTGGCTCGTTAGTCCAGGGGTGTTGCTATTTAAGCTTCCTGGATTTTCAGTCTGGTGCCTGGCATCGTTGTAATCAGTTCCTTTCTGTTTGCTCCTGTCTGCTGATCTTGGTTCTTGCAAAATAAGATAAGTCCTGCTTCCTTATTTTTTGGTTATTTGCATTTGCTCTTATTTCTGTCCAGCTTGTACCAAATGTGATTCCTGATATAGCTGGAAGCTCTAGGGGGCTGATATTCTCCCCCCGTGCCGTTAGACGGTTCGGGGGTTCTTGAATATTCAGCGTGGAAATTTTGATAGGGTTTTTGCTGACCGTATAAGTCATCTTCCTATATTCTGCTATTAGTCAGTGGGCCTCTCTTTGCTAAAAAACCTAGTTCATCCTTGCGTTTGTCTTTTCTTCTTACCTCACCGTTATTATTTGTTGGGGGCTTGTATCCAACTTTTGGGGTCTTTTCTCTGGAGGCAAGAAAGGTCTATCTTTTCCCTTCTAGGGTTAGTTAGTTCTCCGGCTGGCACGAGACGTCTAGAACCAACGTAGGTACGTTCCCCGGCTGCTGCTATTTGTGGTGCTAGGTTCAGGTATATGGTCAGCCTAGTTACCACTGCCCTATGAGCTGGTTTTTTGTGTTTGCAGACTTGGTTATAAATTCTGAGACCCTCTGCCATTGGGGTCATAACAGGTAACATCCACAGCTGAGGTTGTGCGCTCGAGAGCCACCAACCTGCCCTCCAACTTCTGGACGTACCGCTGCAGTTGCTGTTCGTCTGCCATTACTAGCCAGACACTGGCACCAGTATAAAGTTAGGGCTAGCAGAACGCACCAAATAATAAAGGGGTAGATATCAGGTGCGTTCACAGCACTGGGTCCACCATGCAGAGATGGTACCTGCTGCTGAGTAATAGCGGATGGACACTTGCTCACACGTGGGTTAGACTTCACCCAGTGTAAATGGAAGCGAACTCTGTTGCTTCACAGAGTCGCCAAAGTATGCTGCGCCCTGTTAGCAGTCACAGGGTGCAGCTGCAAGAGCCTAGTGGGATCCCTATGAACCACCCCCACTTAACTGATGATTGGACTCGCTTTGACCCTCGGTGGCTTTTGAGCCTGCTCCTGAGGACGCCCCGAGTCAGATGCAGAGTCCAAGCGGGAATTCCCACCCTACACTGACAGGCTGTCAGGAAAGCGCACTGATTGCGCACAGTGCCGTACAGACGGGCACTGCAAAAAGGCACTGTAACGTGCTACGTGTGCAGGTAGCAATGTCGGCGCTAGATAGCTTCCACATTGGCGAGCAGTCAACAACACAAGGAATGGGAATGATTAAGGAGCTTTCATCCATTGACAGTCATTGATACTGTCATACGTTTATTCTAGTGCATGGCCGTGTGGCCATTCAAACCTTTTATAGCGGAAGCTATCCAGGATCTTCCTAGTGATCCAATAGGAGCTGCAACATGACCTGAGCATGTGACCCTCAACCTCCAATGAGAGGACGTCCCCTGGGCATGCTCAGCAGAGGAAAAGCAGGACTTAGTCCCAGGAGCATCTGCTCGCCGCTGATCAGTGCTGGTTACCATGGCTGGACCTGGAAGGGCAGCAGTAACCAAGTGCACAGTATCTGCCGGAGCTAGGCACTGGGACTGACGTCTCTGCTGAGCACGCTCCACTGCGGCTGAAGATGAATGGGAGACAGCAGTGGACATGGTTCGAGATTCCCCCTTTGCAGCAGTGGTATCTCGACACCTAACAACCCACTCCTTTACTTTGGGCCTAGTTTTTAATGAGGCCTTCCTTCACATTCCATCATTCGCCATCAGTAGAACACCATGGTGAATGTGTTGTATGCTGCTACAGCCATTCAATTTTTGGGCAAGAGTGTCTATGACACCCATAAATATTTTTTTTAAAACTGTTACCCCCATTGGGAAAGGTTTCTCCGCCCATTCACTTAGAGCATGGGCATGACAAGTCTAGGAGACCCGCTCCTTAACATTCGGCCTAGTTTTTAATAATATCAGAAAAAAGAAAAAAATGGTGCTGCACAGCCTAGCTTCCCTGGAGTGAACCGTGGTTCACATGTGATGTGATGTGATGTGATGTGATGTGAGTCCGACGTCAGAACTGGAGGTGCTCGCATGGAAACAGTGGAACAATGAATGAAACCAAGAAAAAATGCCTGTTGAAGCGCTGCTTCAGTGTGAAACGATCGTCGTCGCTCCTGCTCACCTCCTTTCTCCTGCACTCCCCCGAGCCGTGAAGACGCGGCTATGAATATGCTTCAATAAAAGATTGGACCACACTTCCTGGTGAGTGCTGCTGCATTTTTTCCTAGTTTTAATAATGTTTTCCTCCACATATCATCATTCTCTGCCACAAGAACACCATGGTGAACTTGTTGTATGCTGCTACAGCCATTCAATTTTTATGCAAGGGTGGTTTTAAGATGCCCCTTAATAATTTGAAACAAAAAAATTGTTACTCCCCCAGGGGGAAAAATGTCATAAAAATGAGATGTTCGGCTATTATTCCCATTTATTCTTATATTTTCCATTTTTCCTATCTCTGGTCCATCCTTTTATAACCTAGTGTATACCTCTCCAATATGATTTTTTTTTTAAATACTGTTATATTATATTTTTTATATACCTGTCTATGAGCTGTTGCTAGGGACCAACATATCTCTTTGGACACATTCTGGCTTCATATCTATGAATCTGTATTTGCCCCTCCCTTTTGTTATTTTCTCTTATAGGTGGATTCACATCCTTTATTCTTTTTTTTTATTTCAGTATGATGGATCATTCATTATGTCTCCTCATTCTCCACCACTAGATCACCAGGGTTAACGGGTTCTGTGCTGCTACAGCCAGTCAAATTTTTGAAAAGGGTGTCTGTGATGCCCATAAAATATTTTTCTTAAATGTACCCCTCATGGGGAAATATTTGTACAATTTTAGTACTCCAAATGTTTTATTTTAGTGTCATAGCCTACTTATGGACACAATTTTGGTGTGCCAAAAAATATCAAGAACACATTTTGATCACTCTGTTATCTCCGTCAGACGCACGGTGTATCTGTGGTGTCCAAATCCTTGCTTTGCAGGCATACATTGCATTTTTTGGTCTTCTAGACTGCTACCCATGGTGTACACAGTATTTTGTGGTTTTTACAATTTTAAAAAATATATCTCACATATTGAAACAGTCTGTTATCTCAGTCACACATCTGGTCTATCAGTGGTCTTCAAATCTTGGCTTTTCAGCTATACATTCCAGTTTTTGGTCTGACACACTTGGTGAATACAGTATTTTTTGTTTTATAAAATTGTAAAAAATACATCATACATATTGAAACAGCCTGTTATCTCAGTCACACTTCTGATCTATCTGAGGTCTTCAAATCTTGGCCATACATTTTTTAAAATGTTCAAACCACAAAATACTGTATACACATACAGTATTTTGTGGTTTGAAAATTTTTAAAAATACAGGCCACATATTGAAACAGTCTGTTATCTCCATCCGATTGCTGATTTATGTGTGGTCTAAAAATAGTTCCAATTTTTGGTCTGTCTAATACCGTGGCTCTAAACACTTTCTTGGTTAAAACAAAAATTTACAGTGTGGTAGTTCTGTGACAAGCCTCATTTATCTGTGGGCTACAAAGTGTGCTTTTGAGGCTTCCATTCTCCTTTTTTTGCTGTGTTACCCTAGCTCTAAACAGTAAACACTATTTTGTGATGATCTTTTTTTTTTTTTAATTTACCCAACATGGGGAAATGTTGGTCAGCCCATATACTTTGTGTATGGGCATTTCAAGTCTAGGAGACCCGCTCCTTTAAATTGGGCCTACTTTTTAATTAGGCCCTTTTCCACAGATCATCATCCATTGACACTGGATCCCCAGGGTTAACGTGTTCCGTGCTGCTACAGCCAGTCAATTTTTTTGGCAAGGGTGTCTATTATCCCCATAAAAAATTGTTTAAAAAATGTACCCCCCATGGCGAAATGTTTGTCAGCCTATACACTTAGTGTATGGGCATTACTAGTCTAGGAGACCTGCTCCTTGGTTTGGGACAGTTTTTTTTAGGAGGCACTCCTCCATGTTTCTTCCTAGGAGGGATTGGGGTGCGTGCAAATTTGGGTCACGGTTGCCCTTGCATTCAATGCATAAGGAACCTGTATGGCAGGACCAACTGAAGAATGTGAACTGGGTATTCCTGTGGCCTTCCAGTATCTGGGTTCAAAGGCTTATTGGGGAGCATATGACTTGATGGCAGGCCAGGCCTTGCATTCAATGCAACATTTTTTCAGGAGGCCCTCCTGTACCTCTCATGAAAGGGGTATTGAGGTGCATTGTAATTCTTGGCAGCCCAGCCACTCACTGCATAGGCAATAACAGCATAGGAGACCCACTGTTTAATAATGGCCCTTTAAGAATATTAATGCCGCCTGATGCCCCTCTAAAAATAGGCCCTGTGACTTTAAGAATCCCTCCTTCAGAAATGAAACAAGATGGGTCTCCTTATGTGTCACACACCACATGGCCAGCTAGGGGTGTTAAATGTTACAATGACATTTCCCAGTGAATGCAATTGTATTGGTTGAAAGCAATGTAAGAGTGGAAAAACGCATGAAAAATGCTGCGTGTGAACATAGCCCAAGTGGTGGAGGAAAATTTTGGTCTGGGGTTAATTATTTTGCCTTTTATACAAGTCATTAAACTGGAAAGGATTTACCTTGACATGTTTCCCAGCAAAATCCATTTTGTTTTGTTTTTGTATGTTTTTTGGTGCACCTGTAAAAATGGCATGAAACTCTGACAACATTGCTTACAGCTGTGACCTAGGAGTCAGGAATGCTTCCAGGGGCGAACCCCGTGATGTTCCTGTGTCATTTGAGCAGTGTTTTCATCATTTTCAGATGTTTTTATACCTTAAAAGGACCCCCGGGGGGGATTGCGGTAAAAATATTCGGGTCTCCCATAGACATACATTGGGCTCGGTGCTCGGGTCGAGTACCCCAGTATTCCAATTTGCTCTACCCAAGCATTTTAGTACTCGCTCATCACTAATTAAAATCAGTCCAAAGACCATCCCTTTTTGAGGGTACACCCATGCTAATTATGAGGAAAGGAGAAAGCAATTATAAGGAAAGGAAAAAGCAATTGTTTATTTTAGTCAGTCCATGAAAATATACATTTTATTTTTTGCAGAAGTAATTAATTCTTTTGTAGTAGTTTAATAAAAATAAAAGTTTGCAGTGTACCAATTTTGATTCTTTCAAAAGTGGGAAAAACTCCCTTTCGCCTTTAGAGTGAAGATCTGAGAGCATGCCTTTCCAATAGTTAACTTTTTGCTTGATGCACTTGTTAACCCCCAAAATTCCAGCATCAAACTTGCCTTGTTAACCAGCATGACCAAGGGTCTTTTTGGTTTTATTCACCACCTCCTCTCTTGATGGTCAGTGTCATCATCTCAGTCAGGTATTTCACACTGACGGTAGTCTAATACCCCCTCTTCATCTGGAATAGCTCAGTGTCCTTCTCCACATGCAGTTGCTGCTGCTCATCCTGCTCTTTGACTTCTTCTAGCTGATTCTTGCTTTATATTGCTATATTATAAAAAATAGATATGTAAAAAAAATCATTAAAGCACACAGTGTAATTGATTAGTACAAAAAAAAATCCATGTTTCTAAAATCCAGAAAAATCCTTTCAACCACATATTTTATCTACAGAATTTAATATTGTTGCTAAATATTCCACATTTATTGATCATTTCCCATAGAGATTTTTTGATGTCCTTATTCCTCAGACTGTAGATAATGGGGTTGATCAATGGGGTGAATACAGTATATAGAAGAGATAGAAGTTTACTAAAGTTTAAGGTCTCTTCTCCTTTAGGAAACAGATAAACACTCAATAGAGTAAAGTAGAAGATGGAGACTACAATGAGGTGGGAACTACAGGTGGAGAAGGCTTTCTGTCTACTGATATTGGACTGGAACCGTACGATAGTGACAATTATATGAGTATAAGATATTATAATCACTGCGAGAGGGATGACGAGGACCGGGAAGCACATTATGAAGACCTCCAACTCAATAGCGGAAGTGCTAGAGCAGGCTCTTTCTAGTAAAGGAACAAGATCACAGAAAAAGTGGTCAATGATATTCGGTCCACAAAACGTCAGCATCGATATTGTTGTACAGTACATCAGTGTAATAGAAAAACTGAACCCCCAACAGATGGTGGCTAATACCACACAGCGGTCACTTGTCATGTTAGACATGTAACGGAGGGGATTACAGATGGCAACATATCTGTCATAGGACATCACTGTGAGGAGGAAACATTCAAAAGCTTCTGCTGCACAGAAAAAATAAGATTGAGTGACACAACCAGTAACAGTAATGGATCCCCCATTATTCAGTAGGATGTGAAACATGTTGGGGACAATATCTGTGGTCAATATGATGTCACTGATGGAGAGGTGTGAGATGAAGAAGTACATTGGAGTGTGTAGGTTCTTGCTGGTGGACACCAGGGTGATGATCATGAGATTCCCACATATTGTTCCACAGTAAACCACCAGGAGAAGACAGAACAAGAGAATAGTTGAACGTCGGCCATTTTGAAATCCTAGTAGGAAAAAATCTGAATTCACGGTCAGATTGATCTCCTGAATATATAGTAAAACAAAA
This sequence comes from Ranitomeya variabilis, assembly GCF_051348905.1. Lineage (NCBI taxonomy): Eukaryota > Metazoa > Chordata > Amphibia > Anura > Dendrobatidae > Ranitomeya > Ranitomeya variabilis. The sequence goes on along the minus strand of NC_135236.1, from coordinate 24,607,000 downwards.
AATGAAATTAGCTGTAATATCATACAGTGCAAAACCAGGAATACCGTAATGGTGACAGCATGAAGCTATTGGTGGGCACAATACATGCCGAGTTAGAGTTGACCTGTTATGTATAGAGGTATCCATATTACACAAAGTGTTTCTATTGTGCTAGAATATCTAATCTGAACACATAGATTCTGATTATTAAGGAGTTACATTGTAGTTCTTTGCACAGCAAGGATTGAATGACAAGGTTCCTAGTAGGGGTTTCATCTATATCTTACAACTGTCATCCGCTTCAATGGCCACAATCAGAAATAACTCTGGTAAAGCTTGTTAGACACCTTAGATGCCAACGTTCATAGTGATTATTGCATCTGGGTGTTTAGACTGAGTAAGGTGGATGATGGGGTATTCAGACTACTGTCCTACATCATATCCTGAAAATCAAAATGAACACATGTAGCCCATGAATGTCAGCGCTTCCCAGGACTCTCATCCAAAGATGATATTTAGAATTTTTTCTTTATTGATAGAAGATACAATGCATTTTGGATACCGTGTATATCCTTCTTCAGGTATCATAAAAACATAATACATCCCTGCTAGTAAAAATTCAAACACACATATATGGTGGCAAACCTTTTAACCCAGCCTCATGATGTACAATAACAAATTGTATTGTGGTACCGTGTTAGCCAGAAAAATCGATGTGAATACTTTTCTGCCCAATGATGACAGAAGTTTTCTAGGAGTGATACCTTTATTGGCTAACCAGAAAATAATATGTTTGCAGCTTTCAGAGCACAGTGGCTCCTTCTTCAAGCAAGATTACAAATAGATTAATAAGAAACAAGCACAACATTTAAAGAATACTACAGGAGGACATTTGTTAGAGGGAGGGAGGTCCATAGATAAGCCAAGGTAATCAAATTAGGCATTTTCTTACAAATGGAGAGGCCGTGGGAATAATGTTCTTAGTTATCTGGAGTCCGTCTGGTGGAGGCGTGAATTGTATCCATGTGGTCCTTAAAATTACCTTTTAGTATTAAGACTTTTAAGTCTGTCATTCTGTGTCCAGGTCCAGAGAAATGTTTTCCCACCGGTGTGTCCATTTCATTCCTGATTGTGTGTCTGTGTAGATTCATCCTAGTTTGTAGTCTTTGCACCCAGCCTCAGGAACTTCATTGGGGTGTGGACCAAGCTCAGGAACAAACCCACTAATTAGTCCAGCCTTTCAATTCACATCCTGATCATCATATCCTGGATATAAATGGACTATAGCAAGCACTAGTTAATATACCTTAAATCATATAGAAATAGACACTAATCATCATTAATATTGCTGCTCTCCCAATCTGTCATTGTTTCCCATTTGTTACTGTGATTCTCTGTTCCTGATAGTTGGTTCTCTCTTCCCTGTGGATAAATCTGGTCTTTTTAGCCAAGTAAAAGCTGAATTTACCTCTTTTCTCCGGGAGTCTTCTTACAGACCACTTGGTTAAAGAGCCTAGATTGACAGTGACTATCGGAAATTTGGGCACCACTGATCCTACTATGGCTTTACTTGTTCTTATTGGAATGGGTACATTGAAGGCAGTGTTAATACAGTGCTGAGCCTCATTCCACTGCTGCTCTAAGCCAGAATATGAAGAAATGACAGTATGTCCATCAAAACTTTAAAATATGAAGGTCAGTCAACCAGGAAAATTGACAGAACCTTGAATATATCCTTCAAATCATGAAAACTATCAATCACTATAATGAAACTAGCTCTTATGATGCCCACCCAAATAAAGTAATACCAATAATAACCTCTGCTGAAATGGATAGGTGCATGAGATTTATCAGCCTCAGAAGCCACAAATTGGTAGCACCTCCGATAATAGACTGTTATGATCTGGTGACCTTGGAGCCCCATGGACTTTCTCTGGAGTAGGTGGAACCTATACTGACCGCAATCCCTAAACTGACACCGCAACTAGAAGTAGCCGTGGGGTGTACCTAACACATCCTAGACACCTCGACACAGCCGAAGGACTAAATACCCCGATAGATGGAAATGGGAATTCTATCTTGCCTCAGAGCAGTACCCCAAAGGATAGGCAGCCCCCCACAAATATTGACTGTGAGTATAAGAGGAAAGACACACACAGGCAGAAAAAAAAGGATTTAGCAAAAGAGGCCACTCTAGCTAAATAGAAAAGGATAGGACAGAATACTAAGCGGTCAGTATTAAAATCCTAAAAATATCCACAGCAGATAATACAAAAATTCCACCATCTAACTAAAGACATGGAATGTATATCTGCATCTTCTGAGAATCCAACTTGACTGAATAAATCCAAACACAGTCAAAGCTGGACTAAGTAAAACAATGAATAGCACTGAATTGTAAAGCACACTGCATGTGTGCTGCAGAAACAAAACCAGACACTTATCTTTGCTGATTTTGGCAGCAGGGCAGGAGGAACCAGACAGAGATGCAAAACCTCCAAGAACAATGGACAACTGGCAATGACTAATGAATCCTGCAGACCTAAATAGCCCAGTCAGAGCTGCAATCAGCAGAGACACCTGCCCAGGATTGCAATCCAGGGACAAGTGCATTACCACCAACAACTAGTGTTGAGTGATACCTTCCGATATCAGAAAGTATCGGTATCGGAAAGTATCGGCCGATACCGGCAAAGTATCGGATCTCGCCGCTTCCGATACCCGATACCAATGCAAGTCAATGGGACGAAAATATCGGAATTAAAATAAACCCTTTCTTTCCTTGTAGGTTCATTCTACATGAAGGAAAACAACTAAGAATAATGTAGGATGTATTGGGGGAGGTGGCGGAGACATTAAAGGCACAGAGGTTTACCCCAATCAAATAGAATAGCATGAATTTCTTTTTTTATGACGTTCGGCGTTAGAAAGATTTTGACTATGTTAATTTTTTTTTATTTTGTCAGATATTGATGTTTCACTACTTCCACGCCCTTCACCTTCTTTTTTACTTCTCCCACACCTTCTTCTTCATGATCCTCATCATCAGCTTCTTTGACATCAACTTCTTCACCTTATTCATCCTTATTCATCTTCTTCTTCATCTTCTACCTATGTTTTTTTTGTTACATTGTTCATATTCTTTTTATTTAACTATTATTATTCTTCATATTCTACTTCTTCATCATATTCTTATTTGTGACAGGCATTCCCGTAGTTGTTATCTATAAAAGTTTGAAGATTACACCTTCCGTTCTGCCTGTCACAAAAGAGTTACATTTATCCGCGTTCAGTTTGGCCTGCAGCATCAGGCTTTATCCAGGGGCACCACGAGGAGGAACGGACTCACCCCCATACACTGCTTAGTCTTCTTCTGCTTATAATTTAGATAATATATTTTGCTCTGATATTTAGTCTTATGCTTAATGTTCTTCTGCTCTTTGTTCTGCAGCCTCTTGTTCTTCTGCTTCTCGGTCTTCCAGGTCGTCGTCGTCTCCAGGGTCGTCGTCTCCGGGGTCGTCGTCATTGGGGTGGTCTTCAGGGTCATCGTCTCAAGGGTCGTCGTCATCTCAGTGGTTGTCGTCTCTGGTGTCGTCGACATCTTAGGGGTGGTCTTCCGGGTCATCGTCTTTAGGGTCTTGAACTTGGAAATGTAGCAGAAGGTACAAGAAGGCTGAGAAAATGCCGAGAAACAACTGATGGAACTGGAACTCGGATGGCTACCCGAAGGTCCAAGAGCCAATGGAACTACCGAGGACCAGCTCACGTTACTGGAACCCCGTTACTAAGCAGGAGGTACCCATGCCTGAAAGCACTACCAAGGACCACCTGATGTTGGTGGAACTCGGATACCCAGAGGGAGGCACTTAAGCCAAAGGCTCTTCCCAGAACCAGCTGACAGTACTGGAACCAGGATGGGGAGCAGAAGGTACAAGAGCAAAAGACACTGCCGAGAACCAGCTGACGGTACTGGAACCCGGATGGGTAGCCAAAGGTCCAAGAGCCAATGGAACTACCGAGGACCAGCTGACGTTACTGGAACCCAGTTACTAAGCAGGAGGTACCCGTGCCTGAAAGCACTACCAAGGACCACCTGACATTGGTGGAACTCGGATACCCAGAGGGAGGCAACTAAGCCAAAGGCTCTGCCCGGAGCCAGCTGACGGTACTGGAACCAGGATGGGGAGCAGGAGGTACAAGAGCAAAAGACACTGCCGAGAACCAGCTGATGGTACTGGAACCCGGATGGGTAGCCGAAGGTCCAAGAGCCAATGGAACTACCGAGGACCAGCTGACATTACTGGAACCTGGTTACTAAGCAGGAGGTACCCGTGCCTGAAAGCACTACCAAGGACCACCTGATGTTGGTGGAACTGGGATACCCAGAGGGAGGCACATAAGCCAAAGGCTCTGCCCGGAAACAGCTGACGGTACTGGATCCAGGATGGGGACCTATTCAAGCTTCTCTTCCTAGAGCCCCAACTAGTGGTGTTGGAGCAAAGGGTCAGCAGGGGGAGCAGAGTGTAGGCCGAAGCCTGCACTGGAGGCGTTTGGAGGTCTGTTGTGTCTGCGTAGCGTTTGCAGGACACAATGCCAGCTATGCAGCAGGGGAAAAGCTGGCGGTGCTGAACCCCACTGACAGAGTGGCGGGTGTTTGGCTCTGTGCAGCCAGCACTTCCGGTCCCCAACTGGCGGTGTTAGAGCCCAGGGTCAGCAGGAGGAGCAGAGGGAGCAGAGTGTAGGCCGAAGCCTGCACTGGCGGCAGCTTTGTGTCTGCGTGGCTTTTGCAGGACACGTTGCCGGCTACACAGCAGGGGAACAGCTAGCGGTGCTGAACCCCACTGACACATAGGCTGGTGTTTTTCTCTGTGCAGCCAGCACTTCCGGGCCCCAACTGGCGGTGTTAGAGCCCAGGCTCTGCAGGAGGAGCAGAGTGTAGGCCGAAGCCTAATTGAACCAATTTCAAAGGTAACCTGTAACCCCCCCTCAGGTGTTACAAACTAGAAGAGCCACAGCTTATGCAGCAGTAGTGCTGCACAAGTCAAAGGTTGCTCTTTTAATTTTGCTCCTTGCACATGCTGAAAGAAACACGTATAACATTTAGCCCCTTATACAGTCAAACTGTCTTGGAGGCGGGAGTTTCCTTCTTAATGAGACGCAGCACAGCTGCCAAGAATCCCACATTGGTGCTGGGCGCGGCCTCCTGAGCGTCGTTATTTGCTGCACAGGAGTCTGCGCTGTCGTGTTATCCCTTGGCCTTGCGCTGTTAACGCTGCCCGTCTACTGACTTAATTTAATGTCGGCCGGTGCGGTTCGCGATGCCCATGAATCTCAGCCCCGAAGTGTCTTCTCATTTATTCACACTGCTGGGCTGGGATTCATGGCCTGGCGCAGTACATATGTTTGCCTCTCGCTCGGGTCCTTACACCTGCTTCAGACTGTGCGGCGTCAGCTGATCCCTTATCGCATGTCACGGCCATGAAGCCGCACAGTCTGAAGAAGGCGGAAGGAGATGAGTGACAGCCTGGCGAAGATATGCACTGCTCATGCCCATCAATCACACCCTCGCAGTCAAAATAAATAAGACACCGAGGGGCGTTGTGTCAGGCAGGGCGGCCGCAGAGGTGCAGCCAGCCAAACAATGATGTCAGAAGAAGGGCTGCGCTACCAAGGGGGTCGCTGCGTGTCATTACAAAGGAAAGTTACACCTCAGGGACGTTTTATTGGTCTCGGGGGACACATTTTATACGTTTTCAGTTCCACGTGTGCAAGGAGAATAACTTAGTGAGCCACCTTGTTCAAATGCAGCATTACTGCTGTACAAGGTGGCTGTTATACATACAAATGCCTGGGGGGGGACAGGTTCCCTTCAATTTCAGTTCTTGTGTCTGCGTGGCGTTTGCAGGACACAATGCCAGCTACACAGCAGGGGAACAGCTGGCGGTGCTGAACCCCACTGACACATTGGCGGGTGTTTTGCTCTGTGCAGCCAGCACTTCCGGGCGCCAACTGGCGGTGTTAGAGCCCAGAGTCAGCAGGAGGAGCAGAGGGAGCAGAGTGTAGGCCGAAGCCTGCACTGGAGCAAGTTGAAAGGGAACCTTTAACCCCCCCCAAGGCATTTGTAGCTGAAAGAGCCATCTTGTACAGCACTAATGCTGAAAAAGGTAAACTTAGCTCTTTTAATTATGGTCCTTGCAAACGCTGAACTTGACACTTATGAAATGTGTCCCCTCACACCGTTAAACCGTCCGGTAGGTGGAACTTTCTTTTCTCATGTGACGCAGCACAGCCATCATTCTTACCCCCTTGGCGCCGTGCGCCGCCTCCTCAGCATTGTTTGAATCTGTCCCGGAGCCTGCGCTGTTATGTTAGCCCTTGGCCATGCACACTTAGCACTGCCCATCTTCTGACATCATTTGGTGTCAGGCTGGCAGCGCCTGTGCGGCCGCGCTGGCCAAGTACCCGCCTCGCTGTGTCATCTAATGTAATCACTCTGCGGACCTGTGATCCATGGGCATGAGCAGTGCATATCCTCGCCTCTCAGTCCCCTCCCTATGGATTCTTCAGACTGTGCGGCGTCACGGCCGTGGCATGCTATTAGGGATCAGCTGACATTGCACAGACTGAAGAAGGCGTAGGGAGATGAGTGAGAGGCGGAGGTTAAGATATGCACTGCGCATGTCCATGGATCACAGGCCCGCAGTGGGATTAAGTCAGAAGACACTATGAGGCGGGATCTCATCCAGCGCGGCCGCACAGGCGCAGCCAGCCTGACACCAAATAATGTCAGAAGACGGGCAGCGCTAAGTGTGCATGGCCAAGGGCTAACATAACAGCGCAGGCTCCGGGACAGATTCAAACAACGCTGAGGAGGCGGCACACAGTGCCAAGGGGGTAAGAATGACGGCTGTGCTGCGTCACATGACAAAGGTAAGTTCCACCTACCGGACGGTTTAACGGTGTGAGGGGACACATTTCATAAGTGTTAGGTTCAGCATGTGCAAGGAGCACCACGAAAAGAGGCACTTTTTTCTTTTGCATTAGTATTACTGCTGCACAAGGTGGCTCTTTCAGTAACAAACGCCTGGGGGGGGGCAGGTTCCCTTAATTTTAAGTTGTTGTGCCTGCGTGGCGGTCGCATGACATGTTGCCGTATACACAGAAGGGGAGCAGCAGGCATTGCTGAACCCCACTAACACATTGGCGAGGTGTTTGGCTCTGTGCGGACAGCACTTCCGGACAACAACTAGCGGTGTTGGAGCCCAGAGCCCAGGGACAGCAGGAGGAGGAGGTGGAGGAGATAGGAGGGATTGCCACACACACAGCTGGGGAACAGAAGACATTACTGAACCCCAATAACTGAGGAGCAACTGGTGACTGTGCATACAGCACTTCCAGACAACAACTAGCGGTGTTGGAGCCCAGGGACAGCAGGAGGAGGAGGTGGAGGAGATAGGAGGGATTGCCACACACACAGCTGGGGAACAGCAGATGTTACTGAACCCCAATAACAGAGGAGCGACTGTTGACTGTGCGGACATCACTTCCTGACAACAACTAGCGGTGTTGGAGCCCAGGGACAGCAGGAGGAGGAGGTGGAGGAGATAGGAGGGATTGCCACACAAACAGCTGGGGAACAGCAGACGTTACTGAACCCCAATAACAGAGGAGCGCCTGGTGACTGTGCGGACAGCACTTACGGACAACAACTAGCGGTGTTGGAGCCCAGGGACAGCAGGAGGAGGAGGGGGTGGAGGAGATAGGAGGGATTGCCACACACACAGCTGGGGAACAGCTGACGTTACTGAACCCCAATAACAGAGGAGTGACTGGTGACTGTGCGGACAGCAGTGTCGTCTAATGTAATCCCAACGGGCCTGGGATCTGTGGCCATGCGCAGTGCATATCCTCGCCTCTCACTCCCCTCCCTCCGGCTTCTTCAGACTGTGCAGTGTCACGGCCGTGGCATGCTATTAGGGATCAGCTGACGGCACACAGTCTGAAGAACGCGAAGGGAGATGAGTGAGAGGCGGAGGTGAAGATATGCACTGCGCATGCCCATGGATCCCAGGCCCGCAGTGTGATTAAATCAGAAGACACTGCGAGGCGGGATCTCGGCCAGCGCGGCCGCACAGGCGCAGTCAGCCTGACACCAAATGATGTCAGAAGAGGGGCAGCGCTAAGTGTGCCTGGCCAAGGGATAACATAACAGCGCAGGCTTCGGGACTAGTGTTGAGCATTCCGATACCGCAAGTATCGGGTATCGGCCGATACTTGCGGGTATCGGAATTCCGATACCGAGATCCGATACTTTTGTGGTATCGGGTATCGGTATCGAAACAACATTAATGTAAAAATGTGTAAAAGAGAGAATTAAAATAAAAAATATTGCTATACTCACCTCTCCGACGCAGCCTGCACCTTACCGAGGGAAGCGGCAGCGTTTTTTGTTTAAAATTTGCGCGTTTACTTCCTTACGTGAAGTCCCGGCTTGTGATTGGTCGCGTGCCGCCCATATGGCGGCGACGCAACCAATCACAGCAAGCCGTGACGTAATTTCAGGTCATTCAGTATTTTAAAATTACGCTCCGGCTTTGTGATTGGTTGCGTCGCAGTCACATGGGCGACGCAACCAATCACAGCAAGCCGTGACGTAATTTCAGGTCCTTAAGGATTTTAAAATTACGTCCCGGCTTTGTGATTGGTTGCGTCGCAGTCACATGGGCGACGCAACCAATCACAAGCCGTGACATCACGGGAGGCTGGACACGCGCGCATTTTAAAATGCGCGCGTGTCCAGCCTCCCGTGACATCCCGGCTTGTAATTGGTTGCGTCGCGGTCAACCAATCACAAGCCGGGAGGCTGGACATGCGCGCATTTTAAAATGCGCGCGTGTCCAGCCTCCCGTGACGTCACGGCTTGTGATTGGTTGCGTCGCCCATGTGACTGCGACGCAACCAATCACAAAGCCGGGACGTAATTTTAAAATCCTTAAGGACCTGAAATTACGTCACGGCTTGCTGTGATTAGTTGCGTCGCCCATGTGACTGCGACGCAACCAATCACAAAGCCGGAGCGTAATTTTAAAATACTGAATGACCTGAAATTACGTCACGGCTTGCTGTGATTGGTTGCGTCGCCGCCACATGGGCGGCACGCGACCAATCACAAGCCGGGACTTCACGTAAGGAAAGAAAAGCGCGAATTTTAAGCAAACAACGCTGCCGGTTCCCTCACTGAGGTTCAGGCTGCGTCGGAGAGGTGAGTATAGCAATATTTTTTATTTTAATTCTTTCTTTTACACATTAATATGGATCCCAGGGCCTGAAGGAGAGTTTCCTCTCCTTCAGACCCTGAGAACCATCAGGAATACTCTCCTTCAGACCCTGAGAACCATCAGGAATACCGTCCGATACTTGAGTCCCATTGACTTGTATTGGTATCGGGTATCGGTATCGGATTGGATCCGATACTTTGCCGGTATCGGCCGATACTTTCCGATACCGATACTTTCAAGTATCGGACGGTATCGCTCAACACTATTCGGGACAGAATCAAACAACGCTGAGGAGCCGGCGCACGGCGCCAAGGGGGTAAGAATGGCCGCGTGTTGCGTCACATTACGAAGGAAAGTCCCACATCCGGGACGGTTTTACAGTATCAGTGGACACATTTTATAAGTGTTAAGTTCTGCGTGTGCAAGGAGCTAAACAAAAATAGCTACCTTTTCCTTGTGCAGCATTACTGCTGCACAAGGTGGCTCTTTCAGTAACAAACGCCTGGGGGGGCAGGTTCCCTTACATTTCAGTTGTTGTGTCAGCGTGGCGGTCGCAGGACACATTGCCGGCTACACAGCTGGGGATCAGCTGACGTTACTGACACCCAATAACACTGGGTCGTATGTTTTGACTGTGCAGATGGCACTTCTGAGCCTCAACTGGCGATGTTGGAGCCCAGGAATTAAAGTTCAGGTGGTAGAAAGATGAACACAACAGGAGACCTGGATACTGTAGACAGTCACCTAATTATTTAATCAGGAAGAGGAGTGGCAAATTCCTGCGAGATCCAGGCCTGGTTCATTTTCAGGAAAGTAAGCCGGTCAATGTTATCGGAGGATAGTCGCATGCGACAGTCAGTTAGTACACCACCTGCAGCACTAAAGACGCGTTCCGATAATTCACTAGCCGCAGGGCAAGCCAGCACCTCCAATGCATACTGGCTTAGCTCTGGCCATTTATCCAGCTTTGAGACCCAAAACTTGAAAGGTGAAGAGCCGTCTGGGAGTACAGGAAGAGGGCAAGACATGTAGTCTGTCACCATCTGACGGAACCGTTGCCTCCTGCTGACTGGAGCCGTCTGTGATGGTGTAGACTTTTGTGGTGGGCACACAAAACTGCCACAGTTGGGCCATACTGGTCTTGCCTTGGGCAGAGGCACTGCTTCTGCTCCCTCTTTGTGCAAAGCCTCCTCCACTGCCTGGACACACTGAGCTGCTTTGTAATGCACTAGCAGCACTTCTCTCAGTTGGACTGGAGAAGATGATGGAATTCACCAGTGTGTCTTGGTACTCCCGCATTTTTCGCTCCCAGTTCAATGGTGTGATGAGGCTTTCTATGTTGTCCCGGTAGCGAGGATCGAGGAGGGTGAACACCCAATAATCAGACATGTTGAGAATGTGGGCGATGCGGCGGTCGTTTCTCAGGCACTGCAGCATGTAATCCACCATGTGCTGCAGACTGCCAACTGGCCAAGAAACGCTGTCCCCTGCTTGAGGCTTGATCTCTGCCCACTCGTCATCACCCCACCCTCGCTGTACACACTGACTACTGGACAATCGTGTAACTCCCTCCTCTGGACGGATGTCTTCCTCCTCCATTGACTCCTCCTCATCCTCCTCACAAAGTGTCCCCTGCCTACGCGTTTGTGAGGAACCACGTGGCGCTGAATGTCTAGAAGATGATGGAAATGGTGAATCCTCATCCTCCACCTCTTCCACAACATCATCCCTTAGCGCTTGCAGTGATTTTTCAAGCAGGCAGATGAGGGGGACAGTCATGCTGACTAGTGCATCATCTGCACTCGCTATCCGCGTGGAATAATCGAAGGGACGCAAAACCTGGCAGACGTCCTTCATAGTGGCCCACTCTGTGGTTGTGATGTCTGAACGGCGCGGAGTGCGACTTTTTTGCGCCTGATGCAGCTGGTACTCCATCACTGCTTGCTGCTGCTCACACAACCGCTCCAACATATGTAACGTGGAATTCCACCTGGTAGGTAGGTCACATATGATGTGATGTTCCGGAAGGCGGAATCGGCGCTGCAGAGCCGCAATGCGGTATTTTTGCCGTGCTGGAACGCCGCAAGTGAGCACACTCTAGGCGGACCTTGTGCAGCAGTGCATCAAGATCCGGATAGTCCCTCAAAAAACTCTGTACAACCAAATTGAGCACATGTGCTAGACATGGGATGTGAGTGAGGTTGCCGAGGCCCAGAGCTGCCACCAGACTTCGGCCATTATCACACACTACCATGCCTGGCTGGAGATTCGCTGCCACAAACCACACATCGCTCTCCTGCTTGATGGCATTCCAGAACTCATGCGCTGTGTGGCTTCGATTCCCCAAAGAAATTAATTTCAAGACGGCCTGTTGACGTTTGGCCATGGCTGTGCTCATGTCGGTCGTAACAGGTAAACGTTCATCACGGGTCCATGTGGAGGTGGACTGTGACGGCTCCTGCAGCGATGATTCTGAGGAACTGGTGTAAGAGGAGGATTCAATGCGTACAGACTGGATTCCTGCAATCCTTGGAGTGGGCAGGACACGTCCTGCGCCACTTGCACGATCTGTACCCAGCTCAACAGCATTAACCCAATGGGCAGTGAGGGAAAGGTATCGCCCCTGTCCATATTGACTGGTCCACGCATCGGTGGTGAGGTGGACCTTGCTACTGACGGCGTTCAGTAGCGCGTGTTTTATGTGTCCCTCCACATGCTTGTGCAGGTGTTATGACCTGGTGATTACGGAGTAGCACTGAGATGACCTGGTGGGTAAAACCAATCATGGACAAGCTCAGAGGAGGCGGAAGCTCCACCGACAGCAATCACTGTTATGACCTGGTGATTACAGAGCAGCACCGAGATGACCTGGTGGGTAAAACAAATAATGTACAAGCTCTGGGGAGGTGGTAGCTTTACTGACCGCAATCCCTACTCCTAACACCAACACTAGAAATAGCCGTGGGACGTTCCTATCTCTGCCTATATGCCTCGTCACAGCCTAAGAACTAACTACCCCTGGAGAGGAAACGGAAAACTATCTCGCCTGAGAGAAACCCCCAAAAGGAAAGATAGCCCCCCACAAATATTAACGGTGAGTGGAGAGGGAAATGACAAAACTCACAAATGAAACTAGATTTAGCAAAGGAGGCCAATACTATCTAAATAGACAGAGATAGAAAAGGATACTGTGCGCTCAGTATAAAAAACTAAATATCCACACAGAGTTTACAAAAATTGACCTCCACACCGACTCACGGTGTGGAGGAGCAAATCTGCTACCCCAGAGCTTCCAACTAGCCTGAATATTTCATAATGACAAGCTGGACAAAAGAGACATAACTTCAACTTGAACAGAAGGTCAAAAGCAGGGAAACACCCAAGAACTAACAGAACTTATCTTAAGCTGAAATGGACTGGCCAACAGAGAACTTCCAGGAGAGGATAGAATCCAACAGGAAAACATTGACAGCTGGCATCGACTACAGACAAAAGCCCAGTTAAATAACAAGGCTAGGGAACCGATTAGTGAAAGCAGCTGCTAAGTTCCACTCGAAACCACCAGAGGGAGCCCAAGAGAAGAACTCCCAAAAATACCATTCATAACCACAGGATGGAGCCCAAGAACGGAATTCTCAACATGCAGGGCAGGGACGGTTTGCCTGCTGAAATAAAAGCGGCTGGGCACATTGTACTGTGGGACTGCCAATGACATCAAGTCACGGAAGCTGTCAGTCTCCACCAGCCTGAATGACAGCATTTCCAGTGACAGAAGTTTGGCAATGCCTGCAGTCAGAGCCTGTGCTCGTGGGTGGTTTGACGAAAAAGGCCGCCTTTTCTCCCATGTCTGTACTACCGATGGCTGTAGACTGGGCTGGGAGTGTGAGGATGACTGGGAACGTGGTGCTGCGGGTGGAATTACAGTGGGTCTCTGGACAACAGGGCCAGAAGTTCTTCCACGGCGATCCTGGGAGGAAGCCAAACCAGCTGCGTATGAGCTGGAGGAAGAGGCAACACGAGCTGAAGGGGTGGTAGCTGCCGCTGTTGGTTGGCCTAGCTCTTCAGTGTGTTTTTGTAACTCCGCCGCATGTTATGATCCTTAGTGGTTGAGGATCACAAATTACTCCAGCAAGGTAACAAAAATAGGACAAGCTCTAGGGAGGTGGAAAACTGGACTGACCGCAAATCTGAACCTATCCAAACACACTAGAGGTAGCCGGTGAACGTGCCTAAAATTCCTAGACGTCTCGAGCCAGCCTGAGGAACTAACTACCCCTAGAGAGAAAGAAAGACCTCTCTTGCCTCCAGAGAAATAATCCCCAAAGATAAAGAAGCCCCCAACAGATAATAACGGTTAGGTAAGAGGAAGGCACATACACAGGGGTGAAAGCAGATTCAGCAAATGAGGCCCACTAATACTAGATAGCAGAAAATAGCAAAGGGATCTGTGCGGTCAGTAAAAAACCCTTACAAAAATTTCCACACTGATATTTCAAGAACCCCCGCACCAACTAACGGTGTGGGGGGAGAAACTCAGTGCCCTAGAGCAACCAGCAGCACAGAAATCACATATTAGCAAGCTGGACAAAAAAACATGATGAACGCTGATAATCAGAAAAATGAACAAACAAGAACTTAGCTTGACTTGGAGAGAATGGGAGCAAGGTAGTCACAAGGAATCTGAAGAGCACTGAATACATTGATAGCAGGCAAGGAACTGAGTATCCAGGTGAGTTAAATAGGAAACCAACCAAGGATAACGAACCAGCTGATGCAGCCAACCTGCAGAAAGACAACACTACACAGTACCGCTTGTGACCACTAGAGGAAGCCCAAAAATAGAGTTCACAACAGCCGCGTGCCTGGTCCGCACATATTTCCACATGTTGGAGGTATTGAGGTTGCTGACATTTCTCCCTCTTTTGACTTTGTGATGACACACCTTGCATTTGACATAGCAAATGTCATCTGCAACTGTGTCAAAAAAGGACCAGGCACTGCAAGTCTAGGGAGCACCCTTTTTGGCTTTTGGAAGAGACATGCTCCTAACGGGTGCCAAAGCGGAGGCTACAGGATCCGCAGTCTTCCCCCTCCCTCTCCCTCTTTGGCCCGTTCGGGGAATCTCTTCCTTAGAGCTGCTCCCACCACCTTCCTGTCGCTCACGCCAAGATGGGTCAAGGACCTCATCATCTACACTACCCTCTGCCACCAACTGCTCCTCCTGGGTAGTCTCAACAGCAGAGCACGCACCAGAAAGTGGCACCTGAGTATCATCAGCGGATGCTTCCTGCGATGTGGTGACCGGAGGCACTGGCCCACCCGCCTCTTCAGACTCAGAGAGAAAAAGCTGTTGGGCATCACTGCACCCTGCCTCTTCTTCCATTTCTCCAATGCTGCTTGGCTGGCCCCCTGTTTCCAAGCCAAGAGATTCAGAGAACAGAAGTAGAGACGGCTCCTGTCCTGGGCTCTCTGTCTGCCTGGGCAAATTGGCAGGTGGTGAAGCGACAGATGGGTGCTCTCCAGTGCTCTGTGTCTGAGAGGATGTGGCACTAAATGAAGTCGATGCGTTAGCTGCCATCCATCTGACAACGGCTTCAATTTGGTCTTCACGCAGCAGCGGTGTACGTTCTCTATGACAAAGCTGCGGATGAAGGACTGTTCCCTGCTGAAACTGGGTGATGATGAGTCGCAGCAGGCACAGAATCCCCACATCCTCTCCCTGCTCCGTGCCCACGCCCACGTGCCTTACTCCCTGCCTTCTTCATCTTGGTTGACTGATAAAGATAAGCAGAAAAGTACTAACGGCTTTGTGTGCTTATTCCTGAACAGCTCCTAACAGGTATAAGAAACACTAATTTTCTAAAGTGTGGACTAGACTTTAATATGAGCTAATATGGCCTACACAACTGTAAAGTGGTGTGTTTGGTGAACTTTATTATTTATTTATTTTGTGGGGGCTGAACTGACAACAGAGAGAGCTGCACTCACACGGAGACTGTGCAGACAGCCGTAAACGGCGCTGCAAGGCCCCAAAAACACTCCTCTACGTTATCCTATGCAGTGTTTTTCCACAATTTAGCTGGATATGGGTGGAAATACACTAATAGGAATTTTTTTAAAAAATGTGCAGCAGCCTGCACTACTTAAAAAAAAGGAAAATTGATATTACGGTATGACGCAGTGACGCACCCTGAGCTGGATACAACCGGCTATGGCTGCAAACAGACTACAGGGCAAGCTGCAGTCACACAGAGACCATGCAGACAGCCGTAAACGGCGCTGCAAGGCCCCAAAACACTCCTCTACATTATCCTATGTAGTGTTTTTCCACAATTTAGCTGGATACGGGTGGAAAGACACTAATAGGAATTTTTTGAAAAAATGTGCAGCAGCCTGCACTACTTGAAAAAAAAAAAAGAAAATAGAACAATATGAGGCAGTGAACCACCCTCTCTGAACTGAATATAACCAGCTATGGCCTATGACTGCACACAGACTAGAGAGTGGGCTGTACTCACACACACACACAGACCTTGCAGATCGCTGTGAAAACAGCGCTGCAAGGCAAAAGCAAGGTGATTAGTAGGTGAACACAGCGGTTGCTAAATTAGCCTGGGAAAAGCACAAAGAAGCAAATCGCTATCTCAACTGGCCCTCAGTCAGCACACAGCGTCCTGTCACTAACTGAATTCACAGCAGAGTGAGCGCAAAATGGCGCCAGCGACTTTTAAACTGCAGCATGACATCATTTCAGCAGCCAATCACAGCCTTGCCAGTAGTTACATGCCCACCATGCTGGACAGGATGTGCCCACACTCAGAATCATTCCTCATTGGCTGAATTCATGCAGTTTGAATCCTGGGAACTTCCGATTCCGGAATCCGATATGCGGCAAGTATCGGATCTCGGTATCGGAATTCCGATACCGCAAGTATCGGCCAATACCCGATACTTGCGGTATCGGAATGCTCAACACTACCAAAAACCACCGGAGGGAACCCAAGAGCAGAATTCACAACAGTAGCCCTCATAAATGATCCACAGACATCAAGCAACTGATACATGTCAACATCAACTTTTTAGAGGACACTGCAAGAAGCACATCCACCTCCTGGGTCTACATTGCTTTTTGTTCGGTTAGTTCCATATTTTTTTATATCAGTTCCATAAAAAACACAAAACAACATGAGCAAAAAAAAAAAGGAAAAACAGAGTTGGATTACTCCTCCATGGCCACATTTACCCCCAGCTCCTCCTCCATTTCAGGGTCAAGCTTCTTAATTTTTGTTTATTCTTTGTTATTTTAAGTCATTTCCTATCCACATTGTCCTGCTCTTACCCCCATTTTGCTTCCTTTTTCAGCCCCCCTAACCCTTACTATGACCATTTTGCAGCCATTTTGAAGCACCAAACTTCGTGTTCCCTTTGACTTCTATTGGGTTTGAGTTCAAGCTCAGGGTCACATTCGTATAACAAACTGAACTTTGAACTACAGTTTGGCCTCAACTGATGAATCCAAACACACTCGGTTCCGCTCATCTCTAATCAAGACCTTAAGATTGAAGTTAAATGTTTATGGCACAAACCAGACGCTGTGCTGATATTGGTCATGGCTGTCCCCAAAAGCCATAGGAAGCACCTACAACAAATCAGTGTTCACAAAATCACCATCAATCAACTGAAGAAAGCAGCTCTGCCTGGATCTATGCACATTGTACACTAATATCTTACAACATCCTAGATTTTTGAGAAGAACCCAATGATGGCCAACAGTCACTAGTGATCTGGCAGATGAAATGTACAATGACAACAATATAAATAATAGTAATATAGCAATGATTATATCAGTAAAAAATAATATAAAATCATTGAATTTTCTGACAAAGAAGTGTACTTACATCAGATTTCATAATTTTCCAATATATTCAAGCCTCTATTTTTTAGAATGATGCTGCAATCTCCTGTTTGCTTGAAAATCTTCCTGTGAACAAATTTTGTTAATCATGAGTAATCAAAGCAGACTTGATATATGATAAAGTGAATTTCCTGCTGATCCTCCATGAGACAATTAGACACAGGCCACATTGACACGGTCAGTATTTGGTCAGTATTTTACATCAGTGTTTGTAGCCGAAACTAGGAGTGGGCGATAAATACCGAAGTGGTGACGTGCTTCTATTATAGTTTTTCCTCTTCTGATTTTGACTTACAAATATTGATGTAAAACAACTGACCAAATACTGAACGTGAGAATGTGGCCTAAAGTAGTGAAGCCATCTGTCCTGTTCCTGTATCTTCCTTAGAGGGAATATGGAAGCTGCACTGTGTCTAGATTTCTATTCACTTCTACGGGAATTACAAATCAGATTATTGCCGAATTCATCTCACTCCAATATTTCTATAGCCACAACCACTTCTAACTAGCCCAAGGATACAAAGGTTCCCACACCAACAATTAATGAGACTGATCAAACACAACAGCAGAACCATAAATCCTGAGCCGGATCATATAAAGATGGGGACAGCGGAAGGTACTGGACACATCCAAACATAAAAGCACAAGTAAATACAAAATTAGTATAAAAAACTCCTCTATCTACACAGCAGATTGGTTATCAACTAATGAAATTATGAAAAAAAACATAAAGATATAATAAAAAAGCATGATAATAGCGGAGGAGCAGAGGAAGACACAAAAAATGCAGGATACAGTCATATGTGCCACCACCGGGTTATAGACCCTCAAATATTATAACATAAGTACGTTGATATTATAGTTTCCAAATAATATTTTATCCCCTGACATACCTTGTGCCATTCATTACTGGTGTTTTCGTATAGGACTTTGGGCTCCTCAGTCAGTAGGGCCAGGGTGTGACTGACATATCTGATGTCCTGCAAAGATCATGGATCCTTCTACTTTCCGAGGGAACAGAACAATTTCCCCATCTTTTTCTGTGCAAGACACAGACAAGACAATGTTATTATTCCAACTCCTCTTTATAAAGAAGAGCACAGCCGTTCCATAGAGATTTCTGTACATATGGGAAAAATACAGAATTATGTAATTGACCTTTACAAATAAGGAGAAGAATAAGAAAAATGAAAAAGTAAATGATATAACTGGCACCATAACTAAATCAACAAGTGTTGGCACATGATACAGTCTACAGAGTGAACTTTCATCCACATCAAAATCCCCCAAAAGTGGTCAGAAGCAGGAAGTTTCTTCAGATGAGAGCTGTTCCCCAAAACAGTCGTTTCTAATGGTGAGCAAATTTGTTCGAAAAACGATCGCCAAACATAAATTCGTCACAAATATGGCACATTCGGATTCATGATCAGAAACACAAGAAAGAGCTGACATCTTGTTTTGGTGCCATTTTGTATTACTAATGAAAGTAAATAGGGGACATCTCACTTTGAAATTGTTTGGAGCCTGTAATCAATGTTATACAGGCCTCATCCACAGGCCAAAAAAAATCTTCTGTTACTAACTAGTAATGAGCAAATAGTAAAATATTCGGATTTGGGAAAATCGGCAAAAATAATTTCTAATATCCGTGTACTCATACCGAATAACTAATCCAATGCAAGTGAATGGGAAAGCCAAATATTTTTCTGGTGGACCCAACAAACAGGTCTGGGCGCCTGAGAAAAAAGCTGAAGTTGATGGGAAAGAGCTAAAACTAATTGGGAACAGCATGGAGAAGATGGCTGCATGCCTTTCTGACTCACATTTGGCGTCTGGGAATAATGTTGTCAGACTATTTTGCTAGCTTTATGGATTTATAAGAAGTCTTGCAAAACCAAACCTACATTTTTTTAAGGGAAAAATGATAAGAAACATTATTTTCTTCAGAATTACACGTATATAATGCACAAATATATATATATATATATATATATATATATATATATATATATATATAATAGACTGTGGCCCGATTCTAGTGCATCGGGTATTCTAGAATATGCATGTCCCCGTAGTATATGGACAATGATGATTCCATAATTTGCGGCAGCCTGTGCCCATCGCTGATTGGTCGAGGCAACCTTTATGACATCATCGTCGCCATGGCAACCATTATAACTTCTACGTCGATACTGTGCCCGTCGCAGAGACACGGGATTTCCAGGACAGACAGACAGACAGAAAAACCCTTAGACAATTATATATATACTAGATTCTGGCCCGATTCTAACGCATCGGGTATTCTAGAATATGCATGTCTCCGTAGTATATGGACAATGATGATTCCAGAATTCGCGGCAGACTGTGCCCGTTGCTGATTGGTCGAGGCAACCTTTATGACATCATCGTCACCATGGCAACCATTATGACATCTTCGTCGATACTGTGCTCGTCGCTGATTGGTCAAGGCCTGGCGGCCTCGACCAATCAGAGACGCGGGATTTCCAGGACAGACAGACAGACAGAAAGACAGACAGACGGAAAAACCCTTAGACAATTATATATATATATATATATATATATATATATATATATATATATATGTATTCCTCCCTTTTAGCATATGTTAACACAGCGTTTTGGCTTTAATGTTTCCTCAAACATTTGTAACGGCTCTCACTCCTACATTTGGGAGGTCGCTCCCTCATTCAAAATTGTAGCCAGATAGTGAAATACATAATCCTCAGCACTTTACAATGCCAGATAAAACATGCCCATTTGAATTCTGGGCTTCGCCCTCCACCACCATGTCCACCGCCATGTTATTATGCTGCCCTCACTTCACATTTTCAGAGGGCCAGCAGGTGCCATGAAACCTGAGTTTTGTGAGTTCCACAGTTAATTTTGGCCACCGGATCCCAATGGAACCAATGTTTTAGCGGGTGATGCCGCTGTAAGGTGAATACAGGAGTGGAGGAGCCGTACGATCGATGTAAATCGGATTCCATTAGACACTAAAAGCATTAGAATTAAATTCTGAATCCAGTGTAACAAGCGAGGGCCTGTATTGTGGTCAGTCTGTCAGGCCTGAAACCCATGTCAAGAACATGTACAAGCCTCATTTTACTTGGAAGCAGCCTCCTCAAGGGAAAGTGATAGGAGTGCCAATGACCAATCTGAACAAGCCTATGAAACTACACAACAAGGCAGAATGTATCTTTTGCATGGTTTTGAGCTACAAAAGAGTAATTACAGGATATGTCTCAGAGAGTGTCTAGGTCTATGGAGTGTATTACTTGGTTGGCAGGAAGTTCTACAGAGGTCAGGTAAAACCTTAGCATGCCAATGACCAATATGTGTAAAGCTGCGGCCTGAATAGTTTTGTGAAGAGTATGTACCCAGTATCTTAGACCAGGGCCAGCATTTGGGGCAGGCAGACAAGGCATCCGCCTGGGGTCCCATTAATAAAGGGGGCCCCCTGTGTCTGCAGCCCCTTTATGAAGTGCCCAGAGGGTTTACAGCATTACTTACACTTACAGTGAATATTGCTGTGCATCCTTGGTAGCCCTTCATCCCAAACCTCCTCCAATTCCCCCTCGCTCTCCCCTGCAGTTTCAGGTTAGAAGTGGAGAGTGAGGTGGGGCAGGGCCACACAGTGCAAGAGAGGTCAGACCTGGGGCAGGACATTGTCTGCAGCCCTGTGTATGTGTCACCTTCTCCTCATCATGACTGCTCCTACATCACTGTCCTCAGGACCTGGTAAGTTTAAATATACTGTATATGTGTATCTGTGTATGTACATGGGTAATATACAGTGTGTGTCTGTATATGTGTATATAGTATGTTTGTACATGTATACAGTATATAGTATGCGTGTACATTAGGGTGTGTCATTTTTCTGAAGTTATGATTTTCACATGACTTTGCTGGAATCCTTGGTCTAAGTCATCTAAAAGATCCATGCAAAAACTTTTAGCGAAATTGATTAATATTTAGAGGTTGCACACTTTGATCACTTTTATCTGAAAGTACGGACATTCATGAAAATGTATCAACGACATCACACTAATGTGTATGTTGTTTTTTTTATGTTTTGCAGGTAGTTAAACTGAAAATGAGTACTAGAAAGGGAATTTGGTTCCTTGAAACAGTGCCTTGTGGTGAATGTTTGGGATCTTGACTCCCTTCCAAGGAACAAGTGCTTAATTTTTATTTACCATCACAAGGAAATGAAAGAAACACTCTTGTGTGCTGCTAAATCCACAAGTATTAAACTACAGGAAGTGAGGAAGAAAGCAAGTATCCCTGTCATGACAGAGGAGAATTCAACATCTGGGTAAAGAGAAATCAAGAAACACTGACAAAGTAAATATGAAACGGTAGATTTGGAAAGGTGATCTTGTTGAGCTATGTGATATTGCCAGGCAAAATGTGATGTCCATGAATAGCGTACTAGAAGACGATAAAGCATTCCTTATGTCACAAAGAGAGGATCGTATGAGTTCATCAATGAGTGGTGTAGAT
This sequence comes from Ranitomeya variabilis, assembly GCF_051348905.1. NCBI lineage: Eukaryota > Metazoa > Chordata > Amphibia > Anura > Dendrobatidae > Ranitomeya > Ranitomeya variabilis. The sequence continues at coordinate 24,585,304 of NC_135236.1, read as the reverse complement.
AAGGTTCTTGCCTCAAAAAGAAGAAAATAAATACAGAAAAAAGGAGGCATACAAGGAGAAACATTATAAAGAAGTCACCAAAATGAACAAGACAGTTATAGTGGAACACTCAGTCTCATCTCCATCATCATCAATTCACGAAGAGGACAAATTTTCTACACCACCAGTGAAAAAATCTTTTGCAGGTCATAGATTAAAACCTCTTGATCACATACTCAGGGCTACATGGGATCGAGAACAACTCTCCATTTGACATGCAAGTACTTAATTTATTGCAACTGCAAAAAGCCTTGGTCACGATGTTTCATGCATTTCCATATGTCCATCTGCTTTTTCCGAGCTCGGGCGATTAACAGAAGACAAATGGCTGAGAATATGGAAAAGTCCCTGTTTGAAAATCCTCCTCATTTAGTCTTACATTGGGAGAGTAAATTGTTGCCCTCGGTGGACCAATTCACGCTACATGACCGTATCATTGGTATATCTTTTGACACAACTGCATCTAATACAGGAATGATCCAAGGAGCAAGTATCAGAATTGAAACTGAATTTGGGCGACCATTGTGGTGGTTGGCTTGCCGCCACCACACCCACAAATTAATCTTGAAAGGAGTGTTTGGTAACTGTTATAACATACCATCAAGTGGTCCTGACATCCATATTTTCCGAAAGTTCCAAAATCAGTGGAATTGAGTTGAAAAAAAGACCTATTCCATGATGTTAGATGAAGAAAATCCCATTCAAGGTTTTCTAAAAGAACCACGTGTGAAAAAGGTGGACTACCTCAACAATGTCTTGATAGAAGGCAGTCAAACAAGAGAAGATTAAAAAGAGCTATTACAACTATCACTTCTATATCTCGGAGGTTGGGATGAAAACAATTTTGAATTTAGGGTTCCAGGGGCTCTGACTGAAGCAAGGTGGATGGCAAAGGCCATATATGTACTCAAAATTGTGCTATTCACTAAACAATTGCATATTTCTAATACCGAATTGAAAGGAATTAGAAAAGTAGCATGTTTTGTCTGTCTAATATATGTCCGCTTTTGGCACGAGGCAGTTGTAAGTCGATGGGCTCCAAAGAATGATTTGGAGATGCTACAGCTTTTGCAATATTATCCAGACAAAGATGTCAGAGAAAGTGACCTCACAGTGGCTAAGAGACACATTTGGTATCTGTCAGAAACTAACATAGGATTGGCATTTTTGGATGAATGTATCGGTCAGGCTGAGAAGGATAAGATGTTTGAAAATTTGAGAATGAAACCTGCAAAGAAAAAGGAGCTGAAATGGTTGGAAGGTAAAAACCTAGTTTTAGAAGGAAAAAACCTCAGCGACTTTGTTACAAGTAAAACAAAGACATTCTTTGAATTGTTTGGGATCCACAACGTAGAAGAATATTGCAGTGATACACTAAGAAGCTCCGTCAATGCTCTTAAGGTGGTTAATAACACTGTGGAAAGGGGCATTGCTCTGATTAAGAAGTTTAATAATTCAATCACAGATGAACAACAGAAACAGTTCTTGTTAAGAATTGTCGAGTGTCATAGAAAAGCCGTCACCAAGCGAACAAAAGAAGGAGTTGCATCTTTCACAGCACATTAGTGTAAATCATTTAACACGTATGATACTGCCTATCAATGTTACTGTTTAGTGTCACTATTATTCTAAGTTTTTAATTGTTTGCATTTCTAATAAAAAATACTTAACATTGAAAATCTGTTTTTTGCGTACTTTTATTAAACTGCTAACAGTGTGCAACCTCTAAATATTGTTCAATCATTTTGAAATTTGGCATATATACTTTTTACATTAGTGAGACTCGGGGCGTAAGCAAAGTCTGCAAAAATTTTTAATTTTTACCATACAAAATTGAACACCCTAGTGTACATGTATTCAGTGCATAGCATGACTGTGTAAATCTGTGGTGCATGTGCGTGTGTATATATATATATATATATATATATATATATATATATATATACACATGTACATACAGTATATAGGATATGTGTCTGTGCATATTATATATGTATACTGCATGTGTGCGTTATATTGTGTAAATATATGTGTATATGTATGTGAGCAGGCCACGACCAATCAGCGACAGGCTTAGTCCGGCCGCAAATTGGCCCCTCCCTACTCTTCTCCAGTCAGTACCCCCTCCCTACTCCCCTCCAGTCAGCGCCAGTGTGTCGCCCCATCCCAGACCAACTTTTTACTTTTGATGCTGCCTATGCAGCATCAATAGTACAAAGATATAATGATAAAAATAAAAAAAATAAAAAATGTTTTGCTATTCTCCCCTTCCGACGTCCATCGATGCGCGCGATGCTGCCGCCAGCTTCCGTTCCCAGTGATCCATTGCGAAATTACCCAGATGACTTAGTGGTCTCGCTAAGAGGAGGGCGAGTATATAACTATTTTTTATTTTATTTTTTTAACAGGGATATGGTGCCCACACTGCTATATACTATGTGGGCTGTGCTATATACTGCATGGCCTGTATTATATACTGCATGGTCTGTGTTATACACTGCGTGGCCTGTGTTATATACTATGTGAGCTGTGCTATATAATACGTGGGCTGTGTTATATACTGCCTGGCTGCTATATACTACGTGGGCAGTGTTATATACTGTGTGAGCTGTGTTATATACTGCATGGCCTGTGTTATATACTATGTGGGCTGTGTTATATACTATGTGGGCTGTGTTATATACTATGTGGCTGCTCTATACTATGTGGCTGCTATATACTATGTGGCTATGCTATATACTACGTGGCTGTCTGTGTTACGTGAGCTGTGCTATATACTATGTGGCTGCTATATATTACATGGCTGTGCTATATACTACGTGTCTGTCTGTGCTAAATACTATGTGGCTGTGTTATATACTACGGGGCTGTGCTATATACTACATGGCTGTCTGTGTTATATACTATGTGGCTGTGTTATTTACTACGTGGCTGTGCTATATACTACGTGGCTGTGCTAAGCGCGACGTACATACATGCATACATATTCTAGAATACTTGATGCGTTAGAATTGGGCCTCCATCTAGTACTTTATATTTGTCCTTGTGTTTCTATATGTATAAAGTAAATATAATGTGTGTACATGTATAGTGTGTATCTGTGTATATGTGCTGCATCTATAGTTCTGTAATTCTAGTGTCGCCATAATAGGGATCAGCAGTGTATATCTAATGCCTGAGTCTGAGGGCCTGTTCACACTGTCTTTCTTTACTGCGCCCGATGGGTTCTGCCTGAATTCCTTATAGAACCATAGATTGCAATGACAGGAATGGAGTTCACAAGAATTCCATATGTGATTTTTTTTTTCTGAACGTGTCCTTGTGTTCCAACAGCCACAGAAAAGTGGACACTTTTGGACAAAAAAAAACAGAAACAGACTCTGTGGGTAGGTGCAGATGGTCAGTAATCACTGCGGGTTGGACGCTGAGTACTTGTGCAGCGTCCAGATGTTACAGCATAGTCGATGGGATCTCAAGAAATCCAATGCCCACTATGCGTCCATAGAAGCCCACGGCTCACCCGCAGAGACGGACATGCGGATCGTCTTTCCAGACCGCAACATGTCTATTTATCTTGCAGAGACGCAAAAAATATCACCCGTACACTGCATTGGACGCAGTGAATTTACAGGATTCAGTGATCACAGAGGAGTCACATGTGTTCAATAGCCGGCAGTGGACATGTGCTGCGTCCAAAACACTGCCAATTCCTGATCGTGTGCACATACCCTAAGAAAATAAATCACACGTCAATTTCAGAAAAAAAAATCCAAGAAGTATCATTTCTCCTTGCGGAGAGTAACATGATAAGCATGTCAAAGTGAGGAGACTTAAAGCCGCAATGCTCCTCTGGGAAATATATAAATTGTCTCTTCAAAGAGGAAGAGGACTAGAACTCTAGTGCCACCTATTGGAAGTAGCAATCCTAGCAGTCAATGTCGACGCTTTAACGAGCCTTGTCACATGACTTAGGATAATAGCCAAACCAGAATCTAAATTTGCAGACACTGTGTTTCGGGGTACTGTGTTGTGAATTCGGCTTTTGGGCTCCCTCCGGTGGTTGTAGGTGGTAATGCAGTTGTCCCTGGGTTGCAGTCCTGGTCAGGTGTCTCTGCTGATTGCAGTTCTGACTGGGGTATTTAGGCATGCAGGATTTATTAGTCCTTGCCAGTTGTCCATGGTTTTGGGAGGTGTTGGTCCTTGTTTGGTTCCTTCTGCCTTGCTGCAAAATCAGCAAAGATAAGTGTCTGGTTTTGTTTTTGTGGCACACATGCTGTGTGCTTAATAATTCAGTGCTATTCATTGTTTTTTTGTCCAGCTTAGATTGTGTCAGTATTTTCCCAGTCTTGTTGGAGTCTCAGGAGTTGCAGATATACATTCCATGTCTTTAGTTAGATTGTGGAACTTTTGTATTATGTGCTGTGGATATTTTTGTAAGGCTTTTAATACTGACCGCTTAGTATTCTGTCCTATCTTTCCTATTTAGCTAGAGTGGCCTCTTTTGCTGAATTCTGTTTTCTGCCTCCGTGTGTCTTTCCTCTCCTACTCACAGTCAATATTTGTGGGGGGCTGCCAATCCTTTGGGGTTCTGCTCTGAGGCAAGGTAGTATTTCTATTTCCATCTATAGGGGTATTTAGTCCTCCGGCTGTGTCGAGGTGTCTAAGGTTTGTTAGGCACACCCCACGGCTACTTCTAGTTGCGGTGTTAGTTCAAGTTTTGCGGTCAGTACAGTTTCCACCTACTCCAGAGAAAGTTTCATGCAGCTCCAAAGTCACCAGATCATAACATTTCAACTGGCCAACAATGAGTTAAAAGCCTCTCAGAAGAAGGGAAGAAAGGTGTTGAGTCATTTTTTTTTTCTCTGCAGTTTGCTTTGCCTTTTCTTCCCTCTTTTTCTCTGGGTGGCTGAGGAGTCTTGTGTTAGCATGGATGTTCAGGAATTAGCTTCTCGTGTAGACCAGCTTGCTGCTAGAGTACTTGGAATTTCTGATTATATTGTTCAGACTCCTCTTTTAGAGCCGAAGATTCCTACTCCTGATTTGTTTTTTGGTGACAGGTCCAAATTTTTGAGTTTTAAAAACAACTGTAAACTGTTTTTTGCTTTGAGACCTCGATCCTCTGGTGATTCCATTCAGCAGGTTAAAATCGTCATTTCCCTGCTGCGCGGCGATCCACAGGATTGGGCATTTTCCCTGGAATCTGGGAATTCGGCTTTGCTTGACCCCTTCACCCCCAAGGGTGGTTTGCACGTTAATGACCAGGTCAATTTTTACAATTCTGACCACTGTCCCTTTATGAGGTTATAACTCTGGAATGCTTCAACGGATCCTGGTGATTCTGACACTGTTTTCTCATGACACATCACATAGTGGTAAAATTTCTTTGATATTACCTGCGTTTATTTGTGAAAAAAACAGAAATTTGGCTAAAATTTTGAAAATTTTGTAATTTTCAAACTTTGAATTTTTATGCAATTAAATCACAGTGATATGTCACACAAAGTACTTAATACGTAACATTTCCCACATGTCTACTTTACATCAGCACAATTTTGGAATCAAAATTTTTTTTGTTAGGGAGTTATAAGAGTTAAAATTTGACCAGCAATTTCTCATTTTTACAACACCATTTTTTTTAGGGACCACATCTCATTTTAAGTCATTTTGAGGGGTCTATATGATAGAAAATACCTAGGTATGACACCATTCTAAAAACTTCACCCCTCAAGGTGCTCAAAACCACATTCAAGAAGTTTATTAACCCTTCAGGTGTTTCACAGGAATTTTTGGAATGTTTAAATAAAATTAACATTTAACTTTTTTTCACACAAAATTTAATTCAGCTCCCATTTGTTTTTTTTTACCAAGGGTAACAGGAGAAAATGGACCTCAAAAGTTGTTGCACAATTTGTCCTGAGTACAATGATACCCCATATGTGGGGGTAAACCACTGTTTGGGCTCATGACAGAGCTCGGAAGCAAAGGAGTGCCATTTGCATTTTCAATGCAAAATTGACTGGAAATGAGATGGGACGCCATGTTGCGTTTGGAGAGCCACTGATGTGCCTAAACATTGAAACCCCCCACAAGTGACACCATTTTGGAAAGTAGACCCCCCAAGGAACTTATCTAGAGGTGTGGTGAGCCCTTTGACCCACCAAGTGCTTCACAGAAGTTTATAATGCAGAACCGTAAAAATAAAAAATTATATTTTTTCACAAAAATTATATTTTGCCCCCATTTTTTTATTTTCCCAAGGGGAAAAGAAGAAATTGGACCCCAAATGTTGTTGTACAATTTGTTCTGAGTACGCTGATACCCCATATGTGGGGGTAAACCACTGTTTGGGTGCATGGGAGAGCTCGGAAGGGAAGGAGTGCCGTTTGACTTTTCAATGCAAAATTGACAGGAATTGAGATGGGACGCCATGTTGCATTTGGAGAGCCACTGATGTGCCTAAACATTGAAACCCCCCACAAGTGACACCATTTTGGAAAGTAGACCCCCTAAGGAACTTATCTAGAGGTGTGGTGAGCACTTTGACCCACCAAGTGCTTCACAGAAGTTTATAATGCAGAGCCGTAAAAATAAAACAAAAATTTTTTCCCACAAAAAATATATTTTATCCCCCAGTTTTGTATTTTCTCGAGGGTAACAGGAGAAATTGGACCCCAAAAGTTGTTGTCCAATTTGTCCTGAGTATACTGATACCCCATATGTGGGGGGAAACCACCGTTTGGGCACATGGGAGGGCTCGGAAGGGATGGAGCGCCATTTGGAACGCAGACTCACATTGCGTTTGCAGAGCTCCTAATGTACCTAAACAGTAAAAACCCCATACAAGTGACACCATTTTGGAAAGTAGACCCCCTAAGGAACTCATCTAGATGTGTTGTGAGAGCTTTGAACCCCCAAGTGTTTCACTACAGTTTATAATGCAGAACCGTGCAAATAAAAAATATTTTCTTTTCCACAAAAATTATTTTTTAGCCCCCAGTTTTGTATTTTTCCAAGGGTAACAGGAGAAATTGGACCCTAAATATTGTTGTCCAATTTGTCCTGAGTACGCTGATACCTGATATGTGGGGGGAACCACTGTTTGAGCACATGGCAGAGCTCGGAAGGGAAGGAGCATCATTTGGAATGCAGACTTAGCTGGATTGGTCTGCAGGCTTCACATTGCGTTTGCAGAGCCCCTAATGTACCTAAAAAGTAGAAACCCCCCACAAGTGACCCAATATTGGAAACTAGACCCCCCAAGGACCTTATCTAGTTGTGTTGTGAGAACTTTGAACCCCAAAGTGTTTCACTACAGTTTATAACGCAGAGCCATGAAAATAAAAAATAAAAAAAATTCCCAAAAAATTATATTTTAGCCCCCAGTTTTGTATTTTCCCAAGGGTAACAGGAGAAATTGGACCCCAATAGTTGTTGTCCAATTTGTCTTGAGTACGCTGATACCCCATATGTGGGGGGAACCAGCGTTTTGGCCCATGGGAGGGCTCGGAAGGGAAGGAGCGCCATTTGGAATCCAGACTTAGATGGAATGGTCTGCAGGCATCACATTGCATTTGCAGAGCCCTTAATGTACCTAAACAGTAGAAACCCCACAAAAGTTACACCATTTTGGAAAGTAGACCCCCTAAGGAACTCATCTAGATGTGTTGTGAGAGCTTTGAACCCCTAAGTGTTTCACTACAGTTTATAACGCAGAGCCATGGAAATAAAAAAAAAAAAATTCCACAAAAATAATATTTAAGCCCCCAGTTTTGTATTTTCCCAAGGGTAACAGTAGAAATTCGACCCAAAAAGTTGTTCTCCAATGTGTTCCGAGTACGCTGATACCCCATATGTTGGGGTAAACCCCTGTTTGGGTGCACGGGAGAGCTCGGAAGGGAAGGAGCACTGTTTTACTTTTTCAACGCAGAATTGGTTGGAATTGAGATCGGACGCCATGTCGCGTTTGGAGAGCCCCTGATGTGCCAAAACAGTGGAAACCCCCAATTATAACCCTAACCACCCAATTGGTAACCCTAACCACACACCTAACCCTGACACATCCCTAACCCTAATCCCAACCGTAAATGTAATCCTAACCCTAACTTTAGCCTCAACCCTAACCCTAACTTTAGCCCCAACCCTAACTGTAGCCTTAACCCTAGCCCCAACCCTAGCCCTAACCCTAGCCCTAACCCTAGCCCTAACCCTAACCTTAGCCCTAACCCTAGCCCTAACCCTAACCCTAGCCCTAACCCTAGCCCTAACCCTAGCCCTAACCCTAGCCCAAACCCTAACCCTAGCCCTAACCTTAGCCCTAACCCTAACCCTAACACTAGCCCTAATGGGAAAATGGAAATACATTTTTTACATTTTTTAAAATTTTTCCCTAACTAAGCGGGTGATGAAGGGGGGTTTGATTTACTTTTATAGCGGGTTTTTAGCAGATTTTTATGATTGGCAGCTGTCAGACACTAAAAGACGCTTTTTATTGCAAAAAATATTTTTTGCGTTACCACATTTTGAGAGCTATAATTTTTTCATATTTGAGTCCACAGAGTCATGTGAGGTCTTGTTTTTTGCGGGACGAGTTGACATTTTTATTGGTAACATGTTCGGGCACGGGAGATTTTTGGATCGCTTTTTATTCCAATTTTTGTGAGGCAGAATGACCAAAAACCAGCTATTCATGAATTTCTTTTGGGGGAGGCTTTTACACTATTCCGCGTTTGGTAAAATTGATAAAGGAGTTTTTTTCTTCGGGTCAGTACGATTACAGCGATATCTCATTTATATCATTTTTTTATGTTTTGGCGCTTTTATACGATAAAAACTATTTTATAGAAAAAATAATTATTTTTGCATCGCTTTATTCTGAGGACTGTAACTTTTTTATTTTTTCGCTGATGATGCTGTATGGTGGCTCGTTTTTTGCGGGACAAGATGTCGTTTTCAGTGGTACCATGGTTATTTATATCCATCTTTTTGATCGCGTGCTATTCCACTTTTTGTTTGGCGGTATGAGAATAAAGCGTTGTTTCTTGCCTCGTTTTTTTTTTATTTTTACGGTGTTCACTGAAGGGGTTAACTAGTGATATAGTTTTATAGGTGGGGTCGTTATGGACGCGGCTATACTAAATATGTGTACTTTTATTGTGGGATTTTTTTTATTTAGATAAAGAAATGTATTTATGGGAATATTTTTTTTTATTTATTTAGGATTTTTTTTTCTTTTTTTTTTACACATGTGTACATTTTTTACTTTTTACTTTGTCCCAGGGGGGGACATCACAGATCGGTGATCTGACAGTGTGCACAGCACTCTGTCAGATCACCGATCTGATATACAGCTGTGCAAGCTTACCAGCGCCTGCACGGCACCCGGAAGTAATCCCTGCAGGACCCGGATGCAGCCCCGCAGCCATTTTGGATCCGGGGCCTGCAGGGATAGGAGGTAAGAGACCCTCACAGCAAAGCGATCACATCGCGTTGCTCCGGGGGTCTCAGGGAAGCACACAGGGAGCCCCCTCCCTGCGCGATGCTTCCCTGTACCGCCGGCACACCACGATCATGTTTGATCGCGGTGTGCCAGGGGTTAATGTGCCGGGGGCAGTCCGTGACTGCTCCTGGCACATAGTGTCAGATGTCAGCTGCGATAGTCAGCTGACACCCGTCCGCAATCGGCCGCGCTCCCCCCGTGAGCGCGGCCGACCGCTATGACGTACTATCCCGTCGAGGGTCAGATAGGCCCAGGTCACCTCGACGGGATAGTACGTCAAAGGTCAGAAAGGGGTTAATGTAGATTCCTTTTTTCAGGCTTTAGGACTATTATATGATGAACCTAATTCTGTGGATGAAGCGGAGAAGACCTTGTTGGCCCTGTCTCAGGGTCAAGAGGCGGCAGAATTGTATTGTCAGAAATTTAGAAAATGGTCTGTGTTGACTAAATGGAATGATGATGCTTTGGCGGCAATTTTCAGAAAGGGTCTTTCTGAATCTGTTAAAGATGTTATGGTGGGGTTTCCCACGCCTGTCGGTCTGAGTGATTCTATGTCTCTGGCCATTCAGATTGATCGGCGTTTGCGGGAGCGCAGAACTGTGTGCGCTGTGTCGTTGTCCTCAGAGCAGAGCCCTGAGCCAATGCAGTGTGATAGGATTCTGTCTAGAACAGAACGACAAGGATTCAGACGTCAGAATAGGATTTGTTATTATTGTGGCGACGCTTCTCATGTCATTTTAGTCTGCCCTAAGCGGACAAAGAGGATCGCTAGTTCATTTACCATCAGTACTGTACAACCTAAATTTCTGTTATCTGTGTCCTTGATCTGCTCATTGTCATCATTTTCTGTCATGGTGTTTGTGGATTCAGGCGCCGCTTTGAACTTAATGGACTTTGAGTTTGCCAGGCATTGTGGTTTTCCCTTGCAGCCTTTGCAGAACCTTATTCCTTTAAGGGGCATTGATTCTACACCTTTGGCTAAAAATAAGCCCCAGTTTTGGACACAGGTGACCAAGCGCATGGCGCCAGCCCATCAGGAGGATTGTCGATTTCTGGTGTTGCATAATTTACATGATGCTATCGTGTTGGGTTTTCCGTGGTTGCAGGTACATAATCCTGTGTTGGATTGGAAGTCTATGTCTGTGACTAGTTGGGGTTGTCAGGGGGTTCATAATGATGTTCCTTTAATGTCCATCTCCTCTTCTTCCTCTTCTGAAATTCCAGAGTTTTTGTCTGATTTTCAGGATGTATTCGATGAGCCCAAGTCCAGTTCTCTTCCGCCGCACAGGTACTTTGATTGTGCGATTGATTTGATTCCAGGCTGTAAGTTTCCTAAGGGCCGACTCTTCAACCTGTCTGTGCCTGAACATACCACTATGCGGAGTTATGTTAAGGAGTCTTTGGAGAAAGGGCATATTTGGCCATCTTCTTCACTGATGGGAGCGAGATTTTTTTTTGTTGCTAAGAAGGATGGCTCCTTGAGACCCTGTATTGATTATCGCCTCTTGAATAAGATCACGGTCAAGTTTCAATACCCTTTACCTTTGCTTTCCGATTTGTTTGCTAGGATTAAGGGGGCTAGTTGGTTTACGAAGATTGACCTTCCGGGGGCGTATAATCTTGTTCATATTAAGCAGGGTTATGAATGGAAAACTGCGTTCAATACGCCCGAAGGCCATTTTGAATACCTTGTGATGCCGTTCGGGCTCACTAATGCTCCATCTGTCTTTCAATCTTTCATGCATGATATCTTCCGGACTTATATTGATAAATTCTTGATTGTATATCTGGACGATATTTTGATTTTTTCTGATGATTGGGAGTCTCATGTGGAACAGGTCAGGATGGTATTTCAGATCCTTCGTGACAATGCTTTGTTTGTGAAGGGGTCTACGTGTCTCTTTGGGGTGCAGAAGGTTTCTTTTTTGGGTTTTATTTTTTCTCCTTCATCTATTGAGATGGATCCGGTTAAGGTTCAGGCCATTCATGATTGGATTCAACCCACGTCCGTAAAGAGCCTTCAGAAATTTTTGGGTTTTGCAAATTTTTATCGCCTTTTCATTGCTAACTTTTCCAGCGTGGTTAAACCCTTGCCCGATTTGATGAAGAAAGGCGCTGAAGTGGCGAATTGATCCTCTGCGGCTGTTTCTGCCTTTCAGGAGCTTAAACGTCGAATTACTTCTGCTCCGGTGTTGTGCCAACCGTATGTTTCTCTTCTGTTTCAGGTTGAGATTGACGCTTCTGAGATTGGGGCAGGGGCCATTTTGTCTCAGAGGGCTCCTGTTGGTTCCTTGATGAAACCGTGTGCCTTCTTTTCCCGTAAATTTTCGCCTGCTGAACGCAATTATGATGTCGGCAATCGGGAGCTGTTGGCTATGAAGTGGGCATTTGAGGAGTGGCGACATTGGCTTGAGGGAGCTAAGCACCGTATTGTGGTCTTGACTAGTGTTGAGCGATACCGTCCGATACTTGAAAGTATCGGTATCGGAAAGTATCGGCCGATACCGGCAAAGTATCGGATCTAATCCTTTACCGATACCAATACAAGTCAATGGGACTCAAGTATCGGACGGTATCCCTGATGGTTCCCAGGGTCTGAAGGAGCAACGCGACCAATCACAAGACGTGCTGTAATTTTTAAATCCTGAATGCCTAGAATTAGGCATCAGGACCTGAAAATTACGTCACGGCTTGTTGTGATTGGTCGCGTCGCGGTCACATGGGCGGCATGCGACCAATCAGAAGCCGTGACGTCACGGAAACCATTAAACGCACGCATTTTAAGCAAAGAAGGCTCCCGGTTATGGCGGTAAAGTCCAGGGGCCTCCGGACAGGTGAGTATATCCCTATTTTTTGTTTTAATTCTTTATTTTACACATTTATATGGATCCCAGGGCCTGAAGGAGAGTTTCTTCTCCTTCAGACCCTGGGAACCATACACTGGAAACTTCCGATTCCGATTCCCGATACCACGAAAGTATCGGATCTCAGTATCGGAATTCCGATACAGCAAGTATCGGCCGATACCCGATACTTGCGGTATCGGAATGCTTAACACTAGTCTTGACCGATCATAAGAATCTGATTTACCTCGAGTCTGCCAAACGGCTGAATCCTAGACAGGCTCGATGGTCCTTGTTTTTTTCCCATTTTGATTTTGTGGTCTCGTATCTTCTGTGTTCTAAGAATATTAAGGCTGATGCCCTTTCTAGGAGTTTTTTGCCGGATTCTCCTGATGTCCTTGAACCGGTCGGCATTCTGAAAGAAGGGGTGGTTCTTTCTGCCATTTCCCCTGATTTACGACGGGTTCTTCAGGAATTTCAGGCTGACAGACCTGACCGCTGTCCAGTGGGGAAACTGTTTGTTCCTGACAGATGGACTAGTAGAGTGATTTCTGAGGTTCACTGTTCTGTGTTGGCTGGTCATCCTGGTATTTTTGGTACCAGAGACTTGGTTGGTAGGTCCTTTTGGTGGCCTTCTTTATCACGCGATGTGCATTCTTTTGTGCAGTCCTGTGGGACTTGTACGCGGGCAAAGCCTTGTTGTTCCCGTGCTAGTGGGTTGCTTTTGCCATTGCCGGTCCCTGAAAGGCCCTGGACGCATATTTCTATGGATTTTATTTCTGATCTTCCGGTTTCCCAGAAGATGTCGGTTATCTGGGTTGTTTGTGACCGGTTCTCTAAGATGGTTCATTTGGTGCCTTTGCCTAAATTGCCTTCCTCTTCAGATTTGGTTTTGTTGTTTTTTCAGCATGTGGTTCGTTTGCATGGTATTCCGGAGAATATTGTGTCTGACAGAGGTTTCCAGTTTGTTTCTAGGTTTTGGCGGGCCTTTTGTGCTAGGCTGGGCATTGATTTATCTTTTTCCTCTGCATTTCATCCTCAGACAAATGGCCAAACCGAGCGAACTAATCAGACCTTGGAGACTTATTTGAGATGCTTTGTGTCTGCTGATCAGGATGATTGGGTGGCTTTTTTGCCATTGGCCGAGTTTGCCCTTAATAATAATAGTTCGGCTACTTTGGTTTCGCTTTTTTTTTGTAATTTTGGTTTTCATCCTCATTTTTCTTCTGGGCAGGTTGAGCCTTCTGACTGTCCTGGTGTGGATTCTGTGGTTGACAGGTTGCAGCAGATTTGGGCTCATGTGGTGGACAATCTGGTGTTGTCTCAGTAGGAGGCTCAACGTTTTGCTAACCGTCGCCGGTGTGTTGGTTCCCGGCTTCGGGTTGGGGATCTGGTCTGGTTGTTTTCCCATCATGTTCCTATGAAGGATTCTTCTCCTAAGTTTAAGCCTCGGTTTATTGGTCCTTATAGGATTTCTGGGATTATTAATCCGGTGTCTTTTCGATTGGCGCTTCCGGCCTCTTTTGCTATCCATAATGTCTTCCATAGATCTTTATTGTGGAAATATGTGGTACCCGTTGTTCCCCCTGTTGATCCTCCGGCCCCTATGTTGGTTGATGGGAAGTTGGAGTTTGTGGTTGAAAAGATTTTGGATTCTCGTTTTTTGAGGCGGAGGCTTCAGTATCTTGTCAAATGCAAGGGTTATGGCCAGGAGGATAATTCTTGGGTTTTTGCCTCTGATGTCCATGCTGCTGATTTGGTTCAAGCTTTTCATCTGGCTCGTCCTGATCGGCCTGGGGCTGTGGTGAGGGTTCGGTGACCCCTCCTCAAGGGGGGGGTACTGTTGTGAATTCTGCTTTTGGGCTCCCTCCGGTGGTTGTAGGTGGTAATGCAGTTGTCCCTGGGTTGCAGTCCTGGTCAGGTGTATCTGCTGATTGCAGTTCTGACTGGGGTATTTAGTCGTGCAGGATTTATTAGTCCTTGCCAGTTGTCCATGGTTTTGGGAGATGTTGGTCCTTGTTTGGTTCCTTCTGCCTTGCTGCCAAATCAGCAAAGATAAGTGTCTGGTTTTGTTTTTGTGGCACACATGCTGTGTGCTTAATAATTCAGTGCCATTCATTGTTTTTTTTGTCCAGCTTAGATTGTGTCAGTATTTTTCCAGTCTTGTTGGAGTCTCAGGAGTTGCAGATATACATTCCATGTCTTTAGTTAGATTGTGGAACTTTTTGTATTATCTGCTGTGGATATTTTTGGAAGGGTTTTAATACTGACCGCTTAGTATTCTGTCCTATCTTTCCTATTTAGCTAGAGTGGCCTCTTTTGCTGAATTCTGTTTTCTGCCTGTGTGTGTCTTCCCTCTCCTACTCACAGTCAATATTTGTGGGGGGCTGCCTATCCTTTGGGATTCTGCTCTGAGGCAAGGTAGTATTCCTATTTCCATCTATAGGGGTATTTAGTCCTCCGGCTGTGTAAAGGTGTCTAGGGTTTGTTAGGCACACCCCACGGCTACTTCTAGTTGCGGTGCTTGTTCAGGTTTTGTGGTCAGTACAGTTTCCACCTACTCCAGAGAAAGTTTCATACGACTCCAAAGTCACCGGATCATTACAGTACTGCCCCTCGTCAGTGCAAAGTGGAGATCTGGTTTGGCTGATTTAGAGGCGTCTGACCGGGATCCAAGAAGTATTGAGTGACATGATAAGCATGTCGAGGTGAGGAGACTTAAAGCCGCAATGTACCCCTAGGAAATATGTAAATTGTCTCTTCAGAGAGGAAGAGGACTAGAACTCTAGTGCCACCTATTGGAAGTTGCAATCCTAACAGTCAATGTCGACCCTTTAATGAGCCGACTGTTAGGATTGCTACTTCCAATAGGTGGCAAGAGAGTTCTAGTCCTCTTCCTCTCTGAAGAGATAATTTGCAGAAAAAAATAACAAATTAATTTGACCTCTGCTTGTGTCTACTATACTATTCTGTGCTGTCCTAGTATAGCTGCCAGACATGGAGAGCGTCCAGAAGACACATTTTTAAATAAATCTGTTGCACGTCGTCTTTCAGCATTTTCTTCCCTATTCAAATAAATGGGTAACAAAAATGCACGTGAAAAGGCTCTGAAAAAGCAGAATATTTCCTGCCAACACTGTAGATCAATCCGCAGCAAAAATGATGGGTGTGAACAGTGTCTACAGGGGTTTTCTGAGAATATAAAAATAATAAGCATGAAATGATAAATCCCCCGCGGCACCAGCACCCATGCTTCGGGGGTCTCTGCCAGTCTCAGCACTGGGCTGCAGTGGTCTTGTGGCTCTGGGGGTCTCTGCCAGTCTCAGCACTGAGCTGCTGGGGTCTTGTAGATCCAAGGGGTCTCTGTCAGTCTCAACACTGAGCTTCAGGGGTCTTGTGGCTCTGGGGGTCTCCACCAGTTTCAGCACTAGGCTGCAGTGGTCTTGTGGCTCTGGGGGTCTCTTCCAGTCTCAGCACTGAGCTGCAGGGGTCTCGTGGCTCCGGGGGTCTCTGCCAGTCATAACACTGGGCTGCAGGGGTCTTGTGGCTCCGGGGGTCTCTGCCAGTCTCAGCACGATGCAAGAATAATTGTTTTTTTATATAAAATAGTTTTTATTGTATAAAAGCGCCAAAACATAAAAAATGATATAAATGAGGTATCACTGTATTCATACTGACCCGAAGAATAAAACTGCTTTATCAATTTTACCAAATGTGGAAAGGTATAAATGCCCCCCCCCCCAAAAGAAATTCAAGAATAGCTGGTTTTTGGTCATTCTGCCTCACAAAAATCAGAATGAATAGCGATCAAAAAATATCACGTGCCCGAAAATGGTACCAATAAAAACGTCAGCTCGTCCCACAAAAAACAAGACCTCATATGACTCTGTGGACCAAAATATGGCAAAATTATAGCTCTCAAAACGTGGAGATGCAAAAACTATTTTTTGCAATAAAAAGCGTCTTTTAGAGTGTGGCACCTGCCAATCATAAAAATCTGGTAAAAAACATGCTATAAAAGTAAATCAAACCCCCCTTCATCACCCTCTTAGTTAGGGACAAATAATAAAATTAAAAAAAATGTATTTGTTTCCATTTTCCCATTAGGGTTAGGGTTAGTGTTAGGGTTGGGGCTAAAGTTTGGGTTAGGGCTACAGTTAGGGTTCGGGCTAGTGATGAGCGAATATACACATAACTCGAGATTTTCCGAGCATGCTCGGGTGTCCTCCGAGTATTTTTTAGTGCTCGGAAATTTAGTTTTCAGTGCCGCAGTTGAATGATTTACATCTGTTAGCCAGCTTGATTACATGTGGGGATTCCCTAGCAACCAGGGAACCGCCACTTATGCTGGCTAACAGATGTAAATCATTCAGCTGCGGTGCTGAAAACTAAATTTCCATGCACTAAAAAATACTTGGAGGACACCCGAGCATGCTCAGAAAATCTCAAGTAATGAGTATATTCGCTTATCACTAGTTGGGGATAAAGTTAGGGTTACGGTTGGGCTAAAGTTAGGGTTAGGGTTGGGGCTAAAGTTAGGGTTAAGGCTACAGTTAGGATTGGGGCTACATTTAGGGTTAGAGTTGGGGCAAAAGTTAGGGTTAGGGCTAAAGTTAGGGTTGGCGCTAAAGTTAGGGTTAGGGCTACAGTTAGGGTTGGGGCCACAGTTAGGGTTGGGGCTGAAGTTAGGGTTATGGTTGGGGCCAAGTTTAGGGTTTGGATTACATTTATGGTTGGGATTCGTGTTAGGGGTGTGGTTAGGGTTATGGTTGGGATTAGGGTTAGGGGTGTTTTGGAATTGGGGTGTGGTTAGGGTTGAGATTAGGGTTAGGGGTGTGTTGGGTTAGTAGTGTGGTTGGGGTTAGGGTTAGGGGCAAGTTCGGGTTAGGGGTGTGGTTTGGGTTAGGATTATGGTTGGGATTAGGGTTAGGGGTGTTTGGAGTTTGGGGGTGTGGTTAGGGTTGGGGTTAGGGGTGTGGTTGGGATTAGGGGTGTGTTTGGGTTAGGGTTTCAGTTAGAATTGGGGGGTTTCCACTGTTCAGGCACATCAGGGGCTCTCCAAATACAACATGGTGTCTGATCTCAATTCCAGCCAATTCTGCGTTGAAAAAATAAAACAGTGCTCCTTCCCTTCCGAGCTCTCCCGTGCGCCCAAACAGGGGTTTACCCCAACATATGGTGTATCAGCGTACTCAGGACAAATTGGACAACAACTTTTGTGGTCCAATTTCTCCTGTTACCATTGGGAAAAAACAAAACAGGGGGCTAAAAAATAATTTTAGAGGAAAAAAAAGATGTTTTATTTTCACGGCTCTGTGTTATAAACTGTAGTGAAACACTTTGGGGTTAAAAGTTCTCACAACACATCTAAATAAGTTCTTTGGGGGGTCTAGTTTCCAATATGGGGTCACTTGTGGGGGTTTATACTGTTTAGGTACATCAAGGGCTCTGCAAATGCAATGTGACGCCTGCAAACCAATCCATCTAAGTCTGCATTCCAAATGACGCTCCTTCCCTTCCGAGCTCTGCCATGCGCTCAAACGGTGGTTCCCCCCCACTTATGGGGTATCAGCGTACGCAGGATAAATTGGATAACAACTTTTTGGGTCCAATTTCTCCTGTTACCCTTGGGAAAATACAAAACTGGGGGCTAATAAATAATTTTTTTGGGGAAAAAAAGAATTTTTATGTTCCTGGCTCTGCGTTATAAACTGTAGTGAAACACTTGGGGGTTCAAAGCTCTCACAAAACATCTAGATAAGTTCCTTAGGGGGTCTAATTTCCAAAATGGTGTCACTTGTGGGGGGTTTCAATACTTAGGCACATCAGGGGCTCTCCAAACGTGACATGGTGTCCCATCTCAATTTCAGTCAATTTTGCATTGAAAAGTCAAACGGCACTCCTTCCCTTCCGAGCTCTGCCATGCGCCCCAACAGTGGTTTACCCCCACATATGGGGTATCACCGTACTCATGACAAAATGCACAACAGCTTTTGTGGTCCAATTTCTTCTGTTACTTGTGGAAAAATAAAAAAAATGTGGGCAAAATATCATTTTTGTGAAAAAATATGATTTTTTATTTTTATGGCTCTGCATTATAAAATTCTGTGAAGCACTCAGTGGGTCAAAGTGCTCACCACACATCTAGATAAGTTCCTTAGGGGGTCTACTTTCCAAAATGGTGTCACTTGTGGGGGTTTCAATGTTTAGGCACATCAGGGGCTCTGCAAACGCAACATGGCGTCCTATCTCAATTCCAGTCAATTTTGCATTGGAAAATCAAACGCACTCCTTCGTTTCCGAGCTCTGCCATGCGCCCAAACAGTGGTTTACCCCCACATATGGGGTATCAGCATACTCAGGACAAATTGTACAACAACTTTTTGGGTCCAATTTCTCCTGTTACCCTTGATAAAATCAAACAAATTGAAGCTGAATTTAATTTTTTGTGAAAAAAAGTTACATGTTGATTTTTTAAAAAACATTCCAAAAATTCCTGTGAAACACCTGAAGGGTTAATAAACTTCTTGAATGTAGTTTTGAGAACCTTAATGGGTGCAGTTCTTAGAATGGTATCACTCTTGGGTATTTTCTATCATATGGACCCCTCAAAGTGACTTCAAATGTGATGTAGTCCCTAAAAAAATGGTATTGTAAAAATGAGAAATTGCTGTTCAAATTTTAACACTTATAACTCCCTAACAAAAAAAAAATTTGGTTCCAAAATTGTGCTGATGTAAAGCAGACATGTGGGAAACGTTACTTATTAAGTGTTTTGTGTGACATATCTCTGTGATTTAAGGGCATAAAAATTAAAATTTGGAAAATTGCAAAATTTTCAAAATTTTTGCCAAATTTCCATTTTTTTCACAAATAAACACTGGTAATATCACAGAATTTTTACCACTATCATGAATTCCAATATGTCTTGAGAAAACAATGTCAGAATCATCAGGATTCGTTGAAGCGTTCCAAAGTTAACCTCATAAAGGGACAGTGGTCAGAATTGTAAAAATTGGCCCGTCATTAATGTGCAAACCACCCTTAGGGGTTAAGAGTATGATGAGGGGACGACAAAGTATAGCAAAAATTCACTGATCAGGCTGATGAGTGTTATAATATGTGGGCTGGTGGGGTTTGTGTGGCAGGGCTGCTTTTTTGTCCAAGTCCGGCCCTGTTGATGGGTAGTCTAACACCCCATTTTCATCTGGAGTAGCTCAATATCCTTCTCCATATGCAATTCCTGCTGCTCATCCTGCTTATTCACTTCTTCCAGCTGATTCTTGCTTTATATTGCTACATTATAAAAAAAGAAATATAAAAAACTTTGTTAAAGGACACAGTGTAATTGATGAGTACAAAAAAATTAATCTGTTACCAAAATAAAGAAAAATCCTTTCAACCACATATTTTATCTAGAGAATATCATATTGTTGCTAAATATTCCACATTTATTGATCATTTCCCATAGAGATTTTTTGATGTCCTTATTCCTCAGACTGTAGATAATGGGGTTGATCAGCGGGGTGAGTACAGTATATAGAAGTGATAGGAGTTTACTAAGGTTTGAGGTCTCTTCTCCTTTAGGAAACATATAAACACTTAATAGAGTAAAATAGTAGATGGAGACTACAATGAGGTGGGAACTACAGGTGGAGAAGGCTTTCTGTCTACTGATATTGGACTGGAACCATACAAGAGTGACAATTATATTAATATAAGATATTATAATCACTGTGATAGGGATGAAGAGGAGCGAGAAACACATTACCAAAACCTCCAACTCAACAGTGTAAGTGCTAGAGCAGGCTCTTTCTAGTAAAGGAGCAAGATCACAGAAAAAGTGGTCAATGATATTCGGTCCACAAAACGTCAGCATCGATATTGTTATAGAGTACATCAGTGCAGTAAACAAACCCAGCGCCCAACAGATGGCCGCCAGTATCACACAGCGGTCACTTGTCATGGTAGACGTGTAGCGGAGGGGATTACAGATGGCCACATATCTGTCATAGGACATCACCGTGAGGAGAGAACATTCAAAAGCTTCTGCTACACAGAAAAAGAAAAACTGAGCGATACATCCATTAACAGTAATGGGTCCCCCATTATTCAGAAGCATGTAAAACATGTTGGGGACAATATCTGTGGGCAACAAGATGTCACTGATGGACAGTTGTGAGATGAAGAAGTACATTGGAGTGTGGAGGTTCTTGCTGGTGGACACCAGGGTGATGATCAGGAGATTCCCACATATTGTTCCACAGTAAACCACCAGGAGAAGACAGAACAAGAAAATAGTTGAACGTTGGCTATTTTGAAATCCTAATAGGAAAAATTCTGAATTCACGGTTAGATTAATCTCCTGAATAAATAGTAAAATAAAATGTCATTAGCTATAATATCACACAGTGCAAATCCAGGAATATCGTAACGGTGACATCATGAAACTATTGGTGGGCACAATACTTGCGGTATTAGGGTAGACCTGTTATGTATAGAGGTATCCATATTACACAAAGTGTTTGTATTGTGCTAGAATATCTAATCTGATCACATAGATCCAGAGTAGTGTTGAACATTCCGATACCGCAAGTATCGGGTATCGGCCGATACCTGCGGTATCGGAATTCCGATACCCAGTTCCAATACTTTTGTGGTATCGGGAATCGGTATCAGAACCATATTAATGTGTAAAATAACGAATTAAAATAACAAATAGGGATATACTCACCCTCTGACGCACCCTGGTTGTAACCGGCAGCTTCCGTGCCTAAGAATGAGCGCTTGAAAGACCTTAGATGACGTTGCGGCTTGTGATTGGTCGCGTGAGCGGTCACGTGACCGCCACCATCAGGGAACCATCAGGATACCTTCAAATACTTGGTGTCCCATTGACTTGTATTGGTATCAGGTATCGGTATCGGCGATATCCGATACTTTTCTGGTATCGGCCGATACTATCCGATACCAATACTTTCAAGTATCGGATGGTATCGCTCAACAGTAATCCTGAGTATTAAGGAGTTGTATTGTAGTTCATTGCACAGCAAGGATTGAATGACAAGGTTCCTAGTAGAGGTTTCATCTATATCTTACAACTGTCATCCACTTCAATGGTCACAATCGAAAATAACTCTGGTAAAGCTTGTTAGTCACCTTAGATGCCAACCTTCATAGTGATTATTGCATCTGGGTGTTTAGACTGAGTAAGGTGGATGATGGGGGATTCAGACTACTGTACCTACCTGGATATAGATGGACTATATCAAGCACTAGTTAATATACCTTAAATCATATAGAAATAGACACTAATCCTTATTATTATTGCTGCTCTCCCAATCTGTCATTGTTTCTCATTTGTTACTGTGATTCTCCGTTCCTGACATTTGGTTCTCTCTTCCCTGTGGATAAATCTGGTCTTTTTAGCCAAGTATGAGATGACTTTACCTCTTTTCTCTGGGAGTCTTCTTACAGACCACTTGGCTAAAGAGACTAGATTTACATTGTCTATCGGAAATTTGGTCACCAATAGTGTTGATCATTCCGATACCGCAAGTATCGGGTATCGGCCGATATTTGCTGTATCGGAATTCCGATACCGAGATCCGATACTTTTGTGGTATCGGGTATCGGTATCGAAACAACATTAATGTGTAAAATAAAGAATTAAAATAAAAAATATTGCTATACTCACCTCTCCGACGCAGCCTGGACCTCACCGAGGGAACCGGCAGCATTGTTTGCGTAAAATGCGCGCTTTTCCTTCCTTCCGTGACGTCACGGCTTCTGATTGGTCGCGTGCCGCCCATGTGGCCGCGACGCGACCAATCACAGCAAGCCGTGACGTAATTTTCAGGTCCTTCTAGGCATTCAGTATTTTAAAATTACGTTCCGGCTTTGTGATTGGTCGCGTCGCGGTCACATGGGCGACGCGACCAATCACAAGCCGTGACGTCACGGGAGGCAGGAGACGCGCGCATTTTAAAATGCGCGCGTGTCCAGCCTCCCGTGACGTCACGGCTTGTGATTGGTCGCGTCGCCATGTTGGCCGCGACGCAACCAATCACAAAGCCGGAACGTAATTTTAAAATACTGAAGGACCTGAAATTACGTCACGGCTTTCTGTGATTGGTTGCGTCGCGGCCAACATGGCGACGCGACCAATCACAAGCTGTGATGTCACGTGAGGCTGGACACGCGTGCATTTTAAAATGCGCGCGTCTCCTGCCTCCCGTGACGTCACGGCTTGTGATTGGTCGCGTCGCCCATGTGACCGCGACGCGACCAATCACAAAGCCGGAACGTAATTTTAAAATACTGAATGCCTAGAAGGAACTGAAAATTACGTCACAGCTTGCTGTGATTGGTCGCGTCGCGGCCACATGGGCGGCACGCGACCAATCAGAAGCCATGACGTCACGGAAGGAAGGAAAAGCGCGCATTTTAAGCAAACAACGCTGCCGGTTTCCTCGGTGAGGTGAGTATAGCAATATTTTTTATTTTAATTCTTTATTTTACACATTAATATGGTTCCCAGGGCCTGAAGGAGAGTTTCCTCTCCTTCAGACCCTGGGAACCATCAGGGATACCGTCCGATACTTGAGTCCCATTGACTTGTATTGGTATCGGGTATCGGTATCGGATTGGATACGATACTTTGCCGGTATCGGCCGATACTTTCTGATACCGATACTTTCAAATATCGGACGGTATCGCTCAACACTAGTCACCACTGATCCTACTATGGCTTTACTTGTTCTTATTGGAATGGGTACACTGAAGGCAGTGTTGAGCCTCATTCCATTGCTGCTCTAAGACAGAATATGAAGAAAGGAGAGTATGTCCAAGCTCAGGGTCACATTTCAATATCAATCCGAACTTTGAACTACAGTTTGACTGAACCTGATGAACGTGAACACACACGGTTCCGCTAATCCCTAAACAAGACCTGAAGATTGAAGTTAAAAGTTTATGGCACAAACCAGACGCTGTTCGGCCATTGGTCATGGGCAGGCTGTCCCCAAAAGCCATAGGAAGCACTTATAACAAATCAATGTTCTCAAAATCACCATCAATCAACTGAAGAAAGTAGCTCTGCCTGGATCTCCAAACATCCTACACTAATACTTTACAACATCCTAGATTTTTGTGAAGAACCCAATGATGGCCAACAGTCACTAGTGATCTGGCAGATAAAATGTACAATGACAACAATACTAATAATAGTAATATAGCAATGATTATATCAGTAAAAAAAACTAATATAAAATCACTGAATTTTCTGACAAAGAAGTGTACTTACATCAGATTTCATAATTTTCCAATATTTTCAAGCCTCTATTTTTTAGAATGATGCTGTAATCTCCTGTTTGCTTGAAAATCTTCCTGTGAATAAAGTTTGGAAAAAATTAGAAATCAAGTAGACTTGATATATGGTAAAGTGATTTTCCTGGTGATCCTCCAAGAGACAATTAGACACAGGCCACATTCACACGTTCAGTATTTCGTCAGTATTTTACATAACTGTTTGTAGCCAAAACCAGAGTGGGCGATAAATACAGAAGTGGTGACGTGATTCTATTATAGTTTTTCCACTTCTGATTTTGATTTACAAATATTGATGTAAAATAACTGACCAAATACTGAACGTGAGAATGTGGCCTAAAAGTATTGAAGCCATCTGTCCTGTTCCTGTATCTTCCTTAGAGGGAATATGGAAGCTGCACTGTGTCTAGATTTCTATTAACGCCTATGGGAATTACAAATCAGATTATTGCCTAATTCATCTCATTCCAATAGTTCTATAGCCACAACCACTTCTAAGTAGCCCATGGATACAATTAACAATTAATAAAAATGATGTAACACAATAAATAATAATAATAACACAATGGCAGAACCATAAATCCTGAGCCAGATCATATAAAGATGGGGACACCTGAAGGTACTAGACACATCCAAAGGTAAGAGGACAAGTAAATACAAAATCAGTATAAAAACTCCTCTATCTACACAGCAGATTGATTACACTGGTCAACGCAATTTTTCTGGCAAAAGGTTTTCAAACATATTTTAAGTCAATTTTGGCTGCCGATTACGAATATGAACTCCTGTTTTTGGCTATCACATCAGGATTTCAAGATATTTTCAATTTTTGATTAAAATGACTCCTAATGTTTTATGATAAAAACACATGATTTTCGATACTACATTGTATATTTTTAATCAAGGAATAACAAAGATTACAAAGTCTATGTACAGTAAATCAAATATACTTACAGAATTAAACTACAAAATATAAAAACACATATATATGGCGCACAGATGAATGACAAATGGCGGTTATTATTTGAACTTTCTTTTCTTGGCTGATCTGTGATGTGCAGCTTCTGGGTTGTCTCTCATCAAGCTCCAGCCATAGTCAGCCATCATATGTGAGTCCCACCGGCCTTGATACCATTCTTCCATTGTTTTAATGTCCTGATGAAAACGCTCCCCTTGTTCCTCGCTCACATCCGCAAGGTTCTCTGGAAAAAAGTCCAAATGGCTGTGTAAATAGTGAATCTTGAAACTCATTCTACATCCAAGATTTCGCAGACTCATTAGTAGCTCTTCCCCAATCTCTTCATAGTTGTCTGCTTTCTTATTCCCTAGAACATTCTGCACCACATTACAAAATGCATTCCAAGCTCTTTCTTCTGTCTCATTCATTGATGTGATAACATTTGGGTCTCTCATAAGTGTTCTTATTTGAGGTCCATCAAATATTCCAGCCTTTTTCTTCTCTTCACTAAGACCAGGAAAAGTTGAACATATATAGTTAAGGCATTCTCCACTGTGATTGAGAGCTTTGACGAACTGCTTCATCAATCCAAGTTTTATGTGTAAGGGAGGAAAGACAATGTCCTTCCTATCCACTAGAGGATCATGGATGACATTCTTATCGCCAGATGCCAAGCTCTGTCGCTCAGGCCATTCAGTTTTCACCCTATGCTCTGCTGTAGCTCTACTGTCCCAGTAGCACAGAAAACAAAGGTGTTATCATAACATATGGGAATTATGCATGTTCAAAAAAAAAACATGTTTTCACATTTATTGGGAGACTAAATGAAAACTAAATTTACCTTAGTGAACCGTATAAACCGGCACTTTTCATACACAACTTATATTTATCAACGAATTCTTGAAAATGGGCTATATACCTGTAGCACAAAAACGTGATGTGATAGAGAAATTATAAGATCAGATTTGAATTCAGCACCCTCAAATTAGTCTAAAACTGTTCTTAAAGTTCATGCCAGAATTTTTTTTTTTTTTAGACCAGTGTTATCAATCAATGACATTATGAAAAAAAACCATAAAGATATAATAAAATAGCATGATAGAAGGCGGAGGAGCAGAGGAAGACTCAAAAAATGCAGAATACAGTCATATGTGCCACCACCAAGATAAAGACAATCAAATATAATAACACAAATGCTTTGTTATTAAAGTTTCCAAATAATATTTTATCCCCTGACATACCTTGTGCTATTCATGACTGGTGTGTTCTTTAGAACTTTGGGCTCCTCAGTCAGTAGGGCCAGGGTGCAACTGATATATCTGCATGTCCTGTAATGATCATGGATCTTTCTACTTTCCGAGGCAACAGAACAATTTCCCCGTCTTTTTCTGTGTAAGACACAGACAAGACAATGTTGTTATTCTGAATCCTTTTTATAGAGATTTTACATCACCAGCCACAGCCGTTCCATAGAGATTTCTGTACATATGGGAAAAATACAGAATTACGTAATTGACCTTTACAAATAAGGACAAGAATAAAAAAAAAGAAAAAAGAAATTATATAACTGGCACCATAACTAAATCAGCAAATGTTGGCACCTGATACAGTCTACAGAGTGAACTTTCATCCAAATCAAAATCGCCCCAAAATGGTGAGAAGTAGGAAGTTTCTTCAGACGAGAGCTGTGCCCCAAAACATTGAATTTGATTAATATAATGCTAAGTCATTTCTAATGGTGAGCAAATTTGTTCGAAAAACGATCGTCAAACATAAATTTGGCACGAATAGGGCACATTCGGATTCGTGATCAGAAACACAAGCAAAATTTTATAGAATCGGGAAAAATCAGTTATATTTGGAAAAAGTGCAGTCAAATTTTTGCGTTATCACAAAAGTATTTTCAGCTCTTTGGCTACGATAATGGTGGTGTATCATGAGTTTTTGGCATGTGTGTGATGAGAGGAGGGGGTTTACAGAGCTCAGAGGCGCGGCATGTTTGTAAACAGTCATTTTTTTCTAACATTACAGTATATGTGCACATTGCGGCAAGCCAATCAGGGTGCAGGAAACACCCACAATGTCCTGACATAACGGCTTGTGCCATTGGCTGCTGAAATCACATCTCTCTCCATATACACTACCTTTTAAAAATTTAGGGTCACCTAGACAATTTTGTGTTTTCCATGAAAACTTTTATTAATCCAATGAGTTGCCAAATGAATTGGAAATCTAGTCAAGACGTTGACAAGGTTCGGAAAAAAAAATAAATTTATTTGAAATAATAATTTTCTCCTTGCTTTTTGTCAAAAAAATGATCCCTTTGTTTCAATTCCAGCATTGCAGACCTTTGGCATTCTAGCAGTTAATTTGCTGAGGTAATCTGGAGAAATTTCCCCCCATGCTTCCAGAATCCCCCTCCCACAAGTTGGTTTGGCTTGATGGGCACTTTTTGGCACCATACGGTCAAGCTGTTCCCGCAACAGCTCAATGGGGTTGAGATCTGGTGACTGCGCTGGCCGCTCCATTATACATAGAATACCAGCTGCCGGCTTCTTCCCTAAATAGTTCTTGCATTTGGAGGTGGCTTTGGGTCATTGTCCTGTTGTAGGATGAAATTGGCTCCAATCAATCGCTGTCAACAGGGTATGGCATGGCATTACAAACTAGAGTGATAGCCTTCCTTATTCAAAATCCCTTTTACCCTGTACAAATCTTCCACTTTACCAGCACCAAAGCAACTCCAGACCATCAAATTACCTCCACCATGCTTGACTGATGGCGTCAGGCACTCTTCCAGCATCTTTTCAGTTGTTCTGCATCTCACAGTAATAATAAGTCTTTATTTTTATATAGCACTAACATATTCTGCAGCGTTAAAAGTTAGGATACATTATTGTCACTGTCCCCAATGGGGCTCACAATCTATCATGTCTTTGGAATGTGGGAGGAAACCAGAGTACCCAGAGGAAACCCACACAAACACGGGGAGACATACAAACTCTTTGCAGATGTTGACTCCAGTGCTGCAAGGCTGCAGTGCTATCCACTTAGCCACCGTGCTGCCACAAATGTTCTTCTGTGATCCAAACACCTCAAACTTTAATTCGTCTGTCCATAACACTTGTTTCCAATCTTCCTCTGTCTAATGTCCATGTTCTTTTGCCCATATTAATCTTTTCCTTTTATTAGTGAGTCTCAGATATGGCTTTTTCTTTGCCATTCTGCCCTGAAGGCCAGCATCCCGGAGTCACCTCTCCACTGTAGACATTGAAACTGGCATTTTGTGTGTACTATTTAATGAAGCTGCCAGTTGAGGACCTGTAGGGCGTTGATTTCTCAAACTACAGACTCTAATGTACTTGTCTTGTTGCTCAGTTGTGCAGCGGGCCATCACACTTCTCTTTCTACTCTGGTTAGTGCCTGTTTGTGCTCTCCTCTAAAGGGAGTAGTACAAACCATTGTAGGACATCGTCAGTTTCTTGGCAAATTCTCACATGGAATAGCCTTCATTTATAAGAACAAGAATAGACTGTCAAGTTTCACATGAAAGTTCTTTTTTCCTGGCCATTTTTAGAGTTTAATGGAACCAACAAATGCAATGCTCCAGATTCTCAACAAGCTCAAAGAAAGGTGAGGTTTATAGGTTCTCTAATCAGCCAAACTGTTTTCAGCTGTGCTAACATACTTGCACAAGGGTTTTCAAGGGTATTCTAACCATCCATTAGCCTTCTTACACAGTTAGCAAACACAAAGTACCATAAGAACACTGGAGTGATGGTTGTTGGAAATGGGCCTCTATACACCGATGAAGATATTTCATTACAATCCAGACGCTTGCAGCTAGAATAATCATTTACCACTAGTGTTAAGCGATACCGTCTGATACTTGAAAGTATCGGTATCGGATAGTATCGGCCGATACCCGAAAAGTATCGGATATTGCCGATACCGATACCCGATACCAATACAAGTCAATGGGACACCAAGTATCGGAAGGTATCCTGATGTTCCCAGGGTCTGAAGGAGAGGAAACTCTCCTTAAGGCCCTGGGATCCATATTAATGTGTAAAATAAAGAATTAAAATAAAAAATATTGATATACTCAACCGTCCGGAGGCCCCTGCACCTTACCGCTGTTAACCGGCAGCCTGCTTTGCTTAAAATGAGCGCATTCAGGACCTTCCATGACGTCACGGCTTCTGATTGGTCGCGTGCCGCTCATGTGACCGCCACGCGACCAATCACAAGCCGCGACGTCATTCTCAGGTCCTAAATTCCTAGAATGAGGAGTTTAGGGCCTGAGAATGACGTCGCGGCTTGTGATTGGTCGCGTGGCGGTCACATGAGCGGCACGCGACCAATCAGAAGCCGTGACGTCATGGAAGGTCCTAAACGCGCTCATTTTAAGCAAAGCAGGCTGCTGGTTAACAGCGGTAAGGTGCAGGGGCCTCCGGAGAGGTGAGTATATCCATATTTATTATTTTAATTCTTTATTTTACACATTAATATGGTTCCGATACCGATTCCCGATACCACAAAAGTATCGGATCTCGGTATCGGAATTCCGATACCGTAAATATCCGCTGATACCCGATACTTGCGGTATCGGAATGCTCAACACTATTTACCACATTATCAATGTATATAGCATATTTCTGAATCATTTAATATTAGCTTCATTGGAAAAAAACTGTGCTTTTCTTTAAGAAATAAAGACATTTCTATGTGACCCTAAACTTGTGAATGGTAGTGTAAATAGCGGACATCTTGTTTTATTGCCATTTTGTATGACTAATGTAATACAGAAGGGGACATTTCACTTTGAAATTGTTTAGAGCATGTAGTCAATGTTTTACAGGCCTTAATCACTGGAAAAAAAATCTACTGTTACAAGCTAGTGATGAGTGAATAGTGAAATATTCGGATTCGGGAAAATCGGCACAAGTATTTTATAATATCCATACAAGCCCAATGCAAGTCAATGGGAAAGCCGAATATTTTCCTGCTGGACACAACACACAGGTCTGGGGCCTGAGAAAAAAAGCTGAAATGGATGGGAATGTGCTAAAACTAAATGGGAACAGCATGGGGAAGATGCCTGCATGCCTTTCTCACTCACATATGATACCTGGGAATAATGTCAGACTATTTTGCTGGTTTTATGGATATATAAGAAGACCTACCAAACCAAACCCACCTTTTTTAAAGGGAAAAATGCTAAAAAACATTTTTTCCCTCAGAATTACATGTATATAATGCACACACACAATATATATATATATAATATATGGGAAAAAAAGGATTTAGTCAGCAACCAATTGTGCAAGTTCTCCCACTTAGAAAGATGAGAAGATGAGAGAGGCCTGTAATTGACATCATAGGTGACCACAACGATGAGAGTCAAAATGAGAAGACAAATTCAGAAAATAACCTTGCCGGATTTGGCAAGATTTATTTTGCAAATTCTGTTGGATAATAAGTATTTGGTCATTATCAAAAGCTAATCTCAATGTTTTGTTAAATATCCTTTGTTGGCAATGAAACCGGTCAACGGTTGTCTGTAAGTCTTCACAAGGTTGCCACACACTGTTGTTGGTATGTTCACCCATTCCTCCATGTAGATCTCCTCTAGAGCAGCGATGTGTTGGGCCTGTCACTTGACTACATGGACTTTCAACACCCTTCAAAGGTTTTCTATGGGGTTGAGATCTGGAAACTGGCTAGGCCACTCCAGGACCTTTATAAGCTTCTTACAAAGCCACTCCTTCGTTACACTGGCAGTGTGCTTTGGATCATTATCATGCTGAAACACCCATCCACGTTTCATCTTTAATGCCATTGCTGATGGAATGAGAATTGCACTCAAAATCTCACAATACATGGCCCCATTTATTATTTCATGTACATGGATCAGTCATCCTGGTCTCTTTGCAGAGATACAGCCCCAAAGCATGATGTTGCCACCTCCTTGCTTCACACTAGGTATGGTGTTCTTTAGATGCAACTCAACATTCTGTCTCCTCCAAATACGACAAGTTTTGTTTCTACCAAACAGTTCTACTTTGGTTTCATCAGACCATATGACAGTTTCCAAAACTCTTCTGGATAATCCAAATGCTCTCTAGCAAACTTCAGATGGGCCTGTACATATATTGGCTTAAGCAGGGGACACATCAAGCACTGCAGGATCTCAGTCCCTGGGTGCGAAATGTGTTACTAATGGCTGCCTTTGTTTTGGTGGTCCCAGCTCTATGCAGGTCATTCACTAGGTCCCACCATGTGGTTCTAGGATTTTTGCTTACCGTTCTTTGATCATTTTGACCCCATGGGGTGAGATCTCGTGTGGATCCCCAGATCGATGGAGATTATCAGTGGTCTCGTATGTCTTCCATTTTCTTATTATTGCTCCCACATTTGATTTCATCACACTAAGTTGATTGTCTATTGCAGAATCAGTCTTTCCAACCTGGCACAGGACTACAATTTTGTTTCTGGTGTCCTTTGACAGCTCTTTGGTCTTCACCATAGTGGAGTTTGGAGTGTGACTGTTTGAGGTTGTGGACAGGAGTCTTTTATAATGATAACAAGGTCAGACAGGAGCCATTACTACAGGTAATGAGTGAAGGACAGAGGAGCCTCTTAAAGAAGAAGTTACATGTCTGTGAGAGCCAGAAATGTTGCATGTTTTTAGGTGACCAAATACTTATTATCCACCATATTTTGCAAAATAAAATTTGCTAAATCAGACAAGGTGATTTTCTAGATTTTGTTTTCTCATTTTGTCTCTCATAGTTATGGTCTACCTATTATGTCAATTACAGGACTCTCTCATGTTTTTAACTGGGAGAATTGCACAATTGGTCACTGAATAAATACTTTTTTCCCCACTGTATATACCTCCCCTTTCACATATGTTCACATGGAGAATTTTGGCATTAGTTTTTACTTTAACATTTGTGAGGACTCTTACTCTTACATTTGGGAGGTCCTTCACTCATTCAAAATTGAAGCTAGATAGTGGAATACATAATCCAGAGCACTTTACATTGCCCGCTGAAATTTGCCTATTTGAATTTTGGGCTTCACCTGCCACCACCACCACGTCCACCGCCATGTGATTATGTGGCCCTCACTTCACATTTTCAGAAGGCCAGTAGGTGCCGTGAATCCTGAGTTTGTGAAGGGTCTTGAGGTGGCCCTGTATCATACAATTGGATGAACTATCACTCCTATATTTGGGAGATCCTGCCCTCATTCCAAATTGTTAGCTAGATAGAGGAATACATATTCACCAACATTTTACAATGCCAGCTAAAACATGTCCATTTGAATATTGGGCTTTCCCTGCCACCACCACCACGTCCATTGCCATGTCTTTATGTGGCCCTTGCTTCACATTTTCAGAGGGCCAGCAGGTGCCTTGTATCCTGATTTACGTGATCTCCACAGTTCATTTTGGCCACCGTATCCCAATGGAACCACTGTCATAGCGGGTGATGCTGCTGTAAGGTGAATATAATACAGCAGTTGGGGGAGCTGTATGATCAATGTCAGTAAATTGGATTCAACCAGACACTAAAACCATTAGAATTAAATTCTGAATACAGTGTATATAGGCAAGGGCCTGTATTGTGGTCAGTCTGACAGGCCTGAAACCCATATCAGGAACATTTTCAAGCCTCATTTTACTTGGAATCATTCTCCTCAAGGGAAAGAGTCAGGAATGTCAGTGACCAATCTGCACAAACCTACACGCTTCTTCTGGAAACTACCCAACCAAGCAGAATTTTTCTTTTGCAATGTCTTGAGCAAAAATGGAGTAATTACAGGATCTGTCTGAGAGTGGCGAGGTCTGTGGAGTGCATTCCTAAGTTGGCAGGCAGTGCTACAGAGGTCAGGTAAAGGCCTTAGGGTGGCAATGACCATGTTCCAATATGTGTAAGGCTGCGGCTTGAATAGGTCTGTGAAGCGTATTAACCCAGTCTCTTAGCCATGCTTAAAATGTACAGAAACTGGCCAATATCACACTATCATTGTTTTACCCAAATATAGAAAATATGAAGAAAGTGACAGTTTAGTAAAGAGACAAAAGATTCATTTAGGAGTCTGGAAAAGTCATCAATGGTCTTTGTCCAGCACTGGACAATGTAAAGTGCTAATGAATATGTATGCCCTATCTAACTAACAATTTGAGAAGAGACATAAATACTGACAATTGACAAGTGAACGCTGCGCTGGGACAACAAACTGGATGTGGTTGCTGACTATTGTGGCTGTACAACTTCAGGTTTTGGTCAGGAGGCATCAGCGCCTTCTTCCTTGACAGCAGATTGGAAAGGATGTAACACAGGGGAAGGGGCCGTGGTTTCACCCTCAGACACTGATTTTCATCTCCGGCATTCTGCCCACCCACTCTTGTGCTGCGCATGTCAGCAGTATATGGTGCATACTAGCAGAGGTGTTATGTTGAATTTCCCTTTATAAAGGGATGTCTGAGTAAGATTTTCAAACTAGCAGCAAATATAGAGAGTATGTTTTGTTTATTCATATTATTATTATTATGTTATGTAAGGCTGAAACCTGAAGAAGTGTGTGGAGCATATTAATGCATTGATGTTCCACAATGTCCAAGTGCAGTCCCAAAAATCAACATCAGGCTCCCAGATACACGCTTAAATTGACCATGAGAAGGGCAACACAATAAAAAAAAAGTATAATAATCAAAAACTTAGAGCTTGACAATAGTAATTTTGACCATTGCACAATGTACAAAGGTTTCCAAAAATTACCCAAGAGGTCAGTATCATACACGCTGAAAGAAACTGTGATGGGGACCTCAGAATAAATTTTGCAGTCAATATAACTGATAGACATATTGAGGACACGTTTCACCATTGTACAATGTGCAAAGGTTTCCAAAAATTGCCCAAGGGGCTGTATCATACACGCTGAAAGAGACTGAGATGGGTACAAAGGTTTCCAAAAATGTCAAAATATTACCCATGTGGAGTATACATACATGTCCGGTAAGTACTTGTTGCAGAAGCAGGAGGAGTAGGTCGTGATTTCTTGAACAAAATTAATTCGGATGGTAAGGCATGGATGTTAAGACAATTTCCAAAAAAGAACATTTGGGCTGCATCATTTATGTTTAGTTGCTGTCATCCGTAGGGCTTACATAGTTGGAGGAAATCCAGGCCTTGTTCAATTTTAAAGAGTCAGCTTTCTCAGTTTACAGGCGTGTGCACCTTTGTGATTGCACCTGTGGAACAATAAGGGTATGTGCACACACTGCTGACTGGTGTGTGGATTTTTCCGTACTGATTTTGATAAATTTGCAGGGCAAAAACACTGTTTTTTTGCTGCGGATTTATCGCGGATTTTCTGTGGATTTTCTGCGGTTTTTGTGTGGATTCTTCTGCTGTTTAACACTTGCGGTTTTTTAATATGGAGCAGGTGTAAAATCGCTGTGGATTCCGCACAAAGAATTGATATGCTGCGGAAAATAAACTGCAGCATTTCCGCGCTTTTTTTCCGCAGCATGTGCACAGCAGTTTTTGATTTCCATAGGTTAACATGGTACTGTACACCACATGGAAAACTGCAGCATCAAAAACGCTGCAGATCTGCAGCAAAAACTGCAACGTGTGCACATGTCCTAAACCCTCTCAGACAAACACACTTGTGGCAGGGCATGCTAGCACCTCCCAGGTGTACAAGCAGAGGTCAGGCCAAGTGTGCAGCTTGGACAACCAATAGTTAAAGGGCACTTAAGAATTAGGAAGGATGCTGGTATGGTCACTTAATTACTCCTTCACCATCTTGGTCAAATTCTCCCTCCTCATCATAGTTTCATCCACAGATAGCCCTTGCTGATGTAACAGCATCATGAAAAAGGCCCAGTTGGTGGAAATCCCCCCTTGAGTTGCACCTGGTGAGCATATCCCTCCCCTATAATGATTGTTGGTGAAGAGAGCCGGTATCTCTGCCAGCAGTGTTGTCTTCTTTTGTAATCTTTTCAGTCTTCTACAAAGGCCCTCTGGCATGCATGCGCTAAAAATGGCACATCTGCCTCCGACATGAGAGATGGAAATTTCTCCTTGTTCAATGGGTCAAAAAAGCTGCACAGACAGTATTTCATGGTGGACAAAATGTTATTCATGCGTGGGTCTTGGGAAAAGCTTCTGGTCATGAATTGTGCCATGTTCGGCAGACAGCAAAGAGTCAAATGTTCAGTGTCTCCAAGATCATGAACACTAACCATCCTCTCCCCCTTATGATACATTGATTCCTCCTCCTCCTCTTCAGGCCATCCATGTTGGACAGGCATGAAGCTGAGATTGGGCATCCCCTATGCAGCGCATACTAAAAATTCATTTTCCTACTCCTCTTTCTAATGTTCCTCGTCATCACCCAATGTGGCCTGAGAATATTGTGTGAGGCTGCGCTGTGTGGTATCATCCACTGTAAAATCACCTGCTCGGGCTTCAAAGCTATCTCTTTGAGTTTCTGCCGCGAACATTTAAATAGACAGAGCAGCAGGATTGTTAAGCTGATAATAGCATCATCAGCACTCACTATCTTGGTGCAGTTTTGAAAGTTTTTAAAAATATCACCTTTGTCAGCGATCAACACCCACTCGGCAGTTGTTATGTGTAGGGGGCTGAGTGTTACTCTGATGGGCTTTGTGAAGCTGATATTCAGACACTGCCCTCTGCTGCTCACTAAAGGCCCCGTCACACATAGCGATTTACCAACGATCACGACCAGCGATACGACCTGGCCGTGATCGTTGGTAAGTCGCTGTGTGGTCGCTGGGGAGCTGTCACACAGACAGCTCTCTCCAGCGACCAACGATCAGGGGAACGACTTCGGCATTGTTGAAACTGTCTTCAACGATGCCGAAGTCCCCCTGCAGCACCCGGGTAACCAGGGTAAACATCGGGTTACTAAGCGCAGGGCCGCGCTTAGTAACCCGATGTTTACCCTGGTTACCAAAAAAAAAAAACAGTACATACTCACCATCTGATGTCCGTCAGGTCCCTTGCCGTCTGCTTCCTGCTCTGACAGTGCCGCCATACAGTGAGAGCAGAGCGCAGCGGTGACGTCACTGCTGTGCTGTGCTCTCACTGTACGGCCGGCAGACAGTCAGAGCAGGAAGCAGACGGCAAGGGACCTGATGGACATCAGATGGTGAGTATGTACTGTTTGTTTTTTTTTTACATTTACGCTGGTAACCAGGGTAAACATCGGGTTACTAAGCGCGGCCCTGCGCTTAGTAACCCGATGTTTACCCTGGTTACCAGTGAAGACATCGCTGGATCGGTGTCACACACACCGATTCAGCGATGTCAGCGGGACCTCAACAACAAAAAGGTCCAGGCCATTCCGGCACGACCAGCGATCTCACAGCAGGGGCCTGATCGCTGGTACGTGTCACACATAGCGAGATCGCTACTGAGGTCGCTGTTGCGTCACAAAACTTGTGACTCAGCAGCGATCTCGCTAGCGATCTTGCTATGTGAGACGGGGGCTTAAGTCTTGCCAACATGTGAAAGGTTTATTTCCGTTGTGTGGGCCAGTCACAAATCAGTCGATGACGAGGCAAATTAAAACGCTGCTGCAGCAAGACCACACCGGCGAAGGCATGAGATGAATTTCGGAAATTGAAATGGTGGACGCTGACACAGCACACCTTGGCAAGTAGGTTCGGCATGTCAGGGTATGTTTTTAAAACTGCTGTACAATCAAGTTCAGCACGTGCGCCATGCATGGAATGTGTACCAGCCTGTCGAGAGTTAAAGCCGCCTTCAAGTTATGCCTACACAATTAGACAAGGTTGGAGGTACAGCAGGGAGAGACACTGATAGGTCTGTTCTTTTATCCATTTCAACAGCTCTGCTGCATTGAGAGCTTAATCACCTAAATAGATGAGCTTCAGCAGAGTGTGCTGCTGCTTTGCCCAGGCAGTGTTGAGACCTCCTATCAGGGGAGTGATGGAGAGGCTAGTTCTGATGAGGATGAGGAGGAGGAGAGACAGGAACTGGAATACAAGGAGACTGAAACACAGATGGAGGTTGGGCCTGCTATTCTTAGTGTGGGCAAGATGTGTTATGTCCCACCCTCTGACTCTGTCCCAGACTCCACCAGATTCACCCAATGTGCCATCAGGAAAATGTAGTGTCTCTGTCCACAAGAACTTGTCCATATATCTTCCCTGTGACTGCATTTCCCAGAGCACTGCTGATATTGTGTAACACGTGCTTATGTAATGTGGGGACGGCATACTGGGAAAAAAGTGATGGCTGGGAATCGAGTATCGTGGGGCTATCAATGCCAAGAGGTCACAGAAAGACTCAGTTCCCACAAGCCGAAAAGGCAACATTTTCAAGGCTAGCAGTCTGGCAATGGGGATGTTTAGCATTTGGGCCTGTGAGTTGGTGGATATTTCTGCTTCCTGTGAAACATCTGTGGAAGGGACAGCTGAGCTCTGCTCTGGGACAACGAACTTGACCTGGTTGCTGACTGTTGTGTTTTTGCAATCTTGTGGGCAAGAAGCATTTGCGCCTGCTTCTTGAACTGTAAATTGAGAAGGCCGTAATTATCACCCGTTACTTAAACATACAATCGCTACCATCCAATCATGGAGGGACCCGTATCTTTCTTGGACGGGTAGAAAGAACCTAATAAAAAGTCTGATTCTGCCCAAATTCACATACTTATTTCAGGTACTACCCATACACATTCCCTCCACTTTCCTAGCCAGGGTTAATTCCATATTCTCTCAATATATCTGGAAAAGTATGAAACCACGCATAGCCTTTCGTACATTGACTTTGCCTAGGCGCATGGGGGGAATGGGAGCCCCAGATATAAAGAAATATTACTATGCTGCAGTACTATCTCGGTCAGTAAGTTTAATTAGAGACTCCCAAGGAAACCTGGCAACGGATATAGAGAAAGAAATATCTCCTATTCCTATTAGACCACTACTATTGACCTATGCAGGGAAGCATTCATTTCCCACTCACCCCAACCCGCTTACACGTACACTTATAAAAATATGGGCAAAAACACATAACATTCTTACTCCTCCTTCCTCACCGTTGCTAATCCTCTCAGATATTATAACGCATTCGATTGGGAATAGAGCTAAAAAATATCCAATAGACCGAATGTTAAATGAGGGTACGCTTCTCCTATTATCAGAACTTCGTGAGATACCTGACCTGACGAACCTAAATTTCTTACAATACTCGACACTTAAAAAAACACTGAAAAGACTACATTATTTTTCAAATATTACGCGCAAGCTTACCCCATTTGAAACCATGTGCGCTAAGACGTCCAGACCCACTAAAGTACTCTCCACGATCTACCAAACACTTATAACGGATGAGTTAAGCATTAAGAGAGCATACATCCTAGGGTGGGAAAAAGACTTAGGTTACACTTTTTCACAGACACAAGTGGCACACATATATAAATATTCTCACGGACCCACAAATTGCGTTAAAACCCAAGAAAATTCCTATAAGATAGTATCTAGGTGGTATATCTCTCAAACGCAGCTTAGGACCTGGAGATTGTGCCCCCACGCTGACTGTTGGAGATGCAACTTAGAAGAGGGCGGATACCTACATCTTTGGTGGTCGTGTCCGATGGTTCATGGTTTCTGGAGGATGATGGAACAATTGATAAAAGATGTGACTGGGAGAGAGTTGCAATTGACACCAGAGATGGCGCTCTTGAATTTCCCTGTGTGGCCTAGATGCACATGGCCCACCATTTTAGCTCAAAACATATTGGCTTCAGCCAAGTTGTTGGTCCCCATTTTCTGGAAAACCACGAACGTTCCGACTTATCAACAAGTACTGAAAAAAATAGATCAATTGTACCACATGGCTGAACTTGTAGCCCTGGTGAATCACTCTATTTCTAAATTCGAAGGAATTTGGCTACCTTGGATTATATTCAGGTCGTCTTCCGGAATTGATGTAACCAAGGATTGATTGAAACAGAGAGCTGAACTCACGATGCTACCCCCACCCCCACCCCTCCCCCCTCCTTCCACCCCCCCCCCCCCTTTTTCTCTTTCTTTACTGTCTTATGCCTATTATATTTACTTCAAAGTATCATTGTGTTTTTATATGTTTCCTTTTCCTGATGGAAAAGATCGCTCCAATTTTCTATTGTTCTTTTTTTTTTCTTTTAAACTGAAAACATTGTAAAAAAGGAGCCTTTCTTTTGTTACTGTTAAATTCCTAAAAATTAATTGTTACACTGTTCATCTATTACTATACGAATGTCATTATCTTTGTACATTTGCATTACTTTTCAATAAAAAGAACATTGAAAAGAAAAGAAAAAGAGAAGGCCGTAACCGAGAGGAAGGGCAGTGGCTTCACACTCAGACACAGATTTGGTACAAAGGTGTTCTGCCACCCTACTTTTGTGCTTAGCTGCCATGTGCTCTTGCATGCTGGTGGTGATGAGATTGGCAGTGTTATTGCCCCTTTTCAGCTTAGTATGGCAGATGCTATAAATTACAGTTGTTTTGTATGAAGGACTTTCAGAAAATACAAGCCGTAAAAGGGAACAACACATCTTTGGCCTGTTAGCTAGCTGAGTGAGGGGGCTCTGTGGAACAGTAGACCGAGTTCTCCCTCTAGTCAAACCACTATCTCTTCTTGCCTGTTTTTGTGCTACGGATACATCCCTCTCTGCACTGCTGTGCTCGCTAGGCATGCCACCATTCCATGTTAGATCAATGGCCTCATCATCAACAATGTCATGTTAGGGTTTGCGGATTGCACTAAATATAAATTATGATGAAGTGTGATCGCAACCAGGGGTCCACCGTGCCGTGATGTTAAGTTGCAGCTAGTGAACAATGTGATGTTAAGTTGCAGCTAGTGAACAATGGTGGAGCGAAGCTGCAAGAAAGAACTTTAATCACACTGAGTTAAAAGTCACTCAGTGTGAACAGAGTGCTGAGTAAGTATCTCTGTTACTCCACCTAGTAGTAGTGCATGATAGAACTCAAAGAGCTGTATCTTTTTAAATGTCACAGGAGTAGAGCAATTGTGACACTAGTTGGGGTCCCTATAGCTTAATCCCCCAGGGAAGTCTAGGTTTGTGGTTGTGCCTGCTCTGAAACTCGGCTGTGCCAATCGCACACATGACTAGAGACAGATGCGAAGCCCAAGCAGGAGTTATTATTGTTTATTATACATTTTTATAGCATTATTTTTTCCATGGCGCTTTACAGGTGAAAAGGGTAAAATATAGACAAGCACAATAAACATGAGCAAAAAAAGGCACACACAAGTACAGAAGGAGAGAGGACCCTGCCCACGAGGGCTCACAGTCTACAGGGGATGGGTGATGATACACTAAGAGAGGGTAGGGCTGGTTGTGCAGCGGTTCAGTAGATTGAGGATCACTGCAGGCTGTAGGCTTGTCTTCAGGTTCTTTCTGAAGGTTTCTGTAGTAGATGAGAGTCAGATGTGTTGTGGTAGAGAGTTCCAGAGTATAGGGGAAGCACGGGAGAAGTCTTGTATGAGGTTGTGGGAAGAGGAAATAAGAGGGGATTAGAGAAGGAGATCTTGAGAGTATAGAAGTTTCAGTGTAGGTAAATAGTTGGAGACCATGTCACAGATGTATGGAAAAGAGCGGTTGTGGATGGCTTTGTATGTCATAGTTAGGGTTTTGAACTGGATCGTCGGGACCATAGAAAGCCAGTGAAGGGCTTGGCATAGGGGATAGGCTGGGGAATAACGGGGAGACAGGTGGATGAGTTAGGCAGCAGAGTGTAGGATGGATTGTAGCGGTGCCAGAGTGCGAGATGGGAGGCGAGAGAGTAGAAAGTTGCAGTATTTGAGGCGGGAGATGATTAGGGCATGCACTAGTGCTTTTGTGCTTTCATGGTCAAGGAATGCATGGATCCAGGAAATATTTTTGAGTTTGAGACAGCAGGAGGAGGCAAGGGCTTGGATATGTGGCTTGATAGAGAGGGCAGAGTCGAGGATCACCCCGAGGAACCAAGCATGCGGGACTGGGAAAAGTGAGCAGCCATTGACATTGATGGATAGGTCTGGTGGAGGAGTAGAGTGAGATTGCGGAAAGATCATGAATTCTGTTTTGTCCATGTTCAGTTTTAGAAAGAGAGCAAAAAAGAAAGCTGAAATAGCAGACAGAGATTGTGGGATTTTGATCAGTAAGGAGGTGAGGTCAGGTCCAGATAGGTAGATCTGCGTGTCATCGGCGTAGAGATGATATTGCAAACTATGAGATTCTATGAGATATCCCAGGCCGAAGGTGTAGATGGAGAAGAGTAGGAGTCCAAGAACTGAGCCTTGGGGAACACTGACAGACAGGGGGTGGGGTGAGGAGGTGATGTGGGAAAGGGATACACTGAATGTTCAGTCTGTTAGATATGACAAGATCCAGGATAGGGTCAAGTCTGTGATTGCAAGAGATGCTATTATCTGTAGCTGGAGGGACTGGTCCACAGTGTCGAAGGCAGAAGACAGGTCCAGGAGAAGGAGGACAGAGTAGTGTCACTTGCTCTTGGTGGTTAGTAGGTCGTTGGTGACTTTAGTTAGGGCAGTTTCAGTTGGGTGATGCGGTCTGAAGCCAGATTGTAATCGGTCAAAAAGGAGCAGGAGGAGAGGTGGGAGGACAGTTTAAGATGGACATGCTGTTCCAGTAGTTTTGAGCCATATGGGAGAAGAGATATCAGGCAACAGCAAGACAAAGAGGATGGGTCAAGGGATGGCTTTTTGAGTATGGGTGTGATGGTGGCATGTTTGAAGGATGAAGGGAAGACACCATTTGTAAGTGAGCCGCCAACCTGCCCTCCAACTTCTGGATGTACTGCTGCAGTCGCTGTTCGCCCACCATTACTAGCCAGACCCTTGCACTAGTATAAAGTTAGGGCTAGCAGAATGCACCAAATAATAAAGGGGTAGATATGAGGTGCGTTAGCAGCCCCGGGTCCTGCTGCTGAGTAATGGTGGATGGACACTTGCTCACACGTGGGTTAGACTTCACCCAGTGTGAATGGAAGCAAACTCTGTCGCTTCACAGAGTCGCCAAAGTATGCTGCGCCCTGTTAGCAGTCACAGGGTGCAGCTGCAAGACCCTAGTGGGATCCCTATGAACCACCCCCACTTAACTGATGATTGGACTCACTCTGACCCTCAGTAGATTTTGAGCCCGCTCCTGAGGATGCCCCAAGTCAGATGCAGAGTCCAAGCGGGAGTTCCCACCCTACACTGACAGGCTGTCAGGAAAGCACACTGATTGCACACGGTGCCATACAGGCGGGCACTGCTAAAAAGGCACTGTAACGTGTGCTACGTGTGCAGGTTGCAATGTCGGGTGCTAGATAGCTTCCACTATTCGCGAGCAGTCAACAACACAAGGAATGGGAATGATTAAGGAGCTTTCATCCATCGACAGTCATTCATACTGTCATACATTTGTACTAGCGCATGGCCGTGTGGCCATGCAAACCTTTTATAGCGGAAGCTCTCCAGGACCTTCCTAGTGATCCAATAGGAGCTGCTACATGACCTGAGCATGTGACCCCCGACTTCCAACAAGAGGTCGTCCCTTGTGCATGCTCAGTAGAGGAAAAGCTGAACTTAGTCCCAGGAGCATCTGCTTGCACTGATAAGTGCTGGTTACAATGGCTGGACCTGGAAGGGCAGCAGTAACCAAGTGCACAGTATCTGCCCAAGCTAGATGCTGGGACTGACGTCTCTGCGGAGCAGGCTCCACTGCAGCTGGAGATGAATGGGAGACAGCAGTGGACATGGTTTGAGATTCCCCCTGTGCAGCGGTGGGAACTCGACACCTAACAACCCGCTCCTTAACTTTGGGCCTAGTTTTTAATGAGGCCATCCTCCACATATCATCATTCACCACCAGTAGAACACCATGGTGAACGTGTTGTATGCTGCTACAGCCATTCAATTTTTTGGCAAGAGAATCTATGACACCCATAAATATTTTTTTAAAACTGTAACCCCCATGGGGAAAGGTTTTTCAGCCCATTTGTGTATGGGCATGACAACTCTAGGAGACCCGCTCCTTAACATTGGGCCTAGTTTTTAATAATGCCTTTCTCCACATATCATCATTATCTGCCACAAGAACACCATGGTGAACGTGTTGTATGCTGCTACAGCCATTCAATTTTTATGCAAGGGTGGTTTTAAGATGCCCTTTAATAATTTGAAACAAAAAAAAAGTTACTTCCCCAGGGGGAAATGTCATAAAAATGAGATGTTCATCTATTCTTCCCATTTATTCTTATATTTTCCATCTTTGCTTTCTCTGGACCATCCTTTTATAACCTAGTGTATACCTCTCCAATATGATTTTTTTTTAAATACTCTTATATTATATTTTTTTATATACCTGTCTCTGAGCTGTTGCTAGGGATCAACATATCTCGTTGGACACATTCTGGCTTCATATCTATGAATCTGTGTTGCCCCTCCCTTTTGTTATTTTCTTTCATAGGTGGATTCACATCTCCTCATTCTCCGCCACTAGATCACCAGATCACCAAATTTTTGAAAAGGGTGTCTGTGATGCCCATAAAATATTTTTCTTAAATATACCCCCCATGGGGAAATATTTGTACAA
Organism: Ranitomeya variabilis; assembly: GCF_051348905.1. Lineage (NCBI taxonomy): Eukaryota > Metazoa > Chordata > Amphibia > Anura > Dendrobatidae > Ranitomeya > Ranitomeya variabilis. The sequence continues at coordinate 24,541,977 of NC_135236.1, read as the reverse complement.
TTTTAGTACTCCAAATGTTTTATTTTAGTGTCATAGCCTACTTATCGAGACAATTTTGGTGGGCCAAAAAACATCAAGAACACATTTTAATCACTCTGTTATCTCCGTCAGATGCACGGTGTATCTGTGGTGTCCAAATCCTTGCTTTGCAGGCATACATTGCATTTTTTGGTCTGCTAGACTGCTACCCTTGGTGTACACAGTATTTTTTGTTTTTTAAAATTTAAAAAAATACATCACACATATTGAAACAGCCTGTTATCTCAGTCACAGGTCTGATCTATCTGAAGTCTTCAAATCTTGGCTTTTCAGCCATACATTCCAGTTTTTGGTCTGATACCATTGGTGTATACAGTATTTTCTGGTTTGAAAATATTTAAAAATACAGGCCACATATTGAAACAGTCTGTTATCTCTGTCCGATGCCCGTTCTATGTGTGGTCTAAAAATAGTTCCAATTTTTGGTCTGTCTAATACCCTAGGTCTAAACACTTTCTTGGTTAAAACAAAAAAAATTACAGTGTGGTAGTTCTGTGACAAGCCTCATCTATCTGTGGGCTACAAAGTGTGCTTTTGAGGCTTCCTCTCTCCTTTTGTTGCTGTGTTACCCTAGCTCTAAACAGTAAACACTATTTTGTGATGATTTTTTTTTTTAATTTACCCAACATGGGGAAATGTTGGTCAGCCCATACACTTTGTGTATGGGTATTTCAAGTCTAGGAGACCCGCTCCTTTAAATTGGGCCTACTTTTTAATGAGGCCCTCATCCACAGCTCATCATCCATTGACACTAGATCCCCAGGGTTAACGTGTTCCGTGCTGCTACAGCCAGTCAATTTTTTGGCAAGGGTGTCTATTATCCCCATAAAAAATTGTTTAAAAAATGTACCCCCATGGGGAAATGTTTGTCAGCCCATACACTTAGTGCATGGGCATTACTAGTCTAGGAGACCCGCTCCATGGTTTGGGACAGTTTTTTTAGGAGGCCCCCCTCCATGTTTCTTCCTAGGAGGATTGGTGTGCGTCCAAATTTGGGTCACGGTTGCACTTGCATTCAATGCATAAGGAACCTGTATGGCAGGACCAACTGAAGACTGTAAACTGGGTTTTCCTGTGGCCTTCCAGTATCTGGGTTCAAAGGCTTGTTGGGTGCATATGACTTGATAGCAGGCCAGGCCTTGCATTCAATGCAACATTTTTTCAGGAGGCCCTCCTGTACCTCTCGTGAAAGGGGTATTGGGGTGCGTTGTAATTCTTGGCAGCCCAGCGAATCACTGCATAGGCAATAACAGCATAGGAGAACCACTGTTTAATAATGGAGCTTTAAGAAGATTAATGCCGCCTGATGCCCTCTAAAAATAGGCTTTGCGACTTTAAGAATCCCTCCTTCATAAATGAAACAAGATGTGTCTGATGATGTGTCACGCACCACATGGCCAGCTAGGGTTGTTAAATGTTACAATGACATTTCCCAGTGAATGCATTTGTATTTGTTGAAAGCAATGTTAGAGTGGAAAAACGCATGAAAAACACTGCATGTGAACATAGCCCAAGTGCTGGAGGAACATTTTGGTTTGGGGTTAATTATTTTGACTTATATACATTACCCTGTAAAGGATGTACCTTAACATATTTCCCAGCAAAATCCATTTTGTTTTTGTTTTTGTATGTTTTTTGGTTCACCGGTAAAAATGGCGTGAAACTCTGACAACATTGCTTACAGCTGGGACCTAGGAGTCAGGAATGCTTCCAGGGGTGATCCCCGTGATGTTCCTGTGTCATTTGAGCAGTGTTTTCATCATTTTCAGATGTTTTTATACCTTAAAAGGACCTCCGGGGTTCCCTAAAAATATTCGGGTCTCCCATAGACATACATTGGGCTCGGTGCTCGGGTCGAGTACCCCAGTATTCCAATTTGCTCGACCCGAGCATTTTAGTGCTCGCTCATCACTAATTAAAATCAGTCCAAAGACCATCCCTATTTGTGGGTACACCCATGCTAATTATGTACAGTTTATAAGGAAAGGAGAAAGCAATTGTTTATTTTAGTCAGTTCATGATGATTTACATTTTATTTTTTTGCAGAAGTAATTAATTCTTTTGTAGTAGTTTAATAAAAATAAAAGTTTGCAGTGTGTCAATTTTGATTCTTTCAAAAGTGGGAAAAACTCCCTTTCGCCTTTAGAGTGAAGATCTGAGAGCATGCCTTTCCAATAGTTAACTTTTTGCTTGATGCACTTGTTAACCCCCAAAAATTCCAGCATCCAACTTGCCTTGTTAACCAGCACGACCAAGGGTCTTTTTGGTTTTATTCACCACCTCCTCTCTTGATGGTCAGTGTCATCATCTCAGTCAGGTATTTCACACTGACGGTAGTCTAATACCCCCTCTTCATCTGGAATAGCTCAGTGTCCCTCTCCACATACAATTGCTGCTGCTCATCCTGCTCTTTGACTTCTTCCAGCTGATTCTTGCTTTATATTGCTATATTATAAAAAATAGGTATGTAAAAAAAATCATTAAAGCACACAGTTTAATTGATTAGTACAAAAAAATCCATGTTTCTAAAATCCAGAAAAATCCTTTCAACCACATATTTTATCTAGAGAATATAATATCGTTGCTAAATATTCCACATTTATTGATCATTTCCCATAGAGATTTTTTGATGTCCTTATTTCTCAGACTGTAGATAATGGGGTTGATCAATGGGGTGAATACAGTGAATACAGTATATAGAAGTGATAGAAGTTTACTAAAGTTTAAGGTCTCTTCTCCTTTAGGAAACAGATAAACACTTAATAGAGTAAAGTAGAAGATGGAGACTACAGTGAGGTGGGAGCTACAGGTGGAGAAGGCTTTCTGTCTACTGATATTGGACTGGAACTGTAAGATAGTGACAATTATATGAGTATAAGATATTATAATCACTGCGAGAGGGATGACGAGGACCGGGAAGCACATTATGAAGACCTCCAACTCAATAGCGTAAGTGCTAGAGCAGGCTTTTTCTAGTAAAGGAACAAGATCACAGAAAAAGTGGTCAATGATATTCGGTCCACAAAACGTCAGCATCGATATTGTTATACAGTCCATCAGTGTAACAGAAAAACTGAACCCCCAACAGATGGTGGCTAATACCACACAGCGGTCACTTGTCATGTTAGACATGTAACGGAGGGGATTACAGATGGCCACATATCTGTCATAAGACATCACCGTGAGGAGGAAACATTCAAAAGCTTCTGCTGCACAGAAAAAATAATATTGAGTGATACAACCAGCCACAGTAATGGATCCCCCATTATTCAGTAGGATGTGAAACATGTTGGGGACAATATCTGTGGTCAATATGATGTCACTGATGGAGAGGTGTGAAATGAAGAAGTACATTGGAGTGTGGAGGTTCTTGCTGGTGGACACCAGGGTGATGATCAGGAGATTCCCACATATTGTTCCACCATAAACCACCAGGAGAAGACAGAACAAGAAAATAGTTGAACGTTGGCCATTTTGAAATCCTAATAGGAAAAATTCTGAATTCACAGTCAGATTAATCTCCTGAAAAAAATAGTAAAAAAAATGTCGTTAGCTATAATATCACACAGTGCAAAACCAGGAATACCGTAATGGTGACAGCATGGAACTATTGGTGGGCACAATACATGCCGTGTTAGAGTAGACCTGTTATTTATAGAGGTATCCATATTACACAAAGTGTTTTTATTGTTATATAATATCTAATCTGATCACATAGATCCTGAGTATTAAGGAGTTGTTTTGTATCTCATTGCGCAGCAAGGATTGAATTACAAGGTTCCTAGTACGGGTTTCATCTATATCTTACAACTGTCATCCACTTCAATGGTCACAATCAGAAATAACTCTGGCATTATTATTATTTATTATTATGGCACCATTTATTCCATGGCGCTTTACATGTGAGAAGGGGTATACATAATTAAAAACAAGTTCAATAATCTTAATCAATACAAGTCATGACTGGTACAGGAGGAGAGAGGACCCTGTCCGCGAGGGCTCACAATCTACAAGGGATGGGTGAGGATACAGTAGGCGAGGATAGAGCTGGTTGTGCAGCGGTTTAGCAGACTGAGGATCACTGCGGGCTGTAGGCTTGTCAGAAGAGGTAGGTCTGCAGGTTGTTTTTGAAAGTTTCCATGGTAGGCGAGAGACTGATTTGTTGGGGTAGAGATTTCCAGATTATGGGGGATGCGCGGGAGAAATCTTGTATGCAATTGTGGGAAGAGGAGACAAGAGGGGAGTATAAAAGGAGATCTTGTGAGGATCGGAGGTTGCATGCAGGTAAGTACCGGGAGATGGGTTCACAGATGTATGGAGGAGATAGGTTGTGGATGTCTTTGTATATCATGGTTAGGGTTTTGAACTGGAATCTTTGGGTAATGGGGAGCAAGTGCAGGGATTGACAGAGGGGAGAGGCTGGGGGACAGGTGGATTAGTCAAGCAGCAGAATAGATTGGAGGGGTGTGAGAGTGTTCCAGGGGAGGCCACAGAGCAGGAGGTTGCAGTAGTCAAGGTGGGAGATGATGAGGGCATGGACTAGGGTTTTTGCATATTCTTGGTTTAGTAACTTACGGATCAGAGAAATCCTTTTGAGTTGAAGTTGATATGTGGATATGTAGTTTGAAGGAGAGATAAGTGTCAAGGATTACACCGAGGCAGCAAGCTTGTGGGACTAGGGAGAGTGAGCAGCCATTTACTTTAATGAATAGGTCTGTTGAGTCCAATGAGATGGGGGAAAGATGATGAATTCTGTTTTGTCCATATTTAGTTTTTGAAATCTAGCGGAGAAGAAGGATGAAATAGCAGATAGACATTGTTGGATTCTGGTTAGTAGGGTGGTGAATTGATATCTGGTCCAGAGATGTAGATCTGTGTATCGTCTGCATATAGATGATAGTGAAAACCATGGGAATCTATGGCCTTTCCAATGCCAAAGTTGTAAATGGAGAGGAGCAGAGGCCCTAGGACTGAACCTTGCAGGACTCTGACAGATAGGGGGCGAGGTGAGGAGGTGGTGTGCGACTGGGAGATGCTGAATGTCCAGTCTGTTAGGTATGACGAGATCCACGATAGTACTAAGTCAGTGATGCCAAGAGATGATAGGGTATGTAATTGTAGGGAATGGTCAACTGTGTCAAAGGTTGAGGACAGGTCTAGGAGAAGGAGGACAGCGTAGTGTTGCTTGGCTTTGGCAGTTAATAGGACATTGGTGAATTTAGATAGGGCAGTTTCAGTGAAGTGATGTGGCCGAAAGCTAGATTGAAAGCGGTCGAAGAGGGAGTAGGAAGAGAGGTCAGAGGGCAGTTCTAGATGAATGTGTTTTTCCAGTAGTTTTGAGGCAAAGAGGAAAAGTGATAGCTAGATGCAGAGGATGAGTCAAGAGAGGGATTTTTGAGGACAGGTGTGATTGAGGCATATTCACAGCATAAGGGGATGACACCAGTTGTTAGTGATAGGTTAAAGAGATGGGTTAGGGTTGGGATGAAAACTGTGGTGAGGTTTTGGATGAAGTGGTTTGGGATCAGGTCAAGTGCACAGGTGGTGAGATCTTGTGATTAGAGTTGAGAGTCGATCTTATGTAATAGTGGAGAAGTTGGTTTTGGAGGAGTAAGGCTGATAAGTTAGGAGGAAGTGCTCTCAGGGTTGTCTATCAAAACTGTCTTTGATGTTGAGGCAAAGTCATCGGCCGAGATGAGTGGAGATGAAGGGGGTGCTGGGGACGGAGGCGAGAATTGAAAGTGTTGAATAACTGTTTGGCGTTATGAGACAGGGAGGATATGAGGGATGAGAAATAAGTTTTGGTAGACACCTTACATGCCAAAGTTTATAGTGATTATTGCATCTGTGTGTTTAGACAAGGTAAGGGGGATGATGGGGGATTCAGACTACTGTCCAACATCATATCCTGGATATAGATTAACCATAACAAGCACTAGTTAATATCTCTTAAATCATATAGATATAGACACTAATCATTATTAACATTGCTGCTCTCCCAAGCTGTCATTGTTTCTCATTTGTTGCTGTGATTCTCCGTTCCTGACATTTGGCTGTCTCTTCCCTGTGGATAAATCTGGTCATTTTAGCCAAGTATGAGATGACTTTACCTCTTTTCTCTGAGAGTCTTCTTACAGACCACTTGGCTAAAGAGACTAGATTTACAGTGTCTATCTGAAATTTGATCATACTATGGCTTTACTTGCTCTTATTGGAATGGGTACATTGAAGGCAGTGTTGAGCCTCATTCCATTGCTACTCTAAGACAGAATATGGCTAGACCTATCGAGAAATGACAGTATGTCCATCATTACTTTAAAATATGAAGGTCAGTCAAACAGGAAAAATGATAGATCCTTGAAGGTTTGCTCAAGTGCAGTCATGAAAGCCATCAATCAGTATAGTAAAATTAGCTTTTATGACAACCACCCTAATAAACTAATACCTGTATTAATCTATTCTGAGAAAGATAAGTGCATGAGATTTGTCAGCCTCTGAAACCAAAAATTGATAGCACCTCAGATAACAGCCCTCATAAATGATCCACAGATATCAAGCAACTGATACATGTCAACATGAACTATTTAGAGGAGACAGCAAGGACCAGAAATTTATGATTAAAATGTTTCAAACAAGCCACTACCGAGGTTCAGAAACATAAGAACTGGACATTAGATCAGTGGAAATTGTGACTGTTGTCTGTTGGTTCAAAGTAAGAGATTTTTGGTGCCAACAGCCATGTCTTTGTAAGATGCAGAAAAGGTGAGCAGATGATTTTGTGTCATGCCAATGGAGGGGAGAGGTAACGAGATGGTGTAATAGGGTTAGGGTGCATAGCTTTTGACAATATTAGTTGTTTATTACAAATTCAAGGCTTGTTTTACTAGCATGGCTACAACAGCATTCTACGACAGTATGCCATCCCATTTGGTTTGCACTTAGTCAATGATGTAGAGAATTCTTCTAGGCTATGTAAGAGCTACATGAACAAGAAGTAGAAGGATGGATTGATACGATGGATGATGTGGCCTCCACAATACCTGACCTCAACCCAATTGAGATGGTTACAAGGAAAGAGGATGAGATGGTTGGGACTGAACAATGAAGGAAAATCAGCCAACATTGCTAAGAATCTTTGTGAACTCCTTCAAAAACCTGTTTAAAAGCCATTCCAGATAACAGCATGATGAAACTACTTGGGAGAATGCCAAGGTTCATAAAGATACCACAAGAGTAAAAGGGGCTTTTCTGAGGCATCTAAGATTTAACATACCGTATATTCTAGTTTGTTTCACACACGTTTCTTCCCTTCTTTCTTATTTACCTTTGTTGTGTCGCTGTCTTAAGCCTGAATTTACAATATACTCACTAAATAAAAATAGGGAAAATCATTACATGAACAATTGTGCTCAAAGTTTTTACTATTTTTTTTACATAAAGTGAAAAATGGACATAACTCGGGAACAGGGAGGAGCAGGAACAAAAAAGTAAGAAAAAAATATGCAAATTTACATCAGGCCAAAAAATTACATGTATATGACAAATGGCAGATCGTCTCTAAGGAATAATTGACAGATAGAGAATAATTTGTCATTAGCTGAGAATACACTCTATGGAAGTACAGTTTAACTAGGCAAGACTACTGTTTACAGTTTTGAAAAACAAAAATAATGGAAATGCCTAACATAAGAAGATCATTTGAAATTCGAATTTACAACTTTGCAAAAATTCTTCCCAAAATTTGATTATCGATGAATAAACTCATTGTGAATTTCAATACTGGAAAAGGTGTGCATAACATTTGGAGGTCCCCTAGGGCTGCATTGAACCCAGTTTGAAATCTTTAATCCAAATAAAACCTTACGAATGTCCAGGGCTCAGCATATCTGCCTAAGTAAGGACACGGTTAGATAAGACTGATCCTGACTTTTCAGCGGGTGAGTCTTTGTTTGCTGAAGTGCATCAGTTTGTTGGAATGGCAAATAAATATTCTTACCAATCATGTCAAATATAATGCTTCAACTGCCTCCTCTACTTCTATTAAAGCTTGTGCTCCTGCGGCTCATATTGAACGAACAGATAACAATAGTCAGCATAGAGGATTCTAGAGAAGAACAGGTCAGTCCAAGAGGGATCAAGCTTTATGCAAAATTCAACCAGCTTAAAATTCAATTTGTGGTTTGCAAAAAAAGAAAGGTTGCATTGCATGTTCGGGCCTCCCTATAATGCCCTGCATAGCTATCACACCTAATTTATTATACCTTATACAATAGGGCTCAGTACCTGGGCTATTTCCCCTAAGGATTTTTTAGCCGCATGTCATCTGTGCTTCTTATGGCTGAAGATCACTTAACCTCCTCATTCTCAATGTCTGTTTCCCAGGTCTTATAAACCACGGAAACATCATAATTTCTGATTCGGCAGAGCATTGCCATTTGAAATTTGAAATTTGAAAAGACCTGAGATTCTTTACTCCACTTTCTCTATATAAATTCCATGTCAATATTTGCTGTTGTTAACATTTTTACAACTACTATTGCCAGTGTTTCTATTACTACAACAGGTTGAGCCAACAGCAAAGCTTGGTGTTAAGAGTCATTTCTTTTGTTGCCTCCGTTGACCAATGCCATGTGAATACAATGGCTGACTGATCGATTCTTTCCATAAATCAACAGGAAAGAGTTAAGCCCCCGTCTCACTAAGCGAGATCGCTAGCGAGATCGCTGCTGAGTCACAAGTTTCGTGACGCAACAGCGACCTCCGTAGCGATCTCGCTTTGTGTGACACGTAGCAGCGACCAGGCCCCTGCTGTGAGATCGCTGGTCGTGTCGGAATGGCCTGGACCTTTTTTTGATCGTTGAGGTCCCGCTGGGTAGCACACATCGCTGTGTTTGACACCTTACCAACGACCTCGTTGACGACTCAGACACTGAATCGTCATAATAGCTCCCATGTGAGATCGTTGTACAGGTCGCTACAGGTCGCTGGTGAGATGTCAAACAGTGAGATCGCAGCTGCGATCGTTAGTAAGATCTCACTGTTTGACATCTCACCAGCGACCACATAGCGACGCAGCAACGATCCCTGACAGGTCGTATCGTTGTTGGGATCGCTTTAGCGTCGCTAAGTGAGACGGGGCCTTTAGTCTGATGAAGTCTCTTGCTTAGCCTCCAGGGTGGAATGGGTTAGGAAACTTAGTGATAGAACAGAAACACTCGTCATTAAATAAAAATTCTTCTATAAACATAATTTAGTATTATGGCAGTAGAGACGTTAGACTGCAGAGAACTAAATCCAGCTGATTGTGTTGCTGTCAGAGGCTACATCATCCTCTATGACTGAGACGAGTAATGTGACATATATTTCATTATGCCTGATGCTTTATCCCCATTGGTATACTTGCCAGAGGCAAACTAGGTAAAGTCTGAAGTGTTTATAGTTCTCTGACAGCTGGGATGGTTGGTGCCATAACTGCCAGTAGTATTCCTGCTTCTGGCTCCTACATTGTTTCTGAGGTATGACTACATCAGACTAACATTATCATTGCCAGTGCAACTTTTTGTTTTAACATACATTTTGGATACAGGTATATTGTTTAAGTCATTTTTTTAACATCTATCAAATCCAGTAAAAATATGTAATAAACCATAAATACTTGCCAGGGTTCCTGTAATAGCCAGAATGAGCGTAATAATGGTGTGGTGTGTATATGCCTCCTATGTGACAATTTAACCAGGTGTGCCAAAACAGATCTGGACAGTTAAATGCTTTGATTTACTATAATTATCAATTTGCTAATTTTTGCTTAAAGCGGATTAATGCCCCTTGCACAAAAGGAGCGATATAACAACAAATGCTGGGTGGCAGGATTTGATCAGTGCAAATCCTTACAAAAGAAGTTGCTCAAAATAAACATAAAGAAGAGAATCAAGAAGTTTGGTCATAACTCCCGCCTGCTCCGTGCTCCTACTCCGACAGCGCCGTTTCGCTAAAGAGCTTCTTCCAATGTAAGGATTTGCATTGATCACTTTTTTAATGCACCAGTCACTTTCTGAGCATTTGACTCTGCAAAACCCTGTGACGTTCACAATGGTAATTCATTAATCCACATTGAAACACCTGCACTATGCACCTTATATTTCATTGTGGATGAATACATCTCTACATGCATATTCAGATAGCATTAACACATCACTTGATTGCTTCATTTGAGTACTAAAATAAATCTTTCATGAGGACATATAATGGAATATTATCTGTGCATACTAGTATAATTACTTTTTATGATTTCCTCCCATGCTCATGTGTTTATTCATGTTCCATAAGCTTGATATATTTTTAATCCTTTTCTGCTTTTATTTTGTTTATAATCTAAATAAAGATTTATATTTTATCTTTACACATTGAAATATATCGTCTGGCCTCATTACATCACTTGAGGACGTGGGTACATATGTTCTACTAGAAAAAAGCAACAATCTATATGCTGACTGTAAGTCACATAGACAAGACCACTATAATTCATATATAACAAAGCAAAAGTGGAAAAAATAAAACGTAACTTTTTTTAACTGAAGCCACAAAAAAACCAAACCAAACACCCAAGTGAATAAAAATTGGGACAGAAGTCTTTAACAAAATGGTATGGTGACCATAAAGACCATTTATCCCCTGACAGGATTAATTGATTTATCTATATATATTTTTCTAGAAAAATCAAAGTAACACTAGGATATATCCTGTAAGAGAGCTGAAGTCAGGATACATAAATAACACTCAGCATCATCATATACCTAGATACATGTAAAAACAATACATTGCCAGTAGCAGACACATATGATATCACCAATGCCACTGGTAGCTATGTACATATAGTAAAAAAAGGAACAATATCACCCGTTTCTAGGTGTAAGCTGAGGAGCGCCGGACAACCTCTGATCAGGGGAAAATCCGGAGGCAAGAGACGACAGTCCCTATGTCAGTCCCTATGGGGCTATCAGTAAGCTATCCCCAGAGCTCCTGCCCTTACAAGGGCAGTCCACAGCTAACCCTGTATACACATGCCCTGCACTCTCCCTATATATGGTACGTCCCGACACGTTTCATTCAAGCTAATTCTTCAGGGGACTCGCTTGTGCATGGAGAAAAGGTGCCTATGTGCTAGAAAGGAGGGACAAGCAGTCCTGCCACCCTCTATGCTGTCCTGCAGAGAGTGGCAAAGACGTAGGGCTTGTATTTAAATAACAAAAGGGAGGTGGAAAAGTCATGACCACTTCCCCTTATTTAATCATTATGCGGCTAAGAATAACCATAGCAACGTTGAGACAGACCTACTGTTTTATCGCGTACTGCCGTACTTCCACTCAGGAGGTCCACGCGGCAACCCGCGTTTTAGGTGCATACACTATACCGGTGACGTCACACGCCAACAGAAGGAGAGCCTGAGGCGCTTCCTGTCTTGCATGCTTCCGCTAGAAAACGGCGTCCCCTAGTAACGGAGCTGCCGTACTGAAAGACAAATGGCGCCGTTCACACTTCCTGTCATGTGCGCTCACACCGGAAGTGAGTGTTGCCAAGCAACCCAAGACGCTAGGCTGTTTGCCTATAGCGCCGCCGGTAAACAAAAATAGGGAAACACAGCAATAATGCGGTAGGGGCCAGGTGCCGATAAGGGACATATAAGTGGAGGGCACGAGGCGCTTCCTGCCTTGCGTACTTCCGACAGAGAAGGGTGTCCCCTAGTAGCGGAGCTGACGTCCTGAAAGAAAAATGGCACCGCTCACACATCCTGTCGAGTGCACTCACACCGGAAGTGAGTGTTGCCAGGCAGCCCAAGACGCTAGGTTGTTTGCCTGTAGCGCTGCTGGCAAAACAAAGCTAGGGAATACCGATGATCATGCGGTGGGGACCAGGAGCCAATAAGGGCTACAGTATAAAATAAAAAATTAGCATAAATTAGCCCCATAGGAAGACCGGTAAGACCCCATATTTGCAATGGTTATTAGTTAATTGACCAAAAACTAGTACCGCATATGATAAAGTCACATCAAAGATTTTAGTATGTAAAACAGGAAAATTGTTAATCATGAAAAATCCATGACAGAATTGGGTGGACAAAAAGGACTTAGGCATAATAAGATTGAACTGACTGTATCACACCAAGAGAAGGACAAAAAACAGAAAATAAAGAGGGGAACTTCAGATAAAGCAGCTGTAGTTAATTTGATCATTCAGGCCATGTGGACTAACTGTATTCAAGTAAAAGGTCCACTTCGCCTCCCGTTGTAACAAAATTTGGTCCCAGTTACCTCCCCATACTGGTTTATTTACCCTTTCGATGGCCATAAATTTCAAATATTTAGCCTGGCCATTATGCATGGTATTGACATGCCGGGAAACCGAGGTGTCTCTCCCATGTTCCACATCACCAACATGTTCCAAGACTCTTCTTTTGAATTCCCTGATGGTCTTTCCAACGTATTCGATACCACAAACACATGATACCTTATAAATCACGCCCTTAGTGCTACAATTCATGAACTGATTGATCTTATAACTTTTACCCGTGACATTGCTCACAAAATTAGTGCCAGTCCCGATGTATTGACAGGCTGCACAATGGCCGCATTTATGACAGCCCGTTATATTACTTCTGAGCCAGGTCTCATTAGTAGGACTGACAAAATGACTGTGAACCAGTCTGTCATTTAGTGAACAGGCTTTTCTATAGGTGATAGCTGGAGTATCACTCAGGTAATTGGAGATATCAGAGTCCATTTGTAAGATGGACCAGTGTTTTTTGATGATCTCCCTGACATATGTAGCCCCATTATCAAAGGTAGTGATAAACCGTACCAGGTCATTATCCTGTGCCTTAGTACTGGGATTCAAAAGTGCTGTTCTGTCTCTGCTCCTGGCTTCGTGATAGGCTTTTTTTAAAATTGTGGATGGGTACCCCCTGTCCTGGAAATTACTCCTCAATTCCCTTGCATGGGCCTCAAAAGTTGCATCATCTGAACAGTTCCTCCGGATCCTAAGGTACTGTCCCTTAGGGATCCCCCTTTTTAGATGGTCTGGGTGATGGCTGTTCCAGTGAAGTAAGGCATTTGTAGCTGTAGGCTTTTTATAATTACAGGTAACTAAGTTACCAATTCCCCCCTTAGTGATGGAGATATCCAGAAAGGGTAAAGAGGAGGATTCGATTACGGATGTAAAAAAAAGACCAATATTGTTATGGTTTAGTCTATCCATGAAGCTCCCAAAGTCGTTGATGGAGCCAGTCCAAATTAGAAACACGTCATCTATGTACCGTGTCCAAATTTCTGGAACATGGTACGTAGAGAAATCAGGATCATCACTCCAGACTACAGTCTCCTCCCACCAACTGAGGAAGAGGTTGGCGTAGGCCGGGGCGCAGGGACTGCCTATGGCCGTCCCCCTCAGCTGGTGGTGGATCCTGCGGTCAAAGGTGAAGACATTGTGTGTTAGACAAAACCTTAGGAGCTTTAAGATGAACTGATTGTGTTCACGAAATTGACATCCTCTCGTTTGTAAAAAGAAATTTACAGCCTCCAAACCCTTGTCATGAGGGATGGAGAATAGAGGGCCTCCACGTCTATACTTGCCAGATAAGCATCCGGTTCAATAGTGATACCCTCCAGACGATGAAGGAGATCGGGAGTATCTTTTACAAAAGATTGTAAAGCCGACACGAAAGGGCACAACACACGGTCCAGATAGATACCCGCATTTTGACACAAACTGCCTACCCCAGACACAATGGGCCTACCTTTTAGTGGGTTAAGGCCCTTGTGTACCTTGGGGAGGCAGTAAAAAGTGGCCATAACGGGATGATCAGGGAGGATGAAGTCAAACTCGGTCTTACTTATGACGCCATTCTCCAACCCCTCCTGCAGGATAAGGCGAAGTTCCTCCCGATATTCTGTACTTGGATCACGTGGAAGGATCTCATAAGAGGTCCTATCAGAGAGGATGAGTTCACACATTTGTTGATAGTGAATCGTGTTTAGGATGACCACATTGCCGCCCTTATCCGAGGGCTTTATGACAATGGAGTCATCACTTTCCAAACGGTTAATTGCTTCCATCTCTTTCTTAGTGCAGTTGAATTTACACAAAATACGTGATTGAGACAGGTTTATCAAATCTGATGTAACAAGATTCGAAAAAACATCAATGGCTGAGAGATCACCAGTTGGTGGAGGCATCTTATGGCTTTTTTCTCTTAACTGTGTAAAAGGGCCCACGCCTTGTAAATTGGGGTCACTCTCTCCAATATTATGTAGTAATCTTACGTCAGCTAACATGTCTATTGGAATACCGAGTTCAGAACAGGTACGAGATTCCTGCTTATGGAACGGTTTTTTCCACCTCACTTTCCGTAAGAAGAGATTGAGATCCTTCACGGCTCTGAAAAGATCAAAATCACTGTTAGGGACAAAAGAGAGGCCTTTCTTCAATACAGCCACTTCCTCGGCATCAATATCTCTAGCCGACAGGTTGATGATCTGAATGTTTTTATCAGTGACTGGACGGCTAAGATCAGTGGAAGAATCTGTTGTGGAATGTGCTTTTAAGATTACTTCTTCACTTGGGGGCGTCTGTTTCTTAAAGCATAGACCTGATCTAAAAAACCACCACTAGAAGTATTATCTGATCTGTCAGAATGACTTTTTGCTCCTCGGCCCCTTTCTCTCCCCCGATTTCGGCCCCTGTTAGATTTGCTCCTATTTTCGGGCTCTGAAAAATCAGTATCTGTTGAGGATAACTCGGTATCACAATCAGGGGGGTGGATCTAGGGGTCAATACAAGGTAGGCCTTATTGTCTTTAAAGTCCTGTGTGTCACGCATATATTGGCGATGTTTCCTCTCCTTAAGATGGTATTGGAAACGCTCAATATGTGTCTGTAACTTGGTTTCCTTTGCCACAAAGTCAGTTTCTGTAGAGAATTTTTTTGTTATCTCTATCTGTTCTCGTAGTTTGTCATTCAAAGCAGCCAAAGAGATCCTCTCCTCCTCAAGCAACAATTGCATAAAGCGGAGAGAGCTCTCTGTTGCCTCCCTTTCCCTGTCACGATACTAGTGGATACAACTGGACACCAGTGGCTAGGTCAAAGAGACTGCAGACACAATGGTTTTCACAAGCAAGATTGTATTTGTGATCTGAATGCAATATAGCATGTAAGTCCAGATAAATGTTCAGTCAATCTGATAAACAGTAATAGCAGAGATGATACTCTGCGATACAGCATGCAAAGTCACTGAGCAATGAGTGCACAAGACACAGTCTCTTGCAGAGCAGAGGAACACACTAGCTGGCTGTAGTTCTTACTTCACCGCAGGTGTGGTCAGGCAGAAGTTTCTGAAGTCAGGTGTTAGCAATCACTTGGTCAGCAGGCAGGGATCCAGACGTGCAGGCTGGCAGAGGACTCCGCCGTTAGGAAAGGACCCACAGGGATAGTAAGTCCAGGCTTGGGACTGCAGAGGAACAAGGTCCAAAACATAATACACAAGCAATGAAACAGAGCAGGTGCTGGCTTTATATACAACTTTGGCAGGAAGCAAGATGGCCGACGTGAAACATCAAGATCCATGTTAACTAAGGGCAAGTCTAAGGGCAAGAGAAACAGATTCCAGGACTAGATACTGACATTACTCCCACCTCAAGAACGGCCTCCGGACGACCCAAAACCAGGTTTGCCAGGGTACCTTTGATGGAACTGCTCAATCAGTCGGGAGGCGTTAATATTGTTCACGGGTTCCCAGGAATTCTCCTCTGAAGAATAGCCTTGCCATTTAATCAGATACTGCAATCGATTTCTGTAGATTCTTGAATCCAGAATCCTCTCAACGACGAACTGCTCTTGACCATCCACAAGAACGGGATCGGGAGGAGGAGATGAACGTCCTGGAAAAGGATTTGGTACTACAGCCTTTAGTAGGGAAGTATGAAAGACAGGATGTATCTTCATTGTTCTTGGGAGTTTTAAGCGACATGCAACAGCACCTACCAGACCACTGATCCTATAAGGACCAATGTACTTCTGTCCCAACTTAGGAGAAGGGATCTTCATCTTTAAATTCTTTGTAGATAACCAGACTAAATCTCCTACCTTAAATTTTGGTGTTGGTTTGCGAAATCTGTCAGCTGCATTCTTGTACCTATCTTGTGCGGAACACAAAGTCTCTTTCAGAAGTTCAAGGTTCTGTTGAAGTGAAGAGATCCTGTCGGCAACTGCTGGTAAAGATGTATCTACGGGTAATCTGGGAAGAATGCTAGGGTGATATCCCAGGTTAGCGTAGAATGGAGACTGCTTGGTGGAGGCACTCTGGGAGTTGTTATAAGAAAATTCAGCCAATGGGAGTAGCCTTACCCAATCATCTTGCAAATGGCAAACGTAGCAGCGAAGGTATTGCTCCAGTGTTTGATTGGTACGCTCTGTCTGCCCATTGGACTGTGGGTGGAAAGCAGAAGATAAGGTAACTTCTATGCCTAATGCCGAACAAAAACTTCACCAAAACTTTGAAGTAAATTGAACTCCATGGTCTGAAACCACTTCATCTGGAACCCCGTGCAGACGAAAGATGTTCTGGATAATTAGATCAGCAGTGTCCTTCGCAGAGGGTAAACCGGAACAAGGGATGAAATGGGCCGCCTTGGTCAGGCGATCGACCACCACCAAAATTGTACTCTTTCCCTCGGAAAGGGGCAGTTCTACAATAAAGTCCATAGAAATGGATCCCCACGGGCGAGATGGCACCGGCAAAGGCTGTAACAGACCAGTAGGGGAGGCACGTGGGACCTTGAATTTGGCACATACCTCGCAAGATGAAACGTACTTCTGAACATCCTTCCGAAAACTTGGCCACCAGAAGAAGCGAGATAAGAATTCTTGAGTCTTCTGAATTCCTCTGTGCCCTGCAACCTTAGAGTCATGAACCATTCTCAACACCCTTAACCTCACGGCTTCAGGAATGTAGAGGCGCCTTTCCCGGGTCCAAACTCCATTCCTAAAAAGAAGGCTTACCTCATCAGATGGCTGAGACAGGAAAAGATCAGAGTTGTAAGCTTCTTTGATGACCTGCAACAAATCTTGGTTATGAATGACACCTACAAAATTGCAATCATTATATAAAAAGGAGAAACAGGGAGCCTAGAGTACAAATATACAAAAATAGTTTATTTTTAAAATAAAGGACATGAAACAAAAACAGAATAATAGAGATACCACGACAACACAAAAAAGGAAACAAGAAAGGAACTGCTCTACCTGTCCGCCACCCCAAAGCACTACATGTAATAACTGTAAGTAGGCACAGATGCAAGATGGAAAATGGTAAGTGCCGGTATCATATAAAGTGCTGGGAAAATGGGAAGCACAAAGCACATGGTATAAAAGCACTTTTGTGTGGCTGTATAGAAAAACAGTTTAACCCCTTAGTGACAGAGCCAATTTGGTACTTAATGACCGAGCCAATTTTTACAATTCTGACCAGTGTCACTTTATGAGGTTATAACTCTGGAACGCTTTATCGGATCCCGCTGATTCTGAGATTGTTTTTTCGTGACATGTTGTACTTCAAGTTAGTGGTAACATTTCTTCGATATTACTTGCGATTATTTATGAAAAAAATGGAAATATGGCGAAAATTTTTAAAATTTTGCAATTTTCAAACTTTGTATTTTTATGCCCTTAAATCAGAGAGATATGTCACAAAAAATAGTTAATACATAACATTTCCCACATGTCTACTTTACATCAGCACAATTTTGGAAACAATTTTTTTTTTTGTTAGGGAGTTATAAGGGTTAAAAGTTGACCAGCAATTTCTCATTTTTACAACACCATGTTTTTTTTAGGGACCACATCACCTTTGAAGTGATTTTTAGGGGTCTATATGATAGAAAATAACCAAGTGTGACACCATTCTAAAAACTGCACCCCTCAAGCTGCTCAAAACCACATTCAAGAAGTTTATTAACCCTTTACGTACTTCACAGGAACTAAAACAATGTGGAAGAAAAAAATGAACATTTTACTTTTTTTTGCAAACATTTTACTTCAGAACCATTTTTTTTAATTTTCACAAGTGTAAAAACAGAAATTTAACCACAAATTTTGTTGTGCAATTTTTCCTGAGTACACCGATACCCCATATGTGGAGGTAAACCACTGTTTGGGCGCACCGCAGAGCTTGGAAGTGAAGGAGCACCGTTTGACTGTTTCAATGCAGAATTGGCTGGAATTGAGATCGGACGCCATGTCGCGTTTGGAGAGCCCCTAATGTGCCTAAACAGTGGAAACCCCCCACAAGTGACACCATTTTGGAAACTAGACCCCCCAAGGAACTTATCTAGATGTGTGGTGAGCACTTTGAACCCCCAAGTGCTTCACAGAAGTTTATAACGTAGAGCCGTGAAAATAAAAAATCGCATTTGTTTTCACAAAAATGATTTTTTCGCCCACAAATTCTTATTTTCACAAGGGTAACAGGAGAAATTAGACCACAAAAGTTGTTGTGCAATTTCTCCTGAGTACGTCGATACCCCATATGTGGAGGTAAACCACTGTTTGGGCGCACCGCAGAGCTTGGAAGTGAAGGAGCACCGTTTGACTTTTTCAGTGCAGAATTGGCTGGAATTGAGATCGGATGCCATGTCGCGTTTGGAGAGTCCCTGATGTGCTTAAACAGTGGAAACCCCCCACAAGTGATACCATTTTGGAAACTAGACCCCTTAAGGAACTTATCTAGATGTGTGGTGAGCACTTTAAACCCCCAGGTGCTTCACAGAAGTTTATAACGTAGAGCCGTGAAAATAAAAAAATCGCATTTTTTCTACAAAAATGATCTTTTTGCCTCCAAATTTTTATTTTACCAAGGGTAACAGGAGAAAATGGACCCCAGAAGCTGTTGTACAATTTGTCTTGAGTACGCCGACACCCCATATGTGGGGGTAAACCACTGTTTGGGCGCATGGCTGAGCTCGGAAGCAAAGGAGCGCCATTTGACTTTTCAATGCAAAATTGACTGGAATTGAGATCGGACGCCATGTCGCGTTTGGAGAGCCCCTGATGTGCCTAAACAGCAGAAACCCCCCAAAAGTGACCCCATTTTGGAAACTAGACCCCCCATGGAACTTATCTAGATGTGTAGTGAGAACTTTGAATTCCCAAGTGCATCACAGAAGTTTATAATGCAGAGTCGTGAAAATAAAAAATATATATTTTTTAACAATAAAGATTTTTTAGCCCCCAAGTTTTTATTTTCACAAGGGTAACAAGAGAAATTGGACCCCAAAAGTTGTTGCCCAATTTGTCCTGAGTATGCTGGTACCCCATATGTGGGGGTAAACCACTGTTTGGGCGCACGGCAGAGCTCGGAAGGGAAGGAGTGCCATTTTGGAATGCAGACTTTGATAGAATTGTCTGCGGGCGTTATGTTGTCTTTGCAGACCCCTAATGTACCTAAACAGTAGAAACCCCCACAAGTGACCAAATTTTGGAAACTAGACCCCCTAAGGAACTTATCTAGATATGTGGTGAGAACTTTGAAAGCTCAAGTGCTTCACAGAAATTTATAATGCAGAGTAGTGAAAATAAAAAAATATATTTTTTTCCAACAAAAAAGATTTTTAGCCCCCAAGTTTTTATTTTCACAAGGGTAACAGGAGAAATTGGACCCCAAAAGTTGTTGTCCAATTTATCCCGAGTACGCTGATGCCCCATATGTGGGGGTACACCACTGTTTGGGCGCACGGCAGAGCTCAGAAGGGAGGGAGTACCATTTGACTTTTTTAGCGCAAAATTGGCTGTCGTGTTTGGAGACCCCCTGATGTACCTAAACAGTGGAAACCCCCCAATTCTAACTCCAACCCTAACCCCAACACAGCCCTAACCCTAATCTCAACCCAATCCATAATCCTAATCACAACCCTAACGATAATCACAACCCTAACCCCAAAACAGCCCTAATCTCAACCCTAACCATAACCCTAATCAAAACCCTAAATCCAACACACCCCTAACCCTAATCCCAACCCTAACCCTAATCCCAACCCTAATCCCAAACGTAACACTAATCCCAACCCTAATCCAAACCCTAACCCTAATCCCAACTCTAACCCTAACTTTAGCCCCAACCCTAACCCTAACTTTAGCCCCAACCCTAACCATAACTTTAGCCCCCGTCGTCACAAAAAAAGTTCAATGTAACCTTTTTTTTGTACGTCGCGTCCGCCATTTCCGCGGATGCGTGGCCGTAACTCTGCCCCCTCCTCCCCAGGACATAGACTGGGCAGCGGATGCGTTGAAAAACTGCATCCGCTGCCCACGTTGTGCACAATTTTCACAACGTGCGTCGGTACATCGGGCCGACGCATTGCGACCGCCCCGTACCGACGCAAGTGTGAAAGAAGCCTAAGGCTACTTTCACACTAGCGTCGTACTCGGCCCATCGCAGTGTGTCGGGCCGACGTACCGACGCTAGCGTTGTAAGCGCCGCACAACGGGTGCAGCGGATGCTGTTTTTTCAACGCATCCGCTGCCCCATTGTGAGGTGCGGGGAGGCGGGGGCGGAGTTCCGGCCACGCATGCGCTGTCGGAAATGGCGGACACGTCGCACAAAAAAGTTACATGTAGTTTTTTTTGTGTCGACGGTCCGCCGAAGCACGACGCATCCGTCGCACGACGGATGCGACATGTGGCAATCCGTCGCAATGTGTCGCTAATGCAAGCCAATGGAGAAAAAGCGCATCCTGCAAGCACTTTTGCAGGATGCGTATTTTCTCCAACGACGCATTGCGACGGAAGCCAAAAAACGCTAGTGTGAAAGTAGCCTAACCCTAACCCTAGCCCTAACCCTAACCCTAAATTTAGCCCCAACCCTAACCCTAACTCTAACCCTAACTCTAACCCTAACCCTAACCCTAACTCTAACCCTAACCCTAACCCTAACCCTAACTCTAACCCTAACTCTAACCCTAACCCTAACCCTAACTCTAACCCTAACCCTAACCCTAACCCTAATCCTAACTCTAACCCTAACCCTAACCCTAACCCTAACTCTAACCCTAACTCTAACCCTAACTCTAACCCTAACCCTAACCCTAACCCTAATTTTAGCCCCAACTTGTCTTCTCCTGCCGGCCGGCAGATGGCAGCAGATGGCGGGCGCACTGCGCATGCGCCCGCCATGATGAAAAAGCCGGCTGGCAGGAGAAGACAGAAGAGGACCCAGGGACCCCGGGTGAGTATAATAGGGTCCCCGAATCCCCCTATTTCTCTGTCCTCTGATGTGCGATCACATCAGAGGACAGAGAAATAACTGATCGCTTTTTTTTTTTTTTTTGCGGTCGCCGGTAAACTGTTAATTACCGGCGATCGCAAAGCAGGGGTCGGTGCAAACCGACCCCGATCATGTTCTTTGGGGTCTCGGCTACCCCCGGCAGCCGAGACCCCAAAGAACATCCGGGTGCCGGGCGGCGGGCGCACTGCGCATGCGCCCGCCATTTTTTCCCGGAAAAAAGATGGCGGCGCCCATCGGGAGCCACGAGGAGCACCGGGGGAGATAGGTGAGTATTGGGGGGCTATTGGGGGCCATCGGGGACCACATTTCTCTGTCCTCCGATGTGCGATCACATCGGAGGATAGAGAAATTAAACGGCAAATCGCGTTTTTTTTTTTTTGTTGCGACCGCCGGTAAACGGTTAATTACCGGCGATCGCAACTCGGGGGTCGGTCAAAACCCCCCGAATCATGTTCTCTGGGGTCTCGGCTACCCTCGGCAACCGAGACCCCAGAGAAAATCCGACTCTGGGGGGCGCTATTCACTTTTTCCACAGCGCCGTTAATTAACGGCGCTGTGGATTAAGTACCCTTAGCGGCCGCCGTTAAAAGGCGTATCGGCGGTCGTTAAGGGGTTAAGGGCCAGTGCCCTGTACATTTATATAAAAGCCCGCCACACCGCAGTAGTAAACAAAAGTGCCATGCTTACCAAGATGAAGGGAGGTGGATAGGAGAGGGTCCCACCGGTGGAGGAGCCCCAACGCACGTTTCGCAGCGCTCAGACGCTGCTTTCTCAAGGGGAAAATTGCAATCAGAAAGTATGGTCTTAGGTGGAGCATCTGGAACAGTGTCAGTAGAGTACATCCGGGATAGAGCATCTGCTTTTCCATTGCGAGAACCTGGTCTATAAGAGATTGTAAAATTGAATTGGTTAAGGAAAAGACTCCAACGGGCCTGCCGTGGGGTCAGGCATCTTGCTGACCTGATGAACTCAAGGTTGCGGTGATCCGTGAGGACAACGATCGGCTGTGAAGCTCCTTGCAAAAGATGTCTCCACTCCTTGAAGGCGGCGATGATAGCCAGTAATTCTTTATTTCCTACATCATAGTTCTTTTCGGCAGGAGACAGTCGCTTGGAAAGAAAAGCACAAGGATGAAGTAAATTCTTCTCACCTGTTCTTTGGGACAGTATAGCCCCGACGGCACAGTTTGAGGCATCTACTTCAATATTGAAGGCGAGTTCCGGGTCAGGGTGGATCAGTACTGGTGCTGACGTGAACTTGGTCTTGAGCCGAGAGAATGCTTCTTGGGCTTGAGGGGACCAAATAAATGCTGTCTTCTTCTGTGTCAACCGGGTGATGGGCGAGACGATGTGAGAGAAGTTCTTGATGAAACGTCTGTAGAAGTTAGCAAATCCGATGAAACGTTGGACTTCCTTGACGTTCTTGGGGATTGGCCACTCCTGAATCACCCTGATCTTGCTGTTATCCATACTCAGACCCTGTGGAGAAATTACATAACCTAGGAATTGGATCTCCGACTTGTGAAATTCACACTTCCCCAGCTTGATGTACAGATGGTGTTCCCTCAAACGCTGCAAGACAGTCTTGACATGTTGCTGATGTTCCTCCATGGAGCTAGAAAAAATCAGAATGTCATCCAAATAGATTACGACAAAAATATCAAGAATGTCTCTAAAAATATCATTTACTAGGTGTTGGAAGGTTGCTGGGGCATTGCAAAGTCCAAATGGCATGACCAAATACTCAAAGTGCCCATATCGAGACCTAAATGCTATTTTCCATTCGTCTCCAGGTCTTATACGGACTAAATTGTATGCCCCGCGTAGGTCCAATTTTGAAAAGACCTTGGCCTGCCGAACTCTCTCGAGAAGCTCCGGAATTAATGGCAGGGGGTAGCGGTTCTTGATGGTTACCTTGTTAATTTCCCGGTAATCAACACAGGGTCTGAGAGATCCATCCTTCTTTTTAACGAAAAAGATGGGTGCACCGGCTGGAGAGGACGAGGGGCGTATGAACCCCTTAGATAGGTTCTCGTCGATATATTCTTTGAGAGTCTTGAGCTCAGGACCAGACAATGGATAAATATTTCCAAAAGGAATGGTAGCAGCAGGCAGAAGCTCGATTGGGCAGTCATAAGAGCGGTGTGGTGGCAATTTGTCTGCATTCTTTTTATCGCACACATCTGAAAATTCTTTATAAACTGTCAGTAACCTTAGGTCCGATGATGGGTCGCCCGGAGATGGATCAATTGAATTCCCAGAAATTACCTCCTTAGCTGGGAAGCGCAATCTCTTAGTCTCCCAGTCAATGATGGGATTTTGAGCCTGCAACCAGGGTAAACCCAAGATAATAGGGAAATGTGGAGAGGAAATCAGAAGGAAGGGCAATTTCTCCTGGTGATCATCTCCCATGAGGACCTTCAGTGATTCAGTCTGCTGGTCTACTGGCCCCGAGGTCAAAGGGGATCCATCCACAGTCTCCATCAGAATTGAAGATACTCTTCTCTGTGATCGGATTCCATATTTCTTAGCAAAAGAAGTGTCCATGAAGTTACCGCTGGCCCCAGAGTCTATCATGGCGGAACTGTTCACCCAACGGGAGTCAATCCAGATCTTGATAGGGAGGTAACAATGTGAGTCTTTTCTTTTATTGACAGGGTATGAAACTGCAGAAGATAGAATAACAGCATTGATGGGTAGTACAGTTTCGGATGTAACAGAGTTCATATCTGAAAAATCATAATCCGGAACAGTTGCTGCAATTTCGGGTGGCCCTGATTCAGAAGTCACGGAGTATGATTCAGAGAAGTCGCGTTCTACCACGGCTGCGGTTGTCCTGCGAGAACGACTGGGGCAGTTGATAATAAAATGTCCTGACTTCCCGCAGTAAAAACATAAATTCTCCTTGAAACGAAATTCCTTCCGTTCGTCACTTACTCGACTTCGTAGGGAATTTACCTGCATCGGTTCGGACTCCTGAGGACTTGAGTCTGGAATCTCCTTAGGAAGAAAAGGAAGAAGTGATTTATTGCTGCGGTTCATCTCAGTCCACCTTTCTAGTTTTCGTTCGGAGATGCGAGCGTCTAGGCGAATACAGTGATTGATGAAATCTCCTAGAGCAGTGGGAGCCTCCGCACGTGCAAGCTCGTCCTTGATAGAACTGGACAACCCCTTCTTAAATATTGAGTACTTTGCTGCACTATTCCAGGTGGTATCCTGAGCCCACCTTTTGAAGTCCATAGCATACTCAGTCACTGGGCGTTTACCTTGACGCAAATTCAGCAGGGCCGTCTCCGCTGTAAGGCAACGGTTCGGATCATCAAATATCTTCCCCATGGCGGCAATAAACATATTAAAGTCATTCAGACATGCATCCTGCGATTCTATCAGAGGGTTTGCCCAGGCAAGAGCCTTGTTAGTCAGCAACATGATAATAGTCTATACTTTGGATCGGTCCGTAGGAAACTGTGTGACATGTGCAGCAAAGTATAAACGACACTGGTTCAGAAACCCACAATATTTGTCTCGGTCGCCACCAAACCTAAATGGCGGTAGTTTGGGGATGGCAGGAACAGAAGTCTGAGATTGTGCCTCCAGAGCCGCAACTCGACCACGCAATTCCTGAAGGGTCTGACTGAGCACTTGCATATCATATTTAGTCTGCCCCTCTAGGCCTTCTATTCTGCTCTTCCATGTCTGCACGTCAGCGTGTACAGTGGCAGTGATATTATTTAGCTTCTTAACACGCACCTCTAAAGTCTCTGACCCAGCGGCATCCATTTTTTTTTAGGCTTGTGTATCCTGTCACGATACTAGTGGATACAACTGGACACCAGTGGCTAGGTCAAAGAGACTGCAGACACAATGGTTTTCACAAGCAAGATTGTATTTGTGATCTGAATGCAATATAGCATGTAAGTCCAGATAAATGTTCAGTCAATCTGATAAACAGTAATAGCAGAGCTGATACTCTGCGATACAGCATGCAAAGTCACTGAGCAATGAGTGCACAAGACACAGTCTCTTGCAGAGCAGAGGAACACACTAGCTGGCTGGAGTTCTTACTTCACCGCAGGTGTGGTCAGGCAGAAGTTTCTGAAGTCAGGTGTTAGCAATCACTTGGTCAGCAGGCAGGGATCCAGATGTGCAGGTTGGCAGAGGACTCCGCCGTTAGGAAAGGACCCACAGGGATAGTAAGTCAAGGCTTGGGACTGCAGAGGAACAAGGTCCAAAACATAATACACAAGCAATGAAACAGAGCAGGTGCTGGCTTTATATACAACTTTGGCAGGAAGCAAGATGGCCGACGTGAAACATCAAGATCCATGTTAACTAAGGGCAAGTCTAAGGGCAAGAGAAACAGATTCCAGGACTAGATACTGACATTCCCACTTGTGTGTAAATGTGGGACTCTTGTGTCGATTGCCAGCTGACAAATTAATGCGTAAACCTCGCGGGACGATTCTAGCCTTCAGGTAGCTCTCCAAGTTCTGGACCTCCCACCATGAGGTGATTTGGTCCCGATAAATTTGCTGTAGTTCCTTGAAGGCTACGTTAAAGGTGGGAAGGTATTTTTTCTGAACAAATGCCTGGTCTGAGAACACCTCTTTCGCTTCTGAATCCCAACTCTCAGTGTTAAGGCCTACAGTCAAAAAGCCAGCCATATCCTGAATAGTAAACTAGAAAAAAGCAACAATCTATATGCTGACTGTAAGTCACATAGACAAGACCACTATAATTCATATATAACAAAGCAAAAGTGGAAAAAATAAAATGTAACTTTTACTAACTGAAGCCACAAAAAAAACAAACCAAACACCCAAGTGAATAAAAATTGGGACAGAAGTCTTTAACAAAATGGTATGGTGACCATAAAGACCATTTATCCCCTGACAGGATTAATTGATTTATCTATATATATTTTTCTAGAAAAATCAAAGTAACACTAGGATATATCCTGTAAGAGAGCTGAAGTCAGGATTAGTGTTGAGCGATACCGTCCGATACTTGAAAGTATCGGTATCGGAAAGTATCGGCCGATACCGTCACAGTATCGGAATCCAATCCGATACCGATACCCGATACCAATACAAGTCAATGGGACTCATGTATCGGACGGTATCCCTGATGGTTCCCAGGGTCTGAAGGAGAGGAAACTCTCCTTCAGGCCCTGGGAACCATATAAATGTGTAAAAGAAAGAATTAAAATAAAAAATATCGCTATACTCACCTGTCCGACGCAGCCGGGACTTCAGCGAGGGAACCGGCAGCGTTGTTTGTTTAAAAATCGCGCTATTACTTGGTTACGTGAATTCCCGGCTTGTGATTGGTCAGGTCGGCCATGTTGCCGGGACGCGGACCAATCACAGCAAGCCGTGACGAAATTACGTCACGGCTTGCTGTGATTGGTCCGCGTCCCGGCAATATGGCCGCCCTGACCAATCACAAGCCGGGACGTCACGGGAGGCTGGACACGCGCTCATTTTAAAATGGGCGCGTGTCCAGCCTCCCGTGACGTCACGGCTTGTGATTGGTTGTGCCGCGATCAACCAATCACAAGCCGGGAGGCTGGACGCGCTCATTTTGAAATGGGCGCGTGTCCAGCCTCCCGTGACGTCACGGCTTGTGATTGGTTGCGCCGCGATCAACCAATCACAAGCCGGGAGGCTGGACGCGCTCATTTTGAAATGGGCGCGTGTCCAGCCTCCCGTGACGTCACGGCTTGTGATTGGTTGCGCCGCGATCAACCAATCACAAGCCGGGAGGCTGGACGCGCTCATTTTGAAATGGGCGCGTGTCCAGCCTCCCGGCTTGTGATTGGTTGACCGCGACGCAACCAATCACAAGCCGTGACGTCACGGGAGGCTGGACACGCGCCCTTTTTAAAATGAGCGCGTTTCCAGCCTCCCGTGACGTCACGGCTTGTGATTGGTTAATGGCGGCCATGTTGCCGGGACGCGGACCAATCACAGCAAGCCGTGACGTATTTTCGTCACGGCTTGCTGTGATTGGTCCGCGGCCCGGCAACATGGCCGCCCTGACCAATCACAAGCCGGGACTTCGCGTAACCATGTAAAAGCGGGAATTTTAAACAAACAACGCTGCCGGTTCCTGCGCTGAGGTCCCGGCTGCGTCGGACAGGTGAGTATAGCGATATTTTTTATTTTAATTCTCTATTTTACACATTTTAACATTAATGTTGTTCCGATACCCGATACCCGATACCACAAGAGTATCGGAATCCCGGTATCGGAATTCCGATACAGCAAGTATCGGCCGATACCCGATACTTGCAGCATCGGAATGCTCAACACTAGTCAGGATACATAAATAACACTCAGCATCATCATATACCTAGATACATGTAAAAACAATACATTGCCAGTAGCAGACACATATGATATCACCAATGCCACTGGTAGCTATGTACATATAGTAAAAAAAGGAACAATATCACCCGTTTCTAGGTGTAAGCTGAGGAGCGCCGGACAACCTCTGATCAGGGGAAAATCCGGAGGCAAGAGACGACAGTCCCTATGTCAGTCCCTATGGGGCTATCAGTAAGCTATCCCCAGAGCTCCTGCCCTTACAAGGGCAGTCCACAGCTACCCCTGTATACACATGCCCTGCACTCTCCCTATATATGGTACGTCCCGACGCGTTTCATTCAAGCTAATTCTTCAGGGGACTCGCTTGTGCATGGAGAAAAGGTGCCTATGTGCTAGAAAGGAGGGACAAGCAGTCCTGCCACCCTCTATGCTGTCCTGCAGAGAGAGTGGCAAAGACGTAGGGCTTGTATTTAAATAGCAAAAGGGAGGTGGAAAAGTCATGACCACTTCCCCTTATTTAATCATTATGCGGCTAAGAATAACCATAGCAACGTTGAGACAGACCTACTGTTTTATCGCATACTGCCGTACTTCCACTCAGGAGGTCCACGCG
The DNA here is from genome assembly GCF_051348905.1 of Ranitomeya variabilis. NCBI lineage: Eukaryota > Metazoa > Chordata > Amphibia > Anura > Dendrobatidae > Ranitomeya > Ranitomeya variabilis. The sequence continues at coordinate 24,513,670 of NC_135236.1, read as the reverse complement.
GCAACCCGCGTTTTAGGTGCATACACTATACCGGTGACGTCACACGCCAACAGAAGGAGAGCGTGAGGCGCTTCCTGTCTTGCATGCTTCCGCTAGAAAACGGCATCCCCTAGTAATGGAGCCGCCGTACTGAAAGATAAATGGCGCCGTTCACACTTCCTGTCATGTGCGCTCACACCGGAAGTGTGCGATACCAAGTTATCCTCAACAGATACTGATTTTTCAGAGCCCGAAAATAGGAGCAAATCTACCAGGGGCCGAAATCGGGGGAGAGGAAGGGGCCGAGGAGCAAAAAGTCATTCTGACAGATCAGATAATACTTCTAGTGGTGGTTTTTTAGATCAGGTCTATGCTTTAAGAAACAGACCCCCCCAAGTGAGGAAGTAATCTTAACCCCTTCCCGACATCGGACGTACTATACCATCCGATGTCGGGTCCCCTGCTTTGATGTGCGCTCCGGCGGTGAGCGCACATCAAAGTCGCTGTTTTTTACAGCTGACATGTGCGCGCAATAGCGGCGGGTGAAATCGCGATCACCCGCCGCTATTAACTAGTTAATTGCCACTGTCAAACGCAGACAGCGGCATTTAACTACCGCATCCGGCCGGGCGGCCGGAAATGAGCGCATCGCCGACCCCCGTCACATGATCGGAGGTCGGCGATGCTTGTATATTGTAGCCATAGAGGTCCTTGAGACCTCTATGGTTACTGATCGCCAGTGGTCGGCGCTCACAGCACACCTGCAATTCTGCTATATAGCAGCGATCTGATGATCGCTGTTATATAGCAGAGCCGATCGGGCTGTGCCTGCTTCTAGCCTCCCATGGAGGCTATAGAAGCATGGCAAAAGTAAAAAAAAAAGTTAAAAAAAATGTGAAAAAAATAAAAAAAATATAAAAGTTTAAATCACCCCCCTTTCGCCCCAATCAAAATAAATCAATAAAAAAATATCAAATCTACACATATTTGGTATCGCCGCGTTCAGAATCGCCCGATCTATCAATAAAAAAAAGCATTAACCTGATCGCAAAACGGCGTAACAAGAAAAAAATCAAAACGCCAGAATTACGTTTTTTTGGTCGCCGCGACATTGCATTAAAATGCAATAACGGGCGATCAAAACAACATATCTGCACCGAAATGCTATTATTAAAAACGCCAGCTTGGAACGCAAAAAATAAGCCCTCACCCGACCCCAGATCACGAAAAGTGGAGATGCTACGGGTATCGGAAAATGGCGCAATTTTATTTTATTTTTTTTTTTGCAAAGTTTGGAATTTTTTTTCACCACTTAGGTGAAAAATAACCTAGACATGTTTGGTGTCTATGAACTCGTACTGACCTGTAGAATCATAATGGCAGGTCAGTTTTATCATTTAGTGAACCTAGCAAAAAAAAACAAACAAAAAACAAGTGTGGGATTGCACTTTTTTTGCAATTTCACCGCACTTGGAATTTTTTTCCCGTTTTCTAGTACACGCCATGGTAAAACCAATGGTGTCATTCAAAAGTACAACTCGTTCCACAAAAAATAAGCCCTCACATGGCCAAATTGACGGAAAAATAAAAAAGTTATGGCTCTGGGAAGGAGGGGATTGAAAAACGAAAACGGAAAAACGAAAAATCCCACGGTCATGAAGGGGTTAAAAGCACATTCCAAAAGAGATTCTTCCACTGATCTTGGCCATCCAGTCACTGACAAAAACATTCAGATCATCAACCTGTCGGCTAGAGATATTGATGCCGAGGAAGTGGCTGTATTGAAGAAAGGCCTTTCTTTTGTCCCTAACAGTGATTTTGATCTTTTCAGAGCCGTGAAGGATCTCAATCTCTTCTTACGGAAAGTGAGGTGGAAAAAACATTTCCATAAGCAGGAATCTCGTACCTGTTCTGAACTCGGTATTCCAATAGACATGTTAGCTGACGTAAGATTACTACATAGTATTGGAGAGAGTGACCCCAATTTACAAGGCGTGGGCCCTTTTACACAGTTAAGAGAAAAAAGCCATAATATGCCTCCACCAACTGGTGATCTCTCAGCCATTGATGTTTTTTCGAATCTTGTTACATCAGATTTGATAAACCTGTCTCAATCACGTATTTTGTGTAAATTCAACTGCACTAAGAAAGAGATGGAAGCAATTAACCGTTTGGAAAGTGATGACTCCATTGTCATAAAGCCCTCGGATAAGGGCGGCAATGTGGTCATCCTAAACACGATTCACTATCAACAAATGTGTGAACTCATCCTCTCTGATAGGACCTCTTATGAGATCCTTCCACGTAATCCAAGTACAGAATATCGGGAGGAACTTTGCCTTATCCTGCAGGAGGGGTTGGAGAATGGCGTCATAAGTAAGACCGAGTTTGACTTCATCCTCCCTGATCATCCCGTTATGGCCACTTTTTACTGCCTCCCCAAGGTACACAAGGGCCTTAACCCACTAAAAGGTAGGCCCATTGTGTCTGGGGTAGGCAGTTTGTGTCAAAATGCGGGTATCTATCTGGACCGTGTGTTGTGCCCTTTCGTGTCGGCTTTACAATCTTTTGTAAAAGATACTCCCGATCTCCTTCGTCGTCTGGAGGGTATCACTATTGAACCGGATGCTTATCTGGCAAGTATAGACGTGGAGGCCCTCTATTCCTCCATCCCTCATGACAAGGGTTTGGAGGCTGTAAATTTCTTTTTACAAACGAGAGGATGTCAATTTCGTGAACACAATCAGTTCATCTTAAAGCTCCTAAGGTTTTGTCTAACACACAATGTCTTCACCTTTGACCGCAGGATCCACCACCAGCTGAGGGGGACGGCCATGGGCAGTCCCTGCGCCCCGGCCTACGCCAACCTCTTCCTCGGCTGGTGGGAGGAGACTGTAGTCTGGAGTGATGATCCTGATTTCTCTATGTACCATGTTCCGGAAATTTGGACATGGTACATAGATGACGTGTTTCTAATTTGGACTGGCTCCATCAACGACTTTGGGAGCTTCGTGGATAGACTAAACCATAACAATATTGGTCTTTTTTTTACATCCGTAATCGAATCCTCCTCTTTACCCTTTCTGGATATCTCCATCACTAAGGGGGGAATTGGTAACTTAGTTACCTGTAATTATAAAAAGCCTACAGCTACAAATGCCTTACTTCACTGGAACAGCCATCACCCAGACCATCTAAAAAGGGGGATCCCTAAGGGACAGTACCTTAGGGTCCAGAGGAACTGCTCAGATGATGCAACTTTTGAGGCCCATGCAAGGGAATTGAGGAGTAATTTCCAGGACAGGGGGTACCCATCCACAATTTTAAAAAAAGCCTATCACGAAGCCAGGAGCAGAGACAGAACAGCACTTTTGAATCCCACTACTAAGGCACAGGATAATGACCTGGTACGGTTTATCACTACCTTTGATAATGGGGCTACATATGTCAGGGAGATCATCAAAAAACACTGGTCCATCTTACAAATGGACTCTGATATCTCCAATTACCTGAGTGATACTCCGGCTATCACCTATAGAAGAGCCCGTTCACTAAATGACAGACTGGTTCACAGTCATTTTGTCAGTCCTACTAATGAGACCTGGCTCAGAAGTAATATAACGGGCTGTCATAAATGCGGCCATTGTGCAGCCTGTCAATACATCGGGACTGGCACTAATTTTGTGAGCAATGTCACGGGTAAAAGTTATAAGATCAATCAGTTCATGAATTGTAGCACTAAGGGTGTGATTTATAAGGTATCATGTGTTTGTGGTATCGAATACGTTGGAAAGACCATCAGGGAATTCAAAAGAAGAGTCTTGGAACATGTTGGTGATGTGGAACATGGGAGAGACACCTCGGTTTCCCGGCATGTCAATACCATGCATAATGGCCAGGCTAAATATTTGAAATTTATGGCCATCGAAAGGGTAAATAAACCAGTATGGGGAGGTAACTGGGACCAAATTTTGTTACAACGGGAGGCGAAGTGGACCTTTTACTTGAATACAGTTAAGGCCCCGTCTCACACAGCGACGCTGCAGCGATACAGACAACGATGCTGATCGCTGCAGCGTCGCTGTTTTGTCGCTGTGTGGTCGCTGGGGAGCTGTCACACAGACAGCTCTCTCCAGCGACCAACGATCAGGGGAATGACTTCGGCATCGTTGAAACTGTCATCAACGATGCCGAAGTCCCCCTGCAGCACCCGGTAACCAGGGTAAACATCGGGTTACTAAGCGCAGGGCCGCGCTTAGTAACCCGATGTTTACCCTGGTTACCAAAAAAAATAAACAGTACATACTCGCCTTTCGGTGTCCAGGTCCCTTGCCGTCTGCTTCCTGCTCTGACAGTGCCGCTGTACACTGAGAGCAAAGCGCAGCGGTGACGTCACTGCTGTGATCTGCTCTCACTTTCCGGCCGGCAGTCAGAGCAGGAAGCGGACGGCAAGTGACCTGGACACCGAAAGGCGAATATGTACTGTTTGTTTTTTTTTGTAACCAGGGTAAACATCGGGTTACTAAGCGCGGCCCTGCGCTTAGTAACCCGATGTTTACCCTGGTTACCAGTGAAGACATCGCTGGATCGGTGTCACACACACCGATTCAGTGATGTCAGCGGGGCCTCAACGACCAAAAAAAGGTCCAGGCCATTCCGACACGACCAGCGATCTCGCAGCAGGGGCCTGATCGCTGGTACGTGTCACACATAGCGAGATCGCTACTGAGATCGCTGTTGCGTCACAAAACTTGTGACTCAGCAGCGATCTCGCTAGCGATCTCGCTATGTGAGACGGGGCCTTAAGTCCACATGGCCTGAATGATCAAATTAACTACAGCTGCTTTATCTGAAGTTCCCCTCTTTGTTTTCTGTTTTTTGTCCTTCTCTTGGTGTGATACAGTCAGTTCAATCTTATTATGCCTAAGTCCTTTTTGTCCACTCAATTCTGTCATGGATTTTTCATGATTAACAATTTTCCTGTTTTACCTACTAAAATCTTTGATGTGACTTTATCATATGCGGTACTAGTTTTTGGTCAATTAACTAATAACCATTGCAAATATGGGGTCTTACCGGTCTTCCTATGGGGCTAATTTATGCTAATTTTTTATTTTATACTGTAGCCCTTATTGGCTCCTGGTCCCCACCGCATGATCATCGGTATTCCCTAGCTTTGTTTTGCCAGCAGCGCTACAGGCAAACAACCTAGCGTCTTGGGCTGCCTGGCAACACTCACTTCCGGTGTGAGTGCACTCGACAGGATGTGTGAGCGGCGCCATTTTTCTTTCAGGACGTCAGCTCCGCTACTAGGGGACACCCTTCTCTGTCGGAAGTGCGCAAGGCAGGAAGTGCCTCGTGCCCTCCACTTATATGTCCCTTATCGGCACCTTGCCCCTACCGCATTATTGCTGTGTTTCCCTATTTTTGTTTACTGGCGGCGCTATAGGCAAACAGCCTAGCGTCTTGGGTTGCTTGGCAACACTCACTTCCGGTGTGAGCGCACATGACAGGAAGTGTGAACGGCGATATTTGTCTTTCAGTACGGCGGCTCCGTTACTAGGGGACGCCATTTTCTAGCGGAAGCATGCAAGACAGGAAGCGCCTCACGCTCTCCTTCTGTTGGCGTGTGACGTCACCGGTATAGTGTATGCACCTAAAACGCGGGTTGCCGCGTGGACATCCTGAGTGGAAGTACGGCAGTACGCGATAAAACAGTAGGTCTGTCTCAACGTTGCTATGGTTATTCTTAGCCACATAATGATTAAATAAGGGGAAGTGGTCATGACTTTTCCACCTCCCTTTTGCTATTTAAATACAAGCCCTACGTCTTTGCCACTCTCTGCAGGACAGCATAGAGGGTGGCAGGACTGCTTGTCCCTCCTTTCTAGCACATAGGCACCTTTTCTCCATGCACAAGCGAGTCCCCTGAAGAATTAGCTTGAATGAAATGCGTCGGGACATACCATATATAGGGAGAGTGCAGGGCATGTGTATATAGGGGTAGCTGTGGACTGCCCTTGTAAGGGCAGGAGCTCTGGGGATAGCTTACTGATAGCCCCATAGGGACTGACATAGGGACTGACATAGGGACTGACGTCTCTTCCCTCCAGATTTTCCCCTGATCAGAGGTTGTCCGGCGCTCCTCAGCCTACACCTAGGAACGGGTGATATTGTTCCTTTTTTTACTATATGTACATAGCTACCAGTGGCATTGGTTATATAATATGTGTCTGCTACTGGCAATGTATTGTTTTTACATGTATCTAGGTATATGATGATGCTGAGTGTTATTTATGTATCCTGACTTCAGCTCTCTTACAGGATATATCCTAGTGTTACTTTGATTTTTCTAGAAAAATATATATAGATAAATCAATTAATCCTGTCAGGGGATAAATGGTCTTTATGGTTACCATACCATTTTGTTAAAGACTTCTGTCCCAATTTTTATTCACTTGGGTGTTTGGTTTGGTTTTTTTGTGGCTTCAGTTAATAAAAGTTACGTTTTATTTTTTCCACTTTTGCTTTGTTATACATATGTTCTACCGAAGATGGAGTAGATTAGGATAATTACTTTACGTGAACCAGACTTTATGCTTCTCTTAATACATCCTAGAACTGTGTTTGCCTTTTGCTGCTGCATCACACTGTTGACTCCTGTGCAGTCTGTGATCTATTACTATAACCAAGATTTTTACAAATGTGTTACTGCTTAGTTTTATTCCTCCTATTCCGTAGAAATAATTTTCTTTTTTTTTGCCCAGATGTAGAATCTTGCATTTCTCCATGTTAAATATCTTTCTATTGGTCGCTGCCCGTTGTTGAAGCTTATCTAGATCCTTCTGAACTCTTTCTATGTCTTCTCCAGTGTTAGCTATGCCTCCCAGCTTTGCATTATCTGCATCTATCTGCATCGGTATCTATATCATTTATAAAATAAATTAATCACACTGGGGCCATTTATTACCATTCTTTGACTACGATCACTGAGCCAGTTATGACTCCACCTAACCTTAGCCTTGTCCATTCAATACTTGGTAATTTTTTCAATAAGGAGAGTATGAGATACTATATCAAATGCTTTGCTGAAGTCGAGATATACTATTTCTACCACATTTCCCTGATCCACCTAATCAGTTATTCCATTATAGAAGGAAATTAGATTGGTCTGCATTGACTTGTTTGCTATAAACTCATGCTGGCTCTGGTTAATTACTGTATTCTTATCCAGGTACTTACATACATGTTGATTAATAATTTGTTGAAAGATCTTTCCTGGTATAGAAGTAAGGCTCACTTACCTGTAATTTCCTGGCTCCGTCTTCTCTTCTTTTTTGAAGATAGGGACAACATTTGCCCTTTTCTAAAATATATTGAACCAGAAGGTAGAGGTCCGAGTGGATGAGGAGGTGGATTACATGGAAGAGGCAATATTATTTTTGTTTATTTACTTTTGGGGGGTTCTCTGAAAACAGGCAGTGCAATAATTTGCTGGAAATTCTCTCTCTGTATAAAGGCCGTGTAATGCTCTGCAATTTTTTGGGTTTAAAAAATGAGGAGAGCATCAAATAGGGGACATGGTCATGTTCCTGGTGGTGTAGCTGCCGCAGGAAGAGAGAGGACATGGTCAGTCTGTGTCTGCTACTCGCCCAAATTAAACATATTCCTTCGGTGCACGCAGGCGACAGGACGTTCTGTGTAATTTCACAGACCCGAGTACCACTGGATGAATGGTGAGGTCAAGACAAGTAGATGTGGTTTTAGATTGATAAAATATTGCTTAAAACAGGTAGTGAATTGTTTTGCCTCACAAGTCAAATTGTTTGTGGTATAATGTCTGTAAACTCTCGTTCGCTTCCTCCTCTGCCCAGGAGATGTGGTATGATAAGACCATGTTCTGTGTATGCTCAGAAACAGCCATTACACAGTACACAGCTGGGGCAGATTTATAAGATTATTTCAGCACAGGAACATTTTTTAAACACATACAATTGTGGAATTTCTTTTTATTTCAATATCTATTAATTAAAAAATGTGTTGTTCATGGGAAAACCCCTTTAAGTCAGTTCCATTAAAATAAAACATGAAGTAAACTAAATAACACAAAACTGGTGTTGGAGTACTACTCTCTTGGCTCTCCCACCTACACCTCCATGTCCACCTCTTCCTCCTCTTGGACCTCTTTCTCCTGGGTCTACATTATAATTTGCTATTCAGATAATACTATGTTCTTTTAAGTCAGTTCCATAAAAAAAAAAACATGAAAACAATTTAAAGAAAACATAATAAAAAATAAACAGTATTGGACTACTCCTCCCTTGCCTCTTCCACCTACACCGCCACATCCACCTCCTGGATCTACATTGTCATTTTTGGTTTGATTAGTTCTATGTTCTTTTAAAACAGTTCTATAAAAATAAAAAAATCAGACAAAAACAGAGCTGGATTACTCCTCCTTTTCTTCTTTCACTTACATCGCCACATTTATCCCCACCTCCTCCTATTTCACTTCTGGGTCAACATTCTTATTTTTTAAATGTCTTTTATTCTATGTTATTTTAAGTCATCTCCCTATCCACTTTTGCTTGCAGGGCACTTGTCCTGCTCTTACCCCCATTTTGCTTCCTTATGCAGCCCCCCTAATCCTTACTATGAGCATTTTACAGTCATTTTAAAGCACCAAACTTCGTGTTCCCTTTGACTTCTATTGGGTTTGAGTTGAAGCTCAGGGTAACATTCGAATATCAATCTGAACTTTGAACTACAGTTTGGCCGAACCCGATGAACCCTAACACACACGCTTCCGCTCATCGCTAATCAAGACCTGAAAATTGAAGTTAAATGTTTATGGCACAAACCAGACGCTGTGCTGATATTGGTCATGGCTGTCCCCAAAAGCCATAGGAAGCACTTACAACTAGGGTTGAGCGACTTTCATTTTTTTAAGATCGAGTCGGGTTTTGTGAAACCCGACTTTGTCCAGAGTCGAGTCGAGTGCAGTCGGCCGATTATCGCTAAAAGTCGGGGATCGACCGAAACACGAAACCCAATGCAAGTCAATGGGGAAGCATAGTCGGCAGTGAGTGGAGGCCAGGAAAACACCTACAGTGCCCATTTTAATGCCAAAAACATCCATTCTTGTTTCTGAAGCTTGTCAATCTTAATTAACTTTATAATAATAGTTGGGCATAGGAAATTGGGGGTCATTTGGCAAAAGTTGTGGGGGGTAGGGCTGGTTCAAGCCTTTAGTGGGCTCAGGAAACGTGGACTACATCACGGCGGTGGAGCAGGGAGAGGTAAGTATTTCAACGTTGCGAGTGCTGTGATCCCGAGCAAGCAGGGGGGGCCCACTCGTTCGCATTTTCACTGGCACAGGGCCCCTCAAAGTACGGCGGTGTGTTTGCATGGCGGGGGCGCCTCCCAACAGCAGCGACACTTTTGCGTACTCTGAGGGGCCCTGTGCCAGTGACGTCGCCAACGAGTATGCCCCCCCCCACCTGATGAAGGAACCTGCACTTTCTTCTGCACCTTCCTCTTTGTCCCTGTGTAAGGTGGTATAACATGCGGGAAGGGGAACCTTACTTTCAGCAGGGTCAGATTCTGGCTGTGTAGAGTGCAAGGGGAATGTAGTGGTCTAGGTCAATGTACCAGCAGACTCATCTAGCAGTGGCTGGGCAATGGGCAGGATGAGGAGGAAACAGATATAGGGCCAAAAAATAAAGTAGGCTAAATGCAGTTCAAAATTGGTAACAGGACTAAACAGGCGGCATTGCTTTGTTCAGTGGAGTAGCAAACCCAAGAGCAGCAGACAGTGTTTCAAGGGCCCAACCACACTAGTAGGCCAAATGCAGTTTAATATCTGATACTATAGGCCGAAAGCCAGAAGGTAGAAGCTCAGTTGTATTCAGTTGAGGGCAACACCAGGGAGGGGCAGACACCGTTAGTAGGCCGTAACCAAAGTTGAAGGCCAAATGCAGTTTAATATCTGATACTATAGGCCGAAAGCCAGAAGGTAGAAGCTCAGCTGTATTCAGTTGAGGGCAACACCAGGGAGGGGCAGACACCGTTAGTAGGCCCTAACCACCAATTTTTAGAAACACAGCACTTAATGAGAGCCAGAAGGTTGAAGCTCAGCTGTATTCAGTTGAGGACAAACACCAGGCATGGGCAGACACCGTTAGTAGGCCCTAAACACCATTTTTTAAAAACACATCACTTAATGAGAGCCAGAAGGTTGAAGCTCAGCTGTATTCAGTTGAGGAAAAACACCAGGCATGGGCAGACACCATTAGTAGGCCCTAAACACCATTTTTTAAAAACACATCACTTAATGACAGCCAGAAGGTTGAAGCTCAGCTGTATTCAGTTGATGACAAACACCAGGCAGGGGCAGACACCGTTAGTAGGCCGTAACCAAAGTTGAAGGCCAAATGCAGTTTAATATCTGATACTATAGGCCGAAAGCCAGAAGGTTGAAACTCAGCTGTATTCAGTTGAGGGCAACACCAGGGAGGGGCAGACACCGTTAGTAGGCCGTAACCAAAGTTGAAGGCCAAATGCAGTTTAATATCTGATACTATAGGCCGAAAGCCAGAAGGTTGAAGCTCAGCTGTATTCAGTTGAGGGCAACACCAGGGAGGGGCAGACACTGTTAGTAGGCCGTAACCAAAGTTGAAGGCCAAATGCAGTTTAATATCTGATACTATAGGCCGAAAGCCAGAAGGTAGAAGCTCAGCTGTATTCAGTTGAGGGCAACACCAGGGAGGGGCAGCCACCGTTAGTAGGCCCTAAACACCATTTTTTTATTTAAAAACAGCACTTAATGAGAGCCAGAAGGTAGAAGCTCAGCTGTATTCAGTTGAGGACAAACACCAGGCAGGGGCAGACACCATTAGTAGGCCCTAAACACCATTTTTTTATTTAAAAACAGCACTTATTGAGAGCCAGAAGGTAGAAGCTCAGCTGTATTCAGTTGAGGGCAACAACAGGGAGGGGCAGACACCGTTAGTAGGCCCTAAACACCAATTTTTAAAAACACAGCACTTAATGAGAGCCAGAAGGTTGAAGCTCAGCTGTATTCAGTTGAAGACAAACACCAGGCAGGGGCAGACACCGTTAGTAGGCCCTAAACACAATTTTTTTTATTTAAAAACAGCACTTAATGAGAGCCAGAAGGTAAAAGCTCAGCTGTATTCAGTTGAGGGCAACACCAGGGAGGGGCAGACACCATTAGTAGGCCCTAACCACCAATTTTTAAAAACACAGCACTTAATGAGAGCCAGAAGGTTGAAGCTCAGCTGTATTCAGTTGAGGACAAACACCAGGCAGGGGCAGACACCGTTAGAAGGCCCTAAACACCATTTTTTTATTTAAAAACAGCACTTAATGAGAGCCAGAAGGTAGAAGGTAAGATTTAGACAGTGGAGGACAATTTGAATTAGGGACTGCAGACAGACTTATTAGGCTGTCCCCTGTGGACCATGCATCCACCACATTAACCCATTGCGCCGTAATGGACACGTAACCTTCTGTGGCCATGAGTACATGTCCATGTGTCTGTTGTCAGGTGTAACTTTGGACTCACAGATTAACAGAGTGCATGGACAATGCGGTCTTTTACATGCTGGTGGAGGGGTGGGATGGCTTTTCTCGCAAAAGAATTGTCAACTGGGTAGCTCATAGCATGGTACAGCATAGTCCTTCTTGGTTTTATTAATATTAAATAAAATAAAAAAGTAGGCTCTATGCACTGTAAAATAGGTTCAAGGGGTAAACGGGCAGCATTGTTGTGGTCAGTGGAGGAGGATTGCAAGGAGGCACCGCAGACAGGCTTACTAGGCCTAAAATACCTAAAAATAGGCTCAAGGCAGATTAAAATAGGTTACATGGATACACAGGCAGCTTTGTGGTCAGCGGAGGAGGAGTATTGCAAGTAGGGGCTGCAGACAGGCTATCAAAGGCCTAAAATAACAAACAATAGGCTCATGGCAGTTTTACATCGGTTACATGGATACACAGGCAGCTTTGTGGTCAGCGGAGGAGGAGTATTGCAAGTAGGGGCCGCAGACAGGCTCTCAAAGGCCTAAAATAACAAACAATAGGCTCATGGCAGTTTTACATCGGTTACATGGATACACAGGCAGGCAGCATTGTGGTTAGTGGAGGAGTAATGCAAGTAGGGGCCGCAGACAGGCTCTCAAAGGCCTAAAATAACAAACAATAGGCTCATGGCAGTTTTACATCGGTTACATGGATACACAGGCAGCTTTGTGGTCAGCGGAGGAGGAGTGTTGCAAGTAGGGGCCGCAGACAGGCTATCAAAGGCCTAAAATAACAAACAATAGGCTCATGGCAGTTTTACATGGGTTACAAGGATACACAGGCAGCTTTGTGGTCAGCGGAGGAGGAGTATTGCAAGTAGAGACCGCAGACAGGCTATCAAAGGCCTAAAATAACAAACAATAGGCTCATGGCAGTTTTACATCAGTTACATGGATACACAGGCAGGCAGCATTGTGGTTAGTGGAGGAGTATTGCAAGTAGAGACCGCAGACAGGCTATCAAAGGCCTAAAATAACAAACAATAGGCTCATGGCAGTTTTACATCGGTTACATGGATACACAGGCAGGCAGCATTGTGGTCAGTGGAGGAGTAATGCAAGAAGGGGCCGCAGACAGGCTCTCAAAGGCCTAAAATAACAAACAATAGGCTCATGGCAGTTTTACATCAGTTACATGGATACACAGGCAGGCAGCATTGTGGTCAGTGGAGGAGTAATGCAAGTAGGGGCCGCAGACAGGCTCTCAAAGGCCTAAAATAACAAACAATAGGCTCATGGCAGTTTTACATCAGTTACATGGATACACAGGCAGGCAGCATTGTGGTCAGTGGAGGAGTAATGCAAGTAGGGGCCGCAGACAGGCTATCAAATGCCTAAAATAACAAACAATAGGCTCATGGCAGTTTTACATCGGTTACATGGATACACAGGCAGCTTTGTGGTCAGCGGAGGAGGAGTATTGCAAGTAGGGGCCACAGACAGGCTATCAAAGGCCTAAAATAACAAACAATAGGCTCATGGCAGTTTTACATCGGTTACATGGATACACAGGCAGGCAGCATTGTGGTCAGTGGAGGAGTAATGCAAGTAAGGGCCGCAGACAGGCTATCAAAGACCTAAAATAACAAACAATAGGCTCATGGCAGTTTTACATCGGTTACATGGATACACAGGCAGCTTTGTGGTCAGCGGAGGAGGAGTATTGCAAGTAGAGGCTGCAGACAGGCTATCAAAGGCCTAAAATAACAAACAATAGGCTCATGGCAGTTTTACATCGGTTACATGGATACACAGGCAGGCAGCATTGTGGTCAGTGGAGGAGTAATGCAAGTAGGGGCCGCAGACAGGCTCTCAAAGGCCTAAAATAACAAACAATAGGCTCATGGCAGTTTTACATCGGTTACATGGATACACAGGCAGCATTGTGGTCAGTGGAGGAGTAATGCAAGTAGGGGCCGCAGACAGGCTAACAAAGGCCTAAAATAAAAAACAATAGGCTCATGGCAGTTTTACATCGGTTACATGGATACACAGGCAGGCAGCATTGTGGTCAGTGGAGGAGTATTGCAAGGAGTGTCTGACCCAGTACTCCCAAAATATAAATAGATGTTAATGTCTCGCAAAACAAACAAAAAAAAATAAAAAGGTGGCATACTTAGGTACAGGGGTGGGCTCATCTGCTGAGTTTCTGACATAGTAATTTGGCAGTAAATATTTAATGGTGCCAATATAGGACACTGACCCAGACTACTTTAAGTAGCATCATAGATGTCTACAAATTGGTATTGTCGGTGCCAGACATTGAATGATGTCAGCGAATAGACTAAACATTGGTGGAGCTGTGCAAGATAATTTTGCACGTGGTAGAGCACAGTTTGAGCTGGGGTAGGGGGGAACTCTCTAGAGGCCGGCGGGACCGCCCCAGGGCCCCTCATGTTACAACGGTGTGTCTGATGTTGGGTGCGCACCATCACCGCCAGAGACACTACATTGTACTCTGAGGGACCCAGTGGCAGTGCCGTCGACCAAAAGCGGGCACACCCACCTCTTCAGACAAACAGCACTGTAACGGGTGCTTGAGCCAAGTGGCGAGACCACGGCCCCGTGGGGGGAGTTTTCACATTGCGGGAGGTGTAAACCTGTCGTATGCTGGACAAACAGCTGCTGCAAATTAACAGATTGGAACACTCAGTAAGACCAGTCCACAAGCAGGCACTTTTTATAGGAAAGCTAGGTGTCAGCCGTGAAAGGTGGGGCAAAATAATTTGAAATCCAGGAGTGGTTCATTTTAATGAAGGTGAGATCATCCACATTTTGGGTAGCCAGACGAGTCCTTTTTTTGGTTAATATTGAACCAGCAGCACTGAATATTCTTTCTGATAGCACACAAGCTGCTGGGCAAGCAAGCTCCTGCAATGCATATTCTGCCAATTCTGGCCAGGTGTCTAATTTTGATGCCCAGTAATCAAATGGGAATGACGGTTGAGGGAGAACATCGATAAGGGCTGAAAAATAGTTCGTAACCATACTGGACAAATGTTGTCTCCTGTCACTTTGAATGGATGCTGCAGTACCTGTCCTGTCTGCGGTCATTGCAAAATCACTCCACAACCTGGTCAGAAAACCCCTCTGTCCAACGCCACTTCTGATCTGTGCACCTCGAACACCTCTGCCATGTAGCCCCCTGCAGCTTGTGTGAGACTGAGAACCATCACCGGTGCTGTGTGCTGGGAATGCCTGAATCAAATGGTCTACAAGAGTAGCTTGTTTGGTTGCTAATATTTGTTCAAGGTTCTCATGTGGCATAATATTTTGCAATTTGCCTTTATAGCGAGGGTCAAGGATGCAGGCCAACCAGTAATCGTCATCGTTCATCATTTTCGTTATGCGTGTGTCCCTTTTGAGGATACGTAAGGCATAATCCGCCATGTGGGCCAAAGTTCCAATTGTCAAATCTGCGGTTGTGCTGGTTGGAGGGGCAGTTACAGGCAAATCTAAGTCACTTGTCTCCCTTAAAAAAACAGAACCCGGCCTTGCAACGCCACTAATTTCTGTTGTCCCAGGAGAAGCTTCCTCATTCAAAAAGTACTCATCCCCATCATTCTCCTCGTCCTCCTCCACCTCTTCGCCCGCTACCGCGTCCTCAACACGGCCCTGACCAGACAATGGCTGACTGTCATCAAGGCTTTCCTCTTCCTCGGCTGCAGACGCCTGCTCCTTTATGTGCGTCAAACTTTGCATCAGCAGACGCATTAGGGGGATGCTCATGCTTATTATGGCGTTGTCTGCACTAACCAGCCGTGTGCATTCCTCAAAACACTGAAGGACTTGACACAGGTCTTGTAGCTTCGACCACTGCACACCTGACAACTCCATGTCTGCCATCCAACTGCCTGCCCGTGTATGTGTATCCTGCCACAAAAACATAACAGCACGCCTCTGTTCGCACAGTCTCTGAAGCATGTGCAGTGTGGAGTTCCACCTTGTTGCAATGTCGATGATTAGGCGATGCTGGGGAAGGTTCAAAGACCGCTGATAGTTCTGCATACGGCTGGAGTGTACGGGCGAACGGCGGATATGCGAGCAAAGTCTGCGCACTTTGAGGAGCAGGTCGGGTAACCCCGGGTAACTTTTCAGGAACCACTGCACCACCAGGTTTAAGGTGTGAGCCAGGCAAGGAATGTGTTTCATTTGGGAAAGGGCTATGGCAGCCATGAAATTCCTTCCGTTATCACTCACAACCTTGCCTGCCTCAAGATGTACAGTGCCCAGCCTTGACTGAGTTTCATTCTGCAAGAACTCGGACAGAACTTCCGCGGTGTGTCTGTTGTCGCCCAAACACTTCATTGCCAATACAGCCTGCTGACGCTTGCCACTAGCTGTCCCATAATGGCACACCTGGTGTGCAACAGTGGCAGCTGCGGATGGAGTGGATGTGCGACTGCGGTGTGTGGACGAGCTCTCGCTTCTGCATGAGGAGGAGGAAGAGGAGGAGGGGGGGCGAACGCCTACAGCCAACTGTTTCCTTGACCGTGGGCTAGGCAAAACTGTCCCAATATTGCTGTCCCCTGTGGACCCTGCATCCACCACATTCACCCAGTGTGCCGTGATGGACACGTAACGTCCCTGGCCATGCCTACTGGTCCTTGCATCTGTTGTCAGGTGCACCTTTGCAGTCACAGACTGCCTGAGTGCATGGACGATGCGGTCTT
Source organism: Ranitomeya variabilis (assembly GCF_051348905.1). Classification (NCBI taxonomy): domain Eukaryota; kingdom Metazoa; phylum Chordata; class Amphibia; order Anura; family Dendrobatidae; genus Ranitomeya; species Ranitomeya variabilis. The sequence continues at coordinate 24,497,415 of NC_135236.1, read as the reverse complement.
TAACATGCTGTTGGAGTGCTGGGATGGATGGCTTTTCTAGAAAAGAAGTGCTGACTGGGTAGCTCGTAGCGTGGTACAGCGTAGTCCATCAGCGCTTTGAAAGCTTTGCTTTCAACTAACCGGTAGGGCATCATCTCTAATGAGATTAGTCTAGCAATGTGTGCGTTCAAACCCTGTGTACGCGGATGCGAGGATGAGTACTTCCTTTTCCTAACAAGAGTCTCATGTAGGGTGAGTTGGACTGGAGAGCTGGAGATCGTGGAACTAGCGGTGGTGCCGGTGGACATGGGTGAGTGAGAGAGGGTTGGAGATGGTATTCTTGCCGGTGCCCTACATGCAGTGTTTCCTACTGCAAACCTGGCGATTCCCTGACTTCTTTGGCCTGGCGACGAAAGCTGCACAGATACTGCAGGTGGTGCGGGAAATGGTGGGTTTACAGTGAGGGAAGGGATGTAGCGTTGCTGACTAGCTTCATTGGCCGAGGGTGCTGCAACCTTTAGGGACGTTTGGTAGTTAGTCCAGGCTTGCAAATGCATGGTGGATAAATGTCTATGCATGCAACTTGTATTTAGACTTTTAAGATTCTGACCTCTGCTTAAGGTAGTTGAACATTTTTGACAGATGACTTTGCGCTGATCATTTGGATGTTGTTTAAAAAAATGCCAGACTGCACTCTTTCTACTATCGGATACCTTTTCAGGCATTGCAGACTGAGCTTCTTTAACCGGATGGCCACGCTGTCCTCCAACTGGTTTTGGTTTTGCCACGCGTTTTTGGCCAGATACGGGCCCGGCAGATGGAACCTGTTGTGATGTTGATGCCTGCTGCGGCTCCTCCTCCTCCGCTTCTGAACTACTGCCACCTGCACCCTGTTCCCCCAATGGCTGCCAATCGGGGTCAACAACTGGGTCATCTATGACCTCCTCTTCTATGTCGTGTGCAACTTCGTCTGTGTAACCGTGTAAGCCGGTGGTATAGCGTTCGTGACGGGGCACCATAGTCTCCACTGGGTTTGATTCTGCCTCAGTACACTGTGAGGGCAATGTTCTGGTCTGAGTCAAAGGAACAGCATAGTAATCTGGCTGTGGCTGTGCATCTGTGCACTCCATGTCCGATTCAACTTCTAATGGGCATGGCCTGTTAACTGTTTCACTGTCTAACCCAGGAACGGTATGTGTAAAGAGCTCCATGGAGTAACCTGTTGTGTCGACTGACGCATCCTTCACTGTTGTTCTGGGTGAAGGACACAAGGAAGTGACTTGTTCCTGACCGGGAGCATCCACTGATGATGCACTGCTCTGACATTTTGCACTTTCCGAGGAGGAGGCGAAAGAGCTAGAGGCAGAGTGAGCAATGAAAGCCAATACTTGTTCCTCCTGCTCCGGCTTCAAAAGTGGTTTTCCTACTCCCAGAGAAGAGAGCGTTCGAGGCCTTGTGTAGGCAGACGACATTTTTGGCTCAACAACTCAAGACATAGGTGCTGTACTGCTTTTACCACGACCACCTGATGCTCCACCACCACCACTACCATCATTACCAGCTGACAATGACCGCCCACGGCAACGACCTCTTCCACTAGACTTCCTCATTGTTTGCAAAACGTAACTAAAGTAACGCTATTTGTTACTGTAAAACAACTTATAACTTGAACTCAAACTTCTGTAGGATTTATATATACCTTTATAGGTGCCTGACACTGAAAGGAAAATCAGGCCCAATGTTACATACTAGGTTTTCTGTGCCCCAATAATTTGAGACAGATGGCACACACAGGAGCAGCACTCAAGCAGACTTGCCAATATTTATCTCCCACTAACTATTTTTTTTTTGAAAAGGGAGAATTTACCCAAAAAAACCAAAAAGGCCCAGTATTACACAGTGCTTTTCGGTGGCACACAATGAGAGACAGATGCCACACACAGGACTGGCACGGAGGCAGGCTTGCCAATATTTATCTCCCACTAACTATTTTTTTTTAAAAGGGAGAATTTACCCCCCCCCAAAAAAAAGGCCCAGTATTACACACTGCTTTTCAGTGGCACACAATGAGAGACAGATGCCACACACAGGACTGGCACGGAGGCAAACTTGCCAATATTTATCTCCCACTATTTTTTTTTAAAAGGGAGAATTTACCCCCCCCAAAAAAAAGGCCCAGTATTACACACTGCTTTTCGGTGGTACACAATGAGAGAGAGATGCCACCCACAGCAATGGCACGGAGGCAGACTTGCCAATATTTATCTCCCACTAACTATTTTTTTTTGAAAAGGGAGAATTTACTCAAAAAAAAAAAAAGGCCCAGTATTACACACTGCTTTTCGGTGGGACACAATGAGAGACAGATGCCACACACAGGACTGGCACGGAGGCTGACTTGCCAATATTTATCTCCCACTAACTATTTTTTTTTTAAAAGGGAGAATTTACCCTCCCCCCAAAAAAAGGCCCAGTATTACACAGTGCTTTTCCGTGGCACACAATGAGAGACAGATGCCACACACAGGACTGGCACGGAGGCAGACTTGCCAATATTAATCTCCCACTAACTATTTTTTTTTGAAAAGGGAGAATTTACCCCCCCCAGAAAAAAGGCCCAGTATTACACATTGCGTTTCGGTGGGACACAATGAGAGACAGATGCCACACACAGGACTGGCACGGAGGCAAACTTGCCAATATTTATCTCCCACTATTTTTTTTTGAAAAGGGAGAATTTACCCCCCAAAAAATAAAAGGCCCAGTATTACACAGTGCTTTTCCGTGGCACACAATGAGAGACAGATGCCACACACAGGACTGGCACGGAGGCAAACTTGCCAATATTTATCTCCCACTATTTTTTTTTTGAAAAGGGAGAATTTACCCCCCCCAGAAAAAAGGCCCAGTATTACACACTGCGTTTCGGTGGGACACAATGAGAGACAGATGCCACACACAGGACTGGCACGGAGGCAAACTTGCCAATATTTATCTCCCACTATTTTTTTTTGAAAAGGGAGAATTTACCCAAAAAAAAATAAAAGGCCCAGTATTACACAGTGCTTTTCCGTGGCACACAATGAGAGACAGATGCCACACACAGGACTGGCACGGAGGCAGACTTGCCAATATTTATCTCCCACTAACTATTTTTTTTTGAAAAGGGAGAATTTACCCCCCCCCAAAAAAAGGCCCAGTAATACACAGTGCTTTTCCGTGGCACACAATGAGAGACAGATGCCACACACAGGACTGGCACGGAGGCAGGCTTGCCAATATTTATCTCCCACTATTTTTTTTTGAAAAGGGAGAATTTACCTCCCAAAAAATAAAAGGCCCAGTATTACACAGTGCTTTTCCGTGGCACACAATGAGAGACAGATGCCACACACAGGACTGGCACGGAGGCAGACTTGCCAATATTTATCTCCCACTAACTATTTTTTTTGAAAAGGGAGAATATTTACCCCCCCCAAAAAAAAGGCCAAGTATTACACACTGCGTTTCGGTGGGACACAATGAGAGACAGATGCCACACACAGGACTGGCATGGAGGCAAACTTGCCAATATTTATCTCCCACTATTTTTTTTTTGAAAAGGGAGAATTTACCCCCCCCAAAAAAAAGGCCCAGTATTACACAGTGCTTTTCCGTGGCACACAATGAGAGACAGATGCCACACACAGGACTGGCACAGAGGCAGACTTGCCAATATTTATCTCCCACTAACTATTTTTTTTTGAAAAGGGAGAATTTACCCCCCCCAAAAAAAGGCCCAGTATTACACAGTGCTTTTCCGTGGCACACAATGAGAGACACATGCCACACACAGGACTGGCACGGAGGCAAACTTGCCAATATTTATCTCCCACTAACTATTTTTTTTTGAAAAGGGAGAATTTACCCCCCCCCAAAAAAAAGGCCCAGTATTACACAGTGCTTTTCCGTGGCACACAATGAGAGACAGATGCCACACACAGGACTGGCACGGAGGCAGACTTGCCAATATTTATCTCCCACTAACTATTTTTTTTTGAAAAGGGAGAATTTACCCCCAAAAAAACAAAAAGCCCCAGTATTACACAGTGCTTTTCCGTGGCACACAATGAGAGACAGATGCCACACACAGGACTGGCACGGAGGCAAACTTGCCAATATTTATCTCCCACTAACTATTTTTTTTTGAAAAGGGAGAATTTACCCCCCCCCAAAAAAAAGGCCCAGTATTACACACTGCTTTTCGGTGGGACACAATGAGAGACAGATGCCACACACAGGACTGGCACGGAGGCAGACTTGCCAATATTTATCTCCCACTAACTATTTTTTTTTGAAAAGGGAGAATTTACCCCCCCCCCAAAAAAAGGCCCAGTATTACACACTGCTTTTCCGTGGCACACAATGAGAGACAGATGCCACACACAGGACTGGCACGGAGGCAGACTTGCCAATATTTATCTCCCACAATTTTTTTTTTGAAAAGGGAGAATTTACCCAAAAAAAACAAAAAGGCCCAGTATTACACAGTGCTTTTCTGTGGCACACAATGAGAGACAGATGCCACACACAGGACTGGCACGGAGGCAAACTTGCCAATATTTATCTCCCACTAACTATTTTTTTTTGAAAAGGGAGAATTTACCCCCCAAAAAAAAGGCCCAGTATTACACACTGCTTTTCGGTGGGACACAATGAGAGACAGATGCCACACACAGGACTGGCACGGAGGCAGACTTGCCAATATTTATCTCCCACTAACTATTTTTTTTTGAAAAGGGAGAATTTACCCAAAAAAAAAAAAGGCCCAGTATTACACACTGCTTTTCGGTGGGACACAATGAGAGACAGATGCCACACACAGGACTGGCACGGAGGCAGACTTGCCAGTATTTATCTCCCACTAACTATTTTTTTTTGAAAAGGGAGAATTTACCCCCCCAAAAAAAAGGCCCAGTATTACACACTGCTTTTCGGTGGGACACAATGAGAGACAGATGCCACACACAGGACTGGCACGGAGGCAGACTTGCCAATATTTATCTCCCACTAACTATTTTTTTTTTAAAAGGGAGAATTTACCCCCCCCCAAAAAAAAGGCCCAGTATTACACACTGCTTTTCGGTGGGACACAATGAGAGACAAATGCCACACACAGGACTGGCACGGAGGCAAACTTGCCAATATTTATCTCCCACTATTTTTTTTTGAAAAGGGAGAATTTACCCCCCCCCCAAAAAAAAATGGCCAAGTATCACACAGTGGTTTTTTCGGTGCCACACAATGAGAGAGAGATGCCACCCACAGCAATGGCACAGAGGCAGACTTGCCAATATTTGTCTCCCACTAATTTTTATTTTTTTTGAAAAGGGAGAATTTACCCCCCCCCCAAAAAAAAGGCCCAGTATTACACACTGCTTTTCGGTGGGACACAATGAGAGAGAGATGCCACACACAGCAATGGCACGGAGGCAGACTTGCCAATATTTATCTCCCACTAATTTTTATTTTTTTTGAAAAGGGAGAATTTAGCCAAAAAAAAATGGCCAAGTATCACACAGTGGTTTTTTCGGTGCCACACAATGAGAGAGAGATGCCACCCACAGCAATGGCACGGAGGCAGACTTGCCAATATTTATCTCCCACTAATTTTTATTTTTTTTTAAAAGGGAGAATTTAGCCAAAAAAAAAAAATGGCCAAGTATCACACAGTGTTTTTTTCGGTGCCACACAATGAGAGAGAGATGCCACACACAGCAATGGCACGGAGGCAGACTTGCCAATATTTATCTCTCACTAATTTTTATTTTTTTTGAAAAGGGAGAATTTAGCCAAAAAAAAAAAAATGGCCAAGTATCACACAGTGGTTTTCGTTTTCGGTGCCACACAATGAGAGAGAGATGCCACCCACAGGACTGGCACGGAGGCAGAGTTGCCAATATTTATCTCCCTGCAGTTATCTCAGAAAGGTATGGCAGGCAGCTAGAAAAAGGACTGCTGCACACAAAAGTGTGGACAAACACACAAGATATGCTCATGTGAAAAGAAAAAGGGTTGGTTGGCACTGAAAGTACTACAATTGTCCGTATAAAACTATTGCAACTATGGAGTAACAATATCCGGGGAATAATGCTTCTATCGGGAGTTCAGGTGGTGCTCAGCCATAGGAGACAACACATCCAAAATGCAGCGATATAGTAGAAAAGAAAAGGCAGCACTCACCCGTTGATACTTCCGTTATTAAAGTTGCTTTTAATCCATAAAGATTACACTTGTACAACCAAATGCGGTATTGGCTAAGGCATAGGAGTGAAGAGGGAGCGGTGAAGACAAAAACAGACGACGGCCGTTTCGCTCTTACAAGCTTCTACGGGTCCATGTGTGCTGTGCCGACAGCGTCATTTCCTTTATCAGGTGAGAGACGCCACACATGTTAAGTGATTACATACATAATTAAAATCAACAACACAAATTTTTGACTATTTCTTTCGGATTTAAATGAAAATGGCCATATCTAATTTGTCGTTTAATCCCCAGGGCCCCTGGGCATTAGTTTTCAAAATCCACCTTGCTTCGCACTGAAGGAGCAATTTGTTGTGATCTCCTCCGTGCTGCGGCAGGTTAATGACTTCTAGCCCCGCAAATGTTAACTGGTTGGGATCCCCTCCGTGCATTTCTTGAATGTGCTTGATTAAACGGACGCGTCCCTTCCCTGTGAGCACTGAGTTATAGTGCTCACGGAAGCGAACCATTAGAGGCCTGATAGTTTTCCCTATGTAGAACTTATTGCATGGGCAGAGAATCACGTACACGACGAATTTAGTTTTACATGTAACGAAGTCTTTTACGGAATGGGTTACAGTACCTATTTTTAGGGGATTTTTTGTACAGTTCAAGTGGCACATGCTACAGTTCCCACATTTAAAATTTCCCTGCGGGCGTGACTTTTTTATCCAATCGGAGTTACCTGTTGTTATTTTATTATGCACTACTAGGTCACCGATATTCTTCGTGCGTTTATAGGCGAATCGCGGGCGACAATCCGATAGACTCCTAAAATCTGAGTCATTTTTTATAATGTGCCAATTTTTTCGTATTATCGAATAAATTTCGTTGTCTAGCGGACTGTGTTTAAAGATGAAGGTAAAAATTCCTTCTTTCTTCCCGTTACTAGTTCCCTTGGCTTTTTTTCCTTTTTTCCCTTTTTTTTAACAGATCTATTTGGGAAAGATTTGCTGCTCGTAATTCAGCTTTTTGTAAAATATAATTGGGATACCCTCTATTAATGAAACGCGACTTTAATTCCTGTACTTGATTAACATAGCTTTCATCATTACTATTTAATTTTCTCAGTCGTACCATCTGGCTGTACGGTATGCTGTTTTTTGTGTGATGGGGATGCGCACTTTGAAAGTGTAGTACGTTATTAGTAGCTGTTTCTTTTCTATGGGCTTTGGTGGTAATTATCCCCTCCTGTATTTCAATTTTTACGTCTAAGAATTCTAGGGAATTACCTCCATAGACGGCTGTCAATAACATATTGTCCTCATTATTGTTGTTTAGAAATGTCACAAATTCGTTGAAGCTCGATTCCTCGCCATCCCACACCATAAATACATCATCTGCGAATCGCAGGTACATTCGTATGTGATTCAGAAAGGGGTTTTGGGGTCCGGTGACGTGCCTCTCCTCAAACACTGCAAGAAACAGGTTCGCGAAGACGCACGCCACCGGAGTACCCATCGCGGTACCAACCCGCTGGGAATACCATTTGTTTAAGAATTTAAAGGTGTTATTAGTTAGTACGAAATCTAACCCTTCCAAAATAAATGAAATAAAATTCTCATCCTTTTCTGTATTTTTTAAGATATTTTTTATGGCATCTAAACCTCTTTGATGTGGTATGCGAGTATATAAATTGACAATGTCTATCGAAACTAATGAAAAAGTGGGCTGCCAAGTCAGATCTTTAAGTGTCAATAAAAAGTCCCCCGAATCTTTGATAAAGGAGGGTATCTCCATTAATAATGGCTTGAGAAGCCAATCTAGAAATTGGGACAGAGGTTCGGTAATGGAATTTTTTCCGGACACTATAGGGCGGCCTGGAGGCTGTCTCGCGTTTTTGTGGATTTTTGGGATGCTGTACCAATTGGCATAATGAGGGAATTCCGGAATTAATTTTTCTGCCCTTGCTCTTGTTATTGTGCCCATTTCTACATATCTGCGCAGGAACGTTCTCAATTTTATTTTAATATCGTTTGTAGGATTTCGTTCCAATGCTGTGTATGTATTGGAATCATTAAGCTGAGACAATGCCTCTTCAATATAATACTTTTTATCAAGGACAACGACGTTGCCACCTTTGTCCGCTCTGCGGATGACAACGTCGTTCCATTTTTGTATGTCTCTTAAAGCTTTAAGTTCCTGCGGAGGTATGTTTTGGCGGGCCTGTTGGTATATTAAGGCTTCTATGTCTTTAATGACCATATCTTGGAATAGATCTATATTGTTTCCAGGAGATATTGGAGGCATCCAATTGGATTTTACTCCACCTACAAACGGACCCGAAATGTATTGGGTCTTAACATTTTGGCTTTTTTTTGGCCGCAGCACGGAGGAGATCACAACAAATTGCTCCTTCAGTGCGAAGCAAGGTGGATTTTGAAAACTAATGCCCAGGGGCCCTGGGGATTAAACGACAAATTAGATATGGCCATTTTCATTTAAATCCGAAAGAAATAGTCAAAAATTTGTGTTGTTGATTTTAATTATGTATGTAATCACTTAACATGTGTGGCGTCTCACCTGATAAAGGAAATGACGCTGTCGGCACAGCACACATGGACCCGTAGAAGCTCGTAAGAGCGAAACGGCCGTCGTCTGTTTTTGTCTTCACCGCTCCCTCTTCACTCCTATGCCTTAGCCAATACCGCATTTGGTTGTACAAGTGTAATCTTTATGGATTAAAAGCAACTTTAATAACGGAAGTATCAACGGGTGAGTGCTGCCTTTTCTTTTCTACAAACACACAAGATAGCTGTGCAGAAAGGAAGGAAATACAGGATTTGTGCTTTGAAAAAAGCAGTTGGTTTGCACAGCGTCGTACACACACAGGCACAGCAACGCAGCTATCAGGGTCAGGGAGCCTTCTAGGGCAGCCCAATGAGCGACAGCGCTGAGGAAAAAAAAATGTAGCTTCCACTGTCCCTGCAAACAAAAGGTGGTGTTGGACAGTGGAAATCGCTACAGCACAAGCGGTTTGTGGCTTTATGTACCCTGCCTATCACTATCCCTGCTTCTGAAGAAGCGGCAGCAACCTCTCCCTATGCTCAGATCAGCAGCAGTAAGATGGCGGTCGGTGGGAACGCCCCTTTTATAGCCCCTGTGACGCGGCAGAAAGCAAGCCAATCACTGCAATGCCCTTCTCTAAGATGGTGGGGACTGAGATCTATGTCATCACGCTGCCCACACTCTGCGTCCACTTTCATTGGCTGAGAAATGGCGCTTTTAGCGTCATCGAAACGTGACTTTGGCGCGAAAGTCGCGTACCGCATGGCCGATGCAACGCTGGGATCGGCTCGGTTTCATGAGACGCCGACTTTGCTAAAAGTCGGCGACTTATGAAAATGAACGATCCGTTTCGCTCAACCCTACTTACAACAATTCAGTGTTCACAAAATCACCATCAATCAACTGAAGAAAGCAGCTCTGCCTGGATCTATGCACATTGTACACTAATATCTTACAACATCCTAGATTTTTGTGAAGAACCCAATGATGGCCAATAGTAACTAGTGATCTGGCAGATGAAATGTACAATGACAACAATACTAATGATAGTAATATAACAATGATTATATCAGTAAAAAAAAATTCTAAAATCACTGAATTTTCTCGCAAAGAAAGTGTACTTACATCAGAATTCATAATTTTCTATCATCGTCAAACCTCTATTATTTTCAATGATGCTGTAATCTTCTGTTTGCTTGAAAATCTTCCTGTGAATAAAGTTTGGAAAACATGAGAAATCAAGTAGACTTGAAATATGATAAAGTGCTTTTCCTCTTGATCCTCCATGAGGCGATTAGACATAGGCCGCATTCACACATTCAATATTTGGTCAGTATTTTACATCACTGTTTGTAAGGTATAAATAGGAGTGGTTGAGAAATACAGAAGTGGTGACGTGCTTCTCTTCTGCTTTTTCTCACACCCATCCTCAAAAAGCCCTCCCTCGACCCATCCTCTGTGCCTAGCTATCGCCCGATATCACTTCTTCCTTATGCCTCAAAACTACTGGAACAGCATGTCTATCTTGAACTATCCTCCCACCTCTCCTCCTGCTCCCTCTTTGACCAGTTACAATCTGACTTCCGACTGCATCACTCAATTGAAATTGTCATAACTAAGGTCACCAATGACCTACTTACTGCCAAGAGCAAGCAACACTACTCTGTCCTCCTTCTCCTGGACCTGTCTTCTGCCTTTGACACTGTGGACCACTCCATCTTGTTAAAGATTCTCTCATCTCTTGGTATCACAGATTTGGCCCTATCCTGGATCTCGTCACATCTAACAGATGGAGACATTCAGTCTCTCCCTCTCCCACACCACCTCCTCACCTCGCCCCCTGTCTGTCGGTGTTCCTTAAGGCTCAATTCTAGGACCCCTACTCTTCTCCATCTACTCCTTTGGCCTGGGATAGCTCATAGAATCCCACAGTTTGCAGTATCATCTCAATGCCGATGACACACAGATCTACCTATCTGGACCTGACATCACCTCCTTACTGACCAAAATCCCACAATGTCTGTCCACTATTTCAGCTTTCTTTTCTGCTCGCTTTCTAAAACTGAACATGGACAAAACAGAATTCATCATATTTCTCCTATCTCACTCTACCCCAACACCAGACCTATCCATCAATGTCAATGGCTGATCACTTTCCCCATTCCCGCATGCTCGGTGATTCAGGGTTATCCTCGACTCTGTCCTCTCTTCCAAGCCACATATCCAAGCTCTTGCCTCCTCTTGCCAACTCCAGCTCAAAAACATTTCCCGGATCCGTATATTCCTTGACCAAGAAACTGCAAAAAACGCTTGTGCATGCCCTAATCATCTCCTGCCTCTAATATTGCATCCTCCTACTCTATGGCCTACCCTATAGCACTCTTGCGCCACTCTAATCTACCTTAAACTCTGCTGCCCGACTAATCCACCTGTCTCCCCATTATTCCCCAGCCTCTTCTCTCTGCCAAGACATTCACTGGCTTCCTATTGTTCAGAGGCTCACGTTCAAAACCCTAACTATGACATACAAAGCCATCCACAACCTTTCTCCTCCATACATCTGTGACATGGTCGCCCGATACTCACCTACATGCAACCTTCGATTCTCTCAAGATCTCTTTCTCTACTCCCCTCTTATCTCCTCTTCCCACAACCACATACAAGACTTCTCCCATGATTCCCCCATACTCTGGAACTCTCTACCACAACACATCAGACTTTTGCCTACCACGGAAATCTTCAAAAGGAACCTGAAAACCTAACTCTTCTGACAAGCCTGCAGCCTGCAGTGATCCTCAGTCTACTGAACCAGCACACAACCAGCTCTACTATACTAGTGCATCCATCCCCTGAGCCCTCGTGGTCAGGGTCCTCTCTCCTTCTGTAGTTGTGTGTGTCTTGTATTGCTCATGTTTATTGTACTTGTCTATGTATGCCCCTTTTTTCACAGGTAAAGCACCATGGAACAAATGGCGCTTTAAAAATTAATAATAATAATAATAATAATAATAATAATGATAATACAATTCATCTCATTCCAATATTTCTATAGCCTCAACCATTTCTAACTAGCCCATAGAAACAAAGTTTTCCATGCAAACAATTAATGAGACTGATGTAACGCAACAGCAGATCCCGAGCCGTATCATATATCAAGATGGGACACTTTAAGGTACTGGACACATCCAAGGATAAAAGGATAAGAGGTCAAGTAAATACAAAATCAGTATGAAAAAACTCCTGTATCTGCGCAAAAGATTGGTTATCAAAAAATGACATTATGCCTAAATACATAAAGATATAATAAAAAAGCATGATAAAAGGCAGAGGAGCAGAGGAAGACACAAAAAATGCAGAATACAGTCATATGAGCCACCACCGGGTTATAGACCATCAAATATTATAACACAAATGCCTTGATATTAAAGTTTTCAAATAATATTTTATCCCCTTACATACCTTGTGCCATTTATTACTGGTGTGTTATTATAGGACTTTGGGACCCTCAGTCAGTAGGGCCAGGGTGTGACTGATATATCTGATGTTCTGCAATGATACAATGACCCATGTCTTTCTACTTTCCAAGGAAACAGAACAAGTTCTCCATCTTTTTCTTTATAGGACACAGACAAGACATAATGGTATTATTCTGACTCCTCTTTATAAAGAAGAGCACAGCCGTACCATAGAGATTTCTGTACATATGGGAAAAATACAGAATTACGCAATTGACCATTATGAATAAGAAAAATGAATAAGTAAATTATATATGTGGAACCATCACAAACACAACAAATGTCGGCACATGGTATAGTCCACAAAATGACCTTTCATCCAAATCAAAATCTCCCAAGAATGGAACCAGGAAGTTACTTTAGACGAGAGCGGTTCACCAAATATTGCTCTAAAATATTGAAATTGATTAATATAATATTTATATGTAAGCCATATATTCCAGGAGCAGCAAATTATGACATATTACAACCTTGGGTTAACCAACCACAGAACATGTGTAAGGGGTGTGGACTGAACTGTCACATTCCTGCCCCTGAAAACACCAATCTCCTTGCATAATGTGCAATGTGAATAATGTCCTGCTTCTTTTTATGTGTATTGTAATGTTTGTCCATGTATTGTATAGCGCGTAGTGTAGGATATAGTATAGGATATAGATATTTGAATTTAAAATAGAGTTTTATAGGAAATTCTGGCCAGCAACAGACAGCAGGGTAAGTGAGAGTTAAGAGTTGTGACTAGCTCATAACGGGAGAGGCTATTTAGGAAGACAGTGAGAAACTTCCTGATAGTTAGTGAGATAGGAGGTAGAGTGTGGAGAGAAAAATGTACACAGTGCCTTCAAAGAAGTGATCTACAGCTAGAGGAGACTGGAGTGAGCGAGATCCAGAGGAGAGCAACTGACAAGACTGAGTGACCTTCCGGACAAGACATCAAGTCACCGGATACCCAGGAGCTTCATAGTGCTGAAGGTAAGGACTCAAACAGGACTGAGAGAGTGGGACAAGTGAGGGTCTCGGGCGGTATATCCAGGATATCCATAGTGGTAGAACGCAGAACTACTGAGCAAGTAGAGATAAACTCGCTTATCAGGATTGTGGCCTAGAAGCTGGTTTGTGAGGACATAGAGAAGACACAGATAACCCGCAGAACCCTGGAGTAGCCTACAGAGGGAGGATACAGTAGGAATTAAAATTCTTCTTAATGTGAAGAAAGCGTGCTTAAGACTGTGTTCCCGCTGTCCCTTGTACTTGATGCTTGTCAAGTTCAGTAAAGTGCCCATCTTTTATTAATCTGTGGAATTTGTGGTCCTGGCCAGTCAACACCATCGGCTACAGGTGACCTGAATGACCACAAGGCCCTGACAACACCAATACCCAGCCAGACCTCACTCTTTTACTCTTTCATTACAGAAGACAAGTACGTCGCTGATGGTAACTACCCCGTGCCATGTTACACATGCACAACATAATGTATAGTGGCCCTCAAAGGCCCCCAAATTGTAATGACTGAATGGAGTTGACTGTTATAAAAAAAACTAGCAGTAAATTAGGAAACCCCAAAAAACAGATGAACAGTGTATGTTGAGAACAAAGTCCCACTGTTACCATAAAAGACTTACAAGAATTACAAACAAAACACATGCTACAGATGTAGCCAGTCATAAAATTACTAAAATACAGAAAGATATCCTGGTCTAACAGAATGTGATTCAACACAACAATATAAATTAGATGGTTAGATGTGGACTGGTATGGACACATTCTCATCCATCAGCAGCATTTATATGGACATTTATTTATATGCTGGTCAATGAGTGAGGTAAGCTGCACTAAGAAAATAAAGTGGCTGGGGTGCACAGAATGCTACTTCGACCTGGCCCATGCTAGAAGGAGACCCGTCTACACTAATTTCACCTGGATGTGTGTCCTCAGACGTACATTCAGGTGAAACTTATTACAATACATGCCACTGGCGATCAGAGGCTGGCAGCTGATGTTGGATTGACAGTGGCACATGCCACATGGCACTGTCGTCATGCGCTGCCCACACTGGCACGTAGGATCCAGCTGTTGGCTCTTACCCTGGTAAAAGAAAAGGATGCTGCATGGCATGGGAGTGGAGAAAGGAGAGAATAATCATTTGTTTCTTTTTAAATGCATGGACGAAAAAAGGAAGGGGTCTGTTATGACCCCAATGGCAGGGGGTCTCAGAGACAATAGCGAAGTCTGCAAACATAAAACCCAGCTCATAGGGCAGTGGTAACTGGGCTGACCATATAGCTGAACCTAGCACACAAATAACAGCAGCCGGGGAACGTACCTACGTTGATTCTAGACGTCTCGCGCCAGCCGGAGAACTAACTAACCCTAGCAGGGAAAAGAAAGACCTTTCTTGCCTCCAGAGGAAATACCCGAAAAAGTTGGATACAAGCCCCCAACAAATAATAACGGTGAGGTAAGAAGAAAAGACAAATGCAAGAAATGAACTAGGTTTTAGCAAAGAGAGGCCCGCTAACTAATAGCAGAATATAGGAAGATGACTTATATGGTCAGCGAAAACCCTCACAAAAACTCCACTCGGAATATTCAAGAACCCCCGAACCGTCTAACGGCACGGGGGGAGAACATCTGCACCCTAGAGCTTCCAGCAATATAAGGAATCAAATTTAGTACAAGCTGGACAAAAATAAGAGCACAGAAAATAACCAAAAACAAGAAAGCAGGACTTAGCTTAATTTTGCATAGAACCAGGACCAGCAGATAGGAGCAAACAGAAGGATCTGATTACAACGATGCCAGGCACCAGACTGAAAATCCAGGAAGTTCAAATAGCGACACCCCTGGACTAACGAGGCCAGGTGGATACCAAGCAAGGGAAGGAATATCAAAGTGTCATATCACTAGTGACCACAAGAGGGAGCCAAAAGGTCAATTCACAACAGTACCCCCCCCCCTTAAGGAGGGGTCACCGAACCCTCACCAGGACCACCAGGGCGATCAGGATGAGCAGCGTGAAAGGCACGAACCAAATCGGCCGCATGCACATCAGAGGCGACCACCCAGGAATTATCCTCCTGACCATAGCCCTTCCACTTGACCAGATACTGAAGCCTCCGCCTGGAGAGACGAGAATCCAAGATCTTTTCCACCACTTACTCCAACTCGCCCCCAACCAACACCGGAGCAGGAGGCTCAACAGAAGGAACCACAGGCACAACGTACCGCCGCAACAAGGACATATGGAACACGTTGTGAATGGCAAACGACACAGGAAGTTCCAAGCGAAAGGACACTGGATTAAGAATTTCCAAAATCTTATAAGGACCGATGAAGCGAGGCTTAAATTTAGGAGAGGAGACCTTCATAGGAACAAAGCGAGAAGACAGCCACACCAAATCCCCAACGCGAAGTCGGGGACCCACACCGCGGCGGCGGTTGGCAAAACGCTGAGCCTTCTCCTGTGACAACTTCAAGTTGTCCACCACATGATCCCAAATCCGCTGCAACCTATCCACCACAGAATCCACCCCAGGACAGTCAGACGGCTCCACATGTCCCGAGGAAAAACGAGGATGGAAACCAGAGTTGCAGAAAAATGGCGAAACCAAGGTAGCGGAACTAGCCCGATTATTAAGGGCAAACTCAGCCAACGGCAAGAAGGTCACCCAATCATCCTGATCTGCAGAAACAAAACATCTCAAATAAGCCTCTAGAGTCTGATTTGTTCGCTCAGTTTGGCCATTAGTCTGAGGATGAAAGGCAGATGAAAACGACAAATCAATGCCCATCCTAGCACAAAAGGATCGCCAGAACCTGGAAACAAACTGGGATCCTCTGTCAGACACGATATTCTCAGGAATGCCGTGCAAACGAACCACATTCTGAAAGAATAACGGAACCAGATCAGAAGAGGAAGGCAGCTTAGGCAAGGGCACCAAATGGACCATCTTGGAAAAGCGATCACATACCACCCAGATGACAGACATGCCCCGAGACACTGGAAGATCCGAAATGAAATCCATGGAAATGTGTGTCCAAGGCCTCTTCGGGACAGGCAAGGGCAAAACCTACCCGCTGGCACGAGAACAGCAAGGCTTAGCCCGAGCACAAGTCCCACAGGACTGCACAAATGACCGCACATCCCGTGACAAGGAAGGCCACCAAAAGGACCTAGCCACCAAATCTCTGGTGCCAAAAATACCCGGATGCCCTGACAACACCGAGGAGTGAACCTCGGAAATGACTCTACTGGTCCATTTATCAGGAACAAACAGTCTGTCAGGTGGACAAGAGTCAGGTCTATCAGCCTGAAATCTCTGCAACACACGTCGCAAATCCAGAGAAATGGCCGACAAGATTACTCCCTCTTTAAGAATACCAACTGGCTCTGAGGCTCCAGGAGATTCAGGCACAAAGCTCCTAGAAAGAGCATCAGCCTTAACATTCTTTGAACCAGGCAGGTACGAGACCATGAAGTCAAAACAGGAGAAAAATAATGACCAACGGGCCTGTCTAGGATTCAGGCATTTAGCAGACTCGAGATACATCAGATTTTTGTGATCAGTCAAAACCACCACACGATGCTTAGCACCCTCGAGCCAATGACGCCACTCCTCAAATGCCCACTTCATGGCCAACAACTCCCGATTGCCAACATCATAATTCCGCTCAGCAGGCGAAAATTTCCTAGAAAAAAAAGCACATGGTCTCATTACTGAGCAACCAGGGCTTCTCTGCGACAAAACGGCCCCTGCACCGATCTCAGAAGCATCCACTTCAACCTGAAAGGGAAGCGAGACATCAGGCTGACACAAAACAGGCGCCGAAGTAAACCGGCGCTTCAGCTCCTGAAAAGCCTCCACGGCTGCAGGAGCCCAGTTAGCAACATCAGAACCTTTCTTGGTCATATCCGTCAAAGGTTTAACAACGCTAGAAAAATTAGCGATAAAACGACGGTAGAAGTTAGCAAAACCCAAGAACTTCTGAAGACTCTTAACCGACGTGGGCTGAGTCCAATCATGAATAGCTCGGACCTTGACTGGGTCCATCTCCATAGCAGAAGGGGAGAAGATAAAACCCAAAAAGGGAACCTTCTGCACACCAAAGAGACACTTTGAGCACTTAATAAGCAAAGCATTCTCACGCAAAACCTGAAACACCATCCTGACCTGCCTTACATGGGAGTCCCAATCATCAGAAAAAAACAGAATATCATCCAGATAAACAATCATAAATTTATCCAGATACTTCCGGAAGATGTCATGCATAAAGGACTGAAACACTGAAGGAGCATTAGAGAGCCCAAAAGGCATCACCAAGTACTCAAAATGACCTTCGGGCGTATTAAATGCAGTTTTCCATTCATCTCCCTGCTTAATGCGCACAAGGTTGTACGCACCACGAAGGTCTATCTTGGTGAACCACTTGGCACCCTTAATCCGGGCAAACAAGTCTGACAACAGAGGCAAAGGATACTGAAATTTAACAGTGATTTTATTCAGAAGTCGATAGTCTATACGAGGTCTCAAAGATCCGTCCTTCTTGGCCACAAAGAAAAATCCCGCACCAAGAGGGGAAGAGGATGGACGGATATGCCCCTTCTCCAGAGACTCCTTGATATACGAACGCATCGCGGCATGCTCAGGTACAGACAGATTAAATAATCGTCCCTTAGGAAACTTACTACCAGGAATCAAATCTATAGCGCAGTCACAGTCCCTATGAGGAGGAAGAGCACTGGACCTGGACTCGCTGAATACATCCTGATAATCAGACAAATACTCAGGAACATCCGAAGGAGTAGAGGAAGCAATAGACACCGGCGGGGAATCGCAATGAATTCCCTGACAGCCCCAACTTGACACAGACATAGCCTTCCAATCCAAAACTGGATTGTGAGTTTGTAACCATGGCAGACCCAAAACGACCAAATCATGCATTTTATGCAAAACAAGAAAACGAATCACTTCTCGATGTTCAAGAGACATGCACATGGTCACCTGTGTCCAAAACTGTGGCTTATTTTCCGCCAGTGGCGTAGCATCAATACCTCTCAGAGGAATAGGATTAACCAAAGGCTCCAGAACAAAACCACAGCGCTTGGCAAACGACAGATCCATAAGACTCAGGGCAGCACCTGAATCCACAAACGCCATAACAGGATAGGAAGACAATGAGCAAATTAAAGTCACAGACAAAATAAATTTAGGTTGCAAATTACCAATGGCGACTGGACTAACCACCTTTGTTAAGCGTTTAGAGCATGCTGATATAACATGTGTAGAATCACCACAGTAGAAACACAACCCATTCTGACGTCTATGATTTTTCCGTTCAATTCTAGTCTGAACTCTATCACATTGCAATAACTCAGGTGTCTGTTCAGACAACACCACCAGGGAATTAGCGACTTTGCGCTCCCGTAAACGCCGGTCAATTTGAATAGCCAACGCCATGGAGTCATTCAGACTTGTAGGAACGGAGAAACCCACCATCACATTCTTAATGGCTTCAGAAAGGCCATTTCTGAAATTTGCGGCCAGTGCACACTCATTCCACTGAGTAAGCACGGACCATTTCCGAAATTTTTGGCAATAAACTTCAGCTTCATCCTGGCCCTGAGAGATAGCCAGCAAAGCTTTTTCTGCCTGAATTTCAAGATTGGGCTCCTCGTATAGCAACCCAAGCGCCAGAAAAAACGCATCAACATCTGCCAAAGCCGGATCGCCTGACGCCAACGAGAAGGCCCAATCCTGAGGGTCGCCCCGTAAGAAAGAGATAACAATTTTTACTTGCTGAGCTGAGTCTCCAGACGAACGAGGTCTCAGAGATAGAAACAATTTACAATTATTCCTGAAATTTCTAAATTTAAATCGGTCTCCAGAGAACAATTCCGGAATAGGTATTTTAGGTTCTGACATTGGACTGCTAGTAACAAAATCTTGAATACTCTGCACACGAGCAGCAAGCTGATCCACACTAGTAATCAAGGTCTGGACATTCATGTCTGCAGCAAGGCTCCAGCCACTCTGAGATAAAGGGGAGGAAAGAAAGAAAAAAAAAAAAACTCAGAATTTCCTTTCTTATAATCCCACTTCTGCAATGCATTAAATATTCACTTCTGGCCTGGCATACTGTTATGACCCCAATGGCAGGGGGTCTCAGAGACAATAGCGAAGTCTGCAAACATAAAACCCAGCTCATAGGGCAGTGGTAACTGGGCTGACCATATAGCTGAACCTAGCACACAAATAACAGCAGCCGGGGAACGTACCTACGTTGACTCTAGACGTCTCGCGCCAGCCGGAGAACTAACTAACCCTAGCAGGGAAAAGAAAGACCTTTCTTGCCTCCAGAGGAAATACCCCAAAAAGTTGGATACAAGCCCCCAACAAATAATAACGGTGAGGTAAGAAGAAAAGACAAACGCAAGAAATGAACTAGGTTTTAGCAAAGAGAGGCCCGCTAACTAATAGCAGAATATAGGAAGATGACTTATATGGTCAGCGAAAACCCTCACAAAAACTCCACGCGGAATATTCAAGAACCCCCGAACCGTCTAACGGCACGGGGAGAGAACATCCGCACCCTAGAGCTTCCAGCAATATAAGGAATCAAATTTAGTACAAGCTGGACAAAAATAAGAGCACAGAAAATAACCAAAAACAAGAAAGCAGGACTTAGCTTAATTTTGCATAGAACCATGACCAGCAGATAGGAGCAAACAGAAGGATCTGATTACAACGATGCCAGGCACCAGACTGAAAATCCAGGAAGTTCAAATAGCGACACCGCTGGACTAACAAGGCCAGGTGGATACCAAGCAAGGGAAGGAATATCAAAGTGTCATATCACTAGTGACCACAAGAGGGAGCCAAAAGGTCAATTCACAACAGGGGTCTAGGATATTAAACATTATACTAGAATAGGTGATTCCATGCCAGGATGTGGACACTATGCCAGAATTGAGAACTTTATACCAGGACGGTATAATACCAGAATTGGGGACTGTTGTGAATTCCGTTCTCGGGCTCCCTCCTGTGGTCATGAATGGTACTTTGGTGAGTTCTGTCCTTGGGCTCCCTCTGGTGGCTTTGAGTGGAACTGCTGTTCCTTGAGGTTGGCTTTCCCAGCTGACCTCGTTTTTTTCTATGCTGGCTTCCCTATTTAACTCCACTCAGATCGTTACTTCATGCCAGCTGTCAATGTCTCAGTATTGGTTCAGATCTCTCTTGGACTTCTCTGATGACCTGTCTACTCCAGCAGAAGCTAAGTCCCTGCTAGTTCATTTGTTGTTACTGCTTCCTGAATATATTTCTTGTACTGCTAAATTCTAGTCCAGCTTTCTATCATGATATTTCCTTGCTAGCTGGAAGCTCTGGGGGTGCAGAGTTGCACCTCCACACCGTGAGTCGGTGTGGAGGTCTTTTTGCATACTCTGCGTGGTTTTTTGTAGTTTTTTTGTGCTGACCGCATAGCTCCCTTTTCTATCCTCTGACTATTTAGTGAAGACTGGCCTCCTTTGCTAAAACCTGTTTCATTCCTGTGTTTGTGACTTTCCTCTTAATTCACAGTCAATATATGTGGGGAGCTGCCTTTTCCTTTGGGGAATTTCTCTGAGGCAAGGTAAGGCTTCTATTTCTATCTTTAGGGGTAGTTAGCTCTTAGACTGTGAAGAGGCGTCTAGGGAGAGTTAGGTACGCTCCACGGCTATTTCTCGTGTGTGTGATAGGAGTAGGGTTTGCGGTCAGCAGAGTTCCCACTTCCCCAGAGCTTGTCCCTATTTCTGGTTTAACTATCAGGTCATTCCGGGTGCTCCTAACCACCAGGTCCATAACAGGGGACATTATAACTGGATGGATGAGATTGTACCGGGATGGGGCATTACACCAGATTGAGGAAATTATACCAGGATGTAGACATTATGTCAGAATTGGTGATATTATAAATGGATGGATGAGATTGTACCAGGAAGGGGCATTATAGCAGATTGAAGACATTATACTATGATGTGGACATTATGCCAGCATTGGGGATTCTATACTAGGATGGGGACGATATAAAATAATTTCGGATATACTACCTGGTTGGGGGATAATATATTAGGATGGGGAACATTATACCAGTATAGGGATATTATACCAGATTGAAGACATTATACCAGGGTGAGGAACATTACACCAAAATAGGGATATTATACAAGGATGGGGACATTATACCAGGATGAAGATATTATAACAGAAGAAGGGCATTATATTATAATGGTGGACATTATACCAAGATTGGGGAACATTATACCAGGATGGGGACATTATAAAAGGATAAAGACCATTATACCAAAAAGGGTAAAAAATCTGAAAAAAAAAAAAACTTGTTAAAGGCCTATTAAAGGGACTTTTAGAATTTCTAGTTCCAAAAGGTGGCACTAGAGTGCTAGTCCTCTTCCTCTATGAAAATGTAATTTGCGTATTTAATTTCCCAGAGGAGTATGCATGGAGTAACTGATCCAGGTCTCTCATATTTGAAAGGTGAATTCTCACAACAGTAATTTTAAGATCTCTACACAAGTGATCAATGAGATTTATATCAGAGCTCATTGCTGGCCATTTCTGAACTCTCCAGCATTTTGTTTTGTGATAGAAATATATATATATCATGTAGATCTCACTTGCATGTATACTTCTCTATAATCAAATATATACTTATATGCTCACAGCTAATATATACATTATAATCAATGGTTTAAAATGGCTAACACGAACTGATATAACCCAGACAGATCATAAAATGGCTGACACGAACTGATATAACCCAGACAGATCATATGGGGTTTTCCATCCCTAAAGCAAAACAGTGTCAGATGTTTGGTGACTGCTGATCAAATGTCTCAACTCTGTCCTACATACAGAACTCAAGTTTAGTTGCTTAATCCGCTGTCATATGAGCATTAATCACAATATTCCATATATGTTTAGATAACCAATGACAGAGGAGCTAGACAATATGGTAATTAACTAACCACCCCTGACAACCCCTAACCACTCCTTTCTATGTGAAAATATAAAACTATGTATGTACAATAAAGTAGCAGTATTGATGGAATGTTGTTCTGTCACAGTTGTGTACAGTCCATTCTTGATGAGCGCTCAAAATACTCAGTCTAATTGGGTGCGGCCGCAGCACACACAGAGGGATAAATTTATCCAACCCAAATATTTCCATATCATTAATGGCGCCCCAACAGCGAGGCATGGATGAAACGCACACGGGGACCCACTACTGACCGGAGAGACGGAGGTGTAGCCATGGCCTTGGTTCAAGGGATGGAGACTGCGCAGCTCCATAAGTAAGGTAAGAAAATGTTATCATCTTACCTGAAAGTCCCCTGTGCCCAGTCTGGGTCTATACCTCTTGCCGGTCAGGTGTGGTCACCAATTCCCAGGTAGCGTAAAAAGTCCGAAGCCGAATCCTAACCCTGGGAGGTGTCTGCTGTGTGCCGTGTATGTGTTCTGTGTTTGTGTAAAATCCGAGAGAAGAAGGAAAAAGTGACTTTTGTTTATGGTGGCTGGGTAACAGACAGCAGGAGGTCAAATCGCTGAATAAGCTATCACAGATTCCCGTGCAATAGGAGAGACAGGAGGTTTCGGGACAGGCAGTTCCATGATCCAGGCTCAGATGGTGATAGCTTTGAGGGCTGCCACAGATTCCCGTAGCCGGCGGCCAGTCAGGACGACCGGAGCGGAGGGTGGTAGAACCCGGTATATGCGTGCCAGTGCGATTGATAGTTGTCTGTTCCCAGAACGGCCTGCACGTGTCACAGAATTAAAAAGGGCATCTCTCGGGTTGTCTATATGTTTCTGTCTGTCAAGTGTTGCTTCTTTAAGAAGCATGAAATAGTAAAAGAAAGTTTTGTTTTTTGTTTTTTTTCTTTTTTTCCTCTCTCTTGAACTTCCTCTTTTTCAGCTGCGAGCAGAGATAGATTGTAAATCACACTGTCACATCTGTTTTTCTTTTTCTTTTGCAATCTGGCTATGGTGTAGCATATATTTGTGAAGAAGTGAAATTTAAATTGTATCTATCATTTTTGATGCGACATACGTGTTTTCAGATACGTTATTTTAGTGATATTGGATACAGCAGCATATAAAAAGAGGAAGTGTGTCTCTGACTGTATTTGAGCGCAGAGATTCTAAAAGAAAAAAGGAGAAGAGAAAAGCCGTTTTAATTTTTAATTTTTTTTACTCTCTTAAAGGGTCTTTTTCTTTTTGCGGCATTTTAAAGTTTTTTAATTAAGTTTTCCTCAATCTTCAATCTCTTTACCTTTTTACTTTTTTTGGGAAAAAGTTTTTTTTTCTTTCCTTTTGTATCAAAATTTTGAGTTTTTGGTTGTGAACTAAGTTTTTGACGTTTTTTTCTTATCGTTTTGGGTTTTTCTTAGAGTTTTATATACTCATTTTTAGAAGTTTGTTTTTTTTAGTACTGTTTTCTTTTTTCCTTTCTGTGTGTTTTTCGTTTTTTGCTCTTGCCATGGGGAATAAAGTGGCCGAGCAACAGGAGGGTCTTTTATTTCCTAATGAGAAAACAGCCCCTAGATAGTGGCAGAACACGAAGGTGTTAAGTATGTGAAGATTTTTGAAAGGTATAAAGTACGTGAAATTCATTAGAATGGCAGATTTCAAGCTGCGGAATTGCATGACGTAGAAAGGAAAATAAGGGAAGTTAGCTGATGTTAGATTGCTGAATACTAATACATGGTATGAAGTAGCAGCAGAGCTTACATCGTTTAGGTGGTACAGAAAGTTATGTGAGCAAACCAGGAAGTGATTTTTGTGGGTATGAGATGGGAGAATCTGCGCAGTCTGCTTTTAGCAGAATCCATGGTATAGGTAGTTATTTTTGCACAGTATGTGGTGCGCCCCGTCTCTCCCTACAGGGAGAAGGCATAATTGCTCCTCTCTATTATTTCTTGTTGTTCTCCTCTATCCTCCTTTTTCTCTGTCAGTCTTTTCTCTCCGCATTCTTCTCTCTCTCTCTCCTTTCCTCTCCTCTTCCTCCACACTTTTCTTTTCTCTCTCTCCCCCTCTCTATCTCTCTCCTCCATACCCTCCATCTTCTCCTCCCTCCTTCTCCACTCCCCCACCACACCTTTCTCCTCCTTCTTTTCCTTCTCCACACCCATCTCTCCTCCCTCTTCTCCTCACCCTCTCTCTCCCCTCCTTCTCTCTCCTCCCTCTTCTCCTCACCCTCTCTCTCCCCTCCTTCTCCACTCCTCTTCTCCTCCCTCTCTCTCCCTTCCACACCTCCCATCTTCTCCTCCCTCTTCTCCACATTTTCTCTCCCCTCCTACTATTCCTTTGTCTCACTCATCAACCCCTCCTCCTTCTTCTTCCTCTTTTTTCCTCTTCGTTGCTGGCTGGGCCAATGCCCAATTCAAACAATATGGTGCTTACAGCACAAGGTTCCCCTTCCATGTCCCTGGCACAGTCTAGCCATTGCCATTTGTGATATCGGGGAAAGAAGGTGAAAATCCCCCTACACGCAATGCAGTGGGCAGCCCCAGACACATCAGGTAGCAGACAGCTCAGCCCTGGGTGCAGAGGGGGGAGGACTGATATCACCATGTATTGATAATGTACAGCTTCAGCACCAGTCAGAGCTGCCTACATTCACACCAACATGAAACTATAAGCCTAATCCATCATAGCTTCAGCAAGGGGGGAGACATCCTCACATAAAAAAGAAACTTCTAAGTCCAATATCAGTCAGTGTACGACCCCAGTACAAGCT
Organism: Ranitomeya variabilis; assembly: GCF_051348905.1. NCBI lineage: Eukaryota > Metazoa > Chordata > Amphibia > Anura > Dendrobatidae > Ranitomeya > Ranitomeya variabilis. Next base: position 24,472,342 of record NC_135236.1, on the reverse strand, counting down.
ATCACAACTATTCCTCTGATGAAGATGAAGAGGGAACATCATACATGCTGTCCAGTACTAGAAAAGAAACCCACAGGCACCAACAATGCAGGGGCAGATAGAGGCACCACCATTACACTATGTGCACTGCACTTCAAGTCTGGTGACAACCTTCCAGACCCAGGGATGCATCCCATGCCATTTTACCAAAGAATGTAGCAGAACCAGTGAAAATATGCAGCCACCTGGAATGATCTCTGGGCCATGAGTGAAAACAGAAGCAGGTGATGCACTCTGGCCAATCATGAAGAAACAATTCAAACTTCCAGCAGAATTAGACGTACACACTTGGGAGTCAGGGCCACAGCTAATTGAACAACTCAGAGAGTGGGCCAAAGGCAGATTGGCAGGACAAGCCATGACATGAGCCAAGACAAGACAGAGCCTGTAAAGAAGTTTCATGGCAGAGTAATGCAAGTATTCCAAGACTTGGGCTTCACCATTCATGACCAGATACACAGGCAAATGTTGGCACAGGCCTTTGTGCATGGACTGAGACAGCCAATTAGAAAACCACTGATAGTGGCTAGGCCTCAGAACAGGTCAATAGCAGTGGACTGACCCAGCAAAATGTTTTATGTGCGCCTAGGAGACTGTTTATTGCTAATTGTTGCCAAAACTGCCGCCATTATAGCACCACAAAGAGCGCGAAGAAGGAAACAGGTGCTGTGCTGCTGAGAACGCCAGAAGGGGAGCCAGAGGTGAAGACACTGCAAAGTGCCGACCAACACCCCAGAAGAACCGCTGCAGACTCCAGAGAGGAGACACCGACCTCAATAAGGTTAGCAAAGGGGAGAAGCTATGTCGGAGCAGGGGTAAGAAGTGATGGCAGATGCAGCCGCAGCCCCTGTAATGCCCCAAGACCTTGGGTTGGATGCAGCCGCCGGTCTCATGGCACCCCCGGGCCTCGCCACGAATGCACCTGCAGGCCCTGTCTTACCTCCGCAGCTTCAATCAGCAGGCCGGACCCCGCTGCCGCTGCAGTACCCATCATGCTGTTGTCCACAGTAGCCAAAGGGATTGAGTCCCAACCAGGGGTGCAGAAGACAGCCCCTCTCATGGTGACCACTGACCTGGTAGCGCAACCACCCTACAAAGACAGAAGAAGTGTCAAGTGTTACATCTGTGGCAAGTTTGGCCATTACCAGAACCAGTGCAGGGCACCCACGCCCCCGAAGAGACTGGACCCATTCAACCCAAGAGTTGGTCCAGAGAAACAGGTCAAGGAAGAAGTGCAGAAAGCAGTGAAGTACCCCATCCAAAGGACAGGGGCAAGCAAGCCAGGTTCGCAAGACACTACGCTCCTGACATGTAAAACTTCATCTGCAGGACCAATACCTCAAATTACCCTTAAAGTGGATGGCGTTGTCAGATCCAAAGTGGTGCAGCCAGAAGTGTGATGACACCTGTGGAACGCGCTGATCCCACCTGCCTATCAGAATCCTCTGTGTCTCGCATGGGCATTGATGGTCAAGTCAGACATTCTCAGCTTACAAAGCCACTGAGCGTGTGCACTCAGCCAGGACACTCTATCCTGTCCCAGTTTGTGGTGTAAAGGACCTGCCACTCGCTGGGAGTGAACCTACTGCAGAAGCTGAAGGCAACCACAGTGTTCCAGGAAGATGGGACAGTGACACTTTCTTCATCCCTGACCCGAGAAGAGTCATGCTGGTGGCCCTACAAGAACATTAAACAATCGATGAAGCCTACCCAAGGAGGTACTGGATGTAGTACCAGAAAGTCTATGGTCTAAGGGACCCCAGCACATGAGAAAACCTCAAGTTGCCCCAGTACGGGTGTCACTCAAGCCATGTACCCCGTACCCTCGTAAGGCCCAGGCCAGGCCTAGAGTCAAGCTGCCTCTGACCAACTGAAGGTCTACCTGGAAATAGGAATCATTGTTCCTCGCACATCGCCTTGCAATACCCCGCTTTTCCCCGTCAAGAAAAAGACTGTAAAAGGAGAGCCAGCCAAGTTCAGAATGGTATATGACCGGAGAGTTGTGAATGACGCCACGGTGTTTGAAACTGCAATTATGCCGAATCCGCACACTCTGCTCTCAAATGTGCCTGCCACAGCAAAAGTGTTCACAGTGACCGACCTGGCTAATGTTTTCTCCAGTGTTCCCCTTCATCTGGAAGACCAGTTCCTGTTTGCTTTAATGCACCAGGGGGGACACCACACATGGACAGTGATGCCACAGTGGGCCCAGAACAGCCCTTCACAGTTTACCAAAGCAATGTCCACAGTCCTCACCAACTGGGTCACAGACCATGCAGAAGTAACCCACCTACAATACATGGACGATCTACTCCTTTGTGCAATTGACTTTGACACGTGTAAAGCCCATTCCTTGTATCTCATACTCTACCTGGCGGAGCAGCACTGCAAGATCTCAAAGAACAAGGTCCTGTGGTGTCTGAAGCAAGTTACGTTCCAGAGACACTGTATTGCTCACCAGGCGAAACGCCTGACAGATGACCGGAAGACCACAGTGGAGAAGATGGTTCCTCCAACAACTCCGAAGGCGCTACAGGCCTTCCTTGGTCTAGTTTCGTATTGCAGAGCCTGGATCCCTGATGCTTCCATCCTAATGCAGCCTCTGTGTGAATATGTCAGCGTGACCCCGTTCCTCCAGACAGATGTGGCCTTCAGTTCGTTCAAGAAGTTAAAAGGCTCTGTAGTCTCAGCACCAGCACTAGGCCTATCTGACTACAAGAAGCCATTCCGTCTCTACTTGATAAGAAAAGAAGGCCTTGCTACTGGAGTCCTGACGCACCTTCAGGGGGGAAAGCAGATACTTTTGGACTACTTTTCAGCTCGCCTGGATCCAGTTGCAAGGGGAGCCTCTTCCTCCCGCTTGAGAGCAGCAGTTGCAGTACACGCCCTCCTGGACAGGACTACTGACATCAGTGGAAAAAACCATTGGAAATCCTGGCTCTGCATGACATCTGAGCAATCCTCAACCAAACCCAGCCAAAACATCTCTCCACCGCCAGGCATCTTCGCCTCCAGTGCTCTCTACTCCTGCCCGACAATGTCACCAACTGCAGATGCACAGTCCTCAATCCGCCCACTCTACTCCCACTCCCAAGGGGGGATACAGATACGGATCCTCAGATAAAAAGTCTGATCAAAATCTGCATGATACCTTCTGCAGGGATCTGAATTTGCTCCGGAAGGATGACCATGATTGCTTCAGCATCATGCAACAGGAAACAGCAGGACTACCCAAGGTGGCAGAAGAGCCACTGACCAACCCAGAGTTGATCCTCTATGTGGATGGCTCCAGATTTGCAGATGATGAAGGAAGATTCCACACGGGATGTGCAGTGACCAGCAATCAAGAGATCCTGTGGTCCAGAAGTCTGCCGCCCAGTCTGTCAGCCCAGGAAGCAGAACTGATAGCGCTGATGAAGGCCTACCAGATGGCAGAAGACAAGATTGAGAAAATGTATACCGATTAGTGTTGAGCATTCCGATACCGCAAGTATCGGGTATCGGCCGATACTTAGCGGTATCGGAATTCCGATACCGAGATCCGATACTTGCCGCGTATCGGATACCGGAATCGGAAGTTCCCAGGATTCAAACTGCACAAATTTGTACGAAATCAGCCAATGAGAATGATTCCAAGTGTGGGCACATCCTGTTTAGCATGGAGGGCATGAAACTACTGGCAAGGCTGTGATTGGCTGCTGAAATGATGTCATGATGCAGTTTAAAAGTCGCTGGTGCCATTTTGCGCTCACTCTGCTGTGAATTCAGTTAGTGACAGGACGCTGTTTGCTGACTGAGGGCCAGTTTTGAGATAGCGATTTGCTTAATTGTTCTTTTCCAAGGCTAATTTAGCAACCGCTGTGTTCACCTGCTAAACACCTTGCTTTTGCCTTGTAGCGCTGTTTTCACAGCGATCTGCAAGGTCTGTGTGTGTGTGAGTGCAGCCCACTCTCTAGTCTGAGTGCAGCCATAGGCCATCCATAGCTGGTTGTATTCACTTCAGGGAGGGTGGTTCATTGCCTCATACTGTTCTTTGTTTTTTTTTTGTTTGTTTTTTTGAAGTAGTGCAGGCTGCTGCACATTTTTTCAAATAATTCCTATTAGTGACTTTCCACCCGTCTCCAGCTAACTTGTGGAAAAACACTACATAGGATAATGTAGAGGAGGGTTTTTGGGCTTTGCAGCGCCGTTTACGGCTGTCTGCACGGTCTCCGTGTGACTGCAGCTCGCCCTGTAGTCTGTGAGCAGCCATAGCCTGGTTGTCTCCAGCTCAGGGTTCTTCACTGCGTCATACCGTAAAATCAATTTTCCTTTTGTTTTAAGTAGTGCAGGCTGCTGCACAGTTTTTCAAAAAATTCCTATTAGTGTCTTTCCACCCGTCTCCAGCTAACTTGTGGAAAAACACTACATAGGATAACGTAGAGGAGGGTTTTTGGGCCTTGCAGCGCCATTTACGGCTGTCTGCACGGTCTCCGTGTGACTGCAGCTCGCCCTGTAGTCTGTGAGCAGCCATAGCCTGGTTGTCTCCAGCTCAGGGTTCTTCACTGCGTCATACCGTAAAATCAATTTTCCTTTTGTTTTAAGTAGTGCAGGCTGCTGCACATTTTTTCAAATAATTCCTATTAGTGACTTTCCACCCATCTCCAGCTAACTTGTGGAAAAACACTACATAGGATAACGTAGAGGAGGGTTTTTGGGCTTTGCAGCGCCGTTTACGGCTGTCTGCACGGTCTCCGTGTGACTGCAGCTCGCCCTGTAGTCTGTGAGCAGCCATAGCCTGGTTGTCTCCAGCTCAGGGTTCTTCACTGCGTCATACCGTAAAATCAATTTTCCTTTTGTTTTAAGTAGTGCAGGCTGCTGCACATTTTTTCAAATAATTCCTATTAGTGACTTTCCACCCATCTCCAGCTAACTTGTGGAAAAACACTACATAGGATAACGTAGAGGAGGGTTTTTGGCCTTTGCAGCGCCGTTTACGGCTGTCTGCACGGTCTCCGTGTGACTGCAGCTCGCCCTGTAGTCTGTGAGCAGCCATAGCCTGGTTGTCTCCAGCTCAGGGTTCTTCACTGCGTCATACCGTAAAATCAATTTTCCTTTTGTTTTAAGTAGTGCAGGCTGCTGCACATTTTTTCAAAAAATTCCTATTAGTGTCTTTCCACCCGTCTCCAGCTAACTTGTGGAAAAACACTACATACGATAACGTAGAGGAGGGTTTTTGGGCCTTGCAGCGCCGTTTACGGCTGTCTGCATGGTCTCCGTGTGACTGCAGCTCTCTCTGTTGTCAGTTCAGCCCCCAAAAAATAAATAAATAATAAAGTTCACCAAACACACCAGTGACACCACTTTACATTTGTGTAGGCCACATTAGCTCATATTAAAGTCTAGTCCACACTTTAGAAAATTAGTGTTTCTTATACCTGTTAGGAGCTCTTCAGGAATAAGCACACAAAGCCGTTAGTGTTGTGAAATTGGATTTTGGGCTCCCCTGGTGGCCACTGGTGGAATTGAACTGGTGTGCATCATCCTCTCTGTTCACCTGTTTCCATCAGGATGTGGGAGTCGCTATTTAGCCTTGCTCCTCTGTCACTTCCATGCCGGTCAACATTGTAATCAGAAGCCTTTCTGTGCATGTTCCTGCTGCTAGACAACTCCCAGCTAAGTTGGACTTTAGTCCTTGTTTGTTTTTGCATTTTGTTCCAGTTCACAGCTGTAGTTTCGTTTCTGTGTCTGGAAAGCTCTTGTGATCTGAAATTGCCACTCTGATGTTATGAGTTAATACTAGAGTCTTAAAGTAATTTCAGGATGATGTTTTGATAGGGTTTTCAGCTGACCATGAAAGTGCCCTTTCTGTCTTCCTGCTATCTAGTAAGCGGACCTCAATTTTGCTAAACCTATTTTCATACTACGTTTGTCATTTCATCTAAAATCACCGCCAATATTTGTGGGGGCCTCTGTCTGCCTTTCGGGGAAATTTCTCTAGAGGTGAGCCAGGACTATATTTTCCTCTGCCAGGATTAGTTAGTCCTCCGGCCGGCGCTGGGCGTCTAGGGATAAAACGCAGGCTACGCTACCCGGCTACTGTTAGTTGTGCGGCAGGTTTAGTTCATGGTCAGTTTAGTTTCCATCCTTCCAAGAGCTAGTTCGTATGTTTGCTGGGCTATGTTCTCTTGCCATTGAGAACCATAACACGTTAGTACTTTTCTGCTTATCTTTATCATTAAACCAAGATGAAGAAGGCAGTGAGTAAGGCACGTGGGCGTGGGCGCGGAGCAGGGAGAGGACGTGGGGATTCTGTGCCTGCTGCGGGCACCGGTTACTCATCAGCACCCACTTTCACCAGGGAACAGTCGTTCATGCGCAGCTTTGTCACAGAGCACCAAACACCGCTGCTGCGTGAAGACCAAATTGAATCCGTTGTCGGATGGATGGCAGCTAATGCATCGACTTCAATTAGTGCCACATCCTCTCAGACACAGAGCACTGGAGAGCAGCCATCTGTCTCTTCACCACCTGCCAAATTGCCCAGGCAGACAGAGATCTCAGGACAGGAGCCGTCTCTACTTCTGTTCTCTGAATCATCTCTTGGCTTGGAAACAGGGGGCCAGCCAAGCAGCATTGGAGAAATGGAAGAAGAGGCAGGGTGCAGTGATGCCCAACCGCTTTTTCTCTCTTCCTCTGAAGAGGCGGGTGGGCCAGTGCCTCTGGTCACCACATCGCAGGCCGCATCCGCTGATGACACTCAGGTGCCACTTTCTGGTGCGTGCTCTGCTGCTGAGACTACCCAGGAGGAGCAGTTGGGGGCAGAGGGTAGTGTAGATGATGAGGTCCTTGACCCATCGTGGCGTGAGGGACAGGAAGGTGGTGGGAGCAGCTCTGAGGAAGAGATTCCCCGTACGGCCCAAAGAGGGAGAGGGAGGGGGAAGACTGCGGATCCTGCAGCCTCCGCTTTGGCACCCGTTAGGAGCATGTCTCTTCCAAAAGCCAAAAAGGGCACTCCCAAGACTTGCAGTGCCTGGTCCTTTTTTGACACAGTTGCAGATGACATTTGCTATATTAAATGCAAGGTGTGTCATCACAAAGTCAAAAGAGGTCGAAATGTCAGCAACCTCAATACCTCCAACATGTGGAAACATGTGCGCACCAGGCACGCGGCGGAGTTAGAAAAACACACTGAAGAGCTAGGCCAACCAACAGTGGCAGCTACCACCTCTTCAGCTCGTGTTGCCTCTTCCTCCAGCTCACACGCAGCTGGTTCGGCTTCCTCCCAGGATCACCGTGGAAGAACCTCTGGCCCTGTTGTCCAGAGACCCGCTGTAATTCCACCCGCAGCACCACTTTCCCAGTCATCCACACACTTCCAGCCCAGTCTACAGCCATCGGTAGTACAGGCATGGGAGAAAAGGCGGCCTTTCTCGTCAAACCACCCACGAGCACAGGCTCTGACTGCAGGCATTGCCAAACTTCTGTCACTGGAAATGCTGTCATTCAGGCTGGTGGAGACTGACAGCTTCCGTGACTTGATGTCATTGGCAGTCCCCCAGTACAATGTGCCCAGCCGCTTTTACTTCAGCAGGCAAGCCGTCCCTGCCCTGCACAAGCATGTGGAGGGACACATAAAACACGCGCTACTGAATGCCGTCAGTAGCAAGGTCCACCTCACCACCGATGCGTGGACCAGTCAACATGGACAGGGGCGATACCTTTCCCTCACTGCCCATTGGGTTAATGTCGTTGAGCCGGGTACAGATCGTGCGAGTGGCGCAGGACATGTCCTGCCCACTCCAAGGATTGCAGGAATCCATTCTGTACACATTGACTCCTCCTCTTACACCAGTTCCTCAGAATCATTGCTGCAGGAGCCGTCACAGTCCACCTCCACATGGACCCGTGATGAACGTTTACCTGTTACGACCGACATCAGCACAGCCGTGGCCAAACGTCAACAGGCCGTCTTGAAATTAATTTCTTTGGGGAATCGAAGCCACACAGCGCAGGAGCTCTGGAATGCCATCAAGCAGGAGAGCGATGTGTGGTTTGTGCCAGCGAATCTCCAACCAGGCATGGTAGTGTGTGATAATGGCCGAAATCTGGTGGCAGCTCTGGGCCTCGGCAACCTCACTCACATCCCATGTCTGGCACATGTGCTCAATTTGGTCGTGCAGAGTTTTTTGAGGGACTATCCGGATCTTGATGCGCTGCTGCACAAGGTCCGCCTAGAGTGTGCGCACTTGCGGCGTTCCAGCACGGCAAAAGCGCGCATTGCGGCTCTGCAGCGCCGACACCACCTGCCGGAACATCGCATCATATGTGACCTACCTACCAGGTGGAATTCCACGTTACATATGTTGGAGCGGTTGTGTGAGCAGCAGCAAGCTGTAATGGAGTACCAGCTGCATCAGGCGCAAAGAAGTCGCACTCCGCGCCGTACAGACTTCACAACCACAGAGTGGGCCACTATGAATGACGTCTGCCAGGTTTTGCGTCCCTTTGATTATTCCACGCGGATGGCGAGTGCAGATGATGCACTAGTCAGCATGACTGTCCCCCTTATCTGCCTGCTTGAAAAATCACTGCAAGCGCTAAGGGATGATGTTGTGGAAGAGGTGGAGGATGAGGATTCATCATTTCCATCATCTTCTGGACAGTCAGCGCCACGTGGTTCCTCACAAACGCGTAGGCAGGGGACAGTTTGTGAGGAGGATGAGGAGGAGTCAATGGAGGAGGAAGACATCTGTCCAGAGGAGGGAGTTACACAATTGTCCAGTACTCAGTGTGTACAGCGAGGGTGGGGTGATGACGAGCGGGCAGAGATCACGCCTCCAGCAGGGGACAGCATTTCTTGGGCAGTTGGCAGTCTGCAGCACATGGTGGATTACATGCTGCAGTGCCTGAGAAATGACAGCCGCATCGCCCACATTCTCAACATGTCTGATTATTGGGTGTTCACCCTCCTCGATCCTCGCTACCGGGACAACGTAGAAAGCCTCATCACACCGTTGAACCGGGAGCGAAAAATGCGGGAGTACCAAGACACACCGGTGAATTCCATCATCTTCTCCATTCCAACTGAGAGAAGTGCTGCTAGTGCATTACAAAGCAGCTCAGTGCGTCCAGGCAGTGGTGGAGGCTCTGCACAAAGAGGGAGCAGAAGCAGTGCCTCTGCCCAAGGCATGACCAGTATGGCCCAACTGTGGCACAGTTTTCTGTGCCCGCCACAAAAGTCTACACCATCACAGACGGCTCCAGTCAGCAGGAGGCAACGGTTCCGTCAGATGGTGACAGACTACATGTCTTGCCCTCTTGCTGTATTCCCAGACGGCTCTTCACCTTTCAAGTTTTGGGTCTCAAAGCTGGATACATGGCCAGAGCTAAGCCAGTATGCATTGGAGGTGCTGGCTTGCCCTGCGGCTAGTGTATTATCGGAACGAGTCTTAGTGCTGCAGGTGGTGTACTAACTGACCGTCGCATGCGACTATCCTCCGATAACGTTGACCGGCTTACAGTAATGCTGCACAAGGAAAAGGTAGCTATTTTCATTATGCTCCTTGCACACGCAGAACTTAACACTTATAAAATGTGTCCATTGATACCGTAAAACCGTCCCGGAGGTGGGACTTTCCTTCGTAATATGACGCAGCACAGCTGTCATTCCTACCCCCTCGGCGCCGTGCCCCGCCTCCTCAGCGTTGTTTGATTCCGTCCCGGAGCCTGCGCTGTTATGTTATCCCTTGGCCAGGCACACTTAGCGCTGCCCATCTTCTGACATCATTTGGTGTCAGGCTGGCTGTGCCTGTGCGGCCGCGCTGGCCGAGAGCCCGCCTCGCATTGTCTTCTGATTTAATCCCACTGGGGGCCTGAGATCCATGGACATGCGCAGTGCATATCTGAACCTCCGCCTCTCACTCATCTCCCTACGCCTTCTTCAGACTGTGCGCCGTCAGCTGATCCCTAATAGCATGCCACGGCCGTGACGCCGCACAGTCTGAAGAAGCCGTAGGGAGGGAGTGAGAGGCGAGGATATGCACTGCGCATGGCCACGGATCCCAGGCCCGCGGTGGGATTACATTAGACGACACTGCGAGGCGGGCTCTCGGCCAACGCGGCCGCACAGGCGCAGCCAGCCTGACACAAAATGATGTCAGAAGATGGGCAGCGCTAAGTGTGCCTGGCCAAGGGATAACATAACAGCGCAGGCTCTGGGACGGAATCAAACAACGCTGAGGAGCCGGGGCACGGCGCCAAGGGGGTAGGAATGACAGCTGTGCTGCGTCATATTACGAAGGAAAGTCCCACCTCCGGGACGATCTCACGGTTTCAGGGGACACATTTTATAAGTGTTTAGTTCTGTGTTTGCAAGGAGCATAATGAAAAGAGCCACCTTTTCCTTTTGCATCTTTTGTGCTGCACAAGCTGGCTCTTTCAGCTACAAACGCCTTGGGGGGGGGTTAAAGGTTCCCTTTCGACTTTCTCCAAGGCTTCGGCCTACATTGTGTTCCTCTGCTTCTCCTGCTGTCCCTGGGCTCCAACACCGCTAGTTGTTGCCTGGTAGTGCTGTACGCACAGTCAACAGTCGCTCCTCTGTTATTGGGGTTCAGTAACGTCAGCTGTTCCCCAGCTGTGTGTGTGGCAATCCCTCCTATCTCCTCCACCTCCTCCTCCTCCTGTCCCTGGGCTCCAACACCGCTAGTTGCTGTCCAGAAGTGCTGTACGCACAGTCCCAACACTCGCTCCTCTGTTATTGGGGTTCAGTAACGTCAGCTATTCCCCAGCTGTGTGTGTGGCAATCCCTCCTATCTCCTCCACCTCCTCCTCCTGCTGTCCCTGGGCTCAAACACCGCTAGTTGTTGCCTGGTAGTGCTGTACGCACAGTCAACAGTCGCTCCTCTGTTATTGGGGTTCAGTAACGTCAGCTGTTCCCCAGCTGTGTGTGTGGCAATCCCTCCTATCTCCTCCACCTCCTCCTCCTCCTGTCCCTGGGCTCCAACACCGCTAGTTGCTGTCCAGAAGTGCTGTACGCACAGAGCCAAACACCTCGCCAATGTGTTAGTGGGGTTCAGTAACGCCTGCTGCTCCCCTGCTGTGTGTGTGGCAATCCCTCCTATCTCCTCCACCTCCTCCTCCTCCTGTCCCTGGGCTCCAACACCGCTAGTTGCTGTCCAGAAGTGCTGTACGCACAGTCCCAACACTCACTCCTCTGTTATTGGGGTTCAGTAACGTCAGCTGTTCCCCAGCTGTGTGTGTGGCAATCCCTCCTATCTCCTCCACCTCCTCCTCCTGCTGTCCCTGGGCTCCAACACCGCTAGTTGTTGCCTGGTAGTGCTGTACGCACAGTCAACAGTCACTCCTCTGTTATTGGGGTTCAGTAACGTCAGCTGTTCCCCAGCTGTGTGTGTGGCAATCCCTCCTATCTCCTCCACCTCCTCCTCCTCCTGTCCCTGGGCTCCAACACCGCTAGATGCTGTCCAGAAGTGCTGTACGCACAGAGCCAAACACCTCGCCAATGTGTTAGTGGGGTTCAGTAACGCCTGCTGCTCCCCTGCTGTGTGTGTGGCAATCCCTCCTATCTCCTCCACCTCCTCCTCCTCCTGTCCCTGGGCTCCAACACCGCTAGTTGCTGTCCAGAAGTGCTGTACGCACAGTCCCAACACTCGCTCCTCTGTTATTGGGGTTCAGTAACGTCAGCTGTTCCCAGCTGTGTGTGTGGCAATCCCTCCTATCTCCTCCACCTCCTCCTCCTGCTGTCCCTGGGCTCCAACACCGCTAGTTGTTGCCTGGTAGTGCTGTACGCAGAGTCAACAGTCGCTCCACTGTTATTGGGGTTCAGTAACGTCAGCTGTTCCCCAGCTGTGTGTGTGGCAATCCCTCCTATCTCCTCCACCTCCTCCTCCTCCTGTCCCTGGGCTCCAACACCGCTAGTTGCTGTCCAGAAGTGCTGTACGCACAGAGCCAAACACCTCGCCAATGTGTTAGTGGGGTTCAGTAAGGCCTGCTGCTCCCCTGCTGTGTGTGTGGCAATCCCTCCTATCTCCTCCACCTCCTCCTCCTCCTGTCCCTGGGCTCCAACACCGCTAGTTGCTGTCCAGAAGTGCTGTACGCACAGAGCCAAACACCTCGCCAATGTGTTAGTGGGGTTCAGTAACGCCTGCTGCTCCCCTGCTGTGTGTGTGGCAATCCCTCCTATCTCCTCCACCTCCTCCTCCTCCTGTCCCTGGGCCCCAACACCGCTAGTTGCTGTCCAGAAGTGCTGTACGCACAGTCCCAACACTCGCTCCTCTGTTATTGGGGTTCAGTAATGTCAGCTGTTCCCCAGCTGTGTGTGTGGCAATCCCTCCTATCTCCTCCACATCCTCCTCCTGCTGTCCCTGGGCTCCAACACCGCTAGTTGTTGCCTGGTAGTGCTGTACGCACAGTCAACAGTCGCTCCTCTGTTATTGGGGTTCAGTAACGTCAGCTGTTCCCCAGCTGTGTGTGTGGCAATCCCTCCTATCTCCTCCACCTCCTCCTGTCCCTGGGCTCCAACACCGCTAGTTGCTGTCCAGAAGTGCTGTATGCACAGAGCCAAACACCTCGCCAATGTGTTAGTGGGGTTCAGTAACGCCTGCTGCTCCCCTGCTGTGTGTGTGGCAATCCCTCCTATCTCCTCCACCTCCTCCTCCTCCTGTCCCTGGGCTCCAACACCGCTAGTTGCTGTCCAGAAGTGCTGTACGCACAGAGCCAAACACCTCGCCAATGTGTTAGTGGGGTTCAGTAACGCCTGCTGTTCCCCTGCTGTGTATACGGCAACGTGTACTGCGACCGCCACGCAGGCACAACAAGTTAAATTTAAGGGAACCTGTCCCCCCCCCCCAGGGGTTTGTTACTGAAGGAGCCACCTTGTGCAGCAGTAATGATGCAAAGGGAAAAAGTGCCTCTTTTCGTGGTGCTCCTTGCACATGCTGAAACTAACACTTATGAAATGTGTCCCCTCACACCGTTAAACCGTCCGGTAGGTAGAACTTTCCTTTGTCATGTGACGCAGCACAGCCGTCATACTTACCCCCTTGGCGCCGTGCACCGCCTCCTCAGCGTTGTTTGAATCTGTCCCGGAGCCTGCGCTGTTAGGTTAGCCCTTGGCCATGCACACATTTTGCGCTGCCCGTCTTCTGACATCATTTGGTGTCAGGCTGGCTGCACCTGTGCGGCCGCGCTGGCCGAGAGCCGGCCTCGCATTGTCTTCTGATTTAATCCCACTGGGGGCCTGAGATCCATGGACATGCGCAGTGCATATCTGAACCTCCGCCTCTCACTCATCTCCCTACGGCTTCTTCAGACTGTGCGGTGTCAGCTGATCCCTAATAGCATGCCACGGCCGTGACACCGCACAGTCTGAAGAAGCCATAGGGAGGGGAGTGAGAGGCGAGGATATGCACTGCGCATGGCCACGGATCCCAGGCCCGCGGTGGGATTACATTAGACGACACTGCGAGGCGGGCTCTCGGCCAGCGCGGCCGCACAGGCGCAGCCAGCCTGACACCAAATGATGCCAGAAGACGGGCAGCGCAAAATGTGTGCATGGCCAAGGGCTAACCTAACAGCGCAGGCTCCGGGACAGATTCAAACAATGCTGAGGAGGCGGCGCATGGCGCCAAGGGGGTAAGAATGACGGCTGTGCTGCGTCACATGACAAAGGAAAGTTCCACCTACCGGACGGTTTAACGGTGTGAGGGGACACATTTCATAAGTGTTAGGTTCAGCATGTGCAAGGACCATAATTAAAAGAGCTAAGTTTACCTTTTCCAGCATTAGTGCTGTACACGATGGCTCTTTCAGCTACAAACGCCTGGGGGGGGGATAAAGGTTCCCTTTCAACTTGCTGCAATGCAGGCTTCGGCCTACACTCCGCTCCCCCTGCTCCTCCTCCTGCTGACCCTGGGCTCTAACACCGCCAGTTGGGGCCCAGATGTGCTAGCTGCACAGAGAAAAACACCAGCCAATGTGTCAGTGGGGTCCAGCACTGCCAGCTGTTCCCCTGCTGTGTAGCCGGCAATGTGTCCTGCGACAGCCACGCAGACACAAGAACTGAAATTGAAGGGAACCTGTCCCCCCTCCCCCAGGTGTTTCTATGTTTTACAGCCACCTTGTACAGCAGTAATGCTGCATGTGTGCAAGGTGGCTCAGAAACTTATTCTCCTTGCCCATGGGGAACTGAACACGTCTAAAATGTGTCCTCTGTGACCATTTAACCGTCCCGGAGGTGTGACTTTCCTTTGTAATGACACGCTACAACCCCCTTGGTAGCGCTGCCCGTCTTCTGGCATCATTGTTTGGCTGGCTGCGCCTCTGCGGCCGCCCTGCCCCACACAACGCCCCTCGGTGTCTTATTTATTTGGACTGCGAGGGTGTGATTGACGGGCATGAACGGTGCATTTCTTCGCCTATCCCTCATCTCCTTCCGCCTTCTTCGGACTGTGCGGCTTCATGGCCGTGGCATGCGATAAGGGATCAGCTGACGCCGCATAGTCTGAAGCAGGTGTAAGAACCCAAGCGAGAGGCGAACATATGTACTGCGCCAGGCCATGAATCCCAGCCCCGCAGTGTTTTAACAATGTTAAGACACTGCGGGGCTGGGATTCATGGGCATCGTGAACCGCACCGGCCGACATCAAATGTTGTCAGAGGACGGGCAGCGCTAACAGCGCAAGGCCAAGGGATAACACGACAGCGCAGACTCCTGTGCAACAAATAACGATGCTCAGGAGGCCGCACAAAGCACCAAGGTGGCATTTTTGTCAGCTGTGCTGCATCTCATTACGAAGGGAACTCATGCCTCCAAAACAGTTTGACTGTGTAAGGGCCTAAATGTTATACGTGTTCCTTTCAGCGTGTGCAAGGAGCAAAATTAAAAGAGCAACCTTTGACTTGTGCAGCATTACTGCTGCATAAGCTGTGGCTCTTCTAGTTTGTAACCCCTGAGGGGGGGTTAAAGGTTACTTTTAAAATCGGTTCAATTAGGCTTCGGCCTACACTCTGCTCCACCTGCAGAGCCCGGGCTCCAACACGGCTAGTTGCTGTCCGGAAGTGCTGGCTGCACAGAGCCAAACACCTCGCCAATGTGTCAGTGGGGTTCAGCACCGCCAGCTGTTCCCCTGCTGTGTAGCCGGCAACGTGTCCTGCGACCGCCACGCAGACACAACAGACCCAAAGCTGCCGCCAGTGCAGGCTTCGGCCTACACTCCGCTCCCCCTGCTCCTCCTCCTGCTGACCCTGGGCTCTAACATCGCCAGTTGGGGCCCAGATGTGCTAGCTGCACAGAGAAAAACACCAGCCAATGTGTCAGTGGGGTCCAGCACCGCCAGCTGTTCCCCTGCTGTGTAGCCGGCAACGTGTCCTGCGACAGCCACGCAGACACAAGAACTGAAATTGAAGGGAACCTGTCCCCCCTCACCCAGGTGTTTCTATGTTTTACAGCCACCTTGTACAGCAGTAATGCTGCATGTGTGCAAGGTGGCTCAGAAATTTATTCTCCTTGCCCATGGGGAACTGAACACGTCTAAAATGTGTCCTCTGTGACCATTTAACCGTCCCGGAGGTGTGACTTTCCTTTGTAATGACACGCTGCAACCCCCTTGGTAGCGCTGCCCATCTTCTGGCATCATTGTTTGGCTGGCTGCGCCTCTGCGGCCGCCCTGCCCCACACAACGCCCCTCGGTGTCTTATTTATTTGGACTGCGAGGGTGTGATTGATGGGCATGAGCAGTGCATATGTTCGCCTGTCCCTCATCTCCTTCCACCTTCTTCAGACTGTGCGGCTTCATGGCCGTGGCATGCGATAAGGGATCAGCTGACGCCGCACAGTCTGAAGCGGGTGTAAGGACCCGAGTGTGAGAGACGAACATATGTACTGCGCCAGGCCATGAATCCCAGCCCCGCAGTGTTTTAACTATGTAAAGACACTGCGGGGCTGGGATTCATGGTCATCGCAAAGCGCAACGGCCGACATTAAATGATGTCAGAACATGGGCAGCGCTAACAGCGCAAGGCCAAGGGATAAAACGACAGCGCAGACTCCTGTACAGCAAATAACAACGCTCAGGAGGCTGCGCTCAGCACCAAGGTGGGATTCTTGACATCTGTGCTGCGTCCCATTACGAAGGGAACTCTCGCCTCCAACACAGTTTGACTGTATAAAGTGCTAAATGTTATACGTGTTTCATTCAGCGTGTGAAAGGAGAAAAATTAAAAGAGCAACTTTTGACTTGTGCAGCACTACTGCTGCATAAGCTGTGGCTCTTCTAGTTTGTAACACCTGAGGGGGGTTAAAGATTACCTTTGAAATTGGTTCAATTAGGCTTCGGCCTACACTCTGCTCCCTCTCCTCCTCCTGCTGACCCTGGGCTCTAACACCGCCAGTTGGGGCCCAGATGTGCTAGCTGCACAGAGAAAAACACCTCGCCAATGTGTCAGTGGGGTTCAGCACCGCCAGCTGTTCCCCTGCTGTGTAGCCGGCAACGTGTCCTGTGACAGCCACGCAGACACAACAGACCCAAAGCTGCCGCCAGTGCAGGCTTCGGCCTACACTCCCCTCCCCCTCCTCCTCCTGCTGACCCTGGGCTCTACCACCACCAGTTGGGGCGCAGATGTGCTAGATGCACAGAGAAAAACACCAGCCAATGTGTCAGTGGGGTCCAGCACCGCCAGCTGTTCCCCTGCTGTGTAGCCGGCAACGTGTCCTGCGACCGCCACGCAGACACAACAGACCCAAAGCTGCCGCCAGTGCAGGCTTCGGCCTACACTCCGCTCCCCCTGCTCCTCCTCCTGCTGACCCTGGGCTCTAACACCGCCAGTTGGGGCCCAGATGTGCTAGCTGCACAGAGAAAAACACCAGCCAATGTGTCAGTGGGGTCCAGCACCGCCAGCTGTTCCCCTGCTGTGTAGCCGGCAACGTGTCCTGCGACAGCCACGCAGACACAAGAACTGAAATTGAAGGGAACCTGTCCCCCCTCCCCCAGGTGTTTCTATGTTTTACAGCCACCTTGTACAGCAGTAATGCTGCATGTGTGCAAGGTGGCTCAGAAACTTATTCTCCTTGCCCATGGGGAACTGAACACATCTAAAATGTGTCCTCTGTGACCATTTAACCGTCCCGGAGGTGTGACTTTCCTTTGTAATGACACGCTGCAACCCCCTTGGTAGCGCTGCCCGTCTTCTGGCATCATTGTTTGGCTGGCTGCGCCTCTGCGGCCGCCCTGCCCCACACAACGCCCCTCGGTGTCTTATTTATTTGGACTGCGAGGGTGTGATTGATGGGCATGAACGGTGCATTTCTACGCCTATCCCTCATCTCCTTCCGCCTTCTTCGGACTGTGCGGCTTCATGGCCGTGGCATGCGATAAGGGATCAGCTGACGCCGCATAGTCTGAAGCAGGTGTAAGAACCCAAGCGAGAGGCGAACATATGTACTGCGCCAGGCCATGAATCCCAGCCCCGCAGTGTTTTAACAATGTTAAGACACTGCGGGGCTGGGATTCATGGGCATCGCGAACCGCACCGGCCGACATCAAATGTTGTCAGAGGACGGGCAGCGCTAACAGCGCAAGGCCAAGGGATAACACAACAGCGCAGACTCCTGTGCAACAAATAACGATGCTCAGGAGGCCGCGCAAAGCACCAAGGTGGCATTTTTGTCAGCTGTGCTGCGTCTCATGAAGGGAACTCACGCCTCCAAAACAGTTTGACTGTGTAAGGGCCTAAATGTTATACGTGTTCCTTTCAGCGTGTGCAAGGAGCAAAATTAAAAGAGCAACCTTTGACTTGTGCAGCATTACTGCTGCATAAGCTGTTGCTCTTCTAGTTTGTAACCCCTGAGGGGGGGTTAAAGGTTACTTTTAAAATTGGTTCAATTAGGCTTCGGCCTACACTCTGCTCCGCCTGCAGAGCCCGGACTCCAACACCGCTAGTTGCTGTCCGGAAGTGCTGGCTGCACAGAGCCAAACACCTCGCCAATGTGTCAGTGGGGTTCAGCACCGCCAGCTGTTCCCCTGCTGTGTAGCCGGCAACGTGTCCTGCGACCGCCACGCAGACACAACAGACCCAAAGCTGCCGCCAGTGCAGGCTTCGGCCTACACTCCGCTCCCCCTGCTCCTCCTCCTGCTGACCCTGGGCTCTAACACCGCCAGTTGGGGCCCAGATGTGCTAGCTGCACAGAGAAAAACACCAGCCAATGTGTCAGTGGGGTCCAGCACCGCCAGCTGTTCCCCTGCTGTGTAGCCGGCAACGTGTCCTGCGACAGCCACGCAGACACAAGAACTGAAATTGAAGGGAACCTGTCCCCCCTCCCCCAGGTGTTTCTATGTTTTACAGCCACCTTGTACAGCAGTAATGCTGCATGTGTGCAAGTTGGCTCAGAAACTTATTCTCCTTGCCCATGGGGAACTGAACACGTCTAAAATGTGTCCTCTGTGACCATTTAACCGTCCCGGAGGTGTGACTTTCCTTTGTAATGACACGCTGCAACCCCCTTGGTAGCGCTGCCCGTCTTCTGGCATCATTGTTTGGCTGGCTGCGCCTCTGCGGCCGCCCTGCCCCACGCAACGCCCCTCGGTGTCTTATTTATTTGGACTGCGAGGGTGTGATTGATGGGCATGAGCAGTGCATATGTTCGCCTGTCCCTCATCTCCTTCCGCCTTCTTCAGACTGTGCGGCTTCATGGCCGTGGCATGCGATAAGGGATCAGCTGACGCCGCACAGTCTGAAGCGGGTGTAAGGACCCGAGTGTGAGAGGCGAACATATGTACTGCGCCAGGCCATGAATCCCAGCCCCGCAGTGTTTTAACTATGTAAAGACACTGCAGGGCTGGGATTCATGGTCATCGCAAAGCGCAACGGCCGACATTAAATGATGTCAGAAGATGGGCAGCACTAACAGCGCAAGGCCAAGGGATAAAACAACAGCGCAGACTCCTGTACAGCAAATAACAACGCTCAGGAGGCTGCGCTCAGCACCAAGGTGGGATTCTTGACATCTGTGCTGCGTCCCATTACGAAGGGAACTCTCGCCTCCAACACAGTTTGACTGTATAAAGGGCTAAATGTTATACGTGTTTCATTCAGCGTGTGCAAGGAGAAAAATTAAAAGAGCAACCTTTGACTTGTGCAGCACTACTGCTGCATAAGCTGTGGCTCTTCTAGTTTGTAACACCTGAGGGGGGGGTTAAAGGTTACCTTTGAAATTGGTTCAATTAGGCTTCGGCCTACACTCTGCTCCCTCTCCTCCTCCTGCTGACCCTGGGCTCTAACACCGCCAGTTGGGGCCCAGATGTGCTAGCTGCACAGAGAAAAACACCTCGCCAATGTGTCAGTGGGGTTCAGCACCGCCAGCTGTTCCCCTGCTGTGTAGCCGGCAACGTGTCCTGCGACAGCCACGCAGACACAACAGACCCAAAGCTGCCGCCAGTGCAGGCTTCGGCCTACACTCCCCTCCCCCTCCTCCTCCTGCTGACCCTGGGCTCTAACACCGCCAGTTGGGGCCCAGATGTGCTAGCTGCACAGAGTAAAACACCAGCCAATGTGTCAGTGGGGTTCAGCACTGCCAGCTGTTCCCCTGCTGTGTAGCCGGCAACGTGTCCTGCGACAGCCACGCAGACACAACAGACCCAAAGCTGCCACCAGTGCAGGCTTCGGCCTACACTCCCCTCCCTCTCCTCCTTCTGCTGACCCTGGGCTCTAACACCGCCAGTTGGGGCTCTAGGAAGACAAGCTTGAATAGGTCCCCATCCTGGTTCCAGTACCGTCAGCTGGTTCCGGGCATAGCCTTTGGCTTAGGTGCCTCCCTCTGGGTATCCGAGTTCCACCAACGTCAGGTGGTCCTTGGTAGTGCTTTCAGGCACGGGTACCTCCTGCTTAGTAACTGGGTTCCAGTAACATCAGCTGGTCCTCGGTAGTTCCATTGGCTCTTGGACCTTCGGCTACCCATCCGGGTTCCTGTACCATCAGCTGGTTCTCGGCAGTGTCTTTTGCTCTTGTACCTTCTGCTCCCCATCCTGGTTCCAGTACCGTCAGTTGGTTCCGGGCAGAGCCTTTGGCTTAGGTGCCTCCCTCTGGGTATCCGAATTCCACCAACGTCAGGTGGTCCTTGGTAGTGCTTTCAGGCACTGGTACCTCCTGCTTAGTAACCGGGTTCCAGTAACGTCAGCTGGTCCACGGTAGTTCCATTGGCTCTTGGACCTTCGGGTAGCCATCCGAGTTCCAGTTCCATCAGCTGTTTCTCGGCATTTTCTCAGCCTTCTTGTACCTTCTGCTACATTTCCAAGTTCAAGACCCTAAAGACGATGACCCGGAAGACCACCCCTAAGATGATGACGACACCAGAGACGACAACCACCGAGATGACGACGACCCTGGAGACGATGACCCTGAAGACGACCCCGATGACGACGACCCCGGAGACGACGACCCTGGAGATGACGACGACCTGGAAGACCGAGAAGCAGAAGAACAAGAGGCTGCAGAACAAAGAGCAGAAGAACATTAAGCATAAGACTAAATATCAGAGCAAAAGATATTATCTAAATTATAAGCAGAAGAAGACTAAGCAGTGTATGGGGGTGAGTCCGTTCCTCCTCGTGGTGCCCCTGGATAAAGCCTGATGCTGCAGGCCAAACTGAACGCGGACAAATGTAACTCTTTTGTGACAGGCAGAACGGAAGGTGTAATCTTCAAACTTTTATAGATAACAACTACGGGAATGCCTGTCACAAATAAGAATATGATGAAGAAGTTGAATATGAAGAAGATAATAGTTAAATAAAAAGAATATGAACAATGTAACAAAAAAAAATAGGAAGAAGATGAAGAAGAAGATGAATAAGGTGAAGAAGTTGATGTCAAAGAAGCTGATGATGAGGATAATGAAGAAGAAAGTGTCGGAGAAGTAAAAAAGAAGGTGAAGGGCGTGGAAGTAGTGAAACATCAATATCTGACAAAATAAGTAAAAAATTAACATAGTCAAAATCTTTCTAACGCCGAACGTCATAAAAAAAATAAAAATCCTGCTATTCTATTTGATTGGGCTAAACCTCTGTGCCTTTAATGTCTCCGCCACCTCCCCCAATACATCCTACATTATTCTTAGTTGTTTTCCTTCATGTAGAATTAACCTACAAGGAAAGAAAGGGTTTATTTTAATTCCGATATTTTCGTCCCATTGACTTGCATTGGGATCGGGTATCGGTATCGGATTAGATCCGATACTTTGACGGTATCGGCCGATACTTTCCGATACCGATACTTTCCGATATCGGAAGGTATCGCTCAACACTAATACCGATTCAAGGTACTCGCATGGCATAGCACACAACTTCGGACCCATCGGGGCTGCAAAGGACTTCATCACAGCAAGTGGAACAACCGTGAAGCATCATGGAGCCATTAAGGACCTGCTGAATGCACTTCAACTTCCAAAAGTGGTGACAATACTAAAAGTCAAAGCGCATGGAAAACTGAACACAGTAGGGGCACGAGGCAACAACATGGCGGATTTGGCAGCCAAAGAAACAGTCAAGGGTAGACAATATGGACAAGTGGAAGAGGTCGTAGAGCCGGACGGCTACTACAGGACGGCTGAAGACAGGAAACCTGACAAGATGACATCCTGGGATCTGCTCAAAAAAGCTGCAAGAGCAAGCCCCAAAGGACAAGAAGGAATGCTGGATGCAGAAGAGAGCAACACATGAAGAAGGAAGGGTATACTCAATGGACTACAAACCCTGTTTACCCCGAAGCATGTACCCTATGGTGGTCCAGTGGGCACATGGGCCCACACACAGATTAAAGACACAGATGAATGATCCGATTGGTGCTTACTGGTTCGCTCCAGAAATCTCCACCCTAACAGCCAAGTTCATAAACAGCTGTCTGACCTGCGGCAAATGCAACCCTGAAAAAAGGAGAAAGTTCCCACCCATCATCTTGCTAGACCACTGTACCCCTTCCAGAGGATCCAGATAGACCACATCCAGATGCCGCCAAGTGGATGTTTCAAATATGCCCTTGTGGCCGTGAACATGTTCTCAGGATGGCAGCCAGACGCTTTCCCAGTGAGGAACCAGTCAGCGAAGACTACTGCAAAGAAGCTACTCTCAGAGACAAGATATGCAGCTATGGGGTCCCAGAAGTGATAGAGAGTGACCAGGGACCCGCATTCACAGCAAATCTCACACGAGAGATCTAGTCAGCAATAGGGTCAGACTTAGGCCTACACACTCCCAATCACACTACTTAATGTAAGGCATATTTCCAGAGGCCCAGCAAAGCTGTCACCATATGAAATTTTGTTTGTGACTAGTCCCAGGTTAGGGGTATCCTTTCCCTCAGCAGCTGACTATGTAATATGATACTTTGTCTGCTTATGTAAATTGAACTCACCAAGAAACTTGCTAACATCCACTCTCGAGTTTTTTCTTCATTGCCAGATCCAGATACAGTGTCCGGTATGCACTCCTTGAAGCCAGGAGACTTGGTGTTGGTGAAAAAGCTTGTAAGGAGAACACCGCTCGATCCCAGATTTGATGATCCTGTTCAAGTGCTGCTGATGACACCAAACTCTGTGAAACTGGAGGGAAGACCCGCTTGGATCCACTCTTCGCATTGCAAGAAAGCTCCCCTACCAGAAGATGACATCCAAGCCAGAATGATGTTGCGGCCTGACCGAAAAGATGACCTACCTGATAAAGACTACACGTCGCTCACTACACATGCTATTGACTAAGAGACTGATTGCAACAAACCCCCGTTAGGGACAGATCTCCTGACCGCCCATTTGCGAAAAGTCTGTACGGAGTGGGGCACAGGCGTTAGGCTTGTGTCAGTTCGCCGACAGCACAAAAGAGTTGCAGCGCTTTGGGACAGGAGGCTAGGATTAGGGCAAGTGATATCTAAGGGGGGCTTGTGATAGAAATATATATATCATGTAGATCTCACTTGCATGTATACTCCTCTATAATCAAATATATACTTATATGCTCACAGCTAATATATACATTATAATCAATGGTTTAAAATGGCTGACACGAACTGATATAACCCAGACAGATCATAAAATGGCTGACACGAACTGATATAACCCAGACAGATCATATGCGGTTTTCCATCACTAAAGCAGAACAGTGTCAGATGTTTGGTGACTGCTGATCAAATGTCTCAACTCTGTCCTACATACAGAACTCAAGTTTAGTTGCTTAATCCGCTGTCATATGAGCATTAATCACAATATTCCATATATGTTTAGATAACCAATGACAGAGGAGCTAGACAATATGGTAATTAACTAACCACCCCTGACAACCCCTAACCACTCCTTTCTATGTGAAAATATAAAACTATGTAGGTACAATAAAGTACCAGTATTGATGGAATGTTGTTCTGTCACAGTTGTGTACAGTCCATTCTTGTTGAGCGCTCAAAATACTCAGTCTAATTGGGAGCGGCCGCAGCACACACAGAGGGATAAATTTATCCAACCCAAATATTTCCATATCAGTTTCCATCCATTTCTGGATGCTTTTTGAAGTATGTTTGGTGTCATTTTCCTGCTGGACTTTCCATGACCTAAGAGGCAAACCCATCTTCCTGACATTGTGCACTACATTGTGACAAATCCTTTGGTAATCTTCAGATTTCATGATGCCTTGCACACATTAAAGGCACTCAACATTTGAGGCAGCAAAACAACGTTAAAACATATTTGAACCTCCACCATATTTGACTGTAGGTACTGTGTTATTTTCTTTGTAGGACTTACTCCTATTTTTTGGTAAACAATAGAATGATTTGCTTCAACAAAAAACTCTATCTTGGTCTCATCTGTCCACAAGATGCTTTTCCAGAAGAACTTTGCTTACTCATGTACATTTTGACAAACTGCTATATAGATTTTTTATGTCACTCTTAGAAGTGGGGTCCTCCTGGATCTCCTGCCATAGAGGTTATTTTCATTCAAATGTCAATTTATAGTTCACACTGACACTGATGCATCCTGAGCTTGCAGGACAGATTGAATTTCTTTGGAACTTGATTGAGGCTGTTTATCCACCATCCGGATTATCATGCATTCAGACCTTTCATCAATTTTTCTCTGCCATCAACGTCCAGGGAGATTAGCTACAGTGTCATGAGTTGTAAACTTCTTGATTATGTTTCTTACTGTGGACAAAGGAACATCAAGATATCTGACTTGTAACTTTGAGATTGTTGATATTTTTCTACAATGTTGTTTCTCACATCCACAGACAGTTCTCTTCTCCTAATTTCTGTTCCCCATGCTTAGTACAGCACATATATAAACCCAATGTAATGATTGAGTCAACTTCTCCTCTTTTTATCTGGTTGCAGGTGTGATTTTCTTATTGTTCACACCTGTTAATTGCCACATGTGAGTTTGAACGAACATCGCATGCTTGAAAAAAAAATTGTTAACTCTCACTTTTGTAATGATGCCAACAATTTTGTCAGGTCCATTTGGGGATTTTTGTATGAAATTAGGTTCAATTTGCCTTTTTTTCTGTTTTTTTGTGTTGTTCCAATGCATACAAAGGAAATTAACATGTGTATAACAAAACTTGTGGAATTGCAATGATTTTCAGGGTAAAAAAAACATCAATTTATGGAACAATTTAAAAGGTGTCAACGCTTTCAGCATTGACTGTATGCTCATATATCCATATATCCCACCACATCCCTAACCTCACCACAGTCTTCATCCCAACCGTAACACACCTCTTCAACCTCTCGCTCACAACTGGTGCCTTCCCCTTATCCTTCAAACATGCCAAGATCATACCCATCCTCAAAAAGTCCTCCCTCGATCCATCCTCTGTGTCTAGCTATTGCCCGATATCAATTCTCCCTTATGCCTCAAAATTACTGGAACAGCATGTCCATCTTGAACTGTCCTCCCACCTCTCCTCCTGCTCCCTCTTTGATTGGTTACAATCTGGCTTCCGATCCCATCACTCAACTGAAACTGCCCTAACTAAATTCACCAATGACCTTCTAAATGCCAAGAGCAAGCAACACTACTCTGTCCTCCTTCTCCTGTCTCTTGGCATCACAGACTTGGCCCAGGATAGGGCCAAGTCTGTGATGCCAAGAGATAGAATCTGCAGCAGGAGGGAATGGTCCACAGTGTTAAAGACAGAAGGCAGGTCCAGGAGCCACTCTACCCCTCCACCAGACCTAGCCATCAAGGTTAATGGCTGCTCACTTTCCCCAGTCCCTCATGCTCGGTGCCTTGGGGTGATCCTCGACTCTGTCCTCTCTTTCAAGCCACATATCCAAGCCCTTGCCTCCTTCTGCCATCTCAAACTCAAAAATATTTCCCGGATCTGCACATTCCTCCACAGCGAAACCACAAAAACAAAACCATTGGTCTATCTGGACATGTGATGACTCTTGATGTCCTTACTGGATTGGGGCAGGTACTTCTCATTTTATTTATAGTTGGGTGACTTCATTATACATAAAACTTGCAGCTCCCATTGGTTATTAGTTGACTGAGTTGACCTACATATACTTGCCTTCCTGCTCGTGCCATGACATATCCTCTGACAAAGATGGTTGAAAGGCTCCTTGGGACACCAGGGCTGCATCACTATTGGATCATATCACAGTTATGCTATGAATGTTTTCTTTAATTGATATTTAACCTTGAGGCTTTGACAATTTGGCATGTTACGCATCGTCCAAGTCTAAGTATGTGGTTGAAGCCCTCGGTTGAGGTTCTCCATTTTCATTATAAACCTTGACATTTAATGTGATTTTTTATATTGATAAAGTCATTTATTTTGTCAGACATTTTATGCACCATCTTGTCTTTTGGCTATTAAGAGTCAGGTCTGCGAAGAATAATAATTGACGCTCTGTGGATTTGAAAGTCCACAATGAATAATATCTGCAATATGTAGATGATTTTTATACAATCTAATCACATTACTGGGACTGTATTGAGCAATGGATTTGCTACACGCCAAATTTTGCAGGTAATGTGTGCATTCAGCCTTAGAAACTTTCCCATGAGAATGAGTTCACTTGCGGATTCTCCGGTAACTCGCATATGCTAAGAGCAGTAGACGGTATGTTGCAAATTTTTTAATGACACTCTTCAGCAAAACTTCCTTTAGCCTAAAATTCATGCCTTAAAAAATGTAAAAAAAAATGAAAGTACCTATATATTTTAGATATTTAAGTTATCATTGTAAATCTACTCAATTCACTGTCATTCTATTGACAATTTCTGTGTATAAAATAAACCTAACTGAAACCTTTAAGAAAGAGTAATAATTATAAAAACAAAATATATTCATCTATATACTGTATATGTATGTATATATATATAATTTAATTTGTTTGCTGATTATTATTTTATTATTAGTATTAGTATTTGTATTATTTTTTCCTTTGTGCTGTCAATAAACAGTTAATCACATACTGCTAAATCTTTCTCTATTTCAAAATTAGATGAATTTTCCTCTGTGGATTTTGTTCCAAATTTATAATAAAGAAATTACATCATCTGTTCATTAGTGATAATTGGAAACAAAATGCAATAATTAGATAATTCTGGAAAACTCAGCCGCAGACGTCCTGATGGGATTGGTTATTTCTGTATTGAGTAATTCTTTGTCAGTGTTTGTGGAATCACTAAAATAATATTAAGATGTAAATATAGAAAATACAATGTAATGGGAAGTCTTTGATCTGATGTACATATATTTCCCTTTATTACATATCACATTGTATATAACATTATTTTCATCTATTTATTTCTCTTTTGTGTAATTAAATTTCAGGAAATTTCCACATTTTTTATTTTTTATTTTTCTCCTGTAACTGTTCATTCCCAATGAGAGAAGTGAGGCTCAGTAACTGCATAACACATGGAAATCGGAGAATCCATTATCCGGCCCTCGTCATTTGATTTCTCCGTGCTTCTTCCATTACTGTATAGATAAAGGAACTTCATTTTTTTTAAATAATTTTATTTCCAATGTCTTTAATTGTAATAAAGCGAAGACAGCAGATAAATGTCCAAATACACAGTAAAGGTCCTATTAAAATGACGATTACATGGTTGATATAAAATTATAATATTGATAATAATAATTTGCAAAAAATAAGCTAGAAAACTAAAATTGAGAAAATGTAACCTCTTGATGATAATATTATTAGAGAATGACAGATTAACCCACAGACACAAATTCAAGCACTTTGTTATTGGATTTATCAAGATTAAAAAAAAATATTTAAAAATGCCGGTCGCCATTTCACACTGTCGAAGACTCTGAGATTAGGTCAGTAATCCTAGGTGCCGCACAATGGACTTCGCCATCATGTCTTGCAGCTTCCGCATCACATGGCGCATCACAGCCAATCAGGGGGGGCTACCATATGTGGTATAAGACAATGAGTCGGCCAAGGAATCTCATACTGTGTAATGATAGAAGCTCAGTGCACACAGGATAGACACAGATAAAGGCCTAATGAAATTGTGGTGGACTTTTGCAGTCCAGAAGCTAAACTAAATTAAGATCCTCGATCCACTAATATAAAGGAGCGATGGAGTAAAAACACTCTTTTATATTATAGCTAGAGATAAGCGAACCTTTTGAAGGTTCGGCTCAGTCCGATTCACCGCATGTTTAGACGTTCACCAAACATATTTGCCGAACGGTTCGGTAAACTTTCACGAACGCCATTAGATTCAATGAGAGGCCAAATCAAACATATACACAACACCTTAAAGGGTGACAAAAAGCTACCCAAACAGCTAAAATCAGGGGTAGACACTATGAAACATGGACTCAAATGACCCACATTAGAAATTTGCAAATGGCACAGTAGCAGTCAGCCATGGGCCATACATGAGGTATTGGGGTCAGGCCCAGAATTTACAGCTTGGAATTGAAGTTTCAATGAGGACCTTGTGATTAAGGGAGGTGTGAAAGCCTTCTAAGCTTGGAGCCCTGGTTCGTCATGCATCACCTCCATTTTTTAATTAATATTATTCAAGCCACACTCAGATGGGACAAACATAAGTTTCATACAGTACTATGACATACTAGTACTGACAGAGAGTAAGTGCAGACTTGCCTGACTGGGGGCTTTACTTACACAGGCAACCCATCAGATGGAGACCCAACTTGGAGTCTCCACATTTCAAAAAAATATTGTCACACCACTAAAGTAGCATTAATTTCCACAGAGTAGAAACAGTATAATAGGCCTCTGACACACCTTCCACTTCATGCAACCCACCAGATGGAGACCCAACTTACATATGTCAGCAGCAGTAGCAAGAGCAGGCACAGAAGACACCACAAAGATGGCACAGACTGCAGTAACGTGAGATAAATGCAAAACACTGAGAACAACACCATTGCCTAGTCTGCCCAATCTATGACTGGGGTGCAAATGTCTTTGGAGATCACTGCCTTGCTCATATTGATGAATGGCAGTCTACACTTTTCAGGGGACAGCCAGATGCGCTTATCCCTCAAGACAACACCAGCAGCACTGAAGACATGTTCTGAGAGATGACAAAGGATGGAAAAGACTCACAGAAATTGCATGTGCCACTTACATTGCTGATGCTAGTGTTTTTGTAATAACGCCTTGAAGTTCCTGGTTTTGGACGTCTAGAACTGGGTTGAACATTGTGTGCCTCACTGCTGTCTTGGGGAATATCACTTTTAAGATTGTACCGTGGATTTAACAGAGTGGCAACCCAATAGTCAGCAATATTTTTAACCCTAAGAATACGGCATTGTGTTCCCTCCCACCAACCATGAACAACAGAGAGGGGATCATTGTCCTCTTCATCTCCTGACTGTTGCGCGCTCATCATCTTGTCCTCCTCCATTTGTTTTTTGGCTCCTGCACCATCACTAACAGTTTGTCTGGTACCATGAGCCCTTCTCTATCACTGTAAAGCACCTTTCCATGGCTCTCACCTGTGCAACGACAGTCTGTAAATTTGACATACTGTTATCCCTTCCACATCCTCCTCTGTTTCCACCTCTTCTTCTGGGACCATCACCTCTCACGCAGACTTTTCAAAGTGTGCTCCAGCACGTAAATGACAGGAATAGTGATGCTGTTGACAGCATCGTTAGTGATAACCATCTTAGTAGCCATTTCAAAACTGTACAGAAGGGTGCAGAGGTCCTTCATCAGTGTCTACTCTGCATGCATAATTTGCACCAAGTCCAAACTGCATTGGCCCAGGCTATGAAAATGGACATGCTTTACCAGGGCTTTTCACTGTAGCCACAGTCACTGCAACATGTGCAGAGTGGAATTCCACCATGTTGGAAAATCACAAACCAAACGGTAAACCCATAGGCCTAAAGACCTCTGTAGCAATGCAAGTCGATGACATGCAAGATGTGGAGGTGAGCACACAGCGACAGAGGTTGAGGGCACATATTGAGTCCCTAGAGGAGGTGGAGGAGTCAGAAGCAGTGCAGAAACTTTTAGATAAAAAGGTTTGTCCCAAAAGTCTTGGGGATTCAAAAACTTGTGGAGCAGCCCCTTGGCCACCTGCCCCTATAGCCACCACAGTAATCTACCTCTCAGTTAGTGAGATGTAACCCCCCTGCCCATGTTTGGTCATCCAGGTCTCTGTGGTGAAATGCACCCTAGCAGACATAGATTTGTTCAAGGAATGGGTGATGTTGTCAGTGACATGCTGGTGTACAGTTTTCTTAGAGAAGTAATGGCAATTGCTCAACTGTAACTGGGGGACTGCAACTGCCATCAACTTTCTGAAACCATCTGTATCCATCAGGCAGAAAGACAGCATTTCCATGTCAACAGATTGGAGATGATGGATAGTCTCTGCACATAACAGCTGAAGAGTAGGCATTGATATCTGACATATGCGAGGTCCGCCAATACTTTGAGAACTCCTATAAGATGGTGAGTGTCGATGATGCCATAGTCAGTGTAACTATTCCACTTCTGTGCCTACTTAAACAGCTGCTGCACACATTAAGTTATGCATGAGGACCAGGTGGATATGAAGGAAAACATGAGACAGGAAGATACTACCCTGCCCAACCTCATCTCTTCTCCTCAACTTGGATTGCATGATAATGAAGAGGTGGAGGCTGAGGAGGTGGATGCTGAGGAGGAGGATGAACAGGAGCTGCTGGCTAGCACGACAGACACTTGTATCTATACAAGCTTCGTCTTGTCTCTCCTACATGGAGGGGCTGAGGAGGTACAGGAGGAGCCAATGGAGAGTCATTGTCATGGTGTGGACAATGACGTTTTGGCTATTGTGAGAATGAAACATATGGCATTCTTTGTGTACCTCTGCATTTCAATTGACCTTTGGGATACATTTATCTTGGCCAAAAAAAAGAGTACTGGTTGTTCATTCTGCTCGACTCAGGCTACAAGGAGAACTTTGCATCTCTCCTCCCTCAGGAGGCAAAGTCTACTAATATGGTGTTATAACAGATGGCCATTGTGGAAAATATGTGAGAAAAATTCCCATCAAACAATACTAGCTGCATGGGGCAATCTTTCTTGTCCAAACTAGGAGGAGAAGCCAGGGAGACAAGGACCAGGAAAAGCAAAGTCATGGGTACACTGTCAAAGGTCTGGTCCAGTTTCATGACACCCTCCAAGCTTACAGGCCCTGATGACCTGTTATTTTTGATAAGGAGGGAAAACTTTTTAAACATGGTCAAGTAATACCTGACTGACAAAATCAGTGTACTCCTTAAATCCTCTGCGACCTTCAGATATTGGATCTCAAAGTTGACACCTGGCATGAGCTGTCCCTCCATGCCTTGGAGGTGTTGTATTGCCCTGCCAATGGTATCTTGTCTGAGTAAGTTTTTTGTGCCGCTGAGGTAGTCAAAAAAGATAGGTGATTTCACCTGTCAACAGAAAGTGCTGACAGGCTCACTGTGAAAAAAATGAACAAAGCTTGGATTAGCCCACGGTTTTTCACACAACAATTATTGCCTTCAAAGGTGGAAGAAATAATCTGCTTGTAATTTTTTTGCACTGTGCAGATGTCTTTTATGAGTGTAGGAGAACCTCTTTGTTCACAGTATGTAAATTATGTGCTACAGTTGGTGCCTTCAAGGGTGTATTTTTTGCAGACTTTGCACTCAGTGCATAGCCTTTGTGACTCTAGGATACCACAATATGACAATTTCAACAGAATATGTATGAGGCCCTCCTTTTC
The DNA here is from genome assembly GCF_051348905.1 of Ranitomeya variabilis. Taxonomy (NCBI): domain Eukaryota; kingdom Metazoa; phylum Chordata; class Amphibia; order Anura; family Dendrobatidae; genus Ranitomeya; species Ranitomeya variabilis. Next base: position 24,441,069 of record NC_135236.1, on the reverse strand, counting down.
ATTCACATTTTTGGCAGGTCTTGCTTATTTTATAAATTACACTGACATTTCCAATTTTCAATTTTATGCTAAAAGTCACCCTAGTTAGATTACTATTTTTTTAAAACATGTTTTAATTTTGCCTTATATACAAGTCATTATACAGGAAAGAATGTTTCTTAACCTTTTATCCTGTAAACTCCAGCTCTTCGATTTTTTATGTTTTATTGTCAGTCCTTATAGTGGAGTAAAATTGTGACATCATTCTTCTCTGCAGCAATCGCCTTCCATTTTTCCATCCATTTCAACCTTTTACTTTCTAGGGTTTGCTGGTGAAATGCTCAGATTTCCCATTAACTCTCATTACACTCGTTTCTCAAAACGAGCATGCGAGCATTAAGAATTGATAGGATTGAATATCGAGCATCTGAGCATTATAGTGCTCGCTCATATCTATACTACATCTAGAGGGGTCATCCATCAAACACAGATCTAGAAAGGGAAATAATGTAATTTCAAAATGTTCTGTGAAACCAGATTGACATCATTAGAATTCCAGTATTTTTCCAAACGCAGAATAACATTCATAATGCTACTACAGATAATAGTAAGTCATCTACATAACTTCAATATCATCATATGTATTGGTAAAATGGGTTACAGTGGGTTATATAGACAACTTTACTCCTACCAGGCCATATATACTGTAAAATCACAAGTGAAGAGGAAAAACAAGAACCCATCAGACCGTCACAGATCTGTAGAAAAAAGTGATTATAAAAAGAAAAACATCATCTGTTAGCAAAAAATCAGTAACTATAACAGTATATTCTTTATGATCAACAAAATAATTACTGTATCTCGATGAATGAAAGATAGAGCACAAAGTGCTTCTCATTTAGGTAAGGAATTATAAAGGGAAATGGTATCAAAGTCAATTCAACACCAATGTTTATCCCTCTGTAGCTGTTCAATAATTTTCAATAATTTCTTTGTATTTTTAATAAAACCTGATGTATGAGTAGTTAAAGGTTGCAATAGATTATCTAGCTAGCAACTAAGATGTCTATCAATGTAAAGGCCACACCCAGGTTGCACAGAATGCAAAAATACAAAGAAAAAACACAAAAATTGAGGGGGTTTAAGTTGATATACATGCAGCTCAAAAAACACATGTTCCCATTGGCCTTAAAGCACACAAAACCTTGAGCTGGAAATTACATTTAAAGGCTTTCCCAGACTGGTGTCCATAGGTCAGGACATGGTCTTTTTGTCTGCCCTTATTCACACACTGTGGTCAACTCTGAGACATGGTAAGGTTTTTAATACAAGATCAGATCAGGGTCACACCTTGTCGACGGTGGGATGGCTTTTATACTATTTTTGATCAAGAACAGGATTACTTAGAACCCTGTGTTATTTAAATGCACTTTTGCTTTTTACTTATTTAGTTACAGCAGGGTGTTAGGCGTTGAGATTCCACCGCTGCACAGAAGGAATCTCAAGCCATGTCCTCTGCAGTCTCCAATTCTTTCTCTGTCGCAGAGGATCCTGCTCAGCAGAGACATGAGTCCCAGCATCTCGCTCAGGCTAATGCTGTGCATCTGGTTGCTGCTGCTGTTCCAGGTCTGGCTATAGCCACCAGCATTTGTCAGCAGCAAGCAGACGCTCCTGGGACTAAGTCCTGCTTTTAGCCTTCTGATCAGTGGTCACATGCCCAGATCCTCAAGCAGCTCAGATTGGTCCACTAGCAAGGTCCCGGAAGACTGCGGCTATAAAGGGATCGTACGGCCGCTAGTATTTCCTAAATTGTGGTGTAAGTGCATGCATGTTTGTATCTGGTGATAAGCTCCTAATCATCCCCCTCACTAATGTTGTGATTGAGTCTGGGTGTTTGGAGCAAAATATAGTGCCAATTTGTGCATAGCCAGCACTTTACATGATATCCAGCGTCTGTTAATGGCGCATGCCAGTGCGACGCCACACGCACTCTGTGCACTAAATCTACTAGTTAGCCTTTGGTTAGTGATGTTCTCCAGTGCAATGCTACGTGCCCTCTGTGCTCTAAATCTACTTAATTTGTTTAGGCATCGCTAGTGCGAAGCTGCGCATATAGTGGGTCTAGATAGATTCTTACCCTGCATGCTAGGGGCAGAGACTTGTGACCTCACTTGCGCTAATCCTGCTGTGCCCTGTGATAGCCAACAGGGTGCGGTATCCCTATACTGTGTTACAGGGGTTCTGTGAGTTAACAGAGTTCGTTGCAGTACACACCGGGTGATGGTTAACCTGCGTGTGTTCAGCGTTCACCCATCTTGTTCCTCCATTACCAAGCAGCAGTTACCATCTCTGCACGGTGGACCCCCGGGTTGTGGACGCACCTTATTGTTATTTCTATACTTATTTGGTGCTTTCCACCAACCCTAACACAGGGTTTTTGCTCATTTTGTTTCTTGTAGATTTTGTATGCTTTATGGCCAACATGAATATGTGTTTATATGCTGCATGTATACCAACTTAAACCAATATCAATGCCATCAGGGGAGATTTTGACCTTTTTGCATTTTGGTCTTCAATAATGGAAGAGTGGCCTGAGCTTGCCTGTCATGCCTTTGAGGTTTTGTCATGTCTGGCAGCAAGCGTTCTCTCGGAATGTGTCTTCAGAGCTGCTGGTGATGTCCTGATGGATGAGCACATTCATCTGTCTCCTGAAAGTGTAGACCACCTAACTTTCATCAAAATGAGCAAGTTATGGATCTTCAATGACTTTTGCCTCCCAATGGCAGACTGAGCAGACTGTTGTGTATCCGCTTTTTGGGCTCCCCTGGTGGTTGCTGGTGGTACTGGTGACTTGTGTGCCTTTGCTGCTTCTGTTCACCTGCTTCCATCAGTGTTTGGGAGTTTCCTATTTAGCCTTGCTCTCCAGTCATTTCCTTGCCGGTCATCATTGTAACCAGAGCCTTCGGTTGCATGTTCCTGCTACTAGTCTGCTGATCAGCTAAGTGGACTTTGTCCTTTTGTTTTGTATCTTTTGTCCAGTTTGCAGTTTTTGTATTTCTCTGTAGCTGGAAGCTCTTGCGGGCTGAAATTGCCACTCCTGTGTCATGAGTTGACACAGGAGTCTTAAAGTAATTTCAGGATGGTTTTTGAAAGGGTTTTCAGTTGACCGTGAAGTCCTCTTTTGTATCCTTCTGCTATCTAGTAAGTGGACCTCTCTTTGCTAAATCTACTTTCATACTGTGTATGTTTTTTCCTTTTAATTCACCGTTATTACATGTGGGGGGCTGCTATCATCTTTTGGGGTATTTCCCTAGAGGTAAGCCAGGTCTGTTTCTTCCTCTACCAGGTGTAGTTAGTCCTCCGGCTGGCGCGTGGCATCTAGGAAGTCGTAGGTATGCTCCCTGGCCACTATTAGTTGTGTGGTAGATTTAGCTCACGGTCAACTTGAGTTTCCATCACCCGAGAGCTCGTTCTTTATTTATATGTTTCTTACGTTCCCTTGCCATTGGGAACCATGACAGTATGACCGGACAGTGTTAAACTTATTGGCAGAAGAAAGGAGAGAAAAAAGAAGTCTGTAATTTTTTTTTTTTTTTTTTCTTCCCTATGCTTGCTCCATAGTTGGATCAGTTGTATTTCAGCTCTAATTACTGCCTTTGCCTTTCTCTCCTTATAATCCTTGAATGGCTCTGAGCTCACCTGTTTAAAGATGGATCCTCAGAGTTTGGCTGCAGGTTTAAATAATCTTGCTACGAAGGTTCAAAATTTACAAGATTTTGTTATGCATACTCCTATTTCTGAACCTAAAATCCCTACACCAGAGGTATTTTCCGGAGATAGATCTCGGTTTCTGAATTTCAAATATAATTGTAAATTATTCCTTTCTCTCAGACCTCACTCCTCAGGAGATCCTGTCCAGCAGGTCAAGATTGTAATTTCTTTGCTGCGAGGTGACCCTCAAAATTGGGCATTTTCATTGGCACCAGGGGATCCTGCGCTGCTCAATGTGGATGCATTTTTCTTGGCTTTAGGGTTGCTTTATGAGGAACCTAATTTGGAGATTCAAGCTGAAAAAGCTTTGATAGCCCTATCTCAAGGGCAAGATGAAGCAGAGATATACTGCCAAAAATTTCGTAAATGGTCTGTGCTTACTCAGTGGAATGAGTGCGCCTTAGCGGCAAATTTCAGAGAGGGCCTTTCTGATGCCGTTAAAGATGTTATGGTCGGGTTCCCTGCGCCTACAGGTCTGAATGAGTCCATGACAATGGCAATTCAGATTGATCGGCGTTTGCGGGAGCGCAAACCCGTGCACCATTTGGCGGTATCTTCTGAAGAGACGCCAGAGAAAATGCAATGTGACAGAATTATGTCCAGAAGCGAGCGACAGAATTATAGGCGTAAAAATGGGTTATGCTTCTATTGTGGTGATTCTGCTCATGTTATATCGGCATGCTCTAAACGTACTAGGAAGGTTGACAAGTCTATTTCAATTGGCACTTTACAGTCCAAATTTATTTTGTCTGTAACCTTGATTTGTTCATTATCAGTTATTACCGTGGATGCCTATGTGGACTCTGGCGCCGCTCTGAGTCTTATGGACTGGTCCTTTGCCAGGCGCTGTGGGTTTGATTTAGAGCCTCTGGAAGTCCCTATACCTCTGAAGGGTATTGATTCTACACCTTTGGCTTGTAATAAACCACAGTTCTGGACGCAAGTGACTATGCGTATGACTCCAGACCATCAGGCGGTGATTCGCTTCCTTGTGTTGTACAATTTACATGATGTTTTGGTGCTTGGATTACCATGGCTACAGTCTCATAACCCAGTCCTTGACTGGAAAGCTATGTCTGTGTTAAGCTGGGGATGTCGGGGGGCTCATGGGGACACTCCTTTGGTGTCCATTTCGTCATCTATTCCATCTGAGATTCCGGCATTTTTGTCTGATTATCGTGATATTTTTGAAGAGCCTAAAACTGGTTCACTCCCTCCTCACAGGGATTGTGATTGCGCCATAGATCTGATTCCTGGCAGTAAATTTCCAAAGGGTCGTTTGTTTAACCTATCTGTACCCGAACATGCTGCTATGCGCGAGTATATTAAGGAGTCCCTGGAAAAGGGACATATTCGTCCTTCTTCATCACCTTTAGGAGCCGGTTTTTTCTTTGTCTCTAAAAAGGATGGCTCTCTGAGGCCTTGTTTTGATTATCGACTCCTGAATAAAATTACAGTCAAATATCAGTATCCGTTGCCTTTACTGACTGATTTGTTTGCTCGCATAAGGGGGGCTAAGTGGTTCTCTAAGATTGATCTTCGTGGGGCGTATAATTTGGTGCGAATTAAGCAGGGGGATGAGTGGAAAACCGCATTTAATACGCCTGAGGGCCATTTTGAGTATTTGGTAATGCCTTTCGGCCTTTCTAATGCACCTTCTGTCTTTCAGTCCTTGATGCATGATATTTTCCGTGAATATTTGGATAAATTTATGATTGTGTACTTGGATGATATTTTGATTTTTTCTGATGACTGGGAGTCTCATGTTCAGCAGGTCAGGAGGGTTTTTCAAATTTTGCGGGAGAATTCTTTGTGTGTAAAGGGTTCAAAGTGTGTTTTTGGGGTTCAAAAAATTTCCTTTTTGGGGTACATTTTTTCCCCTTCTTCTATTGAGATGGACCCTGTCAAGGTTCGGGCTATTTACGACTGGACGCAGCCTACTTCTCTGAAGAGTCTTCAGAAATTCTTGGGCTTTGCTAATTTTTATCGTCTATTTATAGCTGGTTTTTCTGGCGTTGCTAAACCTCTGACGGATTTGACTAAAAAGGGTGCTGATGTTGCCAATTGGTCCCCTGCTGCTGTGGAGGCCTTTCGGGAGCTTAAGCGCCGCTTTTTGTCTGCCCCTGTGTTGCGCCAGCCTGATGTTTCTCTTCCCTTTCAGGTTGAGGTCGATGCTTCCGAGATCGGAGCGGGGGCGGTTTTGTCGCAGAGAAGTTCCGACTGCTCAGTGATGAGACCTTGTGCGTTCTTTTCGCGAAAATTTTCGGCCACCGAGCGAAACTATGATGCTGGTAATCGGGAGCTTTTGGCCATGAAGTGGGCATTTGAGGAGTGGCGTCATTGGCTTGAGGGTGCCAGACATCAGGTGGTGGTTTTGACTGATCACAAGAATTTAATTTATTTGGAGTCTGCCAGGCGCCTGAATCCTAGACAGGCACGTTGGTCGTTGTTCTTTTCCCGGTTTAATTTTGTGGTCTCGTACTTACCGGGTTCTAGGAATGTGAAGGCAGATGCTCTTTCTAGGAGTTTTGAACCTGACTCTCCTGGGAATTCTGAACCTGCTGGTGTCCTTAAGGATGGGGTGGTTTTGTCTGCTGTCTCTCCAGATTTGCGACGTGCTTTGCAAGAATTTCAGGCGGATAGACCGGATCGTTGTCCGTCTGGTAGACTGTTTGTTCCTGACGATTGGACCACTAGAGTCATCTCGGAAGTTCATTCTTCTACTCTGGCAGGTCATCCGGGAATTTTTGGCACCAGAGATTTGGTGGCTAGATCCTTCTGGTGGCCTTCCCTGTCTCGAGATGTGCGTGTTTTTGTGCAGTCTTGCGATGTGTGTGCTCGGGCCAAGCCTTGTTGTTCTAGGGCTAGTGGGTTGTTGTTGCCCTTGCCTATTCCTAAGAGGCCTTGGACGCACATCTCTATGGACTTTATCTCGGATCTCCCTGTTTCTCAGAAGATGTCTGTCATCTGGGTGGTGTGTGACCGTTTTTCTAAAATGGTTCATTTGGTGCCATTGCCGAAGTTGCCTTCCTCATCTGAGTTGGTCCCTCTGTTTTTTCAAAATGTGGTTCGCTTGCATGGTATTCCGGAAAACATCGTTTCTGACAGGGGTACCCAGTTCGTGTCTAGATTTTGGCGGGCAGTCTGTGCCAGGTTGGGCATTGATTTGTCCTTTTCGTCTGCATTCCATCCTCAGACCAATGGCCAGACGGAGCGAACTAATCAAACTTTGGAGACTTATTTGAGGTGTTTTGTGTCTGCGGATCAGGATGATTGGGTTGCCTTTCTGCCGTTGGCGGAGTTTGCACTTAATAATCGGGCTAGTTCTGCCACTTTGGTTTCTCCTTTCTTTTGCAATTCAGGGTTTCATCCGCGGTTTTCATCTGGTCAGGTTGAATCTTCGGATTGTCCTGGAGTGGATGCGGTGGTGGATCGGTTGCATCGGATTTGGGGACAAGTGGTGGATAATTTGGAATTGTCCCAGGAGAGGACTCAGCAGTTTGCTAACCGTCGTCGTCGTGTTGGTCCATACCTTCGCGTTGGGGACTTGGTGTGGTTGTCTTCCCGTTTTGTCCCTATGAGGGTTTCTTCTCCCAAATTTAAGCCTCGGTTCATCGGTCCTTATAGGATTTTGGAGATTATTAACCCTGTTTCCTTTCGTTTGGACCTCCCGGCATCTTTCGCTATCCATAATGTGTTCCATCGGTTGTTGTTGCGGAGATATGAGGTACCGGTGGTTCCTTCTACTGAACCTCCTGCTCCTGTGCTGGTGGAGGGTGAATTGGAGTACGTCGTAGAGAAGATCTTGGACTCCCGTATTTCCAGACGGAGACTTCAATATCTGGTTAAATGGAAAGGCTATGGTCAGGAAGATAATTCTTGGGTAACTGCCTCTGATGTTCATGCCTCAGATTTGGTTCGTGCCTTTCATAGGGCTCATCCAGATCGCCCTGGTGGTTCTTGTGAGGGTTCGGTGCCCCCTCCATAAGGGGAGGGTACTGTTGTGTATCCGCTTTTTGGGCTCCCCTGGTGGTTGCTGGTGGTACTGGTGACTTGTTTGCCTTTGCTGCTTCTGTTCACCTGCTTCCATCAGTGTTTGGGAGTTTCCTATTTAGCCTTGCTCTCCAGTCATTTCCTTGCCGGTCATCATTGTAACCAGAGCCTTCGGTTGCATGTTCCTGCTACTAGTCTGCTGATCAGCTAAGTGGACTTTGTCCTTTTGTTTTGTATCTTTTGTCCAGTTTGCAGTTTTTGTATTTCTCTGTAGCTGGAAGCTCTTGCGGGCTGAAATTGCCACTCCTGTGTCATGAGTTGACACAGGAGTCTTAAAGTAATTTCAGGATGGTTTTTGAAAGGGTTTTCAGTTGACCGTGAAGTCCTCTTTTGTATCCTTCTGCTATCTAGTAAGTGGACCTCTCTTTGCTAAATCTACTTTCATACTGTGTATGTTTTTTCCTTTTAATTCACCGTTATTACATGTGGAGGGCTGCTATCATCTTTTGGGATATTTCCCTAGAGGTAAGCCAGGTCTGTTTCTTCCTCTACCAGGTGTAGTTAGTCCTCCGGCTGGCGCGTGGCATCTAGGAAGTCGTAGGTATGCTCCCTGGCCACTATTAGTTGTGTGGTAGATTTAGCTCACGGTCAACTTGAGTTTCCATCACCCGAGAGCTTGTTCTTTATTTATATGTTTCTTACGTTCCCTTGCCATTGGGAACCATGACAGCAGACTAGGCAATGGTGTCGTTATTAGTGTCATGCACTCACAATATTACAGCTTGTGCCACCTTTGCAGTAGATACTGTGCCTGTTGTTGCTACTGCTGGCGATATTACAAACAATTTTTGGAAGTTAGGAGACTCTAAGTTGGGTTTCCATCTGGTGGATTGCCTGTAGTGTAAGATGTGTCAGAGGCCTACTATACTGTTTCTACTCTGAGAAAATTGATGCCACTTTTGTGCTGTGTGACAATATTTTTTTGAAATGTGGAGACTCAAATTTGGGACTCCATCTGGTGGGTTGCCTGTAGTGGAAGGTGCATCAGAGGCCTATTATGCTGTTTCTAACATGTGGAAATTGATGATACTTTGTGGTGTGTGACAATATTTTTTTTAAATGTGGAGAATCAAAGTTGGGTCTTCATCTGGTGGGTTTCCAGTAGTGGAAGGTGTGTCAGAGGCCTATTAAACTCTTTCTACTTGGTGGAAATTGATGCCACTTTTGTAGTTTGCGACAATAGTTTTTGAAATGTGGAGACGACAGATAAGGCGAACCAGAACAGTAAAGTTTGGCGTCCATGCCAAACACCTACTATTCAGGCAAGGACATCGAACACAAACTTCATCAAGAAGTCTGTGTTACTCTTCAGGTTTGGCTCCCCGAACACTGGGTATTTGTCACTTTGTCATGTGCATCTAATAGATGTGCCTTTTCTGGGCAGCTGTGGGCTGCTATTTCAGTCTGTGGGGACCAACATTCATGGCCCCTTACCAGCCTGAGAATATCAGCCTCCAGCCATCGGCTTTAGCAAGGCTGGTCAAAATGGGGGGAGACCGCATGCCATTTTTTAAAATTATTTATTTAAATAATTAATAAAACAGAGTGAGGACCACTCTATTCTTGATAAACAACCTATTCTTGATAAAGCTGACAGATCTGGGTTTCAGCCCCCAGCTGTCAGTTTTGCCTGGCTGGTTATCAAAAATACAGGGGAACAGATGGTGGTATTTTTTAAATTATTTATTTAGAGTGCAGGCACTGACTGATACATACTCCCATCAGCCTCCTCCTGCTCTCACTCTTATTATTGGCAGCAGGCATCAGCTGATGGGAGCAGTAGTTCCATCTTCTGACGCCATTGACCAGATGTAAACTTTTTATCTCTTATCACAGCTGTGGGCTCACACTGTAATTTGACAGCATGGAACTGCGTCTGTCTCCCCGGCAGTAATGATTTTACCACCTATCAGAAGCAGTGTTTGCCATGCTGTCATGCACATGACAGCATGGCAAATACTGGATGATCGGGTCCTGGTACTGTTCAGGTACCTGAACTCGAACGTTATTAACAGTTTGGCAGGACCTGAACATCCATGTGTCCATCTTTCTTTAGTGGAGACTGCAAGTTGGGTCTCCATCTGTTGGGTTGCTTGTAGTGGAAAGTGTGTCAGAGGCCTATTAAACTGTATACACTCTGTGGAAATTGATGCCAGGTTTGTGGTGTGTGGCAATAATTTTTCAAAATGTCAACAATTCAAGTTAGGTTTCCTTCATGTGTGTTGTCTGTAGAAGTAAGGCTCCCAGACAAGTAGGCCTGCACTTACTTTCACTCATCTACCTGTGTTACTTTCTTTACATTTTTCTACCAGCAGTACTGTCTGAAACTGATATTTGTGCCATCTGAGTGTGACTAGGAGAAAAAAAAATTAAGATGTTGCTTGATGTATCAGCAAAGAAGGCTTAAACTGCTCACTTAACCACCAGGTCCTCATTGAAACTTCAATTCAAAGCTGTAAATGCTGGTGCAGACCCTGATAGCTCATGCATGGATCATAGCTGACTGCTTCTAAGCCATTAGATTAGCAAATTTGTACAGTGTGTCAATTGATCAGTCAACAACCTGTGTGATTTCCTTACATTTTTCTACCAATAGTACTATATGAAACTGATGTTTGTGCCATCTGAGTGTGGCTGGAAAAGAAACAATTGGAACAGTTGCATGATGTATCAGGGCTTTCAGCAAAGAAGGCTTACAATGCTCCCTTAACCATAAAGTTTTCATTGAAAGTTAAATTCAAAGCTGTAAATGATGATCCAGACCCTAATATCTCATGCATGGGCCATGGCTGACTGCTTCTGTGCCATTATAAAATGTTCTACTGTGGGTCAATTGATCAGTCAACTTCCTGTGTTACTATGCTTACATTTTTCTAACATTATTGCTCTACAAGCTGATATTTGTGGCACTTGAATTTTGAGCTGTTGCTTGAGGTATCAAGGCTCCCAGAAACAAAGGCTTACACGTCTCCCTCACTCACCTCATCTTGAATTGAAATTTCAGTTGAAACCTATAAATGTTGGCCCAGATCTTGCATGGCCCACAGCTGACTACTGCTGTACCATTAGCAAATTTCAACTGTGGGTCAATTGATGACACTTTTCATGGTATCTGCCCCTAATTTTAGCTGTTTGGGCAGTTTTTCTCTTAAGGTGTTGTGTGTACGCTTGGTTTGGCCTCCCACAGAATTTATTGGCTCTTAGTTACGTTCATCGAACTGTTCGGCGAACATCGTGACATTTGGCAAACCAAGCTGACCCTTGAAAGGTTCGCTCATCTCTATTAAGTATGCACAAATTAACCCCTCTGAGAAAGAAGAAGAGATATAGACACTTTATATTCAATAGTTGGATCCCTCTGAAGACATCTATATCTTCTAACATGTTAAGGACCGTCTGTGCATAGATGGATTTAGAAGCCTCCTGTGTCTGACAGGCGTATGATGATGTTGAGAATTAAAATGAAGTTCATACAAGGCTGTTTTTTAAATCTGTTAGATTTGCACTTTGATTAGATCTTGAGAATTCCAGAATATTTTAACTTATTCATAAATGTAGTTTACGATTTGTGTTGATAAAAATCCAGATTAGATATCCTAGTGCAATTATAGGTAGCGGTAATGACGCATTTATTATTAATCACTTTACCACCTTGGGTTTTTCCATTTTTGAGATTCCATTTTTTGCGTCCCTTCTTCCGAAGCAATAGCTGCTTTTTTGTCAATATGGCCATTTGAGGCCTTGTTTCTTTGTGGGATGAGTTGTACTTTTGAACAACACCATTGGTTTTGCCATACAGTGTACTGGAAAACGGGAAAAAAATTCAAAGTGCAGTGAAATTGCAAAAAAAGTGCAATTCCATAATTGTTTTGTGTTTTTCTATTTTACCTTGCTCCCTAAATGCTAAAAAGGACCTACCAATATGATGCTCCAGGTCATTACAAGTTCTTTAAAACCAAACATGTATAGGTTCTTTTTTTGTTAAAGTAGTGAAAGAAAATTCAATGTTTCTTAAAAAAAGTCATCATTTCATTTGGTCATATATACAATCATATTTTCATATTTTCGGTGTTTGAATCCTTTGTCCTTGTTTTTGGTTATATCCCCTTTGACCTCTGTCTATGTGGTATAATGTGAAGCCAGCTAAAACTCTCTTGCCAAACACTAGGCAACAAAGTTGCCCGGTCTTTTTCTCCTCTTTGGGTTATTGTTATATATTTTTTAATAACTCATGATGAGATACATTGACACAAAGATGTATAGTATTATACAAAAAAAGGAAAAGAGTCATAGCTGGATAAATAGAAAATAGATACCAAATTTTATTAAATACAAATTGAACACACCATACAAAAATTATGTTTAAAAGAAGCAACGTATAGAGCAATCAAAAATAGGCTAGTGAATGTATATTGGGTTAGTGACAAAATATCGCCCAAGATAGTATAGCATATAAATACTGAGACACTTTCTAGTAATAGCCACGCCCCCTGAGGAAGGTCATTCGTACTGAAACGTACGTCGGGGAGAGTCCCAGCCGCCCTGCACTACACCATGACGGGTAATGTTATGTGACTTCACATGTATATTTATTATCTTTCTTTGTCAGCTGATATACTTTTGCCGCTGGAGTTTGTTAGTTTGGTACACTTTAATGGGTGGATATGCTTTATAAATCAGCCGCTGGTAGCTGGTTGCACCTGTGAGCCTGATTATGACAGTTACTCTGTCCACCCTTAGCTATACTAACTAGTCACTATCCAGTGGTCTGTTTTTCTCTTTATGTGACAATTAAGATTTTACATCCCTAGTTGTGCTGCAGGTCCGCTGGCACTCACTATCTTGGGCGATATTTTGTCACTAACCCAATATACATTCACTAGCCTATTTTTGATTGCTCTATACGTTGCTTCTTTTAAACATAATTTTTGTATGGTGTGTTCAATTTGTATTTAATAAAATTTGGTATCTATTTTCTATTTATCCAGCTATGACTCTTTTCCTTTTTTTGTATAATATGCAGCTCCTGAGTCGCTTATGTTCACAATATGCAATTGGCATATAGATGTTAGGTAGACGTCGCAATATATATGGTAAATTATGATTTGGAGAAGTTTTTTTCTAAAGATGTATAGTAGTTTGATCCATTGTCTACCATTGGTTACTATTGACTATCATGTACTGAGCACTTCCATATGTGTAAACCTTACATACTAGTTGAGATTTTAAGGTTTCTTATGGATACCAGTGTTATTTCTAGAAGTGTGTTCTAAAAGTGTGGATTACATTAGAATTAAAACCTGAAAGATGTATACAGACTGTGCCCTGCTACCTGCCACCATCGCACTCTAACAAGCATCTCTATTCTTCCAACAGGTATGTTCATCCAGCTCTCCTAAGAAGCGCACATAATACATCACCCAGCTTTGCGCATAGACTTTCCCCTGCTCCTAGCATTGTGATGGTATGTTCATCCAGCTCTCCTAAGAAGCGCACATAATACATCACCCAGCTTTGCGCATAGACTTTCCCCTGCTCCTAGCATTGTGATGGTATGTTCATCCAGCTCTCCTAAGAAGCGCACATAATACATCACCCAGCTTTGCGCATAGACTTTCCCCTGCTCCTAGCATTGTGATGGTATGTTCATCCAGCTCTCCTAAGAAGCGCACATAATACATCACCCAGCTTTGCGCATAGACTTTCCCCTGCTCCTAGCATTGTGATGGTATGTTCATCCAGCTCTCCTAAGAAGTGCACATAGTACATCACCCAGCTTTGCGCATAGACTTTCCCCTGCTCCTAGCATTGTGATGGTATGCCTTTCAGCTAACCCCCAACTTACTCTGTGATATTTATGACCTTGTTTACTTAGTCTTGATTGTATGCATCTGGTCGACCCTTAATTCTCTGACCAAGATGAGCAGAGACCACTCCTCTCTGCTCCACACCTGACCGCACTTAGTTTTCCATATATTGCATAGCACAAGTCCGCAGGACTTTAGTCTGCAGTGTGATTTCTAGAAGTGTGTTCTAAAAGTGTGGATTACATTAGAATTAAAACCTGAATTGAACCTGATGGGAACTGAAGGTAACTGGCCTGTCACTGCAAACAATGTTTCTGTTTGTTGTCACTTTTACCCCTATAATCTTTCACTTTCTGCTACCTCCCCCAATCCCCACACCAAGTAAGGAACTGTTCATCTCCTCTTCAATCCTCCCCATCCATCTCACCTCCTCCTCAGAACTGTTCCTTAACATACAATCCTCTGTCTCAAAGCACAGGCAGCCCCCTCACGCTCTCTCCTGCTCCCACCTGCTAACACTATCTCTGCTCCTTCTCACTGCTGGTGATATCTCTCCAAATCCTGGTCCTCCTCACCATATTACCACAGTCATTTCAACCTCCCATCCACGCTCCATCACAAACTTCCGTAACCTCTCTAACCTTATACCCATTCGCCCAGCCCCCGCTTACCCAGTCCCACTAACAGGAGCTCTGTGGAACGCTCGCTCTGTCTGTAACAAGCTTTCCTACATCCATGATCTTTTTGTTACTACCAAACTTTCCTTCCTCGCCATCACCGAAACCTGGCTCACCCCTTCTGACACGGCCTCCCCTGCTGCACTCTCTTACGGTGGCTTCCACCTTTCTCACACACCCCGCCCCAGCAGCAAGCATGGTGGAGGAGTTGGTTTTCTCCTGTCAGATAACTGCTTCTTCACCCCAATCCCACTGCCACCCTCTGTTACCCTCCCTTCCTTTGAGGTGCACTCTGTGCGCATCTACTCCCCCTCCAACCTCCAACTGGCCATCATTTACCGCCCCCCAGGGCCAGCCACCACCTTCTTTGACCACTTCACCACCTGGCTACTTCATTTCCTTTCTGCGGACATCCCCACTATCATCATGGGCGATTTCAACATACCCATTGACACTTCCCTCTCAGCTGCCACTAAACTTCTATCTCTCTCTTCCTCCTTCGGCCTCACTCAATGGTCTTCTGCAGCCACTCACAAAGATGGTCACACACTGGACCTCATCTTCACCCGCCTCTGCTCCCTATCTAACCTCTCTAACTCGCCTCTTCCTCTCTCTGACCACAACCTTCTCACATTCTCATCTCTCTCCACTCCATGTCTAGAGTCCCCACCCCACAAACTTTCACACCCTCGCAGAAATCTTAAACATCTTGACCTACATTCATTCTCTGAATCCCTCCTCCCTCTCACAGACATAAGTTCCATACACAATGCGGATGACGCTGCCGCTCTATATAACACCACAATAGCTGTAGCTTTGGAATCTGCTGCCCCACTTACACACACCAAAGCTCGCAAAATCAACAGACAGCCCTGGCACACCAGCCTGACCAAAGAACTGAGGCAAGCTTCCAGGGCTGCTGAGCGCAGATGGAAAAGATCCCACTCCAACGACCACTTAATCGCATTCAAACAGTCCCTCACTACTTTCAAGACCGCACTCGCCACAGCTAAACAAACCTACTTCTCATCTCTCATATCCTCCCTGTCTCACAACCCTAAACAGTTATTCAACACCTTCAATTCTCTCCTCCGTCCCCCAGCACCTCCTCCCTCCTCACTTATCTCTGCTGAAGACTTTGCCTCATTCTTCAAGCAGAAGATTGATAACATCAGAGACAGTTTTGGTCAACAAGCCCCAGAGCCCTTCCTCCCAACTTCCCTACCCTCCACCTCCAAAACCAACTACTCCACCATTACAGAAGATCAACTCGCCACTCTACTCTCAAGATCGCATCTCACCACCTGTGCACTGGACCCGCTCCCAACCCACCTCATCCCAAACCTCACCACAATCTTCATCCCAACCCTAACCCATCTCTTCAACCTATCACTAACAAATGGTGTTTTCCCCTCAAGCTTTAAACATGCCTCCATCACACCTATCCTCAAAAAGCCCTCTCTTGACCCATCCTCTGTATCTAGCTATCGCCCTATATCACTTCTCCCCTATGCCTCAAAACTACTGGAACAACACGTCTACCTTGAACTGTCCTCCCATCTCTCTTCTTGCTCCCTCTTTGACCGCTTACAATCTGGCTTCCGGTCACACCATTCCACTGAAACTGCCCTAACTAAGGTCACCACTGACCTTTTAACCGCCAAGAGCAAGCGACACTACTCTGTTCTCCTCCTCCTCGACCTGTCGGCTGCCTTTGACACAGTGGACCATTCCCTATTATTACAGACCCTCTCATCCCTTGGCATCACAGACTTGGCCCTATCCTGGATCTCATCATACCTAACAGACCGGACATTCAGCGTCTCCCACTCACACACCACCTCCTCACCTCGCCCCCTCTCTGTCGGAGTCCCACAAGGTTCAGTCCTTGGGCCCCTGCTCTTCTCCATTTACACCTTTGGCCTGGGACAGCTCATAGAATCTCATGGCTTTCAGTATCACCTCTATGCTGATGACACACAGATCTACATCTCTGGACCAGATATCACCTCCCTACTAACCAGAATCCCTCAATGTCTGTCCACTATTTCATCCTTTTTCTCTGCTAAATTTCTGAAACTTAACATGGACAAAACAGAATTCATCATCTTTCCCCCATCTCACGTGACCCCCCCAATGAACCTATCCATTACAGTAAATGGCTGCCCACTCTCCCCAGTCCCACAAGCTCGCTGCCTCGGGGTTATCCTTGACGCTGATCTCTCCTTCAAACCACATATCCAAGCCCTTTCCACTTCCTGCCGACTTCAACTCAAAAATATTGCACGAATCCGTTCATTCCTCAACCAAGAATCTGCAAAAACCCTAGTCCATGCCCTCATCATCTCTCGTCTTGACTACTGCAACCTCCTGCTCTGTGGCCTCCCCTCAAACACTCTCGCACCCCTCCAATCTATTCTAAACTCTGCTGCCCGACTAATCCACCTGTCCCCCCGCTATTCTCCGGCCTCTCCCCTCTGTCAATCCCTTCACTGGCTCCCCATTGCCCAGAGACTCCAGTACAAAACCCTAACCATGACGTACAAAGCCATCCACAACCTGTCTCCTCCTTACATCTGTGACCTCATCTCCCGGTACTTTCCTACACGCAACCTCCGATCCTCACAAGATCTCCTTCTCTACTCCCCTCTTATCTCCTCTTCCCACAATCGTATACAAGATTTCTCTCGCGTATCACCCCTACTCTGGAACCCTCTACCACAACACATCAGACTCTCGCCCACCATCGAAACCTTCAAAAAGAGTCTGAAGACCCACCTCTTCCGACAAGCCTACAACCTGCAGTAACCACCGATCAACCAACCGCTGCATGATCAGCTCTATCCTCACCTACTGTATTCTCACCCATCCCTTGTAGATTGTGAGCCCTCGCGGGCAGGGTCCTCACTCCTCCTGTACCAGTTATGACTTGTATTGTTCAAGATTATTGTACTTGTTTTTATTATGTATACCCCTCCTCACTTGTAAAGCGCCATGGAATAAATGGCGCTATAACAATAAATAATAATAATAATAATAATATTTAATAAGTATGTTTTCTACAGCTCCATCTGCCTTAATGCCCCCTATGTGTGTCATGTAGGTATATAATTAGTTATATGTCCCTCATTGTGTTGATTTTCCATGCTTTCCATTGCGGTGCAGTTCGCGCACGTGCACTGGGGTTGTACACAACGGAAGGATTGTGGGTGGCAACTGGAAGTAGATCAGGCGCATACCGGGAGCAGTTTTTGGCGAGCATGCACTGGTTTAGCTGCGTTAATGGATCTCGAGATACATTGTGGCATGTGCTCCATGGTATGTGGCATGCGTTCCACAACATTTTACTTTCCACTTGAGTCACCAGTGTGGTGAGTACTTTTCTTCATGTGATATATGACGGTCAATATTACACCGTCGTGATTGGTCATGAATGGATCCTGTTTGCTATGGTGTACCATGATTGGCTGTGGGCAAATAGTTCACTTACAATGTGTGCATTTTTTCAATATGCAAATGATTATAAAAAGGGACCATTTTAGGTGGAATTTTCTATGTGGGAGGCTCTTTAATAATACCAGTGATGGTGGAGCACTCTTGCCTTGGCTGCCATATCCCCTGATGAGTCCTATGTGGATGAACCGCGTTGTGAGGTGGTCTTCTCTTGGATTGGCAAAGTGAATTTATTTGTGGCATGGATCCATACCCTCATGGTTCCTTGTCTACTGCTCCATAGGAAATGTCTTTTTTTGCAAGAATGGTGATTCTATCATCTATGGATCTGGTGAGATTGTTCCAAATTTCTTTCAAATGAATTTCCTTTGGGCATTTTGAGACAGAGAGGAGTAAATGAATCAGTTGTACTGATAAGTCTAAAGGTTCCCAATGTCTAAATAGGTGTCTTTATTGCATTGCCAGTTGTACTGGTAGCGTTTTTTGGATTTTAATCAGCCCCCAGTTTTGGCACAATTATGTCTGGCTGCTTCATTTGGGGGTTCTGATTCTATGTGTATTGTGTCGTGACATTTTAATGATTAATGTTAAGTTTAAAGTTCCTTATTGCTTTTTTTCTATACTGCACATATGTATATATATATATATATATATATATATATATATATATATATATATATATATATATATTCACATAACAAGAACTGTACTTAATTTGCCTCTTTCCGATCCAGTGCTGTGTCTCTGCCCCAACATCATTTTTTATTGTTTGGTTCCAGTGGTGAAATTACATCTACATTATTGTGGCTAATCACTGATGTTAGCGGCTCATGACATCTACATCGGCAAATCCACTCAATCATTGGCTGCACCTGTGTCAACATTAAGAAAGGCAGTGGAAGCCACTCACTGGACCTGGGTAGAGTAAGTAAAGCCCGTTTTTTACCTTATAACGGTGAATATGGAGAAATGTTTTGCTATGCTATACCCTTATAGCTATGAACAATTTTAATTGATATCAATTAATTTTGATTGTATTAATTACAAATTTGACTTTTACAGATACTTGGTTTTTGGTTCCATTTATTTAGAGCCTCCCTATTAAAAATACATTTTATTTAACGTCAGAATGATTTGAGCTCAATTACAATAGTGGGCACAATTATATTCTAATGAACCCCAGGATAATATCGGAAACATAGCAGCATAAATTGTCATCCTTGAGGAATCTTTATTATCACCTCTATCTGCTGTAACAGTGTATAAATATGATTCCTGATAATGTGATGTATCTTATACTAATCTGTTCTGTGCTCCTGTCTGTGAAGGTTGTATTGGACAACAAGGCACTTGCACACAGAAGTGATGCAGCAACAGAACAACTTGTTTTCAGAAGTAAGTCTTTTAGTTCCTTTTTATGATTATGAGAGTTTTTTTATTTTCTCAATTAATAGTAATGAAAAACATAATAATCATAACAGCTATGGGTATGCTCTAAAATGATAGATAATATGATGACTGCAATATATTAAGAGGATACAAACTTTGATAGAAGAGCTTCTAACTATACTCTACCACTGTTCCCATTGGGTTACACATCTGCGTTCTTGACACCAACCTTTTTTGTGAAATTCCTGACAGCAAAAACTATTGGGAGTTGGAACTCTTGACCAATGCTGTTACCTGTTTTGGAACAGTGGAGGATACATTATGAATGTAGACCTAAAGCAATAAATAGCTGTGAACAATAGAACTACTATTGAGACACCAAGACAAGCACACAAATTGACCACACCGTCCGGTACCGATGGCTTGCTACATCTCTGTGCCATGCTGCCTTCCGATTTCTATACCGTGGCTCCTCTTCTTGCACACAAAATTACCACCACAGATAGATGCAGTGATTTTTTTGGCAATTTCTACATCTGCACAAGAACTTTTCTTGACCACATTGTAGATCACATCATTTAGACAAAATGGCGAGCCTTCTGATAAGATGTCTTCTCTTCTTAAATGAACCATATTATCTTCTAACCTGTGTAATTCTCTTTCTTTATGTCATACCTACAGGTTGGAGGCAACGTCAGCAGAATAACTGTAGTGATCCTAATGGGATTGCCGGATAATGAAAGCCTCAGGCTGGTTCTTTTTACTCTTCTCTTACTGGTCTTCTGTGGGACAATCTGCGGAAACCTCATGATAATCACCTTGGTGTCTATCAGCCAGAACCTCCACACTCCTATGTACTTCTTGCTGACACAAGTCTCCATGTCTGATATTACACTCATAACCGTCATTGTCCCCAATACTCTCCATTTGTTACTTATCGAGACGAGGTTGATGCCTTTACCATGCTGCCTCACACAATATGTTAGTTTTTCATTTTCTCTAAGCTCAGAATGTCTTCTTCTCACAGTCATGTCATTTGATCGTTATCAAGCCATCTGTAACCCCTTACGTTATTCATCTATAATGGACCTTAAGTTTTCTATAGCTCTGGCCGCGTTGGCTTGGTGTCTGGCTTTATTAGTGATATGTGTGAAAATCATAAACGTATCTTTGATCCATTTTTGTGGACCCAATGTCATCCATCATTTCTTCTGTGACTTGTATCCTCTCTTAAATCTTTCATGTTCAGATACCTCCATATTCCAACTACAGATTACAGTTATTGTCGTAACATTGGTGATCACACCATTAATCCTCATAATTACATCATACACTTGTATTATTTCCTCCATATTAAAGATCCAGTCACTTAACCGGAGGCAGAATGTTTTCTCCACATGCAGCTCCCATCTGACGGTAGTTTGCATATTTTATGGGACTTTATGTGGTATTTATATCCTTCCTAACAAAGGAAAAACATTTAGCATGAGCACAGCTTTTTCCTTGTTTTATACAGTGGTGACTCCATTACTAAACCCCATTGTATACAGCCTCAGAAACAAGGAGATCAATAAAGCATTTAAAGCATGTATTCAACGATTATCACATAGATAGACCAAAAGATAGGATAATTAGTAGTGATGGCCGAGCATGCTCGAAACTGCTCGATACTTGATCAAACATTGAGGCGCTCAATGGAGCATAGAGCAGTGATGAGTATCGCGTGGTGCCTGGGTGCTCAGGTTCCCATAAGCTCAGTGTCCCGCATTGAAGTCGGGATGCCCTTGTGTCATCAGGACTCTTTTTGTGTGCCCGCTACATCTTGGCTTCAGCAGTCCGCTAGCCAGGAGCCTCTGGATAAACTATTTGGGTTCCCCATGCTCTTCAATTA
Organism: Ranitomeya variabilis; assembly: GCF_051348905.1. Taxonomy (NCBI): domain Eukaryota; kingdom Metazoa; phylum Chordata; class Amphibia; order Anura; family Dendrobatidae; genus Ranitomeya; species Ranitomeya variabilis. Next base: position 24,420,049 of record NC_135236.1, on the reverse strand, counting down.
TTCTCACGACTCGAGTCCAGCACATCCGAGAGTCTGATGTAAGGAGCCCTTGAGCAGCTCACTCGTCAATAAACACCAATAGATAAAAAAAGAAGCAGAACAGTCTCAGCTTCTGGAGAGTCCTCTAAGGATAGCCTTCTACTCATGCACAAATCTTATGATTTCCAGGGTTCCTCACAAGACACCTTGTCTCACTGTAAACACTTTGTACGATTTCTGGTTTTTATTCTTGGATTCCCTACTAAGGATAAAATAAAAATCCTGTTTAAAGCAGAACTGTTGGACTGTGGTTCTTTGTCTGAAAAGTAGCATGGATGTCTCGCTAATTCCTCTCCTTTCAAACCTTTGTTATGACAATGTTGAATTATTTTCGGTTTCCAAAAATTAGAAAAATGTCAATGTCAATCCCAACTGCCTCAAAAAAACATTCGATATATAAAATTAATTGTTACAGAATGTGAACATATTTTTACATGCTTATTAGTGATTTTGTTTGGTTTTAAAAAAAATATAAATATATTTTAAAAAATGTGATAAACCAGACTTTTGTTTCCCTCTTTTTTTTCTCACTGATATCACCCTTTATATAGAAAAAAAGAAGATATAATAGTGACATAAAAATTAAACCCTATGAACCACGAAAGAAAGAACATAAATTGACAGCTCTTTAAATTTCACGTATAAAAAATAACCTAAAATATGTCTGCTCAGGAAGGGGGAAAATAGACGTAAACTGGTTAAAAAATCGTATGTCGGTTTTTGGAAGGGAATGTTTGCTTTTATATTTAATATTTTAAAAATTATTTTAAAAGTTTTTACTGTACTTTTTTGCCCATCTAAGGGACTTGAACTTTGAATGGTTTGATGCATTACAGACAGACTGAGACATATAAGTGTTTCAACAGCAGATGTTGGCGCTTTTTCGCTGCTGTTAGGTGGCAGACGGCGATATAACTTGCACATAGGAAATGTCCTACAGTGAACAGCAATTCTTGGCACTTCAAATTACTATAACAACCCAACAGGTCTAAGCTGAAATTAAACAGCAGACCACACAAAGATAACCAAAATATGAATAAAATATCATATTTATTAATACATATTTTAAATAATAAAAGACATAATACATTATTACACAGATAATACCCATATAGGGGACCAAATAAACCAACCCTCCTAAAAAAATTAATATTCACAAGTGAGTAAATGACTCCCCGCAGGAGAGAATTTGTAAGAAACTAGTGCACAATATGACAACAATAATGTAAAGCTATACTGGAAATATAAATAGCCAAACAGGGTACTAAGAATTCATACTGTAAACTAGTGCCTATAGCATCTTTGGATAAATATCATAAATCAAAATAAACCCTGCATGGTAATTCTACAGTTATAACAATATTGCACATCTGATATAAATATATTACCTCTGCTCAGGAGCCACAGTTACATCAGCAGTGGTTAAGTGGTCCCCTCTCGCCCCGACGAGCTTTTTGCCCTTAGCTTCTTCTGGGGGCGTGGCCATATAAATTGCTCGAGGATCACTTCATAGTCCTCGGACTGGCTGTCTGTTGTCCTGAGCTTGACAGCTGCAGAGAAGTACATGCTGTCAGACTGAGGTCAGGAGAACAGACAACCAGTCTGAGGATTGCGATGCCATCCTTACACGAGTTATATGGCTATTAGTGATGAGCGAGCACTTAAATGCTCGGATGCTCATTGTTCGGGTCGAGCAAATTGGAATACTCGGGTACTCGATCCGAGCAACGAGCCCTATGTTAGTCTATGGGAAACCCAAGTATTTTTACCGTGATCACACAAGGGGGTCCTTTTAAGGTCTAAAAATGTCTGAAAATAATGGAAACACTGCTCAAATGACACAGGGACATCATGGGGATCACCCCTGGAAGCATTCCTGACTCCTAGATCACAGCTGTAATCAATGTTGTCAGAGTTTCACGCCATTTTTATAGGTGCACCAAAAAACATACAGAAACAAAACCAAAATGGATTTTGCTGGGAAATATGTAAAGGCACATCCTTTCCAGGGTAATGACTTGTATATAAGGGAAAATAATTTACCCCAGACCAAAATCTTCCTCCACCACTTGGGCTATGTTCACACACAGCGTTTTTGATCCGGTTTTCAACTTTAACCCCTTCACCCCCAAGGGTGGTTTGCACGTTAATGACCGGGCCAATTTTTACATTTCTGACCACTGTCTCTTTATGAGGTTATAACTCTGGAACGCTTCAACGGATATTAGCGATTCTGAGACTGTTTTCTTGTAACATATTGTTCTTCATGATAGTGTTAAAATTTCTTCGATATAACTTGCGTTTATTTGTGAAAAAAAATGGAAATTTGGCGAAAATTATGAAAATTTCGCAATTTTCCAACTTTGAATTTTTATTCTATTTTATGTGACACAAAATAGTTAATAAATAACATTTTCCACATGTCTACTTTACATCAGCACAATTTTGGAAACAACATTTTTTTTTCTAGGAAGTTATAAGGGTTAAAATTGGACCAGCAATTTCTCATTTTTACAACAAAATTTACAAAACCTTTTTTTTAGGGACCACCTCATATTTGAAGTCATTTTGAGGGGTCTATATGGCAGAAAATACCCAAAAGTGACACCATTCTGAAAACTTCACCCCTCAAGGTGCCCAAAATCACATTCAAGAAGTTTATTAACCCTTCAGGTGTTTCACAGCAGCAGAAGCAACATGGAAGGAAAAAATGAACATTTTACTTTTTAGTCACAAAAATGATTTTTCAGCAATAATTTTTAAATTTCCCAAAGGTAAAAAGAGAAAATGGACCTTAAAAGTTGTTGTTCAATTTGTCCTGAGTACGCTGATACCCCACATGTGAGGGGAATCACTTTTTGGGCGCACGGCAGGGCTCAGAAGGAAAGGAGCGCCGTTTGACATTTTCAAGCTAAAATTGGCTGGAATTGAGATCAGACGCCATGACGCGTTTGGCGAGCCCCTGATGTGCCTAAACAGTGGAAACCCCCCAAAAGTGACCCCATTTTGGAAACTAGACCCCATAAGGAACTTATCTAGATGTGTCGTGAGCACTTTTATCCCCCAAGTGCTTCACAAAAGTTTATAACGCCTGGGTGTGAAAATAAAAAATCCTATTTTTTCCACAAACATGATCGTTTAGTCCCTAATTATTTATTTTCTCAAGGGTAAAAGGAGAAATTGGACCCCAAAAGTTGTCCAATTTGTCCTGAGTACGCTGATACCCCATATGTGGGGGGGAACCACTGTTTGGGCGCATGGCAGGGCTCTGAAGGAAAGGAGCGCCGTTTGACATTTTCAAGCTAAAATTGGCTGGAATTGAGATTGGACGCCATGTCGCGTTTGGAGAGCCCCTGATGTGCCTAAACAGTGGAAACCCCCCACAAGTGACCCCATTTTGGAAACTAGACCCACTAAGGAACTTACCTAGGTGTGTCTTGAGCACTTTTATCCCCCAAGTGCTTCACGAAAGTTTATAACGCCTGGGTGTAAAAATAAAAAATCCTATTTTTTCCACAAACATGATCGTTTAGTCCCCAATTTTTTATTTTCTCAAGGGTAAAAGGAAAAATTGGACCCCAAAAGTTGTTGTCCAATTTGTCCTGAGTACGCTGACACCCGATATGTAGGGGGGAACCACTGTTTGGGCGCATGGCAGGGCTCAGAAGGAAAGGAGCGCCCTTTGACATTTTCAAGCTAAAATTGGCTGGAATTGAGATCGGATGCCATGTCATGTTTGGCGAGCCCCTGATGTGCCTAAACAGTGAAAACCCCCCACAAGTGACCCCATTTTGGAAACTAGACCCCCTAAGGAACTTATCTAGATGTGTCGTGAGCACTTTTATCCCCCAAGTGCTTCACGAAAGTTTACAACACCTGGGTGTGAAAATAAAAAATCCTATTTTTTCTATAAACATGATTGTTTAGTCCCCAATTTTTTATTTTCTCAAGGCTAGCAGGAGAAATTGGACCCCAAAAGTTGTTGTCCAATTTGTCCTGAGTACGCTGACACCCCATGTGTGGGGGGAACCACTGTTTGGGCGCATGGCAGGGCTCAGAAGGAAAGGAGCGCCGTTTAATATTTTCAAGCTAAAATTGGCTGGAATTGAGATTGGACGTCATGTCGCGTTTGGCGAGCCCCTGACGTGCCTAAACAGTGGAATCCCTCCACAAGTGACCCCATTTTGGAAACTAAACCCACTAAGGAACTTATCTAGATGTGTCGTGAGCACTTTTATCCCCCAAGCGCTTCACGAAAGTTTATAACGCCCGGGTGTGAAAATAAAAAATCCTATTTTTTCTATAAACATGATTGTTTAGTCCCCAATTTTTTATTTTCTCAAGGCTAGCAGGAGAAATTGGACCCCAAAAGTTGTTGTCCAATTTGTCCTGAGTACGCTGACACCCCATGTGTGGGGGGAACCACTGTTTGGGCGCATGGCAGGGCTCAGAAGGAAAGGAGCGCCGTTTAATATTTTCAAGCTAAAATTGGCTGGAATTGAGATTGGACGCCATGTCGCGTTTGGCGAGCCCCTGACGTGCCTAAACAGTGGAATCCCTCCACAAGTGACCCCATTTTGGAAACTAAACCCACTAAGGAACTTATCTAGATGTGTCGTGAGCACTTTTATCCCCCAAGCGCTTCACGAAAGTTTATAACGCCCGGGTGTGAAAATAAAAAATCCTATTTTTTCTATAAACATGATTGTTTAGTCCCCAATTTTTTATTTTCTCAAGGCTAGCAGGAGAAATTGGACCCCAAAAGTTGTTGTCCAATTTGTCCTGAGTACGCTGACACCCCATATGTGGGGGGAACCACTGTTTGGGCGCATGGCAGGGCTCAGAAGGAAAGGAGTGCCGTTTAACATTTTCAAGCTAAAATTGGCTGGAATTGAGATTGGACGCCATGTCGCGTTTGGCGAGCCCCTGATGTGCCTAAACAGTGGAAACCCCCCACAAGTGACCCCATTTTGGAAACTAGACCCCCTAAGGAACTTATCTAGATGTGTCATGAGCACTTTTATCCCCCAAGCGCTTCACGAAAGTTTATAACGCCCGGGTGTGAAAATAAAAAATCCTATTTTTTCTATAAACATGATCGTTTAGTCCCTAATTTTTTATTTTCTCAAGGCTAGCAGGGGAAATTGGTCCCCAAAAGTTGTTGTCCAATTTGTCCTAAGTGCGCTGGTACCCCATTTGTGGGAGAAAACTACTGTTTGGGCACACTTTGGGGCTCAGAAAGGAAGTAGTGACGTTTTGGAATGCAGACTTTGATGGAATTGTCTGCGGGCATCATGTTCCATTTGGTGAGCCCCTGATGTGCCTAAACAGTAGAAACTCCCCACAAGTGACCCCATTTTGGAAACTTGACCCCCTAAGGAACTTATCTAGGTGTGTGGTGAGAATTTTGAACCTTCAAGTGCTTCACTAAAGTTTATGACGCCCGGCGTGAAAATAAAAAATTCTATTTTTTCCCCACAAAAAATGATATTTCAGTCCCCAATTTTTTATTTTCCCAAGGGTAACAGGAGAAATTGGACCCCAAAAGTTGTTGTACAATTTGTCCTGAATAGGCTGGTACCCCATTTGTGGGAGAAAACTACTGTTTGAGCACACTTTGGGGCTCAGAAAGGAAGTAGTGACGTTTTGGAATGCAGACTTTGATGGAATTGTCTGCGGGCATCATGTTCCATTTGGTGAGCCCCTGATGTGCCTAAACAGTAGAAACTCCCCACAAGTGACCCCATTTTGGAAACTTGACCCCCTAAGGAACTTATCTAGGTGTGTGGTGAGAATTTTGAACCTTCAAGTGCTTCACTAAAGTTTATGACGCCCGGCGTGAAAATAAAAAATTCTATTTTTTCCCCACAAAAAATGATCTTTCAGTCCCCAATTTTTTATTTTCCCAAGGGTTACAAGAGAAATTGGACCCCAAAAGTTGCTGTTCAATTTGTTCTGAGTACGCTGGTACCCCATATGTGGGAAAAAACTGTTTGGGCACTTCGGGACTCAGAAGGGAAGCAGTGACGATTTGGAATGCAGACTTTGATGGACTGGTCTGAGTGCGTCATGTTCCGTTTGCAGAGCCCCTGATGTGCCTAAACAGTAAAAAAAAAACACAAGTGACATCATTTTGGAACCTAGACCCCCAAGGAACTTACTTAGATGTGCCCCCTCTTTGGAACTAATCTACTGTTTCCTGTTAAGTAAATTAGTAGTGCATGGAGGTGTGGTACAATTTGAAGCAGTCCTTCATACACAGGCCAGGTTTGTCGGGGCAGGTGTCGCATTGATAGATGGTGTCCTTGCGTACTCCTCGTTTGTAGCACACTCGGCACCTTTTTTGCGGCTTACCTTTTCTATCAGTTGGTGGGACCACCCCCGGAAAATGCTGACCTGGTACAATACGAGCACCCTCAGTTCCGGAAGTACTGGGGCCCGCTCCTTCCCTCGTGCCAAACATCAGGGCCTTAACCACTACTTCCTGGAACTGAAGGTACGACGTATCGGTGTGGCGTGCACATCGAGACAGCAGGAAAGCGTTGAGCATTGCCATTTGTACGATGTACACGGACAGCTTTTTGTACCACACCTTGGCCTTCCTCAAAGCACTGTACGGTTGGAGGAGTTGATCGGAGAGATCAACGCCCCCCATGTTTTTGTTGTACCCCAGTACACAGTCCGGTTTGCAGACCTGTGTAGAGGTACCCCGTACACTGCTGAGGGCACTGCCATCACCGTGTATGGTGGTCAAGAGAAGGACATCCCTCTTGTCCTTGTACTTGACCACCAGCAGGTTGTCGCTACATTGGGCTTTGCTCTCACCTTTTCTGAGCATCTGCCCAAGTAACGTCTTCGGGAGGCCTCTCTGATGTTTGCGGACAGTACCGCAGGCTGCGGTACCTCGCGCAGAGAGAGACTTGTAGAGTGGGATGCTGGAATAAAAGTTATCTGTGTAGAGGTGATAACTAGTGTTGAGCATTCCGATACCGCAAGTATCGGGTATCGGCCGATATTTGCTGTATCGGAATTCCGATACCGAGATCCGATACTTTTGTGGTATCGGGTATCGGTATCGAAACAACATTAATGTGTAAAAGAAAGAATTAAAATAAAAAATATTGCTATACTCACCTCTCTGACGCAGCCTGGACCTCACCGAGGGAACCGGCAGCGTTGGTTGCTTAAAATGCGCGCTTTTCCTTCCTTCCGTGACGTCACGGCTTCTGATTGGTCGCGTGCCGCCCATGTGGCCGCGACGCGACCAATCACAGCAAGCCGTGACGTAATTTTCAGGTCCTTCTAGGCATTCAGTATTTTAAAATTACGTTCCGGCTTTGTGATTGGTCGTGTCGCGGTCACATGGGCGACGCGACCAATCACAAGCCGTGACGTCACGGGAGGCAGGAGACGCGCGCATTTTAAAATGCGCGCGTGTCCAGCCTCCCGTGACGTCACGGCTTGTGATTGGTCGCGTCGCCCATGTGGCCGCGACGCAACCAATCACAGCAAGCCGTGACGTAATTTCAGGTCCTTCAGGATTTTAAAATTACGTTCTGGCTTGTGATTGGTCGCGTCGTGGTCACATGGGCGACGCGACCAATCACAAGCTGTGACATCACGGGAGGCTGGACACGCGCGCATTTTAAAATGCGCGCGTCTCCTGCCTCCCGTGACGTCACGGCTTGTGATTGGTCGCGTCGCCCATGTGACCGCGACGCGACCAATCACAAAGCCGGAACGTAATTTTAAAATACTGAATGCCTAGAAGGACCTGAAAATTACATCACGGCTTGCTGTGATTGGTCGTGTCGCGGCCACATGGGCGGCACGCGACCAATCAGAAGCCGTGACGTCACGGAAGGAAGGAAAAGCGCGCATTTTAAGCAAACAACGCTGCCGGTTCCCTCGGTGAGGTCCAGGCTGCGTCGGAGGGTGAGTATAGCAATATTTTTTATTTTAATTCTTTATTTTACACATTAATATGGTTCCCAGGGCCTGAAGGAGAGTTTCCTCTCCTTCAGACCCTGGGAACCATCAGGGATACCGTCCGATACTTGAGTCCCATTGACTTGTATTGGTGTCGGGTATCGGATTAGATCCGATACTTTGCCGGTATCGGCCGATACTTTCCGATACCGATACTTTCAAGTATCGGACAGTATCGCTCAACACTAGTGATAACCTTTATCCAGCAGTGGGTGCACCAAATCCCACACAATTTTCCCACTCACTCCCAGGATAGAAGGACACTCAGGTGGTTCAATCCTGCTGTCCTTCCCTTCGTAAACTCTAAAGCTGTGGGTGTACCCTGATGTACTCTCACACAGCTTGTAGAGTTCGATTCCGTACCTGGCCCTCTTGCTGGGCAGGTACTGACGGAATCTGAGCCGCCCCTTAAAATGAACCAAGGACTCATCCACGCAGATGTCCCTTTTGGGCACGTACACTTCAGCAAACTTTTTGCTGAAGTGTTCGATGACCGGCCGAACTTTGAACAGACGGTCAAAATTGGGGTCATCTCATGCGGGACACAGTGCATTATCGTTGTAATGCAGAAACTTATGGATGGCCTCAAAACGCGTCCGAACCATGACCATTCGGAACACTGGAGTGTTATATAAAATATTTACACTCCAATATTGCCGAAGTTCTGGCTTCTTCACGATCCCCATGTGGAGGACCAGGCCCCAAAACTGCATCATTTCAACTGCGTCTACAGGAGACCAGTTAGAAAATGATGAACCGGGGTTTTGCTCCAAAAATTGCCGAGCATATAAATTAGTTTGCTCCACCATGAGGTTAATAAAATCCTCAGAGAAAAAGACTTTAAAAAAGTCTATTTCTGTGAGGCCGGTGGTGTCAAACTTGATTCCTGATTCTGCCACAAAATCAGGAATCAGTGGCTCGTAATTTTCGGGGGGCGAGGTCCATATGGGGTCCGAAGAGGGGCGCGCTGGTTCATCTTCAGGAGTGGGCGCTGCCTCATCTTCTCTCCTGCGGCGTCTGCGTGGTGGTTCCGCAGGACCCGAGGAGGAAGATGAGGAGGAGGAAGAGGATGAAGAATCTGAAGAGTAAAGGAATGTGGGATCCTCTCCCTCGCTATCAGTGTCGGAGGCAAGGAAAGAATATGCCTCCTCCGCTGAATAGCGCTGCTGGGACGAACGGGACGAACGGGACATTTTTTTTTGTGAGTATGGTGCTTGGGTGTAGTAATTTATTGGTAACTGTGTACGTGTGGGGGGGGGAATAGTGTTTGGTGCAAACTATTCTGAAAAGAAAAGCTAAAGAAAAAAACAAATAGGGAAAAAAAATACCTGAGAAAGGAAAAGTCTAAAACAGCAGGCCCTCGCTCTGATAAGTGAACTGTGTCACTTATCAAAGTTCGGCAGCTGCTGGGTGTGGGAACGGGGATGTGAAAAAAAACGGCAGGCACGAGAGCTCTGATAAGTGAACCGCATCACTTATCAAAGTTCGGCGGTGGCGGCTGGGTGCGCGGACGGGGATGTGGGAAAAAAGAAAAAAAGAAACGAAAGGCACGGGTTCAGACGCAGCGGCGGGGTGTGCGCAAGGGGATGTGAAAAAAAAAAGAAACGAAAGGCACGGGTTCAGACGCAGTGGTGGGGTGTGCGCAAGGGGATGTGAGAAAAAAAAAAGAAACGAAAGGCATGGGTTCAGACACAGCGGCGGGGTGTGCGCAAGGGGATGTCGGAAAAAAGAAAAAAAGAAATGAAAGGCACGGGTTCAGACGCAGCGGCGGGGTGTGCGCAAGGGGATGCGGGGGGGATGGAGGGGGGGTTAGAAAGATCGGGCCGGGATCGGGGATGAACACTTACGTTTGTAGTCTCTCTTCTTTCTTCTGTCTTCTTTCTTCTGTCTTTTCTTTTTTTTTATTTGGCAAGAATTATGGTGTCACAGGCTACTGTGGCACCACAAGTCTCAGCACAGGAGGGGGATCTCGCAGCGTGACCGCTCTGCAGGAACCCTCAACAAGTGTGAGGATTCCTGCAGAGCAGTCAGACAGGTCAGGGGCAGGTGAGACAGGTCACAGAGCGGTCACACCGCTGCTGTGACCTGTGATTGGTGGGATCGATGATCACATCGATCCCACCAATCAGAGGAGGCCCTGGTGACGCCGGTGTTGCTAGGCACCAGCCTATGATCGGAGCTCACAGCTCCGATCATAGGCAGGTCACCGGCAGGTGACCGGCAGGTCACCCCCAGGTCACCATCAGGGCACAGCGCGGGCACACCGCTGCTGTGCCCTCTGATTTGCAGAGGATCCGGAGGTGGCAAGGAGATGAGGCAGGGCACAGGCTGCATAGCACTTATTTTCAAGCAGGGCACTGCGCGGTAACACCACCGCTGTGCCCCGCCATTGGCGCGATCGATGTGATCGTCGATCGCGCCAATCCGGCGGGTCTGTGCCCTGATTGACGCAATCGACGATCACATCGATCGCGCCAATCAGCTGCAGGATCCGGACTCATGGCCCAGAGGCAGGGCAGGGCAGAGGGGGCTCCGGTCCAGGCATTTTCAGGCAGGGCACAGCGCGGTAACACCGCCGCTGTGCCCTGCGATTGGCGCGATCGATGTGATCGTAGATCGCGCCAATCTGGGGGGTTTGGGCCGGTGCCTGGCATTGCCAGGCACCGGCCCCAGGATTGAGTACATCGGTACTCGATCCTAGCCTTGGACCTCACTGTTTCAGCCAATCTGATTGGCTGAAACAATGAGAAATGCTGTGATTGGCTGTTCAGAATTAAACAGCCAATCACAGCGATTGGGAGGCCGGGGGGGCGGCAACATACCCCAAGATGCCGAGGCCATCTTCCCTAACAGCTCAGAGACAGGGATATAAATAAAAATATAATGTAAAAGTATTTGAATAATTTTCTATTGTAGAGGTATATACTTCCTCATTAGAGGACTATCCAGATAGGGAAAATTGAAAATCTAAGAATAAATGGGAATAATAGACTTACATCTCTTTTTTATGACATTTCCCCCTGTGGCAGTAACATTTGTTTTGGTCTTCAATAAGTAACGGGCATCATAATAACACCATTGCAGAAAAACAATTTGTGACTTTGTCATCACAGAATCCATTCACCCTGGTGTCTACTGGTTGTGGATGAAGAGGATGAGGATAAGGAGGGGGATGACAACAAACAGACCAAACCTGGAAGCATATCGTTATGGCTAGCGGAACTCACCAAATAATTAGAAAGATAGAGTAAGGTGCGTTCGCAGCCCGGGGTCCACCGTGCAGAGATGGAACCTGCTGTTAATAATGACGGACTATATGGCGGTACAATATGGATTCACACACGGGTTAACTTCACCCAGTATGAAGAAAGAAAACCCTGTTGCATCACAGGGCCACGGTACCGCACAAAGAGCGCAAGCAAGAGTCACAGAACTCTACCCCTAGATTCGGGATTAGAGTACAACTAGACCTCTTGCACTCGACACCGCAACTGGGGTGACAGTGAAACCAAAATAATAATTTAGATGCACAGGAGTGCGTGCGGTGCCGCTCTGGCGGACGCCACTAACCACCCAGGCTTGGATAAGGAAAGCGCTGTGAAAGTGCACGGCGCCGCACTGGCGGTCACAGCAATCTGACGCTGTATTGTGTGTCACGTGCTGATGGCTAAGTCGGGCGCTAGATAGCAATCATCCACCTTAATCAAGCAGTCATACACAAGGGAGTGGATAACTAATGAATGACTTTCACACATCAAAATACACACGTTTACAAGTGTACACTAGTGCATGGCCGTGCGGACATGCAAACCTTTTATAGCTGCAGCAAGTACATGACCTTCCCAGAAGAACCAATGGGAGGCTGCCACAGAAGTTGAGCACCTTCAGGACCTTCCTAGAGGACCAATGGGATTTGCTGCAGTATCTAAGCATGTGACCCTTGATCTCCAATGAGAGATCTTGCCCTGGGCATTCTCAGAAGGGGAAAAGCAGGACTAAGTCCTAAAAACATCTGCTCGCCGCTGCCCAGTACTGGCTACAATGGCAGAAGCTGGAAAGGCAGCAGTAACCCTTTGCAGAGTCAGACTGAGCAAGATGTAGGGACCGACATCTCCGCTGAGCAGACTCCATTGCATCTGGAGAAGAATGGGAGACCGCAGCAGAGATGGTTCGAGATTCCCCCTATGCAGAGGCGGGAACTCGACACCTAACACATATACCCATGTGTCGTTGTGAAGAGGTGCATGAGAATATGCATCCCCAAAAAACAGATGTATTAGAGGTTATGTTTTGCTGTTTTCACTTAGTGGTGTACAGAAGTCTTGCCCAATCCAGCACTTGTTCATTTTTATAAGAGTCAGCCTGTCAGAATTTTCAGTTGACAGATGGATGTGCTTATCTGTTATAATTCCACCATCGGCACTAAAACCCCGCTCTGACAGAATGCTAGCAGCAGGGCAGGCCAGGACCTCCAAGGCATAGAGAGCCAGATCATGCCACATGTCCAGCTCGGATACCCAATAATTAAAAGGCACAGAGGAATCCCAGAGGACGTTTGTATGATCTGCAAGGTACTCCCTCAGCATCTTCCCAAACATTGCACTTCTTGTGACAGCAACACTTGCCTCTGTGCGAGCATGATGGGAGAGTCCTAGAAAACGGTCCCATAATTTTGCCATTATTCCTCTGCCTGAGCTGGATTTTACTTCTGTCTCTCTCGCTTGGACTCCTTGATTGTACAGCAAACTCTGATGTCTGCTGCCAGCATTCTCACATGGGAATTTTCTAAGCTATTCCGATACAAGGGCCCTCTAGCACTGCAACATTTTAGTACACCTCTCTGCCTCTGGCAGAAGAAATTGAAAGGTGTCCTTGTAGCGTGGGTCTAGAAGCGTCACCAACCAGTATTGAGTGTCAACCATATTTTTTATAATGCGAGGGTCACGTGAAACACAGCACAACATAATGTCAGCCATGCGTGCCAGACTGCTAACAGGCAAGGCTTTTGTGTCCTCACCAACAGGATGACTGACCAAGCTGCCCTTATCCTCATCCTCATCCTCCTCCTCCCTGTCCTCAAACCATTCCCACTGAATAGACGGTATGACAGCTGTTCTTGTAGTACCATCTATAGTGCATAAAAGTAGCTCCTGTTCTTTCTCCTCCTCCTCATTGCCTACCAATTAAAGTTGAGAAGACATGAGACTCTTTAACTGTGAGCAGAGAGGTTTTCAGAATGCTAAGAAGCGGGATGGTGACACTAATTATGGTGTCACCGCCACTCACCATCATGGTGCAGTCCTCAAAGTTTTGGAGGATGGTACATATGTCTGACATCCATGTCCACTCCTGAGGTCTTACATGTGGAGTCTGAACTGAATATTGACGGCCTTGTTAATCTTCGTAGTAAACAACTGCCCTCTTCTGCTCACAAATCCTTTCCAACATATGCAGCGTAGAGTTCCAGAGCGTGGGGACATCACACACCAGTCAGTGAGCCGGAAGCTGCAAACGATGCTGGAGCACAGCAAGGGTGGTGGAAGCTGTAGCTGACTTTTTAAAATGGACAGACAGATGGCATACTTTCACTTGCAGGTCCGGCAGCTCCAGGTAGCTATTCAGAAAATGTTGAACCATGAGGTTAAGCTCATGGGCCAAGCAAGGTACATGTGTGAGCTCACTTTGCCTCAGAGCCACCACCAGGTTCTGGCCATTGTCAAACATGACCATATGTGGCTGTAGGTTCTGCTGTGTCATCCAAATATCTGACTGCTCTTTCAGCGCTGTCCACAACTCTTCTGCATTGTGCGATTTGTCACCTATGCAGATTAGCTTTAGTACAGCCTGTTGCCACTTGGCTGAGGCAGTGCTGCAGTGCTCCAGTTTCTGATTGATGTGTTGATTTCAGAGATGGAGGCTGAAGAGGAGGAGGAGGTCAGGAGCTGTACACTGTGGGGGCAACCCTGATTGACGTAGGGCCTGCAATCCTCGGCGTGGGGAGGATATGATCCATCCCAAGGTCTGAATGGGTCCAGGCTTCCACTATGTTAACCTAGTGTGCCATCAGTGAGATGTACCATGCCTGCCCACAAGCACTTTTCCTCGTGTCCATGGTTATGTGGACTTTCCCAGTAACAACACTGTTGAGGGCATGGGTAATGTTGTGGGACACATATTGGTGTAATGCCGGTATGGTACACCGGGTGAAATAGTGGCGACTGGGGACCGAGTGCCTTGGCATGGTCGCCGCCATCAGGTTGTGGAAGGCTTCCTTCTCAGTGTGCCTAAAAGGCAACATTTTGAATGCAAGCAGAAGAGAAATGTTAGAATTTAGGACTGTGGTCTGTGGGGCATTGGCTGGGTATTTCTGCTTGCATGTCAATGACCGGGGTATAGACAATGGAAAGCTGTGCTGGGACAAGGACGTGGACGGGCTTGATGTTGGTGCTGCTTGACTGTGGGCAACAACAGGTTCTGGGCTAGGGGCATCTTCACATGCACAGTGGACTGGGGATTGGCTTCTACGCAAAACAGTGGAAGCAGCAGTTGTGTCACCAGTAGACAGTGTTCCTGGAGCCTGAGGTTCGGCCAACAAAGTCCGGTGCTTTGCTGCCATGTGCCTGATCATGCTGGTGGTGGTCAGTCTGGTAGTTTTGCTAACCCTACTGATGCGGGCATGGCAGGTGCTGCAAATGGAATGTTGGGGGTTACTGGCAGAATCTTTAAAAAATAACCAGACTCAGGAAGATCTAACAGTTGGATTGGCAACTTCACTCATGTTGGTGTTGGCTAAGTGAGTGGAAGCATTATCCGCTATCCAACCAACAACCATTTCACACTGCTCTAGCTTCAATAGTGGTGTGCTGCGGCCACCTAGAAACTGGGATAGGAAGGTCGAGCGAGAAGATGTGGGTCTTTGTTGTGGCCCACTTTCACCTTGGCCACGGCCTTGTCCTCTGCATGCACCATCAGCATCACGTCCACTTTGCCATCCCTTGCCCCTTGCCTTGCCCATTTTAAATTGACTACTGCACTATTTCAAAAGCTCAACACAAATGTATTTTTTAGCTAAATTATATCAGATGAGTATGCCTGAAAAGCTATGATTTTTCCACCACAGATACAACAGGCCTCAGCCTGACATAACAGACTGTATTACATTTTTTTTTCTTTTGGCTGAATAAAAAAAAAAAGTACAACAAGGCTAGCACACACAAGTATTCTATGTATGCCTGCAAAACTATGATTTCTAAACAGATACACCAGGCCTCAGTCTGGCATAACAGACTGTATACATTTTTCTGGGGGGGTTGGGACAATTTTGGAAAAAAAAATGAAAACTGCAGCGAGATATATATTAAATCATCAGCAGCAGACAGTTATGGAGCTTTGGGAGGGATGCAGTGGGAGCAATAGATGCACATACAGTGCCTGCAGGCCTTGCACTGATATGGATATGCTGTGCCCTGTATGCCTAGTGCTGCATTCTCGGGATCCACAAATTAGCCCTAAAAAGGACTGTTGGTTTCTCAGGAGTTGTGGATTGAACAGTTGCAGACCTACGCTAACTTTTAAAAGCATGATTCTGATCCTATCTCGGAAGCAACTCTCCCTACACTAGCTAACTCCGGAGCAGAATGTGGTGAGCAGAGCAGCGCCAGGTCTCTTTTACTCAGGATGATGCTGTGCGGCCCAGCCAATCACTGCACGACCACAACAAAGATGGCTGCAGCGTTTCATGGCCTGGCAGACAATCCCTGCACTGTGATTGGGTCTCTAAAGTACACCAAAAACACTGGGTGGAGACACCAGTTACCGCCAAACAATCCTGGTAATGTGGTTCATTTAAAATGCGTGCTCTGTGAACAGAGACCACAGTATACAGAACTATGATGGTCCAACTTCACCCTGCAAGATAAAGTGCAAAAAAAATATCAATATATGTAAGGTATTGGTTAATATTGGGGCCACAATATGTAAGCTGGCAACCCACGTCAAGGGTCCTTACATTTGCCAGGCTTAACGCTAAACATCAAACAAAGCACACAGACACAAAAGAGGACTTAAAAAATCCTCCAAAAATTTGAAAAAGTCACAGAGAAAAAAGCAGAGATAATTACGTTCTCAGGCCCCCAAAACAAATGCACTGGCAGGGTGTAGCAGACCTGATTAAGCAAAACTACTTAAAAATGATGTTCCACATTATTAAGCAGGTCACAGGTCTCAAGCAATATGGGACATAAAAAGGATCTCTCTGCTGCTGAAAAGCGTTAAATAGTGCAATGCCTTGGACAAGGTATGAAAACATTAGATATTTCACGAAAACTTAAGAGTGATCATTATACTGTGAAGAGATTTGTGACTGAAGCACAGCACAGACAAAGTTCATGCAGATAAAGGCATAATGAGGAAGGTTTCTGCCAGACAAATTCATTGGATTAAGAGAGCAGCTGCAAAAGTAACATTACAAAGCAGCAAACAGTTATTTGAAGCTGCTGGTGCTTCTGGAGTCCCTCGAACTTCAAGGTGTAGGATCCTTCAAAGGCTTGCTGTGGTGCATAAATCTACTATTCGGCCACCCCTAAACAGTGTTCACAAGCAGAAATGGTTGCATTGGGCCCAGACATACATGAAGAAGACTAATTTCCAAACAGTCTTGTTCACTGATGAGTGTTAAGCAACCTTGGATGGTCCAGATGGATGGAGTAGTGGATGGTTGGTGGATGGCCACCATGTCCCAACAAGGCTGCGATGTCAGCAAGGAGGTGGAGGAGTCATGTTTTAGGCTGGAATCATGGGGAAACAGCTGGTAGGGCCTTTTAAGGTTCCTGAAGGTGTGAAAATGACCTCTGCAAAGTATATAGAGTTTCTGACTGACAAATTTCTTCCATGGTATAAAAAGCAGAAATGTGCCTTCAGGAGCAAAATCATCTTCATGCTGACAATGCACCATCTCATGCTGCAAAGAATCCCTCTGAGTCATTGGCTGCTATGGGCATAAAAGGAGATAAACTCATGGTGTGGCCACCATGTTCCCCTGACCTCAACCCTATAGAGAACCTTTGGAGGATTATCAAGCAAGAGATCTATGAGGGTGGGAGGCAGTTCACATCCAAACAGCAGCTCTGGAGGAAAAGAAATACAAGCAGAAACTCTCCAAAAACTCACAAGTTCAATGGATGCAAGAACTGTGAAGGTGACATCAAAGAAGGGTCCTACGTTACATGTAACTTGGCCTGTTAGGAGGTTCTGAGGTAAATAGCTTTTTGGTTCAGTGAATGTGACCTCCTAATGCTGCAAATTCCACAAATTAGACTTTTCAGTTCTTTATATTGAATGTTTAGAAATTCTACTGAGCCTAATAATTTGGAACAGTGCATTCTGAGTTTTTATTCATTTTGGAGATTATACTGTTATCATTGGGAGGTTTCTTCAATAAAATTTGATGTATAATCTAATGGGTGATAACTTTTATTAGACTGACTGTCATTTGCACCGACCATTTAGGAAAATCCGAGAAAAATATCATTTGCATAATAATTTGGAACACTTTGTATTTGGGTACATGTCAGGGCTCGGAAGAGAAAGTCCACCATTTGGTTTGAATAGATAGTGGACATCATGTCACATTTGTAGAGCATCTGATGTGCCTAATCAGTAGAAAAACCAGACAAGTGTCCCCATTTTAGAAACTACACCCCTCAAGGAATGTATCTATGGTGAGCACATTTAAAGGGAACTTGTCACCCCAAAAATCGAAGATCAACTAAGGCCACCGGCATCAGGGGCTTTTCTACAGCATTCACAGAATTTGATAAAGTTGAGCCGTGAAAATGAAAAAATTAAATATCTCCACAAAAATGTTGCTTTAATCCCAAGCTTTTGCTTTTCACAAAGGTGGCAGGAAAACAAACAAAAATATGTTGTGTAATTTTTTCTGAGTATGCCAACTCCACATATGTGGTGGAAAACTTCTGTTTTGGAAAATTACATTGCTTGGAAAGGAAGGAGCACCAAATGAATTCTGGAGCACAATTTTGGCTGGAATAGATTGGCGATACCATGTCACATACCACATGTGACAAACCAAAACAGCAGAAACACCCGCAGGTAACCTCATTTTTTTAAATTGCACTTTTTGTGGAATTCATCTAGGTGTGTAAGGAGGATTTTTAACACTCAGACGATTCTCAGAATGGTGTACCATTGGGTTGAGTCATTGGAAAATTGCCATTTTTTTCCACTAAAAAATTACTCTGACCCAAAGTTTTAAATTTTCAAAAGGGATAATGGTCAAATTTGGAGCCGGACAATTTGCTTATCCTGTGTATGCCAATACCTTATATGCGGCTAAAAACTACTTTTGAGGCACAGTGCAAAACTCAGAAGGAAGAAGCAACAGATTGTAGCTGAGATTTTGCTGGAATTGTTTGGGGTGCCATGTAAAATTGGCAGAGCCGCTGAGGTGCCAGAAAAGCAGAAACCCTTCATAAGCAATCTCATTGTACAAACTACATCTCTCAATGAATTCACCTAAGGGTGCAGTGATTATATTTACAAGGCACTTGTGTCGCGGAATTGTATACCATTGGACAGTGAAGAAAAAACTATTTACAATTTTAAGCCCAAAATGTAGTTTTAGCCCCAGATTTTACATTTTCACATGGAGGAAGTGTTGTGAATTCCGCTCTTGGGCTCCCTCTGGTGGTTGTAAGTGGCACTTTTGTGAGTTCTGCTCTTGGGCTCCCTCCTGTGGTTTTGAGTGGAATGGCTGCTTCTTGGATTTAGCATCAGCAGCTGCTTCCACTGATCGTCTTTCTGGCTCGGCTATTTTAGTCTGGCCTTTTCTCTCACTCATTGCCAGTTGTCATTTGTTCCTGCTTAGAGTCACTGCTCTTTTGGATTTTCCTGACACTCTGACCAGTTCAGCAAAAGATAAGTCCTTGCTTCTCCTTTTGCAGTCCACTTATTGTGGACTTTATTATTCAGCTCATTCTATGTTTTTTGTCCAGCTTATCAGTATGGAACTATTCAGCTAAGCTGGAAGCTCTGGGCAGCAGATTTTGCCCTCCACACCTTTAGTCAGGTGTGGAGATTTTTACAATCTCTGCGGTGACCATTTTCTAGTTTTTATTACTGACCGCACAGTGTTCTGTCCTGTACTATCTGTCTAGCTAGAATTGTCCTCCTTTGCTACATCTTGTTTCATTCTATGTATGTCATTTCCCTCTCCACTCACAGTCATTATTTGTGGGGGGCTGTCTATCCTTTGGGGTTTTTCTCTGAGGCAAGATAGCTTTCCTGTTTCTACCTTTAGGGGTAGTTAGTTCTTAGGCTGTGACGAGGTGTCTAGGGAGTGACAGGAACATCCCACGGCTACTTCTAGTGTTGTGTTAAGATCAGGAACTGCGGTCAGTATAGTTCCCACCTGCTCAGAGCTCGTCGCATGTCGCTCCTAAATCACCAGTCCATAACAGTACAACTGGCCGAAAATGAATTAAATGCATCTCAAAAGAAGGAAAAAAAAAAAAAGAGTTCTGAGCCATTTTTTTTTTCTTTAGTCTGTTTTGTCTTTTTTTTTTCCTGTTAATCTCTGGGTGGTTCAGGATTTTGGCACGGGCATGGATGTTCAGGGTTTGTTTTCTCGTGTGGATCAGCTTGCTGCAAGAGTACAGAGTATTCAAGATTATGTTGTTCAGACTCCGGCTTTAGAGCCTAGAATTCCAACTCCAGACTTGTTTTATGGGGATAGATCCAAGTTTTTGAACTTTAAAAATAACTGCAAATTCTTTTTTGCTCTGAAACCCCGTTCCTCTGGTGATCCCATTCAGCAAGTTAAAATAGTCATTTCTCTGCTGCGTGGTGACCCTCAGGACTGGGCATTCTCCCTTGGATTGCTTAATGTAGATGCATTTTTTCAATCGCTCGGATTATTGTATGACGAAACTAACTCTGTGGATCATGCAGAAAAAAACCTTGTTGGCCCTGTGTCAGGGTCAGGAAGCGGCAGAATTATACTGCCAGAAATTTTGAAAATGGTCTGTGCTCACTAAATGAATGAGGATGCTCTGGCAGCAATTTTCAGAAAGGGTCTTTCTGAAGCCCTTAAAAATGTTATGATGGGGTTCCCCACGCCTGTTGGTTTAAGCAAATCTATGTCTTTAGCCATTCAGATTGATCGGCGCCTGCGCGAGCGCAAAGTGGTGCACCATATGGCAGTGTCCTCTGGACAGAGTCCTGAGCCTATGCAGTGTGATAGGATTTTGACTAGAGTGGAACAGCGGGGATACAGACGTCAGAACAGGCTGTGTTTTTACTGTGGTGATTCTGCTCATGCTATTTCTGATTGCCCTAAGCGTATTAAGAGGGTCGCTAGATCTGTTATCATCAGTACCGTACAGCCTAAATTTCTCCTGTCTGTGACCCTGATTTGCTCATTGTCATCCTTTTCTGTCATGGCATTTGTGGATTCTGGCGCTGCCCTGAACTTAATGGACTTAGAATTTGCCAGGTGCTGTGGTTTTTCTTTGCAGCCTTTGCAGAGCCCTATTCCTTTGAGGGGTATTGATGCTACACCGTTGGCCAAGAATAAACCTCAGTATTGGACTCAGCTGACTATGTGCATGGCTCCAGCACATCAGGAAGATTGCCGTTTTCTGGTGTTGCATAATTTACATGATGTTGTTGTACTGGGTTTTCCATGGTTACAGGTACACAATCCAGTGCTGGATTGGAAGTCTATGTCTGTGACTAGTTGGGGTTGTCAAGGGGTACATACTGATGTTCCTTTGATGTCAATTTCCTCTTCCCCCTCCTCTGATGTTCCTGAGTTTTTGTCAGATTTCCAGGATGTATTTGATGAGCCCAAATCCAGTTCCCTTCCTCCATATAGGGACTGTGATTGTGCTATTGACTTGATTCCTGGCTGTAAGTTCCCTAAGGGCCAACATTTCAATCTATCTGTGCCAGAGCATGCCGCCATGCGGAGTTATGTTAAGGAGTCTTTGGAGTAGGGGCATATTCGGCCATCTTCGTTACCATTGGGAGCTGGATTCTTTTTTATTGCCAAGAAGGATGGCTCCTTGAGACCCTGTATTGATTATCGCCTTCTTATTAAGATCACGGTCAAGTTCCAATACCCTTTGCCTTTACTTTCTGATTTGTTTGCTCGGATTAAGGGTGCTAGTTGGTTTACCAAGATTGACCTTCGAGGGGCATATAATCTTATTCGTATTAAACAGGGTGATGAATGGAAAACTGCATTTAATACGCCCGAAGGCCATTTTGAATACCTTGTGATGCCTTTCGGGCTCTCTAATGCTCCTTCTGTATTTCAGTCCTTCATGCATGATATTTTCCGCAATTATCTTGATAAATTCTTGATTGTGTATTTGGATGATATTTTGATTTTTTCCGATGATTGGGAGTCTCATGTGAAGCAGGTCAGGATGGTATTCCAGATCCTTCGTGATAATGCCTTGTTTGTGAAGGGGTCTAAGTGCCTATTTGGAGTTCAGAAGGTCTCTTTTTGGGGGTTTATTTTTTCTCCTTCGTCTATAGAAATGGATCCTGTTAAGGTCCAAGCCATTCATGACTGGATTCAGCCCACATCTGTGAAGAGCATTCAGAAATTTTTGGGCTTTGCTAATTTTTATCGCTGTTTCATTGCCAACTTTTCTAGTGTGGTTAAGCCCCTGACCGATTTGACTAAGAAAGGCGCTGATGTGACGAACTGGTCCTCTACGGCTGTTGAGGCCTTTCAGGAGCTTAAACGTCGATTTACTTCTGCCCCTGTTTTGCGTCAGCCGGATCTTTCTCTTCCTTTTCAGGTTGAGGTTGACGCTTCTGAGATTGGGGCAGGGGCCGTTTTGTCACAGAGGAATTCTGATGGTTCCTTGATTGAACCGTGTGCCTTCTTTTCCCGAAAGTTTTCGCCTGCGGAACGCAATTATAATGTCGGCAATCGGGAATTGTTGGCTATGAAGTGGGCATTTGAGGAGTGGCGACATTGGCTTGAGGGAGCCAAGCACCGCATTGTGGTCTTGACCAATCATAAGAATCTGATTTACCTCGAGTCGCCCAAGCGGCTGAACCCTAGACAGGCTTGTTGGTCCCTGTTTTTCTCCCGTTTCGATTTTGTGGTCTCATATCTTCCGGGATCTAAGAATGTTAAGGCGGATGCCCTCTCTAGGAGTTTTTTGCCTGATTCTCCTGGAGTCCTTGAGCCGGTTGGCATTCTTAGGGAAGGGGTGATTCTTTCTGCCATCTCCCCTGATTTACGGCGGGTGCTTCAGGAATTTCAGGCTGATAAACCTGACCGCTGTCCTAAGCTGTTTGTTCCTGATAGATGGACAAGTAAGGTAATTTCTGAGGTCCATTGTTCGGTGTTGGCCGGTCATCCTGGGATTTTTGGTACCAGAGATTTGAATGCTAGGTCCTTTTGGTAGCCTTCTTTGTCGCGGGATGTGCGTTCTTTTGTGCAGTCCTGTGGGACATGTGCCCAGGCTAAGCCTTGTTGTTCCCACGCTAGTGGGTTGCTTTCACCTTTGCCTGTCCCTGAGAAGCCCTGGATGCATATTTCCATGGATTTTATTTCGGATCTTCTTGTGTCCCAGAAGATGTCTGTTATCTGGGTGGTTTGTGACCGGTTCTCTAAAATGGTCCATTTGGTACCTTTGCCTAAGTTGCCTTCCTCCTCTGATTTGGTTCCAGTGATTTTTCAGCATGTGGTTCGTTTGCATGGCATTCCGGAAAATATTGTGTCTGACAGAGGTTCCTGTTATGATCCCAATGGTAGAGGATCTCAGGGTTTTCAGCAAAGTCTGCAAACATAAAAAACCAGCTCATAGGGAGGTGGAAACTGAGCTGACCGCATACCTGATCCTAACCCACCACTAATAGCAGCCGGGGGACGTACCTACGTTGGTTCTAGACGTCTCGCGCCAGCCGGAGAACTAACTAACCCTTTCAGAGAAAATCAGACCTCACTTGCCTCAAGAGAAAGGTACCCCAAAGTAAAGACACGCCCCCAACAAATAATAACGGTGAGGTAAGAAGAAAGGACAAACGTAAGTATGAACTAGATTCAGCAAAGAGAGGCCCACTATATAATAGCAGAAATATAGAAAGCGGACTTATGCGGTCAGCGAAAAACCCTACAAAAATATCCACGCTGAATATCCAAGAACCCCCGCACCGACTAACGGTGTGGGGGGAGAATATCAGCCCCCTTAGAGCTTCCAGCAAAATCAGGAATCACATTATGAACAAGCTGGACAAAAAACAAAACAATACAATGAACAAAAATAAGGAAGCAGGACTTAGCTTATCTTGCAAAAATCAGGACCAGTAGACAGGAGCAACCAGACAAGGACTGATTACATTGATGCCAGGCAATGGACTAAGAATCCAGGAAGTTTAAATAGGAACACCCAGGGTCTAACGAACCAGGTGACTACCAACCTGGGGAAAGACAATCCAAGGCCATATCGCTAGTGACCACAAGAGGGAGCCAAAAAGTATAGTTCACAACAGTACCCCCCCTTTAAGGAGGGGTCACCGAACCCTCACTACGACCACCAGGGCGATCAGGATGGGCAGCGTGAAAGGCACGAACCAAATCGGCCGCATGAACATCAGAAGCGACCACCCAGGAATTATCCTCCTGACCATAGCCCTTCCATTTGACCAGATACTGAAGCCTCCGTCTAGAGAGATGAGAATCTAAGATCTTCTCCACCACGTACTCCAACTCGCCCTCAACCAAGACCGGAGCAGGAGGGTCAACAGCAGGAACCACAGACACAATGTACCGCCGCAACAAAGACCTATGGAACACATTGTGAATGGCAAACGACACAGGAAGTTCCAAACGAAAAGACACCGGATTAAGGACCTCCAATATTCTATAAGGACCAATGAAGCGAGGCTTAAACTTAGGAGAGGAAACCTTCAGAGGGACATACCGAGAAGACAACCAAACCAAATCCCCAACACGAAGTCGGGGACCCACACCGCGGTGGCGGTTGGCAAAACGCTGAGCCTTCTCCTGTGACAACTTCAAGTTGTCCACCACATGATTCCAAGTCCGCTGCAACCTATCAACCATGGAATCCACCCCAGGACAGTCAGAAGGCTCAACATGACCTGAGGAGAAACGAGGATGAAAACCAGAGTTGCAGAAAAATGGCGAAACCAAAGTAGCGGAATTAGCCCCATTATTGAGGGCAAACTCAGCCAATGGCAAAAAGGTCACCCAATCATCCTGATCCGCAGAAACAAAACATCTTAAATAAGCCTCCAGCGTCTGATTAGTTCGCTCCGTTTGGCCATTAGTCTGAGGATGAAAGGCAGACGAGAACGACAGATCAATGCCCATCTTAGCACAAAAAGATCGCCAGAATCTGGACACAAACTGGGACCCTCTGTCAGACACGATATTCTCAGGAATACCGTGCAAACGAACCACATTCTGAAAAAACAAAGGAACCAGATCGGAAGAGGACGGCAACTTAGGCAAGGGCACCAAATGGACCATCTTGGAAAAACGATCACACACCACCCAGATGACAGACATTCCCTGAGACACCGGAAGATCTGAAATGAAATCCATGGAAATGTGTGTCCAAGGCCTCTTCGGGACGGGCAAGGGCAAAAGCAACCCGCTGGCACAAGAACAGCAAGGCTTAGCCCGAGCACAAGTCCCACAGGACTGCACAAAAGAACGCACATCCAGTGACAAGGAAGGCCACCAAAAGGACCTAGCCACCAAATCTCTGGTACCAAAAATCCCAGGATGCCCTGCCAACACCGAGGAATGAACCTCGGAAATAACTCTGCTGGTCCATTTATCAGGAACAATCAGTCTGTCAGGTGGACAAAGGTCAGGTCTACCAGCCTGAAATCTCTGCAACACACGTCGCAAATCAGGAGAAATGGCCGACAAGATTACTCCCTCTTTATAAATACCATCCGGCTCTGAGACTCCAGGAGAGTCAGGCACAAAGCTCCTAGAGAGAGCATCAGCCTTCACATTTTTCGAACCAGGCAGGTATGAGACCACAAAGTCAAAATGGGAGAAAAACAATGACCAACGAGCCTGTCTAGGGTTCAGGCGTTTAGCAGACTCGAGATACATCAGATTTTTGTGATCAGTCAAGACCACCACACGATGCTTAGCTCCCTCGAGCCAATGATGCCACTCCTCAAATGCCCACTTCATGGCCAACAACTCCCGATTACCAACATGATAGTTCCGCTCAGCAGGCGAAAACTTCCTGGAAAAGAAAGCACATGGTCTCATTACAGAGCAACCAGAGCCTCTCTGCGACAAAACAGCCCCGGCACCGATCTCAGAAGCGTCTACTTCAACCTGAAAGGGAAGTGAGACATCAGGCTGGCACAAAACAGGCGCCGAAGTAAACCGGCGCTTCAGCTCCCGGAAGGCCTCAATGGCCGCAGGAGCCCAATTAGCGACATCAGAACCTTTCTTGGTCATATCCATCAGAGGTTTAACAACGCAGGAAAAGTTAGCAATAAAACGACGGTAGAAATTAGCAAAACCCAAAAACTTCTGAAGACTCTTAACAGACGTGGGTTGAGTCCAATCATGAATAGCTCGGACCTTGACTGGGTCCATCTCCACAGCAGAAGGGGAAAAAATAAAACCCAAAAAAGAAACCTTCTGCACTCCAAATAGACACTTTGAGCCCTTCACAAACAAAGCATTATCACGCAAAACCTGAATCACCATCCTGACCTGCTTTACATGAGAATCCCAATCATCAGAAAAAACTAAAATGTCATCCAGATAAACAATCACAAATTTATCTAGATACTTCCGGAGGATGTCATGCATAAAGGATTGAAACACTGAAGGAGCATTAGAGAGCCCAAAAGGCATCACCAAGTACTCAAAATGACCTTCGGGCGTATTAAATGCAGTTTTCCATTCATCTCCCTGCCTAATGCGCACAAGGTTGTACGCACCACGAAGATCTATCTTGGTGAACCAACAGGCACCCTTAATCCGAGCAAATAAGTCCGACAATAGTGGCAGAGGGTATTGAAATTTAACCGTGATTTTATTCAGAAGCCGATAGTCTATACAAGGTCTCAAAGATCCATCTTTCTTGGCCACAAAAAAGAATCCCGCACCAAGAGGGGAAGAGGATGGACGAATATGTCCTTTCTCCAAAGACTCCTTTATATAAGAACGCATCGTGGCATGCTCAGGTACCGACAGATTAATTAATCATCCCTTAGGAAACTTACTACCAGGAATCAAATCTATAGCGCAGTCACAGTCCCTATGAGGAGGAAGAGCACTGGACCTGGACTCATTGAACACATCCTGATAGTCAAGCAAATACTCAGGAACTTCTGAAGGAGTGGAGGAAGCAATAGACACCGACGGGGAATCGCAATGAATTCCCTGACAACCCCAACTTGACACAGACATAGCCCTCCAATCCAGTACAGGATTATGAGCCTGTAACCATGGCAGACCCAAAACAACCAAATAATGCATCTTATGCAGAACAAGAAAACGAATCACCTCCCGATGTTCAGGAGTCATGCACATGGTCACTTGCGTCCAATACTGCGGTTTATTCTCCGCCAATGGCATAGCATCAATTCCTCTAAGAGGAATAGGATTTTCCAAAGGCTCTAGGACAAAACCACAGCGCCTGGCAAACGACAGGTCCATAAGACTCAGGGCAGCGCCTGAATCCACAAACGCCATAACAGGGTAGGAAGACAATGAGCAAATTAAAGTCACAGACAAAATAAATTTAGGCTGCAAGTTACCAATGGCGACAGGAGTAACAAACTTTGTTAGGCGTTTAGAGCATGCTGATATAACATGTGTAGAATCACCACAGTAAAAACACAACCCATTCTGACGTCTATGATTTTGCCGTTCAGTTCTAGTCTGAATTCTATCACATTGCATTAAATCAGGTGTCTGTTCAGACAACACCGCCAAAGGATTAGCGGATTTGCGCTCCCGCAAACGCCGATCAACCTGAATGGCCAGCGTCATAGAATCATTCAGACTTGTAGGAATGGGAAAGCCCACTATCACATTCTTAATGGTTTCAGAAAGGCCATTTCTGAAATTTGCGGCCAGAGCACACTCATTCCAATGAGTAAGCACGGACCATTTCCGAAATTTTTGGCAATACACTTCGGCTTCATCCTGGCCCTGAGAAATAGCCAGCAAAGCCTTCTCTGCCTGAATTTCAAGATTGGGCTCCTCATAAAGCAATCCGAGCGCCAGAAAAAATGCATCAATATTCGCCAATGCCGGATCTCCTGGCACCAATGAGAAAGCCCAATCCTGAGGGTCGCCCCGCAAGAAGGAGATAACAATTTTAACTTGCTGAGCTGAGTCTCCAGACGAACGAGGTCTCAAAGATAGAAACAATTTACAATTATTCCTAAAATTCCTAAATTTAAATCGATCTCCAGAGAACAGCTCAGGAATAGGAATCTTAGGCTCTGACATAGGACTGCTAATAACAAAATCCTGAATGCCCTGCACACGAGCAGCAAGCTGATCCACACTAGTAATCAGAGTTTGCACATTCATGTCTGCAGCAGAGTTTCAAGCCATTCAGAGATAAAGGGGAAGGAAGAAAAAAAAAAAAAACTCAGAACTTCTTTTCTTTTAATCCCACTTCTGCAATGCATTAACTATTCACTGGCCTGGCATACTGTTGTGATCCTAATGGCAGAGGATCTCAGGGTCTTCAGCAAAGTCTGCAAACATAAAAACTAGCTCTTAGGGAGGTGGTAACTGAGCTGACCACATACCTGATCCTAGCCCACAACTAATAGCAGCCGGGGAACGTACCTACGTTGGTTCTAGACGTCTCGCGCCAGCCGGAGATCTAACTAACCCTCTCAGAGAAAATACAGACCTCACTTGCCTCCAGAGAAAGGTACCCCAAAGTAGATACAGGCCCCCAACAAATAATAACGGTGAGGTAAGAGGAAAGGACAAATGTAAGTATGAACTAGATTCAGCAAAGAGAAGCCCACTAAATAATAGCAGAAATATAGAAAGCGGACTTATGTGGTCAGCGAAAAACCCTACAAAAATATCCACGCTGAATATCCAAGAACCCCCGTACCGACTAACGGTATGGATGGAGAATATCAGCCCCCTTAGAGCTTCCAGCAAAATCAGGAATCACATTATGAACAAGCTGGACAAAAAACAGAATAATACAAATAACAAAAAAAACAAGAAAGCAGGACTTAGCTTATGTTGCAAAAATCAGGACCAGTAGACAAGAGCAACCAGACAAGGACTGATTACATGGATGCCAGGCAATGGACTAAGACTCCAGGAAGTTTAAATAGAAACACCCAGAGTCTTAACGAACCAGGTGACGACCAACCTGGGGAAAGAGTATCCAAGAGCCATACCGCGAGTGACCACAAGAGGGAGCCAAAAAGTATAGTTCATAACAACCAAGTACTCAAAATGACCTTTGGGCGTATTAAATGCAGTTTTCCATTCATCTCCCTGCTTAATGCACACAAGGTTGTACGCACCACGAAGATCTATCTTCGTGAACCAACAGGCACCCTTAATCCGAGCAAACAAGTCCGACATTAGTGGCAAAGGATATTGAAATTTAACCGTGATTTTATTCAGAAGCCGATAGTCTATACAAGGTCTCAAAGACCCGTCTTTCTTGGCCACAAAAAAGAATCCCGCACCAAGAGGGGAAGAGGAGGGATGAATATGTCCTTTCTCCAAAGACTCCTTTATATAAGAACGCATCGCGGCATGCTCAGGTACCGACAGATTAAATAATCGTCCCTTAGGAAACTTACTACCAGGAATCAAATCTATAGCGCAGTCACAGTCCCTATGAGGAGGAAGAGCACTGGACCTGGACTCACTGAATACATCCTGATAGTCAAACAAATACTCAGGAACTTCTGAAGCAGTGGAGGAAGCAATAGACACCGACGGGGAATCGCAATGAATTCCCTGACAACCCCAACTTGACACAGACATAGCCCTCCAATCCAAAACTGGATTATGGGCCTGTAAACATGGCAGACCCAGAACGACCAAATCATGCATCTTATGCAGAACAAGAAAACGAATCACCTCCCGATGTTCAGGAGTCATGCACATGGTCACTTGTGTCCAATACTGCGGTTTATTCTCCGCCAATGGCGTAGCATCAATTCCTCTAAGAGGAATAGGATTTTCTAAAGGCTCCAGGCCAAAACCACAGCGCTTGGCAAACGACAAGTCCATAAGACTCAGGGCAGCACCTGAATCCACAAACGCCATAACAGGGTAGGAAGACAATGAACAAATTAAAGTCACAGACAAAATAAATTTAGGCTGCAAGTTACCAATGGCGACAGGACTAACAAACTTTGTTAGGCGTTTAGAGCATGCTGATATAACATGTGTAGAATCACCACAGTAAAAACACAACCCATTCTGACGTCTATGATTTTGCCGTTCAGTTCTACTCTGAATTCTATCACATTGCATTAAGTCCGGTGTCTGTTCAGACAACACCGCCAGAGGATTAGCGGATTTGGGCTCCCGCTAACGCCGATCAATCTGAATAGCCAGCGTCATAGAATCATTCAGACTTGTAGGAATGGGGAAGCCCACCATCACATTCTTATTGGTTTCAGAAAGGCCATTTCTGAAATTTGCGGCCAGAGCGCACTCATTCCACTGAGTAAGCACGGACCATTTCCGAAATTTTTGGCAATACACTTCAGCTTCATCCTGGCCCTGAGAGATAGCCAGCAAAGCTTTCTCTGCCTGAATTTCAAGATTGGGCTCCTCATAAAGCAATCCGAGCGCCAGAAAAAACGCATCAATATTTGCCAATGCCGGATCTCCTGGCGCCAATGAGAAAGCCCAATCCTGAGGGTCGCCCCGCAAGAAGGAGATAACAATTTTAACTTGCTGAGCTGAGTCTCCAGACGAACGAGGTCTCAAAGATAGAAACAATTTACAATTATTCCTAAAATTCCTAAATTTAAATCGATCTCCAGAGAACAGCTCAGGAATAGGTATCTTAGGCTCTGACATAGGACTGCTAATAACAAAATCCTGAATGCCCTGCACACGTGCAGCAAGCTGATCCACACTTGTAATCAGAGTCTGAACATTCATGTCTGCAGCAGAGCTTCAAGCCACTCAGAGATAAAGGGGAGGAAGAAAAAAGAAAACAAAACTCAGAACTTCTTTTCTTTTAATCCCACTTCTGCAATGCATTAACTATTCACTCGGCCTGGCATTCTGTTATGATCCCAATGGTAGAGGATCTCAGGGTCTTCAGCAAAGTCTGCAAACATAAAAAACCAGCTCATAGGGAGGTGGAAACTGAGGTGACCGCATACCTGATCCTAACCCACAACTAATAGCAGCCGGGGAATGTACCTACGTTGGTTCTAGACGTCTCGCGCCAGCCGGAGAACTAACTAACCCTTTCAGAGAAAATCAGACCTCACTTGCCTCAAAAGAAAGGTACCCCAAAGTAAAGACACGCCCCCAACAAATAATAACGGTGAGGTAAGAAGAAAGGACAAACGTAAGTATGAACTAGATTCAGCAAAGAGAGGCCCACTATATAATAGCAGAAATATAGAAAGCGGACTTATGCGGTCAGCGAAAAACCCTACAAAAATATCCACGCTGAATATCCAAGAACCCCCGCACCGACTAACGGTGTGGGGGGAGAATATCAGCCCCCTTAGAGCTTCCAGCAAAATCAGGAATCACATTATGAACAAGCTGGACAAAAAACAAAACAATACAATGAACAAAAATAAGGAAGCAGGACTTAGCTTATCTTGCAAAAATCAGGACCAGTAGACAGGAGCAACCAGACAAGGACTGATTACATTGATGCCAGGCAATGGACTAAGAATCCAGGAAGTTTAAATAGGAACACCCAGGGTCTAACGAACCAGGTGACTACCAACCTGGGGAAAGACAATCCAAGGCCATACCGCTAGTGACCACAAGAGGGAGCCAAAAAGTATAGTTCACAACAGGTTCCCAGTTTGTTTCTAGGTTTTGGCAGGCCTTTTGTGCTAGGAGGGGCATTAATTTGTCTTTTTCTTTTGCGTTCTATCCTCAGACAAATGGCCAAACTGAGCAAACTAATCAAACCTTGGAAACCTATTTGAGATGCTTTGTGTCTGCTGATCAGGATGATTGGGTGGCTTTCTTGCCGTTGGCCGAGTTTGCCCTTAATAATCGGGCCAGTTCGGCTACTTTGGTTTCACCTTTCTTTTGTAATTTTGGTTTCCATCCTCGTTTTTCTTAAGGGCAGGTTGAGCCCTCTGATGGTCCTGGTGTATATTCTGTGATGGACAGGTTGCAGCAGATTTGGACTCATGTAGTGGACAATTTGACGTTGTCTCAGGAAAAGGCTCAACGTTTTGCTAATCGCCGTCGGCGTGTTGGTCCTCAGGTTTCAGGTGGGGGATTTAGTCTGGTTATCTTCTCGTCATGTTCCTATGAAGGTTTCTTCCCCTAAGTTCAAGCCTCGGTTTATTGGTCCTTATAAGATTTCTGAGATTATCAATCCAGTGTCTTTTCGTTTGGCCCTTCCAGCCTCTTTTGCCATCCACAACGTTTTCCATAGATCTTTGTTGCGGAGATATGTGGTACCCGTTGTTCCCTCTGTTGATCCTCCTGCCCCAGTGTTGGTTGAGGGGGAGTTGGAATATGTGGTTGAGAAAATTTTGGATTCTCGTTTTTCGAGGCGGAGGCTTCAGTATCTTGTCAAGTGGAAGGGTTATGGCCAGGAGGATAATTCTTGGGTTGTTGCCTCCGATGTCCATGCCGCCGATTTGGTTCGTGCTTTTCACTTGGCTCATCCTGATCGGCCTGGGGGCTCTGGTGAGGGTTCGGTGACCCCTCCTCAAGGGGGGGTACTGTTGTGAATTCCGCTCTTGGGCTCCCTCTGGTGGTTGCAAGTGGCACTTTTGTGAGTTCTGCTCTTGGGCTCCCTCCTGGTGGTTTTGAGTGGAATGGCTGCTTCTTGGATTTAGCATCAGCAGCTGCTTCCACTGATCGTCTTTCTGGCTCGGCTATTTTAGTCTGGCCTTTTCCCTCACTCATTGCCAGTTGTCATTTGTTCCTGCTTAGAGTCACTGCTCTTTTGGATTTTCCTGACACTCTGACCAGTTCAGCAAAAGATAAGTCCTTGCTTCTCCTTTTGCAGTCCACTTATTGTGGACTTTATTGTTCAGCTCATTCTATGTTTTTTTGTCCAGCTTATCAGTATGGAACTATTCAGCTAAGCTGGAAGCTCTGGGCAGCAGATTTTGCCCTCCACACCTTTAGTCAGGTGTGAAGATTCTTACAATCTCTGCGGTGGACTTTTTCTAGTTTTTATTACTGACCGCACAGTGTTCTGTCCTGTACTATCTGTCTAGCTATAATTGGCCTCCTTTGCTACATTTTGTTTCATTCTACGTATGTAATTTCCCTCTCCACTCACAGTCATTATTTGTGGGGGGCTGTCTATCCTTTGGGGTTTTTCTCTGAGGCAAGATAGCTTTCCTGTTTCTACCTTTAGGGGTAGTTAGTTCTTAGGCTGTGACGAGGTGTCTAGGGAGTGACAGGAACATCCCACGGCTACTTCTAGTGTTGTGTTAAGATCAGGAACTGCGGTCAGTATAGTTCCCACCTGCTCAGAGCTCGTCGCATGTTGCTCCTAAATCACCAGTCCATAACAGGAAGCAAGTAAAAACGGCACCAAAATTTGTCACATGGAGGTGCTTCTCACAAAATTAGAATATCATCAGCTTTTTCCTTCTGGTGTTATAAAGTATTCTAATTTACTGAGATTTACTGTACGCCATAATCATCAACATTAACAGAAGTAAACTCTTCAAATAGGTCACACTGTAAATATATGAGATTCACTTTTTTGTATTGAAGAACTGTAATAAAGTACTGCTTAGCCAAACAGCGAGACTTGAGAGGAATGGAGCAATATTTGACTGTTGGAGAACCAAATATTGTAGAATGGTTTGCAGACATTATATACAGAGCCTCTGAGTGCCAGAGAGCAGAATTACATTACTTGCATTTTGGTGGGGATTGAGTTGCAGCTTTTATTGGGAACATTTTACTTAACATTTTGGAGCACGCTTATCCTATGTTTCACGCTGAGCACTTACATAGTGGTTTCCATCTAAATCTTCGAATGAGTTGATTTAGATGCAACCCTGAGGGATCCATTCACTTTAATGAGGCAGCAGAGTTACTCTGGGCTCCATCTGGCCCCTGTTCAGTGGTGTCCTTCTTTTCATAAAACCTCAAAACTGTTGCCACTTTTATGAATACTTAAAATCACGTACATTGCTGGATGATAGGACAGACAGCATCCACAGAGTCTCCATCTGCCTCATTATAGGGAATATTCCACCAGGGGTTTGTCTGAATCACGTATTTCAGAGATTTACATGGAAATCACGGTACAAGCGCTCAGCATAGAGTGCAGGATAAATGTGTGCCAAACCTTACTACAATTTTTGGGACAGAATAAACAAATCAACAGCAGGTCGAGTATTTTTCTTAATCATCTTTACACTATTCTTTGTGCGCTATAAGCTATTAGTTGATGCTATTCTCCGGATCAGTGCGATTCCAGAGTTACACGATTTATACTCTATGTATTTTTTTATGCTTGGCTGCTATCACACACTAAAAGCTGCTTTTTTTGTCATGTCTCAGAGATATACTTTTTTTTCATATTTCTGTCGACAGTGTCATCTGAGGGCTTGTTCTTCGTGTTACAAGTTGACATTTTTATCGGTACAATTTTCGGGAGCACAGTAGTTTTTGATCACTTTCTATTACAATTTTTGGAAGGCAGAATGAACAAAAATTAGCAATTCATAATTTTTTTTTTCTGTTCACCATATGGTAAAAGTGATAAGACAGCTTTATTTTTAGGGTCAGAATTAGTGATGAGCGAATATACTCGTTACTCGAGATTTCCCCAGCACGCTCGGGGGTCCTCCGAGTATTTTTTAGTGCTCAGAGATTTAGTTTTCATTGCCGCAGCTGAATGATTTACGGCTACTAGACAGCTTGATTACATGTGAGGATTCCCTAGCATCCAGGCAACCCCCACATACACTTATGCTGGCTAACAGATGTAAATCATTCAGCTGAGGCAATGAAAACTAAATCTCCGAGCACTAAAAAATACTCAGAGGACCCCCGAGCATGTTCAGGAAAACCCGAGCAACGAGTATATTCACTCATCACTAGTCAATATTATTAAATTGCTATAAAAACAATATTTGTATATTTATTTATGTTTTGCAACTTTTACACAATAAAAATGATTTTATAGATAATTTTAGACATATAAGAATTGTTTCTGCATCTCTATTTTCTGAGAGCTATAGCTTTTTTTGTTTTCTGTGCTTAGATAGCTGTATTATGGGCTGTTTTTTTGCACGACAAGATGACATTTTCAACAAATCATTTTTATGATGTTCACTGAAGGGGTTAACTAGTTTGACAGTTTTATTGATCGGGTCATGTCGCTTCGGATGCAGAGATACCAAATGTTTACTTTTTTATTGTTTTCATTTGTACATAAGTTTACCTATTTATTGTTATAATATTATTTTAGGTTTTTTTATTTATTTATCTTGTTTCTATGTTTTTACTTAAATATTTTTTATTTAGTCTGATCGCTTATAAATTACATTGCAATGCACCAGCACTGCCATGCTTTATACCTGTCAGTATTACACAGACAAAAGCCTCTTAGACCATGTCCTCGGCATGGTCTAACAGGCCTGCCATAGCTGGTTGACCTGGAAATAGTCATAATGACCTCAGGTCGCCATGACATTGATCAGGCCCTCGCAATAATGTTGCGGTGGTGCCAATCAAAAGTGAGATGGAGCCCACTCCTTTACCTTGCCTCCCAAATGCCACAATTGATTGATTAGGGGGTTAATCAGCCTGGAGTGCGAGCACCGTACTTGACAGTGACACATAAGTTGAGCTCCCGGTGATGATTACGTGAGCACAGATCCTGTGCTATGCACAATCTCAATGACGTACCTATACTTCATTGGTCAGGAATGGATTGGATTCATAAACTGGTTCATCAAAGGTCATAAAGAGGTTAAATTCAATTTACTTGAAACTTAATCATTGGTGTTTGTTTGGTATTGTTGGATAGATGCTAATAATGAACAATTACACGTATAAAATAAGTAAATCAATTATTGAATTAATTATCCAATTAAGTACAATGCATCACATTTACAGTAAGTCCTCCTGATTATTGTATTTTTACCTATATTTATTGGCTGCTGCTCCCCAGAGATCCAGATCGCAGTCCACGGAGAGGATTCACTCATCTATAAAATAAAAGCATCTGTAACGGCCACTGTCTCCATTTACTTCATGCCCGCTGTCACTGCCGAGGACAAAACACTGGAAAGTGCACAAAGTTTCCTTTCCCTCCTTCATTTCCTTCCTTTATAATCCACATAGCATTCTGTAGTTTGCTTCCTCTCTAATGGATAACTTGTCTACATTTCAGACAGTAATTCTGAATCTTCCCATTGTATTGCGGCAGATTATCACACTGAAACAAGTAAATGGACAGGTAATCCAAACTTCGGCTGCTTGGTTTAAGGACTCGAAAGGCTTGCCTATTTATTTATTTGTTGTTTATTTATCCATTGATTAGTTAATCTATTCTTATCTATTGTTTTTGGAAACATATTTAATTTCCCTTGCATTGTTGGATATGTGATGTCATGTACTCACTATCATTTGATGAGTAGAAGAAATTAATCTGTCCCCAGTCTTGTACTCACCTTCAATCAGGCTGCAAATGAAAGGTTTTTCCAATGCTTTGATATCAAAAACCGATCCTTAGAACAGTGGATTTGGTATTGATGACATATCCTAAGCATGCATTTTCAATATCAAAGCAATGGACATCCTCTAAAATGCATATATGCAAACAAGGACAAAACATATGAAAGCATTACATTTTAAACCCTTAAGGAGAGGGGAAAAATAAAAAATGTGGCGAAATAGCAAAAAAAAAGTAAAATTCTGAAACTGATTTTATAATTGTTTTATTTACCCGGTTGATTTTACAGGTCAGAATAATTACTCAGATACCAAACAAGCATTGTTTTTATTTTAAGTTTCGCCCCCGGAAGAACCTGGAGGCGAAACGCGCGTCGGGGTGAGGGGACACCTGGAGTATTTCTGCTAACAGGTATACAACCATATGCTAATGTTCACTTGTACTCTAGTTAGGAATTTTACCATGTCTGTTCTTGAATCTGGGCTAGATTGGTTAGTAAGT
The DNA here is from genome assembly GCF_051348905.1 of Ranitomeya variabilis. Classification (NCBI taxonomy): domain Eukaryota; kingdom Metazoa; phylum Chordata; class Amphibia; order Anura; family Dendrobatidae; genus Ranitomeya; species Ranitomeya variabilis. The sequence goes on along the minus strand of NC_135236.1, from coordinate 24,383,645 downwards.
ACCGCTTTTCTCTAGGCTCATCATAACCTAGGGCATCGTATATACGCCTATGTCTTGACATTTTTTCCATGAGTTTATAATATATGGTACAGCCCAGTGTGTGCTAGTTATCCTGTTAAAGGCTCATTTTGTTATTTTCCTAGGGCATTTTTGTCAGCATTGTATACAGCACTATCTATTAAGAGACACTTCTGTTTAATAGCTATTTTAAGCCATACTTGTTGGTGTTTTCTTTATGCTGCTGTGCTTTAGCCCTCTCAATATTTTGCATGGCTGTCCCCTATTACGGCTATTCTTGCTTATTTTTAACTGTTTTTGTTTATTGTTAATAAAATTCTTGTTTTTAACTGTAAGCTATTTGTGGGATCGCTTCTTTGTCACATATGGACATATATGGCACTAGTTTTGTATTTTAAGTTTTGAAAATGAATTCAGAAATGTGTGAAAAAAAATATAATATATTCTGTCTCCACTTAACGACATTCACAACCTTCTCAAGTTCCAGGGCATAGGGCTGTGATGGCTTGTTTCTTGCGCTTTGAGACAATTTTTTAAATATTATTTTGGGGCATATACAATGTTTTGATCACCTGTTATTACATTTATTTCTGCTGCAGAGGCCCAAAAACAGAAATTCTGGCATGTTGATCTTTTTTATTACATAATTAGCAATTAGATTCATTTATTTGTTATTTGATCGCTTGTGTTAAATACAGCAATGCCACCGCAGACATAGGCTGGATTTCACAGACCATCCTCTGCCATCATCTGGTGAGAGGCAGGGAGACTATTTATGATGGGTATATGAAATATAAAAAATAGTTTATAAAAATAGGAGAAACTAGCAAAAAACACCAAAATGCTTAGAACCTATAAAGACTATTTCGTTGAGAGCAAGAGAAAAATGGAACAAACTCAGATTTGGTTTACCCCCATCAAGTGAACCATTATTAATTGCTCAGGTCATATTTTTATATTCTCAGGTTTTCAGTTCGGTTTTCAGGACCACCACTAATTCCTCTTTCTCCAGTGGTTCAACCCACAATTAAAGTCATTTGAAAAATAAGTACATTTTTATGTGTGTACATTCCAATAGTGTGGAGGTGCTGGGATACCCTAACAGCAGTCTCTAACATTGCATTCAGCATATTACAATTTATTTTTACAAATATCTGTTTTACAGGGAATGGATGAAAACAACAGAACCTCGTTCCTTCTTCTTGGATTTCCAGACCTCCACAGCTTCAGAATTGTGTTCTTTGTTCTACTCATCATGATTTATACCATAACAATCTGTGGGAACCTCTTGGTCATATCTCTGGTGTCCCACACCAAGAAGCTCCATTGTCCCATGTACTTCTTCTTGACACAAGTCACCACATCTGACATCATCTTGTCCTCTGATATTATACCAAACATGCTCCTTGTGGTTCTGAACAATGGCTCCTCAATATCCTTTCCCACTTGTATCACACAGTGGTTTTTCTTTGCTTACTGTGAAGCATCAGAATGTTTTCTATTGACAGCGATGTCTTATGATAGGTACACGGCCATCTGTCACCCCCTACATTATGAATCTATAATGAGCTCCATGGTTTGCCTCAAACTCATCATTTTATCCTGGATTTTGGGTTTTTCCGTAGCATTCACTCAATCAATCAATGTATCTCAGCTTCACTTCTGTAGGTCTAATGTCATTGATCACTTCTTTTGTGAAATTAATCCCATATTAGACTTGTCTTGCTCAAGTGTATTCAAGATAAAGGTGCTGGCATTAGTCCTCTGCTTCCCTGTTCTTGTGTGCCCCTTCCTAATAGTTGTCATCTCCTATGTATACATTGTATTTACCATCTTGGGACTCCAGTCCATCACCCAAAGACAGAAGGCTTTCACAACGTGCGGCTCTCACCTTTTAGTGGTGTCCATATTTTATGGGGCTTTACTGGCCATTTATTTAATTCCAGAAACTGCACAATCTATTGTGGTGCGGAAAATATTTTCTATTCTATACACCGTGGTGACTCCATTAATTAATCCCTTAATTTACAGTTTGAGAAATAAAGACATGAAAGAAGCGATTAGACCATTTTATCAAATAATTCATAACCCTGGAAGAAATCAGTACAACCATTAAACTAGTTACAGCAAAGACATAGCAAAATGATCTGCAGTGTTAGACTGTTGCTTGATCACTATAGTTTTGGACTATGGCTCTTATTTTGGTTTTTATCCTCACTCCACTGACTCTCAGGTGTAATACAAAGGTTGCAATAGGACCATTCAACACTCTTATTATGGTATCTTCTTTTCAAAGTAGCTTGTGGTCCCTGTGTACCTTGACATAAATACATCTACCCTCTGTTCTGAGCTTGATATATTGTTATAATTTGACTCATTTCATTGAAATTCTGTCATGGCTCGACTTTGAATTTCAATGTGGTGATGTTTGGCTTTGTAATTGGTTTCCCTCTCTGTTGGACCACAGCCCGTGTTGTCTCTGTCCAACTGCTGATAATGCACTTGTCTTTGCTTTGCTGTGTTGCTTCTTTACAGACTTTCTCATTCATTTTGCCACATCTTGGAAAGGGTTAATTGTACTCTCCTTGCCAATGCAGTCTTTGCTGGCTACGTTCCAAATTAGATTGATGTTTGGAGTCCCAGCACCCCACTTAAGGTATATCTTCCTGAGGTTTTCTCTATTGCTTCTCCTGTGGTTTGTTTGTGGTTTTTCCATCCTCAACACTTCCCATTTTGTTAAATTTGGGTTCTGGGAGCTTTCACTTATACACAATGTCATTTTGGTTTCCTCTCTTTTTCTATCGTCTTTCGTGTATGACTGTGTGAACATGTGCTAAAGGAAAACTATTTCCTCTTTGAAGATGATTTTCACATTCAAATATGCGGGACGGCAATGGGCTCAAATGTAGCCCCTGTGTATACAAATCTGTATATGGACCATTTTGATCTTGATTTTGTTTACCCTAACCCTTTATTCCAGAAACATGCTTTGGCATGTAATCGTTATATAGATGACATCTTCTGTATTTGGCAAGGGTCCCAGTACAGTTTGCTCACATTCTACAATACAATAAATGAGATTAGACCGGAACTCAAATTTTCACTCTCACAACACTAACAAAGTCACATTTCTTGATACCAAAGTATGCAAAGATGCCCGTGGTTCACTCACCACGGACATATATATGAAACCAACAGACTGCAACAACCTCCTCTTGTATAACAGCTGCCACCCCAAATCGACCAGAGACAGTCTCCCTAGATCACAATTCAAAATGCTCTCTAGAATTATATCTAACCCCACTGTCATGCAATCCAGACTACAAGAAATGTCTTAGAAATTTAAAGATAGGGAATACCGTAGTGCACTCCTTGACACGGAAGTTACCCGAACATTATCAGACCCAAACTGTGAAGCAGTCACCACACAAACATTACCCAGACTCCCCTTTTTCCATAGCCACTATCCCTCCATGCAAAGAGTCCACAACTTAATCCACAAACAATGGCCCCTTAAAGCCAAAGCCTACCCTAAAATTGAAATTTTCAAATATCCTCCCCTAATGTGCCTACGAAGACCACCAAACATTAGGGATAAACAGATCTGGGGTCACAAAAACAGTCATTGACACGTACTTTAAGTGGACATAGGACAACCAGTACATTTCTATGTCTAAGCTGCATGCGTTGCTCAAATGTCATAAAGGGGAACAAAGTCATCCATCTGAGCACTGGAAAATCCTACCCTATCAGGGATTACTATATCTGTGAGTCTAACTTTGCGATTTATATAAAAAAAGTCCTTGTAGATTATTATATGTAGATGAAACCACCCAGGCCATTAGAGACCGTATCTCTAGCCATAAATCCACCATGAAATGTGAAAAAATCTGGCTCCTTCTGCCCGCACATTTCAAAGAAGCCAATCACAATATATCTCAATTGAGATTCCAGGTAATTGAAAAAGTCCTCAGACCAAGGAGGAGTGGGAATCACATCCGACTATTGAAACAACGTGAGATCTACTGGATCTACACACTTGACACTCAGCCCTAGGGGCCTCAATCACAAAATTGATTGTTTGACATAATGCATTTCTTTTCTTAGACCCATTGAATAGTGACACATATCTTCACGGCAATTGACTCAGTGGAGGCGGTAACATCCTTTGCCAATATTGATGAGGTTTTTAATTTTCCTTTAATCCATCCCCCCAATATATGAAGTTTGTACCCCTACTTATTATTTACCAGTTTTTATGTTTATGTTTTCTATGGTTTTTACAAAAAAAACCCCTCTATTGTTTGATTGTACCGCCCTTCTTTCTTTTTTTTCTTTTTCTCAATTATTGTCTATTGCCATTATGACTCATTCCAATGCTTTAATTCATATATTGTTCTAACGCTGCTTATTGCACATGTTCTATTTATATGCCTCTCTTCTCGACTCAACTTCATCCATTTATGTGGTTAATCATGCTCCATGTAGTAGCCCACTGTTTAAATACAGTGCCTATCATCCCATCCCACCCATTGCACTGTACGGTTACAATTCACTAAGTTCTACCCACCAGATAAAAATTTAGACTTGCTACGGGACGCTGAAGGGGCGTGCTCTGCCTCTCATCCCCATGGCAACTGGTAAACAATGCAGCGCTGGGAGTGCAGTGACACCGGGATCGCATCTGCGCATGAACCGGCATTCTGCGTCATTTCCGGCCACATGAGCGCACAGCGCTCTATGTGAGGAGCGCTGACCGCTACCTAGTGCCATTCCCGGCTTAGACACGGCAGTGTCAGCTTGCACCTCTGCGCCACCTGTGGATGTGAGATAAGAACACGAGGCAGTTTTCTGTGGCTACTTCCACTGATTTATGCCACATTCTTGGTCTCTACAGAACAGGACTTCATCTATTTAATGCTACATTAGCAGCTGGAACCTGATCCTAGCACTTATTGCTTCACTACAGGATTCAGAGCGCTTCTCTCTACATGACAATTATCTATGTTATCAGGGCACGTGCAATTATATCGCATTTTAGACAATCTGATCATGAGCACACAAATAAATATTCTTCTCGATACGCATGAACATGTATAAACAGACTGTAACCAACTAGCTACATGATGCTGCTGGCCTAACCTGGGTAACATGCCGTCATTACTTCCAGCAGGATACATCATATGATCTACCTCTGCATTAACTAACCTTAATCTATGATGCTTCATCAGAAGGGGTATGCCATAACTACTTCGAACTACCTCATCAATTTACCTATTGTCCTCCTCTCTTTTTTGACTATTCTCTGGTTCCATAATGTCTCTTTAATAATGCAAGTTCTATTTTATGGCACCTTTGTACTATCATACAAGGAAAATCACTTTTGACATGTTTGCAAACCACTTCACGATTATGTATATAGTGCATCTATAATATAACGCTGGGAGCGACACTTTGTCCGAAGCCCTTATAGACTGCGCAAGCGCAAAACCGGCGCAGTCTGGACCCCACAGAGTGACGCTCCCAGGAGATCGTGGTATGCGTAAGCACTGAACGCACACCGCGATCTCCAACGGATAAGCAGGTAAGTGCCAGGAGGCGGAGGGAGAGTATATTTACCTATCCCGTTCCACTGCTGCGCGCTGCTCCATCCTCCACCTGCGACGTTCAGTTCAGAGGGCGCGATGATGCTCTTAATGCGCGCCGCCCTCTGACTGAACAGTCACAGGCAGAGGACCCCGGACGACAGAGAGGCACGCAGCAGTGGAACGGGGGACAGGTAAATATAGCAAGTGCCGGGGGCCTGAGCTAGCGGCGACTCCGGCACCTGACCCCCACAGCACGCCGGTGTCCCCGCCTGCTCAGGCCCCTAGCACTCGGCGCTCAGCACAGCCGCCCGCACTCTCAGCACCACCACGCACAGCCGCCCGCACTCACCACCACCACGCACAGCCGCCCGCACTCACCACCGCCACGTACAGCCGCCCGCACTCACCACCGCCACGCACAGCCACCCGCACTCACCACCGCCACATACAGCCGCCCGCACTCACCACCGCCATGCACAGCCGCCCGCACTCACCACCGCCATGCACAGCCGCCCGCACTCACCACCGCCACGCACAGCCGCCCGCACTCACCACCGCCACGTACAGCCGCCCGCACTCACCACCACCACGCACAGTTGCTCGCACTCACCACCGCCATGCACAGCCGCCCGCACTCTAAGCACCGCCACGCACAGCCGCCCGCACTCACGACCGCCACGTACAGCCGCCCGCACTCTCAGGACCACCACGCACAGCCGCCCACACTCACCACCGCCACGCACAGCCACCCGCACTCAGCACAGCTGCCCGCACTCAGCACAGCCGCCCGCACTCAGTACAGCCGCCCGCACTCTCAGCACCCCCACACACAGTCGCCCGCACTCAGCACCGCCACACAGCCGCCCGCACTCAGCACTGCCACGCACAGCCGCCCGCACTCAGCACCGCCACACACAGCCGCCCACACTCAGCACCGCCACGCACAGCCACCCGCACTCAGCACAGCTGCCCGCACTCAGCACAGCCGCCCGCACTCAGTACAGCCGCCCGCACTCTCAGCACCACCCCGCACAGCTGCCCGCACTCTCAGCACTGCCACGCACAGCCGCCCGCACTCACCACCGACACGCACAGCCGCCCGCACTCACCACCGCCACGTACAGCCGCCCGCACTCACCACCGCCACGCACAGCCGCCCGCACTCTCAGCACTGCCACGCACAGCCGCCCGCACTCACCACCGCCACGCACAACCGCCCGCACTCTCAGCACCGCCACACACAGCCGCCCGCACTCAGCACCGCCACGCACAGCCGCCCGCACTCAGCACCGCCATGCACAGCCGCCCGCACTCAGCACTGCCATGCACAGCCGCCCACACTCAGCACCGCCACGCACAGCCGCCCGCACTCACCAGGGCCACACACAGCCGCCCGCTTTCTCAGCACCACCATGCACAGCCGCCCGCACTCAGCACCGCCACGCACAGCCGCCCGCACTCAGCACCGCCATGCACAGCCGCCCGCACTCAGCACAGCCGCCCGCACTCAGCACAGCTGCCCGCACTCCGCACAGCCGCCCACACTCAGCACAACCGCCCGCACACTCAGCACCACCCCGCAGAGCTGCCCGCACTCTCAGCACCGCCACGCACAGCCGCCCGCACTCACCACCACCACGCACAGCTGCCCACACTCACCACCACCACGTACAGCCGCCCGCACTCACCACCACCACACACATCCGCCCGCACTCTCAGAACCGCCACGCACAGCCGCCCGCACTCACCACCGCCACGCACAGCCACCCGCACCCTCAGCACCGCCACGCACAGCCGCCCGCACTCACCACCGCCACGCACAGCCGCCCGCACTCTCAGCACCGCCACGCACAGTCACCCGCACTCAGCACCGTGACACACAGCCGCCCGCACTCAGCACCGCCACGCACAGCCGCCTGCACTCAGCAACGCCACGCACAGCCGCCCACACTCACCACCACTACGCACAGCCGCCCACACTCTCAGCACCGCCACGCACAGCCACCCGCACTCACCACCACCACGCACAGCAGCCCGCACTCACCACTGCCACACACAGCCGCCCGCACTCACCACCGCCATGCACAGCCGTCTGCACTCACCACCGATACGCACAGCTGCCCGCACTCTCAGCACCGCCACGCAGAGCCACCCGCACTCACCACCGCCACGCACAGCAGCCCGCACTCACCGCCGCCACACACAGCTGCCCGCACTCACCACTGCCACGCACAGCCGCCCGCACTCTCAGCACCATCATGCACAGCCACCTGCACTCACCACCGCCACGCACAGCCGCCTGCACTCACCACCACCACGCACAGCCGCCCACACTCACCACAGCCACATACAGCCGCCCGCACTCACCACCGCCACACACAGCCGCCCGCACTCTCAGCACCACCACGCACAGCCGCCCGCACTCACCACCGCCACGCACAGCCACCCGCACTCTCAGCACCGCCACGCACAGCCACCCGCACTCACCACTGCCACGCACAGCCGCCCGCACTCTCAGCACCACCACGCACAGCCGCCCGCACTCAGCACCACCACGCACAGCCGCCTGCACTCAGCACCGCCACGCACAGCCGCCCACACTCAGCACAGCCGTCCGCACTCAGCACAGCCGCTCACACTCAGCACAGCTGCCCGCACTCAGCACAGCTGCCCGCACTCAGCACAGTCACCCGCACTCTCAGCACCACCCCGCACAGCCGCCCGCACTCTCAGCACTGCCACGCACAGCCACCCGCACTCACCACCGCCACGCACAGCCGCCCGCACTCACCACCGCCACGCACAGCTGCCCGCACTCACCATCGCCACGCACAGCCGCCTGCACTCACCACCGCTACGCACAGCCGCCCGCACTCACCACCGCCATGCACAGCAGCCCGCACTCACCACCGCCACACACAGCCGCCCGCACTCACCATTGCCACGCACAGCCGCCCGCACTCTCAGCACCGTCATGCACAGCCACCCGCACTCACCACCGCCACGCACAGCCGCCCGCACTTACCACCGCCACGCACAGCCGCCCGCACTCTCAGCATTGCCACGCACAACCGCCCGCACTCACCACCGCCACGCACAGCCGCCCGCACTCTCAGCGCTGCCATGCACAGCCGCCCGCACTCACCACCGCCACGCACAGCCGCCTGCACTCAGCACGCCACGCACAGCCGCCCGCACTCAGCACCGCCACGCACAGCCGCCCGCACTCAGCACCGCCACGCACAGCCGCCCGCACTCAGCACCGCCACGCACAGCCGCCCGCACTCAGCACCGCCACTCACAGCTGCCCGCACTCAGCACCGCCACCCACAGCCGCCCACACTCTCAGCACCGCCACCCGCACTCACCACTACCACGCACAGCCGCCCGCACTCTCAGCACCACCACGCACAGCCGCCCGCACTCAGCACCACCACGCACAGCCGCCTGCACTCAGCACCGCCACGCACAGCCGCCCACACTCAGCACAGCCGTCCGCACTCAGCACAGCCGCCCACACTCAGCACAGCTGCCCGCACTCAGCACAGCTGCCCGCACTCAGCACAGCTGCCCGCACTCAGCACAGTCACCCACACTCTCAGCACCACCCCGCACAGCCGCCCGCACTCTCAGCACTGCCACGCACAGCCGCCCGCACTCACCACCACCACGCACAGCCGCCCGCACTCACCACCGCCACGCACAGCTGCCCGCACTCACCATCGCCATGCACAGCCGCCTGCACTCACCACCGCTACGCACAGCCGCCCGCACTCTCAGCACCGCCACGCACAGCCACCCACACTCACCACCGCCACGCACAGCAGCCCGCACTCACCACCGCCACGCACAGCCGCCCGCACTCTCAGCATTGCCATGCACAACCGCCCGCACTCACCACCGCCACGCACAGCCGCCCGCACTCTCAGCGCTGCCATGCACAGCCGCCCGCACTTACCACTGCCACGCACAGCCGCCTGCACTCAGCACGCCACGCACATCCGCCCGCACTCAGCACCGCCACGCACAGCTGCCCGCACTCAGCACCGCCACTCACAGCCGCCCGCACTCAGCACCGCCACCCACAGCCACCCGCTCTCAGCACAGCCGCCCGCACTCAGCACGGCCGCCCGCACTCAGCACAGCCGCCCACACTCAGCACAGCCGCCCGCACTCAGAATGATTGTGGACAATGGCAGCAGCACATGACAGAATGGGGGCACACACATGACAGGATGGGGGTGCAGGATGGGAGCACATGACAGAATGGGAGCAGCACATGACAGGATGGGGGCACAGGATGGGAGCAGCACATGACAGAATGGAGGCACAGGATGGGAGCAGCACATGACAGAATGGGGGTGCACACACATGACAGGATGGGGGTGTAGGATGGAGCAGCATATCACAGGATGGGGGTGCAGGATGGGAGTACATGACAGGATGGAGACGCAGGATGGAGCATCACATAATAGGATGGGGGCGCAGAATGGAACAGCACATGACAGGATGGGGATGCAGGATGGAGCAGCACATGACAGGATGGGGCGCAGGATGGGAGCACATGACAGGATGGGGATGCAGGATGGAGCACCACATGACAGGATGGGGGTGCAGGATGGAGCAGCACATGACAGGATGGGAGAGCAAGATGGGAGCAGCACATACCAGGATGGAGACCATATACCAATATAAATGCTCACCACCTGGGCGTAGAATGGGTTCAATAGCTAGTATATTTATATGTATATATTGTTAACCTTTGTTTCGAAATATCTCATTGTATATATCTCATTAAGGCTATTAAATAGCCGAAACGTCAAATAATTTTTTCTGTCGCTTTATCAATCACTAATAAACCCTCACTTAAAGCAATTCTCAACTTGTACATGTGCAGTGATCTCAACATTTATAAACCTGGAAAAACAGACTGGTTATTGGGGTTAAGAGAAAACTCTGTTCCATGCGGTAGATACCATCTTTTGATCACCTGTTATTGCACATTTTTTGCACTTTTAGATTTTTTTCTCTTTATGCGGTTTACTTATTGGATTAATTATTTTTATATTTTGATAGATCAAAAGATGGATACCAAGTATGTGTATTTTTATTCTTTTTAATTGTTTTATTTCGAATGGGTAGAAAGGGGGGTGATTTGAACTTTCATATATTTTTTATATTTTTAAAAAACATTTTTTTACTTTTACTTGCTCAAATAGTCTCAATGGGAGACTAGAAGCTGATGTCATCTGACCACCTGTGTTACACATAGCTTCTGCCATGCTATGTATAGTAAAAATGACCATCTGTTATGAGCACCGGCCACAGAGTGTGAACCACAGGGGTCTCCCGCTGACACTGAGTTTCATGCCCATCCACTGATGCCTGTTGTGAATTCTGCTTTTGGGCTCCCTCCGGTGGTTGTGGGTGGTAATGCAGTTGTCCCTGGGTTGCAGTCCTGGTCAGGTGTATCTGCTGATTGCAGTTCTGACTGGGATATTTAGGCATGCAGGATTCATTAGTTCTTGCCAGTTGTCCATGGTTGTTGGGAGGTTTTGGTCCTTGTTTGGTTCCTTCTGCCTTACTGCCAAATCAGCAAAGATAAGTGTCTGGTTTTGTTTCTGTGGCACACATGCTGTGTGCTTAATAATTCTGTGCTATTCATAGTTTTTTTGTCCAGCTTAGATTGTGTCAGTATTTTCTCAGTCTTGTTGGATTCTCAGGAGTTGCAGATATACATTCCATGTCTTTAGTTAGATTGTGGAACTTTTTGTATTATCTGCTGTGGATATTTTTGAAAGGGTTTTAATACTGACCGCTTAGTATTCTGTCCTATCTTTCCCTATTTAGCTAGAGTGGCCTCTTTTGCTGAATCCTGTTTTCTGCCTGCGTATGTCTTTTCTCTCCTACTCACAGTCAATATTTGTGGGGGGCTGCCTATTCTTTGGGGTACTGCTCTGAGGCAAGGTAGTATTCCTATTTCCATCTATAGGGGTATTTAGTCCTCCGGCTGTGTCGAGGTGTCTAGGGTTTGTTAGGCACACCCCACGGCTACTTCTAGTTTCGGTGTTAGTTCAGGTTTTGCAGTCAGTACAGTTTCCACCTAGTCCAGAGAAAGTTCATGCGGCTCCAAAGTCACCGGATCATAACAGTACAACTGGCCAGCAATGAGTTAAATGCATCTCAGAAGAAGAGAAGAAAGGTGTTGAGTAATTTTTTTTTCTGCAGTTTTTTTCTTCCCTCTTTTTCTCTGGGTGGCTAAGGAGTCTTTTGTTAGCATGGATGTTCAGGAATTAGCTTCTCGTGTAGACCAGCTTGCTGCTAGGGTACAGGGAATTTCTGATTATATTGTTCAGACTCCTGTTTTAGAGCCGAAGATTCCTACTCCTGATTTGTTTTTTGGTGACAGGTCCAAATTTTTGAGTTTTAAAAACAACTGTAAACTGTTTTTTGCTTTGAGACCTCGATCCTCTGGTGATTCCATTCAGCAGGTTAAAATCGTCATTTCCCTGCTGTGTGGTGATCCACATGATTGGGCATTTTCCCTGGAATCTGGGAATCCGGCTTTGCTTAATGTAGATTCCTTTTTTCAGGCTTTAGGACTATTATATGATGAACCTAATTCTGTGGATCAAGCGGAGAAGACCTTGTTGGCCCTATCTCAGGGTCAAGAGGCGGCAGAATTGTATTGTCAGAAATTTAGAAAATGGTCTGTGTTGACTAAATGGAATGATGATGCTTTGGCGGCAATTTTCAGAAAGCTTCTTTCTGAATCCGTTAAAGATGTTATGATGGGGTTTCCCACGCCTGTCGGTCTGATTGATTCTATGTCTTTGGCCATTCAGATTGATTGGCTCTTGCGGGAGAGCAGAACTATGCGCGCTGTGGCGTTGTCCTCAGAGCAGAGTCCTGAGCCAATGCAGTGTGATAGGATTCTGTCTAGAACAGAACGACAAGGACTCAGACGTCAGAATAGGTTGTGTTATTATTGTGGCGATGCTTCTCATGTCATTTCAGTCTGCCCTAAGAGGACAAAGAGGATCGCTAGTTCATTTACCATCAGTACTGTACAACCTAAATTTCTGTTATCTGTGTCCTTGATCTGCTCAGTGTCATCATTTTGTGTCATGGCGTTTGTGGATTCAGGCGCCGCTTTGAAATTAATGGACTTTGAGTTTGCCAGGCGTTGTGGTTTTCCCTTGCAGCCTTTGCAGAACCTTATTCCTTTAAGGGGCATTGATTCTACACCTTTGGCTAAAAATAAGCCCCAGTTTTGGACACAGGTGACCATGCGCATGGCGCCAGCCCATCAGGAAGATTGTCGATTTCTGGTGTTGCATAATTTACATGATGCTATTGTGCTGGGCTTTCCGTGGTTGCAGGTACATAATCCTGTGTTGGATTGGAAGTCTATGTCTGTGACTAGTTGGGGTTGTCAGGGGGTTTATAATGATGTTCCTTTAATGTCCATCTCCTCTTCTTCCTCTTCCGAAATTCCAGAGTTTTTGTCTGATTTTCAGGATGTATTCGATGAGCCCAAGTCCAGTTCTCTTCCAACGCACAGGGACTGTGATTGTGCGATTGATTTGATTCCAGGCTGTAAGTTTCCTAAGGGCCGACTCTTCACCATGTCTGTGCCTGAACATACCGCTATGCGGAGTTATGTTAAGGAGTCTTTGGAGAAAGGGAATATTCGGCCATCTTCTTCACCGATGGGAGCGGGATTTTTTTTTGTTGCTAAGAAGGATGGCTCCTTGAGACCCTGTATTGATTATCGCCTCTTGAATAAGATCACGGTCAAGTTTCAATACCCTTTACCTTTGCTTTCCGATTGTTTGCTAGGATTAAGGGGGCTAGTTGGTTTACGAAGATTGACCTTCGGGGGCGTATATAATCTTGTTTGTATTAAGCAGGGTGATGAATGGAAAACTGCATTCAATATGCCCGAAGGCCATTATGAATACCTTGTGATGCCGTTCGGGCTCACTAATGCTCCATCTGTTTTTTCAATCTTTCATGCATGATATCTTCCGGACTTATATTGATAAATTCTTGATTGTATATTTGGACGATATTTTGATTTTTTCTGATGATTGGGAGTCTCATGTGGAACAGGTCAGGATGGTATTTCAGATCCTTCGTGACAATGCTTTGTTTGTGAAGGGGTCTAAGTGTCTCTTTGGGGTGCAGAAGGTTTCTTTTTTGGGTTTTATTTTTTCTCCTTCATCTATTGAGATGGATCCGGTTAAGGTTCAGGCCATTCATGATTGGATTCAACCCACGTCCGTAAAGAGCCTTCAGAAATTTTGGGGTTTTGCAAACTTTTATCGCCGTTTCATTGCTAACTTTTCCAGCGTGGTTAAACCCTTGACCGATTTGACGAAGAAAGGTGCTGATGTGGCGAATTGGTCCTCTGTGGCGGTTTCTGCCTTTGAGGAGCTTAAACATCGATTTACTTCTGCTCCGGTGTTGCGCCAACCGGATGTTTCTCTTCCATTTCAGGTTGAGATTGAAGCTTCTGAGATTGGGGCAGGGGCCGTTTTGTCCCAGAGGGATCCTGTTGGTTCCTTGATGAAACCATGTGCATTCTTTTCCCGTAAATTTTCGCCTGCTGAACGCAATTATGATGTCGGCAATCGGGAGTTGTTGGCTATGAAGTGGGCGTTTGAGGAGTGGCGACATTGGCTTGAGGGAGCTAAGCACCGTATTGTGTCTTGACCGATTATAAGAATTTGATTTACCTCGTGTCTGCCAAATGGCTGAATCCTAGACAGGCTCGATGGTCCTTGTTTTTTTCCCGTTTTGATTTTGTGGTCTCGTATCTTCCGGGTTCTAAAAATATTAAGGCTGATGCCCTTTCTAGGAGTTTTTTGCCTGATTCTCCTGAGGTCCTTGAACCGGTCGGCATTCTGAAAGAAGGGGTGGTTCTTTCTGCCATTTCCCCTGATTTACGACGGGTTCTTCAGGAATTTCAGGCTGACAGACCCGATCGCTGTCCAGTGGGGAAAATGTTTGTTCCTGGCAGATGGACAGTAGAGTGATTTCTGAGGTTCACTGTTCTGTGTTGGCTGGTCATCCTGGTATTTTTGGTACCAGAGACTTGGTTGGTAGGTCCTTTTGGTGGCCTTCTTTATCACGTGATGTGCGTTCTTTTGTGCAGTCCTGTGGGACTTGTGCACGGGCCAAGCCTTGTTGTTCCCGTGCTAGTGGGTTGCTTTTGCCATTGCCGGTCCCTGAGAGGCCCTGGACGCATATCTCTATGGATTTTATTTCTGATCTTCCGGTTTCCCAGAGGATGTCAGTTATCTGGGTTGTTTGTGACCGGTTCTTTAAGATGGTTCATTTGGTGCCTTTGCCTAAATTGCCTTCCTCTTCAGATTTGGTTTCGTTGTTTTTTCAGCATGTGGTTCGTTTGCATGGTATTCCGGAGAATATTGTGTCCGACAGAGGTTCCCAGTTTGTTTCTAGGTTTTGGCGGGCCTTTTGTGCTGGGCTGGGCATTGATTTATCTTTTTCCTCTGCATTTCATCCTCAGACAAATGGCCAAACCGAGCGAACTAATCAGACCTTGGAGACTTATTTGAGATGCTTTGTGTCTGCTGATCAGGATGATTGGGTGGCCTTTTTGCCATTGGCCGAGTTTGCCCTTAATAATCGGGCTAGTTTGGCTACTTTGGTTTCGCCTTTTTTTTTGTAATTTTGGTTTTCACCCTCGTTTTTCTTCTGGGCAGGTTGAGCCTTCTGACTGTCCTGGTGTGGATTCTGTGGTTGACAGGTTGCAGCATATTTGGGCTCATGTGGTGGACAACTTTGTATCTCCCCACCTTATTGTAGATTGTAAGCTCTCACGAGCAGGGTCATCTTATTTTGTTTTATTCTGCTTTATTACTGTATTGTTAACATTGTTACCTGTTATGATCCTAGTGGCTGAGGATCACAGGAATAACTAGCTAAGTTACTGAACATAGAACAAGCTCTAGGGAGGTGGTAACTGGACTGACCGCAAACCTAATCCTAACCAAACACACTAAAGGTAGCCGGTGAACGTGCTTAAAAGCCTGGACGTCTCGACGCAGCCTGAGGAACTAGCTACCCCTATAGAGAAAGCAAGACCTCACTTGCCTCAAGAGAAATAACCCCAAAGATATAGGAAGCCCCCAACAAAAAATAACGGTGAGGTAAGGGGAAAACACATACGTAGAAATGAAAACAGATTCAGCAAATGAGGCCCGCTAATACTAGATAGCAGAAGACAGATAGTGAACTGTGCGGTCAGCAGAAAACCCTACAAAATATCCACACTGAGAATTCAAGAACCCCCACACGAACTAACGGTGTGAGGGGAGAAACTCAGCCCTTTAGAGCTACCAGCAAGCAAGGAAATCACATCTTAGCAAGCTGGACAAGAAACATATTGAACACTGATGATTAAAAAATGAACAAACGGAAACTTAGCTTCTCTTGAAGAGACTGGTAGCAAGGTAGTCAGAAGGAATCAGAATAGCACTGAATACATCGACAGCAGGCATCAACCGAGAGTCCAGGTGGGCTAAATAGGAAACCAACCCACATATAATGAGACAGCTGATGCCAGCCACAAACCTGCAGAAAGACAGCACTCACAGTACTTGTGCACTTGTGACCACAAGAGGGAGCCCAGAAATAGAGTTCACAACAGTACCCCCCTTGAGGAGGGGTCACCGAACCCTCATCAAGACCCCCAGGGCGATCAGGATGAGCCGCATGGAAGGCATGAACCAAATCGGCCGCATGAACATCAGAGGCGACAACCCAGGAATTATCCTCCTGACCATAGCCCTTCCACTTAACCAAATACTGAAGCCTCCATCTAGAAATACGAGAATCCAAGATCTTCTCCACCACGTACTCCAATTCGCCCTCAAGCAGCACTGGAGCAGGAGTCTCAACAGAAGGAACCACAGGCACCACATACCTCCACAACAAAGACCTATGGAACACATTATGAATGGCAAACGATGCTGGAAGGTCCAAATGAAAAGACACCGGATTAAGGATTTCCAAAATCTTATAAGGAGCAATGAAGCGAGGCTTGAATTTAGGAGAGGAAACCTTCATAGGAACATACCAAGAAGACAGCCATACCAAATCCCCAACACGAAGTCGGGTGTTGTGAACTCTATTTCTGGGCTCCCTCTTGTGGTCACAAGTGGTACTGTGTGAGTGCTGTCTTTCTGCAGGTTTGTGGCTGGAATCAGCTGTCTCGTTATATGTGGGTTGGTTTCCTATTTAGCTCACTGGAACTCTCAGTTCAATGCCTGCTGTCAATGTATTCAGTGCTATTCTGATTCCTTCTGACTACCTGGCTCCCAGTCTCTCCAAGAGAAGCTAAGTTTCCGTTTGTGCATTTTTTGATCATCAGTGTTCAATATGTTTCTTGTCCAGCTTGCTAATATGTGATTCCTTGCTTGCTGGTAGCTCTAGGAGGCTAAGTTTCTCCCCCCACACCGTTAGTTGGTGTGGGGGTTCTTGTATTCTCGGCGTGGATATTTTGTAGGGTTTTTTACTGACCGCACAGTTTCCTATCTGTCTTCTGCTATCTAGTTTTAGCGGGCCTCATTTGCTGAACCTGTTTTCATTTCTACATATGTGTTTTCCCCTTACCTCACCGTTATTATTTGTTGGGGGCTTCCTATATCTTTGGGGTTATTTCTCTTGAGGCAAGTGAGGTCTTGCTTTCTCTTTAGGGGTAGTTAGTTTCTCAGGCTGCGTCGAGACGTCCAGGATTTTAGGCAAGTTCACCGGCTACCTTTAGTGTGTTTGGTTAGGATCAGGTTTGCGGTCAGTCCAGTTACCACCTCCCTAGAGCTTGTTCTATTGCTTATTACTTAGCTTGTAATTCCTGTGATCCTCAGCCACTGGGATCATAACAGTCGGGGACCAACACCGCGACGGCGGTTGGCAAAGCGCTGAGCCTTCTCCTGTGACAACTTCAAATTGTCCACCACATGGTTCCAAATCTGCTGCAACCTATCCACCACAGAATCCACCTCCGGACAGTCAGGAGGTTCAACCTGACCCGAGGAAAAACGAGGATGAAAACTATTATTAAGGGCAAACTCGGCCAATGGCAAAAAAGTCACCCAATCATCCTGATCAGCAGAAACAAAACATCTTAAATAAGTTTCCAACGTCTGATTAGTTCGCTTGGTTTGCCATTCGTCTGAGGATGGAAGGCCGACGAAAAAGACAAATCAATGCCCATCTATCTGGGACAAACAGTCTCTCTGGTGGGCAACGGTCAGGTAAGGGGAAAACACATACGTAGAAAAGAAAACAGATTCAGCAAATGAGGCCCGCTAATACTAGATAGCAGAAGACAGATAGTGAACTGTGCGGTCAGCAGAAAACCCTACAAAATATCCACGCTGAGAATTCAAGAACCCCCACACCAACTAACGGTGTGAGGGGAGAAACTCAGCCCCCTAGAGCTACCAGCAAGCAAGGAAATCACATCTTAGCAAGCTAGACAAGAAACATATTGAACACTGATAATCAAAAAATGAACAAACGGAAACTTAGCTTCTCTTGAAGAGACTGGTAGCAAAGTAGTCAGAAGGAATCAGAATAGCACTGAATACATCGACAGCAGGCATCAACTGAGAGTCCAGGTGAGCTAAATAGGAAACCAACCCACATATAACGAGACAGCTGATGCCAGCCACAAACCTGCAGAAAGACAGCACTCACACAGTACCACTTGTGACCACAAGAGGGAGCCCAGAAATAAAGATTATTATTATTATTATTATTGTTCGTGCATCGATGGTTGACCTGACACTTCACCCTTTTGCCAGGGCTGGGTGTGGAAGGAAGTTGCCAAAGGAGTTTCTCCTTGCGTGCCTTTTTTTCAGTCACATGACGGCCACCTAACTCTTTTGCAAGCTCAACCAGGAAGTCCACCCGTCTCTCCTGCACCCCAGTGCATGCCTGATAAAGAACATGAGCATTGAGTGCTGCCATGTCAATCATGTTGTAGAACACGGCGACTGGCCATCTCCGTGTTCCTGCACGCACGCTGTACTCCCGCACCATTTGGTCCATTACATCCACACCGCACTTTGTGTGGTTGTATTGTGTGACCGTGTTTGGCTTCCTTTTGTTGGTATCCTCAGTCTCAACCACGCTGTGCATGCTGCTGAGAATGTAGACGGCCTTCTTTCGTTTGGGTGCATACACTGTCAGTGTGGCACCAGTGGTTGAAAACACCTGAGTGGTGAATTCAGTGCGGTCCATCTGTCTAGCGGATTGAGGAATTTCCCAGCGACTCTTGTTGACTGTGCCGAGGATAGTGGTTTCCCGGCTAAGCAGTCGTTGTGCAAGTGACAATGATGTAAAGAAATTGTCCGTGGTTACAGTTTTGCCCTTGTCCATGAATGGTTCCATCAGCCTCATCACTACAGTTGCGGACAGTCTCTCCCCGCTGGGACGACTGGGGTCCTTGCCAAGATATGGGAGGACATTACAGATGTACTTTGATTTCAAGTCGCAAGCCACCCAAAACTTGATGCCAAACTTGTCTGGTTTTGTTGCAATGTATTGCAGAAAACAGCAGCGAGTCTTTGACAGGAAAAGTTGTTCATCAATAGTGATGTGTCGACCAGGGTTGTAGGATGCGATGCAGTTGGTGACAAACGATCTCCACACATTGGAGATTGCAGCAAACTTATCGGTCTCCACTCGCTCACTGTGCTTGAACATGTCATCAAAGCGTAGGTGTTGCATGATGTCTTGAAAGCGGTTTCGGGTCATAGTGGCAATGATCCTTGGGTTTCCCAGATTTGCTGACCAGCTGTCACGTAGTGATGGAACCTTGGTCACCTCCCGCAAGATAATGACTGAAATAAATGCCATTAGTTCCGGGAGACCCATGAACCAATCCACCTGCTCCGTGTGACGTGCATGTTGAGTAGTCCATTCGTCAATGCTACGAAGCATGTCAAGACTGATAAAACAGAGGAAGCTCTGAAGGCGACTCTGGACACTTCGTCTGGCCTTAGCACTTGGCTCTCCATCTGTAGGGTACGGTTCTATTGGGGTCAAATGGAGATGTTTCCCCACTTGTACTTCATGCCACACTGTGCCATCTTTTGCGGTCTCTGTCGGCTCACTTGCCAACCGAGCTCTCTTTTTTGGTAGAGGCGGAGTCTCCTCATCTGCAAGATAATTAATTTCAAATAAGCATTTTGTTTTGGTTCAAAATAAAAAAGATTGTCAGGCACCACACCCACCCTGCACCGCAGCGTACTGCCCATGCACCACAGCTGCCCCGCACCGACCCTTATCTGCACCAACCCCTGCAAAACATAGGATCCAAATGAACAGGCAAAAAAGGGAGTGTGAAGCCAGCCTAACCTGAAGACAGCTCAGAGTCCGAACCCGGTTGAAGGACTATGTCTTCTCCATCTGAGCCAGAAGGGTTTGTGTTGCTCAGAATCAGTTCCAATGCCTCTTCAATGGTGTGCCTTCTTTCCATTTTCTTTCCTTTGAACAAAATAGGTTTCTCCCCCACAGCGCATAAAGCTGCATGCAAATTTGCTAATGCAATGCAGCTGGGGGGGTGGGCAGACACTCAGGAGCAGCTCACACTCTTTGGCTAGGGACACACTTCAGTTCCTGATCAGTTTTCTTTCAAGATTGACACCTGTTATGGGTTTTGGAGTTACTCCTGGGCCCTAATGGGGCCGTCACACGGGGAGATGATTCCCGGCGATGTGCGGGCGATCACGTGCGTGTACACATCGCCGGGGAATCACTGGTGACATGACACATGCGGACATGTCGCCGGCGAACATCTGTGAAGGATCGCCTCGGAACCAGCCTGAAGTTCAGAGGCGATCCCCGGGCCATTCTCTGGATGACTGTACCTTCTCTGCACCAACCCCTGCAAAACAGGTTGCAAACGATCAGGCAAAATAAGGCACTATGAAGCCAGCATCTCTTTCTTGTGACCAGCAACCCCAACACTCAGGAATAGCTTGCATTCTTCTGTTTACACACTCTTATCTTAGATAATCCCCCCTGCAGATTCCTCAGGCAAGAGCACATTTACAAATGAAAGGATGCTAATTAAGGTGTCAATATGGACTGAGGGTCATTTGACCCTCTCTCTGGACTTCAGGGGGGATCTTGAAATTCCCAGGACTTCTAGTGTTAAACATTCACCTTTGGCCTGGCATACTGTTATGACCCCAATGGCGGAGGGTCTCAGAATTTATTACCAAGTCTGCAAACACAAAAAACCAGCTCATAGGTCAGTGGTAACTAGGCTGACCGTATACCTGAACCTAGCACCACAAATAGCAGCAGCCGGGGAACGTACCTACGTTGGTTCTAGACGTCTCGCGCCAGCCGGAGAACTAACTAACCATAGAAGGGAAAAGATAGACCTTTCTTGCCTCCAGAGAAAAGACCCCAAAAGTTGGATACAAGCCCCCAACAAATAATAACGGTGCAGTAAGAAGAAAAGACAAACGTAAGGATGAACTAGGTTTTTAGCAAAGAGAGGCCCACTGGCTAATAGCAGAATATAGGAAGATGACTTATACGGTCAGCAAAAACCCTATCAAAATTTCCACGCTGAATATTCAAGAACCCCCGAACCATCTAACGGCACGGGGGGAGAATATCAGCCCCCTAGAGCTTCCAGCTATATCAGGAATCACATTTGGTACAAGCTGGACAGAAATAAGAGCAAATGCAAATAACCAAAAAATAAGGAAGCAGGACTAGCTTATTTTGCAAGAACCAGGACCAGCAGACAGGAGCAAACAGAAAGGAACTGATTACAACGATGCCAGGCACCAGACTGAAAATCCAGGAAGCTTAAATAGCAACACCCCTGGACTAACGAACCAGGTGGGTACCAAGCTAGAGAAAGAAGCTCAAAGTGTCATGTCGCTAGTGACCACAAGAGGGAGCCAAAAAGTCCAATTCACAACAGGCAACATTTTGAATGCAAGCAGAAGAGAAATGTTAGAATTTAGGACTGTGGTCTGTGGGGCATTGGCTGGGTATTTCTGCTTGCATGTCAATGACCGGGGTATAGACAATGGAAAGCTGTGCTGGGACAAGGACGTGCACGGGCTTGATGTTGGTGCTGCTTGACTGTGGGCAACAACAGGTTCTGGGCTAGGGGCATGTTCACATGCACAGTGGACTGGGGATTGGCTTCTACGCAAAACAGTGGAAGCAGCAGTTGTGTCACCAGTAGACAGTGTTCCTGGAGCCTGAGGTTCGGCCAACAAAGTCCTGTGCTTTGCTGCCATGTGCCTGATCATGCTGGTGGTGGTCAGTCTGGTAGTTTTGCTAACCCTACTGATGCGGGCATGGCAGGTGCTGCAAATGAAATGTTGGGGGTTACTGACAGAATCTTTAAAAAATAACCAGACTCAGGAAGATCTAACAGTTGGATTGGCAACTTCACTCATGTTGGTGTTGGCTAAGTGAGTGGAAGCATTATCCGCTATCCAACCAACAACCATTTCACACTGCTCTGGCTTCAATAGTGGTGTGCTGCGGCCACCTAGAAACTGGGATAGGAAGGTCGAGCGAGAAGATGTGGGTCTTTGTTGTGGCCCACTTTCACCTTGGCCACGGCCTTGTCCTCTGCATGCACCATCAGCATCACGTCCACTTTGCCATCCCTTGCCCCTTGCCTTGCCCATTTTAAATTGACTACTGCATTATTTCAAAAGCTCAACACAAATGTATTTTTTAGCTAAATTATATCAGATGAGTATGCCTTGAAAAGCCACGATTTTTCCACCACAGATACAACAGGCCTCAGCCTGACATAACAGACTGTATTACATTTTTTTTTCTTTTGGCTGAATAAAAAAAAAAAAAGTACAACAAGGCTAGCACATACAAGTATTCTATGTATGCCTGCAAAACTATGATTTCTAAACAGATACACCAGGCCTCAGTCTGGCATAACAGACTGTATACATTTTTCTGGGGGGGTTGGGACAATTTTGGAAAAAAAAATGAAAACTGCAGCGAGATATATATTAAATCATCAGCAGCAGACAGTTATGGAGCTTTGGGAGGGATGCAGTGGGAGCAATAGACGCACATAAAGTGCCTGCAGGCCTTGCACTGATATGGATATGCTGTGCCCTGTATGCCTAGTGCTGCATTCTCGGGATCCACAAATTAGCCCTAAAAAGGACTGTTGGTTTCTCAGGAGTTGTGGATTGAACAGTTGCAGACCTACGCTAACTTTTAAAAGCATGATTCTGATCCTATCTCAGAAGCAACTCTCCCTACACTAGCTAACTCCAGCGCAGAATGTGGTGAGCAGAGCGGCGCCAGGTCTCTTTTACTCAGGATGATGCTGTGCGGCCCAGCCAATCACTGCACGACCACAACAAAGATGGCTGCAGCGTTTCATGGCCTGGCAGACAATCCCTGCACTGTGATTGGGTCTCTAAAGTACACCAAAAACGCTGGGTGGAGACACCAGTTACCGCCAAACAATCCTGGTAATGTGGTTCATTTAAAATGCGTGCTCTGTGAACAGAGACCACAGTATACAGAACTATGATGGTCCAACTGCACCCTGTAAGATAAAGTGCAAAAAAAATATCAATATATGTAAGGTATTGGTTAATATTGGGGCCACAATATGTAAGCTGGCAACCCACGTCAAGGGTCCTTACATTTGCCATGCTTAACGCTAAACATCAAACAAAGCACACAGACACAAAGGAGGACTTAAAAAATCCTCCAAAAATTTGAAAAAGTCACAGAGAAAAAAGCAGAGATAATTACGTTCTCAGGCCCCCAAAACAAATGCACTGGCAGGGTGCAGCAGACCTGATTAAGCAAAACTACGTAAAAATGATGTTCCACATTATTAAGCAGGTCACAGGTCTCAAGCAATATGGGAAATAAAAAGGATCTCTCTGCTGCTGAAAAGCGTTAAATAGTGCAATGCCTTGGACAAGGTATGAAAACATTAGATATTTCACGAAAACTTAAGAGTGATCATTATACTGTGAAGAGATTTGTGACTGAAGCACAGCACACACAAAGTTCATGCAGATAAAGGCATAATGAGGAAGGTTTCTGCCAGACAAATTCAATGGATTAAGAGAGCAGCTGCAAAAGTACCATTACAAAGCAGCAAACAGTTATTTGAAGCTGCTGGTGCTTCTGGAGTCCCTCGAACTTCAAGGTGTAGGATCCTTCAAAGGCTTGCTGTGGTGCATAAATCTACTATTCGGCCACCCCTAAACAGTGTTCACAAGCAGAAATGGTTGCATTGGGCCCAGACATACATGAAGAAGACTAATTTCCAAACAGTCTTGTTCACTGATGAGTGTTAAGCAACCCTGGATGGTCCAGATGGATGGAGTAGTGGATGGTTGGTGGATGGCCACCATGTCCCAACAAGGCTGCGATGTCAGCAAGGAGGTGGAGGAGTCATGTCTTAGGCTGGAATCATGGGGAAACAGCTGGTAGGGCCCTTTAAGGTTCCTGAAGGTGTGAAAATGACCTCTGCAAAGTATATAGAGTTTCTGACTGACAAATTTCTTCCATGGTATAAAAAGCAGAAATGTGCCTTCAGGAGCAAAATCATCTTCATGCTGACAATGCACCATCTCATGCTGCAAAGAATCCCTCTGAGTCATTGGCTGCTAAGGGCATAACAAGAGATAAACTCATGGTGTGGCCACCATGTTCCCCTGGCCTCAACCCTATAGAGAACCTTTGGAGGATCATCAAGCAAGAGATCTATGAGGGTGGGAGGCAGTTCACATCCAAACAGCAGCTCTGGAGGAAAAGAAATACAAGCAGAAACTCTCCAAAAACTCACAAGTTCAATGGATGCAAGAACTGTGAAGGTGATATCAAAGAAGGGTCCTACGTTACATGTAACTTGGCCTGTTAGGAGGTTCTGAGGTAAATAGCTTTTTGGTTCAGTGAATGTGACCTCCTAATGCTGCAAATTCCACAAATTAGACTTTTCAGTTCTTTATATTGAATGTTTAGAAATTCTACTGAGCCTAATAATTTGGAACAGTGCATTCTGAGTTTTTATTCATTTTGGAGATTATACTGTTATCATTGGGAGGTTTCTTCAATAAAATTCGATGTATAATCTAATGGGTGATAACTTTTATTAGACTGACTGTCATTTGCACCGACCATTTAGGAAAATCCGAGAAAAATATCATTTGCATAATAATTTGGAACACTTTGTATTTGGGTACATGTCAGGGCTCGGAAGAGAAAGTCCACCATTTGGTTTGAATAGATAGTGGACATCATGTCACATTTGTAGAGCATCTGATGTGCCTAATCAGTAGAAAAACCAGACAAGTGTCCCCATTTTAGAAACTACACCCCTCAAGGAATGTATCTATGGTGAGCACATTTAAAGGGAACTTGTCACCCCAAAAATCGAAGATCAACTAAGGCCACCGGCATCAGGGGCTTTTCTACAGCATTCACAGAATTTGATAAAGTTGAGCCGTGAAAATGAAAAAATTAAATATCTCCACAAAAATGTTGCTTTAATCCCAAGCTTTTGCTTTTAACAAAGGTGGCAGGAAAACAAACAAAAATATGTTGTGTAATTTTTTCTGAGTATGCCAACTCCACATATGTGGTGGAAAACTTCTGTTTTGGAAAATTACATTGCTTGGAAAGGAAGGAGCACCAAATGAATTCTGGAGCACAATTTTGGCTGGAATAGATTGGCGATACCATGTCACATACCACATGTGACAAACCAAAACAGCAGAAACACACGCAGGTAACCTCATTTTTTTAAATTGCACTTTTTGTGGAATTCATCTAGGTGTGTAAGGAGGATTTTTAACACTCAGACGATTCGCAGAATGGTGTACCATTGGGTTGAGTCATTGGAAAATTGCCATTTTTTTCCACTAAAAAATTACTCTGACCCAAAGTTTTAAATTTTCAAAAGGGATAATGGTCAAATTTGGAGCCGGACAATTTGCTTATCCTGTGTATGCCAATACCCTATATGCGGCTAAAAACTACTTTTGAGGCACAGTGCAAAACTCAGAAGGAAGAAGCAACAGATTGTAGCTGAGATTTTGCTGGAATTGTTTGGGGTGCCATGTAAAATTGGCAGAGCCGCTAGGGTGCCAGAAAAGCAGAAACCCTTCATAAGCAATCTCATTGTACAAACTACATCTCTCAATGAATTCACCTAAGGGTGCAGTGATTATATTTACAAGGCACTTGTGTCGCGGAATTGTATACCATTGGACAGTGAAGAAAAAACTAATTACAATTGTAAGCCCAAAATGTCGTTTTAGCCCCAGATTTTACATTTTCACATGGAGGAAGTGTTGTGAATTCCGCTCTTGGGCTCCCTCTGGTGGTTGTAAGTGGCACTTTTGTGAGTTCTGCTCTTGGGCTCCCTCCTGTGGTTTTGAGTGGAATGGCTGCTTCTTGGATTTAGCATCAGCAGCTGCTTCCACTGATCGTCTTTCTGGCTCGGCTATTTTAGTCTGGCCTTTTCTCTCACTCATTGCCAGTTGTCATTTGTTCCTGCTTAGAGTCACTGCTCTTTTGGATTTTCCTGACACTCTGACCAGTTCAGCAAAAGATAAGTCCTTGCTTCTCCTTTTGCAGTCCACTTATTGTGGACTTTATTATTCAGCTCATTCTATGTTTTTTGTCCAGCTTATCAGTATGGAACTATTCAGCTAAGCTGGAAGCTCTGGGCAGCAGATTTTGCCCTCCACACCTTTAGTCAGGTGTGGAGATTCTTACAATCTCTGCGGTGGCCTTTTTCTAGTTTTTATTACTGACCGCACAGTGTTCTGTCCTGTACTATCTGTCTAGCTAGAATTGTCCTCCTTTGCGACATCTTGTTTCATTCTATGTATGTCATTTCCCTCTCCACTCACAGTCATTATTTGTGGGGGGCTGTCTATCCTTTGGGGTTTTTCTCTGAGGCAAGATAGCTTTCCTGTTTCTACCTTTAGGGGTAGTTATTTCTTAGGCTGTGACGAGGTGTCTAGGGAGTGACAGGAACATCCCACTGCTACTTCTAGTGTTGTGTTAAGATCAGGAACTGCGGTCAGTATAGTTCCCACCTGCTCAGAGCTCGTCGCATGTCGCTCCTAAATCACCAGTCCATAACAGTACAACTGGCCGAAAATGAATTAAATGCATCTCAAAAGAAGGAAAAAAAAAAAAGAGTTCTGAGCCATTTTTTTTTTCTTTAGTCTGTTTTGTCTTTTTTTTTTCCTCTTAATCTCTGGGTGGTTCAGGATTTTGGCAAAGGCATGGATGTTCAGGGTTTGTTTTCTCGTGTGGATCAGCTTGCTGCAAGAGTACAGAGTATTCAAGATTATGTTGTTCAGACTCCGGCTTTAGAGCCTAGAATTCCAACTCCAGACTTGTTTTATGGGGATAGATCCAAGTTTTTGAACTTTAAAAATAACTGCAAATTCTTTTTTGCTCTGAAACCCAGTTCCTCTGGTGATCCCATTCAGCAAGTTAAAATAGTCATTTCTCTGCTGCGTGGTGACCCTCAGGACTGGGCATTCTCCCTTGGATTGCTTAATGTAGATGCATTTTTTCAATCGCTCGGATTATTGTATGACGAAACTAACTCTGTGGATCATGCAGAAAAAAACCTTGTTGGCCCTGTGTCAGGGTCAGGAAGCGGCAGAATTATACTGCCAGATATTTAGAAAATGGTCTGTGCTCACTAAATGAATGAGGATGCTCTGGCAGCAATTTTCAGAAAGGGTCTTTCTGAAGTCCTTAAAAATGTTATGATGGGGTTCCCCACGCCTGTTGGTTTAAGCAAATCTATGTCTTTAGCCATTCAGATTGATCGGCGCCTGCGCGAGCGCAAAGTGGTGCACCATATGGCAGTGTCCTCTGGACAGAGTCCTGAGCCTATGCAGTGTGATAGGATTTTGACTATAGTGGAACAGCGGGGATACAGACGTCAGAACGGGCTGTGTTTTTACTGTGGTGATTCTGCTCATGCTATTTCTGATTGCCCTAAGCGTATTAAGAGGGTCGCTAGATCTGTTACCATCAGTACCGTACAGCCTAAATTTCTCCTGTCTGTGACCCTGATTTGCTCATTGTCATCCTTTTCTGTCATGGCATTTGTGGATTCTGGCGCTGCCCTGAACTTAATGGACTTAGAATTTGCCAGGTGCTGTGGTTTTTCTTTGCAGCCTTTGCAGAGCCCTATTCCTTTGAGGGGTATTGATGCTACACCGTTGGCCAAGAATAAACCTCAGTATTGGACTCAGCTGACTATGTGCATGGCTCCAGCACATCAGGAAGATTGCCGTTTTCTGGTGTTGCATAATTTACATGATGTTGTTGTACTGGGTTTTCCATGGTTACAGGTACACAATCCAGTGCTGGATTGGAAGTCTATGTCTGTGACTAGTTGGGGTTGTCAAGGGGTACATACTGACGTTCCTTTGATGTCAATTTCCTCTTCCCCCTCCTCTGATGTTCCTGAGTTTTTGTCAGATTTCCAGGATGTATTTGATGAGCCCAAATCCAGTTCCCTTCCTCCATATATGGACTGTGATTGTGCTATTGACTTGATTCCTGGCTGTAAGTTCCCTAAGGGCCGACATTTCAATCTATCTGTGCCAGAGCATGCCGCCATGCGGAGTTATGTTAAGGAGTCTTTGGAGAAGGGGCATATTCGGCCGTCTTCATTACCATTGGGAGCTGGATTCTTTTTTATTGCCAAGAAGGATGGCTCCTTGAGACCCTGTATTGATTATCGCCTTCTTAATAAGATCACGGGCAGGTTCCAATACCCTTTGCCTTTACTTTCTGATTTGTTTGCTCGGATTAAGGGTGCTAGTTGGTTTACCAAGATTGACCTTCGAGGGGCATATAATCTTATTCGTATTAAACAGGGTGATGAATGGAAAACTGCATTTAATACGCCCGAAGGCCATTTTGAATACCTTGTGATGCCTTTCGGGCTCTCTAATGCTCCTTCTGTATTTCAGTCCTTCATGCATGATATTTTCCGCAATTATCTTGATAAATTTTTGATTGTGTATTTGGATGATATTTTGATTTTTTCCGATGATTGGGAGTCTCATGTGAAGCAGGTCAGGATGGTATTCCAGATCCTTCGTGATAATGCCTTGTTTGTGAAGGGGTCTAAGTGCCTATTTGGAGTTCAGAAGGTCTCTTTTTTGGGGTTTATTTTTTCTCTTTCGTCTATAGAAATGGATCCTGTTAAGGTCCAAGCCATTCATGACTGGATTCAGCCCACATCTGTGAAGAGCATTCAGAAATTTTTGGGCTTTGCTAATTTTTATCGCCGTTTCATTGCCAACTTTTCTAGTGTGGTTAAGCCCCTGACCGATTTGACTAAGAAAGGCGCTGATGTGACGAACTGGTCCTCTAAGGCTGTTGAGGCCTTTCAGGAGCTTAAACGTCGATTTACTTCTGCCCCTGTGTTGCATCAGCCGGATCTTTCTCTTCCTTTTCAGGTTGAGGTTGACGCTTCTGAGATTGGGGCAGGGGCCGTTTTGTCACAGAGGAATTCTGATGGTTCCTTGATTGAACCGTGTGCCTTCTTTTCCCGAAAGTTTTCGCCTGCGGAACGCAATTATAATGTCGGCAATCGGGAGTTGTTGGCTATGAAGTGGGCATTTGAGGAGTGGCGACATTGGCTTGAGGGAGCCAAGCACCGCATTGTGGTCTTGACCAATCATAAGAATCTGATTTACCTCGAGTCGCCCGAGCGGCTGAACCCTAGAGAGGCTCGTTGGTCCCTGTTTTTCTCCCGTTTCGATTTTGTGGTCTCATATCTTCCGGGATCTAAGAATGTTAAGGCGGATGCCCTCTCTAGGAGTTTTTTGCCTGATTCTCCTGGAGTCCTTGAGCCGGTTGGCATTCTTAGGGAAGGGGTGATTCTTTCTGCCATCTCCCCTGATTTACGGCGGGTGCTTCAGGAATTTCAGGCTGATAAACCTGACCGCTGTCCTAAGCTGTTTGTTCCTGATAGATGGACAAGTAAGGTAATTTCTGAGGTCCATTGTTCGGTGTTGGCCGGTCATCCTGGGATTTTTGGTACCAGAGATTTGAATGCTAGGTCCTTTTGGTGGCCTTCTTTGTCGCGGGATGTGCGTTCTTTTGTGCAGTCCTGTGGGACATGTGCCCGGGCTAAGCCTTGTTGTTCCCATGCTAGTGGGTTGCTTTCACCTTTGCCTGTCCCTGAGAGGCCCTGGATGCATATTTCCATGGATTTTATTTCGGATCTTCCTGTGTCCCAGAAGATGTCTGTTATCTGGGTGGTTTGTAACCGGTTCTCTAAAATGGTCCATTTGGTACCTTTGCCTAAGTTGCCTTCCTCCTCTGATTTGGTTCCATTGTTTTTTCAGCATGTGGTTCGTTTGCATGGCATTCCGGAAAATATTGTGTCTGACAGAGGTTCACAGTTTGTTTCTAGGTTTTGGCAGGCCTTTTGTGCTAGGAGGGGCATTAATTTGTCTTTTTCTTTTGCGTTCCATCCTCAGACAAATGGCCAAACTGAGCGAACTAATCAAACCTTGGAAACCTATTTGAGATGCTTTGTGTCTGCTGATCAGGATGATTGGGTGGCTTTCTTGCCGTTGGCCGAGTTTGCCCTTAATAATCGGGCCAGTTCGGCTACTTTGGTTTCGCCTTTCTTTTGTAATTTTGGTTTCCATCCTCGTTTTTCTTAAGGGCAGGTTGAGCCTTCTGATTGTCCTGGTGTAGATTCTGTGATGGACAGGTTGCAGCAGATTTGGACTCATGTAGTGGACAATTTGACGTTGGCTCAGGAAAAGGCTCAACGTTTTGCTAACCGCTGTCGGCGTGTTGGTCCTCAGGCTTCAGGTGGGGGATTTAGTCTGGTTATCTTCTCGTCATGTTCCTATGAAGGTTTCTTCCCCTAAGTTCAAGCCTCGGTTTATTGGTCCTTATAAGATTTCTGAGATTATCAATCCAGTGTCTTTTCGTTTGGCCCTTCCAGCCACAACATTTTCCATAGATCTTTGTTGCGGAGATATGTGGTACCCGTTGTTCCCTCTGTTGATCCTCCTGCCCCAGTGTTGGTTGAGGGGGAGTTGGAATATGTGGTTGAGAAAAATTTTTTGAGGCGGAGGCTTCAGTATCTTGTCAAGTGGAAGGGTTATGGCCAGGATCATAATTCTTGGGTTGTTGCCTCCGATGTCCATGCCGCCGATTTGGTTCGTGCTTTTCACTTGGCTCGTCCTGATCGGCCTGGGGGCTCTGGTGAGGGTTCGGTGACCCCTCCTCAAGGGGGGGTACTGTTGTGAATTCCGCTCTTGGGCTCCCTCTGGTGGTTGCAAGTGGCACTTTTGTGAGTTCTGCTCTTGGGCTCCCTCCTGGTGGTTTTGAGTGGAATGGCTGCTTCTTGGATTTAGCATCAGCAGCTGCTTCCACTGATCGTCTTTCTGGCTCGGCTATTTTAGTCTGGCCTTTTCCCTCACTCATTGCCAGTTGTCATTTGTTCCTGCTTAGAGTCACTGCTCTTTTGGATTTTCCTGACACTCTGACCAGTTCAGCAAAAGATAAGTCCTTGCTTTTCCTTTTGCAGTCCACTTATTGTGGACTTTATTGTTCAGCTCATTCTATGTTTTTTGTCCAGCTTATCAGTATGGAACTATTCAGCTAAGCTGGAAGCTCTGGGCAGCAGATTTTGCCCTCCACACCTTTAGTCAGGTGTGGAGATTCTTACAATCTCTGCGGTGGACTTTTTCTAGTTTTTATTACTGACCGCACAGTGTTCTGTCCTGTACTATCTGTCTAGCTATAATTGGCCTCCTTTGCTACATCTTGTTTCATTCTACGTATGTCATTTCCCTCTCCACTCACAGTCATTATTTGTGGGGGGCTGTCTATCCTTTGGGGTTTTTCTCTGAGGCAAGATAGCTTTCCTGTTTCTACCTTTAGGGGTGGTTAGTTCTTAGGCTGTGACGAGGTGTCTAGGGAGTGACAGGAACATCCCACGGCTACTTCTAGTGTTGTGTTAAGATCAGGAACTGCGGTCAGTATAGTTCCCACCTGCTCAGAGCTCGTCGCATGTTGCTCCTAAATCACCAGTCCATAACAGGAAGCAAGTAAAAACGGCACCAAAATTTGTCACATGGAGGTGCTTCTCACAAAATTAGAATATCATCAGCTTTTTCCTTCTGGTGTTATAAAGTATTCTAATTTACTGAGATTTACTGTACGCCATAATCATCAACATTAACAGAAGTAAACTCTTGAAATAGGTCACTCTGTAAATATATGAGATTCACTTTTTTGTATTGAAGAACTGTAATAAAGTACTGCTTAGCCAAACAGCGAGACTTGAGAGGAATGGAGCAATATTTGACTGTCGGAGAACCAAATATTGTAGAATGGTTTGCAGACATTATATACAGAGCCTCTGAGTGCCAGAGAGCAGAATTACATTACTTGCATTTTGGGGGGGATTGAGTTGCAGCTTTTATTGGGAACATTTTACTTAACATTTTGGAGCACGCTTATCCTATGTTTCACGCTGAGCACTTACATAGTGGTTTCCATCTAAATCTTCGAATGAGTTGATTTAGATGCATCCCTGAGGGATCCATTCACTTTAATGAGGCAGCAGATTTACTCTGGGCTCCATCTGGCCCCTGTTCAGTGGTGTCCTTCTTTTCATAAAACCTCAAAACTGTTGCCACTTTTATGAATACTTAAAATCACGTACATTGCTGGATGATAGGACAGACAGCATCCACAGAGTCTCCATCTGCCTCATTATAGGGAATATTCCACCAGGGGTTTGTCTGAATCACGTATTTCAGAGATTTACATGGAAATCGCGGTACAAGCGCTCAGCATAGAGTGCAGGATAAATGTGTGCCAAACCTTACTACAATTTTTGGGACAGAATAAACAAATCAACAGCAGGTCGAGTATTTTTCTTAATCATATTTACACTATTCTTTGTGCACTATAAGCTATTAGTTGATGCTATTCTCCGGATCAGTGCGATTCCAGAGTTACACGATTTATACTCTATGTATTTTTTTATGCTTGGCTGCTATCACACACTAAAAGCTGCTTTTTTTGTCATGTCTCAGAGATATACTTTTTTTTCATATTTCTGTCGACAGTGTCATCTGAGGGCTTGTTCTTCGTGTTACAAGTTGACATTTTTATCGGTACAATTTTCGGGAGCACAGTAGTTTTTGATCACTTTCTATTACAATTTTTGGAAGGCAGAATGAACAAAAATTAGCAATTCATAATTTTTTTTTTTCTGTTCACCATATGGTAAAAGTGATAAGACAGCTTTATTTTTAGGGTCAGAATTAGTGATGAGCGAATATACTCGTTACTCGAGATTTCCCCAGCACGCTCGGGGGTCCTCCGAGTATTTTTTAGTTCTCAGAGATTTAGTTTTCATTGCCGCAGCTGAATGATTTACGGCTACTAGACAGCTTGATTACATGTGAGGATTCCCTAGCATCCAGGCAACCCCCACATACACTTATGCTGGCTAACAGATGTAAATCATTCAGCTGAGGCAATGAAAACTAAATCTCCGAGCACTAAAAAATACTCGGAGGACCCCCGAGCATGTTCAGGAAAACCCGAGCAACGAGTATATTCACTCATCACTAGTCAATATTATTAAATTGCTATAAAAACGATATTTGTATATTTTTTTATGTTTTGCAACTTTTACACAATAAAAATGATTTTATAGATAATTTTAGACATATAAGAATTGTTTCTGCATCTCTATTTTCTGAGAGCTATAGCTTTTTTTGTTTTCTGTGCTTAGATAGCTGTATTATGGGCTGTTTTTTTGCACGACAAGATGACATTTTCAACAAATCATTTTTATGATGTTCACTGAAGGGGTTAACTAGTTTGACAGTTTTATTGATCGGGTCGTGTCGCTTCGGATGCAGAGATACCAAATGTGTACTTTTTATTGTTTTCATTTGTACATAAGTTTACCTATTTATTGTTATAATATTATTTTAGGTTTTTTTATTTATTTATCTTGTTTCTATGTTTTTACTTAAATATTTTTTATTTAGTCTGATCGCTTATAAATTACATTGCAATGCACCAGCACTGCCAT
Source organism: Ranitomeya variabilis (assembly GCF_051348905.1). Taxonomy (NCBI): domain Eukaryota; kingdom Metazoa; phylum Chordata; class Amphibia; order Anura; family Dendrobatidae; genus Ranitomeya; species Ranitomeya variabilis. The sequence goes on along the minus strand of NC_135236.1, from coordinate 24,349,889 downwards.
GCTTTATACCTGTCAGTATTACACAGACAAAAGCCTCTTAGACCATGTCCTCGGCATGGTCTAACAGGCCTGCCATAGCTGGTTGACCTGGAAATAGTCATAATGACCTCAGGTCGCCATGACATTGATCAGGCCCTCACAATAATGTTGCGGTGGTGCCAATCAAAAGTGAGATGGAGCCCACTCCTTTACCTTGCCTCCCAAATGCCACAATTGATTGATTAGGGGGTTAATCAGCCTGGAGTGCGAGCACCGTACTTGACAGTGACACATAAGTTGAGCTCCCGGTGATGATTACGTGAGCACAGATCCTGTGCTATGCACGATCTCAATGACGTACCTATACTTCATTGGTCAGGAATGGATTGGATTCATAAACTGGTTCATCAAAGGTCATAAAGAGGTTAAATTCAATTTACTTGAAACTTAATCATTGGTGTTTGTTTGGTATTGTTGGATAGATGCTAATAATGAACAATTACACGTATAAAATAAGTAAATCAATTATTGAATTAATTATCCAATTAAGTACAATGCATCACATTTACAGTAAGTCCTCCTGATTATTGTATTTTTACCTATATTTATTGGCTGCTGCTCCCCAGAGATCCAGATCGCAGTCCACGGAGAGGATTCACTCATCTATAAAATAAAAGCATCTGTAACGGCCACTGTCTCCATTTACTTCATGCCCGCTGTCACTGCCGAGGACAAAACACTGGAAAGTGCACAAAGTTTCCTTTCCCTCCTTCATTTCCTTCCTCTATAATCCACATAGCATTCTGTAGTTTGCTTCCTCTCTAATGGATAACTTGTCTACATTTCAGACAGTAATTCTGAATCTTCCCATTGTATTTAGGCAGATGATCACACTGAAACAAGTAAATGGACAGGTAATCCAAACTTCGGCTGCTTGGTTTAAGGACTCGAAAGGCTTGCCTATTTATTTATTTGTTGTTTATTTATCCATTGATTAGTTAATCTATTCTTATCTATTGTTTTTGGAAACATATTTAATTTCCCTTGCATTGTTGGATATGTGATGTCATGTACTCACTATCATTGGATGAGTAGAAGAAATTAATGTGTCCCCAGTCTTGTACTCACCTTCAATCAGGCTGCAAATGAAAGGTTTTTCCAATGTTTTGATATCAAAAACCGATCCTTAGAACAGTGGATTTGGTATTGATGACATATCCTAAGCATGCATTTTCAATATCAAAGCAATGGACATCCTCTAAAATGCATATATGCAAACAAGGACAAAACATATGAAAGCATTACATTTTAAACCCTTAAGGAGAGGGAAAAAATAAAAAATGTGGCGAAATAGCAAAAAAAAAGTAAAATTCTGAAACTGATTTTATAATTGTTTTATTTACCCGGTTGATTTTACAGGTCAGAATAATTACTCAGATACCAAACAAGCATTGTTTTTATTTTAAGTTTCGCCCCCGGAAGAACCTGGAGGCGAAACGCACGTCGGGGTGAGGGGACACCTGGAGTATTTCTGCTAACAGGTATACAACCATATGCTAATGTTCACTTGTACTCTAGTTAGGAATTTTACCATGTCTGTTCTTGAATCTGGGCTAGATTGGTTAGTAAGTACCGCTTTTCTCTAGGCTCATCATAACCTAGGGCATCGTATATACGCCTATGTCTTGACATTTTTTCCATGAGTTTATAATATATGGTACAGCCCAGTGTGTGCTAGTTATCCTGTTAAAGGCTCATTTTGTTATTTTCCTAGGGCATTTTTGTCAGCATTGTATACAGCACTATCTATTAAGAGACACTTCTGTTTAATAGCTATTTGAAGCCATACTTGTTGGTGTTTTCTTTATGCTGCTGTGCTTTAGCCCTCTCAATATTTTGCATGGCTGTCCCCTATTACGGCTATTCTTGCTTATTTTTAACTGTTTTTGTTTATTGTTAATAAAATTCTTGTTTTTAACTCTAAGCTATTTGTGGGATCTCTTCTTTGTCACATATGGACATATATGGCACTAGTTTTGTATTTTAAGTTTTGAAAATGAATTCAGAAATGTGTGAAAAAAAAAATAGCTTCTGTCTCGACTTACCGACATTCACAACCTTCTAAAGTTCCAGGGCATAGGGCTGTGATGGCTTGTTTCTTGCGCTCTGAGACAATTTTTTTAAATATTATTTTGGGGCATATACAATGTTTTGATCACCTGTTATTACATTTTTTTCTGTTGCAGAGGCCCAAAAACTGAAATTCTGGCATGTTGATCTTTTTTATTACATAATTACCAATTAGATTAATTTATTTTTTATTTTGATAGGACTTTTCCAAAAGCAGTAATACCAAATATGTGTATTTATTTTTTATTATTTTTAATGGGGGATAAGTTGGGGTGATTTGAACTTTTAGATATTTAGAAAAACATATTTTGTAAGACGTGTTTTTTAACTTTTCACTGCACATGTTAGTCCTCTTCGGAGGCATGGATCTGCAATCGTTTGATCGCTTGTGTTAAATACAGCAATGCCACCGCAGACATAGGCTGGATTTCACAGACCATCCTCTGCCATCATCTGGTGAGAGGCAGGGAGACTATTTATGATGGGTATATGAAATATAAAAAATAGTTTATAAAAATAGGAGAAACTAGCAAAAATCGCCAAAACGATTAGAACCTATGAAGACTCTTTCGTTGAGAGCAAGAGAAAAATGGAACAAACTCAGATTTGGTTTACCCCCATCAAGTGAACCATTATTAATTGCTCAGGTCATATTTTTATATTCTCAGGTTTTCAGTTCGGTTTTCAGGACCACCACTAATTCCTCTTTCTCCAGTGGTTCAACCCACAATAAAAGTCATTTGAAAAATAAGTACATTTTTATGTGTGTACATTCCAATAGTGTGGAGGTGCTGGGATATCCTAACAGCAGTTTCTAACATTGCATTCAGCATATTACAATTTATTTTTACAAATATCTGTTTTACAGGGAATGGATGAAAACAACAGAACCTCGTTCCTTCTTCTTGGATTTCCAGAAAAAAATATTTTCTATTCTATACACCGTGGTGACTCCATTAATTAATCCCTTAATTTACAGTTTGAGAAATAAAGACATGAAAGAAGCGATTAGACCATTTTATCAAATAATTCATAACCCTGGAAGAAATCAGTACAACCATTAAACTAGTTACAGCAAAGACATAGCAAAATGATCTGCAGTGTTAGACTGTTGCTTGATCACTATAGTTTTGGACTATGGCTCTTATTTTGGCTTTTATCCTCACTCCACTGACTCTCAGGTGTAATACAAAGGTTGCAATAGGACCATTCAACACTCTTATTATGGTATCTTCTTTTCAAAGTAGCTTGTGGTCCCTGTGTACCTTGACATAAATACATCTACCCTCTGTTCTGAGCTTGATCTATTGTTATAATTTGACACATTTCATTGAAATTCTGTCATGGCTCGACTTTGAATTTCAATGTGGTGATGTTTGGCTTTGTAATCGGTTTCCCTCTCTGTTGGACCACAGCCTGTGTTGTCTCTGTCCAACTGCTGATAATGCACTTGTCTTTGCTTTGCTGTGTTGCTTCTATACATACTTTCTCATTCATTTTGCCACATCTTGGAAAGGGTTAATTGTACTCTCCTTGCCAATGCAGTCTTTGCTAGCTACGTTCCAAATTAGATTGATGTTTGGAGTCCCAGCACCCCACGTAAGGTATATCTTCCTGAGGTTTTCTCTATTGCTTCTCCTGTGGTTTGTTTGTGGTTTTTCCATCCTCAACACTTCCCATTTTGTTAAATTTGGGTTCTGGGAGCTTTCACTTATACACAATGTCATTTTGGTTTCCTCTCTTTTTCTATCGTCTTTCGTGTATGACTGTGTGAACATGTGCTAAAGGAAAACTATTTCCTCTTTGAAGATGATTTTCACATTCAAATATGCGGGACGGCAATGGGCTCAAATGTAGCCCCTGTGTATACAAATCTGTATATGGACCATTTTGATCTTGATTTTGTTTACCCTAACCCTTTATTCCAGAAACATGCTTTGGCATGGAATTGTTATATAGATGACATCTTCGGTATTTGGCAAGGGTCCCAGTACAGTTTGCTCACATTCTACAATACAATAAATGAGATTAGACCGGAACTCAAATTTTCACTCTCACAACAAAGTCACATTTCTTGATACCAAAGTATGCAAAGATGCCCGTGGTTCACTCACCACGGACATATATATGAAACCAACAGACTGCAACAACCTCCTCTTGTATAACAGCTGCCACCCCAAATCGACCAGAGACAGTCTCCCTAGATCACAATTCAAAATGCTCTCTAGAATTATATCTAACCCCACTGTCATGCAATCCAGACTACAAGAAATGTCTTAGAAATTTAAAGATAGGGAATACCGTAGTGCACTCCTTGACACGGAAGTTACCCGAACATTATCAGACCCAAACTGTGAAGCAGTCACCACACAAACATTACCCAGACTCCCCTTTTTCCATAGCCACTATCCCTCCATGCAAAGAGTCCACAACTTAATCCACAAACAATGGCCCCTTAAAGCCAAAGCCTACCCTAAAATTGAAATTTTCAAATATCCTCCCCTAATGTGCCTACGAAGACCACCAAACATTAGGGATAAACAGATCTGGGGTCACAAAAACAGTCATTGACACGTACTTTAAGTGGACATAGGACAACCAGTACATTTCTATGTCTAAGCTGCATGCGTTGCTCAAATGTCATAAAGGGGAACAAAGTCATCCATCTGAGCACTGGAAAATCCTACCCTATCAGGGATTACTATATCTGTGAGTCTAACTTTGCGATTTATATAAAAAAGTCCTTGTAGATTATTATATGTAGATGAAACCACCCAGGCCATTAGAGACCGTATCTCTAGCCATAAATCCACCATGAAATGTGAAAAAATCTGGCTCCTTCTGCCCGCACATTTCAAAGAAGCCAATCACAATATATCTCAATTGAGATTCCAGGTAATTGAAAAAGTCCTCAGACCAAGGAGGAGTGGGAATCACATCCGACTATTGAAACAACGTGAGATCTACTGGATCTACACACTTGACACTCAGCCCTAGGGGCCTCAATCACAAAATTGATTGTTTGACATAATGCATTTCTTTTCTTAGACCCATTGAATAGTGACACATATCTTCACCGCAATTGACTCAGTGGAGGCGGTAACATCCTTTGCCAATATTGATGAGGTTTTTAATTTTCCTTTAATCCATCCCCCCCATATATGAAGTTTGTACCCCTACTTATTATTTACCAGTTTTTATGTTTATGTTTTCTATGGTTTTTACAAAAAAAAACCCCTCTATTGTTTGATTGTACCGCCCTTCTTTCTTTTTTTTCTTTTTCTCAATTATTGTCTATTGCCATTATGACTCATTCCAATGCTTTAATTCATATATTGTTCTAACGCTGCTTATTGCACATGTTCTATTTATATGCCTCTCTTCTCGACTCAACTTCATCCATTTATGTGGTTAATCATGCTCCATGTAGTAGCCCACTGTTTAAATACAGTGCCTATCATCCCATCCCACCCATTGCACTGTACGGTTACAATTCACTAAGTTCTACCCACCAGATAAAAATTTAGACTTGCTACGGGACGCTGAAGGGGCGTGCTCTGCCTCTCATCCCCATGGCAACTGGTAAACAATGCAGCGCTGGGAGTGCAGTGACACCGGGATCGCATCTGCGCATGAACCGGCATTCTGCGTCATTTCCGGCCACATGAGCGCACAGCGCTCTATGTAAGGAGCGCTGACCGCTACCTAGTGCCATTCCCGGCTTAGACACGGCAGTGTCAGCTTGCACCTCTGCGCCACCTGTGGATGTGAGATAAGTACACGAGGCAGTTTTCTATGGCTACTTCCACTGGTTTATGCCACATTCTTGGTCTCTACAGAACAGGACTTCATCTATTTAATGCTACATTAGCAGCTGGAACCTGATCCTAGCACTTATTGCTTCACTACAGGATTCAGAGCACTTCTCTCTACATGACAATTATCTATGTTATCAGGGCACGTGCAATTATATCGCATTTTAGACAATCTGATCATGAGCACACAAATAAATATTCTTCTCGATACGCATGAACATGTATAAACAGACTGTAACCAACTAGCTACATGATGCTGCTGGCCTAACCTGGGTAACATGCCGTCATTACTTCCAGCAGGATACATCATATGATCTACCTCCGCATTAACTAACCTTAATCTATGATGCTTCATCAGAAGGGGTATGCCATAACTACTTCGAACTACCTCATCAATTTACCTATTGTCCTCCTCTCTTTTTTGACTATTCTCTGGTTCCATAATGTCTCTTTAATAATGTAAGTTCTATTTTATGGCACCTTTGTACTATTATACAAGGAAAATCACTTTTGACATGTTTGCAAACCACTTCACGATTATGTATATAGTGCATCTATAATATAACGCTGGGAGCGACACTCTGTCCGAAGCCCTTATAGACTGCGCAAGCGCAAACACCAGCGCAGTCTGGACCCCACAGAGTGACGCTCCCAGGAGATCGCGGTATGTGTAAGCACTGAACGCACACCGCGATCTCCAACGGATAAGCAGGTAAGTGCCAGGAGGCGGAGGGAGAGTATATTTACCTATCCCGTTCCACTGCTGCGCGCTGCTCCATCCTCCACCTGCGACGTTCAGTTCAGAGGGCACGATGACGCGCTTAATGCGCGCCGCCCTCTGACTGAACAGTCACAGGCAGAGGACCCCGGACGACAGAGAGGCACGCAGCAGTGGAACGGGGGACAGGTAAATATAGCAAGTGCCGGGGGCCTGAGCTAGCGGCGACTCCGGCACCTGACCCCCACAGCACGCCGGTGTCCCCACCTGCTCAGGCCCCTAGCACTCGGCACCCAGCACAGCCGCCCGCACTCTCAGCACCACCACGCACAGCTGCCCGCACTCACCACCGCCATGCACAGCCGCCCGCACTCACCACCGCCACGCACAGCCACCCGCACTCACCACCGCCACGTACAGCCGCCCGCACTCACCACCGCCACGCACAGCCACCCGCACTCACCACCGCCACGTACAGCCGCCCGCACTCACCACCGCCACGCACAGCCGCCCGCACTCACCACCGCCATGCACAGCCGCCCGCACTCACCACCGCCACGCACAGCCGCCCGCACTCACCACCGCCACGTACAGCCGCCCGCACTCACCACCGCCACGCACAGCCGCCCGCACTCACCACCGCCACGCACAGCCGCCCGCACTCTAAGCACCGCCACGTACAGCCGCCCGCACTCACGACCGCCACGCACAGCCGCCCGCACTCTCAGGACCACCACGCACAGCCGCCCGCACTCACCACCGCCACGCACAGCCGCCCACACTCTCAGCACCGCCACACACAGTCGCCCGCACTCAGCACCTCCACACAGCCGCCCGCACTCAGCACTGCCACGCACAGCCGCCCGCACTCAGCACCTCCACACAGCCGCCCGCACTCAGCACTGCCACGCACAGCCACCCGCACTCAGCACACCCGCCCGCACTCAGCACAGCCGCCCACACTCAGTACAGCCGCCCGCACTCTCAGCACCACCCCGCACAGCCGCCCGCACTCAGCACCTCCACACAGCCGCCCGCACTCAGCACTGCCACGCACAGCCACCCGCACTCAGCACACCCGCCCACACTCAGCACACCCGCCCGCACTCAGCACAGCCGCCCACACTCAGTACAGCCGCCCGCACTCTCAGCACCACCCCGCACAGCTGCCCGCACTCTCAGCACCGCCACGCACAGCCGCCCGCACTCACCACCGACACGCACAGCCGCCCGCACTCACCACCGCCACGTACAGCCGCCCGCACTCACCACCGCCACGCACAGCCGCCCGCACTCACCACCGCCACGCACAGCCGCCCGCACTCTCAGCACTGCCACGCACAGCCGCCCGCACTCACCACTGCCACGCACTGCCGCCCGCACTCTCAGCACCGCCACGCACAGCCGCCCGCACTCAGCACCGCCACGCACAGCCGCCCGCACTCAGCACCGCCATGCACAGCCGCCCACACTCAGCACCGCCATGCACAGCTGCCCGCACTCAGCACAGCCGCCCGCACTCAGCACAGCCGCCCGCACTCAGCACAGCCGCCCACACTCAGCACAACCGCCCGCACACTCAGCACCACCCCGCAGAGCCGCCCGCACTCTCAGCACTGCCACGCACAGCCGCCCGCACTCACCACCACCACGCACAGCTGCCCACACTCACCACCGCCACGTATAGCCGCCCACACTCACCACCGCCACACACAGCCGCCCGCACTCTCAGCACCGCCACGCACAGCCGCCCGCACTCACCACCACCACGCACAGCCAACCGCACTCTCAGCACCGCCACGCACAGCCGCCCGCACTCTCAGCACCACCCCACACAGCTGCCCGCACTCTCAGCACCGCCACGCACAGCCGCCAGCACTCACCACCGACACACACAGCCGCCCGCACTCACCACCGCCACGTACAGCCGCCTGCACTCACCACCGCCATGCACAGCCGCCCGCACTCACCACCGCCACGCACAGCCGCCCGCACTCTAAGCACTGCCATGCACAGCCGCCCGCACTCACCACCGACACACACAGCCGCCCGCACTCACCACCGCCACGTACAGCCGCCTGCACTCACCACCGCCATGCACAGCCGCCCGCACTCACCACCGCCACGCACAGCCACCCGCACTCTCAGCACCGCAACGCACAGCCGCCCGCACTCACCACCGCCACGCACAGCCGCCCGCACTCTCAGCACCGCCACGCACAGCCGCCCGCACTCACCACCACCACGCACAGCTGCCCACACTCACCACCGCCATGTACAGCCGCCCACACTCACCACCGCCACACACAGCCGCCCGCACTCTCAGCACCACCACGCACAGCCGCCCGCACTCACCACCACCACGCACAGCCAACCGCACTCTCAGCACCGCCACGCACAGCCGCCCGCACTCTCAGCACCACCCCGCACAACTGCCCGCACTCTCAGCACCGCAACGCACAGCCGCCCGCACTCACCACCGACACGCACAGCCGCACGCACTCACCACTGCCACGTACAGCCGCCCGCACTCACCACCGCCACGCACAGCCACCCGCACTCTCAGCACCGCAACGCACAGCCGCCCGCACTCACCACCGCCACGCACAGCCGCCCGCACTCTCAGCACCGCCACGCACAGCCGCCCGCACTCACCACCGCCACACACAGCCGCCCGCACTCTCAGCACCACCACGCACAGCCGCCCGCACTCACCACCGCCACACACAGCCGCCCGCTTTCTCAGCACCGCCACGCACAGCCGCCCGCACTCAGCACCGCCATGCACAGACGCCCGCACTCAGCACCGCCATGCACAGCCGCCCACACTCAGCACCGCCATGCACAGCCGCCCGCACTCAGCACAGCCGCCCGCACTCAGCACAGCCGCCCACACTCAGCACAACCGCCCGCACACTCAGCACCACCCCGCAGAGCTGCCCGCACTCTCAGCACCGCCACGCACAGCCGCCCGCACTCACCACCACCACGCACAGCTGCCCACACTCACCACCGCCACGTACAGCCACCCGCACTCACCACCACCACACACATCCACCCGCACTCTCAGAACCGCCACGCACAGCCGCCCGCACTCACCACCGCCACGCACAGCCACCCACACCCTCAGCACCGCCACGCACAGCCGCCCGCACTCACCACCGCCACGCACAGACGCCCGTACTCTCAGCACCGCCACGGACAGTCGCCCGCACTCAGCACCGTGACACACAGCCGCCCGCACTCAGCACCGCCACGCACAGCCGCCTGCACTCAGCAACGCCACGCACAGCCGCCCACAATCACCACCACTACGCACAGCCGCCCACACTCTCAGCACCGCCACGCACAGCCACCCGCACTCACCACCACCACGCACAGCAGCCCGCACTCACCACCGCCACACACAGCCGCCCACACTCACCACCGCCACGCACAGCCGCCTGCACTCACCACCGCTATGCACAGCCGCCCGCACTCTCAGCACCGCCACGCACAGCCACCCGCACTCACCACCGCCACGCACAGCAGCCCGCACTCACCGCCGCCACACACAGCCGCCCGCACTCACCACTGCCACGCACAGCCGCCCGCACTCTCAGCACCATCATGCACAGCCGCCTGCACTCACCACCACCACGCACAGCCGCCTGCACTCACCACCACCACGCACAGCCGCCCACACTCACCACAGCCACATACAGCCGCCCGCACTCACCACCGCCACACACAGCCGCCCGCACTCTCAGCACCGCCACGCACAGCCGCCCGCACTCACCACCGCCACGCACAGCCACCCGCACTCTTAGCACCGCCACGCACAGCCACCCGCACTCACCACTGCCACGCACAGCCGCCCACACTCTCAGCACCACCACGCACAGCCGCCCGCACTCAGCACCACCACGCACAGCCGCCCGCACTCAGCACCACCACGCACAGCCGCCCACACTCAGCACAGCCATCCGCACTCAGCACAGCCGCCCGCACTCAGCACAGCCACCCGCACTCAGCACAGTCACCCGCACTCTCAGCACCACCCCGCACAGCCGCCCGCACTCTCAGCACTGCCACGCACAGCCGCCCGCACTCACCACTGCCACGCACAGCCGCCCGCACTCACCACAGCCACGCACAGCTGCCCGCACTCACCATCGCCACGCACAGCCGCCTGCACTCACCACCGCTACGCACAGCCGCCCGCACTCTCAGCACCGCCACGCACAGCCACCCACACTCACCACCGCCACGCACAGCAGCCCGCACTCACCACCGCCACACACAGCCGCCCACACTCACCATTGCCACGCACAGCTGCCCGCACTCTCAGCACCGTCATGCACAGCCACCCGCACTCACCACCGCCACGCACAGCCGCCCGCACTCACCACCGCCACGCACAGCCGCCCGCACTCTCAGCATTGCCACGCACAACCGCCCGCACTCACCACCGCCACGCACAGCCGCCCGCACTCTCAGCGCTGCCATGCACAGCCGCCCGCACTCACCACCGCCACGCACAGCCGCCTGCACTCAGCACGCCACGCACAGCCGCCCGCACTCAGCACCGCCACGCACAGCCGCCCGCACTCAGCACCGCCACGCACAGCCGCCCGCACTCACCACCGCCACGCACAGCCGCCCGCACTCAGCACCGCCACTCACAGCCGCCCGCACTCAGCACCGCCACCCACAGCCACCCGCACTCTCAGCACCGCCACGCACAGCCACCCGCACTCACTACTGCCACGCACAGCCGCCCGCACTCTCAGCACCACCACGCACAGCCGCCCGCACTCAGCACAGCCGTCCGCACTCAGCACAGCCGCCCACACTCAGCACAGCTGCCCGCACTCAGCACAGCTGCCCGCACTCAGCACAGCCGCCCGCACTCAGCACAGTCACCCGCACTCTCAGCACCACCCCGCACAGCCGCCCGCACTCTCAGCACTGCCACGCACAGCCGCCCGCACTCACCACCGCCATGCACAGCCGCCCGCACTCACCACCGCAACGCACAGCTGCCCGCACTCACCATCGCCACGCACAGCCGCCTGCACTCACCACCGCTACGCACAGCCGCCCGCACTCTCAGCACCGTCATGCACAGCCACCCGCACTCACCACCGCCACGCACAGCCGCCCGCACTCACCACCGCCATGCACAGCCGCCCGCACTCTCAGCATTGCCACGCACAACCGCCCGCACTCACCACCGCCACGCACAGCCACCCGCACTCTCAGCGCTGCCATGCACAGCCGCCCGCACTCACCACCGCCACACACAGCCGCCTGCACTCAGCACGCCACGCACAGCCTCCCGCACTCAGCACCGCCACGCACAGCCGCCCGCACTCAGCACCGCCACACACAGCCGCCCGCACTCAGCACTGCCTGCACAGCCGCTCGCACTCAGCACCGCCACTCACAGCCGCCCGCACTCAGCACCGCCACCCACAGCCACCCGCTCTCAGCACAGCCGCCCGCACTCAGCACGGCCGCCCGCACTCAGCACAGCCGCCCACACTCAGCACAGCCGCCCGCACTCAGAATGATTGTGGACAATGGCAGCAGCACATGACAGAATGGGGGCACACACATGACAGGATGGGGGTGCAGGATGGGAGCACATGACAGAATGGGTGCAGCACATGACAGGATGGGGGCACAGGATGGGAGCAGCACATGACAGAATGGAGGCACAGGATGGGAGCAGCACATGACAGAATGGGGGTGCACACACATGACAGGATGGGGGTGTAGGATGGAGCAGCATATCACAGGATGGGGGTGCAGGATGGGAGTACATGACAGGATGGAGACGCAGGATGGAGCATCACATAATAGGATGGGGCGCAGAATGGAACAGCACATGACAGGATGGGGATGCAGGATGGAGCAGCACATGACAGGATGGGGCGCAGGATGGGAGCACATGACAGGATGGGGATGCAGGATGGAGCACCACATGACAGGATGGGGGTGCAGGATGGAGCAGCACATGACAGGATGGGAGAGCAAGATGGGAGCAGCACATACCAGGATGGAGACCATATACCAATATAAATGCTCACCACCCGGGCGTAGAATGGGTTCAATAGCTAGTATATTTATATGTATATATTGTTAACCTTTGTTTCGAAATATCTCATTGTATATATCTCATCAAGGCTATTAAATAGCCGAAACGTCAAATAATTTTTTCTGTCGCTTTATCAATCACTAATAAACCCTCACTTAAAGCAATTCTCAACTTGTACATGTGCAGTGATCTCAACATTTATAAACCTGGAAAAACAGACTGGTTATTGGGGTTAAGAGAAAACTCTGTTCCATGCGGTAGATACCATCTTTTGATCACCTGTTATTGCACATTTTTTGCACTTTTAGATTTTTTTCTCTTTATGCGGTTTACTTATTGGATTAATTATTTTTATATTTTGATAGATCAAAAGATGGATACCAAGTATGTGTATTTTTATTCTTTTTAATTGTTTTATTTCGAATGGGTAGAAAGGGGGGTGATTTGAACTTTCATATATTTTTTATATTTTTAAAAAACATTTTTTTACTTTTACTTGCTCAAATAGTTTCAATGGGAGACTAGAAGCTGATGTCATCTGACCACCTGTGTTACACATAGCTTCTGCCATGCTATGTATAGTAAAAATGACCATCTGTTATGAGCACCGGCCACAGAGTGGGAACCACAGGGGTCTCCCGCTGACACTGAGTTTCATGCCCATCCACTGATGCCTGTTGTGAATTCTGCTTTTGGGCTCCCTCCAGTGGTTGTGGGTGGTAATGCAGTTGTCCCTGGGTTGCAGTCCTGGTCAGGTGTATCTGCTGATTGCAGTTCTGACTGGGGTATTTAGGCATGCAGGATTCATTAGTTCTTGCCAGTTGTCCATGGTTGTTGGGAGGTTTTGGTCCTTGTTTGGTTCCTTCTGCCTTACTGCCAAATCAGCAAAGATAAGTGTCCGGTTTTGTTTCTGTGGCACACATGCTGTGTGCTTAATAATTCTGTGCTATTCATAGTTTTTTTGTCCAGCTTAGATTGTGTCAGTATTTTCTCAGTCTTGTTGGATTCTCAGGAGTTGCAGATATACATTCCATGTCTTTAGTTAGATTGTGGAACTTTTTGTATTATCTGCTGTGGATATTTTTGGAAGGGTTTTAATACTGACCGCTTAGTATTCTGTCCTATCTTTCCCTATTTAGCTAGAGTGGCCTCTTTTGCTGAATCCTGTTTTCTGCCTGCGTATGTCTTTTCTCTCCTACTCACAGTCAATATTTGTGGGGGGCTGCCTATCCTTTGGGGTACTGCTCTGAGGCAAGGTAGTATTCCTATTTCCATCTATAGGGGTATTTAGTCCTCCGGCTGTGTCGAGGTGTCTAGGGTTTGTTAGGCACACCCCACGGCTACTTCTAGTTTCGGTGTTAGTTCAGGTTTTGCAGTCAGTACAGTTTCCACCTACTCCAGAGAAAGTTCATGCGGCTCCAAAGTCACCGGATCATAACAGTACAACTGGCCAGCAATGAGTTAAATGCATCTCAGAAGAAGGGAAGAAAGGTGTTGAGTAATTTTTTTTTCTGCAGTTTTTTTCTTCCCTATTTTTCTCTGGGTGGCTAAGGAGTCTTTTGTTAGCATGGATGTTCAGGAATTAGCTTCTCGTGTAGACCAGCTTGCTGCTTGGGTACAGGGAATTTCTGATTATATTGTTCAGACTCCTGTTTTAGAGCCGAAGATTCCTACTCCTGATTTGTTTTTTGGTGACAGGTCCAAATTTTTGAGTTTTAAAAACAACTGTAAACTGTTTTTTGCTTTGAGACCTCGATCCTCTGGTGATTCCATTCAGCAGGTTAAAATCGTCATTTCCCTGCTGTGTGGTGATCCACATGATTGGGCATTTTCCCTGGAATCTGGGAATCCGGCTTTGCTTAATGTAGATTCCTTTTTTCAGGCTTTAGGACTATTATATGATGAACCTAATTCTGTGGATCAAGCGGAGAAGACCTTGTTGGCCCTATCTCAGGGTCAAGAGGCGGCAGAATTGTATTGTCAGAAATTTAGAAAATGGTCTGTTGACTAAATGGAATGATGATGCTTTGGAGGCAATTTTCAGAAAGCTTCTTTCTGAATCCGTTAAAGATGTTATGATGGGGTTTCCCACGCCTGTCGGTCTGAGTGATTGTATGTCTTTGGCCATTCAGATTGATTGGCACTTGCGGGAGCGCAGAACTATGCGCACTGTGGCGTTGTCCTCAGAGCAGAGTCCTGAGCCAATGCAGTGTGATAGGATTCTGTCTAGAACAGAACGACAAGGACTCAAACGTCAGAATAGGTTGTGTTATTATTGTGGCGATGCTTCTCATGTCATTTCAGTCTGCCCTAAGAGGACAAAGAGGATCGCTAGTTCATTTACCATCAGTACTGTACAACCTAAATTTCTGTTATCTGTGTCCTTGATCTGCTCAGTGTCATCATTTTGTGTCATGGCATTTGTGGATTCAGGCGCCGCTTTGAAATTAATGGACTTTGAGTTTGCCAGGCATTGTGGTTTTCCCTTGCAGCCTTTGCAGAACCTTATTCCTTTAAGGGGCATTGATTCTACACCTTTGGCTAAAAATAAGCCCCAGTTTTGGACACAGGTGACCATGCGCATGGCGCCAGCCCATCAGGAAGATTGTCGATTTCTGGTGTTGCATAATTTACATGATGCTATTGTGCTGGGCTTTCCGTGGTTGCAGGTACATAATCCTGTGTTGGATTGGAAGTCTATGTCTGTGACTAGTTGGGGTTGTCAGGGGGTTCATAATGATGTTCCTTTAATGTCCATCTCCTCTTCTTCCTCTTCCGAAATTCCAGAGTTTTTGTCTGATTTTCAGGATGTATTCGATGAGCCCAAGTCCAGTTCTCTTCCAACGCACAGGGACTGTGATTGTGCGATTGATTTGATTCCAGGCTGTAAGTTTCCTAAGGGCCGACTCTTCACCATGTCTGTGCCTGAACATACCGCTATGCGGAGTTATGTTAAGGAGTCTTTGGAGAAAGGGAATATTCGGCCATCTTCTTCACCGATGGGAGCGGGATTTTTTTTTGTTGCTAAGAAGGATGGCTCCTTGAGACCCTGTATTGATTATCGCCTCTTGAATAAGATCACGGTCAAGTTTCAATACCCTTTACCTTTGCTTTCCGATTGTTTGCTAGGATTAAGGGGGCTAGTTGGTTTACGAAGATTGACCTTCGGGGGCGTATATAATCTTGTTTGTATTAAGCAGGGTGATGAATGGAAAACTGCGTTCAATATGCCCGAAGGCCATTATGAATACCTTGTGATGCCGTTCGGGCTCACTAATGCTCCATCTGTTTTTTCAATCTTTCATGCATGATATCTTCCGGACTTATATTGATAAATTCTTGATTGTATATTTGGACGATATTTTGATTTTTTCTGATGATTGGGAGTCTCATGTGGAACAGGTCAGGATGGTATTTCAGATCCTTCGTGACAATGCTTTGTTTGTGAAGGGGTCTAAGTGTCTCTTTGGGGTGCAGAATGTTTCTTTTTTGGGTTTTATTTTTTCTCCTTCATCTATTGAGATGGATCCGGTTAAGGTTCAGGCCATTCATGATTGGATTTAAACCACGTCCGTAAAGAGCCTTCAGAAATTTGGGGGTTTTGCAAACTTTTATCGCCGTTTCATTGCTAACTTTTCCAGCGTGGTTAAACCCTTGACCGATTTGACGAAGAAAGGTGCTGATGTGGCGAATTGGTCCTCTGCGGCGGTTTCTGCCTTTGAGGAGCTTAAACGTCGATTTACTTCTGCTCCGGTGTTGCGCCAACCGGATGTTTATCTTCCATTTCAGGTTGAGATTGAAGCTTCTGAGATTGGGGCAGGGGCCGTTTTGTCCCAGAGGGATCCTGTTGGTTCCTTGATGAAACCATGTGCATTCTTTTCCCGTAAATTTTCGCCTGCTGAACGCAATTATGATGTCGGCAATCGGGAGTTGTTGGCTATGAAGTGGGCGTTTGAGGAGTGGCGACATTGGCTTGAGGGAGCTAAGCACCGTATTGTGTCTTGACCGATTATAAGAATTTGATTTACCTCGAGTCTGCCAAATGGCTGAATCCTAGACAGGCTCGATGGTCCTTGTTTTTTTCCCGTTTTGATTTTGGTGGTCTCATATCTTCCGGGTTCTAAAAATATTAAGGCTGATGCCCTTTCTAGGAGTTTTTTGCCTGATTCTCCTGAGGTCCTTGAACCGGTCGGCATTCTGAAAGAAGGGGTGGTTCTTTCTGCCATTTCCCCTGATTTACGACGGGTTCTTCAGGAATTTCAGGCTGACAGACCCGATCGCTGTCCAGTGGGGAAAATGTTTGTTCCTGACAGATGGACAGTAGAGTGATTTCTGAGGTTCACTGTTCTGTGTTGGCTGGTCATCCTGGTATTTTTGGTACCAGAGACTTGGTTGGTAGGTCCTTTTGGTGGCCTTCTTTATCACGTGATGTGCGTTCTTTTGTGCAGTCCTGTGGGACTTGTGCACGGGCCAAGCCTTGTTGTTCCCATGCTAGTGGGTTGTTTTTGCCATTGCCGGTCCCTGAGAGGCCCTGGACGCAACTGCATTACCACCTACAATCACCAGAGGGAGCCCAAAAGCACAATTCACAACAGTACCCCCCTTGAGGAGGGGTCACCGAACCCTCACCAGAGCCTCCAGGCCGATCAGGACGAGCCAGATGAAAAGCATGAACCAAATCAGCAGCATGGACATCAGAGGCAAAAACCCAAGAATTATCCTCCTGGCCATAACCCTTCCATTTGACAAGATACTGAAGCCTCCGCCTCGAAAAACGAGAATCCAAAATCTTCTCAACCACATACTCCAACTCCCCATCAACCAACACAGGGGCCGGAGGATCAACAGAGGGAACAACGGGTACCACATATTTCCGCAATAAAGATCTATGGAAGACATTATGGATAGCAAAAGAGGCCGGAAGCGCCAATCGAAAAGACACCGGATTAATAATCCCAGAAATCCTATAGGGACCAATAAACCGAGGCTTAAACTTAGGAGAAGAAACCTTCATAGGAACATGACGGGAAGGCAACCAGACCAGATCCCCAACCTGAAGCCTGGAACCAACACACCGACGACGGTTAGCAAAACGTCGAGCCTCCTCCTCAGACAACACCAAATTGTCCACCACATGAGCCCAAATATGCTGCAACCTGTCCACCACAGAATCCACACCAGGACAGTCAGAAGGCTCAACCTGCCCTGAAGAAAAACGAGGATGAAAACCAGAATTACAAAAAAAAGGCGAAACCAAAGTAGCCGAACTAGCACGATTATTAAGGGCAAACTCGGCCAATGGCAAAAAGTCCACCCAATCATCCTTATCAGCAGACACAAAGCATCTCAAATAAGTCTCCAAGGTCTGATTAGTACGCTCGGTTTGGTCATTTGTCTGAGGATGAAATGCAGAGGAAAAAGATAAATCAATGCCCAGCCCAGCACAAAAGGCCCGCCAAAACCTAGAAACAAACTGGGAACCTCTGTCCGACACAATGTTCTCCGGAATGCCATGCAAACGAACCACATGCTGAAAAAACAATGGAACCAAATCAGAGGAGGAAGGTAATTTAGGCAAGGGTACCAAATGGACCATCTTAGAAAAGCGATCACAAACCACCCAGATGACAGACATCCTTTGAGAGACAGGAAGATCAGAAATAAAATCCATGGAAATAAGCGTCCAGGGCCTCTTCGGGACCGGCAAAGGCAAAAGTAACCCACTGGCATGAGAACAGCAAGGTTTGGCCCGAGCACAAGTCCCACAGGACTGCACAAAAGAACGCACATCTCGTGACAAGTAAGGCCACCAAAAGGACCTAGCCACCAAATCTCTGGTACCAAAAATCCCAGGATGACCAGCCAACACCGAACAATGAATCTCAGAAATAACTCTTCTAGTCCATCTATCAGGGACAAACAGTTTCTCCGCTGGACAACGGTCAGGTCTATCAGCCTGAAACTCCTGCAGCACCCGCCGCAAATCAGGGGAGATGGCAGACAGAATCACCCCCTCTTTGAGAATACCAGCCGGCTCAGGGACTCCCGGAGAATCAGGCACAAAACTCCTAGAAAGGGCATCAGCCTTCACATTCTTAGAACCCGGAAGGTATGAGACCACAAAATCGAAACGGGAGAAAAACAGCGACCATCGAGCCTGTCTAGGATTCAACCACTTGGCAGACTCGAGATAAGTCAGATTCTTGTGATCCGTCAAGACCACCACGCGATGTTTGGCTCCCTCAAGTCAATGTCGCCACTCCTCGAATGCCCACTTCATAGCCAACAACTCCCGATTGCCAACATCATAATTACGCTCAGCAAGCGAAAACTTTCTAGAAAATAAAGCACAAGGCTTCATCACAGAGCCATCAGAACTTCTTTGAGACAAATCAGCCCCTGCTCCAATCTCAGAAGCATCAACCTCGACCTGAAAAGGGAGCGAAACATCTGGCTGACGCAACACTGGGGCCGAAGAAAAACGACGTTTCATCTCATGAAAAGCCTCAACGGCCGCAGAGGACCAATTCACCACATCAGCACCTTTCTTGGTCAAATCAGTCAAAGGCTTAACCACACTAGAAAAATTAGCGATGAAGCGATGTTAAAAATTAGCAAAGCCCAGGAATTTCTGAAGACTCTTCACAGATGTAGGTTGAGTCCAATCATAAATGGCCTGAACTTTAACAGGGTCCATCTCGATAGTAGAAGGGGAAAAAATGAAGCCCAAAAAGGAAACCTTCTGAACTCCGAAGAGACATTTAGACCCCTTCACAAACAAGGAATTAGCACGAAGGACCTGGAATACCATCCTGACCTGCTTCACATGAGACTCCCAATCATCCGAAAAGACTAAAATATCATCCAAATATACAATCATGAATCTATCCAGATACATTCGGAAGATGTCGTGCATAAAGGACTGAAACACAGATGGAGCATTAGAAAGCCCGAATGGCATCACCAGGTACTCAAAATGGCCCTCCTGCGTATTAAATGCTGTTTTCCATTCATCGCCCTGTTTAATACGCACAAGATTATACGCCCCTCGAAGGTCAATCTTGGTGAACCAACTAGCCCCCTTAATCCGAGCAAACAAATCAGACAGTAGAGGCAAAGGGTACTGAAATTTGACCGTGATTTTATTGAGAAGGCGGTAATCTATACAGGGTCTCAGAGAACCATCCTTCTTGGCCACAAAAAAGAACCCTGCTCCCAACGGCGACGAAGACGGGCGAATATGCCCTTTCTCCAAGGACTCCTTTATATAACTCCGCAAAGCGGCATGTTCTGGCACTGATAAATTGAAAAGTCGGCCCTTAGGGAACTTACTACCAGGAATCAAATTAATAGCACAATCACAATCCCTATGAGGAGGTAGGGCACTAGATTTGGGCTCATCAAATACATCCCGGTAATCCGACAAAAACTCAGGGACTTCAGAAGGAGTGGAAGAAGAAATTGACATCAAAGGAACATCACCATGTACCCCTTGACAACCCCAACTAGACACAGACATTGATTTCCAATCCAATACTGGATTATGAACCTGTAGCCAAGGCAAACCCAACACGACAACATCATGCAAATTATGCAACACCAAAAAGCGAATATCTTCCTGATGTGCAGGAGCCATGCACATGGTCAACTGAGTCCAGTACTGAGGTTTGTTCTTGGCCAATGGCATAGCATCAATTCCCCTTAATAGAATAGGATACTGCAAAGGCTCCAAGGAAAAACCACAGCGCCTGGCAAACTCCAAGTCCATCAAATTCAGGGCAGCGCCCGAATCCACAAATGCCATAACAGAGTAGGACGACAAAGAGCAAATCAGAGTAACAGACAAGAGAAATTTAGGCTGTACAGTACTAATGGTGACAGACCTAGCGAACCGCTTAGTGCGCTTAGGACAATCAGAGATAGCATGAGTGGAGTCACCACAGTAAAAACACAGCCCATTCTGACGTCTGTATTCTTGCCGATCAGTTCTGGTCAAAGTCCTATCACATTGCATAAGTTCAGGCCTCTGCTCAGAGGACACTGCCAAATGGTGCACAACTTTACGCTCGCGCAAACGCCGATCAATCTGAATGGCCAAGGACATTGACTCATTCAGACCAGCAGGCGTGGGGAACCCCACCATAACATCCTTAAGGGCTTCAGAAAGACCCTTTCTGAAAATTGCTGCCAGGGCACACTCATTCAGTTGAGTAAGCACAGACCACTTTCTAAACTTCTGGCAATATACCTCTGCTTCATCCTGACCCTGACACAGAGACAGCAAGATTTTCTCTGCCTGATCCACTGAATTCGGTTCGTCATAAAGCAATCCAAGCGCCAGAAAAAAACGCATCTACATTAAGTAATGCAGGATCTCCTGGCGCAAGGGAGAATGCCCAGTCTTGAGGGTCACCACGCAACAAAGAAATAATAATCTTTACTTGCTGAATAGGGTCACCAGAGGAGCGGGGTTTCAGAGCAAGAAATAGTCTGCAATTATTTTTGAAATTCAGAAACTTAGATCTTTCCCCAGAAAACAAATCAGGAATTGGAATTCTAGGCTCTAACATCGAATTCTGAACTACATAATTTTGAATACTTTGTACCCTTGCAGTGAGTTGATCCACACAAGAGGACAGACCGTGAATATCCATATCTACACCTGAGTCCTAAACCACCCAGAGGTTAAGGGGAAAAGAAAGACAAAACACAGTGCAAAGAAAAAAAAAATTGGCTCAGAACTTCTCTTATCCCTCTTTTGAGATGCATTAACACTTTGTGGGCCAGCTGTACTGTTATGGACCTGGTGGTTAGGAGCACCCGGAATGACCTGATGGTTAAACTAGAAATCACGGACAAGCTCTGGGGAAGTGGGAACTCTACTGACCGCAAACCCTACTCCTATCACACACACTAGAAGTAGCCGTGGAGCGTTCCTAACTCCCTAGATGCCTCTTCACAGCCTAAGAGCTAACTACCCCTAAAGAAAGAAATAGAAGCCTTACCTTGCCTCAGAGAAATTCCCCAAAGGAAAAGGCAGCCCCCCACAAATATTGACGGTGAGTTTAGAGGAAAGTCACAAACACAGGAATGAAACAGGTTTTATCAAAGGAGGCCCAATCTTACTAAATAGCCAGAGGATAGAAATGGGAACTGTGTGGTCAGTACAAAAATTACAAAAAAAACCACACAGAGTGTGCAAAAAGACCTCCACACCGACTCACGGTGTGGAGGTGCAACTCTGCACCCCCAGAGCTTCCAGCTAGCAAGGAAATATCATGATAGCAAGCTGGACTAAAACTAGCATGTACTGAGAAATATATTCAGAAAGCAATGAACAACAAATGAACTAGCAGGGACTTAGCTTCTGCTGGAGTAGACAGGTCATCAGAGAAATCCAAGAGAGATCTGAACCAGTACTGAGACATTGACAGCTGGAATGAAGTAACGATCTGAGTGGAGTTAAATAGGGAAGCCAGGAGAGCAATAAACGAGGGCAGCTGGGAAAGCCAACCTCAAGGACCAGCAGTTTCACTCATAGCCACCAGAGGGAGTGCAAGGACAGAACTCACCAAAGTACCATTCATGACCACAGGAGGGAGCCCGAGAACGGAATTCACAACAGTGATCATGGGTGGCTGATGGGTTTCTATGACAGTCGTGGGTCTGTAGAGGTCCACCGTGCTGGTCATAATGATTTTCACTTTATGCAGCAATGCTGAGTTATTACTGTATATATCACAAGCGATCAGATGATTGCAGTTTCCAGTCTCCTATGAGGTTTATTAAAACCAGTAAAAAGTAAAAACAATTGTTATAACAAGATTAAAAAAAACACATAAATGGTCAAATCACTCTCCTTTTACCCCATTAAAAATAAAGATATTAAAAATATTATAAAAATACACATATTTGTAAATTGGAAAGTCCAATCTATTAAATTATTAAAATAATGAACCCAATCAGTAGACACCATAATTGAACAAAAATCAAGAATGCCAAAATTATGCTTTTTTCATTGCAGCTATTCCACAAAAAACGCTGTAACAAACGATTAAAATGTAATATATATATATATATATATATATATATATATATATATATATATATATATATATATATACCAAAATGGTATTAATAAAAACATCATCTTTCCAAGCAAAGATATAAGCCATAACACAGCTCCATCAAAAATAAAAATGTTACAGGTCTCGTAAAATTGCGACACAGCCCTCTAAAATATCATAATTTTACTTATGAGCAGAATCATACTGCAAAATAAAACCTGTCACATCGATGCATTTTTTTCATAATTTCTCCACACTAGGATTTTTTTTTACCGGTTTTCCAGTACATGTGGTGCAATGAATGGTGTCATTCAAAAGTTAAAAAAAAAAACAGCTCTCATACGCTATGTGGACAGAAAAATGAAAGAGTTATGGTTCTGGGAAAAATGGGAGGGAAAAACAAAACCATAAAAATAGAAACTTGCCATGTCATGAAGAGGTTAAAAATCAATGTGACAGTATTTAATGTTAATTATGCCACACGTCTATTTTCAGTAGACCATGAGACGTAGGCTACTCTCTGAACATTGACTATTGAATGTACTGCATGCATTTTTCTTCGGTTTGTCAAGAAATGTGGACATTGTCATATGAGCCTGAATTCTGACTCCTTAATTGATGTTTCTGAGTTGATGAATAGCTGCTGTTTACTTAACCTATCAGCTCAAGCAGTTTATCATACTGCTATCTTGGGAGAATAGGGACGCAGGGTCATTGAAAAATCGATGTTTGCTAATATGTTGATTATCCATTGTATAAGTCCATGTAGCTTGTAACAGCAAAACAGTGGAGCACAAACTATGCAGATTTATTAAATACTCAAACAATGAGAGGTGAGCCTCTGACACCTTCTCCCAGTCCTGTGTAAAAATTCCTGAATAAAAGATGTGAAATATAAACGGGATCTGCCTTACCTAGAGTGACTTGACAGGACAACAGCCAGGACACCATGAATTCATAAAGAGACATTTCACAAAGCAACAGCCCAGACCGCATGGCTCCATCAGAGGATAAACTCTACAGACCAACAGCCAGGACACCATGGCTCCATCAGAGAAGACACTCTAGAGAACAACAGCCAGGATACCATGACTTCATAAAGAGAAACTCTACAGAATAACTTTCAGGATACCATGACTCCATAAAGAGACTCTACAAAATAACAGTGAAGGCACCATGGCACCATCAAGGGAACACAAATTTGACATTCTATGGGATTCCAGCTTCATGAACCACAGCACTAGGTGGAAAAATACAGATCTGCTCCATTGCTCCGCTCTCACTGAACCCATAGAGAGGTTTAGGGAGGCCATGATGGGATCCTCTAGTCACCTGCCCCATGCAGATGTTTGGAGAAGCCACGTTGTGACCCTTCAATCACTTGGACACTATTGATATGTTTGGGGAAGCAAGGGTGGGACCCTCCAGTCACCTGGCCTCCATTGATTCATTTGGAGAAGCCAAGCTTGAACCGTGTGTTCACCTAACCACATACCTCAATGGACTGTCAGCTTCCTAAGTTTGTCATTACCTCCTCCCTCCTGAGAGTACCCACCAAAAGCATAGTGCCATATGTGGAAGTAGTCTGTCGCAGTTGGATGCTTTCCAACCTGACAAATCTGCGGTGGTTGAAGGAGACTGGTGTTTTTAGATACCAAGTGCTTCACAACCAGTGAGGCACATAGACAGACCCAGGAGAGCATAGGTGAGGCATATGCAACAGGTTGAGGACACCACTATGCCAACCCCACAAGCTTGGCCTTGATAAGAGGACTGGGGTGGATGTATAACCACAACAAGAAACAGCAACTACAGGAGCTTTGCAAGATTTCAATGAGTTGAATACCAGGCCACCAACTGTATCAAAAGTGACTTGACAGGACAACTGCCATGACATCATGACTCCACAAATAAAGACTCTACTAATCAACAGCCAGAACACCATGGTTCCATCAGAGGAAACACTCTACAGAGCAAAACAGCTAGAATACCATGACTCCATAAAGAGACATTTTATGGAACAACAGCCAGGACACCATAACTCAATAAAGAGACTCTACAGAACAACAGCCAAAGCGCTATGGCACCATCAAGGAAATCACGGATTTAACATTTGTCAGAAAGCCAGCTTAACCATGTCCCTAGCTTGAAGCATGCAGATCTGCTCTATTGCCAGTCACTGAACCCAGTAGACATTTGGGGAAGCCAGGATGGGACCCTCCAGTCACCTATCCCATTGATACATTTGAGGAAGTCTGGTTGGGACCATTCGGTCACTTGGCTCCCACAGATACATTTGGGGAATCCAGGTTTGGATCCTCAGGTCACCTGGCCCCCATGAATACATTTGTAGAAGCCAGATTGGGACCCTTTGGTCACCTGGCTCAATGAAGATGTATGGAAAAGCCAGGCTGGGACCACATTGTTACTTGGTCACAAGTGTTGTGAATTTGGATTCTGGGCTCCCCCGGTGGCTACTGGTGGAATTGAACTGTGTCTTCATCTTCTCTGTTCACCTGTTCCCATCAAGATGTGGGAGTCGCTATATAACCTTGCTGCTCTGTTAGTTGCTTGCCGGTCATCAATGTTATCAGAAGCCTCTCTGTGCTTGTTCCTGCTCCTAGACAACTACTAGATAAGTTGGACCTTTGTCCATGTTTGTTTTTGCATTTTTGTTCCAGTTCACAGCTGTAGTTTCGTTACTGTGTCTGGAAAGCTCTTGTGAACAGGAATTGCCACTCTGGTGTTATGAGTTAATGCCAGAGTTTTAAAGTAATTTCTGGATGGTATTTTGATAGGGTTTTCAGCTGACCATGAAAGTGTCCTTTCTGTCTTCTGCTATGTAGTAAGTGGACCTCAAATTTGCTAAACCTATTTTCATACTACGTTTGTTATTTCATCTTAATTCACCGCCAATACATGTGGGGGGCCTCTGTCTCCTTTCGGGGTATTTCTCTAGAGGTGAGCTAGGACTAATATTTTCCTCTGCTAGCATTATTTAGTCCTCCGGCTGGTGCTGGGCATCTAGAATCAACGTAGGCATGCTACCCGGCCACTGCTAGTTGTGTGTTAGGTTTAGTTCATGGTCAGCTCAGTTCCCATCTTCCAAGAGCTAGTTCCTATATATGCTGATGCTATGTTCTCTTGCCATTGAGAACATGACAGTTTGACCGGCCACTAAAGGGTTAAAATCCTTGGCTGAGAAAGGAGAGAAATAAGAAGTCTGCTGAGATTTTTTTTTTTTTTTTTTTCTCCTTCTAATCTTTGAATGGCTCTGTGTCCACCTGTTTGTAATGGATCTTCAGAGTGTAACTGCAGGTTTGAATAATCTCGCCACGAAGGTACAAAATTTGCAAGACTTTGTTTGTCATGCACCTGTATCTGAGCCGAGAATTCCTTTGCCGGAATTTTTCTCGGGGAATAGATCTGGGTTTCAGAATTTTCGAAATAATTGCAAATTATTTTTGTCCCTGAAATTTCGCTCTGCCGGAGATCCTGCACAGCAGGTCAGGATTGTGATTTCCTTGCTCCGGGGCGACCCTCAAGACTGGGCTTTCTCATTGACACCAGGGGATCCTGCGTTGCTCAATGTGGATGCGTTTTTTCTGGCCTTGGGGTTGCTTTATGACGAACCTCATTTGGAGCTTCAGGCAGAAAAAACTTTGATGTCCCTATCTCAGGGGCAAGATGAAGCGGAAATTTACTGCCAAAGATTCCGTAAATGGTCTGTGCTTACTCAGTGGAATGAGTGCGCCCTGGCGGCTACTTTCAGAGAGGGTCTCTCTGATGCCATTAAGGATGTTATGGTGGGGTTCCCTGTGCCTGCGGGTCTGAATGAGTCCATGACAATGGCTATTCAGATCGATAGGCGTTTGCGGGAGCGCAAACCAGTGCACCATCTGGCGGTGTCCACTGAGAAGTCGCCAGAGAGTATGCAGTGTGATAGAATTCTGTCCCGAAGCGAGCGGCAGAATTTTAGACGGAAAAATGGGTTGTGTTTCTATTGTGGTGATTCTACTCATGTTATATCAGCATGCTCTAAGCGCACTAAAAAGCTTGATAAATCTGTTTCCATTTGCACCTTACCGTCTAAGTTTATTCTATCTGTGACCCTGATTTGCTCTTTGTCATCTATTACCACGGACGCCTATGTCGACTCTGGCGCCGCTTTGAGTCTTATGGATTGGTCCTTTGCCAAACGCTGTGGGTATGATTTAGAGCCTTTGGAGACTCCTATTCCTCTGAAGGGGATTGACTCCACCCCATTGGCTAATAATAAACCACAATACTGGACACAAGTAACTATGCGTATTAATCCGGATCACCAGGAGATTATTCGCTTTCTGGTGCTGTATAATCTACATGATGATTTGGTGCTAGGATTGCCTTGGCTGCAATCTCACAACCCAGTCCTCGACTGGAGAGCTATGTCTGTGTTGAGCTGGGGATGTAAGGGGGCTCATGGGGATGTACCTGTGGTTTCCATTTCATCATCTATTCCCTCTGAAATTCCTGAGTTCCTGTCGGACTATCGTGACGTCTTTGAAGAATCCAAGCTTGGTTCGTTACCTCCGCACCGAGAGTGCGATTGTGCCATAGATTTAATCCCGGGTAGTAAATACCCAAAGGGTCGTTTGTTTAATCTGTCTGTGCCTGAACATGCTGCTATGCGAGAATATATAAAGGAGTCCTTGGAAAAGGGACATATTCGTCCATCGTCATCTCCCTTAGGAGCCGGTTTTTTCTTTGTGTCAAAAAAAGACGGCTCTTTGAGACCATGTATCGATTATCGGCTTTTGAACAAAATCACTGTTAAATATCAATACCCATTGCCGTTGCTGACTGATTTGTTTGCTCGCATAAAGGGGGCCAAGTGGTTCTCTAAGATTGACCTTCGTGGGGCGTATAATTTGGTGCGAATCAGGCAGGGGGATGAGTGGAAGACCGCATTTAATACGCCCGAGGGCCACTTTGAGTATTTGGTGATGCCTTTTGGTCTTTCAAATGCTCCGTCAGTTTTCCAGTCCTTTATGCATGATATTTTTCGCGATTATCTGGATAAATTTATGATTGTGTATCTGGATGATATTCTGATTTTTTCGGATGACTGGGACTCTCATGTCCAGCAAGTCAGGAGGGTTTTCCAGGTTTTGCGGTCTAATTCTTTGTGTGTGAAGGGTTCTAAGTGTGTTTTTGGGGTACAGAGGATTTCCTTTTTGGGATATATTTTTTCTCCCTCTTCCATTGAAATGGATCCTGTCAAGGTTCAAGCTATTTGTGATTGGACGCAGCCCTCTTCTCTTAAGAGTCTTCAGAAATTTTTGGGCTTTGCTAACTTTTATCGTCGATTTATTGCTGGTTTTTCGGATATTGCTAAGCCATTGACCGATTTGACTAAGAAGGGTGCTGATGTTGCTGATTGGTCCCCTGACGCTGTGGAGGCCTTTCGGGAGCTTAAGCGCCGTTTTTCCTCTGCCCCTGTGTTGCGTCAGCCTGATGTTGCTCTACCTTTTCAGGTTGAGGTCGACGCTTCTGAGATCGGAGCTGGGGCAGTGTTGTCGCAGAAAAGTTCTGACTGCTCCGTGATGAGGCCTTGTGCCTTCTTTTCCCGTAAATTTTCGCCCGCTGAGCGGAATTATGATGTTGGGAATCGGGAGCTTTTGGCCATGAAGTGGGCTTTTGAGGAGTGGCGCCATTGGCTTGAGGGGGCCAGACATCAGGTGGTGGTATTGACTGACCACAAAAATTTGATTTATCTTGAGACTGCCAGGCGCCTGAATCCTAGACAGGCGCGCTGGTCATTATTTTTCTCTCGGTTTAATTTTGTGGTGTCATACCTACCTGGTTCTAAGAATGTTAAGGCGGATGCCCTTTCTAGGAGTTTTGAGCCTGACTCGCCTGGTAACTCTGAGCCCACAGGTATCCTTAAGGATGGAGTGGTATTGTCAGCCGTTTCTCCAGACCTGCGGCGGGCCTTGCAGGAGTTTCAGGCGGATAGACCGGATCGTTGCCCACCTGATAAACTGTTTGTTCCTGATGATTGGACCAGTAGAGTCATCTCTGAAGTTCATTCTTCTGCGTTGGCAGGTCATCCTGGCATTTTTGGGACCAGGGATTTGGTGGCAAGGTCCTTCTGGTGGCCTTCCCTGTCACGAAATGTGCGAGGCTTTGTGCAGTCTTGTGACGTTTGTGCTCGGGCCAAGCCTTGTTGTTCTCGGGCTAGTGGATTATTGTTGCCCTTGCCTATTCCTAAGAGGCCTTGGACGCACATCTCGATGGATTTTATTTCAGATCTGCCTGTTTCTCAGAAGATGTCTGTCATCTGGGTGGTGTGTGACCGTTTCTCTAAGATGGTCCATTTGGTTCCTCTGCCCAAGTTGCCTTCTTCTTCCGAGTTGGTTCCTCTGTTTTTTCAAAATGTTGTTCGTTTGCATGGTATTCCGGAGAATATCATTTCTGACAGAGGGACCCAATTCGTGTCTAGATTTTGGCGGGCATTCTGTGCTAGGATGGGCATAGATTTATCTTTTTCGTCCGCTTTCCATCCTCAGACGAATGGTCAGACCGAGCGGACTAATCAGACCCTGGAGACATATCTGAGGTGTTTTGTGTCTGCGGACCAGGATGATTGGGTTGCTTTTTTGCCATTGGCAGAGTTCGCTCTCAATAATCGGGCCAGCTCTGCCACTTTGGTGTCCCCGTTTTTCTGTAATTCGGGGTTTCATCCTCGATTTTCCTCTGGTCAGGTGGAATCTTCGGATTGTCCTGGAGTGGATGCTGTGGTGGAGAGATTGCATCAGATCTGGGAGCAGGTGGTGGACAATTTGAGGTTGTCCCAGGAGAAGACTCAGCTTTTTGCCAACCGCCACCGTCGTGTTGGTCCTCGGCTTTGTGTTGGGGACTTGGTGTGGTTGTCTTCTCGTTTTGTCCCTATGAGGGTCTCTTCTCCTAAGTTTAAGTCTCGGTTCATCGGCCCGTATAAGATATTGGAGATTCTTAACCCTGTTTCCTTCCGTTTGGACCTCCCTGCATCCTTTTCTATTCATAACGTTTTTCATCGGTCATTATTGCGCAGGTATGAGGTACCGGTTGTGCCTTCTGTTGAGCCTCCTGCTCCGGTGTTGGTTGAGGGTGAGTTGGAGTACGTTGTGGAGAAAATCTTAGACTCTCGTGTTTCCAGACGGAGACTCCAGTATCTGGTCAAGTGGAAGGGATACGGCCAGGAGGATAATTCTTGGGTGAATGCATCTGATGTTCATGCCTCTGATTTGGTTCGTGCCTTTCATAGGGCCCATCCTGATCGTCCTGGTGGTTCTGGTGAGGGTTCGGTGCCCCCTCCTTGAGGGGGGGGTACTGTTGTGAATTTGGATTCTGGGCTCCCCCGGTGGCTACTGGTGGAATTGAACTGTGTCTTCATCTTCTCTGTTCACCTGTTCCCATCAAGATGTGGGAGTCGCTATATAACCTTGCTGCTCTGTTAGTTGCTTGCCGGTCATCAATGTTATCAGAAGCCTCTCTGTGCTTGTTCCTGCTCCTAGACAACTACTAGATAAGTTGGACTTTTGTCCATGTTTGTTTTTGCATTTTTGTTCCAGTTCACAGCTGTAGTTTCGTTACTGTGTCTGGAAAGCTCTTGTGAACAGGAATTGCCACTCTGGTGTTATGAGTTAATGCCAGAGTTTTAAAGTAATTTCTGGATGGTATTTTGATAGGGTTTTCAGCTGACCATGAAAGTGTCCTTTCTGTCTTCTGCTATGTAGTAAGTGGACCTCAAATTTGCTAAACCTATTTTCATACTACGTTTGTTATTTCATCTTAATTCACCGCCAATACATGTGGGGGGCCTCTGTCTCCTTTCGGGGTATTTCTCTAGAGGTGAGCTAGGACTAATATTTTCCTCTGCTAGCATTATTTAGTCCTCCGGCTGGTGCTGGGCATCTAGAATCAACGTAGGCATGCTACCCGGCCACTGCTAGTTGTGTGTTAGGTTTAGTTCATGGTCAGCTCAGTTCCCATCTTCCAAGAGCTAGTTCCTATATATGCTGATGCTATGTTCTCTTGCCATTGAGAACATGACACACAAGCCTCAATGGACTGTCAGCTTCCTAAGCCTGTCATTCTTCCTCTCTGTTGGTGCATGACAAAATTGGGGTGCCAATGGTGGCAGGAGTATGCCTTGAAAGCCCCGAAGTTGCAGCTGCTCCAATCTCGAGGAGTCAGCGGACATGTATGTAATTTTGCACCATGTTCTATATATTATTATCTGTTTGGTGGTTCAATAAAGTATTGCCATTCTATTTTAACCTCACCCTGTGTTGTCTGAGTAGTATAATGCCATAGAAAAGGTGAGTGGGTGTTCAGTGGGATGAGCTTTGGTCCATGTGGTCTCAAACCAGCATACGAGACTACCCACTGACCCTCATCTCTCCACAGTCCCTTTAATTATGTAAAGCAGAAGGGGATTTTTGGCTGTACTGTTTATTGTCTACTGCTGAAGTCTATTGGGGGTGGCCAGCCTCCTAGACAATGAGTGAAGCACTTATAGCTTCTTTTATTTTGAGCTCACATGCAACAAGCTAAAGTTATCCATATGACTGGCTCCAGACAGCTTTAATAACCCAGTGCCCCTGGGATGCTGAGGAGACAAAGTTGAATCTACTAGTAGCAAAGAAGGGAGAACAGTTTGGACCAGCAGCATGGCCATGCTGCTAGTCCAAATTATCCATTATTAGAATCAGGAAGCCGCTGAGAGATTTGCTTTCCTGAAGAAAGAAGAAGCCTCAATCCCGTTAATTATGGAATAAGATACACAAGCGGAGACATCACTTTTATTTGTACATAAGATCTATGGACAACTCCGACACTTTTACCATTTCTTTCTAATTATTTCTGGGAATTACCCGAGAGATCATCACCAACTCTGCTGAGAATGGATATCTCTAAGGTTCACTGTAACAGAATATAAAATGCAGAATACAAGCCATTGTGCACCAACTTCATATACTTTTCATCAGCAAACTCTGTTCCAATTCAATCCAAGAAAAGAATCCTGTAAGTACAACTTTTGTTTGGTCTCCAACAGTAAAGAGGAGTGAATCAATGCACATTAGGAAAAAGTTTCCCCCATGTTTGTTGGCACTTTTTGCTTATTATGTTGCTTCAATCACAGAGATCTTTGGTGTCTATAAAAGTAGCATTGTGCCTTTTGACTGTAAATTACACTCAACATTGCAGGTTAAGTATGGAGTCGGGAAAAGCAATCTTCAGAAATTAAGGGGGCACAAGATTATGGTTTACTGTCCATGAGTATGCTTTGAGAATCCCCAAACATAAACTCCAGACTTAATTGGCCATGTTACATTCTGTCCAAGTCTGTTTAAGAGTATGAGCCTGTAGTGCTAACCAGACTGTTTATTTTATTTTACACTTTTTTATTCAAGAGAAAGGTCTATATTTTATTTCGAAGATTTATGGACCTAAATAAATTTTCCTGTTTGACTGATGAACTTGCTGACTGTGTCTACCTTGACCACCACCAGAGAGACTGATTTTTGGCTTACTTAGCATGCAAAGACTCCTGAAATCTAAATCCTTAAATCCATATATAGTTGACGATGTTATAAAAAATGAACAGGAGCTGTGGCAACCGGAGGTGTAAACCAGGTTATAAGTAGAGATGAGCGAATTTGATCGGGTCCCTGCTTATTCGGCAAGCTATATCGCTTACCGAATAAGCTACAGCGGGAACCCGGATACATGGAGCGCTCCCGCTAATCAGCTGTTCGACTCCACAGCTGCATGTGTCAAAGCGCTCCAGGTATCTGGGTTCCCGCTGTAACTTATTCGGTATGACCTATAGCTTGCCGAATAAGCAGGGACCCGATCAAATTCACTCATCTTTAGTTATAAGGGGTAGAAATTATGAAAATGATGGATCTACTGTATAGTCAATGTATGAGTCAAATATTTGGCTTCTTTATGGCGGTAGTATTCTTATGGGGAAAATGCTTTTAACATTGGATGTAACATTTCTATATTTTTTTTGTTTAAGGACTCCATGCCAATAATCTATTTAGCCATTGATAATGAGAGGCACACAAAGCTACAGTGTGGTCAAGAGATCTCTAGTATGACATTTTATGGATCCAAGCAACCCAGATATGTATAATGAGGACTACAAGAACCCTGAATGACATTACATTCTTACACAAATAGCGTCAAAACAAGAATATTCTCTTTTTCTCAAGTTACTCAAGCTCTTTGTTTAAAATGGATGAGACTAATATAACTACAATCAATCTACTTGGATTTCCAGATCTTAGTCATTTCAGAGCTTGGCTTTTTCTTACCTTTCTTATCATTTACATTGGAACGATCTGTGGTAACCTCTTGGTCATTTCACTGGTGTCCCACAGCAGGAGCCTCCATTGCCCCATGTACTTTTTCCTGACGCAGCTCACTATATCTGATATTATAGTGGCCTCAGATATTGTCCCCTCCATGCTTCACATTATAATGAAGGATGGTGTCACTATTTCCCTTTCACAATGTATTGTGCAGTTATACTTCTTTGGTTCTTGTGAGGGCTTTGAATGTCTTCTGTTGACACTGATGGCCTATGACCGATATCTGGCCGTATGTCACCCTTTGCGCTATGCTTCCATTATGTATCTTGGACTATGCTGGAAGGCTGTTATTATTTGCTGGTTGTCCAGTTTCTCAGTAACATTAATTCAATCACTAAATATCTCCCAATTGCCTTTTGTGCGGTCCAACGTAATTGACCATTTCTTCTGCGATCTTGACCCCATATTACAATTATCTACATCAGATATTTTGGTAATTGAAATCCTGGAAATGTATCTGTGTATTCCTGTAGTGGTGTGCCCATTCCTAATCATCATTATCTCTTATTCTAAAATTGTCAGTGCGATCCTCAGTATCCGCTCTATCACCGGGAGGCAGAAAGCCTTCACCACCTGCAGCTCCCATTTGATAGTGGTGTCTATATTTTTTGGAACATTAAGTTGTATGTATTTAATTCCAATGAAAGAAAAGTCTGTTCTTCAAAATAAAATGATTTCTTTATTTTACACTGTGATGACTCCTCTAATAAATCCCATGGTTTACTGTCTGAGAAATAAGGACATTAAAGAAGCAATAAGAAAATTATTTCTTCTGTTCTCACCATAGATTCTAAACCTTGATATGCTGTATGTATATCAAGTAATTTCACGGTCCTGTAACATAAAATCACACTCCTACCAAAATTATTGCAAATCAACAACACCTTTGCTAAAGGAAGAAAAATACAAATATTTGAGGAAAGACTGGATGAAAAATGTGTGTCTCTTACCGAATGCCAAAAATGTCTTGGACCTCAATTGGTTAAATTATTAATTATTATTTCGTGTTATGGCTTATGTGAATAAAAATGGAAACCAAATATTCTTACACTTACTACTGAAAGCAATCCTCAGCATTTATAAAGCTCCATTATTAACTCCCCTCACTCGGTCTCTGACCACAACCTTCTTATTTTTTCCTTTATTATTTGTCCCTTCACGCCTGGAAATTTTACATAACACATATACATTCTACATGCCATCAATACCCAGCAGCTTATAAAAACATTTCAGTCATCACTCCCTGCTCAGTCCTAAAGTGCAGGTACCTGCCACTAACCCGGGTGATATCAATCTGGCCCCTTAAAAAAAGAACCTGACAATATCCAACCAGACCTTTTTGATCAAACCCAGATAGCATGTATCCTCTTACATCCTACAATTCATCAAGTTGACTTTCTGCTTCTGAACTAGTCACATAAGAAGTCATCAGAGTTCTGTTTTCTTCTTGCCCTACTACCTGCATCGGTGACCACATTACTTCAACACTTCCTGTCATTCCTCTCCCGGGCTTTCATTACCCAACTAACTAAAATACTTCCCTCATATAATCTCCGGTCCTCTGAAGACCTCCTTCTCTCCTCCACTCTTGTTCGCTCCTCACCCAATCGCCTCCAAGACTTCTCCAGAATATCCCCCATCCTCTGGAATTCTGTACCCCAACACATCCGGTTATCCACCACGTTTGGATCCTTCAAACGGAATCTGAAAACCCTTCTCTTCAAAGAAGCTTACAACCTGTAATGACCATACAGCCACCTCAACACCATTGGAGCTACAGCAACTCCCGACCTTCCGTCTCCTTCCCCATAATCCTGTAGAATGTAAGCCCACAAGGGCAGGGTCCTCTCCCCTCTGTATTAGTCTGCCATTGTTAGCTTGTTTACTGTAAGCGATATTTGTATTTTGATGTAACCCCTTTTCATGTACAGCACCATGGAATTAATGGTGTTACATAAATAAATAATAATAATAAATAATAATAACCTTACTCTTTCTTCTAGTATCTATCCCTCTTAATCCAAACATGCCATCATAAAGCCAGTGCTAAAAAAAATAAAAACCCTTGACCAGAATAGTTCTGCCAATTACAGACCTGTCTCTCACTGCTTTTTTTGGAGTGTTAAATAATACAGAAATGTACCACAGAGCACGTAATACTGTATGGATGAGTAATTGAATCCAGAAAAAAATTTAAACTCTCTCTTAGAGTGCTACATACCACAAAAATGTACCAGAAAGCACATAATACGCCATGTATGACAATATAGTCAATTATTTTCACACAAATAAAAATAATGCAGACTAGAGTTGAGCGACTTATACTTTTTTTTGGATCGAGTCGGGTTTCTGGAAACCCGACTTTGTGAAAAGTCGGGTCGGGTGAAATCGGCCAATTATTGCAAAAAGTCGGGGGCCGACTGAAACACGAAACCCAATGCAAGTCAATGGGGAATCAAAGTCGGCATTGACTGGAGGACAGGAAAACACCTACAGTGCCCATTTTAATGCCAAAAACATCAATTCTTATTACTTAAGCTTGTCAATCTTAATTTACTTTATAGTAATAGTCAGGCATTGAAAACTGGGGGTCATTTGGCTAAAGTTGTGGGGGGGTAGGGCTGGCTCAAGATTTTCGTGGGCCCAGGAAACGCGGAATACGTCAAGGCGCTGGAGCAGGGAGAGGTAAGTATTTCAACTTTGCAAGTGCTTTGATCCTGAGCAAGCAGGGGGGCCCACTCGTTGGCACTGGCACTGGCACATGGCTCCTTATAGTACGGCGGCATGTTTGACGGCGGGTGGCGCCTTGCACTGGCAGAGACACTTTTGCGTACTATGAGGGGCCCTGTGCCAGTGACGGCGCCAACGAGTATGCCCCCCACCTGATGAAGGAACCTACACTTTCATCTGCACCTTCCTCTTTGACCCCGTGTAAGGTGTTATAGTATGCGGGAAGGGGAACCTGACTTTCAGCAGGGTCAGATTCTGGCTGTGTAGAGTGCAAAGGGAATGTAGTAGTCTGGGACAATGTACCAGCAGACTCATCTAGCATTGGCTGGACAATGGGCAGGATGAGGAGGAAACACAGATATAGGCCCAAATAATAAAGTAGGCTAAATGCAGTTCAAAATTGGTAACAGGAGTAAACAGGCGCATTGCTTTGTTCAGTGGAGGACAACTGTAATGAGAGGCAGACACCATTAGTAGGCCCAAATAATAAAGTGGGCTAAATGCAGTTCAAAATTGGTAACAGGACTAAACAGGCGGCATTGCTTTGTTCAGTGGAGGACAACTGTAATGAGTGGCAGACACAGTTAGTAGGCCCAAATAATAAAGTGGGCTAAAAGTCTGCCAAAAAAAGTTCATAAATAAACAGATGGCATAGCTAGGTACAGGGGTGGGCTCCTCTGCTGAGTAGCAGACAGTGGTAGTAGGCGCAAAGTATTAACTGGTGTAAATGGAGGCCAGGGCCCCTGTATATTTTAACTATCATCTATCATTTCAACAAATTTTTATTGGCAGTGCCATTGAAGGATTTAACAGCACAGACTACACAGTGGTGGAGCAGTGAGAGATAAGTATTGCAAGTGGTAGAGCAATGTTCGAGCTGGGGGGAACACTCTATCATGGGCGGCGGTACTGGCACAGGGCCCCTCATATTACGACGGTGTGTCTGACATTGATTGTGCACCACCACCGTCAGAGACACTTCATTGTACTATGAGGGACCCTGTGCCAGTGCTGTCGCCCAAGAATGGGCCCACCCACCTGTCCAGGCAAACGGCACTCGCACGGGTGCTTGCGCCAGGTGGTGACCACGGCCCTGTGGGGCGAGTCAGCCCATTTAGGGAAGTATAAAAATGGCATATGGTGGACATTCAGCAGCTGCAAATGGAGGAAATTGGAGAAGTCAGTAAGAGGAGGCCAAAAGCAAGACATTTTTCAGGCAAGCTATGTGTCAGCAGGGAAAGGTGGGAGAAAATAATTTGAAATCCATGATTGGTTCATTTTAATGAAGGTTAGATCATCAACATTTTCGGGTAGCCAGACGTGTCCTTTTTTCGGTCAGTATTGAACCAGCAGCACTGAAGACTCTTTCTGATAGCACACTAGCAGTAGGGCAAGTGAGCTCCTGTAATGCATATTCTGCCTATTCAGGCCAGGTGCCTGCTCCGGCTTTAAAAGCTGTTTTCCTACTCCCAGATAAGAGAGCGTTCGACGCCTTGGGAAGCCAGACGATGACGCTGGCTCAACACCTCCAGCCTTAGGTGCTAATGTGCTTTTGCCACTACCACCAGATGCACCACCACCACCACCATCAGTACCAGCTGGCAACCACCGCCCACGGGCTCTTCCACCAGACTTCCTCATTTTTTGGAAAATCTAACCAAAATAACAACCGTTATATGTTACTGTAAAACAACGTAGAAGGTGTATATAAACTTGTTGAGCATTTAAATCTCCCTTTTTTGGGGGGGAGACTGAACCAAAACTCAGGCCCTGTGCACATAAAACAACGCAATGTAAGTCGCAGAAAGTGGCTGGCTGATATACGACAAACTAACAGGACTGAAGTATATCCACTTTGTGAGAATTTGAATCTCACTTTCTTTTTTTTGCAGACTGAACCAAAATTCTGTCCCAGTGTATAACACAATGTAAGTGGCAGAAAGTGGCTGGAAGATATATGAAAAAATACAAGGACTGTAGTACAATTTCAATCTCCCTACAATGATCTCTGGACAAGTATGGCAGCAACAAAAAGGACTGCTGCACAAAAAAGTGTGGACAAATAAAGAAGATAACTGTGCAAAAAGGAGCAACAGGATTTTTGCTTTTAAAAAAGCAGTTGGTTTGCACAGCAGCATGCAAACATTAATGCAGCTATCAGGGAGTCTTATAAGGCAGCCTCATAAGCTACAGAGCTGATGCACAAAAATATAGCCTCCACTGTCCCTGCAAAACGGTGGTGTTGGACAGTGGAAATCGTTACAGCACAAGCAGTTTGGGGGTTAATCTTCCCTCCCTAACTATATCCCTTCTTCTGACGAAGCTGCAGCAACCTCTCCCTATGCTAAAATCGGCAGAAGTAAGATGGCGGTTGGCGTGCAAGCCCCTTTATAGCCCCTGTGACACCACAGAAAGCTAGCCAATCACTGTCATGCCATTCTCTAAGATGGTGGGGACAGAGACCAATGTCATCACGCTGCCCACACTCTGCGTCCTCCTTCATTGACTGAAAAGTGGTGCTGAAAGCATCATACGAAACACGATTTTTGCGACCTCATGGCCAATCCCACACTGGGATAGGGTCGGGTTTCATGAAACCCGACTTTGCCAAAAGTCGTCGATTTTTGAATTTGTTCGATCCGTTTCGCGCAACCCTAATTCCGACACATACAGTAGATATATTTATTTAGCAATGGACTGCAAAGCCCTAAACCCTGCCACTCTCTCTACTCCTGCAACGGTCTCCCTAGGCTAAAAGAATGTATTTGATACAAAAGTAAAGCACAGATTTAGCCTTTAGAAGAACTGTTAGTCTGATGGTTCAACTTCAGCACTAGCATCAACACTGGAGGACTGGAGGATTAGCTCAAATGTGCACACACAGGCCTGGACAAGTACTCTCTCCCTCCAATAAGTGTCCCTGGGTTGTGCAGTGGCGTCAGTGTGGCGGCCCCTGTCTTTTTATATGCCTTGATGAAGTAATACGGCCAGCCAGTCACAGTAATGCTACTTCCAAGATGGCTTCGACATTACAATGACTTGCCGGCCATCCCCTCATGTCTATTGGCTGGATGCTGTCAGAAAGGTCCTGGGAGTTTACAGCCAATGAACTCAGTACAACTCACTGACGTCAGCCCAAGTGTATGTTGTATGAAGTGTTTTTTTTTATTCATACAACATACACATGATTCTTTTATTTTACACTAGATGGCAGCCCGATTCTAAAGAATCGGGAGTCTAGAATCTAATATATAATTGCCTAGAATACTACTTCCTGCAATTTGTGCCAACTTCCGTGGCTTTGTCCGGAGCTAATGTCCGGAGCTAATGTCCGGAGCTAATGTCTGGAGATAAGTGACGTCACCAGTGTCCTACACCCAGGCAGAGCACAGGGGCCCCAGGCAGCATATGGGGCCCCAGGCAGAGCACAGTGGCCCCAGGCAGAGCACAGGGGCCCCAGGCAGCATATGGGGCCCCAGGCAGAGCACAGTGGCCCCAGGCAGAGCACAGGGGCCCCAGGCAGCATATGGGGCCCCAGGCAGAGCACAGTGGTCCCAGGCAGAGCACAGGGGCCCCAGGCAGCTTATGGGGCCCCAGGCAGAGCACAGTGGACCCAGGCAGAACATGGGGCCCCAGGCAGAGCACAGTGGCCCCAGGCAGAGCACAGGGGCCCCAGGCAGAGCACAGGGGCCCCAGGCAGCATATGGGGCCCCAGGCAGAGCACAGGGGCCCCAGGCAGCATATGGGGCCCCAGGCAGAGCACAGTGGCCCCAGGCAGAGCACACACCAAATCGGAGGCCGAGGGGCCCCGCCAACCAAATCGGAGGCCGAGGGGCCCCGCCAACCAAATCGGAGGCCGAGGAGCCCTGCCCACCAAATCAAAGGCCGAGCGGCCCCGCCCACCAAAGCAGAGGCCGAGGGGCCCGGCCCCGCCCACCAAAGCGGAGGCCGAGGGGCCCCGACCACCACATCGGAGGCCGAGGGGCCCCGCCCACCAAATCGGAGGCCGAGGGTCCCCGCCCACCAAATCGGAGGCCGAGGGTCCCCGCCCACCAAATCGGAGGCCGAGGGTCCCCGCCCACCAAATTGGAGGCCGAGGGTCCCCGCCCACCAAATCGGAGGCCGAGGGTCCCCGCCCACCAAATCGGAGGCCGAGGGTCCCCGCCCACCAAATCGAAGGCCGAGGGTCCCCGCCCACCAAATCGGAGGCCGAGGGTCCCCGCCCACCAAATTGGAGGCCAAGGGGCCCCGCCAACCAAATCGGAGGCCGAGGGGCTTCGCCAACCAAATCAGAGGCCGAGGAGCCCCGCCCACCAAATCGAAGGCAGAGCGGCCCCGCCCACCAAAGCGGAGGCCGAGGGGCCCCGCCCACCAAATCGGAGGCCGAGGGTCCCCGCCCACCAAATCGGAGGCCGAGGGGCCCCGCCCACCAAATCGGAGGCCGAGAGTCCCCGCCCACCAAATCGGAGGATAAGGGGCCCCGCCAACCAAATCGGAGGCCGAGGGGCCCCGCCAACCAAATCGGAGGCCGAGGAGCCCCGCCCAACAAATCGAAGGCCGAGCGGCCCCGCCCACCAAAGCGGAGGCCGAGGGGCCCGGCCCCGCCCACCAAAGCGGAGGCCGAGGGGCCCCGACCACCACATCGGAGGCCGAGGGGCCCCGCCCACCAAATCGGAGGCCGAGGGGCCCCGCCCACCAAATCGGAGGCCGAGGGTCCCCGCCCACCAAATCGGAGGCCAAGGGTCCCCGCCCACCAAATTGGAGGCCGAGGGTCCCCGCCCACCAAATCGGAGGCCGAGGGGCCCCGCCTACCAAATCGGAGGCCGAGGGTCCCCGCCCACCAAATCGGAGGCCAGGGGTCCCCGCCCACCAAATCGAAGGCCGAGGGGCCCCGCCCACCACATCGGAGGCCGATGGGCCCCGCCCACCAAATCGGAGGCCGAGGGTCCCCACCCACCAAATCGGAGGCCGAGGGTCCCCGCCCACCAAATCGGAGGCCGAGGGTCCACACCAACCAAATCGGAGGCCGAGGGGCCCCGCCCACCAAATCGAAGGCCGAGGGTCCCCGCCCACCAAAGCGGAGGCCGAGGGTCCCCGCACACCAAATCGGAGGCAGAGGGACCCTGCCCACCAAATCGGAGGCCGAGGGGCCCCGCCCACCAAAGGGGAGGCCGAGGGTCCCCGACCACCAAATCGGAGGCCGAGGGTTCCTGCCCACCAAATCGGAGGCCGAGGGTCCCCGCCCACCAAATCGGAGGCCGAGGGGCCCCGCCCACCAAAGCGGAGGCCGAGGGTCCCCGCACACCAAATCGGAGGCAGAGGGACCCTGCCCACCAAATCGGAGGCTGAGGGGCCCCGCCCACCAAAGCGGAGGCCGAGGGTCCCCGCCCACCAAATCGGAGTCCGAGGGTCCCCGCCCACCAAATCGGAGGCCGAGGGTCCCCGCCCACCAAATCGGAGGCCGAGGGTCCCCGCCCACCAAATCGGAGGCCGAGGGGCCCCACCAACCAAATTGGAGGCCGAGGGGCCCCGCCCACCAAATCGGAGGCCAAGGGGCCCCGCCAACCAAATCGGAGGCCGAGGGGCCCCGCCCACCAAATCGGAGGCCGAGGGTCCCCGCCCACCAAATCAGAGGATAAGGGGCCCCGCCTACCAAATCGGAGGCCGAGGGGCCCCACCAACCAAATCGGAGGCCGAGGAGCCCCGCCCACCAAATCGAAGGCCGAGCGGCCCCGCCCACCAAAGCGGAGGCAGAGGGACCCCGCCCACCAAATCGGAGGCCGTGGGGCCCCGCCAACCAAATCGGAGGCCGAGGGTCCCCGCCCACCAAATTATTCTTACATTTGAATAAATAAAGTATATATGGATTCTAGAAATACTTTATTT
Source organism: Ranitomeya variabilis (assembly GCF_051348905.1). Taxonomy (NCBI): domain Eukaryota; kingdom Metazoa; phylum Chordata; class Amphibia; order Anura; family Dendrobatidae; genus Ranitomeya; species Ranitomeya variabilis. The sequence continues at coordinate 24,308,076 of NC_135236.1, read as the reverse complement.
ATTCAAATGTAAGAATAATTTGGTGGGCGGGGACCCTCGGCCTCCGATTTGGTTGGCGGGGCCCCACGGCCTCCGATTTGGTGGGCGGGGTCCCTCTGCCTCCGCTTTGGTGGGCGGGGCCGCTCGGCCTTCGATTTGGTGGGCGGGGCTCCTCGGCCTCCGATTTGGTTGGTGGGGCCCCTCGGCCTCCGATTTGGTAGGCGGGGCCCCTTATCCTCCGATTTGGTGGGCGGGGACCCTCAGCCTCCGATTTGGTGGGCGGGGCCCCTCGGCCTCCGATTTGGTGGGCAGGGACCCTCGGCCTCTGATTTGGTTGGTGGGGCCCCTCGGCCTCCGATTTGGTGGGCAGGGACCCTCGGCCTCCGATTTGGTGGGCGGGGCCCCTCGGCCTCCGATTTGGTTGGTGGGGCCCCTCGGCCTCCGATTTGGTGGGCGGGGACCCTCAGCCTCCGATTTGGTGGGCGGGGCCCCTCGGCCTCCGATGTGGTGGGCGGGGCCCCTCGGCCTCCGCTTTGGTGGGCGGGGCTCCTCGGCCTCCAATTTGGTTGGCGGGGCCCCTCGGCCTCCGATTTGGTTGGCGGGGCCCCTCGGCCTCCGATTTGGTGGGCGGGGACTCTCGGCCTCCGATTTGGTGGGCGGGGACCCTCGGCCTCCGATTTGGTGGGCGGGGACCCTCGGCCTCCGATTTGGTGGGCGGGGCCCCTCGGCCTCCGCTTTGGTGGGCGGGGCCCCTCGGCCTTCGATTTGGTGGGCGGGGCCCCTCGGCCTCCGATTTGGTTGGTGTGGACCCTCGGCCTCCGATTTGGTGGGCGGGGACCCTCGGCCTCCGATTTGGTGGGCGGGGACCCTCGGCCTCCGATTTGGTGGGCGGGGACCCTCGGCCTCCGATTTGGTGGGCGGGGCCCATCGGCCTCCGATGTGGTGGGCGGGGCCCCTCGGCCTTCGATTTGGTGGGCGGGGACCCCCGGCCTCCGATTTGGTGGGTGGGGCCCCTCGGCCTCCGATTTGGTGGGCGGGGACCCTCGGCCTCCGATTTGGCGGGCGGGGACCCTCGGACTCCGATTTGGTAGGCGTGGCCCCTCAGCCTCCGATTTGGTGGGCGGGGACCCTCGACCTCCAATTTGGTGGGCGGGGACCCTCGGCCTCCGATTTGGTGGGCGGGGCCCCTCGGCCTCCGATTTGGTGGGCGGGCACCCTCGGCCTCCGATTTGGTGGGCGGGGACCCTCGGCCTCCGCTTTGGTGGGTGGGGCCCGTCGGCCTCCGATTTGGTGGGCGGGGCCCCTCGGCTTCCGGTTTTTGATGGCGTGGACCCTCGGCCTCCGATTTGGTGGGCGGGGACCCTCGGCCTCCGATTTGGTGGGCGGGGACCCTCGGCCTCCGATTTGGTGGGCGGGGCCCCTCGGCCTCCGATGTGGTGGGTGGGGCCCCTCGGCCTCCGATTTGGAGGGCGGGGACCCCCGGCCTCCGATTTGGTAGGAGGGGCCCCTCGGCCTCCGATTTGGTGGGCGGGGACCCTCGGCCTCCAATTTGGTGGGCGGGGACCCTCGGCCTCCAATTTGGTGGGCGGGGACCCTCGGCCTCCGATTTGGTGGGCGGGGACCCTCGGCCTCCGATTTGGTGGGCGGGGACCCTCGGCCTCCGATGTGGTGGTCGGGGCCCTTCGGCCTCCGCTTTGGTGGGCGGGGCCGGGTTCCTCGGCCTCCGCTTTGGTGGGCGGGGCCGCTCGGCCTTCGATTTGGTGGGCAGGGCTCCTCGGCCTCCGATTTGGTTGGCGGGGCCCCTCGGCCTCCGATTTGGTTGGCGGGGCCCCTCGGCCTCCAATTTGGTGTGTGCTCTGCCTGGGGCCACTGTGCTCTGCCTGTGGCCCCATATGCTGCCTGGGGCCCCTGTGCTCTGCCTGGGGCCCCATATGCTGCCTGGGGCCCCTGTGCTCTGCCTGGGGCCCCATGTTCTGCCTGGGGCCCCTGTGCTCTGCCTGGGGCCACTGTGCTCTGCCTGGGGCCCCATGTTCTGCCTGGGGCCACTGTGCTCTGCCTGGGGCCCCATAAGCTGCCTGGGGCCCCTGTGCTCTGCCTGGGACCACTGTGCTCTGCCTGGGGCCCCATATGCTGCCTGGGGCCCCTGTGCTCTGCCTGGGGCCACTGTGCTCTGCCTGGGGCCCCATATGCTGCCTGGGGCCCCTGTGCTCTGCCTGGGTGTAGGACACTGGTGACGTCACTTATCTCCGGACATTAGCTCCGGACATTAGCTCCGGACATTAGCTCCGGACAAAGCCACGGAAGTTGGCACAAATTGCAGGAAGTAGTATTCTAGGCAATTATATATTAGATTCCTTTGCATTAGTCCTATAACGGAATAATGATATTCTGCGTACTCGTACTATAGATGTGTTTACGAGTTCTACATGACTCTATATATATCGTAATAATATGTACACCTTTAGTCATATTTATATATCTACATTGTTACATACTATTATCTTTTCTTAAATGTATGCATTACTATGTGGATTTCTGATATTCATTCTACCTATGTTTTCCTTACCCATCAGTGCTAATTATTCCATGGTGTGATGACCAATCCCACTCTCTTTCTTTGGTGTTTAACATCCCCATTCCCTTACAAATGTTTGGAACTTGGACACACACGATGTCAGGACTAAGAGCGTGTGCTCGGAACATATATATCTGTGTCCCCCCGGATCCTTTAACACCACCCCATTTCCTTCCCTCCTTTACTGACATGTTTTTTTACCATACATTTGTTTTAATGTCACAATAAAAGACATTTTTTTAACTTTACTAAACCTTGTTGCGGATGCCGGATGTTTTCCTTCTCATTACTGCTACCACCCTGATACTGGGCTGGTGTCTCCGAGCACGACAGTTGATGGGGGCATTCTACATTTGGTAATCCGATATAACATTTTTTTTCTTCTTTTTTTGTGCCCATGCTTTTAGATAGGTTGCTAGTCTATTACGTGCTAGTTTACTACAAGAGAAACAAGCGGGTAGCAATTTTTTCTACAATGAATCTACAACGACTTTTAAATTTTCAATATCTCTCTGCTCCCAATATAAGGATATAAAAAAATATCCTTAAGTATTTCCCTATTTGTGAGTAAAGGCAATACCTTATGAACCATCATTAAGGGGGCTGCAGATGTGTAGGCAAAAGGGTTGTACAATAGGCAGCATGCTGTCCCCCATCCTATCACGCCAAACTCCATCTGCCTCTTCTTGGCTGTGAAAGGGTTTTACAGATCCTATAGGAGCAGATGGACTGTGTGCAAATATGCCGGAAACAAAAAGATATATATTTTTTCAGGACAGAATAAGAAATATTACATCAAATCATTCATTAATTGTGAATCATGCAGTCTATTGCATTGAATGTCGAGCTTGTAAAGTTTGCTACATAGGTTATACAGTGGGGCAAAAAAGTATTTAGTCAGTCAGCAATAGTGCAAGTTCCACCACTTAAAAAGATGAGAGGCATCTGTAATTTACATCATAGGTAGACCTTAACTATGGGAGACAAACTGAGAAAAAAAAATCCAGAAAATCACATTGTCTGATTTTTTAACATTTTATTTGCATATTATGGTGGAAAATAAGTATTTGGTCAGAAACAAAATTTCATCTCAATACTTTGTAAAATATCCTTTGTTGGCAATGACAGAGGTCAAACGTTTTCTGTAAGTCTTCAGAAGGTTGCCACACACTGTTGTTGGTATGTTGGCCCATTCCTCCATGCAGATCTCCTCTAGAGCAGTGATGTTTTTGGCTTTTCGCTTGGCAACACGGACTTTCAACTCCCTCCAAAGGTTTTTGATAGGGTTGAGATCTGGAGACTGGCTAGGCCACTCCAGGACCTTGAAATGCTTCTTCCGAAGCCACTCCTTCGTTGCCCTGGCGGTGTGCTTTGGATCATTGTCATGTTGAAAGACCCAGCCACGTTTCATCTTCAATGCCCTTGCTGATGGAAGGAGGTTTGCACTCAAAATCTCACGATACATGGCCCCATTCATTCTTTCATGTACCCGGATCAGTCGTCCTGGCCCCTTTGCAGAGAAACAGCCCCAAAGCATGATGTTTCCACCACCATGCTTTACAGTAGGTATGGTGTTTGATGGATGCAACTCAGTATTCTTTTTCCTCCAAACACGACAAGTTGTGTTTCTACCAAACAGTTCCAGTTTGGTTTCATCAGACCATAGGACATTCTCCCAAAACTCCTCTGGATCATCCAAATGCTCTCTAGCAAACTTCAGACGGGCCCGGACATGTACTGGCTTAAGCAGTGGGACACGTCTGACACTGCAGGATCTGAGTCCATGGTGGCATAGTGTGTTACTTATGGTAGGCCTTGTTACATTGGTCCCAGCTCTCTGCAGTTCATTCACTAGGTCCCCCCGCGTGGTTCTGGGATTTTTGCTCACCGTTCTTGTGATCATTCTGACCCCACGGGGTGGGATTTTGCGTGTAGCCCCAGATCGAGGGAGATTATCAGTGGTCTTGTATGTCTTCCATTTTCTAATTATTGCTCCCACTGTTGATTTCTTCACTCCAAGCTGGTTGGCTATTGCAGATTCAGTCTTCCCAGCCTGGTGCAGGGCTACAATTTTGTTTCTGGTGTCCTTTGACAGCTCTTTGGTCTTCACCATAGTGGAGTTTGGAGTCAGACTGTTTGAGGGTGTGCACAGGTGTCTATTTATACTGATAACAAGTTTAAACAGGTGCCATTACTACAGGTAATGAGGGGAGGAAAGAGGAGACTCTTAAAGAAGAAGTTACAGGTCTGTGAGAGCCAGAAATCTTGATTGTTTGTTTTGACCAAATACTTATTTTCCACCATAATATGCAAATTAAATGTTAAAAAAACAGACAATGTGATTTTCTGGATTTTTTTTACTCAGTTTGTCTCCCATAGTTGAGGTCTACCTATGATGTAAATTACAGACGCCTCTCATCTTTTTAAGTGGTGGAACTTGCACTATTGCTGACTGACTAAATACTTTTTTGCCCCACTGTACCACTAGAAGACTCAAGAAAAGGATATCAGGACACATAGAGAATGTTATCGGGAACAACCAGAGCTATTCAGGAGCAGCAAGACATTTTTCTTACAGTTATAAAGGCTATCTATCTAACTTTTCCCATTTTGGCATTGAAAAATGAACCTGTCCTGTCAGGGGTGGCAACTCGCAGAAGCAATTGGCGCTTAGAGAAGGGTAATGGATCCTGATACTGAATACTATATATCCCAAAGGAATGAATTATAAAAACAATTTATTTCACATTAATTAACTTGAATTTTCCTTAATCTAAATATGTTAATCTGGGGTCAGGATTCAGTGTGCAGTGTGCTTGTTTCAATTTTGATTCGCCAAACGGACCACCATTCACTGAACAGTTCAACGAACATATCTGAACCCCATTAGATTTAATGGGAGGCAAAACCAAATGCATAGACAACATCTCGAGCGGTGATAAAAAGCTTCCTGAACAGCTAAAATTAGGGGCAGACATCAGGATAATTGGCATCAATTGACTCACAGTAGAAATTTGCAAATGGCATAGCAGCAGCCATCCATGGGCCAGGTATGAAGTATCAGGGTCTGGCCAGCAACAGCTTGAAGTTCAAGTTTTAATGAAGACCTGATGGTTAAGGGAGTGGCGTAAGCCTTCTTAGCTGGGAGACGTCACACTTCATGCAACACCTCCATTTTTTTTATTCCAGCCTCAGATGGCACAAACATCACTTTTATAGAATAGTTTTGATAGAGAACTCTAAGAAAAGAAACACAGGTAGTTGAATGGAAATAAGTGCACTACAGCTAGTCTGGGAGACCTACTTACACGGGCAACCCAACAAATGGAGATCCAACTTTGAGTCTCCATATTTCAAAACATTATTGTCACACAGCACAAACGTTGCATCAATTTCCACATAGTAGAAACAGTATAACTGACCTCTGACACAGCTTCTACTACAGGAAAACCACAAGATGGAGACCCAAATTTGAGGCTCCACATTGCAAAAAATAATTGACACAGCAGTAAAGTGGCATCAATTTTCACAGAGTAGAAACAGTATAACAGACTTAGTAGACTTCTGAAACACCTTCTATAACTGGCAACCACCAGATGGAGACCCAACTTGAAGTCTCCACATTTCAAAAAATTGTAACATCAGCAGCAGTAGCAACAGCAGGCACAGAAGACACCACACAAATGGCACAGACTGTTATAATGCAATACATGAGACTAAAAACTCCACCACTGTTTAGTCTGCCCAATCTGTGACTGGGGTAAAAAAAATTAATCGGATCCATGTCTTGTTCATTTTGGTGAAAGCTAGATGGTCTACACTTTGAAGGGACAGTCGGATGCACTTATCCATCAGGACACTACCAGCAGCACTGAAGAGACATTCTGAGGGAATGCTGGCTGCGAGGCAAGACAAAACCTCCAAGTGACAGGAAAGATCAAGCCATTCATTTATTTTTGAAGACCAAAATGAACAAGGGTCCAAACCTTCTCTGACGGCATTGATATTGAATTCCAGGTACTCCTGCACCATCCTCACCAAATTGTTTCCAATGTGCCAAACTTGTACTTTTGTGTCAAACTTGTTCTGCTGCTGCATGAGCTGGTCTAAGAAATGTGTTAAACAACTCATAGAAATTGCTTATGCCAATTACACTGCTGCTTCTGCTGCTAATATTTTGGCGATGACGTGTTGACATTCCCGGGGTTGGATGAGATGCACACTGTGTGCCTCACTGCTGTCTTGGGGAAAACCACTCTTAAGATTGTCTACATGCGCATTTTGATACTATATGATTCCCTTTCCATGGGGGAAGCATCTGACTAAATTTACTCTTGCACCGTGGATCTAACAAAGTAGCAACACACTAGTCAGAACTATTTATAACCCTAAGAATACAGGCATCATGTTGAAGTGCAGCAAGAAGGAGCTAATGTTTTGGGCGCTTCCATGAAGTGAAAGTACATGCTGTGTTGGTGGCGGGGTAACACTCAAGGTTGCTTCCTCCGTCCCCTCCCGCCAACCACTGATAGCAGAGAGTGTATCATTATCCTCTTCCTATCCTGACTGTTGCATGTCCATCACCTCGTTCTCCTCAATTTGTTCTTTGGCTACTGTACCTTCACTAACATAAGCTCACCCTTGATCGCTGTATGCCCATGGCATCCGCCTGTGCGATAACTGTCTGGAAATTTGAGATATTGTAATTTTTTGGCAACCTCCTCTGCTTCCAATCCTTCTTCTGAGACCCTCACATCCTGAAGCAGACTATTCAGAGTGTGATCCAATCATGTAGATGACTGGAATAATGATGCTGAGCATCTGCTCCAACCATATAGTAAGCATTTCAAAACTGTGTAGAAAGATGCAGAGGTCCTTTTCACATGTGCCCACTCCACAAGTGTGATTTGCACTATGTCTGGTGTTATGATCCGGTGACTTTGGAGCCGCATGAAAATTTATCTGGAGTAGGTGGAAACTGTACTGACCGCAAACCCTGAACTAACACCGCAACTAGAAGTAGCCGTGGGGTGTGTCTAACAAACCCTAGACACCTCGACACAGCCAGAGAACTAAATACCCCTATAGATGGAAATAGGAATACTATCTTGCCTCAGAGCAGAACCCCACAGGATAGCCAGCCCCCCACGAATATTGACTGTGAATAGGAGAGGAAAGACACACGCAGGCAGAAAACAGGATTCAGCAAAAGAGGCCACTCTAGCTAAATAGGGAAAGATAGGACAGAATACTAAGCGGTCAGTATTAAAACCCTTCCAAAAATATCCACAGCAGATAATACAAAAAGTTCCACAATCTAACTAAAGACATGGAACGTATATCTGCAACTCCTGAGAATCCAACAAGACTGAGAAAATACTGACACAATCTAAGCTGGACAAAAAAATGAATAGCACTGAATTATTGAGCACACAGCATGTGTGCCACAGAAACAAAACCAGACACTTATCTTTGCTGGTTTGGTAGCAAGGCAGAAGGGACCAAACAAGGACCAACACCTCCCAACAACCATGGACAACTGGCAAGGACTAATGAATCCTGCACGCCTAAATACCCCAGTCAGAACTGCAATCAGCAGAAACACCTGACCAGGACTGCAAATCAGGGACAACTGCATTACCACCTACAACCACCGGAGGGAGCCCAAAAGCAGAATTCACAACAGTCTGGACTGCGCTGACCCAGGCTATGCAAAAGGACTTACTGCACCAGGGCTCATATTTGCTGCCACAGCCACACAGCTAATCGTTAGGCTGAAAGACCTATGTAGTATTGCATGTCGATGACCTGCGAGGTGCGATCGACGGAAATGAGCACACAGTGACTGTGCTTTTTACAGCAGCGCATAAAGGCCGGGATAATGACAGAAAGATTGTTGTACCACCAGGTTGAGGATATGAGTCATGCAAGGCACGTTTGTAAGGTTGCCCTAGTGTAGGACTGCCACCACATTTGCACATCGGTGTCCAATTAAAGGGGAAATTAAGTGTATTGGGAAATAAGGTCTAAAGTTTGTGATGCCGCCTGTGGTACTCTGCAAATAGGAGATGTTAGCAGACACTGCTTGAAGGGACCACTGGGGCTGATGGTGATGCAGCACAGTTGGTACACAGGTAGAGCTTTAGTTCCAGGGCAATAGGTGAAATTGTGAGATGATGGATGTTATAGTAGCTGTGGTGCAGGGTGGATTGCACAATGAATAAGTGTGAGCACGCAGCGGGGTGCAGTTTCTAATGCTTTACTCACAGTTGCCCCAGTAGTTGCCCCAGCTGGGGTGCTGTGTCCTGCATGTCTGTGGTCCAGCCAGCTCTCAAGCAATTTGTGTGCACTTTCCAGAACCATCTTTCATTTGTCCTTTCCCAGCCATCTCTCTGTGCTGCCTTCACCTCTCCTGCCCTGCGCCTGCCACACAGTATCCCAAGCATCCATGATTCTTGTTGGGTGGAGAGCTCTGATTCCCCCTGGATCCGTTATGGCTGCCTGTTCAGCGAATGTGAGCTGATGTGGCTATGCTTCTTGCAAAAGCCACAACCTCTGGTTATCTAGCTGAGTCCTTAGTTTCTCCACTATAATGAGGTCAGTACCCTTGCCTGCGAGCTCGTCCCTCCACTTGACTCTGGTCAGCGTGAATGCGAGCCCCACAGGTGGACTTCTCACTACCCATGCCTCTAGGACCCCTTTCTTCTCTTCTTTCTTTAGCTTCACTTTCCTTCAGTTCCCTATCTTTGGGAACTCCTTTCCATCCTCTCAGGAACTGCAGACCCACACATCTCCTCAGCTCCAGTTCTCTCATATCTCACCAACTTTCCCTCCTAACTAGTTCCTCAGTAGAAACAGAAGGTGCTCCAGCTCCAATAAAAGAGATTCTTTATTAATGGTTAAAATCCAGTGACATAATAGATCCTTGCTGTAGTACAAATGTGGGGGTACAGAGCCCATGCAACGCGTTTCGATCGCTGCCGATCTTAATCAATGCATGCTTCAACAAAGAAACAGTGATTATTTTATAAAATAATGAACCAATACAATGCTGAGTTCAGATCACATGACTTATACCACAGATTTGGCAAATGAAATAGTCCTGCTCAAGCAATGCAACAATGAAACATTCATATAACTTTATAAAACATTAAATACATGAAAATGTTTCATGTATTTAATGTTTTATAAAGTTATATGAATGTTCCATTGTTGCATTGCTTGAGCAGGACTATTTCATTTGCCAAATCTGTGGTATAAGTCATGTGATCTGAACTCAGCATTGTATTGGTTCATTATTTTATAAAATAATCACTGTTTCTTTGTTGAAGCATGCATTGATTAAGATCGGCAGCGATCGAAACGCGTTGCATGGGCTCTGTACCCCCACATTTGTACTACAGCAAGGATCTATTATGTCACTGGATTTTAACCATTAATAAAGAATCTCTTTTATTGGAGCTGGAGCACCTTCTGTTTCTACTTTGTAATTATCCCTCGTCTGGATCCGAGACGAAGCTCCGTGCGCCTGCAAGGATCGGTGAGCTGGCCATGGCTTTTTAGCCATCATCTTATTTTGTTTTTGTATAACTAGTTCCTCCCCTACTCCAACTACCCCACCCACTCCTCCAGCACTCTTTCCTATCCAGCCTGGGATGAGGCATTCCTCCCTTAGAGAATGCCCAGGTGCCCTGACTGAAGTGTCTAGTGTTGGATGCAAGTGTAGGGTTCTGTGACATGCCTCCTCCTTACATGAGAGCGGAATACCATACTTCTGGATGAGGTGCAGTACTCTGGCGACTGGACCCCAGGGGCGCCACACACCATTATCGCACACAGCCTTCAATGACTGCAGGTTTAGTGGAGGCAACCATTGTTCAAACTCAGCCTGGATAGCTGTCCACAACTATTGAGCTTTGTGGCTGTAATCTCCAAGGCATATTAATTTAAATACTGCCTTATTGCGGTGAGCCCTGGCTGTCCGGTATGAAGGTGGGGGATTTTCTCTGCACTGTTGGAACACATTTCTCATTAATAGAGATGTTGAAGGTGCAGGTGGAGGCCCTAGAGGAGGCAGAAGTAGTAGAGGAAGTATTAGATACAGAGGTTTGTCTCAGAAGTCTTGGGGATTCCAACAACTGTGGAGCAGCCCCTGGCCCGCCAGTTCCTTCCTCCACCAGAGTCACATAGTGGCCAGTCAGCGAAATGTAATGCCCCTGGGCATGTTTGTTCATCCAGTTGTCAGTGGTGAAATGCACCCTGGCAGACATAGATTTTTTCAAGGAATGGGTGATGTCTGCGACATGGTAGTGTAGCACAGGCACAGCTTTCTTAGAGAAGAAATGGTGACTGTGCAATTTGTATTGGGGGACAGCGATGTCCATCAACTTTCGGAAACCATCTGTATCCACCAGGTAGAAAGCAGCATTTCCATTGCCAGCAAATTGGAGATGGGGGAGATAAAGCTCTTAGCTTTGGCATGAGTAAGAAGAAACATTCTTTTCAGGTACCAAAACTGTAGGACCAAGGGCTCGCTGTGATGCTGAAAGAGGGTGGAGTAACTTGAACTGGACAAACTTCTGGAGTATGAGCGAGGTGCAGTTGGAGATGTTATGGTGGATTTAGAATGACGTGGTGTGCTTGGTGAGATAAAAACAGCAGGCATGTCCACTTCCACAACAGCTGACTGGATCTCACACACCAAGACAATAGGGGTTAAACAAGTGAAGATTCTTCGGCCAGAGACCTGTGTGAGAACACTTGCCACAGTGATGGAGGAGGAAGAAGGAGCAGATGCGGCTGAAGAAAAGGCCGGTGGTTGGCGGGGCTCTCTAGTTTGCATTTTAGAACAACGCATGTAGTAGTCAAATGATTGCAATTCCTGCCTCTACTGAGTCAATTTTTGCAAAGTTGGCAGATAACTTGAGTTGGCTTCACAGTCTCAAAAAAGGCCCAGGCTAGGAAACCCATGCCGCCTCTGCGAACTGCAGACCAATGATGGCCACAGCCAGAGTTGTGGCTAAGGACGCAGTGCTTTTCATGGTTGCATCACTTTGTGCCTTTGTGGGGGACTGTGATAGCCATCAACTTTCTGAAACTATCTGTTTCCACCTGGCAGAAAGGCAGCATTTCCGTAGTCAACAGATTGAAGATTGTGGAGTTCAATCTCTTAGCTTTGGCATGTGTAGGAGGAAACATAGTTTTATGTGACCACAACTGCTGGACTGTGGGTGAGACGCCGGCGGAGATGTTATGTTGGATTGAGAAAGAAGTGTTGTGCTAGGTGATATAAAAGCAGCCTCATCTTCCTTATCTTCTGCCTTCTTCACCTTCTCTGCTAATCTACTCAGCTGCGTACCTCTGGGTTCATACCAAGTGGGATCTACAACTTAATCATTCTTCTCTCTGAGAATATATATTATACTACAATGTTTTGACCCATCCTGGGTCTTATTCATTTAGTCTCTTTAAGAAAAAAGAGAAGACATGTGAAAATTCAATCAAATAACATCAAAATAAAAATAAAAAATAAAAAATATATAATGCTTAAATTAAAAAATTTAAAAATCCAGGAGAAAACAAGCATGAAATAGAAAAGAAAATGAATAACAATGGTGTTTTTTATTGAATTAAATTAGTTAATCAAAAAACATTTTTTTAAAGTAAAAGGGTCGCCCATAAAGCCAACCGATATAATGAAGTCGGTGGATGGAGGTTTAAATGGTGTTAGTAAAAATGTACATGTTTTGACAGTAAGGTATCACTTAGAAGAAGGGGATTCCCTTATAAAGTCCACATTTATGATGCTATGGAGAAGATAGGTATTAGGGTCTATATTATCAATAAGAGGTGGGACACACCTATAGGCAGTCAGAGTACCTGTTACCTTGATAGGTAAAGGGTAGTAGCGTGACCAATGGTGGAGATAGAAGGTTGGGGTTAATAATAAGGTTACAAATGTCCCCAGATCAGTGGTGGTGTCCAATGTTTAAATGCCTGTTCTGTTGTATCAGGATAGCGGCGCTCCCACGCCTTGCTGGTGATGGTGGCATACTGATGGCAGTCTGGGGAGTTTTTATATGGCCTTGCGAAGTATGTCACTGGCCTCAGTACTGGAAGTAACGTTATGCTCTTGAAGGGGAATGTTACCGTGCATGTGCGCTGGTTAATATGGAAGTGCTGCTGACCCTTCCTGATGTGCAGGGCTGTTAGGAAGGTCCTAGCAGATCTCCTGCTGTTTAGGGGGTATGGAACCTAGTAACTGAGCAGGTAACTTGGGAGCACTGATGCTTCCTAATTTGTAGGGATGTTAGGAGGGATGGAGCAGATCTTCCTGGTAATAGGGGGGAATGGAGCAAAGTGTCTGCGCTGGTTGCTATGGAGGTGCTGACACTTCCCAATGTATAGAGCTGTTGGGAGGGATGAAGCACAACTCATGCTACTAAGGGGGAATGAAAGTGTTCGCGCTGGTTACTATGGAAGTGCTGTCCCTTCCAGGTGTCTAAATCTGTCAGTAGGAGCTGGGGCGGACATCTTGTTTGGCTTAAAATAAATTAAAATGTGGTTGGTATGCTGTCTCATGGCTAAACATGGCAAGATGAAAATGGAAGGGGGCATTCAGGGCTGTGAAATCTATGGGATACCGAGTTAAGAAGGCATGAGGGATGGAAATGTAGTACTAACTCACCTATTGGTAGAAGGACAGTCAACTTGTCTGCAGAGAAACAGGAGTAGTTGTTATTCATGCCAATTATAATTACAGCTGCCAGTCAATTTCCCTATTGAGAGCTTTGGGTGTTAACGTTTGGAGTGTGTGAATCCAGTAAGTTTCCCTGAATTTTAGGATTTTAAAGGGCCACTGTCACCCCCTCCAGCCGTTATAAACTAAAAGAGCCACCTTGTGCAGCAGTAATGCTGCAGTCTAACAAGGTGGCTCTTTTAGTTTTTACTTCAGTTATTCCCTCAATAAAGCGTTTTATAATTTTCCCTAAATACCTCTCTTTGTACCTGGAGGCAGGTCCGAAGCCTCCTCTGTGAAGTGCCCAACTGCCGTCACTCATCTCTTCTGGGGCTATGGTCGCCGCCCCCTTCGCGCTGTTCTTCTTAAATCCGGTGCCTGCGCTGTGCGTGCCTGCCTGGGGCAGGCGCAGTGTTCATTGGCCGTCATAGCAAATGATGCCGGGTGCCTGACTGCGCCTGCGCAGGCAGTGTGGCCACCCTGTTGCTGAATCCCCGCCCCGCACTGTGTTATGCATTATGCACAGTGCGGGGCTGGGATTCCTGGCCATGTGCACTGCGCTTGTCAGACACTCCCCCGGTCCCCCGTCTTCCAGCGTTGCCCGAATATACAGGTTTCCTTGCCGACGTTTGGAACAGCCACAAACAACAACGCTGGAAGGCGGGGGACCTGGGGGAGCGTCTGAACAGCGCAGTGCGCATGCCCAGGAATGCCAGCCCCGCACTGTGCATAATGCATAACACAGTGCGGGGCGGGGATTCAGCAACAGGGTGGCTGCACTGCCCGCGCAGGCGCAGTCAGGCACCCGGCATCATTTGCTATGACGGCCAATGAACACTGCGCCTGCCCCAGGCAGGCACGCACAGCGCAGGCACCGGATTTAATAAGAACAGCGCGCAGGGGGCTGTGACCATCGCCCCAGAGGAGATGAGTGACGGCAGTTGGGCGCTTCACAGAGGAGGCTTCGGACCTGCCTCCAGGTACAAAGACAGGTATTTAGGGAAAATTATAAAACGCTTTATTGAGGGAATAACAGAAGCAAAAACTAAAAGAGCCACCTTGTTAGACTGCAGCATTACTGCTGCACAAGGTGGCTCTTTTAGTTTATAACGGCTGGAGGGGGTGACAGTGGCCCTTTAATGTGGTTCCCCCCTCTTCTTGGCCCATGGATCTGTTCTATTAACTGACATCTCAATTAAGAGATGGCTCTGGAGCAGTGGTCTAGTAATGGTAGCCAGGTCTTTCCACAGTGTATTGTCGATTTATGGCTTGCAATACGGTCTCTAGCGTGCTGTGTAGTTTCTCCAACATATAGGAGGCCACAGGGTCATTTAATCACATATATGACAACATTTGAGTCACATGTATGATAGCCCCTAATGGGGTAGGTTTTACCTGTCCATGGATGAGTAATGTTTCAGGATTTGAAAATGTTAAAGCAGATGGCGCAGTTTAGGCAGGGAAAGGTGCCTTGTCTTCGGGTGCTGATGAAATTTTGTATGGGTATTCCCTATATCAGCTCGAATCAGTCTGTCACGGATGTTGGAAGATCTTTTGGTGCACATCAGTGGTGGTGTATTTAAGGATACAATGCTGGGATATGCCTTAGATAAAAGGTGCTAATGTCTCCTGATGGTGGCCTGTACTTTTTTCATTAGGTATGTTAGAATGGAACTCTCTACCTTTTGTTTAGTTAAGGAGAGGGGGTTGTGGAGTAGAGATATGATTGTCTCCCCTGGTCAGGACTCAGACTCATATCCCCCAGTCTGGTGAGAAGCTGGGTTTGAATCTGTGACAATATGTGACACCCTTTGAATCTGTGAGAATGGGAAACTATTCATAGTTGCTCTAGGATGACAGGTAGAATAATGGAGAAGGCTACTGCAGTCCATGGGTTTGCAAAATGCATCAGTGGTTAGGTGACCATGGGTGTCCATGATGACTAGTGTATCAAGAAAGGAGATTTGTTTTATATCATGGTTCATGGTGAATTGCAGTTCCGGTGTAATGGAATTGAGATACAGAAAAAAGGATTTTGAGGACTGTTGTGTGCCCTGACAGTTACAGAAGATGCTATCGATGTATCAATAGTAGTCCATAGCGTATTGCCTGAACAATGTATTGTTACTAGTGATAATCGAATACATCCGGCACTATTTGCTACTTGCACAAATAGTACGGTGTTCAGGCTATTCGTTACTCAGCGATTAATTAGTTATTTGCCTCGGTATATTCGAGTGACCCACCCAGCATGTTTGCACTTTATTTGCAGCCAATTATTTGCTGGCTTACCAATCACAGTAATGTCGACGCCATCTTTGGTGTGGCACTACTGTGATTGGCGGGCCTTCCAGCGTCATAGGGACTACTTAACCCCTTTCTGACATCGAATGTAATAGTATGCCGATATTGGACTCTCCCCTCTCCTCAGCTTCAGAGCCCGCACCTTTCCAGGCACATGACAGCTGATAAATACAGCTGACATGTGCCCACAACAGCCACGGGTGGAATTGCAATCCCCCTGCGGCTGTTAACTAGTTAAATACCGCTGTCAATTTCTTACTGGAAGCGTGTCACCCATAAATACAGGCTTCTGAGAGAGGCATCCACATTTACCCAGAAATTCAGACTTAAGCCTGGGAGAGGTATTCACACTAGACACGTAGGGTCCCTGCAGCGTGAGACCACCTTGTCATCATTTGCTGGGAATGCAAGAATTGGCCAAATTATGTGCTAAGCGTATTGATATTTTCTTATTATCCAGAGCAGAATTGTTATTAATATTTCATATATTAGGTATCTACAGGCTTTAGCATGACAGAGTGCAACTTTTTTTGTATATTGTATATGGAGGTAGCTGCTCCTAGTTTGCACCTGTTCACAATAGCTTGAAAGTGCCAGTCAGTCTTTTATTATTTGTATGTTAGCTCTCTGACTGAGCACTCCGCCCTTCAAAATGTGGTGGTTTTAATTACAACAGGATCCTACTTACCCTTAAATACAGGCTTATGAAAGAGGTACCCGCATTTACCCAGGAATTCAAACTTCAGCCTGAGATAAGTAGTCACACTACATACGTAGTGTCCCAGAAGGGTCAGACCACCTTGTTGTTGGTTGCTGGGCATGCATGAATTGGCCAAATTATGTGCTAAGCGTCACAATATTTTTTCTTATTAGCCAGAGCAGAATTGCTATTCATGTTTCATATATTCCATGACTCATGCTTTAGCACGACAGAGTGCAACTTTTTTGTATATTTGAAATCGTAATGACCTGTAGTATAATAATGGAAGGTCAGATTTAGCATTTAGTGAACAATGTAAAAAAACAACAACTGTTAGATTGCACTTTTTTTTCAATTTCTACGCAATTGTAATTTCTTTTTCCATTTTGCAGTACACAATCTAGTAAAACCAATAGTGTCTTTCAATATACAACTCGTCCCGCAAAAAAACAAGCTCTCACATGACCAAAAAACAAAAAAGTTATGGCTCTGGGAAAAAGGGTAGCCAAAAACTAAAATGCAGAAACAAAAATACCTCCTCTTGTTAAGGGCCTAAAGGCTGCCGGCGAACATACTGCAGCTGGAAACAGCATAGGGGGAGCATAGTTTCAGCGTAGGGACAGAGAAAGAAGAATAGGGAAAGAGATAGGAGGTTACAGGAGGTTATAGGAGGTTATTCCAAAAAGCTCTTTTAAGAGCTGAAGATTGCCAAGATTAGTTGTTTGTTAGGTGAGGATTTAGTAGGCAAAGATTTAATAGGAAGCAGCGAGGGTGGGTGAAAGGCAGGCACCTGGGTGTTCCCATCATTGGAAGTACATGCTCTCTGCTATTTTCCACTTAAAATACCTAAAATCTGTCTAGCAGTTGTGCAACTGGCGCAATCTGGGTAGATATAACTATATGTGACAAATTAGCAGGGGAAATAATCTTCATTACTCCACAATTGGAGTGTGTCAGCAAGACAATTGAAAAAAAAATCATAATTTTCTATTGCTTTAAAAAATAGCATATCTTTATCTAGCAATTGTGCAACTGGCGCAATCTGGGTAGAGATAATCGTACGTGACAATTTAGCAGGGGCAATAATCTTCATTACACCGCAATTGGAGTGTGTCAGGAAGACAATTGAAAAAAAATCATAATTTTCTATTGTTTTAAAAAATATCATATTTTTATCAAGGAGTTGTGCGAATGGCGCAATCCGGGTACAGATAATCTTACATGATAATTTAGCAAATTTTCATTTCTCCGAATTTGGAGTTTCATTAAGACAATCTCCAAAAAAATAGTCACACATTGCTAGATACAGTGAATTTGCACATACGACGTTTGTAAGGGTACTTGTGAAAAATAAAGCCAGTATTTTTTGGTTTCATAAGCATAACGCACTCAAGATGAGAAAAGGTGACGTTAACGGACGTGGATGTGGTTGTGCCCACCAAGGCCATGTGACAGATCCGAAGGTGCCTGTATCTTGTTCTAGGTTCCTATTAAAATTTGGTCAGAGCACTACACCACAAACGAACCCAGAAAACTGAGAGGATGTTGTGGGTTGAATGGCAGACAAAGGCTTCAATGTGTTGACAAGCAGCACCATGAAGTCTTCCACACGGTCCAGTCTCAGTAGCCAAGATACTGCCATTCTGAATCAAACTGGTCCTTCTTCCTCGCGCCATCTATAGTACCAGGAGCCATATGACCCCAACACTGACCATTCTGAGAAACTGTTTACTTTCCTTTGTAACTTCTTTCCTCCCAACTTCCACCATTCAAGAGGTTCATGTGTAGGTGGAGTGCAGTGATGCCCAAACATTTAAGCACCCACAGCCAGTAGAAAGACACAGGGAAGGTTAATTGATGTCTGAAGAGGTGAAGGATAATCATGAGACACAGTTACCATCAAGTCAGCCTTGAATTGCAGCTCAAAAGGAAGATCAGATTGAGGAATTGGAAGCGGATGTGGTCGATGATGAGGCTACTGCTCCATATTGGCACTGTGGCACACATAGAGAGCACAGCAGTGAAGAGAGGGATGGATCCATAGCAAGATGAGAGCCAAGAAGAGGTAGTGGTTTGCCCAGGGGTAGAACTTGGTTAACTGTTCAACAAAGCCCCCCCCACTTGGCTAGATAAAGCCAAGGGTGCGTTGTTCCCCTGTTTGGCATTTTTTTTTAACAACTCTAATTTGCTGCATCTGCCAACAGCATGCAAAAGCACATGGCAATCAAGCTCCCCAGTAGGTGGGCGGAAAGCCTGGGTACCAAATTTGTGTCTGAGGGTAAAACCACTGCCCCTTCCCTTGTGTTACGGCCTTCCCAATCTGCTGACCATGAAGCAGGCGCTGACCATGAAGCACTCCCTATCTCTACCTATTGTAACAACTTCAAAATGAATTGTGAAGTCCCCATCATGGTCTCTTTCTGCGTGTATCATGCAGACCCCTTGAGCAATTTTTGGAAAACTTTGCACATTGTCTGCACTTGGACATTTTGAAACATACTGTAAATATATTAATATGATCCACACAATTCTTCAGGCTTCAGCCTTACACAGAATAATAATATGGATAATGAAACATACTCTATATACAATATATGCTGCTAGTTTTAAAATCTTACCCACACATCCTTTCATGAATGGAAATTCAGCATAATACCTATATGAGCATACGCCATATACTGCTCATATTCCCAGCACCCCAGTAGGTGGGCGGAATGCCTGGGTGCAAAATGTGTATCTGATGGTGAAGCCGCTGGGCCATCCCCTGTGTCACATAATTCCCACTCTGCTCTCCATGATGGAGGCGCTGAGGCCTCTTGTCCAGAACCTGCAGTTCCACAGACACAACAGTGTTATGGTTCTCAATGGCAAGAGAACATAGCCCAGCAAAAATAAGAACTAGCTCTTGGAAGGATGGAAACTAAACTGACCATGAACTAAACCTGCCGCACAACTAACAGTAGCCGGGTAGCGTAGCCTGCGTTTTATCCCTAGACGCCCAGCGCCGGCCGGAGGACTAACTAATCCTGGCAGAGGAAAATATAGTCCTGGCTCACCTCTAGAGAAAATTCCCCGAAAGGCAGACAGAGGCCCCCACAAATATTGGCGGTGATTTTAGATGAAATGACAAACGTAGTATGAAAATAGGTTTAGCAAAACTGAGGTCCGCTTACTAAATAGCAGGAAGACAGAAAGGACACTTTCATGGTCAGCTAAAAAAAACACTATCAAAACACCATCCTGAAATTACTTTAAGACTCTAGTATTAACTCATAACATCAGAGTGGCAATTTCAGATCACAAGAGCTTTCCAGACACAAACGAAACTACAGCTGTGAACTGGAACAAAATGCAAAAACAAACAAGGACTAAAGTCCAACTTAGCTGGGAGTTGTCTAGCAGCAGGAACATGCACAGAAAGGCTTCTGATTACAATGTTGACCGGCATGGAAGTGACAGAGGAGCAAGGCTAAATAGTGACTCCCACATCCTGATGGAAACAGGTGAACAGAGAGGATGATGCACACCAGTTCAATTCCACCAGTGGCCACCGGGGGAGCCCAAAATCCAATTTCACAACAGTACCCCCCCCTCAAGGAGGGGGCACCGAACCCTCACCAGAACCACCAGGGCGATCAGGATGAGCCCTATGAAAGGCACGGACCAAATCGGAGGCATGAACATCAGAGGCAGTCACCCAAGAATTATCCTCCTGACCGTATCCCTTCCATTTGACCAGATACTGGAGTTTCCGTCTGGAAACACGGGAGTCCAAGATTTTTTCCACAACGTACTCCAACTCGCCCTCAACCAACACCGGAGCAGGAGGCTCAACGGAAGGCACAACCGGTACCTCATACCTGCGCAATAATGACCGATGAAAAACATTATGAATAGAAAAAGATGCAGGGAGGTCCAAACGGAAGGACACAGGGTTAAGAATCTCCAATATCTTGTACGGGCCGATGAACCGAGGCTTAAACTTGGGAGAAGAAACCCTCATAGGGACAAAACGAGAAGACAACCACACCAAGTCCCCAACACAAAGCCGAGGACCAACCCGACGCCGGCGGTTGGCAAAAAGCTGAGTCTTCTCCTGGGACAACTTCAAATTGTCCACTACCTGCCCCCAAATCTGATGCAACCTCTCCACCACAGCATCCACTCCAGGACAATCCGAAGATTCCACCTGACCAGAAGAAAATCGAGGATGAAACCCTGAATTACAGAAAAAGGGAGACACCAAGGTGGCAGAGCTGGCCCGATTATTGAGGGCAAACTCCGCTAAAGGCAAAAAAGCAACCCAATCATCCTGATCTGCGGACACAAAACACCTCAAATATGTCTCCAAGGTCTGATTCGTCCGCTCGGTCTGGCCATTAGTCTGAGGATGGAAAGCAGACGAGAAAGACAAATCTATGCCCATCCTAGCACAGAATGCTCGCCAAAATCTAGACACGAATTGGGTACCTCTGTCAGAAACGATATTCTCCGGAATACCATGCAAACGGACCACATTTTGAAAAAACAGAGGAACCAACTCGGAAGAAGAAGGCAACTTAGGCAGGGGAACCAAATGGACCATCTTAGAGAAACGATCACACACCACCCAGATGACAGACATCTTCTGAGAAACAGGAAGATCCGAAATAAAATCCATCGAGATGTGCGTCCAGGGCCTCTTCGGGATAGGCAAGGGCAACAACAATCCACTAGCCCGAGAACAACAAGGCTTGGCCCGAGCACAAACGTCACAAGACTGCACGAAGCCTCGCACATCTCGAGACAGGGAAGGCCACCAGAAGGACCTTGCCACCAAATCCCTGGTACCAAAGATTCCAGGATGACCTGCCAACGCAGAAGAATGAACCTCAGAAATGACTTTACTGGTCCAATCATCAGGAACAAACAGTCTACCAGGTGGGCAACGATCAGGTCTATCCGCCTGAAACTCCTGCAAGGCCCGCCGCAGGTCTGGAGAAACGGCAGACAATATCACTCCATCCTTAAGGATACCTGTAGGTTCAGAATTACCAGGGGAGTCAGGCTCAAAACTCCTAGAAAGGGCATCCGCCTTAACATTCTTAGAACCCGGCAGGTAGGACACCACAAAATTAAACCGAGAGAAAAACAACGACCAGCGCGCCTGTCTAGGATTCAGGCGTCTGGCGGACTCAAGATAAATTAGATTTTTGTGGTCAGTCAATACCACCACCTGATGTCTAGCCCCCTCAAGCCAATGACGCCACTCCTCAAAAGCCCACTTCATGGCCAAAAGCTCCCGATTCCCAATATCACAATTCCGCTCGGCGGGCGAAAATTTACGTGAGAAAAAAGCACAAGGTCTCATCACGGAGCAATCGGAACTTCTCTGCGACAAAACCGCCCCAGCTCCGATTTCAGAAGCGTCGACCTCAACCTGAAAAGGAAGATCAACATCAGGCTGACGCAGCACAGGGGCGGAAGAAAAGCGGCGCTTAAGCTCCCGAAAGGCCTCCACAGCAGCAGGGGACCAATCAGCAACATCAGCACCCTTCTTAGTCAAATCAGTCAATGGTCTAACAACATCAGAAAAACCAGCAATAAATCGACGATAAAAGTTAGCAAAGCCCAAAAATTTCTGAAGACTCTTAAGAGAAGAGGGTTGCGTCCAATCACAAATAGCCTGAACCTTGACAGGATCCATCTCGATGGAAGAGGGGGAAAAAATATATCCCAAAAAGGAAATCTTTTGAACCCCAAAAACGCACTTAGAACCCTTCACACACAAGGAATTAGACCGCAAAACCTGAAAAACCCTCCTGACCTGCTGGACATGAGAGTCCCAGTCATCCGAAAAAATCAAAATATCATCCAGATACACAATCATAAATTTATCCAAATAATCACGGAAAATGTCATGCATAAAGGACTGAAAGACTGAAGGGGCATTTGAAAGACCAAAAGGCATCACCAAATACTCAAAGTGGCCCTCGGGCGTATTAAATGCGGTTTTCCACTCATCCCCCTGCTTAATTCGCACCAAATTATACGCCCCACGGAGATCTATCTTAGAGAACCACTTGGCCCCCTTTATGCGAGCAAACAAATCAGTCAGCAGTGGCAACGGATATTGATATTTAACCGTGATCTTATTCAAAAGCCGATAATCAATGCACGGCCTCAAAGAGCCATCTTTCTTAGCCACAAAGAAAAAACCGGCTCCTAAGGGAGATGACGAAGGACGAATATGTCCCTTTTCCAAGGACTCCTTTATATATTCTCGCATAGCAGCATGTTCAGGCACAGACAGATTAAATAAACGACCCTTAGGGTATTTACTACCAGGAATCAAATCTATGGCACAATCGCACTCCCGGTGCGGAGGTAATGAACCAAGCTTAGGTTCTTCGAAAACGTCACGATATTCAGTCAAGAATTCAGGAATCTCAGAGGGAATAGATGATGAAATGGAAACCACAGGTACGTCCCCATGCGTCCCCTTACATCCCCAGCTTAACACAGACATAGCTTTCCAGTCAAGGACTGGGTTATGAGATTGCAGCCATGGCAATCCAAGCACCAACACATCATGTAGGTTATACAGCACAAGAAAGCGAATAATCTCCTGGTGATCCGGATTAATCCGCATAGTTACTTGTGTCCAGTATTGTGGTTTATTGCTTGCCAATGGGGTGGATTCAATCCCCTTCAGGGGTATAGGAGTTTCAAGAGGCTCCAAATCATACCCACAGCGTTTGGCAAAGGACCAATCCATAAGGGTACTGTCACACATTGAAATTTCGATCGCTACGACGTTATGATTCGTGACGTTCTAGCGATATCGTTACGATATCGCTGTGTCTGACACGCTACTGCGATCAGACACCCTGCTGAGAATCGTACGTCGTAGCAGATCGTATGGAACTTTCTTTCGTCGCTTGATCTCCCGCTGACATCGCTGGATCGTTGTGTGTGACAGCGATCCAGCGATGTGTTCGCTTGTAACCAGGGTAAACATCGGGTAACTAAGCGCAGGGCCGCGCTTAGTAACCCGCTGTTTACCCTGGTTACCAGCGTAAACGTAAAAAAACAAACCGTACATACTCACCCGTCGGTGTCCTTCAGGTCCCTCGCAGTCTGCTTCCTGCTCTGAGTGCCGGCCGGAAAGTGAGAGCGGAGCGCAGCAGTGCTGCGCTCCGCTCTCACTGTACGGCGGCACTCAGAGCAGGAAGCAGACACCGAGGGACCTGAAGGACACCGACGGGTGAGTATGTACGGTTTGTTTTTTTTTACGTTTACGCTGGTAACCAGGGTAAACAGCGGGTTACTAAGCGCGGCCCTGCGCTTAGTTACCCGATGTTTACCCTGGTTACCCGGGGACTTCGGCATCGCTCCAGCGCCGTGATTGCAACGTGTGACCGCAGTCTACGACGCTGGAGCGATGATCATACGATCGCTGCGACGTCACGGATCGTGCCGTCGTAGCGATCAAAATTGCACTGTGTGACAGTACCCTAAGACTCAAAGCGGCGCCAGAGTCGACATAGGCATCCGCAGTAATAGCTGATAAAGAACAAATCAGGGTCACAGATAGAATAAACTTAGACTGTAAAGTGCCAATTGAAACAGACTTATCAAGCTTCTTAGTACGCTTAGAGCATGCTGATATAACATGAGTTGAATCACCGCAATAGAAGCACAACCCATTTTTTCGTCTAAAATTCTGCCGTTCACTTCTGGACAGAATTCTATCACATTGCATATTCTCTGGCGTCTTCTCAGTAGACACCGCCAAATGGTGCACAGGTTTGCGCTCCCGCAGACGCCTATCGATCTGGATAGCCATTGTCATGGACTCATTCAGACCCGCAGGCACAGGGAACCCCACCATAACATCCTTAATGGCATCAGAGAGACCCTCTCTGAAATTCGCCGCCAGGGCGCACTCATTCCACTGAGTAAGCACAGCCCATTTACGGAATTTCTGGCAGTATATTTCAGCTTCGTCTTGCCCCTGAGATAGGGACATCAAGGCCTTTTCCGCCTGAAGTTCTAACTGAGGTTCCTCATAAAGCAACCCCAAGGCCAGAAAAAACGCATCCACATTGAGCAACGCAGGATCCCCTGGAGCCAATGCAAAAGCCCAATCCTGAGGGTCGCCCCGGAGCAAGGAAATCACAATCCTGACCTGCTGAGCAGGATCTCCAGCAGAGCGAGATTTCAGGGACAAAATCAACTTGCAATTATTTTTGAAATTTTGAAAGCAAGATCTATTCCCCGAGAAAAATTCAGGCAAAGGAATTCTAGGTTCAGATATAGGAACATGAACAACAAAATCTTGTAAATTTTGAACTTTCGTGGTAAGATTATTCAAACCTGCAGCTAAACTCTGAATATCCATTTTACACAGGTGAACACAGAGCCATTCCAGGATAAGAAGGAAAGAGAGAGAGAAAGGCTGCAACATAGGCAGACTTGCAAGGATTCAATTACAAGCACACTCAGAACTGAAGGAAAAAAAAAAAAAAAAAAAATCTTCAGCAGACTTCTCTTGTCTCTCCTTTCTCTGTCAATTAATTTAACCCTTTGTGGCCGGTCAAACTGTTATGGTTCTCAATGGCAAGAGAACATAGCCCAGCAAAAATAAGAACTAGCTCTTGGAAGGATGGAAACTAAACTGACCATGAACTAAACCTGCCGCACAACTAACAGTAGCCGGGTAGCGTAGCCTGCGTTTTATCCCTAGACGCCCAGCGCCGGCCGGAGGACTAACTAATCCTGGCAGAGGAAAATATAGTCCTGGCTCACCTCTAGAGAAAATTCCCCGAAAGGCAGACAGAGGCCCCCACAAATATTGGCGGTGATTTTAGATGAAATGACAAACGTAGTATGAAAATAGGTTTAGCAAAACTGAGGTCCGCTTACTAAATAGCAGGAAGACAGAAAGGACACTTTCATGGTCAGCTAAAAAAACACTATCAAAACACCATCCTGAAATTACTTTAAGACTCTAGTATTAACTCATAACATCAGAGTGGCAATTTCAGATCACAAGAGCTTTCCAGACACAGAAACGAAACTACAGCTGTGAACTGGAACAAAATGCAAAAACAAACAAGGACTAAAGTCCAACTTAGCTGGGAGTTGTCTAGCAGCAGGAACATGCACAGAAAGGCTTCTGATTACAATGTTGACCGGCATGGAAGTGACAGGGGAGCAAGGCTAAATAGCGACTCCCACATCCTGATGGAAACAGGTGAACAGAGAGGATGATGCACACCAGTTCAATTCCACCAGTGGCCACCGGGGGAGCCCAAAATCCAATTTCACAACACAACAGTCAGCAACCACGTCCAGCTTGCTGTCCCAACGCAGCATTCAGTTGTCCCTTTTCAGCATCTATGTCGGTTCACAAATTGCTACTTAGATAGGGCATACATATTCATTAGCAATTTACAATGTCCATTGCTGGACAAAGACCGTTGCTGACTTTTCCAGGCTCCTAAATCACTTCCCCTTTGAAAAAGCGATTACGTGAAACGCGCGTCAGGGGCCATGGGAAGGTCACTTGGGAG
Organism: Ranitomeya variabilis; assembly: GCF_051348905.1. Lineage (NCBI taxonomy): Eukaryota > Metazoa > Chordata > Amphibia > Anura > Dendrobatidae > Ranitomeya > Ranitomeya variabilis. Next base: position 24,282,223 of record NC_135236.1, on the reverse strand, counting down.
TCTGGACCAATTACGGGTGCGCATATATTTTATCCTATTAACACTTGTGGCCACTAGATGCACTAGACAAAAGTGTACCATGGGATAAGAGGGTTTAATGGATGGATAGCACTTGCTTGTGATTATCAAAAAAACTTAAATACCCTGTTGCACTCACCCTGGTCATATTGCGGACCGGTGTCCTATCTTTAGTGTATCGGTTGGCTTTTTTCCTCATTTTGCATGTCGGAATTTTCTATTACTTCTGTCATGTGTGATCTTGTTTCACGCTTTTTATCTTAATAAAAGTTTGTATTGTATTATATTCTGCTGGTGTGTATACTCCTTTTTCGCTGGTTTTCTAATGTTATATTTGGAGTAGTTCACCTATTCAAAAGTATATACTATTTTCTGATTCTTTTTTGGGAGAGCAAAAGTCTATTCGACATGCTTTTGGCCAAGTAAATATAATTGTGTGCTTTTTGATTATTGTGCTTAATTGTCAGTAAGAGCCTCATAATGAAATGGTGGTGGACATGGTGGTGCTGGCAGGTGATGCCCAAAACTCAAATGGGCATGTCTGAAATGGCATTGTAAAGGGATGGGGAATATGTATCCCACTATCTTGCTAACTATCTGGCATGTGTTTTCCAAATGTAGGAGTGAGAGCCCTCACAAATGTTATGTTTTTTTGTGTTTATATATGTAATTATGAAGGAAATGTTTCTTAGCATTTTTCCCTTTAAAAAAAAGTTTGGTTTGCTTTTTAGGTCTTTATAAAAATCCATAAAACCGGTGCCATAGTCTGACAACATTATTCCCAGATACCAGTTTTAGCTCTTTCCCATCAATTTCAGTTTTTTTCCAATGCCCCCATACCTGTTTGTTGGGTCCAGCAGAAGAATATTCGGCTTTCCCATTTACTTGCATTGGATTCATTATTCAGTACGAATACACGGATATTAGAAGTTACTTGTGCCGATTTTCCCGAATCTGAATATTTCACTATTCAATCATCACTAATTATTATAAATGTGTTGTTTTTATCGAAGTGGTTCATATAGGAGTTGGCATAAGCAGGTGCCACGCTCGACCACATTGCAGTCCCCCGTGACTGGCTATAGAATGTGTCTCTGAATATCATTTTTTTTTCATGTAGTAATAGACTTAGGAGATCAAGGCACAATCGGATTGAGTTAGGCTACTTTCACACTAGCGTCGGGCTCGGTCCATCGCAGTGCGTCGGGCCGAGGTCACCGACGCTAGCGTTGTCTCCGCCGCACAACGGGGGCAGCGGATGCATTTTTCCAGTGCATCCGCTGCCCCATTGTGAGGTGCGGGGAAGTGCGGGGAGGTGGGGCGGAGTTCCGGCCGCGCATGCGCAGTCGGGAAAAGCAGACCGTCGTGAGCAAAAATACATGTAACGTTTTTTGCTCCCAACGGTCCGCCACAACACGGCGCAACCGTCGCACGACGGTTGCGATGTGTGTCAATGCGTCGCAAATGCGCTAATGTAAGTCAATGCAGAAAAAACGCATCCTGCAAGCACTTTTGCAGGATGCGTTTTTCCTGCAAAACGACGCATTGTGACGTATTGCAGTTAACGCCAGTGTGAAAGTAGCCTTAGTGGACATGTTTGAGGTTGATAAAAGGTGTTTCACTGTATCAATGCCTTTTTTGTGGTCAATGGAGGTATAGAAGTTATTCACATCAAATATTACAAGCAGGCCTTCTGGTGGAATGGTGGCAAGGTTTTTGATGCTTTGAAGGAATTGGCCAGCATCTAGCAGAAATGAACATGTAGTAATGGAGTGTAGATCTTTTCTAAGTAAATAAGCAGAGGTGATAGGATGGAATCGGTAGAGGCTACTATTGGTTTACTGGAGGGTTGGTGAGGGACTTATGGATTTTGGTTAATATGTAAAACGCCAGTGTTATTGGGTTGGAGTTTGCAATAAATGTTACTGTCTTTGGTTAATGATTTTATTGTCCAGATTCATCTGGATTAGCATCTAATTCTTGTTGTTTATTTTGCAGGTGGGGACTCAAGGGATTTCCATATAGGTGTTCATGTCTGACAGTTGACTTTGTATCTCGTTGCAATACATTTTGTGATCCATTACAATTATGACACCCCATTTACAGCAGATTTAACTGTGACATACTTATTGTTCTGCAATGTTTTTAGGGCTTGTTTTTCCTCTAGTGTGAGGTTCTCATGTGTGAGGAAAAAAAACAAGATGTTGCTGATGTGTTAGTTGTTTTATTTCCCTGTCTACAAGTGTAGTGTGTTTCGGTTGAATGGTGCTTTTGTGGTGGATTGAAGGTATTTGGGATCTACCACATCATCATGATCACCATCATCCCCTGTGTTATCACATTCCTCAGCCTGAGAGTCACCCTCCTATTCTTCGTGCCCTGACACCACAATGCAGTTCATGTGTACCTCTGGCATCTGAGTCTCATCAGGATTACCTGCACCCTTGGTGGTTAAAGTCTGGTGTGGAGGGTCTGGATTCTGCTCGGACCCTACTTTGTCCATCCCTGGACACAAGATGAAAAAAATTTGGGCATTGGTGCAAATGCTTTCCTCCTCTGGATTTTGTGATTCTTCACAGAAGACCCCTTGTGCCCATGGACTAGAATATGTGAACAGCTCTGCAAAATGGCCCATCTGTGCTTTCCCATAGTCAGATGGGCATTTGGAAATTTTTGACACAAGGAAACAAGGGTGATTAGGGTGCCACCTCTGCAGATTGTACTGTGTGTGATGTTAAGGTGGAGGAAGAGGAGGAGAGGCCACTTGATGCAGTGCTTGCCATCCACTGTAGCACATGCTCTTTCTGGTCTTCATCTACAAGGCATACCACTGTGCGGCTGCCAATTACTGGGAGTCGAGTAGCCCGTTCAGTAACAGATGTTGTCAGTGGTCTTTGGATAGGATGAGACGATGTTTATTTAGTTGAGCTTTCATTAAAATTAACACCTAACCCACGTACAGGTCGAACACCAAGCTTATTCCCCCTTCCACCAGGACCTTGCTTTTTAGCACTCATGTTGTAAGTACCCTTCCCCTCTCGTACCCTGCTGTTTCACAACCTTAGGCCACAGCTGTCAGTCACCTGTCACTAAATGAACAATCACTATTCATTTTCTTAGATAGTGTCTCTGAAAAACATTGTTCATGATTTTTAAGTGGAAATCTAAGTATCCGATTTGCCACTGAAACACAGTTTTATCACAAACAACTTAGATAATTGGGCCTCGTGGCTGCACCACAAAATTAGGCCTAACAATTTTTGAGTAGATATCTGGCTTTCTGATTTGACACTTAACACAGTTTTATCACAAACTATTTGGAGTAGTTAATTGAGCCTTGTGGCTGCACCCCAATATTTGGCCTAATGACATTTAAGTGGAAATCTGGCCTTCTGATTTGCCACTAAAACACCGTTTTATCACAAAAGATTTAGAATAGGAAATGGGGCCTCCGGAGACTGCCACATATTTTTTGCAGTATCTCGTTAGATGCTGAAAGGTTGATTACACACAGGACTAGTGTTGAGCGATACTTTCCGATATTTGAAAGTATCGGTATCGGATTGGATAGGCCGATATCCAAAAAATATCGGATATCGCCGATACCGATACCCGATACCAATACAAGTCAATGGGACACAAATATCGGAACGTAATAGGGAGCAATCCTGGATGGTTCCCAGGGTCTGAAGGAGAGGAAACTCTCCTTCAGGCCCTGGGATCCATATTCATGTAAAAAATAAAGAATAAAAATAAAAAATATGGATATACTCACCCTCGGACGGCCCCTGGCTGTCACCGCTGCAAGCGTCTGCCTCCGTTCCTAAGAATGCAGAGAGTGAAGGACCTTCGATGACGTCGTGGTCACGTGAGCAGTCACATGAGTGGTCACGCGACCAATTACAAGATCGCGACGTCATCGCAGGTCCTACACTCACTGCATTCTTAGGAACGGAGGCTGCCAGTTGCACCGCTGAGAGCCAGGGGCCGTCCGAGGGTGAGTATATCCATATTTTTTATTCTTATTCTTTATTTTTTACATGAATATGGATCCCGATCCCGATTCCCGATATCGCAAAAAAATCGGAACTCAATATCGGAATTCCGATACAGCGAATGTCGGCTGATACCCGATATTTGCAGTATCGGAATGCTCAACACTACACAGGACAGGATCCTATATATTTCACTGACAAGTTCACTTTCAGCACCAGCTCTAGCGCAGGAGCCAACTCTCTGCACTGTGACACTGGGACAATGGTGCCAGCAAAACAAGATGTCCGCTATTTACATGGCTAGGGACATGTGACGTCAGGAGCCAATTGCAGAAGACCTTGTGTCATGACATTATGGATTGTTTCTGCACCCTGATTGGCTGTCAGAATCAACACACATAAAGTTAAGGAGAAAAAATGAGTGTGCCAATCCTCTAACCTCTCTACATGCTATTCTAACCTCTCCACGTCCCTGCCTCTCATCAAACACATCTCCCTACTCTCCCCAAACATCATACAACTCCACTATCCTTGCCAAAGTAGTCACTTCACTATCCAAAAGCATTAGTAGAAATGCAATGATTTACCGATTGTGTACCAATTTAGCCTAACTTGATTAAAAATGCTTGTGAAAGCGAATATGAATCCAAATGTGCTACGTTCGCGCTCAAAGTTGAGATTGGGGAATGTTTTCCAAATAAGTTTGATCATCTCTAATCGCAAACGCTTGATTGCAGTTCTTGCTGCTTATGGTGGCCCAGCCAGTTATTAGGTTTAGGGGGAAATCACTTTTTCTCACAGGACCCTGTAGTTTTGGCTTTATTTTTCCCTGAATAATAAAGACCTTCATTTATACACTGAATGTTGTGTTTACTTGTGTTATCTTTGTCTAATATTTAAATTTGTTTGGTGATCTGAAACATTTAAGTGTGCCAAACATGCAAAGAATAGGAAATCAGAATGGGGGTAAACACTTTTTCACGCAACTGTATATGACAATGGTCAATTTTTAAACAACCAAATTTGTACACCTTTAGAAAGCCAATTTTATTTTTTTCCTTTCAAACCTTCAGTCCTTCCTAGCCTCATATTACTGCTGAACTTTCTCTCACCAATCTCATCTTTGCTTTTACTGGACTATCTGTGAATGGACAAAAACAATCACTTGATCAGTTGATATACGGCTTTATAACTACTGCTGATTATGCTCAGCCAGAAGTATTCCTGTCCATAAACGTATCACTTCAAAATTATTGGCACAGCGCTAGCCATATCATTTCAATAAAATTGGACTACCATGAATTTGTGGCAGATACAGTATATTCACTGTTGTGAAATTGGATTTTGGGCTCCCCCGGTGGCCACTGGTGGAATTGAACTTGTGTGCATCATCCCCTCTGTTCACCTGTTCCCATCAGGATGTGGGAGTCGCTATTTAACCTTGCTCCTCTGTCACTTCCATGCCAGTCAACATTGTAATCAGAAGCCTTTCTGTGCATGTTCCTGCTGCTAGACAACTCCCAGCTAAGTTGGACTTTTGTCCTTGTTTGTTTTTGCATTTTGTTCCAGTTCACAGCTGTAGTTTCATTTCTGTGTCTGGAAAGCTCTTGTGATCTGAAATTGCCACTCTGATGTTATGAGTTAATACTAGAGTCTTAAAGTAATTTCAGGATGGTGTTTTGATAGTGTTTTTAGCTGACCATGAAAGTGTCCTTTCTGTCTTCCTGCTATTTAGTAAGCGGACCTCAATTTTGCTAAACCTATTTTCATACTACGTTTGTCATTTCATCTAAAATCACCGCCAATATTTGTGGGGGCCTCTGTCTGCCTTTCGGGGAATTTTCTCTAGAGGTGAGCCAGGACTATCTTTTCCTCTGCCAGGATTAGTTAGTCCTCCGGCCGGCGCTGGGCGTCTAGGGATAAAACGCAGGCTACGCTACCCGGCTACCGTTAGTTGTGCGGCAGGTTTAGTTCATGGTCAGTTTAGTTTCCATCCTTCCAAGAGCTAGTTCTTATGTTTGCTGGCTATGTTCTCTTGCCATTGAGAACCATAACAGTTTGACCGGAGAAAAAGGGTTAAATTAATTGGCAGAGAAAGGAGAGAAAAAAGAAGTCTGCTAAAATTTTTTTTTTTTTTTTCCCTTCAGTTCTGAGTGTGCTTTCAATTGAATCACTTGCAAGTCTGCCTATATTGCAGCCTTCCTCTCTCTCTCTCCTTCTAATCCTGGAATGGCTCTGTGTTCACCTGTTTAAAATGGATATTCAGACTTTAGCTGCAGGTTTGAATAATCTCACCACGAAAGTTCAAAATTTACGAGATTTTGTTGTTCATGTTCCTATATCTGAACCTAGAATTCCTTTGCCTGAATTTTTCTCGGGGAATAGATCTTGCTTTCAAAATTTCAAAAATAATTGCAAGTTGTTTTTGTCCCTGAAATCTCGCTCTGCTGGAGATCCTGCACAGCAGGTCAGGATTGTGATTTCCTTGCTCCGGGGCGACCCTCAAGATTGGGCTTTTGCATTGGCTCCAGGGGATCCTGCGTTGCTCAATGTGGATGCGTTTTTTCTGGCCTTGGGGTTGCTTTATGAGGAACCTCATTTAGAGCTTCAGGCAGAAAAAGCCTTGATGTCCCTATCTCAGGGGCAAGATGAAGTTGAAATATACTGCCAAAAATTCCGTAAATGGTCTGTGCTTACTCAGTGGAATGAGTGCGCCCTGGCGGCGAATTTCAGAGAGGGTCTCTCTGATGCCATTAAGGATGTTATGGTGGGGTTCCCTGTGCCTGCGGGTCTGAATGAGTCCATGACAATGGCTATCCAGATCGATAGACGTCTGCGGGAGCGCAAACCTGTGCACCATTTGGTGGTGTCTACTGAGAAGACGCCAGAGAATATGCAATGTGATAGAATTCTGTCCAGAAGCGAACGGCAGAATTTTAGACGAAAAAATGGGTTGTGCTTTTATTGTGGTGATTCAACTCATGTTATATCAGCATGCTCTAAGCGTACTAAGAAGCTTGATAAGTCAGTTTCAATTGGCACTTTTCAGTCTAAGTTTATTCTATCTGTGACCCTGATTTGTTCTTTATCATCTATTACCGCGGATGCCTATGTCGACTCTGGCGCCGCTTTGAGTCTTATGGATTGGTCCTTTGCCAAACGCTGTGGGTATGATTTAGAGCCTCTTGAAACTCCTATACCTCTGAAGGGGATTGACTCTACCCCATTGGCTAGTAATAAACCACAATACTGGACACAAGTAACTATGCGAATTAATCCGGATCATCAGGAGATTATTCGCTTTCTTGTGCTGTATAATCTACATGATGTGTTGGTGCTTGGATTGCCATGGCTGCAATCTCATAACCCAGTCCTTGACTGGAAAGCTATGTCTGTGTTAAGCTGGGGATGTAAGGGGATGCATGGGGACGTACCTTTGGTTTCCATTTCGTCATCTATTCCCTCTGAGATTCCTGAATTCTTGACTGAATATCGTGACGTTTTTGAAGAACCTAAGCTTGGTTCATTACCTCCGCACCGGGAGTGCGATTGTGCCATAGATTTGATTCCGGGTAGTAAATACCCTAAGGGTCGTTTATTTAATCTGTCTGTGCCTGAACATGCTGCTATGCGAGAATATATAAAGGAGTCCTTGGAAAAGGGACATATTCGTCCTTCGTCATCTCCCTTAGGAGCCGGTTTTTTCTTTGTGTCTAAGAAAGATGGCTCTTTGAGGCCGTGTATTGATTATCGGCTTTTGAATAAAATCACGGTTAAATATCAATATCCGTTGCCACTGCTGACTGATTTGTTTGCTCGCATAAAGGGGGCCAAGTGGTTCTCTAAGATAGATCTCCGTGGGGCGTATAATTTGGTGCGAATTAAGCAGGGGGATGAGTGGAAAACCGCATTTAATACGCCCGAGGGACACTTTGAGTATTTGGTGATGCCTTTTGGCCTTTCAAATGCCCCTTCAGTCTTTCAGTCCTTTATGCATGACATTTTCCGTGATTATTTGGATAAATTTATGATCGTGTATCTGGATGATATTCTGATTTTTTCGGATGACTGGGACTCTCATGTCCAGCAGGTCAGGAGGGTTTTTCAGGTTTTGCGGTCTAATTCCTTGTGTGTGAAGGGTTCTAAGTGCGTTTTTGGGGTTCAAAAGATTTCCTTCTTGGGATACATTTTTTCCCCCTCTTCCATCGAGATGGATCCTGTCAAGGTTCAGGCTATTTGTGATTGGACGCAACCCTCTTCTCTTAAGAGTCTTCAGAAATTTTTGGGCTTTGCTAACTTTTATCGTCGATTTATTGCTGGTTTTTCTGATGTTGTTAAACCATTGACTGATTTGACTAAGAAGGGTGCTGATGTTGCTGATTGGTCCCCTGCTGCTGTGGAGGCCTTTCGGGAGCTTAAGCGCCGCTTTTCTTCCGCCCCTGTGTTGCATCAGCCTGATGTTGCTCTTCCTTTTCAGGTTGAGGTCGACGCTTCTGAAATCGGAGCTGGGGCGGTTTTGTCGCAAAGAAGTTCCGACTGCTCCGTGATGAAACCTTGTGCCTTTTTTTCTCGTAAATTTTCGCCCGCCGAGCGGAATTATGATATTGGGAATCGGGAGCTTTTGGCCATGAAGTGGGCTTTTGAGGAGTGGCGTCATTGGCTTGAGGGGGCTAGACATCAGGTGGTGGTATTGACCGACCACAAAAATTTAATTTATCTTGAGTCCGCCAGACGCCTGAATCCTAGACAGGCGCGCTGGTCGTTGTTTTTCTCTCGGTTTAATTTTGTGGTGTCATACCTACCGGGTTCTAAGAATGTTAAGGCGGATGCCCTTTCTAGGAGTTTTGAGCCTGACTCCCCCGGTAATTCTGAACCTACAGGTATCCTTAAGGATGGAGTGATATTGTCTGCCGTTTCTCCAGACCTGCGGCGGGCCTTGCAGGAGTTTCAGGCGGATAGACCTGATCGTTGCCCACCTGGTAGACTGTTTGTTCCTGATGATTGGACCAGTAAAGTCATTTCTGAGGTTCATTCTTCTGCATTGGCAGGTCATCCTGGAATCTTTGGTACCAGGGATTTGGTGACAAGGTCCTTCTGGTGGCCTTCCCTGTCACGAGATGTACGAGGCTTTGTGCAGTCTGGTGACGTTTGTGCTCGGGCCAAGCCTTGTTGTTCTCGGGCTAGTGGATTGTTGTTGCCCTTGCCTATCCCGAAGAGGCCTTGGACGCACATCTCGATGGATTTTATTTCGGATCTTCCTGTTTCTCAGAAGATGTCTGTCATCTGGGTGGTGTGTGACCGTTTCTCTAAGATGGTCCATTTGGTTCCCCTGCCTAAGTTGCCTTCTTCTTCTGAGTTGGTTCCTCTGTTTTTTCAAAATGTGGTTCGTTTGCATGGTATTCCGGAGAATATCGTTTCTGACAGAGGAACCCAATTCGTGTCTAGATTTTGGCGGGCATTCTGTGCTAGGATGGGCATAGATTTGTCTTTCTCGTCTGCTTTCCATCCTCAGACTAATGGCCAGACCGAGCGGACGAATCAGACTTTGGAGACATATTTGAGGTGTTTTGTGTCTGCAGATCAGGATGATTGGGTTGCTTTTTTGCCTTTAGCGGAGTTTGCCCTCAATAATCGGGCCAGCTCTGCCACCTTGGTGTCTCCTTTTTTCTGTAATTCGGGGTTTCATCCTCGATTTTCCTCCGGTCAGGTGGAATCTTCGGATTGTCCTGGAGTGGATGCTGTGGTGGAGAGGTTGCATCAGATTTGGGGGCAGGTGGTGGACAATTTGAAGTTGTCCCAGGAGAAGACTCAGCTTTTTGCCAACCGCCGGCGTCGGGTTGGTCCTCGGCTTTGTGTCGGGGACTTGGTGTGGTTGTCTTCTCGTTTTGTCCCTATGAGGGTTTCTTCTCCTAAGTTTAAGCCTCGGTTCATCGGCCCGTACAAGATATTGGAGATTCTTAACCCTGTGTCCTTCCGTTTGGACCTCCCTGCATCTTTTTCTATTCATAATGTTTTTCATCGGTCATTGTTGCGCAGGTATGAGGTACCGGTTGTGCCTTCCGTTGAGCCTCCTGCTCCGGTGTTGGTTGAGGGCGAGTTGGAGTACGTTGTGGAAAAAATCTTGGACTCCCGTGTTTCCAGACGGAAACTCCAGTATCTGGTCAAATGGAAGGGATACGGTCAGGAGGATAATTCTTGGGTGACTGCCTCTGATGTTCATGCCTCCGATCTGGTCCGTGCCTTTCATAGGGCTCATCCTGATCGCCCTGGTGGTTCTGGTGAGGGTTCGGTGCCCCCTCCTTGAGGGGGGGGTACTGTTGTGAAATTGGATTTTGGGCTCCCCCGGTGGCCACTGGTGGAATTGAACTTGTGTGCATCATCCCCTCTGTTCACCTGTTCCCATCAGGATGTGGGAGTCGCTATTTAACCTTGCTCCTCTGTCACTTCCATGCCAGTCAACATTGTAATCAGAAGCCTTTCTGTGCATGTTCCTGCTGCTAGACTACTCCCAGCTAAGTTGGACTTTTGTCCTTGTTTGTTTTTAAACTAAGAAAAAAGAAATGCAGTCATAGAATCCAAAAAAGCCATTTTTTATTAGTAAACAGTAAAATCACACAGATATATAAAAGACCAGACAGTGTGTGGAGAGACCAGTAGTTGGAAACTATGTCTAAAGCAACATAAAAAAACAAACAACTAGTCACCCGGGAACTAACGTCCCCTATGGTGGTCCGGAGTCAGCCCGTACATGTAGAGGGGCATATAGTACAATGCAGGGTCAGTGCACTAGTATACCCAGAAATATCCAACAATACCGTAACTATGAATAACAAGGAGGCACTAAAGTAAAGATAACAATATCACCTGCTATAAGAAAGTCCGGTCCAACCCAGGGGACGTCAGATCACCATTGGGGTGATCTGACGTCCCCTGGGTTGGACCGGACTTTCTTATAGCAGGTGATATTGTTATCTTTACTTTAGTGCCTCCTTGTTATTCATAGTTACGGTATTGTTGGATATTTCTGGGTATACTAGTGCACTGACCCTGCATTGTACTATATGCCCCTCTACATGTACGGGCTGACTCCGGACCACCATAGGGGACGTTAGTTCCCGGGTGACTAGTTGTTTGTTTTTTTATGTTGCTTTAGACATAGTTTCCAACTACTGGTCTCTCCACACACTGTCTGGTCTTTTATATATCTGTGTGATTTTACTGTTTACTAATAAAAAATGGCTTTTTTGGATTCTATGACTGCATTTCTTTTTTCTTAGTTTATTATGTATTGGCAGTTATTCGCATTGTCCATACACATGTGGCGCATTTATTTTGTGCTATAATACTAATATTGGTGTGATCTTTATGCGCCACCAATGTTGTTTATTGGAATTTCTATGCTTGTTTGTTTTTGCATTTTGTTCCAGTTCACAGCTGTAGTTTCGTTTCTGTGTCTGGAAAGCTCTTGTGATCTGAAATTGCCACTCTGATGTTATGAGTTAATACTAGAGTCTTAAAGTAATTTCAGGATGGTGTTTTGATAGTGTTTTTAGCTGACCATGAAAGTGTCCTTTCTGTCTTCCTGCTATTTAGTAAGCGGACCTCAATTTTGCTAAACCTATTTTCATACTACGTTTGTCATTTCATCTAAAATCACCGCCAATATTTGTGGGGGCCTCTGTCTGCCTTTCGGGGAATTTTCTCTAGAGGTGAGCCAGGACTATATTTTCCTCTGCCAGGATTAGTTAGTCCTCCGGCCGGCGCTGGGCGTCTAGGGATAAAACGCAGGCTACGCTACCCGGCTACCGTTAGTTGTGCGGCAGGTTTAGTTCATGGTCAGTTTAGTTTCCATCCTTCCAAGAGCTAGTTCTTATGTTTGCTGGCTATGTTCTCTTGCCATTGAGAACCATAACAATTCACCATAAATCAAATTTTTGGTGAATTATAATTTTAAAAGGTTCAATCAACTTTATAAATTGCCATTTACCTATGGATGCTGCCAATTATAAAATTAGCCATGCCATCTGGGTATCTGACTGTCCACTCAGTGTCTTCTACACTGTTTTGCTTCTATCAATGCTGAAGGCCGATACTCCAATGTACTATAATATTGTTAGTATTGCTTGCCCTATAATGACAGACATCTACTTTTTACCCCATCTTATTTTTCTGTATTGCAGCTTCTGCCATTGCCACTGCACAGCCATGTCAGCTGCACATCTCTCGGCTGCCAAACGTTTTACTGTTTTCAGTGTGCTTCCAGGCTACAGTCACTATCCCTACACTGCCAGATATCTTCTTGCTTAACATGCCATATTTTTATTCACAGTTAGTTGACAAGTCATTGATTCTTGACAGCCCACCTGAACCACCTTCTTAAAAATAAAATGGCTAATTTTTGGACGGCTAAAAAAAAAGCCTTATAATTGTAAAATAATTTTGAGAATAGCAAACCTTATGTGGATACCCAAAAATCAGGTATGTTTTTTATTCCTAGTTAAGCTACATCTTTTTAATTAAAAAAACACCTGTTTTTGTGTCCAAAATAAAGGTATACTTATTTGATAGCTTTATTCCAAGCCATCACTTCTTCATTTTGAAAGGTAAAAAGCTCTTGATAATTCTCAAACATGGATTGTTTTAGCAGCATGCCATGTGAAAAAACTTCAGCAGCACCTGTGTATGAAAAACAGCAAGGCAAACCCATGAAAATGGATAATTTTTGGACTGTTTTTACATTTTCAGTAGTTTAAAAAGTCTGTTAATGCAGTGTTTTGTTAAATAGGCTGTGGGCTACAACTCTCCATGTCTGTTTTTAACTAGCCAAAAAGGCTGAGGTCACTTGGACATTAAAAAGGCTATGTTTATCTTATTAAATTAGAAAGAGGTTCAATACAATCGTAGGAGACCTTAGAGTGTCATATAAATGTTTGGAAAACATTGGCAAAACTGGTACATTTGAAATTCATAGGATCTGCTCATATATCACACCATATGCTTATTTCATTTATATTTCTCTTTTTATAAATTCACTTTGAATTTGATCGCTTGGTAAAAATAAACTATTAACACTTCTGTTTATGAAATCTTCCTTACTTTGCAGCATTCATTCCACACCTGATTATAATATACAATATATATATATATACTTTTTGCTGTTTATAATATAATTAGCACTCTAAACAAATTTTATTGGAAATTAGTCATAGGGGAATTTTTCCCCTGATAGAAGCCGCCTATTAATGACTTGTGTAAACTCATTAATGGGTCTCTCCAGACAGTTCTAATTGTGCAGTAGATGAATATATAAAAGAAATAGATAAAGGATCATTATCTTATGACATTACTCCCAATCTCTTTAGGTCTTTGGTTGCCTTGCAATGAGAATGTACTGAAAATATCAAGAAATGACCTTTACCATTTTTAACCTTTGTTCTTTTAAATCAATTAGGAAAAAAATTGAATGAATTAAATGAGAGTCAGGAAGAAAAAATGGAGCCTGTTGTAAGTGTTATTAATATGTTATTAACTAGCCAAGAAAATCTTTATCCAATATTGATTTAGATTTTATATATTTAACCACAAGTAAATGTTACTGTATTTAATGTTTGTAACTTTTTAAATTATTTTTATTATTTGTTTGAAAAACAGGAGACCAACCTGACTGTGGTCACTGACTTCATCCTCCTGGGATTTCGGGGTGGCGGAACCTTCAGAATTGTGTTCTTCTTTCTTCTCCTTGTGACCTACTTCACAACCTTATTTGGAAACCTCCTGATCATCACTCTGGTTTTCTATAGTAAGAACCTTCAGTCGCCCATGTACATCTTCATCACACAACTATCTGTGAATGACATCCTACTGATCACCGATATTGTACCCAACATGCTTTATATTCAGAGTAATGATAAGGGCGCCATTACTTTCTCTGGATGCATCGCTCAGTTTTACTTCTTCAGTGCCTCAGAAACCTGCGAATGCTTCCTCCTCATGGTGATGTCTTATGACCGATATTTAGCCATATGTAAACCTTTGCGTTACCCTTCAATAATGAATGATACGCTTTACAGGAAATTACTAGCTATCACATGGATATTCAGCTTTTTGATCATATTAGTTGACACCATATCAACGTCTCAGTTATCTTTCTGTAAATCAAACATTATCGACCATTTCTTCTGTGATCTCGCTCCTTTGCTGGAAATCTCTTGTTCTGATCGTTATGTTCTTCAATTAGAAGTTTCAATACTTAGCGTTCCTATCATCCTCATTCCCTGTATGATAATCATAATTTCCTATTCTTATATATTTTTTACGGTCCTTCACATTCAGTCTAGTTCTGGTAGACGTAAAGTCTACTCCACCTGTAGCTCGCACCTGATAGTGGTCTCCATATTTTATTGGTCGGCATTCAGTGTTTATGTTCTTCCAATAAAAAGGAATTCAATGACCATGGTTAAAATCCTTTCACTGATGTATACTGTGGGAACTCCTCTGATAAACCCCATTATATACAGTCTGAGGAACAGAGATATCAAAATGGCATTATATAACCACGTCAGAAAACATATCTTTAATTGAGTATTTTGAGGTTTAGGATTTTGCTGCTTGGTGATAAAGAAGGTGGAACTGCATGTAGTGGTTGTTACATCAAAAGTATAGAGCCGCTAACAATGGTAAAAAAGCTAAACCTGACATGGAAATCATCATGATGGGGCACAATTAGAAGACCGGTGAGGAAGCTGCTCAGATGGCGATACGCCATACATTTTGCTGTCTTTACCATTTTTTCTAAAATACAAGAATTTTTAACTGATTTTTTAAAATAATAATTTGTAAAAACAATAGATTCTTTGTTAAAAACAATTGTTAAGTTTATTATGTTTTTTTCTTTTAAGTTCAGAAATCTGTCTAAAAACATGTAAGTCATGTCTTCTTTGATAAAAAAAAAGATGGAAAATTCTCAGATGAGCGGAAAAACACTAAAAATTTGTTGTAAGATTCTAAAAAATGTGGTCATAAAAAGCACGAAAAAATCTGCACCCTAATACAAGTAGAGTAATTGCAGTAGAAGCAATAATCTTATGGAAACTCGGATGGCTGTCTAATTAATAATGATAAAAATTTGTGCATATTGATTAGCTGGTGCATCCCATTATTGATTCTGGAATATAGATCCTGAACTGCAAGTGCACCCTAAATTGACTTTTTAGAGCTATACAGATTTGTATTAAGTGAAGTTAGCTCTCAATGCCCTATTGTTATTATTTTATTTTTTTTAGCCAACACCAACCTCTATCGCCATCCCTCAGCTTGCCATTCAGTCCTCGTTTCCATTGATAGATGCCATATCTCTAGCCTCTTAATTATAAGCAAAGACTTCCGGCCGTGTCCAGGCCAGAGCTCACTCCATGTCATCTGGCTGTGATGGCGATGTGACCTTATGATGTACAGTGAGCTACGTTGAGCGATGGTGGAAAGAAGAGGACCCAATGACAAGCAGAGAGGTCAGCTGAGAGGTGAGTATTTTTTTTTTTTTAGCTTTTGATGTTCAATCATAAGTTTGATGATTGTAAGCTGGAGACTACCAGTGACAATAAATGTAGAGATTTCTATTAAAAATACAAAGATTAAACTGTTGTGTTTTGGTCCTGATGAAGAGGTTTGAAGACCTTGAAATGTTTTGACATAATAAATTCATAAATTCATGCTCGACCTTAATGTTTGATCATACATGTGAACCACTGAGAAGCACAGACTCCCACCGTATTCCTCATTTTCATGCAATGTACAGTAGGTATGGAAAGTATTCAGACCTCTTTGTCTCATTAATGTACACTCTGCACCCCATCTTGGCTGAAAATAACAGAAATGTAGTAATTTTTGCAAATTTTTAAAAAAAGAAAAACTGAAATATCACATGTTCATAAGTCATCAGACCCTTTGCTCAGTATTGAGTAGAAGCCCCTTTTGAGCTAGCACTGCCATTCTTGGGAATGATGCAACATATTTTTCACCTCTGGATTTGAGGATCCTCTGTCATTCTGCCATGCAGATCCTCTCCAGTTCCATCAGGTTGGATAGTGAACGTTGGTGGACAGCCATTTTCAGGCCTCTTCAGAAATGCTCAGTTGGTTTTAGGTCAGGGCTCTGGCTGGGCCAGTGAAGAATGGTCACAGAGTTGTTCTAAAGCCACTCCTTTGTTATTTTAGCTGTGTGCTTAGGGTCATTGTCTTGTTGGAAGTTGAACCTTCGGCCAAGTCTGATGTCTAGAGCTCTCTGGAAGAGGTTTTCATCCAGGATTTCTCAGTATTTGACTGCATTCATGTTTCCTTCAATGACAACCAGTTGTCCTGTCCTTGCAGCTGAAAAACACCCCCATAGCATGATGCTGCCACCACCATATTTCACTGTTGGGATTGTATTGGGCAGGTGATGAGCAGTGCCTGGTTTTCTCCACACATACCGCTTACAATTATCATCAAAAGGTCTATCTTTGTCTCATAAGACCAGAGCATCTTATTTCTTATATTCTAGGAGTCCTTCATGTGCTTTTTAGCAAACTCTATTTGGGCTTTCATATGTCTTGCACTGAGGAGATACTTCCATCAGGCCCCTCAGCCATAAAGGCCTGGTGGAGCGCTGCGGTGACAGTTGACTTTGTGGAACTTTCCCTCATCTCCCCACTACATCTCTGGAGTTCAGGAACAGTGATCTTGGAGTTCTTCTTTACCTCTCTCACTAAGGCTCTTCTCCCAGGATTGCTCAGTTTGGCTGAATGGGCAGTTTTAGTAAGACTTCTGGTGGTCCCAAATTTCTTCTATTTAAGGATTATGGAGGCCACTGTACTCTTAGGAACCTTGAGTACTGTAGAAATTATGTTGTAACCTTGGCCATATGTGTGCCTTGCGACAATTCTGTCTCTGATTGGCAGGTTCCTTTGACCTCATGATTCTGATTTGGTCTGACATGAACCGTGAGCTGTGAGGTCTTATATAGACAGATGTGTGTCTTTCCAAATCCAGTCCTATCAGTTTAATTAATCACAGCTGGACTCCAATGAAGGAGTAGAACCATCTCAAGAATGATCACTAGGAAATGGACAGCATGTAAACTAAATATGAGTGCCTGGGCAAAGGGTCTGAATACTTATGACCATGTGATTTTTCAGTTTTTGTTTTTTATTAAATTTGCAAAAATGTCCACATTTCTGTTTTTTTAAGTCAAGATGGAGTGCAGAGTGTACATTAATATGTTTTTTATTTTTATTTTCCAAATGGCTGTAATGAAACACAGTGAAAAATTTAAAGGGGTCTGTTAGGCATCAAAATTATGCTGCTGCACAGGGGGAATCTCAAACCATGTCTTCTGTGGTCTCCTATTCTTCTCAGCCACAGAAGATCCTGCTCAGCAGCGACATCAGTCCCAGTGTCTTGCTCAGGATAATGCTGTGCATCTGGTTGCTGCTGCCTCCCCAGGTCCAGCTATAGCAACCAGCATTAGTCAGTGGTGAGCAGACGCTCCTGAGACTAAGTCCTGCTTTTGGCCTTCTGAGCATGCCCGTGAGATGACCACTCATTGGTGGTTGGAGGTCACGTGCCCAGGTCCTCAAGCAGCTTGGATTCGTCCATTAGCAAGGTCCTGGAAGACTGCAGCTGTGAAAGGATCTCACGGCTGAACGGCGATGCGGTAAGATATCCAAATATTGTGATGTGTGTGCAAGCGTGTATGTCTCTGGTGCCAGCTCCTAATTATCCCCTTCCCTCGTGTTGTGAATGAGTCTTGGTGTTTGGAGCAAAAGACAGCACCTGGTAGTGACATTGACAGTGCGCTCAGTCTGCACAGTACATCATAGTTAGCGTATTTTAGTGGCATTCATCATTGTGACACCGTGTGCACTCTGTGCGCTAAATCCGCTAGTTAGTGTTGGTGAGTGGAGATCGCTAGTGCAATGCCGTGCGCACTCTGTGTGCTAAATTTATTCAGTTTGGCTCTGTCTATACATTGCTAATGTGACACGGGGCACATAGTTTGTCTAAATAGACTCTCACCCCCGCATCCTAGGGGCTGAAACTTGTGACCTCACTTACAGTATGCTAATTCTGCTGTGCCCTGTGACAGCTAACAGGCTATGGCATCCGTATACTATGGTACGGTGCTTCTGTGAAGTAACAGAGCTCGCCACAGTACACACTGAGTGATGGTTAACTCGCGTGTTCGGTGCAATACCGCCAAGCACCTTATAGTTATTATATTTATTTGGTGTGTTACGCCAGCCCAAACCGGGTTTGAATACTTTCCGTACCCACTGTATCACCTTGATGTTCTTGCAGCAGCCTTTACATGCTTCTATAGGAGTTGTGACTGTCACAACCCTATCAGTTGAGCGTACCTATAACATTTTATTCCACTTGGTTATCAGATGAAACCATTTTTGCACTTTTTGTCTGTCCAGTTTTTCCAGTTTAAATTACGATTTAACCAAATTATATTAAAATGTTCTTTGGACTTTCTAAAAACTTCAATTTAAAAAAGGTGTGATGAAATTATAGTAGGAAAGTAGGGAAATAGTCATCTCACTGGTCAGCTGTAACTCATAAGTATCCAAGGAATCCTGATTTTAGAGATAAATTTGCAATATGGTAGACTTCAAGCAAATAGGTCCAGTTGGATAAAACTATTTTTTTTGTATGTCTACAAAATCGTGGAAACATATCATATATCTATACAAACAGCAGACATGATTAATTGCTTCATATACAGTTTGTAAAAAAGCTTCTTGCGTATTTATGTCATATCTAGTGTTGAGCGATACCTTCCGATATGCAAAGGTATTGGTATCGGATTGAATCGGCCGATATCCAAAAAATATCGGATATCGCCAATACCGATACCCGATACCAATGCATATCAATGGGACACAAAATATCGGAATGGTTCCCAGGGTCTGAAGGATAGGAAACTCTCCTTCAGGCCCTGGGATCCATATTCATGTATAAAATAAAGAATAAAAATAAAAAATATTGATATACTCACCTCTCTGACGGCCCCGGCTCTCACCGGTCCAAGCGTCTGCCTCCGTTCCTAAGAATGCAGAGTGAAGGACCTTCGATGACATCGCGGCTTATGATTGGTCGCGTGACCGCTCATGTGACCGCTCACACGACCAATCACAAGCCGCGACGTCATCGAAGGTCCTTAACTCCCTGCATTCTTAGGAACGGCGGCACCGTTAAGGTGCAGGGTCCGCCGGAGGGGTGAGTATATCAATATTTTTTTTTATTATTTTTTTTTTTACATGGATATGGATCCCAGGGCCTGAAGGAGAGTCTCCTCTCCTCCAGACCCTGGGAACCATACGCACCGCACACTTCCGATTCCGATATCGCAAAAATATCGGAACTCGGTATCGGAATTCCGATACAGCAAATATCGGCCGATACCCGATATTTGCAGTATCGGAATGCTCAACACTAATCATATCTTAAATGATCATATGATAATTTCAACTTATCTACAACTTGCAAATATTGGACATATAATAATGAAAATAAACAATGATATCTAATGTCTTATCTTATGTCTAACATGTGGTAGGAATATGAAAAGCAGCACTTACTGAATCCTTTTTTCTAAAAAGTCCTTTAATCCACTGAATGGGAAATCATTGCAGTATTCAGGTTTATAGGGGATATGTGCTGGGGATGAGGTGGACGATGGTCATTTCAGATCCTGCTGATGCGTCTACGGGTCCATAATGGGAGTGACCAATTACCACTTCCTTCTGAGGCCCTTCCCTTACACACGTTAGTCGATAACACATGCAAATAAAATACCAACACATATACTTAATAGGCATATTATAAAACACAGACATGTCTGTTTTATCTATGAATCCTTAAGGATCTTGGATATCTGTATCTACAATATATTTGACTTCTCTTTTTAAAAACAATCTGTTGTAATCACCTCCTTGTCCAGGATATTTTTCTTTTTCTAAGCCTGTGTACCTGAGTATATTTGGGTTAGCATTATGACTAGTGATGAGTGAATAGAGAAATATTCAGATTCTGGAAAATCAGCACAAATAATTTCTAATATACCTGTGTAGTGTTGAGCATTCCGATACCACAAGTATCGGGTATCGGCCGATACTTAGAGGTATCGGAATTCCGATATCGAGATCCAATACTTGCCGCGTATCGGATACCGGAATCGGAAGTTCCCAGGATTCAAACTGCACAAATTTGTACGAAATCAGCCAATGAGAATGATTCCAAGTGTGGGCACATCCTGTTTAGCATGGAGGGCATGAAACTACTGGCAAGGCTGTGATTGGCTGCTGAAATGATGTTATGATGCAGTTTAAAAGTCGCTGGCGCCATTTTGCGCTCACTCTGCTGTGAATTCAGTTAGTGACAGGACGCTGTTTGCTGACTGAGGGCCAGTTTTGAGATAGCGATTTGCTTAATTGTTCTTTTCCAAGGCTAATTTAGCAACCGCTGTGTTCACCTGCTAATCACCTTGCTTTTGCCTTGCAGCGCTGTTTTCACAGCGATCTGCAAGGTCTATGTGTGTGTGTGTGTGTGTGAGTGCAGCCCACTCTCTAGTCTGAGTGCAGCCATAGGCCATCCATAGCTGGTTGTATTCAGTTCAGGGAGGGTGGTTCATTGCCTCATACTGTTCTTTGTTTTTTTTTGTTTGTTTTTTTGAAGTAGTGCAGGCTGCTGCACATTTTTTCTAATAATTCCTATTAGTGACTTTCCACCCGTCTCCAGCTAACTTGTGGAAAAACACTACATAGGATAACGTAGAGGAGGGTTTTTGGGCTTTGCAGCGCCGTTTACGGCTGTCTGCACGATTTCTGTGTGACTGCAGCTCGCCCTGTAGTCTGTGAGCAGCCATAGCCTGGTTGTCTCCAGCTCAGGGTTCTTCACTGCGTCATACCGTAAAATCAATTTTCCTTTTGTTTTAAGTAGTGCAGGCTGCTGCACATTTTTTCAAAAAATTCCTATTAGTGTCTTTCCACCCGTCTCCAGCTAACTTGTGGAAAAACACTACATAGGATAACGTAGAGGAGGGTTTTTGGGCCTTGCAGCACCGTTTACGGCTGTCTGCACGGTCTCCGTGTGACTGCAGCTCGCCCTGTAGTCTGTGAGCAGCCATAGCCTGGTTGTCTCCAGCTCAGGGTTCTTCACTGCGTCATACCGTAAAATCAATTTTCCTTTTGTTTTAAGTAGTGCAGGCTGCTGCACATTTTTTCAAAAAATTCCTATTAGTGTCTTTCCACCCGTCTCCAGCTAACTTGTGGAAAAACACTACATAGGATAACGTAGAGGAGGGTTTTTGGGCCTTGCAGCGCCGTTTACGGCTGTCTGCACGGTCTCCGTGTGACTGCAGCTCTCTCTGTTGTCAGTTCAGCCCCCAAAAAATAAATAAATAATAAAGTTCACCAAACACACCAGTGACACCACTTTACATTTGTGTAGGCCACATTAGCTCATATTAAAGTCTAGTCCACACTTTAGAAAATTAGTGTTTCTTATACCTGTTAGGAGCTCTTCAGGAATAAGCACACAAAGCCGTTAGTACTTTTCTGCTTATCTTTATCAGTCAACCAAGATGAAGAAGGCAGTGAGTAAGGCACGTGGGCATGGGCGCGGAGCAGGGAGAGGACATGGGGATTCTGTGCCTGCTGCGGGCACCGGTGACTCATCAGCACCCACTTTCACCAGGGAACAGTCGTTCATGCGCAGCTTTGTCACAGAGCACCGTACACCGCTGCTGCGTGAAGAACAAATTGAAGCCGTTGTCGGATAGATGGCAGCTAATGCATTGACTTCAATTAGTGCCACATCCTCTCAGACACAGAGCACTGGAGAGCAGCCATCTGTCTCTTCACCACCTGCCAAATTGCCCAGGCAGACAGAGATCCCAGGACAGGAGCCGTCTCTACTTCTGTTCTCTGAATCATCTCTTGGCTTGGAAACAGGGGGCCAGCCAAGCAGCATTGGAGAAATGGAAGAAGAGGCAGGGTGCAGTGATGCCCAACCACTTTTTCTCTCTTCCTCTGAAGAGGCGGGTGGGCCAGTGCCTCCGGTCACCACATCGCAGGCCGCATCCGCTGATGACACTCAGGTGCCACTTTCTGGTGCGTGCTCTGCTGCTGAGACTACCCAGGAGGAGCAGTTGGGGGCAGAGGGTAGTGTAGATGATGAGGTCCTTGACCCATCTTGGCGTGAGGGACAGGAAGGTGGTGGGAGCAGCTCTGAGGAAGAGATTCCCCGTACGGCCCAAAGAGGGAGAGGGAGGGGGAAGACTGTGGATCCTGCAGCCTCCGCTTTGGCACCCATTAGGAGCATGTCTCTTCCAAAAGCCAAAAAGGGCGCTCCCAAGACTTGCAGTGCCTGGTCCTTTTTTGACACAGTTGCAGATGACATTTGCTATGTCAAATGCAAGGTGTGTCATCACAAAGTCAAAAGAGGTCGAAATGTCAGCAACCTCAATACCTCCAACATGTGGAAACATGTGCGCACCAGGCACGCGGCGGAGTTAGAAAAACACACTGAAGAGCTAGGCCAACCAACAGCGGCAGCTACCACCTCTTCAGCTCGTGTTGCCTCTTCCTCCAGCTCACACGCAGCTGGTTCGGCTTCCTCCCAGGATCGCCGTGGAAGAACCTCTGGCCCTGTTGTCCAGAGACCCGCTGTAATTCCACCCGCAGCACCACTTTCCCAGTCATCCACACACTCCCAGCCCAGTCTACAGCCATCGGTAGTACAGGCATGGGAGAAAAGGCGGCCTTTCTCGTCAAACCACCCACGAGCACAGGCTCTGACTGCAGGCATTGCCAAACTTCTGTCACTGGAAATGCTGTCATTCAGGCTGGTGGAAACTGACAGCTTCCGTGACTTGATGTCATTGGCAGTCCCAAAGTACAATGTGCCCAGCCGCTTTTACTTCAGCAGGCAAGCCGTCCCTGCACAAGCATGTGGAGGGACACATAAAACACGCGCTACTGAATGCCGTCAGTAGCAAGGTCCACCTCACCACCGATGCGTGGACCAGTCAACATGGACAGGGGCGATACCTTTCCCTCACTGCCCATTGGGTTAATGTCGTTGAGCCGGGTACAGATCGTGCGAGTGGCGCAGGACGTGTCCTGCCCACTCCAAGGATTGCAGGAATCCATTCTGTACGCATTGACTCCTCCTCTTACACCAGTTCATCAGAATCATCGCTGCAGGAGCCGTCACAGTCCACCTCCACATGGACCCGTGATGAACGTTTACCTGTTACGACCGAAGTGAGCACAGCCGTGGCCAAACGTCAACAGGCCGTCTTGAAATTAATTTCTTTGGGGAATCGAAGCCACACAGCGCAGGAGCTCTGGAATGCCATCAAGCAGGAGAGCGATGTGTGGTTTGTGCCAGCGAATCTCCAGCCAGGCATGGTAGTGTGTGATAATGGCCGAAATCTGGTGGCAGCTCTGGGCCTCGGCAACCTCACTCACATCCCATGTCTGGCACATGTGTTCAATTTGGTCGTGCAGAGTTTTTTGAGGGACTATCCGGATCTTGATGCGCTGCTGCACAAGGTACGCCTAGAGTGTGCTCACTTGCGGCGTTCCAGCACGGCAAAAGCGCGCATTGCGGCTCTGCAGCACCGACACCACCTGCCGGAACATCGCATCATATGTGACCTACCTACCAGGTGGAATTCAACGTTACATATGTTGGAGCGGTTGTGTGAGCAGCAGCAAGCTGTAATGGAGTACCAGCTGCATCAGGCGCAAAGAAGTCGCTCTCCGCGCCGTACAGACTTCACAACCACAGAGTGGGCCACTATGAATGACGTCTGCCAGGTTTTGCGTCCCTTTGATTATTCCACGCGGATGGCGAGTGCAGATGATGCACTAGTCAGCATGACTGTCCCCCTTATCTGCCTGCTTGAAAAATCACTGCAAGCGCTAAGGGATGATGTTGTGGAAGAGGTGGAGGATGAGGATTCACCATTTCCATCATCTTCTGGACAGTCAGCGCCACGTGGTTCCTCACAAACGCGTAGGCAGGGGACAGTTTGTGAGGAGGATGAGGAGGAGTCAATGGAGGAGGAAGACATCCGTCCAGAGGAGGGAGTTACACAATTGTCCAGTACTCAGTGTGTACAGCGAGGGTGGGGTGATGACGAGCGGGCAGAGATCACGCCTCCAGCAGGGGACAGCATTTCTTGGGCAGTTGGCAGTCTGCAGCACATGGTGGATTACATGCTGCAGTGCCTGAGAAACGACCGCCGCATCGCCCACATTCTCAACATGTCTGATTATTGGGTGTTCACCCTCCTCGATCCTCGCTACCGGGACAACGTAGAAAGCCTCATCACACCGTTGAACCGGGAGCGAAAAATGCAGGAGTACCAAGACACACTGGTGAATTCCATCATCTTCTCCATTCCAACTGAGAGAAGTGCTGCTAGTGCATTACAAAGCAGCTCAGTGCGTCCAGGCAGTGGTGGATGCTCTGCACAAAGAGGGGGCAGAAGTAGTGCCTCTGCCCAAGGCAAGACCAGTATGGCCCAACTGTGGCACAGTTTTCTGTGCCCGCCACAAAAGTCTACACCATCACAGACGGCTCCAGTCAGCAGGAGGCAACGGTTCCGTCAGATGGTGACAGACTACATGTCTTGCCCTCTTGCTGTACTCCCAGACGGCTCTTCACCTTTCAAGTTTTGGGTCTCAAAGCTGGATACATGGCCAGAGCTAAGCCAGTATGCATTGGAGGTGCTGGCTTGCCCTGCGGCTAGTGTATTATCGGAACGCGTCTTTAGTGCTGCAGGTGGTGTACTAACTGACCGTCGCATGCGACTATCCTCCGATAACGTTGACCGGCTTACTTTCCTGAAAATGAACAAGGCCTGGATCTCGCAGGAATTTCCCACTCCCCTTCCTGATTAAGTAATTAGGTGACTGTCTACGTTATCCAGGTCTCCTGTTGTGTTCATCTTTCTACCACCTGAACTTAAATTCCTGGGTTCCAACACCGCCAGTTGAGGCTCAGAAGTGCCGTCTGCACAGTCAAAACATACGACCCAGTGTTATTGGGTTTCAGTAACGTCAGCTGATCCCCAGCTGTGTAGCCGGCAATGTGTCCTGCGACCGCCACGCTGACACAACAACTGAAATATAAGGGAACCTGTCCCCCCCCCCCAAGGCATTTGTTACTGAAAGAGCCACCTTGTGCAGCAGTAATGCTGCACAAGGAAAAGGTAGCTATTTTTGTTTAGCTCCTTGCACACGCAGAACTTAACACTTATAAAATGTGTCCACTGATACCGTAAAACGGTCCCGGAGGTGGGACTTTCCTTCGTAATATGATGCAGCACAGCTGTCATTCCTACCCCCTTGGCGCCGTGCCCCGGCTCCTCAGCGTTGTTTGATTCCGTCCCGGAGCCTGCACTGTTATGTTATTCCTTGGCCAGGCACACTTAGCGCTGCCCATCTTCTGACATCATTTGGTGTCAGGCTGGCTGCGCCTGTGCGGCCGCGCTGGCCGAGAGCCCGCCTCGCATTGTCTTCTGATTTAACCCCAATGGGGGCCTGAGATCCATGGACATGCGCAGTGCATATCTGAACCTCTGCCTCTCACTCATCTCCCTACGGCTTCTTCAGACTGTGCGATGTCAGCTGATCCCTAATAGCATGCCACGGCCGTGACGCCGCACAGTCTGAAGAAGCCGTAGGGAGGGGAGTGAGAGGCGAGGATATGCACTGCGCATGGCCACGGATCCCAGGCCCGTGGTGGGATTACATTAGACGACACTGCGAGGCGGGCTCTCGGCCAGCGCGGCCGCACAGGCGTAGCCAGCCTGACACCAAATGATGTCAGAAGATGGGCAGCGCTAAGTGTGCCTGGCCAAGGGATAACATAACAGCGCAGGCTCCGGGACGGAATCAAACAACGCTGAGGAGCTGGGGCACAGCGCCAAGGGGGTAGGAATGACAGCTGTGCTGCGTCATATTACGAAGGAAAGGCCCACCTCCGGGACGGTCTCACGGTTTCAGGGGACACATTTTATAAGTGTTTAGTTCTGTGTTTGCAAGGAGCATAATGAAAAGAGCCACCTTTTCCTTTTGCATCTTTTGTGCTGCACAAGCTGTCTCTTTCAGCTACAAACGCCTTGGGGGGGGTTAAAGGTTCCCTTTCGACTTTCTCCAATCAGGCTTCGGCCTACATTGTGTTCCTCTGCTTCTCCTGCTGTCCCTGGGCTCCAACACCGCTAGTTGTTGCCTGGTAGTGCTGTACGCACAGTCAACAGTCGCTCCTCTGTTATTGGGGTTCAGTAACGTCAGCTGTTCCCCAGCTGTGTGTGTGGCAATCCCTCCTATCTCCTCCACCTCCTCCTCCTCCTGTCCCTGGGCTCCAACACCGCTAGTTGCTGTCCAGAAGTGCTGTACGCAGAGAGCCAAACACCTCGCCAATGTGTTAGTGGGGTTCAGTAACGTCAGCTGTTCCCCAGCTGTGTGTGTGGCAATCCCTCCTATCTCCTCCACCTCCTCCTCCTCCTGTCCCTGGGCTCCAACACCGCTAGTTGCTGTCCAGAAGTGCTGTACGCACAGAGCCAAACACCTCGCCAATGTGTTAGTGAGGTTCAGTAACGCCTGCTGCTCCCCTGCTGTGTGTGTGGCAATCCCTCCTATCTCCTCCACCTCCTCCTCCTCCTGTCCCTGGGCTCCAACACCGCTAGTTGCTGTCCAGAAGTGCTGTACGCACAGAGCCAAACACCTCGCCAATGTGTTAGTGGGGTTCAGTAACGTCAGCTGTTCCCCTGCTGTGTGTGTGGCAATCCCTCCTATCTCCTCCACCTCCTCCTCCTCCTGTCCCTGGGCTCCAACACCGCTAGTTGCTGTCCAGAAGTGCTGTACGCACAGAGCCAAACACCTCGCCAATGTGTTAGTGGGGTTCAGTAACGCCTGCTGCTCCCCTGCTGTGTGTGTGGCAATCCCTCCTATCTCCTCCACCTCCTCCTCCTCCTGTCCCTGGGCTCCAACACCGCTAGTTGCTGTCCAGAAGTGCTGTACGCACAGAGCCAAACACCTCGCCAATGTGTTAGTGGGGTTCAGTAACGTCAGCTGTTCCCCTGCTGTGTGTGTGGCAATCCCTCCTATCTCCTCCACCTCCTCCTCCTCCTGTCCCTGGGCTCCAACACCGCTAGTTGCTGTCCAGAAGTGCTGTACGCACAGAGCCAAACACCTCGCCAATGTGTTAGTGGGGTTCAGTAACGCCTGCTGCTCCCCTGCTGTGTGTGTGGCAATCCCTCCTATCTCCTCCACCTCCTCCTCCTCCTGTCCCTGGGCTCCAATACCGCTAGTTGCTGTCCAGAAGTGCTGTACGCACAGAGCCAAACACCTCACCAACGTGTTATTGGGGTTCAGTAATGTCAGCTGTTCCCCAGCTGTGTGTGTGGCAATCCCTCCTATCTCCTCCACCTCCTCCTCCTCCTGTCCCTGGGCTCTAACACCGCTAGTTGCTGTCCAGAAGTGCTGTACGCACAGAGCCAAACACCTCGCCAATGTGTTATTGGGGTTCAGTAACGTCAGCTGTTCCCCAGCTGTGTGTGTGGCAATCCTTCCTATCTCCTCCACCTCCTCCTCCTCCTGTCCCTGGGCTCCAACACCGCTAGTTGCTGTCCAGAAGTGCTGTACGCACAGAGCCAAACACCTCGCCAATGTGTTATTGGGGTTCAGTAACGTCAGCTGTTCCCCAGCTGTGTGTGTGGCAATCCCTCCTATCTCCTCCACCTCCTCCTCCTCCTGTCCCTGGGCTCCAACACCGCTAGTTGCTGTCCAGAAGTGCTGTACGCACAGAGCCAAACACCTCGCCAATGTGTTAGTGGGGTTCAGTAACGCCTGCTGTTCCCCAGCTGTATGTGTGGCAATCCCTCCGATCTCCTCCACCTCCTCCTCCTCCTGTACCTGGGCTCCAACACCGCTAGTTGCTCTCCAGAAGTGCTGTATGCACAGAGCCAAACACCTCGCCAATGTGTTAGTGGGGTTCAGTAACGTCAGCTGTTCCCCAGCTGTGTGTGTGGCAATCCCTCCTATCTCCTCCACCTCCTCCTGTCCCTGGGCTCCAACACCGCTAGTTGCTGTCCAGAAGTGCTGTACGCACAGAGCCAAACACCTCGCCAATGTGTTAGTGGGGTTCAGTAACGCCTGCTGCTCCCCTGCTGTGTGTGGCAATCCCTCCTATCTCCTCCACCTCCTCCTCCTCCTGTCCCTGGGCTCCAACACCGCTAGTTGCTGTCCAGAAGTGCTGTACGCACAGAGCCAAACACCTCGCCAATGTGTTAGTGGGGTTCAGTAACGCCTGCTGCTGACCTGCTGTGTGTGTGGCAATCCCTCCTATCTCCTCCACCTCCTCCTCCTCCTGTCCCTGGGCTCCAACACCGCTAGTTGCTGTCCAGAAGTGTTGTACGCACAGTCCCAACACTCGCTCCTCTGTTATTGGGGTTCAGTAACGTCAGCTGTTCCCCAGCTGTGTGTGTGGCAATCCCTCCTATCTCCTCCACCTCCTCCTCCTGTCCCTGGGCTCCAACACCGCTAGTTGCTGTCCAGAAGTGCTGTACGCACAGAGCCAAACATCTCGCCAATGTGTTAGTGGGGTTCAGTAATGCCTGCTGTTCCCCTGCTGTGTATACGGCAACGTGTACTGCGACCGCCACGCAGGCACAACTAGTTAAATTTAAGGGAACCTGTCCCCCCCCCAGGCGTTTGTTACTGAAGGAGCCACCTTGTGCAGCAGTAATGATGCAAAGGGAAAAAGTGCCTCTTTTCGTGGTGCTCCTTGCACATGCTGAACCTAACACTTATGAAATGTGTCCCCTCACACCGTTAAACCGTCCGGTAGGTGGAACTTTCCTTTGTCATGTGACGCAGCACAGCCGTCATTCTTACCCCCTTGGCGCCGTGCGCCGCCTCCTCAGCGTTGTTTGAATCTGTCCCGGAGCCTGCGCTCTTAGGTTAGCCCTTGGCCATGCACACATTTTGCGCTGCCCGTCTTCTGACATCATTTGGTGTCAGGCTGGCTGCGCCTGTGCGGCCGCGCTGGCCGAGAGCCCGCCTCGCAGTGTCTTCTGATTTAATCCCACTGGGGGCCTGAGACCCATGGACATGCGCAGTGCATATCTGAACCTCCACCTCTCACTCATCTCCCTACGGCTTCTTCAGACTGTGCGGTGTCAGCTGATCCCTAATAGCATGCCACGGCCGTGACACCGCACAGTCTGAAGAAGCCGTAGGGAGGGGAGTGAGAGGCGAGGATATGCACTGCGCATGGCCACGGATCCCAGGCCCGCGGTGGGATTACATTAGATGACACTGCGAGGCGGGCTCTCGGCCAGCACGGCCGCACAGGCGCAGCCAGCCTGACACCAAATCATGTCAGAAGACGGGCAGCGCAAAATGTGTTCATGGCCAAGGGCTAACCTAACAGCGCAGGCTCCGGGACAGATTCAAACAATGCTGAGGAGGCGGCGCTCGGCGCCAAGGGGGTAAGAATGACGGCTGTGCTGCGTCACATGACAAAGGAAAGTTCCACCTACCGGACGGTTTAACGGTGTGGGGGGACACATTTCATAAGTGTTAGGTTCAGCATGTGCAAGGACCATAATTAAAAGAGCTAAGTTTACCTTTTCCAGCATTAGTGCTGTACACGATGGCTCTTTCAGCTACAAACGCCTGGGGGGGTTAAAGGTTCCCTTTCAACTTGCTCCAGTGCAGGCTTCGGCCTACACTCCGCTCCCCCTGCTCCTCCTGCTGACCCTGGGCTCTAACACCGCCAGTTGGGGCCCAGATGTGCTAGCTGCACAGAGAAAAACACCAGCCAATGTGTAAGTGGGGTTCAGCACCGCCAGCTGTTCCCCTGCTGTGTAGCCGGCAACGTGTCCTGCGACCGCCACGCAGACACAAGAACTGAAATTGAAGGGAACCTGTGCCCCCTCCCCCAGGTGTTTCTATGTTTTACAGCCACCTTGTACAGCAGTAATGCTGCATGTGTGCAAGGTGGCTCAGAAACTTATTCTCCTTGCCCATGTGGAACTGAACACGTCTAAAATGAGTCCTCTGAGACCATTAAAACGTCCCTCAGGTGTGATTTTCCTTTGTATTGACACGCAACAAGCTCCTTGGTAGCGCTGCCCGTCTTCTGGCATCATTGTTTGGCTGGCTGCGCCTCTGCGGCCGCCTTGCCCCACACAACGCCCCTCTGTGTCTTATTTATTTTGACTGCGAGGGTGTGATTGACGGGCATGAACGGTGCATTTCTTCGCCTATCCCTCATCTCCTTCCGCCTTCTTCGGACTGTGCGGCTTCATGGCCGTGGCATGCGATAAGGGATCAGCTGACGCCGCATAGTCTGAAGCAGGTGTAAGAACCCAAGCGAGAGGCAAACATATGTACTGCGCCAGGCCATGAATCCCAGCCCCGCAGTATTTTAGCAATGTTAAGACACTGCGGGGCTGGGATTCATGGGCATCGCGAACCGCACCGGCCAACATCAAATGTTGTCAGAGGACGGGCAGCGCTAACAGCGCAAGGCCAAGGGATAACACGACAGCACAGACTCCTGTGCAACAAATAACGATGCTCAGGAGGCCGCGCAAAGCACCAAGGTGGCATTTTTGTCAGCTGCGCTGCGTCTCATTACGAAGGGAACTCACGCCTCCAAAACAGTTTGACTGTGTAAGGGCCTAAATGTTATACGTGTTCCTTTCAGCGTGTGCAAGGAGCAAAATTAAAAGAGCAACCTTTGACTTGTGCAGCATTACTGCTGCCCAAGCTGTGGCTCTTGTAGTTTTTAACCCCTGAGGGGGGGTTAAAGGTTACTTTTAAAATCGGTTCAATTAGGCTTCGGCCTACACTCTGCTCCACCTGCAGAGCCC
Source organism: Ranitomeya variabilis (assembly GCF_051348905.1). NCBI lineage: Eukaryota > Metazoa > Chordata > Amphibia > Anura > Dendrobatidae > Ranitomeya > Ranitomeya variabilis. The sequence goes on along the minus strand of NC_135236.1, from coordinate 24,251,273 downwards.
GGGCTCCAACACCGCTAGTTGCTGTCCGGAAGTGCTGGATGCACAGAGCCAAACACCTCGCCAATGTGTCAGTGGGGTTCAGCACCGCCAGCTGTTCCCCTGCTGTGTAGCCGGCAACGTGTCCTGCGACAGCCACGCAGACACAACAGACCCAAAGCTGCCGCCAGTGCAGGCTTCGGCCTACACTCCGCTCCCTCTCCTCCTCCTGCTGACCCTGGGCTCTAACACCGCCAGTTGGGGCCCAGATGTGCTAGCTGCACAGAGAAAAACACCTCGCCAATGTGTCAGTGGGGTTCAGCACCGCCAGCTGTTCCCCTGCTGTGTAGCTGGCAACGTGTCCTGCGACAGCCACGCAGACAAAACAGACCCAAAGCTGCCGCCAGTGCAGGCTTCGGCCTACACTCCGCTCCCTCTCCTCCTCCTGCTGACCCTGGGCTCTAACACCGCCAGTTGGGGCCCAGATGTGCTAGCTGCACAGAGAAAAACACCTCGCCAATGTGTCAGTGGGGTTCGGCACCGCCAGCTGTTCCCCTGCTGTGTAGCCGGCAACGTGTCCTGCGACAGCCACGCAGACACAAGAACTGAAATTGAAGGGAACCTGTCCCCCCTCCCCCAGGCGTTTGTTTGTTTTCCAGCCACCTTGTACAGCAGTAATGCTGCATGTGTGCAAGGTGGCTCATAAACTTATTCTCCTTGCACATGTGGAACTGAACAACACGTCTAAAATGTGTCCTCTGTGACCATTTAACCGTCCCGGAGGTGTGACTTTCCTTTGTAATGACATGCTGCAACCCCCTTGGTAGCGCTGCCCATCTTCTGGCATCATTGTTTGGCTGCCTGCGCCTCTGCGGCCGCCCTGACCCACACAACACCCCTCGGTGTCTTATTTATTTTGACTGCGAGGGTGTGATTGATGGGCATGAGCAGTGCCTATGTTCGCCTGTCCCTCATCTCCTTCCGCCTTCTTCAGACTGTGCTGTTGTGAACTATACTTCTTGGCTCCCTCTTGTGGTCTCTAGTGGTATGGCACTGGGATTGTCTTTCCCCAGCTTGGTACCCACCTGGTTCGTTAGGCCAGGGGTGTTGCTTTTTAAACTTCCTGGATTCTTAGTCTGGTGCCTGGCATCGTTGTAATCAGTTCATTTCTGTTTGCTCCTGTCTTCTGGTCCTGGTTCTTTGCAAGATAAGCTAAGTCCTGCTTCCTTATTTTTGTTTATTTTGCATTGTTCTTATTTTTGTCCAGCTTGTACAAAATGTGATTCCTGATATTGCTGGAAGCTCTAGGGGGCTGATATTCTCCCCCCACACCGTTAGTCGGTTCGGGGGTTCTTGAATATTCAGCGTGGATATTTTGATAGGGTTTTTTGCTGACCGTATAAGTCATCTTCCTATATTCTGCTATTAGTCAGTGGGCCTCTCTTTGCTAAAACCTAGTTCATTCTTACGTTTGTCTTTTCTTCTTACCTCACCATTATTATTTGTTGGGGGCTTGTATTCAACTTTGGGGTCTTTTCTCTGGAGGCAAGAAAGGTCTTATTTTCCCTTATAGGGTTAGTTAGTTCTCCAGCTGGCGCGAGACGTCTAGAATCAACGTAGGTACGTTCCCCGGCTACTGCTAGTTGTTTGTGCTAGGATCAGGTATACGGTCAGCCTAGTTACCACTTCCCTATGAGCTGGTTTTTTGTGTTTGCAGACTTAGCTGAAACCTCTGAGATCCTCTGCCATTGGGGTCATAACACTGTGCGGCTTCATGGCCGTGGCATGAGATAAGGGATCAGCTGACGCCGCACAGTCTGAAGCGGGTGTAAGGACCCGAGTGTGAGAGGCGAACATATGTGCCATGAATCCCAGCCCCGCAGTGTTTTAACTATGTAAAGACACTGCAGGGCTGGGATTCATGGTCATCGCAAAGCGCAACGGCCGACATTAAATGAGGTCAGAAGATGGGCAGCGCTAACAGCGCAAGGCCAAGGGATAAAAGACAGCGCAGACTCCTGTACAGCAAATAACAATGCTCAGGAGGCTGCGCCCAGCACCAAGGTGGGATTCTTGACATCTGTGCTGCGTCTCACTACGAAGGGAACTCTCGCCTCCAACACAGTTTGACTGTATAAAGGGCTAAATGTTCTACGTGTTTCATTCAGCGTGTGCAAGGAGAAAAATTAAAAGAGCAACCTTTGACTTGTGCAGCACTACTGCTGCATAAGCTGTGGCTCTTCTAGTTTGTAACACCTGAGGGGGGGTTAAAGGTTACCTTTGAAATTGGTTCAATTAGGCTTCGGCCTACACTCCCCTCCCTCTCCTCCTCCTGCTGACCCTGGGCTCTAACACCGCCAGTTGGGGCCCAGATGTGCTAGCTGCACAGAGAAAAACACCTCGCCAATGTGTCAGTGGGGTTCGGCACCTCCAGCTGTTCCCCTGCTGTGTAGCCGGCAACGTGTCCTGCGACAGCCACGCAGACACAACAGACCCAAAGCTGCCGCCAGTGCAGGCTTCGGCCTACACTCCCCTCCCTCTCCTCCTCCTGCTGACCCTGGGCTCTAACACCGCCAGTTGGGGCTCTAGGAAGACAAGCTTGAATAGGTCCCCGTCCTGGTTCCAGTACCGTCAGCTGGTTCCGGGCAGAGCCTTTGGCTTAGGTGCCTCCCTCTGGGTATCCGAGTTCCACCAACGTCAGGTGGTCCTTGGTAGTGCTTTCAGGCACGGGTACCTCCTGCTTAGTAACCGGGTTCCAGTAACGTCAGCTGGTCCTCGGTAGTTCCATTGGCTCTTGGACCTTCGGCTACCCATCCGGGTTCCAGTACCGTCAGCTGGTTCTCGGCAGTGTCTTTTGCTCTTGTAACTTCTGCTCCCCATCCTGGTTCCAGTACCATCAGCTGGTTCCGGGCAGAGCCTTTGGCTTAGGTGCCTCCCTCAGGGTATCCGAGTTCCACCAACGTCAGGTGGTCCTTGGTAGTGCTTTCAGGCACGGGTACCTCCTGCTTAATAACCGGGTTCCAGTAACGTCAGCTGGTCCTCGGTAGTTCCATTGGCTCTTGGACCTTCGGCTACCCATCCGGGTTCCAGTACCATCAGCTGGTTCTCGGCAGTGTCTTTTGCTCTTGTACCTTCTGCTCCCCATCCTGGTTCCAGTACCGTCAGCTGGTTCCGGGCAGAGCCTTTGGCTTAGGTGCCTCCCTCTGGGTATCCGAGTTCCACCAACGTCAGGTGGTCCTTGGTAGTGCTTTCAGGCACGGGTACCTCCTGCTTAGTAACCGGGTTCCAGTAACGTCAGCTGGTCCACAGTAGTTCCATTGGCTCTTGGACCTTCGGGTAGCCATCCGAGTTCCAGTTCCATCAGCTTTTTCTCGGCATTTTCTCAGCCTTCTTGTACCTTCTGCTACATTTCCAAGTTCAAGACCCTAAAGACGATGACCCGGAAGACCACCCCTAAGATGATGACGACACCAGAGACGACAACCACCGAGATGACGACGACCCTGGAGACGATGACCCTGAAGATGACCCCGATGACGACGACCCGGATGACGACGACCCCGGAGACAACGACCCTGGAGACAATGACAACCTGGAAGACCGAGAAGCAGAAGAACAAGAGGCTGCAGAACAAAGAGCAGAAGAACATTAAACATAAGACTAAATATCAGAGCAAAAGATATTATCTAAATTATAAGCAGAAGAAGAATAAGCAGTGTATGGGGGTGAGTCCGTTCCTCCTCGTGGTGCCCCTGGATAAAGCCTGATGCTGCAGGCCAAACTGAACGCGGACAAATGTAACTCTTTTGTGACAGGCAGAACGGAAGGTGTAATCTTCAAACTTTTATAGATAACAACTACGGGAATGCCTGTCACAAATAAGAATATGATGAAGAAGTGGAATATGAAGAAGATAATAGTTAAATAAAAAGAATATGAACAATGTAACAAAAAAAAAAAAATAGGTAGAAGATGAAGAAGAAGATGAATAAGGTGAAGAAGTTGATGTCAAAGAAGCTGATGATGAGGATAATGAAGAAGAAAGTGTCGGAGAAGTAAAAAAGAAGGTGAAGGGCGTGGAAGTAGTGAAACATCAATATCTGACAAAATAAGTAAAAAATTAACATAGTCAAAATCTTTCTAACGCCGAACGTCATAAAAAAAATAAAAATCCTGCTATTCTATTTGATTGGGCTAAACCTCTATGCCTTTAATGTCTCCGCCACCTCCCCCAATACATCCTACATTATTCTTAGTTGTTTTCCTTCATGTAGAATTAACCTACAAGGAAAGAAAGGGTTTATATTAATTCCGATATTTTCGTCCCATTGACTTGCATTGGGATCGGGTATCGGTATCGGATTAGATCCGATACTTTGACGGTATCGGCCGATACTTTCCGATACCGATACTTTCCGATATCGGAAGGTATCGCTCAACACTATACCTGTGTTCGTACCGAGTAACGAATCCAATGCAAGTCTATGGGAAAGCCAAATATTTTTCTACTGGACCCAACAAACATGTCCTCAGGCACGAGAAAAAAGCTGAAATGGATGGGAAACAAAACTACCGTATATACTTGAGTTTAAGCCAAGATTTTCAGTCCTTTTATTAGACTGAAAGTTCCCCTCTTGGCTTATACTTCAGTCGTTGTCCTGGGGGGGTCGGCGGGGGAGGAGGAGTGGTGACTGTCACATACTCACCTGCTCCTGGCGTGGTCCCTGCATCTCTGATGGTCTCCAGGCACCGGCAGCTCTTCCTGTGTTCAGCGGTCACGTGGTACCGCTCATTAAAGTAATGAATATGGATACATATCTATTACTTTAATGAGCAGTACGATGTGACCGCTGAATAAAGGAAGAAGCTGCTGGCTCCCGGAGACCATCTGACAGTGAGAAGCTGCCAAGGATCACGCTGGGAGCAGGTGAGTATAATGGAGGAGGGTGAGCATTGCACGATATTTGCCTGACCCCGTTCCACCGCCAAGAACCGCTCTGTCTTTCGCGTCCTCTACCTGTGATATTCAGGTCAGAGGGTGCGATGTCGTAGTTTGTGCACATCGGTGGAACGGGGTCAGGCGAATATCGCAAGTGCCGGGGGCCTGAGAGACGAAAGGTGAATATGTGATGTTTTTTATTTTAATCGCAGAAACAGCATATGGGGCATAATCTATGGAGCATCTTATGAGGCCATCAACCTTTGTACAGCATTGTATGGGGCATAACCTATGAAGCATCCTATGGGACCATCAAACTTTATGCCGCATTGTATGGGGCACATTTTTTACCGAGCATCAAGATTTATACAGCATTGTATGGAGCAAATGTTTCTATGGAGCATCTTATGGAGCCATTATTAACCTTTGTGCAGCATTATAAGGGGCATATTTTAATATGGAGCATCTTATGGGGCCCATCATAAACTGTATGGATCATTATATGGGGCTCCTAATTCAATATGGATATTCAAAAACACTTAACCTACTGATGTCTCAATTAAGTTTACTTTTATTTTTATCTATTTTTTTTTTAATTTACCAGTAGTTGCTCCATTTCCCACCCTAGACTTATACTCGTCATTACGTTTTCCCAGTTTTTTGTGGCAAAATTAGGGGTCTCGGCTTATACTCGGGTCGGCTTATACTCGCGCATATACGGTAAATGGGAACAGCATGGAGTAGATGACTGCATGCCCTTTTGACTCACATATGGTATCTGGGAATAATGTTGTCAGACTATTGCCCCAGTTTTACAGATTTATAAGAAGTCCTACCAAACAAAATCTAAAGTTGTTTTTAAATGCTAAGAAGCATTTTTCCTTCATAATTACATTTCTATAATGCAAAATAAAGTAAAAAAAAAATTAAAATTAAAACTCCCTTTAGCATATGTTCAGATGGAGTGCTTTTGCTTTAGTTTTTCACCTGAGTTTGGGAAGGGCGCTCATGTGGCCCTGTATCATACATTTGGGAGAGCTCTCACTCCTACATTTGAGAGTTCCCTCCTTCGTTCAAAATTGTTAGCTAGATAGTAGAATACATATTCCCCAGCACTTTACAATACCAGCTAAAACATGTCCATTTGAATCTTGGGTTTCGCCCACCACCACCCACACATCCATCGCCATATCATTATGTAGCCCTCGTTTGACATTTTCGGAGGGCCAGCAGATGCCGTGAAACCTCAGTTTGGGAAGGTCCCTCGGGTGGCCCCATTGTTGTGAACTCTGTTCTCGGACTCCCTCCTGTGGTCATGAGTGGTACTGTGTGAGTTCTGTCTTTGGGCTCCCTCTGGTGGCTCTTTTGTTATTCTGCGGGACTGTGGCTGGGATCAGCTGCTTCGTCACCTGCTAGTCAGGTTTCCTATTTAACTCACCTGGACCTTCAGTTGTTGCCTGCTGTCGTTGTATTCAGAACTGGTTCTGGGCTCTCCTGACTTCATTCGTATCTGTCTCTTCAAGAGAAGCTAAGTTTTTCCTAGTTCATTTTTGCTCATCTTTGTACAACATGTTTTTCAGTATTTGATGAGTTCTGTCCAGCTTGCTAATATGTGATCTTCTTGCTTGCTGGTAGCTCTGGGGTGCAGAGTTGCTCCCCTCACATCGTTAGTTGGTGTGGGGGTTCTTGCATTCTCTGCGTGGATATTTTTGGATAGGGTTTTATACTGACCGCACAGATTCTTTGCTATCCTCTATTTAGTGATTAGCGGGCCTCCTTTGCTGAACCTGTTTTCATTTCTACGTTTGTGCTTTATCCTTAATTCACCGTTATTATTTGTGGGGGGCTGTTCTAAACTTTGGGGTTATTTCTCTGAGGCAAGTGAGGCTTTTATTTCTCTCTAGGGGTAGCCAGTTTCTCAGGCTGTGAAGAGACGTCTAGGATTTCAGGAACGTTCCACGGCTACCTATAGTGTGTGCGGTTAGGATCAGGTTTGCGGTCAGTCTAGTTCCCACATCCCCAGTGCTCGTCCTGTTTTCCTACTTAGTTGGTCAGATTTGTGATCCTAAACCACTAAGGATCATAACAGTACAGCAGGACATAAAGTGTTAAATGCATAGCAGAAGCGGGATAAGAGAAGTCCTGAGTGCATTTTTTTTTCTTTGCTGCAGTTTGTCTAGCTTCTCTCCTCCCCTTAATCTCTGGGTGGCTCTGAGTTCAGCTGCAGACATGGATATTCAGAGTTTGACTTCTAGTATGGATCGTCTTACTGTAAGGGTACAAAGCATTCAGGATTATGTCATTCACAGTCCTATATCAGAACCTAAAATACCTATTCCTGAGTTGTTTTCTGGAGATAGATCTAGGTTTTTGAATTTTAAGAATAACGGCAAGTTGTTCCTTTCTTTGAGACCTCGTTCCTCAGGTGACCCTGCTCAACAAGTTAAAATTATTATTTCCTTGTTACGTGGTGACCCTCAGGATTGGGCATTCTCCCTGGCGCCAGGAGATCCTGCATTGCTGAATGTGGATGCGTTTTTTCTGGCGCTTGGATTGCTTTATGAGGAACCTAATCTTGTGGACCAGGCAGAAAAGGCTTTGCTGGCCCTCTCTCAGGGCCAGGATGAAGCAGAGATTTATTGTCAGAGATTTAGGAAGTGGTCGGTGCTTACTCAATGGAATGAGTGTGCCCTGGCAGCTATTTTCAGAAAATAGCTTTCTGAAGCCCTTAAGAATGTTATGGTGGGATTCCCCACGCCTGCGAGTCTGAATGAGTCTATGGCTTTGGCCATTCAGATTGATCGGCGTTTGCGGGAGTGCAAACCTGTGCACATCTGGTGGTATTTTCTGAACAGAAACCTGAATCTATGCAATGTGACAGGATTCTGACCAGAATTGAACGGCAAAATCATAGATGTCAGAATGGGTTGTGCTTTTACTGTGGTGATTCTGCTCATGTCATCTCAGATTGTTCTAAGCGCACAAAAAAGTTCGCTAAATCTGTCACCATTGGTACTGTACAGCCTAGATTCATTTTGTCTGTCACTTTGATTTGCTCTCTGTCATCCTACTCGGTTATGGCTTTTGTAGATTCAGGTGCTGCCCTGAATCTTATGGATTTGTCATTTGCCAGGCGCTGCGGTTTTGTCTTAGAGCCTTTGCAGTTCCCTATTCAACTGAAGGGAATTGATGCTACGCCATTGGCCAAGAATAAACCTCAGTACTGGACTCAAGTGACCATGTGTATGACTCCTGCACATCAGGAGGTGATTCGCTTTCTTGTACTATATAATTTGCATGATGTTGTCGTGTTAGGTCTGCCATGGTTGCAGGCTCATAATCCAGTCTTGGATTGGAAAGCAATGTCTGTGTTAAGTTGGGGTTGCCAGGGAATTCATGGCGATGCTCCTTTGGTATCAATTGCTTCCTCTACTCCTTCTGAAGTCCCTGAGTTTTTGTCGGACTACCAGGATGTATTTGATGAGCCCAAATCCAGTGCCCTACCTCCTCATAGGGATTGTGACTGTGCTATAAATTTGATTCCTGGTAGTAAGTTCCCTAAGGGACGATTGTTTAATCTGTCTGTACCAGAACATGCCGCTATGTGGAGTTATATCAAGGAGTCTTTGGAGAAGGGGCATATTCGCCCGTCCTCGTCACCTCTGGGTGCGGGATTCTTTTTTGTGGCCAAGAAGGATGGTTCTTTGAGACCCTGTATTGATTATCGCCTTCTAAATAAAATCACGGTCAAATTTCAGTATCCTTTGCCATTGTTATCCGATCTGTTTGCTCGGATTAGGGGGTCCAGATGGGTCACCAAGATAGATCTATGTGGTGCGTATAATCTTGTGCGTATAAAGCAGGGCGATGAATGGAAAACAGCATTTAATACGCTCGAAGGCCATTTTGAGTACTTGGTGATGCCTTTTGGACTTTCTAATGCCCCTTCTGTGTTTCAGTCCTTCATGCACGACATCTTCCGAGAATATCTGGATAAATTTATGATTGTGTATCTAGATGATATTTTGGTCTTCTCTGATGATTGGGAGTCCCATGTGAAGCAGGTCAGGATGGTATTTCAGGTCCTGCGTGCCAATGCTTTATTTGTGAAGGGCTCAAAGTGTCTCTTTGGAGACCAGAAGGTTTCCTTTTTGGGCTTTATTTTTTTCTTCTTCTACTATTGAGATGGATCCAGTCAAGGTCCAGGCTATTCATGACTGGACTCAACCTACATTGGTTAAGAGTCTTCAGAAGTTCTTGGGTTTTGCTAATTTTTACCGTCGTTTCATCGCTAATTTTTCTGGTGTGGTAAAGCCTTTGACGGATTTGACCAAGAAGGGTTCTGATGTGACTAATTGGTCTCCTGCGGCCGTGGAGGCCTTTCGGGAGCTTAAGCGCCGTTTTTCTTCGGCTCCGGTCTTGTGTCAGCCAGATGTCTCTCTTCCCTTCCAGGTTGAGGTTGATGCTTCTGAGATTGGAGCAGGGGCTGTCTTGTCGCAGAGAAGCTCTGATGGTTCTGTGATGAAGCCATGTGCCTTCTTTTCAAGGAAATTTTCGCCTGCCGAGCGGAATTATGATGTTGGTAATCGGGAGTTGTTGGCAATGAAGTGGGCATTTGAGGAGTGGCGATATTGGCTTGAGGGAGCCAAGCATCGTGTGGTGGTCTTGACTGATCACAAAAATTTGATTTATCTCGAGTCTGCCAAACGGTTGAATCCTAGACAGGCTCGTTGGTCGCTGTTTTTCTCCCGCTTCGATTTTGTGGTCTCGTACCTTCCTGGTTCGAAGAACGTGAAGGCTGATGCTCTTTGTAGGAGTTTTGTGCCTGACTCTCCTGGAGTTTCAGAACCGACTGGTATTCTCAGAGAGGGGATGATTTTGTCTGCCATTTCCCCAGATTTGCGACGGGTGCAACAGGAGTTTCAGGCGGATAGACCTGACCGTTGTCCACCAGAGAGACTGTTTGTCCTGGATAGATGGACCAGCAGAGTTATTTCCGAGGTTCATTCTTCGGTGTTGGTGGGTCATCCTGGGATTTTTGGTACCAGAGATTTGGTGGCTAGGTCCTTCTGGTGGCCTTCTTTGTCACGGGATGAGCGTTCCTTTGTGCAGTCCTGTGGGATTTGTGCTCGGGCTAAGCCTTGCTGTTCTCGTGCCAGTGGATTGCTTTTGCTGTTGCCTGTTCCGAAGAGGCCTTGGACGCATATTTCCATGGATTTTATTTCGGATCTTCCAGTCTCCCAGAGAATGTCTGTCATCTGGGTAGTTTGTGATCGTTTTTCTAAAATGGTATGTTGCCTTCCTCCTCCGATTTGGTTCCGCTGTTTTTTCAGAATGTGGTTCGTTTGCACGGCATCCCTGAAAATATTGTGTCTGACAGAGGATCCCAGTTTGTGTCCAGATTTTGGTGGTCCTTTTGTGCTAACATGGGCATTGATTTATCTTTTTCGTCGGCTTTCCATCCTCAGACGAATGGCCAAACCGAGCGAACTAATCAGACCTTGGAAACTTATTTAAGATGTTTTGTTTCGGCTGATCAGGATGACTGGGTGACTTTTTTGCCATTGGCCGAGTTTGCCCTTAATAATCGGGCTAGTTCCGCTACTTTGGTTTCGCCTTTTTTTTGTAACTCCGGTTTTCATCCTCGTTTTTCCTCGGGTCAGATTGAGCCTTCTGACTCTCCGGGGTATGGATTCTGTGGTGGATAGGTTGCAGCAGATTTGGAACCATGTTGTGGACAATTTGATGTTGTCACAAGAGAAGGCTCAGCGCTTTGCTAACCGCCGTCGCAGTGTGGGTCCCCGACTTTGTGTGGGGGATTTGGTGTGGTTTTCTTCTCGTTATGTTCCTATGAAGGTTTCTTCTCCTAAGTTTAAGCCTCGTTTCATCGGTCCTTATAAAATTTTGGAAATCCTTAACCCTGTGTCATTTCGTTTGGACCTCCCAGCATCGTTTGCCATTCATAATGTGTTCCATAGGATTTTGTTGCGGAGGTATGTGGTGCCTGTGGTTCCTTCTGTTGATCCTCCTGCTCCGGTGCTGGTTGAGGGAGAATTGGAGTACGTGGTGGAGAAGATCTTGGATTCTCATATTTCTAGACGGAGGCTTCAGTATTTAGGTAAGTGGAAGGGCTATGGTAAGGAGGATAATTCCTGGGTTGTCGCCTCTGATGTTCATGCGGCCGATTTGGTTCGTGCCTTCCATGTGGCTCATCTTGATCGCCCTGGGGGCTCTGATGAGGGTTCGGTGACCCCTCCTCAAGGGGGGGTACTGTTGTGAACTCTGTTCTCAGACTCCCTCCTGTGGTCATGAGTGGTACTGTGTGAGTTCTGTCTTTAGGCTCCCTCTGGTGGCTCTTTTGTTATTCTGCGGGACTGTGGCTGGGATCAGCTGCTTCGTCACCTGCTAGTCAGGTTTCCTATTTAACTCACCTGGACCTTCAGTTGTTGCCTGCTGTCGTTGTATTCAGAACTGGTTCTGGGCTCTCCTGACTTCATTCGTATCTGTCTCTTCAAGAGAAGCTAAGTTTTTCCTAGTTCATTTTTGCTCATCTTTGTACAACATGTTTTTCAGTATTTGATGAGTTCTGTCCAGCTTGCTAATATGTGATCTTCTTGCTTGCTGGTAGCTCTGGGGTGCAGAGTTGCTCCCCTCACATCGTTGGTGTGGGGGTTCTTGCATTTTCTGCGTGGATATTTTTGGATAGGGTTTTATACTGACCGCACAGATTCTTTGCTATCCTCTGTCTATTTAGTGATTAGCGGGCCTCCTTTGCTGAACCTGTTTTCATTTCTACGTTTGTGCTTTCTCCTTAATTCACCGTTATTATTTGTGGGGGGCTGTTCTAAACTTTGGGGTTATTTCTCTGAGGCAAGTGAGGCTTTTATTTCTCTCTAGGGGTAGCCAGTTTCTCAGGCTGTGAAGAGACATCTAGGATTTCAGGAACGTTCCACGGCTACCTATAGTGTGTGCGGTTAGGATCAGGTTTGCGGTCAGTCAAGTTCCCACATCCCCCGAGCTCGTCCTGTTTTCCTACTTAGTTGGTCAGATTTGTGATCCTAAGCCACTAAGGATCATAACACCCCGTATCATAAATTTGGGAGAGCTCTCACTCCTGAATTTGGGAGGTCCCTCCCTCTTTTGAAATTGTTAGCTAGATAGTGAAATACATATTCTCCAGCACTTTACTATGCCAGCTACAACATGCCCATTTGAATTTTGGGCCCTACTCGCTATCACCACCACGTCCACCGCCATGTCAATATGCAGCTTCCACTTCACATTTTCAGAGGGCCACAAGGTGCAGTGAAACCTGAGTTTTGTGAGCTCCACAGTTCATTTTCACCACCGGATCACAATGGAGCCACAGTCATAGTGGGTGAAGCCGCTGTAAGATAAATATAATACAGGAGATGGGTGAGCTGTACGATTAATGTCAGTAAATTGGATTCTGACAGACACCAAAAGCTATTGAATTAAATTCAAAATACAGTTTTATGCAAGCGAGGGCCTGTATTGTGGTCAGTCTTCCAGACCTGAAATCCATGTCAGGAACATTCACAAGCCTCATTTTACTTGGAAGCAGCATCCTCAAGGGAAAGAGACAGGAGTGCCATTGACCAATCTGCAAAAGCCTATGCACTTACGCTGGAAACGAACCAACCAGGCAGTTTTTAATGTTTGCATGGGTTAGAGCAACAATGGAGTAATTACTGGATATGTCCCAGAGAGTGACGAGGTCTATGGAGTGTATTACTCAGGTAAAGGCCTTAGCCTGGCAAGGACCATCTCCCAATATGCATAAATCTGTGGCCTGAATAGGTCTGTGGAGCATATTAACCCAGTCTCTTAAAATTTTCAGAAACTGGCCAATACCCCATCACGATTTTTTTACCAAAATTTATAAAATTTAAAGGAAGCTACAGTTTGGTAAGGATATATAAGTCTTACTAAGGAGCCTGGAAAAGCCAGACATGGTCCTTGTCCAGCACCAGACAATGTAAAGTGCTAACGAATATCTATGCCCAATCAAACTATTAATTTGTGAACAGACATATATGCTGACAATGCACAACTGAACGCTGCACTGGGACAATGAACTGGATATGGTTGCTGACTGTTGTGTCTGTGCAACTGCAGGTTGTGGGCAAGAGGCATTAGCACTTGCTTCCTGGACAGCAGATTTGGAAGGACGTAACACATGGGAAGGGCCATAAGTTTCACCCTCAGATTTTGGTACCCAAGCTTTCTGCCCACCTACTGGGGTGCTGTTTATGTCAGGAGTATATGGCGTATGCTAGCAGAGGTATTATGTTGAATTTCACTTTATAAATGGATGTGTGGGTAAGATTTTAGAACTATCAGCATATATATAGAGCATGTTTCATTACTCATATTATTGTTCTGTTTAACGATGAAACCTGAAGAAGTCTGTGGAGTATATTAATGCGTTGATGTTCCACAATGTCCAAGTGCAGTCTCAAAAATCAACATCAGGCTCCCAGATACACGCATATAGAGACCGTGAAAAGGGCAACACAATAAAAAAATTTAATAATAGAATATATATAGATTAACAGTAGAAATTTGATCATTGCACAATGTACAAAGGTTTGCAAAAATTACCCAAGGGGTCTGTATTAGTGTTGAGCGATACCTTCCGATATTTGAAAGTATCGGTATCGGATCGGCCAATATCCCAAAAATATCGGATGATACCGATACCCGATACCAATACAAGTCAATAGGACACAAATATCGGAAGTGATCCTGGATGGTTCCCAGGGTCTGAAGGAGAGGAAACTCTCCTTCAGGCCCTGGGATCCATATTCATGTAAAAAATAAAGAATAAAAATAAAAAATATGGATATACTCACCCTCGGAGGAGCCCTGGCTGTCACCGCTGCAAGCATCTGCCTCCATTCCTAAGAATGCAGAGTGAAGGACCTTCATTGACGTTGCGGCTTGTGATTGGTCGCGTGACCGCTCATGTGACCACTCACGCGGCCAATCACAAGCCGCGACATCATCGCAGGTCCTACACTCACTGCATTCTTAGGAACGGAAGCTGCCGATTGCACCGCTGAAGTCCAGGGTCTGTCGGAGGGGTGAGTATATCCATATTTTTTATTTTTATTCTTTATTTTTTACATGAATATGGATCTCAGGGCTTGAATGAGAGTCTCCTCTCCTCCAGATCCTGGGAACCATACGCACCGCACATGCCTGGGAACTTATAGAAACTTCCGATTCCGATTTCCGATATCACAAAAATATCGGAACTCGGTATCGGAATTCCGATACAGCGAATATTGGCCGATACCCGATATTTGCAGTATCGGAATGCTCAACCCTAGTCTGTATCGTACACACTCAAAGAGACCGTGATGAGGACCTCACAATACATTTTGCAGTTATTATAATTGCTAGAGATAGAGAGTGCAAGATTCACCATTGCACAATGTACAAAGGTTTCAACAAGTTACCCAAGTTGTCTGTATCATACACTCTGAAAGAGACCGTGATGGGGACCTCACAAAATATTTTCCAGTTATTATAATTGCTAGTCATAGGGAGTACAAGTTTCACCATTGCACAATGTACAAAGGCTTCAACATTTAAAACATTACCCACTTGGTGTATACATATAAGACCACTAATTACTTGTATCAGAGATAGGAGGAGTAGGACGTGATTTCCAGAACAAAATGTGTTTTGATTGTAAGGGATGAACATTAAGACAACTTCAAAACAAGAACATTTGGGCTGCATTTATGTTGGGTTGCTGTCATCCATAGCGCTGACAAAGTCAGATGAAATCCAGCCCTTATACAATTTTACAGTGCAAGTACAGAGGAGTACAGTGCAAAGCAGAAAGGCAAGCTGGACGTGTATACTGGCTCAATAAGTCACTGAGCTGTTCTCGAAGAATAAGAAGGAGCTGGAGGAGTGTAACACTGTGCTGCAATGTAAGTCTCAGGAACTAGAGGAAACCCAGAAGAATCTCCAGGAATCTAAACTTCAGCTCACTCAGGAGGACTTTGTGATATCTGCTTTACATACCATAGAGAATAAACTTCACCTTACGGCCAATAAGTTGTTGAGCACTGTGACAGACACCACAAAGGATGTGTCTGGTCTCCACGCCAAGCTGGACTGCAAGGCAGCAGTGGAGCAGCACAACGCCCAGGTCCAGGGGAACTTTGCAGGAGAATTGGATAAAATTGTTGGCAGAATTCAGAAATCTGTAGAGGAGTACAGTACAGTGCAAAGCAGAAAGGCAAGCTGGACATGTATACTGGCTCAATAAGTCACTGAGCTGTTCTCGAAGAATAAGAAGGAGCTGGAGGAGTGTAACACTGTGCTGCAATGTAAGTCTCAGGAACTAGAGGAAACCCAGAAGAATCTCCAGGAATCTAAACTTCAGCTCGCTCAGGAGGACTTTGTGATATCTGCTTTACATACCATAGAGAATAAACTTCACCTTACGGCCAATAAGTTGTTGAGCACTGTGACAGACACCACAAAGGATGTGTCTGGTCTCCACGCCAAGCTGGACCGCAAGGCAGCAGTGGAGCAGCACAACGCCCAGGTCCAGGGGAACTTTGCAGGAGAAATGGATAAAATGGTTGGCAGAATTCAGAAATCTGTAGAGGAGTACAGTGCAAAGCAGAAAGGCAAGCTGGATGTGTATACTGGCTCAATAAGTCACTGAGCTGTTCTCGAAGAATAAGAAGGAGCTGGAGGAGTGTAACACTGTCCTGCAATGTAAGTCTCAGGAACTAGAGGAAACCCAGAAGAATCTCCAGGAATCTAAACTTCAGTTCGCTCAGGAGGAGTTTGTGACATCTGCTTTACATACCATAGAGAATAAACTTCACCTTACGGCCAATAAGTTGCTGAGCACTGTGACAGACACCACAAAGGATGTGTCTGGTCTCCACGCCAAGCTGGACCACAAGGCAGCAGTGGAGCAGCACAACGGCCAGGTCCAGGGGAACTTTGCAGGAGAAATGGATAAAATGATTGGCAGAATTCAGAAATCTGTAGAGGAGTACAGTGCAAAGCAGAAAGGCAAGCTGGACGTGTATACTGGCTCAATAAGTCACTGAGCTGTTCTCGAAGAATAAGAAGGAGCTGGAGGAGTGTAACACTGTGCTGCAATGTAAGTCTCAGGAACTAGAGGAAACCCAGAAGAATCTCCAGGAATCTAAACTTCAGCTCGCTCAGGAGGAGTTTGTGACATCTGCTGTTGTGAATTCCGTTCTCGGGCTCCCTCCTCTGGTCATGAATGGTACTTCGTTGGGTTATGTTTATGGGCTCCCTCTGGTGGCTTTGAGTGATACGGCTAGTCTTTAGCTGGGCTCCCAGCTGCCTCGTTTTCTGCTATGCTGGTTTCCTATTTAACTTCACCTGGACCTTTACTTGTTGCCAGCTGTCGTTGTATTCAGTATTGGTTCAGATCTCTCTGGGACTACTCTTGTGACCTGTCTCCTCCAGGAGAAGCTAAGTTTATGCTTGTTCATTTTTGCTCATTGCTTTTGGAAAATGTTTCTCAGTACATGATCAGTTCAGTCCAGCTTGCTTATATGCTATCTCCTTGCTAGCTGGAAGCTCTGGGGTGCAGAGTTGCGCCCCTCACATCGTGAGTCGGTGTGGGGGTCTTTTTGTATTCTCTGCGTGGATAATTTTGTAGTATTTTATACTGACCGCACAGTTCCCTTTCTATCTTCTGACTATTTAGTTATTAGTGGGCCTCATTTGCTAAAACCTGTTTTCATTTCTATGTTTGTGTTTTCTCCTTAACTCACCGTTGTTATTTGTGGGGGGCTTTCTATACTTTGGGGAAATTTCTCTGAGGCAAGTGAAGCTTTGTTTCTCTCTAGGGGTAGCTAGCTCTCAGGCTGTGAAGAGGCGTCTAGGCAGAGTCAGGAACGCTCCACGGCTGCCTATAGTGTGTGTTGATAGGATCAGGGTTGCGGTCAGTAAAGTTCCCACATCCCCAGAGCTTGTCCGATATTTCTGGTTTACCTATCAGGTCATCTCAAGTGTTCCTAACCACCAGGTACATAACAGTACAGCTGGCCATAAAGTGTTAATGCATCGCAAAAAAGGGATAAGAGAAGTTCTGAGCTCATTTTTTTTTCTCTGCAGTGTGTTTATCCTCTCTCCTCCTCTTAATCTCTGGGTGGTTCAGGACTCAGCTGCAGATATGGACATTCAAAGCCTGTCCTCTAGTGTGGATCATCTCACTGCAAGGGTACAAAGCATTCAGGATTATGTAGTTCACAGTCCTATGTCAGAGCCTAGAATACCAATCCCTGATTTGTTCTCTGGAGATAGATCTAAGTTTTTGAATTTCAAGAATAATTGCAAATTGTTTCTTTCTCTGAGACCCCGCTCCTCTGGTGACTCTGCTCAGCAAGTTAAAATTATTATTTCTTTGTTACGTGGTGACCCTCAAGATTGGGAATACTCCCTGGCGCCAGGAGATCCTGCATTGCTAAATGTGGATGCATTTTTTCTGGCACTTGGATTGCTTTATGAGGAGCCTAATTTAGTAGACCAGGCAGAAAAGATTTTGCTGCCTCTGTCTCAGGGTCAGAATGAAGCGGAGGTTTACTGTCAGAGGTTTAAGAAATGGTCTGTGCTCACTCAGTGGAATGAGTGTGCCCTGGCAGCGATTTTCAGAAAGGGTCTTTCTGAAGCCCTTAAGGATGTTATGGTGGGGTTCCCCACGCCTGCGGGTCTGAATGAGTCAATGTCTTTGGCCATTCAGATTGATCGGCGTTTGCGGGAGCGCAAACCTGTGCACCATCTGGCGGTGTTTTCTGAGCAGAAGCCTGAGTCTATGCAATGTGACAGGATTCTGACCAGAATTGAACGGCAAAATCACAGACGTCAGAATGGGTTGTGTTTTTACTGTGGTGACTCCACTCATGTTATCTCTGATTGTTCTGAGCGCACAAAAAGGGTCTCTAAGTCTGTCACCATTGGTACTGTACAGCCTAAATTAATTTTGTCTGTTACTTTGATTTGCTCTCTGTCATCCTACTCAGTTATGGCTTTTGTGGATTCAGGCGCTGCCCTGAATTTGATGGATTTGGCATTTGCCAGGCGCTGTGGTTTTATCTTGGAGCCTTTGCAGTTCCCTATTCCACTAAAGGGAATTGATGCTACGCCATTGGCCAAGAATAAGCCTCAGTACTGGACTCAAGTAACCATGTGCATGACTCCTGCACATCAGGAGGATTTTCGCTTTCTGGTGTTACATAATTTGCATGACGTTGTCGTGTTGGGTCTGCCATGGCTGCAGGTTCATAATTCAGTCCTGGATTGGAAAGCAATGTCTGTGTCAAGTTGGGGTTGTCAAGGGGTACATGGCGATGTTCCTTTGGTGTCAATTGCTTCTTCTACTCCTTCTGAAGTCCCTGAATTTTTGTCGGATTACCAGGATGTATTTGATGAGCCCAAATCCAGTGCCCTACCTCCTCATAGGGATTGTGATTGTGCTATAAATTTGATTCCTGGTAGTAAGTTCCCTAAGGGTCGACTTTTTAATTTATCTGTACCAGAACATGCCGCTATGCGGAGTTATATAAAGGAGTCTTTAGAGAAAGGGCATATTTGTCCGTCCTCGTCACCCTTGGGTGCAGGGTTCTATTTTGTGGCCAAGAAGGATGGTTCTCTGAGACCCTGTATAGATTACCGCCTTCTTAATAAAATCACGGTCAAATTTCAGTACCCTTTGCCTCTGCTGTCCGATTTGTTTGCTCGGATTAAGGGGGCTAGTTGGTTCACCAAGATAGATCTTCGAGGAGCTTATAATCTTGTGCGTATAAAACAGGGCGATGAATGGAAAACAGCATTTAATACGCCCGAAGGCCATTTTGAGTACTTGGTGATGCCATTTGGGCTTTCCAATGCCCCTTCCGTGTTTCAGTCCTTTATGCACGACATCTTCCGAGAATATCTATATAGATTTATGATTGTGTACCTGGATGATATTTTGGTCTTTTCTGATGATTGGGAATCTCATGTGAAGCAGGTCAGGATGGTGTTTCAGGTCCTGCGTGCCCATACCTTGTTTGTGAAGTGCTCTAAATGTCTCTTCGGAGTCCAGAAGGTTTCCTTTTTGGGCTTTATTTTTTCCCCTTCTACTATCGAGATGGATTCAGTTAAGGTCCAGGCCATTTATGACTGGACTCAACCTACATCGGTGAAGAGTCTTCAGAAGTTCTTGGGCTTTGCTAATTTTTTCCGTCGCTTCATCATCACTAATTTTTCTAGTGTGGTTAAGCCTTTGACGGATCTGACCAAAAAGGGTGCTGATGTGACGAATTGGTCCTCTGCGGCCGTTGAGGCCTTTCAGGAGCTGAAACGTCGGTTTTCTTCGGCTCCTGTCTTGCGTCAGCTGGATGTTTCTCTTCCTTTTCAGGTCGAGGTTGATGCTTCTGAGATTGGAGCAGGGGCTGTCTTGTCGCAGAGAAGCTCTGATGGCTCTGTGATGAGGCCATGTGCTTTCTTTTCTAGAAAGTTTTCGCCTGCCGAGCGGAATTATGATGTTGGCAATCGGGAGTTGTTGGCAATGAAATGGGCATTTGAGGAGTGGCGACATTGGCTTGAGGGAGCCAAACATCGCGTGGTGGTCTTGACGGATCACAAGAATTTGATTTATCTCGAGTCTGCCAAGCGGTTAAATCCTAGACAAGCTTGATGGTCGCTGTTTTTCTCCCATTTTGATTTTGTGGTTTCGTACCTTCTGGGCTCTAAGAATGTGAAGGCTGATGCCCTTTCTAGGAGTTTTGTGCCTGACTCTCCGGGAGTTTCTGAACCGGCTGGTATCCTCAGAGAGGGGGTGATTTTGTCTGCCATCTCTCCTGATTTGCGGCGGATGCTGCAGGAATTTCAGGCCGATAGACCTGACCGTTGTCCACCGGAGAGACTGTTTGTCCTGGATAGATGGACCAGTAGAGTTATTTCCGAGGTTCATTGTTCGGTGTTGGCGGGTCATCCTGGGATTTTTGGTACCAGAGATTTGGTGGCTAGGTCCTTTTGGTGGCCTTCCTTGTCGCGGGATGTGTGTTCCTTTGTGCAGTCCTGTGGGATTTGTGCTCGGGCCAAGCCTTGCTGTTCTCGTGCCAGTGGATTGCTTTTGCCTTTGCCTGTCCTAAAGAGGCCCTGGACGCATATTTCCATGGATTTTATTTCGGATCTTCCAGTCTCTCAGAGGATGTCTGTCATCTGGGTGGTTTGTGATCGTTTTTCTAAGATGGTCCATTTGGTGCCCTTGCCTAAGTTACCTTCCTCCTTTGATTTGGTTCTGCTGTTTTTTCAGAATGTGGTTCGTTTGTATGGTATTCCGGAGAACATTGTGTCTGACAGAGGGTCCCAGTTTGTGTCCAGATTTTGGCGGTCCTTTTGTGCTAAGATGGGCATTGATTTGTCTTTTTCTTCGGCCTTCCATCCTCAGACGAATGGCCAAACCAAACGAACTAATCAGACCTTGTAAACTTATCTGAGATGTTTTGTTTCTGCTGATCAGGATGATTGGGTGACCTTTTTGCCATTGGCTGAGTTCGCCCTCAATAATCGGGCTAGTTCTGCTACTTTGGTTTCGCTTTTTTTGTAATTCTGGTTTTCATCCTCGTTTCACCTCAGGTCAGGTTGAGCCTTCTGACTGTCCTGGGGTGGATTCTGTGGTGGATAGGTTGCAGCAGGTTTGGAACCACGTAGTGGACAATTTGACGTTGTCACAGGAGAAGGCTCAACGCTTTGCTAACCGCCGTCGCAGTGTGGGTCCCCGACTTTGTGTGGGGGACTTGGTTTGGTTGTCTTCTCGTTATGTTCCTATGAAGGTTTCCTCTCCTAAGTTTAAGCCTCGTTTCATCGGTCCTTATAAGATTTTGGAAATCCTCAATCCTGTATAATTTCGTTTGGACTTCCCAGCATCTTTTACCATCCATAATGTGTTCCATTGGTCATTGTTGCGGAGGTATGTGGTGCCTGTGGTTCCTTCTGTTTATCCACCTGCTCTGGTGTTGGTCGAGGGAGAATTGGAGTATGTGGTGGAGAAGATCTTGGATTCTCGTATTTCGAGACGGAAGCTTCAGTACTTGGTTAAATGGAAGGGCTATGGTCAAGAGGATAATTCCTGGGTTGTTGCCTCTGATGTCCATGCTGCCGATTTGGTTTGTGCCTTTCATTTTTCTCGTCCTGATCGGCCTGGGGGCTCTGGTGAGGGTTTGGTGACCCCTCCTCAAGGGGGGGTACTGTTGTGAATTCCGTTCTCGGGCTCCCTCCTCTGGTCATGAATGGTACTTTGTTGGGTTCTGTCCATGGGCTCCCTCTGGTGGCTTTGAGTGATATGGCTGGTCTTTAGCTGGGCTCCCAGCTGCCTCGTTTTCTGCTATGCTGGTTTCCTATTTAACTTCACCTGGACCTTTACTTGTTGCCAGCTGTCGTTGTATTCAGTATTGGTTCAGATCTCTCTGGGACTACTCTTGTGACCTGTCTCCTCCAGGAGAAGCTAAGTTTATGCTTGTTCATTTTTGCTCATTGCTTTTGGAAAATGTTTCTCAGTACATGATCAGTTCAGTCCAGCTTGCTTATATGCTATCTCCTTGCTAGCTGGAAGCTCTGGGGTGCAGAGTTGCGCCCCTCACATCGTGAGTCGGTGTGGGGGTCTTTTTGTATTCTCTGCGTGGATAATTTTGTAGTATTTTATACTGACCGCACAGTTCACTTGCTATCTTCTGACTATTTAGTTATTAGCGGGCCTCATTTGCTAAAACCTGTTTTCATTTTTATGTTTGTGTTTTCTCCTTAACTCACCGTTATTATTTGTGGGGGGCTTTCTATACTTTGGGGAAATTTCTCTGAGGCAAGTGAGGCTTTGTTTCTCTCTAGGGGTAGCTAGCTCTCAGGCTGGGAAGAGGCATCTAGGCAGAGTCAGGAACGCTCCACGGCTGCCTATAGTGTGTGTTGATAGGATCAGGGTTGCGGTCAGTAAAGTTCCCACATCCCCAGAGCTTGTCCGATATTTCTGGTTTACCTATCAGGTCATCTCAAGTGTTCCTAACCACCAGGTCCATAACAATCTGCTTTACATACCACAGAGAATAAACTTCACCTTATGGCCAATAAGTTGCTGAGCACTGTGACAGACACCACAAAGGATGTGTCTGGTCTCCACGCCAAGCTGGACCGCAAGGCAGCAGTGGAGCAGCACAACGCCCAGGTCCAGGGGAACTTTGCAGGAGAAATGGATAAAATGATTGGCTTATACAATTTTAGAAGACTCAGCCTGTCTGCATTTTCCATTAACAGGCGTGTGCACCTATCCGTTATGATTGCACAGGTCGAACTAAAACCCGCTCAGATATTACACTTGTGGCAGGGAGATGGCAGCACCTCCAAGGCATATAAGGCAAGGTCGGGCCATGTGTGCAGCTTGCACAACCAATAGTTAAAGGGCACTGAAGAATCATGAAGGATGCTGGTATGGAGATTTAAGTTCTCCTTCACCATCTTGGTCAACTTCAACCTCTTTGTCATAGTTACAACCACAAATATTCCTTGCTGATGTGATGGTTTAATGAAAATGGCCCAGTTGGTGGACATTCCCCCCCCCCCCGAGTTGCACCTGGTGTGCATGTCCCTCCCTTGTAAGAGTTGGTACTTCTGCCAGCAAAGGTGTCTGAGGGTAATCTTTTCAGCAACAGCCATCACTGAATAGAGCACACAGGAAATATCTCCTTGTACCATAGATCAAGAAAGATGTGCATGCCAGTATTTCATGTTAGACAAAATGTGTTTCACTCGTGTGTCTTTGCAAAGGCATCTGGATATAAACTTTTCCATGTGTGGCAGACTATAAGAGTCAACTTTTCAGTGTCACCACCAGGATGAACACTAACCATCCTTTCCTCCTCATTATGTATTGCCTCCTCCTCTTCATGCTCCTACTCTTCAGACCTTGCATGCTGGACAGGCATGAAGCTGGGATTGGGAGTCCCCTCTGTAGTGCATATCAAAAATTCCTGTTCCTCCTCATACTTCTTCTCCTCCTGTTATTTGTCATCACCCAATGTGACCTGAAAATATTATTCTAGATAAATAAACACTATTTATTTAACCAATTGAATTTTTTTGATCACCTTTATGACACACGCCAACAGCAGAGTAAGGAAAATTATTGACGCCGGTAAACAGTGACGTTAGCGCATCTCCGCAGGCTTTACGCCAGTCTTTCAACTGCTAGATAAATATGTGCTATTTATTTAACCCATGGAAAATTTGTAGTTTTTTATCACCTTTATGAAACATGTGAACAGCAGAGTAAGGAAAATCATTGGCACTGGTAAATAGTGACGTTTGCGTATCTCAGCTGGGTTTGCGTCAGTCGCTCAACTGCTAGATAAATATACTCTATTTATTTAACTAATAAAATTATTTTAATATTGCTTTTATGACACACATCAACAGCAGACTCAGGGAAATTACTGGTAAATAGTGATGTTTGCGTATCACTGCAGGTTTTGCGCCAGTCGTACAACTGCAAAATAAATATTAGCTATTTCAGCAATAGGCGAGAAGTATAATTTAGCAATTAGATTTTAAAAAAGATGTTTACTATATGCTGGCACTGAGGAATATTATTGAGCTGTAAAAAATGATTTAGTATATGCTGGGACACAGAAATATTTTGCAGCTCACAAAAAATTGTTTAGTATATATGTTGTTATTGAGGAATATTATTTGGCTCTAAAAAGAGTTGTTTTGTATATTATAGGATATAGTGGATATGAAATCCTGTCTCTCTTGCTAATCCCACAGTCTGTTCCTACACTATACAACACAATGCAAACTAGCAGAGATCTCCAGCATGTAATTGCAATGTGAACACCCTGCCTGCCTTTCCCTCTCCCTCGTATTAAATCTCTCCCTACGCTATTTCCTCCTAACAGAGAACAAATTATCACTCTCAGCAGCTCTAAAAAGAGCTTTTTTTGATCACAGACTCTCCCTATACACTGCTTTAACTCTCTCTACACTCACACTATGCTCACACTACATTGTTTCCAGCTATATGTGCAAGGTGACATCGACAGGAATTAAGTATCCCCATATGACGCTGTAAGGCCAGCCAATCACAGTAATACCACACCAAAGATGACGCCAGCAATACTGTGATTAGCAAGCAAGCCCAGCATGTTCATTGCCTGCAAATAAAGCTCCAAACATGCTGGGTGGGTCACTCGAATATACCGAGTCAAATAGCAAATTATTCGCGGAGTAATGAATAGCACGGAATCCCGTACTATTCATGTGAGTAACAAATATGGTCAAATGCATTCGCTCATAACTAATTATGACATTCATGTATGTGATTTATTAATTCTGGGGAACCCTTTCCTGTAGATATAGATTGGTAGTGTTCTCGAAACCGCATAAATGGTGATTTAGTCATCTTACCAATGTAAAAATGTTTGCAAGGAAAGAAAAAAAGGATTTGGTGAGTGCTGCCTTTCATATTTCTACCCCATATGATCTCTCCTCCAATCTGAGCCCATACAATACCATACAATCCTATTAAGCTGCGTTTCACATGAAACTCCGGAATCTTTGAAAGTGTGTTTTGGTTTGGTCAATCATAACTTTTCTCACAATATATACATTAAAAGACTATAAATTTGTAGGACTGATGAGAATGACGATCTATTAATGTTACCATTAGAAACTTCAGCAACAAACAGCAGGTTATAAGCAGGTTGGCAAAATGTGGGAGAATTCTTTTCAGATTGTAACCGCAAGGACGAATTATAAGTCATGGGCACCAAAACTTTGGAAAATAAAATTAATTCACTCTCAGGAAAAGAAATCCGGCTATTCTGTATCACTAAAATCTTAAATCCAACTGCGATCCACGTGGGTTACGAGTTTCTAAAAACATTTCACAATTTAAGGAAGATAAAACTTTCCAAGATGAATGGGAACAAATACATTTAGAGTGTTCATATAAAACTTTTATGATTAGTAATGGCATGTAATGAAAAATAACTTATGGAGATAAATAATGAATTGCACAAAGTTAAGACTGAATTAAAAACATGCTTAACAGAAAATCAAACTGAACTTTTTTAAATAAATTAGATAAAACATTTAGTCCAATTCAAATGGACATCTAACAAGTGGAAAACAAGACCCATTCATTACAGATAAAAAAGATTATGAAACAAAAAAAAATCTTTTCCTGCAATAAAATGAGTAAAAAGAAAAAAATTCAATGTGTTAAAAAATTTACAATATAAGAAAAAAGGACAAATCTACATGAATGGACTGCAGACTCCGATTCAGGCTTTGTAGATTAGTTGAATTAATTTTGTAAAATGGATGTTTGAAACACCGTTTCATCATTGAAAAGTGTTGTTCCTTTAGAAAACACATAACACAGTTGGCGCATGATGAAAAACAGTCACAGGAACCAAGCGAAAGCAGATGTCTTGGAAGAGATAATTGGCAACTCAACAGAAGGGACCTAAATAACCCATTTAACCAACCGTCATCTGAACCACGACCATCTGACCTTATTGAGAATGGGACTACATTTTTGCAAACCTGAACAATTTGTACGGCAGAATTTAAAATAGCCTTATTCAAAACTGCAAGGAGAATGCACTTACACTAAGCCTTTAATAATAATGTAAAAATAGAGTCGATATTTCAAATAGAAGAAATTCCCAGGACATAAGATTAAAAGGACATTAGTGTTCATACACCTGGTGGAGCAACACAATCGGAGATAGAACCGCTGCTAAGCCTAGATGAATCATTATTTGTATCAAGTAACATTTCAGACATACAATACCATCATTAAAAAGAGGAATGAAATATTTCTATATGCCCCCTATTAATCCTGGGATTGTGATAGATCTCTTTTATCACAGAGTCATAACAGACATAAAATCTTTGATTTATAAACCACACCAGGTAATTTGAGTTCAATTGAGAACAAACTGCTCAGAAAGAAATTAAAACATGGAATATCATCATCTGCAGAGACGATAAAGGAGGCAATATAGTGCTCCTCAAGAAAGAGTCTACATAGCAGATAGCTGAGACAATTTCCTGACGTGATGACTTACACAAAATTGCGCTGTGATCCTACTAACAAGTATAAGTGTCAGCTACATACATTCTTAAAGGGAACCTGTCATCTGAATTTGGCGGGACCGGTTTGCAGTCATATGAGCGGGTTTTCGGGTGTTTGATTCACCCTTTCCTTACCCACTGGCTGCATGCTGGCCGCAATATTTGATTGAAGTTCATGCTCAGTCCTCCATAGTACACGCCTGCGCAAGGCAATCTTGCCTTGCACATGCGCAGTATGCTTTGCCCAACTGCAGGCAAAGCCGAAAAGCATTAGTGCGCATGCGCCGGCGCACTATGTCCCGGAAGTATTTAGCTGCAAGACGCATTTCGATCGCAACAGCGATCTTTATCAAAGCTGCTACTTGTATATGCTCAAAATGGCAAATATTTAAATGCAAACCAGACCAATCAATACACAGTGAAAAATCACATGGCATCTAAGGTCCTACAAAATAGAATGTGAACAAACAGATAACAACAATCATGAAAAAACTGTTGCGATCGAAACGCATCTTGCTGCTTCTGTGTGCACGTCTGGTGCGGTCTCGGAGCATGTCCTGTGATTTTTAATTTGTGAAATAAAATTGAAGATTTTACTAAAGGAGCTGGAACAAAGACCCTTTTTTTTCCTTCATGCTGCCTATCGTCTCATCAGGACGGAGGTTCTGTGCACCTGGAGGGTGGTGAGCTCGCTTTATTTTCTTTTTGGTTTTTTTTGCTCTACTGAGCATGCTCATGGGACTAGTTCTCGTTGGTGGTCACCTGTTATGAACTGGTGGTTAAGGAGCAACATGGGACGTGCTCTGGAGGAGGTGGTATCTGTACTGACTGCAGTTCCTGAGCTTAACACAACACTACAAGTAGCCGTGGGATGTTCCTGCACTCCCTAGACACCTCGTCACAGCCGGAGGACTAACTACCCCTAAAGATAGAAACAGGAAAGCTATCTTGCCTCAGAGAAAATCCCCAAAGGATAGACAGCCCCCCCCAAATATTGACTGTGAGTGGAGAGGGAAATGACATACGCAGAATGAAACCAGGATGTAGCAAAGGAGGCCACTCTAGCTAGATAGATAGAACAGGACAGAATACTGTGCGGTCAGTATTAAAAACTAGAAAAATCCACCACAGAGTTTACAAAAATCTCCACACCTGACTAAAGGTGTGGAGGGTAAATCTACTTCCCAGAGCTTCCAGCTTAACTAAATAAATTCATACTGACAAGCTAGACTAGAAAAAACATAGAATGTACTGAACAATTAAGTCCACCACATGTGGACTGCAAAAAGCAAAGCAAGGACTTATCTTTGCTGAACTGGTCAGGATATCAGGGAAATCCAAGCAGAGATGTGAATTCAACCAGGAACCATTGACTACTGGCACTGGCTGAAGGAAAGAGCCAGGCTAAATAGCCGAGCAGCAAGACAATCAGTGGAAGCAGCTGCTGACTGCTAAATCCAAGGAGCAGCCGTTCCACTTAAAACCACCAGAGGGAGCCCAAGAGCAGAACTCATAAAAGTGCCACTTACAACCACCGGAGGGAGCCCAAGAGCGGAATTCACAACAGTCACCTGTAACAGTTCCGGAAAGGCCAGTGAACAAGGTCCTGTCAGATTGGCAAAATCTATAAAAGGATCTTTTGCACGCCAGTCGGTGTGCTAAGATCATTCATGTTCTGTGTGTGTGAGGAACCTAACGATACTGTTGAATGTGCTCAGGGTAGGTCTAGTGCTTTTAGAATTCTAGCTTCTCCAGAGAGGAGATTGTGTGTACAGGTTCAGGGCTGGCATAAAGACTTTAGAATTCCGGCTTCTCCGGAGAGGAGTTCTGTGTATGCTCGCACTGTGTTGGAATCCACTAATGGTTCCCTTGCCCCAGTGGGGCTTGCATACACCTGTGAGGCTAACAGGGTACTCATTTAGTGCCATATTCACTCTGTGTCTGTGTGCCGATAAACTAAGTCCTGTTGTAGAGTTCCTTTCCCGTGCGATTGGCACAGCCATATGCTTCTCCACCCATTAACTCAGTGGGAGTCACTTACGCTCGCTCTCTAGTTTTGCCATTGTCCTCTTAGCTGCAGTTTGCCATCTCTGCACCGCGGACCCCGGGTGGTGAACGAACCTTATAGATTCCTTTATATTATTTGGTGTGTTCCGCTAGCCCTAACAGACGTTAACTCATTGCGAGTCACTTACGTTTGCTGCAAGTTTCGCCATTGTCTTTAAGCTGCAGTTTGCCATCTCTACACGGTGGACCCCGGGTGGCGAACACCCTTCATTATATTTTATTTAGTGCGTTCCGCCAACCCTAACACGTTCTTCCCATAATGCCTTCAAATTTCAATAAAAATGGTACCTTCAAAATACAGGAACTGTGATGGGTACGCCCGTCTCATGTATCTTAATGATTTTTTTAACATTGTTTGAAAATAAGTACATTTATAATGTGTCTAACCTCGACATCATATATATAGGTGCGTATCATGGATGCATGGATGACATAATTTTTTATTTAATAAATCACATACGAGAATGTCATAATGCTAACTCAAATATACTCAGGTATGCAGGCTTAGAAAAAGTGAAATATCCCGCACAAGAAGGTGATTGCAACACAGTGCTATTATAAAGAGAAGCCATATACGGTATATTTTGGATACAGATTTCCAAGGTCCTTTAGGTTTCAATGATAAAATAGACATGTCTGTGTTTTTATAATCTGCCTATTACTTATATCTTTGGATACTTTATTTGCATGTACTGTATCATCCACTCTAATGTGTAAGGTAAGCGTTTTAGAAGGAAGTGGTTATACGTCACTCCCATTATGGACCCTCAAAGACATTTAGAGAAACCAGGATGGGACGATCAAGTCACTTGGCCTCATACATTAATGGACTGTCAACCTGCTAAGCTTGTTGTTACCTTGTCACTGTGGTTGCCTAAATAAATTTGGGTGCCACTTCTGGGGAATGTCTGCCCTTGACCCCCAAAGTTGCAGCTGCTCTATTCCCAGCAAGCCAGCAGAAGGGTGAGACTCTGTAAGTTTACACCATCTTGGGTATTTGCTAGGGTATTTGAAGGTCTCATTGCAGGTTATTTCAAAAAAGCATGTACCAAGAGCACGACCATGAACATATATAGGAAAGGGGTGTAGTTTCCAGTGGTAAAATATGAATGTCAATAAAAAATAAAAAAGCACCACTGCATGATATGCACACCGCCAATATGTCAAAGGAAAACTTTATTAACAACCATTGGACAATTAAACCACAAGTAATAACATGTAGACATAACCCCCTCATATGAATCAACAATCCCTGCAGAGTAAATACAGTACATACACACTAAAGGGATCACTCATCTCCAATATATACATGTAATGTAAGGATAAATACCATAGCACAATATAAGAAAAGGTCTGATTATCAATATACCAAACTAAGAAATTTCCTGGGACCCCTTATCCACCAATAGGCCTGTAGTAGCCCCCAAATAGACCTAGAAAATATTAGCCCTGCAGTACCTGTGGTCAAATGACCACCACTTGATACTACAGCCGCACAATGGTCACAATGTGCAGGTGAAGGAAGACCCCATGCTATAAGTGCTAAGTCAGCACATAGACCGGACCTCACAAATAAAGCCTAAGAAATGGCCAATAATGATTGACAGGCAGCCTGGGACCCATCCAGGCTGGAAGAAGAAAAGGGGGTTTACTGACCAAACCCCACTAGTATCGCCACTTTAGCAAATGGCTTAGTCAGGGGAAGTGATGAGAATGCTGTTAATACAAGTTTAAATACCTTGATCATTAGTGGTCAGTGGTTTACGGTGTACGCTGATCCCTCGGTGGAAGCAGAAGTGACGCCTTAGAAAGGAATACAATAAAGTGTGGGCAGACGTCTCTACCCACACTGCAATCTATGTGCATGCGCTGGTAACGAGAGCCGGCACTGCAGACAAATGAACAGTAACTCGGTGAATATATAATAGGCATGCGCGGCTCCCGAGAGACTAAAAAGAGACTGGACCCTCAAGAATAGAGGAAATATGAGCCCAGTGAACGATGAGATGCAAATA
This sequence comes from Ranitomeya variabilis, assembly GCF_051348905.1. Taxonomy (NCBI): domain Eukaryota; kingdom Metazoa; phylum Chordata; class Amphibia; order Anura; family Dendrobatidae; genus Ranitomeya; species Ranitomeya variabilis. The sequence goes on along the minus strand of NC_135236.1, from coordinate 24,221,123 downwards.
AATGCTTGGGAACCTACACCAACTCTTCGTGACACTTGGGAACAATGCCTACTTCGTTGTTCATATATATTGATTAACATGCTTATTGAACATGACCTTCCTTGAACTCTTGGCTAAAACCAAACCTGGGATTAAGGAGAGGCCAAGCTTGATAAATTTGATGAGACCTCGCGGGTCCAATCTTTTAAACTGAAGCTCAAAGAAATTATTGATAGATATGATGAAGAGATTATGAACAGATAAAGATCTAAATTTCAAAGCGACCAAACTGACTTTGCGCAAAAAAGGGCTTTTAACTGGAGACATCGGGGTAACAGGTGTTCCCATGATGTTCTCCAGAGGCCACACGTGATCCACCTTTTGCAGACGAGTATACGTCGAGTGATTTTTTATCCTCAGCCGAAAGCGAATTAGATTCAAGACCAGGAGAGTGCGCAAGCGGCAAAAATCTTTTCATAAGGACAACCAGAAACGGAGACTGCAGACGACCACATTACAACCAGAGGAGGGATTATCCAAAATAATTGGCCATGAGGCATCTGGCGAGCAGGACAAGGAGACACAGGTATCTATGGACACATTCCAGATTATCAATCTGTCTGACTACCAGTTATCCCCTACTGAAATTTTGGTTTTGCAAAAGGGCCTGACTTTTTAACCTGTTCAACCCATGGACAAATTCACATTCATCAAAGATTTGTATGTTTTTTGTAGAAGTCTTTTCCTCCAGGTGTTACACAACAAAACGCATATGATCGCTAATCTTGACCAGACGGATCGAAGGATTATGAAGGACCTGATGGACTTCCTACAGGAAAGTGATAGAGGTAGGCCACGTCTTCCGTAGTAAAACAAATCAAATACCTCTCCATTTTTTTCCATTGTGTCGGCTGTTAGAATATTTTTTGAAAAGGTAAAAAAAGATATTCAATCATTACCAGCATTAAATCTTCAGAAAGAAAATTTAACCAATCAATTTTCTTATCAGGGAGTCAGAAAAATATGGAAACATGGTGCTTTGGCCACATGATCTTTATCTTGAGGAGGCACACAGGCAACTTGGTGACCTGTAATTTTACCAAAAACTTCCATCTGATCCCACGTGACCCTTGTCAAGCAAATTGAGAACATTGATCGACAAGGCTTTGGACTTGGGTGTCATTAAAACAAATGAATACAAATTCCTATGGCTGGAACATCCCATTATTTCCACTTTTTATGTGCTACCCAAAGTTCATAAAGATCTTATTAAACCACAAGGTCGTCCAATCGTTGCTAGTATCGTTAGCCTCTGTGAGAAGGCATGTGTCTATGTGGACAACTTCTTGCAACCTTTGGTCCAAAAATTACCAATGTTTGTCAGGAATTCATCACATTTCATCAACATCTGCAGGAGCATCACTTTGTCATCTAAAATACTGTTGGTTGCATGTGACGTGGAGTCACTGTACTCTAATATTAACCATGAAGATGGTATGATGGTGATTCTATTTTTCTTTGACTAACTTTCCAACTCCGATAGAATGCACAACTCTTTTGTCATTGACCTCTTAGATTTCGTGCTCAAACATAATTACTTTGTTTTTGACAGATCTTTCATTTGCAGACATTTGGAGGTGCCATGGGGGCTCGGCGTGCCCCAACTTTTTTTAGGATGGTGGGAATTGACTATCATGTATCCCTCAAATTGGTTCAGAGAGAAGGTACTACATTGGTCACAATTTATAGATGATGTTTTCTTTATTTGGTCTGGTACACAGGAGGAATGTCCCCTTTTACTGGATTTTCTCAATAACAACTCTATTCATATATTTTTGACTCATACAATCTCTTCTGTTGCAGCGACCTTTTTGGATCTAAATGTCATGGTCAACTAGGGCTCACTCATCACCCATTTGTACCATAAACCCATGGCTCTAACAGCCTTCTTGAATATCAGAGCTTTCACCTATTACACACTAGAAAGGGTGTTCCTGTCAGACAATTTCTGAGAGTCAGAAGAAATTTCTCAAGGGATGAGGATTTTCTGACAGAAGCCCTGGACTTCACAATATGATTTAGAAGTAGAAGTTATTCAAGGAAATGTATTTCATCGGCATATCAGAGGGCCAGCATGCATACACCAGAATCACTCCTTACAGTATGTGACAAACAATGCAATGGCAAATTATGGTTCATCACTGTATGCAATACACACTGGCCCTAGGTTAGATTGATCCTACAAAAACACTGGGCAATATTGAACACTGATCTTCAGACTTCTCAAATAGTGAGTGACCTGTCACTTCTAGAGGCTAGAAGAGCCCAGAATCTGAGGAATATCCTCACTTGAAGTCACAATGCAAAACCAACAGTTAAAATAAATTTTGGTATCACATTAAAGTCATCCTTTGCTTGTGTGGACTGTAATGTCTGTTAGCTTATCCAGCCTATGTGGGAGAGATTCAGGAATCCATTGAATGGGACTTGTCATCAATTGCAGAACCAGTAATGTGATATATGCCATCATATGTCCCTGTTCACAGGTATATGTTAGACAAACCTTGCAGGAACTCTATCGAAGGATACAGAAGCATGTCTCCTCCATAAATACACCACAGGTTGATGTTTGGAAGGGCAAAACCTTGACTTCCATCACATCTCATTATTTGACTCTTCATTCGGGTAAGTGTGTGGGTACGATGGTTGTGGTTTTGGAGCACAAAGTTGGTTCAGGTAGGGTTAAGTCATTACGTAAATGGCTCCTACAAGTTGAATCATGATGGATTTTTCTTCTTCGCTCTACAGTACCCACAGGAATGAATGAGGATCTACTATTTACCAGTTTACCTGGATGATATCTACAGACTAATGAAGATTTATAACCGGAGTTACCCTTTAGGGTCATGTGAGGCCCTTTAATTTGCAAAATACCTGACCCTTGCTCAGAATGAATGATTTTTCCACTTGTTGTTAAGCCTTGATGTGGGTCTTTCGCTTTGGTTATGAATCCGTGTAGGATTTTCCCTCCTGAGCATTCCATGGCAATTATCTGTATTGGAACCCTTCCATTACCGCACAAAGTATTCCAAACTGAAGGCCTAACAGGGTGAAGCCACCTTAGGCAAACAAAGAGGTATCTGTTAGGGTTTGCGGAACGCACTGAATATATTTATTGATGTGATTGGTGCGTTCGCAACCCGGGATCCACCGTTCAGGAAATATCCTGCCGCTAAGTGAATGGCGGCACAATATGGCGGTGTTAACCAGCTCTGTTAGCTTCACAGAGCGGCTGAGAAAGCAAATCTCTGTGCCCTGTTAACTCTCACAGAGACACAGGCTAACTACCCAGAAGAGAGCAGTCAGTGGTCATGCATGCACACAACACTCCTCGCCAAATGTGCCAGCATTCTAGGGGCTTATTTCAGCTGGGTCCCTGAACACATTCACGCATATGACCACAGTGGCGCAAAGCATGTAACTTTAGAAGATACTAGCGCATGGCCGTGCGGCCATGTGAGCCTTAAATAGCTGGAGCACGTACAGGACCTTCCAAAAGAGGACCAATGAGAGACTGCTACAGAGCCTGCATACCTACAGGACCTTCCTAGAAAGACCAATAGATTTGGCTGCAGTACCTGAACATGTGACCCTTGATCTCCACTGAGAGATCTTACCCTGGGCATGCTCAGTGTGTGCAAAGCAGGACTTAGTCCCAGAAAAGCCTGTTCACCGTAGATCAGTGCAGGGTACAATAGCAGAGCCTGGAGAGGCAGCAAAAACCCTTTGCACTGAATTAGACTCAGTGAGACGCTGGGACCGACGTCTCCGCTGAGCAGGCTCCACTGCGGCCGATGGAGAATGGGAGACCGCAGCAGACACGGATCTGTGCAGCAGAGAAAACTAGACTCCTAACATTACCCCCTCCTAGGGTCCCTCCTCCTTGAGCCTCGCTACACTCAAAAGCTGAAATGAGCAGCGGAGACTGAATGTGCTCCACAGGCTCCCAGATTCTATCCTCTGGACCGTGACCCTTCCAATCCACCAGATAAAATTTCTTGCCACGTACCACCTTGCACCCCCCGATACCTTTCACCTCAAACTCATCAGTTGATGAACCCGATGTCCCGGCAGATGACTCGGAAAACCGGGACAAATGAACGGGCTTTAAGAGGGAAACGTGAAAGGTATCGGTGATACCAAGACGTGGAGGAATAGCCAAACGGTAGACCACAGGGTTCACCTGTTCCAGAACCTTGAACGGGCCAGTGTAGCAAGGCGCAAACTTAGTGGACTCAACTCACAGCCTGATTTTACGGGCGGAGAGCCACACTAAGTCGCCAAGAGCAAAGGTCGGAGCGGGGCGCCAGTGTGTGTCACCCGAGACCCTCATTCTCTCCTTGGAGGCCCGGATGGCATCCTGTGTGCGGTCCCAGATGTCACCACCGCCCAGTCTGCCACCCTAGAATCGGTGGATGACACAGGCATGGGCACAGGGACACGCAGATGCTGGCCGTAATTAAGGAGAAAAGGAGTCTGGCCAGTGGAATCGGCTACGGCGTTGTTCAAGGCAAATTCCACCCAAGGTAGCAAAGATGCCCAGTCATCCTGCCTAGCAGAGACAAAATGTCTTAAGTATGTCACCAGAGTCTGATTGGTTCTCTCTACCAACCCATTCGATGATGATATGAGGAGAGAATCAGCTCTATGCTGTGTAAACGGCAGAGCTCTCTCCAAAACCGAGACGCAAACTGGGGACCACGGTCGCTGACAACTTTATCAGGCATTCCATGTAAGCGAAAATATGTTTAATGAACAATGCCGCCAAGGCTCGTGCAGAAGGTAACCGTGGTAGCGGCACCAAATGCACCATTTTCGAGAAATGAACGGTGATGACCCAAATGATGGTACAGCCGCGAGACTTGGGCATACCCACCACAAAGTCCATCCCGACCATCTCCCAGGGCCTGTCTGCCACCAGCATGGACTAAAGTAACCCAGCAGGCCATTGCCGTGAAGACCGATTCTGGGCGCAGGAGACACATGCCCGAATATAGTCCCTGACGTCACGGGCCATATGCGGCCACCAGTACGTCCTCGCCAAAAGCTCAGATGTCCTCTTGGTTCCAAAATGTCCACCCACTCTGGACAAGTGAGCCCAAGAGAGAACCTCCGGTCGCAAATTCGCTGGTACGAAAGTCTTGCCCGGGGGCACAGACTCTAGCGAAACCAGAGCCACAGTTCTCAGGCTCTCAGAGGGGACAATAAGCCGAGGCTCCTCATCCTCCTCCTCAGATGACACTACGGAGTGGGAGAGAGCGTCGGCACGAATGTTCTTCTCCCCAGAGAGAAAATGGAGAGTAAAATGGAACCGGGAGAATAACAGGGACCATCTGGCCTGGTGATAATTCAGCCGCTGGGCCGTCTGTATGTACACCAAGTTTTTGTGGTCGGTGAATACTTGGAAGGGAAAGCGAGCTCCCTGCAAGAGGTGTCTCCACTCAGAAAAAGCCAACTTCATTGCTAGCAACTCCCTGTCCCCAATGGAATAATTCCTCTCCGCTGGTGTGAAGGTCTTGGAGAAGAAGCAAGGATGCTTCCGACCTTGAGCATCCTTTTGGAAAAGGACTGCTCCAGCACCAATGGATGAGGCATCCACCTCCATTATAAATGGCTTATCTACAGTACATCGGGGCGATGTAGAATAGGGGTGCTAGCGAAGTGTGACTTAATCGAAAGGAATGCCTTGGAGACATCCTCTGACTACAACTTAGGATTTGCTCCTTTCTTGGTGAGGGCAACCAAGGGAGCTACCAAAGTTGAAAAGTGTGGAATGAACTGGCGATAGTAATTGATGAACCCCATAAAGGGCTGCACCGCTTTAAGAGAATGGGGTTCCTGCCAGTCCATCACAGCCTGTAGGTTGGCAGGATCCATAGCCAAACCCTGGGCAGAGATGATATAACCAAGGAAAGGCAAGGACTCCTGCTCAAACACACACTTCTCCAACTTGGCGTAGAGGGAGTTTGCCCGTAGGAGGTCAAAGACTTTGTGAACTTCTCTCCGGAGGGAGTCAATATCTGGAGAGTAGATAAGAATATCATCCAGATAGACTACGACCGAGGTGGTGAGCATCTCCCGGAAGATGTCGTTCACAAAGTCTTGGAAAATGGCTGGCGCATTACAGAGCACGAAGGGCATCACCAGATATTCGTAGTGACCATCCCTGGTGTTAAAAGCCGTCTTCCACTCGTCCCCCTCACGGATGCGAATCAGGTTATAAGCACTGTGATGAGGGAACAGCCGCCATCTTGGACGGGCATACTAACAGAGATTGGCGTGACTCCATTTTGCCTCCTGGTCACAGGTCTGCAGAGAGGAGTGCTCCTGGCCCCCACCTTTTCTAATGAACATAGTGCCTATTAGTATGGTAATCGGCTGAGCTCAGAGGAGATTGCAGAAGGTACTTCAAAGCTCAGTTAGGAAGCCACACCAGCAGGGGGCTTGGAAATGCTCAAGGGCTTAATTAAAGCACGCATGTCAAGGGGCCACTGGATACACATCTAGTATGGTCGTCCAGCCGAACCGTCTCTGACATGGAATCGTGAATTATGGACGCATCGTCCGAGGTAGCGGCTCATAAAAAATATTCCCCTCGTCCTAAAGAAATGGTGCATCTAATGGTGCGACTCCTGTATCCGTGGGAGGTCTGAAACCCGAGATATAGAGATCAGCCTCCCACAGGGACCGAATGGGTCCAGGTTTGATCCCAGTACGACCGGCAGAACAAACCACAGGCGCTGGTACTGCCCGTGTGCTGATCCGATCATCCTGAGAGCAGTTATCCCATTTATTAGATATTGGAACAAATCTTGCAGGGAGGCAGAGGGGTGGAGATTGCTAAGCCCACCCAGCTACAGGGGGAGGGACACGGCAGGGTTAAGAGCTGGACCATGTGGAGAGTGGGTGACACACAGAAGATGACCAGCTAAGAAACAGGGCATATGCCAGCCAGAGGGGGGCAAGCACACGCTTTCTGGGGGCTGCCCGGCAACTAAAGTTTTGGACCTGCGGAACGCTGCGCCTCCCCGGCTTCCACAAGCGACCTCTAACCTGGTAAAGTGACCTCCAGCTTTATACCTTAAGCCTTGTATCATTGTTGTTATATTGTACTCTGACTGTAACTCTTGATATATTGTGATTGTATATTTCTTGTAATTACCTAGTGCGCCCTTAAGGCAATTAAATCATAAATTAATTTTGGGCTGATCCTTTTACTCTGATTGCGAATCCTAGAATACCCAGTGTGGGTAACAGGGCAGTCTCCCCGGCGGCCATTTGCTCTAGGTGCAGTTCCCTTACTGACCTGAGAGACAAAGGGGGCGCCGGAGAGCTGGGCCTGTGTAGTGACGTCACGGATTGGTGACGTGGGAGGAACGGGGCTTCCTTCACAGTGGTGGCAGCGTACGTGGGATCAGAGTAATAGTGTGCGTGGGACCCCTACTCCCAGACACTAAAGACTACCAGTGGTAACTTTCGCTGCTGGGGTCTTAAGGTCAGCCCAGCACTAGACGGTCAGAGTGTAAATATAATAAGTTGTGTGCAAGGCCAGGGTTACAGCTGTGTCAGTAACCAGAGGTTCCAAAGATGGCAGAGGGCACCAGGAGTGCAGTGAGGGCGCAGGCCAGTGCTATGGTCTAGGAGGAGGTGGTGGTGGATGGTACTGTTCAAGGCGAGGGGGAGCTCAGCCCAGACTCCCCAAGGAGCCAGCCACCTGTGCTTAGTCCGGCAAGGGACTACCCACCACCTACCCGCCCCAGCCTGTCCACATCAGCGACCCTTGTTGCAGCGGCAGTGGCATGTCTCGAGGCGGGTAATGAAGACGCCTATATGAGACTCATGGCAGCTGCAGAGAAGGCAGCGGAGGCCGAGCGTGCAGAACGCCGTGAGGCAGCGGAGCGGGCAGAGAAAGCTGCAGAGCAGGCAGCGGAGCGGGCAGAGAAAGCTGCAGAGCGGGCAGCGGAGCAAGCGGCGGCAGAGAGAGCAGCGGAGCGCCAGCACCGACTGGAGATGGCTCAACACGGGCTCCCGCTGGACGCCCCAGCACCACCAGAGTCCAGGGTTTCCAAAGTCCGGGCCGAGGACTTCCCTCTGCTTGAGAAGGATGGAGACCTGTTGTGAATTTGGATTCTGGGCTCCCCCGGTGGCCGCTTTTGGAATTGGACTTGTCATCCTCTTTCCTGTTTCACCTGGTTCCATCAGTAGTGGGTGTCGCTATTTTAGCTCATTTCTCTGGTGGTTTCTTGCCGGTCAACAATGTTATCTGATGCCTCTCAGTGCTTGTTCCTGCTTCTGACAACTACTAGATAAGTTGGACTTTTGTCCATGTTTCTTTTTGCCTATTTGTTCCAGTTCACAGCTGAAGTTTTGTTACTGTGTCTGGAAAGCTCTCGTTGATCTGGGATTGCTACTCTGGCGTTATGAGTTAATGCCAGAGTTTAAGGTAATCTCTGGATGGTGTTTTGTTAGTGTTTTTCTGCTGACCATGAAAGTATACTATCTGTCTTCTGCTATCTAGTAATCGGACCTCAAATTTGCTAAGACTATTTTCCTGCTGCGTTTGTTGTTTCATCTGAACTCACCGTCATTATATGTGGGGGGTTACTGTCTTCTTTGGAATATTTCTCTAGAGGTGAGCCAGGTCTTATATTTCCCTCTGCTAGCTATTTAGGTCTTAGGCCAGAGCTGGGCATCTAGCAATAAATAGGAAATGCTACCTGGCTATTTCTAGTTGCGCGGCAGGCTTAGTTCATGGTCAGTATAGTTCCATCTTCCGAGAGCTTGTCCCTCTATAGGCTTGCTATGATCTCTGCCTGCAGAGATCATGACAGTTTGACCGGCCCGTAAAGTGTTAAAGACCCAGGTTGAGAAAGGAGAGTTATAAGAAGTCTGCTGGAATTTTTTTTTTTTTTCCTCCAGTTTACCTTGCTGCAGTCTTTTTTCTCTCTCTCCTCCTAATCTCTGTATTGCTCTGTGTGCACCTGACAATAATGGATCTTCAGAGTGTAACTGCGGGTTTGAATAATCTCATCACGAAAGTACAAAATTTGCAAGATTTTGTGGTACATGCTCCAGTATCTGAGCCGAGAATTCCTTTGCCGGAGTTCTTCACAGGGAATAGAGCTAGCTTCCAGAATTTCCGAAATAATTGTAAGCTTTATTTGTCCCTGGAGTCTCGTTCAGCTGGAGACCCTGCTCAGCAGGTTAGGATTGTGATTTCCTTGCTCAGGGGTGACCCTCAAGATTGGGCCTTCTCATTGCCAGCAGGGGATCCTGCGTTGCGCGATGTGGATGCGTTTTTTCTGGCCTTGGGCTTGCTTTATGAGGAACCTCATTTGGAACTTCAGGCAGAAAAAACTTTGATGGCACTATCTCAGGGGCAAGACGAAGCTGAGGTTTACTGCCAAAAATTCCGTAAATGGTCTGTGCTTACTCAGTGGAATGAGTGCGCCTTGGCGGCAACTTTCAGAGAAGGTCTCTCTGATGCCGTTAAGGATGTTATGGTGGGGTTCCCTGTGCCTGCAGGTCTGAATGAGTCCATGACAATGGCTATTCAGATTGATAGGCGTCTGCGGGAGCGCAAACCGGTGCACCATCTGGCGGTGTCTATGGAAAAGACGCCAGAAAGTATGCAGTGTGATAGAATTCTGTCCAGGAGTGAGCGACAGAATTTTAGACGGAAGAATGGATTGTGCTTCTATTGTGGGGATTCTACTCATGTTATATCAGCATGCTCTAGGCGTACAAAGAAGCTTGATAAGTCTGTTTCCATTGGCACCATTCAGTCTAAGTTTATTTTGTCTGTAACCCTGATTTGCTCTTTGTCATCCATTGCCACGGACGCCTATGTTGACTCTGGCGCCGCTCTGAGTCTTATGGATTGGTCCTTTGCCAATCGTTGTGGTTTTGATTTAGAGCCTTTGGAGACTCTTATTCCTCTGAAGGGGATTGACTCCACCCCATTGGCTAATAATAAACCACAGTACTGGACACAAGTAACCATGCGTATCAATCCGGATCACCAGGAGATTATTCGTTTCCTGGTGCTGTATAATTTACATGACGATTTGGTACTGGGATTGCCATGGTTGCAGTCTCACAATCCAGTCTTGGACTGGAGAGCAATGTCTGTGTTGAGCTGGGGATGTAAGGGTATTCATGGGGACTTACCTTTGGTTTCTATTTCGTCGTCCATTCCCTCTGAAGTCCCTGAGTTCCTCTCTGATTATCAAGACGTCTTTGACGAACCCAAGCTTGGGTCGTTACCTCCGCACCGTGAGTGCGATTGCGCCATAGATTTGATACCGGGTTGCAAATATCCAAAGGGTCGTTTGTTTAATCTGTCTGTGCCGGAACATGCTGCTATGCGGGAATATATAAAGGAGTCTTTGGAAAAGGGACATATTCGTCCATCTTCTTCTCCCTTGGGAGCTGGGTTTTTCTTTGTCTCAAAAAAGGACGGCTCTTTGAGACCATGTATTGATTATCGGCTTCTGAATAAGATCACTGTTAAGTACCAATACCCATTGCCATTGCTTACTGATTTGTTTGCTCGTATAGAGGGTGCTAAGTGGTTCTCTAAAATTGATCTTCGTGGGGCGTATAATTTGGTGCGGATCAGGCAGGGGGATGAGTGGAAGACCGCATTTAATACGCCCGAGGGCCACTTTGAGTATTTGGTCATGCCTTTTGGTCTTTCTAATGCCCCTTCAGTTTTCCAGTCTTTTATGCATGATATTTTCCGCGATTTTCTGGATAAATTTATGATAATATATCTGGATGATATTCTGATTTTTTCTGATGACTGGGACTCTCATGTCCAGCAGGTCAGGAGAGTTTTTCAGGTTCTGCGGTCTAATTCTTTATGTGTGAAGGGGTCTAAGTGCGTTTTTGGGGTCCAGAAAATTTCCTTTTTGGGGTATATTTTTTCTCCCTCTTCCATTGAGATGGATCCCGTCAAGGTGCAAGCTATTTGTGACTGGACTCAGCCCTCCTCTCTTAAGGGTCTTCAGAGATTTTTGGGCTTTGCCAATTTTTACCGCCGATTTATTGCTGGTTTTTCGGATGTCGTTAAACCACTGACTGATTTGACCAGACATGGCGCTGATGTTGCTAATTGGTCCCCTCATGCTGTAGAGGCCTTTCAGGAGCTTAAGCACCGTTTTGCCTCTGCCCCTGTGTTACGTCAGCCTGATGTGAATCTGCCTTTTCAGGTTGAGGTTGACGCTTCGGAGATCGGAGCTGGGGCAGTGTTGTCGCAGAAAGGTTCCGACTGCTCCGTCATTAGGCCTTGTGCTTTCTTTTCTCGCAAATTTTCGCCTGCAGAGCGGAATTATGATGTTGGGAATAGGGAGCTTTTGGCCATGAAGTGGGCGTTTGAGGAGTGGCGCCATTGGCTAGAGGGGGCTAAGCATCAGGTGGTGGTATTGACTGACCACAAAAATTTGATTTATCTTGAGACTGCCAGGCGCCTGAATCCTAGACAGGCGCGCTGGTCTTTATTTTTTTCTCGCTTTAATTTTGTGGTGTCATACCTACCGGGTTCTAAGAATGTTAAGGCAGATGCCCTTTCTAGGAGTTTTGACCCGGACTCTCCTGGTAATGCTGAACCCACAGGTATCCTTAGGGAGGGAGTGATTTTGTCGGCCGTTTCTCCTGATCTGCGGCGGTCCTTGCAAGAGTTTCAGGCGGATAGACCGGATCGTTGTCCGCCTGATAGACTGTTTGTTCCGGAGGATTGGACCAGTAGAGTCATCTCTGAGGTACATTCTTCTGCATTGGCAGGTCATCCCGGAATTTTTGGTACCAGGGATTTGGTGGCAAGATCCTTCTGGTGGCCTTCCCTGTCACGAGATGTGCGAGTCTTTGTGCAGTCATGTGACATTTGTGCTCGGGCCAAGTCTTGTAGTTCTCGGGCTAGCGGACTGCTGTTGCCCTTGCCTATTCCTAAGAGGCCTTGGACACACATCTCGATGGATTTTATTTCAGATCTGCCTGTTTCCCAGAAGATGTCTGTCATCTGGGTGGTCTGTGACCGTTTCTCTAAAATGGTCCATTTGGTTCCTCTGCCCAAGTTGCCTTCTTCTTCTGAGTTGGTTCCTCTGTTTTTTCAGAATGTTGTCCGATTGCACGGTATTCCTGAGAATATTGTTTCTGACAGAGGTACCCAATTTGTGTCTAGATTTTGGCGGGCATTCTGTGCTAGGATGGGCATAGATTTGTCTTTTTCATCTGCTTTTCACCCTCAGACTAATGGCCAGACCGAGCGGACTAATCAGACCCTGGAGACATATCTGAGGTGTTTTGTCTCTGCTGACCAGGATGATTGGGTTGCTTTTTTGCCATTGGCAGAGTTCGCCCTCAATAATCGGGCCAGCTCTTCCACCTTGGTGTCCCCGTTTTTCTGTAATTCGGGGTTTCACCCTCGATTTTCCTCCGGTCAGGTGGAATCCTCGGATTGTCCTGGAGTGGATGCGGTGGTGGAGAGATTGCATCACATCTGGGGGCAGGTTATGGACAATTTGAAGTTGTCCCAGGAGAAGACTCAGCGTTTTGCCAACCGTCATCGTCGTGTTGGTTCTCGGCTTTGTGTTGGAGATTTGGTGTGGTTGTCTTCTCGTTTTGTCCCTATGAGGGTCTCTTCTCCTAAGTTTAAACCTCGGTTCATCGGCCCTTATAGAATATTGGAGATTCTTAATCCTGTTTCTTTCCGTTTGGACCTCCCTGCGTCCTTTTCCATTCATAACGTTTTTCATCGGTCGTTGTTGCGCAGGTATGAGGTACCTGTTGTACCTTCAGTTGAGCCTCCTGCTCCGGTGTTGGTTGAGGGTGAGTTGGAGTACGTTGTGGAGAAAATTTTGGACTCTCGTGTTTCCAGACGGAGACTCCAGTATCTGGTCAACTGGAAGGGTTACGGCCAGGAGGATAATTCTTGGGTCAGTGCATCTGATGTTCATGCTTCTGATCTTGTTCATGCCTTCCATAGGGCTCATCCTGGTCGCCCTGGTGGATCTGGTGAGGGTTCGGTGCCCCCTCCTTGAGGGGGGGGTACTGTTGTGAATTTGGATTCTGGGCTCCCCCGGTGGCCGCTTTTGGAATTGGACTTGTCATCCTCTTTCCTGTTTCACCTGGTTCCATCAGTAGTGGGTGTCGCTATTTTAGCTCATTTCTCTGGTGGTTTCTTGCCGGTCAACAATGTTATCTGATGCCTCTCAGTGCTTGTTCCTGCTTCTGACAACTACTAGATAAGTTGGACTTTTGTCCATGTTTCTTTTTGCCTATTTGTTCCAGTTCACAGCTGAAGTTTTGTTACTGTGTCTGGAAAGCTCTCGTTGATCTGGGATTGCTACTCTGGCGTTATGAGTTAATGCCAGAGTTTAAGGTAATCTCTGGATGGTGTTTTGTTAGTGTTTTTCTGCTGACCATGAAAGTATACTATCTGTCTTCTGCTATCTAGTAAGCGGACCTCAAATTTGCTAAGTCTATTTTCCTGCTGCGTTTGTTGTTTCATCTGAACTCACCGTCATTATATGTGGGGGGCTACTGTCTTCTTTGGAATATTTCTCTAGAGGTGAGCCAGGTCTTATATTTCCCTCTGCTAGCTATTTAGGTCTTAGGCCAGAGCTGGGCATCTAGCAATAAATAGGAAATGCTACCTGGCTATTTCTAGTTGCGCGGCAGGCTTAGTTCATGGTCAGTATAGTTCCATCTTCCGAGAGCTTGTCCCTCTATAGGCTTGCTATGATCTCTGCCTGCAGAGATCATGACAGAGACCTGGATTCCTTCTTGCTGGCCTTTGAAAGGACCTGCCTTCAACATCATCTGGCCCCGGATCAGTGGGCAAGATACCTGACCCCCCGTTTGAGGGGTAAGTCCCTGGAAGTTTTGGGGGACTTACCTGCCGGGGCGGAGCAGGACTACAGCAGCATCAAGCGGGCCCTGATCCAGCACTACAACCTCACCCCGGAGTCCTACCGCAAGAAGTTCCGGAGCCTGCAGCGGGGCCCAAAGGACACCTGGACCGACCACATGCGGGCGTTGCTGAGAGCTGCAGAGCACTGGACCTCGGGTCTAGCGCTCACCACCCGCCAGGAGGTCCAGGAACTGTTCGTCACGGAGCAGTTCTTGTGGAACTGCGCAGAGGACCTCCAGCAGTTCCTCCGTGACCGGAAACCAAAGGGGGCTTCTGCTACAGCCGCCCTGGCAGATGAGTATGCCAATAACAGGGCGCCTGAGCCGAAGAAGCCTGCCAGCAGCACCTGGAGAGGGGGTAAGCCCAATCCTGCCCCTGTTTCCCCAGCCCCCAGCGTGCAAGGGGTGTACCCCCCTGCTGCCCTCTCCAGGCCAGGTGCAGAACCCAGACGTTGTCATCACTGCAACCAGCTGGGACACTTCAAGTCTGCATGTCCCCAGCGTCTTAAGGCCCCATCCCTGTCCCTGGAACCGTCCACTGTTTTATGTGTGGGAGGGGGTGGTGGGAGGTCCCTGGACAATTACCAACCCGTCACTATCGGCCGCTCAGCGGTCATGGGACTGTGGGACACAGGCGCTGAACGAACCCTGGTACGTCCTGAGGTGGTGTCCCCTCAAGACTTGGTGCCGGGGAGAACCCTTTCCGTCTCCGGAATTGGAGGCGTGGAACCGGCGCTGCCTGTCGCAAAGGTGTTTTTGGACTGGGGCGCCGGGAGGGGAGTGCGGGAGGTGGGAGTAACGTCAAATATTCCTGCCAATGTATTACTTGGGACCGATTTGGGGCGGATAGTGTCTCGGTATGTGGCCACTGAACCCCCAAGTTTGGCTCCCCAAGAATGTCATGACTCTACTGTGGATGTTGATGTGTTGAATGTGCCTCCAACCGTGGAGGGGGGATTGAAACCTGAGGGTAATCCATGCACGGACACCACACACACAGGGCTCACAGGGAGGACAGGTGAGGAGACTGTAGGGGAGAGCTCAGAGGTGGAGGGAGGGGCTGCTATGGGCAGTGTAGGGCCCCTAAGTGAATCCAGCCTGCTGAGTCTAGGGCCCCTGCAGGAAGAGGAACAGGCCATGGGGGGAGGAGGCGTCCCGGGAGAGGAGCCACCAGGTAAGACCCCAGGGCAGGCGTTCCCCACACCCGGGATGTCAGGATGGCAGGGAAGTCTGCCTGACCCGGCGGCTTGGTCAGGAGCCGGAGGGAAGCAGGCGCTACCCATGGGCACAGCGGTCGTGGCCGCTGTCACCAGGAGTGGGAGCGCCGGAGCCCAAGGAGCCTTGCAGAGGTCCGACGGCTTCCCCCTCTCTGGCCAAGTGGCTGCCGAGTCAGACAGCGGCCAGGAGACAGATCCCGGGGAGCTGACAGCGGATGTGGCAGTGTCGTCCATTCTCGCCACATCGAGTCAGGGATTTCAGGCAGCGTTGGAAGCTGATGCTAGCCTGAAAGCTCTCAAGGAGCAGGCGGCACAGCCTCCTGGGGAGTCAGACCGCGAGCGGGTGGTCTGGGACCAGGGATGGCTGTTCCAGGTAACGGTCCAGCAGGGTTCACCGGAGGCGTGGCCCAGGGACCGACAGTTAGGGGTACCCTATCCGCTCAGAGACAGAGGAGGAGGCAGGGACAGCCTCAGAAAGAGAGAGGGAGAGGCAGAGACAGCCTCAGAGAGAGAGGGAGAGGCAGAGACAGCCTCAGAGAGAGAGGGAGAGGCAGAGACAGCCTCAGAGAGGGACAGAGGAGGAGGCAGGGACAGCCTCAGAGACAGAGAGGAGGAGGCAGAGACAGCCTCAGAGAGAGACAGAGGAGGAGGCAGGGACAGCCTCAGAAAGAGAGAGGGAGAGGCAGAGACAGCCTCAGAGAGGGACAGAGGAGGAGGCAGGGACAGCCTCAGGGAAAGAGAGAAGAAGGCAGAGACAGCCTCAGAGAGGGACAGAGGAGGAGGCAGGGACAGCCTCAGAGATAGAGAGGAGGAGGCAGAGACAGCCTCAGAGAGAGAGAGAGGAGGGGGCAGGGACAGCCTCAGAAAGAGAGAGGGAGAGGCAGAGACAGCCTCAGAGAGAGAGGGAGAGGCAGAGACAGCCTCAGAGAGGGACAGAGGAGGAGGCAGGGACAGCCTCAGAGACAGAGAGGAGGAGGCAGAGACAGCCTCAGAGAGAGACAGAGGAGGAGGCAGGGACAGCCTCAGAAAGAGAGAGGGAGAGGCAGAGACAGCCTCAGAGAGGGACAGAGGAGGAGGCAGGGACAGCCTCAGGAAAAGAGAGAAGGAGGCAGAGACAGCCTCAGAGAGGGACAGAGGAGGAGGCAGGGACAGCCTCAGAGACAGAGAGGAGGAGGCAGAGACAGCCTCAGAGAGAGAGAGAGGAGGGGGCAGGGACCGCCTCAGAAAGAGAGAGGGAGAGGCAGAGACAGCCTCAGAGAGAGAGGGAGAGGCAGAGACAGCCTCAGAGAGGGACAGAGGAGGAGGCAGGGACAGCCTCAGAGACAGAGAGGAGGAGGCAGAGACAGCCTCAGAGAGAGACAGAGGAGGAGGCAGGGACAGCCTCAGAAAGAGAGAGGGAGAGGCAGAGACAGCCTCAGAGAGGGACAGAGGAGGAGGCAGGGACAGCCTCAGGGAAAGAGAGAAGGAGGCAGAGACAGCCTCAGAGAGAGACAGAGGAGGAGGCAAGGACAGCCTCAGAAAGAGAGAGGGAGAGGCAGAGACGGCCTCAGAGAGGGACAGAGGAGGAGGCAGGGACAGCTTCAGAGACAGAGGAGGAGGCAGAGACAGCCTCAGACAGAGGGAGGAGGAGACAGAGGCAGCCTCAGAGAAAGGAGGAGGAGGGGGCAGAGACAGCCTCAGACAGAGAGAGGAGGGGCAGAGACAACCTCAAAGAGAGACAGAGGAGGAGGCAGAGACTGCCTCAGAGAGACAGAGGAGGCAGAGACAGCCTCGGGGAGAGGCAGAGGAGGGGGCAGAGACCATGGTAACGCTGATGGGTTGTCCCGGCAAGGAGAAGGTGCGGAAGGGCGCATGGGGGAACACAGGAATGTGATGCCCCCTAGCGCCCTCTAAAGCAGGGAGGTGTGATGAGGGAACAGCCGCCATCTTGGACGGGCATACTAACAGAGATTGGCGTGACTCCATTTTGCCTCCTGGTCACAGGTCTGCAGAGAGGAGTGCTCCTGGCCCCCACCTTTTCTAATGAACATAGTGCCTATTAGTATGGTAATCGGCTGAGCTCAGAGGAGATTGCAGAAGGTACTTCAAAGCTCAGTTAGGAAGCCACACCAGCAGGGGGCTTGGAAATGCTCAAGGGCTTAATTAAAGCACGCATGTCAAGGGGCCACTGGATACACATCTAGTATGGTCGTCCAGCCGAACCGTCTCTGACATGGAATCGTGAATTATGGACGCATCGTCCGAGGTAGCGGCTCATAAAAAATATTCCCCTCGTCCTAAAGAAATGGTGCATCTAATGGTGCGACTCCTGTATCCGTGGGAGGTCTGAAACCCGAGATATAGAGATCAGCCTCCCACAGGGACCGAATGGGTCCAGGTTTGATCCCAGTATGACCGGCAGAACAAACCACAGGCGCTGGTACTGCCCGTGTGCTGATCCGATCATCCTGAGAGCAGTTATCCCATTTATTAGATATTGGAACAAATCTTGCAGGGAGGCAGAGGAGTGGAGATTGCTAAGCCCACCCAGCTACAGGGGGAGGGACACGGCAGGGTTAAGAGCTGGACCATGTGGAGAGTGGGTGACACACAGAAGATGACCAGCTAAGAAACAGGGCATATGCCAGCCAGAGGGGGGCAAGCACACGCTTTCTGGGGGCTGCCCGGCAACTAAAGTTTTGGACCTGCGGAACGCTGCGCCCCCCCGGCTTCCACAAGCGACCTCTAACCTGGTAAAGTGACCTCCAGCTTTATACCTTAAGCCTTGTATCATTGTTGTTATATTGTACATAGAAGAGGATTCTTTACTGTTAGGGCAGTGAGAATCTGGAATTGCTTGCCTGAGGAGGTGGTGATGGCGAACTCAGTCGAGGGGTTCAAGAGAGGCCTGGATGTCTTCCTGGAGCAGAACAATATTGTATCATACAATTATTAGGTTCTGTAGAAGGATGTAGATCAGGGGATTTATTATGATGGAATATAGGAATATAGGCTGAACTGGATGGACAAATGTCTTTTTTCGGCCTTACTAACTATGTTACTATGTTACTATGTTACTCTGACTGTAACTCTTGATATATTGTGATTGTATATTTCTTGTAATTACCTAGTGCGCCCTTAAGGCAATTAAATCATAAATTAATTTTGGGCTGATCCTTTTACTCTGATTGCGAATCCTAGAATACCCAGTGTGGGTAACAGGGCAGTCTCCCCGGCGGCCATTTGCTCTAGGTGCAGTTCCCTTACTGACCTGAGAGACAAAGGGGGCGCCGGAGAGCTGGGCCTGTGTAGTGACGTCACGGATTGGTGACGTGGGAGGAACGGGGCTTCCTTCACAAGCACCCCGCAAATCTAATTTAGTAAATACCCTTGCTCCCCGTAACCTATCAAAGAGCTCAGATATCAGGGGTAGTGGGAACTTGTTTTTAACAGTGATGGCGCTAAGACCCTTGTAGTCAATGCATGGACGTAATTCTCCACTCTTCTTCTGCACGAAGAAGAACCCAGCCCCTGCAGGTGACACTGACTTCCTAATAAAACCTCTTGCCAGATTCTCTTGGATATACTGAGACATTGCCTCCGTCTCCGGGAGAGATAACAGATAGACTCAACCCCGGGGAGGCTCAGCACCAGGCATGATATCGATAGGACAGTCATAGGGGCGGTGAGGCGGAAGGGTCTCCGCAGCCCTTTTGGAGAACACGTCCGCATAAGGCCAATAGTGCTTGGGGAGAGAGGAAAGATCTGCGGGTACCTCAGTTGTAGCAACCTGAACGCACTCCCTCTGACATCTACCCTCACAGGATTTACTCCATCCCAAACTTTTCCCTCAGGACCACTCTATATGATGAGAATGAAAACGAAGCCAGGCTATCCCCAACAGGACCTCAGCAACTCCCTCAGGAAGGACCAAAAGAGAAATAATCTCCTGATATGATGGAGATACAGAAAGAGTGAAAGGGATGGTTTGGTGTGTAATCTGTGAAGGTAGTGTTGACCCATTTACCACTCGAATGGTTATTGGCTTGGCGAGCATCACCAGGGGTATTGCATGTCGCTGAGCGAAAGTGGATGACATAAAATTACCCTCCGTCCCAGAGTCCACGCAAAGCTATACCATAAGAGTGGATGGGCCAATGGTAATTGTCCCCTTGAAGGACAATTTTGAGGTAAACGTCGTCGTGTCTAATGTACCTTCTCCAACTGCCACTAGACGCTGACGCCTCCTCGACCACTGCGGACACTTGGAGACAAGATGTCCGGACTGCCGGCAAACATGACAGACCTTAAGGGCATGAGTGGCCTGGGACTTAGACCCTGCTCGCGACCCCTCTATGGCCTCTTGTGACTTGGGCGCCTGGACCGGAGATTCCAAAGGTCTGGCGAAGGTGGGAGCCAGCCGAAACCTCTGCTTACACTGGGCCTGCTCCAACCCTCGCTCGTGAAAACGAAGGTCTATGCGAGTTGATATAGATATGAGCTCCTCCAGTGTAGCGGGAATCTCCCTAGTGGCCAAAGCGTCCTTCACATGGTCAGCCAGCTCCCTCCAAAATACTGGGATGAGGGTTTTATCTGACCACTCTAACTCAGACGCTAAAGTCCGGAAGAGAATGGCAAATTGGCTGACCATGGTCGAACCCTGAGTCAATGCCAGCAGTTGGAGCGCTGTATCATGGGTGACTTGAGGTCCTATGAAGACTTGCTTCAGAGTGCCCAGAAACCGAGGAACACTCTGCACCACATGATCATTGCGCTCCCACAGCGGCATAGCCCACTCCAAAGCTCTGTCCGACAGGAGAGAAATTACAAATCCCACCTTTGCCCGCTTTGTGGGAAAACGTGCAGCCAGGAGCTCGAGATGTATACCGCACTGGCTCACGAATCCCCTACAGGACTTACTGTCCCCAGAGAATTTTTCAGGCTATGGAAGGTGGGATAAGGTCGGAACAGAGGTGGCAGTGGGTAAAGCTGCTGCAGCCATGCTAGCAGCCTGAACAGCAATTGCGGTAACATCCACCGCCGAGGTTGCACGCTCGAGAGATGCCAACCGGCCCTCCAGCAGCTGGATGTACCCCTGCAATCGCTGTTCATCTGCCATTACTTAGCCAGATCCTGGCGCTAGTATACTGTTAGGGTTTGTGGAACGCACCAAATATATTTATTGATGTGATTGGTGCGTTCGCAACCCGGGATCCACCGTGCAGGAATTATCCTGCCGCTAAGTGAATGGCAGCACAATATGGAGGTATTAACCAGCTTTGTTATATTCACACAGCGGCCGAGAAAGCAAATCTCTGTGCCCTGTTAACTCTCACAGAGACACAGGCTAAATACCTAGAAGAGAGCAGTCAGTGGTCATGCATGCACACAACACTCCTCGCCGGAGGTGCCAGCATTCTAGGGACTTATTTCAGCCGGGTCCCTGAATACTCTCATACACAATCTCCTCGCCGGAGGTACCAGCATTCTAGGGGCTTATTTCAGCCGGGTCCCTGAATACATTCACGCATATGACCACAGTGGCGCAAAGCATGTAACTTTAGAAGATACTAGCGCATGGCCGTGCGGCCATGCGAGCCTTAAATAGCTGGAGCACGTACAGGACCTTCCAAAAGAGGACCAATGAGAGACTGCTACAGAGCCTGCATACCTACAGGACCTTCCTAGAAAGACCAATAGATTTGGCTGCAGTACCTGAACATGTGACCCTTGATCTCCACTGAGAGATCTTACCCTGGGCATGCTCAGTGTGTGCAAAGCAGGACTTAGTCCCAGAAAAGCCTGCTCAACGTAGATCAGTGCAGGGTACAATAGCAGAGCCTGGAGAAGCAGCAAAAACACTTCGCACTGAATCAGACTCAGTGAGACCATGGGACCGATGTCTCTGCTGAGCAGGCTCCACTGCGGCCGATGGAGAATGGGAGACCGCCGCAGAGACGGATCGAGATTCCCCCTGTGCAGCAGAGGAAACTTGACTCCTAACAGTATCGTCCTAGGATTATTTCTTTCCTCTGATAAAGATTAATTACACATGCATATGTCCATTTTTTTTCAGTTTCTGTGTCTTCATAGGACAAGCGCTTATTGATTCCAGAGTAGAAGAACATTTTCTGGACTTCTCTCAAGCTAAAAAAGCTGAACATTCCTTGGTTTCTTTGAAGGTATCCCTGAAGCTAACCTCTGTGAATAACTGGAAAATGTTGGGAAGTCAGCTTACCAGCATGTGTGTGTGCATTCTCCCTGGTGCCGACCATTGCCTCACACACATCGAGGTGAGTAGTCATAATGAATAGAAAAAAGGAAGGAAGGATCCAGCAATGGGTGGAGGTGGCTAAAAAATAACTTTCTTGAAATGCAATTAAAATGGGTATCACATATTGTTAGGGCTTGCGGAACGCACCAAATAATATAAACCAAGATATAAGGTGCGTTCGCAGCCCGAGGTCCACCGAGATATTACTTGCTGCTCGGTAATGGGGGACAGTATTTGGCGGTATCATGAAAACTCACATGGGTTAACGTCACCCGGCATGTAAGGAGACGGACCCTGTTGTGTCACAGGGCTGCAATACCGCTGAATGAATGCTCGTGTTCGGTCACCAGACTGTGCCCCAAGGACACAGGGTTAGAGTCCCTCTAGACCCACTAGTGCTTGGCACCGAACCTGCGGAGCCAGAGAAAGCTAAACAATAATAGATTTAGCACACTGATTGAGCACAACACCGCTCTGGCGGACGCCAGTAACTGCCTTCACTAGGGACAGGAAAGCACACTAGTTATGCATGGCCTCTCACTGGCAAACGCTGGTAAATTGACGTTGTAGGATCATGCCTCATGCTGGATGGCACTAACTGGCGCTAGCCAGCTCTAAACACCCGACCACACACAACAACACTAGGGAAGCGGTAGATTAGGAGCTTTCACCAGAAACATACACACATCTTTCTGTTTATAAAAGTGCATGGCCAAGCGGCCATTCAAACCTTTTATAGTCACAGCCTTCTGGGACCTTGCCAGTGGTCCAATTGTAGCTGCTTGAGGACCTGGGCATGTGAACCCCGACCTCCAATGAGAGGTCATCCCACAAGCATGCTCAGTAGACAAAAGCAGGACATAATCCCATCCTCGCGGCTGACTAATGCTAGTTACAATAGCTGGACCTGGGATGGCAGCTGTAATCAGAAGCACAGTATCAGCTTGAGCAAGATGCGGGGAACGACATCTCTGCTGAGCAGGCTCCTCTGTGGCTGAGGAAGAATGGGAGACCGCAGAGGATATGGTTTGAGATTCCCCCTGTGCAGCGGTGGGAACTCGACACCTAACACATATTGTCGAGCACTAACACAATGTTAGGAAAGATCAACATATTTCTGCTTGTGTCTTAGTCATGATCTCATGACTAAAGGTACCTTCACACTAAGTGATGCTGCAGTGATATCAACAACGATGCCGATCACTGTTTGGTCGCTGGAGAGCTGTCACACAAACAGCTCTCCAGCGACCAACGATGCCGAGGTCCCCGGGTAAACATCGGGTTACTAAGCACAGGGCTGCGCTTAGTAACCCGATGTTTACCCTGGTTACCATTGTAAATGTAAAAAAAAATAAACAGTACATACTCACATTCCGGTGTCCGTCAGGTCCCTCGCTGTCTGCTTCCCGCAGTGCTGGCTGTAAAGTGAAAGCAGAGCACAGCGGTGACATCACCGCTGTGCTGTACTTTACGGCCGGCACTCACAGTCAATGCGGAGGGATGTGTGACAGACAGCAGAAGGTGAGTATGTACTGTTTGTTTTTATTACTTTTACAATGGTAACCAGGATAAATATTGGGTTACTAAGCGCGGCCCTGCGCTTAGTAACCTGATATTTACCCTGGTTACCATTGTAAAACATCGCTGGCATCGTTGCTTTTGCTGTCAAACACAACGATACACGCTGATCTGACGACCAAATAAAGTTCTGAACTTTCAGCAACGACCAGCGATATCACAGCAGGATCCTGATCGCTGCTGCGTGTCAAACACAATGATATCGCTATCCAGGACGCTGCAACGTCACGGATCACTAGCGATATCGTTTAGAGTGAAGGTACCTTAAGATGCAAGTTGAAACGCGTTGATCTTTCCTAACAGTGTGTTAGTGCCTGACAATATGTGATACCCATTTTAATAGCTTTTCAATAAAAGATATTTTTTAGCCACCTCCGTCCATTGCTGGATCCTTCCTTCCTTATTTCTAACCTCCGTGAATGGCTCACCAATTTGAAGTAGTCTTGTCCAATTCTGAGCAGTGAAAGTAGTTTTCCAGATGGGTGGACTACCTGTTAAGGATTCTTCTTTTTTTTAGTTTAGCCACTTTCTGATACAAACTTGCTTTTTGACTTCTGTGGCTATGGCTATATGCTCCAGTCCTTGACTGGTTTTCTGACCAGATCACCCAGTGGAGTCATCTAGTTCTCACAATTGCTTCAAAATTCCATCTTAACCACCTCCTCAGAAAGTTTGCTTTTTATGAGCTGCCTCTAACATTTGGAGTAACGCAGGGCTGATCCAGCAACAGAACTGCGATCTTTGTAGCAAAACATATCTGTTATTGAGCCATTTTAAAACAGTACTTCACAAAAATGTGGTCCACTAGATATACTGTTAGCACGTAATAGCACAATACAAAGAGATACAGCGTTAAAACCAACACGTTTCGACTTACTTCTTAATCATGGTACTATGATTAACTTTTACTATTTTATATATTAAAATATTTCACTGTTACTTTTGAAAAATAGAATAAAAACAAGTTTTTTCTTGTGTTGCCAAATTCATAGACTATACACTTTTTTGTTTTCTTTTTCCCACCAATGGATTCATATTTGGGCTTGTTTTTTGAGAACCAGATGTGATTTTTGTTGGTACAATTATGGCCTCTTTTCATCTTTTTCATCTATTTTTATTGCATTTTTAAAGGTGCAACTGTACTGAAAAATGGGAAATTCTATTTATTATTTTTTTCGGCATTCACTAGGCACTTAAATGTGATTATTTACATGTTAGATTATGTATCTACATATTTGATCATGTTTATTTTATTACCTCATTTTACATCATCCTTGAAATAATCCAATCATTATTATTAATAATAATAATAATAATGCCTCTTTGGACTGCACCTCGAGAGATATGGGAGACAAAAACAACACTGGCATAATATATATATAATTAAATGTGTACGGAGTCATGTCATAGTTTCTGTTCTATGAGTAAATGTTGATGCATCTGACTATGTCCTATCATTTTACAGAATCTGACCAGGTTGATGATCTTCTCTTGCAGGTGGTGACCTGCCACTTCTTACCGGACAATGAAAAATAAGAGGAACGTGGAAATGCCTGATGTAAGAACACAAATGATGGAGGGATATATGATAATTCTCATTTCAATCACATTTACCCCATGAAAATAAGAATGGAAATTTTCAAAACAAAGTAACTCATTTACTATTCTAGGAAATAAAATTTGTGTTCAGCTGAACATTGATCAGAATTTAATTAAGCGTAGCTAGAAATTGCTATTGATCCGAAGACCTCTTTATCTCATTCCATAAAGTGAGGAGATGGGGAGGACACATATACAACTTTGCAATGATGACCGCTCCACATACCACATTGTATTGACACTTGAAAGTTACATCAACATGTTATTAAGGAATCAATTCTGTGACAGTGATCATTGTTGTCCGTGAGCATTTTGGCTAAGATATGTCAGATAAATCTTTAAAGAGAACATTGTAGGGATTCAAGCTTTCTATCAGCAGTGACAGGTACACACAGGCATTTGGTTCTGGTGCAAATAAGTCTCACAAGGTTTATTTTGTCTCACAAACTTCGAAAGTAAACACAGTAGCTTCACTTTGACCAAAATAAATAAAAATCAGTAACAAAAATAAACAGTCCTTTCTCAGGGTAGGCACAGTAAAATGATGTGGTCTTACGTTCAAGGCAAGTCCCGACATTGCTACGGTCTGTGCACCAGTAGAGCGCCCCACTCCAGCTCCACTACCTCAGACACACTTGAGCCAATTCAACTGCCTTTTATAAGACCTGCAAGGCCCCTACTGGAGCTATAAGAGCGACTCTTTCTACCCAGGCTCTTTTGGTCGCTCCTAAATCCCAGACCCAATATCTGGTCCATTAACTAAAACCTCTCAGTAACCATCAATTACTGGACCTTCAATTGTGGGACTTACATCACTGAGGCCAGCCACCTCGGTGACACAAAACTGCCATCCAGGACATTCCCACCTGCTTTCCTGCAACATGAAGAACTCCAGTTCCTTATTATATTAGTAACAAATCTTACTGACTTTTATATCTCTTATGTTAGTTTACTTTTTTGCAGGTGAACAATCTGACTGATATTAAAGAGTTTGTACTCTTAGGTTTTCAAGGCAGTTCACAGCTAAGAATTGTACTCTTCTGTGTACTTCTTGTGATATTCCTGGTGACAATATGTGGGAATCTCCTGATCATCACCCTGGCGTCCACCAGCCAAAACCTCCACACTCCAATGTACTTCTTCATCTCACAACTGTCCATCAGTGACATCTTACTGATTTCAGATATTGCCCCCAACATTCTCTACGTTTTAATGAATAATGGAGGGACCATTGCTATTATTGGTTGCATGACCCAAATTTATTTCTTTAGTGCCACAGAATCATTTGAATGCCTTCTCCTCACGGTGATGTGTTATGACAGATATGTGGCCATCTGTAATCCCCTCCGTTATACCTCTATAATGACAAGTGGACATTGTGTGATATTGTCCATCAGTTCTTGGTTGCTCAGTTTCTTTGCGTCACTCATTTACATTATAATAATATCCAGGTTAAAGTTCTGTGGGCCTAATGTTATTGACCATCTATTCTGTGATCTTGTTCCCTTACAAGACATTGCATGTTCGGATACTTTTCCTGTAAAACTACAAATGTATTTATTAGGTATTCCACTGTTGATTATTTCCAGCATAATATTTGTTGTTAGTTACGTGAAGATTATCCGTGCCATTTTACAGATTTCATCTAATATCAGTAGACAAAAAGCCTTCTCCACCTGCAGTTCCCACCTCACCGTGGTCTCCATATTTTACGCAACACTTTTCAGTGTGTATATTCTCCCAAAAAGTGAACAAACATCAGATATTAATAAAATCACATCCCTTCAATACACTGTATTTACCCCCTTGATTAATCCCATTATTTATAGTTTTAGAAATAAAGACATTAAAGGTAATCTTCGACTTCCCAATTGTTTTTTCAAATGTCAAGCACGGTTATGAAAAAGAAAATCAGATTTACGCACAGACTCTGGCCGCTGTCACTTCTCTGCTGACTATTCTACTGATGTGTTCTATGACATCCACTTGCAGTTGCCAAACCACTGCAGCCAATCTTAAAACTCAGTGGTTGGATGACTGAAGAACGGGGCTTAATGTGAGGCACCAAAAGAGCAGTCATTGCTGAATCTATGGGGTTTAGAGCTGGTGAGTATACATTACTATTATTTATTATATAAGAGTTATGTTCCTTGCTAAGCTCCAGGCAAATTGTTGGCATTTTCCAAGATTGATGTATTGTGACAATAAAGCTGTTATGACTTTTCAAACTTCCTTCTGAGCTCTTCAAAGTGCATCAGTTTACACCAACTTGCAAGGGAGCCATCCTTTAACCCATTAACGTCCAATGATGGATATATCAATCATTGGTCGCCTCCACCTGTTTGATCTGATCAGCTCTCATGTGCCTCTAAGGCTAGGTTCACACTGCGTTACAGCAGCCCATTCAACACATACATTAACGGGCTGCTGTAACGCAAGTGCCGACTTTGGCATATCGCTAGCGCAGATAGAGCATCTGCTAGCTCTCTATGCCCTAGCAGTGATGGACCCGGAAACGCTACAGCCCATGTCTCAGGTTCCATCACTCAATGACGGCACATAGCTACATAGTTAGTAGGGCTGAAAAAATACATTTGTCCATCCTGTTCAGCCTATATTCCATCATAAATCCCCAGATCTACGTCATTCTACAGAACCTAATAATTGTATGATACAATATTGTTCTGCTCCAGGAAGACATCCAGGCCTCTCTTGAACCCCTCGACTGAGTTCGCCATCACCACCTCCTCAGGCAAGCAATTCCAGATTCTCACTGCCCTAACAGTAAAGAATCCTCTTCTATGTTGGTGGAAAAACCTTCTCTCCTCCAGACGCCCATTGTGGGCGTGCGCTAGCGATGCATCTGACATTGGAGTCTATGGCGGCGTTAGAGGACTGTTATGACACTTAGTGGCTGAGGATCGCAGATCTGACCAGTTAAGTAACTGAACATAGAACGAGCTCTAGGGAGGTGGTAACTGGACTGACCGCAATCCTGATCCTATCCAATACACACTAAAAGTAGCCGTGGAACGTTTCCTGAAATCCTAGACGTCTCTTTACGGCCTGAGAAACTAGCTACCCCTAAAGAGAGAAAGCAAGACCTCACTTGCCTCAGAGAAAATACCCCAAAGATATAGAAAGCCCCCCACAAATAATAACGGTGAGTTAAGGGGAAAATACAAACGTAGAAATGAAACAGATTTAGAAAATGAGACCCGCTAATCACTAGATAGCAGAAGATAGATAGGAAACTGCGGTCAGTAAAAAACCCTATTCAAAATATCCACGCTGAGAGTTCAAGAACCCCCACACCAACTAACGGTGTGAGGGGAGAAACTCAGCCCCCTAGAGCTACCAGCAAGCGAGGAATCACATATTAGCAAGCTGGACAGAACTCATCATAAACAAAGAAACATATAGAACGCAGATGAGCAAAATATGAACAAACAGAAACTTAGCTTCTCTTGGAGAGACTGATAACGAATGTAGTCAGGAGAAATCAGAATAGCACTGAATACATTGACAGCAGGCAACAACTGAAAGTCCAGGTGAGCTAAATAGGGAACCAACTAGCAGATGACGAGACAGCTGATCCCAGCCACAGACCCACAGAATGACAAAAAGAGCCACCAGAGGGAGCCCAAAGACAGCACTCACTCAGTTCCACTCGTGACCACAAGAGGGAGCCCAAGAACAGAGTTCACAACAGTACCCCCCCTTGAGGAGGGGTCACCGAACCCTCATCAAAACCCCCAGGGCGATCAGGATGAGCCACATGGAAGGCATGAACCAAATCGGCCGCATGAACATCAGAGGCGACCACCCAGGAATTATCCTCCTGACCATAGCCCTTCCACTTAACCAAATACTGAAGCCTCCGTCTAGAAATACTCCAATTCTCCCTCAACCAGCACCGGAGCAGGAGGCTCAACAGAAGGAACCACGGGCACCACATACCTCCGCAACAAAGACCTATGGAACACATTATGAATGGCAAACAATGCTGGGAGGACCAAACGAAATGACACAGGGTTAAGGATTTCCAAAATCTTATAAGGACCGATGAAACGAGGCTTGAACTTAGGAGAGGAGACCTTCATAGGAACATAATGAGAAGACAGCCACACCAAATCCCCAACACGAAGTCGGAAACCCACACAGCGACAGCGGTTGGCAAAGCACTGAGCCTTCTCCTGTGACAACTTCAAATTGTCCACCACATGGTTCCAAATCTGCTGCAACCTATCCACCACAGAATCCACCCCAGGGAAAGTCAGAAGACTCCACCTGACCCGAGGAAAAACGAGGATGAAAACCAGAATTACAAATAAACGGCGAAACCAAGGTAGCAGAACTAGCCCGATTATTAAGGGCAAACTCGGCCAATGGTAAAAAAGTAACCCAATCATCCTGATCAGCAGAAACAAAACATCTCAAATAAGTTTCCAAGGTCTGATTAGTTCACTCGGTTTGGCCATTCATCTGAGGATGGAAGGCCGACGAAAAAGACAAATCAATTCCCTTCTTAGCACAGAAGGTCCGCCAAAATCTGGACACAAACTGGGATCCTCTGTCAGACACAATGTTTTCCGGGATGCCGTGCAAACGAACCACATTCTGAAAAAACAGAGGAACCAAATCGGAGGAGGAAGGCAACTTAGGCAAGGGCACCAAATGGACCATTTTAGAAAAACGATCACACACCACCCAGATGACAGACATTCTCTGAGAGACTGGAAGATCCAAAATAAAATCCATGGAAATGTGTGTCCAAGGCCTCTTTGGGACAGGCAAAGGCAAAAGCAATCCACTGGCAGGAGAACAGCAAGGCTTAGCCCGAGCACAAATCCCACAGGACTGCACAAAGGAACGCACATCCCGTGACAAGGAAGGCCACCAGAAGGACCTAGCCACCAAATCTCTGGTACCAAAAATCCCAGGATGACCCGCTAATACCGAAGAATGAACCTCGGAAATAACTCTGCTGGTCCATCTATCTGGGACAAACAGTCTCTCTGGTGGACAACGGTCAGGTCTATCTGCCTGAAATTCCTGCAGCACTCGTCGCAAATCTGGGGAAATGGCTGACAAAATCACTCCCTCTCTGAAGATACCAGCTGGCTCTGAAACTCCAGGAGAGTCAGGCAGAAAACTCCTAGAAAGAGCATCAGCCTTCACGTTCTTCGAACCAGGCAGGTACGAGACCACAAAATCGAAACGGGAGAAAAACAACAACCAACGAGCCTGTCTAGGATTCAGCCGCTTGGCAGACTCGAGATAAATCAGATTTTTGTGATCAGTCAAGACCACCACACGATGCTTAGCCCTCTCGAGCCAATGTCGCCACTCCTCAAATGCCCACTTCATTACCAACAACTCCCGATTACCAACATCATAATTCCGCTCCACAGGCGAAAACTTCCTCGAAAAGAAAGCACAAGGCTTCATCACAGAGCCATCAGAGCTCCTCTGTGACAAAACAGCCCCTGCTCCAATCTCAGCAGCATCAACCTCAACCTGAAAAGGAAGAGAGATATCTGGCTGACATAAGACTGGAGCCGAAGAAAACCGGCGCTTCAGCTCCCGAAAGGCCTCCACGGCCGCAGGAGACCAATTAGTCACATCAGAACTCTTCTTGGTCAAATCCGTCAAGGGCTTAACCACGCCAGAAAAATTAGCGATGAAGCGACGGTAAAAATTAGCAAAACCCAAGAACTTCTGAAGACTCTTAACAGATGAAGGCTGAGTCCAGTCATGAATAGCCTGGACCTTGACTGGGTCCATCTCAATAGTAGAAGGAGAAAAAAAAAACCCAAAAAGGAAACCTTCTGGACTCCGAAGAGACATTTTGAGCCCTTCACAAATAACGCATTGGCACGCAGGACCTGAAATACCATCCTGACCTGCTTCACATGGGACTCCCAATCATCAGAAAAGACCAAAATGTCATCCAGATACACAATCATAAATTTATCCAGATATTCTCGGAAGATGTCATGCATAAAGGATTGAAACACAGAAGGAGCATTAGACAGTCCAAAAGGCATCACCAAGTACTCAAAATGGCCTTCGGGCGTATTAAATGCAGTTTTCCATTCATCACCCTGCTTAATACACACAAGGTTATACGCACCACGAAGATCTATCTTGGTGAACCAACTAGACCCCCTAATCTGAGCAAACAGATCAGACAATAATGGCAGAAGATACTGAAATTTGACCGTGATTTTATTTAGAAGGCGATAATCTATACAAGGTCTCAGAGAACCATCCTTCTTGGCCACAAAAAAGAATCCTGCACCAAGAGGGGAGGAGGACGGGCGAATATGTCCCTTCTCCAAAGACTCCTTTATATAACTCCGCATAGCGGCATGCTCTGGCACAAATTAAAATGTCGTCCCTTAGGGAACTTACTACCAGGAATCAAATTTATAGCACAATCACAATCCCTATGAGGAGGTAGGGCACTGGATCTGGGCTCATCAAATACATCCTGGTAGTCCGACAAAAACTCAGGGACTTCAGAAGGAGTAGAAGAAGCAATTGACACCAAAGGTGTGTCGCCATGAACTCCCTGGCAACCCCAACTTGACACAGACATAGCTTTCCAATCCAGGACTGGATTGTGAATCTGCAACCATGGCAGACCCAACACGACAACATCATGCAAATTATGCAGCACAAGAAAACGAATCACCTCCTGATGTACAGGAGCCATGCACACATGGTTACTTGAGTCCAGTACTGAGGTTTATTCTTAGCCAATGGTGTAGCATCAATTCTCCTTAGTGGAATAGGGATTTTTAAAGGCTCCAAAATAAAACCACAGCGCCTGGCAAATGACAAATCCATCAGATTCAGGGCAGCACCTGAATCCACAAAAGCCATAACCGAGTAGGATGACAGAGAGCAAATTAAAGTAACAGACAAAATGAATTTAGGCTGTATAGTACCAACGGTGACAGATTCGGCAATTTTTTTTAAGCGCTTAGAGCATGCTGAGATAACATGAGCAGAATCACCACAGTAAAAGCACAACCCATTTTGACGTCTATGATTTTGCCGTTCAGTTCTGGTCAGAATTCTGTCACATTGCATACACTCAGGTTTCTGTTCAGAAAACACCGCCAGATTGTGCGCAGATTCGCGCTCCTGCAAACGCCGATCAATCTGAATGGCCAAAGCCATTGACTCATTCAGACCTGCAGGCATGGGGAATCCCACCATGACATTCTTAATGGCTTCAGAAAGACCTTTTCTGAAATTTGCAGCCAAAGCACACTCATTCCATTGAGTAAGCACCGACCATTTCCTAAATTTTTGACAATACACCTCTGCTTCATCCTGACCCTGAAAAAGAGCCAGTAAAGCCTTTTCTGCCTGGTTCTCAAGATTAGGTTCCTCATAAAGCACTCCAAGCACCAGAATAAACGCATCCACATTCAGCAATGCAGGGTCTCCTGGCGCCAGGGAGAATGCCCAATCTTAAGGGTCACTACATAATAAGGAGATAATTATTTTAACTTGCTGAGCGGAATCACCAGAGGAACGAGGTCTCAAAGAAAGAAATAATTTACATTTATTCTTAAAATTCAGAAACCTAGATCTATCTCCAGAAAATAACTCAGGAATGGGAATTTTTGGCTCTGACATAGGACTGTGAACAACAAAATCCTGAATGCTTTGAACACTTGCAGCAAGATGATCCATACTAGAAGTCAGACTCTGAATATCCATGTCTGCAGCTGAACTCAGAGCCACCCAGAGATTAAGGGGAAGAGAGAAGCTGGACAAACTGCAGCAAAGGAAAAAAAAAATATATGCACTCCGGACTTCTCCTATCCCGCTTCTGCGATGCATTAAACACTTTTGGCCTGCTGTACTGTTATGATCCTTAGTGGCTGAGGATCGCAGATCTGACCAGCTAAGTAACTGAACATAGAACGAGCTCTAGGGAGGTGGTAACTGGACTGACCGCAATCCTGATCCTATCCAATACACACTAAAAGTAGCCGTGGAATGTTTCCTGAAATCCTAGACGTCTCTTCATGGCCTGAGAAACTAGCTACCCCTAAAGAGAGAAAGCAAGACCTCACTTGCCTCAGAGAAAATACCCCAAAGATATAGAAAGCCCCCCACAAATAATAATGGTGAGTTAAGGGGAAAATACAAACGTAGAAATGAAACAGATTTAGCAAATGAGGCCCGCTAATCAATAGATAGCAGAAGATAGATAGGAAACTGTGCGGTCAGTAAAAACCCTATTCAAAATATCCACGCTGAGAGTTCAAGAACCCCCACACCAACTAACGGTGTGAGGGGAGAAACTCAGCCCCCTAGAGCTACCAGCAAGCGAGGAATCACATATTAGCAAGCTGGACAGAACTCATCATAAACAAAGAAACATATAAAACGCAGATGAGCAAAATACGAACAAACAGAAACTTAGCTTCTCTTGGAGAGACTGATAACGAATGTAGTCAGGAGAGATCAGAATAGCACTGAATACATTGACAGCAGGCAACAACTGAAAGTCCAGGTGAGATAAATAGGGAACCAACTAGCAGATGACGAGACAGCTGATCCCAGCCACAGACCCGCAGAATGACAAAAAGAGCCACCAGAGGGAGCCCAAAGACAGCACTCACTCAGTACCACTCGTGACCACAAGAGGGAGCCCAAGAACAGAGTTCACAACAGAGGACTATGTTACACCGCGTTATGCTGCAGTGTAGCGTAGTCCATCTAACGGACTGCCATAGCGCAATGTGAACGCAGCCTAACAGTCATAGTAACATAATATTTATGGTTGAAGGAAGACTTTAAGTCCATCTAGTTCAACCCATAGCCTAACCTAACATGCCCTAACATGTTGATCCAGAGGAAGGCAAAAAAAAAACATGTGGCAAACATTAAGCTGCTAAGCTGCACAATGGGGAAAAAAATTCCTTCCCGACTCCACATACGGCAATCAGACTATTTCCCTGGATCATCGCCCTATCAAGGAATCTAGTGTATATACCCTGTAACATTATACTTTTCCAGAAAGGCATCCAGTCCCCTCTTAAATTTAAGTAATGAATCGCTCATTACAACATCATACGGCAGAGAGTTCCATATTCTCACTGCTCTTACAGTAAAGAATCCACGTCTGTTATTAAAGTGGGCCCCAAATGTTCACATATTGCCCCATCACACAAACATTTCGGATTGCCGATAAGCAAAGTCCTGTTGTAGAGTTCCTTTCCCATCTTTGTGTGCGATTGGCACAGCCACATGCTTCTCCACTGAGTGACATTAACTCAGTGGGAGTCACTTACGCTCGCTCTCTAGTTTCACCATTGTCCTCTTAGCTGCAGTTTTCCATCTCTGCACGGGGGACCCCTGGTGGTGAACGCACCTTATAGCTTCCTTTATATTATTTGGTGCGTTCCGCTAGCCCTAACAGACGCTAACTCATTGCGAGTCACTTAAGTTCGCTGCAAGTTTCGTTATTGTCTTTAAGCTGCAGTTTGCCTTCTCTACATGGTGGACCCGGGGCGGCGAACACCCTTTATTATATTTTATTTAGTGCGTTCCACCAACTTCAACATCTTCTTTCCCATAATGCCTTCAAATTTCAATAAAAATGGTACCTTCAAAATACAGGAACTGTGATGGGTATTCCCGTCTCATGTATCTTAATGATTTTTCTAAGATTGTTTGAAAATAAGTGCATTTATAATGTGTCTAACCCCGACATCATATATATATATACAGTATATATATATATATATATATATATATATATATATATATATATATATATATATATATATATATAGGTGCGTATCATGGATACGTGGATGACATAATTTTTTATGTAATAAATCACATACGAGAATGTCATAATGCTAACTCAAATATACTCAAGTATGCAGGCTTAGAAAAAGTGAAATATCCCGCACAAGAAGGTGATTGTCACACAGTGTTATTACCACTTTTTCGCCTGGTCTGTATATGGGCAGCTTGATCACTTAGAGTGATAGACTCGGTGTTCATGTCAGCTTGCGTAAGCTGTGTGATAATAATGATGGTTGAATCTTGGTCCATGTGTACCATCTTGGAAATAGGACTATTTATTTATTGATGCATATATATATGTTTGTGGGTTCTACCTATGTATATATTGTTGTGCTTTTAAATACTGCCGGCATACCTTCCATTGTTACTATCTTTGAGGTTTTATCATTCGTCCTTTTGTGACTTGCTGGGTTTGCATGTATTTATATATATACTTCTATAGCACCACGCTTCCATCTATGGTTCCCACTATGCCCATGTGGGTGTTTTTCATACCATATTTGCTCATCAATATGCTGTCCATATAGGATTCTTGGGACCAGGTGTACACCTATTCATATATTGTTCCCCTTGTATTTTGTTTTCAGGCATGTGGCCCTATTCTGGGCATGTACTGTTTTTAAATGTTTTTAAATTGTTTTTCCTGTGTTATACCTTAATAAAATAATGTGATTTTTTGTATACATTCCTGCTGTTTGGTGATCCCCATTTTCTTTATGGCCTTTGCTGCTTTCTTTTTTCTTTGTATCACACAGTGTTATTATAAAGAGAAGCCATATATATATTGGATACAGATTTCCAAGGTCCTTAAGGTTTCAATGATAAAATACACATGTCTGTGTTTTTATAATCTGCCTATTACTTATGTTTGTTGATACTTTATTTGCATGTACTGTATCATCCACTCCAATGTGTAAGGTAAGCATTTTAGAAGGAAGTGGTTATACGTCACTCCCATTATGGACCCCAAAGATGTTTAGAGAAACCAGGATGCGACGATCAAGTCACTTGGCCTCATACTTTAATGGACAGGCAACCTGCTAAGCTTGCTGTTACTGTGTCACTGTGGGTGCCTAAAAAATGTGGGTGCCACTGCTGGGGAATGTCTGCCCTGGAACCCCAAAGTTGCAGCTGCTCTATTCCCAGCAAGCCAGTGGAAGGGTGAGACTCTGTAAGTTTACACCATCTTGGGTATTTGCTAGGGTATTTGAAGGTCTTCTTGCAGGTTATTTAAAAAAAGCATGTACCAAGAGCACGACCATAAAAATATATAGGAAAGGGGTGTAGTTTCCAGTGATAAAATATGAATGTCAATAAAAAATAAAAAAACACCACTGTATGATATGCACACCACCAATATGTCATAAAAAGGAAAACTTTATTAACAACATAGGACAATTAAACCACAAGTAATAACATGTATACATACCCCCCATATGAATCAACAACCCATGCAGAGTAAATATACAATAAAGGGATTTCACATCTCCAATATATGCATGCAATGTAAGGATAAATACCATAGCACAATATAATAATAGGTCTGATTGTCAATATGCCAAACTAAGAAATTTCCTGGGACCCCTTATCCACCAATAGGCCTGTAGTATAACACCAAGGGTAGCGAATGTCAAACAAGCATACCCAAACAGACCTAGAAAATATTAGCCCTGCAGTACCTGTGGTCAGATGACCACCACTTGATACAACAGCCGCACAATGGTCACAATGTGCAGGTGAAGACCCCATGCTATAAGTGCTAAATCAGCACATGGACCGGACCTCACAAACAAAGCCTTAGAAATGGCCAATAATCATTGACAGGCAGCCTGGGACCCATCCAGGCTGGAAGAAGAAAAGGGGGGTTTACTGAACAAACCCAACTCGTATCTCCACTTGAGAAAATGGCTTCATCAGGGGAAGTGACGAGAATGCTGTTAATACAAGTTTAAATACCTTCATCATTAGTGGTCAGTGGTTAACGGTGTACGCTGATCCCTTAGCGGAAGCGGAAGTGATGCCATAGAAAGGAATATATAAAGTATGGGCAGACGTCTCTACCCACACTGCAATCTATGCGCATGCACTGGTAACGAGAGTCGGCACTGCAGACAAATGAACATGCGTGGCTCTGAAGAGACTAGAAAGAGACTGGACCCTCAAGAATAGAGGAAATATGAGCCCAGTGAACGATGAGATGCAAATAAATACTTGGGAACTACTCCCACTTTTCGTGACACTTGGGAACAATGCCTACTTTGTTGTTCACATATATTTATTAACATGC
Organism: Ranitomeya variabilis; assembly: GCF_051348905.1. Classification (NCBI taxonomy): domain Eukaryota; kingdom Metazoa; phylum Chordata; class Amphibia; order Anura; family Dendrobatidae; genus Ranitomeya; species Ranitomeya variabilis. Next base: position 24,184,393 of record NC_135236.1, on the reverse strand, counting down.
TTATTGAACATGACCTTGAACTCTTGGCTAAAACCAAAACTGGGATTTAGGATTTAGAGGCCAAGTTTGATAAATTTGATGAGACCTCGTGGGTCCAATCTTTTAAACTGAAGCTCAAAGAAATTATTGAAAGATATGAGGAAGAGATTATGAACAGATAAAAATCTAAATTTCAAAGTGACCAAACTGACTTTGCACAAAAAAGAGATTTTAACTAGAGACAGCGGGGTAACAGGTGTCAAGCGCCGTTCCCATGATGTTCTCCAGAGGCCACACGTGATCCGCCTTGTGCAGACGAGTATACGTTGAGTGATTTTTTTTATCCTCAGCCGAAAGCTAATTAGATTCAGGTCAAGGAGAGTGCGCAAGCGGCAAAAATCTTTTCATAAGGACAACAAGAAACGGAGGCTGCAGATGACCATATTACAACCAGAGGAGGGATTATCCAAAATAATTGGCCCTGAGACATCTGGGGAACAGGACAAGGAGACACAGGTATCTATGGACACACTCCAGATTATCAATCTGTCTGACGACCAGTTATCCCCTACTGAAATTTTGGTTTTGCAAAAGGGCCTGACTTTTTAACCTGTTCAACCGATGGACAAATTCACACTCATCAAAGATTTGTATGCTTTTCTAAGAAGTCTTTTCCTATGGGTGTTACACAACAAAAAACGCATATGACCGCAAATCTTGACCAGACGGATCGGAGGATTATGCAGGACCTGATGGACTTCCTACAGGAAAGTGATTCTGATAGAGGTAGGCCACGTTTTCCATATAAAAACAAATCAAATACCTCTCCATTTCTTTCCATTGTGCCAGCAGTTAGAATATTTTTTGAAATGGTGAAAAAAGATATTCAATCATTACCAGCATTAAATCTTCAGAAAGAAAATTTAACCAGTCAAGCAAAATTGGCTCTCTTCAAACTCAAGCATAACAATAATTTTCTTATCAGGGAGGCAGAAAAAGATGGAAACGTGGTGCTTTGGCCACAAGATCTTTATCTTGAGGAGGCGCACAGGCAACTTGGTGACCTGAAATTTTACCAAAAACTTCCATCTGATCCCACGGGACCCTTGTCAAGCAAATGGAGAACATTGATCGACAAGGCTTTGGACTTGGGTGTCATTAAAACAAATTAATACAAATTCCTATGGCTGGAACATCTCATTATTTCCACTTTTTATGTGCTACCCACAGTTCATAAAGATCTTATTAAACCACAAGGTCGTCCAATCGTTGCTAGTATCGTTAGCCTCTGTGAGAAGGCATGTGTCTATGTGGACAACTTCTTGCAACCTTTGGTCCAAAAATTACCAATGTTTGTCAGGAATTCATCACATTTCATCAACATCTGCAGGAGCATCACTTTGTCATCTAAAATACTGTTGGTTGCATGCGACGTGGAGTCGCTGTACTCTAATATTAACCATGAAGATGGTATGATGGCGATTCTATTTTTCTTTGACTAACTTTCCAACTCCGATAGAATGCACAACTCTTTTGTCATTGACCTCTTAGATTTCGTGCTCAAACATAATTACTTTGTTTTTGACAGATCTTTTCATTTGCAGACATTTGGAGTTGCCATGGGGGCTCGGCGTGCCCCAACTTTTTTTAGGATGGTGGGAATTGACTATCGTGTATCCCTCAAATTGGTTCAGAGAGAAGGTACTACATTGGTCACAATTTATAGATGATGTTTTCTTTATTTGGTCTGGTACACAGGAGGAATGTTCCCTTTTACTGGATTTTCTCAATAACAACTCTATTCATATAATTTTGACTCATACAATCTCTTCTGTTGCAGCGACCTTTTTGGATCTAAATGTCATGTTAAACGAGGGTTCACTCATCACCCATTTGTACCATAAACCCATGGCTACTAACAGCCTTCTTGAATATCAGAGCTTTCACCTATTATACACTAGAATGGGTGTTCCCGTCAGACAGTTTCTGAGAGTCGGGAGAAATTTCACAAGGGATGAGGATTTTCGGACAGAAGCCCTGGACCTCACAATATGATTTAGAAGTAGAAGTTATTCAAGGAAATGTATTTCATCGGCATATCAGAGGGCCAGCATGCATACACCAGAATCACTCCTTACAGTATGTGACAAACAATTTAATGGCAAATTATGGTTCATCACTGTATGCAATACGCACTGGCCCTAGGTTAGATTGATCCTACGAAAACACTGGGCAATATTGAACACTGATCTTCAGACTTCTCAAATAGTGAGTGACCTGTCACTTCTAGAGGCTAGAAGAGCCCAGAATCTGAGGGATATCCTCACTTGAAGTCACTATGCAAAACCAACAGTTAAAATAAATTGTGGTATCACATTAAGGTCATCCTTTGCTTGTGTGGACTGTAATTTCTGTTAGCATATCCCGCCTATGTGGGACAGATTCAGGAATCCATTGAATGGGACTTGTCATCAATTGCAGAGCCAGTAATGTGATATATGCCATCATATGTCCCTGTTCACAGGTATATGTTAGAAAAACCTTGCAGGAACTCTATCGAAGGATACAGAAGCATGTCTCCTCCATAAATACACCACAGGCTGATGTTTGGAAGGGCAAAACCTTGACTTCCATCACATCTCATTTTTTGACTCTTCATTCGGGTAAGTGTGTGGGTACGATGGTTGTGGTTCTGGAGCACACAGTTGGTTCAGGTAGGGTTAAGTCATTACGTAAATGGCTCCTACAAGTTGAATCATGATGGATTTTTCTTCTTCGCTCTACAGTACCCACAGGATTGAATGAGGATCTACTATTTACCGGTTTCCTTGGATGATATCTACAGACTAATGAAGATTTATAACCGGAGTTACCCTTTAGGGTCATGTGAGGCCCTTTAATTTTCAAAATACCTGACCCTTGCTCAGACTGAATGATTTTTGTTGTTAAGCCTTGATGTGGGTCTTTCGCTTTGGTTATGGATCCGTGTAGGATTTTCCCTCCTGAGCATTGCATGGCAATTATCTGTATCGGAACCCTTCCATTACAGCACAAATTATTCCAAACTGAAGGCCAAACAGGGTGAACCCACCTTAGGAAAACAAAGAGGTATCGTCCTAGGATTATTTCTTTCCTCTAATAATGATTAATTACACATGCATATGTCCATTTTTTTCAGTTTCTGTGTCTTCATAGGACAAGCGCTTATTGATTCCAGAGCAGAAGAACATTTTCTGGACTTCTCTCAAGCTAAAAAAGCTGAACATTGCTTGGTTTCTTTGAAGGTATCCCTGAAGCTAACCTCTGTTAATAACTGGAAAATGTTGGGAAGTCAGCTTACCAGCATGTGTGTGTGCATTCTTCCTGGTGCCGACCATTGCCTCACACACATCGAGGTGTGTAGTCATAATGAATAGAAAAAAGGAAGGAAGAATCCAGCAATGGGTGGAGGTGGCTAAAAAATAACTTTATTGAAAAGCAATTAAAATGGGTATCACATATTGTTAGGGCTCGCGGAACGCACCAAATAATATAAACCAAGATATAAGGTGCATTCGCAGCCCGAGGTCCACCGAGATATTACTTGCTGCTTGGTAATGGGGGACAGTATATGGCGGTATCATGAAAACTCACATGGGTTAACGTCACCCGGTATGTAAGGAGACGGACCCTGTTGTGTCACAGGGCTGCAATACCGCTGAATGAACGCTAGTGTCCGGTCACCAGACTGTGCCCCAAGGACACAGGGCTAGAGTCCCTCTAGACCCACTAGTGCTTGGCACCGAACCTGCAGAGCCAGGGAAAGCTAAACAATAATAGATTTAGCACACTGATTGAGCACAGCACCGCTCTGGTGGACGCCACTAACAGCCTTCACTAGGGACAGGAAAGCACACTAGCTATGCATGGCGTCTCACTGGCGAATGCTGGTAAATTGACGTTGTAGGATCATGCCTCATGCTGGATGGCACTAACTGGGGCTAGTCAGCTCTAAACACGCGACCACACACAACAACACTAGGGAAGCGGTAGATTAGGAGCTTTCACCAGAAACATACACACATCTTTCAGTTTATAAAAGCGCATGGCCAAGCGGCCATTCAAACCTTTTATAGTCACAGTCTTCTGGGACCTTGCCAGTGGTCCAATTGGAGCTGCTTGAGGACCTGGGCATGTGAACCCCGACCTCCAATGAGAGGTCGTCCCACAGGCTTGCTCAGTAGACAAAAGCAGGACTTAATCCCATCCTCGCGGCTGACTAATGCTAGTTACAATAGCTGGACCTGGGACGTCAGCTGTAATCAGAAGCACAGTATCAGCTTGAGCAAGATGCGGGGAACAACATCTCTGCTGAGCAGGATCCTCTGTGGCTGGGGAAGAATGGGAGACCGCAGAGGACAAGGTTTGAAATTACCCCTGTGCAGTGGTGGGTACTCAACACCTAACACATATTGTCGAGCACTAACACAATGTTAGGAAAGATCAACACATTTCTGCTTGTGTCTTAGTCATGACCTCATGACTTAGTCATGAGCTCATGACTTAGTCATGATCTCATGACTTAGTCATGATCTCATGACTAAGATGCAAGTCGAAACGCGTTGAGCGACCTTTATTTTTTTAGGGTCGAGTCGGGTTTTGCGAAACCCGACTGTCTTAAAAGTCGAGTCGAGTAAAATCGGCCGACCACCGTGAAAAGTCGGGGATCGGCCGAAACACGAAACCCAATGAAGAAATGTATTTATTTTTTTTCTCTCTCTCTCCCTCTGGGGATAGTTGTGCACGCCCCCTGACACCTATCTCATCACTCTGCCGCTCCTTAATTGGCTGCAATAATGGCGCTAGATGCGTCATTCGAAACGCGACTTTGGCGCCAAGTTTGCATGCCGCGTGGCCGACCCCGCACAGGGATCGGGTCGGGTTTCATGAGACGCCGACTTTGCCAAATGTCGGCGACTTATGAAAATGACCGATCCGTTTCGCTCAACCCTAGCGTTGATCTTTCCTAACAGTGTGTTAGTGACTGACAATATGTGATACCCATTTTAATAGCTATTCAATAAAAGTTATTTTTTAGCCACCTCCGTCCATTGCTGGATCCTTCCTTCCTTATTTCTAACCTCCGTGAATGGCTCACCAATTTGAAGTAGTCTTGTCCAATTCTGAGCAGTGAAAGTAGTTTTCCAGATGGGTGGACTACCTGTTAAGGACACTTCTTTTTTTAGTTTAGCCACTTTCTGATACAAACGTGCTTTTTGACTTCTGTGGCTATGGCTATATGCTCCAGTTCTTGACTGGTTTTCTGACCAGATCACCCAGTGGAGACATCTAGTTATCACAATTGCTTCAAAACTCCATCTTAACCACCTCCTCAGAAAGTTTGCTTTTTATGAGCTGCCTCTAACATTTGGAGTAACGCAGGGCTGATCCAGCAACAGAACTGCGATCTTTCTAGCAAAACATATCTGTTATTGAGCCATTTTAAAATAGAACTTCACAAAAATGTGGTCCATTAGATATACTGTTAGCACGTAATAGCACAATACAAAGAGATACAGCGTTAAAACCAACACGTTTCGACTTACATCTTAATCATGGTACTATGATTAACTTTTACTATTTTATATATTAAAATATTTTACTGTTACTTTTGAAAAATAGAATAAAAATAAGTTTTTTTCCTTGTGTTGCCAAATTCATAGACTATACACTTTTTTGTTTTCTTTTTCCAACCAATAGATTCATATTTGGGCTTGTTTTTTGAGAACCAAATGTGATTTTTGATGGTACAATTATGGCCTCTTTTCATTCTTTTGATCTATTTTTATTGCATTTTAAAGGTGCAACTGTACTGAAAAATGGGAAGTTATATTTATCATTTTTTTTCGGCATTCACTAGGCACTTAAATGTGATTATTTACATGTTAGATTATGTATCTACATATTTGATCCTGTTTTATTTCTGCATTTTACATCAACCTTGGAATAATCCAATAATTATTAATAATAATGCCTCTTTGGACTACACCTCGAGAGATATGGGAGACAAAAACAACACTAACTACGTAGAGTCAATGGCATAAAATATATATATATAATTATATGTATACGGAGTCATGTCATAGTTTCTGTTCTATGAGTAAATGTTGATGCATCTGACAATGTCCTATCATTTTACAGAATCTGACCAGGTTGATGAAGATCTTCTCTTGCAGGTGGTGACCTGCCACTTCTTACCGGACAATGAAAAATAAGAGGAACGTGGAAATGCCTGATGTAAGAACACAAGTGATGGAGGGATATATGATAATTCTCATTTCAATCACATTTAGACCATGAAAATAAGAACGGAAATTTTCAAAACAAAGTAACTCATTTACTATTCTAGGAAATAAAATTTGTGTTCAGCTGAAAAGTGATCATAATTTAATTAAGCGTAGCTAGAAATTGCTATTGATCCGAAGACATCTTTATCTCATTCCATAAAGTGAGGAGATGGTGAGGACACATATACAACTTTGCAATGATGACCGCTCCACATACCACATTGTATTGACACTTGAAAGTTGCATTCATATGTTATTGAGGACTCAGTTCTGTGACAGTGATCATTGTTGTCCGTGAGCATTTTGGATAAGATATGTCAGATAAATCTTTAAAGACATTGTTTTCTATCAGCAGTGAAGGGTACACACAAGCATTTGGTTCTGGTGCAAAACAGTCTTAGGTTTATTTTGTCTCACAAATTTCGAAAGTAAACACAGTAGCTTCACTTTGACCTAAATAAAAAAAAAAATCAATAACAAAAATAAACAGCCCTTTCTCAGGGTAGGCACAATAAAATGATGCGGTCTTCCATTCACAGCAAGTCCTGGTCTGTGCACCAGTAGAGCGCCCCACTCCAGCTCCTCTACCTCAGACACACTTGAGCCAATTCAACTGCCTTTTATAAGACCTGCAAGGCCCCTACTGGAGCTATAGGAGCGACTTTTTCTACCCAGGCTTTTTTAGTCGCTCCTAAATCCCGGACCCAATATCTGGTCCATTTACTAAAACCTTAGAGAGTAGCTGACAGCACAACCGGCAATGTGATGCCCGTCCTAATTCCATGGATCAAAGTGGAGATGGACATACCCAAGAAAAAATGAAGGACAGCATCCAATCCAGGTGAAAAATGCTCCTTTTACTGTGCCAAATGCGACGTTTCAACCATCAAATGTCTTTTCAAGCATGCTTGAAAAAGACCTTTGATGGTTGAAACGTCGCATTTGGCACACTAAAAGGAGCGTTTTTCACCTGGATTAGATGCTATCCTTCATTTTTTTCTTGACATTTACTAAATCCTGTCAGTAACCATCAATTACTGGACCTTCAATTGTGGGACTTACATCACTGAGGTCAGCCACTTCGGTGACACAAACCTGCCATCCAGGACATTCCCACCTGCTTTCCTGCAACATGAAGCACTCCAGTTCCTTATTATATTAGTAACAAATCTTACTGACTTTTATATCTCTTATGTTAGTTTACTTTTTTGCAGGTGAACAATCTGACTGATATTAAAGAGTTTGTACTCTTAGGTTTTCAAGGCAGTTCACAGCTAAGAATTGTACTCTTCTGTGTACTTCTTGTGATATTCTTGGTGACAATATGTGGGAATCTCCTGATCATCACCCTGGTGTCCACCAGCAAGAACCTCCACACTCCAATGTACTTCTTCATCTCACAACTGTCCATCAGTGACATCATATTGATCTCAGATATTGCCCCTAATATTCTCTACGTTTTAATGAATAATGGAGGGACCATTGCTATTATTGGTTGCATGACCCAAATTTATTTCTTTAGTGCCACAGAATCATTTGAATGCCTTCTCCTCACGGTGATGTGTTATGACAGATACGTGGCCATCTGTAATCCCCTACGTTATACCTCTATAATGACAAGTGGACATTGTGTGGTATTGTCCATCAGTTCTTGGTTGCTCAGTTTCTTTGCGTCACTCATTTACATTATAATAATATCCAGGTTAAAGTTCTGTGGGCCTAATGTTATTGACCATCTGTTCTGTGATCTTGTTCCCTTACAAGACATTGCATGTTCGGATACTTTTCCTATAAAACTACAAATGTATTTATTAAGTATTCCACTGTTGATTATTCCCAGCATAATATTTGTTGTTAGTTACGTGAAGATTATCCGTGCCATTTTACAGATTTCATCTAATATCAGCAGACAGAAAGCCTTCTCCACCTGCAGTTCCCACCTCACCGTGGTCTCCATATTTTACACAACTCTTTTCAGTGTGTATATTCTCCCAAAAAGTGAACAAACATCAGATATGAATAAAATCACATCCCTTCTATACACTGTATTCACCCCCTTGATTAATCCCATTATTTATAGTTTTAGAAATAAAGACATTAAAGGTAATCTTCGACTTCCCAATTGTTTTTTCAAATGTCAAGCACGGTTATGAAAAAGAAAATCAGATTTACGCACAGACTCTGGCCGCTGTCACTTCTCTGCTGACTATTCTACTGATGTGTTCTATGACATCCACTTGCAGTTGCCAAACCACTGCAGCCAATCTTAAATCTCAGTGCTTGGATGACTGAAGAACGGGGCTTAATGTGAGGCACCAAAAGAGCAGTCATTGCTGAATCTATGGGGTTTAGAGCTGGTGAGTATACATTACTATTATTTATTATATAAGAGTTATGTTCCTTGCTAAGCTCCAGGCAAATAGTTGCCATTTTCCAAGATTGATGTATTGTGACAATAAGGCTGTTATGACTTTTCAAACTTCCTTCTGAGCTCTTCAAAGTGCATCAGTTTACACCAACTTGCAAAGGAGCCATCCTTTAACCCGTTAACGTCCAATGATGGATATATCAATCATTGGTTGCCTCCACCTGTTTGATCTGATCAGCTGTGATGTGCCTCTAACAGTCATAGTAACATAATATTTAAGGTTGAAGGAAGACTTTAATTCCATGTAGTTCAACCTATGCCCTAACATGTTGATAAAGAGGAAGGCAAAATTCCTTCCCGCTCCACATACGGCAGTCAGACTAGTTTCCTGGATCAACGCCCTATCAAGGAATCTAGTGTATATACCCTGTAACATTATACTTTTTCAGAAAGGTATCCAGTCCCCTCTTAAATTTAAGTAATGAATCATTACAACATCATATGGCAGAGAGTTCCATAGTCTCACTGCTTTTACAGTAAAGAATCCGCGTCTGTTATTATGCTTAAACCTTCTTTCCTCCAGACGTAGAGGATGCCCCCTTGTCCCTGTCTCAGGTCTATGATTAAAAAGATCATCAGAAAGGTCTTTGTACTGTCCCCTCATATATTTATACAATAACATAAGATCACCCCTTAGTCTTCGTTTTTCCAAACTAAACAGGTTGAGATTTAGATAGAGAGCGGACATGATGTTGGAGACTGTGGACAGACAGTCAGTGGTGTTCTGTAGTACAGCGGGGGTAAGGTCAGGGGATGACGTGTATAGTTGTTTTTCTTCAGCATAAAGATGTTACTGAAAGCCAAATCTGCTGATGGTCTGTCCAATTGGGGCCATGTGCAGAGAGAAGGGATCCTAGGACTGAGCCCTGAGGTACCCCGGCAGTGAGAGGAAGAGGAGATGAAGTGGAGCCAGTGAACAAAACACAGAAGGAGCAGTCAGAAAGATAGGAAGAGAACCAGGAGAGAGCAGTGTTCTTAATGCCTAGTGACTGGAGCCTAGAGAGTAGGAAATGGTGGTCAACAGTGTCAAAAACTGCAGAAATGTTGAGACGAATGAGCAGAGAGTGGTCACCGTTACATTTTGGCTCCCAGCCCGAGTGTGCTTAATTAATAACCACCCTTTGTTTCCTATCCCTGAGCCAGCTCTTAACCCACTTACACATATTTTCCCCTTTCCCCATTATTCTCATTTTATGTAACAACCTTTTGTGTGGCACCGTATCAAAAGCTTTTGAAAAGTCCATATACACTACATCTACTGGGTTCCCTTGGTCCGGTCCGGAACTTACCTCTTAATAGAAGCTGATCAGATTAGTCTGACATGAACGGTCCCTAGTAAACCCGTGCTGATACTGGGTCATGAGGTTATTCCTCTTCAGATACTCCAGTATAGCATCCCTTAGAATGCCCTCCAGGATTTTACCCACAGTAGAGGTTAAGCTTACTGGCCTATAATTTCCGAGTTCAGTTTTTGCCCCTTTTTTGAATATTGGCACCACATTTGCTATACGCCAGTCCTGTGGTACAGACCCTGTCATTATGGACTCTTTAACGATTAAAAATAATGGTCTATCAATGACTGTACTTAGTTCCTGCAGAACTCGGGGGGTGTATCCCATCCGGGCCCGGAGATTTGTCAATTTTAGTGACGCCGCTGTACTTCCTGCTGGGTTAAGCAGGTGACAGTTAATGGGGAATTTTTGTTATCACTGATCATATTGTCGCCATGGGATTTTCTTGTGTAAATACTGTTGAAAAATAGTCATTTAGCATATTGGCTTTTTCCTCATCCCCATCCACCATTTCACCCAGACTATTTTTAAGGGGCCAACACTGTCATTTTTTAGTTTCTTACTATTTATGTAGAATATTTTGGGATTATTATTACTCTCTCTGGCAATGGGATCTCTGTCTCAATCTCTGCTGCCGTGATCGCAATCCACCTGCGGCTGTTGATATTTTAAATGCCGCTGTCAAACTGTGACAGGGGCATTTAACATGCACTCGCAGGAAGTGCATCATTAACCCCACCCATAGGTGAACATGTCACATGAACGTGGGTCACCGATGGGTTGGCTTGACTACCTGGGGTCTGCAGGAGACCCCCTGTGATTGTCATAGCCAGATAGCTATTAGCGACACACAGCAGTCGGTGCTCATAGCAAGTGAGTAGACCTGATTTATGTAGCACAAGCGATTGGATGATCTCTGATTCTATCGAAGCAAGTAAAAAGTAAAAAAAATGTTTTTAAGGATATTAAAAAAAATATATATAACAGTTCAAATCACCCCCCTTTCACCCAATTCAAAATAAAAATTAATAAAATCGGCAAACGATGTAGTGAAAGAAAAATCGAAACGCCAGAGTTAAGTTTTTTTGGTCACTGAAACATTGCAATACAATGCAATAACGGGGACGATCAAAAAGTCATATACACACCAACATGATATCAATTAAAACAACAGATCAGCACACAAAAAATAAGCCATTTCTCGGTCCCATATCTAGAAAAATGGAGACGCTACGGGTCTCGGAAAGTGGCAACATATTTTTTATACAAACTTTGGATTTTTTTCACCACTTAAATGAACCTAGAAATGTTTGGTGTCTGTGAACTTGTAATGAACTGGAAAATCAGATTGGCAAGTCAGTTCTATCATTTACTAAACATGGTAAAAAAAATAATTGGGGACTTGCACTTTTTTCTGCGATTTCACCGTATTTGGAATTTTTTTCTCATTTTCCATTATATGATATGGTACAATCAGTGGTGCCATTCAAAAGTACAACTTGTACCAAAAAATAGCCCTCACATGGCCATATTGACAGAAAAATGAAAAAGTTATGGCCGTTAGAAGAAGGGGAGCAAAAAATGGAAACTCAAAAATGGAAATACCCCTGACCTTAAGGGATTAAACTTGCATAGAACTGCTGAAAAGTTCCCATGCAAGGGGTCTACTGTGCATGCCCTAACAAGCATACACCTAAAATCCCATTTATACTAGCAGCAGGCAGAGATGAGAAAATGTATTAGAGTCAAGTTGAAGTCTCTCTGAATTGTATTGAAAAATGTGAATTCTTCTGTACAGCTACCATTTTGCTGAATTCAGGAAGACCAAGAACTGGGTAAAAAGATTTTGATATTCACATCAATGTTCAAACTCCCACCACTGCTGCAGCTGACCCTGCAGTCCTTTGCTTCATCAGGCCTGTTTTTATTTCCTGCACAATATCCATTTTATTCTTCCTCTTTGGCTTAATTAGCGCCTTGTCCGAGGTTCTAACTAGGCTTTTATTGCTGCATTTGGTGTCATCAGAGACTTAGTCGGAGCCAGAAGCCATGGAACAGAGTGAAGATGCCCAAAGAGGATGTCACTCACCTGAGTAAGGCAGTAATGAGGCCAAATAGAGTGGACAAAGTAGACAGAAAGAACAGCAGACTTGTTGAGTGTTGTCTGGAGGAAGAGGATCTTCTGTTCAGTATAAAAAAAACTTTTATTTGGATTACACTTTTCGGAGACCATAGGGTCCTTTCGCTAAGTACATAGTGACAGGATATTGACCCTGACCTATATAAAGGTCACAAATGAAGTGGTAAATAGGTTAGAAAAAAATACTACATATGCAACTTCACATAAAATACACAATAAAACATGTACACTCACCGGCCACTTTATTAGGTACACCTGTCCAACTTCTTGTTAACACTTAATTTCTAATCAACCAATCACATGGCGGCAACTCAGTGCATTTAGGCATGTAGACATGGTCAAGACAATCTCCTGCAGTTCAAACCGAGCATCAGTATGGGGAAGAAAAGTGATTTGAGTGCCTTTGAACGTGGCATGGTTGTTGGTGCCAGAAGGGCTGGTCTGAGTATTTCAGAAACTGCTGATCTACTGGGATTTTCACGCACAACCATCTCTAGGGTTTACAGAGAATGGTCCGAAAAAGAAAAAAAATCCAGTGAGCGGCAGTTCTGTGGGCGGAAATGCCTTGTTGATGCCAGAGGTCAGAGGAGAATGGGCAGACTGGTTCGAGCTGATAGAAAGGCAACAGTGACTCAAATCGCCACCCGTTAAAACCAAGGTAGGCCTAAGAGCATCTCTGAACGCACAGTGCGTCGAACTTTGAGGCAGATGGGCTACAGCAGCAGAAGACCACACCGGGTACCACTCCTTTCAGCTAAGAACAGGAAACTGAGGCTACAATTTGTACAAGCTCATCGAAATTGGACAGTAGAAGATTGGAAAAACGTTGCTTGGTCTGATGAGTCTCGATTTCTGCTGCGACATTCGGATGGTAGGGTCAGAATTTGGCGTAAACAACATGAAAGCATGGATCCATCCTGCCTTGTATGGAGCATCTTTGGGATGTGCAGCCGACAAATCTGCGGCAACTGTGTGATGCCATCATGTCAATATGGACCAAAATCTCTGAGGAATGCTTCCAGCACCTTGTTGAATCTATGCCACGAAGAATTGAGGCAGTTCTGAAGGCAAAAGGGGGTCCAACCCGTTACTAGCATGGTGTACCTAATAAAGTGGCCGGTGAGTGTATACTGTATACTGCAATCCCCTATGTGCACTATAACGAGAGGGTCACGGGATAGGCAGTGGTACATAAAGTCGGCCATATGTGCCAAGCTCCCTACAGGCAACACTTCCCTGTCTCCACCATGATGACGGCTGTCCAACTCCTCCTCTCTCTTTATCTCCTTATTTCCCACTTCAGCCCATCCACATACAAAAGGCCAGAAGTAGCTTGTGTGAGTTCTAGCATCTGTTGTGCTAGCAACCAGCTCCTGGTCCTCCTCTTCCTCAGCCTCCAACTCCTCATTGATACCCAATCCACGCTGAGTAGATGAGACGATAATGGGTTGAGCAGTATCTCTCTGTTTTATATCTTCCTCCATCTCCACCTGGTGTGCATGGAAAGCATCATGTTTATTTGTTAGCAGCAACTGAGTGGTGATTATGGCTTCATCACTACTCTAAATTTTTCTGGAGTTCTCAAAGACTTGGAGAACAGCACAAGTGGCAGAAATCCAAGCCCACTCTTCAGTTGTGCTACAGTGGTAGGGGGCACAGTCCGTCAGTGGTGATACAGTGGTAGGGGGCGCAGTCCGTCAGTGGTGATACAGTGGTAGGGGGCGCAGTCCGTCAGTGGTGATACAGTGGTAGGGGGCGCAGTCCATCACTGGTGATACAGTGGTAGGGGGCGCAGTCCGTCAGTGGTGATACAGTGGTAGGGGGTGCAGTCCGTCAGTGGTGATACAGTGGTAGGGGGCACAGTCCGTCAGTGGTGATACAGTGGTAGGGGGCGCAGTCCGTCAGTGGGGATACAATGGTAGGGGGCCCAGTCCGTCAGTGGTGATACAGTGGTAGGGGGCACAGTCCATCAGTGGTGATACAGTGGTAGGGGGCCCAGTCCGTCAGTGGTGATACAGTGGTAGGGGGCACAGTCCGTCAGTGGTGATACAGTGGTAGGGGGCACAGTCCGTCAGTGGTGATACAGTGGTAGGGGGCGCAGTCCGTCAGTGGTGATACAGTGGTAGGGGGCGCAGTCCGTCAGGGGTGATACAGTGGAAAGGGGTGCAGTCAGTCAGGGGTGATACAGTGGAAAGGGGTGCAGTCAGTCAGGGGTGATACAGTGGCAGGGGGCACAGTTAGTCAGGGGTAACACAATGGTAGGGGGCGCAGTCAGGGGTGATACAGTGGCAAGGGGCTCAGTCAGTCAGGGCTGACACAGTGGTGGGGGCTGAGTCAGTCAGGGGTGACACAGTGGTGGGGGCGCAGTCAGTCAGGGTTAATAAAGTGGTAGAAGGCGCAGTCAAGTCAGGGGTGATATAGATGGAGGGGCTGCAGGAAGTGGGGGCTCAGTTAGTCAGGGGTAATATGGGGTGAGGGGACACAGTCAGTTACAGGTGATTAAAGGGGAGGGGGTTCAGTTAGTCAGGGGTGATTTAGGGGGAATGAGCTTAGTCAGTCAGGGGTGACACAAGAAGAAGGGAACCAGTCAGTCATGGGTGATACAGGGGGAGGCGGCGCAGACAGTCCGGGGTGATACAGTGGTAGGGGGTGAAGTCAGTCAGGGGTGATACAGAGCAAGATGCACAGTCAGTCAGGGGTGATACAGTGGTAAGGTGCGCAGTCAGTTAGGGGTGATACAATGGTAGGGGGCACAGATAGTTAGGGGTTATACAGTGGTAGGGGTGCAGTCAGTCAGGGGTTATACAGTGGTAGGGGTGCAGTCAGTCAGGGGTGATACAGTGGTAGGGGTGCAGTCAGTCAGGGGTGATATCATAGTAAGGGGTAAAGTCAGTCAGAGGTAATACAGTGGTAAAAGGCTCAGTCAGTGAGTAGTGATGCAGTGGTAAGGGGCGCAGTCAGGGGTGATATAGGTGGAGGGACTGCAGGGAAAAGGGGCGCAGGTAGTCAGGTATAGTATGGAGTGAGGGGACACAGTCAGTCAGGGGTGATACAGTGGGAGGGAGCGAAGTCAGTCAGGGTTAATAAAGTGGTAGAAGGCGCAGTCAGTCAGGGGTGATACAGGTGGAGGGGCTGCAGTGAGAGGGGGCCCAGTTAGACAGGTGTAATATGGGGTGAGGGGACACAGTCAGTCAGTCGTGATACAGTGGTAAGAGGCACAGTCAGTCAGAGGTGATACAATCGTAGGGGACACAGTCAGTCAGGGGTGACACAGTGGGAGGGGATGCAGTCAGTCTGGGGTGATACAGTGGGAGGGGGCACAGTCAGTCATGGTAAATAAAGTGGTAGAAGGTGCAGTCAGTCAGGGGTGATATAGATGGAGAGGCTGCAGGAAGAGGGGGCTCAGTTAGTCAGATGTAATATGGGTTGAGGGGACACAGTCAGTCAGTGGTGATACAGTGGAATGGGGTACAGTCTGTCAGGGGTGATACAATTGTAGGGGACACAGTCAGTCAAGGGTGATACAGTGGGAGGGGGCTCACTCAGTCTGGGGTGATACAGTGGTAGGGGGCACAGTCAGTCAAGGGTGATACAATCATAGGGGACACAGTTAATCAGGGGTGATACAGTGAGAGGGGGCACAGTCAGTCTGGGGTGATACTGTGGTTGGGGGTACAGTCTGTCAGGGGTGATACAGTGGGAGGGGGCTCAGTCTGTCTGGGGTGACACAGTGGTAAGGGTCACAGTCAGTCAGGGGTGATACAAGGGTAGGGGACACAGTCAATCAGGGGTGATACAGTGGGAGGGAGCACAGTTAGTCAGGGCTGATACTATCGTAGAGCACACAGTCAGTCAAGGGTGACACATTGAGAAGGGGCTCAGTTAGTCTGGGATGATACAGTGAGAGAGGGTGTAGTCAGTCTGGGGTGATACAGTGGGAGGTGGCACAGTCAGTCAGGGGTAACACAATGGTAGGGGGCACAGTAAGTCAGGGGTGATACAGTGGTTGGGGGCACAGTCAGTCAGGGGTAACACAATGGCAGGTGGCACAGTCAGTCAGGGGTGATACAGTGAATGGGGGCACAGTCGGTCAGGGGTAACACAATGGTAGTGGGCACAGTCAGTCAGGGGTGATAAAGTGGTAGAAGTCGCAGTCAGTCAGAGGTGATATAGATGGAGGAGCTGCAGGAAGAGGGGGCTCAGTTAGTCAGGTGTAATATGAGGTGAGGGGACACAGCCAGTCAGTGGTGATACAGTGGAAAGGGGCACAGTCAGTCAGGGGTGACACAGTGGGAATGGCTCAGTTAGTCTGGGGTGATACAGTGGGAGGGGTCACAGTCAGTCTTCGGTGGTGCAGTGGGTGGGGGCACAGTCAGTCAGGGGTAACAAAATGGTAGGGAGCACAGTCAGGGGTGCTACAGTGGCAAGGGGCTCAATCAGTCATTTGTGATAAAGTGGTAGAAGGCACAGTCAGTCAGGGGTGATATAGATGAAGGGGCTGCAGGAAGAGGGGGCTCAGTTAATCAGGGGTAATATGGGGTGAGGGGACTCAGTCAGTCAGTCACGGGTGATACAAGGGGAGGGGGTTCACTCAGTTAGGGGTGATTTAGGGGGAATGAGCTTAGTCAGTCAGGGGTGACACAAGAAGAAGGGATGCAGTCAGTCAGGGGTGATACAGAGCAAGATGCACAGTCAGTCAGAAGTGATACAGTGGTAAGAGGTGCAGTCAGTTAGAGGTGATGCAGTGGTAGGGGGCACAGTTAATTAGAGGTTATACAGTGGTAGGGGTGCAGTCAGTCAGGGGTGATAACATGGTAGGGGGTAAAGTCAGTCAGAGGTAATACAGTGGTAAAAAGGTGCAGTCAGTGAGTTGTGATGCAGTGGTAAGGGGCGCAGTCAGGGGTGATATAGGTGGAGGGGCTGCAGGGAGATGGGGCTCAGTTAGTCAGGTGTAATATGGAGTGAGGGTACACTGTCAGTCAGGGGTGATACAGTGGTAGGGAGCGCAGTCAGTCAGGGGTGATACAATCGTAGGGGACACAGTCAGGGGTGACACAGTGGGAGGGGGCACAGTCAGTCAGGGTTAATAAAGTGGTAGAACGTGCAGTCAGTCAGGGATGATATAGGTGGAGGGGCTGCAGGGAGAGAGGGCTCAGTTAGTCAGGTGTAATATGGAGTGAGAGTACACTGTCAGTCAGTGTTGATACAGTGGTAGGGGGCACAGTCAGTCAGGAGTGATACAATTGTAGGGGACACAGCCAGTCAGGGGTGACACAGTGGGAGGGGGCTCAGTCAGTCTGGCGTGATACAGTGGTAAGGGGCACAGTCAGTAAGGGGTGATACAATCGTAGGGGGCACATTCAGTCAGGGGTGACACTGTGGGAGGGGGCGCAGTTAGTCTGGGGTAATACAGTGAGAAGGGGCACAGTTAGTCACGTGTGATACAACCATAGGGGACACAGTCAGTAAGGGGTGACACAGTGGGAGGGGCACAGTCAGTCATGGGTGATACAGTCGTAGGGGACACAGTCAGTCCGGGTAATACAGTGAGAAGGGGCACAGTCAGTCAGGGTTAATAAAGTGGTAGAAGGTGCAGTCAGTCAGTGGTGATATAGGTAGAGGGGATGCAGGGAGAGGGGGCTCAGTTAGTCAGGTGTAATATGGGGTGAGGGGACACAGTCAGTCAGGGATGATACAGTGAAAGGGAATGCAGTCAGTCAGGGGCGATACAGTGGTAAGAGGCACAGTCAGTCAGAGGTGATACAATCATAGGGGACACAGTCAGTCAGGGGTGACACAGTGGGAGGGGGAGCTGTCAGTCTGGGGTGATACAGTGGGAGGGGGCAAAATCAGTCAGGGATAACACCTTGGTAAGGGGCGCAGTCAGTCAGTGGTGATACATTGGTAGTGGGTGCTGTCAGTCAGGGTTAATAAAGTGGTAGAAGGTGCAGTCAGTCAGGGGTGATATAGGTGGAGGGGACACAGTCAGTCGGGGGTGACACAAAGGGAAGGGGTGCAGTCAGTCTGGGGTGATACAGTGGGAGGGTGCGCAGTCAATCAGGGGTGATACAGTGAGAGGGGGTGTATTCAGTCTGGGGTGATACAGTGGGAGAGGGCACAGTCAGTCAGGTGTAACACAATGGTAGGGGACACAGTCAGTCAGGGGTGATACAGTGGGTGGGGGCACAGTCAGTCAGGGGTAACACAATGGTTTTGGGCACAGTCAGTCAGAGGTGATACAGTGGTAGAAGGTGCAGTCAGTCAGGGGTGATATCGATGAAGGGGCTGCAGGAAGAGGGGGCTCATTTAGTCAGGGGTAATATGGGGTGAGGGGACACAGTCAGTCACAGGTGATACAAGGAGAGGGTGTTCAGTCAGTTAGGGGTGATTTAGGGGGAATGAGCTTAGCCAGTCAGAGGTGACAGAGGAAGAAGGGAAGCATTCAGTCAGGGGACAGTCAGTCAGTAGTGATACAATGGTAGGGGGCTGCAAAGCTTACCTGTCCAGGTATCTGAACTAGTGCACTCCCAGGATGCAGTAAGCTCATATGATAAAAATGGTGGCACTTTGTGTTCTTAATTATGTGCAAAATTCCTTTCTTCAATTAAGATAATAAAAATGTTATTCTAGCACAGCCTTTAAAGGGAATCTGTCACCCTTTTGAGCTTTTAGAGATCTTAGCATTGGCATACACATTGTATGCAGCTGAAATTAGTCATACCTTCTGGATGTGGCCTTACTCAGCACAAAACCTCTTTAAGGCTAAGTTCACACATAGCAGAATTGCCGCGGAAATTTCCACGGTAATTCTGCGCCTCCTGACGCGGGTATATCGCATGCAGACTTATCATGCATATACCCGCAGAAAGCTAGCGTTTTGCAAGCATAATTAGCTTGCAGAATGTTAGAGTTTTCCAAGCGATCTGTAGCATCGCTTGGAAAACTGACTGACAGGTTAGTCACACTTGTCAAACATAGTGTTTGACAAGTGTGACCAACTTTTTACTATAGATGCACCTAACTTAGTTTTTATGAACTCTGGCATCGATCAGTCTATCCCAGATATATCTCCATGTGTTTCCAGCTGGATCTCCAAGTCTCCCATACATGCGCCTGATACAAGGGCACCTTCACTTCCATCCAGAAGAGAATCTTCTTCTGACTACTAACAAAATAAGAATGATGAATGCCTTTTGTGTTTGTGTATACATACCCTGTATCGATGGTAACGTGTTGTGGGGAGCTGTGTGGGTTAATCCTATCCAGCCGTGCGCGTGCGCGCTGTTGATGCGGTGGCTCCCTCTCCTGCCTCGGCGTCATTAGGCTTTCTGCAGTTGCGCGGTGAATCGACATTCCTGCGCATGCGCAGCTGTGCCTGACGCCGACGGCCGGTGCAGGACCTGCGGCTCACAGTGCGCATGCGCCGTTTGCGCTGGAGCTATTGGCCAGTTCACAACATGTGACCGGCCCCACTGCTATCACCAATGGGATAAAAAGGTCCTTGCAGGGATATTGAGCTATCCCCTTGATAAAGCTGGCATACTAAATAGCGAAACGTGCGTTGGGGCGCTCTTGGATGCGATCTAGGGCCACCTCCCCCATTTACTTTTGGTAAGTGTTGCCCTTGTTGCTCTTGCCACATATGTGCACATTTAGACCACTTGGTCCTGACATTAAATAGACTATATTTGGAGCAGACTTCCCTTTTTAATCTTTGAACTATGTACTATGTATTTTTGGGGGCATAGGTGGCGCTGTTGATCTAGCACATCATCCTATTTTAGTTTTACTAATGTGTAATATATTCTGACATGTTTTTGTAATAAAGTTTACCATTTTTTAACCCTAAACACGCCTGTTTCCTCCGATTTTCCATGTCTATATGGAGTAGGGTAACTTTGCTTCCTATGGCGTAACTATACGCAGTGTTCAAAGCATTATGTGGTTGCCTGGTATTTTGTTTATATTAATTGTAGCTGTGTTTTCCACAGTAATTTTCCAGTCTCCCATGGACTATAGGGCACAAGACTCTATCTGGCCCAGATTGACCTAACACTCAAGGATGATGGTAATGGGGGTGCCAATGGGGCGAATAATGATCTCCGGGAAACTATGATTCGATTTAAGGAATTATTACGCAAAAGTACAAGAGTATGGTGGAATAAGACCTTTTTAGAAAAATATCTGGAAGAGGGCTTGATCCCCCGTGGCCTTAGGGTGCAGGTGTTCCCGTCATTTCCAATTATGGATGAGGAGATTAAAACTAGATGGGAGGAATTCTCCAACACCTGCTCTAAAGGCCATATGGAACTGTTAAAAGAAGTTGATACTAAGAATTTGAATGACATTGAAACTGAAATGGAAACATTACAGCTTACTCTTAAGAGAGATATGACAATAGATGCCCTTAAGCAATTTAATGATGAAATTGATGCAGAATTGCAAAAATGGGTCAATGAGATACAGGCTGTTAAGGCCAAAAAATTTAAAAGGGATACAAATGATAGACTGCATGTAGGATAGCTGCGGAGACACCATCACGTGTTTCTCAATGCAAGCAGTGAATAGCCAGACCTTTCCCCGGGAAGGGACAACCACGGGAAGGGCAGCATCCCATAAAGGAAACATCCAATACAGGAAAACCACCTATGCCAAGCATGGTATCCATCCACAGACAGCTTTTTTTTTTTTTTTTTTTCCCCTCAGATGGGAAGTTCCACAGTCAGGTAACCAAAAATATAAGGAACTCATCTCCCAAAACAGCGTGCCACACACTTAGTGCCACCGCCATTCCCATCATCATTGGAAAACACACAAAAAATGTTTTAATTAACAACCAAAAACCACTTCAAGATACATTAACAAAATGTTTCCACTTTTTAGTCTTCCAAATTCCCTCTGCATCCACCTCCCCTCTCCTCCTCTGATCACATGCAAAGCAAAAATACAATTTTCCCAAAATAATTTTTATACAGTTTTTAACCTCAATATCCTTCCTTTTAAATACATACACATTCCTCACATCCCACAAAACCTCTTTTATACATGCCATCATCAACCACAATACTCTCTCCTTCTCCCCACACATACCCAATCCAAACATAAAGAGCTCAAAAGACAACAGATTCACCTCACACAGCTCCTTACACAAACGACCCAGACCTGCAATCACACTTCTAGCATACTGACAATTCCAAAACAAATGCACCACACTCCCACTCCCACCACATCCACTCCTCGGACACCTCTCACTCCTCACTAAACCCCGATTTTTCAGAAACTCCCTCACCTGCAACACCCCATGCAATGACTGCCATACAATCTCACTCTGCCTATTTGTCATACCATTCACACGTACCTTCTTCCATACTTTCTGCACATCATCCCCTCTTACCATTTTAAAATCTGCCAAGAACAGCCTATGTGCTTGTCCTACAATAATGTCACATTCCATCTCTCTACACTCAATCATCTTATATACAGCTTTCTTCTTTTCTAACAATCTCACATCCACATCACAAAGTTCATACTTCACTAGAAATTTGTAAACCCACACATACCACACAGGAACCTCAAAAGCCACTGGGCTCCTAAGATCTCTTTCACGCCATTTCAAACGAAACAAGAAATTTCCAAACAAAAACCTGCACATACATGCATACTTCCCATCCATCCTAATCACACCTAGTACAAACACCATAATATTCACGCCGAAAAAAACATTCAAATTTGGGAAACCCAGTCCCCCCTTATCCAAACTCTTCATAACAATCTCTCTCCTCGCACGCTCCATACATGAACCCCAAAAAAAGACAAACAAAACCCTATTTAATCTTCTAATACACATGTGGCTTGGTGGAAACACCATCGCAACATACAAAAAAATAGGTAACACAACACTCTTAATAACTAAAATTTTACCAAAAAACGTAAGATCCCTCAAACTCCAAAAATTTAACTTACGCTCCACTCTCTCTCTCACATCCACCCAGCTTTCCTCTCCATCCAATTTCTCTGAAAATTTCACACCCAAAACCTTTATCGATCCACTCACCACATTCACTCCAACATCATCGCTCAGACTCCTTCCCCCAAAATTCTTACACTCACTCTTCTCCCAATTCACTTTAAAAGCAGATGCTCCACAAAAAATAGAAACCAACAACTTCACACGCCGTACCGAACACTCTGAATCACACAGCACACACACATCATCCATATAGCCACTCATCTTCCATTCTCTCCCCCCACCCCCGGGTACTTGCACACCCCGAATCACCTTATCTTTTCTTAACAAACATAACAAAGGCTCAATTGCGCAAATAAAAACGATAGGGGACAAAGGACACCCCTGCCGAACACCCAAAAATACATTTACTCTCCTCCCCACATTTCCATTCAACAACACACAACTATAAATATTCTTATACAAACTTCTCACTCTCTCAACAAACTCAGAAGGAAAACCCATCTTCACCAACACACTAAACAAAAAACCATGCGCCAATCTATCATACGCCTTCTCAAAATCCAAACTCAACACATACACCCCTTTCTTACGATTCATGCAGTCCCACAAACAATCTCTCAACATACACAAACTTCCATGTATTCGTCTTCCAGGTACCGCACAACATTGCTCCTCACCCACCACACTCCCAACCACGCCATGCATCCTGTTAACCAAAAGTTTTGCATAAATCTTATAATCACAATTTAGCAATGTGATCGGCCTCCAATTTTTTAGATTTTTCAAATCACCTTTTTTTGGCAATAACACAACCACCCCTGCACGCATACCATTTGCCACCTCTGCATTCGCCCACATATACTTACATACATCCACAAAATCCTTCCCAATCACATCCCACATCACACGATAAAATTCCACCGGTAAACCATCCTCCCCCGGCGTTTTATTCAGCGCCATACTGCACACCACCTTCCATACTTCTTCACCCGTCACCTCACCCATCAAACTTTCCCTTTCTATCCTATTCAAACTATTTTCCAAAACACTCAGCACCTCACCCTCCAAACCTTCAACCCTCCATTTCACAGCATACAAATCATCATAAAACTTTGCCACTTCCTCACACAAGTCCGCGCCACTAACTTCATTTCCATCCATCCCATTCAAAACACTCATACTCTGTCTCTTCCCAAAAACTTTCTTAAAGAAAAACCGCAAACACTTCTCATTCTTCTCCAAATTCTCTAATTTGGCCCTATACACAATACTCCTCCCTCTTTCTAACAAAAAATCATTCACTTCTTTTTTCACTTTCACTAAATCTTCACTCACATCCATCCCTCCCGCCCTCAACTTATACAACAAACTCAATCTTGCATTTAAAAAAACAAACCTTTCTCTCTTTGCAGCCGCACACTTGTACCCGAGTTTTTTAAAAAAACTCTTGGTTTTCCATTTAACCCAATCCCACCATTCACACACATTTCTGAAATCACTCCTGCACCCACACCACTCTGCATAATGTCTTTCATACTCCTCTCTCACCCCCCCTCCTTCCAGCAAACTCACATTCAACTTCCACACACCTTTCCCAGCCACCTCATTAACATGCAAATCCAATTCACACTTCATACACACATGATCCGAAAAAAACACCCTCTCCTGTGCATAACTAACAGGAATCAGATTTTTTGAAACAAAACAATAGTCCAGTCTAGACTCCACCCTCCCACTGTCAGAAAAAAACATATTTAACAACGGAGTTATCTTGCATGCCCGCTGCATATCTTTTAAACCAAAATCACTCACAATATCCATTAACACTTTCCCTGACGCATCGACATTCACACTTCCCACATCACAGTTCATATCACCCACTATCACAACAGGCACTCTTCCTGGAATAAAAAACTTATTTTTTTCAAATAAACCTCTACGCTCCTGTTTATCCACAGGAGCATATACATTAATAACGCAAAAACGAACATTTCTAAACTCAAAATTAGCCAACACACACCTTCCAACCTCAATCACCATATAGTCACACAAACTCACATCATTTCCCTTCACCAAAAAACCCACACCATCATTTTTATTACAGGCACTCCCTGACCACACAGACACACCATGAGGCCATTCACTCCCCTTCACACCATCCACAATCCCACACTCCTGCAGACAAAAAATTCCTGCATTCTGGGTTGCAAAAAAATCCAAAATGGCTGCCCGCCGCCACCTGCTTTTAAAGACCCTCACATTTTGTGATATGAGTACAAAACCCATCACATACACAAAAAAATACTAAAAAAAACAACCTACGAACATGACATTACTCAACTTACATGAAAAACAAACCAAAAGGAAAAAAAAAAAAAAATTTAAAGGCAAATGCTATATACAAAATCACCTAGCTACTGAAATAATAGCACATATCTACACAGCACTGCCACTGTCCTCCTCCACCATCTGCGCTGAGCAGCTTTCAGAGCCGCTGACCTCCATACACTCCTCCACACGCGCCTTCTTCTGCCCAGCCTTCCTCTGGGGCCCTCCACCTTCATCACAGATTTCCCCACCACCCTCCCTGGGACACTTTCGACCTCCAGGCTCCTCTTCTGAGGAAAAAACGCCAATGCTTTCTGGATCAGAATCAACAATCAACGACGCAGCCATCTCCTCCGCCCCAGAAGTGTCAAAATCCATCAAACCACCCAACTCCTCATCTTTGGTAACTGGGGCCTCCTTTTTTTTCTTTTTATTTTTAACCATAGCACGCTCTTCTTGCTTTGCAGCTCTCCAGAATAACTTGTCCTCCAGCTCCTCCTTCCTCCTTTCAGCCTCCTTGTCCTCCTGCCGTCTATCCCGCCGTCTCTCAACCATGGAGGGCGGAATTACCTCAGCGCTTTGCTGCGCAGATGCCTCGCTTTCCTCCCGCTTCCTCTCCTCCTCCCGTTTCTTAACCTCCTCCTCTCTCTTTTTTTCCTCCTCCTGCCTCCGCTCCTCCCTACGTTTCTTTTCTTCCTCCTCCCGCCTCTCCTCCTCTCTAGTTGGCCTCCTTGGCACACCATATGGACAGTCCTTATACAGGTGCCCTGTATTACCACACTGGTCACATTCACGTGGCATCGGACACTGAGCCGCTGTATGGCCTTCTTGCTTGCAGTTACGACAAACCATGCTCTTCTCACATGTGTTCTGTAAGTGCCCAAATTGAAAACACTTCCTGCAGTATAGAGGCTGCCCTGCATACGACAGAAAGCCCCTATGACCCGCCACTGAAAAGTTCGCCGGGGGATGGGTAAAGCCTCCCAAACAGCTTGGGTCTTTCCTCAGTCTCACACGAAACACATATTTACAATTAAAAATGCCCAAACAATTTCTCTGTTTCTCTCCACTTTTTACATATTCGCAGTACCGAGCCAGGAACTGCTCTAGCAGCCTTACTTCTGTGTAAGGATTGTACACGGTTACAGTCACTACTTTCTCCATGAGCCCAAACAAAGGCTCCACCCGCACTCCCCCCAGGCAGGGGTCACTGTCATGGCTTCTTAACCACTCGAAGACAGTTAGACAGCAAGGCTCACTCACAAAGGTTACGTCATATATACCTTGGTTGTGAAATTCATTCACACTGAAAATGTCAGTCCGATGAGCTCCAGCCTTTCCCTCCAGCAGGTCACGAACCACATACACAACGTTGTTTTTGGCACCATCTTCCACGACCAAACGAATCGTATTCTTGACAAACATCTTCAGTCTTCACTGCCGATACGAATATCGCAGACGAAAATTAGCAGCACGCTGCAAAGAAACACTCGCACCCTCTGACTGCGACACAAGATCGCAGCCAAAAGGCCGAGAGGCACTCCTACCCACAGACAGCTGTTTCGGGGTGTTTGCCCCTCATCAGTGTGGAGTAGGAATCTGGCTATTAGGAGCAGTGCCTAGTAAAAGGCTGTAAAGGCACAGATGATTGGCCTCGGGGAGACCAAAACATCCAACACCGCGGAGACACCATCACGTGTTTCTCATCCTTTATGGGATGCTGCCCTTCCCGTGGTTGTTCCTTCCCGGGGAAAGGTCTGGTTATTCACTGCTTGCGTTGAGAAACACGTGATGGTGTCTCCGCAGCTATCCTACATGCATTTGCATATTTCCCATAAGGAGGATCACTGCGTTGAGAAACACGTGATGGTGTCTCCGCGGTGTTGGATGTTTTGGTCTCCCCGAGGCCAATCATCTGTGCCTTTACAGCCTTTTACTAGGCACTGCTCCTAATAGCCAGATTCCTACTCCACACTGATGAGGGGCAAACACCCCGAAACAGCTGTCTGTGGATGGATACCATGCTTGGCATAGGTGGTTTTCCTGTATTGGATGTTTCCTTTATGGGATGCTGCCCTTCCCGTGGTTGTTCCTTCCCGGGGAAAGGTCTGGCTATTAACTGCTTGCGTTGAGAAACACGTGATGGTGTCTCCGCAGCTATCCTACATGCATTTGCATATTTCCCATAAGGGATGGGGGCAGTGTTCTGGATCACTGCGTTGAGAAACACGTGATGGTGTCTCCGCGGTGTTGGATGTTTTGGTCTCCCCGAGGCCAATCATCTGTGCCTTTACAAATGATAGACTGACTTGTAATGTCTATAGATGGCAAGGGCCTAATGACAGATCTCGCCCTCGCGACAGACCCTTCTCTCATTCCCAATCGAGATCCACTTCCAGGAGGCCTTATACAACATATGAAAAATCCACCAACCACCCACAAGCCTCTGGTGAGACAACTACATCTGTCGCACCCACTAGGGGGTTGTTACCCGACAAGCTGCCAAACATAAGGCTCCTCAGGGAGGACGGTCTACATCTGGACCCCAGGGTGGGCTACAGGTACACAATCTGTCATCCTGTGTTTTTTCGGATGCCCAGTTGGATGTTCTTGGGAGGGGCCTGACCTTCTCCCCCACTAACTCCTTTGATTATTTTTCAGCATTGAAAGATTTGCACCTCTTCTCTCGGAAACTGATTCTAACGAAATTACACTATAAAGAAGCATCTTCAACTGAGACGCTGACTGAGATGGAAGTGGAGGCATTACGGAATTTACAAGACCTCCTCGATGAACAAACTACGTTTCATCCAGGTAGGTTTCCATCAGCTGTCATGCCCAGATCCACGAGGTTTCCCCCCTTCTCATTATGTCTGGCTGTTGAGATTTTTACCAAGTTGGTATCAGAAGACCTCAAAGAACTGTCTACCAGACGCCGGTTTGATAATCTCACACAACAACAACGGCAGGCCATTAAAGAATTACAATCATATAAAGATGTGGTATACAAGCCGGCTGACAAGGGGGGTCACATCGTGGTCTGGCCATGTCATAAATATGAGAAGGAGGCATTCCGGCAATTGAAGGATGCTAACACCTATTCAAAATTATCATATAATCCGGTTGCCTCCTTTTCATCTCAGTTACAGCAAATTCTCATTAAGGCCCATGAGGGAGGTATTATTGATAAAAGGATGTTGGAGGGGTTGACGGTCAGGTCCCCAAGACGCCAACTTTTTACCTTTTGCCAAAAATCCACAAGGACGCCGTCGACCCTCCTGGGCGTCCGATAGTGTCTGGCATTGATGGTCTATCTGACCCGATATGCAAATTTATTGATTACTTCCTGAAACCTTTGGTGGAAAACCTACCATCTTATGTACGTGACACTACGGACATCCTCACGAGGGTCGATGGCGTCTCAGTGGACCCACATGAGCTGCTGGTCACCGCCGACATTCAAACCCTGTACACATGCCTTGACCATACACATGGTCTGGATGTGGTCCGTTTCTTCCTGGGGACCTCCGACCTGGACAGCTCTGTGTGTGACTTAATCCTCGAGCTGCTGAGTTTTGTCCTTACCCACAATTTTTTTGTTTTCAAAGATGTTTTTTATCTGCAGAGGCTTGGCACGGCCATGGGTGCGGCCTGCGCGCCCTCGTACGCTAATCTCTTCTTTCTTTTTTGGGAGAGATTCTTGTTTGGCGACGAGGGCGCGGGGGCCGCCGATTATGTGCTGTGCTGGCTTCGATATATAGACGATATTTTTTTCATGTGGGCGGGGACGCCACGGCAGCTCGAGGATTTTATGTCTCAATTAAACACGAATCCGTTTAACATTAGGTTGACCTATCAGTACCACTCTACAAGGATTGATTTTTTAGACGTCACTCTGGAGGTCGACGCTGCTCGATACATCCAGACTGACATCTTTCGTAAACCTACTTCTGTTAATGCTTTGATTCGTGCAGACTCAGCACACAACCCTGCCACCATCAGAGCTGTCCCAGTCGGACAGTTCCTGAGGATGAGACAGATCTGCTCATCCGACCAAAAATTTCAGAATCAAGCTGTAGATCTGCAGTCCCGCTTTCTGGCACGTGGCTACAGCCGCAGGAGTATTAAGCATGGTTTTGACAGGGCGAGAAAAACTCGGCGAAGTGACCTACTATATACAACTAAGAGTAAGAAGACAAATACCAATGATGATACTATTAGATTCATTGGTACCTATAATCATAAATGGCAAAACATTAGGGGCATCCTGAGGAAACACTGGCCTATTTTGAAGACAGAGCCCACCCTGGGGACCAGTTTGGGGGATTTTCCCGCCATGACCGCCAGGAGAGCACCTAACTTAGGTAACCTCCTGGTTAGGAGCCATTATGTTCCACCAATTAAAAATATTTTTGGCACTCGGGGTCGGTGTTTTCAGTGTGGCCACTGCCTGGCCTGCGCGAATGTCGAACGTATCTCTACTTTTGATACATCAGATGGGCTCAAACAATTTCAGATCAGACAGCACATTACTTGTGGTACAAGTAATGTGATATATTATGCCACATGTGCCTGTCCCCGCATATATATAGGTTTAACATCTAGGGAGCTCAGAATTAGGGTGCGTGAGCACGTTCGAGACATTGGCGCGGCCGGGTTGGTGGTCGATCCCTCTGAGCTAAAGACTATCTCGCGTCACTTTAGGACTTTTCACAATTGTGACGCGGGGTCTCTTCGGGTCAGGGGGATCGAAAGTCTGCACCTTGGGGTGAAGGGTGGAAATTATAAAAAACTCTTAGCCCAACGTGAGGCGAACTGGATAGTTCGCCTCAAGACTATGGTCCCTAACGGACTTAATGAGGCATTGAGTTTCTCGTCCTTTCTATAATATATGACTATACTCTGGGGCTCATTAGATTCCCCATTCTCTGTTTCCATCATTGTGCACCCCCTGGATCATACAATCGGATCCTAGTATTGTTGCTCATGTTTTCAATATTTATGCTTTTTCTTCTTATTATTATTTTTTAGTTTTTATGAACTCTGGCATCGATCATTCTATCCCAGATATATCTCCATGTGTTTCCAGCTGGATCTCCAAGTCTCCCATACATGCGCCTGATACAAGGGCACCTTCACTTCCATCCAGAAAAGAGAATCTTCTTCTGACTACTAACAAAATAAGAATGATGAATGCCTTTTGTGTTTGTGTATACATACCCTGTATCGATGGTAACGTGTTGTGGGGAGCTGTGTGGGTTAATCCTATCCAGCCGTGCGCGTGCGCGCTGTTGATGCGGCGGCTCCCTCTCCTGCCTCGGCGTCATTAGGCTTTCTGCAGTTGCGCGGTGAATCGACATTCCTGCGCATGCGCAGCTGTGCCTGACGCCGATGGCCGGTGCAGGACCTGCGGCTCACAGTGCGCATGCGCCGTTTGCGCTGGAGCTATTGGCCGGTTCACAACATGTGACCGGCCCCACTGCTATCACCAATGGGATAAAAAGGTCCTTGCAGGGATATTGAGCTATCCCCTTGATAAAGCTGGCATACTAAATAGCGAAACGTGCGTTGGGGCGCTCTTGGATGCGATCTAGGGCCACCTCCCCCATTTACTTTTGGTAAGTGTTGCCCTTGTTGCTCTTGCCGCATATGTGCACATTTAGACCACTTGGTCCTGACATTAAATAGACTATATTTGGAGCAGACTTCCCTTTTTAATCTTTGAACTATGTACTATGTATTTTTGGGGGCATAGGTGGCGCTGTTGATCTAGCACATCATCCTATTTTAGTTTTACTAATGTGTAATATATTCTGACATGTTTTTGTAATAAAGTTTACCATTTTTTAACCCTAAACACGCCTGTTTCCTCCGATTTTCCATGTCTATATGGAGTAGGGTAACTTTACTTCCTATGGCGTAACTATACGCAGTGTTCAAAGCATTATGTGGTTGCCTGGTATTTTGTTTATATCTATAGTAAAAGGTAGAATGTTAAAAAAAAAAAAAAAAAGTTATACTCACCTCCGCGGCTTCCGTTCCTAATGCTGTGTGTTCAGGACCTTCGACCATTGACGTAGTGGTCACGTGACCGCGGGTCATGTGACCGCGACATCATCGCAGGTCCTTCACACACACCACAGAAGCCGCTGAGGAGGTCGGGCCGCCAGAAGGTGAGTATATCGCTATTTTTTATTTTAATTCTTTTTTTTTTTTTACCAAATACATGGTGCCCAGTCCGTGGAGGAGAGTCTCCTCTCCTCCACCCTGGGTACCAACCGCATATGATGCTTCTTCCCGCATGGTGTGCACAGCCCCGTGCAGGAAGTAAGCAGATCAATGCACTCCTATGTGTGCAGAATCGCCGCGATTCCGCAATTTTAATGAACCTGCTGCGTTTTTTTCTGGATTGCGATTCCGCTCAGGAAAAAAATGCAGCATGTGCACAAAAAATGCAGATTGCATTCTGTTACATAGGATGCTTAATGTTAGCGTTTTTTTCACGGTTTAATAGCGTTTTTATAGCGAAAAACCGCGAAAAAAATGCAAAAAATCTGCTACATGTGCACACAGCCTTATAGCTTTGGTTTTCCAGGCTATGGGGTGTAGGCTGTCTGGAAGATAAGACTGTCTCCCGTCTTCATCATTCAAGATTTCTCCTCCCCTTCTCTTCAGTTCCCTTTGATGTCATGTGCGCAAAATGAAATCTTGCACCCTGCTGTCTCTCCTCATCAATGTTCTGCCCTTCTATGGGCACTGTCCTCAATTTTATTGTGCGCAATGACTGGAGAGTCACCATAACTTCTGGTTCCAGTGATCATCAAGGAGGTATACAGGTATGACTTACTTCAGCTGTATACAACCTGTATGCCCATGTTAAGAACTCAAAAAGCTCAGATGAGTTACAGATTCCCTTTTAATTTAGGGATTCATTTACCTTTGGAAATTCATAAATCGTTTGTTATTGTCATCATCCTGATCATTATTCTCAACTACTGCTTATATAATTAAATTTAAAAAATGGCACGGGAATCTGCTTAATTTACATGACCAGTAATGGCTATGCAGACAGCAGCAGACTGATATTAATTATCATAGATATTGGCCCCCTCCCAGACTAAGAACATCAGCCCTCAGCCATCTCAGAAATAGAGCATCTGTTAGATGCCCCAATTCTGGCTCTTAGCCTTCGCTTTTCCAACCTGCCCCAGTGTAGTCGCAAATGAGGTAATAGTTGTGGGGTTGATGTCAGCTGTTTTATGGCTGCATGGGTGCAGCACACGTTTCATTCATGGTTAAAATAAGGAGCATGGGTTTTTCACATGGACAAATGGTGCTTGTGAAAAACTTGACATGTGGGCACCACCATTAAATTCAATGGATATGCGTATGTCCGAATTTGCAGTCCTTAAAAAATAGATCATATGCAGACATAAAAAAGATGTGTGAAGAAGGCCTGAGGTAGATGGCATCCACTTAGTATAACCACCATTTAAAGTGATATTTGTATTAAGTGGGCACTATCATTTAAATGGATATAACAATCAATTAAAGAGAGAGTGCTCACTTAGTAATCATTTAAACAGAGAAGCATCTACTTAGGAAAACATTCACTTAAAGGGATAGAAGCCATCTTGTATAACTACCATTTAAAGGGATAGAGCCAATTTATTATAACCAACAGGCGACAAGTTCCTGTATATCATCATATAATATATATGATGTAATTGTGGCGCCCCTAGGGGTATTTGCCACAAAAATAGTTATTGACACCAAATACAAATATTAAAATAGCAAGACTGCACTACCATCTCTGACCAGAAGGGGGAGCTCCAGAGACTCCCCTTGATCTATTCTGGTCTGAGAAAAGGACTGGCAGTTGGGTTGAGGAGCTGAAAGTGAGAGGTCGTATAACTGAACTCCTAACAGCCCTATGACGGATTTTAGGCCCGTAATACCCATAGTAGGAAAAGAGAAATAGAGAAAAAGGACATTGTGAGAACCGGGTAGCAATAACCTCTACCCAGAATAGGCGCAGAGACGGATACCGGATCTGTGGCTATATTCATTATATATAATACAGCAACCGGAAGAAAGTGAGGTGATATCAGCTTCACCAGGGTAAGACGCAGCAACAGACACAGAGTTCAGCGGTGCTCCCAGAGGGGGTAAGCCGACAAAAAAGGACTCGGGTTGTCCGTCGAACCAGAGTACAGAAGAGACAGATTGGGCCGGCAGCCAGTTCACAAACAGCAGCAGGGCCATACAGAAACTGCGCATAATAAGAGGTGGAAATCCTGACAGGGTCAAAGTAATTCAGAGTTCTTATACAGACTCCGGTGACAGTATTGGTGGCAAATCCCTCTTTGTTGAAGTAAACTGGTTAAATGTTTCAGCGCCTCAGTCTTTCATTTGGACAATAGCCATCGATCCAGGATTGGGGTCATCACAGCTGAGAGGACCTGCTGCTGATCAAGTAAGTGTCTGTTCCTTCATGATATCCCTTACATTGTGCATCGCCTGAGGCCACAGCACCGGGTCAAGCCACTAGTGACATCCCCCTCAAGAGACGGACCTCATTGATCTGGTGCTGGGTACCTCGGTCTCCCGGGCATCACACATATAAATAAATAATGGAATTTATTAAATGCTGAGACCCTGGAGAACATGATCAGGACCACATTTACAGTCTCTTTCACGTGATTGCTGATATTCACCGAACAGCGGCGATCCCCCCAAAAAAGTCAGATTTAAAATGAATTTCT
Source organism: Ranitomeya variabilis (assembly GCF_051348905.1). Taxonomy (NCBI): domain Eukaryota; kingdom Metazoa; phylum Chordata; class Amphibia; order Anura; family Dendrobatidae; genus Ranitomeya; species Ranitomeya variabilis. The sequence goes on along the minus strand of NC_135236.1, from coordinate 24,151,165 downwards.
TTCTCCTGTGATGTGATCCAATATATCAGAGAATAGAAAAATGGGGTCCCCCGAGCCTCCTCAATACCTCCGCCATTACTGAGCTCTTCTACTCAGTCCCCCATCTTTCTGGAAAAAATGTCTGTTAAAATCTCCTGGCCGGTACCCAGCTACAGTAGAGAATTTTTCCTACTATTTCATTTTGATTACTGTAATATACCCTATCACAGTGATCAAAATAAAGAAACATAGTACATAAAATTTTGTCACCCTCTTAGTTAGATAAAAATGATAAAATAAAATGTTTTGCATTTTTTCCATTCTTTGCAGTAAGGGTTGGGGTTATGGTTGTGTTAGGGTTGGAGGGAGAATTTGTTTTTTTTTTCAAAGGTAAGACAAATGGTCCAAAAGAAAAAATGTCCAGCTTCACCCAATCTGTGAAAAAAGTTTTCCTATAAGTTTGTGAATAAAGAAAACTTTTTTTTCACGGATTCGGTGAAGCTGGACATTTTTTTCTTTTGGGTTCTACACGCCTGGACACAGCGGGTCCGTGCTCCCGAAACTCAGCTTATGCATCACGGGTGAGCAGGTTTATATTCCTTCTAAAATAAATGATGACTATATGATGGCTAGTGTTGAGCGCAAGTGCTCGCTACTCGAGTTTGCATAGGGTGTTCGGGTATGTAGAACCCTGCATGTTTTTATGGGGTGTCTAACAGCCATGAAACATGTGGGACAGGGACTTGAGCATGTGACTCGAGCACCCACGATATTTGGTGCATACCCGAGCACCCAATGCAAACAGAAGTAGCAAGCACTTGCGCTCAACTAATGACGACATATTCAATATGGCAACTGTTATGACCCCAATGGTGAGGGTCTCAGAGAAACAAGTAAGTCTGCGACGTACAAAAATCCAGCTCATAGGGCAGTGGTAACTGGGTTGACCATATATCTACTCCTAACGCCAACACTAGCAGTAGCCGGGGAACATGCCTACGTTGGTCGCTAGATGTCTCGCGCCAGCCGGAGGACTAACTACCCCTAGAAGAGGAAAACAAAGACCTCTCTTGCCTCCAGAGAATAGACCCCAAAAGTAGGATAGTAGCCCCCCACAAATAATAACGGTGAGGTAAGAGGAAATGACAAACACAGAGATGAACTAGATTTTAGCAAAGAGAGGCCCACTTACTAATAGCAGAATGTAGTAAGAAACTTATATGGTCAACAAAAACCCTATCAAAATCCACGCTGGAGATTCAAGAACCCCCGAACCGTCTAACGGCCCGGGGGGAGAACACCAGCCACCCTAGAGCTTCCAGCAAGGTCAGGAAACAGATAATATACAAGCTGGACAAAAATGCAAACAAAAACAAATAGCAAAAAGCAAGAAAGCAGACTTAGCTTAATCAAGCAGGAACCAGGATCAGTAGACAAGAGCACTACAGATTAGCTCTGATATCAATGTTGCCAGGCATTGAACTGAAGGTCCAGGGAGCTAATATAGCAACACCCCTGACCTAACGACCCAGGTGAGCATACAAGGGATGAATGACATACCCAGAGTCAAATCACTAGTAGCCACTAGAGGGAGCCAAAAGGTAAATTCACAACAGTAACCCCCCCCCTTAGTGAGGGGTCACCGAACCCTCACCAAGACCACCAGGGCGATCAGGATGAGCGGCGTGAAAGGCACAAACTAAATCGGCCGCATGCACATCAGAGGCGACCACCCAGGAATTATCCTCCTGACCATAGCCCTTCCACTTGACCAGGTACTGAAGCCTCCGCCTGGAGAGACGAGAATCTAAGATCTTCTCCACCACGTACTCCAACTCGCCCTCAACCAACACCGGAGCAGGAGGCTCAGCAGAAGGAACCACAGGCACAACGTACCGCCGCAACAAGGACCTATGAAATACGTTGTGGATGGCAAACGACACCGGAAGATCCAGGCGAAAGGATACAGGATTAATGATTTCCAATATCTTGTAAGGACCAATGAAGCGAGGCTTAAATTTGGGAGAGGAGACCTTCATAGGAACAAATCGAGAAGACAGCCATACCAAATCCCCAACGCGAAGTCGGGGACCCACACCGCGGCGGCGGTTGGCAAAACGCTGAGCCTTCTCCTGTGACAACTTCAAGTTGTCCACCACATGCCCCCAGATCCGCTGCAACCTATCCACCACGGAATCCACCCCAGGACAGTCAGAAGGCTCCACATGTCCCGAGGAAAAACGAGGATGGAAACCAGAGTTGCAGAAAAATGGCGAAACCAAGGTGGCGGAACTAGCCCGATTATTAAGGGCAAATTCAGCCAATGGCAAGAAGGTCACCCAATCATCCTGATCAGAAGAGACAAAACACCTCAAATAAGCCTCCAGAGTCTGATTAGTTCGCTCCGTTTGTCCGTTAGTCTGGGGATGGAAAGCGGATGAAAACGACAACTCAATGCCCATCCTACTACAAAAGGATCGCCAGAACCTGGAAACAAACTGGGATCCTCTGTCCGACACAATATTCTCAGGAATGCCGTGCAAACGAACCACATTCTGGAAGAACACAGGAACCAGATCAGAAGAAGAGGGCAGCTTAGGCAAAGGAACCAAATGGACCATCTTGGAGAAACGATCACATATCACCCAGATGACAGACATGCCCTGAGACACCGGAAGATCAGAAATGAAATCCATAGAGATGTGTGTCCAAGGTCTCTTCGGGACAGGCAAGGGCAAGAGCAACCCGCTGGCACGAGAGCAGCAAGGCTTAGCTCGAGCACAAGTACCACAGGACTGTACAAATGACCGCACATCCCTTGACAAGGAAGGCCACCAAAAGGACCTGGCCACCAGATCTCTGGTGCCAAAAATTCCCGGGTCCCCTGCCAACACCGAGGAATGAACCTCGGAAATGACTCTGCTGGTCCATCTAGCAGGCACAAACAATCTGTCAGGTGGACAAGAGTCAGGCCTACCAGCCTGAAATCTCTGCAACACACGTCGCAGATCTGGAGAAATAGCAGACACGATAACTCCTTCCTTAAGAATACCCACAGGTTCAGCGACTCCAGGAGCATCAGGCACAAAGCTCCTAGACAGAGCGTCGGCCTTCACATTCTTAGACCCTGGCAAATACGAGACCACAAAGTCAAAACGGGAGAAAAACAATGACCAGCGGGCCTGTCTAGGATTCAGGCGTTTAGCAGACTCGAGGTACATCAGATTTTTGTGATCAGTCAAGACCACTACACGATGCTTAGCACCCTCGAGCCAATGACGCCACTCCTCAAATGCCCACTTCATAGCCAACAACTCACGATTGCCCACATCATAATTTCGCTCTGCCGGCGAAAACTTCCTAGAGAAAAAGGCACAAGGTCTCATAGTAGAGCAACCAGGGCCTCTCTGTGACAAAACGGCCCCTGCCCCAATCTCCGAAGCATCCACCTCAACCTGAAAAGGAAGTGAGATGTCAGGCTGGCACAAAACAGGCGCCGAAGTAAACCGGCGTTTTAACTCCTGGAAAGCCTCCACGGCAGCAGGAGCCCAGTTAGCTACATCAGAGCCTTTCTTGGTCATATCCGTCAGCGGTTTAACAACGCTAGAGAAATTTGCGATAAAACGACGGTAGAAGTTAGCAAAACCCAAGAACTTCTGAAGACTCTTAACTGACGAGGGTTGAGTCCAATCATGAATAGCTCGGACCTTGACTGGATCCATCTCCACAGCAGAAGGGGAAAAAATGAACCCCAAAAAGGGAACCTTCTGTACACCAAAGAGACACTTTGAGCCTTTTACAAACAAAGAATTTTCACGCAGAATCTCAAAAACCATCCTGACCTGCTCCACATGCAAGTCCCAATCATCAGAAAAAAACAGAATATCATCCAGATAAACAATCAAAAATTTATCCAGATACTTCCGGAAAATGTCATGCATGAAGGACTGAAAAACTGAAGGTGCATTAGAGAGACCGAATGGCATCACCAAGTACTCAAAATGACCTTCGGGCGTATTGAATGCGGTTTTCCATTCATCGCCCTGCCTAATGCGCACAAGGTTGTACGCACCACGAAGGTCTATCTTGGTGAACCACTTGGCACCTTTAATCCGGGCAAACAAATCTGACAACAGCGGCAAAGGATACTGAAATTTGACAGTGATCTTATTTAAAAGCCGATAGTCAATACAAGGCCTCAAAGATCCGTCCTTTTTGGCCACAAAAAAGAATCCCGCACCAAGAGGGGAAGAAGAAGGATGGATATGCCCCTTCTCAAGAGACTCCTTGATATATGAACGCATCGCAGTATGTTCAGGTACCGACAGATTAAACAGTCTCCCCTTAGGAAACTTACTGCCAGGAATCAAATCTATTGCACAGTCACATTCCCTATGAGGAGGCAGTGCACTGGACTTAGACTCGCTGAAGACATCCTGATAATCAGACAAATACGCCGGAACTTCTGAAGGCATAGAAGAAGCAATAGACAAGGGCAGGGAATCTCCATGAATTCCATGGCAGCCCCAACTTGACACTGACATAGCCTTCCAGTCCAAGACTGGATTATGGGTCTGTAACCATGGCAAACCCAAAACAACCAAATCATGCATTTTATGCAGAACAAGAAAACGTATTACCTCCCGATGTTCGGGAGTCATGCACATGGTAATCTGTGTCCAAAACTGCGGTTTATTTTTTGCCAATGGCGTAGAATCAATACCCCTAAGAGGGATAGGATTTTCCAATGGCTCAAGAACAAATCCGCAGCGCTTGGCAAATGACAGATCCATAAGGCTCAGGGCAGCACCCGAGTCCACAAACGCCATGACAGGATACGATGACAGTGAGCAAATCAAAGTTACAGATAGAATAAATTTAGGTTGCAAATTACCAATGGCGACCGGACTAACAACCTTAGTAAGACGTTTAGAGCATGCTGATATAACATGTGTAGAATCACCACAGTAGTAACACAAGCCATTCTGGCGTCTATGAATTTTCTGCTCATTTCTAGTCAGGATTCTATCACATTGCATTAAATCAGGTGTCTGTTCAGACAACACCATGAGGGAATTAGCGGTTTTGCGCTCCCGCAACCGCCGGTCGATTTGAATAGCCAGGGCCATAGAATCATTCAGACCTGTGGGAATGGGAAAACCCACCATCACATTCTTAATGGCTTCAGAAAGGCCATTTCTAAAATTAGCAGCCAATGCACACTCGTTCCACTGGGTCAGCACGGACCATTTCCGAAATTTTTGGCAATACACTTCAGCCTCGTCCTGGCCCTGAGACATAGCCAGCAAGGCCTTTTCTGCCTGAATCTCAAGATTAGGTTCCTCATAAAGCAAACCGAGCGCCAGAAAAAACGCATCAATGTCAGCCAATGCCAGATCTCCTGGCGCCAGCGAGAAGGCCCAATCCTGAGGGTCGCCCCGTAAAAAAGAAATAACAATTTTTACTTGCTGAGCGGAGTCTCCAGATGAACAGGGTTTCAGGGACAAAAACAATTTACAATTATTCCTGAAATTTCTAAATTTAAATCGGTCTCCGGAAAACGGTTCAGGAATCGGTATCTTAGGTTCTGACATAGGACTTCTGATAACATAATCTTGTATGCCCTGCACACGAGCAGCAAGCTGGTCCACACTTGTAATCAAGCTCTGGACATTCATGTCTGCAGCAAACACAAGCCACTCAGAGGTAAAGGGGAAAAGAAAAAAAAATGAGAAAGAGAAAAAAAAACTCAGAACTTTCTTTCTTATAATCCCGCTTCTGCAATGCATTTAACATTTAATACTGGCCTGGCACACTGTTATGACCCCAATGGCGAGGGTCTCAGAGAAACAAGTAAGTCTGCGACGTACAAAAATCCAGCTCATAGGGCAGTGGTAACTGGGTTGACCATATATCTACTCCTAACGCCAACACTAGCAGTAGCCGGGGAACATGCCTACGTTGGTCGCTAGATGTCTCGCGCCAGCCGGAGGACTAACTACCCCTAGAAGAGGAAAACAAAGACCTCTCTTGCCTCCAGAGAATAGACCCCAAAAGTAGGATAGTAGCCCCCCACAAATAATAACGGTGAGGTAAGAGGAAATGACAAACACAGAGATGAACTAGATTTTAGCAAAGAGAGGCCCACTTACTAATAGCAGAATGTAGTAAGAAACTTATATGGTCAACAAAAACCCTATCAAAATCCACGCTGGAGATTCAAGAACCCCCGAACCGTCTAACGGCCCGGGGGGAGAACACCAGCCACCCTAGAGCTTCCAGCAAGGTCAGGAAACAGATAATATACAAGCTGGACAAAAATGCAAACAAAAACAAATAGCAAAAAGCAAGAAAGCAGACTTAGCTTAATCAAGCAGGAACCAGGATCAGTAGACAAGAGCACTACAGATTAGCTCTGATATCAACGTTGCCAGGCATTGAACTGAAGGTCCAGGGAGCTTATATAGCAACACCCCTGACCTAACAACCCAGGTGAGCATACAAGGGATGAATGACATACCCAGAGTCAAATCACTAGTAGCCACTAGAGGGAGCCAAAAGGTAAATTCACAACAGGCAACCTAATCTTATCAATATTTGTGGGATATTTGTGTGTTCAATGTGCTCACGGTACCCCTGGATAAAATTCTTGAGGGGTGTGGTTTCCAAAATGGGGTCACTGGTGGGGGTTTCCACTGTGTATGCACTTCAGGGGCTCTCCAAACGTTACATGTTGTCCGCTGTTGATTCCAGCCAAACGGCGCTCCTTCCCTTCCGAGCCCTGTTGTGGGCTCAACAGTGGTTTTCCCTCACATATGGTGTTCTTTGTGCTCAGGTGAAATTGCACCACAAATTTTGTGGTCCATTTTCTCTTGTTAACCTTGTAAAAATAAAAAAGTTTGGGTCTAAAGTACATTTTTTGTAAAAAAAAAAGTTATATGTTAATTTTTCCTTCAATGTTCTCATGAAGAACCTGAAAGAATAATAAACTTCTTGAATGTGGTTTTGAGCACCTTAAGGGGTGTATTTTTTTTAGAATGGTGTCACTTTTGGGTATTTTCTGTCATGTGAGGTGGCCCCTAAAAAAAATGGTTTTGTAAATTTTGTTGTAAAAATGAGAAAATTGATGGTCAATTTTTACCCCTTATAGCTTCCTAAAATAAAATAAATAAATAAATAGAAGTTGTGGAAAATGTTACTTATTAACTATTTTGTGTGACATATCTCTGGTTTATATGCGCAAAAATTAAAAGTTTAACAATTGCAACATTTTCAAAATTTTTGCGAAATTTCAATTTTTTAAATAAATAAAGGCAAGTCATATCGAATAAATTTTACCACTATCATAAACTACAATATATCACAATAAAACAATTTCAGAAATACTGGGATATGATGAATGGTTCCAGAGTTTTGATCATATAAAGTGTCACTGGTCAGAATTGTAAAATTAGGCCTGGTCATTAAGGTCAAAATGGTCTCTGTCACTAAGGGGTTAAAATAATTATTGTCTTCCATCAATGCAAACATATGATGCACCCCACAAATAATAAAATGTATTGCCATTAGTGTTGAGCATTCTGATACCGCAAGTATCGGGTATCGGCCGATATTTGCGGTATCGGAATTCCGATACCGAGATCCGATACTTTTGTGATATCGGGAATCGGTATCGGGATCGATATTAATGTGTAAAATAAAGAATAAAAATAAAAAATATTGATATACTCACCTCTCCGACGCAGCCTGGACCTTACCGATGTAACCGGCAGCTTCCGTTCCTAAGAATGAGCGCTTGAAAGACCTTAGATGATGTCGCGGCTTGTGATTGGTCGCGTGAGCGGTCACGTGTATTGGTATTGGGTATCGGTATCGGCGATATCCGATACTTTTCGGGTATCGGCCGATACTATCCGATACCGATACTTTCAAGTATCGGACGGTATCGTTCAACACTAATTGCCATTTATACATTTATTGTGCAATTACCATTTCAAATGATCATGAGTATAAAGCCTTTTTCTGGATCCATCGTATACATGTGTAAATATTCATCCACCTTTATCATTGCACCTACATGATGACCCTCTGGGACCTTGTATTAGAGCTTATAGATCCATCTTGTTTCCTCCTGAAGTTGTCTATCCAGATTGTCCTTCCTAGTGTCTAGAGTTCATTTTTGTATACCTCAAAAGATTTGGGCCATGAAGGTTTCCTTATGAGAGAATCTGATAGGCCTAGAGGTGGGGTAATCCATCTCAGTAATTATTGAGCTGACATCTCGTTAAATCCCTATGCAGAATTCTTTAATCGTTTTACTCACATACATATTAAGACAGGGACATTCAGCAAAATAACCGATACCCTTAGGCAGGGCCGGCTCCAGGTTTTTATGGGCCCTGTGCTAAAGAGTCTCAGTGGCCCCTTTAACAGAAACCACAATTCATAATGCACAGATACAGCAGAGAAACATAGGCATAGTACAATGTCAAAGATTCCACTTCTTACATTACATGAGTGATATCAATAGCTCAGAAACAAGACAGTATAGTCCTATAGTATGGGCACCGCATAGTCTCCATACAGAATAACATGCCCCATATATTGCTCCATATAGTATTATAGGTACCACGTAGTGTTCCATACAGTATAAGGAGCCCCATATATTGCTCCATACAGTATTATGGGGACCACATAGTCTCCATAGAGAATAATGAGCCCCATATATTGCTCCGTACAGAATAATGAGCCCCATACATTGCTCTATACAGAATAATGTACCCCATATATTGCTCCATACAGATTAATAAACCCCATATATTGCTCCATATAGTATTATAGGTACCACGTAGCATTTCATACAGTATAAGGAGCCCCATTTATTGCTCCATACAGAATAATGAGCCCCATATATTGCTCCATACAGAATAATAAACCCCATATATTGCTCCATATAGTATTATAGGTACCACGTAGCATTCCATACAGTATAAGGAGCCCCATTTATTGCTCCATACAGAATAATGAGCCCCATATATTGCTCCATACAGAATAATAAACCCCATATATTGCTCCATATAGTATTATAGGTACCACGTAGCATTCCATACAGTATAAGGAGCCCCATTTATTGCTCCATACAGAATAATGTACCCCATATATTGCTCCATACAGAATAATAAACCCCATATATTGCTCCATATAGTATTATAGGTACCACGTAGCATTCCATACAGTATAAGGAGCCCCATTTATTGCTCCATACAGAATAATGAGCCCCATATATTGCTCCATACAAAATAATGTATCTCATATATTGCTCCATATATAATGGGCACCATATAATGTTCCATACAGAATGGGCCCTGTATATTGCTCCATATGTAATGGGCCCTATATAATGTTATATATAATGGATCCCATAAGATGCCCCATATATAATGTGCCCCATTTAATGTTCCAGTATATGATGGACCCCATACATGATGCTCCAGTGTATGATGGGCCCCAAACATTACTCCAAACATTAAAAAAATGAAATACTCACCTCTTCTTGCTAGCTACGGCTCTCCTCAGCATCTTCCCTCTCTTCACTGTGACTGTTCAGGTAGACGGAGCACAGATGTGACGTCATAGTGCCCTCTGACCTGAAACGTCACAGTTAGGAGACGCGCAGTGGTAGAACAGGGACAGGCAAGTATTAAAAGTACCGGGCCCCTGAGCAAAAGGACAGGGGGGCCCACTAGAGGGTGTTGGCACTAGTACAGACATCAAGCCCCCATAGCGAGCAGGTGTCCCCGATGGCGAGTGGCCCCCTCACCTACTCAGAGCCCTGGCACTTGCTTGTGTGTGCCATGTGCTGATGCTGGCCCTGCCTTTAGGTTTTCATAATAATAATAATAATAATTTTTTTTATTTATATAGCGCCAACATATTCCGCAGCGCTTTACAACTTATAGAGGGGACTTGTACAGACAATAGACATTACAGCATAACAGGAATCACAGTTCAAAATAGATACCAGGAGGAATGAGGGCCCTGCTCGCAAGCTTACAAACTATGAGGAAAAGGGGAGACATGAGAGGTGGATGGTAACAATTGCTTTAGTTATTTGGACCAGCCATAGTGTAAGGCTCGGGTGTTCATGTAAAGCTGCATGAACCAGTTAACTGCCTAAGTATGTAACAGTACAGACACAGAGGCTATTAACTGCATAAAGTGTATGATTTCATTTCATGATATCAGAAATAGTGTAAGAGTGTCCATCTAAAGGATTAACAAATTGCTACTGTGAAGGCAGATATGAGCCCCTTCATGATGCAGTACAGTGATCAGAGACATGAACCTTATGACTGTGTGTGTATATATATTTCATAGATTTTTAACCCTAAGGTAAGAAATAGATGGAAATTCAATAGTCTGAATCCAGATATGAGGATCAGTCCTGAAAATTGGCCAATATTTCCGCAGGATCTTAGAAGTATCTGGGGCTTGACTGTCTCTTTTCTGAGAGCCCTGTGCAAGGCTGCTTGCTATATGAACCATTGGGTCTCTAACTTTGAGTGCCAGTCAATGAGTTTGCTTGCCTGGCTTGTAGCTATGGTCCCTGTTCTTGTGTTGTTTTCCTGATTTCTCCCATTGTCTGACCTTGGCTTAAATTTTGACTATCCATTTGTATTGTGAATTTGTCCCTGGGGTGATTATTGGCATTGATCCTGTGTGGTGACACTTCTTGCCATTGGTTCGCTCCTACAGTCAGCAACCCCTGCATGAAAGCAATCCAGTGGACCTTGTTGTAAGACCAGATCCCAGAACAGGGGGTAATGGGTGAAAATTGTGGTTTCTATGGAATCTGATAGACAGAGTAGCTTATAGCAAGTCTGTCTGAGCTAGCCTGTGGCATCTGACAGACGTAAAATATTTTTGATGCATTTGAGAAGTATTTGGAGGATATCTAGTGGGGTTCCTCCCTAAGTAGTAGCCTGTGAAGGATTATCAGGATAAGCTGTATTTCCTGATTATCAAGACAAACACAGCACTTCAGGTTGAGGGGGTGCACAAGTAGAATCCATATCCGTCAGCAACTGTGTAAAAAAAACTTGGCACTCGTTTGTTATTGTAAACACAGACACAACTTTTATTGTGTATAAGTATCCAGACAAAATTAGAGACTTTTCAGTCTATACTGACCTTCATCCGTCTAACAAGAAGGAAATACAGACAGCGCATATAAATCGATGTAAAGGAAATAAAAATATGTTAAAGAAATAGTTACACCAATAGACAACTGATATTAATCTATCAGCAAGCGAACATATGAGGTGCACATCAATCATCTGTCGTGGAATTTCCATGTTACTCAAAACCATCAAAATTCCAATTTTAATGAGATGAGAAAGAAGGATAGGGAAAGAAAGAGGGGGTGGTGGGAGGACAAAAACATAGGAGAGTCTGAGACTTTTCAGTGCACTACAAGAATAACAGATAGAAGCTCCTGACACAAAGCTAAAAGAGAATCGACATACAGTCAAGCAAATACACAAATGCCAGATGACGAGGAGCAGAAGTGAACAAGAACCTACAATGAGCAGGAAACCAGAGGTAAAGCCTCGTAAGAGGTGCAATATCAGAGGCGATATAACAAGGTTGCTGTAAAGAAAGAGAAATCGTCTCTAGAGTGGGATGTCAGAGGTAACAGGTCAAGGTAACTGCAACTATAGCCCATGTCCAAGGAATAGGAAGGAAAAGCAAACACAGATATCTACATACACAGACATCCCTTAGTGGAACAAATGCAGCCATAGACCGTCAGACGTAAATAAAAGTGGCATCACGATCACTTTAGGTGAAATACAGACATAAATTGGAGAGTGTGTCAGGTCTTACAGCTGGAAAGATGAAAAACTGGAAAGCTATGTGCAAGGTGAAGCTGTGTGGTGTACAGGAATGAGCAGTGAGGACTAGGGTTGAGCGACATTTATTTTTATAGGATCGGGTCGGGTTTCACGAAACCCGACTTTCTCAAAAGTTGGGTCGAGTGAAATCGGCCGATCCTATAAAAAAGTCGGGGTAGGGGTTGGCCGAAACACGAAACCCAATGAAGTGCAATGGGATACTATGGTTCCCAGGGTCTGAAGGAGAGGAAACTCTCCTTCAGGCCCTGGGATCCATATTTAAGTGTAAAATGAAGAATTAAAATAAAAAATATTGATATACTCACCTCTCCGACGCAGCCTGGACATCGCCGCTGGTAACCGGCATCTTCCATTCCTAAGAATGGTGCTTGAAAGACCTTTCGATGATGTCACGGCTTGTGATTGGTCGCGGCGGCCCACGTGACCGCTCAGCGACCAATCACAAGCCGTGACGTCATCCCTCAGGTCCTAAATTCCTCATTCTAGGAATTTAGGACATGAGAACTACGTCACAGCTTGTGATTGGTCGCTGAGCGGTCACGTGGGTGGCCGCGACCAATCACAAGCCATGACGTCATCGAAAGGTCTTTCAAGCGCCATTCTTAGGAACGGAAGATGCCGTTTACCAGCGGCGATGTCCAGGCTGCGTCGGAGAGGTGAGTATATCAATATTTTTTATTTTAATTCTTTATTTTACACTTAAATGTGGATTCCGATACCGATTTCCGATATCGCAAACATATCGGAACTCGGTATCGGAATTCCGATACCAGATTCGGAAGATCGCCGACCTCATGGCCAACCCCACACAGGGGTCAGGTCGGGTTTCATGAAACCCGACTTTGCCAAAAGTCGGCGACTTCTGAAAATGGCCGACCCGTTTCGCTCAACCCTAGTGAGGACCGCTCTCATCAGAGTTGAAATAACCTGGGAAATTGGCCACACAAGTCCTGGCTGCCGACTGTATTTTATATTACTACCAGGGTTGTCATTGCTGGATGCAGCAATATGTTTATGCATTTGCAGCGCCCCAGAGTCCTGGTCGTTGCCTTACCGTGGTCCCGCCGCTATGGGGAGCCATGGTACGTCCGATGGCACTGAAGGAGTTCATCTGACCAGGTATCACAGACACCAATACATTTCACAGCCGGGCCACCAGGGGGAGCTAAGGGTTCTATTCATTAGGCCACTCCTCACATACTGGTAAAACTGGGGGTCAGGCAGGAAGTTAGTAAGAGAAAGCTGACTGGATAGGAACCAGGCAACACCTTGTGGCAGAGGGTGTTGCGGGAGAGGATTCGGTAGGGCCTCTGTCAGGTTTGGGACCCTGATGGAGACCTGGCTACAAGAAAGAACGTCACGGGACCGTGCCTGCACAGAATAGCGGCGGTGCCCTAAGAAAGGAATAGAAGAGAGATATATTGTGCTGAGTGAGAAACGAGATCGAAGCAAATAGGAGAATGCCAGTAGGAGTCGTGCCGTAAGATCGAGGCAACATCCTACTGAGGCGTGTAGCCGGTGGCCGGAACGCCGAGGAAGTATATAGACATCTAGCTTCAAGCAATACTTCAAACCTACGGCAGGACAGTCAGTCTCAGGCGGGCTGTCTCACATCAAATCACCTATGCAGTCTTGAGGGGCAACTTGTGGAGAGGGGCGACTCTAGGGTCCCGGAAGAGCTCCGAGCCTACCCGTCATACGGGTGCCGTCCTAACCAGAACATCGGGAGGGACGGAGGATTAGCAGAACATCATCTAATCGAGTTGTGAGGGAACTTAAGAAACAGACACAACAGTTGTGGGGTACTTTCCGTAAGCACAGCAGGGAAGGACTACAACACATAGCGCTAGAAGGAAGGCACTGATTTCCACCTGCAAAGTGAACACTGGAGGTGCCATTGGACCGGCCGGACTTGCGCAGCCTGGTTATCTGGATTCCGGACTGAGGACCCAGAGATCTTCAGTAAAGAGGTAAAGAGACTGCAACCTGGTGTCCTCGTTATTTACCGCGACCTGCACCCCACAACTGCACCACTATCATCACTCACTGCACCGGACGTCCCCCACTGACCGGCAGGGCCACGGACCGGGTCTAGCCACCGTGACAACCCCAGAGCAGAGACTCAGAGGCCCGGTACCGGGTACCCCTCGGCCCAGCGGCGGTGTGGGGGCGATCCACATTAGTAGTAAGTTTGAGGGTCGACTGGCTAGAAACATTCAACCACGTTCCCTTATTACTTGTATGTCATCCATTCAAATCTCAGGTTTTACTGAAATTCATTAATTCTTGGCTCAATGCTGTATCATTTACATGATACATAACTTTAAAGGCCAATAATCAGATATATACCCAGCATTAGGGTTGAGCGACTTTTATTTTTATAGGATCGGGTCGGGTTTCACGAAACCCGACTTTCTCAAAAGTCGGGTCGAGTGAAATCGGCCGATCCTATAAAAAAGTCGGGGTCGGCCGAAACACGAAACCCAATGCAGTGCAATGGGATACTATGGTTCCCAGGGTCTGAAGGAGAGGAAACTCTCCTTCAGGCCCTGGGATCCATATTTAAGTGTAAAATAAAGAATTAAAATAAAAAATATTGATATACTCACCTCTCCGACGCAGCCTGGACATCGCCGCTGGTAACCGGCATCTTCCGTTCCTAAGAATGGCGCTTGAAAGACCTTTCGATGACGTCACGGCTTGTGACTGGTCACGGCGGCCCACGTGACCGCTCAGCGACCAATCACAAGCCGTGACGTCATCCCTCAGGTCCTAAATTCCTCATTCTAGGAATTTAGGACATGAGAATTACGTCACGGCTTGTGATTGGTCGCTGAGCGGTCACGTGGGTGGCCGCGACCAATCACAAGCCGTGACATCATCGAAAGGTCTTTCAAGCGCCATTCTTAGGAACAGAAGATGCCGGTTACCAGCGGCGATGTCCAGGCTGCGTCCGAGAGGTGAGTATATCAATATTTTTTATTTAATTCTTTATTTTACACTTAAATGTGGATTCCGATACCGATTTTCGATATCGCAAACATATCGGAACTCGGTATCGGAATTCCGATACCAGATTCGGAAGATCGCCGACCTCATGGCCGACCCCACACAGGGGTCGGGTTTCATGAAACCCGACTTTGCCAAAAGTCGGCGACTTCTGAAAATGGCTGACCCGTTTCGCTCAACCATACCCAGCATGCTTCCAAGTGAAAGTAGACCTTCATATTGCAGAGACAGCTCTTTCTCCTTGTTCGAAGACACTAGTAGCAATCAATCTAAAACTCTTTACTGAAGATATTTTGCAAGCTTAGATAGGTCCACTAGGGTCCTCTCCACCATTATCTTGATTGTATAAATCCATCGAGTTACTGGTCTTCCTCTTTGCCTTGTTCATTCTTTCCTTTCAACCATGATGTCCTTCATCATTGATTGCTCTCTTCATTTGAAAAGTAGGCAAGTCATGGCATGATGATTCTTGTTTTGGGAGACATGTCTTGGCTTTATTTCTTCCAAAATTGATTTGTTTATGCTTCTTGCCATCAGTGGTGTTGATAACATCCTTCTCCAGCACCACATTTTTCATTTCTCACCTCCACATTTCAAATTTGGTCTAGCTGTTTCACCCAGAACGGAGTACTCAGGTCGCCGAGCAGCATTGGATTCTGGAGTTCATGGGGATGGTGGCCGTGTCCAGTGCTTGTGCTCTGGGGACAGTGAAATAGGGATTAAAAATAAAAATAAAAAGGAAAGCAAAAATTAGAAAGAAGAGTTTGTGATGCCAGTTGGAGTGCTTGGCTGTAAGATGGCCAGCACTGAAGATGATCCCTAAGGGGTAGGTGATGATGGTAGTTCAGGTGTTTAACCCCCTCCAACTAGGGCTGGCCCCCAGGGATAGTGAGAGAAGTAGATGGTGCAAAGTAATAAAGCAGGAGACCAGGAAAGTCACTTTACCATTTATTGAAGTCCAGATGCAGTTTCAGAGGATGTATTACAACTCTCATCAGGTATACAGTCTGCTCTGTTTGACAGGAATTATCTCTCTCTGCTGTGAGTACACCCTACTGCTCTAATCCTCTAATCCATTCGGGGACAAAGGTTTCCTGAAGTCTGAAACTTCCAATACAGCCAAGTACTCATGGTGTTTTCTTCACCGGCAACTCGCAGCGTGAATCCTATGTGAAGCATGTCTATGTCCTTGCACAATCTCTCACTGATTCTCTGTTGCTACGGAGCTCTGGGAAAAATACTTCACTGCTGGTTATGAAAACCACACAGCATCTCAGCTTACCACCCGACTCTGGAAGCCTGGAGATGATCCTTCTCAGCAATGTCCTTGAAGAGAGCACATGTCTCTCCTCCATGAACATTCTCCATTTTTTCTCACTGTTTCCTCAAAGACTAACTAAGCACCTCCTCTCCCAGTTGGGGTATCTTTGCAAAGCTCTAAGCTTCAGGCAGAGGAAGGGAGCGGGGTAAATTGTATGTGCAGTTGTCCCCAGGAGAGAAAGCATAACTCCCACCATCTGCAATACAAATATAAAACAGTACATATGTGACCATTTTGTGGCGACACAGTCACAGGGCGCCAGATAACCATCATCCAATTTCTCTAACTAATATTGCTTTATAAGATCACAGCTATGAAATCTGCCCCATATATTACCTCACCTATAAAATAATTATCAAATGTGATTTGTCTCTCACAGGAAGATGAGAGACAACACAGATTGGTTGATCTTCAAATTTGAAGACCACCTAGCCATTAAGTCTACAAAGGGGGAAAAAAGATCTTTATCATGAAGACTAATGACTGCCAGTGGCATTAGATATGACCTTCCCACCTTTTGTGAATTATCACTGTAGAATATTGTGAATGATTTCCCAAATTGCAAGCTGATAAAATGTTTTCTGTATGGGTTTTTTAATGTCTTCATTTCTCAAACTATAAATTATTGGGTTGACCAAAGGAGTAAACACAGTATACAGCAGTGATAGGATTTTGCTTATGGTCAGTGTTCGGCCTTGGGATGGGACAATATAGACACAGAATATAGTCCCGTAGAATATGGAGACCACAGTGAGGTGGGAGCTACAGGTGGAGAAGGCTTTCTGTCTACCGGTACTGGATGGGATTCTTAAGACTGATACAACAATGTAAGAATAAGATATAACAATAATAGTGGCTGGAATTATGATGATTGGAATACTTAGTAAATAAACCTCCAAATTAACAAAGAAGGTGTCTGAACAGGCAAGTTCTAGTAAAGGAACAAGGTCACAGAAAAAATGGTCAATGATATTTGGCCCACAAAAATTGAGTCTTGCTGCTGTTACAATGTAAATCAAAACAAAAGAAATTGCAAACAACCAACACATGGTGGTCAATATGACACAATGTCCATTTGTCATAATATATGTATAATGGAGGGGATTACAAATGGCCACATATCTGTCATAAGACATCACAGCGAGCAGAAAACATTCAAAAACTTCTGAAGCACAAAATACATACAACTGAGTGATACAGCCAATAAAAGTAAACGTCTCTCCATTATTCAGGAGGATATGGAGCATATTTGGGACAATATCTGTGGGTAACAAGATGTCACTGATGGACAGTTGTGAAATAAAGAAGTACATTGGGGTATTGAGGTTCTTGCTGGTGGACACCAGGGTGATGATAAGGAGATTTCCACAAAATATCAGGCAATAAACCACAAGGAACAAGGAGAAGAGTGAAATTCTTAATCCTTGGCTGACTTGAAATCCTAAGAGATAGAACTCTAAGACACCTGTCTTGTTGATCTCCTGCATGATAAGGAAAAAAGTTACATTCTGTATTAAAAAAGAACAATTTTTTTATCATAAGACATAAAGCTTAGAAAACCCTCAATATGCTGATGAGCAAAGGGTAACAATATTCTGAACTTTTGAATTTCACGCTCCATATCTCACCATCCGCTAATGCTTCGGATATGAGACGTGCATCATTTTATAGACAATCTTGGCTAAATCATACATAAATTTGACTTACAACTATTAAGTATATGATTAGTTATGCAGATTCTTGTCATGTCACTGAATTTTTACTGTTTTTGTCTTAAAAATGTAATTTTAATTTCTATTATTTTGTTAGTATTTTGTAAATCCGCCTTTGGCTTTCAACACTGCCTGAATCCTTATGGACTGCTCTCAATCAAATTCAAATATGTCCTGACCGAAATCTGATCCCAGGTCTCTTCTACTTGTTTGTAAAGTAGGTGCACGCTGGTCAACGCACTTGAGTATGTATTCTGCTTTTTCTTCAATTCTGCCCAGAAGTGTTCTATTGGGCTGACTTCTGGGGAGTGTGGGGATCAATCTAGCACCTCAACTTCATTGACGATCTTGACGTATGCATCACATCAATTTCTTGCTGGGACACTATACAAAGCAACTCGTCTTGCAGGATACTCACATATAGCTCAGCATAAATCCTAATCAAGTACCCAACGACCTTTGGATGTGAAACAACCTAAAATCATCAGGCTTCCTCAACTGAACTTGACAAATCCTTCAATTTCTCGAATTATTAGACCTTTTTTCACTTGTTTCTTTCAGACTCATTTTTACCCTTTGGAGCCTAGTCTATTGAGTTTTATCTCATCACTCCAAATTACCCGCTTCTAATTTTCTACTATCCATTTTTAATACTTTTTTGCAAACTCGAGCCAATGCTTCTTATAATGATATTGAAGTTGAGGCTTCTACACCTTTTTTCAAGCCACCATTCCAGACTTGTGTAATGTGAGACTCACGGTGATTGCAAGGATGTCTGATCTCACTATTATGAAGCAGATGAGCCACCTCCACTGCCGAGTTTGTTGCGCCAGAACTGTTAGACCCTGCCGTAAGCCGAATTGTTGACTTCAATATTTTTCGTGGACATCCACCTATTTGCTTTTCAATAGATGGACTGACATTTTTTATTTTTCCAAGTGTCATGGGACTCACATAATGTAGTTTGGCAATTTTCTTAGCCAAAAAACCGCTACCGATGAGCTGTATGATGCTGTTTCCCTTTTTTTGAGAAAAGATCTTCATGGCTGCTCATTAATTCTAGCCAGTAACCTTTTGCTTGGGAATCAACCTTGTAGCACACTGAGCTATTAGGGAATTTGAGAACAGGTTGATTTTTGTAGTATACAGGAAGAAAAAGAAAAATATTTTTTCCACCACCAGGAACAAAACAGTAGCAATTCAGTGATATCACATGAATCTGCATAACTAATCATATGCTAAATAGTTGCAAGTCAAATTTTTTAAGGGATAGTCAAGATGATTGTCTATGAAATCATAGTAGTCTCACTTTTGAAGCTGTAGTGGATTGTGAGTTACGGAGCATGAAAGTCAATGGTTTAAAACATTGCTGCCCTATTTCTCATCAATGTACAAGACTTATAGAAAACATAATTACGCAATAAGTTTTGTTCCATACTGTAGCTTTATATCTTGACATCATTTAAAATCATGGTGTAGCTTGAGCTATACAGATATGAGCACGAATACTATTTATAAATTAACCATGGTATGAAAGTTTTGAGTAAAATACATATGTTGCAAAAAATAAATGTATTATGTTTGTTGTATTAAAAGCCTAGCGTTAGAACAAATCACAGAAACTTAATCCTTTCACCCCAAAGATTACTTTAACTTTTCGGGCCAGGCTAAATTTTACAATTCTGAACAGTTTTACTTTATTTGGCAATAACTCTTGAATGCTTCAATGAATCACAAAGATTCTGAGATTGTTGTTTGTGACACATTGTATCTTATGTTACTGGTAAATATAGGCCAACATTTTTTCTTCTTATTTGTGAAATTATCATAAATTTGGCACAAATTTTGAACAATACACAATTTTCGAAATTTCAATTTTTATATCATTAAACCAGTTAGAAATGTTGTACAAAATAATGTGCAAACATTAATTCTCCTATGTCTATTTTACATCAGCATATATTTTAAATATTTTTTTTGCTAGGAAGTTCGAATGTTTAAAAATTTACCAGCAATTTATAATTTTTTCAACAAGATTTACAAAACCGTTTTTTAGGGACCACATCATGTTTGAGTTGACTTTGAGGGGCTTATATAAAAGAAAGTACCCAAAAGTGACACTGTTTTAAAAAACTACACTATTCAAAGTGCTCAAAGTCACGTTCAAGAAGTTTATTAACCTTTTAGGTGCTTCACATGAATTAAAGAAATGTGGACGGAAAAAATGAACATTTTAATTTTTCACATAAAAATGTTCATTTAGATGCAAATACTGCATTTTTACAGGAGTAATAGGAAAAATTGTAACATACAATTTGTTGCACTGCAATACCCAGTATGTGGAGTAAAACTACTATTTGGGCTAACGGCAGAGCTCGAAAGAGAAGGATTGCCAATTGAATTCTATGGTGTCATTTTGACTCGAATAGATAGCGGATGACCAGTCATATTTTAAAAATGACTAACATGTCAAAACAGCAGAAACCCCCATAAGTGACCCCATTTTAGAAATTCTTAGAGATGAGCTGGTCCTAAATTGCTCGAATGTTCTTTACTAGAACCAAGCAATTCTCAATGCTCGAATACTCATTTTAAGAAACGAGTATAATGGACGTCAATGGGAAATCAAAGCATTTTTCTGGCAGACCCTACAATGAGTACTGGGGGGCAGTGAAAATGTTGAAATGGATGGAAAAAGTGCTGAATGAAAGGTGAATGGGATAGAGAAGTCCCCTGGAATAATCTCTAAATTCCAGATTGCTGATGAGTATAACAATGTCACACTTTTGCTCCAACAACAGCTTTGGACTAACATGAATACATTCAAAATCGACAAAAAATTGGAGTTTACATGAATAAAAGCTAAGAAACATTATTTCCTGTATAATGACCTATATACAGCTCTGACAAACATTAAGAGACCACTGCATCAAAACCCTGTCATGGGCAGCCCAATCTCCAGACCTGAACCCCTTTGAAAATCTCTAGAACGTAATCAAGAGGATGAGGGATAGTCAAAAGCCATCAAACAAAGAAAAACTGCTTACATGCGCCAGAAGCAGTGTGAAAGACTGATGGAAAGCATGCCAAGACACGTGAAAAATGTGATTACAAATCATGGTTATTCCACAAAATTTTGATTTCTGAACTCTTCCTTTTTAGTAAAAAAAATGGACATTTCAGTGTAATTTATGAAGGGTCATCCACAGAATCTTGAAGGCACCAACTGTTGTACCTCATTCAAATATTGTGAGCAAAGCACAGTTGTACACTCCTAAAAGTTATGCAGAGTGCAAAGAATTCCAAAAATTGCAAGCAGGATTATTATATAACCTTGAAAGCAACAATGGATGGCCTCATTAAAATGTTAATATTGCATCGCTCCAATTTTGGATTTTATTTCAAACAAATTAGATTCTACATTATATATGACAATAGTACATTTTTTCACCAAAAAAAGTTTGGTGAACTGTACCAGGCTAAGCGTTTTTTAAAAATTTGAACCCACGACTGCTTTATGCAAAGCACTTTAAACTATATTCATAAATTATTGAATCCATAAAAAATGTTTGGAGATTTTTTTTACAGTTTAATATACCAGCAAAATGTAACAAGAGCCACCTTACAGTCAAGCTGTTTTTAGAGTTTATTATACCAGCGAAATGCAACAATAACCGTGTAACAGTGTGTGGATGAATCATTGAATCCATAAAGTTTTTCAACTTTTTTATATAAGACCTGAAATGTAACAGAAAACAAGTAAAGCTGCATGGATGAGGAATTGAATCCAGGCAAATTTCTCACTGCTTTTTTGTAGTCTTTTGTACACCACTGAAATGTATTCAAGGACATATTTTATGAATGAGCAATATACAGTAGTGGCCAAAATTGTGGGTACGCTTCAAATTTTTGTCATTTTTTAAAGTTTTTAGCATGCAATCATACAATGTGTTTATAATAATAGTTTATAATAATAATGCCACAAGTAGTCTAGGGTAGATTAGAACATCTCTACAGAGAAAAAAGGTTACCATAGTGCAAAATATCTCATTACTTCTATAAGAACAGCGGAATGGCCAAATCAAAATATCAAGTCCTAATATGTTAATTTCATGCTATCCCTATATGTTCTTTCTTTAGTAGCATGTAGGATATCCTTTAGCATCGTCGACAACAGCTTTGCATATCCTTGGCATTGATTCAACAAGACTTCTCAGGTTCTCTGTGGTTATAACATGGTACCAGAAACGGATAACTGCTGCTATCAATACACTTTGGAAGACAGTCTTCTTTTGGCCTTCTCCGAACATAACACACTCCGTCACTACCAAAAATCGATATTCTCGTTTCATCGCTCCAGATTACTTTCTTCCAATCTTCAGTTGTCCAGCTAATATGTTCTTTGGCCCCGGAAATTCTTTTACTTCTCTGTTTAAGATTTAGCAATGGTCTTTTCCTTGGTGTTTGTGCTTTCCGACTGGCATCACGTAACTGGCGACGTACTGTTCTATCTGACACCAAAACTCCTCCACAGTGCAAGAACTGGTTGAGCTCCTTGGCTGATTCTCTTCTGTTTTGCAAGGATAACCTAACAATTATTCTGTCTGTTTTTGGAGTTGTTGCCTTTTTGCTTCTGCTTCCACTCTTAGTTTTGATGCTGCAACTATCAGTAAAACGTGAACACAGCTATTTCACTCCAGAAGCATTGACTCCTCCACCCATCTTCCTAGCAATTTCTCTGAAAGTATATCTCTCCTTCCTCAAAACAATAGCCATAGCTCTCTTTTATGGAAACCAATCATACATCTTTGTGGCTGGCATGATTAAAATCTAATAAAAAAATAATTCAGGAGTTTTTGAGCTCAAAATAGGAAACAATAGCAAAATGCGCGTCGTGGGTATCCCTTTCTCAGCACCTTCATCTATACAGGTACTGGCAGCACTTCCCGTAGCAAAAAACTTTTTTTGCCGTCAGCTTGCTGTTGTAATAGTCCTTATGCACCTTTAAGCACTTGCACTTTAATTGATTTTTTTTCTATTAGGCACATTTGCCTCTTCTTTTGTGCAACACAATATTTTAATATGGATAATCTTTACTTTATATGAGTTTACACTCAACCTATATCTACATTGAATTTGCAACATGGTGCTGCTAGCACATTTACATCTGATTTGTTTTTGTGTACACCGTATTCTGCGTTGAAAATAATTTTCCCACTGGGTTGATACTATGAAATCTATTCACAGCAATCAGTTATATTCATTGGCTTTTTTGATACAGTGTGTGTAGTTACTTGTTTTCTCTTGAATTTCACTGGCTGCTTGGAGGTCACGCTGCTCAGGGTTTTTTCCCCTTTTTCTGTACTATGTACATATTGGTTTCTATTTTTATCTGAGTATGTTAATAAATTCTGTATTTTACTCTGGGTTGTGTACTTCCCTTCTTTAGGTATACTATTTATAATTACTCAGTATAAAAATGTGATTCGAATATTAATAAAATACAAGAAATATAAATTCTCAATAGTTTGTAAAGAAATTAAAGCCTTTAGGACCTACACTGAAAGCATCAAGTGACGACTGTAGTTTTAAAAAGCTATTTTTAATTTAATGCGGACATAAAGAAAAGTTAACATATAACTAAAAATTTATGAATCTTACTCGCAGAAAACGAGAAAAAGGAGGGCTTCTTAACCCCTTCATGACCGTGGGATTTTCCGTTTTTCCGTATTCGTTTTTCACTCCCCTCCTTCCCAGAGCCATAACTTTTTTATTTTTCCGTCAATTTGGCCATGTGAGGGCTTATTTTTTGCGGGACGAGTAGTACTTTTGAATGACATCATTGGTTTTACCATGTCGTGTACTAGAAAACGGGAAAAAAAATCCAAGTGCGGTGAAATTGCAAAAAAAGTGCAATCCCACACTTGTTTTTTGCTTGGCTATTTTGCTAGGTTCACTAAATGCTAAAACTGACCTGCCATTATGATTCTCCAGGACATTACAAGTTCATAGACACCTAGCATGACTAGGTTATTTTTTACCTAAGTGGTGAAAAAAAATTCCAAACTTTGCTAAAAAAAAAAAAAAATTGCGCCATTTTCCGATACTCGTAGCGTCTCCATTTTTCATGATCTGGGGTCGGTTGAGGGCTTATTTTTTGCGTGCTGAGCTGGCATTTTTAATGATACCATTTTGGTGCAGATACGTTCTTTTTTTCGCCCGTTATTGCATTTTAATGCAATGTCATGGCGACCAAAAAAATGTAATTCTGGCGTTTCGGATTTTTTTCTCATTACGCCGTTTAGCGATCAGGTTAATGCTTTTTTTTATTGATAGATCGGGCGATTCTGAACGCGGCAATACCAAATATGTGTAGGTTTGATTTTTTTTTATTGATTTATTTTGATTGGGGCGAAAGGGGGGTGATTTAAACTTTTATGTTTTTTTATTTTTTCCACATTTTTTTTAACTTTTTTTTTTTACTTTTGCCATGCTTCAATAGCCTCCATGGGAGGTTAGAAGCAGGCACAGCCCGATCGGCTCTGCTACATAACAGCGATCATCAGATCGCTGTTATGTAGCTGAAATGCAGGTGTGCTGTGAGCGCCGACCACAGGGTGGCGCTCACAGCTACCGGCGATCAGTAACCATAGAGGTCTCTAATAATTCTTAATACTTATTTCATGCAATAGAGTGAAATTTAACTGTTTAAAAATCCTACAATGTGATTTTATGGTTTTTATTTTTAGATTCTATCTCTCACAGGTAAAGTGTACCTACAATAAAGACTGCAGATTTCTCCATTCTTTGTAGGTTGAAAACTTGCAAAATTGGCAGTGTATCAAATACTTATTTTCCCCCGCTGAATGTGAATTGTCAGTGTTTTTACAGCGGGAACAAAAACCCTTTATAGAATATAAGCATTAACACATGTAGGTTTTCTTGCAAACCAATTGTTTAGAGTACCGCAGCATTTTTTTAAGCTTTACATGTGAAGTGGTTCTTCAACTCTAAGTCCACTGTCTTCTACTCACCTTCTGGTGTCTTTATATTCACCACTGCTCCGGTCTCTCTCCCGCAGCTCCAGTGTTTCATGGAACGACCGGGGGACACAATTCATTACAAGTCTATTGGAGCCTCATTCTGGCTTTTTTATGAGTTTCATAGACTTGTATTGAGAACTTGACACCTTAGGACTAGTGATGAGCGAATATACTCGTTACTCGAGATTTCTCGAGCATGCTTGGGGGTCCGCCGAGTATTTTTTAGTGCTTGGAGATTTAGTTTTTAGCACCGCAGCTGAATGATTTACATCTGTTAGCCAGCTTGATTACATGTGGGTATTCCCTAGCAACCAGGCAACCCCCACAAGTACTTATGCTGGCTAACAGATATAAACCATTCAGCTGCGGCGATGAAAACTAAATCTCCGAGCACTAAAAAATACTTGGAGGACCCCTGAGCATGATCGAGAAATCTCAAGTAATGAGGATATTCGCTCATCACTAGTTAGGACCAGAGCGAAAGTGAAAAATGGTGAAAACGCTGGAGGGGGGTAGGGTATAAGCGTACGGCAGGGACCTGGGGTTTGAAGCATCACTCCAGTGCTGAATAAAAAAAATGCTGGAGTGGTACTTAAAAAAAATATAAAAATTGAGTCATGATCATTTCTGATCCAGTTTGATGATCAAATTTGTATATTCAAATTAAAAGGTTTGCAAAAAAAACCTTTTTTTAGCGCTGTCCACTTAGTACTGTTTATTGGCTTTTTTTCAGCTCAACTGTCCAAGTCCATGGGAAAATACTCTAGTGATAGCAGTGTAGGGGACAGGGACCTGGTGAGCTGTGCAGACGGGTGGAACCATTGTTGCCGGGAGTCGGGGTTCCGGGGGACGGATTTGAGGGGTGCATGGGAAGCCAGGCTCATGTGACAGGAGGCAGAGTGACGCAGGGAGAGGAGAGGATAAAAAGCAAAACGCGCGAAAGCAGGGGCAGAGAAGCGCGGGAAATCTCTGAGGAGAGGAAACTGCAGCGCAGTTGCTGTGAGTGTGCAGGCCGCAGTGAGACTTGCAGGAAGCAGGGGGAAAACGTGCAACAGACACTGCGGGCAATTACTGGAGCCCCCAAAAAGAGACGCATTCGTCGTCAGCGACCCCCCAGGCAGAGGGGTAGTGCTGACCAGCTCAGGGACAGTATTACCGCGCTCCCTGAGAACACCTTG
Organism: Ranitomeya variabilis; assembly: GCF_051348905.1. Classification (NCBI taxonomy): domain Eukaryota; kingdom Metazoa; phylum Chordata; class Amphibia; order Anura; family Dendrobatidae; genus Ranitomeya; species Ranitomeya variabilis. Next base: position 24,125,008 of record NC_135236.1, on the reverse strand, counting down.
CCAGAGAGTGCTACGGACTCGCATGGTTTCGTCTCAGCTGTGACTGATACTGATTATTCTCCTAATCCTCCTCAAAAAGACTCTTCTCTGGACTGGGAGGCTGTTACCTCGGATCAACGTCCGCCTGCAGGAGGGAACGCAGCACCGCAAAAGACATTCTGGACTCGACTCTACGCCTGGGCCCGTCGCCAGAAGACACCTCCTTCCTCCGCCATCAGGACTACGGCGTTGTCGGAGCCTCCCCGTCAGGACTACATCGCTGAACCAGCACTGATAAGTGACCGTTGTTGACTTTATCTTAGTAGGGAGTCACTAGTGAGGCGCTGCCGCGTTCTTCGGGTATAGTTCAGGGCGGTCATATAGTAATTAGGATTTACTGCGAGATTGTGTTCTTGTATATAAGTTCCCTGCGTGGAAAACGTTTGTTATCTTTTTGGTTGGAAGTTAAAAAGAAAGTTAAAAACGCTATTTGCTTTCTGGCTCCTATTTGTCCCTGCATCCTTCTTTACCTGCGGTCTCTACATTTGGCGTAGTCGGCAGGATGCAGGATCCAAAGAAGGAGCCAGAAGATACGGAGGATGGGGCTGGGCCTAGAGCTTCTCTCTCATTGGGGGCCATGTTAAACAATTTGCCCAAGTTTAATGGGAGCAACATGTTGTTGTGGAGCTGGACTGAGAGGATGAGGGGGCTGTTGAGAATGCATCCTATGACCCCGGCCCTGGAAGCTGAGGTAGCCATTATGGCATTAGACGGAGAGGCCCGAGATTCAGTGATGTTGAGACCCCCCACAGAGCGGAATACTTTTACCGGGGTGTTACATGTGTTAGAGGGGACGCACGGGGATCCCACCGACGTGGGAGAGCTGCGGGCCCGGTTGTTTGGACGGCGACAAAAAGAGGGCGAGACTGTCACTCAGTACATGAATGCTCTGCAAGAGCTAAACATTGCAATCGTGCGGAAAGATGGTATGGGGATGGGACATGTCGACGTGACCCTGCGCGACCAACTGGTGACGGGACTGCGGGATGAGTTGACCAAACAGGCTCTACGTGAACGAGTGCGGGTCGACCCGCGCCTGACTTTCTCCGACATAGGCAATGAGGCCCGCACCCGGGAGCAAGAGAGGGGGGTGACGGTCCTGACAGGAGAGGCTCGGGTTATCCAGACCGCTGCACCAGGAGGGGGTGAGCCGTCGTGGGTTCAGGAGATGCGGCAGGAGCTCAAACAAATCCGAGACGAACTGGCCGAAGTAAAAAAAAATGCGCGAAGCCCAAGGGAGCTACCCCGGGGGCAAGGGTCTGGGAGTCCAGCTCGTGGCGTTCGTTCAGGATATTATCCGGTCTCCGGTGCTTGCTATGGTTGCGGGGAGGCAGGACATTTCGCACGGGAGTGCCCCCGGAGAGGGAGGGCCTCGTCACGGCGGGCGTTAAACTAGAGGACTCCGAGCTAAGGGGACGACGCTCGGAGTCAGAATCCCCGCGGATGGGTGGTGAAAGTCCCGAAAATTTGGTTGCCAGCTGCCCCCTGGTTTGGGCAGAGTTTGAAGGGCGGGCTGTACGTTGTCTGGTGGACACCGGATCTCAAGTCACGACTATGCCCGAGGCCTATTTTAGAAAACACTTCCCTGTGTCAGTCAGACCCCAATGGGGCCCCGTAATCCGGTTGCAGGCCGCCAATCAGCTGCCCATCCCAGTGGAAGGGGTCACCTGGATGCAAATATCTTTATGTGGGAAAGACCTGGGCCGCCGGGGGGTTGTGTTGACACGGGGGGATCCCAGCCCACAACATATCGTGACTTTGGGGATGAATGTATTGAAGGACTTTGGCAGTTTGCTGTTAGGGGAGACCACACAAGAGACACTCAATCAGTGGGGGACCAGTACACCTCAAGGCTCCGTGTTCAGACAGTTAGTGAGGGAAGTCCGTGTGCAAGAGACCTTTCAGGAGGGAGACATACTAGGGAAAGTAATCACCTCCCCGACAGCAGAAGTGACGTTTCCCCCAGGACAGACTGTTATATCCCTGCCCATCCGAGCTCGCATCCCTCTGGAAGGAGTGCAAGTGCAGGTTGAGCCCACCTTTACGTCCCCTTTGCCCACAGGACTGCTGGTGGCCCGATCTCTGGCTACTGTTAAAAATGGGGCCGTACCAGTGCGATGTGTGAATGTGGACGAACACGATGTCGTGCTACGGGTCCGAAGTGAGATGGCCAAAGTGTTACGACCGTTAGAAGTGATGCCTCCTCCAGATACTTTACAGTTAAAGGTGGATTCCCCTGATCCCTGGATGGTCAGTGTCCGGTCTACACAGGATCCTGAGCTGATAGCGTTACGAAAAGGTCAAACTATTCTGGAACATATGCGAGCAGAATTACCGGGTCTGGATCCATCACAAGTCTCGCGAGTGCAGCGGCTCCTTGGACACTATGCTGAAGTGTTTGCGCAACATGAAGATGATTTTGGCTGTACCACGGCCATCGAACATGGAATTCCGACCGGAGATACAGTGCCCATCAGGGAGCGGTACAGACAGATTCCCCCGCAGATGTACCAGGAAGTAAAGACGTTGTTAGGCCAGATGCTACAAAAGGGAGTGATCCGCGAGAGTCAGAGCCCGTGGGCTGCCCCGATCGTGCTGGTGCGGAAAAAGGACGGCACGCTCCGGTTCTGTGTGGACTATCGTAAGCTAAATGCATGCACCGTCCGAGACTCTTATCCACTTCCCCGTATCGAGGAGTCTCTCTCCGTGCTGGGTCGGGCCAAATATTTTTCCACCTTAGACCTAGCCAGCGGATACTGGCAGGTCCCGATGACAGAAGCAGATCGTCCTAAGACAGCGTTCATCCTTCCCATGGGACTATTTGAGTTCAATCGAATGCCGTTTGGGCTGGCCAACGCTCCAGGCACCTTCCAACGATTAATGGAGCGGTGTCTGGGGGATTTGAACTTCGAGGCCACTCTCATTTATCTGGATGACATCATCATCTACGCCCCAACATTCGAGGAACATCTGTGCCGACTGGAACAGGTACTAGACCGGTTGCTGAAATACGGGCTTAAGGTGAAGCCCCAGAAGTGTCACTTGTTCCGGGAACAGATCGAGTACCTGGGGCATGTGGTGTCCGCCGAAGGAGTCCGGCCATCGCAGGAGAAGATTGCTGCAATCCAGGAGTGGCCCACACCGGAGACCGCTAAAGATGTACGGGCGTTCTTGGGCCTCGCTGGGTACTACCGGCGCTTCGTGAAGAATTTTGCTCGCCGTTCTCACAATCTACAAGTCCTGCTGAAAGGAAGCTCCCCCAAGGAACGGGGAAAGAAGATACAATGGCAGGAGCCACAAGAAGCAGCGTTCCGGGACTTGAAGACAGCTCTCATGGAGCCGCCGGTGTTGGCTTATGCGGACTTTTCGCAACCGTTCATCCTACACACCGACGGCAGCTCTCAGGGATTGGGGGCTGTGTTGTCTCAGGTTCAGGATGGGCGGGAGAGAGTGATCGCCTATGCGAGTCGGTCTCTTCATGACTCTGAGTTGAACCCAGACAATTACAGTTCTTTCAAGGTGGAGCTGCTGGCCGTGGTGTGGGCTATGACGGAGCGGTTCGCTGAGTACCTGGCCGGTTCCGAGGTGCTGATACGCACGGATAACAACCCATTGGCACATCTGGGAAATGCGAAATTGGGTGCCCTAGAACAGCGCTGGGTAGCCCGGATGGCCAAGTACAGATACCGTATCCTTTACAAGCGAGGAGCGGAGAATGTTCATGCTGACGCATTATCTCGTCTGCGGAAAAATCCCCCAAGAACTAACCGAGATGAGGAGCTGGAGGGAGAAGAAATCCCCTACGCCATCGGGGGCGCTGCTCAGACGGCTGTGAGCCTGGAACAGACCGGGAACGGAACGGCTGCAGGACTGTTGGTTCAGAGTCGGGACGAATGGATACGGCTACAACAGGAAGACCAGGAACTAGCTCCATTGCGACAGTGGATAACGAATGGTCTATTGCCCGTGAGAACCCCTGGACAAATTCTCCCGTCAGATCTGAACCTTCTTCTGCGGCAGTGGGAGCGCCTAACTCTTCAGGACGGGCTCTTATGCCACTTAACCATGGCTCTGGCAGATTCTGAGCCGACCTGGCAGATGGTCTTACCAGGGCCTGTGGTGGCCGCAGTTGCTAAAGAAGCTCATGAGTCCGGGGCACACTTCGGAGTGAAGAGGACGTTTAAGTGGCTGCAAACTCGGCTCTATCATCCTCGGCTGCTTGCGGAAGTACAAACTGCCTGTAGACAATGTCGACAATGTGAGCTAACCAAGTCACCGGAGGAAAGGGCGCCTGTGCAGAGCATCACGACGTCTGCCCCTTTTGAAGTATTAATGATAGACTACATTACCATTGGAGCAGCGCATCAAGGCTACGAACACTGCCTCGTTATGGTAGATCATTTTTCAAAATTCGCGGTAGTCATCCCTACCCGTGATCAGACAGCTGAGTCGGCGGCGAGCGCTATCTGTAAGAACTTTATTCAAGTTTACGGCTGTCCGAGGCGAATACATTCGGATCAAGGCGCCTGTTTCTTGGGCAAGGTCATGGAAGAGCTGCATCGCCTCTACGGCATTGATAAGTCACGCACCACACCGTATCATCCCCAGGGAAATGGGGCTTGTGAGCGGTTTAACCGGACTTTGCTTCAAATGCTGCGTGCGCTAGAACAAGATCAGAAGGCCCGCTGGCCGGAGTACGTGTCTGACCTAGTGTGGGTCTACAACAATAGAGTTCATCAAGTCACAGGACGCACCCCGTATGAAGTGGTCTTTGGGCGCCCAGGAAAAGGCATGACAGATCTGGAACTGTCTTCGGAGGAAGAAGGCCCCCGAACAGGGATGGCTTCGTGGGTGCGTGATCATCGGCATCGGCTGCAGACCTTACACCGACTGGTACACACTCGAATTCGGGAAGTGGAGCATCGGAGCACCCCTACAGCAAAACCTCCAGAGTTCCGGCCAGGTGATCGAGTACTCGTTCGAGAGCAAAGACCGCAAAACAAGTTAGACCATCGTTGGCAAAAAACACCCTATCGGGTGCTTCGCCGTATAGACCCGCATGGACCTGTATATGAAGTGCAGTCTGAGGCCCTCGGAAGTACAGGTACTCGCATTCTTCATCGCAACATGCTCCGGTTGTGTCGCTCTGTTGACTCGGACACCCCGGAATCCGCAATCAGGGAAGAGCCACCTACGACTGAGTCCCTCAACAACCATTGGTGGGATGAAGAAGATGATGAAGAAGAAGAATGGCGTCAAAATACTCCCCCTATCTCGACTACTACACTACCCCTGACCAGTCACCCTTCCGCTGACGACATTCCCCCAACACCCCCTACACAAGGACCCGAGCCACGACGTTCTGAACGTTCTACTGCCGGTAGACCCCCAACTCGCTACAGTCCTGACTTACACACTAGACAGACCCAAGTGTGGAACAATCCGTCAGGTGGGCGACCTGTCAGTGCGAAGGCCTCGCCCAGGGACTGGCGAGCATACAGGGTGGGGGAATGTAGGGGACAGGGACCTGGTGAGCTGTGCAGACGGGTGGAACCATTGTTGCCGGGAGTCGGGGTTCCGGGGGACGGATTTGAGGGGTGCATGGGAAGCCAGGCTCATGTGACAGGAGGCAGAGTGACGCAGGGAGAGGAGAGGATAAAAAGCAAAACGCGCGAAAGCAGGGGCAGAGAAGCGCGGGAAATCTCTGAGGAGAGGAAACTGCAGCGCAGTTGCTGTGAGTGTGCAGGCCGCAGTGAGACTTGCAGGAAGCAGGGGGAAAACGTGCAACAGACACTGCGGGCAATTACTGGAGCCCCCAAAAAGAGACGCATTCGTCGTCAGCGACCCCCCAGGCAGAGGGGTAGTGCTGACCAGCTCAGGGACAGTATTACCGCGCTCCCTGAGAACACCTTGCCAGAGAGTGCTACGGACTCGCATGGTTTCGTCTCAGCTGTGACTGATACTGATTATTCTCCTAATCCTCCTCAAAAAGACTCTTCTCTGGACTGGGAGGCTGTTACCTCGGATCAACGTCCGCCTGCAGGAGGGAACGCAGCACCGCAAAAGACATTCTGGACTCGACTCTACGCCTGGGCCCGTCGCCAGAAGACACCTCCTTCCTCCGCCATCAGGACTACGGCGTTGTCGGAGCCTCCCCGTCAGGACTACATCGCTGAACCAGCACTGATAAGTGACCGTTGTTGACTTTATCTTAGTAGGGAGTCACTAGTGAGGCGCTGCCGCGTTCTTCGGGTATAGTTCAGGGCGGTCATATAGTAATTAGGATTTACTGCGAGATTGTGTTCTTGTATATAAGTTCCCTGCGTGGAAAACGTTTGTTATCTTTTTGGTTGGAAGTTAAAAAGAAAGTTAAAAACGCTATTTGCTTTCTGGCTCCTATTTGTCCCTGCATCCTTCTTTACCTGCGGTCTCTACAGCAGCAGTCCAAACGATAGCTGTTCACTGACATTTTATTAAAAGAATTGCTTTATTAATCCAGTAATGTAAAAGGCACAAAAATGGTCGAACCAAACAGCACAGGCCTGATAAAAGGACAACAGAGGTCCGAAACATGTTGCCTGGGAGCGCAAATTTGTGCTGTTATGTTCAACCCATTTTTGTGTCTTTTATACTACCAGATCAATAAAGCAGTTCTTTTAAGAAGATGTTAGTGCCGACTGTCATTTTGGACTGTTTAATAGCTTGTATATCTGAAAACCGCAGAAATATGTATTTGACCTTTTATTTATTATATTTAAGATAAGTGATATTTAAAATGGATATAACATGGAGGAAAAAATATGGATACAGAATACGGATGATGTACTGATCACATACAGATGACATTACAGATGAAACATTAATGCTTTTTCATATTCTCATTTGAGCAAGGTCTAATACGTAATAAAATTAGGATTTTTTTTAAACCACAGAAGATAAAATATTCTGATCCAGCAAACTGATGAAAATTGGTCTTATTTTTTTTATAAGCAAAATTTAAAAAAAACAATGTCCATCTTATATCAGCACTGGAGCAGATCCACGTAATATCAAGCCAGCAACGCACATGTGTCAGTTGTCCTTGGCAGGGACCTAATAATATCGGTGGAAATGTTGGACAATATCTGTTTCTCCTGTTTTGGTATCATATCTAAGTAAAACACATTTGCAGTAAGGCAGCTCGCTCATGTAGTTTGTCAGTGCTGAAGTTATCGAATCTCCAAGCTTCACCAAACTGTGAATATCTTATTTATTTTTTCTCTATGAAAAAATCATAAAATCCTAATAAAAAATCAATAGTATTATTATATCTTGCTATTTCCGATATAATTTTTTTTCTTAATGATATTGTCCTACGATAAAATATAAATGTAGAAATAAAAGTGATAAATGTAGGTAAACGTGTAACGTAAGCTTTCTCTCTTTTTGTGCAATGGTTCTATATTAGACTCTTGGTTAAAACAGTCATTTGCTACTCACTTCATGTATTTCTATGTCCTTGGCATTCATTTTCTCCATATTTTTTTCCTGCTCCTATGAGATGGATAATAAGTCGGCAGAGTGTTGGCCACCAGACACATGAATGTGAGGCAATACATGTGGATATTTATGTATAAAACGAAGGTAAGGTGCCAGGTGGAATAAGACCCCAGAGACATCTCTGATTTTATATTAGTTGTATCAGGTGTTCTAGACAATGGAGGAAAGTAAAATAAACCTGTAAGTCAAACTGTTCTACATCTTTTTAAAAGTTCGATTAGATGAGTCAGATAGCGCAGGATTACACCGTGGCCAAGAGGAAACTAATGTCCCTCTTCCATCAACAATATCACCATAAACATTATTTTGAATGAGAGTACTCCCTGATAAATCCAACACAACAAAACAATGGAGTAAACATAGAATCTCAGAAATCATTATAAAAATGCTCAGTTTATTATATAAATATCAAAGAACAATTCAATCATATGAGTAAGATGTACAAAGTGCACAAAATGCAGGAACATTCCAAGAAACAAACTAGTGGTACAGCAGAAAGTTCGCAGGGGCACAGACCACTACAGTATTAGACCATGGTACGAGCCCAGTATGTATACCAGTGTGCACCATATAGGAGGCACAGCATGTCATCAAATAAATCATTACATAGTGTTAATTACACTGCCGCCGCCCACAAGGTGCATTGGTGTGATTATAAGCGCTTACCCATGGAGAATGGTCGGTCCCACGAACTCCCTGACACCCCTGACGCGCGTTTCGCGGTCCAGCTTTTTCGAAGGGGAGACGAGGGGTCTCCATGGGTAAGCGCTTATAATCACACCAATGCACCTTTATTTGATGACATGCTGTGCTGTGCCAAGTTTGTTTCTTGGAATGTTCCTGCATTTTGTGCACTTTGTACATCTTACTCATATGATTGAATTGTTCTTTGATATTTATGTAATAAACTGAGCATTTTTATAATGATTTCTGAGATTCTATGTTTACTCCATTGTTTTGTTGTGTTGGATCTTTTTAAAAGTTGCCAGGTTCCATTATGCCAGAGTCATCATTTATTAACAATTTTGAAGTCCTGAATTCAATCAGACAATGACAAATTTTGGTCGGCTCTTGTTTCTATGAAATCAAAGAGTTTTCCTTTTACTGCTCCATTTAATAAATGTACAAAAGTAATTTGGCACCTAATGAGTTAGCTTTTCTTAAGTCCAAGTGATGGTTTTAAGATATCTGCTCATAAAGAGAGTACACGCCTCCAATTAAAATATCTAACAATTACTTAAACTTTGATTACGAGATCTTTTGGGATGTATTGTACCAGTATGTACCTGGATGAGATTCTAATCCTCACACATCACATTATCTTTGTGTTTACTCTACTGTGCCCATATTTTTGCCAAGCTGAAATATGGATTTAAATAATGTATCTGGTTTTTTTTTGGGTTGGCCACAACCGGCTGGTGATAAAGTCCTCTATAGCTTCATTAATTTTGCTAAATATTCCAACCATGGCATAAAAAATTGTGTTCCAGTGGGAGAGCTGCACATTTCAGAATGGTTGTGGCAAATTCAAAAAATATGTGGGAAAAAGAAGTCACTGCTTTTCCACTTTATTAATATCAAACCTCTTACTACTTTCCGAAAAGAGTTAATATATGCATGTGTAATAGAAGCCATGGTTTCTTCACTATTCAAACATCAAACATTTTTCTACTAAGCAAAATGGAAAATTTCTAGACCTGTTTTTAGAATTATAATTAATCTTTCAATACTACTGTACGTGTTATACCCAAGGCAGCCAGCAGGAAATTCAGGGCCCCATATTGGCATAATTTTCTGATCCCCTTGAGACTCTCCCCAAGCTCCACCCCAGCTCCACATCCACTCCTCGAACCTTTCACAGTCCCAACACCCACTCTTGGAAAAACTCCACTTCACCACCACGTCATCACCAACCACACATTATCAGGATTGTCCACTACTTGGAAAACCCCTTTTTGATCTAACTGTTTCACCCCCTTAAAATAATAAAGCCTATACTCTCCTCCCATGCCGGTGCTGTTCCAGTGGTGTTGGCACTAGCTCTCCTAGGAGCTCTCGTGAGGTGTTGTGATATGTGATGCCCAATCAGCACTGGCGTCACTGTCTCTGCCTTCAGACAAAGTGAACATGAAGAGGAAGTCTGGGCTGTGGCTGCTCTCGTACTTCCTCGTCATGTAAAGTTTCAATGAAGGCTGGAACAGTGACTTCCTGGCTGATTCAGCACCGGCATCACGTGTCACAACACCGCAAGAGAGCCCCGGGGAGAGTAAGACCCAACAACGTGAGAACGGTGCCAGCACAAGAGGTGAGTATAGGCTTTATTATTTTATGAGGGCCAAACATTTAGTTCAAAAGGGGGCTATTCTAGTAGTGGAAAACGCCTTTAACAGTTACCATCTAACAGCATATCCCATAGTTGGCCAGCAGCTTTTGTTTTAGATAAAAATTTATTTTAAGCCAACGCCACAACAACATAAACTCTTTTGGCAGGGCCCAACTTTACTCTAATCTATTGGGTATTTTAAGAAATGTTTAATTACATTTTTATTTATTTTTCTTTAAGAGAATGTGTAACGTACATGACCATATCACATATTACCACTACATAGTGATCGAATAATACCACACACAGGACACAAATACCACCACACCATGACCAGGGCATATATTACCACAATAGAAACTGAATACTACAATACTGATCATTACTAAAACAACAAAATAATAATATTACCATAAGTGAAAATATATAAAGGAGCTCTGTACATAGTATACAGTATATAGTGTCAGTGTACAAGTAATAAAGTGATCACCAGAGACATTATATACGGGAGCTCTGTATATAGTGTCAGTGTACAGGTAATACAGTGATCACCGGTAACAGTATACACACAGGAGCTCTGTATATATTGTATAGTGTACAGATAATACAGTGATCACCAGTGACATTATACACACGCGGTTTCTATACAGTGTCAGTGTACAGGTAATACATTCATCACTAGTTATATTATACACAGGAGCTCTACATATAGTGTCAGTGTATAGGTAATACAGTGGTCACTGGTGACAGTATACACAGGAGCTCTGTATATATTGTAGATCACTTACATAGCCAGCAGATTTTGCTTTGGCCAAAATATTTTTTTAATCCACCACACTCTGTTCTACTGTAAATTATTAAACATTTGTTAAAATATCAATACAATTTTAGGTATATTTTTATTTGACCAATAGTATCACATACAAGGGACAAATACCACCACACCATGATGACCAGATAACATATTACCAGCACAGTTACAGAATAATACCACATACTGGGAATAAATACCGCCACACCATGACCAGACCACATATTACCACCACATGGAGACCAATAATACCACATAAAAGGAACAAATACCACCACACCATGACTAGACTACATATTACCACCACATAGTTGCTGAATAATAGTACATGCAAGGAACAAATACTGCCACACAATGGCTGGACCCAATATTATCACACAACATAGCAACCGAATAATGCCACAAGCAGGGGACAAATATCGTCACACCATGACCTGAACACATATTACCATCACATAGCGACCGAATACTACAATATTGATCATTAATAAAAAAACACAATACCAATTCTATTATACACAGGAGATCTGTACTTAGTATACAGTGTCTGTGTACAGATAATAGAGTGATCAACAGTGACATTATACTCAGGAGCTCTGTATATAGTGTCTGTGTACAGGTAATACAGGGATTCCCAGTGACATTATACACAGGAGTTCTGTATATAGTGTCATAGTGTCAGTGCACAGGTAATACCGTGATCACTAGTGACATTATACACAGGAGCTCTGTATATAGTGCACAGTATATAGTGAATGTGTACAGTTAACACACAGACTCACCGGTGACATCTCTAATTAAAGTCCTTCATCTTCACTTTTCTTCTTCATCATGTTCAGACTGCCATCATTCCTTCCAACCAGAACTCATCTCTGCAGAAGATAACACAGTTACCTAGAGCACTTTCTCCAACCTCTATACTACGTCAGATAAAAAAACGACCCTGTCTCCCTGCACAGCAACAGGACATCTCCTCCCCCACATTGAAAAGAGTATCCACAAAAATAATATCATTTAATTAGCCCCTATAGTAATAATATCCCACATTCTGGATCCCACATGTCCTCCCATTCTGAACCCCATGTGTCCTCCCATTCTGCCTCATTTCTTTCTATGTTGGCCCCATAGTCATCCATAATAGTATGATGCATCCCATAGTCATATATAGCAGTATAATGCATCCCATAATCATATATACCAGTATAATGCAGCCCCAAAGTGGTATAATGCAGCCCCATGGGGGTATAATGCAGCCCCACAATATAATGCCCCCCATAGGGGTATAATGCAGCCCCATAGGGGTATGCACCCCCATAATATAATGCTCCCTGATAGGGGTATAATGCAACCCCATAGGGGTATAATGCACCCCTGTCACATATTCCCCCTCTGCCCAAAGCCAGGGGTTTTGGCAACTTCACTGGCAAAGCAGGGGAGTCTGGACAGGGCATCTGCATTCCCATGCAGCTTCACCGGCCTGTGCTTGACATGAAAATTAAAATCCTGCAGTGAGAAAAACCATCTTGTCACTTGATCATTCTTTCCCTTCCTTTCCCTCATCCATGATTTGATACTAGCCAGAACTTAGAACCTAGCAGGTAGCACCTCAGGATGTCAATCGCCCATATGATGGTCAAGCAGTCACTCATTCTCCACAATGGCATAGTTCTTTTCACAGGAGGAGAGTTTCCTACTCATGTACAGGACTGGGTGTCTGTCGCCATCTGTCTCCTGGGACAGCACAGCTCCTAAACCAACTTCGGAGGCTGCTGGAATTGTTGATGCTGCAATTGCTGTTGCTGCTGTGCTTGTAGTAGATGTTTTAGCAGGTCCTCCATCTTGCCTGACATTGCACACTGGCTTGTGGCCATCTCATGGAGGTAGACATGGGTACACTGCGGCTTTAAGAACTTCCTTTGGTTTATTTTAGGCAGCATAATCCAAAGGGTAGGAAAGAAAATACAGCTCACTAGGCAAAACAGGAAAGCAAAGCAAAATGGTGGCAGAACAATCACAGTCCTTCTGTAAATAGGGATCCTCCGGCTCATGGCTGACAGGACACACATGATGCAGGTTCTCTAGTCCATGGAGCACTCTCCAGCAGTGCTCCTTCTCCAGGCTCTTCACACTGAACACTGAAAGTTCCTTCAGCCATTTAAGCCCAGACCTCCTGGACTCAACCATTTGACTGATCACATGACTATGACCTCACCCAGGTTCTGTCAGCACAGAGTAGTGCTATCTCTGTATGGAGAGATATGGGGGATACTCTCCCACCCGCTCTATGAATGTCCCCTTAAAAAGCAGCCCATAACATAACTTAACCCTCGCAACACTTACTCTGCTGGAGGAAATACAACTCTGGATTTTATAACACTGATGCCATTAGGCGTAGTGAAACATATATCCCCTCTATTACATTATGAGTGACTCTGTCATAAGTCTCATAGGGGTATAATGCACACCTATTATATAGTGCTCCCCCATAGAGATATAATGCACCCCCCATACTGCGGATTTACAAAAAATAAAAAAGGTTCTCCTTATTTGGCTGAGATCCAGCAATGTCCTCGGCTAGATACATCGGAAGAGCACAGAGTTATTCCAGCGCATGACAGTGACATCATACACCAGCAACATGCCTGCTGATGTCAGCTGCCGGCCTGTGATTGGCCTATGATTGTTAACTGTTGCCATGGGGGAATCTCCCGCATGACAACAAATTTGAACTGCCTGTGCATCTGATGGGGCACGGGCAGTGTTTGACCCGGCAGAATCCTGCTACTGGGGCCCAGTGAGCAGAAGATAGGGGGTTCACTGCGGACCCCTTCTGCTCATCGGGCCCCATACACCAGTAGGTTCAGTAATGTCCTGATTGCAGCCCTGCACAGGAGCTCTTTATATTTTGTCAGTGTACAGGTAATACAGTGATCACCAATGACATTATACACAGGAGCTCTGTATATAGTGTATAGTGTACAGGTGAAACATTGATCACCAGTGACATTATACACAGGAGCTCTGTATATACAATTGTGAGTTAAAAATTCTCACTAAACCTAGATAGTTTCTTTAAGGGTATGTGCACACATTGCAGATTTGCCTGTGGAATTTTCTGTGCAGATTTTTCCCTCTCTTGCCAGAAAACACAGGTGCGGATTTGCTGTGTTTTTTAATGCATTTTTGATGCATTCTTTGATGCGTTTTTTCCATGTGGATTTGTATGCGTTTTTGAAAGCTAAATAAAGATCTATTTAAAAAAAAATAATAATTGTGATGTCATTTCTGGGCCAACCTCAGGGTCAGAATTTAAGAAAAATTTGCACGAGTCTCGCACATAAATACCCGGCACTGCCATTGCCACTCGGACAGGAGCGTTAAGCTGCAGAGAAATTCATGCAGCTGCACTCTCTGGTCCCAGTATCGGTGGCAGTATCAGGTATTGAGGTGCGAGACTCATGCAAGTTTCTCAAAAGTGTGACCCCGGCCTTAAATGCAATATCTGTTTAATCCAAAAAAAAAAAGAAAAACATTTGCATGGGCTCCTGTGCAATTTTCAAGTTCAGAGTTGGAAAGCCAGCGACTGGGTATGTTTATAGCCTGGGAAGTGGGAAATAACCATGGATCTTCCCAGACTATGAATATCAGCCCGCAGCTGTCTGAGTAGCCTTTAATGGCTATTAAAATAGGGGGACCCCAAAAAAATGACGTGGGATCCCCCTATATTTTATAGCCAGAAAGGCAATGCAGGCAGCTGTGGGCTGATATCCATAGGCTAGGAAGGGACCATGGATATTGTCCCCCACTGGCTACAAATAAAATCTCCCAGCCGCCCCAGAAATGGCGCATCTGTAAGATGCACCAATTCCGACCCTTACCCTCTCTCTTCCCACTGCCCTGTAGCTGTGGCATATGGGGTAATAAGATGTTAATGTCACCTTTGTATTTTAAGGTGACATTAAGCCCGGTTAGTAATGGAGAGGCATCAATAAGACACCTATCCATTACTAAACCTATAGTAGTGAAAGAGTTAAAAAAAGACAGCCAGAAAAAAGTATTTTAATATTCTTAATTTCACTAATTTCACAAGCTAAACCAGGGATTCAAGCTTGAGGAGGATAATTTGCATATTCCAGGTGCCTTCTGGGAAAAGCGAAGAGTCTCCCTCAGCAAGAAGATCATTGGGTACAGCCGTGACCAGCTGCTTGGAAAGCATCACCAAACCAGGGATTCAAGCTTGAGGAAGATAATTTGCATATTCCAGGTGCCTTCTGGGAAAAGCAAAGAGTCTCCCTCAGCAAGAAGATCATTGGGTACAGCCGGGACCAGCTGCTTGGAAAGCATCACCAAACCAGGGATTCAAGCTTGAGGAGGATAATTTGCATATTTCCGGTGCCTCTCGGGAAAAGCGAAGAGTCTCCCTCAGCAAGAAGATCGTTGGGTACAGCCGGGACCAGCTGCTTGGAAAGCATCACCAAACCAGGAATTCAAGCTTGAGGAGGATAATTTGCATATTCCAGGTGCCTTCTGGGAAAAGCGAAGAGTCTCCCTCACCAAGAAGATCATTGGGTACAGCCGTGACCAGCTGCTTGGAAAGCATCACCAAACCAGGGATTCAAGCTTGAGGAGGATAATTTGCATATTCCAGGTGCCTTCTGGGAAAAGCGAAGAGTCTCCCTCAGCAAGAAGATCATTGGGTACAGCCGGGACCAGCTGCTTGGAAAGCATCACCAAACCAGGGATTCAAGCTTGAGGAGGATAATTTGCATATTCCAGGTGCCTTCTGGGAAAAGCAAAGAGTCTCCCTCAGCAAGAAGATCGTTGGGTACAGCCGGGACCAGCTGCTTGGAAAGCATCACCAAACCAGGGATTCAAGCTTGAGGAGGATAATTTGCATATTCCAGGTGCCTTCTGGGAAAAGCGAAGAGTCTCCCTCAGCAAGAAGATCATTGGGTACAGCCGTGACCAGCTGCTTGGAAAGCATCAACAAACCAGGGATTCAAGCTTGAAGAGGATAATTTGCATATTCCAGGTGCCTTCTGGGAAAAGCGAAGAGTCTCCCTCAGCAAGAAGATCATTGGGTACAGCCGTGACCAGCTGCTTGGAAAGCATCACCAAACCAGGGATTCAAGCTTGAGGAGGATAATTTGCATATTCCAGGTGCCTTCTGGGAAATGCGAAGAGTCTCCCTCAGCAAGAAGATCATTGGGTACAGCCGTGACCAGCTGCTTGGAAAGCATCACCAAACCAGGGATTCAAGCTTGAGGAGGATAATTTGCATATTCCAGGTGCCTTCTGGGAAAAGCGAAGAGTCTCCCTCAGCAAGAAGATCGTTGGGTACAGCCGGGACCAGCTGCTTGGAAAGCATCACCAAACCAGGGATTCAAGCTTGAGGAGGATAATTTGCATATTCCAGGTGCCTTCTGGGAAAAGCGAAGAGTCTCCCTCAGCAAGAAGATCATTGGGTACAGCCGTGACCAGCTGCTTGGAAAGCATCACCAAACCAGGGATTCAAGCTTGAGGAGGATAATTTGCATATTCCAGGTGCCTTCTGGGAAAAGCGAAGAGTCTCCCTCAGCAAGAAGATCATTGGGTACAGCCGGGACCAGCTGCTTGGAAAGCATCACCAAACCAGGGATTCAAGCTTGAGGAGGATAATTTGCATATTCCAGGTGCCTTCTGGGAAAAGCGAAGAGTCTCCCTCAGCAAGAAGATCGTTGGGTACAGCCGGGACCAGCTGCTTGGAAAGCATCACCAAACCAGGGATTCAAGCTTGAGGAGGATAATTTGCATATTCCAGGTGCCTTCTGGGAAAAGCGAAGAGTCTCCCTCAGCAAGAAGATCATTGGGTACAGCTGTGACCAGCTGCTTGGAAAGCATCACCAAACCAGGGATTCAAGCTTGAGGAGGATAATTTGCATATTCCAGGTGCCTTCTGGGAAAAGCGAAGAGTCTCCCTCAGCAAGAAGATCATTGGGTACAGCTGTGACCAGCTGCTTGGAAAGCATCACCAAACCAGGGATTCAAGCTTGAGGAGAATAATTTGCATATTCCAGGTGCCTTCTGGGAAAAGCGAAGAGTCTCCCTCAGCAAGAAGATCATTGGGTACAGCCATGACCAGCTGCTTGGAAAGCATCACCAAACCAGGGATTCAAGCTTGAGGAGGATAATTTGCATATTCCAGGTGCCTTCTGGGAAAAGCGAAGAGTCTCCCTCAGCAAGAAGATCGTTGGGTACAGCCAGGACCAGCTGCTTGGAAAGCATCACCAAACCAGGGATTCAAGCTTGAGAAGGATAATTTGCATATTCCAGGTGCCTTCTGGGAAAAGCGAAGAGTCTCCCTCAGCAAGAAGATCATTGGGTACAGCCGTGACCAGCTGCTTGGAAAGCATCACCAAACCAGGGATTCAAGCTTGAGGAGGATAATTTGCATATTCCAGGTGCCTTCTGGGAAAAGCGAAGAGTCTCCCTCAGCAAGAAGATCATTGGGTACAGCCGGGACCAGCTGCTTGGAAAGCATCACCAAACCAGGGATTCAAGCTTGAGGAGGATAATTTGCATATTCCAGGTGCCTTCTGGGAAAAGCGAAGAGTCTCCCTCAGCAAGAAGATCGTTGGGTACAGCCGGGACCAGCTGCTTGGAAAGCATCACCAAACCAGGGATTCAAGCTTGAGGAGGATAATTTGCATATTCCAGGTGCTTTCTGGGAAAAGCGAAGAGTCTCCCTTAGCAAGAAGATCATTGGGTACAGCCGTGACCAGCTGCTTGGAAAGCATCAACAAACCAGGGATTCAAGCTTGAAGAGGATAATTTGCATATTCCAGGTGCCTTCTGGGAAAAGCGAAGAGTCTCCCTCAGCAAGAAGATCATTGGGTACAGCCGTGACCAGCTGCTTGGAAAGCATCACCAAACCAGGGATTCAAGCTTGAGGAGGATAATTTGCATATTCCAGGTGCCTTCTGGGAAAAGCGAAGAGTCTCCCTCAGCAAGAAGATCGTTGGGTACAGCCGGGACCAGCTGCTTGGAAAGCATCACCAAACCAGGGATTCAAGCTTGAGGAGGATAATTTGCATATTCCAGGTGCCTTCTGGGAAAAGCGAAGAGTCTCCCTCAGCAAGAAGATCGTTGGGTACAGCCGGGACCTGCTGCTTGGAAAGCATCACCAAACCAGGGATTCAAGCTTGAGGAGGATAATTTGCATATTCCAGGTGCCTTCTGGGAAAAGCGAAGAGTCTCCCTCAGCAAGAAGATCGTTGGGTACAGCCGGGACCTGCTGCTTGGAAAGCATCACCAAACCAGGGATTCAAGCTTGAGGAGGATAATTTGCATATTCCAGGTGCCTTCTGGGAAAAGCGAAGAGTCTCCCTCAGCAAGAAGATCGTTGGGTACAGCCGGGACCAGCTGCTTGGAAAGCATCACCAAACCAGGGATTCAAGCTTGAGGAGGATAATTTGCATATTCCAGGTGCCTTCTGGGAAAAGCGAAGAGTCTCCCTCAGCAAGAAGATCGTTGGGTACAGCCGGGACCAGCTGCTTGGAAAGCATCACCAAACCAGGGATTCAAGCTTGAGGAGGATAATTTGCATATTCCAGGTGCCTTCTGGGAAAAGCGAAGAGTCTCCCTCAGCAAGAAGATCGTTGGGTACAGCCGGGACCAGCTGTTTGGAAAGCATCACCAAACCAGGGATTCAAGCTTGAGGAGGATAATTTGCATATTCCAGGTGCCTTCTGGGAAAAGCGAAGAGTCTCCCTCAGCAAGAAGATCGTTGGGTACAGCCGGGACCAGCTGCTTGGAAAGTATCACCAAACCGCGCGCCTTATGGCGCGCAAATTTTTGCCTATAGGACATTATTGCAAGAAAGCTTGGCTGAGTAGATTACACAAGAAGGAAAACACACAGCAAGTCAGCAGGATCTAGGAGCAACATGGCAGATGTGACAACCTACATGGTGAGCTGCAGCATGTGCTACATGTTCACAGATCGACCAGAAGAATCCAATTTCACCTGTCAGAAGTGTAGACTAGTGGCCCTTTTAGAAGAAAAGGTGCGGGGTCTGGAAGAAAGAATAGCAACTTTGAAACTCATCAAAGAGAATGAAGACTTCCTAGACAGAACAGAAGCATCTCTACTGGTCACAGAAGTTGAAAAAAGTGTCAGAGAACCTCCAAAAGCAGATGAGTGGAAGCATGTGACCAAAAGAAGCAAGAAGACCATGGAGAAATCACCAACCACACAACTGAAGAACCGATATCAAATCTTTGTAGAGGATGAAGATGGCACACTTAAGGATGAAGCATTACCAGCAAGCAAAAAAGAAAAGGGTACACAGCAACAAGTGACAGCAAAAAGTACAGCCAAGAAGCAACGAAGAGTGGTGGTGGTGGGAGACTCACTACTGAGAGGCACAGAAGCAGCCATCTGCAGACCGGACATAACCGCAAGATAAGTATGCTGCCTTCCAGGTGCGATGATCAAGGATGTGACCGATAGGATACCAAAGCTCTTCAGCTCCAAGGACGTCCACCCATTTCTTCTGATACATGTTGGCACCAATGACACGGCAAGGAAGGACCTACCGACAATCTGCAAGGACTTTGAAGAGTTGGGGAAGAAAGTAAAGGAGCTGGATGCACAGGTAGTTTTTTCTTCTATCCTTCCAGTAGACGGGCATGGCACCAGGAGATGGAACAGGATCCTTGATGCAAACAACTGGCTAAGACAATGGTGCAGACAACAAGGATTCGGATTCCTGGACCACGGTGTGAATTACTTGTACGATGGACTCCTAGCCAGAGACGGACTACACCTCAACAAACTTGGGAAACACACATTCGCCAGAAGACTCGCTACACTCATCAGGAGGGCGTTAAACTAGAAGAAGAGGGGACGGGAAGAAAAACATTAGACTCGAACAAAGAAGACCCAGGAAAACATACTCAGAAGGGAGGTAAGAACATTTCTAAAACAATCCACAGCGAGGAGATTGGAACAAAACAAAATCCTCTAAACTGCATGCTCGCAAATGCCAGAAGCCTGACAAACAAAATGGAAGAATTAGAAGCAGAAATATCTACAGGTAACTTTGACATAGTGGGAATAACCGAGACATGGTTAGATGAAAGCTATGACTGGGCAGTTAACTTACAGGGTTACAGTCTGTTTAGAAAGGATCGTAAAAATCGGAGAGGGGGAGGGGTTTGTCTCTATGTAAAGTCTTGTCTAAAGTCCACTTTAAGGGAGGATATTAGCGAAGGGAATGAGGATGTCGAGTCCATATGGGTCGAAATTCATGGAGGGAACTATTACTATCTAGGAAATAGCGACCACAATATTGTACAGTTTCACCTGTCTTTCACTAGGGGGACTTGTCAGGGAGTCACAAAAACACTGAACTTTAGGAAGGCAAAGTTTGACCAGCTTAGAGATGCCCTTAATCTGGTAGACTGGGACAATATCCTCAGAAATAAGAATACAGATAATAAATGGGAAATGTTTCAGAACATCCTAAATAGGCACTGTAAGCGGTTTATACCTTGTGGGAATAAAAGGACTAGAAATAGGAAAAACTCAATGTGGCTAAACAAAGAAGTAAGACAGGCAATTAACAGTAAAAAGAAAGCATTTGCACTACTAAAGCAGGATGGCACCATTGAAGCTCTAAAAAACTATAGGGAGAAAAATACTTTATCTAAAAAACTAATTAAAGCTGCCAAAAAGGAAACAGAGAAGCACATTGCTAAGGAGAGTAAAACTAATCCCAAACTGTTCTTCAACTATATCAATAGTAAAAGAATAAAAACTGAAAATGTAGGCCCCTTAAAAAATAGTGAGGAAAGAATGGTTGTAGATGACGAGGAAAAGGCTAACATATTAAACACCTTCTTCTCCACGGTATTCACGGTGGAAGATGAAATGCTAGGTGAAATCCCAAGAAACAATGAAAACCCTATATTAAGGGTCACCAATCTAACCCAAGAAGAGGTGCGAAACCGGCTAAATAAGATTAAAATAGATAAATCTCCGGGTCCGGATGGCATACACCCACGAGTACTAAGAGAACTAAGTAATGTAATAGATAAACCATTATTTCTTATTTTTAGGGACTCTATAGCGAAGGGGTCTGTTCCGCAGGACTGGCGCTGTTATGACCCCAATGGCGAGGGTCTCAGAGAAACAAGTAAGTCTGCGACGTACAAAAATCCAGCTCATAGGGCAGTGGTAACTGGGTTGACCATATATCTACTCCTAACGCCAACACTAGCAGTAGCCGGGGAACATGCCTACGTTGGTCGCTAGATGTCTCGCGCCAGCCGGAGGACTAACTACCCCTAGAAGAGGAAAACAAAGACCTCTCTTGCCTCCAGAGAATAGACCCCAAAAGTAGGATAGTAGCCCCCCACAAATAATAACGGTGAGGTAAGAGGAAATGACAAACACAGAGATGAACTAGGTTTTAGCAAATAGAGGCCCACTTACTAATAGCAGAATGTAGTAAGATAACTTATATGGTCAACAAAAACCCTATCAAAATCCACGCTGGAGATTCAAGAACCCCCGAACCGTCTAACGGCCCGGGGGGAGAACACCAGCCACCCTAGAGCTTCCAGCAAGGTCAGGAAAAAGATTATATACAAGCTGGACAAAAATGCAAACAAAAACAAATAGCAAAAAACAAGGAAGCAGACTTAGCTTAATCAAGCAGGAACCAGGATCAGTAGACAAGAGCACTACAGATTAGCTCTGATATCAACGTTGCCAGGCATAGAACTGAAGGTCCAGGGAGCTTATATAGCAACACCCCTGACCTATCGACCCAGGTGAGCATACAAGGGATGAATGACATACCCAGAGTCAAATCACTAGTAGCCCCTAGAGGGAGCCAAAAGGTAAATTCACAACAGTACCCCCCCCTTAGTGAGGGGTCACCGAACCCTCACCAAGACCACCAGGGCGATCAGGATGAGCGGCGTGAAAGGCACGAACTAAATCGGCCGCATGCACATCAGAGGCGACCACCCAGGAATTATCCTCCTGACCATAGCCCTTCCACTTGACCAGGTACTGAAGCCTCCGCCTGGAGAGACGAGAATCCAAGATCTTCTCCACCACGTACTCCAACTCGCCCTCAACCAACACCGGAACAGGAGGCTCAGCAGAAGGAACCACAGGCACAACGTACCGCTGCAACAAGGACCTATGAAATACGTTGTGGATGGCAAACAACACCGGAAGATCCAGGCGAAAGGATACAGGATTAATGATTTCCAATATCTTGTAAGGACCAATGAAGCGAGGCTTAAATTTGGGAGAGGAGACCTTCATAGGAACAAATCGAGAAGACAGCCATACCAAATCCCCAACGCGAAGTCGGGGACCCACACCGCTGCGGCGGTTGGCAAAACGCTGAGCCTTCTCCTGTGACAACTTCAAGTTGTCCACCACATGCCCCCAGATCCGCTGCAACCTATCCACCACGGAATCCACCCCAGGACAGTCAGAAGGCTCCACATGTCCCGAGGAAAAACGAGGATGGAAACCAGAGTTGCAGAAAAATGGCGAAACCAAGGTGGCGGAACTAGCCCGATTATTAAGGGCAAATTCAGCCAACGGCAAGAAGGTCACCCAATCATCCTGATCAGAAGAGACAAAACACCTCAAATAAGCCTCCAGAGTCTGATTAGTTCGCTCCGTTTGTCCGTTAGTCTGGGGATGGAAAGCGGATGAAAACGACAACTCAATGCCCATCCTACCACAAAAGGATCGCCAGAACCTGGAAACAAACTGGGATCCTCTGTCCGACACAATATTCTCAGGAATGCCGTGCAAACGAACCACGTTCTGGAAGAACACAGGAACCAGATCAGAAGAGGAGGGCAGCTTAGGCAAAGGAACCAAATGGACCATCTTGGAGAAACGATCACATATCACCCAGATGACAGACATGCCCTGAGACACCGGAAGATCAGAAATGAAATCCATAGAGATGTGTGTCCAAGGTGTCTTCGGGACAGGCAAGGGCA
The DNA here is from genome assembly GCF_051348905.1 of Ranitomeya variabilis. NCBI lineage: Eukaryota > Metazoa > Chordata > Amphibia > Anura > Dendrobatidae > Ranitomeya > Ranitomeya variabilis. The sequence goes on along the minus strand of NC_135236.1, from coordinate 24,102,276 downwards.
AGAGCAACCCGCTGGCACGAGAGCAGCAAGGCTTAGCTCGAGCACAAGTACCACAGGACTGCACAAATGACCGCACATCCCTTGACAAGGAAGGCCACCAAAAGGACCTGGCCACCAGATCTCTGGTGCCAAAAATTCCCGGGTGCCCTGCCAACACCGAGGAATGAACCTCGGAAATGACTCTGCTGGTCCATCTAGCAGGCACAAACAATCTGTCAGGTGGACAAGAGTCAGGCCTACCAGCCTGAAATCTCTGCAACACACGTCGCAGATCTGGAGAAATAGCAGACACGATAACTCCTTCCTTAAGAATACCCACAGGTTCAGCGACTCCAGGAGCATCAGGCACAAAGCTCCTAGACAGAGCATCGGCCTTCACATTCTTAGAACCTGGTAAATACGAGATCACAAAGTCAAAACGGGAGAAAAACAATGACCAGCGGGCCTGTCTAGGATTCAGGCGTTTAGCAGACTCGAGATACATCAGATTTTTGTGATCAGTCAAGACCACCACACGATGCTTAGCACCCTCGAGCCAATGACGCCACTCCTCAAATGCCCACTTCATGGCCAACAACTCCCGATTGCCCACATCATAATTTCGCTCTGCCGGCGAAAACTTCCTAGAGAAAAAGGCACAAGGTCTCATAGTAGAGCAACCAGGGCCTCTCTGCGACAAAACGGCCCCTGCCCCAATCTCCGAAGCATCCACCTCAACCTGAAAGGGAAGTGAGATGTCAGGCTGGCACAAAACAGGCGCCGAAGTAAACCGGCGTTTTAACTCCTGGAAAGCCTCCACGGCAGCAGGAGCCCAGTTAGCTACATCAGAGCCTTTCTTGGTCATATCCGTCAGCGGTTTAACAACGCTAGAGAAATTTGCGATAAAACGACGGTAGAAGTTAGCAAAACCCAAGAACTTCTGAAGACTCTTAACTGACGAGGGTTGAGTCCAATCATGAATAGCTCGGACCTTGACTGGATCCATCTCCACAGCAGAAGGGGAAAAAATGAACCCCAAAAAGGGAACCTTCTGTACACCAAAGAGACACTTTGAGCCTTTTACAAACAAAGAATTTTCACGCAGAATCTCAAAAACCATCCTGACCTGCTCCACATGCGAGTCCCAATCATCAGAAAAAACCAGAATATCATCCAGATAAACAATCAAAAATTTATCCAGATACTTCCGGAAAATGTCATGCATGAAGGACTGAAAAACTGAAGGTGCATTAGAGAGACCGAATGGCATCACCAAGTACTCAAAATGACCTTCGGGCGTATTGAATGCGGTTTTCCATTCATCGCCCTGCCTAATGCGCACAAGGTTGTACGCACCACGAAGGTCTATCTTGGTGAACCACTTGGCACCTTTAATCCGGGCAAGCAAATCTGACAACAGCGGCAAAGGATACTGAAATTTGACAGTGATCTTATTTAAAAGCCGATAGTCAATACAAGGCCTCAAAGATCCGTCCTTTTTGGCCACAAAAAAGATTCCCGCACCAAGAGGGGAAGAAGAAGGACGGATATGCCCCTTCTCAAGAGACTCCTTGATATATGAACGCATCACGGTATGTTCAGGTACCGACAGATTGAACAGTCTCCCCTTAGGAAACTTACTGCCAGGAATCAAATCTATTGCACAGTCACATTCCCTATGAGGAGGCAGTGCACTGGACTTAGACTCGCTGAAGACATCCTGATAATCAGACAAATACGCCGGAACTTCCGAAGGCGTAGAAGAAGCAATAGACAAGGGCAGGGAATCTCCATGAATTCCATGGCAGCCCCAACTTGACACTGACATAGCCTTCCAGTCCAAGACTGGATTATGGGTCTGTAACCATGGCAAACCCAAAACAACCAAATCATGCATTTTATGCAGAACAAGAAAACGTATTACCTCCCGATGTTCGGGAGTCATGCACATGGTAACCTGTGTCCAAAACTGCGGTTTATTTTTTGCCAATGGCGTAGAATCAATACCCCTAAGAGGGATAGGATTTTCCAATGGCTCAAGAAAAAATCCGCAGCGCTTGGCAAATGACAGATCCATAAGGCTCAGGGCAGCACCCGAGTCCACAAACGCCATGACAGGATACGATGACAGTGAGCAAATCAAAGTTACAGATAGAATAAATTTAGGTTGCAAATTACCAATGGCGACCGGACTAACAACCTTAGTAAGACGTTTAGAGCATGCTGAGATAACATGTGTAGAATCACCACAGTAGTAACACAAGCCATTCTGGCGTCTATGAATTTTCCGCTCATTTCTAGTCAGGATTCTATCACATTGCATTAAATCAGGTGTCTGTTCAGACAACACCATGAGGGGATTAGCGGTTTTGCGCTCCCGCAACCGCCGGTCGATTTGAATAGCCAGGGCCATAGAATCATTCAGACCTGTGGGAATGGGAAAACCCACCATCACATTCTTAATGGCTTCAGAAAGGCCATTTCTAAAATTAGCAGCCAATGCACACTCGTTTCACTGGGTCAGCACGGACCATTTCCGAAATTTTTGGCAATACACTTCAGCCTCGTCCTGGCCCTGAGACATAGCCAGCAAGGCCTTTTCTGCCTGAATCTCAAGATTGGGTTCCTCATAAAGCAAACCGAGCGCCAGAAAAAACGCATCAATGTCAGCCAATGCCGGATCTCCTGGCGCCAGCGAGAAGGCCCAATCCTGAGGGTCGCCCCGTAAAAAAGAAATAACAATTTTTACTTGCTGAGCGGAGTCTCCAGATGAACAGGGTTTCAGGGACAAAAACAATTTACAATTATTCCTGAAATTTCTAAATTTAAATCGGTCTCCGGAAAACGGTTCAGGAATCGGTATCTTAGGTTCTGACATAGGACTTCTGATAACATAATCTTGTATGCCCTGCACACGAGCAGCAAGCTGGTCCACACTTGTAATCAAGGTCTGGACATTCATGTCTGCAGCAAACACAAGCCACTCAGAGGTAAAGGGGAAAAGAAAAAAAAAATGAGAGAGAGAAAAAAAACCTCAGAACTTTCTTTCTTATAATCCCGCTTCTGCAATGCATTTAACATTTAATACTGGCCTGGCAAACTGTTATGACCCCAATGGCGAGGGTCTCAGAGAAACAAGTAAGTCTGCGACGTACAAAAATCCAGCTCATAGGGCAGTGGTAACTGGGTTGACCATATATCTACTCCTAACGCCAACACTAGCAGTAGCCGGGGAACATGCCTACGTTGGTCGCTAGATGTCTCGCGCCAGCCGGAGGACTAACTACCCCTAGAAGAGGAAAACAAAGACCTCTCTTGCCTCCAGAGAATAGACCCCAAAAGTAGGATAGTAGCCCCCACAAATAATAACGGTGAGGTAAGAGGAAATGACAAACACAGAGATAAACTAGGTTTTAGCAAATAGAGGCCCACTTACTAATAGCAGAATGTAGTAAGATAACTTATATGGTCAACAAAAACCCTATCAAAATCCACGCTGGAGATTCAAGAACCCCCGAACCGTCTAACGGCCCGGGGGGAGAACACCAGCCATCCTAGAGCTTCCAGCAAGGTCAGGAAAAAGATTATATACAAGCTGGACAAAAATGCAAACAAAAACAAATAGCAAAAAGCAAGGAAGCAGACTTAGCTTAATCAAGCAGGAACCAGGATCAGTAGACAAGAGCACTACAGATTAGCTCTGATATCAACGTTGCCAGGCATAGAACTGAAGGTCCAGGGAGCTTATATAGCAACACCCCTGACCTAACGACCCAGGTGAGCATACAAGGGATGAATGACATACCCAGAGTCAAATCACTAGTAGCCACTAGAGGGAGCCAAAAGGTAAATTCACAACATGGCGCATAGCAAATGTGGTGCCAATATTCAAAAAGGGCTCTAAAAGTGAACCTGGAAATTATAGGCCAGTAAGTCTAACCTCTACTGTTGGTAAAATATTTGAAGGGTTTCTGAAGGATGTTATTCTGGATTATCTCAATGAGAATAACTGTTTAACTCCATATCAGCATGGGTTTATGAGAAATCGCTCCTGTCAAACCAATCTAATCAGTTTTTATGAAGAGGTAAGCTATAGGCTGGACCACGGTGAGTCATTGGACGTGGTATATCTCGATTTTTCCAAAGCGTTTGATACCGTGCCACACAAGAGGTTGGTACACAAAATGAGAATGCTTGGTCTGGGGGAAAATGTGTGTAAATGGGTTAGCAACTGGCTTAGTGATAGAAAGCAGAGGGTGGTTATAAATGGTATAGTCTCTAACTGGGTCGCTGTGACCAGTGGGGTACCGCAGGGGTCGGTATTGGGACCTGTTCTCTTCAACATATTCATTAATGATCTGGTAGAAGGTTTACACAGTAAAATATTGATATTTGCAGATGATACAAAACTATGTAAAGCAGTTAATACAAGAGAAGATAGTATTCTGCTACAGATGGATCTGGATAAGTTGGAAACTTGGGCTGAAAGGTGGCAGATGAGGTTTAACAATGATAAATGTAAGGTTATACACATGGGAAGAAGGAATCAATATCACCATTACACACTGAACGGGAAACCACTGGGTAAATCTCACATGGAGAAGGACTTGGGGATCCTAGTTAATGATAAACTTACCTGGAGCAGCCAGTGCCAGGCAGCAGCTGCCAAGGCAAACAGGATCATGGGGTGCATTAAAAGAGGTCTGGATACACATGATGAGAGCATTATACTGCCTCTGTACAAATCCCTAGTTAGACCGCACATGGAGTACTGTGTCCAGTTTTGGGCACCGGTGCTCAGGAAGGATATAATGGAACTAGAGAGAGTACAAAGGAGGGCAACAAAATTAATAAAGGGGATGGGAGAACTACAATACCCAGATAGATTAGCGAAATTAGGATTATTTAGTCTAGAAAAAAGACGACTGAGGGGCGATCTAATAACCATGTATAAGTATATAAGGGGACAATACAAATATCTCGCTGAGGATCTGTTTATACCAAGGAAGGTGACGGGCACAAGGGGGCATTCTTTGCATCTGGAGGAGAGAAGGTTTTTCCAGCAACATAGAAGAGGATTCTTTACTGTTAGGGCAGTGAGAATCTGGAATTGCTTGCCTGAAGAGGTGGTGATGGCGAACTCAGTCGAGGGGTTCAAGAGAGGCCTGGATGTCTTCCTGGAGCAGAACAATATTGTATCATACAATTATTAGGTTCTGTTGAAAAAGCGGGAACGCGAAACGGGCGTCCAGGGGGCCACACCAGGAGGGGGAACCTTTTCTCAGCCAACTACAAAATGGGTAAGCGTGATTATATGCATGGTGTGACTTACACGCCATGAACATACAGCAGCCACTTAGATTAAGGGGATACTGGTAGGACCCTACATGTTACTATTTGTGGGCTACAGCTTCTAGTGATAAAAGTATATATGGGGCGTTTTACATAGTATGGTTCCCTTTAGGTGTTTGGTAAACCATCATGTCTCCTTTTTGTAACCTCACTATTTGTGCAGAGTGCACTATTTGTGCAAGGTGCATACAGCACTTAGTGCAGTATTAGTATTGATGTTGTCTAGGATAAATCATTGAATAAAATTTATACCTTTTAGATAAAACTATGGTGTTATGGATATTTTTGTTCCGTTTTCTGATAACAAGTTTTGTTTGGAGTTATCCGATTTGGTCAGCGCCCGGTGGGCGTGTAGGGAGAGTTTATGAGAGTTCCTCTCCAATACTACATAACGTGTTGCTACATGATTCCGCATTTAATTATTAGGTTCTGTAGAATGACGTAGATCTGGGGATTTATGATGGAATATAGGCTGAACTGGATGGATAAATGTCTTTTTTCGGCCTTACTAACTATGTTACTATGTTACTATGTTACTATACTTACAACCACGCCTAATTCCTATGACGCCCTCGATTGCCTGCAAAAAATAAAAAATAATAAACCAACTCCATACTCCCTGTCCGACGCAGTCCAATTAATAGCAAGTGTCCCATGACTATCTCCCCTATAGAACAGTGACATTGGGTGATGTCACCGCTCTATGGGGCCTCAAGTTACACACTGATAGGAGAAAATGGCTCCTGCAGTGCATCACTGAAGAGGTTACTGCAGTTCATTGCTCTTACTTTATAGCAATGCTGTGTGGGAATTTTACCACGCAGCAGCGCAAATGACAGCATGAACTATACTGTACTGACAGCGGTGGAGGGCTACAGTATGGAAAAATAAATTCCGTCATTGTATCACGGAGCCCCTGGAGAGCTGATATGGCAGCTCTCCATGGGAGTTTGGGACAATTGTATTAGCTGGATTACTGCGTATAAGGGAGTATATTGCTGGTTTTTATTTTAATATTTTTTACAGGAGAATCGAGGGCTTCGGGGATTAGCTGTAGATGTGAGTAAGTACTCCATGTTGTATGTTGTATGAACTGCATGTCTATATGTGTGTACTGTATGTAATGTATGTTCTGTATATGTGTGTATGTGTTGTTGATTTTTTTACACTTGAACACAGTTGCTGGATGATGGGACTATATTGTCCCATGATCCGGCTACCTGTCACTGTAGCAGGCATAGCGGGATAGGACTAATAGTCCCATCGGACGATGCCTGCCTACATACAGCCCCGCACACACAGCCCTGCACACACCCATGCACAGCCCCGCACACACACTGCCCCACACACAGCCCCGCAAGCACACAGCCCCGCGATCACCGCACACATACACACACACAGCCCAGCAGACCACCGCAGACACACACAGCCCCACAGACACCTGCAGACCACCGTAGACACAAACAAACACCCGTACACAGACACACACATTTTCCCCGCACACATATTCTCCACCCACACTCCGCCTACACACTTTTCCCCCTCCCAATCTGCAGCATTTCTCGCACCCTACTCCACAGCAAAACCACAGATCCTGCGGTTTTGCTGCCGATTTGACTGAATCAATGGAAGCCAATGGGTGCAGAAATGCTGCAGATCCGCAAAAAGAGTTGACATTGTCCTTTTTTGAATCTGCTGCGTTTTCAGTGCAGATTTTTCCTCAGCATTAGCACAGCATTTTTTACCCATTGATTTACATTGTACTGTAAATCACTTGCGGATCTGCAGAGTTTCCAGGTGGAAAAAACGTGCTGCGGATTTGCAGGAAATCTGCAATATGTGTACATGCCCTTAGAGGTGTAGATTCAAAATGCAGTAATTTTCAGGGATTCTTTTAGATCTGTAGCAATACTGTTAAAATGAAGTAAATGCCACTGTATTAGTCTTCATATGATGTGTGGAGATTTTTTTCATCACAGTTCTGCCATGTGCCCAGTTGCCGATTACAATCGCAAGTGGTGTACTGCCATGTCCGACAGATCCAGCACAATAGATTTTGTAATTATGACCCAGTGATACAAGCTGTGCTCAAAATATATGTGGCCCTGAAACGGCATCCCTGTGGAAGAATTGCATTTTTTACTTTGTACCATTGTTGTACATTATATTTTGGATAGTACCTTTGGGTTAAAAAGGTATTGTATACCCTTAAGTAGTGTTGAGCATTCCGATACCGCAAGTATCGGAAATTGGCCGATATTTGCGGTATCGGTATTCCGATACCGAGTTCCGATACTTTCAGTATATCGGAAACCGGAATCGGAAGTTCCCATAATTCAAAGAGCCAGAATTCAGCCAATGAGGACTAATTAGAAGTGTGGGCACATCCTGTTCTGCATGGGAGGCATGTAACTACTGGCATGGCTGTGATTGGCTGCAGAAATGATGTCATAATGCAGTATAAAAGTCATCGCCGCCATTTTGGGTTCACTCTGCTGTGAATTCAGTTAGGGACAGGACGCTGTGTTCTGACTGAGGGCCAGTTTAGAGATAGTGATTTGCTTCATTGTGCTGTACCCAGGCTAATATAGCAACCGCTGTGTGAGAAGCTTTTGTTGCCATGCAGCGCTGTTCGCGGCTGTCTGCAAGGTGTCTGTGTGAGTGCAGCTCACTCTGTAGTCTGGTCTGCAGCCACCGCTGGTTGTTGTCAGCTCAGGGTGCGTCACTGCCTCATACCGTTCCATTGTCCGTTTTTCAAATATTGCAGCCTGCTGCAAATTTTTTCAAATTTATCCTATTAGTGGCTTTCCATCCGTATCCTGCTAGATTGTGGAAAAACACTACATAGGATTACATAGAGGAGTTTTTTTTTGGCCTTACAGCACCATTTACGGCTATCTGCACGGTCTCTGTGTTAGTGCAGCTCACTCTGTAGTCTGTTCTGCCGCCACAGCCAGTTGTAGTCAGCTCAGGGTGTGTCACTGCCTCATACCGTTCCATTGTCCATTTCTCAATTAGTGCAGCCTGCTGCACATTTTTTTCAAATTTATCCTATTAGTGGCTTTCCATCCGTATCCTGCTAGATTGTGGAAAAACACTATATAGGATTACATAGAGGAGCTTTTTTGGCCTTGCAGCGCCGTTTACGGCTGTCTGCACGGTCTCTCTGTGTGAGTGCAGCTCACGCTATAGTCTGTTCTGTGGAAAAAACAAACAGTTTTTAAAGTTCACCAAACACTCCACTTTAGAGTTGTGTAGGCCACATTAGCTCATATGAAAGTCTAGTCTACACTTGATAAAATTAGTGTTCCTTATACCTGTTAGCAGCTGTTCAGGAATAAGTACACTAAGCCCTTAGTACTTTTCTGCCTATCTTTATCAGTCTACCAAGATGAAGAAGGCAGGGAGTAAGGCACATGGGTGTGGAGGTGGAGCAGGGAGAGGATGTGGGGATTCTGTGCCTGCTACAGGCACCAGTGACTCATCATCCCCAGTTTTAGCTGGGAACAGTTCTTCATGCGCAGCTTTGTAGGAGCTCGCCGTGCCCCGCTGCTGCATGATGAACAAATTGAAGCCGTTGTCGGATGGATCGCAGCTAACGCATCGACTTCAATTAGTGCCACATCCTCTCGGGCATAGAGCACTGAAGAGCACCCATCTGTCTCTTCACCACCTGCAAAGTTGCCCAGGCAGTCAGAGAGCCCAGGAAAGTAGCCATCTCTACTTCTGTTCTCTGAATCTTTTGGCTTGGAAAGAGGGGGCCAGCCAAGCAGCATTGGAGAAATGGAAGAAGAGGCAGTATGCAGTGATGCCCCTGAGGAAAACATCAATGCCCAACAGAAGATTTCTCGTTTTCATCAGAGATTCTCTGAGAAACCAGGTCCAGGATCGTCCTGAGGCCGCTTCTAAGGAGGGAGTAATGTCAGGACTCTGAACATTTTTATAACCTTTTGTGCATTACTGCCCTTTTCCAAGATGGCGTCTTTGGTCTCATGTGCACTGTGTCTTCCTGCTATAAAACTCCACCCCAGCCTTCAGTCTGTGCTAGAGTATTCTGCCTTGCATCCAGCTCCTGACCTCTGATTATTCCCAGGTTATATACCTGCTCCTGAGATCCTGTGTGGTGATCCTGCTACTCTGCTCTGAGTTCCTGCTGCATACACCAGTTTCCAGTAATCCTCCTTCATCTGCTGCTTGTGTTTACTTCCATCTGCATTTGCTGGACATGTAAGCTGTTGCTGCTCTGCAAAAATATGAGACTATTAACCAGGCCTCCCTGGTTGAGCTAAGATATGATTTGAACTGCCTTATAAGCTTATCTATCTGTGTTTGGACTAAGACAAGGATTTATTCGTGTCAAGTATCCTCAACAATAACTGTGCTTCATAGACATTCTGCTTGATTGCATTTCCCTCTGAAGTTTCCTATAGACTGCTAAGCTGCATTTAATATTTACACCAAGTGTTGTGGACTTGAGTTTCTCTCTGCACCTGTTTGAATCACCATGTGAATATATAGACTTTACCACTTATGAAACTGTGTCCTGTAGTTGTCATGTTCCATGCAAAGCGTGTCCTGAGTTATCCCCTATAATTATTACATCCGGGATCCAGTTCCGTCAGCTGGTTCTTGGCAGTGTCTTTGGCTCTTGCACCTTCTGCTATCCATCCAGGTTCCAGTACCATCAGCTGTTTCCAGGCAGAGCCTTTGGCTTAGGTGCCTCCTTCTCGGTATATGAGTTCCACCAACGTCTGGTGGTCCTTGGTAGTGTTTTTTGGCACGGGTACCTCCTGCTTAGTAACCGGGTTACAGTACCATCAGCTGGTCCTCGGTAGTTCCATTGGCTCTTGTACCTTCTGCTACCCATTCTGCTTCCAGTACTGTCAGCTGGTTCCAGGCACAGCCTTTGACTTAGGTTCCTCCTTCTCGGTATCCGAGTTCCATTAACGTCTGGTGGTCCTTGGTAGTGCTTTCTGTCCTGCTTAGTAACCGGGTTCCAGTACCATCAGCTGGTCATCGGTAGTTCCATTGGCTCTTGTACCTTCTACTACCCATCCAGGTTCCAGTACCGTCAGCTGGTTCTCAGCTGTTCCTCAGCCTTCTTGTACCTTCTGCTACATTTCCAAGTTCAAGCTTTTTGAAGTGGTTTTTGGTAATCACTCTGGATCTCCCTGACGACGACCTTAAAGACGACGACCCTGAAGACCACCCCAAAGAAGACGATGACCCGGGAGACAATGACCCCAGAGATGATGACCACGGAGGCGACAACCCTGGAGACGACAACCCTGAAGACCACCCCAAAGAAGACGACGACCCCCATAGACGACCGTGGAGACGACGACCCTGGAGATGACGACACTGGATATGGCAACCCTGAAGACCACCCCGAAGAAGACCAAGAAGCAGAAGAACAAGAAGCTGCAGAACAAAAAGCAGAAGAACATCAAGCATAAGACTGAAAATCAGAGAAAAAGATATTATCTAAATTATAAGCAGAAGAAGACTAAGCAGTGTATGGGGGTGAGTCTGTTCCTCCTCGTGGTGCCCCTGGAAAAAACCTGCTGCTGCAGACCAAACTGAACATGGACAAATCCTGCTGTAAATCTTTCATGACAGGCAGAACGGAAGGTGTAATCTTCAAACTTTTGTAGATAACAACTACAGGAATGCCTGTCACAAATAAGAATATGATGAAGAGGAAGAATATGAAAAAGATGCTGCTACTGAGGATGATGAAGAAGAAAGTGTGGGAGAAGTAAAAAAAGAATGTGAAGAGCTTTCAAGTAGTGAAACATAAACATCTGACAAAATATAGAAAAGCTTAAGATAGTCAATATCTTTGTAACGCCGAACATCTTAAAAAAATTTTGATTCCTGCTATTCCATTTGATTGGGCTAAACCTCTATGCCTTTAATGTCTCCTCCACCTCCCCTAATACATTCTACATTATTCTTAGTTGTTTTCCTTCATGTAGAATTATCCTACAAGGAAAGAAAGAGTTTATTTTAATTCCGATATTTTGGTCCCATTGACTTGCATTGGTTTCGGGTATCGGCGATATCCAATATTTTTTGGATATCGGACGATCCAATCCGATACCGATATTTTCGGATATCAGAAGGTATTGCTCAACACTAGTGAGAATATAATGATTTTTTTCTTATTATTATTATTATTTTTAACATTATATGTTTTTACTATTGATGCTGCATAGGCAGCATCAATAGTAAAAAGTTGGTCACACAGGGTTAATGGCAGTGTTAACCGACTGTGCTACACCGCATTATGCCGCGGTGTAATGCAGTCCTTTTAACAGACTGCTAAAATGCTATGTGGGTGCTGACTGGAGGGGAGTATGGAGGGGGCATTGACTGGAGGGGATCAGGGAGGGGCCAATTCGCCGCTGGACTGTGCCTGTCGTGACCAATTAGCAACGTAGGATTTCCGTGACAGACAGACAGACAGAAGTGGATCTTAGATGATTATATATAAATATATATATTATATGGGCTCCTGAGTCAAAAACACTTAACCTACTGATGTCTCAATTAATTTTACTTATATTGGTATCAATTAGGGTTAAGCGACTATTACTTTTTTGGGGTCGAGTCGGGTTTTGCGAAACCCGACTTTGTCAAAAGTCGAGTCGAGTGAAATCGGCCGATCTTCTTGCAAAGTCGGGGTCGTTGTTCGGCCGAAACACGAAACCCAATGCAAGTCAATGGGGAAGCATAGTCGGCAGTGAGTGGAGGCCAGGAAAACACCTACAGTGCCCATTTTAATGCCAAAAACATCAATTCTTGTTACTTAAGCTTGTCAATCTTAATTTACCTTACAATAATAGGTAGCCATTGAAAATTGGGGGGTCATTTGACTAAAGTTGTGGGGGGTAGGGCTGTTTCAAGTTTTCAGTGGGCCCAGGAAACGTGGAGTACGTCACGGCGGGGGAGCAGTTAGAGGTAAGTATTGCAACGTTGCAAGTGCTGTGATCCTGAGCAAGCAGGGGGGTCCCACTCGTTCGCATTGGCACTGGCACAGGGCCCCTCACAGTACGGCAGTGTGTTTGCACGGCGGGGGCACCTCCCACCGGCAGCGACACTTTGCGTACTATGAGGGGCCCTGTGCCAGTGACGTCGCCAACGAGTGTGCCCCCCCACCTGATGAAGGAATTTGCACTTTCACCTGCACCTTCCTCTTTGTCCCCGTGTAAGGTGGTATAGTATGCGGGAAGAGGAACCTGACTTTCAGCAGGGTCAGATTCAGGCTGTGTAGAGTGCAAGGGGAATGTAGTGGTCTGGGTCAATGTACCAGCGGGCTAATCTAGCAGTGGCTGGGCAATGGGCAGGATGAGGAGGAAACACAGATCTAGGCCCAAATAATAGAGTGGCCTAAATGCAGTTCAAAATTGGTAACAGGACTAACCAGGCGGCATTGCTTTGTTCAGTGGAGGACCACTGTAATGAGAGGCTGACACAGTGAGTAGGGCCAAATAAGTAACTAGGCTAAATGTAGTTCTAAATTGCTAACAGTAGGAAACAGGCGGCACTGCTTTGTTCAGTGGAGGAGAACACCAAGCAGCGGCAGACACCGTTACTAGGCCCCAACCCAAGTAGTATGGCAACTGTAGTGTTACATTTAAAAATACTTAATGAGAGCCGGAAGATTGAAGCTCAGACAAGGAAACCCGGAGGAGAACACCAAGGAGGAGGAGAACATCAAGGAGCGGCAGACACCGTTATTAGGCCCCAACCCAAGTAGTATGGCAACTGTAGTGTTACATTTAAAAAAACTTAATGAGAGCCTGAAGGTTGAAGCTCAGACAAGGAAACCTGGAGGAGAACACCAAGGAGGAGGAGAACACCAAGGAGCGGCAGACACCTTTACTAGGCCCCAACCCAAGTAGTAGGGCAACAAAAGTGTTACATTAAAAAATACTTAATGAGAGCCTGAAGGTTGAAGCTCAGACAAGGAAACCCGGAGGAGAACACCAAGGAGGAGGAGAACACCAAGGAGCGGCAGACACCTTTACTAGGCCCCAACCCAAGTAGTATGGAAACTGTAGTGTTACATTTAAAAATACTTAATGAGAGCCAGAAGATTGAAGCTCAGACAAGGAAACCCGGAGGAGAACACCAAGGAGGAGGAGAACATCAAGGAGCGGCAGACACCGTTACTAGGCCCCAACCCAAGTAGTATGGCAACTGTAGTGTTACATTTAAAAAAACTTAATGAGAGCCTGAAGGTTGAAGCTCAGACAAGGAAACCTGGAGGAGAACACCAAGGAGGAGGAGAACACCAAGGAGCGGCAGACACCTTTACTAGGCCCCAACCCAAGTAGTAGGGCAACAAAAGTGTTACATTAAAAAATACTTAATGAGAGCCTGAAGGTTGAAGCTCAGACAAGGAAACCCGGAGGAGAACACCAAGGAGGAGGAGAACACCAAGGAGCGGCAGACACCTTTACTAGGCCCCAACCAAAGTAGTAGGCCAACTGCAGTGTGACGTTAAAAAATACTCAATGAGAGCCTGAAGGTTGAAGCTCAGACAAGGAAACCTGGAGGAGAACACCAAGGAGCGGCAGACACCGTTACTAGGCCCCAACAAAAGTAGTAGGCCAACTGCAGTGTGACATTAAAAAATACTCAATGAGAGCCTGAAGGTTGAAGCTCAGCTTTTTCAGTGGAGGACAACACCAGGGAGCGGCAGACACCATTACTAGGCCCCAACCAAAGTAGTAGGCCAACTGCAGTGTGACATTAAAAAATACTCAATGAGAGCCTGAAGGTTGAAGCTCACCTTTTTCAGTGGAGGACAACACCAGGGCGCGGCAGACACCGTTACTAGGCCCCAACCAAAGTAGTAGGCCAACTGCAGTGTGACATTAAAAAATACTCAATGAGAGCCTGAAGGTTGAAGCTCAGACAAGGAAACCCGGAGGATAACACCAAGGAGGAGGAGAACACCAAGGAGCGGCAGACACCTTTACTAGGCCCCAACCCAAGTAGTAGGGCAACAAAAGTGTTACATTAAAAAATACTCAATGAGAGCCTGAAGGTTGAAGCTCAGACAAGGAAACCTGGAGGAAAACACCAAGGAGCGGCAGACACCGTTACTAGGCCCCAACCAAAGTAGTAGGCCAACTGCAGTGTGACAATAAAAAATACTCAATGAGAGCCTGAAGGTTGAAGCTCAGCTTTTTCAGTGGAGGACAACACCAGGTAGTGGCAGACACAGTTACTAGGCTCCAACCAAAGTAGTAGGCCAACTGCAGTGTGACATTAAAAAATACTCAATGAGAGCCTGAAGGTTGAAGATCAGCTTTTTAGTGGAGGACAACACCAGTGGAGGACAATTGGAAGGAGGGACCGCAGACAGACTTCCTAGGCCTAAAATAATAAATTAGGCTATTTGCAGCTTAACTTTGGCAACAGGAATACACAGGCAACATTGGTGTGGTCAGTGGAGGACAATTGGAAGGAGGGACCGCAGACAGACTTCCTAGGCCTAAAATAATAAATTAGGCTTTATGCAGGTTCCATTATGTGGCAGGGGTACACAGGCAGCATTGGTGTGGTCAGTGGAGGACAATTGGAAGGAGTGTCTGACACAGTAAGTACTCCGAGTCCCAAAACCTAAAGTGATGTTAGTGTATCCAAAACAAAAATAACCCCCCCCCCAAAAAAAAAAAAGGGTGGCATACTTAGGTACAGGGGTGTGCTCCTATGCTGACTTTCAGACATTGTAATTTGGCGCAAAGTATTTACTGGTGTAAATGTAGGACAGGGCCCCTGAGTATTTTAACAAGCATCATACATGTCAACAAACTGTTATTGCCTGTGCCAGGCATGGAAGGATTTCAGCGCCTATACTAAACAGTGGTGGAGCAGCGACAGATAATTTAGCAAGTGGTAGAGCACTGCTTGACCTTGGGGGGGGACACTCTCTCCTGGCCGGCAGTACAAGCCCAGGGCCCCTCATGTTACAACAGTGTGTCTGACGTTGGGTGCATGCCACCACCGCCAGAGACACTGCATTGTACTATAAGGGACCCAGTGCCAGTCCCGTCGACCAAAAGTGGGCACACGCACCTCTTCAGACAAACGGCACTCTGACGGGTGCTTGCGACAAGTGGTGAGACCACGGCCCCGTGGGGGGAGTTAGTGCATTTAGGGAGGTGAAAACATGTCGTATTCTAGACAAACAGCAGCTGCAAATTAAGAGATTGGAACAGTCAGTAACACCAGTCCCAAAGCAATACCTTTTTCCAGGAAAGCTAGGTGTCAGCCGGGAAAGGTGGGGCAAAATAATTTGAAATCCATGAGTGGTTCATTTTAATGAAGGTTAGATCATCAACATTTTGGGTAGCCAGACGAGTCCTTTTTTCGGTCAGTATTGAACCAGCAGCACTGAATACTCTTTCTGATAGCACACTAGCTGCTGGGCAAGCAATCTCCTGCAATGCATATTCAGCCAATTCAGGCCAGGTGTCTATTTTGGATGCCCAGTAATCAAAGGGGAATGACGGTTGAGGGAGAACATCGGTAATGGTGGAAAAATAGTTAGTAACCATACTGGACAAATGTTGTCTCCTGTCACTTTGAATGGATGCTGCTGTACCTGTCGTTTCTGCGGTCATTGCGAAATCACTCCACAACCTTGTCAGAAAACCCCTCTGTCCTACGCCACTTCTGATCTGTGCACCTCTAACACCTCTGCCCTGTTGCCCCCTGTGGCTCGTGTGAGAACCATCACCGGCGCTGTGTGCTGGAAATGCCTGAATCAAAACGGTCTACAAGAGTAGCTTGTTTGGTTGCCAATATCTGTTCGAGGTTCTCATGTGGCATGATATTTAGCAATTTGCCTTTATAGCGAAGATCAAGGAGGCAGGGCAACCAGTAATCGTCATCTGTCATCATTTTTAAAATGCGTGGGTCCCTTTTGAGGATACGCAAGGCATAATCCGCCATGTGGGCCAAAGTTCCAGTTGTCAAGTCAGTGCTTATGCTGGGTTGAGGAGCACTTTCTGGCAAATCCACGTCACTTGTCTCCCTCAAAAACCCGGCCTTGCACCGCCAGCAGTTTCTATTGCACCCTGAGAAGCTTCCTCATCCAACAAATAGTCATCCCCATCATCCTCCTTGTCCTGCTCCTCTTCGCCTGCCACCTCGTTCTGTAGACTTCCCTGAGCAGACAATGGCTGACTTTCATCAAGGCTTCCCTCTTCCTCGGCTGCAGACACCTGTTCCTTTATGTGCGTCAAACTTTGCATCAGCAGACGCATTAGGGGGATGCTCATGCTTATTATGGCGTTGTCTGCACTAACCAGCCGTGTGCATTCCTCAAAACACTGAAGGACTTGACACAGGTCTTGGAGCTTCGACCACTGCATAGCTGACAACTCCATGTCTGCCATCCAACTGCCTGCCCGTGTATGTGTATCCTCCCACAAATACATAACAGCACGCCTCTGTTCGCACAGTCTTTGAAGCATGTGCAGTGTGGCGTTCCACCTTGTTGCAACGTCGATGATTAGGCGATGCTGTGGAAGGTTCAAAGCCCGCTGATGGTTATGCATACGGCTGGAGTGTACGGGCGAACGGCGGATGTGAGAGCAAAGTCTGCGCACTTTCAGCAGCAGGTCGGGTAACCCTGGATAACTTTTCAGGAAGCACTGCACCACCAGGTTTAAGGTGTGAGCCAGGCAAGGAATGTGTTTCAGTTGTAAAAGGGCTATGGCAGCTATAAAATACCTTCCATTGTCACTGAATACCTTGCCTGCCTCAAGATGTACAGTGCTCAGCCATGACTGAGTTTCTTGCTGCAAGAACTCGGACAGAACTTCCGCGGTGTGTCTGTTGTCGCCCAAACACTTCATTGCCAATACAGCCTGCTGACGCTTGCCACAAGCTGTTCCATAATTGGACACCTCGTGTGCAACAGTGGCAGCTGCAGATGGAGTGGTCGTGCGACTGTGGTCTGTGGACGAGCTCTCACTTCTGCTGGAGGATGAGGAGGAGGGGGGACGAACGCCTACAGCCAACTGTTTCCTACACCATGGGCTAGGCAGAACTGTCCCAATATTACTGTCCCCTCTGGACCCTGCATCCACCACATTAACCCAGTGTGCCGTGATGGAGATATAACGCCCCTGGCCATGCCTACTGGTCCATGCATCTGTTGTCAGGTGCACCTTTCTACTCACAGATTGCCTGAGTGCATGGACAATGTGGTCTTTTACATGCTGGTGGAGGGCTGGGATGGCTTTTCTCGAAAAGAAGTGTCGACTGGGTAGCTCGTAGCGTGGTACAGCGTAGTCCATCAGGGCTTTGAAAGCTTCGGTTTCAACTAACCGGTAGGGCATCATCTCTAACGAGATTAGTCTAGCAATGTGGGCGTTCAAACCCTGTGTACGTGGATGCGAGGATGAGTGCTTGCTTTTCCTAACGAGAGTCTCATGTAGGGTGAGCTGGACTGGAGAGCTGCATATGGTGGAACTAGCGGGGGTGCCGGTGGACATGGGTGACTGAGAGAGGGTTGGTGACGGTATTCTTGATGGTGCCCTACATACAGTTTTTCCGACCATGAACCTGGTGATTCCCTGACTGCTTTGGCCTTGCGACGAAACCGCCACATTACCTGCAGGTGGTGTGGTAAACAGTGGGCTTACAGTGAGGGAAGGGATGTCGCCTTGCTGATTAGCTTCATTGTGAGAGGGTGCTACAACATTAAGGGACGTTTGGTAGTGTGTCCAGGCTTGAAAGTGCATGGTGGATAAATGTCGATGCATGCAACTTGTATTTAAATTTTTAACATTCTGACCTCTGCTGAAGGTCCTGGAGCATTTCTTACAGATGACTTTGCGCTGATCATTGGGATCTTGATTAAAAAAAATTCCACACTGCACTCTTCCTATCGGACACCTTTTCAGGCATTGCACACTGAGCTAGTTGAACCTGATGGCCACGCTGTCCTACAACTGGTTTTGGTTTTGCCACACATTTTTGGCTAGATACGGGCCTTCCTGATGGAACCTGTTGCGATGTTGATGTCTGCTGCGGCTCCTCCTCCTCCGCTTCAGAGCTACTGCCGCCTGCACCCTGTTCCCCCAATGGCTGCCAATCGGGGTCAACAACTGGGTCATCTATGACCTCCTCTTCTATGTTCTGTGCACCTTCCTCTGGGTCACCGTGTAAGCCGGTGCTATAGCGTTGACGGAGATCCATAGTCTCCTCGGGGTCAGATTCTGGATCAATACACTGAGAGGGCAATGTTCTGATCTGAGTCAAAGGAAGAGCATTATAATCTGGCTGTGGCTGTGCATCTGTGCACTCCATGTCCGATTCATCTTGTAATGGGCATGGCCTGTTAACAATTTCACAATTTCACTTTCGAACCCAGGCACGGTATGTGTAAAGAGCTCCATGGAGTAACCAGTTGTGTCGCCTGATGCATCCTTCACTGTTGTTCTGGGTGAAGGACGCAAGGAAGCGACTTGTTCCTGAGCGGGAGCATCCACTGACGACACACTGCTCTGACATTTGGCACTTTCCGAGGAGGAGAAAGAGGTAGAGGCAGAGTCAGCAATGAAAAGCCAATACTTGTTCCTGCTGCTCCGGCTTCAAAAGCGGTTTTCCTACTCCCAGAAAAGGGAGCCTTCGAGGCCTTGTGTAGCCAGACGATGATGCTGGCTCAACAACTCGAGACTTAGGGGCTATATTGCTTTTCCCACGGCCACGACCACCTGTTGCTCCACGACCACCACCACTACCATCATTACCAGCTGGCAATGAATGCCCACGGCCACAACCTCTTCCACCAGACTTCCTCATTATTGGAAAAATGTAATCAAACTAACAACCGTTATGTGGTCCAGTAAAACCAGGAAGAAGGTGTACGTGAACTTGTTGTGAACTTCAATCTCCTTTTTTATGTGTGGGAGAATCCAGGGAAAAATCAGGCCCACTGTATTACACAACAACATAGTTTGGTTGGCAGAAAGAGGCTGGCAGATATGGCAGTAACAGGAGTGACACAGATAAAAACACTGGCAATAGAAATGTCCCTCTTTTTTTGGATATGGGAGACAAGGGATTGAATCAGGCCCACTATATCACGGTATAGTTCCTGTGGCACAAAATGACTGACAGATACCACAGACAGCACTTGCACAGATGCACAGGTTTGGCAAGATTATTATCCCGTTATTTTATTTTTTTGGGAGGATATGTGAGACAAGTGATTTAATCAGGCCCACTGTTACACAGTAGGTTTTCTATGGCAGAAAATAATAAAAAAAAATGCCACACACAGGACTGGCACTAATGCAGATTTGCCAATCTTAATCTCCCACTTTTATTTTTTTTTTCTGGGAGAATTGTGAAGAAATCGGGGCCACTGTATTAGAGTATATTTTCTGTAGCAAAAAGTGGCTTGAAGAGATATAACCCAAAAAAAAAAAAAGGGACTGTACTACAATTACTATCTCCCTACAGTTATCTCTGAAAAGTATGTCAAGGAGCAATAAAAAGGACTGCTGCACACAAAAGTCAAAAGTGTGGACAAACAAACAAGATAGCTGTGCAGAGATGAAGGAGCAACAGGATTTGTGCTTTGAAAAAAGCAGTTGGTTTGCACAGCGGCGTACACACAGCAACGCAGCGATCAGGGTCAGGGAGCCTTATAACCTACAGAGCTGTTGCACAGAAATCAAGCCTCCACTGTCCCAAAAAGAAAAGGTGGTGTTAGACAGTGGAAATCGCTACAGCACAAGCAGTTTGGGGCTTTATGTACCCTGCCTAACGCTATCCCTGCTTCTGACGAAGCGGCAGCAACCTCTCCCTACGCTCAGATCAGCAGCAGTAAGATGGCAGTCGGCGGGAACGCCCCTTTATAGCCCCTGTGATGCCGCAGAAAGGAAGCCAATCACTGCCATGCCCTTCTCTAAGATGGTGGGGACCAGGACCTATGTCATCACGCTGCCCACACTCTGCGTGCACCTTCATTGGCTGAGAAATGGTGCTTTAAGCGTCATATGAAACGCGACTTTGGCGCGAAGATCGTGTACCGCATGGCCGATCCCACGCTGGGATCGGGTCGGGTTTCATGAAACCCGACTTTGCCAAAAGTCGGCGACTTATGAAAATGACCGATCCGTTTCGCTCAACCCTATTATCAATTATTATTTTTGTAATTTACTAGTAGCTGCTGCATTTCCCACCCTAGGCTTATAATCGTGTCAATAAGTTTTCCCAATTTTTTTGTGGCACAATTAAGGGTCTCGGCTTATACTCAGGTCCGCTTATACTCGAGTAAATATGGTAATCTTTCATGGTCTCTTTCTATTTGGCATTAATTCCTGTAAAGAACCTGAAGGATTAAAGGGACACTGTCACCTGAATTTGGAGGGAACAATCTTTAGACCTGGGGTAGGGTTTTCGGGTGTTTGATGCACCCTTTCCTTACCCGCCGGCTGCATGCTGGCTGCAATATTGGATTGAAGTCCATTCTCTGTCCTCCGTAGTACTTGCCTGCACAAGGCAATCTTACCTTGTGCAGGCATGTACTATGGAGGACAGAGAATGAACTTCAATCCAATATTGCAGCCAGCATGCAGCCGGCGGGTAAGGAAAGGGTGCATCAAACACCCGAAAACCCCGCCCCTAGGTCTAAAGATTGTTCCCTGCAAATTCAGGTGACAGTGTCCCTTTAACAAATGTCCTAAATGCAATTTTTTATACCTGGAGGGTCTTACTTGGGGGTTGTCTTTTTACAAGCCCGTTGAAGTCATTTCAAATATGAAAATGTCCATATAAAACAGGTTTCAAAAAAGAAAAATTCTTGGTAAATTTGTAATTCTAAAATGTTTGCATGTTTTAAAATTGATTCTGAAATGAAGTAGGTTTTCAATTAAAAATTATTTTTATGCGACTATCTCTGGTAAGGACATATAAATTAAATTTTAAAATACTGCAAATTTTTCAAATTTTTCACCAAATTTCTGATATTGTCATTAATAAAGGCAAAATTTAATAATGTGAATTTGCTACTAGCATTAAGTATAAAGTGTCACAAAAAATAATCTCAGAATCACTAAGTTTGGTAAATCCAAATAAGGTGACGCGTTAGATTTAAAAAAAATAGAGCTCTGTCAGTAAGTCAGTAAGATTTCTCTATATAAAACCTGAAACCACATTAAACGGGTCTCCCCACAATCATCTTTTGAGGTATGCTATTTGTAGATTTAAGAACAATAAATAAATTAGGAAAATTATAAATAGGAAAAAATTATAATGTAAAGAAATTTCAAATGTTAACAATACTTTTGCTTGTTTCTCATGTAAAACTGTTAAACAATATAATAGTCATCATTTTTTTCCAAATTCAAATTATTAAATGTATTAATTTTATTTTTATATGTAAGAAAACAAAGGAGACTCTAGAGAGAATTGAAATCAAATCTCCCAAGACTTACGACACCCAAGACTTTTCGTGTGATATACTATATAAATTTCTGTTCTATCTCATTCATCTGCCCGATGGCTGCACTACACCACTATTTTGCCATTAAACATTTCAGTTACTTTCCACTGGAGTCATTCCTAACAAAAAATGTTATGATATTAATAGAAGAAACTTAAAGAGCAAAAACATCTGATGTAAGTATTCTAAGGAAATATTTGTGAATCATTGGATGCTAAATTCTACTAAAGTGTCTGAAGAACAATGTTTTCTTCTAAAAAATAAATATACTAATGTATGTGTTCCAATATTTTATGCCTAATTAAAAATGTTACTTTTATTACACCTAGTTAAAAAAAAAATAGGAAAAAATAAGAGAAAAAAAAGAGAACAAATATATTTTATGCAGTGACAGTGTGGTATTTCATTTTTCATTCTTGTTTTTTCTAGATTTGTTGGACCAGTCCTGTTTCGACTCTAAGAATAAATGAATAACAATGGATTCAAATAGGAGTCATTCTAAGGTGCAAATAAATGTGTAAAATTGTAACTTGTCCATTTTTTTTGTCCTTCCAACGTGGTTTTGAGTTTTATGTTCTTTTAATTTTGGATAGTGAAATTATGATAGAAAGCAAAATTCAGATCTGGGATATCTAGGGCTTTCATTCTGTTTCTAAGTGTAGATTGACTGCATATTTTTAGCAAAAGGTTTTTGTTTTTCATTTCAATCTGCAGGTTTTTTCATTGCACATAAAATAATATTTTTATGTATACATTTTTATAATTAGCGTGATAAATATAGTTACAATAAATGTATTTAATTTTTACTGGAATGACACAAAATAATCAATTTTAGTGTAATTGTGATATGACAATTGCTTGTGGAATTTTTAAGTATTTATTCAAAATTATCTGTTCCTTGACAAGAAGAATCAATAGCAGGCAAATGGCTTAAACCTATGGTTTAAAAGCACTTCACCATGGATTAAAGATTAAGACAATTTGCTGCAAACTTAAATTTTTATACAATATATAATAGGGTA
Source organism: Ranitomeya variabilis (assembly GCF_051348905.1). Lineage (NCBI taxonomy): Eukaryota > Metazoa > Chordata > Amphibia > Anura > Dendrobatidae > Ranitomeya > Ranitomeya variabilis. The sequence continues at coordinate 24,079,440 of NC_135236.1, read as the reverse complement.
CATTACACCGTGTTCCAAATTGTTATGCAAATTGGATTTAAGTGTCATAAAGATTTAATTGTTTTGTTTTTCAAATAAACTTGTGGATAGTATTGTGTCTCAGGGCTCAGTGGATCACTGTACTCAATCTTAAACACATGTGATAATTAGTTTTCCAGGTGATTCTAATTAAAGGAAACTACTTAAAAATGATGATCCACATTATTAAGCAGGCCACGAGTTTCAAGCAATATCGTAACTAAAAAGGATATCTCTGCTGCTGAAAAGCATTAAATAGTGCAATGCCTTGGACAAGGTATGAAAACATTAGATATTTCACGAAAACCTAAGAGTGATCATCACACTGTGAAGAGATTTGTGGCTGAATCTGAGCACAGACAGAGTTCATGCAGATACAGGCAGAATGAGGAAGGTTTCTGCCAAACAATTTCATTGGATTAAGAGAGCAGGTGCCAAAATAGCATAACAAAGCAGCCAACAGTTATTTGAAGCTGCTGGTGCCTCTGGAGTCCCTTGCACTTCAAGGTGAAGGAACCTTCAAAGGCTTGCTGCGGTGCATAACTCTACTATTCGGCTTCCCCTATACAGTGTTCACAAGCATAAATGTTTGCAGTGGGCCCAGACATACAGTACATGAAGACTAATTTCCAAACAGTCTTGCTTACTGATGAGTGTCGAGCAACCCTGGATGGTCTAGATCAGTGTTCCCCAAATCCAGTCCTCAAGAGCCAACAACAGGTCATGTTTTCAGGATTTCCTTAGTATTTCACAGGTGATGGAATTATTGCCTGTGAAGGTGATGCAATTATCACCTGGGCAGTACTAAGGAAATCCTGAAAACATGACCTGTTGGTGGCTCTTGAGGACCGGAGTTGGGGAACACTGGTCTAGATGGATGGAGTAGTGGATGGATGGTGGATGGCCACCATGTCTCAACAAGGCTGCGACGTCAGCAAGGAGGTGGAGGAGTCATGTTGTGGGCTGGAATCATGGGGAAAAAGCTGGTAGGGCCCTTTAAGGTTCCTGAAGGTGTGAACTGACCTCTGCAAAGCATATAGAGCTTCTGACTTTCTTCCATGGTCTAAAGAACAGAAATGTGCCTTCAGGAGAAAAATAATCTTCATGCATGACAATGCACCATCTCATGTGGCAAAGAATACCTCTGAGTCACTGGCTGCTATGGACATAAAATGAGATAAACTCATGGTGTGGCCACCATCTTCCCCTGACCTCAACCCTATAGAGAACCTTTGGAGTATCATCAAACAAAAGATCTATGAGGGTGGGAGGCCGTTCACATCTACACAGCAGCTCTGGGAGGGAAGAAATACAAGCAGAAACTCTCCGAAAACTCACAAGTTCAATGGATGCAAGAATTGTGGAGGTGATATCAAAGAAGGGCCTATGTTAACATGTAACTTGGCCTGTTATGATGTTCTGGAGTTAAATAGCTTTTTTGTTTAGTGAATGTGACCTCCTAATGCTGCAAATTCCACAAATGAGCATTTTCAGTTCTTTAAAACATATCAAATGTTTAGAAATTCTACTGTGCCTAATAATTTGGAACAGTGCATTCTGAGGTTTTATTCATTTTGGAAATTACATTGTTATCATTGGGAGGTTTATTCAATAAAATTTGATGCATAATCTAACTGGCGATGGCTTTAATGAAACTCAGTTGCACCGACCATTTAGGAAAATAGGAGAAAAATGTAATTTGCATAATAATTTGGAACATGGTGTATGTAATCTGTAGTATTATATAATGGAATTTAAGTTAAAGCATTTGGATAATTTGAGTGCTTATTAATTATATCATAGCTAACATTTCTTCTGCACACAGGAGAACAATTGGAAACCGATCACAGAATTTTTACTTTTAGGATTTCAAGTCGGTCACAGTTCAAGAATTTTCTTGTTCTGCTTTTTGCTTGCCATTTACTGGGTGACAATATGTGGAAATCTCCTGATCATCACACTGGTGTCCACCGGCAAGAACCTCCACACTCCAATGTACTTCTTCATCTCACAATTGTCCCTCAGTGACATCTTGGTGATCTCAGATATTGTCCCTAAGGTACTACACATTCTAATGAATAATGGGGCAACCATTTCTTTTGCTGGCTGCATCACTCAGTTTTATTTTTTAGGTGCCTTAGAAACAGTTGAATGTTTTCTCCTTGGCATAATGTCTTATGACCGATATGTGGCCATCTGTAATCCCCTCCGTTACTTCACCATCATGACAACTAGATATTGTGCAATATGGACTGTCATTATATGGGTGTTTGGATTTTCTATTGTTTTGATTTACATCATAACTACAGCTAAACAAAAATTTTGTGGCCCTAATATCATTAACCATGTGTTCTGTGATATTATTCCCATGCTAGAACTTGCCTGCTCTGACACCTACATTGCTCACTTGGAGATATACAGTGGGGCAAAAAAGTATTTAGTCAGTCAGCAATAGTGCAAGTTCCACCACTTAAAAAGATGAGAGGCGTCTGTAACTTACATCATAGGTAGACCTCAACTATGGGAGACAAACTGAGAAAAAAAAAATCCAGAAAATCACATTGTCTGTTTTTTTATCATTTTATTTGCATATTATGGTGGAAAATAAGTATTTGGTCAGAAACAAACAATCAAGATTTCTGGCTCTCACAGACCTGTAACTTCTTTTTTAAGAGTCTCCTCTTTCCTCCACTCATTACCTGTAGTAATGGCACCTGTTTAAACTTGTTATCAGTATAAAAAGACACCTGTGCACACCCTCAATCAGTCCGACTCCAAACTCCACTATGGTGAAGACCAAAGAGCTGTCAAAGGACACCAGAAACAAAATTGTAGCCCTGCACCAGGCTGGGAAGACTGAATCTGCAATAGCCAACCAGCTTGGAGTGAAGAAATCAACAGTGGGAGCAATAATTAGAAAATGGAAGACATTCAAGACCACTGATAATCTCCCTCGATCTGGGGCTCCACGCAAAATCCCACCCCGTGGGGTCAGAATGATCACAAGAACGGTGAGCAAAAATCCCAGAACCACGCGGGGGGACCTAGTGAATGAACTGCAGAGAGCTGGGACCAATGTAACAAGGCCTACCATAAGTAACACACTACGCCACCATGGACTCAGATCCTGCAGTGCCAGACGTGTCCCACTGCTTAAGCCAGTACATGTCCGGGCCCATCTGAAGTTTGCTAGAGAGCATTTGGATGATCCAGAGGAGTTTTGGGAGAATGTCCTATGGTCTGATGAAACCAAACTGGAACTGTTTGGTAGAAACACAACTTGTCGTGTTTGGAGGAAAAAGAATACTGAGTTGCATCCATCAAACACCATACCTACTGTAAAGCATGGTGGTGGAAACATCATGCTTTGGGGCTGTTTCTCTGCAAAGGGGCCAGGACGACTGATCCGGGTACATGAAAGAATGAATGGGGCCATGTATCGTGAGATTTTGAGTGCAAACCTCCTTCCATCAGCAAGGGCATTGAAGATGAAACGTGGCTGGGTCTTTCAACATGACAATGATCCAAAGCACACCGCCAGGGCAACGAAGGAGTGGCTTTGTAAGAAGCATTTCAAGGTCCTGGAGTGGCCTAGCCAGTCTCCAGATCTCAACCCTATAGAAAACCTTTGGAGGGAGTTGAAAGTCCGTGTTGCCAAGCGAAAAGCCCAAAACATCACTGCTGTAGAGGAGATCTGCATGGAGGAATGGGCCAACATACCAACAACAGTGTATGGCAACCTTGTGAAGACTTACAGAAAACGTTTGACCTCTGTCATTGCCAACAAAGGATATATTACAAAGTATTGAGATGAAATTTTGTTTCTGACCAAATACTTATTTTCCACCATAATATGCAAATAAAATGATAAAAAAACAGACAATGTGATTTTCTGGATTTTTTTTTCTCAGTTTGTCTCCCATAGTTGAGGTCTACCTATGATGTTAATTACAGACACCTCTCATCTTTTTAAGTGGTGGAACTTGCACTATTGCTGACTGACTAAATACTTTTTTGCCCCACTGTATATACTATGTATTCCAATTGTCTTTGCTCCAACCACAGTCATAGTAGTGACTTACACTTACATTGCTTTGGAAATCTTAAGGATCCCATCTAGTGCTGGCAGACATAAAGCCTTCTCCACCTGCAGCTCCCACCTCACTGTGGTCTCCATATTCTACTGGACAATGTTCAGTGTTTATATTTTCCCATCAAAAGGTCGTACAATCACCATGAGTAAGATCCTATCACTGCTATATACTGTGCTTACCCCTTTGATGAACCCCATTATATACAGTCTGAGAAATAAAGACATGATAAAAGCCGCACAGAAAGCAGTTTGCAAGAGAATAGTCTAGTAATTTAGTGCCGATTGCAGGAAATTAACCACACTGATGCCGCTGTCAAAATGAAAAGAAGCACTTATCTGCCTGTAAAGGGAGGGGTCTCTTTCTCTCTGCTCCGATCGTCACAACTAGTGATGAGCGAATTTGTTCAGAAAACGATCGACAAACATAAATTCGGCACAAATATGGCACATTAGGATTCGTGATCGGAAACCCTAGCAAAGTTTTATAAAATTGGTAACATTCGGTAAAAGTGCTGAAAAATATTTGCATTGCCACAAAAATATTTAAAGCATTTTAGGAACAATAATGGTGGTGTATCATGAGCGTTTGGCACAAGTTTGATGAGGGGTGGGGGTTTTCAGAGCCCAGAGGCATGACGGTCTTGTAAGCACAGCACAGCAGTCATTTTTTTCCCTCTAACTTTTATGTGTGCACATTGCAGCTAGCCGATCAGGCACATGAAACACCCACAATGTTTTGACACAACGGCTTGTGTCATTGGCTGCTGAAATCACATGTCCCTCTCCATATAAATAGCAGACATTACACATTAAAAATAGACTATTTTCTCTTGCTGAATGAGATACACCCTCCGTTTCTTACATTGTCATGTTGTGGCAGTGTTATGAACCTGTCTGCACACCTAACGCGTATTAAAAAAAAGTTCAATTTTTTTTGTTTGGTGCTGAGTGTGATACAGCTCACCGTATCCCACATTGTCATGTTGTGGTGGTGATGTGAACCTGTCTGCAGACCTAACGCGCATTAAAAACAAACTAATTTTTTTCTGTTGCTGAATGTGACACAGCCCACTGTAGCCCACTGTATCCCACATTGTCATTTTGTGGCATTGATGTGGACCTATCTGCAGTCCTAATGCACATTAAAAAAAGTTCTAATTTTTTCTGTTGCTGAAGGTGATACAGCCAGCGGTATCCCACGTTGTCAATTTGAGGCGGTGATGTGATCCTGTCTTCAGACCTAACACATATTAAAAAAATGTGAATATTTTCTTTTGCTGAATGTTATACAGCTCATTATATCCCACATTGTCATTTTGTGGGATTGAGATGAAGCTGTCTGCAGACCTCAAGCACATTAAAATATTTTTTTTTGTTGATAAACGTAATACATGCCACTATATGCAAGCTTTTCATTCAGTGCCTTTGAAATTGTTCTGTGTGCAGAGCTGTTGCACATTCAAATTAATTTATTTTACTTTTTACAAATGTGATAAAGCAGCCAAGATCTGAATTTGAAATAGTTTTGAGCCTATCTTCTAGATTATGTGCTTCTTTGGCATCCAATTTATCACGGGAAACTTTTATAACTACCTTGAGACGTGCATCTATTACACCTATCTTCTGAAGAGCATCAAACTCTCTATGGTAATTAGTGTTGGGAAGATGAGTAATAGTTGTAGGCTGGATCCTGGATCTTGTACTACCCATAGCCGCCCTGTTATTGATCCAGTTGTACGTTCCCATTCCCGCCCCAAAAAATTCTTCTGTTACTAACGTCATACAGCAGGGGACATGTCACTTTAAAATTGTTTGGAGGCTATCTTCTAGATTATGTGGTTCTTTGGCATCCAATTTCTTATGGGCATCGTTCATACCTAGCTTGAGACACGCATTTGTTGCACCTTTCTTCTGAGGAGCATCAAACGCTCTCTGGTAGTTGGTGTTACTAACGTCATATGAGTCGCCCACCAGGGCTTGGGGTACTTGGTATTGGGTCTGGTCGCTCTTAAAAAGGATGTCACGGTGGCTGCGACCCGGACCGTAGCCCTGGGACTCAATTAAAGGGGAAAGGTCTTTTACGGGAAAAGTGTTTATAAGTCTGTCATGATGCCACTTGTGGTGTTTTTGGTCAATAGTGGGACCAACACAGCGTTAAAGGGGTCCCCTGGAGGATGTTGTTGCAGCACTGATGGTACACTTCCCACAGGCGAAGCGGGTCCCCAGGGGTCCTAAGGTGTATGGTGGTGATGACGGTTGCCGGTAAATGAGTAGAGGACACAAGTTGTAAGTCTTTATCTGGTTTACTGTAGTTCGCAGGCCACAGTCCAGAGCATTGGCAGCAGGTGCATAGGAGTCCAGGCAGCCTTGCTGCCTGAAGGGTTCCAAACAAGGTCCTAATTCTTTCAGTTTTTTCTTCTGTCCTGGGGCAGGAACCAGTATGGCAGGCAGCTTGAACTGTACTTTCTGGGGTCTCTACATGGTGACTCCAGGCTCTAGGATGCTGCTGTGCCACAGGCATAATTTGGGCAATGTCTGTATGATCTTATGCCCTCTGGTTCTGACGAGTGTCCTGTAGTTCCACTCTAACTTTGGGCTCCCAGTACCCGGCCTTTGCACACTGATGTAATAATTATAGGAGATAATTCAGGAGACTCTTTGTGTGGAACAAGACAACAGGACACAGTTTTATAAGTGGTAAAGTTTATATTATCACACGGTGATTCAAACGGGTGCAGAGAGAAACTCAAGTCCACAACACTTGGTGCAAATACTAAACGCAGCTTAGCAGTCGATAGGAAACTTCAGAGGTAGATGCAAACAAACAGAAAGTCTATGAATCACAGTTATTCTTGAGGAAACTTGACACGAATAGATCCTTGACTTAGTCCAGATACAGATAGGTATGCTATAAGGCAGTTCAAATCATATCTTAGCTCAACCAGGGAGGCCTGGTTAATAGTCTCATGTTTTGCAGAGCAGCAAACAGCTTACATGTCCAGCAAATGCAGATGGAAGTAACATGAGCAGCAGATGAAGGAGGATTACTGAACACTGGTGTATGCAGCAGGAACTCAGAGCAGAGTGGCAGGATCTCCAACACAGGTTCTCAGGAGCAGGTGCAGGTGCAAGGCCAGGGAGTGATCAGGAGCGGGATGCAAAGTAGAATAATATAGCACAGACTGAAGGCTGGGTTGGAGTTTTATAGCAGGAAGACAAGTGCACATGAGACCAAAGACGCCATGTTGGAAAAGGGCAGTAATGCACAAAAGGTAAAACATGTTCAGAGTCCTGACATTACTCCCTCCTTAGAAGCGGCCTCAGGACGATCCTGGGCCTGGTTTCTCAGGGAATCTCTGATGAAAACGAGAAACCTTCTGTTGGGCATTGATGTTTTCCACAGGTTCCCAAAAGTCTTCCTCAGGGGGATATCCCTGCCATCTTATCAGATATTGGAGCCGATTCCTGCGAATCCTGGAATCAATAATTTCCTCCACCACAAATTGTTCTTGCCGATCAATCAACACAGGCTGCGGAGGTGGCACAACATGTCCCTTGAAGGTATTAGGAGATACAGGCTTTAGCAAAGATATATGAAAAACTGGGTGTACCTTCATTGTCCTAGGTAGCTTCAGCCGGCAGGCCACAGAGCTCACAATACCGTTCATCTTGAAAGGGCCAATGAATTTCTGTGCAAGTTTTTGTGAAGGAACATTTAACTTCAGATTCTTAGTTGGTAACCACACGGAATCTCCTACCTTGAACATGGGTGCAGGTTTACGGAATCTATCAGCCGATCTCTTTTAACGTTCTTGAGCCATGGTCAGGGATTCCTTCAGAACCTCCAGATTTTGTCTCATCGCAGTCAGCCTTTCCTCCACTGCTGGAACCGGAGAATTAATTGGAGACCTAGGTAAAATACACAGATGATAACCCAGATTGGCAAAGAAAGGTGTGAATTTAGTGGAGGCGCTCTGAGAATTATTATATGAAAATTCGGCTAACAGCAACAACTCCAACCAATCATCTTGGAGATGGCTGATATAGCATCTTAGATATTGTTCCAGCATCTGGTTGGTACGCTCAGTCTGACCATTTGTCTGGGGATGGTAAGCAGATGAGAGACAGACATTAATATTGAGTGCAGAGCAAAACCCCTTCCAGAATCTTGAAGTGAACTGTACTCCACAGTCAGAGATGATCTCATTTGGCACCCCATGCAACTGAAAGACATTTTGTATAACCAAGTTCACTGTATCTTTAGCTGAGGGGAGGCCGGTGCACGGAACAAAATGAGCAGCTTTAGTCAGGCAATCAACTACCACCATGATTTTATTCATGCCCCCCGATGTAGGCAGCTCCACAATAAAGTCCATTGATATAGACCCCCAAGGGCGGGATGAAACTGGTAATGGTTGTAGAAGACCCGTAGGTGCCACATGAGGAGTCTTGTAAAGGGCACATACCTCGCAAGAGAGAACATAGTCCTTGGTATCCTTCAGGCAAGTTGGCCACCAGAAGAATTGGCTCAGGAGCTCTTGTGTCTTCTGGACCCTCATGTGACCAGCCAACTTGGAGTCATGTACCAACTTGATGATCTGCAGATGGAAGACCTCCGGGACGTAGATACGTCGATCTCTGAACCACATGCCACCCTTAAAGACAAGATTAATATCCACAGGTGGGTTGGCCAGAAATACATCATCGTCATAGGCCTCCCTGCACTCCTTCCACAAGTCCTGATCATGGATAACTCTGATGAAATTGGCATCAGATAGAATGTTCTTGGACGGGGCTCCAGGTATGGAATCCGCAGCATGGATTCGGGATAAAGCATCAGCCTTCCCATTACGAGAACCTGGATGGTACGAGATAACAAAGTTAAATTGATTTAGAAATAAGTTCCAACGAGCCTGATGAGGAGAAAGACATCTAGCAGATCTAAGGAACTCTAGATTGCGATGGTCAGTTAGCACTAGGGTTGAGCGACTTTTATTTTTATAGGATCGGGTCGGGTTTCACAAAACCCGACTTTCTCAAAAGTCGGGTCGAGTGAAATCGGCCGATCCTATAAAAAAGTCAGGAACGGGGTCGGCCGAAACACAAAACTCAATGCAGCGCAATGGGATACTATGGTTCCCAGGGTCTGAAGGAAAGGAAACTCTCCTTCAGGCCCTGGGATCCATATTTAAGTGTAAAATAAAGAATTAAAATGAAAAATATTGATATACTCACCTCTCCGATGCAGCCTGGACATCACCGCTGGTAACCGGCATCTTCCGTTCCTAAGAATGGCGCTTGAAAGACCTTTCGATGACGTCACGGCTTGTGATTGGTCGCGGCGGCCCACGTGACCGCTCAGCGACCAATCACAACAAGCCGTGATGTAATTCTCAGGTCCTAAATTCCTCATTCTAGGAATTTAGGCCATGAGAATTACGTCACGGCTTGTAATTGGTCGCTGAGCGGTCACATGGGCCGCCGCGACCAATCACAAGCCGTGACGTCATGTAAGGCTATTCACGCGCGCACTCTTAGGAAGGAAGGCTGCCGGAAAGAAGCCGAGGGTGAGTATATTCCTATTAGATATATACTCACCCTCGGAAGCACCCTACTTCTTTCCGGCAGCCTTCCTTCTTAAGAATGAGCGCGTGAAGGACCTTTCGATGACGTCACGGCTTGTGATTGGTCGCGGCGGCCCACGTGACCGCTCAGCGACCAATCACAAGCCGTGACGTAATTCTGATGTGCTAAATTCCTAGAATGAGGAATTTAGGACCTGAGAATTACGTCACGGCTTGTTGTGATTGGTCGCTGAGCGGTCACGTGGGCCGCCGCGACCAATCACAAGCCGTGACGTCATCGAAAGGTCTTTCAAGCGCCATTCTTAGGAACGGAAGATGCCGGTTACCAGCGGCGATGTCCAGGCTGCGTCGGAGAGGTGAGTATATCAATATTTTTTATTTTAATTCTTTATTTTACACTTAAATGTGGATTCCGATACCGATTTCCGATATCGCAAACATATCGGAACTCGGTATCGGAATTCCGATACCAGATTCAGAAGATCGCCGACCTCATGGCCGACCCCACACAGGGGTCGGGTCGGGTTTCATGAAACCCGACTTTGCCAAAAGTCTGCGACTTCTGAAAATGGCCGACCCATTTCGCTCAACCCTAGTTAGCACTATGATCTGTTGTGCAGCTTCTTGCAGATGATGCCTCCATTCTTTGAAAGCTGCAATAATAGCCAGCAATTCCTTGTCTCCCACGTCATAATTGTTCTCTGCTGAGGTTAGTCTACGGGAAAAGAAAGCACAAGGATGTAGCAGACCCTTCTGTCCAGTTCTTTGGGAGAGAATAGCCCCCAAAGCATTATCAGAAGCGTCCACCTCCACAATGAAAGGATGTGTTGGATCTGGGTGTATCAACAGCGATGCTGATGTGAAACAGATCTTCAGCCGATCAAAAGCTTCTTGAGCCTGTGATGACCACTTAAAGGGCATCTCCTTCTTTGTCAAGGAAGTAATGGGATGGACAATATCAGAAAAATTTCAAATGAAGCATCTGTAGAAATTTGCAAAACCAATAAAACGTTGGACCTCCTTAACGTTCTTGGGTGCCGGCCAGTCAAGGATAGCCTGAATCTTGCCAGATTCCATGTTCAGCCCCTGGGGAGAGATGATATAACCCAAGAACTGTATCTCAGAACGATGGAACTCACATTTTTCTGGCTTGATATACAGTTGGTTCTCTTTCAGACGTCTTAAAACAGTTTTGACATGTTCTTCATGTTCCTGTAGAGTGTCAGAAAAGATTAGTATTTCGTCCAAATAGATCACCACAAACTGGTCCAACAAATCTCTGAAGATGTCAATAACAAGGTGTTGAAATGCTGCAGGGGCGTTACAAAGCCCGAAGGCCATCACAAGAGATTCAAAGTGTCCATACCGGCATCTGAATGCTGTCTTCCACTCATCCCCTGGACGAATATGCACCAAATTATAAGCCCCACGAAGATCCAGCTTAGAAAACACCTTAGCATGGCGGACTCTTTCCAGTAATTCGGGAATCAGAGGCAAAGGGTAATGGTTTCACACGGTTACCTTATTGAGTTCCCGATAGTCAACACAGGGTCTCAGGGTCCCATCCTTCTTCTTTACAAACAAAATGGGTGCCCTTGCTGGTGAGGAAGAAGGACATATGAAGCCTTTGGCCAGATTTTCATCAATATACTCCTTTAAGGCTTGAAGCTCAGGTGCCACCAAAGGATATACGTGACCAAAAGGAATATCTGCCTCAGGAAGCAACTCAATGGAAGTCATAATGCCTGAGTGGAGGAAGCTGATCTGCATTCTTCTTGTCACAGAGGTCAGAGAACTCTTTATATGCTGGAGGTAAAGAAGATACCTGTACATGTGGTTCCGTAGCCGTAGACTCAGGGACAGCTTCTGTTAAGGCTGAGTTGCTCCTTGTTGGAAAGATTATCTCCTTTGTCTCACAGTTAATTGGGTTCTGAGAATGCAACCAAGGAATGCCTAAAATCACAGGAAAATGAGAAGAAATTAGCAAGAAAGAAAGTTGCTCCTGATGATTAGGCTCCAACAAAATTTCAAGGGGTAAGGTCTCCTGATCCACAGGCCCAGAGATTAAAGGTGACCCATCCACTGATTCCATGGTAATTGGAGAGGTTCTTTGCTAAATTTTAATACCATGTTCCTTGGCAAATGCGATATCCATGAAATTGCCACCTGCACCAGAGTCAATCATAGCTGAACTGGAAATCCACTGTCCTGAACACAGGATCTTAATAGGGAGAGAACAGTGAGAGTTCTTTTCCTTCAGCTCCTGGGGGGGTGAAGTCATAGAAAGTGAATGGAATACAGCGTTTAAAGGCAGGCTACATTCAAAGATGTCAGATTCATCATCACAGTTGTCATACTCCCCTATTGCTGCTAGCACCTTGTTAGGCCATCTAGGACACTTAGGACAATTGATCAAGAAGTGGTCAGACTGGCCGCAGTGGAAACATAGACTTTCACGAAGGTGATGCTCCCGGCGCTCATTGATGTCGCATCTCTGAACGGAATCAATTTGCATGGGCACCTCCTCCACTTCCCAAGAAGTTTTACCTGCAGGCTCTTTGGAAGGAAGTGAAAAGTTAGAAATACGGTTATATGCAGCAAATTTCTCCTGCCTACTCTCAGTAAGGTGAATGTCTATGCGCATACAATGCTGTATAAATGTCTCTAGTTCTTGTGGTGACTCCGAGCGAGCTAGTTCATCTTTTATAATACTAGACAGACCCCTTTTAAAAATAGGCAATTGGGCATAACTGTCCCAATTGGTATCTACCGCCAATCTCCTGAATTCAGTGGCATGCTCAATAACAGAATGTTTAGCCTGGCATAAAGACAACAAAGCAGATTCAGCGGTTGCACGGTGATTAGGGTCATCAAACATTAATGCCATAGCGGCCAAGAAATCATCCAAGTCATTTAACCGTGGGTCACGAGACTCAATCTTTGGATTCGCCCAGGCGAGCGCTCATGAGGTCAGTAGCATTATAACACACAATACTTTGGATCTATCATTAGGAAAACGGTCAGCATGCACATCAAAATATAGCATACATTGATTCACAAAGCCACGAAATTTGTCGCGATCACCATTAAATCTGAATGTGGGCAACTTAGGTGGGCTAGCTGGTGGCGGTTGCCCAGAGGGTAAAGACACTTGTGCAGCTATTTGCGTGCTTATGTCCTGAAAAGCCCGTCCATACTGGGACTCTATGCCAGCAAGTTTGTTTTCCTGGGCTGCCATGCGGTTGCTCAAGTCCTGCAAAGTCTGTCCAAACACTTGTTGATTGAGTTCAAAGCTTCCAAACTTCTTTTGCAGACCTTCCACATCTTTCTGCAGTGATCTAATTATGGAAAACACCTGCTCTAATCTGCTCTCTGCAGTCATTGTTCCAGCGCCAGTGTGATCTTATGTATGTGGTTTGAGGGTTCGGATGAAATAAGCCCCTAGAATACCGGTACCTCCGGTGAGAAGTTTTGCGTGTGCTATTCTGACTGCATGTTCGATCCCTTTGGTAGCTGTGTTCCTCTGTGAGGTTAACAGGGCACAGCGTTCTCTTGTCTTAAGTGACTCTGTGAAGTAACTGAGTTCACTTATACCGCCATATAGTACCGTCACTTACTAGCAGCGGGTTTTACCCCTGCACGACGGACCCCGGGTTGAGAACGCACCTATTACTTTATAAATAAATATTTGGTGCATTCCCTAACACCCCTCCTTGCCTGTATTTGGAAGGTGTTATGTGTGTGATAACCTGCGAAAGGGAATCTTGCCTGTCTCCAGGCATAACACTACCCTCCCCGAGAGGAAGGCAGCACTACTGTGGTACCCGAACTCCTGGGGTTCCACACATACAGTAGAGGAGATCTCAGTTTTAAATAGTTTGGAGCACATCTTCTTTGTCATGCAGGCCTCATCCACATAGATTTTTTTTTTCTATGACTATCTCGATTCAGTATGCCATATTTCACTTCCTCATTTAGTTCCACTGAAATTCTGCGCTGCAAAGGTGATGCAAAAATGAAAAATCAAAGTGAAAAATCAAATTTTTAGTTGGTAATACTCTGCTCATAGCACACTATCTGAGCAACATGATTGGAAAAAGCAAAGTCATGGTGGAAGGGGGTTTAGCCTCAAGGTATAAATGGGGTAGGTTATGAAATTGATGCCACTTAATTGGTATCTGCCATAAATTTTTGGAAATGTGCACACTGTTGCTTGGTTGTCGGTTCCTATTATACTATTTCTACTCTCTTGAAATTTATACTACTTTAATACTACTTTATTGGTGTCTCGAACTAATTTTTGGAAAAGTGTACACTCATGGTTGGGTATACATCTGCTGGGTTGGCTGTAGTGGGAGATGTCGCTCCCCATTATACTATTTTTTACTCTTGTGTAATTGATGCCATTTTGTTGGTGTCTGCCACTAATTGTTGAAATATAAGCACTCCTGGTTAGATGTCCAACTGTCCATCTGCTGAGTTGGGTGTAGTGGAAGACCTGTCGGTCCCTATTATACAATTTCTACTGTGGTTAAATTGATGACACTTTGTTGGTTTCTGCCACTAATTTTTGGAAATGTGAACATTTCTGTTCTGTATTCATCTGCTAAATTGTTGGTGTCTGCCAAAAAGTTTTTTAAACATGTAGACTCCTATTTGATTCTCCTTCATGTGTGTTGCCTGTAGCAGTGGGCCTTGGATTTAGCAGTCTGCAGCTGCTTCCACTGATTGTCTTTTTGGGCTCGGCTATTTAGCCTGGCTCTATCCTTCTGTTAGTGCCAGTTGTCAATGTTCCTAGTTGGAGTCACATCTCTGCTTGGATTTCTTTGCTATTCTGACCAGATCATTAAAGATAAGTCCTGGCTTGGTCCTTGGTAGTCCATATGTTGTGGACTTAATAGTTCTGTACATTCTATGTTTTTTCTAGTCCAGCTTGTCAGTATGGATTTATTCAGTTAAGCTGGAAGCTCTGGAGAAGCAGATTTATCCTCCACACCTTTAGTCAGGTGGTGGAGATTTTTGTAAACTCTGTGGTGGATTTTTCTAGTATTTTTATACTGACTGCACAGTACTCTATCCTGTCCTATCTATCTAGCTAGATTGGCCTCCTTTTGCTATATCCTGGTTTCATTCTGTGTATGTCATTTCCCTCTTCACTCACAGTCAATATTTGTGGGGGGCTGCCTATCTTTTGGGGATTTTCTCTGAGGCAAGATAGCTTTCCTGATTCTATCTTTAGGGGTATTTAGTTCTCCGGCTGTGACGAGATGTCAAGGGAGTGACAGGAACATTCCACGGCTACTTCTAGTGTTGTGTTAAGTTCAGGGTCTGCGGTCAGTAAAGGTACCACCTCCTCAAGAGCACGTCCCATGTTGCTCCTAAACCATTAGTTCATAACAGTACAACTGGCCAGCAATGAGATAAATGCATCTCCAAAGAAGGAAAAAAAAAAGAGTTCTGAGCTATTTTTTTTTCTTTTGCAGTTTGTTATGTCTTTTTTTCCTCTTAATCTCTGGGTGGTTCAGGATCTTGGCGTTGGCATGGATGTTCAGGGTTTGTTTTCTTGTGTGGATCAACTTGCTGCAAGAGTACAGAGTATTCAAGATTATGTCGTTCAGACTCCGGCTTTAGAGCCTAGAATTCCAATGCCAGACCTGTTTTTTGGGGACAGATCTAAGTTTTTGAACTTTAAAAATAACTGGTTGCTTTGAAACCCCGTTCCTCTGGTGATCCCATTCAGCAGGTTAAAATTGTCATCTCTCTGCTGCGTGGCGATCCTCAGGACTGGGCATTCTCCCTCGAATCAGGGAATCCGGCATTGCTTAATGTAGATGCATTTTTTCAAGCGCTAGGATTATTGTATGACGAACCTAATTCAGTGGATCATGCAGAAAAAACTTTGTTAACCCTGTGTCAGGGTCTGGAAGCGGCAGAATTATACTGTCAGAAATTTAGAAAATGGTCTGTGCTCACTAAATGGAATGAGGATGCTGGTCTGAGTGATTCTATGTCTCTGGCCATTCAGATTGATCGGCGCCTGCGCGAGCGCAGAGTTGTGCACAATATGGCATTGTCCTCTGAGCGGAGTCCTGAGCCTATGCAGTGTGATAGGATTTTGACCAGAGCAGATCGGCAGGGACTCAGACGTCAGAATGGGCTATGTTTTTACTGTGGTGATTCTGCTCATGTTATTTCTGATTGCCCTAAGCGTACTAAGAGGGTCGCTAGGTCTGTTACCATCAGTACTGTACAGCCTAAATTTCTCTTATCTGAGACCTTGATTTGCTCATTGTCATCATTTTCTGTAATGGCATTTGTGGATTCAGGTGCTGCCCTGAACTTAATGGACTTAGAATTCGCCAAGCGTTGTGGTTTCTCCTTGCAGCCTTTGCAGAGCCCCATTCCTTTGAGGGGCATTGATGCCACACCGTTGGCCAAGGATAAACCTCAGTATTGGACACAGCTGACCATGTGCATGGCTCCAGCACATCAAGAAGATTGCCGTTTTCTGGTGTTGCATAATTTGCATGATGTTGTTGTACTGGGTTTTCCATGGTTACAGGTACATAATCCAGTGCTCGATTGGAAATCTACGTCTGTGACTAGTTGGGGTTGCCAAGGGGTTCATAGTGATGTTCCTTTGATGTCTATTTCCTCTTCCCCTTCTTCAGAAGTTCCTGAGTTTTTGTCGGATTTCCAGGATGTATTTGATGAGCCCAAGTCCAGTTCCCTTCCTCCACATAGGGACTGTGATTGTGCTATTAACTTGATTCCTGGCTCTAAGTTCCCTAAGGGCCGACTTTTCAATCTGTCTGTGCCAGAACATGCCGCCATGCGGAGTTATGTTAAGGAGTCTTTGGAGAAAGGGCATATTCGTCCATCTTCGTCACCATTGGGAGCGGGATTCTTTTTTGTTGCCAAGAAGGATGGCTCCTTGAGACCCTGTATTGATTATCGCCTTCTTAATAAGATCACGGTCAAATTTCAATACCCTTTACCTTTGCTTTCTGATTTGTTTGCTAGGATTAAGGGGGCTAGTTGGTTTACTAAGATTGACCTTCGAGGGGCGTATAATCTTGTTTGTATTAAACAGGGTGATGAATGGAAAACTGCATTTAATATGCCCGAAGGCCATTTTGAATACCTTGTGATGCCGTTCGGGCTTTCTAATGCTCCATCTGTATTTCAGTGAAGGAACAGATGATTGGCCTCGGGGAGACCAAAACATCCAAAACCGCGGAGACACCATCACGTGTTTCTCAACGCAGTGATCCAGAACACTGCCCCCATCCCTTATGGGAAATATGCAAACGCATGTAGGATAGCTGCGGAGACACCATCACGTGTTTCTCAAAAAAAGAAACACGTGATCGTGTCTCCGCAGCTATCCTCCATCTGTATTTCAGTCCTTCATGCATGATATTTTTCGCAATTATCTTGATAAATTCATGATTGTATATTTGGATGATATTTTGATTTTTTCCGATGATTGGGAGTCTCATGTGAAGCAGGTCAGGATGGTGTTTCAGATCCTTCGTGATAATGCTTTATTTGTGAAGGGGTCTAAGTCCCTATTTGGAGTTCAGATGGTTTCTTTTTTGGGGTTCATTTTTTCTCCCTCGTCTATAGAAATGGATCCTGTTAAGGTCCAGGCCATTCACGATTGGATTCAACCCACATCTGTGAAGAGCCTTCAGAAATTTTTGGGCTTTGCTCATTTTTATCGCCGTTTCATTGCCAACTTCTCTAGTGTGGTTAAGCCCCTGACCGATTTGACGAAGAAATGCGCTGATGTGGCGAATTGGTCCTCTGCGGCGGTTGACGCCTTTCAGAAACTTAAACGCCGATTTACTTCTGCCCCTGTGTTGCGTCAGCCAGATGTTTCTCTTCCTTTTCAGGTTGAGGTTGACGCTTCTGAGATTGGGGCAGGGGCCGTTTTGTCTCAGAGGAATTCTGATGGTTCTTTAATGAAACTGTGTGCCTTCTTTTCCAGAAAGTTTTCGCCTGCGGAACGCTATTATGATGTCGGCAATCGGGAGTTGTTGGTTATGAAGTGGGCATTTGAGGAGTGGCGACATTGGCTTGAGGGAGCCAAGCACCGTGTTGTGGTCTTGACTAGGGTTGAGCGACTTTCATTTTTTTAAGATCGAGTCGGGTTTTGTGAAACCCGACTTAGTCCAGAGTCGAGTCGAGTGCAGTCGGCCGATTATCGCTAGAAGTCGGGGATCGACCGAAACACGAAACCCAATGCAAGTCAATGGGGAAGCATAGTCGGCAGTGAGTGGAGGCCAGGAAAACACCTACAGTGCCCATTTTAATGCCAAAAACATCCATTCTTGTTTCTGAAGCTTGTCAATCTTAATTAACTTTATAATAATAGTTGTTCAATGGAACTTGGGGGTGATTTGGCAAATTTGTGGGGGGTAGGGCTGGTTCAAGGTTTTAGTGGGCCCAGGAAACGTGGACTATGTCACGGCGGTGAAGCAGGGAGAGGTAAGTATTTCAATGTTGCAAGTGCTGTGATCCTGAGC
Organism: Ranitomeya variabilis; assembly: GCF_051348905.1. Classification (NCBI taxonomy): domain Eukaryota; kingdom Metazoa; phylum Chordata; class Amphibia; order Anura; family Dendrobatidae; genus Ranitomeya; species Ranitomeya variabilis. The sequence continues at coordinate 24,061,213 of NC_135236.1, read as the reverse complement.
AAGCAGGGGGGGGCCACTCGTTCGCATTGGCACTGGCACAGGGCCCCTCAAAGTACAGCGATGTGTTTGCATGGCGGGGGCGCCTCCCACCAGCAGCGACACTTTTGCGTACTCTGAGGGGCCCTGTGCCAGTGACGTCGCCAACGAGTATGCCCCCCCACCTGATGAAGGAACCTGCACTTTCATCTGCACCTTCCTCTTTGTCCCTGTGTAAGGTGGTATAAAATGCGGGAAGGGGAACCTGACTTTCAGCAGGGTCAGATTCTGGCTGTGTAGAGTGCAAGGGAAATGTAGTGGTCTAGGTCAATGTACCAGCAGACTCATGTAGCAGTGGCTGGGCAGTGGGCAGGATGAGGAGGAAACAGATATAGGGCCAAAGAATAAAGTAGGCTAAATGCAGTTCAAAATTGGTAACAGGACTAAACAGGCGGCATTGCTTTGTTGAGTGGAGTAGCAAACCCAGGAGCAGCAGACACTGTTTTAAGGGCCCAAACACACTAATAGGCCAAATGCAGTTTAATATCTGCTACTGTAGGCCAAAAGCCAGAAGGTTGAAGCTCAGCTTTATACAGTTGAGGACAACACCAGGGAGCGGCAGAAACCGTTAGTAGGCCCTAACCACCATTTTGTTTTTTAAAAAACACTTAATGAGAGCCAGAAGGTTGAAGCTCAGCTGTATTCAGTTGAGGACAACACCAGGGAGGGGCAGAAACCGTTAGTAGGCCCTAAACACCATTTTGTTTTTTAAATAAACACCAGTTAATGAGAGGCAGAAGGTTGAAGCTCAGCTGTATTCAGTTGAGGGCAACACCAGGGAGGGGCAGAAACCGTTAGCAGGCCCTAAACACCATTTAAAAAAAACAAAAACAGCAGTTAATGAGAGGCAGAAGGTTGAAGCTCAGCTGTATTCAGTTGAGGGCAACACCAGGGAGGGGCAGAAACCGTTAGTAGGCCCTAAACACCATTTAAAAAAAAAAAAACAGCAGTTAATGAGAGGCAGAAGGTTGAAGCTCAGCTGTATTCAGTTGAGGACAACACCAGGGAGGGGCAGACACCGTTAGTAGGCCGGAACCACCATTTTTTTTTTAAAACAGCAGTTAATCAGAGCCAGAAGGTAGAAGCTCAGCTTTATTCAGTTGAGGACAACAGAAGGCAGGGGCAGACACCGTTAGTAGGCCGGAACCACCATTTTTTTTTAAAAACAGCAGTTAATCAAAGCCAGAAGGTAGAAGCTCAGCTTTATTCAGTTGAGGACAACTTGAATTAGGGACTGCAGACAGAATTAGCAGGCTGTCCCCTGTGTGGACCATGCATCCAATACATTAACCCATTGAGCCACAAAGGACACGTAACCTTCCGTGGCCATGCCTACAGGTCCATGTGTCTGTTGTCAGGTGTACCTTTGTCAGTGGAGGCCTAGTGGAAGGAGGGACCGCAGACAGGCTTCGAAGGCCTAACACAATAAAATGGGCTGGCTGTAGGCACTTTATAATTGGTTCCAGGGGTACACGGGCAGCAGTGGTCTGGTCAGTGGAGGCCTAGTGGAAGGAGGGACCGCAGACAGGCTTCGAAAGCCTAACACAATAAAATGGGCTGGCTGTAGGCACTTTATAATTGGTTCCAGGGGTACACGGGCAGCAGTGGTCTGGTCAGTGGAGGCCTAGTGGAAGGAGGGACCACAGACAGGCTTTGAAGGCCTAACACAATAAAATGGGCTGGCTATAGGCACTTTATATTTGGTTCCAGGGGTACACGGGCAGCAGTGGTCTGGTCAGTGTAGGCCTAGTGGAAGGAGGGACCGCAGACAGGCTTCGAAGGCCTAACACAATAAAATGGGCTGGCTGTAGGCACTTTAAAATTGGTTCCAGGGGTACACGGGCAGCAGTGGTCTGGTCAGTGGAGGCCTAGTGGAAGGAGGGACCGCAGACAGGCTTCGAAGGCCTAACACAATAAAATGGGCTGGCTGTAGGCACTTTATAATTGGTTCCAGGGGTACACGGGCAGCAGTGGTCTGGTCAGAAAACATATCGGAACTCGGTATCGGAATTCCGATACCAGATTCAGAAGATCGCCGACCTCATGGCCGACCCCACACAGGGGTCGGGTCGGGTTTCATGAAACCCGACTTTGCCAAAAGTCTGCGACTTCTGAAAATGGCCGACCCATTTCGCTCAACCCTAGTTAGCACTATGATCTGTTGTGCAGCTTCTTGCAGATGATGCCTCCATTCTTTGAAAGCTGCAATACTAGCCAGCAATTCCTTGTCTCCCACGTCATAATTCTTCTCTGCTGAGGTTAGTCTACGGGAAAAGAAAGCACAAGGATGTAGCAGACCCTTCTGTCCAGTTCTTTGGGAGAGAATAGCCCCCAAAGCATTATCAGAAGCGTCCACCTCCACAATGAAAGGATGTGTTGGATCTGGGTGTATCAACAGCGATGCTGATGTGAAACAGATCTTCAGCCGATCAAAAGCTTCTTGAGCCTGTGATGACCACTTAAAGGGCATCTCCTTCTTTGTCAAGGAAGTAATGGGATGGACAATATCAGAACAATTTCAAATGAAGCATCTGTAGAAATTTGCAAAACCAATAAAACGTTGGACCTCCTTAACGTTCTTGGGTGCCGGCCAGTCAAGAATAGCCTGAATCTTGCCAGATTCCATGTTCAGCCCCTGGGGAGAGATGATATAACCCAAGAACTGTATCTCAGAACGATGGAACTCACATTTTTCTGGCTTGATATACAGTTGGTTCTCTTTCAGACGTCTTAAAACAGTTTTGACATGTTCTTCATGTTCCTGTAGAGTGTCAGAAAAGATTAGTATATCGTCCAAATAGATCACCACAAACTGGTCCAACAAATCTCTGAAGATGTCAATAACAAGGTGTTGAAATGCTGCAGGGGCGTTACAAAGCCCGAAGGCCATCACAAGAGATTCAAAGTGTCCATACCGGCATCTGAATGCTGTCTTCCACTCATCCCCTGGACGAATATGCACCAAATTATAAGCCCCACGAAGATCCAGCTTAGAAAACACCTTAGCATGGCGGACTCTTTCCAGTAATTCGGGAATCAGAGGCAAAGGGTAATGGTTTCACACGGTTACCTTATTGAGTTCCCGATAGTCAACACAGGGTCTCAGGGTCCCATCCTTCTTCTTTACAAACAAAATGGGTGCCCTTGCTGGTGAGGAAGAAGGACATATGAAGCCTTTGGCCAGATTTTCATCAATATACTCCTTTAAGGCGTGAAGCTCAGGTGCCGCCAAAGGATATACGTGACCAAAAGGAATATCTGCCCCAGGAAGCAACTCAATGGAAGTCATAATGCCTGAGTGGAGGAAGCTGATCTGCATTCTTCTTGTCACAGAGGTCAGAGAACTCTTTATATGCTGGAGGTAAAGAAGATACCTGTACATGTGGTTCCGTAGCTGTGGACTCAGGGACAGCTTCTGTTAAGGCTGAGTTGCTCCTTGTTGGAAAGATTATCTCCTTTGTCTCACAGTTAATTGGGTTCTGAGAATGCAACCAAGGAATGCCTAAAATCACAGGAAAATGAGAAGAAATTAGCAAGAAAGAAAGTTGCTCCTGATGATTAGGCTCCAACAAAATTTCAAGGGGTAAGGTCTCCTGATCCACAGGCCCAGAGATTAAAGGTGACCCATCCACTGATTCCATGGTAATTGGAGAGGTTCTTTGCTAAATTTTAATACCATGTTCCTTGGCAAATGCGATATCCATGAAATTGCCACCTGCACCAGAGTCAATCATAGCTGAACTGGAAATCCACTGTCCTGAACACAGGATCTTAATAGGGAGAGAACAGTGAGAGTTCTTTTCCTTCAGCTCCTGGGGGGGTGAAGTCATAGAAAGTGAATGGAATACAGCGTTTAAAGGCAGGCTACATTCAAAGATGTCAGATTCATCATCACAGTTGTCATACTCCCCTATTGCTGCTAGCACCTTGTTAGGCCATCTAGGACACTTAGGACAATTGATCAAGAAGTGGTCAGACTGGCCACAGTGGAAACATAGACTTTCACGAAGGTGATGCTCCCGGCGCTCATTGATGTCGCATCTCTGAACGGAATCAATTTGCATGGGCACCTCCTCCACTTCCCAAGAAGTTTTACCTGCAGGCTCTTTGGAAGGAAGTGAAAAGTTAGAAATACGGTTATATGCAGCAAATTTCTCCTGCCTACTCTCAGTAAGGTGAATGTCTATGCGCATACAATGCTGTATAAATGTCTCTAGTTCTTGTGGTGACTCCGAGCGAGCTAGTTCATCTTTTATAATACTAGACAGACCCCTTTTAAAAATAGGCAATTGGGCATAACTGTCCCAATTGGTATCTACCGCCAATCTCCTGAATTCAGTGGCATGCTCAATAACAGAATGTTTAGCCTGGCATAAAGACAACAAAGCAGATTCAGCGGTTGCACGGCGATTAGGGTCATCAAACATTAATGCCATAGCGGCCAAGAAATCATCCAAGTCATTTAACCGTGGGTCACGAGACTCAATCTTTGGATTCGCCCAGGCGAGCGCTCATGAGGTCAGTAGCATTATAACACACAATACTTTGGATCTATCATTAGGAAAACGGTCAGCATGCACATCAAAATATAGCATACATTGATTCACAAAGCCACGAAATTTGTCGCGATCACCATTAAATCTGAATGTGGGCAACTTAGGTGGGCTAGCTGGTGGCGGTTGCCCAGAGGGTAAAGACACTTGTGCAGCTATTTGCGTGCTTATGTCCTGAAAAGCCCGTCCATACTGGGACTCTATGCCAGCAAGTTTGTTTTCCTGGGCTGCCATGCGGTTGCTCAAGTCCTGCAAAGTCTGTCCAAACACTTGTTGATTGAGTTCAAAGCTTCCAAACTTCTTTTGCAGACCTTCCACATCTTTCTGCAGTGATCTAATTATGGAAAACACCTGCTCTAATCTGCTCTCTGCAGTCATTGTTCCAGCGCCAGTGTGATCTTATGTATGTGGTTTGAGGGTTCAGATGAAATAAGCCCCTAGAATACCGGTACCTCCGGTGAGAAGTTTTGCGTGTGCTATTCTGACTGCATGTTCGATCTCTTTGGTAGCTGTGTTCCTCTGTGAGGTTAACAGGGCACAGCGTTCTCTTGTCTTAAGTGACTCTGTGAAGTAACTGAGTTCACTTATACCGCCATATAGTACCGTCACTTACTAGCAGCGGGTTTTACCCCTGCACGACGGACCCCGGGTTGAGAACGCACCTATTACTTTATAAATAAATATTTGGTGTATTCCCTAACACCCCTCCTTGCCTGTATTTGGAAGGTGTTATGTGTGTGATAACCTGCGAAAGGGAATCTTGCCTGTCTCCAGGCATAACACTACCCTCCCCGAGAGGAAGGCAGCACTACTGTGGTACCCGAACTCCTGGGGTTCCACACATACAGTAGAGGAGATCTCAGTTTTAAATAGTTTGGAGCACATCTTCTTTGTCATGCAGGCCTCATCCACATAGATTTTTTTTTTCTATGACTATCTCGATTCAGTATGCCATATTTCACTTCCTCATTTAGTTCCACTGAAATTCTGCGCTGCAAAGGTGATGCAAAAATGAAAAATCAAAGTGAAAAATCAAATTTTTAGTTGGTAATACTCTGCTCATAGCACACTATCTGAGCAACATGATTGGAAAAAGCAAAGTCATGGTGGAAGGGGGTTTAGCCTCAAGGTATAAATGGGGTAGGTTGTGAAATTGATGCCACTTAATTGGTATCTGCCATAAATTTTTGGAAATGTGCACACTGTTGCTTGGTTGTCGGTTCCTATTATACTATTTCTACTCTCTTGAAATTTATACTACTTTAATACTACTTTATTGGTGTCTCGAACTAATTTTTGGAAAAGTGTACACTCATGGTTGGGTATACATCTGCTGGGTTGGCTGTAGTGGGAGATGTCGCTCCCCATTATACTATTTTTTACTCTTGTGTAATTGATGCCATTTTGTTGGTCTCTGCCACTAATTGTTGAAATATAAGCACTTCTGGTTAGATGTCCAACTGTCCATCTGCTGAGTTGGGTGTAGTGGAAGACCTGTCGGTCCCTATTATACAATTTCTACTGTGGTTAAATTGATGACACTTTGTTGGTTTCTGCCACTAATTTTTGGAAATGTGAACATTTCTGTTCTGTATTCATCTGCTAAATTGTTGGTGTCTGCCAAAAAGTTTTTTAAACATGTAGACTCCTATTTGATTCTCCTTCATGTGTGTTGCCTGTAGCAGTGGGCCTTGGATTTAGCAGTCTGCAGCTGCTTCCACTGATTGTCTTTTTGGGCTCGGCTATTTAGCCTGGCTCTATCCTTCTGTTAGTGCCAGTTGTCAATGTTCCTAGTTGGAGTCACATCTCTGCTTGGATTTCTTTGCTATTCTGACCAGATCATTAAAGATAAGTCCTGGCTTGGTCCTTGGTAGTCCATATGTTGTGGACTTAATAGTTCTGTACATTCTATGTTTTTTCTAGTCCAGCTTGTCAGTATGGATTTATTCAGTTAAGCTGGAAGCTCTGGAGAAGCAGATTTATCCTCCACACCTTTAGTCAGGTGGTGGAGATTTTTGTAAACTCTGTGGTGGATTTTTCTAGTATTTTTATACTGACTGCACATTACTCTATCCTGTCCTATCTATCTAGCTAGATTGGCCTCCTTTTGCTATATCCTGGTTTCATTCTGTGTATGTCATTTCCCTCTTCACTCACAGTCAATATTTGTGGGGGGCTGCCTATCTTTTGGGGATTTTCTCTGAGGCAAGATAGCTTTCCTGATTCTATCTTTAGGGGTATTTAGTTCTCCGGCTGTGACGAGATGTCAAGGGAGTGACAGGAACATTCCACGGCTACTTCTAGTGTTGTGTTAAGTTCAGGGTCTGCGGTCAGTAAAGGTACCACCTCCTCAAGAGCACGTCCCATGTTGCTCCTAAACCATTAGTTCATAACAGTACAACTGGCCAGCAATGAGATAAATGCATCTCCAAAGAAGGAAAAAAAAAAGAGTTCTGAGCTATTTTTTTTTCTTTTGCAGTTTGTTATGTCTTTTTTTCCTCTTAATCTCTGGGTGGTTCAGGATCTTGGCGTTGGCATGGATGTTCAGGGTTTGTTTTCTTGTGTGGATCAACTTGCTGCAAGAGTACAGAGTATTCAAGATTATGTCGTTCAGACTCCGGCTTTAGAGCCTAGAATTCCAATGCCAGACCTGTTTTTTGGGGACAGATCTAAGTTTTTGAACTTTAAAAATAACTGGTTGCTTTGAAACCCCGTTCCTCTGGTGATCCCATTCAGCAGGTTAAAATTGTCATCTCTCTGCTGCGTGGCGATCCTCAGGACTGGGCATTCTCCCTCGAATCAGGGAATCCGGCATTGCTTAATGTAGATGCATTTTTTCAAGCGCTAGGATTATTGTATGACGAACCTAATTCAGTGGATCATGCAGAAAAAACTTTGTTAACCCTGTGTCAGGGTCTGGAAGCGGCAGAATTATACTGTCAGAAATTTAGAAAATGGTCTGTGCTCACTAAATGGAATGAGGATGCTCTGGCAGCAATTTTCAGAAAGGGTCTTTCTGAAGCCGTTAAAGATGTTATGGTGGGATTCCCCACACCTGCTGGTCTGAGTGATTCTATGTCTCTGGCCATTCAGATTGATCGGCGCCTGCGCGAGCGCAGAGTTGTGCACAATATGGCATTGTCCTCTGAGCGGAGTCCTGAGCCTATGCAGTGTGATAGGATTTTGACCAGAGCAGATCGGCAGGGACTCAGACGTCAGAATGGGCTATGTTTTTACTGTGGTGATTCTGCTCATGTTATTTCTGATTGCCCTAAGCGTACTAAGAGGGTCGCTAGGTCTGTTACCATCAGTACTGTACAGCCTAAATTTCTCTTATCTGAGACCTTGATTTGCTCATTGTCATCATTTTCTGTCATGGCATTTGTGGATTCAGGTGCTGCCCTGAACTTAATGGACTTAGAATTCGCCAAGCGTTGTGGTTTCTCCTTGCAGCCTTTGCAGAGCCCCATTCCTTTGAGGGGCATTGATGCCACACCGTTGGCCAAGGATAAACCTCAGTATTGGACACAGCTGACCATGTGCATGGCTCCAGCACATCAAGAAGATTGCCGTTTTCTGGTGTTGCATAATTTGCATGATGTTGTTGTACTGGGTTTTCTATGGTTACAGGTACATAATCCAGTGCTCGATTGGAAATCTATGTCTGTGACTAGTTGGGGTTGCCAAGGGGTTCATAGTGATGTTCCTTTGATGTCTATTTCCTCTTCCCCTTCTTCAGAAGTTCCTGAGTTTTTGTCGGATTTCCAGGATGTATTTGATGAGCCCAAGTCCAGTTCCCTTCCTCCACATAGGGACTGTGATTGTGCTATTAACTTGATTCCTGGCTCTAAGTTCCCTAAGGGCCGACTTTTCAATCTGTCTGTGCCAGAACATGCCGCCATGCGGAGTTATGTTAAGGAGTCTTTGGAGAAAGGGCATATTCGTCCATCTTCGTCACCATTGGGAGCGGGATTCTTTTTTGTTGCCAAGAAGGATGGCTCCTTGAGACCCTGTATTGATTATCGCCTTCTTAATAAGATCATGGTCAAATTTCAATACCCTTTACCTTTGCTTTCTGATTTGTTTGCTAGGATTAAGGGGGCTAGTTGGTTTACTAAGATTGACCTTCGAGGGGCGTATAATCTTGTTTGTATTAAACAGGGTGATGAATGGAAAACTGCATTTAATATGCCCGAAGGCCATTTTGAATACCTTGTGATGCCGTTCGGGCTTTCTAATGCTCCATCTGTATTTCAGTGAAGGAACAGATGATTGGCCTCGGGGAGACCAAAACATCCAAAACCGCGGAGACACCATCACGTGTTTCTCAACGCAGTGATCCAGAACACTGCCCCCATCCCTTATGGGAAATATGCAAACGCATGTAGGATAGCTGCGGAGACACCATCACGTGTTTCTCAAAAAAAGAAACACGTGATCGTGTCTCCGCAGCTATCCTCCATCTGTATTTCAGTCCTTCATGCATGATATTTTTCGCAATTATCTTGATAAATTCATGATTGTATATTTGGATGATATTTTGATTTTTTCCGATGATTGGGAGTCTCATGTGAAGCAGGTCAGGATGGTGTTTCAGATCCTTCGTGATAATGCTTTATTTGTGAAGGGGTCTAAGTCCCTATTTGGAGTTCAGATGGTTTCTTTTTTGGGGTTCATTTTTTCTCCCTCGTCTATAGAAATGGATCCTGTTAAGGTCCAGGCCATTCACGATTGGATTCAACCCACATCTGTGAAGAGCCTTCAGAAATTTTTGGGCTTTGCTCATTTTTATCGCCGTTTCATTGCCAACTTCTCTAGTGTGGTTAAGCCCCTGACCGATTTGACGAAGAAATGCGCTGATGTGACGAATTGGTCCTCTGCGGCGGTTGACGCCTTTCAGAAACTTAAACGCCGATTTACTTCTGCCCCTGTGTTGCGTCAGCCAGATGTTTCTCTTCCTTTTCAGGTTGAGGTTGACGCTTCTGAGATTGGGGCAGGGGCCGTTTTGTCTCAGAGGAATTCTGATGGTTCTTTAATGAAACTGTGTGCCTTCTTTTCCAGAAAGTTTTCGCCTGCGGAACGCTATTATGATGTCGGCAATCGGGAGTTGTTGGTTATGAAGTGGGCATTTGAGGAGTGGCGACATTGGCTTGAGGGAGCCAAGCACCGTGTTGTGGTCTTGACTAGGGTTGAGCGACTTTCATTTTTTTAAGATCGAGTCGGGTTTTGTGAAACCCGACTTAGTCCAGAGTCGAGTCGAGTGCAGTCGGCCGATTATCGCTAAAAGTCGGGGATCGACCGAAACACGAAACCCAATGCAAGTCAATGGGGAAGCATAGTCGGCAGTGAGTGGAGGCCAGGAAAACACCTACAGTGCCCATTTTAATGCCAAAAACATCCATTCTTGTTTCTGAAGCTTGTCAATCTTAATTAACTTTATAATAATAGTTGTTCAATGGAACTTGGGGGTGATTTGGCAAATTTGTGGGGGGTAGGGCTGGTTCAAGGTTTTAGTGGGCCCAGGAAACGTGGACTATGTCACGGCGGTGAAGCAGGGAGAGGTAAGTATTTCAATGTTGCAAGTGCTGTGATCCTGAGCAAGCAGGGGGGGGCCACTCGTTCGCATTGGCACTGGCACAGGGCCCCTCAAAGTACAGCGATGTGTTTGCATGGCGGGGGCGCCTCCCACCAGCAGCGACACTTTTGCGTACTCTGAGGGGCCCTGTGCCAGTGACGTCGCCAACGAGTATGCCCCCCCACCTGATGAAGGAACCTGCACTTTCATCTGCACCTTCCTCTTTGTCCCTGTGTAAGGTGGTATAAAATGCGGGAAGGGGAACCTGACTTTCAGCAGGGTCAGATTCTGGCTGTGTAGAGTGCAAGGGAAATGTAGTGGTCTAGGTCAATGTACCAGCAGACTCATGTAGCAGTGGCTGGGCAGTGGGCAGGATGAGGAGGAAACAGATATAGGGCCAAAGAATAAAGTAGGCTAAATGCAGTTCAAAATTGGTAACAGGACTAAACAGGCGGCATTGCTTTGTTGAGTGGAGTAGCAAACCCAGGAGCAGCAGACACTGTTTTAAGGGCCCAAACACACTAATAGGCCAAATGCAGTTTAATATCTGCTACTGTAGGCCAAAAGCCAGAAGGTTGAAGCTCAGCTTTATACAGTTGAGGACAACACCAGGGAGCGGCAGAAACCGTTAGTAGGCCCTAACCACCATTTTGTTTTTTAAAAAACACTTAATGAGAGCCAGAAGGTTGAAGCTCAGCTGTATTCAGTTGAGGACAACACCAGGGAGGGGCAGAAACCGTTAGTAGGCCCTAAACACCATTTTGTTTTTTAAATAAACACCAGTTAATGAGAGGCAGAAGGTTGAAGCTCAGCTGTATTCAGTTGAGGGCAACACCAGGGAGGGGCAGAAACCGTTAGCAGGCCCTAAACACCATTTAAAAAAAACAAAAACAGCAGTTAATGAGAGGCAGAAGGTTGAAGCTCAGCTGTATTCAGTTGAGGGCAACACCAGGGAGGGGCAGAAACCGTTAGTAGGCCCTAAACACCATTTAAAAAAAAAAAAACAGCAGTTAATGAGAGGCAGAAGGTTGAAGCTCAGCTGTATTCAGTTGAGGACAACACCAGGGAGGGGCAGACACCGTTAGTAGGCCGGAACCACCATTTTTTTTTTAAAACAGCAGTTAATCAGAGCCAGAAGGTAGAAGCTCAGCTTTATTCAGTTGAGGACAACAGAAGGCAGGGGCAGACACCGTTAGTAGGCCGGAACCACCATTTTTTTTTAAAAACAGCAGTTAATCAAAGCCAGAAGGTAGAAGCTCAGCTTTATTCAGTTGAGGACAACTTGAATTAGGGACTGCAGACAGAATTAGCAGGCTGTCCTCTGTGTGGACCATGCATCCAATACATTAACCCATTGAGCCACAAAGGACACGTAACCTTCCGTGGCCATGCCTACAGGTCCATGTGTCTGTTGTCAGGTGTACCTTTGTCAGTGGAGGCCTAGTGGAAGGAGGGACCGCAGACAGGCTTCGAAGGCCTAACACAATAAAATGGGCTGGCTGTAGGCACTTTATAATTGGTTCCAGGGGTACACGGGCAGCAGTGGTCTGGTCAGTGGAGGCCTAGTGGAAGGAGGGACCGCAGACAGGCTTCGAAAGCCTAACACAATAAAATGGGCTGGCTGTAGGCACTTTATAATTGGTTCCAGGGGTACACGGGCAGCAGTGGTCTGGTCAGTGGAGGCCTAGTGGAAGGAGGGACCACAGACAGGCTTTGAAGGCCTAACACAATAAAATGGGCTGGCTATAGGCACTTTATATTTGGTTCCAGGGGTACACGGGCAGCAGTGGTCTGGTCAGTGTAGGCCTAGTGGAAGGAGGGACCGCAGACAGGCTTCGAAGGCCTAACACAATAAAATGGGCTGGCTGTAGGCACTTTCTAATTGGTTCCAGGGGTACACGGGCAGCAGTGGTCTGGTCAGTGGAGGCCTAGTGGAAGGAGGGACCGCAGACAGGCTTCGAAGGCCTAACACAATAAAATGGGCTGGCTGTAGGCACTTTAAAATTGGTTCCAGGGGTACACGGGCAGCAGTGGTCTGGTCAGTGGAGGCCTAGTGGAAGGAGGGACCGCAGACAGGCTTCGAAGGCCTAACACAATAAAATGGGCTGGCTGTAGGCACTTTATAATTGGTTCCAGGGGTACACGGGCAGCAGTGGTCTGGTCAGAAAACATATCGGAACTCGGTATCGGAATTCCGATACCAGATTCAGAAGATCGCCGACCTCATGGCCGACCCCACACAGGGGTCGGGTCGGGTTTCATGAAACCCGACTTTGCCAAAAGTCTGCGACTTCTGAAAATGGCCGACCCATTTCGCTCAACCCTAGTTAGCACTATGATCTGTTGTGCAGCTTCTTGCAGATGATGCCTCCATTCTTTGAAAGCTGCAATACTAGCCAGCAATTCCTTGTCTCCCACGTCATAATTCTTCTCTGCTGAGGTTAGTCTACGGGAAAAGAAAGCACAAGGATGTAGCAGACCCTTCTGTCCAGTTCTTTGGGAGAGAATAGCCCCCAAAGCATTATCAGAAGCGTCCACCTCCACAATGAAAGGATGTGTTGGATCTGGGTGTATCAACAGCGATGCTGATGTGAAACAGATCTTCAGCCGATCAAAAGCTTCTTGAGCCTGTGATGACCACTTAAAGGGCATCTCCTTCTTTGTCAAGGAAGTAATGGGATGGACAATATCAGAACAATTTCAAATGAAGCATCTGTAGAAATTTGCAAAACCAATAAAACGTTGGACCTCCTTAACGTTCTTGGGTGCCGGCCAGTCAAGAATAGCCTGAATCTTGCCAGATTCCATGTTCAGCCCCTGGGGAGAGATGATATAACCCAAGAACTGTATCTCAGAACGATGGAACTCACATTTTTCTGGCTTGATATACAGTTGGTTCTCTTTCAGACGTCTTAAAACAGTTTTGACATGTTCTTCATGTTCCTGTAGAGTGTCAGAAAAGATTAGTATATCGTCCAAATAGATCACCACAAACTGGTCCAACAAATCTCTGAAGATGTCAATAACAAGGTGTTGAAATGCTGCAGGGGCGTTACAAAGCCCGAAGGCCATCACAAGAGATTCAAAGTGTCCATACCGGCATCTGAATGCTGTCTTCCACTCATCCCCTGGACGAATATGCACCAAATTATAAGCCCCACGAAGATCCAGCTTAGAAAACACCTTAGCATGGCGGACTCTTTCCAGTAATTCGGGAATCAGAGGCAAAGGGTAATGGTTTCACACGGTTACCTTATTGAGTTCCCGATAGTCAACACAGGGTCTCAGGGTCCCATCCTTCTTCTTTACAAACAAAATGGGTGCCCTTGCTGGTGAGGAAGAAGGACATATGAAGCCTTTGGCCAGATTTTCATCAATATACTCCTTTAAGGCTTGAAGCTCAGGTGCCGCCAAAGGATATACGTGACCAAAAGGAATATCTGCCCCAGGAAGCAACTCAATGGAAGTCATAATGCCTGAGTGGAGGAAGCTGATCTGCATTCTTCTTGTCACAGAGGTCAGAGAACTCTTTATATGCTGGAGGTAAAGAAGATACCTGTACATGTGGTTCCGTAGCTGTGGACTCAGGGACAGCTTCTGTTAAGGCTGAGTTGCTCCTTGTTGGAAAGATTATCTCCTTTGTCTCACAGTTAATTGGGTTCTGAGAATGCAACCAAGGAATGCCTAAAATCACAGGAAAATGAGAAGAAATTAGCAAGAAAGAAAGTTGCTCCTGATGATTAGGCTCCAACAAAATTTCAAGGGGTAAGGTCTCCTGATCCACAGGCCCAGAGATTAAAGGTGACCCATCCACTGATTCCATGGTAATTGGAGAGGTTCTTTGCTAAATTTTAATACCATGTTCCTTGGCAAATGCGATATCCATGAAATTGCCACCTGCACCAGAGTCAATCATAGCTGAACTGGAAATCCACTGTCCTGAACACAGGATCTTAATAGGGAGAGAACAGTGAGAGTTCTTTTCCTTCAGCTCCTGGGGGGGTGAAGTCATAGAAAGTGAATGGAATACAGCGTTTAAAGGCAGGCTACATTCAAAGATGTCAGATTCATCATCACAGTTGTCATACTCCCCTATTGCTGCTAGCACCTTGTTAGGCCATCTAGGACACTTAGGACAATTGATCAAGAAGTGGTCAGACTGGCCACAGTGGAAACATAGACTTTCACGAAGGTGATGCTCCCGGCGCTCATTGATGTCGCATCTCTGAACGGAATCAATTTGCATGGGCACCTCCTCCACTTCCCAAGAAGTTTTACCTGCAGGCTCTTTGGAAGGAAGTGAAAAGTTAGAAATACGGTTATATGCAGCAAATTTCTCCTGCCTACTCTCAGTAAGGTGAATGTCTATGCGCATACAATGCTGTATAAATGTCTCTAGTTCTTGTGGTGACTCCGAGCGAGCTAGTTCATCTTTTATAATACTAGACAGACCCCTTTTAAAAATAGGCAATTGGGCATAACTGTCCCAATTGGTATCTACCGCCAATCTCCTGAATTCAGTGGCATGCTCAATAACAGAATGTTTAGCCTGGCATAAAGACAACAAAGCAGATTCAGCGGTTGCACGGCGATTAGGGTCATCAAACATTAATGCCATAGCGGCCAAGAAATCATCCAAGTCATTTAACCGTGGGTCACGAGACTCAATCTTTGGATTCGCCCAGGCGAGCGCTCATGAGGTCAGTAGCATTATAACACACAATACTTTGGATCTATCATTAGGAAAACGGTCAGCATGCACATCAAAATATAGCATACATTGATTCACAAAGCCACGAAATTTGTCGCGATCACCATTAAATCTGAATGTGGGCAACTTAGGTGGGCTAGCTGGTGGCGGTTGCCCAGAGGGTAAAGACACTTGTGCAGCTATTTGCGTGCTTATGTCCTGAAAAGCCCGTCCATACTGGGACTCTATGCCAGCAAGTTTGTTTTCCTGGGCTGCCATGCGGTTGCTCAAGTCCTGCAAAGTCTGTCCAAACACTTGTTGATTGAGTTCAAAGCTTCCAAACTTCTTTTGCAGACCTTCCACATCTTTCTGCAGTGATCTAATTATGGAAAACACCTGCTCTAATCTGCTCTCTGCAGTCATTGTTCCAGCGCCAGTGTGATCTTATGTATGTGGTTTGAGGGTTCAGATGAAATAAGCCCCTAGAATACCGGTACCTCCGGTGAGAAGTTTTGCGTGTGCTATTCTGACTGCATGTTCGATCTCTTTGGTAGCTGTGTTCCTCTGTGAGGTTAACAGGGCACAGCGTTCTCTTGTCTTAAGTGACTCTGTGAAGTAACTGAGTTCACTTATACCGCCATATAGTACCGTCACTTACTAGCAGCGGGTTTTACCCCTGCACGACGGACCCCGGGTTGAGAACGCACCTATTACTTTATAAATAAATATTTGGTGTATTCCCTAACACCCCTCCTTGCCTGTATTTGGAAGGTGTTATGTGTGTGATAACCTGCGAAAGGGAATCTTGCCTGTCTCCAGGCATAACACTACCCTCCCCGAGAGGAAGGCAGCACTACTGTGGTACCCGAACTCCTGGGGTTCCACACATACAGTAGAGGAGATCTCAGTTTTAAATAGTTTGGAGCACATCTTCTTTGTCATGCAGGCCTCATCCACATAGATTTTTTTTTTCTATGACTATCTCGATTCAGTATGCCATATTTCACTTCCTCATTTAGTTCCACTGAAATTCTGCGCTGCAAAGGTGATGCAAAAATGAAAAATCAAAGTGAAAAATCAAATTTTTAGTTGGTAATACTCTGCTCATAGCACACTATCTGAGCAACATGATTGGAAAAAGCAAAGTCATGGTGGAAGGGGGTTTAGCCTCAAGGTATAAATGGGGTAGGTTGTGAAATTGATGCCACTTAATTGGTATCTGCCATAAATTTTTGGAAATGTGCACACTGTTGCTTGGTTGTCGGTTCCTATTATACTATTTCTACTCTCTTGAAATTT
Source organism: Ranitomeya variabilis (assembly GCF_051348905.1). Lineage (NCBI taxonomy): Eukaryota > Metazoa > Chordata > Amphibia > Anura > Dendrobatidae > Ranitomeya > Ranitomeya variabilis. The sequence goes on along the minus strand of NC_135236.1, from coordinate 24,045,060 downwards.
ATACTACTTTAATACTACTTTATTGGTGTCTCGAACTAATTTTTGGAAAAGTGTACACTCATGGTTGGGTATACATCTGCTGGGTTGGCTGTAGTGGGAGATGTCGCTCCCCATTATACTATTTTTTACTCTTGTGTAATTGATGCCATTTTGTTGGTCTCTGCCACTAATCGTTGAAATATAAGCACTCCTGGTTAGATGTCCAACTGTCCATCTGCTGAGTTGGGTGTAGTGGAAGACCTGTCGGTCCCTATTATACAATTTCTACTGTGGTTAAATTGATGACACTTTGTTGGTTTCTGCCACTAATTTTTGGAAATGTGAACATTTCTGTTCTGTATTCATCTGCTAAATTGTTGGTGTCTGCCAAAAAGTTTTTTAAACATGTAGACTCCTATTTGATTCTCCTTCATGTGTGTTGCCTGTAGCAGTGGGCCTTGGATTTAGCAGTCTGCAGCTGCTTCCACTGATTGTCTTTTTGGGCTCGGCTATTTAGCCTGGCTCTATCCTTCTGTTAGTGCCAGTTGTCAATGTTCCTAGTTGGAGTCACATCTCTGCTTGGATTTCTTTGCTATTCTGACCAGATCATTAAAGATAAGTCCTGGCTTGGTCCTTGGTAGTCCATATGTTGTGGACTTAATAGTTCTGTACATTCTATGTTTTTTCTAGTCCAGCTTGTCAGTATGGATTTATTCAGTTAAGCTGGAAGCTCTGGAGAAGCAGATTTATCCTCCACACCTTTAGTCAGGTGGTGGAGATTTTTGTAAACTCTGTGGTGGATTTTTCTAGTATTTTTATACTGACTGCACATTACTCTATCCTGTCCTATCTATCTAGCTAGATTGGCCTCCTTTTGCTATATCCTGGTTTCATTCTGTGTATGTCATTTCCCTCTTCACTCACAGTCAATATTTGTGGGGGGCTGCCTATCTTTTGGGGATTTTCTCTGAGGCAAGATAGCTTTCCTGATTCTATCTTTAGGGGTATTTAGTTCTCCGGCTGTGACGAGATGTCAAGGGAGTGACAGGAACATTCCACGGCTACTTCTAGTGTTGTGTTAAGTTCAGGGTCTGCGGTCAGTAAAGGTACCACCTCCTCAAGAGCACGTCCCATGTTGCTCCTAAACCATTAGTTCATAACAGTACAACTGGCCAGCAATGAGATAAATGCATCTCCAAAGAAGGAAAAAAAAAAGAGTTCTGAGCTATTTTTTTTTCTTTTGCAGTTTGTTATGTCTTTTTTTCCTCTTAATCTCTGGGTGGTTCAGGATCTTGGCGTTGGCATGGATGTTCAGGGTTTGTTTTCTTGTGTGGATCAACTTGCTGCAAGAGTACAGAGTATTCAAGATTATGTCGTTCAGACTCCGGCTTTAGAGCCTAGAATTCCAATGCCAGACCTGTTTTTTGGGGACAGATCTAAGTTTTTGAACTTTAAAAATAACTGGTTGCTTTGAAACCCCGTTCCTCTGGTGATCCCATTCAGCAGGTTAAAATTGTCATCTCTCTGCTGCGTGGCGATCCTCAGGACTGGGCATTCTCCCTCGAATCAGGGAATCCGGCATTGCTTAATGTAGATGCATTTTTTCAAGCGCTAGGATTATTGTATGACGAACCTAATTCAGTGGATCATGCAGAAAAAACTTTGTTAACCCTGTGTCAGGGTCTGGAAGCGGCAGAATTATACTGTCAGAAATTTAGAAAATGGTCTGTGCTCACTAAATGGAATGAGGATGCTCTGGCAGCAATTTTCAGAAAGGGTCTTTCTGAAGCCGTTAAAGATGTTATGGTGGGATTCCCCACACCTGCTGGTCTGAGTGATTCTATGTCTCTGGCCATTCAGATTGATCGGCGCCTGCGCGAGCGCAGAGTTGTGCACAATATGGCATTGTCCTCTGAGCGGAGTCCTGAGCCTATGCAGTGTGATAGGATTTTGACCAGAGCAGATCGGCAGGGACTCAGACGTCAGAATGGGCTATGTTTTTACTGTGGTGATTCTGCTCATGTTATTTCTGATTGCCCTAAGCGTACTAAGAGGGTCGCTAGGTCTGTTACCATCAGTACTGTACAGCCTAAATTTCTCTTATCTGAGACCTTGATTTGCTCATTGTCATCATTTTCTGTCATGGCATTTGTGGATTCAGGTGCTGCCCTGAACTTAATGGACTTAGAATTCGCCAAGCATTGTGGTTTCTCCTTGCAGCCTTTGCAGAGCCCCATTCCTTTGAGGGGCATTGATGCCACACCGTTGGCCAAGGATAAACCTCAGTATTGGACACAGCTGACCATGTGCATGGCTCCAGCACATCAAGAAGATTGCCGTTTTCTGGTGTTGCATAATTTGCATGATGTTGTTGTACTGGGTTTTCCATGGTTACAGGTACATAATCCAGTGCTCGATTGGAAATCTATGTCTGTGACTAGTTGGGGTTGCCAAGGGGTTCATAGTGATGTTCCTTTGATGTCTATTTCCTCTTCCCCTTCTTCAGAAGTTCCTGAGTTTTTGTCGGATTTCCAGGATGTATTTGATGAGCCCAAGTCCAGTTCCCTTCCTCCACATAGGGACTGTGATTGTGCTATTAACTTGATTCCTGGCTCTAAGTTCCCTAAGGGCCGACTTTTCAATCTGTCTGTGCCAGAACATGCCGCCATGCGGAGTTATGTTAAGGAGTCTTTGGAGAAAGGGCATATTCGTCCATCTTCGTCACCATTGGGAGCGGGATTCTTTTTTGTTGCCAAGAAGGATGGCTCCTTGAGACCCTGTATTGATTATCGCCTTCTTAATAAGATCACGGTCAAATTTCAATACCCTTTACCTTTGCTTTCTGATTTGTTTGCTAGGATTAAGGGGGCTAGTTGGTTTACTAAGATTGACCTTCGAGGGGCGTATAATCTTGTTTGTATTAAACAGGGTGATGAATGGAAAACTGCATTTAATATGCCCGAAGGCCATTTTGAATACCTTGTGATGCCGTTCGGGCTTTCTAATGCTCCATCTGTATTTCAGTGAAGGAACAGATGATTGGCCTCGGGGAGACCAAAACATCCAAAACCGCGGAGACACCATCACGTGTTTCTCAACGCAGTGATCCAGAACACTGCCCCCATCCCTTATGGGAAATATGCAAACGCATGTAGGATAGCTGCGGAGACACCATCACGTGTTTCTCAAAAAAAGAAACACGTGATCGTGTCTCCGCAGCTATCCTCCATCTGTATTTCAGTCCTTCATGCATGATATTTTTCGCAATTATCTTGATAAATTCATGATTGTATATTTGGATGATATTTTGATTTTTTCCGATGATTGGGAGTCTCATGTGAAGCAGGTCAGGATGGTGTTTCAGATCCTTCGTGATAATGCTTTATTTGTGAAGGGGTCTAAGTCCCTATTTGGAGTTCAGATGGTTTCTTTTTTGGGGTTCATTTTTTCTCCCTCGTCTATAGAAATGGATCCTGTTAAGGTCCAGGCCATTCACGATTGGATTCAACCCACATCTGTGAAGAGCCTTCAGAAATTTTTGGGCTTTGCTCATTTTTATCGCCGTTTCATTGCCAACTTCTCTAGTGTGGTTAAGCCCCTGACCGATTTGACGAAGAAATGCGCTGATGTGACGAATTGGTCCTCTGCGGCGGTTGACGCCTTTCAGAAACTTAAACGCCGATTTACTTCTGCCCCTGTGTTGCGTCAGCCAGATGTTTCTCTTCCTTTTCAGGTTGAGGTTGACGCTTCTGAGATTGGGGCAGGGGCCGTTTTGTCTCAGAGGAATTCTGATGGTTCTTTAATGAAACTGTGTGCCTTCTTTTCCAGAAAGTTTTCGCCTGCGGAACGCTATTATGATGTCGGCAATCGGGAGTTGTTGGTTATGAAGTGGGCATTTGAGGAGTGGCGACATTGGCTTGAGGGAGCCAAGCACCGTGTTGTGGTCTTGACTAGGGTTGAGCGACTTTCATTTTTTTAAGATCGAGTCGGGTTTTGTGAAACCCGACTTAGTCCAGAGTCGAGTCGAGTGCAGTCGGCCGATTATCGCTAAAAGTCGGGGATCGACCGAAACACGAAACCCAATGCAAGTCAATGGGGAAGCATAGTCGGCAGTGAGTGGAGGCCAGGAAAACACCTACAGTGCCCATTTTAATGCCAAAAACATCCATTCTTGTTTCTGAAGCTTGTCAATCTTAATTAACTTTATAATAATAGTTGTTCAATGGAACTTGGGGGTGATTTGGCAAATTTGTGGGGGGTAGGGCTGGTTCAAGGTTTTAGTGGGCCCAGGAAACGTGGACTATGTCACGGCGGTGAAGCAGGGAGAGGTAAGTATTTCAATGTTGCAAGTGCTGTGATCCTGAGCAAGCAGGGGGGGGCCACTCGTTCGCATTGGCACTGGCACAGGGCCCCTCAAAGTACAGCGATGTGTTTGCATGGCGGGGGCGCCTCCCACCAGCAGCGACACTTTTGCGTACTCTGAGGGGCCCTGTGCCAGTGACGTCGCCAATGAGTATGCCCCCCCACCTGATGAAGGAACCTGCACTTTCATCTGCACCTTCCTCTTTGTCCCTGTGTAAGGTGGTATAAAATGCGGGAAGGGGAACCTGACTTTCAGCAGGGTCAGATTCTGGCTGTGTAGAGTGCAAGGGAAATGTAGTGGTCTAGGTCAATGTACCAGCAGACTCATGTAGCAGTGGCTGGGCAGTGGGCAGGATGAGGAGGAAACAGATATAGGGCCAAAGAATAAAGTAGGCTAAATGCAGTTCAAAATTGGTAACAGGACTAAACAGGCGGCATTGCTTTGTTGAGTGGAGTAGCAAACCCAGGAGCAGCAGACACTGTTTTAAGGGCCCAAACACACTAATAGGCCAAATGCAGTTTAATATCTGCTACTGTAGGCCAAAAGCCAGAAGGTTGAAGCTCAGCTTTATACAGTTGAGGACAACACCAGGGAGCGGCAGAAACCGTTAGTAGGCCCTAACCACCATTTTGTTTTTTAAAAAACACTTAATGAGAGCCAGAAGGTTGAAGCTCAGCTGTATTCAGTTGAGGACAACACCAGGGAGGGGCAGAAACCGTTAGTAGGCCCTAAACACCATTTTGTTTTTTAAATAAACACCAGTTAATGAGAGGCAGAAGGTTGAAGCTCAGCTGTATTCAGTTGAGGGCAACACCAGGGAGGGGCAGAAACCGTTAGCAGGCCCTAAACACCATTTAAAAAAAACAAAAACAGCAGTTAATGAGAGGCAGAAGGTTGAAGCTCAGCTGTATTCAGTTGAGGGCAACACCAGGGAGGGGCAGAAACCGTTAGTAGGCCCTAAACACCATTTAAAAAAAAAAAAACAGCAGTTAATGAGAGGCAGAAGGTTGAAGCTCAGCTGTATTCAGTTGAGGACAACACCAGGGAGGGGCAGACACCGTTAGTAGGCCGGAACCACCATTTTTTTTTTAAAACAGCAGTTAATCAGAGCCAGAAGGTAGAAGCTCAGCTTTATTCAGTTGAGGACAACAGAAGGCAGGGGCAGACACCGTTAGTAGGCCGGAACCACCATTTTTTTTTAAAAACAGCAGTTAATCAAAGCCAGAAGGTAGAAGCTCAGCTTTATTCAGTTGAGGACAACTTGAATTAGGGACTGCAGACAGAATTAGCAGGCTGTCCTCTGTGTGGACCATGCATCCAATACATTAACCCATTGAGCCACAAAGGACACGTAACCTTCCGTGGCCATGCCTACAGGTCCATGTGTCTGTTGTCAGGTGTACCTTTGTCAGTGGAGGCCTAGTGGAAGGAGGGACCGCAGACAGGCTTCGAAGGCCTAACACAATAAAATGGGCTGGCTGTAGGCACTTTATAATTGGTTCCAGGGGTACACGGGCAGCAGTGGTCTGGTCAGTGGAGGCCTAGTGGAAGGAGGGACCGCAGACAGGCTTCGAAAGCCTAACACAATAAAATGGGCTGGCTGTAGGCACTTTATAATTGGTTCCAGGGGTACACGGGCAGCAGTGGTCTGGTCAGTGGAGGCCTAGTGGAAGGAGGGACCACAGACAGGCTTTGAAGGCCTAACACAATAAAATGGGCTGGCTATAGGCACTTTATATTTGGTTCCAGGGGTACACGGGCAGCAGTGGTCTGGTCAGTGTAGGCCTAGTGGAAGGAGGGACCGCAGACAGGCTTCGAAGGCCTAACACAATAAAATGGGCTGGCTGTAGGCACTTTATAATTGGTTCCAGGGGTACACGGGCAGCAGTGGTCTGGTCAGTGGAGGCCTAGTGGAAGGAGGGACCGCAGACAGGCTTCGAAGGCCTAACACAATAAAATGGGCTGGCTGTAGGCACTTTAAAATTGGTTCCAGGGGTACACGGGCAGCAGTGGTCTGGTCAGTGGAGGCCTAGTGGAAGGAGGGACCGCAGACAGGCTTCGAAGGCCTAACACAATAAAATGGGCTGGCTGTAGGCACTTTATAATTGGTTCCAGGGGTACACGGGCAGCAGTGGTCTGGTCAGAAAACATATCGGAACTCGGTATCGGAATTCCGATACCAGATTCAGAAGATCGCCGACCTCATGGCCGACCCCACACAGGGGTCGGGTCGGGTTTCATGAAACCCGACTTTGCCAAAAGTCTGCGACTTCTGAAAATGGCCGACCCATTTCGCTCAACCCTAGTTAGCACTATGATCTGTTGTGCAGCTTCTTGCAGATGATGCCTCCATTCTTTGAAAGCTGCAATACTAGCCAGCAATTCCTTGTCTCCCACGTCATAATTCTTCTCTGCTGAGGTTAGTCTACGGGAAAAGAAAGCACAAGGATGTAGCAGACCCTTCTGTCCAGTTCTTTGGGAGAGAATAGCCCCCAAAGCATTATCAGAAGCGTCCACCTCCACAATGAAAGGATGTGTTGGATCTGGGTGTATCAACAGCGATGCTGATGTGAAACAGATCTTCAGCCGATCAAAAGCTTCTTGAGCCTGTGATGACCACTTAAAGGGCATCTCCTTCTTTGTCAAGGAAGTAATGGGATGGACAATATCAGAACAATTTCAAATGAAGCATCTGTAGAAATTTGCAAAACCAATAAAACGTTGGACCTCCTTAACGTTCTTGGGTGCCGGCCAGTCAAGAATAGCCTGAATCTTGCCAGATTCCATGTTCAGCCCCTGGGGAGAGATGATATAACCCAAGAACTGTATCTCAGAACGATGGAACTCACATTTTTCTGGCTTGATATACAGTTGGTTCTCTTTCAGACGTCTTAAAACAGTTTTGACATGTTCTTCATGTTCCTGTAGAGTGTCAGAAAAGATTAGTATATCGTCCAAATAGATCACCACAAACTGGTCCAACAAATCTCTGAAGATGTCAATAACAAGGTGTTGAAATGCTGCAGGGGCGTTACAAAGCCCGAAGGCCATCACAAGAGATTCAAAGTGTCCATACCGGCATCTGAATGCTGTCTTCCACTCATCCCCTGGACGAATATGCACCAAATTATAAGCCCCACGAAGATCCAGCTTAGAAAACACCTTAGCATGGCGGACTCTTTCCAGTAATTCGGGAATCAGAGGCAAAGGGTAATGGTTTCACACGGTTACCTTATTGAGTTCCCGATAGTCAACACAGGGTCTCAGGGTCCCATCCTTCTTCTTTACAAACAAAATGGGTGCCCTTGCTGGTGAGGAAGAAGGACATATGAAGCCTTTGGCCAGATTTTCATCAATATACTCCTTTAAGGCTTGAAGCTCAGGTGCCGCCAAAGGATATACGTGACCAAAAGGAATATCTGCCCCAGGAAGCAACTCAATGGAAGTCATAATGCCTGAGTGGAGGAAGCTGATCTGCATTCTTCTTGTCACAGAGGTCAGAGAACTCTTTATATGCTGGAGGTAAAGAAGATACCTGTACATGTGGTTCCGTAGCTGTGGACTCAGGGACAGCTTCTGTTAAGGCTGAGTTGCTCCTTGTTGGAAAGATTATCTCCTTTGTCTCACAGTTAATTGGGTTCTGAGAATGCAACCAAGGAATGCCTAAAATCACAGGAAAATGAGAAGAAATTAGCAAGAAAGAAAGTTGCTCCTGATGATTAGGCTCCAACAAAATTTCAAGGGGTAAGGTCTCCTGATCCACAGGCCCAGAGATTAAAGGTGACCCATCCACTGATTCCATGGTAATTGGAGAGGTTCTTTGCTAAATTTTAATACCATGTTCCTTGGCAAATGCGATATCCATGAAATTGCCACCTGCACCAGAGTCAATCATAGCTGAACTGGAAATCCACTGTCCTGAACACAGGATCTTAATAGGGAGAGAACAGTGAGAGTTCTTTTCCTTCAGCTCCTGGGGGGGTGAAGTCATAGAAAGTGAATGGAATACAGCGTTTAAAGGCAGGCTACATTCAAAGATGTCAGATTCATCATCACAGTTGTCATACTCCCCTATTGCTGCTAGCACCTTGTTAGGCCATCTAGGACACTTAGGACAATTGATCAAGAAGTGGTCAGACTGGCCACAGTGGAAACATAGACTTTCACGAAGGTGATGCTCCCGGCGCTCATTGATGTCGCATCTCTGAACGGAATCAATTTGCATGGGCACCTCCTCCACTTCCCAAGAAGTTTTACCTGCAGGCTCTTTGGAAGGAAGTGAAAAGTTAGAAATACGGTTATATGCAGCAAATTTCTCCTGCCTACTCTCAGTAAGGTGAATGTCTATGCGCATACAATGCTGTATAAATGTCTCTAGTTCTTGTGGTGACTCCGAGCGAGCTAGTTCATCTTTTATAATACTAGACAGACCCCTTTTAAAAATAGGCAATTGGGCATAACTGTCCCAATTGGTATCTACCGCCAATCTCCTGAATTCAGTGGCATGCTCAATAACAGAATGTTTAGCCTGGCATAAAGACAACAAAGCAGATTCAGCGGTTGCACGGCGATTAGGGTCATCAAACATTAATGCCATAGCGGCCAAGAAATCATCCAAGTCATTTAACCGTGGGTCACGAGACTCAATCTTTGGATTCGCCCAGGCGAGCGCTCATGAGGTCAGTAGCATTATAACACACAATACTTTGGATCTATCATTAGGAAAACGGTCAGCATGCACATCAAAATATAGCATACATTGATTCACAAAGCCACGAAATTTGTCGCGATCACCATTAAATCTGAATGTGGGCAACTTAGGTGGGCTAGCTGGTGGCGGTTGCCCAGAGGGTAAAGACACTTGTGCAGCTATTTGCGTGCTTATGTCCTGAAAAGCCCGTCCATACTGGGACTCTATGCCAGCAAGTTTGTTTTCCTGGGCTGCCATGCGGTTGCTCAAGTCCTGCAAAGTCTGTCCAAACACTTGTTGATTGAGTTCAAAGCTTCCAAACTTCTTTTGCAGACCTTCCACATCTTTCTGCAGTGATCTAATTATGGAAAACACCTGCTCTAATCTGCTCTCTGCAGTCATTGTTCCAGCGCCAGTGTGATCTTATGTATGTGGTTTGAGGGTTCAGATGAAATAAGCCCCTAGAATACCGGTACCTCCGGTGAGAAGTTTTGCGTGTGCTATTCTGACTGCATGTTCGATCTCTTTGGTAGCTGTGTTCCTCTGTGAGGTTAACAGGGCACAGCGTTCTCTTGTCTTAAGTGACTCTGTGAAGTAACTGAGTTCACTTATACCGCCATATAGTACCGTCACTTACTAGCAGCGGGTTTTACCCCTGCACGACGGACCCCGGGTTGAGAACGCACCTATTACTTTATAAATAAATATTTGGTGTATTCCCTAACACCCCTCCTTGCCTGTATTTGGAAGGTGTTATGTGTGTGATAACCTGCGAAAGGGAATCTTGCCTGTCTCCAGGCATAACACTACCCTCCCCGAGAGGAAGGCAGCACTACTGTGGTACCCGAACTCCTGGGGTTCCACACATACAGTAGAGGAGATCTCAGTTTTAAATAGTTTGGAGCACATCTTCTTTGTCATGCAGGCCTCATCCACATAGATTTTTTTTTTCTATGACTATCTCGATTCAGTATGCCATATTTCACTTCCTCATTTAGTTCCACTGAAATTCTGCGCTGCAAAGGTGATGCAAAAATGAAAAATCAAAGTGAAAAATCAAATTTTTAGTTGGTAATACTCTGCTCATAGCACACTATCTGAGCAACATGATTGGAAAAAGCAAAGTCATGGTGGAAGGGGGTTTAGCCTCAAGGTATAAATGGGGTAGGTTGTGAAATTGATGCCACTTAATTGGTATCTGCCATAAATTTTTGGAAATGTGCACACTGTTGCTTGGTTGTCGGTTCCTATTATACTATTTCTACTCTCTTGAAATTTATACTACTTTAATACTACTTTATTGGTGTCTCGAACTAATTTTTGGAAAAGTGTACACTCATGGTTGGGTATACATCTGCTGGGTTGGCTGTAGTGGGAGATGTCGCTCCCCATTATACTATTTTTTACTCTTGTGTAATTGATGCCATTTTGTTGGTCTCTGCCACTAATTGTTGAAATATAAGCACTCCTGGTTAGATGTCCAACTGTCCATCTGCTGAGTTGGGTGTAGTGGAAGACCTGTCGGTCCCTATTATACAATTTCTACTGTGGTTAAATTGATGACACTTTGTTGGTTTCTGCCACTAATTTTTGGAAATGTGAACATTTCTGTTCTGTATTCATCTGCTAAATTGTTGGTGTCTGCCAAAAAGTTTTTTAAACATGTAGACTCCTATTTGATTCTCCTTCATGTGTGTTGCCTGTAGCAGTGGGCCTTGGATTTAGCAGTCTGCAGCTGCTTCCACTGATTGTCTTTTTGGGCTCGGCTATTTAGCCTGGCTCTATCCTTCTGTTAGTGCCAGTTGTCAATGTTCCTAGTTGGAGTCACATCTCTGCTTGGATTTCTTTGCTATTCTGACCAGATCATTAAAGATAAGTCCTGGCTTGGTCCTTGGTAGTCCATATGTTGTGGACTTAATAGTTCTGTACATTCTATGTTTTTTCTAGTCCAGCTTGTCAGTATGGATTTATTCAGTTAAGCTGGAAGCTCTGGAGAAGCAGATTTATCCTCCACACCTTTAGTCAGGTGGTGGAGATTTTTGTAAACTCTGTGGTGGATTTTTCTAGTATTTTTATACTGACTGCACATTACTCTATCCTGTCCTATCTATCTAGCTAGATTGGCCTCCTTTTGCTATATCCTGGTTTCATTCTGTGTATGTCATTTCCCTCTTCACTCACAGTCAATATTTGTGGGGGGCTGCCTATCTTTTGGGGATTTTCTCTGAGGCAAGATAGCTTTCCTGATTCTATCTTTAGGGGTATTTAGTTCTCCGGCTGTGACGAGATGTCAAGGGAGTGACAGGAACATTCCACGGCTACTTCTAGTGTTGTGTTAAGTTCAGGGTCTGCGGTCAGTAAAGGTACCACCTCCTCAAGAGCACGTCCCATGTTGCTCCTAAACCATTAGTTCATAACAGTACAACTGGCCAGCAATGAGATAAATGCATCTCCAAAGAAGGAAAAAAAAAAGAGTTCTGAGCTATTTTTTTTTCTTTTGCAGTTTGTTATGTCTTTTTTTCCTCTTAATCTCTGGGTGGTTCAGGATCTTGGCGTTGGCATGGATGTTCAGGGTTTGTTTTCTTGTGTGGATCAACTTGCTGCAAGAGTACAGAGTATTCAAGATTATGTCGTTCAGACTCCGGCTTTAGAGCCTAGAATTCCAATGCCAGACCTGTTTTTTGGGGACAGATCTAAGTTTTTGAACTTTAAAAATAACTGGTTGCTTTGAAACCCCGTTCCTCTGGTGATCCCATTCAGCAGGTTAAAATTGTCATCTCTCTGCTGCGTGGCGATCCTCAGGACTGGGCATTCTCCCTCGAATCAGGGAATCCGGCATTGCTTAATGTAGATGCATTTTTTCAAGCGCTAGGATTATTGTATGACGAACCTAATTCAGTGGATCATGCAGAAAAAACTTTGTTAACCCTGTGTCAGGGTCTGGAAGCGGCAGAATTATACTGTCAGAAATTTAGAAAATGGTCTGTGCTCACTAAATGGAATGAGGATGCTCTGGCAGCAATTTTCAGAAAGGGTCTTTCTGAAGCCGTTAAAGATGTTATGGTGGGATTCCCCACACCTGCTGGTCTGAGTGATTCTATGTCTCTGGCCATTCAGATTGATCGGCGCCTGCGCGAGCGCAGAGTTGTGCACAATATGGCATTGTCCTCTGAGCGGAGTCCTGAGCCTATGCAGTGTGATAGGATTTTGACCAGAGCAGATCGGCAGGGACTCAGACGTCAGAATGGGCTATGTTTTTACTGTGGTGATTCTGCTCATGTTATTTCTGATTGCCCTAAGCGTACTAAGAGGGTCGCTAGGTCTGTTACCATCAGTACTGTACAGCCTAAATTTCTCTTATCTGAGACCTTGATTTGCTCATTGTCATCATTTTCTGTCATGGCATTTGTGGATTCAGGTGCTGCCCTGAACTTAATGGACTTAGAATTCGCCAAGCGTTGTGGTTTCTCCTTGCAGCCTTTGCAGAGCCCCATTCCTTTGAGGGGCATTGATGCCACACCGTTGGCCAAGGATAAACCTCAGTATTGGACACAGCTGACCATGTGCATGGCTCCAGCACATCAAGAAGATTGCCGTTTTCTGGTGTTGCATAATTTGCATGATGTTGTTGTACTGGGTTTTCCATGGTTACAGGTACATAATCCAGTGCTCGATTGGAAATCTATGTCTGTGACTAGTTGGGGTTGCCAAGGGGTTCATAGTGATGTTCCTTTGATGTCTATTTCCTCTTCCCCTTCTTCAGAAGTTCCTGAGTTTTTGTCGGATTTCCAGGATGTATTTGATGAGCCCAAGTCCAGTTCCCTTCCTCCACATAGGGACTGTGATTGTGCTATTAACTTGATTCCTGGCTCTAAGTTCCCTAAGGGCCGACTTTTCAATCTGTCTGTGCCAGAACATGCCGCCATGCGGAGTTATGTTAAGGAGTCTTTGGAGAAAGGGCATATTCGTCCATCTTCGTCACCATTGGGAGCGGGATTCTTTTTTGTTGCCAAGAAGGATGGCTCCTTGAGACCCTGTATTGATTATCGCCTTCTTAATAAGATCACGGTCAAATTTCAATACCCTTTACCTTTGCTTTCTGATTTGTTTGCTAGGATTAAGGGGGCTAGTTGGTTTACTAAGATTGACCTTCGAGGGGCGTATAATCTTGTTTGTATTAAACAGGGTGATGAATGGAAAACTGCATTTAATATGCCCGAAGGCCATTTTGAATACCTTGTGATGCCGTTCGGGCTTTCTAATGCTCCATCTGTATTTCAGTGAAGGAACAGATGATTGGCCTCGGGGAGACCAAAACATCCAAAACCGCGGAGACACCATCACGTGTTTCTCAACGCAGTGATCCAGAACACTGCCCCCATCCCTTATGGGAAATATGCAAACGCATGTAGGATAGCTGCGGAGACACCATCACGTGTTTCTCAAAAAAAGAAACACGTGATCGTGTCTCCGCAGCTATCCTCCATCTGTATTTCAGTCCTTCATGCATGATATTTTTCGCAATTATCTTGATAAATTCATGATTGTATATTTGGATGATATTTTGATTTTTTCCGATGATTGGGAGTCTCATGTGAAGCAGGTCAGGATGGTGTTTCAGATCCTTCGTGATAATGCTTTATTTGTGAAGGGGTCTAAGTCCCTATTTGGAGTTCAGATGGTTTCTTTTTTGGGGTTCATTTTTTCTCCCTCGTCTATAGAAATGGATCCTGTTAAGGTCCAGGCCATTCACGATTGGATTCAACCCACATCTGTGAAGAGCCTTCAGAAATTTTTGGGCTTTGCTCATTTTTATCGCCGTTTCATTGCCAACTTCTCTAGTGTGGTTAAGCCCCTGACCGATTTGACGAAGAAATGCGCTGATGTGACGAATTGGTCCTCTGCGGCGGTTGACGCCTTTCAGAAACTTAAACGCCGATTTACTTCTGCCCCTGTGTTGCGTCAGCCAGATGTTTCTCTTCCTTTTCAGGTTGAGGTTGACGCTTCTGAGATTGGGGCAGGGGCCGTTTTGTCTCAGAGGAATTCTGATGGTTCTTTAATGAAACTGTGTGCCTTCTTTTCCAGAAAGTTTTCGCCTGCGGAACGCTATTATGATGTCGGCAATCGGGAGTTGTTGGTTATGAAGTGGGCATTTGAGGAGTGGCGACATTGGCTTGAGGGAGCCAAGCACCGTGTTGTGGTCTTGACTAGGGTTGAGCGACTTTCATTTTTTTAAGATCGAGTCGGGTTTTGTGAAACCCGACTTAGTCCAGAGTCGAGTCGAGTGCAGTCGGCCGATTATCGCTAAAAGTCGGGGATCGACCGAAACACGAAACCCAATGCAAGTCAATGGGGAAGCATAGTCGGCAGTGAGTGGAGGCCAGGAAAACACCTACAGTGCCCATTTTAATGCCAAAAACATCCATTCTTGTTTCTGAAGCTTGTCAATCTTAATTAACTTTATAATAATAGTTGTTCAATGGAACTTGGGGGTGATTTGGCAAATTTGTGGGGGGTAGGGCTGGTTCAAGGTTTTAGTGGGCCCAGGAAACGTGGACTATGTCACGGCGGTGAAGCAGGGAGAGGTAAGTATTTCAATGTTGCAAGTGCTGTGATCCTGAGCAAGCAGGGGGGGCCACTCGTTCGCATTGGCACTGGCACAGGGCCCCTCAAAGTACAGCGATGTGTTTGCATGGCGGGGGCGCCTCCCACCAGCAGCGACACTTTTGCGTACTCTGAGGGGCCCTGTGCCAGTGACGTCGCCAACGAGTATGCCCCCCCACCTGATGAAGGAACCTGCACTTTCATCTGCACCTTCCTCTTTGTCCCTGTGTAAGGTGGTATAAAATGCGGGAAGGGGAACCTGACTTTCAGCAGGGTCAGATTCTGGCTGTGTAGAGTGCAAGGGAAATGTAGTGGTCTAGGTCAATGTACCAGCAGACTCATGTAGCAGTGGCTGGGCAGTGGGCAGGATGAGGAGGAAACAGATATAGGGCCAAAGAATAAAGTAGGCTAAATGCAGTTCAAAATTGGTAACAGGACTAAACAGGCGGCATTGCTTTGTTGAGTGGAGTAGCAAACCCAGGAGCAGCAGACACTGTTTTAAGGGCCCAAACACACTAATAGGCCAAATGCAGTTTAATATCTGCTACTGTAGGCCAAAAGCCAGAAGGTTGAAGCTCAGCTTTATACAGTTGAGGACAACACCAGGGAGCGGCAGAAACCGTTAGTAGGCCCTAACCACCATTTTGTTTTTTAAAAAACACTTAATGAGAGCCAGAAGGTTGAAGCTCAGCTGTATTCAGTTGAGGACAACACCAGGGAGGGGCAGAAACCGTTAGTAGGCCCTAAACACCATTTTGTTTTTTAAAAAAACACCAGTTAATGAGAGGCAGAAGGTTGAAGCTCAGCTGTATTCAGTTGAGGGCAACACCAGGGAGGGGCAGAAACCGTTAGCAGGCCCTAAACACCATTTAAAAAAAACAAAAACAGCAGTTAATGAGAGGCAGAAGGTTGAAGCTCAGCTGTATTCAGTTGAGGGCAACACCAGGGAGGGGCAGAAACCGTTAGTAGGCCCTAAACACCATTAAAAAAAAAAAAAAACAGCAGTTAATGAGAGGCAGAAGGTTGAAGCTCAGCTGTATTCAGTTGAGGACAACACCAGGGAGGGGCAGACACCGTTAGTAGGCCGGAACCACCATTTTTTTTTTAAAACAGCAGTTAATCAGAGCCAGAAGGTAGAAGCTCAGCTTTATTCAGTTGAGGACAACAGAAGGCAGGGGCAGACACCGTTAGTAGGCCGGAACCACCATTTTTTTTTAAAAACAGCAGTTAATCAAAGCCAGAAGGTAGAAGCTCAGCTTTATTCAGTTGAGGACAACTTGAATTAGGGACTGCAGACAGAATTAGCAGGCTGTCCCCTGTGTGGACCATGCATCCAATACATTAACCCATTGAGCCACAAAGGACACGTAACCTTCCGTGGCCATGCCTACAGGTCCATGTGTCTGTTGTCAGGTGTACCTTTGTCAGTGGAGGCCTAGTGGAAGGAGGGACCGCAGACAGGCTTCGAAGGCCTAACACAATAAAATGGGCTGGCTGTAGGCACTTTATAATTGGTTCCAGGGGTACATGGGCAGCAGTGGTCTGGTCAGTGGAGGCCTAGTGGAAGGAGGGACCGCAGACAGGCTTCGAAAGCCTAACACAATAAAATGGGCTGGCTGTAGGCACTTTATAATTGGTTCCAGGGGTACACGGGCAGCAGTGGTCTGGTCAGTGGAGGCCTAGTGGAAGGAGGGACCGCAGACAGGCTTCGAAGGCCTAACACAATAAAATGGGCTGGCTGTAGGCACTTTAAAATTGGTTCCAGGGGTACACGGGCAGCAGTGGTCTGGTCAGTGGAGGCCTAGTGGAAGGAGGGACCGCAGACAGGCTTCGAAGGCCTAACACAATAAAATGGGCTGGCTGTAGGCACTTTATAATTGGTTCCAGGGGTACACGGGCAGCAGTGGTCTGGTCAGTGGAGGCCTAGTGGAAGGAGGGACCGCAGACAGGCTTCGAAGGCCTAACACAATAAAATGGGCTGGCTGTAGGCACTTTAAAATTGGTTCCAGGGGTACACGGGCAGCAGTGGTCTGGTCAGTGGAGGCCTAGTGGAAGGAGGGACCGCAGACAGGCTTCGAAGGCCTAACACAATAAAATGGGCTGGCTGTAGGCACTTTATAATTGGTTCCAGGGGTACACGGGCAGCAGTGGTCTGGTCAGTGGAGGCCTAGTGGAAGGAGGGACCGCAGACAGGCTTCGAAGGCCTAACACAATAAAATGGGCTGGCTGTAGGCACTTTATAATTGGTTCCAGGGGTACATGGGCAGCAGTGGTCTGGTCAGTGGAGGCCTAGTGGAAGGAGGGACCGCAGACAGGCTTCGAAGGCCTAACACAATAAAATGGGCTGGCTGTAGGCACTTTAAAATTGGTTCCAGGGGTACACGGGCAGCAGTGGTCTGGTCAGTGGAGACCTAGTGGAAGGAGGGACCGCAGACAGGCTTCGAAGGCCTAACACAATAAAATGGGCTAGCTGTAGGCACTTTATAATTGGTTCCAGGGGTACACGGGCAGCAGTGGTCTGGTCAGTGGAGGCCTAGTGGAAGGAGAGACCGCAGACAGGCTTCGAAGGCCTAACACAATAAAATGGGCTGGCTGTAGGCACTTTATAATTGGTTCCAGGGGTACACGGGCAGCAGTGGTCTGGTCAGTGGAGGCCTAGTGGAAGGAGGGACCGCAGACAGGCTTCGAAGGCCTAACACAATAAAATGGGCTGGCTGTAGGCACTTTAAAATTGGTTCCAGGGGTACACGGGCAGCAGTGGTCTGGTCAGTGGAGACCTAGTGGAAGGAGGGACCGCAGACAGGCTTCGAAGGCCTAACACAATAAAATGGGCTAGCTGTAGGCACTTTATAATTGGTTCCAGGGGTACACGGGCAGCAGTGGTCTGGTCAGTGGAGGCCTAGTGGAAGGAGAGACCGCAGACAGGCTTCGAAGGCCTAACACAATAAAATGGGCTGGCTGTAGGCACTTTATAATTGGTTCCAGGGGTACACGTGCAGCAGTGGTCTGGTCAGTGGAGGCCTAGTGGAAGGAGGGACCGCAGACAGGCTTCGAAGGCCTAACACAATAAAATGGGCTGGCTGTAGGCACTTTAAAATTGGTTCCAGGGGTACACGGGCAGCAGTGGTCTGGTCAGTGGAGGCCTAGTTGAAGGAGGGACCGCAGACAGGCTTCGAAGGCCTAACACAATAAAATGGGCTGGCTGTAGGCACTTTATAATTGGTTCCAGGGGTACATGGGCAGCAGTGGTCTGGTCAGTGGAGGCCTAGTGGAAGGAGGGACCGCAGACAGGCTTCGAAGGCCTAACACAATAAAATGGGCTGGCTGTAGGCACTTTATAATTGGTTCCAGGGGTACACGGGCAGCAGTGGTCTGGTCAGTGGAGGCCTAGTGGAAGGAGGGACCGCAGACAGGCTTCGAAGGCCTAACACAATAAAATGGGCTGGCTGTAGGCACTTTAAAATTGGTTCCAGGGGTACACGGGCAGCAGTGGTCTGGTCAGTGGAGGCCTAGTTGAAGGAGGGACCGCAGACAGGCTTCGAAGGCCTGACACAATAAAATGGGCTGGCTGTAGGCACTTTAAAATTGGTTCCAGGGGTACACGGGCAGCAGTGGTCTGGTCAGTGAAGGCCTAGTGGAAGGAGGGACCGCAGACAGGCTTCGAAGGCCTAACACAATAAAATGGGCTGGCTGTAGGCACTTTATAATTGGTTCCAGGGGTACACGGGCAGCAGTGGTCTGGTCAGTGGAGGCCTAGTGGAAGGAGGGACCGCAGACAGGCTTCGAAGGCCTAACACAATAAAATGGGCTGGCTGTAGGCACTTTAAAATTGGTTCCAGGGGTACATGGGGAGCAGTGGTCTGGTCAGTGGAAGCCTAGTGGAAGGAGGGACCGCAGACAGGCTTCGAAGGCCTAACACAATTAAATGGGCTGGCTGTAGGCACTTTATAATTGGTTCCAGGGGTACACGGGCAGCAGTGGTCTGGTCAGTGGAGGCCTAGTGGAAGGAGGGACCGCAGACAGGCTTCGATGGCCTAACACAATAAAATGGGCTGGCTGTAGGCACTTTAAAATTGGCTCCACGGGTACACAGGCAGCAGTGGTCTGGTCAGTGGAGGCCTAGTGGAAGGAGGGACCGCAGACAGGCTTCGAAGGCCTAACACAATAAAATGGGCTGGCTGTAGGCACTTTATAATTGGTTCCAGGGGTACACGGGCAGCAGTGGTCTGGTCAGTGGAGGCCTAGTGGAAGGAGGGACCGCAGACAGGCTTCGAAGGCCTAACACAATAAAATGGGCTGGCTGTAGGCACTTTATAATTGGTTCCAGGGGTACACGGGCAGCAGTGGTCTGGTCAGTGGAGGCCTAGTGGAAGGAGGGACCGTAGACAGGCTTCGAAGGCCTAACACAATAAAATGGGCTGGCTGTAGGCACTTTAAAATTGGTTCCAGGGGTACACGGGCAGCAGTGGTCTGGTCAGTGGAGACCTAGTGGAAGGAGGGACCGCAGACAGGCTTCGAAGGCCTAACACAATAAAATGGGCTAGCTGTAGGCACTTTATAATTGGTTCCAGGGGTACACGGGCAGCAGTGGTCTGGTCAGTGGAGGCCTAGTGGAAGGAGGGACCGCAGACAGGCTTCGAAGGCCTAACACAATAAAATGGGCTGGCTGTAGGCACTTTATAATTGGTTCCAGGGGTACACGGGCAGCAGTGGTCTGGTCAGTGGAGGCCTAGTGGAAGGAGAGACCGCAGACAGGCTTCGAAGGCCTAAGACAATAAAATGGGCTGGCTGTAGGCACTTTAAAATTGGTTCCAGGGGTACACAGGCAGCAGTGGTCTGGTCAGTGGAGGCCTAGTGGAAGGAGGGACCGCAGACAGAGACAGGCTTCGAAGGCCTAACACAATAAAATGGGCTGGCTGTAGGCACTTTATAATTGGTTCCAGGGGTACACGGGCAGCAGTGGTCTGGTCAGTGGAGGCCTAGTGGAAGGAGGGACCGCAGACAGGCTTCGAAGGCCTAACACAATAAAATGGGCTGGCTGTAGGCACTTTAAAATTGGTTCCAGGGGTACACGGGCAGCAGTGGTCTGGTCAGTGGAGACCTAGTGGAAGGAGGGACCGCAGACAGGCTTCGAAGGCCTAACACAATAAAATGGGCTAGCTGTAGGCACTTTATAATTGGTTCCAGGGGTACACGGGCAGCAGTGGTCTGGTCAGTGGAGGCCTAGTGGAAGGAGAGACCGCAGACAGGCTTCGAAGGCCTAACACAATAAAATGGGCTGGCTGTAGGCACTTTATAATTGGTTCCAGGGGTACACGGGCAGCAGTGGTCTGGTCAGTGGAGGCCTAGTGGAAGGAGGGACCGCAGACAGGCTTCGAAGGCCTAACACAATAAAATGGGCTGGCTGTAGGCACTTTATAATTGGTTCCAGGGGTACACGGGCAGCAGTGGTCTGGTCAACGGAGGCCGATTGTAATGAGTGTCTGCCAGTTAGTAGTCAAAAACAACAATTAAATGTGAATGTCTCGCATTAAAACAAAACAAAAACACTAAAGGGTGCAATCATTAGGTTCAGGGGTGGGATCCTCTGCGTTGTTTCAGACCTACTAATTTAGCGCAAAGTATTTACTGTGGTAAATAGAGGACACTGCCCCTGACTATGTTAAGTACCATCATACATGTCAACACAATGGTATTGTCAGTGGCAGGTGTGGAAGGATGTCATCGCATAGACTAAACATTGGTGGAAGTGTGAGAGATAACTGTGGAAGTGGTAGAGCAATGTTTGACCTGGGGGTGGGTGAACTCTCTTGTGGCCGGCGGTACAGGCCCAGGGCCCCTCATGTTACAACAGTGTGTCTGACGTTGGGTGCGCACCACCACCGCCAGAGACACTTTATTGTACTATGAGGGACCCAGTAGCAATGCTGTCGACCAAAAGCGAGCACACCCACCTCTTCAGACAAACAGCAGTCTCACGGGTGCTTGCGCCAAGTCGCGATACCACGGCCCCGTGTGGGTAGTTTGGCCATTTAGGGAGGTGTAAACATGTCGTATGCTGGACAATCAGCTGCAGAAAATTAGACATTAGAAAAGTAATTCACAGTAGTCCACAGGCAAGAGCTTTTCATAGGAAAGCTAGGTGTCGGCCGGGCAAGGTGGGGCAAAAGATTTCGAAATCCAGTTGTGGTTCATTTTAATGAATGTTAGATCGTCAACATTTTGGGTAGCCAGACGAGTCCTTTTTTCGGTTAATATTGAACCTGCAGCACTGAATACTCTTTCTGATAGGACACTTGCTGCCGGGCAAGCAAGCTCCTGCAATGCATATTCTGCCAATTCTGGCCAGGTGTCTAATTTTGATGCCCAGTAATCAAATGGGAATGACGGTTGAGGGATAACATCGATAATGGATGAAAAATAGTTAGTAACCATACTGGACAAATGTTGTCGCCTGTCACTTTCAATTGATGCAGCAGTACCTGTCCTGTCTGCGGTCATAGCAAAATCACTCCACAACCTGGTCAGAAAACCCCTCTGTCCAACGCCACTTCTGATGTGTGCACCCCTAACACTCCTAGTCTGCTGCCCCCTGGAGCTCGTGTGAGAACGATCACGTGCGCTGTGTGCTGGGAATGCCTGAAGCAAACGGTCAACAAGAGTTGATTGTTTGGTTGCTAATATTAGTTCCAAGTTCTCATGTGGCATAATATTTAGCAATTTGCCTTTATAGCGTGGATCAAGGAGGCAGGCCAACCAGTAATCGTCATCGTTCATCATTTTCGTAATGCGTGTGTCCCTTTTTAGGATACGTAAGGCATAATCCGCCATGTGGGCCAAAGTTCCAGTTGTCAAATCTCCGGTTGTGATTGGTTGAGGGGCAGTTTCAGGCAAATCTACGTCACTTGTGTCCCTCAAAAAACCAGAACCCGGCCTTGCCACGCAACCAATTTCCAGTGCCCCCGGGAAAGCTTCCGCATTAAAAATATACTCATCCCCATCATCCTCCTCGTCCTCCACCTCCTCTTCGCCCGCTACCTCGTCCTGTACACTGCCCTGACCAGACAATGGCTGACTGTCATCAAGGCTTTCCTCTTCCTCTGGTGCAGACGCCTGATCCTTTATGTGCGTCAAACTTTGCATCAGCAGATGCATTAGGGGGATGCTCATGCTTATTATGGCGTTGTCTGCACTAACCAGCCGTGTGCATTCCTCAAAACACTGAAGGACTTGACACATGTCTTGTATCTTCGACCACTGCACACCTGACAACTCCATGTCTGCCATCCTACTGCCTGCCCCTGTATGTGTATCCTCCCACAAAAACATAACAGCCCGCCTCTGTTGGCACAGTCTCTGAAGCATGTGCAGTGTTGAGTTCCACCTTGTTGCAACGTCTATGATTAGGCGATGCTGGGGAAGGTTCAAAGACCGCTGATAGGTCTGCATACGGCTGGAGTGTACAGGCGAACGTCGGATATGTGAGCACAGTCCACGCACTTTGAGGAGCAGGTCGGAGAACCCAGGATAAGTTTTCAATAAGCACTGCACCACCAGGTTTAAGGTGTGAGCCAGGCAAGGAATGTGTTTCAGTTGGGAAAGGGAGATGGCAGCCATGAAATTCCTTCTGTTATCACTCACTACCTTGCCTGCCTCAAGATCTACTGTGCCCAGCCACGACTGCATTTCTTGTTGCAAGAACTCGGACAGAACTTCCGCGGTGTGTCTGTTGTCGCCCAAACACTTCATAGCCAATACAGCCTGCTGACGCTTGCCAGTAGCTGGCCCATAATGGGACAACTGGTGTGCAACAGTGTCATCTGCCGATGGAGTGGTTGGCCGACTGCGGTCTGTGGAAGAGCTGTAGCTTCTGCAGGAAGACGAGGAGGAGGAGGAGGAGGAGGGGGTGCGAACGCCTACAGCCAACTGTTTCCTAGACCGTGGGCTAGGCACAACTGTCCAGAAATTGATGTCCCCTGTGGACCCTGCATCCACCACATTCACCCAGTGTGCCGTGATGGACAATAACGTCCCTGGCCATGCCTACTGGTCCATGCATCTGTAGTCAGGTGCACCTTTGTACTCACAAATTGCCTGAGTGCATGGACGATGCGCTGTTTAACATGCTGGTGCAGGGCTGGGATGGCTTTTCTGGAAAAAAAGTGTCGACTGGGTAGCTCGTATCGTGGTTCAGCGTACTCCATCAGGGCTTTGAAAGCTTCGCTTTCAACTAACCGGTAGGGCATCATCTCTAACGAGATTAGTCTAGCTATGTGGGCGTTAAAACCCTGTGTACGCGGATGCGAGGATAAGTACTTCCTTTTTCTAACCAGAGTCTCATGTAGGGTGAGCTGGACTGGAGAGCTGGAGATCGTGGAACTTTCGGGTGTGCCGGTGTACATGGCAGACTGAGAGACGGTTGGAGACGTTATTGTTTCCGCCGGTGCCCTACATGCAATATTTCCTCCTACAAAACTGGTGATTCCCTGACCTGACTGCTTTTGACTGGCAAAGAAACCTGCACAGATACTGCCGGTGGTGCGGAAAATGGTGGCCTTACAGTGACGGAAGGGATGTTGCGTTGCTGACTAGCTTCGTTGGCCGAGGGTGCTACAACCTTAAGGGACGTTTGGTAGTTAGTCCAGGCTTGAAAATGCATGGTGGTTAAGTGTCTATGCATGCAACTAGTATTGAGACTTTTCAGATTCTGACCTCTGCTTAAGCTAGTTGAACATTTTTGACAGATGACTTTGCGCTGATCAATTGGATGTTGTTTAAAAAAATGCCAGACTGCACTCTTCCTAGCATCGGATCCCTTTTCAGGGATTGCAGACTGAGCTTTAGCCGGATGGCCACGCTGTCCTCCAACAGGTTTTGGCTTTGACACGCTTTTTGGGCCAGATACGGGCCTGGCAGATGGAACCTGTTGCGATGTTGATGCCTGCTGCGGCCCCTCCTCCACCTCCGCTTCTGAACTACTGCCGCCTGCACCCTGTTCCCCCAATGGCTGCCAATCGGGGTCAACAACTGGGTCATCTATTACCTCCTCTTCGAGCTCGTGTGCAACTTCGTCTGTGTCACTGTGTCGGTCGGTGGTATAGCGTTCGTGGCGGGGCAACATAGTCTCATCAGGGTCTGATTGTGGATCAGTACCCTGAGAGGGCAATGTGGTGGTCTGAGTCAAAGGAGCAGCATAGTACTCTGGCTGTGGCTGTGCATCAGTGCACTCCATGTCAGAATCTACTTGTAATGGGCATGGCCTGTTAAGTGTTTCACTTTCTAAGCCAGGGACGGTATGTGTAAAGAGCTCCATGGAGTAACCCGTTGTGTCGCCTGCTGCATCCTTCTCTCTTGTTGTAGTTTTTGCTGAAGAGGACAAGGAAGCGACTTGTCCCTGACCGTGAACATCCACAAGCGACGCGCTGCTTTTACATTTACCAGTTTCAGAAGAGGAGGCAAAAGAGCTAGAGGCTGAGTCTGCAATGTAAGCCAAAACTTGATGTTGCTGCTCCGCCTTTAAAAGCGGTTTTCGTACTCCCAGAAAAGAGAGTGTTCGAGGCCTTGTGTAGCCAGACGACGAAACTGGCTCCACAGCTCCAGACTTAGGTGGAATATTTTTATCCCCACGACCACCTGATGCTCCACTACCACTACCATCATTACCAGCTGACAATGAACGCCCACGACGACCTCTTGTACCAGACTTCCTCATTGTTTTAAAATCTTAACCAAAGTAACTTTATTTGTTGCTGTCAAACAACTTACACGGTGAGCTATAACTTCAGTATGATTTCAATATCCCTTAACAGGTTGGTGAGACCACAAGGAAAATCAGGCACAATGTTACACACTGTTTTCTGTGGCACCAAATCACAGAGATGCCACACACGCAGGACTGTCACTCAAGCACAAATGTCAATATTAATCTCCCACTGTTTTATTTTTTTTTTCTTTTTCAGGGAGACTTTAGAAACAACAAAATAAAAAATAAATAGGCTTTCTATGGCCCACTGAGTGAGAGATGGCACACACAGGAGTCAGGAGTGTCACACAAGCAGAAAGGGCAATATTAATCTCCCACTGTTTTATTTTTTTTTTCTTTTTCAGGGAGACTTTAGAAACCAAATAATAAAAAATTAATAGGCTTTCTATGGCCCACTGAGTGAGAGATGGCACACACAGGAGTCAGGAGTGGCACACAAGCAGAAAGGGCAATATTAATCTCCTACTGTTTTAATTTTTTTTTTTTTCAGGGAGAGTTTAGAAACCAAATAATAAAAAAAACAAAGGCTTTCTATGGCCCACTGACTGAGAGATGGCACACACAGGAGTCAGGAGTGGCACACAAGCAGAAAGGGCAATATTAATCTCCCACTGTTTTATTTTTTTTTTTCTTTTTCAGGGAGACTTTAGAAACCAAATAATAAAAAATTAATAGGCTTTCTATGGCCCACTGAGTGAGAGATGGCACACACAGGAGTCAGGAGTGGCACACAAGCAGAAAGGGCAATATTAATCTCCTACTGTTTGAATTTTTATTTTTTTTTCAGGGAGACTTTAGAAACCAAATAATAAAAAAAACAAAGGCTTTCTATGGCCCACTGAGTGAGAGATGGCACACACAGGAGTCAGGAGTGGCACACAAGCCCTGACTGAGGCCAATATTTTTCTCCCACCGATTGATGTAGTGTTTTTTTTTCAGGTAGATTTTAGAACCCAAATCAAGCAAAAAAATGAATAGGCTTTCTATGGCCCACTGAGTGAGAGATGGCGCACACAGGAGTCAGGAGTGGCACACAAGCAGAAAGGGCAATATTAATCTCCTACTGTTTGATTTTTTTTTTTTTTCAGGGAGACTTTAGAAACCAAATAATAAAAAAAACAAAGGCTTTCTATGGCCCACTGAGTGAGAGATGGCACACACAGGAGTCAGGAGTGGCACACAAGCAGAAAGGGCAATATTAATCTCCCACTGTTTTATCTTTTTTTTTCTGTTTCAGGGAGACTTTAGAAACCAAATAATAACAAATTAATAGGCTTTCTATGGCCCACTGAGTGAGAGATGGCACACAAAGGAGTCAGGAGTGGCACACAAGCAGAAAGGGCAATATTAATCTCCTACTGTTTTATTTATTTATTTTTTTTCAGGGAGACTTTAGAAACCAAATAATAAAAAAACAAAGGCTTTCTATGGCCCACTGACTGAGAGATGGCACACACAGGAGTCAGGAGTGGCACACAAGCAGAAAGGGCAATATTAATCTCCCACTGTTTTCTTTTTTTTTTCTTTTTCAGGGAGACTTTAGAAACCAAATAATAAAAAATTAATAGGCTTTCTATGGCCCACTGAGTGAGAGATGGCACACACAGGAGTCAGGAGTGGCACACAAGCCCTGACTGAGGCCAATATTTTTCTCCCACCGATTGATGTAGTGTTTTTTTTTTCAGGTAGATTTTAGAACCCAAATCAAGCAAAAAAATTAATAGGCTTTCTATGGCCCACTGAGTGAGAGATGGCACACACAGGAGTCTGGAGTGGCACACAAGCAGAAAGGGCAATATTAATCTCCCACTGATTGATGTAGTGTTTTTTTTTCAGGTAGATTTTAGAAACCAAATCAAGCAAAAAAAAATAGGCTTTCTATGGCCCACTGAGTGAGAGATGGCACACACAAGAGTCAGGAGTGGCACACAAGCCCTGAGGCCAATATTTTTCTCCCACTGATTGATGTAGTGATTTTTTTTCAGGTAGATTTTAGAACCCAAATCAAGCAAAAAAATTAATAGGCTTTCTATGGCCCACTGAGTGAGAGATGGCACACACAGGAGTCAGGAGTGGCACACAAGCAGAAAGGGCAATATTAATCTCCCACTGTTTTATCTTTTTTTTCTTTTTCAGGGAGACTTTAGAAACCAAATAATAAAAAATTAATAGGCTTTCTATGGCCCACTGAGTGAGAGATGGCACACACAGGAGTCAGGAGTGGCACACAAGCAGAAAGGGCAATATTAATCTCCCACTGTTTTATCTTTTTTTTCTTTTTCAGGGAGACTTTAGAAACCAAATAATAAAAAAATAATAGGTTTTCTATGGCCCACTGAGTGAGACATGGCACACACAGGAGTCAGGAGTGGCACACAAGCCCTGAGGCCAATATTTTTCTCCCACTGATTGATGTAGTGATTTTTTTTCAGGTAGACTTTAGAACCCAAATCAAGCAAAAAAATTAATAGGCTTTCTATGGCCCACTGAGTGAGAGATGGCACACACAGGAGTCAGGAGTGGCACACAAGCCCTGAGGCCAATATTTTTCTCCCACTGATTGATGTAGTGATTTTTTTTCAGGTAGATTTTAGAACCCAAATCAAGCAAAAAAATTAATAGGCTTTCTATGGCCCACTGAGTGAGGCATGGCACACACAGGAGTCAGGAGTGGCACACAAGCAGAAAGGGCAATATTAATCTCCTACTGTTTGATTTTTTTTTTCAGGGAGACTTTAGAAACCAAATAATAAAAAAACAAAGGCTTTCTATGGCCCACTGAGTGAGAGATGGCACACACAGGAGTCAGGAGTGGCACACAAGCAGAAAGGGCAATATTAATCTCCTACTGTTTGATTTTTATTTTTTTTCAGGGAGACTTTAGAAACCAAATAATAAAAAAACAAAGGCTTTCTATGGCCCACTGAGTGAGAGATGGCACACACAGGAGTCAGGAGTGGCACACAAGCAGAAAGGGCAATATTAATCTCCTACTGTTTGATTTTTTTTTTTCAGGGAGACTTTAGAAACCAAATAATAAAAAAAACAAAGGCTTTCTATGGCCCACTGAGTGAGAGATAGCACACACAGGAGTCAGGAGTGGCACACAAGCAGAAAGGGCAATATTAATCTCCTACTGTTTGAATTTTTTTTTTTTTTCAGGGAGACTTTAGAAACCAAATAATAAAAAAAACAAAGGCTTTCTATGGCCCACTGAGTGAGAGATGGCACACACAGGAGTCAGGAGTGGCAGAAAAGCAGAAAGGGCAATATTAATCTCCTACTGTTTGATTTTTTTTTTTTTCAGGGAGACTTTAGAAACCAAATAATAATTAAAAAAAAAAAAAATTCTATAGCCCACTGAGTGAGAGATGGCACACACAGGAGTCAGGAGTGGCAGACAAGCAGAAAGGGCAATATTAATCTCCCACTGTTTGAATTTTTTTTTTTTCAGGGACACTTTAGAAACCAAATAATAAAAAAAAAGGCTTTCTATGGCCCACTGAGTGAGAGATGGCACACACAGGAGTCAGGAGTGGCACACAAGCAGAAAGGGCAATATTAATCTCCTACTGTTTGATTTTTTTTTTTTTCAGGGAGACTTTAGAAACCAAATAATAAAAAAAAACAAAGGCTTTCTATGGCCCACTGAGTGAGGGATGGCACACACAGGAGTCAGGAGTGGCACACAAGCAGAAAGGGCAATATTAATCTCCTACTGTTTGAATTTTTTTTTTTCAGGGAGACTTTAGAAACCAAATAATAAAAAAAACAAAGGCTTTCTATGGCCCACTGAGTGAGAGATGGCACACACAGGAGTCAGGAGTGGCACACAAGCAGAAAGGGCAATATTAATCTCCTACTGTTTGATTTTTATTTTTTTTTCAGGGAGACTTTAGAAACCAAATAATAATAAAAAAAAACAAACAAAAAAAAATTCTATAGCCCACTGAGTGAGAGATGGCACACACAGGAGTCAGGAGTGGCAGACAAGCAGAAAGGGCAATATTAATCTCCCACTGTTTGAATTTTTTTTTTTTCAGGGACACTTTAGAAACCAAATAATAAAAAAAAGGCTTTCTATGGCCCACTGAGTGAGAGATGGCACACACAGGGATGGCACTCTAGCAGAAATGCCAATCTTAATCTCCCACAAAAAAAAAAACAGGGACTGTCCTACAATTACTATCTCCCTGCAGTAATCTCAGCCAGGTATGGCAGGCAGCAATAAGGAGTGGACTGATGCACAAATTAAATAAAAAGTGTGGACAAACAAAAAAGATAGCTGTGCAGAAAGGAAGGAACAAGAGGATTTGTGCTTTGAAAAAAGCAGTTGGTTTGCACAGCGTCGTACACACACAGGCACAGCAACGCAGCTATCAGGGTCAGGGAGCCTTCTAGGGCAGCCCAATGAGCGACAGCGCTGAGGAAAAAAAAATGTAGCTTCCACTATCCCTGCAAACAAAAGGTGGTGTTGGACAGTGGAAATCGCTACAGCACAAGCGGTTTGCAGCTTTATGTACCCTGCCTATCACTATCTCTGCTTCTGAAGAAGCGGCAGCAACCTCTCCCTATGCTCAGATCAGCAGCAGTAAGATGGCGGTCGGCGGGAACGCCCCTTTATAGCCCCTGTGACGCCGCAGAAAGCAAGCCAATCACTGCAATGCCCTTCTCTAAGATGGTGGGGACTGAGATCTATGTCATCACGCTGCCCACACTCTGCGTTCACCTTCATTGGCTGAGAAATGGCGCTTTTTGCGTCATTGAAACGCGACTTTGGCGCGAAAGTCGCGTACCGCATGGCCAATGCAATGCTGGGATCGGCTCGGTTTCATGAGACGCCGACTTTACCAAAAGTCGGCGACTTTTGAAAATGAACGACCCGTTTCGCTCAACCCTAGTATTGACCGATCATAAGAATCTGATTTACCTAGAGTCTGCCAAGCTGTTGAATCCTAGACAGGCTCGATGGTCCCTGTTTTTCTCCGGTTTTGATTTTGTTGTCTCATATCTTCCGGATCTAAGAATGTTAAGGCTGATGCCCTTTCTAGGAGTTTTTTGCCTGATTCTCCAGGAGTCCTTGAGCCGGTTGGCATTCTCAAGGAGGGGGTGATTCTTTCTGCCGTCTTACCTGATTTACGGCGGGTGCTTCAGGAATTTCAGGCTGAAAACCCTGACCGCTGTCCAGTGGGGAAACTGTTCTTGATAGATGGACTAGTAAGGTAATTTCTGAGGTTCATTGTTCGGTGTTGGCTGGTCATCCTGGGATTTTTGGAACCAGAGATTTGGTTGCTAGGTCCTTTTGGTGGCCTTCCTTGTCGCGGGATGTGCGTTCTTTTGTGCAGTCCTGTGGGACTTGTGCGCGGGCCAAGCCTTGCTGTTCCCGTGCTAGTGGGTTGCTTTTGCCTTTGCCGGTCCCGGAGAGGCCTTGGACGCATATTTCCATGGATTTTATTTCGGATCTTCTTGTTTCCCAGAAGATGTCTGTTACCTGGGTGGTTTGTGATCGGTTTTCTAAGATGGTCCATTTGGTACCTTCTTCTGATTTGGTTCCGTTGTTTTTTCAGCATGTGGTTCGTTTGCATGGCATTCCGGCGAATATTGTGTCTGACAGAGGTTCCCAGTTTGTTTCTAGGTTTTGGCGGTCCTTTTGTGCTAAGATGGGCATTGATTTGTCTTTTTCTTCGGTGTTTCATCTTCAGACAAATGGCCAAACTGAGCGAACTAATCAGACCTTGGAAACCTATTTGAGATACTTTGTGTCTGCTGATCAGGATGATTGGGTGGCTTTCTTGCCGCTGGCCGAGTTTGCCCTTAATAATCGGGCTAGTTCGGCTACTTTGGTTTCGCCTTTCTTTTGTAATTTTGGTTTTCATCCTCGTTTTTCTTCAGGGCAGGTTGAGCCTTCTGATTGTCCTGGTGTGGATTCTGTGGTGGACAGGTTACAGCAGATTTGGACTCATGTAGTGGATAATTTGACGTTGTCTCAGGAAAAGGCTCAACGTTTTGCTAACCGCCTTCGGTGTGTTGGTCCCCGGCTTCGGGTTGGGGATTTAGTCTGGTTATCTTCTCGTCATGTTCCTATGAAGGTTTCTTCCCCTAAGTTTAAGCCTCGATTTATTGGTCCTTATAAGATTTCTGAGATTATCAATCCGGTGTCTTTTCGTTTGGCCCTTCCAGCCTCTTTTGCCATCCATAATGTTTTCCACAGATCTTTGTTGCGGAGATATGTGGTGCCTGTTGTTCACTCTGTTGATCCTCCTGCCCCGGTGTTGGTTGAGGGGGAGTTGGAATATGTGGTTGAGAAAATTTTGGATTCTCGTTTTTCAAGGCGGAGGCTTCAGTATCTTGTCAAGTGGAAGGGTTATGGCCAGGAGGATAATACTTGGGTTGTTGCCTCCGATGTTCATGCTGCCGATTTGGTTCGTGCCTTTCATTTGGCTCATCCTGATCGGCCTGGGGGCTCTGGTGTGGGTTCGGTGACCCCTCCTCAAGGGGGGGTACTGTTGTGAATTCCGCTCTTGGGCTCCCTCCGGTGTCTGTAAGTGGCACTATTATGAATTCTGTTCTTGGGCTCCCTCCGGTGGTTATAAGTGGTACGGCTGCTCCTTGGATTTAGCAGTCTGCAGCTGCTTCCACTGATTGTCTTTTTGGGCTCGGCTATTTAGCCTGGCTCTATCCTTCTGTTAGTGCCAGTTGTCAATGTTCCTAGTTGGAGTCACATCTCTGCTTGGATTTCTTTGCTATTCTGACCAGATCATCAAAGATAAGTCCTGGCTTGGTCCTTGGTAGTCCATATGTTGTGGACTTAATAGTTCTGTACATTCTATGTTTTTTCTAGTCCAGCTTGTCAGTATGGATTTATTCAGTTAAGCTGGAAGCTCTGAAGGAGCAGATTTATCCTCCACACCTTTAGTCAGGTGGTGGAGATTTTTGTAAACTCTGTGGTGGATTTTTCTAGTATTTTTATACTGACTGCACAGTACTCTATCCTGTCCTATCTATCTAGCTAGATTGGCCTCCTTTTGCTATATCCTGGTTTCATTCTGTGTATGTCATTTCCCTCTTCACTCACAGTCAATATTTGTGGGGGGCTGCCTATCTTTTGGGGATTTTCTCTGAGGCAAGATAGCTTTCCTGATTCTATCTTTAGGGGTATTTAGTTCTCCGGCTGTGACGAGATGTCTAGGGAGTGACAGGAACATTCCACGGCTACTTCTAGTGTTGTGTTGAGTTCAGGGTCTGCGGTCAGTAAAGGTACCAACTCCTCCAGAGCACGTCCCATGTTGCTCCTAAACCACCAGTTCATAACAGGGGACATCACACACCAGTCAGTGAACTGGAAGCTGCAAATGTTGCTGAAGCACCTCATGGGTGGCGAAAGCTGTAGCTGACTTTCTAAAATGGGCAGATAGGTGGTGTACGTTAAGAAGCAGATCCAGCAGCTCCAGGTAGGTTTTGAGAATCCAATGAACTACGAGGATAAGCACATGGGCCAGGCATGGTACGTGTGTGAGCTTGCCTTGCCTCAGAACTGCCTCCAGGTTCTGGCATTTGTCACACATTACCATGCCTGGCTGTAGGTTCAGCGATGTCAGCCACAGATCTGTCTGATCTTTCAAAGCTGTCCACAACTCTTCAGCATTGTGCAATTTGTCACCTAAGCATATTAGCTTCAGCACAGACTGCTGCCGCTTGGCTGAGGCAGTGCTGCAGTGCTTCTAGCTTGTGTCTGATGTGGTCATTTTGGAGCTGGAGGCTGATGATGATGAGGAGGAGAATGAGGTGCAGTAGCTGTAGACTGTGTGGGCAGCCCTGATTAACCTAGGGCCTGCAATCCTCACTGATGTGTTCCATCCCAAGGTCCAACTGGGTCCTGAATTTTTACTTTGATAGCCCAGTGTGCCATCAGCTAGATGTACCATCCCTGCTCACAAGAACTTCTCCACGTGTCCGTGGTTAGGTGGACTTTCCCAGTAACTGCATTGTTGAGGGCACAGGTAATGTTGTTGGACACATGCTTGTGTAACGTGAGGATGGCTCACTGGGAGAAATTTTTGCGACTGGGGACCGATTGCCAAGGGAAGGCTGCCACCATCAGGTTGCAGAAAGATTCTGTCTCCACAAGCCTAAAGTCAACATTTCAAGTGCAAGCACTTGAGAAATGTGTGAATTTAGTAGCGTGGCCTGTGGAACGATGGCAGAGTATTTCCTCTTGCGCTCCAAGGACTGAAGTATGGACAACTGAATGCTGCACCAGGAGAAGAACGTGGACGTGCTTGTTATGGTGCTACTTGAGAGTGTACAGGGCAGGATGCATCTTCACATGCACCATGGACAGAGGATTGGCTTGCATGCACAACAGCAGAAGAAGCAATGGTGTAACCTGCAGACACAGTGCCTGGACCCTGGGGTTCTCCCCACAAAGTGGGGTGATTTGCTGCCATGTGCTTGGTCATTCTGGTGGGGGTCAGTCTGGTAGTTTTGCTACCCCTGCTAATGCTGGCATGGCAGGTGGTGCAAATGGCCTTTTTGGGGTTATCGGCAGAGTCTTTAAAAAACAACCAGACTTGGAAAGACCTATCAGTTGTACTGGCATCTTCCGTCATGTTGGTGCTACGGGGAACGGTTGCCATCCTTCTGTCTGTGGCTACCATACTGCTTCTTCCTGACTGTTGGGGTGCTGTGCCTCCCTTTTTACCTGAGTACTGCTGTCCTCACTCTGCATGTCATCCTGCCAGTTTGGGTCAGTAATAATGTGATCTGCAAACTTGTCTTACTCTTCCGCACCCTGGTCCTCCCTCTGACTTTCTGTCAATTGTGTCTCATCATTGTCCACCTCTTGTGACACTTTCCCACCATCGTATTCGTGTGACAGTGGCTGCTCAAATATTTGGACATCACTACATGCGATCTCCTCTTGCCCCACTTCAAGTGGACTGGGCGAGAGGCCCGAATCTATAAATGGAAAAGTGAACAGCTCTATGGAGTGTTCAAGTGTAGGATAAGTTGTCTCCGGTCACTTGGCATGGTGGAAGGAAGGACGATTGGGTTGAGGATAATGCGGTCCAGACTCACGGCTACTCAGACTTGACCGTGTGGAAGACAGGGTGGTGGTGGTGGTGGTGGAAAACTGACTGGAAGCATTATCCACTATCCAACCAACAACATTTTTTACACTGCTCTGGGTTCAATAGTGGTGTGCTTCTGCAGTCCTCTGCTAATTGGGAGAGGAAGGTCGCGCGAGAAGATGTGGGTGTTTGTTGTGGCACAATTTCAGCTTGACCACGGCCTCTGCATGCACCATGAGCCTTGCCCATTTTAAATGGAAAACAACATTTTGTACTGTCACTACAGATGGCTGAGTTTCAAACAACTGGCCTGTAGGTAACTTTTTTCAGCAAACTGGTGTCAATAACTTGCATAAGACACAACAACAAAATTTTACAGTAGCCAAGAAATGGCGGAATTTTCTGCGCACTTACATGTGATTGCTGTGACAGCCAAACCCCTGTTTAAAATAGCTGGCTTGCAGTTAATTATTTTTTTCACCAAACTGGTGTCAATAACTTGTATAACACACTCCAACAAAATTTTACAGTAGCTCAGAAATGTCAGAATTTTCTGTGCACTCTGATGTGATCCCTGTGACATCCAAATCCCTGTTTAAAATAAATGCCCTGTAGGTAACTATTTTTTTCAGAAAACTTTTGTCAATAACTTGTATAAGACACTCCAACAAAATTTTACAGTAGCCCAGAAATGGCAGAATATTTGGCGCACTCAGATGTGATCCCTGTGATGGCAAAACCCCTCTAAAATAGCTGGATTTTCACACTGTAATATGGAAAGAATCTGGGCTGGCTGTATTCTGCAGTGCCAGCAATCAAATGTAGCAGCAAATAAACGAGGTGCTCTGGATTGCTTTTGAAGAAAATAATCAGGTTTAAGATGCAAAAAAAAAATATTTCTGGTCCCTGATACCTGGGGCTATGTATATATGGTAAATATTTGTAATAGGAAGCAACAGCAGCACTGGAATGGACAGACAGTATTGGAATGGAACCTCTTGCTATATGCAATGAAGTCTGCCACATACGCCGCCTGCCTACCTAGCAATGATATCTATGGTTCTATGCACTTTGATTAGACCTCGGAAGTATTGTTGGTTTAGATGGATTTGCGTAGTAAAGATGGTATACCCACACTAACTAAAACAACACCAAATCAGTCTCTGCAGCAACTGTCCCTACACAGCGTGATTGCGGAGCTGACTCTGACAAGCAGGGCAAGGTCCGGTCTGATATAGACCTGATGATGCTGTGCGGGTGCTGTAATGCCACAACCAACATGGCTGCAGCATTACAGTGTGTGTCAGACAATCCCTGCATGTTGATTGGCTCTGTAAAGAGCACCAAACTTGCAGAGTGTGAGACCCGAACTCCCGCCGAGCAAAGCCAGAAATTCTCGCCACTAGCCGAGCATTTCAAGCAGTGAGATGCTCGTGCAAGCACTGAGCACTTCCGAGCAATTTTTAGTTATGTACATGAGATCTGCAGACAGCTTAATTTCAACCCAACAAAATGACAAAGTATGATACAGTGGGCTGTCTAACTTTTCTAATTGTTTTTGTTATGTTCCTTAGGTCTGCAGTTTCATATCACCACAGTAGTAAATGACAAGGTGGGATACAGAAGGCTGTTTCACATTTAGCTAGTGAAAAATATTATTTAGAATGCTATACTCGTGCATGGAGCACAATAGAAGTAGGGCACAACACACTTGTAGGACATTTGCCCTGCTGGCTTTGTCTGTGGCCCCCCCAAAAAAGATACTGGAAGGTAAATTTAACAGCCACACTGGACACTAGCTTGCTACACGATCTGAGTGATTAACCGCCTAGTTAACTAGCTAAAATCTTGCTGCTAACAGTGCCAGTGTCAGGAGCAGCCTCTCTGTGCTGTTATAGTGTCAAAAATGCGCGAAAACAAGTTGTCTGCTCTTCATATGGAGAGGGTTTGTGATTTCAGCAGCCAATGACACAAGCCGCTGTGTCAGTACATTGTAGATGTCTCCTGAGCCCTGATTGGCTAGCCGCAACGTGCACACATAAAGTTAGGGAAAAAATGACTGTTTACAAGAAATCTGCACCTCTGAGCTCTGCAAACCCCCTCCCCTCATCAAATATGTGCCAAACACTCATGATACACCACCATTATCATTGCTAAAGTGCTGAAAATACTTTGTGGTAATGCAAATATTTTCCCGCACTTTACAGAATGTTACCGATTTTTACAGATTTTATAAAAATGTTCCCATGTTTTCTATCACACATCTGAATGTGCCATATTTGCGTCGAATTTATGTTTGGCAATCATTTTCCAAATAAATCTGCTCTCCACTATTAGCAGCCTTGCAGCACTGTTGTCCTGTTTTCCAACCCCACCAAGGACAGCATCTGCAAAGAGTTTGTATGTTCTACCCATGTTTGCAAGGATTTTCTCCCAATAAGTGTTTTTCTACCTACACTTCAAAGACATACAGATAGTAAAATTAATGTGTAAGTTCTAATGGGGACAGTGCCAGTAATGGCTGTAAATGTCTGTAAAGCCAATGTTAAATTGTTTGTGCCATATAAGTGATAAAACAAAAAAAATTAATGAAATTTATGCTCATCCACACTCAGGCAGCACGCTTATCCATTTCGTAGATTACCATTGTCAGAATAATGTAAGGATAGTAACACGGGTAGTTGACTCAAAGAGAGTGGAGGACTGCCGGTATCGGAGGCTTACTGCTACAGGCAACACAGATAAAGGAGACCCAAAAAGGAATCTACATGTCAGGACTCTGAACATTTTTTATTACCTTTCCTGTATTACTGCCCTTTACCAAGGTGGCGTCTTTGGTATCATGTGCACTGTGTCTTCCTGCTATAAAACTCCACCCCAGCCTTCAGTCTGTGCTAGAGTATTCTGTCTTGCATCCAGCTCCTGACTCTTGTGACTCCCTGGCTATATACCTGCTCCTGTGAACCTGTGTGGTTATCCTGCTACTCTGCTCTGAGTTCCTGCTGCATACACCAGTTTCCAGTAATCCTCCTTTATCTGCTGCTCGTATTTACTTCCATCTGCATTTGCTGGACATGTAAGCTGTTGCTGCTCTGCAAAAGCCTGAGACAATTACCCAGGCCTCCCTGGTTGTGCTAAGATATTATTTGAACTGCCTTATAAGCATATCTATCTGTGTTTGGACTAAAACAAGGACTTATTCGTGTCAAGTATCCTCAAGAATATCTGTGCTTCATAGACTGTCTGTATGATTGCATTTTCCTCTGAAGTTTCCTATAGACTGTTAGCTGCATTTAATATTTACACCAAGTGTTGTGGACTTGAATTTTTCTCTGCACCTGCTTGAATCGATGTGTGATAATATAGACTTTACCACTTATAAAACTGTGTCCTGTAGTTGTCTTGGTCCACGCAAAGAGTCTCCTGAGTTATCCCCTATAATTATTACAGGATACTCTAGCCACAAAAGAGGAGACTGCTGGAACAATGACTGCAGAGAGCACATTAGAGTAGGTGTTTTCCATAATTAGATCACTGCAGAAAGATGTGGAAGGTCTGCAAAAGAAGTTTGGAAGCTTTGAACACAATCAACAAGTGTTTGGACAGACTTTGCAGGACTTAAGCACCCGAATGGCAGCCCAGGAAAACAAACTTGCTGGCATAGAGTCCCAGTAAGGACCGGCTTTTTCAGGATATAAGCACGCAAATAGCTGCACAAGTGACTTTACCCTCTGGGCAACCGCCACCAGCTAGCCCACCTAAGTTGCCCCATTCAGATTTATGGTGATCATGACAAATTTCATGGCTTTGTGAATCAATCTACTATATAAATGTCTAAGGGTCACTTCCGTCTTTCTGTCTGTCCTTCTGTCTGTCACGGATATTCATTGGTCGCGGCCTCTGTCTGTCATGGAATCCAAGTCGCTGACTGGTCGTGGCAAAATGCCTGCGACCATTGCCATGACCAATCAGTGACACGCACAGTCCGGAAGAAAATGGCCGCTCCTTACTCCCCGCACTCACTGCCCGGTGCCCGCATACACCCCTCCGGTCGCCGCTCACACAGAGTTAATGCCGGTGGTAACGTACCGCGTTATGCCGTGGGTAACGCACTCAGTTACCGCAGCTATTAACCCTGTGTGACCAAGTTTTTTACTATTGAAGCAGCCTATGCAGCATCAATAGTAAAAACAGCTAATGTTAAAAATAATAAAAAAATAAAAAAATCATTATATACTCACCTTCCGTTGCCTTTCCCGCTCCTCGCGATGCAAGCGGCACGTTCCAGTGGCAAGGATGGTCTGGGAGAAGGACCTGCCATGACGTCATGGTCATGTGACCGTGACGTCATCACAAGTCCTGCGCGCCTGGGCAGGAAGGACCTGCAGTGATGTCGAGGTCATGTGACCGTGACATGGTCATGTGACTGCGACGTCATCACAGGTCCTGCGCGACAAGGACCTGCCATGACGTCACGGTCATGTGACCGCTACACGGTCACGTGACCATGACGTCATCACACCCTGGGACCAGAAGCTGCCGCCTGCACCCCACACAGGCGACAGAGCTACAACACACCTGCGGAAGGTGAGCATATGTTTATTTTTTATTTTTTTAACCTGTGACATATGTGGCTGGGCAATATACTACATAGCTGGGCAATATACTACATGGGCTGTGAAATATACTACGTCGCTGGGCATTATACTATGTGGCTCTGTGCTGTATACTACGTCACTGAGCAATATACTACGTCGCTGGTCAATATACTATGTGGCTGGGCAATATACTACGTCACTGGGCAATATACTACGTGGCTGGTCATTATACTACGTGACTGGGCAATATACTACGTGGCTCGGCAATATACTACGTCACTGGGCAATATACTACGTAGCTGGGCAATATACTATGTGGCTGGGCAATATACTACGTCACTGGGCAATATACTACGTGGGCTGTGCAATATACTACGTCACTGGGCAATATACTACATAGCTGGGCAATATACTATGTAGCTGGGCAAAATACTGTGTGGCTGGGCAATATACTACTTGGGCTGTGCAATATACTACGTGGCTAGGCAATATACTACGTGGGCTGGGCAATATACTACATACTGTAGCTGGGCAATATACTACGTGGCTGGGCAATATACTACGTGGCTGAGCAATATACTACGTGGGCTGCGCAATATACTATGTGGGCTGGGCAATACACTATGTCACTGGGCAATATACTACGTGGACATACATATTCTAGAATACCCGATGCGTTAGAATCGGGCCACACCTAGTGTATGCTATATTTTGATGTGCATGCTGACCGTTTTCCTAATGATAGATCCAAAGTATTGTGTGTAATAATGCTGCTGACCGCACGAGTGCTCGCCTGGGCTAATCTGATGATTAAGTCTCGTGACCCACGGTTAAATAACTTGGATGATTTCTTGGCCGCTATGGCATTAATGTTTGATGACCCTAATTGCCGTGCATCCGCTGAATCTGCTTTATTGCCTTTATGCCAGGCTAAACTTTCTGTTATTGAGTATGCTAGTGAATTCAAGAGATTAGCGGTAGATACCAATTGGGACAGTTATGCACAATTGCCTATTTTTAATAGGGGTCTGTCTAGTATTGTAAAAGATGAACTAGCTCGCTCTGAGTCACCACAAGAGCTAGAGACATTTATACAGCATTGTGTGCGCATAGACATTCACCTTACTGAGCGTAGGCAGGAGAAGTTTGCTGCACATAACCGTATTTCTAATTTTTCCCTTCCTTCCAAAGGGCCTGCAGGTAAAACATATCGGGAGGAGGAGGCGGTGCCCATGCAAATTGATTCCGTTCAGAAGCACGAGATCAATGAGTGCCGGGAGCATCACCTTTGTGAAAGCCTATGTTTCTACTGTGGCCAGTCTGACCACTTCTTGATCAATTGTCCTAAGTGTCCTAGACGGCCTAACAAGGTGCTAGCAGCAGTAGGGGAGTATGACAACTGCGATGATGAATCTGACATCTCTGAATGTAGCCTGCCTTTAAACACTGTATTCCATTAACTTTCTATGACTTCACCCCCAAGGAGCTTAAGGAAAAGAACTCTCACTGTTCTCTCCCTATTAAGATCCTGTGTTCAGGACAGTGGATTTCCAGTTCAGCTATGATTGACTCTGGTGCAGGTGGCAATTTCATGGATATGGCATTTGCCAAGGAATATGGTATTGAAATACAGCAAAGAGCCTCTCCAATTACCATGGAAACAGTGGATGGGTCACCTTTAATCTCTGGGCCTGTGGATCAGGAGACCGTACCCCTTGAAATTTTGTTGGAGCCTAATCATCAGGAGCAACTTTCTTTCTTGCTAATTTCTTTTCCTCATTTTCCTGTGATTTTAGACATTCCTTGGTTGCGTTCTCAGAACCCAATTATCAACTGGAGACCAAGGAGATTATCTTTCCAACAAGGAGCAACTCAGCGTTAACAGAAGCTGTCCCTGAGTCCACGGCTACGGAACCACATGTACAGGTATTT
Organism: Ranitomeya variabilis; assembly: GCF_051348905.1. Taxonomy (NCBI): domain Eukaryota; kingdom Metazoa; phylum Chordata; class Amphibia; order Anura; family Dendrobatidae; genus Ranitomeya; species Ranitomeya variabilis. Next base: position 24,005,060 of record NC_135236.1, on the reverse strand, counting down.
TCTTTGCCTCCAGCATATAAAGAGTTCTCTAACATCTGTGACAAGAAGAATGCAGATCAGCTTCCTCCACACAGGCATTATGAGTGTCCCATTGAGCTGCTTCCTGGGGCAGCTATTCCTTTTGGTAACGTATACCCTTTGGCGGCACCTGAGCTTCAAGCCTTAAAGGAGTATATTGATGAAAATCTGGCCAAAGGCTTCATACATCCTTCTTCTTCACCAGCAGGGGCACCTATATTTTTTGTAAAAATGAATGATGGGACCCAGAGACCCTGTGTTGACTATCGGGAACTCAATAAGGTAACCGTACAAAACTGTTACCCTTTGCCTCTGATTCCCGAATTACTGGAAAGAGTCCCCCATGCTAAAGTGTTCTTGAAACAGGATCTTCGTGGGGCTTATAATTTGGTGCGTATTCTTGTGGCTTTGTAACACCCCTGCAATGTTTCAACACCTTGCTAGTGACATTTTCAGAGATTTGTTGGACCAGTTTGTGGTGATATATTTGGATGATATACTAATCTTTTCTGACTCTTTACAGGAACATGAAGAACATGTCAAAACTGTTTTAAGACATCTGAAAGAGAACCATCTGTATATAAAGCCGGAAAAATGCGAGTTCCATCGTTCTGAGATACAGTTCTTAGGTTATATCATCTCTCCCCAGGGGCTGAACATGGAATCTGGTAAGATTCAGGCTATCCTTGACTGGCCGGTACCCAAGAAAGTTAAGGAGGTCCAACGTTTTATTGGTTTTGCAAATTTCTACAGACGATTCATTCAAAATTTTTCTGATATTGTCCGTCCCATTACTTCCTTGACAAAGAAGGAAAAGCCTTTTAAGTGGTCATCACAGACTCAAGAAGCTTTTGATCGGCTTAAGATCTGTTTAATATCAGAACCGCTGTTGATACACCCAGATCCAACACTTTCTTTAATTGTGAAGGTGGACGCTTCTGATAATGCTTTGGGGGCTATTCTCTCCCAAAGAACTGGAGAGAAGGGTCTGCTATATCCTTGTGCTTTCTTTTCCCGCAGACTATCCTCAGCAGAGAATAATTACCACATGGGAGACAAGGAATTGCTGCCTATTATTGCGGCTTTCAAAGAATGGAGACATCATCTGCAAGAAGCTGCACAACAGATCATAGTGCTAACTGACCATCGCAATTTAGAGTTCCTTAGATCTGCTAGATGTCTTTCTCCTCGTCAGGCTTATTGGAACTTATTTTTAAATCAATTTAACTTTGTTTTCTCATACCATCCAGGTTCTCTTAATGGGAAGGCTGATGCTTTATCCCGAATCCATGCTGCGGATTCCGTACCTGGAGCCCCGTTCAAGACCATTCTATCTGATGCCAATTTCATTGGAGTTATCCACGATCAGGACTTGTGGAAGGAGTGCAGGGAGGCCTATGACAGTGATGTATTTCTGGCCAACCCACCTGTGGATATTAATCTTATCTTTAAGGGTGGCATGTGGTTCAGAGATCGACGTGTCTACATCCATCAAGTCATCTGTCTGCAGATCCTCAAGTTGGTACATAACTCCAAGTTGGCTGGTCACAGGGGGGTACAGAAGACACAAGAGTTCCTGAGCCGATTCTTCTGGTGGCCAACTTGCCTGAAGGATACCAAGGACTATGTTCTCTCTTGCGAGGTATGTGCTCGTTACAAGACTCCTCATGTGGCTCCTACGGGTCTTCTACAACCATTACCTGTTCTGTCCCGCCCTTATACAGATATAAGATACAGTGAACTTGGTTATACAGAATGTCTTTCGGTTGCATGGGGTTCCGGATGAGATCATCTCTGACCGTGGAGTACAGTTCACTTCAAGATTCTGGAAGGAGTTTTGCTCTGCACTCAATATTAATGTCTGTCTCTCTTCCGCTTACCATCCCCAGACAAATGGTCAGACTGAGCGCACCAACCATACACTGGAACAATATCTAAAATGCTATGTCAGCCATCTCCAGGATGATTGGTTGGAGTTGCTGCAGTTAGCCGAATTTTCATATAACAATTCTCAGAGCGCCTCCACTAAATTTACACCTTTCCTTGCCAATCTGGGCTATCATCCTTGTATCTTACCTAGGTCTACAATTAATTCTCCGGTTCCGGCAGTGGAGGAAAGGCTGACTGCGATGAGGCAAAATCTGGAGGTTCTGAAGGAATCCCTGACCACAGCTCAAGAACGTTATAAGAGATCGGCTGATAAGGCCCCGTCTCACATAGCGAGATCGCTAGCGAGATCGCTGCTGAGTCACAAGTTTTGTGACGCAACAGCGACCTCCATAGCGATCTCGCTATGTGTGACACGTACCAGCGATCAGGCCCCTGCTGCGAGATCGCTGGTCGTGTCGGAATGGCCTGGACCTTTTTTTGGTCGTTGAGGCCCCGCTGACATTGCTGAATCGGTGTGTGTGACACCGATCCAGCGATGTCTTCACTGGTAACCAGGGTAAACATCGGGTTACTAAGCGCAGGGCCGCGCTTAGTAACCCGATGTTTACCCTGGTTACCAGCGTAAATGTAAAAAAAAAAAAACAATACATACTCGCCTTCTGATGTCCGTCAGGTCCCTTGCCGTCTGCTTCCTGCTCTCACTGACTCCCGGCCGTACAGTGAGAAGTGAGAGCACAGCAGTGACGTCACCGCTGCGCTCTGCTCTCAGTGTACGGCGGCACTCAGTCAGAGCAGGAAGCAGACGGCAAGGGACCTGGACACCGAAAGGCGAGTATGTACTGTTTGTTTTTTTTGGTAACCAGGGTAAACATCGGGTTACTAAGCGCGGCCCTGCGCTTAGTAACCCGATGTTTACCCTGGTTACCCGGGTGCTGCAGGGGGACTTCGGCATCGTTGAAGACAGTTTCAACGATGCCGAAGTCGTTCCCCTGATCGTTGGTCGCTGGAGAGAGCTGTCTGTGTGACAGCTCCCCAGCGACCACACAGCGACTTACCAACGATCACGGCCAGGTCATATCGCTGGTCGTGATCGTTGGTAAATCGCTAAGTGAGACGGGGCCTATAGATTCTGTAAACCTGCACCCATGTTCAAGGTAGGAGATTCCGTGTGGTTAGCAACTAAGAATCTGAAGTTAAACATTCCTTCACAGAAACGTGGACAGAAATTCATTGGCCCATTCAAGATCAACGGTATTGTGAGCTCTATGGCCTGCCGGCTGAAGCTGCCTAGGACTATGAAGGTACATCTAATTTTTCATGTATATTTACTAAAGCCTGTATCTCCTAATACCTTCCAGGGATGTGTTGTGCCACCTCCACAGCCTGCGGTGATTGATGGGCAAGAACAATTTGTGGTGGAGGAAATTGTTGATTCCAGGTTTCGCAGGAATCGGCTCCAATATCTGATAAGATGGCAGGGATATCCCCCTGAGGAAGACTCTTGGGAACCTGTGGAAAACATCAATGCCCAACAGAAGATTTCTCATTTTCATCAGAGATTTCCTGAGAAACCAGGTCCAGGATCATCCTGAGGCCGCTTCTAAGGAGGGAGTAATGTCAGGACTCTAAACATTTTTTATTACCTTTTGTACGTTACTGCCCTTTTCCAAGATGGCATCTTTTTTCTCATGTGCACTGTGTATTCCTGCTATAAAACTCCACCCCAGGCTTCAGTCTGTGCTAGAGTATTCTGCCTTGCATCCAGCTCATGACTCTGATGACTCCCTAGCTATATACCTGCTCCTGTGAACCTGTGTGGTGATCCTGCTACTATGCTCTGAGTTCCTGCTGCATACACCAGTTTCCAGTAATCCTCCTTTATCTGCTACTCGTATTTACTTCCATCTGCATTTGCTGGACATGTAAGCTGTTGCTGCTCTTCAAAAGCCTGAGACTATTACCCAGGCCTCCCTGGTTGTGCTAAGATATTATTTGAACTGCCTTATAAGCATATCTATCTGTGTTTGGACTAAAACAAGGACTTATTCGTGTCAAGTATCCTCAAGACTAACTGTGCTTCATAGACTTTCTGTGTGATTGCATTGTCCTCTGAAGTTTCTTATAGACTGCTAAGCTGTGTTTAATATTTACACCAAGTGTTGTGGACTTGAGTTTCTCTCTGCACCTGTTTGAATCACCATGTGATAATATAGACTTTACCACTTATAAAACTGTGTCCTGTAGTTGTCTTGTTCCACGCAAAGAGTCTCCTGAGTTATCCCCTATAATTATTACACTACATATTTACAAACATTTATTGGTAAACCCTAACAAAGTGGAATCAATTTTAACACTGTAAAAAATATTATAATAGGGACCGACAGGTCTTCCACTACATCAAACCAGCAGATGGACACCCAAGCAGGACTGTTCATATTTCCACAAATTTGTGTTAACATCTCCAGCAGCAGCAACAACAACAGTAGGCATATAAGCCTCACTAAAGATATTAGAGACTGCAATTACGCAAGAACAATGCAACACACTAAAAACTTTAACATCCAGTAAAAGGAGTTGTTAATTGTCCTTGAATATGATGTCATATTATTGTTTCACTAGTGTTTTCAGAAACATTAACACCTACCCCACATACACTTCAAACACCAAGGCACTCTTTTTCCAAGCCATGTTGCTGAGATAGAGTGCTATTAGCAAGTAAAAATTAGACTTTTTACTCTGCTCATCCTCTGCACACAGCTGAATTTCAGCAGCACAAAATTAGAAGGTGAAATATGGAGTGATGAATCACATTACTCACAGAAGAAAGAATTGTTTCAATGTGGATGAGGCCTGTATGACAAAGAACATCTGCTCCAAAACATTTCAAAGTCAGATGTCCCCTAATTTATGACCAGTAGCGTAACTACCAGGGGGCAGAGGGTGCGGGTGCCCCGGGCCCGGTTCTCTGAGGGGGCCCACCCGGAGCTACGGTACTGTAAGTATATCAGCGCACACAGAGCGCCGATATAGTTACATTCTGTGGCAGAGCAGGGAGAATAGATCTCCCTGCTATGCCGCTATGGGGCCCCTGAGCAGGTGGGGGTCTCAGTGCCAGCAGTGAGCCCCCCGCCATCATCAGAAGATCAGCTGTACCGGCATTTAGCCGATAGGGCTGATCGCAATGATGAGAGAAGGAGCACTGCGCTCCTTCTCTCATCATCCCCCTGTCAGTGTCGGCATCTAACATCGCCGACACTGACAGCGGGCGCGATGAGGTCACTGCCCGGTGCCCACTGTCAGGAGATCAGTGGGAGCAGCGCAGGAACCAGGAAGAAGAGAGGTGAGTATGTTATGGAAATATTAGGGTTGGATAAATATATCCCTGTGTGTGCTGTGGCCGCTCCCAATTAGACTGAGTATTTTGAGCGCTCATCAAGAATGGACTGTACACAACTGTGACAGAACAACATTCCATCAATACTGATACTTTATTGTACATACATAGTTTTATATTTTCACATAGAAAGGAGTGGTTAGGGGTTGTCAGGGGTGGTTAGTTAATTATCATATTGTCTAGCTCCTCTGTCATTGGTTATCTAAACATATATGGAATATTGTGATTAATGCTCATATGACTGCTGATTAAGCAACCGAACTCGAGTTCTGTGTCTAGGACAAAGTGGAGAGACTTGATCAGCAGTCACCAAACATCTGACTCTGTTTCTGCTTTTAGGGGTGGAAAACCCCATATGATCTGTCTGGGTTATATCAGTTTGTCAGCCATTTTAAACCATTTATTATAATGTATATATTAGATGTGAGCATATAAGTATATATTTGATTATAGAGGAGTATACATGCAAGTGAGATCTACATGATATATATATTTCTATCACAAGCCCCCCTTAGATATCACTTGCCCTAATCCTAGCCTCCTGTCCCAAAGCGCTGCAACTCTTTTGTGCTGACGGCGAACTGACACAAGCCTAACGCCTGTGCCCCACTCCATACAGACTTTTCGCAAATGGGCGGTCAGGAGATCTGTCCCTAACGGGGGTTCGTTGCAATCAGTCTCTTAGTCAATAGCATGTGTAGTGAGCGATGTGTAGTCTTTATCAGGTAGGTAATCTGTTCGGTCAGGCAGGGCATCCACGACATCATTCTGGCTTGGGTGTCATCTTCTGGTAGGGGAGCTTTCTTGCCATGCGATGAGTGGATCCAAGTGGGTCTTCCATCCAGTTTCACAGAGTTTGGTGTCATCAGCAGCACTTGAGCAGGATCATCAAATCTGGGATCAAGTGGTGTTCTCCTTACAAGCTTTTTCACCAACACCCAGTCTCCTGGCTTCTAGGAGTGCATACCGGACACTGAATCTGGATCTGGCAATGAAGAAAAAAACTCGAGAATGGATGTTAGCAAGTTTCTTGGTGATTTCAATTACATAAGCAGACAAAGTATCATATTGCATAATCAGCTGCTAAGGGAAAGGATACCCCTAACCTGGGACTAGACACAAACAAAATTTCATATGGTGACAGCTTTTCTGGGCCTCTGGGAGTGTGCCTAACACTGAGTAGTGTGATTGGGAGTGTGTAGGCCTAAGTCTGACCCTACTGCTGACTAGATCTCTCATGTGAGGTTTGCTGTGAATGCAGGTCCCTGGTCACTCTCTATCACTTCTGGGACCCCATAGCTGCATATCTCGTCTCTGAGAGTAGCTTCTTTGCAGTAGTCTTTGCTGACTGGTTCCTCACTGGGAAAGCTTCTGGCCATCCTGACAACACGTCCGCGACCACAAGGGCATATTCGAATCCTCCACTTGGCGGCATCTGGATGTGGTCTATCTGGATCCTCTGGAAGGGGGTACAGTGGTCTGGCAAGATGATGTGTGGGAATTTTCTTCATTCTTCCAGGGTTGCATTTGCTACAGGTCAGACAGCTGTTTATGAACTTGGCTGTTAGGGTGGAGATTTCTGGAGCGAACCAGTAAGCACCAATCGGATCATTCATCTGTGTCTTTAATCTGTGTGTGGGCCCATGTGCCCACTGGACCACCATAGGGTACATGCTTCGGGGTAAACAGGGTTTGTAGTCCATTGAGTATACCCTTCCTTCTTCATGTGTTGCTCTCTTCTGCATCCAGCATTCCTTCTTGTCCTTTGGGGCTTGCTCTTGCAGCTTTTTGAGCAGATCACAGGACGTCATTTGGTCAGGTTTCTTGTCTTCAGTCGTCATGTAGTAGCCGTCCGGCTCTACGACCTCTTACACTTTCCCATATTGTCTTCCCTTGACTGCTTCTTTGGCTGCCATATTGACCATGTTGTTGCCCCGTGCCTCTACTGTGTTTAGTTTTCCATGCGCTTTGACTTTTAGTACTGTCACCACTTTTGGAAGTTGAAGTGTGTTCAGCAGGTCCTTAATGGCTCCATGATGCTTCACGGTTGTTCCGCTTGCTGTGAGGAAGTCCCTTGCAGCCCAGATGGGTCCGAAGTCATGTGCTATGCCATGCAAGTACCTTGAATCGGTATACATTTTCTCAGTCTTGTCTTCTGCCATCTGGTAGACCTTCATCAGCGCTATCAGTTCTGCTTCCTGGGCTGACAGACTGGGCGGCAGACTTCTGGACCACAGGATCTCTTGATTGCTGGTCGCTGCACCTCCCGTGTGGAATCTTCCTTCATCATCTGCAAATCTGGAGCCATCCACATAGAGGATCAACTCTGGGTTGATCAGTGGCTCTTCTGCCACCTTGGGTAGTCCTGCTGTTTCCTGTTGCATGATGCTGAAGCAATCATGGTCATCCGTCTGGAGCAAATTCAGATCCCATGCAGACTTTTTATCTGAGGGTCCATATCTGTATCCCCCCTTGGGAGTGGGAGTAGAGTGGACGGGTTGAGGACTGTGCATCTGGAGATGGTGACATTGTTGGGCAGGAGTAGAGAGCACTGGAGGCGAAGATGCCTGGCGGTGGAGAGATGTTTTAGCTGGGTTTGGTTGAGGATTGCTGAGATGTCATGCAGAGCCAGGATTTCCAATGGTTTTTCCACTGATGTCAGTAGTCCTGTCCAGGAGGGCGTGTGCTGCAACTGCTGCTCTCATGCGGGAGGAAGAGGCTTCCCTTGCAACTGGATCCAGGCAAGCTGAAAAGTAGTCCAAAAGTCTCTGCTTTCCCCCCTGAAGCTGTGTCAGGACTCCAGTAGCAAGGCCTTCTTTTCTCATCAAGTAGAGACGGAATGGCTTCTTGTAGTCAGATAGGCCTAGTGCTGGCGCTGAGACTACAGAGCCTTTTAACTTCTTGAACGAACTGAAGGCCACATCTGTCTGGAGGAACGGGGTCACGCTGACGTATTCACACAGAGGCTGCATTAGGACGGAAGCATCAGGGATCCAGGCTCTGCAATACGAAACTAGACCAAGGAAGGCCTGTAGCACCTTTGGAGTTCTCGGAGGGACCATCTTCTCCACTGTGGTCTTCCGGTCATCTGTCAGGTGTTTCGCCTGGTGAGCAATACAGTGTCTCTGGAACGTAACTTGCTTCAGACACCACTGGACTTTGTTCTTTGAGATCTTGCAGTGCTGCTCCGCCAGGTAGAGTAGGAGATACAAGGAATGGGCTTTACACGTGTCAAAGTCAACTGCACAAAGGAGTAGATTGTCCATGTATTGTAGCAGGGTTACTTCTGCTTGTTCTGTGACTCAGTTGGTGAGAACTGTGGACATTGCTTTGGTGAACTGTGAAGGGCTGTTCTGGGCCCACTGTGGCATCACTGTCCATGTGTGGTGTCCCCCCTGGTGCATTAAGGCAAACATGAACTGGTCTTCCGGATGAACTGGAACACTGGAGAAAATGTTTGCCAGGTTGTTCACTGTGAACACTTTTGCTGTGGCAGGCACATTTGAGAGCAGAGTGTGCGGATTCGGCATAATTGCAGTTTCAAACACCGTGGCGTCATTCACAGCTCTCAGGTTGTATACCATTCTGAACTTGGCAGGCTCTCCTTTTACAGTCTTTTTCTTGATGGGGAAAAGCGGGGTATTGCAAGGCGATGTGCGAGGAACAATGATTCCTATTTCCAGGTAGACCTTCAGTTGGTCAGAGGCAGCTTGACTCTAGGCCTGGCCTGGGCCTTACGAGGGTACGGGGTTCATGGCTTGAGTGACACCCGTACTGGGGCAACTTGAGGTTTTCTCATGTGCTGGGGTCCCTTAGACCATAGACTTTCTGGTACTACATCCAGTACCTCCTTGGGTAGGCCTCATCGATTGTTTAATGTTCTTGTAGGGCCGCCAGCATGACTCTTCTCGGGTCAGGGATGAAGAAAGTGTCACTGTCCCATCTTCCTGGAACACTGTGGTTGCCTTCAGCTTCTGCAGTAGGTTCGCTCCCAGTAGGTTGAGTGGCAGGTCCTTTACACCACAAACTGGGACAGGATAGAGTGTCCTGGCTGAGTGCACACGCTCAGTGGCTTTGTAAGCTGAGAATGTCTGACTTGACCATCAATGCCCATGCGAGACACAGAGGATTCTGATAGGCAGGTGGGATCAGTGAGTTCCACATGTGTCATCACACTTCTGGCTGCACCACTTTGGATCTGACAACGCCATCCACTTTAAGGGTAATTTGAGGTATTGGTCCTGCAGATGAAGTTTTACATGTCAGGAGCATAGTGTCTTGCGGGCCTGGCTTGCTTGCCTCTGTCCTATGGACGGGGTACTTCACTGCTTTCTGCACTTCTTCCTTGACCTGTTTCTTCTGGACCAACTCTTGGGTTGCATGGGTCCAGTCTCTTCGGGGGCGTGAGTGCTTTTGCACTGGTTCTGGTAATGGCCAAACTTGCCACAGATGTAACCCTTGACACTTCTTCTGTCTTTGTAGGGTAGTTGCTCTTCCAGGTCAGTGGTCACCATGAGAGGGGCTGTCTTCTGCACCCCTGGTTGAGACTCAATCCTTTTGGCTACTGTGGACAACGGCATGATGGGTACTGTAGCGGCAGCGGGGTCCGGCCTGCTGGCTGTGGCTGCGGTGGTAAGATGGGGCCTGCAGGTGCATTCGTGGCGAGGCCCGGGGTGCCATGAGACCGGCGGCTGCATCCAACCCAAGGTCTTGGGGCGTTACAGGGGCTGTGGCTGCATCTGCCATCACTTCTTCCTCCTACTCCGACATAGCTTCTCCCCTTTGCTAACCTTATTGAGGTCGGTGTCTCCTCTATGGAGTCTGCAGCGGTTCTTCCGGTGTGTTGATCGGCACTTTGCAGCATCTTCACCTCTGGCTTCCCTTCTGGTGTTCTCAGCAGCACGTCATCCTTTTCCTTCTTTGTGCTCTTTTGTGGTGCTATAATGGTGGCAATTTTGGTGACAATCGGCAATAAACAGTCTCCTAGGCGCACATGAAACATTTTTTCTGGGTCAGTCCACTGCTATTGACCTGTTCCTAGGCCTAGCCACTATCAGTGGTTTCCTGATTGGCTGTCTCAGTCCATGCCCAAAGGCCTGTGTATCTGGTCATGAATGGTGAAGCCCAAGTCTTGGAATACTTGCATTACTCTGCAATGAAACTTCTTTACAGACTCTGTCTTATCTTGGCTCATGTCATGGCTTGTCCTGCCAATCTGCCTTTGGCCCACTCTCTGAGCTGTTCAATTAGCTGTGGCCCTGACTCCCAAGCGTGTACGTCTGATTCTGCTGGAAGTTTGAATTGTTCCTTCATGATTGGCCAGAGTGCATCACCTGCTTCTATTTTCATTCATGGCCCAGAGATCATTCCAGCTGGCTGCATATGTTTACTGCTTCTGCTACATTCTTCGGTAAAATGGCATGGGATGCATCCCTGGGTCTGGAAGAGTGTCACCTGACTTGAAGTGCAGTGCACATAGTGTAATGGTGGTGCCTCTATCTGCCCCTGCATTCTTGGTGCCTGTGGGTTTCTTTTCTAGTACTAGACAGCATGTATGATGTTCCGTCTTCATCTTCATCAGAGGAATAGTTGTGATAGCTTGTACTGGGGTCGTACACTGACTGATTTTGAACTTAGAAGTTGCTTTTTTATGTGAGGATGTCTCCCCCCTTGCTGAAGCTATGATGGATTAGGATTATAGTTTCATGTTGGTGTGAATGTGGATGTAGGCAGCTCTGACCGGTGCTGAAGCTGTACATTATCAATACATGGTGATATCAAAGTTCATGTAAAACCTTAAGGGTTACAATATTGTTGACTGTGAAATGAGGTAACGGAGGATCTGTCAGTGAGCTCGTTCTGATATCATTCCTCCCCCCTCTGCACCCAGGGCTGAGCTGTCTGCTACCTGATATGTCTGGGGCTGCCCACTGTAGGGGGGGCTTTCACCCTCTTTCCCCGATATCACAAATGGCAATGGCTAGACTGTGCCAGGGACATGGAAAGGGAACCTTGTGCTGTAAGCACCATATTGTTTGAATTGGGCGTTGGCCCAGCCGGCAACAAGGAGGAAAAAAGAGGAAGAAGAAGAGGGTGGGGTTGAGGAGTGAGGCAAAGGAATAGTAGGAGGGGAGAGAGAATGTGGAGAGAGAGGGAGGAGAAGAGAGGAGAGAGAAGGAGGGGAGTGAGAGGGTGAGGAGAAGAGGGAGGAGAGAGAGAGGAGAAAGGTGTGGTGGGGGAGTGGAGAAGGAGGGAGGAGAAGATGGAGGGTATGGAGGAGAGAGATAGAGAGGGGAAGAGAGAGAGAGAGAGAGAATGTGGAGAGAGAGGAGTGGTGAAGTGAGGAAAAGAGAGAGAAGAGAAAAAAAATGTGGAGGAAGAGGAGAGGAAAGGAGAGAGAGAATACGGAGAGAAAAGACTGACAGAGAGAAAAAAAAAGAAAAAAAGAAAGAGGATAGAGGAGAACAACAAGAATAATAGAGAGGAGCAATTATGCCTTCTCCCTGTAGGGAGAGACGGGGCGCACCACATACTGTGCAAAAATAACTACCTATACCATGGATTCTGCTAAAAGCAGACTGCGCAGATTCTCCCGTCTCATACCCACAAAAATCACTTCCTGGTTTGCTCACATAACTTTCTGTACCACCTAAACGATGTAAGCTCTGCTGCCACTTCATACCATGTATTAGTATTCAGCAATCTAACATCAGCTACTGTAACTTCCCTTCTTTTCCTTTCTACGTCATGCCACTCTGCAGCTTGAAGTCTGCCATTCTAATGAATTTCACGTACTTTATACCTTCCAAAATCTACACATACTTAATACCTTCGTGTTCTGTCACTTTCTACTGACTTTCCTGTTGCTCGGCCACTCTATTCCCCATTGCAAAAGCAAAAAAAAAAAAAAATGAAAAACACATAAAAATGAAAAAAACAGTGCTAAATAATAAAAAACTTCTAAAAATGAGTATATAAAACACTAAGAAAAACTCAAAACGATAAGAAAAACCGTCAAAAACTTAGTTCACAACCAAAAACTCAAAACTTTGATACAAGAGGAAAAAATTTTTTTTTCAAAAATAAAATAAATAAAAAAATAAAAAGGTAAAGAGATTGAAGATTGAGGAAAACTTAATTAAAAAACTTTAAAATGCCGCAAAAAGAAAAAGACCCTTTAAGAGAGTAAAAAAAAATTAAAAATTAAAACGGCTTTTCTCTTTTTTTTTTTTTCCTTTAGAATCTCTGCGCTCAAATGCAGTCAGAGACACACTTCCTCTTTTACTCCGTATGCCATTGCAATAATATCAAATGTCACTAAAATCACATTTCTGAAAACATGTAGGTCACATCAAAAAATGATAGATACAATTTAACTTTCACTTCTTCACAAAAAAACTACACATACCCAGCATTGCAGCTGAAAACAGTCAGAGAAAAAAAAAAAAAACAGTTTGATTTACAATGCATATCTCTCTGCTAAACAGCACGGAGAAAGAGGAAGTTCGGACAAGAGAACTATTTCTGCTTCTTAAAGCGGCAATAGTACATGACACAAACAGACAGATAGACAATCCGAGAGATGCCCTTTTAAATTCTGTGACACATGCAGGCTGCGCTGGGAACAGACTACTGCCAATCGCACTGGACGCACCTGCGCCCGGGCCACCTGAGTGCTTGAGAAGCACAACAAGCGGGAAATCTCTACCACCCCGGTCCGGACGTCCTGACTGGATCGCCGGCACTACGGGAATCTGCAGTAGCCCTCTTAAGTTATCACAACCCGTGCCTGGAACATGGGACTACCTGCCCCGGAACTCTGCGTGTTCCTCCTATGCACGGGAATCCTGCAATAACTTATCGAGCGATTTTACCTCCTGCGGTCTGTTTCTCAGCAACCACAAACAAAAGTCACTTTTTCCTTCCTCTCTCGGATTTTACACAAATACATACACGGTCCACAGCAGACACCTCCCAGGGTGGATTCGTGGCTACGGATTTTTTACACTACCTGGGAATTCGTGACCACACCTGACCGGCAAGAGGCATAGACAAGGACTGGGCACAGGGGACTTTCAGGTAAGATGATAACATTTTCTTACCTTACTTATGGAGCTGCGCAGTCTCCTGCCCCTGTGCCAAAGCCACGGCCATAACTTCCGTTCCGGTCAGTAGTGGGTCCACGTGTGCGTTTCATCCGTGCCGTTGGGCGCCATTTGTTATGGAAATATTAGGGTTGGATAAATATATCCCTGCGTGTGCTGTGGCCGCTCCCAATTAGACTGAGTATTTTGAGCGCTCATCAAGAATGGACTGTACACAACTGTGACAGAACAACATTCCATCAATACTGATACTTTATTGTACATACATAGTTTTATATTTTCACATAGAAAGGAGTGGTTAGGGGTTGTCAGGGGTGGTTAGTTAATTATCATATTGTCTAGCTCCTCTGTCATTGGTTATCTAAACATATATGGAATATTGTGATTAATGCTCATATGACTGCTGATTAAGCAACCGAACTCGAGTTCTGTGTCTAGGACAAAGTGGAGAGACTTGATCAGCAGTCACCAAACATCTGACTCTGTTTCTGCTTTTAGGGGTGGAAAACCCCATATGATCTGTCTGGGTTATATCAGTTTGTCAGCCATTTTAAACCATTTATTATAATGTATATATTAGATGTGAGCATATAAGTATATATTTGATTATAGAGGAGTATACATGCAAGTGAGATCTACATGATATATATATTTCTATCACAAGTATTTATTTATTTATTTATTACAGGGTCTGACTATGGGGGTGCTGCCTTATTACAGGGTCTGACTATGGGGGTGCTGCCTTATTACAGGGTCTGACTATGGGGGTGCTGCCTTATTACAGGGTCTGACTATGGGGGTGCTGCCTTATTACAGGGTCTGACTATGGGGGTGCTGCCTTATTACAGGGTCTGACTATGGGGGTGCTGCCTTATTACAGGGTCTGACTATGGGGGTGCTGCCTTATTACAGGGTATGACTATGGGGGCTGCCTTATTACAGGGTCTGACTATAGGGGTGCTGCCTTATTACAGGGGCTGCCTATGGGGGTGTTGCCTCATTACAGGGTCTGACTATGGGATTCTGCCTTATTACAGGGTTTGACTATGGGGGTGCAGCCTTATTACAGGGTCTGATTATGGGGGTGCAGCCATATTACAGGGTCTGACTATGGGGGCTGCCTTATTACAAGGGCTGCCTATAGGGGTGCTGCGTTATTACAGGGTCTGAATATAGGGGTGCTGCGTTATTACAGGGTCTGAATATAGGGGTGCTGCCTTATTCCTGGGTCTGACTATGGGGGTGCTGCCTTATTACAGGGTCTGACTATAGGGGTGCTGCCTTATTACAGGGTCTGTCTATAGGGGTGCTGCCTTATTACAGGGTCTGACTATGGGGGTGCTGCCTTATTACAGTGTCTGCCTATGGGGGCTGCTGTATGCTATAGAGTCTGCCTATGGGGAGTGCATTATACTATTCTGTGGTTTGGTGCATTATGCTACTGTATATGGAGGCTATCTAGGGGGTCATCATACAGTATGGAGAATACAGTGTTCAGGTCATTATACATTGTTGGAGCCATCAAACAGTTTGGAGGCTACTAAAGAGTCAGTATCAAGGAAGAAGGAAATGAATCCAAGGAGATAACTTTATGTTTCAGAATACAATTGCTTTATTAAAGTGCAAATATAAGGAGGCAATGGTGACAACACAGTCACCCAACAAATGTTTTTAAAAGCAAGTAATGCACAGAGACACCAGGAGGGAGCAGCTGCTGACCCAAAATAGGAGAATATTAGTATAACCATCAGCATAAAGGGTCAATCTTTTCAACATCAACAGGGTTAAGTGGACAGTGGCACAGTGGCCCGTCTACGAAATTGCTAAATGCCATAAAAAACAATATCACAGTACAACATACCGGCTAGTATAGCATTAATATGGAACAAGACTTTAAATAAGCAGAGAAATGGTAGTTTTATACATCACCCCAAAAGATCTGGTGCTAGGCAGCTGCAGGATCCCGGTGTCCGCCCCGACGCGCGTTTTGGAACCCTTCGTCAGGGGGCGCATAGTGAAAGGTAAAAAGTGTGCTGTATAAATAGGCCAGGTCCCGGAAGTGAACACCGGCCGTAACCCGGAAACGGCCATGCGTATCATAGCAACCGTGGTGCAGTCGAGGGAGACGGCGTCATCTAGGTCATGTGGGCCGGTACACGTGGGGCCCCACGTGATCCGCCCACAATAAACACTGAATTGCCGTTCACCAACCGCACCGCCGGCGGGCGCATGCGCAAGACAATATAAGGTGCGGGGACAGCCAGGAAGGTGGGAGAAAGGAATGAAGAGAGACAGTAGCGCGGCAATACATAGTAGTGCCGCAACAAACGGCTGTTGTCAAAGTATGAAAGTTAGCATTCACACACATATGCTAAAGAGCAATAATAAGTCATTCAGTATAAGGATTATAAAATGACCAAAAATTATTCTATATCATGTGCGTACATATAGTATTACAAACGGCCACATATGGTGTTCTCCTTAGTGCAAGACATATGTCCATGATAAAGAAATATATATATAAAAGGGAGAAAAGACCATATAATGAATCCATATACTGAAATAATGCAGTGATGACACTTAAAGAATCTTCATAGTTTGGGTGCCGCGCAGAGAATGTCCACTAGATGGTAGTAGAGGAACAGTTTTCCACTTCTAATACTATTCTCTTTTTCCTCTTTACTCTTATTCTTCCTCTTCTATTTCTTTTCTTTTATCTTCCATTATCTTCCACCATCACAGGTGACCTCCTCCGAAAGGTATACAGCGTGGATAAACGGGCCATCACGGGAACAGCCAAGAGACTAGCCTAAATACACTAAGACTAAAAACACAGGTAAAAAGGTTAAAAGACGTTGGGCAAGAATATGCTGTCAGCGAGAGCACTCAACAGTCAGACGATCACAAAAATGGGACAAAACTTAAATACTCATTGAGGCCTAGGGGGTGAAGTGTCTAGGCGTGCAAGCCTAGTTGTAAGTTTACCACCCCTAATACCAATATCCAAGCTATCAATACCTCTAAATCTAATTAGTTTACCATCACATCCGTGATGTTCCCTAAAATGTCTAGGGAGAGTGGTTAGCTTGGTAATATCTATTGTGGGGTCAGCAGCCGCCTCAATTCCACGTACATGCTCACGTATACGGATTTTAAAGTTACGTGATGTGAGTCCTATATATATTAGGCCACACGGGCATGTAGCATAATAAATGACCCAGCGTGTTGTACAATTTATCATCTTACTAATGTTAAATGTTTTCACCCCACTAGAATCAGTGAAGACCTGGGTCCGATCCATATTGGGGCACGCCACGCAGTGGCCACAGGGTGAGGAACCTAAGCGAGGAGGAATATTATCAAGGAAAGTAACCCTAGGTATCCCCTCATAATGACTTCTCGTAAGATGATCTTTAAGGTTCCTAGCACGCCGAAAAGAGATGAGGGGACGATCCGGTAGAATTTTAGAAATGGTTTTATCTACCCTAAGGATTGGCCAGGATTTGGATAGAGCTTCACGAATTTTATGCGCCTGAGAATTGTAGTTGGTCACAAAACGTATTTGTCTATCAGGCTGTCTAGACTGGCTAGATTTCTGATCATAAATCAGAGACTCACGGGGGGCAGATTTTGCCCTATTGTAGGCCTTCTTGACAGCCCGTTTACTGTAGCCCCTACTGAGGAATCTCATCTGAAGCTCCTTAGCCTGTCGCTCAAAGTCTGCTTCGGTGGAGCAGATTCTTCGCAGACGGAGAAACTGTCCCACCGGTACCGCTCTAACAACATGTGAAGGGTGACAGGATGTCGCATGTAATAAGGAATTCATGGATGTCGGCTTGCGGAACAGATCGGTTTGTAAAAAACCGAGCTGGTCTTTCTTGAGCATGACATCCAGGAATTCCACAGACTCACTACTCCAATGGTATGTGAGATGGATGTTTAGGTCATTGATATTTAGTGCATCCATAAACATAACCAAATCTTGGGAAGGTCCCTGCCAGATCATGAGTATGTCGTCAATGTAGCGGGCCCATAGGAGGGCCCGGTCCATTGACGACCCCCGATCTGACAGGAAGAGGTCCCTTTCCCACAGCCCAAGGAACAGATTAGCATAGGGGGGCGCGAAGGCCGCCCCCATGGCTGTTCCTTGGAGCTGCAGGAAGAAGGACCCCTTGAAAACAAAAAAATTGTGGGTTAAAGAAAATTCAAGTAATTCCAACAGAAGTTTTCCAAAATCAGAGGAGGAGCCAGACAGATCGAGGAAAAAATGTACAGCATTAAGGACGTCCCTATGTTTAATATTTGTG
This sequence comes from Ranitomeya variabilis, assembly GCF_051348905.1. Classification (NCBI taxonomy): domain Eukaryota; kingdom Metazoa; phylum Chordata; class Amphibia; order Anura; family Dendrobatidae; genus Ranitomeya; species Ranitomeya variabilis. Next base: position 23,987,346 of record NC_135236.1, on the reverse strand, counting down.
TATAAGGATTCGACATCAGCCGTCATTAGGATTGTGTCATCATCCAAATGGACTGAGTCGACTTTCCTGAGGAGATCCCCAGTGTCCTTCAAAAAGGAAGGCAAATTAGAGACCAATGGTTGAAGGTGAAAGTCTATCCACTGATTTACTTTCTCAAGGAAGTTCCCATTCCCAGAGATAATAGGTCTGCCAGGTGGCACCTTGGTATCCTTATGCACCTTGGGAAGGAGATAAAAAGTAGAGATGGTAGGTTCAGTGACCCGAAGTGCCAAGGATAGTTCATTTGTAATGACCCCTCCAGCGACAGCGGCATCCAAAATACCATCCAGTTGTGCACTAAAAGCCGACAAGGGATTAAAGGTCAATTTTTTATAGCATACGGTATTATGTAATTGCCTAAAGACCTCCCTCTCGTACATAACCTTTGGCCAAATGACCACATTGCCTCCCTTGTCGGCCGATTTTAGTACAACATCCGGAATACTTTTAAGATAACGCAGTCGTGTCCTCTCATCTCTACTTAGATTATCTCTCCCAAGGTGCTGTGGTATCTTAAGAAGGTCCTGGGTAACCACCTGGACAAACATATCAATGGGAGTACATGTGGAGAGAGGGGGGAACCTCCTTGAGCGTGGTCTAATAGCGGGTGGGATCTTACCTCCCTCCGCGATACTTTCACTGGAGAGCTCCTCAAGAATCCTCAATGTATCTTGCTCCTCCTCTGTGGGAAACAGTTGGTGAAGGTTATCATCAAAGAAATAGCGTTTAAATAATACAGACCGAGCAAACAGGTGAAGATTTTTAATCGCCGAAAAGGTGTCTATACCCGCCACCGGAGAAAAGGAAAGGCCTCTACTCAAAAGAGAAAGGTCAGATGGAGAAAGAACATGACTACTAAGGTTAATTGTTAATTGTTTTTTATGGCATTTAGCAATTTCGTAGACGGGCCACTGTGCCACTGTCCACTTAACCCTGTTGATGTTGAAAAGATTGACCCTTTATGCTGATGGTTATACTAATATTCTCCTATTTTGGGTCAGCAGCTGCTCCCTCCTGGTGTCTCTGTGCATTACTTGCTTTTAAAAACATTTGTTGGGTGACTGTGTTGTCACCATTGCCTCCTTATATTTGCACTTTAATAAAGCAATTGTATTCTGAGACATAAAGTTATCTCCTTGGATTCATTTCCTTCTTCCTTGATACTGACTCTTTAGTAGCCTCCAAACTGTTTGATGGCTCCAACAATGTATAATGACCTGAACACTGTATTCTCCATACTGTATGATGACCCCCTAGATAGCCTCCATATACAGTAGCATAATGCACCAAACCACAGTATAGTATAATGCACTCCCGATAGGCAGACTCTATAGCATACAGCAGCCCCCATAGGCAGACACTGTAATAAGGCAGCACCCTCATAGGCAGACCCTGTAATAAGGCAGCACCCCCATAGTCAGACACTGTAATAAGGCAGCACCCCTATAGTAGGACCCTGTAATAAGGCAGCACCCCCATAGTCAGACCCATTAATAAGGCAGCACCCCTATAGTCAGACCCTGTAATAAGGCAGCACCCCTATAGGCAGACCCTGTAATAAGGCAGCACCCCTATAGTCAGACCCTGTAATAAGGCAGCACCCCCATAGTCAGACCCAGGAATAAGGCAGCACCCCTATATTCAGACCCTGTAATAACGCAGCACCCCTATATTCAGACCCTGTAATAACGCAGCACCCCTATAGGCAGCCCTTGTAATAAGGCAGCCCCCATAGTCAGACCCTGTAATATGGCTGCACCCCCATAATCAGACCCTGTAATAAGGCTGCACCCCCATAGTCAAACCCTGTAATAAGGCAGAATCCCATAGTCAGACCCTGTAATGAGGCAACACCCCCATAGGCAGCCCCTGTAATAAGGCAGCACCCCTATAGTCAGACCCTGTAATAAGGCAGCCCCCATAGTCATACCCTGTAATAAGGCAGCACCCCCATAGTCAGACCCTGTAATAAGGCAGCACCCCCATAGTCAGACCCTGTAATAAGGCAGCACCCCCATAGTCAGACCCTGTAATAAGGCAGCACCCCCATAGTCAGACCCTGTAATAAATAAATAAATAAATACTCACCTCTCTTCTTCCTGGTTCCTGTGCTGCTCCCGCTGATCTCCTGACAGTGGGCACCGGGCAGTGACCTCATCGCGCCCGCTGTCAGTGTCGGCGATGTTAGATGCCGACACTGACAGGGGGATGATGAGAGAAGGAGCGCAGTGCTCCTTCTCTCATCATTGCGATCAGCCCTATCGGCTAAATGCTGGTACAGCTGATCTTCTGATGATGGCGGGGGGCTCACTGCTGGCACTGAGACCCCCACCTGCTTAGGGGCCCCATAGCGGCATAGCAGGGAGATCTATTCTCCCTGCTCTGCCACAGAATGTAACTATATCGGCGCTCTGTGTGCGCACAATTGTTACCATCCACCTCTCGTGTCTCCCCTTTTCCTCATAGTTTGTAAGCTTGCGAGCAGGGCCCTCATTCCTCCTGGTATCTGTTTTGAACTGTGATTTCTGCTATGCTGTAATGTCTGTTGTCTGTATAAGTCCCCTCTATAAGTTGTAAAGCGCTGCGGAATATGTTGGCGCTATATAAATAAAATTATTATTATTATTATTATTATTATTATTATTACAGTACCGTAGCTCCGGGTGGGCCCCCTCAGAGAACCGGGCCCGGGGCACCCGCACCCTCTGCCCCCTGGTAGTTACGCTACTGGTCATAAATTAGGGGACATCTGACTTTGAAATGTTTTGGAGCAGATGTTCTTTGTCATACAGGCCTCATCCACATTGAAACAATTCTTTCTTCTGTGAGTAATGTGATTCATCACTCCATATTTCACCTTCTAATTTTGTGCTGCTGAAATTCAGCTGTGTGCAGAGGATGAGCAGAGTAAAAAGTCTAATTTTTACTTGCTAATAGCACTCTATCTCAGCAACATGGCTTGGAAAAAGAGTGCCTTGGTGTTTGAAGTGTATGTGGGGTAGGTGTTAATGTTTCTGAAAACACTAGTGAAACAATAATATGACATCATATTCAAGGACAATTAACAACTCCTTTTACTGGATGTTAAAGTTTTTAGTGTGTTGCATTGTTCTTGCGTAATTGCAGTCTCTAATATCTATAGTGAGGCTTTTAAAAACATTTGTTGGGTGACTGTGTTGTCACCATTTCCTCCTTATATTTGCACTTTAATAAAGCAATTTTATTCTGAGACATAAAGTTATCTCTTTGGATTCATTTCCTTCTTCCTTGCTTCTGTGTTGTTTATGATAACTGTCTCAAATCCAATATTAGGGCAAAAATATTTTTTTCACTGGGCAGTATTAAGAGATAATATATGAGTTAATATTACCTTCCCAGATGTTATACTACAGGTATTTTTTGCCGCTGGCTACCCCTTTCTTTTCTTGAAGAGTCAGTATACTGTGTGGGTGCATTATACTGTGTATAAGAGAGCATCATACTGTGCATAGGGGAGCTGTACAGGGGGAGACTCGGGACTTTAGTAAATGTAAAGTGAGCACTTATTGTTATAGGGGAACTCGGGTTACTGTGGCTATCAAAGGGGCACGCAGGGCAATATTACTTTCAAGGGTCAAAATATGGGCACTGTTTTCTAGGGCACTAGCACCTGGCATTACTATATTGTAGAGAGTTGCTTTACAATTTAGAGGGCACAGAGAACCACACAGCATGTGCAGTAATAGGGACACATACAGCAGGAGCGGCTCAGTATTGGGGTATCAGGTGCAGTAATAGGGACTCATACGGCAGCAGCGGCTCAGTATTGGGGTATCAGGGGCAGTAATAGGGACTCATACGGCAGCAGTGGCTCAGTATTGGGGTATCAGGTGCAGTAATAGGGACACATACGGCAGCAGCGGCTCAGTATTGGGGTATCAGGTGCAGTAATAGGGACACATACGGCAGCAGCGGCTCAGTATTGGGGTATCAGGGGCAGTAATAGGGACACATACGGCAGCAGCGGCTCAGTATTGGGGTATCAGGTGCAGTAATAGGGACACATACGGCAGCAGCGGCTCAGTATTGGGGTATCAGGTGCAGTAATATGGACACATACGGCAGCAGCGGCTCAGTATTGGGGTATCAGGTGCAGTAATAGGGACACATACGGCAGCAGCGGCTCAGTATTGGGGTATCAGGTGCAGTAATAGGGACACATACGGCAGCAGCGGCTCAGTATTGGGGTATCAGGTGCAGTAATATGGACACATACGGCAGCAGCGGCTCAGTATTGGGGTATCAGGTGCAGTAATAGGGACACATACGGCAGCAGCGGCTCAGTATTGGGGTATCAGGTGCAGTAATAGGGACACATACGGCAGCAGCGGCTCAGTATTGGGGTATCAGGTGCAGTAATATGGACACATACGGCAGCAGCGGCTCAGTATTGGGGTATCAGGTGCAGTAATAGGGACACATACGGCAGCAGCGGCTCAGTATTGGGGTATCAGGTGCAGTAATAGGGACACATACGGCAGCAGCGGCTCAGTATTGGGGTATCAGGTGCAGTAATATGGACACATATGGCAGCAGCGGCTCAGTATTGGGGTATCAGGTGCAGTAATAGGGACACATACGGCAGCAGCGGCTCAGTATTGGGGTATCAGGTGCAGTAATAGGGACACATACGGCAGCAGCGGCTCAGTATTGGGGTATCAGGTGCAGTAATATGGACACATACGGCAGCAGCGGCTCAGTATTGGGGTATCAGGTGCAGTAATAGGGACACATACGGCAGCAGCGGCTCAGTATTGGGGTATCAGGTGCAGTAATAGGGACACATACGGCAGCAGCGGCTCAGTATTGGGGTATCAGGTGCAGTAATAGGGATACATACGGCAGCAGCGGCTCAGTATTGGGGTATCAGGTGCAGTAATAGGGACACATACAGCAGGAGCGGCTCAGTATTAGGGTATCAGGTGCAGTAATAGGGACTCATACGGCAGCAGCGGCTCAGTATTGGGGTATCAGGTGCAGTAATAGGGACTCATACGGCAGCAGCGGCTCAGTATTGGGGTATCAGGGGCAGTAATAGGGACACATACAGCAGCAGTGGCTCAGTATTGGGGTATCAGGTGCAGTAATAGGGACTCATACGGCAGCAGCGGCTCAGTATTGGGGTATCAGGTGCAGTAATAGGGACTCATACGGCAGCAGCGGCTCAGTATTAGGGTATCAGGTGTAATAGGGACACATACAGCAGGAGCGGCTCAGTATTAGGGTATAAGGTGCAGTAATAGGGACACATACAGCAGGAGCGGCTCAGTATTAGGGTATCAGGTGCAGTAATAGGGACTCATACGGCAGCAGCGGCTCAGTATTGGGGTATCAGGTGCAGTAATAGGGACACATACGGCAGCAGCGGCTCAGTATTGGGGTATCAGGTGCAGTAATAGGGACACATACAGCAGGAGCGGCTCAGTATTAGGGTATCAGGTGCAGTAATAGGGACTCATACGGCAGCAGCGGCTCAGTATTGGGGTATCAGGTGCAGTAATAGGGACTCATACGGCAGCAGCGGCTCAGTATTGGGGTATCAGGGGCAGTAATAGGGACACATACAGCAGCAGTGGCTCAGTATTGGGGTATCAGGTGCAGTAATAGGGACTCATACGGCAGCAGCGGCTCAGTATTGGGGTATCAGGTGCAGTAATAGGGACTCATACGGCAGCAGCGGCTCAGTATTAGGGTATCAGGTGTAATAGGGACACATACAGCAGGAGCGGCTCAGTATTAGGGTATAAGGTGCAGTAATAGGGACACATACAGCAGGAGCGGCTCAGTATTAGGGTATCAGGTGCAGTAATAGGGACTCATACGGCAGCAGCGGCTCAGTATTGGGGTATCAGGTGCAGTAATAGGGTCACATACGGCAGCAGCGGCTCAGTATTGGGGTATCAGGTGCAGTAATAGGGACACATACGGCAGCAGCGGCTCAGTATTGGGGTATCAGGTGCAGTAATAGGGTCACATACGGCAGCAGCGGCTCAGTATTGGGGTATCAGGTGCAGTAATAGGGACACATACGGCAGCAGCGGCTCAGTATTGGGGTATCAGGTGCAGTAATAGGGACACATACGGCAGCAGCGGCTCAGTATTGGGGTATCAGGTGCAGTAATAGGGACTCATACGGCAGGAGCGGCTCAGTATTGGGGTATCAGGTGCAGTAATAGGGACTCATACGGCAGCAGCGGCTCAGTGTTTGGGGTATCAGCAGAATAAGGAGTTTGTGCAGGTTGGGAATAGATGGTGATGAGCTGGAATATGAGAAGTGAAAAGTGTCTTTGTTGTTTTCTCTGCAGGTGAGTCATTGCTGGAAGAAGTTGTCATGTCAGTCTGGGCCAGATGAAAAAGACGGGAAAAATGAATGATTCCATCATAAAGGACATCAGCGGTAAGACATTATCTGTAACTGGGGTGAAGGAACAAGCACGCAGATATCATACACTATTTAAGTGATCTTTTCCTCTATATATAGACAAGAGCTTTAGCTTTGGGATGCCTTTTGGAAGGTGAAAGATTTATTTATTATTGTGCATGTTTATTAACAATAGATAGTGTATCTATGCAACCTAGCATTTGGCACCTCTAATGAGATAATTTGGGCAAAGGAGTGTTACCTTGCCTTGTCCTTTAAGCTCAATGTGCACTTTGTCTAGTGAGACCGATGATTCATACAGGTGTTTTTTATATTCTGGGTAATCTGTGTTCCTCACATTGGAGGTAATTCTTTTAAATATAACTGTATGTGTTTCATCTTGTGATTATAAACAAGATATTATATTTATTTATTTATGTGCATTGTGTGATGTGTCTTTGTTCGCCCCTCAACAGCGACTATTGACCAATTTTTGATTATGGTGGTTTGTTAACACAATAATGATTGTAGGATCACAATACTAGTTGATTTAATTATCTGTAACTATGTAGTGATCTGTTATATGTTCTGCAGGGCTGGTATCTACCACTGACCATATGGCGGTAATATCCATATTGGTCGTTATATAACGACTAGACTGTGGCCCGATTCTAACGCATCGGGTATTCTAGAATATGCATGTCCCCGTTGTATATGGACAATCATGATTCCAGAATTCGCGGCAGACTGTGCCCGTCGCTGATTGGTCGAGGCAACCTTTATGACATCATCGTCGCCATGGCAACCATTATGACATCTACGTCGATACTGTGCCCGTCGCTGATTGGTCGAGGCCTGGCGGCCTCGACCAATCAGAGACGCGGGATTTCCAGGACAGACAGACAGACAGACAGACAGACGGAAAAACCCTTAGACAATTATATATATAGATTATTTTCAGTAATAGCATGGTCATCTGCTGAGATTCTCCTCCAGTATTAGGGGGCATCACCAAATTGTAATCAAGGTTACCTGGTTAGGGGACCATTCAGAAGCTTCGCCCCCCCTGGACCAAAACCCTAGCTACGCCTCTGTGTATGACACTAGTAACATATTTTTTTGTGTGTGGATGAGGCCTGTATAACATTGACTACATCTTCCAAACAATTTCTACTTGAGATGTCCATTACTGTATTACGTTAGTAACAGAAGAACTTTTGCCTGTCGATGTATAACAGACTAGATGCACAAAACAATTTCAAGCTGCGATCTCCCCTTCTGTATCACGCTAGTAATAAAAAAATATATATATTTTTAGTGTGAATGAGAATTGTATAATCTAGAAAGATTGTCTATGGACTTGGAACACGCTCTGTCCTACAGTTGCTGCTGGTAAGGTGCAGGTTTGCAGGAAAAATATGGCTGATGTGTCGTTAGAGGTACTGATCATGAAAGGGGGCATGAGGACGGTGGCAATGGGAAAGTACAAAAGGATCAATAACAACGCGGCTATGGGAGGTATGAGATGCAGGATTCAGACTGCAATGATTAGTCGTTTACCCAAAACAAGTTACCAGAGAGTGTTTGATGCTTGTCAGAGAAGACAGGTGTAAAAGATGCCTGTGAGAAATTGGATGTCAAAGATGCACATAATCTAGAAGATAAGCTCAAAGCCATTTCAAACTCAGATCTCGGCTGCTGTATCACGTTTGTAAAAAAAATGAATATAAATTAATTTCAATGTGCAACAGCTCTGTGCACAGAACAATTTCAGTGCCACTAAATGAACAGGTTGGATAGAGCGGGCTGTAGCACTCTTATCAAGAGAAAAATATAAATATTTTAATGTGCATTAAGTCTGCAGACAGCTTCATATCACTGCCACAAAATGACAACTTGTGGGATACGGTGGGCTGTGTCCTGTTTTGCAGCAGGAAAAAATATTATTTTTGTTTCTTAATGTGCGTTACATCTGCAGACAGCTTCATATTACCACCATAAAATTACAAAGTGGGATATGGTCGGCTGTACCACGTTTTGCAACAGAAAAAAAATTATAATTTTTTTAAAGTGCTTTAAGTCTGCAAACAGGTTCATATCACCGCCACAAAATTTCAATGTGGTCTACAGCAGGCTGCGTCACATTTAGCAACAGAAAAGAATATTTTTTTTGTTATGTTCGTGAGGTCTGCAGACAGCTTCATATCTCCGCCACAAAATGACAACATGGGCTACTACTATTTTTGCACCTGTGTTGCAGCCATCTTAACTACATGGGTCCACTGCATCCGCAAAGTGCATTTGTTTGGAGGCCTGTGCAGGTAAATATCACTGCCTTTTTCTGCTGTTTTTTATTTTGGAGGTATTTTAAGTCCTCTTTTTGTGCTTTTCTTTTTTAGTGTTAGGACTCTCAAGAGTGAGGACCCTTGTTGCGGGTTGCAAGTTTGCATATCTTGGCCAAAATATCGACTAATGTCTCATATTTTTATATGTATTTTCTGCTCTTTTTTCAGGGTGCAGCTGGGCCCATTTGGTCTTGTAAACTGTGGTGTCTGTTCACATGGCATGCATTTGTATAGCACTGGTCAGCCTGCCTGATCGAATAGTATGGGCATCACTAATAGGCTGTTAACCTGGATGCTGTGCATCATCTGTGTGTGAACAGTGCCCCATTATAAGCCTCTATTGTGCATTAATATACCAAGCAGCCACCTCCTCCATGGATTGGTAGGCTGTGAGTGGTTATCTCATCGGTATTTCTGCACCTGTGTTGCCGCCATCTTAACTACAGGGGTCCACTGCATCCTGAGTGCATGAGTTTGGTGGCATGGGCAGGTAAACATCGCTGCCTTTTTTCTCCTGTTTTTGTGTTTCAGGTCTCCAGACTGCTTCATGTCACCTCCAAAAAATGACAAAAATCGGATACGGTAGGCTGTATCCTGTTTGGCAACATTAAAAAATTATCATTTTATTTTTTTAAGGTGCGTTAGGTCTGCAGACAGCTTCATATCACCTCCATAAAATGACAATGTGGAATATGGCAGGCTGTATGACATTTAGGAAGAGAAAAACAATTATATATTTTTTTAATGTGCATGAGCTACTCACACTGTTGAATTCCCCCCCCCCCAATTAAATAACAAGGTGAGATATCGCCTGTTGAATCATGGTAGCAACTGCTGCAAAAAATATTTTTTCATGCACAACAGCTCAAATCACAGAATAAAGTCACCAAAGCACTAAAAGACAAGGTGGGATACAGCAGGTTGTTTCTCATTTATCTAGTGAAAAAACAAGATTTAGAATGCTATACTCGTGCATGGAGCACTGCAGAAGCAGTGCACAACACACTTGTAGGACATGTGCCCTACTTGCTTTGTCTGTGGACCTCAGCAATGGCAAAAATAATGCTGGAAGGTCAACTTATCGGCCACACTGGACACTATCTAGCTACACTATCTGACTGATAGACAGCCGCTTAGCTAAGTAGCTAAAATCTTGCTGGTTACAGTGTCATCATCAGGAGCAGCCTCTCTGCGCTGTTACAGTGTCATGGCATTAAAACAAGATGCCAGTATGGCATTGAAATGTGTTGTGAATAAAAAACCTTATTCTCATCATCATTTCGGAAGAATTGATTCACTCCAGCAGGGCAGTCCACCTAGGAGTTTATCCAACAGAATCCGATATCTCCGGAAGGATTCATCCACCAGCCATGAGGCAGCACCAGCTATCATTCTTCGTGCCTACATAGGAGTTGTCCCTGTCACAACTCCACCAGATGAGTGTAACCAGCCCTCTCATACTCTTCCTCCATAGGGTATCACCTTATTGTGCTCTCTGTTTCCCACTTCTAGATTTATTCATGGAAAATACTGAAGCATATCATCACTTCTTTGGAAATAGCCTTCCCTGTCGCCCGTCACCAATTCCTGTCCAGCACCGTATAGTTTGAAGCACTTGTCTAAAATAAAATTACACTGTGCATTTTTTATTAACACAGAACCACATGTGTCTATGGAGAATGTCCGGTATGGTCGAACATCTATAAACAGATGGACTGCCATCAAGAACCTGGCTAACACATAAGAGATATACAAGGTCAGTCATTAGAAGCCACCGGCTGCAGGAACAAACCTGTTACCTGTAAAGTTTTGTTATATACAGATATGGAAACATGGATTCCACTCAAATGCAATCAATTTATTTAAAATATTGAAATTAACTCAGTACAGGCAGAACATTCAGAAAACATCAATATCCTTTACTAGATCATTCATCTTATTCATAAAAACAATGAATGTGTGAAGCTTTATTTGATCTTGCATAAACAGTGTTTATTTGTAGCAAATAATCATCACCGACTGGTAAATTTACTGCACTGAGAACATTTGTCAGCTGGAAAAGCCTCGTTATTCCGGTATGTTTGTATCCCAAGGAAACTTCACACTGAAGTCTTTCATTTCTGCCTTGTAGATCTTGTCAAAATATTCATTTTGAGCCACAGTAAAATTATTTTTCCAATCTCCGACTATCCCTGTAAATCACAAGTGGTGACAAAATATTTATATTTATAAAAACATTAATAATTTTATTTCTATAGCACAAACTTATTCCGCAGCACTTTACATTTTAGAGGGACTTGTACAGGCAATAAAAGACATTACAGAATAAGAATAAACACATAAAACAGCAGATACCAAGAGGAGTGAGGGCCCTGCTCGCAAGCTTATAGTCTATGAGGAAAAGGGGAGACACGAGAGGTGAAAGGTAACATTTGCTTTCATTGTTCTGACTTGGTGTTTTCTAATAATGCAGGCATGATGTAAGGAGCAGAGGTGTGTCACTGGGTGTCATCAGTATAGAGATGGTACTGGACACCAAATCTACTGATTCTTTGTCCAATAGGGGCAGCATGTTTAAGAGATATGTTATATGCACATAGTAACCCTTAAAAGTAGTATAGTATAATTCCAAAGACACAATACTTAGGAAAAATAAATGAAAAATATGGAGAATGTGGCATAGTCCAGACAGATTACACTCTAACCCTATATTGATGACGCCTGTGGCAGCCATCTTAGCATCTTCGGGTTCTACGCCCTAAACAACATCTTCAGTTTCTCCTACCATTAGGTTTAGAGGGAGCCCATTGGGATTACACTCTCTCCCTAGGTTGGCAACCCCTATGGCAGGTATCTCAATATCTTTGGGTTCTGCACCTGTGGAGCCTTTTCCGTGAGAGGGTTGACCCTGGTCTCCTACAGGGACCAAAACAAGGGCAAATCTCTCCCCATCACTGTCCCATATGGAAGGGTCTTTGCCACTCCCATCACATGCTTAATGTCCCCACATGGTGTTAAAAAATTAATCTCCGCGGTCGGGTACTCCCGAATTTCCCCGTGGATACACATCACCTCCACATTCGGTCCTTAGGAGTTGTCCCCGGCAACAAGGGACCTATGGACCAGAGTAACTTTACTCCCCATGCCCACAAAAGCCTCTATTCGGCACCCATTCACAAGTACCTGGCACAATCGTGGCTCATTGCAGGCTGTGCCCATAGTGGTGATACAGACTGGCTGGGCACACATATACCCATGGCAAGTGTTCCCACAGTCCATGGGCTTAGATATCACCGAACAGTTACTAGCCCCATGCCCGGGCTCTGATGCAATGTCCTAAGTGGGTTTATATGTTTCAATCAATGCTATCAGCAGTTCCAGGGTGCCTAGGTCCCTCAGCCTAACCCAACGCTGCATGGTGGCCAGCAGAGCCCTCATCATCCAGTCAGCCACAATTCTCTCCATCATCTTGAATGGGGAAAAAAAACTCAGGCTGGAGCCATTCCTCCACCAACTGCAATAAGTCATTTGCCTGAGACCTGGTGAATCAAGACCCTACATAGGACCACTGGTACACCCAATGATCATCTCTTACCTTTGGGGTCTCTTCAGGACTCTGCTGATAACCCCTCCCTTTAGGGGTCTCCTTTTTACCATGCTGAAGCTCTGCTAGCTTCCACTACAGCGCCTCTAGCTGCCTCTGCTGCTGCAACTGCATCTCCTTCTGCTGCAGAACCTCTTGCTGAATCTTTTATTGATTGACCACAACCTGCTCCAAAAGTTCTTCCATTTGTCAAGCAGACTTGCACAACGATCTGCAGCCCTCTCTGGGGTATGCTTTAGTTCACACTGCCCGCATTCTCCAACATATGTAGTGCAGTGGTATCACCATATGCAGTGAAAATGGCAGTGACCCAAGCAAGTTCGAACAAAACATTCCTTTAATGTGTTTCTTCACACAGTCCATAAGAATACATAGTACACAGCTTTATATTTGCAGTCCCTAAACAAGCCGGACTTCCCTTTGCCCAGTTTCCCTGGGTGACCACAAGCCGTGACCAAGTCTCTTTACTCATGCAGTGGCCAGCTTGCTGTATCCCCCAAATCGCAGCTGGGTAAACAAAAGATAGCCCGAGACACAGGGTGTCAGTCTCTTTGGTTCCTCTTTACCCTGTGTTGCCTCACACAGGGAGTGTTCTGCAGACAACTGCTGTGTCCGCTTCCAAACCAACACTGACACTCCTCCCCCTCTACTACAGGGATTTTAATCAGTCACTGCTTCCCCACTGTAATCACAGCTACATCTCTGATTGAAATACGCCCTCATGGCCTCACTACGCCTCCGTTTGCATTCTGGAGAGTACAAACATCGCTCCCTAGTTGTAACAGAGGTCACCGCCTCACAGTTATGATTAGGGTTATGGTTGGGATTAGTCTTAGGGTTGGGATTAGGGTTTGGATTAGGGTTAGGGTTAAGATTAGGGCAAGGGTTGGGATTAGGTTTAGGGTTGGGATTAGGATTAGGTTTGAAGTTAAGGTTATGATTAGGGTTGAGATTAGGGTTAGGGGGTGTGTTGAGATTAGGGTTAGGTATTAGGTTTAGGGTTGGGATTAGGGGTGTGTTTGGGATAGGGTTGTGATTAGGGTTATGGTTAGGGTTGTGATTAGGAATAGGGGTGTGTTGGGTTTATGGTTGTGGTTAGGGTTATGGTTAGGGTTGGGATTAGGGTTAGGGGTGTGTTGGGATTAGGGTTAGGGTTGGGATTAAGGTTAGGGTTGGGATTGGGTTTAGGAGTGTGTTGGGGTTAGGGTTGTGATTAGGGTTATGGTTAGGATTGGTATTAGGGTTACTGTTATGAACTGGTGGCCTAGGAGCAGCATGGACGAGCTCTGGAGTAGGTGGCCTCTATACTGACCGCAGACCCTGAACTTAACACCACAACTAGAAGTAGCCGTGGGATGTTCCTGTCACTCCCTAGACACCTCGTCACAGCCGGAGGACTAATTACCCCTAAAGAAAGAAACAGGAAAACTATCTTGCCTCAGAGAATATTCCAAAAGGAAAGACAGCCCCCCACAAATATTGACTGTAACAGGAGAGGGAAATTACAAACGCAGACTGAAAACAGAATTTAGCAAAGGAGGCCACACTACCTAGAAAGAAAACACAGGGCAGAGTACTGTGCGGTCAGTATTAAAATACTACAAAATTCCACCACAGAGAAAACAAAAATCTCCACACCTAACTAAAGGCATGGAGGGTAACTCTGCAACTCCAGAGCCTCCAGCTAGGCTGAATAAATCCTTACACAGACAAAGCTGGACAAGAAAAAACATAGCAATTCACTAAACTATAAAGTCCACCGCATGTGGACTGAAAAAACAAAGCCAGGACTTATCTTTGATGATTTGGACAATCCAGCAGGAGAAACCAAGCAGAGATGTGAATTCTCCAGAAAACAATGGACAACTGGCACGCACCAAAGGTTGAGGCCAGACTAAATAGCCCCGTCCAAAGTGGTCCCACCTGATGACTGCTGTGAAGGACAAACAGCAGCACTACCACTTATAACCACAGGAGGGAGCCCAAGAGCAGAACCCAAAACAGAATTCACAATAGGTTACGGATGTGTTGGGGTTTGGGTTGTGATTAGGGTTATGGTTAGGGTTGATATTGTTGTTAGTGGTGTGTTGGGGTTAGGTGTGGAGTTAGAATTCGGGGTTTCCACTGTTTAGGTACATCAGGGAGTCTCCAAATGCGACATGGTGCCACCATTGATTTCAGACAATTTTGGGTTCAAAAAGTCAAATGGTGCTCCCTCCCTTCTGAGCTCTGCCGTGCACCCAAACAGTGGTTTACCCCTACATATGGGGCATCAGCATACTCAGGACAAATTGGACAACTTTTGGGGTCCAATTTCTCCTGTTACCCTTGTGAAAATAAAAAATTGTGGGCTAATAAATAATTTTTGTGGAAAAAAAATATTTTTTTTATTTTCACGGCCCTGCATTATAAACTTTACTGAAACACTTGGGGGTTCAAAGTTCACACAACATATCTAGATGAGTTCCTTAGGGGGTCTAGTTTCCAATATGGGGTCACTTATGGGGGTTTAAATGTTTAGGCACATCAGTGGCTCTCCAAACGCAACATGGTGTCCCATCTCAATTCTCATCTAGATTACTTCCCTGGGGGGGTCAAGATTCCCAAATGGGTCACTTGTGGGGGTTTCCACTGTTTAGGCACATCAGGGGCTCTGCAAACGCAACATGAAGCCTGCAGACCATTTAATCAAAGTCTGCATTCAAAACAGCGCTCCTGGCCTTCCGAGCTCTGCCATGCACCCAAACAGTGGTCTCCCCCACATATGGGGTGTCAGAGTACTCTGGACAAATTGCACAACAATTTTGGTGGTCCAATTTCTCCTGTTACTCTTGTGAAAGTAAAAATTTGGGGGTGAAAAGATCATTTTTGTGTAAAAAAGTATGATTTTTTATTTTCACAGCTCTACGTTATGAACTTCTGTGAAGCACTTGGGGATTCAAAGTGCTCACAACACATCTAGATAAGTTCCTTAAGGAGTCTAGTTTTCAAAATGGTGTCACTTGTGGGGGGTTTCAAAGTTTAAGCACATCAGGGGCTCTCCAAACGAGACATGGCATCTGATCTCAATTGTAGCCAATTCTGCATTGAAAAAGCAAACGGCGCTCCTTCCCGTCTGAGCTCTGCCGTGCGCACAACCAGTTGTTTACCCCCACATATGGGGTATTGGCATATTCAGAAGAAATTGCACAACAAATGTTGTTGTTCATTTTCTCTTTTTCAACTTGTGAAAATAAAAAAATTGTTTCTGAAGTAAATATTTGTAAAAAAAAAGTTAAATGTTATTTTTTTTGCTCCACTTTGCTTCAGTTCCTGTAAAGCACGTAAAGGATTAATAAACTTCTTGAATGTGATTTTTAGCACCTTGAAGGGTGTAAATTTTAGAATCATGTCAACTTTGGGTATTTCCTGTCATGTACACCCCTCAAAGTGACTTTAAATATGAGACGGACCCTAAAAATAATGGTTTTGTAAAAATGAGAAATCGCTGGTCAATTTTTATCCCTTATAACATCCTAACAAAAAAAACATGGTTCCAAAATTGTACTGATGTAAAGTAGACACGTGGGAAATGTTATTTATTAACTATTTTGTGTGACATATCTCTCTGATTTAATAGCATAAATATTAAAAATTTGAAAATTGCAACATTTTTTACATTTTCTACATATTTCTGTTCTTTTTTAATAAATAAATGCAAGTAATATCAAAGAAATTTTACCACTAACATGAAGTACAATATGTCACAAGAAAACTCTCTCAGAATCTGCGGGATCTGTTAAAGCGTTCCAGAGTTATAACCTTATAAAATGACAGTGGTCAGAAATGTAAAAATTGGCCTGGTCATTAAGCGGCAAATGTGCTCCGTCACTAAGGGATTAAAAATATAAAAATTCAAATCAAAACTTTTAAATTAAAAATAAACATATTTGGTATGTCCATGTCCATAAAAGTCCAGTCTATTAAAATATAACCCATATGGTAAATGCCATATAGAAGAAAAATCAAAACTAATTGCATTTTTTTTAGAAACCATATCTCCTTATAACAGTTGGGGCATGGCTTGCAAGCCGATGATGCCAAGTGCCTGATCCTGAGATCTGGCATTCATGGACTGCGAAGTGGCTAAACCAGCTAACTTACCGTAAAGTAATCTCCTCCCCATGTGTGTCACTCTAGTGATCTCTGGAGAGCTCAGCGAGGTACAATGCTGAGGGTCAAGTCTCGCAAGCAGGAGTCGTCAACAAAGCTTAACAATTTTTGGATCTGACAGACACCTCACCTGCGGTGCTCCCCCCTCACCCGGTGTCTCTCCGCGTTCCTCTCCCAAGATAATAGTAGAAACAGTGAATGACTTACAAATATGATGATGCAGTGTCTTCTCAGCTCAGTTAAAGCCCCTCTCCAAGAAGATCTGCAAGGTATGCTTATAGAACTGAAAGGGGCATTGATTCTGTTGAGGACCACAAGGCACAAATCAAGACAAATATGACGGAATATGCCAGTTCACATAATTATCTAATATGTGCTAATGCGGCCCTAGTACAAAAGGTAACTTTATTTTAAAGGTAAGATTTGTGATGTAGAAGACACATCAAGCCGCAATAATGTTCTGGCGAGGGGTTTTCAGTGACTAATCAAGACACAGAACTTACAATTAATTTTTCTACATTGCAGCAGATGGTCCTTCCAGAACACAACCACAGGACTTGATGAGAGACATAATCCTAGGGTTCCTAAGCAAAAAAATCTTAAACCAGCTTTGCAACGGAATATATTGGCTTCTTGCATCCACTCGGTACCTGACCCAGCTTTCCACACTAACTTTCCCTACCTCTGCTTCTTGCATCCACTCGGTATGTTTTTCCAATGTTACTTATGATAATCATTCTGCCTTGATCATATGAATCTGGCTCACTCTTAATTATCTGACCAAGATGAGCACAGACCAGTCCCTGCTGCTCCAAACCTGAATGCACTTTCTAGCAAATATATTGCAAACTATGTCTGCAAGACGTCAGTCTGCCCAGTGGATCACATAAGTGTATCATAGAAGTGTGCGATATGAATTAAATCATAACTGAACCAGAAGGGAACTGATGGTAATTGGATACAGTCACTGTAAACAATGTTTCTGTTTGTTTTCACTCTCACCCCTATAATCCTTCACTTTCTACTAACCCCCCCTAGTCCCTACACCAAGTAAGGAACTGGTTATTTCTCCCTCCATCCTCCCCACTCATCTCACCTCCTCCTCAGAACTGTTCCTCAACATATAATCCTCTGTCTCCAAACAAAGATAGCCTTATCCTGCTCCCACTTGATATAACTTTCTGCTCCTCCTCACTGCCGGAAATATCTCTCCAAATCCTGGTCCTCTTCAACACATCCCCACAGTCATGTCTACCTCCCATCCACACTCTATCACAAATTTCCATAACCTCTCTAACCTTATATCCATTCACCCAGGCCCCACTTCCCCAGTCCCACTAACAGGAGCTCTATGGAATGCTTGTTCTGTCTGCAACAAGCTTTCATACATCCTTGATCTTTTTATTACTAACAAACTTTTCTTCCTTGCTGTCACGAAAACCTGGCTCGCCCCTTCTGACACAGTCTCTCCAGTTGCATTTTTGTATGGTGGATTTTACCTTTCCACACACCCCGCCACAGCAGCAACCATGGCAGAGGAGTTTGTTTTCTCCTGTCACATAACTGCTCCTTCAACCAAATCCCACTACCACCCTCCATTATCCTCCCTTCCTTGGAGGTGCCCTCTGTGCGCATCTACTCACCCTCCAACCTTCAACTGGCTGTCATTACCACCCCCCAGGGCCAGCCACCACCTTCTTAGACCACTTCATCACATGGATATATAATTTCTTCTCCTTTGACATCCCCACTATCATCTCACTATCACTTCCATCTCAGCTGTCACTAAACTTCTATCTCTCACTTCCTCCTTCAACCTCGCTCAGTAGTCTTCAGTAGCCACTTACAAAGATGGCCACATATGGAACCTCATTTTCACCTGCCTCTGCTCTATTTCTAACCTCTCTAACTCGCAGCTCCCTCTTTCTGACCACAATTTACTTATATTCTCTTTCCTCTCCTCTCCTTGTCCACAACCCCATCCCACAAACTTGCACACTCTTGTAAAAATCTAGAACACCTTGATTTGCACTCTTTCTGAATCCCTCCTCCCTCTTACAGACATAAATTCCCTACACAATGTGGATGTCACTGCCACTTTATATAGCACCACAATAGCAGCAGCTCTGGAATCAGTTTCCCCTCTCACCCATACCAAATCTCACAAAATCAACAGACAGCCATAGCACACCAGCCTGACAAAAGAACTGAGACTGGCTAGGGACAGGGTTGCTGAGTGGAGATGGAAAATGTGCCACTCCAAAGAGCACTTCATCACACCCAAGTAGTCCCTCACTACTTTCAAGACCTCCCTAACTGCAGCAAAACAAACCTACTTCTGATCTCTCATATCCTCCCTGTCCCACAACTCTAAACAGCTATTCAACACTTTCAATTCTCTCTTCTGTCCCCCATCACCTCCTCCCTCTCTAGTCATCTCAGCCGAAGACTTTGCTCTCATTCTTCAAGCAGAAAATTGATAACATCAGAGAAAGTTTTGGTCTACAACTCCCAGAGGCCCTCCCCCTAACTGCTCAGCCCTCCTCCTTCAAAACCAACTTCTCCTCCATTACAGAAGATCGACTCTCTATTCTACTCTCAAGATCACATCTCAGCACCGGTGCACTTGACCCGATTCCATCCCACTTCATCCCAAACTTCACCAGTCTTTATCCCATCCCTAACCCATCTCTTCAACCTATCACTAACAACTGATATTTTCCCCTCATGCTGTATCTAGCTATCACCCCATATCACCTCTCCTCTATGCTTCAAAACTACTGGAACATGTCTATCTTGAACTGTCTGCCAACCTTTCTTCCTGCTCCCTCTTTGACCACTTACATTCTGACTTCCAGCCGCTTCACTCCACTCAAAACTGCTCTAACTAAAATCACCAATCACCTTTTAACTATCAAAGCTAAGTGACACTACTCAGACCTCCTCCTGGATCTGTCCTGTGCCTTTGACACAGTGGACCATTCTCTATTACTACAGACCCTGTCATCTCTTGACATCACAGACTTGGCCCTATCTTGGATCTTACCATACTTAACAGATCAGATATTTAGCATCTCCCACTCACACACCACCTACTCACCTCACACCATCTGTCAGAGTCCCACAAGGTTCAGTCCTATGGCCCCTGCTCTTCTCCATTTACACCTTCGGTCTGGAACAGGTCATAGAATCTCTCGGCTTTCAGTATCACCTCTATGCTGATGACACACACATCCACCTGTTTCGACCAGATATCAACTTCCTACTAACCAAAATCAAACAATGTCTGTCTGCTATTTCATCCTTCTCCACCAGATTTCTAAAACTTAATGTGGACAAAACAGAATTCATCATCTTTCTCCCATCTCACTCGACCCTCCCAAGGGATGTATCCATTAAATTAAATGGCTGTTCACTCTCCCCAGTCCCGCAAACTTGCTGCCTCAGGGTTATCCTTGACCCTGATCTCTCTTTCAAACCACATATCCAAGCCCTTTCCACTTCCTGCTGACGTCAATTCAAAAATATTTCCCAGATCCGTACATTACTCAACCAAGAATATGCAAAATCCCTAGTCCATGCCCTCATGAACTCCCGCCTTAACTACTGCAACCTCCTGCTCTGTGGCCTCCCCTCTAACATTCTTTGACCCCTCCAATCTATTCTAAACTCTGCTGCCCGACTAATGCACCTGTCCTCCCACTATTCCCCAGCCTCTCCTCTCGATCAATCCCTGCACTGGTTCCCCATTACCCAAAGACTCCAATTCAAAACCCTAACCATGGCGTACAGAGCCGTCCACAACTTGTGTCCTCCATACATCTGTGACCTAGTCTCCCGATACTTACATGCACACTACCTCTGTTCCTCACAAGACCTTCATGGCTCCCCTCTTATCTCCTCTTCTCATAATCAGATACAAGATTTCTCCTGGGCATCCCACCGACTCTGGAACTCTACCCCTACACATCAAACTCTCACCTACAATAGAAACCTTCAAAAAGAACCTGAAGACCTACCTCTTCTGACAAGCATACATCCTGCAGTAACCACTGATCAACCAAACCACTGCATGACCAACTCTATCCTCACCTACTGTATCATCAATCATCCCTTGTAGCTTGTGAGCCATCGTGGGCAGAGTCCTCTTTCCTTCTGTTTCAGTTGTGACTTGTAGAGTTGAGCAACTTTTACTTTTTTAGGATTGAGTCGGGTTTCGCGAAATCGGCCGATTATTGTGAAAAGTCGGGGATCCGACTGAAACACGAAACCCAATGCAAGTCAATGGGGAAGAAAAGTCGGCAGGGAGTGGAGGACAGCAAAACACCTACAGTGCCCATTTTAATGCCAAAAATATCCATTCTTGTTACTTAAGCTTGTCAAACTTAATTTACCTTACAATAATAGTTAGGCATTGAAAATTGGGGGTCATTTGGCTAAAGTTGTGGGGGGGTAGGGCTGGCTCAAGTTTTTCGAGGGGCCCAGGAAACGCGGACTACGTCACGGAGGTGGAGCAGGGAGAGGTAAGTATTTCAACTTTGCAAGTGCTGTGATCCTGAGCAAGCAGGGGGGCACACTCGTTCGCATAGGCACTTGCACAGGGCCCCTCAAAGTATGGTAGTGTGTTTGACAGCAGGGGTGCCTCCCACCGGCAGAGACACTTTGGCGTACTATGAGGGGCCCTGTGCCAGTGACATCACCAACGAGTATGCCCTCCCCACCTGATGAAGGAACCTGCACTTTCATCTGCACTTTCCTCTTTGTCCCCGTGAAAGGTGGTATAGTATGCGGGAAGGGGAACCTGACTTTCAGCAGGGTCAGATTTTGGCTGTGTAGAGTGCAAGGGGAATGTAGTGGTCTGGGTCAATGTACCAGCAGACTCATCTAGCACTGGCTGGGCAATGGGCAGGATGAGGAGGAAACACAGATATAGGCCCAAATAATAAAGTGGGCTAAATGCAGTTCAAAATTGGTAACAGGACTAAACAGGCGGCATTGCTTTGTTCAGTGGAGGACAACGGTAATGAGAGGCTGACCCAGTGAGTAGGCCCAAATAAGTAACTAGGCTAAATGCAGTTCAAAATTGGTAACAGGACTAACCAGGCGGCGTTGCTTTGTTCAGTGGAGGACAACTGTAATGAGTGGCAGACACAGTTAGTAGGCTCAAATAATAAAGTGGGCCAAACGAAGTTCAAAATTGGTAACAGGAGTAAACAGGCGGCACTGCTATGTTCAGTGGAGGAGAAAAGCAAGGAGCGGCAGACACCGTTAGTAGACCCAACCAAACTAGTAGGCCAAATGCATTTTCATATTCAAAATATAGGCCGAAAGCCTGAAGATTGAAGCTCAGCTTTGTGCAATAGAGGAGAAAAGCAAGGAGCGGCAAACACATGTAGTAGGCCCAAACAAACAAGTAGGTCAAATGCATTTTCATATTCTAAATATAGGCCGAAAGCCTGAAGATTGAAGCTTAGCTTTGTTCAGTGGAGGAGAAAAGCAAGGAGTGGCAGACACCGTTTGTAGGCCCAACCAAACAAGTAGGCCAAATGCAATTTCATATTCTAAATATAGGCTGAAAGCCTGAAGATTGAAGCTCAGCTTTGTTCAGTGGAGGAGAAAAGCAAGGAGCGGCAGACACCGTTAGTAGGGCCCAACCAAACTAGTAGGCCAAATGCATTTTCATATTCAAAATATAGACCGAAAGCCTGAAGATTGAAGCTCAGCTTTGTTCAATGGAGGAGAAAAGCAAGGAGCGGCAAACACAGTTAATAGGCCCAACCAAACAAGTAGGCCAAATGCATTTTCATATTCTAAATATAGGCCGAAAGCCTGAAGATTGAAGCTCAGCTTTGTTCAGTGGAGGAGAACACCAAGGAGCGGCAGACACCGTTAGTGGGCCCAACCAAACAAGTAGGCCAAATGCAATTTCATATTCTAAATATAGGCTGAAAGCCTGAAGATTGAAGCTCAGCTTTGTTCAGTGGAGGAGAAAAGCAAGGAGCGGCAGACACCGTTAGTAGGGCCCAACCAAACAAGTAGGCCAAATGCATTTTCATATTCTAAATATAGGCCGAAAGCCTGAAGATTGAAGATCAGTTTTGTTCAGTGGAGGAGAAAAGCAAGGAGTGGCAGACACCGTTAGTAGGGCCCAACCAAACTAGTAGGCCAAATGCATTTTTATATTCTAAATATATGCCAAAAGCCTGAAGATTGAAGCTCAGCTTTGTTCAGTGGAGGAGAAAAGCAAGGAGCGGCAGACACCGTTAGTAGGGTCCAATCAAACTAGTAGGCCAAATGCATTTTCATATTCTAAATATAGGCCGAAAGCCTGAAGATTGAAGATCAGTTTTTTTCAGTGGAGGAGAATACCAAGAAGTGGCAGACACTGTTAGTGGGCCCAACCAAACAAGTAGGCCAAATGCATTTTCATATTCTAAATATAGGCCGAAAGCCTGAAGATTGAAGCTGAGCTTTGTTCAGTGGAGGAGAAAAGCAAGGAGCGGCAGACACCGTTAGTAGGCCCAACCAAACAAGTAGGCCAAATGCATTTTCATATTCTAAATATAGGCCGAATGCCTGAAGATTGAAGCTCAGCTTTGTTCAGTGGAGGAGAAAAGCAAGGAGCGGCAGACACCGTTAGTAGGCCCAACCAAACAAGTAGGCCAAATGCATTTTCATATTCTAAATATAGGCCGAAAGCCTGAAGATTGAAGCTCAGCTTTGTTCAGTGGAGGAGAAAAGCAAAGAGCGGCAGACACCGTTAGTAGGGCCCAACCAAACTAGTAGGCCAAATGCATTTTCATATTCTAAATATAGGCCGAAAGCCTGAAGATAGAAGCTCAGCTTTGTTCAGTGGAGGAGAAAAGCAAGGAGCGGCAGACACCGTTAGTAGGGCCCAACCAAACAAGTAGGCCAAATGCATTTTCATATTCTAAATATAGGCCGAAAGCCTGAAGATTGAAGCTCAGCTTTTTTCAGTGGAGGAGAACACCAAGGAGCGGCAGACACCGTTTTTAGGCCCAACCAAACAAGTAGGCCAAATGCAGTTTAATATCTGATATATGCTGAAAATTGAAGCTCATCTTTATTCAGTGGAGGAGAAAAGCAAGCAGCGGCAGACACCGTTAGTAGGGCCCAACCAAACTAGTAGGCCAAATGCATTTTCATATTCTAAATATAGGCCGAAACCCAGAAGATTGAAGCTCAGCTGCTGAGTAGCAGACAGTGGTAGTTAGTGAGGTTAATGTCTGGCCAAAAAAAAATTTCACAAATAAACAGGTGGCATACCTAGATACAGGGGTGGGCTCCTCTGCTGACTTGCAGACAGTGGTAGTTCGCGCAAAGTATTAACTGGTGTAAATGTAAGGCAGGGCCCCTGAATATTTTTACTAGCATCAATCATGTCAACAAATTGGTATTGGCAGTGCCATTAAAGGATTTAACAGCACAGACTAAACAGTGGTGGAGCAGTGAGAGGTAATTTTGCAAGTGGTAGAGCACTGTTTGAGCTGGGGGGAACACTCTCTCATGGGCCAGGGACCCTCATGTTATGACGGTGTGTCTGACATTGGGTGTGCACCACCACCACCAGAGACACTTCATTGTACTATGAGGGACCCTGTGCCAGTGCTGTCGGCCAAAAGTGGGCACACCCACCTGTCCAGGCAAACGGCACTCGCAAGTGTGCTTACGCCAAGTGGTGACCACGGCCCCGTGGGGGGAGTCAGCCCATTTAGGGAGGTGTAAAAATGGCCTATGGTGGACATTCAGCAGCTGCAAATGGAGGAATTGGAGCAGTCAGTAAGAGGAGTCCAAAAGCAAGACCTTTTTACAGGAAAGCTACATGTCAGCAGGGGAAGGTGGGGCAAAATAATTAGAAATCCATGATTGGTTCATTTTAATGAAGGTTAGTTCATCAACATTTTGGGTAGCCAGACGAGTCCTTTTTTCGGTCAGTATTGAACCAGCAGCACTGAATACTATTTCTGATAGCACACTAGCAGCTGGGCAAGCGAGCTCCTGTAATGCATATTCTGCCAATTCAGGCCAGGTGTCTAATTTAGATGCCCAGTAATCAAAGGGGAATGACGTGTGAGGGAGAACATCGATAAGGGAGGAAACATAGTTTGTAACCATACTGGACAAATGTTGTCTCCTGTCACTTTGAATTGATGCAGCAGTACCTGTCGTGTCTGCGGTCATTGCGAAATCACTCCACAACCTGGTCATAAAACCCCTCTGTCCAATGCCACTTCTGATTTGTGGACCTCTAAAGGCCCCGTCTCACATAGCGATTTACCAACGATCACGACCAGCGATACGACCTGGCCGTGATCGTTGGTAAGTCGTTGTGTGGTCGCTGGGGAGCTGTCACACAGACCGCTCTCTCCAGCGACCAACGATCAGGGGAACGACTTGGGCATCGTTGAAACTTTTCAACGATGCCGAAGTCCCCGTGCAGCACCCGGGTAACCAGGGTAAACATCGGGTTACTAAGCGCAGGGCCGCGCTTAGTAACCCGATGTTTACCCTGGTTACCAGCGTAAATGTAAAAAAAAAACAAACAGTACATACTCACCATCTGATGTCCGTCAGGTCCCTTGCCGTCCGTTTCCCGCTCTGAGTGCCGGCCGTACAGTGAGAGCAGAGCGCAGCGGTGACGTCACTGCTGTGCTCTGCTCTCACTGTACGGCTGCACTCAGTCAGAGCAGGAAACAGACGGCAAGGGACCTGACGGACATCAGATGGTGAGTATGTAGTGTTTGTTTTTTTTTACATTTACGCTGGTAACCAGGGTAAACATTGGGTTACTAAGCGCGGCCCTGCGCTTAGTAACCCGATGTTTACCCTGGTTACCAGTGAAGACATTGCTGGATCGGTGTCACACACACCGATTCAGCGATGTCAGCGGGACCTCAACGACCAAAAAAAGGTCCAGGCCATTCCGACACGACCAGCGATCTCACAGCAGGGGCCTGATCGCTGGTACGTGTCACACATAGCGAGATCGCTACTGAGGTCGCTGTTGCGTCACAAAACTTGTGACTCAGCAGCGATCTCGCTAGCGATCTCGCTATGTGAGATGGGGCCTTAACACCTCTGCCATGTTGCCCCCTGCAGCTCGTGTGAGAACCATCACCGCCGCTGTGTGCTGGGAATGCCTGAGCCAAACGGTCTACAAGAATTGCTTGTTTGGTAGCCAGTATTTGCTCAAGGTTCTCATGTGGCATGATATTTAGCCATTTCTGTTAATAGCTTGGATCCAGGAGGCAGGCCAACCAGTAATCGTCATCGGTCATCATTTTGATAATGTGGGGGTCCCTTTTTAGGATACGCAAGGCATAATTAGCCATATGGGTCAATGTTCCAGGTGTCAAATCACTGCTTGTCCTGGGTTGAGGAGCACTTTCTGGCAAATCAACATCACTTGTCTCCCGCAAAAACCCTGTACCTGACCTTGCAACTCCACCAGTTTCTATTGCCCCCTGAGAAGCTTCCTCCTCCCATAAATATTCATCCCCATCATCCTCCTCCTCCTCTTCGTCCACCACCTCGTCCAGGAGAGTTCCCTGAGCAGACAATGGCTGACTGTCATCAAGGCTTCCCTCCTCCTTGGCTGCAGACTCCTGCTCCTTAATGTGCGTCAAACTTTGCATCAGCAGACGCATTAGTGGGATGCTCATGCTTATGATGGCGTGAGTCTGCACTTACCAGCCATGTGCATTCCTCAAAACACTGAAGGACTTGATAGAGGTCTTGTAGCTTTGACCACTGCACACCTGACAACTCGATGTCTGCCATCCAACTGCCTGCCCGTGTATGTGTATCTTCCCACAAATACATTACAGCACGCCTCTGTTCACACAGCCTCTGAAGCATGTGCAGTGTGGAGTTCTACCTTGTTGCAACGTCGATTATTAGGCGGTGCTGGGGAAGATTCAGCGATCACTGATGGTTCTGCATACGGCTGGAGTGTACGGGCGACCGGCGGATGTGCGAGCAAAGTCTTCGCACCTTCAGGAGCAGGGCTGGTAACCCCAGATAACTTTTCAGGAAGCACTGCACCACCAGGTTCAAGGTGTGAGCCAGGCAAGGTATGTGTTTCAGTTCTGAAAGGGCTATGGCAGCCATAAAATTCCTTCCGTTAACACTGACTACCTTGCCTGCCTCACAATGTACACTGCCCAGCTATGAATGAGTTTCTTGCTGCAAGAACTCGGCCAGAACTTCCGCGGTGTGTCTGTTGTTGCCCAAACACTTCATTTCCAACACAGCCTGCTGACGCTTACCACTAACTGTTCCATAATGGGACACCTCGTGTGCAACACTGGCAGCTGCGAATGGAGTGGTCGTGCGACTGCGCTCTGTGGACAAGCTTTCGCTTCTGCTGGAGGAGGAGGAGGAGGAGGAGGGGTGGCAAACGCCTACAGCCAACTGTTTCCTAGACCGTGTGCTAGGCAGAACTGTCCCACTATGGCTGTCCCCTGTGGACCCTGCATCCACCACATTAACCCAGTGCGCCGTGATGGACACGTAACATTCCTGGCCATGCCTACTGGTCCATGCATCTGTTGTGAGATGCACCTTTCTACTGACTGATTGCCTGAGTGCATGGACAATGCAGTCTTTGACATGCTGGTGGATGTTTGGTAGTTAGTCCAGGCTTGCAAGTGCATGCTGGTTAAATGTCTACGCATGCACGTTGTATTTAATTTTTTTATATTCTGCCCTCTGCTAAAGGTCCTTGAGCATTTCTTGTGACCGCGACGCGACCAATCACAACAAGCCGTGACGTAATTTTCAAATCCTGAATGCCTGGAATTAGGCATTCAGGACCTGAAATTACGTCACGGCTTGTTGTGATTGGTCTCGTCGCGGTCACATGGGCGGCATGCGACCAATCAGAAGCTGTGACGTCACGGAAGGAAGTAAAAGCGCGCATTTTAAGCAAAGAAGGCTGCCGGTTCCCTCGGTAAGGTCCAGGCTGCGTCGGAGAGGTGAGTATATCCCTATTTTTTAATTTTAATTCTTTATTTTACACATTGACATTAATCCCGATACCGATTCCCGATATCACAAAAGTATCGGATCTCGGTATCGGAATTCCGATACCCGCAAGTATCGGCCGATACCCGATACTTGCGGTATCGGAATGCTCAACACTATTCATAACGCTTTATAACTGCATTTGTACAGTAATGCTACATTGTTTATGTACACAATAAATTGTTCACACTTTGCATGATATTCCACTTGTGAGTGCGGTATAAAAGGCCCCCAATATGCGTTCTAGGGTTAACCCAGCTTTGCCAGGGAATATATTGAGTCAATTCAATTTTTCCAAAGCTAAGGAAGCCTTTTCACTAAATCTGAGGAAAAAGCCTAACTTGCCAGACCCTAGTTTTTCAGGTTTGTTTATGTCAATACTTGCAAAGAGAAGTGAATTTGTGAATGTAGCTAAAGACAATAACATTATATAGATGGATCTTCCTGGTTAAAATGATGATTCTCTACTCGGGAACAACGCATGTATGCCAGTCACCGATGCAAGAGGAACATCTGTTATGTAAATGGCACCTATTATTTTCTGTGCCTGAAAATAAAGCCCAAAACAGCGGCAGTCAGAAGATATGCCAAGAGTGTGCAAAGCAGTCATCAAAGAAAAAGGTGGTTACTTTGAAGAACCTAGAATATAAGACATATTTTCAGCTGTTTCACACTTTTTTGTTAAGTATATAATTCCACATGTGTTAATTCATAGTTTTGATGCCTTCAGTGTGAATGTACAATTTTCATAGTCAGTGAGAACATGACAGGGAATATTAATAATATTAAATTATTTTATTTATTTAATAGTAGCAATAGTGACAAACATTATTGAAGAATATTATTTAAAAATAAAAAAATATAAAAGTACATATATTAATAATTTCCAAAAATTGTGCACAATTAAAGCCGCAAACTCATAAGGCAAGCCAAATCCTCATCATGTACTATAAAAAATATGGCAATCTATCCCAATATGCACACTGGATAAAAAATATATATAATAATATAAAAAAAAAAAAATACAAAAATCAGTATGTGCCAGTGATAGGGATATTACAAAAGACTCCAAACAATTCACTCTCAAAATATCAAGGTGACAATGTGAAAATATAAAGTGCTATGTGCAACAATTAGATTACCACCAAGAACTCATCAGGTGCAAAAAAAGTGGCCCGAAGGCCAAGAAAGTGCTATGTGCCAATGCAATAAAAATGCCAATTACTTACAATAATAGATCAGGGGAATGACCCCGGGCTGCCAGCGGCTAAGTAATGTGCACCCCGATGCGTGTTTCAGACACGCAGTGCTTCGTCAGGGGGAGTGTATGTTTAACATGACCGGAGGTGTTTATATACTATATCCATATGAGGGTGCTGATGTAAATCCCCGCCGTCTATGCGGCGCATGCGCCGCCCGAGCAGACCGGAAGTCCGGGACGCAGAGTCATGTGACCGGACGCACAAGATGAGATCATGGCGTTGCCAAGGACACAAAGACGCCGCGGCCCCGACGCCAGACCGCCTAACGCTCATGCGCACAACAGCAGGAACAACATGGACACAGGGAAAGTCTAAAGGTGCTCATGAAATAAGACAGCATGGTAACAAATAATAATAATAATAATTAGACGTTACAGCGCCAATGTAAAAGTATCATTGGTGTAATGAGACGCCACGGCATTTGCACATAAATGTTCATAGCCATATTAATAATGGCTATGTGCTGTGTTATAGACAATGATTTATAATACTATAACATTAGTTTCCGCGGCAAATAAATATATTTATATAAGCTGGGTGATATAATTGTGCATCTAAAGTGTACGAAATAAAAATAAAAATAAATTAAATAAAAATATTAATATTTAAAGCCAAATAAGTATGAATATAACGTCAGACCAGCCTTCTTCATTTGAGGTTCTTTCGTTGTTTCGGTTCTGATGAAGCGAACCTTGGCCCACATTGGATCCAGATGGACTAGATAAATAAATAAATAATGTTATATATATATTATTACTTTGCTATATGCTATTTATTATTTTTTCTGTATAAGCTATATTCAGCCCCATTTCTTTGGGAACTCAGCGTGAGTTTGTGATAGAATATACCGTATATACTGTTCCAAATGTCATATACACTGTATTATTGTACTAAGATATTTTTATTTTTATTATTGTTCACTGACGTTATATTCATACTTATTTGGCTTTAAATATTAATATTTTTATTTAATTTATTTTTATTTTTATTTGGTACACTTTAGATGCACAATTATATCACCCAGCTTATATAAATATATTTTTTTGCCGCGGAAACTAATGTTATAGTATTATAAATCATTGTCTATAACACAGCACATAGCCATTATTAATATGGCTATGAACATTTATGTGCAAATGCCGTGGCGTCTCATTACACCAATGATACTTTTACATTGGCGCTGTAACGTCTAATTATTATTATTATTATTTGTTACCATGCTGTCTTATTTCATGAGCACCTTTAGACTTTCCCTGTGTCCATGTTGTTCCTGCTGTTGTGCGCATGAGCGTTAGGCGGTCTGGCGTCGGGGCCGCGGCGTCTTTGTGTCCTTGGCAACGCCATGATCTCATCTTGTGCGTCCGGTCACATGACGCTGCGTCCCGGACTTCCGGTCTGCTCGGGCGGCGCATGCGCCGCATAGACGGCGGGGATTTACATCAGCACCCTCATATGGATATAGTATATAAACACCTCCGGTCATGTTAAACATACACTCCCCCTGACGAAGCACTGCGTGTCTGAAACACGCATCGGGGTGCACATTACTTAGCCGCTGGCAGCCCGGGGTCATTCCCCTGATCTATTATTGTAAGTAATTGGCATTTTTATTGCATTGGCACATAGCACTTTCTTGACCTTCGGGCCACTTTTTTTGCACCTGATGAGTTCTTGGTGGTAATCTAATTGTTGCACATAGCACTTTATTTTTTCACATTGTCACCTTGATATTTTGAGAGTGAATTGTTTGGAGTCTTTTGTAATATCCCTATCACTGGCACATACTGATTTTTGTATTTTTTTTTTTTTATATTATTATATATATTTTTTATCCAGTGTGCATATTGGGATAGATTGCCATATTTTATATAGTACATGATGAGGATTTGGCTTGCCTTATGAGTTTGCGGCTTTAATTGTGCACAATTTTTGGAAATTATTAATATATGTACTTTTATATTTTTTTATTTTTAAATAATATTCTTCAATAATGTTTGTCACTATTGCTACTATTAAATAAATAAAATAATTTAATATTATTATTATTCCCTGTCATGTTCTCATTGGTTAGGGTCTTTATGTTGGGAGCTTTGGTTTCCACTTTCTAGTGGTTCTCCACTATAACTGATGCACAGGTGGTGATCCATCAATTATAGTATATATTTTATTTATCTTTATAATTATATTTTGGTATCACTACTGTGTCTTTTTTACTAATTTTCATAGTCATGAAAATACAGAAAAATCTTTAAATGAGAAGGTGTGTCCAAACTTTTGGTCTGCACTGTATATCCACCATTTTGTCCAGTGCTCCTTTGTTTTCTTTGAGAGAGCTACAACATTTCTGGTGGCAACTAGGGTTGAGCGAAACGGATCGTTCATTTTCATAAGTCGCCGACTTTTGGCAAAGTCGGCGTCTCATGAAACCGAGCCGATCCCTGTGTGGGATCGGCTATGCGGTACGCGATTTTCGCGCCAAAGTCGCGTTTCAATGACGCTAAAAGCGCCATTTCTCAGCCAATGAAGGTGGACGCAGAGTGTGGGCAGCGTGATGACATAGATCTCAGTCCCCACCATCTTAGAGAAGGGCATTGCAGTGATTGGCTTGCTTTCTGCGGCGTCACAGGGGCTATAAAGGGGCGTTCCCGCCGACCGCCATCTTACTGCTGCTGATGTGAGTGTAGGGAGAGGTTGCTGCCGCTTCTTCAGAAGCAGGGACAGTGATAGGCAGGGTACATTCACCCCCAAACCGCTTGTGCTGTAGCGATTTCCACTGTCCAACACCACCTTTTGTTTGCAGGGACAGTGGAAGCTACGTTTTTTTTTCCTCAGCGCTGTAGCTCATTGGGCTGCCCTAGAAGGCTCCCTGACCCTGATAGCTGCGTTGCTTTGTGTGTACGCCGCTGTGTAAACCAACTGCTTTTTTCAAAGCACAAATCCTGTTTTTCCTTCCTTTCTGCACAGCTATCTTGTGTGTTTGTCCACACTTTTGTGTGCAGCTGTCCTTTTTACAGCTGCCTGCCATACTTTGCTGAGATAACTGCAGGGAGATAAATATTGGCAAGTCTGCCTCCGTGCCATTGCTGTGTGTGGCCTCTCTCTCTCATTGTGTGGCACTGAAAACACTGTGTAATACTTGGCCATTTTTTTTTTTTTTCTAAATTCTCCCTTTTCCAAAAAAATAATTAGTGGGAGATAAATATTGGCAAGTCTGCCTCCGTGCCATTGCTGTGTGTGGCCTCTCTCTCTCATTGTGTGGCACTGAAAACACTGTGTAATACTTGGCCATTTTTTTTTTTTTCTAAATTCTCCCTTTTCCAAAAAAAAAATTAGTGGGAGATAAATATTGGCAAGTCTGCCTCCGTGCCATTGCTGTGTGTGGCATCTCTCTCTCATTGTGTGCCACTGAAAACACTGTGTAATACTTGGCCATTTTTTTTTTTTTTCAGGGTAAATTCTCCCTTTTCAAAAAAAAAAAAAAATATTGGGAGATAAATATTGTCAAGTCTGCCTCCGTGCCATTGCGGTGTGTGGCATCTCTCTCTCATTGTGTGCCACTGAAAACACTGTGTAATACTTGGCCATTTTTTTTTTTTCAGGGTAAATTCTCCCTTTTCAAAAAAAAAATAAAAAATTGGGAGATAAATATTGTCAAGTCTGCCTCCGTGCCATTGCGGTGTGTGGCATCTCTCTCTCATTGTGTGCCACTGAAAACACTGTGTAATACTTGGCCATTTTTTTTTTGGGGGGGGGTACATTCTCCCTTTAAAAAAAAAAATAAAAATATTGGGAGATAAATATTGGCAAGTCTGCCTCCTGTTATGATCCCAGTTGCAGAGGATCTCTGGTATTCCGGCAAGATAGCAAAAACATAAAAACTGCTCTAGGGAGGTGGAAACTGGGCTAACCACAAATCTGATCCTAACACACAACTAAAAGCAGCCGGTGAACGTGCCTACGTTGGTTCTAGACGTCTCGAGCCAGCCGGAGAACTGACTACCCCTAGAGGGAAAATAAGACCTCACTTGCCTCCAGAGAAATTGAACCCCAAAGGTATAGAAAGCCCCCAACAAATAATAACGGTGAGGCAAGAGGAAAGCACAAACGTAGAGATGAACTAGATTCAGCAAAGTGAGGCCCACTAGTCTAGATAGGCAGAAATAGATAGTGAACTATGTGGTCAGCAAAAAACCCTGCAAAAACATCCACGCTCAATATTCAAGAACCCCCACACCGACTGACGGTGCGGAGGGAGAATATCAGCACCCTAGAGCTTCCAGCGAGCAGAAAATCACAAATTAAGCAAGCTGGACAAAAACACAGAAAAATGCAAATGATCCAAGATTCAAAACGGACTTAGCTTTTCTTGCATGAGACAGACAGAAAGGAATCCGGAGGAAACCATATAGGACTGGATACAACGATGCCAGGCAAGAGACTGAGTCCAGAGGAGACCTAAATAGGGAACACCCGCTGCTTAATGACCTAGCTGGAGCCCAGGCCTGCAACAAGACATGCCTAACACAGTACCGTTAGTGACCACCAGAGGGAGCCCAGAAACACAGTTCACAACAGTACCCCCCCCTTGAGGAGGGGTCACCGAACCCTCACCAAGACCCCCAGGGCGATCAGGATGAGCACCGTGAAAGGCACGAACCAAATCAGCCGCATGAACATCAGAGGCGACAACCCAGGAATTATCCTCCTGACCATAGCCTTTCCACTTAACTAAATACTGAAGTCTCCGTCTAGAGATACGAGAATCCAAAATCTTCTCCACCACGTACTCCAACTCGCCCTCAACCAAAACCGGGGCAGGAGGCTCAACAGCAGGAACCATAGGCACCACGTACCGCAGCAACAAGGACCTATGGAACACATTATGAATAGCAAATGACGCTGGAAGGTCCAAGCGAAAAGACACCGGGTTAAGGATTTCCAAAATCTTATAAGGACCGATAAAGCGAGGCTTGAACTTAGGAGAGGAGACCTTCAAAGGAACATGCCGAGAAGACAACCAAACCAAATCCCCAACACGAAGTCGGGGACCCACACCGCGGCGGCGGTTGGCAAAACGCTGGGCCTTCTCCTGTGACAATTTCAAATTGTCCACCACATGGTTCCAAATCCGCTGCAACCTATCCACCACAGAGTCAACCCCAGGACAGTCAGAAGGTTCAACCTGGCCCGAGGAGAAACGAGGATGAAAACCAGAGTTGCAGAAAAAGGGTGAAACCAAAGTGGCAGAACTAGCCCGATTATTAAGGGCAAACTCGGCCAGTGGCAAAAAGGTAACCCAGTCGTCCTGATCAGCAGAAACAAAACATCTTAAATAAGTCTCCAACGTCTGATTAGTTCGCTCGGTCTGGCCATTAGTCTGAGGATGAAAAGCCGACGAAAAGGACAAATCAATACCCATTTTAGCACAAAAGGATCGCCAGAATCTGGACACAAACTGGGATCCTCTGTCAGACACAATATTCTCAGGGATGCCGTGCAAACGAACCACATTCTGAAAGAACAAAGGAACCAAATCAGAGGAGGAAGGCAACTTAGGCAAGGGCACCAAATGGACCATTTTAGAAAAACGATCGCACACCACCCAGATGACAGACATCTTCCGAGATACCGGGAGATCCGAAATGAAATCCATGGAAATGTGCGTCCAAGGCCTCTTCGGGATAGGCAAGGGCAAAAGCAACCCGCTGGCACGAGAACAGCAAGGCTTAGCCTGAGCACAAATCCCACAGGACTGCACAAAAAAACGCACATCCCGCGACAAGGAAGGCCACCAAAAGGACCTAGCCACCAAATCTCTGGTACCGAAAATCCCAGGATGCCCCGCCAACACCGAAGAATGAACCTCAGAAATAACTCTGCTGGTCCATCTGTCAGGGACAAACAGTCTCTCTGGTGGGCAACGATCAGGCCTATCAGCCTGAAATTTCTGCAGCACTCGTCGCAAATCTGGGGAAATGGCAGACAAAATCACTCCCTCTCTGAGAATACCAACCGGCTCCGAGACTCCAGGAGAGTCAGGCACAAAACTCCTAGAAAGTGCATCAGCCTTCACGTTCTTCGAACCAGGCAGGTACGAGACCACAAAGTCAAAACGGGAGAAAAACAACGACCAACGAGCCTGCCTAGGATTCAGGCGCTTGGCAGACTCGAGATAAATCAGATTTTTATGATCAGTCAAGACCACCACACGATGTTTAGCTCCCTTGAGCCAATGTCGCCACTCCTCAAATGCCCACTTCATAGCCAACAACTCCCGATTACCAACATCATAGTTCCGTTCAGCAGGCGAAAATTTTCTTGAAAAGAAGGCGCATGGCTTCATCACGGAGCCATCAGAACTTTTTTGCGACAAAACGGCCCCTGCACCAATCTCAGAAGCATCAACTTCAACCTGGTAGGGAAGAGAGACATCCGGCTGGCACAAGACTGGCGCTGAAGTAAACCGACGCTTCAGCTCCCGAAAGGCCTCCACGGCCGCAGGAGACCAATTAGCAACATCAGAACCCTTCTTGGTCATATCCGTCAAAGGTTTAACCACGCTAGAAAAATTAGCGATAAAATGACGGTAAAAATTAGCAAAGCCCAAGAACTTCTGCAGGCTCTTAACAGATGTGGGCTGAGTCCAGTCATGAATGGCACGGACCTTGACTGGGTCCATCTCCACAGTAGAAGGGGAAAAAATAAAACCCAAAAAAGAAACCTTCTGTACCCCAAAGATACATTTTGAGCCCTTCACAAATAAAGCATTCTCACGCAGAACCTGAAACACCATCCTGACCTGGTTCACATGGGACTCCCGATCATCAGAAAAAAACAAAATATCATCCAGATAAATAATCATAAATTTATCCAGATATTTCCGGAAGATGTCATGCATGAAGGACTGAAACACAGAAGGAGCATTAGAGAGTCCAAAAGGCATCACCAGGTACTCAAAATGACCCTCGGGCGTATTAAATGCTGTTTTCCATTCATCTCCCTGCTTTATGCGCACAAGGTTATACGCACCGCGAAGATCTATCTTGGTGAACCAACTGGCACCCTTAATCCGAGCAAACAAATCAGACAACAATGGCAAAGGATACTGAAATTTCACCGTGATCTTATTCAGAAGACGATAATCTATACAAGGTCTCAAAGACCCGTCTTTCTTGCCCACAAAAAAGAATCCTGCACCAAGAGGAGAAGAGGATGGGCGAATATGTCCCTTCTCCAAAGACTCCTTTATATAACTCCGCATCGCGGCATGCTCTGGCACAGATAAATTAAAGAGTCGTCCCTTAGGAAATTTACTACCAGGAATCAAATCTATAGCACAATCACAGTCCCTATGAGGAGGAAGGGCACTGGACCTGGGTTCATTAAATACATCCTGATAGTCTGACAAAAACTCAGGGATCTCAGAAGGAGTAGAAGAAGCAATAGACACCAATGGAGAATCGCCATGAATCCCCTGACAACCCCAACTTGACACAGTCATAGCTTTCCAATCTAAAACTGGATTATGGGCCTGTAACCATGGCAGACCCAAAACAACAACATCATGCATTTTATGCAGTACCAGAAAACGAATCATCTCCTGATGTACAGGAGTCATGCACATGGTCACTTGCGTCCAATACTGAGGTTTATTCTCTGCCAATGGCGTAGCATCAATTCCTCTAAGAGGAATAGGATTTTCCAAAGGCTCCAGGACAAAACCACAGCGCCTGGCAAACGATAAATCCATAAGACTCAGAGCAGCACCAGAATCTACAAAAGCCATAACTGAGTAAGAAGATAATGAACAAATTAAAGTCACAGACAAAATAAACTTAGGCTGAAAAGTACTAATGGCGACAGGATTAACAACATTTTTTTTAAGCTTTTAGAGCATGCTGAGATAACATGTGTTGAATCACCACAGTAAAAACACAAACCATTTTGACGTCTATGATTTTGCCGCTCGGCTCTGGTCAGAATTCTGTCACATTGCATAGAATCAGGTGACCGTTCAGACAGCACCGCCAAAGGATTAACAGATTTGCGCTCCCGCAAACGTCGATCAATTTGAATGGCCAGAGCCATTGAATCATTCAGACATGTAGGGATAGGAAACCCCACCATCACATTCTTAATGGCTTCAGAAAGACCATTTCTGAAATTTGCGGCCAGGGCACACTCATTCCATTGAGTAAACACGGACCATTTCCGAAATTTTTGACAATACACCTCAGCTTCGTCCTGACCTTGAGAGATAGCCAGCAACATCTTTTCAGCCTGACTTTCAAGATTAGGCTCCTCATAAAGCAAACCAAGTGCCAGAAAAAACGCATCAACATTCACCAATGCAGGATCTCCTGGCGCCAGAGAGAAGGCCCAATCTTGAGGGTCGCCGCGCAAGAAGGAGATAACAATCTTAACTTGCTGAGCGGAATCACCAGAGGAACGAGGTTTCAGAGACAGAAACAATTTGCAATTATTCCTAAAATTCAGGAACTTAGATCTATCTCCAAAAAACGGCTCAGGAATAGGTATTTTTGGTTCAGACATAGGGCTATGGATAACAAAATCCTGAATGCTTTGCACCCTAGCAGCAAGCTGATCCACACTAGAAGTCAGAGTCTGGACATTCATATCTGCAGCAGAGCTCCAGCCACTCAGAGTAAAAGGGGATGGAAGAAGCAAGGCAACCTGCAGCAACACAAAAAAACAAACTCAGAACTTCTTTTTAATCCCGCTTCTGCGATGCAATAAACATTTTCTTTAGGCCTGGCATTCTGTTATGATCCCAGTGGCAGAGGATCTCTGGTATTCCGGCAAGATAGCAAAAACATAAAAACTGCTCTAGGGAGGTGGAAACTGGGCTAACCGCAAACCTGATCCTAACACACAACTAAAAGCAGCCGGTGAACGTGCCTACATTGGTTCTAGACGTCTCGAGCCAGCCGGAGAACTGACTACCCCTAGAGGGAAAATAAGACCTCACTTGCCTCCAGAGAAATTGAACCCCAAAG
This sequence comes from Ranitomeya variabilis, assembly GCF_051348905.1. Classification (NCBI taxonomy): domain Eukaryota; kingdom Metazoa; phylum Chordata; class Amphibia; order Anura; family Dendrobatidae; genus Ranitomeya; species Ranitomeya variabilis. The sequence continues at coordinate 23,949,481 of NC_135236.1, read as the reverse complement.
GTATAGAAAGCCCCCAACAAATAATAATGGTGAGGCAAGAGGAAAACACAAATGTAGAGATGAACTAGATTCAGCAAAGTGAGGCCCACTAGTCTAGATAGGCAGAAATAGATAGTGAACTATGCGGTCAGCAAAAAACCCTGCAAAAACATCCACGCTGAATATTCAAGAACCCCCACACCGACTGACGGTGCGGAGGGAGAATATCAGCACCCTAGAGCTTCCAGCAAGCAGAAAATCACAAATTAAGCAAGCTGGACAAAAACACAGAAAAATGCAAATGATCCAAGATTCAAAACGGACTTAGCTTTTCTTGCATGAGACAGACAGAAAGGAATCCGGAGGAAACCATATAGGACTGGATACAACGATGCCAGGCAAGAGACTGAGTCCAGAGGAGACCTAAATAGGGAACACCCGCTGCTTAATGACCCAGCTGGAGCCCAGGCCTGCAAAAAGACATGCCTAACACAGTACCGTTAGTGACCACCAGAGGGAGCCCAGAAACACAGTTCACAACAGCCTCCGTGCCATTGCTGTGTGTGGCATCTCTCTCTCATTGTGTGGCACCAAAAACACTGTGTAATACTTGGCCTTTTTTTTTTTTTCTAAATTCTCCCTTTTCCAAAAAAAAAATTAGTGGGAGATAAATATTGTCAAGTCTGCCTCCGTGCCATTGCTGTGTGTGGCATCTCTCTCTCATTGTGTGCCACTGAAAACACTGTGTAATACTTGGCCTTTTTTTTTTTTTCTAAATTCTCCCTTTTCCAAAAAAAAAATAGTCGGAGATTAAGATTGGCATTTCTGCTTGAGTGCTGGTCCTGTGTGTGCCATATTTCTCAAATTATTGGGGCACAGAAAACCTAGTGTGTAACATTGGGCCTGATTTTCCTTTCAGTGTCAGGCACCTATAAAGGTATATATAAATCCAACAGAAGTTTGAGTTCACCTTATAAGTTGTTTTACAGTAACAAATACCGTTACTTTGGTTACGTTTTGCAAACAATGAGGAAGTCTAGTGGAAGAGGTCGTGGCCGTGGGCGGTCATTGTCAGCTGGTAATGATGGTAGTGGTGGTGGAGCATCAGGTGGTCGTGGTAAAAGCAGTACAGCACCTAAGTCTCGAGTTGTTGAGCCAGGTTTGTTGTCTGGCTACACAAGGCCTCGAACGCTCTCTTTTCTGGGAGTAGGAAAACCACTTTTGAAGCCGGAGCAGCAGGAACAAGTATTGCTTTCATTGCTGACTCTGCCTCTAGCTCTTTCGCCTCCTCCTCGGAAAGTGCCAAATGTCAGAGCAGTGCATCGTCAGTGGATGCTCCCGGTCAGGGACAAGTCGCTTCCTTGTCTTCTTCACCCAGAACAAGAGAGAAGGATGCGTCAGGAGACACAACGGGTTACTCCATGGAGCTCTTTACACATACCGTTCCTGGGTTAGACAGTGAAACAGTTAACAGGCCATGTCCATTAGAAGTTGAATCGGACATGGAGTGCACAGATGCACAGCCACAGCCAGATTACTATGCTGTTCCTTTGACTCAGACCAGAACATTGCCCTCGCAGTGTACTGAGGCAGAATCAAACCCAGCGGAGACTATGGTGCCCCGTCACGGACGCTATACAACCGGCTTACACGGTGACACAGACGAAATCGCACACGACATAGAAGAGGAGGTCATAGATGACCCAGTTGTGGACCCCGATTGGCAGCCATTGGGCGAACAGGGTGCAGGCGGCAGTAGTTCTGAAGCGGAGGAGGAGGAGCCGCAGCAGGCATCAACATCACAACAGGTTCCATCTACCGGGCCCGTATCTGGCCAAAAACGCGTGGCAAAACCAAAACCAGTTGGAGGACAGCGTGGCCATCCGGTTAAAGAAGCTCAGTCTGCAATGCCTGAAAAGGTATCCGATAGTAGAAAGAGTGCAGTCTGGCATTTTTTTAAACAACATCCAAATGATCAGCGCAAAGTCATCTGTCAAAAATGTTCAACAACCTTAAGCAGAGGTCAGAATCTTAAAAGTCTAAATACAAGTTGCATGCATAGACATTTATCCACCATGCATTTGCAAGCCTGGACTAACTACCAAACGTCCCTAAAGGTTGCAGCACCCTCGGCCAATGAAGCTAGTCAGCAACGCTCCATCCCTTCCCTCCCTGTAAGCCGACCATTTCCCACACCACCTGCAGTATCTGTGCTGCTTTCGTCGCCAGGCCAAAGCAGTCAGGGAATCACCAGGTTAGTAGTAGGAAACACTGCATGTAGGGCACCGGCAAGAATACCATCTCCAACCCTCTCTCAGTCACCCATGTCCACCGGCACCACTCCTAGTTCCACGATCTCCAGCTCTCCAGTCCAGCTCACCCTACATGAGGCTCTTGTTAGGAAAAGGAAGTACTCATCCTCGCATCCGCGTACACAGGGTTTGAACGCCCACATTGCTAGACTACTCTCATTAGAGATGATGCCCTACCGGTTAGTTGAAAGCGAAGATTTCAAAGCGCTGATGGACTACGCTGTACCACGCTACGAACTACCCAGTCGGCACTTCTTTTCTAGAAAAGCCATCCCAGCCCTCCAACAGCATGTTAAAGAACGCATCGTCCATGCACTCAGGCAGTCTGTGACTACAAAGGTGCACCTGACAACAGATGCCTGGACCAGTAGGCATGGCCAGGGACGTTACGTGTCCATCACGGCACACTGGGTGAATGTGGTGGATGCAGGGTCCACAGGGGACAGCAATATTGGGACAGTTCTGCCTAGCCCATGGTAAAGGAAAGAGTTGGCTGTAGGCGTTTGCCCCCCCTCCTCCTCTTCCTCCTCCTCATGCAGAAGTGAGAGCTCGTCCACAAACCGCAGTCGCACATCCACTACATCCGCAGCTGCCACTGTTGCACACCAGGTGTGCCATTATGGGACAGCTAGTGGCAAGCGTCAGCAGGCTGTATTGGCAATGAAGTGTTTGGGCGACAACAGACACACCGTGGAAGTTCTGTCCGAGTTCTTGCAGAATGAAACTCAGTCATGGCTGGGCACTGTACATCTTGAGGCAGGCAAGGTAGTGAGTGATAACGGAAGGAATTTCATGGCAGGCATAGCCCTTTCCCAACTGAAACACATTCCTTGCCTGGCTCACACCTTAAACCTGGTGGTGCAGTGCTTCCTGAAAAATTACCCGGGGCTCCCCGAACTGCTCCTCAAAGTGCGCAGACTTTGCTCGCATATCCGCCGTTCGCCCGTACACTCCAGCCGTATGCAGAACTATCAGCGGTCTTTGATCCTTCCCCAGCATCACCTAATCATCGACGTTGCAACAAGGTGGAACTCCACACTGCACATGCTTCAGAGACTGTGTGAACACAGGCGTGCTGTTATGTTTTTGTGGGAGGATACACGGGTAGGCAGTTGGATGGCAGACATGGAGTTGTCAGGTGTGCAGTGGTCGAAGCTACAAGACCTGTGTCAAGTCCTTCAGTGTTTTGAGGAATGCACACGGCTGGTTAGTGCAGACAACGCCATAATAAGCATGAGCATCCCCCTAATGCGTCTGCTGATGCAAAGTTTGACGCACATAAAGGAGCAGGCGTCTGCAGCCGAGGAAGAGGAAAGCCTTGATGACAGTCAGCCATTGTCTGGTCAGGGCCGTGTAGAGGATGCTGTAGCGGGCGAAGAGGAGGAGGAGGACGAGGAGGATGATGGGGATGAGTACTTTTTGAATGAGGAAGCTTCTCCTGGGCCAACAGAAATTAGTTGCGTTGCAAGGCCGGGTTCTGTTTTTTTAAGGGAGACAAGTGACGTAGATTTGCCTGTAACTGCCCCTCAAACCAGCACATCCGCAGATTTGCCAACAGGAACTTTGGCCCACATGGCGGATTATGCCTTACGTATCCTCAAAAAGGACCCACGCATTACTAAAATGATGAGCGATGACGATTACTGGTTGGCCTGCATCCTTGACCCTCGCTATAAAGGCAAATTGCAAAATATTATGCCACATGAGAACCTCGAACAAATCTTAGCAACCAAACAAGCTACTCTTGTAGACCGTTTGATTCAGGCATTCCCAGCACACAGCACCGGTGATGGTTCTCACACAAGCTGCAGGGGGCTACATGGCAGAGGTGTTAGAGGTGCACAGATCAGAAGTGGCGTTGAACAGAGGGGTTTTCTGACCAGGTTGTGGAGTGATTTCGCAATGACCGCAGACAGGACAGGTACTGCAGCATCTATTCAAAGTGACAGGAGACAACATTTGTCCAGTATGGTTACTAACTATTTTTCAGCCCTTATCGATGTTCTCCCTCAACCGTCATTCCCATTTGATTACTGGGCATCCAAATTAGACACCTGGCCTGAATTGGCAGAATATGCGTTGCAGGAGCTTGCTTGCCCAGCAGCTAGTGTGCTATCAGAAAGAGTATTCAGTGCTGCTGGTTCAATATTAACCGAAAAAAGGACTCGTCTGGCTACCCAAAATGTGGATGATCTCACCTTCATTAAAATGAACCACTCCTGGATTTCTAATGATTTTGCCCCACCTTTCCCGGCTGACACCTAGCTTTCCTATAAAAAGGTGTTGCTTGTGGACTGGTCTTACTGAGTGTTCAAATCTCTTAATTTGCAGCAGCTGTATGACCAGCATACGACATGTTTACACATCCCCCAATGGGAAAACTCCCCCCACGGGGCCGTTGTCTCACTCTCGACACTTGGCGCAAGCACCCGTTAGTTACAGTGCTGTTTGTCATAGGAGGTGGGTGTGCTCTCTTTTGGTCGACGGCAGTGCCACTGGGTCCCTCATAGTACAATGTAGTGTCTCTGGCGGTGGTGGTGCGCACCCAACGTCAGACACACCGTTGTAACATGAGGGGCCCTGGGGCAGTACCGCCGGCCACAAGAGCGTTCCCCCCCAGCTCAAACTGTGCTCTACCACGTGCAAAATTATCTCGCACAGCTCCACCAATGTTTAGTCTATGCGCTGACATCATTCAATGCCTGGCACTGACAAACAATACCAATTTGTTGACATCTATGATGCTAGTTAAAGTAGTCTGGGTCAGTGTCCTATATTGACACCAGTAAATACTAATTTACTGCCAAATTACTTTGTCATAAACTCTGCAGATGAGCCCACCCCTGTACTTAAGCATGCCACCCTTTTTTTATTTATAGTTGTTTTGCGAGACATTAACATCTATTTATTTTTTGGGAGTACTAACTGTGTCACACACTTCTTGCAATACTCCTCCACTGACCAGTGACCACAATGCTGCCTGGAGTGCCTGCCTGTGTATCCATGTAACCGATTTCAAACTGCCATGACTGCCTACTGTTTGTTATTTTAGGCCTTTGTGAGCCTGTCTGCGGCCCCAACTTGAAATACTCCTCCACTGACCAGTGATCACAATGCTGCCTGGAGTGCCTGCCTGTGTATCCATGTAACCGATTTCAAACTGCCATGACTGCCTACTGTTTGTTATTTTAGGCCTTTGTGAGCCTGTCTGCGGCCCCTACTTGCAATACTCCTCCACTGACCAGTGACCACAATGCTGCCTGGAGTGCCTGCCTGTGTATCCATGTAACCGATTTCAAACTGCCATGACTGCCTACTGTTTGTTATTTTAGGCCTTTGTGAGCCTGTCTGCGGCCCCTACTTGCAATACTCCTCCACTGACCAGTGACCACAATGCTGCCTGGAGTGCCTGCCTGTGTATCCATGTAACCGATTTCAAACTGCCATGACTGCCTACTGTTTGTTATTTTAGGCCTTTGTGAGCCTGTCTGCGGCCCCTACTTGCTATACTCCTCCACTGACCAGTGACCACAATGCTGCCTGGAGTGCCTGCCTGTGTATCCATGTAACCGATTTCAAACTGCCATGACTGCCTACTGTTTGTTATTTTAGGCCTTTGTGAGCCTGTCTGCGGCCCCTACTTGCAATACTCCTCCACTGACCAGTGACCACAATGCTGCCTGGAGTGCCTGCCTGTGTATCCATGTAACCGATTTCAAACTGCCATGACTGCCTACTGTTTGTTATTTTAGGCCTTTGTGAGCCTGTCTGCGGCCCCTACTTGCAATACTCCTCCACTGACCAGTGACCACAATGCTGCCTGGAGTGCCTGCCTGTGTATCCATGTAACTGATTTCAAACTTCCATGACTGCCTACTGTTTGTTATTTTAGGCCTTTGTGAGCCTGTCTGCGGCCCCTACTTGCAATACTCCACCACTGACCACACCAATGCTGCCCGTGTACCCCTGGAACCTATTTAAAAGTTGATAGAGTCTAGTTATATATTTTATTTACTATTAATAAGGCCATGATGGACTACACTGTACCACGCTACAAGCTAACCAGTCGACACTTCTTTTGCGAGAAAAGCCATCCCAACCCTCCACCAGCATGTAAAAGACCGCATTGTCCATGCACTCTGGCAATCTGTGAGTACAAAGGTGCACCTGACAACAGACGCATGGACCTGTAGGCATGGCCACGGAAGATTACGTGTCCATTACGGCGCAATGGGTTAATGTGTTGGATGCATGGTCCACAGGGGACAGCCTACTAAGTCTGTCTGCAGTCCCTAATTCAAATTGTCCTCCACTGTCTAAATCGGAGCTTCATCCTTCTGTCTTTCGGCCTATAGTATCAGAAATTAAACTGCATTTGGCCTTCAACTTTGGTTACGGCCTACTAACGGTGTCTGCCCCTGCCTGGTGTTTGTCCTCAACTGAATAAAGCTGAGCTTCATCCTTCTGGCTCTCATTAACTGCTGTGTTTTCAAAAATTGGTGGTTAGGGCCTAGTAACAGTGTCTGCCCCTAACTGATGTTTGCCCTCACCTGAATAAAGCTGAGCTTCATCCTTTTGGCTTTCAGCCTATAGTATCAGAAATTAAACTGCATTTGGCCTTCAACTTTGGTTACGGCCTACTAACGGTGTCTGCCCCTGCCTGGTGTTTGTCCTCAACTGAATAAAGCTGAGCTTCATCCTTCTGGCTTTCGGCCCATAGTATCAGAAATTAAACTGCATTTGGCCTTCAACTTTGGTTACGGCTTACTAACGGTGTCTGCCCCTGCCTGGTGTTTGTCCTCAACTGAATAAAGCTGAGCTTCATCCTTCTGGCTCTCATTAAGTGCTGTGTTTTCAAAAATTGGTGGTTAGGGCCTACTAACGGTGTCTGCCCCTCCCTGGTGTTTGCCCTCAACTGAATAAAGCTGAGCTTCATCCTTCTGGCTCTCATTAAGTGCTGTGTTTTCAAAAATTGGTGGTTAGGGCCTACTAACGGTGTCTGTCCCTCCCTGGTGTTTGCCCTCGCCTGAATAAAGCTGAGCTTCATCCTTCTGGCTTTCGGCCTATAGTATCAGAAATTAAACTGCATTTGGCCTTCAACTTTGGTTACGGCCTACTAACGGTGTCTGCCCCTGCCTGGTGTTTGTCCTCAACTGAATAAAGCTGAGCTTCATCCTTCTGGCTTTCGGCCTATAGTATCAGAAATTAAACTGCATTTGGCCTTCAACTTTGGTAACGGCCTACTAATGGTGTCTGCCCCTGCCTGGTGTTTGTCCTCAACTGAATAAAGCTGAGCTTCATCCTTCTGGCTTTCGGCCTATAGTATCAGAAATTAAACTGCATTTGGCCTTCAACTTTGGTTACGGCCTACTAACGGTGTCTGCCCCTGCCTGGTGTTTGTCCTCAACTGAATAAAGCTGAGCTTCATCCTTCTGGCTTTCGGCCTATAGTATCAGAAATTAAACTGCATTTGGCCTTAAACTTTGGTTACGGCCTACTAACGGTGTCTGCCCCTGCCTGGTGTTTGTCCTCAACTGAATAAAGCTGAGCTTCATCCTTCTGGCTCTCATTAAGTGCTGTGTTTTCAAAAATTGGTGGTTAGGGCCTACTAACGGTGTCTGCCCCTCCCTGGTGTTTGCCCTCAACTGAATAAAGCTGAGCTTCAGTCTTTAGGCTTTTGGCCTAAAGTATCAGATATTAAACTGCATTTGGCCTATTAGTGTGTTTGGGCCCTTAAAACAGTGTCTGCTGCTCCTGGGTTTGCTTACTCCACTGAACAATGCAATGCCGCCTGTTTAGTCCTGTTACCAATTTTGAACTGCATTTAGCCTACTTTATTCTTTGGCCCTATATCTGTTTCCTCCTCATCCTGCCCATTGCCCAGCCACTGCTAGATGAGTCTGCTGGTACATTGACCTAGACCACTACATTCCCCTTGCACTAGACCACTACATTCCCCTTGCACTCTACACAGCCAGAATCTGACCCTGCTGAAAGTGAGGTTCCCCTTCCCGCATGTTATACTACCTTACACAGGAACAAAGAGGAAGGTGCAGATGAAAGTGCAGGTTCCTTCATCAGGTGGGGGGGGCATACTCGTTGGCGACGTCACTGGCACAGGGCTCCTCAGAGTACGCAAAAGTGTCGCTGCTGGTGGGAGGCGCCCCCGCCGTGCAAACACACCGCTGTACTTTGAGGGGCCCTGTGCCAGTGCCAATGCGAACAAGTGTGCCCCCCTGCTTGCTCAGGATCACAGCACTTGCAAATTTGAAATACTTACCTCTCCCTGCTCCACCACTGTGACGTAGTCCTCGATTCCTGGGCCCACTAAAACCTTGAACCAGCCCTACCCCCCACAAATTTGCCAAATGACCCCCAAGTTCCATTGAACAACTATTATTATAAAGTTAATTAAGATTGACAAGCTTCAGAAACAAGAATGGATGTTTTTGGCATTAAAATGGGCACTGTAGGTGTTTTCCTGGCCTCCACTCACTGCCGACTATGCTTCCCCATTGACTTGCATTGGGTTTCGTGTTTCGGTCGATCCCCGACTTTTAGCGATAATCGGCCGACTGCACTCGACTCGACTCTGGACAAAGTCGGGTTTCACAAAACCCGACTCGATCTTAAAAATAGAAAGTCGCTCAACCCTAGTGGCAACTTATCTGTTAGCGAATGAAAGGATCTGCAATCCGAAGTTGGACACGCCAGATTCTTATCTCCCCCAACAATCAACAGTCAGAGGCACAAATACATATTACACTGTCAGCTGAAACTTTTAATACTGCTGGGTTTGGCCACCATTAGTTTTATGTATACTTGTGACACTTAGGCTATGTGTGCACGTTACGGATTTGCTTGTGTAAAATTCTGTGCGGTTTCTGCCTCTCTTGTCAGAAAACACAGTTGAAAATTCATGCATTTTTCATGCAGATTTTCATGTGGACTTCCTTGCACTTTTTGTAAATCCATAGAGCTAAATAAAGATATATTATTAACCCCTTAAGCCCCGAGGGTGGTTTGCACGTTAATGACCGGGCCAATTTTTACAATTCTGACCACTGTCCTTTTATGAGGTTATAACTCTGGAACACTTCAACGGATCTTGGCAATTCTGACAAGGTTTTCTCGAGACATATTGTACTTCATGATAGTGGTAAAATTTATTTGATATAACGTGCGTTTATTTGTGAAAAAAATGAAAATTTGGCGAAAATTTTGAAAATTTTGCAATTTTCCAAATTTGAATTTTTATGCCCTTAAATCACAGAGATATGTCACTCAAAATACTTAATAAGTAACATTTCCCACATGTCTACTTTACATCAGCACAATTTTGGAACCGTAATTTTTTTTGGTTAGGGAGTTTTAAGGGTTAAAAGGTGACCAGCAATTTCTCATTTTTACAACACCATTTTTTTTAGGGACCACATCTAATTTGAAGTCATTTTGAGGGGTCTATATCATAGAAAATACCCAAGTGTGACATCATTCTAAAAACTGCACCCCTCAAGGTGCTCAAAACCACGTTCAAGTAGTTTATTAACCCTTCAGGTGATTCACAGAAATTTTTGGAATGTTTAAATAAAAATGAACATTTAACTTTATTTCACACAAAATTTATTTCAGCTCCAATTTGTCTTATTTTACCAAGAGTAACAGGAGAAAATGGACCCCAAAAGTTGTTGTACAATTTGTCCTGAGTATGCTTATACCCCATATGTAGGGGTAAACCACTGTTTGGGCGCATGGCAGAGCTCGGAAGGAAAGGAGCGCCATTTTACTTTTCAATGCAAAATTGACTGGAATTGAGATGGGACGCCATGTTGCGTTTGGAGAGCACCTGATGTGCGTAAACATTGAAACCCCCCACAAGTGACACCATTTTGGAAAGTAGACCCCTTAAGGAACTTATCTATATGTGTGGTGAGCACTTTCACCCAACAAGTGCTTCACAGAAGTTTATAATGCAGAGCCGTAAAAATAAAAAAACATATTTTTTCACAAAAATGATTTTCGCCCCCAATTTTTTATTTTCCCAAGGGTAAGAGAAGAAATTGGACCCCAAAAGTTGTTGTGCAATTTGTCCTGAGTACGCTGATACCCAATATGTGGGGGTAAACGACTATTTGGGCGCATGGCAGAGCTCGGAAGGGAAGGAGTGCCGTTTGACTTTTCAATGCAAAATTGACTGGAATTGAGATGGGACACCATGTCGCGTTTGGAGAGCCCTTGATGTGCCTAAACATTAAAATCCCCCACAAGTGACACCATTTTGGAAAGTAGACCCCCTCAGGAACTTATCTAGATGTATTTAGAGAGCTTTGAATCCCCAAGTGTTTCACTACATTTTATAACGCAGAGCCGGGAAAATAAAAATTCTTTTTTTTTTCACAAAAATGATTTATTAGTCCCCAGTTTTGTATTTTCCCAAGGGTAACATGAGAAATTGGACCCCAAAAGTTGTTTTCCAATTTGTCCTGAGTATGATGATACCCCGTATTTGGGGGGGAACCACTGTTTGGGCACATGGCAGAGCTCGGAAGGGAAGGAGCGCCATTTGGAATGCAGACTTAGATGGATTGGTCTGCAGGCGTCACGTTGCATTTGAAGAGCCCCTGTTGTACCCAAACAGTACAAACCCCCCAAAAGTGACCCCATATTGGAAACTAGACCTCCCAAGGAACTTATCTAGATATGTTGTGAGAACTTTGAACCCCCAAGTGTTTCACTACAGTTTACAACGCAGAGCCATGAAAATAAAAAATCTTTTTTTTCCCACAAAAATGATTTTTAGCCCCCCAAATTTTTATTTTCCCAGGGATAACAAGAGAACTTGGACCCGAAAGGTTGTTGTCCAATTTGTCCTGAGTATGCTGATACCCCATATGTTGGGGTAAACTCCTGTTTATGCACACGGGAGAGCTCAGAAAGGAAGGAGCACTGTTTTACTTTTTCAACGCAGAATTGGCTGGAATTGAGATCGGACGCCATGTCGCGTTTGGAGAGCCCCTGATGTGCCTGAACAGTGGAAACTCCCCAATTCTACCTGAAACCCTAATCCAAACACACCTCTAACCCTAATACCAATGGTAACCCTAACCACACCCCCAACCCTGACACACCCCTAGCCCTAATCCCAACCGTAAATGTAATCCAAACCCTAACCCTAACTTTAGCCCCAACCTTAATCCTAACTTTAGCCCCAACCCTAACTTTAGCCCCAACCCTAGCCCTAACCCCAGCCATTTTTTTAATTTTATTATTTTTCCCTAACTAAGGGGGTGATGAAGGGGGGTTTGATTTACTTTTATAGCGTTTTTTTATATCAGATTTTTATGATTGGCAGCTGTCACAAACTAAAAGACGCTTTTTATAGCAAAAAAAGTTTTTGCGTCTCCACATTTTGAGACCTATAATTTTTCCATATTTTGATCCACAGAGTCATGTAAGGTCTTGTTTTTTGCGGAACGAGTTGACATTTTTATTGGTAACATTTTCGGGCACATGACATTTTTTGATCGCTTTTTATTCCGATTTATGTGAGGCAGAATGACCAAAAACCAGTTATTCATGAATTTATTTTGGGGGAGGCGTTTATACCATTCCACATTTGGTAAAATTGATAAAGCAGTTTTATTCGTCACGTCAGTACGATTACAGCAATATCTCATTTATATCATTTTTTATGTTTTGGCGCTTTTATACTATAAAAGCTATTTTACAGAAAAAATAATTATTTTGGCATCGCTTTATTCTGAGGACTATAACTTTTTTATTTTTTGCTTATGATGCTGTATGGCAACTTGTTTTTTGTGGGACAAGATGAAGTTTTTAGCGGTATCATAGTTATTTATATCCATCTTTTTGATCGCGTGTTATTCCACTTTTTGTTGAGCGGTATGATAATAAAGCGTTGTTTTTTGGCTCGTTTTTTTTTTTTTTCTTACGGTGTTCACTGAAGGGATTAACTAGTGGGACAGTTTTATAGGTTGGGTCATTTTGGACACGCCGATACTAAATATGTGTACTTTTATTGTTTTTTTTTATTTAGATAAATAAATGTATTTATGGGAATAATATATATATTTTTTTCTTTATTTAGGATTTTTTTTTTTTTTTACACATGTGGAATTTTTTTTTTTTACTTTTTTACGTTGTCCCAGGGGGGGACATCACAGATCGCTGATCTGACAGTTTGCACAGCACTCTGTCAGATCAGCAATCTGACTGACAGCGCTGCAGGCTTACCGGCACCTGCACTGGACCCGGAAGTACTCCCTGCAGTACCCGAATGCAGCCCCGCGGCCATTTTGGATCCGGGGCCTGCAGGGATAGGAGGTAAGAGACGCTCGGAGCAACGCAATCACATCGTGTTGCTCCGGGGGTCTCAGGGAAGCACGCAGGGAGCCCCCTCCCTGCGCAATGCTTCCCTATACCGCCGGAACACTGCGATCATGTTTGATCGCAGTGTGCCGGGGTTAATGTGCCGGGGCGGTCGCTCACTCCCCCCGTGAGCGCGGCCGATCGCATATGATGTACTATCCCGTCACTGGGAATTAAGTCCCAGGTCACTTTGATGGGATAGTACGTCATATGGGATTAAGGGGTTAAAAAAAAAAAGAATTGTGCTGTCATTTCCTTTTTCAAACTCTTCAGCTAGATGCCCTCATTATTATTAAATAAAGACATACACACACCATCCTATGTAGGAGCATTAACATAATTAAACTACATATGCTGTAACAAAAAAAGCAACTGTCATAAATCTGTGTGAAATGCAATATCTGTTGTTTTTTTTCAAAATTTTTTAAAAAAAATTGTGTTGGCTCCCATATAATTTTAATAACCAGCCGAGTGGGGTTCATATTTGTGGGGTTGAAGTAATTTTTGTATTGTGAGGTGACATCAAGCCGACAGGTTAGTAATGGAGAGGTGGCCATAAGACACCTCTCCATTACTAATCCTATAGTTACATAGTAAATAAATACACGGCCAAAATAAAGTCCTTTATTTGAAATAATCACACAGGCACATTTATTGAATCTTACTTACTGAACGCATAATCCCCAAACCCCTCATCTGCTGCAACAAAAGTAAAATAATAAACCAACATATAATACTCCCTGTCCTACGTAGTCCCTTATTGAGTATCCCACGACAATCTCACATGAAGAACAGTCACATCGAGACATGTGAACATTCTACCCAGCCGGCTCAGATACTCTCACTTACGGCAGCATTGCTTGAGAATTTTCTCATGCAGCAGTGCCGCAAGTGAGAGCACCAGAGATGATCAGCTGATGAACTCTGGTTAACTCTCATGGCAGTGCTGTGATACATTGCAGAAGAGATCACCTCCTGCCAGTGTATCGCCGGCGGCTGGGTAGAGCGGTCACATCCCCTATGTGACTGTTCTACATGTGAGATCGTTGTGGGACACTCGGTATTAAATGGACTATGGCAGAAAGGTAAGTATATGTTGGTTTATTATTTTTGCTTGCTTGCAGAAGATGAATGCATCTGGAATTAGGTGATCGGTGAGTATGTAAACTGCATGTAATTATGTAAATGGTTTAATTTTTTTTACAATTGAACACAGGTGCTGGATGATGGGACTACTCTCCCAACATCGGCTCATGCTGTCGCCATTATATTTGTGACAGCAGACATAGCCGGATCGGAGTAGTAGTCCCATCAAACGATGCCTGAGTACACACACACAGCAACCTGCAGACAAACACACAGACACCTGCAGACAGACACACAGACACCCGCTGACAGACACACACATGCCCACAGACAGACGCAGACATCCACAGACACACACAGACACGCACATATTCTCCTCCCACACTCTTCCTCCTTCTGACATCATCATTTCCTTTCTGCAGCGTTGTTGGCATGCAAATCCGCAGCAAGTCGGCAAACCTTTTTACACCTGCAGTTTGTCTGCAGATTTGACTGACACAATGTAAGTCAATGGATGCAGAAATGCTGCAGATCCGCAAAAAGAATCGACATGCTGCAGAAAATAAAACGCTGCAAATCAGGATGGAATTTTCCGCAGCATGTGCACAACAATTCTAAATTCACATTTGGTGCAATTCCGTGCAGAAAAAAACGCTGCGGATCTGCAACAAATCCGCAACATGTGCACATAGCCTTAATGTATGGACACCATTAGAGAATGTGCACACTATGTCTTTTAAAGGTCAATGAACCAGACATTTTTTTCAGGTGGAAGACGCTTCAGGACATGCCGGTGTCTTTTCGCCTGAAGAGTCTTATTTTGCACCTTTCTGATCAACTTTACCTCAACATCTCTTGTTTGCCCATTTGGCTAGTCACTTCTTTTAACCTCTCGACATCTTTGGAAGCCCAAAACAGTTAATGGAAGCTCAAAAAGTTGAACATATGAACAGCAAATCGTTTTCACATTGCATTGCATAAGTGCAGACCTTTTAGAGTTTACTTTACGCTTTTTCAGCCAGGTTATATAACATACCCAACTGAAAAAGGTAAAAAAGCTGAGGCCATCTGAAGAATGGGCTGGTCACATCTTTTAGCCACTTCATGGCTTTTGAAGCTTGAATTTAAAAGAAGTTACAAATGATGGGACCTATGAGCAGCAAGTTATTTTGACATTGCTGCTCAAAAGTTAATTATTTTTTTTTAAGCTTTTCAGGCAAGTTCCAGGTCGAATCCGGTAGATAGGAACACTGTGTGCTCATACCTTCATTGTGACTTGCCAGTAGAAGGCATGACAGAAAGTGTCTAATGCAGAATTAACACAAGATATGACCTTGACTGGACATATTTTTTTTTCTCAATATGGTGTTCAGTTTTTACCTTTTCTAAAAAATGAACCTTTCTCCGGGTCTATGTAAGAATGTGGCACAAAAGTGTAATTAGCCATATTGTTCTGTTTCATGTTCTTAAAGGAAGCATTTTTCACCACAGAGTCCACTGCTTCGTCATCTAAATCCTTTCCAAGAAATTTGCAAATCTTAATCACGCTTCCTCGTAGGTCCTGTTGCCAATTAGGAAAATCCAATAATTAGCATAATAATTATGCAGAATTAAATTAACTATTTATGTTTCTACTTTTATGGTGAGACCACACACTGTGACCTGGACACATGAGGACAATACTCTTCATGCTTTTGCCAATTGCTGCATAATTTTATTTAAAAATAGTGTAGACATTGGCCAACCATGGCCGGAATGAGGCTCAATGCACGATGAGCCTAAGACTGCACTGACATCTTACGAGTTACCACCTTCATTACTGCATGTCTAGCTGTATTCTTGCTCTGCTCCATGATGACATGCTATGATGTAACACATCAGTTATTCAGATTATCTAACTGAATTCTCAAGTAGTCTAAAAGCTATTTTCATCGCCATTAGGGATGAGTGGATCCATGGAGGTTTGGGTTCTGGAACCCAACAGAACTTTATTTCTACCTCTTTTTCTATCTTTTTCTCTCTTTTTCTTTCTTTCTCTCTCTCCAGACTCCCAAATTGTAAAACAGACTTCCAGGAGATGTTCGTATTCGGAGTTCAGCACAGGACACTAGGGGTCCAGTAAGAATCCCAAACTTTACAGTTTGAGTTTGCTCACCTCTAACCTTCATCATCATAGGTTCATGCTACAGCTTTGCTTCTTATTGTTCAGATTGGTCGCAAATTTAGTAGGAATTTGATGCGTGGAGATTTTGTTATATTGGGTATAGAATGAATACAAGTAGCAATAATCCGAACTACCAGCAATAAAAATGCATAACTGGAGTTGCATTCACTTTTGACAACATTTTTTTGTTTTGAGAATGGTGACAGAGATCAATGATTATGATAATGAGACAACCTCTTTATCCCATTTACTCCCGAAGGTGGTTTGCACGTTAATGACAAGGCCAATTTTTACAATGCTGACTACTGTCAATTTATGAGGTAATAAATCTGGAAAGCTTCAACGGATCCTCCTTATTCTAAGATTATTTTTGTGTCACATATTGTACTTCATGAAAGTGGTAAAATTTCTTTGGTATGATTTGCTTTTTTTGTGAAATAAAATGCAAAGCTGGGCGCATGGCATATCTCAGAAGGAAAGGAGCGCCATTTGACTTCTTGAATGCAAAATATGCTGGAACAATTAGCAGTTGCCATGTAGCGCTTGGAGAGCCTCTGATGTGCCTGAACAGTGAAAATCCCCCACAAGTGACATCATTTTGGAAACTAGACCACTCAGGGAACTGATATAGATGTGTGGTGAGTACATTGAACTCTCAGGTGCATCACATAAGTTTATAACGTTGAGCCGTTAAAATAAAAAATGAAATTTTTCCCACAAATATGTTTCCCCCCATATGTTGCATTTTTATAAGGGTAACAGGAGAAATTGCACATTACAGTTTGCTGTTCAATTTCTCCTGAGTACACTCATACCTGATATGTTGGAGAATATTACTGTTTGGGCGCACGGAAGGATGAGGAAGGAAAGGAGCGTCATGTGACTTTTTGAATGTAAAATTTCCTGGAAACATTAGTGGATGTCATGCCCCATTTGGAGATCCCTTGATGTGCCTAAACAATGGAAACCTTCCACAAGTGACCCCATATTGTAAACTAGACCTCTCAAGGACTGTATTTAGATGTGTGGTGAGCACATTGAACCCCAGGACTTCACAGACGTTTATAACGTTGAGCCGTGAAAATAATAAAATCACATTTTCCTCCCAAAAAATGTTATTTTAGCCCCAAATTTAGCATTTTCATGAGGGTGACAGGAGAAATTGCACCATATAATTTGCAGTGCAATTTCTCATGAGCATGCTGATGCCCCATAAGATGGAGAAAAATACTGTTTGGGCGCACAGCAATGTTCAGAAGGGAAGGAGTTTCATTTGACTTTTTCAATGTAAGATTTCCTGGAATCATTAGCAGATGTCATGTCCCATTTTGAGAGCCCATGATATGCCTAAACAATGGAAACCCTCCACAAGTGACCCCATATTGTAAACTAGACCTCTCAAGGAATGTATTTAGATGTGTGGTGTGCAATTTGAAACACCAGGTGCTTCCCAGATGTTTATAATGTTAAGCCGTGATAGAAAAAAAAACACATTTTTCCCATAAAACTGTTATTTTGGGCCCAAATTTTGCATTTTTAAGGGGAACAGGAAAAACTGCATCATGCAATTTGTTGTGCAATTTCTCCTGAATACTACTTTTGAGGCACAGTGCAAAGCTCAGAAGGGAAGAGCCGCCATATTGGAGTTCAGATTTTGCTGGAAAGGTTTGAGGGTGCCATGTCACATTGCCAGAGCCTATGAGGTGCGAGAACAACAGAACCCCTATATGTGAACTGATTTTACAAACTACACTCCCCAATGAATTCATCTAGGGGTGCAGTGATCATGTTGACACCACATGTGCCTCACAGAATTTTAAACCATTGAGCGTTGAAGAAAGAATAAATCAAATTTTTACCACTATAATGTTGTTTAAGCCTCACGTTTTTAATTTTTCTAAGGTCTAATAGGACATTTTTTTACAGCAAACTGAGGTCCATTTTTTCTTGAGTGCACCAATACCTTACAAGTAATAGGGAAATGTTCAGGCACAGTGGAAATCTCAGAAGGCAAGGAGCACCAGATTTTACTGTTATTGTTTGCTGTTGCCATGACCCACTGGGAGAACCCATGAGGTGCCAGCACAGCAGATCCACCCATAAGTGACCCCCATTTTACAAACTAAACCTCTCCATAAATTCATCTAGGGGTGTAGTGATCATATTGACTCCACAGGTGTGTCACAGAATTTTTCACCATTGGGCAGCAAAGAAAAAATAACTACATTTTTACCACCAAAATAGCCCCATATTTTACATTTCCACACAAAAAGTCAGTAAAAGGGGCACCACTGTTGGTCGTACAATTTCTACTGAACATGGCAATATCCCATATGTGGCTGTACAGTACTATTTAGCCATACAGTGAAACTTGGGAGGAACAGAGGGCTATTTGCCTCCTGGAGCAAAGATGTTCCTAGAACAGACTCCAAATAATAATAATAATAATAATAATAATAATAATAATAATAATAATCTTTATCTACATAGCGCCAACATATTCCGCAGCGCTTTACAGTTTAACAGTTTCAATATACAAGTCATAACTAACAACGTTAACAATGCAATAATTAAAGCAAAATAAGATGACCCTGCTCGTGAGAGCTTACAATATACAATGAGTTGGGGGAGATACAAAGTACAGGTGTATTTACAATGATGTATTTACAATGATGGTCCAGCCATCTTCAGGGAGTGGGGGATAGATGGGGATAGTGAATGAATGGGCTACACATGCACATTTCCACATAAAATGAGTTTGATTAGTGAACGTGATAGACCACTCTGAACAAATGAGTTTTCAGGGAGTGCCTAAAATTGTGGATAGTCCTAATTTCTTGGGGTAGAGCATTCCAGAGTCTTAGAGTCAGGAGTGGGAGGTACGGATACTGCAGAGGTTAGTCAAAATTCGTTTGAAGAGCACAGAGGTCGGTTAGGCTGATAGACAGAAATGAGGGAGGAGATGTAAAGAGGTGCTGCACTTTGGAGAGCTTTGTGGGTGAGAACAAGTACTTTGAATAGGATCCTGTAATGAATGAGCAACCAGTGTAACAACTGACGAAGAGCGGACGTGTCCGAGTACCGATTAGCCAGATGGATGACCCTGGCTGCTGCATTAAGTATGGAGAGGGGAAAGTCGAGTAACTGGAGGCCAATTATTAAAGCGCTGCAGTAATCCAGGCAGGAGTGGATTAGGGTGACAGTGAGGGGTTTTGTTGTTTCCATGGTGAGAAAAGGGCAGATTCTAAAGATGTTTCTTATGTGTAAGCTGCAAGAGTGGGCAAGAGATTGTATATGGGATATGAAGGAGAGATTGGTGTTAAACATGATACCCAGACAGCGTGCCTGCTGCTGGGATGTTATTAGGGTGCCACCCACGGAGAGGGAGATGACATATTTAGGGAGGTTAGTAGACAGCGGGAGCAGAAGATGTTAAGTTTTGGAGATGTTGAGTTTCAGATAGAGGGCTGACATGATGTTGGAGACTGCAAACAGACAGTCACTGGCGTTCTGTAGTACAGCAGGGGTAAGGTCAGGGGTGTATAGCTGTGTGTCATCAGCATAAAGATGGTACTGAAAGCCAAATCTGCTGATGGTCTGTCCAATTGGGGCCGTGTAGAGAGAGAAGAGAAGGGGGCTAAGGACTGAGCCCCAAAGGGACCCTGACAGTGAGAGGAAGAGGAGATGAAGTGGAACTAGCAAACAAAACACTGAAGGAGCGGTCAGAAAGAGAGGAAGAGAACCAGGAGAGAGTGAGCAGTGTCCTCAATGCCTAGTCACTGAAGCCTAGAGAGTAGGAGAGAGAGGTCCACAGTGTGGAAAGCTGCAGAACGGTGGAGAAGAATGAGCAGAAATAATTCACCGTTCGTTACATTTTGTTGTCAGAAGGTCATTGGTAACTTTGATGAGTGCAGTTTCAGTCGAATGTAGGGGCGGAAGCAGGACTGTGGGAGTGAGTGGAGAGGTAACGGGTAAGGAGGGAGTAAACTAGGTGCTCCAAGAGTTTAGAGATGAAGAGGAGATTGGAGACTAGTCTGTAGTTGATTGTTTAGGATGGATCAAGAGTGGGTTTCTTTAATAATGGAGTAATGTTAAAGTGTTTGAAGGAGAATGGGAAAATGCCTGAGGAGAGGGAGAGATTAAAGATTGTAGTCTAGTGAGTTGTGACAACTGGAGAGAGAGACTGGAGGGGATGTGAGGGAATGGGGTCACTAGTGCATGTAGTCGGACGAGAAGAAGAGAGGAGTCTGGAGACATCTTCTTCTGTGATGGAATCAAATGTGGAGAGTGAGCTAGGGGAAATGCAGGGAGGGATGGGAGAAAAAGCACTTAGTGGTTGGGAGCGGATTTCCTCACAGATATTATCTATTTTCTCTATAAAGTGGAAGGCCAGGTCATCAGCACAAATGTCTGTGATAGGGGCTTGTGCTTTTGGCCTGAGAAGGGAATGAAAAGTGTCAAAAAGTTTCTTGGGGTTATTGGATAGTGAGGAGATCAGAGTGGTGAAGTTTGTCTGTTTGGTGAGGTGAAGGGCAGAGTTATAGGTTCTTAACAAAAATTTGAAGTGGATGAAGTCTTCTGGTGTGTGAGTTTTTCTCCATAAGCGTTCAGCACACCTAGAGCATCGCTGGAGAAGTCGAGTTTGCAATGTGAGCCAGGGCTGTTTTATTCTGTGCTTGGAGGTTCTGAGGGTAAGAGGCACTACTTGGTCAAGGGTGCTTCTGAGATTATCATTGTAGTGATTTACAGCCAGATCAGGACAGGAAAAAGAGATGATTGGGGACAATGATGAGCGTAGGGAGTCTGAACGTGTGTAAGTGTTAATGGCATGTAGATTTCTGAATAAGGGGAAGGTAGGAGTTTTCTGGGGTGCACGAGGATTTGTGACCATGAAGGAGAGAATGTTGTGGTCACAGAGGGGAAGCTGTGAGTTTTTTAGGTTGGAGATTGAACAGAGCCCGACAAAGACCAGATCAAGGGTGTTACCGTCTCTGTGTGTCTCAGAGGTCGAGAGCTGTGAGAGGCCGAGATAAGGGGTTAGTGATAGAAGCTGGGATGCAGATGTGGAAGTGGGGCTGTTAATGGGGATGTTGAAGTCTCCCAGGATAAAGGTTGGTAGTTGTGAGAACATGAAGGGGTCAAGGAAGTGGATGGGTGAGTCTGGGGCCAGGTATATGACTGCTACTCTGAGGGAGAGGGGATGGAAGAGCCTGATGGTGTGGACCTCAAAAGAAGGGAATGAGAGTGATGGAACTTCGTGGATGACCTGGAAAGTGCATTGTTTCGACAGGAGTATGCTGACTCCACCACCAAGTCTGTGGGTCTCCGGGAATGGGAGAACTGTAAACCACCATGGGAAATTGCAGCCGGGGAGACAGTATCAGAATCCTGGATCCATTTTTCAGTGAGGTCCAACAGCTTCAGAGAACTGTGCAGGAAAGGAAGCTTGTTACATATAGACCGTGGATTCCAGAGTGCACAATTGAAAGAGGGAGATGAGGGAGTGCAAGTAATAATGATAAGATTAGTATGGTTTCGATATGAGTAAGGGAAGGGGTTGAGGTTGGGGGATGCTGGACCAGGGTTGGGGGAGATGTCCACTGCAAAATCAGTAGGAGTAGGAAGATAAAGAGCAAGTAGTTATTGAAATTGTAAGAAGTTTTTTTCTTCTATGTGTATGAGCAAGATGGTCTGAGGTTTTTCATGGATGTGAGAAGTGCATGGGAGCTGTACATGGGAGAGGGAAGTAGAGAGGGGGCTAATGTGGATGAGTGGATATACAGTGCCTTTAATTGCTAGAAGAGCAGAATCCCCCTAAGAGACTCCATTTTGAAAATTATAATCCTTGGGGAATTTATCTACAGGTGTAGTGACGATTTTGACTCCATAATTTTCCAGAAACAAGCAGCAATAAATGTTGCCAAGTGAAAATTGCAAACTGCCATTGTAGTCACCAGTACCTTATGCCCAGCCCATGCTTCTGGAGGCATGCACCCTTAAGCTAGGTGGGCTCTCATCACTTCAGAAATGCCAAATGTGGATGCCTTATGTAGTTTAGGTGCACTGTGGGGCTCAGAAGAGAGAGGGGGCATTTGGATTTGGAAAACAAGAATTTGATGATTTTTTTTGATGGGTGAGGACTGAGGAGCCATTTTTATTTTCTGGAGCCTTTGTGCTTCCAGTAACATGGAAGTCCCCAATTTTTCAATTAACAGATGACAGACCTAAGTGGGGACTTGCTTTTTTTGTGGATTGAGTTGAAGATTTTATTGGGAACATTTTACATAACGTTTGGGATCATATTTATTCCGCACTCTATGCTGAGCACTTGCTTAGGGTTTGTGAAGACACAGCATTGTATCTTAATTAACCAGAATATTTTTTTGCAAGACGGAAAGAATAGACTGTTATCTATACTTTTACTTGTATAAGGGCCCCTTCACACTGTGCAATCAAAGTCTGAACGAGCGTTCGATTTGTGACGTTTATCCGTCCTCGTTCCGAGGTTGCAAAGTGTGACATGGCGTTACGATTTGCGACGAAGCCCAGCATCGTACGATGTGAAAGAAAGAGCAGAACTTTCTTTCGTCGTAAATGTCTCGCTGTGGCGGTCGAAATCGTAGTATGTGACGGCGGTCATACGAGCTCGTAATGCGACTACGTGGGTTGGGCTTCCGCATACCTGTCTCCTGATTGGGCGTGACGTTTTAGCACGCCCATGCTGGTAATACGTCACGCTCGGAGTCGTAGGACTATGGCGGTGTGAAGGGTAGCGTACGATTGCGACGCGTGACGTTCACATCGCAACTACGTCAGAAAAAGCGTTAACATCGTAGAGTGTGACCGCTGGCTACGAGCTCGTACTGCGATGTCGAATATGACGCAAATGCGTCGTAATCGTAGCAGAATCGACCAGTGTGAAGGGGCCCTAAGACTGTAATATTGACTTGTATTGTGTGCTTATCCTTAATGACCAGTCATGTTGACTGAAATGCTAATTAATCATTATCTAGGCCAGGTAGTTTGTTGATTTTTAAAACAGAGGAGAGCAATAAATGCAAATAGATTACTTAAAGGGCCACTGTCACCCCCCCCCCCCAGCCGTTATAAACTAAAAGAGCCACCTTGTGCAGCAGTAATGCTGCAGTCTAACAAGGTGGCTCTTTTAGTTTTTGATTAAGTTATTACCGCAATAAAACGTTTTAAAAATTGGCCAAACGTACCAGCGATTGTACCGGGAGGCGGTCCGAAGCGTCCTCTATGAATCTTCAAACTGCCGTCACTCTTCTCTTCAGGGCCGATGGTACCCGCCCCCTTCGCGTTGTTGCTTCAAATCCGGCGCCTGCGCTGTGCGTGCCTGCCTGGGGCCTGCGCAGTCTTCTTTGGCCGTCATCACTCACACGCAGGGTGCCTGACTGCGTCTGTGCGGGCAGTGTGGCCGCCCTGTTACTGAATCCCCGCCCCGCACTGTGTTATTCATTATGCACACTGCGGGGCTGGCATTCCTGGGCATGCGCACTGCACTGCGCTGTTCAGGCCCTCCCCCATCTCGGACGTTCTCCCTTGTCTGACGTTCCCCCTGCTCCCCCGCCTTCCGGCATTATTTTCGGCTGCCAGATTCCAAAATCTGGTGAGGATTAGTGTATATGGCGGCAAGCTGCTGTGTGCTTTGTCTCTCTCTATGTGTTTGTATGTTTTAATGCAAATGCATATTTACACCAGCAGCAATGAAAATTTGGTACTTGTGTGGGTGGCCATAAATTACAAAGCACTGATGATCAATACTGTTTTTTGGGGGAGCATTATAGGTTTACATTGCGTTCGGGCAATACGTTTTGCGAATATAGCTAGCGTATTGCACCAGCGCAATGTCTTTAGCGGGATTGCTTTTGCCGATCCCGCTATCGCAGATCCACAATCTGCGCTAGCGAGGAACGGAGCTGGGACGCTGAAAGCAGCATCTGAGGTCCGACTGAAAATAACGGCACATCGCAAGGGCGTGCCTAAAAAATGGCATGCGCTAGCGATGCGATCCAGATCCTAAACACATTGCCGTCAATGGGTGCGCTAACGGACCCGTTGCATGGCGTAACTTGCGACAATCACGCCATGCAGCGTACTCCTTTAGCGTTAACCCATTAACGCTTAGTGAACCTATTCGTAACGCACTGAACATCACTAAAGGAGGAGGGGTCTGCATTATACCACATCAAAGAACAATAAACGTTGAGGGGTGACCATTATTACACCGTACTGCAGATCAATGCACGGTCAGGGGTCTGCATTATTATACCGCACTGATCATCAATAAACGGTGAGGGGGGATCATTATTATTCCACACTATAGATCTATAAACGGTCATGGTGGAGCATTGAGTGGAGCACTGAAATACGTGGCACTGAAATACGTGGCACTGAAATACGTGGCACGTGGCACTGAAATACGTGGTACGTGGCACTGAAATACGTGGCACGTGGCACTGAAATATGTGGCACGTGGCACTGAAATATGTGGCACGTGGCACTGAAATACGTGGCACGTGGCACTGAAATGCGTGACACGTGGCACTGAAATACGTGGCACTGAAATACGTGGCACTGAAATACGTGGCACGTGGCACTGAAATACGTGGCACGTGGCACTGAAATACGTGGCACTGAAATACGTGGCACTGAAATACGTTGCACTGAGTGCCACGTGCCACGTCAGTGCCACGTATTTCAGTGCCACGTATTTCAGTGCCACGTGCCACGTATTTCAGTGCCACGTACCACGTATTTCAGTGCCACGTGCCACGTATTTCAGTGCCACGTGTCACGTATTTCAGTGCCACGTATTTCAGTGCCACGTATTTCAGTGCCACGTGTCACGTATTTCAGTGCCACGTGCCACGTATTTCAGTGCCACGTGTCACGTATTTCAGTGCACGTGCCACGTATTTCAGTGCCACGTACCACGTATTTCAGTGCCACGTGCCACGTATTTCAGTGCCACGTGTCACGTATTTCAGTGCCACGTATTTCAGTGCCACGTATTTCAGTGCCACGTATTTCAGTGCCACGTGCCACGTATTTCAGTGCCACGTGTCACGTATTTCAGTGCCACGTATTTCAGTGCCACGTATTTCAGTGCCACGTGTCACGTATTTCAGTGCCACGTATTTCAGTGCCACGTATTTCAGTGCCACGTGTCACGTATTTCAGTGCCACGTGCCACGTATTTCAGTGCCACGTGTCACGTATTTCAGTGCACGTGCCACGTATTTCAGTGCCACGTACCACGTATTTCAGTGCCACGTGCCACGTATTTCAGTGCCACGTGTCACGTATTTCAGTGCCACGTATTTCAGTGCCACGTATTTCAGTGCCACGTATTTCAGTGCCACGTGCCACGTATTTCAGTGCCACGTGTCACGTATTTCAGTGCCACGTATTTCAGTGCCACGTATTTCAGTGCCACGTGTCACGTATTTCAGTGCCACGTATTTCAGTGCCACGTATTTCAGTGCCACGTGTCACGTATTTCAGTGCCACGTGCCACGTATTTCAGTGCCACGTGTCACGTATTTCAGTGCACGTGCCACGTATTTCAGTGCCACGTACCACGTATTTCAGTGCCACGTGCCACGTATTTCAGTGCCACGTGTCACGTATTTCAGTGCCACGTATTTCAGTGCCACGTATTTCAGTGCCACGTGCCACGTATTTCAGTGCCACGTGCCACGTATTTCAGTGCCACGTATTTCTGTGCCACGTATTTCAGTGCCACGTACCACGTATTTCAGTGCCATGTGCAACGTATTTCAGTGCCACGTATTTCAGTGCCACGTACCACGTATTTCATTGCCACGTATTTCAGTGCCACGTACCACGTATTTCATTGCCACGTGCCACGTATTTCAGTGACACGTATTTCATTGCCACGTGCCACGTATTTCAGTGCCACGTATTTCAGTGCCACGTATTTCAGTGCCACGTATTTAAGTGCTCCACTCAATGCTCCACCATGACCGTTTATAGATCTATAGTGCGGAATAATAATGATCCCCCCTCACCGTTTATTGATGATCAGTGCGGTATAATAATGCAGACCCCTGACCGTGCATTGATCTGCAGTACGGTGTAATAATGGTCACCCCTCAACGTTTATTGTTCTTTGATGTGGTATAATGCAGACCCCTCCTCCTTTAGTGATGTTCAGTGCGTTACGAATAGGTTCACTAATGGGTTAACGCTAAAGGAGTATGCTGCATGACGTGATTGTCGCAAGTTACGCCATGCAACGGGTCCGTTAGCGCACCCATTGACGGCAATGTGTTTAGGATCTGGATCGCATCGCTAGCGCATGCCATTTTTTAGGCACGCCCTTGCGATGTGCCGTTATTTTCAGTCGGACCTCAGATGCTGCTTTCAGCGTCCCAGCTCCGTTCCTCGCTAGCGCAGATTGTGGATCTGCGATAGCGGAATCGGCAAAAGCAATCCCGCTAAAGACATTGCGCTGGTGCAATACGCTAGCTATATTCGCAAAACGTATTGCCCGAACGCAATGTAAACCTATAGTGCTCCCCCAAAAAACAGTATTGATCATCAGTGCTTTGTAATTTATGGCCACCCACACAAGTACCAAATTTTCATTGCTGCTGGTGTAAATATGCATTTGCATTAAAACATACAAACACATAGAGAGAGACAAAGCACACAGCAGCTTGCCGCCATATACACTAATCCTCACCAGATTTTGGAATCTGGCAGCCGAAAATAATGCCGGAAGGCGGGGGAGCAGGGGGAACGTCAGACAAGGGAGAACGTCCGAGCTGGGGGAGGGCCTGAACAGCGCAGTGCAGTGCGCATGCCCAGGAATGCCAGCCCCGCAGTGTGCATAATGAATAACACAGTGCGGGGCGGGGATTCAGTAACAGGGCGGCCGCACTGCCCGCACAGACGCAGTCAGGCACCCTGCGTGTGAGTGATGACGGCCAAAGAAGACTGCGCAGGCCCCAGGCAGGCACGCACAGCGCAGGCGCCGGATTTGAAGCAACAACGCGAAGGGGGCGGGTACCATCGGCCCTGAAGAGAAGAGTGACGGCAGTTTGAAGATTCATAGAGGACGCTTCGGACCGCCTCCCGGTACAATCGCTGGTACGTTTGGCCAATTTTTAAAACGTTTTATTGCGGTAATAACTTAATCAAAAACTAAAAGAGCCACCTTGTTAGACTGCAGCATTACTGCTGCACAAGGTGGCTCTTTTAGTTTATAACGCCTGGGGGGGGTGACAGTGGCCCTTTAATCAAACAAGGTGACTTGGTTGTCACCATTCATCTCCTTATTTGTGTGGCTATACAGAAGGACACTTTTTTAAACATAAAAAGAGGTGATATGCCTTTGTATTTTCTGACACACAGAGAGAGAGAAAGAGATAGCCAAAGATTCTGCCAAGATATCCAAACATCCAGGGGACCCTACAGGACTGCTACCAATTTATCATGGCCCCATCACAAGGGCCACAGATCTATCATTCTACAGGAAACAACCTAGAATTTTTTGGCCCCAGTTCGAAAAATACAGATATGCTCCATTGACCATCTCTGAACCATGGATATGTTTGGAGAAAGCCAAGGTTGGGACCCGCCGGTCGACCTGGCTCCATGGAAATGTTCAAGAAGCCAGGTTTTGACCCTTGGGTCAACTGACTTTGTACCTGAATTGACTGTCATCTCCTTCTGCTTGTCATTACCTTCTCTTTGAGTGCATTCCACAGGTGGGGTAGCCGACCCTGGGAGCTCTGAAATATCAGCTGCCATTGTCCTGGTGAGTCAGCGGAAGGGTCAGACTCTGTAATGTGCACCATTTTGGGTTATTTTGCTGGGACTGTTCTAAGTGTTATCTGCCTGTTTTTTGGTTCAGTAAAGCACTGCCACACTGTTTTACTCTCACCCTATGTTGTCTGAGTAGCATTATGCCCACATTAAAAGGCAAGCGGGCATTCGGCAGGATGATCCCTGGTCCATGCTGTTTCGGTTAGCAGGCTTGGGCTCCAACCCCCCCATGTCTTCACAGGGGCTTCCATCTAAATCTCTGAGTGATATGGTTCAGATGAAACTTCTGAGGGATTCATTCACTATAATGAGGCAGCAGAGTTACTCCGGACTGTTGGTGCGATTATAACGATACCAAATTTATTCCGAGAGTTATGTTTGGCTGCTGTCACACACTAAAAAGCTAAAATAGATTTTGCATCACCATACTTTGAGAGCTATAATTTTTAAATATTTTGGCCCATAGAGTCATGTGAGGTCTTGTTTTTTTGTCGGACGACTTGACTTTTTATTTCTACCATCCTTGGCCACATTACATTTTTTGATCACTTTTTTTTTAGATTTTTGTGAGACTGAATGAACAAAAAACAGCAGTTCAGGAATTTCTTTTTTCTTTTAGGGGGGGGGGGGGGTTATGCCATTCCATGTGTATTAAAATTGATAAGGCAGTTTGATTCTTCGTTTCAGTAGGATTACAGTGTTACTAAATTTATATTGTTCTTTATGTTTTGGCGCTTTACACAATAAAAACAATTTTATAGAAAAAATAATTATTTTTGCATCACTATATTATGTCAGCTATAACTTTTTTATTTTTCCGCTGATGGAACTGTATGGTGGCTTATTTATTGCAGTTCAAGATGGCATTTTCAGAGGTACCATGATTATTTATATCCATCTTTTTATCACATTTTTATTCCACTTTTTGTTAGATGATAAAGCATTTTTTATGACGATAAAGCATATTTTTTGCCTTGCTTTTCATTTTTTTATCATGTTCACTAAAGAGGTTAACTAGTGGAAAAGTTTTATCTTTTGATTTTTTTACTATTATTTTAGATATTTTATTATATTTTTACAATTATTTACTTTTTTTTTACTTTTTTTAAACTTTTTAACTTTGTCACACTATGGGACCATCATTTTTTGCAACTAGTTTGGCAACTATCGGGAGTCTGCATCATGCTGCGAGGTCTCTGATCTAAGGGCAGAGAGGCTGTCAGCCCTTTGCCAGCTTCCGGAATGCTGCGATCATGTTCGATTGCAGCATTTAAGGTATGAAAGTGTGGGGAGTGGTGCTTGACCTCTTCTGGCACTTAGTTCTGGGTGTCAGCTGCCAAAATCACCTGACATCCGAAGGCGATCGCCCACACACAGCCGGCAATTGCAGTGATGTAAAATCCATCTCTGGTCAAATAGGCCCAGGACACAGGAACGTATTTTCAAGATAAAATGTCATAAAGGGGTTAATATGTTTTTTAAATGATAGACATTTTTATCAAACCACACTGATTGAAAGGAGTCACCCATGATTATTGATCAAGGTAAGACATTCATCAGCACAGCAGGCGCAGAAGCCACAGAAGCCACACTAAAGCTATCACAAAGTGCAGTTACTTGACATTAATGCGTCACACTAAAAAATGCAATATGACATAGTCTGTACAGTCTGCGATTGGGGTGAAAAAATCCTTTGAGATCCATGACTTGTTCTTCTTGGGACAGCCGGCTGTGCTTATTCATCAGGACACCACCAGCAGCGCTGAAGACATGTTCTGAGAGAACGCTGGCTGCCGGCCACAGGAAAACCTCCATGGCGTGTGAGGCGAGCTAAGGCCACTCATCCATTTTGGAAGACCAAAATGTGAAAGAGTCCAAACCCTCCCTGATGGTATTGATATTCAGTTCTGGATACTCCTGCACCATTAACTCCATTGATTCACTACGAATATGACTTTGACTGTTGTGCTGGTGCACGAACTGGTCTAAAATAAGTTTAAAAGGACTCACAGAAATTGCTTTTTTCATTTACTCCACTGCTACTGCTGCCATTGTTTTGATGTTGATGAATTGACATACCAGAGGCTGGCAGTCTTCAGCTGAGATGCGAAGTTTGAGCTTCAAAAAAAATTTGGTTTTATAATGTGGATCTAATAGAGTGGCAACCCAGTAGTCAGCAGTATTCCTAATCACAACTATACACGAACTCCTTGAAAAAGCCACATCCAGGCGAAACGTGCGTTGGAGCTAACAGGATATTTATTGGGTATGGACTATTTCATGTTATAGGGTACTTATGCTATTTTCTCGTTGTCTCTTGTTGCCATATCTTAATCTTTATTAAATGCATGTTTGCAAAAGAAATATTGGCTATGTACTAGAGGATCTACTACTGAGTGTACCCCTTGTATAATTATGTTCCTTTAGCCCTCTCCAAATATTGCACTACGGGGGTTTTATTTGTATTGTTCTGATGTTTTTGGTTTTCCCCTTTTTTTAATGTGTCCTTTTAATATCATCTAATAAACATTATACAGTTTTATTACATTGTTTTTGTATACTTTATTTTTTTCACCTTTCTTTGAGGAGGTATTATACACGGATCATGTTGCAGATAGTGCAGCAAGAAGGCACTCATATGTCTGGCTCTACAATGAGGTCTAAGCCCATGCTGTGTTGGTGGCTGGGTAACAATGAAGGTCCTTTGCTCGGTCCCCTCCCGCCAACCATGAACAACAGAGAGGAGGATTACCCTCTTCATCTAATAGTTGCTTGCTCATCACCTCTTCCTCCTCCATCTGTTCCTTGGGTCTAGCACCTTTGATAACAATTTGTTAGTTATCACTGCACCCCTTGACCAAAGTAATCCACTCTCCCTTGGCAAGCACCTGTGTGACAACAGTCTTGAAGTTAGAGGCAGTGATATTTCTTCCACATCCTCCTCTGCTTCCTCCTCCTCTTCTGGGACCACCATCTCCTCCCACATCCTATTCAAAGTCTGCTCCAGCATTTTGATGACCGGAATAGTGATGCTGATGATGGCATTGTCAGCGCTAACCATCTTAGTTGCCATTTGGAAACTGTGCAGAAGGGTGCAGAGATCCTTAGTCTGTGCCCACTCTGTAAACTTGATATGTGCCATGAACTTACTGCATCAGGCTATATGATATGACATACTGCATCAGGGTTTGTTGTTGCTGATACAGTCGCTGCAACATGTGCAGAGTGGAATTCCACTGTATTGGCACATCGTATATCAACCAGTTAACTGGCATGGACAAAGCCCTCTGTATCAATGCAATTTGGTGATCAGAATGGGTGTGAATGGTGGAGATGAGCACAGAGCTTACTTGCTTTCTGGAGAATCTCACCCAGAACAGGTTAGTGGCGGAGAAAACGCTGTACCACCAGGTTGAGGACATGAGCCATGCAAGGCACATGTGTTTGCTTGCCCCACCATAGGGTCAAAACCATATTCTCACCATTATCGGACATGGCCTTCCCTGGATGCTGGTTTAGCGGAGACAGCCATTGAACAAACTCAGCCTGGAGAACTGTCCACAGCTCTTCAGCTGTATAACTGTGATCTCCAAGGCATATCAATTTTAATACTACCTGATTGCAGTTAGACCTAGCTGCGCAATACAGAGGTGGTGGGGTTCGCTCTGCAGTGTTGGAACGTGTGTTTCATTAAAGCAGGGGTTGAGGGCACAGGTGGAGGCCCTAGAGGAGATAGAGGAGGCAAAAGATGTGGAGGAAGTGTTAAATATAGAGGTTTGTCCTGCAAGCCTTGGGAATTCCAAGACTTGTGGAGGAACACCTTTCCCCACAGCCATCAGAGTCACCCAGTGCCCAGTCAGCGAGATGTAATGCATTTGGCCATGCTTACTTATCCAAGTGTCTGTGGTGAAATGCACCCTGGCAGGCAGAGATTTAGTCAAGGAATGGGTGATGTTGTCTGCTAAATGCTGGTGTAGCACAGGTACAGGTTTCTTAGAAAAGTAAAGGAGAATGGGCAATTGGTACTGGGGAACTGTGATGGGTAGGGTTGAGCGACTTTTATTTTTATAGGATCGGGTTGGGTTTCACGAAACCCGACTTTCTCAAAAGTCGGGTCGAGTGAAATTGGCCGATCCTATAAAAAAGTCGGGGTCGGGGTCGGCCGAAACACGAAACCCAATGCAGTGCAATGGGATACTATGGTTCCCAGGGTCTGAAGGAGAGGAAACTCTCCTTCAGGCCCTGGGATCCATATTAATGTGTAAAATAAAGAATTAAAATAAAAAATATTGATATACTCACCTCTCCGACACAGCCTGCACCTTACCGAGGGAACCGGCAGCCTTCTTTGCATAAAATGCGCGCGTGAATGGCCTTAGATGACGTCATGGCTTCTGATTGGTCACGGCCGCCCATGTGACCGCCACGCTACCAATCACAAGCCGTGACGTAATTCTCAGGTCCTAAATTCCTAGAATTAGGAATTTAGGACCTGAGAATTACGTCACGGCTTGTGATTGGTCGCATGGCGGTCACATGGGCGGCCGCAACCAATCAGAAGCCGTGACGTCATCTAAGGCCATTCAAGCACGCATTTTAAGCAAAGAAGGCTGCCGGTTCCCTCGGTAAGGTGCAGGCTGCATCGGAGAGGTGAGTATATCAATATTTTTTATTTTAATTCTTTATTTTACACTTAAATGTGGATTCCGATACCGATTTCCGATATCGCAAACATATCGGAACTCGGTATCGGAATTCCTATACCAGATTCAGAAGATCGCCGACCTCATGGCCGACCCCACACAGGGGTCGGGTCGGGTTTCATGAAACCCGACTTTGCCAAAAGTCGGCGACTTCTGAAAATGGCCGACCCATTTCGCTCAACCCTAGTGATGGACATTAACTTTCGGAAACCCTCTGTCTCTACCTGGCGGAAAGGCAGCTTTTCTGTGACAACAGATTAGAGATGGTGAAGTTCAAATTCTTAGCATTGTCATGCGTAGGAGGAAACAATCTTTTATGTGACCACAACTGCAGAACCATAGGCTGGTTGCAGTGCTGAGAGAGGGCGGAGTACGGTGAATCAGACAAACTGCTGGACTGTGAGAGAGGTGTAGGTGAAGATGTTACAGTGGATTGAGAAACTTGTGGTATGCTACTTCTCTGAGATGGTCAAAAACAGCAGGCATGTCCATTCCATTGCAGCTGATGGCGGACTCTCAGTTGGTGTGACTGGGGCAGATAATACTTGGTACCATGTTAGCTAGTAGATAGAAAAATAGTTAAAATTGAGAGTCTTCAGTGGTTGATACCATTTAATAGCTAACTGAAAAGATGGTAACAAATTGCAAGCTTTTGCGACTCCTCCGGTCCCTTCATCAGGCATAGACTTATACAAATCCTGAAAAAAACACATATTTATGCACAATACAGCCCAGAAAAAATGCCATAGATAAGACAGGTATGTAGAAAAGCCTCAGAGACACCATCACGTGTTTCTCAACGCAAGCAATGAATAGCCAGGTCTTTCACCGGGAAGGAACAACCACGGGAAGGGCAGCATCCAATAAAGGAAAACCACCTATGCCAAAACATGGTATCCATCCACAGACAGCTGTTTCGGGGTATTTGCCCCTCATCAGTGTGGAGTAGGAAACTGGCTATTAGGAGCAGTGCCTAGTAAAAGTACTATAAACATAAGGATGAATGACCTCGGAGACCGTGGAGACACCATCACGTGTTTCTCAATGCGTGATGGTGGCAGTGTTCTGGATCACTGCGTTGAGAAACACGTGATGGTTTCTTCACGGTGTTGGATGTTTTGATCTTCCCGAGGTCATTCATCCTTATGTTTATAGTCCTTTTACTGGGCACTGCTCCTAATAGCCAGTTTCCTACTCCACACTGATGAGGGGAAAATACCCCGAAACAGCTGTCTGTGGATGGATACCATGTTTTGGCATAGGTGGTTTTCCTTTATTGGATACTGCCCTTCCTGTGGTTGTTCCTTCCCGGTGAAAGACCTGGCTATTCATTGTTTGCGTTAAGAAACACGTGATGGTGTCTCCGCGGCTTTTCTACATGCATTTGCATATTTCCCTTAAGGGATGGGGGCAGTGTTCTGGATCACTGTGCTGAGAAACACGTGATGGTGTCTCCACGGTGTTGGATGTTTTGATCTTCCCGAGGTCATTCATCCTTATGTTTATAGATAAGACAGGTGACGAGAAGCAGAACTACCATTATGTGAGAGTGCTAAAATGTTTATGTCCATAAATATTGGAACAGTTCATTGATAAGGAGTTTGAATGTTTTATGGTTCTGTGAATGTCTCTGGTTATGTGTTACGATGACCCCACAGGGTCTGAAGAGCAAATTCCTTAATTGATGTAAAAAGACATAAATCCATGCGACACATTCATTCCTGCATGGATAGTGTCAAAGGTCATCGTCAGCTTATATTCCCACACTCTTCTGTCTCTCTGAGATTTGAAGTTACCTTTTAATACAAGTAATTTTATGTCCATAATGCTGTGATCCGGGAGACAATAATTTTTTTCCACAGCTAGATCCATTATTTTTTGTCTTTATGTATGTTGATGAGAGTTCATTCTTGTTCTAAGCTTTTCCCCTTTCTCCCCTACATACAGACCCCCAGTTGGACATTTAGTACAAATAATTAAGTACACCCCATTAGATGTGATGCAGCTGAAAGTACCTGGGATCTTGTAGTCCTGATGTGAGTTGGGGATCTTTATCTTGTCCATAGTCATTATAAATGGACAGGTTTTACTGTTATGATCCGGTGGTAGGATCTCAAAACTGACCTGACACATATGACCGGAATATAGGACAAGTTCTGGGGATGTGGAAACTATACTGACCGCAATCCTGATCCTATCCACACACACTAAAGGTAGCCGTGGAGCATTCCTAAAAACCTAGACGCCTCTTTCACAGCCTGAGAAACTGACTACCCCTAGAGAGAAAGCAAAGACCTCACTTGCCTCAGAGAAATAACCCCAAAGTATTTAGACAGCCCCCCACAAATAATAACGGTGAGTTAAGGGGAAAATACAAACGTAGAAATGAAACAGGTTTAGCAAATGAGGCCCGCTAACACTAGATAGACAGAAAATAGATAGTTTTTGTACTGACCGCACAGACTCCTATCAAAAATAAACCACGCACAGAATACAAGAACCCTCACACCGACTCACGATGTGAGGGGCGCACTCTGCACCCCAGAACTAACCAGTAAGCGAAAAATCACATAATAGCAAGCTGGACAGAACTCATTATATACTGAGAAACGTTTTCAAGGAAATAATGAGCAAGAGTAACAAACAAACTTAGCTTCTCCGGCAGGAGACAGGTCACAAGGAATATCCAGGAGAGCACAGAATCAGGACTGAATACACCGACAGCAGGCAACAAGTGAATGTCCAGGTGGAATTAAATAGGGACCAGTCATAGCAGGAAATGAGGCAGCTGAGCCCTGCCACAGACCCGCAGTATCGCTAAAGGCCACCAGAGGGAGCCCAAACGGAATTCACAACATTTTACATTTTTTCTGGTTGCAAGGAGAGGTTCCTGCAGCTGTTGGAGAGGACAGCGAACTTCTGACAATGATACTTCTTAGATTTGGGGGCTGCCTAAAACACAGTCGTGGGGGGTCTGGAAAAATGGATTGTAATCGGGCGTCTTTTTGTAGTAAAGGTTGTAATTTCCCTGCAGCTCCCATTAGCACCTCCAGATTTGGATTGCAGGTGACTAGTACAGGTACTCGGTTGTTTTCTTCTTTAGCTTTGTAATGTAGCAGGTGATTACTTGATATTCTGGTGGCTCTTGTAATCTGGTTTTGAATTGTTCTTGGATGGTAGTCCTGATTCAAAAATGTCTTTCTGAGGCGACCAAGGTGTTCATCTCTATCCATGGGGTTGGAATATACTGTATACGATTGAATCTATGGCTGTAGACAATAGAGTTTTTATGTGTTTTTGATGCAAACTGTCCCATTTGAGGTATGTTGTGCGGTCGATTGGCTTCTGATACAGATATTTCTCTTTTTCTTTGTTCTGCACTTCCTGACGTCGTACGGGATAGTACATCCGACGTCAGGTCCCCTGCTTTGATGCAGGGCTCCGCGGTGAGCCCGCATCAAAGCCGGGACATGTCAGCTGTTTTGAACAGCTGACATGTGCCCGCAATAGGCGCGGGCAGAATCGCGATCTGCCCGCACCTATTAACTAGTTAAATGCCGCTGTCAAACGCAGACAGTGGCATTTAACTACTGCATCCGGCCGGGCGGCCGGATATGACGTCATCGCCGACCCCCGTCACATGATCGGGGGTCGGCGATGCTTCTGAATGGTAACCATAGAGGTCCTTGAGACCTCTATGGATACAGATCGCCGGCAGCTGTGAGCGCCACCCTGTGGTCGGCGCTCACAGCACACCTGCAATTCTGCTGTGTAGCAGCGATCTTATGATCGCTGCTACATAGCAGAGCCGATCGAGTTGTGCCTGCTTCTAGCCTCCCATGGAGGCTATTGAAGCATGGCAAAAGTGAAAAAAAAAAGTTTAAAAAAATGTGAAAAAAATAAAAAAACATAAAAGTTTAAATCACCCCCCTTTTGCCCCAATCAAAATAAATCAATAAAAAAAAAATCATACATACACATATTTGGTATCGCCGCGTTCAGAATCGCCCAATATATCAATAAAAAAAAGCATTAACCTGAT
The DNA here is from genome assembly GCF_051348905.1 of Ranitomeya variabilis. Lineage (NCBI taxonomy): Eukaryota > Metazoa > Chordata > Amphibia > Anura > Dendrobatidae > Ranitomeya > Ranitomeya variabilis. The sequence goes on along the minus strand of NC_135236.1, from coordinate 23,912,989 downwards.
CGCTAAACGGCGTAACGAGAAAAAAAATCGAAATGCCAGAATTACGTTTTTTTGGTCGCCACGACATTGCATTAAAATGCAATAACGGGCAATCAAAATAACGTATCTGCACCAAAATGGTATCATTAAAAACGCCAGCTCGGCACGCAAAAAATAAGCCCTCACCTGACCCCAGATCACGAAAAATGGAGACGCTACGAGTATCGGAAAATGGTGCATTTTTTTTTTTTTAAGCAAAGTTTGGAATTTTTTTTCACCACTTAGGTAAAAAATAACCTAGTCATGTTAGGTGTCTATGAACTCGTACTGACCTGGAGAATCATAATGGCAGGTCAGTTTAGCATTTAGGGAACCTAGGAAAATAGTCAAGCAAAAAACAAGTGTGGGATTGCACTTTTCTTGCAATTTCACCGCACTTGGATTTTTTTCCCCGTTTTCTAGTACACAACATGGTAAAACCAATGATGTCGTTCAAAAGTACAACTCATCCCGCAAAAAATAAGCCCTCACATGGCCAAATTGAGGAGGGGAGTGAAAAACGAAAACGGAAAAACGGAAAATCCCACGGTCATGAAGGGGTTAATAATGATCTCCAAAAAGTTAATTTCAGTGCTGGAGTAGTTGAGTGTTATGTTGATGGTGGGATGAAGTTAATTAAACTGTTCATGGAAAGTCTTTAGCTGTGTCTCAGACTCCGTCCAGATGATTAAAATATCATAAATCTAACGGTATTAGGCCAGAGGCCTGATGGGACATGGGGACAAAAAGTTGCTTTCAAGCTTGGCCATGAAAAGATTTGCATACTGTGGGGCCATTTTACTTCCCATTGCTGTGCCAGTCTCCTCTAGATATATTTTTTGTCAAATTTAAAGTAATTGTGGGTGAGGATGAATTTTATCACCACATAATTTGCATCAGTCCCTGTGTTTTCCAGGAAGAATTTGCAGGCATTTAATCCATCCTGGTGTGGGATATTGGAGTACAAAGATTCCACATCCATGGTGGCCAGGATGGTTCCTTCTGGTAGAGGACCTATTGCTGCTAGTTTATTCAATAGGTCAGTTGTGTCCTGAATGTAGCTGGGTGTATCCTTTACCAGGGGTTTAAGAATACCCTCTACCCATCCAGATACCTGCTCAGTAAGGGACCTGTATTATATATGGCATTTTTTCTGGGCTATATTGTGCATAAATATGTGTTTTTTCAGAATTTGTATTAGTCTATGCCTGATGAAGGGATCAAAGGAGTCTCGAAAGTTTGCAATTTGTTACCATCTTTTCTGTGGAGCAGATAAAGAACTCGAGGTTCTGTGGTCAAAGACCTGCCTCTCAATAGTTGGCACGGTAAGAGAGGAGGAGGAAGAAGCAGCAGATGCAATTGATAGAGCAGCTGATGGTTTTTGAGGTCCGTTTTTCCAATTTTTGGCAATGGGATTCACACATTAAAGCATTTTGATTGCAAATGTGAAGGCTCAGACATGTATTTAGAAAAAATATTGCACTTTTTACCTTTTTTTGTAAATTTGGCAGACCCGCAGTTGTGGCTGACAATGCATTGCTCGTCGTGGCTGCATCATTATGTATCTGCAACATATGGCGCAATGTAACATTCTCATCTTCCTCCTCAGATGACATACTCAGCTGTATGCCTCTATGTTCACAACAATTGTGATCTAACATTTTATCATCATCATTCTCTGTGTTATCACATTCTTCACCCTTGGAATCCCCCTCCTCCTCTTCCTGCCCTGACAGCACAGTACAGTCAGCTTCAACCTCAGATATTTGAGTCTTATCAGGATCACCTCCCACCAGGGGTTAACGTCTGATGACGATGGTCATGATGCTGTTTGGACCCTACTTTGTACTGCCTCAGATCCAAGCTAAAAAAATGTGGGCATCAGTGCAGATATCCTCCTCTTGGCTCTGTGAAGCTTTTAAGTACACTTCTGATGACCATGGCATAAAATGTGTGACCAGCTTTTCAGACTCACCCATCTGCAGTTCCATACAACTAGTTGTATGGTTGGAGAGTTGGGATGCACAGGGAAGCAAGAGGAATGTGAGTGCCACCTCTGCCGACTGTACTGGGTGTGATGTTGAGGCGGAGGATGAGGAGGAGAGGCCACTTGTAGCTGCTCTTGCCATCCACTGAAGTACATATTCTTTCTGGGCATTATCGACAAGGAATACTGCTGTGCGTCTGCCAAAAAAAGGTAATGGAGGAGCCCGTCCAGTAACAGAAGTTGTCGGTTGTCTTTGCAAAGGACATGACGTTGCTTCTCTAGTGCTTTCACAAACATTACCACCTAACCCATGTACACCAAGGCTAATTCTCCTTTCACCAAGGCCTCGATTTTTAACAGTCTTTTTGCTCAAATTTTAAACTCTGCAACACCTCTGCAAACAGCTGCATTTCAGGGACAGTAAATTCCAATTTGAATTATGGCATGCTGTATCGTGTTAGTAACAGAAAAAAATAATTATTTGAGTGAGGATGAGGACTCTATGACAAAGAAGATATGCTACAAACAATTAGAAAGTCAGGTTCCCTACTGTATGACACTAGGAACAGAAGAATTTTTTGTGGCCTACGGATCGGGCCTCTATAACACACTAGATGCTGCAAACTAATTGAAATTCTGGTCTCCCACTGTATAACACTAGGTACAAAAGGATTTTTGGTGGCCTCTGGATCAGGCCTCTACATCTAAATTTTAACCCAACAAAGTGATGTGTGATATAGCGGGTTGTCTAACTTTTTGCAACTGAAAAATTATAATTTTATTTTTCATGTGCATTAGGTCTGCAGACAGTTTCATATCACCACAGTACAATATGACAAGTAGTGTTGAGCATTCCGATACCGCAAGTATCGGGTATCGGCCGATACTTAGCGGTATCGGAATTCCCATACCGAGATCCGATACTTGCCGCGTATCGGATACCGGAATCGGAAGTTCCCAGGATTGAAACTGCACAAATTTGCACGAAATCAGCCAATGAGAATGATTCCAAGTGTGGGCACATCCTGTTCAGCATGGAGGGCCTGAAAATACTGGCAAGGCTGTGATTGGCTGCTGAAATTATGTCATGATGCAGTTTAAAAGTCGCTGGTGCCATTTTTCGCTCACTCTGCTGTGAATTCAGTTAGTGACAGGACGCTGTTTGCTGACTGAGGGCCAGTTTAGAGATAGCGATTTGCTTCTTTGTGCTTTTCCAAGGCTAATTTAGCAACCGCTGTGTTCACCTACTAATCACCTTGCTTTTGCCTTGCAGCGCTGTTTTCACAGCGATCTGCAAGGTCTGTGTGTGTGTGTGTGTGAGTGCAGCCCACTCTCTAGTCTGTTTGCAGCCATAGGCCATCCATAGCTGGTTGTATTCAGTTCGGGGAGGGTGGTTCATTGCCTCATACTGTTCTTTTTTTTTTTTTTTCAAGTAGTGTAGTCTGCTGCTCATTTTTTCTAATAATTCCTATTAGTGACTTTCCACCCGTATCCAGCTAACTTGTGGAAAAATACTACATAGGATATAGTAGAGGAGGTTTTTTGGGCCTTGCAGCGCCGTTTACGGCTGTCTGCACGGTCTCCGTGTGACTGCAGCTCGCCCTGTAGTCTGTGAGCAGCCATAGCCTGGTTGTATCCAGCTCAGGGTTGTTCACTGCGTCATACCGTCAAATCAATTTTCCTTTTGTTTTAAGTAGTGCAGGCTGCTGCACATTTTTTCAAAAAATTCCTATTAGTGTCTTTCCACCCGTATCCAGCTAACTTGTGGAAAAACACTACATAGGATAACGTAGAGGAGGTTTTTTGGGCCTTGCAGCGCCGTTTACGGCTGTCTGCACGGTCTCTGTGTGACTGCAGCTCGCCCTGTAGTCTGTGAGCAGCCATAGCCTGGTTGTATCCAGCTCAGGGTTGTTCACTGCATCATACCATAAAATCAATTTTCCTTTTGTTTTAAGTAGTGCAGGCTGCTGCACATTTTTTCAAAAAATTCCTATTAGTGTCTTTCCACCCGTATCCAGCTAACTTGTGGAAAAACACTACATAGGATAAAGTAGAGGAGGTTTTTTGGGCCTTGCAGCGCCATTTACGGCTGTCTGCACGGTCTCCGTGTGACTGCAGCTCGCCCTGTAGTCTGTGAGCAGCCATAGCCTGGTTGTATCCAGCTCAGGGTTCTTCACTGCGTCATACCGTCAAATCAATTTTCCTTTTGTTTTAAGTAGTGCAGGCTGCTGCACATTTTTTCAAAAAATTCCTATTAGTGTCTTTCCATCCGTATCCAGCTAATTTGTGGAAAAACACTACATAGGATAAAGTAGAGGAGGTTTTTTGGGCCTTGCAGCGCCGTTTACGGCTGTCTGCACGGTCTCTGTGTGACTGCAGCTCTCTCTGTTGTCAGTTCAGCCCCCAAAAAATAAATAAATAATAAAGTTCACCAAACACACCACTTTACATTTGTGTAGGCCACATTAGCTCATATTAAAGTCTAGTCCACACTTTAGAAAATTAGTGTTTCCTATACCTGTTAGGACTCGGAGCTGTTCAGGAATAAGCACACAAAGCCGTTAGTACTTTTCTGCTTATCTTTATCAGTCAACCAAGATGAAGAAGGCAGGGAGTAAGGCACGTGGGCGTGGGCGCGGAGCAGGGAGAGGACGTGGGGATTCTGTGCCTGCTGCGGGCACCGGTGACTCCTCAGCACCCAGTTTCACCAGGGAACAGTCCTTCATGCGCAGCTTTGTCGCAGAGCGCCGTACACCGCTGCTGCGTGAAGACCAAATTGAAGCCGTTGTCGGATGGATGGCAGCTAACGCATCGACTTCAATTAGTGCCACATCCTCTCAGACACAAAGCACTGGAGAGCAGCCATCTATCACTTCACCACCTGCCAAATTGGCCAGGCAGACAGAGAGCCCAGGACAGGAGCCGTCTCTACTTCTGTTCTCTGAATCTCTTGGCTTGGAAACAGGGGGCAAGCCAAGCAGCATTGGAGAAATGGAAGAAGAGGCAGGGTGCAGTGATGCCCAACAGCTTTTTCTCTCTTCCTCTGAAGAGGCGGGTGGGCCAGTGCCTCCGGTCACCACATCGCAGGCCGCATCCGCTGATGATGACACTCAGGTGCCACTTTCTGGTGCGTGCTCTGCTGCTGAGACTACCCAGGAGGAGCAGTTGGGGGCAGAGGGTAGTGTAGATGATGAGGTCCTTGACCCATCGTGGCATGAGGGACAGGAAGGTGGTGGGAGCAGCTCGAGGAAGAGATTCCTAGAACAGGCCAAAGAAGTAGAGGGAGGGGGAAGACTGCGCAGCCTGTAGCCTCCACTTTGGCACCCGTTAGGAGCATGTCTGTTCCAAAAGCCAAAAAGGGCGCTCCCAAGACTTGCAGTGTCTGGCCCTTTTTTGACACAGTTGCAGATGACATTTGCTATGTCAAATGCAAGGTGTGTCATCACAAAGTCAAAAGAGGTCGAAATGTCAGCAACCTCAATACCTCCAACATGTGGAAACATGTGCGCAACAGGCACGCGGCGGAGTTAGAAAAAGGCACTGAAGAGCTAGGCCAACCAACAGCGGCAGCTACCACCTCTTCAGCTCGTGTTGCCTCTTCCTCCAGCTCACACGCAGCTGGTTCGGCTTCCTCCCAGGATCACCGTGGAAGAACCTCTGGCCCTGTTGTCCAGAGACCCACTGTAATTCCACCTGCAGCACCACTTTCCCAGTCATCCACACACTCCCAGCCCAGTCTTGTTGTGAATTAGACCTTTTTGGCTCCCTCTTGTGGTTACTATTGATATGACTCTGGGATTTCCTTCCCTCAGTTTGCACCCAGCTGGGTCGTTACTTCAGGGGTGTTGCTATATAAACCTCCTGGAACCTTAGTCCAGTGCCTGGCATCGGTGTTATCAGACACATTCTGTTTGCTCCTGTTTGCTGGTCCTGGTTCGTGCAAAATTAAGCTAAGTCTTGCTTCTTTGTTTTTTGGGTTATTTGTTTGCTATCATTTTTGTCCAGCTTGTACTAAATGTGATTCCTGACCTTGCTGGAAGCTCTAGGGGGCTGGTGTTCTCCCCCCGGGCCGTTAGACGGTTCGGGGGTTCTTGAATTTCCAGTGTGGATATTTTTGATAGGATTTTTTGCTGACCATATAAGTTATCTTTCTATATTCTGCTATTAGCTAGTGGGCCTCTCTTTGCTAAATACCTAGCTCATTCTTATGTTTGTCTTTTCCTCTTACCTCACCGTTATTATTTGTGGGGGGCTTCTATCCAACTTTTGGGGTATTTCCTCTGGAGGCAAGAAAGGTCTTTCTTTTCCCTTCTAGGGGTAGTTAGCTCTCCGGCTGGCGCGAGACGTCTAGGATCAACGTAGGAACGTTCCCCGGCTGCTGGTATTTGTGGTGCTAGGATTAGTTATATGGTCAGCCCAGTTACCACTGCCCTATGAGCTGGTTTTCTGTATTTACAGACTTAGCATTATTCCTGAGACCCTCTGCCATTGGGGTCATAACACAGTCTACAGCCATCGGTAGTACAGGCATGGGAGAAAAGGCGGCCATTCTCGTCAAACCACCCATGAGCACAGGCTTTGACTGCAGGCATTGCCAAACTTCTGTCACTGGAAATGCTGTCATTCAGGCTGGTGGAGACTGACAGCTTCCGTGACTTGATGTCATTGGCAGTCCCACAGTACAATGTGCCCAGCCGCTTTTACTTCAGCAGGCAAGCTGTCACTGCCCTGCACAAGCATGTGGAGGGACACATAACACACGCGCTACTGAACGCCGTCAGTAGCAAGGTCCACCTCGCCACCGATGCGTGGACCAGTCAACATGGACAGGGGCGATACCTTTCCCTCACTGCCCATTGGGTTAATGTCGTTGAGCCGGGTACAGATCGTGCGAGTGGCGCAGGACGTGTCCTGCCCACTCCAAGGATTGCAGGAATCCATTCTGTACGCATTGACTCCTCCTCTTACACCAGTTCCTCAGAATCATCGCGGCAGGAGCCATCACAGTCCACCTCCACATGGACCCGTGATGAACGTTTACCTGTTATGACCGACATGAGCACAGCCGTGGCCAAACGTCAACAGGCCGTCTTGAAATTAATTTCTTTGGGGAATCGAAGCCACACAGTGCAGGAGCTCTGGAATGCCATCAAGCAGGAGAGCGATGTGTGGTTTGTGCCAGCGAATCTCCAGCCAGGCATGGTAGTGTGTGATAATGGCCGAAATCTGGTGGCAGCTCTGGGCCTCGGCAACCTCACTCACATCCCATGTCTGGCACATGTGCTCAATTTGGTCGTGCAGAGTTTTTGAGGGACTATCCGGATCTTGATGCACTGCTGCACAAGGTCCACCTAGAGTGTGCTCACTTGCGGCGTTCCAGCATGGCAAAATCGCGCATTGCGGCTCTGCAGCGCCGACACCGCCTGCCGGAACATCGCATCATATGTGACCTACCTACCAGGTGGAATTCCACGTTACATATGTTGGAGCAGTTGTGTGAGCAGCAGCAAGCTGTAATGGAGTACCAGCTGCATCAGGCACAAAGAAGTCGCACTCCGCGCTGTTCAGACTTCACAACCACAGAGTGGGCCACTATGAAGGACGTCTGCCAGGTTTTGCGTCCCTTCGATTATTCCACGCGGATGGCGAGTGCAGATGATGCACTAGTCAGCATGACTGTCCCCCTTATCTGCCTGCTTGAAAAATCACTGCAAGCGCTAAGGGATGATGTTGTGGAAGAGGTGGAGGATGAGGATTCACCATTTCCATCATCTTCTGGACAGTCAGCGCCTTGTGGTTCCTCACAAACGCTTAGGCAGGGGACAGTTTGTGAGGAGGATGAGGAGGTGTCAATGGAGGAGGAAGACATCCATCCAGAGGAGGGAGTTACACAATTGTCCAGTAGTCAGTGTGTACAGCGAGGGTGGGGTGATGACGAGCGGGCAGAGATCACGCCTCCAGCAGGGGACAGCGTTTCTTGGCCAGTTGGCAGTCTGCAGCACGTGGTGGATTACATGCTGCAGTGCCTGAGAAACGACTGCCGCATCGCCCACATTCTCAACATGCCTGATTATTGGGTGTTCACCCTCCTCGATCCTCGCTACCAGGACAACGTAGAAAGCCTCATCACACCGTTGAACCGGGAGCGAAAAATGCGGGAGTACCAAGAGACACTGGTGAATTCCATCATCTTCTCCCTTCCAACTGAGAGAAGTGCTGCTAGTGCATTACAAAGCAGCTCAGTGCGTCCAGGCAGTGGAGGGGGCTCTGCACAAAGAGGGAGCAGAAGCAGTGCCTCTGCCCAAGGCAAGACCAGTATGGCCCAACTGTGGCACAGTTTTTTGTGCCCGCCACAAAAATCTACACCATCACAGACGGCTCCAGTCAGAAGGAGGCAACGGTTACGTCAGATGGTGACAGACTACATGTCCTGCCCTCTTGCTGTACTCCCAGACGGCTCTTCCCCTTTCAAGTTTTGGGTCTCAAAAGCTGGATACAGGACCAGAGCTAAGCTAGTATGCATTGGAGGTGCTGGCTTGCCCTGCGGCTAGAGTATTACCGGAACGCGTCTTTAGTGCTGCATGTGGTGTACTAACTGACCGTCGCATGCGACTATCCTCCAATAACGTTGACCGGCTTACTTTCCTGAAAATGAACAAGGCCTGGATCTCGCAGGAATTTGCCACTCCTGTTCCTGATTAAATAATTAGGTGACTGTCTACTGTATCCAGGTCTCCTGTTGTGTTCATCTTTCTACCACCTGAACTTTAATTCCTGGGCTCCAACACCGCCAGTTGAGGCTCAGAAGTGCCATCTGCACAGTCAAAACATACGACCCAGTGTAATTGGGTTTCAGTAACGTCAGCTGATCCCCAGCTGTGTAGCCGGCAATGTGTCCTGCGACCGCCACGCTGACACAACAACTGAAATGTAAGGGAACCTGTCCCCTCCCCCAAGGCGTTTGTTACTGAAAGAGCCACCTTGTGCAGCAGCAATGCTGCACAAGGAAAAGGTAGCTATTTTTGTTTAGCTCCTTGCACACGCAGAACTTTTCACTTATAAAATGTGTCCACTGATACCGTAAAACCGTCCCGGAGGTGGGACTTTCCTTCGTAATATGACGCAGCACAGCTGTCATTCCTACCCCCTTGGCGCCGTGCCCCGGCTCTTCAGCGTTGTTTGATTCCGTCCCGGAGCCTGCGCTGTTATGTTATCCCTTGGCCAGGCACACTTAGCGCTGCCCCTCTTCTGACATCGTTTGGTGTCAGGCTGACTGCGCCTGTGCGGCCGCGCTGGCCGAGAGCCCGCCTCGCAGTGTCTTCTGATTTAATCCCACTAGGGGCCTGAGATCCATGGACATGCGCAGTGCATATCTGAACCTCCGCCTCTCACTCATCTCCCTACGCCTTCTTCAGACTGTGCGCCATCAGCTGATCCCTAATAGCATGCCACGGCCGTGACGCCGCACAGTCTGAAGAAGCCGTAGGGAGGGGAGTGAGAGGCGAGGATATGCACTGCGCATGGCCACGGATCCCAGGCCCGCGGTGGGATTACATTAGACATCACTGCGAGGCGGGCTCTCGGCCAGCGCGGCCGCACAGGCGCAGCCAGCCTGACACCAAATGATGTTAGAAGATGGGCAGCGCTAAGTGTGCCTGGCCAAGGGATAACATAACAGCGCAGGCTCCGGGTCGGAATCAAACAACGCTGAGGAGCCGGGGCACGGCGCCAAGGGGGTAGGTGTTGTGAATTTGGTTTTTGGGCTCCCCCGGTGGTCACTGGTGGTACTGGACTTGTGTGCTTTTCTTTCTCTGTTCACCTGTTTCCATCTGGATATGGGTGTATCCTATTTAGCCTTGCTGCTCAGTCATTCTGGCGCCGGCCATCAATGTAACCAGAGCCTTTCTGTTGCATGTACCTGCTCCAGTCTTCTGATCAGCTAAGTTGGACTATTTAGTCCTTGGTCTATTTTTGTATGTTTTGTCCAGCGTGCAGTTATGTGACTCTCTGCAGCTGGAAGCTCTTGTGGACTGAAATTACCACTCCGGTGTCATGAGTTGACACATGAGTTTAAGGTAATTTCAGGATGGTATTTTCTAGGGTTTTGTAGCTGACCGTGAAGTCCCCTTTTGTATTTTTCTGCTATCTAGTTAAGTGGGCCTTGCTGTGCTAAATCTGCTTTCATACTACGTGTGTCTTTTCATCTGATTTCACCGTTATTATATGTGGGGGGCTGCTATCAACTTTTGGGGTATTCTCTGGAGGCAAGCCAGGTCTGTGTTTCTTCTTCCAGGGGTAGTTAGATCTCCGGCTGGCACGAGGCGTCTAGAGAAAACGCAGGCACGCTCCCCGGCTACTTTTAGTTGCGTGAATAGGTTTAGTATCGCGGTCAGCTCCAGATTCCATCACCCGAGAGCTTGTCCGTTTTTCTTATGCTTCTAACGTTCCCCTGCCATTGGGAACCATGACAGGTAGGAATTACAGCTGTGCTGCGTCATATTACGAAGGAAAGTCCCACCTCGGGGTCGGTCTCACAGTATCAGGGGACACATTTTATAAGTGTTTAGTTCTGTGTTTGCAAGGAGCATAATGAAAAGAGCCACCTTTTCCTTTTGCATCCTTTGTGCTGCACAACCTGGCTCTTTCAGCTACAAACGCCTTGGGGGGGGGGTTAAAGGTTCCCTTTCGACTTTCTCCAATCAGGCTTCGGCCTACACTGTGTTCCTCTGCTCCTCCTGCTGTCCCTGGGCTCCAACACCGCTAGATGTTGCCTGGAAGTGCTGTCCACACAGTCAACAGTCGCTCCTCTGTTCTTGGGGCTCAGTAACGTCAGCTGTTCCCCAGCTGTGTGTGTCGCAATCCCTCCTATCTCCTCCACCTCCTCCTCCTGCTGTCCCTGGGCTCCAGCACCGCTAGTTGTTGCCTGGTAGTGCTGTCCGCACAGTCAACAGTCGCTCCTCTGTTCTTGGGGTTCAGTAACGTCAGCTGTTCCCCAGCTGTGTGTGTGGCAATCCCTCCTATCTCCTCCACCTCCTCCTCCTGCCGTCCCTGGGCTCCAACACCGCTAGTTGTTGCCTGGTAGTGCTGTACGCACAGTCAACAGTCACTCCTCTGTTCTTGGGGTTCAGTAACGTCAGCTGTTCCCCAGCTGTGTGTGTGGCAATCCCTCCTATCTCCTCCACCTCCTCCTCCTGCTGTCCCTGGGCTCCAACACCGCTAGTTGTTGCCTGGTAGTGCTGTACGCACAGTCAACAGTCGCTCCTCTGTTCTTGGGGTTCAGTAACGTCAGCTGTTCCCCAGCTGTGTGTGTGGCAATCCCTCCTCTCTCCTCCACCTCCTCCTCCTGCTGTCCCTGGGCTCCAACACCGCTAGTTGTTGCCTGGTAGTGCTGTACGCACAGTCAACAGTCGCTCCTCTGTTCTTGGGGTTCAGTAACGTCAGCTGTTCCCCAGCTGTGTGTGTGGCAATCCCTCCTATCTCCTCCACCTCCTCCTCCTGCTGTCCCTGGGCTCCAACACCGATAGTTGTTGCCTGGTAGTGCTGTACGCACAGTCAACAGTCGCTCCTCTGTTCTTGGGGTTCAGTAACATCAGCTGTTCCCCAGCTGTGTGTGTGGCAATCCCTCCTCTCTCCTCCACCTCCTCCTCCTGCTGTCCCTGGGCTCCAACACCGCTAGTTGTTGTCCAGAAGTGCTGTCCGCACTGAGCCAAACACCTCGCCAATGTGTTAGTGGGGTTCAGTAATGCCTGCTGCTCCCCTGCTGTGTATACGGCAACGTGTCATGCGATCGCCACGCAGGCACAAGAACTTAAATTTAAGGGAACCTGTCCCCCCCCAAGGCTTTTGTTACTGAAAGAGCCACCTTGTGCAGCAGTAATGATGCAAAAGGAAAAAGTGCCTCTTTTCCTGGTGCTACTTGCACATGCTGAACCCAACACTTATGAAATGTGTCCCCTCACACCGTTAAACCGTCCGGTAGGTGGAACTTTCCTTTGTCATGTGACGCAGCACAGCCGTCATTCTTACCCCCTTGGTGTCGTGCACCGCCTCCTCAGTGTTGTTTGAATCTGTCCCGGAGCCTGTGCTATTAAGTTACCCCTTGGCCATGCACACATTTTGCGCTGCCAGTCTTCTGACATCATTTGGTGTCAGGCTGGCTGCGCCTGTGCGGCCGCACTGGCCGAGATCCCGCCTTGCAGTGTCTTCCGATATATTCCCACTGGGGGCCTGAGATCCATGGACATGCGCAGTGCATATCTGAACCTCCACCTCTCACTCATCTCCCTACGGCTTCTTCAGACTGTGCGGTGTCAGCTGATCCCTAATAGCATGCCATGTCCGTGACACCGCACAGTCTGAAGAAGCCGTAGGGAGGGGAGTGAGAGGCGAGGATATGCACTGCGCATGGCCACAGATCCCAGGCCCGCGGTGGGATTACATTAGACGACACTGCGAGGCGGGCTCTCGGCCAGCGCGACCGCACAGGCGCAGCCAGCCTGACACCAAATGATGTCAGAAGACGGGCAGCACAAAATGTGTGCATGGCCAAGGGCTAACCTAACAGCGCAGGCTCCGGGACAGATTCAAACAACGCTGAGGAGGCGGCGCACATCGCCAAGGGGGTATGAATGATGGCTGTGCTGTGTCACATGACAAAGGAAAGTTCCACCAACCGGACGGTTTAACGGTGTGAGGGGACACATTTCATAAGTGTTAGGTTCAGCATGTGCAAGGACCATAATTAAAAGAGCTAAGTTTACCTTTTCCAGCATTAGTGCTGTACAAGATGGCTCTTTCAGCTACAAACGCCTGGGGGGGGGTTAAAGCTTCCCTTTCAACTTGCTCCAGTGCAGGCTTCGGCCTACACTCTGCTCCACCTGCAGAGCCGGGGCTCCAACAACGCTAGTTGCTGTCCGGAAGTGCTGGCTCCACAGAGCAAAACACCCGCCACTCTGTCAGTGGGGTTCAGCAACGCCAGCTGTACCCCTGCTGTGTAGCTGGCAGCGTGTCCTGCAACAGCCACGCAGACACAACAGACCTAAAGCTGCCGCCTGTGCAGGCTTCGGCCTACACTCCGCTCCCTCTACTCCTCCTGCTGATCCTGGGCTCTAACACCGCCAGTTGGGGCCCAGAAGTGCTGGCTGCACAGAGCCAAACACCTCGCCAATGTGTCTGTGGGGTTCAGCACCGCCAGCTGTTCCCCTGCTGTGTAGCTGGCATCGTGTCCTGCAACAGCCACGCAGACAAAAGAACTGAAATTGAAGGGAACCTGTCCCCCCTCCCCCAGGTGTTTGTATGTTTTACAGCCACCTTGTACAGCAGTAATGCTGCATGTGGGCAAGGTGGCTCATAAACTTATTCTCCTTGTACACGTGGAACAGAACACGTCTACAATGTGTCCCCTGAGACCATTAAACGTCCCTGAGGTGTGACTTTACTTTGTAATGACACGCAACAACCCCCTTGGTAGCACAGCCCGTCTTCTGGCATCATTGTTTGGCTGGCTGCGCCTCTGTGGCCACCCTGCCCCACACAACGCCCCTCAGTGTCTTATTTATTTTGACTGCGAGGGTGTGATTGACGGGCATGAGTAGTGCATATCTTCGCCAGGCTGTCACTCAGCTCCTTCCGCCTTCTTCAGACTGTGTGGCTTCATGGCCGTGGCATGCGATAAGGGATCAGCTGACGCCGCACAGTCTGTAGCAGGTGTAAGGACACGAGCGAGAGGCGAACATATGTACTGCGCCAGGCCATGAATCCCAGCCCCGCAGTGTGAAACACTGTAAAGACACTGCAGGGCTGGGATTCATGGGCATCGCGAACCGCACCAGCCGACATGAAATGATGTCAGAAGACAGGCAGCTCATGGCCAAGGGATTACGCAACAACGCAGACTCCTGTACAGCAACATGCGATGCTCAGGAGGCCACGCCAAGCACCAAGGTGGTATTTTTGCCAGCTGTGCTGCATCTCATTACAAAGGGAACTCCCGCCTCCAAGACAGATTGACTGTATAAGGGCAAAAATGTTGTACGTGTTTCATTCAGCTTGTGCAAGGAACAAAATTAAAAGAGCAACCTTTGACTTGTGCAGCACTACTGCTGCATAAGGCGTGGCTCTTGTAGTTTGTAATCCCTGAGGGGGGGTTAAAGGTTACCTTTGAAATCGGTTCAATTAGGCTTCAGCCTACACTCTGCTCCCTCTCCTCCTGCTGACCCTGGGCTCTAACACCGCCAGTTGGGGCCCGGTACTGCTAGCTGCACAGAGAAAAACACCAGCCAATGTGTCAGTGGGGTTCAGCACCGCCAGCTGTTCCCCTGCTGTGTAGCCGACAACGTGTCCTGCAACAGCCACGCAGACACAAAGCTGCCGCCGGTGCAGGCTTCGGCCTACACTCTGCTCCCTCTCCTCCTGCTGACCCTGGCTCTAACACCGCCAGTTGGGGCCCGGTACTGCTAGCTGCACAGAGAAAAACACCAGCCAATGTGTCAGTGGAGTTCAGCACCGCCAGCTGTTCCCCTGCTGTGTAGCCGGCAACGTGTCCTGCAACAGCCACGCAGACACAAGAACTGAAATTGAAGGGAACCTGTCCCCCCTCCCCCAGGTGTTTGTATGTTTTACAGCCACCTTGTACAGCAGTAATGCTGCATGTGTGCAAGGTGGCTCATAAACTTATTCTCCTTGCACACGTGGAACAGAACACGTCTATAATGTGTCCCCTGAGACCATTAAAACGGCCCTGAGATGTGACTTTACTTTGTAATGACACGCAACAACCCCCTTGGTAGCACAGCCCTTCTTCTGACATCATTGTTTGGCTGGCTGCACCTCTGCGGCTGCCCTGCCCGACACAACGCCCCTCGGTGTCTTATTTATTTTGACGGCGAGGGTGTGATTGACGGGCATGAGCAGTGCATATCTTCGCCAGGCTGTCACTCAGCTCCTTCCGCCTTCTTCAGACTGTGCGGCTTCATGGCCATGGCATGCGATAAGGGATCAGCTGACGCCACACAGTCTGAAGCAGGTGTAAGGACCCGAGTGTGAGAGGCGAACATATGTACTGCGCCAGGCCATGAATCCCAGCCCCGCAGTGTTTTAACAATGTAAAGACACTGCGGGGCTGGGATTCATGGTCATCGCGAACCGCAGCGGCCAACATTAAATGATGTCAGAAGATGGGCAGCGCATGGCCAAGGGATAACACGACAGCGCAGACTGCTGTGCAGCAAATAACGACGCTCAGGAGGCTGCGCCCAGCACCAAGGTGGGATTTTTGACAGCTGTGCTGCATCTCATTACGAAGGGAACTCACGCCTCCAAAACAGTTTGACTGCTTAAGGACCTAAATGTTATACGTGTTTCTTTCTGCGTGTGCAAGGAGCAAAAATAAAAGAGCAACCTTTGACTTGTGCAGCATTACTGCTGCCCAAGATGTGGCTCTTGTAGTTTGTAACCCCTGAGGGGGGGTTAAAGGTTACCTTTAAAATCGGTTCAATTAGGCTTCGGCCTACACTCTGCTCCCCCTGCAGAGCCTGGGCTCCAACACCGCCAGTTGGTGCCCCGAAGTGCTGGCTGCACAGAGAAAAACACCTCGCCAATGTGTCAGTGGGGTTCAGCACCACCAGCTGTTCCCCTGCTGTGTAGCCGGCAACGTGTCCTGCAACAGCCACGCAGACACAAAGCTGTGGCCAGTGCAGGCTTCGGCCTACACTCTGCTCCCTCTCCTCCTGCTGACCCCTGGGCTCTAACACCGCCAGTTGGCGCCCGGTACTGCTGGCTGCACAGAGCCAAACACCTCGCCAATGTGTCAGTGGGGTTCAGCACCGCCAGCTGTTCCCCTGCTGTGTAGCCGGCAACGTGTCCTGCAACAGCCACGCAGACACAAAGCTGCCGCCAGTGCAGGCTTCGGCCTACACTCTGCTCCCTCTCCTCCTGCTGACCCCTGGGCTCTAACACCGCCAGTTGGCGCCCGGTACTGCTGGCTGCACAGAGCCAAACACCTCGCCAATGTGTCAGTGGGGTTCAGCACCGCCAGCTGTTCCCCTGCTGTGTAGCCGGCATCATGTCCTGCAACAGCCACGCAGACACAAGAACTGAAATTGAAGGGAACCTGTCCCCCCTCCCCCAGGCGTTTGTATGTTTCACAGCCACCTTGTACAGCAGTAATGCATGTGTGCAAGGTGGCTCAGAAACTTATTCGCCTTGCACACGTGGAACAGAACAAGTCTAAAATGTGTCCTCTGTGACCATTAAACCGTCCCTGAGGTGTGACTTTCCTTTGTAATGACATGCTGCAACCCCCTTGGTAGCACTGCCCGTCTTCTGGCATCATTGTTTAGCTGGCTGTGCCTCTGCGGCCGCCCTGCCCCACACAACGCCCCTCGGTGTCTTATTTATTTTGACTGCGAGGGTGTGATTGATGGGCATGAGCAGTGCATATGTTCGCCTGTCCCTCATCTCCTTCCGCCTTCTTCAGACTGTGCGGCTTCATGGCCGTGGCATGTGATAAGGGATCAGCTGACGCCGCACAGTCTGAAGCAGGTGTAAGGACCCGAGTGTGAGAGGCGAACATATGTACTGCGCCAGGCCATGAATCCCAGCCCCGCAGTGTTTTAACAATGTAAAGACACTGCAGGGCTGGGATTCATCGTCATCACGAACCGCACCGGCCAACATTAAATGATGTCAGAAGATGGGCAGCGCTAACAGCGCAAGGCCAAGGGACAATACGACAGCGCAGACTCCTGTGCAGCAAATAACGACGCTCAGGAGGCCGCGCCCAGCACCAAGGTGGGATTTTCGACAGCTGTGCTGCGTCTCATTACGAAGGGAACTCATGCCTCCAAAACAGTTTGACTGCTTAAGGGCCTAAATGTTATACGTGTTTCTTTCTGCGTGTGCAAGGAGCAAAAATAAAAGAGCAACCTTTGACTTGTGCAGCATTACTGCTGCCCAAGCTGTGGCTCTTGTAGTTTGTAACCCCTGAGGGGGGGTTAAAGGTTACCTTTAAAATCGGTTCAATTAGGCTTCGGCCTACACTCTGCTCCCCCTGCAGAGCCTGAGCTCCAACACCGCCAGTTGGTGCCCTGAAGTGCTGGCTGCACAGAGAAAAACACCTCGCCAATGTGTCAGTGGGGTTCAGCACCGCCAGCTGTTCCCCTGCTGTGTAGCCGGCAACGTGTCCTGCAACAGCCACGCAGACACAAAGCTGCCGCCAGTGCAGGCTTCGGCCTACACTCTGCTCCCCCTGCTGACCCTTTGCTCCAACACTGCTAGTTGGGGCTCTAGGAAGATAAGCTTGAATAGGTCCCCATCCTGGTTCCAGCACCGTCAGCTGGTTCCGGGCAGAGCCTTTGGCTTAGGTGCCTCCTTCTAGGTATCCGAGTTCCACCAACGTCAGGTGGTCCTTGGTAGTGCTTTCAGGCACGTGTATCTCCTGCTTAGTAACCGGGTTCCAGTAACGTCAGCTGGTCCTCGGTAGTTCCATTGGCTCTTGGACCTTCGGCTACCCATCCGGGTTCCAGTACCGTCAGCTGGTTCTCGGCAGTGTCTTTTGCTCTTGTACCTTCTGCTCCCCATCCTGGTTTCAGTACCGTCAGCTGGTTCCGGGCAGAGCCTTTGGCTTAGGTGCCTCCTTCTGGGTATCCGAGTTCCACCAACGTCAGGTGGTCCTTGGTAGTGCTTTCAGGCACGGGTACCTCCTGCTTAGTAACCGGGTTCCAGTAATGTCAGCTGGTCCTCGGTAGTTCCATTGGCTCTTGGACCTTCGGCTACCCATCCGGGTTCCAGTACCGTCAGCTGGTTCTCGGCAGTGTCTTTTGCTCTTGTACCTTCTGCTCCCCATCCTGGTTCCAGTACCATCAGCTGGTTCCCGGCAGAGCCTTTGGCTTAGGTGCCTCCTTCTGGGTATCCAAGTTCCACCAACGTCAGGTGGTCCTTGGTAGTGCTTTCAGGCACGGGTACCTCCTGCTTAGTAACCGGGTTCCAGTAACCTCAGCTGGTCCTCGGTAGTTCCATTGGCTCTTGGACCTTCGGGTAGCCATCCGAGTTCCAGTTCCATCAGCTGTTTCTCGGCATTTTCTCAGCCTTCTTTTACCTTCTGCTACATTTCCAAGTTCAAGACCCTAAAGATGACGACCCGGAAGACCACCCCTAAGATGACAACGACACCAGAGACGACAACCACTGAGATGATGACGACCCTGGAGACGATGACCCTGAAGACCACCCGGATGACGACGACCCCGGAGACGACGACCCTGGAGACGACGACGACATGGGAGACCGAGAAGCAGAAGAACAAGAGGCTGCAGAACAAAGAGCAGAAGAACATTAAGCATAACACTAAATATCAGAGCAAAAGATATTATCTAAATTATAAGCAGAAGAAGACTAAGCAGTGTATGGGGGTGAGTCCGTTCCTCCTCGTGGTGCCCCTGGATAAAGCCTGATGCTGCAGGCCAAACTGAACGTGGACAAATGTAACTCTTTTGTGACAGGCAGAACGGAAGGTGTAATCTTCAAACTTTTATAGATAACAACTACGGGAATGCCTGTCACAAATAATAATATGATGAAGAAGTTGAATATGAAGAAGATAATAGTTAAATAAAAAGAATATGAACAATGTAAAAAAAAAAATATAGGTAGAAGATGAAGAAGAAGATGAATAAGGTGAAGATAGTTGATGTCAAAGAAGCTGATGATGAGGATAATGAAGAAGAAAATGTGGGAGAAGTAAAATAGAAGGTGAAGGGCGTGGAAGTAGTGAAACATCAATATCTGACAAAATAAAAAAAAAATTAACATAGTTAAAATCTTTCTAACGCCGAACGTCATAAAAAAAAATTAAATTCCTGCTATTCTATTTGATGGGGCTAAACCTCTGTGACTTTAATGTCTCCGCCATGTCCCCCAATACATCCTACATTATTCTTAGTTGTTTTCCTTCATGTAGAATGATCCTACAAGGAAAGAAAGGGTTTATTTTAATTCCGATATTTTCGTCCCATTGACTTGCATTGGGATTGGGTATCGGTATCGGATTAGATCCGATTAGTGTTGAGCATTCCGATGCTGCAAGTATCGGGTATCGGCCGATACTTGCTGTATCGGAATTCCGATACCGGGATTCCGATACTCTTGTGGTATCGGGTATCGGGTATCGGAACAACATTAATGTTAAAATGTGTAAAATAGAGAATTAAAATAAAAAATATCGCTATACTCACCTGTCCGACGCAGCCGGGACCTCAGCGCAGGAACCGGCAGCGTTGTTTGTTTAAAATTCCAGCTTTTACATGGTTACGCGAAGTCCCGGCTTGTGATTGGTCAGGGCGGCCATGTTGCCGGGCCGCGGACCAATCACAGCAAGCCGTGACGAAAATACGTCACGGCTTGCTGTGATTGGTCCGCGTCCCGGCAACATGGCCGCCATTAACCAATCACAAGCCGTGACGTCACGGGAGGCTGGAAACGCGCTCATTTTAAAAAGGGCGCGTGTCCAGCCTCCCGTGACGTCACGGCTTGTGATTGGTTGCGTCGCGGTCAACCAATCACAAGCCGGGAGGCTGGACACGCGCCCATTTCAAAATGAGCGCGTCCAGCCTCCCGGCTTGTGATTGGTTGATCGCGGCGCAACCAATCACAAGCCGTGACGTCACGGGAGGCTGGACACGCGCCCATTTCAAAATGAGCGCGTCCAGCCTCCCGGCTTGTGATTGGTTGATCGCGGCGCAACCAATCACAAGCCGTGACGTCACGGGAGGCTGGACACGCGCCCATTTTAAAATGAGCGCGTGTCCAGCCTCCCGTGACGTCCCGGCTTGTGATTGGTCAGGGCGGCCATATTGCCGGGACGCGGACCAATCACAGCAAGCCGTGACGTAATTTCGTCACGGCTTGCTGTGATTGGTCCGCGTCCCGGCAACATGGCCGACCTGACCAATCACAAGCCGGGAATTCACGTAACCAAGTAATAGCGCGATTTTTAAACAAACAACGCTGCCGGTTCCCTCGCTGAAGTCCCGGCTGCGTCGGACAGGTGAGTATAGCAATATTTTTTATTTTAATTCTTTCTTTTACACATTTATATGGTTCCCAGGGCCTGAAGGAGAGTTTCCTCTCCTTCAGACCCTGGGAACCATCAGGGATACCGTCCGATACTTGAGTCCCATTGACTTGTATTGGTATCGGGTATCGGTATCGGATTGGATCCGATATTTTGCCGGTATCGGCCGATACTTTCCGATACCGATACTTTCAAGTATCGGACGGTATCGCTCAACACTAGATCCGATACTTTGACGGTATCGGCCGATACTTTCCGATACCGATACTTTCCGATATCGGAAGGTATCGCTCAACACTAATGACAAGGTGGGTTACAGCAGGCTGTTTCACATTTAGCTACTGAAAAAAAAATTAATTAGAATGCTATACTCATCCATGGAGCACAATAGAAGCAGTGCACAATACACTTGTAGGACCTGTGCCCTGCTGGCTTTGTCTGTGGACCTCAGTAACGGCAACAAAAAAAACTGCTGGAAGCTAAATTTATCAGCCACACTGGACACTAGCTACCTACACTATCTCACTGATATACAACCGCCTAACTAGCAAAAATCTTGCTATTAACAGCACCAGCGTCAGGAGTAGCCTCTCTGCATTGTTACAGTGTCAAAATGGCACTAAATCAAGATGTCCGCTATTTATATGGAGAGGGACATGTGATTTCAGCAGCCAATGACACAAGTTGTTGTGTCAGGACATTGTGGATGTTTCCTGCGCCCTGGTTGGCTAGCCGCAATGTGCACACATAAAGTTGGAAAGAAAAAAAAAATGACTGTTAACAAGAACACCGTGCCTCTGAGCTCTGCAAACCCTCTCCCCTCATCAAACATGGGACAAACGCTCATGATACGCCACCATTATTGCTGCTAAAATGCTGAAAATAACTTTGTGGCAATGCAAATATTTTCCAGCATTTTTTACCTAATGGAATATACCGATGACACACCTGCGCTAATGGGGAGGGGATACTGCGTACACTTCGGTGCTGCCTGCTGTGAGGGAAAAACGGAGCCGATTGCACTCTGCTTAATGAAGAATGTCCGGTATGCAGAAAAATGCCCAAGTGCTGTGATTACAGCGGGATGGTGATTTACCCGCTAGACTCTGCTAATCATGCGCTAGACGCTGGCAGTCATATGGCTCCCTTTTGCAATATACATAAATACACATGCACTTACTAGATGTAGGCGTGAAGATGGTTGTGGAGGTCAGTAGATGTCCAAGTCCCTTCTGCCGGTGAGCCGGGCTAGACCATGTGCCTCTAAGAAAATCCGGAGCCGACTATGCCCAGGTGGGAGGTTGGATGCTGGGCGTCTAGCAAGGGCAGGAACCGCTCACTCCTAGCGTGCCCCGGCCGGAAGCAATGCCGGAGCAGTAGCGGTGTGAAGGGGGGGGGGCGTGGCTAAGGTAGTGACGTCACAAGTAAGGCGGGTGCTTGTCAGGGCAACCAACCAATGCGTTTCGAAGGAGGTGCTCCTTCTTTGTCAGGGCTGGAGTTCCCTGAAGGACCCGTCCTTATATAGCCTACGCCCCCTGAGACAGATCTGCCCATCTAGCTCACATGTGACCATTAGTGGGCTCCCGTAGGGTAGAGTTTGTACCGCCCTATATGTTAAGTGTGCATGGGCAAATGTGTACGTGGTGTTATGGGCAAACTTGGGACATGGATATTAGTCTACAGTGTGGAGCATCCATAGCTGGATTACCTCTACGTTATGCGTACATGACCATAAGCTGACATAGGGATCTGGATGAGAAAAAGGAAAGGGGGAGGGGGGGGGGAGGAGTTGCAGGGGCTGAATGCGTGAGGGTTAAAAACATTAATCAGATAATACTTTATTTCCAATATAACTAAAAAATGTGAATCTAAAAAGCCGTGTAATTGTACACCTGGTTTTATCATAAGATGCAAGTTCAAACTAAGCTAAGAACAATAAAAGATAATAATAAAAAAAAAAATTATTCATTAAAAAATAAAATATAATATATTAGAGGTAAAAATGACTGTGGATCTACATAGTTAAACCTGGACACTTTAGATTTCCATGAGGTACTGACTACACCTAAGTCACCGTACCTGTAGTGCGATTAAATAAAACATTGCATGCTAGGCTTATGTGGAGTATAACAACTGTTTAGAGGTTAACTATGTCATTGAAACGCGTATAGCTCTATTTCCTGGTTGAGTCCCTTAGGGGCCAGGCTATCTAGTGTAAAAATCCATTTGGATTCAACCCTGGACATCATTTTTAGGAAATCTCCCCCCCTGGGGTTTTGGTGGACAACTTGTATACCACAAAAAAGGACGTTAGTGCAGGATCGATTATATTTTTCCAAGAAGTGGCGAGATAAGGGGTGTCCTTTGAAACCCTTCTGGATGTTGTCCAGATGTTCTTTGATCCTGACCTTCAAGGGCCTTTTAGTTCGGCCTACATATATCTTCTTGCACGGGCAAGTAAGTGTGTAGATGACCCCAGCCGTTTCACAAGAGATCGTATTCTTAATAGAAAAACTTCTGGTGCCGCTTGAGTCTAAAAATGTGGTTTGAGTACATTTTTTTGCGGGATGTACGAATACAGCAGGAACAATGTCCACATGAAGTAAATCCCATAGAACGATGGTCCGCCGATGATGAGAGTGCACCTTTCTTTACCAGAATCGGTTTCGTTGTGGGTGCTACAAGGAGACCCACATTCTGTGCCTTGGTATAGACAAATCTTGGGTTCTCGGGTAAAAGATCCCCAATAATTTTGTCTGTTTGTAAGATGGGCCAGTGCTTCCTGATTAAGTTAGTAAATTTTTTATATCCTGAGTGGAATTGCGTTACTATCGGTAAATTGTTGATTTGTTGGTGTAAATCTTGGGGAATGTTATCTATACCTATTTTGTGGACCAAGCTCTCCCTAGGTATTTGGCCCACTGCCTGTCTAGCCCTGTTTAGAGTTTGTGGGTTGTACCCCTTAGCTTCAAACTGTTTGGTGATGTGTGTCGTTTCTTCAATATAATCTTTAAGGTCAGTACAATTCCTTCTGACACGGGTGTACTGGCCCTTCAGGATATTAGTAAGCCAGGCTGGGAGGTGGCAGCTTTGGATGTGTATGTAGCTATTTGAATCTACCTCTTTGCGGAAACATTTGGTTTTTAGTGTGTTGTTTTCCACATAGATTGTAAGATCTAGAAAGTTGATTTCAGAATTGCTGATAGTAGGTGTAAATTCTAAACCAAATTGGCTGTTGTTTAGATTAGAAATGAAAAGGTTGAGTTCGGTGGTTGTACCCTCCCAGATGAACAGAATATCGTCGATAAAACGACGCCAAAGTTTCAAGCCAGTGTGCAATGAACCATCCTTATAGATAGATTGTTGCTCCCAGTTGCCTACGTATATGTTGGCGTAACTAGGTGCGAAGCGCGTGCCCATCGCGGTGCGCCATCTTTGCAAGTAAAATTGGTTCTCATACTGAAAATAGTTGTGCTTGAGTATGAACTCTATACTTTCTAAAAGGAACTGGATTTGAGGTTTTTTATACACACCTAAGGACTGTAGGAATACCTGTGCTGATTCACAACCCTTTTCATGGTTGATTACAGTGTATAGGGACCTAATGTCAAGGGTACCCAAGTGTCATGAATCCCCAATGGCTAGGGATAGCACAGGACAAGCAAAGTACAAATAGATAACGGACGAGCTCTAGGGTGATGGAACCTGGGCTGACCGCTGCCCTACGCCTGACAAACGCAACTAGAGATAGCCAGGGAGCGTGCCTACATTGGTTCTAGACGCCACGCACCAGCCTAAGAGCTAACTAGTACTGCAGAGAAAATAAAGACCTCACTTGCCTCCAGAGGAATGAACCCCAAAAGATATAGTTGCCCCCTCACATGTATTGACGGTGAAATGAGAGGAAGGCACACACATAGAGATGATATATATAGTTTTAGCAAATTGAGGCCCGCTGTAAACTAGAAAGCAGAACGATACAAAAGGGGACTGAGCGGTCAGCAAAAAACCCTAATCAAAAAAACCATCCTGAGATTACAAGAACCCATGTGCCAACTCATGGCACATGGGGAGAACCTCAGTCCACTAGAGCTACCAGCTAGCATAGAGACATAATCAGCAAGCTGGACAAAAAAACCAAACAACTGAAAATCAGCACTTAGCTTATCCTGAAAGATCTGGGAGCAGGTAGGCAGGAACCAAACAGAGCACATCTGAACACATTGATAGCCGGCAAGGGAATGACAGAAAGGCCAGGTAAAATAGGAAACACCCAGCCTCTGATGGACAGGTGGAAACCAAAGGCCGCAACCCACCAAAGTCACCCAGTACCAGCAGTAACCACCAGAGGGAGCCCACAAACAGAATCCACAACACCCAAGATAAAGTGATTTTGCCAGATGATAGGTTCCAAAACTTGTATAGTGTGGGTAGTGTCTTTGAGATAGGCCGGGATCAGTGGCATGCATTTCTGAAGATGCAAGTCCACATACTTCAAAAGATTGGCAGTGAGACAATTTATGCCCGATATGATAGGGCGACCTGGTGGGTTTACTGTGTTCTTGTGGATTTTTGGTATGTGATAAAAGATGGCTATTGTTGGGGTTCAATTGTTAATAAAACAAAATTCCTTTTTGCTTAGAATCCCCAGTGATTTGCCTTTTAGGGCTAGGTGATTAAGCTTATGAGTATAATTGGCAGTGGGGTTGAACAACAGTTTTTTGTATGTTATGGTATCACTAAGGAGTCTCAATGCCTCATTATGGTATGTAGCACGATCTAAGACCACTATGCCGCCCCCTTTGTCCGCAGGGTGGATAACTATATTGTGGTTGGCTTGTAAGTCCACAATTGCTTTCTTTTCACTTGCATTGAGATTATGTGGTGTATACTTGGAATGGTTTATGTTAAGCTTTTTAATGTCTGTGGTGACTAGGGTCTCAAAGGACCGGAAGGCATTTGAATATTCATTGATAGGATTGAACGTGGATTGGGGTGCCAGGTTGGTGTGGATGTATTCCGTGGTAGTGGTAAGGTGGATGTTGTTTATGTTAGTACCCTTTTTTAGGAAGTACTTTTTTAGGGCCAGATTCCGCATGAATTTCTTAATGCTAATGAATAGGTTAAATGGGTTCGCTTTAGCTGTGGGCGCAAATTTGAGACCTTTTTGTAACAGATTCTTCTCACCTTGAGTGAGTTGGTATGAACTGAGATTAAAGATTTTCTGGGTATGGGCTTGAAGTTTATTGGTTTTGGTTATATTTTTCTTTTGGGCGAGTTTCCCACCCCTCTTACCTCTTTTCGTTTTGAATTTTGAGGAAGGAAAAAATCCCGTTTGATAGTCGAGTGCACAACGGGTTTTATGCTAGTTTTATCTACATGATTTTTATTGATAACCCTATTTGGAACCCTCCTCTGATTGTTGTTGGGATTTGTGTCTCTTGTTTGTTTATTTTTCATTTGGTTAGGAAGTCTACTGTTAGCTTTACTTGCTAGAGTTGGATATGATAAACGATAGTTCATACTTGTAGTAGGGATAGGGTCCTCCCATTCTGTCGTGGTTTCCACCTCCTCCCCCATTATGGAGAGTTGGGAAAACTGGTTCGAGGTAGGAATTTGGATGTTTTCCACAATATTGGGTTCCCCCGATGGGGGGCTAACCTCCTCGATATAGATGTTTGGAGAGTCAATACTGATTGGGGGTTCCATCAGTGTGTTTTCCCCGTTGGTTCTAGTAGGGATTGACAATGGGGTGTATTGGGTAGAGTTCGTGTTGGTATACGTGGAGAATACCAAAGATATATCTTCCGGATGGTTCGTTGGGGATGAATTGTATTCGTCAACTGTTACAAATTCATTGCTGGGACTAGGTGTAGGTTCATTAGGGAATTTGTTGGGTACAATGTTTTCAAATGGCAGATTGTCTCTGGTAAATTTTTTCATTTTTTTATTGATAATATCCTTTTCCTTTTCTTTTATTCTGTAAATGATTCTAGGGATAAGGTCATGAAGATCTTCTATATGATTATATGTTTTTAGTTGGTCAAATAGTCCCGTGATTGACTGATTAATTTTAGCCAAATTCATCCGGCTTTTATCAATTATGAAGTGGAGAGCTTTGTTAGAAAATGTTTGGAACATCGCATCCCATTCTTTCTGGATTTCAGGGTCTCCAAAGTCCCCTGCAAAGGTTTTCTGAATGACTAGCCCTTTAGGAACGATATCTGCTTCTGCGTACTTTTCCAATGAGGCAATCTCCCAAAGATTGCGCATCTCATTAACTAGTTGTTTTTCTAGCAATCTCAGTAAGGGCTTGACCTGGTCTAGGTTATTAATAGGTAGTTTGTGTTGAGAAAATTGGGTCTGGATAAATCTACGTCTGAAATCTCTATCAGTTATCAGTGCATCTAATGCCATCGTGCAGCTGCCTTAGTGTAAAAGCACAGAAAATAGAGATTGAAAAAAGGGGGGGTATACGTGTTTCAATGACATAGTTAACCTCTAAACAGTTGTTATACTCCACATAAGCCTAGCACGCAATGTTTTATTTAATCGCTCTACAGGTACGGTGACTTAGGTGTAGTCAGTACCTCATGGAAATCTAAAGTGTCCAGGTTTAACTATGTAGATCCACAGTCATTTTTACCTCTATTATATTATATTTTATTTTTTAATGAATAAAAAATTTTTTTTTATTATTATCTTTTATTGTTCTTAGCTTAGTTTGAACTTGCATCTTATGATAAAACCAGGTGTACAATTACACGGCTTTTTAGATTCACATTTTTTAGTTATATTGGAAATAAAGTATTATCTGATTAATGTTTTTAACCCTCACGCATTCAGCCCCTGCAACTCCTTTCCCCCCCATCCCCATTTCCTTTTTCTCATCCAGATCCCTATGTCAGCTTATGGCCATGTACGCATACCGTAGAGGTAATCCAGCTATGGATGCTCCACACTGTAGACTAATATCCATGTCCCAAGTTTGCCCATAGCACCACGTACACATTTGCCCATGCACCCTTAGCATATAGGGCGGTACAAACTCTACCCTACGGGAGCCCACTAATGGTCACATGTGAGCTAGATGGGCAGATCTGTCTCAGGGGGCGTAGGCTATATAAGGACGGGTCCTTCATGGAACTCCAGCCCTGACGAAGAAGGAGCACCTCCTTCGAAACGCGTTGGTTGGTTGCCCTGACAAGCACCCGCCTTACTTGTGACGTCACTACCTTAGCCACGCCCCCCCTTTCACACCGCTACTGCTCCGGCGTTGCTTCTGGCCGGGTCACGCTAGGAGTGAGCGGTTCCTGCCCTTGCTAGACATCCAGCATCCAACCTCCCACCTGGACATAGTCGGCTCCGGATTTTCTTAGAGGCACATGGTCCAGCCCGGTTCACCGGCAGAAGGGACTTGGACATCTACTGACCTCCTCAACCATCTTCACGCCTACATCTAGTAAGTGCATGTGTATTTATGTATATTGCAAAAGGGAGCCATATGACTGCCAGCGTCTAGCGCATGATTAGCAGAGTCTAGTGGGTAAATCACCATCCCGCTGTAATCACAGCACTTGGGCATTTTTCTGCATAACGGAAATTCTTCATTAAGCAGAGCGCAATCGGCTCCGTTTTTCCCTCACAGCAGGCAGCACCGAAGTGTACGCAGTATCCCCTCCCCATTAGCGCAGGTGCGTCATCTGTATATTCCAGTATATATTTTAGACAGGGTTCAGCACAGTCCCTGTCATCCCACCAGCAGCTTCTTTCCCCCCTCCCCCTATTGTTCGGACAGTGCAGCGCCAGTGTTTACCCCCCTTTTTTTCAATTTTTTACCTAATGTTACTGATTTTCTCCGATTTTATAACATTTTGCTCATGTTTCCGATCACAAATCCGAATGTGCATATTCATGCTGAATTTATGTTTGGCGATCGTTTTCTGAACAAATTTGATCATCACTATTCTTCACTAAAGGTATTAATGTAATTTGTATTTTTGAGCCGTTACAGCCATGTATTTACATTACATAACAAAATCGTGCTAGCAGGTTCTCTTTAGTCACACATCTGGATGATATTACATCCATTCTTTTAATATTTTGGTTTTGCAAAGATGAGATTTCAATCTATTAAATTATTAACCTTTTTTTATGAGGTTTATTTCTATATTTAACATGGATATTCATAAGACCGTTTCCTCTACATGCCAATAATTTCATATTAAAGATTTACCTTCTTAAGATCCTCATAAGTCTGCAACATAAAGTTATCTTTTCCCAGCAATGCCATCCATCCCTTCACGTGATTAAACCAAGATCCATATGGCACTGCAATGAATAAAATAGTACAGCGGAGAATATGCTTATAGCTGACAATTTTGTAAGTTTACATTAATTTTGATTACTTACTGTTGTCAGTTAAGAATCTTTTCAGAAAACAATCCATATTTTCTGAATCATGCAAGAATGCACTCATTTTTGAAAAATGATAAAGGGACACGGCGACATCTTTAGGACCTCTGATTGTATATATGATCTAAAACAAACATTTAAAAAACAAATGAAGAATGTATATTGTTATATTATTGTTTATACAATTTTTTGTATGACTACTTACTTTTAAGATGTATTTCCACTATAAAATAAAGGATGGGATTTCTTTCAAAATGGTGTCAAAACTAAATTAATCCACCCCAGAGGGTTAGCGCTATCGGGTGATCTTGATATTAATAACTGGCTTCTACATAATCTAATATGATGTTTTTCCTAATTAGTAACAAAAATGCAACACTGCATCACAACAGTTTAAAAAAGAAAAAAATAGGAACTGATGCTAACTAGGGTTGAGCGACTTTCATTTTTTTAAGATCGAGTCGGGTTTTGTGAAACCCGACTTTGTCCAGAGTCGAGTCGAGTGCAGTCGGCCGATTATTGCTGAAAGTCGGGGATCGACCGAAACACGAAACCCAATGCAAGTCAATGGGGAAGCATAGTCGTCAGTGAGTGGAGGCCAAGAAAACACCTACAGTGCCCATTTTAATGCCAAAAACATCCATTCTTGTTTCTGAAGCTTGTCAATCTTAATTAACTTTATAATAATAGTTGGGCATAGGGAATTGGGGGTCATTTGGCAAAAGTTGTGGGAGGAGTAGGGCTGGCTCAAGTTTTTCGTGGGCCCAGAAAACGCAGACTACGTCACGGCGGTGGAGCAGGGAGAGGTAAGTATTTCAACGTTGCAAGTGCTGTGATCCTGAGCAAGCAGGGGGGGCCCACTCGTTCGCATTGGCACTGGCACAGGGCCCCTCAAAGTACGGCGGTGTGTTTGCATGGCGGGGGCGCCTCCCACCAGCAGCGACACTTTTGCGTACTCTGAGGGGCCCTGTGCCAGTGACGTCGCCAACGAGTATGCCCCCCCCCACCTGATGAAGGAACCTGCACTTTCATCTGCACCTTCCTCTTTGTCCCTGTGTAAGGTGGTATAACATGCGGGAAGGGGAACTTTACTTTCAGCAGGGTCAGATTCTGGCTGTGTAGAGTGCAAGGGGAATGTAGTGGTCTAGGTCAATGTACCAGCAGACTCATCTAGCAGTGGCTGGGCAATGGGCAGGATGAAGAGGAAACAGATATAGGGCCAAAGAATAAAGTAGGCTAAATGCAGTTCAAAATTGGTAACAGGACTAAACAGGCGGCATTGCTTTGTTCAGTGGAGTAGCAAACCCAAGAGCAGCAGACACTGTTTCAAGGGCCCAACCACACTAGTAGGCCAAATGCAGTTTAATATCTGATAGTATAGGCCGAAAGCCAGAAGGTAGAAGCTCAGCTTTATTCAGTTGAGGACAACACCAGGGAGGGGCAGACACCGTTAGTAGGCCGGAACCACCAATTTTTAAAAAACAGCAGTTAATCAGAGCCAGAAGGTAGAAGCTCAGCTTTATTCAGTTGAGGGCAACACCAGGGAGGGGCAGACACCGTTAGTAGGCCGGAACCACCAATTTTTTAAAAAACAGCAGTTAATCAGAGCCAGAAGGTAGAAGCTCAGCTTTATTCAGTTGAGGACAAACACCAGGGAGCAGCAAACAGAGGTATTAGGCCCCATCCAGCAATTAAAAAAAAAACAAAAAAAAAACAAAAACTTAATCAGAGCCAGAAGGTAGAAGCTCAGCTTTATTCAGTTGAGGACAACACCAGGCAGGGGCAGACTCCGTTAGTAGGCCGGAACCACCAATTTTTTAAAAAACAGCAGTTAATCAGAGCCAGAAGGTAGAAGCTCAGCTGTATTCAGTTGAGGACAACTTGAATTAGGGACTGCAGACAGACTTAGCAGGCTGTCCCCTGTGTGGACCATGCATCCAATACATTAACCCATTGCGCCACAAAGGACACGTAACCTTCCGTGGCCATGCCTACAGGTCCATGTGTCTGTTGTCAGGTGTACCTTTGGACTCACAGATTGACAGAATGCATGGACAATGCGGTCTTTAACATGCTGGTGGAGGGGTGGGATGGCTTTTCTCGCAAAAGAATTGTCAACTGGGTAGCTCATAGCGTGGTACAGCGTAGTCCATCATGGCTTTATTAACCCCTTCCTGACATCAGACGTACTATCCCGTCGAGGTGGGGTGGGCCCGTATGACCGCCGACGGGATAGTACGTCATCACCGATCAGCGGCGCTCACGGGGGGAGCGCGGCCGATCGCGGCCGGGTGTCAGCTGCATATCGCAGCTGACATCCGGCACTATGTGCCAGGAGCGGTCATGGACCGCCCCCGGCACATTAACCCCCGGCACACCGCGATCAAACATGATCGCAGTGTACCGGCGGTATAGGGAAGCATCGCGCAGGGAGGGGGCTCCCTGCGGGCTTCCCTGAGACACCCGGAGCAACGCGATGTGATCGCGTTGCTGCGAGGGTCTCCTACCTCCTTCCTGGCTGCAGGTCCCGGATCCAAGATGGCCGCGGCATCCGGGTCCTGCAGGGAAGGAGGTGGCTTACCGAGTGTCTGCTCAGAGCAGACACTTGGTAAGCCTGCAGCCCTGCACAGCAGATCGTCGATCTGGCAGAGTGCTGTGCACACTGCCAGATCAATGATCTGTGATGTCCCCCCCTGGGACAAAGTAAAAAAGTAAAAAAAAAATTTTTCCACATGTGTAAAAAAAAAAAAAAAATTCCTAAATAAATAATAAAAAAAATATATATATTATTCCCATAAATACATTTCTTTATCTAAATAAAAAAACAAAACAATAAAAGTACACATATTTAGTATCGCCGCGTCCGTAACGACCCAACCTATAAAACTGCCCCACTAGTTAACCCCTTCAGTAAACACCGTAAGGAAAAAAAAAAAAACGAGGCAAAAAACAACGCTTTATTACCATACCGCCGAACAAAAAGTGGAATAACACGCGATCAAAAAGACTGATATAAATATCCATGGTACCGCTGAAAACGTCATCTTGTCCCGCAAAAAACAAGCCGCCATACAGCATCATCAGCAAAAAAATAAAAAAGTTATAGTCCTGAGAATAAAGCGATACCAAAATAATAATTTTTTCTATATTTTAGTTTTTATCGTATAAAAGCGCCAAAACATAAAAAAATGATATAAATGAGATATCGCTGTAATCGTACTGACCCGAAGAATAAAACTGCTTTATCAATTTTACCAAACGCGGAACGGTATAAACGCCTCCCCCAAAAGAAATTCATGAATAGCTGGTTTTTGGTCATTCTGCCTCACAAAAATTGGAATAAAAAGCGATCAAAAACGGTCACGTGTCCGAAAATGTTACCAATAAAAACGTCAACTCGTCCCGCAAAAAACAAGACCTCACATGACTCTGTGGAGAAAAATGTGTAAAAATTATAGGTCTCAAAATGTGGAGACGCAAAAACTTTTTTGCTATAAAAAGCGTCGCTGGTTTCACACTTGCGTTTTTGTCTGCAGCGTTTTTTGCACAAAAAAAGCATGCGTTTTTTCCCTATATTTAACATTGAAAACGCATGCGGTTTTTTTGTACGCGTTTGGTCGCGTTTTCAAACGCATGCGGTTTTTTTCTGCATGCGTTCATTTTCAGAAATACAACCTGCAGTATTTTCTTGCGTTTTTAAGCACATGTGTTTGTTTGCGTTAAAAACGCATGCATTTTTTCGAAAAAAAACAGAAAACACACTGAAAAGCCACCCACCACCATCAAGGTGATAAAGGGATCCAAACCCTAACCCTAACTCTACCCCTAACCTCACCCCTAACCGTTTAATGAACATTTTCTGACAGTCATAGTGCCACGTATTTCAGTGCCACGTATTTCAGTGCCACGTATTTCAGTGCCACGTATTTCAGTGCCACGTGTTTCAGTGCCACATATTTCAGTGCCACATATCACGTATTTCAGTGCCACGTATCACGTATTTCAGTGCCACGTATCACGTATTTCAGTGCCACATATTTTAGTACCACGTATTTCAGTTGCACGTATTTCAGTGCCACGTATTTCAGTGCCACGTATTTCAGTGCCACGTATCACGTATTTCAGTGCCACGTGTTTCAGTGCCACGTATTTCAGTGCCACGTATTTCAGTGCCACGTATTTCAGTGCCACGTATTTCAGTGCCACGTATTTAAGTGCCACGTATCACATATTTCAGTGCCACGTATTTAAGTGCCACGTATTTAAGTGCCACGTATTTCAGTGCCACGTATTTCAGTGCCACGTATTTCAGTGCCACGTATTTCAGTGCCACGTATCACGTATTTCAGTGCCACGTGTTTCAGTGCCACGTATTTAAGTGCCACGTATCACGTATTTCAGTGCCACGTATTTCAGTGCCACGTATTTCAGTGCCACGTATTTCAGTCACGTTTAGGGTTAGGGTTAGGGGTAGGGTTAGGGGTAGGGTTAGGGCTAGGGTTGGAGGTAAAGTTAGGGTTGGGGCTAAAGTTAGGGTTGGGGCTAAAGTTAGGGTTAGGGTTTGGATTACATTTACGTTTGGATTAGGGTTGGGATTAGAATTATGGGTGTGTCAGGGCTAGGGGTGTGGTTAGGGTTACCGTTGGGATTACGGTTAGGGGTGTGTTTGGGTTAGGGTTTCAGGTAGAATTGGGGAGTTTCCACTGTCCAGGCACATCAGGGGCTCTCCAAGCGCGACATGGCGTCCAATCTCAATTCCAGCCAATTCTGCGTTGAAAAAGTAAAACAGTGCTCCTTCCCTTCCGAGCTCTCCCGTGCGCCCAAAAAGGGGTTTACCCCAACATATGTGTTATCAGCGTACTCGGGACAAATTGATCAACAACTTCTGGGGTCCAAGTTCTCTTGTTATCCTTAGGAAAATAAAAATTTGGGGGGCTAAAAATCATTTTTGTGGGAAAAAAAAGATGTTTTATTTTCACGGCTCTGCGTTATAAACTGTAGTGAAACACTTGGGGGTTCAAAGTTCTCACAACACATCTAGATAAGTTCCTTGGGAGGTCTAGTTTCCAATATGGGGTCACTTGTGGGGGGTTTGTACTGTTTGGGTACATCAGGGGCTCTGCAAATGCAACGTGACGGCTGCTGACCAATCCATTTAAGTCTGCATTCCAAATGGCGCTCCTTCCCTTCCGAGCTCTGTCATGCGCCCAAACAGTGGTTCCCCCCCACATATGGGGTATCAGCGTACTCAGGACAAATTGGAAAACAAATTTTGGGGTCCAATTTATTCTGTTACCCTTGTAAAAATACAAAGCTGGGGGCTAAAAAATCATTTTTGAGAAAAAAAATAAAAATTATTTTCACGGCTCTGCGTTACAATCTGTAGTGAAACACTTGGGGCTTCAAAGCTCTCAAAACACATCTAGATAAGTTCCTTAGGGGGTCTACTTTCCAAAATGGTGTCACTTGTAGGGAGTTTCAATGTTTAGGCACATCAGGTGCTCTCCAAACGCAACATGGCGTCCCATCTCAATTCCAGTCAATTTTGCATTGAAAAGTCAAATGGCGCTCCTTCCCTTCCAAGCTCTGCCATGCGCCCAAACAATGGTTTACACCCACATATGGGGTATCATCGTACTCAGGACAAATTGCACAACATTTTTTGGGGTCCAATTTCTTCTCTTACCCTTGGGAAAATAAAAAATTAGGGGCAAAAAGATCATTTTTGTGAAAAAATATGATTTTTTATTTTTACGGCTCTGCATTATAAACTTCTGTGAAGCACTTGGTGGGTCAAAGTGCTCACCACACATCTAGATAAGTTCCTTAGGGGGTCTACTTTCCAAAATGGTGTCACTTGTAGGGAGTTTCAATGTTTAGGCACATCAGGGGCTCTCCAAACGCAACATGGCGTCCCATCTCAATTCCAGTCAATTTTGCATTGAAAAGTCAAATGGCGCTCCTTCCCTTCCAAGCTCTGCCATGCGCCCAAACAATGGTTTACACCCACATATGGGGTATCAGCGTACTCAGGACAAATTGCACAACATTTTTTGGGGTCCAATTTCTTCTCTTACCCTTGGGAAAATATAAAATTGGGGGCGAAAAAATCATTTTTGTGAAAAAATATGATTTTTTATTTTTACGGCTCTGCATTATAAACTTCTGTGAAGCACTTGGTGGGTCAAAGTGCTCACCACACATCAAGATAAGTTACTTAGGGGGTATACTTTCCAAAATGGTGTCACTTGTAGGGGGTTTCAGTGTTTAGGCACATCAGGGGCTCTCCAAACGCAACATGGCGTCCCATCTCAATTCCAGTCAATTTTGCATTGAAAAGTCAAATGGCGCTCCTTTCCTTCCGAGCTCTGCCATACGCCCAAACAGTGGTTTACCCTCACATATGGGGTATCAGCGTACTCAGGACAAATTGTACAACAACTTTGGGGGTCCATTTTCTCCTGTTACCCTTGGTAAAATAAAACAAATTGGAGCTGAAATAAATTGTGTGTGAAAAAAAGTTAAATGTTCATTTTTATTTAAACATTCCAAAAATTCCTGTGAAACGCCTGAAGGGTTAATAAACTTCTTGAATGTGGTTTTGAGCACCTTGAGGGGTGCAGTTTTTAGAATGGTGTCACACTTGAGTATTTTCTATCATATAGACCCCTCAAAATGACTTCAAATGAGATGTGGTCCCTAAAAAAAAATGGTGTTGTAAAAATGAGAAATTGCTGGTCAACTGTTAACCCTTATAACTCCGTCACAAAAAAAAATTTTGGTTCCAAAATTGTACTGATGTAAAGTAGACATGTGGGAAATGTTACTTATTAAGTATTTTGCGTGACATATGTCTGTGATTTAAGGGCATAAAAATTCAAATTTGGAAAATTGCAAAATTTTCAAAATTTTCGCCAAATTTCCATTTTTTTCACAAAAAAACGCAAGTTATATCGAATACATTTTACCACTAACATGAAGTACAATATGTCACGAGAAAATAATGTCAGAATCGCCAAGATCCGTCAAAGCGTTCCAGAGTTATAGCCTCATAAAGGGACAGTGGTCAGAATTGTAAAAATTGGCCCGGTCATTAACGTGCAAACCACCCTTGGGGGTGAAGGGGTTAATATTAAAAAAAATTAAAAAATAGGCTCTATGCACTGTAAATTAGGTTCCAGGGGTACACGGGCAGCAGTGGTCTGGTCAGTGGAGGCCTAGTGGAAGGAGGGACCGCAGACAGGCTTCGAAGGCCTAACATTATAAAATGGGCTGGCTGTAGGCACTTTATAATTGGTTCCAGGGGTACACGGGCAGCAGTGGTCTGGTCAGTGGAGGCCTAGTGGAAGGAGGGACCGCAGACAGGCTTCGAAGGCCTAACACAATAAAATGGGCTGGCTGTAGGCACTTTATAATTGTTTCCAGGGATACACGGGCAGCAGTGGTCTGGTCAGTGGAGGCCTAGTGGAAGGAGGGACCGCAGACAGGCTTCGAAGGCCTAACACAATAAAATGGGCTGGCTGTAGGCACTTTATAATTGTTTCCAGGGGTACACGGGCAGCAGTGGTCTGGTCAGTGGAGGCCTAGTGGAAGGAGGGACCGCAGACAGGCTTCGAAGGCCTAACACAATAAAATGGGCTGGCTGTAGGCACTTTATAATTGTTTCCAAGGGTACACGGGCAGCAGCGGTCTGGTCAGTGGAGGCCTAGTGGAAGGAGGGACCGCAGACAGGCTTCGAAGGCCTAACACAATAAAATGGGCTGGCTGTAGGCACTTTATATTTGTTTCCAGGGGTACACGGGCAGCAGTGGTCTGGTCAACGGAGGCCGATTGTAATGAGTGTCTGCCAGCTAGTAGTCAAAAACAACAATTAAATGTGAATGTCTCTCATTAAAACAAAACAAAAACACTAAAGGGTGCAATCATTAGGTTCAGGGGTGGGATCCTCTGCGTTGTTTCAGACCTACTAATTTAGCGCAAAGTATTTACTGTGGTAAATAGAGGACACTGCCCCTGACTATGTTAAGTACCATCATACATGTCAACACAATGGTATTGTCAGGGGCAGGTATGGAAGGATGTCAGCGCATAGACTAAACATTGGTGGAAGTGTGAGAGATAACTGTGGAAGTGGTAGAGCAATGTTTGACCTGGGGGTGGGTGAACTCTCTTGTGGCCGGCGGTACAGGCCCAGGGCCCCTTATGTTACAACAGTGTGTCTGACGTTGGGTGCGCACCACCACCGCCAGAGACACTTTATTGCACTATGAGGGACCCAGTAGCAATGCCGTCGACCAAAAGCAAGCACACCCACCTCTTCAGACAAACAGCAGTCTCACGGGTGCTTGCGCC
Organism: Ranitomeya variabilis; assembly: GCF_051348905.1. Classification (NCBI taxonomy): domain Eukaryota; kingdom Metazoa; phylum Chordata; class Amphibia; order Anura; family Dendrobatidae; genus Ranitomeya; species Ranitomeya variabilis. Next base: position 23,876,147 of record NC_135236.1, on the reverse strand, counting down.
AAGTCGCGATACCACGGCCCCGTGTGGGGAGTTTGGCCATTTAGGGAGGTGTAAACATGTCGTATGCTGGACAATCAGCTGCAGAAAATTAGACATTAGAAAAGTAATTCACAGTAGTCCACAGGCAAGAGCTTTTCATAGGAAAGCTAGGTGTCGGCCGGGCAATGTGGGGCAAAAGATTTCGAAATCCAGTTGTGGTTCATTTTAATGAATGTTAGATCGTCAACATTTTGGGTAGCCAGACTAGTCCTTTTTTCGGTTAATATTGAACCTGCAGCACTGAATACTCTTTCTGATAGGACACTTGCTGCCGGGCAAGCAAGCTCCTGCAATGCATATTCTGCCAATTCTGGCCAGGTGTCTAATTTTGATGCCCAGTAATCAAATGGGAATGACGGTTGAGGGATAACATCGATAAGGGATGAAAAATAGTTAGTAACCATACTGGACAAATGTTGTCGCCTGTCACTTTCAATTGATGCAGCAGTACCTGTCCTGTCTGCGGTCATAGCAAAATCACTCCACAACCTGGTCAGAAAACCCTGTCCAACGCCACTTCTGATGTGTGCACCCCTAACACTCCTAGTCTGCTGCCCCCTGGAGCTCGTGTGAGAACGATCACGTGCGCTGTGTGCTGGGAATGCCTGAAGCAAACGGTCAACAAGAGTTGATTGTTTGGTTGCTAATATTAGTTCCAAGTTCTCATGTGGCATAATATTTTGCAATTTGCCTTTATAGCGTGGATCGAGGAGGCAGGCCAACCAGTAATCGTCATCGTTCATCATTTTCGTAATGCGTGTGTCCCTTTTTAGGATACGTAAGGCATAATCCGCCATGTGGGCCAAAGTTCCAGTTGTCAAATCTCCGGTTGTGATTGGTTGAGGGGCAGTTTCAGGCAAATCTACGTCACTTGTGTCCCTCAAAAAACCAGAACCCGGCCTTGCCACGCAACCAATTTCCAGTGCCCCCGGGAAAGCTTCCGCATTAAAAATATACTCATCCCCATCATCCTCCTCGTCCTCCACCTCCTCTTCGCCCGCTACCTAGTCCTGTACACTGCCCTGACCAGATAATGGCTGACTGTCATCAAGGCTTTCCTCTTCCTCTGGTGCAGACGCCTGATCCTTTATGTGCGTCAAACTTTGCATCAGCAGACGCATTAGGGGGATGCTCATGCTTATTATGGCGTTGTCTGCACTAACCAGCCATGTGCATTCCTCAAAACACTGAAGGACTTGACACATGTCTTGTATCTTCGACCACTGCACACCTGACAACTCCATGTCTGCCATCCTACTGCCTGCCCATGTATGTGTATCCTCCCACAAAAACATAACAGCCCGCCTCTGTTGGCACAGTCTCTGAAGCATGTGCAGTGTTGAGTTCCACCTTGTTGCAACGTCTATGATTAGGCGATGCTGGGGAAGGTTCAAAGACCGCTGATAGGTCTGCATACGGCTGGAGTGTACAGGCGAACGTCGGATATGTGAGCAAAGTCCACGCACTTTGAGGCGCAGGTCGGAGAAACCAGGATAAGTTTTTAATAAGCACTGCACCACCAGGTTTAAGGTGTGAGCCAGGCAAGGAATGTGTTTCAGTTGGGAAAGTGTTATGACCCCAATGGCAGAGGGTCTCAGGAATAATGCTAAGTCAGTAAATACAGAAAACCAGCTCATAGGGCAGTGGTAACTGGGCTGACCATATAACTAATCCTAGCACCACAAATACCAGCAGCCGGGGAACGTTCCTACGTTGATCCTAGACGTCTCGCGCCAGCCGGAGAGCTAACTACCCCTAGAAGGGAAAAGAAAGACCTTTCTTGCCTCCAGAGGAAATACCCCAAAAGTTGGATAGAAGCCCCCCACAAATAATAACGGTGAGGTAAGAGGAAAAGACAAACATAAGAATGAGCTAGATATTTAGCAAAGAGAGGCCCACTAGCTAATAGCAGAATATAGAAAGATAACTTATATGGTCAGCAAAAAATCCTATCAAAAATATCCACACTGGAAATTCAAGAACCCCCGAACCGTCTAACGGCCCGGGGGGGAGAACACCAGCCCCCTAGAGCTTCCAGCAAGGTCAGGAATCACATTTAGTACAAGCTGGACAAAAATGATAGCAAACAAATAACCCAAAAAACAAAGAAGCAAGACTTAGCTTAATTTTGCACGAACCAGGACCAGCAAACACGAGCAAACAGAATGTGTCTGATAACACCGATGCCAGGCACTGGACTAAGGTTCCAGGAGGTTATATAGCAACACCCCTGAAGTAACGACCCAGCTGGGTGCAAACTGAGGGAAGGAAATCCCAGAGTCATATCAATAGTAACCACAAGAGGGAGCCAAAAAAGTCTAATTCACAACAGTACCCCCCCCCTTAAGGAGGGGTCACCGAACCCTCACCAAGACCACCAGGGCGATCAGGATGAGCAGCGTGAAAGGCACAAACTAAATCGGCCGCATGCACATCAGAGGCAACCACCCAGGAATTATCCTCCTGACCATAACCCTTCCACTTGACCAAATACTGAAGCCTCCGCCTGGAGAGACGAGAATCCAAGATCTTCTCCACCACGTACTCCAACTCGCCCTCAACCAACACCGGAGCAGGAGGCTCAGCAGAAGGAACCACAGGCACAACGTAGCGTCGTAACAAAGACCTATGGAACACGTTGTGAATGGCAAACGAAACCGGAAGATCCAAGCGAAAGGACACTGGATTAAGGATTTCCAATATCTTGTAAGGACCGATGAAGCGAGGCTTAAATTTAGGAGAGGAGACCTTCATAGGAACAAATCGAGAAGACAGCCACACCAAATCCCCAACATGAAGTCGGGGACCCACACCGCGGCGGCGGTTGGCAAAACGCTGAGCCTTCTCCTGTGACAATTTTAAGTTGTCCACCACATGATTCCAGATCTGCTGCAACCTATCCACCACAGAATCTACCCCAGGACAGTCAGAAGGCTCCACATGTCCCGAGGAAAAACGAGGATGGAAACCAGAGTTGCAGAAAAATGGCGAAACCAAAGTAGCGGAACTAGCCCGATTATTTAGGGCAAACTCAGCCAACGGCAAGAAGGTCACCCAATCATCCTGATCTGCCGAAACAAAACACCTCAAGTAAGCCTCCAGAGTCTGATTAGTTCGCTCAGTTTGTCCATTAGTCTGAGGATGAAAGGCAGACGAGAACGACAAATCAATGCCCATCCTAGCACAAAAGGATCGCCAGAACCTGGAAACAAACTGGGATCCTCTGTCAGACACAATATTCTCAGGAATGCCGTGTAAACGAACCACATTCTGAAGGAACACAGGAACCAGATCGGAAGAGGAAGGCAACTTAGGCAAAGGCACCAAATGGACCATTTTTGAAAAGCGATCACATACCACCCAGATGACAGACATACCCCAAAACACCGGGAGATCAGAAATGAAATCCATGGAAATATGTGTCCAAGGCCTCTTCGGAACAGGCAAGGGCAAGAGCAACCCGCTGGCACGGGAACAGCAAGGCTTAGCTCGAGCACAAGTCCCACAGGACTGCACAAATGACCATACATCCCGTGACAAGGAAGGCCACCAAAATGACCTAGCCACCAGATCTCTGGTGCCAAAAATTCCCGGATGACCTGCCAACACCGAGGAATGAACCTCGGAAATGACTCTGCTGGTCCACTTATCAGGAACAAACAGTCTGTCAGGTGGACAAGAGTCAGGTCTACCAGCTTGAAATCTCTGCAACACACGTCGCAAATCAGGAGAAATGGCTGACAAAATAACTCCTTCTTTAACCCCTTCATGACCGTGGGATTTTTCGTTTTTCCATTTTCGTTTTTCACTCCCCTCCTTCCCAGAGCCATAACTTTTTTATTTTTCCGTCAATTTGGCCATGTGAGGGCTTATTTTTTTGCGGGACGAGTTGTACTTTTGAATGACATCATTGGTTTTACCATGGCGTGTACTAGAAAACGGGAAAAAAATTCCAAGTGCGGTGAAATTGCAAAAAAAGTGCAATCCCACACTTGTTTTTTGTCTGGTTTTTTTGCTAGGTTCACTAAATGATAAAACTGACCGGCCATTATGATTCTCCAGGTCAGTATGAGTTCATAGACACCTCACATGTCTAGGTTATGTTTTACCTAAGTGGTGAAAAAAATTTCCAAACTTTGCAAAAAAAAAAAAATAATAAAATTACGCCATTTTCCGATACCCGTAGCGTCTCCATTTTTCGTGATCTGGGGTCTGGTGAGGGCTTATTTTTTGTGTGCCGAGCTGGCGTTTTTAATAGTAGCATTTCGTGCAGATACGTTCTTTTGATCGCCCGTTATTGCATTTTAATGCAATGTTGCGGCGACCAAAAAAATGTAATTCTGGCGTTTCGATTTTTTTTCTCGTTACGCCGTTTTGCGATCAGGTTAATGCTTTTTTTTTATTGATAGATCGGGCGATTCTGAACGTGTCGATACCAAATATGTGTAGATTTGATATTATTTTTATTGATTTATTTTGATTGGGGCGAAAGGGGGGTGATTTAAACTTTTATATATTTTTTATTTTTTTCACATTTTTTTTACTTTTTTTTTTTACTTTTGCCATGCTTCTATAGCCTCCATGGGAGGCTAGAAGCTGGCACAACGCGATCGGCTCTGCTACATAACAGCGATCATCAGATCGCTGTTATGTAGCTAAAATGCAGGTGTGCTGTGAGCGCCGTCCACAGGGTGGCGCTCACAGCCACCGGCGATCAGTAACCATAGAGGTCTCAAGGACCTCTATGGTTACCTTCCTGACACATCGTCGACCCCCGATCATGTGACAGGGGTCGGCGATGCGCTCATTTCCGGCCGCCCGGCCGGATGCGGTAGTTAAATGCCGCTGTCTGCGTTTGACAGCGGCATTTAACTAGTTAATAGCGGCGGGTGATCGCGATTTCACCCGCCGCTATTGCGCGCACATGTCAGCTGTAAAAAACAGCTGACATGTCGCGACTTTGATGTGCGCTCACCGCCGGAGCGCACATCAAAGCAGGGGACCCGACATCGGACGGTATAGTACGTCCGATGTCGGGAAGGGGTTAAGAATACCCACAGGTTCTGTGACTCCAGGAGAGTCAGGCACAAAGCTCCTTGAAAGAGCATCAGCTTTCACATTCTTTGAACCTGGTAAATACGAGACCACAAAGTCAAAACGGGAGAAAAACAATGACCAGCAGGCCTGTCTAGGATTCAAGCGTTTAGCAGACTCGAGATACATCAAATTTTTGTGATCAGTCAAGACCACCACACGATGCTTAGCACCCTCGAGCCAATGACGCCACTCCTCAAATGCCCACTTCATGGCCAGTAATTCCCGATTGCCAACATCATAATTCCGCTCAGCAGGCGAAAACTTCCTAGAGAAGAAAGCACATGGTCTCATTACTGAGCAACCAGGGCCTCTCTGTGACAAAACGGCCCCTGCCCCAATCTCAGAAGCATCCACCTCGACCTGAAAGGGAAGTGAGACATCAAGCTGGCACAAAACAGGCGCCGAAGTAAACCGGCGCTTCAACTCCTGGAACGCCTCCACGGCTGCAGGAGCCCAGTTAGCAACATCAGAACCTTTCTTGGTCATATCCGTCAAAGGTTTAACAACGCTAGAAAAATTAGCAATAAAACGACGGTAAAAGTTAGCAAAACCCAAGAACTTCTGAAGACTCTTAACTGACGTGGGTTGAGTCCACTCATGAATAGCTCGGACCTTGACTGGGTCCATCTCCACAGCAGAAGGGGAAAAAATAAACCCCAAAAAGGGAACTTTCTGTACTCCAAAGAGACACTTTGAGCCTTTAACAAACAAGGCATTCTCACGCAAAACCTGAAACACCATCCTGACCTGCTCCACATGTGAGTCCCAATCTTCAGAGAAAACCAGAATATCGTCCAGATAAACAATCATAAATTTATCCAGATACTTCCGGAAAATATCATGCATAAAGGACTGAAATACTGAGGGAGCATTAGAAAGCCCAAAAGGCATCACCAAGTACTCAAAATGACCTTCGGGCGTATTAAATGCAGTCTTCCATTCATCACCTTGCTTAATGCGCACAAGGTTGTACGCACCACGAAGATCTATCTTGGTGAACCACTTGGCACCCTTAATCCGGGCAAACAAGTCCGACAAGAGAGGCAAAGGATACTGAAATTTTACAGTGATTTTATTCAGAAGCCGATAGTCAATACAAGGTCTCAAAGATCCGTCCTTCTTGGCCACAAAAAAGAATCCCGCACCAAGAGGGGAAGAGGATGGACGGATATGCCCCTTCTCCAGAGACTCCTTGATATATGAACGCATTGCGGCATGCTCAGGTACTGACAGATTAAATAATCTTCCCTTAGGAAATTTACTACCTGGAATCAAATCTATGGCGCAGTCACAGTCCCTATGAAGAGGCAGAGCACTGGATCTGGACTCACTGAATACATCCTGATAATCAGACAAATACTCAGGAACTTCCGAAGGAGTAGAGGAAGCAATAGACACCGGCGGGGAATCAGCATGAATTCCCTGACAGCCCCAACTTGACACAGACATTGCCTTCCAATCCAAGACTGGATTGTGGGTCTGTAACCATGGCAGACCCAAAACGACCAAATCATGCATTTTATGCAGAACAAGAAAACGAATCACCTCCCGATGTTCAGGAGTCATGCACATGGTCACCTGCGTCCAAAACTGCGGTTTATTTTCCGCCAATGGCGTAGCATCAATACCTCTAAGAGGAATAGGATTTACTAACGGTTCAAGAACAAAACCACAGCGCTTGGCAAATGACAGATCCATAAGACTCAGGGCAGCACCTGAATCCACAAACGCCATAACAGGGTAAGAAGACAAAGAGCAAATTAAAGTCACAGACAAAATAAATTTAGGTTGCAAATTACCAATGGCGACAGGACTAACAACCCTTGTTAGGCGTTTAGAGCATGCTGATATAACATGTGTAGAATCACCACAGTAAAAACACAACCCATTCTGACGTCTATGATTTTTCCGTTCATTTCTAGTCTGAATTCTATCACATTGCATTAAATCAGGTGTTTGTTCAGACAACACCACCAGAGGATTAGCGGTTTTGGCTCCCGCAAACGCCGGTCAATTTGAATAGCAAGCGCCATAGAATCATTCAGACTTGTAGGAATGGGGAAACCCACCATCACATTCTTAATGGCTTCAGAAAGGCCATTTCTGAAATTTGCGGCCAGAGCACACTCATTCCACTGAGTAAGCACGGACCATTTCCGAAATTTTTGGCAATACACTTCAGCTTCCTCCTGACCCTGAGAAATAGCCAGCAAGGCTTTTCCTGCCTGAATTTCAAGATTGGGTTCCTCGTAAAGCAATCCGAGCGCCAGAAAAAACGCATCAATATTCGCCAATGCCGGATCTCCTGGCGCTAGCGAGAAAGCCCAATCCTGAGGGTCGCCCCGCAAAAAAGAAATAACAATTTTAACTTGCTGAGCAGAATCTCCAGATGAACGGGGTCTCAGAGAAAGAAACAATTTACAATTATTCTTGAAATTCCTAAACCTAAATCGGTCTCCAGAAAACAATTCCGGAATAGGTATTTTAGGTTCAGACATAGGACTACTGGTAACAAAATCTTGTATACCCTGCACACGAGCTGCCAGCTGGTCTACACTTGTAATCAAGGTCTGGACATTCATGTCTGCAGCAAGCACAAGCCACTCAAAGGTAAAGGGGAGGAAGAGAAGGAAAGAAAAAAAACCTCAGAATTTCCTTTCTTATTATCCCACTTCTGCAATGCTTTAAACATTCAATGTTGGCCTGGCATACTGTTATGACCCCAATGGCAGAGGGTCTCAGGAATAATGCTAAGTCAGTAAATACAGAAAACCAGCTCATAGGGCAGTGGTAACTGGGCTGACCATATAACTAATCCTAGCACCACAAATACCAGCAGCCGGGGAACGTTCCTACGTTGATCCTAGACGTCTCGCGCCAGCCGGAGAGCTAACTACCCCTAGAAGGGAAAAGAAAGACCTTTCTTGCCTCCAGAGGAAATACCCCAAAAGTTGGATAGAAGCCCCCCACAAATAATAACGGTGAGGTAAGAGGAAAAGACAAACATAAGAATGAGCTAGATATTTAGCAAAGAGAGGCCCACTAGCTAATAGCAGAATATAGAAAGATAACTTATATGGTCAGCAAAAAATCCTATCAAAAATATCCACACTGGAAATTCAAGAACCCCCGAACCGTCTAATGGCCCGGGGGGAGAACACCAGCCCCCTAGAGCTTCCAGCAAGGTCAGGAATCACATTTAGTACAAGCTGGACAAAAATGATAGCAAACAAATAACCCAAAAAACAAAGAAGCAAGACTTAGCTTAATTTTGCACGAACCAGGACCAGCAAATACGAGCAAACAGAATGTGTCTGATAACACCGATGCCAGGCACTGGACTAAGGTTCCAGGAGGTTATATAGCAACACCCCTGAAGTAACGACCCAGCTGGGTGCAAACTGAGGGAAGGAAATCCCAGAGTCATATCAATAGTAACCACAAGAGGGAGCCAAAAAAGTCTAATTCACAACAGGAAAGGGAGATGGCAGCCATGAAATTCCTTCCGTTATCACTCACTACCTTGCCTGCCTCAAGATCTACTGTGCCCAGCCACGACTGCGTTTCTTGTTGCAAGAACTCGGACAGAACTTCCGCGGTGTGTCTGTTGTCGCCCAAACACTTCATAGCCAATACAGCCTGCTGACGCTTGCCAGTAGCTGGCCCATAATGGGACCACTGGTGTGCAACAGTGTCATCTGCCGATGGAGTGGTTGGCCGACTGCGGTCTGTGGAAGAGCTGTAGCTTCTGCAGGAGGACGAGGAGGAGGAGGGGGTGCGAACGCCTACAGCCAACTGTTTCCTAGACCGTGGACTAGGCACAACTGTCCCGAAATTGATGTCCCCTGTGGACCCTGCATCCACCACATTCACCCAGTGTGCCGTGATGGACACATAACGTCCCTGGCCATGCCTACTGGTCCATGCATCTGTAGTCAGGTGCACCTTTGTACTCACAGATTGCCTGAGTGCATGGACGATGCGCTGTTTAACATGCTGGTGCAGGGCTGGGATGGCTATTCTGGAAAAAAAGTGTTGACTGGGTAGCTCGTATCGTGGTTCAGCGTACTCCATCAGGGCTTTGAAAGCTTCGCTTTCAACTAACCGGTAGGGCATCATCTCTAACGAGATTAGTCTAGCTATGTGGGCGTTAAAACCCTGTGTACGCGGATGCGAGGATAAGTACTTCCTTTTTCTAACCAGAGTCTCATGTAGTGTGAGCTGGACTGGAGAGCTGGAGATCGTGGAACTTTCGGGTGTGCCGGTGGACATGGCAGACTGAGAGACGGTTGGAGACGGTATTGTTTCCGCCGGTGCCCTAGATGCAATATTTCCTCCTACAAAACTGGTGATTCCCTGACCCAGACTGCTTTTGGCTGGCAAAGAAACCTGCACAGATACTGCCGGTGGTGCGGAAAATGGTGGCCTTACAGTGACGGAAGGGATGTTGCGTTGCTGACTAGCTTCATTGGCCGAGGGTGCTACAACCTTAAGGGACATTTGGTAGTTAGTCCAGGCTTGAAAATGCATGGTGGTTAAGTGTCTATGCATGCAACTAGTATTGAGACTTTTCAGATTCTGACCTCTGCTTAAGCTAGTTGAACATTTTTGACAGATGACTTTGCGCTGATCAATTGGATGTTGTTTAAAAAAATGCCAGACTGCACTCTTCCTAGCATCGGATCCCTTTTCAGGGATTGCAGACTGAGCTTTAACCGGATGGCCACGCTGTCCTCCAACAGGTTTTGGCTTTGACACGCGTTTTGGGCCAGATACGGGCCCGGCAGATGGAACCTGTTGCGATGTTGATGCCTGCTGCGGCCCCTCCTCCACCTCCGCTTCTGAACTACTGCTGCCTGCACCCTGTTCCCCCAATGGCTGCCAATCGGGGTCAACAACTGGGTCATCTATTACCTCCTCTTCGAGCTCGTGTGCAACTTCGTCTGTGTCACTGTGTCGGTCGGTGGTATAGCGTTCGTGGCGGGGCAACATAGTCTCATCAGGGTCTGATTGTGGATCAGTACCCTGAGAGGGCAATGTGGTGGTCTGAGTCAAAGGAGCAGCATAGTACTCTGGCTGTGGCTGTGCATCAGTGCACTCTATGTCAGAATCTACTTGTAATGGGCATGGCCTGTTAAGTGTTTCACTTTCTAAGCCAGGGACGGTATGTGTAAAGAGCTCCATGGAGTAACCCGTTGTGTCGCCTGCTGCATCCTTCTCTCTTGTTGTAGTTTTTGCTGAAGAAGACAAGGAAGCGACTTGTCCCTGACCGTGAACATCCACAAGCGACGCGCTGCTTTTACATTTACCAGTTTCAGAAGAGGAGGCAAAAGAGCTAGAGACTGAGTCTGCAATGTAAGCCAAAACTTGCTGTTGCTGTTCCGCCTTTAAAAGCGGTTTTCGTACTCCCAGAAAAGAGAGCGTTCGAGGCCTTGTGTAGCCAGACGACGAAACTGGCTCCACAGCTCCAGACTTAGGTGGAATATTTTTATCCCCACGACCACCTGATGCTCCACTACCACTACCATCATTACCAGCTGACAATGAACGCCCACGGCCACGACCTCTTGCACCAGACTTCCTCATTGTTTTAAAAACTTAACCAAAGTAACTTTATTTGTTGCTGTCAAACAACTTACACGGTGAGCTATAACTTCAGTATGATTTCAATATCCCTTAACAGGTTGGTGAGACCACAAGGAAAATCAGGCACAATGTTACACACTCTGTTTTCTATGGCACCAAATCACAGAGATGCCACACACGCAGGACTGTCACTCAAGCAGAAAGGGCAATATTAATCTCCCACTGTTTTATTTTTTTTTTCTTTTTCAGGGAGACTTTAGAAACCAAATAATAAAAAATAAATAGGCTTTCTATGGCCCACTGAGTGAGAGATGGCACACACAGGAGTCAGGAGTGGCACACAAGCCCTGACTGAGGCCAATATTTTTCTCCCACTGATTGATGTAGTGATTTTTTTTCAGGTAGATTTTAGAACCCAAATCAAGCAAAAAAATTAATAGGCTTTCTATGGCCCACTGAGTGAGAGATGGCACACACAGGGATGGCACTCTAGCAGAAATGCCAATCTTAATCTCCCACAAAAAAAAAAAAAAAAAGAAACTGTCCTACAATTACTATCTCTCTGCAGTAATCTCAGCCAGGTATGGCAGGCAGCAATAAGGAGTGGACTGATGCACAAATTAAATAAAAAGTGTGGACAAACAAAAAAGATAGCTGTGCAGAAAGGAAGGAACAAGAGGATATGTGCTTTGAAAAAAGCAGTTGGTTTGCACAGTGGCGTACACACAGCAATACAGCTATCACGGAGCCTTCTAGGGCAGCCCAATGAGCTACAGCGCTGAGAGAAAAAAAAAAATGTAGCTTCCACTGTCCCTGCACACCGAAGGTGGTGTTGGACAGTGGAAATCGCTACAGCACAAGCGGTTTGGTGGTTAATGGACCCTGCCTAACGCTCTCCCTGCTTCTAATGAAGCGGCAGCAACCTCTCCCTAAGCTCAGAGCAGCAGCAGTAAGATGGCGGTCGGCGGGAACGCCCCTTTATAGCCCCTGTGACGCCGCAGACAGCAAGCCAATCACTGCAATGCCCTTCTCTAAGATGGTGGGGACTGAGATCTATGTCATCACGCTGCCCACACTCTGCGTTCACCTTCATTGGCTGAGAAATGGCGCTTTTCGCGTCATTGAAATGCGACTTTGGCGCGAAAGTCGCATACCGCATGGCCGATGCAACGCTGGGATCGGCTCGGTTTCATGAGACGCCGACTTTGCCAAAAGTCGGCGACTTTTGAAAATGAACGACCCGTTTCGCTCAACCCTAATGCTAACTATAAATTAGATAGTTGAGTTGTGATATGATTCACACCTTCACACTTTAATGCTTCCACCGCTTAGTATGTCTGAGCAGTGATTGACAACTTGGTTGTCCAGTTTTGTGCAGGGGATTTCTCAGCTGTCTGTGCAGTAAGGCCGGCGTCACTCTCAGCGTAAGACAATACGGTCCATTTTTTACGGCCGTAATACGGCCGTAATACGGAGAAATGTTTCCAAAATAGTGATCCGTAGGCAGGGTGTGTCAGCGTATTTTGCGCATGGCATCCTCCGTATGTAATCCGTATGGCATCCGTTGCAAAACCGACATCTAATGGATTTGTGTGCTCAAATGTTCGGGAAAACATATATACAGTATATATATATATATATATATATATATATATATGTCATTGAGACACATATATATATATTCTGTATTTATATTTAATTCAGCGCGATATATCTGCTAAATGACTTTTTTTCATCAGTGTTTACAAAAGAAAATCCCATGGCAGCCAATATGACTAGTGATAAAAATTCCCCATTAAGTGTCACCTGCTTAACCCAGCAGGCAGTACGGCGGCATCTAAAAATCACTAAAATTGACAAATCTCCGGGCCCGGATGGGATACACCCCCGAGTACTGCAGAAATTAAGTACAGTAATTGATAGACCATTATTTTTAATCTTTAAAGAGTCCATAATAACAGGGTCTGTACCACAGGACTGGTGTATAGCAAATGTGGTGCCAATATTCAAAAAGGGGACAAAAACTGAACTCGGAAATTATAGGCCAGTAAGCTTAACCTCTACTGTGGGTAAAATCCTGGAGGGCATTCTAAGGGATGCTATACTGGAGTATCTGAAGAGGAATAACCTCATGACCCAGTATCAGCACGGGTTTACTAGGGACCGATCATGTCAGACTAATTTGATCAGCTTCTATGAAGAGGTAAGTTCCGGACTGGACCAAGGGAACCCAGTGGACATAGTGTATATGGACTTTTCAAAAGCTTTTGATACGGTGCCACACAAAAGGTTGATACATAAAATGAGAATAATGGGGATAGCGGAAAATACGTGCAAGTGGGTTGAGAGTTGGCTCAGGAATAGGAAACAAACGGTGGTTATTAAGGGAGCACACTCGGACTGGGTCACGGTTAGTAGTGGGGTACCACAGGGGTCAGTATTGGGCCCTCTTCTTTTTAACATATTTATTAATGACCTTGTAGGGCGCATTCAGAGTAGAATTTCAATATTTGCAGATGACACTAAACTCTGCAGGGTAATCAATACAGGGGAGGACAATTTTATATTACAGGCTGATTTACGTAAACTAGAAGCTTGGGCTGATAAATGGCAAATGAGCTTTAATGGGGATAAATGTAAGGTCATGCACTTGGGTAGAAGTAATAAGATGTATAACTATGTGCTTAATTCTAAAACTCTGGGCAAAACCGTCAATGAAAAAGACCTGGGTGTATGGGTGGATGACAAACTCATATTCAGTGGCCAGTGTCAGGCAGCTGCTACAAAGGCAAATAAAATAATGGGATGCATTACAAGAGGCATAGATGCTCATGAGGAGAACATAATTTTACCTCTATACAAGTCACTAGTGCGACCACACTTAGAATACTGTGCACAGTTCTGGTCTCCGGTGTATAAGAAAGACATAGCTGAACTGGAGCGGGTGCAGAGAAGAGCAACCAAGGTTATTAGAGGACTGGGGGGTCTGCAATACCAAGATAGGTTATTACACTTGGGGCTATTTAGTTTGGAAAAACGAAGACTAAGGGGTGATCTTATGTTAATGTATAAATATATGAGGGGACAGTACAAAGACCTTTCTGCTGATCTTTTTAATCATAGACCGGTGACAGGGACAAGGGGCATCCTCTACGTCTGGAGGAAAAAAGGTTTACGCATAATAACAGACGTGGATTCTTTACTGTAAGAGCATTGAGACTATGGAACTCTCTGCCGTATGATGTTGTAATGAGTGACTCATTGCTTCAATTTAAGAGGGGACTGGATAACTTTCTGGAAAAGTATAATATTACAGGGTATATATATTAGATTCCTTGATAAGGCGTTGATCCAGGGAACTAGTCTGATTGCCGTATGTGGGGTCGGGAAGGAATTTTTTTCCCCATGATGGAGCTTACTCTTACCATTTGGGTTTTTTTTGCCTTCCCCTGGATCAACATGTTAGGGCATGCTAGGCTATGGGTTGAACTAGATGGACTTAAAGTCTTCCTTCAACCTTAATAACTATGTAACTATGTAATCTGTGAAAAGCCAGTAATTCAATTGCCGGCTTTTCATTTCTCCTTCACAAACCCGACATGATATGAGACATGGTTTACATACAGTAAACCATCTCATATCCCCCTTTTTTTTGCATATTCCACATTACTAATGTTAGTAGTGTGTATGTGCAAAATTTGGGCGCTGTAGCTTGTAAAATAAAGGGTTAAATGGCGGAAAAAATTGGCGTGGGCTCCCGCGCAATTTTCTCCGCCAGAGTGGTAAAGCCAGTGACTGAGGGCAGATATTAATAGCCAGGAGAGGGTCCATGGTTATTGGCCCCCCTAGCTACAAACATCTGCCCCCAGCCACCCCAGAAAAGGCACATCTGGAAGATGCGCCTATTCTGGCACTTGGCCACTCTCTTCCCACTCCCCTGTAGCGGTGGGATATGGGGTAATGAAGGGTTAATGCCACCTTGCTATTGTAAGGTGACATTAAGCCAGATTAATAATGGAGAGGCGTCAATTATGACACCTATCCATTATTAATCCAATTGTCTGAAAGGGTTAAAAAACACACACACATTATTAAAAAGTATTTTAATGAAATAAACACACAGGTTGTTTTAGTATTTTATTGCTCTCTCAATCCATCTCAAGACCCTCGCTTGGCAAAATAATAAACCCACAATATACATACCCTCTGATGAACCGTCACGTCCCACGAGGTAATCCATCTGAAGGGGTTAAAAAATTTTACAAGCAGGAGCCCTGCTAATGCAGCTGTGCTCTTGCTTGTAAGCCCCGGCGAATGAAGGAAATGTAGGTCAATGACCTATAGTTACCTTCAGTCGCGGTGAGGCGCCCTCTGCTGGATGTCCTCATGAACTGCAGCCTGGGAACTTTTTCCCACGCTCGAGCTCATATGAGGACAACCTGCAGGGGGCGCCTCACCGCGACTGAAGGTAACTATAGGTCATTGACCTACATTTCCTTCATTCGCCGGGGCTTACAAGCACGAGCACAGCTGCATTAGCAGGGCTCCTGCTTGTAAATTTTTTTAACCCCTTCAGATGGATTACCACGTGGGACGTGACGGTTCATCAGAGGGTATGTATATTGTGGGTTTATTATTTTGTCAAGCGAGGGTCTTGAGATGGATTGAGAGAGCAATAAAATACTAAAACAACCTGTGTGTTTATTTCATTATAATACTTTTTAATAATGTGTGTGTGTGTGTGTTTTTAACCCTTTCAGACAATTGGATTAATAATGGATAAGTGTCATAATTGACGCTTCTCCATTATTAATCTGGCTTAATGTCACCTTACAATAGCAAGGTGGCATTAACCCTTCATTACCCCATATCCCACCGCTACAGGGGAGTGGGAAGAGAGTGGCCAAGTGCCAGAATAGGCGCATCTTCCAGATGTGCATTTTCTGGGGTGGCTGGGGGCAGATGTTTGTAGCCAGGGGGGGCCAATAACCATGGACCCTCTCCTGGCTATAAATATCTGCCCTCAGTCACTGGCTTTACCACTTTGGCGGAGAAAATTGCGCGGGAGCCCACGCCAATTTTTTCCGCGATTTAACCCTTTTTTTTAGCAGCTACAGTGCCCAAATGTTGCACATACACACTACTAACATTAGTAGTGTGGAATATGCAAAAAAAAGGGGATATGAGATGGTTTACTGTATGTAAACCATGACTCATATCCTGTCGGGTTTGTGAAGGAGAAATGAAAAGCTGGCAATTGAATTACCGGCTTTTCACTAACACCGCTGCGTATTTCTCGCAAGTCACACTGCAGGTCCGTGTGGAATCCGTATTTTTCTCACCCCAATAGACTTTCATTGGCGTTTTTTTGCACAATACGCTGACAAATGCAGCATGCTGCGATTTTGTATGGCCGTAGAAAGCCGTATAATACTGAATCGTAATATACGGCTGATAGGAGCAGCCCCATTGAGAATAATTGTGCCGTTTGTTTGGCGAGTTTTACGGACGTATTTTCTGCGCTCTTACATCCGTAAAACTCGCTAGTGTGATGCCGGCCTAATTGATAGCTCAGGCGTTCAGTCTGTTGCAGGGGTGTGATGACCTGTTTGTATTCTTATTGACGGCTCAGACATCCAATCTGACACTGGGAGATGCAGAGCTCTCGCCAGCTGCTGCCTATTCTCTTGATTGCTCAGCTATATAACTGAGCTGGCAGACCAGATAGCTGTCAGCTGTAGCCTTCAGCTCTGCGTGGATTGCCAAGTGCCTTGCTTATTGATCTATCGCTGCTTGACCTTGAACCTCATTCTGACCATCCATTTGTCTAATCCTTGTTCTCTGACCTGCTTTTCTTTTTGCATTATGACCTTGGACTGTTACTTGACAACACCCTTGTGTCATCCCTCTGTTTATGAAGTACTTTCCTGGCTATTGACCGCGGACTACTTGACTATCCCGACTCCCAGTTTGTAGATGAGAAGTGACTCGTGTCATATTACAGCTGAACTGCACATTTCTCTTTTTCACCAGTGTAGAGTCTGTTCACACCCTCTGTGACCAGGTGGCAAATTTGTTGCAGGATCTGGCTAATCAACGCCAGAGTTCGGAACCATTTGCAGGGTCAGATAATTAGTTTTATGAAAACTTCCTGTAGCCCTTCATTGCCGGCAGTGGCTATGACATCAGTACACTCTGATGTATTTTTGGTCTCTTCCAAACCTGTATTGGTCCTTCCGCTAAATTATCAAAGAATAAAGACCAGTTTAGAGTGTTCAGGGAGAGCTGTATATTATTTTTTACCCTGCATCCCCAGTCATCAGCGGATTAGTTCCATTGGGTGGGAATAATAATTGTTATGGACTGGTGATTTAGGAGCGACATGCGACTAGCTCTGAGCAGGTGGTAACTATACAGACCGCAGTTACTGATCTTAACACAACACTAGCAGTAGCCGTGGGATGTTCCTGTCACTCCCTGGACACCTCGTCACAGCCGGAGAACTAGCTACCCCTAAAGGTAGAAACAGGAAAGCTATCTTGCCTCAGAGAAAATCCGCAAAGGATAGGACAGCCCCCCACAAATAATGACTGTGAGTGGAGAGGGAAATGACATACATAGAATGAAACAAGATGTAGCAAAGGAGGCCACTACTAGCTAGATAGATAGTACAGGACAGACACTGTGCGGTCAGTAATAAAAACTAGAAAAAGTCCACCGCAGAGAATGCAAAAATCTCCACACCTGACTAAAGGTGTGGAGGGCAAAATCTGCTGCCCAGAGCTTCCAGCATAGCTAAATAGATCAATACTGATAAGCTGGACAAATGAGCAAAACATAGAATGTGCTGAACAATAAAGTCCACAACAAGAGGACTGCAAAAGGACAAGCAAGGACTTATCTTTGCTGAACAGGTCAGAGTGTCAGGGAAATCCAAAAAAGCCGTGACTCCAAGCAGGGGCAATTGACAACTGGCATTGATTGAGGGATAAGGCCAGACTAAAATAGCCGAGCCAGAAAGACGATCAGTGGAAACAGCTGCTGATGCTAAATCCAAGAAGCAGCCATACCACTCAAAACAACCAGAGGGAGCCCAAGAGCAGAACTCACAAAAGTGCTACTTACAACCACCGGAGGGAGCCCAAGAGCAGAATTCACAACAAATAATATCCTTACGGCGAAGAGGTCCTCAGACTTGGGCATTTTCCTTGTCCTCACAGGTCCCAGAATGGTCTTCTGTGGAAGCCTTTTCTGATGTTTAAGGTTTGATCTATGACAAACCCAACAGGCTCCATGTTGCTGAGACAAAGATCATGAACAGGGGGGCCACACAGCTGAAGACTACTGCACTGACTACTGACAGTGGTCCACTAAAGTTTTGCAGAATGATGCAGCTTTTAGGTGCCAATTTCACAAAAGACTTTCCGAGGTGCTTCAAGAATGCTCTGGTTCTTCATGATGTTACTTGTGTTATGGTGGAGGCCATGACCCTGGACATACAAATGGACAGCAGAATCCATTAGAGATGTGGCAAACAGAAGGCTGCATTTTATACATCCATGGAGAAAGTTTATTTACCAGAGGTGAAGCCATTGAAAGTTAAGGTACCGTTACACTAAACGACTTACCAACGATCACGACCAGCTATACGACCTGGCTGTGATCGTTGGTAAGTCATTGTGTGGTCGCTGGGGAGCTGTCACACAGACAGCTCTCTCCAGCGACCAACGATCAGAGGAACAACTTCGGCATCATTGAAACTGTCTTCAACGATGCCGTAGTCCCACTGCAGCACCCGGGTAACCAGGGTAAACATCGGGTTACTAAGTGCAGGGCCACGCTTAGTAACCCGATATTTACCCTGGTTACCATTGTAAAAGTAAAAAAAAAAAAAAAACACTGCATACTCACATTCTGATGTTTGTCACATCCCCCAGCGTCCACAGGGTTAAAACTGCTTTTGGCAGGAGCACTTGCTAATGCTGTGCTGCTGCCGAGAGCTTCCTGCACTGAATGTGTGAGCGCCGGCAGTACCAGCGGTGACGTCACCGCTGTGCTCTGCTTTACAGCCGGCACTGACACAGTCAGTGCAGGAAGCTCTCGGCAGCAGCGCAGCATTAGCAAGCGCTCCTGCCGAAAGCAGTTTTAACCCTGTGGACGCCGAGGGACGTGACAGACATCAGAATGTGAGTATGTAGTGTTTTTTTTAACTTTTACAATGGCAACCAGGGTAAATATCGGGTTACTAAGCGTGGCCCTGCACTTAGTAACCCGATGTTTACCCTGATTACAAGTGAACATATCACTGGATCGGCGTCACACACGCCGATCCAATGATGACAGCGGGTGATCAGCGACGAAATAAAGTTCTGGACTTGTAGCTCCAACCAGCGATACCACAGTGGGATCCAGATCGCTGCTGCATGTCAAACACAACGAGATCGCTATCCAGGACGCTGCAACGTCTCGTTGGAAAGTTACTCAGTGTGAAGGTACCTTTCGAGTTGTCAGTCTTCCTGTTGTGAAGTAAAAATGTAGATAAGATCTTGGATTCTGTCTGTACTGTCATCTCACAGGATATTTTCTCAAGAAGTGCCCAACTCATCTCCGGCAATCAAACCATTGGGAGAACGTCAGAGTCTGGGTGCCTTTTTCTTCCTCTGATGGGGTAGTGATGTTGTCCTTGAAGACCCAGATGTTATCAGCATTGGCATTCACTGATTGCGGGTCTGCCGCTAACTTTATTGATTTGGGACTGGATTTAAAGTTAGGATTAGTGAAAGTTAGTTTAGAAAGACCCTTTCAAATTTTTGCCATTGACAAGACATCGTTAGTCTGGAATTTGGTCAAGAGTGTAAAGGTGGATTTCACTCTACAAGTTGGAGCATTTCACTCTAATTCCATATACTGTTTTTTTTTTATAATTTAGCTGCTGTGTTGGGACTCGGACATTCATGGCAGCTTCTTCACAAAGCTGTTATTGATTGATGTCAGAGGGAAATTGTTAAATGGAGCCCCAGTTGTTACAATAAATGTCTAAAATTGGTACAAATATGCTCCGCTACTCTGAAGGGGGTGCCAGGGTTCCTGCAGGACTTCAGAGCTGTGTTCTCGGAAAATGATGGGGAGATACTACCTGCCCATTGCCCTTCTGATTGTGCTAATAATCTTGTCCCGGGTGACAAATTACCTAAAGCTCACCTTTACAATTTGTCAGGGCCTGAACGGACAGCCATGAATGAATATGTTAATGAAAGTTTATGAAAGAGTTATTGTATATCTGTCCGTCTTACTCCCCTATAGCTGCTTGATTATTCTTGCCTTGATTTCCAAGACAAAATCACAGTTAAAAATACATACCAGCTTCCACTCATCTCCGACCTATATAATGTAATATATAATGTATAATATTATATATATATATATATATATATATATATATAAAGTTTTCAAGAAAGAAATAATGCGGGCACTCACCGGTCTTCAGTAAAAATATAATTCCTTTATTACAAACGAAACATCCAGAGAAGTGGTTGCGGCCGGGGGAGAAAAAGCTCATGTGAGCAGGGAAGGACAAATATATATATATATATATATATATATATATATATATATATATATATATAATCCAAAAGCAAAAAAGTAGAGGGCACTCACCGGTCTTCAGAATTCAGTCTTTATTGGCAATATATTTGAATAAAATTCATGGCCGGGAACGTCGGAGCCGAAGCTCGTGTGAGCAGGGGAGGAAGGAGACGACGGCCGTTTCGCGCTGTGCTTGCGCTTCTACGGGTCACTCAGTGTGAGAGCAAGACAGTGGAAATATAGTGCCGGCCATGACACCCACCTCCACCTGCAAGTCCTCCCACCAAATTTAAAACACTCTTAAAAGGCACAATTAAAAACAATATCATTTAAGCATAATTTCATTATTAAATTAGAACAATAGCTTATAACTACACGGACAAAAACCAAATTCACTTGATATTACATATATACATGTTTGCGAACTTTAGCAATAACCTTTAGATTAGCCATCTACCATACTATTTCCTTCCCTCTAGCGGTACCTGCTATTGTTATCATTTATCCATAGTCTTCCAATCTCTTCAGAGAAATATTGAGAGATCCACTCTGTCATTAAAACCCAAGGGACCCATCGCATTACTGCGCATGATCCATTTCGCCTCGGCTCTAAGCAGCAGATTGTCCAGATCACCCCCTTTGGTAGGTAAACTAATTTTTTCTAATCCCGCGAAACTTAAACAATCAGGGCAGCCCCCATGCTTCTCTTTTACATGGGCAATTAGTCTTGGTACCCCCTTACCTGTAATTATTGAACGGCAATGCTCACGAAAACGCACAAACATAGGTCTGATTGTTTTACCTATGTAATAATATCTGCAAGGGCAGAAAACCACGTAAACTACGTGGTCCGTCCTGCATGTTATAAAGTCATTCACTGTGTGTCTTATCGCTCCAATGTGCAAAGACCGTTCTGTTCTGTGCTGCCTGCACATGGGGCAGTGTCCACACTTATGGTTTGCCTTTAGGTATCGCAGCACTCAACCAATTTTGATAAGGCTTGGTAATCCTATTTCTCACCAATTTATCCCGTAGTCTGACACTTCTTCTATTGGCTATCAAGGCTATCATAATGTATAATATTATATATATATATATATATATATATATATATATATATATATATATATATTGTAGGGAGTTCACTCACTCAGGTGCGACGGCTGACACTCAGGAGGCACGTTCCTTTAAAGTTCACAGGGTTTATTACGTCATAAACCACATGGAAAAATAACAGCAAACAAATAGCCTTTAGTTCAGGAAAAGAAAAACAAAGTGTCCAGTCCACCAGTCTCAGTCCTGTAGCCTTAACACACTCAGGAGGGTTTCACCTCCACACATATCCCCTGTGTTAAGCATTTGCCTCTCTTATATAGAGCTAACCACACCCAGTAACCCATCACATGATTAGCCATGTGGTCTGACATCACCACAGGTCCTGGAACACACATATATACATGGTTATATACAACAAAGAAATACTCCGGGCTACATTACAGCAACAAGGCACTTATGTGGCACATACCTCCCGTCGACTACACACCCTTTAGCCATGCTACAATATATATATGTATATATATATATATATATATATATATATATATATATATATATATATAATTATATAATAATAATAATAGTTATATATATATATATATATATATATATATATATATAATCAAGCAGGCTAGTAGCTGTAAATCATTCAGCTTCCATAAATACTCGAAAACCCGAGCAACGAGCACACTCGCTCAACACTACTGGAGAGCTGTTTGTTGTAAATTGAAGATTGACTTGTCATTTTTCTCTGCCTACTACCTTTGAAACCAGACTGAGAGGACAGATCAATTTTTTAAACAAATTTTAGGATGCTTTGTAGCAGTTTTATAAGATTTGTTCTGAATGTCCTGACGTGGAAGTCGCTGTGAGACATAGGTATATCTGGAGGCAGGTTCAAAAGAATATTGGGAGCAATCAGATTCCCCGAAAACGAAATGCCGATAGAAGATGTTCGGTGGGTCCTGTTTTAAAAGGTTGGAGATAGGGTTTGGCTATCATCAAGGAACAATAAACTTAAGGTACCTTTGCCGAAGTTGGGTCTGAAGTTCATCAGTCCCTATGATATTCTGGAAGTGGTCAATCAGGTGGCATGTAGGTTTAAGGTTCTTCCATCTTGCTGCATCCCTAACATTTTCTATAAATCCTTGTTGAAGGAATTTGTCCCCGTGGAAGTGCCTCCCTCATTCTCACCTCCCCCAGTCATTTATAATCGCAGTTTAGGGTACGTGATGTGCAGCATTGTATACTTTCGTAAGGTAAAAAATTTCCCCCAATACCTCATTCACCTCACTGGATGGGATATAGATCTGAACAGAGATCCTGGTTCCCAAGTCGAGAGGTGAAGGCCAAGTGGTTAGTCAGGGCCTTCTGTCTAAGGTTCCCTGGGGATCTGGTGGCCCCCCAAGAAGAGGGAGTAGTGTAATGATTCCAACCCTTAGTATTTCTGACATTGATTGACAGCTCAGTTGTCCAGTGTAGCGGTGTGCTGAGCTGTCTGTGTTTGTATTGACAGCTCAGCCATCCAGTCTGAGATTGTGAGGTGCTGAGCTTTCGCCATCTGCTGCCCATTCACTTGATTGCACAGCTATTTAACTGTGTTGGCAGTCCCAGACAGTTGTCAGTCGTAGCTTCAGCTCTGTGTGGATTGTTTTCCCTGTGCTAAGTGCCTTGCTTTTTGATCTATCACTGCCTTACCTTGGACCTTGTTCTCACCATCTATTTGTCTAATCCTTCTGCTTTATTCCTCTCTTCTCCCTGTATTTTGACCTCAAACTATTACTTGACTATGCTTTTGTCTTTGCTCTCTGTTTATGATGTGCCCTCCTGGCCATTTACCTCAGAATCCTTATTATCCTAACTCAAGGTTTGTCCATGAGGAGTGACTCACTGTCACACAAAGCACTTTTTTCTGTATGACCTATCTCCCGTGTTGTCCATTTGCAGACTGGTAATGATAAAAGAGACTGATGGTTTTTCACTATGTACAACAATGCTGTAGCATTGATGTGAATATTATAAGCAATCAAGCAGTCATTGGTTCAGGTTCCCCAAAGTACATTAAAATAAATAGAAGTGTAAAAATACATTTTTAAAAAATATTAAAGGGGAAACTATCATGTGCCCCAACGCTCTTGACCTGCAGATATGAAAGCCTGGTCATTAGGAGGAATTGAACGTTATTCTTCCCAATCATTATTCTGTACATACAACCATGGCCGAAAGTGTTGGCAACCTTGAAATTGTTCCAGAAAATGAAGTATTTCTTCCAGAAATTAATTGCAATTGCACATGTTTTGTCATATGCATGTTTATTTATTTTGTGTATATTGGAACAAAGCAAAAAAGAGAGAAAAAAATACAAATTGGACATATTTTCACACAAAACCCCCAAAATGGTCCAGACAAAATTGTTGGCACCCTCCACTTAATATTTGGTTGCAAACCCTTTAGAAATAACTGATATAAATCTCTTCCTATAACAACAGTGAGGCAGTGAAGAAAATGATATGCGGGAGGGCATTGCAGTCATAGACATGGCTGTAGTGGCAGTGCAGGATAAAAGTAAGTGTGTCCTTGCTCAAGCTATTAGGCCAAGGCAGATTTAAGTGAACTACAGAACTACAGTGGTCCATGGCCACAGATTCCAATTAAAAAACCCCTGCAGCAAAGGGTTGAGTGTGTCAATGTTGGTTTGCAAGCTGCAGAGCAGGTGGCTCTGCAACATCCGGCTTGTGTTTAAAGTTAACACTGAGCCAAAGGAAGCAAAGGCCTGGTGCCTGCCCCCCTTCAGCGTGACACAGTGGTGCAATCACCCACAGCAACTGGCCTCGGAAACAGACTGTTTTGACGCACGGCTGCGATCCAGAACATAGCGGTTTTCATTTGTGAGTTTTGGACAATAAAGATACAGTATTTATGTTGTTCTTTACTGTGTCAGTCTCATTACCACACAGTGTGAACACCACTGCACTACAAAATCAACAAGCTTCTTACACTTCCCAACTGGAATTTTGGACCACTCTTCTTTTGCAAACTGCTAAACATCTCTCATATTTGAATTCGCCTTTTCCAAACAGCAATTTTAAAATCTCTCCACAATTGTTCATTGAGATTTAGATCTGGACTCATTGCTAGCCACTTCAGAACTCTCCAGTGCTGTATTTCCATCTATTTCTGGGTGCTTCCTGAAGTATGTTTAGGGTCGTTGTCCTGCTGAAAGACCCATGACCTAGGGCACAAACTTCACTTTCTACGCACTACATTGCAACCCAAAATCCTTTGGTGATCTTCAGATTTCATGCTGCCAGCATACAGTGGAGGCCCTAGTGCCAGAGGCAGCAAAATAACCCACAAACATCTTTGAGCCTCCACTATATTTGACTGCTGGCAAAGTGTTCTTTTCTTTGTAGGCCTCATTCCATTTTCGGTAAACAGTAGAATGATGTGGTCTATAAAAAAAGCTCTATCTTTGTCACATCTGTCCACAAGACACTTTACAAGAAAGATTTTGGCTTACACACATTATGCAAACTGCAGTCTAGATTTTTTATGTCTTTGTGTCAGCAGTGGGGCCACCTAGGTCTCCTGCCATGCCGGTTATTTTCATTTCATTCAAATGTCAATGAATAACTAGCGTTGATATTGATGCCCCCTGAGCCTGCAGGACAGCTTGTAGTTCTTTTCATTTGATTGGGGCTGCTTTTTCCCCATTCAGATTATCCTGCACTGCAACCTTTCATCAATTTTTCTCTGCCGTCCACATCGAGGGTGATTAGGTCCAGTGCCAGATTAGCTACAGTGCCATGGGTTGTGAACTTCTTTATCATTTTGCTCACAGTCGACAAAGAAACAACAAGATCTCTGGAGATAGACTTGTAGCCTTCAGAATGTTTTTTTTTCCCAATTTTGGTTTTCAAGTCCTCAGACAGATCTCTTCTCGTCTTTCTGTTCTACATGCTTAGAGTGGCACATACAGACAGACAATGCAAAGATTGAGTCAAATTCTACAAATTTTATCGGGTTTCAGATGTGAATCTTGAAAGGGAAAACTGAACAGCTCTTCAGAGTGTCCAAGTGTGGGATCAGTTGTCTCAGGGCACTCGGCATGGTGGGAGGAAGGAGGATCAGGGTGAGGAATATCCGGACCACACTCACAGCTACTCAGACTTGACCATGTGGAAAACATGGTGGTGTTGGTGGTGGTGGATATGTGACTGGAAGCATTATCCACTTTACAACCAACAACCATTTCACACTGCTCTGGCTTCATTAGTGGTGTGCTTCGGTCCCCTAGAAACTGGGACAGGAAGGTCGAGCGAGAAGATGTGGGTCTTTGTTGTGGCCCACCTTCAGCTTGGCAACGTCCTCATCCTCTGCATGTACCATCAGCATCACATCCACTTCTCCGTCCCTTGCCCCTTGCCTTGACCATTTTAAATGGACTACTGAACTATTTCAAAAGCTCAACACAAATGTATTTATTTGGAGCTAAATTATATATTATCAGTAAGCCTGCAAAGCTTCAATTTTTCAAACACAGAAACACCAGGCCTCAGCCTGACATAACAGACTGTATTAATGTGTTTTTTTTGCTCTTTGGTGAATTTAAATCCCCAAAAAAGAGTGGCACAAGGCTAGCAAACAGAACTGTGCCACGTATATGCCTGCGAAAATATGATTTTTCAAAAATAGAAACACCAGCCCTCAGCCTGACATAACAGACTGTATACATTTTTTTTTTTGGGGGGGGTGAATTTTTGAAAAAAAAAACAAAAACGAAATCTACAGCTAGGTATTTAGTAAATGCAGGATGCAGTGGGACCAATGGACGCACATACAGTGCCTGCAGGCCTTGCACTGATGTGGATATGCTGTGCCCTGCCTACCTAGCGCTGCAATCTTGGGACCCACGAATTAGCCCTAAAAAGGACTGTTGGTTTCTCAGGAGTTGTGGACTGAACAGTTGCAGATCTACACTAACTCTAAAACCATGATTCTAACCCTATCTCGGCAGCAGCTCTCCCTACACTCTCTGAAACAGGAACAGAATGCGGCGAGCAGGGTGGCGCCAGGTCTCTTATACTCGGGATGATGCGGTATGGCCCAGCCAATCACTGCATGACCACAACAAAGATGGCTGCGGCGTTTCATGGCCTGGCAGACAATCCCTGCACTGTGATTGGGTCTCTAAAGTCCGCCAAAAATGCTGGGTGGAGACACCAGTTCCGCCAAATAATCCTGGAAATGCTCGCTGCTCGGCGAGTACCCCTCATACCGGGATACTTGGGCGAGTAACGAGTAGTGGTGAGTGCGTTCACTCGTCACTAATCTTCAGTACTCCCAAGCATGTACCATCATTAAGATACAAGTCTGAATGCGTTTGTTCTTAACATTGCATTGTGTGCACTGTGCTGTAATGTGCTAGTGTTGCATCAGGTGGATCAAAATTTGGTGATATTTGTATTTTAAGTGGCTCATTAAAAGTTGTATTTTACTACAAGTTCGCAGTATCTCGCTGGATTCTACCTATCTTCTCCTGTACCTGCAGCTGCTCCTCAGCCTATATCCATGTGAGTCCTGGACTTTAGGAATCTATGTACTAGCCAGGTGAGCTGACCATTTCATGTTTTTTCTGATTTCCATATTGCCCACATCTCTTACTTGCCACAGGTGAGTTTATACGAGCATCAAATACTTGAAAAAAGTTATTTACAAGCAATTTTGGAAAGGTGCCAACAATTTAGTCCAGTTTATTTTGGGGTTTTGTGTCCATTTTCTTTTTTCTCTGTGTTTTGTGATTCTCCAATACACACAAAGGAAAAAAACATGTGTATAACAAAACGTGTACCGTAATTGCAATAATTTCCTGGGAGAAATACTGCATTTTCTAGAACACTTTCAAAGTTGCCAACACTTTCAGCCATAACTTTAATGATGGACAGCTGTAAGTGTAGGGATATGGATTGTCTTTCCCTGTTCTTGCCCCTGAAGAAAACAGATGAACTGTGTGAAAACAGTTGTGCTGTTTTATATGTGAAAGTAATGTATGTCTAATTAATGTGATATAATATAGTATGGTGATGTACAGTGTTGTGAATTGTATTTCTTGGCTCCCTCTTATGATCACTAGCGGTATTACACCTGGATTGCCTTTCTCCAGGTTTGTACCCACCTGGGTCGTTTGGCCTTGGGTGTTCCTATTTAGACTTCCTGGAAACTCAGTCTTGTGCCTGGAATCGATGTAATCAGTCTAAGTCTTTTGGCTCCTGTCTCCTGGTCTCCTGCTTTTTGCAAGATAAGCTAAGTCCTGCTTCCTTATTTTTGTTTATCCGCATTACTGCTATTTTGTTCCAGCTTTTTACAATGTGATTCCTGATTTTTGCTGGAAGCTCTAGGGGGCTGATATTCTCCCCCCACACCGTTAGTCGGTGCGGGGGTTCTTGGATATTCAGCGTGGATATTTTGTTAGGGTTTTTTTGCTGACCGCATAAGTTCTCTTTCTATTTTCTGCTATTAATTAGTGGGCCTCACTTTGCTAAATCTAGTTCATTCTTACGTTTGTCTTTTCTTCTTACCTCACCGTTATTATTTGTTGGGGGCTTGTATCATACCTTTGGGGTCCCTTCTCTGGAGGCAAGTGAGGTCTTATTTTCTCTGAAAGGGTTAGTTAGTTCTCCGGCTGGTGCGAGACGTCTAGAATCAACGTAGGTACGTTCCCCGGCTACTGTTAGTTGTTGTGTTAGGATCAGATATTCGGTCAGCCTAGTTACCACCTCCCTATGAGCTAGATTTTGTGTTTGCGGACTTAGCTGGAAGTTCTGAGATCCTCTACCACTAGGATCACAACAGTACAGAATATAAAGTGTTAATGAATAATGTGAATATAGCATAAGGGTAAGATTAGGACATTATAGAATATAGCATAAGGATAATAAATTAGCATTTAAGATAAGAAACGGTTAACAATAGAATTAAATGCCGGACATCCGGTGGGCTTATGGTAAATTGATGTTTGTATGGCATTTTCCTTGATGTATATGGTCATGTCCAGAAAATGTATTTGGGACTTTGAAAAGTTTTTTGGTGAGTTTGATGGTGGGGTGGTACTTTTTGAAGTTATTGTGGAAGGTGAGCAGATCATCTTTTGAGCCTGTCCAGAATTTTAGCAGATCATCAATGTAGCGGAAGTATGCAAGTGGTTTAATAGAGCAAGATGATCTAAACTCCTCCTCTAGTTTCTCCATATATAGGTTACCATATTGTGGGGACATTTTGCTTCCCATGGCGCTGCCCATACACTGTTGGTATAAATTGTTCCCAAAAGAAAAATACTTGTGATGGAGCACAAACCTGATAAATTGCAATGTTGGTTCTGTGGCTAGATTTTTTAAAGGAAATATTTGCATACTGCCCTTCTATCCTCATGAGGAATGTTGGAATCGAGAGGCTCTACATCTATGGTGGCTAGTATTGTGTCCTCTGGAAGAGGGCCCAGCACTGACAATTTGCAAAGAATATCCGTGGTGTCCTGGATATAGCTGGGTGTGCGCCTCACCAAGGGTTTCAGAATGTTCTCCACCAAGCCTGAGATATTCTCAGTTTAATTCCCAATACTAGAGATGATAGGCCTTCCAGGATTACCTTCTTTATGTATTTTAGGCAACATGTAGAAGGTACCTGTTTCGGGATTGTCTGGTATTAGTTCCAGCAGTGAGGATGAAGTAGGAACACATCCATTTATGACTAATGCTAGTTCTTCTGTGTATTTTTTAGTGGGATCTTCCCGAAGTGGAGTGTAGTATTTTATATCCAAGAGTTGTCTGAGTCCAGAGTATCTCTGCTTCCTCATTGTAGAGATTTAGGTGGAAATCCTGATGTAAGTGCTTAGTGGAGAGTGCCGGAAAATGTGATCACAAATGTTATGTAAAATGTTCTTAACTAAAGCTTTAACTCATTCCACAAAAAAGCAAGTCCCCACTCAGATCCATCATCTGTTAATGGAAATATAGAAGCTTCCATGTTAATGGTAGCACAGAGGCTCTGGAGAATCAAAATGGCTCCTCAACCCTCAAAAGAAATTCAGTAAATTATGTGCTCCCAAATCCAAATGCTTCCTCCCTTCTGAGCCCCAGTGTGTCTAATCCACATTTAGTGTCCACAAGTTTGGCATTTCTGAAGTGATGAGAGCTCGGCTAACTTACAGGTGCGTGTCTCCAGAAACATGAGCTGGGCATAAAGTAGTGGTCACTACAACATATTGGTCACTACAATAGCAGTTTGCAATTTTCACTCTGCAACATTCATTGCTGCTTGTCTCTGGAATACACACATGGAGTCAAAATCGTCACTACACCAGTGGTGCATAATTTCCGAAATTGAATTACTTGAGGGAGAGAGTCTGCTCTTCTAGCAACTAGAAGCTCTTTATATAGGAAAATATATGCTGCAGGTGGCAAATAGCTCTCCATCCCTCCCGAGTCTCTCCATATGGCTAAGTAGCACTGTATAGCCACATACGTGGTATTGCCACATTCAGCAGAAATTGTGGGACAAATTTCGGTGCCATTTTTACTCACGTATTGTGTGTAAATGTAAAATCTGGGGCTAAAGCAAAATTTAGATTTAACCCCTTAGTGACGGAGCCAAATTTTTGAAATCTGACCAGTGTCATTTTATGTGGTAATAACTCTGCAACGCTTCAACAAATCCCAGTGATTTTGAAACAATTTTTTCATGACACATTATACTTTATGATAATGGTAAATCTAGGTCAATATGTTTTGTGTTTATTTATAAAAAGTATCCAAAATTTTAGTAAAATGTTAAAAAATTTGCACTTTTCTAAATTTGAATGATTATCCCTTTAATCCAGATGGTCACACCACAGCGAACCATTAATAAATAACATTCCCACATGTCGGCTTTACATCAGGACCATTTGTAAAATGTTATTTTGTTTTGTTAGCATTTTACGAGGTTTAAAAATGTAGCATCAATTTTTCATATTTTCAAGGAAATTTACACAATTTCTTTTTTTAAGGACTTATCCATGTTTGAAGTGACTTTAGGGGTCCTATATATTAGAAAAACCCCAAAAGTGATACCATTTTAAAAACAGCACCCCTGACATATTGAAAACTGCAGTCAGTTAGTTGTTAACCCTTCAGGTGCTTTACAGGAATTAATGCAAAGTGGCATGGCAGAAATGAAAATGTGTATTTTTACCACCTAAATGCCTCTAACTTCTGAACAGATTACTACAGCCGTCTGAGTCTAAGGCCACTATTTGGTTGTGAAGTGCCATGGCAAACATCAGGACCACAGAATCATGATCTGAGGGCACCAATTTGGATAAAGAGGAAGCCCTCACACTCTGTTAACCATTTATAATGATGTAGTCACTACTGACAGCAGCATCTAAGGGGTTAAACAGATTTGGATGGTGCAAACACTGATCGTGGCGGATGCAGCAAGTTGTCAGCTATAGTGCACAACCAACAGATGCTGGATTGTCACCTGTATGGGGAGGCTATTCTCTTATATCTCAGGTCAGTTAAAATACGTATTGGCAGTCATTAAGGGGTTAAAAAATGTAATTATTTATAATTCACTACCCAACGGTATAACATTTTGTGACACAGCCGTGGTATCTGTTTGATTACTGCACCCCTAGATGAATGTGTTGAGAGGTGTAGTTTGTAAAATGGGGTCACTTATGGGAGTTTCTGCTGTTCAGGCAACTTAGAGGCTTTCCCAGTGGTTCATGGCACCCGCAACCATAACACTAAAGTCTGCACTATACTATGGCACTTCTTCACTTCTGAACTTTGTGATGTGCCTGAAAATTTTTTTCCCAATTACATACAGGGTATTGACGCACTCAGAGAAAAATGGACCTCAGTTTGTTGTAAAAAAAAAATCCTATTAGTCCTTAGAAAAATTAAAAACTTGGGGCTAAAACAACATTTTAGCAGTAAAAATGTATTTATTCTTTCTTCACTGATCAATGGTGTAAAATTCCGTGAGGCACATGTGGTGTCAATATGATCACTGCACCCCTAGATGAATTCATTGGGGAGTGCAGTTTGTAAAATCAGCTCTGCCAATGTAACACGACACCCTCTAACTAGTTTTGAGCATTCAGATACTGCAAATATCAGGTATCGGCCGATATTCGCTGTATCGGAATTCCGATACCGAGTTCCGATATTTTTGTGATATCGGAAATCGGAATCGGAAGTTCCCAGTGTAGGGTTCCCAGGGTCTGGAGGAGAGGAGACTCTCCTTCAGGCCCTGGGATCCATATTCATGTAAAAAATAAAGAATACAAATAAAAAATATGGATATACTCACCCCTCCAGCGGTCCCTGGACCTTAGCGGTGTAACCGGCAGCCTCCGTTCCTAAGAATGCAGTGAGTGTACAGGACTTGCGATGATGTCGTGGTCTTGTGATTGGTCGCGTGACCACTCATGTGACCGCTCACGTGACCGTGACGTCATCGAAGATCCTTCACTCACTGCATTCTTAGGATCGGAGGCTGCCGGTTACACTGCTAAGGTCCAGGGTCCGCCGGAGGGGTGAGTATATCCATATTTTTTATTTTTATTCTTTATTTTTTACATGAATATGGATCCCAGGGCCTGAAGAAGAGTTTCCTCTCCTTCAGACCCTGGGAACCATCCAGGATCACTTCTAATATTTTTGTCCCATTGACTTGTATTGGTATCGGGTATCGGTATCGGCGAGATCCGATATTTTTTGGATATCGGCCGATCCAATCCGATACCGATACTTTCAAATATCGGAGAGTATCGCTCAACACTACCTCTAACCATTCCAGCAAAATATAAAATCCAATATGGCGCTTCTTCCCTCCTGAGCCTTGCAATATGCCTCGAAAGTAGTATTTCCCCACATATGGGGTATCAGCACACTCAGGAGAAATTGCACAACAAATTCTATAGGGAAATTTAAAAAATGGGTCTAAAATAACATTTTTGTGGGAAAAATGTTATTTTTTTATTTTCACAGCTCAATATTATAAACTTCTGTGAAGCACCCAATGTGCTCACCAGCACCACACATCTAAATACATTCCTTGAAGGATCTAGTTCCTAAATTGTGGTCACTTGTGAGGGGTTTCCACTGTTTATGCACAACAGGGACTTTCCAAATGGGACATGGCATCCACAAAGGATTCTAACAAATCTTGAGTTCAAAAAGTCAAAAGACGCTCCTTCCATTCCAATCTTTGCAGTGCATCCTAAAAGTGGTTTTCCTTCACATATGGGGTATCGACATGCTCATGAGAAATTGCACAACAAATTTTTTAGTCCATTTTTTTCCTGTTACCCTTCTGAAAAAAAAGGGTCTAAAGAGAAATTTTTTGCGAAAAATAGTTAAACATTAATTTTTTTCCCACATTCCAAAAATTCCTATGAAGCACCTGAAGGGTCAATAAACTTCTTGAATGTGATTTTGAGTACCTTGAGGGATGCAGTTTTTAGGATGGTGTCACTCCTGGGTATTTTCTATCACATAGACCCCTCAAAGTCACTTCCAATGTGAGAAGGTCGCTAAAAAAAATGATTTTGTAAATTTTGTTGAAAAAATGAGAAACCACTGGTCAACTTTTAACCCTTATAGCTTCCTAAAAAAAATGTTGTTTAAAAAATTGTGCTGATGTAAAGTAGACATGTGGGAAATGTTATTTGTTGACTATATTGTGTGACATATCTCTCTGATTTAAGGGCATAAGAATTCAATGTTTGAAAATTGCCACATTTTCCAAATTTTTGCCTAATTTCCTTTTTTTTTCCACAAGTAAATGCAAGTTATATTGAAGAAATTTTACCACTCTCATGAAGTACAATATGTCATGAAAAAATAGTCTCAGAATCAGTGTCATAAAATGACACTGGTCAGAATTGTAAAAACCGGCCTTGTCATTAAACGTTCAAACCATCTTGGGGGTAAAAGGGTTAATGTTTGCACACATCTTACAGCTTACACTGTGCTTCTTCTCTCTTCAGCTTGCACTTATTACATCATATATTTTATCTACATTTTACATCTAGTTATGTGCTTCTCATTTTGGCACAATAATTATATTGCTAGATATAATATTAACAATACAAATGTGATCACACTAAAGCATTGCAGAATGCTTTTGATGACTTTTTGTGTAATAATTTACCTTTGCCCTAGAACCATTAAATGATTTCATAAATAGTTGTCTTGGCAAGTGGCAGCTAATTAGGCGAGGGTGTTCCTCACTTTGTTGTAGCTTTTTGGCAACATCCAACTCTTCAATCCAAGGTATTCTTTCCCAGTTCGGTACAGTATTGCTCCAGGTTGGGTCTCCATTCTTTTGAATGAGGCTTAAAATCTCAATCATCCATGTGGTACCTAATAATGTTATAAAAAGCAGAAAGAAAAAAAAATATTTAATTTTAAAATTTGAGAATTTCTAGGTATTCAAGATGATCTCTGAGCATCTGCACAAGACATTTAACAAACAGGCAATCCCTGCATGTGTTCAGGACGGAGCCGCAAATCATGCAGCTGCGGAGACACAAACATAATATAAAAGCATGCTCAAAATACTCTGAGATCACCCTAGCATGCTCGGAAAACTCAGAGTAGCGAACAGACTCGCTCATCACTATTATTAACGTCACACAGCAAGGGATCTGACTTGAAAAATAGTTTGTAGCATCTAATGTGTTCTAGAGGCCTGATCCTTGGTCCAAAAAAATACTTTGGTTATTAACATCATTCAGTAAGGGACCTGAGTTTAAAAAGAATTTGTAGTATCAAGTGTGTTATAGAGGCCTGATACATAGGCCACAAAATACAATTCTTCTGTTATTAACGTCATACAGTCAGAGACCTACCTTTAAGGCTACGTGCACACGTTGCAGAATTGCCGAGGACATTTCCAAGGCAATTCTGCAACTCCTGACACGGGTATATCGCATGCGGAATTGGCATGCATATTCCCGCTAAAAACAAGCATAATTAGCTTGCAGAATGCTAGCGTTTTTCAAGCGATCTGTAGCATCTCTTGGAAAACTGATTGACAGGTTGGTCACGCTTGTCAAACATAGTGTTTGACAAGTGTGACCAACTTTTTACTATTGATTCTGCCTATGCAGCATCAATAGTAAAAGATAGAATGTTAAAAATAAAAAAAAAATTAAAAAATGGTTATTCTCACCTTCCGAAGGCAGCTGTATCTCCTCAGCGGCTTCCGTTCGTATACATGCTTTGTGTGCAGGACCTGCGATGATGTCACGGTCACATGACCGCGACGTCATCACGTTCACGTGACCGCGATGTCATCACAGGTCCTTCACACACAGCATCCCTGGGAACGGAAGCAGCCGCGTGCACCACTGAGAGGCGGGAAGACTCCGGGGCCATCAGGTGAGTATATCACGATTTTTTATTTTAATTCTTTTTTTTTAACAATTATATGGTGCCCAGTCCGTGGAGGAGAGTCTCATCTCCTCCACCCTGGGTACCAACCGCACATGATCTGCTTACTTCCCGCATGGTGGGCATAGGCCCATGCAGGAAGTAAGCAGATCAATCCATTCCTAAGTGTGCGGAATCCCCGTGATTCCGCAAATTTAATGAACATGCTGCGTTTTTTTCTGGAAGCGAAAAACTGCAAAAAAATGCGAAAAATCTGCTACGTGTGCACACAGCCTAAAAATTGTTTGTAGCATCTAGTTTGTTACAGAGGCCTGATACATAGGCCACAAACAAAATTCTTCTGTTATTAACATCATTCAGTAAGGGACCTGAGTTTAGAAAGAATTTGTAGCATCCAGTGTGTTATATGGGCCTTATACATAGGCCACAAACACATTCTTCTGTTATTATCATCATACAGCAAGGGACCTGAATTAAAAATGTTTACAGCATCCTTGGTACAAAGAAACTTTTTTTTTTTCTGTGACTAACATGAAACAACGCCATGTTTCAAATTTGAATTTACCGTTGCTGAAATTCAGCTGTTTGCAGAGGTGGTGCAGAGTTTAAAATTTAATTTTTGGCTGTTAATACTGTGCTCCTATTACACTATCAGAGCATGACTGGGAAAAAGTGAGGCCCTGGTGGAATGGGAATTAGGCTTGGTGTTTAAGGTGTACGTGGGGTAGATGGTAATGTTGATGAAAGCACAAGTGAAGCAACGTCACGTCCTATGCAAAGACAACTGACATCTAATGTTACTGGACAGGCTACATCACTACTTTTTTTTGTCAGATGCACTGCGGTACACCTTGTCGATGATGCCCAGAAAGAGCGTGTACTCGAGTGGATGGTAAGTGCAGCTTCAAACGGCCTTTCCTCCTTCTTCCACCTCAACATCACACCCAGTACAGTCCACACGTTTCACCCATATTCCCTTTGCTTTCCCCTGCGTCCCAATAAGCCAAATGTTCAACTGACTGCAGGGAACCACAGATGGGTGATTATGAAAAGCTGTTCCCACATTCTATGCCATGTTCATCAGAATTGTACTCAAAAGATTTGCAGAGTCAAGATGAGGAAATCTGTACCTATGCCCAAAATGTATTTAGCTTGGATCTGGGGCAGGATGAAGTATGGTCCCAATAGCATCCTGATCCTCATCATCAGATGTTAACCCCTGGTCGGGAGGTGATCCTAATGAGACTCAGATATCAGAGGCTCACGCGGACTGTACTGTGCTACCAGGGCAAGAGGAGGAGGAGCAATGGCCAGTAATGTGATAACACAGAGGATGATGATGATGAGATGTTAGATACCAGTCACCTTGAACATAGAGGCACACAGTTGGGTAGGTCAGCTGAGGAGGAAGATGAGGAGGTTACGTTACACCATCTATTGCAGACAGGTAGTGATGCAGCCACGACGAGCGATGCATCCTCAGGAACAACTGTGCCTCTAACCAGCAGCATCCGCGAGTCTGCAGCTCGCAGGGGTGGCAAGGGTTGCCTTGCCTGGGCCTTTTCTGACGCCGCAAAAGGATGAGCCAACTTACGTAATCTGCCAACTTTGCAAAAAAAGACTGGTTTGAGGTAAAAAGTGCAAAAATTTGACTACTACATGTATGAACCTTCACTTGCACAATCAACAGCTTTAGTGTGGGAATTCCAATGTGCAAAAATGAGGACCAGCGGACATCAACCATCATCAGCCGCCCCATCAATCGCATCTGCTGGTACTTCCTCCTCCTCTGTTACCATGCAAACTATTGAGATGGAGGTCTTTGACAGTAGATCCTTGGGTTCTTTACCCAATTGAGTTACACTGACTGAGAGGATGCCTTCTGCTGTAACAGAGTCAGCTATGCCTGCTGATTTTGACCTCAATCTTAGAGAATGATCACACCAGAAGTTTCTCAATCCACAGTAACATCTCTGCCTGAACCTCTCACGATCCAGCAGTTTGTCTGGTTCACCATACTCCACTCTCTCACAGCACTGAAGCCAGCCCATAGTTCCTCAGTTGTGGTCATGGAAAAGATTGTTTCCTCCTACACATGACAAAGCTAAGAGGTTGAACAGTAACGCAATCTAGCAGTATTAAAATTGATATATCTTGGAGATCATAGCCATACAGCTGAAGAGCTGTGGACAGCTCTCCAGGCTGAATTTGATCATTGGCTGTCTCCGCTAAACCTGCATCCAAGGAAGGCCATGTCAGATAACGGTGCCAACTGGTGGTGACCCTACAGGGAGGCAAGCTCACACAAGTGCCTTGCATGGCTCATGTCCTCAACCTGGTGGTACAGTGTTTGCTCAGCCACTATCCTGGCCTGGGTGACCTGCTGCAGAAAGGACTTTAGTTCTGTGCTCATTTCCACCATTCGCACCCCTCTGCTCATTGACTTTCATCGATGCAGAGGTCTTTGTCCATGTCAGTTAACAGGTTGATATGCGATGTGCCAACATGATGGAATTCCACTCTGCACATGTTGCAGCTACTGTGGCAGCCACAACGAGCCCTGATACAGTATGGCATGTCATATAGCCTGGGCCAACACAGTACTCAGTTGGCTCATATCATGTTTACAGAGTGGGCACAGATTAAGGACCTCTACACTCTTCTGCACAGTTTCAAAATGGCTACTAAGATGGTCATCTATAAGATGGAGCAGAATTTGAATAGCCTGCGGAAGGAGATCGTGGTCTCAGAAGAAGAGGAGGAAGCAGAGGGGCTGCAGAAGGTATAACATTGTCTTGAAATTCAAGACTGTCAACACACAGGCGGGTGCCAAGGGAAGGTGAAGTACTGTGATTTAGGGGGGCTGGGGATAGTAGACAAACTGTTATCGAAGGTGCAAGATCCGAGGAACAAATGGAGGAGGAAGAGGTAATGGGCGAGCAACAGTCGGATGAAGAGGATTATCCTCACCTCCCTATTGTTCAAGGTTGGTGGGAGGGAACGGAGCAGGCCCATATTGGTCATTTTTGGGCAATTCTCCTGAGACTCAGGGAGAACCTGCTTTTTGCTACGTTGGAAAAATGCTAATTTTTTTGTCCAGGAACTGTCTTTCGCATGGATCCCAAGAAGGTTCAGCCTCATGACCAGAAAGGTCTGCAATGCTTTTTGGGATTTGCTAATTACTATTGGAGGTTTATTAAGCTCTCACAGGTAGTCAAGACCCTCAACGATTTGGCACAGAAGGGGGTTGACGTTAAAAACTGGCCTGCCTCAGCGGTAGCAGCATTTTTATTGTTAAAAAAATTCTTCATGACTGCCCCGGTTCTGGTACAGCCAGATTCATCTGAGCCCTTCATTGTAGAGGATGATGCCTCAGAGGTGGGATTGGGGGCAGTGTTGTCCCAGGGGCCCGCCACATTGACCAATCTGAGACCATGTGCCTTCTTCTCCAAGACGTTCTCCCCAGCATAAAGAAATTATGACGTGGGCAATCGGGAACTTCTTGCGGTCAAGTTGGCTTTTGAGGAATGGAGGCATTTTTTGGAGTGGGCAGCTCATCCCATAAGGGTGGTTAGTGGTTCCAAAAACCTGGAGTAGATTGAATCGGCTAAGAGGTTGACTCTTAGGCAGGCTAGATGGTCTCTAATTTTCTCCCGGTTCCAGTTTTTGATCACTTTTCGTCCTGGATCGAAAAATGTGAGGGCTGATGCCTTGTCCGGATCCTGGATCTAGTTTCTCCTCCCGAACCTCCATCCTCCAACCTTCAACCTGGGGTCGTGGTGGCTGATGTGTCATCTGGCTTGGAACGGGAGATTCAGAGGCCCAATCTCATGCCCCCCTGTCCAAACCATTTGATAAGCTGTTTGTCCCAATTCAATTTAATCTCAGGGTTCTTCAGGAGTTTCATTACTCGGCTTTGGGTGGACATCCTGGGATCTTGACTACTCGTGGGGCCATCACGAGGGTGTTCTGGTGGTCCTCACTAGGGTTGAGCGACTTTCATTTTTTTAAGATCGAGTCGGGTTTTGTGAAACCCGACTTTGTCCAGAGTCGAGTCGAGTGCAGTCGGCCGATTATCGCTGAAAGTCGGGGATCGACCGAAACACGAAACCCAATGCAAGTCAATGGGGAAGCATAGTCGGCAGTGAGTGGAGGCCAGGAAAACACCTACAGTGCCCATTTTAATGCCAAAAACATCCATTCTTGTTTCTGAAGCTTGTCAATCTTAATTAACTTTATAATAATAGTTGGGCATTGGAAATTGGGGGTCATTTGGCAAAAGTTGTGGGGGGAGTAGGGCTGGCTCAAGTTTTTCGTGGGCCCAGGAAACGCGGACTACGTCACGGCGGTGGAGCAGGGAGAGGTAAGTATTTCAACGTTGCAAGTGCTGTGATCATGAGCAAGCGGGGGGGCCCACTCGTTCGCATTGGCACTGGCACAGGGCCCCTCAAAGTACGGCGGTGTGTTTGCATGGCGGGGGCGCCTCCCACCAGCAGCGACACTTTTGCGTACTCTGAGGGGCCCTGTGCCAGTGACGTCGCCAACGAGTATGCCCCCCCCCCACCTGATGAAGGAACCTGCACTTTCATCTGCACCTTCCTCTTTGTCCCTGTGTAAGGTGGTATAACATGCGGGAAGGGGAACCTTACTTTCAGCAGGGTCAGATTCTGGCTGTGTAGAGTGCAAGGGGAATGTAGTGGTCTAGGTCAATGTACCAGCAGACTCATCTAGCAGTGGCTGGGCAATGGGCAGGATGAAGAGGAAACAGATATATGGCCAAAGAATAAAGTAGGCTAAATGCAGTTCAAAATTGGTAACAGGACTAAACAGGCGGCATTGCTTTGTTCAGTGGAGTAGCAAACCCAAGAGCAGCAGACACTGTTTCAAGGGCCCAACCACACTAGTAGGCCAAATGCAGTTTAATATCTGATAGTATAGGCCGAAAGCCAGAAGGTAGAAGCTCAGCTTTATTCAGTTGAGGACAAACACCAGGGAGCAGCAAACAGAGGTATTAGGCCCCATCCAGCAATTAAAAAAAAAAAAAAAAAACTTAATCAGAGCCAGAAGGTAGAAGCTCAGCTTTATTCAGTTGAGGACAACACCAGGCAGGGGCAGACACCGTTAGTAGGCCGGAACCACCAATTTTTAAAAAAACAGCAGTTAATCAGAGCCAGAAGGTAGAAGCTCAGCTTTATTCAGTTGAGGGCAACACCAGGGAGGGGCAGACACCGTTAGTAGGCCGGAACCACCAATTTTTAAAAAAACAGCAGTTAATCAGAGCCAGAAGGTAGAAGCTCAGCTTTATTCAGTTGAGGACAAACACCAGGGAGCAGCAAACAGAGATATTAGGCCCCATCCAGCAATTAAAAAAAAACAAACAAAAAAAAAACTTAATCAGAGCCAGAAGGTAGAAGCTCAGCTTTATTCAGTTGAGGACAACACCAGGCAGGGGCAGACACCGATAGTAGGCAGGAACCACCAATTTTTTAAAAAACAGCAGTTAATCAGAGCCAGAAGGTAGAAGCTCAGCTTTATTCAGTTGAGGATAAACACCAGGGAGCAGCAAACAGAGGTATTAGGCCCCATCCAGCAATTTAAAAAAAAAAAAAAAAAAAAAACTTAATCAGAGCCAGAAGGTAGAAGCTCAGCTTTATTCAGTTGAGGACAACACCAGGCAGGGGCAGACACCGTTAGTAGGCCGGAACCACCAATTTTTTAAAAAACAGCAGTTAATCAGAGCCAGAAGGTAGAAGCTCAGCTTTATTCAGTTGAGGACAACACCAGGCAGGGGCAGACACCGTTAGTAGGCCGGTACCACCAATTTTTAAAAAAACAGCAGTTAATCAGAGCCAGAAGGTAGAAGCTCAGCTTTATTCAGTTGAGGGCAACACCAGGGAGGGGCAGACACCGTTAGTAGGCCGGAACCACCAAGGGGTACACGGGCAGCAGTGGTCTGGTCAGTGGAGGCCTAGTGGAAGGAGGGACCGCAGACAGGCTTCGAAGGCCTAACACAATAAAATGGGCTGGCTGTAGGCACTTTATAATTGTTTCCAGGGGTACACGGGCAGCAGTGGTCTGGTCAGTGGAGGCCTAGTGGAAGGAGGGACCGCAGACAGGCTTCGAAGGCCTAACACAATAAAATGGGCTGGCTGTAGGCACTTTATAATTGTTTCCAGGGGTACACGGGCAGCAGTGGTCTGGTCAGTGGAGGCCTAGTGGAAGGAGGGACCGCAGACAGGCTTCGAAGGCCTAACACAATAAAATGGGCTGGCTGTAGGCACTTTATAATTGTTTCCAGGGGTACACGGGCAGCAGTGGTATGGTCAGTGGAGGCCTAGTGGAAGGAGGGACCGCAGACAGGCTTTGAAGGCCTAACATAATAAAATGGGCTGGCTGTAGGCACTGTAAAATAGGTTCCAGGGGTACACGGGCAGCAGTGGTCTGGTCAGTGGAGGCCTAGTGGAAGTAGGGACCGCAGACAGGCTTCGAAGGCCTAACATAATAAAATGGGCTGGCTGTAGGCACTGTAAAATAGGTTCCAGGGGTACACGGGCAGCAGTGGTCTGGTCAGTGGAGGCCTAGTGGAAGGAGGGACCGCAGACAGGTTTCGAAGGCCTAACACAATAAAATGGGCTGGCTGTAGGCACTTTATAATTGTTTCCAGGGGTACACGGGCAGCAGTGGTCTGGTCAGTGGAGGCCTAGTGGAAGGAGGGACCGCAGACAGGCTTCAAAGGCCTAACATAATAAAATGGGCTGGCTGTAGGCACTGTAAAATAGGTTCCAGGGGTACACGGGCAGCAGTGGTCTCATCAGTGGAGGCTTAGTGGAAGGAGGGACCACAGACAGGCTTCGAAGGCCTAACATAATAAAATGGGCTGGCTGTAGGCACTGTAAAATAGGTTCCAGGGGTACACGGGCAGCAGTGGTCTGGTCAGTGGAGGCCTAGTGGAAGGAGGGACCGCAGACAGGCTTCGAAGGCCTAACACAATAAAATGGGCTGGCTGCAGGCACTTTATAATTGTTTCCAGGGGTACACGGGCAGCAGTGGTCTGGTCAGTGGAGGCCTAGTGGAAGGAGGGACCGCAGACAGGCTTCAAAGGCTTAACACAATAAAATGGGCTAGCTGTAGGCACTTTATAATTGTTTCCAGGGGTACACGGGCAGCAGTGGTCTGGTCAATGGAGGCCTAGTGGAAGGAGGGACCACAGACAGGCTTCGAAGGCCTAACACAATAAAATGGGCTGGCTGTAGGCACTTTATAATTGTTTCCAGGGGTACACGGGCAGCAGTGGTCTGGTCAGTGGAGGCCTAGTGGAAGGAGGGACCGCAGAAAGGCTTCGAAGGCCTAACACAATAAAATGGGCTGGCTGTAGGCACTTTATAATTGTTTCCAGGGGTACACGGGCAGCAGTGGTATGGTCAGTGGAGGCCTAGTGGAAGGAGGGACCGCAGACAGGCTTTGAAGGCCTAACATAATAAAATGGGCTGGCTGTAGGCACTGTAAAATAGGTTCCAGGGGTACACGGGCAGCAGTGGTCTGGTCAGTGGAGGCCTAGTGGAAGGAGGGACCGCAGATAGGCTTCGAAGGCCTAACATAATAAAATGGGCTGGCTGTAGGCACTGTAAAATAGGTTCCAGGGGTACACGGGCAGCAGTGGTCTGGTCAGTGGAGGCCTAGTGAAGGAGGGACCGCAGACAGGTTTTGAAGGCCTAACACAATAAAATGGGCTGGCTGTAGCCACTTTATAATTGTTTCCAGGGGTACACTGGCAGCAGTGGTCTGGTCAGTGGAGGCCTAGTGAAGGAGGGACCGCAGACAGGTTTTGAAGGCCTAACACAATAAAATGGGCTGGCTGTAGGCACTTTATAATTGTTTCCAGGGGTACACGGGCAGCAGTGGTCTGGTCAGTG
This sequence comes from Ranitomeya variabilis, assembly GCF_051348905.1. NCBI lineage: Eukaryota > Metazoa > Chordata > Amphibia > Anura > Dendrobatidae > Ranitomeya > Ranitomeya variabilis. The sequence goes on along the minus strand of NC_135236.1, from coordinate 23,833,426 downwards.
GAGGCCTAGTGGAAGGAGGGACCGCAGACAGGCTTCGAAGGCCTAACATAAAAAAATGGGCTGGCTGTAGGCACTGTAAAATAGGTTCCAGGGGTACACGGGCAGCAGTGGTCTGGTCAGTGGAGGCCTAGTGGAAGGAGGGACCGCAGACAGGCTTCGAAGGCCTAACATAATAAAATGGGCTGGCTGTAGGCACTGTAAAATAGGTTCCAGGGGTACACGGGCAGCAGTGGTCTGGTCAGTGGAGGCCTAGTGGAAGGAGGGACCGCAGATAGGCTTCGAAGGCCTAACATAATAAAATGGGCTGGCTGTAGGCACTGTAAAATAGGTTCCAGGGGTACATGGGCAGCAGTGGTCTGGTCAGTGGAGGCCTAGTGAAGGAGGGACCGCAGACAGGTTTTGAAGGCCTAACACAATAAAATGGGCTGGCTGTAGGCACTTTATAATTGTTTCCAGGGGTACACTGGCAGCAGTGGTCTGGTCAGTGGAGGCCTAGTGAAGGAGGGACCGCAGACAGGTTTTGAAGGCCTAACACAATAAAATGGGCTGGCTGTAGGCACTTTATAATTGTTTCCAGGGGTACACGGGCAGCAGTGGTCTGGTCAGTGGAGGCCTAGTGGAAGGAGGGACCGCAGACAGGCTTCGAAGGCCTAACATAAAAAAATGGGCTGGCTGTAGGCACTGTAAAATAGGTTCCAGGGGTACACGGGCAGCAGTGGTCTGGTCAGTGGAGGCCTAGTGGAAGGAGGGACCGCAGACAGGCTTCGAAGGCCTAACATAATAAAATGGGCTGGCTGTAGGCACTGTAAAATAGGTTCCAGGGGTACACGGGCAGCAGTGGTCTGGTCAGTGGAGGCCTGATGGAAGGAGGGACCGCAGACAGGCTTCGAAGGCCTAACACAATAAAATGGGCTGGCTGTAGGCACTTTATAATTGTTTCCAGGGGTACACGGGTGTTGTGAATTTGCTTTTTGCTCCCTCTAGTGGTTACTAGTTTTTTGACTCTGGTTTTTCTGTCATTCCTTTTATCCGCACCTGGGTCGTTAGTTAGGGGTGTTGCTATATAAGCTCCCTAGACCTTCAGTTCAATGCCTGGCAACGTAGTTATCAGAGCTAGTCTGCTGTGCTCTTGTCTACTGATCCTGGTTCCAGTTATATCAGCTAAGTCTGCCTTTTGCTTTTTGCTATTTGTTTTGGTTTTGTATTTTTGTCCAGCTTGTTCCAAATCTATATCCTGACCTTTGCTGGAAGCTCTAGGGGGCTGGTGTTCTCCCCCCGGACCGTTAGACGGTTCGGGGGTTCTTGAATTTCCAGTGTGGATTTTGATAGGGTTTTTGTTGACCATATAAGTTACCTTTCTTTATTCTGCTATCAGTAAGCGGGCCTCTCTGTGCTAAACCTGGTTCATTTCTGTGTTTGTCATTTCCTCTTACCTCACCATTATTATTTGTGGGGGGCTTCTATCCAGCTTTGGGGTCCCCTTCTCTGGAGGCAAGAAAGGTCTTTTGTTTTCCTCTACTAGGGGTAGCTAGATTCTCCGGCTGGAGCGTGTCATCTAGAATCAACGTAGGAATGATCCCCGGCTACTTCTAGTGTTGGCGTTAGGAGTAGATATATGGTCAACCCAGTTACCACTGCCCTATGAGCTGGATTTTTGTATTCTGCAGACTTCCACGTACCTCTGAGACCCTCGCCATTGGGGTCATAACAGTTTGCCAGGCCAGTATTAAATGTTTAATGCGTTGCAGAAGAGGGATTATAAGAAAGAAGATTCTGAGTTTTTTTTTTTTTCTTTCTTCTTCCCCTTTACCTCAGAGTGGCTATGCTTGCTGCAGACATGAATGTCCAGACCTTGATTACAAGTGTGGACCAGCTGGCTACTCGTGTGCAGGGCATACAAGACTATGTTATCAGAAATCCTAGGTCAGAACCTAAAATACCGATTCCTGAACTGTTTTCCGGAGACAGGTTTAAGTTTAGGAATTTTGTGAATAATTGTAAATTGTTTTTGTCCCTGAGACCCTGTTCATCTGGAGACTCTGCTCAGCAAGTAAAAATAGTTATTTCGTTCTTACGGGGCGACCCTCAGGATTGGGCTTTTTCGCTGGCGCCAGGAGATCCGGCATTGGCTGATATTGATGCGTTTTTTCTGGCGCTCGGTTTACTTTATGAGGAACCCAATCTTGAGATTCAGGCAGAAAAGGCCTTGCTGGCTATGTCTCAGGGGCAGGACGAGGCTGAAGTGTATTGCCAAAAATTTCGGAAATGGTCCGTGCTGACACATTGGAACGAGTGTGCACTGGCCGCTAATTTTAGAAATGGCCTATCTGAAGCCATTAAGAATGTTATGGTGGGTTTTCCCATTCCCACAGGTCTCAATGATACTATGGCACTGGCTATTCAAATTGACCGGCGGTTGCGGGAGCGCAAAACCGCAAATTCCCTCATGGTGTTGTCTGAACAGACACCTAATTTAATGCAATGTGATAGAATCCTGACTAGAAATGAGCGGAAAATTCATAGACGCCGGAATGGCTTGTGCTACTACTGTGGTGATTCTACACATGTTATCTCAGCATGCTCTAAACGTATAGCTAAGGTTGTTAGTCCTGTCACCGTTGGTAATTTGCAACCTAAATTTATTCTGTCTGTAACTTTGATTTGCTCACTGTCGTCTTATCCTGTCATGGCGTTTGTAGATTCAGGTGCTGCCCTGAGTCTTATGGATCTGTCATTTGCTAAGCACTGTGGTTTTACTCTTGAACCATTAGAAAATCCTATTCCTCTTAGGGGTATTGATGCTACGCCATTGGCAGCAAATAAACCGCAGTATTGGACACAGGTTATCATGTGCATGACTCCTGAACACCGCGAGGTGATACGTTTCCTGGTTTTACATAAAATGCATGATTTGGTTGTTTTAGGGCTGCCATGGTTACAGACCCATAATCCAGTCCTGGACTGGAAGGCTATGTCAGTCTCAAGTTGGGGCTGTCGTGGTATTCATGGGGATTCCCTGCCTGTGTCTATTGCTTCTTCTACGCCTTCGGAAGTTCCGGAGTATTTGTCTGATTATCAGGATGTCTTCAGTGAGTCTGAGTCCAGTGCACTGCCTCCTCATAGGGACTGTGACTGTGCTATAGATTTGATCCCAGGCAGTAAGTTTCCTAAGGGAAGACTGTTTAATCTGTCGGTACCTGAACATACCGCTATGCGTTCATATATCAAGGAGTCTCTGGAGAAAGGACATATTCGTCCGTCTTCTTCCCCCCTTGGTGCGGGATTCTTTTTTGTGGCAAAAAAGGACGGATCTTTGAGACCTTGTATTGATTATCGGCTTTTAAATAAGATCACTGTCAAATTTCAGTATCCTTTACCGCTGTTGTCTGACTTGTTTGCCCGGATTAAAGGTGCCAAGTGGTTCACCAAGATAGACCTTCGTGGTGCGTACAACCTTGTGCGCATTAAGCAAGGTGATGAATGGAAAACCGCATTCAATACGCCCGAAGGTCATTTTGAGTACTTGGTGATGCCTTTTGGGCTCTCCAATGCGCCTTCAGTTTTTCAGTCCTTTATGCATGACATTTTCCGGAAGTATCTGGATAAATTTTTGATTGTTTATCTGGATGATATTTTGGTTTTTTCTGATGATTGGGATTCGCATGTGGAGCAGGTCAGGTTGGTCTTTAAAATTTTGCGTGAAAATTCTTTGTTTGTCAAGGGCTCAAAGTGTCTGTTTGGTGTACAGAAGGTTCCCTTTTTGGGGTTCATTTTTTCCCCTTCTGCTGTGGAGATGGACCCAGTCAAGGTCCGAGCTATTCTTGATTGGACTCAGCCCTCGTCGGTTAAGAGTCTTCAGAAGTTCTTGGGTTTCGCTAACTTCTACCGTCGTTTTATCGCTAATTTTTCTAACATTGTGAAACCTTTGACGGATATGACCAAGAAGGGCTCCGATGTAGCTAACTGGGCTCCTGCTGCCGTGGAGGCTTTCCAGGAGTTGAAGCGCCGGTTTACTTCGGCGCCTGTTTTGTGCCAGCCCGATGTCTCACTTCCCTTTCAGGTTGAGGTGGATGCTTCAGAGATTGGAGCAGGGGCCGTTTTGTCGCAGAGAGGCCCTGGTTGCTCTGTTATGAAACCTTGTGCCTTTTTCTCCAGGAAGTTTTCGCCTGCCGAGCGAAATTATGATGTGGGCAATCGGGAGTTGTTGGCCATGAAATGGGCATTTGAGGAGTGGCGTCATTGGCTCGAGGGTGCTAAGCATCGTGTGGTGGTCTTGACTGATCACAAAAATCTGATGTATCTCGAGTCTGCTAAACGCCTTAATCCGAGACAGGCCCGCTGGTCATTGTTTTTCTCCCGCTTTGATTTTGTTGTCTCGTATTTACCAGGTTCAAAGAATGTGAAGGCCGATGCTCTTTCTAGGAGCTTTGTGCCTGATGCTCCTGGAGTCGCTGATCCTGTTGGTATTCTTAAAGATGGAGTTATCTTGTCAGCTATTTCTCCGGATCTGCGACGTGTGTTGCAGAGATTTCAGGCTGATAGGCCTGAGTCTTGTCCACCTGACAGACTGTTTGTCCCGGATAAATGGACCAGCAGAGTCATTTCCGAGGTTCATTCCTCGGTGTTGGCAGGTCACCCGGGAAATTTTGGCACCAGAGATCTGGTGGCCAGGTCCTTTTGGTGGCCTTCCTTGTCAAGGGATGTGCGGTCATTTGTGCAGTCCTGTGGGACTTGTGCTCGAGCTAAGCCTTGCTGTTCTCGTGCCAGCGGTTTGCTCTTGCCCTTGCCTGTCCCGAAGAGACCTTGGACACATATCTCCATGGATTTCATTTCTGATCTTCCGCTATCTCAGGGCATGTCCGTTATCTGGGTGATATGTGATCGCTTCTCCAAGATGGTCCATTTGGTTCCTTTGCCTAAGCTGCCTTCCTCTTCCGATCTGGTTCCTGTGTTTTTCCAGAACGTGGTTCGTTTGCACGGCATCCCTGAGAATATTGTGTCAGACAGAGGATCCCAGTTCGTTTCAAGGTTCTGGCGATCCTTTTGTAGTAGGATGGGCATTGATTTGTCGTTTTCGTCTGCTTTCCATCCTCAGACTAATGGACAGACGGAGCGAACCAATCAGACTTTGGAGGCTTATTTGAGGTGTTTTGTCTCTGCTGATCAGGACGATTGGGTGACATTCTTGCCGTTGGCTGAGTTTGCCCTTAATAATCGGGCTAGTTCCGCCACCTTGGTTTCGCCTTTTTTCTGCAACTCTGGTTTCCATCCTCGCTTTTCTTCGGGTCATGTGGAGCCTTCTGACTGTCCTGGGGTGGATTCTGTGGTAGATAGGTTGCAGCGGATCTGGAATCATGTGGTGGACAACTTGAAGTTGTCACAGGAGAGGGCTCAGCGCTTTGCCAACCGCCGCCGCGGTGTGGGTCCCCGACTACGCGTTGGGGATTTGGTATGGCTTTCTTCCCGCTTTGTTCCTATGAAGGTCTCCTCTCCCAAATTTAAACCTCGTTTTATTGGGCCTTACAAGATATTGGAAATCCTTAATCCTGTATCTTTTCGTCTGGATCTTCCTGTGTCGTTTGCTATTCACAATGTATTTCATAGGTCCTTGTTGCGGCGGTACATTGTGCCTGTAGTTCCTTCTGCTGAGCCTCCTGCTCCGGTGTTGGTTGAGGGCGAGTTGGAGTACGTGGTGGAGAAGATCTTGGATTCTCGCCTCTCCAGGCGGAGGCTTCAGTACCTGGTCAAGTGGAAGGGCTATGGTCAGGAGGATAATTCCTGGGTGGTCGCCTCTGATGTTCATGCGGCCGATTTAGTTCGTGCCTTTCATGCCGCTCATCCTGATCGCCCTGGTGGTCGTGGTGAGGGTTCGGTGACCCCTCACTAAGGGGGGGGTACTGTTGTGAATTTGCTTTTTGCTCCCTCTAGTGGTTACTAGTTTTTTGACTCTGGTTTTTCTGTCATTCCTTTTATCCGCACCTGGGTCGTTAGTTAGGGGTGTTGCTATATAAGCTCCCTAGACCTTCAGTTCAATGCCTGGCAACGTAGTTATCAGAGCTAGTCTGCTGTGCTCTTGTCTACTGATCCTGGTTCCAGTTATATCAGCTAAGTCTGCCTTTTGCTTTTTGCTATTTGTTTTGGTTTTGTATTTTTGTCCAGCTTGTTCCAAATCTATATCCTGACCTTTGCTGGAAGCTCTAGGGGGCTGGTGTTCTCCCCCCGGACCGTTAGACGGTTCGGGGGTTCTTGAATTTCCAGTGTGGATTTTGATAGGGTTTTTGTTGACCATATAAGTTACCTTTCTTTATTCTGCTATCAGTAAGCGGGCCTCTCTGTGCTAAACCTGGTTCATTTCTGTGTTTGTCATTTCCTCTTACCTCACCATTATTATTTGTGGGGGGCTTCTATCCAGCTTTGGGGTCCCCTTCTCTGGAGGCAAGAAAGGTCTTTTGTTTTCCTCTACTAGGGGTAGCTAGATTCTCCGGCTGGAGCGTGTCATCTAGAATCAACGTAGGAATGATCCCCGGCTACTTCTAGTGTTGGCGTTAGGAGTAGATATATGGTCAACCCAGTTACCACTGCCCTATGAGCTGGATTTTTGTATTCTGCAGACTTCCACGTACCTCTGAGACCCTCGCCATTGGGGTCATAACACACGGGCAGCAGTGGTCTGGTCAGTGGAGGCCTAGTGGAAGGAGGGACCGCAGACAGGCTTCGAAGGCCTAACATAATAAAATGGGCTGGCTGTAGGCACTGTAAAATAGGTTCCAGGGGTACACGGGCAGCAGTGGTCTGGTCAGTGGAGGCCTAGTGGAAGGAGGGACCGCAGACAGGCTTCGAAGGCCTAACACAATAAAATGGGCTGGCTGTAGGCACTTTATAATTGTTTCAAGGGGTACACGGGCAGCAGTGGTCTGGTCAGTGGAGGCCTAGTGGAAGGAGGGACCGCAGACAGGCTTCGAAGGCCTAACACAATAAAATGGGCTGGCTGTAGGCACTTTACAATTGTTTCCAGGGGTACACGGGCAGCAGTGGTCTGATCAGTGGAGGCCTAGTGGAAGGAGGGACCGCAGACAGGCTTCGAAGGCCTAACACAATAAAATGGGCTGGCTGTAGGCACTTTATAATTGTTTCCAGGGGTACACGGGCAGCAGTGGTCTGGTCAGTGGAGGCCTAGTGGAAGGAGGGACCGCAGACAGGCTTCGAAGGCCTAACACAATAAAATGGGCTGGCTGTAGGCACTTTATAATTGTTTCCAGGGGTACACGGGCAGCAGTGGTCTGGTCAGTGGAGGCCTAGTGGAAGGAGGGACCGCAGACAGGCTTCGAAGGCCTAACATAATAAAATGGGCTGGCTGTAGGCACTGTAAAATAGGTTCCAGGGGTACACGGGCAGCAGTGGTCTGGTCAGTGGAGGCCTAGTGGAAGGAGGGACCGCAGACAGGCTTCGAAGGCCTAACATAATAAAATGGGCTGGCTGTAGGCACTGTAAAATAGGTTCCAGGGGTACACGGGCAGCAGTGGTCTGGTCAGTGAAGGCCTAGTGGAAGGAGGGACCGCAGACAGGCTTCGAAGGCCTAACACAATAAAATGGGCTGGCTGTAGGCACTTTATAATTGTTTCCAGGGGTACACGGGCAGCAGTGGTCTGGTCAGTGGAGGCCTAGTGGAAGGAGGGACCGCAGACAGGCTTCGAAGGCCTAACATAATAAAATGGGCTGGCTGTAGGCACTGTAAAATAGGTTCCAGGGGTACACGGGCAGCAGTGGTCTGGTCAGTGGAGGCCTAGTGGAAGGAGGGACCGCAGACAGGCTTCGAAGGCCTAACACAATAAAATGGGCTGGCTGTAGGCACTTTATAATTGTTTCCAGGGGTACACGGGCAGCAGTGGTCTGGTCAGTGGAGGCCTAGTGGAAGGAGGGACCGCAGACAGGCTTCGAAGGCCTAACACAATAAAATGGGCTGGCTGTAGGCACTTTATAATTGTTTCCAAGGGTACACGGGCAGCAGTGGTCTGGTCAGTGGAGGCCTAGTGGAAGGAGGGACCGCAGACAGGCTTCGAAGGCCTAACACAATAAAATGGGCTGGCTGTAGGCACTTTATAATTGTTTCCAAGGGTACACGGGCAGCAGTGGTCTGGTCAGTGGAGGCCTAGTGGAAGGAGGGACCGCAGACGGGCTTCGAAGGCCTAACATAATAAAATGGGCTGGCTGTAGGCACTGTAAAATAGGTTCCAGGGGTACACGGGCAGCAGTGGTCTGGTCAGTGGAGGCCTAGTGGAAGGAGGGACCATAGACAGGCTTCGAAGGCCTAACATAATAAAATGGGCTGGCTGTAGGCACTGTAAAATAGGTTCCAGGGGTACACGGGCAGCAGTGGTCTGGTCAGTGGAGGCCTAGTGGAAGGAGGGACCGCAGACAGGCTTCGAAGGCCTAACACAATAAAATGGGCTGGCTGTAGGCACTTTATAATTGTTTCCAGGGGTACACGGGCAGCAGTTGTCTGGTCAGTGGAGGCCTAGTGGAAGGAGGGACCGCAGACAGGCTTCGAAGGCCTAACACAATAAAATGGGCTGGCTGTAGGCACTTTATAATTGTTTCCAGGGGTACACGGGCAGCAGTGGTCTGGTCAGTGGAGGCCTAGTGGAAGGAGGGACCGCAGACAGGCTTCGAAGGCCTAACACAATAAAATGGGCTGGCTGTAGGCACTTTATAATTGTTTCCAGGGGTACACGGGCAGCAGTGGTCTGGTCAGTGGAGGCCTAGTGGAAGGAGGGACCGCAGACAGTCTTCGAAGGCCTAACACAATAAAATGGGCTGGCTGTAGGCACTTTATAATTGTTTCCAAGGGTACACGGGCAGCAGTGGTCTGGTCAGTGGAGGCCTAGTGGAAGGAGGGACCGCAGACAGGCTTCGAAGGCCTAACATAATAAAATGGGCTGGCTGTAGGCACTGTAAAATAGGTTCCAGGGGTACACGGGCAGCAGTGGTCTGGTCAGTGGAGGCCTAGTGGAAGGAGGGACCGCAGACAGGCTTCGAAGGCCTAACACAATAAAATGGGCTGGCTGTAGGCACTTTATAATTGTTTCAAGGGGTACACGGGCAGCAGTGGTCTGGTCAGTGGAGGCCTAGTGGAAGGAGGGACCGCAGACAGGCTTCGAAGGCCTAACACAATAAAATGGGCTGGCTGTAGGCACTTTACAATTGTTTCCAGGGGTACACGGGCAGCAGTGGTCTGGTCAGTGGAGGCCTAGTGGAAGGAGGGACCGCAGACAGGCTTCGAAGGCCTAACACAATAAAATGGGCTGGCTGTAGGCACTTTATAATTGTTTCCAGGGGTACACGGGCAGCAGTGGTCTGGTCAGTGGAGGCCTAGTGGAAGGAGGGACCGCAGACAGGCTTCGAAGGCCTAACACAATAAAATGGGCTGGCTGTAGGCACTTTATAATTGTTTCCAGGGGTACACGGGCAGCAGTGGTCTGGTCAGTGGAGGCCTAGTGGAAGGAGGGACCGCAGACAGGCTTCGAAGGCCTAACATAATAAAATGGGCTGGCTGTAGGCACTGTAAAATAGGTTCCAGGGGTACACGGGCAGCAGTGGTCTGGTCAGTGGAGGCCTAGTGGAAGGAGGGACCGCAGACAGGCTTCGAAGGCCTAACATAATAAAATGGGCTGGCTGTAGGCACTGTAAAATAGGTTCCAGGGGTACACGGGCAGCAGTGGTCTGGTCAGTGAAGGCCTAGTGGAAGGAGGGACCGCAGACAGGCTTCGAAGGCCTAACACAATAAAATGGACTGGCTGTAGGCACTTTATAATTGTTTCCAGGGGTACACGGGCAGCAGTGGTCTGGTCAGTGGAGGCCTAGTGGAAGGAGGGACCGCAGACAGGCTTCGAAGGCCTAACATAATAAAATGGGCTGGCTGTAGGCACTGTAAAATAGGTTCCAGGGGTACACGGGCAGCAGTGGTCTGGTCAGTGGAGGCCTAGTGGAAGGAGGGACCGCAGACAGGCTTCGAAGGCCTAACACAATAAAATGGGCTGGCTGTAGGCACTTTATAATTGTTTCCAGGGGTACACGGGCAGCAGTGGTCTGGTCAGTGGAGGCCTAGTGGAAGGAGGGACCGCAGACAGGCTTCGAAGGCCTAACACAATAAAATGGGCTGGCTGTAGGCACTTTATAATTGTTTCCAAGGGTACACGGGCAGCAGTGGTCTGGTCAGTGGAGGCCTAGTGGAAGGAGGGACCGCAGACAGGCTTCGAAGGCCTAACACAATAAAATGGGCTGGCTGTAGGCACTTTATAATTGTTTCCAAGGGTACACGGGCAGCAGTGGTCTGGTCAGTGGAGGCCTAGTGGAAGGAGGGACCGCAGACGGGCTTCGAAGGCCTAACATAATAAAATGGGCTGGCTGTAGGCACTGTAAAATAGGTTCCAGGGGTACACGGGCAGCAGTGGTCTGGTCAGTGGAGGCCTAGTGGAAGGAGGGACCATAGACAGGCTTCGAAGGCCTAACATAATAAAATGGGCTGGCTGTAGGCACTGTAAAATAGGTTCCAGGGGTACACGGGCAGCAGTGGTCTGGTCAGTGGAGGCCTAGTGGAAGGAGGGACCGCAGACAGGCTTCGAAGGCCTAACACAATAAAATGGGCTGGCTGTAGGCACTTTATAATTGTTTCCAGGGGTACACGGGCAGCAGTTGTCTGGTCAGTGGAGGCCTAGTGGAAGGAGGGACCGCAGACAGGCTTCGAAGGCCTAACACAATAAAATGGGCTGGCTGTAGGCACTTTATAATTGTTTCCAGGGGTACACAGGCAGCAGTGGTCTGGTCAGTGGAGGCCTAGTGGAAGGAGGGACCGCAGACAGGCTTCGAAGGCCTAACACAATAAAATGGGCTGGCTGTAGGCACTTTATAATTGTTTCCAGGGGTACACGGGCAGCAGTGGTCTGGTCAGTGGAGGCCTAGTGGAAGGAGGGACCGCAGACAGTCTTCGAAGGCCTAACACAATAAAATGGGCTGGCTGTAGGCACTTTATAATTGTTTCCAAGGGTACACGGGCAGCAGTGGTCTGGTGTTATGACCCCAATGGCGAGGGTCTCAGAGGAACGTGGAAGTCTGCAGAATACAAAAATCCAGCTCATAGGGCAGTGGTAACTGGGTTGACCATATATCTACTCCTAACGCCAACACTAGAAGTAGCCGGGGATCATTCCTACGTTGATTCTAGATGACACGCGCCAGCCGGAGAATCTAGCTACCCCTAGTAGAGGAAAACAAAGACATTTCTTGCCTCCAGAGAAGGGGACCCCAAAGCTGGATAGAAGCCCCCCACAAATAATGACGGTGAGGTAAGAGGAAATGACAAACACAGAAATGAACCAGGTTTAGCACAGAGAGGCCCGCTTACTAATAGCAGAATAAAGAAAGGTAACTTATATGGTCAACAAAAACCCTATCAAAATCCACACTGGAAATTCAAGAACCCCCGAACCGTCTAACGGTCCGGGGGGAGAACACCAGCCCCCCTAGAGCTTCCAGCAAAGGTCAGGATATAGATTTGGAACAAGCTGGACAAAAATACAAAACCAAAACAAATAGCAAAAAGCAAAAGGCAGACTTAGCTGATATAACTGGAACCAGGATCAGTAGACAAGAGCACAGCAGACTAGCTCTGATAACTACGTTGCCAGGCATAGAACTGAAGGTCCAGGGAGCTTATATAGCAACACCCCTAACTAACGACCCAGGTGCGGATAAAAGGAATGACAGAAAAACCAGAGTCAAAAAACTAGTAACCACTAGAGGGAGCAAAAAGCAAATTCACAACAGTACCCCCCCCTTAGTGAGGGGTCACCGAACCCTCACCACGACCACCAGGGCGATCAGGATGAGCGGCATGAAAGGCACGAACTAAATCGGCCGCATGAACATCAGAGGCGACCACCCAGGAATTATCCTCCTGACCATAGCCCTTCCACTTGACCAGGTACTGAAGCCTCCGCCTGGAGAGGCGAGAATCCAAGATCTTCTCCACCACGTACTCCAACTCGCCCTCAACCAACACCGGAGCAGGAGGCTCAGCAGAAGGAACTACAGGCACAATGTACCGCCGCAACAAGGACCTATGAAATACATTGTGAATAGCAAACGACACAGGAAGATCCAGACGAAAAGATACAGGATTAAGGATTTCCAATATCTTGTAAGGCCCAATAAAACGAGGTTTAAATTTGGGAGAGGAGACCTTCATAGGAACAAAGCGGGAAGAGAGCCATACCAAATCCCCAACGCGTAGTCGGGGACCCACACCGCGGCGGCGGTTGGCAAAGCGCTGAGCCTTCTCCTGTGACAACTTCAAGTTGTCCACCACATGATTCCAGATCTGCTGCAACCTATCCACCACAGAATCCACCCCAGGACAGTCAGAAGGCTCCACATGACCCGAAGAAAAACGAGGATGGAAACCAGAGTTGCAGAAAAAAGGCGAAACCAAGGTGGCGGAACTAGCCCGATTATTAAGGGCAAACTCAGCCAACGGCAAGAATGTCACCCAATCGTCCTGATCAGCAGAGACAAAACACCTCAAATAAGCCTCCAAAGTCTGATTAGTTCGCTCCGTCTGTCCATTAGTCTGAGGATGGAAAGCAGACGAAAACGACAAATCAATGCCCATCCTACTACAAAAGGATCGCCAGAACCTGGAAACGAACTGGGATCCTCTGTCTGACACAATATTCTCAGGGATGCCGTGCAAACGAACCACGTTCTGAAAAAACACAGGAACCAGATCGGAAGAGGAAGGCAGCTTAGGCAAAGGAACCAAATGGACCATCTTGGAAAAGCGATCACATATCACCCAGATAACGGACATGCCCTGAGATAGCGGAAGATCAGAAATGAAATCCATGGAGATATGTGTCCAAGGTCTCTTCGGGACAGGCAAGGGCAAGAGCAAACCGCTGGCACGAGAACAGCAAGGCTTAGCTCGAGCACAAGTCCCACAGGACTGCACAAATGACCGCACATCCCTTGACAAGGAAGGCCACCAAAAGGACCTGGCCACCAGATCTCTGGTGCCAAAAATTCCCGGGTGACCTGCCAACACCGAGGAATGAACCTCGGAAATGACTCTGCTGGTCCACTTATCCGGGACAAACAGTCTGTCAGGTGGACAAGACTCAGGCCTATCAGCCTGAAATCTCTGCAACACACGTCGCAGATCCGGAGAAATAGCTGACAAGATAACTCCATCTTTAAGAATACCAACAGGATCAGCGACTCCAGGAGCATCAGGCACAAAGCTCCTAGAAAGAGCATCGGCCTTCACATTCTTTGAACCTGGTAAATACGAGACAACAAAATCAAAGCGGGAGAAAAACAATGACCAGCGGGCCTGTCTCGGATTAAGGCGTTTAGCAGACTCGAGATACATCAGATTTTTGTGATCAGTCAAGACCACCACACGATGCTTAGCACCCTCGAGCCAATGACGCCACTCCTCAAATGCCCATTTCATGGCCAACAACTCCCGATTGCCCACATCATAATTTCGCTCGGCAGGCGAAAACTTCCTAGAGAAAAAGGCACAAGGTTTCATAACAGAGCAACCAGGGCCTCTCTGCGACAAAACGGCCCCTGCCCCAATCTCCGAAGCATCCACCTCAACCTGAAAGGGAAGTGAGACGTCAGGCTGGCACAAAACAGGCGCCGAAGTAAACCGGCGTTTCAACTCCTGGAAAGCCTCCACGGCAGCAGGAGCCCAGTTAGCTACATCGGAGCCCTTCTTGGTCATATCCGTCAAAGGTTTCACAATGCTAGAAAAATTAGCGATAAAACGACGGTAGAAGTTAGCGAAGCCCAAGAACTTCTGAAGACTCTTAACTGACGAGGGCTGAGTCCAATCAAGAATAGCTCGGACCTTGACTGGGTCCATCTCCACAGCAGAAGGGGAAAAAATGAACCCCAAAAAGGGAACCTTCTGTACACCAAAGAGACACTTTGAGCCCTTGACAAACAAAGAATTTTCACGCAAAATTTTAAAGACCAACCTGACCTGCTCCACATGCGAATCCCAATTATCAGAAAAAACCAAAATATCATCCAGATAAACAATCAAAAATTTATCCAGATACTTCCGGAAAATGTCATGCATAAAGGACTGAAAAACTGAAGGCGCATTGGAGAGCCCAAAAGGCATCACCAAGTACTCAAAATGACCTTCGGGCGTATTGAATGCGGTTTTCCATTCATCACCTTGCTTAATGCGCACAAGGTTGTACGCACCACGAAGGTCTATCTTGGTGAACCACTTGGCACCCTTAATCCGGGCAAACAAGTCAGACAACAGCGGTAAAGGATACTGAAACTTGACAGTGATCTTATTTAAAAGCCGATAATCAATACAAGGTCTCAAAGATCCGTCCTTTTTTGCCACAAAAAAGAATCCCGCACCAAGAGGGGAAGAAGACGGACGAATATGTCCTTTCTCCAGAGACTCCTTGATATATGAACGCATAGCGGTATGTTCAGGTACCGACAGATTAAACAGTCTTCCCTTAGGAAATTTACTGCCTGGGATCAAATCTATTGCACAGTCACAGTCCCTATGAGGAGGCAGTGCACTGGACTCAGACTCACTGAAGACATCCTGATAATCAGACAAATACTCCGGAACTTCCGAAGGCGTAGAGGAAGCAATAGACACAGGCAGGGAATCCCCATGAATACCACGACAGCCCCAACTTGAGACTGACATTGCCTTCCAGTCCAGGACTGGATTATGGGTCTGTAACCATGGCAGCCCTAAAACAACCAAATCATGCATTTTATGTAAAACCAGGAAACGTATCACCTCGCGGTGTTCAGGAGTCATGCACATGGTAACCTGTGTCCAATACTGCGGTTTATTTGCTGCCAATGGTGTAGCATCAATACCCCTAAGAGGAATAGGATTTTCTAATGGTTCAAGAGTAAAACCACAGCGCTTAGCAAATGAGAGATCCATGAGACTCAGGGCAGCACCTGAATCTACAAACGCCATGACAGGATAAGATGACAGTGAGCAAATCAAAGTTACAGACAGAATAAATTTAGGTTGCAAATTACCAACGGTGACAGGACTAACAACCTTAGCTATACGTTTAGAGCATGCTGAGATAACATGTGTAGAATCACCACAGTAGTAGCACAAGCCATTCCGGCGTCTATGAATTTTCCGCTCATTTCTAGTCAGGATTCTATCACATTGCATTAAATCAGGTGTCTGTTCAGACAACACCATGAGGGAATTTGCGGTTTTTCTATCACATTGCACCGAATTAGGTGTCTGTTCAGACAACACCATGAGGGAATTTGCGGTTTTGCGCTCCCGCAACCGCCGGTCAATTTGAATAGCCAGTGCCATAGTATCATTCAGACCTGTGGGAATGGGAAAACCCACCATAACATTCTTAATGGCTTCAGAAAGGCCATTTCTAAAATTGGCGGCCAGTGCACACTCGTTCCAATGTGTCAGCACGGACCATTTCCGAAATTTTTGGCAATACACTTCAGCCTCGTCCTGCCCCTGAGACATAGCCAGCAAGGCCTTTTCTGCCTGAATCTCAAGATTGGGTTCCTCATAAAGTAAACCGAGCGCCAGAAAAAACGCATCAAGATCAGCCAATGCCGGATCTCCTGGCGCCAGCGAAAAAGCCCAATCCTGAGGGTCGCCCCGTAAGAACGAAATAACAATTTTTACTTGCTGAGCAGAATCTCCAGATGAACAGGGTCTCAGGGACAAAAACAATTTACAATTATTCACGAAATTCCTAAACTTAAACCTGTCTCCGGAAAACAGTTCAGGAATCGGTATTTTAGGTTCTGACCTAGGATTTCTGATAACATAATCTTGTATGCCCTGCACATGAGTAGCCAGCTGGTCCACACTTGTAATCAAGGTCTGGACATTCATGTCTGCAGCAAGCATAGCCACTCTGAGGTAAAGGGGAAAAAGAAAAAAAAAACTCAGAATCTTCTTTCTTATAATCCCTCTTCTGCAATGCATTAAACATTTAATACTGGCCTGGCAAACTGTTATGACCCCAATGGCGAGGGTCTCAGAGGAACGTGGAAGTCTGCAGAATACAAAAATCCAGCTCATAGGGCAGTGGTAACTGGGTTGACCATATATCTACTCCTAACGCCAACACTAGAAGTAGCCGGGGATCATTCCTACGTTGATTCTAGATGACACGCGCCAGCCGGAGAATCTAGCTACCCCTAGTAGAGGAAAACAAAGACCTTTCTTGCCTCCAGAGAAGGGGACCCCAAAGCTGGATAGAAGCCCCCCACAAATAATGACGGTGAGGTAAGAGGAAATGACAAACACAGAAATGAACCAGGTTTAGCACAGAGAGGCCCGCTTACTAATAGCAGAATAAAGAAAGGTAACTTATATGGTCAACAAAAACCCTATCAAAATCCACACTGGAAATTCAAGAACCCCCGAACCGTCTAACGGTCCGGGGGGAGAACACCAGCCCCCCTAGAGCTTCCAGCAAAGGTCAGGATATAGATTTGGAACAAGCTGGACAAAAATACAAAACCAAAACAAATAGCAAAAAGCAAAAGGCAGACTTAGCTGATATAACTGGAACCAGGATCAGTAGACAAGAGCACAGCAGACTAGCTCTGATAACTACGTTGCCAGGCATAGAACTGAAGGTCCAGGGAGCTTATATAGCAACACCCCTAACTAACGACCCAGGTGCGGATAAAAGGAATGACAGAAAAACCAGAGTCAAAAAACTAGTAACCACTAGAGGGAGCAAAAAGCAAATTCACAACAGTCTGGTCAGTGGAGGCCTAGTGGAAGGAGGGACCGCAGACAGGCTTCGAAGGCCTAACATAATAAAATGGGCTGGCTGTAGGCACTGTAAAATAGGTTCCAGGGGTACACGGGCAGCAGTGGTCTGGTCAGTGGAGGCCTAGTGGAAGGAGGGACTGCAGACAGGCTTCGAAGGCCTAACATAATAAAATGGGCTGGCTGTAGGCACTGTAAAATAGGTTCCAGGGGTACACGGGCAGCAGTGGTCTGGTCAGTGGAGGCCTAGTGGAAGGAGGGACCGCAGACAGGCTTCGAAGGCCTAACACAATAAAATGGTCAGGCTGTAGGCACTTTATAATTGTTTCCAGGGGTACACGGGCAGCAGTGGTCTGGTCAGTGGAGGCCTAGTGGAAGGAGGGACCGCAGACAGGCTTCAAAGGCCTAACATAATAAAATGGGCTGGCTGTAGGCACTGTAAAATAGGTTCCAGGGGTACACGGGCAGCAGTGGTCTGGTCAGTGGAGGCCTAGCGGAAGGAGGGACAGCAGACAGGCTTCAAAGGCCTAACACAATAAAATGGGCTGGCTGTAGGCACTTTATAATTGTTTCCAGGGGTACACGGGCAGCAGTGGTCTGGTCAGTGGAGGCCTAGTGGAAGGAGGGACCGCAGACAGGCTTCGAAGGCCTAACACAATAAAATGGGCTGGCTGTAGGCACTTTATAATTGTTTCCAGGGGTACACGGGCAGCAGTGGTCTGGTCAGTGGAGGCCTAGTGGAAGGAGGGACCGCAGACAGGCTTCGAAGGCCTAACACAAAAAATGGGCTGGCTGTAGGCACTTTATAATTGTTTCCAAGGGTACACGGGCAGCAGTGGTCTGGTCAGTGGAGGCCTAGTGGAAGGAGGGACCGCAGACAGGCTTCGAAGGCCTAACATAATAAAATGGGCTGGCTGTAGGCACTGTAAAATAGGTTCCAGGGGTACACGGGCAGCAGTGGTCTGGTCAGTGGAGGCCTAGTGGAAGGAGGGACTGCAGACAGGCTTCGAAGGCCTAACACAATAAAATGGGCTGGCTGTAGGCACTTTATAATTGTTTCCAGGGGTACACGGGCAGCAGTGGTCTGGTCAGTGGAGGCCTAGTGGAAGGAGGGACCGCAGACAGGATTCGAAGGCCTAACAGAATAAAATGGGCTGGCTGTAGGCACTGTAAAATAGGTTCCAGTGGTACACGGGCAGCAGTGGTCTGGTCAGTGGAGGCCTAGTGGAAGGAGGGACCGCAGACAGGCTTCGAAGGCCTAACATAATAAAATGGGCTGGCTGTAGGCACTGTAAAATAGGTTCCAGGGGTACACGGGCAGCAGTGGTCTGGTCAGTGGAGGCCTAGTGGAAGGAGGGACCGCAGACAGGCTTCGAAGGCCTAACATAATAAAATGGGCTGGCTGTAGGCACTGTAAAATAGGTTCCAGGGGTACACGGGCAGCAGTGGTCTGGTCAGTGGAGGCCTAGTGGAAGGAGGGACCGCAGACAGGCTTCGAAGGCCTAACACAATAAAATGGGCTGGCTGTAGGCACTTTATAATTGTTTCCAGGGGTACACGGGCAGCAGTTGTCTGGTCAGTGGAGGCCTAGTGGAAGGAGGGACCGCAGACAGGCTTCGAAGGCCTAACACAATAAAATGGGCTGGCTGTTGGCACTTTATAATTGTTTCCAGGGGTACATGGGCAGCAGTGGTCTGGTCAGTGGAGGCCTAGTAGAAGGAGGGACCGCAGACAGGCTTCGAAGGCCTAACACAATAAAATGGGCTGGCTGTAGGCACTTTATAATTGTTTCCAGGGGTACATGGGCAGCAGTGGTCTGGTCAGTGGAGGCCTAGTGGAAGGAGGGACCGCAGACAGTCTTCGAAGGTCTAACACAATAAAATGGGCTGGCTGTAGGCACTTTATAATTGTTTCCAAGGGTACACGGGCAGCAGTGGTCTGGTCAGTGGAGGCCTAGTGGAAGGAGGGACCGCAGACAGGCTTCGAAGGCCTAACATAATAAAATGGGCTGGCTGTAGGCACTGTAAATTAGGTTCCAGGGGTACTCGGGCAGCAGTGGTCTGGTCAGTGGAGGCCTAGTGGAAGGAGGGACTGCAGACAGGCTTCGAAGGCCTAACATAATAAAATGGGCTGGCTGTAGGCACTGTAAAATAGGTTCCAGGGGTACACGGGCAGCAGTGGTCTGGTCAGTGGAGGCCTAGTGGAAGGAGGGACCGCAGACAGGCTTCGAAGGCCTAACACAATAAAATGGTCTGGCTGTAGGCACTTTATAATTGTTTCCAGGGGTACACGGGCAGCAGTGGTCTGGTCAGTGGAGGCCTAGTGGAAGGAGGGACCGCAGACAGGCTTCAAAGGCCTAACATAATAAAATGGGCTGGCTGTAGGCACTGTAAAATAGGTTCCAGGGGTACACGGGCAGCAGTGGTCTGGTCAGTGGAGGCCTAGCGGAAGGAGGGACAGCAGACAGGCTTCGAAGGCCTAACACAATAAAATGGGCTGGCTGTAGGCACTTTATAATTGTTTCCAGGGGTACACGGGCAGCAGTGGTCTGGTCAGTGGAGGCCTAGTGGAAGGAGGGACCGCAGACAGGCTTCGAAGGCCTAACACAAAAAATGGGCTGGCTGTAGGCACTTTATAATTGTTTCCAAGGGTACACGGGCAGCAGTGGTCTGGTCAGTGGAGGCCTAGTGGAAGGAGGGACCGCAGACAGGCTTCGAAGGCCTAACATAATAAAATGGGCTGGCTGTAGGCACTGTAAAATAGGTTCCAGGGGTACACGGGCAGCAGTGGTCTGGTCAGTGGAGGCCTAGTGGAAGGAGGGACCGCAGACAGGCTTCGAAGACCTAACATAATAAAATGGGCTGGCTGTAGGCACTGTAAAATAGGTTCCAGGGGTACACGGGCAGCAGTGGTCTGGTCAGTGGAGGCCTAGTGGAAGGAGGGACCGCAGACAGGCTTCGAAGGCCTAACACAATAAAATGGGCTGGCTGTAGGCACTTTATAATTGTTTCCAGGGGTACACGGGCAGCAGTGGTCTGGTCAGTGGAGGCCTAGTGGAAGGAGGGACCGCAGACAGGCTTCGAAGGCCTAACATAATAAAATGGGCTGGCTGTAGGCACTGTAAAATAGGTTCCAGGGGTACACGGGCAGCAGTGGTCTGGTCAGTGGAGGCCTAGTGGAAGGAGGGACAGCAGACAGGCTTCGAAGGCCTAACACAATAAAATGGGCTGGCTGTAGGCACTTTATAATTGTTTCCAGGGGTACACTGGCAGCAGTGGTCTGGTCAGTGGAGGCCTAGTGGAAGGAGGGACCGCAGACAGGCTTCGAAGGCCTAACACAATAAAATGGGCTGGCTGTAGGCACTTTATAATTGTTTCCAGAGGTACACGGGCAGCAGTGGTCTTGGTCAGTGGAGGCCTAGTGTAAGGAGGGACCGCAGACAGGCTTCGAAGGCCTAACACAATAAAATGGGCTGGCTGTAGGCACTTTATAATTGTTTCCAAGGGTACACGGGCAGCAGTGGTCTGGTCAGTGGAGGCCTAGTGGAAGGATGGACCGCAGACAGGCTTCGAAGGCCTAACATAATAAAATGGGCTGGCTGTAGGCACTGTAAAATAGGTTCCAGGGGTACACGGGCAGCAGTGGTCTGGTCAGTGGAGGCCTAGTGGAAGGAGGGACCGCAGACAGGCTTCGAAGGCCTAACATAATAAAATGGGTTGGCTGTAGGCACTGTAAAATAGGTTCCAGGGGTACACGGGCAGCAGTGGTCTGGTCAGTGGAGGCCTAGTGGAAGGAGGGACCACAGACAGGCTTCGAAGGCCTAACACAATAAAATGGGCTGGCTGTAGGCACTTTATAATTGTTTCCAGGGGTACACGGGCAGCAGTGGTCTGGTCAGTGGAGGCCTAGTGGAAGGAGGGACCGCAGACAGGCTTCGAAGGCCTAACACAATAAAATGGGCTGGCTGTAGGCACTTTATAATTGTTTCCAGGGGTACACGGGCAGCAGTGGTCTGGTCAGTGGAGGCCTAGTGGAAGGAGGGACCGCAGACAGGCTTCGAAGGCCTAACACAATAAAATGGGCTGGCTGTAGGCACTTTATAATTGTTTCCAAGGGTACACGGGCAGCAGTTGTCTGGTCAGTGGAGGCCTAGTCGAAGGAGGGGCCGCAGACAGGCTTCGAAGGCCTAACATAATAAAATGGGCTGGCTGTAGGCACTGTAAAATAGGTTCCAGGGGTACACGGGCAGCAGTGGTCTGGTCAGTGGAGGCCTAGTGGAAGGAGGGACCGCAGACAGGCTTCGAAGGCCTAACATAATAAAATGGGCTGGCTGTAGGCACTGTAAAATAGGTTCCAGGGGTACACGGGCAGCAGTGGTCTGGTCAGTGGAGGCCTAGTGGAAGGAGGGACCGCAGACAGGCTTCGAAGGCCTAACACAGTAAAATGGGCTGGCTGTAGGCACTTTATAATTGTTTCCAGGGGTACACGGGCAGCAGTGGTCTGGTCAGTGGAGGCCTAGTGGAAGGAGGGACCGCAGACAGGCTTCGAAGGCCTAACATAATAAAATGGGCTGGCTGTAGGCACTGTAAAATAGGTTCCAGGGGTACACGGGCAGCAGTGGTCTGGTCAGTGGAGGCCTAGAGGAAGGAGGGACCGCAGACAGGCTTCGAAGGCCTAACACAATAAAATGGGCTGGCTGTAGGCAATTTATAATTGTTTCCAGGGGAACACGGGCAGCAGTGGTCTGGTCAGTGGAGGCCTAGTGGAAGGAGGGACCGCAGACAGGCTTCGAAGGCCTAACACAATAAAATGGGCTGGCTGTAGGCACTTTATAATTGTTTCCAAGGGTACACAGGCAGCAGTGGTCTGGTCAGTGGAGGCCTAGTGGAAGGAGGGACCGCAGACAGGCTTCGAAGGCCTAACATAATAAAATGGGCTGGCTGTAGGCACTGTAAAATAGGTTCCAGGGGTACACGGGCAGCAGTGGTCTGGTCAGTGGAGGCCTAGTGGAAGGAGGGACCGCAGACAGGCTTCGAAGGCCTAACATAATAAAATGGCCTGGCTGTAGGCACTGTAAAATAGGTTCCAGGGGTACACGGGCAGCAGTGGTCTGGTCAGTGGAGGCCTAGTGGAAGGAGGGACCGCAGACAGGCTTCGAAGGCCTAACAAAATAAAATGGGCTGGCTGTAGGCACTTTATAATTGTTTCCAGGGGTACACGGGTAGCAGTGGTCTGGTCAGTGGAGGACTAGTGGAAGGAGGGACCGCAGACAGGCTTCGAAGGCCTAACACAATAAAATGGGCTGGCTGTAGGCACTTTATAATTGTTTCCAGGGGTACACGGGCAGCAGTGGTCTGGTCAGTGGAGGCCTAGTGGAAGGAGGGACCGCAGACAGGCTTCGAAGGCCTAACACAATAAAATGGGCTGGCTGTAGGCACTTTATAATTGTTTCCAGGGGTGCACGGGCAGCAGTGGTCTGGTCAGTGGAGGCCTAGTGGAAGGAGGGACCGCAGACAGGCTTCGAAGACCTAACATAATAAAATGGGCTGGCTGTAGGCACTGTAAATTAGGTTCCAGGGGTACTCGGGCAGCAGTGGTCTGGTCAGTGGAGGCCTAGTGGAAGGAGGGACTGCAGACAGGCTTCGAAGGCCTAACATAATAAAATGGGCTGGCTGTAGGCACTGTAAAATAGGTTCCAGGGGTACACGGGCAGCAGTGGTCTGGTCAGTGGAGGCCTAGTGGAAGGAGGGACCGCAGACAGGCTTCGAAGGCCTAACACAATAAAATGGTCTGGCTGTAGGCACTTTATAATTGTTTCCAGGGGTACACGGGCAGCAGTGGTCTGGTCAGTGGAGGCCTAGTGGAAGGAGGGACCGCAGACAGGCTTCAAAGGCCTAACATAATAAAATGGGCTGGCTGTAGGCACTGTAAAATAGGTTCCAGGGCTACACGGGCAGCAGTGGTCTGGTCAGTGGAGGCCTAGCGGAAGGAGGGACAGCAGACAGGCTTCGAAGGCCTAACACAATAAAATGGGCTGGCTGTAGGCACTTTATAATTGTTTCCAGGGGTACACGGGCAGCAGTGGTCTGGTCAGTGGAGGCCTAGTGGAAGGAGGGACCGCAGACAGGCTTCGAAGGCCTAACACAATAAAATGGGCTGGCTGTAGGCACTTTATAATTGTTTCCAGGGGTACACGGGCAGCAGTGGTCTGGTCAGTGGAGGCCTAGTGGAAGGAGGGACCGCAGACAGGCTTCGAAGGCCTAACACAAAAAATGGGCTGGCTGTAGGCACTTTATAATTGTTTCCAAGGGTACACGGGCAGCAGTGGTCTGGTCAGTGGAGGCCTAGTGGAAGGAGGGACCGCAGACAGGCTTCAAAGGCCTAACATAATAAAATGGGCTGGCTGTAGGCACTGTAAAATAGGTTCCAGGGGTACACGGGCAGCAGTGGTCTGGTCAGTGGAGGCCTAGTGGAAGGAGGGACCGCAGACAGGCTTCGAAGACCTAACATAATAAAATGGGCTGGCTGTAGGCACTGTAAAATAGGTTCCAGGGGTACACGGGCAGCAGTGGTCTGGTCAGTGGAGGCCTAGTGGAAGGAGGGACCGCAGACAGGCTTCGAAGGCCTAACACAATAAAATGGGCTGGCTGTAGGCACTTTATAATTGTTTCCAGGGGTACACGGGCAGCAGTGGTCTGGTCAGTGGAGGCCTAGTGGAAGGAGGGACCGCAGACAGGCTTCGAAGGCCTAACATAATAAAATGGGCTGGCTGTAGGCACTGTAAAATAGGTTCCAGGGGTACACGGGCAGCAGTGGTCTGGTCAGTGGAGGCCTAGTGGAAGGAGGGACCGCAGACAGGCTTCGAAGGCCTAACACAATAAAATGGGCTGGCTGTAGGCACTTTATAATTGTTTCCAGGGGTACACTGGCAGCAGTGGTCTGGTCAGTGGAGGCCTAGTGGAAGGAGGGACCGCAGACAGGCTTCGAAGGCCTAACACAATAAAATGGGCTGGCTGTAGGCACTTTATAATTGTTTCCAGGGGTACACTGGCAGCAGTGGTCTGGTCAGTGGAGGCCTAGTGGAAGGAGGGACCGCAGACAGGCTTCGAAGGCCTAACATAATAAAATGGGCTGGCTGTAGGCACTGTAAAATAGGTTCCAGGGGTACACGGGCAGCAGTGGTCTGGTCAGTGGAGGCCTAGTGGAAGGAGGGACCGCAGACAGGCTTCGAAGGCCTAACATAATAAAATGGGTTGGCTGTAGGCACTGTAAAATAGGTTCCAGGGGTACACGGGCAGCAGTGGTCTGGTCAGTGGAGGCCTAGTGGAAGGAGGGACCACAGACAGGCTTCGAAGGCCTAACACAATAAAATGGGCTGGCTGTAGGCACTTTATAATTGTTTCCAGGGGTACACGGGCAGCAGTGGTCTGGTCAGTGGAGGGCTAGTGGAAGGAGGGACCGCAGACAGGCTTCGAAGGCCTAACACAATAAAATGGGCTGGCTGTAGGCACTTTATAATTGTTTCCAGGGGTACACGGGCAGCAGTGGTCTGGTCAGTGGAGGCCTAGTGGAAGGAGGGACCGCAGACAGGCTTCGAAGGCCTAACACAATAAAATGGGCTGGCTGTAGGCACTTTATAATTGTTTCCAAGGGTACACGGGCAGCAGTTGTCTGGTCAGTGGAGGCCTAGTCGAAGGAGGGACCGCAGACAGGCTTCGAAGGCCTAACATAATAAAATGGGCTGGCTGTAGGCACTGTAAAATAGGTTCCAGGGGTACACGGGCAGCAGTGGTCTGGTCAGTGGAGGCCTAGTGGAAGGAGGGACCGCAGACAGGCTTCGAAGGCCTAACATAATAAAATGGGCTGGCTGTAGGCACTGTAAAATAGGTTCCAGGGGTACACGGGCAGCAGTGGTCTGGTCAGTGGAGGCCTAGTGGAAAGAGGGACCGCAGACAGGCTTCGAAGGCCTAACACAATAAAATGGGCTGGCTGTAGGCACTTTATAATTGTTTCCAGGGGTACACGGGCAGCAGTGGTCTGGTCAGTGGAGGCCTAGTGGAAGGAGGGACCGCAGACAGGCTTCGAAGGCCTAACATAATAAAATGGGCTGGCTGTAGCCACTGTAAAATAGGTTCCAGGGGTACACGGGCAGCAGTGGTCTGGTCAGTGGAGGCCTAGAGGAAGGAGGGACCGCAGACAGGCTTCGAAGGCCTAACACAATAAAATGGGCTGGCTGTAGGCAATTTATAATTGTTTCCAGGGGTACACGGGCAGCAGTGGTCTGGTCAGTGGAGGCCTAGTGGAAGGAGGGACCGCAGACAGGCTTCGAAGGCCTAACACAATAAAATGGGCTGGCTGTAGGCACTTTATAATTGTTTCCAAGGGTACACAGGCAGCAGTGGTCTGGTCAGTGGAGGCCTAGTGGAAGGAGGGACCGCAGACAGGCTTCGAAGGCCTAACATAATAAAATGGGCTGGCTGTAGGCACTGTAAAATAGGTTCCAGGGGTACACGGGCAGCAGTGGTCTGGTCAGTGGAGGCCTAGTGGAAGGAGGGACCGCAGACAGGCTTCGAAGGCCTAACATAATAAAATGGGCTGGCTGTAGGCACTGTAAAATAGGTTCCAGGGGTACACGGGCAGCAGTGGTCTGGTCAGTGGAGGCCTAGTGGAAGGAGGGACCGCAGACAGGCTTCGAAGGCCTAACACAATAAAATGGGCTGGCTGTAGGCACTTTATAATTGTTTCCAGGGGTACATGGGTAGCAGTGGTCTGGTCAGTGGAGGACTAGTGGAAGGAGGGACCGCAGACAGGCTTCGAAGGCCTAACACAACAAAATGGGCTGGCTGTAGGCACTTTATAATTGTTTCCAGGGGTACACGGGCAGCAGTGGTCTGGTCAGTGGAGGCCTAGTGGAAGGAGGGACCGCAGACAGGCTTCGAAGGCCTAACACAATAAAATGGGCTGGCTGTAGGCACTTTATAATTGTTTCCAGGGGTGCACGGGCAGCAGTGGTCTGGTCAGTGGAGGCCTAGTGGAAGGAGGGACCGCAGACAGGCTTCGAAGACCTAACATAATAAAATGGGCTGGCTGTAGGCACTGTAAATTAGGTTCCAGGGGTACTCGGGCAGCAGTGGTCTGGTCAGTGGAGGCCTAGTGGAAGGAGGGACTGCAGACAGGCTTCGAAGGCCTAACATAATAAAATGGGCTGGCTGTAGGCACTGTAAAATAGGTTCCAGGGGTACACGGGCAGCAGTGGTCTGGTCAGTGGAGGCCTAGTGGAAGGAGGGACCGCAGACAGGCTTCGAAGGCCTAACACAATAAAATGGTCTGGCTGTAGGCACTTTATAATTGTTTCCAGGGGTACACGGGCAGCAGTGGTCTGGTCAGTGGAGGCCTAGTGGAAGGAGGGACCGCAGACAGGCTTCAAAGGCCTAACATAATAAAATGGGCTGGCTGTAGGCACTGTAAAATAGGTTCCAGGGGTACACGGGCAGCAGTGGTCTGGTCAGTGGAGGCCTAGCGGAAGGAGGGACAGCAGACAGGCTTCGAAGGCCTAACACAATAAAATGGGCTGGCTGTAGGCACTTTATAATTGTTTCCAGGGGTACATGGGCAGCAGTGGTCTGGTCAGTGGAGGCCTAGTGGAAGGAGGGACCGCAGACAGGCTTCGAAGGCCTAACACAATAAAATGGGCTGGCTGTAGGCACTTTATAATTGTTTCCAGGGGTACACGGGCAGCAGTGGTCTGGTCAGTGGAGGCCTAGTGGAAGGAGGGACCGCAGACAGGCTTCGAAGGCCTAACACAAAAAATGGGCTGGCTGTAGGCACTTTATAATTGTTTCCAAGGGTACACGGGCAGCAGTGGTCTGGTCAGTGGAGGCCTAGTGGAAGGAGGGACCGCAGACAGGCTTCGAAGGCCTAACATAATAAAATGGGCTGGCTGTAGGCACTGTAAAATAGGTTCCAGGGGTACACGGGCAGCAGTGGTCTGGTCAGTGGAGGCCTAGTGGAAGGAGGGACCGCAGACAGGCTTCGAAGACCTAACATAATAAAATGGGCTGGCTGTAGGCACTGTAAAATAGGTTCCAGGGGTACACGGGCAGCAGTGGTCTGGTCAGTGGAGGCCTAGTGGAAGGAGGGACCGCAGACAGGCTTCGAAGGCCTAACACAATAAAATGGGCTGGCTGTAGGCACTTTATAATTGTTTCCAGGGGTACACGGGCAGCAGTGGTCTGGTCAGTGGAGGCCTAGTGGAAGGAGGGACCGCAGACAGGCTTCGAAGGCCTAACATAATAAAATGGGCTGGCTGTAGGCACTGTAAAATAGGTTCCAGGGGTACACGGGCAGCAGTGGTCTGGTCAGTGGAGGCCTAGTGGAAGGAGGGACCGCAGACAGGCTTCGAAGGCCTAACACAATAAAATGGGCTGGCTGTAGGCACTTTATAATTGTTTCCAGGGGTACACTGGCAGCAGTGGTCTGGTCAGTGGAGGCCTAGTGGAAGGAGGGACCGCAGACAGGCTTCGAAGGCCTAACACAATAAAATGGGCTGGCTGTAGGCACTTTATAATTGTTTCCAGAGGTACACGGGCAGCAGTGGTCTTGGTCAGTGGAGGCCTAGTGTAAGGAGGGACCGCAGACAGGCTTCGAAGGCCTAACACAATAAAATGGGCTGGCTGTAGGCACTTTATAATTGTTTCCAAGGGTACACGGGCAGCAGTGGTCTGGTCAGTGGAGGCCTAGTGGAAGGAGGGACCGCAGACAGGCTTCGAAGGCCTAACATAATAAAATGGGCTGGCTGTAGGCACTGTAAAATAGGTTCCAGGGGTACACGGGCAGCAGTGGTCTGGTCAGTGGAGGCCTAGTGGAAGGAGGGACCGCAGACAGGCTTCGAAGGCCTAACATAATAAAATGGGTTGGCTGTAGGCACTGTAAAATAGGTTCCAGGGGTACACGGGCAGCAGTGGTCTGGTCAGTGGAGGCCTAGTGGAAGGAGGGACCACAGACAGGCTTCGAAGGCCTAACACAATAAAATGGGCTGGCTGTAGGCACTTTATAATTGTTTCCAGGGGTACACGGGCAGCAGTGGTCTGGTCAGTGGAGGCCTAGTGGAAGGAGGGACCGCAGACAGGCTTCGAAGGCCTAACACAATAAAATGGGCTGGCTGTAGGCACTTTATAATTGTTTCCAGGGGTACACGGGCAGCAGTGGTCTGGTCAGTGGAGGCCTAGTGGAAGGAGGGACCGCAGACAGGCTTCGAAGGCCTAACATAATAAAATGGGCTGGCTGTAGGCACTTTATAATTGTTTCCAGGGGTACACGGGCAGCAGTGGTCTGGTCAGTGGAGGCCTAGTGGAAGGAGGGACCGCAGACAGGCTTCGAAGGCCTAACATAATAAAATGGGCTGGCTGTAGGCACTGTAAAATAGGTTCCAGGGGTACACGGGCAGCAGTGGTCTGGTCAGTGGAGGCCTAGAGGAAGGAGGGACCGCAGACAGGCTTCGAAGGCCTAACACAATAAAATGGGCTGGCTGTAGGCAATTTATAATTGTTTCCAGGGGTACACGGGCAGCAGTGGTCTGGTCAGTGGAGGCCTAGTGGAAGGAGGGACCGCAGACAGGCTTCGAAGGCCTAACACAATAAAATGGGCTGGCTGTAGGCACTTTATAATTGTTTCCAAGGGTACACAGGCAGCAGTGGTCTGGTCAGTGGAGGCCTAGTGGAAGGAGGGACCGCAGACAGGCTTCGAAGGCCTAACATAATAAAATGGGCTGGCTGTAGGCACTGTAAAATAGGTTCCAGGGGTACACGGGCAGCAGTGGTCTGGTCAGTGGAGGCCTAGTGGAAGGAGGGACCGCATACAGGCTTCGAAGGCCTAACATAATAAAATGGGCTGGCTGTAGGCACTGTAAAATAGGTTCCAGGGGTACACGGGCAGCAGTGGTCTGGTCAGTGGAGGCCTAGTGGAAGGAGGGACCGCAGACAGGCTTCGAAGGCCTAACACAATAAAATGGGCTGGCTGTAGGCACTTTATAATTGTTTCCAGGGGTACACGGGTAGCAGTGGTCTGGTCAGTGGAGGACTAGTGGAAGGAGGGACCGCAGACAGGCTTCGAAGGCCTAACACAATAAAATGGGCTGGCTGTAGGCACTTTATAATTGTTTCCAGGGGTACACGGGCAGCAGTGGTCTGGTCAGTGGAGGCCTAGTGGAAGGAGGGACCGCAGACAGGCTTCGAAGGCCTAACACAATAAAATGGGCTGGCTGTAGGCACTTTATAATTGTTTCCAGGGGTACACGGGCAGCAGTGGTCTGGTCAGTGGAGGCCTAGTGGAAGGAGGGACCGCAGACAGGCTTCGAAGGCCTAACACAATAAAATGGGCTGGCTGTAGGCACTTTATAATTGTTTCCAGGGGTACACGGGCAGCAGTGGTCTGGTCAGTGGAGGCCTAGTGGAAGGAGGGACCGCAGACAGGCTTCGAAGGCCTAACACAATAAAATGGGCTGGCTGTAGGCACTTTATAATTGTTTCCAAGGGTACACGGGCAGCAGTTGTCTGGTCAGTGGAGGCCTAGTCGAAGGAGGGACCGCAGACAGGCTTCGAAGGCCTAACATAATAAAATGGGCTGGCTGTAGGCACTGTAAAATAGGTTCCAGGGGTACACGGGCAGCAGTGGTCTGGTCAGTGGAGGCCTAGTGGAAGGAGGGACCGCAGACAGGCTTCGAAGGCCTAACATAATAAAATGGGCTGGCTGTAGGCACTGTAAAATAGGTTCCAGGGGTACACGGGCAGCAGTGGTCTGGTCAGTGGAGGCCTAGTGGAAGGAGGGACCGCAGACAGGCTTCGAAGGCCTAACATAATAAAATGGGCTGGCTGTAGGCACTTTATAATTGTTTCCAGGGGTACACGGGCAGCAGTGGTCTGGTCAGTGGAGGCCTAGTGGAAGGAGGGACCGCAGACAGGCTTCGAAGGCCTAACATAATAAAATGGGCTGGCTGTAGGCACTGTAAAATAGGTTCCAGGGGTACAC
The DNA here is from genome assembly GCF_051348905.1 of Ranitomeya variabilis. Taxonomy (NCBI): domain Eukaryota; kingdom Metazoa; phylum Chordata; class Amphibia; order Anura; family Dendrobatidae; genus Ranitomeya; species Ranitomeya variabilis. The sequence continues at coordinate 23,803,563 of NC_135236.1, read as the reverse complement.
GGGCAGCAGTGGTCTGGTCAGTGGAGGCCTAGAGGAAGGAGGGACCGCAGACAGGCTTCGAAGGCCTAACACAATAAAATGGGCTGGCTGTAGGCAATTTATAATTGTTTCCAGGGGTACACGGGCAGCAGTGGTCTGGTCAGTGGAGGCCTAGTGGAAGGAGGGACCGCAGACAGGCTTCGAAGGCCTAACACAATAAAATGGGCTGGCTGTAGGCACTTTATAATTGTTTCCAAGGGTACACAGGCAGCAGTGGTCTGGTCAGTGGAGGCCTAGTGGAAGGAGGGACCGCAGACAGGCTTCGAAGGCCTAACATAATAAAATGGGCTGGCTGTAGGCACTGTAAAATAGGTTCCAGGGGTACACGGGCAGCAGTGGTCTGGTCAGTGGAGGCCTAGTGGAAGGAGGGACCGCATACAGGCTTCGAAGGCCTAACATAATAAAATGGGCTGGCTGTAGGCACTGTAAAATAGGTTCCAGGGGTACACGGGCAGCAGTGGTCTGGTCAGTGGAGGCCTAGTGGAAGGAGGGACCGCAGACAGGCTTCGAAGGCCTAACACAATAAAATGGGCTGGCTGTAGGCACTTTATAATTGTTTCCAGGGGTACACGGGTAGCAGTGGTCTGGTCAGTGGAGGACTAGTGGAAGGAGGGACCGCAGACAGGCTTCGAAGGCCTAACACAATAAAATGGGCTGGCTGTAGGCACTTTATAATTGTTTCCAGGGGTACACGGGCAGCAGTGGTCTGGTCAGTGGAGGCCTAGTGGAAGGAGGGACCGCAGACAGGCTTCGAAGGCCTAACACAATAAAATGGGCTGGCTGTAGGCACTTTATAATTGTTTCCAGGGGTGCACGGGCAGCAGTGGTCTGGTCAGTGGAGGCCTAGTGGAAGGAGGGACCGCAGACAGGCTTCGAAGGCCTAACACAATAAAATGGGCTGGCTGTAGGCACATTATAATTGTTTCCAAGGGTACACGGGCAGCAGTGGTCTGGTCAGTGGAGGCCTAGTGGAAGGAGGGACCGCAGACAGGCTTCGAAGGCCTAACACAATAAAATGGGCTGGCTGTAGGCACTTTATAATTGTTTCCAGGGGTACACGGGCAGCAGTGGTCTGGTCAACGGAGGCCGATTGTAATGAGTGTCTGCCAGGTAGTAGTCAAAAACAACAATTAAATGTGAATGTCTCGCATTAAAACAAAACAAAAACACTAAAGGGTGCAATCATTAGGTTCAGGGGTGGGATCCTCTGCGTTGTTTCAGACCTACTAATTTAGCGCAAAGTATTTACTGTGGTAAATAGAGGACACTGCCCCTGACTATGTTAAGTACCATCATACATGTCAACACAATGATATTGTCAGTGGCAGGTATGGAAGGATGTCAGCGCATAGACTAAACATTGGTGGAAGTGTGAGAGATAACTGTGGAAGTGGTAGAGCAATGTTTGACCTGGGGGTGGGTGAACTCTCTTGTGGCCGGCGGTACAGGCCCAGGGCCCCTCATGTTACAACAGTGTGTCTGACGTTGGGTGCGCACCACCACCGCCAGAGACAATTTATTGTACTATGACGGACCCAGTAGCAATGCCGTCAACCAAAAGCAAGCACACCCACCTCTTCAGACAAACAGCAGTCTCACGGGTGCTTGCGCCAAGTCGCGAAACCACGGCCCCGTGTGGGGAGTTTGGCCATTTAGGGAGGTGTAAACATGTCGTATGCTGGACAATCAGCTGCAGAAAATTAGACATTAGAAAAGTAATTCACAGTAGTCCACAGGCAAGAGCTTTTCATAGGAAAGCTAGGTGTCGGCCGGGCAAGGTGGGGCAAAAGATTTCGAAATCCAGTTGTGGTTCATTTTAATGAATGTTAGATCGTCAACATTTTGGGTAGCCAGACGAGTCCTTTTTTCGGTTAATATTGAACCTGCAGCACTGAATACTCTTTCTGATAGGACACTTGCTGCCGGGCAAGCAAGCTCCTGCAATGCATATTCTGCCAATTCTGGCCAGGTGTCTAATTTGGAGGCCCAGTAATCAAATGGGAATGACGGTTGAGGGAGAACATCGATAAGGGATGAAAAATAGTTAGTAACCATACTGGACAAATGTTGTCTCCTGTCACTTTCAATTGATGCAGCAGTACCTGTCCTGTCTGCGGTCATAGCAAAATCACTCCACAACCTGGTCAGAAAACCCCTCTGTCCAACGCCACTTCTGATGTGTGCACCCCTAACACTCCTAGTCTGCTGCCCCCTGGAGCTCGTGTGAGAACGATCACGTGCGCTGTGTGCTGGGAATGCCTGAAGCAAACGGTCAACAAGAGTTGATTGTTTGGTTGCTAATATTAGTTCCAAGTTCTCATGTGGCATAATATTTTGCAATTTGCCTTTATAGCGTGGATCAAGGAGGCAGGCCAACCAGTAATCGTCATCGTTCATCATTTTCGTAATGCGTGTGTCCCTTTTTAGGATACGTAAGGCATAATCCGCCATGTGGGCCAAAGTTCCAGTTGCCAAATCTCCGGTTGTGATTGGTTGAGGGGCAGTTGCAGGCAAATCTACGTCACTTGTGTCCCTCAAAAAACCAGAACCCGGCCGTGACACGCAACCAATTTCCTGTGCCCCCGGGAAAGGTTCGGCATTAAAAATATACTCATCCCCATCATCCTCCTCGTCCTCCACCTCCTCTTCGCCCGCTACCTCGTCCTGTACACTGCCCTGACCAGACAATGGCTGACTGTCATCAAGGCTTTCCTCTTCCTCTGGTGCAGACGCCTGCTCCTTTATGTGCGTCAAACTTTGCATCAGCAGACGCATTAGGGGGATGCTCATGCTTATTACGGCGTTGTCTGCACTAACCAGCCGTGTGCATTCCTCAAAACACTGAAGGACTTGACACATGTCTTGTATCTTAGACCACTGCACACCTGACAACTCCATGTCTGCCATCCTACTGCCTGCCCGTGTATCCTCCCACAAATAAATAACAGCACGCCTCTGTTCGCACAGTCTCTGAAGCATGTGCAGTGTTGAGTTCCACCTTGTTGCAACGTCTATGATGAGGCGATGCTGGGGAAGGTTCAAAGACCGCTGATAGGTCTGCATACGGCTGGCGTGTACAGGCGAACGTCGGATATGTGAGCAAAGTGCACGCACTTTGAGGAGCAGGTCGGAGAACCCAGGATAAGTTTTCAATAAGCACTGCACCACCAGGTTTAAGGTGTGAGCCAGGCAAGGAATGTGTTTCAGTTGGGAAAGGGAGATGGCAGCCATGAAATTCCTTCCGTTATCACTCACTACCTTGCCTGCCTCAAGATCTACTGTGCCCAGCCACGACTGCGTTTCTTGTTGCAAGAACTCGGACAGAACTTCCGCGGTGTGTCTGTTGTCGCCCAAACACTTCATAGCCAATACAGCCTGCTGATGCTTGGCAGTAGCTGGCCCATAATGGGACAACTGGTGTGCAACAGTGTCATCTGCCGATGGAGTGGTTGGCAGACTGCGTTCTGTGGAAGAGCTGTAGCTTCTGCAGGAGGACGAGGAGGAGGAGGAGGAGGGGGTGCGAACGCCTACAGCCAACTGATTCCTAGACCGTGGGCTAGGCACAACTGTCCCTAAATTGATGTCGCCTGTGGACCCTGCATCCACCACATTCACCCAGTGTGCCGTGATGGACACATAACGTCCCTGGCCATGCCTACTGGTCCATGCATCTGTAGTCAGGTGCACCTTTGTACTCACAGATTGCCTGAGTGCATGGACGATGCGCTGTTTAACATGCTGGTGCAGGGCTGGGATGGCTTTTCTGGAAAAAAAGTGTCGACTGGGTAGCTCGTATCGTGGTTCAGCGTACTCCATCAGGGCTTTGAAAGCTTCGCTTTCAACTAACCGGTAGGGCATCATCTCTAACGAGATTAGTCTAGCTATGTGGGCGTTAAAACCCTGTGTACGCGGATGCGAGGATAAGTACTTCCTTTTTCTAACCAGAGTCTCATGTAGGGTGAGCTGGACTGGAGAGCTGGAGATCGTGGAACTTTCGGGTGTGCCGGTGTACATGGCAGACTGAGAGACGGTTGGAGACGGTATTGTTTCCGCCGGTGCCCTAGATGCAATATTTCCTCCTACAAAACTGGTGGTTCCCTGACCCTGACTGCTTTTGGCTGGCAAAGAAACCTGCACAGATACTGCCGGTGGTGCGGAAAATGGTGGCCTTACAGTGACGGAAGGGATGTTGCGTTCCTGACTAGCTTCATTGGCCGAGGGTGCTACAACCTTAAGGGACGTTTGGTAGTTAGTCCAGGCTTGAAAATGCATGGTGGTTAAGTGTCTATGCATGCAACTAGTATTTAGACTTTTCAGATTCTGACCTCTGCTTAAGCTAGTTGAACATTTTTGACAGATGACTTTGCGCTGATCAGTTGGATGTTGTTTAAAAAAATGCCAGACTGCACTCTTCCTAGACTCGGATCCCTTTTCAGGGATTGCAGACTGAGCTTTAACCGGATGGCCACGCTGTCCTCCAACAGGTTTTGGCTTTGACACGCGTTTTGGGCCAGATACGGGCCCGGCAGATGGAACCTGTTGCGATGTTGATGCCTGCTGCGGCCCCTCCTCCACCTCCGCTTCTGAACTACTGCCGCCTGCACCCTGTTCCCCCAATGGCTGCCAATCGGGGTCAATAACTGGGTCATCTATTACCTCCTCTTCGAGCTCGTGTGCAACTTCGTCTGTGTCACTGTGTCGGTCGGTGGTATAGCGTTCGTGGCGGGGCAACATAGTCTCATCAGGGTCTGATTGTGGATCTGTACCCTGAGAGGGCAATGTGGTGGTCTGAGTCAAAGGAGCAGCATAGTACTCTGGCTGTGGCTGTGCATCAGTGCACTCCATGTCAGAATATACTTGTAATGGGCATGGCCTGTTAAATGTTTCACTTTCTAAGCCAGGGACGGTATGTGTAAAGAGCTCCATGGAGTGACCCGTTGTGTCGCCTGCTGCATCCTTCTCTCTTGTTGTAGTTTTTGCTGAGGAGGACAAGGAAGCGACTTGTCCCTGACCGTGAACATCCACAAGCGACGCGCTGCTTTTACATTTACCAGTTTCGGAAGAGGAGGCAAAAGAGCTAGAGGCTGAGTCTGCAATGTAAGCCAAAACTTGCTGTTGCTGCTCCGCCTTTAAAAGCGGTTTTCCTACTCCCAGAAAAGAGAGCGTTCGAGGCCTTGTGTAGCCTGACGACGAAACTGGCTCCACAGCTCCAGACTTAGGTGGAATATTTTTATCCCCACGACCACCTGATGCTCCACTACCACTACCATCATTACCAGCTGACAATGAACGCCCACGACGACCTCTTGCACCAGACTTCCTCATTGTTTTAAAATCTTAACCAAAGTAACTTTATTTGTTGCTGTCAAACAACTTACACGGTGAGCTATAACTTCAGTATGATTTCAATATCCCTTAACAGGTTGGTGAGACCACAAGGAAAATCAGGCACAATGTTACACACTCTGTTTTCTGTGGCACAAAATCACAGAGATGACACACACGCAGGACTGTCACTCAAGCACTAATGTCAATATTAATCTCCCACCTAATTTATTTATTTATTTTTTTCAGGGAGACTTTAGAAACCAAATAATATTAAAAAAACCAAAAAAATAAATAGCCTTTCTATGGCCCACTGAATGAGAGAGGTGGCACACCCAGGAGTCAAGACTGGCACACAAGCTGAAAGGGCAATATTACTCTCCCACTGTTTTTTAAGTTTTTTTTTTTTTATTTTCAGGGAGACTTTAGAAACCAAATAATATTAAAAAAACCAAAAAAATAAATAGGCTTTCTATGGCCCACTGAATGAGAGAGAGGTGGCACACCCAGGAGTCAAGACTGGCACACAAGCTGAAAGGGCAATATTACTCTCCCACTGTATTTTTTTTTTTTTTTTTTCAGGGAGACTTTAGAAACCAAATAATAAGAAAAAAAATAAATAAATAAATAGGCTTTCTATAGCCCACTGAATGAGAGATAGCACACACAGCAGTGGCACACAAGCCCTGACTGAGGCCAATATTTTTCTCCCACTGATTGATGTAGTGTTTTTGTGTTGAGGTAGATTTTAGAACACAAATCAAGGAAAAAAAAAAAATGCTTTCTATGGCCCACTGAATGAGAGAGGTGGCACACCCAGGAGTCAAGACTGGCACACAAGCTGAAAGGGCAATATTACTCTCCCACTGTTTTTTTAAGTTTTTTTTTTTTATTTTCAGGGAGACTTTAGAAACCAAATAATATTAAAAAAACCAAAAAAATAAATAGGCTTTCTATGGCCCACTGAATGAGAGAGAGGTGGCACACCCAGGAGTCAAGACTGGCACACAAGCTGAAAGGGCAATATTACTCTCCCACTGTTTTTTTTTTTTTTCAGGGAGACTTTAGAAACCAAATAATAAGAAAAAAATAAATAAATAAATAGGCTTTCTATAGCCCACTGAATGAGAGATAGCACACACAGCAGTGGCACACAAGCCCTGACTGAGGCCAATATTTTTCTCCCACTGATTGATGTAGTGTTTTTGTGTTGAGGTAGATTTTAGAACACAAATCAAGGAAAAAAAAAATGCTTTCTATGGCCCACTGAATGAGAGAGGTGGCACACCCAGGAGTCAAGACTGGCACACAAGCTGAAAGGGCAATATTACTCTCCCACTGTTTTTTTATGTATTTTTTGTTTTTTAAGGGAGACTTTAGAATCCCAATAATATTTAAAAAAATAAATAAATAGGCTTTCTATGGCCCACTGAATGAGAGAGGTGGCACACCCAGGAGTCAAGACTGGCACACAAGCTGAAAGGGCAATATTACTCTCCCACTGATTTTTTATGTATTTTTTGTTTTTTAAGGGAGACTTTAGAAACCCAATAATATTTAAAAAAATAAATAAATAGGCTTTCTATGGCCCACTGAATGAGAGAGGTGGCACACCCAGGAGTCAAGACTGGCACACAAGCTGAAAGGGCAATATTACTCTCCCACTGTTTTTTTAAGTTTTTTTTTATTATTTTCAGGGAGACTTTAGAAACCAAATAATATTAAAAAAACCAAAAAAATAAATAGGCTTTCTATGGCCCACTGAATGAGAGAGAGGTGGCACACCCAGGAGTCAAGACTGGCACACAAGCTGAAAGGGCAATATTACTCTCCCACTGTTTTTTTTTTTTTTTTTTTTTTTCAGGGAGACTTTAGAAACCAAATAATAAGAAAAAAAATAAATAAATAAATAGGCTTTCTATAGCCCACTGAATGAGAGATAGCACACACAGCAGTGGCACACAAGCCCTGACTGAGGCCAATATTTTTCTACCACTGATTGATGTAGTGTTTTTGTGTTGAGGTAGATTTTAGAACACAAATCAAGGAAAAAAAAAATGCTTTCTATGGCCCACTGAATGAGAGAGGTGGCACACCCAGGAGTCAAGACTGGCACACAAGCTGAAAGGGCAATATTACTCTCCCACTGTTTTTTTATGTATTTTTTGTTTTTTAAGGGAGACTTTAGAAACCCAATAATATTTTTTAAAAAAAATAAATAGGCTTTCTATGGCCCACTGAATGAGAGAGGTGGCACACCCAGGAGTCAAGACTGGCACACAAGCTGAAAGGGCAATATTACTCTCCCACTGTTTTTTTAAGTTTTTTTTTATTATTTTCAGGGAGACTTTAGAAACCAAATAATATTAAAAAAACCAAAAAAATAAATAGGCTTTCTATGGCCCACTGAATGAGAGAGAGGTGGCACACCCAGGAGTCAAGACTGGCACACAAGCTGAAAGGGCAATATTACTCTCCCACTGTTTTTTTTTTTTTTTTTTTTTTTTTTCAGGGAGACTTTAGAAACCAAATAATAAGAAAAAAAATAAATAAATAAATAGGCTTTCTATAGCCCACTGAATGAGAGATAGCACACACAGCAGTGGCACACAAGCCCTGACTGAGGCCAATATTTTTCTACCACTGATTGATGTAGTGTTTTTGTGTTGAGGTAGAATTTAGAACACAAATCACGGAAAAAATAAATAGGCTTTCTATGGCCCACTCAGTGAGAGATGGCACACACAGGGATGGCACTGTAGCAGAAATGCCAATCTTAATCTCCCACAAAAAAAAAAAAAAACAGGGACTGTCCTACAATTACTATCTCCCTGCAGTAATCTAAGCCAGGTATGGCAGGCAGCAATAGGAGTGGACTGATGCACAAATTAAATAAAAAGTGTGGACAAACAAAAAAGATAGCTGTGCAGAAAGGAACAAGAGGATATGTGCTTTGAAAAAAGCAGTTGGTTTGCACAGTGGCGTACACACAGCAATACAGCTATCACGGAGCCTTCTAGGGCAGCCCAATGAGCTACAACGCTGAGGAAAAAAAAAAAAAAATAGCTTCCACTGTTCCTGCACACCGAAGGTGGTGTTGGACAGTGGAAATCGCTACAGCACAAGCGGTTTGGTGGTTAGTGGACCCTGCCTAATGCTCTCCCTGCTTCTGACGAAGCGGCAGCAACCTCTCCCTAAGCTCAGATCAGCAGCAGTAAGATGGCGGTCGGCGGGAACGCCCCTTTATAGCCCCTGTGACGCCGCAGACAGCAAGCCAATCACTGCAATGCCCTTCTCTAAGATGGTGGGGACCAGGATCTATGTCATCACGCTGCCCACACTCTGCGTTCACCTTCATTGGCTGAGAAATGGCGCTTTTCGCGTCATTGAAACGCGACTTTGGCGCGAAAGTCGCGTACCGCATGGCCGACAAGCACAGGGGTCAGATCGGGTTTCATGAGACGCCGACTTAGCCAAAAGTCGGCGACTTTTGAAAATGATCGACCCGTTTCGCTCAACCCTAGACATGACTGTAGAGCCAGCAGAACCAAATGTATACCACGAGCCTGAGCAAGACGCTGGGACCGACGTCTCTACTGAGCAACAACTGCAGCAGCCGGACCCAAATGGAAGACCACAGAACCAGACAATGGTTGGGAGCTATCCCACATGGTGGGAGAATCCCGACGCCTAACACCATGTTCCTTCCATTTGATGATAATGGATTTGATAGTGATCCAGGGGTGATCCAGAGGATCATCAGACATTGGGATATTTTTTCATAGCCCAACCCTGACTTGTAATTCTCAACAATTTTATCCCTGAATTGTTTGGAGATCTCCTTGGTCTTCATGGTATTGTTTGATTAGTGGTGCCTCTTGCTTAATGGTGTTGCAGCCTCTGTTGCTTTTCAGAAAATGTGTATATACAGTATACTGATAGACCACGTGACACTCAGATTGCACACAGGTGCATTTAGCATGTGATTTATGTATGAAATTGGCTGTATCAAAAATGTTTAGGGTCTTCTTCATAAAAGGGGCGAATACATATGCACATGCCAATTTTTAGCTATTTGATCCCGTAAATTTAATTTATGGTTATATTTGTTCTCACATCACCAACTTAGACTATTCAGTGCTAGTGCGTCACACAAAACCGATTACAAAAATATTTAAACACATGCTGTAATGCGAGAAAATAGGTAAAAAGTCAAGGTGTGGGTGGAATGAACACTTGCATACCACTGTAAAGCATGCTTTATTTAAAGAAAAGTGTTTTTTTTTTTCAGTTCACTGCCTGCATTGTCTTAAGAAACCACATTCCCCATTCAGAGGTTTCTTGGTGATAGAAATATATGAGTCTTAATAAGGCTTCAACAAATGGAAACAACTACTGATTATGAGAATATTTATCTCTCGGTGCATGGTGTGTTTATCTGTGGGAAGTTAAAATGTCTTGGTTGTCATTAGCTACTTTATGTAGTAAAGTTTCCCGTTATGGAGAGTGCCAAGTTAGCGTAGGCAGCTTTATACGTAGGTCATTATATAGGGAATTTCTATAAGCAATCAGAGAGGAAGAAGGTTGGAACTTAGAGCTCTGGATGTCTTTCTCACTGAAGAGGTTCATTAACAAACAGATTTTAATCAGTTGTAAAACATGAAAGCTCTGCATTCAAAATAATCTAGATTTTGGGCCTTACACCTAATTGATCCCTTATATGTTTTTATTTGTTTTATCAATACTAATTGACTTGGTCTTTGGTCAAATAAGTTTGTAACTTTGTTGTTCTTGTTTTTTTTTAATTAATAGAGTTAATGTTCCACCCATATCAGCACCGTTTTTCTCACTTTGCTGTCCCATATTCATAATCTCTCCATTTGATGCCTCCAAGTTAGGAACAAAATGTATTCCACAAGCCAACGGTTTTAAAGAGGCTTGAACTGGCCGGCAGGGAACAGGATAATTCTCTGGTAGGCCCCACTGAAGTAGTGTCGATGAGCACTTGGTTCACTATTTACTGAAAAAAAGACATCATCTAATCATTCAGTAAACAGGCTAGCCAAATTAATATTATATAGAAGCAAAAGGAAAATTGTGTGCTAGGGTCAGGTCAGTTTTGCACGTAGCTGAACAGTGGGGCCAAATAGTTATTGGTGGGCCTTTGACAATTCAGTCTGACACCAGTTTAAAATATTTGTGGAACTGTTGTCAAAATCAGAAACACACATCAGCTTGTAAATATAATGCAGTTCTTTACTTTGTATATTAAATATAGTATAAGAAAAAGAGAACACAAAGAATGTGTGAGAAAAACACTGATTGCAGAAGAACCGTATTACCTATGATTTGTATTTAATCCTTTACCTGATTTTAGATACGCTATGTTATAGACGTCATCATCTCTAACTTGAAATTCATTTTCCACAAACTCCAGATCTTCCTTAGTGGTTGACATGCTAAGGTAAAGGACTCCCTTGTATTCACGGTAAGGATCCGACATGTTTTACTTTAAAAGAGATAAAAGATGAGGTCACAATATGGTAATGTGCATACTTCGAGATATTGAAGAGGAACACAAAGTTCTCAGAGTAAGTACCTTCATCTCTTTAGACTTTAGAATAGAAACTGCCACTTACCATACCCCAACTTAGGTGCTAACATCAGTTACTGGGTGCAACATGCAAATCTGATCAACATTTATCTGATGCACAATTCGATTACTTAGCACGAGAGGCTGGATTACTAAAGAGGCATCTTGTCAGGCACCATGAAGATATCGGTGGCTGGTACTGAGGTCTCACCTGAACCTGAAGCAGCTATGTGTGTGTTTTACCACCATAAACTTTATGACAGGTTAATTTTCTGTCAATTTATATGAGTTTTCAGTCATAGGCATTGTGACTGCAGAATGTATAAAGGCATCTGTTCCCGAGGCACTTTGGAAATATATCTTACGCCTTCTTCACACATCTGTTTTGTATGTCTGTTTTTCAAGGACCACAAATCCGGACATACACATGCCCATTGTATTCAATGGTGGTGCGCACATGTCAGATTTTTCATACAGACCACGCGTCTACATGGGAAACCAACAGACATGATGTTATTTTCGGCGCAGCACAGACTAAATGTGTGCTGCACATGACACACAGATGAAAGATCAGCGCAACCAGGAGACAAGGATGGGAGTTACATTCAGCAGCCGGTGCCTGTGAGAAGAGATGCAGTTCCCTCTCATCCCTGGTGTCGGCAGCTGCTGAAAGCAGCATTTATCATTGTCTCAGTGAGTGTGGTGATCTCCTTGAGGTCACCGCAGTTCTTCGGGCCACTCACACTCAAGTGTGGGAACTCTATGACATCACCACCCACACTGAAGCTGCGCGCGCAGCACATCATTGTATCCTGCTCCTCTGCCTGAACCGTCGCATCTTGGCACCGTCCAGGTTGTAAAGCACTTATCGCTGAGATGGATTACGGCGTGGGACAGAATGTCGGACAGGTGAGGGATATGGTGGTTTATTATTTTTCTGTTGTTATAGAAGACAAGGGCTTCAATAGAATGAGCATAAGGTGAATATATGGTGGTTTCTCTTTTCTGTTTTTTTTACAGGAGACGAGGGTTTCAATGGAATGAGCGTGGGGTGAGTATAAATGTGTTTTTTATTTTTAAATACACGTGTTAAACAGGGTGTTTTGTATTCTTTCAAATCAAGGACTTTATTGTTGCTGGGCCTTCATTTACAATATGAATATGGGGTTAATAATGGACAGGCATCTGATACACACCTATCCATTACTAACTGCTGGGCTTGATGTCACCTGGCACTACAAAGGTGACGTCAGCCCACCAACCATATGGGCACCTTTTATCGCCCTTATTGTTTGGATTAGATTACTCTCAACACATACAACCTATGACGGGGTGCATATGTGATTGGTGCCTGTTATTCTCTGAGCTGGGACCTGTTTATATGAAAGTATATGCTGGCCACACATATATATAAACTTCCTTTTGTAGTATACGTGGAATTTTTTGCCAGATATATTCAATCATTTATTTATATACATATGTACATGCCACTCACTGCATTTGCAGCAGTATATGTATTACAAGTCACAAAATATTTCAGTGCGCATGTGTATATGTATGTATGTATATATTAGTTCTGTGGCAGATGACAAACAATCATTTAATGTTTAGTTACATCTTGTCACCATTCTAAGTATCGCAGGACTGTATTTTTATCATACTGCTCTGTCTCCATGGTGTTGTGCCATTTTGTTGGTTTCTGTTTTCCCCCCCCCTACCAATTGGTGTAATTTTTTCATTAATAAAATAATCGTATTATTATTTGGGCATTAGTTCGGTTCTTTTGTTCTTTGTATTTCTGTAATTATTCCGAGTTGTCCATGAAATTATGTCCATTTCAGAGTACATGTGATATTTGATATACATATGCTTTTCCATCTTTATACGTATGTATTCTTTGCCTAGAGTGTTATATTTCACCAACCATATTACCCTACTTGCCACTGCCACAGAGCAAGTGGGAAGGGTGAGGCTAAGGCCAGATTTTGAGCATCTTATGGATGTGCCATTTCTGGGGTGACTGAGGGATGATGTTGGTAGCTTGAGGGGGCAATATCTCTGACCTCTTCCCAGGCTACTAATATTAAGTCATAGATGTATGTTTAGCTTTTTCTGGTTTAAATTTATAGGGGGACACTACGTAATTTTTTTTCCTGGAGTCCTCTCATAAATTTACCTGGAGATGCTGAGCAAACAGCTGTGATCTGTTGTTAATAGCCTGTGAACCTTATGGAATATTGTCCTTTGTCCCAGGTTATTAACATAAGCCCCCAGCCATGGGATTTCCCTCTGCTGGTTATGAAAAATGTGCTGGAGCGCATACCGTTTTTCTATTTAACTATTTATTTTACACAGGAGGTACACACAGGGGTCTGAATATAAAATGTCATCATTGTCTCCTGGTTGCGCTGATCTCAGTGCGAGCAGGAGACAATGAGGGGAGCAGTCTTCAGCAGCTCCCGGTGCCTGGGATCAGTGCAAACTGTACAGCTTCTTCCCAGGTGCCAGTACCTGTCACACGGATGTGACACATGGACACTCCATCATACGGACAGCAAATACAGACACACAGATGGCACATGAGCTACACACATGTCATATACTGTACGCACACATGAACACAGACCATATATCTCACCAGCACTGTTTTCTTCCTTTACAGGGATCACCAGGATGTATGAAGGAGGCCTTACAAACAGTATTGCAGGAATCTGAGGAAGCACTGGGGCTACTAAGTAACATGATTGCAGCAGGGTACTAAATCTATCCTATCTCACTGAGCAACAAATTTCAACATTTGCTATTCAACTAATTGCAGTAACAGCTACTTTTACTTAGCAGTAGGTTAATGGCATGACCAAGGCTTAAAATCTGCACATTGACCAGATGCAGATGGAAGGAGAGATCATTCCTGATTGCTGCAACCTTTCTTGTCTTTTCTTGATACACTGCAAACTACAGTAGTGCCATGCGGCTGATTTCCCACATTAAGAAAGGAAACTACCCCTATAAAGAAACTCTTTATTAATTATCAAAAAAATAAATGTCAAGAAAAAATAGTTTCAAAAATGTAAAAACACTGTAAACCAAGCCTCAGCCAAGGAATCAGGGTAGCGGCCCTTGAAAAAATGTTGAAAAATAACAATATACCTTAAATTTTCCCCATTAGGCCCTGGAAACTGATGGCCTACCTGACAGTGGAAGTTGTCGCCTTAAATTTGCGATGTGGTGCCCCCGCTCCACGACGGCTATCCCTTCAATCCCTAGGCCATCCCTCAATCTATCATTAAATCACAGACAAAACAACAAAGGACTACAGATCAAGGTTGATGTATATCTCTTGTTGGCACCATAGATAATGCACCCAGCAGAGCAAGGAATGTTTGACTTGTGGCTCTTGTTTAGCCTGTGGTAACATTGAGCGGACTACTACTATCTGTTCATCAGATGGAAAAAGGACATTTCAGATTAGGGAATAGATATATCTTGTACCAGTGATTTTGTCATCTACTATGCCACATGTCACTGTGGCCTCATATACGTGGGCCTCACATCCCGGGAATTACGAGTAAGAATTAGGGAGTTTGTCAGGGACATTAGGGCAGCTATTACCGCTGAGGATATAGTGTCCCTGAAAATGATCCATCGTCATTTTAGGCTGAGACGTGCTTGTAACCCCGACCTACTTAGGATACGGGGCATTGATCGTGTTCATGGTGGGATTAGGGGTAGTGATCTAATGAGCAGTCTGTCTCAGCTTGAATGTAGATGGATAGTAAAACTGGACACAATTACCCCTGAAGGTCTGAATGAAAAACCAAGGTTTTGTCTTTTTTATGGTATGTTTAGACTCTTCGACTTTTTGGTCTTGATCAATACCCTTGGAGTCGTTATTTGATTTTAACCCCTTCACCACGAAGCCTGTTTTCAACTTCCTGACCAGGCCATTTTTTTTAATCCTGACCACTGTCATTTTTTGAGGTCATAACTCTGAAACGCTTCAACGGATCATGGTGATTCAGAGACTTCTTTCTCATGACATATTGTACTTTATGATAGTGGTAAAATTTCTTCAATATGACTTGCATTTATTTGTGAAAAAAAACAGACATTTGGTGAAAATTTTGAACATGTTGCAATTTTTAAACTTTTAGTTTATATGCCCTTAAATTAGAGAGTCATATCATACAAAATAGCTAATAAATAACATTACCCACATGTCTGCTTTACATTAGCACAATTTTGGAAATTTAATTTTTTTGTTAGAAAATTGTAAGGGTTATGATTTGACAAGCGATTTCTAATTTTTACAACAACATTTGCAAAACCATTTTTTTAGGGACCATTTCACACTTGAAGTGACTTTGAGGGGCCTATATCAGAATATAACAGAAAATGCCCAAAAGTAACACCATGCTAAAAACTGCACCCCTCAAGGTGCTCAAAACCACATTGAAGAGGTTTATTAACCCTTCAGGTGCTTCACAGGAATTTTTGGAATGTTTAAAAAAAATGAATATTTCACTTTTTTTCACAAAAGTTTTATTTCAGATCCAATTTGTTTTATTTTACCAAGGGTAACAGGAGAAATTGGACCACAAAAGTCGTTGCACAATTTGTCCTGAGTATGCCGATACTCCATATGTGGGGGTAAACCACTGTTTGAGCACATGACAGAGCTCGGAAGGGAAGGAGCGCCATTTGACTTTTCAATGCAAAAATTGCTGGAATTGAGATCGGACACCATGTCACATTTGGAGAGCCTCTGATATGCCTAAACAGTGGAAACCCCCACAAGTGACACCATTTTGGAAAGTAGACTCTCTAAGGAACTAATATAAATGTGTGGTGAGCACTTTGAACCCCCCAAGTGCTTCACAGAAGTTTATAATATAGGGCCATAAAAAAAATATTTTTTTTTCACAAAAACGATATTTTCGCCCCACATTTTTTATTTTCTTAAGGGTAACAGGAGAAATTGGACCCCAAACATTGTTGTGCAATTTATCCTGAGTATGCTGATACCCCATATGTGAGGGTAAACCGCTGTTTGGGCACATGGCAGAGCTCAGAAGGAAAGGAGCGCCGTTTGACTTTTCAATGTAAAATTGGCTGGAATTGAGATCAGACACCATGTCGCATTTGGAGAGCCTCTGATGTGCCTAAACAGTGAAAATCCCCCACAAATGACCCCATTTCAGAAAGTAGATCTAGATGTGTGGTGAGCACTTTGAACTCCTTATTGTTTCACTAAAGTTTATAATGTAGAGCCGTGAAAATTAAAAAAAAAAAACATTTCATTTTTCCACAAAATGATCTTTTAGCCCACAATTTTTATTTTCCCAATGGTAACAGGAGAAATTGGACCATAAAAGTTGTTGGTCAATTTGTCCTGAGTACGCTGATACACCATATGTGGGGGTAACCACTGTTTGGATGCATGGAAGAGCTCGGAAGGGAAGGAGCGCTGTTTTGGAATGAAGACTTTGATGGAATGGTCTGCGGGCGTCATGTTGAGTTTGCAGAGCCCCTGATGTACCTAAACAGTAGAAACCCCACAACTGATGCCATACTGGAAACTAGGCCCCCTGTTATGGTTCTCAATGGCAAGAGAACATAGCCCAGCAAACATAGGTACTAGCTCTTGGAAGGATGGAAACTAAACTGACCATGAACTAAACCTGCCGCACAACTAACAGTAGCCGGGTAGCGTAGCCTGCGTTTTATCCCTAGACGCCCAGCGCCGGCCGGAGGACTAACTAATCCTGGCAGAGGAAAATATAGTCCTGGCTCACCTCTAGAGAAGTTTCCCCGATAGGCAGACAGAGGCCCCCACATATATTGGCGGTGATTTTAGATGAAATGACAAACGTAGTATGAAAATAGGTTTAGCAAAATTGAGGTCCGCTTACTAGATAGCAGGAAGACAGAAAGGGCACTTTCATGGTCAGCTGAAAACCCTATCAAAATACCATCCTGAAATTACTTTAAGACTCTAGTATTAACTCATAACATCAGAGTGGCAATTTCAGATCACAAGAGCTTTCCAGACACAGAAACGAAACTACAGCTGTGAACTGGAACAAAATGCAAAAACAAACGAGGACTAAAGTCCAACTTAGCTGGCAGTTGTCTAGCAGCAGGAACATGCACAGAAAGGCTTCTGATTACAATGTTGACCGGCATGGAAGTGACAGAGGAGCAAGGTTAAATAGCGACTCCCACATCCTGATGGAAACAGGTGAACAGAGGGGATGATGCACACCAGTTCAATTCCACCAGTGGCCACCGGGGGAGCCCAAAATCCAATTTCACAACAGTACCCCCCCCTCAAGGAGGGGGCACCGAACCCTCACCAGAACCACCAGGGCGATCAGGATGAGCCCTATGAAAGGCACGGACCAGATAGGAGGCATGAACATCAGAGGCAGTCA
Organism: Ranitomeya variabilis; assembly: GCF_051348905.1. Lineage (NCBI taxonomy): Eukaryota > Metazoa > Chordata > Amphibia > Anura > Dendrobatidae > Ranitomeya > Ranitomeya variabilis. The sequence continues at coordinate 23,786,172 of NC_135236.1, read as the reverse complement.
CCCAAGAATTATCCTCCTGACCGTATCCCTTCCATTTGACCAGATACTGGAGTTTCCGTCTGGAAACACGGGAGTCCAAGGTTTTTTCCACAACGTACTCCAACTCGCCCTCAACCAACACCGGAGCAGGAGGCTCAACGGAAGGCACAACCGGTACCTCATACCTGCGCAACAATGACCGATGAAAAACATTATGAATAGAAAAAGATGCAGGGAGGTCCAAACGGAAGGACACAGGGTTAAGAATCTCCAATATCTTGTACGGGCCGATGAACCGAGGCTTAAACTTAGGAGAAGAAACCCTCATAGGGACAAAACGAGAAGACAACCACACCAAGTCCCCAACACAAAGCCGAGGACCAACCCGACGCCGGCGGTTGGCAAAAAGCTGAGTCTTCTCCTGGGACAACTTCAAATTGTCCACTACCTGCCCCCAAATCTGATGCAACCTCTCCACCACAGCATCCACTCCAGGACAATCCGAAGATTCCACCTGACCAGAAGAAAATCGAGGATGAAACCCCGAATTACAGAAAAAAGGAGACACCAAGGTGGCAGAGCTGGCCCGATTATTGAGGGCAAACTCCGCTAAAGGCAAAAAAGCAACCCAATCATCCTGATCTGCAGACACAAAACACCTCAAATATGTCTCCAAGGTCTGATTCGTCCGCTCGGTCTGGCCATTAGTCTGAGGATGGAAAGCAGACGAGAAAGACAAATCTATGCCCATCCTAGCACAGAATGCTCGCCAAAATCTAGACACGAATTGGGTTCCTCTGTCAGAAACGATATTCTCCGGAATACCATGCAAACGGACCAGATTTTGAAAAAACAGAGGAACCAACTCGGAAGAAGAAGGCAACTTAGGCAGGGGAACCAAATGGACCATCTTAGAGAAACGGTCACACACCACCCAGATGACAGACATCTTCTGAGAAACAGGAAGATCCGAAATAAAATCCATCGAGATGTGCGTCCAGGGCCTCTTCGGGATAGGCAAGGGCAACAACAATCCACTAGCCCGAGAACAACAAGGCTTGGCCCGAGCACAAACGTCACAAGACTGCACAAAGCCTCACACATCTCGAGACAGGGAAGGCCACCAGAAGGACCTTGCCACCAAATCCCTGGTACCAAAGATTCCAGGATGACCTGTCAACGCAGAAGAATGAACCTCAGAAATGACTTTACTGGTCCAATCATCAGGAACAAACAGTCTACCAGGTGGGCAACGATCAGGTCTATCCGCCTGAAACTCCTGCAAGGCCCGCCGCAGGTCTGGAGAAACGGCAGACAATATCACTCCATCCTTAAGGATACCTGTAGGTTCAGAGTTACCAGGGGAGTCAGGCTCAAAACTCCTAGAAAGGGCATCCGCCTTAACATTCTTAGAACCCGGCAGGTAGGACACCACAAAATTAAACCGAGAGAAAAACAACGACCAGCGCGCCTGTCTAGGATTCAGGCGTCTGGCGGACTCAAGATAAATTAGATTTTTGTGGTCAGTCAATACCACCACCTGATGTCTAGCCCCCTCAAGCCAATGACGCCACTCCTCAAAAGCCCACTTCATGGCCAAAAGCTCCCGATTCCCAACATCATAATTCCGCTCGGTGGGCGAAAATTTACGCGAGAAAAAGGCACAAGGTCTCATCACGGAACAATCGGAACTTCTCTGCGACAAAACTGCCCCAGCTCCGATTTCAGAAGCGTCGACCTCAACCTGAAAAGGAAGAGCAACATCAGGCTGACGCAACACAGGGGCGGAAGAAAAGCGGCGCTTAAGCTCCCGAAAGGCCTCCACAGCAGCAGGGGACCAATCAGCAACATCAGCACCCTTCTTAGTCAAATCAGTCAATGGTTTAACAACATCAGAAAAACCAGCAATAAATCGACGATAAAAGTTAGCAAAGCCCAAAAATTTCTGAAGACTCTTAAGAGAAGAGGGTTGCGTCCAATCACAAATAGCCTGAACCTTGACAGGATCCATCTCGATGGAAGAGGGGGAAAAAATATATCCCAAAAAGGAAATCTTTTGAACCCCAAAAACGCACTTAGAACCCTTCACACACAAGGAATTAGACCGCAAAACCTGAAAAACCCTCCTGACCTGCTGGACATGAGAGTCCCAGTCATCCGAAAAAATCAAAATATCATCCAGATACACAATCATAAATTTATCCAAATAATCACGGAAAATGTCATGCATAAAGGACTGAAAGACTGAAGGGGCATTTGAAAGACCAAAAGGCATCACCAAATACTCAAAGTGGCCCTCGGGCGTATTAAATGCGGTCTTCCACTCATCCCCCTGCTTAATTCGCACCAAATTATACGCCCCACGGAGATCTATCTTAGAGAACCATTTGGCCCCCTTTATGCGAGCAAACAAATCAGTCAGCAGTGGCAACGGATATTGATATTTAACCGTGATTTTATTCAAAAGCCGATAATCAATACACGGTCTCAAAGAGCCATCTTTCTTAGCCACAAAGAAAAAACCGGCTCCTAAGGGAGATGACGAAGGACAAATATGTCCCTTTTCCAAGGACTCCTTTATATATTCTCGCATAGCAGCATGTTCAGGCACAGACAGATTAAATAAACGACCCTTAGGGTATTTACTACCCGGAATCAAATCTATGGCACAATCGCACTCCCGGTGCGGAGGTAATGAACCAAGCTTAGGTTCTTCAAAAACGTCACGATACTCAGTCAAGAATTCAGGAATCTCAGAGGGAATAGATGATGAAATGGAAACCACAGGTACGTCCCCATGCTTCCCCTTACATCCCCAGCTTAACACAGACATAGCTTTCCAGTCAAGGACTGGGTTATGAGATTGCAGCCATGGCAATCCAAGCACCAACACATCATGTAGGTTAAACAGCACAAGAAAGCGAATAATCTCCTGATGATCCGGATTAATCCGCATAGTTACTTGTGTCCAGTATTGTGGTTTATTACTAGCCAATGGGGTGGAGTCAATCCCCTTCAGGGGTATAGGAGTTTCAAGAGGCTCCAAATCATACCCACAGCGTTTGGCAAAGGACCAATCCATAAGACTCAAAGCGGCGCCAGAGTCGACATAGGCATCCGCGGTAATAGATGATAAAGAACAAATCAGGGTCACAGATAGAATAAACTTAGACTGTAAAATGCCAATTGAAACAGACTTATCAAGCTTCTTAGTACGCTTAGAGCATGCTGATATAACATAAGTTGAATCACCGCAATAGAAGCACAACCCATTTTTTCGTCTTAAATTCTGCCGTTCACTTCTGGACAGAATTCTATCACATTGCATATTCTCTGGCGTCTTCTCAGTAGACACCGCCAAATGGTGCACAGGTTTGCGCTCCCGCAGACGCCTATCGATCTGGATAGCCATTGTCAAGGACTCATTCAGACCCGCAGGCACAGGGAACCCCACCATAACATCCTTAATGGCATCAGAGAGACCCTCTCTGAAATTCGCCGCCAGGGCGCACTCATTCCACTGAGTAAGCACAGCCCATTTACGGAATTTCTGGCAGTATTTTTCAGCTTCGTCTTGCCCCTGAGATAGGGACATCAAGGCCTTTTCCGCCTGAAGCTCTAACTGAGGTTCCTCATAAAGCAACCCCAAGGCCAGAAAAAACGCATCCACATTGAGCAACGCAGGATCCCCTGGAGCCAATGCAAAAGCCCAATCCTGAGGGTCGCCCCGGAGCAAGGAAATCACAATCCTGACCTGCTGAGCAGGATCTCCAGCAGAGCGAGATTTCAGGGACAAAAACAACTTGCAATTATTTTTGAAATTTTGAAAGCAAGATCTATTCCCCGAGAAAAATTCAGGCAAAGGAATTCTAGGTTCAGATATAGGAGCATGAACAACAAAATCTTGTAAATTTTGAACTTTCGTGGTGAGATTATTCAAACCTGCAGCTAAACTCTGAATATCCATTTTAAACAGGTGAACACAGAGCCATTCCAGGATTAGAAGGATAGAGAGAGAGAGAAAGGCTGCAATATAGGCAGACTTGCAAGAGATTCAATTACAAGCACACTCAGAACTGAAGGGAAGGGGAAAAAAAAAAAAAAATCTTCAGCAGACTTCTCTTTTCTCTCCTTTCTCTGTCAATTAATTTAACCATTTTTTGGGGCCGGTCAAACTGTTATGGTTCTCAATGGCAAGAGAACATAGCCCAGCAAACATAGGTACTAGCTCTTGGAAGGATGGAAACTAAACTGACCATGAACTAAACCTGCCGCACAACTAACAGTAGCCGGGTAGCGTAGCCTGCGTTTTATCCCTAGACGCCCAGCGCCGGCCGGAGGACTAACTAATCCTGGCAGAGGAAAATATAGTCCTGGCTCACCTCTAGAGAAGTTTCCCCGATAGGCAGACAGAGGCCCCCACATATATTGGCGGTGATTTTAGATGAAATGACAAACGTAGTATGAAAATAGGTTTAGCAAAATTGAGGTCCGCTTACTAGATAGCAGGAAGACAGAAAGGGCACTTTCATGGTCAGCTGAAAACCCTATCAAAATACCATCCTGAAATTACTTTAAGACTCTAGTATTAACTCATAACATCAGAGTGGCAATTTCAGATCACAAGAGCTTTCCAGACACAGAAACGAAACTACAGCTGTGAACTGGAACAAAATGCAAAAACAAACGAGGACTAAAGTCCAACTTAGCTGGGAGTTGTCTAGCAGCAGGAACATGCACAGAAAGGCTTCTGATTACAATGTTGACCGGCATGGAAGTGACAGAGGAGCAAGGTTAAATAGCGACTCCCACATCCTGATGGAAACAGGTGAACAGAGGGGATGATGCACACCAGTTCAATTCCACCAGTGGCCACCGGGGGAGCCCAAAATCCAATTTCACAACAGCCCCCCAAGGAACTTATCAAGATGTGTTGTGAGAACATTGAACAAACAAGTGTTTCGCTAAAGTTTATAATGCAGAGCCGTGAAAGTACAAAATATATTTTTTCCATAAAAATGATATTTTAGCCCCCAAATTTTTATTTTCACAAGGGTAAAAGGAGAAATTAGACTGCCAAAGTCGTTGTACAATTTGTCCTGAGTACGCTGATACCTCATATGTGGATGGAACCACTGTTTGGGCGCATGGCAGAGCTCAGAAGGGAATGAGCGCTGTTTTGGATGCAGACTTTGATAGAATGGTCTGCGGGCGTCACGTTGCGTTTGCAGAGCCCCTGATGTACCTAAACAGTAGAAACCCCTGCACATGACCACATATTGGAATCTAGTCCCACCAAGGAACTTATCTAGATGTGTTGTGAAAACTTTGAAACCCCAAGTGTTTCACTAAAGTTTATAACGCAGAGCCATGAAAATAAAAAATATTTTTTTCCCACAAAAATGATATTTTAGCCCCCAAAATTTTCATTTTCCCAAAGGGTAAAAGGAGAAATTTGACCAGGATCATTGTTGTGCAATTTGTCCTGAGTATGCTGATACCCCAAATGTGGGGGTAAACCACTGTTTGGGCGCATGGCAGAGCTCAGAAAGGAAGGAGCGCCGTTTGACTTTTTAATGTAAAATTGGTTAGAATTGAGATCGGACACCATGTCACGTTTGGAGAGCCCCTGATGTGCCTAAACAGTCTAAACCCCCCACAAACAACCCCTTTTCAGAAAGTAGACACTCTTAGGAACTTATCTAGATTTGTGAGCGCTTTGAAACCCCAATTGTTTCACTAAAGTTTGTAATGTAGAGCCGTGAAAATTAAAAAAAAACATTTTATTTTTCCACAAAATGATACTTAGCCCACAATTTTTTATTTTCCCAAAAATAACAGGAGAAATTGGACACCAAAAGTTGTTGTCCAATTTGTCCTGAGTACGCTGATATCCCGTATGTGGGGGGAACCACTGTTTGGGCGCATGGCAGAGCTCGGAAGGGATGGAGCGCTGTTTTGGAATGCAGACATTGATGGAATGATCTGCCGGCACCACGTTGCGTTTGCAGAGCCCCTGATGTACCTAAACAGTAGAAACCCCCACAAGTGACCCCATACTGAAAACTAGGCCCTTGAAGGAACTAATCTAGATGTGTTGTGAGAACTTTGATCTCCCAAGTGTTCCTCTAAAAGTTTATAGCGCCGAGCCGTGAAAATAAAAAATATTTTTTTTCCACGAAAATTATATTTTAGCCCACAAATTTTTATTTTCACAAGGGTAACAGGAGAATTTGGACTGCAAAAGTTGTTGTCCAATTTGTCCTGAGTATGCTGATACCCCAAAAGAGGGGGTAAACCCCTGTTTGGGTGTACAACAGAGCTCGGAAGGGAAGGAGCACCATTTTACTTTTTCAACGCAGAATTGGCTGGAATTATGATCGGATGACATGTCGCATGTGGAGAACCCTTGATGTGCCTAAACAGTGGAAACCCCCCCAATTCTAACTCCAGCCCTAACCCCAATGCACTCCTAAGCCTAATCCCAACCATAACGCTACCCACACCCCTAACCCAAACACACCCTTAACCCTAATCCCAACCCTAACCGTAACCCTGACCACACCCCTAACCCCAACACACCCCTAACCCTAATCCTAGCCGTAATCTCAACGCTAACCATAATCCTAACCACCCCCCTAACCCTGACACACCCCTAACCCTAATTCCAACCCTAATACCAACCGTAAACATAATCCAAACCCTAACCCTAATTTTATCCCCAACCCTAACCCTAACTTTAGCCCCAACTCTAACCCTAACTTTAGCCCCTACCCTAACTTTTGCCCCAACCCTAACCCTAACGTTAGCCCTAACCCTAACCCTAATGGGAAAATAGAAATAAATATTTTTTTTAATTTTATTATTTTTCCCTAACTAAGGGGGTGATAAAGGGGGTTGGATTTACTATTTATAGCCGGTTTTTATAGCGGGTTTTTATGTTTGGCAGCTGTCACACGCTAAGAGACGCTTTTTATTACAAAAAATAGTTTTTGCATCACCACATTTTGAGAGCTATAACTTATTGATATTTTAGCGAACAGAGTCATGTGAGATCTTGCTTTTTGCTGGACAAGTTGACATTTCTATTGGTACCATTTTTGGGCACATGACATTTTTTAATCGCTTTTTATTCCGATTTTTGGGAGGCAGAGTGAACAAAAAACAGCAATTCCTGAATTTCTTTTAGGGGGGCATTCATACCGTTCTGCGTGTGGTAAAATTGATTTATCGATTACAGCGATACCTCATTTATATCTTTTTTTTATGTTTTGGCGCTTTTACGCAATAAAAACTATTTTATATAAAAAATAATTGTTTGCATCGCTTTATTCCAAGAGCTATAACTTTTTTATTTTTCTGCTGATGACTCTGTATGGCGGCTTTTTTTTGCGAGACAAGATTATGTTTTCACTGGTACCATGTTTATTTATATCGGTCTTTATGATCACATTTTATTGCACTTTTTGTTCGGCAGTATGATGATAAAGTATTATTTTTTGCCTTGTTTTTTATTTATTATTTTTGCGGTGTTCACTGAAGGGGTTAACTAGTGAGATAGTTTTATAGCGCGGGTCGTTACGGACACGGCAATACCAAATATGTGTACTTTTATTGTTTTTTTTTTCTTTACATAAATAAATGGATTTATTGGAAAATATGTATTTATTAATTTTTTTCTTTATTTGGAGATTTTTTTACTGTATAACATTGCCCCAGGGTGGAACATCACTATATTACATCAGATTGCTGATCCGACACTTTCCATAGCACTGTGTCAGATCAGCGATCTGACAGGCAGTGTCGGAGGCTTTCCGGAGCCTGTTCTCAGCAGGCGTCTGGAAGCCACCTCACTTCAGGACCCGGAAGGAGCCCCGTGGCCATTTTGGCTCCGGGGACTCCATGAAGACCACCGGAACAACGCGATCGTATTGCATTGTTCCAGTGGGAGAGCGCAGGTAGCCCCGTCCCTGCGCAATGCCCCTCTATGTCCCTGTCACTACTGACAGCGGCATCAGAGGGGTTAAATGCCCATGATTGGTGCTAGCTGCGGGATGTCAGTTGTCACATAGAGCTGACACCTGTACGCGATCGCCGCGGTGCTCATACGGTGCTAGTATGGTGCATGACAGGAAGGGGTTAATTTTTTGTGTCTTTTTAGCTCTTTTGGTTTGTAATAATGGAGGATGATTTTTGCTCTGGACGTGCCTGTCTCTCGGTCATGCATAGCATGATGAAGATTTTTTATATCATCATTCTTGAAAACATCTTTCATAATACTTTACTGTATTTTGCATGCCTTTAATTATTTTGATTGTTGACATGTGTTGATTTTTATCTTTATATACATACATAGATTTTGAGATAATTATCAATTAATATGGGTGGGTTTTTTTCACATATTTTTTACCCTTATTTTTGCCCATAAATAACATGGCCGGCATCGTGCAATTGAGTAACATTAGCATTTAGGTTTTTCTTTTTCTTCATTTTTTCCCCTTTTTCCTCTTTTTCTTCCCCCTTTTTTTCTTTTTTCTTTTGCATATACAAATAGGTAACTCTATTTGATACATGATACATACGTATATGCCGTGTGCCGCGCATGCTGTCGGTCTTCCTGGTTGCCTCTGCCCCCGATGGTGTCCTCACGGCGGCGATGCGTGTCATTGGCGTCACTGGAACACTTGTTTTTGACACGCATCGCACCCGAGATGCCAGAAATGACAGATCAGCACCGGAAGTTCTGCCACCATGCTCTGATTATTCGCGGCAAGCTGCTTTGATTTCAAACTTCTGATTGGTGAGCCTCTCAAGCCTCCATTTAGCACAGAAATAGAGCCCCCCCAAGGAAGCGATAGCGAAACAAGCTTCGGGGCCTCGGCACGACACACAGGCATTTAAGACATGGGTAAGAGGAAAACTGATATGACAGATCCGTGTCTTCTATGGATCCGGCTAGCATATCTAGATTATTGGATAAAAAAAAATTGGAGCATGCTCAGTTTAAAAAAACAGTATCCGTCGCCGGAATCCGTCATTTTCCAGATCCGGCACCTTCCGGCTCCCATAGGCTTCCATTCTAGCAAACAGCTGGAAGCGCCGGCGCTTCCGGCTTTTTCACCGGAAACAAAAAAACGTTGCTATGGACGTTTTTTCCAGAAACCAGAAACGGCAGATTTGCCGGATCCGGTGAAAACCGGACGAAAAGCAATGTCATCAGGCGCAATCCGGCACTAATGCAAATCTATGGGGAAAAAAACTTGATCCGGCGGCAACATTCGCTGGATCCGTTTTTTAAAAAATTCAGCTGGATTTAGCCTGACAGCGAAAACCTGATGTGTGAAAGTAGTCTAAGCTGGCGGCTTGCGCATGCACACAGTTTGTGCCTCGTCAAAGACACTGCAGGAGGAACGGGAAGGTGAATATTGAAAGGTTACTGAGTGCTGCTACTATTTCCAAGGATATCCTGATGAGGATCAGCTAATATGTTGCCAGAGTTGAAAAAACAAAAGGTGCATAGTGCTAAACTGTAAATAAAAATGGAAAACTGTGTTTTGTTTTATTTCTAATCAAAGACTTTATTCTGGCTTGTCTTTATTTACAATACAACTATAGGATTAGTAAGGGATAGGTGTCTTATAGACGCCAATCCATTACTAAAGGTACCTTCACATTAAGCGACGCTGCAGCGATAGCGACAACGATGCCGATCGCTGCAGCGTCGCTGTTTGATCGCTGGAGAGCTGTCACACAGACCGCTCTCCAGCGACCAACGATGCCGAGGTCCCCGGGTAACCAGGGTAAACATCGGGTTGCTAAGCGCAGGGCCGCGCTTAGTAACCCGATGTTTACCCTAGATACCAGTGTAAAATGTAAAAAAACCAAACACTACATACTTACATTCGCGTCCCCCGGCGTCCGCTTCCTGCACTGACTGAGCGCCGGCCCTAACAGCAGAGCTGTGACGTCACCGCTGTGCTGTACTTTCACTTTCACTTTACGGCGCTCAGTCAGTGTGGGAAGCGGACGCCGGGGGATGCGAAGGTATGTACTGTTTGTTTTTTTTACATTTTACACTGGTAACCAGGGTAAACATCGGGTTACTAAGCGCGGCCCTGGGCTTAGTAACCCAATGTTTACCCTGGTTACCAGTGTAAAACATCGCTGGTATCGTTGCTTTTGGTGTGAAACACGACGATACACGCCGGTCTGACGACCAAATAAAGTTCTGAACTTTGTTCAACGACCAGCGATATCACAGCAGGATCCTGATCGCTGCTGCGTGTCAAACTAAACTATATCGCTATCCAGGACGCTGCAACGTCACAGATCGCTAGCGATATCGTTTAGTGTGAAGGTACCTTAAGCCATGGGCTTGATGTCACCTGACAATACAAAGGTGACATCAACCCCACAAATAGGGGCCCCACTTGCCACCGCTAAAGGGCAAGTGGGAAGAGTCGGGCAAAGCACCAGAATTGGTGCATCTAATAGATGTGCCTTTTCTGGGCACCTGCTATTTTTAAGTGGGGGCGGCAATATTCATGGTTCCTTACCAGCCTGAGAATACAAGGAATACTCCCATCAGCCGCTCCTGTTGCCACTGTTATTAGGGGCGGCAGGTGTAGGCTAATAGGAGTAATTGTCCCATCAGCTGCCGCCTGCTATCGTTTTTCTCACTTGACTATAACTGTCACATTCTCCTTTGCTTGCGCTGATCGCCAGCAGAGCAGGGGAGAATGGTGAGAGCTGTCTTCATCACCCAGAGCTGGGGAACGGTGCTTATTGCACCTCTTCTTCCCTGGTGCCCGTCTGTGTGGTACTGATGTGGCACACGGTTGCAACTCATGTGCCGCCAGTTTTACACACACGGACACACGAACACTGACATTTCCGGTACCGTTTTTTTTCGGTAACAGAATTATCAGGACATTTGAAGCCTAATGTAGTTCCTGTTACATTTTGCTGGTATGTTAAACCCTAAAAATGCTCCAAAATGTTTATGGGTTTATTGATTCATGCATACAGTTTACATACCCCAGCAGCATTTTTGCTTTATTAGCCTTTTTTTTTTTTAGAGAATATGAATGATAACACCAAAACAATTTTTCCAATCATGGTTAGTGGTTGGGTGAAGTCATTTATTGTCAAACCACTGTGTTTTCTCTTTTTAAAGCATTAATTACAACCCAAAACATCCAAATGACCGTGATCAAAAGTTTACATACCCTAATTCTTAATACCGTGTGTTGCCCCCTCTAACATCAATGACAGCTTGAAGTCTTTTGTGGTAGTGGTGGTTGAAGTTCTTTATTTTGTCAGAGGTAAAGCTGCCCACTCTTCTTGTTAAAAATCCTCCAGTTCCTGTAAATTCCTGGGCTGTCTAGCATGAACTGCATGCTTAGATCTCTCCAGAGTGGCTCAATGATATTGCAGTCAGGAGTAGAGATGAGCTAATATTTCAATGTTCGATTCAGATTACGATTTCCGAATTTGCAATATTCGCCAATTAATGGCCTCAAATGCTGCCAAAACACATCAAAGGAGGGACAGACACCAGGAAAGTGTCCTAAATTCATGCACAGTACAAATGTTAGCATGAAATTGCAGCATTTAGCCAGGCATGAGATATTGGGTTCTGAGACAGCTTTACAGCTTTCAATTGAACGTCACAGTAAGATGAGGTGGGTGAGGGATCAATGTAGCCCCCCTTTGCTGGCAGCCCTGATATCACATGCAACATCTCTACCTGCTTTCATGCAAAGCCACACTCAGGTGGCACAAATATCAGCTTTCTAGACTACCATTGTCTGGAAATTTAAGGATAGTAACACGGGTAGTTGAGTCCAAGGAAGTGGAGGCCTGATGGTCTCGGGGGCCTACTGCTACAGGCAACACCCATGAAGGAGACTCAACCAGGAGTGTTCACATTTCCAAACATTACTGACAGACACCACCAAAGTGGCTTCAATTTTACCACAGTAGAAATAGTATAATAGGCACCTACAGGTCTTCCACTACACCCAATCCAACAGATGGACACCCAACCAGGGGTATTCACATTTTAAAAAATTACAGCATGACACCATCGAAGTGGAATAACTCACGAGAATAGAAATAGTATAATTGGGACCGACACATCTTCCACTACATCTAACCCAGCAGATGTAGACCAACCATGACTGTTCACATTTCCACAAATTTGAGTTAACATCAGCAGCAGCCACACTAAAGATATCACAGAGTGCAGTTACGTGACATTAATGTATCATACTAAAAAATACAATATCACCTAGTCTGTACAGTCTGCGATTGTGGTGCAAAAGTCCTTGGAGATCCATGACTTGTTCATCTTGATTAAAGTTAGGCATTCTACACTTTCGGGGACAGCCAGCTGTGCTTATAGGTCAGGACACCAATAGGAGCACTGAAAACACGTTCAGAGAGAATGCTGGCGGCCGGGCACTGTAAAACCTCCAAGGCATGTGAGGCGAGCTCAGGCCACTCATCCATTTTGGAAGACCAAAATAAGAAAAGATCCAAACCCTTCCTGATGGTATTTATATTCAGTTCTAGATACTCCTGCACCATCCTCTCCATTCGTTCACAACATATTAGACTTGGACTCCATTTTGCTGGTAAATGGGTTGGTCTAATAAAAGCTGTCAAATGACTCATAGAGGTTGCTTTTTCCACTTCCACCAATGCTGCTGCTGCTAATGTTTTGATGTTGACAAACTGACGTGCCGGAGGTTGGAAGTCTACAGCTGCAATGCGAACTGTGCTCTTCACTGCTGTCTTGGGGTAAAGCTCTCTTAAGGTTGTGTAAAAGCATGTTTTGATACTCCAGCATTTGAGGGCCACTTTCTAGAGTGGGAATCATCTAGCAAAATTTAATTTTACAATGTGGATCTAACAGAGTTGCAACCCAGTAGTCAGTATTATTCCTAATCATAACTATACAGGGATCATGTTGCAGATAGTGCAGCAAGAAGGCACTCATATGTCAGGCTCTAACATGAGGTCTAAGCACATGCTGTGTTGGTGGCTGGGTAACAATGAGGTTTGTTTCCTCCATCTCCTCCCATCATCCAGAGAGGGGAGGATTATCCTCTCCATCTGACAGTTGCTCGCCCATCACCTCTTCTTAGTTCATTAGTTCCTCAGATCTTGCACCTTCAATAAAAGTTTGTTTTCATCAGCCCCCCTCAATCACAGTAACCCACCTTCCCTTGTCACCCGCCTGTTTTTCAATAGTCTTGAACTTAGAGACAATGTTATCCCTTCCGCATCCTCCTCTGCTTCCTCCTCTTCTTCTGGGACCACCATCTCCTGCTGCGGGCTATTCACAGACCGCTCCAGCATATAGATGACCGGAACAGTGATGCTGATGATTGCGTCGTCATCAGCACTAACCATCTTAGCAGCCATTTCAAAACTGTGCAGAAGTGTGCAGAGATCCTTAATCTGTGCCCACTCCATTCACTTAATATGCTCCACTTCCATACTGCGTTGGCCTAGACTATATGATATAACATACTGCGTCAGGGCTCGCTGCTGCTACCGCATTCACTGCAACATGGGCAGAGTGGAAATCCACCATGTTGGCACATCGTAAATCAACCTATTAACTGGCATGGACAAAGACCTTTGTAATAATGCAAGTCGATGACCTGAGGGGTGTGAATGACGGAAATGAGCACACAGCTAACATGCTTTCTGGAGCAGCTCACGCAGGCCAGGATAGTAGTAGAGAAAATGTTGTACCACCAGGTTGAGGACATGAGCTATGCAAGGCACATGTGTGAGCATGCCTCGCTGTAGGGCCGACACCAGGTTTGCAACATTTCTGGACATGGTCTTCCCTGGATACGGGTTCGACGGAGACAGCCATTGATCAAACTCCACCTGGAGAGCTGTCCACAACTCTTCAGCTGTATGACTGTGATCTCCAAGGCATATCAATTTTAAACACTGCCTGGTTGAGGTGATCCCTGGCTGCACAGTATGGAGGTGGTGGGTATTCGCTCTGTTCTGTTGGAAAGCATGTCTCATTAAGGCAGAGGTTGAGGGTGCATGTGGAGGCCCTAGAGGAGATAGAGGAGACAGAAGCAGTGGAGGAAGTGTTAAATGTAGAAGTATGTCCTGTAAGCCTTGGGGATTCCAAGATTTGTGGAGCCGCATGTGTCCCAACAGAGAGCATCAACAAGTGCCAAGTCAGTGAGATATAATGCCCTTGGCCTTGCTTACTCGTCCAAGTGTCTGTGGTGAAATTCACCCTTGCTGGCATAGATTTAGTCAAGGAATGGGTGATGTTGCCTGCGACATGCTGATTCAGAACAAGCACAGCTTTTTTAGAAAAGTAATGGCGACTGGTCAATTGGTACTGGGGGACTGCGACAACCATCAGCTTTTAGAAACCGTCCTTACCTACCAGGCGGAAAGGCAGCATTTCCATGGCCAACATATTGGGGATGGTGGAGTTCAACCTCTTAGCTTTGTCATGCGTAGGAGGAAACATTCTTTTAGGTGACCACAACTACAGAACCATGGGTCAACCGCAGTGCTGAGAGATGGTCGAATACAGTGAACCCAACAAACTGCTGGACCATGATAGATATTCAGGGAGAGATGTTATGGTGGATGAAGAAAGATGTGGTGTGCTCATTCTCCAAAAACAGCAGGCATGTTCACTTCAGTTACAGGTGATGGTGGGCTCTCAGTCAGCATGACTGGAGTGGGTAAATAATCAAAGGTTCTGCAGTCGAAGACCTGTGTCTTAATAGTTGGCATGGTAACAGAGGAGGATGAAGAAGCAGCAGATGCAATTGAGGGGTCGGTGATGGTTGTTGTGGTTCACTGGTCAGCATTTTCAGGCAGTGGGATTCCCACAGTAGCGCATGCTAATTGCGCAATTGAAGGTTCATACATGTAGTATTCAAGTTATTGCACTTTTTACCACAGCTCTTTTTTTTGCAAAGTTGGAAGATTACTTGAATATGTCAAAAAAGGCCCAGGTTAGGCAACCCTTGCCACCCCTGCAAGCTGCAAACCTGTGGAGGCTGCTGGTCAGAGCCACAATTTTGGCTGAGGATGCATTTATCGTCATGGCTGCATTACTACATGTCCGTTATGAACGGCGCACTGTAACCTCTTCATCTTCTTCCTCTGATGACCCACTCGGCTGTGTGCCCCTATGTTCACTTCAACTTGGGTCTAACACCTCATCATCATCATCCTCTGTGTTATCACATTCCTCCCCCTTGAAATCACCCTTCTACTCCTCTTGCCCTGACAGCATAATACAATCTGCGTGAGCCTCAGATATCTGAGTCTCATCAGGATCACCTGCCCCCATGGGATATTGTCTGATGATGAGGGTCAGGATTCTACTTTGTCCTGCCCCAGATTCAAGCTAAAAAAAATCATAGATGCAGATTTCCACCTCTTGACTATAGATGAGCGAATATTTTGGAAAGCGAACGCCAAACAAATTCGGCATGAAAAATGGTACATTCGGATTCGTGTTCGGTAACACAAGCATTTTTCATGTGCCTCAAAATAGATATATACGCATAGAATGCATACAAATAGATTTCAGTGGCACTCACATATATGCACAGTATGTATGCATAGTATTTACAGTACAGACCAAAAGTTTGCACACACCTTCTCATATAAAGATTTTTCTGTATTTTCATGACTATGAAAAATGTAAATTCACACTGAAGGCATCAAAACTATGAATTAACACATGTGGAATTATATACTTAACAAAAAAGTGTGAAACAACTGAAAATATGTCTTATATTCTTGGTTCTTCAAAGTAGCCACCTTTTGCTTTGATGACTGCTTTGCACACTCTTGGCATTCTCTTGATGAGCTTCAAGAGGTAGTCACTGGAAATGGTTTTCACTTCACAGGTGTGCCCTGACAGGTTTAATAAGTGGGATTTCTTGCCTTATAAACGGGGTTTGGACCATCAGTTGTCATGAGCAGAAGTCTGGTGGATACACAGCTGATAGTCCTACTGAATAGACAGTTAGAATTTGTATTATGGCAAGAAAAAAGCAGCTAAGTAAAGAAAAAGGAGTGGCCATCAATACTTTAAGAAATGAAGGTCAGTCAGTCTAAAAAATTGGGAAAACTTTGAAAGTGTCCCCAAGTGCAGTTGCAAAAACCATTGAGCGCTACAAAGAAACTGGTTCACATGAGGACCGCCCCTCAGGAAAGGAAGACCAAGAGTCACCTCTGCTTCTGGTGATAAGTTTATCCGAGTCACCAGCCTCAGAAATTGCAGGACAACAGCAGCTCAGATTAGAGACCAGGTCAATGCCACACAGAGTTCTAGCAGCAGACACATCTCTACAACAACTGTTAAGAGGAGACTTTGTGCAGCAGGCCTTCATGGTAAAATAGCTGCTAGGAAACCACTGCTAAGGACAGGCAACAAGCAGAATAGACTTGTTTGGGCTAAAGAACACAAGGAATGGACATTAGACCAGTGGAAATCTGTGCTTTGGTCTGATGAGTCCAAATTTGAGATCTTTGGTTCCAACCACCGTGACTTTGTGCGACGCAGAAAGGGTGAACGGATGGACTCTACATGCCTGGTTCCCACCGTGAAGCATGGAGGAGAAGGTGTGATGGTGTGTTGGTGCTTTGCTTGTGACAATGTTGTAGATATATTCAAAATTGAAGGCATACTGAACCAGCATGGCTATCATAGCATCTTGCAGTGGCATGCTATTCCTTCCGGTTTGCGTTTAGTTGGACCATCATTTACTTATCAACAGGACAATGACCCCAAACACACCTCCAGGCTGTGTAAGGGCTATTTGACCAAGAAGGAGAGTGATGGGGTGCTACGCCAGATGACCTAGCCTCCACAGTCACCTGACCTGAACCCAGTCGAGATGGTTTGGGGTGAGCTGGACCGGAGAGTGAAGGCAAAAGGGCCAAAAGTGCTAAGCATCTCTGGGAACTCCTTCACGATTGTTGGAAGACCATTCCCGGTGACTACCTCTTGAAGCTCATCAAGAGAATGCCAAACAGTGCAAAGCAGTCATCAACGCAAAAGGTGGCTACTTTGAAGAATCCAGAATATAAGACAAAATTTCAGTTGTTTCACACATTTTTTGCTAAGTATATAATTCTACATGTGTTAATTCATAGTTTTGATGCCTTCAGTGTGAATGTAAAATTTTCATAGTCATGAAAATACAGAAAAATCTTTAAATGAGGTGTGTGTGCAAACTTTTAGTCTGTTCTTTATATACTATGCATACATACTGTGCATATACTGTATGTGTGTGCCAGTGAAATCTATATGTATGCATTCTATGCGTATAAATCTATTCTATCTATTCCATTCTAACCTGTCACTCTGTGATTTTACTGAATGAGGCACATGAATTGCCGGCTTTTATTCTATCTTTTAATGTTCCCAACTTTTTTCAATCTTAAGAAAAACGCTCGTGTTACCGATCACAAATCTGAATGTACCATTTTTCATGCCGAATTTGTTTGGCGATCGTTTTTTGTTAAGTAAATAATTCCACATGTGTTAATTCATAGTTTTGATGCCTTCAGTGTGAATTTACAATTTTCATAGTCATGAAAATACAGAAAAATCTTTAAATGAGAAGGTGTGTCCAAACTTTTGGTCTGTACTGTATATGCAGCACCCCAGAGTCCTGGTTGTTGCAGTACTGTGACTCCGCCACTATGGGGAGCTATGGTACGTCTGATTGCACTAAGGAGTTTCTCTGATCAGGTACACTCACACCACACTTCACACTCCGGCCACCAGGGGGGGTGGTCCTATCTAGTAGGCCACTCCTCACAACTCTGGTAAAACTGGGGGTTGGACAGGAAGACAGGGAGAAGTAGCTGGGAAGAGCTAGTGAGAGGACCTGTCAGGGATGGGATCCTGGCAGACTCCTCAGAGCAGAACTAACCAGTAACCAACGGGAATACAGAAAAGGAGGAATACCAGAAGGGGTCTTGCTGTTAGACCGAGGCAACATCCTTCTGAGGCGCAAACAGTCGGTGGCCGGAACGCCGAGCAAGTAAGAGACTTTAAGTACATTGCAAACCACGGCAGGACAGCTAATTACAGGTTGGCTGTCTCACTTAACACCTAAGCAGACAACGGAGGCAGCTGTGGGAGAGGGGCGACTCTAGGGTCCCGGAAGAACTCCAGGCCTACCCCGTCATACGGGTGCGTCCTACCATATCACCTGGAGGACGGAGAAAGAACAGTAGAGACAGAAAGAAACAGTTGTGAGGACTATCCCGGGAGCTCAGCAGGGAAGAACTACAACACACAGCGCTAGAAGGAAGGCACTGATTCCCACCTGTAAAGAGAACTCCTGATGTGCCTTTGGACCGGCCGGTCTCTGACAACCCAGTTAACAGCGCTCTGGACTGAGGTCTCCAACATCTTCAGTAAAGAGGTAAAGAGACTGCAACCTGGTGTCTTCATTATTTACCGCGACCTGCACCGATACAACATCACTTATTGCACCGGACGTCCCCCACTGACGGACAGGGCCACGGACCGGGTCTAGCCACCGTGACAACCCCAGGACGGAGACCTAGAGGCCCGGCTCCGGGTACCCCTCGGCCCTGCGGCGGTGTGGGGGCGCTCCAAATTTGGCGTCACGAACAGGATTTACTTAAGCCTGAAAAATCAGGTCATGTGTGCCTTGGAACTGTGATTTATTGTGCTTGGACTGTACTTTATTGAAAAGACTGTGCTGTGCCATTTGCCGCCAAAATTCGCCATTGCCGCGCGCGGAGGGAGGAGCCTTAGCTACGTGGGCGGGATCGGCCAAAAGAAGCGCGGAACGGAAAGCGCGGTGAGGCGCCCATCCCGGAAGAGGAACTCCGACCTCCAGCAGGTTAGTGGGAGGAAGGGACGGCCATGTCCGAGTCGGGAGGAGAGGAGGTGGCGGTCGCAGCCGCGGACGCAGGGGCAGCTCCGGTCCCCGCAGCGGGCGAAGCCGCGGCCCTAATACCACCACCGGCTGCCGCAGAACCCGCTGCCCCCATCAGCCAGTCGGACACTGCCGCTAATGCAAAAGTCATAATGCCCTTCTCCATGCCCTACCTGCCCGGAGCGGCCTGGCTCCCACGATACTCTGGGGAGGCACATACGTTCACTGACTTTAAAGAAGGACTCTGCAGCCTGCTCGAGTTCTATCCCCTAACCGAGCCCCAGAAGGTCCATATGATAACCGGCCAACTCTTTGGGGCGGCTCTGAGAGAATTGAAATCCTGGCCCGCTGAGGATAAAGGAACTGCACAACAGATTTTTGCCAAGCTTAAAGCCACCTTTGATACTCGCACTGCTACAGAAATTAAACTGACTTTTTATGGATGCAAACAAAGGTCACAGGAGAGCTTGCGGGACTATGCTCTTAATCTCCAGGAGGCGATGCGGGCCATTAAGCAGAGTGACCCCGGCAGCATGCAGGATGAAGATAAAATCCTGAAGGAGCGGTTCATTGAGGGGCTCCTGTGCAGTCACCAGCGGGGCCAATTGCACTTCCTGGCCATGCAAAATCCAGACTTGACTTTTGCGCAGTTTAAAGATAAAGCTATCCAGGCATTGCAGGAGCGACAGCCCAGCCGCGCAGTACCACCCAGGCGCCCCGCTCTCACATACCACCAGGAGGTGGCATCGGATACCCCAGTTGCCGCGGAGGCCAACGCCCAGAGCTTCGAGGACGACTCCCCTGCAGGACTTCGTCTCCAGATGCAAGAGCTAACCAAGAGCGTTGCTGCCCTGGCCCGGATGGTGCAGTCCCTACAGGAGGCCCCCAAAGAGAAGATCCAGTTGGCTTCCAGCCCGGAGGATGTCCCTTGGATGCGACAGAGGAGGACTCCACCGACCAGGAGCCGGCCCGACGATCGCTTCCACCAGGATGGACGACCCATCTGCCGCCGCTGTCACCAGGTGGGCCATCTTGCAAGGTACTGTCCTTTAAACGAGCAACCCCTGGGGCAAAGGGCCAACCCCCAGGAGTAGGACGGTCAGGCCCGCAGCATTGGAGAACCAAGTATATTGGAGAACGACCAGTTCTCCCTGTAGTGATTGATGGAATCCCCTTGAATGCTTTGCTGGACACCGGTTCTCAGGTGACGACTATACCTTACGTGCTCTACAAACGGTATTGGGAGGACGCTGATATTACTCGTGGCCCTGACGATGATTTCACCATAATCGCCAGTAATGGTCAGCCGTTGCCACAAGTGGGGTATAAGGAGGTCACCATCAAAGTGGGGCGGGTGGAATTGAAAGCCCAAGGGATTGTGATTGTAGATATTGATCGTCGAGAATGTAATCCCATGATGACTCTTGGTACTAATGTTATAGAAAATTGTCTTGCAGAAGTGATTGTTTTGTTGCAACAGGTGGCAGAAAACGCTGGCCACAGCGAGCAACGTGCCCTGCAGAAGGAAATCAGAGCTCTGATGCAGAGACAGCAGGTAGAGCTGACTGGTGGTGAGATTGGTCGTGTCACTGTGAGCGATTCAAACCCCATCGCGATACCCCCCAAAAGTGAAATGTTAATATGGTGTCGAGCAGCCATAGGCCTCAGGGGTAAGGACTACCAGGCCTTGGTAGAACCTGTATATTCAGACAATAGGCCTACTGTTCTGACAGCCCGGGGGGTGGTCGACGTCCGACAGGGGAGAGTGCCCGTACGTGTCCTCAATTGTGGGGAGGAAGAGGTCCACCTAACCAAGTATACCACGCTCGCCAAACTGTTCACTGTCAATAATAGTGTAATACAGACACCTGAACCCTTGGTCCCGTCAAACATGGCAGAGAACAAAGGTTCTGCAGAGCACCCGAAGGACTGGTGTCGGGAATTGCATGTGGGCACTGACTCTACCCCATCTCATCAAATACAGGGGGCGTACAGGGTGGTACACGAGTACGAGCAGGTATTCAGCAAACACCCCTCAGATTTTGGGCAGGTGAAAGGGATCCAACACCACATCCCCACGGGAGATCATCGACCCATAAAAGAGAGATATCGCCCTGTACCCCCAGCTCATTACCAGTGTGCCAAGGACATGTTGCGGGAAATGAAGGAGGCCGGGGTGGTGAGAGACAGCTGTAGCCCCTGGGCGGCTCCGTTAGTCCTTGTTAAAAAGAAAGATGGTACAATGAGGATGTGTGTTGATTACAGACAGTTGAATCGCATTACACATAAGGACGCATACCCACTGCCCAGGATAGAGGAGTCTCTGGCTGCTTTAAAATCTGCTAACTATTTCTCTACCTTAGATCTCACCAGTGGGTACTGGCAGGTTCCTGTGGCGGAGGCGGACAGAGAGAAGACGGCCTTCACGACGCCAATGGGCCTCTGCGAGTTCAACTACATGCCCTTCGGATTGTGCAATGCTCCCGGAACGTTCCAGAGGATGATGGAGAGCTGCCTGGGACACCTGAACTTTGAAACCGTGCTGTTATATCTGGATGATGTCATAGTCTTCTCTAAAACCTACGAAGACCATCTAAAGCACCTGGCTGAGGTGTTTGAAGCCTTGTCCAAATTCGGCCTAAAAGTGAAACCGTCCAAGTGTCATCTGCTGAAACCTAAAGTGCAGTACCTGGGCCATGTGGTGAGCGCTGAAGGAGTGGCCCCAGACCCCGACAAGGTCACAGTGATCAAGGACTGGCCAAAGCCTAGTGACCTCCACGAAGTCCGGCAGTTCCTCGGGTTGGTAGGTTACTATCGGAGATTCATTAAGGATTTCACCAAGAAGGCCGCACCCTTGCAAAATCTGCTGGTGGGCCAACCAAAGAAGACCAAGGGGAGGAAAACCCCCTTTGATTGGAACGAAGAGCTGGAGGAATCCTTCACCTGTTTGAAGTCGGCACTGACGGGAGAAGAGATACTGGCTTACCCCGAATACGATCAACCATTTGTGCTGTACACAGATGCCAGTAATGTGGGATTAGGAGCCGTGCTGTCCCAGGTTCAGAACGGCAAAGAAAGGGTGATCGCTTACGCCAGCAGGAAACTCCGTCCCACGGAAAGGAACCCTGACAACTATAGTTCCTTTAAGCTGGAATTCCTGGCCCTCGTCTGGGCAGTGACGGAGAGGTTTAAGCACTACCTGGCCTCCGCGAAATTCACCGTCTTCACGGACAACAATCCGCTAACGCATCTGGATACTGCCAAACTCGGGGCTTTGGAACAGCGGTGGATGGCCCGGCTGTCCAACTATGATTTCACCATCAAATATCGGGCAGGGCACCAGAATGCCAATGCCGATGCTCTGTCCCGAATGCCCAATTTACCAGAAGTGGGAGAGGACCCGGAGGCACTTGAAGAGGTGGAGCTGCCTGCCTTCCATCGTCCCAAAGCCACTCAAAACTCTCACCATGTGAAGAACAGGCACAAGAGCCAACCAGATGCCACGCTGAATCCCCTGCCCCACCACGGATGGGCAGAAACCCAGGATAGTGACCCCGCGGTCCGTCAGGTGAAGGAACTCTTGACGCAGGCTGGGTTGCACCCTGGCCCAGATGATCCACAAGAAACCCAACAGCTGTGGAGGGGGAGAAGCAAGCTGTTTATCCATGATGGCAAGCTGTGCAGGAGGAGCATCGACCCACGTACTCATGAATTGGTGTGGCAGATAGTGGTGCCAAGGCGAGATGCGCCCATGGTTCTGGGAGCCTACCATGATGGAGCCGGACACTTCGGATGGAAGAAGCTGGAGAAGCTACTCCGAGGGAGGTTCTATTGGATTGGCATGAAGAGAACCATTGAGAAGTGGTGTCGGGAGTGTGGTCCATGTAGTCTGCGCAGAAAGGACTGTGACAGTCAACGGGCTCCCCTGCGGCCTATCATCACCAAACGGCCGCTCGAACTGGTCGCGCTGGATCATGTGAAGCTGACACCTAGCCGGTCGGGCTATATCTACGCCCTTACCATCGTGGACCACTACTCCAGGTTTTTGGTGGTTGTGCCTGTCAAGGATCTGACAGCTAGGACTGCCGCCAGGGCCTTCCAGCAGCACTTTTGTAGACCCCATGGCTACCCAGAGAAAGTACTGACCGATCAGGGGCCTGCATTCGAAGCGGAAGTGTTCCAAGAATTCTGCCAGTTGTACGGGTGTAAGAAGATCAGAACTACACCGTACCACCCCCAAACCAACGGGATGTGCGAGAAGATGAACCAGGTAGTAATCGATTTATTGAAGACCTTGCCTGTGGAGGAACGGAACCTGTGGCCGACAAAGTTGCCTGACTTGGTGGATATGTACAACCACATCCCAGTAAGTTCCACCAACTGTACTCCAGCGTACCTGATGCGAGGAAGGTCTAGTCGGTTACCTGTTGATCTGGACATGGGGGTCCTAGTACCCGAAGATACCTCGCCGGAGGCAGATTGGGATACAGAAAGGCAGCGAAGATACCGCGAAGTACAGGAGTGTGTAGAGAGAAGTCTCGCCCAGGCTAGGCAGAAACAAGAAAAGGACTACAATCAACACGCTCCTGCGATTCCCCTGTCACCTGGTGAGCAAGTGCTTAAACGAAAGAGGAGGTTACACAAGCTTGATGACCAATGGGAAGCGGAACCGTATACCATCTTGCCATCCGACTTCGACAACACTAAGGTCTGTCTCATCAGCAAGGACAGAGGGGAGACCTCGACAGCGGTATCCAGGGATCACCTTAAGGTCTGCCCCGACAAGTTGAAAGAGAGGGGCACGGCCCCAGAAATCTCCCCACCGGTGGAAAAGGAGAAAATGTTCCATACTGTCCTTGGCGACTTTCCCCAGTCCTGGACTCAGATAAACCAAGCCGTTGTGGTACCTGTTGTGATGTTTGAACAGCCGGACCCGCCGGAAACCATGGTGGTACCAGATCATCTGGCTCCACTACCTCAACAAGCCTTACCTGATGAAGCCCTGCCAATCGTTGAACCGGCAAGTCCGCCCTCTGCTATCAGTGAATCTGCTGTACCCACTGTTGACAGCAGCAGCTCTGAGAGCCCCAACCTGCCAGTGCTACCCAGACTCACTAGAAGTGTAGCTAGAAGACAGTGCACTACACCAGCGGTAGCAAGCATAGCGGGCCCTGTTAGGCCAATAGCAACCCCTGCTCTGCGAAGGTCCACACGCAGCACTCAAAATCAAACTCCTCTCCGCTTCAAACCTTGGAGGTATTGATAAGGGCTGCTATGTAATTGAAAATGTTTGTATGCATATCTTTTTGTTATAGGTTTTTTTAAATGGACACTAGAGTAATGGACGGTGAATTGCTCAAAAACTTCCACAGGGGGACCCCTTTGTTTACCCGGGGTCCCCGCTGTTTCAACCACTGAACTGAGAGTCATAAACTGTGCATGACCTAATTTTCGCAACGTTCAAGAATCCTCACCTCCCGTAAAGGGAAGCATTGTTTTGTTCAATTGTTATGTTATTTCAAAAATTTGTGTGTTTCCTGTTTAACATGTATTATTGTTCTTGTTTTCCCAGTCCCGGAGTACTGGATTTAACCGGGGGGGAGTGCAGCACCCCAGAGTCCTGGTTGTTGCAGTACTGTGACTCCGCCACTATGGGGAGCTATGGTACGTCTGATTGCACTAAGGAGTTTCTCTGATCAGGTACACTCACACCACACTTCACACTCCGGCCACCAGGGGGGGGGGGTCCTATCTAGTAGGCCACTCCTCACAACTCTGGTAAAACTGGGGGTTGGACAGGAAGACAGGGAGAAGTAGCTGGGAAGAGCTAGTGAGAGGACCTGTCAGGGATGGGATCCTGGCAGACTCCTCAGAGCAGAACTAACCAGTAACCAACGGGAATACAGAAAAGGAGGAATACCAGAAGGGGTCTTGCTGTTAGACCGAGGCAACATCCTTCTGAGGCGCAAACAGTCGGTGGCCGGAACGCCGAGCAAGTAAGAGACTTTAAGTACATTGCAAACCACGGCAGGACAGCTAATTACAGGTTGGCTGTCTCACTTAACACCTAAGCAGACAACGGAGGCAGCTGTGGGAGAGGGGCGACTCTAGGGTCCCGGAAGAACTCCAGGCCTACCCCGTCATACGGGTGCGTCCTACCATATCACCTGGAGGACGGAGAAAGAACAGTAGAGACAGAAAGAAACAGTTGTGAGGACTATCCCGGGAGCTCAGCAGGGAAGAACTACAACACACAGCGCTAGAAGGAAGGCACTGATTCCCACCTGTAAAGAGAACTCCTGATGTGCCTTTGGACCGGCCGGTCTCTGACAACCCAGTTAACAGCGCTCTGGACTGAGGTCTCCAACATCTTCAGTAAAGAGGTAAAGAGACTGCAACCTGGTGTCTTCATTATTTACCGCGACCTGCACCGATACAACATCACTTATTGCACCGGACGTCCCCCACTGACGGACAGGGCCACGGACCGGGTCTAGCCACCGTGACAACCCCAGGACGGAGACCTAGAGGCCCGGCTCCGGGTACCCCTCGGCCCTGCGGCGGTGTGGGGGCGCTCCATATATATGTCGGCAATTCAGCAACTGTGTTGTGTAAAATCACAGCAGAAGCTGACAAGATATAAAAGATGGATTGCACACAGTAAATACAAATAGAAAAGGTAGACATACATATGTCAGTGACATACAATTAGTACAGTGTGTGCACAGATTACTGTACATGTATTTAATTAATAAATATATTTTTCTGAAAATAATGGAGTGGGCTCCCACGTAATTTTTGTAACTAGCAAAGGGAAAGCCGACAGCTGGAGGCCGATGTTTATAGCCTGGGAAGGGGTAATACCCATGGAGCTTCCCAGGCTATTGATATCCGCTCAAAAAATTATACTTAGCCTTCTTTGGCTATTAAAATGGGGACCCTAAACAAATGACATAGGGTCCTCTATAATTAATAACCAGCAAAGGCTATGCAGACAGCTGCAGGCTGATGCTAAAATCCTAGGAAGTGGCCATGGATACTGCCCCCCAGGCTAAAAACATCAGCTCTCAGCCACCCCAGAATGAGCACATCTCTAAGATGCGCCAATTCTGGCACTGTTCCTGCACTGTAAATAAATATTTTAAAAAAACCTGCATGGGTTCCCCTGTTTTTTTGATAACCAGTCAGGCAAAACCCAGCTGTCAGCTTCAGCAAGGCTGGATAACAAGAATGGAGGGGTCCCCACGCCGTATTTGTTTAATTGTTTTAATTAATAATTTTAAAAAATGGTATGAGGTCCCCCCCATTTTTGACAACCATCCTTGCTAAAGCAGACAGCTGTAGGATGGTATTCTCAAACTGGTAAGGGACCATGGATATTGCCCCCCCCCCAGCCTAAAGATAGCAGCCCACAGTCACCCAGAAAAGTAAAATCTATTAGATGCACGAATTATGGCCCTTTGCCCAGCTCTTCCCACTTGTCCTGTAGCGGTGGCAAGTGGGGTTCATATTTGTGAGATTGATGTCACCTATGTATTGTCAGAAATAAAGGAAATGTTGGGTGCACCACTAGTCAGACCATAAATTTAAATAAAGAGTAGAGTGCTGAATACCGCATAAAGATAATATATGTCAGAAAAGAGGAAAGTACTATGCAGAATAAAGCGCACACCTAAATGTATCTGATAGTGAAAAAATACAGAATTTTATTACACCAACTGACAAGCTAAAAACACATAAAAAAAACAAAAGAGGGTGGTATACACCGTCCCCCTTGGCTGAAGATGTGTACACTGTTGAAAATACTCTAGATGTTATGAAAAACAACAATGGTTGACATATAAATTTATCGTGTCAAACGATAGGATGAAAAAACATACGTCTACATATATAAAGTTGAGTGCATGTATGTGTGTGTATGTATCGAGCCACGCCCACTCAAAATAGCTCCACCCTTTCCGCATAGCCACACTCACTTCACATAGCCACGCCCAGTCCACATAGCCACACCTACTCCGCATAGCAACAGCAGAGTTATCGAAAGATGGAGAAATATCATGAGAAGAGAAATAAAAACGCAACATGTCAGAGAAATGTGATGGCGACAGCAAATGTGCTTAATAATAACGGTGACATTTATACATTCACTAGATGGTGGCCCGATTCTAACGCATCGGGTATTCTAGAATATGCATGTCCATGTAGTATATGTAGTATATTGCCCAGCCATATAGTATATTGCCCAGCCACGTAGTATATTGCCCAGCCATGTAGTATATTGCCCAGTGACGTAGTATATTGCCCAGCCATGTAGTATATTGCCCAGCCACTTAGTATATTGCCCAGTTACGTAGTATATTGCCCAGTGACGTAGTATATTGCCCAGTTACGTAGTATATTGCCCAGTTACGTAGTATATTGCCCAGCCACGTAGTATATTGCCCAGCCACGTAGTATATTGCCCAGCCACGTAGTATATTGCC
Source organism: Ranitomeya variabilis (assembly GCF_051348905.1). Classification (NCBI taxonomy): domain Eukaryota; kingdom Metazoa; phylum Chordata; class Amphibia; order Anura; family Dendrobatidae; genus Ranitomeya; species Ranitomeya variabilis. The sequence goes on along the minus strand of NC_135236.1, from coordinate 23,758,769 downwards.
CAGCCACTTAGTATATTGCCCAGTTACGTAGTATATTGCCCAGCCACGTAGTATATTGCCCAGCCACGTAGTATATTGCCCAGCCACATAGTATATTTCCCAGCCACGTAGTATATTGCCCAGCCACGTAGTATATTGCCCAGTTACGTAGTATATTGCCCAGTGACGTAGTATATTGCCCAGCCACGTAGTATATTGCCCAGCCACGTAGTATATTGCCCAGCCACATAGTATATTTCCCAGCCACGTAGTATATTGCCCAGCCACGTAGTATATTGCCCAGCCACGTAGTATATTGCCCAGCCACGTAGTATATTGCCCAGCCACATAGTATATTGCCCAGCCACGTAGTATATTTCCCAGCCACGTAGTATATTGCCCAGCCACGTAGTATATTGCCCAGTTACGTAGTATATTGCCCAGTGACGTAGTATATTGCCCAGCCACGTAGTATATTGCCCAGCCACGTAGTATATTGCCCAGCCACATAGTATATTTCCCAGCCACGTAGTATATTGCCCAGCCACGTAGTATATTGCCCAGCCACGTAGTATATTGCCCAGCCACGTAGTATATTGCCCAGCCACATAGTATATTGCCCAGCCACATAGTATATTTCCCAGCCACGTAGTATATTGCCCAGCCACGTAGTATATTGCCCAGCCACGTAGTATATTGCCCAGCCACGTAGTATATTGCCCAGCCACTTAGTATATTGCCCAGCCACATAGTATATTTCCCAGCCACGTAGTATATTGCCCAGCCACGTAGTATATTGCCCAGCCACGTAGTATATTGCCCAGCCACTTAGTATATTGCCCAGTTACGTAGTATATTGCCCAGTTACATTGTATATTGCCCAGTGACGTAGTATACAGCACAGAACCATGTAGTATATTGCACAGCCCATGTAGTATATTGCCCAGCTACATAGTATATTGCCCAGCCATGTATGCCACAGGTTAAAAAAATAAAAAATAAACATATACTCACCTTCCACAGGCGCGTTGTAGCTCTGTCGCCTGTGTGGGGTGCAGGTGGCAGCTTCCGATCCCAGGGTGTGATGATGTCACGGTCACGTGACCGTGTCGCGGTCACATGACCGTAACGTCACGGCAGGTCCTTCTCGTGCACGCACGCAGGACTTGTGATGACGTCATGGTCACATGACCGTGACATCATGGCAGGTCCTTCTCCCAGACCATGCTTGCTACTGGAACGTGCTGCTTGCATGGACAGGCCGGAGCATCACGAGGAGCGGGAAAGGCGGTGTAGGTGAGTATATAATGATTTTTTATTATTTTTAACATTAGATGTTTTTACTATTGACGCTGCATAGGCTGCGTCAATAGTAAAAAACTTGGTCACACAGGGTTAATAGCGGCAGTAACGGAGTGCGTTACCCGCGGCATAACGTGGTCTGTTACCACCGGCATTAACCCTGTGTGAGTGGTGACCGGAGGGGTGTATGCGGGCGCCGGGCAGTGAGTGCGGGGAGTAAGGAGCGGCCATTTTCTTCCAGACTGTGCGCATCGCTGATTGGTCGTGGCAATGGTCATGGGCGTTTTGCCACGACCAATCAGCGACTTGGATTCCATGACAGACAGAGGCCGCGACCAATGAATATCCGTGACAGACAGACAGAAGGACAGACAGACGGAAGTGACCCTTAGGCTTCTTTCACACTTCAGTTGTTTGGTGTCAGTCAGCTCCAACATCGTGACGGATCGACGGATCCGTCACAATTGTTGATAAAGCGGTTCTAACGGATCCGTTTTTTTGACAGATCCTTTACTTGGGGGTTGTCTGGGAAAGTATCTACTTTTTGGAGCATGCGCAATTGAAAAAGCGGATTGGGGCGACGGATCCGCCGAAATGACGGTCGCGACTGATCCGTCGCCCATAGGCGACCATTCTATGGAACGGCGGACGGGCAGGATCCGCTGCGAACCGCCATTTCGGCGTAGACAAAAAACCTTCCAATGTCCGTCTATGTCTAGATGACGTCCACCAAATCTCGACGGATCCGTCACTTGGCGGATGGAACGGACGACCATCCGCCACAATCTGTTGCTAATGCAAGTCTATGAGAAAATAGCGGCTCTGCCAAAAAAAAATGGCAGATCCGCTATTTAAAGAAAACGGCGGATTCAAACTGACGCCAAAAGACTGAAGTGTGAAAGAGGCCTTAGACAATTATATAGTAGATGATGCTGAAAGCTGACTAACATCATCTATATAATCTGAGGAGATTAGCTCCTTAGCTACAGGGGAACTACAAGTCCCAGCAGTCACTCATATTATGCTCTCCCCCTCCTCTCATGTAAGAGAGCGCTCCTCATCAACAACCTCTATTTTACACCTAGAATTGATCCCGCAATGATTTCTGGGATTCGTAGCGTAACTGTCCCCGTCTAGCATTTGTTGCTGCTTTCTCTGGACAACAGTTACCAGAAATCACTTGCGGCGGTGCATGGATTTCTGGGAACTGTAGTTCATGTCTGCTGTTATCTAATATGCAGAAGTGATTATTAAACTACGACTCCCAGCAATCATTGCGAAAACTGCCGACTTTCCTCAGATGCTGCACTATTTCTAGGCGGGAAATGCTCTTGAGGTGAATGATGACACCAGTAGTTCTGTCCTTGTGGTGAACGGTGCTGATATTAATGGTTTCTGAGGTAAATGTCACCGTTATTGGTCTTTAATCCTGTAATCTGCTGTGAAATGTGAAAACACAGCTGATATCATATGTTCTACCTGTGCTATGAAGTGTCTGTTTCTCTGTCTAGTGGGCGGCTGAGTGTCATCTTGTGCTAAAAGCCCCCCATAAATGCATCCCACAGCCCCAAATGCTGGAATGCCCGCATGAACCTCCTCCCATTGCAGCCATTTTTAATGGAAAAAATAATTCACAGCGCTCACAGAGGCCCATTTCACTAATGATTGAAAACAACAATTTTGCCTTTTTTCCCCTATTTATGGCGTTCATTCGGTGGTAAAAATGACCTGGTGACACGATTCTCTTGGGCGGTACACTTATGGCGATACCAAATTTTATTTCTTTTTGTGGTTAAAAAAAAGTTGCCATTTTCTGAGACCTGAAGTGTATATATATATATATATATATATATATATATATATAATATATATATATAAGACAACTGCTTAATAGGCAATGCCATATACCAAAGATAACTGCGTAAGATGTAATGCCATGCACGACGTACAACTGCTTAATATACAATGTCATGCTCCAAAGACAACTGCTTAGTAGGCAATTCCATAAACCAAAGACAACTGCTTAAAGGGAACCGGTCACCCCGTTTTTTGAAGATGAGCTAAAAATACCGTTAAATAGGGGCAGAGCTGGGCGTTACATTAGTGTCTTTGTGTGCCTTTATTACCTACCTAAGCTGCCAAAATACCTTTGTAAAGTCGTCGTTTTCTGCTGTCACTCATGCTGGTCTGGTCCTATGGGCGTGGTGACAGCGCTGTTTCTCCCCCAGAATCCTGCTCATCATTACGTTGGTGGCGTAGTGGTGTGCGCATGTCCAAAGCGAAGATCCACTGCCCAGGAGATTCAAAACAGCGCGGTCTTCGCTATTCGCAGTTTACCGGTGGGCGCGGCCATCTTTCCTGTGGCCGCGCGTGCGCAGATGGAGCGCTCTGCTGCCCGGGGCTTCAGGAAAATGGCCGCGGGAATCTCCTGGGCAGTGGATCTTCGCTTTGGACATGCGCACACCACTATGCCACCAACGCAATGATGAGCAGGTTTCTGGGGGAGAAACAGCGCTGTCACCACGCCCATATGACCAGACCAGCGTGAGTGACAGCAGAAAACGGCGACTTTACAAAGGTATTTCGGCAGCTTAGGTAGGTAATAAAGGTACACAAAGACACTAATGTAACGCCCAGCTCTGCCCCTATTTAACGCTATTTTTAGCTCATCTTCAAAAAACGGGGTGACAGGTGCCCTTTAAGAAACAATGCCACACACCAACGATAACTGCTGAAGATGTAATGCCATGCACCACAGACAGCTGCTTAATAGGCAATATTCATCTTTGCACCAGAAGGAAAAGCCAAAAATGTTGTTTATCAAAAGGCTCTTGAATGAGTTGAAAATAAAATGCTGTCAATACTTCGGTAATAGTTTAATTAATTTGTGTTGCATACCTGTAATGTTGTTGAGTATATGATGTGAAATGCTTTTATGTGCAGTATAATCTTTGTAATTTGTTATAATAACCACAGATACTTTCTACGCCCGGTCAACACCAAGCTCTCCAGCTTGTATGATATTAAACCTACAAGAGATGCATATAGAAATGGGCATATAAAACAAGTATGAACGGGATCAAAGTCACAAAATATGCCCATATGTAGTAGCGACAAGCATGTAAAAAAGACGACCAGAATAAGTCAATAATCTCGGGCTGATGTAGGACCTGATAGTGTCAGGTCTATGAACAGTATTTATGGTAAATCATGCGCAGCATAAAGGAGGTGTGAATAAATCAAATCCAATAACGCTAACCATAGTCCTAGCAAACAGTGTGAATCACGAGAGTAGCCCCAATGTAAAGATGGCTGTGAACTGTAGGAACCTGCTGAGAGGCTACACAAGCGCTATTATAAAGCCCTGACAGAAGGTAAGAGACAACCACAGCATGGCGTGCTGAGCAATGGTAAGCTCTGAGGTAAAGCTGCCAGGACAGAGCCTGAGGACATGGTCACCAGACCAGGGAGGCCGGAGAGACGCATGCGTATCGCAGCTTCCTCAGGGAAAATGAGCTGTAACGATTCAGAAAGTGTGAAATACCCCGCTGATTACCTCGGTAAGGAACACCGGAGACGTCTGCAGTCTGTCCGCACGTCACAGGGACAAAGCATAAAGAACAAATAAGAAAGATCAAGTCAGCCGCAGGGCTGTATTAGAATATGGAAAATCATTGTGTAAATAAAAGGAATAAAGTCACAAGGGCACATAATAGGTGTGAATATGCAAGTGGGGTGCCCCATGGCGTGGGACAGGGAGGGTAAATCCTTCTACCACATAGGGAAAAGGCATCATGTTAAAGGCAATGTGCTCATGGTGAAAGAACAAGAAGGAAATCAGTAATAAATAGAACCTGATGAGGCCAGTATGCCGATCTTCTAGGAGTCTAATAAATATTGTCCCAAGAAGGAAGTAAATCACATAGATGGAAAAACTGTCCTGATAAAAAAGGTAAATGGTGGCCATAAAAGGTGTACGAGAGCAATGTCAATCTGGTCATAAAGATAGTTATGGTATCATTAGTGATGACAAATAGGGCCGCGCAGAAACAACGTCAGGACAATAGGAACATATTTGTAATATGCATCATAAGCTGGTTTAATAAGGTAAAGCATGTAAAGTTATGTTAAAAATACACAAAGAAGGCAGAAAAAGAACACTATCTACTTTCCATGCATGTATATAAATGATTGTGTATGTATATATAATGAATGGTTAGCTGGAGATAAAATCTATAGTAACCATATAGATGGATAGAAAATAAACAATTCTAAATCTAGAGAAGTTAGAAATGTCCGAAAACCGCATAAACTCCCCCTCCCAGTTGTTATAGAGTGTAAAGAGCTGATGATTGGTGAGCTTGGGGCCCTGAATCGATATCCAAGCCGAGCATCAGAACAACCAGTCCGTGAAGGAATATTCAGTCAAATGGATGTAGTCACCAAGAATGACTCCCAAAGGCCCATTCAACGTCCAATCAAGAGTAAAAGTTGGCTTGAAGCACCGTCATCAATATGGTAAGTTCAGGGTATGATTGTCCAAGGAACCCGTGAAGAGCAATTCCTCAATCAGTACTGAAGGATTAACTGTTTGCAGGCAGAAGATCCATCTGGACTCAGTTTGTAGTAGTACTTGGTGGCAGTCCCCGCTTCTCCCGTTTCCTCTAATTTTCTGCAGGCCAAAAAAATGGGTATTAGAAATTGTACCATCATGTTGGAATGGGTAGTGGGTGTCAGAGTCTTACCCTTTTTACTGTCTGTTGCTGATAGATCGATGGTGGATAGATACTTCTGTGACCACTTTCTTAGTTCTTGCGATGTCTGCCCGACACATTAAAATGTTCCATTAGTTCGGGGCTCTCCTAGCTGTCAGTAGTGGTTGGGCACTCCTAAGTGGAGCAGTCTGGGCATCGGCTAATAAAATAGGCCAGTGGTCCTGTAATATTCCTCTTACTCGATACCACCCAGTACACTAGTGATGAATCTCAAAGTTTGATTTTGGACCCCTAGAGTCCATTCCCCTGGTGGGCCCAAACAACCCAGTCCGACTATGACTGCAGACCATCTCTGGTGTTCCTTAGGGTACCGTCTCACAGTGGCATTTTCATCGCTACGATGGCACGATTCGTGACGTTCTAGCGATATCGTTACGATCTCGCAGTGTCTGACATGCAGCAGCGATCAGGGACCCTGCTGAGAATCGTACGTCGTAGCAGATCGTTTGAAACTTTCTTTCGTCGCTGGATCTCCCGCTGTCATCACTGGATCGTTGTGTGTGACAGCGATCCAGCGATGCGTTCGCTGGTAACCAGGGTAAACATCGGATTACTAAGCGCAGGGCCGCGCTTAGTAACCCGATGTTTACCGTGGTTACCAGCGTAAAAGTAAAAAAAAAAAAACGTACATACTCACCATCTGATGTCTGTCAGGTCCCTTGCCGTCTGCTTTCCGCTCTGACTGTCTGCCGGCCGGAAAGTGAGAGCAGATCACAGCGGTGACGTCGCCGCTGTGATCTGCTTTCACTTTACGGCGGCACTCAGTCACAGCGGGAAGCAGACAGCAAGGGACCTGAAGGACATCAGATGGTGAGTATGTACGGTTTTTTTTTTTTTTACTTTTACGCTGGTAACCACGGTAAACATCGGGTTACTAAGCGCGGCCCTGCGCTTAGTAACCCGATGTTTACCCAGGTTACCAGCGAACCTCGGCATCGTTGGTCGCTGGAGAGCGGTCTGTGTGACAGCTCTCCAGCGACCACACAACGACTTACCAACGATCACGGCCAGGTCGTATCGCTGGTCGTGATCGTTGGTAAATCGTTATGTGAGACGGTACCCTTACTGAGGTAATCAGTGGGGTATTTCACACCTTCTGAATCATTACAGCTCATTTTCCCTGAAGAAGCTGCTTCAAGCTGCGATACACGTGTGTCTCTCCGGCCCCCCTGGTCTGTGACCATGTACTCATGCACTGTCCTGGCAGCTGAACCTCAGAGCTTACCATTGTTCATCAGGGCATGCTGTGGCTATCTCTTTTTCTTCTATCAGGGCTTTATAATAGCGCCTGTGTAGCCTCTCAGCAGGTTCCTACAGTTCACAGCAATCTTTACATTGGGGCTATTCTTGTGATTCACACTATTTGTTTACTAGGACTATGCTTAGCTTTATTGGATTTGATTTATTCACGCATTCTTTATGCTGCGCGTGATTTACCATAAATACTGTTCATAGACCTGACATTATCAGGTCCTACATCAGACTGAGATTATTGTCAGACTTATTCTGTTCGACTTTTTTACTTGATTGTCTGTGGGGACGCCCACAACTACATATGGGCATAATTATGTGACTTTGATACTGTTCACACTTGTTTTTATATGCCCATTTCTATATGTATCCCTTGTAGGTTTATTATCATATGTACATTATGTTTTTTTCTACCTACCATTGTTGTTTTTTATAACATCTAAAGCATTTTCAACAGTATACTCATCTTCGGCCAGGGGGGATGGTATATACCACCCTCTTTTTTGGTTTTATGTGTTCTTAACTTGTTTGTCAGTTGGTGTAATAAAATTGTTTATTTTTTCACTATCAGATACATTTAGGTGTGCACCTTTTTCTGCATAGTCCTTTCCTCATTTCTGACACACTTTGTATTGTCAGGTGACAATAAGTCCATGGATTCGTAATGGAGAGGCGTCTCTAACACACCTATCCATTCCTAATCCTATAGTTGTATGGTAAATAAAGACACAGCCAGAATAAAGTCTTTAATTAGAAATAAGACTAAACACCATCCTGTAGTAAAACTAAAATAAAAGACAATATCCCTCACATGCCTGTCAATCTGTCCCACACCTTAATTCATATCTGGGGGATTAATAGTTTTAAACTAGGATGATGCCAAGATGTGTCCGTCCAAGCTAAGAAACACTGGTGACTGAGATGCTGCGAGTGCAGCGTCATTGACCGGTGGTGACATCATCGAAGTCACCGTCTGTCACTGTGGCTGCATTCCCAGTGGTGCTGAACTGAAGTGACCTCACCACCATGGGAAAAAGTCAGTGATGAGGTCACCGCAGTTCAAGCTCAGTGAAGTCACCGCAGATCACGGTGAAAAATTCTCACAGTGATCTGCTGTGAAGCCACTGAGCTTGAACCTGCGGTGAACTCAGTGACGTTTTCCCACTGTGCTAGCAGAGATCTCACCGAGGTCACAGCAGTTCAGCACAGCTGGAAACACAGCCTCAGTGACCATACATAACCTCGATAATGTCACCACTAGTCACTGAGGCTGCGTTCCCAGCAGCTCATTCCCCATTGTTTCTCAGCCTGGACGGTCACATTTTGGCACCGTCCAAGTTGAAAGCTATTAATCCCCCAGATATGGATTACAGCGTGGGACAGAACGACAGACTGGTGTGGTATATTGTTGTTTTTTATTTTAGTTTTATTACAGGAGAACGAGGGCTTTGGTGGAATTAGGCGTTAGGTGAGTATAATTGTGTTTGTTATTTTTAAATAAAATGGAAAACTGTGTTTTGTCTTATTTCTAATATAGGACTTTATTCTTGCTATGTATTTCCCATACAACTATAGAATTAATAATGGATAGGTGTCTTACTGACTCCTCTTTATTAGTAATATGTGGGCTTGATGTCACCTGACAATACAAAGGTGACATCAACAACACAAATATGATCCCCATTTGCCACAAGTACAGGGCACGTGGGAAGAGCTGAGCAAAGCAACAGAATATACAGATCTAATAGATGTGCCTTTTCTGGGCAGCTGCGGGCTGCTATTTTTAGGCTGCAGTGGCAAATATACATGACCCCTTACCAGCCTGAGAATATCAGCCCCCAGCTGTCTGCTTAAGCAAGGCTGGTTGTCAAAAATGGTGGGGAGCCCACCTTGTTTTTTTAATTATTTATTTTACATAATTAAAAATATGGCATGGGGGACCCCTCTATTCTTGATATCCAACCTTGCTGAATCTGACAGCTGTGAATTTTACCTGGTTGGTTATCAAAAATACAGGGGAACCCATACAGGTTTTTTTTAATTATTTACAGTGCAGGAGTGGCTGATGAATACTCCCATCCGCCACTCCTGTTCTCACTGTTATTAGCGGCAGCAGGTGTCGGATGATGGGAGCTGTAGTCCCATCAGCTGACTACAGTGACCGGAGGTAAACTATTTACCTCTGATCACAGCTGAGCGCTCACACTGTCTTCTGACAACAATGGAACAGCTGCTCTCTCACCGGCGGTCATGATTTCACCGCCAATCAGAAGCGTTGTTTCCCACCTGCTTTTGTGCTGTGTATGTTCATCTATACTCAGTGATTTAATCAACAATTAAATCTGTGAGTATTGCAAATTCGGCAATCGTGGGCTGAACCGAACATTGAAATATTCACTCATCTCTTCTCTTGACTCTGTGAAGCTTTTGAGTACACTTCTGATAATAGAAAAAATTGGAGTCCAGCTAAACAGGACTGGATTTCTCTTTTCCTTTTCTTTTTCTAAAGAAAATATGGTGCATGCAAAAGAATAATTTACATGGTCGACATGACCCTGTCGATGTGTTTCGACTGCATTAGGCAGCCCTACTCATGAGTCAGGAAAATCCAGTCCTGTTGATCCGGACTCCAATTTTTTCCATTATCCTTGATGTGAGGCCAGGGCGAGGCCGGTGTCTGACCCCCAGGAGGATGAGCATAGAGCAATTGGGTGAGCTAGAATCAAGTTACACTTCTACATTACTGATAACCATGGCATTGAATGTGTGAACAGCTCTTCAGACTCATCCATCTGTGGTTCTGTACAGTCAGTTGAACGGTTGGACAGTTGGGAAGCGGGAGGAAGCAAGGGGAATTTGGGTGCCATCTCTGTGGTCTGTACTGGGTGTGATGTTGAGGTAGAGGAAGAGGAGGAGAGGCCACTTGAAGCTGCACTTGCCATTCACTCGAGCACATGCACCTTCTGGGCATCATCAACAAGGCACACCACTGTGCATATGCCAAAGAAAGGTTTGGAGTAGCCTGCCGAGTAACATAAGTTGTCAGTTGTCTTTGCATAGGACGTGATGTTGTTGCTTCACTAGTGATTGCACAAACATTACCACCTACACCTTATACACCTTGAACACCAAGCCTAATTCCCCTTCCATCAGGGCCTCACTTTTTCCCAGTTATGTTGCTCAGATAGTGTGGAAGGAGCACAATATTTGCAACAAAAATAGATTTTAAACTCTGCACCACCTCTGAAAACAGCTGGATTTCAGCAGCAGTAAATTCCAAGGTGAAATATGGCGTGCTGTATCATATTAGTCACAGAAGAAATAATTGTTTGAGTGTGGATGAGGCCTGTATGGCAATTAATGCTACAAACAATTTGAAAGTCAGATGTCCCCTACTCCCTACTGTATGACACTAGGAACAGAAGGATATTTGTGGCCTTTGGATTAGGCCTCTATAATACACTAGATGCTACAAACTATTTTAATGTCAGGTCCCCTACTGTATGACAATTTGCAACTGAAAACATTTTTTGGTTATGTACATGAGATCTGCAAACAGCTTAATTTCAACCCATCAAAATGACAAAGTGTTACATGGTGGGCTGTCTAACTTTTTGCAACTGAAAATTATTTTTTTTATTGTGCTTTACGTCTGCAAACAGTTTCATATCACCACAGCGCTAAATGACAAGGTGGGATGCAGCAGGCTGTTTCAAATTTAGCTAGCAAAAAAATATTATTTAGAATGCTATACTCATGCATGGAGAATAATAGAATTAGTGCACAACACACTTGTAGGACATGTTTCCTGCCGGCTTTGTCTGTGGACCTCAGTAATGCCCCCCCAAAAAAAAAACTGCTGGAAGGCAAATTTAACAGCCACACTGGACACTAGCTAGCTACACTATCCGACTGATATACAACCACCTTCCTAAATAGCTAAAATCTTGCTGCTAACAGTGCCAGCATCAGGAGGAGCCTCTCTGCGCTGTTACAGTGTCAAAATGGCGCTAAAACAAGATGTCCGCTCTTGATATAGAGAGGGACATGTTGTTTCAGCAGCCAGTGACACAAGCCGTGGTGTCAGGACATTGTGGGTGTTTCATGCACCCTGATTGGCTAGCTGCAATGTGCACACATAAAGTTAGGAAATAAAAAAAGTAGGCTGCTGTGCTCTACTTACAAGAACACCGCACCTCTGAGCTCTGGAACCCCCTCGCCTCATCAAACACTTGCCAAACGCTCATGATGCACCACCATTACCGTTAATAAAGTGCTGAAAATACTTTTGTGGCAGCGCAAATATTTTCCCGCACTTTCACCAAATGTTACTGATTTTTAAACATTTTACTCGTGTTTTCGATTACAAATCCGAATGTGCCATATCCGTTAAGAATTTATGTTTGGCGATCGTTTTCCAAAAAAAATCACTCATCTCTAATCAGGAGCTTTGTCCAATTTATATGCCAAATGAAGACCAATAATGTCATATATACGTCACCTTATATAAAAATAGTACTGCATACCTGTCATGTAATAATGCTTTCCAATACACACATATGGACATCTATATTTTTAGGCACACATTTATGCACACACACATTCACCACATATGTGCACCTACTACACACCCATATACTACATACAGGTCCTTCTCAAAAAATTAGCATATAGTGTTAAATTTCATTATTTACCATAATGTAATGATTACAATTAAACTTTCATATATTATAGATTCATTATCCACCAACTGAAATTTGTCAGGTCTTTTATTGTTTTAATACTGATGATTTTGGCATACAACTCCTGAAAACCCAAAAAACCTGTCTCAATAAATTAGCATATCAAGAAAAGGTTCTCTAAATGACCTATTACCCTAATCCTCTGAATCAACTAATTAACTCTAAACACATGCAAAAGATACCTGAGGCTTTTAAAAACTCCCTGCCTGGTTCATTACTCAAAACCCCCATCATGGGTAAGACTAGCGACCTGACAGATGTCAAGAAGGCCATCATTGACACCCTCAAGCAAGAGGGTAAGACCCAGAAAGAAATTTCTCAACAAATAGGCTGTTCCCAGAGTGTTGTATCAAGGCACCTCAATGGTAAGTCTGTTGGAAGGAAACAATGTGGCAGAAAACGCTGTACAACGAGAAGAGGTGACCGGACCCTGAGGAAGATTGTGGAGAAGGACCAATTCCAGACCTTGGGGAACCTGAGGAAGCAGTGGACTGAGTCTGGTTTGGAAACATCCAGAGCCACCGTGCACAGGCGTGTGCAGGAAATGGGCTACAGGTGCCGCATTCCCCAGGTAAAGCCACTTTTGAACCATAAACAGCGGCAGAAGCGCCTGACCTGGGCTACAGAGAAGCAGCACTGGACTGTTGCTAAGTGGTCCCAAGTACTTTTTTCTGATGAAAGCAAATTTTGCATGTCATTCGGAAATCAAGGTGCCAGAGTCTGGAGGAAGACTGGGGAGAAGGAAATGCCAAAATGCCTGAAGTCCAGTGTCAAGTACCCACAGTCAGTGATGGTGTGGGGTGCCATGTCAGCTGCTGGTGTTGGTCCACTGTGTTTCATCAAGGGCAGGGTCAATGCAGCTAGCTATCAGGAGATTTTGGAGCACTTCATGCTTCCATCGGCTGAAAAGCTTTATGGAGATGAAGATTTCATTTTTCAGCATGACCTGGCACCTGCTCACAGTGCCAAAACCACTGGTAAATGGTTTACTGACCATGGTATTACTGTGCTCAATTGGCCTGCCAACTCTCCTGACCTGAACCCCATAGAGAATCTGTGGGATATTGTGAAGAGAAAGTTGAGAGACGCAAGACCCAACACTCTGGATGAGCTTAAGGCCGCTATTGAAGCATCCTGGGCCTCCATAACATCTCAGCAGTGTCACAGGCTGATTGCCTCCATGCCACGCCGCATTGAAGCAGTCATTTCTGCCAAAGGATTCCTGACCAAGTATTGAGTGCATAACTGAACATTATTATTTGATGGTTTTTTTGTTTGTTATTAAAAAACACTTTTATTTGATTGGACGGGTGAAATATGCTAATTTATTGAGACAGGTTTTTTGGGTTTTCAGGAGTTGTATGCCAAAATCATCAGTATTAAAACAATAAAAGACCTGACAAATTTCAGTTGGTGGATAATGAATCTATAATATATGAAAGTTTAATTGTAATCATTACATTATGGTAAATAATGAAATTTAACACTATATGCTAATTTTTTGAGAAGGACCTGTATATGCACACACAGATACAGACAATCTGCATTCCCATATATACCCGCACACATGTTCATGCTTTCTTCATACATGCACAAACTTATGCTCACCTAAATGCACACTTTACATACTGCTCATAGATAGGGGTCAGCTTCTTACTTTTCAGGTTCTGGACTGTACGAAGGACTCCACTGAGGGGAAGCAACAGGGACTAAGGATATGTGCACACGTTGCAGATTTCCTGCAGATCTGCAGATTTTTTCTGTGCAGAAACACTGCAGATCTGCAAGTGATTTACAGTACAATGAAAATCAGTAACAAAAAAAAATGCTGTGCTAATGGTGCAGAAAAATCTGCACGGAAAACGCAGCAGATTCAAAAAAGGACCATATCAATTCTTCGTGCAGATATGCTGCGTTTCTGCACCCATTCCATAATAGAAATCTGCAGGGGTAAAAAAAGGAAGAAATCTGCACAAAATCTGCAACGCGTGCACATCCCAAAAAAAGGCGCAGATTCTGACCTGCGTTTTCTGCCAAGAAATGCAGAATTTGCACAGAAAATTTCACAGTCAAATCTGTAACGTGTGCACATAGCCTAAAGAGAGAAGTGATGGGAACTATACTGAATCAGATGGGTGAAAGCAGACATTTCTATAAAGTAATCTTTATTTTAGCTAAAAGATAAACTAGAGTACCGGGACAATGCAATTAAAGGGAACCTGTCACCCGTTTTTTCCATATGAGATAAAAATACTGTTAAATAGCGCCTGAGCTGTGCATTACAATAGTGTATTTTGTGGACCCCGATTCCCCACCTATGCTGCCGAAATACATTACCAAAGTCGCCGTTTTCGCCTGTCAATCAGGCTGGTCTGGTCAGATGGGCGTGGTGACATCGCTGTTTCTTCCCCCAGATCTTGCTTAGTTTTCCGTTGGTGGCGTAGTGGTTTGCGCATGCCCAAGTCCTGAATCCACTGCACAGGGGAGAGAAAAGAGCACGATCTGCGCTATTCCCCTGGTGATCGGTGGGGGCGACCACCTTCCTGTGGCCGCGCGTGCACAGATGGAGCCCTCTGCTGCCCGGGGCTTCAGGAAAATGGCCGCGGGATGCCGCGTGTGCGCAGATGGATATCGCGGCGGCCATTTTCCTGAAGCCCCGGGCAGCAGAGCGCTCCATCTGCGCACGCGCGGCCACAGGAAAGATGGCCGCCCCCACCGATCACCAGGGGATTAGCGCAGATCGCGCTCTTTTCCCTCCCCTGTGCAGTGGATTCGGGACTTGGGCATGCGCAAACCACTACGCCACCAACGGAAAACTAAGCAAGATCTGGGGGAAGAAACAGCTATGTCACCACGCCCATCTGACCAGACCAGCCTGATTGACAGGCGAAAACGGCGACTTTGGTAACGTATTTCGGCAGCATAGGTGGGGAATCGGGGTCCACAAAATACACTATTGTAATGCACAGCTCAGGCGCTATTTAACAGTATTTTTATCTCATACGGAAAAAACGGGGTGACAGGTTCCCTTTAAGATCTCAATTCCAGCCAATTCTGCGTTGAAAAAGTAAAACAGTGCTCCTTCCCTTCCGAGCTCTCCAGTGCGCCCAAACAGGGGTTTATCCCAACATATGGGGTATCAGCGTACTCGGAACACATTGGAGAACAACTGTTGGGGTCCAATTTCTCCTGTTACCCTTGGGAAAATACAAAACTGGGGCTAAAAAATAATTTTTGTGGAAATTTCTTTTTTTATTATTTTCAAAGCTCTGCGTTATAAACTGTAGTGAAACACTTGGGGGTTCAAAGCTCTCACAACATATCTAGATGAGTTCCTTAGGGCGTCTACTTTCCAAAATGGTGTCACTTGTGTTTTTTTTTTTTACTGTTTAGGTACATTAGGGGCTCTGCAAACGCAATGTGACGCCTGCAGACCATCACATCTAAGTCTGCATTCCAAATGGCGCTCCATCCCTTCCGAGCCCTCCCATGCGCCCAAACGGTGGTTCCCCCCCCCCCACATATGGGGTATCAGCATACTCAGGACAAATTGGACAACAACTTTTGGGGTCCAATTTCTTCTGTTACCCTCGGGAAAATACAAAACTGATGGCTAAAAAATAATTTTTGTGGGAAAAAAATGTTGTTTTATTTTTATGGCTCTGCATTATAAACTTCCTGAGTTCAAATTCTGTTCCTCCTGCACTCTAAACTTTACGCATTTCACTCCTTTCTTTTCAACACTTTGTCATTTTTCATCTATTCACATTTTTTATTTTTATATGTATATGTAGATTTTTTTTTGTATTGTTTTTGTGCTTTTAGATCATCTTTTTTTTTTGGCTCCTCTGCTTAAAGAACTTCTTCTGGTTGTTATTTCTGGGTTCTTCCTGGGTTCTAATGCCATTTCTCCTGCACTCATTTTTTCAACACTTTGTCCTTTATTCATATATATATATATTATCATTTATATGTTCAGTTGCCTTCTCTGTATCCCCTTTTCCTCATCATCTTAGGTGGCTCCTCCATTAAATTTGTCCTTTCTTGCTCCTATTCACTGGTCCATCCTGGGTTCTTATCTTACTTCTACAACATTCCAATCCTTTCTCCTCTACTCCTTGTCTTCTATTTACATTTAGCATCAGTAAGTATGGTCTCTTTATTTTTTCTCTCTAACTTTAATCAATTTGTAATTGCCAGTAGAACTTCCCTCAACTTCCCGATTTCCCTATTGGTTTAAGTGTTCCTGTGGGTGTTCCATATGTAATTGCCATCCATCTTGGGCCTTTAAGAATCCATCTTTTGTCATAGGTTTCACATTTGTATTTCAACCTGATAAAGATGCCAGTACAGCATTGAAAAACATTGTGAACAAAAAACCTTATTATTATTATTATTATTATTTATTTATATAGCACCATTGATTCCATGGTGCTGTACATGAGAAGGGGTTACATACAAGTTAAAGATATCACTTACACTAAACAAACTAACAATGACAGACTGATACAGAGGGGCGAGGACCCTGCCCTTGCGGGCTTACATTCTACAGGATGATGGGGAAGGAGACAGTAGGTTGAGGGCTGCTGCAGCTCCGGTGTTGGTGAGGCGGTAGCTTCAGTAGTGATGAGGAGGCAGCGGGGTCACTGCAGGCTGTAAGCTTTCCTGAAGAGATGGGTTTTCAGGTTCCGTCTGAAGGATCCGAATATGGTTGATAGTCGGACGTGTTGGGGCAAAGAATTCCAGAGGATGTGGGATATTCGTGAGAAGTCTTGGAGGCGATTGGATGAGGAGCAAATAAGTGTGGAGTAGAGAAGGAGGTCTTGGGAGGACTGGAGATTACGTGAGGGAAGATATCGGGAGATTAGTTCAGAGATATATGGAGGAGACAGGTTATGGATGGCTTTGTAGGTCAGTATTAGTAATTTGAACTGGATACGCTGAGGGAATGGGAGCCAGTGAAGGGATTTGCAGAGGGGGAAGTGGAGGAATAGCGAGGAGATAGATGAATTAGTTGGGCAGCAGAGTTAAGGATGGACTGTAGAGGTGCAAGGGTGTTGGCAGGGAGGCCGCAGAAAAGGATGTTGCAGTAGTCAAGGCGGGAGATGATGAGGGCATGCACAAGCATTTTAGTTGATTGACAGTTGAGGAAAGGATGGATTCTGGAGATATTTTTGAGCTGTAGGCGACAGGAGGTGGAAAGAGCTTGGATGTGCGGTTTGAAGGACAGGGCAGAGTCGAAGGTTACTCCGAGGCAGCTGACTTCCGGTATGGGGGAAAGCATGATGTCATTGATTGTGATAGATAGGTCAAGTAAGGAAGATCTATGGGATGGAGGAAAGATGATGAGTTCAGATTTGTCCACAATGAGTTTGAGGAAGCGAGAGGAGAAGAAGGAGGATATGGCTGATAGGCACTCTGGGATTCTGGACAGCAGGGAGGTGATGTCTGGGCCAGAGAGGTAGATCTGAGTGTCATCAGCATAGAGGTGGTACTGGAATCCATGGGACTTTATGAGTTGTCCCATTCTCATTCTCATCCTCATTTCTGAAGAATTGATTCACACAAGCAGTGCAGCCCACCTGCAAGTTTATCCAATTGGATCCAATATCTCCTGGAGGATTCATTCACCAGCCATGAGGCAGCAGCAGCTATCTTTCTCCATGCCTACATAGGAGTTGTCCCTGTCACAACTCCACCAGATGAGTGTAACCAGCCCTCTCCTACTCTTCCTCCATAGGGTATCACCTTATTGTGCTCTCTGTTTCCCACTTCCAGATTTATTTATAGAAAATACTGAAGCATATCATCACTTCTTTGGAAATAGTCTTCCCTGTCGCCCATCACCAATTCTTGACCTACACCGTACAGTTTGAAGTGTAAGGAGGTGAAGCACAAGAAGAGTCCGGGGGTGGTTACCTTCTCGGCTCTATGCCTGGAACCATTGAGCTGTGCTGCAGGTTCCCCAGGGGGCAGACTTAGAGACTGGGACAGGAAAGAAGCCAGGCAAAGAGCGGGAAAGATGCACGTGCAAGGGACAGAGCAGCGTGAGCAGCGGTCAGAGCAGGGCACAGCTGTGCACCGGTAGAGAGAGAGAGCTCCTGGTCAGAGGACAAATACAGGGAGATTGCCCAGAAAGACTGCATCTTGTGAGTACATGAAAGCGGGCTCTGCTGTGACTACAGAGGGGTGCTTTGAGACTCATGCAGAGACATTGGCCCGTGCAAAGACTGTGACCCCTGGTACCCACAGTATCAGTACAGAGACTGTGACCCCTGGCACCCACGGTATCAGTGCAGAGCCCTTGATTCCTGGTGAGAGACTTAATAATAGACTGACCATCGTTTTCCCTGGAGAGGCTGTGCTGTAAAAGCTAAAGACTCAGAGCCTGTGCATATCACATTAACTCCCGAAACCCCAGGCAGTGGGCTCCTAGAGATTACTCAGCCCACGGACAACAGAGGGACTACAAGTGCCGCTGTTTCTCGGCGCCTACGTTGGAGAAGACGACCCTTCAAGCAAGTCCTCATCAGACTGATAAGTGTTCTTTTTTTCAAGAAATCCTGCTTAATTCTGTTACACTGTTTGACTCCCATATTTTGCACTGTTTTATTGCTAGTTATATTCCACTGCTTCCTCCTTGTGAGGAGAACCTGATTCCTGTTATTAAACCCCTCAACTGTTGGTCTGTCTGGTCCCTGGTGACATACTCAGTACTTGCAACCTATTACAGAAGCACTTGTCTAAAATAAAATTACACTGTCAATTTTTTACTAAACCACAACCACATGTGTCTATGGGGAATGTCTGGTATGGCCGATCATCTATAAACAGGTGGACAGCCATCAAGAACCTGGCTATCACATAAGAGATATACAAGGTCAGTCATTAGAAGCCACCGGCTGCAGGAACAAACTTGTTACCTGTAAAGTTTTGTTATATACAGATATGGAAACATGAAGTCCACTCAAATGCAATGAATTTATTTAAAATATTGAAATGAACTCAGTACAGGCAGAACATTCAGAAAACATCAATATCCTTTACTAGATCATTCATCTTATTCATAAAAACAATGAATGTGTGAAGCTTTATGTGATCTTACATAAACAGTGTTTATTTGTAACCAATAATCATCACCGACTGGTAAATTTACTGCACTGAGAACATTTTTCAGCTGGCAAAGCCCCGTTATTCCGGTATGTTTGTATCCCAAGGAAACTTCACACTGAAGTCTTTCATTTCTGCCTTGTAGATCTTGTCAAAATATTCATTTTGAGCCACAGTAAAATTATTTTTCCAATCTCCGACTATCCCTGTAAATCACAAGTGGTGAAAAAAAATTTAAATTTGTGTTTAAGAGATCAGTTATAGGCACACAGTAATCCTATATTAATACAGATATAGTAATCCTTCATTCATTAGACTTTGCAGTAGATGATTATGGGGTCAGTGTGTTGTCTGTTTCACACATGGACAGCACAAAGACTGAAAATACAGCCGCCTGAACGGGGCCATATACAAGGGGCATTATTGATTTCCACTGACCCATTTCTATTTATCACAGGACACTGGAACTGCACATGTGAAATTGTATGTCTCTATAGATTACATGACAAAGTGCAACTCAGAACTGATAATGGTCTTGATTTTACATGTGCTGAAGCGGTTTGAGGTTTGATTATGGACCCAGTGGAAGACATCAAGATCCTTTATTAAAAAGCCACACACCAAAGGAGGCGTTCAGTGAGATGAAAGAGGTTTATTGTGATCATTCCCCATAATATGATGTAGTCAATTCCAGGGCGACCCCACTCTGCTGTTGATGAACACACCATCCAGCAAGCATAGGTCGCCCTTTTGGAAAATTACTGTTTAACCATTCAATACCCAGCCCAAAATGTCAAGATTAGTGTGAGGTCCAAGGAAAAAATCATCCCAAACCATCTTCACATGCATAAGATATCCTCTCGCTGGGTTCCACGGCTGCTCACACCTTTCCAGAAGCAGGAACGAGTCGAATGCTCTCAGGCTCTGCTGACGATGTGCCATGGAAACCAGGAGGACTTTTTCAACAGACTGATCACACAGGTGGAATCCAGGGTTCATCACCATGATCCTGAGACTAAAGTCCAGTTGATGCAATTGAAGCACTGCCTTTGAATGCACATGTCTAACCCTCAGCAGTCAAGGTCGTGCTCACAGTATTTTGAGACCAGCACAGAGTTGTATTGATGGATTTCCTAGCAAAGGGTACCATGATCACTGGGGCATACTATGCTTCACTGCTGCAGAAATTGTGGGAAGCCATCAAAACCAAGAGATGTGGCATGCTCACCATAGGTGTCCACCTTCTGCAAGACAATGCACCAGTTCACAACTCACATGTTGCCCAAATGGAAGCATGCTCCTGGGGCCTTGAAATTCCACTGCATCCCCTTTATTCACCCAAATTGTACCATTGGACTTCCACCTCTTTCCAACAATAAAGTTATTTTTGAGGGGCAAGCATTTTCCAGATGATGAGACTCTGATTTCCGAAGTCACAACATGGCTTTTGGAACAACCTGTCAACTTCAACAAGCGAGGTGTTTACAGTTGCTTAAAGAGATAAGAGAAGTGTGTCCCTAGGTGGAACCTATGTAGAGAAGGACTGTTAACTGTGCCAAGTTTCATTGCTCTCCATTCACAGGAAGTGAGTCAAGGAAAATCTTTAATGAACGTCCCTTGTATATCACCTGAATTAGTGTTTGTCTAAAGACTAGTGATGAGCAAGTATACTCGGGTGTCCTCCGAGTATTTTGGCGTGCTCGGAATTTAGGTAGCTGCATGATTTGTGGCATCAAGATACCCTGAATACATGTGGAGATTGCCTGTTTGTTGGGGAATCCCCACAAATCATGCAGCTGCATCGACAAAAACTAAATCTCCGAGCACACCAAAATACTCAGAGGACACCCGAGCATGCTCGGAAAAACCAGAGCAATGAGTATACTCGCTCATCACTACTAAAGACCCCATATGCTTTTGATAGCTTTCAGATTGTTTAGTTAGCAGCTAGCTTATCTCATACTATCCCCCCACTTTGTCGAGTGCTCTGTTTTCTTTGAGAAAGCTGCTACAAACATTTCTGGTGGCAACTTATCTGTTAGATAATAAAAGGATCTACAATCTGAAATTGGACACGCCGGATTCTTATTTCCCCCATCAATCATTAGTCAGAAGCACCTATACATACTACACTGTCAGCTGAACCTTTTGATATTGGCCGGTTTGGCCACTGTTAGGCTACTTTCACACTAGCGTTAACTGCATTACGTCGCAAATGCGTCGTTTTGCCGAAAAAACGCATCCTGCAAAAGTGCTTGCAGGATGCGTTTTTTCAGCATTGACTAACATTAGCGACGCATTTGCGATGCAATGACACACGTCGCAACCGTCCTGCGACGGTTGCGCCGTGCTGTTGCAGACCGTCGGGAGCAAAAAACGTTACTTTTTTGCTCCCGACGGTCCGCTTTTTCCGACCGCGCATGCGCGGCCGGAACTCCGCCCCCACCTCCACGCACTTCCCCGCACCTCACAATGAGGCAGCGGATGCGCAGGAAAAATGCATCCGCTGCCCCCGTTGTGCGGCGGGGACAACGCTAGCGGCGGGGACAACGCTAGCGTCGGGGACCTCGGCCCGATGCATGGCGACGGGCCGAGCCCGACGCTAGTGTGAAAGAAGCCTTAGTCTTATGTTAATTTGTGACTTTTAGGGTATGGTCACCATTATAGTATGTGCACACTATGTATTTTAAATGTCTGTGAACTCGACAAATTTTTCAGGTGGAAGATGCTTCATGACATGCCGGTGTCTTTTCTCCTGAATAGTCTTATTTTGCATCTCTTTTTTTCATTGTTTTGTCCTCAACATCTTTTGTCACTTTTTTAACCTCTTGACATCTTTGGAAGCCCCAAACAGTTAATGAAACCTAAACAGCAAACCGTTTTCACATTGCAGTGAATATGTTCAGACCTTTAGAGTCTACTTTTTCCAGGTTATATAGCATACCCAACTGAAAAAGGTAAAAAAGCTGAGGCCACTTGAATATTGGGCTTTTCACATTTTTATGCTACTTCATGGCTTTTGAAGCTTGAATTTAAAAGAAGTAATGAATGAAGGGACCTATGAAGTTATTTTGACATTGCTGTGCATAAGTTAATACAGTTTTTCTTTTTTTAAGCCTTTCAGGTGGAATCAGGCAGACTAAAACACTTTGTGTGCATACATTCAGTCTGACTTGCCAGGAGAAAGTATGACAGAAAGTGTCTAGTGCAGAATTAACGCAAGATGTGACTTTGACTATACACATTTTTTTTTCTCAATATGGTGTTTAGTGCTCACCTTTTCTCATAAATGGACTTTTCTCCAGGTCCATGTAATCAAGTGGTGCAAGACTGTAGTTAGTCATATTGTTCTGTTTCATGTTCTTAAAGGAAGCATTTTTCACCACAGAGTCCACTGCTTCGTCATCTAAATCCTTTCCAAGAAATTTGCAAATCTTAATCACGCTTCCTCGTAGGTCCTGTTGCCAATTAGGAAAATCCAATATTGAGCATAATAATTATACAGAATTAAATTAAATATTTATGTTTCAACTTTTATGGTGAGACCACACATTGCGACTGGACACATGAGGACAAAACTCCGTTCATGCTTTTTGCCAATTGTTGCATGGTTTTATTTAAAAATAGTCTAGACATTGGCCAACCATGGCTGGAATGAGCCTCAATGCATGATGAGCCATAGAGTGTAGCTGCATCCTAAGACTGCACTTACGTCTCATAAGTTCCTATCTTAACTACTGAATGTTTAGATGTATTCTTGCTCTGCTCCATGATGGCATGCTCTCTTTTTCTCTGTCTCCAGACTCCAAACTGTAAAATGGACTTCCAGGAGAAGTCCGTATGCGGAGTTCAGCATAGGACACCAGGTGTCCAGTAAGAACACCAAACTTTACAGTTCGCGTTTGCTCACCTCTAATCTTCATCATCATAGGTTCATGCTACAGCTTTGTTTCTTATTGTTCTGATTGATTGCAAATTTAAAGATCATCAGAAAGGTCATTGTACTGTTCCCCTTAAGGGGTGTTGGGGACGGTACCATTGGGAAACAGCTGACCATGTAAGTTTTCATTTGTCAATCTCTTTATGCTACCCCTTTTTTTATAGTATATATGTTAAGTTGTCACATGGCTGTGTATACACATGTAGCACTGCACTGAGGATGTATCAGCCTTTTATTGTACTCTGTATAGAAGGTTGTTAAATGGCTGTTTACATATATATAGCATTATATTAGGGGTATTTTACTCCATTCCAATAGGCACTGTGCACTTTTTTTGCTATATAAATGGCCTAGTAATATCTGCATTTTATACTATTTGTGTATGTAATATGTATTTTGAGATTATGACAGTATCAATTGATTTTGGCAGCTACCTGATTTAGGGTGTTTCTTTTGTCCCCATCATATGTACTGTGAATTTTTCTGTTTTTGTGTATTTTATCATATATTTATTAAAGATGATTTTAAATTTAAAATTTAACCTAGTCCACACCTTTTTCTTCTGGATTATAGTCCGGGGATTGAGGGTTTTGTCGTCACACTAGCAGTATTTGGTCAGTATTTTACCTCAGTATTTGTAAGCCTAAACCAGGAGAGGAGCAATTAGAATGAAAAGTATAACAGAAACATATGCACCACTTCTGCATTTATCACCCACTCCTGGTTTTGGCTTACAAATACTGAGGTAAAATGCTGACCAAATACTGCTAGTGTGACCGCAGCCTTATACTGACAAGTAGACAGTCACCGAGGAAGGCAGACAGCAAGGATTCTGGGAGATATGTGGTGGAGGGAGCAGGGTGACAGCAGCACAGAGTATTTCAGGAGAGCAGTGTGCTGGTCTTTGGGGGGCACCCTGTTTGGTGCACGGAGCCAGGGATTGTATGCACATAGAGCGCTGTCTTTTATACACATGGATGGACCGTCTGCTCCACAGAAATCCAGGAAACATTTCTGCTGATTGATGTCCTGTTCTGATCCAGACTTTGCATGCAGACCCCATTCCCCTCCTCAGATCCTGTCTTCTCCATCCTGTCCTGGCGATGTGTGAAAGCGAGACGACAGGCGCAGTCAGGGGTGACGCTGGGAAGGAAATGTAGCCTTATAGTAACGATAAAAATGAGACCCCTCTCTTCAGCTGCCTTACCAGTCCTGACTGCACCTAACTGGAGGTCATGCTGCCCCTCTATTACCCCAGACCCGCGTGCAGGTGCTCAGCCAGAACCACCATGGAATGGGTCCGCTTTCTGAAGATAATACTGCCATAGTGTTCTCACATAATACCGCCATATAGATCACACATAATACCGCCATATAGATCACACACAATACTATCAAATAGATCACACAATACTGTCATACAGTTCTCGCATACCACCATATAGATCACACATAATACCGCCATATAATTCTCACCTAGTACTGCCACATAGATCACACATAATCCCACAATATAGTTCTCACATACCACCGTCATGGTTTTTACATCATTCCACAACACTGATCAAACATAATATTGCCATATAGATCACATATAATACCGTCACATATATCACACAATACTTGGTGGCATAATGTGTGATATAATATATATATTATAATATCTCGGCATAATGTGTGGTCTTTACGGGAGTATTATGTGATAAATATATATAGCGGCATTATACGTGATCCATATGGTATTGTGCTGCTCTAGGGAGATCACAGATGTATGGTGGAAGGAGCAGGGTGACAGGAGCACAGAGTATTTCAGGAGAGTAGTGTACTGGTCTATGGGTGGTAGGGTGTGCTCACACTCACACGCTCGCAACTGTATACTTATAGCCTTTACTGGCTATTAAAATGGGGGACACCCCCCAAAATAAGACGTGGGGCCCCCTATAATTAATAACCATCAAATACTATGCTGACAGCTGTGGGCTGACATTAATAGCCTAGGAAGGGGCCATGGATACTGTCCCCCCCAGGCTAAAAACATCAGCTCTCAGCCGCCTTTTACATGCACCTTTTCAGGCGCTTTGCCTGGCAATTTCCACTTGCCCTGTAGCGGTAGCAAGTGGGGTTCATATTTGTGAGGTTAATGTCACCTTAATATTTTCCGGTGACATCAAGCCCACAGCTTAGTAATGGAGAGGCGTCTATAAGGCACCCATCCATTACTAATCCTATAGTTGTATTGTAAATAAAGACTCGGCCAGAATAAAGTCCTTTATTAATCTTTTTTAAACCATACCAAACGCATAATCCTCAACTCCCTCATCTCCCACAACAAAAATAATAAACCACATTGGGAAAAGACACGCAGGGGGGAGAGTGCATAGGAGAGGATTAGATACTGACTGCTGAGCCTTGTATCTAATCCTGTCCTGTGTGATACCGACTGCTGAGCCGTGTATCTAATCCTGTCCTGTGTGATACCGACTGCTGAGCCGTGTATCTAATCCTGTCCTCTGTGATACTGTGCTGAGCCGTGTATCTAATCCTGTCCTGTATGATACTGTGCTGAGCCGTGTATCTAATCCTGTCCTGTGTGATACCGACTGCTGAGCCTTGTATCTAATCCTGTCCTGTGTGATACTGACTGCTGAGCTGTGTATCTAATCCTGTCCTGTGTGACACCAACTGCTGAGCCGTGTATCTAATCTTGTCCTGTGTGATACCGACTGCTGAGGACACAGTATACGGGACAGGATTAGCTACCCAGGACTAGATTAGCAACAAAGGACAGAGGTAGCAGTAGTAGGTGTATATAGAGGCAGGTAGCAGTGGTATATAGAGGCAGATAGTGGTATACAGAGGCAGGCAGGCAGTGGTATACAGAGGCAGGCAGGGGTATACAGAGGCAGGCAGGCAGTGGTATACAGAGGCAGGCAGGGGTATACAGAGGCAGGCAGGGGTATACAGAGGCAGGCAGGCAGTGGTATACAGAGGCAGGCAGGCAGTGGTATACAGAGGCAGGCAGGGGTGTTGTGAACTCTATTTTTGGGCTCCCTCTAGTGGTCACTAGCGGTACTGTGTAGTGTTGTCTTTCTGCAGGTTGGCTGCATCAGCTGGTTCGTTATCCTTGGTTGGTTTCCTATTTAACTCACCTGGATACTCAGTTCCTTGCCTGCTATCAATGTATTCAGTGCTCTTCAGATTCCTTGTGACTACCTTGCTCCCAGTCTCTCCAAGACAAGCTAAGTTCTTGTTTGTTTATTTTCTGATTATCAGCGTTCATCATGTTTTTTGTCCAGCTTGCTAAAATGTGAATTATTACTTGCTGGTTGCTCTAGGGGACATTGGGGGCTTCTATATCTTTGGGGATTATTTCTCTGGAGGCAAGAGAGGTCTTTCTTTCCCTCTAGGGGTAGTTAGTTCCTCAGGCTGGCTTGAGACGTCTAGGAATTTTAGGCACGTTCACTGGCTACCTCTAGTGTGTTTGGATAGGTTCAGTTTTGCGGTCAGTCCAGTTTACCACCTCCCTAGAGCTTGTCCTATGTTTAGTCACCTTGCTGGAGTAATTTGTGATCCTCAACCACTAAGGATCACAACACAGGGGTATATAGAGGCAGGTAGCAGTGGTATATAGAGGCAGATAGTGGTGTGCAGAGGCAGGCAGGCAGTGGTATACAGAGGCAGGCAGGCAGTGGTATACAGAGGCAGGCAGGGGTATACAGAGGCAGGCAGTGGTATACAGAGGCAGGCAGGGGTATACAGAGGCAGGCAGTGGTATACAGAGGCAGGCAGGCAGTGGTATACAGAGGCAGGCAGTGGTATACAGAGGCAGGCAGGCAGTGGTATAGAGAGGCAGGCAGGCAGTGGTATACAGAGGCAGGCAGGGGGTGGTATACAGAGGCAGGCAGACAGTGGTATACAGAGGCAGGCAGACAGTGGTATACAGAGGCAGGCAGGCAGTCGTATACAGAGGCAGGCAGGGGTATACAGAGGCAGGCAGACAGTGGTATACAGAGGTATGCAGGGGTATACAGAGGCAGGCAGGGGTATACAGAGGCAGGCAGGCAGTGGTATACAGAGGCAGGCAGGCAGTGGTATACAGAGGCAGGCAGGCAGTGGTATACAGAGGCAGGCAGGCAGTGGTATACAGAGGCAGGCAGGCATTGGTATACAGAGGCAGGCAGGGGTATACAGAGGCAGGCAGGCAGTGGTATACAGAGGCAGGCAGGGGTATACAGAGGCAGGCAGGGGTATACAGAGGCAGGCAGGGGTATACAGAGGCAGGCAGGCAGGCAGTGGTATACAGAGGCAGGCAGACAGTGGTATACAGAGGCAGGCAGGGGTATACAGAGGCAGGCAGGCAGGGGTATACAGAGGCAGGCAGGCAGTGGTATACAGAGGCAGGCAGGCAGTGCTAGGTGGTATATAGGGGCTGGTAGCAGTGGTAGATGCATAAGAAAATAAAAACGCTGTACTTACCTTCAGGGTATGTGCACACGGCAGGATTTTGTCAGGATTTTGTCAGGATTTTGTCAGGATTTTTCATCAGGTTTTGTAGCCAAAACCAGGAGTGGGTGATAAATGCAGAAGTGGTGCATATGTTTCTATTATACTTTTCCTCTAATTGTTCCACTCCTGGTTTTGGCTACAAATCCTGATGAAAAATCCTGACAAAATCCTGACGTGTGCACATACCCTCAAGGCCCCGTCTCACATAGCGAGATTGCTAGCGAGATCGCTGCTGAGTCACAAGTTTTGTGACGCAACAGCGACCTCAGTAGCGATCTCGCTATGATTGACACGTAGCAGCGACCAGGCCCCTGCTGTGAGATCGCTGGTCGTGTCGGAATGGCCTGGACCTTTTTTTGGTCGTTGAGGTCCCGCTGACATCGCTGAATCGCTGTGTGTGACATGGATTCAGCGATGTCTTCACTGGTAACCAGGGTAAACATCGGGTTACTAAGCGCAGGGCCGCACTTAGTAACCCGATGTTTACCCTGGTTACCAGCGTAAAAGTAAAAAAAAAAAAACACTACATACTCACATTCCGCTGTCTGTCCCCCGGTGCTGTGCTTCTCTGCACTGTGAGCGCCGGCCAGCCGGAAAACACAGCACAGCGGTGACATCACCGCTCTGCTTTCCGGCCACTGTGCTTACACAGTGCAGAGAAGCGGATGCCGGGGGACAGACAGCGGAAGGTGAGTACGTAGTGTTTGGTTTTTTTTACTTTTACGCTGGTAACCAGGGTAAACATCGGGTTACTAAGCGCGGTCTGTGTGACAGCTCTCCAGCGACCACACAGCGACTAAACAGCGACGCTGCAGCGATCAGCATCGTTGTCTGTATCGCTGCAGCGTCGCTGTGTGTGACGGAGCCTTTATGCTAAGTACAGGCTGCAATCACAGCTCCTCGCTGCAGATACTTACCCTGGACCCTCGGCAGCAGCTTCTCCCTGGCAGCTCCTGCCATCGCACGCACTGAGCTGTGTGTGCGATGGCAGAGGGAAATAAACAAAATGGCCGCGATCTCCTCTCACAGCTGTGACGTAGCAGCTCAGTGGGCGTGGCCAAATCACAGCTGAGAGGCAGGAGAAGATGCGGTCGGGGCCCGACCGTTGGCTCCTATGTCCATGGCTGCCGTAAGTGAGGAGTGCAAGTGTCGTGCCCAGACACTTACACCCACACTAATGAAAATGGCGGCCTCCAGTGGTGAAAGTAAAAGTGAATAAATAAAAAAGTATGAAAGAGATACATTTACTTTTGTATTAAAAATAATTGATTGTATAATCAATAATTATTAATACAAAAACTAAAATCACGGCACCCTACCTTTAATTTTCTGTATTTATTTATTGCCTCATCACTACCTACTTCCTTTAATTCTCTAAATGCTTTCTTTTTGTCACTTATTGCGCCCCTTACAGCTCTATTTAGCCATATTGGTTTCCTCCTATTTCTAGTATGTTTATTCCCATACGGTATATACTGTGCACAGGTCCTATCCAGGAGGCTAATAAACGTCTCCCATTTTCTTTGTGTATCTTTATGTCTCAGGATATCGTCCCAGTTAATTGCACCAAGATCCTCTCTCATCCGTTGGAAATTTGCCCTCCTGAAGTTTAGTGTCCTTGTCACTCCTCTACTACACATCTTATTAAAGGAGACATGAAAACTTATTATTTTGTGATCACTATTCCCCAAGTGACCCCCAACCCTTATATTTGATATGCGGTCTGGCCTGTTGGTTAATATTAGGTCTAACAGTGCCCCCCTTCTTGTTGGGTCCTGAACCAGTTGTGAAAGGTAATTGTCTCTCATAGTTGTCAAAAACCGATTACCTTTACTGGAACTGCAGGTTTCTGTTCCCCAATCTATTTCAGGGTAGTTGAATTCCCCCATAATAATGACTTCTCCTTCAGTCGCAGCTTCATCTATTTGCTTTACGAGGATATTCTCCATTGCTTCCATTATTTTTGGAGGCTTATAAAAACCCCTATCAGTAATTTATTATTTCCCCCCCTCCCCTTATCTCCACCCACAGGGACTCTACATTTTCATTAGATTCACCTATACTAGCAGGTTGGGTTTTAAGGATGATTTTACATATAGACACACCCCTCCCCCTCGCCTATCCTTTCAGTCATTTTTGAACAGACTATAGCCCTGCAAGTTAACAGCCCAGTCATGGCTCTCATCCAGCCACGTCTCAGATATCCCCACCATGCCATAATTATGCTCCAACACATTAGCTCCAATTCGTCCAATTTGTTGGCCACGCGTCCCGCATTATTATACATAACTTTTATGTATCTCTGCACCTCTATTCTTTCTTAAATTATTAACTGTTCTAACCCCACCCCCCATGCCACCGCCACCCCCAACTTCCTTATTTGTGCCCAGGTCTCTATCTACACTATCTTCCCCTCCTATAAAATGAATACCCTCCTCCCATTCCCTAGTTTAAACACTCCTCCAACCTTCTTGCCATTTTCTCCCCCAGCACAGCTGCACCTTCCCCATTGAGGTGCAGCCCGTCCCTAGCGTAGAGCCTGTAGCCAACTGAGAAGTCGGCCCAGTTCTGCAGGAACCCAAACCCCTAATTCCTACACCAATTCTTGAGCCACTTATTAACCTCCCTAATCTCCCGTTGCCTCTCTGGCGTGGCATGTGGTACAGGCAGTATTTCGGAAAATACCACGTTGATGGTCCTGGCTTTCAGCTTGCAGCCTAATTCCCTGAAATCATCTTTAAGGAACTTCCAGCTACCTCTAACTTTGTCATTTGTGCCAATGTGCACAATGACCGCTGGGTCCTCACCAGCCCCTCCCAGTAATCTGTCCACCCGATCAGCGATGTGTCGGACTCGAACACCAGGTAGGCAGCACACCGTTCGATGATCACTGTCTTTGTGACAGATTGCCCTATCTGTTCCCCTAATAATTGAGTCCCCCACTACCAGCACCTGTCTGGCCTGCCCTGCTCTCCTATTTCCCTCCTTACTAGAGCAGTCACTCCTCTGGCTTTCAGAGGACATGCCTGGCTGCAGCAGTGCTACCCCTGTTCTGGCATCCCCCTCATCCGCCAACTTAGAAAACTTATTAGGGTGTGCCAGATCAGGACTAGCTTCCCTGGCACTCTTCCCTCTATGGCTGTCTGTCACCCAGCTTGCTGCTCCACTGTCCTGCAGCTCCATCCTACCATCCACCGCCTCATCTATCCCATTGAGCGTCTGCTCAGTGAGCAGAAGACTCTTTTCCATATTGTCTATGGATCTCAGTGTTGCCAGCTGCACATTTAGATTCAGAATCTGGGCTTCCAAATGCTCAATGTGCTCATATCTCGCACAACAGTATGCACCCTCGACCGGCTGATCAAGGACTGCATACATGTGGCAAGATGTGCACTGGATGGCATTAACAATAGTGGAGCACATTTCCTAAAGGGGATTGCACCACACAAACGTTAAATAAAAAATAAATGCAAAGTATCAATAAAATACAGACAGCAATTCAGTAATTCCTCCCTTGGAAACTCCCTGAATCGCAAGTCACTGAATCACAAGTCACACTTACCGCCGTCCACACTTACGCTTAGGTCACACTCAGCTCATTCACACTCACTAAGCTGAAGATTTAAAAAATATTGTTTTCTCTCGCTTTCCCCTCAGCAGCAATCCACATTGCTGTTCAATGCATTTCCAAAAAGGACTTGAGCCCCAACCAGCTGCCCCTTATAAACCCTTGAATATGACCGCCCACCCTAAATTAACCCCTTGTGAATATAGCTACTCCCAATTCAGCAACTCACACCAATTCACACAGGAATTTTTAAAAAGTTTTCCAAATACTTCTTCACTGAATCACAAGTCACACTTACCGCCATTCACACTTACGCTCAGGTCACACTCAGCTCGTTCACACTCGCTAAGCTGAAGATTTAAACAAAATTTTTTTTTTCTCTCTCTTTCCCCTCAGCAGCAATCCACTTTGCTGTTCAACGCACTTCCAAAAATTTGGTGAAAATGTTGAAAATTATATCAAGTTTGCAATTTTCCAATGACTACTTTACATCAGCACAATTTTGTAAACCAAACTTTTTTGTTATAAGGGTTAAAAGTTGACCAGTGATTTTTAATTTTTCCAACAAAATTTACAAAACCATTTTTTATAGGCACCACATATTTTGACAATGGTAACAACTGTAAAAGTAGGGCACAAAATTTGTTGTGTAATTTCTCCTGAGTACGCCAATACCTCGTATTAGGAAGACAACCACTGTTTGGGCGCATTGTAGAGCTCAGAATGGATGGAGCACCATTTGACTTTTTGAATGCAAATTTTGTTGGAACAATTGGAGGACTGGAGGATTTTGCCTTTGGAGAGTCTCTGATGTGCCTAAACAGTGAAAATCTCCCACAAGTGACACTGGTTTTGGAAACTAGACCACTCAAGGAACTGAGGTGTGGTGAGTACCTTGAAACCCTCTGTGTTGTGTATCCGCTTTTTGGGCTCCCCTGGTGGTTGCTGGTGGTACTGGTGACTTGTTTGCACTTTGCTGCTTCTGTTCACCTGCTTCCATCAGTGTTTGGGAGTTTCCTATTTAGCCTTGCTCTCCAGTCATTTCCTTGCCGGTCATCATTGTAACCAGAGCCTTCGGTTGCATGTTCCTGCTACTAGTCTGCTGATCAGCTAAGTGGACTTTGTCCTTTTGTTTTGTACCTTTTGTCCAGTTTGCAGTTTTTGTATTTCTCTGTAGCTGGAAGCTCTTGCGGGCTGAAATTGCCACTCCTGTGTCATGAGTTGACACAGGAGTCTTAAAGTAATTTCAGGATGTTTTTTTGAAAGGGTTTTCAGTTGACCGTGAAGTCCTCTTTTGTATCCTTCTGCTATCTAGTAAGTGGACCTCTCTTTGCTAAATCTACTTTCATACTGTGTATGTCTTTTCCTCTTAATTCACCGTTATTACATGTGGGGGGCTGCTATCATCTTTTGGGGTATTTCCCTAGAGGTAAGCCAGGTCTGTTTCTTCCTCTACCAGGCGTAGTTAGTCCTCCGGCTGGCGCGTGGCATTTAGGAAGCCGTAGGTATGCTCCCTGGCTACTGTTAGTTGTGTGGTAGATTTAGCTCACGGTCAACTCGAGTTTCCATCACCCGAGAGCTCGTTCGTTATTTATATGTTTCCTACGTTCCCTTGCCATTGGGAACCATGACAGTATGACCGGCCAGTGTTAAACTTATTGGCAGAAGAAAGGAGAGAAAAAAGAAGTCTGTAATTTTTTTTTTTTTTTCGTTTCCCCTATGCTTGCTCCATAGTTGGATCAGTTGTATTTCAGCTCTAATTACTGCCTTTGCCTTTCTCTCCTTATAATCCTTGAATGGCTCTGAGCTCACCTGTTTAAAGATGGATCCTCAGAGTTTGGCTGCAGGTTTAAATAATCTTGCTACGAAGGTTCAAAATTTACAAGATTTTGTTATGCATACTCCTATTTCTGAACCTAAAATCCCTACACCAGAGGTGTTTTCCGGAGATAGATCTCGGTTTCTGAATTTCAAATATAATTGTAAATTATTCCTTTCTCTCAGACCTCACTCCTCAGGAGATCCTGTCCAGCAGGTTAAGATTGTAATTTCTTTGCTGCGAGGTGACCCTCAAAATTGGGCATTTTCATTGGCACCAGGGGATCCTGCGTTGCTCAATGTGGATGCGTTTTTCCTGGCTTTAGGGTTGCTTTATGAGGAACCTAATTTGGAGATTCAGGCTGAAAAAGCTTTGATAGCCCTATCTCAAGGGCAAGATGAAGCTGAGATATACTGCCAAAAATTTCGTAAATGGTCTGTGCTTACTCAGTGGAATGAGTGCGCCTTAGCGGCAAATTTCAGAGAGGGCCTTTCTGATGCCGTTAAAGATGTTATGGTCGGGTTCCCTGCGCCTACAGGTCTGAATGAGTCCATGACAATGGCAATTCAGATTGATCGGCGTTTGCGGGAGCGCAAACCCGTGCACCATTTAGCGGTATCTTCTGAAGAGACGCCAGAGAAAATGCAATGTGACAGAATTATGTCCAGAAGCGAGCGCAGAATTATAGGCGTAAAAATGGGTTATGCTTCTATTGTGGTGATTCTGCTCATGTTATATCGGCATGCTCTAAACGTACTAGGAAGGTTGACAAGTCTATTTCAATTGGCACTTTACAGTCCAAATTTATTTTGTCTGTAACCTTGATTTGTTCATTATCAGTTATTACCGTGGATGCCTATGTGGACTCTGGCGCCGCTCTGAGTCTTATGGACTGGTCCTTTGCCAGGCGCTGTGGGTTTGATTTAGAGCCTCTGGAAGTCCCTATACCTCTGAAGGGTATTGATTCTACACCTTTGGCTTGTAATAAACCACAGTTCTGGACGCAAGTGACTATGCGTATGACTCCAGACCATCAGGAGGTGATTAGCTTCCTTGTGTTGTACAATTTACATGATGTTTTGGTGCTTGGATTACCATGGTTACAGTCTCATAACCCAGTCCTTGACTGGAAAGCTATGTCTGTGGTAAGCTGGGGATGTCGGGGGGCTCATGGGGACACTCCTTTGGTGTCCATTTCGTCATCTATTCCATCTGAGATTCCGGCATTTTTGTCTGATTATCGTGATATTTTTGAAGAGCCTAAAATTGGTTCACTCCCTCCTCACAGGGATTGTGATTGCGCCATAGATCTGATTCCTGGCAGTAAATTTCCAAAGGGTCGTTTGTTTTACCTATCTGTACCTGAACATGCTGCTATGCGCGAGTATATTAAGGAGTCCCTGGAAAAGGGACATATTCGTCCTTCTTCATCACCTTTAGGAGCCGGTTTTTTCTTTGTCTCTAAAAAGGATGGCTCTCTGAGGCCTTGTATCGATTATCGACTCCTGAATAAAATTACAGTCAAATATCAGTATCCGTTGCCTTTGCTGACTGATTTGTTTGCTCGCATAAGGGGGCTATGTGGTTCTCTAAGATTGATCTTCGTGGGGCGTATAATTTGGTGCGAATTAAGCAGGGGGATGAGTGGAAAACCGCATTTAATACGCCTGAGGGCCATTTTGAGTATTTGGTAATGCCTTTCGGCCTTTCTAATGCACCTTCTGTCTTTCAGTCCTTAATGCATGATATTTTCCGTGAATATTTGGATAAATTTATGATTGTGTACTTGGATGATATTTTGATTTTTTCTGATGACTGGGAGTCTCATGTTCAGCAGGTCAGGAGGGTTTTTCAGGTTTTGCGGGAGAATTCTTTGTGTGTATAGGGTTCAAAGTGTGTTTTTGGGGTTCAAAAAATTTCCTTTTTGGGGTACATTTTTTCCCCTTCTTCTACTGAGATGGACCCTGTCAAGGTTCGGGCTATTTACGACTGGACGCAGCCTACTTCTCTGAAGAGTCTTCAGAAATTCTTGGGCTTTGCTAATTTTTATCGTCGATTTATAGCTGGTTTTTCTGGCGTTGCTAAACCTCTGACGGATTTGACTAAAAAGGGTGCTGATGTTGCCAATTGGTCCCCTGCTGCTGTGGAGGCCTTTCGGGAGCTTAAGCGCCGCTTTTTGTCTGCCCCTGTGTTGCGCCAGCCTGATGTTTCTCTTCCCTTTCAGGTTGAGGTCGATGCTTCCGAGATCGGAGCGGGGGCGGTTTTGTCGCAGAGAAGTTCCGACTGCTCAGTGATGAGACCTTGTGCATTCTTTTCGTGAAAATTTTCGGCCGCCGAGCGAAACTATGATGTTGGTAATCGGGAGCTTTTGGCCATGAAGTGGGCATTTGAGGAGTGGCGTCATTGGCTTGAGGGTGCCAGACATCAGGTGGTAGTTTTGACTAATCACAAGAATTTAATTTATTTGGAGTCTGCCAGGCGCCTGAATCCTAGACAGGCACGTTGGTCGTTGTTCTTTTCCCGGTTTAATTTTGTGGTCTCGTACTTACCGGGTTCTAGGAATGTGAAGGCAGATGCTCTTTCTAGGAGTTTTGAGCCTGACTCTCCTGGGAATTCTGAACCTGCTGGTGTCCTTAAGGATGCGGTGGTTTTGTCTGCTGTCTCTCCAGATCTGCGACATGCTTTGCAAGAATTTCAGGCGGAGAGACCTGATCGTTGTCCGTCTGGTAGACTGTTTGTTCCTGACGATTGGACCACTAGAGTCATCTCGGAAGTTCATTCTTCTACTCTGGCAGGTCATCCGGGAATTTTTGGCACCAGAGATTTGGTGTCTAGATCCTTCTGGTGGCCGTCCCTGTCTCGAGATGTGCGCGTTTTTGTGCAGTCTTGCGATGTGTGTGCTCGGGCCAAGCCTTGTTGTTCTAGGGCTAGTGGGTTGTTGTTGCCCTTGCCTATTCCTAAGAGGCCTTGGACGCACATCTCTATGGACTTTCTCTCGGATCTCCCTGTTTCTCAGAAGATGTCTGTCATCTGGGTGGTGTGTGACCGTTTTTCTAAAATGGTTCATTTGGTGCCATTGCCTAAGTTGCCTTCCTCATCTGAGTTGGTCCCTCTGTTTTTTCAAAATGTGGTTCGCTTGCATGGTATTCCGGAGAACATCGTTTCTGACAGGGGTACCCAGTTCGTGTCTAGATTTTGGCGGGCAGTCTGTGCCAGGTTGGGCATTGATTTGTCCTTTTCGTCTGCATTCCATCCTCAGACCAATGGCCAGACGGAGCGAACTAATCAAACTTTGGAGACTTATTTGAGGTGTTTTGTGTCTGCGGATCAGGATGATTGGGTTGCCTTTCTGCCGTTGGCGGAGTTTGCTCTTAATAATCGGGCTAGTTCTGCCACTTTGGTTTCTCCTTTCTTTTGCAATTCAGGGTTTCATCCGCGGTTTTCATCTGGTCAGGTTGAATCTTCGGATTGTCCTGGAGTGGATGCGGTGGTGGATCGGTTGCATCGGATTTGGGGACAAGTGGTGGATAATTTGGAATTGTCCCAGGAGAGGACTCAGCAGTTTGCTAACCGTCGTCGTCGTGTTGGTCCCCACCTTCGTGTTGGGGACTTGGTGTGGTTGTCTTCCCGTTTTGTCCCTATGAGGGTTTCTTCTCCCAAATTTAAGCCTCGGTTCATCGGTCCTTATAGGATTTTGGAGATTCTTAACCCTGTTTCCTTTCGTTTGGACCTCCCGGCATCTTTCGCTATCCATAATGTGTTCCATCGGTCGTTGTTGCGGAGATATGAGGTACCGGTGGTTCCTTCTACTGAACCTCCTGCTCCTGTGCTGGTGGAGGGTGAATTGGAGTACGTCGTAGAGAAGATCTTGGACTCACGTATTTCCAGACGGAGACTTCAATATCTGGTTAAATGGAAAGGCTATGGTCAGGAAGATAATTCTTGGGTAACTGCCTCTGATGTTCATGCCTCGGATTTGGTTCGTGCCTTTCATAGGGCTCATCCAGATCGCCCTGGCGGTTCTTGTGAGGGTTCGGTGCCCCCTCCTTAAGGGGAGGGTACTGTTGTGTATCCGCTTTTTGGGCTCCCCTGGTGGTTGCTGGTGGTACTGGTGACTTGTTTGCACTTTGCTGCTTCTGTTCACCTGCTTCCATCAGTGTTTGGGAGTTTCCTATTTAGCCTTGCTCTCCAGTCATTTCCTTGCCGGTCATCATTGTAACCAGAGCCTTCGGTTGCATGTTCCTGCTACTAGTCTGCTGATCAGCTAAGTGGACTTTGTCCTTTTGTTTTGTACCTTTTGTCCAGTTTGCAGTTTTTGTATTTCTCTGTAGCTGGAAGCTCTTGCGGGCTGAAATTGCCACTCCTGTGTCATGAGTTGACACAGGAGTCTTAAAGTAATTTCAGGATGTTTTTTTGAAAGGGTTTTCAGTTGACCGTGAAGTCCTCTTTTGTATCCTTCTGCTATCTAGTAAGTGGACCTCTCTTTGCTAAATCTACTTTCATACTGTGTATGTCTTTTCCTCTTAATTCACCGTTATTACATGTGGGGGGCTGCTATCATCTTTTGGGGTATTTCCCTAGAGGTAAGCCAGGTCTGTTTCTTCCTCTACCAGGCGTAGTTAGTCCTCCGGCTGGCGCGTGGCATTTAGGAAGCCGTAGGTATGCTCCCTGGCTACTGTTAGTTGTGTGGTAGATTTAGCTCACGGTCAACTCGAGTTTCCATCACCCGAGAGCTCGTTCGTTATTTATATGTTTCCTACGTTCCCTTGCCATTGGGAACCATGACAGTATGACCGGCCAGTGTTAAACTTATTGGCAGAAGAAAGGAGAGAAAAAAGAAGTCTGTAAATTTTTTTTTTTTTTCGTTTCCCCTATGCTTGCTCCATAGTTGGATCAGTTGTATTTCAGCTCTAATTACTGCCTTTGCCTTTCTCTCCTTATAATCCTTGAATGGCTCTGAGCTCACCTGTTTAAAGATGGATCCTCAGAGTTTGGCTGCAGGTTTAAATAATCTTGCTACGAAGGTTCAAAATTTACAAGATTTTGTTATGCATACTCCTATTTCTGAACCTAAAATCCCTACACCAGAGGTGTTTTCCGGAGATAGATCTCGGTTTCTGAATTTCAAATATAATTGTAAATTATTCCTTTCTCTCAGACCTCACTCCTCAGGAGATCCTGTCCAGCAGGTTAAGATTGTAATTTCTTTGCTGCGAGGTGACCCTCAAAATTGGGCATTTTCATTGGCACCAGGGGATCCTGCGTTGCTCAATGTGGATGCGTTTTTCCTGGCTTTAGGGTTGCTTTATGAGGAACCTAATTTGGAGATTCAGGCTGAAAAAGCTTTGATAGCCCTATCTCAAGGGCAAGATGAAGCTGAGATATACTGCCAAAAATTTCGTAAATGGTCTGTGCTTACTCAGTGGAATGAGTGCGCCTTAGCGGCAAATTTCAGAGAGGGCCTTTCTGATGCCGTTAAAGATGTTATGGTCGGGTTCCCTGCGCCTACAGGTCTGAATGAGTCCATGACAATGGCAATTCAGATTGATCGGCGTTTGCGGGAGCGCAAACCCGTGCACCATTTAGCGGTATCTTCTGAAGAGACGCCAGAGAAAATGCAATGTGACAGAATTATGTCCAGAAGCGAGCGCAGAATTATAGGCATAAAAATGGGTTATGCTTCTATTGTGGTGATTCTGCTCATGTTATATCGGCATGCTCTAAACGTACTAGGAA
Source organism: Ranitomeya variabilis (assembly GCF_051348905.1). NCBI lineage: Eukaryota > Metazoa > Chordata > Amphibia > Anura > Dendrobatidae > Ranitomeya > Ranitomeya variabilis. The sequence goes on along the minus strand of NC_135236.1, from coordinate 23,720,041 downwards.
GGTTGACAAGTCTATTTCAATTGGCACTTTACAGTCCAAATTTATTTTGTCTGTAACCTTGAATTGTTCATTATCAGTTATTACCGTGGATGCCTATGTGGACTCTGGCGCCGCTCTGAGTCTTATGGACTGGTCCTTTGCCAGGCGCTGTGGGTTTGATTTAGAGCCTCTGGAAGTCCCTATACCTCTGAAGGGTATTGATTCTACACCTTTGGCTTGTAATAAACCACAGTTCTGGACGCAAGTGACTATGCGTATGACTCCAGACCATCAGGAGGTGATTAGCTTCCTTGTGTTGTACAATTTACATGATGTTTTGGTGCTTGGATTACCATGGTTACAGTCTCATAACCCAGTCCTTGACTGGAAAGCTATGTCTGTGGTAAGCTGGGGATGTCGGGGGGCTCATGGGGACACTCCTTTGGTGTCCATTTCGTCATCTATTCCATCTGAGATTCCGGCATTTTTGTCTGATTATCGTGATAATTTTGAAGAGCCTAAAATTGGTTCACTCCCTCCTCACAGGGATTGTGATTGCGCCATAGATCTGATTCCTGGCAGTAAATTTCCAAAGGGTCGTTTGTTTTACCTATCTGTACCTGAACATGCTGCTATGCGCGAGTATATTAAGGAGTCCCTGGAAAAGGGACATATTCGTCCTTCTTCATCACCTTTAGGAGCCGGTTTTTTCTTTGTCTCTAAAAAGGATGGCTCTCTGAGGCCTTGTATCGATTATCGACTCCTGAATAAAATTACAGTCAAATATCAGTATCCGTTGCCTTTGCTGACTGATTTGTTTGCTCGCATAAGGGGGCTATGTGGTTCTCTAAGATTGATCTTCGTGGGGCGTATAATTTGGTGCGAATTAAGCAGGGGGATGAGTGGAAAACCGCATTTAATACGCCTGAGGGCCATTTTGAGTATTTGGTAATGCCTTTCGGCCTTTCTAATGCACCTTCTGTCTTTCAGTCCTTAATGCATGATATTTTCCGTGAATATTTGGATAAATTTATGATTGTGTACTTGGATGATATTTTGATTTTTTCTGATGACTGGGAGTCTCATGTTCAGCAGGTCAGGAGGGTTTTTCAGGTTTTGCGGGAGAATTCTTTGTGTGTATAGGGTTCAAAGTGTGTTTTTGGGGTTCAAAAAATTTCCTTTTTGGGGTACATTTTTTCCCCTTCTTCTATTGAGATGGACCCTGTCAAGGTTCGGGCTATTTACGACTGGACGCAGCCTACTTCTCTGAAGAGTCTTCAGAAATTCTTGGGCTTTGCTAATTTTTATCGTCGATTTATAGCTGGTTTTTCTGGCATTGCTAAACCTCTGACGGATTTGACTAAAAAGGGTGCTGATGTTGCCAATTGGTCCCCTGCTGCTGTGGAGGCCTTTCGGGAGCTTAAGCGCCGCTTTTTGTCTGCCCCTGTGTTGCGCCAGCCTGATGTTTCTCTTCCCTTTCAGGTTGAGGTCGATGCTTCCGAGATCGGAGCGGGGGCGGTTTTGTCGCAGAGAAGTTCCGACTGCTCAGTGATGAGACCTTGTGCATTCTTTTCGTGAAAATTTTCGGCCGCCGAGCGAAACTATGATGTTGGTAATCGGGAGCTTTTGGCCATGAAGTGGGCATTTGAGGAGTGGCGTCATTGGCTTGAGGGTGCCAGACATCAGGTGGTAGTTTTGACTAATCACAAGAATTTAATTTATTTGGAGTCTGCCAGGCGCCTGAATCCTAGACAGGCACGTTGGTCGTTGTTCTTTTCCCGGTTTAATTTTGTGGTCTCGTACTTACCGGGTTCTAGGAATGTGAAGGCAGATGCTCTTTCTAGGAGTTTTGAGCCTGACTCTCCTGGGAATTCTGAACCTGCTGGTGTCCTTAAGGATGCGGTGGTTTTGTCTGCTGTCTCTCCAGATCTGCGACATGCTTTGCAAGAATTTCAGGTGGAGAGACCTGATCGTTGTCCGTCTGGTAGACTGTTTGTTCCTGACGATTGGACCACTAGAGTCATCTCGGAAGTTCATTCTTCTACTCTGGCAGGTCATCCGGGAATTTTTGGCACCAGAGATTTGGTGGCTAGATCCTTCTGGTGGCCGTCCCTGTCTCGAGATGTGCGCGTTTTTGTGCAGTCTTGCGATGTGTGTGCTCGGGCCAAGCCTTGTTGTTCTAGGGCTAGTGGGTTGTTGTTGCCCTTGCCTATTCCTAAGAGGCCTTGGACGCACATCTCTATGGACTTTCTCTCGGATCTCCCTGTTTCTCAGAAGATGTCTGTCATCTGGGTGGTGTGTGACCGTTTTTCTAAAATGGTTCATTTGGTGCCATTGCCTAAGTTGCCTTCCTCATCTGAGTTGGTCCCTCTGTTTTTTCAAAATGTGGTTCGCTTGCATGGTATTCCGGAGAACATCGTTTCTGACAGGGGTACCCAGTTCGTGTCTAGATTTTGGCGGGCAGTCTGTGCCAGGTTGGGCATTGATTTGTCCTTTTCGTCTGCATTCCATCCTCAGACCAATGGCCAGACGGAGCGAACTAATCAAACTTTGGAGACTTATTTGAGGTGTTTTGTGTCTGCGGATCAGGATGATTGGGTTGCCTTTCTGCCGTTGGCGGAGTTTGCTCTTAATAATCGGGCTAGTTCTGCCACTTTGGTTTCTCCTTTCTTTTGCAATTCAGGGTTTCATCCGCGGTTTTCATCTGGTCAGGTTGAATCTTCGGATTGTCCTGGAGTGGATGCGGTGGTGGATCGGTTGCATCGGATTTGGGGACAAGTGGTGGATAATTTGGAATTGTCCCAGGAGAGGACTCAGCAGTTTGCTAACCGTCGTCGTCGTGTTGGTCCCCACCTTCGTGTTGGGGACTTGGTGTGGTTGTCTTCCCGTTTTGTCCCTATGAGGGTTTCTTCTCCCAAATTTAAGCCTCGGTTCATCGGTCCTTATAGGATTTTGGAGATTCTTAACCCTGTTTCCTTTCGTTTGGACCTCCCGGCATCTTTCGCTATCCATAATGTGTTCCATCGGTCGTTGTTGCGGAGATATGAGGTACCGGTGGTTCCTTCTACTGAACCTCCTGCTCCTGTGCTGGTGGAGGGTGAATTGGAGTACGTCGTAGAGAAGATCTTGGACTCACGTATTTCCAGACGGAGACTTCAATATCTGGTTAAATGGAAAGGCTATGGTCAGGAAGATAATTCTTGGGTAACTGCCTCTGATGTTCATGCCTCGGATTTGGTTCGTGCCTTTCATAGGGCTCATCCAGATCGCCCTGGCGGTTCTTGTGAGGGTTCGGTGCCCCCTCCTTAAGGGGAGGGTACTGTTGTGTATCCGCTTTTTGGGCTCCCCTGGTGGTTGCTGGTGGTACTGGTGACTTGTTTGCACTTTGCTGCTTCTGTTCACCTGCTTCCATCAGTGTTTGGGAGTTTCCTATTTAGCCTTGCTCTCCAGTCATTTCCTTGCCGGTCATCATTGTAACCAGAGCCTTCGGTTGCATGTTCCTGCTACTAGTCTGCTGATCAGCTAAGTGGACTTTGTCCTTTTGTTTTGTACCTTTTGTCCAGTTTGCAGTTTTTGTATTTCTCTGTAGCTGGAAGCTCTTGCGGGCTGAAATTGCCACTCCTGTGTCATGAGTTGACACAGGAGTCTTAAAGTAATTTCAGGATGTTTTTTTGAAAGGGTTTTCAGTTGACCGTGAAGTCCTCTTTTGTATCCTTCTGCTATCTAGTAAGTGGACCTCTCTTTGCTAAATCTACTTTCATACTGTGTATGTCTTTTCCTCTTAATTCACCGTTATTACATGTGGGGGGCTGCTATCATCTTTTGGGGTATTTCCCTAGAGGTAAGCCAGGTCTGTTTCTTCCTCTACCAGGCGTAGTTAGTCCTCCGGCTGGCGCGTGGCATTTAGGAAGCCGTAGGTATGCTCCCTGGCTACTGTTAGTTGTGTGGTAGATTTAGCTCATGGTCAACTCGAGTTTCCATCACCCGAGAGCTCGTTCGTTATTTATATGTTTCCTACGTTCCCTTGCCATTGGGAACCATGACACCTCTGGTGCTTCACAGATGTTTATAATGTTGAGCCGTGAAAATAAAGACAATTAAATTTTCCCCAAAATATGTTTAGCCTCATCTGTTGCATTTTCATAAGGGTAACAGGAAAAATTGCACAATACAATTTGCTGTGCAATATCTCCTGGATACGTCGACATTTTATATGAGGGAGAAAATTACTGTTTGCACGCATGCAGGGCTCGGAAAGGAAGTAGTATCATTTCATTTTTTTTCATGTAAAATTTCCTGACATCATTAGCGGACGTCATGTCTAATTTGCAGAGCCCCTGATGTGTCTAAATAGTGGAAACCCCCCACAAGTGACCCCGTTTTGTAAACTAGACCCCTCAAGGAATGTATTTAGATGTGTGACGAGCACATTGAAAACCCAGGTGCTTCACAGAAGTTTATGAAGTTGAGCTGTGAAAATTAAAAAGCACATTTTCCCCACAAAATGTTATTTTGGCCCCACATTTTGCATTTTCAAGGAGAACAGGAGAAATTGCACATACAATTTGTTGTTCAATTTTTCCTGAGTATGCCAATGCCGATGATATGTGGGGGAATACTACTTTTGAGGCACAGTGCAAAGCTCAGAAGGGAAGAGGAGCCATATTGGAGTTCAGATTTTGCTGGAATGGTTTGAGGGTGCCATGTCACATTGGCAGAGCCCCTGAGGTGCCAGAACAACATAAACCCCTATATGTGAACTGATTTTACAAACTACACTCCCCAATGAATTCATCCAGGGGTGCAGTGGTCATATTCACACCACATGTGCCTCACAGAATTTTATACCATTGAGTAATGAAGAAAGAATAAATTACATTTTTACCACTAAAATGTTGTTTTAGCCCCAAGTTTTTAATTTTCCTAAGGGCTAATAGGATTTTTTTTTTTTTTACAAAAAATCGATGTACACATTTTCCTGGGTGCACCAATACCCTACATGTAATCATGAAATAATTTTCAGACACAGTCCATAGCTCAGAAGGCGACGAGCTCCAGATTTCACTGTTATGCCTTGCAGGTGCCCTGACCTACTAGGAGAGCCCATGAGATGCCAGAACAGCAGAACTTCCATAACTGACCACATTTTATAAACTACACCTCTCAATGAATTCATCTAGGGGTGCAATGATCATATTGATACCACGGATATGTCACAGAATTTTATACCGTTGGACAGTGAAGAAAAAATAACTACATTATTACAACCAAAATTTAGTTTTAGCCCAAGATTTTACATTTTCACACAAGAAGTGAGTAAAAGTGGCACCAATATTGGTTCCATAATTTCTACTGAATGTGGCAATAGACCATATGTGGCTGTACAGTGCTACATAGCCATATGGAGAGACTTGGGAGGAATGGAGCACTATTAGCCTCCTGGAGCGCATTTTCCTAGAACAGTTTGGAGACTCCATATGCAGAGCCCCTAATTGCTAGAAGAGCAGACTCCCCCCTCAAGTGACCCCATTTTGGAAATTATACCTCTTGGGGAATTTATCCACAGGTGTAGTGATGATTTTGACTCCATGGGTATTTTCCATAAACAAGCAGCAATGAATGTTGCAAGTGAAAATGGCAAACTACCGTTGCAGTGACCAGTATGTTGCAGTCACCAGTACCTTATGCCCAGCCCTTGCTTCTGGAGGCATGCACCCATAAGTTAAGCAGGCTCTCATTGCTTCAGAAATACCAACCATGGATGCTATATGTGGCATAGGTACACTTTGGGGCTCAGAAAGGAGGGGGCATTTGGATTTGGGAGTGGAGAATATGCTGAATTTCTTTTGGTGGGTGAGGAGCCATTTTGCTTTTCCAGATCCTTTGTACTACCAGCAACGTGAAGGCCCCTATATTTCCATTAACATATGACAGACCTGAGTGAAGTCTTGCTTTTTTGTGGATTGAGTTGAAGCTTTTACGCTGAGCACTTGCTTTGGGGTGTCCATCTAAATCTCTAATTAATATGATTCAGATGAAACTTTAGAGTGATTCGTTCACTATAGTGCAGCAGCAGAGTTACTTTTGTCTGGCCTCTGTTCAGCGGTGTCTTTCTTTTCAGAAGTGAACATAACTATGGCAGACGGCACTTTTGTGCAATCCTAAAAAGACGGACACTGCCTGATCACAAGTCTGACGGTGTTCACAGAGCCTGCATCTGCCTCATTATAGGGAATCTTCCACCAAGAGTTCATTCTGAATCACATATTTTAGAGATTTTCACGGAAACCCCAATGCAAGTGCTCAAAGCAGAGTGCTGGATAAATGTGCACCGAGCCTTACTGCGATTTTTGGGAGGCAAAATGAGAAAAATCAACAGCAGGTGATGAATTGGTTTTATTTATTTTTCCTCGTGCTGTATAAGTGACAAAGTGACTTTATTCTGCGATACAAGATTTATATTGGGTTTTTATGTTTGGCGGCTGTCACACACTAAAATACACGTTTTATTCCAAAGAATAGTTTTTTGCATCACCATATTTTGAGAGCTATAATTTTTCTATATTTTGGCTCACAGAGTCATGTGAGGGCTTGTTTATTGCGGGACAAGTTGCCATTTTTATTGCTACCATTTTTAGGCAAATTACATTTTTTGAGCGCTTTTTATTCTGATTTTTTGGAAGCAGAATTAACAAAAACCAGCAATTCAGGAATTTTGTTTTGCTTGGGTGGGTTATACCGTTCCCTGTGTGGCAAAATTGATAAGGCCGTTTTATTATTCAGGTCAGTATGATTACAGTGATAACTCATTTTTTCTTTTTTTATGTTTTGGCGCTTTTATAGAATAAAAACTATTTTATAGAAAAAATAATTATTTTTGCAGCACTTTATTCTGAGAGCTATAACTTTTTTTTATATTCCACTGATGGAGCTGCATCTTGGCTTGTCTTTTTACCGGACAATATGATGTTTTCAGGGATACCATGCTGATTTATACTGTATCTGCCTTTTTTATCACATTTTATTCCACTTTATCTTCTGTGGTATGATACGAAAACATTGATTTCTGCCTTGCTTTTTATTTCATTTTTTTACTGTTTTCACCAAAGGAGTTAACTTTTTGAACAGTTTTATAGGTCGGGCTGTTGCGGACACACAAACGTGTGCTTTATTGTTCATATTTTTTATGGATACAATATTTTTTATTTTTTTATTATTATTCTACATTTATTAAAAACATGTTTTTACAATTTTTTAGAACATTTTTCTTTACTTTTTTAACTTTTTTACTTTGTCCACTATGGCACCATCATTTTTTGCAGGATGGTTGCTTGTATATCATGGGGATGCAGCAGCTCTGCACTGGAGAAAGTTGCTGACCATGCACTGCGCATGATCAAGCAACTTTCCTAGCTCTAGCGACCTGGATGTAGTCATGATGACATTGGGTCACCATGGCAACTATCGGTAGCCTGCGTCACACCATGAGGTCTCTGATCCAAGGGCAGTGGGACTGCCATCCCTCTGCAGCTTCTGAAATGCTGCAATCACTTTCGATTGAAGCATTTAGGGGATTAAAGTGCTGGGAGTGGTGCGTGACAGCTCCTATCAGTTAGTGCCGGCTGTTCGCTGTCAGAATCAGCTGACAACTGTCAGCGATCGCCTGCGCACAAACAGGACCAGTGCACACGGATGTATTATTACGACAAATGTCATAAAGGGGTTAATATTTTTTTTTACATAATAGACATTTATATCAAACCACATTCATAGAAAGGAGTTGCCCATGACTATTGATCACGATAAGATGGCCATCGGGCTTTGGCTCTTTTGCTTAGCTGGCGGTGCCAAAAATGTAAAATGCAGAGAACCACAGTCATGTAGAGAGAACCTGTTTGCTTGATTTGTAATGTTAAGTAAAGACATGGCTGTAATGGTGCTGTAATGCTGATTGATTTTATAGTTTTGTTAAATATGCAATTTGTCTCTTCAGAGAGGAAAAGGAATAGAATTCTAGTACCACATATAAGAAGTAGCAATCCTAACAGTGAATGTCGATGCTTTAACGAGCCTTGCCACAAGACTTAGGATAAAAGCCAAAACCAGAATCTTAATTTGTAGAGACTTTCAGAGTACTGCCTCTCATCAGGGCAAAGTGTGAGATTTGGTTTGGCTGTGTGAGAGGTGTCTGACCGGGATCCAAGGGGTATCGTTTCTCCTTGCGGAGAGTGACATGTCAAGCTTGTTGAGATGAGACTTTCAAGCCACAATGCTCCTCTGGGAAATAAACAAATTGTCTCTTTGCATACTTCCGAAAGGAGCATTGTGGCTTGAAAGTCTCCTCATCATGGCATGCTTGATATGTCACTCTCCACAGAAACAATAACCCTTGGATCCCTACTTTTGGTGAAGAAATACACTTTGTTGACTTTGTTTTTAAATAGGTTTCAGTGCACAGGACCAGACTGAACATTTGGTCTTCTCCTTCCTGTCTGTGATTCCGAGGCTTCTCCACTTATCTTTTTCTATGACCTCCCTTCTGTGATTGAAATTCCAATTCAAAAAGAGGAAGCAGGCAAAGGAGCCAGAGAATCAGACAGTGAGAACACCCAGTGTCCGGCCCCTGTGCACCAGAATCTAATTAGCAGAAAAATTCAAGTGGTGATTAAAGAAGAACCAGAAAGTAGATTTCCTCACTAAAGGTATTAATGCAATTTGTATTTTTGCACCACTACAGCCATGTACAGTATTTACTTTACATTGCCAAATCGTGCTAGCAGGTTCTCTTTAGTCACACATCTGGATGATATAACATCCATTCTCCTCATATTTTGGTTTTGCAAAGGTGAGAATTCAATCTCTTAAATGTTTAACCTTTTTTATGAGGTTTATTTCTATACTTACATTAGATATTCATAAGAATGTTTCCTCTACATGTCAATAATTTGATATTAAAGATTTACCTTCTGAAGATCCTCATAGGTTTGAAACATAAAGTTATCTTTTCCCAGCAATGCCATCCATCCCTTGACATGATTAAACCAAGATCCATATGGTACTGTAATGAATAAAATAGGACAGCAGAGAATATGCTTATAACTGACAATTTTATAAGTTTACATGAATTTTAATTACTTACTGTTTCCAGTTAAGAATTCTTTAAGAAAATCATCCATATTTTCTGGATCTTTGAAGTATGTACTCATTTTTGAAAAATGATAAAGGGACACCGCGGCATCTTTAGGATCTCTGATTGTATATATGATCTAAAACAAACATTTCAAAAACAAGATATAAAAATGTATATTTGTTAAATGATTGTTCATACAATCTTATGCATAAGTACTTGCTTTTAAGATGTATTTCCTCTATAAAAGAAGGGATTTCTTTCAAAATAGTGTCAAAACTAAATTAATCCACCACAGATGGTTAGAGTTGTCGGGTGACATAATATATCTTGATATTAATAACTGGCTTCTATATAATCTAATATGATGTTTTTCCCAATACGAAACAAAAATGCAACACTGGATCACAACAGTTTAAAAAAGAAAAAAAAAACAGGAACTGATGGTATTTATAAATTAGATACTTGAGTTGTGATATGATGCACACCTTCATACTGTAATGCTTCCACCCCTTAGCATTAAAAGATGCATGCGGCAGACCCGCGGAGACGGACATGCGGCGAGTCTTTTAAGAACGCAGCATGTCCTTACAATGCGCAAACAGCGCAAGAACAACGCAGGTGACCTGCCAGTGACCTCAGGTGCAGATTTGGTCAGGATTTTACCTGCATAAAATCCTGACCAAATCCTGATGCAATCCTGAACGTGGACACATACCCTAATTGACAGCTCAGCCGTCCAATCTGACACTGGGAGATGCAGAGCTCTCGCCAGGTAGTGACTATTCCCTTGATTGCTCAGCTATATAACTGAGCTGGCAGTACCAGATAGCTGTCAGCCGTATCTTCAGCTCTGTGTGGATTGTTTGCTCTGTACCAAGTGCCTTGCTTATTGATCTATCGCTGCTTGACCTTGAACTTCATTCTGAACATCCATTTGTCTAATGGATTTGCTTTACTCTGATTTGCTTTTCTTTTTTGCATTATAACCTTGGACTTTTACTTGACAACGCCTTTGTGTCTTCTCTCTGTTTATGGCCACTTCCTGGCTATTGACCTCAGACTTTTTGACTATCCCTACTCGCGGTTTGTCCATGAGAAGTAATTTGTGTCATATTACGGCTGAACTACACATTTCTCTTATTCACCAGTGTAGAACCTGTTCACACGCTGTGTGACCAGGTGGAAAATTTGTCACAGTATCTTTCTAATGAATTCCAGAGTCTAGAACCATCATTGTATCAGTTGCAGGGTCAGATAATTACCGTATATACTCAAGTGTAAGCCAACCCAAGTTTAAGCCAAGGCACCTACTTTTGCCATGGAAAACTGGGAAAGCTTATTGACTCGAGTATAAGCCGGGTATGCATTGTCCCCTCATCCCTGTCCTGGTATGTGTGGTTTCTCCTGTCCTGTCCTGGTATGTGGCTCCCCCATCCTGTCCTGGTATGTGGCTCCCCTCGTCCTGTCCTGGTATGTGGCTCCCCTGTCCTGGTATGTGGCTCCCCTCGTCCTGTCCTGGTATGTGGCTCCCCCTGTCCTGTCCTGGTATGTGGCTCCCCCTGTCCTGTCCTGGTATGTGGCTCCCCCTGTCCTGTCCTGGTATGTGGTTCCCCTTGTCCTGTCCTGGTATGTGGCTCCCCCTGTCCTGTCCTGGTATGTGGCTCCCCCTGTCCTGTCCTGGTATGTGGCTCCCCCTGTCCTGGTATGTGTGGCTCCCCCTGTTGTATACATGGCTCTCCCATTCCTGCACTGCTCAGCTCCCCTGGCCCCGCATTGCTCAGCTCCTCCGGTGCAGCAGTGGTCTGCTCCACCGGTTTCACATTGCTCAGCTCCCCTTGTCCCACATTGCTCAGCTCACCTGATCCCGCATTGCTCAGCTCCCCCAGTCTGCATAGCTTGGCTCCCCTGTTCCACATGGATCGGTTCCCCGTCCCCCATGGCTCAGCTCTCCCCTTTCCACTGGTTGTATGCATGGCTCACATTACCCTTTGTCACGATAATATTAATATGCCATATTTGGAGTATACACATAGAAGGTTCCATGTCTTTTCAGACATATGCTGTGGGGTTTCAGACCCCCTCTTAACACTGCCTAGAAAGCTCTTCTTTTCACTGCTCCCTCCTCCATTCCCCCTGCATGAAGATATAATGTGAAACTCCAGTGTGTGACTCTGTTCTCCTTCAAGAATATGGGGGTTAGCAAAAAAACTTGTTCTTTTGTTTGAAGCCATGCGCTTTGTGATTTGTGTGAAAGTTATTCATGATGAATAATTCGACTCCAGGTGCTGGCAGATATATGAAAGTAAATATAAGAAAACTGACCGAACAGCAATCTAATCTGAACTGGTGCATAACCAAAAAAGTCATATAGCAAATAGATCAATGGTTGCACTCAAAATTTACTGTGCTAAGGCAAGGAAATGTGCAATATGTGAAATGTGAATAGCATAATAATAATAATAATTTTTATTTATATAGCGCCAACATATTCCGCAGCGCTTTTACAACTTATAGAGGGGATTTGTACAGACAATAGTCATTACAGCATAACAGAAATCACAGTTCAAAACAGATACCAGGAGGAGTGAGGGCCCTGCTCGCAAGCTTACAATCTATGAGGAAAAGGGGAGACACGAGAGGTGGATGGTAACAATTGCTTTGGTTATTTGGACCAGCCATATTGTAAGGCTCGGGTGTTCATGTAAAGCTGCATGAACCAGTTAACTGCCTAAGTATGTAGCAGTACAGACACAGAGGGCTATTAACTGCATAAAGTGTATGAGAACATGATGCGAGGAACCTGATTATGTGTTTTTTTTTTTTTTTTTCTATTTTTAATAGGCCACACAGGGATAGTTAGGTTAATGCGTTGAGGCGGTAGGCCAGTCTGAACAAATGCGTTTTTAGGGCACGCTTAAAACTGTGGGGATTGGGGATTAATCGTATTACCCTGGGTAGTGCATTCCAAAGAATCGGCGCAGCATGTGTAAAGTCTTGGAGACGGGAGTGGGAGGTTCTGATTATTGAGGATGCTAACCTGAGGTCATTAGCGGAGCGGAGGGCACGGGTAGGGTGGTAGACTGAGACCAGAGAGGAGATGTAGGGTGGTGCTGAGCCATGGAGTGCTTTGTGGATGAGGGTAGTAGTTTTGTACTGGATTCTGGAGTGGATGGGTAGCCAGTGTAATGACTGGCACAAGGTAGAGGCATCGGTGTAACGGTTGGTGAGGAATATGATCCTGGCAGCAGCATTCAGGACAGATTGGAGCGGGGAGAGTTTGGTAAGAGGGAGGCCGATTAGTAGAGAGTTGCAATAGTCCAGACGGGAATGAATAAGAGAAGCAGTAAGAGTTTTTGCAGAGTCGAAAGTAAGAAAAGGGCGAATTCTAGAAATGTTTTTGAGATGCAAATAAGAAGAGCGAGCCAGTGATCGGATGTGGGGGGTGAATGAAAGCTCAGAATCAAGGATAACCCCAAGGCAGCGGGCATGTTGCTTTGGAGTAATGGTGGAACCACACACGGAGATGGCAATGTCAGGCAAAGGTAGGTTAGTAGAGGGAGAGAACACGAGGAACCAAACGTCAAGGTAATCTCAGATCGGATGGGTAATTGAGCTGACTGCCTAGTGTGAACACTTACCTAATCTTGTGCTAAGAATTAGTTCAGATTAGATTGCTGTTCGGTCAGTTTTCCTATATTTACTATGTACTATTTATTCTGACTTGAACGCCCTGCCCTTCACCATGCTGTGATTTTAATTACATCCTAACACAGTTGGTTCTGAGCTTCCTATAAAAGTAAGTGTTCACACTAGGCAGTCAGCTCAGGTACCCATCCGATCTGAGAATACGAATACAACTTTTGGCCAAATCTTGTGCTAAGAATCTCATGTGTTTTTTAATAAATTTCCCTAGCCATTATGCTATTCACAGTTCACATATTGCACATTTCCTTGCCTTAGCACAGTAAATTTTGAGTGCAGCCATTGATCTATTTGCTATATGACTTTTTTGGTTATGCACCAGTTCAGATTAGATTGCTGTTCGGTCAGTTTTCTTATATTTACTATGTATTATTTTTCTGGCTTGAACGCTCCGCCCTTCACCATGCTGTGATTTTAATTACATCCTAACACAGTTGGTTCTGAGCTTCCTATAAAAGCAGGCTTTACCATGTTATTAGCCATAGGTAAGTGTTCACACTAGGCAGTCAGCTCAGTTACCCATCCGATCTGAGATTACCTTGACGTTTGGTGGATGGGCTCACAACTTTTGTCCAAATCTTGTGCTAAGAATCTCATGTGTTTTTTCATAAATTTCCCTAGCCATTATGCTATTCACAGTTCACATATTGCACATTTCCTTGCCTTAGCACAGTAAATTTTGAGTGCAGCCATTGATCTATTTGCTATATGACTTTTTTGGTTATGCACCAGTTCAGATTAGATTGCTGTTCGGTCAGTTTTCTTATATTTACTATGTATTATTTTTCTGGCTTGAACGCTCCGCCCTTCACCATGCTGTGATTTTAATTACATCCTAACACAGTTGGTTCTGAGCTTCCTATAAAAGCAGGCTTTACCATGTTATTAGCCATAGGTAAGTGTTCACACTAGGCAGTCAGCTCAGTTACCCATCCGATCTGAGATTACCTTGACGTTTGGTGGATGGGCTCACAACTTTTGGCCAAATCTTGTGCTAAGAATCTCATGTGTTTTTTCATAAATTTCCCTAGCCATTATGCTATTCACATTTCACATATTGCACATTTCCTTGCCTTAGCACAGTAAATTTTGAGTGCAGCCATTGATCTATTAGATATATGAAAGTTACATATTTTGGATGTGCAACAGTAGGGCTACACACCAGTGCATTTTCTAAGCACAGCACCTAGCAGAAACAAAGAAATGGATTACTGCTTAACCGGGGCACCCATCTACCCCATGTGTAGACTTAAATGGAAGCTAACCTAGTGAGAGGACATGCAATACATTTGTCATCATTCTACGAGGTTCATACACCGAGATATGTGTAGAGATTGTTTTTCATATCTTCAAGAAAGAGTATTCAGCCACCCAGTGAGGTCTCCACAGGGGGAGTGCCTGGGTTTTGGGCACAAGTATAAGTTAAGGAGTGCTCATTTTGCAGCAGTTTTGCCCAGGAAACTAGCTGAGAGATGTTCTGTGATGCATCTGGATGTATCACCCCTCCCCCGCACTGCATGGTCTGCTATGAAATGACATAAGCAGCTGTAACATTATTTTTGTATTTAATCCTTATTATTTTGGCAGTTGTTCGTACATATGATACTTGTCTCATTTTATAATATCTTTTTACTCTTTCGTAAACATTGCTTACTTTTTAGAGTAAAATATATAAAATTACTAGCTTCGTTTCTCCTTGCTCTATAACGTACTTTCACATCCTCTGAAGTAAATTATGCTACTAATTTGGTTGGCTCCTGACCCATTAATAATTAAGGAACAAGAGCTGGTGGCAGCAGACTGTATTGAGCTTGTTGGGTAAAGCTGGCAGTGACAGAACGGGGTTTATAAGTGTATTGCTCGGCTGCGACTGAGAATAATTATTTCACCCTCACTGCTGTGTGAGCCCAATAGCCAGAACTTTGCAGGCAGCCTTTCTGGTGACTAATTATCCTAGGTGCAGTTCCCTGACTGACCTAAGGGTAAGTGGGCACAGAGAGCTGCAAATTCCAAACCGGAACTGGGAAGTGGGATATAGATAAATCCCCTTCAGGAAATGAACCGGGGCCAACCAAACAACCCTGGTTCATGACACCCCCCTTCCCCGTCATACTCACCCTCCTCGCACCTGCATCTCTGTCCCTGCATCTCCATTGTCTGGCGCCGGCAACTCTCCTCTCCTACGCTCAGCGGTCACACGGTACCGCTCATTAAGGTAATGAATGTGAGCTCCATGCCTAAGGGAGTGGAGACACATCCCTATTCATTACCTTAATGAGCGGTACCACGTGTCTGCTCAGCACAGGAGCAGAGAGCTGCCGTTGCTGTGACAACAGAGAAGCAGGGACAGAGATGCAGCGACGGAGGTTGAATATGATGTCTGCTCCCCCTTCCCCCGCCAGCATTCTGGACAATTGACTCATGTATTAGCTCAGGGGTGTGTCTTCAGCACAAAAAATTGTGCTGAAAATCTCAGCTTATACGCGAGTATATACAGTATTTTTTTAAAAACTTCATCTAGCCCTCCACTGTGGGCAATGGCTCTGATATCGGTACACACTGATGTACGGGTGGTCTCTTCAAAACCTGTAATGGACCTTCTGGGTAAATTATCAGGAGAGAAAGACCAGTTTAAGGTGTTTAGGGAGAGCTGTAGTTTATTTTGTATCTTTCTTCCCTGGTCGGTCGTCAGGGGATGAGTTACATTAAGCGGTAATAATCATATCCCTAGTGCAAGGGGGTCCTCAGACTTGAGCATTTTCCTTGTCCTCATAGATCCTAGAATGGTCTACAGTGGACCCCTTTTTTAGCATTTTAGGTTTGATTTATGACAAACTCAACAGGATCCAGGATGCTGAGACAAATAACATGAACAGGGGGGCCACACAGCTGAGGAATACTGCACTGACTTCTGACAGTGGCCCACTAAAGTCCTATGAAATGATGCAAGTCTAAGGTGTCAGTTTCACAAAAGTGTTTCCGAAGCCCTTTAAGAATGCTCTGGTTATTCATGATATCCCTTGGTCTCAAGTGGAGGCCATGACCCAGGACATACAAATGGACAGCAGAATCCATGAGGGACATTGCAAACAGAATGCTGCCCTATATACTTCCACAAAGAAAGTCCATTTACCAGAGGTGAAGCCATTGAAAGTTTGAATTGCTAGTCTTCCTGTTGTGCAGAGAATATGTAGATAAGATCTTGGATTCTGTCGGTACTGTCCTCTCACAGGACATTTTCTCAAGAAATGCCCAACCCATCCTCAAGCAATCAAACCATCGGGAGAATGTCAGAGTCTAGGTGATGGCCGAAGTAGGCATCCAGACAACCAAGTACCTTTTACTTCCTCTCACAGGGTACTGATGTTATCCTTCAAGAACCAGATGTTATCAGCATTGGCATTCCCTGACTGCGGGTCTGCTGCTAACTTTATTGATTTGGGACTGGTTCTAAAGTTAAGATTAATGACAGTTAGTTTAGAAAGACCTTTCAGACTTTTGCGATTGGCCAGATACCGTTAGTCTGGAATTTGGTCAAGAGTGTAACAGTGGATTTCACTCTACAAGTAGGAGCATTTCACTCTAAATCCATATACTGTTTTGTTTTGGATAATTTAGCTGCTGTGTTGGGACTCGGGAATTCATGGCAGCTTCTTCACAAAGCTGTCATTGATTGATGTCAGAAGCAAATTGTTAAATGGAGCCCCAATTGTTACAATATATGTCTAAAATCAGTACAAATATGCTCCGCTACTCTGAAGGGTGTGTCGGGGTTCCTGCAGGACTTCAGAATTGTGTTCTTGGAAAATGATGGGGAGATACTACCTGCACATTGTCCTGATTGTGCTAATAATCTTCTCCCTGTTGCAAAATTACCTAAAGTTCGCCTTTACAATTTGACTGGGCCTGAACGGACAGCCATGAAATAATATGTTAACAAAAGTTTATGAAAGAGTTATATCTGTCTGTCCTACTCCCCTATAGCTGCTTGACCATCATTGCTTCGATTTCCGAGAAGTAAATAAAATCAGTTAAAAATACAGTACATGCTAGCTTCCAGTCATCCCCAATCTATATTATTAGCCTCTGGGGGCTAAATGGTTTTCTAAACTTGATCACAGATGGGCTTAAAATTTAATATGCATCTGGAACGATGATTGGTGGAAAATGGCATTCCTAACATCAGAGGGTCTTATTTGAAAATCTTATCATGCCATTTAGCTTATGCAATGCACCTGCTGTTTTCCAAAATGTTCTAAATTATATTTTTGATGATTACATTGGAAGACTTTTTGTGATTTACCTGGATGATATTCAAATTTTCTCTCTCGATTTGGACTCACACCAGGAACATGTCCATGCAGAATTACAAAGGTTGAGGATGAACTTTGTTTGTAAAATTATTGAATGTTTTTTTCTGTTCTGGAAATTTTGTTCTTGGGATCTACCGAGAGGTTGAAGGTGACACTGGGAAGGTGATTAGATTCAACCTCGTGACCTTGAAGCTTTACAACATTTTCTTGGATTTGACAACTAATATAGGGAATTTGTCAAGGAATTTTCTAAAATTGCTAAACCTCTTACCAACCTCACGCGTAAGGGGGCGAATCTTAAGGTTTAATTGCCGAATGCTATCAGGGGTTTTGAAAAATTAAAATACTTCATTATGGATGCTTCAGAGGTTGGGTGGGGCCGTTTTTTTATGGGGGCCCAAAATGCTGAAGAACCTGTGTCCAACTGTCCATGTGCTTTTTTTCTCTGCTGAAAGAAGTTATGATATTGGGAATTGTGAGTTACTTGCTGTTTAACTGGCCTTTGAGGAATGGAGGCATTTTAAAAAAAAATGGGTGGTTCATCAAATTACTGTGTTCACATATCTCAAAAATCTAGCTTACACTGAGTCAGCTAAATGATTAACCCCCAGACAAGCCAGATGGCAGCTGTTCTTCTCTATTTTTAATTTATCTTTCAAATTAAGGCTTGGGTCCAAAAATGTGAATCCTGAAAATTTATCTAGCAGTCTCGATTCAATATCTCCTCCAGAACCTACGTCTTCCATTCTTCTTAAGGGTATTGTGGTCTTCATGATAACCTCATAATTGGAAGAGGAGATCCTTTCAAAAGTCCAGGTGTTGCCTCCTTATGCTGCTCCAGGGTCCAAATTACAAGTGCCTGTGTACCTAAGATTGCGTCTGTTACAAGAGTTTCATGTTTCATCTTGAAAGGTCATCCTGGGGTTACTGCTACACTGAAAACAATTGCTAGATTTTTTTGGTGACCATCAGAGCATAAAGATATTAAAGACTTTGTATCCACTTGTGAAGTCTGCACATGCGCAAGTCAGTCATAACCAGATAGCCAGGGAATTGGCTCCACTGTTAATTCCAGAAAGACGGTGGACCCAGTTTCCATGGATTTCAACACGGATTTGCCTTTGTCTGGTGGGAAACTACTATTTGGGTGGTTATTGACCAATTCTGCAACCAAGCTCATTTTTTTCCTTTGTCAGAATTACCTAATTCAAAGGTACTTTCCATGTTGTTTGTTCTCACATTGTAAGGCTACATAGGCTCCCTCTTAACATTGTGTCTGATAAGTGAGTGCAATTTGTCTCTAAATTCCGGAGAGCTTTTTGTTGCAAAATTAGAGATTGACTTGTCATTTTACTCTGCAGACCACCCTGAAACCATTAGTCAGACAGAGAGGTTAAATCAATCTTTGAAACAAATTTTAAGGTGCTTTGTAGCAGCTCGGCAGGAAGAACAACACTCAGGTAAATCAGTTCACTTGAACCTCGCAGTTTTTATATATTTGTTGTTTTCATCACAATTTTGATGGATTTTCTTGGATTGGTTCTGAATGTCCTGGGGTGGAAGTCGCTGTGAGACATAGGGATATCTGGAGGCAGGTTCAAAAGGACATTGGGACCGATGAGATTCACCGAAAATGGAATGCTGATAAAAGATGTTCGATGTTTCCTGTTTTAAAAGGTTGGAGAGAGGGTTTGGCTGTCATCAAGAAACAATAAACTTAAGGTACCTTTCAAAAGTTGGGTCCGAAGTTAATCAGTCCCTATGAAATTCTGGAAGTGGTCAATCAGGTGGCATTTAGGGTTAAGGTTCCTCCATCTCTCTGCATCCCTAATGCCTTCTATACATCCTTGTTGAAGGAATTTATTCCCTTGGTGGTGCCACCCTCATTCCCACCTCCTCCAGTTGCTTTTAGTGGCAGTTTAAAGTATGTGGTGCAGTGTTGCAAACTCTCATAGGGTCTGAAATTCCTTCCAACATCTCATCCACTGGAGGGGATTCAGACCCGAACAGAGATATTGGTTCCCAAGTCGAGAAGTGAAGGCCAAGCGGTTAGTCAGGACCTTCCATTCAAAAGTTTCCTGTGGATCTGATAGCCCCACTAGAAGATGGAGTACTGTAATGATTCAACCCTCAGTATGTCTGTCCAGTGAATGATAGCTCAGTTGTCCAGTCGGGTGCAGTGGCGCACTGAGCTTTCTGTGTTTTTATTGACAGCTCAGCCATCCAATCTGAGACTGGGAGGTGCTGAACTCTCACCAGATGCTGCCTATTCTCTTGATTGCTCAGCTATTTAACTGAGCTGGCAGTACCAGATAGTTGTCAGTTGTAGCTTCAGCTCTGTGTGGATTGTTTTCACAGAAGGTGTCAAAGTGCTTGGAGTGGGCTCAAAAGCAGAATTGCTGGCACCCTCAACTCAATATTTTGTTGCACACCTTTTAGAATAAATAACTGATATAAATCTCTTTAGACTCATGCTAGCCACTTCAGAACTCTCCAGTGCTGTGTTTCCATCTATTTCTGGGTGCTTCTTGTAGTATATTTGAGGTCGTTGTCCTCATGAAAGTCCCATGACTTAGGGCACAAACCTATCTTTCTGAGCACTACATTGTGACCCCAAATCATTTGGTAATCTTCAAATTTCATGCTGCCAGCACACAGTGGAGGCCCTAGTGCCAGAGGCGGCAAAATAACCCTCAAACATCTTCGAACCTCCACCATAATTGACTGTTTGATAATGTGTTCTTTTCTTTGTAGGCCTCGTTCCATTTTCAGTAAACAGTAGAATGATGTGATTTAGGAAAAAACTCTATCTCTGTCACATCTGTCCACAAGACACTTTACAAGAAAGATTTTGGCTTAGGCCTCTTTCACACTAGCATCGTGCACTGCACGTCGCTATGCGTCGTTTTGCAGAAAAACCGCATCCTGCCAAATTGCTTGCAGGATGCGTTTTTTCTCCATAGACTTTTATTAGCGATGCATTGCCACACGTCGTAACCGTCGTGCAATGGTTGCGTCATGTTGTGTCGGACCGTCGCCACCAAAAAACGTTGCATGTAACGTTTTTTGGTGCGTCGCGTGCAGCATTTCCGACCGCGCATGCGCGGCCGGAAATCTGCCCCCTCCTCCCCGGAGCTCAGAATGGGGCAGCGGATGCGTTGAAAAACTGCATCCGCTGCCCCCCTTATGCGACGCTTCCACAGTATGCGTTGATACGTCGCAACGTCGCATTGCGATGTGCGTCGTACAACGCTAGTGTGAAAGTAGTCTAACTCATGCACATTTGGCAAACTGCAGTCTAGCTTTTTTTTATGTCTCTGTGTCAGCAGTGGGGTCCACCTGGGTCTCCTCTCATAAGGTTTCATTTCATTCAAATGTCAAGGAATAACTCGCGTTGATTCTGATGCACCCTGAGCCTGCAGGACAGCTTCAAGTTCTTTTTAATTTGATTGGGGCTGCTTATCCCCATTCGGATTATGCACTGCAACCTTTCATCAATTTTTCTTTGCCATCCACATCAAGGGCGAATAGCTACAGTGAAAAAAAAATCACTGACTCTGGTGGAAAAATAATAAAATGTAACTTTTAATAATATTGTGAATAAATAATAATTCAAAACATTCACCGTGCTAGTGTGCAGTCTGTCCAATCAACCTCGAACACGGGGGATCACAAAAGACACTAATATAAGTATTAAAATAACATGTACGACACTGTATTCATAGACTTATGAACACCTTTTAATGACATGGCATAATGTCACTAGGTATCCTTTCTTAAGAGAAGTGTTTGATATTTATTGCACTATATCCTTATCCTGAGAATATGCCACTGTCTTATTCCGATCAGCAGGCTAAAGTGCTAATGCTACTGCATATAATCCCCAATGGAATAACAAATCTCCCTAGTGCAGCATCAATCTATTAACTACACAAAGGCTCTTTTGCTCAATTGAAACAAAATAGTGACATCCAGTGACTGAATGGATGCACTCATTCATTCAGTCCCTAAAAGCCACTCCTCATAGGCACATTCTATCCCTTTATTCTCATAGGAATCCCATATATACAGTCTGCCAGAGATGCTAAGCCATACACTTAGAGCTCTATCACATCTCAGCAGTTTTGCCTCTTCCCCATATTTGTAATGGGATTAGTATATTCATAATCTGCCTGAGATGTAGAGCCGTGATATTAGATTCTAGCACACCATGGCAGCGTCGCCTCAACGCGTTTCGCCCTACACGATCATATTAGGGTACATCAGGAGGCTTAACCCTTCAGCATTTGTCCTTATGATTTTACAATGGAGCATAATACTCCCGGCCACGATGAGAGCTGCGTGCGGTGGCACGGACACCGGACCAATATAGACACCGACCCGCCTCCCCTCTCTGACGTGCACACACACTGATCAACCAACGACTCCCTAACATGGAGCCAATGAAAAGCGGCCACGAATAATGATGGTGCCACTTCGTCAGCTGGGAGGCGGCCTTCTCTAGGTAGCACAAACACAGATAGAATCGCAGAAGAAGCTACCAAAAGGTAGCACCAAAATTAACTTTACATAGCGCTACATTCAAAATCATAGACCAACAGTGTTTTACATACAAAAGGTGAAACACAAACAGGACAGGGAGTGAAAACCAGTGATCAATCAATACTCCGCTTTTTTTATTAAACATCACTAAAAGCAACAACTCCTGGTGCCCCCCTCAGCGTGACACGGTGGTGCAGTCACCCACGACAATCGGTCTCGGATACGGACTGTTTTGACGCCCGATTGCAGTGCGGAGCATACAATTTTTATTTGTGAGTATTGCACAATAAAGATATTTGCGTTGAACTGGGTCACTGTCTCATTACTGCACAGTGTAAACACCACCGCTCTACACAATCAACAAGCTTCTTACACTTCCCAACTGGAATTTTTGACCACTCTTCTTTTGCAAACTGCTAAATCTCTCTCATATTTGAAGGCCCTTCTCTATACAGCAATTTAAGATCTCTCCACAGTTGTTCATTGAGATTTAGATCAGGACTCATTGCTGCCACTTCAGAACTCTCCAGTGCTGTGTTTCCCTTTATTTCTGGGTGCTTCTTGAATTATGTTTTGGGTCGTTGTCCTGCTGAAAGACCCATGACTTAGGGCACAAACTTAGCTTTCTAAGCACTAGATTGTGACCCCAAATCCTTAGGTAATCTTCAGATTTCATGATGCTTAGCACACAGTCAAGGCAAAAGTGCCAGAGGCATCAAAATAACCCCCAAACATCTCCGAACCTCCACCATATTTGACTGTTTGACAATGTATTCTTTCTTTGTAGGCGTCATTTCATTTTCGGTAAACAGTAGAATGATGTGGTTTATGAAAAAGCTCTATCTTTGTCACATCTGTCCACAAGACACTTTACAAGAAAGATTTTGGCTTACTCGCGCACATTTGGCAATATGCAGTCTAGCTTTTTTATGTCTATGTCAGCAGTGGGTTCCACCTGGATCTCCTGCCATAGGGTTTCATTTCATTCAAATGTCCAGGAATAACTCGCATTGATATTGATGCCCTCTGAGCCTGCACAACAGCTTCAAGTTCTTTTTAATTTGATTGGGGCTGCTTTTCCCCATTCAGATTATTCTGCACTGCAACCTTTCATCAATTTTTCTCTTACATCCACATCGAGAGTGATTTGCTACAGTGCCAGATTAGCTACAGTGCCATAGGTTGTAAATGTCTTTATTATTTTGCACACAATGGACATAGGAACATCAAGATCTCTGAAGATGGACTTTATTTTTGTCAACAATTTTTGTTTTCAAGTCCTCAGACAGATCTCTTCTCTTTCTGCTCTCCATGCTTAGTGTGGCACATACAGACACACAATGCAAAGATTGAGTCAACTTCTTCAATTCTTACCTGGTTTCAGGTGTGATTTTTATATTGGAGAAGAATCCAGCAAGATACTGCGATCTTGTAATAAAATACAGCTTTTAATAAGCCATTTAAAATACAAATAAATACATTGCTATGTTTAGTGGCGCTCTTATACTAACGGTATAACTCCTACAGAATTAGTGTCTCAACCAGTTGGACCAACCAAAATACGAATAAAAGTTATAAATAATTTGCACTGGTTTCAGGTACTAAAGCTTCCTTCTCTGTACTGAAAAAATTGCTAGCCTTAACGTACCGTCACACTCAGCGACGCTGCAGCGATATAGACAACGAGCCGATCGCTGAAGCGTCGCTGTTTAGGTCGCTGGGGAGCTGTCACACAGACAGCTCTCTCCAGTGACCAACGATCAGGGGAACGACTTCGGCATCGTTAAAACTGTCTTCAACGATGCCGAAGTCCCCCTGCAGCACCCTGGTAACCAGGGTAAACATTGGGTTACTAAGTGCAGGGCCGATCTTAGTAACCCGATATTTACCCTGGTTACCATTGTAAAAGTAAAAAAAAAAACACTACATACTCAACTTCTGATGTCTGTCACGTCCCCCGGCGTCCGAGCTGCTGCTCAAAGCTTCCTGCACTGAATGTGTCAGGGCTCTGCTTTACGGCCGGCACTGACACATTCAGTGCAGGAAGCTCTGAGCAGCAGCGCGGACGCCGGGGGACATGACAGACATCAGAAGGTGAGTATGTACTGTTAGGTAGGGTAAATATCGGGTTATTAAGTGCGGCCCTGCGCTTAGTAACCCGATATTTACCCTGGTTACCATTGTAAAACATTGCTGGCATCGTTGCTTTTGCTGTCAAACACGACGATACACACCGACCTAACGACGAAATAAGGTGCTGGCCTTCTAGCTCCGACCAAGGATATCACAGCGGGATCCAGATCGCTGCTGCGTGTCAAAGACAACGATATCGCTATCCAGGACGCTGCAACATCACGGATCGTTCTCGTTCTCATTGGAAAGTTGTTCAGTGTGAAGGTACCTTTAATCCAATGTTTTAATGTTCAATAACACTGATGAGACCTTAAGGGCAAATGCCAAACAGAGGGGACTTTACCTTCAGATACTGGTGACAGGTCCTGATGATTAAAGTGCCTCAGTGCGTGAGGTAGATGTCCTTCGGATACTAATGCAGAGTCCTGATGATTAAGGTGCTTGAGTGTATGTGGTTGTGAATTCCGTTCTCGGGCTCCCTCCTGTGGTCGTGAATGGTACTTTGGTGAGTTCTGTCCTTGGACACCCTCTGGTGGCTTTGAGTGGAACTGCTGATCTTTGAGGTTGGCTTTCTCAGCTGCCCTCGTTTATTGCTTCTGCTCGCTTCCCTATTTAACTCTGCCCAGGTCGTTAGTTCATGCCAGCTGTCAATGTCTCAGTACTGGTTCAGATCTCTCTTGGAATTCTCAGATGACCTGACTACTCCAGCAGAAGCTAAGTCCTTGCTAGTCATTTGCTGTTCATTGGTTTTTGAATATATTTTTCAGTACATGCTATGTTTCAGTCCAGCCTGCTATTATGATATTTCCTTGCTAGCTGGAAGCTCTGGGGGTGCAGAGCTGCACCTCCACACCGTGAGCCGGTGTGGAGGTCTTTTTGCACACTCTGCGTGGTTTTTGTAGTTTTTTATACTGACCGCATAGTTCCCTTTCCTATCCTCTGTCTTTCTAGAGAAGATTCGGCATCCTTTGCTAAAATCTGTTTCATTCCTGTGTTTGTCACTTCCCTCTTAACTCACAGTTAATATTTGTGGGGGGCTACCTTTACTTTGGGGAATTTCTCTGAGGCAAGGTAGGCTACTATTTCTATCTTTAGGGGTAGTTAGCTCTTAGGCTGTGAAGAGGCGTCTAGGGAGAGTTAGGTACGCTCCACGGCTATTTCTAGTGTGTGTGATAGGATTAGGGATTGCGGTCAGTAGAGTTACCACTTCCTCAGAGCTTGTCCCAGGTTTTCTGTTTTAACCATCAGGTCACTTCGGGTGCTTCTAACCACCAGGTCATAACAGTACAGCTGGCCCACAAAGTGTTAATGCATCTCAAAAGAGGGATAAGAGAAGTTCTGAGTCATTTTTTTTTCTTTGCAGCTTGTTTTGTCTTTCTTTTCCCCTTAACCTCTGGGTGGTTCAGGACTCAGGTGTAGATATGGATATTCAAGGTTTGTCCTCTTGTGTGGATCAACTCACTGCTAGGGTACAGAGTATTCAAGATTATGTAGTTCAGAATCCGATGTTAGAGCCTAGAATTCCAATTCCTGATTTGTTTTCTGGGGATAGATCTAAATTTTTGAATTTCAAAAATAATTGCAGACTGTTTCCTGCTCTGAAACCCCGCTCCTCTGGTGATCCCATTCAGCAAGTAAAGATTATTATTTCTTTGTTGCGTGGTGACCCGCAAGACTGGGCATTCTCCCTTGGGCCAGGAAATCCTGCATTGCTTAATGTGGATGCATTTTTTCTAGCGCTTGGATTGCTTTATGATGAACCTAATTCTGTGGATCAGGCAGAAAAGATCTTGCTGACTCTATGTCAGGGTCAGGATGAGGCAGAAGTATATTGCCAGAAGTTTAGAAAGTGGTCTGTGCTTACTCAATGGAATGAGTGTGCCCTGGCAGCAATTTTCAGAAAGGGTCTTTCTGAAGCCCTTAAGGATGTTATGGTGGGGTTCCCCACGCCTGCTGGTCTGAATGAGTCTGTCTTTGGCCATTCAGATTGATCGGCGTTTGCGCCATTTGGCGGTGTCCTCTGAGCGGAGGCCTGAGCTTATGCAATGTGATAGGACTTTGACCAGAGCTGAACGGCAAGAACACAGACGTCAGAATGGGCTGTGTTTTTACTGTGGTGACTCCTCTCATACTATCTCTGATTGTCCTAAGCGCACTAAGAGGTTCGCTAGGTCTGTCACCATTAGTACTTTGCAGCCTAAATTTCTCTTATCTGTTACTCTGATTTGCTCACTGTCGTCCTACTCTGTTATGGCATTTGTGGATGTCCTAATAGGTCCAGGTTAAATGAATTGCATGAATTAGTCTTTGGTGACTTGTAGATACTCTTGTGAAGATTAGAAAGCGCTGTCCCAGCCAATTGACAAGCGCTTGGTTCCGGCGTCCAGCGGTACTAGTATAAGCATGTGTGTGCTTACAGGACCTGTAGGACCTACACGTGACATCTTCAGTCATGTGACACTAGATGGACATGTGGTGCGTGCGCTAAGGTGTGATGGACAGATAGGACCATAGCTAGAGGACTGTGTTATGGACACTGATGATTTGTTTTTGCCTGCTCTAAAGGCTGTTTTCCTTTTTGTTGGTGCTTCTGGGTTATGAAGCAAATAAACACATATTTACTTTAAAAGGAACGTGCCTCCTGTCTTCCTCATGATACACCTGAGTGAGTACAATCCCTACAGTTGGTGCTACACTGCAGGCATTGGTCCAGGAGGTACCTGGGAGGATAACAGTGGGTGGCTTGCTGTTGGTCGATGGGTCCATGAACTCTGGGCTGCATTGTGTGGATTAGCGACTCCACGAAATCTGGGCAGGTGCTGTGGATCGACGGGTCAACGAAGTCTGCAGAGTAGAGCCCTGCAGAGCGGTGCAGACTCGTGCAGAGAGGTGCAGAGTCTTTCGGAGCAGTGAAGAGCCTAGCAGAGCAGTGCGGAGCCTCACTATGCAGAGCCATGCAGAGCCTTGCGGAGCCAGACAGTGCCGAGTAGAATTATTATTATTATTATTATTATTTATTGTTATAGCGCCATTTATTCCATGGCACTTTACATGTGAGGAGGGGTATACATAATAAAAACAAGTACAATAATCTTAAACAATACAAGTCATAACTGGTACAGGAGGAGTGAGGACCCTGCCCGCGAAGGCTCACAATCTACAAGGGATGGGTGAGAATACAGTAGGTGAGGACAGAGCTGGTCATGCAGCGGTTTGGTTGATTGGTGGTTACTGCAGGTTGTAGGCTTGTCGGAAGATGCAGAGAATGATGCAGAGCCTCGCTGTGAGATACTGTTTGGGCAGATAGAATGCTGTGCACAGGCGATGAGCACCTGAGAGGACACAGGGAGTCCACAGCATGCACCCCAAGGAGGGATGGTTGCCTGAAAAGGGGTGGAGTCCGGAAAGGGGGGGTGACCAAAACAGGGATGGTTGCACAAAAAGGGTGGAGTACTAAAAGGGGGCGGTAACCCAAACAGGGATGGTTGCCCAGAAAGGGGTGGAGTGCCAAAAGGGGCAGTGACCCTAAATGGGGTGGAGTCCCAAATAGGGGCGGTGACCTAAATAGGAGTGATGGCCCAAAAAGGGCGACAGTTGTGCCATTGGTCTGTAGCCAGGTACAGTGAAATTTACAGTGTGGATTGCTCGGCCAATGAGGCATCACAACTGTGTCCCATCAAGCTGGATGGAGAAGATGTGATGGGACTGATAGACCCGGGGAGTGGAGTGTCCTTGCTAAGAGCCCCTCTGGAACACTTTAGGTCATCTTGGACGAAAGTAAGCGGCGGATGTGAGGATGTTAAAGGTCTTCTAATAGCCTGCAAGTACACTGACGTGGCTGAGGTTTCCACATACCACTAGGTGAGTGTAGATCCGGACTTACGGCATCCTGTGGTAATAGGTCAGGACATGGAAGCACTGTAGGACTGCTGGATAAAGTGAGAGGTGTCTGTAGAAATAATGTGTATAAGATCTAATAATGAGGAGAATGCGCCTCCTAGAGGTGGTAGTCCTGAGTTAGGCATGACCCAGAGAAATTGTGGACGGGCTCAACTTAGCGACACGACGGAGAAGGCAGTACGAGAAAGTATGATCGGACGGAAGTGTGGGTCTGACCAACTCTGGAACTTGGCAGAGGTGACCAAAAGTGTGACCGTTGAAGATAGGGTAGCTCCAGGAAAGGGGTCTGACAACTGTTTAAGTGGGGACTGATGGCTCCAGGATGACAGACTGAGTAGTGGTGACTCCCATTCAGACGACGACACAAGGGGAAAAGAGAGAGCATATAAGAAGAGGTGTAAGATGAACAATAAAATAACAATGTTTTAGTAGAAATAATTTAAAAGACAAACAACGTTAAAAAGTGCCAATACAGTGCAAGGTGATGAGCCAAAGAAAGTAAGTGGCACCAGCAGATGGCAGGCAAGAGCAAGATGTAATGCGAATGATCAACGTAGTGAAGATTGAAAATACACAAATAAGTATCAACATAAATATAACTTGTATCCAGAGACTAGAAAAAAATCATATAGTGTATTGACTATATTCCCATAACCCTCAAAATTACAGCTAAAGTTCCTGCAATACACATTGGAAAGAACGCTGGAGCATAGATGTGAAAACAAATTAAGCAAATAAACCCGTGGACTTTGAAAGGAACATGCCTCATGTCTTCCTCCTGATGCAGCTGAGAGAGTACAATCCCTACAATCGGGTATTCTAGAATATGCATGTCCCCGTAGTATATGGACAATGATGATTCCAGAATTCGCGGCAGACTGTGCCCGTCGCTGATTGGTCGAGGCAACCTTTAGGACATCATCGTCGCCATGGCAACCATTATGACTTCTACGTCGATACTGTGCCCGTCGCTGATTGGTCGAGGCCTGGCGGCCTCGACCAATCAGAGACGTGGGATTTCCAGGACAGACAGACAGACAGACAGAAAGACAGACAGACAGAAAGACAGACAGACAGACAGACGGAAAAACCCTTAGACAATTATATATACATATATATATATATATATATATATATATATATATATATATATATATATATATATATATATATATATATATATATATACAGTGGGGCAAAAAAGTATTTAGTCAGTCAGCAATAGTGCAAGTTCCACCACTTAAAAAGATGAGAGGCGTCTGTAATTTACATCATAGGTAGACCTCAACTATGGGAGACAAACTGAGAAAAAAAAATCCAGAAAATCACATTGTCTGTTTTTTTATCATTTTATTTGCATATTATGGTGGAAAATAAGTATTTGGTCAGAAACAAAATTTCATCTCAATACTTTGTAATATATCCTTTGTTGGCAATGACAGAGGTCAAACGTTTTCTGTAAGTCTTCACAAGGTTGCCACACACTGTTGTTGGTATGTTGGCCCATTCCTCCATGCAGATCTCCTCTAGAGCAGTGATGTTTTTGGCTTTTCGCTTGGCAACACGGACTTTCAACTCCCTCCAAAGGTTTTCTATAGGGTTGAGATCTGGAGACTGGCTAGGCCACTCCAGGACCTTGAAATGCTTCTTACGAAGCCACTCCTTCATTGCCCTGGCGGGGAGCTTTGGATCATTGTCATGTTGAAAGACCCAGCCACGTTTCATCTTCAATGCCCTTGCTGATGGAAGGAGGTTTGCACTCAAAATCTCACGATACATGGCCCCATTCATTCTTTCATGTACCCGGATCAGTCGTCCTGGCCCCTTTGCAGAGAAACAGCCCCAAAGCATGATGTATCCACCACTATGCTTTACAGTAGGTATGGTGTTTGATGGATGCAACTCAGTATTCTTTTTCCTCCAAACACGACAAGTTGTGTTTCTACCAAACAGTTCCAGTTTGGTTTCATCAGACCATAGGACATTCTCCCCAAACTCCTCTGGATCATCCAAATGCTCTCTAGCAAACTTCAGACGGGCCCGGACATGTACTGGCTTAAGCAGTGGGACACGTCTGGCACTGCAGGATCTGAGTCCATGGTGGCGTAGTGTGTTACTTATGGTAGGCCTTGTTACATTGGTCCCAGCTCTCTGCAGTTCATTCACTAGGTCCCCCCGCGTGGTTCTGGGATTTTTGCTCACCGTTCTTGTGATCATTCTGACCCCACGGGGTGGGATTTTGCGTGGAGCCCCAGATCGAGGGAGATTATCAGTGGTCTTGAATGTCTTCCATTTTCTAATTATTGCTCCCACTGTTGATTTCTTCACTCCAAGCTGGTTGGCTATTGCAGATTCAGTCTTCCCAGCCTGGTGCAGGGCTACAATTTTGTTTCTGGTGTCCTTTGACAGCTCTTTGGTCTTCACCATAGTGGAGTTTGGAGTCAGACTGTTTGAGGGTGTGCACAGGTGTCTTTTTATACTGATAACAAGTTTAAACAGGTGCCATTACTACAGGTAATGAGTGGAGGAAAGAGGAGACTCTTAAAGAAGAAGTTACAGGTCTGTGAGAGCCAGAAATCTTGATTGTTTGTTTTTGACCAAATACTTATTTTCCACCATAATATGCAAATAAAATGATAAAAAAACAGACAATGTGATTTTCTGGATTTTTTTTTCTCAGTTTGTCTCCCATAGTTGAGGTCTACCTATGATGTAAATTACAGACGCCTCTCATCTTTTTAAGTGGTGGAACTTGCACTATTGCTGACTGACTAAATACTTTTTTGCCCCACTGTATATATATATATATATATATGGGAACAATAATATGTATAAAAACAAGCATAGAAAAACCTGAGACAAAAAATATGAGCAATTTTAATATTGCAGGATAAGATCCTGTCTGTGGTTGAGACGGTATTCTGTTTCCAAGTGTGTATATCCAGAATCACTCTCTATTCTCTTTCTATAATACAAAATTTCAGACAGCTCACATCACCTTTATGGACATTTGCAAAGTGTTTAGACATTCCAGAAGAAGATAAAGCCTGGGGATTAGCAGCGTCAGAAATGTGCTGTCTGATTCTTGCTTTGATGGGACATGTCATACTTCCTACATTTTGTAGTTTGCGGACAGTGCATTCTATAAGGTAATTGACAAATGTGTAATAGCAATTTATGAAATCATGTACATGTCTACTAGTAGAAATATGTGAATATTGATATTTATTTGACATGCTATGCAACGCTTCGTGCCACATCTAAAAAAAACCTGTTGATCCAACCAGGTTTTTTAACCTGCTGAGTGTGAACTGGGCTGATCACTGGAAAATAATCTGGGCGAACGTGAAGAGCCTACAGTAGGGGCTTTTTTTTATTTATGTACTGTATGTTATTGTTTAGTACATGTTTTAGTTTGTTATCTTGATTTAATATTGGAATATATTTTTTGATAATTCCAGTAATATTATTGAAATTTATATATTCTATAAAGTCCATGGCATGGCTTCTAATTGAGTACCTCCCTGCACAAAAAGGAGATCGTCGATATATCTACCATACTAAATTATATGTTTGCTACGTAAGTTATTATCATTGTAGAGATACAGTTCCTCCCATATTGACATCACTAAATTCGCTGGAACCGGAAAAAAATTGGCTCCCATATTGACTCCAGATTTTCGTAAAAAATAACGTCAGTCAAAACTGAAATAATTATGTTTCAAGAGGAAGTTGATGGCAGACAGTAAGAAATCCTTAGTTGTGGTTTCGTAGGAGCTGTAGGTGTCAAGATTGTATGATAAAAAGGAGATGGCAATATTGTGTGGAATAGAGGGGTAGGGACCCACCACATCACAAGAAAACCTGTTGAATTCTTTTTTCCAATCAATTTCATTAAAGACACCATTCACAAATTTGGTGTCTCTGATGAAACTACATGTAGCATGATATATAGCAGAGGTGTCAAACTGCACTCCTCGAGGGCCGCAAACAGGTCATGTTTTCAGGATTTCCTTGTATTGCACATGTGATAATTTAATCACCTGCACAGAATGATTCCAGCACCTTGTGGAATGCTAAGGAAATCCTGAAAATATCACCTGTTTGCGGCCCTTGAGGAATGCAGTTTGACACCTCTGATATATAGGCTATTGTGGGGTGTTCCACATACAAATACTCATATCTTTTTGTTAATGGCTCCTGTAAATAAACCCTAGAATTAGGAATTTAGGACCTGAGAATGACGTTGCGGCTTGTGATTGGTCGCGTGGCGGTCACATGAGCGGCACGCGACCAATCAGAAGCCGTGACGTCATGGAAGGCCCTAAACGCGCTCATTTTAAGCAAAGAAGGCTGCCGGTTAACAGCGGTAAGGTGCAGGGGCCTCCGGAGAGGTGAGTATATCAATATTTTTTATTTTAATTCTTTATTTTACACATTAATATGGATCCCAGGGCCTGAAGGAGAGTTTCCTCTCCTTCAGACCCTGGGAACCATCAGGATACCTTCCGATACTTGGTGTCCCATTGACTTGTATTGGTATCTGGTATCGGTATCGGCGATATCCGATACTTTTCGGGTATCGGCCGATACTATCCGATACCGATACTTTCAAGTATCGGACGGTATTGCTCAACACTAGTGGTAATGTCTCGGGATTCAAAGTTCATAAGTTTAAGATTAGTGATGAGCGAGCATGCTCGTAACCACTCGGTGCTCGCCCGAGTATCTCACTGCTCGAGATGCTCAGAGCCAAAGAGCATGCAGGGGTTGTCTGCACACACTGTAATACCGCAGCCATGTTGGTTGTGGCATTACAGTGATTGGCTGGCCGCACAGCGTCATCAGGTCTATATCAGACCTGGTGCCGCCATGCTCGTCACAGTCTGCTCCGGAATCAGGCAGTGTATGAAGAGTTGCTGCTGAGCTAGGGAGAGATTTTTTTGCTTCGTACTTAGTGTGGGTATACTATATATAATATACATATCCATCTCAACTAACAGTCCTTCTGAGGACTAATAAAGCTGCATGTATATCAATTCTAGGCAGGCAGCATATGTGGCAGACGCAGTACATATAGCAAGAGGGTCCATTTCAGTTCTGTCTGCTGCTGCCTATTGCATATATTTATAGCCATGGCCCCAGGTATCAGGGGCCAGGAATCATTTTTATTTGGTTTAAAAGCAACAAAGAGAACACCATTTTTCTGCTCCATTTGCTTGTTGGCACTGCAGAATACAGCCAGATCCTTTCCATATTACAGCTCTAAAAATCCAGCTATTTTAAACTGGGGTTTGTTGTTCACATGGATCACATAACAGTGTGATCAAAATTGCGGTATTTCAGGCCTCCATTTAAATTTTGTTGCAGTGTCTTAGCCAATCTAATGACACCAGTTTGCTGAAAAAAAATAGTTACCTACAGGCAAAATATTTTAAACTGGAGTTTGTCAGTCACATATCAGTGCGCTCAAAATTGTGCCATTTCAGGCCTCAATTTAAATTTTGTTGCAGTGTCATAGTCAAGTCATTAACACCAGCTTGCTGAAAAAAAAAAGTTACTCACAGGCCAGATATTTTAAACTCTGGTTTTCTGTCACACGGATCACATATAAGTTCACTCCAAATTCAGCCATTTGTAGTGAACGTGGAACATATTGTCCTACATTTAAAATGGGCAAGGCACGTGGCAAGAGACGGGAATTTGGACATGATGGTGATGGTGTGGTGCATGCAGAGGCCGAGGCCATGGGCAAGGTGAAATTGTGCCTCAACAAACACACATATCTTCTCGCCCGACCTTCCTGTTCCAAATACTAGGGAACCGCAGCAGCACACTACTATTGAAATCAGAGCAGTGTCCAAAGGTTATTGTTTGGATAGCAGATATTGCTTCCAATTTGCCACCAACACCACCACCCTGTCTTCCACATGGTCAAGTCTCAGTACCTGTGAATCTGGACAACATATTCCTCACCCTGATCCTCCTTCCTTCCACTATGCCAAGTGTCCGGAGACAACTGATCCCACACTTGGACACTCCAAAGAGCTGTTCACTTTTCCATTTATCGAATCAGCCATCTCGCCCAGTCCACTTGAAGCGGGGCAAGAGGAGATCACATGTAACAATGCCAAAATATTTGAGGAGCCATGGTTACACGAACGCAATGGTGGGAAAGTGTCACAAGAGGTGGACGATGATGAGACACAATTGCCAGAAAGTCAGGAGGAGGAGCAGGGTGCATATGTGAAAAACGAAGTGATGGATGATATATAGTGTTGAGCATTCCGATACCGCAAGTATCGGGTATCGGCCGATACTTGCGGGTATCGGAATTCCGATACCGAGATCCGATACTTTTGTGGTATCGGGTATCGGTATCGAAACAACATTAATGTGTAAAATACAACATTAATGTGTAAAATAAAGAATTAAAATAAAAAATATTGCTATACTCACCTCTCCGACGCAGCCTGGACCTCACCGAGGGAACCGGCAGCGTTGTTTGCTTAAAATGCGCGCGTTTCCTTCCTTCCGTGACGTCACGGCTTCTGATTGGTCGCGTGCCGCCCATGTGGCCGCGACGCGACCAATCACAGCAAGCCGTGACGTAATTTTGAGGTCCTGGATGCCTAATTCTAGGCATTCAGGATTTTAAAATTGCGTTCCGGCTTGTGATTGGTCGCGTCGCGGTCACATGGGCGACGCGACCAATCACAAGCCGTGACGTCACGGGAGGCAGGAGACGCGCGCATTTTTAAAATTACGTCACGGCTTGTGATTGGTTGCGTGCCGCCCATGTGGCCGCGACGCGACCAATCACAGCAAGCCGTGACGTAATTTCAGGTCCTGAATGCAGAAATAGGCATCTATAAAACGCAAGCAGCCAACGCCCCACAGGCCACACTATTAAATTCTTACATTTCTTGACCGATTTCGCTCAAAATGTTGCCTTTTAGGCTCATGGAAATGGAAGCTTTCTGCAACCTGATGGCGGCAGCCGTCGCAAGGTACTCTGTCCCCAGCAGCCACTATCTCTTCCGGTGTGCCGTGCCCGCATTACACAAGCACATGTCCCACAACATTAGAAGTGCCCTCAACAATGCAGTTACTGGGAAAGTCCACCTAAGCACGAACATGTAGACAAGTGCTTTTTGGCATGGATGGTACATCTCTCTGAAGGCACACTGAGTTAACATAGTGGAATCCGGGACTCAGTCGGTCCTTGGGATAGAGCATGTCATCCTGACGCTGAGGATTACATGCCCAAGATCAATTATGGTTGCCCCCACAGTCTACAGCTCCTGCACCTCATCCTCCTCCTCCTCCTTATAATAAAACTCCATCTCCAAAATGACCACATCAGTCACAAGCTGGAAGCTTTGCAGCACTGCCTCAGCCAAGCGGAAAAAGGCTGTGCTGAAGCTAATATGCTTAAGTGACAAACCAAACAATGCTAAAGAGTTGTCTACAGCTCTGAAAGAGCAGGCAAATCTGTGGCTGACCCTGCTGAACCTAAAGTCAGGCATGGTCGTATGTGACAATGGCTGAAACCTGGTGGCAGTTCTGAGGTGAGGCGAGCTCACGCACGTACCATGCCTGGCCCATGTGCTTAACATTCGTGGTTCTTAAAACCTATCCAAAGCTATCGGATCTGCTTGTAAAGTACGCTGCCTTTGTGCCCATTTTGGAAAGTTAGATACAGCTTCTGCTGCCTTTGCCGTGCTTCAGCAGTGTCTGCAGCTTCCGCCTCACTGACTGGTGTGTGATGTCCCCACAATTTGGAACTCTACACTGCATATGTTGGGAAGGATTTGTGAGCAGAAGAGGGCAATTGTTGACTACCAGCATCAACAAGGCCATCATTATTCAGTTTAGCCTCCACACATAAGACCTCAGTAGTGGACATGGATGTCAGACATATGTACCATCCTCCAAAACTTACGTCATAATTAGCATCACCATCCTGCTTCTCTGTCTTCTGAAACACTCTCTGCTCACAATCAAACAGGATGCATTGCAGACAGAGCACGAAGAGATGGAGCAAGGAACCAAACAGAGTTATTACACACAGCTCAGCCTCATCTCAATCCAATGTGGATTGGGTCACATTGAGAAAGAGGAGGAGGAGGAAGAACAGGAGCTAATTTCATGTGCTAAAAACGGTAATACCTGCAAAATAATCATACCGTCTGTTCAGCATGGATGGCTTGATGACAGGGAGGCAGAAGAGGAGGAGGAGAGCATGGTCAATTGTCCTCTTGGTGAGAACATGGAAGTCTTGCCTGTTAGCAATCTGGTTTTCATGGCTGAGTTTATGTTACGCTGTCTTTCCCGTGACCCTCGCGTTCTCAGAGTTTTCGGTGATAGTCATTATTGGTTGGTGACACTTCTAGACTCACGCTACAAGAATAACTTTCTATTTCTTATTCCCGAGGCGAACAGGTCTACTAAAATGGGGCAGTACCAGAAGGCCCTTGTTGCTGAATTATTAAAAAATTCCCATCTGAAAACGCTGGTGGCAGAGATCACAGTTTGGTGGACAACCAAGGAGTACAGGTGAGAGACACTGAACTCCAATGCAGCAGAGGCAGGGAGACACTGGCAAAGTTCTGGTAGAGTTATCTCAGTCCCTCCCATCACACAGGCACTGAGACGTGGGGCACTCGCACAAAGAGTGCAAAGTTTGGAAGACGCTGAGAGAGTACCTTGCTGACTGTACCAACGTCCTCCGTGATTCCTCTGTGCTTTATAATTTTTAGGTATCCAAGCTGGACACGAGGCAGGAACTGCCTCTCTATGCCTTGGAGGTCCTGGCCGGCCCTGCCGCTAGCATTTTGTCAAATTGTGTTTTTAGCGCCACTGGTGGAATTATAACTGACAAGAGAATCCACCTGTCAACTGAAAATACTGACAAGCTGTCTCTTACAAAAATGAACAAGGGCTGAATTGAGCCAAACTTCTCAACACAACTGAATGATAGCAGCATAACTTAAACTCTAATCAAGTGTCTTCTTTTGGTAGGTCTATTCTCATACACCTCTTCACACCCACACATGGGTATGTGCTTCCTAATTCTGAATACCTGCTGCTGTTATCCTCCTCCTTCTCCTCATCCTCCACCACCAAATCACCAGGGTGACCGTGGTCCATGATGCCACACCCACATATTTTTTTAAAGGGTGTTTTAAAAACACTCTGATGCCCGTTCTTTATTTTTATATAGCGCTAACATATTCCGCAGCGCTTTACAGTTTGCACACATCATCGCTATCCCCAGTGGGGCTCACAATCTAAGTCAGTATGTTCATGTATACCACCCAGGGGTAAATGTTTGTCAGCCCATACACTTATTGTATGGGCATTACCAGTATAGGAAACCCGCTTCCTTCTAATGGGAATTTTTTATGAGGCCCTCCTCCATGTCTCTTCCAAGGGGCATTGTAGTGAATCAAATTTTTGGCAGCCCTTGCATTCACTGCATAGGCAAACACTATGGGAGACCCGCTCCTTTCTAATGGGAACATTATTTTATGAGGTCCTCCTCCACGTCTCTTCCATTGGGCATTGTAGTGCCTCTAAGTTTTTGGCAGCCCTTGCATACACTGCTTAGGCAAACAGTATGGGAGACCCACTTCCTAATAATGGGAACATTTTTTCATGAGGCCCTTTGGTACGTCTCGTCAAAGGGTTATTATGGTGCATCAAAATTTTTGGCAGCTCTTGCATTCAATGCATAGGCAAACATTATGGGAGACCCATTCTTAATAATGGGAACATTATTTTCAGGGGGCACTAATCTACGTTTCTTCAAAGGCGTATTTTGGTGCGTCCAAATTTTTGGCAGCTCTTGCATTCGCTGCATAGGCTAATAGTATGGGAGACCCACTTCCTAATAATGTGAACATTTTTTATGAGGTCCTCCGGTATGTCTCGTCAAAGGGGTGTTATTGTGTGTTCTAATTTTTGGCAGCTTAAGCATTCACTGCATAGGCAAACAGTATGGGAGACCCATTACTAGTGTTGAGCGATACCGTCCGATACTTGAAAGTATCGGTATCGGATAGTATCGGCCGATACCCGAAAAGTATCGGATATCGCCGATACCGATACCCGATACCAATACAAGTCAATGGGACACCAAGTATCGGAAGGTATCCTGATGGTTCCCAGGGTCTGAAGGAGAGGAAACTCTCCTTCAGGCCCTGGGATCCATATTAATGTGTAAAATAAAGAATTAAAATAAAAAATATTGATATACTCACCTCTCCGACGCAGCCTGGATCTTACTGCTGTGAACCGGCAGCCTTCTTTGCTTAAAATGAGCGCGTTCAGTACCTTCCATTACGTCACGGCTTCTGATTGGTCGCGTGCCGCTCATGTGACCGCCACGCGACCAATCAGAAGCCGTGACGTCATCCCTCAGGTCCTAAATTCCTAGAAGGGAATATAGGACCTGAGGGATGACGTCGCGGCTTGTGATTGGTCGCGTGGCGGTCACATGAGCGGCACGCGAGCAATCAGAAGCCGTGACATCATGGAAGGTGCTGAACGCGCTCATTTTAAGCAAAGGCTGCCGGTTACTACCAGGGTGCGTCTGAGGGTGAGTATATCCCTATTTTTTATTTTAATTCTTTATTTTTTACATGGATATGGATCCCAGGGCCTGAAGGAGAGTTTCCTCTCCTTCAGACCCTGGGAACCATACACTGGGAACTTCCGATTCCCGATACCACAAAAGTATCGGATCTCGGTATCGGAATTCCGATACAGCAAATATCGGCCGATACCCGATACTTGCGGTATCGGAATGCTCAACACTACCCATTACTAATAATGAAAACAATGTTATCAGGAGACCCTGCTGGATGTACCATATAAATATAGGTAAAAACAAGGTAAAAAATCATTATACAACTAAACAAATTGTGGAATAAACAATCAAAATACAAATATAAATAAACATGGTACCACTAAAAATGTCATCATATCCCACAAAAACAAGCCATAACACAGCTCCATCAGCAGAAAACTAAAAAAGCTAAAAAAAAGTTATAGCTCTCAGAATAAAGTAATGCAAAAATAATGATTTTTCTATTAAATCGTTTTTATAGTGTAAAAGCACCATAACATTAAAAAAACTATATAAATGTGGTATTACTGTAATCATATAGACCTGAAGAATAAAACTACCTTATCAATTTTACCATACATAGTAACATAGTAACAAGGTAGCATATTTTTAAGGTTGAAGGAAGACTTTAAGTCCATCTAGTTCAACCCATAGCCTAACCTAACATGCCCTCCCTAACATGTTGATCCAGAGGAAGGCAAAAAAAACCATGTGGCAAAGAGTAAGCTCCACATTAGGGAAAAAATTCCTTCCCGACTCCACATATGGCAATCAGACTAGTTCCCTGGATCAATGCTCTATTAAGGAATCTAGTGTATATAACCTGTAACATTATACTTTTCAAGAAAGGCATCTAGTCCTTTCTTAAGTGTGTGACAGCATCCAAACATAATTAAACTATATAAATCTGGAATCACTGTAATCTCACTGACCCGAAGAATAAAGTCACCATATCACATATACAGCATGAGTAACGGCAAAAAAAACAAAGCCAATTCTTCACCTGCTGTTGATTTGTTCATTTTGCCTCCCAAAGGCAGTAAGGCTCAGCAAACATTTATCCTGCTCTCTGCGCTGAGCGCTTGCACTGGAGTTTCCATGTAAATCTCTGAAACTAATGATTCAGACAGAACCCCTGTCAGAAGATTCCCTATAATGAGGCAAATGAAGGCACTGTGGATGACGTCTGACCTGTGATCCGGCGATATCTGTCTTTTTAGGATTGCATAAAATTGCCGTTGGCCACAGTTTTGTGCACTTCTGAAAAGAAGGACACCGCTGAAAGAGGCCAGATGTAGTCCAGAGTAACTCTGCTACCGCATTATAGGGAAGGGATCACATCACTCAGAGATTTAGGTGGACACCCTGATGTAAGTGCTCAGTGTAGAGTGTCAGATAAATATGATCCAAAACGTTATGTAAAATGTTCATAACAAAAGCTTCAACTCAATTCACAAAAAAAGCAAGTCCTCACTCAGGATAACTCATCTCTTAACAGAAATATAGGGGCTTCCATGTTAATGGTAGCACAAAGGCTCTGGAAAAGAGAAATGGCTCCTCTCCCATCAAAAGAAATTCAGCAAATTCTGCACTCTCAAATCCAAATGCCTCCTCCCTTCTGAGCCCCAGTGTGTCTAATCCACATTTAATGTCCACAGGTTTGGCATTTATGAAGCGATGAGAGCCCGACTAACTTACAGATGCATGTCTCCAGAAGCATGAGCTGAGCATAATGTACTGGTCACAATAAGGTACTGGTCACTACAATGTACTGGTTACTACAGCGTATTGGTCACTACTACAAAAGTTTGCACCTGTAGATAGATTCCCATAGATGTATAATTTCCAAAATGGGGTCACTTGAGGGAGGGACTCTGCTTTTCTAGCAATTAGGTACTCTGTATATGGAGTCCGCAAACTAATCTAGGCAAATCTGGTCTCCAGGTGGCAAATAGTGCTCTGTCCTTCCCGAGTCTCTCCTTATGGCCAGGCAGTATTGTACAGCCACATATGGGGTATTGCCATGTTCGGTAGAAATTATGGGACAAATTATAGTTTCATTTTTACACACTTCTTTTGTGAAAATATAAAATCTTAACCTTAACAGTAAAATCTGCACTATAGTAAGTCTAAGATTTGCCCTGTGCCTGAAAAATATTTCCCAATTACATACAGGGTATTGGCACGCTCAGGAAAAATTAACCTCAGTTTGCTGTAAAAACAATTCCTATTAGCCCTTAGAAAAATTAAAAACTTGGGGCTAAAACAACATTTTAATGGTAAAAATGTAATTTATTCTTTCTTCACTGCTCAATAGAAAATAATTCTGAGACACATGTAGTGTCAATATGATCACTGTGGAGCGCCCCCACTGCCGCAGGGCCGAGGGGTACCCGTTACCGGGCCTCTGTGTCTCAGTCCTGGGGTTGTCACAGTGGCTAGGCCCGGTCCGTGACCCTGCTGAGGGGCGTCCCGTGAAAGTTGAGAATGTGATGATGTTATGGTGCGGTGCAGGTCGCGGTGAATAACGAGGACACCAGGTTGCAGTCTCTTTACCTCTTTACTGAAGGCTTCAGGATCCTCAGTCCGGAATACGGTCAACCGGGCTACCGGAGTCCGGCCGGTCCGATGGCACCTCCAGAGTTCCCTTTGCAGGTGGAAATCTGTGCCTACCTTCTAGCGCTTGTGTGTTGTGGTCCTTCCCTGCTGTGCTTACGGAATAGTCCCCACAACTGTTGTGTCTGTTTCTGAAGTTCCCTCACAACTCGATTTTGATGTTCTTCTTCGTCCCCCCAGATGATATGGCTAGGACGCACCCATATGACGGGTAGGCTCGGAGCTCTTCCAGGACCCTAGAGTCGCCCCTCTCCAAATGTTGCCCCCTATGTCTGCTTAGGTGATTTTGGGTGAGACAGCCCGCCTAGAACTGACTGTCCTGCTGTAGGTTTGAAGTAAGGCCTGGAGCTCAATACTTCCTTGGTGTTTCCGGCCACCGGCTACGCGCCTCAGTAGGACGTTGCCTCGTCTTACAGCACGACTCCTACTGGTGTTTCTCCTTGTTGCGTTGATCTCGTTTCTCACTCAGCACAATAAACCTCGCTTCTTGTCCTTTCTTGGGGTACTGCCGCGATGAAGTGCAGGCGCGGTCCCGTAATGTTCTTTCTGTTCGCTAGGCCTCTGTCAGGATCCCACCCCTGACAGGGACCCCCTTGAATCTTCCCCTGCAACACCCTCTGCCACAGGATGTTGCCTGGTTCCAACCCAGTCAGCTTCTGTCTAACTTCCTATCTAACCCCCAGTTTTACCAGATTGTGAGGAGTGGCCTAATACATAGCACCCTTAGCTCCCCCTGGAGGCCAGACTGTGAAGTGTATTGGTGTCTGTGATACCTGGTCAGGTGAACTACTTCAGTGCCATCAGACGTACCATAGCCCCCCTTAGCGGCGGAGCATCAGTACTGCAACGACCAGGACTCTGGGGCGCTGCAACTGCACTCCTAGATGATTTAAATGAGGAATGTAGTTGGTAAAATGACATATTTGGGGAATTTCTGTTTTTCTGGCACCTCAGGGGCACTGCCAATGTGACATGGAACCCTGAAACCTTTACAGCAAAATCTGAACTGCAATATGGCACTTCTTCCCTTCTGAGCTTTGCACTGTGCCTCAAAAGTTTTATTTCTCCATATATGTGGTATCAGCACACTCAGAAGAAACTACAACAAATTGTAAGGTGCAATTTCTCCTGTTACCCTTGTAAAATAAGAAATTATGGCTCAATTATCATTTTTGTGGGGAAAATGTTATTTTTTTTATTTTCACAACTCAACGTTATAAACTTCTGTGAAACACCTGGGGGATCAAGATGCTTACCACACAAATGAGGGGTCTAGTTTCTAAATTGGGGTCACTTGTCGGGGGTTTCTATTGTTTAGGCACATCAGGGGCTTTCCAAACAGGTCATGGCATCCACTAATGATTCCAGCAAATTTTGAGTTCAAAAAGTCAAATAACTCTCTTTCTCTTCCGAGCTTTGCTGTTTGCCCTAACAGTGGTTTTTCCCCACATGTGGGGTATTGATGTGTTCAGGAGAAATTGTACAACACATTTTGTAGCTCACTTTTTCCTGTTACCCTTGTAAAAATAAAAAAACTGGGTCTAAATAATTTGGTGAAAAAAGTTAAATGTTCATTTTTTTCCTACATTCCAAAAATTCCTGTGAAGCACCTGAAGGGTTAGTAAATTGCTTGAATGAGGTTTTGAGCACCATGAGGGGTGCAGTTTTTAGGATGTGTCATTTTTGGGTATTTTCTATCACATAGACTCCTCAAAGTCACTTTAAATGTGAGGTGGTCCTTAAAAAATGGTTTTGTAAATATTGTTAGAAAAATTAGAAATCACTGGTCAACTTTTTACCCTCATAACTTCCTAAAAAAAAGTGTTTAAAAAATTGCTCTGATGTAAAGTAAACATGTGGGAAATGTTATTTATTAACTATTTTTGTGTGATATATCTCTCTGATTGAAGGGCATAAGATCTGAAAGTTTGAAAATTGCCAAATTTTCTTTTTTTTCAGCAAATAAATGCAAGTTATATCAAATAAATTTTGCAACTTTTGTGAAGTACAAAATGTCATGAAAAAGATTCTCTGAAATACTTAAACGAATCCCACTGATTCTGAGTTACTACCTCATAAAGTGACAGTGGTCAGAATTGTAATTGACGGTCAAACCACCTAGCGGGTAAAAGGGTTAATGTTTACACACATCTTAGTACTTACACTGTGCTTCTACACTCTTTAAATTGCACTTTCTACATTATATATTTGATCTATGTATTACATCTAGTTGTTATGTACAGTGCCTTGCGAAAGTATTCAGCTCCCTGGAACTTTTCAACCCTTTCCCACATATCAAGATTCAAACATAAAGATACAAAATGTAATTTTTGGGGGAAGAATCGACAACAAGTGGGACACAATTGTGAATTTTAACAAAATGTATTGGTTATTTAAAATTTTTATGGAAATTCAAAAACTGAAAAGTGGGGTGTGCAATATTATTCGACCCCTTTAACTTAATACTTTGTTGCGCCACCTTTTGCTGCAATTACAGCTGCAACTCACTTGGGGTATGTCTCTATCAGTTTTGTACATCGAGAGACTGAAATTCTTGCCCATTCTTCCTTGGCAAAAAGCTCGAGGTCAGTGGGTTTGATGGAGATCGTTTGTGAACAGCAGTTTTCAGCTCTTTTTACAGATTCTCGATTGTATTGAGGTCTGGACTGTGACTTGGCCATTCTAACACCTGGATACGTTTATTTCTGAACCATTCCATTACAGATTTTGCTT
The DNA here is from genome assembly GCF_051348905.1 of Ranitomeya variabilis. Lineage (NCBI taxonomy): Eukaryota > Metazoa > Chordata > Amphibia > Anura > Dendrobatidae > Ranitomeya > Ranitomeya variabilis. The sequence continues at coordinate 23,676,360 of NC_135236.1, read as the reverse complement.
TACGTTTGGGATCAGTGTTTTGTTGGAAGAAAAATCTCCATCCCAGTCTCAGGTCTTTTGCAGACTCCAACAGCTTTTCTTCAAGAATTGTCCTGTATTTGGCTCTATCCATCTTCCCATCAATTTTTACCATCTTCTCTGTCCCTGTGAAGAAAAGCAGGCCCAAACCATGATGCCTCCACCACCATGTTTGACAGTGGGGATGGTGTATTCAGGGTGATGAGCTGTGTTGCCAAAAAGTTTGATTTTGGTTCCATCTGACCAGAGCACCTTCTTCCACATGTTTGGTGTGTCTCCCAGGTGGCTTGTTGCAAGCTTTAAACAACACTTTTTATGGATGTCTTTGAGAAATGGCTTTCTCCTTGCCACTCTTCCATAAAGGCAAGATTAGTGCAGTGTACGACTGATTGTTGTCCTATGGACAGACTGTCACACCTCAGCTGTAGATCTCTGAATTCATCCAGAGTTATCATGGGCCTCTTGGCTGCATCTCTGATCAGTCTTCTCCTTGTTTGAGATATAGTTTAGAGGGACGGCCGGGTCTTGGTAGATTTGCAGTGGTATGATTCTCCTTCCATTTCAATATGATCACTTGCACAATGCTACTTGGGATGTTTAAAGTTTGGAAATCATTTTGTATTTAAATCCAGCTTTAAACTTCTCCACAACAGTATCACAGACCTGCCTGTTGTGTTTCTTGGTCTTCATGATGCTCTCTGTGCTTCAAACAGAACCCTGAGACTATCGCAGAGCAGGTGCATTTATACGGAGACTTGATTACACACAGGTGGATTATTTTTATCATCATTAGGCATTTAGGACAACATTGGATCATTCAGAGATCCACAATGAGCTTCTGGAGTAAGTTTGCAGCACTGAAAGTAAAGGGGCCGAATAATATTGCACGCCCCACTTTTCAGTTTTTGAATTTCCGCAAAAATTTAAAATAACCAATAAATTTCGTTCAACTTCACAATTGTGTTCCACTTGTTGATTGTTCACCAAAAATTTTCATTTTGTATCTTTATGTTTGAAGCGTGATATGTAGGAAAAGGTTGAAAAGTTCCAGGGAGCTGAATATTTTCGCAAGGCACTGTACTTTTCATTTTGACACAATAATCGTATTGATAAATATAATATTAAATATACAAACGTGATCTCAGTTAAGCATTGCAGAATGTTTTTGATGACTTTCTGTGTAAAAATTTACCTTTGCCTTAGAACCATTAAATGATTTCATAAACATGTGTCTGTGCAAGTGGCTGGTAATTAGGCGAGGGTGTTCCTCACTTTGTTGTAGTTTTTCGGCATAATCCATCTCTTCAATCCAAGGTACTCTTTCCCAGTTCAGTACAGTATTGCTCCAGGTTGGGTCTCCATTCTTTTGAATGAGGCTTAAAATCTCAACCATCCATGTGGTACCTAATAATGTTATTAAAAGCAAAAACGAAAAAATATATAATTTTAACATTTGAGAAATTTTAGTTATGCAAGATGATCTCTGAGCATTTGTGCAAGGCATTTCAAATTATGGGGCTGGACCTGAATTCATCTTATATGACACATTCAAAAATATACACTGTTCAAAAAAATAAAGGGAACACTAAAATACCACATCCTAGATATCTCTGAATGAATTATTCCAGTTACAAATTTTTATTCGTTGCATAGTGGAATGTGTTCAGAACAATAAAACATAACAATAATGAATGTAAATCAAAATGGAGGTCTGGATTTGGAAAGATACTCAAAATCAAAGTGGAAAATAAAATTCAGTGGAAATGCCCCATGACAAGAAAAAGATGCTCAGTATTGTGTGTGGCCTCCACGGGCCTGTATGACCTCCCTTCATCTTGAAGGAACTGCTGACACACTCCAGCCACATGAGGTCTGGCATTGTCCTGCATTAGGAGGATCCCAGGTCCAACCGCACCAGCATATGGTCTCACAAGGGGTCTGAGGATCTCATCTCGGTGCCTAATGGTAGTCAGGCTACCTCTGGCAAGCACATGAAGGGCTGTGCGGACCTCTAAAGAAATGCCACCCCACACCATTACTGGCCCACTGCAAACCAGCCATCCTGAAGGATGTTGAAGGCAGCAGATCGCTCTTTATGGTGTCCCCAGACTTTGTTACGTCTGTCACATGTGCTCAGTGTGAACCTGCTTTCGTCTGTGAAGAGCACAGGGCGCCAGTGGTGAATTTGCCAATCCTGGTGTTCTGTGGCAAATGCCAAGTGTCCTGCACGGTGTTGGGCTGTGAGCACAACCCCCATCTGTGGACATCGGGCCCTCAGACCACCCTCATGGAGTCAGTTTCTAACAGTTTGTGCAGACACATGTACATTTGTGGCCTGATAGAGGTCATTTTGCAGGGCTTTGGCAGTGCTCCTCCAGCTCCTTCTTGCACAAAGGCGGAGGTAGCGGTCCTGCTGCTGGGTTGTTGCCCTCCTATGGCCCCCTTCACACCTCCTGTGGTACTGGCCTATCTCCTGGTAGCGCCTCCAGCCTCTGGACACTGCACTGACAGATACAGCAAACCTTCTTGCCACAGCTCGCATTGATGTACCATCCTGGATGAGCTGCACTACCTGAGCCACTTGTGTGGGTTGAAGAGTCCATCTCATGCTACCAAGAGTGTGAAAGCACAACCAACAGTCAAGAATGACTGGAACATCAGCCATAAACCATTGGTACTGAGATGTGGTCTGTGGTCACCACCTGCAGAACCACTCCTTTATTGAGGATGTCTTGATAATTGCCAAGAATTTCCATCTGCTGTCTATTCCATTTGCACAACAGCATGTGAAATTGATTGTCAATCAGTGTTGCTTCCTAAGTGGACAGTTTGATTTCACAGGAGTTTGATTTACTTGGAGTTATATTCTGTTGTTTGTGTTCCCTTTATTTTTTGAGCAGTGTATATTAAATGTCACAATAAATTACAATAAAACAATACACAACTACAAATAAGATACGTGGAAGAAGCAAATTTGAACTCAGAAATGCATTTTCTCACTTGTAAACCATCTGTGATCTGACATTTTTTGTATTGTGGATGTACAAGGATTATTAACATCAAAAGCTTTTTTAGGAGCAGAATGATTGGAGCTGAGACAAACTCAAAACCTTATACAATGATCCTGACTTTTACAGTTCGCTCACAGTAGCTTCTAAAAAATCAGTCCCGTTCTCATCCTGAAAAGATGAACTAGCGAAATCCATGTGGTTCACCTTTTGTCATGCAAGTGCAAATATTTTCTCATCTCGGATTCATATGCAATGCATTTTTTAATCATCTTTTACATACTATAATACACTATGTAAACTTAATAGCTAGTTGACAAAAATAAAGCAATGATATATTAAGATATAGATACAAAGATGATAGATCTAAAATATATAGATAGTAAATAGTATAGATACGGAAGCTTGAAAATTTTTTAACCCATTGGTGTCTTCTTTGGTTTGCTACCTCACAACCATTTTTTAAGGCTTTGCATCAGGTCATGTAAAGATAGGACAAACATGTAGGACAAAATAAATGAAAACTTCAGTGTGAATAACTTTACTCCCCTAAAGTTAGTACTTTGTAGAACCTCATTTTGTGGCAATTACAGTTGCAAGTTGCTTTGGATAAGTCTTCATGAACTTTCCACATCTTGATACTGAGATTTTTGTCCAAACCTCAAGGCAAAACTGCTCCAGCTCCTTTAAGGTACCGTGACACTAAGCGACGCTGCAGCGATACAGACAACGATGCCGATCGCTGCAGCGTCGCTGTTTGGTCGCTCGAGAGCTGTCACACAGACCGCTCTCCAGCGACCAACGAAGCCGAAGTCCACGGGTAACCAGGGTAAACATTGGGTTACTAAGCGCAGGGCCGCGCTTAGTAACCCGATGTTTACCCTGGTTACCAGTGTAAAATGTAAAAAAACAAACAGTACATACTCACCTTTGCGTCCCCCGGTGTCCGCTTCCTGCACTGACTGAGTGCCGACCCTAACAGCAGAGTGGTGACATCACCGCTGTGCTGTGCTTTACGGCCGGCGCTCACAGTCAGTGCAGGAAGCGGATGGCGAGGGACGTGTGACAGACATCAGAAGGTGAGTATGTAGTGTTTGTTTTTTTACATTTTACACTGGTAACCAGGGTAAACATCGGGTTACTAAGCGCGGCCCTGCGCTTAGTAATTCAATATTTACCCTGGTTACCATTGTAAAACATCGCTGGTATCGTTGCTTTTGCTGTCAAACACAACGATACACGGCGATCTGACGACCAAATAAAGTTCTGAACTTTAATCAACGACCAGCGATATCACAGCAGGATCCTGATCACTGCTGCGTGTCAAACACAACAATATCGCTTTCCAGGACGCTGCAACATCACGGATCGCTAGCGATATCGTTTAGTGTGACGGTACCTTTAGGTTAGATGATTTCCTTTGATGAACAGCAATCTTCAAGTCTGACCCCAGATTCTCAATTGGATTAAGGTCTGGGCTTTGAGTAGGCCACTCCAAACATTGACACATTTCCCCTTAAACCACTGTAGTGTTGCTTTAGCAGTATACTTTGGGTCATTGTCTTGTTGGAAGCTGAACCTCCATCCCATTCTAAAATCACTGACAGACTGAAACAGGTTTTGCTCAAAAATATCCATGTATTTTACACAATCAATTTTCTTCTCTACGAAGACCATGTTCCCTGTCCCTGCTGCTGAAAAACACCCCCACAGCATGGTGCTGACATTACGATGTTTCACTGTGAGGATCATGTTCTTGGGGTGATGAGTTGCGTTGGTTTGGCTTCAGACATAGCATTTACCTCTGTGGGCAAAAAGTTCAATTTTGGTCTCATCTAAGTTTCACTAACTTACTATTTTGTGCTGATGCATAAAACACATATCAGATTATAAAAATATTTAAACACAGTTTGTAATGTAACAAAATAAGTAAAAAGCCAATGGGATGATTAATTTTGCAAGCCACTGCAGATAGATAATCCTGCAGATATATAATATAACTTCACAACTCTCCTACATATAGGCACAGAACTAACATCCATCTTCTCTCTTCACACAGGTATAGCTTCCCACCTCTGCTTGCTGTCTCATGTCTCATCTGCTGCAATAGACTCTAATGGTATAGCTTCCCACCTCTGCTTGCTGTCTGCTGTCTGTCATCTGCCACTGTACCATCTATCAACTTATTTTAATGTGCCTGCGTAATGTTTGGTATAATTCATTGGTTGTATTGTAGGATGTACTCACTGTTTGATGTATATCCATTACTGTGGCCACTCTAGATACAATCAGGTGAAGGTGTTATAGCATGTTGCCAGCCACAATGCCTTTGATCATTTAACCACCCCCTGGTGTGCTGGCCCCAGCTGCCAAATTATCCTCACCCTGGTCCCATAATCCATCTCTTCTGACCCATCACTGGACTATAAATGTAGAACCATCCTTAGGGGGGCACGCTAGTGGGGGTGCACGCGTCACAGAAGCAAAGCGTCACGGAAGATAAGCGTCGTGATACCGCAGTTATTTCATGGCAGTTAGTCAGGGCAGGAGTCAGGTAACCCACACTCTGCTCTCCCTTCTATCCATGTGCTTCATTCCTATCCTCCTATGCTCCCTTGCAATCCACATTCACCGCCCAATCCTCCCTCCACCACGACTCATACACATCAGCTCCTCACTGCTTCCATCTCCCATGTACAGCTCCCATGCACTTCTCACCTTCCTGAAAAACATCAGCCCATCTTACCCAAACACACTGCACAAAAAAACTTCAAACATTTCAAAACACTACTTGCTTTTTATCTTGTTACTCCTACTGATTTCGGGGGACATATCCCCCAACCCCGGTCCCCCATCCCCCAACCTCAACCGCTACCCTACCTCATATCAAAACCATACTAACCTTATTAATATTACTTGCACTCCCTCACCTCTCCCTTTCAATTGTGCCTTTTGGAATCCACGGTCTGTATGTAACAAGCTCCCTTTCCTGCGCAACTCTGAACAACTCTCTCAATCTGTTGGCCCTCACTGAAACCTGGATCCAAGACTCTGACACTGTCTCCCCTGCTGCCATTTCCCATGGTGGCTTACAATTCTCCCATTCCCCAAGACCCACTAACAGACCTGGTGGTGGAGTCGGCATACTCTTGTCCCCCCAATGCATGTTCCAGGTTATACCCCCAGTTCCTTCACTTTCATTCCCTTCTTTTGAGGTCCACACCATCAGGCTCTTCCGTCCCCTCTCCCTCAGAGTAGCTGTCATATACCGGCCCCCAGGCTCACCCACCCACTTCCTGGACCACTTCTCAGCCTGGCTGCCGCACTTCATGTCCTCAGAACTACCAACCCTTATCCTGGGAGACTTCAACATTCCCATTAACAGCCCCACTTCCACATCTGCATCCCAGCTTCTATCACTAACCACTTCCCTAGGCCTCTCACAGCTCTCAACCTCCGAAACACACAAAGACGGTAACACCCTGGACCTGGTCTTTGCCCGACTCTGTTCAATCTCTTACCTAGATAACTCACCACTTCCCCTCTCTGACCACAACATTCTCTCCTTCACACTCACAACTCCTCGCCCACCCCAGCACCCTCCTACCTACCACACATTCAGAAATCTACATACCATTAACCCTCATACACTTTCAGACTTCTTACACTCATCACTGTCCCCAATCTCCTCTTTTTCCTGTCCTGATCTGGTGGTACATCACTACAACGACACTCTTAGAAGCACCCTAGACCAAGTAGCTCCCCTCACCCTCAGAACCTCCAAACACAGAGTGAAACAGCCCTGGCTCACATCGCAAACCCGATTTCTCCAGCGATGCTCTAGGAGTGCTGAACGCTTATGGAGGAAAACTCGCACCCCAGAAGACTTCATACACTTCAAATTTATGTTAAGGACCTATAACTCTGCCCTTCACCTTGCCAAACAGACCTACTTCACCACTCTGATCTCATCACTATCCAACAACCCCAAGAAACTTTTTGACACCTTTCACTCCCTCCTCAGGCCAAAAGCACAAGCCCCTATCACAGACATTTGTGCTGATGACCTGGCCTCCCACTTTATAGAGAAAATAGACAATATCCGTCAGGAAATCCGCTCCCAGACACCAAGTGCAATGACTCCCATTCCTCCCTGCATCTCCCCTGGCTCACTCTCCACATTCGATCCCATCACAGAAGAAGAAGTCTCCAAGCTCCTCTCCTCTTCTCGTCCAACTACATGCACCACCGACCCCATTCCCTCACACCTCCTCCAGTCTCTCTCCAGTCGTCAAAACTCACCTAACTACAATCTTTAATCTCTCACTCTCCTCTGGCATTTTCCCCTCCTCCTTCAAACACTCTATCATTACTCCATTACTAAAAAAACCCACCCTTGACCCATCATGCGCAAACAACTACAGACCGGTCTCCAATCTCCCCTTCATCTCAAAACTCCTGGAGCGCCTAGTCTACTCCCGCCTTACCCGTTACCTCTCCACACATTCCCTCGCAGACCCTTCACAGTCCGGGTTCCGCCCCCTACATTCGATAGAAACTGCACTCATCAAGGTGACCAATGACCTTCTGACAGCAAAATGTAACGGTGACCACTCTCTGCTCATTCTCCTCGATCTTTCTGCAGCTTTCGACACTGTTGACCACCCTCTCCTACTCTCTAGGCTCCAGTCACTAGGCATTAAGGACACTGCTCTCTCCTGGTTCTCTTCCTATCTTTCTGACTGCTCCTTCAGTGTTCTGTTCTCCGGCTCCACTTCATCTCCTCTTCCTCTCACTGTCGGGGTACCTCAGGGCTCAGTCCTTGGCCCCCTTCTCTTCTCCCTCTACACGGCCCCAATTGGACAGACCATCAGCAGATTTGGCTTTCAGTACCATCTTTATGCTGATGACACACAACTATACATGTCAGCCCCTGACCTTACCCCCGCTGTACTACAGAACACCACTGACTGTCTGTCTGCAGTCACTAACATCATGTCCACTCTCTATCTGAAACTCAACCTCTCCAAAACTGAACTTCTTCTGCTCCCGCCTTCTACTAGCCTCCCTAAATCTGACATTTCCCTCTCCATGGGTGGCACCATAATAACGCCTAGGCAGCAGGCACGCTGTCTGGGTGTTATGTTTGACTCCGATCTCTCCTTCACCTCCCACATACAATCTCTTGCCCGCTCATGCCGCTTACACCTAAAGAACATCTCTAGAATCCGCCCTTTTCTCACCATGGAGACCACAAAAACTCTCACTGTCGCCCTAATCCACTCCCGTCTGGACTACTGCAACTCTCTATTAATTGGCCTCCCCCTCACGCGACTTTCCCCTCTCCAGTCTATCCTTAATGCAGCAGCCAGGGTCGTCCATCTGGCTAATCGTTACTCGGACGTGTCCGCTCTTCGCCAGTTTTTACACTGGCTGCCCATTCATTACAGGATACAATTCAAAGTACTTGTTCTCACCCACAAAGCGCTCCACAGTGCGGCACCCCCTTACATCTCCTCCCTCATTTCTGTCTATCGGCCTAGCCGACCGTTGCGCTCTGCAAATGACTATCGACTAACCTCTGCACTAATCCATACCTCCCACTCCTGACTCCAAGACTTCTCCCATGCTGCGCAAATCCTCTGGAATGCTTTACCCCAAGATATTAGGACCATCCACAACTTGCATAGTTTAAGGCGCTCGCTCAAAACTCATTTGTTCAGAGCAGCCTATCACGTTCCCTAATCAGTCATTTTATGTTTGTGTGTGTGTGTGTGTGTGTAGCCCATTCACTATCTCCATCTACCCCCCACCCCCTGAATATGGCTGGACCATCATTGTAAATACATCATTGTAAATACACACCTGTACTTTGTATCTCCCCGCCTCATTGTAGATTGTAAGCTCTCACGAGCAGGGTCGTCTTATTTTGTCTTATTTTGCTTTATTACTGTATTGTTAACATTGTTACCTATGACCGTTGTGTTTGAAACTGTTAAACTGTAAAGCGCTGTGGAATATGTTGGCGCTATATAAATAAATATTATTATTATTATTATATATCAAAATTGCACCATTTCATGCTTTTCATGTACAATTTATTCTACAGCTTTTTATGCTTGCTTATCCTAATAAATTAAAAAAAAATGACATGTGGTCCTCCATATTCTATAAAAGCAGCAAAAATAGAGTAGACAGCTGTCAACTGACATTGTCAGGCTGGGAAGGTCCCTGGTTATTAGGCTCTTCCAAGTCTTAAATACCAGCACTCAACTGCCCCAGAAGTGGAACACCACATCAGGTGTGCTATGGTGTTTCATCTTCGCTCTTCCTGATTGCCCTGATGCATTGGCAATTGGGGTAGTTGGTGTTGAGGTCAGCTGTTATTTGTCCAAAAACACAACTAACATTAACACATGGTGTTTTTAATCGAAATGTGTCTATCAGACACCCGCATTAATAACCTAGTACTAAAAAGTAAAAAAAAAAAAAATTGTTCAATTTAAAAAACACTCCATAATTTTTTCCATCATTTACCAATTTATTTTAAAACAAACAAAAAGACCCATGCAGGTCCAACATAATCCAGGAAATCAGATATACAGTACAGAGGTTTGGACACACCTTCTCATTTAAAGATTTTTCTGTATTTTCATGACTATGAAAATTGTACATTCACACTGAAGGCATCAAAACTATGAATTAACACATGTGGAATCATATACTTAACAAAATAGTGTGAAACAACTGAAATTATGTCTTATATTCTAGGTTCTTCAAAGTAGCCACCTTTTGCTCTGATGACTGCTTTGCACACTCTTGGCATTCTCTTTATGAGAGAGGTAGTCACCGGAAATGGTTTTCACTTCAGAAGTGTGCCCTGTCAGATTTAATAAGTGGGATTTCTTGCCTTATAAATGGGGTTGGGACCATCAGTTGTGTTGTGCAGAAGTCTGGTGGATACACAGCTGATAGTCCTACTGAATAGACTGTAAGAATTTGTATTATGGCAAGAAAAAAGCAGCTAAGTAAAGAAAAACGAGTGGCCATCATTACTTTAAGAAATTAAGGTCAGTCAGTCCGAAAAATTGGGAAAACTTTGAAAGTGTCCCCAAGCGCAGTGGCAAAAACCATCCAGCGCTACAAAGAAACTGGCTCACATGAGGAATGCCCCAGGAAAGGAAGACCAAGAGTCCCCTCTGCTTCTGAGGATAAGTTTATCCGAGTCACCAGCCTCAGAAATCGCAGGTTAGCAGAAGCTTAGATTAGAGACCAGGTCAATGCCACACAGAGTTCTAGCAGCAGACACATCTCTACAACAACTGTTAAGAGGAGACTTTGTGCAGCAGGCTTTCATGGTAAAATAGCTGCTAGGAAACCACTGCTAAGGACAGGCAACAAGCAGAAGAGACTGTTTTGGGCTAAAGAACACAAGGAATGGACATTAGACCAGTGGAAATCTGTGCTTTGGTCTGATGAGTCCAAATTTGAGATCTTTGGTTCCAACCACCGTGACTTTGTGCGACGCAGAAAGGGTGAACGGATGGACTCTACATGCCTGGTTCCCACCGTGAAGCATGGAGGAGGAGGTGTGATAGTGTGGTGGTGCTTTGCTTGTGACAATCTTGTAGATATATTCAAAATTGAAGGCATACTGAACCAGTATGGCTACCACAGCATCTTGCAACGGCATGCTGTTCCATCCGGTTTGCGTTTAGTTGGACCATCATTTATTTTTCAACAGGACAATGACCCCAAACACACCCCCAGGCTGTGTAAGGGCTATTTCACCAAGAAGGAGAGTGATGGGGTGCTACGCCAGATGACCTGGCCTCCACAGTCACCAGACCTGAACCCAATCCAGATGGTTTGGGGTGAGCTGGACCGCAGAGTGAAGGCAAAAGGGCCTACAAGTGTTAAGCATCTCTCGGAACTCCTTCAAGATTGTTGGAAGACCATTTCCGGTGACTACCTCTTGAAGCTCATCAAGAGAATGCCAAGAGTGTGCAAAGCAGTCATTAAAGCAAAAGGTGAATACTTTGAAGTTCCTAAAATATAAGACATAATTTCAGTTGTTTCACACTTTTTTGTTAAGTATATAATTCCACATGTGTTAATTCATAGTTTTGATGCCTTCAGTGTGAATTTACAATTTTCATAGTCATGAAAATACAGAAAAATCTTTAAATGAGAAGGTGTGTCCAAACTTTTGGTCTGAACTGTAGTCCACAAATGGAAACCTGAAAAACCAAAAAAGAGAGAAATAAAAACAAGACAAACAAGCCACTGTCCCACATCGACCAATTAATTATTTTAAAAAAGTTCCCACATAGGTCTGGCATAGTCCAGCGCTTCTCACTTTGTTCCCCGATTCCATTATCCAAAGCCTATGGAGCCTTTTTATGAGGTTCTACAGGCTTTTGGCAGCAGCCAATCCCAGCTCACGCTGTGGTCTGTCAGAACCAGCGATTGTAAAGAACAGTAATGTTCATGACGTCACCGCTCTTCAGTCATCAGGCCTCGCATAGCACAGCATGACCAGGCAACTCTGATGAGAGGTGACATCAATAACGATACTGTACTTTACAGCAGCCAGGTCTTGATAAATGCGAGACCCAGAGACTCTGATGAGCAGTGACGTCAGTAATGTTATTGCTTCACTGCTCTTCACAGTCACTGAGTCTCACGCAGTTCAGCGTGAGTCAGGAGTGTCTGCTGCTAAAAGGCTATGGAGCTTTAGAACGAGTCTTCATCAACTTTGGACGATTGAATTGGGGAACGTCGTGGGAAGCATTGGCTTAAGGAGGACTTGCACGAGACTTTTTTATAATAAGCTGGTGAATGATCGAACAATGTCTTGTTTTTATTTATCTCTTTTTATGTTTTTCATGTTTCCATTTATGGACTATGTCGGATTACCTGGACAACATTGGACCTACTTGGGATCTTTTCATTTTTTAAATAAATTGGTGAAGCAGGAAAAAAAAGTCAGAAAGTGTTTTTAAAAATAAACAATTTTTGTATGTTTGTTTTTTTATTTTTTATTATTGTGTTAGTAAAGGCGGTGTCTTATGTACACCTCTCCATTACTAACACCAGGGCTTGTTGTCAGTTGTGTTTTTGGACATTTCAAAGCTGACATGATCCCCAAGCCCCATTGCCCAGATGGTTAACCCATTACTTGCCAAATTAGCAATTTTCATTTTTTTTTTTCCAATGACAGATTTTTAATGATTTGGGTCCTAATGAATCAGAAACATAATTTGCTAAATTTTTCAAGTACGGATTTTTCAGAAAAGGGCGTCCCAATATTCAAACAAAAATGACAATGACATGATTTCCTATTTTGTAAACATTCATTTTACAAACACAACCCCAAAAATTGGACCTTATTATAAAAATTATAAAATCTTAGTTGCTAAAGATTAGGTGTCCTAAAAAAAGGACATTGGTAGATAATGGGTTAAGGTACTAGGGCATCAGGAAGAGCGAAGGCGTAGTGCCAGAATTAGAGCATCTCGTGTCATGCTCCACTTTTGGGGCTGGATGAGAACTGGCATTTTTAGGTTGGATAGGACCCAATAACAATTGACCTTGCCAGCTTGACAATATCAGCTCACAGTTGTCTGTTTTAACTTTGCTTATTTTATAAAATATAGGGGACCCCAAGTCATTTTAAAATGTATTTGGTTAAACAGGCATGAAAAGCTGTATAATTAATTCCATATGAAAGGCAGAAACAAGTGCAATTTTAATATAAATATAGTGGATATGAGAGAGTTAATGATAATGTGCTGGAGGTGAGATATGTTTCAAAGAGGTTATTAGCTTCAATGATATGAACCTGGAAGTTTTCTCCAGCATATTATGTACTGAGAAAAGTGAATCTGCCATGACAGGGCCAGGTTTATTTTTGTTAACAGCTGAATAGTGGGGCGAGTTGACTGTTTACGAAAACTACACTCTAGGATGTGGTCCAGAAGGCAAAGGTGAAGCCTCTGGACTTAACTCCTTCACGACATGCCCCTTACTAGTATGGGGCATGTCGTGTCTCCCCCTTTGAAGTGGACTCCGGCGGTGAGCCCACATCAAAGTCGTGACATGTCAGCTGTTTTGTACAGCTGACATGTGTGCGCAATAGCGGCAGGTGAAATCGCGAATCACCCACCACTATTAACCAGTTAAATGCCACTGTTAAACGCTGACAGCGGCATTTAACCGGCGCTTCTGGCCGCGCGGCCGGAAACGCTCGCATCGCCGACCCCCATCACATGATCGGCCATCAGCGATGCATCAGAATAGTAACCATAGAGGTCATTGAGACCTCTATGGTTACTGATGCCGGTTTGCTGTGAGCGCCACCCTGTGGTCGGCGCTCATAGCTAGCCTGTAATTAAGCTACATAGGAGCGATCTGATGATCGCTGCTATGTAGCAGAGCGTATCAGGCTATGCCAGTTTCTAGCCTCCCATGGAGGCTATTAAAGCATGGCAAAAGTAAAAAAAATGTTTTAAATATGAAAAAAATAAAAAAATATAAAAGTTTAAATCATCCCCCTTTTACCCCATCCAAAATAAAACAATAAAAAAAATCAAACATACACATATTTTGTATCGCTGCGTTCAGAATTGCCCGATCTATCAATAAAAAAAGCATTAACCTAATCGCTAAACAGCGCAGCGAGAAAAAAATTAGAAACATCAGACTTACGTTTTTTGGTCGCCGTGACATTGCATTAAAATGCAATAATGCTCGATCAAAAGAACGTATCTGCACAATTGTGGTATCATTAAAAACGCCATCTTGGCGCGCAAAAAATAAGCCCTCACCCAACCTGAGATCCCAAAAAATGGAGACGCTACGAGTATCGGAAAATGGCGCAATTTTTTTTTTTCAGCAAAGTTTGGAATTTTTTTTCACCACTTAGATAAAAAATAACCTAGATATGTTTGGTGTCTATGAACTCGTAATGACCTGGAGAATCAAAAAGGCAGGTCAGTTTTGGCATTTAGTGAATTTAGCAAAAAAGCCAAACAAAAAACCAGTGTGGGATTGCACTTTTTTTGCAATTTCACCACACTTGGAATTTGTTCCCGTTTTCTAGTACACGACATGGTAAAACCAATGGTGTTGTTCAAAATTACAACTAGTACTGCAAAAAATAAGCCCTCACATGGCCATATTGAAAGAAAAATAAAAAAGTTATGGCTCTGGGAATGAGGGAAGCAAAAAACGAAAACGCAAAAACTAAAAAGGGCTGCGGTATGAAGGGGTTAAGGATTGTTCTGTGTGTGCTTTGGAAATGAAGCTGACCTACAGTGCTTTGCTCTTTCAAAAGAGAACCCTCCTTTTTAGCGGGTGGATCTCCGCAGCTATATAGACTGTTAAGGGTGCTCTTTGTTTATGCCACCAAGTCTGATTTAAGCCAACTAGCTGAAGACTTAATTAAAAAGTCTTCCCTTGACTACCTTACTAAGCAGCTGATTGAGCCGATCTACCAAAGCTGGTGCTAGAAGTGCAGGAAAGATCACCATGAAGCATGTGTAATGGCTGTGGACAAACTGCATGTCCTGGGTGAAGGTTGCTTTAAGGATGGAATAGCGGTCGGAAAAAATGGAGGAGCTGATCAAGTACCTGGTCCAAAGCCAGTAGCAGCAGCATTAGCAGCTACTTCAGTAGCAGCACCAGCAGCAGCAGCAAGCCCAATACAAAACAAAATAAACTTCTGATATAACAGATGCAACAGTAGCAGTGGCAGCTGGAAATACTGTCAAGGAATGTCTGCATGAGAGAAAGCACCCCATCCCCAAGACCATATGATGACTCTAACATCCAGAAAGTGGAAAGGCATGCCATGCAAAAGATGACCAAGGGGGATGATGTGGAGGCATTTTTGGTGGTATTTGAAGGGGTCTCTGTTTGGGAGAAGCTGATGGAGGAACAGGATGCAAACGACTATGCCAAACTAATGACAGAAACATCGCACGTTTGTGAGTAACTTTGGCAACAAACCTCCCTGCTCCCAAATGTTTGATTTGCTACATCTTGTTCAGAAATGGTTGCTGCTAGAATCTTCAACCCCAGCCCATATGGTTGAGCGCATAGTAATGGACAGGTTTATAGACCACTGCAAACCTAGATTTCCCTAGGAGTTCCTTGAAATGCGGACGACCTTGTAGGCTTAGTTGAAAGGTACCAGGTGGTCGAGAAGTCATTAAGGAAACCGGGTGTCATATCATTCCTATAAGGAGGTACCCCAAAAGGAAACTGATTTTAAAAAGGGGTACTAGAGCTGCAAATGGGGGGCATCCAAGGTACCAGGGGCCTGCTGAGGGATTGCCAAGGGTCGTGTATAAAGACTTAATTTGTTGGAGGTGTCAGAATCCAGGGCACATAGCTTCTCATTGTCCCATGTCCCCTGAACCAATGGACTGCAGCCTAGGGCGGCGCAGAATGTAGTATGCTTATCCAGCCTGCAGTGTGGACTGTCAACAAAAGAAGGGGTCATAGAGATGTCTCGTGATGATAAATGGAGTACTGGTGGACTCTTGGACACAGGGAGCCAAGTCACCCATATAAAGGCCTCCCTCCCTGACCAGTTGATCCCTGGAGAGATTGTGGGCATCCTTTTTATTCATGGAAATGCTAAGGACTACCCTGTTACTAGAGTAACCATGGAAATTAACAACCTGTTTTCACACTTTCACACAGAAAAAGGAGATTTGGTATATTGGGTGACTAAGCTAGGGGGAGAGGTATTAAAACAACTGGTAGTACCAGGGCACTATATTACTAGGGTTTTTGAACTGGCCTATTCTCATGTCTTGAGTTATCATTTGGTTGCAGACAAGACCCAAATGTGGGTCTTTTGTAAGTTCTACTGGCCTGGATGTCACCAAAAGATTTCAAACTATTGTAGGTCCTGTCCGACATGCTAGCTGTCCTCTAGTACTGTTACCCATTATAGAGATCCAGTTTGACCACATTGCCATGGATATAGTTGAACCCTTTGTAAATTCCACCAGAGGGCATCAATATATCCTGGTAGTCCTAGACTACGCAACAAGGTACCCGGAGGCAGTACCCCTAAGTAGCCCGAGAACTGTTTTTTTCTGGACCGGTCTGCCACAGTTTATACTGATGGACCAAGGAAATCCATTAATTTTCAAAGTGATGAGAGACTTGTGAATGGCCCTCCAGATATGCAACTCAGGATAACGATATACTATTCGCAAACTGACAGCCTTGTGGAGAGGCTTAATTAAACCCTGAAGTCCATGCTTAAGAAGGTCGTGGAGAAGGATGGTTGAGGCTGGGAAACCCTACTCCCATATCTGCTGTTCACCATAAGGGAAGTTCTACAGGCCTCTACAGGATTTTCTCCATTTGAACTGAAAAATGTCCAGCACCCTGGAGGTCTCTTGAATGTTGCAAAGGACACTTGGGAAGCAGAAGTTACACCCCACTGGGGCATAATCAAACATCAACATCAACTGCACATTTAGCGTTTCCTACTCCCATACTTCATCTTTCCCCCTCTCTATTGGTGTCCCTCAAGGCTTTGTCCTAGGATACCTTGTCTTCTCAATCTATACCCTTGGCCTGGGACAACTCTTAAAGTCCTATGGCTTCCAGTACCTTCTCTCAATATCTTCCCTCACGTAATCTCCGGTCCTTCCAAGACCTCCTTCTCTCCTCCATGCTTTTTCGCTCCTCACCCAATCACCTGCAAGATGTCTCCCGAATATCCCCCATCATCTGAAATTCTGTGCCCCAACACGTCCGGTTATCCACCACATTTCGATCCTTTAAACGGAACCTGAAAACCCAGCTCTTCAAAAAAGCTTGCAACCTGTAATGACCACATGGCCACCTCAACACTATCGGAGCTACGATATGTAAGCTATGTAAGCCTGCAAATTCAGGGTCCCCTTCCCTCTGTACCAGTCTGCCATTGTTAGTTTTGTTTACTTTAAGTGATATTTATATTTTTCTGTAACCCCGTCTAATGTACAGCACCATGGGATTAATGGTGCTATATGAATAAAAAGTAATAATAATAATAATAATAAACATGTGGCCCACATTTAGGGGAGAATTGCAGAGGTAATGCTGATTGTGAGAGAGAGCCTCCTCCAGGAACAATAGGCTCAATCATTGGTCTACAATTGGTCGGCAAGGCTGAGACAATTTAGCCCTGGAGATAAAGTCATATTGCTGATTCCCATGTTGTAAAGTAGATTTCTGGCTAAGTGGCAAGGTACATATTAAGTGGTGAAAAACTGAGCAAAGTTAACTACAAGATCCACCATCCAGTGAGAAGAAAACCCTATCACATCTACCATGTCAACATGCTCAAGCCATAGCATGATAGAGATATGGTGGAAGCTCCATGCCTGGAGGCTAAACTCAAAGCCAATGTTGCGGATGTTGAGGTGACAGAAACACTATCAGAAGCTCAGAAACAAGAGTGCCGAGAACTCCAGCGAAACCGAAATCTGTTTTCAGAGTTGCCAGGATGTACTCAGACCGTGGAACATGAAATTCTGATGGAACACACATGATGGTAAACTGTTATGGTCTGGTGATTTAGGAGCGACATGCGACTAGCTCTGAGCAGGTGGTAACTATACAGACCACAGTTCCTGATCTTAACACAAACACTAGCAGTAGCCGTGGGATGTTCCTGTCACTCCCTCGACACCTCGTCACAGCCGGAGAACTAGCTACCCCTAAAGGTAGAAACAGGAAAGCTATCTTGCCTCAGAGAAAATCCCCAAAGGATAGGACAGCCCCCCACAAATAATGACTGTGAGAGGAGAAGGAAATGACATACGTAGTATGAAACAAGATTCAGCAAAGGAGGCCACCTCTACCTAGATAGGTAGTACAGAATAGGACACTGTGCGGTCAGTAATAAAAACTAGAAAAAGTCCACCGCAGAGAAATGCAAAAATCTCCACACCTGACTAAAGGTGTGGAGGGCAAAATCTGCTGCCCAGAGCTTCCAGCTTAGCTGAATAGATCCATACTGATAAGCTGGACAAATGAGCAAAACATAGAAAGTACTGAACAATAAAGTCCACAACAAGTGAACTGCAAAAGGACAAGCAAGGACTTAGCTTTGATGAACTGGTCAGAGTGTCAGAGAAATCCAAAGAGCCGTGACTCCAAGCTGGGACAATTGACAACTGGCATTGATTGAGGGATAAGGCCAGACTAAAATAGCCGAGCCAGAAAGACGATCAGTGGAAACAGCTGCAGATGCTAAATCCAAGAAGCAGCCATACCACTCAAAACCACAGGAGGGAACCCAAGAGCAGAATTCACAAAAATGCTACTTACAACCACCGGAGGGAGCCCAAGAGCGGAATTCACAACAGTACCCCACCCTTGAGGAGGGGTCACCGAACCCTCACCAGAGCCCCCAGGCTGATCAGGATGAGCCAAAGGAAAAGCACGAACCAAATTGGCGGCATGTACATCGGAGGCAATCACTCAAGAATTATCCTCCTGGCCATAACCCTTCCACTTGACAAGATACTGAAGCCTCCGCCTCGAAAAACGAGAATCCAAAATTCTCTCAACCACATATTCCAACTCCCCCTCAACCAACACCGGGGCAGGAGGATCAACAGATGGAACAACGGGTACCACATATCTCCGCAACAAAGATCTATGGAAAACATTGTGGATGGCAAAAGAGGCTGGAAGGGCCAAACGAAAAGACACTGGATTGATAATCTCAGAAATCTTATAAGGACCAATAAACCGAGGCTTGAACATAGGGGAAGAAACCTTCATAGGAACATGACGAGAAGATAACCAGACCAAATCCCCCACACGAAGCCGAGGACCAACACACCGACGGCGGTTAGCAAAACGCTGAGCCTTTTCCTGAGACAACGTCAAATTGTCTACCACATGAGTCCAAATCCGCTATAACCTGTCCATCACAGAATCTACACCAGGACAATCAGAAGGCTCAACCTGCCCTGAAGAAAAACGAGGATGGAAACCAAAATTACAAAAGAAAGGCGAAACCAAAGTAGCCGAACTGGCCCGATTATTAAGGGCAAACTCGGCCAATGGCAAGAAAGCCACCCAATCATCCTGATCAGCAGACACAAAGCATCTCAAAGAGTTTTCCAAGGTTTGATTAGTTCACTCAGTTTGGCCATTAGTCTGAGGATGGAACGCCGAAGAAAAGGACAAATTAATGCCCATCTTAGCACAAAAGGCCCGCCAAAACCTGGAAACAAACTGGGAACCTCTGTCAGACACAATATTCTCCGGAATGCCATGCAAACGAACCACATGCTGAAAAAACAATGGAACCAAATCAGAGGAGGAAGGCAATTTAGGCAAAGGTACCAAATGGACCATTTTAGAGAACCGATCACAAACCACCCAGATAACAGACATCCTCTGGGACACAGGAAGATCCGAAATAAAATCCATGGAAATATGCGTCCAAGGCCTCTCAGGGACAGGCAAAGGCAAAAGCAACCCACTAGCGCGGGAACAGCAAGGCTTAGCCCGGGCACAAGTCCCACAGGACTGCACAAAAGAACGCACATCCCGTGACAAGGAAGGCCACCAAAAGGACCTAGCAACCAAATCTCTGGTACCAAAAATCCCAGGATGACCGGCCAACACAGAACAATGGACCTCAGAAATTACCTTACTTGTCCATCTATCAGGAACAAACAGCTTCCCCACAGGACAGCGGTCAGGTTTATCAGCCTGAATTTCCTGAAGCGCCTGCCGCAAATCAGGGGAGATGACAGAAAGAATCACCCCTTTCCTAAGAATGCCAACCGGCTCAAGGACTCCAGGAGAATCAGGCAAAAAACTCCTAGAGAGGGCATCCGCTTTAACATTCTTAGATCACGGAAGATATGAGACCACAAAATCAAAATGGGAGAAAAACAGGGACCACCGAGCCTGTCTAGGGTTCAGCCGCTTGGCCGACTCGAGGTAAATCAGATTCTTATGATCGGTCAAGACCACAATGAGGTGCTTGGCTCCCTCAAGCCAATATTGCCACTCCTCAAATGCCCACTTCATAGCCAACAACTCCCGATTGCCGACATCATAATTGCGTTCCGCAGGCGAAAACTTTCGGGAAAAGAAGGCACATGGCTTCATCAAGGAACCATCAGAATTCCTCTGTGACAAAACGGCCCCTGCCCCAATCTCAGAAGCGTCAACCTCAACCTGAAAAGGAAGAGAAAAATCCGGCTGACGCAAGACAGGGGCCGAAGTAAATTGGCGCTTAAGCTCCTGAAAGGCTTCAACAGCCTCAGAGGACCAATTTGTCACATCAGCGCCTTTCTTCGTCAAATCGGTCAGGGATTTAACCACACTAGAGAAGTTGGCAATGAAACGGCGATAAAAATTAGCAAAGCCCAAAAACTTCTGAAGGCTCTTCACAGATGTGGGCTGAATCCAGTCATGAATGGCCTGGACCTTAACAGGATCCAATTCTATAGACGAAGGAGAAAAAATAAACCCCCAAAAAGAGACCTTCTGAACTCCAAATAGGCACTTAGACCCCTTCACAAATAGAGCATTATCACGAAGGATCTGGAATACCATCCTGACCTGCTTCACATGAGACTCCCAATCATTGGAAAAAATCAAAATATCATCCAAATACACAATCAAGAATTTATCAAGATAATTGCGGAAAATATCATGCATAAAGGACTGAAATACAGAAGGAGCATTAGAAAGCCCGAAAGGCATCACCAGGTATTCAAAATGACCTTCGGGCGTATTAAATGCAGTTTTCCATTCGTCACCCCGTTTAATACGAACAAGATTATATGCCCCTCGAAGGTCAATCTTGGTAAACCAACTAGCCCCCTTAATCCGAGCAAACAAATCAGAGAGCAAAGGTAAAGGGTATTGGAATTTGACCGTGATCTTATTAAGAAGGCGATAATCAATACAGGGTCTCAAGGAGCCATCCTTCTTGGCAACAAAAAAAAATCCCGCTCCCAATGATGAGGAGGACGGCCGAATATGCCCCTTCTCCAAAGACTCCTTTACATATCTCCGCATGGCTGCATGCTCTGGCACAGACAGATTGAAAAATCAGCCCTTAGGGAACTTACAGCCAGGAATCAAGTCAATAGCATAATCACAGTCCCTATGTGGAGGAAGGGAACTGGACTTGGGCTCATCGAATACATCCTGGAAATCTGACAAAAATTCAGGAACATCAGAAGAGGGGGAAGAGGAAATTGACATCAAAGGAACGTCACTATGTACCCCTTGACAACCCCAACTAGTCACAGACATCGATTTCCAATCCAGCACTGGATTGTGTACTTGTAACCATGGAAAACCCAGTACAAGAACATCATGTAAATTATGCAACACCAGAAAACGGCAATCTTCCTGATGTGCTGGAGCCATGCACATAGTCAGCTGAGTCCAATACTGAGGTTTATTCTTGGCCAACGGTGTAGCATCAATACCCCTCAAGGGAATAGGACTCTGCAAAGGCTGCAAAGAAAAACCACAGCGCCTGGCGAATTCTACGTCCATTAAGTTCAGAGCAGCGCCTGAATCCACAAATGCCATGACAGAAAAAGATGACAATGAGCAAATCAGGGTCACAGACAAGAGAAACTTAGGCTGTACAGTACTAATGGTAACAGATCTAGCGACCCTCTTAATACGCTTAGGGCAATCAGAAATAGCATGAGCAGAATCACCACAGTAAAAACACAGCCCATTCTGACGTCTGTATCCCCTCTGTTCCGCTCTAGTCAAAATCCTATCACATTGCATAGGCTCAGGACTCTGCTCTGCCATATGGTGCACCACCTTGCGTTCGCGCAGGCGCCGATCAATCTGAATGGCCAGAGACATAGATTCGCTCAAACCAACAGGCGTGGGGAACCCCACCATAACATCCTTAAGGGCTTCAGAAAGACCCTTTCTGAAAATTGCTGCCAGAGCGTCCTCATTCCATTTAGTGAGCACAGACCATTTTCTAAATTTCTCGCAGTATAATTCTGCCGCTTCCTGACCCTGACACAGGGCCAACAAGGTTTTTTCCGCATGATCCACAGAGTTAGGTTCGTCATACAATAATCCGAGCAATTGAAAAAATGCATCTACATTAAGCAATGCCGGATCCCCTGACTCAAGGGAGAATGCCCAGTCCTGAGGGTCACCACGCAGCAGAGAAATAACTATTTTAACTTGCAGAATGGGGTCACCAGAGGAACGGGGTTTAAGAGCAAAAAACAATTTGCCGTTATTTTTAAAGTTCAAAAACTTAGATCTATCCCCGTAAAACAAATCCGGAGTAGGAATTCTAGGCTCTAAGGCCGGAGTCTGAACAACATAATCTTGAATACTCTGTACTCTTGCAGCAAGCTGATCCACACGAGAAAACAACCCCTGAACATCCATGCCCGCATCCAAATCCTGAACCACCCAGAGATTAAGAGGAAGGAAAAAGACAAAACAGACTAAAGAAAAAAAAAATGGCTCAGAACTCTTTTTCTTTTCCTTCTTTTGAGATGCATTCAGCTCATTTTTGGCCAGTTGTACTGTTATGGTCTGGTGATTTAGGAGCGACATGCGACTAGCTCTGAGCAGGTGGTAACTATACAGACCACAGTTCCTGATCTTAACACAAACACTAGCAGTAGCCGTGGAATGTTCCTGTCACTCCCTCGACACCTCTTCACAGCCGGAGAACTAGCTACCCCTAAAGGTAGAAACAAGAAAGCTATCTTGCCTCAGAGAAAATCCCCAAAGGATAGGACAGCCCCCCACAAATAATGACTGTGAGAGGAGAAGGAAATGACATACGTAGTATGAAACAAGATTCAGCAAAGGAGGCCACCTCTAGCTAGATAGGTAGTACAGAATAGGACACTGTGCGGTCAGTAATAAAAACTAGAAAAAGTCCACCGCAGAGCAATGCAAAAATTTCCACACCTGACTAAAGGTGTGGAGGGCAAAATCTGCTGCCCAGAGCTTCCAGCTTAGCTGAATAGATCCATACTGATAAGCTGGACAAATGAGCAAAACATAGAAAGTACTGAACAATAAAGTCCACAACAAGTGAACTGCAAAAGGACAAGCAAGGACTTAGCTTTGATGAACTGGTCAGAGTAGCCGAGCCGAGCTAGAAAGACGATCAGTGGAAACAGCTGCAGATGCTAAATCCAAGAAGCAGCCATACCACTCAAAACCACAGGAGGGAGCCCAAGAGCAGAATTCACAAAAATGCTACTTACAACCACCGGAGGGAGCCCAAGAGCGGAATTCACAACCGTAAACTCGGCTGTGTCATGGTTTTGAAGAAGTTGAGAAAAATGTTGACCTTGGGCATCATTGAATAATCCAAGAGCAGCTGGTCCAGTCCCATTGTCCTTGTGCTGAAGCCAAATGGAGAAAGTCAGTTTTGTAATGATTATTGTAAGCTGACTGAAATATCCAAGTTTGATGAGTATCTGATACCCTGGGTCAATAAGCTCATTGAGAGGTTGAGGTCAGCAAGATACATCACCACCCTTGACCTAGCAAGCAATTCACCATGTCCCAAGCAGCTGAATAGAAGATGGCCTTCTCTACACCAAATGGTGTTTTCAAAAGATGGCTTTTGGGTTGTAAGGAGCCACAGCCACCTTCCAGAGGGCCATGGATAAGATCCGATCAAATACTGAAATTAGAGATGAGCAAATATTTCAATGTTCGGTTTCGATTATGTTCACCGAATTTGCAATATTCACCCCTAATTAGTTGAATAATCAACGAACATAACCCAACGCCATTCACCTCAATGGAAGGCAAAAACAAACGCATGCACAATACCTTGCAATGGCCCCACATGCTGCCAAAACACATCAAATGAGGGAAAGTCAAAAGGAAAGTGGGCTCAATTCACCCACAGCACAGATTTTAGCATGGCACTGCAACAATCAGAGAGGCATGAGGTATTGGGGTCTGGGACAGCATTAACAGATTTCAATTGATCGTCACAGTAAGACGAGGTGGGTGAGGGATCGGTGTAGGGTCAGTTTTGTAGACTACCATTGTCAGATAAATTTAAGGATAGTAACACGGGTAGTTGAGTCCAAAGTAGTGGAGGCCTGATGGTATTGGAGGCCTACTGCTACAGACAACACGCATGAAGGAGACCCAACCAGGAGTACTGCTCACATTTCCAAAAATTATTGGCAGACACCACAAAAGTGGTATCAATTTCACCTCAGTTGAAATGGTATAATAGGGACTGACAGGACTTACAATAAACCCAATGCAGCAGATGGACACCCAACCAGAAGTGTTTACGTTTCCAAAAAAATATTGACAGACACCACCAAAGTGGCACCAATTTCATCACAGTAGAAATAGTATAATAGGGACCCACAGTTCTTCCACTACACCAAACACACAGCAGATGAGCACCCAACCAAGAGTGTTCACTAGTGATGGGTGAGCACTAAAATGCTTGGGTGCTCGTTGCTCGGGTCAAGCAACTTGGAAAACTCGGGTACTCGGCCAGAACAACTAGCCCAACGTAAGTCTATGGGAGACCCGAGTATTTTTACCGCGATCCCCCCGGGGGTACTTTTAAGGTCTAAAAACGTCTGAAAATGAAGGAAACACTGCTCAAATGACACAGAGACCTCATGGGGATCGACCTTGGAAGCTTTTGTGACTCCTAGTTCACAGCTTTAATCAATTTTTCCCGAGATTCATGACATTTTTCCCGGTGCCACAAAAAATACACATTAAATCGAAACCAAAATGGGTTTTGCTTGGAAATATGTCAAGGTCCTTCCTTTGCAGGTTAATGACTTGCCTGTAAGGCCAAATATTTAACACCAGACCGAAAATTTCCTCCCCCACTTAGGCTTAGTTCAGACGCAGTGCTTTTGAAGCGTTTTTCAACTTTAACATTACTTTCAACCACTTCAAATGCATTCACTGGGAAATGTCATTGTAACATATAACACCCCTAGCTGGCCATGTGGTGTGTGACACATAAGCAGACCCATCTTGTTTCATTTACGAAGGAGGGACTCTTAAAGTCACAAAGTCTATTTTTACTGGTGCATCAGGCAGCATTAATCTTCTTAAAGGGCCATCTTGCAACAGTGGGTCTCCTACTCTGTTGTAGCCTATGCTGTGAGTGGATGGGCTGCAAAGAATTACGACGCACCACAATACCCCTGTCATTAGATGTTCAGGGGGGCTCCTGAAAAAGTGTTGCATTGAATTCAAGGCCTGCCCGGATAGCAATTCATTTGCACCCCAATAAGCCTTTGAACCCACATACTGGATGGGCCCATGATAATCCACTTCACATTATGCATTTTGTACTCCATACTCCTTTGTTTTACACATTGGCAGCAAGGCCAGCCCTGCTGTATGGTCACATTATATAGTACTAACCACTCCCACAGGTGGGAGTATGGATGTGTGGCTAATTTGTCCCGCCCATCTCACACAACTAGCCTAATAAGTCTCCCTTACAACTACACCATAGATATACACACTCTTGAGGGACTACAGGTCCCAGAACAACAACATTGCATCAGACTTACCACGCAGACTCCCTCTGCGACACATATCGGCCATTCACAACACTGCCAGTCACTGTTTCACCACCATTATCATAACAGATATGCCTCAATGCATATCCCAAGGAGCACACACAGCGCCCCCTAGTTGCCACAGGGGTCACTATACTACATATTCCCCCCCTCTGTTCAAACCCGTAGGGTTGAACACTTATCACACACCATCCTCATCATCACACCTTTGTTAGGTTTTTCCAGCCCTTAGCGGTCAACATGTAAGTCTTGAACTTAAGCCGCCAAGTCACCATCTGTCTGTGGCAACAGACCTTTTAGTCACCACATTTTTGTAACAAGGTCTCCCACCTATGTCACTCTCAACCTCAGGACTACAGACCCATCCACCATCTCCTGCATGGCTTGACCACTCCTTCCACTGACTTTCTTCCATTAGGCTCTCACACGGCACTCAGCAGCCTGTCTCCAAAGCTCATCTTGCTTTAACCGGGTTTCTACTTCAGGCCCCACTCCTTTGGTGGCCTCTTCTTTACTGTACTCCCTTTTCCTTAGAGTCACAGTCACCTGCATATTCTGTTTCACACCTCACAGTATGGTGAACCCCCAAGTCACACTCTTCCTGGGCGTCAGCTCCACACGTTTTATCTACCACATCACTAACAGTCATATTGTGGCAGGTGTTGTCATGTCCGTAAGTTGGGACCGTCCACCATCTTCCTTGGTCACGCCTAACTTAGGACTGTCAACTATAGGGTTTGCATTCTCTGCATTAACTTTCATACACATTAATTCCACAGACACTTTCCCTTTTATCCACCAGTCCCACTGGGTTTCCAAATCTCGCCCTATTACCATAGTGTATAGTAAGTCCGGGACTACTCTTACATCGTGACACGTGGACTCCTCTGTGATTCACACTTGTCCCTAACCCAGGTGACACAGTGCATTCAGAAGGGGTTCTCAGCAAAGTCGCCTTACTCCCTGGGTCTATCAGTTCCATCACACATTCTCCATCCAGCAAAAAGGAGCACTGTCATGATAAACCATTAGCTGAGCAATCCACAGTATAACATGGACCTGCATAGTACAATTTCCCTTGGGGCCCACCGGTCTGCGCCACCCCTTTAACTTCAGGAGGCTCCGTCCCTTTTGTGGACACTGGCATTCCCTGGGTTACCGCTCCCTTTTGGGACTCCACCCCCTTTAGGGTTACCACCCCTTTTTGGGCAATTACTCCCTTTTGGGATAACACCCCCTTTTGGGACTCCGCCCCTTTTTGGCAACCATCCCTGTTTGGGTTTTCCACCCCATTTTTGGGGGGGCTGCTACCCTTTAGGGACACCACCCCTTCCCTTGGGTACACCCAACAGTAACAGTTCACACAGTACAGAGAAAAAAACATGTCTCTTTTGGTCGCACTGGCCCTTTAAGAGTCTGCACGGAAAGAAGAAAAAAAGTTTTGTTTTTTTTTTCAACACTTCACCAGCTCCTGCTGGCAATCACAAGCCGCTGCTGCTGAACCTCTTGCTGCAACTGCAGCCGCACTCCACAACGCTCTGTACGGCTCCACCGCAGACTTCGTGGACCCGCCGATCCACAGCAAGACGCTTGTCACCGTCGTAACCCCGCCGAGTTACAACAAGACGCTTGTCACCTTCGTAACCCCGCCGAGGTACAGCATTATTGCACAAACACTCTTTATCTCACTGATCCCGATCAGCATAACACACGGTTGTCAGACCGTCGACTTCTCTGGCTCAGCCAGCACCGTACATGTGCTTCTTGGGAACCGTTTTGCCCGCATTCTAGCACCAATTGTAGCATAGCGCCTGCCTTGCACACACTGAGCATGCCCAAGGTAAGACCTCTCATTGAAGGTCAGGGGTCACATGCTCAGGTACTGCAGCAGCTATCATTGGTCCTCTAGGAAGGTCCTGAAGTTGCTCAGGTACTGTAGCATCTTCCATTGGTTCCCTAGGAAGGCCCTGAAGCTGCTAGAGCTATAAAAGGTTTGCATGGCTGCACGGCCATGCGCTAGTATCACCTCATGTCATGAGCTTGTTATTTGTGGTCATGCCTGTATGTGTGTATTCAGGAACCCGGCTAAAATAAGCCCCTAGGATACCTACACCTCCGGTGAGGAGTTTACATATATGTGTTTAGGGACCCGGCTGAAATAAGCCCCTAGAATACCTGCACCTCCGGTGAGGTGTGTTTGTGTGCTTTTCTGGGTGCGTGACCACTGACTTCCATCAGCTCAGCAGTTAGCTGTTTTCTCCTGTGACGCTAACAGGGCACAGCATCTTATTTCTAGCGACTCTGTGGAGTTAACAGAGTTCGCTTATACCGCCATATAGCACCGCCTTTTGCCAGCAGCAGGTTCCTCTTCTGCACAGTAAACCCCGGGTTGCGAACACACCTAATAATTCATATATATATATGCTCAGTGAGTTCCGCCAACCCTAACACAGAGCACGTTAACCCTGGTGATCTAGTGGCAGTTAAAGGACACATTGCAGGAGACAGAATGAAGAAGTTGGCCCAAAGTAATGTCATGTCCAATTCCCCAATGTGTGGGTCATTTTAAAAAAAATAGAAGAGCGCCATCATAGCCCCCTTGACCTAAATGCACTGTACAGAGCACATTAACCCAGGTCATCTAGTGGTTCTGGATGATGAGGATGTGGAAAAGGAGGAGGAGAAAAATAAACAGACCAAATATGGAAGAGTATACCCATGTGTGGTTTTGAAGAGGTGCATTAGAATACACCTCCCCAAAAGAGCGAATTTGTTTGAGGTTATGTTTCGATGTTTTCACTTGGTAGTGTACCAAAGTATTTCCCAATCCAGGTCTTATTTATTTTATAAGAGTCAGCCTGTCAGCATTTTCAGTTGACAGGCGGATGCTCTTATCTGTTATAATTCCAACAGCGGCACTAAAAACCCTCTCTGACAGAATGCTAGCAGCAGGGCAGGCCAGGACCTCCAAGGCATAGAGAGCCAGTTCATGCCACGTGTCCAGTTTGGATACCCAATAATTAAAAGGCACGTTTGTAAGATCTGCAAGCTACTCCCTCACCATCTTCCCAAACATTCCACTTCTTGTAACAGCAACCCCTTGCCTCTGTGCCGCCTCGATGGGAGGAGAACAGTGTCCCAGAACTTGGCCATTGTTCCCCTGCCTGAGCTGGATTGTACTTCTGTCTCTCTCACTTGGACTCCTTGGTTGCACAACAGATTCTGACGTCTACTGCCAGCGTTCTCACATGGGAATTTTCTAAGTAATACCCCTACAAGGGCCCTCTGGTACAGCAACATTTTAGCACACCTCTGTGCCTCAGGCAGAAGAGATTGAAAGTTCTCCTTGTAGCGTGGGTCTAGAAGTGTCACCAACCAGTAATGAGTATCACTCAAAATTTTGATAATGCGAGGGTCATGTGAAATGCAGCGCAACATAAAGTCATCCATGTTTGCCAGACTGCTAACAGGCAAGACTTCCATGTCCTCATCAACAGGATGACTGACCATGCAGTCCACCTCTTCCTCATCCTCCTCCTCCCTGTCCTCAGGCCATCCCCGCTGAACAGATGCTAATACAGATGTGTTTATAGTACCATCTATAGCGCATGAAAGTAGCTCCTGTTCTTCCACTTCCTCCTCCTTATTGCCTGCCAATCCACGTTGAGAAGACATGAGGCTAGGCTAAGTGTAATCCCCTAGTATGTTTCCTTGCTCCATGTCCTCGTACTCCGCCTGCAATGCATTATCTTTGATTGTGAGCGGAGAGGTTTTCAGAATGCAGAGAAGCAGGATGGTGATGCTAATTATGGCTTCATCGCCGCTCACCATCTTGGTGCAGCCCTCAAAGTTTTGGAGGATGTTACATATTTCTGACATCCATGTCCACTCCTGAGGTCTAATGTGTGGAGTCTGACCTGAAATTTGACAACCTTGTTAATGTTCGTAGTCAACAATGGCCCTCTTCTGCTCACAAATCCTTTCCAACATATGCAGTGTAGTGTTCCAGCTCGTGGGGACATCACACAATAGTCGGTGAGCTGGAAGCTGAAAACACTGCTGAAGCACGGCAAGGGCGGCTGAAGCTGTAGCTGACTTTTTAAAATGGGCAGACAGACGGCGTACTTTCACTAGCAGATCCGGAAGCTCCGGGTAGCTTTTCAGAAAACGTTGAACCATGAGGTTAAGCACATGGGCCAAGCAAGGTACACGTGTGAGCTCACCTTGCCTCAGAGCCGCCACGAGGTTACGGCCATTATCACATGCGACCATGCCTGGCTGCAGGTTCAGCGGTGTCAGCCAAACATCCGACTGCTCTTTCAGCGCTGTGCACTACTATTCTTTATTGTGCGGTTTGTCATCTATGCGGATTAGCTTCAGCATAGCCTGTTGCCACTTTGCTGAGGCGGTGCTGCAGTGCTTCCAGCTTCTGACTGATGTGTTGATTTCAGAGATGGAGGATGAAGAGGAGGAGGTGCAGGAGCTGTAGACTGTGGGGGGAACCCTGATTGACATAGGACCAGCAATCCTCAGCATGGGGAAAATGTGTTCCATCCCAAGGTCCAAATGGGTCCCGGCTTCCACTATGTTAACCCAGTTTGCCGTCATTGAGATGAACCATCCCTGCCCACAAGCACTTGTCCACTTGTCCGTGGTTAGGTGGACTTTCCCTGTAACAGCATTGTTGAGGGCACGGGAAATGTTGTGGGACACAGGCTGGTGTAATGCCGGTACAGCACACCAGGAGAAATAGTGACGACTGGAGACCGAGTACCTTGGGATGGCCGCCGCCATCAGGTTGCAGAAAGCTTCCGTACAACAAGCCTAAAAGGCAGCATTTCTAGCCCAAGCAGAAGAGAAATATTAGAATTTGGGACTGTGGCCTGTGGGGCGTTGGCTGGGTATTTCCGCTTGCATTCAAAAGACTGGGTTATAGACAACTGAAGGCTGTGCTAGGACAAGGACATGGAAGGGCTCGATGATGGTGCTGCTTGACTGTGGTGCACAACAGGTGCGGGGCTAGAGGCATCTTCACATGCATGATGGACTGGAGATTGGCTTCTACGCAAAACAGTGGAAGAAGCACTGGGGTGACTTGCAAACCGTGTTCCTGGAGCCTGGGGTTTGGCCCACAAAGTCGAGTGCTTTGCATGCATGTGCCTGATAATTCTGGTGGTGGTAAGGCTGGTTGTTTTGCAACACCTGCTGATGCAGGCATGGCAGGTGCTGCAAACGGCCTGTTTGGGGTTATTGGCAGAGTCTTTAAAAAATAACCAGACTCGGGAAGATCTATCTGTTGGAATGGCAACTTCCATCATGTTTGTGTTACTGGGAAAGGATGCACGACTTTTGTCTGTGGCCATCACACTGCTTCTTCCTGCCTGTTGGTGGGATATGCCTCCCTTCCCCTGTGTGCTGCTGTCCTCGCTATGCATGTCCTTCTGCCAGGTTGGGTCAGTCACTATGTCATCCACCACCTCGTCTTCCACATCCGCACCCTGCTCCTCCTCCTGACTATCTGGCAATTGCGTCTCATCATCGTCCACCTCTTGTGACACTTTCTCACCATCACCTTCGTATGACCGGGGCTGGTCAAAGCTTTGGGCAGCTCTACATGCGATTTCATCTTTCCCCACTTCAAGTTGACTGGCAGAGATTTCTGAATCTTGAAATGGACAACTGAACAGCTCTTCAGAGTGTCCAAGTGTGGGATCAGTTGTCTCAGGGCACTCGGGATGGTGGGAGGAAGGAGGATCAGGGTGAGGAATATCTTGGCCACACTCATGGCTACTCAGACTTGACCATGTGGAAGATATAGTGGTGATGGTGGCTAAATGACTGGAAGCCTTATCCGCAATCTAACCAAAACCCTTTTCACACTGCTCTGGCATCAATAGTGGTGTGCTGCGGTCCCCTAGAAACTGGCATAGGTATGTCGAGCGAGACGATGTGGGTCTTTGTTGTTGCCCACTTTCACCTTGGCCACACCCACGTCCTCTGGATGCACCATCAGCATCACGTCCACTTCCCTGTCCCTTGCCTTAACCATTTTAAATTGACTACTGCACTATTTCAAATGCTCAACACAAATGTCTTTATTAGTTGCGAAATAATATCTGATCAGTATGCCTGCAAATCTATGATTTTTCAAACCCAAACATGAGGCAGGCCTCAGCCTGACGTAAAAGACTGTATTCAATGTTTGAAGGCTTTTTTTTTGTGAAGTTAATTTATGCAAAATAGCGCTGTGTAGAATTTGACAGCCAAAAATTAAGTACACCGGCCTACAAAATCCAAACTTGGAGAACGCAGATATATGAAGGCTGAAATGGAAATACCAGACTGGCAAATATGTGGCCTTTTTTTGTTGTGAAATGCAAAATAGTGTGGAAGAGAATTTGAGTATCAGACAGCAAAAATACAGTATAAGTACACTGGCTTATAATGACCAAACTTGGAGCACGCAGATATGTGAGGCCTTTTTCGGTGAATTTAAAACACACAAAAAAATGTGGCACAAGGATAGCACACACAACTATGTATGCCTGACAAACTAGGATTTCTCAACACGCCTCAGTCTGACAGAACAGACAGTATTTTTTTTTTTTTTTTGGGGGGGGGGCAAATTTTTGGAAAAAAAATCCAACTAGGTATATAGTAAAGAAGCAGCAGCAGCAGACAGTTATGCAGCTTTGGGAGGAATGCAGTGGGAGCAATGTACGCTCATACAGTGCCTGCAGCCCTTGCACTGATGTGGATATGCTATGCCCTGCCTGCCTAGCGCTGCAATATCGGGACCCACGAATTAGCCCTAAAAGGACTGTTGGTTTCTCAAGACTTGTGGATGTAAGAGTTGAAGACCTACACTACCTCTAAAAACCACGATTCTGACCCTATTTCGGCACCAGCTCTCCCTACTCTCGCTAAAACAGGAACAGAATGCGGTGAGCAGGGCGGCGCCAGGTCTCTTATACTCGTGATGATGCTGTACAGCCAAGCCAATCACTGCACGACCACAACAAAGATGGCTGTGGCGTTTCATGGCCTGGCAGACAATCCCTGCACCGTGATTGGGTCTCTAAAGTCCGCCAAAACTGGTGGTTGGAGGCTGCAGTTCCCGCCGAATAATCCCAGAAATGCTCGCTGCTCACTGAGTACGCCAAGCATAGCGATACTCAGTCGAGTACTGCATAGTGGCAAGCACATTCACTCATCACTAGTGTTCACATTTCCAAAAATTATTGGCAAACACCACCAAATTGCCATCAATTTTCCCACAGTAGAAATAGTATATTAGGGACCAACAGGACTTCACTACACCCAATCCAGCAGATGGACACAATAGAAGGAGTGTTCACATTTAAAGAAATGAGGGCATTACACCACAGAAGTAGCATAAATTTCAGCACAGTAGAAATCGTATAATAGGGACCGACAGTTCTTCCACTACACTCAATCCAGCAGATGGACACCCAACAAGGAATGTTCACATTTAAAGAAATGAGGGCCTTACACCACAGAGGTAGCATCAATTTCACCACAGTAGAAATAGTATAATAGGGACAGACCGTTCTTCCACTACACACAATCCAGCAGATGGACACCCTAAAAGGAAAGTTAAAATGTAAATAAATGAGGGTCTTACACCACAGAAGTGTCTTCAATTTCACCACAGTAGAAATAGTATAATATGGACCAACAGTTCTTCCACTACACCCAATCCAACAGACGGATACCCAATCAGGAGTGTTCACATTGTAAAAAATGAGGGCCTGACACCTGGAGAGCAGCAGAGCTGGGTGAGTTACGGTTTTCCCGGTGGCGGCGGCCATCTTCCTGAGGCCGCGCGTGCGCAGATTGAGTTTTCTGCTTCCTGGGGCTTCAGGAAAATGGCCGCGGGAGGCCGCGCGTGTGCAGATGGAGATCGCGGCGGCCATTTTCCTGAAGCCGAGTTCGCAGATTGAGATCTCGGCTTCAGGAAAATGGCCACCGTGATCTCCATCTGCGCACGCGTGGCCTCCCGCGGCCATTTTCCTGAAGCCCTGGGAAGCAGAGTACTGAATCTGCGCACGCGTGGCCTCAGAAAGATGGCCACCGCCACCGGGAAAACCGTAACTCACCCAGCTCTGCTGCTCTCCAATACCGGGCCGCGGATTCACCTCAAATGTGGACGGGACCCTGCTCACGCCATATCGGTCACCGCGCCACATCATCCCCGCACCTCTGTCGCCACCACAATGCTGGTAAGCCCGCTGCCACCGGGAAAACCGTGACTCACCCAACTCTGCTGCTCTCCTGCTTTCCTTCAATACTGCGGTGGCGTCACCTCAAATGTGGAAGCGACCCTGGCCGCCGCCACCTGAGGAAGTGACCGCACATCTGCCGCCGCCACAGCACTGCCGCAACCTGCCCATGGACACCAGGCCATGGCGTCGCCCACCTAAGCAGGATGGGACCCTGCTCAGGTGCACGCCATTCCACCCACCGCACCTCAGCATCACCTCACCTCTGCCACCACCATGCCTCCTGTGACCCTGCTCTGCCACTGCCTGCCCTCAGGTAAGAGATCTTAAATTCGGACAATAAGACGGACCCCCATCTTATAAAAAATATTTTTTTTCTGCAATTTTCACCCCAAATTTGGGGTGCGTCTTATGGTCCGGTGCATCTTATAGTCCGAAAAATACGGTACATTGTACTGTAAATCACTTGCGGACCTGCAACGTTTCTGCATGGTAAAAAATGCTGATCTGCAGGAAATCCGCAATGTGTGCACATAGCCTTAGTGTATGGTCATTCCAAGTCTACAAGGCCCGCTCCTTTAAATTGGGCCTAGTTTTTAATGAGACCTTCCTTCACGTCTCATCTTCCACTGCCACTAGATCACCAGGGTTAATGTGCACCATGCTGCTACAGCCACTCCAGTTTTTTGCAAGGGTGTTTATGATGCCCGTAAACATTTTTTTTTAACTTTACCACCCGTGGGGAAATGTTTGTCGCATTACGTTTCTAGGAGACCTGTTCCTTTGTAATGGGACAGTTTTTTATGAGGCCCTCCTCCATGGTTCTTCCAAGGGGGGATTGGAGTGCGTGCAAATTTAGGTCAGGGCAGCCCATGCAATCAATGCATAAGGAAACAATATGGCAGGACCAACTGAAGAATGTGCAGTGGGTTTTCTTGTGGCCATCCAGTACCTGGGTTCAAAGGCTTCTTGGGGTGCATATGACTTGGTAGCAGGGCAGGCCTTGCATTTAATGCAACATTTTTTCAGGAGGCCCTCCTGTACTTCTCGTGAAAGGGGTATTGGGGTGCGTAGTAATTCTTTGCAGCCCAGCCACTCACTGCATAGGCAATAACAGCATAGGAGACCCACTGTTTAATAAGGGACCTTTACGAATATTAATGCTGCCTGATGCCTCTCTAAAAATAGGCTTTGCAGATTTAAGAGTCCCTCCTTCATAAATGAAACAAGATGGGTCTGCTTATGTGTCGCACACCATATGGCCAGCTAGGGTTGTTAAATGTTAAAATGACATTTCCCAATGAAATGTGCAAATTGCCTCTTCCAAGAAAAAGAGGACTTAACTCTATAGCGCCACCTGTTGGAAGTAGCGATCCTACAAGTCACAATCAACCCTTTAACGAGTCGTACAATATGACTTAGGATAAAAGCCAAATCAGTATCTCAATTCGCAGACACGGTGTTTCGGGCTCTTGCCCCTCGTCAGTGCGAAGCATGAGAACTGATTTGGCTAGGTGAGAGGCTCTGGACTGGGGTCTAAGGGGTAACGTTTCTCCTTCTGAAGAGTGACATACCGGCTGGCTTGTCAAGGTAAGGAGGGTTATTCTCCGTGCAATGCTCCTCTGGGAATTTAAATATGCAAATTGCCTCTTCCGAGAAAAAGAGGACTTAACTTTATAGCGCCACCTGTTGGAAGATTCTTTTCCCAATGAATGCATTTGTATTGGTTGAAAGCAATGTTAAAGTTGAAAAATGCATTAAAAACGCTGCGTGTGAACATAGACCAAGTGGGGGAGGAACATTTTGGTCTGGGGTTAATTATTTTGCTTTATATACAAGTCATTACCCTGGAAAGAATGTACCTTAACATATTTCCCAGCAAAATCCATTTTGATTTCATTTGTTAATGTTTTTTGGTACACATGTAAAAATGGCATGAATCTCTGACAACATTGTTTACAGCTGTGACCTAGGAGTCAGAAAGGCTTCCAGGGGAGATCTCCATGATGTTCCCGTGTCATTTGGGCAGTGTTTCCATCATTTTCAGATGTTTTTAGACCTTAAAAGGACCCGATAAAAATGCTTGGGTCTCCCATAGACTTACATTGGGCTCGTTGTTCTGTCCTTGTTTACCCGAGTATTCCAATTTGCTCTACCTGAGCAGTGAGCACCGAGCATTTTAGTGCTCGCTCAACACGAATAATGAGGAAACACTTAGCTAATATACAGATGCATCTCACAAAATTAGAATATCATCAAAAAGTTAATTTAAGTCAGTTCTTCAATACAAAAAGTGAAACTCATATGTTATATAGAGTCATTACAAATAGAGTGATGTAATTCAAGTGATTATTTCTGTTAATATTGATGATTATGGCTCACAGCCAATGAAAACCCAAAAATCATTGTCTCAGAAAATTAAAATGCTTTATACAACCAGCTTGAAAAAATGATTTTAAAATCCAAAATGTTGGCTTACTGAAATGTATATTCAGTGAATGCACTCAATACTTGGTGGGGTCTCCTTTTGCATCAATTACTGCATCAATGTGGCGTGGCATGGAGGCGATCAGTCTGTGGCACTGCTAAGGGGTGTTGTGGATGTCCAGGTTGCTTTGATAGCAGCCTTCAGCTTGTCTGCATTGTTGGGTTTGGTGTCTCTTATCTTCCTCTTGACAATACACCATAGATGGGGTTAAGGTAAGGCGAGTTTGCTGCCAATCAAGCACAGTGATACTGTTGTTTTTAAATCAAGAATTGGTATTTTGGTATTGTGTACAGGTGCCAAGTTCTGCTGGAGAAAGACATTTCCATCTCAAAAAACCTTGTTGGCAGAGGGAAGCATGAAGTGCTCAAAAATTTCCTGATAGACAGCTGCGTTCATGTTGCTCATAATAAAACACAGTGGACCTACATCAGCAGATGACATGGCTCCCAAAACCATCACTGATTGTGGATACTTAACACAATTAGATGATTTTCTAATTTTGTGAGATGCACCTGAAAATGAATTCAAGTCTCCTTCTCCAGATGAATTATACCCCAGAGTACTGAAGGAGATAGCAGAATAAATTGTTGAACCACTCGCCATAATCTTCAAAATTCTTGGAGAACAGAAGAAGTCTCAGAAGACTGGAGAAGAGCAAATGTTGTTCCTATCTTCAAAAAGGGGAAGAAGCTGGACCCAGGGAACTATAGCCCGGTGAGCCTGACTTCTATACCAGCAAAGATCTTTCAACAAATTATTAAAAACCTTGTATGTAAGTACCTGGATAAGAATAAAGTGATTAACGAGAGCAAGCATGGGTTTGTAACTAATACGTCATGTCAGTCTAACTTAAAATCTTTCTATGATAGAATCACTGACTGGGTGGATCAGGGAAATGCTGTAGATATAATATACTTGACTTCAGCAAAGCATTTAACAAAGTATCTCACACAATCATCATGGAAAAAATGACTAAGTATGGAATAGACAAGGCAACTGTTAGGTGGGCTCATAGCTGGCTTAGTGATCGGAACCAAAGAGTGGTCATAAATGGCTGCACATCCAGTTGGAATAATATCTCAAGTGGAGTACTACAGGGCTCTGTCCTGGGCCCTGTATTGTTCAACATATTTATCAATGATTTAGATGAAGGAATTCAGGGTAAACTGAATAAATTTGCTGATGACAGAAAGATGGGAGGGATAGCTAATACTAGAGAAGAGAGAGAGAGGATTCAAAAAGATATAAATAAACTGGAGCAGTGGGCAGAAACTAACAGAATGAATTTAACAGGGAAAAATGTAAAGTACTACATCTGGGCAATAAAACGAAAAAAGAATATACAGAATGGGAGGAATAAGGTTAAGCAACAGCACATGTGAAAAAGACTTAGGTATACTAAAAGATCACAGATTGAACATGAGTCAACAGTGTGATGCAGCAGTAAAAAAGGCAAATGCAATTCTGGGATGTATTAACAGAAGCATACAGTCTAGATCACGTGAAGGCATTACTGCCTTCTTCTCCTCTTTGGTCAGAGCTCATCTGGAATACTGTGTCCAGTTTTGGGCACCACATTTTAAAAAAGACATCAACAACCTGGAGCAAGTTCAGAGAAGAGCGACCAGAATGGTGACTGGTCTGCAAACCATGCCCTATGAGGAACGGTTGCAGGACTTGGGAATGTTTAGCTTGCAGAAAAGAAGACTGAGAGGAGACTTAATAGCTGTCTACAAATATCTCAAGGGCTGTCACATTGTAGAAGGATCATATTTTTTTTTCATTTGCACAAGGAAATACTAGAAGCAATGCGATTAAATTGAAAGAGAGGAGACACAGATTAGTTATTAGAAAAAAACTTTTTGACAGTTAGGGTGATCAATAAGTGAAACAGGCTACCATGAGAGGTTGTGAGTTTCCCTTCAATGGAAGTCTTCAAACAGAGGCTGGACATATTTCTGTCTGGGTTGATTTAGTGAATCCTGCTTTGAGCAGGGGGTTGGACCAGATGACCCAGGATGTCCTTTCCAACTCTACCACTCAATGATTCTAGGATTCTAAGATCAGCAGGGGCCTGACCACTACCAGCCTGACCACCCTCAGCAGGCTCAGGCACATGTCCTCCAAGCACCTGACTTGGTGGGATGAACGCATGGGACCACAATCATTTTCTGTGGGTGACACCACTGCTTATTCCCCTGTGCTAAGTGCTTGACATTCTCCTGGCAAGGACGAAGATGATGATGTTTTCTGCCTTGGACATGTCATTGGACATTTGCAATTACCATCAGAAAGCAAGTTCACTTTGTTATCTCATAGCTGCATTCAGCTGTCCCCTACCCCAGACTTTGAAACGCAAGTGGAAAACATAAAACTGCCACATATCCAGACTGATTGCCATGGAAATGTTGCTGATTTGGTTTGTGTACACTAAGGCTTTTGGCAACCTCATGGCCAAAGCCGTCACTCAGTATTTGGTCCCCAGCTGCCACTATTTCTCCCGTTGTGCCATCCTCGTCTTATACAAGCAAGTGTCCTATAACATCACCCGTGTCCTGACAAAAATCAGTTACTTAAAAGGTGCACTTAACCACCAACACATTTTTTCCCCATGGTGGAGCTTACTCTTACCAGATGGTTTTTTTTTGCCTTCCCCTGGATCAACATGTTAGGGCATGCTAGGCTATGGGTTGAACTAGATGGACTTAAAGTCTTCCTTCAACCTTAATAACTATGTAACTATGTAACACATCGACAAGTGATTATGACCAGGGACACTACAATTTCCTCAAGGCAAACTGGGAGAACCTATTGTTTGCCAGGATGAAGTTGGACACCAGGACTGCACATGCGCTACTGACACATAGAATTGCGAGACCTCATACACCAATTCCAGCACCCCCTCCTCCTACTCCTGAGAATTGTTGTCCATATCAGTCACGATCTGGAAGCACTGCAGCACGGCCTCATTGAAGCAGCAATAGGCTCAGCTGAAACTTATTTCTTTATGTGACAGAAAGCACACCGCCGCAGAGTTGTTGAAAGGTCTAACAGACCAGAGAGATCTGTATCTCTTGCTGCAGCAGCACTTGCAAGTGCTGCCTCACCAACTGGTTTGTGATAAGACCACATGCTGGAACACAAAATTATATACTGTATGTTGGCAAGGATTTGTGAGCATCCAAAGGGCAGTAGTGGAATATCAACTACTACATGCCTGTCGCTATTCCGGTCAGCCTCTGCAAATAAGAACCAACAAGTGGACATGGATGTATGAGGTTTTACTAACCTTTGCGGAATCAACTAAGGTGGTGAGTGTCAATGACATCATAGTCAGCTTAATCATCCCGCTTCTGTGTCTACTCAAATGCCCACTGCTCAGGTGGAGATGGAGGAAGAAAATACATAGGGAGAAACTGCCCAGCCTCTACTCATCTCTGTGCGAAGTGGGAGACAATGAGGAGGAGGAAAAAAAAGATTATTGCCTGAACTAAAGAGGATACTAGTCACACCAATTTCATCACATCTGTTCAAAGTGGTTGGGCTGAAGAAGAGTGTGGGGAAAATGGAGAGGGAGGCAGTCCTGTTGGTAGACTGGCAAACATGGCTGACTTTATGTCTCCCTGCCTTTCCCAAGACCCACGCGTTATACGCATTTGGCCAACTCTGATTACTGGTTGCTCACCCTTCTCGACCCACATTACATGAATAACTTTCCATGTCTCCTTCATGTGGCAGAAAAGTCTAGTAAAATGGTGCAATAAGAGAAGGCCCTAGTCGAACAAATAATAGAAAAATTCATATCTGACAACACGAGCAGCAGAGGTCATAGTTCTTTGGATAACAAAGGAGGAGAGATGAGGGAGACACACACCAGGTCCAACAGAGGCAGGGGAAGACTATCCAAGGATGGGGACAGTTTTGTTAGACCCTCCCAGAGCCCAGGCCCTGATGCATGAGGTACTCTGTCAAGGAGGGAAAACCTTTGGAAGATGATGGAGTACCTAGACAAATGTACCAACATCCTCGGTGATTCCTTTGTGCCATAGAACTATTGGGTATCCAAGCTGGACACATGGCATCAACTGTCCCGCTAAAGCCTTGGAGGTGCTGGCCTGCCCTGCCTCTAATGTTTTCCCAGAATAATAACACCAGCCCCCAGCTGTCTGCTTTCCCTCATCTGGGTTTTAAAATTAAGGGAAACACTCCATATTTTTTCATTTAATTTTTTAATAGCAAAATATATGTACAGTCAACTAATCATGCACTGCACTAATTATATTTCTGACTGATACCTTTCTATCTACAATATCGATTCCAATGGTTCACTGTGAATTTATTGCACTCCCCTGATGAAATGTCCAGTTTCCTATGAGATGGGTGAGCAAAAATCAGAGAGCACATGCATGGAACATGTGCCATGTGATTTTTTTTCTTACACCCATTGACTTGCATTGGTGAGTCTCGGTCATTTTAGGCGGTTATACACAGCATGCTGCGATAATTTCGTCACCCCAATTCCAAGTGAGGAAAAACTCACAGATAAACATT
Source organism: Ranitomeya variabilis (assembly GCF_051348905.1). Taxonomy (NCBI): domain Eukaryota; kingdom Metazoa; phylum Chordata; class Amphibia; order Anura; family Dendrobatidae; genus Ranitomeya; species Ranitomeya variabilis. The sequence goes on along the minus strand of NC_135236.1, from coordinate 23,635,457 downwards.
GGTATTAGTGCAATGCAAATTTTTTTCTCACATTGCCTTTATAGAGAACTACATTCACCAAGGTTAAGTTCAAGTGCAATGAGCTGCTAGCGTCAGTAAGTTCATGGCAGTAAGAGGCCTTATTTATTTCTCTTGTGCTGGAAAGAAAGGAGAGATTTCTGTATGATTTTCACGGTTGCTGATCAACGATGAGACGTATATCTCAGATTGTCAAATGGATAGTGGTTTATCCTATGCTTTTCAAAGTGCAAAAGACTTCTTCACCAGGAACGACCACAACTTTCAGTATCAAGGAGACTTAGGTGTAAGAGCAGCCATGGAAATTCCAAAATGGTGGCCGAGTAAAAAGGTTAGCCCTGATCCGTTTTCTGTTGAGCTACTTGCATATAGAGACAGCAGACAAACTGCTCCACGTTAATGCTGCAGAAGGCACAACAGTGACTGAGGTCCCCGGAGTTGGCCAAGGATTGCTGAAGGTTTGTGTTTCTTCCCCCTAGTTTTTTTAGGCACATTTGAGAATCCCCCTGCTGGATTATGGGACAGTAAAAAGCCAAATCCATTTTAGGGCTCAAAAGACTGTTTACTTTTGCCCCCAAGAGACTGTGACCTTGACACGGTGGCAGCATTTTGCAATTAAAAGGACTGCTGCTCACAAAAATGGGAGGGGAGGAAACCTGACGACCCAATGTTACAGCCCGGACTTTATTGACTGTGTGCTTGCCAAAAGGACACATTTTTGGGGAAGAGGGATGGATGACCCGATTGAAAAACCAGATTAAGGATAATGGATTGTGCTCATGGACTGAAGAGCCATTGTTGTGTGAGCCTAAAGGCCAATGTTTTAAAGTAAACATGAACTCAGATAGACATAAGTTCCCTGGTCTTAACCAAGAGGACCAGCTAATATTGAGTGAAAAGAGAAGTAGAGCTGGTCGTAAACGTGAATGTTTGGGTCTGGTGGGTTTGGCTGAACAGTTACAAAAAGTTGAGGTTTGGATGCCAGAACAGTACCCAGACCTGAACTTGAACCCTGAGCCCATTCTTTTGAATTGGGGGCCCGAAGATCTAGTGTTTGATGCGCTGTCAAGTGCATGACAGCGCGGCAAACACCACTTCTTATAAATAATTTAAAAAAGGCATGGGGTCACCCACATTTTTGACACCGAACCTTGCTAAAGCAGACAGCGGGGGGCTGGTATTCTCAGGCTGGTAAGGGGCCATGGATATTGGCACCCCCAGCCTAAAGATAGCAGCTGGCAGCTGCCCAGAAAAGGCACATCTGTGTGTGACACATTTAAGCAAGCAACCAGTCTGGGACGTAAGAAATACAGGCACTATAGTTTAGGACATACCTATTCCATTATTGGCTTTTCACATTCATCAAAATACTCAAGGATATCTCAATCGTACCTCCAGGGAAGAAAAATCCCTGTCTAGAAGAGAATACCTACTGAGTGCAACTGTCGTAAAAAAAAGCCGAGTTGGCCGAAACATGCTGACGTTCAAAAGTTGCTCTTATTTTTTATTTTTTGACCTTTAATAAAAGCAATCTTGTTTGCATTCAAAAGTAGTGTGCAATTGATATTTATTCTACATGGTCTAAGAGGGATTTCACCAATCCCCTCAATTGGCACCTCCACTAGTGAAACTCGGAGTGCACGCCAATATCTATTTTTCATAAGAAAAAGAGAAAACAAAGAGAAAGTGCGACAAAAACACTGACAATGGAGAAGAGCTGTATTATCTAAAATGAAATGATTTGTATTTAATCTTTGACTTTAATAATCCTTCACCTGATTTTGGATAGGTTATATTATAGATGTCATCATCTCTAACTTGAAATTCATTTTCCACAAACTCCAGAACTTCCTTAGACATTGATTGGTTAGGGTAAAGGACTCCCCTGTATTCAAAGTGAAGATCCGACATATTTTCCTTAAAACAGATAAAAGATGAGGTCACAATAAGGTAATATGCATACTTCAACATATTGAAAAGGATCACAAAGTTTACAGAGTAAGTACCTTTATCTCTTTAGACTTTAGAATAGAAACTGCCACTTACCATACCCCAAATTAGGTGCTAACATCAGTTACTGGGAGCAACATGCAAATCTGATCAACATTTATCTGATGCACAATACGATTACTGAGCACGAGAGGCTGGATTACTAAAGAGTAGTGTTGAGCGATACCGTCCGATACTTGAAAGTATCGGTATCGGAAAGTATCGGCCGATACCGGCAAAGTATCGGATCCAATCCGATACCGATACCCGATACCAATACAAGTCAATGGGACTCAAGTATCGGACGGTATCCCTGATGGTTCCCAGGGTCTGAAGGAGAGGAAACTCTCCTTCAGGCCCTGGGATCCATATTAATGTGTAAAAGAAAGAATTAAAATAAAAAATATTGCTATACTCACCTCTCCGACGCAGCCTGCACCTTACCGAGGGAAGCGGCAGTGTTCTTTGTTTAAAATTTGCGCTTTTCTTTCCTTACGTGAAGTCCCGGCTTGTGATTGGTCGCATGCCGCCCATGTGGCGGCGACGCAACCAATCACAGCAAGCCGTGACGTAATTTCAGGTCATTCAGTATTTTAAAATTACGCTCCGGCTTTGTGATTGGTTGCGTCGCAGTCACATGGGCGACGCAACCAATCACAAGCCGTGACGTCACGGGAGGCTGGACACGCGCGCATTTTAAAATGGGCGCGTGTCCAGCCTCCTGTGACGTCCCGGCTTGTGATTGGTTGCGGCGCGGTCAAACAATCACAAGCCGGGAGGCTGGACACGCACGCATTTTAAAATGGGCGCGTGTCCAGCCTCCTGTGACGTCCCGGCTTGTGATTGGTTGCGGCGCGGTCAACCAATCACAAGCCGGGAGGCTGGACACGCGCGCATTTTAAAATGGCTTCCCGGCTTGTGATTGGTTGACCGCGCCGCAACCAATCACAAGCCGGGACGTCACGGGAGGCTGGACACGCGCCCATTTTAAAATGCGCGCGTGTCCAGCCTCCCGTGACGTCCCGGCTTGTGATTGGTTGCGGCGCGGTCAACCAATCACAAGCCGGGAAGCCATTTTAAAATGCGCGCGTGTCCAGCCTCCCGGCTTGTGATTGGTTGACCGCGCCGCAACCAATCACAAGCCGGGACGTCACAGGAGGCTGGACACGCGCCCATTTTAAAATGCGCGCGTGTCCAGCCTCCCGGCTTGTGATTGGTTGACCGCGCCGCAACCAATCACAAGCCGGGACGTCACGGGAGGCTGGACACGCGCCCATTTTAAAATGCGCGCGTGTCCAGCCTCCCGTGACGTCACGGCTTGTGATTGGTTGCGGCGCCCATGTGACTGCGACGCAACCAATCTGTCATGATCTCTGCAGGCAGAGATCATAGCAAGCCTATAGAGGGACAAGCTCTCGGAAGATGGAACTATACTGACCATGAACTAAGCCTGCCGCGCAACTAGAAATAGCCAGGTAGCATTTCCTATTTAACGCTAGATGCCCAGCTCTGGCCTAAGACCTAAATAGCTAGCAGAGGGAAATATAAGACCTGGCTCACCTCTAGAGAAATATTCCAAAGAAGACAGTAGCCCCCCACATATAATGACGGTGAGTTCAGATGAAACAACAAACGCAGCAGGAAAATAGTCTTAGCAAATTTGAGGTCCGCTTACTAGATAGCAGAAGACAGATAGTATACTTTCATGGTCAGCAGAAAAACACTAACAAAACACCATCCAGAGATTACCTTAAACTCTGGCATTAACTCATAACGCCAGAGTAGCAATCCCTGATCAACGAGAGCTTTCCAGACACAGTAACAAAACTTCAGCTGTGAACTGGAACAAATAGGCAAAACAAAACATGGACAAAAGTCCAACTTATCTAGTAGTAGTCTAGAAGCAGGAACAAGCACTGAGAGGCATCAGATAACATTGTTGACCGGCAAGAAACCACCAGAGAAATGAGCTTAAATAGCGACACCCACTACTGATGGAATCAGGTGAAACAGGAAAGAGGATGACAAGTCCAATTCCACAAGCGGCCACCGGGGGAGCCCAGAATCCAAATTCACAACAGTACCCCCCCCTCAAGGAGGGGGCACCGAACCCTCACCAGATCCACCAGGGCGACCAGGATGAGCCCTATGGAAGGCACGAACAAGATCAGAAGCATGAACATCAGATGCATTGACCCAAGAATTATCCTCCTGGCCGTAACCCTTCCAGTTGACCAGATACTGGAGTTTCCGTCTGGAAACACGAGAGTCCAAAATTTTCTCCACAACGTACTCCAACTCACCCTCAACCAACACCGGAGCAGGAGGCTCAACTGAAGGTACAACAGGTACCTCATACCTGCGCAATAACGACCGATGAAAAACGTTATGAATGGAAAAGGACGCAGGGAGGTCCAAACGGAAAGAAACAGGATTAAGAATCTCCAATATTCTATAAGGGCCGATGAACCGAGGTTTAAACTTAGGAGAAGAGACCCTCATAGGGACAAAACGAGAAGACAACCACACTAAATCTCCAACACAAAGCCGAGAACCAACACGACGATGACGGTTGGCAAAACGCTGAGTCTTCTCCTGGGACAACTTCAAATTGTCCATAACCTGCCCCCAAATGTGATGCAATCTCTCTACCACCGCATCCACTCCAGGACAATCCGAGGATTCCACCTGACCGGAGGAAAATCGAGGGTGAAACCCCGAATTACAGAAAAACGGGGACACCAAGGTGGAAGAACTGGCCCGATTATTGAGGGCGAACTCTGCCAATGGCAAAAAAGCAACCCAATCATCCTGGTCAGCAGAGACAAAACACCTCAGATATGTCTCAAGGGTCTGATTAGTCCGCTCGGTCTGGCCATTAGTCTGAGGGTGAAAAGCAGACGAAAAAGACAAATCTATGCCCATCCTAGCACAGAATGCCCGCCAAAATCTAGACACAAATTGGGTACCTCTGTCAGAAACAATATTCTCAGGAATACCGTGCAATCGGACAACATTCTGAAAAAACAGAGGAACCAACTCAGAAGAAGAAGGCAACTTGGGCAGAGTAACCAAATGGACCATTTTAGAGAAACGGTCACAGACCACCCAGATGACAGACATCTTCTGGGAAACAGGCAGATCTGAAATAAAATCCATCGAGATGTGTGTCCAAGGCCTCTTAGGAATAGGCAAGGGCAACAGCAGTCCGCTAGCCCGAGAACTACAAGACTTGGCCCGAGCACAAACGTCACATGACTGCACAAAGACTCGCACATCTCGTGACAGAGAAGGCCACCAGAAGGATCTTGCCACCAAATCCCTGGTACCAAAAATTCCGGGATGACCTGCCAATGCAGAAGAATGTACCTCAGAGATAACTCTGCTGGTCCAATCATCCGGAACAAACAGTCTATCAGGCGGACAACGATCCGGTCTATCCGCCTGAAACTCTTGCAAGGACCGCCGCAGATCAGGAGAAACGGCCGACAAAATTACTCCCTCCCTAAGGATACCTGTGGGTTCAGAATTACCAGGAGAGTCCGGGTCAAAACTCCTAGAAAGGGCATCTGCCTTAACATTCTTAGAACCCGGTAGGTATGACACCACAAAATTAAAGCGAGAAAAAAATAAAGACCAGCGCGCCTGTCTAGGATTCAGGCGTCTGGCAGTCTCAAGATAAATCAAATTTTTGTGGTCAGTCAATACCACCACCTGATGTCTAGCCCCCTCGAGCCAATGGCGCCACTCCTCAAACGCCCACTTCATGGCCAAAAGCTCCCGATTCCCAACATCATAATTCCGCTCTGCGGGCGAAAATTTGCGAGAAAAGAAGGCACAAGGCCTAATGACGGAGCAGTCGGAACCTTTCTGCGACAACACTGCCCCAGCTCCGATCTCCGAAGCGTCAACCTCAACCTGAAAAGGCAGATTCACATCAGGCTGACGCAACACAGGGGCAGAGGCAAAACGGCGCTTAAGCTCCTGAAAGGCCTCTACAGCATGAGGGGACCAATTAGCAACATCAGCGCCTTGTCTGGTCAAATCAGTCAGTGGTTTAACGACATCCGAAAAACCAGCAATAAATCGGCGGTAAAAGTTGGCAAAGCCCAAAAATCTCTGAAGACCCTTAAGAGAGGAGGGCTGAGTCCAGTCACAAATAGCTTGCACCTTAACGGGATCCATCTCAATGGAAGAGGGAGAAAAAATATACCCCAAAAAGGAAATTTTCTGGACCCCAAAAACGCACTTAGACCCCTTCACACATAAAGAATTAGACCGCAGAACCTGAAAAACTCTCCTGACCTGCTGGACATGAGAGTCCCAGTCATCAGAAAAAATCAGAATATCATCCAGATATATTATCATAAATTTATCCAGAAAATCGCGGAAAATATCATGCATAAAAGACTGGAAAACTGAAGGGGCATTAGAAAGACCAAAAGGCATGACCAAATACTCAAAGTGGCCCTCGGGCGTATTAAATGCGGTCTTCCACTCATCCCCCTGCCTGATCCGCACCAAATTATACGCCCCACGAAGATCAATTTTAGAGAACCACTTAGCACCCTCTATACGAGCAAACAAATCAGTAAGCAATGGCAATGGGTATTGATACTTAACAGTGATCTTATTCAGAAGCCGATAATCAATACATGGTCTCAAAGAGCCGTCTTTTTTTGAGACAAAGAAAAACCCAGCTCCCAAGGGAGAAGAAGATGGACGAATATGTCCCTTTTCCAAAGACTCCTTTATATATTCCCGCATAGCAGCATGTTCCGGCACAGACAAATTAAACAAACGACCCTTTGGATATTTACAACCCGGTATCAAATCTATGGCACAATCGCACTCACGGTGCGGAGGTAACGACCCAAGCTTGGGTTCGTCAAAGACGTCTTGATAATCAGAGAGGAACTCAGGGACTTCAGAGGGAATGGACGACGAAATAGAAACCAAAGGTACGTCCCCATGAATACCCTTACATCCCCAGCTCAACACAGACATTGCTCTCCAGTCCAAGACTGGGTTGTGAGACTGCAACCATGGCAATCCCAGTACCAAATCGTCATGTAAATTATACAGCACCAGGAAACGAATAATCTCCTGGTGATCCGGATTGATACGCATGGTTACTTGTGTCCAGTATTGTGGTTTATTATTAGCCAATGGGGTGGAGTCAATCCCCTTCAGAGGAATAAGAGTCTCCAAAGGCTCTAAATCAAAACCACAACGATTGGCAAAGGACCAATCCATAAGACTCAGAGCGGCGCCAGAGTCAACATAGGCGTCCGTGGCAATGGATGACAAAGAGCAAATCAGGGTTACAGACAAAATAAACTTAGACTGAATGGTGCTAATGGAAACAGACTTATCAAGCTTCTTTGTACGCCTAGAGCATGCTGATATAACATGAGTAGAATCCCCACAATAGAAACACAATCCATTCTTCCGTCTAAAATTCTGTCGCTCGCTCCTGGACAGAATTCTATCACACTGCATACTTTCTGGCGTCTTTTCCATAGACACCGCCAGATGGTGCACCGGTTTGCGCTCCCGCAGACGCCTATCAATCTGAATAGCCATTGTCATGGACTCATTCAGACCTGCAGGCAAAGGGAACCCCACCATAACATCCTTAACGGCATCAGAGAGACCTTCTCTGAAAGTTGCCGCCAAGGCGCACTCATTCCACTGAGTAAGCACAGACCATTTACGGAATTTTTGGCAGAAAACTTCAGCTTCGTCTTGCCCCTGAGATAGTGCCATCAAAGTTTTTTCTGCCTGAAGTTCCAAATGAGGTTCCTCATAAAGCAAGCCCAAGGCCAGAAAAAACGCATCCACATCGCGTAACGCAGGATCCCCTGCTGGCAATGAGAAGGCCCAATCTTGAGGGTCACCCCTGAGCAAGGAAATCACAATCCTAACCTGCTGAGCAGGGTCTCCAGCTGAACGAGACTTCAGGGACAAATAAAGCTTACAATTATTTCGGAAATTCTGGAAGCTAGCTCTATTCCCTGTGAAGAACTCCGGCAAAGGAATTCTCGGCTCAGATACCGGAGCATGTACCACAAAATCTTGTAAATTTTGTACTTTCGTGATGAGATTATTCAAACCCGCAGTTACACTCTGGAGATCCATTATTGTCAGGTGCACACAGAGCATACAGAGATTAGGAGGAGAGAGAGAGAAAAGACTGCAGCAAGGCAGACTGGAGGAAAAAAAAAAAAAAAAAATTTCAGCAGACTTCTTATAACTCTCCTTTCTCAACCTGGGTCTTTAACACTTTATGGGCCGGTCAAACTGTCATGATCTCTGCAGGCAGAGATCATAGCAAGCCTATAGAGGGACAAGCTCTCGGAAGATGGAACTATACTGACCATGAACTAAGCCTGTCGCGCAACTAGAAATAGCCAGGTAGCATTTCCTATTTAACGCTAGATGCCCAGCTCTGGCCTAAGACCTAAATAGCTAGCAGAGGGAAATATAAGACCTGGCTCACCTCTAGAGAAATATTCCAAAGAAGACAGTAGCCCCCCACATATAATGACGGTGAGTTCAGATGAAACAACAAACGCAGCAGGAAAATAGTCTTAGCAAATTTGAGGTCCGCTTACTAGATAGCAGAAGACAGATAGTATACTTTCATGGTCAGCAGAAAAACACTAACAAAACACCATCCAGAGATTACCTTAAACTCTGGCATTAACTCATAACGCCAGAGTAGCAATCCCTGATCAACGAGAGCTTTCCAGACACAGTAACAAAACTTCAGCTGTGAACTGGAACAAATAGGCAAAACAAAACATGGACAAAAGTCCAACTTATCTAGTAGTAGTCTAGAAGCAGGAACAAGCACTGAGAGGCATCAGATAACATTGTTGACCGGCAAGAAACCACCAGAGAAATGAGCTTAAATAGCGACACCCACTACTGATGGAATCAGGTGAAACAGGAAAGAGGATGACAAGTCCAATTCCACAAGCGGCCACCGGGGGAGCCCAGAATCCAAATTCACAACACCAATCACAAAGCCGGAGCGTAATTTTAAAATACTGAATGACCTGAAATTACGTCACGGCTTGCTGTGATTGGTTGCGTCGCCGCCACATGGGCGGCATGCGACCAATCACAAGCCGGGACTTCACGTAAGGAAAGAAAAGCGCAAATTTTAAACAAAGAACGCTGCCGCTTCCCTCGGTAAGGTGCAGGCTGCGTCGGAGAGGTGAGTATAGCAATATTTTTTTATTTTAATTCTCTCTTTTACACATTTTTACATTAATGTTGTTTCGATACCGATACCCGATACCACAAAAGTATCGGATCTCGGTATCGGAATTCCGATACTTGCGGTATCGGAATGCTCAACACTACTAAAGAGGCATCTTGTCAGGCACCATGAAGATATCGGTGGCTGGTACTGAGGTCTCACCTGAACCTGAAGCAGTTATGTGTTTTACTACCATAAGCTTTATGACAGTTTAACCCCTTTCTGACATTGGACGTACTATCCCATCGAGGTGGGGTGGGCCCGTATGACCACCGATGGGATAGTACGTCCAGTGCGACCAGCCGCGCTCATGGGGGGAGCGTGGTCGATCGCGCCGGGTGTCAGCTGACTATCGCAGCTGACATCCGGCACTATGTGCCATGAGTGGTCACGGACCACCCTCGGCACATTAACCCCAGGCACACTGCGATCAAACAGTGTTCCGGCGGTATAGGGAAGCATCACGCAGGGAGGGGGCTCCCTGCGTGCTTCCCTGTGATTGCGTTGCTCCGAGGGTCTCCTACCTCCTCCTTCCTGCAGGACCCAGATCCAAAATGGCCACGGGGCTGCATCCGGGTCCTGCAGGGAGGTGGCTTACCAAGCGACTGCTCAGAGCAAGCGCTGGTAAGCCTGCAGGAGTGCACGTCAGATCACTGACCTGACACAGTGCACAGCAAAGTGTCAGATCAGCGATCTTACACTATAACATGATGCCCCCCCGCGGCAATGTTACAATGTAAAAAAAAAATATTCACATATGTAAAAAAAAATTTAAAAAAATCCCCCCCCCAAAAAAAAATATAAATACATCTCTTTATCTAAATAAAACAAAAAACAATAAAAGTACACATATTTAGTATCGCCGCATCCGTAATGACGCGACCTATAAAACTGTCCCCCTTGTTAACCCTTTCAGTGAACACTGTAAAAAAAACGAGGCAAAAAACGCTTTATTATCATACCACCTAACAAAAAGTGGAATAACACGGGATCCAAAAGACGGATATAAATAACCATGGTACCGCTGAAAACGTCATCTTGTCCCCCAAAAAATGAGCTACCATGCAGCATCATCAGTGAAAAAATAAAAAAGTTATAGTCCTCAGAATAAAGCGATGCAAAAATAATTATTTTTTCTATAAAATAGTTTTTATCGTATAAAAGCGCCAAAACATTAAAAAAAGACATAAATGTAGTATCGCTGTAATCGTACTGACCCGAAGAATAAAACTGCTTTATCCATTTTACCAAACGCGGAACGGTATAAATGCCCACCCAAAAAAAGAAATTCATGAATAGCTGGTTTTTGGTCTTTCTGCCTTACAAAAATCGGAATAAAAAGCGATCAAAAAATGTCACATGCCCGAAAATGTTACCAATAAAAATGTCAACTCGTCCTGCAAAAAACAAGACAATACAGGACTCTGTGGACCAAAATATGGAAAGTTTATAGCTCTCAAAATGTGGTAACGCAAAAAATATTTTTTGCAATAAAAAGCATCTTTAAGTGTTTGACGGCTGCCAATCATAAAGATGTGCTAAAAGACCCGCTATAAAAGTAAATCAAACCCCCATCATCACCCCCTTAGTTAGGGAAAAATAAAAAAATTAAAAAAGTATTTATTTCCATTTTCGCATTAGGGTTAGGGCTAGGGTTAGGGCTAGGGTTTGGGCTAGGGTTAGGATTAGGGCTAGGGTTAGGGCTAGGGTTAGGGCTAGGGTTAGGGCTAGGGCTAGGGCTAGGGTTTGGGTTAGGGCTAGAGTTAGGTTTAGGGAAGGGGCTAGGGTTAGGATTAGGGTTTGGGCTAAATTTAGGGTTATGGTTTGGATTACATTTACAGTTGGGATTAGGGTTAAGGTTGTGTCAGGGTTAGGGGTGTGGTTAGGGTTACCATTGGGATTAGGGTTAGGGGTGTATTTGGATTAGGGTTTCAGTTATAATTGGGGGTTTCCACTGTTTAGGCACATCAGGGACTCTCCAAACACGACATGGCGTCCGATCTCAATTCCAGCGAATTCTGCGTTGAAAAAGTAAAACAGTGCTCCTTCCCTTCTGAGCTCTCCTGTGCGCCCAAACAGGGGTTTACCCCAACATATGGGGTATCAGCGTACTCAGGACACATTGGACAACAACTTTGGGGTCCAATTTCTCATGTTACCCATGGGAAAATACTAAACTGGGGGCTAAAAAATAATTTTTGTGGAAAAAAAAAGATTTTTTATTTTCAGGGCTCTGCGTTATAAACTGTTGTGAAACACTTGGGGGTTCAAAGTTCTCACAACACATCTAGATAAGTTCCTTGAGGGGTCTAGTTTCCAATATGGGGTCACTTGTGGGAGGTTTCCTACTGTTTAGGTACATTAGGGGCTCTGCAAACGCAATGTGATGCCTGCAGACCAGTCCATCTAAGTCTGCATTCCAAATGGCGCTCCTTCCCTTCCGAGCTCTGCCATGCACTCAAACGGTGGTTCCCCCACACATGGGGTATCAGCGTACTCAGGACAAATTGTACAACACCTTTTGGGGTCCAATTTCTTCTCTTACCCTTGAGAAAATAAAAAATTGGGTGCGAAAAGATCATTTTTGTGAAAAAATATGACTTTTTATTTTTATGGCTCTGCATTATAAACTTCTGTGAATCACTTAATGGGTCAAAGTGCTCACCACACATCTAGATAAGTTCCTTAGAGGGTCTACTTTCCAAAATGGTTTCAATTGTGAGGGTTTTCAATGTTTAGGCACATCAGGAGCTCTCCAAACGTAACATGGCGTCCCATCTCAATTCCAGCCAATTTTGCATTGAATCGAGTCAAATGGCGCTCCTTCACTTCCGAGCTCTGCCATGTGCCAAAACAGTGGTTTACCCCCACATATGGGGTATCGGGGTACTCAGGACAAATTGTATAACAACTATTGGGGTCCATTTTCTCCTGTTACTCTTGGCAAAATAAAACAAATTGGATGCTGGTTAAATGTCTACGCATGAACGTTGTATTTAAATTTTGGAGATTCTTCCCTCTGCTAAAGGTCTTTTTGAGCATTTCTTACAGATAACTTTTGACTGATCATTCGGATCTTGGTTAAAAAATTGCCACACTGCACTCATCCTACTATGGATAACATTTTCAGGCATTGCACGCTGTGCTACTTTCACCGGATGGCCACGCTGTCCTAAAACTGTTTTTGTTTTTGACAAATGTGTTTGGCCTGATACGGGCCTGCCAGATGACAGCTGTTGTGATGTAGATGTCTGCTGTGGATCATCCTCCTCCACTTCTGAGCTACAGGCAGCGGCACCCTCTTCCCCCAATGGCTGCCAATCTGGGTCAACAAACGGATCACCCATCACCTCCTCTTCAATGTCATGTGCACCTTCCTCTGTGTCACCGTGTAAAGTGCTATAGCGTTCCGGACGGGGCACCATAGTCTCATCAGGGTCAGATTCTGGCTCAGTAAACTGCGAGGGCAATGTTGTGATCTGAGTCAATGGAACAGCATAATAATCTAGCCGTGGCTGTGCATCTGTGCACTCCATGTCCGATTCATCTTGTAATGGGCTGTTAACAATTTCCCTTTCTATCCCAGGCACGGTATGTGTAAAAAGCTCCATGGAGTAACCTGTAGTGTCGCCTGATGCATCCTTCAATTTTGGTTTGGTTGAAGGACACAAGGAAGTGACTTGTTCCTGACCGGGAGCATCCACTGACGACTCGCTGCTTTATATTTCGAACTTTCGGAAGAGGAGGTGAAAGAGCTAGAGGCTGAGACAGCAAGGAAAGCCAAAACTTTTTCCTGCTGCTCCGGCTTTAAAAGCGGTTTTCCTACTCCCAGATAAGGGAGCCTTCGAGGCCTTGTGTAGCCAGACAATGACGCTGGCTCAACACCTCGAGACTTAGGTGCTATTTTGCTTTTCCCACTACCACCAGATGCACCACCACTATCATTAGCAGCTGGCAACGACCGCCCATGGCCTCTTCCACCAGACTTCCTCATTTTTGGGAAAATGTAACCAAAATAACAACCATTATATGGTACTGTAAAACAAGGTAGAAGGTGTATATAAACTTGTTGAGATTTTAAATCTCCATTTTTTGGGGGGGAGACTGCACCAAAACTCAGGCCCGGTGTATTACACAACACAATGTAAGGCTACTTTCACACTAGCGTTTTTTGCAATCCATCGCAATGCGTCGTTTGGCCGAAAAAATGCATCCTGCAAAAGTGCTTGCAGGATGCGTTTTTTCCCCATAGACTAACATTAAGCGACGTATTGCGATGGATTGACACACGTCGCAACCGTCGTGTGACGGTTGCGCCGTGTTGTGGCGGACTGTCGGCACAAAAAAACGCTACATGTAATGTAATGCCCCCACCTCCCCGCACTTCCCCGCACCTCACAATGGGGCGGCAGATGCGCTGGAAAAATGCATCCACTGCCCCCGTTGTGCGGCGCAGAACGCAAGGGGCCTGAATAGGGAATATGAAATATCAGCATTTATTTAACGCGCTCTCTCCTTTGTTGTCATTTTGGTTATTTGTCATATTTATTAGGTGCTCTCTTTACATGCTTAGTGCTTGTTGTGTTTGCATACTAATATATTGTTCTGTTCTCTACTAGAGCCGCTTATATTAATATGACTGGAAGTCACCAGCACGAATTTCCTCCTGCACGTCTACAGCATTGGGCACAGCTACTCCTCTCAACATCTGGATAGTAGTTTGCACCTAGTTTCACCTTAGCAGACTATGGGCACTTCTTTTGCTATACATGGTTCACATTTCTCCATAGAAGTCTATCCTCCGCCCACCCTCTTGGCCACTGCTGCTCCCTGCAACACCCCTCTCACTTTGTCCCCACCATACAGCTCATGTCACCTGTTCCCCTAGCTACTTTCATATTCCCATCTATTTGCGGTTGCCAGCCTCCAGCCAGGTTTTATATTAGTTCGCTCCCCATCTACAACATTGCTTTTTAGCATGCTACTCGGTCATGTCCACCACTACCACATTTTCCTACAACACAGAGGAAACAGCCAACATCCTCGCACAGTCTAAAATCTCCAGTGAATTTCTATTAATTCCCCCGAGTGAGACCCGGGGCAGGGATCTTGAGCGCGAACTAAGATTCGCCACCAACATCAAACTACATTGTGCCACCCTCTCGGAATACCTGAGGGTACAACGCATTCCACGAGGCTTACAGGTTCCTCTGCGTCCCACATTGTTCCATGAATCACCTGAGTTTTGTGCCAAATTCGAACAGATATTGAACAAGTGCTCTCTTGACCTCATAACCCTAACTGTTGAATTTCTCCAGAAAGCAATCACTTCTAGCTCTGATAAAATTAAGGTCATTGAGGCCCAGCTGTCAACAACAGGCACTCCGGAGGAACTTGCTACTCTAAAATCTGAGATTGAAGATCGCATCCACCGCCACAAACGAGATATCGAAATAAGAAAACGGAACAAGTTTGCTCGGGACGCCGAGGACTATAGACTGAACCGTGTATACAGATGGCAGGACAGTTCAAGGCGCATTACTACACGTCATCCTCCACATACTTCTTCCGACTTCTCCACCTCCGGCTCCGACCAGGAGCAAGGACTAACCTCTGCTACCGCAGTTCCTTTTTTAGGTCAACGCAGCCGCCCCAACTACAGACGAAAATGCGACGGGGACAGAAACACAAGAAGGGACCAGGACTCGGGGCGCATCACCCGTTCCAAGGTATGGACAATTTGGTAGATAATATTTCATCAAGAAAATTGAGCCCTTCAGAACATTGTTTACTACAGAAAGGGCTGTCATTCTGCCCCTCTTACCGTTGTCGGACGTTTGATCTTGAGATGGATTTACAACATTTTTTCAGGTTGATTAGACTAAAGGCACATTTTTCCTCCATCCCTTCTTCTGGACCTAGTCCCCCAGTTACCACTAACCCCAAATGCCTTTCAGCTATTAGTTTGGGTCTACCCAGTAAGAGTTCATTTCGTCCACCCCATACCTCGCATGCGGTTGAAACCTTTGTGACATTTGTACATAATTCCTTTCAAACATTGCGACATGACATTGAAAGAGGGGCCCTGTTTTATCCATCCAATCTTACATTGGAGGAACGGCCCTGCAAAATGATAACTCCATAATTATAAAACCGGCGGATAAAGGGGGTGCTTTGGTGGTGATGGACAAATCTCTCTATCTGGCAGAAATCACGCGACAATTAAGTGACCGGTCAGTCTACTGTCCCCTAAATAAGGACCCTTCTTATAACATTAGACACAAAATCGAGGTGATCCTTCATAGATATTCCTCCCTTGGTGTCCTAGACCAAAAAACCTGCGATTTCCTTACCAACCATAACCCCATCACTCTGGTGTTTTACACCCTCCCCAAAATTCACAAAAATCTACAAAATCCCTCGGGGAGACCAATCGTGGCATCGACCGACTCCATCCTGTCACCATTAGCAATATACTTAGAAAAAATTCTTACCCCTCTGATCAAACAGACACCATCTTTTTTACTCGATACCAACGCTTTTCTGGACACCATACGCCAAATCGGCTCCATCCCTACTGATGCCCTACTTGTCACTCTGGACATAAAAGATCTCTATACCTCCATCCCCCCATCCCCCATCTAGAGGGTATAGCTTCCACACAGAGATTCCTGTCTACTACAAACATGGATCCGGACCAGATCCAGATGTGCGTTGACCTCCTCACACTGGTACTTACCTCTAACTACTTCCGTTTCCAAGATGATTTTTTCCTACAGATACGCGGGACCGCAATGGGCTCTAATGTGGCGCCCCCCTATGCTAACGCCTATATGGCAGACTTCGAAGCAACTATCATATATGACAATGACCTATTTCGTAACCATGTAATTGTGTGGAAACGCTATATAGATGACTTCTTTTGCATCTGGGGGGGCACATTAGAGTCCCTCTTGCTTGTTCTGGACTTCCTTAATCTCTCCTGGCCAGGCATTTCTTTCACCATGGGACATGACCAACAACGGGTCAACTTCCTAGACACCTTGGTTATTAAAGATTCCAATGGCACCCTTACCACGGATCTCTATATCAAACAGACTGACCGTAATAGTCTTCTTCACTTCCAGAGTTTACATCCTCCTGCCACAAAAAAATCTATCCCCAAGTCACAATTTCATCGAGTACAGCGCATTGTATCTGACCCTGCCACTCGGGACCTACACCTAGTGGAAATGACGGAGAAATTTCTTACAAGGAGTTATCCTTCCACCCTGTTGAATGAGGCTAAGGTGCCCTCTAATAGAGCCCAACGCAATAATTCCAAGTGTATACCGTTTGTACATACATTCCATCCTTTCGCGTACATCATCAACAAGGCTATCCGTAAAAATTGGTCTCTTTTGTCTACTGCTCATCCGGACGTCCCGGAGTTCGGACAACCCTTCCTCCCATGCTTCAAGCGACCACGCAATATTAAAGACAACCTTTTAAAGGCCGACATTGGCCCTATACTTCCCCGTGAGAAGCAGAGTTTTCTACACAGACGCAAAGTAGGGACCTTCCTGTGCTTACACTGTGCCCAGTGTAACAATGTCCTCAAAGGGGAGAAATTTATACATCCCCTATCGGGCAAAGAGTTCAAAGTACAAGGTTTCTTTACTTGCGACTCGTCTTTTGTCGTCTATCTTATCAAGTGCCCTTGTGGCCTGCTGTACGTGGGGGAGACGTCTCAACCCATTAGAGACAGAATTTCCAAACATAAAAGTACCATCAGATGTTAGAATCTTCATCTCCCTATCCCGCATCATTTTATCACCAAGGGACATAATATCTCCCAGCTGAGATACCAAATTATTGAACACGTGCCACCCCCACGCAGGGGTGGTAACAGGATTCTTACTTTGGGAAAACGTGAGGCCTTCTGGATTCACACTCTTGACACCATGAGTCCAAGGGGCCTGAATAGGGAATATGAAATATCAGCATTTATTTAACGTGCTCTCTCCTTTGTTGTCATTTTGGTTATTTGTCATATTTATTAGGTGCTCTCTTTACATGCTTAATGCTTGTTGTGTTTGCATACTAATATATTGTTCTGTTCTCTACTAGAGCCGCTTATATTAATATGATTGGAAGTCACCAGCACGAATTTCCTCCTGCACGTCTACAGCATTGGGCACAGCTACTCCTCTCAACATCTGGATAGTAGTTTGCACCTAGTTTCACCTTAGCAGACTATGGGCACTTCTTTTGCTATACATGGTTCACATTTCTCCATAGAAGTCTATCCTCCGCCCACCCTCTTGCCCACATCTGCTCCCTGCAACACCCCTCTCACTTTGTCCCCACCATGCATCTCATGTCACCTGTTCCCCTAGCTAGTTTCATATTCCCATCTATTTGCGGTTGCCAGCCTTCAGCCAGGTTTTAGATTAGTTCGCTCCCCATCTACAACATTGCTTTTTTTTTTTCCCCTCTAAGTAGCGATATGTCACTCCCGGCCAGGGCTCCTCACTCATTGGTTTGCTGGCTAAGGTGTCCCGCCCCTTCCCTTCTACATCCCCAGACTAGCGGTGGACTCCGCGTCTGGCGGCATGCACGCCTACACCTCGCTCTCCTAAAGGTAATTTAACCCCTCCTCACACGGTTAATGCTTTTACCTCCATTTCACTCACTTACTACTATTATTTTAAATTCCTACAGCACTTCTCTCTGCATACCTCAGCTGTGGTGTAAGTAGCATGTCCATGTATATTTCTCCCTCTGTTGTCCTTTGTTTAACCCTCTGGTTACCCCGTTACTTTCCACAGCCCCCAGCATAGAATTTGTGTGGCCCACTGACTTCCGGCCCCATTCATCACATGTATTCCGTATACGGTATGTTCTCTAGTTACCTTATACCACGCGGACACGTATCTAACATTTGTCCTGCACTTCCTCTCTTCCTTACACCTATATTTGATTGTGCTCGGATTTTGGCTTATATTCTCTGCCAGATTCACTTCCGCTGAGTATCATGTATGATTACATTGTATTTGACCGATTGTTTCTCCTTTTTGTACATACTTTGGTTATTTTGTCTTTTTGTATTTATTTGCACTTTTTACATTTTGTAGTAACTAAAGAAGGTTCATGTTGAACCGAAACGTTTTGAGTATACTGCAAAATAAATTCTTCTGTTCCAAGCATCCTAAGTTGAGTGCTAAGTTTTATGTTGATTAAGTATATGGCGTGGGAGCCTAACTATAACACCACTTCATAGCTGTGCTCACGGTGTTGTTTCACACTGTAGTACAATTTCAATCTCCCTACTATGATCTCAGGACAAGTATGGCAGCAATAAAAAGGACTGCTGCATACAAAAGTGGGGACAAATAAACAAGAGAACTGTGCAGAAAGGAGCAACAGGATTTTTGCTTTTGAAAAAGCAGTTGGTTTGCACAGCGGCGTACAAACAGCAATGCAGCTATCAGGGAGCCTTATAAGGCAGCCTAATAAGCTACAGAGCTGATGCACAAAGATATAGCCTCCACTGTCCCTGCAAAAAAAAGGTGGTGTTGGACAGTGGAAATCGCTACAGCACAAACGGTTTGGGGGTTAATCTTACCTCCCTAACTATGTCCCTTCTTCTGACGAAGCTGCAGCAACCTCTCCTTATGCTATGATCAGCAGAAGTAAGATGGCGGTCGGTGTGCACGCCCCTTTATACCCCCTGTGACGCCGCAGAAAGCAAGCCAATCACTGTCATGCCCTTCTCTAAGATGGTGGGGACCGAAACCTATGTCATCACGCTGCCCACACTCTGCGTCCTCCTTCATTGGCTGAGAAATGGCTCTAAACGCATCATAGAAATGTGACTTTATTGCCGACCGCATGGCCGATTCCACACTAGGATCGGGTCGGGTTTCATGAAATTGAATTTGTCCGATCCGTTTTGCTCAACCCCAATGGACAGGCATCTAATACACACCTCTTCATTACTCCACTTGCAACCACCACAGGACAAGTAGGAAGGGCGAGGCTAAGCACCAGAATTTGTGCATCTTATGGATGTGCCATTTCTGGGGTGACTGAGGCCTGATATTGGTAGTTTGAGGGGGCAATATCTCTGACCTCTTCCCAGGCTACTAATATTAAGCCACAGCTGTCTGTTTAGCCTTTGCTGGTTTGAATTCATAAGAGGACCCTACGTCATATTTTTTCTTGAGTCCTCCCATAAATTTACCAGGAAATGCTGGGCAAACATTTGTGAGCTGTTAATAATAGCCTGGGAACTTTATGGTATATTGTCCCTTGTCCCAGGTTATTAACATATCCCTGCAGCCATGGGATTTCCCTCTGCTGGTTATGAAAAATGTATGGGAGCCCACACCGTTTTTCTATTTAACTATATATTTAACACAGGAAGTACACAAAGGGGTCTGAACATAACTTTCATCATTGTCTCCTGTCAACCAACGTTCACCATCCAACCTGAAGGAACTGGAGAGGATCTCCAAATTCAGGTGTGAAAAACTTGTTGCATCATTCCCAAGAAGACTCATGGCTGCACTAGCTCAAAAGGTGCTTCTCCTCAATACTGAGCAAAGGGGCTAAAGACTTATGACCATGTGAGATTTCAGTTTTTCTTTTTTAATAAATGTGCAAAACATTTCTACATTTCTGTTTTTGTCAGTCAAGATGGGGTGCAGAGTGCACATTAATGAGAACAAAATGAACGTTTTTGAATTTACCAAATGTCTGCAATGAAACAAAGAGTGAAAAATGTAAAGGGGTCTGAATACTTTCCGTACCCACTGTAAATGCAGTAATAGCTACTTTTACTTAGCAGTAGGTTAATGGCATGACCAAGATTTAAAAACTGTACATTGACCAGAAGCAGATGGAAGAAGCAATCACTCCGATTGCTGCAAATTTTCTTGTCTTTTCTTGATACACTGCAAACTACAGTAGCACCATGCAAATCCATCTCTTATATTATTCCAGAACAAGGTAAACTATTTATATGGTCTAAGTCAGGGTAGGTAATTTTTTCATTAATTAAATTTTTCAGAGTGGCCATATTAGAGATCATGACTGATATGGAGGGCCAAACTAACAAGTTATCTGCTCAATAGTAGTATGTATACATTAATTATAATTATTTTATATTACTATTAATTGAATATTAAACAGAATTAGGTATGCTGACACCTCCCTATATGCGGTATGAGGTTGGATACAGTCCCCTATATAGTGCATGAACCCACACAAAGTCCCTATATACAGTATGAGACCCCAAACAGCCCCCTGCATACAGTGTCTTGCAAAAATATTCACCCCCTTGGCTTTTTACCAGTTTTGTTAAATTGCAACCTGTGCTTAAATAATTTTGTAATCTGATCTGTGTGGTGCATCAGCACTAAATGATCAAAATTGATGAATTGAAGTGAAAAAAATATAGGCATAAATTAAATATTTGGGAAGAAATTGCTAAAAATTGGCATGTGCATATCTATTCACCCGTTTTGCTATGAAGCATCTATACATTTTCTGATACAATTAATTACCTTTATAAGTCACACGCTCGGTGAAAGGAGATCCACCTGTGTGCAATCTACAATAAGTGTCACATGGTTTGTCAGCATACACTCACTTTTGCAACACCATAAGGCCTCATCATGGTGCTCGTGGTGAAGTTCATCAAGCCGCTCACAATGAAATGTGGGAACGCAGCTTCAATGACCAGCGGTAACCTCTATGGAGTCACTGCTCGTCACTGAATCTGCGATCGCAGCACCTCATTGTTTCCTGGTTTTAAGCCTGGATGGTCACATCAAGGCACTGTCCAGGTTGAAAACCTGGTATCACTGAGATGGATTATGGCATGGGACAGTATGTTCAACAGTTGAGAGATATTGAGAGATATTGTTGTTTTTATTATTTTTTTCTTTTTAGATGGGACATGGGCATTAGAGGATTACCTTCACATCAGGGAAAGGTGAGGGATATGGTTGTTTATTATTTTTGATTTTTTTTTACAGGAGACAAGGGCTTCAATAAATTGAGCATAAGGTGAGCGTAGCTGTGCTTTTTTATTTTTAACCCCTTAACGACCGCCGATACGCCTTTTAACGGCGGCCGCTAAGGGTACTTAATCCACAGCGCCGTTAATTAACGGCGCTGTGGAAAAAGTGAATAGCGCCCCCCAGAGTCGGATTTTCTCTGGGGTCTCGGTTGCCGAGGGTAGCCGAGACCCCAGAGAACATGATTCGGGGGGTTTTTACCGACCCCCGAGTTGCGATCGCCGGTAATTAACCGTTTACCGGCGGTCGCAACAACAACAAAAAAAATGCGATTTGCCGTTTAATTTCTCTGTCCTCCGATGTGATCGCACATCGGAGGACAGAGAAATGTGGTCCCCGATGGCCACCAATAGCCCCCCAATACTCACCTATCTCCCCCGGTGCTCCTCGTGGCTCCCGATGGGCGCCGCCATCTTTTTTCCGGGAAAAAATGGCGGGCGCATGCGCAGTGCGCCCGCCGCCCGGCACCCGGATGTTCTTTGGGGTCTCGGCTGCCGGGGGTAGCCGAGACCCCAAAGAACATGATCGGGGTCGGTTTGCACCGACCCCTGCTTTGCGATCGCCGGTAATTAACAGTTTACCGGCGACCGCAAAAAAAAAAAAAAAAAGCGATCAGTTATTTCTCTGTCCTCTGATGTGATCGCACATCAGAGGACAGAGAAATAGGGGGATTCGGGGACCCTATCATACTCACCCGGGGTCCCTGGGTCCTCTTCTGTCTTCTCCTGCCAGCCGGCTTTTTCATCATGGCGGGCGCATGCGCAGTGCGCCCGCCATCTGCTGCCATCTGCCGGCCGGCAGGAGAAGACAAGTTGGGGCTAAAATTAGGGTTAGGGTTAGGGTTAGAGTTAGGGTTAGAGTTAGAGTTAGGGTTAGGGTTAGGGTTAGAGTTAGGGTTAGAGTTAGGGTTAGGGTTAGAGTTAGGGTTAGAGTTAGGGTTAGGGTTGGGGCTAAATTTAGGGTTAGGGTTAGGGCTAGGGCTAGGGTTAGGCTACTTTCACACTAGCGTTTTTTGGCTTCCGTCGCAATGCGTCGTTGGAGAAAAAACGCATCCTGCAAAAGTGCTTGCAGGATGCGTTTTTTCTCCATTGGCTTGCATTAGCGACGCATTGCGACGGATTGCCACATGTCACATCCGTCATGCGACGGATGCGTCGTGCTTCGGCGGACCGTCGACACAAAAAAAACTACATGTAACTTTTTTGTGCGACGTGTCCGCCATTTCCGACCGCGCATGCGTGGCCGGAACTCTGCCCCCGCCTCCCCGCACCTCACAATGGGGCAGTGGATGCGTTGAAAAAACAGCATCCGCTGCACCCGTTGTGCGGCGCTTACAACGCTAGCGTCGGTACGTCGGCCCGACACACTGCGATGGGCCGAGTACGACGCTAGTGTGAAAGTAGCCTTAGGCTTCTTTCACACTTGCGTCGGTACGGGGCGGTCGCAATGCGTCGGCCCGATGTACCGACGCACGTTGTGAAAATTGTGCACAACGTGGGCAGCGGATGCAGTTTTTCAACGCATCCGCTGCCCAGTCTATGTCCTGGGGAGGAGGGGGCAGAGTTACGGCCACGCATCCGCGGAAATGGCGGACGCGACGTACAAAAAAAAGGTTACATTGAACTTTTTTTGTGACGACGGGGGCTAAAGTTATGGTTAGGGTTGGGGCTAAAGTTAGGGTTGGGGCTAAAGTTAGGGTTAGAGTTGGGATTAGGGTTAGGGTTTGGATTAGGGTTGGGATTAGTGTTACGTTTGGGATTAGGGTTGGGATTAGGGTTAGGGTTGGGATTAGGGTTAGGGGTGTGTTGGATTTAGGGTTTTGATTAGGGCTATGGTTAGGGTTGAGATTAGGGCTGTTTTGGGGTTAGGGTTGTGATTATCGTTAGGGTTGTGATTAGGATTATGGATCGGGTTGAGATTAGGGTTAGGGCTGTGTTGGGGTTAGGGTTGGAGTTAGAATTGGGGGGTTTCCACTGTTTAGGTACATCAGGGGGTCTCCAAACACGACAGCCAATTTTGCGCTAAAAAAGTCAAATGGTACTCCCTCCCTTCTGAGCTCTGCCGTGCGCCCAAACAGTGGTTTACCCCCACATATGGGGCATCAGCGTACTCGGGATAAATTGGACAACAACTTTTGGGGTCCAATTTCTCCTGTTACCCTTGTGAAAATAAAAACTTGGGGGCTAAAAATCTTTTTTGTTGGAAAAAAATATATTTTTTTATTTTCACTACTCTGCATTATAAATTTCTGTGAAGCACTTGAGCTTTCAAAGTTCTCACCACATATCTAGACAAGTTCCTTAGGGGGTCTAGTTTCCAAAATTTGGTCACTTGTGGGGGTTTCTACTGTTTAGGTACATTAGGGGTCTGCAAACGCAACATAACGCCCGCAGACAATTCTATCAAAGTCTGCATTCCAAAATGGCGCTCCTTCCCTTCCGAGCTCTGCCGTGCGCCCAAACAGTGGTTTACCCCCACATATGGGGTACCAGCATACTCAGGACAAATTGGAAAACAACTTTTGGGGTCCAATTTCTCTTGTTACCCTTGTGAAAGTAAAAATTTGGGGGCTAAAAAAATCTTTTTTGTGGGAAAAAAAATATTTTTTATTTTCACTACTCTGCATTATAAACTTCTGTGAAGCACTTGGGCATTCAAAGTTCTCACCACATATCTAGATAAGTTCCTTGGGGGGTCTATTTTCCAAAATGGGGTCACTTGTTGGGGGTTTCTACTGTTTAGGTACATTAGGGGTCTGCAAACGCAACATAACGCCCGCAGACAATTCTATCAAAGTCTGCATTCCAAAATGGCGCTCCTTCCCTTCCGAGCTCTGCCGTGCGCCCAAACAGTGGTTTACCCCCACATATGGGGTACCAGCATACTCAGGACAAATGGACAACAACTTTTGGGGTACAATTTCTCTTGTTACCCTTGTGAAAGTAAAAATTTGGGGGCTAAAAAAATCTTTTTTGTGGGAAAAAAAATATTTTTTATTTTCACTACTCTGCATTATAAACTTCTGTGAAGCACTTGGGCATTCAAAGTTCTCACCACATATCTAGATAAGTTCCTTGGGGGGTCTATTTTCCAAAATGGGGTCACTTGTTGGGGGTTTCTACTGTTTAGGTACATTAGGGGTCTGCAAAGGCAACATAACGCCCGCAGACAATTCTATCAAAGTCTGCATTCCAAAATGGCACTCCTTCCCTTCCGAGCTCTGCCGTGCGCCCAAACAGTGGTTTACCCCCACATATGGGGTACCAGCATACTCAGGACAAATTGGACAACAACTTTTGGGGTCCAATTTCTCTTGTTACCCTTGTGAAAATAAAAACTTGGGGGCTAAAAAAATCTTTATTGTTAAAAAATATATATTTTTTATTTTCACGACTCTGCATTATAAACTTCTGTGATGCACTTGGGCATTCAAAGTTCTCACTACACATCTAGATAAGTTCCATGGGGGGTCTAGTTTCCAAAATGGGGTCACTTTTGGGGGGTTTCTGCTGTTTAGGCACATCAGGGGCTCTCCAAACGCGACAGGGCGTCCGATCTCAATTCCAGTCAATTTTGCATTAAAAAGTCAAATGGCGCTCCTTTGCTTCCGAGCTCAGCCATGCGCCCAAACAGTGGTTTACCCCCACATATGGGGTGTCGGCGTACTCAAGACAAATTGTACAACAGCTTCTGGGGTCCATTTTCTCCTGTTACCCTTGGTAAAATAAAAATTTGGAGGCAAAAAGATCATTTTTGCAGAAAAAATGCGATTTTTTTATTTTCACGGCTCTACGTTATAAACTTCTGTGAAGCACCTGGGGGTTTAAAGTGCTCACCACACATCTAGATAAGTTCCTTAAGGGGTCTAGTTTCCAAAATGGTGTCATATGTGGGGGTCTCTACTGTTTAGGCACATCAGCGGCTCTCCAAACGTGACATGGCGTCCGATCTCAATTCCAGCCAATTCTACATTGAAAAAGTAAAACGACACTCCTTCTCTTCCAAGCTCTGCGGTGCGCCCAAACAGTGGTTTACCCCCATATATGGGGTATCTACGTACTCAGGAGAAATTGCACAACAACTTTTGTGGTCTAATTTCTCCTGTTACCCTTGTGAAAATAAAAATTTGGGGGCAAAAAGATCATTTTTGTAGAAAAAATGAGATTTTTTATTTTCACGGCTCTACGTTATAAACTTCTGTGAAGCACTTGGGGGTTCAAAGTGCTCACCACACATCTAGATAAGTTCCTTAAGGGGTCTAGTTTCCAAAATGGTATCACTTGTGGGGGGTTTCCACTGTTTAGGCACATCAGGGACTCTCCAAACGCGACATGGCATCCGATCTCAATTCCAGCCAATTCTGCATTGAAAAAGTCAAACGGTGCTCCTTCACTTCCAAGCTCTGCGGTGCGCCCAAACAGTGGTTTACCTCCACATATGGGGTATCGACGTACTCAGGAGAAATTGCACAATAACTTTTTTGTTCTAATTTCTCCTGTTACCGTTGTGAAAATAAGAATTTGTGGGCGAAAAAATCATTTTTGTGAAAACAAATGCGATTTTTTATTTTCACGGCTCTACGTTATAAACTTCTGTGAAGCACTTGGGGGTTCAAAGTGCTCAACACACATCTAGATAAGTTCCTTGGGGGGTCTAGTTTCCAAAATGGTGTCACTTGTGGGGGGTTTCCACTGTTTAGGCACATTAGGGGCTCTCCAAACGCGACATGGCGTCCGATCTCAATTCCAGCCAATTCTGCATTGAAACAGTCAAACGGTGCTCCTTCACTTCCAAGCTCTGCGGTGCGCCTAAACAGTGGTTTACCTCCACATATGGGGTATCGGTGTACTCAGGAAAAATTGCACAACAAAATTTGTGGTTAAAATTTCTGTTTTTACACTTGTGAAAATTAAAAAAAATGGTTCTAAAGTAAAATGTTTGCAAAAAAAAGTAAAATGTTCATTTTTTTCTTCCACATTGTTTTAGTTCCTGTGAAGTACGTAAAGGGTTAATAAACTTCTTGAATGTGGTTTTGAGCAGCTTGAGGGGTGCAGTTTTTAGAATGGTGTCACACTTGGTTATTTTCTATCATATAGACCCCTCAAAATCACTTCAAAGGTGATGTGGTCCCTAAAAAAAACATTGTGTTGTAAAAATGAGAAATTGCTGGTCAACTTTTAACCCTTATAACTCCCTAACAAAAAAAAAAATTGTTTCCAAAATTGTGCTGATGTAAAGTAGACATGTGAGAAATGTTATTTATTAACTATTTTTTGTGACATATCTCTCTGATTTAAGGGCATAAAAATACAAAGTTTGAAAATTGCAAAATTTTAAAAATTTTCGCCATATTTCCATTTTTTTCATAAATAATCGCAAGTAATATCGAAGAAATGTTACCACTAACTTGAAGTACAACATGTCACGAAAAAACATTCTCAGAATCAGTGGGATCTGATAAAGCGTTCCAGAGTTATAACCTCATAAAGTGACACTGGTCAGAATTGTAAAAATTGGCTCGGTCATTAAGTACCAAATTGGCTCTGTCACTAAGGGGTTAAACAAATGTGTAAAACAGGGTATTTTGTTTTTCAAATAAAGAACTTTATTATTTTTGTGTATTTATTTACAAACTTAGTATGGGGTTAGTAATCGGCGTGTCTTATAGTTGCCTCTCCAATATTAACTCCTGGGCCCTGGGTGACATCAACCCCAAACCCATTTACACCACTTGCCACCTCCACAGGGCAAATGGGAAGAGCAAGGATAAGCACTAGATTTAGCGAATCTTATGGGCTATTTCTGAGGCAGCTGAGGGCTGATGTTGGTAGCATGAGGAGGGACAATATCTCTAACCTCTTCCGAGGCTACTAAAATCAAGCCACAGCTGTCTGTTTAGCCTTTGCTGGTTTTAGTTTATAGGGGGACTCTACAAAAAATATTTTCTGGGGTCCCTGCATAAATTTACCAGGAAATTCTGAGCAAACATCTGTGAGCTGTTATTAATAGCCTGGAAACCTTATGGGGTATTGTCACTTGCCCCAGATTATTAAGGTCAGCCCTCAGCCGTGGGCTTTGTCTTTGCTGGTTATGAAAATTTTGTGAGACTATCAATGGCTCCTGGTAACGCTGATCTCAAGGAGACCAGGCTGCAATGCTGAGAGCTGTCTTCAGCAGCCGCAGTCACCTGAGATCAGCGCAAACTGCACCGCCTCTCCCCAGATGCTGGCGCCTGAATATAACTCCCATGTGCTGGTTTTACAGATGGATACACTGTGTGATAAACCTGACAAGTGCGCATCTACATTGAATGCAATATGTGTGCGTGTGTCGGAATTTGCTATCCTTAAAAAACGGACCCCATACAGACATAAAAAAACAAACTGATGAATAAGTCCACAAAGGGAAAGTGGCATAAAAAAGTTTTCAATAATTGAAAAAATGTAAAGTATTAATGTTTTATTTTTTTTAAAAAATTATAATTTGTTTTAAATTAACTAAGATATGAAAAATAATATAAAAAGGTTTGGTATTTCCACTTTAAAACACTAGAGGAAGCAGCAGCTGAAATTTGCCATGTACAACTAGCTCACATTATGACAGCAGTAAATGGATGAATCTGCTCACACGTGTCTGATATCACTGCTCTCCTCCCCTTCTGTGTGTTTCTAAAAAGATAAGTGTGACCCTGCTGTGTCCACTATATTACTACTCCCTTAGAAGTGGAACCATTTAACCAAGGATGTGTATCATCCAGGTAATGAAAAGAAGTGGGTAGATTATTTTTTTAAATATATAATTTTTATTTCACAACAGTGTAAAAAAAATGCATAAAAACTAAAAAATACACATAGGTGCTGGAAATGATGAACGTTGTGCCAGATATTCAAAGGCAGCTCAAAGTTATAAATAAATTATAATATAGTCAGAGCAGGTGGGACGCTTAAACATTTCTTGCTGCTACGATTTGTATGCATTTTATCACTACCCGTCCCTTATCCCGGATATACCATGTTGCTGGGAGGCATGAAAATTCTGAAGGCCTAATTTATTCTATAATATGGTGCTGATTATTAAAGTGCACATAGTGCCATTTTAATACATTGACAAATTGACCGCCACCGCAGTTTTGAAAAAGTTTCTAATGCCTGCCAGAGATGAGCTGCCACTGCACACGACGGAGAACCTCTGTCCCGACCCACTTTTCATGCCACTTCTTAAGGAGGCATATCAGGGCAGGGGGCATTCAGGTTTAAATACCCACATCAGCCAATCACAAGAGAGTGGGTCAGGAAGTCTCTGTCAGGGCCTAAGAATTGATCGGTGCGTGCACTCACCATCTCAGCTCATATGATAAAATAGTAGTAATAATAATAACTGCACACTGCTATAAAAGAATTTTTGATAAATAAAATTAATCAATATGTGACTGGAGTTGGGAAAAAGGAAATATATGAAAAAACTATGTTTGTTATTTTTAAATAAAAATGGAAAACTGAGTTTTGTTTTATTTCTAATAAAAGACTTTATTCTGGCTGTATTTTTATTTTCAATACAACTATAGGATTAGTAATTGATAGGTGTCTTATAGATGCCTATCCATTGCTAAGCCATGGGCTTGATGTCACCTCACCGGACAATACAAAGGTGACATCAACCCCACAAATATGAGCTTCAATTGCCACCACTACAGGGCATGTGGGAAGAGCCAGGCAAAGTGCCAGAATTCACGCATCACATAGATGTGCCTTTTCTGGACAGATGCGGGCTGCTATTTTTATGCTGAGGTCAATATCCATGGCCCTTTACCAGTCTGAGAATACCAGCCCCCAACTGTCAGCTTTAGCAAGGCTGGTTGTCAAAAACACAGGGGAAACCACACTGTTTTTTAAATGTATTTATTTATAGCGCAGGCGGCGGGTGAGGAATACTCCCATCAGCTGCTCTTGATGTCACAGTAATTAGCGGCAGCTGGTGTTGGCTAATAAGAGTAATAGTCTCATCAGCCCCCGCCTGCTGTCAATTTTCTCACTTGAATATAGCTCTCATCATTCTCCCCTGCTTGTGCTGATCTCCGGCAGAGCAGGGTGGAATGATGGGAGCGTCTTCAGCACCCAGTGCTGGGGTACAGCTCTTCCTGTACTGATTCTTCCCTGGCGCCCATCCGTGTGGCCCTGATGAGGCACACTGTTGCCACATGTGTGCCACAAGTTCTATACACACGGACACTGACATCTCCGGTACCAATTTTTCTGTACTGGAATTATCAGTACATGTGAAACCAGCCTAATGTGATTCCTGTTACATTTCACTGGTAAATTTAACTCTAAAAAATGCTCCCAAAATATATTTATGGATTCAAAAATGTTTAGAATTGAGAGTCCTCAGTGGTTGATACCTTTTATGGATTCAATGATTCATGCATACAATTTAGCATGCTTTGTGCAAAGTAGTTACAGTGGGTTTACATTTTATAAGATGGTAAAGGAAGATAGAAGACAGGCATGGAGACAGGAATATGACAAGGATACTGAATTTTAAGCCAAACAGGCGCTTACAGAAAATGTGTCAGTTGCAACATCTGCATTACAGTCATTGATACATATACATTCCCGAGGACTGGACATGTACCAGAATATCGTGAGAATGCAGATATCGTGAGACTTGTTCTGACTGTCAGATGACCAACCCAAATAGACCTACTTCCTATCCAACTATATATGTAGACTGAATACCTTATGCTACATCCTGTCCAGCATCCACTACAGCTCAATTAATTAATGCAGTCTATAAAAAAAATAATGAAGGAAAAGATGAACATGACATGGAGGTACATGATCAAGCAGAAGAGGGAAGACAGGAATTAACAGCTCAGACTGATAATCCGCAGAATCCACCACTATATGGTGGGAGTACATCATCATCATCTTCTAAACCTCCAAGCTTACACTCGCACACAGCCTACTCCACAAAAGGACCCTTGGAAATACCAGGAGACAGATACTCTAGTGATCAGCTTGCCAGACCCAGTGCAACATCGCATGCCATTTTATAAAAGGATGCATCAAATACAGAAGGCACACTCTGCCTCATGGACAGATTTAGAAAGGCTCACTCAAATTACAGCAGGATATTCCCTTTGGCAAAGGATGAGACTAGCCATTGAGCCTGACAACCTCCATGTAGAATGGCTTGAGTCACGTGTATCTGGAGAACATTTCCTCCATAAGCTTTACTTCTGGGCTAAGAACCACCTGCCAGCCCAGACCCCTACTCTCCAGGATGTCATTCAGGGGAAAGGAGAACCTGTGGATAGTTTCTTCCATCGATGTAATCAAAAGTTTCAGGATCTCAGATTTGAAATAAAAGTTAGTCAATTAGAAGAAACTTTGACCACCGAGCTCCAGACCCTAATAGGGTATTGGCATACTGAATCTGCAACCCATGAAAGTACGTATACCCTTACAGTCCACAAAAATACCCAAGAGAAGCAACACCTCTCACCCATATAGAGATTGAGGGTATACCCCTCAATTTCCTGGTGAGGTCCCGAAGCAGCCAGAAGCGTAATCAGGAACATTGACTTACCCCACCCAGACTTTCTCACGGATGAAGTAGTGTCTTTTGTAGGGGTGGATGGTAACACATGGTACACTCCAAGGATCAGACCCCTACACAAAGGCCTATAACCTACAGAGTATGCTGTCTCAATTAGTTGTCTCATCCACCTAACCTGTCAGTTTACTAGGATCAGATTTACTACCAAAACTCCAAGCCAGCATTCTGTTTCATAAGGACATAACTGTCACTTTCACAGGAGCAGTCTGCAGAAGTGTACGGTCTCTTCTCTTTACAGGACACACCTGTAGATCTTGTGGACATTGAACTGATGGCATTGATCCCAGACTCACTGCGGCCACAAGGCCCGGAAGAAATTGGCAGGCTCAAAGTCCAGCCTATGAAGATGGAACTGAATTCAGGAGCCCTGCTGCCATGGAAACTGCAATACCCACACTCCGTTTCGCAATCTGCCTCCATTATACAACAACTGGAAATATAGCTGGAGCCCTGGAAGATGACACATCCCACTGCAACTCTGACTGAAGACAGGGAAGCAGCTGTTTAGCACATACCTCTGGCAGCCAAGCCAACACAGCTACAATCCTTCACTGGACTAGTTTCCTGCCGTCCCTGGAGCCTTGATGCCTCTAAACATGCAGCCCCTGTATGATTGCCTCAAGGACACTCCTTTCTGTTCAACCAAGGATGCCATCAATGGGTTTGACATGCTAATCTGCACTCACATCCTCTCCTGCTCTAGGACTGCCAGGCTATAACAAACTGTTCTGCCTGTTTTGTCATGGAGAAGCAAGGCCATGCAACTGGAGTCCTGACACAGCTTCACAGGAGACAATGCCCTCCTGGATACTACTCTTAAACCAGTGGCCTGTGGAGTCCCAACCTGCATGAGAGCCGCTTTGCAACCCACCTGTACTGGACAAGGCTTCTGACATCATTATGGGTTGCCAGTTGAAGATCCTGGCCCATAGCACCTGTCTACCACCTACGTCTGCAATGCCCTATTCTGTAATAGTAATAGTAATAATAACATAGAACATATAAGATCAAAGTGACTTGTGATAATTATTAAGTTGAAAAGACCTATGATGTAATGTCCGCCCGATTTCTCTTATAAAGAGAGCAGTCCGACCAATAAAGATCAGAAATCTTTCGAGAGACAATTGCTTGCATTTGTGTCCTGATTTCTCCGGCCGTAAAAAACTTCACCTCCAATTTGGCAGCAGAGAATTAAGACGGGTCGCACCCTAGTGTGACAATTAACAATCAGTACATGTGAAACCAGCCTAATGTGATTCCTGTTACATTTCGCTGGTAAATTAAACTCTAAAAAATGCTCCCAAAAAATATTTATGGATTCAATGATTCATGCATACAATTTAGCGTGCTTTGTGCAAAGTAGTTACAGTGGGTTTAAATGTAAAAAAATGCTTTGCCTGGTACAGTTCACAAAATATTTTTTTGCTAAAAAAATTGACTATTGTCATATGTACTGTAGAGCCTGCTTTGTGGGAAATTGTTGGTTGTTGGTTTGTTGGAAATAAAAAACAAAATTGGCTTGTGTGGAAACACAATGGGGTTGGCGGGCATCCCGGTCTGCTAGCCTGAGCCGCATGGACCAGGAATTGTCCCGCACAAAGCCTGTTCTTCCTTTAACGTGGGCATAACACTGCTCAGACAACACAGGGTGAGGATAAAACAGTGTGGCAATGCCTTATTGAACTGAAAAACAGGCAGATAACAAATGGAACAATCCCAGCATTGTTCCCATATGTTGCACATTACAGAGTCTCACCCTTCCGCTGACCTACCAGGATAATGGCAGATGTTATGTCAGATATTCCAGGGTTGCTATCCCACCTGTGGAATACAGTCTTAGGCAAAATGAAGACCGCGCTCACGGGATATATTTAAAATGGTTTATTTTAGCCTACGTGTTTCAAGAGCGTTCCTGCTCTCTTCCTCAGGGCATGTAATACATAACACAATATGGAGTATATTTATAGAAAAGAAAGGAAGGGGAGGGGCGACAATGCCCCTATATTATAGTACTTGAACTAGTTAAAAACATATATATATGGTAATACAAAGGCAATACACATTAATATCAATAACCTAAAACGAAAATTTATTAAAAAGACAAACAGAAACATGAAAAGATGAAAAAAATTATTAAAATAAATAAAAAATAAATAAACTGGGAGCTGAGTATAAAAGGCAGGGATCTCAGGTAGCACAACAAGTATTCGAACCGGGGACCCTTGTATGGTAATTCTATTATTTAAGCTCCTCAAGTCATTGTGCCACCGGTTCCTGATAGGTTAGAGGATGTCTGCTATTACATTTAGCCCTTCAGGTTCAAGGGAATTCAAGGTGTATATCCAATAAATTTCTTTCCTACTAAGTGACTGTGTACGATTAGAAACATGTGCAGGAACGTGATCAATGGGGTGAACACGAAATAATAAAGGATTACAATTATGTGCGATATTGAAATGTCTAGAAAGACCATGTTTTAGATAACCTGTTTTAATATTGTGTCGGTGTGAGTTCATACGGAGGTGAAGTGGTTGTGTAGTCCTACCAACATATATCTTGTTGCAAGGACAAGTGATATAATGTAAATAACAAAGGAAGTGGTGCAGGTGAAGACATGACTGATTGGAAAAGAATAAGGAAAGGAAGGATGTTTGAATCCTGTACTGGTATGGGCTATAATACCACAACATAGACATTTTTTGTGAAAACATTTAAAAATCCCTGGTTTTTGTGCAACAAATGATTTTTTTCTTTCATCAAGAAGTCTGCTGGGAGCCAATTTGTTTTTCAGGCTTGGTGCTCTCCTAAAAATAATTTTAGGATGTTGTGGCACCAGTTTACCAAGTATATTATCCTCTCTTACTATATGCCATAACTCATTAATAGATTTTTTAATAAATTTGTGGTCAGTACTGAATGTGGTTAAAAAACTACAGGTGTATTAATCTAAATTAGCTGCAGTGTCACCTTTTTCTTTTTTTAATAACATTTCTTGATTAAAATTCTTAAAAACGTGTTCGATTGCTCTGTTTACCAACTCCCTGGGGTATTTTTGTGCTAAAAACTTATTTTTTAAAACCTCCGATTGATCCTTAAAATCACTATCAGAAGAACAATTTCTCCTAATACGCATGAACTGGCTTTTTGGAATATTACAGAGCCATTTATCAAGATGGTTGCTATTATAATGAACATAGCTATTACTATCTATTTTTTTAAAAAAGTTCTTTGTATGAATTTCGCCATCCACAATAAAGAATATCACATCTAGATAATTGATAGCAGTTTTATTAAAAACGGAAGTAAAATCGAGACCCCAGGGGTTGTTTTTCAGCTCTGATATTAAAAATTCAGGAGATTTAAAAGTTGTATCCCAAATAAAAACAAGGTCATCAATATAACGTCCATAAAAAACCATACAATCAGTAAAAGCACTATTATAAATAAAGGAATTCTCAAAATGACCCATAAATAAATTAGCATAAGTTGGTGCTACCCGAGACCCCATCGCTGCACCACGTGTCTGGTGGTACAGTTCACCCAAGAAAGTAAAATAATTATTTTTTAAAATAAAACTCATTCCCGACATTAAAAATTGTTTTTGTTTGTCCGATAATCTCGGATCTGTATCCATAAATAATTTCATACTTTCAAGTCCAAGTTCGTGTTTGATATTTGTATATAATGAGCAAACATCAACTGTAACAAATACATAACTATCTTTCCATTTAATATTTCTGATACGTCTGATCACATGTGCAGAATCCTTAATGTAGCTTCTCAATTGGGTAACATGTACCTGCATAATACTGTCTATATAGCTAGATAGGTTTGAAGTCAGGGAACCAATACTAGAAATAATGGGACGACCCGGGGGATTTTTTAGACTCTTGTGAATTTTAGGAATATGGTACATGAAAGGTACGCTTGGGTTTGTTATGGAAAGAAACTTGCTCTCGTTCTCATTTAAGACACCACTATCAAAAGCTTCCTTGATCATGAATTTATAGGCTTTTTGCATTTCTGAAAAAGGATCATTGGTTATTTTAGAATAAAAATCATGGTCAGACAATATATTATGGGCTTCTTTTATATAGTCACCACGGTCTTGCACCACTATACCACCTCCCTTATCTGCAGCTCTGATGACTATCTCTTTATTATTTTTAAGTTTTAAAAGAGACGCTTTCTCATCGGGTGTTAAATTCCCACCTTTTTTAGATTTTAACTTGCAATTTTTTTCAATATTATTAAATTTTTTAAGTAGTAAATTGGAAAATGTTTCCAAATGAGGACCCTTACTTTCTATCGGATAAAATTTGCTTTTTCGTTTGACATCCAAATGTAACCCTGT
The DNA here is from genome assembly GCF_051348905.1 of Ranitomeya variabilis. Lineage (NCBI taxonomy): Eukaryota > Metazoa > Chordata > Amphibia > Anura > Dendrobatidae > Ranitomeya > Ranitomeya variabilis. The sequence continues at coordinate 23,600,143 of NC_135236.1, read as the reverse complement.
GAGTTCGGGTGTATTAGATGGTTCTACATTATCATTAATATTAGGCACGCATTTTTTGATTTCATGGTGTCTCTTTAAAGTCAGTTTTCTAACAAACCTATGAACATCAAGAAATATATCAAGATTCTTACTGCCTGAATTGGGGCAATAAGATAGACCTCTAGATAAAAGGGTTAAATCTGTTCCAGTCAATGCCAAGGAGGAAAGGTTGAAGACATTATTGGGTGTTATTGAGGATCGTTTTTGCCTTTTTTCTTTTCCTTTTCCTCTAGACCCTCTATATTTCCTTTTCTTTTTACTTGAGCCTTGCAGAAAAAATGAGGGATAGTTTTAGTGTTAGTGGTGTCTAATATATCAAGAGAGGATTTACTGGTGGACGGAATAGAGCTATCCACCCTTGGAAGAAAAGGGACAGCTGCTGAAAGTCCTGCTGCGGAATTGTCAATAATGACAGATGTAGAATTAGTGGGAGCAGTAGCAGCTGAGGTGGTGTCAGTATTTTTGTGTGTTGGGTTTATACTTATATTATTAATCTTATTGTGAGAGTTAATCGTTATATCATCTAAATAAATCAGAGGTTCATCTGATTGTGAGACTTCATGAATGGAGAGATTTAATAAATCTTCATCAATATCATTTTTATAAACATCATTAGCATCAGTAATACTTATTTTTGGATCAAAAAGTGGTAATGTGAAGGAAGCTGACTCCCTTCTGTTCTTTAATACTAATTCAGCAGATTCAGATAAGGGTTTAGACATTTTTCCTTCAGCAGATTTCTCAAATTTTTCAATATTATTATCAATCAATTTGGTTAGATCTACAGTATGATAATTCATGCTGCCCACATTTTTATTGGTTTGGCAAGGATTTTTTACATCCCCTGGGTTACTTCTCTTAAGTGCATGTTTGTGACTATTGACAAAAGTACGTGTGTAATTGTTAACTAGTGAAGGGGTTAATGTGGCAGGAATGCCCTCCTTTTTCTCACCCTCAATATGGGTGAATTCACTAGAATTAGAACCAAAATCGGTTCGGTCTCTAGTCAATTTTTTAGACCTCCTGATAATGGTATCGTGTTCAATTTTAGTTACGTTCGTAGATATACTGGAATTTATATTTCTATATAAGGGATGGTTTTTAAACCTAAATAATTAATTGCTGATTTTTTGCACCCTTAAGGCTGCTTGTTCAGCAAGGGTGGTTCTTTTCTTATATAGGCAGCTTAAGATTCTACGCATACAATCTGATAATATAGTGCTCCATTCATTATTTAAATCTTTGTCCGTTGGAAACCGACATCTGAGGTCTATACGTAATCCCCGTGGGCATATATGTTCATCAATATAAATATCAAGAAACCTTGCATCCAGGCTTTGATGAATTTCTTCCTTAATGTTCTCCTCTAAATTATGAAACAGTTTCTTCATAAGATTAGTATCTTCCTCTGAGAAATCCTGGGTGGTGGTAGTATCTGGCGGTATGGTGGTTTTGGACCCAACTGTTTGCAGGATCAGACGTTCTCTAGACAGGAGACGGTGCTGAAAGTATTCCATTGGTAGGAGTGGATCACAGCAAGAGGCAGCACTTGTGGGCGGTGAAATCACCTTATGCAGGAGGCCCGGCCAGGAGTCTCCAGCTATAACAGAAATAAAAAGAAAAAAAACACAAGGCGCCCCCAATGTGTCACACTGTATATAGATAAATACAGACTTGGTAGGGAATATGCTCACCTATTGCAGTTGTGAAAATGGGTCACAACTCCCATGCGGGTGTAACCGTAGCAGCAGGTCTCCACAGAAATCCAGGAGGATGTTGGGAGTAGTAGTCTTAGGCAAAATGAAGACCGCGCTCACGGGATATATTTAAAATGGTTTATTTTAGCCTACGCGTTTCAAGAGCGTTCCTGCTCTCTTCCTCAGGGCATGTAATACATAACACAATATGGAGTATATTTATAGAAAAGAAAGGAAGGGGAGGGGCGACAATGCCCCTATATTATAGTACTTGAACTAGTTAAAAACATATATATATGGTAATACAAAGGCAATACACATTAATATCAATAACCTAAAACGAAAATTTATTAAAAAGACAAACAGAAACATGAAAAGATGAAAAAAATTATTAAAATAAATAAAAAATAAACTGGGAGCTGAGTATAAAAGGCAGGGATCTCAGGTAGCACAACAAGTATTCGAACCGGGGACCCTTGTATGGTAATTCTATTATTTAAGCTTAAATAAGGAAGGATAAAATACTTGGTAAACTGGTGCCACAACATCCTAAAATTATTTTTAGGAGAGCACCAAGCCTGAAAAACAAATTGGCTCCCAGCAGACTTCTTGATGAAAGAAAAAAATCATTTGTTGCACAAAAACCAGGGATTTTTAAATGTTTTCACAAAAAATGTCTATGTTGTGGTATTATAGCCCATACCAGTACAGGATTCAAACATCCTTCCTTTCCTTATTCTTTTCCAATCAGTCATGTCTAGTGTTGAGCATTCCGATGCTGCAAGTATCGGGTATCGGCCGATACTTGCTGTATCGGAATTCCGATACCGGGATTCCGATACTCTTGTGGTATCGGGTATCGGGTATCGGAACAACATTAATGTTAAAATGTGTAAAATAGAGAATTAAAATAAAAAATATCGCTATACTCACCTGTCCGACGCAGCCGGGACCTCAGCGCAGGAACCGGCAGCGTTGTTTGTTTAAAATTCCCGCTTTTACATGGTTACGCGAAGTCCCGGCTTGTGATTGGTCAGGGCGGCCATGTTGCCGGGCCGCGGACCAATCACAGCAAGCCGTGACGAAAATACGTCACGGCTTGCTGTGATTGGTCCGCGTCCCGGCAACATGGCCGCCATTAACCAATCACAAGCCGTGACGTCACGGGAGGCTGGAAACGCGCTCATTTTAAAAAGGGCGCGTGTCCAGCCTCCCGTGACGTCACGGCTTGTGATTGGTTGCGTCGCGGTCAACCAATCACAAGCCGGGAGGCTGGACACGCGCCCATTTCAAAATGAGCGCGTCCAGCCTCCCGGCTTGTGATTGGTTGATCGCGGCGCAACCAATCACAAGCCGTGACGTCACGGGAGGCTGGACACGCGCCCATTTCAAAATGAGCGCGTCCAGCCTCCCGGCTTGTGATTGGTTGATCGCGGCGCAACCAATCACAAGCCGTGACGTCACGGGAGGCTGGACACGCGCCCATTTTAAAATGAGCGCGTGTCCAGCCTCCCGTGACGTCCCGGCTTGTGATTGGTCAGGGCGGCCATATTGCCGGGACGCGGACCAATCACAGCAAGCCGTGACGTAATTTCGTCACGGCTTGCTGTGATTGGTCCGCGTCCCGGCAACATGGCCGACCTGACCAATCACAAGCCGGGAATTCACGTAACCAAGTAATAGCGCGATTTTTAAACAAACAACGCTGCCGGTTCCCTCGCTGAAGTCCCGGCTGCGTCGGACAGGTGAGTATAGCGATATTTTTTATTTTAATTCTTTCTTTTACACATTTATATGGTTCCCAGGGCCTTAAGGAGAGTTTCCTCTCCTTCAGACCCTGGGAACCATCAGGGATACCGTCCGATACATGAGTCCCATTGACTTGTATTGGTATCGGGTATCGGTATCGGATTGGATTCCGATACTGTGACGGTATCGGCCGATACTTTCCGATACCGATACTTTCAAGTATCGGACGGTATCGCTCAACACTAGTCATGTCTTCACCTGCACCACTTCCTTTGTTATTTACATTATCACTTGTCCTTGCAACAAGATATATGTTGGTAGGACTACACAACCACTTCACCTCCGTATGAACTCACACCGACACAATATTAAAACAGGTTATCTAAAACATGGTCTTTCTAGACATTTCAATATCGCACATAATTGTAATCCTTTATTATTTCGTGTTCACCCCATTGATCACGTTCCTGCACATGTTTCTAATCGTACACAGTCACTTAGTAGGAAAGAAATTTATTGGATATACACCTTGAATTCCCTTGAACCTGAAGGGCTAAATGTAATAGCAGACATCCTGTAACCTATCAGGAACCGGTGGCACAATGACTTGAGGAGCTTAAATAATAGAATTACCATACAAGGGTCCCCGGTTCGAATACTTGTTGTGCTACCTGAGATCCCTGCCTTTTATACTCAGCTCCCAGTTTATTTATTTTTTATTTATTTTAATAATTTTTTTCATCTTTTCATGTTTCTGTTTGTCTTTTTAATAAATTTTCGTTTTAGGTTATTGATATTAATGTGTATTGCCTTTGTATTACCATATATATATGTTTTTAACTAGTTCAAGTACTATAATATAGGGGCATTGTCGCCCCTCCCCTTCCTTTCTTTTCTATAAATATACTCCATATTGTGTTATGTATTACATGCCCTGAGGAAGAGAGCAGGAACGCTCTTGAAACACGTAGGCTAAAATAAACCATTTTAAATATATCCCGTGAGCGCGGTCTTCATTTTGCCTAAGACTACTACTCCCAACATCCTCCTGGATTTCTGTGGAGACCTGCTGCTACGGTTACACCCGCATGGGAGTTGTGACCCATTTTCACAACTGCAATAGGTGAGCATATTCCCTACCAAGTCTGTATTTATCTATATACAGTGTGACACATTGGGGGCGCCTTGTGTTTTTTTTTCTTTTTTTTTCTTTTTATACCTGTGGAATACACACAGAGAGGAGGTAATGACAAGCTTAGGAAGATGACAGTCCATTGAATCCATACAAGGTACAAGGCCAGTTGACATGAGAGTCACAACCTGGCTTCTCCAAACATCTCTATGGAGCCAGGCGTCCAGTGAGTCCCAATCCTTGATTTCCCCAAATGTATCCTTGATCCAGGGATGGTCAGTGGAGAAGATCTGTATGCTTCCAACCAGATCCTAAAACTCCTAGGTTTTTCCTGTAGAATGATAGATCTGTGTCTCTCGTGATGGTGCCATGACATTGGCTGCTGTCCTGTCTCTGATCCTTTGGATGTATATGTCTTGGCAGAATCTCTGGCTGTCTCTATCTCCATCTCTGTCTCTTTATACCAAGGTAAGTAACCTATTTTTATATCTACCTAGTGTCCTTCAGTCCAGCCTCAAAGATAAGGGGAAAAATTTTGGTGACCTAGTTGCTTGTTTGATTATGTAATCTATTTGCATAGATTTTCTTCCTGTTTTAAAAATCAACAAATTATCTGGGCTTAATAATTTACAATTAACATATCAGTAGACCTCACATTTCATCAAGGATAAGAGCATACTATGTTATATCAAATATCAGCTTACAAGTCAGTATTTCAGGGTTACTCAAACAAAAGTCAGTTTCCTTGACCAACCAGAAATCAGCATTTAAATCCAAAAGCCAACATACAGAGAAAAAGACAATTCTTGGTTTGCTTAAAATAGTCATCTGGGTAATTAAGATATAATCCAGTTTCTCCACAGCTTGTTACAAGTGTACTCTTTCTTAAAATTTTAATAATGCCATCCAGTTGTTGCCCTAAATGGTGTGTATATATATATATATATATATATATATATATATATATATATATATATATATATATGTATGTACTGTAACTATACTGTGCTCAAAATATTTGTATGAGGTACTACCGTTGATGCTTTCAAGGTTATATGTATGACCCTGTTGTAAATTTTGGCAGGCTTTGCACTTAGTGCGTAGCCTTTGGACACTCCGAAGAGCTGTTAACTTTTCCATTTAGAGATTTGGGTCTTTCATCCCCTCCACTTGTACTGGGGCAAGAGGAGATCACATGTAGTGATGCCCAAATATTTGAGCAGCCACGGTCACATGAAGGTGACCGTGTGAAAGATTCACAAGAGGTGGATGATGATGAGACACAATTGCCAGAAAATCAGATGGAGGACCAGGGTGTGGAAGAGGAAGACGAGGTGGTGGATGATATAGTATCTGACCCTTCCTGGCAGGAGGACATGCAGAGGACAGCAGCACACAGGAGGAGGGATGTGTAGCACCCCAACAGGCAGAAAGAAGCAATGTGGTGGCCACAGACAGAAGGCCGGCAACCATTCCCCGTAACACCAATGCGACAGACGTTGCCAGTACAACTATTAGGTCTTCTTGAGTCTGTTTCATTTTTAAAGACTCTGCCAATAACCGCAAAAAGTCCATTTGCACCACCTGCAAGGAAAGCATCATCATGGGTAGCAAAACTACCAGCCTGACCACCACCAGCATGATTAGACACATGGCAGCACTGCATCTGACTTTGTGGGCTGAACCCCCAGAGGCCAGGAACAGGGTCTGCGGGTGACACCACTGCTTCTTCTGCTGTTTTGCATGCAAGCCAATCCCCTGTCCATGGTGAATGCATAGATGCCTCCTGTCCTGCACCTGTTATTGCACACACTCAACTAGCACCATCAGCAAGGACGTCCACGTCCTTGTCCCAGAGCAGCGTTCAGTTGTCTGTACCCCAGTCCGTGGAAATGAAGCACAAATACGCAGCCAATGCACCACAGGCCACACTACTAAATTCCCACATTTTTCGACTGCTTGTGCTTGAAATATTGCCTTTTAGGCGCGTGGAGATGGAAGCTTTCCACAACCTGATGGTGGCGGCTATCCCTCGGTACTCGGTCCACAGCCACCACTATTTCTCCTGGTGTATTATCCCCACATTACACAAGCATATGTCCCACAACATTAGCCATGCCCTCATCAATGCAATTACTGAGAACGTCCACCTAACCACGGACACGTGGACAAGTGCTTGTGGGCAGGGACGGTACATCTCGCTGATGGTATACTGGGTTAACATAGTGGAAGCCGATTCCAAGTTGGACCTTGAGATGGAACACTTCCAACCGATTCCGAGGATTGCGGGCCCTAGGTCAATCAGGGTTGCCCCCACAGTCTACAGCTCCTGCACCTCCTCCTCCTACTCCTCCTCTTCAGTATCCATCTCTGAAATGACCACATCAGTCACAAACTGGAAGCTCTGCTGCTCTGCCTCAGTCAAGTGGCAACAGGCTGTGCTGAAGCTAATAGGTGACAAACCGCACAATGCTGAAGAATTGTGGACAGCTCTGAAAGAGCAGGTAGATTCATGGCTGACACCGCTGAACCTACAGCCAGGCACTGTCGTGTGTGACAATGACCGAAACCTGGTGGCGGCTCTGAAGTGAGCTCACACATGTACCATGCCTGGCTCATTTACTTAACCTTGTGGTTCAGCAGTTTCTCAAAACCTTTCTGGAGCTGCCAGATCTGCTTGTCAAAGTACGCTGTCTGTGTGCCCATTTTAGAAAGTGAGCTACAGTTTCCGCAGCATTTGCCATGCTTCAACAATGTTGGCAGCTTCCGGCTCACTGACAGGTGTGTGATGTCCCTACAATTTGGAACTCTACACTGCAGATGTTGGAAAGGATTTGTGAGAAGAAAAGGGCATCAACAAGGCCGTCTGTATTCAGTTCAGACTCCACACATAAGATCTCAGGAGTATAAATGGATGTCAGACATATGTAACATCCTTCAAATCTTTGAGGACTCCACCAAGATGGTGAGTGGTAATGATGCAATAATTAGCATCATCATCACGCTTGTCTGTACTTTGAAATGCTCTCTGCTCACAATCAAAGAGGATGCATTGCAGGTGGAGCATGATGAGATGGAGCAAGGAACCATACAGGGTGATTACACACAGCCCAGCCTCATCTCATACCAATGTGGATTGGGTGACAATGAGGAGGAGGAGGAGGAAGAACAGGAGCTTGTTTCATGAGCTATAGAAGGTACTACCTGCACAAGTGTTATACTGTCTTTTCAGTATGGATGGCCTGAGGACAGGTAGGAGGAGGAGATCATGGTCAGTCGTCCTCTTGGTGAGGACATGGAAGTCTTGCCTGTTAGCAGTCTGACATGCATGGCTGAGTTTATTTTATGCTGCCTTCCCCATGACCCTCGCTTTCTCAAAAATTTGGGTGACAGTCATTACTGGTTGGTGAAATTTCTAGACCCACGCTATAAGGAGAACTTTCGATTATTCCTACGGTGGACAGGTCCAGGTCTACTAAAATGGGGCAGTACCAGAAGGCCATTGTTGCGGAATAGTTTAAAAAATCCCCATCTGAAAACGCTGGCGGCAGCAGTCACAGTTCATTGGACAACCAAGGAGTACAGGCAAGAGAGACATAGCTCCAAACCAGCAGAGACAGAGGAACACTGTCAAAGTTCTGGGAGAGTTTTCTCAGACCCTCCCATCGCACAGGCCCTGAGGTGTGGGGTACTCTCACAAGGAGTGCAAAGTTTGGGAAGATGCTGAGGGAGTACCTTGCTGACCTTACCAACGTACTCTGTGATTCTTCTGTGCCTTATAATTATTTGGTATCCAAACTTGACATGTGGCATGAACTGGCTCTCTACACCTTGGAGGTCCTGGCCTGCCCTGCCGCTAGGATTTTGTCAGGTCAGGTTTTTAGCGCCGCTAGTGGAATTATAACTGATAAGCGCATCCGACTGTCAACTGAAAATGCTGACAGGCTGAATGTTTTAAAAATGAACAAGCGCTGGATTGGGCCAGATTTTTCAACACCACCAAATGATAGCAACATAACTACCTGATTTGGGCTATTTGCTGTTGTCCTTCTCATTTTCCTCATCCTCATCCTCCACCACCATATCACCAGGGGGACAGTAGTCCGTGATGCAATACCCACATTTTTTTTTTAAAAAGGTGTTCATTATGCCCACAAAAATAATGGTATACAGTATGTTCATGTATACCCCCTGGGGTAAATGTTTGTCAGCCCACACACTTAGTGCATGGGCATTACAAGTGTAGGATATCACGATCCAGGCCGGGGTTTGTGTCTTGTCTTTCTCTCCCCGGTCTGGTCATGAGGAGTTTAACCTTCTACGTTGATTTGGGTTTTGTGGGGCTATTTCAGTCTGCTGTGGCCTGCAGACCAATGTTAGTGATAGTTCATGTTTACAGGCTAGAGCAGCTGACCCCTTGATACCATGTTTTGTCTTCTGCCCGTTTACTCGTGACTTCCCTTTCCTGCCACCCTGCTTGTCTTAGCGTGTGCTCCCTGTGCTTGGACCTCTTGGTATGTGACCCAGCTTGTCTTCTGACCTGTTTGACTATCTCATGTCTCGATTATCTCTGCTCCTATCTGGCTCTGACTTCTGGCTTGTATTTGACCACGTGTATTGCTGTGACCTCTGGTACTTCTTGTCCTGGCTGTTTTAGACTCGGCTCATCTGACCACTCTCTTGGCACTTTGTGACACCTGTGCTGCTGCTCAGTGGTGCTACACTTTGTTTGCAACCTCTCTTCCTTCACCAGCATCCCTTGGTGAAGGTTGAGCTATAATGCACTGCAGCAGCATTACATAGGTGACCTCCTCCTTTCTAATCGAACATTTATTTTATGAGGCCCTCCTCCATGTCTCTTCCAAGGGGCATTGGAGTGCCTCAAAGTATTTTGCAGCCGTTACTTCACTGCATAGGCAAACACTATTGGAGACCCACTTCCTAATAATGGGAACATTGTTTTCAGGAAGCCCTCTTGTACGTCTCTTCAAAGGAGCATTGAGGTGCAATTTTTCGCAGCTCTTACATTCACTGCATAGGAAAACACTATGGGAGACCCACTTCTTAATAATTGGGAACATTGTTTTTAGGAGGCCCTCTGACCTCTGTGTCTCTTCCAAGGAGCATTGGAATTCCTCCAAACATTTTGCAACCGTTGCTTCACTGCATAGGCAAATATTGTGGGAGACCCACTTCCTAATAATGGGAATTTTTTTTCATTATGCCTCCTCTATGTCCAAGGGGCATTGGAGTAGGTGCAAATTTTTGGCAGGCTTTGCATTCACTGCATAGGCAAGCAGTATGGGAGACCCAATTCCTAATAATGGGAACATTGTTTTCAGGAGGCCCTCCTCTACTTCTTTTCAAATGGTTATTGGGGTGCGTCCAAATTTTGGGCAGCCCTGCCACTCACTGCATACGCTATAACAGTATAGGAGACTGACTGTTTAATTATGGGAACAACAAAGCATAGCCAGCTGATGACTCTCTAAGAATAGTGAGGACCGACTGCTGGCCCTTTAAGAATAATAAAGGCCGCCTGATGGCTCTATAAAAATAGGTTTTGTGATTTTCAGAGTCCCTCCTTCATAAATGAAACAGGATGTGTCTGATGATGTGTCACACACCACATGGCCAGATAAGGTTGTAAAATGTTACTATGACATTTCCCAATGAATGCATTTGTCTTGGTTGAAACTAATGCTAAAGTTCAAAAATGCATCAAAAATGTTACGTGTGAACATAGCCCAAGGTGTGGAGGAGCATTTTAGTTTTTGGTTATTTATTTTGCCTTATATACAAGTAATTAACCTGGAAAGGATGTTCCTTAACATATTTTCTAGAAAAATCCATTTTGTTTTCGTTTTTGTTTGGTTTATTGTGAGTCTGTAAAAATGGCGTAAGACTCTGACAACATTGTTCACAGCAGTGACCTGGGAGTAAAAAATGCATCCAGGGGTCTTCCCCATGCTATTCCCATGTCATTTGAGCACTGTTCCCATCGATTTCCCCAATTTCTAGTCTGTCTACAGACCGCCTGGGAAAAATGCTCAAGTTTCCCATAGACTTTTATTGGGCTCGTTGCTCGGGTCGAGTACCCAAGTATTCCAATTTGCTTGACCCAAGCAACAAGCACCCGAGTATTTTAGTGCTCGTCCAGTACTACAAGTCAGTTTTAGCATTTAGTGAACACGGTAAAAAAAATCCCAAAACAATTGTGCATTTGCCCTTTTTTGCAATTTCACTTCAATATGAATTTTTTTCCCCATTTTCTAGTACACAATGTGGTAAAACTAATGGCGATGATTAAAAGTACAACTCGTCATGCAAAAAACAAGCCCTCACATGAACATATTGAAGGAAAAGTAACAAATTTATAGCTCTGGGAAGAAGAGGAGCAAAAAATGGAAACGCAAAGATGGAAATACCCCTGATCCTTAAGGAGTTAAATGACTCTGGCAGTGATTGACAGTGGCAACTAAATAGTAAATCAGAGACAACTGGCGCAGGCTCTACTGTTACACATAGATGTAGGCTCTATAGCCCAGCCAGCATCTGCTGCTTTTGTAGGAGGCTTAGCTCCTGACCACCCTCCAAATTCCAGACCCCCAGCATGAACAGGTACATCCCTTTGCGCAGAGTTCCCCAACTCCAGTCCTCAAGAGCCACCAACGAGTCATGTTTTCAGGACTTCCTGTGTATTTCACAGGTGGTGGAATTATTGCCTGTGAAGGTGACATAATTATCACCTGGGCAACACTAAGGAAGTCCTGAAAACATGACCTGTTGGTGGCTCTTGAGGACCTGAGCGCTAAAGGTTTAATATTATCACAACCTTTGTGATAGTGAGCACTCCACATTCAGCAGTGATTATGTGATATGTATGTGCAAGTTTTGTGCCAAAACCAGTTCTCTATTATTGAGTAACTTCTCAGATAAACAAGTATTTCTTCATAACTTCAGCCAATGTTCTTTTCAATAGCAATTATTTACCTATCAGTGTAATATGTGCCCTGACAAAGCAGGACTTTGTATAAAGGAATGCTTCAGGATTTACAACACATCCCCTGAATATTAACCCCTTCCCGACATCGGACGTACTATACCGTCCGATGTCGGGTCCCCTGCTTTGATGTGCGCTCCGGCGGTGAGCGCACATCAAAGTCGCGACATGTCAGCTGCTTTTTACAGCTGACATGTGTGCGCAATAGTGGCGGGTGAAATCGCGATCACCCGCCGCTATTAACTAGTTAAATGCCGCTGTCAAACGCAGACAGCGGCATTTAACTACCGCATCCGGCCGGGCGGCCGGAAATGAGCGCATCGCCGACCCCCGTCACATGATCGGGGGTCAGCGATGCTTGTATATTGTAGCCATAGAGGTCCTTGAGACATCTATGGTTACTGATCGCCGGTGGCTGTGAGCGCCCCCCTGTGGTCGGCGCTCACAGCACACCTGCATTTTAGCTACATAACAGCGATCTGATGATCGCTGTTATGTAGCAGAGCCGATTGGGCTGTGCCTGCTTCTAGCCTCCCATGGAGGTTATAGAAGCATGGTAAAAGTTTAAAAAAAGTAAAAAAAAATGTGAAAAAAATAAAAAATATATAAAAGTTTAAATCACCCCCCTTTCGCCCCAATCAAAATAAATCAATAAAAAAATAATCAAACCTACACATATTTGGTATTGCCGCGTTCAGAATCGCCCGATCTATCAATAAAAAAAAGCATTAACCTGATCGCAAAACGGCGTAACGAGAAAAAAATCGAAACGCCAGAATTACGTTTTTTTGGTCACCGCGATTTGCATTAAAATGCAATAACGGGCGATCAAAAAAATGCATCTGCACCAAATTGGTATCATTAAAAACGCCATCTCGGCACGCAAAAAAATAAGCCCTCAATTGACTCCAGATCATGAAAAATGGAGACGCTACGGGTATCGGAAAATGGCGCAATTTTATTTAGTTTTTTTTTTTTGCAAAGTTTGGAATTTTTTTTCACCACTTAGGTATAAAATAACCTAGTCATGTTAGGTGTCTATGAACTCGTACTGACCTGGAGAATCATAATGGCAGGTCAGTTTTAGCATTTAGTGAACCTAGCAAAAAAAACAAACAAAAAACAAGTGTGGGATTGCACTTTTTTTGCAATTTCACCGCACTTGGAATTTTTTTCCCGTTTTCTAGTACATGCCATGGTAAAACCAATAGTGTCATTCAAAAGTACAACTCGTCCCGCAAAAAATAAGCCCTCACATGGCCAAATTGATGGAAAAATAAAAAAGTTATGGCTCTGGGAAGGAGAGGAGTGAAAAACGAAAACGGAAAAACGAAAAATCCCACGGTCATGAAGGGGTTAATATTCTTTAGTTTAACCCCAATTTTATTTATTTTGATGTATTGTGCACAGCTGGCATCCTCACTTTCTCTTGTGAGCCTTGCCATGACCCTCCGGAAGCTGAGTGGGCTGTTGCCGTTCCCAGTAGCACCAAAAATCTTTACATAACAAAAATGTTATCACTACGATCAAACTGCTGTAATGGAAAGCAAAATGACTTAAATAATTCAGATTCACCAAAATCAGATTTTCTTTTTTTTCCATTCATATTAAAGCAGCTAGCAGTGGCCGGCTTTCACTTTGCTGGATTAAAAAAAGACAGAAAATAGAAAAAAAAATTCTCAATGGGCCTCCACCTGTCTTCTTCGTTCTGGTCATGTCTTGCTCTGACATGGTTGTAGCGTCATGATCCCAGAAATGTCAGAGGATGACCCAACGAAGAGTGTGATGAAGAATACGACCAGGCCAGAGAGTATCTGCGTGGTGAGATAGGTGGAGGCTGGGCGAGTATACATTGTTTTCATCATTTACTTTTATTATGCTGTAGAAGAATATTTCATTGTAGTGATGGGCGATAAGATTATTCAGTTTGATATGTTTTTTAGGCACCTATTTCAGGATTTGTGCTGGGTGTCAAATAGTGTTCATCCTTTAAGTAAGAACACTACAATGAGCTGCATGATTGAGAAAGGGGGGAACCCCGAAACGTGGCCGTGGTGTGGGTGTTCAATCTCTAATATGGCGTTTCTGCCTAACCTAAATTGGAAATAAGTTTCTGCCTTGTCCACACCTTACCATGTTTGAATCTCCTACATCAGTGATTTTCAACCTTTTTTGAGCCGCGGCACACTTTTTATACTTAAAAAATCCCGGGGCACACCACCAACCAAAATGGCACAAAATGACACTAAAACAGTACATATTCTACATATAGTTAATAATATAGATTCTAAATGTATTTATACTCACTCAGTGTGAAACCTGGGCCTGTTTCGATAAACACAAAAGGGATATCCTGGCAGGAATGGTGGAAAGACACACACGAAGCTCTTCCTCAACAGTTCTCAGTCTCTCTCTGTTTTTAGTTTTTATCGCAGTCAAGCTTGAGAAGCCCAGCTCACATAGATATGTGGTCGAAAATGGGAGCAATGTCAAAATAGCTTTGTTGGCCAGAATGGGGAACTCCTTGGCAACAGATAACCAAAAACTGTCCAAAGGAAGATCAGCAAACTTTAGCTTTAAACCGTGATCTTGCCTCAGTTCAATGAGTTCCTCTTGCTCCTTTAAAGTCATGTCCTTTCCAGCAACGGATAATGAGCTGTATCGGTCCCTAACCCAGTCAAGGCATTCTGTGAAGGTTGAAGAGAAATAAAACGATAACTTCTCCTCAAGAGTTTTCAAATGTCTGCCAATCACCTCGCACATTGCAGCAGTGTTGTCATCATGCAGTTTCTCGGTGAGCGGGAACATCTGAAGGTTGCCACCCTGCACATGTTGCTGCCAGAGCTGCAACTTTAAACGGAATACGTTCATTTTATCAGTGCTTGTAAGCAGGTTTTCATTTCGGCCTTGCATCCATGTGTTTAGTTCATTCAGATATTGAAATATATCAGCCAGGTATGCCAGCTTTGCACACCACTCATCACTTGCAAGCAGCTTTGAATAATCGGACCTCTCGTTTTCAGAAATATTTTAAGTTCCTCTCGCAACTCATACACACGGGCCAGCACTTTGCCACGTGACAGCCACCTGACCTCCGTGCGGAGCAATAAGATTTTATGTTCCGCTCCCATTTCTGTACACAAAGACGCAAATAAGCGACATCTCAAAGGTCGCGTCTTCACAAAGTTCACTATGCGCACAACATCATCCAACACGGGAGCTAGATCTGCTGGTAAGGTCTTTGCAACGAGGGCCTCACGGTGCAAGAAACAGTGGGTAACAAGAACATCTGGGTTTCTTTCTTTAACCCTACTTACAAAGCCTTTGATGCGCCCGACCATGGCTGCGGCTCCATCAGTGCAGACACCTGTGCAGTTTTCCCATGTAAGCCCACTTTTATCAAGATATTCCGATGTGACCTGGAATATTACCTCTCCTGTTGATTTTTCTGGCAGTGCCTTGCAAAATAGGAAGTTTTCTTTAATGGCTTCTCCATCCACAAAACGCACATTGGCCAACAGCTGACAATGTCCACTGATATCCGTCGACTCATCAAGTTGCAAGGCAAATTTCTTACTGATCCGCACCTTTTCCAAAACAACTGTTTCAATGTCCGCAGACATGTCATCAATCCGTCTGGCAATTGTGTTATCAGAGAGAGGCACTTTAGCTATCTCTTTGGCTGCATCAGGGCCAAGCATCTCATTTACAATAGCTTTACAAGCTGGCAGTATTAATGTTTCTGCCACAGTGTGTGACTTTTTTGATTTAGCTATGAGTTCAGCAACAATGTAGCTAGCTTTGAGGGCTCTCTCATTTACCTTTGTGCTTTTTCTCAAAAAAGTTGCCCCTTTCTCATTGTTTGTACGTAAGCGTACAAAATACTCCATCGGCTTATTTTGAATGGAAGGGTGTTTCGTTTGGAGATGACGTTTAAGCTTGCTTGGCACCATGGTGCTATTGGATAGCTTCTCACCACACACAGTGGTGTTGGTGCTGTCGCATCCCCAGTGAAAGTAAATCCAGATGAAAGATAGCTTTCACTGTATTGCATTGAGCTCACCGTCTTGTCTTTTTTCTTTTGTCGACTTCTCATACTAGCGCCTTCATCTGGGTTAGAATTGTGTCCAGGGTCCTGTTCAGCATTTGCCTTTTCCATTCTCAAATACTTCTCCATCACTGCTGAGATAGTTTGCGCAGCCACACACTAAAATAGAAGAGTATTACATTATCTGCCACACTTAAAGGACCTCTGCCAGGTACTAAAAGTACCAGCTCATATGCTGAGTATTCTGCCAACAGTTCATATACTCAGGCAAAAGCTCATATAGTCAGCAACAGCTGATTAACTGTTAATGAGCTGTTGCTGACTTAATGATTATACACAGCATTATTGGCGGGCATTACCTTGGCGGCGGGCAAATGCGAGAGTCTCTTCGCTCTCAGGATGATGCGCCGGCCTCGGTGACATCATTAAGTCGCGCGAGCGTTCAAAGCTCGCGCATGTGTTATTCCGTGACTGCGCATCGCTGCACATTGCCGAGGAACAAAACAAAGGGGGCACCATAGTTTGGGGAATTTTCCCCGCGGCACACCCGACCATGTGTCTGGTTGAAAATCACTGTCCTACATCATGGCTTGGTTAAAATGGTGAAAGTTTGACCATCGAACCTGTAAGACGGATGTACTTTTTGTTATAAAAAAGCTTTGAAACAATAATAGTTATATTATACACACAACAGCGCTGGTGAGTAGCTGTATCACCGTACTGGAGCTTAAAGATGAGGAAGTATGTTGAGGACATAGTTGGTTATTTGGCTGTTGATGACGTGGTCATGTTTGTTGAGTAGGATCCAGAGGAGGTGTAGAAGAGACAGATACCTGATGCTTGGAGGTGGAAACAGACATAGCTCCCAATCAAGGAAGGTTCAACACCTGTCCTAACTGCAGTGGTGAATTTCATGTATTGTCCCTTCCCATAATTGCTACTCCACGTGTTCATGGTGCAGTACACACGGAGATTACTGACAAATCAAGAACATGTCATATGTTCTTCTGCACTTGAGAGCAGAGAGTGGGCACCACTTTTTGAAAGAAATAATAGCAGCTGGGTATCTTCCAGCAAGGCTGAGGGTAAAACATTAGCTCCAGCAAGGCTGAAGGTACACCATAGCTTCTCAAAAGACAGCTGACTCCACACGGTGGTCTAGCAGTGACTTAACAACCAGCAACTTGACAGGTGAAAGTATATCTAGAAAATTGAAGTGGTCGAGGGTAAGGTCGCCCATGCATATCCATGATCTGGCCCAGCAAAACCTCCACACTCAGATTCCATTTTAACAAACGTATCTTTACTGTTATACATTTTTCTTAACACGGCAGAACACAATAATAGACAGGACAAAGTATGCTTATTCGCAGAAATAACGTGTAATAACAAACTATCCCTCACTGTCCCTATCCACACGTTACCAGTTCCTTTGCTCCAAGAGGTTATCTTCCCACGTCGCAGGCCTGTCTGTCACTGCAGGGAGACGCTCCGGCCGAAGAGAAAACAACAAGGATCAAACAAAACTCTGTCTCTCAGGTCCAGACTGTAGTCCTTGGGGTTCAGCAGGTAAGGGTGGAATCTTCGGCCTCTCAACAGAGGACCCGCTTACAGTTCATGGGCTCCAGGATCTGTGAAGATGTCACCGCTGAGTGCTCCGCAGTGTGGGAGCTGGGAACAATCTGGATGTCAGCTTCCAAGAGAGAGAGGTCATCCAGGCAATCTTCTCTATCGCACCTACAGGAGGACGTCAGCACACACAGACCTCTCTCTGCACCGACTGGTTTCCCGGGCTCTTTTTCTTCTCCCTCCCCTTCCTGTTCACATGACATAGCAGGGGGGAGTTTAGCCAATACAGTTTGTTTCTCTGCAATCACATTCGGCATAGGTATAACTTCTGGCCACACGGGGTCAGTGTCTGTCACAGATTCTATGTCAATGATAAGAGAACAGTCACAGCCGGCCAGCTCACTGCACGATCATTATATGACTGGAAGCATACGCCTGTTTTCCTGACACAAAGTCAGGGATGGATATTTGCCTTTCAAAGAAGGAAAAGTGTATTTTGTAGAAACACAAGCTGTAGTGATGATGACACTGAGCTGTTGGGGCGGCCTGGCTGACAGGAAGATGAACATGACGAGAGGTGGGAAGATGACAACTTGAGGCTTGCTATAATTGCTGGCTACCTTATTTTTCACAAATGGGCAGGTTATGTAGATTATGTTCCACTAGAAAGCCATAGTTCTTATCTTATGTGAGCTGGAACATACACAGCTAATTTTTCCATGGCAAAGCCTGCAGGCTGCAAATAAATTGTCTGTTGGGAGCATGCGAAAGAGCTCTGTCACATGAGAAGCCTCAGGGCATTACTGCTGTAAATCATGTGAATCATGTACCGAGGGTGTTGTTCAAGATACAGCAGCGTCACAGATGAGAAAATAACTAATTTCCACACAGCCCAGTGTCAGTAACTATTCTACTTAGAAACTAAGTTATTCCTACTCGGTTTTGCTAAATGTGCAAAGAAAACACATCAAACAAACATTTTCCTAGAAGCTATACCCACTGTGCTGGACAGCACGGCACTAAAGAGAGCCTTTTCTGCTATTGACTCTACGGGAATTGAACTGTTGGCATGTCCTCGTCTGAACCGGCCGCCGTTACCTTATTACACCCTGAGAGTAAACTGGTTTATTTAAGTGCAACGCACACGCTCACCTACGGTCTATCACAGTGGTTTACAATCTTAAGAATATATATTTCTATTTCTATTTCCCAGTCAAACATTCCCCTCCTGTCCCAGTATGAACTCAAAAAACTAGAGGAAATGTCCGTCCTCTACGATATGGAGGCTGTTACAGAATTAATCAAACATACATATACATAAAGTTTAGTGAGGGTGCCATGGACAAAGTCTATTGGAACTGATTCACTGCTCCACCTTATATTGTCCCATAGAGAGATTCCTCTTCCTAAGAATAGAGAGGAAAACACAAGTCCTTCCTGGAGTTCACTGTGTGTTGTGTCAGCACCAAAATGTAGCATAGAATCCTTAGCTACTAAACAGCACGAAAATGTACTGGCAAATCTAGGGTTTGTGGTCGTTGATTCCGGTAGGAAAACGTGGTCATAGCGTCAATATGCCTAACTAACGAAAGGTTTATTTGCGGCCTTGTGTCTCTTGGCGCCAAAATATATTATGATGCATGCCGGTTTACTTACTGCG
This sequence comes from Ranitomeya variabilis, assembly GCF_051348905.1. NCBI lineage: Eukaryota > Metazoa > Chordata > Amphibia > Anura > Dendrobatidae > Ranitomeya > Ranitomeya variabilis. Next base: position 23,581,246 of record NC_135236.1, on the reverse strand, counting down.
GCGTCACAGTGGTCTTTTAGTGTTTCTTACCGCCGGGTCTTCTCTAAACCACACAATCAGGACACGCAGATGGATGCAGAGCTCTTCCAGCTGGTGAGCAATACCGAGAAGACTTGTGCTTGATGAGACACCTTTCACTTCACAGGTCCCGGATCTTTCTGCTCTTTAGCAACATTTACAGGAGGAATTCCCTGCCTCAATCTGCCACAGCTCTTTACTCAGACGGGTGCTGTCATGAGGAGATTTCACCACATCTGTCTTCAGCACAACCTTACACACTCCTGCAGACCATCCTCAAGATGGCCGCCTGCATCTCTCAGTCTTACTTCAGTTTTCTAACTGACGCTGGGGGTGGTTCAAACTGGCTTTATCCCTGTGTGCCAACTGACATACAGGTGACAGTCATATGAATCTGTAAACTGCTGACATCTAGTTGCTAAAACACCTTTAATTATAAAGAAACAGATCTATTGACAACAAGTATAAAGATTATTCTGGAGTGAGTGCAATTACATTTATGTTCATTTATACTGCCCTGGTAAGCCGACATACATCTCTCACTGCCCTTACTGCTCAGTCTGAGCCCCCTCTCTTGTGCTTCTGCTCACCAGGCCCCAGAGTATCGTGCGCCAGTGCAGGGAGCTTCTGGAGCTAGCGCCACAGCCTTCAAAACTGAATGGTTCTGCAGCTCCAAGGAAGTTCATCCTACTCTTCTGTGATGCACTCATGATGGCGCGTACACGATGACATCATCACATATGCACCGGCATGTACACGTGTATCTTGCCAGGATACCAGTCCAGAAGTGGAACTGCAGGAGATTGGATGAATGGTAAGTATGAAAAACTTTTTTACTAAAATAAATTAAATGGGCTTGGGGACAGCAAATGATGATGAATTGAGGGTGTGGGTCGGTGGACAGTGAATGATGAATTGAGGATGGGGGATGGGGACTGTGAATGATGACTTAAGGGTGGATCACAGTAAATGATGAACTGATTGTGGGGGAGGGGGACAGTGGGTAATGAATTATTTTTTTGAGGGTGGGGAGAGCGAATTATGACTTGAGGGTAGAGGGTGGGGAGGTAAAGATAAATTGAAAGTGTGGTACAGCAAATGATAATGTAAAGGTGGTGATAAAGAGAAAATATGATGAATTGAGACTAGTAAATGATAAATTGAGGGTGGGGGTCAATAAATGATGATAAATCAAGTCTCTAATGACCTACTAACAGCTAAATCTAATGGTCACTACTCCATGCTAATTCTCTTGGATCTCTCCGCAGCATTCGACACTGTGGATCATCAGCTCCTCCTCACTATGCTCAGCTCCATCGGCCTCAAGGACACCGTTCTCTCTTGGTTCTCCTCCTATCTCTCTGACCGATCCTTCACTGTATGTTTTGCTGGTTCCTCCTCCTCTCACCTTCCCCTGACTGTTGGGGTTCCTCAAGGATCAATCCTAGGCTCCCTCCTCTTCTCTTTGTATACTGCCCTGTCATGATCTCAATGGCAAGAGAACATAGCATAAGCATATATAGGAACTAGCTCTTGGAAGATGGAAACTGAGCTGACCATGAACTAAACCTAACGCACAACTAGCAGTGGCCGGGTAGCATGCCTACGTTGATTCTAGATGCCCAGCACCAGCCGGAGGACTAAATAAAGCTAGCAGAGGAAAATATTAGTCCTAGCTCACCTCTAGAGAAATACCCCGAAAGGAGACAGAGGCCCCCCACATGTATTGGCGGTGAGTTGAGATGAAATAACAAACGTAGTATGAAAATAGGTTTAGCAAATTTGAGGTCCACTTACTACATAGCAGAAGACAGAAAGGACACTTTCATGGTCAGCTGAAAACCCTATCAAAAACACCATCCAGAAATTACTTTAAAACTCTGGCATTAACTCATAACACCAGAGTGGCAATTCCTGTTCACAAGAGCTTTCCAGACACAGTAACGAAACTACAGCTGTGAACTGGAACAAAAATGCAAAAACAAACATGGACAAGAGTCCAACTTATCTAGTAGTTGTCTAGGAGCAGGAACAAGCACAGAGAGGCTTCTGATAACATTGTTGACCGGCAAGCAACTAACAGAGCAGCAAGGTTATATAGCGACTCCCACATCTTGATGGGAACAGGTGAACAGAGAAGATGAAGACACAGTTCAATTCCACCAGTAGCCACCGGGGGAGCCCAGAATCCAAATTCACAACAGTACCCCCCCCTCAAGGAGGGGGCACCGAACCCTCACCAGAACCACCAGGGCGATCAGGATGGGCCCTATGAAAGGCACGAACCAGATCAGAGGCATGAACATCAGATGCATTCACCCAAGAATTATCCTCCTGGCCGTATCCCTTCCACTTGACCAGATACTGGAGTCTCCGTCTGGAAACACGAGAGTCTAAGATTTTCTCCACAACGTACTCCAACTCACCCTCAACCAACACCGGAGCAGGAGGCTCAACGGAAGGCACAACAGGTACCTCATACCTGCGCAATAATGACCGATGAAAAACGTTATGAATAGAAAAGGATGCAGGGAGGTCCAAACGGAAGGAAACAGGGTTAAGAATCTCCAATATCTTATACGGGCCGATGAACCGAGGCTTAAACTTAGGAGAAGAGACCCTCATAGGGACAAAACGAGAAGACAACCACACCAAATCCCCAACACAAAGCCGAGGACCAACACGACGGTGGCGGTTGGCAAAAAGCTGAGTCTTCTCCTGGGACAACCTCAAATTGTCCACCACCTGCCCCCAGATCTGATGCAATCTCTCCACCACAGCATCCACTCCAGGACAATCCGAAGATTCCACCTGACCAGAGGAAAATCGAGGATGAAACCCCGAATTACAGAAAAACGGGGACACCAAAGTGGCATAGCTGGCCCGATTATTGAGAGCGAACTCCGCCAATGGCAAAAAAGCAACCCAATCATCCTGGTCAGCAGACACAAAACACCTCAGATATGTCTCCAGGGTCTGATTAATCCGCTCGGTCTGGCCATTAGTCTGAGGATGGAAAGCGGACGAAAAAGATAAATCTATGCCCATCCTAGCACAGAATGCCCGCCAAAATCTAGACACGAATTGGGTCCCTCTGTCAGAAACGATATTCTCAGGAATACCATGCAAACGAACAACATTTTGAAAAAACAGAGGAACCAACTCGGAAGAAGAAGGCAACTTGGGCAGAGGAACCAAATGGACCATCTTAGAAAAACGGTCACACACCACCCAGATGACAGACATCTTCTGAGAAACAGGCAGATCTGAAATAAAATCCATCGAGATGTGCGTCCAAGGCCTCTTAGGAATAGGCAAGGGCAACAATAATCCACTAGCCCGAGAACAACAAGGCTTGGCCCGAGCACAAACGTCACAAGACTGCACAAAGCCTCGCACATCTCGTGACAGGGAAGGCCACCAGAAGGACCTTGCCACCAAATCCCTGGTACCAAAAATGCCAGGATGACCTGCCAACGCAGAAGAATGAACCTCAGAGATGACTCTACTGGTCCAATCATCAGGAACAAACAGTTTATCAGGTGGGCAACGATCAGGTCTATCCGCCTGAAACTCCTGCAAGGCCCGCCGCAGGTCTGGAGAAACGGCTGACAATACCACTCCATCCTTAAGGATACCTGTGGGCTCAGAGTTACCACGCGAGTCAGGCTCAAAACTCCTAGAAAGGGCATCCGCCTTAAGATTCTTAGAACCCGGTAGGTATGACACCACAAAATTAAACCGAGAGAAAAATAATGACCAGCGCGCCTGTCTAGGATTCAGGCGCCTGGCGGTCTCAAGATAAATCAAATTTTTGTGGTCAGTCAATACCACCACCTGATGTCTGGCCCCCTCAAGCCAATGGCGCCACTCCTCAAAAGCCCACTTCATGGCCAAAAGCTCCCGATTCCCAACATCATAATTCCGCTCAGCGGGCGAAAATTTACGGGAAAAGAAGGCACAAGGCCTCATCACGGAGCAGTCAGAACTTTTCTGCGACAACACTGCCCCAGCTCCGATCTCAGAAGCGTCGACCTCAACCTGAAAAGGTAGAGCAACATCAGGCTGACGCAACACAGGGGCAGAGGAAAAACGGCGCTTAAGCTCCCGAAAGGCCTCCACAGCATCAGGGGACCAATCAGCAACATCAGCACCCTTCTTAGTCAAATCGGTCAATGGCTTAGCAATATCCGAAAAACCAGCAATAAATCGACGATAAAAGTTAGCAAAGCCCAAAAATTTCTGAAGACTCTTAAGAGAAGAGGGCTGCGTCCAATCACAAATGGCTTGAACCTTGACAGGATCCATTTCAATGGAAGAGGGGGAAAAAATATATCCCAAAAAGGAAATCCTCTGTACCCCAAAAACACACTTAGAACCCTTCACACACAAAGAATTAGACCGCAAAACCTGAAAAACCCTCCTGACTTGCTGGACATGAGAGTCCCAGTCATCCGAAAAAATCAGAATATCATCCAGATACACAATCATAAATTTATCCAAATAATCGCGAAAAATATCATGCATAAAGGACTGGAAAACTGACGGAGCATTTGAAAGACCAAAAGGCATCACTAAATACTCAAAGTGGCCCTCGGGCGTATTAAATGCGGTTTTCCACTCATCCCCCTGCCTGATTCGCACCAAATTATACGCCCCACGAAGGTCAATCTTAGAGAACCACTTGGCCCCCTTTATGCGAGCAAACAAATCAGTCAGCAACGGCAATGGGTATTGATATTTAACAGTGATCTTATTCAAAAGCCGATAATCAATACATGGTCTCAAAGAGCCGTCTTTTTTTGACACAAAGAAAAAACCGGCTCCTAAGGGAGATGACGATGGACGAATATGTCCCTTTTCCAAGGACTCCTTTATATATTCTCGCATAGCAGCATGTTCAGGCACAGACAAATTAAATAAACGACCCTTTGGGTATTTACTACCCGGAATTAAATCTATGGCACAATCGCACTCTCGGTGCGGAGGTAACGAACCAAGCTTGGATTCTTCAAAGACGTCATAATAGTCAGACAGGAACTCAGGAATTTCAGAGGGAATAGATGATGAAAGCTCAACACAGACATAGCTCTCCAGTCGAGGACTGGGTTGTGAGATTGCAGCCAAGGCAATCCTAGCACCAAATCATCATGTAGATTATACAACACCAGAAAGCGAATAATCTCCTGGTGATCCGGATTAATACGCATAGTTACTTGTGTCCAGTATTGTTGTTTATTATTAGCCAATGGGGTGGAGTCAATCCCCTTCAGAGGAATAGAAGTCTCCAAAGGCTCTAAATCATACCCACAGCGTTTGGCAAAGGACCAATCCATAAGACTCAAAGCGGCGCCAGAGTCGACATAGGCGTCCGTGGTAATAGATGACAAAGAGCAAATCAGGGTCACAGATAGAATAAACTTAGACGGTAAGGTGCAAATGGAAACAGATTTATCAAGCTTTTTAGTGCGCTTAGAGCATGCTGATATAACATGAGTAGAATCACCACAATAGAAACACAACCCATTTTTCCGTCTAAAATTCTGCCGCTCGCTTCGGGACAGAATTCTATCACACTGCATACTCTCTGGCGACTTCTCAGTGGCCACCGCCAGATGGTGCACTGGTTTGCGCTCCCGCAAACGCCTATCGATCTGAATAGCCATTGTCATGGACTCATTCAGACCCGCAGGCACAGGGAACCCCACCATAACATCCTTAATGGCATCAGAGAGACCCTCTCTGAAAGTCGCCGCCAGGGCGCACTCATTCCACTGAGTAAGCACAGACCATTTACGGAATCTTTGGCAGTAAATTTCTGCTTCATCTTGCCCCTGAGATAGGGACATCAAAGTTTTTTCTGCCTGAAGCTCCAAATGAGGTTCGTCATAAAGCAACCCCAAGGCCAGAAAAAACGCATCCACATTGAGCAACGCAGGATCCCCTGGTGTCAATGAAAAAGCCCAGTCTTGAGGGTCGCCCCGGAGCAAGGAAATCACAATCCTGACCTGCTGTGCAGGGTCTCCGGCAGAGCGAAATTTCAAGGACAAAAATAATTTGCAATTATTTCGAAAATTCTGAAACCCAGATCTATTCCCCGAGAAAAATTCCGGCAAAGGAATTCTCGGCTCAGATACAGGTGCATGACAAACAAAATCTTGCAAATTTTGTACCTTCGTGGCGAGATTATTCAAACCTGCAGTTACACTCTGAAGATCCATTACAAACAGGTGGACACAGAGCCATTCAAGGGTTAAGAGGAGGTAAGAAGCAGCTAGACAGCAATTAAGGGCTAGGCAGCAAAACTCTGAGGGGAAAAAAAAAAAAAAAAATTTCCCTTCAACACTTCTTTTTCTCCTGCTTCAGCCCAAACAATTAACACTTTGAGGGCCGGTCAAACTGTCATGATCTCAATGGCAAGAGAACATAGCATAAGCATATATAGGAACTAGCTCTTGGAAGATGGAAACTGAGCTGACCATGAACTAAACCTAACGCACAACTAGCAGTGGCCGGGTAGCATGCCTACGTTGATTCTAGATGCCCAGCACCAGCCGGAGGACTAAATAAAGCTAGCAGAGGAAAATATTAGTCCTAGCTCACCTCTAGAGAAATACCCCGAAAGGAGACAGAGGCCCCCCACATGTATTGGCGGTGAGTTGAGATGAAATAACAAACGTAGTATGAAAATAGGTTTAGCAAATTTGAGGTCCACTTACTACATAGCAGAAGACAGAAAGGACACTTTCATGGTCAGCTGAAAACCCTATCAAAAACACCATCCAGAAATTACTTTAAAACTCTGGCATTAACTCATAACACCAGAGTGGCAATTCCTGTTCACAAGAGCTTTCCAGACACAGTAACGAAACTACAGCTGTGAACTGGAACAAAAATGCAAAAACAAACATGGACAAGAGTCCAACTTATCTAGTAGTTGTCTAGGAGCAGGAACAAGCACAGAGAGGCTTCTGATAACATTGTTGACCGGCAAGCAACTAACAGAGCAGCAAGGTTATATAGCGACTCCCACATCTTGATGGGAACAGGTGAACAGAGAAGATGAAGACACAGTTCAATTCCACCAGTAGCCACCGGGGGAGCCCAGAATCCAAATTCACAACACTGCCCCTATTGGACAAACAATCAGTAGATTTGGTTTCCAGTACCATCTCTATGCTGAAGACACCCAATTATACACCTCTTCTCCTGCTTTCATGCCGACCTTCTTAGAAAACACCAGTGATTGTCTTACCGCTGTCTCTAACATCATGTCCTCCCTCTATCTGAAACTGAACCTGTCAAAAACTGAACTCCTCGTGTTCTCTCCCTCTACTAACCTACCTTTGCCTGACATTGCCATCTCCGTGTGCGGTTCCACCATTACTCCAAAGCAACATGCCCGCTGCCTTGGGGTCATCCTTGATTCAGAGCTTTCATTCACCCCCCACATCCGATCACTGGCTCGCTCTTCTTATCTGCATCTCAAAAACATTTCTAGAATTTGCCTTTTTCTTACTTTCGACTCTGCAAACACTCTTACTGTTTCACTTATTCATTCTCATCTGGACTATTGTAACTCTCTACTAATCGGCCTCCCTCTTACTAAACTCTCGCCGCTCCAATCTGTCCTGAATGCTGCTGCCAGGATCATATTCCTCACGAACCGTTACACCGATGCCTCTACCTTGTGCCAGTCATTACACTGGCTACCCATCCACTCCAGAATCCAGTACAAAACTACTACCCTCATCCACAAAGCTCTCCATGGCTCAGCACCACCCTACATCTCCTCTCTGGTCTTAGTCTACCACCCTACTCGTGCCCTCCGCTCCGCTAATGACCTCAGGTTAGCATCCTCAATAATCAGAACACTCCCACTCCCGTCTCCAAGACTTTACACGTGCTGCGCCGATTCTTTGGAATGCACTACTAACTACTAAGTTAATACGATTAATACCCAATCCCCACAGTTTTAAGCGTGCCCTAAAAACTCATTTGTTCAGACTGGTCTACCGACTCAACGCATTAACCTAATTATCCCTGTGTGGCCTATTAAAAAAAAAAAAAAACATAATCAGGTTGCTCGCATCATGTTCTCATACACTTTATGCAGTTAATAGCCTCTGTGTCTGTACTGCTACATACTTAGGCAGTTATCTGGTTCATGCAGCTTTACATGAACACCCGAGCCTTACACTATGGCTGGTCCAAATAACTAAAGCAATTGTTACCATCCACCTCTCGTGTCTCCCCTTTTCCTCATAGTTTGTAAGCTTGCGAGCAGGACCCTCATTCCTCCTGGTATCTGTTTTGAACTGTGATTTCTGTTATGCTGTAATGTCTATTGTCTGTACAAGTCCCCTCTATAAGTTGTAAAGCGCTGCGGAATATGTTGGCGCTATATAAACAAAAATTATTATTATTATTGTTATAAATTGAGTGTGAGGGAAAGCACATGATGTTGCAATAAGGGTAGGGGTGGGAGAGAGAAAAGAGTATAGGTGCTAATTAATTTATACATTTAATGGGTGGGGAAAATGGTCATTAACTCCTTTCCAACATCTGGCGTACTCCTTTCCCAGTACATGTGAGCTGTTTTGAACAGCTGACATGCGCCCGGAAAATCCGTGGGTGGAATCACGATCCAACCATGGCTATTAACCCATTTATTGTCACTCTCAAACTCTAACAGCAGCATTTAACTCGAACTTACGGCCATCATTCAGGAAATCCACCCATCGGTGACCCCGTCATGTGATCGCGGGTCAGCAATACGCTGGCATGACAACCAGAGGTCTCCTGAAGACCTCTATGGTTGTCACTCTTGGATTGCTATGAGCGCCATCCGGTGATCGGCGCTCATAGCAAGTGAGCAATTCTGCTACATACAGGGGATCTGATCATCGCCTGTATGTAGCAGAGCCGTGTTTTGGCAGCTTCTAGTCTCCCATGGAGAATATTCAAGCATGCCAAAAGTAAAAAAAAGGTTTTAAAAATATAAAAAAAGCATAAAAATTCAAACCACCCCCCTTTTGACCCACTCAAAATAAAATAAATAAATAAAAAAAAACATAAACATATTTGGTATCACCGCATTCTGAATCGCTCAATCTATCAATAAAAAAGGGATTAACCTGATTGCTAAATGGCATAGTGAGAAAAAAAGTCAAAACAAAAGAATTAAGCTTTGTTTGGTCGCCATGACATTGAATTAAAATGCAATAACGGGAGATCAAAAGATTGCATCTGAACCAAAATGGCATCATCAAAAATGTCAGCTCGGCACACAAAAAAAACAAGCCTTCATCCAACCCAAGATAATGAAAAATGGAGACGCTACGGGTATCAGAAAATGGCACTTTTATTTAACAATTTTTTTTTTCACCACTTAGATAAAAAAGAACATAGCATGTTTAGTGTATGTGCACTCTTAGTGACCTGGAGAATCATAATGGCAGCTCAGTTTTTAGTATTTAGTGAACATGGTGAAAAAAAAAAACAAAGCCCAAAAAACAAGTGTGGGATTGTACTTCTTTTGAAATTTCACGGCACTTGGAATTTTTTTCCCATGTGATATTTCAGTTTTTCTTTTTTAATAAATTTGCTAAAATTTCTACATTTCTGTTTTTTTTCAGTCAAGATGGGGTGCAGAGTGTACATTAATGAGAAAAAAATGAACTTTTTTGAATTTACCAAATGGCTGCAATGAAACAAAGAGTGAAAAATTGAAAGGGGTCTGAATACTTTCCGTATTCACCATATATTAATAGTGGGTGTATTCAGCTATGTAGTGTAGAAGTTGGAGAAAAAGTGGGGAATGTGCTCTGAAAGTGGTGCTCTAGATAACAGTGTTATTTTATAAAGATATGAGTCCTGGCTGTAAGAAGTGACGGCAATCTGCGCTGGATGAAGAAGAAAAAAGAAGATGAAGGACTTCAACTAGACACGTCACCCATGAGTCAGTGTGTTATCTGTACACTTACACTATACGTTGTATACTATGTACAGAGCTCCTATGTATAATGTAACTGGTGATCACTGTATTACCTGTACATTATGCAAAATATGCAGAGCTCCTATGTTTAATGTCACTGGGGATCACTGTACTACCTGTATGGTATACACTGTATACAGAGAACCTGTGTATAATGTCAATAGTGATCCCTTTATTACCTGCACACTTTACACTTTATGCAGAGCTCCTGTGTATAATGTCACTGATGATCCATGTATTACCTGTACATTGATACTGTATGCATAGCTCCTGTGTATATTGTCACTAGTGATCCCTGTATTACATGCACACTTTACACTGTATACAGAGATCCTGTGTATAAAATCACTGATGATCCATGTATTACCTGTACACTTTACACTGTATGCAGAGCTCCTGTGTATAATGTCACTGGTGATCCATGTATTACCTGGACTCTGACACTATATACAGAGCTCCTGTGTATAATGTCACTGGTGATCACTGTGTTACCTGTACACTATACACTATATACAGAGCGCCTGTGTATAATGTCACTGGTGATCCCTGTATTACCTGGACTCTGACACTATATACAGAGCGCCTGTGTATAATGTCACTGGTGATCATTGCATTACCTGTACACTGACATTACACACTGTATACAATGTACAGAGCCCCTGTGTATAATGTCACTGGTGATCACTGTATTACCTGTACACTGACACTATATACAGAGCTACTGTGTATAATGTCACTGGTGATAACTGTATTACCTGGACTCTGACACTATATACAGAGCGCCTGTGTATAATTTCACTGGTGATCATTGCATTACCTGTACACTGACATTACACACTGTATACAATGTACAGAGCTCCTGTGTATAATGTCACTGGTGATCACTGTATTACCTGTACACTGACACTATATACAGAGCTACTGTGTATAATGTCACTGGTGATAACTGTATTACCTGGACTCTGACACTATATACAGAGCTCATGTGTATAATGTCACTGGGGATCACTGTATTACCTGTACACTGACACTATGTACAGAGCTCCTGTGTATAATGTCACTGGTGATCACTGTATTACCTGTACATTGATACTGTATGCAGAGCTCCTATATATATTGTCACTGGTGATCCCTGTATTACTTGTACACTGACATTATATACAGAGCTCCTGTGTATAATGTCACTGGTGATCACTGTGTTACCTGTACACTATACACTATATACAGAGCGCCTGTGTATAATGTCACTGGTGATCCCTGTATTACCTGGACTCTGACACTATATACAGAGCGCCTGTGTATAATGTCACTGGTGATCATTGCATTACCTGTACACTGACATTACACACTGTATACAATGTACAGAGCTCCTGTGTATAATGTCACTGGTGATCACTGTATTACCTGTACACTGACACTATATACAGAGCTACTGTGTATAATGTCACTGGTGATAACTGTATTACCTGGACTCTGACACTATATACAGAGCGCCTGTGTATAATTTCACTGGTGATCATTGCATTACCTGTACACTGACATTACACACTGTATACAATGTACAGAGCTCCTGTGTATAATGTCACTGGTGATCACTGTATTACCTGTACACTGACACTATATACAGAGCTACTGTGTATAATGTCACTGGTGATAACTGTATTACCTGGACTCTGACACTATATACAGAGCTCATGTGTATAATGTCACTGGGGATCACTGTATTACCTGTACACTGACACTATGTACAGAGCTCCTGTGTATAATGTCACTGGTGATCACTGTATTACCTGTACATTGATACTGTATGCAGAGCTCCTATATATATTGTCACTGGTGATCCCTGTATTACTTGTACACTGACATTATATACAGAGCTCCTGTGTATACTGTCACTAGTTATCAATGTATTATCTGCATAAAACAAGTACATTTTTCCCAGAGAATCTTTTAGCAGCATGTTGCCTGCACTGTGTGTCGCCGCGACAAACATCCTGCTCCTCTGATGGCATCACCTCTTTTGCACTCCATCTTGTATCCAAATCTTGACCACCCTATAATCATCATCCCTGACAGTTGTGTGATATTTGCTTTTTTTTTGGAATTGGATTGAGCTACCTAATTGCCATCTTGAGATTCGCAATGGCTTAAAATGCTATTATGGCTGACAGTGCACTTCGATAATGACTCTCTAAGCCAGAAACACAGCTTAGCACTAGCATCATGCTCTCTTTTTTCCATAGCCATGTCTTCTGAGTACATAGTCAGGCTGTTAATCTCTTCCAATTAATAAAATGAATAAAGTTGTTTTGGTATAGTGTTTTCCTCGGCACCCTGGGAGCTGTGGGTTAGTGGACAATGGGGCAGAACAAAAACAGGTGTCACTGAAGAATGTAAATTCTGCTCTGTAACACATTAAAGAGTATATCCATTACCCAACTCAGTTACTGTTTTTGCCACACATCCTAAAGATTAATCCCCTAAAGAACCCCTTGTATCTAGAGATGGGCGGACACCTGGATGTTTGGGTCCAGCAAGTTTGACCGAACAGTTACAAAAAGTTCAGGTTCAGGTACCAGAACAGTATCCCATGTGTATGACAGCACGGCAACCACCGCTACTGATCGATGGTTAAATCATCCCCACCGGTCAGAGAGCCGCAGTTCCCACACTGTCAAAAGACAGCATGAGCACTCAGCTGTGATCGAAGGTATAAAGTTTACCTCTGGTCACTAGTGTCCGCTAATGGGACCACTGTTCCCATCATCCAACACCTCCAGTAGCTAATAACAGTGGGAGCAGGAGCTGCAGATGAGAGTATTTATCAGCTGGCTCCTGAGCTGTAAATAAATAATTTTAGAAAATAATGACGTGGGTTCCCCTGTATTTTTGATAACCAGCAAGGCAAACTCACAGCTGGGATACTGCAGCCCTCATCTGTCAGCTCCAACAAGGTTGGATATCAAGAACAGAGGGATCCCTATGCTGTATTTTGTAATTATTTAAATAAATAATTTAAAAAAACGGCATGGGATCTCTCCCATTTTTGACAACAAGCCTTGCTAAAGCTGACAGGTAGGAGTTGGAATTCTAAGGCTGGTAACCATGGATTTTGACTGCTTCAGCCTAAAAGTAACAGCCCGCAATGCCCAGAAAAGGCACATCTATTAGATGCACCAATTCTGGCGCTTTGCCTGGCTCTTCCCACTTGCCCTGGAGTGGTGTAAAGTGGGGTTCATATTTGTGGGGTTGATGTCACATTTGTATTGTCCGGTGACATGAAGACCACGAGTTAGTAATGGAGAGGCGTCTATAAGACACCTATCCATTACTAATTCTATAATTATATTTTAAATAATGACACAGCCAGAAGAAAATCCTTTATTAGAAATAAGACTAAACACAGTTTTACATTTTTGTTTAAAAATAACAAGCATTGTTATACTCATCTAATGCCTAATTCCACTGAATCCCTCGCCTTCTGTGAGAAAATAAAAATAAAAAAGTAATATCTCTCATCTATCCGTCATTCTGTCCAATGCAGTAATCCATGTCTGAGGGATAAACAGTTTTCAACCTGGAAGGTGCCAAGATGCGACCGTCTAGGCTGAGAATCACTGGTGACTGAACTGCTGCGAGCACAGCCTCAGTGACCGGCAGTGTCATCATCGAGGTTACCTCCGGTCACTGAAATTGCGTTCCCAGCTGGGCTGAACTGCCGTGAAGTCGATGAAATCCCTGCTAGCACCGTGAGACAAACTCACTAGGTATTCGGTACGGACGCCAAACTTTACTGTTCAGGCTTGCCCATCTCTACTTGTATCTTCTCTTTCAATTCGGCCTTGTTTTATTTGTTTCTACTTTGCTTCTTGTACCCTGGCACAGACATCACGTCCCCCTCAAAATCCTCAGCTCTCTCTGGCTACCCATCAGCCTTTGTGCTTTACTACAAATCAGCAGTGAGCACAGACCTGTAAATATGCCTACCACAGCGTCCCACAAAGCCCTAGCCCCATTTCCTAGAAAAGACACTGCTGTTACAGGGAATACAAGTAATGTACAAGCAGGACACAGACCGGAAAATGAGGATTGTCAATAAATTCCCATCTGTTCAATCCATTAGTCAGTGAGGGAGAGTAAGGCATAATCTTTATTTTGTGGGCTGGTGTCCTGGTGCTCTGAACATTACTTTTATTCCCTGTAACAACAGTGCCTTGTATAAGAGATGGGGCTAGGGCTTTGATGCTGGGGGAGAAGTTTAGGCAGTGCTACATGTCTGTGCTCACTGCTGACTTGCAGCCCAGAGCTATGTCTGCAATGAGAGTGGTGTCAGCAGCAGCATGCACAGGAGCACTGTCAGCTCTAATCAATTTAGTCCCACCCACCAACACAGACAGCTATGCCCACCCACGAGTTTCCAGAACCCTCCAGATCTCAGGGAGGTGTTGAAGTGACATCACAGGAAGTTAAGGGATTCTCACCTAGGCACCATGGGACCAGGAAAGCAGCTCATGTTACAGAAACATATGTAAAAGCAAGGTATTTACATAAGATATGTAATACCTAAATATACCTAATATATCTAATACACTAAAAAAGTTCCAAACGGCACTCAAACAGTTAAAAAATATGTGCCAAACTTAGTATATGATCTGTCCTCACACAAGAACTAAGGGTTCAAGAGAAAACATACAGATAATGTTGCTCTTAGAGCCCAAATGTGAGGAATATCTATTATTGTCACCGGAGACCCAAAAGTGGTAATTAAAATTTGCCTCCTATAAACTTAGTTGAAATAGTGACGCTAACATTGCATATCAACCAGGAATCCGAAGGTCTAAGCTACTAGTTTATACCGAGGTAAGAACTGCACAAACAGAAAGAATAAAAACAGTTCACTGCAATCCTTTCCTAAAGTCCCCAATATGTTAAAGACCGTCAATGGTATCAGCAGCAGTCAAAAGTGCTTAAATGTATTAGACAGATGTAACCATATGATGCATAGATAAAGTTACCTTTGTTGCTGAGTGTTCCCTCACTGAATGAACGATCTGGGCTGCAGACGTGTTTAAGAAAAGTTGCTGTTATCCAAAGAGGCTGCTCGGAAAAAAAATATTCTTGGACCCAGCGCCAGTGGATTAGTACAGTATAGTATAGTATAGTATTTACAAAACAGCTTATTAATGGCAGTTCCTTCACTTGAAAGGCACTTGTAAAGTAGTGATCAACCCCTTTAGGGAAGTAATCCTGATACACAGGTGGAAGCCAGCAGCTGAAATAAAGAAGTGCCAGAAAGATCTGGTAAGGCCGGGTTCACATTTGTGCCTGTGTGCGCAGCGTGCCATCCGCATGCGTCATGCGTACATATCTTTAACATTGTGTATGCAGGGACATGTTATTGCATGCGTTCGCTTTGCAGATGCGTACACATGCGTTGTTTTGAGGCGTGCGGCGGGGTCCTTGAATGCAGCATGTTGCATTTTCTGAGGCGTCAAATATTGCTCAATCGTCCTCATGCAGACGATTGTGGATGATTGCGTAAAAAAAAAGCATTACTGTCTGTGTGAACGCATTGAAACGCAAGATCATGTGTACGCATGTGTTCGAAACGTAATGCGTACTTAACACTAATCATGTCCAGGAAACTATGTTACCACCTGCACAAACACTGATGTATAAAAGAGGGTGAGAAGACAGGTAGTCCATTACTCTCAAGACTCTTGATGCGGCCACAGGCAGATGACTCTGGATGTAAGTATAGAAGCTTTGAAAATGTCTGTCTGTCTCTCACTGCACTCTGTACTCTGTACTTATGTTTTTTTTCTGTTGCTTCTAGACTGTTTGTTGCTGACATCCCGGTGCTGCTGTCTTGGTCACAGTGCTGCCGTCTATGTAAGTATAGAAGCTTTGAAAATGTCTTTCATTCTTTGCACACTGTACTTTGTACAGATTTTTTTTCATACCTTGTAGATTTTTTTTTCCTAACTTTGTGTGTGCACATTGCGGCTAGCCAACCAGGGCGCAGGAAACACCCACAATGTCCTGACACCACAGCTTGTGTCATTGGCTGCTGAAATCACATGTCCCTCTCCATATAAATAGCAGACATCTTGTTTTAGCACCATTTTGATACTGTAACAGCACAGAGAGGCTGCTCCTGATGCTGGCAATATTAGCAGCAAGATTTTATCTAGTTAGTTATTCGGTTGTATATCAGTCAAATAGTGTGGCTTGATAGTATCCAGTGTGGCTGCAAAATTTTCCTTCCAGATTTTTTTTTGGGGGGACATTACTGAGGTTCTCAGGCAAAGCCAGCAGGGCACGTGCCCTACAAGTGTGTTGTGCACTGCTTCTTCAGTGCTCCATGCATGAGTATAGCATTAATATTATTTCAGTAGGTAAATGTAGAAAAGCCTGCTATATCCCACATTTTAGCTAATTAGCTAGGTGTTTGCATATCTGTCAGATACTGTAGGTAGATATTGTGCAGTGTGGCTGTTAAATTTACCTTCCAGCCCTTTTTTCATTTTTGGCCATACTGAGGTGCACATAGATATCCAGCAGGGCATGTGTTGTGCACTGCTTCTATTGTGATCAATGCTTGAGTGTAGCATTCTAATTCACATGTAGCTAGTGAAAAAATATTAAACAGCCTGCTGTATCCCACATTGTCATTTAGTGATGTGGTGAAATAAAACTGTCTGCAGACCTAAGGCACATTAAAAAAAGTTATAATTTTTTTCTGGTGCTAAATGTGAAACAGCCTGCAAAGACATTTTGTGGCAGTGTTATGAATCTGTCTGCAGACCTAAGGCACATTAAAGTTCCAAAAAGTTAGACAACCCACTGTATCACACTTTGTCATTTGTTTGGGTTGAAATTAAGCTGTAGAGGCCTGATCCACAGGCCACAAACAAATGTTTCTGCCATTAATGTCACACAATAAGGGACCTGACTTTAAAATTAGTTTGCAGCATCTAGTGTGTTATAGAGGCCTAATCCATACGCCACAAACAATATTCTGCTATTAACGTCATACAGTAAGGGATCTGACTTTAAATAGTTTGTAGCATCCAGTGTGTTATAGAGGCCTGATCCATAGGCCACACATTGTCATGTTGTGCAGTGATATGAACCTGTCTGCAGGTCTAGCGCTCATTAAAAGAAATTTGAATATTTTCTTTTGCTAAATGACGTTCAGCCCGCTGTATCCCATGTTGTCATGTTGTGGCAGTCCTATGAACCTGTCTGCAAACCTAACACGCATTAAAAAAAGTTCTGTCATGATCCAGACTGGATTTTGAGTCCTGTTTTCCCTTTTTCCCGGTATGGTCATGTTAGGATTTAACCGTTCTCAGCCTCTGTCTGGGTTCAAGTTGGCTATTTATCGCTGCTGCTTCCTGCAGGCAATATCAGTTATAGTTTTTGCCTAGTGCTGCTGTAGCTGACTCTGATTGCTCTGATTTGCTGATCCTGCTGCATTGCTGTCTGAACTCATGTCTCTGTGTTCCCCTATTCCCGTCTTGACTCCGTGTTTCCCATTAGTGTGCTGACTCCCTGGTTTTGACTTGGCTTCTATCCTGATCTGCTTCTGCCTTTTCCGCTCATGACCGTTACTGACTCCCTGGCTTGTCTCTGACCATGAGTTTGTTTATTCCTTTGGTACTGCGCTACACTCTAGGATTTGACCTGGCTTGTTTTGACTATTCTGCTGTCACCTGTGGCAACCTCACTGCTGCACTGTAGGCCAGCTCTGTTTAGGTGCAGTCCTGCTTCCACCCTACTGCCATCTAGTGGATTCTGCACCTACCTGCAATGCAGCAGTGTGACAAGTTCTCAATTTTTCTGTTGCTGAATATGATACAGCCCGCCAGATCCAACATTGTCATTTTGTGGTGGTGATATGAAGCTGTCTGCAGACCTCAAGGACATTAAAATATTTATTTTTTTCTGTTAATAAATGTGATACAGCCCGCTATATCCAACCTTTTCATGTGGCATTGAAGTTTTCCTGTGTGCAGAGCTGTTGCACATTAAAATTAATTTTATTTTTTTTTACAAAAGTGATGCAGCAGCCGAGATCTGAGTTTGAATTTGTTTTGAGCATATCTTCTAGATTTTATGCTTCCTTGGCATCCAATTTCTCACGGGCATCTTTTATACCTAGCTTGAGATGTGCATCAGGTACACCTATTTTCTGATGAGCATCAAATGCTCTCTGGTAATTGGTGTTAGATAGATGAGTAATAGTAGTAGGCTAGGCTTGATCCTGTATCTTGTACTTCCCATAGTCACAATGATATTGATCCTGTTGTACGTTCCTACTCCCAACCCCCCAATTTTTTTCTGTTACTAACGTCATACAGTAGGGGACATGCCTCTTGTAAACTGTATTGAGCATCTAGAAAAAAAAAAATCTACTCAATCTTATGCAGGCCTTTCTGACAGGCCCCCTAAAAATCTTCTGTTACTATACATCATACAGCAGAGGACATGTCACTTTTAAATTGTTTGGATCATCTCGTCAATGTTATACAGGCCTTATCGACAGGCCCCAAAAATTCTCCTGCTACTAATGTCATACAATAGGGGACATGTGACTTTGAAGTTGTTTTGAGCATCTACTTAATCTTATACATGCCTTATTGACAGGTCCCCCAAAACTCTTCTGTTACTAACATCATACAGCAGGGAACATGTCACTTTTAAATCGTTTGGAGACTATCTTCTAGTTTATGTGCATTTTTGGAATCCAATTTCTCACGGGCATTTTTTATATCTAGCATGAGACACGCATCTGTTACATCTATCTTCTGACGAGCATCAAATGTTCTCTGGTAATTGGTATTGGGTAGATGAGTAATAGTTGTAGGTTGGATCCTGGATATTGTACTTCCCATACCTGCCCTGTTATTGATCCTTTTGTACATTCCCATTCCTGCTCAAAATAATTCTTCTGTTACTAACATCATACAGTAGGTACACGTCTCTTTTAAACTGTATTGAGCATCCACTCAATCTTATAGACACCTTGTTGACAGGCTCCCAAAAATTATTGTGTTACTAACATCATGCAGTAGGGGACATGTCCCTTTTTGTAGCGCCCGCATCTCTGCCTGCTGTCCCTCTCTCCCTGCAGAGTCATCAGCGTATTCACCGCCAAGGATCCCGTCCTGCCTTTTACAGGTCTGCTGCTGCCCAGGATTCACTCACTCCTAGCAGGTCTCCAAGTACTGTCCTTAGAGCGCGTGTGCACCCTCCTCTTTCTTAAAGGGGCCACATGCGTTCCTCTAAAGTGTCAATGGCTGGAGGTCTCTTTCTATTTAAACTACCTCCTCCAACATAAAGGTGCCTATGCAATGTTGTGAGTTTTTTCTAAAATGCTTGTCAGTTCTCAGGTCCCTATACTTGTATCCGAGTCTGCTGCACCCTCCAGTACTCACCTCAACAGCAGCAGAGCCAGCTGCACCCATCAGTGCTCATATGTCCATAAGACTGTCCTGCCTGCACCTGCGGTTCCTGTCATCTTCTCCGCCTGTCTGCATCTGTTGGACATTTCCCCGGTTCATTCCAGCTATCCACTCCTAGGGGTCAGCCTCCATCTACCCAAGGCCAGTCCTGGAGTAGCACCTGGATCACCTCCCTTGCCTCTCTATGGACTGTGGTGTCATTAAGGGTACCTTCACACTAAACGATGCTGCAGCGATATCGACAACGATGCCGATCGCTGCAGCGTCGTTGTGTGGTCGCTGGAGAGCTGTCACACAGACAGCTCTCCAGCGACCAACGATCCTGAAGTCCCCGGGTAAGCAGGGTAAACATCGGGTTGCTAAGCGCAGGGCCGCACTTAGTAACCCGATGTTTACCCTGGTTACCAGTGTAAATGTAAAAAAACAAACACTACATACTTACATTCGCATCCCCCGGCGTCCGCTTCCCTGCACTGTGTAAGCGCCGGCAGTACAGAGTACAGCGGTGACGTCACCGCTGTGCTTTGCTTTCCGGCCGGCACTGACTCATTCAGTGCAGGAAGCTCTGAGCAGCAGCGCGGACGCCGGGGGACGTGACAGACATCAGGTGAGTATGTACTGTTTTTTTTTTTACTTTTACAATGGTAACCAGGGTAAATATCGGGTTACTGAGCGCGGCCCTGCGCTTAGTAACCCGATATTTACCCTGGTTACCATGGTAAAACATCGCTGGCATCGTTGCTTTTGCTGTCAAACACGACGATACAAGCCGATCTGACGACCAAATAAAGTTCTGAACTTTCAGCAACGACCAGCGATATCACAGCGGAATCCAGATCGCTGCTGCGTGTCAAACACAACGATATCGCTATCCAGGACGCTGCAACGTCACGGATCGCTATCGTTATCGCTGCAAAGTCGTTTAGTGTGAAGGTACCTTTAGCTGCTGCATTGCTGTGGTCAGATTGAGTGAGGCTCCTAGTCACACCCCTCCAGTTCTTACATGGGCTTTGGCACAGTGGTTCCACAACCGAGCCCGTTACACTTTTAAATTGTTTGGAGCATCCTCTCAATCTTATAAATGCCTTATTGACAGGCCCAAAAAATTCTTCTGTTACTAATGTCATACAGCAGAGGACATGTCACTTTTAAATTGTTTGGAGCATCCACTCAATCCACTCCACTCAATCTTATACAGGCCTTATCGACAGGCCCAAAAAATTCTTCTGTTACTAACGTCATACAGTTGCGGACATGTCACTTTTTGTAGTGCCCGCATCTCTGCCTGCTGTCCCTCTCTCCATGCAGAGAAATCATCACACTCACCACCAAGAATCCCATCTTGCCCTTTCCTGGTCTGCTGCTTCCCAGGGTGCACGCACTCCTAGCAGGTCTCCAAGTACTGTGCTTAGAGCGGGCGCACGCACCCTTCCTTTTTCTTAAAGGGGCCACTAAAGTGTCCCCAGTCAACGGCCGGCGATTTTTTTTCTATTTAAACTGCCTCCTCAAACATGGAGATGCCAGTGCAATGTTGTGAGTTTGTTCCCAGTTCTCAGATCCCTGTACTTTGATCCCAGTCTGCTGCACTTGCCAGTACTCACTTCAATGTCAGCAGAGCCAGTTGCATCTGCTAGTGCTAATCTCAATGGCAGCAGAGCCAAATGCACCCACCAGTGCTCACCTACAGAGCAGCAGAGCCAGCCACAACTGCCATTGCTCACCTCAGTGGCAGCAGAGCCAGCTGCACTCTCCTGTGCTCTCTTCAACAGCAGCAGAGCCAGCTGCACCCGCCAGTGCTCACCTCAAGGGCAGCAGACCTAGCTGCACCCACCAGTGCTTATCTGTCCGTTAGACTGTCCTGTCTGCACCTGCAGTTCCTGTCATCTTCTCCACCTGTCTTCATCTGTTGGACATTTCCCCGGGCCATTCCAGCTATCCATTCCTAGGAATCAGCCACCATCTGCCCAAAGTCAGTCCTGGAGTAGAACCTGAATCACCTCCCTTGTCCCTCCATGGACTGCAGTGTCATTAGCCGCTGCGAGTCTGTGGTCAGATTGAGTGAGGCTCCTAGTTGCACCCCTACAGGTCTTACTTGGGCTTTGGCACAGTGGTTCCACCACCCAGCCTGTTACACTTTTAAATTGTTTGGAGCATCCACTCAGTCTTATACAGGCACAAAACAATTATTCTGCTACAAAAGTCATACAGTAGGGGAAATCTCAGTTTTAAATTGTTTGGAGCACATCTTCTTTGTCATACAGGCCCCATCCACACAGATTTTTTTTTCTGTTACTATCTCAATTCAGCATGCCATAATTCACCTTCTCATTTAGTGCCACTGAAATTCAGCTGTGCAGAGGTGGCGCAGAGTAAAAAATCTAATTTTAGTTTCTAATACTGTGCTCATAGCACACTATCTGAGCAACATGACTGGTCAGGGTGGAAGGGGGATTAGGCTCAGTGTTCCAAGTCTAAATGGGATTGGTGGTGAAATTGATGCCATTTTATAGAGATTTGCGCCTAATTTTTGGATATGTGTACACTCTTGGTTGGGTGTCCAGTTGCTGGGTTAGCTGTAGTGGAAGATGTGTCAGTCCCTATTATACTATTTCTAATCTCTTAAAATTGATACCACTTTGTTGGTGTCTCCAACTAATTTTGCAAATGTGTGTACTCGTGGTTTGGTGTACATCTGCTGGGTTGGCTGTAGTGGAAGGGATGTCGCTCCCCATTATACTATTTGTACTGAAATTGATGCCACTTTGGTGGTGTCTGCCACTAATTGTTTGAAATGTGAGCAATCCTAGTTGGGTGTCAATCTGCTGAGTTGGGTGTAGTGGAAGATCTTTAGGTCCCTATTATACAATTTTCTGTGGTGAAATTGATACCACTTTGTTGGTGTCTGCCATTCATTTTTGGAAATGTGTACACTCCTGGTTGGGTGTCCATCTGCTGGGTTGGCTATAGTGGAAGAATTGTTGGTGCATATAATACTATTTCTACTGTGGTGAAATTGATGTCACTTTGTTGGCGTCTGCAAATACATTTTTGGAAATGAGAGTATGTTGCCTTTAGCTGTAGGCCTCCGTGACCAGCAGTTCTCCACTCTCATTGACTCAACTACCCATGTTACGATTCTTACATTTGACAGAAATAATCTACAAAACTTTTATTTGTGCCATCTGAGTGTGGCTGAGCATCAATTTCAGAATTTTTTTATCACTTATAAAGCGCTAATAATTCAACATACGCTTCACAGACATTTATAGACATTACTGCCACTGTCACCATTAGCACTCACAATTAGGGTTGAGCGACTTTGACCTTTGTAGGGTCGAGTCGGGTTTCATGGAACTCGACTATCTCAAAAGTCGGGTCGACTGAAATCGGCCGATTATCTCGTAAAGTCGGGATTGGCCGAAACACGAAACCCAATGCAAGTCAATGGGGCAGCATAGTCGGCAGTGAGTGGGGGCAAGGAAAACACCTAGAGTGCCCATTTTAATGGAAAAAACATCCATTCTTGTTAATGAAGCTTGTCAATCTTAATTTCCCTTATAATAATAGTTAGGCATTGGAAATTGGGGGTCATTTGGCTAAAGTTGTTGGGGGTAGGGCTGGTTCAAGTATTTTGTGGGCCCAGGAAATCTGAACCACGTCACGGCAGTGGCGCAGGGAGAGGTAAGTATTTCAGCTTTGCAAGTGCTGTGATCCTGAGCAAGCAGGGGGTGCCCACTCTTTGGCATTGGCACTGGCACAGGGCCCCTCAAAGTACGGCGGTGTGTTTGCATGGCTGGGGGGCCTCCCACCGGCAGCGACACTTTTGCATACTATGAGGGGCCCTGTGCCAGTGACGTCGCCAACGAGTATGCCCCCCCCACCCGATGAAGGAACCTGCACTTTCATCTGCACCTTCCTCTTTGTCCCCGTGTAACGTGGTATAGCATGCGGGAAGGGGAACCTTACTTTCAACAGGGTCATATTCTGGCTGTGTAGAGTGCAAGGGGAATGTAGTGGTCTGGGTCAATGTACCAGCAGACTTATCTAGCAGTGGCTGGGCAATGGGCAGGATGAGGAGGAAATACAGATATAGGGCCAAAGAATAAACTAGGCTAAATGCAGTTCAAAATTGGTAACAGGACTAACCAGGCGGCATTGGTTTGTTCAGTGGAGGACAACTGTAATGAGAGGCTGATACAGTTAGTAGGCCCAAGTAATTAAGTGGGCCAATGAAGTTCAAAATTGGTAACAGGAGTAAACAGGCGGCACTGCTTTGTTCAGTGGAGGAGAACACCAAGGAACGGCAGACACCGTTACTAGGCCCCAACAAAAGTAGTAGGGCAACTGCAGTGTGACATTAAAAAATACTCAATGAGAGCCTGAAGGTTGAAGCTCAGCTTTTTCAGTGGAGGACAACACCAGGGAGCGGCAGACACCGTTACTAGGCCCCAAACAAAGTAGTAGGCCAACTGCAGTGTGACATTAAAAAATACTCAATGAAAGCCTGAAGGTTGAAGCTCAGCTTTTTTAGTGGAGGACAAAACCAGGGAGCGGCAGACACCGTTACTAGGCCCCAATCAAAGTAGTAGGCCAACTGCAGTGTGACATAAAAAAATACTCAATGAGAGCCTGAAGGTTGAAGCTCAGCTTTTTCAGTGGAGGACAACACCAGGGAGCAGCAGACACCGTTACTAGGCCCCAACCAAAGTAGTAGGCCAACTGCATTGTGACATTAAAAAATACTCAATGAGAGCCTGAAGGTTGAAGCTCAGCTTTTCCAGGGGAGGACAAAACCAGGGAGCGGCAGACACCGTTACTAGGCCCCAAACAAAGTAGTAGGCCAACTGCAGTGTGACATAAAAAAATACTCAATAAGAGCCTGAAGGTTGAAGCTCAGCTTTTTCAGTGGAAGACAACACCAGGGAGCGGCAGACACCGTTACTAGGCCCCAACCAAAGTAGTAGGCCAACTGCATTGTGACATTAAAAAATACTCAATGACAGCCTGAAGGTTGAAGCTCAGACAAGGAAACCTGGAGGAGAACACCAAGGAGCGGCAGACACCGTTACTAGGCCCCAACCAAAGTAGTAGGGCAACTGCAGTGTGACATTAAAAAATACTCAATGAGAGCCTGAAGGTTGAAGCTCAGCTTTTTCAGTGGAGGTCAGAGTGACTTAGGGGCGCAGACAGACAAAGGTAGTATGTGTTAACTAAAAAAGTTGGCTCTATGCAGTTCTAAATTGGTTACAGGGGTACACAGGCAGCATTGGTGTGGTCAGCGGAGGACGATTGCAAGGAGGGACCGCAGACAGACTTACTAGGCCTAAAATAATAAAATAGGCTCTATGCAGTTTTAAATAGGTTACATGGGTACACGGGCAGCATTGATGTGGTCAGCGGAGGACGATTGCAAGGAGGGAACGCAGACAGACTTACTAGGCCTAAAATAATAAAATAGGCTCTATGCAGTTTTAAATAGGTTACATGGGTACACAGGCAGCATTGGTGAGGTCAGCGGAGGACGATTGCAAGGAGGGACCGCAGACAGACTTACTAGGCCTAAAATAATGAAATAGGCTCTATGCAGTTTTAAATAGGTTACATGGGTACACAGGCAGAATTGGTGAGGTCAGCGGAGGACGATTGCAAGGAGGGACCGCAGACAGACTTACTAGGCCTAAAATAATGAAATAGGCTCTATGCAGTTTTAAATAGATTACATGGGTACACAGGCAGCATTGGTGAGGTCAGTGGAGGACGATTGCAAGGAGGGACTGCTGACAGACTTACTAGGCCTAAAATAATAAAATAGGCTCAAGGCACTTAGACTTATCTCGCAGGGGTACACAGGCAGCATTGGTGTGGTCAGCGGAGGACGATTGCAAGGAGGGACCGCAGACAGACTTACTAGGCCTAAAATAAAAAAGCAGGCTCTATGCAGTTTTAAATAGGTTACATGGGTACACAGGCAGCATTGGTGTGGTCAGCGGAGGACGATTGCAAGGAGGGACCGCAGACAGACTTACTAGGCCTAAAATAATAAAATAGGCTCAAGGCACTTAGAGTTATCTTGCAGGGGTACACAGGCAGCATTGGTGTGGTCAGCGGAGGACGATTGCAAGGAGGGACCGCAGACAGACTTACTAGGCCTAAAATAAAAAAGCTGGCTCTATGCAGTTTTAAATAGGTTACATGGGTACACAGGCAGCATTGGTGTGGTCAGCGGAGGACAATTGCAAGGAGGGACCGCAGACAGACTTACTAGGCCTAAAATAATAAAATAGGCTCAAGGCACTTAGAGTTATCTCGCAGGGGTACACAGGCAGCATTGATGCGGTCAGCGGAGGATGATTGCAAGGAGGGACCGCAGACAGACTTACTAGGCCTAAAATAAAAAAGCAGGCTCTATGCAGGTTTAAATAGGTTACATGGGTACACAGGCAGCATTGGTGTGGTCAGCGGAGGACGATTGCAAGGAGGGACCGCAGACAGACTTACTAGGCCTAAAATAAAAAAGCGGGCTCTTTGCAGTTTTAAATAGGTTACATGGGTACACAGGCAGGATTGGTGTGGTCAGCGGAGGACGATTGCAAGGAGGGACCGCAGACAGACTTACTAGGCCTAAAATAAAAAAGCAAGCTCTATGCAGTTTTAAATAGGTTACATGGATACACAGGCAGCATTGGTGTGGTCAGCAGAGGACGATTGCAAGGATGGACCGCAGACAGACGTACTAGGCCTAAAATAATAAAATAGGCTCTATGCAGTTTTAAATAGGTTACATGGGTACACAGGCAGCATTGGTGTGGTCAGCGGAGGACGATTGCAAGAAGGGACCGCAGACAGACTTACTAGGCCTAAAATAATAAAATAGGCTCAAGGCACTTAGAGTTATCTCGCAGGGGTACACAGGCAGCATTGGTGTAGTCAGCGGAGGACGATTGCAAGGAGGGACCGCAGACAGACTTACTAGGCCTAAAATAAAAAAGCAGGCTCTATGCAGTTTTAAATAGGTTACATGGGTACACAGGCAGCATTGGTGTGGTCAGCGGAGGACGATTGCAAGGAGGGACCGCAGACAGACTTACTAGGCCTAAAATAATAAAATAGGCTCTATGCAGTTTTAAATAGGTTACATGGGTACACAGGCAGCATTGGTGTGGTCAGCGGAGGACAATTGGAAGAAGTGTCTGACACAGTTAGTACTCCCAAAAAATAAATAGATGTTAATGTCTCACAAAACAACAAAACAAAAAAACAAAAGTGTGGCATACTTAGGTACAGGGGTGGGCTCCTCTGCTGAGTTTCAGACATAGTAATTTGGCACTAAGTATTTACTGGTGTCAATATAGGACACTGACCCTGACTATTTTAACTAGCATCATACATGTCAACAAATTGGTATTGTCAGTGCCAGGCATTGAAGGATGTCAGCGCATAGACTAAACATTTTTGGAGCTGTGAGAGATAGTTTTGCACGTGGTAGAGCACAGTTTGAGCTGGGGGGGGATTCTCTTGTGGCCGGTGGTACAGGCCCAGGGCCCCTCATGTTACAACGGTGTGTCTGATGTTGGTTGCGCGCCACCACCGCCAGAGACACTTTATTGTACTATGAGGGACCCAGTGGCAGTGCCGTCGACCAAAAGCGGGCACATCCACCTTCAGACAAACGGCACTCTAACGGGTGCTTGTGCCAAGTGGTGAGACCACGGCCCCGTGGAAGGAGTTTTCCCATTTAGGGAGGTGTAAACATGTCGTATGCTGGACAAACAGCTGCTGCAAATTAAGAGATTGGAACACTCAGTAAGACCAGTCCACAAGCAAGACCTTTTTATTGAAAAGCTAGGTTGTCAGCCGGGAAAGGTGGGGCAAAATAATTTGAAATCCAGGAGTGGTTCATTTTAATGAAGGTTAGATCATCAACATTTTGGGTAGCCAGACGAGTCCTTTTTTTGGTTAATATTGAACCAGCAGCACTGAATACTCTTTCTGATAGCACACTAGCTGCTGGGCAAGCAAGCTCCTGCAATGCATATTCTGCCAATTCAGGCCAGATGTCTAATTTGGATGCCCAGTAATCAAATGGGAATGACGGTTGAGGGAGAACATCGATAAGGGCTGAAAAATAGTTAGTAACCATACTGGACAAATGTTGTCTCCTGTCACTTTGAATAGATGCTGCAGTACCTGTCCTGTCTGCGGTCATTGCGAAATCACTCCACAACCTGGTCAGAAAACCCCTCTGTCCAACGCCACTTCTGATTTGTGCACCTAAAACACCTCTGCCCTGTAGCCCCCTGCAGTTCGTGTGAGAACCATCACCGGCGCTGTGTGCTGGGAATGCCTGAATCAAACGGTCTACAAGAGTTGCTTGTTTGGTTGCTAATATTTGTTCGAGGTTCTCATGTGGCATAATATTTTGCAATTTGCCTTTATAGCGAGGATCAAGGAGGCAGGCCAACCAGTAATCGTCATCGGTCATCATTTTAATAATGCGTGGGTCCCTTTTGAGGATACATAAGGCATAATCCGCCATGTGGGCCAAAGTTCCAGTTGTCAAATCTGCGGTTGTGCTGGTTTGAGGGGCAGTTACAGGCAAATCTACGTCACCTGTCTCCCTCAAAAAACCTGAACCCGGCCTTGCCACGCCACCAATTTCCATTGGCCCCGGAGAAGCTTCCTCATTTAAAAAATACTCATCCCCATCATCCTCCTCGTCCTCCTCCTCTTCACCCGCTACCTCGTCCTGTAGACTGCCCTGACCAGACAATGGCTGACTGTCATCAAGGCTTTCCTCTTCCTCGGCTGCCGACACCTGCTCCTTTATGTGCGTCAAACTTTGCATCAGCAGACGCATTAGGGGGATGCTCATGCTTATTATGGCATTGTCTGCACTAACCAGCCATGTGCATTCCTCAAAACACTGAAGGACTTGACACAGGTCTTGTACCTTCGACCACTGCACACTGACAACTCCATGTCTGCCATCCAACTGCCTGCCCGTGTATGTGTATCCTCCCACAAATATATAACAGCACGCCTCTGTTCGCACAGTCTCTGAAGCATGTGCAGTGTTGAGTTCCATTTTGTTGCAACATCGATGATTAAGCGATGCTATGGAAGGTTCAAAGACCGCTGATAGTTCTGCATACGGCTGGAGTGTACGGGCGAATGGTGAATATGCGAGCAAAGTCTGCGCACTTTGAGGAGCATGTCGGGTAACCCCAGATAACTTTTCAGGAAGCACTGCACCACCAGGTTTAAGGTGTGAGCCAGGCAAGGAATGTGTTTCAGTTGGGAAAGGGCTATGGCAGCCATGAAATTCCTTCCATTATCACTCACTACCTTGCCTGCCTCAAGATGTACAGTGCCCAGCCATGACTGAGTTTCTTTCTGCAAGAACTCGGACAGAACTTCCGCGGTGTGTCTGTTGTCACCCAAACACTTCATTGCCAATACAGCCTGCTGATGCTTGCCACTAGCTGTCCCATAATGGGACACCTGGTGTGCAACAGTGTTAGCTGCGGATGGAGTGGTTGTGCGACTGTGGTCTGTGGATGAGCTCTCGCTTCTGCAGGAGGACGAGGAGGAGGAGGGGGGGAACGCCTACAGCCAACTGTTTCCTAGACCGTAGGCTAGGCAGAACTGTCCCAATATTGCTGTCCCCTGTGGACCCTGCATCCACCACATTCACCCAGTGTGCCATCATGGACACGTAACGTCCCTGGCCATGCCTACTGGTCCATGCATCTGTTGTCAGGTGCACCTTTGTAGTCACAGATTGCCTGAGTGCATGGACGATGCGCTCTTTAACATGGTGCTGGAGGGCTGGGATGGCTTTTCTCGAAAAGAAGTGTCGACTGGGTAGCTCGTAGCGTGGTACA
The DNA here is from genome assembly GCF_051348905.1 of Ranitomeya variabilis. Lineage (NCBI taxonomy): Eukaryota > Metazoa > Chordata > Amphibia > Anura > Dendrobatidae > Ranitomeya > Ranitomeya variabilis. The sequence continues at coordinate 23,551,877 of NC_135236.1, read as the reverse complement.
GCGTAGTCCATCAGCGCTTTGAAAGCTTCGCTTTCAACTAACTGGTAGGGCATCATCTCTAATGAGATTAGTCTAGCAATGTGGGCGTTCAAACCCTGTGTACGCGGATGCGAGGATGAGTACTTCCTTTTCCTAACAAGAGTCTCATGTAGGGTGAGCTGGACTGGAGAGCTGGAGATTGTGGAACTAGCGGTGGTGCCGATGGACATGGGTGAGTGAGAGAGGGTTGGAGATGGTATTCTTGCCGGTGCCCTACATGCAGTGTTTCCTACTACGAACCTGGTGATTCCCTGACTGCTTTAGGAATAACGGCGTGTGCACTACTAGGATAGGTGCCGAGGTAGGTTCCCACACCTTGTGACACATAAAGAAGAAACCTGGCACTCAACTTAATGCTCGTGTCAATTTAATGTAGTACACAAAATGTTTCGGTCCTATGCTCGGACCTTCATCAGTTACGTACTGCAAGAATGGAGGGTGACAGATGACAACACGTGTCAAAATTTACCCGGTGGACTGCGCCTGTCAAAATGCGCTGTAAGAGCATGAATGGAAGGCTTAATACTGGCCGCGGTGGATACCGCGTCTGTACACCGGTGCACGCTTCTACGGCCAGTATTAACCCTTCCATTCATGCTCTTACAGCGCATTTTGACAGGCGCAGTCCACCGGGTAAATTTTGACACGTGTTGTCATCTGTCACCCTCCATTCTTGCAGTACGTAACTGATGAAGGTCCGAGCATAGGACCGAAACGTTTTGTGTACTACATTAAATTGACACGAGCATTAAGTTGAGTGCCAGGTTTCTTCTTTATCCCTGACTGCTTTGGCCTGGCGACGAAAGCTGCACAGATACTGCAGGTGGTGCGGGAAATGGTGGGCTTACAGTGAGGGAAGGGATGTAGCATTGCTGACTAGCTTCATTGGCCGAGGGTGCTGCAACCTTTAGGGACGTTTGGTAGTTAGTCCAGGCTTGCAAATGCATGGTGGTTAAATGTCTATGCATGCAACTTGTATTTAGACTTTTAAGATTCTGACCTCTGCTTAAGGTAGTTGAACATTTTTGACAGATGACTTTGCGCTGATCATTTGGATGTTGTTTAAAAAAATGCCAGACTGCATTCTTTCTACTATCGGATACCATTTCAGGCATTGCAGACTGAGCTTCTTTAACCGGATGGCCACGCTGTCCTCCAACTGGTTTTGGTTTTGCCACGCGTTTTTGGCCAGATATGGGACCGGCAGATGGAACCTGTTGTGATGTTGATGCCTGCTGTGGCTCCTCCTCCTCCGCTTCAGAACTACTGCGGCCTGCACCCTGTTCCCCCAATGGCTGCCAATCCGGGTCAACAACTGGGTCATCTATGACCTCCTCTTCTATCTCGTGTGCAACTTCGTCTGTGTCACCGTGTAAGCCGGTGGTATAGCGTTCGTGACGGGGCACCATAGTCTCAGCTGGGTTTGATTCTGGCTCAGTACACTGCGAGGGCAATGTTCTGGTCTGAGTCAAAGGAACAGCATAGTAATCTGGCTGTGGCTGTGCATCTGTGCACTCCATGTCCGATTCAACTTCTAATGGGCATGGCCTGTTAACTGTTTCACTGTCTAACCCAGGAACGGTATGTCTAAAGAGCTCCATGGAGTAACCCGTTGTGTCGCCTGACGCATCCTTCTCTCTTGTTCTGGGTGAAGAAGACAAGGAAGCGACTTGTACCTGACCGTGAACATCCACTAACGACGCGCTGCTTTTACATTTAGCACTTTCAGAAGAGGAGGCAAAAGAGCTAGAGGCTGAGTCAGCAAGGAAAGCCAAAACTTGTTCTTGCTGCTCCGGCTTTAAAAGCGGTTTTCCTACTCCCAGAAAAGGGAGCGTTCGAGGCCTTGTGTAGCCAGACGACGAACCTGGCTCAACAACTCGAAACTTAGGAGCTGTATTGCTTTTACCATGACCACCTGATGCTCCACCACCACTACCATCATTACCAGCTGACAATGACCGCCCACGGCCACGACCTTTTCCACCAGACTTCCTCATTCTTTGCAAAACGTAACCAAAGTAACGGTATTTGTTACTGTAAAACAACTTATAAGGAACTCAAACTTCTGTATGATTTATATAAACCTTTATAGGTGGCTGACACTGAAAGGAAAATCAGGCTGTTATGACCCCAGTGGACAGGGTCTCAGAGGAACGTGTAAGTCTGCAAGATACAAAAATCCAGCTCATAGGGCTGTGGTAACTGGGTTGACCAAATAGCTACTCCTAACGCCAACACTAGAAGTAGCCGGGGATCATGCCTACGGTGATCGCTAGATGACTCGCGCCAGCCGGAGAATCTAACTACCCCTAGGAGAAGAAAACAAAGACCTCTCTTGCCTCCAGAGAAAGGGACCCCAAAGCAAGATACAAGCCCCCCACAAATAATAACGGTGAGGTAAGAGGAAATGACAAACACAGAAATGAACCAGGTTCAGCAAAGAGAGGCCAGCTTAATAATAGCAGAATATAGCAAGATAACTTATCTGGTCAACGAAAACCCTATAAAAATCCACGCTGGAGATTCAAGAACCCCCGAACCGTCTAACGGTCCGGGGGGAGAACACCAGCCCCCTAGAGCTTCCAGCAAAGGTCAGGATACAGATAGGAACAAGCTGGACAAAAATACCAAACAAAACAAAAGCAAAAAGCAAAGAAGCAGACTTAGCTTGAAAAACAGGAACCAGGATCAGAGGACAAGAGCACAACAGATTAGCTCTGATTTCAACGATGCCAGGCATTGAACTGAAGGTCCAGGGAGCTTATATAGCAACGCCCCTGAACTAACGGCCCAGGTGAGGATATAGGAAAAGACAGACGCTCCAGAGTCAAATCACTAATGACCACTAGAGGGAGCAAAAAGCAAAATCACAACAGTACCCCCCCCTTAGTGAGTGGTCACCGAACCCTCACCACGACCACCAGGGCGATCAGGATGAGCGGCGTGAAAGGCACAAACTAAATCGGCCGCATGAACATCAGAGGCGACCACCCAGGAATTATCTTCCTGACCATAGCCCTTCCACTTGACCAGGTACTGAAGCCTCCGCCTGGAGAGACGAGAATCCAAGATCTTCTCCACCACGTACTCCAACTCGCCCTCAACCAACACTGGAGCAGGAGGCTCAGCAGAAGGAACCACAGGCACAACGTACCGCCACAACAAGGACCTATGAAACACGTTGTGGATAGCAAACGACACAGGAAGATCCAGGCGAAAGGATACAGGATTAAGAATTTCCAATATCTTGTAAGGACCAATAAAACGAGGTTTAAATTTGGGAGAGGAAATCTTCATAGGAACAAAGCGGGAAGAAAGCCACACCAAATCCCCAACACGTAGTCGGGGACCCACACCGCGGCGGCGGTTGGCAAAGCGCTGAGCCCTCTCCTGTGACAACTTCAAGTTGTCCACCACAAGATTCCAGATCCGCTGCAACCTATCCACCACAGAATCCACCCCAGGGCAGTCAGAAGGTTCCACATGACCCGAAGAAAAACGAGGGTGGAAACCAGAGTTGCAGAAAAACGGCGAAACCAAGGTGGCGGAACTAGCCCGATTATTAAGGGCAAACTCAGCTAACGGCAAGAAGGTCACCCAATCGTCCTGATCAGCAGAGACAAAACACCTCAAATAAGCCTCCAAAGTCTGATTAGTTCGCTCCGTCTGTCCATTAGTCTGAGGATGGAAAGCATACGAAAACGACAAGTCAATGCCCATCCTACTACAAAAGGATCGCCAGAATCTGGAAACGAACTGGGATCCTCTGTCTGACACAATATTCTCAGGGATGCCGTGCAAACGAACCACGTTCTGGAAAAACACAGGAACCAGATCGGAAGAGGAAGGCAGTTTAGGCAAAGGAACCAAATGGACCATCTTGGAGAAGCGATCACATATCACCCAGATAACAGACATGCCCTGAGACACCGGAAGATCAGAAATGAAATCCATGGAGATATGTGTCCAAGGTCTCTTAGGGACAGGCAAGGGCAAGAGCAACCCGCTGGCACGAGAACAGCAAGGCTTAGCTCGAGCACAAGTCCCACAGGACTGTACAAATGACCGCACATCCCTAGACAAGGAAGGCCACCAAAAGGATCTGGCCACCAGATCTCTGGTGCCAAAAATTCCTGGGTGACCTGCCAACACCGAGGAATGAACCTCGGAAATTACTCTGCTGGTCCACTTATCAGGCACAAACAGTCTGTCAGGTGGACAAGAATCAGGCCTATCAGCCTGAAATCTCTGCAACACACGTCGCAGATCTGGAGAAATAGCTGACAAGATAATACCATCCTTAAGAATACCAACAGGTTCAGCGACTCCAGGAGCATCAGGCACAAAGCTCCTGGAAAGAGCATCGGCCTTCACATTCTTTGAACCTGGTAAATACGAGACAACAAAGTCAAAACGGGAGAAAAACAATGACCAGCGGGCCTGTCTAGGATTCAGGCGTTTAGCAGACTCGAGATACATCAGATTTTTGTGATCAGTCAAGACCACCACACGATGCTTAGCACCCTCGAGCCAATGACGCCACTCCTCAAATGCCCATTTCATGGCCAACAACTCCCGATTGCCCACATCATAATTTCGCTCCGCAGGCGAAAACTTCCTAGAGAAAAAGGCGCAAGGTCTCATAACAGAGCAACTCTGCGACAAAACGGCCCCTGCTCCAATCTCTGAAGCATCCACCTCAACTTGAAAGGGAAGCGAGACATCAGGCTGGCACAAAACAGGCGCCGAAGTAAACCGACGTTTCAACTCCTGGAAAGCCTCCACGGCAGCAGGAGCCCAATTAACCACATCGGAGCCCTTCTTGGTCATATCCGTCAAAGGTTTCACAATGCTAGAAAAGTTAGCGATAAAACGACGGTAGAAGTTAGCGAAACCCAAGAACTTCTGAAGACTCTTAACTGACGAGGGCTGAGTCCAATCAAGAATAGCTCGGACCTTGACTGGGTCCATCTCCACAGCAGAAGGGGAAAAATGAACCCCAAAAAGGGAACCTTCTGTACACCAAAAAGACACTTTGAGCCCTTGACAAACAAAGAATTTTCACGCAAAATTTTAAAGACCATCCTGACCTGCTCCACATGCGAGTCCCAATTATCAGAAAAAAACAGAATATCATCCAGATAAACGATCAGAAATTTATCCAGATAGTTCCGGAAAATGTCATGCATAAAGGACTGAAAAACTGAAGGGGCATTAGAGAGCCCAAAAGGCATCACCAAGTACTCAAAATGACCTTCGGGCGTATTGAATGCGGTTTTCCATTCATCCCCTTGCTTAATGCGCACAAGGTTGTACGCACCACGAAGGTCTATCTTGGTAAACCACTTGGCACCTTTAATCCGGGCAAACAAGTCAGACAACAGCGGCAAAGGATACTGAAATTTGACAGTGATCTTATTTAAAAGCCGATAGTCAATACAAGGCCTCAAAGATCCGTCCTTTTTAGCCACAAAAAAGAATCCCGCACCAAGAGGGGAAGAAGACAGACGGATGTGTCCTTTCTCCAGAGACTCCTTGATATATGAACGCATAGCGGTATGTTCAGGTATCGACAGATTAAACAGTCTTCCCTTAGGAAATTTACTGCCTGGAATCAAATCTATTGCACAGTTACATTCCCTATGAGGAGGCAATGCACTGGACCTGGACTCGCTAAAGACATCCTGATAATCAGACAAGTACTCCGGAACTTCCGAAGGCGTAGAAGAAGCAATAGACACCGGCAGGGAATCCTCATGAATACCACGACAGCCCCAACTAGACACTGACATAGCCTTCCAGTCAAGGACTGGATTATGGGTCTGTAACCATGGCAGCCCCAAAACAACCAAATCATGCATTTTATGTAGAACGAGAAAACGTATCACCTCGCGGTGTTCAGCAGTCATGCACATGGTAACCTGTGTCCAATACTGCGGCTTATTTTCTGCCAATGGCGTAGCATCAATACCCCTAAGAGGGATAGGATTTTCTAATGGTTCAAGAATAAAACCACAGCGCTTAGCAAATGAGAGATCCATAAGACCCAGGGCAGCACCTGAATCTACAAACGCCATGACAGGATAAGATGACAGTGAGCAAATCAAAGTTACAGACAGAATAAACTTAGGATGCAAATTACAGTGACAGGACTAACAACCTTAGATATACGTTTAGAGCATGCTGAGATAACATGTGTAGAATCACCACAGTAGTAGCACAAGCCATTCCGGCGTCTATGAATTTTCCTCTCATTTCTAGTCAGGATTCTATCACATTGCATCAAATCAGGTGTCCGTTCAGACAACACCATGAGGGAATTTGCGGTTTTTCTATCACATTGCATCACATCAGGTGTCTGTTCAGACAACAACATGAGGGAATTTGCGGTTTTGCGCTCCCGCAACCGCCGGTCAATTTGAATAGCCAGGGACATGGTATCATTCAGACCTGTGGGAATGGGAAAACCCACCATAACATTCTTAATGGCCTCAGAAAGGCCATTTCTAAAATTAGCGGCCAGTGCACACTCGTTCCAATGTGTCAGCACGGACCATTTCCGAAATTTTTGGCAATACACCTCAGCCTCGTCCTGGCCCTGAGACATAGCCAGCAAGGCTTTCTCTGCCTGAATCTCAAGATTGGGTTCCTCATAAAGTAAACCGAGCGCCAGAAAAAACGCATCAATATCAGCCAATGCCGGATCTCCTGGCGCCAACGAAAAAGCCCAATCCTGAGGGTCACCCCGTAAGAATGAAATAACAATTTTTACTTGTTGAGCAGAGTCTCCAGACGAACAAGGTTTCAGGGACAAAAATAATTTACAATTATTCCTGAAATTCCTAAACTTAAATCGGTCTCCTGAAAACAGTTCAGGAATCGGAATCTTGGGTTCAGACCTAGGATTTCTGGTAACATAATCTTGTATACCCTGCACACGAGCGGCAAGCTGGTCCACACTTGTAATCAAGGTCTGGACATTCATGTCTGCAGCAAGCTTAAGCCACTCTGAGGTAAAGGGGAAAAGAAAAAAAAAATGAGAGAGGGAAAAAAAAAACTCAAAATTTTCTTTCTTATAATCCCACTTCTGCAATGCATTAAACATTTAATACTGGCCTGGCATACTGTTATGACCCCAGTGGACAGGGTCTCAGAGGAACGTGTAAGTCTGCAAGATACAAAAATCCAGCTCATAGGGCTGTGGTAACTGGGTTGACCAAATAGCTACTCCTAACGCCAACACTAGAAGTAGCCGGGGATCATGCCTACGGTGATCCCTAGATGACTCGCGCCAGCCGGAGAATCTAACTACCCCTAGGAGAAGAAAACAAAGACCTCTCTTGCCTCCAGAGAAAGGGACCCCAAAGCAAGATACAAGCCCCCCACAAAAAATAATGGTGAGGTAAGAGGAAATGACAAACACAGAAATGAACCAGGTTCAGCAAAGAGAGGCCAGCTTACTAATAGCAGAATATAGCAAGATAACTTATCTGGTCAACAAAAACCCTATAAAAATCCACGCTGGAGATTCAAGAACCCCCGAACCGTCTAACGGTCCGGGGGGAGAACACCAGCCCCCTAGAGCTTCCAGCAAAGGTCAGGATACAGATAGGAACAAGCTGGACAAAAATACCAAACAAAACAAAAGCAAAAAGCAAAGAAGCAGACTTAGCTTGAAAAACAGGAACCAGGATCAGAGGACAAGAGCACAACAGATTAGCTCTGATTTCAACGATGCCAGGCATTGAACTGAAGGTCCAGGGAGCTTATATAGCAACACCCCTGAACTAACGGCCCAGGTGAGGATATAGGAAAAGACAGACGCTCCAGAGTCAAATCACTAATGACCACTAGAGGGAGCAAAAAGCAAAATCACAACATCAGGCCCAGTATGACACACTAGGTTTTCTGTGCCCCAATATTTTGAGACAGATGGCACACACAGGACCGGCACTCAATCAGAAATGCCAATCTTAATCTCCCACTATTTTTTTTTGTTTTCAGGGAGAATTTAAAAAAAAATAAAAAATTTCCCAGTATGACACACTAGGTTTTCTGTGCCCCAATAATTTGAGACAGATGGCACACACAGGACCGGCACTCAAGCAGAAATGCCAATCTTAATCTCCCACTATTTTTTTTGTTTTCAGGGAGAATTAAAAAAAAAAAAAAAAAAAAAGGGACTGTCCTACAATTACTATCTCTCTGCAGTAATCTCAGCAAGGTATGGCAGGCAGCAATAACAAGGAGTGGACAGCTGCACAAAAAAAAAAACAAAAGTGTGGACAACCAAACAAGATAGCTGTGCAGAAAGGAAGGAACAACAGGATTTGTGCTTTGAAAAAAGCAGTTGGTTTGCACAGTGGCGTACACACAGCAACGCAGCTATCAGGGAGCCTTCTAGGGCAGCCCAATGAGCTACAGCGCTGAGGGAAAAAAAATGTAGCTTCCACTGTCCCTGCAAACAAAAGGAGGTGTTGGACAGTGGAAATCGCTACAGCACAAGCAGTTTGGGGGTTAATTTACCCTGCCTAACACTATCCCTGCTTCTGACGAAGTGGCACCTCTCCCTACGCTCAGATCAGCAGCAGTAAGATGGCGGTCGGCGGGAACGCCCCTTTATAGCCCCTGTGACACCGCAGAAAGAAAGCCAATCACTGCAATGCCCTTCTCTAAGAAGGTGGGGACTGAGATCTATGTCATCACGCTGCCCACACTCTGCGTCCACCTTCTTTGGCTGAGAAATGGCGCTTTTAGCATCATTGAAACGCGACTTTGGCGCGAAAGTCGCGTACCGCGTGGCCGACCCCACACAGGGATCCGGTCGGGTTTCATGAAACCCGACTTTTCAAAAAGTCGGCGACTTATGAAAATGACCGATCCGTTTCGCTCAACCCTACTCACAATCGAAATTTACTATCTGTATGTCTTTGGAGTGTGGGGAGGAAACCGTTGCATGCACAGTTAGAACATACAGACTCTTTGCAGATGCTGTCCTTGGTGTGGTTGGAACACAGGATTCAGGAACTGCAAGGCTACTAATGTTTTTGCGTTGACAACGTTTCTGTGGTTGGAAGCCTATCACTTTGATGCAAACGGTGAGCATCACTGCTGTCTTGGGGAAAACCACTGTCAATATTGCCTTCAAGCATATTTTGATACTGCAGGATGGGTGCACCCCTTTTTCAGGGAGAGAGGCAACTGTCAAAATGTACTTTTGTATTATGGATAGAACACACTGGCACCCAGATATCAGCACTATTTTAAAGCATAACTATACGGGTAACAATCATGTTGCAGATAGTGCTGCAAGATGGCACACATGGGTCAGTCTCTTTCATGAGGCCCAAATCCATAGTGTGTTGGTGGCGGGATAACACTCAATCATTATCCTCTTCATCTCCTAACTGGTGCTCATCCATCACCTCTTCCTTCTCAACCTTCTCCATTTGTTCCACCTCCATCTGTTCCTCCCATGGCAACCGCCTGTGAGATGACGGTCCTGAACTTAGAGATATTGTTAACCCTAAAGGCATCCTCCTCTGCTTCCGTGTCTTCTCCCGATACCATCAGCACCTCCTCACACAGACTATCTAAAGTGTGCTCCAGCATTTAGATGACAGTAATAGTGATGCTGATGATGGCATTGTCACTGCTCACCATCTTAGCAGCCATTTCGAAAGCATGCAGAAGGATGCAGAGGTCCTTCATCTGTGTCCACTACGCAAGTGTGAATTGCATCATGTCCATACTGTGTTGTACCAAGCTATGTAAAATGGCATACTGCATCAGATCTTGGCACTACTGCCACAGTTGCTGCAACATGTGCAGAGTTGAATTTCACGGTGTTCTTACTTCGCATATTAATCGGGTAACTGATTGTCCGAAAGATCTCTATACCAACTTAAATGGACTGGTGAACGTGAACACACAATGACAGTGTTTTCTACAGCTGTGCATCCATGATGGAACAGTGATGTTGGAATTGCTGTACCCTCAGGATGAGGATGCGAGCCATGCAAGGCACATGTGTAAGGTTGACATGCCATAGGACCACCATCAGGTTTGCACCATTATCACACATGACCTTCCATGGCTCCAGGTTGAGTATAGGCTGATATTGCTCAACCTTGGCATGGATAGCTGTCCACAACTGTTGATCTGTGTGACTGCGATCTCCAAGGCATATTAATTTAAACACTGCCTGATTTTAGTGAGCCATGGTTGCACAGTAACAAGTTGGGGGGAATTACCACTGCAGTTTTTTAACTTCTGTTTCATTAAGGCAAAGGTGGAGACCCTAAAGGAGATGGAGGAGGCAGAAGCACTGTAGGAAGCATTAGATACAGAGGTTTGTTCTGCAAGCCCTGGGGTTTCCAAGACTTGGTCTCTAGTGACACCTTGCTGTCTAGCGCTTTAAGTCTCCATCCCCTGATTTGTTGTAGCTCAGTTCTCCAACTCAAGCTGTTTAGTACAACCCCTGGCAAAAATTATGGAATCAATGGCCTTGGAGAATGTTCATTCAGCTGTTTAATTTTGTAGAAAAAAAGAAGATCACAGACATGGCACAAAACTAAAGTCATTTCAAATGGCAACTTTCTGGCTTTAAGAAACACTAAAAGAAATCAAGAACAAAAAATGTGGTAGTCAGTAATTGTTACTTTTTTAACCAAGCATAGAGGAAAAAATAATGGAATCACTCAATTCTGAGGAAAAAATTATGGAATCACCCTCCAAATTTTCATACCCAAAAATAACACCTGCATCAAATTAGATCTGCTCGTTAGTCTGCATCTAAAAAGGAGTGATCACAACTTGGAGAGCTGTTGCACCAAGTGGACTGACATGAATCATGGCTCCAACACGAGAGATGTCAATTGAAACAAAAGAGAGGATTATAAAACTCTTAAAAGAGGGTAAATCATCACGCAAAAGATGTTGGTTGTTCACAGTCAGCTGTGTCTAAAATCTGGACCAAATACAAACAACATGAGAAGGTTGTTAAAGTCAAAAATACTGGTAGACCAAGGAAGACATCAAAGCGTCAAGACCGGAAACTTAAAGCAATATGTCTCCAAAACAGGAAATGCACAACAAAACAAACGAATGGGTGGAAACTGGAGTCAACGTCTGTGACCGAACTGTAAGAAACCACCTAAAGAAAATGGGATTTACATACAGAAAAGCTAAACAAAACAAATCATTACCACCTAAACAGACAAAAACAAGGTTACAATGGGCTAAGGAAAAGCAATCGTGGACTGTGGATGACTGGATGGAAGTCACATTCAGTGATGAATCATGAATCTGCATTGGGCAAGGTGATGATGCTGGAACTTTTGTTTTGGGCCATTCCAATGAGATTTATAAAGATGACTGCCTGAAGAGAACATGCAAATTTCCACAGTCATTGATGATATGGGGCTGCATGTCGGGTAAAGGCACTGGGGAGATGGCGGTCATTACATCTTCAATAAATGCACAAGTGTATGTTGATATTTTGGACACATTTCTTATCCTATCAATTGAAAGGATGTTTAGGGATGATGGAATAATTTTTCAAGATGATAATGCATCTTGCCATAGAGCAAAAACTGTGAAAACATTCCTTGAAAAAAGACACATAAGGTCAATGTCATGGCCTGCAAATAGTCCGGATCTCTATCCAATTGAAAATCTTTGGTGGAAGTTGAAGAAAATGATCCATGACAAAGCTCCAACCTGCAAAGCTGATCTGGCAACAGCAATCAGAGAAAGTTGGAGCCAGATTGATGAAGAGTCCTGTGTGACACTCATTAAGTCCATGCCTCAGAGACTGCAAGCAGTAATAAAAGACAGAGGTGGTGCAACAAAATACTAGTGATGTTTTGGAGTGTGGTTTTGTTTGTTTGTTTTTCATGATTCCATAATTTTTTCCTCAGAATTGAGTGATCCATAATTTTTCCCCTATGCTTGTTTAAACCTGTCACCCCCAAAATCGAAGGTGAGCTAAGCCCACTGGCATCAGGGGCTTATCTACAGCATTCTGTAATGCTGTAGATAAGCCCCCGATGTATCCTGAATGATGAGAAAAAGAGGTTAGATTATACTCACCCAGGGGCGGTCCCGCTGCGGTCCGGTCCGATGGGCGACACGGTCCGGTCCGGGGACTCCCATCTTCTTACGACGATGTCCTCTTCTTGTCTTGGCAGAGCAAAGTACTGCAGTGCGCAGGCACCGGGAAAGGTCAGAGAGGCCCAGCACCTGCACACTGCAGTACTTTGCTCTGCCCACAACAGGGAAGACAAAGTATGCTTGCGCCGGAGCCACAGCATGTTCTGGTGTGTATTTGTTTAGTTTTGCAATCATAACTGTTTAGTAGTTTAGCTCTCCAACCCTGGTTGTCTATTAGTTTAGTTTTCCATCGTATGGTGTGTAGTGGTTTAGTTATGCAACCCTAGCAGACATAGAATTTTTAATGGAACAGGTGATGTTGTCTGCGATTTGTTGCTGTAGCACAGGCACATCTTTCTTTCATAAGTAATGGTGACTGGGTAATTGATATTGGAGGACTGCAACAGCCATCAGCTTTCGGAAACCGTCTGTATCCATAAGGCGTAAAGGCTGCATTTCCATGGCCAACAGATTAGAGCAGCCTTTTAATAATCACAGAGATCACAGGCAATAAGTCATACAGAAACAAGCGCTATGATCTTAGTAGCTTATAGGTCTCAGATGGCCCCTATCATCCAGACAATGACACGATTACGCCATGAGTTATCCGAGGAGGATGCAGGCTGTTCACAATAATTAGTTATCAGAAAAGTAATAGTGAGGGTGGATGAGGATGAGGAAAAAGCCAATATGCTAAATGACTTTTTTTCATCAGTATTTACAAAAGAAAATCCCATGGCAGACAAAATGACTAGTGATAAAAATTCCCCATTAAGTGTCACCTGCTTAACCCAGCAGGAATTACGGCGGCGTGTAAAAATCACTAAAATTGACAAATCTCCGGGCCCGGATGGGATACACCCCCGAGTACTGCAGGAACTAAGTACAGTCATTGATAGACCATTATTTTTAATCTTTAAAGAGTCCATAATAACAGGGTCTGTACCACAGGACTGGCGTATAGCAAATGTGGTGCCAATATTCAAAAAGGGGATAAAAACTGAACTCGGTAATTATAGGCCAGTAAGCTTAACCTCTACTGTGGGTAAAATCCTGGAGGGGATTCTAAGGGATGCTATACTGGAGTATCTGAAGAGGAATAACCTCATGACCCAGTATCAGCACGGGTTTACTAGGAACCGTTCATGTCAGACTAATTTGATCAGCTTCTATGAAGAGGTAAGTTCCGGTCTGGACCAAGGGAACCCAGTGGACGTAGTGTATATGGACTTTTCAAAAGCTTTTGATACGGTGCCACATAAAAGGTTGATACATAAAATGAGAATAATGGGGATAGGGGAAAATATGTGTAAGTGGATTGAGAGCTGGCTCAGGGATAGGAAACAAAGGGTGGTTATTAATGGAGCACACTCGGACTGGGTCGCGGTTAGCAGTGGGGTACCACAGGGGTCAGTATTGGGCCCTCTTCTTTTTAACATATTTATTAATGACCTTGTAGGGGGCATTCAGAGTAGAATTTCAATATTGGCAGATGACACTAAACTCTGCAGGGTAATCAATACAGGGGAGGACAATTTTATATTACGGGATGATTTATGTAAACTAGAAGCTTGGGCTGATAAATGGCAAATGAGATTTAATGAGGATAAATGTAAGGTCATGCACTTGCGTAGAAGTAATAAGGTGTATAACTATGTGCTTAATTCTAAAACTCTGGGCAAAACCATCAATGAAAAAGACCTGGGTGTATGGGTGGATGACAGACTCATATTCAGTGGCCAGTGTCAGGCAGCTGCTACAAAGGCAAATAAAATAATGGGATGTATTAAAAGAGGCAAAGATGCTCATAAGGAGAACATAATTTTACCTCTATACAAGTCACTAGTGCGACCACACTTAGAATACTGTGCACAGTTCTGGTCTCCGGTGTATAAGAAAGACATAGCTGAACTGGAGCGGGTGCAGAGAAGAGCGACCAAGGTTATTAGAGGACTGGGGGGTCTGCAATACCAAGATAGGTTATTACACTTGGGGCTATTTAGTTTGGAAAAACGAAGGCTAAGGGGGGATCTTATGTTAATGTATAAATATATGAGGGGACAGTACAAAGACCTTTCTGCTGATCTTTTTAATCATAGACCGGTGACAGGGACAAGGGGGCATCCTCTACGTCTGGAGGAAAAAAGGTTTAAGCATAATAACAGACGCGGATTCTTTACTGTAAGAGCAGTGAGACTATGGAACTCTCTGCCGTATGATGTTGTAATGAATGAGTCATTACTTAAATTTAAGAGGGGACTGGATACCTTCCTGGAAAAGTATAATGTTACAGGGTATATATATTAGATTCTTTGATAGGGCGTTGATCCAGGTAACTAGTCTGATTGCCATATGTGGGGTCGGGAAGGAATTTTTTTCCCCATGGTGGAGCTTACTCTTACCACATGGGTTTTTTTTGCCTTCCCCTGGATCAACATGTTAGGGCATGTTAGGTTAGGCTATGGGCTGAACTAGATGGACTTACAGTCTTCCTTCAACCTTAATAACTATGTAACTATGAGGGTACGGCTTATCCATGTCTAGATTGCAACATATGGAATATGCGTATATCCCGCTGTACGATCACTGATCGTTTTGATAAAACTACACTCCTTGCTGCCAACAACAAGGCCAATTGAACACCATTCTTATTTTGAGGTTCACACCATCAGGGTGTTCCATCCCCTCTCCCTTGGAGAAGAAGTGATATACCGGCCCCAAGCCTTACCCATCGAGCGCCCTCCAGGGCCTAGGGGTGCTTGTTACCAGGTCCGGTCATCATTAAAGGGATGGTCATGGTGGAACCGACTCGGTCCATCGCCCTGGGTGTCCAAGTAAAAGGGAAAGGACTTTAAAGGGGTTGTTGAATAATGTTTCTAAAAAAGGAAATGTTCGTGACGCCACCTGTGGTACTTGGTCAGGGGTGACCAATGCTGCTTACGGGTGTCCTCTGAGGGTGATAGTACTGCAGCAATGATGGTATTGCTTCCCACAGGTGAAGCTAGGTAACCAGGGCTCCGGTATGTTTGGCAAGGATGGTGTGGTGCCGAAAATAAACGGAAGACACAGGGTTGACGTTTCTTTACCTGGTTTACTGATGTAGACAGTCCAGGGAACCAGCAACAGGTGTTGGTGTGGTTCGGTTGGCCTTGAGGCAATGGTGGATCCCTCTCCCAGGTGAGGTTCATAAACCTTCCTTCTTGTGCTTTAAAGCGAGTTCCTTGCTGCCTGTGGCTCCCTTACAAGGTCCTCTCTCTCTTGTCAATTGATGACCCTTTGTTTTTGTCTGCCATTAATTTTTTTTTAAATGTGCAGACCCTTGGTTGGGTCTCCATCATGCGTGTTGCCTGTAGCAGTAGGCCTCTGAGACCGTCAGGCCTCCATGTCCCTTGACTCAACTACCCGTGTTACTATCCTTAAATTTTTCTGGCCATGGTTGTTTAGAAAACTGATATTTGTGCCTCCTGAGTGTGGCTCAACATGAAAGCATGTAGAGGTGTTGCATGTGGTATCAGGGCTCCCAGCACTGGAGGCCTACACCGATCCTTCACCCACCTCATCATACTGTGACGTTCAATTGAAATCTATAAATGGTGTCCCAGACCCCGATACCTCATGCCTGGCTGATTGCTGCAGTGTCATGCTAAAATCTGTCCTGTGGGTGAATTGAGGTTACTTTCCTGGTGTCTGTCCCTCATTTGATGTGTTTTGGTAGCATTTGGGGCCAGCATAAGGTGTTGTGCATGAGTTTGTTTTTGCCTCCCATTGAGGTGATTGGCGATAGGTTATGTTTGGTGAATATTCAACTAATTAATCCGCAAATATTGCAAATTCGTTGAATGTAATCCAAACCGAACATTGAAATATTTGCTCACCTCTATTTAGCACCAGATATGTGATTCTTTTCCTCTGGTAAAATAGAAACAATGTGGTTAGAAACCACAGTCAGCTCACCGACCAAACCCGCAGGTGCACGGAACTTCGTCTAGATGGGACGAGATGTCTGAAGTAAAAATATGGTGACGTTCCAGCTCCTTAAAAAATGTCCATCTTTATTTTTCCTTACTAAAAAAAAATTATGGCGGTGAAAAACTCCTTATGCGATGTGAATTCAAGGGGTTAACGCGACGTGTTTCGATCTGAAGCCAGATCTTTATCAAAGCATAAAATAGGACAAATAAAGTTTAAAAAATGTTAGGGAGCTGGAGCGTCACCATATTTTTTCTTTTCTTCTGGTAACAGGCAAAACAAAATCCGAAACATTAACAGAATTAACAGAACTTTAAGAAGTTTTTTCTGAAAAATATATTTTGGTAAAGTACACTCAGCAAGTAATTTAGCATAAAAAACTGAAATGGTTCAGAAAGTCAGGAAAATCCAATATCACAATACACTCAAAGTATATTTCTGAGTTTTATAATATCTAAATTAAAACATATTATAAAGAACCAGAACCCAGACAGCTTGGCTTATATGTTTCAGATGTAGGTAAGACAAGCTTTTCATACAGTAGTTTTTTTTTTTAAATTGCACTGAAGCAAGAGGGGGGTAATTTATTAAAAGCTGTATTACCAATAAATTTGGAAAATTTTATAGCATTTTTTTTACCTGTTGCACCAAGCCCTGTTTCTTTTGATAAGAGTGGCGAAAGCAGTGGTAAATCAGAAAAAATATCAATTTTGTATCAAATGAGACATGGTTTGCCATGAAATCACTGAAAGTTTCCTTCTAACATGTCATTGCAGTCACCTGACCACTGCAAGCAATTGCAAGTGCAAATGTTGTCCAAGACCACCAGACTGGCCTGCACAAGATCCAAAGGGTGACAAGAGGTGTGTATGCTAGCTCTGTTATTTTCACCTCATCCATGTCCACAGTAACTTTTTTTTTAGCTCAGAAAACCCTTTTAGTTATTTCAGAGATGTGCAGATTTAATACCCACAGGATCAAGTTTGAGTCAAATTTCCTAAAACTTGCGGTTTCACAGGAATTTGAATATTTTGAGATTCAATTTGAGGTTTGACACGAAAAAAACATGGCCATCATCATTTCTCACACTGGTAAAACATCAGAGAGTGGGCTAGCATAATTTGACATTGCTGCTCTCGCTTCCTCATAATCCCCTGCAGCTATGACATCTAACGGATTATAGTCTTTTTCCATATCCAGAATCACAAAGTAAGTCTCTCTCTCTCGTAAAGTGTAAGCTTTTTATGGTCAGTCTGGTCCTATAACTTGTAAAGTGTAAGCTCTTATGATCAGTGGGGTCCTCTCTCTCTCCTGTAGAATGTAAGCTCTTATGGTCAGTGGGGTCCTCTCTCTCCTGTAGAGTGTAAGCTCTTATGGTCAGTGGGGTCCTCTCTCTCCTGTAGAGTGTAAGCTCTTATGGTCAGTGGGGTCCTCTCTCTCCTGTAGAATGTAAGTTCATATGGTCAGCGGGGTCCTCTCTCTCCTGTAGAGTGTAAGCTCTTATGGTCAGTGGGGTCCTCTCTCTCCTGTAGAGTGTAAGCTCTTATGGTCAGTGGGGTCCTCTCTCTCCTGTAGAGTGTAAGCTCTTATGGTCAGTGGGGACCTCTGGCTTTTTCTCTCCTGTAGACTATAAACTCTTATGGTCAGCAGATCCTCTTGTAAGGGGTGTGTTGGGGGTCAAGTCATGCCCTGCATCCCTTCACATCCCTTCCTGATAAGGCGGGTATGGTTTAAGTGTAAAATGGTGTACTATGTGACAATGCTTTATTGTGTAGTAGGATGCTTTATAATGTCATGATGTCTGTGTAGTGTGTAATGCGGAGCCATGGCCGGTTGAATGACAGATGGCCTGATTAAATATTTTAACTATACCAGGGGATATGGGTTCATTCAAGAGGCCAGGAGCAGTGAAAAAGTGTACGTGAATGCTTGGTCCATCACACAAGAGGGTCCTTTGCAAGAGTGGGACTGGATGGCCTTCTTAAAGGAGGAGGGGCCCAGGGGACCATATCCCGTTACAGTCACCATGATTTCCAGTATGGAAGAGCAGTGAGTGATAGAGGCCTGACATATCGTGTAGCTGCCTCTTACGGTCGCAGCTCAAGTGACAACCCCAAGAGCGGCGATGCCTCCATATGAAGCGGTGGTAGCAGCCAGGCCACAGGAGCAGGGGGCTCCAAGGTCTCCGGGCCAGCTGTCTTCTGGAGGGAGGAGTAGGAGAAGCAGCAAAGAGTCTTCCTCCAGTGGATCTTTGGGACATACTTTTATTGTTGTGCAGGGCCAGAATGCAGCTCACTACTCTGGTCACAAGGACACAGCCAAATGAAGGTGGCCCCAATAAATTGTTGATGTTGTGCTAGTTGCATGAGGAAAGAAAAATGAGACTGTTCGGCGTCCCTGAGGGCAGGAGGCCCGTGGCAACTGGGAACAGCTGGTGTTGATCAGATTGATAGGCGTTTTCTTAAAAGAAGTTATATTGTTTTTTCCCCCTCCAAGTTCTTTAGCGCACGTTTGCGCATTTCCAGCTGGATTACGGGACTGAGGCCCTAATGGGGTCGACCACTCTTTGTAATAAAAACAGACTGTGTGTGGCTGATCTATAGACTATGCTCTATTACCCACGAACTGCCTTCCCCTTCCTGACGTCGGACGGGATAGTACGTCCGACTTCAGGTCCCCTGCTTTGATGCAGTGCTCCGCGGTGAACCCGCATCAAAGCCGGGAGATGTCAGCTGTTTTGAACAGCTGACATGTGCCCGCAATAGCGGCGGGTGAAATCGCGATTCACCCGCCGCTATTAACTAGCTAAATGCCGCTGTCAAACGCAGACAGCGGAATTTAACTACCGCATCTGGCTGGGCGGCCGGAAATGACGTCATCGCCGACCCCCGTCACATGATCGGGGGGCGGCGATGCTCCAGTATTGTAACCATAGAGGTCCTTGAGACCTCTATGGTTACCGATCGCCGGTAGCTGTGGTCGGCGCTCACAGCACACCTGATTTTCTGCTGCATGGCAGCGATCTAATGATCGCTGTTATGTAGCAGAGCCGATCGTGCTGTGCCAGCTTCTAGCCTCCCATGGAGGCTATTGAAGCGTGGCAAAAGTAAAAAAAAAAAAGTTAAAAAAAATGTGAAATGTGAAAAATAAAAAAAAACATAAAAGTTTAAATCACCCCCCTTTCGCCCCAATCAAAATAAATCAATAAAAAAAAATCAAACCTACACATATTTGGTATTGCCGCGTTCATAATCGCCCGATCTATCAATAAAAAAAAGCATTAACCTGATCGCTAAACGGCGTAATGAGAATAAAATCCGAAACGCCAGAATTACGTTTTTTTGGTCACCGTGACATTGCATTAAAATGCAATAATGGGCAATAAAAAGAATATATCTGCACCAAAATGGTATCATTAAAAACGCCAGCTCGGCACGCAAAAAATACGCCCTCAACCGACCCTAGATCATGAAAAATGGAGACGCTACGAGTATCGGAAAATGGCACAATTTTTTTTTTTTTTTTTTTTTTAGCAAAGTTTGGAATTTTTTTTCACCACTTAGGTAAAAAATAATCTAGTCATGTTAGGTGTCTATGAACTCGTAATGACCTGGAGAATCATAGTGGCAGGTCAGTTTTACCATTTAGTGAACCTAGCAAAAAAGTCAAGCAAAAAACAAGTGTGGGATTGCACTTTTTTTGCAATTTCACCGCACTTGGAATTTTTTTCCCGTTTTCTAGTACAAGACATGGTAAAACCAATGATGTCGATCAAAAGTACAACTCGTCCCGCAAAAAATAAGCCCTCACATGGCCAAATTGATGGAAAAATAAAAAAGTTATGGCTCTGGGAAGGAGGGGAGTGAAAAACGAATACGGAAAAACGGAAAATCCCACGGTCATGAAGGGGTTAATTGTATTTTTCCCCAGGAATTCAAAGGGCACCTGTCACCCCGTTTTTTCAGTATGAGATAAAAATACTGTTAAATAGGGCCTGAGCTGTGCATTACAATAGTGTATTTTGTGGACCCCGATTCCCCACCTATGCTGCCAAAATACGTTACCAAAGTAGTCGTTTTCGCCTGTCAATCAGGCTGGTCTGGTCAAAAGGGCGTGGTGTCTTCCCCCAGATCTTGCTTAGTTTTCCGTTGGTGGCGTAGTGGTGTGCGCATGTCCAAGGTCCCGAATCCACTGCACAGGGGAGTTAAAAGAGCGCAATGTGCACTATTTCATTGGTGATCGGTGGGGGCGGCCATCTTCCTTTGGCCGCGCGTGCGCAGAAGCGGCGCTTTGCTGGCCGAGGCTTCAGGAAGATGGCCGCTGGATGCCGCGTGTGCGCAGATGGAGATCGCGGCAGCCATTTTCATGAAGCCGAGATGCGAACTCTGCTTCAGGAAAATGGCCGCCGCGATCTCCATCTGCACACGCGCGGCATCCCGCGGCCATTTTCCTGAAGCCGCGGCCAGCAGAGCGCCAAAGGAAGATGGCCGCCCCCACCGATCACCAATGAAATAGTGCACATCGCGCTCTTTTAACTCCCCTGTGCAGTGGATTCAGGACCTTGGACATGCGCACACCACTACGCCACCAACGGAAAACTAAGCAAGATCTGGGGGAAGACACCACGCCCTTTTGACCAGACCAGCCTGATTGACAGGCGAAAACGACTACTTTGGTAACGTATTTTGGCAGCATAGGCGGGGAATCGGGGTCCACAAAATACACTATTGTAATGCTCAGCTCAGGCCCTATTTAACAGTATTTTTATCTCATACTGAAAAAACGGGGTGACAGGTGCCCTTTAAGAGCAATACTCTTGCTTTTAAGGGGCTGTACTATGTAAAAAGGAGGGAGGGGAAAACCTGAACAGGAAGACCTGAGGAGTGAGCCGGGTCAGGATTATATGGATTGTGAGTGCTCCTGGACTGTCGGAGCTGTTTGTTGGTTGGCTGCTGGGTCATTAAAAGGACTTCCTGTGTTTGGACACAAGAAAGGACTGGCCAATGGGCCTGGAATGTTGTTCATGAGCACGATGTGTGTTCGGGTCCCAGGAGCAAGGGGACCAGGGACAGATGTACCCATGTTTAAGGAAAAAGATACTTGGACACTCTGTGTCAGTGTCCCTAGGAAAAGGGACCGGGTCATGCGGACCTATGCTGACAAAGGTACTTAGACACACTGTGTCATGGTCCCTGTGGTGGAGGGACCAGGGTCAAATGGACCCATAGTATTAAACTGGCAACTCGAGTATTGTGCCGGGTTATACAGGACTGTGCCTATGCGTCTACTGGCAAATGTATATTGTTGGCCAAAGGGCCAGGTTAACAAAAGGGATTTTAACTGCAAGTTTCAGGGTCTCAACCAAGTGGGACAGGTACCAGTCCTGACCAAGATCAAGGTCAGAGATGGACGACAGAGAGGAGAAACATACTCTTGTGTAGAGTTTAAGAATTTTGCTGGTTAAATGTGTTTTAAAATGATGTTTTATATTTGTGATATATCCTACATGTACCGTATGGTCAGGGATGACTATGCTTTAGGAGGGAGGTATGTAAGAGGTGTGTTGCGGGTCAAGTCATGCCCTGCATCCCTTCACATCCCTTCCTGATAAAGCAGGTACATTCTATGTGTAAAATTGTGTATTATGTGACAATAATTTATTGTGTAGTAGGATGCTTTATAATGCTATGATGTCTGTGTAATGTGTAAGTTGTGCATCTTTATGGACTAGGGATAGAGTTCGGGAATTACAGTATAAGGGGAGGATCTAGTCAGATTAATAGTAACAGGTAATATAGGGTTTAGTAATGTGGGAATTGTAGACGAGGAGATTAGATAAGGTTAGTATAAGTACTGGTTAAGGAATAGAGGATTTCCAAGTTAGGAGGGGCCAGAGTAGTGATAGTTGAGACAATTCCTGGGTTTAGTTAGTTAGAGAGTTGGAAGATGAACAGTAAGGTTGATTCAGAAAAAAATTCAAGAGGAGGAGTTCAGCAGTTCAGTGCCTCGGGGCTGGAAGTCACACAAGCACTAGTGAACAAGAGCAGCTTGACAGCAGCAGTGACTAGGTTCAGTGGGAAATCCAGAAGGTCTGCGAACTATGGTCTTGAATAGGTTGGGAAGCACCTTTCTTTACTTCACCCTCAGAGAGGAAAACAGGTGGGGAACCCCAAGCATGAACTAGTCTGGCTAGTCGGGAAGCTGAGGTATCGGGTGGTACATTACCGGAACAAAGATAGCCAGTAGAGCAAGGGACAGCAAAGAGGAAAGGATCTGTGATCAGTGAGAATTACTGTGCAATGCCGGTGACTGAACTGAACTTGCTGAGTAAACTTGTTTTGTTAAAAATTGACTTGGACTCTTGTCAAACAGTGTGTGATGATATCTGGAACTGGGACAGTGTAACCTGAGGCGAACTCAAATCTAAAAGAGATTGACATGCATTGCACACAAATCACACAACCAATGGGACATTGTATTTTCGTTGCGGGGTGCCAGGGTGTGACGGAACAGTCGCCCCTCGCCCTGACTACCACCCGAGCCACCTTACACTCTCTCTCTTTATCCTGTAGAGTATAAGCGTTTATGGTTAGTGGGGTTCTCTCTCTCCTCTTCCCAACATGTATTTTCCCCATCTCGGAAGAAAAAATTTATGACATCCTTTGACACATGGATTTATGTCTTATTACATCAATTAAGGAATTTGCACTCAGACCTTGTGGGGCATCATAACGCAGAACCAGACCCCAATCAGAGGACAGCAATACATTCACTCCTTATCTAGGAACTTTCCAATATTTATGGACACAACTGTTTATCACTCTCATATAATGACAGTTCTGTGTTGTGTTGTGTATAAATATGTGATTCTTCAGATTCAGATTTTGTATTAGTCTATGCCTGATGAAGAGACCTGTGTAGTCTCGAAAGCTTGCAATTTGTTACCATCTTTTCAGGTAGCCATTAAAAGGTATCAACCACTGAGGACTCTCAATTCTAAATCTTTTGGTATACTGTAATGTCCACACCAAAAATCTGTAACTAACTTACAGATCAATGGAAGTAAGCAGAGTTTTACAAATCCCCATATACAATACATGGAAATGTAAATTGCAGATATTTGGGCATGTTGCACATATTTAAACCTGCAGCATTTTATATTTGTGCTGAAACATTTTTTTCTAAATTATAAGGAATGTCTGTAATTTAGAATTAACCATCCGGCCTATACTGCAAAAAATTTATAGAATAGCATAAAAACTAACCTGTCCTCCACAATATACAGTAGAAGGTAAACTGTGTGGTATACCAAGTGGACCTAAAAGTGAAAAACGCCACTGCATGGCATCCATTGGGGGTATGTCGGGAGCTAATGTCCTATATATACATCACCTTATATGCAAGTAATACTGCATACCTGTCATATAGTAATGCTTTCCAATACACACATATGGACATCTATATTTCAGGCTCACGCTTACACATACACATTCACTACATATGTGCCCCTACCACATACACATATACATATATGCACACACAGATACAGACATTCTGCATTCCTATAAACAACCACACACCTGTTAATACATTCTTCATACATGCACACTTATGCTCACCTAAATGCCCACTTTGCATACTGTTCATAGATAGGGGTCACATTCTTACTTTCCAAGTTCTGGGCTGCACTGTGGACTCCACTGAGGGGAAGCAACAGGGACTAAAGTGGGAAGTTGTAGTAGGAACTATAGTGTATTGGATGGGTGGAAACAGACATTTCTATAAAGTCATCTTTATTTTAGCAAATACAGTTATATGAAAAAGTTTGGGCACCCCTATTAATCTTAAGCTTAATGTTTTATAAAAATTGTTTTTTTTTTGCAACAGCTATTTCCGTTTCATATATCTAATAACTGTTGGACACAGTAATGTTTCTGCCTTGAAATGAGGTTTATTGTACTAACAGAAAATGTGCAATCTGCATTCAAACAAAATTTGACAGGTGCATAAGTATGGGCACTAGGGTTGAGCGACTTTCATTTTTTTAAGATCGAGTAGGGTTTTGGGAAACCCGATTTTGTCCAGAGTCGAGTCGAGTGCAGTCGGCCGATTAACGCTAAAAGTCGGGGATCGACCGAAACACGAAACCCAATGCAAGTCAATGGGGAAGCATAGTCGGCAGTGAGTGGAGGCCAGGAAAACACCTACAGTGCCCATTTTAATGCCAAAAACATCCATTCTTGTTTCTGAAGCTTGCCAATCTTAATTAACTGTATAATAATAGTTGGGCATAGGGAATTGGGGGAAAGTTGTGGGGGGAGTAGGGCTGGCTCAAGTTTTTCGTGGGCCCAGGAAATGCGGACTACGTCACGGCGGTGTTGCAGGGAAAGGTAAGTATTTAAACGTTGCAAGTGCTGTGATCCTGAGCAAGCGGGGGGGCCCACTCGTTCGCATTGCCACTGGCACAGGGCCCCTCAAAGTACGGCGGTGTGTTTGCATGGCGGGGGCGCCTCCCACCAGCAGCGACACTTTTGCGTACTCTGAGGGGCCCTGTGCCAGTGACGTCGCCAACGAGTATGCCCCCCCACCTGATGAAGGAACCTGCACTTTCATCTGCACCTTCCTCTTTGTCCCTGTGTAAGGTGGTATAACATGCGGGAAGGGGAACCTTACTTTCAGCAGGGTCAGATTCTGGCTGTGTAGAGTACAAGGGGAATGTAGTGGTCTAGGTCAATGTACCAGCAGACTCATTTAGCAGTGGCTGGGCAATGGGCAGGATGAGGAGGAAACAGATATAGGGCCAAAGAATAAAGTAGGCTACATGCAGTTCAAACTTGGTAACAGGACTAAACAGGCGGCATTGCTTTGTTCAGTGGAGTAGCAAACCCAAGAGCAGCAGACACTGTTTCAAGGGCCTAACCACACTAGTAGGCCAAATGCAGTTTAATATCTGATAGTATAGGGCGAAAGCCAGAATGTGGAAGCTCAGCTTTGTTCAGTTGAGGACAACACCAGGGAGGGGCAGACACCTTTAGTAGGCCGGAAAAGCCTATTGCATTTTTTAAAATGGTAATTTGGAGCAGAAGGTTGAAGCTCAGCTTTATTTAGTTGAGGGCAACACCAGGGAGGGGCAGAAGCCGTTAGTAGGCCCTAACCACCATTTTTTTTTTTTAAAACCACTTAATGAGAGCCGGAAGGTTGAAGCTCAGCTTTATTTAGTTGAGGACAACACCAGGCAGGGGCACACAGACAGACACCTTTAGTAGGCCGGAAAAGCCTATTGCATTTTTTAAAATGGTAATTTGGAGCAGAAGGTTGAAGCTCAGCTTTATTTAGTTGAGGGCAACACCAGGCAGGGGCACACAGACAGACACCTTTAGTAGGCCGGAAAAGCCTATTGCATTTTTTAAAATGGTAATTTGGAGCAGAAGGTTGAAGCTCAGCTTTATTTAGTTGAGGGCAACACCAGGCAGGGGCACACAGACAGACACCTTTAGTAGGCCGGAAAAGCCTATTGCATTTTTTAAAATGGTAATTTGGAGCAGAAGGTTGAAGCTCAGCTTTATTTAGTTGAGGGCAACACCAGGCAGGGGCACACAGACAGACACCTTTAGTAGGCCGGAAAAGCCTATTGCATTTTTTAAAATGGTAATTTGGAGCAGAAGGTTGAAGCTCAGCTTTATTTAGTTGAGGGCAACACCAGGCAGGGGCACACAGACAGACACCTTTAGTAGGCCGGAAAAGCCTATTGCATTTTTTAAAATGGTAATTTGGAGCAGAAGGTTGAAGCTCAGCTTTATTTAGTTGAGGGCAACACCAGGCAGGGGCACACAGACAGACACCTTTAGTAGGCCGGAAAAGCCTATTGCATTTTTTAAAATGGTAATTTGGAGCAGAAGGTTGAAGCTCAGCTTTATTTAGTTGAGGGCAACACCAGGGAGGGGCAGAAGCCGTTAGTAGGCCCTAACCACCATTTTTTTTTTTTAAAACCACTTAATGAGAGCCGGAAGGTTGAAGCTCAGCTTTATTTAGTTGAGGACAACACCAGGCAGGGGCACACAGACAGACACCTTTAGTAGGCCGGAAAAGCCTATTGCATTTTTTAAAATGGTAATTTGGAGCAGAAGGTTGAAGCTCAGCTTTATTTAGTTGAGGGCAACACCAGGCAGGGGCACACAGACAGACACCTTTAGTAGGCCGGAAAAGCCTATTGCATTTTTTAAAATGGTAATTTGGAGCAGAAGGTTGAAGCTCAGCTTTATTTAGTTGAGGGCAACACCAGGCAGGGGCACACAGACAGACACCTTTAGTAGGCCGGAAAAGCCTATTGCATTTTTTAAAATGGTAATTTGGAGCAGAAGGTTGAAGCTCAGCTTTATTTAGTTGAGGGCAACACCAGGCAGGGGCACACAGACAGACACCTTTAGTAGGCCGGAAAAGCCTATTGCATTTTTTAAAATGGTAATTTGGAGCAGAAGGTTGAAGCTCAGCTTTATTTAGTTGAGGGCAACACCAGGCAGGGGCACACAGACAGACACCTTTAGTAGGCCGGAAAAGCCTATTGCATTTTTTAAAATGGTAATTTGGAGCAGAAGGTTGAAGCTCAGCTTTATTTAGTTGAGGGCAACACCAGGCAGGGGCACACAGACAGACACCTTTAGTAGGCCGGAAAAGCCTATTGCATTTTTTAAAATGGTAATTTGGAGCAGAAGGTTGAAGCTCAGCTTTATTTAGTTGAGGGCAACACCAGGCAGGGGCACACAGACAGACACCTTTAGTAGGCCGGAAAAGCCTATTGCATTTTTTAAAATGGTAATTTGGAGCAGAAGGTTGAAGCTCAGCTTTATTTAGTTGAGGGCAACACCAGGGAGGGGCAGAAGCCGTTAGTAGGCCCTAACCACCATTTTTTTTTTTTAAAACCACTTAATGAGAGCCGGAAGGTTGAAGCTCAGCTTTATTTAGTTGAGGACAACACCAGGCAGGGGCACACAGACAGACACCTTTAGTAGGCCGGAAAAGCCTATTGCATTTTTTAAAATGGTAATTTGGAGCAGAAGGTTGAAGCTCAGCTTTATTTAGTTGAGGGCAACACCAGGCAGGGGCACACAGACAGACACCTTTAGTAGGCCGGAAAAGCCTATTGCATTTTTTAAAATGGTAATTTGGAGCAGAAGGTTGAAGCTCAGCTTTATTTAGTTGAGGGCAACACCAGGCAGGGGCACACAGACAGACACCTTTAGTAGGCCGGAAAAGCCTATTGCATTTTTTAAAATGGTAATTTGGAGCAGAAGGTTGAAGCTCAGCTTTATTTAGTTGAGGGCAACACCAGGCAGGGGCACACAGACAGACACCTTTAGTAGGCCGGAAAAGCCTATTGCATTTTTTAAAATGGTAATTTGGAGCAGAAGGTTGAAGCTCAGCTTTATTTAGTTGAGGGCAACACCAGGCAGGGGCACACAGACAGACACCTTTAGTAGGCCGGAAAAGCCTATTGCATTTTTTAAAATGGTAATTTGGAGCAGAAGGTTGAAGCTCAGCTTTATTTAGTTGAGGGCAACACCAGGCAGGGGCACACAGACAGACACCTTTAGTAGGCCGGAAAAGCCTATTGCATTTTTTAAAATGGTAATTTGGAGCAGAAGGTTGAAGCTCAGCTTTATTTAGTTGAGGGCAACACCAGGCAGGGGCACACAGACAGACACCTTTAGTAGGCCGGAAAAGCCTATTACATTTTTTAAAATGGTAATTTGGAGCAGAAGGTTGAAGCTCAGCTTTATTTAGTTGAGGGCAACACCAGGGAGGGGCAGAAGCCGTTAGTAGGCCCTAACCACCATTTTTTTTTTTTAAAACCACTTAATGAGAGCCGGAAGGTTGAAGCTCAGCTTTATTTAGTTGAGGACAACACCAGGCAGGGGCACACAGACAGACACCTTTAGTAGGCCGGAAAAGCCTATTGCATTTTTTAAAATGGTAATTTGGAGCAGAAGGTTGAAGCTCAGCTTTATTTAGTTGAGGGCAACACCAGGCAGGGGCACACAGACAGACACCTTTAGTAGGCCGGAAAAGCCTATTGCATTTTTTAAAATGGTAATTTGGAGCAGAAGGTTGAAGCTCAGCTTTATTTAGTTGAGGGCAACACCAGGCAGGGGCACACAGACAGACACCTTTAGTAGGCCGGAAAAGCCTATTGCATTTTTTAAAATGGTAATTTGGAGCAGAAGGTTGAAGCTCAGCTTTATTTAGTTGAGGGCAACACCAGGCAGGGGCAGAAGCCGTTAGTAGGCCCTAACCAAAGTTGAAGGCCAAATGCAGTTTAATTTCTGATACTATAGGCCGAAAGCCAGAAGGTGGAAGCTCCGATTTAGACAGTGGAGGACAATTTGAATTAGGGACTGCAGACAGACTTAGTAGGCTGTCCCCTGTGGACCATGCATCCACCACATCAACCCATTGCGCCGTAATGGACACGTAATCTTCCGTGGCCATGCCTACAGGTCCATGCGTCTGTTGTCAGGTGCACCTTTGTACTCACAGATTGCCAGAGTGCATGGACAATGCGGTCTTCTACATGCTGGTGGAGGGTTGGGATGGGTTTTCTCGCAAAATAAGTGTCGACTGGTTAGCTTGTAGCGTGGTACAGCGTAGTCCATCATGGCCTTATTAATAGTAAATAAAATATATAACTAGGCTCTATGAACTTTTAAATAGGTTCCAGGGGTACACGGGCAGCATTGGTGTGGTCAGTGGAGGAGTATTGCAAGTAGGGGCTGCAGACAGGCTATCAAAGGCCTAAAATAACAAACAGTAGGCAGTCATGGCAGTCTTACATCGGTTACATGGATACACAGGCAGGCACTCCAGGCAGCATTGTGGTCAGTGGAGGAGTATTGCAAGTAGGGGCCGCAGACAGGCTATCAAAGGCCTAACATAACAAACAATAGGCTCATGGCAGTTTTACAGCGGTTACATGGATACACAGGCAGGCAGCTTGGTGGTCAGTGGAGGAGTATTTAAAGTAGGGACCGCAGACAGGCTATCAAAGGCCTAAAATAACAAACAATAGGCTCATGGCAGTTTTACAGCGGTTACATGGATACACGGGCAGGCAGCTTGGTGGTCAGTGGAGGAGTATTTAAAGTAGGGACCGCAGACAGGCTATCAAATGCCTAAAATAACAAACAATAGGCTCATGGCAGCTTTACAGCGGTTACATGGATACACGGGCAGGCAGCTTGGTGGTCAGTGGAGGAGTATTTAAAGTAGGGACCGCAGACAGGCTATCAAAGGCCTAAAATAACAAACAATAGGCTTATGGCAGTTTTACAGCGGTTACATGGATACACGGGCAGGCAGCTTGGTGGTCAGTGGAGGAGTATTTAAAGTAGGGACCGCAGACAGGCTATCAAAGGCCTAAAATAACAAACAATAGGCTCATGGCAGTTTTACAGCGGTTACATGGATACACGGGCAGGCAGCTTGGTGGTCAGTGGAGGAGTATTTAAAGTAGGGACCGCAGACAGGCTATCAAAGGCCTAAAATAACAAACAATAGGCTTATGGCAGTTTTACAGCGGTTACATGGATACACGGGCAGGCAGCTTGGTGGTGGTGAGTGGAGGAGTATTTAAAGTAGGGACCGCAGACAGGCTATCAAAGGCCTAAAATAACAAACAATAGGCTCATGGCAGTTTTACAGCGGTTACATGGATACACGGGCAGGCAGCTTGGTGGTCAGTGGAGGAGTATTTAAAGTAGGGACCGCAGACAGGCTATCAAAGGCCTAAAATAACAAACAATAGGCTTATGGCAGTTTTACAGCGGTTACATGGATACACGGGCAGGCAGCTTGGTGGTGGTGAGTGGAGGAGTATTTAAAGTAGGGACCGCAGACAGGCTATCAAAGGCCTAAAATAACAAACAATAGGCTCATGGCAGTTTTACAGCGGTTACATGGACACACGGGCAGGCAGCTTGGTGGTCAGTGGAGGAGTATTTAAAGTAGGGACCGCAGACAGGCTATCAAAGGCCTAAAATAACAAACAATAGGCTTATGGCAGTTTTACAGCGGTTACATGGATACACGGGCAGGCAGCTTGGTGGTCAGTGGAGGAGTATTTAAAGTAGGGACCGCAGACAGGCTATCAAAGGCCTAAAATAACAAACAATAGGCTCATGGCAGCTTTACAGCGGTTACATGGATACACAGGCAGCTTGGTGGTGAGTGGAGGAGTAGTGCAAGGAGTGTCTGTCCCAGTACTCCCAAAATATAAATAGATGTTAATGTCTCGCAAAACAACCAAAACAAAAAAAAAGGTGGCATACTTAGGTACAGGGGTGGGCTCATCTACTGAGTTTCTGACATAGTAATTTGGCAGTAACTATTTAATGGTGCCAATATAGGACACAGACACAGACTACTTTAAGTTGCATCATAGATGTCTACAAATTTGTATTGTCAGTGCCAGACATTGAATGATGTCAGCGAATAGACTAAAGATTGGTGGAGCTGTGCAACATAATTTTGGACGTGGTAGAGCACATTTTGAGCTGGGGTAGGGGGGAACTCTCTTGAGGCCGGCGGGACCGCCCCAGGGCCCCTCATGTTACAACGGTGTGTCTGACGTTGGGTGCGCACCACCACCGCCAGAGACACTACATTGTACTATGAGGGACCCAGTAGCAATGCCGTCAACCAAAAGCGAGCACACCCACCTCTTCAGACAAACAGCAGTCTCACGGGTGCTTGCGCCAAGTCGCGATACCACGGCCCCGTGTGGGGAGTTTTGCCATTTAGGGAGGTGTAAACATGTCGTATGCTGTACAATCAGCTGCAGCAAATTAGACATTAGAAAAGTAATTCACAGGCAAGAGCTTTTCATAGGAAAGCTAGGTGTCGGCCGGGCAAGGTGGGGCAAAAGATTTCGAAATCCAGTTGTGGTTCATTTTAATGAATGTTAGATCGTCAACATTTTGGGTAGCCAGACGAGTCCTTTTTTCGGTTAATATTGAACCTGCAGCACTGAATACTCTTTCTGATAGGACACTTGCTGCCGGGCAAGCAAGCTCCTGCAATGCATATTCTGCCAATTCTGGCCAGGTGTCTAATTTGGAGGCCCAGTAATCAAATGGGAATGACGGTTGAGGGAGAACATCGATAAGGGATGAAAAATAGTTAGTAACCATACTGGACAAATGTTGTCTCCTGTCACTTTCAATTGATGCAGCAGTACCTGTCCTGTCTGCGGTCATAGCAAAATCACTCCACAACCTGGTCAGAAAACCCCTCTGTCCAACGCCACTTCTGATGTGTGCACCCCTAACACTCCTAGTCTGCTGCCCCCTGGAGCTCGTGTGAGAACGATCACGTGCGCTGTGTGCTGGGAATGCCTGAAGCAAACGGTCAACAAGAGTTGATTGTTTGGTTGCTAATATTAGTTCCAAGTTCTCATGTGGCATAATATTTTGCAATTTGCCTTTATAGCGTGGATCAAGGAGGCAGGCCAACCAGTAATCGTCATCGTTCATCATTTTCGTAATGCGTGTGTCCCTTTTTAGGATACGTAAGGCATAATCCGCCATGTGGGCCAAAGTTCCAGTTGTCAAATCTCCGGTTGTGATTGGTTGAGGGGCAGTTGCAGGCAAATCTACGTCACTTGTGTCCCTCAAAAAACCAGAACCCGGCCGTGACACGCAACCAAATTCCTGTGCCCCCGGGAAAGGTTCGGCATTAAAAATATACTCATCCCCATCATCCTCCTCGTCCTCCACCTCCTCTTCGCCCGCTACCTCGTCCTGTACACTGCCCTGACCAGACAATGGCTGACTGTCATCAAGGCTTTCCTCTTCCTCTGGTGCAGACGCCTGCTCCTTTATGTGCGTCAAACTTTGCATCAGCAGACGCATTAGGGGGATGCTCATGCTTATTACGGCGTTGTCTGCACTAACCAGCCGTGTGCATTCCTCAAAACACTGAAGGACTTGACACATGTCTTGTATCTTAGACCACTGCACACCTGACAACTCCATGTCTGCCATCCTACTGCCTGCCCGTGTATCCTCCCACAAATAAATAACAGCACGCCTCTGTTCGCACAGTCTCTGAAGCATGTGCAGTGTTGAGTTCCACCTTGTTGCAACGTCTATGATTAGGCGATGCTGGGGAAGGTTCAAAGACCGCTGATAGGTCTGCATACGGCTGGCGTGTACAGGCGAACGTCGGATATGTGAGCAAAGTGCACGCACTTTGAGGAGCAGGTCGGAGAACCCAGGATAAGTTTTCAATAAGCACTGCACCACCAGGTTTAAGGTGTGAGCCAGGCAAGGAATGTGTTTCAGTTGGGAAAGGGAGATGGCAGCCATGAAATTCCTTCCGTTATCACTCACTACCTTGCCTGCCTCAAGATCTACTGTGCCCAGCCACGACTGCGTTTCTTGTTGCAAGAACTCGGACAGAACTTCCGCGGTGTGTCTGTTGTCGCCCAAGCACTTCATAGCCAATACAGCCTGCTGATGCTTGGCAGTAGCTGGCCCATAATGGGACAACTGGTGTGCAACAGTGTCATCTGCCGATGGAGTGGTTGGCAGACTGCGTTCTGTGGAAGAGCTGTAGCTTCTGCAGGAGGACGAGGAGGAGGAGGAGGAGGGGGTGCGAACGCCTACAGCCAACTGTTTCCTAGACCGTGGGCTAGGCACAACTGTCCCTAAATTGATGTCGCCTGTGGACCCTGCATCCACCACATTCACCCAGTGTGCCGTGATGGACACATAACGTCCCTGGCCATGCCTACTGGTCCATGCATCTGTAGTCAGGTGCACCTTTGTACTCACAGATTGCCTGAGTGCATGGACGATGCGCTGTTTAACATGCTGGTGTGTTGTGAATTTGGATTCTGGGCTCCCCCGGTGGCTACTGGTGGAATTGAACTTGTGACATCATCTTCCCTGTTCACCTGTTCTGATTAGATCTGGGTGTCGCTATATAACCTGGCTTCTCTGTTAGATGCTTGCCGGTCAACAATGTTATCAGAAGCCTCTCTGTGCTTGTTCCTGCTCCCAGACATCTACTAGATAAGTTGGACATTCGTCCATGTTTTGTTTTTGTATTTTGGTTCCAGTTCACAGCTGCAGTTTCGTTACTGTGTCTGGAAAGCTCTTGTTGATCAGGAATTGCCACTCTGGTATTATGAGTTAATGCCAGAGTCCTAAAGTAATTTCTGGATGCGTTTTGTTAGGGTTTTCTACTGACCATGAAAGTATGCTTTCTGTCTTCTGCTATCTAGAAAGCGGACCTCAAATTTGCTAAAACTATTTTCCTGCTGCGTTTGTTGTTTCATCTCATATCACCGCCAATATATGTGGGGGGCTTCTGTCTCCTTTTTGGGCATTTCTCTAGAGGTGAGTCAGGTCTTATATTTCCCTCTGCTAGCATTATTTAGTTCTCCGGCCGGCGCTGGGCATATAGGGATAAAAAGTAGGACATGCTACCTGGCTACTTCTAGATGATGCGGTAGGTTTAGTTCATGGTCAGTACAGTTACATCTTCCAAGAGCTTGTTCCTATTGAGGCTTATGCTAGTTCTCTGGCCATGGAGATCATGACAGTTTGACCGGCCCACTAAAGGGTTAAAATCCTTGGCTGAGAAAGGAGAGAAATAAGAAGTCTGCTGAAAATTTTTTTTTTTTTTTTTTTTTCTCTAGTAGTTAGTGTGCTCTTAATTGGATCACTTGCCAGTCTGTCTATGCTGCAGTCTTTTTTTTTTTTCTCTCTCCTTCTAATCTTTGAATGGCTCTATGTTCACCTGTCTATAATGGATCTACAGAGTGTAACTGCAGGTTTGAATAATCTCGCCACGAAAGTACAAAGTTTGCAAGATTTTGTTGTTCATGCTCCGGTATCAGAGCCGAGAATTCCTTTGCCGGAATTCTTCTCAGGGAATAGATCTAGCTTTCAGAATTTTAGAAATAATTGTAAGTTATTTTTGTCCCTGAAATCTCGTTCTGCTGGAGACCCTGCACAGCAGGTTGGGATTGTGATTTCCTTGCTCCGCGGCGACCCTCAAGATTGGGCTTTTGCATTGGCACCAGGGGATCCTGCGTTGCGCAATGTGGATGCGTTTTTTCTGGCCTTGGGCTTGCTTTATGAGGAACCTCATTTGGAACTTCAGGCAGAAAAAACTTTGATGTCCCTATCGCAG
This sequence comes from Ranitomeya variabilis, assembly GCF_051348905.1. Lineage (NCBI taxonomy): Eukaryota > Metazoa > Chordata > Amphibia > Anura > Dendrobatidae > Ranitomeya > Ranitomeya variabilis. The sequence continues at coordinate 23,517,524 of NC_135236.1, read as the reverse complement.
GGGCAAGATGAAGCTGAAATTTACTGCCAAAGATTCCGTAAATGGTCTGTGCTTACTCAGTGGAATGAGTGTGCCTTGGCGGCTACTTTCAGAGAGGGTCTTTCTGATGCCATTAAGGATGTTATGGTGGGGTTCCCTGTGCCTGCAAGTCTGAATGAGTCCATGACAATGGCCATTCAGATCGATAGGCGTCTGCGGGAGCGCAAACCAGTGCACCATCTGGCGGTGTCCACTGAGAAGACGCCAGAAAACATGCAGTGTGATAGAATTCTGTCCAGAAGCGAGCGGCAGAATTTTAGACGGAAAAATGGGTTGTGTTTCTATTGTGGGGATTCTACTCATGTTATATCAGCATGCTCTAAGCGTACTAAAAAGCTTGATAAATCCGTTCCCATTGGCACTTTACAGTCTAAATTTATTTTGTCTGTGACCCTGATTTGCTCTTTGTCATCTATTACTACGGACGCCTATATCGACTCTGGCGCCGCTTTGAGTCTTATGGATTGGTCCTTTGCCAATCGTTGTGGGTATGATTTAGAACCTTTGGAGACTCTTATTCCTCTGAAGGGGATTGACTCCACCCCATTGGCTAATAATAAACCACAATACTGGACACAAGTGACTATGTGTATTAATCCGGATCACCAGGAGACTATTCGTTTTCTGGTGCTGTATAATCTACATGATGATTTGGTGCTAGGATTGCCATGGCTGCAGTCTCACAACCCAGTCCTTGACTGGAGAGCTATGTCTGTGTTGAGCTGGGGATGTAAGGGGACTCATGGGGACGTACCTTTGGTGTCCATTTCATCATCTATTCCCTCTGAAATCCCTGAGTTCCTGTCTGATTATCGTGACGTCTTTGAAGAACCCAAGCTGGGTTCGCTACCTCCGCACCGTGAGTGCGATTGTGCTATAGATTTAATTCCGGGTAGTAAATACCCAAAGGGTCGTTTATTTAATCTGTCTGTGCCTGAACATACTGCTATGCGAGAATATATAAAGGAGTCCTTGGAAAAGGGACATATTCGTCCATCGTCATCTCCCTTAGGAGCCGGTTTTTTCTTTGTGTTAAAAAAAAGACGGCTCTTTGAGACCATGTATTGATTATCGGCTTTTGAATAAAATCACGGTTAAATATCAATACCCATTGCCGTTGCTGACTGATTTGTTTGCTCGCATAAAGGGGGCCAAGTGGTTCTCTAAGATTGATCTCCGTGGGGCGTATAATTTGGTGCGGATCAGGCAGGGGGATGAGTGGAAAACCGCATTTAATACGCCCGAGGGCCACTTTGAGTATTTGGTGATGCCTTTTGGTCTTTCTAATGCCCCTTCAGTCTTCCAGTCCTTTATGCATGATATTTTCCGCGAATTTTTGGATAAATTTATGATAGTGTATCTGGATGATATTCTGATTTTTTCGGATGATTGGGACTCTCATGTCCGGCAAGTTAAGAGGGTTTTTCAGGTTTTGCGGTCTAATTCTCTGTGTGTCAAGGGTTCTAAGTGCGTTTTTGGGGTTCAGAGAATTTCCTTTTTGGGATATATTTTTTCTCCCTCTTCCATTGAGATGGATCCTGTCAAGGTTCAAGCTATTTGTGATTGGACGCAGCCCTCTTCTCTTAAAAGTCTTCAGAAATTTTTGGGCTTTGCCAACTTTTATCGTCGATTTATTTCTGGTTTTTCGGATGTCGTTAAGCCATTGACCGATTTGACTAGACAGGGTGCTGATGTTGCTAATTGGTCCCCTGATGCTGTGGAGGCCTTTCAGGAGCTTAAGCGCCATTTTTCTTCTGCCCCTGTGTTGCGTCAGCCTGATGTGACTCTTCCTTTTCAGGTTGAGGTCGACGCTTCTGAGATCGGGGCTGGGGCAGTGTTGTCGCAGAAAAGTTCTGACTGCGCCGTGATGAGGCCTTGTGCCTTCTTTTCCCGTAAATTTTCGCCTGCTGAGCGGAATTATGATGTTGGGAATCAGGAGCTTTTGGCCATGAAGTGGGCGTTTGAGGAGTGGCGCCATTGGCTCGAGGGGGCCAGACATCAGGTGGTGGTATTGACTGACCACAAAAATTTGATCTATCTTGAGACCGCCAGGCGCCTGAATCCTAGACAGGCGCGCTGGTCATTATTTTTCTCTCGGTTTAATTTTGTGGTATCGTACCTACCGGGTTCTAAGAATGTTAAGGCGGATGCCCTTTCTAGGAGTTTTGAGCCTGATTCACCCGGCAACTCTGACCCCACAGGTATTCTTAAGGAGGGAGTTATCTTGTCAGCCGTTTCTCCAGACCTGCGGCGGGCCTTGCAGGAGTTTCAGGCGGATAGACCGGATCGTTGTCCGCCTGATAGGTTGTTTGTTCCTGATGATTGGACCAGTAGAGTCATCTCTGAGGTACATTCTTCTGCATTGGCAGGTCATCCTGGAATTTTTGGTACCAGGGATTTGGTGGCAAGATCCTTCTGGTGGCCTTCCCTGTCACGAGATGTGCGAGGCTTTGTGCAGTCTTGTGACGTTTGTGCTCGGGCCAAGCCTTGTTGTTCTCGGGCTAGTGGATTATTGTTGCCCTTGCCTATTCCTAAGAGGCCTTGGACACACATCTCGATGGATTTTATTTCAGATCTGCCTGTTTCTCAGAAGATGTCTGTCATCTGGGTGGTGTGTGACCGTTTTTCTAAGATGGTCCATTTGGTTCCCCTGCCCAAATTGCCTTCTTCTTCCGAGTTGGTGCCCCTGTTTTTTCAAAATGTTGTTCGTTTGCATGGTATTCCTGAGAATATCGTTTCTGACAGAGGAACCCAATTTGTGTCTAGATTTTGGCGGGCATTCTGTGCTAGGATGGGCATAGATTTGTCTTTTTCGTCTGCTTTTCACCCTCAGACTAATGGCCAGACCGAGCGGACTAATCAGACCCTGGAGACATATCTGAGGTGTTTTGTGTCTGCTGACCAGGATGATTGGGTTGCTTTTTTGCCATTGGCGGAGTTCGCCCTCAATAATCGGGCCAGCTCTGCCACTTTGGTGTCCCCGTTTTTCTGTAATTCGGGGTTCCACCCTCGATTTTCCTCCGGTCAGATGGAATCCTCGGATTGTCCTGGAGTGGATGCGGTGGTGGAGAGATTGCATCATATCTGGGGGCAGGTGATGGACAATTTAAAGTTGTCCCAGGAGAAGACTCAGCTTTTTGCCAACCGTCACCGTCGTGTTGGTCCTCGGCTTTGTGTTGGAGATTTGGTGTGGTTGTCTTCTCGTTTTGTCCCTATGAGGGTCTCATCTCCTAAGTTTAAGCCTCGGTTCATCGGTCCGTATAAAATATTGGAGATTCTTAACCCTGTTTCCTTCCGTTTGGACCTCCCTGCATCCTTTTCTATTCATAACGTTTTTCATCGGTCGTTATTGCGCAGGTATGAGGCACCGGTTGTGCCTTCCGTTGAGCCTCCTGCTCCGGTGTTGGTTGAGGGTGAGTTGGAGTACGTTGTGGAAAAAATCCTAGACTCCCGTGTTTCCAGACGGAGACTCCAGTATCTGGTCAAGTGGAAGGGATACGGCCAGGAGGATAATTCTTGGGTCACTGCATCTGATGTTCATGCCTCTGATCTGGTTCGTGCCTTTCATAGGGCCCATCCTGATCGCCCTGGTGGTTCTGGTGAGGGTTCGGTGCCCCCTCCTTGAGGGGGGGGTACTGTTGTGAATTTGGATTCTGGGCTCCCCCGGTGGCTACTGGTGGAATTGAACTTGTGACATCATCTTCCCTGTTCACCTGTTCTGATTAGATCTGGGTGTCGCTATATAACCTGGCTTCTCTGTTAGATGCTTGCCGTTCAACAATGTTATCAGAAGCCTCTCTGTGCTTGTTCCTGCTCCCAGACATCTACTAGATAAGTTGGACATTCGTCCATGTTTTGTTTTTGTATTTTGGTTCCAGTTCACAGCTGCAGTTTCGTTACTGTGTCTGGAAAGCTCTTGTTGATCAGGAATTGCCACTCTGGTATTATGAGTTAATGCCAGAGTCCTAAAGTAATTTCTGGATGCGTTTTGTTAGGGTTTTCTACTGACCATGAAAGTATGCTTTCTGTCTTCTGCTATCTAGAAAGCGGACCTCAAATTTGCTAAAACTATTTTCCTGCTGCGTTTGTTGTTTCATCTCATATCACCGCCAATATATGTGGGGGGCTTCTGTCTCCTTTTTGGGCATTTCTCTAGAGGTGAGTCAGGTCTTATATTTCCCTCTGCTAGCATTATTTAGTTCTCCGGCCGGCGCTGGGCATATAGGGATAAAAAGTAGGACATGCTACCTGGCTACTTCTAGATGATGCGGTAGGTTTAGTTCATGGTCAGTACAGTTACATCTTCCAAGAGCTTGTTCCTATTGAGGCTTATGCTAGTTCTCTGGCCATGGAGATCATGACACTGGTGCAGGGCTGGGATGGCTTTTCTGGAAAAAAAGTGTCGACTGGGTAGCTCGTATCGTGGTTCAGCGTACTCCATCAGGGCTTTGAAAGCTTCGCTTTCAACTAACCGGTAGGGCATCATCTCTAACGAGATTAGTCTAGCTATGTGGGCGTTAAAACACTGTGTACGCGGATGCGAGGATAAGTACTTCCTTTTTCTAACCAGAGTCTCATGTAGGGTGAGCTGGACTGGAGAGCTGGAGATCGTGGAACTTTCGGGTGTGCCGGTGTACATGGCAGACTGAGAGACGGTTGGAGACGGTATTGTTTCCGCCGGTGCCCTAGATGCAATATTTCCTCCTACAAAACTGGTGATTCCCTGACCCTGACTGCTTTTGGCTGGCAAAGAAACCTGCACAGATACTGCCGGTGGTGCGGAAAATGGTGGCCTTACAGTGACGGAAGGGATGTTGCGTTGCTGACTAGCTTCATTGGCCGAGGGTGCTACAACCTTGAGGGACGTTTGGTAGTTAGTCCAGGCTTGAAAATGCATGGTGGTTAAGTGTCTATGCATGCAACTAGTATTTAGACTTTTCAGATTCTGACCTCTGCTTAAGCTAGTTGAACATTTTTGACAGATGACTTTGCGCTGATCAGTTGGATGTTGTTTAAAAAAATGCCAGACTGCACTCTTCCTAGACTCGGATCCCTTTTCAGGGATTGCAGACTGAGCTTTAACCGGATGGCAACGCTGTGCTCCAACAGGTTTTGGCTTTGACATGCGTTTTGGGCCAGATACGGGCCCGGCAGATGGAACCTGTTGCGATGTTGATGCCTGCTGCGGCCCCTCCTCCACCTCCGCTTCTGAACTACTGCCGCCTGCACCCTGTTCCCCCAATGGCTGCCAATCGGGGTCAATAACTGGGTCATCTATTACCTCCTCTTCGAGCTCGTGTGCAACTTCGTCTGTGTCACTGTGTCGGTCGGTGGTATAGCGTTCGTGGCGGGGCAACATAGTCTCATCAGGGTCTGATTGTGGATCTGTACCCTGAGAGGGCAATGTGGTGGTCTGAGTCAAAGGAGCAGCATAGTACTCTGGCTGTGGCTGTGCATCAGTGCACTCCATGTCAGAATATACTTGTAATGGGCATGGCCTGTTAAATGTTTCACTTTCTAAGCCAGGGACGGTATGTGTAAAGAGCTCCATGGAGTGACCCGTTGTGTTGCCTGCTGCATCCTTCTCTCTTGTTGTAGTTTTTGCTGAGGAGGACAAGGAAGCGACTTGTCCCTGACCGTGAACATCCACAAGCGACGCGCTGCTTTTACATTTACCAGTTTCGGAAGAGGAGGCAAAAGAGCTAGAGGCTGAGTCTGCAATGTAAGCCAAAACTTGCTGTTGCTGCTCCGCCTTTAAAAGCGGTTTTCCTACTCCCAGAAAAGAGAGCGTTCGAGGCCGTGTGTAGCCTGACGACGAAACTGGCTCCACAGCTCCAGACTTAGGTGGAATATTTTTATCCCCACGACCACCTGATGCACCACTACCACTACCATCATTACCAGCTGACAATGAACGCCCACGACGACCTCTTGCACCAGACTTCCTCATTGTTTTAAAATCTTAACCAAAGTAACTTTATTTGTTGCTGTCAAACAACTTACACGGTGAGCTATAACTTCAGTATGATTTCAATATCCCTTAACAGGTTGGTGAGACCACAAGGAAAATCAGGCACAATGTTACACACTCTGTTTTCTGTGGCACAAAATCACAGAGATGACACACACGCAGGACTGTCACTCAAGCACTAATGTCAATATTAATCTCCCACCTAATTTATTTATTTTTTTTTCTCAGGGAGACTTTAGAAACCAAATAATATTAAAAAAAAAAAAAAAAAAAGGCTTTCTATGGCCCACAATTAGAGAGAGAGAGGTGGCACACCCAGGAGTCAAGACTGGCACACAAGCTGAAAGGGCAATATTACTCTCCCACTGTTTTTTTATGTATTTTTTGTTTTTTAAGGGAGACTTTAGAAACCCAATAATATTTAAAAAAAAAATAAATAGGCTTTCTATGGCCCACTGAATGAAAGGGAGAGAGGTGGCACACCCAGGAGTCAAGACTGGCACACAAGCTGAAAGGGCAATATTACTCTCCCACTGTTTTTTGTATGTTTTTTTTTTTTTTTTCAGGGAGACTTTAGAAACCAAATAATATTAAAAAAACCAAAAAAAAAATAGCCTTTCTATGGCCCACTGAATGAGAGAGAGAGGTGGCACACCCAGGAGTCAAGACTGGCACACAAGCTGAAAGGGCAATATTACTCTCCCACTGTTTTTTTATGTATTTTTTGTTTTTTAAGGGAGACTTTAGAAACCCAATAATATTTAAAAAAAAAAATAAATAGGCTTTCTATGGCCCACTGAATGAAAGGGAGAGAGGTGGCACACCCAGGAGTCAAGACTGGCACACAAGCTGAAAGGGCAATATTACTCTCCCACTGTTTTTTGTATGTTTTTTTTTTTTTTTTCAGGGAGACTTTAGAAACCAAATAATATTAAAAAAAACAAAAAAAAAATAGCCTTTCTATGGCCCACTGAATGAGAGAGAGAGGTGGCACACCCAGGAGTCAAGACTGGCACACAAGCTGAAAGGGCAATATTACTCTCCCACTGTTTTTTTATGTATTTTTTGTTTTTTAAGGGAGACTTTAGAAACCCAATAATATTAAAAAAAAAAAATAAATAGGCTTTCTATGGCCCACTGAATGAAAGGGAGAGAGGTGGCACACCCAGGAGTCAAGACTGGCACACAAGCTGAAAGGGCAATATTACTCTCCCACTGTTTTTTGTATGTTTTTTTTTTTTTTTTCAGGGAGACTTTAGAAACCAAATAATATTAAAAAAACCAAAAAAAAAATAGCCTTTCTATGGCCCACTGAATGAGAGAGAGAGGTGGCACACCCAGGAGTCAAGACTGGCACACAAGCTGAAAGGGCAATATTACTCTCCCACTGTTTTTTTATGTATTTTTTGTTTTTTAAGGGAGACTTTAGAAACCCAATAATATTTAAAAAAATAAATAAATAGGCTTTCTATGGCCCACTGAATGAAAGGGAGAGAGGTGGCACACCCAGGAGTCAAGACTGGCACACAAGCTGAAAGGGCAATATTACTCTCCCACTGTTTTTTGTATGTTTTTTTTTTTTTTTCAGGGAGACTTTAGAAACCAAATAATATTAAAAAAAACCAAAAAAAAAATAGCCTTTCTATGGCCCACTGAATGAGAGAGAGAGGTGGCACACCCAGGAGTCAAGACTGGCACACAAGCTGAAAGGGCAATATTACTCTCCCACTGTTTTTTTATGTATTTTTTGTTTTTTAAGGGAGACTTTAGAAACCCAATAATATTTAAAAAAATAAATAAATAGCCTTTCTATGGCCCACTGAATGAAAGGGAGAGAGGTGGCACACCCAGGAGTCAAGACTGGCACACAAGCTGAAAGGGCAATATTACTCTCCCACTGTTTTTGTATGTTTTTTTTTTTTTTTTCAGGGAGACTTTAGAAACCAAATAATATTAAAAAAACCAAAAAAAAAAATAGCCTTTCTATGGCCCACTGAATGAGAGAGAGAGGTGGCACACCCAGGAGTCAAGACTGGCACACAAGCTGAAAGGGCAATATTACTCTCCCACTGTTTTTTTAGGTATTTTTTTTTTTTCAGGGAGACTTTAGAAACCAAATAATATTAAACAAAAAAAAAAAAAATAGGCTTTCTATATCCCACTGAATGAGAGATAGCACACACAGCAGTGGCACACAAGCCCTGACTGAGGCCAATATTTTTCTCCCACTGATAGATGTAGTGTTTTTGTGTTGAGGTAGAATTTAGAACACAAATCACGGAAAAAATAAATAGGCTTTCTATGGCCCACTCAGTGAGAGATGGCACACACAGGGATGGCACTGTAGCAGAAATGCCAATCTTAATCTCCCACAAAAAAAAAAAAAAAAAAAACAGGGACTGTCCTACAATTACTATCTCCCTGCAGTAATGTAAGCCAGGTATGGCAGGCAGCAATAGGAGTGGACTGATGCACAAATTAAATAAAAAGTGTGGACAAACAAAAAAGATAGCTGTGCAGAAAGGAAGGAACAAGAGGATATGTGCTTTGAAAAAAGCAGTTGGTTTCCACAGTGGCGTACACACAGCAATACAGCTATCACGGTCACGGAACCTTCTAGGGCAGCCCAATGAGCTACAGCGCTGAGGGGAAAAAAAAAAAAATAGCTTCCACTGTTCCTGCACACCGAAGGTGGTGTTGGACAGTGGAAATCGCTGCAGCACAAGCGGTTTGGTGGTTAGTGGACCCTGCCTAACGCTCTCCCTGCTTCTGACAAAGCGGCAGCAACCTGTCCCTAAGCTCAGATCAGCAGCAGTAAGATGGCGGTCGGCGGGAACGCCCCTTTATAGCCCCTGTGACACCGCAGACAGCAAGCCAATCACTGCAATGCCCTTCTCTAAGATGGTGGGGACCAGGATCTATGTCATCACGCTGCCCACACTCTGCGTTCACCTTCATTGGCTGAGAAATGGCGCTTTTCGCGTCATTGAAACGCGACTTTGGCGCGAAAGTCGCGTACCGCATGGCCGACAAGCACAGGGGTCGGATCGGGTTTCATGAGACGCCGACTTAGCCAAAAGTCGGCGACTTTTGAAAATGATCGACCCGTTTCGCTCAACCCTAATGGGCACCCTTATCATTTTCTTGTTTTAAATACTCCTACCTACTTTTTACTGACTTACTAAAGCACTTTTTTTGGTTTTGTAACCTCATTGAGCTTTGAACTTCATAGCCAGGTGTATGCAATCATGAGAAAAGCTACTTAAAGTGGCCACTTGCAAGTTGTTCTCCTGTTTGAATCTCCTCTGAAGAGTGGCATCATGGGCTCCTCAAAACAACTGTCAAATAATCTGAAAACAAAGATTATTCAACATAGTTGTTCAGGGGAAGGATACAAAAAGCTGTCTCAGAGATTTAACCTGTCAATTTCCACTGTGAGGAGCATAGTAAGGAAATCGAAGAACACAGGTACAGTACTTGTTAAGGCCAGAAGTGGCAGGCCAAGAAAAACATCAGAAAGGCAGAGAAGAAGAATGGTGAGATCAGTCAAGGACAATCCTCAGACCACCTCCAGATAGCTGCAGCATCAACTTGCTGCAGATGGTGTCACTGTGCATCAGTCAACTATACAACGCACTTTACACAAGGAGAAGCTGTATGGGAGAGTGATGCGAAAGAAGCCATTTCTGCAAGCACGCCACAAACAGAGTCGGCTGAGGTATGCAAAAGCACATTTGGAGAAGCCAATTTCTTTTTGGAAGAAGGTCCTGTGGACTGATAAAACTAAGATTGAGTTGTTTAGTCATACAAAAAGGCGTTATGCATGGCGGCAAAAAAACACAGCATTCCAAGAAAAACACTTGCTACCCACAGTAAAGTTTGGTGGAGGTTCCATCATGCTTTGGGGCTGTGTGGCCAATGCCGGCACCGGGAATCTTGTTAAAGTTGAGGGATGCATGGATTCCTCTCAGTATCAGCAGATTCTTGATAATAATGCTCATGAATCAGTGACAAAGTTGAAGTTATGCAGGGGATGGATCTTTCAGCAAGACAATGATCCAAAACACCGCTCCAAATCTACTCAGGCATTCATGCAGAGGAACAATTGCACTGTTCTGGAATGGCCATCCCAGTCCCCAGACCTGAATATCATTGAACATCTGTGGGATCATTTGAAGAGGACTGTCCATGCTCGGCGGCCATCAAACTTAACTGAACTGGAATTGTTTTGTAAAGAGGAATGGTCAAAAATACCTTCATCCAAGATCCAGGAACTCATTAAAAGCTACAGGAAGCGACCAGAGGCTGTTATTTTTGCAAAAGGAGGATCTACTAAATATTAATGTCACTTTTCTGGTGAGGTGCCCATACTTATGCACCTGTCAAATTTTGTTTGAATGCAGATTGCACATTTTCTGTTAGTACAATAAAGCTCATTTCAAGGCAGAAACATTACTGTGTCCAACAGTTATTAGATATATGAAAGTGAAATAGCTGTTGCAAAAAACCCCCACAATTTTTATAAAACATTAAGCTTAAGATTAATAGGGGTGCCCAAACTTTTTCATATAACTGTAGGTAAACTAGAGAATCGGGATCGGGACTCAGCCTCTGAATCTAAGCTTTGTGATGGCCCTTGCATTGGTCATTTCTAAACTCAACAGCATTGCATGATTATATCTTCTATTCTTTACGTTCTATTATAACAATGCAAAAGGAAATGAGAGTTGTATGGAAATGTAAAATGTACTTACATTCAGGAGAGGTTGAGACTCTGAGAAAAACTGTTTCTTATTTGTGAAAGGACCCAGTGGTCATAGGATCTGTCTGATCACAGAATGAATAGGAGTTTTGTTCACAAAACAAATGACATAACGATCCTGAACTCTGCAATTGATTCTGCAGAATATCTCCACCCATTGGGCAAAATACATTTCACAAGGAGAAAAAAAGCCACATCCAAATACCAGCAGGAAAATAATATTCACAGAGAAAATTAGACTCTGAAACATAACAATCATTATGGGCTTACGTTAATTTCTGTTGCACTATGGTTTTTAGCTAAGAGTAAGCAGAATGTAGAGGGCAAGTTGCCCACATTGCTTATAGTAGCAGCAGATGTAGCACGGCATGGGGCGGTAGCTGCAGGATAGATGTTATGACCCCAATGGCAGAGGGTCTCAGAAATAATTTCTAAGTCTGCAAACACAAAAACCAGCTCATAGGGCAGTGGTAACTGGGCTGACCATATATCTAATCCTAGCACCACAAATAACAGCAGCCGGGGAACGTACCTACGTTGATTCTAGACGTCTCGCGCCAGCCAGAGAACTAGCTAACCCTAGAAGGGAAAATAAAGACCTTTCTTGCCTCCAGAGAAAATACCCCAAAAGTTGGATACAAGCCCCCAACAAATAATAACGGTGAGGTAAGAGGAAAAGACAAACATAAGAATGAGCTAGGTATTTAGCAAAGAGAGGCCCACTAGCTAATAGCAGAATATAGAAAGATAACTTATATGGTCAGCAAAAACCCTATCAAAAATATCCACACTGGAAATTCAAGAACCCCCGAACCGTCTAATGGCCCGGGGGGAGAACACCAGCCCCCTAGAGCTTCCAGCAAGGTCAGGAATCACATTTAGTACAAGATGGACAAAAATGAGAGCAAGCAAATAACCCAAAAAAAACAAGAAGCAGGACTTAGCTTAATTTTGCACGAACCAGGACCAGCAGATAGGAGCAAACAGAATGTGTCTGATTACAACGATGCCAGGCACTGGACTAAGGATCCAGGAGGTTTATATAGCAACACCCCTGAACTAACGACCCAGGTGGGTGCAACCTGAGGGAAGAAAATCCCAGAGTCATATCACAAGTAACCACAAGAGGGAGCCAAAAAGTCTAATTCACAACAGATAGACCCTCGCCTTCTCCTGTAATGTGCTGGTTCGCTACATGAATGAGTGGGTCCTGGCTGGGCTTTGGTGTTGGTGCTGTGAGGGCTGTGAGGGCCTTATACTTGAGCAGGAGACCTGTAACCAGTAGTTTTGGCTGGCCAAGACACAGTCTTTACTAAACGGTAACTCGGTAAGGGTTATATAGAAGAGGTAGCAGGTACAAAGTCTTATGGACCTTTACTTCACAGTATAAAGCATTTTCACATCCAGTTTCCTTCTACTGTAGCCTCACCAAGACCAAAAAAGCACAGTGTCTCGCCTTCTTCACAGCCCATATTGTCACTACACTCCTTGTCAGCAAAAGAGATGAGAGAACTTGTTCAGAAACATTTCACCAATCTCAAATTCAGCTTGAATCTAGCTCATTCGGATTCATTTTCAGATTCCGAAGAAGAATTTTCTCTCAAAGTAATCAAAAATCGGGTACAGTTCAGTAAATAATCACGTTTCCACTAATTTTTTTGTTACAACTTTGGCCAGAATAGTGGTGCTGCATGATGAATGGGGGTCGTGTTTGATGAGGGGAGGGGATGGATTGAGGTCAGAGGAGCGGCTGAGTGTTTTTTTTTAATTTAAGTTAATGTGTGTAGATTCTGGCAGCTAATCAAGAAGCAGAAACCATCCACAATGTACAGACACAAGGGCTTCTATCATTGGCTGCCAAAGTCACATGTTCCTCCTCATATAAAAAGCAGACATGTTTTTATGCTGGTGCCATTATCTAAGCGCAACATTGCAGAGACTCTGTTCCTGATGCAAGTTATATAGTTAGATAAAATCCTGCCCTGTATAAAATTAATCTTCCAGCAACTAACTATTTTGTGCTAACAGTTTTGTGCAGGCAAGTGTACACATTTCCTAATCCAAATCGTTTGGGCTCATAATTTATTGCATTCAGGACTCAGGAGGTCACATCTACTAATAAAAATAATTTGGGCTAATATTGTTGTGCAGGCCAGAGTCTGTATTTCATATTCAAAATTGTTTGGGCAAATATTGTTGTGCAGGCAAGAGTCCACATTTACTAATCAAAATTATCTTGGCTAATATGGTTGCAGTCAGGACTCAGGAGGTCACATTTGCTAAACAAAATCATATGGTCCGATATTGATGTGCAGGCACGATGCCCCATTTCCTAATCAAAATTTAATGGGCTTATATTGGTGTGTAGGCACAACACCACATTTCCTAATCAAAATTGTCTGGGCTAATATTGTAGAGCAGACATGAGGACACATAACCTAATCAAAATCAAAATTGATTGGCTAATAGTGGGGTGCTGGCAAAAGGCCCTGTTTTCCAATCAAAATGATTTGGGCTAATATTGGTGTGCAAGCACCAGGCCACATTTCCTAATCACAATTGTTTGGGATTAAACTCTAGTGCAGGCACCAGGACTCATTTAAAAAAATGGGCTAATACTCTGGTACATGCACCATGCCTCATTTCATAATCTAAATTGTTTGACCTAATACTCTTGTGAAGGCACCATGCCTCATTTCTTAATCCAAATTGTTGGGGCTAAAATTATGGTGCAGGTAACGGGCCTCATTTCATAATCAAAATCATTTGGCCTAATACTCTGGTGCATTTCATAATTCAGCATCTAAATCTTTTGTGCTAATTCTGTGGTCGAGACACACTATCTCAGCCAATAAATACTGATTATTAACTTAGTGACCGGTGACTGCCAAGGCTGGGCCTAGTTTTGTGAAACAGCTGGTTAAGAGTGGGGAAGGGTACACCCAACATGAGTGGATGAAAGCAAGGTTGTGGTGGAAGAGGGAAAAGGCTTGGTTTTTTAGGTGTATGCAGAATAGGTGGTAATGTTACTAAAAGATCTACTGAACAAACACTGGCTCTTCGTATTCAAAGACAAATTACAATGTCTGTTATTGGATGGGCTACTCAACTCTCTTTCTATGGCAGCCGCACCGCAGTATGCTTGTAGATGAGGGACAGAAAGAACATGTGCTCCAGAGGATGGCTAGCAATGCATCAAGTGGCCTCTCCTTTCAATGGACAGCCAGATACACATTTTCATCAGGACACCACCAGCAGCGCTGAATAAATGTTCAGACAGAACGCTGGTTGCTGGGCAATTACAAAACCTCCAAGGCATGTGAGGCGAGCTCTGGCCACTCTTATACAGGTGCTTCTTACAAAATTAGAATATCATCAAAAAGTTAATTTATTTCAGTTCGTCAAAAGAAAAAGTGAAACCCATATATTATATAGAGTCATTACAAATAGAGTGATGTATTTTCAAGTGTTTATGTCTGTTAATGTTGATGATTATGGCTTACAGCCAATGAAAATTCTCTTAACTCTGATGAACTCTCCATATGGAATGGCTGCAATGGTATGGAAAGTGTGGCAGCTATCTGCACGTAATGTAGTAAGCCATGGTGTCAGGACATTATGGATGTTTCTTGCTCTCTGATTGTCTAGCCGCAATGTGCACACATAAATGTAGGAAAAATTTTTTTACAATAACGCTGTGCCTTTGAGTTCTGCAAACCCCTTCGCATCATCACACACGTGCCAAACGCTCATGATACACCACCATTATCATTACTAAAGGGCTGAAAATACTTTTGTGGCATTGCAATTTTCCCACACTTTTACTAGATGTTACCGATTTTTACCGATTTTATTTACAGTTTACTTGTGTTTCCGATCACAAATCCGAATGTGCCATATTCGTGCCGAATTTATGTTTGGCGATCGTTTTCCAAACAAATTAGCTGATCACTAATCAGGAGCTTTGTCCATTTTATATGCCAAATGAAGACCAATAATGTCATATATATGTCACCTTATATAAAAATAGTACTGCATACCTGTCATGTAATAATGCTTTCCAATACACACATATGGACATCTATATTTTAGGCACACATTTACACACACACATTCTCTAAATTTGTGCACCTACTACATACACATATATGCACACATAGATGCAGACAATCTGCATTCCTATATACAACCACAGACATGTTAATACATTCTTCGTACATGCACACACTTATGCTCACCTAAATACACACTTTACATACTGTTCATAGATAGGGGTCAGCTTCTTACTTTTCAGGTTCTGGGCTGCTCTGTGGACTCCACTGAGGGGAAGAAACAGGGACTAACGTGAGAAGTTGTAGGAACTATAGTGAATAAGATGGCTGGAAACAGACATTTCTATATCTACATCTTTATTTTACCAAATAGCTAAACTAGAGAATCACGACAGTGCAATTAACCCCTTCCCGACCCATGACGCCACGTAGGCGTCATGAAAGTCGGTGCCAATCCGACCCATGACGCCTATGTGATGTCATGGCGGGAACGCTTCCCTGCGGGTCCGGTGACCGGGGTCATTCAAATGTCACCAGACCTGCAGGTGCAGGGGAACCTGCACTTCACCCCAGGGGGAGTGGATTTGCCCCCCCGGGTCTACGATCGCTCCGGGTGAACTTTTTTTAACCCCCTCCAGCTCTGATTGGAGCTAGCGTCCATGTGACACTAGCACTCCAATCAGATGTGGAGGGGCGGAGAAAAACAGTGTCTGCCTCCCTCCTCAGCTTCATCCCATCCGTGGAAGCTGAGGAGCGATGTGCCCGACTGCTCACCTGCCCCCCCAGACACCGCGATCGCCGCCGCCGCTGCTGCATACCTCTTCAGAGCGCCGCCGCTGCCGCTACCATCGCCTCCCCCACTGCTACCGCCAGCACCACCGCTGCTGCTGAGGACAGGTACCTCCCCTCTCCTGTCCTCCACTCCCCCAACCTCCGCTCCCTCCCCCCTGCCCCCTTGATCACCCCCTGCTCCGGTGATCACCCCCCTGCCCCCCTTTATCACCTGCTGCTGCTCTACTTTCTTTTCTCCTACCGCCCCCTGCATCTGTCAGCCCCACCTCCCCTGGTGATCACCCTCTTCAGTGATCACCGCTAATCACCCCCTGCCCCCCCCGATCACCCCCTATCCCCCCTGATCACCCCCTGTCCACCTGAACACCCCTCTGCACCCCTTTATCACCTGCTGCTGATGTGTTTTCTTCTCTCCTACCACGCCCTGTGTCTGTCAGCCCCTCCTCCCCTGGTGATCACCCTCTTTAGTGATCACCGCTAATCACCCCCTGCCCCCCCTGATCACCCCCTATCCCCCCTGATCACCCCCTGTCCACCTGATCACCCCTCTGCACCCCTTTATCACCTGCTGCTGCTTTGTTTTCTTCTCTCCTACCACGCCCTGTGTCTGTCAGCCCCTCCTCCCCTGGTGATCACCCTCTTTAGTGATCACCGCTAATCATCCCCTTCCCCCTGATCACCCCCTACCCCCCGATCACACCCTGCCCCCCCTGTCCACCTGATCACCCCTCTGTCCCCTTTATCACCTGCTGCTGCTGTGTTTTCTTCTCTCCTACCGCCCCCTGCGTCTGTCAGCCCCTTCTCCCCTGGTGATCACCCTCTTCAGTGATCACCGCTAATCACCCCCTGCCCCCCCTGATCACCCCCTATCCCCCCTGATCACCCCCTGCCCCCCTGTCCACCTGATCACCCCTCTGCCCTCCCTTTATCACCTGCTGCTGCTGTGTTTTCTTCTCTCTTACCGCCCCCTGTGTCTGTCAGCCCCTCCTCTCCTGGTGATCACCCTCTTTAGTGATCACCGCTAATCATCCCCTGCCCCCCTGATCACCCCCTACCCTCTGATCACCCCCTTCCCCCCCTGTCCACCTGATCACCACTCTGCCCCCCTTTATCACCTGCTGCTGCTGTTTTCTTCTCTCCTACCACCCCCTGTGTCTGTCAGCCCCTCCTCCCCTGGTGATCACCCTCTTTAGTGATCTGTTATGACCCCAGTGGACAGGGTCTCATAGGAACGTGTAAGTCTGCGAGATTCAAAAATCCAGCTCATAGGGCTGTGGTAACTGGGTTGACCAAATAGCTACTCCTAACGCCAACACTAGAAGTAGCCGGGGATCATGCCTACGGTGATCGCTAGATGACTCGCGCCAGCCGGAGAATCTAACTACCCCTAGGAGAAGAAAACAAAGACCTCTCTTGCCTCCAGAGAAAGGGACCCCAAAGCAAGATACAAGCCCCCCACAAACAATAACGGCGAGGTAAGAGGAAATGACAAACACAGAAATGAACCAGGTTCAGCAAAGAGAGGCCAGCTTACTAATAGCAGAATATAGCAAGATAACTTATCTGGTCAACAAAAACCCTATAAAAATCCACGCTGGAGATTCAAGAACCCCCGAACCGTCTAACGGTCCGGGGGGAGAACACCAGCCCCCTAGAGCTTCCAGCAAAGGTCAGGATACAGATTGGAACAAGCTGGACAAAAATACCAAACAAAACAAAAGCAAAAAGCAAGGAAGCAGACTTAGCTTGAAATACAGGAACCAGGATCATAGGACAAGAGCACAACAGATTAGCTCTGATTTCAACGATGCCAGGCATTGAACTGAAGGTCCAGGGAGCTTATATAGCAACGCCCCTGAACTAACGGCCCAGGTGAGGATATAGGAAAAGACAGAAGCTCCAGAGTCAAATCACTAATGACCACTAGAGGGAGCAAAAAGCAAAATCACAACAGTACCCCCCCCTTAGTGAGGGGTCACCGAACCCTCACCGCGACCACCAGGGCGATCAGGACGAGCGGCGTGAAAGGCACGAACTAAATCGGCCGCATGAACATCAGAGGCGACCACCCAGGAATTATCTTCCTGACCATAGCCCTTCCACTTGACCAGGTACTGAAGCCTCCGCCTGGAGAGACGAGAATCCAAGATCTTCTCCACCACGTACTCCAACTCGCCCTCAACCAACACCGGAGCAGGAGGCTCAGCAGAAGGAACCACAGGCACAACGTACCGCCGCAACAAGGACCTATGAAACACGTTGTGGATAGCAAACGACACAGGAAGATCCAGGCGAAAGGATACAGGATTAAGGATTTCCAATATCTTGTAAGGACCAATAAAACGAGGTTTAAATTTGGGAGAGGAAACCTTCATAGGAACAAAGCGGGAAGAAAGCCACACCAAATCCCCAACATGTAGTCGGGGACCCACACCGCGGCGGCGGTTGGCAAAGCGCTGAGCCCTCTCCTGTGACAACTTCAAGTTGTCTACCACAAGATTCCAGATCCGCTGCAACCTATCCACCACAGAATCCACCCCAGGGCAGTCAGAAGGTTCCACATGACCCGAAGAAAAACGAGGGTGGAAACCAGAGTTGCAGAAAAACGGCGAAACCAAGGTGGCGGAACTAGCCCGATTATTAAGGGCAAACTCAGCCAACGGCAAGAAGGTCACCCAATCGTCCTGATCAGCAGAGACAAAACACCTCAAATAAGCCTCCAAAGTCTGATTAGTTCGCTCCGTCTGTCCATTAGTCTGAGGAAGGAAAGCAGACGAAAACGACAAGTCAATGCCCATCCTACTACAAAAGGATCGCCAGAATCTGGAAACGAACTGGGATCCTCTGTCTGACACAATATTCTCAGGGATGCCGTGCAAACGAACCACGTTCTGGAAAAACACAGGAACCAGATCGGAAGAGGAAGGCAGCTTAGGCAAAGGAACCAAATGGACCATCTTGGAGAAGCGATCACATATCACCCAGATAACAGACATGCCTTGAGACACCGGAAGATCAGAAATGAAATCCATGGAGATATGTGTCCAAGGTCTCTTAGGGACAGGCAAGGGCAAGAGCAACCCGCTGGCACGAGAACAGCAAGGCTTAGCTCGAGCACAAGTCCCACAGGACTGTACAAATGACCGCACATCCCTAGACAAGGAAGGCCACCAAAAGGATCTGACCACCAGATCTCTGGTGCCAAAAATTCCTGGGTGACCTGCCAACACCGAGGAATGAACCTCGGAAATGACTCTGCTGGTCCACTTATCAGGCACAAACAGTCTGTCAGGTGGACAAGAATCAGGCCTATCAGCCTGAAATCTCTGCAACACACGTCGCAGATCTGGAGAAATAGCTGACAAGATAATACCATCCTTAAGAATACCAACAGGTTCAGCGACTCCAGGAGCATCAGGCACAAAGCTCCTGGAAAGAGCATCGGCCTTCACATTTTTTGAACCTGGTAAATACGAGACAACAAAGTCAAAACGGGAGAAAAACAATGACCAGCGGGCCTGTCTAGGATTCAGGCGTTTAGCAGACTCGAGATACATCAGATTTTTGTGATCAGTCAAGACCACCACACGATGCTTAGCACCCTCGAGCCAATGACGCCACTCCTCAAATGCCCATTTCATGGCCAACAACTCCCGATTGCCCACATCATAATTTCGCTCCGCAGGCGAAAACTTCCTAGAGAAAAAGGCGCAAGGTCTCATAACAGAGCAACCAGGGCCTCTCTGCGACAAAACGGCCCCTGCTCCAATCTCTGAAGCATCCACCTCAACCTGAAAGGGAAGCGAGACATCAGGCTGGCAAAAAACAGGCGCCGAAGTAAACCGACGTTTCAACTCCTGGAAAGCCTCCACGGCAGCAGGAGCCCAATTAACCACATCGGAGCCCTTCTTGGTCATATCCGTCAAAGGTTTCACAATGCTAGAAAAGTTAGCGATAAAACGACGGTAGAAGTTAGCGAAACCCAAGAACTTCTGAAGACTCTTAACTGACGAGGGCTGAGTCCAATCAAGAATAGCTCGGACCTTGACTGGGTCCATCTCCACAGCAGAAGGGGAAAAAATGAACCCCAAAAAGGGAACCTTCTGTACACCAAAAAGACACTTTGAGCCCTTGACAAACAAAGAATTTTCACGCAAAATTTTAAAGACCATCCTGACCTGCTCCACATGCGAGTCCCAATTATCAGAAAAAAACAGAATATCATCCATATAAACGATCAAAAATTTATCCAGATAGTTCCGGAAAATGTCATGCATAAAGGACTGAAAAACTGAAGGGGCATTAGAGAGCCCAAAAGGCATCACCAAGTACTCAAAATGACCTTCGGGCGTATTGAATGCGGTTTTCCATTCATCCCCTTGCTTAATGCGCACAAGGTTGTACGCACCACGAAGGTCTATCTTGGTAAACCACTTGGCACCTTTAATCCGGGCAAACAAGTCAGACAACAGCGGCAAAGGATACTGAAATTTGACAGTGATCTTATTTAAAAGCCGATAGTCAATACAAGGCCTCAAAGATCCGTCCTTTTTAGCCACAAAAAGGAATCCCGCACCAAGAGGGGAAGAAGACGGACGGATGTGTCCTTTCTCCAGAGACTCCTTGATATATGAACGCATAGCGGTATGTTCAGGTATCGACAGATTAAACAGTCTTCCCTTAGGAAATTTACTGCCTGGAATCAAATCTATTGCACAGTCACATTCCCTATGAGGAGGCAATGCACTGGACCTGGACTCGCTAAAGACATCCTGATAATCAGACAAATACTCCGGAACTTCCGAAGGCGTAGAAGAAGCAATAGACACAGGAAGGGAATCCTCATGAATACCACGACAGCCCCAACTAGACACTGACATAGCCTTCCAGTCAAGGACTGGATTATGGGTCTGTAACCATGGCAGCCCCAAAACAACCAAATCATGCATTTTATGTAGAACGAGAAAACGTATCACCTCGCGGTGTTCAGGAGTCATGCACATGGTAACCTGTGTCCAATACTGCGGTTTATTTTCTGCTAATGGCGTAGCATCAATACCCCTAAGAGGGATAGGATTTTCTAATGGTTCAAGAATAAAACCACAGCGCTTAGCAAATGAGAGATCCATAAGACTCAGGGCAGCACCTGAATCTACAAACGCCATGACAGGATAAGATGACAGTGAGCAAATCAAAGTTACAGACAGAATAAACTTAGGATGCAAATTACCAACGGTGACAGGACTAACAACCTTAGATATACGTTTAGAGCATGCTGAGATAACATGTGTAGAATCACCACAGTAGTAGCACAAGCCATTCCGGCGTCTATGAATTTTCCTCTCATTTCTAGTCAGGATTCTATCACATTGCATCAAATCAGGTGTCCGTTCAGACAACACCATGAGGGAATTTGCGGTTTTTCTATCACATTGCATCACATCAGGTGTCTGTTCAGACAACAACATGAGGGAATTTGCGGTTTTGCGCTCCCGCAACCGCCGGTCAATTTGAATAGCCAGGGACATGGTATCATTCAGACCTGTGGGAATGGGAAAACCCACCATAACATTCTTAATGGCCTCAGAAAGGCCATTTCTAAAATTAGCGGCCAGTGCACAGTCGTTCCAATGTGTCAGCACGGACCATTTCCGAAATTTTTGGCAATACACCTCAGCCTCGTCCTGGCCCTGAGACATAGCCAGCAAGGCTTTCTCTGTCTGAATCTCAAGATTGGGTTCCTCATAAAGTAAACCGAGCACCAGAAAAAACGCATCAATATCAGCCAATGCCGGATCTCCTGGCGCCAACGAAAAAGCCCAATCTTGAGGGTCACCCCGTAAGAATGAAATAACAATTTTTACTTGTTGAGCAGAGTCTCCAGACGAACAAGGTTTCAGGGACAAAAACAATTTACAATTATTCCTGAAATTCCTAAACTTAAATCGGTCTCCTGAAAACAGTTCAGGAATCGGAATCTTGGGTTCAGACCTAGGATTTCTGGTAACATAATCTTGTATACCCTGCACACGAGCGGCAAGCTGGTCCACACTTGTAATCAAGGTCTGGACATTCATGTCTGCAGCAAGCTTAAGCCACTCTGAGGTAAAGGGGAAAAGAAAAAAAAAAAAAAAAAAAAAAAAATGAGAGAGGGAAAAAAAAAAACTCAAAATTTTCTTTCTTATAATCCCACTTCTGCAATGCATTAAACATTTAATACTGGCCTGGCATACTGTTATGACCCCAGTGGACAGGGTCTCAGAGGAACGTGTAAGTCTGCGAGATTCAAAAATCCAGCTCATAGGGCTGTGGTAACTGGGTTGACCAAATAGCTACTCCTAACGCCAACACTAGAAGTAGCCGGGGATCATGACTACGGTGATCGCTAGATGACTCGCGCCAGCCGGAGAATCTAACTACCCCTAGGAGAAGAAAACAAAGACCTCTCTTGCCTCCAGAGAAAGGGACCCCAAAGCAAGATACAAGCCCCCCACAAACAATAACGGCGAGGTAAGAGGAAATGACAAACACAGAAATGAACCAGGTTCAGCAAAGAGAGGCCAGCTTACTAATAGCAGAATATAGCAAGATAACTTATCTGGTCAACAAAAACCCTATAAAAATCCACGCTGGAGATTCAAGAACCCCCGAACCGTCTAACGGTCCGGGGGGAGAACACCAGCCCCCTAGAGCTTCCAGCAAAGGTCAGGATACAGATTGGAACAAGCTGGACAAAAATACCAAACAAAACAAAAGCAAAAAGCAAGGAAGCAGACTTAGCTTGAAATACAGGAACCAGGATCATAGGACAAGAGCACAACAGATTAGCTCTGATTTCAACGATGCCAGGCATTGAACTGAAGGTCCAGGGAGCTTATATAGCAACGCCCCTGAACTAACGGCCCAGGTGAGGATATAGGAAAAGACAGAAGCTCCAGAGTCAAATCACTAATGACCACTAGAGGGAGCAAAAAGCAAAATCACAACAGTGATCACCGCTAATCACCCCCTGCCCCCCCTGATCACCCCCTGCCCCCCCCGTCCACCTGATCACCCCTCTGCCCCCCTTATCACCTGCTGCTGCTGTGTTTTCTTCTCTTCTACCGCCCCTGCGTCTGTCAGCCCCTCCTCCCCTGGTGATCACCCTCTTCAGTGATCACCGCTAATCACCCCCTGCCCCCCCTGATCACCCCCTGCCCCCTAATCACCCCTGCCCCCTGATCACGTGCTGCTGCCAGCTTCATCTCCATCTGACGCTGCATCTCCTCAGCCCCTTCCTGTCCCACTGCGCCTGACAGTCCCCCACGCCTGACAGCCCCCCACGCCTGACAGCCCCCCGCGCATCTGACAGCTCCCCGCACCTGATAGCCTCCTCCTGCAGAAGAGTTTCACCAAACACTCGCACATACACATGCACACGCAACACTGTAATAAAGTTTAGATTTTTTTTACACACGCACACACACCACACACACAATGTCCCACTCATCCCAGTCATCCCAGTCACAAAGGTTGTACTCAGCTGAGGAGGCATATTCCTTTCTTGCCTCCAAAGCTGATAGTGAGGGAGAGGACCCCACTTTTCTGTATTCCTCCCATTCTTCCTCCTCCAGTGACATGGACTCGCCACCTCCAAGATGTTGCAGGACGAGAAATCGCCCGGAGCCCAGGGAAGAAGAGCCGGAGCCCAGGAGAGAAGACCCACAGCCAAGTGTAAGTAACCCCCAACCTAGTGCTAGTCACACCCAACCTAGCACTAGTGCCCCCACCTGGACCCCCATCCCTGAAAATTTTGCTCCACGGATTCCTGATTTCATTCCCCAATCAGGAATCCAATTCGAGACTGCCAACCTCAGGGAAATAGACATTTTCAAAGTCTTTTTCTAGGAGTCAATTGTCAGTCTCATGGTGAAGCAAACAAACTTATATGCCCTGCAATTTTTTGCCCAAAACCCAAGTTCATCATTTACTACTTGGAATCCCGTTGACTCCGTAGAAATGATGAAATATTGGGGACTGGTCCTTCACATGGGGATTGTGAAGAAACCAGAAATTCGCCAATACTGGAGTACTGATATTTTATATCAAACTCCAATATATGGCATGGTTATGAATCGCAAACATTTTGAGGCGATTCATAAATTTCTTCATTTTAGGGACAATACGGACATCCTTCCCCGCGATGACCCGAATTTTGATAGACTGTTCAAAATTCGGCCTGTCATAGAACACTTCAGCAACAAGTTTGCTGAAGAGTACATTCCCCAAAGGGAAATTTGTGTGGATGAATCCCTCATCCACTTCAAAGGGAGGCTTCAGTTCCGTCAGTACCTGCCCAACAAGAGGGCGAGGTACAGGATAAAACTCTACAAGAGCTGTGAGAGTACCTCAGGGTACACTCTCAACTTTAGGGTTTATCAAGGAAAGGACCGCAGTATCCAGCCCCCAGAATGTCCACCTGCTCTGGGGGTGAGTGGGAAAATATTGTGGGATTTGGTCCACCCACTGCTTGATAAAGGTTACCATCTGTATGTTGATAACTTTTATACAAGCATCCCACTCTTTCAATCCCTCTCTGCCAGACCCACCGTCGCTTGCGATACCGTGCGCAGAAACAAGAGGGGTCTTCCTTTGTTGCTAATTGGGAAGGCTCTCCCAAAGGGTGAGAGCCGGGCTCAATGTAGAAGCAACATGCTTGCGGTCAAGTTCAAAGACAAATGGGACGTCTTTTTCTTAACCACAATCCATGGTCCCGGCACCACGGCCACCACCGTTCGAGGTACCCCAGCACAGGTCCACAAACCGGACTGTGCCCTGGGGTACAACAAACACATGGGGGGAGTTGATCTTTCTGATCAAGTCCTCCAGCCCTATAGTGCCATGCGGAAGATGAAGGTGAGGTATAAAAAAACTGGCTGTGCACATCGTACAAATGGCACTGTATAACGCATACGTGCTATCACAATGTGCAGGCCAGACCAACAACACCTTCCTTCAGTTCCAGGAGGCGGTGATAAAGGCCCTGATTGGAGGCATGGAAGGAGTGGGCCACAGCACCCCTGGAACTCAAAGTTCCCATATGGTACCAGGGCAACATTTTCCCTGTGAGGGGAGAGCAAAAAAAGGTGCCGGGTGTGCTATAAAAGGGGGATAAGAAGGCAAACTCGTTTCCAATGTGAGACGTGTCCCAACAAACCTGGACTGTGTTTGAATGAATGCTTCAGAATTCATCACACGTCCGTGGACTAGCCACATCCTGATATTCCACTACAGAACTCACCCACACCAGGCTGATATACACAACACCACACATAAACACCAACGTGACGTACACTAAACCACACCCCAACCTGACATACACTACACCACACCACACACACCAACCTGACGTACACTACACCACACCCCAACCTGACATACACTACACCACACACATCAACCTGACGTAGTGTGTCAGATTGGTGTGTGTGGCGTAGTGTACATCAGGTTGGTGTGTGGTGTGGTATAGTGTACTGTTGTGAATTCCATTCTCGGGATTCCTCCTGTGGTCATGAGTGGTACTGTGTGAGTTTGTTCTTGGGCTCCCTCTGGTGGCCTTTAGCGATATGGCTGGTCTTGGCTGGGCTCAGCTGTTTCATCTCCTGCTAGGCTGGGCCTATTTAACTCACCTGGACCTTTACTTGTCGCCTGCTGTCGGTGTACTCAGTCCTGATCCTGTGCTCTCCTGAATATTCCTTGTGACCAGTCTCCTGCTATGAGAAGCTAAGTTTGCTTGTTCAGTTTCTCATTATTTCCTTGACAACGTTTCTCATTATATAATGAGTTCAGCCCAGCTTGCTTTTATGTGATTTTTTGCTTGCTGGTTAGTTCTGGGATGCAGAGTGCGCCTCTCACATCGTGAGTCGGTGTGGGGGTTCTTGTATTCTCTGTGTGGTTTACTTTTGATAGTTTTTGTAGTGACCGCACAGACACCTATCTATTTTCTGCCTATCTAGTATTAGCGGGCCTCATTTGCTAAATCTGTTTCATTTCTACGTTTGTGTTTTCCCCTTGACTCACCGTTATTATTTGTGGGGGGCTATCTAAAACTTTGGGGTACATTTCTCTGAGGCAAGTGAGGTCTTTGCTTTCTCTCTAGTAGTCAGTTTCTCAGGCTGTGACGAGACGTCTAGGTTTTCAGGTAACGTTCCACAGCTGCCTTTAGTGTGTTTGGATAGGATCAGGATTGCGGTCAGTATAGCTTCCACATTCCCATAACTTGTCCTATATACTCAGGGTATATTTGTCAGGTCAGTTTGAGATCCTACCACCAGGATCATAACAGTACGGCAGGCCCGAAAGTGTTAATGCAGCTAAAGAGGGAGAAGAGAAATCTTAAGGTCATTTTTTTTTTTTCCCTCTGCACTGTGTTTTGCCTCTCTCCTCCCCTTAATCTCTGGGTGGTTCTGTATGCAGCTACTAATATGGACATTCAGAGTCTGTCTTCTAGTGTGGATCATCTCACTGCAAGGGTACAGGGCATTCAGGATTATGTAGTCCGTAGTCCTATGTCAGAGCCTAAAATACCTATTCCTCAGCTGTTTTCCGGAGATAGATCTAGGTTTTTGAACTTTAAGAATAATTGTAAGTTATTTCTTTCTCTGAGACCTCGCTCATCTGGCGACTCTGTTCAGCAAGTCAAAATTGTTATTTCTTTGTTGCGGGGTGACCCTCAAGATTGGGCATTCTCTTTGGCGCCAGGAGATCCGGCACTGCTAAATGTTGATGCGTTTTTTTCTGGCGCTTGGAGTGCTTTATGAGGAACCAAATCTGGTAGACCAAGCAGAGAAGGTTTTGCTGGCTCTCTCTCAGGGTCGGGATGAAGCAGAGGTTTATTGTCAGAAGTTTAGGAAGTGGTCAGTGCTCACTCAGTGGAATGAGTGCGCCCTGGCGGCGATTTTCAGAAAGGGTCTTTCTGAAGCCCTTAAAGATGTTATGGTGGGGTTCCCCACGCCGGCTGGTCTGAATGAGTCAATGTCTTTGGCCATTCAGATTGATCGGCGTTTGCGGGAGCGCAAACCTGTGCACCCTCTGGCGGTATTTTCTGAGCAGAAACCTGAGCCTATGCAATGTGACATGTCATGATTCCCAATGGCAGGGACATGGGCAAAAACGGACTAGCTCTAGGAAGATGGTATCTCAGGTAACCGCGATGCTGAACCTAACACGCAAATAAAAGTAGCCAGGGGGTGTGCCTACGTTGTATCCCTAGACACCTCGCGCCAGCCGGAGAGCTAACTACCCCTATACGAGGAATACACAGACCTGGCTTGCCTCCAGGGAAACCCCAAAAGTTATAGTAGCCCCCCACATGTAATAACGGTTAGGTAAGAGGAAAACACAAACGCAGTATGAATATAGATTCAGCAAAGTGAGGCCCTCTGACTAGATAGATGAAAATACAAAAGAGGACTTTGCGGTTAGCTCAAAACCCTAAGCAGCCATCCTGAAACCACCTTAACTCCGTTATCAACTCATGACACCGGAGTAGTAATTTCAGATCACTAGAGCTTCCAGCAGCACGAGAAATATAAATGCATGCTGGACAAAACAAACACAAAAAGCCAAAGATTTCAACTTAGCTGAATTGCAGACTTGGAGCAGGTAGCAAGCAACAGAGATGCTCTGGTAACATTGATTGCCGGCACTAGAGTGACTGAGAAGCCAGACTAAATAGGAAACTCCCAATTTCCTGATGAAAACAGGTGCACTGGAAACACAAGACCAAAGTCAACCAGTACCACCAGTAGCCACCAGAGGGAGCCAAAAACAGAATTCACAACAGTACCCCCCCCTTAAGGAGGGGGCACCGAACCCTCATGAGAACCACCAGGGCGATCTGGATGGGCCCTATGAAAGGCGCGAACCAAATCAGAGGCATGAACATCAGAGGCAGTCACCCAAGAATTATCCTCCTGACCGTATCCCTTCCATTTAACCAGATATTGAAGTCTCCGTCTGGAAATACGAGAGTCCAAAATCTTCTCCACAACATACTCCAATTCACCTTCCACCAGCACAGGAGCAGGAGGCTCAACAGAAGGAACAACCGGTACCTCGTACCTCCGCAACAACGACCTATGGAAAACATTATGAATGGTGAAAGATGCTGGAAGGTCCAAACGAAAAGATACAGGATTAAGAATCTCCAAAATCCTATAAGGACCTATGAACCGAGGTTTGAACTTAGGAGAAGAGACCTTCATAGGGACAAAACGAGAAGACAACCACACCAAGTCTCCAACACGGAGATGATGACCCACACGACGATGACGATTAGCAAACTGCTGAGTCTTCTCCTGAGACAACTTCAAATTGTCCACCACATGACTCCAAATCCGGTGCAGTCTATCCACCACAGAATCCACTCCAGGACAATCCGAAGACTCCACCTGACCAGACGAAAAACGAGGGTGAAACCCTGAATTGCAAAAGAAAGGAGAAACCAGAGTAGCAGAACTGGCCCGATTATTGAGGGCAAACTCTGCCAACGGCAAAAAGGCGACCCAATCATCCTGATCAGCAGACACAAAACACCTCAAATACGTCTCCAAGGTCTGATTAGTTCGCTCCGTCTGGCCATTAGTCTGAGGATGGAACGCAGATGAAAAAGACAAATCAATGCCCATCCTGGCACAGAACGCTCGCCAGAACCTAGACACAAATTGAGATCCTCTGTCAGGCACGATGTTTTCCGGGATACCATGTAAGCGAACCACATTCTGAAAAAATAAAGGAACCAACTCCGATGAAGAAGGCAATTTGGGCAAGGGTACCAAATGAACCATCTTAGAAAAACGGTCACACACCACCCAAATGACGGACATTTTCTGAGAAACCGGGAGATCCGAGATAAAGTCCATAGAGATGTGCGTCCACGGCCTCTTCGGAATAGGCAAGGACAACAACAATCCACTAGCCCGAGAACAGCAAGGCTTGGCCCGAGCACAAACATCACAAGACTGTACAAAGGTACGCACATCCCGAGACAGGGAAGGCCACCAGAAGGACCTGGCCACCAAATCTCTGGTACCAAAAATTCCAGGGTGGCCCACCAACACAGAAGAATGAACCTCTGAGATGACTCTACTGGTCCACTCATCTGGAACAAACAATCTCCCAGACGGACAACGATCAGGCCTATCAGTCTGAAACTCCTGCAAAGCACGTCGCAAGTCTGGGGAGACAGCAGACAAAATCACTCCATCCTTAAGGATACCCGTAGGCTCAGAATCACCAGAGGAGTCAGGCTCAAAACTCCTAGAAAGAGCATCTGCCTTCACATTTTTCGAGCCCGGCAAGTATGAAACCACAAAATTAAACCGAGAGAAAAACATTGACCAGCGCGCCTGTCTAGGATTCAGACGCCTGGCGGACTCAAGGTAAATCAGATTCTTGTGATCAGTCAAGACCACCACCTGATGTCTAGCACCCTCAAGCCAATGACGCCACTCCTCAAATGCCCACTTCATAGCCAAGAGCTCCCGATTACCGACATCATAATTTCGCTCGGCGGGCGAAAACTTTCGAGAGAAAAATGCACATGGTCTCATCACTGAGCAATCGGGACTTTTCTGCGACAAAATCGCCCCCGCTCCAATCTCGGAAGCATCAACCTCAACCTGAAAAGGGAGCGAAACATCAGGCTGGCGCAACACAGGGGCAGAAGAAAAGCGGCGCTTAAGCTCCCGAAAGGCCTCCACAGCCGCAGAGGACCAATTGGCAACATCAGCACCCTTCTTAGTCAAATCAGTCAGAGGTTTAGCAACACTTGAAAACCCAGTTATAAATCGACGATAGAAATTAGCAAAGCCCAAGAACTTCTGAAGACTCTTCAGGGAAGTAGGCTGCGTCCAATCACAAATAGCCCGAACCTTGACAGGATCCATCTCAACAGAAGAAGGGGAAAAAATATACCCCAAAAAGGAGATCTTCTGAACCCCAAAGATACACTTTGAACCCTTTACAAACAGAGAATTGGACCGCAAAACCTGAAAAACCTTCCTAACCTGTTGAACATGCGACTCCCAGTCATCCGAAAAAATCAAAATATCATCCAAATACACAATCATAAATTTATCCAGGTATTTACGGAAAATATCGTGCATAAAGGACTGAAAGACTGAAGGAGCATTAGAAAGACCAAAAGGCATTACCAAATACTCAAAATGGCCCTCGGGCGTATTAAATGCAGTTTTCCACTCATCTCCCTGCTTGATCCGCACCAAATTATACGCACCCCGAAGATCAACCTTAGAGAACCACTTTGCCCGTTTAATATGAGCAAATAAATCAGTCAGTAGTGGCAAAGGATACTGGTATTTGACTGTAATCTTATTCAACAGGCGATAATCAATACAGGGCCTCAGGGAGCCATCTTTTTTACCCACAAAAAAAAACAACTGCTCCTAAAGGGGATGAGGATGGACGGATATGTCCCTTTTCCAAGGACTCCTTAATATACTCTCGCATAGCAGCATGCTCAGGCACAGATAGATTGAACAAACGACCCTTGGGAAACTTGCTGCCCGGAATCAAGTCTATAGCACAATCGCAATCCCGGTGAGGGGGGAGAGAACTAAGTTTAGGCTCCTCAAAAACATCACCATAATCAGACAAAAATGCCGGAATTTCAGAGGGAGTAGATGAAGCAATGGAAACCAAAGGTACTTCCCCATGAGCCCCCTGACATCCCCAGCTTAACACAGACATTGTTTTCCAGTCAAGGACTGGATTATGAGTTTGCAACCATGGCAATCCAAGCACTAAGACATCATGCAAGTTATGCAACACAAGGAAGCGAATCACCTCCCGATGGTCAGGAGTCATACACATAGTCACTTGTGTCCAGAACTGTGGTTTATTCCTAGCCAAAGGTGTGGAGTCGATACCCTTCAGAGGGATAGGAACTTCCAAAGGCTCTAGGCTAAACCCACAACGTCTGGCAAAGGACCAATCCATAAGACTCAAGGAAGCGCCAGAATCCACATAGGCATCCACAGTAATAGTTGATAATGAACAGATCAAAGTTACAGACAAAATAAACTTAGACTGTAAGGTGCCAATTGCAAAAGACTTATCAACCTTTTTTGTGCGTTTAGAGCATGCTGATATAACATGAGCAGAATCACCACAGTAGAAGCACAACCCATTTTTACGCCTATAATTCTGCCGTTCACTTCTGGACAGAATTCTATCACATTGCATAATCTCCGGTGCCTGCTCAGAAGACACCGCCAAATGGTGCACAGGTTTGCGCTCCCGCAAACGCCGATCAATCTGAATAGCCATAGTCATGGATTCATTCAGACCTGTGGGCGTAGGAAACCCCACCATGACATCTTTAACGGCGTCAGAGAGACCTTCTCTGAAATTCGCCGCCAGGGCGCACTCATTCCACTGAGTAAGCACAGACCATTTTCGAAATTTTTGACAATATACTTCAGCTTCATCATGCCCTTGAGAGAGGGCTAGCAAGGCCTTTTCAGCCTGAATCTCCAAATTAGGTTCCTCATAGAGCAACCCCAGTGCCAGAAAAAACGCATCCACATTGAGCAGCGCAGGATCCCCTGGTGCCAATGCAAATGCCCAATTCTGGGGGTCACCCCGCAACAAGGCAATAACAATTTTAACCTGCTGAGCGGGGTCTCCAGCGGAACGAGATCTCATAGAAAGATACAATTTACAATTGTGCTTAAAATTCAAAAAGCGAGATGTATCTCCAGAAAAGAACTCAGGTATAGGGATCTTGGGTTCAGACATAGGAGCATGTATCACATAAACTTGGATATTTTGAACCTTAGAGGCAAGAGTATTAAGATTAGAAGCTAAACTCTGGATATCCATTTCTCAACAGCAGAGATCTGAGCCATTCAGGGGTTAAGAGGAGAGGAAAAAAAAAAAAAAAAGACAACAGATTGCAATTATGGCTAGACAGAACCTCTGAGTAAAAAAAAAGGGTCTCTCCTTCTTTAGCCAATACCTTTAATACATTATGGCCGGCAATACTGTCATGATTCCCAATGGCAGGGACATGGGCAAAAACGGACTAGCTCTAGGAAGATGGTATCTCAGGTAACCGCGATGCTGAACCTAACACGCAAATAAAAGTAGCCAGGGGGTGTGCCTACGTTGTATCCCTAGACACCTCGCGCCAGCCGGAGAGCTAACTACCCCTATAAGAGGAATACACAGACCTGGCTTGCCTCCAGGGAAACCCCAAAAGTTATAGTAGCCCCCCACATGTAATAACGGTTAGGTAAGAGGAAAACACAAACGCAGTATGAATATAGATTCAGCAAAGTGAGGCCCTCTGACTAGATAGATGAAAATACAAAAGAGGACTTTGCGGTTAGCTCAAAACCCTAAGCAGCCATCCTGAAACCACCTTAACTCCGTTATCAACTCATGACACCGGAGTAGTAATATCAGATCACTAGAGCTTCCAGCAGCACGAGAAATATAAATGCATGCTGGACAAAACAAACACAAAAAGCCAAAGATTTCAACTTAGCTGAATTGCAGACTTGGAGCAGGTAGCAAGCAACAGAGATGCTCT
This sequence comes from Ranitomeya variabilis, assembly GCF_051348905.1. Taxonomy (NCBI): domain Eukaryota; kingdom Metazoa; phylum Chordata; class Amphibia; order Anura; family Dendrobatidae; genus Ranitomeya; species Ranitomeya variabilis. Next base: position 23,485,311 of record NC_135236.1, on the reverse strand, counting down.
GGTAACATTGATTGCCGGCACTAGAGTGACTGAGAAGCCAGACTAAATAGGAAACTCCCAATTTCCTGATGAAAACAGGTGCACTGGAAACACAAGACCAAAGTCAACCAGTACCACCAGTAGCCACCAGAGGGAGCCAAAAACAGAATTCACAACAGTGACAGGATTCTGACCAGAGTTGAACGGCAAAACCACAGACGTCAGAATGGGTTGTGCTTTTACTGTGGTGATTCTGCTCATGTTATCTCAGCATGCTCTAAGCGCAAAAAAAGGGTTGCCAAGTTTGTCACCATTGGTACTGTACAACCTAAATTCATTTTGTCTGTTACTTTGATTTGCTCTCTGTCATCCTACCCAGTTATGGCTTTTGTGGATTCAGGTGCTGCCCTGAATTTGATGGATTTGTCATTTGCCAGGTGCTGTGGTTTTATCTTGGAGCCTTTACAATTCCCTATTCCGCTAAAGGGAATTGATGCTACACCATTGGCCAAGAATAAACCTCAGTACTGGACTCAATTGACCATGTGCATGGCTCCTGTACATCAGGAGGTAATTCGCTTTCTGGTGCTACATAATTTGCATGATGTTGTCGTGTTGGGTCTGCCATGGCTGCAGGCTCATAATCCAGTCCTGGATTGGAAAGCAATGTCTGTGTCAAGTTGGGGTTGCCAGGGGATTCATGGTGATGCTCCTTTGGTGTCAATTGCTTCTTCTACTCCTTCTGAAGTCCCTGAATTTTTGTCCGACTACCAGGATGTATTTGATGAGCCCAAATCCAGTGCCCTACCTCCTCATAGGGATTGTGATTGTGCCATAAATCTGATTCCTGGCAGTAAGTTCCCTAAGGGACGACTTTTTAATTTGTCTGTACCAGAACACACCGCTATGCGGAGTTATATAAAGGAGTCCTTGGAGAAGGGACATATTCGCCCGTTCTCGTCCCCTTTGGGTGCGGGGTTCTTTTTTGTGGCCAAGAAGGATGGTTCTCTGAGACCCTGTATAGATTATCGCCTTCTAAATAACATCACGGTCAAATTTCAGTATCCCTTGCCACTGTTGTCCGATCTGTTTGCCCGGATTAGGGGGGCCAGTTGGTTCACCAAGATAGATCTTCGTGGAGCGCATAATCTTGTGTGCATAAAGCAGGGCGATGAATGGAAAACAGCATTTATTACACCCGAAGGTCATTTTGAGTACTTGGTGATGCCTTTTGGGCTTTCTAATGCCCCCTCTGTGTTTCAGTCCTTCATGCACAACATCTTCCGAGAGTACCTGGATAGATTTATGATTGTGTACCTGGATGATATTTTGGTCTTTTCTGATGATTGGGAGTCTCATGTGAAGCAGGTCAGGATGGTATTTCAGGTCGTGCGTGCCAATGCCTTGTTTGTGAAGGGCTCTAAATGTCTCTTCGGAGTCCAGAAGGTTTCCTTTTTGGGCTTTATTTTTTCTCCTTCTACTATCGAGATGGATCCAGTCAAGGTTCAGGCTATTCATGACTGGACTCAACCTACATCTGTGAAGAGTCTTCAGAAGTTCTTGAGTTTTGCTAATTTTTACCGTCGCTTCATCACTAATTTTTCTAGTGTGGTGAAGCCTTTGACGGATTTGACCAAGAAGGGTTCTGATGTGACGAATTGGTCTCCTGCGGCCGTGGAGGCCTTTCAGGAGTTGAAACGTCGGGTTTTTTCGGCTCCTGTCTTGCGCCAGCCCGATGTCTCTCTTCCCTTTCAGGTCAAGGTTGATGCTTCAGAGATTGGAGCAGGGGCTGTTTTGTCGCAGAGAAGCTCTGATGGCTCTGTGATGAGACCCTGTGCTTTCTTTTCAAGAAAGTTTTCGCCTGCCGAGCAGAATTATGATGTTGGTAATCGAGAGTTGTTGGCAATGAAGTGGGCATTTGAGGAGTGGTGACATTGGCTTGAGGGAGCCAAGCATCGTGTGGTGGTCTTGACGGATCACAAGAATTTGACTTATCTCGAGTCTGCCAAACGGCTGAATCTGAGACAGGTTCGATGGTCGCTGTTTTTCTCTCGTTTCAATTTTGTGGTTTCATATCTTCCGGGTTCGGAAAACGTGAAGGCTGATGCCCTTTCTAGGAGTTTTGTACCTGACTCCCCGGAAGTTTCTGAACCGACTGGTGTTCTCAAAGAGGGGGTGATTTTGTCTGCTATCTCTCCTGATCTGCGACGGGTGTTGCAGGAGTTTCAGGCCAATAGACCTGACCGTTGTCCACCGGAGAGACTGTTTGTCCCAGACAGATGGACCAGTAGAGTTATATCCGAGGTTCATTCTTCGGTGTTGGCGGGTCATCCTGGGATTTTTGGTACCAGGGATTTGGTGGCGAGATCCTTTTGGTGGCCTTCCTTGTCGCGGGATGTGCGTTCCTTTGTGCAGTCCTGTGGGATTTGTGCTTGGGCCAAGCCTTCGTGTTCTCGTGCCAGTGGATTGCTTCTGCCTTTGCCTGTCCCGAAGAGGCCTTGGATGCATATTTCCATGGATTTTATTTCGGATCTTCCTGTCTCTCAGAAGATGTCTGTCATCTGGGTGGTTTGTGATCGTTTTTCCAAAATGGTCCATTTGGTACCCTTGCCTAAGTTGCCTTCCTCCTCCGATTTGGTGCCATTGTTTTTTCAGAATGTGGTTCGTTTACATGATATTCCGGAGAACATTGTGTCCGACAGAGGATCCCAGTTTGTGTCCAGATTTTGGCTATCCTTTTGTGCTAAGATGGGCATTGAATTGTCTTTTTCGTCAGCCTTCCATCCTCAGACGAATGGTCAAACCGAACGAACTAATCAGACCTTGGAAACTTATTTGAGATGTTTTGTTTCTGCTGACCAGGATGATTGGGTGACCTTTTTGCCATTGGCTGAGTTTGCCCTCAATAATTGGGCTAGTTCTGCTACTTTGGTTTCACCTTTCTTTTGCAATTCTGGTTTTCATCCTCGTTTCTCCTCAGGTCAGGTTCAGTCTTCTGACTGTCCTGTGGTGGATTCTGTGGTGGATAGGTTGCAGCAGATTTGGAACCATGTGGTGGACAATTTGACTTTGTCCCAAGAGAAGGCTCAGCGCTTTGCTAACCGCTGTCGCTGTGTGGGTCCCCAACTTCGTGTGGGGGATTTGGTATGGTTGTCTTCTCGTTATGTCCCGATGAAGGTTTCCTCTCCTAAGTTCAAGCCTAGTTTCATCGGTCCTTATAAGATTTTGTAAATCCTCAACCCTGTGTCTTTTCGTTTAGACCTCCCAACATCATTTGCCATTCATAATGTGTTCCATAGGTCATTGTTGCGGAGATATGTGGTGCCTGTGGTCCCTTCTGTTGATCCTCCTGCTCCGGTCTTGGTCGAGGGGGAGTTGGAATATGTGGTGGAGAAGATCTTGGATTCTCGTGTTTTGAGATGGAGACTTCAGTACTTAGTGAAATGGAAGGGTTATGGTCAGGAGGATAATTCCTGGGTTGTCGCCTCCGATGTCCATGCGGCCGATTTGGTTCGTTGGTTCGTGCCTTTCATTTGGCTCGTCCTGATCGGCCTGGGAGCTCTGTTGAGGGTTCGGTGACCCCTCCTCAAGGGGGGGGGGTACTGTTGTGAATTCAGTTCTCGGTCTCCCTCCTGTGGTCATGAGTGGTACTGTGTGAGTTTGTTCTTGGGCTCCCTCTGGTGGCCTTTAGCGATATGGCTGGTCTTGGCTGGGCTCAGCTGTTTCATCTCCTGCTAGGCTGGGCCTATTTAACTCACCTGGACCTTTATTTGTTGCCTGCTGTCGATGTATTCAGTCCTGATCCTGTGCTCTCCTGAATATTCCTTGTGACCAGTCTCCTGCTATGAGAAGCTAAGTTTGCTTGTTCAGTTTCTCATTATTTCCTTGAAAACGTTTCTCATTATATAATGAGTTCAGCCCAGCTTGCTTTTATGTGATTTTTTGCTTGCTGGTTAGTTCTGGGGTGCTGAGTGCACCTCTCACATCGTGAGTCGGTGTGGGGGTTCTTGTATTCTCTGCGTGGTTTACTTTTGATAGTTTTTGTACTGACCGCACAGACACCTATCTATTTTCTGCCTATCTAGTATTAGCGGGCCTCATTTGCTAAATCTGTTTCATCTCTACGTTTGTGTTTTTCCCTTGACTCACCTGTTATTATTTGTGGGGGGCTATCTAAAACTTTGGGGTACATTTCTCTGAGGCAAGTGAGGTCTTTGCTTTCTCTCTAGTAGTCAGTTTCTCAGGCTGTGACGAGACGTCTAGGTTTTCAGGTAACGTTCCACAGCTGCCTTTAGTGTGTTTGGATAGAATCAGGATTGCGGTCAGTATAGCTTCCACATTCCCAGAACTTGTCCTATATACTCAGGGTATATTTGTCAGGTCAGTTTGAGATCCTACCACCAGGATCATAACAGTGTACGTCAGGTTGGTGTGTGTGTGTGGTGTACACTACACCACACACACCTACCTGATGTACACTACACCACACACCAACCTAACATACACTACACCACACACCAACCTAACATACACTACACAACCCAACCTGATGTAGTGTGTCAGGTTGGGGTGTATGGCGTAGTGTACGTCAGGTTGGTGTGTAGTGTGGTATAGTGTACGTCAGGTTGGTGTGTGTGTGTGTGGTGAATACTACACCACACACACCAACCTGACATACACTACATACCTTCCATACACAACATGGTGTCCGCTAACGATTGGAGCTAATTTTTCATTCAAAAAGTGAAATGGCGCACCTTCCCTTCCGAGCTTTGCCGTGCGCCCAAACAGTGGTTTACCCCCACATTTGAAGTATTGGTGTACTCAGGAGAAATTGCCCAACAACTTTTAGCATCTATTTTATCCTGATACCCATGTGAAAATGAAAAAAATTGAGGCTAAAATAAAATTTTTGTGAAAAAAAAGTACTTTTTCATTTTTATGGATCAATTTGTGAAGCACCTGGGGGTTCAAAGTGCTCAATATGCATCTAGACAAGTTCCTTGGGTGGTTTAGTTTCCAAAATGGGGTCACATGTGGGGGAGCTCTTATGTTTAGGCACACAGGGGCTCTCCAAATGCGACATGGTGTCCGCTAAAGATTGGAGCTAATTTTTCATTCAAAAAGTCAAATGGCGCTCCTTCCCTTCCGAGCCTTGCCGTGCGCCCAAACAGTGGTTTACCCCCACATGTGAGGTATCGGTGTACTCAGGAGATATTGCCCAACAAACTTTTGCATCCATTTTACCCTGATGCCCATATGAAAATGAAAAAAATTGAGGCTTAAATAAATTTTTTGTGAAAAAAAGTACTTTTTCATTTTTATGGATCAATTTGTGAAGCAACTGGGGGTTCAAAGTGCTCAATATGCATCTAGATAAGTTCCTTGGGTGGTCCAGTTTCCAAAATGGGGTCATATGTGGGGGAGCTCCAATGTTTAGGCACACAGGGGCTCTCCAAACGCAACATGGTGTCCGCTAACGATTGGAGCTAATTTTTCATTAAAAAAGTGAAATGGTGCTCCTTCCCTTCCGAGCCTTGCCATGCGCCCAAACAGTGGTTTACCCCCACATGTGAGGTATCGGTGTACTTAGGAGAAATTGCCAACAAATTTTAGCATCCATTTTATCCTGATGCCCATGTGAAATTGAAAAAATTTGAGGCTAAAATATTATTTTTGTGAAAAAAAGTACTTTTCATTTTTATGGATCAATTTGTGAATTACCTGGGGGTTCAAAGTGCTCAATATGCATCTAGATAAATTCCTTGGGGGGTCTAGTTCCCGAAATGGGGTCACTTGTGGGGGAGCTCCAATCTTTAGGCACACAGGGGCTCTCCAAACACGACATGGTGTCTGCTAACGATTGGAGCTAATTTTTCATTCAAAAAGTCAAATGGCGCTCCTTCCCTTCTGAGCCCTGCCGTGCGCCCAAACAGTGGTCCCCCCCCCCCACATATGAGGTTTCAGCGTTCTCAGGACAAATTGGACAACAACTTTTGGGGTCCAGTTTCTCCTTTTACCCTTGAGAAAAAAAATTGTTGCTAAAAGATCATTTTTGTGACTAAAAAGTTAAATGTTCATTTTTCCCTTCCATGTTGCTTCTGCTGCTGTGAAACACCTGAAGGGTTAATAAACTACTTGAATGTGGTTTTGAGCACCTTGAGGGGTGCAGATTTTAGAATGGTGTCACTTTTGGATATTTTCTCTCATATAGACCCATCTAAGTGACTTCAAATGTAAGGTGGTCCCGAAAAAAATGGTTTTGTAAATTTTGTTGTAAAAATGAGAAATCATTGGTCAAATTTTAACCCTTATAACTTCCTAGCAAAAAAAAATGTTGTTTCCAAAATTGTGCTGATGTAAAGTAGACATGTGGGAAATGTTATTTATTAACTATTTTGTGTCACATATCTCTCTGGTTTAACGGAATAAAAATTCAAAATTTGAAAATTGCGAAATTTTCAAAATTTTCACCAAATTTCCATTTTTTTTTTAGAAATAAACACAAAAATTATAGGCTTAAATTTACCACTAACATGAAGCACAATATGTCACGAAAAAACAATCTCAGAACCGTTAGGATCCGTTGAAGCGTTCCTGAGTTATTACCTCATAAATGGACACTGGTCAGAACTGCAAAAAATGGCCAGGTCATTAAGGTCAAAATAGGCTGGGTCATAAAGGTGTTAAGATCTGGACTAAGGCTCTGAATCAAAGCTTCGTGATGGCCCTTGCATTGGTCATTTCTAAACTCAACAGCATTGCATGATTATATATTCTATTCATTACCTTCTATCATAACAATGCAAAGTGGAAATGAGAGTTTTACAGAAATGTAAAATTTAGTTACATTCAGGAGAGATTGAGCCTCTGAGAAAAACTGTTTCTTATGTGTGAAAGGACCCATAGGATCTGTCTGATCACAGCATGAATAGGAGTTTTGTTCACAAAGCAAATTACATGACGATCCTTATCTCAGTTATCTCAGTAAACTAAAGTACTTTATAACACCAGCTTGAGAAAATGATTTTAACATCTGAAATGTTGTCCTACTGAAATGTCTGTTTAGTAATTGCACTCAATACTTGGTGGGGTCTCCTTTTGCATCAATTACTGCATCAATGTGGCGTGGCATGGAGGCGATCAGTCTGTAGCAGTGCTGAGGTGTTATGGAAGCCCAGGTTGCTGTGATAGCAGCCATCAGCTCATCTGCATTGTCGGGTCTGGTGCCTCTCATCTTCCTCTTGATGATACCCCATAGATTCTCAATGTGGTTAAGGTCAGATAAGTTTGCTGGCCAATCAAGCACATTGATACTGTTGTTTTTAAACCAGGTATTGCTACTTTTGGCAGTGTGGACAGGTGCCAAGTCCACCTGGAGAATTAAGTTTCCATCTCCAAAAAGCTTGTCGGCTGAGGGAGTCATGAAATGCTCTAAAATGTCCTGGTAGAGGGCTGCGCTGACTTTGGTCTTGATAAAACACAGTGGACCTACACCAGCAGATGACATGGCTTTCAAAACCATCATTGATTGTGGATACTTCAAATCATTTTTTCAAGCTGGTGTTATAAAGTGTTCTAATTTACTGAGATAATTACTTTTGGGTTTTCATTGGTTGTAAGCCATAATCATCAACATTAACAGAAATAAACACTTGAAATAGATCACTCTGTTTGTAATGACTCTAATATATGAGTTTCACTTTTTGCATTGAGAAACTGAAATAAATTAACTTTTCGATGATATTCTAATTTTGTGAGATGCAAATGTATTAAGACAAAATGCAAAAGGATCCAAATCCCCCCTGATGGCATTGATATTGAGCTAGAGATACTCCTGCACCATGCTCTCCAGTCGTTCACAACTTGTCAGACTTGTTCTCTGTTCTGCTGGTGCATGGGCTGGTCTTAAAAAATGTGTGAAATGACGCACAGAAATTGCTGCTGCAACTTACACTGCTGCTGATGATAATTTTTTTGCATTGATAACTCAACGTTCCTTGGGTTGGAAGTTTATAACTGCGATGCATGCTGTGTACCTGACTGCTACATTGGGGAAAATCACTCTGCAGATTGTCCACAAGTGTGTTTTGATACTCCAGTATGCGCGTGTCCCTTTCCAGTGGGGGGAGTATCTGGCAAAATATACTCTTGCACCAATGGATCTAAAGGAGTGGCAACCCAGTAGTCAGCACTATTTCTTATTCTGACAATCTGGGCATCATGTTGGAGACAGTGCAGCAAGAAAGTGCTCATTTGTCAGATGTTAAAATGAGGTAAAAGTCCGTGGTGTGTTGATGACAGAGTAATACTCAAGCTTGCTTCCTACTTCTGCTTCCGCCAACCATGGTCATATGAGAAGGGATCCTTATCCTCTTCATCTCCTGATGGTTGCATGCCTATCACTTCCTCATCCTCTTCATATTTTCTCTGCTCCTGCACCTTCCCTAACAGTTTCTCTGGTACCATAACCACCCCTCATTTGCTGTGATCCACCCTACCATGGCATCCACTTGTGCGACAACAGTCCAGAAAAATGAAATATTGTTGTACCTTTTGCATCCTCCTTTGTTTCCTCCACTTCTCTGGGACCAACACCTTGTCCCGCAGACAATTCAAAGTATACTCCAGTAAAGTAGAAGAAAGGAATAGGGATGCTGATGATGAAATTTTCACTGCTAACTCTCTTAGTAGCCTTTTTGAAAATGTACAGAAGCATGCAGAGGTCCTTGATCTGTGCACACTCCACAAGTGTGATTTGCACCACGTCCATACTGTGTTGGCCCAAGCTATGCAAAAGAACATATTGCACCAGGGCTCATCGCTGTTGTTACAGTCGCTTCAACATAGAGAGAGGATTTTCAAAGTGTTGGCACATCCCATATCATTTGGTTAAACGATACCCAGAAAGAACTCTGTAGCGAAGCAAGTCGATGACTCGCAGGATGCCAATGGTGGAAGTGAAAACACACAGCAACAATGATTTCTGCAGTAGCGTATCCAGGCCAAGATTGTGGCGGAGAAATTGCTGTATCACCAAGTTCAGGAAGTGAGCCAGGGAAGGCACATATGTGAGTTTGCCACAGTGTAGTGGCCCCACAGGGTTTGCACCGTTATCGCACAATCCTTTCCCTGCATCCAGTTTCAGTGGAGACAGCCATTGTTGAAACTCAATTGGGTGTAGTGGTTTAGTTCTCCATCCTCTGGTGTGTAGTGGCTTAGTTCTCCAACCCCTGTAGTCTAGTCATTTATTTCTTCTTTTTCTGGTGTGGAGTGGTTTAGTTATCCAACCACTGTTTTCTATTAATTTACTTTGCCTTGAGAAAGTATTCGGCCCCCTGGAACTTTTCAACCTTTTCCCACATATCATAATTCAAACATAAAGATACCAAATGTAAATTGTTGGTGAAGAATCAACAACAAGTGGAACACAATTGTGAAGTTGAACAAAATTTATTGGTTATTTTAACTTTTTGTGGAAATTCAAAAACTGAAAAGTGGGGCGTGCAATATTATATGGCCCCTTTAACTTAATACTTTGTTGCGCCACCTTTTGCTGCGATTACAAGTCGCTTGGGGTATGTCTCTATCAGTTTTGTAAATCGAGAGACTGAAATTCTCGCCCATTCTTCCTTGGCAAACAGCTCGAGCTCAGTAAGGTTTGATGGAGATCATTTCTGAACACGAGTTTTCAGCTCTTTCCACAGATTCTCAATTGGATTGAGGTCTGGAATTTTACTTGGCCATTCTAACACCTGGATACGTTTATTTGTGAACCATTACATTGTAGATTTTGCTTTATGTTTAGGATCATTGTCTCATTGGAAGACAAATCTCCGTCCCAGTCTCAGGTCTTTTGCAGACTCCAACAGGTTTTCTTCAGGAATCGAATTTGGCTCCATCCATCTACCCATCAATTTTAACCATCTTCCCTGTCCCTGCTGAAGAAAAGCAGGCCCAAACCATGATGCTGCCACCACAATGTTTGACAGTGGGGATGGTGTGTTCAGGGGAATGAGCTGTGTTGCCTTTACGCCAAACATATCGTTTGATGTTGTTGCCAAAAAGTTCGATTTTGATTTCATCTGACCAGAGCACCTTCTTCCACGTTTGGTGTGTCTCCCAGGTGGCTTGTTGCAAACTTTAAACAACACATTTTATGGATATCTTTGAGAAATGGCTTTCTTCTTGCCACTCTTCCATAAAATTGTCCTATGGACAGACTATCCCACCTCAGCTGTAGATCTCTGCAGTTCATCCAGAGTGATCATGGGCCTCTTGGCTGCATCTCTGATCAGTCTTCTCCTTCTTTGAGATGAAAGTTTAGAGGGACGGCCGGGTCTTGGTAGATTTGCAGTGGTATGATACTCTTTCCAATTCAATATGATCGCTTGCACAGTGCTCCTTGGGATGTTTAAAGTTTTGGAAATCATTTTGCATCCAAATCCGGCTTTAAACTTCTCCACAACAGTATCAAGGACCTGCCTGTTGTGTTCCTTGTGCTTCATGATGCTCTCTGTGCTTCAAACAGAACCCTGAGACTATCACAGAGCAGGTGCATTTATACTGTGACTTGATTACACACAGGTGGATTATATTTATCATCATTAAAAACCATATTCTCATCATCATTTCTGAAGAATTTATTCACACCAGCAATGCAGCCCACCTGCAAGTTTATCCAACTGGATCCAGTATCTCCGGATGGATTCCTCCACCAGTCACTGGGCACAGCAGCTATCTTTCTTCAGCACTACAGAACAGTTGTCCCTGTCACAACTCCACCAGATGAGTGTAACCAGCCCTCTCCTACTCTTCCTCCATAGGGTATCACCCTATTTTGCGATCTGTTTCCAACTTCTAGATTTATTCATAGAAAATACTGAAACATATGATCATTTCTTTGAAAATAGCCAATCCTGTCACCCATCACCAATTCCTGGCCTACACCTTGCAGTTTGAAGCACTAATAATAAAATTACACTGTGCAGTTTTTACTGAACCAGAACCACATTTGTCTATGGGAAATGTCTGAAATTAAGGAACGAGAGCGCACAGGGCGATAAAAGTGATATTTTGGATGACAATACGTGGTAGGTGCAGTCACCTTTACAGGTTGTGAAAGGTCACAACCCCTTGCAGGACATCAAAGGAAACAGTCGTTTCTGCATACTCCAATGGATACCAATGTCACAAAGAAGGAAGAAGAAGACCGGGTTTCTTGTATCCACACTGCCCACACAACGATGGAAATGTTCTTAAAAGCTTTATTTTGCCATCACATTTCGTGGCAATCTGCCACTTCCTCAGGGCTAAAAATTAATATAAATTTTTGGCCCTGATGAAGTGGCAGATTGCCACGAAATGCGTCGGCACAATAAAGCTTTTAAGAACATTTCCATCGTTGTGTGGTCAGAGTGGATACAAGAAACCCGGTCTTCTTCTTCCTTCTTTGTGATATGGGAAATGTCTGGTATGGTCGATCATTCATAAACAGATGGACTGCCATCAAGAACCTGGCTGACACATAAGAGATATACAAGGTCAGTCATTAGAAGCCACCGGAACAAACCTGTTACCTGTAAAGTTTTATTATATACAGATATGGAAACATGGATTCCACTCAAATGCAATGAATTTATTGAAAATATTGAAATTAATTCAGTACAGGCAGAACATCCAGAAAACATCAATATCCTTTACTTGATCATTAATCTTATTCATATCTTATGATCTTGCATAAAAAGTGTTAATTTGCAGCCAATAATCATCACCGACTGGCAAATTTACTGCACTGAGAACATTTGTCAGCTGGCAAAGCCCCATTATTCCGGTATGTTTGTATCCCAAGGAAATTTCACACTGAAGTCTTTCATTTCTGCCTTGTAGATCTTGTCAAAATATTCATTTTGAGCCACAGTAAAATTATTTTTCCAATCTCCGACTATCCCTGTAAAACACAAGTGGTGACAAAATATTTAAATTTATGTTTAAGAGATCTGTTATATGCACATAGTAATCCCTAAAATAGTATCAGTCCTAAAACACAATACTTAGGAATAGTAAAGAAATAAAAAATGTGAAGAATGTGGCATAGTCCAGACAAAATTGGATAAGGGCAAAAAGAATTTCATCAAATAAACCTAAACTACACGCTTCTACGTTGTACTGATGCCTTCCGAAGATACCAGAAAAAAATAAATAAATGGGATAAAAAGACGGGACTACAAGTCTAAAGTCTAATCATGAAAACAATAGTAGAACATTTCATAGAAACTTAAATCCTTGAATAACAGTCATTGAACAATAAAAAACACATGACCATGTAGAAACAGGTCATCAGTGTCTGAACAATAGGGGTACAACAACCCGGCTGACTAGAGCTGTTACCGTCACCAGCTGGAAGTTCTCAGATGATGCCGGGAACACAGAAAATTTATAGTGACCACAGTCAGGTACCCAACATTGACCCCCTATACATTTAAATAGGAGGTAAATCTGTCTGTGGCCGCTATTTAAATGAAGGAGTGGCCGTGTTCCAGCAAAGTTCAAGAAATTCCAGCCACCACCAATAATGGCTGTTCGGTGTGGCTGCCTGGTGTCGCACCCCTCAATCAGATATTGATGACCTGTTCTAAGGTTAGGTCATCATTAAATACGTAGTGGCCAACTCATTTATTCCATTGCAGTGATAGTAGCATAGGCACTACACATAAAAACATATTGAATAAATTCCTAAAAAAAATCCTGCACTTCACTGAAAAGGGGTGCAGGAAAAATAATATACATAAGCATCAGCACGGGGGTCATCATGTGTGGAGGGGGTTCAAGAGCTCAGTCCTTATCACTGTGGTTATCAATATAGTTGTTGATGTGAATATATGACAGGGACATTTAAATGGAGAAGTTTTCGGTGCACGTGCAATGCCTCCTATCAGCCCCCAGCAGCATGACAGCTAGGGACCTGCTGAAGGTGACATTGCTGACATTTTGGCACTTATGTGAATCTCAGCCACAGGCTGAACTTATTAGGAATATCTAATAAATATAAAAATGAAAGCGGCGCTGGTTATTGGTGCAGGGTATAAATTACCTGCAGCGAAATAAAAACAATCACCACAAGATTGTGAGAAATACAAAAAAGTAAAAAATATATATATGTACTTCGCGCTGGTATACCCTATATTCAAACACTTAGGTGGATGTGTTCTCCACACAAATCTCTTAATAATACACTGGATTAGATCATCAGTCCATATCTGTATAAGAGAGTCAAAATAGTCTGAACACTAGGACCTGCAGATTAGGTCTCCTAGATAAATAGTCAGTACCTTAGGATTAGAAATGAATCGTGTCCAATATCGTGGATTCACAGAGTTCCTGGATGGCATCAGGGCCTGAGGAAGAAAACTGTTGTTTTCGAAACGCGTAGGCTGTGTTGGTCCTTACCGCAATCCGTACTGAACTTTCTAGTTACGTGGGGCGGTCACCTGATCCACTACGTCACGCAGGTCCTAGACACGCCGCTCACACCGCTCACACTATACGGCGCTGCAGACCAAAGACTGAGTGTTTCCGCCCCCTGCTGAGATTTTGGTGCACGGAGCAGCTGCCACCGGCCGGGGCAGCCCTCCGGTTTAGTACTTTCCTGAAGACTACGCTGATGCCATCCAGGAACTCTGTGAATCCACGATATTGGACACGATTCATTTCTATTCCTAAGGTACTGACCATTTATCTAGGAGACCTAATCTGCAGGTGCAGGTCCTAGTGTTCAGACTAGGGTTGAGCGAAACGGGTCGATCATTTTCAAAAGTCGCCGACTTTTGGCTAAGTCGGCGTCTCATGAAACCCGATCCGACCCCTGTGCTTGTCGGCCATGCGGTACGCGACTTTCGCGCCAAAGTCGCGTTTCAATGACGCGAAAAGCGCCATTTCTCAGCCAATGAAGGTGAACGCAGAGTGTGGGCAGCGTGATGACATAGATCCTGGTCCCCACCATCTTAGAGAAGGGCATTGCAGTGATTGGCTTGCTGTCTGCGGCGTCACAGGGGCTATAAATGGGCGTTCCCGCCGACCGCCATCTTACTGCTGCTGATCTGAGCTTAGGGAGAGGTTGCTGCCGCTTCGTCAGAAGCAGGGAGAGCGTTAGGCAGGGTCCACTAACCACCAAACCGCTTGTGTTGTAGCGATTTCCACTGTCCAACACCACCTTTGGTGTGCAGGAACAGTGGAAGCTATTTTTTTTTTTTTTTCCTCAGCGCTGTAGCTCATTGGGCTGCCCTAGAAGGCTCCGTGATAGCTGTATTGCTGTGTGTACGCCACTGTGGAAACCAACTGCTTTTTTCAAAGCACATATCCTCTTGTTCCTTTCTGCACAGCTATCTTTTTGTTTGTCCACACTTTTTATTTAATTTGTGCATCAGTCCACTCCTATTGCTGCCTGCCATACCTGGCTTAGATTACTGCAGGGAGATAGTAATTGTAGGACAGTCCCTGTTTTTTTTTTTTGTTTTTTTTTGTGGGAGATTAAGATTGGAATTTCTGCTACAGTGCCATCCCTGTGTGTGCCATCTCTCACTGAGTGGGCCATAGAAAGCCTATTTATTTTTTCCGTGATTTGTGTTCTAAATTCTACCTCAACACAAAAACACTACATCAATCAGTGGTAGAAAAATATTGGCCTCAGTCAGGGCTTGTGTGCCACTGCTGTGTGTGCTATCTCTCATTCAGTGGGCTATAGAAAGCCTATTTATTTATTTTTTTTTTCTTATTATTTGGTTTCTAAAGTCTCCCTGAAAAAAAAAAAAAAAAAAAAAACAGTGGGAGAGTAATATTGCCCTTTCAGCTTGTGTGCCAGTCTTGACTCCTGGGTGTGCCACCTCTCTCCCTCTCATTCAGTGGGCCATAGAAAGCCTATTTATTTTTTTGGTTTTTTTAATATTATTTGGTTTCTAAAGTCTCCCTGAAAATAAAAAAATAAAAACTTAAAAAAACAGTGGGAGAGTAATATTGCCCTTTCAGCTTGTGTGCCAGTCTTGACTCCTGGGTGTGCCACCTCTCTCATTCAGTGGGCCATAGAAAGTCTATTTATTTTTTTTTTTTAAATATTATTGGGATTCTAAAGTCTCCCTTAAAAAACAAAAAATACATAAAAAAACAGTGGGAGAGTAATATTGCCCTTTCAGCTTGTGTGCCAGTCTTGACTCCTGGGTGTGCCACCTCTCTCATTCAGTGGGCCATAGAAAGCATTTTTTTTTTCCTTGATTTGTGTTCTAAAATCTACCTCAACACAAAAACACTACATCAATCAGTGGGAGAAAAATATTGGCCTCAGTCAGGGCTTGTGTGCCACTGCTGTGTGTGCTATCTCTCATTCAGTGGGCTATAGAAAGCCTATTTATTTATTTATTTTTTTTCTTATTATTTGGTTTCTAAAGTCTCCCTGAAAAAAAAAAAAAAAAAAAAAAAACAGTGGGAGAGTAATATTGCCCTTTCAGCTTGTGTGCCAGTCTTGACTCCTGGGTGTGCCACCTCTCTCTCATTCAGTGGGCCATAGAAAGCCTATTTATTTTTTTGGTTTTTTTAATATTATTTGGTTTCTAAAGTCTCCCTGAAAATAAAAAATAAAAAACTTAAAAAAACAGTGGGAGAGTAATATTGCCCTTTCAGCTTGTGTGCCAGTCTTGACTCCTGGGTGTGCCACCTCTCTCATTCAGTGGGCCATAGAAAGCCTATTTATTTATTTTTTTAAATATTATTGGGTTTCTAAAGTCTCCCTTAAAAAACAAAAAATACATAAAAAAACAGTGGGAGAGTAATATTGCCCTTTCAGCTTGTGTGCCAGTCTTGACTCCTGGGTGTGCCACCTCTCTCATTCAGTGGGCCATAGAAAGCCTATTTATTTATTTTTTTAAATATTATTGGGATTCTAAAGTCTCCCTTAAAAAACAAAAAATACATAAAAAAACAGTGGGAGAGTAATATTGCCCTTTCAGCTTGTGTGCCAGTCTTGACTCCTGGGTGTGCCACCTCTCTCATTCAGTGGGCCATAGAAAGCATTTTTTTTTTTCCTTGATTTGTGTTCTAAAATCTACCTCAACACAAAAACACTACATCAATCAGTGGGAGAAAAATATTGGCCTCAGTCAGGGCTTGTGTGCCACTGCTGTGTGTGCTATCTCTCATTCAGTGGGCTATAGAAAGCCTATTTATTTATTTATTTTTTTTCTTATTATTTGGTTTCTAAAGTCTCCCTGAAAAAAAAAAAAAAAAAAAAAAAACAGTGGGAGAGTAATATTGCCCTTTCAGCTTGTGTGCCAGTCTTGACTCCTGGGTGTGCCACCTCTCTCATTCAGTGGGCCATAGAAAGCCTATTTATTTTTTTTAAAAAATATTATTGGGTTTCTAAAGTCTCCCTTAAAAAACAAAAAATACATAAAAAAACAGTGGGAGAGTAATATTGCCCTTTCAGCTTGTGTGCCAGTCTTGACTCCTGGGTGTGCCACCTCTCTCATTCAGTGGGCCATAGAAAGCCTATTTATTTTTTTTAAAAAATATTATTGGGTTTCTAAAGTCTCCCTTAAAAAACAAAAAATACATAAAAAAACAGTGGGAGAGTAATATTGCCCTTTCAGCTTGTGTGCCAGTCTTGACTCCTGGGTGTGCCACCTCTCTCATTCAGTGGGCCATAGAAAGCATTTTTTTTTTTCCTTGATTTGTGTTCTAAAATCTACCTCAACACAAAAACACTACATCAATCAGTGGGAGAAAAATATTGGCCTCAGTCAGGGCTTGTGTGCCACTGCTGTGTGTGCTATCTCTCATTCAGTGGGCTATAGAAAGCCTATTTATTTATTTATTTTTTTTCTTATTATTTGGTTTCTAAAGTCTCCCTGAAAAAAAAAAAAAAAAAAAAAAAACAGTGGGAGAGTAATATTGCCCTTTCAGCTTGTGTGCCAGTCTTGACTCCTGGGTGTGCCACCTCTCTCATTCAGTGGGCCATAGAAAGCCTATTTATTTTTTTTAAAAAATATTATTGGGTTTCTAAAGTCTCCCTTAAAAAACAAAAAATACATAAAAAAACAGTGGGAGAGTAATATTGCCCTTTCAGCTTGTGTGCCAGTCTTGACTCCTGGGTGTGCCACCGCTCTCATTCAGTGGGCCATAGAAAGCATTTTTTTTTCCTTGATTTGTGTTCTAAAATCTACCTCAACACAAAAACACTACATCAATCAGTGGTAGAAAAATATTGGCCTCAGTCAGGGCTTGTGTGCCACTGCTGTGTGTGCTATCTCTCATTCAGTGGGCTATAGAAAGCCTATTTATTTATTTATTTTTTTTCTTATTATTTGGTTTCTAAAGTCTCCCTGAAAAAAAAAAAAAAAAAAAAAACAGTGGGAGAGTAATATTGCCCTTTCAGCTTGTGTGCCAGTCTTGACTCCTGGGTGTGCCACCTCTCTCTCATTCAGTGGGCCATAGAAAGCCTATTTATTTTTTTGGTTTTTTTAATATTATTTGGTTTCTAAAGTCTCCCTGAAAATAAAAAAAAAAAAAACTTAAAAAAACAGTGGGAGAGTAATATTGCCCTTTCAGCTTGTGTGCCAGTCTTGACTCCTGGGTGTGCCACCTCTCTCATTCAGTGGGCCATAGAAAGCCTATTTATTTTTTTTTTTAAATATTATTGGGTTTCTAAAGTCTCCCTTAAAAAACAAAAAATACATAAAAAAACAGTGGGAGAGTAATATTGCCCTTTCAGCTTGTGTGCCAGTCTTGACTCCTGGGTGTGCCACCTCTCTCATTCAGTGGGCCATAGAAAGCATTTTTTTTTTTTCCTTGATTTGTGTTCTAAAATCTACCTCAACACAAAAACACTACATCAATCAGTGGGAGAAAAATATTGGCCTCAGTCAGGGCTTGTGTGCCACTGCTGTGTGTGCTATCTCTCATTCAGTGGGCTATAGAAAGCCTATTTATTTATTTATTTTTTTTCTTATTATTTGGTTTCTAAAGTCTCCCTGAAAAAAAAAAAAAAAAAAAAAAAACAGTGGGAGAGTAATATTGCCCTTTCAGCTTGTGTGCCAGTCTTGACTCCTGGGTGTGCCACCTCTCTCTCATTCAGTGGGCCATAGAAAGCCTATTTATTTATTTATTTTTTTCTTATTATTTGGTTTCTAAAGTCTCCCTGAAAAAAAAAAAAAAAAAACAGTGGGAGATTAATATTGCCCTTTCAGCTTGTGTGCCAGTCTTGACTCCTGGGTGTGCCACCTCTCTCTCTCATTCAGTGGGCCATAGAAAGGCTATTTATTTTTTTGGTTTTTTTAATATTATTTGGTTTCTAAAGTCTCCCTGAAAAAAAAAAAAAATAAATTAGGTGGGAGATTAATATTGACATTAGTGCTTGAGTGACAGTCCTGCGTGTGTGTCATCTCTGTGATTTTGTGCCACAGAAAACAGAGTGTGTAACATTGTGCCTGATTTTCCTTGTGGTCTCACCAACCTGTTAAGGGATATTGAAATCATACTGAAGTTATAGCTCACCGTGTAAGTTGTTTGACAGCAACAAATAAAGTTACTTTGGTTAAGATTTTAAAACAATGAGGAAGTCTGGTGCAAGAGGTCGTCGTGGGCGTTCATTGTCAGCTGGTAATGATGGTAGTGGTAGTGGAGCATCAGGTGGTCGTGGGGATAAAAATATTCCACCTAAGTCTGGAGCTGTGGAGCCAGTTTCGTCGTCAGGCTACACAAGGCCTCGAACGCTCTCTTTTCTGGGAGTAGGAAAACCGCTTTTAAAGGCGGAGCAGCAACAGCAAGTTTTGGCTTACATTGCAGACTCAGCCTCTAGCTCTTTTGCCTCCTCTTCCGAAACTGGTAAATGTAAAAGCAGCGCGTCGCTTGTGGATGTTCACGGTCAGGGACAAGTCGCTTCCTTGTCCTCCTCAGCAAAAACTACAACAAGAGAGAAGGATGCAGCAGGCGACACAACGGGTCACTCCATGGAGCTCTTTACACATACCGTCCCTGGCTTAGAAAGTGAAACATTTAACAGGCCATGCCCATTACAAGTAGATTCTGACATGGAGTGCACTGATGCACAGCCACAGCCAGAGTACTATGCTGCTCCTTTGACTCAGACCACCACATTGCCCTCTCAGGGTACAGATCCACAATCAGACCCTGATGAGACTATGTTGCCCCGCCACGAACGCTATACCACCGACCGACACAGTGACACAGACGAAGTTGCACACGAGCTCGAAGAGGAGGTAATAGATGACCCAGTTATTGACCCCGATTGGCAGCCATTGGGGGAACAGGGTGCAGGCGGCAGTAGTTCAGAAGCGGAGGTGGAGGAGGGGCCGCAGCAGGCATCAACATCGCAACAGGTTCCATCTGCCGGGCCCGTATCTGGCCCAAAACGCGTGTCAAAGCCAAAACCTGTTGGAGGACAGCGTGGCCATCCGGTTAAAGCTCAGTCTGCAATCCCTGAAAAGGGATCCGAGTCTAGGAAGAGTGCAGTCTGGCATTTTTTTAAACAACATCCAACTGATCAGCGCAAAGTCATCTGTCAAAAATGTTCAACTAGCTTAAGCAGAGGTCAGAATCTGAAAAGTCTAAATACTAGTTGCATGCATAGACACTTAACCACCATGCATTTTCAAGCCTGGACTAACTACCAAACGTCCCTTAAGGTTGTAGCACCCTCGGCCAATGAAGCTAGTCAGCAACGCAACATCCCTTCCGTCACTGTAAGGCCACCATTTTCCGCACCACCGGCAGTATCTGTGCAGGTTTCTTTGCCAGCCAAAAGCAGTCAGGGTCAGGGAACCACCAGTTTTGTAGGAGGAAATATTGCATCTAGGGCACCGGCGGAAACAATACCGTCTCCAACCGTCTCTCAGTCTGCCATGTACACCGGCACACCCGAAAGTTCCACGATCTCCAGCTCTCCAGTCCAGCTCACCCTACATGAGACTCTGGTTAGAAAAAGGAAGTACTTATCCTCGCATCCGCGTACACAGGGTTTTAACGCCCACATAGCTAGACTAATCTCGTTAGAGATGATGCCCTACCGGTTAGTTGAAAGCGAAGCTTTCAAAGCCCTGATGGAGTACGCTGAACCACGATACGAGCTACCCAGTCGACACTTTTTTTCCAGAAAAGCCATCCCAGCCCTGCACCAGCATGTTAAACAGCGCATCGTCCATGCACTCAGGCAATCTGTGAGTACAAAGGTGCACCTGACTACAGATGCATGGACCAGTAGGCATGGCCAGGGACGTTATGTGTCCATCACGGCACACTGGGTGAATGTGGTGGATGCAGGGTCCACAGGCGACATCAATTTAGGGACAGTTGTGCCTAGCCCACGGTCTAGGAAACAGTTGGCTGTAGGCGTTCGCACCCCCTCCTCCTCCTCGTCCTCCTGCAGAAGCTACAGCTCTTCCACAGAACGCAGTCTGCCAACCACTCCATCGGCAGATGACACTGTTGCACACCAGTTGTCCCATTATGGGCCAGCTACTGCCAAGCGTCAGCAGGCTGTATTGGCTATGAAGTGTTTGGGCGACAACAGACACACCGCGGAAGTTCTATCCGAGTTCTTGCAACAAGAAACGCAGTCGTGGCTGGGCACAGTAGATCTTGAGGCAGGCAAGGTAGTGAGTGATAACGGAAGGAATTTCATGGCTGCCATCTCCCTTTCCCAACTGAAACACATTCCTTGCCTGGCTCACACCTTAAACCTGGTGGTGCAGTGCTTATTGAAAACTTATCCTGGGTTCTCCGACCTGCTCCTCAAAGTGCGTGCACTTTGCTCACATATCCGACGTTCGCCTGTACACGCCAGCCGTATGCAGACCTATCAGCGGTCTTTGAACCTTCCCCAGCATCGCCTAATCATAGACGTTGCAACAAGGTGGAACTCAACACTGCACATGCTTCAGAGACTGTGCGAACAGAGGCGTGCTGTTATTTATTTGTGGGAGGATACACGGGCAGGCAGTAGGATGGCAGACATGGAGTTGTCAGGTGTGCAGTGGTCTAAGATACAAGACATGTGTCAAGTCCTTCAGTGTTTTGAGGAATGCACACGGCTGGTTAGTGCAGACAACGCCGTAATAAGCATGAGCATCCCCCTAATGCGTCTGCTGATGCAAAGTTTGACGCACATAAAGGAGCAGGCGTCTGCACCAGAGGAAGAGGAAAGCCTTGATGACAGTCAGCCATTGTCTGGTCAGGGCAGTGTACAGGACGAGGTAGCGGGCGAAGAGGAGGTGGAGGACGAGGAGGATGATGGGGATGAGTATATTTTTAATGCCGAACCTTTCCCGGGGGCACAGGAAATTGGTTGCGTGTCACGGCCGGGTTCTGGTTTTTTGAGGGACACAAGTGACGTAGATTTGCCTGCAACTGCCCCTCAAACAATCACAACCGGAGATTTGACAACTGGAACTTTGGCCCACATGGCGGATTATGCCTTACGTATCCTAAAAAGGGACACACGCATTACGAAAATGATGAACGATGACGATTACTGGTTGGCCTGCCTCCTTGATCCACGCTATAAAGGCAAATTGCAAAATATTATGCCACATGAGAACTTGGAACTAATATTAGCAACCAAACAATCAACTCTTGTTGACCGTTTGCTTCAGGCATTCCCAGCACACAGCGCACGTGATCGTTCTCACACGAGCTCCAGGGGGCAGCAGACTAGGAGTGTTAGGGGTGCACACATCAGAAGTGGCGTTGGACAGAGGGGTTTTCTGACCAGGTTGTGGAGTGATTTTGCTATGACCGCAGACAGGACAGGTACTGCTGCATCAATTGAAAGTGACAGGAGACAACATTTGTCCAGTATGGTTACTAACTATTTTTCATCCCTTATCGATGTTCTCCCTCAACCGTCATTCCCATTTGATTACTGGGCCTCCAAATTAGACACCTGGCCAGAATTGGCAGAATATGCATTGCAGGAGCTTGCTTGCCCGGCAGCAAGTGTCCTATCAGAAAGAGTATTCAGTGCTGCAGGTTCAATATTAACCGAAAAAAGGACTCGTCTGGCTACCCAAAATGTTGACGATCTAACATTCATTAAAATGAACCACAACTGGATTTCGAAATCTTTTGCCCCACCTTGCCCGGCCGACACCTAGCTTTCCTATGAAAAGCTCTTGCCTGTGAATTACTTTTCTAATGTCTAATTTGCTGCAGCTGATTGTACAGCATACGACATGTTTACACCTCCCTAAATGGCAAAACTCCCCACACGGGGCCGTGGTATCGCGACTTGGCGCAAGCACCCGTGAGACTGCTGTTTGTCTGAAGAGGTGGGTGTGCTCGCTTTTGGTTGACGGCATTGCTACTGGGTCCCTCATAGTACAATGTAGTGTCTCTGGCGGTGGTGGTGCGCACCCAACGTCAGACACACCGTTGTAACATGAGGGGCCCTGGGGCGGTCCCGCCGGCCTCAAGAGAGTTCCCCCCTACCCCAGCTCAAAATGTGCTCTACCACGTGCAAAATTATGTCGCACAGCTCCACCAATCTTTAGTCTATTCGCTGACATCATTCAATGTCTGGCACTGACAATACAAATTTGTAGACATCTATGATGCAACTTAAAGTAGTCTGTGTCTGTGTCCTATATTGGCACCATTAAATAGTTACTGCCAAATTACTATGTCAGAAACTCAGTAGATGAGCCCACCCCTGTACCTAAGTATTCCACCTTTTTTTTTGTTTTGGTTGTTTTGCGAGACATTAACATCTATTTATATTTTGGGAGTACTGGGACAGACACTCCTTGCACTACTCCTCCACTCACCACCAAGCTGCCTGTGTATCCATGTAACCGCTGTAAAGCTGCCATGAGCCTATTGTTTGTTATTTTAGGCCTTTGATAGCCTGTCTGCGGTCCCTACTTTAAATACTCCTCCACTCATCACCAGCTGCCTGCCCGTGTATCCATGTAACCGCTGTAAAGCTGCCATGAGCCTATTGTTTGTTATTTTAGGCCTTTGATAGCCTGTCTGCGGTCCCTACTTTAAATACTCCTCCACTGACCACCAAGCTGCCTGTGTATCCATGTAACCGCTGTAAAGCTGCCATGAGCCTATTGTTTGTTATTTTAGGCCTTTGATAGCCTGTCTGCGGTCCCTACTTTAAATACTCCTCCACTGACCACCAAGCTGCCTGCCCGTGTATCCATGTAACCGCTGTAAAACTGCCATAAGCCTATTGTTTGTTATTTTAGGCCTTTGATAGCCTGTCTGCGGTCCCTACTTTAAATACTCCTCCACTGACCACCAAGCTGCCTGCCCGTGTATCCATGTAACCGCTGTAAAGCTGCCATGAGCCTATTGTTTGTTATTTTAGGCCTTTGATAGCCTGTCTGCGGTCCCTACTTTAAATACTCCTCCACTGACCACCAAGCTGCCTGCCCGTGTATCCATGTAACCGCTGTAAAACTGCCATGAGCCTATTGTTTGTTATTTTAGGCCTTAGATAGCCTGTCTGCGGTCCCTACTTTAAATACTCCTCCACTCACCACCAAGCTGCCTGTGTATCCATGTAACCGCTGTAAAGCTGCCATGAGCCTATTGTTTGTTATTTTAGGCCTTTGATAGCCTGTCTGCGGTCCCTACTTTAAATACTCCTCCACTCACCACCAAGCTGCCCGTGTATCCATGTAACCGCTGTAAAACTGCCATGAGCCTATTGTTTGTTATTTTAGGCCTTTGATAGCCTGTCTGCGGTCCCTACTTTAAATACTCCTCCACTCACCACCAAGCTGCCCGTGTATCCATGTAACCGCTGTAAAACTGCCATGAGCCTACTGTTTGTTATTTTAGGCCTTCGAAGCCTGTCTGCGGTCCCTCCTTCCACTAGGCCTCCACTGACCAGACCACTGCTGCCCGTGTACCCCTGGAACCAATTTTAAAGTGCCTACAGCCAGCCCATTTTATTGTGTTAGGCCTTCGAAGCCTGTCTGCGGTCCCTCCTTCCACTAGGCCTCCACTGACCAGACCACTGCTGCCCGTGTACCCCTGGAACCAATTTTAAAGTGCCTACAGCCAGCCCATTTTATTGTGTTAGGCCTTCGAAGCCTGTCTGCGGTCCCTCCTTCCACTAGGCCTCCACTGACCAGACCACTGCTGCCCGTGTACCCCTGGAACCAATTTTAAAGTGCCTACAGCCAGCCCATTTTATTGTGTTAGGCCTTCGAAGCCTGTCTGCGGTCCCTCCTTCCACTAGGCCTCCACTCACCTGACCACTGCTGCCCGTGTACCCCTGGAACCAATAATAAAGTGCCTACAGCCAGCCCATATTATTATGTTAGGCCTTTGAAGCCTGTCTGCGGTCCCTCCTTCCACTAGGCCTCCACTGACCAGACCACTGCTGCCCGTGTACCCCTGGAACCAATAATAAAGTGCCTACCGCCAGCCCATTTTATTATGTTAGGCCTTCGAAGCCTGTCTAAGGTCCCTCCTTCCACTAGGCCTCCACTCACCTGACCACTGCTGCCCGTGTACCCCTGGAACCAATAATAAAGTGCCTAGAGCCTATTTTTTTATTTAATTTAATATTAATAAAGCCAGGATGAACTACGATATACCACGCTATGAGCTACCCAGTTGACAATTCTTTTGCGAGAAAAGCCATCCCACCCCTCCACCTGCATGTTAAAGACCGCATTGTCCTTGCATTCTGTCAATTTGTCAGTCCAAAGGTATACCTGACAACAGACACATGGACCTGTAGGCCTGGCCACGGAAGGTTACGTGTCCTTTGTGGCTAAATGGGTTAATGTATTGGATGCATGGTCCACACAGGGGACAGTGTCATGATCTCTGCAGGCAGAGATCATAGCAAGCCTATAGAGGGACAAGCTCTCGGAAGATGGAACTATACTGACCATGAACTAAGCCTGCCGCGCAACTAGAAATAGCCAGGTAGCATTTCCTATTTATCGCTAGATGCCCAGCTCTGGCCTAAGACCTAAATAGCTAGCAGAGGGAAATATAAGACCTGGCTCACCTCTAGAGAAATATTCCAAAGAAGACAGTAGCCCCCCACATATAATGACGGTGAGTTCAGATGAAACAACAAAACACAGCAGGAAAATAGTCTTAGCAAATTTGAGGTCCGCTTACTAGATAGCAGAAGACAGATAGTATACTTTCATGGTCAGCAGAAAAACACTAACAAAACACCATCCAGAGATTACCTTAAACTCTGGCATTAACTCATAACGCCAGAGTAGCAATCCCTGATCAACGAGAGCTTTCCAGACACAGTAACAAAACTTCAGCTGTGAACTGGAACAAATAGGCAAAACAAAACATGGACAAAAGTCCAACTTATCTAGTAGTTGTCTAGAAGCAGGAACAAGCACTGAGAGGCATCAGATAACATTGTTGACCGGCAAGAAACCACCAGAGAAATGAGCTTAAATAGCGACACCCACTACTGATGGAACCAGGTGAAACAGGAAAGAGGATGACAAGTCCAATTCCACAAGCGGCCACCGGGGGAGCCCAGAATCCAAATTCACAACAGTACCCCC
This sequence comes from Ranitomeya variabilis, assembly GCF_051348905.1. Lineage (NCBI taxonomy): Eukaryota > Metazoa > Chordata > Amphibia > Anura > Dendrobatidae > Ranitomeya > Ranitomeya variabilis. The sequence continues at coordinate 23,459,764 of NC_135236.1, read as the reverse complement.
CCCTCAAGGAGGGGGCACCGAACCCTCACCAGATCCACCAGGGCGACCAGGATGAGCCCTATGGAAGGCACGAACAAGATCAGAAGCATGAACATCAGATGCATTGACCCAAGAATTATCCTCCTGGCCGTAACCCTTCCAGTTGACCAGATACTGGAGTTTCCGTCTGGAAACACGAGAGTCCAAAATTTTCTCCACAACGTACTCCAACTCACCCTCAACCAACACCGGAGCAGGAGGCTCAACTGAAGGTACAACAGGTACCTCATACCTGCGCAATAACGACCGATGAAAAACGTTATGAATGGAAAAGGACGCAGGGAGGTCCAAACGGAAAGAAACAGGATTAAGAATCTCCAATATTCTATAAGGGCCGATGAACCGAGGTTTAAACTTAGGAGAAGAGACCCTCATAGGGACAAAACGAGAAGACAACCACACTAAATCTCCAACACAAAGCCGAGAACCAACACGACGATGACGGTTGGCAAAACGCTGAGTCTTCTCCTGGGACAACTTCAAATTGTCCATAACCTGCCCCCAGATGTGATGCAATCTCTCCACCACCGCATCCACTCCAGGACAATCCGAGGATTCCACCTGACCGGAGGAAAATCGAGGGTGAAACCCTGAATTACAGAAAAACGGGGACACCAAGGTGGAAGAACTGGCCCGATTATTGAGGGCGAACTCTGCCAATGGCAAAAAAGCAACCCAATCATCCTGGTCAGCAGAGACAAAACACCTCAGATATGTCTCAAGGGTCTGATTAGTCCGCTCGGTCTGGCCATTAGTCTGAGGGTGAAAAGCAGATGAAAAAGACAAATCTATGCCCATCCTAGCACAGAATGCCCGCCAAAATCTAGACACAAATTGGGTACCTCTGTCAGAAACAATATTCTCAGGAATACCGTGCAATCGGACAACATTCTGAAAAAACAGAGGAACCAACTCAGAAGAAGAAGGCAACTTGGGCAGAGGAACCAAATGGACCATTTTAGAGAAACGGTCACAGACCACCCAGATGACAGACATCTTCTGGGAAACAGGCAGATCTGAAATAAAATCCATCGAGATGTGTGTCCAAGGCCTCTTAGGAATAGGCAAGGGCAACAGCAGTCCGCTAGCCCGAGAACTACAAGACTTGGCCCGAGCACAAACGTCACATGACTGCACAAAGACTCGCACATCTCGTGACAGGGAAGGCCACCAGAAGGATCTTGCCACCAAATCCCTGGTACCAAAAATTCCGGGATGACCTGCCAATGCAGAAGAATGTACCTCAGAGATGACTCTGCTGGTCCAATCATCCGGAACAAACAGTCTATCAGGCGGACAACGATCCGGTCTATCCGCCTGAAACTCTTGCAAGGACCGCCGCAGATCAGGAGAAACGGCCGACAAAATTACTCCCTCCCTAAGGATACCTGTGGGTTCAGAATTACCAGGAGAGTCCGGGTCAAAACTCCTAGAAAGGGCATCTGCCTTAACATTCTTAGAACCCGGTAGGTATGACACCACAAAATTAAAGCGAGAAAAAAATAAAGACCAGCGCGCCTGTCTAGGATTCAGGCGTCTGGCAGTCTCAAGATAAATCAAATTTTTGTGGTCAGTCAATACCACCACCTGATGCCTAGCCCCCTCGAGCCAATGGCGCCACTCCTCAAACGCCCACTTCATGGCCAAAAGCTCCCGATTCCCAACATCATAATTCCGCTCTGCGGGCGAAAATTTGCGAGAAAAGAAGGCACAAGGCCTAATGACGGAGCAGTCGGAACCTTTCTGCGACAACACTGCCCCAGCTCCGATCTCCGAAGCGTCAACCTCAACCTGAAAAGGCAGATTCACATCAGGCTGACGCAACACAGGGGCAGAGGCAAAACGGCGCTTAAGCTCCTGAAAGGCCTCTACAGCATGAGGGGACCAATTAGCAACATCAGCGCCTTGTCTGGTCAAATCAGTCAGTGGTTTAACGACATCCGAAAAACCAGCAATAAATCGGCGGTAAAAGTTGGCAAAGCCCAAAAATCTCTGAAGACCCTTAAGAGAGGAGGGCTGAGTCCAGTCACAAATAGCTTGCACCTTGACGGGATCCATCTCAATGGAAGAGGGAGAAAAAATATACCCCAAAAAGGAAATTTTCTGGACCCCAAAAACGCACTTAGACCCCTTCACACATAAAGAATTAGACCGCAGAACCTGAAAAACTCTCCTGACCTGCTGGACATGAGAGTCCCAGTCATCAGAAAAAATCAGAATATCATCCAGATATATTATCATAAATTTATCCAGAAAATCGCGGAAAATATCATGCATAAAAGACTGGAAAACTGAAGGGGCATTAGAAAGACCAAAAGGCATGACCAAATACTCAAAGTGGCCCTCGGGCGTATTAAATGCGGTCTTCCACTCATCCCCCTGCCTGATCCGCACCAAATTATACGCCCCACGAAGATCAATTTTAGAGAACCACTTAGCACCCTCTATACGAGCAAACAAATCAGTAAGCAATGGCAATGGGTATTGATACTTAACAGTGATCTTATTCAGAAGCCGATAATCAATACATGGTCTCAAAGAGCCGTCTTTTTTTGAGACAAAGAAAAACCCAGCTCCCAAGGGAGAAGAAGATGGACGAATATGTCCCTTTTCCAAAGACTCCTTTATATATTCCCGCATAGCAGCATGTTCCGGCACAGACAAATTAAACAAACGACCCTTTGGATATTTACAACCCGGTATCAAATCTATGGCACAATCGCACTCACGGTGCGGAGGTAACGACCCAAGCTTGGGTTCGTCAAAGACGTCTTGATAATCAGAGAGGAACTCAGGGACTTCAGAGGGAATGGACGACGAAATAGAAACCAAAGGTACGTCCCCATGAATACCCTTACATCCCCAGCTCAACACAGACATTGCTCTCCAGTCCAAGACTGGGTTGTGAGACTGCAACCATGGCAATCCCAGTACCAAATCGTCATGTAAATTATACAGCACCAGGAAACGAATAATCTCCTGGTGATCCGGATTGATACGCATGGTTACTTGTGTCCAGTATTGTGGTTTATTATTAGCCAATGGGGTGGAGTCAATCCCCTTCAGAGGAATAAGAGTCTCCAAAGGCTCTAAATCAAAACCACAACGATTGGCAAAGGACCAATCCATAAGACTCAGAGCGGCGCCAGAGTCAACATAGGCGTCCGTGGCAATGGATGACAAAGAACAAATCAGGGTTACAGACAAAATAAACTTAGACTGAATGGTGCCAATGGAAACAGACTTATCAAGCTTCTTTGTACGCCTAGAGCATGCTGATATAACATGAGTAGAATCCCCACAATAGAAGCACAATCCATTCTTCCGTCTAAAATTCTGTCGCTCGCTCCTGGACAGAATTCTATCACACTGCATACTTTCTGGCGTCTTTTCCATAGACACCGCCAGATGGTGCACCGGTTTGCGCTCCCGCAGACGCCTATCAATCTGAATAGCCATTGTCATGGACTCATTCAGACCTGCAGGCAAAGGGAACCCCACCATAACATCCTTAACGGCATCAGAGAGACCTTCTCTGAAAGTTGCCGCCAAGGCGCACTCATTCCACTGAGTAAGCACAGACCATTTACGGAATTTTTGGCAGAAAACTTCAGCTTCGTCTTGCCCCTGAGATAGTGCCATCAAAGTTTTTTCTGCCTGAAGTTCCAAATGAGGTTCCTCATAAAGCAAGCCCAAGGCCAGAAAAAACGCATCCACATCGCGTAACGCAGGATCCCCTGCTGGCAATGAGAAGGCCCAATCTTGAGGGTCACCCCTGAGCAAGGAAATCACAATCCTAACCTGCTGAGCAGGGTCTCCAGCTGAACGAGACTTCAGGGACAAATAAAGCTTACAATTATTTCGGAAATTCTGGAAGCTAGCTCTATTCCCTTTGAAGAACTCCGGCAAAGGAATTCTCGGCTCAGATACCGGAGCATGTACCACAAAATCTTGTAAATTTTGTACTTTCGTGATGAGATTATTCAAACCCGCAGTTACACTCTGGAGATCCATTATTGTCAGGTGCACACAGAGCATACAGAGATTAGGAGGAGAGAGAGAAAAAAGACTGCAGCAAGTCAGACTGGAGGAAAAAAAAAAAAAAAATTCCAGCAGACTTCTTATAACTCTCCTTTCTCAACCTGGGTCTTTAACACTTTATTGTCCGGTCAAACTGTCATGATCTCTGCAGGCAGAGATCATAGCAAGCCTATAGAGGGACAAGCTCTCGGAAGATGGAACTATACTGACCATGAACTAAGCCTGCCGCGCAACTAGAAATAGCCAGGTAGCATTTCCTATTTATCGCTAGATGCCCAGCTCTGGCCTAAGACCTAAATAGCTAGCAGAGGGAAATATAAGACCTGGCTCACCTCAAGAGAAATATTCCAAAGAAGACAGTAGCCCCCCACATATAATGACGGTGAGTTCAGATGAAACAACAAAACACAGCAGGAAAATAGTCTTAGCAAATTTGAGGTCCGCTTACTAGATAGCAGAAGACAGATAGTATACTTTCATGGTCAGCAGAAAAACACTAACAAAACACCATCCAGAGATTACCTTAAACTCTGGCATTAACTCATAACGCCAGAGTAGCAATCCCTGATCAACGAGAGCTTTCCAGACACAGTAACAAAACTTCAGCTGTGAACTGGAACAAATAGGCAAAACAAAACATGGACAAAAGTCCAACTTATCTAGTAGTTGTCTAGAAGCAGGAACAAGCACTGAGAGGCATCAGATAACATTGTTGACCGGCAAGAAACCACCAGAGAAATGAGCTTAAATAGCGACACCCACTACTGATGGAACCAGGTGAAACAGGAAAGAGGATGACAAGTCCAATTCCACAAGCGGCCACCGGGGGAGCCCAGAATCCAAATTCACAACAGGACAGCCTGCAAAGTCTGTCTGCAGTCCCTAATTCAAGTTGTCCTCAACTGAATAAAGCTGAGCTTCTACCATCTGGCTCTGATTAACTGCTGTTTTTAAAAAAATTGGCTGTTCCGTCCTTCTAAAGGTGTCTGCCCCTGCCTGGTGTTGTCCTCAACTGAATAAAGCTGAGCTTCAACCTTCAGTTCCAAACATACAACAGAAAACTGGTACAATACAAAAAGTGGCCTCCAGCTACAAAAACTTTCTCCTACAAGTAGTTAACTGACAGTTTTTTTTCCAGTGAAAACACAGATATGGCATCCAACGAGTGTTGTCCTGTCTCGTCTTCTTTATATTATTGCCAAGAAGCTGCAACTGAATAAAGCTGAGCTTCAACCTTCAGTTCCAAATTACCATTTTTAAAAAAGCAATTGGCTGTTCCGGCCTACTAAAGGTGTCTGTCTGCCCCTGCCTGGTGTTGTCCTCAACTGAATAAAGCTGAGCTTCAACCTTCTGTTCCAAATTACCATTTTTAAAAAAGCAATTGGCTGTTCCGGCCTACTAAAGGTGTCTGTCTGCCCCTGCCTGGTGTTGTCCTCAACTGAATAAAGCTGAGCTTCAACCTTCTGTTCCAAATTACCATTTTTAAAAAAGCAATTGGCTGTTCCGGCCTACTAAAGGTGTCTGTCTGCCCCTGCCTGGTGTTGTCCTCAACTGAATAAAGCTGAGCTTCAACCTTCTGTTCCAAATTACCATTTTTAAAAAAGCAATTGGCTGTTCCGGCCTACTAAAGGTGTCTGTCTGCCCCTGCCTGGTGTTGTCCTCAACTGAATAAAGCTGAGCTTCTACCTTCTGCCTCTTACTAACTGCTGTTTTTTTTAAAAATTGGCTGTTCCGGCCTACTAAAGGTGAATGTCTGCCCCTGCCTGGTGTTGTCCTCAACTGAATAAAGCTGAGCTTCTACCTTCTGTTCCAAATTACCATTTTTAAAAATGCAAATGGCTGTTCCGGCCTACTAAAGGTGAATGTCTGCCCCTGCCTGGTGTTGTCCTCAACTGAATAAAGCTGAGCTTCTACCTTCTGCCTCTTACTAACTGCTGTTTTTTTAAAAAATTGGCTGTTCCGGCCTACTAAAGGTGTCTGTCTGCCCCTGCCTGGTGTTGTCCTCAACTGAATAAAGCTGAGCTTCAACCTTCTGTTCCAAATTACCATTTTTAAAAATGCAATTGGCTGTTCCGGCCTACTAAAGGTGTCTGTCTGCCCCTGCCTGGTGTTGTCCTCAACTGAATAAAGCTGAGCTTCTACCTTCTGTTCCAAATTACCATTTTTAAAAATGCAATTGGCTGTTCCAGCCTACTAAAGGTGTCTGTCTGCCCCTGCCTGGTGTTGTCCTCAACTGAATAAAGCTGAGCTTCTACCTTCTGTTCCAAATTATCATTTTTAAAAATGCAATTGGCTGTTCCGGCCTACTAAAGGTGAATGTCTGCCCCTGCCTGGTGTTGTCCTCAACTGAATAAAGCTGAGCTTCTACCTTCTGTTCCAAATTACCATTTTTAAAAATGCAATTGGCTGTTCCGGCCTACTAAAGGTGAATGTCTGCCCCTGCCTGGTGTTGTCCTCAACTGAATAAAGCTGAGCTTCTACCTTCTGTTCCAAATTACCATTTCTAAAAATGCCATTGGCTGTTCCGGCCTACTAAAGGTGTCTGTCTGCCCCTGCCTGGTGTTGTCCTCAACTGAATAAAGCTGAGCTTCAACCTTCAGTTCCAAATTACCATTTTTAAAAATGCCATTGGCTGTTCCGGCCTACTAAAGGTGTCTGTCTGCCCCTGCCTGGTGTTGTCCTCAACTGAATAAAGCTGAGCTTCAACCTTCTGTTCCAAATTACCATTTTTAAAAAAGCAATTGGCTGTTCCGGCCTACTAAAGGTGTCTGTCTGCCCCTGCCTGGTGTTGTCCTCAACTGAATAAAGCTGAGCTTCAACCTTCTGTTCCAAATTACCATTTTTAAAAAAGCAATTGGCTGTTCCGGCCTACTAATGGTGTCTGTCTGCCCCTGCCTGGTGTTGTCCTCAACTGAATAAAGCTGAGCTTCTACCTTCTGCCTCTTACTAACTGCTGTTTTTTTAAAAAATTGGCTGTTCCGGCCTACTAAAGGTGTCTGTCTGCCCCTGCCTGGTGTTGTCCTCAACTGAATAAAGCTGAGCTTCTACCTTCTGTTCCAAATTACCATTTTTAAAAATGCAATTGGCTGTTCCGGCCTACTAAAGGTGAATGTCTGCCCCTGCCTGGTGTTGTCCTCAACTGAATAAAGCTGAGCTTCTACCTTCTGCCTCTTACTAACTGTTGTTTTTTTAAAAAATTGGCTGTTCCGGCCTACTAAAGGTGTCTGTCTGCCCCTGCCTGGTGTTGTCCTCAACTGAATAAAGCTGAGCTTCTACCTTCTGTTCCAAATTACCATTTCTAAAAATGCAATTGGCTGTTCCGGCCTACTAAAGGTGTCTGTCTGCCCCTGCCTGGTGTTGTCCTCAACTGAATAAAGCTGAGCTTCAACCTTCTGTTCCAAATTACCATTTTTAAAAAAGCAATTGGCTGTTCCGGCCTACTAAAGGTGTCTGTCTGCCCCTGCCTGGTGTTGTCCTCAACTGAATAAAGCTGAGCTTCTACCTTCTGCCTCTTACTAACTGCTGTTTTTTTTAAAAATTGGCTGTTCCGGCCTACTAAAGGTGAATGTCTGCCCCTGCCTGGTGTTGTCCTCAACTGAATAAAGCTGAGCTTCTACCTTCTGTTCCAAATTACCATTTTTAAAAATGCAAATGGCTGTTCCGGCCTACTAAAGGTGAATGTCTGCCCCTGCCTGGTGTTGTCCTCAACTGAATAAAGCTGAGCTTCTACCTTCTGCCTCTTACTAACTGCTGTTTTTTTAAAAAATTGGCTGTTCCGGCCTACTAAAGGTGTCTGTCTGCCCCTGCCTGGTGTTGTCCTCAACTGAATAAAGCTGAGCTTCAACCTTCTGTTCCAAATTACCATTTTTAAAAATGCAATTGGCTGTTCCGGCCTACTAAAGGTGTCTGTCTGCCCCTGCCTGGTGTTGTCCTCAACTGAATAAAGCTGAGCTTCTACCTTCTGTTCCAAATTACCATTTTTAAAAATGCAATTGGCTGTTCCAGCCTACTAAAGGTGTCTGTCTGCCCCTGCCTGGTGTTGTCCTCAACTGAATAAAGCTGAGCTTCTACCTTCTGTTCCAAATTATCATTTTTAAAAATGCAATTGGCTGTTCCGGCCTACTAAAGGTGAATGTCTGCCCCTGCCTGGTGTTGTCCTCAACTGAATAAAGCTGAGCTTCTACCTTCTGTTCCAAATTACCATTTTTAAAAATGCAATTGGCTGTTCCGGCCTACTAAAGGTGAATGTCTGCCCCTGCCTGGTGTTGTCCTCAACTGAATAAAGCTGAGCTTCTACCTTCTGTTCCAAATTACCATTTCTAAAAATGCCATTGGCTGTTCCGGCCTACTAAAGGTGTCTGTCTGCCCCTGCCTGGTGTTGTCCTCAACTGAATAAAGCTGAGCTTCAACCTTCAGTTCCAAATTACCATTTTTAAAAATGCCATTGGCTGTTCCGGCCTACTAAAGGTGTCTGTCTGCCCCTGCCTGGTGTTGTCCTCAACTGAATAAAGCTGAGCTTCAACCTTCTGTTCCAAATTACCATTTTTAAAAAAGCAATTGGCTGTTCCGGCCTACTAAAGGTGTCTGTCTGCCCCTGCCTGGTGTTGTCCTCAACTGAATAAAGCTGAGCTTCAACCTTCTGTTCCAAATTACCATTTTTAAAAAAGCAATTGGCTGTTCCGGCCTACTAATGGTGTCTGTCTGCCCCTGCCTGGTGTTGTCCTCAACTGAATAAAGCTGAGCTTCTACCTTCTGCCTCTTACTAACTGCTGTTTTTTTAAAAAATTGGCTGTTCCGGCCTACTAAAGGTGTCTGTCTGCCCCTGCCTGGTGTTGTCCTCAACTGAATAAAGCTGAGCTTCTACCTTCTGTTCCAAATTACCATTTTTAAAAATGCAATTGGCTGTTCCGGCCTACTAAAGGTGAATGTCTGCCCCTGCCTGGTGTTGTCCTCAACTGAATAAAGCTGAGCTTCTACCTTCTGCCTCTTACTAACTGTTGTTTTTTTAAAAAATTGGCTGTTCCGGCCTACTAAAGGTGTCTGTCTGCCCCTGCCTGGTGTTGTCCTCAACTGAATAAAGCTGAGCTTCTACCTTCTGTTCCAAATTACCATTTCTAAAAATGCAATTGGCTGTTCCGGCCTACTAAAGGTGTCTGTCTGCCCCTGCCTGGTGTTGTCCTCAACTGAATAAAGCTGAGCTTCTACCTTCTGTTCCAAATTACCATTTTTAAAAATGCAATTGGCTGTTCCGGCCTACTAAAGGTGTCTGTCTGCCCCTGCCTGGTGTTGTCCTCAACTGAATAAAGCTGAGCTTCTACCTTCTGTTCCAAATTACCATTTTTAAAAATGCAATTGGCTGTTCCGGCCTACTAAAGGTGAATGTCTGCCCCTGCCTGGTGTTGTCCTCAACTGAATAAAGCTGAGCTTCTACCTTCTGTTCCAAATTACCATTTTTAAAAATGCAATTGGCTGTTCCGGCCTACTAAAGGTGAATGTCTGCCCCTGCCTGGTGTTGTCCTCAACTGAATAAAGCTGAGCTTCTACCTTCTGTTCCAAATTACCATTTCTAAAAATGCCATTGGCTGTTCCGGCCTACTAAAGGTGTCTGTCTGCCCCTGCCTGGTGTTGTCCTCAACTGAATAAAGCTGAGCTTCAACCTTCAGTTCCAAATTACCATTTTTAAAAATGCCATTGGCTGTTCCGGCCTACTAAAGGTGTCTGTCTGCCCCTGCCTGGTGTTGTCCTCAACTGAATAAAGCTGAGCTTCTACCTTCTGCCTCTTACTAACTGCTGTTTTTTTAAAAAATTGGCTGTTCCGGCCTACTAAAGGTGTCTGTCTGCCCCTGCCTGGTGTTGTCCTCAACTGAATAAAGCTGAGCTTCAACCTTCTGTTCCAAATTACCATTTTTAAAAATGCAATTGGCTGTTCCGGCCTACTAAAGGTGTCTGTCTGCCCCTGCCTGGTGTTGTCCTCAACTGAATAAAGCTGAGCTTCTACCTTCTGCCTCTTACTAACTGCTGTTTTTTTAAAAAATTGGCTGTTCCGGCCTACTAAAGGTGTCTGTCTGCCCCTGCCTGGTGTTGTCCTCAACTGAATAAAGCTGAGCTTCAACCTTCTGTTCCAAATTACCATTTTTAAAAATGCAATTGGCTGTTCCGGCCTACTAAAGGTGAATGTCTGCCCCTGCCTGGTGTTGTCCTCAACTGAATAAAGCTGAGCTTCAACCTTCAGTTCCAAATTACCATTTTTAAAAATGCAATTGGCTGTTCCGGCCTACTAAAGGTGTCTGTCTGCCCCTGCCTGGTGTTGTCCTCAACTGAATAAAGCTGAGCTCCAACCTTCTGTTCCAAATTACCATTTTTAAAAATGCAATTGGCTGTTCCGGCCTACTAAAGGTGTCTGTCTGCCCCTGCCTGGTGTTGTCCTCAACTGAATAAAGCTGAGCTTCTACCTTCTGCCTCTTACTAACTGCTGTTTTTTTAAAAAATTGGCTGTTCCGGCCTACTAAAGGTGTCTGTCTGCCCCTGCCTGGTGTTGTCCTCAACTGAATAAAGCTGAGCTTCAACCTTCTGTTCCAAATTACCATTTTTAAAAATGCAATTGGCTGTTCCGGCCTACTAAAGGTGAATGTCTGCCCCTGCCTGGTGTTGTCCTCAACTGAATAAAGCTGAGCTTCAACCTTCAGTTCCAAATTACCATTTTTAAAAATGCAATTGGCTGTTCCGGCCTACTAAAGGTGTCTGTCTGCCCCTGCCTGGTGTTGTCCTCAACTGAATAAAGCTGAGCTTCAACCTTCTGTTCCAAATTACCATTTTTAAAAATGCAATTGGCTGTTCCGGCCTACTAAAGGTGTCTGTCTGCCCCTGCCTGGTGTTGTCCTCAACTGAATAAAGCTGAGCTTCTACCTTCTGCCTCTTACTAACTGCTGTTTTTTTTAAAAATTGGCTGTTCCGGCCTACTAAAGGTGTCTGTCTGCCCCTGCCTGGTGTTGTCCTCAACTGAATAAAGCTGAGCTTCAACCTTCTGTTCCAAATTACCATTTTTAAAAATGCAATTGGCTGTTCCGGCCTACTAAAGGTGTCTGTCTGCCCCTGCCTGGTGTTGTCCTCAACTGAATAAAGCTGAGCTTCTACCTTCTGCCTCTTACTAACTGCTGTTTTTTTTAAAAATTGGCTGTTCCGGCCTACTAAAGGTGTCTGTCTGCCCCTGCCTGGTGTTGTCCTCAACTGAATAAAGCTGAGCTTCAACCTTCTGTTCCAAATTACCATTTTTAAAAATGCAATTGGCTGTTCCGGCCTACTAAAGGTGAATGTCTGCCCCTGCCTGGTGTTGTCCTCAACTGAATAAAGCTGAGCTTCAACCTTCTGTTCCAAATTACCATTTTTAAAAATGCAATTGGCTGTTCCGGCCTACTAAAGGTGTCTGTCTGCCCCTGCCTGGTGTTGTCCTCAACTGAATAAAGCTGAGCTTCAACCTTCTGTTCCAAATTACCATTTTTAAAAATGCAATTGGCTGTTCCGGCCTACTAAAGGTGTCTGTCTGCCCCTGCCTGGTGTTGTCCTCAACTGAATAAAGCTGAGCTTCTACCTTCTGCCTCTTACTAACTGCTGTTTTTTTAAAAAATTGGCTGTTCCGGCCTACTAAAGGTGTCTGTCTGCCCCTGCCTGGTGTTGTCCTCAACTGAATAAAGCTGAGCTTCAACCTTCTGTTCCAAATTACCATTTTTAAAAATGCAATTGGCTGCTCCGGCCTACTAAAGGTGTCTGTCTGCCCCTGCCTGGTGTTGTCCTCAACTGAATAAAGCTGAGCTTCTACCTTCTGCCTCTTACTAACTGCTGTTTTTTTTTAAAATTGGCTGTTCCGGCCTACTAAAGGTGTCTGTCTGCCCCTGCCTGGTGTTGTCCTCAACTGAATAAAGCTGAGCTTCAACCTTCTGTTCCAAATTACCATTTTTAAAAATGCAATTGGCTGTTCCGGCCTACTAAAGGTGTCTGTCTGCCCCTGCCTGGTGTTGTCCTCAACTGAATAAAGCTGAGCTTCTACCTTCTGCCTCTTACTAACTGCTGTTTTTTTAAAAAATTGGCTGTTCCGGCCTACTAAAGGTGTCTGTCTGCCCCTGCCTGGTGTTGTCCTCAACTGAATAAAGCTGAGCTTCAACCTTCTGTTCCAAATTACCATTTTTAAAAATGCAATTGGCTGTTCCGGCCTACTAAAGGTGAATGTCTGCCCCTGCCTGGTGTTGTCCTCAACTGAATAAAGCTGAGCTTCAACCTTCTGTTCCAAATTACCATTTTTAAAAATGCAATTGGCTGTTCCGGCCTACTAAAGGTGTCTGTCTGCCCCTGCCTGGTGTTGTCCTCAACTGAATAAAGCTGAGCTTCAACCTTCTGTTCCAAATTACCATTTTTAAAAATGCAATTGGCTGTTCCGGCCTACTAAAGGTGTCTGTCTGCCCCTGCCTGGTGTTGTCCTCAACTGAATAAAGCTGAGCTTCTACCTTCTGCCTCTTACTAACTGCTGTTTTTTTATAAAATTGGCTGTTCCGGCCTACTAAAGGTGTCTGTCTGCCCCTGCCTGGTGTTGTCCTCAACTGAATAAAGCTGAGCTTCAACCTTCTGTTCCAAATTACCATTTTTAAAAATGCAATTGGCTGTTCCGGCCTACTAAAGGTGTCTGTCTGCCCCTGCCTGGTGTTGTCCTCAACTGAATAAAGCTGAGCTTCTACCTTCTGCCTCTTACTAACTGGTGTTTTTTTAAAAAATTGGCTGTTCCGGCCTACTAAAGGTGTCTGTCTGCCCCTGCCTGGTGTTGTCCTCAACTGAATAAAGCTGAGCTTCAACCTTCTGTTCCAAATTACCATTTTTAAAAATGCAATTGGCTGTTCCGGCCTACTAAAGGTGAATGTCTGCCCCTGCCTGGTGTTGTCCTCAACTGAATAAAGCTGAGCTTCAACCTTCAGTTCCAAATTACCATTTTTAAAAAAGCAATTGGCTGTTCCGGCCTACTAAAGGTGTCTGTCTGCCCCTGCCTGGTGTTGTCCTCAACTGAATAAAGCTGAGCTTCAACCTTCTGTTCCAAATTACCATTTTTAAAAAAGCAATTGGCTGTTCCGGCCTACTAAAGGTGTCTGTCTGCCCCTGCCTGGTGTTGTCCTCAACTGAATAAAGCTGAGCTTCTACCTTCTGCCTCTTACTAACTGCTGTTTTTTTAAAAAATTGGCTGTTCCGGCCTACTAAAGGTGTCTGTCTGCCCCTGCCTGGTGTTGTCCTCAACTGAATAAAGCTGAGCTTCTACCTTCTGTTCCAAATTACCATTTTTAAAAATGCAATTGGCTGTTCCGGCCTACTAAAGGTGAATGTCTGCCCCTGCCTGGTGTTGTCCTCAACTGAATAAAGCTGAGCTTCTACCTTCTGCCTCTTACTAACTGTTGTTTTTTTAAAAAATTGGCTGTTCCGGCCTACTAAAGGTGTCTGTCTGCCCCTGCCTGGTGTTGTCCTCAACTGAATAAAGCTGAGCTTCTACCTTCTGTTCCAAATTACCATTTCTAAAAATGCAATTGGCTGTTCCGGCCTACTAAAGGTGTCTGTCTGCCCCTGCCTGGTGTTGTCCTCAACTGAATAAAGCTGAGCTTCTACCTTCTGTTCCAAATTACCATTTTTAAAAATGCAATTGGCTGTTCCGGCCTACTAAAGGTGTCTGTCTGCCCCTGCCTGGTGTTGTCCTCAACTGAATAAAGCTGAGCTTCTACCTTCTGTTCCAAATTACCATTTTTAAAAATGCAATTGGCTGTTCCGGCCTACTAAAGGTGAATGTCTGCCCCTGCCTGGTGTTGTCCTCAACTGAATAAAGCTGAGCTTCTACCTTCTGTTCCAAATTACCATTTTTAAAAATGCAATTGGCTGTTCCGGCCTACTAAAGGTGAATGTCTGCCCCTGCCTGGTGTTGTCCTCAACTGAATAAAGCTGAGCTTCTACCTTCTGTTCCAAATTACCATTTCTAAAAATGCCATTGGCTGTTCCGGCCTACTAAAGGTGTCTGTCTGCCCCTGCCTGGTGTTGTCCTCAACTGAATAAAGCTGAGCTTCAACCTTCAGTTCCAAATTACCATTTTTAAAAATGCCATTGGCTGTTCCGGCCTACTAAAGGTGTCTGTCTGCCCCTGCCTGGTGTTGTCCTCAACTGAATAAAGCTGAGCTTCTACCTTCTGCCTCTTACTAACTGCTGTTTTTTTAAAAAATTGGCTGTTCCGGCCTACTAAAGGTGTCTGTCTGCCCCTGCCTGGTGTTGTCCTCAACTGAATAAAGCTGAGCTTCAACCTTCTGTTCCAAATTACCATTTTTAAAAATGCAATTGGCTGTTCCGGCCTACTAAAGGTGTCTGTCTGCCCCTGCCTGGTGTTGTCCTCAACTGAATAAAGCTGAGCTTCTACCTTCTGCCTCTTACTAACTGCTGTTTTTTTAAAAAATTGGCTGTTCCGGCCTACTAAAGGTGTCTGTCTGCCCCTGCCTGGTGTTGTCCTCAACTGAATAAAGCTGAGCTTCAACCTTCTGTTCCAAATTACCATTTTTAAAAATGCAATTGGCTGTTCCGGCCTACTAAAGGTGAATGTCTGCCCCTGCCTGGTGTTGTCCTCAACTGAATAAAGCTGAGCTTCAACCTTCAGTTCCAAATTACCATTTTTAAAAATGCAATTGGCTGTTCCGGCCTACTAAAGGTGTCTGTCTGCCCCTGCCTGGTGTTGTCCTCAACTGAATAAAGCTGAGCTCCAACCTTCTGTTCCAAATTACCATTTTTAAAAATGCAATTGGCTGTTCCGGCCTACTAAAGGTGTCTGTCTGCCCCTGCCTGGTGTTGTCCTCAACTGAATAAAGCTGAGCTTCTACCTTCTGCCTCTTACTAACTGCTGTTTTTTTTAAAAATTGGCTGTTCCGGCCTACTAAAGGTGTCTGTCTGCCCCTGCCTGGTGTTGTCCTCAACTGAATAAAGCTGAGCTTCAACCTTCTGTTCCAAATTACCATTTTTAAAAATGCAATTGGCTGTTCCGGCCTACTAAAGGTGAATGTCTGCCCCTGCCTGGTGTTGTCCTCAACTGAATAAAGCTGAGCTTCAACCTTCAGTTCCAAATTACCATTTTTAAAAATGCAATTGGCTGTTCCGGCCTACTAAAGGTGTCTGTCTGCCCCTGCCTGGTGTTGTCCTCAACTGAATAAAGCTGAGCTTCAACCTTCTGTTCCAAATTACCATTTTTAAAAATGCAATTGGCTGTTCCGGCCTACTAAAGGTGTCTGTCTGCCCCTGCCTGGTGTTGTCCTCAACTGAATAAAGCTGAGCTTCTACCTTCTGCCTCTTACTAACTGCTGTTTTTTTTAAAAATTGGCTGTTCCGGCCTACTAAAGGTGTCTGTCTGCCCCTGCCTGGTGTTGTCCTCAACTGAATAAAGCTGAGCTTCAACCTTCTGTTCCAAATTACCATTTTTAAAAATGCAATTGGCTGTTCCGGCCTACTAAAGGTGTCTGTCTGCCCCTGCCTGGTGTTGTCCTCAACTGAATAAAGCTGAGCTTCTACCTTCTGCCTCTTACTAACTGCTGTTTTTTTTAAAAATTGGCTGTTCCGGCCTACTAAAGGTGTCTGTCTGCCCCTGCCTGGTGTTGTCCTCAACTGAATAAAGCTGAGCTTCAACCTTCTGTTCCAAATTACCATTTTTAAAAATGCAATTGGCTGTTCCGGCCTACTAAAGGTGAATGTCTGCCCCTGCCTGGTGTTGTCCTCAACTGAATAAAGCTGAGCTTCAACCTTCTGTTCCAAATTACCATTTTTAAAAATGCAATTGGCTGTTCCGGCCTACTAAAGGTGTCTGTCTGCCCCTGCCTGGTGTTGTCCTCAACTGAATAAAGCTGAGCTTCAACCTTCTGTTCCAAATTACCATTTTTAAAAATGCAATTGGCTGTTCCGGCCTACTAAAGGTGTCTGTCTGCCCCTGCCTGGTGTTGTCCTCAACTGAATAAAGCTGAGCTTCTACCTTCTGCCTCTTACTAACTGCTGTTTTTTTAAAAAATTGGCTGTTCCGGCCTACTAAAGGTGTCTGTCTGCCCCTGCCTGGTGTTGTCCTCAACTGAATAAAGCTGAGCTTCAACCTTCTGTTCCAAATTACCATTTTTAAAAATGCAATTGGCTGCTCCGGCCTACTAAAGGTGTCTGTCTGCCCCTGCCTGGTGTTGTCCTCAACTGAATAAAGCTGAGCTTCTACCTTCTGCCTCTTACTAACTGCTGTTTTTTTTAAAAATTGGCTGTTCCGGCCTACTAAAGGTGTCTGTCTGCCCCTGCCTGGTGTTGTCCTCAACTGAATAAAGCTGAGCTTCAACCTTCTGTTCCAAATTACCATTTTTAAAAATGCAATTGGCTGTTCCGGCCTACTAAAGGTGTCTGTCTGCCCCTGCCTGGTGTTGTCCTCAACTGAATAAAGCTGAGCTTCTACCTTCTGCCTCTTACTAACTGCTGTTTTTTTAAAAAATTGGCTGTTCCGGCCTACTAAAGGTGTCTGTCTGCCCCTGCCTGGTGTTGTCCTCAACTGAATAAAGCTGAGCTTCAACCTTCTGTTCCAAATTACCATTTTTAAAAATGCAATTGGCTGTTCCGGCCTACTAAAGGTGAATGTCTGCCCCTGCCTGGTGTTGTCCTCAACTGAATAAAGCTGAGCTTCAACCTTCTGTTCCAAATTACCATTTTTAAAAATGCAATTGGCTGTTCCGGCCTACTAAAGGTGTCTGTCTGCCCCTGCCTGGTGTTGTCCTCAACTGAATAAAGCTGAGCTTCAACCTTCTGTTCCAAATTACCATTTTTAAAAATGCAATTGGCTGTTCCGGCCTACTAAAGGTGTCTGTCTGCCCCTGCCTGGTGTTGTCCTCAACTGAATAAAGCTGAGCTTCTACCTTCTGCCTCTTACTAACTGCTGTTTTTTTATAAAATTGGCTGTTCCGGCCTACTAAAGGTGTCTGTCTGCCCCTGCCTGGTGTTGTCCTCAACTGAATAAAGCTGAGCTTCAACCTTCTGTTCCAAATTACCATTTTTAAAAATGCAATTGGCTGTTCCGGCCTACTAAAGGTGTCTGTCTGCCCCTGCCTGGTGTTGTCCTCAACTGAATAAAGCTGAGCTTCTACCTTCTGCCTCTTACTAACTGGTGTTTTTTTAAAAAATTGGCTGTTCCGGCCTACTAAAGGTGTCTGTCTGCCCCTGCCTGGTGTTGTCCTCAACTGAATAAAGCTGAGCTTCAACCTTCTGTTCCAAATTACCATTTTTAAAAATGCAATTGGCTGTTCCGGCCTACTAAAGGTGAATGTCTGCCCCTGCCTGGTGTTGTCCTCAACTGAATAAAGCTGAGCTTCAACCTTCAGTTCCAAATTACCATTTTTAAAAATGCAATTGGCTGTTACGGCCTACTAAAGGTGTCTTTCTGCCCCTGCCTGGTGTTGTCCTCAACTGAATAAAGCTGAGCTTCAACCTTCAGTTCCAAATTACCATTTTTAAAAATGCAATTGGCTGTTCCGGCCTACTAAAGGTGTCTGTCTGCCCCTGCCTGGTGTTGTCCTCAACTGAACAAAGCTGAGCTTCCACATTCTGGCTTTCGCCCTATACTATCAGATATTAAACTGCATTTGGCCTACTAGTGTGGTTATGCCCTTGAAACAGTGTCTGCTGCTCTTGGGTTTGCTACTCCACTGAACAAAGCAATGCCGCCTGTTTAGTCCTGTTACCAATTTTGAACTGCATTTAGCCTACTTTATTCTTTGGCCCTATATCTGTTTCCTCCTCATCCTGCCCATTGCCCAGCCACTGCTAGATGAGTCTGCTGGTACATTGACCTAGACCACTACATTCCCCTTATACTCTACACAGCCAGAATCTGACCCTGCTGAAAGTAAGGTTCCCCTTCCCGCATGTTATACCACCTTACACAGGGACAGAGAGGAAGGTGCAGATGAAAGTGCAGGTTCCTTCATCAGGTGGGGGGGCATACTCGTTGGCTACGTCACTGGCACAGGGCCCCTCAGAGTACGCAAAAGTGTCGCTGCTGGTGGGAGGCGCCCCCGCCATGCAAACACACATCGCTGTACTTTGAGGGGCCCTGTGCCAGTGCCAATGCGAACGAGTGGGCCCCCCCTGCTTGCTCAGGATCACAGCACTTGCAACGTTGAAATACTTACCTTTCCCTGCAACACCGCCGTGACGTAGTCCGCATTTCCTGGGCCCACGAAAAACTTGAGCCGGCCCTACTCCCCCCACAACTTTTGCCAAATGACCCCCAATTCCCTATGCCCAACTATTATTATAAAGTTAATTAAGATTGACAAGCTTCAGAAACAAGAATGGATGTTTTTGGCATTAAAATGGGCACTGTAGGTGTTTTCCTGGCCTCCACTCACTGCCGACTATGCTTCCCCATTGACTTGCATTGGGTTTCGTGTTTCGGTCGATCCCCGACTTTTAGCGATAATCGGCCGACTGCACTCGACTCGACTCTGGACAAAATCGGGTTTCACAAAACCCGACTCGATCTTAAAAAAATGAAAGTCGCTCAACTCTAGTTCAGACTATTTTGACACTCTTATACAGATATGGACTGATGATCTAATCCAGTGTATTATTAAGAGATTTGCGTGGAGAACACATCCACCTAAGTGTTTGAATATAGGGTATACCAGCGCGAAGTACATATATATATTTTTTACTTTTTTGAACTTATTAGGAGACTGCAATTTTCCCTATGTACTGTAATTTTGTGATATTACAGATACGATACAAGCAAATGGATGACCACATGTTGATGATCCTTAAGGGGATTAAAAATATAAAAAAAAGTTTAAAAATATAAAAATTCAAATCACAACTTTTAAATTAAAAATGAACATGTGGTATTTCCATGTCCATAAAAGTCCAGGTTATTAAAATATAACCAATATGGTAAATGCTATAAAGAGGGAAAAAAAATCAAAACTAATTGTGTTTTTTCAGTAACTATATCTCCTTATAACAGTTGGGGCATGGCTTGCAAGCTGATGGTGCCAAGTGCCTGAGCTCCGGCGTTCATGGACTGCAAAGTGGCCAAACCAGCTAACTTACCGTAAAGTAATCTCCTCCCCATGCGTGTCGCCCTAGTGATCTCTGGTGAGCTCGGCGAGGTACAATGCCGAGGGTCAAGTCTCGCAAGCAGGAGTCCTCAACAAAGCTTAATTACTTTTTCATCTGACAGACAGCTCAGCTGCGGTGTTTCTCCCTCACTCGGTGTCTCTCCACATACCTCTCCCAGGATATTAGTAGGAACCGTGGATGATGACGGCTGTGAGATTCCTCTTACAAAAAAGATGATGCAAAGTCTTCTCAGCTCAATTAGAGCTTCTCTCCGAGAAGATCTGCGAGGTATGCTAATTGAACTGAAAGGGGGCATTGATTCTGTGGAGGACCACAAGGTACAAATCGAGACAAAAATGGCGGAATATGCCAGATCACATAATGATCTAATAGATGCTAATGCGGCCCTAGAAGAAGCGGTACCGTTATCTTAAAGGTTAGATTTGTGTTCTAGAAGACAGATCATGCCGCAATAATGTTCGGGTGTGGGGTTCTCAGAGACTGTTCAAGAAAAAAAGCTTACTATTCATTTTTGTAAATTTCGGCAGATCGTCCTTCCAGAACACGACCATGGGACTTGATGATAGACAGAATCCATATTGTACCTAAGCCAAAGAATGTAAAACCCATCTTTGCGAACGATTATGTTGGCACAATTCCATTTTTCTAAGCTAAGGAAGCCTTTCTACTAAATCTGAGGAAAAAGCCTTACTTGCCAGACCCTTTTCAGAATATTGTAAATAGCTAACCACACAACAAGAAACAGCATAGCCGATAGTAAATATTATTTACGCAATAATCAGAAATAATTAGACTATTTATGCTGAAAATAATACAAAAAACGACTTAATATCAGGATTAGTCGCTATCAAATATAGAAAGGGAATTATGGATCACAAGGACCCAAAAAAAACGACCAACAAATCCAAATGGTAATATATAAAAAATGTTAAATTTTATTATTGCACAACAATTATGAAAAATACATATACATCACATATAAGAAACAGGTGAGGCACAATACTGCGGGGTGTACAGAGACACCACAGGAGAGCATACTAAAGGCACACGGAGCCGGGAACAAAACATACACCCATACAAAGAGTAGTAATAAGCAAGGGATTAAGGTAACTTCAATCCCATCCTGCTATAGCTAATGAGATTCTAACACCAACACCCACATAACAAGACCAAAGGTCCGAGTACACATATATATGGAACAAATATCCATTACCTCTAGTGGGAAAAGCGGGTGAGACGTATCTAGGGTCTGTGCGCCCTCCCCGACGCACGTTTCGGTAATCAAACCTTCCCACTGAGGGAGGGGAGGGTGCACGGACCCTGGATCCGTCTCACCCGCTTTTCCCACTAGAGGTAATGGATATTTGTTCCATATATATGTGTACTCGGACCTTTGGTCTTGTTACGTGGGTGTTGGTGTTAGAATCTCATTAGCTATAGCAGGATGGGATTGAAGTTACCTTAATCCCTTGCTTATTACTACTCTTTGTATGGGTGTATGTTTTGTTCCCGACTCCGTGCGCCCTTAGTATGCTCTCCTGTGGTGTCTCTGTACACCCCGCAGTATTGTGCCTCACCTGTTTCTTATATGTGATGTATATGTATTTTTCATAATTGTTGTGCAATAATAAAATTTAACATTTTTTATATATATTACCATTTGGATTTGTTGGTCGTTTTTTTTGGGTCCTTGTGATCCATAATTCCCTTCCTTTTCAGAATATTTCAGCTTTTCCAGATTTGTTTATGTTGACAATTGCTAAGAGAAAGGAACAAGCGAATGTAGCTAAAGTGTTGAGAGACAATACCATTATATATAGATGAGGCTTCCCAGTTAAAATTATGATTCTCTATTCAGGAACAACGCATGTATGCCAGTCACCGGTGCAAGAGGAACATCTGTTATATAAATGGAACCTGCTATCTTCTATAGCTAAAGATTTAAATATGGAGAGATCCATGAGTCTTGCTGGACTTAGTTAGGACTAGGGTTTTCTGCAACTCCGAAATAAGCAACTGGTACATGACACTTCAGGATTCTCAATCACTTTGCTAGCATAAGGAATCTCTTAAATTTTTTGTGACAAATCTGCTTGCAAAAACAATATATTGATTTTGCTCTACTCCTATATTAATATAGATGTAGTAATTATTAGTGATGAGCGAACGTGCTCGCCACTACTCGTTATTCGCCTGAGTATCGGGGCACTTGGGGTACTCGCAGAGCAGCAAGCTTTTCCAGAATTATTTGGCGGTACCTGTTGTCTCCACCCAGCATTTTTGCCAGACTTTAGAGACCCAATCACGGTGCAGGGATTGTCTGCCAGGCCATGAAACGCCACAGCCATCTTTGTTGTGGTCATGCAGTGATTGACTTGGTCGCACAGCTTCATCCCGAGTATAAAAGACCGGGCGCCGCCCTGCTCGCCGCATTCTGTTCCTGTTTCAGAGAGAGCAGGTAGAGCTGCTGCCAAGATAGGGTCAGAATCGTGGTTTTAGAGTCAGTGTAGGTCTGCAACTCTTACATCCACAACTCCTCAGAAACCAAAAGTCCTTTTTAGGGCTAATTCGTGGGTCCCGATATTGCAGCGCTAGGTAGGCAGGGCACAGCATATCCACATCAGTGCAAGGCCTGCAGGCACTGTATGTGCGTCCATTGGTCCCACTGCATCCTTCCCAAAACTCCATAACTGTTTGCTGCTGCAGCTTATTTACTGTCTATATTTTTTTCCAAAAATTCCTCCCCCCCAAAAAAAATATACAGTCTCTTCTGTCAGACTGAGGCCTGTTCAAAAGTTATTGTTTGTCAGGCATAGTTGTGTGTGCTAGCCTTGTGCCCCTTTTTTTTGGTGTTTTAAAGTCACCAAAAAAGGCCCCATATTTCTGCGTGCTCCAAGTTTGGGCACTGGAGGCCGGTGTACTTATTTTTTGGCTGTGTTGTACTCAAATTCTATACAGCGCTATTTAACATAAAAAATTTGAAAGGCCACAGATTTGCCAGTGTGGTATTTCTGTTACTGCCATCATATATCTCTGTGCTCCAAGTTTGGGCATTGGAGGCCGGTGTACTTATTTTTTGGCTGTGTGATACTCAAATTCTATACAGCGCTATTTAGCACAAAAAAAATTGAAAGGCCACATATTTGCCAGTGTGGTATTTCTGTTACAGCTGTCAAATATCTCTGTGCTCCAAGTTTGGGCATTGGAGGCCGGTGTACTTAATTTTTGTCTGTGAGATACTTAAATTCTATACAGCACTATTATGCATCCAAAAAAATTTGAAGGCCACAGATTTGCCAGTGTAGTATGTCCATTATAGCTGTCATATATCTCTGTGCTCCAAGTTTGGGCATTGGAGGCCAGTGTACTTATTTTTTGGCTGTGTGATACTCAAATTCTGTACAGCACTATTTCGCAACCAAAAAAATTGGAAGGCCACAGATTTGCAAGTGTGGTATTTCCGTTACAGCCGTCATATATCTCTGTGCTCCAAGTTTGTTCACTAGAGGCCTGTGTACTTATTTTTTGACTGTGTGATATTCAAATTCTATACAGCGCTATTTCTCATTCCAAAAATTGGAAGGCCACAGATATGCCTGTGTGGTATTTCCGTTTCAGTCGTCATGTATCTCTGTGCTCCATGTTTGGGCATTGGAGGCCGGTGTACTTATTTTTTGGCTGTGAGATACGCAAATTCTATACAGCACTATTTTGCATAAATTAACTTTAAAAAAAAGAAAAATTGAATACAGTCTGTTATGTCAGGCTGAGGCAGCCTGGTGTTTGTGTTTGAAAAATCATAGATTTGCAGGCATACTGATCACATATTATTTAGCTACTAATAAAGACATATGTGCTGAGCATTTGAAATAGTGCAGTAGTCCATTTAAAATGGTTAAGGCAAGGGGCAAGGGATGGGGAAGTGGATGTGATGCCGATGGTACATCCAGAGGACGAGCCCGTGGGCAACTTGAAAGTGGGCAACAACAAAGCCCCACATCTTCTTGCTCGACCTTCCTGTCCCAGTTTCTAGGTGACCGCAGCACACCACTATTGAAGCCAGAGCAGTGTGAAACGGTTGTTGGTTGGATAGCGGATAATGCTTCCAGTCATTCAGCCACCACCACCACCTTGTCTTCCACACGGTCAAGTATGAGTAGCCGTGAGTGTGGCCAGGATATTCCTCACCCTGATCCTCCTTCTTCTCACCATGACAGGTGCCCTGAGACAACTGATCCCACACTGGGACACTCTGAAGAGCTGTTCAGTTTTCCATTTCAACATTCAGAAATCTCTGCCGATCAACTTTAAGTGGGGAAAGTTGAGATCGCATGTAGAGCTGCCCAAAGCTTTATCCAGCCCCAGTCACATGAAGGAGATGGTGGGAAAGTTTCACAAGAGGTGGACGATGATGAGATACAATTACCAGAAAGTCAGGAGGAGGAGCATGGTGCGGATGTGGAAGACAAGGTGGTGGATGACATAGTGACTGACCCAACCTGGCAGGAGGACATGCATAGTGAGGACAGCAGCACAAATGGGGAAGGAGGCATATCCCCCCAACAGACAGGAAGAAACAGTGTGGTGGCCACAGACAGAAGGCGTGCATCCGTTCCCCGTAACACCAACATGAGTGAAGTTGCCATTCCACCTGTGAGATCTTCCCGAGTCTGGCTATTTTTTAAAGACTCTGCCGATAACCCCAAACAGGCCATTTGCAGAACCTGCCATTTCCGCATCAGCAGGGGTAGCAAAACAAACATCTTGACCACCACCAGCATGATCAGGCACATGCAAGCCAAGCACCCGACTTTGTGGGCCGAACCCCAAGCTCCAGGACAGTTGCCTGCTGGTCACACCACTGCTTCTTCCACTGTTTTGCATAGAAGCCAATTCCCAGTACACTGTGCATGTGAAGAAGCCTCTAGACCTGCACCTGTTATGGCCCACAGTCAAGCAGCACTATCAGCAAACCCGTCCAAGTCCTTGTCCCAGCACAGTGTTCAGTTGTCTATAACCCAGTCTTAGGAATGCAAGCGGAAATAGCCAGCCAACTCAACAGTCCTCAATTCTAATATTTCTTGGTCCCCAGTCACCACTATTTCTCCCGGTGCGCCGTACCGGCATTACACCAGCATGTGTCCCACAACATTACCCGTGCCCTCAACAATGCTGTTGCCGGGAAAGTCCACCTAACTACGGACACGTGGACAAGTGCTTGTGGGCAGGGATGGTATATCTCAATGATGGCAAACTGGGTTGCATAGTGGGAACTGGGACCCATTCGGATGTTCTGATGGGACACATCCTCCCCATGCCAAGGATTGCTGGCCCTACGTCAATCAGGGTTGCCCCCACAGTCTGCAGCTCCTGCACCTCCTCCTCTTCTTCCTCCATCTCTGAAATCAACACATCAGTCAGTAGCTGGAACCACTGCAGCACTGCCTCAGCCAAGCGGCAACAGGCTGTGCTGAAGCTAATCTGCCTAGGTGACAAAACCACACAAGGCAGAAGAGTTGTGGACAGCGCTTTCGAGCAGTCAGATGTTTGGATGACACTGCTGAACCTACAGCCAGGCACGGTCGTATGTGACAATGGCCGTAACCTGGTGGCAGCTCTGAGGCAAGGTGAGCTCACACACATACCTTGCTTGGCACATGTGCTTAACCTTATGGTTCACCTTTTTCTGAAAAGCTACCCGGAGCTGCTAGTGAAAGTACGCCATCTGTCTGGCCATTTTAGAAAGTCAGCTACAGCTTTAGCCACCCTTGCTGTGCTTCAGCAGCGTTTTTACCTTCCAGCTCACCGACTGTTGTGTGATGTCCCCACGCTTTGGAACTCTATGCTGCATATGTTGGAAAAGATTTGTGAGCAGAAGAGGGCCTACCAACATTAACAAGGCCATCAAATTTCAGGTCAGACTCCACACATAAGGAATGGACATGGATGTCAGACATATGTAACATCCTCCAAAATTTTGAGGACTGCACCAAGATGGTGAGCGGCGATTACGCCATAATTAGCATCAACATTTCACTTCTCTGCATTCTGAAAACCTCGCTGCTCACAATCAAAGAGGATGCATTGCAGGTGGAGCACGAAGACATGGAGCAAGGACACATACAGGGGGACTACACTCAGCCCAGATTCATGTCTTCTCATCGTGGATTGGTAGGCAATGAAGAGGAGGAGGAGGAAGAAGAGGAGCTACTTTCATGTGCTATAGATGGTACTTCAAACACATATGTATTAGCTTCTGTTCAGCGGGGATGGCTTGAGGACAGGGAGGAGGAGGAGGACAGCATTGTCAGTCATCCTGTTGGTGAGGACATGGAAGTCTTGCCTGTTAGCAGTCTGGCATGCATGGCTGACTTTATGTTGTGCTGCATTTCACGTGACCCTTGTATTATCAAAATTTTGGGTGGCACTCATTACTGGTTGGTGACACTTCTAGACCCACGCTATAAGGAGAACTTTCAATCTCTTCTGCCTGAGGCAGAGATGTGTACTAAAATGTTGCAGTACCACAGGGCCCTTGTAGCGGAATTACTTAGATAATTCCCATGTAAGAACGCTGAAAGCAGGCGTCAGAGTTTGTTGTACAACCAAGGAGTCCAAGCAAGAGAGACAGAAGTACAATCGATCTCAGGCAGGGGAACAATGGCCAAGTTCTGGGACAGTTTTCTCAGACCCTCCCATCGTGGCGGCACAGAGGCAAGGGGTGCTGTCTCAAGAAGTGCAATTTTGGGAAGATGGTGAGGGAGTACCTTGCAGATCGTACAAACGTCCTCCGTTATTCCTCTGTGCCTTTTGATTATTGGGTATCAAAGCTGGACACGTGGAATGAACTGGCTCTCTATGCATTGGAGGTCCTGGCCTGCCCTGCTGCTAGTGTTCTGTCAGAGAGGGTCTTTCAGTGCCGCTGGTGGAATTATAACAGATAAGTGCATCCTCCTGTCAACTGAAAATGCTGACAGGCTGACTCTTATAAAAATGAACAAGGCCTGGATTGGAAAGACTGTACACCACTGTTATGACCCCAATGGCAGAGGGTCTCAGAAATAATTTCTAAGTCTGCAAACACAAAAAACCAGCTCATAGGGCAGTGGTAACTGGGCTGACCATATACTGTATCTAATCCTAGCACCACAAATAACAGCAGCCGGGGAACGTTCCTACGTTGGTTCTAGACGTCTCGCGCCAGCCGGAGAACTAGCTAACCCTAGAAGGGAAAAGAAAGACCTTTCTTGCCTCCAGAGAATAGACCCCAAAAGTTGGATACAAGCTCCCAACAAATAATAACGGTGAGGTAAGAGGAAAAGACAAACATAAGAATGAGCTAGGTATTTAGCAAAGAGAGGCCCACTAGCTAATAGCAGAATATAGAAAGATAACTTATATGGTCAGCAAAAACCCTATCAAAAATCTCCACACTGGAAATTCAAGAACCCCCGAACCGTCTAACGGCCCGGGGGGAGAACACCAGCCCCCTAGAGCTTCCAGCAAGATCAGGAATCACAATTAGTACAAGCTGGACAAAAATGAAAGCAAGCAAATAACCCAAAAAACAAAGAAGCAGGACTTAGCTTAATTTTGCACGAACCAGGACCAGCAGATAGGAGCAAACAGAATGTGTCTGATTACAACGATGCCAGGCACTGGACTAAGGTTCCAGGAGGTTTATATAGCAACACCCCTGAAGTAACGACCCAGCTGGGTGCAAACTGAGGGAAGAAAATCCCAGAGTCATATCACTAGTAACCACAAGAGGGAGCCAAAAAGTCTAATTCACAACACACCACCAAGTGAAAACAGCGAAACATAACCTCAAACAAATTCGCTCTTTTGGGGAGGTGATTTCTGATGCACCTCTTCACAACCATCCATAAGTATAGGCTTCCAAGTTTGGTCTGTTTGTTGTTATCCTCCTCTTTATCCTCATCCTCATCATCCAGACCACTAGATGACCAGGGTGAAACGTGCTCTGTACTGTTATAGGCCGTTGATTTTTGGGCACGAGGGCTGTGTGGGCACTATTTTATTTAGTAAAAACAGGACCCCACATTGGGGAATTGGGCATTACATTACATTGGGCCTACTTCTTAAGTCTGTTTCATGCAATGTGTCCTTTAACTGCCACTAGATGACCAGGGTGAACATGCTCAGTACTGTTATAGGCTGGTGAATTTTGGGCAAGGGGCCTGCGATGGAACTAGTCTATTTTTTAAAAAAAGGTAACCCCACTGGGGAATTGTTTGGCAGATCATGCACTGCATTACGAGTCTCAGAGACACACACCACTACATTGGGCCTAATTAGCTCTGTCTATTGCAAAATGTCCTTTAACTGCCACTAGATCACCAGAGTGAACGTGCTCTGTACAGTCCTTGTTAGGACTGGCGGAACGCACCAAATAATATTTAGAGAGGATATGAGGTGCGTTCGCAGTCCGGGGTCCACCGTGTAGAAAGAAAACCTGCTGCTTGGTAATGGCGGACTAGATGGTGGTATAATGAGAATACACACATGGGTTAGCTTCACCCAGAATGAATGAAGAAAACCCTGTTGCATCACAGGGCCATGATACTGCACAGAAATTGCAAGTAAAGGGTCACAGAATTCTGTCCCAAAACACGGGGAAAGAGTTCCTCAATACCTCTTACGCTTGACACTGTTACTGTGGTGTCAGGGGTAGAACTGAACTAATAATAATAATTAATCACACAAGAGTGCATACAACGCCGCTCTGGCAGATGCCACTAACAACCCTAACCAGGGCCCAGAAAGCGCACTAAGAGCACGGCGCCGCATTGGTGGTCGCTGCTGAGAGACGCTGACTTGTGTGCTGGATGTGCAGAGCAGCACTGTCTGGTGCTAGGTAGCTTCCACCATTTGCGAGTAGGCAACAACACTAGGGATGGGAATGATTCGGAGATTTCATCCATCGACAGGCATTTATCTACACACACAAGTAAATAAGTTTACACTAGTGCATGGCCGAGCGGCCATGCGAACCTTTTATAACAGTAGCGCTCCAGGACCTTCCTGATGGTCCAATAGGAGCCTCAACTGGACCTCAGCATGTGACCCCCCCCTCCAATGGGAGGTCATCCTGTGGGCATGCTCAGTATGGGAAAAGCAGGACTTAGTCCCAGAAAAGCCTGCTTGCTGCTGGTCAGTGCCGGCTACAAAGGCAGAGCCTGGAAAGGCAACAGTAACCATTTGCACAGTATCATCTTGAGCCAGATTCTGGGACTGACGTTGCTGCTGAGCAGGTTCCACTGCAGCTGGAGGAGAATGGGAGACCACAGTGGACATTGTTTGCGATTACCCCTGTGCAGCGGTAACCCCACTGGGGAATTGTTTGGCAGATCATGCACTGCATTACAAATCGCAGAGGCACACACCACTACATTGGGCCTAGTTCTTAACTATGTCTCTTGTTTAACTGCCACTAGATCATCAGGGTTGAACGTGCTTTGTACTGGTATAGGCCGGTGAATTTTTGCAAGGAGCCTGTGATGGCACTAGTATATTTTTAAAAAAGGTGCCCCACATTGCTGAAACCACATCCTTGTTGGCAAATATTTTTTAACATTTCTGTACCTTAAAGAGCTCCCTCAAAAAGCTCCTTTTTGTGTTGCCTGGTTGCTCACATTGGACACAATGCACTTTGTATAATTCAATAAAGCAATGCTGTTAGTTTGGCTCAGTAGTTCATTACAAATATTTCTTTGTCGACTACATTAGTTTCTCTCCTTGAGAGCCATAACTTTGGCTGCCTCAAATGTACAAATAGTGAGAGAAAATTGGTGCGCACTCGATATGCTATGGGAGCGAGGTGCTGGTGTAACGGGCTGTAAAAAGCCCCAATATAATAGAAGGTATAGAATACATTGCACACTCTACACAAATATAATGCAATAATAGTGTAAATTTATTAAGGACATGAAGATAGAGTGATGTATGTTGAAAGCAACCAGAAGTAAATTGACAGAGCCTTAATCATATAATTGCTAGAATAAAACAAAAAAATACTTAAACATCAATATCCGTATAAATAGTGTCACATGTAATATTTACAAATCAGATAATGAAACAGATAAAATGAGTCCCATCAAAAATACATAATATAAAAAAATACGGCAAGCAGTAACTGCATCCCAATGAAGAGGATAGAAAAAAAGCAAAGTACATAAGGGTAGAATGCTTAGAAGGCCAGAACATATGGCTACACATACAGAGGGCAAAAATGATGTTCTACCTTTAATAGAGATAAGGTGGAGGATAAGGAAAATCCCTAGGTGTCGTAGAATAAACTGTGAAAGATAGTGACTCTAAGTAAGATGTTATACATAGGTACATAGACAGTAAAGATAAATGACACATAGGGTACCTTTATAGTAGTGTTATGTCCCAGTGACAATGTTGTATGGACCCCTGGTGTGGGGTCTATAAATAAGTAGGGACGGACATCAACAAAAGACATCTGGTAGCGTGTCTAGCGGTAAAATAAGCTTGTGTGCGGGGGAATAAATATTTGCTTGATCTGCCTGATAAGCGGCGCTCCCGCGCCCTGCTGCAATGGTGTGGCGTGACCGGCGGTATGAGGAGTTATATGTGCACTGATGCCTATCAGCCCGGAAGGGCCATCCCCTGCCCGGAAGTGACACTATGGATGTTAGAGTAGCAACCGCGCATGTGCAGCTGCCGTACGTATGAAGCGCTGGTTGCTACGATACAGGAGCGCTGTGTTGGGTTTTAGAGTAGCGACTGCGCATGCGCGGCCGCCGTACATATGAGTCCCTGGTTGCTAAGATATAAACACGCTGTATCCCAGCTGGTGCTATTTTAGGAGGACTGGTACTTGTGCATGTGGCTGGAGAGGGAGAGAGTAGAATAACGCTAGAGTGGCATGAATAAAA
This sequence comes from Ranitomeya variabilis, assembly GCF_051348905.1. Lineage (NCBI taxonomy): Eukaryota > Metazoa > Chordata > Amphibia > Anura > Dendrobatidae > Ranitomeya > Ranitomeya variabilis. The sequence continues at coordinate 23,429,612 of NC_135236.1, read as the reverse complement.
ATCTGAGAGGGAACGCATTATTAATTGCCTGGACACAGTAGGGACTATGTATAATATACCTATAGCAAATAGTACAAGAATTACAATATGGAGGGTATGAAGACTCTAGATCATTAAGGGAAGGTCAGATATGAGCAATGTCATAAATAGCAGGGGGAACATTATGCATATTGTAGTAGGTGGGGGAGGGTTACTTATTATGAAGAACTCACCAGAGTATTCAGCGTGTCTGAAAAAAAGGGGGTACAAAAGATAATTAATTTACGCTTTAATGTAAACAATCAATTTCTCTATTGAGCCACTTGGACAGTAGGTATCTAAAGTATAAATCCAATATGTTTCCAATGATTTTAGGTGCTTGACGTGATTACCCCCATCTAGGACAAGGTACCTGTTCAAAGATCTGAAATTTGAGATGTGACACGGAGTGTCTAGCCTTAGAAAAATCATCTGGGAGGGGAAGCCAAGTTTTACCACAGCGCATAGTCGATTTGTGGCTTGCTATCCGGTCCCTGACATGTTGGGTGGTCTCCCCAACGTAGAGGAGACCACAAGGGCACTTAATTACATAGACCACAAAGTTTGATTTGCATGTATAGAAGCCACGGATGTGAAAAGATTTTCCGGTCCTGGGATGGGTGATGTTATCTGATTTAAAGGGGTTGTCCACTACTTTCAATTAACTCCCCAATGTATCCCCCCGGGGCCCCTGATGAATTGTGTAAATACCTTCCATTGCCGTTTTCACCTGTGAGTGGCGCTATGCCAGCGGCTGACTCCAGGTCACGTGACTCCCAGGCTGCAGCCGCTGCTTATTTCCACCGACGTCACGTCAATTTCCAGACTCTGGAAATTGATGTGACGTCATGATCAGGCGTGACACAGGCTCCACAGGCAGCAGACACTCATCTAGAGTGACTGGGCTGTGGGCAATGCTGGGGGTGGGCGGGGCTGTGCTGAGGGCGGTCGGGCTAGGCAGGAATATGCGGGCGCCAGGATTCTGTGTGCCGGCGCCGGGTGTCTGCGTGCCAGCGTCGGGATGTGCGTGCGTCAGGGGTCTGTGTGCCGGCGCCGGGATGTGTGTGTGTGTGGGGGGGGGTCATTGTTGTGTGTGTCTCTGTGTGCAGGCATCGTCCGATGTGGCTACAAGTCCCATCGGGCTCTGCCTGCTACAGTGACAGTGAGTGACACATTAGCCAATGATGGGACAGTAGTAGTCCCATCATCCGGCTAATGTGTTGAAAGTAAAGAAACAAAACACATATAAACATATACAGACATTCAACATGTGACAACATGCAACATGCAACATACGACATGCAACATGCGATGACATGTGACAACATGCAACATGTGATGACATGCAACTTGCGATGACATGCACAATGCAACATGCGATGACATGCAACATGCAACGACATGCAACATGTGACGACATGCAACATGCGACGACATGTAACATGCGACTATATGCAACATGCAATGACATGCAACATGTGACAACATGCGACAACATGCGTTGACATACAGCATGTGACATGCAGCGACATGCAACATGTGATGACATGCGACTTGCGGCATGTGACATGCGATGACATCTGACATGCACCATGCAACATGTGATGACATGCAGCATGTGACATGCAACATATGACATTCAACATGCGATGACATACACCAAGCGACATGCAACATGCGACATGTGATGGCATGTGACATGCGACATGCGCCATGCAACATGCAACAACATGCAGCATGCAACATGCAGCATGCAACATGCGATGACATACAGCATGCAACATGCGACACGTGATGACATATGACATGTGACATGCACCATGCAACATGCGATGACATGCAACATGTGATGGCATGCAACATGCGACGACATGCAATGACATGTGACATGCAGCATGCAACATGCAACATGTGACGACATGTGACGACATGCAACATGCTACAACATGCAACATGCGATGACATGCAACATGTGACGACATGCAACATGTGACATATAACATGCCACATACAGTACATACATACAGTGCATACATACAACATACATATAGACATACAGCACATATAACATAGAGTACATACTCACCATCACTTGTCACTTTTATTCCCCGAAGCCAGTGTCACCTGTAAAAAATATTAAAATAATAAACAAACTCTATACTCCCTGATCCGCAGAAATCCAATGAAAATGAGTGTCCCACGACGATCTCCCATAGAGCAGCAGCATCAGCTCTCCAGGGGCTCCAGGAATACAATGATGGAAGTTATCTTTCCACAATGTATTCCTCACAATGTATTCCTACGCCCCTGTGGGAAAATAATCCCCAGTCTCACTTTTGGCATTGCTGTGTGAGAAATTTTCCCACACAGCAATTGCCATAAAGTGAGACTTTGAACTCTAATAACCTCTCCGTGATGCACTTCTGGAGCCATTGTCTCCTGTCAGTGTGTCACTGAGAGTCCTATAGAGCGGTGACATCACCCGATGTCGCAGTTTTATAAGGGAGATCGTCATGGGACACTCGTTATTAATTGGACTACGATGGACAGGTAGTATGCGGTTTATTATTTTAAGATTTTTGCAGGTGCTGAAGTATGGTAAGTATGGTTAAATGAAGAATATTAAAATACTTTTTTCTGTCTGTGTCTTTTTTAACTCTTTCACTACTAAGGGATTAATATTGGATAGGTGTCTTATTGACGCCTCTCCATTATTAACCCGGCTTAATGTCACCTTACAATAACAAGGTGAAATTAACCCCTTATTACCCCAAAATTACATGATTGCTAAATGGCGTAGCAAGAAAAAAAACCAAAAGCCAAAATTATGTTTCTTTGGTCGCCGCAACATTGCATTAAAATGCAGTAACGTATCTGCACAAAAGTTGTATCAATAAAAACGTCAGCTCGGCGCGCAAAAAATTAGCCCTCACCCGACCCTATATCTCAGAAAATATAGACACTATGCGTATTGGAAAATAGCATAATTATTTTACTTCTTTTTAGCAAAGTTTGGAATTTTTTTTCACCACTTAAATAAAAAATAACCTAGATATGTTTGGTGTCTATGAACTCATAATGACCTGGAGAATCATAATGGTAGGTCAGTTTTATGCTGTGTGCAGATTTGTTGCAGATTTGGGTGCAGAATTTTCTGCACAAAAAAATCTGCATCTCCTTGCAGAAAACGCAGCTGCATTTTTGATGCATTTTTCTAATTTTTTTCACGGTTTTGATGCCTTTTTTGTGCAGTTTTGATGCAGTTCTTGGTGCGGTTTTCGGTGCGTTTTTTTGCGTGGTTTTGATTCAAGTTTTTCATGCTTTTTTATGCAGTTTTTGGTGCGGTTTTTATGCAGTTTTTAGTGTGGTTTTGATGCAGTTTTGATGCAGTTCTTGGTGCGGTTTGATGCAGTTTTTGGTGCGGTTTTGATGCAGTTTTTGTTGCAGTTTTGCTGCAGTTTTGCTGCAGTTTTGCTGCGTTTTTTGTGCAGTTTTGATGCAGTTTTTAGTGCGGTTTTCATGCAGTTTTGATGCAGGTTTTGGTGCAGTTTTGATGCAGTTTTTGGTGCGGTTTTGAAGCAGTTTATTGTGCCATTTTGATGCGTTTTTGGTACAGTTTTGATGCAGTTTTTGGTGTGGTTTTGATGTAGTTTTTGGTGCAGTTTTTATGCCTTTTTGATGCACTTTTTGGTGCGGTTTTGATGCTGTTTTTGGTGCAGTTTTCTTGTGTTTTCAATGCAGTATTTGGTGTGGTTTTGATGCAGTTTTTGGTGTGGTTTTGATGCAGTTTTTGGTGCAGTTTTCGCTGCGGTTTTGAAGCAGTTTTTGGTGCAGTTTTGATGCCGTTTTTGGTGCAGTTTTGATGCTTATTTCTGCAGTTTTGATGTATTTTTTGTGCATTTTTTGCACGGTTTTGATGCATTTTTTTGGTGCGGTTTTTGCGCCGTTTTTGTATGCGTTTTTGAAAGCTAAATAAAGATATATTATGGAACAACAAAAAAAATTGTGATATCATTATTGTCCAACCTCCTCTTTTACATTTGTCCAACCCACACTCCATTACACACAGATAGACAGATAGATGATAGATGAAATGGATAGACAGATCTACATATAGATAGATCTATTAATGCATACATTTATCTATTCATATATCTATCTATAGATATATCTGGATAGATATATCTATTGATAGATGTATGAATAGTGTAGGGTGCGGGTCCACTGTCCGGATGAGGCTACTTTCACACTTCCGTCTTCTGGGCTCCATCGCAATCCGTTGTTTTGGGCAAAAAACGGATCCTGCAAATGTGCTTGCAGGATGTGTTTTTGCCCATAGACTTGTATTAGCCGCGACAAATGGGCACACGTAGCATCCGTTGTGCAACGGATCTGTCGTGTTTTGGCGGACGCGACGCAAAAAAAGTGTTCAATATAACTTCTTTTGTGCGAAGTGTCCACCTTTTCTGACCGCACATGCGTGGCCGGAACTCCGCCCCCTCCTCCCCACTCATCACAATGGGCAGCGGATGCGTTGTAAAACTGCATCCGAAATGTACAGTATATAGAAAACAAGGCACTTCCATAGTATGCACACCACAGCAATAATAAAGTAAGAAAAAGTCCACTTTTATTGGTTCACAATTAAAACATAATTAAAAATATACACACACAACTGTAGCAAACCCGGGTACATATGATAGCCCCAAAATATACAACTTGGTACACAATAATGCATATATAAAACATACATGTATTTACATATACCTATAGATTAAACCCATACCTCAATGGCTCATGGGGTATACAAAATAGACCCTCCACAAAAAGGAGAAAGGACGTAGTCTCAGCATAAAAAGGCTGCATACAAAGAGCGCCAATAATATGACATGCACCAAGTATGTATAGCAGCCCAACTACCCACAATCCTAAAAATGAGAAGAGTATCCCATGCATATACCATGGGAAAAGGGGAATACCAAGATGTGAACCTGAAATAGACAGGCTAGACTACCCGGGAAGGACCACAGACCATAGCCTCTCACAGATGAGGCTTCGTCAGGGGAAGTGAAAGAACACAAAACCGTGGATATATATATATATATACACACAATAAAGATGTCTGATAGAACTGCATCCGCTGCCCACGTTGTGCTAAATTTAGCACAATGTACATTGGGCCGACAGTTTGCGATGGCCCCGTACCGACGGAAGTGTGAAAGTAGCCTTACATCCGAATTAGCTGCAGATTGGATGCTGCGTACTTGTAGTCCCATCGGATGATGTCTGCACACACACCCCAAAAGACTCCCCGCTCAGCCTCGCACACACCCGAGCAGTCCTGAACACACCCGAACAGCCCGCAGACTCCGCCCGCACACACATACACGCACACAGTCACTGCCCACACACTTCCCTCCTCCCGAACTGCAGCGGTTCTCGGACCCACATCCGCAGCAAAACTGCAGATCTTTTTTAAATCTGCGGTTTTGCTGCGGATGTGCCCGACTCAATGAAAGTCTAAGGCTGGAGTCACACTACAGCGAGATAAGGCCGAGTCTCGCAGGTTAAAACCAAGCTCTGGCACCGGCACTCTGGAGCTGAGCGTGCAGCTCCATGTATTGCTATGTGGCCACACGCTCCGCTCTGGAGTGCTGGTGCCAGAGCTTGGTTTTAACCTGCAAGACTCGGCCGTATCTCACTGTGTGTGATCTCAGCCTAATGGTGCAGAAATGCTGCAGTTTGGCACAAAAGAAGTGACATGCTGCGGGAAAAAAAAGCTGTGTTTCGGTGCACAACAAGTCTGCGGCTCCCATAGACTTACATTGGTTGTGCACTACACTGTGGATTTGATGCAATTCTGTTCAGCAAAAAACCCTGCGGATCTGCAATCAAATCCGCAACGTGTGCACACAGCCTTAGCATTTAGTGAACCTAGCAAAAAAGACAAGCAAAAAACAAGTGTGGGATTGCACTTTTTTGCAATTTCATCGCACTTTGAATTTTTTTTTCACATTTTCTGTTACACGACATGGCAAAATCAATGGTGTCGTTCAAACGTAGAACTTGTCCCGCAACGGATAAGCCCTCACATGGCCATATTGACGGAAAAATGATGGCTCTGGAAAAAAGGCGAGCGATTAAAGAAAGAAACTCCAGGGGTGAAAGGGTTTAGAAACATGGATATGGACATATCTATGGAAATAGACATAGATATATAAATATATCTGTATGTATCTATCTATCCATCCCATATCTATCTATCTGTCTATCTATCTATCTATCTATCTATCTATCTATCTATCTATCTATCTATCTATCTATCTATCTATCCAACCACCCATCCATCCATCTATCTGTGTGTAATGGAGTGTGGGTTGGACAAATGTAAAAGAGGAGGTTGGACAGAAATGACATCACAAATCTTTTTGAAGATAGAGGGGAGAGACGAGGGAGGGGTTTGGGTGTGTTTTGGAGTGGGTGTGGTAGGTTCATGCTTAGTGGCCAGTGCAATGCATCATGGAACTTGTAGTATTAGAGCACAATAACTCAGGAGAAAGGAAGTTGTCGATTAACTCCATGAGAGCTGGATCCAGCACTGAAGATGTGCTGCTACAGCATGATAAAAGGTAATATTGCTAAAATAAACAGAGTGGATGTTTTCAGTGGCACATAATAGCAAGATTTATGAAAAAAAAATTATTGTAGTGGATATCTTCTTTAAGGTGAACACTGGCAGGTGCAGCAGGCTCTGCTACAAGTCCTGGGACCTGAGAACTGACATGCATGTTACAAACAAACTCACAAAATTGCACTGGCACCTCCATGTTGGAGGAGGTTTAAATACTGAGTGACCTCCAGCTATTGGCTGGGGACACTTTAGAGGAACACGCATGACCCATTTAGGAAATAGGAAGTGTGCGCTTACTCGCTTTAAGCACAGTGCCTGAAGATCTGCTAGGAGTGCAAGCACCCTGGGCAGCAGCAGACCCGGAGGGAGCATGACGGGAACCTTGGCGGTAAGCACGCTGATGTCTCTGCAAAGGGAGAGGGACTGCAGGTAGAGATGCCAGCGCTACACGATGAAAGAGTTTTATGGTGATGATTCCCATCATATGATGTAGTCAATAACTGAATGTCCATTTCCTTGTCAGATTGCGATACTAAGCAGGTTGAGGCGGGGTAAGCACTAGCATGGGAGAAAGGCTGGGAATCCCTGGTTATAAAATTAATAAAGAAAGAAATGATAAAAGGGATCAATTCATACTTTCTTTGTGTTCTTATAATTTTTAAATAACAATTTTATATGCTACGGTATAATCTGTTATTAGTATTTTTAGATTGTGTGTGAAATATTTTGTAAAAAAATGTTTTCAGGTGATTAGGTGTTTGAATCACTTTGAAATTTATTATCTTTAGGTCAAATTTTATATTTTATTTTATAATGATATTGCTATATTTTACATAATTTTACATTTATATATTGTACATTTTATATTTTATATCACTTTATTCCTTGATCATTTTTTGACTATTTTTTTATTATAGTGCTTTGGAACAAAGCACTATACTGTTATTCCATCGTGGATAACTTCTTCTTATTATTATTATTATTCAGTCCGCACGTAATGCGGCCCGAACCGCTTCACTCACAGACTCCAGTGAGGTGTCATTTCGAAGCCAGCGTCTCCTAAGTATTTTTCGTGTCGATCGGATTTGTAGTTTTGGTGCAATTTGCGTTTGAAAATGTTTTTTCCCCTCATTGTAATGCATTTCAATAGGGAAATTTTCCCATAGGTTATAATGGCCGGGTTTCTGAGGCAATTTGAAATGTACCTGCCACCTGGCTGATTAGCTCATTGATATGCGCAGTCAGGCCCAGTTACTATGCCAACGCCTGCAACATGACCACACCAGCACAGTTTTGCCAGATAATATCAGCTCTTAAAGTGATAGCACAGCACAATTCCAAAGCACTAGGCCCAGAGTGACCTGGGCCACCAAATCGGGCCCAGAGTGACCCGGGCCACCAAATCGGGCCCAGAGTGACCCGGCCCACCAAATCGGACCCAGAGTGACCCGGGCCACCTAATGGGACCCAGAGTGACCCGGCCCACCAAATTGGACCCAGAGTGACCCGGACCGCCAAATGGGACCCAGAGTGACCCGGCCCACCAAATCGGACCCAGAATGACCCGGCCCACCAAATGGGACCCAGAGTGACCCGGCCCACCAAATGGGACCCAGAGTGACCCGGCCCACCAAATGGGACCCAGAGTGACCCGGCCCACCAAATCGGACCCAGAGTGACCCGGCCCACCAAATCGGACCCAGAGTGACCCGGGCCACCAAATCGGACCCAGAGTGACCCGGGCCACAAAATCGGACCCAGAGTGACCCGGGCCACCAAATCGGACCCAGAGTGACCCGGGCCACCAAATCGGGCCCTGAGTGACCCGGGCCACCAAATCGGGCCCAGAGTGACCCGGCCCACCAAATGGGACCCAGAGTGACCCGGCCCACCAAATCGGACCCAGAGTGACCCGGGCCACCAAATCGGACCCAGAGTGACCCGGGCCACAAAATCGGACCCAGAGTGACCCGGGCCACCAAATCGGACCCAGAGTGACCCGGGCCACCAAATCGGGCCCTGAGTGACCCGGGCCACCAAATCGGGCCCAGAGTGACCCGGGCCACCAAATCGGGCCCAGAGTGACCCGGGCCACAAAATCGGACCCAGAGTGACCCGGCCCACCAAATCGGACCCAGAGTGACCCGGCCCACCAAATCGGACCCAGAGTGACCCGGCCCATCAAATCGGACCCAGAGTGACCCGGCCCGGCACCCAAGTGTGAAAGTCTTGCAGGGGTAGCCCGGGCACCATTCCAAAGCACTATCTGTAGTTCCTTCAGGCAATACCCATCTAGTTTTATTTTTGTTTTCTTGGTTTTATTGCTGCATTTCTGACAGCTTACCGCTTGTTACCAAGGGTTAATTGACATCATTGAATGCTTCCATCCAATTGGTCACTAGTACTACCCCTATTTAATATGTCACTTCCTACACTGTCTGTAAATCCACCTGAGGAAGGCAGCAGTCCGCTACCGAAACGTGTTGTGGTTAAATAAAAGGTTTGTTCACCATTAATCTATTGCAGTGTGCTCTATAGCCATAGCGCTCCTTAAATTGACCACATGTTTTCCAAAATAGTTTACATTCCCCTCAGGGGATTATGGCTTCAGCAGCTTGGGGTCATAGAGTTCATCTCCAGGCAAAAGGACCTGAAGTGACATCACATCCTGTGAAGTGGCATCACATGACTGGATCTTGGGCCCACATGACCAGACTGGGATGCACAGCACAGGAGCAGTCCCGGAGCAACAGAACAGGATTGCACGGAGACGTCCGCTACCAGAGTTGTGCAGGAGTGCACAACCCTTCCAGGTGAGAGACTAATCCCTCCACCTTCCATTGCAGCATCCCAATCAAATCACCTGGGGCTTCTCATGCTCTTCCATGTTTATTGTCTGACATGGAAACCAGGAGGACTTTTTCAACAGACTAGTGAAACAGGAGGAAAGCTGGGTCCATCACTATGATCCTGAGACTAAAGTCCAGTCGATGCAATGGAAGCATCATGTCTCCCTGCCTTTGAAGAAACCATAATCACTGGGGCATACTATGCTTCACTGCTGCAGAAATTGTGGCAGGCCATCAAAACCAAGAGATGTGGCATGCTCACCAAAGGTGTCCACCTTCTCCAAGACAATGCAAACAGTTCACAACTCACTTGTATAATAATAATCTTTATATAGCGCTAACATATTCCGCAGCACTTTACAGTTTGCACATTATCATCGCTGTCCCCAATGTGGCTCACAATCTAGAATCCCTATCAGTATGTTTTTTGGAATGTGGGAGGAAACTGGAGAACCCAGAGGAAACCCACGCAAACATGGGGATAACATGCAAACTCCTTGCAGATGTCGTCCTTGGTGGGATTCGAACCCAGGACCCCAGCGATGCAAGGCTGCAGTGCTATCCACTGAGCCACTTGTTGCCCAAATGGAAGCATGCTCCCATGGCTTTGAAATTCTACTGCTTCCCCTTTATTCACCCGAATTGCACCATTGGACTTCCACCTCTTTCCAACAATTAGGTTATTTTTGAAGGGCAAGCATTTTCCAGATGATGAAACTCTGATTTCCGAAGTCACAACATGGCTTTTGGAACAACCTGTCGACTTCAACAAGCGAGGTGTTTACAGTTGCTTAAAGAGATGGGAGAAGTGTGTGTGATAGAAATATATATATCATGTAGATCTCACTTGCATGTATACTCCTCTATAATCAAATATATACTTATATGTTCACAGCTAATATATACATTATAATCAATGGTTTAAAATGGCTGACAAACTGATATAACCCAGACAGATCATATGGGGTTTTCCATCCCAAAAAAGCAGAAGAGTGTCAGATGTTTGGTGACTGCTGATCAGATGTCTCCACTTTGTCCTAGACACAGAACTCAAGTTTAGTTGCTTAATCAGCAGTCATATGAGCATTAATCACAATATTCCATATATGTTTAGATAACCAATGACAGAGGAGCTAGACAATATGGTAATTAACTAACCACCCCTGACAACCCCTAACCACTCCTTTCTATGGGAAAATATAAAACTATGTATGTACAATAAAGTTTCAGTATTGATGGAATGTTGTTCTGTCACAGTTGTGTACAGTCCATTCTTGATGAGCGCTCAAAATACTCAGTCTAATTGGGAGTGGCCGCAGCACACACGGGGATATATTTATCCAACCCTAATATTTCCATAACATTAATGGCGCCCCAACAGCGAGGCATGGATGAAACGCACGCGGGGACCCACTACTGACCGGAAAGAAGGAGGTGTTGCCATGGCCTTGGCACAGGGGCAGGAGACTGCGCAGCTCCATAAGTAAGGTAAGAAAATGTTATCATCTTACCTGAAAGTCCCCTGTGCCCAGTCCTTGTCTATGCCTCTTGCCGGTCAGATGTGGTCATCAATTCCCAGGTAGTGTAAAAAGTCCTGAATCCACCCTGGGAGGTGTCTGCTGTGTGCCGTATATATGTTTTGTATTTGTGTAAAATCCGAGAGAAGAAGGAAAAAGTGACTTTTGTTTGTGGTTGCTGGGAAACAGACCGCAGGAGGTCAAATCGCTCGATAAGTTATTGCAGGATTCCCGTGCATAGGAGGAACACGCAGAGTTCCGGGGCAGGTAGTCCCATGTTCCAGGCACGAGTGGTGATAACTTAAGAGGGCTACTGCAGATTCCCGTAGTGCCGGCGATCCAGTCAGGGCGTCCGGACCGGGGTGGTAGATTTCCCGCTTGTTGTGCTTCTCAGGCACTCAAGCGGCCCGGGCGCAGGTGCGTCCAGTGCGATTGGCAGTAGTCTGTTCCCAGCGCAACCTGCATGTGTCACAGAATATAAAAGGGCATCTCTCGGATTGTCTATCTGTTTCTGTTTGTGTCATGTACTATTGCCGCTTTAAGAAGCAGAAATAGTTCTCTTAAACTTCCTCTTTTTTTTAGCTGAAGCGGAGATATGCATTGTAAATCAAACTGTCACATCTGGTTTTTTCTGACTGTTTTCAGCTGCAATGCTGGCTATGTGTAGTTTTTTTGTGAAGAAGTGAAATTTAAATTGTATCTATCATTTTTGATGTGACATAAGTGTTTTCAGAAACGTGATTTTAGTGACATTTGATATTATTGCAATGGCATACGGAATAAAAAGAGGAAGTGTGTCTCTGACTGCATTTGAGCACAGAGATTCTAAAAAAAAAAAAAAAAAAAGAGAAGAGAAAAGCCGTTTTAATTAATTTTTTTTTTTACTCTCTTAAAGGGTCTTTTTCTTTTTGCGGCATTTTAACGTTTTTTAATTAAGTTTTCCTCAATCTTCAATCTCTTTACCTTTTTATTTTTTATTTATTTATTTATTTATTTTTGAAAAAAGTTTTTTTTCTTTACTCTTGTATCAAAGTTTTGAGTTTTTGGTTGTGAACTAAGTTTTTGACGGTTTTTCTTATCGTTTTGGGTTTTTCTTAGTGTTTTATATACTCATTTTTAGAAGTTTTTTTTAGTACTGTTTTCTTTTTTTTCATTTTTGTGTGTTTTTCGTTTTCATTTTTTTGCTTTTGCCATGGGGAATAAAGTGGCCGAGCAACAGGAAAGTCTTTTATTTCCTGATGAGCAAACAGCCCCTAGATAGTGGCAGAACACCAAGGTGTGAGTATGTGAAGATTTTGGAAGGTATAAAGTACGTGAAATTCATTAGAATGGCAGACTTCAAGCTGCGGAGTGGCATGACGTAGAAAGGAAAATAAGGGAAGTTAGCTGATGTTAGATTGCTGAATACTAATACATGGTATGAAGTGGCAGCAGAGCTTACATCGTTTAGGTGGTACAGAAAGTTATGTGAGCAAACCAGGAAGTGATTTTTGTGGGTATAAGACAGGAGAATCTGCGCAGTCTGCTTTTAGCAGAATCCATGGTATAGGTAGTTATTTTTGCACAGTATGTGGTGTGCCCCGTCTCTCCCTACAGGGAGAAGGCATAATTGCTCCTCTCTATTATTCTTGTTGTTCTCATCTATCCTCTTTTTTTTTCTCTGTCAGTATTTTCTCTCCGCATTCTCTCTCCTTTCCTCTCCTCTTCCTCCACCTTTTTTCTCTTCTCTCTCTTCCCCTCCTTCTCCACTCCTCTCCTCCCTCTCCCTTCCTTCCACCCCTCCCATTTTCTCCTCCCTCCTACTCCACTCCCCCACCACACCTTTCTCCTCTCTTCTCCTCCCTCTCTCTCCACATTCTCTCTCTCTCTCTCCTCCTACTATTCCTTTGTCTCACTCCTCAACCCCTCCTCCTTCTTCTTCCTCTTTTTCCCTCCTTGTTGCCCGCTGGGCCAACACCCAATTCAAACAATATGGTGCTTACAGCACAAGGTTTCCCTCTATGCCCCTGGCACAGTCCAGCCATTGCCAGTTGTGATATCGGGGAAAGAAGGTGAAAGCCCCCCCCACAGTGGGCAGCCCCAGACACATCAGGTAGCAGACAGCTCAGCCCTGGGTGCAGAGGGGGGAGGAGTGATATCAGAACGAGCTCACTGACAGTTCCTCCGTTACCTCATTTCACAGTCAACAATATTGTAACCCTTAAGGTTTTACGTGAACTTTGATATCACCATGTATTGATAATGTACAGCTTCAGCACCGGTCAGAGCTGCCTACATTCACACCAACATGAAACTATAAGCCTAATCCATCATAGCTTCAGCAAGGGGGGAGACATCCTCACATAAAAAGGCAACTTCTAAGTCCAATATAAGTCAGTGTACGACCCCAGTACAAGCTATCACAACTATTCCTCTGATGAAGATGAAGAGGGAACATCATACATGCTGTCCAGTACTAGAAAGGAAACCCACAGGCACCAAGAATGCAAGGGCAGATAGAGGCACCACCATTACACTATGTGCACTCCACCCCAAGTCAGGTGACAATCTTCCAGACCCAGGGATGCATCCCATGCCATTTTACCGAAGAATGTAGCAGAGCCAGTGAAACATATGCAGCCACCTGGAATGATCTCTGGGCCATGAATGAAAATAGAAGCAGGTGATGCAGTCTGGCCAATCATGAAGGAACAATTCAAACTTCCAGCAGAATCAGACGTACACGCTTGGGAGTCAGAGCCACAGCTAATTGAACAGCTCAGAGAGTGGGCCAAAGGCAGATTGGCAGGACAAGTCATGACATGAGCCAAGATAAGACAGAGTCTGTAAAGAAGTTTCATTGCAGAGTAATGCAAGTATTCCAAGACTTGGGCTTCACCATTCATGACCAGATACACAGGCAAATGTTGGCACAGGACATTGGGCATGGACTGAGACAGCCAATCAGGAAACCACTGATAGTGGCTAGGCCTAGGAACAGGTCAATAGCAGTGGACTGACCCAGAAAAAATGTTTTATGTGCGCCTAGGAGACTGTTTATTGCCGATTGTCACCAAAATTGCCACCATTATAGCACCACAAAAGAGCACAAAGAAGGAAAAGGGTGCCGTGCTGCTGAGAACACCAGAAGGGGAGCCAGAGGTGAAGACACTACAAAGTGCCAATCGTCACACCGGAAGAACCGCTGCAGACTCCATAGAGGAGACACCGACCTCAATAAGGTTAGCAAAGGGGAGAAGCTATGTTGGAGCAGGGGGAAGAAGTGATGGCAGATGCAGCCGCAGCCCCTGTAATGCCCCCAGACCTTGGGTTGGATGCAGCCGCCGGTCTCATGGCACCCCCGGGCCTCGCCACGAATGCACCTGCAGGCCCCATCTTACCACCGCAGCCACAGCCAGCAGGCCGGACCCCGCTGCCGCTACAGTACCCATCATGCCGTTGTCCACAGTAGCCAAAGGGATTGAATCCCAACCAGGGGTGCAGAAGACAGCCCCTCTCATGGTGACCACTGACCTGGAAGCGCAACCACCCTACAAAGACAGAAGAAGTGTCAAGTGTTACATTTGTGGCGACTCAGTTTGGCCATTTCCAGAACCAGTGCAAAGCACTGACGCCCCCGAAGAGACTGGACCCATGCAATCCAAGAGTTGGTCCAGAGAAACAGGTCAAGGAGGAAGTGCAGAAAGCAGTGAAGTACCCCGTCCATAGGACAGAGGCAAGCAAGCCAGGCCCGCAAGACACTATGCTCCTGACATGTAAAACTTCATCTGCAAGACCAATACCTTCAATTACCCTTAAAGTGGATGGCGTTGTCAGATCCAATGTGGTGCAGCCAGAAGTGTGATGACACCTGTGGAACTCACGGATCCCACCTGCCTATCAGAATCCTCTGTGTCTCGCATGGGCATTGATGGTCAAGTCAGACATTCTCAGCTTACAAAGCCACTGAGCGTGTGCACTCAGCCAGGACACTCTATCCTGTCCCAGTTTGTGGTGTAAAGGACCTGCCACTCAACCTGCTGGGAGCGAACCTACTGCAGAAGCTGAAGGCAACCACAGTGTTCCACGAAGATGGGACAGTGACACTTTCTTCATCCCTGACCCAAGAAGATTCATGCTGGCGGCCCTACAAGAACATTAAACAATCGATGAGGCCTACCCAAGGAGGTACTGGATGTAGTACCAGAAAGTCTATGGTCTAAGGGACCCCAGCACGTGAGAAAACCTCAAGTTGCCCCAGTACGGGTGTCACTCAAGCCATGTACCCCGTACCATCGTAAGGCCCAGGCCAGGCCTAGAGTCAAGCTGCCTCTGACCAACTGAAGGTCTACCTGGAAATAGGAATCATTGTTCCTCGCACATCGCCTTGCAATACCCCGCTTTTCCCCTTCAAGAAAAAGACTGTAAAAGGAGAGCCAGCCAAGTTCAGAATGATATATAACCTGAGAGCTGTGAATGACGCCACAGTGTTTGAAACTGCATTTATGCCGAATCCGCACACTCTGCTCTCAAATGTGCCTGCCACAGCAAAAGTGTTCACAGTGAACAACCTGGCTAACATTTTCTCCAGTGTTCCAGTTCATCCGGAAGACCAGTTCCTGTTTGCCTTAATGCACCAGGGGGGACAACACACATGGACAGTGATGCCACAGTGGGCCCAGAACAGCCCTTCACAGTTCACCAAAGCAATGTCCACAGTTCTCACCAACTGAGTCACAGAACAAGCAGAAGTAACCCTGCTACAATACATGGACAATCTACTCCTTTGTGCAGTTGACTTTGACACGTGTAAAGCCCTTTCCTTGTATCTCCTACTCTACCTGGCGGAGCAGCACTGCAAGATCTCAAAGAACAAAGTCCAGTGGTGTCTGAAGCAAGTTACGTTCCAGAGACACTGTATTGCTCACCAGGCGAAACACCTGACAGATGACCGGAAGACCACAGTGGAGAAGATGGTCCCTCCGAGAACTCCAAAGGTGCTACTTGCCTTCCTTGGTCTAGTTTCGTATTGCAGAGCCTGGATCCCTGATGCTTCCGTCCTAATGCAGCCTCTGTGTGAATACGTCAGCGTGACCCCGTTCCTCCAGACAGATGTGGCCTTCAGTTCGTTTAAGAAGTTAAAAGGCTCTGTAGTCTCAGCGCCAGCACTAGGCCTATCTGACTACAAGAAGCCATTCAGTCTCTACTTGATGAGAAGAGAAGGCCTTGCTACTGGAGTCCTGACACAGCTTCAGGGGGAAAGCAGAGACTTTCGGACTACTTTTCAGCTTGCCTGGATCCAGTTGCAAGGGGAGCCTCTTCCTCCCGCATGAGAGCAGCAGTTGCAGCACACGCCCTCCTGGACAGGACTACTGACATCAGTGGAAAAACCATTGGAAATCCTGGCTCTGCATGACATCTCAGCAATCCTCAACCAAACCCAGCTAAAACATCTCTCCACCGCCAGGCATCTTCGCCTCCAGTGCTCTCTACTCCTGCCCAACAATGTCACCATCTCCAGATGCACAGTCCTCAACCCGTCCACTCTACTCCCACTCCCAAGGGGGGATACAGATATGGACCCTCAGATAAAAAGTCTGCATGGGATCTGAATTTGCTCCGGACGGATGACCATGATTGCTTCAGCATCATGCAACAGGAAACAGCAGGACTACCCAAGGTGGCAGAAGAGCCTCTGACCAACCCAGAGTTGATCCTCTATGTGGATGGCTCCAGATTCGCAGATGATGAAGGAAGATTCCACACGGGATGTGCAGCGACCAGCAATCAAGAGATCCTGTGGTCCAGAAGTCTGCCGCCCAGTCTGTCAGCCCAGGAAGCAGAACTGATAGCGCTGATGAAGGCCTACCAGATGGCAGAAGACAAGACTGAGAAAATGTATACCGATTCAAGGTACTTGCATGGCATAGCACACGACTTCGGACCCATCTGGGCTGCAAGGGACTTCCTCACAGCAAGCGGAACAACCGTGAAGCATAATGGAGCCATTAAGGACCTGCTGAACACACTTCAACTTCCAAAAGTGGTGACAATGCTAAAAGTCAAAGCGCATGGAAAACTGAACACAGTAGGGGCACGAGGCAACAACATGGCGGATATGGCAGCCAAAGAAACAGTCAAGGGAAGACAATATGGACAAGTGGAAGAGGTCGTAGAGCCGGACGGCTAAAGACAGGAAACCTGACCAAATGACGTCCTGTGATCTGCTCAAAAAAGCTGCAAGAGCAAGCCCCAAAGGACAAGAAGGAATGCTGGATGCAGAAGAGAGCAACACATGAAGAAGGAAGGGTATACTCAATGGACTACAAACCCTGTTTACCCCGAAGCATGTACCCTATGGTGGTCCAGTGGGCACATGGACCCACATACAGATTAAAGACACAGATGAATGATCCGATTGGTGCTTACTGGTTCGCTCCAGAAATCTCCACCCTAACAGCCAAGTTCATAAACAGCTGTCTGACCTGTGGCAAATGCAACCCTGGAAGAATGAAGAAAGTTCCCACACCTCGTCTTGCCAGACCACTGTACCCCTTCCAGAGGATCCAGATAGACCACATCCAGATGCCGCCAAGTGGAGGATTCGAATATGCCCTTGTGGTCGTGGACGTGTTCTCAGGATGGCCAGAAGCTTTCCCAGTGAGGAACCAGTCAGCAGAGACTACTGCAAAGAAGCTACTCTCAGAGACGAGATATGCAGCTATGGGGTCCCAGAAGTGATAGAGAGTGACCAGGGACCTGCATTCACAGCAAACCTCACATGAGAGATCTAGTCAGCAGTAGGGTCAGACTTAGGCCTACACACTCCCAATCACACTACTTAATGTAAGGCATACTTCCAGAGGCCCAGCAAAGCTGTCACCATATGAAGTTTTGTTTGTGTCTAGTCCCAGGTTAGGGGTATCCTTTCCCTCAGCAGCTGACTATGTAATATGATATGTCCAAGTTGAAAAGAAATGAAAGCGCACTCACCGGTATTCAGCAGACAGCGATTTTATTCATGTGCATTATTGCAGTGCAGGGAGGGTAGACAACGCATGGTGGATGACAGCTGTTTCGTGCTAACAAGCACTTCAACAGATTCTATGATCCGGTGATCACTTTGAGGCTTAAGAGTCCAACACATAACGGCAGTGCGTCTGCATTTTCTCTGGACTGTGTATATGTAATATGATACTTTGTCTGCTTATGTAATTGAAATCACCAAGAAACTTGCTAACATCCATTCTCGAGTTTTTTTCTTCATTGCCAGATCCTGATACAGTGTCCGGTATGCACTCCTAGAAGCCAGGAGACTGGGTGTTGGTGAAAAAGCTTGTAAGGAGAACACCACTCGATCCCAGATTTGATGATCCTGTTCAAGTGCTGCTGATGACACCAAACTCTGTGAAACTGGAGGGAAGACTCGCTTGGATCCACTCATCGCATTGCAAGAAAGCTCCCCTACCAGAAGATGACATCCAAGCCAGAATGATGTTGCGGCCTGACCGAAAGGATGACCTACCTGATAAAGACTACACATCGCTCACTACACCTGCTATTGACTAAGAGACTGATTGCAACGAACCCCCGTTAGGGACAGATCTCCTGACCGCCCATTTGCGAAAAGTCTGTACGGAGTGGGGCACAGGCGTTAGGCTTGTGTCAGTTCGCCGACAGCACAAAAGAGTTGCAGCGCTTTGGGACAGGAGGCTAGGATTAGGGCAAGTGATATCTAAGGGGGGCTTGTGATAGAAATATATATATCATGTAGATCTCACTTGCATGTATACTCCTCTATAATCAAATATATACTTATATGCTCACAGCTAATATATACATTATAATCAATGGTTTAAAATCGCTGACAAACTGATATAACCCAGACAGATCATATGGGGTTTTCCATCCCAAAAAAGCAGAAGAGTGTCAGATGTTTGGTGACTGCTGATCAGATGTCTCCACTTTGTCCTAGACACAGAACTCAAGTTTAGTTGCTTAATCAGCAGTCATATGAGCATTAATCACAATATTCCATATATGTTTAGATAACCAATGACAGAGGAGCTAGACAATATGGTAATTAACTAACCACCCCTGACAACCCCTAACCACTCCTTTCTATGGGAAAATATAAAACTATGTATGTACAATAAAGTTTCAGTATTGATGGAATGTTGTTCTGTCACAGTTGCGTACAGTCCATTCTTGATGAGCGCTCAAAATACTCAGTCTAATTGGGAGCGGCCGCAGCACACACGGGGATATATTTATCCAACCCTAATATTTCCATAACATGTGTCCCTAGGTGGAACCTATGTAGAGAAGGACTAATAACTGTGCCAAGTTTCATTGCTTTCAGGCCACAGGAGTGAGTCAGGGAAAATCTTTAATGAATGCCCCTAGTATATCACCTGAATTAGTGTTTGACTAAAGACTAGTGATGAGCGAGAATGCTCGTTGCTCGGGTTTTCCCGAACATGCTCGGGTGTCATCCGAGTATTTTGGAGTGCTCGGAGGTTTAGTTTTTGTTGACGTAGCTGCATGATTGTGGTATCTAGACGGCCTGGATACTTGTGGGGATTGCCTGTTTGTTAGGGAATCCCCACATGTATTCAGGCTGTCTAGCAGCCGCAAATCATGCAGCTGCGTCAACAAAAACTAAATCTCCGAGCACGCCAAAATACTAGGAGGACACCCGAGCATGCTCGCTTATCACTTCTAAAGACCCCATATGCTTTTACTAGCTGTCAGATTGTTTAGTTAGCAGCTAGCTTATCTTGTACTATCCCCCCACTTTGTCGAGTGCTCCTCTGTTTTCTTTGAGAGAGCTGCTACAAACATTTCTGGTGGCAACTTACAGTATCTGTTAGATAATGAAAGGATCTACAATCTGAAATTGGAAACGCCGGATTCTTATTTCCCCCAACAATCCCATCAGTCAGAAGCACCCATACATACTACACTGTCGGCTAAACCTTTTGATATTGGACGGTTTGGCCACCGTTAATTTGTCACTTTTAGGGTATGGTCACCATTAGAGTATGTGCACGTTATGTATTTTCAATGTCTTCGAGCCTGACAATTTTTCAAGTGGAAGACGCTGAAGAGTCTTATTTTTCATCTCTCATTTTTCATCAGTTTTTCCTCAATTTCTTTTGTTTGCCCATTTTGGACCAGTCACTTTTTTAACCTCTTGTCATCTTTGGAAGCCCAAAAAAGCTAATGGAATCTAAGCATCAAACCGTTTTCACATTGCAGTGCATATGTTCAGACTGTTAGAATCTGTTTTGTTTTTGACCATCCGCCATCTTGTTGTGGTTTTCTGGCTGCTGGTCTTTTTCCCCTGGTGCTGGGTTGTCTTAGGTCAGGTGATTGTATCACCCTTTATTACCCAGCACCTGCCTCCCATTCCTTGCTGGACAACAGTGTTAATCCGCTAGAGTTCTGGCTTGGTGCTTTGATAGCTTTCTGTTTTTGATATTGTGCAGCTCTGGGATCTCTGGTTCTGCTATCTTTAGTTTCTGTTTTCAGTTTTCTTGTGCAGACTTCTCTGTATTTTTAACTAGGAGGTGACCAGTGTTATACCCAGTCCTTATCTCTTTTAGGGAACTCCTTCCCCCTATCTATAGGTCTTCACTTGAGATTAGCCTAGGATCGTCGGTGGGTCTATTCTCGAGGAATGGGTCGCCCACTCCATCGTAGGGTATCTGCCTAGTCTCCTTTTTCAGGCAGGTTATATAGCATACCCAACTGAAAAGGGTAAAAAAGCTTGGGCCACCTGAATATTGGGCTTTTCACATCTTTCTGCCACTTCAAGGCTTTTGAAGCTTGAATTTAAAAGTAAAAATAACAAATGAAGGGACCTGCGAACAGCAAATTAATTTAAGTTAAGTTAATTCATTTTTTCTTTTTGTTTTAACTTTTCAGGCAAGTTTTAAGTGGAATCCAGCAGATAAAAACACGTTGTATGCATATATTCAGTCTGACTTGCCAGGAGAAGGCATGACAGAAATTGCCTAGTGCAGAATGAACGCAAGATATGACCTTGACTGTACATATTTTTTTCTCAATATGATGTTAAGTTTTTACCTTTTCTCATAAATGGGCTTTTCTCCAGGTCCATCCAAGTAAGTGGTGCAAGACTGTAATTAGCCATATTGTTCTGTTTCATGTTCTTAAAGGAAGCATTTTTCACCACAGAGTCCACTGCTTCGTCATCTAATTCCTTTCCAAGAAATTTGCAAATCTTAATCACACTTCCTCGTAGGTCCTGTTGCCAATTAGGAAAATCCAATATTTAGCATAATAATTATGCAGAATGAAATTAAATATTTATGTTTCTACTTTTATGGTGAGACCACACGTTGCGACTGGACACATGACTGGACCAAACTCAGTTCATGCTTTTTGCCAATAGCTGCATAATTTTATTTAAAAATAGTGTAGACATTGGCCAACCATGGCCGGAATGAGCCTCAATGCACGATGAGCCATAGAGTGTAGCTGCATCCTAAGACTATACTTACATCTTATAAGTTACTATCTACTGCTCTCTCTTTCTCTCTCTCCAGTTTCCGAACTGTAAAATGGACTTCTAGGAGAAGGCCTTATTCAGAGTTCAGCATAGGACACTTGGTGTCCAGTAAGATCCCCAAACTTTACAGTTCGAGTTTGCTCACCTCTAATCTTCATCATCATAGGTTCATGCTTTGTTTCTTATTGTTCAGATTGGTTGCAAATTTATTAGGAATTTGATGCCTGGAGATTTTGTTATATTGGGTATAGAATGAATACAAGTAACAAGAAACAGAACTACCAGCAATAAAATGCATAACTGGAGTTGCATTCACTTTTGACAACTAATCAATACTTTTTTGGTTTGAGGATTGTGGCAGAGATCAATGATTATGATAATGGAACAACCTCTTTAAGTCCTTTCCCCCCAAATGTGGTTTGCATGTTAATGACCAGGCCAATTTTTACAATTCTGAACATTGTAAATTTATAAGGTAATAACTCTGGAACGCTTCAACGGATCCTACTTATTCTGAGATAGCTTTTGCGTGACATATTATACTTTATGATAGTGGAAAAATTTGTTTGGTATGATTTGTGCTTATTTGTGAAAAAAATGAACATTTGGCGAAAAATGATTAAAATTTTGCAATTTTCCATCGTCTACTTTACATCAGCACAATTTTGCAACCAAATTTTTTTTGTTATAAGGGTTAACGTTGACCAGTGATTTTTCATTTTTCCAACAAAATTTACAAAACCAATTTTTTCATAGGGACCACATCACATTTAAAGTCATTTTGAGTGGTTTATATGATAGAAGACACCCAAAAGTGACAATACTCTAAAAATTGCACCCCTCAAGGTGCCCAAACCCACTTTCAAGAAGTGTATTAACCCTTCAGGTGCTTCATAGGAATTTTTGGAATGTGGAAAGAAAAAGTGAACATTTAACTTTTTTCACAAAAAATTTACTTCAGATCCAATTTTTTTTTTATTTTGACAATGGTAAAAGTAAAAGTAGGGCACAAAATGTGTTGTGTAATTTCTCCTGAGCATGCTGATACCTCATATTAGAAAGACAACCACTGCTTGGGTTCAGAATGGAAGGAGCGCCTTTTGACTTTTTGAATGCAAAATATGCTGGAACAATTGGAGGACATCATGTTGCCTTTGGAGAGTCTCTGATGTGCCTAAACAGTGAAAATCTCCCACAAGTGACACTGGTTTTGGAAACTAGACCCCTCAGGGAACGGATGTGTGGTGAGTACCTTGAAACCCTCTGGTGCTTCACAGATGTTTATAATTATAATTATTATTATTTATTTATATAGCACCATTAATTCCATGGTGCTGTACATGAGAAAGGGGTTACATAGAGGGTTATAGATATTGTCTACAGTAAACAATTTACGATGACAGACTGGTACAGAGGGGAGAGGACCCTGTCCTTGCGGACTTGTAATGTTGAGCTGTGAAAATAAAGAAAATTCAATTTTCCTCAAAATATGTTTAACCTCATCTGTTGCATTTTCATAAGGGTAACAGGAAAAATTGCACTATACAATTTGCTGTGCAATGTCTCCTGAATACGCCAATATCGGATATGAGGGAGAAAATTACTGATTGGGCGCACACAGGGCTCGGAAAGGAAGAAGTATCATTTGATTTTTTGAATGTAAAATTTCCTGGAATCATTAGCGGACGACATGTCTAATTTGGAGGGCCCCTGATGTGCCTAAACAGTGGATGTGACCCCGTTTTGTAAACTGGACCCCTCAAGGAATATATTTAGATGTGTGGCGATCACCTCGAACCCTCAGGTGCTTCACAGAAGCTTATGAATTGAGCCATGAAAATTAAAAAGCACATTTTCCCCACAAAAATGTTATTTTGGCCCCAAATTTTGCATTTTCAAGGAGAACAGGAGAAATTGCACATGCAATTTGTTGTGCAATTTTTCCTGAGTATGCCGATGCCCCATATGTGAGGAATGCTACTTTTGAGGCACAGTTCAAAGCTCAGAAAGGAAGAGGCACCATATTGGAGCTCAGATTTTGCTGGAATTGTTTTTAATTTTTTTAGGGTTAATAGGATTTTTTTTTCCAAAAAAACTATGTCCACTTTTTCCTGAGTGCGCCAATACCTTACATGTAATCAAGAAATAATTTTCAGACACAGTCCATAGCAAGAAGCACCAGATTTTACTGTTATGCTTGGACCCACTGGGAGAGCCCATGAGGTGCCAACACAGCAGAACCTGTTATGGTTCCGGTGGTTAGGAACACATGAACTGACCTGATAGGTAAACAAAAAGTAAGGACAAGCTCTGGGAATGTGTGAACTTTACTAACCGCAATCCTGATCCTATCAACACACACTATATATATACTCATATACTGAGAAACATTTTCAAAAAACAATGAGCAAAAATGGACTAGCATGAACTTAGCTTCTCCACGAGGAGACAGGTCACAAGGGAAGTCCCAGAGAGATCTGAACCAGTACTGAATACAACGACAGCAGGCAACAAGTAAAGGTCCAGGTGGAGTTAAATAGGCAGCAAGCCTAGCAGGAAACGAGGCAGCTGGAGTCCAGCTACAGACCAGCCGTAACAGTCAAAGCCACCAGAGGGAGCCCATGAACAGAACTCACAAAGTACCACTCATGACCACAGGAGGGAGCACGAAAACGGAATTCACAACAGTACCCCCTCCCTTGAGGAGGGGTCACCGAACCCTCACCAGAGCCCCCAGGCTGATCAGGACAAGCCAAATGAAAGGCACAAACCGAATCGGCAGCATGGACGTCAGAGGCAACAACCCAGGAATTATCCTCCTGACCATAGCCCTTCCATTTAACCAAGTACTGGAGCTTCCATCTCGAAATACGAGAATCCAAGATCTTCACCACATACTCCAATTCTCCCTCGACCAACACCGGAGCAGGAGGATCAACAGAAGGAACCACAGGCACCACATACCTCCGCAACAATGACCTATGGAACACATTATGAATGGTAAAAGATGCTGGGAGGTCCAAACGAAATGACACAGGATTGAGGATTTCTGAAATCTTATAAGGACCGATGAAACAAGGTTTGAACTTAGGAGAGGAAACCTTCATAGGAACACAACGAGATGACAACCATACCAAATCCCCATACCAAATCCCCCACACAGCGACGGCGATTAGCAAAGCGCTGAGCCTTCTCCTGTGACAACGTCAAACTGTCCACTACGTGGTTCCAAATCTGCTGCAACCTATCCACCACAGAATCCACCCCAGGACAGTCAGAAGGCTCAACCTGACCTGAGGAAAAACGAGGATGAAAACCAGAATTACAAAAAAAAGGCGAAACCAAAGTAGCAGAACTAGCCCGATTATTGAGCCAATGGCAAAAAAGTCACCCAATCATCCTGATCAGCAGAAACAAAACATCTTAGATAAGTTTCCAAGGTCTGATTAGTTCGTTCGGTTTGGCCATTCGTCTGAGGATGGAAGGCCGAAGAAAACGACAAGTCAATGCCCATCTTAGCACAAAAGGACTGCCAAAATCTGGACACAAACTGGGACCCTCTGTCAGACTCAATGTTCTCCGAAATACCATGCAAACGAACCACATTCTGAAAAAACAGCGGAACCAAATCAGAAGAGGAGGGCAACTTAGGCAAGGGCACCAAATGGACCATTTTAGAAAAACGATCACAAACCAGCCAGATGACAGACATCCTCTGAGAGACATCCGGGACAAACAGTCTCTCCGGTGGACAACGGTCAGGTCTATCGGCCTGAAATTCCTGCAACACCCGCCGCAAATCAGGGGGAGATGGCAGACAAGATCACCCCCTCTCTGAGGATACCAGCCGGTTCAGAAACTCCCGGAGAGTCAGGCACAAAACTCCTAGAAAGGGCATCAGCCTTCACATTCTTTGAGCCCAGAAGGTACGAAACCACAAAATCAAAACAGGAGAAAAACAGCGACCATCGAGCTTGTCTAGGATTTAACCGCTTGGCAGACTCGAGATAAATCAAATTCTTGTGATCCGTCAAGACCACCACGCGATGTTTGGCTCCCTCAAGCCAATGTCGCCACTCCTCGAATGCCCACTTCATTGCCAACAACTCCCGATTACCAACATCATAATTCCGCTCGGCAGGCGAAAACTTTCTAGAAAAGAAAGCACAAGGTCTCATCACCGAGCCATCAGAGCTTCTCTGTGACAAGACAGCCCCTGCTCCAATCTCAGAAGAATCAACCTCGACCTGAAAAGGAAGTGAGACATCAGGCTGACGCAAGACAGGAGCCGCAGAAAACCAACGTTTCATCTCCTGAAAGGCCTCAACGGCCGCAGAAGACCAATTCTTAACATCAGCACCCTTTCTAGTCAAATCCGTCAAAGGCTTAACCACACTAGAAAAATTAGTGATGAAGCGACGGTAAAAATTAGCAAAGCCCAAGAACTTCTGAAGACTCTTCACCGATGTAGGTTGAGTCCAGTCATAGATGGCCTGGACTTTAACTGGATCCATCTCGATAGTAGAAGGGGAAAAAATAAAGCCCAAAAAGGAAACCTTCTGGACTCCAAAGAGACATTTAGATCCCTTCACAAACAAGGCATTGGCACGCAAGACCTGAAACACCATCCTGACCTGCTTCACATGAGACTCCCAATCATCAGAAAAGACCAAAATATCATCCAGGTACACAATCATAAATCTATCCAGATACTCTCGGAAGATGTCGTGCATGAAGGACTGAAACACGGAAGGGGCATTAGAAAGCCCAAAAGGCATCACCAAGTACTCAAAATGACCTTCGGGCGTATTAAATGCTGTTTTCCATTCATCGCCCTGCTTTATACGCACAAGATTATAAGCTCCTCGAAGATCTATCTTGGTGAACCAACTAGCCCCCCTAATCCGAGCAAACAGATCGGACAGCAGAGGCAAAGGGTACTGAAATTTGACCGTGATTTTATTTAGAAGGCGATAATCTATACAGGGTCTCAGAGAACCATCCTTCTTGGCCACAAAAAAGAACCCTGCACCCAAAGGTGATGAGGACGGACGAATATGCCCTTTCTCCAATGACTCCTTTATATAACTCCGCATAGCGGCATGTTCTGGTACAGATAAATTAAAAAGTCGACCCTTAGGGAACTTACTACCAGGAATCAAATTTATAGCACAATCACAATCCCTATGAGGAGGTAGGGCACTGGATTTGGGCTCATCAAATACATCCTGGTAATCCGACAAAAATTCAGGGACTTCAGAAGGAGTAGAAGAAGCAATTGACACCAAAGGAACATCGCCATGTACCCCTTGACAACCCCAACTTGACACAGACATTGCTTTCCAATCCAGGACTGGATTATGAACCTGCAGCCATGGCAGACCCAACACGACAACATCATGCAAATTATGTAACACCAGAAAGCGAATAACCTCCTGATGTGCAGGAGTCATGCACATAGTCACTTGAGTCCAGTACTGAGGCTTATTCTTGGCCAATGGTGTGGCATCAATTCCCTTTAGTGGAATAGGGAACTGCCATGGCTCCAAGATAAAACCACAGCGCCTGGCAAATGACAAATCCATCAAATTCAGGGCAGCGCCTGAATCCACAAAAGCCATAACTGAGTAGGATGACAGAGAGCAAATCAAAGTAACAGACAAAATGAATTTAGGCTGTATAGTACCAATGGTGACAGACTTAGCGAACCTTTTTGTGTGATTAGAACAATCAGAGATAACATGAGTGGAGTCACCACAGTAAAAGCACAACCCATTCTGACGTCTGTGATTTTGCCGTTCAATTCTGGTCAGAATCCTGTCACATTGCATAGACTCAGGCTTCTGTTCAGAAAACACCGCCAGATGGTGCACAGGTTTGCGCTCCCGCAAACGCCGATCAATCTGAATGGCCAAAGACATTGACTCATTCTGACCCGCAGGCGTGGGGAACCCCACCATAACATCCTTAAGGGCTTCAGAAAGACCCTTTCTGAAAATAGCTGCCAGGGCACACTCATTCCATTGAGTGAGCACAGACCACTTCCTAAACTTCTGACAGTAAACCTCTGCTTCATCCTGACCCTGAGAGAGAGCCAGCAAAATCTTTTCTGCCTGGTCTACTAGATTAGGTTCCTCATAAAGCAATCCAAGCGCCAGAAAAAACGCATCCACATTTAGCAATGCAGGATCTCCTAGCGCCAGGGAGAATGCCCAATCTTGAGGGTCACCACGTAACAAAGAAATAATTATTTTAACTTGCTGAGCAGGGTCACCAGAGGAATGAGGTCTCAGAGAAAGAAACAATTTGCAATTATTTTTGAAATTCAAAAACCTAGATCTATCTCCAGAGAACAGCTCAGGAATTGGTATTTTAGGCTCTGACATAGGACTGTGAACTACATAATCCTGAATGCTTTGTATCCTTGTAGCGAGCTGATCCACACAAGAAGACAGACCTTGAATGTCCATATTTGCAGCTGAGTCCTGAACCACCCAGAGATTAAGGGGAGGAGAGAGGCTAAACACACTGCAGAGGAAAAAAAAAACCTCAGAGCTTCTCTTATCCCTCTTTTGCGATGCATTTAACACTTTACGGGCCTGCTGTACTGTTATGGTTCCGGTGGTTAGGAACACATGAACTGACCTGATAGGTAAACCAAAAGTAAGGACAAGCTCTGGGAATGTGGGAACTTTACTGACCGCAATCCTGATCCTATCAACACACACTATAGGCAGCCGTGGAGCATTCCTGACTCGGCCTAGATGCCTCTTCACAGCCTGAGAAACTAGCTACCCCTAGAGAGAAACAAAGCCTCACTTGCCTCAGAGAAATTTACCCCAAAGTGTAGGGAGCCCCCCAAAAATAATAACGGTGAGTTAAGGGGAAAACACAAACATAGAAATGAAAACAGGTTTTAGCAAATGAGGCCCGCTAATAACTAAATAGTCAGAAGATAGCAAGGAATCTGTGTGGTCAGTATAAAATACTACAAAAATTATCCACGCAGAGAATACAAAAAGACCCCCACACCGACTCACGATGTGAGAGGCGCAACTCCGCACCCCAGAGCTTCCAGCTAGCAATAAAATAGCATATAAGCAAGCTGGACTGAACTCATCATATACTGAGAAACATTTTTAAAAAACAATGAGCAAAAATGGACTAGCATGAACTTAGCTTCTCCACGAGGAGACAGGTCACAAGGGAAGTCCCAGAGAGATCTGAACCAGTACTGAATACAACGACAGCAGGCAACAAGTAAAGGTCCAGGTGGAGTTAAATAGGCAGCAAGCATAGCAGGAAACGAGGCAGCTGGAGTCCAGCTACAGACCAGCCGTAACACTCAAAGCCACCAGAGGGAGCCCATGAACAGAACTCACAAAGTACCACTCATGACCACAGGAGGGAGCCCGAGAACGGAATTCACAACAAGAACCCCCAATAAGAGACCCCATTTTACGAACTACACCTCTCCATGAATTCATGGAGGGGTGCAATGATCATATTGATATCATGTATATGTCACAGAATTTTATACCATTGGGCAGTGAAGAAAATATAACTACATTTTTACCACCCAAATTTTGTTTTAGCCCAAGATTTTACATTTTCACATAAGTGAGTAAAAATGTCACCAAAATTTGTCCCACAATTTCTACTGAATGTGGCAATAGACCATATGTGGCTGTACAGTGCTACATAGCCATACGGAAGAGACTCAGGAGGAAAGGAGCGCTATTAGCTTCCTGGAGTGCAGATGTTCCTAGAACAGTTTTCAAACTCCATATGCAGTGCCCCTAATTGCTAGAAAAGCAGAATCCCCCCTCAAGACGACCCCATTTTGGAAATTATACCTCTTCAGGAATTTATCTACAGGTGCAGTGACGATTTTGACTCCATGGATATTTTCCAGAAACAAGCAGCAATGAATGTTGCCAAGTGAAAATTGCAAACTACCGTTGCAGTGATCAGTATGTTGCAGTCACCATTACCTTATGCCCAGCTCTTGCTCCTGGAGGCATGCACCCATAAGTTAAGCAGGCTCAGAAATGCCAAGTGTGGATTCTATATGTAGATTAGGTACACTTTGGGGCTCAGAAAGGAGGGGACATTTGGATTTGGTAGCGAAGAATTTGCTGAATTTATTTTGTTGGGTGAGGAACAATTTCGCTTTCCCAGTAGCCTTTGTCCTTCCAGTAATGTGGACGCCTCCTATATTTCCATTAACAGATGACAGACCAGAGTGGCGACTTGCTTTTTTTGTGGATTGAATTGAAGCTTTTATGGGGAACATTTTACATAAAATTTGAGATCACATTTATCCGGCACTTTATGCTGAGCACTTACTTTGGGGTTTCCATCTAAATCTCTAATTAATGTGATTCAGATGAAACTCTTGAGTGATTCGTTCACTATAGCTATGCAGCAGAGTTACTTTTGTCTGGCCTCCATTCAGCGGTGTCTTTCTTTTCAGAAGTGAACAAAACTATGGCAGACGGCACTTTTATCCAATCCTAAAAAGACAGACATTGGCGGATCACAGGTCTGACAGTGTTCACAGTGCTTGCATCTGCCTCATTATAGGGAATCTTCTACCGAGGGTTCCTTCTGAATCACGTATTTCAGAGATTTTCATAGAAACCATAATGCAAGTGCTCAAAGCCGAGTGCAGGATAAATATCCGCTGAGCCTTACTGTGATTTTTGTGAGGCAGAATGAAAAAAATCAACAGCACGTGATGAATTGGTTTTATTTATTTTTCCTCATGCTGCAAAAGTGACAAGGTGACTTTATTCTTGTGGTAACTACGATTACAGCGATACCAGATTTATATCGAATTTTTATGTTTGGCTATAGCCACAAACTAAAATACACTTTTTATTGCAAAAAATAGTTTTTGCATCACCACACTTTGAGAGCTATAATTTTTCCATATTTTGGCTCACAGAGTCATGTGAGGGCTTGCTTTTTGCGGGCCAAGTTGACATTTTTATTTATACCAATTTTAGGCAAATTACATTTTTGATCACTTTCTATTCAAATTTTTTGGAAGCAGAATGAACAAATACCAGCAATTCAGGAATAATTTTTTGTTTGGGGGGGTTATACTGTTCCATGTGTGGCAAAATTGATAAGGCAGTTTTATTATTCAGGTCAGTATGATTACAGTGATAACTCATTTATATTTTTTTATGTTTTGACGCTTTTATAGAATAAAAACTATTTTATAGAAAAAATAAGTGTTTTTGCAGCACTTTTTTCTGAGAGCTATAACTTTTTTATATTCCACTGATGGAGCTGTATCTTGGCTTGTCTTTTTACAGGACAATATGATGTTTTCAGCGATACCATGCTGATTTATATCTGCCTCTTTGAACACATTTTATTCCACTTTATGTTCTGTGGTATGACAATAACATTGCTTTTTGCCTTGCTTTTTATTTTATTTTTTTATGGTTTTCTCCAAAGGGGTTAACTTGTGGAACAGTTTTACAGGTCGGGCTGTTGCGGACGTGGCAATAACAAACGTGCGCTTTTGTTTATATTTTTATGGATACAATATCTTTTGTTTTTTTATTATTATTCTACATTTATTAAAAACATGTTTTTACAATTATTTAAAACATTTTCTTTTTTTACTTTTTTTACTTTGTCTACTATGGAACCATCATTTTTTTGCAGGATGATTGCTTGTACACCATGAGAATGTAGCAGCATCCCTGTGCCGTACAAACTGTCAGCTCTGCAATGATGGAGAAAGTTGCTGACCATGCACTGTTCATGATCAAGCAACTTTCCTAGCTCTGGTGACCCGGATGTCGTCATGATGACATTGCGTCACCATGGCAACTATTGGCAGCCTACGTCATGCCACAAGGTCTCTGATTCATGAGCAGTGGGGCTGTCATCCCTCTGCGGCTCCCGAAATGCTGCAATCACTTTCGACTGCAGCATTTAGGAATCTAAAGTGCTGGGAGAAGTGTGTGAGCGCTCCTATAACTTAGTGCCGTGTGTCAGCTGTCAGAATCAGCTGACAACCGGCGGTGATCACCCGCGCACAAGCTGTGTGCGCGGGCAATTGCAATGATGTAATAATCTGTCCCTGGTCAAATAGGACCAGGGCACAGGAGCGTATTATTGTGAAAAACATCATAAAGGGGTCAATATGATTTTTTTTTACATAATAGACACATATATCAAACCAGATTAATTGAAAGGAGTTGCCCATGACTATTGATCACGGTAAGATGGCCGTCGGGCTTCGGCTCTTTTGCTTAGCTGGCGGTGCCAAAAATGTAAAACGCAGAGAACCACAGCCATGTAAAGAGAACCTGTTAGCTTGATTTGTAATGTTAAGTAAAGACATTGCTGTAATGGTGCTGTAATGCTGATTGATTTTATAGTTTTGTTAAATATGCAATTTGTCTCTTCAGAGAGGAAAAGAAATAGAATTCTAGTACCACATATAAGAAGTAGCAATCCTAACAGTGAATGTCGATCCTTTAACGAGCCTTGCCACATGACCTAGAATGAAAGTCAAAACCAGAATCTTAATTTGTAGAGACTGTTTCAGAGCACTGCCTCTCATCAGGGCAAAGTGTGAGATTTGGGTTGGCTGCATGAGAGGTGTCTGACCGGGATCTAAGGGGTATCGTTTCTCCTTGCAGAGAGTGACATGTCAAGCTTGTTGAGATGAGACTTTCAAGCCGCAATGCTCCTCTGGGAAATATGCAAATTTTCTCTTTGCATATTTCCCAGAGGAGCATTGTGACTTGAAAGTCTCCTCATCGTGGCATGGTTGACGTGTCACTCTCCACAAGGAGAAATAATACCCCTTGGATCGGTACTTTTGGTGAAGAAATACGCTTTGTTGATTTTGTTTTTCTTCTTTAGTCTCCATTTGAAGTTTTCTGCTAAATAGGTTTCGGTGCACAAGACCAGACTGAACATTTGGTCTTCTCCTTCCTGTCTGTGATTCCGAGGCTTCTCCACTTATCTTTTTCTATTACCTCCCTTCTGTGATTGAAATCTCCAATTCAAAAAGAGGAAGCAGGCAAAGGAGCCAGAGAATCAGACAGTGAGAAGAACACCCAGTGTCCGGCCCCTGTGCACCAAAATCTAATTAGCAGAAAAATTCAAATGGTGATTAAAGAAGAACCAGAAAGTAGATTTCCTCACTAAAGGTATTAATGTAATTTCTGCTATTTCTGTATTTCTGAGCCATTATAGGCATATATTTATTTTACATTACAAACTCGTGCTAGCAGGTTCTCTTTAGTCACACATTTGGATGATATAACATCCATTCTTCTGTTATTTTGGTTTTGCAAAGGTGAGATTTCAATCTATTACATTTTTAACCTTTTTTACGAGGTTTATTTCTGCCCTTAAAATGGATATTCATAAGAATGTTTCCTCTACATGTCAATAATTTCATATTAAAGATTTACCTTCTTAAGATCCTCATAAGTGTGAAGCATAAAGTTATCTTTTCCCAGCAATGCCATCCATCCCTTGACGTGATTAAACCAAGATCCATATGGTACTGCAATGAATAAAATAGTACAGCAGAGAATATGCTTATAACTGACAATTTTATAAGTTTACATTAATTTTAATTACTTACTGTTTTCAGTTAAGAATTCTCTTATAAAATTATCCATATTTTCTGGATCTTTGAAAGTTGTACTCATTGTTGAAAAATAATAAAGGGACACCGCAACATCTTTAGGATCTCTGATTGTATATATGATCTAAAACAAACATTTCAAAAGCAAGAAATGAAAAATTTATATTTTATATGATTGTTTATACAATTTTATGTATGACTACTTACTTTTAAGATGTATTTCCTCTATAAAAGAAGGGATAGGATTTACTTCAAAGTGGTGTCAAAACTAAATTAATCCACCCCAGAGGGTTAGAGTTGCCGAGTGATATAATATATCTTGATATTAATAACTGGCTTCTATATAATATAATATGATATTTTTCCTAATGCAGAACCAAAAACGCAACACTGGATCACAACAGTTTAAAAAAATAAAAACAAAAACTGATGCTAACTATTAAATAGATAGTTGAGTTGCGATATGATGCACATGTCATGATCCGTTCCAGGGTTTATTAGTGTCTGCCTTTTTTTAGGACGGATCATGTCATGGGTTAACTTTGCTCTGCCTCATTCTGGGTTCAGGTTGGCTATTTAGCTCCCAGGAATCTTGCTGGCAGTGTTAGCTATAGTTCTGTCTTTGGCTTGTGAACCTGACTCTGGAAGCCCTTAGTTTGTCCTGCTGTGAACCCTGACTTGTCCTGTGTCTGTTATCTCCCTCTGTCTGCCCTTTCCCTGCGTTTGTCTGTTCTGCTTG
The DNA here is from genome assembly GCF_051348905.1 of Ranitomeya variabilis. Lineage (NCBI taxonomy): Eukaryota > Metazoa > Chordata > Amphibia > Anura > Dendrobatidae > Ranitomeya > Ranitomeya variabilis. The sequence continues at coordinate 23,395,710 of NC_135236.1, read as the reverse complement.
ATTCTCTGATTCTGACCTCCTGGCTTGGCTATTGACTCTGTTTTGATTTGTCCCTATCATACCGTATTTTGCTCATCCTGGTTTACTGATCTATTGCTACATCCTGACTATCCTTTCTGTTTAAATCCTTTTTTTACTGACGTGTTATCTTGTGCCCTGACTCAGCTTTTTCTGACTACTCTCTTGCCACTAGGTGGCATCTGTTCAGCTGCTCAGTGTGTGCAGTGTGTGTCTCGCTTCCCTATAAAGCTCCCCCTGGTAAAGGTTGCGCTGTACTGCACTGCAGCTGCATGACAGCACACCTTCATACTGTAACGCTTCCACCCCTTAGTATGTCTGAGCAGAAATTGACAACTTGGTTGTCTGGTTTCGTGCAGGGGTGTGCTGAGCTGTCTATGCAGTAATTGACAGCTCACGTGTTCAGTCTGTTGCAGGGGTGTGATGAGCTGTTTGTATTCTTATTGACAGCTTGGTCATCCAATCAGAGACTCTCGCCAGATGCTAACTATTCCCTTGTTTGCTCAGCTATATAACTAGGCTGGCAGTCCCAGATAGCTGTAATAAGTAATCAAATTCACCGCACTCTCTCTAGATGAAATGCCAAAATTGTGTCAGTTTATTAACCTGAGTTAGACTGGGAGCGTAACAGAATATTACAGCATATGCGGTTAACAACGTTTCGGCTCAACCTGAGCCTTTATCACGTTTTCGCTGTGAAGAAAATATGTAAACAAAACAAAAATAAATAAATAACATAAATGAAATGGTACATTGTCAAATAATCATGGGTTATCCTAGATATGGAATAAGGAAACAAAGACATGTCCACCAATAAGGACATAAAGAGGTGTCCGTGAAGGTGATGACTCAGGGATTGAGTATCTGAGTAGGGTAGAGAGGGTCTTGTGCGTCCTGCAAGTAGGGATGGTAGAGTGAGTACCAATAGTAAGGGTATTGAGATCGTCAGAGGAAGAGTGATCAAAGATACACAATGATTAACATATACAAGCATTGCATTACATTAGTATGGCATGACATTGTGGATCACAATACAATAAGGCAGCGGCGCAGGTGTTTTACCTTGTTCCAGTAAAGGATAGTGTGTGAGAAGGGATAAGTCCCAGTGGTACAACACAAGTTCTGCAGAAAACAGTGAACAAGGGTTAGCTGGTAAGGAATAGAAGATTAGTGCCCAAATAAGTTGTCCAGGTTACCTTTAAGTAATATACTGGTGTGTAGGTACGCTAATTGAGGCTCCCTTACAGAGGGTATGGACCTGTTAAGAGTAAACAGTATGTATGTAATGTTCATCTGAGTGCCCATAGTGTGCCGAGATAAGAAGAAGCCCTGTATATAGGTGATTACCTTTGGTATCTGGATGTTGAGTGGCACTCCCACGCTTTGCTCAATGGCAGCATATGTCAGGTCTGTGGCTGGGATGGCGTGTGTTTGTTAAATCACCGCCGTACCGGAAGTAGACGGCGCAAACCGGAAGTGACATCGCGCTACTGTGTGGGGCCTCAGTGCGCACGCGCAGCTCTCGTTGTAGCAACCCTGTAACCAAGCACTGCTGATAGCTTAGATCAGAGCGCTGTGTAACGAAGTAGATGACCTAATGGGGGCATACTGTAGCCTGGGATTATGTAATAGCTGCAATATGTGTGTAGATGTTAATAAATGTGCCTAGATGTTTATAAATGCAAAGTACTAAGATATACTACAAATGCAGGATATTGGATTACATGAAAAACGGGGAAAAAAATAAAATAAAACAAAACAGGGAAAAAGGCAATGATAATAGGGGGGCAGGATAGGGCAAACCAGGGAACTCGGGGCAACTCACCCACATTGGAGTTGCGGGTCCTATGAAATAGTGTTTTAACGAGTCTGTAAGAGAGGATAAAATCATTAAGTGGTATAGCAAGGCTCATACTAACCAATCAATTTCCCTATTGAGCCCTCTGGGGGCCAGGGTGTCCAGTTTGTATATCCAGAGGGTTTCACGTGCTCTGAGAAGTTTTATGTGATCACCCCCTCTCCTGGGGAGGGGGACTTGATCAATGACCTGAAATTTTAGCTGTGCCACTGTGTGTCTGAATTTGGTGAAATGATCTGGTAAAGGCAACCAGTTTTTGCCGCATCTGATGGTAGATTTGTGACTGGCAATTCTGTATTTTATGTGTTGTATGGTCTCCCCTACATATAGGAGGCCACATGGGCATTTGACTAAATACACAACAAAATTCGAATCACATGTATAAAATCCACGTACTGGATAGGATTTGCCGGTTCTGGGGTGGGTTACGGTACTGGACTTAATGACATTCGAGCAGGCTGCACAGTTCAAACAAGGGAAGGTGCCATTACGTTGGGTGCCCAGTAATCTCTGTGTAGTGGTGGGCCGCTTACTGCCAATGTCTGCTCTTACGAGTTGGTCCCTAATATTGGGGGGTCTTTTGTTGCACATCAGGGCTGGTTCTTTGAAAGGAGGTATGTTCGGATATGCTTTGGCTAAAAGTGGCCAGTGTCTCCTAATAATAGAATGGATTTTGGGAACCAATGGATGAAATACGTGTACAAATGGAATCCTTTCACTTGTGTTGCTCAGGGGCCGAGGAGAAGGAGGTGACAAAATATGTGCTTTCTCATCAGCGAGAAGTTTAGAGGGATAACATTGTGCTTGAAATTTAGAAGTCAAGATATCCAGTCTATCATTAAGTTTGACAGGGTCAGAGACAATACGAGCTACTCTGTTAAGTTGGGAATGTGGTAGGCTATTTTTCAATGAATGTGGATGACAACTAGTGTAGTGTAGGAGGCTGCTGCAATCAGTAGGTTTACAATACATATCCGTGGAGAGGCCTCCATTAGTATCCTTGACAACTGTGGTGTCTAAAAAGGTTACTGAGTCGGTATTATAATAAATGGTGAATTGGAACTCGGGGAGGATGGAATTCAAGTGAGAATGAAAGGATAATAATGTATCTGAGGTACCTGTCCAGATAAGAAAAATGTCATCAATATAGCGGTGATAACTAGGGTTGAGCGACTTTCATTTTTTTAAGATCGAGTCGGGTTTTGTGAAACCCGACTTAGTCCAGAGTCGAGTCGAGTGAAGTCGGCCGATTATCGCTAAAAGTCGGGGATCGACCGAAACACGAAACCCAATGCAAGTCAATGGGGAAGCATAGCCGGCAGTGAGTGGAGGCCAGGAAAACACCTACAGTGCCCATTTTAATGCCAAAAACATCCATTCTTGTTTTCTGAAGCTTGTCAATCTAAATTAACTTTATAATAATAGTTGGGCACTGGAAATTGGGGGTGATTTGGCAAAAGTTGTGGGGGGTAGGGCTGGTTCAAGGTTTTAGTGGGCACAGGAAACATGGACTACGTCACGGCGGTGGAGCAGTGAGAGGTAAGTATGTCAAGTTTGCAAGTGCTGTGATCCTAAGCAAGCAGGGGGGCCCAATCGTTGGCATTGGCACTGGCACAGGGCCCCTCAAAGTACAGCGGTGTGTTTGCACGGCGGGGGCGCCTCCCACCAGCAGCGACACTTTTGCGTACTCTGAGGGGCCATGTGCCAGTGACGTCGCCAACGAGTATGCCCCCCCACCTGATGAAGGAACCTGCACTTTCATCTGCACCTTCCTCTTTGTCCCTGTGTAAGGTGGTATAACATGCGGGAAGGGGAACCTGACTTTCAGCAGGGTCAGATTCTGGCTGTGTAGAGTGCAAGGGGAATGTAGTGGTCTAGGTCAATGTACCAGCAGACTCATGTAGCAGTGGCTGGGCAGTGGGCAGGATGAGGAGGAAACAGATATAGGGCCAAAGAATAAAGTAGGCAAAATGCAGTTCAAAATTGGTAAGAGGACTAAACAGGCGGCATTGCTTTGTTGAGTGGAGTAGCAAACCCAGGAGCAGCAGACACTGTTTTAAGGGCCCAAACACACTAATAGGCCAAATGCAGTTTAATATCTGATACTATAGGCCGAAAGCCATAAGGTTGAAGCTCAGCTTTTTTTAGTTGAGGACAAACACCAGGGAGGAGCAAACAGAGCTATTAGGCCCCATCCAGCAATTTAAAAAAAAAAAAAAAAAAAAGAGCCAGAAGGTGGAAACTCAGCTTTGTTCAGTGGAGGACAACACCAGGCAGGGGCAGACACCGTTAGTAGGCCCTAACCACCAATTTTTAAAAACACAGCACTTAATGAGAGCCAGAAGGTTGAAGCTCAGCTTTATTCAGTTGAGGGCAACACCAGGGAGGGGCAGACACCGTTAGTAGGCCCTAACCACCAATTTTTAAAAACACAGCACTTAATGAGAGCCAGAAGGTTGAAGCTCAGCTTTATTCAGTTGAGGGCAACACCAGGGAGGGGCAGACACCGTTAGTAGGCCCTAACCACCAATTTTTAAAAACACAGCACTTAATGAGAGCCAGAAGGTTGAAGCTCAGCTGTATTCAGTTGAGGGCAACACCAGGGAGGGGCAGACACCGTTAGTAGGCCGTAACCAAAGTTGAAGGCCAAATGCAGTTTAATATCTGATACTATAGGCCGAAAGCCACAAGGTTGAAGCACAGCTTTATTCAGTTGAGGGCAACACCAGGGAGGGGCAGACACCGTTAGTAGGCCCTAACCACCAATTTTTAAAAACACAGCACTTAATGAGAGCCAGAAGGTTGAAGCTCAGCTGTATTCAGTTGAGGGCAACACCAGGGAGGGGCAGACACCGTTAGTAGGCCGTAACCAAAGTTGAAGGCCAAATGCAGTTTAATATCTGATACTATAGGCCGAAAGCCAGAAGGTTGAAGCACAGCTTTATTCAGTTGAGGGCAACACCAGGGAGGGGCAGACACCGTTAGTAGGCCCTAACCACCAATTTTTAAAAACACAGCACTTAATGAGAGCCAGAAGGTTGAAGCTCAGCTTTATTCAGTTGAGGGCAACACCAGGGAGGGGCAGACACCGTTAGTAGGCCCTAACCACCATTTTGTTTTTTAAAAAACACTTAATGAGAGCCAGAAGGTTGAAGCTCAGCTGTATTCAGTTGAGGACAACACCAGGGAGGGGCAGACACCGTTAGTAGGCCGTAACCAAAGTTGAAGGCCAAATGCAGTTTAATATCTGATACTATAGGCCGAAAGCCACAAGGTTGAAGCACAGCTTTATTCAGTTGAGGGCAACACCAGGGAGGGGCAGACACCGTTAGTAGGCCCTAACCACCAATTTTTAAAAACACAGCACTTAATGAGAGCCAGAAGGTTGAAGCTCAGCTTTATTCAGTTGAGGGCAACACCAGGGAGGGGCAGACACCGTTAGTAGGCCGTAACCAAAGTTGAAGGCCAAATGCAGTTTAATATCTGATACTATAGGCCGAAAGCCACAAGGTTGAAGCACAGCTTTATTCAGTTGAGGGCAACACCAGGGAGGGGCAGACACCGTTAGTAGGCCGTAACCAAAGTTAAAGGCCAAATGCAGTTTAATATCTGATACTATAGGCCGAAAGCCAGAAGGTTGAAGCACAGCTTTATTCAGTTGAGGGCAACACCAGGGAGGGGCAGACACCGTTAGTAGGCCCTAACCACCAATTTTTAAAAACACAGCACTTAATGAGAGCCAGAAGGTTGAAGCTCAGATTTATTCAGTTGAGGGCAACACCAGGGAGGGGCAGACACCGTTAGTAGGCCGTAACCAAAGTTGAAGGCCAAATGCAGTTTAATATCTGATACTATAGGCCGAAAGCCACAAGGTTGAAGCACAGCTTTATTCAGTTGAGGGCAACACCAGGGAGGGGCAGACACCGTTAGTAGGCCGTAACCAAAGTTGAAGGCCAAATGCAGTTTAATATCTGATACTATAGGCCGAAAGCCACAAGGTTGAAGCACAGCTTTATTCAGTTGCAGCTTCTTTGCAATAATATAAAGAAGACGCGAAAGGACAACACTCGGTGGATGCCATATCTGTGTTTTCAATGGAAAAAAACCTTTCAGTTAACTACTTGCAGGAGAAAGTTTTTGTAGCTGGTGGCCAATTTTGGTACTGTACCAGTTTTTGGTTGTATGTGTTTTTGTTTTTAATGTTAAAATGTATGCATTTGATATCTCTCCAGTATTTTCTTTATTATAAGCAAAATACTTATTTTTATATTTTCTGATGTTTTATACCGGAGTGTTCTTCGGGACACGCTTATAAACTTGATAATTGGTTCCAGGGGTACACGGGCAGCAGTGGTCTGGTCAGTGGAGGCCTAGTGGAAGGAGGGACCGCAGACAGGCTTCGAAGGCCTAACATAATAAAATGGGCTGGCTGTAGGCACTGTAAAATAGGTTCCAGGGGTACATGGGCAGCAATGGTCTGGTCAGTGGAGGCCTAGTGGAAGGAAGGACTGCAGACAGGCTTCGAAGGCCTAACATAATAAAATGGGCTGGCTGTAGGCACTGTAAAATAGGTTCCAGGGGTACACGGGCAGCAGTGGTCTGGTCAGTGGAGGCCTAGTGGAAGGAAGGACCGCAAACAGGCTTTGAAGGCCTAACATGATAAAATGGGCTGGCTGTAGGCACTTTATAATTGGTTCCAGGGGTACACGGGCAGCAGTGGTCTGGTCAGTGGAGGCCTAGTGGAAGGAGGGACCGCAGACAGGCTTCGAAGGCCTAACATAATAAAATGGGCTGGCTGTAGGCACTGTAAAATAGGTTCCAGGGGTACACGGGCAGCAGTGGTCTGGTCATTGAAGGCCTAGTGGAAGGAGGGACCGCAGACAGGCTTCGAAGGCCTAACATAATAAAATGGGCTGGCTGTAGGCACTGTAAAATAGGTTCCAGGGGTACACGGGCAGCAGTGGTCTGGTCAGTGGAGGCCTAGTGGAAGGAAGGACCGCAGACAGGCTTTGAAGGCCTAACATGATAAAATGGGCTGGCTGTAGGCACTTTATAATTGGTTCCAGGGGTACACGGGCAGCAGTGGTCTGGTCAGTGGAGGCCTAGTGGAAGGAGGGACCGCAGACAGGCTTCGAAGGCCTAACATAATAAAATGGGCTGGCTGTAGGCACTGTAAAATAGGTTCCAGGGGTACACGGGCAGCAGTGGTCTGGTCAGTGGAGGCCTAGTGGAAGGAGGGACCGCAGACAGGCTTCGAAGGCCTAACATAATAAAATGGGCTGGCTGTAGGCACTGTAAAATAGGTTCCAGGGGTACACGGGCAGCAGTGGTCTGGTCAGTGGAGGCCTAGTGGAAGGAGGGACCGCAGACAGGCTTCAAAGGCCTAACATAATAAAATGGGCTGGCTGTAGGCACTGTAAAATAGGTTCCAGGGGTACACGGGCAGCAGTGGTCTGGTCAATGGAGGCCGATTGTAATGAGTGTCTGCCAGTTAGTAGTCAAAAAACAACAAATAAATGTGAATGTCTCGCATTAAAACAAAGACACTAAAGGGTGCAATCATTAGGTTCAGGGGTGGGATCCTCTGCGTTGTTTAAGACCTACTAATTTAGCGCAAAGTATTTACTGTGGTAAATAGAGAACACTGCCCCTGACTATGTTATGTACCATCATACATGTCAACACAATGGTATTGTCAGTGGCAGATATGGAAGGATGTCAGCGCATAGACTAAACATTGGTGGAAGTGTGAGAGATAACTGTGGAAGTGGTAGAGCAATGTTTGACCTGGGGGTGGGTGAACTCTCTTGTGGCCGGCGGTACAGGCCCCCTCATGTTACAACAGTGTGTCTGACGTTGGGTGCGCACCACCACCGCCAGAGACACTTTATTGTACTATGAGGGACCCAGTACCAATGCCGTCGACCAAAAGCGAGCACACCCACCTCTTCAGGCAAACAGCTGTCTCACGGGTGCTTGCGCCAAGTCGCGATACCACGGCCCCGTGTGGGGAGTTTGGCCATTTAGGGAGGTGTAAACATGTCATATGCCGGACAATCAGCTGCAGAAGACAGCTAGACATTAGAAAAGTAATTCACAGTAGTCCACAGGCAAGAGCTTTTCATAGGAAAGCTAGGTGTCGGCCGGGCAAGGTGGGGCAAAAGATTTTGAAATCCAGTTGTGGTTCATTTTAATGAATGTTAGATCGTCAACATTTTGGGTAGCCAGACGAGTCCTTTTTTCGGTTAATATTGAACCTGCAGCACTGAATACTCTTTCTGATAGGACACTTGCTGCCGGGCAAGCAAGCTCCTGCAATGCATATTCTGCCAATTCTGGCCAGGTGTCTAATTTTGAGGCCCAGTAATCAAATGGGAATGACAGTTGAGGGAGAACATCGATAAGGGATGAAAAATAGTTAGTAACCATACTGGACAAATGTTGTCTCCTGTCACTTTCAATTGAAGCAGCAGTACCTGTCCTGTCTGCGGTCATAGCAAAATCACTCCACAACCTGGTCAGAAAACCCCTTTGTCCAACGCCACTTCTGATGTGTGCACCCCTAACACTACTAATCTGCTGCCCCCTGGAGCTCGTGTGATAACGATCACGTGCGCTGTGTGCTGGGAATGCCTGAAGCAAACGGTCAACAAGAGTTGATTGTTTGGTTGCTAATATTAGTTCCAAGTTCTCATGTGGCATAATATTTTGCAATTTGCCTTTATAGCGTGGATCAAGGAGGCAGGCCAACCAGTAATCGTCATCGTTCATCATTTTCGTTATGCGTGTGTCCCTTATTAGGATACGTAAGGCATAATCCGCCATGTGGGCCAAAGTTCCAGTTGTCAAATCTCCGGTTGTGATTGGTTGAGGGGCAGTTTCAGGCAAATCTACGTCACTTGTGTCCCTCAAAAAACCAGAACCCGGCCTTGCCACGCAACCAATTTCCAGTGCCCTCGGGAAAGCTTCCGCATTAAAAATATACTCATCCCCATCATCCTCCTCATCCTCCACCTCCTCTTCGCCCGCTACCTCGTCCTGTACACTGCCCTGACCAGACAATGGCTGACTGTCATCAAGGCTTTCCTCTTCCTCTGGTGCAGACGCCTGCTCCTTTATGTGCGTCAAACTTTGCATCAGCAGACGCATTAGGGGGATGCTCATGCTTATTACGGCGTTGTCTGCACTAACCAGCCGTGTGCATTCCTCAAAACACTGAAGGACTTGACACATGTCTTGTATCTTGGACCACTGCACACCAGACAACTCCATGTCTGCCATCCTACTGCCTGCCCGTGTATGTGTATCCTCCCACAAAAACATAACAGCCCGCCTCTGTTGGCACAGTCTCTGAAGCATGTGCAGTGTTGAGTTCCACCTTGTTGCAACGTCTATGATTAGGCGATGCTGGGGAAGGTTCAAAGACCGCTGATAGGTCTGCATACGGCTGGAGTGTATGCGAGCACGGATATGTGAGCAAAGTCCACACACTTTGAGGAGCAGGTCGGAGAACCCAGGATAAGTTTTCAATAAGCACTGCACCACCAGGTTTAAGGTGTGAGCCAGGCAAGGAATGTGTTTCAGTTGGGAAAGGGAGATGGCAGCCATGAAATTCCTTCCGTTATCACTCACTACCTTGCCTGCCTCAAGATCTACTGTGCCCAGCCACGACTGCGTTTCTTGTTGCAAGAACTCGGACAGAACTTCCGCGGTGTGTCTGTTGTCGCCCAAACACTTCATAGCCAATACAGCCTGCTGACGCTTGGCAGTAGCTGGCCCATAATGGGACAACTGGTGTGCAACAGTGTCATCTGCCGATGGAGTGGTTGGCCAACTGTGGTCTGTGGAAGAGCTGTAGCTTCTGCAGGAGGACGAGGAGGAGGAGGAGGAGGTGGTGCGAACGCCTACAGCCAACTGTTTCCTAGACCGTGGGCTAGGCACAACTGTCCCGAAATTGATGTCCCCTGACGACCCTGCATCCACCACATTCACCCAGTGTGCCGTGATGGACACATAACGTCCCTGGCCATGCCTACTGGTCCATGCATCTGTAGTCAGATGCACCTTTGTACTCACAGATTGCCTGAGTGCATGGACGATGCGCTGTTTAACATGCTGGTGCAGGGCCGGGATGGCTTTTCTGGAAAAAAAGTGTCGACTGGGTAGCTCGTATCGTGGTTCACCGTACTCCATCAGGGCTTTGAAAGCTTCGCTTTCAACTAACCGGTAGGGCATCATCTCTAACGATATTAGTCTAGCTATGTGGGCGTTAAAACCCTGTGTACGCAGATGCGAGGATAAGTACTTCCTTTTTCTAACCAGAGTCTCATGTAGTGTGAGCTGAACTGGAGAGATGGAGATCGTGGAACTTGCGGGTGTGCCGGTGGACATGGCAGACTGCGAGACGGTTGGAGATGGTATTGTTTCTGCCGGTGACCTAGATGCAATATTTCCTCCTACAAAACTGGTGATTCCCTGACCCTGAGTGCTTTTGGCTGGCAAAGAAACCTGCACAGATACTGCCGGTGGTGCGGAAAATGGTGGCCTTACAGTGACGGAAGGGATGTTGCGTTGCTGACTAGCTTCATTGGCCGAGGGTGCTACAACCTTAAGGGACGTTTGGTAGTTAGTCCAGGCTTGAAAATGCATGGTGGTTAAGTGTCTATGCATGCAACTAGTATTGAGACATTTCAGATTCTGACCTCTGCTTAAGCTAGTTGAACATTTTTGACAGATGAGTTTGCGCTGATCAATTGGATGTTGTTTAAAAAAATGCCAGACTGCACTCTTCCTAGCATCGGATCCCTTTTCAGGGATTGCAGACTGAGCTTTAACCGGATGGCCACGCTGTCCTCCAACAGGTTTTGGCTTTGACACGCGTTTTGGGCCAGATACGGGCCCGGCAGATGGAACCTGTTGCGATGTTGATGCCTGCTGCGGCCCCTCCTCCACCTCCGCTTCTGAACTACTGCCGCCTGCACCCTGTTCCCCCAATGGCTGCCAATCGGGGTCAATAACTGGGTCATCTATTAACTCCTCTTCGAGCTCGTGTGCAACTTCGTCTGTGTCACTGTGTCGGTCGGTGGTATAGCGTTCGTGGCGGGGCAACATAGTCTCATCAGGGTCTGATTGTGGATCAGTACCCTGAGAGGGCAATGTGGTGGTCTGAGTCAAAGGAGCAGCATAGTACTCTGGCTGTGGCTGTGCATCAGTGCACTCCATGTCAGAATCAACTTGTAATGGGCATGGCCTGTTAAGTGTTTCACTTTGTAAGCCAGGGACGGTATGTGTAAAGAGCTCCATGGAGTAACCCGTTGTGTCGCCTGCTGCATCCTTCTCTCTTGTTGTAGTTTTTGCTGAAGAGGACAAGGAAGCGACTTGTCCCTGACCGTGGACATCCACAAGCGACGCGCTGATTTTACATTTACCAGTTTCAGAAGAGGAGGCAAAAGAGCTAGAGGCTGAGTCTGCAATGTAAGCCAAAACTTGCTGTTGCTGCTCCGCCTTTAAAAGCGGTTTTCCTACTCCCAGAAAAGAGAGCGTTCGAGGCCTTGTGTAGCCAGACGACGAAACTGGCTCCACAGCTCCAGACTTACGTGGAATATTTTTATCCCCACGACCACCTGATGCTCCACTACCACTACCATCATTACCAGCTGACAATGAACGCCCACGGCCACGACCTCTTGCACCAGACTTCCTCATTGTTTTAAAAACTTAACCAAAGTAACTTTATTTGTTGCTGTCAAACAACTTACACGGTAAGCTATAACTTCAGTATGATTTCAATATCCCTTAACAGGTTGGTGAGACCACAAGGAAAATCAGGCACAATGTTACACACTCTGTTTTCTGTGGCACAAAATCACAGAGATGCCACACACGCAGGACTGTCACTCAAGCACAAATGTCAATATTAATCTCCCACCTATTTTTTTTTTTTTTTTTCCTCAGGGAGACTTTAGAAACCAAATAAGATAAATTGTTTTTTTCAGGGACAATTTAGAAATCAAATAATAATAATTAAAAAAAAGCTTTCTATGGCCCAGTGCCCACTGAGTGAGAGATGGCACACACAGGAGTCAGGATAAGGAGTGGCACACAAGCCCTGAGGACAGTATTAATCTCCCACTGATGGATGTAGTGTTTTTTTTTTTCAGGTAGATTTTAGAACCCAAATCAAGCAAAAAAATAAATAGGCTTTCTATGGCCCACTGAGTGAGAGATGGCGCGCACAGGAGTCAGGATCAGGAGTGGCACACAAGCCCTGAGGACAGTATTAATCTCCCACTGATGGATGTAGTGTTTTTTTTTTCAGGTAGATTTTAGAACCCAAATCAAGCAAAAAAATAAATAGGCTTTCTATGGCCCACAGAGTGAGAGATGGCGCTCACAGGAGTCAGGATCAGGAGTGGCACACAAGCCCTGAGGACAGTATTAATCTCCCACTGATGGATGTAGTGTTTTTTTTTTCAGGTAGATTTTAGAACCCAAATCAAGCAAAAAAATAAATAGGCTTTCTATGGCCCACTGAGTGAGAGATGGCGCGCACAGGAGTCAGGATCAGGAGTGGCACACAAGCCCTGAGGACAATATTAATCTCCCACTGATGGATGTAGTGTTTTTTTTTCAGGTAGATTTTAGAACCCAAATCAAGCAAAAAAATAAATAGGCTTTCTATGGCCCACTGAGTGAGAGATGGCGCGCACAGGAGTCAGGATCAGGAGTGGCACACAAGCCCTGAGGACAGTATTAATCTCCCACTGATGGATGTAGTGTTTTTTTTTCAGGTAGATTTTAGAACCCAAATCAAGCAAAAAAATAAATAGGCTTTCTATGGCCCACAGAGTGAGAGATGGCGCTCACAGGAGTCAGGATCAGGAGTGGCACACAAGCCCTGAGGACAGTATTAATCTCCCACTGATGGATGTAGTGTTTTTTTTTTCAGGTAGATTTTAGAACCCAAATCAAGCAAACAAATAAATAGGCTTTCTATGGCCCACTGAGTGAGAGATGGCACGCACAGGAGTCAGGATCAGGAGTGGCACACAAGCCCTGAGGACAATATTAATCTCCCACTGATTGATGTAGTGTTTTTTTTTCAGGTAGATTTTAGAACCCAAATCAAGCAAAAAAATAAATATTTTTTCTATGGCCCACTGAGTGAGAGATGGCGCGCACAGGAGCCAGGATCAGGAGTGGCACACAAGCCCTGAGGACAGTATTAATCTCCCACTGATGGATGTAGTGATTTTTTTTTCAGTTAGATTTTAGAACCCAAATCAAGCAAAAAAATAAATAGGCTTTCTATGGCCCACAGAGTGAGAGATGGCGCTCACAGGAGTCAGGATCAGGAGTTGCACACAAGCCCTGAGGACAGTATTAATCTCCCACTGATGGATGTAGTGTTTTTTTTTCAGGTAGATTTTAGAACCCAAATCAAGCAAAAAAATAAATAGGCTTTCTATGGCCCACTGAGTGAGAGATGGCGCACACAGGAGTCAGGATCAGGAGTGGCACACAAGCCCTGAGGACAGTATTAATCTCCCACTGATGGATGTAGTGTTTTTTTTTTCAGGTAGATTTTAGAACCCAAATCAAGCAAAAAAATAAATAGGCTTTCTATGGCCCACTGAGTGAGAGATGGCGCGCACAGGAGTCAGGATCAGGAGTGGCACACAAGCCCTGAGGACAATATTAATCTCCCACTGATGGATGTAGTGTTTTTTTTTTCAGGTAGATTTTAGAACCCAAATCAAGCAAAAAAATAAATAGCCTTTCTATGGCCCACTGAGTGAGAGATGGCGCGCACAGGAGTCAGGATCAGGAGTGGCACACAAGCCCTGAGGACAATATTAATCTCCCACTGATTGATGTAGTGTTTTTTTTTCAGGTAGATTTTAGAACCCAAATCAAGCAAACAAATAAATAGGCTTTCTATGGCCCACTGAGTGAGAGATGGCGCGCACAGGAGTCAGGATCAGGAGTGGCACACAAGCCCTGAGGACAGTATTAATCTCCCACTGATGGATGTAGTGGTTTTTTTTTCAGGTAGATTTTAGAACCCAAATCAAGCAAAAAAATAAATAGGCTTTCTATGGCCCACTGAGTGAGAGATGGCGCACACAGGGATGGCACACACACGGATGGCACTGTAGCAGAAATGCAAATCTTAATCTCCCACAAAAAAAAAAAAAAAAAACAGGGACTGTCCTACAATTACTATCTCCCTGCAGTAATCTCAGCCAGGTATGGCAGGCAGCAATAGCAGTGGACTGATGCACAAATTAAATAAAAAGTGTGGACAAACAAAAAAGATAGCTGTGCAGAAAGGAAGGAACAAGAGGATATGTGCTTTGAAAAAAGCAGTTGGTTTCCACAGTGGCATACACACAGCAATACAGCTATCACGGAGCCTTCTAGGGCAGCCCAATGAGCTACAGCGCTGAGAGAAAAAAAAAATGTAGCTTCCACTGTCCCTGCACACCGAAGGTGGTGTTGGACAGTGGAAATCGCTACAGCACAAGCGGTTTGGTGGTTAGTGGACCCTGCCTAACGCTATCCCTGCTTCTGACGAAGCGGCAGCAACCTCTCCCTAAGCTCAGATCAGCAGCAGTGAGATGGCGGTCGGCGGGAACGCCCCTTTATAGCCCCTGTGACGCCGCAGACAGCAAGCCAATCACTGCAATGCCCTTCTCTAAGATGGTGGGGACCAGGACCTATGTCATCACGCTGCCCACACTCTGCGTTCACCTTCATTGGCTGAGAAATGGCGCTTTTCGCGTCATTGAAACGCGACTTTGGCGCGAAAGTCGCGTACCGCATGGCCGACAAGCACAGGGGTCGGATCGGGTTTCATGAGACGCCGACTTAGCCAAAAGTCGGCGACTTTTGAAAATGAACGACCCGTTTCGCTCAACCCTAGTGATAACATAAAACGTATTGTAGGAAGAGTTCGTTGGTAAATACATGGGTTATCTCGAAATGGTTCATGAACGCATTTGCGTAAGCTGGCGCAACGTTCGAACCCATCGCGGTCCCGCACTTCTGGATGTAGAAGGTATCTTCGAATACAAAGTAGTTCTCATACAGCACTAGGGTGAGTAGGTCTAGGCAGAATTGGATAGCATCTTCCAAAATTGTAGATTGGCACAATAGGTGTTTAGTGGCCTCAATGCCTTTCGTTGAATCGACGTTGTAGTGTGGCTAAAGGGTGTCTAATTGACGGGAGATATGTGTCGCATAGATGGCTTGCCGCTGTGATGTAGCCATAGCTACCTATATGTCTGTCAGGACCTGTGGTGATGTCACAACCACATGCCTGATCATGTGATGGGTTCTGGGTGTGGTTAGACCTACAAAAGAAAGCCTAATACTTAACACAGTGGTTATGTGTGGAGCTGCTAGGCTCCTGAGTGTGTTAAAGTTCCAGGGCTGAGCCTGAAAGACTGGACACTTTGTTTTTCCTTTTCCTGAACTAAAGGCTATTTGTTTGCTGTTATTTTGCCACATGGTTTATGATGTAATAAACCTATGAATTTTTAAAGGAATGTGCCTCCTGAAGTGTCAGCCATCGCACCTGAGTGAGTGAAATCCCTACAATTGGTGGTAGACGTGCGGGCAGCGTTCCCAGCGGAGACAAAAGTCTGTTATTGAATGTCCTGGGTCAAGTCTGTTGTAAGCCAGCCGGGGAAAATGGAGGAACTGCTGAAACACTTGGTCCAGTTGCAATCACAGCAGGAGCAATGGCAGCAGGTACATCAAGAGACCAACAGGCTGTTGATGCAGCAGATACAACAGAGCCAGCAGGAGCAACGGCAGAGCCAGCAGGAGCAATGGCAGCAGATGCAACAAAACCAGCAGGAGCAACGGCAGCAGATGCAACAGAACCAGCAGGAGCAACGGGAGCAGAAGCAGCTTCTGGCAACCGCCATCCAGGGCAAGACGAGTGCCCCAACCCCAGGTCTGGCTGATGACACCCACGTCCGGAAGACGGTAAGATGCGCATTGCAGAAAATGACCCCCGGGGATGATGTTGAGGCCTTCCTGACGGTGTTTGAGAGGGTCGCTGAGAGGGAAAAACTCCCGCCAGAGCAGTGGGCAGAGGTACTGGCGCCATACCTGACCCCAGAAGGCGTACTATGATTTGACCTTGCAGGATGCCAAAGAGTATCACAAATTGAAAGTCGAGATTCTCGCACGTTTGGGGGTGACACTGACTGTCAGGGTACAGCGAGTTCACAGCTGGGCCTATCACCAGGACAAACCACCTCGCTCTCAAATGTTTGATCTGTTGCACCTGGTCCAGAAATGGCTGCAGCCAGAGTCATGTACACCAGCACAGATGGTGGAACGAGTGATGATGGATCGGTTTGTGCATTCCCTCCCGAGGTCCATACAGACTTGGGTTGCCCAGGGTGATCCCCAGAATGCCGACGAACTGATCGGACTGGTCGAGAGATACCAAGGGATGGAAGGCTCCTTTGGGAGGCAGCCCGTGCCGTACTGGGGGTCCCAGAAAGCTGCTGAGTCCCAAAAAGGGGTGGCGCGTCCAAGGTCACAAAGGGCAGGGGAGGTGGTGCCCAAGGTCCCTACGGGTGATATTATTTGCTGGAGGTGCCACAGGCCAGGACATATAGCTGCCCGTTGTTCCCAGACCACTGAGCAGATGGACTGCAGCATGGGACGCCGTTGTTCATACTATGCGTATCCAGCCTGCAGTGTGAACTCTCCGCCCAACGAGGGACCTCAAGCGTGTCCCGTAAGGGTGAACGGTCGAGCAGCAACGGCGCTGTTAGACTCAGGGAACTTAGTGACCCTGGTGAGGGCCACTTTCCCTCTCCATCTGCTCCTGGGAAAGAAGGTCGGAGTGCGGTGCATCCATGGTGATGCAAAGGACTGTGGCTAGGGTGGACATTGAAATGGCATGTGGCACTGAGTCCCACATAGTTGGCGTCGTGCAGGACTTGTTGCACCCTATAATTATTGGCCGGGATTTCTGTTTGTTTTGGGATTTGTGGGGAAAAGGTTCTGAGCTCCCTAGCAAGAGTAGGGAACCAGTGAACCCTGGAAGGGTGTCACCACACCCAGAGACAGATAGATTTCCTTTTTGTGTGCTGGTTGGGGAAGAGGAGGAAGTGTCCCCTGCATCTGACACTATGGAGTTAGAGGTAACCGGTGAAAATTTTGGGACTGCCCAACATAGGGACCCCACTCTGAGGGAAGCCTTTAATAATGTCACAGTTATTGACGGGGTGGTACAGGAGCCGGGGGCAGACACAAGGTTTCCCCATTTTCTGATGAGTGGGTAGTTGTTGTACCGGGTCACGAAAATAAGGGAGGAGTTGGTAGAGCAGTTGGTAGTACCGGGTCCATATAGACGGAAGGTGTTGGACATGGCCCATTCACACATCTTGGGTGGACACCTAGGGGTGGAAAAAATGCAGGAATGGGTTGTGCAGAGATTCTATTGGCCTGGGTGTCAAAGAGAAATAGTGAACTATTGCAGGTCCTGCCCTACATGTCAGCTAACTGCTCCCACTCCTCATTTCCGGAACCCCCTTGTGCCACTGCCCATTATTGAGGTACCGTTCGAGAGAATTGCCATGGACTTGGTTGGTCCCTTAGTTAAATCAGCCCGAGGCCATCAGTATATATTAGTCATCCTGGACTATGCCACACGCTATCCTGAGGAAATTCCCATGAGAAATTCTTCCTCGAATAGTATAGCCCGCGAGTTGGTCCATGTCTTTTCCCGGACAGGTCTGCCGAAAGAGATCCTGACTGACCAGGGGACACCTTTCATGAGAAAGGTGATGAGGGAGTTATGCAAAGCCCTGAAAATCTCCCAGTTGAGGACCTCAGTGTACCATCCCCAGTCAGATGGTCTTGTTGAGAGATTTAACAAGACACTGAAGAGCATGCTGAGAAAGGCTATAGAGAAAGACGGTAGAGACTGGGATTGTCTCTTACCCTATCTGATGTTTTCCATTCGTGAAGTTCCACAGGCCTCCACAGGGTTCTCACCGTTTGAGCTTCTATATGGCCGACATCTGCGAGGACTCCTGGATGTAGCCAAGGAAACCTGGGAAGCCGAAGTCACGCCCCACAGAAGCGTCATTGAGCATGTGGCCCTGATGCAGCAGAGGATTGCAAAGGTGATGCCTATCGTGAAAGAACACCTCCTCCAGGCACAAGAAGCTCAGGCCAGAATCTACAACCGGTCAGCAAGAGTGAGGCAGTTCAATCCGGGAGACCGAGTTCTTGTGTTAGTTCCGACGGTGGAAAGCAAGTTCTTGGCCAAATGGCAAGGGCCATATGAGGTTGTCGAGAAACTTGGTGAAGTAATTTAAAAAATTCAACAACCAGGAAGACGGAAACCATTCCAGGTATACCATGTCAACCTCATCAAGCCGTGGCAAGATAGAGAGCCGACAGTGACTCCGTCGTTGTTAAGCAACCCAGAAGGTGAGGTTGGAGCGGTTACTATAGCGGAGACGCTATCGAAGACCCAGAAACAACAGTGCCGGGAGTTACTCCAGAAAAACAGGGACCTGTTTTCAGAGTTGCCAGGACACACGAAGGTCATAGCGCACGAGGTCCTAACAGAGCCACATGTGCGGGTGAACGTGAAGCCCTATCGTATTCCTGAGGCTCGACGAGAAGTTATCTCCAAGGAAGTGGAGCGTATGTTGAAGCTTGGAGTCATTGAGGAGTCCAAGAGTGGTTGGTCGAGCCCAGTTGTCCTCGTCCCAAAACCTGATGGAGAGTGGAGGTTTTGCAACGACAATCGGAAGTTGAATGAGGTCTCCAAGTTTGACGCTTATCCCATGCCCCGCGTTGATGAGCTCATCGAAAGGCTTGGACCTGCCAGGTACATAACCACCTTGGATTTGACGAAGGGGTATTGGCAGATCCCCATGGCACAGGAAGCCAAGGAGAAGACGGCGTTTTCTACACCAGATGGATGTTTCCAGTATGTCCAGATGCCATTTGGCCTACAGGGAGCTCCGGCGACCTTCCAGAGGGCTATGGATAGAATCCTTGCACCCCATAAGGCATACGCTGCTGCGTACCTGGATGATATCGTCATCTTTAGCCCGGATTGGGAGAGTCATCTGGAAAAGGCCCAAGCGGTGTTTGATGCTATAAGAGAGGCCGGTTTTACAATAAACCCAAAGAAGTGTGCCTTGGGTAAAGAAGAAGCTGCTAAGTACCTTGGATACATAGTGGGTCGTGGAGAAATAAAACCCCAAATCAGTAAAGTGGAGGCAATTCAAACATGGCCAAAACCAGTTTCCAAGAAGCAAGTTAAAGCCTTCCTGGGTATCGTGGGATATTACAGGAGGTTCATCCCAAACTTCGCCACGATGGCTGCGCCTCTGACTGGCCTGCTAAAAGGGACAAAATCAGTAATGGTTAAGTGGTCCGAAGAAACAGAGTCAGCCTTCCAAGGAATGAAAGAGGCTTTGTGTAAGCAACCCGTTCTGATGGCCCCAAACTTCAAATAAGAGTTAATTCTTCAGACAGATGCCTCAGATGTCGGGGTGGGAGCAGTCCTTTCCCAGGAGCTACATGGGGAGGAGCATCCTGTCCTCTATCTGATTAGGAAGTTGTCCTCGTCTGAAAAGAACTACTCAGTCGTTGAGAAGGAGTGCTTGGCCATAAAATGGGCGGTGGACACATTACGGTACTATCTGCTGGGACGTAAATTTAGATTGGTATCCGACCATGCCCCACTTAGGTGGATGAGGGAAACAAAGGGTAGAAATACTAGGGTCACCCGTTGGTTCTTAGCCCTGCAGGACTTTTGTTTCCATGTGGAACATAGGGCCAGAAAGCTGCACGGTAATGCTGATGCCCTGTCAAGAATCCCTTGTCTAGTGGGGGAAAGTGCCAAGCCCCACGGCTTTAGGCAGAGGGGGGAGGTATGTAGCGTGGCTAAAGGGTGTCTAATCGACGGGAGATATGTGTCGCATAGATGGCTTGCCTCTGTGATGTAGCCATAGCTACCTATATATCTGTCAGGAACTGTGGTGATGTCACAACCACATGCCTGATCATGTGATGGGTTCTGGGTGTGGTTAGACCTATAAAAGAAAGCCTAATACTTAACACAGTGGTTATGTGTGGAGCTGCTAGGCTCCTGAGTGTGTTAAAGTTCCAGGGCTGAGCCTGAAAGACTGGACACTTTGTTTTTCCTTTTCCTGAACTAAAGGCTATTTGTTTGCTGTTATTTTGCCACGTGGTTTATGATGTAATAAACCTATGAACTTTTAAAGGAACATGCCTCCTGAAGTGTCAGCCATCGCACCTGAGTGAGTGAAATCCCCACAACGTGTAAAGACTATTTACATCAAGCGTGACAAGGGTACTGTTGGGTGGTACTGTGCCCAATTGTTTGATAATATTTAGAAAATGACCGGTGTCTAAGAGAAAGTATCGGGTGGATTTGATCAAAGGTGTCAAGATTCTCTCCAAAAAGACAGATAGAGGAGATAGGACAGAGTCTGTTGAGGCCACTATAGGGCGACCCGGGGGATTCTGTAGTGATTTATGAATCTTAGGTAACACAAAAAATACGGGTGTTATCGGATGAGGATTGATCAGGAAGGTTGCTGTTTTCTGATCGATGGTGTGTTGAATCAGATATGTGTCAATTACATTTTTGATTTTGCGACTAATGGCCGCAACCGGGTCCCTTGGTATGATACCGTAGGTGTTGGTGTCCGCTAGTTGGCGATTAATCTCACCGATGTATTGTATGCGATTCATCACTACAATAGCTCCCCCCTTGTCAGCTGGCTTCACTATAATAGATTTGTTGGTGTGAAGACAGGACACAGCCTGTTTCTCAGTGGGACAAAGATTAGAGTGAGGAGGAAATAGACCAAGACGTTGTTGGTGTATAAGAGAGTCCACTTCCTGGTCCACTAGAGAAATGAACATTTCAGCTGCATGATAGGTCCTAGGAGGGCAAAAATTACTTCGATTACGGAGTCCAAGGGTGGTGATTGACAACGCCGGCGGTGTGTCATCTCCCCTTGTGGGTACTAGGGTACGCATATTGTCCGTATTAAGACCAAAATGAGTCCGGTAGAAACTCTCCAAGTCTTTTTTCAGCTGCAGAGCATCCCAATTTGGTGTAGGGCAAAATGAGAGCCCCTTTTGAAGTACTGAGAATTCTGTGGGGGAAAGAAGATGGTCGGATATATTGATTACTAGGTTCATGGTCTCACCTGTGATCTTGTTGTCATTCTTTCACTTTGCTCTCCTTGTGGGTCCCCATCGTGATGTCCTCCTCTGCGTCCCTTGGATAAAAAACGTCGACGGCTGGAATTGGTCGAAGAGTCGCTTCCGGAACTGTAGGATCCATCTTTGTGTGGATAGCGTGATCGACCCCAGGTAGAGGTAGAGGAGTCGGTCCATTTATAGACCCTGTTGTTGGCGTAATCTTCAGTGTCACGTTGGAATTTGGCTCTTTTGCATTCCTGTAGGATCCTCTGGTGTTCAGCCAAGGTTTTCTCCGTCTTAGTCTTCAGAGTGGACCACTCAGTGGAGGAAACAGTAGTTGAAAGTTGCGCCTCTATATTCTGAATACTCTGTTTGGTCTCCCCTATTGCTTTCTGAAGGAATTCTATTGTTAGTATAATGATGTCTAGGGAGCACTTGTTTAGAATCCTCTTATACTTTTCACAGTATTCCGGATTATCCGAGAATAAGGTGGGATGTAAATTGCACCTAAGACCCCTGGGTATTTTGTTTTGCCTATAGTATTCGGCTAGGGTTGTGCAATGAAGGTCGTAGGAAATGAGCCTACGTTTTTCTTTTTCAAAATCCCTGGTCCTCAGTTCATGTACTGGGGTCCTGAGAAATTCGCTAGATCCTGTCACTTGGGACAGTATATCTGAGCTTGTGGCCACATCAAACGCAAAAGTGTCAGTAGACATGGGAACATTGCAATGATGTAATAGGAATGGCCGGTGCAGCTGCCAATACAATAGTATAGGAAGAGGGTTATTTGGCGTGCACTCAGCCCAATAAGGCGAGGTGCCGGTGTAATGGACCAGAGGCCCTGATATAATAAGTAATCAAATTCACCGCACTCTCTCTAGATGAAATGCCAAAATTGTGTCAGTTTATTAACCTGAATTAGACTGGGAGCGTAACAGAATATTACAGCATATGCGATGAACGTTTCGGCTCAACCTGAGCCTTTATCACGTTTTCGCTGTGAAGAAAATACATAAACAAAACAAAACAAAACAAAAATAAATAAAAAGCATAAATGAAATGGTACATTGTCAAATAATCATGGGTTATCCTAGATATGGAATAAGGAAACAAAGACATGTCCACCAATAAGGACATAAAGAGGTGTCCGTGAAGGTGATGACTCAGGGATTGAGTATCTGAGTAGGGTAGAGAGGGTCTTGTGCATCCTGCAAGTAGGGATGGTAGAGTGAGTACCAATAGTAAGGGTATTGAGATCGTCAGAGGAAGAGTGATCAAAGATGCACAACGATTAACATATACAAGCATTGCATTACATTAGTATGGCATGACATTGTGGATCACAATAAGGCAGCGGCGCAGGTGTTTTACCTTGTTCCAGTAAAGGATATTGTTCGAGAAGGGATAAGTCCCAGTGGTGCAACACAAGTTCTGCAGAAAACAGTGAACAAGGGTTAGCCGGTAAGGAATAGAAGATTAGTGCCCAAATAAGTTGTCCAGGTAACCTTTAAGTAATATACTGGTGTGTATGTATGCTAATTGAGGCTCCCTTACAGAGGGTATGGACCTGTTAAGAGTAAACAGTATGTATGTAATGTTCATCTGAGTGCCCATAGTGTGCCGAGATAAGAAGAAGCCCTGTATATAGGCGATTACCTTTGTACTTTGCATTTATAAACATCTAGGCACATTTATTAACATCTACACACATATTGCGGCTATTACATAATCCCCAGGCTACAGTATGCCCCCATTAGGTCATCTACTTCGTTACACAGCGCTATGATCTAAGCTATCAGCAGCGCTTGGTTACAGGGTTGCTACAACGAGAGCTGAACGTGCGCACTGAGGCCCCACACAGTAGCGTGATGTCACTTCCGGTTTGCGCCGTCTACTTCTGGTACGGCAGTGATTTAACAAACACACGCCGTCCCAGCCACAGACCTGACATATGCTGCCATTGAGCAAAGCGCGGGAGCGCCGCTCAACATCCAGATACCAAAGGTAATCGCCTATATACAGGGCTTCTTCTTATCTCGGCACACTATGGGCACTCAGATGAACATTACATACATACTGTTTACTCTTAACAGGTCCATACCCTCTGTAAGGGAGCCTCAATTAGCGTACCTAAACACCAGTATATTACTTAAAGGTAACCTGGACAACTTATTTGGGCACTAATCTTCTATTCCTTACCGGCTAACCCTTGTTCACTGTTTTCTGCAGAACTTGTGTTGCACCACTGGGACTTATCCCTTCTCACACACTATCCTTTACTGGAACAAGGTAAAACACCTGTGCCGCTGCCTTATTGTATTGTGATCCACAATGTCATGCCATACTAATGTAATCAAGGAAAAAGGAGAAGATCCAGCTCAACGATATAGTGAAAAATCCATAGCTTTATTTCACTTCAAAACAGCATCGTGTAAGGATAAAACATCAGCACGCAAGAAGATAAAAAACCAAGATCAACGCGTTTCCGGTGACTAAGCACCCTTAATCATGATACCTGGCACATGTCATGTCTCATACTTTTATACTGGTATCCGGTCGGCACACCGGTATTACAATTAGTTGAATTGGTCAATCCAACCAAGTGGACACACATGAAAGTAGATACACAGCAAACATGATAATAGAACTGAGACAAATGTTCTAGCTAGATAAAAGTACAGAAATAATGGAACATGCATAAAATACATGAAAGGACTACATACAAAATTTAGAAAAATGAAATAATAAATGAATAAAACTATGCAAAATTCAGATATAATAGTTATGATTAAGTAAGCCCAAAATAAAGTATGTTAAAGTTTTAGTACATATGGTATAATATACTCTAATAGCAGTGTGACAAAGGTACTATTATTAGTCTGTAATATAGAACTGGATTCGTTGAAAACAACTAAATCCACTATGACTAGTGACAATTTGAGCAAAAAAGAAAGAAATTTACAAAAAAGGAAAAAAGGGAAAACTATCTGACATGGAGCACGAACTCTTGTGAGTTCTTTGTTCAAAGGTATGGCATGCATGTGAATCTCATAATTAACAGAGCTACAAGCTTCTTTGATTCAAGAGTCAGCCTGGAAATGTCACAGACTCGTACGCACAGCTGCAGACGCTGTTACAGTGTCAATGCGGCCGGCAAACGAAGAGGAGCAGAAAAAACACATGTTGGTAATGAAATGTATTATAAGAAAAATATTTTATATAAATGATAAATATGAGCATAAAAAGCATACAGGGAATATGACCCACACATTTAGTGAACAGGTAACGGAGAAGCAGCTCCGCAGTCCATGAACTTGTCGGGAAATTGATAAAAGAGCATAAGATCCTTCCTTGATTCAAAGGTCAGCCTAGGAATGTCACAGACTCGTAAATGGCTAGAATTTAGAGGAACAAAAATAAACAAACTAAGAACAGTCACAGCCGAGGTGAATTAAAGCACAGCTGCAGACGCCGTTACAGTGTCAATGCGGCCGGCAAACAAGAAGGAGCAAAAAGACATGTTGGTAATTAAATGTATTGTAGACAAAATATTTTATATGAATGATAAATATGAGCATAAAAAGCATACAGGGAATATGACCTACGCATTTAGTGAACAAGTAACGGAGAAGCAGCTCCGCTGTCCATGAACTGTTGGGATATTAATAAAGAAGCATTAGATCCTTCCTTGATTCGAGAGTCAGCCTAGAAATGTCACAGACTCATAAATGGCTAGAATTGGAGGAACAAAAACAAACAAAATAAACAAATTAAGAACAGTCACAGCCGAGGTAAATTAAAGCACAGCTGCAGACACCGTTACAGTGTCAATGCGGCCGGCAAACGAAGAGAAGCAAAAGGACATGTTGGTAATTAAATATGTTATAGAAAAATTATTTTATATAAATAATAAATATACGCATAGACAGCATACAAGGAATATGACCTACACATTTAGTGAACAGGTAACGGAGAAGCAGCTCCGCTGTCCATAAACTGTCAGGATATTAATAAAAGAGCATTAGATCCTTCCTTTTATTTAGGCCATGTGGTATGCTAGTCCCAAGCTTAAAAATCCACCATGTTTCTCTATTTCTCAGGATTACCTCAACATCCCCTCCTCTGAATGGTTTGTGAATTTTTTCGATCGCATACATTTTGAGTGACTCAAGATTAGACTGATGATGATTAATGAAATGTTGAGAGACTTGTGATATATTTCTGTTAACATTGATATTCTCAACGTCATAAGTGTGTTCACGGATGCGTGTTTTTAAGGAACGTATGGTACTTCCCACATATTTAAGATGACACGTTGTGCATTCCATGATATATACCACATTTTTGGTGTTGCAATTCAAAAATGTTTTAATGGAATAAATATTCTGGTCACTAGCGTCAGTAAAGTTACAGCATTTCCCCGAAAATTTACTAGTTTTGCATGCCACCGCACCACATTTGTAAAAGTCCTTGGTACTAAGCCAATGGGAAGGCTGTGCAGAAGGGGCATTAAGAGAGATTGGTGATAGGCTGGAACCCAAGGAAGGTGCTTTTGTGGACACAATTCTGCATCCATTTCTCAAGATTTCAGCTATATCAGAATCCTCCTTAAGAATGGCCAAATTATTAGTAATTGTTTTCTTAATTAAATTAAATTGGTTGCTGTACTGGAGAACTACAGTGATCGGATCTCGTGAAGGCAGACTTTGATTTTGCTTTTGCTTTTTATAAAAACGTGGTCGTCGTGCGACGATTTTTTCTGCTCTTTTCAAATGCCAATCACTGTAGCCTCTCTGTGTGAGTCTTCCTTTGATGCCCTCAATTTCTTGAGAGTAATCTTTCTGTGTACTACAATTGCGTTTTGCCCTTACCATTTCCCCTACAGGAATACTTTTAATTGCGTGTTTGGGATGGTGACTGTTTGCACGCAATATCGTATTTCCTGCTGTGGTTTTCCGAAAAGTGGAGGTAACAATGGGGGTATGAGGTATGCCCTTCAATTTTAGATCCAGGAACTCTGTGCATGTGCGGTCTTGACGTGAGGTGAACTCAAGGTTAAAAGGATTGCCGTTAAAGTAATTTGTTAAGTCCTGTACGGTAGACACATCGGAATTCCAGATTAATATCAAATCATCGATGTATCTACCGTACCAACGTATGCAATCTTTAAATGGGTTCTCATCATTGTATATATAAGATTCTTCCCACCAACTCATTACCAAATTGGCGATGGAAGGTGAGTATTTAGCACCCATTGATACACCGCCAATTTGCATAAAGTGCACTTGATTAAAGCAGAAAAAATTATTAGTCATGAGAAAAGAGGTGACCTCTATAACATAGGACTGAAGGTCCGTGGAAAAATCACTATATTTCTGCATGTGAAATTTAAGAGCAAAAAAGCGCCACTTCATATGGTATGGAGGTATATAACGAAGTGACGTCTGAAGTAATCCATGAGAAATTTGACTGCCATATGAACTCCTCCATAAAGTTAAGAACATCAGTGCTATCCCTAAGATAACCGGGTGTTCTCTGGACGAGAGGCTGGAGGAGCAGGTCCAGCCACTCCCCCAGCCTCTCACCCAGAGATCCAATACTCGACACAATCGGCCTCATGGGTGGTGGGTATTTATTTTTGTGGGTTTTGGGTAAAGCATACAGGATTGGAGTTACTGGATTTGAAACTTTTAGATAATCACTTTCCTTTTTATTGAATAGTCCCATGCTAAGCCCCTCATCTATTAGACTATGAATTCTATTTTGTATTTGTAGAGTGGGATTGGCAGACAGGCGCTTATAAACAGTCGAATCCAAAAGCATGTCATTAACCCATGTGATATAATTAGCCTTGTCCATTATAACAACGGACCCACCCTTGTCAGAGTTTTTGATGACAAGATCATCATTGTTTTGTAGTTCACGTAATGCCTTCTGTAACCTGGGTTTAAGATTACTATTGTACAAGTGTCTATCCCGCACACCTTCAAAGAGACTTCTCAACTGAGATTCCATCACATTTTGAAATCTGTCCATAGCAGGTTTACGTGCCTGGACAGGATAATAATGGGGATTGGGCACTTTAATTACATTTTTTGGAATGGTTAGATCTTTACTGGTCTCTGAACTTTCTTCTTGCAGTTCTAATAGACACATGAGTGACAGCTGGTCTGGAAAGTCAAGAGACCTGAAAGCATTATTATGGGCATTCATGTTGCATTTTACCTCTAATGGATCATCCCTAAAATGCAATTTGAGAGCGATATTTCTAATGAATCTATTCACATCGCGAATCGTGGAAAAAAGGTCAAAATTACAGCTTGGTACAAAATTAAAGCCATATGATAGAAGTTCTTGTTGGTCATCTGTGAGGGAAAAAGAAGACATATTGACAACATTATATTGACCTAGCGCTGGCGTCTGAGATGATATCTCGGAGGATTTCTGTTTGTTTCGATGTTTCCTTCCTTTTCTTCGGTAAACCTTTTTTTGTTGTGAAATGGAGGTTTGCTTTTTTTGAAGTAAGAGTTTTTTGAACTCTGTGCAGGTTCAGAATCTGAGTCCTCTGTGACTCCAGTTGAAGTGTCCAGATCTGACGAGCTGAAGGTGACCTGTCTCCGCATGCGATTTCTATAAGTGCGGTTTCTATGGGGTTTTAGGATTAAGCTTTGGGATTGATTCATTTTATCCCACCTCCCCCACTCGTAAACCTGTTCATTAGCATAATCATAGAGATCACGATCCAACTTGAGTTTTTTCATGTTCATAATAGCTTCTTCTGCTTTAGAAATTTTAGAGTTACTGGTGTTAATAAACTCATCAAATTTTGCCGATGTCATTTTATCCTTCACCTCCTTAGTCATAGTTTCAATGTTTTGTTGCAATTGAATCAAAGAATTTTCCTCGTGTTGTATTATCAGGGCAATTAGTTTTAACGAACAATCAGATAGAATTGTGTTCCACTCTTGAACAAAGGTGTCTGAAAACACAGTACTGGGAATTTTCTTCACTCTCAGCCCTGTTGGGATAACATTTTTTTCTTTGTAGTTTTTCAGTGAACTAAGGTCCCACCAAAGGCGGTTTTCCTTAAGCATAGAAGATAATAAATTATCAAGTAGTCCATCCTTGTTGCTATTCAATGGAGTTTCCTCCGTAGCTAATGATGCAAACAATTTCTCTGCTTTATTTTGTCTTTTAGACATATCCATTTTGTTGCATCAAAGTCTATTGTGCTGATGTTAAAATAAATCCTTTTGCCAAAATTAGATGTATGGGGGTCCGGGCGAGCACGGAGACACAAATAAATAGAGTAAAAAGAACAAAGTCCAGCTCACCATACCGACATTCCCCAGGTCTCGGAGCACGGAACTGCTGTGTCAGGGCGCAGGTAAACAAGGAAAAAGGAGAAGATCCAGCTCAACGATATAGTGAAAAATCCATAGCTTTATTTCACTTCAAAACAGCATCGTGTAAGGATAAAACATCAGCACGCAAGAAGATAAAAAACCAAGATCAACGCGTTTCCGGTGACTAAGCACCCTTAATCATGATACCTGGCACATGTCATGTCTCATACTTTTATACTGGTATCCGGTCGGCACACCGGTATTACAATTAGTTGAATTGGTCAATCCAACCAAGTGGACACACATGAAAGTAGATACACAGCAAACATGATAATAGAACTGAGACAAATGTTCTAGCTAGATAAAAGTACAGAAATAATGGAAAATGCATAAAATACATGAAAGGACTACATACAAAATTTAGAAAAATGAAATAATAAATGAATAAAACTATGCAAAATTCAGATATAATAGTTATGATTAAGTAAGCCCAAAATAAAGTATGTTAAAATGTAATTAAAGTGCCCAATCCCCATTATTATCCTGTCCAGGCACGTAAACCTGCTATGGACAGATTTCAAAATGTGATGGAATCTCAGTTGAGAAGTCTCTTTGAAGGTGTGCGGGATAGACACTTGTACAATAGTAATCTTAAACCCAGGTTACAGAAGGCATTACGTGAACTACAAAACAATGATGATCTTGTCATCAAAAACTCTGACAAGGGTGGGTCCGTTGTTATAATGGACAAGGCTAATTATATCACATGGGTTAATGACATGCTTTTGGATTCGACTGTTTATAAGCGCCTGTCTGCCAATCCCACTCTACAAATACAAAATAGAATTCATAGTCTAACAGATGAGGGGCTTAGCATGGGACTATTCAATAAAAAGGAAAGTGATTATCTAAAAGTTTCAAATCCAGTAACTCCAATCCTGTATGCTTTACCCAAAACCCACAAAAATAAATACCCACCACCCATGAGGCCGATTGTGTCGGGTATTGGATCTCTGGGTGAGAGGCTGGGGGAGTGGCTGGACCTGTTCCTCCAGCCTCTCGTCCAGAGAACACCCGGTTATCTTAGGGATAGCACTGATGTTCTTAACTTTATGGAGGAGTTCATATGGCAGTCAAATTTCTCATGGATTACTTCAGACGTCACTTCGTTATATACCTCCATACCATATGAAGTGGCGCTTTTTGCTCTTAAATTTCACATGCAGAAATATAGTGATTTTTCCACGGACCTTCAGTCCTATGTTATAGAGGTCACCTCTTTTCTCATGACTAATAATTTTTTCTGCTTTAATCAAGTGCACTTTATGCAAATTGGCGGTGTATCAATGGGTGCTAAATACTCACCTTCCATCGCCAATTTGGTAATGAGTTGGTGGGAAGAATCTTATATATACAATGATGAGAACCCATTTAAAGATTGCATACGTTGGTACGGTAGATACATCGATGATTTGATATTAATCTGGAATTCCGATGTGTCTACCGTACAGGACTTAACAAATTACTTTAACGGCAATCCTTTTAACCTTGAGTTCACCTCACGTCAAGACCGCACATGCACAGAGTTCCTGGATCTAAAATTGAAGGGCATACCTCATACCCCCATTGTTACCTCCACTTTTCGGAAAACCACAGCAGGAAATACGATATTGCGTGCAAACAGTCACCATCCCAAACACACAATTAAAAGTATTCCTGTAGGGGAAATGGTAAGGGCAAAACACAATTGTAGTACACAGAAAGATTACTCTCAAGAAATTGAGGGCATCAAAGGAAGACTCACACAGAGAGGCTACAGTGATTGGCATTTGAAAAGAGCAGAAAAAATCGTCGCACGACGACCACGTTTTTATAAAAAGCAAAATCAAAATCAAAGTCTATGTGCAAAAAGAAAAAAAAGAGCATGAACCGCACATCCCAAAATCATACGTTGATCTAAAGCCGCTAGGCAAAAATTTAAATACTGAACATGAGGTTTTCAGTTTAACATTCTGATCAGACTGTATGAAGCCCACTGCCCCTTCACGGCAAACCTCGTAGTGGGTCCTAACGCCCATTTTGGGGTCTAGCCCATTTTGGCTCTCACTGAAGAGCTGGAGGTAGGTGAGTTGAAATGCTCCCTTCATTTTGGTGCTGGTGCTGTGTGGCGGCCATTGTTGCTGTGGCTTTGTGCTGGTGGGGCGGCGCGGTCTGGAGTCTTGGGGACTCAGTCTCGCAGCATGGGTGCTGTGGGGCAACAGGCCATTCGCCCTGCTGGTGCATGGCCGCTGCGGCGGTGGTCGCCGCACGGCTCCACTCCGTTAGGGCGTTAGGACCCACTACGAGGTTTGCCGTGAAGGGGCAGTGGGCTTCATACAGTCTGATCAGAATGTTAAACTGAAAACCTCATGTTCAGTATTTAAATTTTTGCCTAGCGGCTTTAGATCAACGTATGATTTTGGGATGTGCGGTTCATGCTCTTTTTTTTCTTTTTGCACATAGCATGTACTTGTCTCTTTTTTTGGACCAGCACTCCTCCCATTTGGCTCAGGTGATTTTAATTAGCAGGAGACTGCAAAGTAAGCGGTCTAGCCCATTTTGGCTCTCACTGAAGAGCTGGAGGAAGGTGAGTTGAAATGCTCCCTTCATTTTGGTGCTGGTGCTGTGTGGCGGCCATTGTTGCTGTGGCTTTGTGCTGGTGGGGCGGCGCGGTCTGGAGTCTTGGGGACTCAGTCTCGCAGCATGGGTGCTGTGGGGCAACAGGCCATTCGCCCTGCTGGTGCATGGCCGCTGCGGCGGTGGTCGCCGCACGGCTCCACTCCGTTAGGGCGTTAGGACCCACTACGAGGTTTGCCGTGAAGGGGCAGTGGGCTTCATACAGTCTGATCAGAATGTTAAACTGAAAACCTCATGTTCAGTATTTAAATTTTTGCCTAGCGGCTTTAGATCAACGTATGATTTTGGGATGTGCGGTTCATGCTCTTTTTTTTCTTTTTGCACATAGCATGTACTTGTCTCTTTTTTTGGACCAGCACTCCTCCCATTTGGCTCAGGTGATTTTAATTAGCAGGAGACTGCAAAGTAAGGGGTCTAGCCCATTTTGGCTCTCACTGAAGAGCTGGAGGAAGGTGAGTTGAAATGCTCCCTTCATTTTGGTGCTGGTGCTGTGTGGCGGCCATTGTTGCTGTGGCTTTGTGCTGGTGGGGCGGCGCGGTCTGGAGTCTTGGGGACTCAGTCTCGCAGCATGGGTGCTGTGGGGCAACAGGCCATTCGCCCTGCTGGTGCATGGCCGCTGCGGCGGTGGTCGCCGCACGGCTCCACTCCGTTAGGGCGTTAGGACCCACTACGAGGTTTGCCGTGAAGGGGCAGTGGGCTTCATACAGTCTGATCAGAATGTTAAACTGAAAACCTCATGTTCAGTATTTAAATTTTTGCCTAGCGGCTTTAGATCAACGTATGATTTTGGGATGTGCGGTTCATGCTCTTTTTTTTCTTTTTGCACATATCAAAATCAAAGTCTGCCTTCACGAGATCCGATCACTGTAGTTCTCCAGTACAGCAACCAATTTAATTTAATTAAGAAAACAATTACTAATAATTTGGCCATTCTTAAGGAGGATTCTGATATAGCTGAAATCTTGAGAAATGGATGCAGAATTGTGTCCAGAAAAGCACCTTCCTTGGGTTCCAGCCTATCACCAAGCTCTCTTAATGCCCCTTCTGCACAGCCTTCCCATTGGCTTAGTACCAAGGGCTTTTACAAATGTGGTGCGGTGGCATGCAAAACTTGTAAATTTTCGGGGAAATGCTGTAACTTTACTGACGCTAGTGACCAGAATATTTATTCCATTAAAACATTTTTGAATTGCAACACCAAAAATGTGGTATATATCATGGAATGCACAACGTGTCATCTTAAATATGTGGGAAGTACCATACGTTCCTTAAAAACACGCATCCGTGAACACATTTATGACGTTGAGAATATCAATGTTAACAGAAATATATCACAAGTAGTGTTGAGCATTCCGATGCTGCAAGTATCGGGTATCGGCCGATACTTGCTGTATCGGAATTCCGATACCGGGATTCCGATACTCTTGTGGTATCGGGTATCGGGTATCGCAACAACATTAATGTTAAAATGTGTAAAAGAGAGAATTAAAATAAAAAATATCGCTATACTCACCTCTCCGACGCAGCCGGGACTTCAGCGAGGGAACCGGCAGCGTTGTTTGTTTAAAATTCGCGCTATTACTTGGTTACGTGAATTCCCGGCTTGTGATTGGTCAGGTCGGCCACGTTGCCGGGACGTGGACCAATCACAGCAAGCCGTGACGAAATTACGTCACGGCTTGCTGTGATTGGTCCGCGTCCCGGCAATATGGCCGCCCTGACCAATCACAAGCCGTGACGTCACGGGAGGCTGGACACGCGCCCATTTTAAAATGAGCGCGTCCAGCCTCCCGGCTTGTGATTGGTTGACCGCGGCGCAACCAATCACAAGCCGTGACGTCACGGGAGGCTGGACACGCGCCCATTTTAAAATGAGCGCGTCCAGCCTCCCGGCTTGTGATTGGTTGACCGCGGCGCAACCAATCACAAGCCGTGACGTCACGGGAGGCTGGACACGCGCCCATTTTAAAATGAGCGCGTCCAGCCTCCCGGCTTGTGATTGGTTGACCGCGGCGCAACCAATCACAAGCCTTGACGTCACGGGAGGCTGGACACGCGCCCATTTTAAAATGAGCGCGTGTCCAGCCTCCCGTGACGTCACGGCTTGTGATTGGTCAGGGCGGCCATATTGCCGGGACGCGGACCAATCACAGCAAGCCGTGACGTAATTTCGTCACGGCTTGCTGTGATTGGTCCGCGTCCCGGCAACATGGCCGACCTGACCAATCACAAGCCGGGAATTCACGTAACCAAGTAATAGCGCGAATTTTAAACAAACAACGCTGCCGGTTCCCTCGCTGAAGTCCCGGCTGCGTCGGACAGGTGAGTATAGCGATATTTTTTATTTTAATTCTTTCTTTTACACATTTATATGGTTCCCAGGGCCTGAAGGAGAGTTTCCTCTCCTTCAGACCCTGGGAACCATCAGGAATACCGTCCGATACATGAGTCCCATTGACTTGTATTGGTATCGGGTATCGGTATCGGATTGGATCCGATACTTTGCCGGTATCGGCCGATACTTTCCGATACCGATACTTTCAAGTATCGGACGGTATCGCTCAACACTAATCACAAGTCTCTCAACATTTCATTAATCATCATCAGTCTAATCTTGAGTCACTCAAAATTTATGCGATCGAAAAAATTCACAAACCATTCAGAGGAGGGGATGTTGAGGTAATCCTGAGAAATAGAGAAACATGGTGGATTTTTAATCTTGGGACTAGCATACCACATGGCCTAAATAAAAGGAAGGATCTAATGCTCTTTTATTAATATCCTGACAGTTTATGGACAGCGGAGCTGCTTCTCCGTTACCTGTTCACTAAATGTGTAGGTCATATTCCTTGTATGCTGTCTATGCGTATATTTATTATTTATATAAAATAATTTTTCTATAACATATTTAATTACCAACATGTCCTTTTGCTTCTCTTCGTTTGCCGGCCGCATTGACACTGTAACGGTGTCTGCAGCTGTGCTTTAATTTACCTCGGCTGTGACTGTTCTTAGTTTGTTTATTTTGTTTGTTTTTGTTCCTCCAATTCTAGCCATTTATGAGTCTGTGACATTTCTATGCTGACTCTCGAATCAAGGAAGGATCTAATGCTTCTTTATTAATATCCCAACAGTTCATGGACAGCGGAGCTGTTTCTCCGTTACTTGTTCACTAAATGCGTAGGTCATATTCCCTGTATGCTTTTTATGCTCATATTTATCATTCATATAAAATATTTTGTCTACAATACATTTAATTACCAACATGTCTTTTTGCTCCTTCTTGTTTGCCGGCCGCATTGACACTGTAACGGCGTCTGCAGCTGTGCTTTAATTCACCTCGGCTGTGACTGTTCTTAGTTTGTTTATTTTTGTTCCTCTAAATTCTAGCCATTTACGAGTCTGTGACATTCCTAGGCTGACCTTTGAATCAAGGAAGGATCTTATGCTCTTTTATCAATTTCCCGACAAGTTCATGGACTGCGGAGCTGCTTCTCCGTTACCTGTTCACTAAATGTGTGGGTCATATTCCCTGTATGCTTTTTATGCTCATATTTATCATTTATATAAAATATTTTTCTTATAATACATTTCATTACCAACATGTGTTTTTTCTGCTCCTCTTCGTTTGCCGGCCGCATTGACACTGTAACAGCGTCTGCAGCTGTGCGTACGAGTCTGTGACATTTCCAGGCTGACTCTTGAATCAAAGAAGCTTGTAGCTCTGTTAATTATGAGATTCACATGCATGCCATACCTTTGAACAAAGAACTCACAAGAGTTCGTGCTCCATGTCAGATAGTTTTCCCTTTTTTCCTTTTTTGTAAATTTCTTTCTTTTTTGCTCAAATTGTCACTAGTCATAGTGGATTTAGTTGTTTTCAACGAATCCAGTTCTATATTACAGACTAATAATAGTACCTTTGTCACACTGCTATTAGAGTATATTATACCATATGTACTAAAACTTTAACATACTTTATTTTGGGCTTACTTAATCATAACTATTATATCTGAATTTTGCATAGTTTTATTCATTTATTATTTCATTTTTCTAAATTTTGTATGTAGTCCTTTCATGTATTTTATGCATTTTCCATTATTTCTGTACTTTTATCTAGCTAGAACATTTGTCTCAGTTCTATTATCATGTTTGCTGTGTATCTACTTTCATGTGTGTCCACTTGGTTGGATTGACCAATTCAACTAATTGTAATACCGGTGTGCCGACCGGATACCAGTATAAAAGTATGAGACATGACATGTGCCAGGTATCATGATTAAGGGTGCTTAGTCACCGGAAACGCGTTGATCTTGGCTTTTTATCTTCTTGCGTGCTGATGTTTTATCCTTACACGATGCTGTTTTGAAGTGAAATAAAGCTATGGATTTTTCACTATATCGTTGAGCTGGATCTTCTCCTTTTTCCTTGTTTACCTGCGCCCTGACACAGCGGTTCCGTGCTCCGAGACCTGGGGAATGTCGGTATGGTGAGCTGGACTTTGTTCTTCATACTAATGTAATGCAATGCTTGTATATGTTAATCGTTGTGTATCTTTGATCACTCTTCCTCTGACGATCTCAATACCCTTACTATTGGTACTCACTCTACCATCCCTACTTGCAGGATGCACAAGACCCTCTCTACCCTACTCAGATACTCAATCCCTGAGTCATCACCTTCACGGACACCTTTTTATGTCCTTATTGGTGGACATGTCTTTGTTTCCTTATTTCATATCTAGGATAACCCATGATTATTTGACAATGTACCATTTCATTTATGTTATTTATTTATTTTTGTTTTGTTTTGTTTACGTATTTTCTTCACAGCGAAAACGTGATAAAGGCTCAGGTTGAGCCGAAACGTTGTTAACCGCATATGCTGTAATATTCTGTTATGCTTCCAGTCTAATTCACGTTAATAAACTGACACAATTTTGGCATTTCATCTAGAGAGAGTGCGGTGAATTTGATTACTTATTATATCAGGGCCTCTGGTCCATTACACCGGCACCTCGCCTTATTGGGCTGAGTACACACCAAATAACCCTCTTCCAGATATCTGTAAGTCATTGCTTCAGCTCCGTGTGCATTGTTTTATCTGTACCAAGTGCCTTGCTTATTGATCTATCTTTGCCTGACCTTGAACCTCATTCTGACCATCCATTTGTATAATCCTTGTGCTCTGACCTCCTTTTCTTCCTTGCATTATGACCTTGGACTGCTGGATGACAACGCCTTTGTGTCTTCCATATGTTTATGAAGTACTTTCCTGGTTATTGACCTTAGACTACTTGCCTATACCGACTTGTGGTTTGTCCATGAGAAGTGACTCATGTCACATTACAGCTGAACTACACATTTTTCTTTTTCACCAGTGTAGAGCCTGTTCACACGCTGTGTGACCAGGTGACAAATTTGTCACAGGATTATTCTAATGAATGTGAGAGTCTGGAACCATCACAGTACCAGTTGCAGGGTCAGATAATTCATTTATGAAAATTTCCTCTAGCCATCCACTGCCTGCAGTGGCTATAACATCAGTACACTCTGATGTATGGTTGGTCTCTTCCAAACCTATAATGGACCTTCTGGGTAAATTATCAGGAGAGGAAGACCAGTTTAAAATAGTGAAAGAAATGGTTAAACTGAATTTGAAAATATATTCTCTTATAAGCAAAGGGTCAGTATTATCATCTAAGTCTTCCTGTGTCCAGCTTCCTGTACACTCCATCTTGTTAAAGGTCAGTTATTCTCGTAAGACTGCCATAAGGATGGGAGTTGATATCCTCTTGAGGATGCATCTGTTCTTGACCTCTTCACCAGAATAACCCACACGGTTCTGCCAAATCCCTTGTTAAACCACAAACATCACAAATATGTACAAAACACCCCTGCATTCCTCTTTTTAGAAATCTACTTGTATCCCAGGACATGAGTGATAACCCGTCAAGAATTGTATATGTTTTGCCAAGTATTTTTGTAACCTATACTCCTTGTGACTTTTTCCTATAAAAGAAGGGCTCAATAAAGGAAGGATAGGATACTTTGGAAAGACAACCTGTAGTCTGTCTCTCTGATTTATTTCTCCTAATAGGCGCCTATCAACAGCTATACCTGAGGTTGGTTTCCATTTGAGAGAAAATCTCGTCTTTAACAAAGTGTTTAGGGAGAGCTGTAGGTTATTTTTTACCCTGCTTTCCCAGACATCAGGGGATGAGTTCCATTGAGTAGGAATAATCATATCCGTAGTACGAGGGGGTCTTCAGACCTGGGCATTTTCCTTGTCCTCACAGGTCCCAGAATGGTCTTCTGTGGACACCTTTTTTGAAGTTTTAGCGTTGATCTATGACAAACCCAGCAGGATCCAGGTTGTTGAGACAATGATCATGCACAGGGTGGCCACACAGCTGAGGACTACTGCACTGACTTCTCACAGTGGTCTACTAAAGTCCTGTGAAATGATGCTAGTTTCAGGTGCCAGTTTCACAAAAGTCTTTCTGAGGCTCTTTAAGAATGCTCTGGTTAATCATGATGCCCCTTGCTCTCTGGTGGAGGTCATAACCCAGGATATTCAAATGGACAGCAGAATCAATGAGAGACGTGGTGAACAGAAGGCTGCCCTTTATACTTCCACAAAGAAAGTCCATTTACCAGAGGTGAAGCCAATGAAAGTTATAATTGCCAGTCTTCCTGTTGTGGAGAGAAAATGTAGATAAGATCTTGGATTCTGTCTGTACCGTCGTCTCACAGGACATTTTCTCAAGAAGCGCCCAACTCATTCTCAGGCAATCAATCCATCGGGAGAATGTCAGAGTCTGGGTGATGGCTGAGGTAGGCATCCAGACTCCCAGGTACCTTTTTCTTCCTCTCATAGAGTACTGATGTTATCCTTCAATACCTAGATGTTATCAGCATTGGGATTTATTGACTGTGGGACTGCTGCTAAATTTATTGATTTGGGACTGGTTGTAAAGTTGGGATTAATGGCAGTTAGTTTAGAAAGACCTTTTCAAATTTTTGCCATTGACATGACACCGTTAGTCTGGAATTTGGTCAAGAGTGTAACGGTGGATTTCACTCTAAGAGTAGGAGCATTTCTCTCTGAATCCATCTACTGTTTTTTTTGACAATTTACCTACTGTTTTGGGAATCAGACATTCATGGCATCTTCTTCACAAACCTGTTATTGATTGATGTCAGAGGGAAATTGTTAAATGGAGCCCCGATTGTTACAGTACATGTTTAAAATTGGTACATATATGCTCTGCTACTCTGAAGAGTGCCGGGGTTCCTGTTATGGTTCTCAATGGCAAGAGAACATAGCCCAGCAAACATAAGTCCTAGCTCTTGGAAGGATGGAAACTAAACTGACCATGAACTAAACCTGCCGCACAACTAACAGTAGCCGGGTAGCGTTGCCTACGTTTTTTATCCCTAGACGCCCAGCGCCGGCCGGAGGACTAACTAATCCTGG
Organism: Ranitomeya variabilis; assembly: GCF_051348905.1. NCBI lineage: Eukaryota > Metazoa > Chordata > Amphibia > Anura > Dendrobatidae > Ranitomeya > Ranitomeya variabilis. The sequence goes on along the minus strand of NC_135236.1, from coordinate 23,357,100 downwards.
CAGAGGAAAATATAGTCCTGGCTCACCTCTAGAGAAATTTCCCCGATAGGCAGACAGAGGCCCCCACATATACTGGCGGTGATTTTAGATGAAACGACAAACGTAGCATGAAAACAGGTCTAGCAAAATTGAGGTACGCTTACTAGATAGCAGGAAGACAGAAAGGGCACTTTCATGGTCAGCTGAAAACCCTATCAAAATACCATCCTGAAATTACTTTAAGACTCTAGTATTAACTCATAACATCAGAGTGGCAATTTCAGATCACAAGAGCTTTCCAGACACAGAAACGAAACTACAGCTGTGAACTGGAACAAAATGCAAAAACAAACGAGGACTAAAGTCCAACTTAGCTGGGAGTTGTCTAGAAGCAGGAACATGCACAGAAAGGCTTCTGATTACAATGATGACCGGCATGGAAGTGACAGAGGAGCAAGGTTAAATAGCGACTCCCACATCCTGATGGAAACAGGTGAACAGAGGGGATGATGCACACCAGTTCAATTCCACCAGTGGCCACCGGGGGAGCCCAAAATCCAATTTCACAACAGTACCCCCCCTTAAGGAGGGGGCACCGAACCCTCACCAGAACCACCAGGGCGATCAGGATGAGCCCTATGAAAGGCACGGACCAGATCGGAGGCATGAACATCAGAGGCAGTCACCCAAGAATTATCCTCCTGACCCTATCCCTTCCATTTGACCAGATACTGGAGTCTCCGTCTGGAAACACGGGAGTCCAAGATTTTTTCCACAACGTACTCCAACTCGCCCTCAACCAACACCGGAGCAGGAGGCTCAACGGAAGGCACAACCGGTACCTCATACCTGCGCAACAATGACCGATGAAAAACATTATGAATAGAAAAAGATGCAGGGAGGTCCAAACGGAAGGACACAGGGTTAAGAATCTCCAATATCTTGTACGGGCCGATGAACCGAGGCTTAAACTTAGGAGAAGAAACCCTCATAGGGACAAAACGAGAAGACAACCACACCAAGTCCCCAACACAAAGCCGAGGACCAACCCGACGCCGGCGGTTGGCAAAAAGCTGAGTCTTCTCCTGGGACAACTTCAAATTGTCCACTACCTGCCCCCAAATCTGATGCAACCTCTCCACCACAGCATCCACTCCAGGACAATCCGAAGATTCCACCTGACCAGAAGAAAATCGAGGATGAAACCCCGAATTACAGAAAAAAGGAGACACCAAGGTGGCAGAGCTGGCCCGATTATTGAGGGCAAACTCCGCTAAAGGCAAAAAAGCAACCCAATCATCCTGATCTGCAGACACAAAACACCTCAAATATGTCTCCAAGGTCTGATTCGTCCGCTCGGTCTGGCCATTAGTCTGAGGATGGAAAGCAGACGAGAAAGACAAATCTATGCCCATCCTAGCACAGAATGCTCGCCAAAATCTAGACACGAACTGGGTTCCTCTGTCAGAAACGATATTCTCCGGAATACCATGCAAACGGACCACATTTTGAAAAAACAGAGGAACCAACTCGGAAGAAGAAGGCAACTTAGGCAGGGGAACCAAATGGACCATCTTAGAGAAACGGTCACACACCACCCAGATGACAGACATCTTCTGAGAAACAGGAAGATCCGAAATAAAATCCATCGAGATGTGCGTCCAGGGCCTCTTCGGGATAGGCAAGGGCAACAACAATCCACTAGCCCGAGAACAACAAGGCTTGGCCCGAGCACAAACGTCACAAGACTGCACAAAGCCTCGCACATCTCGAGACAGGGAAGGCCACCAGAAGGACCTTGCCACCAAATCCCTGGTACCAAAGATTCCAGGATGACCTGTCAATGCAGAAGAATGAACCTCAGAAATGACTTTACTGGTCCAATCATCAGGAACAAACAGTCTACCAGGTGGGCAACGATCAGGTCTATCCGCCTGAAACTCCTGCAAGGCCCGCCGCAGGTCTGGAGAAACGGCAGACAATATCACTCCATCCTTAAGGATACCTGTAGGTTCAGAGTTACCAGGTGAGTCAGGCTCAAAACTCCTAGAAAGGGCATCCGCCTTAACATTCTTAGAACCCGGCAGGTAGGACACCACAAAATTAAACCGAGAGAAAAACAATGACCAGCGCGCCTGTCTAGGATTCAGGCGTCTGGCGGACTCAAGATAAATTAGATTTTTGTGGTCAGTCAATACCACCACCTGATGTCTAGCCCCCTCAAGCCAATGACGCCACTCCTCAAAAGCCCACTTCATGGCCAAAAGCTCCCGATTCCCAACATCATAATTCCGCTCGGTGGGCGAAAATTTACGCGAGAAAAAGGCACAAGGTCTCATCACGGAACAATCGGAACTTCTCTGCGACAAAACTGCCCCAGCTCCGATTTCAGAAGCGTCGACCTCAACCTGAAAAGGAAGAGCAACATCAGGCTGACGCAACACAGGGGCGGAAGAAAAGCGGCGCTTAAGCTCCTGAAAGGCCTCCACAGCAGCAGGGGACCAATCAGCAACATTAGCACCCTTCTTAGTCAAATCAGTCAATGGCTTAACAACATCAGAAAAACCAGCAATAAATCGACGATAAAAGTTAGCAAAGCCCAAAAATTTCTGAAGACTCTTAAGAGAAGAGGGTTGCGTCCAATCACAAATAGCCTGAACCTTGACAGGATCCATCTCGATGGAAGAGGGGGAAAAAATATATCCCAAAAAGGAAATCTTTTGAACCCCAAAAACGCACTTAGAACCCTTCACACACAAGGAATTAGACCGCAAAACCTGAAAAACCCTCCTGACCTGCTGGACATGAGAGTCCCAGTCATCCGAAAAAATCAAAATATCATCCAGATACACAATCATAAATTTATCCAAATAATCACGGAAAATGTCATGCATAAAGGACTGAAAGACTGAAGGGGCATTTGAAAGACCAAAAGGCATCACCAAATACTCAAAGTGGCCCTCGGGCGTATTAAATGCGGTCTTCCACTCATCCCCCTGCTTAATTCGCACCAAATTATACGCCCCACGGAGATCTATCTTAGAGAACCACTTGGCCCCCTTTATGCGAGCAAACAAATCAGTCAGCAGTGGCAACGGATATTGATATTTAACCGTGAATTTATTCAAAAGCCGATAATCAATACACGGTCTCAAAGAGCCATCTTTCTTAGCCACAAAGAAAAAACCGGCTCCTAAGGGAGATGACGAAGGACGAATATGTCCCTTTTCCAAGGACTCCTTTATATATTCTCGCATAGCAGCATGTTCAGGCACAGACAGATTAAATAAACGACCCTTAGGGTATTTACTACCCGGAATCAAATCTATGGCACAATCGCACTCCCGGTGCGGAGGTAATGAACCAAGCTTAGGTTCTTCAAAAACGTCACAAAATTCAGTCAAGAATTCAGGAATCTCAGAGGGAATAGATGATGAAATGGAAACCACAGGTACGTCCCCATGCGTCCCCTTACATCCCCAGCTTAACACAGACATAGCTTTCCAGTCAAGGACTGGGTTATGAGATTGCAGCCATGGCAATCCAAGCACCAACACATCATGTAGGTTATACAGCACAAGAAAGCGAATAATCTCCTGATGATCCGGATTAATCCGCATAGTTACTTGTGTCCAGTATTGTGGTTTATTACTAGCCAATGGGGTGGAGTCAATCCCCTTCAGGGGTATAGGAGTTTCAAGAGGCTCCAAATCATACCCACAGCGTTTGGCAAAGGACCAATCCATAAGACTCAAAGCGGCGCCAGAGTCGACATAGGCATCCGCGGTAATAGATGATAAAGAACAAATCAGGGTCACAGATAGAATAAACTTAGACTGTAAAGTGCCAATTGAAACAGACTTATCAAGCTTCTTAGTACGCTTAGAGCATGCTGATATAACATGAGTTGAATCACCGCAATAGAAGCACAACCCATTTTTTCGTCTTAAATTCTGCCGTTCACTTCTGGACAGAATTCTATCACATTGCATATTCTCTGGCGTCTTCTCAGTAGACACCGCCAAATGGTGCACAGGTTTGCGCTCCCGCAGACGCCTATCGATCTGGATAGCCATTGTCATGGACTCATTCAGACCCGCAGGCACAGGGAACCCCACCATAACATCCTTAATGGCATCAGAGAGACCCTCTCTGAAATTCGCCGCCAGGGCGCACTCATTCCACTGAGTAAGCACAGCCCATTTACGGAATTTCTGGCAGTATATTTCAGCTTCGTCTTGCCCCTGAGATAGGGACATCAAGGCCTTTTCCGCCTGAAGCTCTAACTGAGGTTCCTCATAAAGCAACCCCAAGGCCAGAAAAAACGCATCCACATTGAGCAACGCAGGATCCCCTGGAGCCAATGCAAAAGCCCAATCCTGAGGGTCGCCCCGGAGCAAGGAAATCACAATCCTGACCTGCTGAGCAGGATCTCCAGCAGAGCGAGATTTCAGGGACAAAAACAACTTGCAATTATTTTTAAAATTTTGAAAGCAAGATCTATTCCCCGAGAAAAATTCAGGCAAAGGAATTCTAGGTTCAGATATAGGAACATGAACAACAAAATCTTGTAAATTTTGAACTTTCGTGGTGAGATTATTCAAACCTGCAGCTAAACTCTGAATATCCATTTTAAACAGGTGAACACAGAGCCATTCCAGGATTAGAAGGAGAGAGAGAGAGAGAAAGGCTGCAATATAGGCAGACTTGCAAGAGATTCAATTACAAGCACACTCAGAACTGAAGGGAAAGGAAAAAAAAAAAAAATCTTCAGCAGACTTCTCTTTTCTCTCCTTTCTCTGTCAATTAATTTAACCCTTTGGGGCCGGTCAAACTGTTATGGTTCTCAATGGCAAGAGAACATAGCCCAGCAAACATAAGTCCTAGCTCTTGGAAGGATGGAAACTAAACTGACCATGAACTAAACCTGCCGCACAACTAACAGTAGCCGGGTAGCGTTGCCTACGTTTTTTATCCCTAGACGCCCAGCGCCGGCCGGAGGACTAACTAATCCTGGCAGAGGAAAATATAGTCCTGGCTCACCTCTAGAGAAATTTCCCCGATAGGCAGACAGAGGCCCCCACATATACTGGCGGTGATTTTAGATGAAACGACAAACGTAGCATGAAAACAGGTCTAGCAAAATTGAGGTACGCTTACTAGATAGCAGGAAGACAGAAAGGGCACTTTCATGGTCAGCTGAAAACCCTATCAAAATACCATCCTGAAATTACTTTAAGACTCTAGTATTAACTCATAACATCAGAGTGGCAATTTCAGATCACAAGAGCTTTCCAGACACAGAAACGAAACTACAGCTGTGAACTGGAACAAAATGCAAAAACAAACGAGGACTAAAGTCCAACTTAGCTGGGAGTTGTCTAGAAGCAGGAACATGCACAGAAAGGCTTCTGATTACAATGATGACCGGCATGGAAGTGACAGAGGAGCAAGGTTAAATAGCGACTCCCACATCCTGATGGAAACAGGTGAACAGAGGGGATGATGCACACCAGTTCAATTCCACCAGTGGCCACCGGGGGAGCCCAAAATCCAATTTCACAACAGGTTCCTGCAGGACTTCAGAGTTGTGTTCTCGGAAAATGATGAGGAGATAATACCTGCCCATTGTCCTACTGATTGTGCTAATAATCTTGTCTCTGGTGCAAAATTCACCTTTACAATTTTCCAGGGCCTAAATGGACAGCCATGAATTAATGTGTTTATGACAGAAAAATATTTAGAATTGAGAGTCCTCAGTGTGTCAGGACTCTGATCATTTTTTACCTTTTGTGCATTACTGCCCTTTTCCAACATGGCGTCTTTGGTCTCATGTGCACTTGTCTTCCTGCTATAAAACTCCACCCCAGCCTTCAGTCTGTGCTAGATTATTCTGCTTTGCATTCAGCTCCTGATTAATCCCTGGCCTTGCACCTGCACATGCTTCTGTGAACCTGTGTTGGAGATCCTGCCACTCTGCTCTGAGTTCCTGCTGCATACACCAGTGTTCAGTATTCCTCCTTCATCTGCTGCTCGTGTTACTTCCATCTGCATTTGCTGGACATGTAAGCTGTTTCTGCTCTGCAAAACCTGAGACTATTAACCAGGCCTCCCTGGTTGAGCTAAGATATGATTTGAACTGCCTAATAGCATATCTATCTGTGTCTGGACTAAGTCAAGGATCTATTCGTGTCAAGTTTCCTCAAGTATAACTGTGCTTCATAGACTTTCTGCTTGTTTGCATCTACCTCTGAAGTTTCCTATTGACTGCTAAGCTGCGTTTATTATTTGCACCAAGTGTTGTGGACTTGAGTTTCTCTCTGCATCTGCTTGAATTACCGTGTGATAATATAAACTTTACCACTTATAAAACTGTGTCCTGTTGTCTTGTTCCATGCAAAGAGTCTCCTGAATTATCCCCTATAATTATTACACAGTGGTTGATACCTTTTAATGGCTAACTGAAAAGATGGTAACAAATTGCAAGCTTTCGAGACTACACAGGTCAATTCATCAGGCAAAGACTAAAAGAAATTCTGAAGAATCACATATTTATGCACAACGTAGCACAGAAAAAAAAACAGGAAAAAACCATGGATAAGATAGGTGACATGAAGCAGAATTACCATGAGTGATAAACAGTTATGTCCATAAATATTGGGCCAATTCTTAGATAAGGAATGTTTTATTGTCCTCTGATTGGGGTTGGTTCTGTTGTGATGACCCCACATGGTCTGAGGAGCAAGTTCCTTAGTTGATGTAAAAAGACATAAATCCATGCGACACATTCATTCCTGCAGTGAGACTGTCAAAGGTCGTCATCAGTTTATATTCCCAGACTCTTCTGTCTCTCTTAGATTTGAAGTTACCTTTTAAAAAGTAATTTTATGTCCATAATGTTATGATTTGGGAGACAAAAATGTATTGCCACAGGTAGATCCATTCTTTTTTCTCTTGTTTTGTGGCGGTGAGAATTCATTCTTGTTCTAAGCTTTGCCCTGTCTCTCCCACATACAGACCCCCTGTTGGACATTTAGTACAAATAATTAAGTACTCCACATTAAAAGTGTCGCAGCTGAAAGTACCTGGTATCTTGTAGTCCTGATGTGAATTGGAGAGGACAGGGAGCTCTTGACAATGAAGCTTCTTAGATTTGGGGGCTGCCTAAAACACAGTAGTGGGCGGTCTGGAAAAATGGATTGTAATCAGGCATCTTTTTGTAGTAAAGATTGTAATTTCCGTGCAGCTCCCCTTAGCACCTCCAGATTTGGATTGTAGGTAACTACTAGAGGTACCCAGTTATTTTCTTCTTTAGCTTTGTAATGTAGCAGGTGATTCCTTGATATTCTGGTGGCTCTTGTAATCTGGTTTTCAATTGTTCTTGGATGGTAGCCCTGATTCAAAAAGGTCTTTCTGAGGCGACCAAGGTATTCATCCCTGTCCATTGGGTTGGAACATATACAATTGTAACTGATGGCTTGGCTGTAGACAATGGAGTTGTTTATGTGTTTTGGATGGAAACTGTCCCATTTAAGGTATGTTGGATGATCGATTGGCTTCTTACACAGGGATGTCTCTATTTTATTGTTCTGCAGCTTCATGATGGTGTCCAAAAAGTTAATATCAGTACAGGAGTAGTTGAGTGTCAAGTTGATGGTTGGATGAAATTGATTAAACTGTTCATGGAACGTCTTTAGCTGTGGCTCAGACTCCGTCCAGATGATTAAAATGTCATCAATGTAGCGGTAGTACACCAGAGGCCTGATGGGACATGAGGACAAAAAGTTGCTTTCAAGTTTGGCCATGAAAAGATTTGCATACTGTGGGGCCATTTTACTTCTCATTGCTGTGCCAGTCTCCTGTAGATATATCTTCTTGTCAAATTCAAAATAATTATGGGCGAGGATGAATTTTATAAGTTTCACCACAGAATTTGCATCAGTCCCTGTGTTTTCCAGGAAGAATTTGCAGGCATTTAATCCATCCTGGTGTGGGATATTGGAGTACAAAAATTCCACATCCATGGTGACCATGATGGTTCCTTCTGGTAGAGGACCTATTGTTGATAGATTATTCAATAGGTCAGTTGTGTCCTGAATGAAGCTGGGTGTTTCCTTTACCAGGGGTTTAAGAATACCCTCTACCCATCCAGAAACCTGCTCAGTAAGGGTGCCCACACATGAAATAATTGGTCTTTCTGGATTTCCAGATTTGTGGATTTTGGGAAGCATGTAGAATATCCCTGTTCTTGGACTTTCTGGTATCAGGTCATTGGCTCTTATGGATTCGTCGGGCAGACAAGATACCAACTTGTTTAATTCCTTTTAATAGTCCTGTGTAGGATCCGACTCCAATTTTACATCAACTAAGGAACTTATCCCTCAGACCATGTGGGGGTGGGGTCATCACAACAGAACCAACCCCAATCAGAGGACAATAAAACATTCCTTATCTAAGAACTGGCCCAATATTTATGGACATAACTGTTTATCACTCATGGTAATTCTGCTTCATGTCACCTGTCTTATCCATGGTTTTTTCCTTTTTTTCTGTGCTATGTTGTGCATAAATATGTGATTCTTCAGAATTTCCTTTAGTCTTTGCCTGATGAAGAGACCTGTGTAGTCTCGAAAGCTTGCAATTTGTTACCATCTTTTCAGTTAGCCATTAAAAGGTATCAACCACTGAGGACTCTCAATTCTAAATATTTTTCTATCTACTGGCTAACACGGTACCAAGATATATATCTTTCCTGTATCAATATGTTTATGACAGTTTATTAAAGGGTCATATCTGTCCGACTTATTCCCCTATAGCTTCTTGACCATCCTTGCCTTGATTTCCAAGAACCAAACAAAATCACATTTAAAAATTCATACCAGCTTCCACTTATCCCCAACCTATATAATATAAGCCTCTGGGGGCTAAATGGTTTTCTTAACTTGATCATAGAGGGGCTAAAAATGTAATACACATCTGGAACGATGATGAGTGGAAAATGGCATTCCTAATTCTATTTGAAAATCTCATCATGCCATTTAACTTATCCAATGCACCTGCTGTTTTCCAAAATGTTATACATGATATTTTTCATGATTACATTGGAAGATGTGTTGTGATTAGTGATGATCAAACGTTCTCACCAACACTCGGTACTCGCCTGAGTATCACTATGCCCGAGTATTTCCAGGATTATTTAGCAGGAGCTCGAGTCTCCGCCCTGCAATTCTGGCACTGGATAGAGCACCAATGACAATGCAGGGATTGTCTGCCATGCACTGTAATGCCACATCCATCCTTGTTGTGGTATTACAGTGATTGGCTGGCCGCACAAGGTCATCGGTTCTATAAGAGACTTGGTGCCGCCCTGCTCGCCGCATTCTGCGCTGGATTTATGTACTGTAGTTAGAGCTGCTGCTGAGATAGTGTCAGAATCGTCCTTTAAGGCCGGAGACACACTGCTGCGAGATACGGCCGAGTCTCGCTGGTTAAAAGCAAGCTGTGGCACCTGCACTCCGAAGCGGAGCATGCAGCTGCATAGCAATACATGGAGCTGCACACTCCGCTCTGGAGTGAGGTGCGACAGCTTGCTTTTAACCAGCGAGACTCGGCCGTATCTCGCAGCAGTGTGTCTCCGGCCTAAGAGTTAGTGTGGGTCTGCTAGTGTTCAGTCCACAAATCCTGAGAAACCAGCAGTCCTTTTTAGGGCTAATTCGGGGTTACAGAGATAGTAGCGCTAGATAGGCAGGGGAGTCTATGTGCACATATCCACATCAGTGCAAGGTCTGCAAGCACAGTATGTGAGTACATACGTACTGCATACCTCAAAAAGCTCCATTACTGTCTGCTGCTGCTTATTTAATATATCCCTAGCTGCAGTTATCTGTGGATCTTTTTTCAGCTTATAACTGGTCATTTTATACTTAAGCAATCCATAGCCCCCGTTTTTCTACATTTATTTGCTTGGTCGCGCGGCAGACTACAGCCAGGTCATTGCAATAGAAGAGCGTGCAAACCTAAGAATTTTATTTATTTTTTTATTGTCCCAAACATCAGATGTGAATGCACCAATAAATATGTCCTTTTTTTGTACTATCTAATATTTTGTAGTGTTTTACAACATTTTTGGACACCATTTTGCTGCCCCAAAAATCTGTAGCTGGCCCAAAAATATTCAGCTACAGCTCATATATTTATCACAGTGAATTGTACGACACACGCATCTCATATCATCGCGCTAAATAGCTTTACATTTTAATACTCCATTTTTTTAGTGGCATAGCCAACTTGTTAACACAATTTTGGTGTGGCCAAACAAACCAAGGTCACATTTTGATGAGTCTGATATCTCAGGCTGACGCCTGGTGTATCTGTGGTGTAAAATTCTTCGCTTTGCAGGCATAAGTTTTATAGTTCTATCTGCTACCCTTGTTCTACTCAGTATTTACTGTTTTAAAAAATTACCCCCAAAAAAATTAAGTCTGTTATCTCCGTCAGATGCCTCATGTATCTGTGGTGGAAAAATCTTTACTTACCAGGCATACGTTGCATAGTTCTGGCTGCTAGCCTTGTTCTACTCAGTATTTATAATTTTCAAAAATTACAAACATTTTTTTAAAAAATACATAAAGTCTGTTATGTCTGTCAGACGCCTGGTGTTTCTGTGGTGGAAAAATCTTCACTTACCAGGCATACGTTGCATAGTTCTGACTGCTATCCTTGTTCTACTCAGTATTTAGTGCTAAAAAAGTGGCTGCTAGCCTTGTTCTACTCAGTATTTAGTATTTAAAAAAATTAAAAAAAAACATTTAAAAAAATTTAGACAGTCTGTTATCTCCATCAGATGCCTGGTGTATCTGTGGGGAAAAAAAATCTATGCTTAGATGGCATATGTTGCATGGTTCTGGCTGCTAGCCTTGTTCTACTCAGTATTTAGTGTTTTCAAAAATTGCAAAAAAAATTTCAAACAATACAAACAGTCTGTTATGTCTGTCAGACGCCTGGTGTATCAGTGGTAGAAAAATGTTCACTTACCAGCCATATGTTGCATAGTTCTGGCTGCTAGCCTTTTTCTACTCAGTATTTAACGTTTTCAAAAATTGCAAAAAAATTCAAAAAATACATACAGTCTGTTATCTCTATCAGACGCCTGGTTTATCAGTGGTGTAAAAATCTTCACTTACCAGACATATGTTGCATACTTCTGGCTGCCATTCTTGTTATACTCAGTATTTAGTGTTTTTTTTTTTTTAAACATTTAAAAAATGTAGACAGTCTGTTATTTCCATCAGACGCCTGGTGTATCTGTGGTGGAAAAATCTTCACTTACCAGGCATACGTTGCATAGTTCTGGCTGCTAGCCTTGTTCTACACAGTATTTAATGTTTTAAAAAAATAAAACATTTTAAAAAATTTAGACAGTCTGTTATCTCCGTCAGACGCCTGGTGTATCTGTGGTGGAAAAAGCTTTGCAGGCATAACTGCTAGCCTTCGTCTACTCATTTTTTGTTTAAAACATATTTTTTTTAAATATATATTTTAGCTGTCTGTTATCTCCGTCAGATGCTCGGAGTATCCGTGGTCTCCAAAAACGTGTTTTTTCAGGCATACTGATCACATACAATTTTTATCCAAATAAATCCATTTGTATTGAGCTTTTCAAAGATTTCAGTAGTCCATTTAAAATAGGCAAGGCAAGGGTCAAGGGATGGGGAAATGGACGTGATGCTGATGATGCATGCAGAGGACGAGGCCATGGCCAAGCTGAAAGTGGGCAACAACAAAGACCCACATTTTCGTGCTCAACCTTTCTGACCCAGTTTCTAGGGGACCACAGCACACCACTATTGAAGCCAGAGCAGTGTGAAATGGTTGTTGGTTGGATAGCGGATAATGCTTCCAGTCACTTAGCCACCACTACCACTAAGTCTTCCACATGGTCAAGTCTAAGTAGCCATTAGTGTGGACCGGATATTACTCACCCTGATCCTCCTTCCTCACACCATGCCGAGTGCCCAGAGACAACTGATCCAACACTTGGACACTCCAAAGAGCTGTTCAGTTTTCCCTTCAAAGATTCCAGACTCTCGGCCAATCAACTTGAAGTGTGGACAGATGAGATCGCATGTAGTGATGCCCAAAGATTTCAACAGCCATGGTCACATGAAGGCGATGGTGTCACAAGAGGTGGATGATGATGAGACACAATTTTCAGAATGTCAGGAGGAGGAGCAGGGTGTAGATGTGGAAGACGAGGTGGTAGATGACATAGTGACTGACCCAACCTGGCAGGAGGACTTGAAAAGTGAGGACAGCAGCACACATGGGGAAGGAGGCATATCACTCCAACAGGCAGGAAGAAGCAGAGTGATGGCCACAGACAGAAGGTGTGCATCCATTCCCCATAACACCAACATGAGGGAAGTTGCCATTCCAACTGTTAAAAATCTTCCCGAGTGTGGTTATTTTTTGCAGACTCTGCCGATAAGCCCAAAAACAGGCCATTTGCAGCACCTGCCATGCCTACATCAGCAGGGGTAGCAAAACTACCAGCTTGACCACCTCCAGCATGATTAGGCACATGGCAGCAAAGCACCCGACTTTGTGGGTCAATCCTCAGGCTCCAGGAACACTGTCTGCAGGTGACACCACTGCTTCTTCCACTGTTTTGCATAGAAGCCAATCCCCAGTTCACCGTGCATGTGATGATGCCTCTGGCCCTGTTATTGCACACAGCCAAGCAGCACCATCATCAAGCCCTCCCACATCCTTGTCCCAGTGCAGCCTTCAGTTGTCTATACCCCAGTCATGGTAACGCAAGCGGAAATACCCAGCTAACGCCTCACAAGCCACAATACTAAATTCTAAAATATTGTCTGCTTGCGCTCCAAATGTTGCCTTTCAGGCTCGTTGAGATGTACGTTTTCCGCAACCTGATGGACCTGCAGTCCCTAGTAACTCGGTCCCCAGTCTCCACTATTTCTCCCGGTGTGCCATACCAACTGTAACAACTCTGCTGGCATCACTGCATGGCCTCCCATCCCCCACCTGCATTACACTCAAACTCACTTACTTCTCTGGGCCTTGTTGTGACTTCTCTCTGCTGCCAGCTCCATGCTGTGTGCCTCATGTCTGCTGTTTGCTCTGTGCATGCTCTGTCTGTGTGCATAGGGGGTGGCAACGGCAACTCCTTTTTCTTATAGAGACTGTGTGCACCTTGCTAAGTTGTCCCTGGCCAATCGCCATGAGGCTTCCTGTATTTAAGACATTCCCACCCATTGGTGGGGGCCTGTGCAACTTACTCCCTCAGTCAGTTCTTAGCTGCTGAGGTGCCAGGCCCTGTTTTGCTTACTCTGTGTCTTGTGTAGCCACCCAGAGGGGATTAGTACCCTGGTCTATGTCCTTGTGTAGCCACCCAGCGGGACTTTGTACCCTGGCCTATGTCTGCCACCCAGAGGGGCGTCGTACCCTGGCTTGTGTCCATGTCTTTTTTGTCCGGTTCCTGACTTTGTCTTAGCCTAGTCTTGCTCCTATGTTCATTTATATCCCTGCCTTGGTTTCCTTTCCCTGCTATGCGTACTCTGTGTCTTGCTTTGCCCTGCTTTGTACTCTGTATCTAGCTTTGCTCTGCTCTGCCCTGTGTCTTGCTTTGCTCTGCTTCCGGCTCTGCTCTCTGCGACCTTGCTTGGTTCCTTGCTCTGCATTCTGTGACCTTGCTCTGCACTCTGTGGTTTTGCTCTCGGCTCTGCACTCTGTGTCTTGCTCTGCTCTCTGACTTTGCTCTGCTCTCAGCTCCGCACTCTGTGGCTTTGCTCTCAGCTCTGCTCTCTGTAGCTTTGCTCTGCACTTTGCTCTGTACTTTGACTTTGCTCTGCACTCTGTGGTCCTGCTCTGCGACTCTGCTCAGCTCTTGCTCTGTGGCTCTGCTTCTTGTGGTTCTACTTTGCTCCGCTCCTTGCGGTTCTACCTGGCTTCGCTCCTTGCGTTTCTGCACTTGGCTCCGCCTCCAACTATTGGCTCCGCCTCCTGCATTTCTGCACTTGGCTCCGCCTCCAGCTCTTGGCTCCGCCTCCAGCGTTTCTGCACTTGGCTCCGCCTCCAGCTCTTGGCTCCACCTCCTGCATTTCTGCACTTGGCTCCGCCTTCTGCATTTCTGTGCTTGGCTCTGCCTCCTGCTCTTGGCTCCGCCTCCTGTGTTTCTGTTCTTGGCTCTAGCTCCTGTGCTTTCGCTCTGCATCCGCTCTTGCGGTCTTTATCTACCTATTCTTAAGTCCTCGTGTCTGAACAGTTTCTTACCTATTCTACATACATGCCTGCAGACCGGTCCCTACCACTCCTTCCAGTGTACCTGCCTGCCTACCAGAGAGCCAGCCGTGACCGCCTGCCTGCCAGTGTCTCTTTTGTACCTGTCTGCCTGCCTGTGTCCCAGCCGTGCCCGCCTATCTGCCAGAGTGCCAGCCGTGCCCGCTTGCCTGTTTATGTTCCGTTCCCCAGTGGGATCAGCAGCCACAGCCAGACACCACCCTGGAGTGGTACCTGGTAGCTTCCTATTGCACAAGTCTGACCTCACCATCAGAGGCTCCAGCGAACACCTAGGAAGCTACTTATTTACACCCCTTCCAGGGAAGTTTGGTCTGTGGTCCAGTGGGGCCACTCCCCTGCACGTCCACGCCAATCAGTCTGGGCGCGAGCGTGACACCAGCATTACACCAGCAATTGTCTCACAACATTACCCGTGCACTCAACAATGCTGTTACTTGGAAAGTCCATCTAACCACAGACAGGTACACAAGTGCTTGTGGTCAGGGACAGTACATCTCACTTATGGCACACTGGGTTAACATAGTGAAAGCCGCGACCCAGTCAGACCTTGGAATGGAACACATCCTTCCCACGCTGAGGATTGTGGGCCCTACATCAAGCAGGGTTGTCACCACAGTCTACAGCTCTTGCAACTCCTCCTCCTCTTCAGCCTCCTTCTGTTAAATGAACACATCAGTCAGGAGCTTGAAGCGCTGCAGCACTGCCTCAGCCAAGCGGCAAAGGCTATGCTGAAGCTAATCTGCTTAGGTGACAAACCACACAATGCTGAAGAGTTGTGGACAGCGATGAAAGATCAGTCAGATATTTGGATGACACCACTGAACCTACAGCCAGGCATGGTCCTGTGTGACAATGGCCAGAACCTCGTGGCAGCTCTGAGGCGAGGTGAGCTCACACACATACCTTGCCTGGCCCATGTGCTTAACCTCATGGTTCAACATTTTCTCAAAAGCTACCCGGAGCTGCCGAATCTGCTAGTAAATGTGCTCCATCTGTCTGCCCATTTTAGAGAGTCAGCCAGAGCTTCAGCCGCCTTTGCCATGCTTCAACAGCGTTTGCAGCTCCCAGCTCACTGACTGGTGTGTGATGTCCCCACGCTCTGGAACTCTTCATTGCATATACTGGAAAGGATTTGTGAGCAGAAGAGGGCAGTTGTTGATTAACAACATCAAAAGGCCGTTGATATTCAGTTCAGACTCCACACATAAGACCTCAGGAGTGGACATGGATGTCAGACATATGCAACATCCATCAAAACTTTGAGGACTATGAGCGGTGATTACGTCGTAATTAGCTTCACCATTTCACTTCTCTGCATTCTGAAAACCTCTCTGCTCACAATTAAAGATGATGCATTGAAGGCAGAGCACGAGGACATGGAGCAAGAAACCATACAGGGTGATTACAGTCAGCCCAGCCTCATGTCGTCCCAACGTGGATTGGTAGACAATGAGGAGGAGGAGGAAGAACAGGAGCTAATTTCATGCACTATAGACTGTAAGGCAAGCACAGCTGTCATACCGTCTGTTCAGTGGGGATGGCCTGAGGACAGGGAGGAGAAGAAAGAGGATGAGGAGGAGGACGAGAGCATGGTCAGTCGTCCTGTTGGTGAGGACACAGACGTCTTGCCTGTTAGCAGTTTGGCACACATGGCTGTCTTTATGTTGCGCTGCGTCTCATGTGACCTTCGCATTATATAAATTTTTGGTGACACTCATTACTGGTTGGTGACACTTCTAGACCCATCCTACAAGGAGAACTTTCAATCTATTCTGCCAGAGGCAGAGAGGTGTACTAAAATGTAGCAGTACCAAAGACCCTTATAGTGGAATTACTTAGCATAAAAAATAAATTCCCATGTGAGAACGCTGGCAGCAGACGTCAAAGTTTGTTGTACAACCAAGGAGTCCAGTCGAGATAGACAGAAGTACAATCCAGCTCAGGCAGGGGAACAATGGCAAAGTTCTGGGACAGTTTTCTCATACCCTCCCATCGTGCCGGCACAGAGGCAAGAGGTGCTGTCACAAGAAGTGCATTGTTTGGGAAGATGCTGAGGGAGTACCTTGCAGATTGTACAAACGTCCTCCGTGATTCATCTGTGCCTTTTAATTATTGGGTATCCAAGCTGGACAAGTGGCATGAACTAGCTCTCTACGCCTTGGAGGTCCTGGCCTGCCCTGCTGCTAGCATTCTGTCAGATCGGGTTTTTAGTGCTGCTGGTGGAATTATAACAGATATGCACATTGGCCTGTCCACTGAAAATGCTGACAGGCTAACCCTTATGTAAAGGAACAAGACCTGGATTGGGAAAGACTTCTGTACACCACCAAGTGAAACAGTGAAACATAGCCTTAAATACATTCTCTGTTTTGGAGCGGTGTATTCTCATGCACCTCTTTACAACCACACATGAGTATACACTTCCAGATTTGGACAGTTTGTTGTTATCCTCCTCTTTATCGTCATCCTCATCATCCACAACCAGAAGAACACCAGGATGAACAGATTCCTTGATGCCAAAATCACACTTTTTTTTGTGCAAGGGTGTTTTTATGATGCCCATTACTAATTGGAAACTAAAACAAATGTTACTCCCACAGAGGGAAATGTCATAAAAAAGAGATGTACATCTACTATTCCCATATATTCTTATATTTTCCATTTTTTCCCTATCTCTGGACAGTCCTCTAATGAGGTAGTGTATACCTCTACAATATAAATTTATTCAAAGACTTTTATATTATATTTTTATTTATACCCCTGTCTCTGAGCTGTTACTAGGGGCAAACATATCTCGTTGGACACATTCTGGCTTCAAATCTATTAACCTGTGTTCGCCCCTCCCTTTTATTATTTACTTTCAGCCGTGGATTCACATTATTTATTTATTTGTTTGATTTCATTATGATTTAGCTTTATGTCTCCTCATTCTTCACCACTAGATCACCAAGCTTAATATGTTCTGTGCAGCTACAGGCAGTCCATTTTTTGGCAAGGGTGTCTGTGATGCCCATAGTATGTTTTTAAAAAATGTATCCCCCTTGGGGAAATGTTTGTCAGCCCATGCACTGCGTGTATGTGCATTACAGGTCTAATAGGCACAGTCCTTTAAATTGGGCCTAGTTTGTAATGAGGCCTTCAGAAATGTCTGCTCATTATCCACCACTAGATCACCAGGCTTAACATATTTTGTGCTGCTACAGACAGTCAATTTTTTGCCAAGGGTGTCTGTTATCCCCATTCAATATTTTTTAAAAATGTACCCCCATGGGGAAATGTTTGTCCACCCATACATTTAGTGTATGGGATTTCAAGTTTAGGAGACACAATCCTTTACATTGGGTCTAGTTTTTAATGAGGCCTTCAGAAATGTCTGCACATTCTCCACCACTAGATCACCAGGCTTAACGTCTTTTGTGCTGCTACAGGCAGTCAATTTTTTGGCAAGGGTGTCTATGATGCCCATAGTATTTTTTTTTTAAATGTACCCCCCATTGGGAAATGTTTTTCAGCCTATGCACTTCTTGTATGGGCATTACAAGTCTAGCAGACCCGCTCCTTTAAATTGGGCCTAGTTTTTAATGAGGCCTTCCTCCACCTCTGATCATTTTCCACCACTAGATAACCAGGGTTCACGTGTTCTGTGCTGCTACAGACAGTCAATTTTTTGGCAAGGGTGTCTATGCTCCCCAATCCTTTAAAACCCTGCTGTTCTGTTCCCATGTACTATACACTTGTATTGCTCCTGGGTCACTATGACCCGGTTTATTAAATCTTGATTTTAGATACTGTAACTCAATTATTTTTATACCTTTTGCTTACTAGACTGTATGGGAACATGTTTGGAAATAAAAAAAAAAAGAAAAATGAAATTGAAATCTTTATTTATTTTTTTAAAAAAAGGAATCTTAGTAATAAGCAAAACGAAAAATAGCAAACTACACATGTGGTAAAAAAAACAAACCAAAACAAGCAAATCAAACATTTTGTGGAAAAATTAAAGATAATAAACACTTCAATATGAACATATTTACATGGTAATATAAATTTATGTATTCCTGATTGAAGATCAATAAACATGAGCTTTGCATAAGAATTTTTTGCATCCAGAACATGTAATACTTGTTTTATTATCACAAGAATAAGGGCAATAGCTGCACCTTTTTCTTTATATTCTGGAAGCACCGCTGGTAGAGGCCATGGGGGTAGAAGTGCTTGTGTAGGCCATGGTTTCACTTTCTTGAGCATGTTGCTGGATGCTCTGTACAAGGCCTGCTGCTCCTTCTTAAAACAAGGAGATAAGCCAGGAAGACAGGCTTACTTAGCAAAAAAAAATCATTTGCAGGCCTTTAGAGCTCAGCTTTACAAAATGAGGCCCTTTTACACAGCGCATTCAGCACAGTCCATTCTGCACAGAATATACAGGTGTAGTGCAAACCTAGTGATCTCTCTGGATGCACTCTACATTTTAGTATAGACTGTGCACCAAAAATAATCAATATAAAGCCATTTTTATGGTGCCCAGATCTCAATGCATACACCCGGCAGAGCACGTGTACGTGTCACGGGGGAACTGGGTAGACTAAGGTTGGTTACCCGGGCCCCTGCGATATCCTTCAGACTAGGGAAACCCTGTCTGTCCCTTTCTCAGAAGTTACACTAAAAGTGTGCATGCCTGGGCCGCCAGGCCTGACCCTGACTCCTGTTTCAGCCCTAAGCTGAAACCACCACCCGCCACCCAGTGAAGAGACCACACACCAATCCCCACAGAAAGCACAGACAGGGAAAACTGAAAAACGCACCACGCCGCAGACACACAGGAATACACTATAATGTGCACAGGGCAAAACAAATACAAATAGGAAGGAGGAATAAGACAAAGGATTATACACCACCAGATACGATATTCCTACAAGAAGACCACCACTCCAGACCGGAATCACCAGGCATAAAGCACAAGCTATAATCGGCGACGCCCAAAGTCCAGCGTGACTATTTAAAGGCCGTGGGCGTGACCCAGCCTCCAACCTGATTACCAGCTAGATTAACCCCGAGCAAGCTGGATAAAATCTAGCCGACGCCACTGAGCGTGTAGTGGACGTAAGTGGAATTACTGCTGTCTGTCGGACGCCCTAGTGTGAACAGTGTCCAACATGACAGTACCCCGCCTTCTACGAGGGATCCCAGGGCCCTCACGACTTATAGGACCCAGCTTGTCCGGATGGCGGCGGTGAAACATACTGACCAGCCGGTCCGCATGTATGTCCGAGGCTGGTACCCAGGACATCTCTTCCGGCCCATAACCACGTCAGTGTATAAGGTACTGTAAATTGCGGCGCACTACACAATAGTCAACTGTTATGATCCCAATGGTAGAGGATCTCAGGGTTTTCAGCAAAGTCTGCAAACATAAAAAACCAGCTCATAGGGAGGTGATAACTGAGCTGACCGCATACCTGATCCTAGCCCACAACTAATAGCAGCCGGGGAACGTACCTACGTTGGTTCTAGACGTCTCGCGCCAGCCGGAGAACTAACTAACCCTTTCAGAGAAAATCAGACCTCACTTGCCTCAAGAGAAAGGTACCCCAAAGTAAAGACACGCCCCCAACAAATAATAACGGTGAGGTAAGAAGAAAGGACAAACGTAAGTATGAACTAGATTCAGCAAAGAGAGGCCCACTATATAATAGCAGAAATATAGAAAGCGGACTTATGCGGTCAGCGAAAAACCCTACAAAAATATCCACGCTGAATATCCAAGAACCCCCGCACCGACTAACGGTGTGGGGGGAGAATATCAGCCCCCTTAGAGCTTCCAGCAAAATCAGGAATCACATTATGAACAAGCTGGACAAAAAAACAGAACAATGCAAATGAACAAAAATAAGAAAGCAGGACTTAGCTTATCTTGCAAAAATCAGGACCAGTAGACAGGAGCAACTAGACAAGGACTGATTACATTGATGCCAGGCAATGAACTAAGAATCCAGGAAGTTTAAATAGGAACACCCAGGGTCTAACGAACCAGGTGACTACAAACCTGGGGAAAGAAAATCCAAGAGCCATACCGCTAGTGACCACAAGAGGGAGCCAAAAAGTATAGTTCACAACAGTACCCCCCCTTTAAGAAGGGGTCACCGAACCCTCACTACGACCACCAGGGCAATCAGGATGAGCAGCGTGAAAGGCACGAACCAAATCGGCCGCATGAACATCAGAAGCGACCACCCAGGAATTATCCTCCTGACCATAGCCCTTCCATTTGACCAGATACTGAAGTGTTATGACCCCAATGGCAGAGGGTCTCAGGAAAAATGCTAAGTCAGTAAATACAGAAAACCAGCTCATAGGGCAGTGGTAACTGGGCTGACCATATAACTAATCCTAGCACCACAAATACCAGCAGCCGGGGAACGTTCCTACGTTGATCCTAGACGTCTCGCGCCAGCCGGAGAGCTAACTACCCCTAGAAGGGAAAAGAAAGACCTTTCTTGCCTCCAGAGGAAATACCCCAAAAAGTTGGATAGAAGCCCCCCACAAATAATAACGGTGAGGTAAGAGGAAAAGACAAACATAAGAATGAGCTAGGAATTTAGCAAAGAGAGGCCCACTAGCTAATAGCAGAATATAGAAAGATAACTTATATGGTCAGCAAAAAATCCTATCAAAAATATCCACACTGGAAATTCAAGAACCCCCGAACCATCTAACGGCCCGGGGGGAGAACACCAGCCCCCTAGAGCTTCCAGCAAGGTCAGGAATCACATTTAGTACAAGCTGGACAAAAATGATAGCAAACAAACAAATAACCCAAAAAACAAAGAAGCAAGACTTAGCTTAATTTAACACGAACCAGGACCAGCAAACAGGAGCAAACAGAATGTGTCTGATAACACCGATGCCAGGCACTGGACTAAGGTTCCAGGAGGTTTATATAGCAACACCCCTGAAGTAACGACCCAGCTGGGTGCAGACAGAGGGAAGGAAATCCCAGAGTCATATCACTAGTAACCACTAGAGGGAGCAAAAAAAGTCTAATTCACAACAGTACCCCCCCTTAAGGAGGGGTCACCGAACCCTCACCAAGACCACCAGGGCGATCAGGATGAGCAGCGTGAAAGGCACGAACCAAATCGGCCGCATGCACATCAGAGGCAACCACCCAGGAATTATCCTCCTGACCATAACCCTTCCACTTGACCAAATACTGAAGCCTCCGCCTGGAGAGACGAGAATCCAAGATCTTCTCCACCATGTACTCCAACTCGCCCTCAACCAACACCGGAGCAGGAGGCTCAGCAGAAGGAACCACAGGCACAACGTAGCATCGTAACAAAGACCTATGGAACACGTTGTGAATGGCAAACGAAACCGGAAGATCCAAGCGAAAGGACACAGGATTAAGGATTTCCAATATCTTGTAAGGACCGATGAAGCGAGGCTTAAATTTAGGAGAGGAGACCTTCATAGGAACAAATCGAGAAGACAGCCACACCAAATCCCCAACACGAAGTCGGGGACCCACACCGCGGCGGCGGTTGGCAAAACGCTGAGCCTTCTCCTGTGACAACTTCAAGTTGTCCACCACATGATTCCAGATCTGCTGCAACCTATCCACCACAGAATCTACTCCAGGACAGTCAGAAGGCTCCACATGTCCCGAGGAAAAACGAGGATGGAAACCAGAGTTGCAGAAAAATGGCGAAACCAAAGTAGCGGAACTAGCCCGATTATTTAGGGCAAACTCAGCCAACGGCAAGAAGGTCACCCAATCATCCTGATCTGCCGAAACAAAACACCTCAAGTAAGCTTCCAGAGTCTGATTAGTTCGCTCAGTTTGTCCATTAGTCTGAGGATGAAAGGCAGACGAGAACGATAAATCAATGCCCATCCTAGCACAAAAAGATCGCCAGAACCTGGAAACAAACTGGGATCCTCTGTCAGACACAATATTCTCAGGAATGCCGTGTAAACGAACCACATTCTGAAGGAACACAGGAACCAGATCGGAAGAGGAAGGCAGCTTAGGCAAAGGCACCAAATGGACCATTTTTGAAAAGCGATCACATACCACCCAGATGACAGACATACCCCGAGACACCGGGAGATCAGAAATGAAATCCATGGAAATATGTGTCCAAGGCCTCTTCGGGACAGGCAAGGGCAAGAGCAACCCGCTGGCACGGGAACAGCAAGGCTTAGCTCGAGCACAAGTCCCACAGGACTGCACAAATGACCGTACATCCCGTGACAAGGAAGGCCACCAAAATGACCTAGCCACCAGATCTCTGGTGCTAAAAATTCCCGGATGACCTGCCAACACCGAGGAATGAACCTTGGAAATGACTCTGCTGGTCCACTTATCAGGAACAAACAGTCTGTCAGGTGGACAAGAGTCAGGTCTACCAGCTTGAAATCTCTGCAACACACGTCGCAAATCAGGAGAAATGGCTGACAAAATAACTCCTTCTTTAAGAATACCAACAGGTTCTGTGACTCCAGGAGAGTCAGGCACAAAGCTCCTTGAAAGAGCATCAGCTTTCACATTCTTTGAACCTGGTAAATACGAGACCACAAAGTCAAAACGGGAGAAAAACAATGACCAGCGGGCCTGTCTAGGATTCAAGCGTTTAGCAGACTCGAGATCCATCAAATTTTTGTGATCAGTCAAGACCACCACACGATGCTTAGCACCCTCGAGCCAATGACGCCACTCCTCAAATGCCCACTTCATGGCCAGTAATTCCCGATTGCCCACATCATAATTCCGCTCAGCAGGTGAAAACTTCCTAGAGAAGACAGCACATGGTCTCATTACCGAGCAACCAGGACCTCTCTGTGACAAAACCGCCCCTGCCCCAATCTCAGAAGCATCCACCTCGACCTGAAAGGGAAGTGAGACATCAGGCTGGCACAAAACAGGCGCCAAAGTAAACCAGCGCTTCAACTCCTGGAACGCCTCCACGGCTGCAGGAGCCCAGTTAGCAACATCAGAACCTTTCTTGGTCATATCCGTCAAAGGTTTAACAACGCTAGAAAAATTAGCGATAAAAGGACGGTAGAAGTTAGCAAAACCCAAGAACTTCTGAAGACTCTTAACTGACGTGGGTTGAGTCCACTCATGAATAGCTCGGACCTTGACTGGGTCCATCTCCACAGCAGAAGGGGAAAAAATAAACCCCAAAAAGGGAACTTTCTGTACTCCAAAGAGACACTTTGAGCCTTTAACAAACAAGGCATTCTCACGCAAAACCTGAAACACCATCCTGACCTGCTCCACATGTGAGTCCCAATCTTCAGAGAAAACCAGAATATCGTCCAGATAAACAATCATAAATTTATCCAGATACTTCCGGAAAATATCATGCATAAAGGACTGAAATACTGAGGGAGCATTAGAAAGCCCAAAAGGCATCACCAAGTACTCAAAATGACCTTCGGGCGTATTAAATGCAGTCTTCCATTCATCACCTTGCTTAATGTGCACAAGGTTGTATGCACCACGAAGATCTATCTTGGTGAACCACTTGGCACCCTTAATCCGGGCAAACAAGTCCGACAAGAGAGGCAAAGGATACTGAAATTTTACAGTGATTTTATTCAGTAGCCGATAGTCAATACAAGGTCTCAAAGATCCGTCCTTCTTAGCCACAAAAAAGAATCCCGCACCAAGAGGTGAAGAGGATGGACGGATATGCCCCTTCTCCAGAGACTCCTTGATAAATGAACGCATTGCGGCATGTTCAGGTACTGACAGATTAAATAATCTTCCATTAGGAAATTTACTACCTGGAATCAAATCTATGGCGCAGTCACAGTCCCTATTAGGAGGCAGAGCACTGGATCTGGACTCACTGAATACATCCTGATAATCAGACAAATACTCAGGAACTTCCGAAGGAGTAGAGGAAGCAATAGACACCGGCGGGGAGTCAGCATGAATTCCCTGACAGCCCCAACTTGACACAGACATTGCCTTCCAATCCAGGACTGGATTGTGGGTCTATAACCATGGCAGACCCAAAACGACCAAATCATGCATTTTATGCAGAACAATAAAACGAATCACCTCCCGATGTTCAGGAGTCATGCACATGGTCACCTGTGTCCAAAACTGCGGTTTATTTTCCGCCAATGGCGTAGCATCAATACCTCTAAGAGGAATAGGATTTACTAACGGTTCAAGAACAAAACCACAGCGCTTGGCAAATGACAGATCCATTAGACTCAGGGCGGCACCTGAATCCACAAACGCCATAACAGGGTAAGAAGACAAAGAGCAAATTAAAGTCACAGACAAAATAAATTAGGTTGCAAATTACCAATGGCGACAGGACTAACAACCCTTGTTAGGCGTTTAGAGCATGCTGATATAACATGTGTAGAATCACCACAGTAAAAACACAACCCATTCTGACATCTATGATTTTTCCGTTCATTTCTAGTCTGAATTCTATCACATTGCATTAAATCAGGTGTTTGTTCAGACAACACCACCAGAGGATTAGCGGTTTTGCGCTCCCGCAAACGCCGGTCAATTTGAATAGCAAGCGCCATAGAATCATTCAGACTTGTAGGAATGGGGAAACCCACCATCACATTCTTAATGGCTTCAGAAAGGCCATTTCTGAAATTTGCGGCCAGAGCACACTCATTCCACTGAGTAAGCACGGACCATTTCTGAAATTTTTGGCAATACACTTCAGCTTCATCCTGACCCTGAGAAATAGCCAGCAAGGCTTTTTCTGCCTGAATTTCAAGATTGGGTTCCTCGTAAAGCAATCCGAGCGCCAGAAAAAACGCATCAATATTCGCCAATGCCGGATCTCCTGGCGCTAGCGAGAAAGCCCAATCCTGAGGGTCGCCCCGTAAAAAAGAAATAACAATTTTAACTTGCTGAGCAGAATCTCCAGATGAACGGGGTCTCAGAGAAAGAAACAATTTACAATTATTCTTGAAATTCCTAAACCTAAATCGATCTCCAGAATACAATTCCGGAATAGGTATTTTAGGTTCAGACATAGGACTACTGGTAACAAAATCTTGTATACCCTGCACACGAGCTGCCAGCTGGTCAACACTTGTAATCAAGGTCTGCACATTCATGTCTGCAGCAAGCACACGCCACTCAAAGGTAAAGGGGAGGAAGAGAAGGAGGGAAAAAAAAAAACCTCAGAATTTCCTTTCTTATTATCCCACTTCTGCAATGCTTTAAACATTCAATATTGGCCTGGCATACTGTTATGACCCCAATGGCAGAGGGTCTCAGGAATAATGCTAAGTCAGTAAATACAGAAAACCAGCTCATAGGGCAGTGGTAACTGGGCTGACCATATAACTAATCCTAGCACCACAAATACCAGCAGCCGGGGAACGTTGCTACGTTGATCCTAGACGTCTCGCGCCAGCCGGAGAGCTAACTACCCCTAGAAGGGAAAAGAAAGACCTTTCTTGCCTCCAGAGGAAATACCCCAAAAGGTTTGATAGAAGCCCCCCACAAATAATAACGGTGAGGTAAGAGGAAAAGACAAACATAAGAATGAGCTAGGAATTTAGCAAAGAGAGGCCCACTAGCTAATAGCAGAATATAGAAAGATAACTTATATGGTCAGCAAAAAATCCTATCAAAAATATCCACACTGGAAATTCAAGAACCGTCTAACGGCCCGGGGGGAGAACACCAGCCCCCTAGAGCTTCCAGCAAGGTCAGGAATCACATTTAGTACAAGCTGGACAAAAATGATAGCAAACAAATAACCCAAAAAACAAAGAAGCAAGACTTAGCTTAATTTAACACGAACCAGGACCAGCAAACAGGAGCAAACAGAATGTGTCTGATAACACCGATGCCAGGCACTGGACTAAGGTTCCAGGAGGTTTATATAGCAACACCCCTGAAGTAACGACCCAGCTGGGTGCAGACAGAGGGAAGGAAATCCCAGAGTCATATCACTAGTAACCACTAGAGGGAGCCAAAAAAGTCTAATTCACAACACTGAAGCCTCCGTCTAGAGAGACGAGAATCTAAGATCTTCTCCACCACGTACTCCAACTCGCCCTCAACCAAGACCGGAGCAGGAGGGTCAACAGCAGGAACCACAGGCACAATGTACCGCCGCAACAAAGACCTATGGAACACATTGTGAATGGCAAATGACACAGGAAGATCCAAACAAAAGACACCGGATTTAGGACCTCCAATATTCTATAAGGACCAATAAAGCGAGGCTTAAACTTAGGAGAGGAAACCTTCAGAGGGACATA
Source organism: Ranitomeya variabilis (assembly GCF_051348905.1). Taxonomy (NCBI): domain Eukaryota; kingdom Metazoa; phylum Chordata; class Amphibia; order Anura; family Dendrobatidae; genus Ranitomeya; species Ranitomeya variabilis. Next base: position 23,330,532 of record NC_135236.1, on the reverse strand, counting down.
CCGAGAAGACAACCAAACCAAATCCCCAACACGAAGTCGGGGACCCACACCGCGGCGGCGGTTGGCAAAACGCTGAGCCTTCTCCTGTGACAACTTCAAGTTGTCCACCACATGATTCCAAGTCCGCTGCAACCTATCAACCACGGAATCCACCCCAGGACAGTCAGAAGGCTCAACATGACCTGAGGAGAAACGAGGATGAAAACCAGAGTTGCAGAAAAATGGCGAAACCAAAGTAGCGGAACTAGCCCGATTATTGAGGGCAAACTCAGCCAATGGCAAGAAGGTCACGCAATCATCCTGATCCGCAAAAACAAAACATCTCAAATAAGCCTCCAGCGTCTGATTAGTTCGCTCCATTTGGCCATTAGTCTGAGGATGAAAGGCAGACGAGAACGACAGATCAATGCCCATCTTAGCACAAAAAGATCGCCAGAATCTGGACACAAACTGGGATCCTCTGTCAGACACGATATTCTCAGGAATGCCGTGCAAACGAACCACATTCTCAAAAAACAAAGGAACCAGATCAGAAGAGGACGGCAACTTAGGTAATGGCACCAAATGGACCATTTTGGAAAAACGATCACACACCACCCAGATGACAGACATTCCCTGAGACACCGGAAGATCTGAAATGAAATCCATGGAAATGTGTGTCCAAGGCCTCTTCGGGATGGGCAAGGGCAAAATCAACCCGCTGGCACGAGAACAGCAAGGCTTAGCCCGAGCACAAGTCCCACAGGACTGCACAAAAGAACGCACATCCCGTGACAAGGAAGGCCACCAAAAGGACCTAGCCACCAAATCTCTGGTACCAAAAATCCCAGGATGCCCTGCCAACACCGAGGAATGAACCTCGGAAATAACTCTGCTGGTCCATTTATCAGGAACAAACAGTCTGTCAGGTGGACAAGGGTCAGGTCTACCAGCCTGAAATCTCTGCAACACACGTCGCAAATCAGGAGAAATGGCCGACAAAATTACTCCCTCTTTAAGAATACCAGCCGGCTCTGAGACTCCAGGAGAGTCAGGCACAAAGCTCCTAGAGAGAGCATCAGCCTTCACATTTTTCGAACCAGGCAGGTATGAGACCACAAAGTCAAAACGGGAGAAAAACAATGACCAACGAGCCTGTCTAGGGTTCAGGCATTTAGCAGACTCGAGATACATCAGATTTTTGTGATCAGTCAAGACCACCACACGATGCTTAGCTCCCTCGAGCCAATGACGCCACTCCTCAAATGCCCACTTCATGGCCAACAACTCCCGATTACCAACATCATAGTTCCGCTCAGCAGGCGAAAACTTCCTGGAAAAGAAAGCACATGGTCTCATCACAGAGCAACCAGAGCCTCTCTGCAACAAAACAGCCCCTGCACCGATCTCAGAAGCGTCTACTTCAACCTGAAAGGGAAGTGAGACATCAGGCTGGCACAAAACAGGCGCCAAAGTAAACCAGCGCTTCAGCTCCCGAAAGACCTCCACGGCCGCAGGAGCCCAATTAGCAATATCAGAACCTTTCTTGGTCATATCCGTCAGAGGTTTAACAACGCTAGAAAAGTTAGCAATAAAACGACGGTAGAAATTAGCAAAACCCAAAAACTTCTGAAGACTCTTAACAGACGTGGGATGAGTCCAATCATGAATAGCTCGGACCTTGACTGGGTCCATCTCCACAGTAGAAGGGGAAAAAATAAAACCCAAAAAGGAAACCTTCTGCACTCCAAAGAGACACTTTGAGCCCTTCACAAACAAAGCATTATCGCGCAAAACCTGAAACATCATCCTGACCTGCTTTACATGAGAATCCCAATCATCAGAAAAAACTAAAATGTCATCCAGATAAACAATCACAAATTTATCTAGATACTTCCGGAAGATGTCATGCATAAAGGACTGAAACACTGAAGGGGCATTAGAGAGCCCAAAAGGCATCACCAAGTACTCAAAATGACCTTCGGGCGTATTAAATGCAGTTTTCCATTCATCTCCCTGCTTAATGCGCACAAGGTTGTACGCACCACGAAGATCTATCTTGGTGAACCAACAGGCACCCTTAATCCGAGCAAACAAGTCTGACAATAGTGGCAAAGGATATTGAAATTTAACCGTGATTTTATTCAGAAGCCGATAGTCTATACAAGGTCTCAAAGACCGGTCTTTCTTGGCCACAAAAAAGAATCCCGCACCAAGAGGGGAAGAGGATGGACGAATATGTCCTTTCTCCAAAGACTCCTTTATATAAGAACGCATCGTGGCATGCTCAGGTACCGACAGATTAAATAATCATCCCTTAGGAAACTTACTACCAGGAATCAAATCTATAGCGCAGTCACAGTCCCTATGAGGAGGAAGAGCACTGGACCTGGACTCACTGAATACATCCTGATAGTCAAACAAATACTCAGGAACTTCTGAAAGAGTGGAGGAAGCAATAGACACCGACGGGGAATCGCAATGAATTACCTGACAACCCCAACTTGACACAGACATAGCCCTCCAATCCAAAACTGGATTATGGGCCTGTAACCATAGCAGACCCAAAACGACCAAATCATGCATCTTATGCAGAACAAGAAAACGAATCACCTCCCGATGTTCAGGAGTCATGCACATGGTCACTTGTGTCCAATACTGCGGTTTATTCTCCGCCAATGGCGTAGCATCAATTCCTCTAAGAGGAATAGGATTCTCTAAAGGCTCCAGGACAAAACCACAGCGCTTGGCAAACGACAAGTCCATAAGACTCAGGGCAGCACCTGAATCCACAAACGCCATAACAGGGTAGGAAAACAATGAACAAATCAAAGTCACAGACAAAATAAATTTAGGCTGCAAGTTACCAATGGCGACAGGACTAACAAACTTTGTTAAGCGTTTAGAGCATGCTGATATAACATGTGTAGAATCACCACAGTAAAAACACAACCCATTCTGACGTCTATGATTTTGCCGTTCGGTTCTAGCCTGAATTCTATCACATTGCATTAAGTCCGGTGTCTGTTCAGACAACACCGCCAGAGGATTAGCGGATTTGCGCTCCCGCAAATGCCGATCAATCTGAATGGCCAGTGTCATAGAATCATTCAGACTTGTAGGAATGGGGAAGCCCAACATCACATTCTTAATGGTTTCAGAAAGGCCATTTCTGAAATTTGCGGCCAGAGCGCACTCATTCCACTGAGTAAGCACGGACCATTTCCGAAATTTTTGGCAATACACTTCAGCTTCATCCTGGCCCTGAGAGATAGCCAGCAAAGCCTTCTCTGCCTGAATTTCAAGATTGGGCTCCTCATAAAGCAATCCGAGCGCCAGAAAAAACGCATCAATATTTGCCAATGCCGGATCTCCTGGCGCCAATGAGAAAGCCCAATCCTGAGGGTCGCCCCGCAAGAAGGAGATAACAATTTTAACTTGCTGAGCTGAGTCTCCAGACGAACGAGGTCTCAAAGATAGAAACAATTTACAATTATTCCTAAAATTCCTAAATTTAAATCGATCTCCAGAGAACAGCTCAGGAATAGGTATCTTAGGCTCTGACATAGGACTGCTAATAACAAAATCCTGAATGCCCTGCACACGTGCAGCAAGCTGATCCACACTAGTAATCAGAGTCTGAACATTCATGTCTGCAGCAGAGCTTCAAGCCACTCAGAGATAAAGGGGAAGAAGAAAAAAAAAACAAAAAACTCAGAACTTCTTTTCTTTTAATCCCACTTCTGCAATGCATTAACTATTCACTCGGCCTGGCATTCTGTTATGATCCCAATGGTAGAGGATCTCAGGGTTTTCAGCAAAGTCTGCAAACACAAAAAACCAGCTCATAGGGAGGTGGTAACTGAGCTGACCACATACCTGATCCTAGCCCACAACTAATAGCAGCCGGGGAACGTACCTACGTTGGTTCTAGACGTCTCGCGCCAGCCGGAGAACTAACTAACCTTTTCAGAGAAAATCAGACCTCACTTGCCTCAAGAGAAAGGTACCCCAAAGTAAAGACACGCCCCCAACAAATAATAACGGTGAGGTAAGAAGAAAGGACAAACGTAAGTATGAACTAGATTCAGCAAAGAGAGGCCCACTATATAATAGCAGAAATATAGAAAGTGGACTTATGCGGTCAGCGAAAAACCCTACAAAAATATCCACGCTGAATATCCAAGAACCCCTGCACCGACTAACGGTGTGGGGGGAGAATATCAGCCCCCTTAGAGCTTCCAGCAAAATCAGGAATCACATTATGAACAAGCTGGACAAAAAACAGAACAATGCAAATGAACAAAAATAAGAAAGCAGGACTTAGCTTATCTTGCAAAAATCAGGACCAGTAGACAGGAGCAACTAGACAAGGACTGATTACATTGATGCCAGGCAATGGACTAAGAATCCACGAAGTTTAAATAGGAACACCCAGGGTCTAACGAACCAGGTGACTACAAACCTGGGGAAAGAAAATCCAAGAGCCATACCGCTAGTGGCCACAAGAGGGAGCCAAAAAGTATAGTTCACAACAGTCAACCACCTTGGAGACTTCAAACTCCAAATTGCCATCCACCAAGACTGGAGGTGGCATAGGCGCCGTATCCACAGAACCCATCACCTTTTTTAATAAAGATCTGTGGAACACGTTGTATATTTTATATACCGTAGGGAGCGCTGTTATGATCCTGGTGGTAGGATCTCAAACTGACCTGACACATATACCCTGAATATATAGGACAAGTTCTGGGGATGTGGAAGCTATACTGACCGCAATCCTGATCCTATCCAAACACACTAAAGGCAGCTGTGGAGCGTTACCTGAAAACCTAGACGCCTCGTCACAGCCTGAGAAACCCACTACCCCTAGAGAGAAAGCAAAGACCTCACTTGCCTCAGAGAAATATCCCCAAAGTTTTAGATAGCCCCCCACAAATAATAACGGTGAGTTTAAGGGGAAAACACAAACGTAGAGATGAAACAGGTTTAGCAAATGAGGCCCACTAATACTAGATAGGCAGATAAAGATAGGTGTCTATGCGGTCAGTACAAAAACTATCAAAAGTAAACCGCGCAGAGAATACAAGAACCCCCACACCGACTCAGATAAAGATAGGTGTCTATGCGGTCAGTACAAAAACTATCAAAAGTAAACCACGCAGAGAATACAAGAACCACCACACCGACTCACGATGTGAGGGGCACACTCTGCACCCCAGAACCAACCAGCAAGCAAAGAATCACATAAAAGCAAGCTGGGCTGAACTCATAATATAATGAGAAACGTTTTCAAGGAAATAATGAGAAACTGAACAAGCAAACTTAGCTTCTCATAGCAGGAGACTGGTCACAAGGAATATTCAGGAGAGCTCAGGATCAGGACTGAATACACCGACAGCAGGTGACAAGTAAAGGTCCAGGTGAGTTAAATAGGCCCAGCCTAGCAGGAGATGAAACAGTTGAGCCCAGCCATATCGCTAAAGGCCACCAGAGGGAGCCCAAGAACAAACTCACACAGTACCACTCATGACCACAGGAGGGAGCCCGAGAACGGAATTCACAACAGTACCCCCCCCTTGAGGAGGGGTCACCGAACCCTCACCAGAGCTCCCAGGCCGATCAGGACGAGCCAAATGAAAGGCACGAACCAAATCGGCCGCATGGACATCGGAGGCGACAACCCAGGAATTATCCTCCTGACCATAACCCTTCCATTTCACTAAGTACTGAAGTCTCCGTCTCGAAACACGAGAATCCAAGATCTTCTCCACCACATATTCCAACTCCCCCTCGACCAAGACCGGAGCAGGAGGATCAACAGAAGGGACCACAGGCACCACATATCTCCGCAACAATGACCTATGGAACACATTATGAATGGCAAACGATGCTGGGAGGTCCAAACGAAAAGACACAGGGTTGAGGATTTCCAAAATCTTATAAGGACCAATGAAACGAGGCTTGAACTTAGGAGAGGAAACCTTCATCGGGACATAGCGAGAAGACAACCATACCAAATCCCCCACACGAAGTCGGGGACCCACACAGCGATGGCGGTTAGCAAAGCGCTGAGCCTTCTCTTGGGACAAAGTCAGATTGTCCACCACATGGTTCCAAATCTGCTGCAACCTATCCACCACAGAATCCACCCCAGGACAGTCAGAAGACTCAACCTGACCCGAGGAGAAACGAGGATGAAAACCAGAATTGCAAAAGAAAGGTGAAACCAAAGTAGCAGAACTAGCCCGATTATTGAGGGCAAACTCAGCCAATGGCAAAAAGGTCACCCAATCATCCTGGTCAGCAGAAACAAAACATCTCAAATAAGTTTCCAAGGTCTGATTAGTTCGTTCGGTTTGACCATTCGTCTGAGGATGGAAGGCTGACGAAAAAGACAATTTAATGCCCATCTTAGCACAAAAGAATCGCCAAAATCTGGACACAAACTGGGATCCTCTGTCGGACACAATGTTCTCCGGAATACCATGTAAACAAACCACATTCTGAAAAAACAGTGGCACCAAATCGGAGGAGGAAGGCAACTTAGGCAAGGGTACCAAATGGACCATTTTGGAAAAACGATCACAAACCACCCAGATGACAGACATCTTCTGAGAGACAGGAAGATCCGAAATAAAATCCATGGAAATATGCGTCCAAGGCCTCTTCGGGACAGGCAAAGGCAAAAGCAATCCACTGGCATGAGAACACGAAGGCTTGGCCCGAGCACAAATCCCACAGGACTGCACAAAGGAACGCACATCCCGCGACAAGGAAGGCCACCAAAAGGATCTCGCCACCAAATCCCTGGTACCAAAAATCCCAGGATGACCCGCCAACACCGAAGAGTGAACCTCGGAAATAACTCTACTGGTCCATCTGTCTGGGACAAACAGTCTCTCCGGTGGACAACGGTCAGGTCTACTGGCCTGAAACTCCTGCAACACCCGTCGCAGATCAGGAGAGATGGCAGACAAAATCACCCCCTCTTTGAGAACACCAGTCGGTTCAGAAACTTCCGGGGAGTCAGGTACAAAACTCCTAGAAAGGGCATCAGCCTTCACGTTTTTCGAACCCGGAAGATATGAAACCACGAAATTGAAACGAGAGAGAAACAACGACCATCGAGCCTGTCTCGGATTCAACCGTTTGGCAAACTCGAGATAAGTCAAATTATTGTGATCCGTCAAGACCACAACACGATGCTTGGCTCCCTCAAGCCAATGTCACCACTCCTCAAATGCCCACTTCATTGCCAACAACTCACGATTACCAACATCATAATTCCGCTCGGCAGGCTTAAATTTTCTTGAAAAAAAAGCACATGGTCTCATCACAGAGCCATCAGAGCTTCTCTGCGACAAGACAGCCCCTGCTCCAATCTCAGAAGCATCAACCTCAACCTGAAAGGGAAGAGAGACATCGGGCTGTCGCAAGACAGGAGCCAAAGAAAACCGATGCTTAAGCTCCTGAAAGGCCTCCACGGCCGCAGGAGACCAATTCGTCACATCAGAACCCTTCTTGGTCAAATCCGTCAAAGGCTTAACCACGCTAGAAAAATTAGTGATGAAGCGACGGTAAAAATTAGCAAAACCCAAGAACTTCTGAAGACTCTTCACAGATGTAGGTTGAGTCCAGTCATGAATAGCCTGGACCTTGACTGGATCCATCTCAATAGTAGACGGAGAAAAAATAAAGCCCAAAAAAGAAATATTCTGGACTCCGAAGAGACATTTTGAGCCCTTCACAAACAAGGCATTGGCATGCAGGACCTGAAATACCATCCTGACCTGCTTCACATGAGACTCCCAGTCATCAGAAAAGACCAAAATATCATCAAGGTACACAATCATAAATCTATCCAGATACTCTCGGAAGATGTCATGCATGAAGGACTGAAACACAGAGGGAGCATTAGAAAGCCCAAAAGGCATCACCAAGTATTCAAAATGGCCTTCGGGCGTATTAAATGCTGTTTTCCATTCATCGCCCTGTTTTATGCGCACAAGATTATACGCTCCTCGAAGATCTATCTTGGTGAACCAACTGGCCCCCCTAATCCGAGCAAACAGATCAGACAACAGTGGCAAGGGGTACTGAAATTTGACAGTGATGTTATTTAGAAGGCGATAATCTATACAGGGTCTCAGAGAACCATCCTTCTTGGCCACAAAAAAGAACCCCGCACCCAAAGGGGACGAGGATGGGCGAATATGCCCCTTCTCCAAGGACTCCTTTATATAGCTCCGCATAGCGGCATGTTCTGGTACAGATAAATTAAAAAGTCGTCCCTTAGGGAACTTACTACCAGGAATCAAATTTATAGCACAATCACAATCCCTATGAGGAGGTAGGGCACTGGATTTGGGCTCATCAAATACATCCTGAAAGTCTGACAAAAATTCAGGGACTTCAGAAGGAGTAGAAGAAGCAATTGACACCAAAGGGGCATCGCCATGAATTCCCTGGCAACTCCAACTTGACACAGACATTGCTTTCCAATCCAGGACTGGATTATGAGCCTGCAGCCATGGCAGACCCAACACGACAACATCATGCAAATTATGTAGCACAAGAAAGCGAATCACCTCCTGATATGCAGGAGTCATACACATGGTCACTTGAGTCCAGTACTGAGGTTTATTCTTGGCCAATGGCGTAACATCAATTCCCTTTAGTGTAATGGGGAATTGTAAAGGCTCCAAGATAAAACCACAGCGCCTGGCAAATGACAAATCCATCAGATTCAGGGTGGCACCTGAATCCACAAAAGCCATAACTGAGTAGGATGACAGAGAGCAAATCAAAGTAACAGACAGAATGAATTTAGGTTGTACAGTACCAATGGTGACAGACTTGGTAAACCTTTTTGTGCGCTTAGAGCATGCTGAGGTAACATGAGCAGAATCACCACAGTAAAAGCACAACCCATTCTGACTTCTGCATACATATTAATCCAATTTGACCTATAGCAATTCAATGCTTGGTCCCATTCCGTAGGACTAAGTAAAACAACAGAGCCACCTCAAATCATAACATGGCTCAAGGAATGCAAAATATACAACTTTATTGACAGAATTTAGACATAACAATAAAAACAAGGTACCTCACAGTGCAACTAAACATCACCCAGGTACTGAGGCACTATAAATATATACTTCTTACTATACCACCCTACTACGGATACTCATAATTACGATGACAATAGTATATAGTATCATGAACTCTTATTATGATATCACATGCCACCACTGGTAAACCATAACTAAGTGGAAGACAGCAACAGAGCCCTCTCACAAATTCTAGATCCAATCAGAGTCCCCTAGGTGTGGGTATATGTGTGTAAAAGGATAAGTATAAATATATTTACCAAGTGGAGTGCCGAAGCCTGAGTGATTATCCCACCCCGACACGCGTTTCGCCTGTTCTTCTTCCGGAGGCGTGTCTGGCTAGGGAGGTGTGTGGTCTATTTAAGTGACCGGGGGCCAATGGATGACAAGCGTGGTTGACAACAGTAACTAGGTAAGAGCAACACATGGCTAGGGTATGACGGCGCATCCGGTGCTCGGCCGATCTCCAATGGGAACGCCCCACTTCCGGTCAGTGAGACGCCAGCATTACGCCCAGCGTGTGCAGGGCGGAAGTCAGGCATCATCACAGCAGACCGGAGCAGGGAGCTCCGGAATGGTCCGAGCGACGCATGCGCACACCCTGACAGGTCATGCGAGGAGTGGACGCGGGGCGTTATGTTACACATAAGGAAGACATGCTGTATATATACTATAGCAGTCTAATAATATTACGATTTATATAGCTTGACCAAAGTGCAATTGTGCTCAAGATCTAAAGTGCATATGATTAATAATAAGCACCGCTATAGTGCTGCGCTACATATAATGAGCCTAAAGTGCAAATATATAATAAAATTAAAATTAGTCCATTATGTGATTACTAGTGACAACACCAAGGGCATTAGATAGTATTGGTGTGGTTCATAGTTGTGCATTACTGCACCAAAGTGCCTAAAAATATGTGACATACATGCAGCACCAATTACTGCATATTCACCAAAATACATACCAAGATGCATATATAAGACACAAAAATGTGTTGACATTGGGTAAAATACATACAAAAATAAAAGTATAATATGATATAAACATAGGTACCTGTGGGTAACAAAATAAAAACAATATGTGTTAAATATACCCCTATATATATGTATATATATGTATATATATACACATATATATGTACCAACCTAATGGTGAGTGACAAAAAATAATAAATAACATCCCCACCCACAAGTCACATGAATACAGTTACCCCGAGCCAAAATGATATACAGCATTCAACAGATGTCCATAGCTGATATCAGGACACCTGTTCAAATATTCTCTTCATGGATGAAAAGTTCTTTCATGGAGCTGTCAGGAAATAATAGAGTCAACATGATGAGCACCCGATCACCACGACCACAAGAATATAGATCTAAAAGGTAATAAAACAATGTCAATACAAATCTAATACACATTCTGACATCTGTAGTCTTGCCGTTCAACTCTGGTCAGATTCCTGTCGCATTGCATAGGCTCAGGTTTCTGCTCAGAAATTACTGCCAGATGGTGCACAGGTTTGCGCTCCCGCAAACGCCGATCAATCTGAATGGCCAAAGACATTGACTCATTCAGACCCGCAGGCGTGGGGAACCCCACCATGACATCTTTAAGGGCTTCAGAAAGACCCTTTCTGAAAATCGCCGCCAGGGCGCACTCATTCCATTGAGTGAGCACAGACATCTTCCTAAACTTCTGACAGTAAATCTCTGCTTCATCTTGACCCTGAGAGAGTGCCAACAAAACCTTCTCTGCTTGATCTACGAGATTTGGTTCCTCATAAAGCACTCCAAGCGCCAGAAAAAACTCATCCACATTTAGCAATGCAGCATCTTCTGGCGCCAGAGAGAATGCCCAATCTTGAGGGTCACCACGTAACAAAGAAATGACAATTTTAACTTGCTGAACAGAGTCACCAGAGGAGCGAGGTCTCATAGAAAGGAACAACTTACACGTATTCTTAAAGTTCAAAAACCTAGATCTATCTCCGGAGAACAGTTCAGGAATTGGTATTTTAGGCTCTGACATAGGACTGCGGACTACATAATCCTGAATGCCCTGCACCCTTGCAGTGAGATGATCCACACTAGAAGACAGACTCTGAATGTCCATATCTGCAACTGAATTCAGAACCACCCAGAGATTAAGGGGAGGAGAGAAGCCAAACACAGTGCAGAGGAAAAAAAAATGACTTCAGGATTTCTCTTCTCCCTCTTCTGCTGCATTAACACTTTGTGGCCTGCTGTACTGTTATGATCCTGGTGGTAGGATCTCAAACTGACCTGACACATATACCCTGAATATATAGGACAAGTTCTGTAGATGTGGAAGCTATACTGACCGCAATCCTGATCCTATCCAAACACACTAAAGGCAGCTGTGGAGCGTTACCTGAAAACCTAGATGCCTCGTCACAGCCTGAGAAACTGACTACCCCTAGAGAGAAAGCAAAGACCTCACTTGCCTCAGAGAAATATCCCCAAAGTTTTAGATAGCCCCCCACAAATAATATAAATAAATATAATAACGGTGAGTTTAAGGGGAAAACACAAACGTAGAGATGAAACAGGTTTAGCAAATGAGGCCCGCTAAAACTAGATAGGCAGATAAAGATAGATAAAGATAAAGATAGGTGTCTATGCGGTCAGTACAAAAACTATCAAAAGTAAACTACGCAGAGAATACAAGAACCCCCACACCGATTCACGATGTGAGGGGCGCACTCTGCACCCCAGAACCAACCAGCAAGCAAAGAATCACATAAAAGCAAGCTGGGCTGAACTCATAATATAATGAGAAATGTTTTCAAGGAAATAATGAGAAACTGAACAAGCAAACTTAGCTTCTCATAGCAGGAGACTGGTCACAAGGAATATTCAGGAGAGTACAGGATCAGGACTGAATACACCGACAGCAGGCGACAAGTAAAGGTCCAGGTGAGTTAAATAGGCCCAGCCTAGCAGGAGATGAAACAGCTGAGCCCAGCCATATCGCTAAAGGCCACCAGAGGGAGCCCAAGAACAAACTCACACAGTACCACTCATGACCACAGGAGGGAGCCCGAGAACGGAATTCACAACAGAGAGCCAAATGGTAGGCTACCAGGTTAATGATGATGGCAACCCTAAATGGACCAATAAACCTTGGACCCAATTTCAAGGATGGAATCTTGAGTTTTATGTTTTTTGTGGACAACCACACCCAGTCACCCACACTCAGGTCCGGACCTGTCACACGTTTACTGTCAGCCACTCGTTTGTACCTTGCACCTACACTTAGCAAGCTCTGTTTCACTCTCCTCCAAATGGATGACAGTTGTGCTCCTAACTGGTCCTCCTCCGGGATGCCAGTAGAGCCCCCCTGATGCAGAGTACAAAACTGAGGATGGAGCCCGTAAACACAAAATAACGGGGACCGTTATGGTCTGGTGATTAAGGAGCGACATGCGACTAGCTCTGAGCAGGTGGTAACTATACGGACCGCAGATCCTGATCTTAACACAGACACTAGCAGTAGCCGTGGGATGTTCCTGTCACTCCCTAGACACCTCGTCACAGCCGGAGATCTAGCTACCCCTAAAGGTAGAAAATAGGAAAGCTATCTTGCCTCAGAGAAAATCCCCAAAGGATAGGACAGCCCCCCACAAATAATGACTGTGAGAGGAGAAGGAAATGACATACGTAGTATGAAACAAGATTTAGCAAAGGAGGCCACTACTAGCTAAATAGAATTAGTACAGGACAGAACACTATGCGGTCAGTAATAAAAACTAGCAAAAGTCCACCGCAGAGAAATGCAAAAATCTCCACACCTGACTAAAGGTGTGGAGGGCAAACTCTGCTGCCCAGAGCTTCCAGCTTAACTAAATAAATCCATACTGATAAGCTGGACAAATGAGCAAAACATAGAAAGTGCTGAACAACAAAGTCCACAACAAGTGAACAGCAAAAAGACAAGCAAGGACTTAGCTTTGCTGAAATGGTCAGAGTGACAGGGAAATCCTCAGAGAGCCATGACTCCAAGCTCAACAATTGACAACTGGCATTGAATTAGGGATAAAGCCAGACTAATATAGCCGAGCCAGAAAGACGATCAGTGAAAACAGCTGCTGATGTTAAATCCAAGAAGCAGCCATACCACTCAAAACCACAGGAGGGAGCCCAAGAGCAGAATTCACAAAAATGCTACTTATAACCACCGGAGGGAGCCCAAGAGCGGAATTCACAACAGGGGACTCCCCAGACAATTCCTGATGGTGATTATTTGTAGCAAACTCAGCCAAAGGAAGGAATGTCGACCACTCCTCCTGATTGTCAAAAACAAAACAGCGTAAGTACTGCTCCAAATTCTGATTCATACGCTCGGTCTGACCATTTGAGGATGAAACGCAGAAGAATGCGACAACTTGATCCCCAGCCGCGAGCAAAAAGCTTTCCAAAATTTTGCCAAAAACTGAGTACCCCTATCAGACTTGATGTCAGATGGGACCCCGTGAAGTCTGACCACCTCCTGCACAAAAACCTGAGCCAGAGTCTTAGCGTTAGGCAACGAAGGCAAAGACACAAAGTGCGACATCTTTGAGAACCGATCAACAACCACCAGAATTACCATGTTCCCAGCAGAGGAAGGCAAATCTGTGATAAAATCCATGCAAATCTCCGTCCATGGCCTACTGGGTACCCCGAGAGGATGTAGTGTGCCAGCAGGACGAGAGCGGGACGTCTTAGCCCTAGCAAACGTGGTACATGCTGATACGTATGAGACCACGTCCTGTCGGATTTTGGGCCACCAAAACTGACGTGACACCAACTCCAAGGTACCCATAACCCCTGGATGGCCAGCCAGGACAGCATCATGATGCTCACCCAACACCTTTAGGCAAAGATGGAGCAGTACAAACGATTTGTTAATGGGAAGCTCTGGTGGTACCTCCACCTGAGCCTCGGCAATCTCAGCCTCAACCTCGGTCGTGAGAGCCGAGACCACTACACCCTTTTGGAGGATGGGTACCGGATCTTCCCGAGGTTCTCCCCCCGGAAAACACCTGGACAAAGCATCCGCCTTAGTGTTCTTAGACCCAGGTCGGTACGTAACAAAAAAGTTGAACCGCAAGAAAAACAATGCCCAGCGAGCCTACCTGGGGACAGACGCTTGGCTGACTCTAAATACAGCAGATTTATATGGTCGGTGATAACTGTAACCTGATGGACTGACCCCTCCAAAAAGTATCGCCATTCCTCAAAAACCAACTTGATAGCGAACAACTCCCTGTTGCCGATATCATAATTGCGTTCGGCAGACGACAGCTTCTTAGAAAAGTAGGCGCAAGGACGCAACTTACCCAAGGATAAGCCTTGTGACAGCACCGCCCCCGCATTAACCTCAGATGCATCGACTTCCACGGTAAATGGTTTTGATACGTCCGGTTGCACCAGAATGGGGGCCGAAGCAAAACTGTTCTTCAGAAATTCAAATGCTCGCACAGTAGCCTGAGGCCAGGCAGAGAAATTGGTACTCTTTTTCGTCATGTTAGTAAGCGGTTTAGCAATGGTAGAAAAATCTTTGATAAACTTTCTATAATAGTTGGAAAACCCAAGAAACCACTGTAGTGCTTTTAGGTTATCAGGCCGTTCCCATTGCAGCACCACTTGCACCTTAGCGGCATCCATTTTAAACCCTGAAGCAGACAAAATATAACCCAAGAAAGGCAACTTCTGAACTGAAAATACATATTTCTCAAGTTTTCCATAGAGCTTATTTTCCCTGAGAAGCTGTAACACCTGCCTCACATGCCCTAAATGAGTATCACGGTCGCATGAATAAATGAGAATGTCATCTAGGTACACAATAACGAATTTCCCCAGAACATGCGAGAATACATCATTTATGAAATGTTGGAAAACTGCAGGCGCGTTTGTCAACCCAAATGGCATCACCAAATTTTCAAAATGACCCTCAGGAGTATTAAAAGCCATCTTCCACTCATCACCTTGACGGACTCTTATGAGGTTGTAAGCCCCCTGAGGTCAAGCTTGGAAAACCAGTTAGCACCAGCCACCTGGTTGAACAAATCAGGTATCAGTGGCATAGGATATGGATCACGAACCGTAATCTGGTTTAACTCCCTGAAATCTAGACAGGGGTGTAGTCCGCCATCTTTCTTTTTAATGAAGAAGAACCCCGCTGCCACCGGCGAGGACGAAGGCCTGATGTGCCCTTTGCTCAGATTCTCAGCAATGTAATCTTTTAAAGCTTGCTTCTCAGGACCAGAGATGTTGAACATCCTTGCTTTTTGCAATTTAGCCCCTGGTTTAAACCTAATAGTACAGTCATAGGGGCGATGTGGTGGCAATTCTGTGCAACCCTTCTCTGAGAACACATCCGCAAAATCCAGCAGTGACTCAGGAATGCTTGGAGTCACAGCGGACACACATGTGGCCAGGCAATTCTCCTGGCAAAATCCGCTCTACTGAATTATGTCCTGAGTTTTCCAGTTAATAACCGGGTTATGCACAGATAACCATGGAAAACCCAGAACCATTTGTGCAGGAAGATTACTGAGCACCCTACTGTTATGACCTGGTGGTTAAGAGGCCACACTGATATGACCTGGTGGCTAAAACGCAACATGGAATGAGCTCTGAGAAGGTGGTATCTCTACTGACCGCATTCCCTAATCCTAACAACAACACTAGTAATAGCCGTGGGATGTTCCTGACTCTCCCTAGACACCTCTTCACAGCCTAAGAACTAATTACCCCTAAAGAAGGAAATAGAAAGCTATCTTGCCTCAGAGAAAACCCCAAAAGGAAAGACAGCCCCCCACAAATATTGACTGTGAGTGGAGAGGGAAATGACGTACACAGAAATTAAATCAGATTTAAGCAAAGGAGGCCAATACTAAACTTGATAGACAGAGAGAAAAGGATACTGTGTGGTCAGTATTAAAAACTAGGGTTGAGCATAACGGGTCGGCCATTTTCAGAAGTCGCCGACTTTTGGCAAAGTCGGGTTTCATGAAATCCGACCCCTGTATGGGGTCGGCCATGAGGTCGGCGATCTTCTGAATCTGGTATCGGAATTCCGATACCGAGTTCCGATATGTTTGCGATATCAGAAATCGGTATCGGAATCCACATTTAAGTGTAAAATAAAGAATTAAAATAAAAAATATTGATATACTCACCTCTCCTACGCAGCCTGCACCTTACCGAGGGAACCGGCAGCCTTCTTTGCTTAAAATGAGCGCGTGAATGGCCTTAGATGACGTCACGGCTTGTGATTGGTCGCGGCCGCCCATGTGACCGCCACGCGACCAATCACAAGCCGTGATGTAATTCTCAGGTCCTAAATTCCTAATTCTAGGAATTTAGGACCTAAGAATTACGTCACGGCTTGTGATTGGTCGCGTGGCGGTCACATGGGCAGCCGCGACCAATCACAAGCCGTGACGTCATCTAAGGCCATTCACGCGCTCATTCTTAAGAAGGAAGGCTGCCGGAAAGAAGCAGGGCGCGTCCGAGGGTGAGTATATACCTAATAGGAATATACTCACCCTCGGCTTCTTTCCGGCAGCCTTCCTTCCTAAGAATGAGCGCGTTCAGGGCCTTAGATGACGTCACGGCTTGTGATTGGTCGCGGCCGCCCATGTGACCGCCACGCGACCAATCACAAGCCGTGATGTAATTCTCAGGTCCTAAATTCCTAATTCTAGGAATTTAGGACCTGAGAATTACGTCACGGCTTGTGATTGGTCGCGTGGCGGTCACATGGGCGGCCGCGACCAATCAGAAGCCGTGACGTCATCTAAGGCCATTCACGTGCGCATTTTAAGCAAAGAAGGCTGCCGGTTCCCTCGGTAAGGTGCATGCTGCGTCGGAGAGGTGAGTATATCAATATTTTTTATTTTAATTCTTTATTTTACACATTAATATGGATCCCAGGGCCTGAAGGAGAGTTTCCTCTCCTTCAGACCCTGGGAACCATAGTATCCCATTGCACTGCATTGGGTTTCGTGTTTCGGCCGACCCCGACCCCGACTTTTTTATAGGATCAGCCGATTTCACTCGACCCGACTTTTGAGAAAGTCGGGTTTCGTGAAACCCGACCCTATAAAAATAACAGTCGCTCAACCCTATTAAAAACTACAAAATCCACGCAGAGTTTACAAAAATGAACTCCACACCGACTCACGGTGTGGAGGGGCAAATCTGCTTTCCCAGAGCTTCCATCTAGCCTGAATATGACATAGTGACAAGCTGGACAAAACGAGACATATTTGCAGAGCAATAGAGTCCAAGCAAATGGACAAACAAGAACTAGCAAAAACTTATCTTTTGCTGACAAGGACAGGCCATATGAGAAATCCAAGGAGAGAACCAAATCCAACCAAGAACATTGACAGCTGGCATGAACTAAAGCCCAGAGCAGGTTTAAATAACAAACCCAGGCAAGGCGATTAGTGAAGGCAGCTGCTACAGCTACCTAAAGGAGCAGCAGTTCCACTCGAAACCACCAGAGGGAGCCCAAGGGCAGAACTCACAAAAATACCATAAGCAACCACAGGAGGGAGCTCCAGAACGGAATTCACAACAGTACCCCCCCCCTGAGGAGGGGTCACCGAACCCTCACCAGAGCTCCCAGGCCGATCAGGACGAGCCAAATGGAAAGCACGAACCAAATCGGCAGCATGAACATCGGAGGCAACAACCCAAGAATTATCCTCCTGGCCATAACCCTTCCACTTGACCAGATACTGAAGCTTCCGCCTCGAAAAACGAGAATCCAAAATCTTCTCCACCACATATTCTAATTCCCCCTCAACCAACACCGGAGCAGGAGTATCAATGGAGGGAACCATAGGTACCACATATCTCCGCAACAAGGATCTATGGAACACATTATGAATGGAAAAAGAAGCTGGAAGGGCCAAACGAAAAGACACCGGATTGATAATTTCAGAAATCTTATAAGGCCCAATAAAGCGAGGCTTGAACTTAGGGGAAGAAACCTTCATAGGAACATGATGAGAAGACAACCAGACCAAATCCCCAACACGAAGCCGGGGACCAACACACCGATGACGGTTAGCAAAACGTTGAGCCTTTTCCTGAGACAACGTCAAATTGTCCACCACATGAGTCCAAGTTTGCTGCAACCTGTCCACCACAGAATCCACACCAGGACAGTCAGAAGGCTCAAGCTGCCCCGAAGAAAAAAGCGGATGAAAACCAAAGTTACAAAAGAAAGGCTAAACCAAGGTAGCCGAACTAGCCCGATTATTAAGGGCAAACTCGGCCAATGGCAAAAAGGTCACCCAATCATCCTGATCAGCAGACACGAAGCATCTCAAATAGGTTTCCAAGGTCTGATTGGTTCGCTCCGTTTGGCCATTTGTCTGAGGATGAAATGCTGAAGAAAAAGACAAATCAATGCCCATTCTAGCACAAAAGGACCGCCAAAACCTAGAAACGAACTGGGAACCTCTGTCAGACACAATATTCTCTGGAATACCATGCAAACGAACCACATGCTGAAAAAATAATGGAACCAAATCAGAGGAGGAAGGCAACTTAGGCAACGGTACCAAATGGACCATCTTAGAAAAACGGTCACAAACCACCCAGATGACAGACATCTTCTGAGAAACAGTAAGATCAGAAATAAAATCCATGGAAATATGCGTCCAGGGCCTCTCAGGAATAGGGAAAGGCAAAAGCAATCCACTGGCACAGGAACAGCAAGGCTTAGCCCGAGCACAGGTCCCACAGGACTGCACAAACGAACACACATCCCACGACAAGGAAGGCCACCAAAAGGACCTAGCCACCAAATCTCTGGTACCGAAAATCCCAGGGTGACCAGCCAACACCGAACAATGAACCTCAGAAATTACCCTGCTAGTCCATCTATCAGGAACAAACAGTTTCCCCACTGGACAGCGGTCAGGTTTATCAGCCTGAAACTCCTGAAGTACCCGCCGCAAATCCGGTGAGATGGCAGAAAGAATCACCCCCTCCTTGAGGATCCCAGCCGGCTCAAGAACTCCCAGAGAATCAGGCAAAAAACTCCTAGAAAGGGCATCAGCCTTCACATTCTTAGATCCCGGAATAAACGAGACCACAAAATCAAAACGTGAGAAAAACAGAGACCACTGAGCTTGTCTAGGATTCAACCGCTTAGCAGACTCGAGGTAAATCAGATTCTTATGATCGGTCACGACCACCACGCGATGCTTGGCTCCCTCAAGCCAATGTTGCCACTCCTCAAATGCCCACTTCATAGCCAACAACTCCCGATTGCCGACATCATAATTACTCAGCAGGCGAAAACGTTCTGGAGAAGAAAGCACATGGTTTCATCAACGAGCCATCAGAATTCCTCTGTGACAAAACGGCCCCTGCCGCAATCTCAGAAGCGTCAACCTCATCCTGAAAAGGAAGAGAAACTTCCGGCTGATGCAAGACAGGGGCAGAAGTAAATCGGCGTTTAAGCTCCTGAAAGGCCTCAACAGCCTCAGAGGACCAACTAGTCACATCAGCGCCTTTCTTCGTCAAATCGGTCAGGGGCTTAACCACACTAGAGAAGTTGGCAATGAAACGGCGATAAAAATTAGCAAAGCCCAAAAATTTCTGAAGGCTCTTCACAGATGTGGGTTGAATCCAGTCATGAATGGCTTGGACCTTAACAGGATCCATTTCTATAGATGAAGGAGAAAAAATAAACCCTCAAAAATAGACCTTCTGAACTCCAAATAGGCACTTAGACCCCTTCACAAATAGAGCATTATCACGAAGGATCTGGAATACCATCCTGACCTGCTTCACATGAGACCCCCAATCATTGGAAAAAATCAAAATATCATCCAAATACACAATCAAGAATTTGTCAAGATAATTGCGGAAAATATCATGCATAAAGGACTGAAATACAGAAGGAGCATTAGAAAGCCCGAAAGGCATCACCAGGTATTCAAAATGGCCTTCAGGCGTATTAAATGCAGTTTTCCATTCGTCACCCTGTTTAATACGAACAAGATTATATGCCCCTCGAAGGTCAATGTTGGTAAACCAACTAGTCCCCTTAATCCGAGCAAACAAATCAGAGAGCAAAGGTAAAGGGTATTGGAATTTGACCGTGATCTTATTAAGAAGGCGATAATCAATACAGGGTTTCAAGGAGCCATCCTTCTTGGCAACAAAAAAGAATCCCGCTCCCAATGGTGACGAAGATGGCCGAATATGCCCCTTCTCTAAAGACTCCTTAACATAGCTCCGCATGGCGGCATGCTCTGGCACAGACAGATTGAAAAGTCGGCCCTTAGGGAACTTACAGCCAGGAATCAAGTCAATAGCACAATCACAGTCCCTATGTGGAGGAAGGGAACTGGACTTGGGCTCATCAAATACATCCTGGAAATCTGACAAAAATTCAGGAACATCAGAAGAGGGGGAAGAGGAAATTGACATTAAAGGAACGTCACTATGTACCCCTTGACAACCCCAACTAGTCACAGACATTGATTTCCAATCCAGCACTGGATTGTGTACCTGTAACCATGGAAAACCCAGTACAACAACATCATGTAAATTATGCAACACCAGAAAATGGCAATCTGCCTGATGTGCTGGAGCCATGCACATAGTCAGCTGAGTCCAATACTGAGGTTTATTGTTGGCCAACGGTGTAGCGTCAATACCCCTTAAGGGTATGGGACTCTGCAAAGGCTGCAAAGAAAAACCACAGCGCCTAGCGAATTCTAAGTCCATTAAGTTCAGAGCAGCGCCCGAATCCACAAATGCCATGACAGAAAAAAATGACAATGAGCAAATCAAGGTCACAGACAGGAGAAACTTAGGCTGCACAGTACTAATGGTAACAGATCTAGCGACCCTCTTAATACGCTTAGAGCAATCAGAAATAGCATGAGCAGAATCCCCACAGTAAAAACACAGCCCATTCTGACGTCTGTATCCCCTCTGTTCCGCTCTAGTCAAAATCCTATCACATTGCATGGGCTCAGGACTCTGCTCCGAGGACGCTGCCATATGGTGCACCACTTTGCGTTCGCGCAGGCGCCGATCAATCTGAATGGCCAGAGACATAGATTTGCTCAAACCAACAGGCGTGGGGAACCCCACCATAACATCCTTAAGGGCTTCAGAAAGACCCTTTCTGAAAATTGCTGCCAGCGCGTCCTCATTCCATTTAGTGAGCACAGACCATTTTCTAAATTTCTGGCAGTATAATTCTGCCGTATCCTGACCCTGACACAGGGCCAACAGTGTTTTCTCAGCATGCTCTACAGAGTTAGGTTCGTCATACAATAATCCGAGCGATTGAAAAAATGCATCTACATTAAGCAATGCCGGATCCCCTGACTCAAGGGAGAATGCCCAGTCCTGAGGGTCACCACGCAGCATAGAAATAACTATTTTTACTTGCTGAATGGGGTTACCAGAGGAACGAGGTTTCAGAGCAAAAAACAATTTGCAGTTATTTTTAAAGTTCAAAAACTTAGATCTATCCCCGTAAAACAAATCCGGAGTAGGAATTCTAGGCTCTAAGGCCGGAGTCTGAACAACATAATCTTGAATACTCTGTACTCTTGCAGCAAGCTGATCCACACAAGAAAACAACCCCTGAACATCCATGCCCGCATCAAAATCCTGAATCACCCAGAGATTAAGAGGAAGGAAAAAGACAAAACAGACTAAAGAAAAAAAAATGGCTCAGAACTCTTTTTCTTTTCTTTCTTTTGAGATGCATTCAGCTCATTTTTGGCCAGTTGTACTGTTATGGTCTGGTGATTAAGGAGCGACATGCGACTAGCTCTGAGCAGGTGGTAACTATACCGACCGCAGTTCCTGATCTTAACACAGACACTAGCAGTAGCCGTGGGATGTTCCTGTCACTCCCTAGACACCTCGTCACAGCCGGAGATCTAGCTACCCCTAAAGGTAGAAAATAGGAAAGCTATCTTGCCTCAGAGAAAATCCCCAAAGGATAGGACAGCCCCCCACAAATAATGACTGTGAGAGGAGAAGGAAATGACATACGTAGTATGAAACAAGATTTAGCAAAGGAGGCCACTACTAGCTAAATTGAATTAGTACAGGACAGAACACTATGCGGTCAGTAATAAAAACTAGCAAAAGTCCACCGCAGAGAAATGCAAAAATCTCCACACCTGACTAAAGGTGTGGAGGGCAAACTCTGCTACCCAGAGCTTCCAGCTTAACTAAATAGATCCATACTGATAAGCTGGACAAATGAGAAAAACATAGAAAGTGCTGAACAACAAAATCCACAACAAGTGAACAGCAAAAAGACAAGCAAGGACTTAGCTTTGCTGAAATGGTCAGAGTGACAGGGAAGTCCTCAGAGAGCCATGACTCCAAGCTCAACAATTGACAACTGGCATTGAATTAGGGATAAAGCCAGACTAATATACCCGAGCCAGAAAGTCGATCAGTGAAAACAGCTGCTGATGCTAAATCTAAGAAGCAGCCATACCACTCAAAACCACAGGAGGGAGCCCAAGAGCAGAATTCACAAAAATGCTACTTATAACCACCGGAGGGAGCCCAAGAGCGGAATTCACAACAGGGGACTCCCCAGACGATTCCTGACGGTGATTATTTATAGCAAACTCAGCCAAAGGAAGGAATGTCGACCACTCCTCCTGATTGTCAAAAACAAAACAGCGTAAGTACTGCTCAAAATTCTGGTTCATACGCTCGGTCTGACCATTTGACTGAGGATGAAACGCAGAAGAATGCGACAACTTGATCCCCAGCCGTGAGCAAAAAGCTTTCCAAAATTTTGCCAAAAACTGAGTACCCCTATCAGACTTGATGTCAGATGGGACCCCGTGAAGTCTGACCACCTCCTGCACAAAAACCTGAACCAGAGTCTTAGCGTTAGGCAACGAAGGCAAAGACACAAAGTGCGACATCTTTGAGAACCGATCAACAACCACCAGAATGACCATGTTCCCAGCAGAGGAAGGCAAATCTGTGACAAAATCCATGGAAATCTCCATCCATGGCCTACTGGGTACCCCGAGAGGATGTAGTGTGCCAGCAGGATGAGAGCGGGACGTCTTAGCCCTAGCGCACGTGGTACATGCTGATACGTATGAGACCACGTCCTGTCAGATTTTGGGCCACCAAAACTGACGTGACACCAACTCCAAGTTACCCATAACCCCTGGATGGCCAGCCAGGACAGCATCATGATGCTCACCCAACACCTTTAGGCAAAGATGGAGCAGTACAAACGATTTGTTAATGGGAAGCTCTGGTGGTACCTCCACCTGAGCCTCGGCAATCTCAGCCTCAACCTCGGTCATAAGAGCCGAGACCATTACACCCTTTTGGAGGATGGGTACCGGATCTTCCCGAGGTTCTCCCCACGGAAAACACCTGGACAAAGCATCCGCCTTAGTGTTCTTAGACCCAGGTCGGTACGTAACAAAAAAGTTGAACCGCAAGAAAAACAATGCCCAGCGAGCCTACCTGGGGACAGACGCTTGGCTGACTCCAAATACAGCAGATTTATATGGTCGGTGATAACTGTAACCTGATGGACCGACCCCTCCAAAAAGTATCGCCATTCCTCAAAAACCAACTTGATAGCGAACAACTCCCTGTTGCCGATATCATAATTGCGTTCGGCAGACGACAGCTTCTTGGAAAAGTAGGCGCAAGGACGCAACTTGCCCAAG
The DNA here is from genome assembly GCF_051348905.1 of Ranitomeya variabilis. Lineage (NCBI taxonomy): Eukaryota > Metazoa > Chordata > Amphibia > Anura > Dendrobatidae > Ranitomeya > Ranitomeya variabilis. The sequence goes on along the minus strand of NC_135236.1, from coordinate 23,306,706 downwards.
GATGAGCCTTGTGACAGCACCGCCCCCGCATTAACCTCAGATGCATCGACTTCCACGGTAAATGGTTTTGATACGTCCGGTTGCACCAGAATGGGGGCCGAAGCAAAACTGTTCTTCATAAATTCAAATGTGCGCACAGCAGCCTGAGGCCAGGCAGAGAAATTGGTACTCTTTTTTGTCATGTTAGTAAGCGGTTTAGCAATGGTAGAAAAATCTTTGATAAACTTTCTATAATAGTTGGAAAACCCAAGAAACCGCTGGAGTGCTTTTAGGTTATCAGGCCGTTCCCATTGCAGCACCACTTGCACCTTAGTGGCATCCATTTTAAACCCTGAAGCAGACAAAATATAACCCAAGAAAGGCAACTCCTGAACTGAAAATACACATTTCTCAAGTTTTCCATAGAGCTTATTTTCCCTGAGAAGCTGTAACACCTGCCTCACATGCTCTAAATGAGTATCACGGTCGCATGAATAAATGAGAATGTCATCTAGGTACACAATAACGAATTTCCCCAGAACATGCAAGAATACATCATTTATGAAATGTTGAAAAACTGCAGGCGCGTTTGTCAACCCAAATGGCATCACCAAATTTTCAAAATGACCCTCAGGAGTATTAAAAGCCATCTTCCACTCATCACCTTGACGGACTCTTATGAGGTTGTAAGCCCCCTGAGGTCAAGCTTGGAAAACCAGTTAGCACCAGCCACCTGGTTGAACAAATCAGGTATCAGTGGCATAGGGTATGGATCACGAACCGTAATCTGGTTTAACTCCCTGAAATCTAGACAGGGGTGTAGTCCACCATCTTTCTTTTTAATGAAGAAGAACCCCGCTGCCACCGGCGAGGACGAAGGCCTGATGTGCCCTTTGCTCAGACTCTCATCAATGTAATCTTTTAAAGCTTGCTTCTCAGGACCAGAGATGTTGAACATCCTTGCTTTCGGCAATTTAGCCCCTGGTTTAAACCTAATAGTACAGTCATAGGGGCGATGTGGTGGCAATTCTGTGCAACCCTTCTCTGAGAACACATCCGCAAAATCCAGCAGTGACTCAGGAATGCTTGGAGTCACAGCGGACACACATGTGGCCAGGCAATTCTCCTGGCAAAATCCACTCCACTGAATTATGTCCTGAGTTTTCCAGTTAATAACCGGGTTATGCATAGATAACCATGGAAAACCCAGAACCATTTGTGCAGGAAGATTACTGAGCACCCTACTGTTATGACCTGGTGGTTAAGAGGCCACACTGATATGACCTGGTGGCTAAAACGCAACATGGAATGAGCTCTGAGAAGGTGGTATCTCTACTGACCGCAGTCCCTAATCCTAACAACAACACTAGTAATAGCCGTGGGATGTTCCTGACTCTCCCTAGACACCTCTTCACAGCCTAATAACTAATTACCCCTAAAGAAGGAAATAGAAAGCTATCTTGCCTCAGAGAAAACCCCAAAAGGAAAGACAGCCCCCCACAAATATTGACTGTGAGTGGAGAGGGAAATGACGTACACAGAAATGAAATCAGATTTAAGCAAAGGAGGCCAATACTAAACTTGATAGACAGAGAGAAAAGGATACTGTGCGGTCAGTATTAAAAACTAGGGTTGAGCGAAACGGGTCGGCCATTTTCAGAAGTCGCCAACTTTTGGCAAAGTCGGGTTTCATGAAACCCGACCCCTGTATGGGGTCGGCCATGAGGTCGGCGATCTTCTGAATCTGGTATCGGAATTCCGATACCAAGTTCCGATATGTTTGCGATATCGGAAATCGGTATCGGAATCCACATTTAAGTGTAAAATAAAGAATTAAAATAAAAAATATTGATATACTCACCTCTCCGACGCAGCCTGCACCTTACCGAGGGAACCGGCAGCCTTCTTTGCTTAAAATGAGCGCGTGAATGGCCTTAGATGACGTCACGGGTAACCGCGAAGTCCTCTTTTGTATTTTCTGCTATCTAGTCAGAGGGCCTCACTTTGCTGAATCTATATTCATATTGCGTTTGTGTTTTCCTCTTGCCTAACCGTTATTATATGTGGGGGGGCTACTATAACTTTTGGGGTTTCCCTGGAGGCAAGCCAGGTCTGTGTATTCCTCTTCTAGGGGCAGCTAGATCTCCGGCTGGCGCGAGGTGTCTAGGGATAAAACATAGGCACACCCCCTGGCTACTTTTATTTGCGTGTTAGGTTCAGCATCGCGGTTACCTGAGATACCATCTTCCTAGAGCTAGTCCGTTTTTGCCCGTGTCCCTGCCATTGGGAATCATGACAGTATTGCCGGCCATAATGTATTAAAGGTATTGGCTAAAGAAGGAGAGAAAATAAAAGAAGTTTCTGACACTTTTTTTTTTTTTTTTTTTACTCAGAAGTTCTGTCTAGCCATAATTGCCATCTGCTGTTTTTTTTTTTTTTCTTCTCTTAACCCCTGAATGGCTCAGATCTCTGCTGTTGAGAAATGGATATCCAGAGTTTAGCTTCAAATCTTAATACTCTTGCCTCTAAGGTTCAAAATATCCAAGACTATGTTATAAATGCTCCTATGTCTGAACCCAAGATCCCTATACCTGAGTTCTTTTCTGGAGATAGATCTCGTTTTCTGAATTTTAAGCACAATTGTAAATTGTATCTTTCTCTGAGATCTCGCTCCGCTGGAGAGCCCGCTCAGCAGGTTAGAATTGTTATTTCCTTGTTGCAGGGTGACCCCCAGAATTGGGCATTTGCATTGGCACCAGGGGATCCTGCGCTGCTCAATGTGGATGCCTTTTTTCTGGCACTGGGGTTGCTCTATGAGCAACCTAATTTGGAGATTCAGGCTGAAAAGGCCTTGATAGCCCTCTCTCAAGGGCATGATGAAGCTGAAATATATTGTCAAAAATTTCGAAAATGGTCGGTGCTTACTCAGTGGAATGAGTGCGCCCTGGCGGCGAATTTCAGAGAAGGTCTCTCTGACGCCGTTAAAGATGTCATGGTGGGGTTTCCTACGCCCACAGGTCTGAATGAATCCATAACTATGGCTATTCAGATTGATCGGCGTTTACGGGAGCGCAAACCTGTGCACCATTTGGCGGTGTCTTCTGAGCAGACACCGGAGATTATGCAATGTGATAGAATTCTGTCCAGAAGTGAACGGCAGAATTATAGGCGTAAAAATGGGTTGTGCTTCTACTGTGGTGATTCTGCTCATGTTATATCAGCATGCTCTAAACGCACAAAAAAGGTTGATAATTCTTTTGCAATTGGCACCTTACAGTCTAAGTTTATTTTGTCTGTAACTTTGATCTGTTCATTATCAACTATTACTGTGGATGCCTATGTGGATTCTGGCGCTTCCTTGAGTCTTATGGATTTGTCCTTTGCCAGATGCTGTGGGTTTAGCCTAGAGCCTTTGGAAGTTCCTAGCCCTCTGAAGGGTATCGACTCCACACCATTGGCTAGGAATAAACCACAATACTGGACACAAGTGACTATGTGTATGACTCCTGACCATCGGGAGGTGATTCGCTTCCTTGTGTTGCATAACTTGCATGATGTCTTAGTGCTTGGATTGCCATGGTTGCAAACTCATAATCCAGTCCTTGACTGGAAAACAATGTCTGTGTTAAGTTGGGGATGTCAGGGGGCTCATGGGGAAGTACCTTTGGTTTCCATTGCTTCATCTACTCCCTCTGAAATTCCGGCATTTTTGTCTGATTATTGTGATGTGTTTGAGGAGCCTAAACTTAGTTCTCTCCCCCCTCACAGGGATTGCGATTGTGCTATAGACTTGATTCCGGGCAGCAAGTTTCCCAAGGGTCGTTTGTTCAATCTATCTGTGCCTGAGCATGCTGCTATGCAGGAGTATATTAAGGAGTCCTTGGAAAAGGGACATATCCATCCATCCTCATCCCCTTTAGGAGCAGGTTTTTTTTTCGTGGGTAAAAAAGATGGCTCCCTGAGGCCCTGTATTGATTATCGCCTGTTGAATAAGATTACAGTCAAATACCAGTATCCATTGCCACTATTGACTGATTTATTTGCTCGTATTAAAGGGGCAAAGTGGTTCTCTAAGGTTGATCTTCGGGGTGCGTATAATTTGGTGCGGATTAAGCAGGGAGATGAGTGGAAAACTGCATTTAATACGCCCGAGGGCCATTTTGAGTATTTGGTAATGCCTTTTGGTCTTTCTAATGCTCCTTCAGTCTTTCAGTCCTTTATGCACGATATTTTCCGTAAATACCTGGATAAATTTATGATTGTGTATTTGGATGATATTTTGATTTTTTCGGATGACTGGGAGTCGCATGTTCAACAGGTTAGGAAGGTTTTTCAGGTTTTGCGGTCCAATTCTCTGTTTGTAAAGGGTTCAAAGTGTATCTTTGGGGTTCAGAAGATCTCCTTATTGGGGTATATTTTTTCCCCTTCTTCTGTTGAGATGGATCCTGTCAAGCTTCGGGCTATTTGTGATTGGACGCAGCCTACTTCCCTGAAGAGTCTTCAGAAGTTCTTGGGCTTTGCTAATTTCTATCGTCGATTTATAACTGGGTTTTCAAGTGTTGCTAAACCTCTGACTGATTTGACTAAGAAGGGTGCTGATGTTGCCAATTGGTCCTCTGCAGCTGTGGAGGCCTTTCGGGAGCTTAAGCGCCGCTTTTCTTCTGCCCCTGTGTTGCGCCAGCCTGATGTTTCGCTCCCTTTTCAGGTTGAGGTTGATGCTTCCGAGATTGGAGCGGGGGCGGTTTTGTCGCAGAAAAGTCCCGATTGCTCAGTGATGAGACCATGTGCATTCTTCTCTCGAAAATTTTCGCCCGCCGAGCGAAATTATGATGTCGGTAATCGGGAGCTCTTGGCTATGAAGTGGGCATTTGAGGAGTGGCGTCATTGGCTTGAGGGTGCTAGACATCAGGTGGTGGTCTTGACTGATCACAAGAATCTGATTTACCTTGAGTCTGCCAGGCGTCTGAATCCTAGACAGGCGCGCTGGTCATTGTTTTTCTCTCGGTTTAATTTTGTGGTTTCATACTTGCCGGGCTCGAAAAATGTGAAGGCAGATGCTCTTTCTAGGAGTTTTGAGCCTGACTCCTCTGGTGATTCGGAGCCTACGGGTATCCTTAAGGATGGAGTGATTGTGTCTGCTGTCTCCCCAGACTTGCGACGTGCTTTGCAGGAGTTTCAGACTGATAGGCCTGATCGTTGTCCATCTGGGAGATTGTTTGTTCCAGATGAGTGGACCAGTAGAGTCATCTGAGAGGTTCATTCTTCTGTGTTGGCGGGCCACCCTGGAATTTTTGGTACCAGAGATTTGGTGGCCAGGTCCTTCTGGTGGCCTTCCCTGTCTCGGGATGTGCGTACCTTTGTACAGTCTTGTGATGTTTGCGCTCGGGCCAAGCCTTGCTGTTCTCGGGCTAGTGGATTGTTGTTGTCCCTGCCTATTCCGAAGAGGCCGTGGACGCACATCTCTATGGACTTTATCTCGGACCTCCCGGTTTCTCAGAAAATGTCCGTCATTTGGGTGGTGTGTGACCGTTTTTCTAAGATGGTTCATTTGGTACCCTTGCCCAAATTGCCTTCTTCATCGGAGTTGGTTCCTTTATTTTTTCAGAATGTGGTTCGCTTACATGGTATCCCAGAAAACATCGTGTCTGATAGAGGATCTCAATTTGTGTCTAGGTTCTGGCGAGCGTTCTGTGCCAGGATGGGCATTGATTTGTCTTTTTTATCTGCGTTCCATCCTCAGACTAATGGCCAGACGGAGCGAACTAATCAGACTTTGGAGACTTATTTGAGGTGTTTTGTGTCTGCTGATCAGGATGATTGGGTCACCTTTTTGCCGTTGGCAGAATTTGCCCTCAATAATCGGGCCAGTTCTGCTACTCTGGTTTCTCCTTTCTTTTGCAATTCTGGGTTTCACCCTCGTTTTTCATCTGGTCAGGTGGAATCTTCGGATTGTCCTGGAGTGGATTCTGTGGTGGATAGACTGCACCAGATTTGGAGTCATGTGGTGGACAATTTGAAATTGTCTCAGGAGAAGACTCAGCAGTTTGCTAATCATCGTCGTCGTGTGGGTCATCGTCTCCGTGTTGGAGACTTGGTGTGGTTGTCTTCTCGTTTTGTCCCTATGAAGGTCTCTTCTCCTAAGTTCAAACCTCGGTTCATAGGTCCTTATAAGATTTTGGAGATTCTTAATCCTGTATCTTTTCGTTTGGACCTTCCAGCATCTTTCACCATTCATAATGTCTTCCATAGGTCGTTGTTGCGGAGGTACGAGGTACCGGTTGTTCCTTCTGTTGAGCCTCCTGCTCCTGTGCTGGTGGAGGGTGAATTGGAGTATGTTGTGGAGAAGATTTTGGACTCTCGCATTTCCAGACGGAGACTTCAATATCTGGTTAAATGGAAGGGATACGGTCAGGAGGATAATTCTTGGGTGACTGCCTCTGATGTTCATGCCTCTGATTTGGTTCGCGCCTTTCATAGGGCGCATCCAGATCGCCCTGGTGGTTCTCATGAGGGTTCGGTGCCCCCTCATTAAGGGGGGGGTACTGTTGTGAATTCTGTTTTTGGGCTCCCTCTGGTGGCTACTGGTGGTACTGGTTGACTTTTGTCTTGTGTTTCCAGTGCACCTGTTTTCATCAGGAAATTGGGAGTTTCCTATTTAGTCTGGCTTCTCAGTCACTCTAGCGCCGGCAATCAATGTTACCAGAGCACCCTGTTGCTTGCTACCTGCTCCAAGTCTGCAATTCAGCTAAGTTGAATTTTTTGGCATTTTTTGTGTTTGTTTTGTCCAGCATGCATTTGTATTTCTCATGCTGCTGGAAGCTCTAGTGATCTGAAATTACTACTCCGGTGTCATGAGTTGATAACGGAGTCAAGGTAGTTTCAGGATGGCTCCTTAGGGTTTTGAGGTAACCGCGAAGTCCTCTTTTGTATTTTCTGCTATCTAGTCAGAGGGCCTCACTTTGCTGAATCTATATTCATATTGCGTTTGTGTTTTCCTCTTGCCTAACCGTTATTATATGTGGGGAGCTACTATAACTTTTGGGGTTTCCCTGGAGGCAAGCCAGGTCTGTGTATTCCTCTTCTAGGGGCAGCTAGATCTCCGGCTGGCGCGAGGTGTCTAGGGATAAAACATAGGCACACCCCCTGGCTACTTTTATTTGAGTGTTAGGTTCAGCATCGCGGTTACCTGAGATACCATCTTCCTAGAGCTAGTCCGTTTTTGCCCGTGTCCCTGCCATTGGGAATCATGACACAGTTCCACTCGAAACCACCAGAGGGAGCCCAAGGGCAGAACTCACAAAAATACCATTAGCAACCACAGGAGGGAGCTCCAGAACGGAATTCACAACAGTACCCCCCCCTTGAGGAGGGGTCACCGAACCCTCACCAGAGCTCCCAGGCCGATCAGGACGAGCCAAATGGAAAGCACGAACCAAATCGGCAGCATGAACATCGGAGGCAACAACCCAAGAATTATCCTCCTGGCCATAACCCTTCCACTTGACCAGATACTGAAGCTTCCGCCTCGAAAAACGAGAATCCAAAATCTTCTCCACCACATATTCTAATTCCCCCTCAACCAACACCGGAGCAGGAGTATCAACGGAGGGAACCATAGGTACCACATATCTCCGCAACAAGGATCTATGGAACACATTATGAATGGAAAAAGAAGCTGGAAGGGCCAAACGAAAAGACACCGGATTGATAATTTCAGAAATCTTATAAGGCCCAATAAAGCGAGGCTTGAACTTAGGGGAAAAAACCTTCATAGGAACATGACGAGAAGACAACCAGACCAAATCCCCAACACGAAGCCGGGGACCAACACACCGATGATGGTTAGCAAAACGTTGAGCCTTTTCCTGAGACAACGTCAAATTGTCCACCACATGAGTCCAAATTTGCTGCAACCTGTCCACCACAGAATCCACACCAGGACAGTCAGAAGGCTCAAGCTGCCCCGAAGAAAAAAGAGGATGAAAAGTTACAAAAGAAAGGCGAAACCAAGGTAGCCGAACTAGCCCGATTATTAAGGGCAAACTCGGCCAACGGCAAAAAGGTCACCCAATCATCCTGATCAGCAGACACGAAGCATCTCAAATAGGTTTCCAAGGTCTGATTGTTTCGCTCCGTTTGGCCATTTGTCTGAGGATGAATTGCTGAAGAAAAAGACAAATCAATGCCCATTCTAGCACAAAAGGACCGCCAAAACCTAGAAACGAACTGGGAACCTCTGTCAGACACAATATTCTCTGGAATACCATGCAAACGAACCACATGCTGAAAAAATAATGGAACCAAATCAGAGGAGGAAGGCAACTTAGGCAACGGTACCAAATGGACCATCTTAGAAAACCAGTCACAAACCACCCAGATGACAGACATCTTCTGAGAAACAGGAAGATCAGAAATAAAATCCATGGAAATATGCGTCCAGGGCCTCTCAGGAATAGGCAAAGGCAAAAGCAATCCATTGGCACAGGAACAGCAAGGCTTAGCCCGAGCACAGGTCCCACAGGACTGCACAAACGAACACACATCCCACGACAAGGAAGGCCACCAAAAGGACCTAGCCACCAAATCTCTGGTACCAAAAATCCCAGGGTGACCAGCCAACACCGATCAATGAACCTCAGAAATTACCCTGCTAGTCCATCTATCAGGAACAAACAGTTTCCCCACTGGACAGCGGTCAGGTTTATCAACCTGAAACTCCTGAAGTACACGCCGCAAATCCGGTGAGATGGCAGAAAGAATCACCCCCTCCTTGAGGATCCCAGCCGGCTCAAGAACTCCCAGAGAATCAGGCAAAAAACTCCTAGAAAGGGCATCAGCCTTCACATTCTTAGATCCCGGAATAAACGAGACCACAAAATCAAAACGTGAGAAAAACAGAGACCACTGAGCTTGTCTAGGATTCAACCGCTTAGCTGACTCGAGGTAAATCAGATTCTTATGATCAGTCACGACCACCACGCGATGCTTGGCTCCCTCAAGCCAATGTTGCCACTCCTCAAATGCCCACTTCATAGCCAACAACTCCCGATTGCCGACATCATAATTACTCAGCAGGCGAAAACGTTCTGGAGAAGAAAGCACATGGTTTCATCAACGAGCCATCAGAATTTCTCTGAGACAAAACGGCCCCTGCCCCAATCTCAGAAGCATCAACCTCAACCTGAAAAGGGAGAGAAACATCTGGCTGACGCAACACAGGGGCAGAAGTAAAACGACGTTTAAGCTCCTGAAAGGCCTCAACAGCCGCAGAGGACCAATTCATCACATCAGCGCCCTTCCTCGTCAAATCAGTCAGAGGCTTCACCACACTAGAAAAATTAGCAAAAAAGCGGCGATAAAAATTGGCAAAGCCCAAAAATTTCTGAAGGCTCTTTACAGATGTAGGTTGAGTCCAATCATGAATGGCCTGGACTTTAACAGGGTCCATTTCAATAGCCGAGGGAGAAAAAATGAAACCCAAAAAAGAAACCTTCTGAACTCCAAAGAGGCACTTAGACCCCTTCACAAACAACGCATTAGCACGAAGGACCTGAAATACCATCTTAACCTGCTTCACATGAGACTTCCAATCATCGGAAAAAAACAAAATATCATCCAAATACACAATCATGAATTTATCCAGATAATTCCGGAAAATATCATGCATAAAGGACTGAAATACCGATGGAGCATTAGAGAGTCCGAATGGCATCACAAGATATTCAAAATGGCCTTCGGGCATATTAAATGCTGTTTTCCATTCATCACCTTGTTTAATAGGCACAAGATTATACGCCCCTCGAAGGTCGATTTTAGTAAACCAACTGGCACCCTTAATCCGAGCAAACAAATCAGAAAGTAAAGGTAAAGGGTACTGGAATTTGACAGTGATCTTATTGAGAAGGCAATAATCTATACAGGGTCTCAAGGAGCCATCCTTCTTGGCAACAAAAAAAAATCCCGCTCCCAACGGTGACGAAGACGGGTGAATATGCCCCTTCTCCAAGGATTCCTTTACATAACTCCGCATAGCGGCATGCTCTGGCACAGACAGATTGAAAAGTCAGCTCTTAGGGAACTTACAGCCAGGAATCAAATTAATGGCACAATCGCAGTCCCTATGAGGAGGCAGGGAACTGGACTTGGGCTCATCAAATATATCCTGGAAATCCGACAAAAACTCAGGAACTTCAGAAGAAGGGGACGAGGAAATGGACATCAAAGAAATATCACTATGTATCCCCTGACAACCCCAACCAGTTACAGACATAGATCTCCAATCCAGCACTGGATTGTGTACCTGTAACCATGGAAAACCCAGTACAACAACATCATGTAAATTATGCAACACCAGAAAATGGCAATCTTCCTGATGTGCTGGAGCCATGCACATAGTCAGCTGAGTCCAATACTGAGGTTTATTGTTGGCCAACGGTGTAGCGTCAATACCCCTTAAGAGTATGGGACTCTGCAAAGGCTGCAAAGAAAAACCACAGCGCCTAGCGAATTCTAAGTCCATTAAGTTCAGAGCAGCGCCCGAATCCACAAATGCCATGACAGAAAAAAATGACAATGAGCAAATCAAGGTCACAGACAGGAGAAACTTAGGCTGCACAGTACTAATGGTAACAGATCTAGCGACCCTCTTAATACGCTTAGAGCAATCAGAAATAGCATGAGCAGAATCCCCACAGTAAAAACACAGCCCATTCTGACGTCTGTATCCCCTCTGTTCCGCTCTAGTCAAAATCCTATCACATTGCATGGGCTCAGGACTCTGCTCCGAGGACGCTGCCATATGGTGCACCACTTTGCGTTCGCGCAGGCGCCGATCAATCTGAATGGCCAGAGACATAGATTTGCTCAAACCAACAGGCATGGGGAACCCCACCATAACATCCTTAAGGGCTTCAGAAAGACCCTTTCTGAAAATTGCTGCCAGCGCGTCCTCATTCCATTTAGTGAGCACAGACCATTTTCTAAATTTCTGGCAGTATAATTCTGCCGTATCCTGACCCTGACACAGGGCCAACAGTGTTTTCTCAGCATGCTCTACAGAGTTAGGTTCGTCATACAATAATCCGAGCGATTGAAAAAATGCATCTACATTAAGCAATGCCGGATCCCCTGACTCAAGGGAGAATGCCCAGTCCTGAGGGTCACCACGCAGCAGAGAAATAACTATTTTTACTTGCTGAATGGGGTTACCAGAGGAACGAGGTTTCAGAGCAAAAAACAATTTGCAGTTATTTTTAAAGTTCAAAAACTTAGATCTATCCCCGTAAAACAAATCCGGAGTAGGAATTCTAGGCTCTAAGGCCGGAGTCTGAACAACATAATCTTGAATACTCTGTACTCTTGCAGCAAGCTGATCCACACAAGAAAACAACCCCTGAACATCCATGCCCGCATCAAAATCCTGAATCACCCAGAGATTAAGAGGAAGGAAAAAGACAAAACAGACTAAAGAAAAAAAAATGGCTCAGAACTCTTTTTCTTTTCTTTCTTTTGAGATGCATTCAGCTCATTTTTGGCCAGTTGTACTGTTATGGTCTGGTGATTAAGGAGCGACATGCGACTAGCTCTGAGCAGGTGGTAACTATACCGACCGCAGTTCCTGATCTTAACACAGACACTAGCAGTAGCCGTGGGATGTTCCTGTCACTCCCTAGACACCTCGTCACAGCCGGAGATCTAGCTACCCCTAAAGGTAGAAAATAGGAAAGCTATCTTGCCTCAGAGAAAATCCCCAAAGGATAGGACAGCCCCCCACAAATAATGACTGTGAGAGGAGAAGGAAATGACATACGTAGTATGAAACAAGATTTAGCAATGGAGGCCACTACTAGCTAAATAGAATTAGTACAGGACAGAACACTATGCGGTCAGTAATAAAAACTAGCAAAAGTCCACCGCAGAGAAATGCAAAAATCTCCACACCTGACTAAAGGTGTGGAGGGCAAACTCTGCTACCCAGAGCTTCCAGCTTAACTAAATAGATCCATACTGATAAGCTGGACAAATGAGAAAAACATAGAAAGTGCTGAACAACAAAATCCACAACAAGTGAACAGCAAAAAGACAAGCAAGGACTTAGCTTTGCTGAAATGGTCAGAGTGACAGGGAAATCCTCAGAGAGCCATGACTCCAAGCTCAACAATTGACAACTGGCATTGAATTAGGGATAAAGCCAGACTAATATACCCGAGCCAGAAAGTCGATCAGTGAAAACAGCTGCTGATGCTAAATCTAAGAAGCAGCCATACCACTCAAAACCACAGGAGGGAGCCCAAGAGCAGAATTCACAAAAATGCTACTTATAACCACCGGAGGGAGCCCAAGAGCGGAATTCACAACAGGGGACTCCCCAGACGATTCCTGACGGTGATTATTTATAGCAAACTCAGCCAAAGGAAGGAATGTCGACCACTCCTCCTGATTGTCAAAAACAAAACAGCGTAAGTACTGCTCAAAATTCTGGTTCATACGCTCGGTCTGACCATTTGACTGAGGATGAAACGCAGAAGAATGCGACAACTTGATCCCCAGCCGTGAGCAAAAAGCTTTCCAAAATTTTGCCAAAAACTGAGTACCCCTATCAGACTTGATGTCAGATGGGACCCCGTGAAGTCTGACCACCTCCTGCACAAAAACCTGAACCAGAGTCTTAGCGTTAGGCAACGAAGGCAAAGACACAAAGTGCGACATCTTTGAGAACCGATCAACAACCACCAGAATGACCATGTTCCCAGCAGAGGAAGGCAAATCTGTGACAAAATCCATGGAAATCTCCATCCATGGCCTACTGGGTACCCCGAGAGGATGTAGTGTGCCAGCAGGATGAGAGCGGGACGTCTTAGCCCTAGCGCACGTGGTACATGCTGATACGTATGAGACCACGTCCTGTCAGATTTTGGGCCACCAAAACTGACGTGACACCAACTCCAAGTTACCCATAACCCCTGGATGGCCAGCCAGGACAGCATCATGATGCTCACCCAACACCTTTAGGCAAAGATGGAGCAGTACAAACGATTTGTTAATGGGAAGCTCTGGTGGTACCTCCACCTGAGCCTCGGCAATCTCAGCCTCAACCTCGGTCGTGAGAGCCGAGACCATTACACCCTTTTGGAGGATGGGTACCGGATCTTCCCGAGGTTCTCCCCACGGAAAACACCTGGACAAAGCATCCGCCTTAGTGTTCTTAGACCCAGGTCGGTACGTAACAAAAAAGTTGAACCGCAAGAAAAACAATGCCCAGCGAGCCTACCTGGGGACAGACGCTTGGCTGACTCCAAATACAGCAGATTTATATGGTCGGTGATAACTGTAACCTGATGGACCGACCCCTCCAAAAAGTATCGCCATTCCTCAAAAACCAACTTGATAGCGAACAACTCCCTGTTGCCGATATCATAATTGCGTTCGGCAGACGACAGCTTCTTGGAAAAGTAGGCGCAAGGACGCAACTTGCCCAAGGATGAGCCTTGTGACAGCACCGCCCCCGCATTAACCTCAGATGCATCGACTTCCACGGTAAATGGTTTTGATACGTCCGGTTGCACCAGAATGGGGGCCGAAGCAAAACTGTTCTTCATAAATTCAAATGTGCGCACAGCAGCCTGAGGCCAGGCAGAGAAATTGGTACTCTTTTTTGTCATGTTAGTAAGCGGTTTAGCAATGGTAGAAAAATCTTTGATAAACTTTCTATAATAGTTGGAAAACCCAAGAAACCACTGGAGTGCTTTTAGGTTATCAGGCCGTTCCCATTGCAGCACCACTTGCACCTTAGTGGCATCCATTTTAAACCCTGAAGCAGACAAAATATAACCCAAGAAAGGCAACTCCTGAACTGAAAATACACATTTCTCAAGTTTTCCATAGAGCTTATTTTCCCTGAGAAGCTGTAACACCTGCCTCACATGCTCTAAATGAGTATCAAGGTCGCATGAATAAATGAGAATGTCATCTAGGTACACAATAACGAATTTCCCCAGAACATGCAAGAATACATCATTTATGAAATGTTGAAAAACTGCAGGCGCGTTTGTCAACCCAAATGGCATCACCAAATTTTCAAAATGACCCTCAGGAGTATTAAAAGCCATCTTCCACTCATCACCTTGACGGACTCTTATGAGGTTGTAAGCCCCCTGAGGTCAAGCTTGGAAAACCAGTTAGCACCAGCCACCTGGTTGAACAAATCAGGTATCAGTGGCATAGGGTATGGATCACGAACCGTAATCTGGTTTAACTCCCTGAAATCTAGACAGGGGTGTAGTCCACCATCTTTCTTTTTAATGAAGAAGAACCCCGCTGCCACCGGCGAGGACGAAGGCCTGATGTGCCCTTTGCTCAGACTCTCAGCAATGTAATCTTTTAAAGCTTGCTTCTCAGGACCAGAGATGTTGAACATCCTTGCTTTCGGCAATTTAGCCCCTGGTTTAAACCTAATAGTACAGTCATAGGGGCGATGTGGTGGCAATTCTGTGCAACCCTTCTCTGAGAACACATCCGCAAAATCCAGCAGTGACTCAGGAGTGCTTGGAGTCACAGCGGACACACATGTGGCCAGGCAATTCTCCTGGCAAAATCCACTCCACTGAATTATGTCCTGAGTTTTCCAGTTAATAACCGGGTTATGCATAGATAACCATGGAAAACCCAGAACCATTTGTGCAGGAAGATTACTGAGCACCCTACTGTTATGACCTGGTGGTTAAGAGGCCACACTGATATGACCTGGTGGCTAAAACGCAACATGGAATGAGCTCTGAGAAGGTGGTATCTCTACTGACCGCAGTCCCTAATCCTAACAACAACACTAGTAATAGCCGTGGGATGTTCCTGACTCTCCCTAGACACCTCTTCACAGCCTAAGAACTAATTACCCCTAAAGAAGGAAATAGAAAGCTATCTTGCCTCAGAGAAAACCCCAAAAGGAAAGACAGCCCCCCACAAATATTGACTGTGAGTGGAGAGGGAAATGACGTACACAGAAATGAAATCAGATTTAAGCAAAGGAGGCCAATACTAAACTTGATAGACAGAGAGAAAAGGATACTGTGCGGTCAGTATTAAAAACTAGGGTTGAGCGAAACGGGTCGGCCATTTTCAGAAGTCGCCAACTTTTGGCAAAGTCGGGTTTCATGAAACCCGACCCCTGTATGGGGTCGGCCATGAGGTCGGCGATCTTCTGAATCTGGTATCGGAATTCCGATACCAAGTTCCGATATGTTTGCGATATCGGAAATCGGTATCGGAATCCACATTTAAGTGTAAAATAAAGAATTAAAATAAAAAATATTGATATACTCACCTCTCCGACGCAGCCTGCACCTTACCGAGGGAACCGGCAGCCTTCTTTGCTTAAAATGAGCGCGTGAATGGCCTTAGATGACGTCACGGCTTGTGATTGGTCGCGGCCGCCCATGTGACCACCACGCGACCAATCACAAGCCGTGATGTAATTCTCAGGTCCTAAATTCCTAATTCTAGGAATTTAGGACCTAAGAATTACGTCACGGCTTGTGATTGGTCGCGTGGCGGTCACATGGGCAGCCGCGACCAATCACAAGCCGTGACGTCATCTAAGGCCATTCACGCGCTAATTCTTAAGAAGGAAGGCTGCCGGAAAGAAGCAGGGTGAGTATATACCTAATAGGAGTATACTCACCCTCGGCTTCTTTCCGGCAGCCTTCCTTCCTAAGAATGAGCGCGTTCAGGGCCTTAGATGACGTCACGGCTTGTGATTGGTCGCGGCCGCCCATGTGACCGCCACGCGACCAATCACAAGCCGTGACGTAATTCTCAGGTCCTAAATTCCTAGAATTAGGAATTTAGGACCTGAGAATTACATCACGGCTTGTGATTGGTCGCGTGGCAGTCACATGGGTGGCCGCGACCAATCAGAAGCCGTGACGTCATCTAAGGCCATTCACGCGCGCATTTTAAGCAAAGAAGGCTGCCGGTTCCCTCGGTAAGGTGCAGGCTGCGTCGGAGAGGTGAGTATATCAATATTTTTTATTTTAATTCTTTATTTTACACATTAATATGGATCCCAGGGCCTGAAGGAGAGTTTCCTCTCCTTCAGACCCTGGGAACCATAGTATCCCATTGCACTGCATTGGGTTTCGTGTTTCGGCCAACCCCGACCCCGACTTTTTTATAGGATCGGCCGATTTCACTCGACCCGACTTTTGAGAAGGTCGTTTTTCGTGAAACCCGACCCGATCCTATAAAAATAAAAGTCGCTCAACCCTATTAAAAGCTACAAAATCCACGCAGAGTTTACAAAAATGAACTCCACACCGACTCACGGTGTGGAGGGGCAAATCTGCTTTCCCAGAGCTTCCAGCTAGCCTCAATATGACATAGTGACAAGCTGGACAAAAAGAGACATATTTGCAGAGCAATAGAGTCCAAGCAAATGGACAAACAAGAACTAGCAAAAACTTATCTTTTGCTGACAAGGACAGGCCATATGAGAAATCCAAGGAGAGAACCAAATCCAACCAAGAACATTGACAGCTGGCATGAACTAAAGCCCAGAGCAGGTTTAAATAACAAACCCAGGCAAGGCGATTAGTGAAGGCAGCTGCTACAGCTACCTAAAGGAGCAGCAGTTCTGTTGTGAATTCTGTTTTTGGGCTCCCTCTGGTGGCTACTGGTGGTACTGGTTGACTTTTGTCTTGTGTTTCCAGTGCACCTGTTTTCATCAGGAAATTGGGAGTTTCCTATTTAGTCTGGCTTCTGAGTCACTCTAGCGCCGGCAATCAATGTTACCAGAGCACCCTGTTGCTTGCTACCTGCTCCAAGTCTGCAATTAAGCTAAGTTGAATTTTTTGGCATTTTTTGTGTTTGTTTTGTCCAGCATGCATTTGTATTTCTCGTGCTGCTGGAAGCTCTAGTGATCTGAAATTACTACTCCGGTGTCATGAGTTGATTACGGAGTCAAGGTAGTTTCAGAATGGCTCCTTAGGGTTTTGAGGTAACCGCGAAGTCCTCTTTTGTATTTTCTGCTATCTAGTCAGAGGGCCTCACTTTGCTGAATCTATATTCATATTGCGTTTGTGTTTTCCTCTTGCCTAACCGTTATTATATGTGGGGGGGCTACTATAACTTTTGGGGTTTCCCTGGAGGCAAGCCAGGTCTGTGTATTCCTCTTCTAGGGGCAGCTAGATCTCCGGCTGGCGCGAGGTGTCTAGGGATAAAACATAGGCACACCCCCTGGCTACTTTTATTTGCGTGTTAGGTTCAGCATCGCGGTTACCTGAGATACCATCTTCCTAGAGCTAGTCCGTTTTTGCCCGTGTCCCTGCCATTGGGAATCATGACAGTATTGCCGGCCATAATGTATTAAAGGTATTGGCTAAAGAAGGAGAGAAAATAAAAGAAGTTTCTGACACTTTTTTTTTTTTTTTTTTTACTCAGAAGTTCTGTCTAGCCATAATTGCCATCTGCTGTTTTTTTTTTTTTTCTTCTCTTAACCCCTGAATGGCTCAGATCTCTGCTGTTGAGAAATGGATATCCAGAGTTTAGCTTCAAATCTTAATACTCTTGCCTCTAAGGTTCAAAATATCCAAGACTATGTTATAAATGCTCCTATGTCTGAACCCAAGATCCCTATACCTGAGTTCTTTTCTGGAGATAGATCTCGTTTTCTGAATTTTAAGCACAATTGTAAATTGTATCTTTCTCTGAGATCTCGCTCCGCTGGAGAGCCCGCTCAGCAGGTTAGAATTGTTATTTCCTTGTTGCAGGGTGACCCCCAGAATTGGGCATTTGCATTGGCACCAGGGGATCCTGCGCTGCTCAATGTGGATGCGTTTTTTCTGGCACTGGGGTTGCTCTATGAGCAACCTAATTTGGAGATTCAGGCTGAAAAGGCCTTGATAGCCCTCTCTCAAGGGCATGATGAAGCTGAAATATATTGTCAAAAATTTCGAAAATGGTCGGTGCTTACTCAGTGGAATGAGTGCGCCCTGGCGGCGAATTTCAGAGAAGGTCTCTCTGACGCCGTTAAAGATGTCATGGTGGGGTTTCCTACGCCCACAGGTCTGAATGAATCCATAACTATGGCTATTCAGATTGATCGGCGTTTACGGGAGCGCAAACCTGTGCACCATTTGGCGGTGTCTTCTGAGCAGACACCGGAGATTATGCAATGTGATAGAATTCTGTCCAGAAGTGAACGGCAGAATTATAGGCGTAAAAATGGGTTGTGCTTCTACTGTGGTGATTCTGCTCATGTTATATCAGCATGCTCTAAACGCACAAAAAAGGTTGATAATTCTTTTGCAATTGGCACCTTACAGTCTAAGTTTATTTTGTCTGTAACTTTGATCTGTTCATTATCAACTATTACTGTGGATGCCTATGTGGATTCTGGCGCTTCCTTGAGTCTTATGGATTTGTCCTTTGCCAGACGCTGTGGGTTTAGCCTAGAGCCTTTGGAAGTTCCTAGCCCTCTGAAGGGTATCGACTCCACACCATTGGCTAGGAATAAACCACAATACTGGACACAAGTGACTATGTGTATGACTCCTGACCATCGGGAGGTGATTCGCTTCCTTGTGTTGCATAACTTGCATGATGTCTTAGTGCTTGGATTGCCATGGTTGCAAACTCATAATCCAGTCCTTGACTGGAAAACAATGTCTGTGTTAAGTTGGGGATGTCAGGGGGCTCATGGGGAAGTACCTTTGGTTTCCATTGCTTCATCTACTCCCTCTGAAATTCCGGCATTTTTGTCTGATTATTGTGATGTGTTTGAGGAGCCTAAACTTAGTTCTCTCCCCCCTCACAGGGATTGCGATTGTGCTATAGACTTGATTCCGGGCAGCAAGTTTCCCAAGGGTCGTTTGTTCAATCTATCTGTGCCTGAGCATGCTGCTATGCAGGAGTACAGTTAGGTCCATATATATTTGGACAGAGACAACATTTTTCTAATTTTGGTTATAGACATTACCACAATGAATTTTAAACAAAACAATTCAGATGCAGTTGAAGTTCAGACTTTCAGCTTTCATTTGAGGGTATCCACATTAAAATTGGATGAAGGGTTTAGGAGTTTCAGCTCCTTAACATGTGCCACCCTGTTTTTAAAGGGACCAAAAGTAATTGGACAGATTAAATAATTTTAAATAAAATGTTAATTTCTAGTACTTGGTTGAAAACCCTTTGTTGGCAATGACGGCCTGAAGTCTTGAACTCATAGACATCACCAGACGCTGTGTTTCCTCCTTTTTGATGCTCTGCCAGGCCTTCACTGTGGTGGCTTTCAGTTGCTGTTTGTTTGTGGGCCTTTCTGTCTGAAGTTTAGTCTATAACAAGTGAAATGCAAGCTCAATTGGGTTGAGATCAGGTGACTGACTTGGCCATTCAAGAATATTCCACTTCTTTGCCTTAATATACTCCGCGTTGCTTTGGCTTTATGTTTTGGGTCATTGTCCATCTGTAGTATGAAACAACGACCAATCAGTTTGGCTGCATTAGACTGGATCTAAGCACGCAGTATGTCTCTGAATACCTCAGAATTCATTCGGCTGCTTCTGTCCTGTGTCACATCATCAATAAACACTAGTGACCCAGTGCCACTGGCAGCCATGCATGCCAAAGCCATCACACTGCCCCTGCCGTGTTTTACAGATGATGTGGTATGCTTTGGATCATGAGCTGTACCACGCCTTCGCCATACTTTTCTCTTTCCATCATTCTGGCAGAGGTTGATCTTGGTTTCATCTTTCCAAAGAATGTTCTTCCAGAACTGTGCTGGCTTTTTTAGATGTTTTTTAGCAAAGTCCAGTCTAGCCTTTTTATTCTTGATGCTTATGAGTGGCTTGCACCGTGCAGTGAACCCTCTGTATTTACTTTCATGCAGTCTTCTCTTTATGTTAGATTTGGATTTTGATACGCCGACCTCCTGGAGAGTGTTGCTCACTTGGTTGGCTGTTGTGAAGGGATTTCTCTTCACCATGGAGATTATTCTGCGATCATCCACCACTGTTGTCTTCCGTGGGCGCCCATATCTTTTTGCATTGATGAGTTCACCAGTGCTTTTTTTCTTTCTCAGGATGTACCAAACTGTGGATTTTGCTACTCCTAATATTGTAGCAATTTCTCGGATGGGTTTTTCTGTTTTTGCAGCTTAAGGATTGCTTGTTTCACCTACATAAAGAGCTCCTTTGACCGCATGTTTACGTCACAGCAAAACCTTCCAAATGCAAGCATCACACATCAAATCAACTCCAGGCCTTTTATCTGTTTAATTGAGAATGACATAACGAAGGGATTGCCCACACCTGTCCATGAAATAGCCTTGGAGTCAATTGTCCAATTACTTTTGGTCCCTTTAAAAACAGGGTGGCACATATTAAGGAGCTCAAACACCTAAACCCTTCATCCAATTTTAATGTGGATACCCTCAAATGAAAGCTGAATGTCTGAGCTTCAACTGCATCTGAATTGTTTTGTTTAAATTTCATTGTGCTAATGTCTATAACCAAAATAAAAAAAATGTTGTCTCTGTCCAAATATATATGGACCTAACTGTATATTAAGGAGTCCTTGGAAAAGGGACATATCCATCCATCCTCATCCCCTTTAGGAGCAGGTTTTTTTTTCGTGGGTAAAAAAGATGGCTCCCTGAGGCCCTGTATTGATTATCGCCTGTTGAATAAGATTACAGTCAAATACCAGTATCCATTGCCACTATTGACTGATTTATTTGCTCGTATTAAAGGGGCAAAGTGGTTCTCTAAGGTTGATCTTCGGGGTGCGTATAATTTGGTGCGGATTAAGCAGGGAGATGAGTGGAAAACTGCATTTAATACGCCCGAGGGCCATTTTGAGTATTTGGTAATGCCTTTTGGTCTTTCTAATGCTCCTTCAGTCTTTCAGTCCTTTATGCACGATATTTTCCGTAAATACCTGGATAAATTTATGATTGTGTATTTGGATGATATTTTGATTTTTTCGGATGACTGGGAGTCGCATGTTCAACAGGTTAGGAAGGTTTTTCAGGTTTTGCGGTCCAATTCTCTGTTTGTAAAGGGTTCAAAGTGTATCTTTGGGGTTCAGAAGATCTCCTTATTGGGGTATATTTTTTCCCCTTCTTCTGTTGAGATGGATCCTGTCAAGGTTCGGGCTATTTGTGATTGGACGCAGCCTACTTCCCTGAAGAGTCTTCAGAAGTTCTTGGGCTTTGCTAATTTCTATCGTCGATTTATAACTGGGTTTTCAAGTGTTGCTAAACCTCTGACTGATTTGACTAAGAAGGGTGCTGATGTTGCCAATTGGTCCTCTGCGGCTGTGGAGGCCTTTCGGGAGCTTAAGCGCCGCTTTTCTTCTGCCCCTGTGTTGCGCCAGCCTGATGTTTCGCTCCCTTTTCAGGTTGAGGTTGATGCTTCCGAGATTGGAGCGGGGGCGGTTTTGTCGCAGAAAAGTCCCGATTGCTCAGTGATGAGACCATGTGCATTCTTCTCTCGAAAATTTTCGCCCGCCGAGCGAAATTATGATGTCGGTAATCGGGAGCTCTTGGCTATGAAGTGGGCATTTGAGGAGTGGCGTCATTGGCTTGAGGGTGCTAGACATCAGGTGGTGGTCTTGACTGATCACAAGAATCTGATTTACCTTGAGTCTGCCAGGCGTCTGAATCCTAGACAGGCGCGCTGGTCATTGTTTTTCTCTCGGTTTAATTTTGTGGTTTCATACTTGCCGGGCTCGAAAAATGTGAAGGCAGATGCTCTTTCTAGGAGTTTTGAGCCTGACTCCTCTGGTGATTCGGAGCCTACGGGTATCCTTAAGGATGGAGTGATTGTGTCTGCTGTCTCCCCAGACTTGCGACGTGCTTTGCAGGAGTTTCAGACTGATAGGCCTGATCGTTGTCCGTCTGGGAGATTGTTTGTTCCAGATGAGTGGACCAGTAGAGTCATCTGAGAGGTTCATTCTTCTGTGTTGGCGGGCCACCCTGGAATTTTTGGTACCAGAGATTTGGTGGCCAGGTCCTTCTGGTGGCCTTCCCTGTCTCGGGATGTGCGTACCTTTGTACAGTCTTGTGATGTTTGCGCTCGGGCCAAGCCTTGCTGTTCTCGGGCTAGTGGATTGTTGTTGTCCCTGCCTATTCCGAAGAGGCCGTGGACGCACATCTCTATGGACTTTATCTCGGACCTCCCGGTTTCTCAGAAAATGTCCGTCATTTGGGTGGTGTGTGACCGTTTTTCTAAGATGGTTCATTTGGTACCCTTGCCCAAATTGCCTTCTTCATCGGAGTTGGTTCCTTTATTTTTTCAGAATGTGGTTCGCTTACATGGTATCCCAGAAAACATCGTGTCTGATAGAGGATCTCAATTTGTGTCTAGGTTCTGGCGAGCGTTCTGTGCCAGGATGGGCATTGATTTGTCTTTTTCATCTGCGTTCCATCCTCAGACTAATGGCCAGACGGAGCGAACTAATCAGACTTTGGAGACTTATTTGAGGTGTTTTGTGTCTGCTGATCAGGATGATTGGGTCACCTTTTTGCCGTTGGCAGAATTTGCCCTCAATAATCGGGCCAGTTCTGCTACTCTGGTTTCTCCTTTCTTTTGCAATTCTGGGTTTCACCCTCGTTTTTCATCTGGTCAGGTGGAATCTTCGGATTGTCCTGGAGTGGATTCTGTGGTGGATAGACTGCACCAGATTTGGAGTCATGTGGTGGACAATTTGAAGTTGTCTCAGGAGAAGACTCAGCAGTTTGCTAATCGTCGTCGTCGTGTGGGTCATCGTCTCCGTGTTGGAGACTTGGTGTGGTTGTCTTCTTGTTTTGTCCCTATGAAGGTCTCTTCTCCTAAGTTCAAACCTCGGTTCATAGGTCCTTATAAGATTTTGGAGATTCTTAATCCTGTATCTTTTCGTTTGGACCTTCCAGCATCTTTCACCATTCATAATGTCTTCCATAGGTCGTTGTTGCGGAGGTACGAGGTACCGGTTGTTCCTTCTGTTGAGCCTCCTGCTCCTGTGCTGGTGGAGGGTGAATTGGAGTATGTTGTGGAGAAGATTTTGGACTCTCGCATTTCCAGACGGAGACTTCAATATCTGGTTAAATGGAAGGGATACGGTCAGGAGGATAATTCTTGGGTGACTGCCTCTGATGTTCATGCCTCTGATTTGGTTCGCGCCTTTCATAGGGCGCATCCAGATCGCCCTGGTGGTTCTCATGAGGGTTTGGTGCCCCCTCATTAAGGGGGGGTACTGTTGTGAATTCTGTTTTTGGGCTCCCTCTGGTGGCTACTGGTGGTACTGGTTGACTTTTGTCTTGTGTTTCCAGTGCACCTGTTTTCATCAGGAAATTGGGAGTTTCCTATTTAGTCTGGCTTCTCAGTCACTCTAGCGCCGGCAATCAATGTTACCAGAGCACCCTGTTGCTTGCTACCTGCTCCAAGTCTGCAATTCAGCTAAGTTGAATTTTTTGGCATTTTTTGTGTTTGTTTTGTCCAGCATGCATTTGTATTTCTCATGCTGCTGGAAGCTCTAGTGATCTGAAATTACTACTCCGGTGTCATGAGTTGATAACGGAGTCAAGGTAGTTTCAGGATGGCTCCTTAGGGTTTTGAGGTAACCGCGAAGTCCTCTTTTGTATTTTCTGCTATCTAGTCAGAGGGCCTCACTTTGCTGAATCTATATTCATATTGCGTTTGTGTTTTCCTCTTGCCTAACCGTTATTATATGTGGGGAGCTACTATAACTTTTGGGGTTTCCCTGGAGGCAAGCCAGGTCTGTGTATTCCTCTTCTAGGGGCAGCTAGATCTCCGGCTGGCGCGAGGTGTCTAGGGATAAAACATAGGCACACCCCCTGGCTACTTTTATTTGAGTGTTAGGTTCAGCATCGCGGTTACCTGAGATACCATCTTCCTAGAGCTAGTCCGTTTTTGCCCGTGTCCCTGCCATTGGGAATCATGACACAGTTCCACTCGAAACCACCAGAGGGAGCCCAAGGGCAGAACTCACAAAAATACCATTAGCAACCACAGGAGGGAGCTCCAGAACGGAATTCACAACAGTACCCCCCCCTTGAGGAGGGGTCACCGAACCCTCACCAGAGCTCCCAGGCCGATCAGGACGAGCCAAATGGAAAGCACGAACCAAATCGGCAGCATGAACATCGGAGGCAACAACCCAAGAATTATCCTCCTGGCCATAACCCTTCCACTTGACCAGATACTGAAGCTTCCGCCTCGAAAAACGAGAATCCAAAATCTTCTCCACCACATATTCTAATTCCCCCTCAACCAACACCGGAGCAGGAGTATCAACGGAGGGAACCATAGGTACCACATATCTCCGCAACAAGGATCTATGGAACACATTATGAATGGAAAAAGAAGCTGGAAGGGCCAAACGAAAAGACACCGGATTGATAATTTCAGAAATCTTATAAGGCCCAATAAAGCGAGGCTTGAACTTAGGGGAAAAAACCTTCATAGGAACATGACGAGAAGACAACCAGACCAAATCCCCAACACGAAGCCGGGGACCAACACACCGATGACGGTTAGCAAAACGTTGAGCCTTTTCCTGAGACAACGTCAAATTGTCCACCACATGAGTCCAAATTTGCTGCAACCTGTCCACCACAGAATCCACACCAGGACAGTCAGAAGGCTCAAGCTGCCCCGAAGAAAAAAGAGGATGAAAAGTTACAAAAGAAAGGCGAAACCAAGGTAGCCGAACTAGCCCGATTATTAAGGGCAAACTCGGCCAACGGCAAAAAGGTCACCCAATCATCCTGATCAGCAGACACGAAGCATCTCAAGTAGGTTTCCAAGGTCTGATTGTTTCGCTCCGTTTGGCCATTTGTCTGAGGATGAATTGCTGAAGAAAAAGACAAATCAATGCCCATTCTAGCACAAAAGGACCGCCAAAACCTAGAAACGAACTGGGAACCTCTGTCAGACACAATATTCTCTGGAATACCATGCAAACGAACCACATGCTGAAAAAATAATGGAACCAAATCAGAGGAGGAAGGCAACTTAGGCAACAGTACCAAATGGACCATCTTAGAAAACCGGTCACAAACCACCCAGATGACAGACATCTTCTGAGAAACAGGAAGATCAGAAATAAAATCCATGGAAATATGCGTCCAGGGCCTCTCAGGAATAGGCAAAGGCAAAAGCAATCCATTGGCACAGGAACAGCAAGGCTTAGCCCGAGCACAGGTCCCACAGGACTGCACAAACGAACACACATCCCACGACAAGGAAGGCCACCAAAAGGACCTAGCCACCAAATCTCTGGTACCAAAAATCCCAGGGTGACCAGCCAACACCGATCAATGAACCTCAGAAATTACCCTGCTAGTCCATCTATCAGGAACAAACAGTTTCCCCACTGGACAGCGGTCAGGTTTATCAACCTGAAACTCCTGAAGTACACGCCGCAAATCCGGTGAGATGGCAGAAAGAATCACCCCCTCCTTGAGGATCCCAGCCGGCTCAAGAACTCCCAGAGAATCAGGCAAAAAACTCCTAGAAAGGGCATCAGCCTTCACATTCTTAGATCCCGGAATAAACGAGACCACAAAATCAAAACGTGAGAAAAACAGAGACCACTGAGCTTGTCTAGGATTCAACCGCTTAGCTGACTCGAGGTAAATCAGATTCTTATGATCAGTCACGACCACCACGCGATGCTTGGCTCCCTCAAGCCAATGTTGCCACTCCTCAAATGCCCACTTCATAGCCAACAACTCCCGATTGCCGACATCATAATTACTCAGCAGGCGAAAACGTTCTGGAGAAGAAAGCACATGGTTTCATCAACGAGCCATCAGAATTTCTCTGAGACAAAACGGCCCCTGCCCCAATCTCAGAAGCATCAACCTCAACCTGAAAAGGGAGAGAAACATCTGGCTGACGCAACACAGGGGCAGAAGTAAAACGACGTTTAAGCTCCTGAAAGGCCTCAACAGCCGCAGAGGACCAATTCATCACATCAGCGCCCTTCCTCGTCAAATCAGTCAGAGGCTTCACCACACTAGAAAAATTAGCAAAAAAGCGGCGATAAAAATTGGCAAAGCCCAAAAATTTCTGAAGGCTCTTTACAGATGTAGGTTGAGTCCAATCATGAATGGCCTGGACTTTAACAGGGTCCATTTCAATAGCCGAGGGAGAAAAAATGAAACCCAAAAAAGAAACCTTCTGAACTCCAAAGAGGCACTTAGACCCCTTCACAAACAACGCATTAGCACGAAGGACCTGAAATACCATCTTAACCTGCTTCACATGAGACTTCCAATCATCGGAAAAAAACAAAATATCATCCAAATACACAATCATGAATTTATCCAGATAATTCCGGAAAATATCATGCATAAAGGACTGAAATACCGATGGAGCATTAGAGAGTCCGAATGGCATCACAAGATATTCAAAATGGCCTTCGGGCATATTAAATGCTGTTTTCTGTTATGGTTCTCAATGGCAAGAGAACATAGCCCAGCAAACATAAGTCCTAGCTCTTGGAAGGATGGAAACTAAACTGACCATGAACTAAACCTGCCGCACAACTAACAGTAGCCGGGTAGCGTTGCCTACGTTTTTTATCCCTAGACGCCCAGCGCCGGCCGGAGGACTAACTAATCCTGGCAGAGGAAAATATAGTCCTGGCTCACCTCTAGAGAAATTTCCCCGATAGGCAGACAGAGGCCCCCACATATATTGGCGGTGATTTTAGATGAAATGACAAACGTAGTATGAAAATAGGTTTAGCAAAATTGAGGTCCGCTTACTAGATAGCAGGAAGACAGAAAGGGCACTCTCATGGTCAGCTGAAAACCCTATCAAAATACCATCCTGAAATTACTTTAAGACTCTAGCATTAACTCATAACATCAGAGTGGCAATTTCAGATCACAAGAGCTTTCCAGACACAGAAACGAAACTACAGCTGTGAACTGGAACAAAATGCAAAAACAAACGAGGACTAAAGTCCAACTTAGCTGGGAGTTGTCTAGCAGCAGGAACATGCACAGAAAGGCTTCTGATTACAATGTTGACCGGCATGGAAGTGACAGAGGAGCAAGGTTAAATAGCGACTCCCACATCCTGATGGAAACAGGTGAACAGAGGGGATGATGCACACCAGTTCAATTCCACCAGTGGCCACCGGGGGAGCCCAAAATCCAATTTCACAACAGTTTTCCATTCATCACCTTGTTTAATAGGCACAAGATTATACGCCCCTCGAAGGTCGATTTTAGTAAACCAACTGGCACCCTTAATCCGAGCAAACAAATCAGAAAGTAAAGGTAAAGGGTACTGGAATTTGACAGTGATCTTATTGAGAAGGCAATAATCTATACAGGGTCTCAAGGAGCCATCCTTCTTGGCAACAAAAAAAAATCCCGCTCCCAACGGTGACGAAGACGGGCGAATATGCCCCTTCTCCAAGGATTCCTTTACATAACTCCGCATAGCGGCATGCTCTGGCACAGACAGATTGAAAAGTCAGCTCTTAGGGAACTTACAGCCAGGAATCAAATTAATGGCACAATCGCAGTCCCTATGAGGAGGCAGGGAACTGGACTTGGGCTCATCAAATATATCCTGGAAATCCGACAAAAACTCAGGAACTTCAGAAGAAGGGGACGAGGAAATGGACATCAAAGAAATATCACTATGTATCCCCTGACAACCCCAACCAGTTACAGACATAGATCTCCAATCCAGCACTGGATTATGTACCTGTAACCATGGAAAATCCAGTACAACAACATCATGCAAATTATGCAACACCAAAAAGCGAATATTTTCCTGATGTGCTGGAGCCATGTACATGGTTAACTGTGTCCAATACTGAGGTTTATTCTCGGCCACTGGCGTAGCATCAATCCCCCTTAAGGGAATACGGCTCTGCAAAGGCTCCAAGGAAAAACCACAGCGCTTGGCAAATTCTAAGTCCATTAAGTTCAGGGCAGCGCCAGAATCCACAAATGCCATAACAGAAAAGGACGACAATGAGCAAATCAGGGTAACAGACAAGAGAAATTTAGGCTGTACAGTACTAATGGTAACAGACCCAGGGACCCTCTTAGTACGCTTAGGGCAATCAGAAATAGCATGAGCAGAATCACCACAGTAAAAACACAGGCCATTCTGACGTCTGAATTTCTGCCTTTCTGCTCTAGTCAAAATCCTATCACATTGCATAGGCTCAGGACTCTGCTCAGAGGACACTGCCATATGGTGCACTGTCATGATCTCAATGGCAAGAGAACATAGCATAAGCATATATAGGAACTAGCTCTTGGAAGATGGGAACTGAGCTGACCATGAACTAAACCTAACGCACAACTAGCAGTGGCCGGGTAGCATGCCTACGTTGATTCTAGATGCCCAGCCCAGCCGGAGGACTAAATAAAGCTAGCAGAGGAAAATATTAGTCCTAGCTCACCTCTAGAGAAATACCCCGAAAGGAGACAGAGGCCCCCCACATGTATTGGCGGTGAGTTGAGAAGAAATAACAAACGTAGTATGAAAATAGGTTTAGCAAATTTGAGGTCCACTTACTACATAGCAGAAGACAGAAAGGACACTTTCATGGTCAGCTGAAAACCCTATCAAAAACACCATCCAGAAATTACTTTAAAACTCTGGCATTAACTCATAACACCAGAGTGGCAATTCCCGTTCACAAGAGCTTTCCAGACACAGTAACGAAACTACAGCTGTGAACTGGAACAAAATGCAAAAACAAACATGGACAAGAGTCCAACTTATCTAGTAGTTGTCTAGGAGCAGGAACAAGCACAGAGAGGCTTCTGATAACATTGTTGACCGGCAAGCAACTAACAGAGCAGCAAGGTTATATAGCGACTCCCACATCTTGATGGGAACAGGTGAACAGAGAAGATGAAGACACCAGTTCAATTCCACCAGTAGCCACCGGGGGAGCCCAGAATCCAAATTCACAACAGTACCCCCCCCTCAAGGAGGGGGCACCGAACCCTCACCAGAACCACCAGGGCGATCAGGATGGGCCCTATGAAAGGCACGAACCAGATCGGAGGCATGAACATCAGATGCATTCACCCAAGAATTATCCTCCTGGCCGTATCCCTTCCACTTGACCAGATACTGGAGTCTCCGTCTGGAAACACGAGAGTCCAAGATTTTCTCCACAACGTACTCCAACTCACCCTCAACCAACACCGGAGCAGGAGGCTCAACGGAAGGCACAACCGGTACCTCATACCTGCGCAATAATGACCGATGAAAAACGTTATGAATAGAAAAGGATGCAGGGAGGTCCAAACGGAAGGAAACAGGGTTAAGAATCTCCAATATCTTATACGGGCCGATAAACCGAGGCTTAAACTTAGGAGAAGAGACCCTCATAGGGACAAAACGAGAAGACAACCACACCAAATCCCCAACAGAAAGCCGAGGACCAACACGACGGTGGCGGTTGGCAAAAAGCTGAGTCTTCTCCTGGGACAACCTCAAATTGTCCACCACCTGCCCCCAGATCTGATGCAATCTCTCCACCACAGCATCCACTCCAGGACAATCCGAAGATTCCACCTGACCAGAGGAAAATCGAGGATGAAACCCCGAATTACAGAAAAACGGGGACACCAAAGTGGCAGAGCTGGCCCGATTATTGAGAGCGAACTCCGCCAATGGCAAAAAAGCAACCCAATCATCCTGGTCAGCAGACACAAAACACCTCAGATATGTCTCCAGGGTCTGATTAATCCGCTCGGTCTGGCCATTCGTCTGAGGATGGAAAGCGGACGAAAAAGATAAATCTATGCCCATCCTAGCACAGAATGCCCGCCAAAATCTAGACACGAATTGGGTCCCTCTGTCAGAAACGATATTCTCAGGAATACCATGCAAACGAACAACATTTTGAAAAAACAGAGGAACCAACTCGGAAGAAGAAGGTAACTTGGGCAGAGGAACCAAATGGACCATCTTAGAAAAACGGTCACACACCACCCAGATGACAGACATCTTCTGAGAAACAGGCAGATCTGAAATAAAATCCATCGAGATGTGCGTCCAAGGCCTCTTAGGAATAGGCAAGGGCAACAATAATCCACTAGCCCGAGAACAACAAGGCTTGGCCCGAGCACAAACGTCACAAGACTGCACAAAGCCTCGCACATCTCGTGACAGGGAAGGCCACCAGAAGGACCTTGCCACCAAATCCCTGGTACCAAAAATGCCAGGATGACCTGCCAACGCAGAAGAATGAACCTCAGAGATGACTCTACTGGTCCAATCATCAGGAACAAACAGTTTATCAGGTGGGCAACGATCAGGTCTCTCCGCCTGAAACTCCTGCAAGGCCCGCCGCAGGTCTGGAGAAACGGCTGACAATACCACTCCATCCTTAAGGATACCTGTGGGCTCAGAGTTACCAGGCGAGTCAGGCTCAAAACTCCTAGAAAGGGCATCCGCCTTAACATTCTTAGAACCCGGTAGGTATGACACCACAAAATTAAACCGAGAGAAAAATAATGACCAGCGCGCCTGTCTAGGATTCAGGCGCCTGGCGGTCTCAAGATAAATCAAATTTTTGTGGTCAGTCAATACCACCACCTGATGTCTGGCCCCCTCAAGCCAATGGCGCCACTCCTCAAAAGCCCACTTCATGGCCAAAAGCTCCCGATTCCCAACATCATAATTCCGCTCAGCGGGCGAAAATTTACGGGAAAAGAAGGCACAAGGCCTCATCACGGAGCAGTCAGAACTTTTCTGCGACAACACTGCCCCAGCTCCGATCTCAGAAGCGTCGACCTCAACCTGAAAAGGTAGAGCAACATCAGGCTGACGCAACACAGGGGCAGAGGAAA
The DNA here is from genome assembly GCF_051348905.1 of Ranitomeya variabilis. Classification (NCBI taxonomy): domain Eukaryota; kingdom Metazoa; phylum Chordata; class Amphibia; order Anura; family Dendrobatidae; genus Ranitomeya; species Ranitomeya variabilis. The sequence continues at coordinate 23,275,883 of NC_135236.1, read as the reverse complement.
AACGGCGCTTAAGCTCCCGAAAGGCCTCCACAGCATCAGGGGACCAATCAGCAACATCAGCACCCTTCTTAGTCAAATCGGTCAATGGCTTAGCAATATCCGAAAAACCAGCAATAAATCGACGATAAAAGTTAGCAAAGCCCAAAAATTTCTGAAGACTCTTAAGAGAAGAGGGCTGCGTCCAATCACAAATAGCTTGAACCTTGACAGGATCCATTTCAATGGAAGAGGGGGAAAAAATATATCCCAAAAAGGAAATCCTCTGTACCCCAAAAACACACTTAGAACCCTTCACACACAAAGAATTAGACCGCAAAACCTGAAAAACCCTCCTGACTTGCTGGACATGAGAGTCCCAGTCATCCGAAAAAATCAGAATATCATCCAGATACACAATCATAAATTTATCCAAATAATCGCGAAAAATATCATGCATAAAGGACTGGAAAACTGACGGAGCATTAGAAAGACCAAAAGGCATCACTAAATACTCAAAGTGGCCCTCGGGCGTATTAAATGCGGTTTTCCACTCATCCCCCTGCCTGATTCGCACCAAATTATACGCCCCACGAAGGTCAATCTTAGAGAACCACTTGGCCCCCTTTATGCGAGCAAACAAATCAGTCAGCAACGGCAATGGGTATTGATATTTAACAGTGATTTTATTCAAAAGCCGATAATCAATACATGGTCTCAAAGAGCCGTCTTTTTTTGACACAAAGAAAAAACCGGCTCCTAAGGGAGATGACGATGGACGAATATGTCCCTTTTCCAAGGACTCCTTTATATATTCTCGCATAGCAGCATGTTCAGGCACAGACAGATTAAATAAACGACCCTTTGGGTATTTACTACCCGGGATTAAATCTATGGCACAATCGCACTCTCGGTGCGGAGGTAACGAACCAAGCTTGGATTCTTCAAAGACGTCACGATAGTCAGACAGGAACTCAGGAATTTCAGAGGGAATGGATGATGAAATGGAAACCACAGGTACATCCCCATGAGCCCCCTTACATCCCCAGCTCAACACAGACATAGCTCTCCAGTCGAGGACTGGGTTGTGAGATTGCAGCCAAGGCAATCCTAGCACCAAATCATCATGTAGATTATACAGCACCAGAAAGCGAATAATCTCCTGGTGATCCGGATTAATACGCATAGTTACTTGTGTCCAGTATTGTGGTTTATTATTAGCCAATGGGGTGGAGTCAATCCCCTTCAGAGGAATAGAAGTCTCCAAAGGCTCTAAATCATACCCACAGCGTTTGGCAAAGGACCAATCCATAAGACTCAAAGCGGCGCCAGAGTCGACATAGGCGTCCGTGGTAATAGATGACAAAGAGCAAATCAGGGTCACAGATAGAATAAATTTAGACGGTAAGGTGCAAATGGAAACAGATTTACCAAGCTTTTTAGTGCGCTTAGAGCATGCTGATATAACATGAGTAGAATCACCACAATAGAAACACAACCCATTTTTCCGTCTAAAATTCTGCCGCTCGCTTCGGGACAGAATTCTATCACACTGCATACTCTCTGGCGACTTCTCAGTGGACACCGCCAGATGGTGCACTGGTTTGCGCTCCCGCAAACGCCTATCGATCTGAATAGCCATTGTCATGGACTCATTCAGACCCGCAGGCACAGGGAACCCCACCATAACATCCTTAATGGCATCAGAGAGACCCTCTCTGAAAGTCGCCGCCAGGGCGCACTCATTCCACTGAGTAAGCACAGACCATTTACGGAATCTTTGGCAGTAAATTTCCACTTCATCTTGCCCCTGAGATAGGGACATCAAAGTTTTTTCTGCCTGAAGCTCCAAATGAGGTTCGTCATAAAGCAACCCCAAGGCCAGAAAAAACGCATCCACATTGAGCAACGCAGGATCCCCTGGTGTCAATGAAAAAGCCCAGTCTTGAGGGTCGCCCCGGAGCAAGGAAATCACAATCCTGACCTGCTGTGCAGGGTCTCCAGCAGAGCGAGATTTCAGAGACAAAAATAATTTGCAATTATTTCGAAAATTCTGAAACCCGGATCTATTCCCCGAGAAAAATTCCGGCAAAGGAATTCTCGGCTCAGATACAGGTGCATGACAAACAAAATCTTGCAAATTTTGTACCTTCGTGGCGAGATTATTCAAACCTGCAGTTACACTCTGAAGATCCATTACAAACAGGTGGACACAGAGCCATTCAAGGGTTAAGAGGAGGTAAGAAGCAGCTAGACAGCAATTAAGGGCTAGGCAGCAAAACTCTGAGGGGAAAAAAAAAAAAAAAAAAAAAAAAAATTTCCTTTCAACACTTCTTTTTCTCCTGCTTCAGCCCAAACAATTAACACTTTGCGGGCCGGTCAAACTGTCATGATCTCAATGGCAAGAGAACATAGCATAAGCATATATAGGAACTAGCTCTTGGAAGATGGGAACTGAGCTGACCATGAACTAAACCTAACGCACAACTAGCAGTGGCCGGGTAGCATGCCTACGTTGATTCTAGATGCCCAGCCCAGCCGGAGGACTAAATAAAGCTAGCAGAGGAAAATATTAGTCCTAGCTCACCTCTAGAGAAATACCCCGAAAGGAGACAGAGGCCCCCCACATGTATTGGCGGTGAGTTGAGAAGAAATAACAAACGTAGTATGAAAATAGGTTTAGCAAATTTGAGGTCCACTTACTACATAGCAGAAGACAGAAAGGACACTTTCATGGTCAGCTGAAAACCCTATCAAAAACACCATCCAGAAATTACTTTAAAACTCTGGCATTAACTCATAACACCAGAGTGGCAATTCCCGTTCACAAGAGCTTTCCAGACACAGTAACGAAACTACAGCTGTGAACTGGAACAAAATGCAAAAACAAACATGGACAAGAGTCCAACTTATCTAGTAGTTGTCTAGGAGCAGGAACAAGCACAGAGAGGCTTCTGATAACATTGTTGACCGGCAAGCAACTAACAGAGCAGCAAGGTTATATAGCGACTCCCACATCTTGATGGGAACAGGTGAACAGAGAAGATGAAGACACCAGTTCAATTCCACCAGTAGCCACCGGGGGAGCCCAGAATCCAAATTCACAACAGTGCACCACCTTGCGCTCGCGCAAGCGCCGATCAATCTGAATGGCCAAAGACATTGACTCATTCAGACCAGCAGGCGTAGGAAACCCCACCATAACATCTTTAAGCGCTTCAGAAAGACCCTTTCTGAAAATCACTGCCAGGGCATACTCATTCCATTTTGTGAGCACAGACCACTTTCTAAATTTCTGGCAGTATACTTCTGATGCTTCCTGACCCTGACACAGAGCCAGCAAAGTTCTTTCTGCCTGATCCACAGAATTAGGCTCGTCATACAGCAATCCGAGCGCTTGAAAAAATGTGTCAATATTGAGCAATGCAGGATTTCCTGGCTCAAGGGAGAATGCCCAGTCCTGCGGGTCGCCACGCAGCAAAGAAATAACAATCTTCACCTGCTGAATGGGGTCACCAGAGGAACAATCTGCAATTATTTTTAAAGTTCAAAAATTTAGATCTATCCCCAGAAAATAAATCAGGAATAGGAATTCTAGGCTCTAATACCGGAGTCTGGACAACATAATCTTGGATACTCTGTACCCCTGCAGCGAGTTGATCCACGCGCAAGGACAGACCCTGAACCTCCATATCAGCACCAAAATCCTGAACCACCCAGAGATTAAGGGGAAAAAAAGACAAAACAAGCTACAAAGGAAAAAAAAAATGACTCAGAACTTTCTTTTCCCTCTTTTGAGATGCATTTAACACATTGTGTGCCAGCTGTACTGTTATGACCTGGTGGTTAAGAGGCCACACTGATACGACCTGGTGGCTAAAACGCAACATGGAACGAGCTCTGAGAAGGTGGTATCTCTACTGACCGCAGTCCCTAATCCTAACAACAACACTAGTAATAGCCGTGGGATGTTCCTGACTCTCCCTAGACACCTCTTCACAGCCTAAGAACTAACTACCCCTAAAGAAGGAAATAGAAAGCTATCTTGCCTCAGAAAAAACCCCAAAAGGAAAGACAGCCCCCCACAAATATTGACTTTGAGTGGAGAGGGAAATGACGTACACAGAAATGAAATCAGATTTAAGCAAAGGAGGCCAATACTAAACTTGATAGACAGAGAGAAAAGGATACTGTGCGGTCAGTATTAAAAACTACAAAATCCACGCAGAGTTTACAAAAATGAACTCCACACCGACTCACGGTGTGGAGGGGCAAATCTGCTTTCCCAGAGCTTCCAGCTAGCCTGAATATGACATAGTGACAAGCTGGACAAAAAGAGACATATTTGCAGAACAATAGAGTCCAAGCAAATGGACAATCAAGAACTAGCAAAAACTTATCTTTTGCTGACAAGGACAGGCCATATGAGAAATCCAAGGAGAGAACCAAATCCAACCAAGAACATTGACAGCTGGCATGAACTAAAGCCCAGAGCAGGTTTAAATAACAAACCCAGGCAAGGCGATTAGTGAAGGCAGCTGCTACAGCTACCTAAAGGAGCAGCAGTTCCACTCGAAACCACCAGAGGGAGCCCAAGGGCAGAACTCACAAAAATACCATAAGCAACCACAGGAGGGAGCTCCAGAACGGAATTCACAACACCCTACATGTAATCTGCTCAGAATGTAGGACCCCAATGTGGAGTTTAACCTCAGCCACAAACTCAGTAATCTCCCCCTGTGAGAGAGGGGTAGCATTGATCGTGACCACCCGGATAGGATGACGCAATTTTCCGACCGTGAACCCGGCCGTGCGTGCAAACTCCTCATCAATGAGATTAGTGGCCGAACCACTATCCACATAAACAGTGATTGGCAGCTCTCTGCCAGCGACCATAACTGTGGCAGGGAGCATACATTGAGAGACCACCATGGAGGATATGCATAAGCTCAGATTGGCCTCCTCCACACCCTCTGAGCTTAGTAGATTTTCGCCGTTGCGCTTTTTTTTAGAAAACAGAGGACAAGTATTTACATAATGCCCCTTTTCACCACAGCAAAAACAGAATCCCTGCTTCGTGAGTGAGGGGGCTTGATGACGTGACACCCCTGCAATTTGCATAGAATCCGTGGGCTCACCTGCAGCAAACTCACGTGCACCTACAACCTCCCCCATAGGCGGCGTCTCTAGCGCCCCCTGACGCAAACGCCGATTAATGCAGACAACAAGACTCATGGCAGACTCTAGAGATGCAGGAGTCTCATACATCAGAAGGGCTTGTTTAATCCTTCTCGAAACCCCACATACAAACTGACTCCGCAGCGCCGGGTCATTCCATTGTGTGTCCCCTGCCCAGCGGCGACATTCAGAACAGTAATCCTCCACCATTCGCTGCCCCTGGCAGAGAGCATGTATTTTAGATTCTGCTAGAGCCAATCTGTCAGGATCATCATATATGAGTCCAAGAGCAGAAAAAAAACTCTGTGCTGAGTTAAATGCAGCTGAATCAGAAGGTAATGAAAATGACCATGCTTGGGGGTCTCCTTTCAGTAATGAGAAAACCAAGCCCACACGCTGAGCCTCATTACCTGAGGAAAGCGGGCGCATACGAAAATACAATTTGCAAGCTTCACGGAAAACAACAAATTTACTGCGTTCCCCAGCAAACCTCTCAGGTAAAGGGATTTTTGGCTCTGCAACTCTACCTGCAGTTTCCACTTGCACATTAGATACCACAAGACCCTGTTGCTGAACTGCCCCCTTCAATTCTGAGACCTGTAAGAACAACGCCCTCAACTGGCGGTTTATGGAAGTCATGGGATCCATGACATAAAAAAAATATATATATATATTTTTTCTTTTGGGACGATTATAATGTCACGGGGGAACTGGGTAGACTAAGGTTGGTTACCCGGGCCCCTGCGATATCCCTCAGGCTAAGGAAACCCTGTCTGTCCCTTTCCCAGAAGTTACACTAAAGGTGTGCATGTCTGGGCCGCCAGGCCTGACCCTGACTCCTGTTTCAGCCCTAAGCTGAAACCACCACCCGCCACCCAGTGAAGAGACCACACACTAATCCCCACAGAAAGCACAGACAGGTAAAACTGAAAAACGCACCACGCCGCAGACACACAGGAATACACTATAATGTGCACAGGGCAAAACAAATACAAATAGGAAGGAGGAATAAGACAAAGGATTATACACCACCAGATACAATATTCCTACAACAAGACCACCACTCCAGACCGGAATCACCAGGCATAAAGCACAAGCTATAATCGGCGACGCCCAAAGTCCAGCGTGACTATTGAAAGGCCGTGGGCATGACCCAGCCTCCAACCTGATTACCAGCTAGATTAACCCCGAGCAAGCTGGATAAAATCTAGCCGACGCCACTGAGCGTGTAGTGGACGTAAGTGGAATTACTGCTGTCTGTCGGACGCTCTAGTGTGAGCAGCGATCCCATTGAAATAATTTAGGAAGTAAATAAATTGATATACAATATTAGATGCAATAAATAGACCCAACTGAGGTTATATCTCCTTTATTTCACTGAAAATATGGCCACACAGCTGTAAAAATGATGGCGGGTCACTATGACCCGAACACAACAAGTGTACAAATCGGCGTGTAGCAAAAAGTAAACAAAAAATATATATATACTAGATGGTGGCCTGATTCTAACGCATCGGGTATTCTAGAATATGTATGTAGGTATATAGCAGCCACATAGTATATAGCACAGGCCACGTAGTATATAGGAGCCATGTAGTATATAGCAGACCAATACTACGTGGCCTGTGCTATATACTATGTGGCTGCTATATACATACATACATACATATTGTAGAATACCCGATGCGTTAATGCAGGCCACGCAATATATAACAGTGGCCACACAGTATATAACACAGCCCATATAGTATATAACACAGCCCACGCAGTATATAGCAGCCACACAGTATATAACATAGTCAATGTAGTATATAACACAGGCCATGCAGTATATAACAGTGGCCACATAATATATAGCACAGGCCATGCAGTACATAACACAGCCCAGATAGTATCTAACACTGGCCATGCAGTATATAGCAGCCACACGATATATAACGCAGCCCATGCGGTATATAACACTGTCCACGCAGTATATAATACTGCCCACGTAGTATATAACACTGGCCACGCAGTATATAACAGCCACACAATATATAACGCAGCCCATGCGGTATATAACACTGTCCACGCAGTATATAATACTGCCCACATAGTATATAACACTGCCCACATAGTATATAGCAGCCCACACGGTATTATAACGCAGCCCACACGGTATATAACACTGCCCATGTAGTATATAACACTGCCCATGTAGTATTTAGCAGCCCACGCAGTATATAATGCAGCCCACATGGGATATAACACTGCCCACGCGGTATATAACACTGCCCACGTGGTATATAACACTGGCCACATAGTATATAACACTGGCCACGTAGTATATAGCAGCTATGCTGTATATAACGCAGCCCACGCGCTATATAACACTGCCCACGTAGTACATAGCAGTGTGGGCACATATCCGTGTTAAAAAAGATAATTAATACAAAAAATAGTTATATACTCACCCCCTGGGATCCAGCGAAGCTGTCCCTATGCATGCGGCTGCTGCCATCTTCCGTTCCCAGGATGGATTGCAAAATTACCCAGATGACTTAGCGGTCTCCCATGTCATTTGAGCAGTGTTTACATCACTTTCAGATGTTTTTAGACCTTAAAAGGACCCCCGGGGGATCGTGGTAAAAATATTCGGGTTTCCCATAGACTTACATTGGGTTCGTTGCTCGGGTCGAGTACACAAATATTCCAATTTGCTCAACCCAAGAAACGAGCACCAGAGCATTTTAGTGCTCACTCATCACAAATCAAAAGTAGTATTTCTCCACAAATGTGATATCATAAGCACACTCAGAAGAAACAAATTGTATGGTGCAATTTCTCCTGTTACCCTTGTAAAAATAAGAAATTAGGGCTCAAATATCATTTTTGTGGGGAAAATGTGATTTTTTTATTTTCACAACTCAATGTTATAAACTTCTGTGAAGCCTCTTGGTGTTCAAGGTGCTCACCACTCATGTGAGGGGTCTACTTGGGGTCACTTGTCGGGGGTTACCATTGTCGGGGGTTTCCATAAAGTGACAGTGGTCAGAATTGTCATTAACGGTCAAACCACCTAGCGGGTAAAAGGGTTAATGTTTGCACACATCTTTGTACTTACACTGTGCTTCTGCACTCTTTAGATTACACTTTTTACATTATATATTTGATCTACGTATTACATCTAGTTGTTATGTACTTTTCATTTTGACACAATAATCGTATTGATAAATATAATATTAACAATATAAGCGAGATCACACTTAAGCACTGCAGAATGTTTTTGATGACTTTCTGTGTAATAATTTACCTTTGCCTTTGAACCATTAAATGATTTCATAAACATGTGTCTGTGCAAGTGGCTGGTAATTAGGCGAGGGTGTTCCTCACTTTGTTGTAGTTTTTCGGCATAATCCAACTCTTCAATCCAAGGTACTCTTTCCCAGTTCAGTACAGTATTGCTCCAGGTTGGGTCTCCATTCTTTTGAATGAGGCTTAAAATCTCAACCATCCATGTGGTACCTAATAATGTTATTAAAAGCAAGAAGAAAAAATATATATTTTTAACATTTGAGAAATTTTAGTTATGCAAGATGATCTCTGACCAACATTTGTACAAGGCTTTTAAAATTGTGGGGCTGGATCTGAATACATTTTATATGACACATGCAAAAATATACACTGCTCAAAAAAATAAAGGAAACACTAAAATACCACATCCTAGGTATCTCTGAATGAAATATTGCAGTTACAATTTTTTTTTTATTGCGTAGTGGAATGTGTTCAGAACAATAAAACATAACAATTATCAATGTAATTCAATATGAATATCCCATGGAGGTCTGGAGTTGATCCAACTTCAGTGGAAATGCCTCATGACAAGGAAATGATGCTCAGTATTGTGTGTGGCCTCCACGGGCCTATATGACCTCCCTACTGTACCACACCTGGGCATGCTCCTGATGAGGATGCGGATGGTCTCCTGAGGGATCTCCTCCCAGACCTGGACTAAAGCATCCACCAACTCCTGGACAGTCTGTGGTGCAACATGATGTTGGTGGATGGAGCAAGACATGATGTCTCCGATGTGTTCAATTGGATTCTGGTCTGGGGAACGGGCGGGCCAGTCCATAGCTTCAATGGCTTCAGCTTGCAGGAACTGCTGACACACTCCAGCAGCATATGGTCTCACAAGGGGTCTGAGTATCTCATCTCGGTACCTAATGGCAGTCAGGCTACCTCTGGCGAGCACATGGAGGGCTGTGCGGCCCACCAAAGAAATGCCACTCCACACCATTACTGACCCACTGCCAAACCGGTCATGCTGAAGGCTGTTGCAGGCAGCAGATCGCTCTCCATGGTGTCCCCAGACTTTGTTACGTCTGTCACATGTGCTCAGTGTGAACCTGCTTTCGTCTGTGAAGAGCACAGGGCGCCAGTGGTGAATTTGCCAATCCTGGTGTTCTGTGGCAAATGCCAAGCGACCTGCACGGTGTTGGGCTGTGAGCACAACCCCCATCTGTGGATGTCGGGCACTCAGACCATCCTCATGGAGTCAGTTTCTAACCATTTGTGCAGACACATGCATATTTGTGGCCTGCTGGAGGTCACTTTGCAGGGCTCTGGCAGTGCTCCTCCTGTTCCTCCTTGCAAAATGGTGGTGGTAGCGGTCCTGCTGCTGTGTTTTTGCCCTCATACGGCCCCCTCCAGGTCTCCTGGTGTACTGGCCTGTCTCCTGGTAGCGCCTCCAGCCTCTGGACACTACGCTGACAGACACAGCAAACCTTCTTGCCACAGCTGGCATTGATGTGCCATCCTGGATGAGCTGCACTACCTGAGCCACTTGTGTGGGTTGTAGAGTTCATCTCATGCTGCCACGAGTGTGAAAGCACAACCAACATTCAAAAGTGACAAAAACATCAGCCAGAAAGCATTGGTACTGAGATGTTGTCTGTGGTCACCACCTGCAGAACCACTACTTTATTGAGGGTGTCTTGATAATTGCCAATAATTTCCATCTGTTGTCTATTACCTTTGCACAACAGCATGTGAAATTGATTGTCAATCAGTGTTGCTTCCTAAGTGGACAGTTTGATTTCAAAGAAGTTCGATTTACTTGAAAGTTATATTCTGTTGTTTGTGTTCCCATTATTTTTTGAGCAGTGTATATTAAATGACACAATAAATTACAATAAAACAATACACAACTGCAAATAAGATACGTGGAAGAAGCCAATTTGAACTCAGAAATGCATTTTCTCACTTGAAAACCATCTGTAATCTGACATTTTTTGTATTGACAAGGATAATTGACATCAAAATTGACATCAAAAGCTTTATTAGAAACAGAATGATTGGAGCTGAGACAAACTCAAAACCTTATACAATGATCCTGACTTTTACAGTTCGCTCACAGTAGCTTCTAAAAAATCAATCCCATTCTCATCCTGAAAAGATGAACTATCGAAATCCATATGGTTCACCTTTTGTCATGCGAATGCAATGTGAGTGTGCAATTATTTTCTCATCTCGGATTCATATGCAATGCATTTTATAATCATCTTTTACATACTATAATACACTATGTAAACTTAATAGCTAGTTGACAAAAATAAAGCAATCATATATAAAGATATAGATACAAAGATGATAGAAAAATCTAAATTATATAAATAGTAAATAGAATAGATACAGAGGCTTGCAAAAGTATTCACCCCTTGGTATCTCCTTTGGTTTGCTACCTCACAACCGTTTTTTTAAGGGTTTGCATCAGGTCATGTAAAGATAGGACAAACATGTATGACAAAATAAATGAAAACTTCAGTGTGAATAGCTAAAGTCAGTACTTTGTAGAACCTCATTAAAGCTGCAAGTTGCTTTGGATTAGTCTCCATGAGCTTTCCACATCTTGCTACTGAGATTTTTGTTTAATCTTCAAGGCAAAACTGCTCTAGTTCCTTCAGATTAGATGATTTCCTTTGTTATAAAAGAGAAGGAACCAGGTGCACTACCATAACATAAATTATATGAAGCTCGGGGTGCAAGAAAGTGGTAAACATGAATAGTAAAAACAGAAGAAAGCACCACTACAATTATGCACACCATGCAGTAATATACATATTCCAGTACACAATATATAGAAAGCAGAGGTTTTTATGGAAACACCACACAATATAAAACATACTTAAAACCAAAAAAACAACATAGAAACCTTGTCCATATAGAATAATAACACATAAATAGCTTAGTGTATAGCATAATGCCTGAACCCTAGCACATATATCTATCGGCTCATGGGGCTCATGACGATGGACAACCAGCATATGAATCCCCCAAAGAAAACACAAGGGAAGTCCAAAGCAAGTACATGAAAAGGCTTATAAGCCATCACAGACAACTAACCATATGATAAGGTAAAGTAGCCCATAGAGTACAAAAGCCCAAGGGATTAGATTACCCAATGTTCAGCATTGGCAGGGGAACAATTTCCCCATACACCCAAGCTGGATGGACCAAGGAATGCGGCCCCACTCGTATCGCCCTCACCAATAGGGCTTCATCAGGGGAAGTAATGGCGTTCACGCCGACCTCTTTTTAAATACAAATAAGAGTATACTCCACCTAATAGCGACCTGGTGTGTACCGGAAGAACCTGGGCAGGAGCCGGAGTCACGGCGAACCGCACATGCATGGCCTGGACCGCAAGACGCGCAATAAACCACAACAGCTCATGCACAAGCCTGAACCGCAAGTAGCACGACAAACCACAAATTCGCATGCACCAGCTGAGAAGCCCGAGTAAATGTGTCACAAGCCGCGGGACCATACATAGCACCTGCATAGGCAAGTCTTATGCCAGTCCCAAAGGGCAGGTGTGGCTAAATAGCCAAGGAAGGAGTGAGGGGAAGGAAGGTAAAAAAGAGGGGGAAAAAAGAGGGGGAAAAAAAGGGGGGGAAGAAAAATTAAGGGGGGGAAGGGGGCCAAACGTAAGCAAACATATAACAGATATCTGTGAAAGGGGTGAGAGAGATTCTGAGCATAAAGGCTCAGGATAAACACCCCCAAGGCAGAAGAGCCATTAATACTTATAACCATGTATGTTTGCTGGCAGGGGATAAAATTATCCCTTGGACCCCTAAAATATGCACCAGTAAGATATAGAGAGACAAAAATGACACACTATCACTTTGTGGAGCCCAAGGTAACATCAAAAGCACCACAAGTGCAAGTGTACCCATAATGTATGATTTAAAGGACGCATAGTGATAGCTAGGTACATCCAAACTAATCCAACCATCATTCAACCCCCAGGGGTACATTCATACAATCATCACCTGACACTTTTTTGAGAAAGTATATCAATAACAAAGTACATATAATGCCATAATAAGCATGTACTGAAATAACATCTTTATTAGGTCTCAAAATACAAATATAATTACTTTCCAAATAACTACAGACATAATACAGTAAACTTCATTTATAGGACCCATAACTTAGGCCCAGACTGAATAATGCACGTTCGCACTAAAGCCCTGCCCAACAATAAAAACTATATACAGGCACCATGATTACAAAAAAAATGGGGCTGCACCACTACCCAGATCCAAGTTGCCAAAACCGTATGAACCATGGGGCAAGACCGGGGTCTAACCCAGGAAGAACCTAAATCCATAGCAGAAGAACACCGCCCCATGAGCCAAACCCAAAGGAAGGAGCATAACAAGGGAAGGGAAGAGAAGAAAAGAGAAAATCTCCTCTACATAGAAAGTAAGCAATCACCCCATGAGCCAGAACACCAAGATATCTAAATAGAAAACACATCGACGGTATATACATAATAGATACATATGTCATGACATAACTAATAACAAGTGACAACAAACAACTCCAACTGTAAAAATTGCATCATAGGTATAGCACATTAAAGAGAAAGGAACCCACAGGAGCAGAACCATGAGGCATCCAATGTATCCAATCCAAAATCGGCCATAAATAATGACCAAATCTTCAGATTAGGCCTAGTCGGGATGATGTGTCCAACCTCCTCTCCATGTAAGGTCCCACGGAGCCACCTCCAGCATATTGTAATAAGGACGGGCAGATCTCATCCTAAAAATCCTGTAAACAAAAGCTCCTCATTGAGACCTGCTGGGGCAACAGAACCAAGCTTAAAAATCCATCGAGACTCAGAACGTAATAGGCACGGTTTGTACGGACCACCCCTATTAGAGATATGGATTTTTTCCAACCCCACTACCCGTGTGTTCAAAACCCGCCCTGCGTGGTGTGCCAAAAAATGGTCCGCTACAGGCGTGAGAGTCCGGCCCTTAGATGAATCACTAGAAGCCAAATTAATGGTGAAAAAGTGTTTTGAACTCTACAGCGTAACTCCTGCAACGTTTGGCCCATATACACCAACTGACATGGACAAATAAGAGTATACAGTGGGGCAAAAAAGTATTTAGTCAGTCAGCAATAGTGCAAGTTCCACCACTTAAAAAGATGAGAGGCGTCTGTAATTTACATCATAGGTAGACCTCAACTATGGGAGACAAACTGAGAAAAAAAAATCTAGAAAATCACATTGTCTGTTTTTTTATCATTTTATTTGCATTTTATGGTGGAAAATAAGTATTTGGTCAGAAACAAAATTTCATCTCAATACTTTGTAATATATCCTTTGTTGGCAATGACAGAGGTCAAACGTTTTCTGTAAGTCTTCACAAGGTTGCCACACACTGTTGTTGGTATTTTGGCCCATTCTTCCCTGCAGATCTCCTCTAGAGCAGTGATAGTTTTGGCTTTTCGCTTGGCAACACGGACTTTCAACTCCCTGCAAAGGTTTTCTATAGGGTTGAGATCTGGAGACTGGCTAGGCCACTCCAGGACCTTGAAATGCTTCTTACGAAGCCACTCCTTCGTTGCCCTGGCAGTGTGCTTTGGATCATTGTCATGTTGAAAGACCCAGCCACGTTTCATCTTCAATGCCCTTGCTGATGGAAGGAGGTTTGCACTCAAAATCTCACGATACATGGCCCCATTCATTCTTTCATGTACCCGGATCAGTCGTCCTGGCCCCTTTGCAGAGAAACAGCCCCAAAGCATGATGTTTCCACCACCATGCTTTACAGTAGGTATGGTGTTTGATGGATGCAACTCAGTATTCTTTTTCCTCCAAACACGACAAGTTGTGTTTCTACCAAACAGTTCCAGTTTGGTTTCATCAGACCATAGGACATTCTTTCAAAACTCCTCTGGATCATCCAAATGCTCTCTAGCAAACTTCAGACGGGCCCGGTCATGTACTGGCTTAAACAGTGGGACACGTCTGGCACTGCAGGATCTGAGTCCATGGTGGCGTAGTGTGTTACTTATGGTAGGCCTTGTTACATTGGTCCCAGCTCTCTGCAGTTCATTCACTAGGTCCCCCCCGCGTGGTTCTGGGATTTTTGCTCACCGTTCTTGTGATCATTCTGACCCCACGGGGTGGGATTTTGCGTGGAGCCCCAGATCGAGGGAGATTATCAGTGGAATTGTATGTCTTCCATTTTCTAATTATTGCTCCCACTGTTGATTTCTTCACTCCAAGCTGGTTGGCTATTGCAGATTCAGTCTTCCCAGCCTGGTGCAGGGCTACAATTTTGTTTCTGGTGTCCTTTGACAGCTCTTTGGTCTTCACCATAGTGGAGTTTGGAGTCAGACTGTTTGAGGGTGTGCACAGGTGTCTTTTTATACTGATAACAAGTTTAAACAGGTGCCATTACTACAGGTAATGAGTGGAGGAAAGAGGAGACTCTTAAAGAAGAAGTTTCAGGTCTGGGAGAGCCAGAAATCTTGATTGTTTGTTTCTGACCAAATACTTATTTTCCACCATAAAATGCAAATAAAATGATAAAAAAACAGACAATGTGATTTTCTGGATTTTTTTTTCTCAGTTTGTCTCCCATAGTTGAGGTCTACCTATGATGTAAATTACAGACGCCTCTCATCTTTTTAAGTGGTGGAACTTGCACTATTGCTGACTGACTAAATACTTTTTTGCCCCACTGTAGATGACCCAGGTAGTTTTGCAATTGATGTAAGACTGGAGCCTATGTCTCCCATCCAAGGGATTAACAAAGACATCCCTGGTGGCCACCAAGTAAGAACAGATATTGCAGCCACCACAAGCAAAGGATCCACTGAGTCTACTCCCCTGATTGATTCTCATCGTTTGCCTCCAATGCCCAAACTTGGAGCACAGAGATATATGACGGCCATAACGGAAACAGCACACTGGCAAATCTGTGGCCTTTCAAAAAATGTTTATGCTAAATAGCGCTGTATAGAATTTGAGTATCACACAGTCAAAAAATAAGTACACTGGCCTCCAATGCCCAAACTTGGAGCACGCAGATACATGAGGCCTTTTTCAGTGAATTTAAAACACCAAAAAAAGGGGGCACAAGGGTAGCACACACAACTATGCTACGTATGCCTGACAAACTATAACTTTTCAACAGGCCTCAGTCAGACAGGACAGACTGTATATTTTTTTTGGGGGTGGGGATTTTTTGGAAAAAAATAAAAAATATAGGTATATAGACAGCAAATAAGCTGCAGCAGCAGGCAGTTACAGAGCTTTGGGAGGGATGCAGTGGGACCAATGGACGCACATACCTGCAGTCCTTGCACTGATGTGGATATGCTGTGCCCTGCCTACCTAGCGTTGCAATATCGGGACCCACAAATTAGTCCTAAAAAGGACTTTTGGTTTCTGAGGAGTTGTGGATGTAAGAGATGCAGACCTAGACTAACTCTAAAACCATGATTCTGACCCTATTTCGGCAGCAGCTCTCCCTACTCTCGCTCAAACAGGAACAGAATGTGGTGAGCAGGGCGGCGTCAGGTCTCTTATACTCGAGATGATGCTGTACGGCCCAGCCAATCAATGCCCGACTACAACAAAGATGGCTGCAGCGTTTCATGGCCTGGCAGACAATCCCTGCACCATGATTGGGTCTCTAAAGTCTGCAAAAACGCAGGGTAGAGACTGCAGTTACCACCGAATAATCCCGGAAATGCTCGCTGCTCGCCGAGTACCTCAATACTCGGGCGAGTAACGAGTAGTGGTGAGCACATTCGTTCATCACTACTAAATACAGTGAGAGCAGGAGCAACGGATGGGAGTATTCATCAGCCGCTTCAGCGCTGTAAATAAATAATAAAAAAAAACAGGCGTGGGTTCCAATGTATTTTTGCTAACCAGCCAGACAAAACTCACAGCTGGGTGCTGCAACCCTCAGGTGTCAGCTTCAGCAAGACTAGCTCCCAAGAATACAGGGGTCCCCATCTTGTTTTTTAAAATTATTTAAATAAATAATTTAAAAAAACGGTGTGGAACCCCCCTATTTTTGACAACCAACCTTGCTAAAGCAGACAGCTGGAGGCTGATATTCTCAGGCTGGTAAGTAGCCATCGATATTCACACCCCCCAGCCTAAAAATAGCAGCCCACAGCTGCCCAGAAAAGGCACATCTATTAGATGTGCCAATTCTGGCACTTTGCCTTTATCTTCTCACTTGCCCTGAAGCGGTGGCAAGTGGGGTTCATATTTGTGGGGTTAACATCACCTTTGGATTTTCAGGTGACATGAAGCCCAGCTTAGTATTGGAGAAGCGTCTATAAGGCACCTATACATTATTAATCCTATAGTTGTATGGTAAATAAAGACACAGACAGAGCAAAGTCCTTTATTTGATATAATACTAAACACAGTTTTCCATTTTTATTTAAACGCCTAATTCCAGTGAAGCCCTCAATCTCATGTAATAAAAGTAAAATTAAAAAAACAACAATATCCCTCACCTGTCTGTTGTCCTGTCCCATGCTGTAATCCATGTCTGGGGGATAAACAGTTTTCCACCTGAATGGTGCCAAGATGTGTCTGTCCAGGCTGAGAACCACTGGTGACTGAATTGTTGTGAGTGCAGCCTCAGAGACTGGTGGTGATGTCATAGAGGTTACGTCTGGTCACTGAGGCTGTGTTCCTAGCCGGGCTGAACTGCAATGACATCGGTGACATCCCCACTAGCATCGTGAGAGTTTTTCTCACTGTTGGGGTTTGCCCATCTCTAAAGAGAAGATCAGCAACTCATATGCTCTGCAGGAAAGTCTTGGTCTTTGGTACTTAGTGGTCTTGACTAAAAACTATAAAACTTAAGTAATGCACATGAGAAGTTGTTAGTAGATGCCAATGGATTGTTAGGCAGATGTTATGTTGGCATGTAGGCCCAAATAACTAGGACTCTATTCTGGAATCAGTGCATCTCCAATAATGAACACTACACACCCCTGGAAGAAGTGAACATTGATTTTATGTGTTTCATAGGTTTTATGTGAATTGGTGCCTTCCAGGTTCAGGTTCCCTGAGTGGGTGAGGACGACAATTGTTATAGAGGGGAGAAATAAAAATGTGCTATGTGAAATGTGAACCGCGTACTGTGGTTTTAGCATAAATTGTGAAAAGACTGTGATTTGGTAGTGTACTGCATATGGTAGAGATATAAATTAGGATCTAAGACATAAGATAAGGGCAATACTGATATGAGACAGTAACTGTAGCTAGTTGGGACAGATGATGGATAATAACTATAGTGTATGCATTATAGGTGTAATTTACTTTGTGCAAATGTGTGGGTGTTTCACCAGCTACATACTGTAAGGCCAGACATAGTTAAAGGTTTGGATTAGCCTATAGTGGGAGGGACAAGTCCCATTAAAAAGGGACTGCTTCCTGGTAGTGACTCGGATAGGAAAGTACAGTAACAAAGGTCAAGTTCAAGTGCAATTACACCTAGACAGGCTGTTTGAGGTTAGTCTAACAAAATGTTACAGTTATTCTTTAGGACAGTACTAACAGTCAACTTTGCCCAAGTCTGACTAGCATAGTTTCCATCCTTCTGACTCCCTCTCACCTACAGTGACTTCCAACAGTATTCACTCCCTTGGCTTTTTTCACGTTGTGCTACTTCACAAAGTGGAATTTCACTGTTTTTTAGTGTTTGCATCAGTTCATGAAAAAAATTCCTACAACTGTGAACATTTGTTTTTTTTTTGTTTGTTTTTTATTGTGAAGCAAACGACAAATAGGATAAAATATTTTAGAAAGTATTAGATTTGCATACAGGAAAGCAGAAGAGAACTGTTTAATCACTAGATTGTGAAAAATACACTGAATCTATATAGAAAAAATATATGTTTACTGAGGGTATATATTATCACTGAAGAGCTTGATGGAGGACCATTAATGCATACAGGACCAACCCTGATGAAGGAAAGCGTACTTTCCGAAACACGTAGGAATTGAAAGGTCCCTGTTGCACCCTGTACCATACGAACGGCAAACACGCAGCGGTTCCACGTGGTTGATGACGTCATGCCAGGTCCTGCCCTGACCATCGCCCACAGCACAGCAAGGCAGTACCCGGCAGCTGGCTGATCCGAGCTCCCACACACCACCTGATTTTCCCTGCCGCCCGCACCGCTAGGAGAGAAGAAGCGGTGTTGCCTCAATAGAAGCTCAACAATAAGGTAACAGCGACGCGTGTGCAGATTTCCAACCCGCGCCACATCACCTTAATTCATAGAAGCACTGCCACCAGCTGGGGCATCTTCTACTAAATCTCAACTACTGCATGCATGATTTGACTTTCATAGGATTCTTCACTTTGGATCAAGGATCGGGAGGGTTACCCAATATCAGAGGTTTAAACCCTCTTCAACAGACTCCAACTGGACTCTTTTTTATAAACTTTTGTACAGCTTGTCACCCCTCTGTTGTTCCTTTTTTACTTTACAGGCTGTCAGTATAATAACTTTGCAAATTTCACTTTAGGTGGCTGCAAATACCCATCAGATACCTGATTACACAGCGCATTACCCCCACACTTTAGCATTTTCTCCATTTTTCCACAGGTGTCTAGCGCTGGTTCAATTAAGAATATGTTATCTTTTTTCATAGCATCACAAATCAAATATTGTTGGCTTTATGGGCATAGTGCAATCTAATCATACAGGATACTGTTGTCTCTACATTGTATTTTCTATGCATTTTTAATACCCCCCTCTCGTGCACAGTGTACAACTCTTTAATATATACCCTCAGTAAACATATATTTTTTTATATAGATTCAGTGTATTTTTCGCAATCTAGGGATTTAACACGTTAACGTTCTTTTCTGGTTTCCTGTGCGCAAATCTAACACTTTCTAAATTATTTATCTTTTTGACAACATGGTGGTCATTTAAACCTAGAAACAACCAAGAGCATAATGCCCCCAAAGAATTCATCACATCAACAGTTTCATATGAAACATGTATATTTTATTAGCATAATACACAAACGTAACAATAGAAAAGTTCAGATAGTACAAATGATGAGGATAAAGTGAATGACTAAAAGACACGCCAAAATGGAGATGCACACATTACACATTGTAAGGGTGCCAGCACAAGCATACAATAAGTAGTCTATTTAAATAAGGCAACAGTATTGCAAAAAATTGTGGGGATGGAGGGAGAAAGTGCGGTAATCCTAGGCTACATGGCCAGTAAATAATGAGCATAGCTCCACCATGTCCCTCTTAAGTCCACCCATATTGCAACGTGCCCATAAAGTGCAAATCTAACTAAGTAGCATATCATGTGTTGCGCTTACCCATGTGTGCAATCTCTTGTTAGACGTGTCAGACCGAAAGCCCCGACGTGCGTTTCGCTTTCTGTGCTTCCTCGGGGTGGTCATTGTCTAGATTTGCAGCAATAGGACACCTCATATTCTAGCGCCACTGTAAACATATATTCTAGCTAAATAGGATACATACCTGAAAACTTCAGTGTGCATAACTATTCACCCCTTAAGGTTAGTACTTTCTAGAGCCTCTTTTTGCAACAATTACAGCTGCAAGTCAGTATGGATAAGACTCCATGAGCTTTCCATATTTTGCCTCTGGGATTTTTGCCCATTCCTCAAGTCAAAACTGCTCCAGATCATTCAAATTAGATGGTTTCCCCTGATGAACAGCAATCTTCAAGTCTGACAACAGATTCGCAATTTCATAAAGGTCTGGGCTTTGCCTAGGCCATTCCAAAACATTTACATGTTTCCCCTTAAACCACTTGAGTGTTGCTTTAGAAGTATGCTTTGGGTCATTGTCTTGTTGAAGGTGAACCTCAATCCCAGTTTTAAATCACTGACAGACTGAAACAGGTTGTGCTCAAGAATATCCCTGTATTTTGCACCATCCACCTTCCTCTCAACTTGGACCATTTGACCTGTCCCTGCTATCAAATACATTCCCAGAGCACAATGGTGCCACCACCATGTTTCTTTGTGGGGATGATGTTCGTGGAGTGATGAGCTGTGTTGGTTTGGCACCAGATATGACGTTTACCTTGGTGGCCAAAAAGTAAAATTTTTGTCTCATCGGACCACAGCCCCTTACTTCATACATTTGGGGAGTCTCCCATATGTTTTTTGGCAAGCTCAAAATGAGCCTTACAATTTTCTTGTGAAAGGAAAGGCTTATTTTTTCCCACTCTTCAATAAAGGCCACTTCTGTGAAGTGTAGGCATATTGTGGTAATATGGACATATACTCCTGTCTTTGCTTGGAAACTCTGCAACAGCTTTTTCATGGTTACCTTTTGTGTCTGTGCTGCATCTGTGAATAATGTGCTTCTTGCCCTTGCTGAGAATGTTGGCAGGTGGCTCTCTCTTGGTGGGTTTATTGTGGTACCATGTTCTTTCCATTTGATGATTATGGATTTGATGGTGCTTCTGGGGGTCATCAGATATAAGGATATTTTTTATAACCCAACCGTGACGTACTTATTATTACCGTATTTTCCGGCGTATAAGACGACTTTTTAACCCCTGAAAATCTTCTTAAAAGTCGGTGGCCGTCTTATATGCCGGGTGTCGTCTTGTACGCCGGGTGCAGACCTATGTGTATATGGTGGGTGGGGGGGAGTGGTCCCGATGATGAAGAGAGGGGGCATCTCACAGGAAAGTGTGAGTGGAGTATTTCCCTATTACCTCATTGTAGCAGTGTGGGGTCTCTGTGCTGGGGAGCGGCGGCGGCTGCTCCTCTTTGTGCCGCCTGGGTGCTGTGCTGTGGGGCGGCTCCTCTTTGTGCAGCGTCAGGCCTCTGTGCTGTGGGGCGGCAGCGGTGTATCTTAGTGCAGAGTCGGGGCTCCTCTGGCATCTCCTCAAAGCCCGGTGGCGCCTTCCCCAGCAGCCATTTTCCTGGAGGCCACCGCATCGCTGCAATGGAGCTGCCGGTGCCTCTGGGCTTTGGGGAGATGCCAGAGGAGCCCCGACTCTGCACTAAGATATGCTGCCGCCGCCCCACAGCACAGAGCCCTGACGCTGCACGAAGAGGAGCCGCCCCACAGCACAGCACCCACGCGGCACAAAGAGGAGCAGCCGCCGCCGCTCCCCAGCACAGAGACCCCACGTCGCTACAATGAGGTAATAGGGGGATACTCCACTCACACTTTCCTGTGAGATGCCCCCTCTCTTCATCATCGGGACCACTCCCCCCCAAAAGGCACATTATTCACCGGCCCTATAAGATGACACATGGCATATAAGAAGACCCCCGACTTTTAAGAAGATTTTATATTTTAATTGGAAAAGTTGGGGGGTCGTCTTATATGCCCAGTTGTCTTATATGCCGGAAAATATGGTATTATTATTTATTTATTTATATAGCACCATTAATTCCATGGTGCTGTTCATGAGAAAGAGGTTACGTACAGAGTTCTAGATATCATTAACAGTAAACAAATTTACAATGAGAGACTGGTACAGAGGGGAGAGGACCCTGTCCTTATGGACTTACATTCTACTTCTCAACAACTTTGTCACTGAATTGTTTGGAGATCTCCTTGTCTTCATGATGTTGTATGGTTAGTGGTGCCTCTTGCTTAATGGTATTTCAGCCTCTGTGGCCTTTCAGAAAAAGTGACACATGGGTTAAACGTCACCTGGTATGTATGGATACGAACTCTGTTGCGTCACAGGGCCGCAATACCGCTGAATGAATGCTAGTGTTCGGTCACAGGACTCTGCCCCAAGGACACAGAGTTAGAGTCCCTCTAGACCCACTAGTGCTCGGCATCGCACCTGCAGTGCCAGGGAAAACTAGCATAAATTGATTTAGCGCACTGAGTGCACCCAGCACTGCTCTGTCAGACGCCACTTACTGCCCTAACTAGGGTAGGAAAATGCACTAGCTGCGCATGGCGTCGCACTGGCGAACGCTGCTTAAATTGACGCAGTAGGATCGTGCTTTGTGCTGGATGGCACTTAACTGGTGCTAGTCAGTTTTAAACACCCAACCACATACAACAACATTAGGGAAGGGGATAATTAGGAGCTTTCACCAGATAACATACACACATCCACACACACACACAATTTCAGTTTATACTAGTGCATGGCCGAGCGGCCATGCAAAACTTTTATAGCTGCGACCTTCCTGGTGGTACAATCAGGGCCACTTCAGGAACTGAACATGTGACCCCAACTTCCAATGAAAGTTCATCCCACGAGCATGCTCAGTTGAACGAAAGCAGGACATAGTCCCTGGAACATCTGCTCACCGCTGATTAATGCTGGCTACAATAGCTGAATCTGGGAGAGGAGCAGTAACCAGATGCTCAGCATCAGCTTGAGCAAGATGCTGGGACTGACATCTCTGCTGAGCAAGCTCCTCTGCGGCTGGGAAAGAATGGGAGACCACAGAGGTCATGGTTCGAGATTCCCCCTGTGCAGCTATGGGAACTCAACAACTACCACCAAGTTAGCATAGGCAGCTTTATAGGTCATGCAATATTCCTTTGGGAATTTATATAAGCAATCAGAGCAGAAGAAAACTGGAACTTTGTGCTCCTGATGTCTTTCTCTCTGAGGAGGTTCTTTGCATTGACTGTTGTTACACAAAGACAAAAACAGGTTTTAATCAAGCAAAACATGAAAGCTCCACATTTAAAATAATTCTATAATTTGGGCCTTACACTTTTCTTATTTGATCCCTTAGATGTCTTTATTTATTAATTTTATATACATATCAGCACTGTTTTTCTCACATTGCTGTCTCATATTCATAATCTCTCCATTTGATGCCTCCAAGTTAGGCACCAAGATTTATTCCACAAGCCAACAGTTTTAAACAGGCTTGAACTGGCCAGTAGGGGAAAAAGATAATTCTCTGGTAGGAAGTAGTGCTGATGAGCACTTGGTTCACTATTCATAGAAAAAAAAGACATCATCTAATCATTCAGTAATCATGCTAGCCAAATTTATATTATTATTTATTATTTCATTTTTGCACATAGCTGAACAGTGGGGCCAAATAATCAATGTAATTGATGGGCATTTGTCAACCCAATCTGACACTAGTTTAAAATACTTGTGGAACTGTTGTCAAAGTCAGAAACACACATTAGCTTGTAAATGAAATAAAATATTACTTTGTATTTAAACTATAGTATAAGTAAAAGAGAAAACAAGGAAAGTGTGAAAAAAAACACTGACAATGCAGAAGAGCTGTATTATCATATTTATATAAAATAAAATGATTTGTATTTAATTTTTGACTTTAATAATCCTTTACCTGATTTTGGATAGGTTATATTATAGACGTCATCATCTCTAACTTGAAATTCATTTTCCACAAACTCCAGAACTTCCTTAGACATTGTTAAGCTAGGGTAAAGGACTCCCTTGTATTCAAAGTGAAGATCCGACATGTTTTACTTTAAAAGAGATAAAAAATGAGGTCACAAAAAGGGAATATGCATAATTCGAGATATTGACCCCACACAGCCCCCCACATACGGTAGTTTGCAAAAATATTCACCCCCTTGGCTTTTTAACAATTTTGTTAAATTACTACCTGTGTTTAAACATTTTTGTATTCTGATCTGTGTGGTGCATCAGCACTAAATAGTCTAAGTTGGTGAGTGAAGTGAGAAAAATATAGGCAGAAATTAAATTTTTGGGAAGAAATAACTAAAAATTGTATTCACCCCTTTTGCTATGAAGCCCCTAAATTTTTTTGATACAATTAATTACCTTTATAAGTCACATGCTCAGTGAAAGTATATGCACCTGTGTACAATCTACAATAAGTATCACATGGTCTGTCAGCATACACTCACTTTTTCTGAAAGGGTTTAGAGGCTGCAACACCATAAGGCCATGTTCACACATTGCGTTTTTTACAACGGATCCGCAGCATTGTTTTTTCCGCAGCATGTCAATTCTTTGTGCGGATCTGCAGCGTTTCTGCACCCATAGACTTGCATTGAGTTGGGCACATCAGCAGCAAAACCGCAGATGTAAAATAGATCTGCTGTTTAGTTGCGGGTAAAACGCTGCAGATCGGGAGCGGGGAGTGTGTGGGCGGAGACTGTGCGTGTCTGTGTGTGCAGGCGGGGTCTGTGCAGGGCTGTCGGGGGTCTGTTCGGGGCTCTCGGGGGTCTGTGTGGGGCTCTCGGGGATCTATGAGGGCTGCTGGGGGTCTGTGCGGGGCTGAGGGGGGTCTGTGCTGGCTGCCGGGGGTCTGTGCGGGCTGTCAGGGTTCTGTGCAGGGCTCTCAAGGGTCTGTGCGGGGCTCTCGGGGGGTCTGTGCGGGCTGTCGGGGGTCTGTGCGGGGCTCTCGGAGGTCTATGTGGGCTGCCGGGGGTCTGTCCGGGGCTGTCGGGGTCTGTGCGGGCTGCCGGGGGTCTGTGCGGGCTGTCAGGGGTCTGTGCGGGGCTCTCGATGGTCTGTGCAGGGCTCTCAGGGGTCTGTGCGGGCTGCCGGGGGTCTGTGCGGGGCTCTCGGGGGTCTGTGTGGGCTGCTGTGGGTTTGTTCGGGGCTCTTATGGGTCTGTGTGGGGCTCTTGGGGGTCTATGTGGGCTGTCGGGGGTCTGTGCAGGGCTGTTGGGGCTGTGCGGGGGTCTTTGTGTGTGTGTGTGCAGGCATCGTCCGATGGGACTACAAGACCCATTGGGCTATGCCTGCTACAGTGACAGTGACTGACACATTAGCCAATGATGGGACAGTAGTAGTCCCATCATCCGCCTAATGTGTTGAATGTAAAAAAACACAAACATATAACAGTACATTCAATATATAACATACAACATATAACAGAACATACAACATATAACATACAACATATAACAGAACATACAACATATAACATACAACATATAACAGAACATACAACATATAATATACAACATATAACAGTACATACAACATAAACCATACAACATATAACAGTACATACAACATACACCATATAACATACAACATATAACATTGCATGCAACATATAACAGTACATACAACATATAACATACAACATATAACAGTACATACAACATACAACATATAACAGTACATACAACATATAACATACAATCCATACATACAGTAAATTCATACATTACATACAGTTAGTGTTGAGCATTCCGATACTGAAATATCGGGTATTGACCGATGTTCACGGTTTCGGAGTTTCAATACTGAGTTCCGATACTTTAAGGGTATGTGCACACGCTGCGGATTTTGCTGCGGATCCGCAGCGGATTTGATTTCGAATCCATGCGGAAACGCAGCCGATTATTTTCCGCAGCATGTCAATTCTTTCTGAGGATTCTGCAGCGGTTTTCAACATGCACCAATAGGAAAGTGCAGTTGAAAACCCGCAGAGGAATCCGCAGAAGAAACCGCAAGAAAATCCGCAGTGAAAACCGCAGTGGTTTTGCACTGCGGATTTTCAAAATCCGCTGCGGAAAAATCCGCAGCAGAATCCACAACGTGTGCAAATACCCTTAGTATATCGAATACCAGAATCGGAAATTCCCATAATGCAATGAGCCAGTTTGATTTTATTCAGCCAATGAGGATCCGAAGAAGTGTGGGCACATCCTGTTACGCATTTTAGGCACGTTAACTAATGGCATGGCTGTGATTGGCTGCTGAAATGATGTCATGATGCAATATGAAAGCCACTGCTGCCATTTTGGGTTCACTCTGCTGTGAATTCAGTTAGGGACAGGATGCTGCTGTTCTGAGGGACAGTTTGAGCTAGCGATTTGCTTTATTGTGCTTTACCCAGGCTACTTTATCAACCGCTGTAGCATTCTTTTGCCTTGCAGTGCTGTTCACGGCTGTCTGCGAGGTCTCTGTGTGTGAGTGCAGCTCAAGCTGTTGTGTGTTCTGCAGCCACCTCCGGTTGCAGTCCGCTCAGCATGCGTCACTGCCTCATACATTGTCCTTTTATGCATTAGTGCTGCTCATTTTTCCTGATTTCTCCTATTAGTGTGGTTCCATCCATATCCCGCTAGATTGCTTGCAAACACTATATAGGAGTAGATAGAGGAGCCTTTCTGCAGCCTTGCAGCGATAGTGCACAGTTCTCTGCACTGTTCACGGCTGTCTGCGAGGTCTCTGTGTGTGAATGGAGCTCACGCTGTAGTGTGTTCTGCAGCCACCTCTGCTTGTAGTCCGCTCAGCGTGTGTCACCGCCTCATACATTGTCCTTTTTTGTATTAGTGCTGCTCATTTTTCTTGATTTCTCCTATTAGTGTGGTTCTATCCGTATCCAGCTAGATTGCTTGCACACATTATATAGGAGTAGATAGAGGAGCCTTTCTGCAGCCCCAGCCAGATTAGTATTAGCCTATTTTTTTGGAGCCTCATCTATTGCATTGTAGGTTACCATCCTGCATTGTAATCGCTACAAAAAGATTGTGATACTATCAGTTTTACATGTTTGGGCACATCCAGTGTCTTTTTGTGAAAAAAAAAGTTAATTAAGTTCACCAAACACTCCACTTTACAGTTCTGTAGGCCACATTAGCTCATATTAAAGTCTAGTCCACACTTTATAAAATTAGTGTTCCTTAGACCTGTTAGCAGCTGTTCAGGAATAAGCACACTAAGCCCTTATTACTTTTCTGCCTATCTCTATCAGTCTACCAAGATGAAGAAGGCAATGAGGAAGGCACGTGGTAGTGGGCATGGAGTTTCTGCAGGGAGAGGATGTGGGGATTCTGTGCCTGCTGCGGGCACCAGTGACTCAGCATCCCCCAGATTTGCCAGGGAATAGTCCTTTATGCGAAGCTTTGTAGGAGCTCGCTGTACCCCACTGCTGCGGGAGGAACAAATTGAAGCCGTTGTCGGATGGATGGCAGCTAACACATCGACTTCAATTAGTTCCAGATCCTCTCAGGCACAGAGCAGTGAAGAGCCTCCACCTGCCAAATTGCCCAGTCAGTCAGAGAGCCCTGGACAGGAGCCATCTCTACTTCGGTTCTCTGAATCTCTTGGCTTGGAAAGAGGGGGCCAGCCAAGCAGCATTTTAGAATTTGAAGAAGAGGTAGTATGCAGTGATGCGCAACAGCTTTGTCTCTCTGAATCTGAAGAGGTGGGTGGGTCATTGCCTATGGTCAGCACACCTCTACGCATCTGATGATGAGACTCAGGTGCCACTTTCTGGTTCATACTGTTCTGTCGAGACTACCCAGGAGGAGCAGTTGTTTGAACAGGGTAGTGTAGATGATGAGGTCCTTGACCCATCATGGTGTGAGGTACAGGAAGGTGGTGGGAGCAGATCTGAGGGAGAAACGGCCCAAAAAGGAGGGAGAGGGAGGGGGCAGACTTGGTTGCCTGTAGCCTCCACTTCGGCACCCATTACGAGCATGCCTCTTCCAAAACCCAAAACGGGCACTACCAAGACTTGCAGTGCCTGGTTCTTTATTGACACAGTTGCAGATGACATTTGCTTTGTCAAATACAAGCCGTGTAATCAGAAAGTGAAAAGAGGGAAAAGTGTCAGCAACCTCAATACCACCAATATGTGGAAACATGCGGACCAAGCACGTGGTGGAGTTACAAAGACACACTGAAGACCTAGGCCAACCTACAGCGCCACCTACCACCTCTTCAGCTCGTATTGTAGCCTCTTCCTCCAGCTCACACACAGCTGGTTCAGCTTTCTCACAGGATCGCCATGGAAGAACCTCTGGCACTCTTGTAGAGACACAGTGTAATTCCACCCACAGCACCACGTACCCTGTCATCCTCGCACTCCCAGGCCAGTCTACAGCCATCGGTAGCACAGGCATGGGAGAAAAGGCACCCATACTCGGCAAACCACCCCTTAGCACAGGCTCTGAATGCTGGCATTGCAAAACTACTGCCCCTTGAAATGCTCTCATTCAGGCTGGTGGAGACTGACACCTTCACTTCATGCCATTGGCAGTCCCACAATACAACTTGAGAGTGGCGCTGTACATGTTCTGCCAACTCCAAGGATTGCATGAATCCAGTCTGTACACATTGACTCCTCCTCATACTCCATTTCCTCTGAATCAGCGCTGTAGGAGCGGTCACAGTCTACCTCCACATGGACCCGTGAACGCTTACCTGTTACGACCGATATGAGAACAGCCATGGGCAAACATCAACAGGCCGTATTAAAATTAATTTCTTTGGGGAATCGAAGCCACACAGCGCAGGAGCTCTGGAATGCCATCAAGCAGCAGAGTGACATGTGGTTTGTGCCAGCGGATCTCCAGTCAGGCATGGTAGTGTGTGATAACAACCGAAATCTGGTGGCAGCTCTGGGCCTCGGCAACCTCACTCACATCCCATGTCTGGCACATGTGCTCAACTTGATCTGGCAGAGTTTTTTTAGGTACTAGCCAGATCTTGATGCACTGCTGCACAAGGTCCGCATAGAGTGCACTCACTTGCGGCGTTCCAGCAGGGCAAGATCGCGCATTGCAGCTCTGCAGCGCCAATTCCGCCTTCCGGAACATCACATCATATGTGACCTACGCACCAGGTGGAATTCAATGTTACATATGTTGGAGAGGTTGTGTGAGCAGCAGGCTGCAGTAATGGAGTATCAGCTGCATCAGGCGCAAACTAGTCGCACTCCGCGCCGTTCAGACTTCACAACCACTGAGTGGGCCACTATGAAGGACGTCTGCCAGGTTTTGTGTGCCTTCGATGATTCCACACGGATGGCGAGTGCAGTTGATGCACTAGTCAGCATGACTATCCCCCTTATCTGCCTGCTTGAAAAAACAATGCAAGCACTAAGGGAGGAGGTTTTGGAAGAGGTGGAGGATGTGGAGTCACAAATGCCACCTGCTTCTGGACAGTCTGTGCGACGTGGTTCCTCACAAAGGCCTAGGCAGGGGACACTTTGTGAGGAGGAGGAGTCAATGGAGGAGGAAGACATCTGTCCAGAGGAGGGAGGTACACAATTCTCTAGTAGTCAGTATGTAGAGCAAGGGTGGGGTGATGCAGAGCAGGCAGAGATGACGCCTCAAGCAGGAGACAGCGTGTCTTGCCCAGTTGACAGTCTGCAGTACATGGTTGATTTCATGCTGCAGTGCTTGAGAAACGACCGCCGCATCGCCAACATTCTCAACACGGCTGATTATTAGGTTTACACCCTCCTAGATCCTTGCTACCGGGACAACTTACAAAGCCTCATAACACCGTTGAACCGGGAGCGTAAAATGCGGGAGTACCAAGACATACTGGTGCAGTCCATCATCTTCTCCAGTCCAACTGAGAGCAGTGCTGCTAGTGCTTTACAAGGCAGCCCAGTGCATCGAGGCAGTGGAGGTAGCTCTGCACAAAGAGGGAGCAGAAGCAGCGCCTCAGCACAACGCAAGACCAGTATGGCCCAAGTGTGGCAAACTTTTGTGTCTACGCCACAAATGTCTACAACAACACAGACGGCTCCAGTCATCAGGAGGCAACGTTTCCGTCAGATGGTGACAGACTACATGTCTTGCCCTCTCAGTGTTATCCCAGATGGCTCTTCCCCCTTCAAGTTTTGGGTCTCTAAGCTGGATACATGGCCAGAGCTTAGCCAGTATGCATTAAAGGTGCTGGCTTGCTTTGCTGCTAGTGTATTATCGGAACGCGTCTTTAGTGCTGCAGGTGGTGTACTAACAGACCGTCGCATGCGACTATCCTCCGATAACATTGACTGTCAAACTTTCCTGAAAGTGAACAAGGCCTGGATCTCGCAGGAATTTACCAGTCCTCTTCCAGATTAAATAATTGGTTGGCAACAGTATCTAGGTCTCCTGTTGTGTTCATGTTTCTACCACCTGAACTGTAATCTCTGGGCTCCAACACCGCCAGCTGCTTCTCAGAAGTGCCATCTGCACAGTCAACACATGCTCCAGTGTTATTGGGGTTCAGTCACGTCAGCTGATCCCCAGCTGTGTGTCTGGCAATTTCTACTGTTTTGTCCACATTCACACCACTACAGATTTTACACTTGCTCCAATTAGACCTCTGGCTACACTCTGTTTCTAATGTAATTCCCGGGCTTCAACACCGCCAGTTGCTGTTTAGAAGTGCCGTCTGCACAGTTAACAAATGCTCCAGTGTTATTGGGGTTCGGTAACGTCAGCTGATCCTCTGCTGTGTGTCTGGCAATTTCTCCTGCTCTGTCCACATTCACACTACTACAGATTTTAAACTTGCTCCAATTAGGCCTCTGGCTACACTCTGTTTCTACTGTAATCCCTGGGCTCCAACACCACCAGTTGCTGCTCAGAAGTGCCGTCTGCACAGTCAACACATGGTCCAGTGATATTGGGGTTCAGTAACGTCAGCTGATCCCCTGCTGTGTGTCCAGCAATTTCTCCTGCTCTGTCCACATTCACACTACTACTGATTTTAAACTTGCTCCAATGAGGCCTATGGCTACACTCTGTTTTTGCTATAATCCCTGGGCTCCAACACCGCCGGTTGCGGCTCAGAAGTGTCTTTGGCACGGGTACTCCCTCCTGCCCAGCCTGGTTCCAGCACGCCAGCTGGTTCAGGGTAGTGTCAACGTCACTTTGCCTCCAATACGTTGTCCTGTTGGGTTGCGGTCGAGTTAGCCGAATCTATGGTGCCTGCAGTTTAGGTGCTTCCTATGTGGGCTGCGGGATCTGGCAATGAAGGCTGGTTCTGTAGTGCCAATAGGACAAGCACCCCCTGTAGGATTGTGGGCTTCGGTAACTCTGGCCGGTTCGCAGTCTTGCAACTTTTTTTTCATGTGTACCTTCTGCTGCCTATCTGAGTTCCAGTACCGTTAGCTGGTTCTTTGGAAGTCAATCTTGAATATGTCCCCCTGGGTTCCAGTAACGTCAGCTGGTTCCAGGCAGAGCCTTTGGCTTAGGTGCCTCCTTCTCGGTATCCGAGTTCCACCAACGTCTGCTGGTCCTTGGTAGTGCTTTCTGTCAGAGGTACCTCCTGCTTAGTAACTGGTTCCAGTACCATCAGCTGGTCCTCAGAAGTTCTATTGGCTCTTGCACATTCTGCTACTCATCCGGGTTCCAGTACCGTCCGCTGGTTCTCGGCAGTTCCTCAGCCTTCTTGTACCTTCTGCTACATTTCCAAGTTCAAGCTTTTTGAAATGGTTTTTGGTAATCACTCTGGATCTCCCTGACGATGACCATCAAGACAACGACCCTGAAGACCACCCCGAAGAAGACGACCCCAAAGACGATGACCCCAAAGACGATGACCCTGAAGACCACCCAGAAGAAGACGGCAACCCCGAAGACGACGACCCTGTAGATGACCCTGTAGGCCACACTGAAGTAGACGACCCTGAAGACAATGACCCTGAAGACCACCCCAAAGAAGACCAAGAAAATGACCCTGAACAAGATGACCAAGAGGACTGTTAGGGGTCGAGTTCCAGCCACTGCACAGGGGGAATCTCGGGCCATCTCCACTGCGGTCTCCCATTCTTCTCCTGCCACATTGGAGCCTGCTCAGTGGAGATGTCGGTCCCAGCGTCTCGCTCAGTCTGACTTTGTGCAAAGGGTTACTGTTGCTTTTCCAGCTTCTGCCATTGAAGCCAGTGCTGGGTAGTGGCAAGCAGACGCTTTTGGGACTCAGTCCTGCTTTTTCCCTTCTGAGCATGCCCAGGGTAAGATCTCTCATTGGTTGTGTTGAGCGATACCTTCCGATACTCAAAGGTATCGGTATCGGATGGTACCGGCAAATATCCAAAAAATATCGGATATCGCCGATACCGATACCCGATACCAATGCAAGTCAATGGGACACAAGTATCGGAAGCTATCCTGGATGGTTCCCAGGGTCTGAAGGAGAGGAAACTCTCCTTCAGGCCCTGGGATCCATATTCATGTAAAAAATAAAGAATTAAAATAAAAAATATGGATATACTCACCCCTCCGGCGGCCCCTGGACCTTACCGAATGTAACCGGCAGCCTCCGTTCCTAAGAATGAGGAGTTTAGGACCTTCGATGACATCGCGGCTTGTGATTGGTCGTGTGACCGCTCATGTGACAGCTCACGCGACCAATCACAAGCCGCGACGTCATCGCAGGTCCTAAACTCCTCATTCTTAGGAACGGAGGCTGACGGTTACATTCGGTAAGGTCCAGGGGCCGCCGGAGGGGTGAGTATATCCATATTTTTTATTTTAATTCTTTATTTTTTACATGAATATGGATCCCAGGGCCTGAAGGAGAGTCTCCTCTCCTCCAGACCCTGGGAACCATACACTGGGAACTTCCGATTCCAATTTCCGATATCACAAAAATATCGGAACTCGGTATCGGAATTCCGATACCGCAAGTATCGGCCGATACCCGATACTTGCGGTATCGGAATGCTCAACACTACTCATTGGAGATCGAGGGTCACATGCTTAGATACTGCAGCAAAACCCATTGGTTCTCCAGGAAGGTCCTGAAGTTGCTCTGGCTCTGTGGCAGCCTCTCATTGGTCCTTCTAGGAAGGTCCTGTACTTGCTGCAGCCATAAAAGGTTCGCATGGGCGCACGGCCATGCACTAGTATCAAATCTAAGTGTAGCGTTTCACCCACTACGTGTCTTGGGGGACACTTGCTTGGCACGGGATTAACGCTCTCATTCACGGTTTTTCACACATAATGGTCCATTCGGTTTATTAAATACAGCATAAACCGTGTCTCGAACAGTTCATTACATCACCATATCAGGATATCACATAGCCTTCAGTGGTCACACTGGTATCTCTCTCCAGACACCAGATGACTATGCAGTTCAGTAACTGCCCTATGTTAGCGCACACAGTTCTTTTCCCCATACCAGGGGTTACCTTTCAGGAGCTCCTGCTCCACGATTTCACTCCATGTCAGTCCCATGTCCTCAATACGGATTGTCCAGGTCGACGGTCTCACAGTGCTTCCAGGATGTCTCCACTCCCAGGAGCCTCCAACATTGACCGTCCAGGTCCACGGTCTCTAGGTGCTTCCAGGACATCTCCACTCTCAGGAGACTCCAACACACAGGCAACTCGGTGCCAAAACCCAACCATGTGCTATTCAGGAATCCTATTCCCCAGGACTTCCAACACAGGCTTCCAGGGCCTTGCACTTGGACCATTCAGATCCACACACAGGAACCCACAGGAACCATGTGACCCACACCCTGGTCACATTACATACCTGTAATCACTCCCCTGGGGTGGGAGTGTGGGTGTGTGGCTAGTTTGTCCCACCCATCTCACATAACTAGCCCTGCCAACCTCCCATTATAAACATACAAAATACTTGTGGGACTATAGGTCCCAGAACACCACATCGCTTCAGGCTGGCAGCGCAGTGTCTGCTCCTCTGCGACACACATATCGGCCATTCACCAAAATGCTGGACTTTGTCACATCACATTTATGCCTCCAAGTGCATCTTAAAGCGCACACACAGCGCCCCCTGGCTGTATCATGGGTCATTGTACCACATAAGTTATGTGCTTTGTGCCTGTGTGGTTACGTGTGTATGTGTTCAGGGACCCGGCTGAAATAAGCCCCTAGAATACCGGTTCCTCCGGCGAGGAGATTGTATGATTGCGGAACCACCAACTGCTATCTGCTCGGCAGTTGCTGTGTACTCCTGTGAGCTTAACAGGACACATTGCTTTCTTTAGGGGACTCTGTGAAGTAACAGAGTTCATTTCTACCACTATATAGGGCCGCCATTTGCCAGCAGCAGGTTCTCTCCTGCACGGTGGTCCCCGGGCTGCGAATGCACCAAATAACATCTCTCTATTTACTCGGTATGTTCCGTGTTATGATCCGGTGACCTTGGAGCCGCATGAGACTTTCTCTGGAGAAGGTGGAACCTGTACTGACCGCAAACCCTAAACTGACACCGCAACTAGAAGTAGCTGTGGGGTGTACCTAACACATCCTAGACACCTCGACACAGCCGGAGGACTAAATACCCCTATAGATGGAAATGGGAATTCTATCTTGCCTCAGAGCAGAACCCCGAAGGATAGGCAGCCCCCCACAAATATTGACTGTGAGTATTAGAGGAAAGACACACGCAGGCAGAAAACAGGATTTAACAAAAGAGGCCACTCTAGCTAAATAGAAAAGGATAGGACAGAATTCTAAGCGGTCAGTATTAAAATCCTAAAA
Source organism: Ranitomeya variabilis (assembly GCF_051348905.1). NCBI lineage: Eukaryota > Metazoa > Chordata > Amphibia > Anura > Dendrobatidae > Ranitomeya > Ranitomeya variabilis. Next base: position 23,241,241 of record NC_135236.1, on the reverse strand, counting down.
ATATCCACAGCAGATAATACAAATATTCCACATCTAACTAAAGACATGGAATGTATATCTGCATCTCCTGAGATTCCAACTTGACTGAAAAAGTCCAAACACAGTCTAAGCTGGACAAGAAAAAACAATGAATAGTACTGAACTGTAAAGCACACAGCATGTGTGCTGCAGAAACAAAACGCAGACACTTATCTTTGCAGATTTGGCAGCAGGGCAGGAGGAACCAGACAGAAATGTAAAACCTCCAAGAACAATGGACAACTGGCAAGGGCCAATGGATCCTAGACAACTAAATACCCAGTAGAGCTGCAATCAGCAGGAACACCTGCTCAGGATTGCCACCCAGGGACAGCTGCATTACCACCAACAACCACCGGAGGGAACCCAAGAGCAGAATTCACAACAGTACCCCCCTTGAGGAGGGGTCACCGAACCCTCACCAGAGCCCCCAGGCCTATCAGGATGAGTCAGATGAAAGGCACGGACCAAATCAGCAGCATGGACATCAGAGGCAAAAACCCAAGAATTATCCTCCTGGCCATAACCCTTCCATTTGACAAGGTACTGAAGCTTCCACCTCGAAAAGCGAGAATCCAAAATCTTCTCAACCACATGCTCCAACTCCCCATCAACCAACACAGGGGCCAGAGGATCAACAGAGGGAATCACGGGCACCACATATTTCCGCAATAAAGATCTATGTAAGACATTATGGACAGCAAAAGAGGCCGGAAGGGCCAATCGAAAAGACACCAGATTAATAATCTCAGAAACCCTATAAGGACCAATAAACCGAGGCTTAAACTTAGGGGAAGAAACCTTCATAGGAACATGATGGGAAGACAACCAGACCAGATCCCCAATCCGAAGCCGGGAACCAACACACCGACGACGGTTAGCAAAACGTTGAGCCTCCTCCTGAGACAACACCAAATTGTCCACCACATGAGCCCAAAGCTGCTGCAACCTGTCAACCACAGAATCCACACCAGGACAGTCAGAAGGCTCAACCTGCCCTGAAGAAAAACGAGGATGAAAACCAAAATTACAAAAGAAGGGCGAAACCAAGGTAGCCGAACTAGCCCGATTATTAAGGGCAAACTCGGCCAATGGCAAGAAAGCCACCCAATCATCCTGATCAGCAGACACAAAGCATCTCAAATAAGTTTCCAAAGTCTGATTAGTTCGCTCGGTCTGGCCATTTGTCTGAGGATGAAATGCGGAAGAAAAAGACAATTTAATGCCCAGCCTAGCACAAAAGGCCCGCCAAAACCTAGAAACAAACTGGGAACCTCTGTCGGACACAATATTCTCTGGAATACCATGCTGAAAAAACAATGGAACCAAATCAGAAGAGGAAGGCAATTTAGGCAAAGGCACCAAATGAACCATCTTAGAGAACCGGTCACAAGCAACCCAGATAACCGACATCCTCTGGGAAACCGGAAGATCAGAAATAAAATCCATAGAAATATGAGTCCAGGGCCTCTCAGGGACCGGCAAAGGCAAAAGCAACCCTCTATCACGGGAACAACAGGGCTTGGCCTGCGCGCAAGTCCCACAGGACTGCACAAAAGAAAGCACATCACATGACAAAGAAGGCCACCAAAAGGACCTACCAACCAAATCTCTGGTACCAAAAATACCAGGATGGCCAGCCAACACAGAACAATGAACCTCAGAAATCACTCTACTAGTCCATCTATCAGGAACAAACAGTTTCCCCACTGGACAGCGGACAGGTTTGTCAGCCTGAAATTCCTGAAGAACGCGTCGTTAATCAGGGTAAATGGCAGAAAGGACCACCCCTTCTTTCAGAATGCCGACCGGTTCAAGGACCTCAGGAGAATCAGGCAAAAAACTCCTAGAGAGGGCATCAGCCTTAATATTCTTAGAACCCGGAAGATATGAGACCACGAAATCAAAACGGGAAAAAAACAAGGACCATCGAGCCTGTCTAGGATTCAGCTGTCTGGCAGACTCGAGGTAAATCAGATTTTTATGATCGGTCAAAACCACAATACGGTGCTTAGCTCCCTCAAGCCAATATCGCCACTCCTCAAATGCCCACTTCATAGCCAACAACTCCCGATTGCCGACATCATAATTGTTTTCAGCAGGCGAAAACTTACGGGAAAAGAAGGCACACGGTTTCATCAAGGAACCAACAGGATCCCTCTGAGACAAAACGGCCCCTGCCCCAATCTCAGAAGCGTCAACCTCAACCTGAAACGGAAGAGAAACATCCAGTTGACGCAACACCAGAGCAGAAGTAAATTGGCGTTTAAGCTCCTGAAAGGCAGAGACAGCCGCAGCGGTCCAATTCGACACATCAGCGCCTTTCTTCGTCAAATCGGTCAAGGGTTTAACCACACTGGAGAAGTTAGCAATGAAACGGCGATAAAAATTAGCAAAGCCCAAAAATTTCTGAAGGCTCTTCACAGACGTGGACTGAATCCAATCATGAATGGCCTGAACCTTAACCGGATCCATCTCCATAGATGAGGGAGAAAATATAAAGCCCAAAAAATAAACCTTCTGCACTCCAAAGAGACACTTAGACCCCTTCACAAACAAAGCATTATCACGAAGGATCTGAAATACCATCCTGACCTGTTTCATATGAGACTCCCAATCATCGGAAAAAATTAAAATGTCATCCAAATATACAATCATGAATTTATCAAGATAAGTCCGGAAGATATCGTGCATGAAGGACTGAAAAACAGATGGAGCATTAGAGAGCCCGAATGGCATCACAAGGTATTCAAAATGGCCTTCGGGCGTATTAAACGCAGTTTTCCATTCATCACCCTGCTTAATACGAACAAGATTATATGCCCCCCGAAGGTCAATCTTCGTAAACCAACTAGCCCCCTTAATCCTAGCAAACAAATCGGAAAGCAGAGGTAAAGGGTATTGAAACTTGACCATGATCTTATTCAAGAGGCGATAATCAATACAGGGTCTCAAGGAGCCATCCATCTTAGCAACAAAAAAAAATCACCGCACCCAACGGTGAAGAAGATGGCCGATTATGCCCTTTCTCCAAAGACTCCTTCACATAACTCCGCATGGTGGTATGTTCAGGCACAGACAGGTTGAAAAGTCGGCCCTTAGGAAACTTACAGCCTGGAATCAAGTCAATCGCACAATCACAGTCCCTATGCGGTGGAAGGGAACTGGACTTGGGCTCATCGAATACTGTTGTGAATTCCGTCTGGGCTCCCTCTGGTGGCCTTTAGCGATACTGCGGGTCTGGAGCTGGGCTCAGCTGCCTCATTTCCTGCTATGCTGGTTCCTATTTAACTCCACCTGGACCTTTACTTGTTGCCTGCTGTCGTTGTATTCAGTACTGGTTCTGACCTCTCCTGGATTTTCCTGGTGACCTGTCTATTTCTGAGAAGCTAAGTCTTGCTACTTCTTTTTGCTCATTGTTTCCTTGAAAATGTTTCTCAGTATATGATGTGCTCAGTCCAGCTTGCTTATATGTGATTTTTCGCTTGCTGGTAGCTCTGGGGAGCAGAGTGCGCCCCTCACATCGTGAGTCGGTGTGGGGGTTCTTGTACTTTCTGCGTGGATAGTTTTTGATAGTTTTGTACCGACCGCACATATCCCTGCTATCTTCTGTCTATTTAGCGTTAGCGGGCCTCATTTGCTTAAACCTGTTTTTCATTCCTACGTTTGTATTTTCCCCCTTAACTCACCGTTATTATTTGTGGGGGGCTGCCTAAACTTTGGGGTTATTTCTCTGAGGCAAGTGAGGCTTTGCTTTCTCTCTAGGGGTAGCTAGTTTCTCAGGCTGTGAAGAGGCATCAAGGTTTTTAGGTAACGCTCCACGGCTACCTTTAGAGTGTGTGGATAGGATCAGGATTGCGGTCGGTATAGTTCCCACATTCCCGGAGCTTGTCCTACTATTCAGGTTTACCTATCAGGTCAGTTTGGTGATCCTACCACCGGATCATAACAGTACAGCAGGCCGATAGTTAATGCATCACAAAAGAGGGATAAGAGAAATCCTGAGTTCATTTTTTTTTTCTTTTTCCTCTGCAGTGTGTCTAGCCTCTCTCCTCCCCTTAATCTCTGGGTGGTTCAGAATTCAGCTGCAGCTATGGACCTTCAGAGTCTGTCTTTTAGTGTGGATCATCTCACTGCTAGGGTACAAGCCATTCAGGATTATGTAGTCCGCAGTCCTATGTCAGAGCCTAAAATACCAATTCCTGAGCTGTTCTCCGGAGACAGATCTAGGTTTTTGAACTTTAAAAATAATTGCAAATTATTCCTTTCTCTGAGACCTCGTTCCTCTGGTGATCTGGTTCAGCAAGTTAAAATTATTATTTCTTTGTTGCGTGGTGACCCTCAAGATTGGGCATTCTCTCTGGCGCCGGGAGATCCTGCATTGCAAAATGTGGATGTGTTTTTTCTGGCGCTTGGAGTGTTTTATGAGGAACCTAATCTGGTAGACCAAGCAGAAAAGGTTTTGCTGGCTCTCTCCCAGGGTCAGGATGAAGCAGAGGTTTTTTGTCAGAAGTTTAGGAAATGGTCTGTGCTCACTCAATGGAATGAGTGTGCCCTGGCAGCGATTTTCAGAAAGGGTTTTTCTGAAGCTATTAAGGATGTTATGGTGGGGTTCCCCACGCCTGCGAGTCTGAATGAGTCAATGTCTTTGGCCATTCAGATTGATCAGCGCTTACGGGAGCGCAAACCAGTGCACCATCTGGCGGTATTTTCTGAGCAGAAGCCTGAGTCTATGCAATGTGACAGGATTCTGACCAGAATTGAACGGCAAAATCACAGACGTCAGAATGGGTTGTGCTTTTACTGTGGTGATTCTGCTCATGTTATCTCAGATTGTTCTAAGCGCATAAAAAACTTCGCTAAGTCTGTCACCATTGGTACTGTACAGCCTAAATTCATTTTGTCTGTTACTTTGATTTGCTCTCTGTCATCCTACTCAGTTATGGCTTTTGTGGATTCAGGTGCTGCCCTAAATTTGATGGATTTGTCTTTTGCCAGGCGCTGTGGTTTTATCTTGGAGCCTTTGCAATTCCCTATTCCACTAAAGGGAATTGATGCCACGCCATTGGCCAAGAATAAACCTCAGTACTGGGCTCAAGTGACCATGTGCATGACTCCTGCACATCAGGAGGTGATTCGCTTTCTTGTGTTACATAATTTGCATGATGTTGTCGTGTTAGGTCTGCCATGGCTGCAGGCTCATAATCCAGTCCTGGATTGGAAAGCAATGTCTGTGTCAAGTTGGGGTTGCCAGGGGATTCATGGCGATGCTCCTTTGGTGTCTATTGCTTCTTCTACTCCTTCTGGTCCCTGAATTTTTGTCGGACTACCAGGATGTATTTGATGAGCCCAAGTCCAGTGCCCTACCTCCTCATAGGGATTGTGATTGCGCCATAAATTTGATTCCTGGTAGTAAGTTCCCTAAGTGACGACTTTTTAATTTGTCTGTACCAGAACATGCCGCTATGCGGAGTTATATCAAGGAGTCTTTGGAGAAGGGGCATATTCACCCGTCCTCGTCCCCTTTGGGTGCGGGGTTCTTTTTTGTGGCCAAGAAGGATGGTTCTCTGAGACCCTGTATAGATTATCGCCTTCTAAATAACATCACGGTCAAATTTCAGTATCCTTTGCCACTATTGTCCGATCTGTTTGCTCGGATTAGGGGGGCCAGTTGGTTCACCAAGATAGATCTTCGTGGAGCGTATAATCTTGTGCGTATAAACCAGGGCGATGAATGGAAAACAGCATTCAATACGCCCGAAGGCCATTTTGAGTACTTGCTGATGCCTTTCGGGCTTTCTAATGCCCCTTCTGTGTTCCAGTCCTTCATGCACGATATCTTCCGAGAATATCTGGATAGGTTTATGATTGTGTACCTAGATGATATTTTGGTCTTTTCTGATGATTGGGAATCTCATGTAAAGCAGGTCAGGATGGTATTTCAGGTCCTGCGAGCAAATGCCTTGTTTGTGAAGGGCTCTAAATGTCTCTTCGGAGTCCAGAAGGTTTCCTTTTTGGGCTTTATTTTTTCTCCTTCCACCATTGAGATGGATCCAGTCAAGGTCCAGGCTATTTATGACTGGACTCAACCTACATCGGTAAAGAGTCTTCAGAAGTTCTTGGGTTTTGCTAATTTTTACCGTCGCTTCATTACTAATTTTTCCAGTGTGGTTAAGCCTTTGACGGATTTGACCAAGAAGGGTTCTGATGTGACGAATTGGTCTCCTGCGGCCGTGGAGGCCTTTCAGGAGCTCAAACGTCGGTTCTCTTCGGCTCCTGTCTTGCGTCAGCCGGATGTCTCTCTGCCCTTCCAGGTCGAGGTTGATGCTTCTGAGATTGGAGCTGGGGCTGTCTTGTCACAGAGAAGCTCTGATGGCTCTGTGATGAGGCCATGTGCTTTCTTTTCAAGAAAGTTTTCGCCTGCCGAGCGGAATTATGATGTTGGTAATCGGGAGTTGTTGGCAATGAAATGGGCATTTGAGGAGTGGCGACATTGGCTTGAGGGAGCCAAACATCGTGTCGTGGTCTTGACGGATCACAAGAATTTGACTTATCTCGAGTCTGCTAAATGGCTAAATCCTAGACAGGCTCGATGGTCGCTGTTTTTCTCCCGTTTCGATTTCGTGGTTTCGTACCTTCCGGGTTCGAAGAACGCGAAGGCTGATGCTCTTTCTAGGAGCTTTGCGCCTGACTCTCCGGGAGTTTCTGAACCGGTTGGTGTCCTCAGAGAGGGGGTGATTTTGTCTGCCATCTCCCCTGATTTACGACGGGTACTGCAGGAATTTCAGGCCAATAGACCTGACCGTTGTCCACCGGAGAGACTGTTTGTCCCGGATAGATGGACCAGTAGAGTCATTTCCGAGGTTCATTCTTCGGTGTTGGCGGGTCATCCTGGGATTTTTGGTACCAGGGATTTGGTGGCTAGGTCCTTTTGGTGGCCTTCCTTGTTGCGGGATGTGCGTTCCTGTGTGCAGTCCTGTGGGATATGTGCTCGGGCCAAGCCTTGCTGTTCTCATGCCAGTGGATTGCTTTTGCCTTTACCTGTCCCGAAGAGGCCCTGGACGCATATTTCCATGGATTTTATTTTGGATCTTCCAGTCTCTCAGAAGATGTCTGTTATCTGGGTGGTTTGTGATCGTTTTTCTAAAATGGTCCATTTGGTGCCCTTGCCTAAGCTGCCTTCCTCCTCCGATTTGGTTCCACTGTTTTTTCAGAATGTTGTTCGTTTGCATGGTATTCCTGAGAATATTGTGATGACAGAGGATCCCAGTTTGTGTCCAGATTTTGGCGGTCCTTTTGTGCTAAGATGGGCATTGAATTATCTTTTTCATTGGCCTTCCATCCTCAGACGAATGGCCAAACCGAACGAACTAATCAGACCTTGGAGACTTATCTGAGATGTTTTGTTTCTGCAGATCAGGATGATTGGGTGACTTTTTTGCCATTGGCTGAGTTCGCCCTCAATAATCGGGCTAGTTCTGCTACTTTGGTTTCGCCTTTTTATTGCAATTCTGGTTTTCATCCTCGTTTTTCCTCATGTCAGGTTGAGCCTTCTGACTTTCCTGGGGTGGATTCTGTGGTGGATAGGTTGCAGCAGATTTGGAACCACGTGGTGGACAATTTGATGTTGTCACAAGAGAAGGCGCAGCGCTTTGCTAACCGCCGTCGCTGTGTGGGTCCCCGACTTCGTGTGGGGGATTTGGTATGGTTGTCTTCTTGTTATGTTCCGATGAAGGTTTCCTCTCCTAAGTTCAAGCCTCGTTTCATCGGTCCTTATAAGATTTTGGAAATCCTCAACCCTGTGTCATTTCGTTTGGACCTCCCAGCATCATTTGCCATTCACAATGTGTTCCATAGGTCATTGTTGCGGAGATATGTGGTGCCTGTGGTTCCTTCTGTTGACCCTCCTGTTCCGGTCTTGGTCGAGGGAGAATTGGAGTATGTGGTGGAGAAGATCTTGGATTCTCGTGTTTCGAGATGGAAGCTTCAGTACTTAGTTAAATGGAAAGGCTATGGTCAGGAGGATAGTTCCTGGGTTGTCGCCTCTGATGTCCATGCGGCTGATTTGGTTCGTGCCTTTCATTCGGCTCGTCCTGATCGGCCTGGGGGCTCTGGTGAGGGTTCAGTGACCCCTCCTCAAGGGAGGGGGAACTGTTGTGAATTCCGTCTGGGCTCCCTCTGGTGGCCTTTAGCGATACTGCGGGTCTGGAGCTGGGCTCAGCTGCCTCATTTCCTGCTATGCTGGTTCCTATTTAACTCCACCTGGACCTTTACTTGTTGCCTGCTGTCGTTGTATTCAGTACTGGTTCTGACCTCTCCTGGATTTTCCTGGTGACCTGTCTATTTCTGAGAAGCTAAGTCTTGCTACTTCTTTTTGCTCATTGTTTCCTTGAAAATGTTTCTCAGTATATGATGTGTTCAGTCCAGCTTGCTTATATGTGATTTTTTGCTTGCTGGTAGCTCTGGGGAGCAGAGTGCGCCCCTCACATCGTGAGTCGGTGTGGGGGTTCTTGTACTTTCTGCGTGGATAGTTTTGATAGTTTTGTATCGACTGCACAGATCCCTGCTATCTTCTGTCTATTTAGCGTTAGCGGGCCTCATTTGCTTAAACCTGTTTTTCATTCCTACGTTTGTATTTTCCCCCTTAACTCACCATTATTATTTGTGGGGGGCTGCCTAAACTTTGGGGTTATTTCTCTGTGGCAAGTGAGGCTTTGCTTTCTCTCTAGGGGTAGCTAGTTTCTCAGGCTGTGAAGAGGCATCTAGGTTTTTAGGTAATGCTCCATGGCTGCCTTTAGTGTGTGCGGATAGGATCAGGATTGCGGTCGGTATAGTTCCCACATTCCCGGAGCTTGTCCTACTATTCAGGTTTACGTATCAGGTCAGTTTGGTGATCCTACCACCGGATCTTAACAGAATACATCCTGAAAATCAGACAAAAACTCTTGAATTTCAGAAGAGGAAGAAGAGGAGATTGACATCAAAGGAACGTCATTATGAACCCCCTGACAACCCCAGGTAGTCACAGACATAGACTTCCAATCCAACACAGGATAATGTACCTGCAACCACGGAAAACCCAGCACAATAGCATCATGCAAATTATGCACCACCAGAAAATGACAATCTTCCTGATGGGCTGGCGCCATGCACATGGTCACCTGTGTCCAAAACTGGGGCTTATTTTTAGCCAAAGGTGTAGCATCAATGCCCCTTAAAGGAATAGGGTTCTGCAAAGACTGCAAGGGGTAACCACAATGCCTGGCAAACTCAAAGTCCATTAAATTCAAGGCGGCGCCTGAATCCACAAACGCCATGACAGAAAATGATGACAATGAGCAAATCAAGGACACAGATAACAGAAATTTAGGTTGTACAGTACTGATGGTAATTGAACTAGCGATCCTCTTTGTACGCTTAGGGCAGACTGAACTGACATGAGAAGCAGCGCCACAATAAAAACACAACCTATTCTGACGTCTGAATCCTTGTTGTTCCGTTCTAGACAGAATCCTATCACGCTGCATTGGCTCAGGCATCTGCTCTGAGGACAACGCCACAGCGTGCACAGTTCTGCGCTCCCGCAAGCACCGATCAATCTGAATGGCCAGAGACATAGAATCACTCAGACCGAAAGGCGTGGGAAACCCCACCATAACATCTTTAACGGATTCAGAAAGACCCTTTCTGAAAATTGCCGCCAAAGCATCATCATTCCATTTAGTCAATACAGACCATTTTCTGAATTTCTGACAATACAATTCTGCCGCTTCTTGACCCTGAGACAGGGCCAACAAGGTCTTCTCCACTTGATCCACAGAATTTGGTTCATCATATAATAATCCTAAAGCCTGAAAAAAGGCGTCTACATTAAGCAAAGACGGATTCCCAGATTCCAGGGAAAATGCCCAATCCTGAGGATCGCCACGCAGCAGGGAGATGACAATTTTAACCTGCTGAATGGAATCACCAGAGGATTGAGGTTTCAGAGCAAAAAATAGTTTACAGTTGTTTTTAAAACTCAAAAATTTGGACCTGTCCCCAAAAAACAAATCAGGAGTAGGAATCTTAGGCTCTAAAACTGGAGTCTGAACAATATAATCAGAAATATCCTGTACCCTAGCAGCAAGCTGGTCTACACGAGAAGCTAATCCCTGAACATCCATGCTAGCACAAGACTCCTCAGCCACCCAGAGAAAAAGAGGGAAGGTAAGAAAAAGCAGGCTACAGAAAAAAAAATGGCTCAACACCTTTCTTCCCTTCTTCTGAGATGCATTTAACTCATTGTTGGCCAGTTGTATTGTTATGATCCGGTGACCTTGGAGCCGCATGAGACTTTCTTTGGAGAAGGTGGAACCTGTACTGACCGCAAACCCTAAACTGACACCGCAACTAGAAGTAGCCGTGGGGTGTACCTAACACATCCTAGACACCTCGACACAGCCGGAGGACTAAATACCCCTGTAGATAGAAATGGGAATTCTATCTTGCCTCAGAGCAGAACCCCAAAGGATAGGCAGCCCCCCACAAATATTGACTGTGAGTATTAGAGGAAAGACACACGCAGGCAGAAAACAGGATTTAGCAAAGGAGGCCACTCTAGCTAAATAGAAAAGGATAGGACAGAATACTAAGCTGTCAGTATTACAACCCTAAAAATATCCACAGCAGATAATACAAAAATTCCACCATCTAACTAAAGACATGGAATGTATATCTGCATCTCCTGAGAATCCAACTTGACTGAAAAAGTCCAAACACAGTCTAAGCTGGACAAGAAAAAACAATGAATAGTACTGAACTGTAAAGCACACAGCATGTGTGCTGCAGAAACAAAATCCAGACACTTATCTTTGCAGATTTGGCAGCAGGGCAGGAGGAACCAGACAGAGATGTAAAACCTCCAAGAACAATGGACAACTGGCAAGGGCCAATGGATCCTGCACAACTAAATACCCAGTAGAGCTGCAATCAGCAGGAACACCTGCTCAGGATTGCCACCCAGGGACAGCTGCATTACCACCAACAACCACCCGAGGGAACCCAAAAGCAGAATTCACAACAGTTCCGCCAGCCCTAACAGAATACTAGCGCCAGGGTCTGGCTAGTAAATGGCGGACGATCATCGTTTACAGCGGTACATCCAGCAGCTGGAGGGTAGGTTGGAGGATCTTGAGTGCACAAAAGCTCAGCTGTGGATGTTACCGCAGTCATTGTTCAGGCTGCAAGTGTAGATGCAGCCAGTTTGTCCTTTGCCACACCCTGCTCCGACTTTATCCCATCTCCAACTTCCAGACAAGTTTGCTGGTGACAGTAAGCTATGTCGGGGATTCATGTGTCAGTGCTCCATACATCTAGAGCTCCTGGCTGCACGTATTCCTAAGGAACGGGGGAAAGTGGTATTTATTGTATCCCTTTTGTCAGGCAGGGCATTGGAGTGGGCAACGCCGCTATGGGAGCGTCATGATCGTGTGGTGCAGAGTGCTCCTCTCTTCCTGGACCCTCTGAAACAGGTCTTTTTGGGACCTTGTGTCACACACAATACCGCTCTCCAATTGTTGGCAATAACACAGGGTTCGTCCATGGTCAGCCAGTTCGCTGTCCATTTCCGGACTCTGGTCTCTGAGCTGGAGTGGCCAGATAAAGTCCTTATTCTGGTGTTCTGGAAAGCACTGGCAGACCATGTGAAGGAAGCCTTGGCCACCAGGGAAATTCTCGCCACACTGGAGGAGCTCATTTCTTTATCTACCTGCATCGACCTCCGTTTTAACGAGCGGAGGTTAGAGCGGACCCAGTGTAGGCAGAGGTTTTGGCTGGCTCCTACCTTCTACAGCCCTCTAGAATCTCCTGTTCAGGCGTCTAACTCCCATGAGGCCATGGAGGTTTCTCGAGTGGGACCTAAGTCTCGGACCGCTCGAGTACCCGTGGTTTGTAAAAATTGCCAACAGCTAGGACATTAGACCAATAAATGTCCTCGGCGGTCAGGAAATGATTGCGTCTAGTAACCATTGGAGGAGGTTCACTAGACACAGCGGCCTTTTTCTCCAAACTATCCTTCAAAGGGCAATCATGTTAGGCTCATCCTCTCTAACAGTCGAGCTTTGTGTGGATTATGGAGCAGAGGGTGTCATGATTCTCAATGGCGAGAGAACATAGCCCAGCATATATGAGAACTAGCTCTTGGAAGATGGAAACTATACTGACCATGAACTAAACCTGCCGCACAACTAGAAGTGGCCGGGTAGCATGCCTACGTTTTTTAACCCTAGATGCCCAGCGCCAGCCGGAGAACTACCTAATCCTAGCAGAGGAAAAGACAGTCCTGGCTCACCTCTAGAGAAATTTTCCCAAAAGGCAGACAGAGGCCCCCACATATATTGGCGGTGATTTTAGATGAAATGACAAACGTAGTATGAAAATAGGTTTAGCAAAATCGAGGTCCGCTTTCTAGATAGCAGGAAGACAGAAAGGACACTTTCATGGTCAGCAGAAAACCCTATCAAAACACCATCCAGAAATTCCTTTAAGACTCTAGCATTAACTCATAACACCAGAGTGGCAATTTCCGATCACAAGAGCTTTCCAGACACAGTAACGAAACAGCAGCTGTGAACAGGAACAAAATGCAAAAACACACAAGGACAAAAGTCCAACTTAGCTGGGAGTTGTCTAGTAGCAGGAACAAGCACAGAAGGCTTCTGATTACATTGTTGACCGGCAAGAAACTGACAGAGGAGCAAGGTTATATAGCGACTCCCACATCCTGATAGGAGCAGGTGAACAGAGGGGATGATGCACACAAGTTCAATTCCACAAGTGGCCACCGGGGGAGCCCAGAATCCAATTTCACAACAGTACCCCCCCCTCAAGGAGGGGGCACCGAACCCTCACCAGAACCACCAGGGCGATCAGGATGAGCCCTATGAAAGGCACGGACAAGATCGGAGGCATGAACATCAGAGGCAGTGACCCAAGAATTATCCTCCTGACCGTATCCCTTCCATTTGACCAGATACTGGAGTCTCCATCTGGAAACACGAGAGTCTAAGATCTTTTCCACAACGTACTCCAACTCACCCTCAACCAACACCGGAGCAGGAGGCTCAACGGAAGGCACAACCGGTACCTCATACCTGCGCAACAATGACCGATGAAAAACATTATGAATCGAAAAGGATGCAGGGAGGTCCAAACGGAAGGACACAGGGTTAAGAATCTCCAATATCTTGTACGGGCCGATGAACCAAGGCTTAAACTTAGGAGAAGAAACCCTCATAGGGACAAAACGAGAAGACAACCACACCAAGTCCCCAACACAAAGCCGAGGACCAACACGACGACGGCGGTTGGCAAAAAGCTGAGTCTTCTCCTGGGACAACTTCAAATTGTCCACCACCTGCCCCCAAATCTGATGCAACCTCTCCACCACAGCATCCACTCCAGGACAATCCGAAGATTCCACTTGACCGGAGGAAAATCGAGGATGAAACCCCAAATTACAGAAAAACGGGGACACCAAGGTGGCAGAGCTGGCCCGATTATTGAGGGCGAACTCCGCCAAAGGCAAAAAAGCAACCCAATCATCCTGATCCGCAGACACAAAACACCTCAAATATGTCTCCAAGGTCTGATTAGTCCGCTCGGTCTGGCCATTAGTCTGAGGATGGAAAGCAGACGAAAAAGACAAATCTATGCCCATCCTAGCACAGAATGCCCGCCAAAATCTAGACACGAATTGGGTCCCTCTGTCAGAAACGATATTCTCAGGAATACCATGCAAACGAACAACATTTTGAAAAAACAGAGGAACCAACTCGGAAGAAGAAGGCAACTTAGGCAAGGGAACCAGATGGACCATCTTAGAGAAACGGTCACACACCACCCAGATGACAGACATCTTCTGAGAAACAGGCAGATCCGAAATAAAATCCATCGAGATGTGCGTCCAAGGCCTCTTCGGGATAGGCAAGGGCAACAACAATCCACTAGCCCGAGAACAACAAGGCTTGGCCCGAGCACAAACGTCACAAGACTGCACAAAGCCTTGCACATCTCGTGACAGGGAAGGCCACCAGAAGGACCTTGCCACCAAATCCCTGGTACCAAAGATTCCAGGATGACCTGCCAACGCAGAAGAATGAACCTCAGAGATGACTCTACTGGTCCAATCATCAGGAACAAACAGTCTACCAGGTGGGCAACGATCAGGTCTATCCGCCTGAAACTCCTGCAAGGCCCGCCGCAGGTCTGGAGAAACGGCAGACAATATCACTCCATCTTTAAGGATACCTGTGGGCTCAGAATTACCAGGGGAGTCAGGCTCAAAACTCCTAGAAAGGGCATCCGCCTTAACATTCTTAGAACCCGGTAGGTACGACACCACAAAATTAAACCGAGAGAAAAACAACGACCAGCGCGCCTGTCTAGGATTCAGGCGCCTGGCAGACTCAAGGTAAATTAAATTTTTGTGGTCAGTCAATACCACCACCTGATGTCTGGCCCCCTCAAGCCAGTGACGCCACTCCTCAAAAGCCCACTTCATGGCCAAAAGCTCCCGATTCCCAATATCATAATTCCGCTCGGCGGGCTAAAATTTACGGGAAAAAAAAGCACAAGGTCTCATCACGGAGCAGTCGGAACTTCTCTGCGACAACACCGCCCCAGCTCCGATTTCAGAAGCGTCGACCTCAACCTGAAAAGGAAGAGCAACATCAGGCTGACGCAACACTGGGGCGGAAGAAAAGCGTCGCTTGAGCTCCCGAAAGGCCTCCACAGCATCAGGGGACCAATCAGCAACATCAGCACCCTTCTTAGTCAAATCAGTCAATGGTTTTACAACATCAGAAAAACCAGCAATAAATCGACGATAAAAGTTAGCAAAGCCCAAAAATTTCTGAAGACTCTTAAGAGAAGAGGGTTGCGTCCAATCACCAATAGCCTGAACCTTGACAGGATCCATCTCGATGGAAGAGGGGGAAAAAATGTATCCCAAGAAAGAAATCTTTTGAACCCCAAAAACACACTTAGAACCCTTCACACACAAGGAATTAGACCGCAAAACCTGAAAAACCCTCCTGACCTGCTGGACATGAGAGTCCCAGTCATCCGAAAAAATCAGAATATCATCCAGATACACAATCATAAATTTATCCAAATAATCGCGGAAAATGTCATGCATAAAGGACTGGAAGACTGAAGGGGCATTTGAAAGACCAAAAGGCATCACCAAATACTCAAAATGGCCCTCGGGCGTATTAAATGCGGTTTTCCACTCATCCCCCTGCTTGATTCGCACCAAATTATACGCCCCACGGAGATCAATCTTAGAGAACCACTTGGCCCCCTTTATACGAGCAAACAAATCAGTAAGCAGTGGTAACGGATATTGATATTTAACCGTGATTTTATTCAAAAGTCGATAATCAATACACGGCCTCAAAGAGCCGTCTTTCTTAGACACAAAGAAAAAACCGGCTCCTAAGGGAGATGACGAAGGACGAATATGTCCCTTTTCCAAGGACTCCTTTATATATTCTCGCATAGCAGCGTGTTCAGGCACAGACAGATTAAATAAACGACCCTTAGGGTATTTACTACCCGGAATCAAGTCTATGGCACAATCGCACTCCCGGTGCGGAGGTAGTGAGCCAACCTTGGGTTCTTCAAAAACGTCACGAAAGTCAGACAAGAATTCAGGAATCTCAGAGGGAATAGATGATGAAATGGAAACCAAAGGTACGTCCCCATGAGTTCCTTTACATCCCCAGCTTAACACAGACATAGCTCTCCAGTCGAGGACTGGGTTATGAGATTGCAGCCATGGCAATCCCAGCACCAAAACATCATGTAGATTATACAGCACCAGAAAGCGAATAACCTCCTGGTGATCCGGATTAACACGCATAGTCACTTGTGTCCAGTATTGTGGTTTATTACTAGCCAATGGGGTGGAGTCAATCCCTTTCAGAGGTATCGGAGCCTCCAGTGGCTCCAAATCATACCCACAGCGTTTGGCAAAGGACCAATCCATAAGACTCAAAGCAGCGCCAGAGTCGACATAGGCGTCCGCGGTAATAGATGACAAAGAACAAATCAGGGTCACAGATAGAATAAACTTAGACTGTAAAGTGCTAATTGAAACAGACTTGTCAGGCTTCTTAGTACGCTTAAAGCATGCTGATATAACATGAGTTGAATCACCACAATAGAAGCACAACCCATTTTTTCGTCTAAAATTCTGCCGCTCGCTTCTGGACAGAATTCTATCACATTGCATATTTTCTGGCGTTTTCTCAGTAGACACCGCCAAATGGTGCACAGGTTTGCGCTCCCGCAGACGCCTATCGATCTGAATAGCCATCGTCATGGACTCATTCAGACTCGCAGGCACAGGGAACCCCACCATAACATCCTTAATGGCATCAGAGAGACCTTCTCTGAAAATCGCCGCCAGGGCGCACTCATTCCACTGAGTAAGCACAGACCATTTGCGGAATTTTTGGCAGTATATTTCAGCTTCATCTTGCCCCTGAGACAAGGACATCAAGGCCTTTTCCGCCTGAAGCTCTAAATGAGGTTCCTCATAAAGCAACCCCAAGGCCAGAAAAAACGCATCCACATTGAGCAACGCAGGATCCCCTGGTGCCAATGCAAAAGCCCAGTCTTGAGGGTCGCCCCGGAGCAAGGAAATTACAATCCTGACCTGCTGTGCAGGGTCTCCGGCAGAGCGAGACTTCAGGGACAAAAACAATTTGCAATTATTTTTAAAATTTTGAAAGTGAGATCTATTCCCCGAGAAGAATTCAGGCAAAGGAATTCTAGGCTCAGACATAGGTGCATGAACAACAAAATCTTGCAAATTTTGTACCTTTGTGGCGAGATTATTCAAACCTGTAGCTACACTCTGAAGATCCATTTGAAACAGGTGAACACAGAGCCATTCAAGGATTAGAAGGAGAGAAAGAGAGGAAGGCTGCAGTATAGGCAGACTAGCAAGTGATTCAATTAAGAGCACACTCAGAACTAGAGGAAAAAAAAAAAAAATTGTAGCAGACTTCTTTTTTCTCTCCTTTCTCAGCCAGTAATTTAACCCTTTTTTGGGCCGGTCAAACTGTCATGATTCTCAATGGCGAGAGAACATAGCCCAGCATATATGAGAACTAGCTCTTGGAAGATGGAAACTATACTGACCATGAACTAAACCTGCCGCACAACTAGAAGTGGCCGGGTAGCATGCCTACGTTTTTTAACCCTAGATGCCCAGCGCCAGCCGGAGAACTACCTAATCCTAGCAGAGGAAAAGACAGTCCTGGCTCACCTCTAGAGAAATTTTCCCAAAAGGCAGACAGAGGCCCCCACATATATTGGCGGTGATTTTAGATGAAATGACAAACGTAGTATGAAAATAGGTTTAGCAAAATCGAGGTCCGCTTTCTAGATAGCAGGAAGACAGAAAGGACACTTTCATGGTCAGCAGAAAACCCTATCAAAACACCATCCAGAAATTCCTTTAAGACTCTAGCATTAACTCATAACACCAGAGTGGCAATTTCCGATCACAAGAGCTTTCCAGACACAGTAACGAAACAGCAGCTGTGAACAGGAACAAAATGCAAAAACACACAAGGACAAAAGTCCAACTTAGCTGGGAGTTGTCTAGTAGCAGGAACAAGTACAGAAGGCTTCTGATTACATTGTTGACCGGCAAGAAACTGACAGAGGAGCAAGGTTATATAGCGACTCCCACATCCTGATAGGAGCAGGTGAACAGAGGGGATGATGCACACAAGTTCAATTCCACAAGTGGCCACCGGGGGAGCCCAGAATCCAATTTCACAACAAGAGGGGAATTTCATGTCCTCAGCTTTTGCTCTGCGCCATGCAATACCTCTGGTGATGCTCGCCAAACCGGTAACTGTTAGAGTAGTGATTGGGTTGACATTTCCTTCACAAATCACTCACCAGACTGTCACTTTCACGTTATCCATGTCCCCTTCCCACCACGAGATTATTTCCCTTTTTGTCCTTCCCAAGGGAATGGACGAGATTCTGCTGGGAATACACTGGCTCCGGTTCCACTCCCCACATTTTGAGTGGACCTCTGGGAGGATATTGGGTTGGAGTGAATCATGTAAGGGCAGATGTGTGAGAGAGTGCATTCAGGTCTCCACCACCGAGATACCTGCAGATCTTCCTTCCCTTCCCAAATGCTATTTGACCTATGCAGACATCTTCTCCTAAAAGGCTGCGAAGACCCTTCCGCCTCACCATCCCTATGACTGTCCTACTGATCTCTTGCCCGGAGCAGAACCTCCTCGGGGACGGGTCTATCCCCTCTCTCTCCCGGAACCGGAGGCTATGTACCAATACATCCAGGAGAATTTGGAAACAGAGTTTATTAGGAAGTCATTGTCACCTGCTGGGGCAGGGTTCTTCTTCGTGCAGAGGAAGAACAGAGAAATACGTCCTTGCATAGATTACAGGGGTCTTAACATATCACCGTTAAGAATAAGTACCCGCTGCCCCTGATTTCTGAGCTATTAGATAGGCTACGGAGAGCAAGGGTATTTACCAAATTAGATCTGCGGGGTGCTTATAACCTGATTCGCATCCGTGAGGGGGACGAATGGAAAACGGCGTTTAATACCAGGGATGGGCACTATGAGTATCCGGTGATGCCCTTCGGGCTCTGTAATGCCCCGACCGTTTTCCAAGACTTTGTCAACTATATCTTCCGGGATTTGCTCTCCACCTCAGTCGTAGTCTCTCTGGATGATATTCTCATCTTATCTCCAGATATTGACTCCCACTGGAGAGATGTTGGCAGAGTCTTCGACCTCTTACGGGCAAATTCCCTCTATGCAAAGTTGGAGAAGTGTATGTTTGAGCAGGAGTCTTTACCTTTCCTGGGCTATATCATCTCCGCCCAGGGATTGGCTATGGATTCTGCCAAACTACAGGCTGGGATGGACTGGCAAGAACCCCATTCTCTTAAAGCGGTGCAGCGCTTTATGGGGTTCATTAATTACTATCGCCAGTTCAATCCCCACTTCTCAATTTTGGTAGCTCCCTTGGTAGCCCTCACCAACACGGCAGCAAATCCCAAATTGTGGTCTGAAGAGGTCTCCGGGGCCTTCTCTTCTATTAAGTCTCATTTTGCTAGCGCTCCCGTCCTACATCGTCCCGATGTTGATAAGCCATTTATAATGGAGGTGGAAGCCTCATCCGTTGGTGCAGGAGCAGTCCTCTTCCAAAAGGATGCTCAAGGTCAGAAGCATCCTTGCTTCTTCTTCTACAAGACCTTCACACCAGCGGAGAGGAATTATTCCATCGGGGACAGGGAGTTGCTATCAATGAAGCTGGTTTTCTCGGAATAGAGACATTTTTTGGAGGGGGCTCGCTTTCCCTTCCAAGTCTTCACGGACAACAAAAATTTGGTATATGTACAAACAGCCCAGCGGCTAAATTCTCGTCAGGACAGATGGTCCTTGTTCTTCTCCCGATTCCACTTCACCCTCCATTATCTCGCTGGGGAGAAGAACATTCATGCTGATGCCCTCTCTTGCTCCATTGTGTCTCCTGAGGAGGAGGAAGGGAATCCTCAGCTTATTGTCCCTTCTGAGAGCCTGAGAACTGTAGCTCTGGTTTCGCTAGAGTCTGTGCCTCCGGGCAAGACTTTTGTACCCATTAATTTGCGACCGGAGGTTCTCTCTTGGGCTCATTCCTCCATGGTGGATGGACACTTTGGGACAAAGAGGACATCGGAGCTGCTTGCAAGAACGTACTGGTGGCCACATATGGTCCATGACGTCGGAGATTATATTCGGGCATGTGTCTCATGTGCCAAAAATAAGTCTCCTCGACAACGGCCAGCTGGGTTACTCTATCCCTTGCCTGTGGCAGACAGGCCCTGGGAGATGGTTGGGATGGACTTTGTGGTGGGTTTGCCCAAGTCTCGTGGCTGTACCATCATTTGGGTTATCACCGATCATTTTTCTAAAATGGTGCATTTGGTGCCACTTCCACGGCTACCTTCTGCATGGGCCTGGGCAGCGTTGTTCATAAAACACATCTTCCGCCTACACGGTATGCCGGACAAAATTGTCAGTGACCGGGGTCCCCACTTTGCGTCTCGGTTCTGGAGAGATCTTAGTCATCTTCTCAGCATTGAGTTAAATCTTTCTTCTGCATATCATCCTGAGATGAATGGGTTGGTAGAGAGGGCCAACCAGACCTTGGTCACATATCTGTGACATTTTTTCTCAGCCAGGCAGGATGACTGGGCACCCTTGCAATTGTGGGCGGAGTTTGCGCTGAACAATGCCGTAGCTGACTCCACTGGACAAACTCCTTTCCTCCTTAACTATGGACAGCATCTGTGGGTACCTGTGCCTATTCCCATGTCTTCCACCGACTCCAGGGTGGCAGACTGGGCTGTGGAGGCACGGGATATTTGGGACCGCACTCAGGATGCCATTCGGGCCTCCAAGGAGAGAATGAGGTCCTCCATCGATGAACATCGGCACCCCGCTCCGACCTTTTCTCCTGGCGACTTGGTGTGGCTCTCCGCCTGTAACATCAGGCTGTGAGTTGAGTCCACTAAGTTTGCAACTTGCTACTTGGGCCCTTTTAAGGTCCTCAAACAGGTTAACCCTGTGGTCTACCGTTTAGCCCTTCCGCCACGCCTGGGTATCACCGACACTTTTCATGTGTCCCTCTTGAAACCCGTATACATGTCCCGGTTTTCCAAGTCATCTGCCGGGACATCGGGTTCGTCTATGGACGATTACGAGGTGAACGTTATTTTTGGGTGCAAGGTGGTACGTGGCAAAAAATTTTATTTGGTGGACTGGAAGGGTTATGGTCCAGAGGACATGTCTGGGAGCCTGCTGAGCACATTCGGGCTCCGCAGCTCATTGCTACCTTTGAGTGTAGTGAGGTCCAAGGGGGGGCCCTAGGAAGGGGGTAATGTTAGGGGTCGAGTTCCTGCCTCTGCACAGGGGGAATCTCGGGCCATCTCCACTGCAGTCTCCCATCCTTCTCCTGCCTCAGTGGAGCCTGCTCAGTGGAGACGTCGGTCCAAGCGTCTCGCTCAGTCTGACACTGTGCAAAGGGTTTCTGCTGCTTTTCCAGCTTCTGCCATTGAAGCCAGTGCCTGGCAATGGCAAGCAGACGCTTTTGGGAGTAATGCATGTAGAAAAGCCGCGGAGTCACCATCATGTGTTTCTCAACGCAAGCAATAAATAGCCCGGTCTTTCACCGGGAAGGAAAAACTACAAGAAGGGCAGCATCCAATGAAGGAAAACCACCTATGCCAAAACATGGTATCCATCCACAGACAGCTGTTTCAGGGTATTTGCCCCTCATCGGTGTGGAGTAGGAAACTGGCTATTAGGAGCAGTGCCTAGTGAAAAGACTATAAACATAAGGATGAACGACCACGGAGACACCATCACGTGTTTCTCAATGAAGTGATCCAGAACACTGCCCCCATCCCTAAGGGGAAATATGCAAATGCATGTAGAAAAGCCGCGAAGACCCCATCACGTGTTTCTCAATGCAAGCAATAAATAGCCAGGTCTTTCCCTGGGAAGAAACAACCATGGGAAGGGCAGCATCCAATGAAGGAAAACCACCTATGCCAAAACATGGTATCCATCCACAGACAGCTGTTTTGGGGTATTTGCCCCTCATCAGTGTGGAGTAGGAAACTGGCTATTAGGAGCAGTGCCTAGTGAAAAGACTATAAACATAAGGATGAATGACTGTGGAGAGACCATCACGTGTTTCTCAATGCAGTGATCCAGAACACTGCCCCCATCCCTAAAGGGAAATATGCAAATGCATGTAGAAAAGCTGCGGAGACACCATCACATGTTTCTCAACTCAAGCAATAAATAGCCAGGTCTTTCACCAGGAAGGAACAACCACGGGAAGGGCAGCATCCAATGAAGTAAAACCACACTTTTGGGACTAAGTCCTGCTTTTTCCCTTCTGAGCATGCCCAGGGTAAGATCTCTTATTGGAGATTGAGGGTCACATGCTTAGATACTGCAGAAAAACCCATTGGTTCTCCAGAAAGGTCCTGAAGTTGCTTAGGCTCTGTGGCAGCCTCTCATTGGTCCTTCTAGGAAGGTCCTGTACTTGCTGCAGCTATAAAAGGTTTGCATGGCCACACGGCCATGCGCTAGTATCAAATCTAAGTTATGTGCTTTGCGCCTGTGTGGTTACGTATGTATGTGTTCAGGGCCCCGGCTGAAATAAGCCCCTAGAATACGGCTCCTCCGGTGAGGAGATTGTATGATTGTGTAACCAACAACTGCTATCTACTCGGCAGTTGCTGTGTACTCCTGTGAGCTTAACAGGACACATTGCTTTCTTTAGGCGACTCTGTGAAGTAACAGAGTTTGCTTCTACCGCTATATAGGGCCGCCATTTGCCAGCAGCAGGTTCTCTCCTGCACGGTGGTCCCTGGGCTGCGAATGCACCAAATAACATCTCTCTATTTACTTAGTGCATTCTGCCAGCCCTAACAAGGACAAAGAACAAGAAGACAGCCACCAAGATACAGAAGAACTAGAGACAGAAGACCAAGAAGCAGAAGAACAAGAAGCTGCAGAACAAAAAGCAGAAGAACATTAAGCATAAGATTAAAAATCAGAGCAAAAGATATTATCTAAATTATAAGCAGAAGACTAAGCAGTGTATGGGGTGAATCTGTTCCTCCTTGTGGTGCCCCTGGAAATTAGCTGCTGCTGCAGGCCAAACTGAACATGGACAAATCCTGCTGTAAATCTTTTGTGACAGGCAGAACGGAAGGTGTAATTTTCAAAACTTTAGAGATAACAACTACAGGAATGCCTGTCACAAATAAGAATATGATGAAGAAGAATATGAAGAAGATGAAGAAGTAGAATATGAAGAAGAATATTAGTTGAATAAGAAGAATATGAAGAAGGTAAAAAAAAGAATAATAGGAAGATGGTGAAGAAGATGAATAAGGTGAAGAAGAAGTTGATGAAAAAGATGCTGCTGAGGATGATGAAGGAGAAAGTGTAGGAGAAGTAAAAAAGAAGGTGAAGAGTATGAAAGTAGTGAAACATAAATATCTGACAAAATATAAAAAAGCTTAACATAGTCAATATCTTTGTAACTCCGAACGTCTTAAAAAAAAAATTATTCCTGCTATTCCATTTGATTGGGCTAA
Organism: Ranitomeya variabilis; assembly: GCF_051348905.1. Classification (NCBI taxonomy): domain Eukaryota; kingdom Metazoa; phylum Chordata; class Amphibia; order Anura; family Dendrobatidae; genus Ranitomeya; species Ranitomeya variabilis. The sequence goes on along the minus strand of NC_135236.1, from coordinate 23,218,017 downwards.
ACCTCTATGCCTTTAATGCCTCCTCCACCTCCCCCAATACATTCTACATTATTCTTAATTGTTTTCCTTCATGTAGAATTAACCTACAAGGAAAGAAAGGGTTTATTTTCATTCTGATATTTGTGTCCCATTGACGTGCATTGGTTTCCGGTATCGGAATTGGCGATATCCGATATTTTTTGGGTATCGGTCTGATCCAATCCGATCCGATATTTCTCGATATCAGAAGGTATCGCTCAACACTACATACAATACATACATATAGTCATACAGTACATACAACATAGAGAACATACTCACCATCACCTTGCCTCCTTGATCCCCGAAGCCATTGTCACCTGTAAAAAATATTAAAATAATAAACAAACACTATACTCCCTGATCATAGTAACATAGTAACATAGTAACATAGTTAGTAAGGCCGAAAAAAGACATTTGTCCATCCAGTTCAGCCTATATTCCTATATTCCATCATAATAAATCCCCAGATCTACATCCTTCTACAGAACCTAATAATTGTATGATACAATATTGTTCTGCTCCAGGAAGACATCCAGGCCTCTCTTGAACCCCTCGACTGAGTTCGCCATCACCACCTCCTCAGGCAAGCAATTCCAGATTCTCACTGCCCTAACAGTAAAGAATCCTCTTCTATGTTGGTGGAAAAACCTTCTCTCCTCCAGACGCAAAGAATGCCCCCTTGTGCCCGTCACCTTCCTTGGTATAAACAGATCCTCAGCGAGATATTTGTATTGTCCCCTTATATACTTATACATGGTTATTAGATCGCCCCTCTGTCGTCTTTTTTCTAGACTAAATAATCCTAATTTCGCTAATCTATCTGGGTATTGTAGTTCTCCCATCCCCTTTATTAACTTTGTTGCCCTCCTCTGTACTCTCTCTAGTTCCATTATATCCTTCCTGAGCACCGGTGCCCAAAACTGGACACAGTACTCCATGTGCGGTCTAACTAGGGATTTGTACAGAGGCAGTATAATGCTCTCATCATGTGTATCCAGACCTCTTTTAATGAACCCCATGATCCTGTTTGCCTTGGCAGCTGCTGCCTGGCACTGGCTGCTCCAGGTAAGTTTATCATTAACTAGGATCCCCAAGTCCTTCTCCCTGTCAGATTTACCCAGTGGTTTCCCGTTCAGTGTGTAATGGTGATATTGATTCCTTCTTCCCATGTGTATAACCTTACATTTATCATTGTTAAACCTCATCTGCCACCTTTCAGCCCAGGTTTCCAACTTATCCAGATCCATCTGTAGCAGAATACTATCTTCTCTTGTATTAACTGCTTTACATAGTTTTGTATCATCTGCAAATATCAATATTTTACTGTGTAAACCTTCTACCAGATCATTAATGAATATGTTGAAGAGAACAGGTCCCAATACCGACCCCTGCGGTACCCCACTGGTCACAGCGACCCAGTTAGAGACTATACCATTTATAACCACCCTCTGCTTTCTATCACTAAGCCAGTTACTAACCCATTTACACACATTTTCCCCCAGACCAAGCATTCTCATTTTGTGTACCAACCTCTTGTGTGGCACGGTATCAAACGCTTTGGAAAAATCGAGATATACCACGTCCAATGACTCACCGTGGTCTAGCCTATAGCTTACCTCTTCATAAAAACTGATTAGATTGGTTTGACATGAGCGATTTCTCATAAACCCATGCTGATATGGAGTTAAACAGTTATTCTCATTGAGATAATCCAGAATAACATCCTTCAGAAACCCTTCAAATATTTTACCAATAGTAGAGGTTAGACTTACTGGTAGTGTTGAGCATTCCGATACCGCAAGTATCGGGTATCGGCCGATACTTGCGGTATCGGAATTCCGATACCGGGATTCCGATACTTGCCGCGTATCGGATACCGGAATCGGAAGTTCCAAGATTCAAAATGCAGAAATTCAGCCAATGAGAATGATTCCAAGTGTGGGCACATCCTGTTTAGCATGGAGGGCATGAAACTACTGGCAAGGCTGTGATTGGCTGCTGAAATGATGTCATGATGCAGTTTAAAAGTCGCTGGCGCCATTTTGCGATCACTCTGCTGTGAATTCAGTTAGTGACAGGACGCTGTTTGCTGACTGAGGGACAGTTTAGAGATAGCGATTTGCTTCTTTGTGCTTTCCAAAGGCTAATTTAGCAACCGCTGTGTTCACCTACTATTCACCTTGCTTTTGCCTTGTAGCGCTGTTTTCACAGCGATCTGCAAGGTCTGTGTGTGTGTGTGTGTGAGTGCAGCCCACTCTCTAGTCTGAGTGCAGCCACATAGGCCATCCATAGCTGGTTGTATTCAGTTCAGGGAGGGTGGTTCATTGCCTCATACTGTTCTTTTTTTTTTTTTTTTTCAAGTAGTGTAGTCTGCTGCTAATTTATTCAAAAAAATCCTATTAGTGTCTTTCCACCCGTCTCCAGCTAATTTGTGGAAAAACACTACATAGGATAAAGTAGAGGAGGGTTTTTGGGCCTTGCAGCGCCGTTTACGGCTGTCTGCACGGTCTCCGTGTGACTGCAGCTCGCCCTGTAGTCTGTGAGCAGCTATAGCCTGGTTGTCTCCAGCTCAGGGTTGTTCACTGCGTCATACCGCCAAATCAATTTTCATTTTGTTTTAAGTAGTGCAGGCTGCTGCACATTTTTTCAAAAAATTCCTATTAGTGTCTTTCCACCCGTCTCCAGCTAACTTGTGGAAAAACACTACATAGGATAACGTAGAGGAGGGTTTTTGGGCCTTGCAGCGCCGTTTACGTCTGTCTGCACGGTCTCCGTGTGACTGCAGCTCTATCCGTTGTCAGTTCAGCCCCCAAAAAATAAATAAATAATAAAGTTCACCAAACACACCAGTTACACCACTTTACATTTGTGTAGGCCACATTAGCTCATATTAAAGTCTAGTCCACACTTTAGAAAATTAGTGTTTCTTATACCTGTTAGGAGGAGTTGCTCAGGAATAAGCACACAAAGCCGTTAGTACTTTTCTGCTTATCATTATCAGTCAACCAAGATGAAGAAGGCAGTGAGTAAGGCACGTGGGCGTGGGCGTGGGCGCGGAGCAGGGAGGGGACATGGGGATTCTGTGCCTGCTGCGGGCACCGGTGACTCATCAGCACCCACATTCACCAGGCAACAGTCGTTCATGCGCAGCTTTGTGTCAGAGCGCCGTACACCGCTGCTGCGTGAAGAACAAATTGAAGCCGTTGTCGGATGGATGGCAGCTAATGCATCAACTTCAATTAGTGCCACATCCTCTCAGACACAGAGCACTGGAGAGCAGCCATCTGTCTCTTCACCACCTGCCAAATTGCCCAGGCAGACAGAGAGCCCAGGACAGGAGCCGTCTCTACTTCTGTTCTCTGAATCTCTTGGCTTGGAAACAGGGGGCCAGCCAAGCAGCATTGGAGAAATGGAAGAAGAGGCAGGGTGCAGTGATGCCCAACAGCTTTTTCTCTCTTCCTCTGAAGAGGCGGGTGGGCCAGTGGCTCCGGTCACCACATCGCAGGCCGCATCAGCTGATGATGACACTCAGGTGCCACTTACTGGTGCGTGCTCTGCTGCTGAGACTACCCAGGAGGAGCAGTTGGGGGCAGAGGGTAGTGTAGATGATGAGGTCCTTGACCCATCTTGGCGTGAGGGACAGGAAGGTGGTGGGAGCAGCTCTGAGGAAGAGATTCCCCGTACGGCCCAAAGAGGGAGAGGGAGGGGGAAGACTGCGGATCCTGCAGCCTCCGCTTTGGCACCCGTTAGGAGCATGTCTCTTCCAAAAGCCAAAAAGGGCGCTCCCAAGACTTGCAGTGCCTGGTCCTTTTTTGACACAGTTGCAGATGACATTTGCTATGTCAGATGCAAGGTGTGTCATCAAAAAGTCAAAAGAGGTCGAAATGTCAGCAACCTCAATACCTCCAACATGTGGAAACATGTGCGCAACAGGCACCCGGCGGAGTTAGAAAAACACACTGAAGAGCTAGGCCAACCAACAGCGGCAGCTACCACCTCTTCAGCTCGGGTTGCCTCTTCCTCTAGCTCACACGCAGCTGGTTCGGCTTCCTCCCAGGATCGCCGTGGAAGAACCTCTGGCCCTGTTGTCCAGAGACCCGCTGTAATTCCACCCGCAGCACCACTTTCCCAGTCATCCACACACTCCCAGCCCACTCTACAGCCATCGGTAGTACAGGCATGGGAGAAAAGGCGGCCTTTCTCGTCAAACCACCCACGAGCACAGGCTCTGACTGCAGGCATTGCCAAACTTCTTTCACTGGAAATGCTGTCATTCAGGCTGGTGGAGACTGACAGCTTCCGTGACTTGATGTCATTGGCAGTCCCACAGTACAATGTGCCCAGCCGCTTTTACTTCAGCAGGCAAGCCGTCCCTGCCCTGCACAAGCATGTGGAGGGACACATAAAACACGCGCTACTGAACGCCGTCAGTAGCAGGGTCCACCTCACCACCGATGCGTGGACCAGTCAACATGGACAGGGGCGATACCTTTCCCTCACTGCCCATTGGGTTAATGTCGTTGAGCCGGGTACAGACCATGCGAGTGGCGCAGGACGTGTCCTGCCCACTCCAAGGATTGCAGGAATCCATTCTGTACGCATTGACTCCTCCTCTTACACCAGTTCCTCAGAATCATCGCTGCAGGAGCCGTCACAGTCCACCTCCACATGGACCCGTGATGAACGTGTACCTGTTACGACCGACATGAGCACAGCTGTGGCCAAACGTCAACAGGCCGTCTTGAAATTAATTTTTTGGGGGAATCGTAGCCACACAGCGCAGGAGCTCTGGAATGCCATCAAGCAGGAGAGCGATGTGTGGTTTGTGCCAGCGAATCTCCAGCCAGGCATGGTAGTGTGTGATAATGGCCGAAATCTGGTGGCAGCCCTGGGCCTCGGCAACCTCACTCACATCCCATGTCTGGCACATGTGCTCAATTTGGTCGTGCAGAGCTTTTTGAGGGACTATCCAGGTCTTGATGCACTGCTGCACAAGGTCCGCCTAGAGTGTGCTCACTTGCGGCGTTCCAGCACGGCAAAAGCGCGCATTGCGGCTCTGCAGCGCCGACACCGCCTGCCGGAACATCGCATCATATGTGACCTACCTACCAGGTGGAATTCCACGTTACATATGTTGGAGCGGTTGTGTGAGCAGCAGCAAGCTGTAATGGAGTACCAGCTGCTTCAGGCGCAAAGAAGTCGCAGTCAGCGCCGTACAGACTTCACAACCACAGAGTGGGCCACTATGAATGACGTCTGCCAGGTTTTGCGTCCCTTTGATTATTCCACGCGGATGGCGAGTGCAGATGATGCACTAGTCAGCATGACTGTCCCCCTTATCTGCCTGCTTGAAAAATCACTGCAAGCGCTAAGGGATGATGTTGTGGAAGAGGTGGAGGATGAGGATTCACCATTTCCATCATCTTCTGGACAGTCAGCGCCACGTGGTTCCTCACAAACGCGTAGGCAGGGGACAGTTTGTGAGGAGGATGAGGAGGAGTCAATGGAGGAGGAAGACATCCGACCAGAGGAGGGAGTTACTAAATTGTCCAGTACTCAGTGTGTACAGCGAGGGTGGGGTGATGACGAGCAGGCAGAGATCACGCCTCCAGCAGGGGACAGCGTTTCTTGGGCAGTTGGCAGTCTGCAGCACATGGTGGATTACATGCTGCAGTGCCTGAGAAATGACCGCCGCATCGCCCACATTCTCAACATGTCTGATTATTGGGTGTTCACCCTCCTCGATCCTCGCTACCGGGACAACGTAGAAAGCCTCATCACACCGTTGAACCGGGAGCGAAAAATGCGGCTTATTCAAACTGTGCGGTGTCAGCTGGTCCCTAATAGCATGCCACGGCCGTGACACCGCACAGTCAGAAGAAGCCATAGGGAGATGAGTGAGAGGTGGAGGTTCAGATATGCACTGCGCATGTCCATGGATCTCAGGCCCCCAGTGGGATTAAATCAGAAGACAGTACGAGGCGGGCTCTCGGCCAGTGCGGCCGCACAGGCGCAGCCAGCCTGACACCAAATGATGTCAGAAGACGGGCAGCGCAAAATGTGTGCATGGCCAAGGGCTAACCTAACAGCGCAGGCTCCGGGACTGATTCAAACAACGCTGAGGAGGCGGCGCACGGCGCCAAGGGGGTAAGAATGACGGCTGTGCTGCGTCACATCACAAAGGAAAGTTCCACCTACCGGACGGTATCACGGTAGGAGGGGACACTTTTTATAAGTGTTAGGTTCAGCATGTGCAAGGACCATAATTAAAAGAGCTAAGTTTACCTTTTCCAGCATTAGTGCTGTACACGATGGCTCTTTCAGCTACAAACGCCTGGGGGGGGGTTAAAGTTTCCCTTTCAACTTGCTCCAGTGCAGGCTTCGGCCTACACTCTGCTCCCTCTCCTCCTCCTGCTGACCCTGGGCTCTAACACCGCCAGTTGGGGCCCAGATGTGCTAGCTGCACAGAGAAAAACACCAGCCAATGTGTCAGTGGGGTTCAGCACCGCCAGCTGTTCCCCTGCTGTGCAGCCAGCAACGTGTCCTGCAACAGCCACGCAGGCACAACAGACCCAAAGCTGCCGCCAGTGCAGGCTTCGGCCTACACTCTGCTCCATCTCCTCCTCCTGCTGACCCCGGGCTCTAACACCGCCAGTTGGGGCCCGGTACTGCTAGCTGCACAGAGCCAAACACCAGCCAATGTGTCAGTGGGGTTCAGCACCGCCAGCTGTTCCCCTGCTGTGCAGCCGGCAACGTGTCCTGCAACAGCCACGCAGGCACAACAGACCCAAAGCTGCCGCCAGTGCAGGCTTCGGCCTACACTCTGCTCCATCTCCTCCTCCTGCTGACCCCGGGCTCTAACACCGCCAGTTGGGGCCCGGTACTGCTAGCTGCACAGAGCCAAACACCAGCCAATGTGTCAGTGGGGTTCAGCACCGCCAGCTGTTCCCCTGCTGTGCAGCCGGCAACGTGTCCTGCAACAGCCACGCAGGCACAACAGACCCAAAGCTGCCGCCAGTGCAGGCTTCGGCCTACACTCTGCTCCATCTCCTCCTCCTGCTGACCCCGGGCTCTAACACCGCCAGTTTGGGCCCGGTACTGCCAGCTGCACAGAGAAAAACACCAGCCAATGTGTCAGTGGGGTTCAGCACCGCCAGCTGTTCCCCTGCTGTGCAGCCGGCATCGTGTCCTGCAAAAGCCACGCAGACACAAGAGCTGAAATTGAAGGGAACCTGTCCCCCCTCCCCCAGGCGTTTGTACGTTTTTAAGGCCACCTTGTACAGCGGTAATGCTGCATGTGTGCAAGGTGGCTCATAAACGTATTCTCCTCGCACATGTGGAACTGAAAACACGTCTGAAATGTGTCCTCTGTGTGACCATTTAACCGTCCCGGGGGTGTGACTTTCCTTTGTAATGACACTCTGCAACCCCCTTGGTAGCGCTGCCCGTCTTCTGGCATCATTGTTTGGCTGCCTGCGCCTCTGCGGCCGCCCTGACCCACACAACGCCCCTCGGTGTCTTATTTCTTGGGACTGCGAGGGTGTGATTGATGGGCATGAGCAGTGCATCAGTTCGCCTGTCCCTCATCTCCTTCCGCCTTCTTCAGACTGTGCGGCTTCATGGCCATGGCATGTGATAAGGGATCAGCTGACGCCGCACAGTCTGCAGCGGGTGTAAGGACCCGAGTGCGAGAGGCGAACATATGTGCTGCGCCAGGCCATGAATCACAGCCCCGCAGTGTTTTAACAATGTTAAGACACCGCGGGGCTGGGATTCATGGTCATCGCGAACCGCAGCGGCCGACATTAAATGAGGTCAGAAGATGGGCAGCGCTAACAGCGCTAGGCCAGGGGATAACACGACAGCGCAGACTCCTGTACAGCAAATAACAACGCTCAGGAGGCTGCACCCAGCACCAAGGTGGGATTCTTGACATCTGTGCTGCGTCTCATTACAAAGGGAACTCGCGCCTCCAACACAGTTTGACTGTATAAAGGGCTAAATGTTATACGTGTTTCATTCAGCGTGTGCAAGGAGCAAAATTAAAAGAGCAACCTTTGACTTGTGCAGCACTACTGCTGCATAAGCTGTGGCTCTTCTACTTTGTAACCCCTGAGGGGGGGTTAAAGGTTACCTTTGAAATTGGTTCAAGTAGGCTTCGGCCTACACTCTGCTCCTCCTGCAGAGCCCGGGCTCCAACACCGCCAGTTGGGGCCCGGTACTGCTAGCTGCACAGAGCCAAACACCAGCCAATGTGTCAGTGGGGTTCAGCACCGCCAGCTGTTCCCCTGCTGTGCAGCCGGCAACGTGTCCTGCAACAGCCACGCAGGCACAACAGACCCAAAGCTGCCGCCAGTGCAGGCTTCGGCCTACACTCTGCTCCATCTCCTCCTCCTGCTGACCCCGGGCTCTAACACCGCCAGTTGGGGCCCGGTACTGCTAGCTGCACAGAGAAAAACACCAGCCAATGTGTCAGTGGGGTTCAGCACCGCCAGCTGTTCCCCTGCTGTGCAGCCGGCATCGTGTCCTGCAAAAGCCACGCAGACACAAGAACTGAAATTGAAGGGAACCTGTCCCCCCTCCCCCAGGCGTTTGTACGTTTTTAAGGCCACCTTGTACAGCGGTAATGCTGCATGTGTGCAAGGTGGCTCATAAACGTATTCTCCTCGCACATGTGGAACTGAAAACACGTCTGAAATGTGTCCTCTGTGTGACCATTTAACCGTCCCGGGGGTGTGACTTTCCTTTGTAATGACACGCTGCAACCCCCTTGGTAGCGCTGCCCATCTTCTGGCATCATTGTTTGGCTGCCTGCGCCTCTGCGGCCGCCCTGACCCACACAACGCCCCTCGGTGTCTTATTTCTTGGGACTGCGAGGGTGTGATTGATGGGCATGAGCAGTGCATCAGTTCGCCTGTCCCTCATCTCCTTCCGCCTTCTTCAGACTGTGCGGCTTCATGGCCGTGGCATGCGATAAGGGATCAGCTGACGCCGCACAGTCTGCAGCGGGTGTAAGGACCCGAGTGCGAGAGGCGAACATATGTGCTGCGCCAGGCCATGAATCACAGCCCCGCAGTGTTTTAACAATGTTAAGACACCGCGGGGCTGGGATTCATGGTCATCGCGAACCGCAGCGGCCGACATTAAATGAGGTCAGAAGATGGGCAGCGCTAACAGCGCTAGGCCAGGGGATAACACTACAGCACAGACTCCTGTACAGCAAATAACAACGCTCAGGAGGCTGCACCCAGCACCAAGGTGGGATTATTGACATCTGTGCTGCGTCTCATTACAAAGGGAACTCGCGCCTCCAACACAGTTTGACTGTATAAAGGGCTAAATGTTATACGTGTTTCATTCAGCGTGTGCAAGGAGCAAAATTAAAAGAGCAACCTTTGACTTGTGCAGCACTACTGCTGCATAAGCTGTGGCTCTTCTACTTTGTAACCCCTGAGGGGGGGTTAAAGGTTACCTTTGAAATTGGTTCAAGTAGGTTTCGGCCTACACTCTGCTCCCCCTGCAGAGCCCGGGCTCCAACACCGCCAGTTGGGGCCCGGTACTGCTAGCTGCACAGAGCCAAACACCAGCCAATGTGTCAGTGGGGTTCAGCACCGCCAGCTGTTCCCCTGCTGTGCAGCCGGCAACGTGTCCTGCAACAGCCACGCAGGCACAACAGACCCAAAGCTGCCACCAGTGCAGGCTTCGGCCTACACTCTGCTCCATCTCCTCCTCCTGCTGACCCCGGGCTCTAACACCGCCAGTTGGGGCCCGGTACTGCTAGCTGCACAGAGAAAAACACCAGCCAATGTGTCAGTGGGGTTCAGCACCGCCAGCTGTTCCCCTGCTGTGCAGCCGGCATCGTGTCCTGCAAAAGCCACGCAGACACTTGCTCTTGTACCTTCTGCTCCCCATCCTGGTTCCAGTACCGTCAGCTGGTTCCGGGCAGAGCCTTTGGCTTAGGTGCCTCCCTCTGGGTATCCGAGTTCCACCAACGTCAGGTGGTCCTTGGTAGTGCTTTCAGGCACGGGTACCTCCTGCTTAGTAACCGGGTTCCAGTAACGTCAGCTGGTCTTCGGTAGTTCCATTGGCTCTTGGACCTTCGGCTACCCATCCGGGTTCCAGCACCGTCAGCTGGTTCTCGGCAGTGTCTTTTGCTCTTGTACCTTCTGCTCCCCATCCTGGTTCCAGTACCGTCAGCTGGTTCTGGGCAGAGCCTTTGGCTTAGGTGCCTCCCTCTGGGTATCCGAGTTCCACCAACGTCAGATGGTCCTTGGTAGTGCTTTCAGGCACGGGTACCTCCTGCTTAGTAACCGGGTTCCAGTAACGTCAGCTGGTCCTCGGTAGTTCCATTGGCTCTTGGACCTTCGGGTAGCCATCCGAGTTCCAGTTCCATCAGCTGGTTCTCGGCATTTTCTCAGCCTTCTTGTACCTTCTGCTACATTTCCAAGTTCAAGAGACTAAACACGATGACCCGGAAGACCACCCCTAAGATGACGACGACACCAGAGACGTCAACCATCGTGATGACGACGACCCTGGAGACGATGACCCTGAAGACCACCCCGATGACGACGACCCCTGAGACGACGACCCTGGAGACGACGACGACCTGGAAGACCGAGAAGCAGAAGAACAAGAGGCTGCAGAACAAAGAGCAGAAGAACATTAAGCATAACACTAAATATCAGAGCAAAAAATATTATCTAAATTATAAGCAGAAGAAGACTAAGCAGTGTATGGGGGTGAGTCCGTTCCTCCTCGTGGTGCCCCTGGATAAAGCCTGATGCTGCAGGCCAAACTGAACGCGGACAAATGTAACTCTTTTGTGACAGGCAGAACGGAAGGTGTAATCTTCAAACTTTTATAGATAACAACTACGGGAATGCCTGTCACAAATAAGAATATGATGAAGAAGTAGAATATGATGAAGATAATAGTAAAATAAAAAGAATATGAACAATGTAACCAAAAAAATAATAGGTAGAAGATGAAGAAGAAGATGAATAAGGTGAAGAAGTTGATGTCTAAGAAGCTGATGATGAGGATAATGAAGAAGAAAGTGTGGGAGAAGTAAAAAAGAAGGTGAAGGGCGTGGAAGTAGTGAAACATCAATATCTGACAAAATAAAAAAAAAATTTACATAGTCAAAATCTTTCTAACGCCGAACGTCATAAAAAAAACCAAAAACCTGCTATTCTATTACATTGGGCTAAACCTCTGTGCCTTTAATGTCTCCGCCACGTCCCCCAATACATCCTACATTATTCTTAGTTGTTTTCCTTCATGTAGAATGAACCTACAAGTTTATAAAGGGTTTATTTTAATTCCGATATTTTCGTCCCATTGACTTGCATTGGGATCGGGTATCGGTATCGGATTAGATCCGATATTTTGACGGTATCGGCCGATACTTTCCGATACCGATACTTTCCGATATCGGAAAGTATCGCTCAACACTACTTACTGGCCTATAATTTCCAGGTTCACTTTTAGAGCCCTTTTTGAATATTGGCACCACATTTGCTATGCGCCAGTCCTGCGGAACAGACCCCGTCGCTATAGAGTCCCTAAAAATAAGAAATAATGGTTTATCTATTACATTACTTAGTTCTCTTAGTACTCGTGGGTGTATGCCATCCGGACCCGGAGATTTATCTATTTTAATCTTATTTAGCCGGTTTCGCACCTCTTCTTGGGTTAGATTGGTGACCCTTAATATAGGGTTTTCATTGTTTCTTGGGATTTCACCTAGCATTTCATTTTCCACCGTGAATACCGTGGAGAAGAAGGTGTTTAATATGTTAGCCTTTTCCTCATCATCTACAACCATTCTTTCCTCACTATTTTTTAAGGGGCCTACATTTTCAGTTTTTATTCTTTTACTATTGATATAGTTGAAGAACAGTTTGGGATTAGTTTTACTCTCCTTAGCAATGTGCTTCTCTGTTTCCTTTTTGGCAGCTTCAATTAGTTTTTTAGATAAAGTATTTTTCTCCCTATAGTTTTTTAGAGCTTCAATGGTGCCATCCTGCTTTAGTAGTGCAAATGCTTTCTTTTTACTGTTAATTGCCTGTCTTACTTCTTTGTTTAGCCACATTGGGTTTTTCCTATTTCTAGTCCTTTTATTCCCACAAGGTATAAACCGCTTACAGTGCCTATTTAGGATGTTCTTAAACATTTTCCATTTATTATCTGTATTCTTATTTCTGAGGATATTGTCCCAGTCTACCAGATTAAGGGCATCTCTAAGCTGGTCAAACTTTGCCTTCCTAAAGTTCAGTGTTTTTGTGACTCCCTGACAAGTCCCCCTAGTGAAAGACAGGTGAAACTGTACAATATTGTGGTCGCTATTTCCTAGATGCCCGACCACCTGCAGATTTGTTATTCTGTCAGGTCTATTAGATAGTATTAGGTCTAAAATTGCTGCTCCTCAGCAGATATCTGGATCAGCAGATATCCAATTAAAATGAGTGTCCCATGACTATCTCCAATGGCATCAGCTGATGCGACCTCTCTCCAGGGGCTCCAGGAATACAATGAAGGAAGGTATCCTTCCGCACCGTATTCCTCCGCCACTGTAAAAAAAATAGTCCCTAGTCTCACTTGTGGCACTGGTGTGTGAGAAATTTCCCACGCAGCATTGCCATAAAGCGAGAGAGTGAACTACAGTAACCTCTTCACTGATACACTGAAGGAGCCATTGTTGTCACGGGGAGACTAGGTGGGCGAGAGCTAATAACCCGGGCCCCTGCGATTTCCCTCAGACTAGGGAAATCCTGACTGACCCTCTACCTGAAGTTTACACTGATGGTGTGCATGTCCAGGCCTCGAACCTCACCCTGTCTCCTGTTTCAACCCTTGGCTGAAACCTCCATCCACCACCCAGTGAAGGTAATACACCAATACCCACAGTTAGCACAGACAAGGATAAAGGAAAATATACACCACGCTGCAGTCACTCAGGAATACACTATAAATGTGCACGGCAAAATAAATACAAATATAGGAAGGAGTAAATAAGACAAAGGAAAATACACCACCAGCAACGAATCTCCAACAACCAGCTCTCCACTCCAGACCGAGATAACAATGCACAAGACAGAAGCTATAATCGGCGATGCCCAATGATCAGGAGAACTATTTAAAGGCAATGGGCATGGCCCAGCTTCCAATCCGAGGATCAGGTAAATTAACCCCGGAACAGCTAGATAAAATCTAGCCGACGCCAATGAGCACATAGTGGTCAAAAGCGGAATTACCGCTGTCTGTCGAACGACCTGGTCTGAACAGCGTCCGACATGACAGTACCCCGCCTTCTATGAGGGACCCCAGGGCCCACACGGCTTATAGGACCCAGCTTGTCTGGATGGCGATGATGAAAAAACCTGACCAGCCGATCCGCATGAATGTCCGAGGCTGGTACCCAGGACCTCTCCTCAGGCCCATAACCATGCCAGTGTACCAAGTACTGTAAAGTGCGGCGCACTACACGAGAGTCAACCACCTTGGAGACTTCAAACTCCAAATTACCATCCACCAAGACTGGAGGTGGCATAGGTGCCACGTCCACAGAACCCACCACCTTCTTTAGAAGAGATATCAGAGAACCCGAAAGCATAATAAGCCGGACCCGGGAACAAACACTAGTGTGATAAATAATAATAACCCGGGCGCTTAATTCATCGCTCCAACAACATTGTATTAAAAGGAGAAACAGGAGCCTAGAGTACAAATGTAACAAATACTTTATTAATGAAAAAGTTAAAATATGGGACAAGAACTGTGCAAGAAATGAGCGTACCACAACAATACATGGAGGGGAACAAAAGAAAGGACAACTCTACCTATCCGCCCCCAGCACTAAAAGGAGTAGACATGATTCTTTAGAAGAGACCTATGGAACACGTTGTGTATCTTATACACCGTAGGGAGCTCCAATCGGTACGCTACTGGGTTAATGACGGTGGTGACCCTAAATGGACCAATAAACCGTGGACCCAATTTAAGGGATGGTATTTTGAGTCTTATAACCACACCCAGTCATCCACACTCAGGTCCGGACCTGGCACACGCCTACTGTCAGCCACACGTTTGTACCTAGCACCCACACTCAAAAGGTGCTGTTTAACTCTCCTCCAGACTGATGACAATTGTGCTCCCAACTGGTCCTCTTCCGGAACGCCGGAAGAGCCCCTCTGACTCAAAGTACAAAATTGAGGATGTAGCCTGTAAACACAAAAAAAAGGAGACTCCCCAGACGACTCCTGGCAGTGATTATTGATGGCAAACTCAGCCAAAGGAAGAAAGGTAGACCACTCCTCCTGGTTATCGGAGACAAAGCAGCGTAGGTACTGTTCCAAATTTTGGTTCATATGCTCCGTCTGACCATTTGACTGAGGATGAAACGCTGAAGAATGAGACAACTTGATCCCCAGCCGTGAGCAAAATGCTTTCCAAAATTTTGCCACAAACTGAGACCCCCTATCAGACACGATGTCAGATGGAACCCCATGAAGTCTGACCACCTCCTGCACAAATACCTGAGCCAGAGTCTTAGCGTTAGGCAACAAAGGGAAAGACAAAAAGTGCGACATTTTTGAAAACCGATCAACAATCACCAAGATGACCATGTTCCCAGCTGATGAGGGCAAATCAGTGATGAAATCCATGGAGATTTCCGTCCATGGCTTACAAGGTACCTCGAGAGGAAGTAGTGTGCCAACAGGACAGGAGTGGGGCGTCTTAGCCCTAGCGCATGTGGTACAAGCTGACACATATGAGGCCACATCCTGTCGGATCTTGGGCCACCAAAACCGACGTGACACCAACTCCAAGGTACCTCTAACCTCTGGGTGGACAGCCAGGACAGCATCATGATGCTCCGCCAAAACCTTTAAGTGGAGATGAAACGGTACAAAAGATTTGTTGATGGGAAGCTCAGATTGTACCTCCTCCTGAGCCTCGGCAATCTCAGCCTCAACCTCGGTAGTGAGAGCCGAAACCACAACACCCTTTTGGAGGATGAGGTTCTCCCCCCGGAAAACACCTGGACAGAGCATCCGCCTTAGTGATTTTAGACCCCGGTCTGTAAGTGACAACAAAATTGAACCGCGTGAAAAACAATGCCCAGCGAGCCTGCCTGGGGGACAGACTCTTGGCTGACTCCAAATACAGCAAATTCTTATGATCGGTAATAACAGTTACCTGATGTATTGACCCCTCCAAGAAGTGTCGCCATTCCTCAAAGGCCAACTTAATTGCCAACAACTGCCTGTTGCCGATATCGTAGTTACGTTCGGCGGACAACAGTTTCTTGGAGAAATAGGCGCACGGACGCAAACCACTCAAAGATGAGCCTTGAGATAGTACCGCCCCCACACCAACCTCAGACGCATCGACTTCCACAACAAAGGGTTTTGATACGTCTGGCTGCACAAGAATGGGGGCTGAAACAAAACTGTTCTTAAGAAATTCAAATGCGCGCACAGCAGCCTCAGGCCAAACGGAGGAATTGGTACCCTTTTTAGTCATGTCTAGTGTTGAGCATTCCGATACCGCAAGTATCGGGTATCGGCCGATACTTGCGGTATCGGAATTCCGATACCGAGATCCGATACTTTTGTGGTATCGGGAATCGGTATCGGGATTAATATCAATGTGTAAAAGAAAGAATTAAAATAAAAAATAGGGATATACTCACCTCTCCGGCGGCCCCTGGACTTTACCGCCGTAACCAGGAGCCGTTGTACCTAAGAATGCGCGCTTGAAGGGCCTTAGATGACGTCATGGCACTCTGATTGGTCCGTAGCGGTCGCGTGACCGCTACGCGACCAATCACAAAGCCGTGACGTCACCTAAGGTCTTTCAAGCGCTTGAAAGACCTTAGGTGATGTCACGGCTTTGTGATTGGTCGCGTAGCGGTCACGCGACCGCTACGCGACCAATCAGAAGCTGCGGACGTCTTCTAAGGTATTTCAAGCGCTTGAAAGACCTTAGGTGACGTCACGGCTTTGTGATTGGTCACGTAGCGGTCACGCGACCGCTACGGACCAATCAGAGCGCCGTGACGTCATCTAAGGCCCTTCAAGCGCGCATTCTTAGGTACAACGGCTCCCGGTTACGGCGGTAAAGTCCAGGGCGCGTCAGAGGGTGAGTATATCCCTATTTTTTTATTTTAATTCTTTCTTTTACACATTGATATGGATCCCAGGGCCTGAAGGAGAGTTTCCTCTCCTTCAGACCCTGGGAACCATACAGGATACCGTCCGATACTTGGTGTCCCATAGACTTGTATTGGTATCGGGTATCGGTATCGGATTAGATCCGATACTTTGCCGGTATCGGCCGATACTTTCCGATAGCGATACTTTCAAGTATCGGACGGTATCGCTCAACACTAGTCATGTCAGTTAGCGGTTTAGCAATGATGGAAAAATCCTTGATAAATTTCCTATAGTAGTTAGAAAACCCAAGGAACCGCTGAAGTGCTTTCAGGTTATCAGGATGTTCCCAATGCAGCACCGCTTGCACCTTAGCGGCGTCCATTTTAAAACCAGAAGCAGAAACAATATAACCCAAGAAAGGCAACTCTTGAACAGAAAATACACATTTCTCAAGTTTAGCATACAGCTTATTCTCTCTGAGAAGCTGTAACACCTGCCTGACATGATCTAAATGAGCATCACGGTCGTAAGAATATATGAGAATGTCATCTATGTACACGATAACGAATTTCCCCAAAACATGCGAGAACTAGTGTTGAGCAATACCGTCCGATACTTGAAAGTATCGGTATCGGAAAGTATCGGCCGATACCGGCAAAGTATCGGATCTAATCCGATACCGATACTCGATACCAATACAAGTCAATGGGACTCAAGTATCGGACAGTATCCCTGATAATTCCCAGGGTCTGAAGGAGAGGAAACTCTCCTTCAGGCCCTGGGAACCATATTAATGTGTAAAATAAAGAGTTAAAATAAAAAATATTGCTATACTCACCTCTCCGACGTAGCCTGGACCTCACCGAGGGAACCGGCAGCGTTCTTTGCTTAAAATGCGCGCTTTTCCTTCCTTCCATGACGTCACGGCTTCTGATTGGTCGCGTGCCGCCCATGTGGCCGCGACGCGACCAATCACAGCAAGCCGTGACGTAATTTTCAGGTCCTTCTAGGCATTCAGTATTTTAAAATTACGTTCCGGCTTTGTGATTGGTCGCATCGCGGTCACATGGGCGACGCGACCAATCCCAATCCGTGACGTCACGGGAGGCAGGAAACGCGCGCATTTTTAAAATTACGTCACGGCTTGTGATTGGTTGCGTGCCGCCCATGTGACCGCGACGCGACCAATCACAGCAAGCCGTGACGTAATTTCAGGTCCTGATGCCTATTTCTGCATTCAGGACCTAAAATTACGTCACAGCTTGCTGTGATTGGTCGCGTCGCGGTCACATGGGCGGCACGCAACCAATCACAAGCCGTGACGAAATTTTAAAAATGCGCGCGTTTCCTGCCTCCCGTGACGTCACGGCTTGTGATTGGTCGCGTCGCCCATGTGACCGCGACGCGACCAATCACAAAGCCGGAACGTAATTTTAAAATACTGAATGCCTAGAAGGACCTGAAAATTACGTCACGGCTTGCTGTGATTGGTCGCGTCGCGGCCACATGGGCGGCACGCGACCAATCAGAAGCCGTGACGTCACGGAAGGAAGGAAAAGCGCGCATTTTAAGCAAAGAACGCTGCCGGTTCCCTCGGTGAGGTCCAGGCTGCGTCAGAGAGGTGAGTATAGCAATATTTTTTATTTTAATTCTTTATTTTACACATTAATGTTGTTTCGATACCGATACCCGATACCACAAAAGTATCGGATCTCGGTATCGGAATTCCGATACCCGCAAGTATCGGCCGATACCCGATACTTGCGGTATCGGAATGCTCAACACTAGCGAGAACACATCATTGATGAAATGTTGGAACACTGCAGGTGCGTTAGTCAACCCAAATGGCATCACCAAATTTTCAAAATGACCCTCAGGGGTATTAAAAGCCATCTTCCACTCATCACCTTGACGGACTCTTATGAGGTTGTACGCCCCCCTGAGGTCAAGCTTGGTAAACCACTTAGCACCTGCCACCTGGTTGAAAAAATCTGGTATCAGTGGCATAGGGTATGGATCACGAACCGTAATCTGGTTCAACTCCCTGAAATCCAAACACGGACGTAATCCGCCATCTTTCTTCTTCACGAAGAAGAACCCTGCTGCCACCGGCGAGGATGACAGCCTGATGTGCCCTTTGCTTAAGCTTTCAGCAATGTAATCTTTTAACGCTTGTCTCTCCGGACAGGAGATGTTAAACATCCTTGCTTTAGGCAATTTGGCCCCTGGTTTAAACCTGATAGAACAGTCATAGGGACGATGTGGCGGCAACTCTGAACAACCCTTCTCAGAGAACACATCCACAAAATCCAGAAGTGACTCCGGAACGCTTGAAGTCACCGCAGCCACACATGTGGCCAGGCAATTCTCCTGGCAGAACTCGCTCCACTGAATTATGTCCTGAGTTTTCCAGTCAATTACCGGGTTGTGCATAGACAACCAAGGAAAATCCAAAACCACCTGAGCAGGAAGATTCCTGAGCACCTTACATGTAACCCGCTCGGAATGTAGAACCCCAATGTGGAGTTTCACCTCAGCCACAAATTCAGTAATCTCCCCCTGAGAGAGAGGAGCAGCATTGATGGTGACCACGTGGATAGGATGAGACAGTTTTTCAATCCTAAAACCTGCTGAGCGCGCAAACTCCTCATCAATGAGATTTGTGGCTGAACCACTATCCACAAAAACAGTAATTGGCAGCTCACTGCCAACGATAAAAACCTTAGCAGGGAGCATGCATTGAGAAACCACCATGGAGGATATACATAAGCTCAGATTGGTCTCCTCCACACCCTCTGAGCTTAGAAGTTTTCTGCCGTTGTTTTTTTCTTAGACAGCAGAGGACAGATGTTAATAAAATGACCAGTTTTACCACAGTAAAAACAGGCTCCCTGCTTCCTGAGCTCAGGGGCTCGACGCTTCACATGTGACACCCCTGCGATTTGCATAGGCTCCATGGGCTCACCTGCAGCAACCTCACGTGAACCTAAACCCTCTCCCATAGGCAGTGTCTCATGCTCCCCCTGACGGAAACGGCGATCAATGCAGACAACCAGACTCATAGCGGAATCTAGAGAAGTAGGAGTCTCGTACATCAGAAGGGCTTTTTTAACCCTTCCAGAAATCCCATGTATAAACTGACTCCGCAATGCTGGATCATTCCATTGTGTATCGATCGCCCAGCGACGAAATTCAGAACAGTAATCCTCTGCAACTCGCTCCCCCTGGCGAATAGTGCGTATCTTAGATTCTGCTAGAGCCATTCTGTCAGGTTTATCGTAGATTTTCCCAAGAGAGGAAAAAAAACTCTCCACAGAGTCAAGTGCGGCAGAATCAGATGGCAAAGAAAACGCCCATGCTTGGGGATCCCCGCTTAACAATGACAACACCAGGCCCACATGCTGAGCCTCATTACCCGAGGAGATCTGGCGCATATGGAAATATAGTTTGCAAGCTTCACAAAAAGAAACAAATTTACTGCGTTTCCCAGCAAATTTTTCAGGCAAAGGAAATTTAGGCTCAGCAACTCTTCCTGTCGCTCTAGCTTGCACATTAGATACTGCTAGTCCCTGTTGCTGTACTGCCTCCTCAACTCAGTGACCTGTAGGGACAGCGCCTCCAACTGGCGGGTTATCGAAGTCATAGGATCCATGACTAGTGTTGAGCATTCCGATACTGCAAGTATCGGGTATCGGCCGATATTTGCTGTATCGGAATTTCCGATACCGAGATCCGATACTTTTGTGGTATCGGGTATCGGGTATCGTTAATGTAATAATGTGTAAAATAAAGAATTAAAATAAAAAATATTGCTATACTCACCTGTCCGACGCAGCCTGGACCTCAGCGAGGGAACCGGCAGCGTTGTTTGTTTAAAATTCGCGCTTTTACTTGGTTACGTGAAGTCCCGGCTTGTGATTGGTCAGGGCGGCCATGTTGCCGGGACGCGGACCAATCACAGCAAGCCGTGACGAAATTACGTCACGGCTTGCTGTGATTGGTCCGCATCCCGGCAACATGGCCGCCATTAACCAATCACAAGCCGTGACGTCACGGGAGGCTGGACATGCGCGTATTTTAAAAAGCGCGCGTGTCCAGCCTCCAGTGACGTCCCGGCTTATGATTGGTCACGGCGCCATGTTGCCGGGACGCGGACCAATCACAGCAAGCCGTGACGAAATTACGTCACGGCTTGCTGTGATTGGTCCGCGTCCCGGCAACATGGCCGCCATTAACCAATCACAAGCCGTGACGTCACGGGAGGCTGGACATGCGCGTATTTTAAAAAGCACGCGTGTCCAGCCTCCCGTGACGTCACGGCTTGTGATTGGTTAATGGCGGCCATGTTGCCGGGACGCGGACCAATCACAGCAAGCCGTGACGTAATTTCGTCACGGCTTGCTGTGATTGGTCCGCGTCCCGGCAACATGGCCGCCCTGACCAATCACAAGCCGGGACTTCACGTAACCAAGTAAAAGCGCAAATTTTAAACAAACAACGCTGCCGGTTCCCTCGCTGAGGTCCAGGCTGCGTCGGACAGGTGAGTATAGCAATATTTTTTATTTTAATTCTTTATTTTACACATTTATATGGATCCCAGGGTCTGAAGGAGAGTTTCCTCTCCTTCAGACCCTGGGAACCATCAGGAATACCGTCCGATACTTGAGTCCCATTGACTTGTATTGGTATCGGGTATCGGTATCGGATTGGATCCGATACTTTGCCGGTGTCGGCCGATACTTTCCGATACCGATACTTTCAAGTATCGGACGGTATCGCTCAACACTATCCATGACAAACACAAAAAAAAAGAAACCCCTTTTTTTTTCTTTTTTTGTTGTTGGGCTGATTATAATGTCACGGGGAGACTAGGTGGGCGAGAGCTAATAACCCGGGCCCCTGCAATTTCCCTCAGACTAGGGAAATCCTGACTGACCCTCTACCTGAAGTTTACACTGATGGTGTGCATGTCCAGGCCTCGAACCTCACCCTGTCTCCTGTTTCAACCCTAGGCTGAAACCTTTGCCCACCACCCAGTGAAGGTAATACACCAATACCCACAGTTAGCACAGACAAGTATAAAGGAAAATATATACCATGCCGCAGTCACTCAGGAATACACTATAAATGTGCAGGGCAAAATAAATACAAATATAGGAAGGAGTAAATAAGACAAAGGAAAATACACCACCAGCAACGAATCTCCAACAACCAGCTCTCCACTCCAGACCGAGATAACAGCGCACAAGACAGAAGCTATAATCAGCGACGCCCAATGATCAGGAGAACTATTTAAAGGCAATGGGCATGGCCCAGCTTCCAATCCAAGGATAAGGTAAATTAACCCAGGAACAGCTAGATAAAATCTAGCCGACGCCAATGAGCACATAGTGGTCAAAAGCGGAATTACCGCTGTCTGTCGAACCACCTGGGGCTGCGGCGGTGATTCCCCTGTCACCGGTTCTCTATGGGTAAGAGCTAATCTGATTACGTGGGATGTTATGCACGCTGATAGGGCGAAAGGGTACCCGTTGTGGACCTAGCATATTCCTGTATACTAGCTATGTAATATAGCAGGCTCTTTGACCTTAAGCATGCACTATTAGCACTTTTCTGATTAAATATTACCAGTGTCATAGAGGGTCTCGCTGCCGTCATTTTTCAGTGTTCTCTGAAGGTTTCCTCATTGTCTCTAGTTACTTGTGAATATTTATTGTTCTGTACTGGTTTTATAAATAAAAATTGCATTTTTTCTCTCTTTACAAATGGGACTCAAACTCCGTATGGTTCTTTCTTCAGTTTATATAACCTGTCGAACCACCTGGTCTGAACAGCGTCCGACATGACAATTGTCTCCTGTCAGAGTGTCACTGAAGGCCCTATAGAGCAGTGACATCACCCGATGTCACTGTTCTATAGGGGAGATCATCGTGGGACACTCATTATTAATTGGACTGCATCGGACAGGGAGTATGCAGTTTACTATTTTTAATTTTTTGCAGGCGATCGAGTATGGTGAGTATGGTTAAATTAAGAATATTAAAATACTTTTTTCTGGCTGTGTTTTTTTTTTTTTAAAACTCTTTCACTACTATTGGATTAATAATGGATGGGCGTCTTATTGATGTCCCTCCATTATTAACCGGGCTTAATGTCACTTTACATTAGCAAGGTGAGATTAACCCCTTATTACCCCATATCCCACCGCTACTCAGGAGTGGGAAGAGAGGGGCTAAGTGCCAGAATTGGTGCATCTTACAGAAGGCTGCGGGTTGGTATTTGTAGCCGGGGGGCCAATATCCATGGCCCTTCTCTAGGCTATAAATATCAGCCCGCAGCTGTCTGCGTAGCCTTTCTGGCGCTAATACAACTCTATGAGAAAAAAAACAGATCTAGATCTAGACCTCTTTGTAAAGTCTGCCATAAAAATGCTCGATTTTGAATAGACTCCTAATATACTTGTTACTCGAAATTAGCGTTACGAGTAACGAGCATTCGAACATTTTATTGCTCACTCATCTCTAATAAATATACCTATATTTCCTTTGTTCCTTCTTTATTTTTGGGGGGATTTCACACTTTTGTTATTTTTCCTTTACTCTTCTAATTAGTTTCTACATGAGACTTCAAATTTTATTTCTCTGATTACTGTTCGCTGTTCTAATACACATTTTCCGCAGTGTATTAGAGCTGTAAATGGGACACTGGCAGATTGCCTGTTAGATCTTGCTCCTGGCATGGTCTATCAGGCCACTGTAGCTGGCACTCATTGTTTGACATTTAGTTGGCGTGACTACCATCTGCAGCTCATGATCACATCACGAGGTGCCAATCTGGTGGGAGTGAAAGCACCCTCCCTCTCCTAATCTTTTAAATGCTGCAATCAGCATTGATCTGTTATGAACTGGTGGTTTAGGAGCAACATGGGACGTGCTCTGGAGGAGGTGGTACCTGTACTGACCGCAGTTCCTGAGCTTAACACAACACTAGAAGTAGCCGTGGGATGTTCCTGTCACTCCCTAGACATCTCGTCACAGCCGGAGGACTAACTGCCCCTAAAGATAGAAAACAGGAAAACTATCTTGCCTCAGTGAAAATCCCCAAAGGATAGGACAGCCCCCCACAAATATTGACTGTGAGTGGAGAGGGAAATGACATACGCAGAATGAAAACCGGGTGTAGCAAAGGAGGCCAGTCTAGCTAGATAGATAGAACAGGATAGAATACTGTGCGGTCAGTATTAAAAACTAGAAAAATCCACCACAGAGTTTACAAAAATCTCCACAACTGACTAAAGGTGTGGAGGGTAAATCTGCTTCCCAGAGCTTCCAGCTTAACTGAATAAATCCATAGTGACAAGCTGGACTAGAAAAAACATAGAAAGTGCAGAAAGATTAAGTCCACAACAAGTGGACTGCAAAAGAACAAAGCAAGGACTTATCTTTGCTGAACTGGTCAGAATATCAGGGAAATCCAAGCAGAGATTTGAATCCAACCAGGAACCATTGACAACTGGCCCTGGCTGAAGGATAGAGCCAGGATAAATAGCCGAGCCAGAATAAACGATCAGTGGAAGCAGCTGCTGACTGCTAAATCCAAGGAGCAGCAGTTCCACTTAAATCCACCGGAGGGAGCCCAAGAGCAGAACTCACAAAAGTGCCACTTACAACCACCGGAGGGAGCCCAAGAGCGGAATTCACAACAGTACCCCCCCTTGAGGAGGGGTCACTGAACCCTCACCAGAGCCCCCAGGCCAATCAGGACAAGCCAAGTGAAAGGCACAAACCAAATCGGCAGCATGGACATCGGAGGCAACAACCCAAGAATTATCCTCCTGGCCATAACCCTTCCACTTGACGAGATACTGAAGCCTCCGCCTCGAAAAACGAGAATCCAAAATTTTCTTCACCACATATTCCAACTCCCCATCAACCAACACCGGGGCAGGAGGATCAACAGAGGGAACAACGGGCACCACATATCTCCGCAACAAAGATCTATGGACAACATTATGGATGGCAAAAGTGGCTGAAAGGGCCAAACGAAAAGATACCGGATTGATAATCTCAGAAATCTTATAAGGAACAATAAACCGAGGTTTGAACTTAGGGGAAGAAACCTTCATAGGAACATGATGAGAAGATAACCAGACTAAATCCCCCACCCGAAGCCGGGGACCAACACACCGACGGCGGTTAGCAAAACGTTGAGCCTTTTCCTGAGACAACGTCAAATTGTCTACCACATGAGTCCAAATCTGCTGTAACCTGTCCACCACAGAATCCACACCAGGACAATCAGAAGGCTCAACCTGCCCCGAAGAAAAACGAGGATGAAAACCAAAATTACAAAAGAAAGGCGAAACCAAAGTAGCCGAACTAGCCAAATTATTAAGGGCAAACTCGGCCAACGGCAAGAAAGCCACCCAATCATCCTGATCAGCAGACACAAAGCATCTCAAATAGGTTTCCAAGGTCTGATTAGTTCGCTCAGTTTGGCCATTAGTCTGAGGATGGAACGCCAAAGAAAAAGACAAATCAATGCCCATCCTAGCACAAAAGGCCCGCCAAAACCTAGAAACAAACTGGGAACCTCTGTCAGACACAATATTCTCCAGAATGCCATGCAAACGAACCACATGCTGAAAAAACAATGGAACCAAATCAGAGGAGGAAGGCAAGTTAGGCAAAGGTACCAAATGGACCATTTTAGAGAACCTGTCACAAACCACCCAGATAACAGACATCTTCTGGGAAACAGGGAGATCCGAAATAAAATCCATGGAAATATGCGTCCAGGGCCTCTCAGGGACCGGCAAAGGCAAAAGCAACCCACTAGCGCGGGAACAGCAAGGCTTGGCCCGGGCACAAGTCCCACAGGACTGCACAAAAGAACGCACATCTCGCGACAAGGAAGGCCACCAAAAGGTCCTAGCAACCAAATCTCTGGTACCAAAAATCCCAGGATGACCAGCCAACACTGAACAATGAACCTCAGAAATTACCTTACTAGTCCATCTATCAGGAACAAACAGCTTCCCCACAGGACAACGGTCAGGTTTATCAGCCTGAAATTCCTGAAGCACCCGCCACGAATCAGGGGATATGGCAGAAAGAATTACCCCTTCTTTAAGAATGCCAACCGGCTCAAGGACTCCAGGAGAATCAGGCAAAAAACTCCTAGAGAGGGCATCAGCCTTAACATTCTTAGATCCCGGAAGATATGAGACCACAAAATCAAAACGGGAGAAAAACAGGGACCATCGAGCCTGTCTAGGGTTCAGCCGCTTGGCCGACTCGAGGTAAATCAGATTCTTATGATCGGTCAAGACCACAACGCGGTGCTTGGCTCCCTCAAGCCAATGTCGCCACTCCTCAAATGCCCACTTCATAGCCAACAACTCCCGATTACCAACGTCATAATTGCGCTCCGCAGGCGAAAACTTTCTGGAAAAAAAATGCACACGGTTTCATCAAAGAACCATCAGAATTCCTCTGAGACAAAACGGCCCCTGCCCCAATCTCAGAAGTGTCAACCTCAACCTGAAAAGGAAGAGAAACATCCGGCTGACGCAATACAGGGGCAGAAGTAAATCAGCGTTTTAGCTCCTGAAAGGCCTCAACAGCCGCAGAGGACCAATTCGTCACATCAGCGCCTTTCTTCGTCAAATCGGTCAGGGGCTTAACCACACTGGAAAAGTTGGCAATGAAACGGCGATAAATATTAGCAAAGCCCAAAAATTTCTGAAGGCTCTTCACCGATGTGGGTTGAATCCAGTCATGAATGGCTTGTACCTTAACAGGATCCATTTCTATAGACGAGGGAGAAAAAATAAAACCCCAAAAAGAGACCTTCTGAACTCCAAATAGGCACCTAGACCCCTTCACAAATAAAGCATTATCATGAAGGATCTGGAATACCATCCTGACCTGCTTCACATGAGACTCCCAATCATCGGAAAAAATCAAAATAACATCCAAATACACAATCATGAATTTATCAAGATAATTGCGGAAAATATAATGCATGAAGGACTGAAATACAGAAGGAGCATTAGAAAGCCCGAAAGGCATCACAAGGTATTCAAAATGGCCTTCGGGCGTATTAAATGCAGTTTTCCATTCGTCACCCTGTTTAATACGAACAAGATTATATGCCCCTCGAAGGTCAATCTTAGTAAACCAACCAGCCCCCTTAATCTGAGCAAACAAATCAGAAAGCAAAGGTAAAGGGTATTGGAATTTGACCGTGATCCTATTAAGAAGGCGATAATCAATACAGGGTCTCAAGGAGCCATCCTTCTTGGCAACAAAAAAGAATCCCGCTCCCAATGGTGACGAAGACGGCCGAATATGCCCCTTCTCCAAAGACTCCTTGACATAACGCCGCATGGCGGCATGCTCTGGCACAGACAGATTGAAAAGTCGGCCCTTAGGGAGCTTACAGCCAGGAATAGTGTTGAGCATTCCGATACCGCAAGTATCGGGTATCGGCCGATACTTGCGGTATCGGAATTCCGATACCGAGATCCGATACTTTTGTGGTATCGGGAATCGGTATCGGATCCATATTACTGTGTAAAATAAAGAATTAAAATAAAAAATATTGATATACTCACCTCTCCGGAGGCCCCTGGACATCACCGCTGGTAACCGGCAGCCTTCTTTGCTTAAAATGAGCGCGTTTAGGGCCTTCCATGATTGGTCACGTGCCGCTCATGTGACCGCCACGCGACCAAACACAAGCCGTGACGTCATTCTCAGGCCCTAAACTCCTCATTCTAGGAATTTAGGACCTGAGAATGAAGTCGCGGCTTGTGATTGGTCGCGTGGCGGTCACATAAGCGGCACGCGACCAATCAGAAGCCGTGACATCATCCGATGCCGATATCGATACTTTCAAGTATCGGACGGTATCGCTCAACACTAGCCAGGAATCAAGTTAATAGCACAATCACATTCCCTATGTGGAGGAAGGAAACTGGACTTGGGCTCATCAAATACATCCTGGAAATCCGACAAAAACTCAGGGACTTCAGAAGAGGGGGAAGAGGAAATTGACATCAAAGGAACGTCACAATGTACCCTTTGACAACCCCAACTAGTCACAGACATAGATTTCCAATCCAGCACGGATTATGTTCCTGTAACCATGGAAAACCCAGTACAACAACATCATGCAAGTTATGCAACACCAGAAAACGGCAATCTTCCTGATGTGCTGGAGCCATGCACATGGTCAGCTGAGTCCAATACTGAGGTTTATTCTTGGCCAACGGTGTAGCATCAATCCCCCTCAAAGGAATAGGGCTCTGCAAAGGCTGCAAGGAAAAACCACAGCGCCTGGCGAATTCCAAGTCCATTAAGTTCAGGGCAGCGCCGAATCCACAAATGCCATTACAGAAAAGGACGATAATGAGCAAATCAGGGCCACAGATAAGAGAAATTTAGGCTGTACAGTACTGATGGTAACAGACCTAGCGACCCTCTTAGTACGCTTAGGGCAATCAGAAATAACATGAGCAGAATCACCACAGTAAAAACACAGCCCATTCTGACGTCTGAATCCCTGCCGTTCTGCTCTAGTCAAAATCCTATCACATTGCATAGGCTCAGGACTCCGCTCAGAGGACACTGCCATATGGTGCACAACTTTGCGCTCGCGCAGGCGCCGATCAATCTGAATGGCTAGAGACATAGATTTGCTCAAACCAGCAGGCGTGGGGAACCCCACCATAACATCTTTCAGGGCTTCAGAAAGACCCTTTCTGAAAATTGCGGCCAGAGCATCCTCATTCCATTTAGTGAGCACAGACCATTTTCTAAATTTCTGGCAGTATAATTCTGCCGCTTCCTGACCCTGACATAGGGCCAACAAGGTTTTTTCTGCATGATCCACAGAATTAGGTTCATCATACAATAATCCGAGCGCTTGAAAAAATGCGTCTACATTAAGCAATGCCGGATCCCCTGATTCAAGGGAGAATGCCCAGTCCTGAGGGTCACCACGCAGCAGAGAGATGACGATTTTAACCTGCTGAATGGGATCACCAGAGGAACGGGGTTTCAAAGCAAAAAACAATTTGCAGTTATTTTTAAAGTTCAGAAACTTGGATCTGTCCCCAAAAAACAAATCAGGAGTAGGAATTTTAGGCTCTAAAGCCGGAGTCTGGACAACATAATTTTGGATACTCTGTACTCTTGCAGCAAGTTGATCCACACGAGAAAACAAACCCTGAACATCCATGCCAGCGCCAAAATCCTGAACCACCCAAAGATTAAGAGGAAAAAAAAGACAAAACAGACTGCAGAAAAAAAAATGGCTCAAAATTTTCCTTTTTTCCTTCTTTTGAGATGCATTTAATTCATTTTTGGCCAGTTGTACTGTTATGAACTGGTAGTTTAGGAGCAACATGGGACGTGCTCTGGAGGAGGTGGTACCTGTACTGACCGCAGTTCCTGAGCTTAACACAACACTAGAAGTAGCCGTGGGATGTTCCTGTCACTCCCTAGACATCTCGTCACAGCCGGAGGACTAACTGCCCCTAAAGATAGAAAACAGGAAAGCTATCTTGCCTCAGTGAAAATCCCCAAAGGATAGGACAGCCCCCACAAATATTGACTGTGAGTGGAGAGGGAAATGACATACGCAGAATGAAAACCGGGTGTAGCAAAGGAGGCCAGTCTAGCTAGATAGATAGAACAGGACAGAATACTGTGCGGTCAGTATTAAAAACTAGAAAAATCCACCACAGAGTTTACAAAAATCTCCACAACTGACTAAAGGTGTGGAGGGTAAATCTGCTTCCCAGAGCTTCCAGCTTAACTGAATAAATCCATAGTGACAAGCTGGACTAGAAAAAACATAGAAAGTGCAGAAAGATGAAGTCCACAACAAGTGGACTGCAAAAGAACAAAGCAAGGACTTATCTTTGCTGAACTGGTCAGAATATCAGGGAAATCCAAGCAGAGATTTGAATCCAACCAGGAACCATTGACAACTGGCCCTGGCTGAAGGATAGAGCCAGGATAAATAGCCGAGCCAGAATAAACGATCAGTGGAAGCAGCTGCTGACTGCTAAATCCAAGGAGCAGCAGTTCCACTTAAATCCACCGGAGGGAGCCCAAGAGCAGAACTCACAAAAGTGCCACTTACAACCACCGGAGGGAGCCCAAGAGCGGAATTCACAACATGATCACAGTATTAAGAGGGTTAAAGAGCCAGGGGTGGTGTGAGCAGAAGTACTCTCAAGGTATGACATATTGGAATGTCATATGTCGGGAATGGGTTAAAAAATATACTGTGTTATTTATTTTTTAGGTGGTGCCCAGAAAATTGTTTCATTTTAACCCCTCAATGTCCAATGACGGATATATCCGACATTGGATGCCTCCCTCTAATTGGTGAGGGCTCTATCAGTAAGCCCACACCTTTTCCAACCCATGACAACTGATGTAATCAGCTGACATGTGCCCTTAACAGCCGCGGGTGGAATCGCGATTCACCCACGGGTTTTAACATGTTAAATGCCGCTGTCAAACTCTGACAGCAGCATTTAACATGCACAAGCAGGAAGCACATCATTAACCCTGCCCATTGGTGCCCGTGTCACATGACCGCAGGGCGCTGATGGGTTGGCATCACAACCCGGGGTCTGCAGGAGACACCTGTGGTTGTCATTGCGGGATCGCTATGAGGGCCACCCAGCAGTCGGCGCTTATAGCAACTGAGCATTTCTGTTAGGTAGAGCAGAGTTGCAACCATGCTTTATGTAGCACAAGCAAACAGATGATTGCTTCTAGTATCCCATGAAGACTATTGAAGCAAGTAATAACTAAAAATAGTTTTTAAAAATATGAAAAAATAAAAAAATATAAAAGTTCAAATCACCCTGCATTTGATCAATTCCAAATAAAACAACTAAAAAAATGAAAAATACACATATTTGGTATCGTTGTGTTCAAAATCACCCGATCTATCAATATATAAAAATTATTAACCTGCTTGTAAAATGACTCAGCGAGAAAAAAAATCGAGAATTTAGGTTTTTTGTTTGCTGCAACATTGCAATAAAAAGCAATAATGGGCGTTCAAAAGATAGTATCTACACCTAAATCATAGTAATAAGAATTTCAGTTCGGCAAGCAAAAAATGAGGCCTCACCCAGTCCCAAATCACGAAAAATGAAGACGCTACGGGTCTCGTCAAATTTCAACATTTTTATTTTTACAAACTTTGGTTTATTTTTTACCACTTAAATAACAAAGAACCTAGATGTATTTGGTGTCTACGAACTGATGATCTGGATAATTATAATGGCAGGTCAGTAGTGATGAGTGAGCATGCTCGCCACTACTTGGTACTCGTCTGAGCATCTCACTGCTCAAGAATAACAGAGCTCGCCAAGTATTTCCGGGGTTGAATGGCGGGAGCTCGGGTCCATGTTTGGCGCTCTTTAGAGAGCCAATGAACATGCAAGGATTGTCTGCCACACACTACAATGCCGCAGCCATGTTGGTTCTGGCATTACAGTGATTTGCTAGCCTCACAGCGTCATCAGGTCTATATCAGATCTTGCACCGCCATGCTCGTAACAGTCTACTCTGGAATAAGGCAATGTAGGGAGATTTGCAGCTTGGCTAGGGAGATATTTGCTTGTGTCTTAGTTAATGTACATATACCACAATATATTAGACACATATCCTTCTCAAATAACAGTCCTTCTTAGGACTAATCCAGTTGCATAGATATCAGTGCTAGGCAGGCAGGCAATGTATGTGGCAGACTGCAGTGTATATATCAAGAGGGTCCATTCTATTTCTTTCTTCTGCTGTTGCTTTTACAGATATTTTTAGACATAGCCCCAGTTATCAGGGGCCAGGAAATATTTTTTTTTCATCTTAATCCTGATTATTTGCTCAAAAAGCAATCCAGAGAACACTGTTTTTCTGCTCCATTTGCCTGTTGGCACTGCAGAATACAGCCAGATCCTTTCCATATTACAACGCTAAAATTCCATCTAGTTAAAACTGTGGTTTGTCCATCACACGGATCACATATAAAAAGTGCTCTCAAAAGTCTGCCATCTCTGGCCTCCTTCTAAATGTTGTTGCAGTGTTTTAGCGAAGTTATTGACACCACTTTGCTGTTAAAAATAGTTAACTACAGGTCATCTATTTAACCCCTTCATGACCTTGGGATTTTCAGTTTTTCCGTGTTCGTTTTTCGCTCCCCTTCTTCCCAAAGCCATAACTTTTTTATTTTTCCATCAATATGGCCATGTGAGGGCTTATTTTTTGCAAAACGAGTACTTTTGAACGACATCATTGGTTTTAACATGTCGTGTACTAGAAAACGGGAAAAAAATTCCAAGTGCGGGGAAATGCAAACCAACACTGTTTTTTTGCTTGGCTTTTTTACTAGGTTCACAAAATGTTAAAACTGACCTGTTAATATGATTTTCCAGGTCATTACGAGTTGATAGACACCAAACATGTCTAGGTTCTCTTTTATCGAAGTGGCAAAAAAAAATCCAAACTTTGCTAAAAAAAAAAATAAAAAAAAAAATTGTGCCATTTTCTGATATCCGTAGCGTCTCCATTTTTCGTGATCTGGGAACGGTTGAGGGCTTATTTTTTGCGCGCCAAGCTGATGTTTCTAATGATACCATATTGGTGCAGATACGTTCTTTTGATCGCCCATTATTGCATTTTAATGCAATGTCGTGGCGACCAAAAAAACTTAATTCTGGCGTTTCAAATTTTTTTCTCGCTACCCCATTTAGCAATCAGGCTAATCCTTTTTTTTATTGATAGATCAGGTGATTCTGAACGCGGAAATACCAAATATGGGTTTTATGATTTTATTTTGAATGGTGCGAAAAGGGGGTGATTTTATTTTTTTCACATTTTTTAACTTTTTTTTTACTTTTGCCATGCTTCAATAGCCTCCATGGGAGGCTAGAAGCTGGCGCAACTCGATCGGCTCAGCTACATAGCAGTGATCATCAGATCGCTGCTATGTAGCTGAATTACAGGCTTGCTATGAGCGCCAACCACAGGGTGGCGCTCACAGCAAACCGGCATCAGTAACGATAGAGGTCTCAAGGACCTCTATGGTTAACATGCAGTTGCATCGCTGACCCCCGATCATGTGACAGGGGTCGGCAATGCGCTCATTTCCAGCCGCGTGGCTGGAAGCGCCGGTTAAATGCCGCTGTCAGCGTTTGACAGTGGCATTTAACTAGCTAATAGTGGCGGGTGGATCGCGATTCCACCCATCGCTATTGCGGGCACGTCAGCTGTTCAAAATAGCAGACATGTCCCGTCTTTGATGCGGGCTCACCGCCGGAGCCCGCATCAAAGCGGGGGTTCTGACCTCGGATGTACTATCCCGTCCGAGGTCAGAAAGGGGTTAAAACAGTGGTTTGTCCATAACACGGATCACCTATAGAATGTGTGCTCAAAATTCTGCTATTTCTGGCCTCCATTTACATTTTTTGCAGTATGTTAGTGAAGTAATTGACACCAGTTTGCGGTTAAAAATAGTTACCTAAAGGCCAGGTATTTAAAACTGTGGCACAAATTCAGCCATTTTTACTGAACGTTAAAAACATTGTCCTCCATTTAAAATGGGTAAGGCACGTGGCAAGGGATGGGGAAATGAATGTGATGGTGATGGTGATGGTGATAAGGCATGCAGTGGCCAAGGCCATAGGCAAGCTGAAATTGTGCCACAACAACAACGCACATCTTCTTGCCCGACCTTCCTGTCCCAATTACTAGGGGACCACAGCACATCACTATTGAACCCAAAGCAGTGTCAAAAGGTTGTTGGTTGGATAGCAGATAATACTTCCAATCATTTTACTACCACCACCACCACCCTGTCTTCCACATGGTCAAGTCGCAGTAGCCGTGAGTCAGGACCACATATTCCTCACCCTGATCCTCTTTCCTCCCACCATGTACAGTGCCCTAAGACAACTGATCCTACACTTGGACACTCCAAAGAGCTGCTCACTTTTCCATTTAGAGATTCGGGCTTCTCTTCTGCTCCACTTGAACTGGGGCAAGAGGAGATCACATGTAGCGTTGCCCAAATATTTGAGCAGCCATGTCACTTGAAGGCGACGGTGGGAAAGTGTCACAAGAGGTGGACGATGATGATACACAATGGCGAGAAAATCAGGAGGAGGACCAGGGTGTGGAAGAGGAAGACAAAGTGGTGGATGATATAGTAACTGACCCTACCTGGCAGGAGGACATGAAGAGTGAGGACAGCAGTGTACAGGGGGAGGGAGGCGTAGCACCCCAACAGGCAGAAAGAAGCAATGTGGTGGCAGCAGACAGAAGGCGGGCAATCGTTCCCCATAACACCAACGCAGCAGAAGTTGCCAGTACAACTGTTAGGTCTTCCCAAGTCTGGTTGTTTTTTAAAGACTCTGCCGATAACCCTTAAAAGTCCATTTGCACCAACTGCAAGGCCAGCATCAGCATGGGTAGCAAAACTACCAGCCTGACCAAGACCAGAACTGCACCTGACTTTGTGGGCCGAACACCCAAGAGGCCGGGAACAGTGTCTGTGGGTGACACCACTGCTTCTTCTGCTGTTGTGCGTGCAAGCCAATCCCCTGTCCATGTTGCATGCATAGATGCCTCCTGTCCTGCACCTGTTATTGCACACACTGAAATAGCACCATCAGCAAGCACGTCCATATCCTCGTCCCAGTGCAACATTCAGTTGTCTGTATCCCAGTCCTTGAAACGCAAGCGCAGAAGCGCAGTCAATGCCCCACAGGCCACTCTACTAAATTCCCACATTTTGCGACTGCTTGCACTTCAAATGTTGCCTTTTAGGCGTGTGGAGAAGGAAGCTTTCTGCAACCTGATGGCTGCGGCCATCCCTCGGTGCTCGGTCTGCAGCCACCACTAATTCTCCTGGTGTATCGTCCCCACATTACACAAGCACATGTCCCACAACATTATCCATGCCCTCAGCAATGCAATTACTGAGAAAGACCACCTAACCATGGACACACAGACAAGTGCTTGTGGGCAGGGATGGTACATCTTGCTGATGGTATACTGGGTTAACAAAGTGGAAGCCGAGTCCCAGTTGGACCTTCGGATGGAACACGTCCAACCGACGCTGAGGATGGCAGACCCTAGGTCAATCAGAGTTGCCCACACAGTCTGCAGCTTCTGCACCTCCTACTCCTTCTCCTACTCTTCCTCTTCAGTCTCCATCTCTGAAATGACCACATCAGTCAGAAACTGGAAGCACTGCAGCATTGCCTCAGTCAAGTGTCAAGAGGCTGTGCTGAAGCTAATATGCTTAGGTGATAAACCGGACAATGCTGGAGTCGTGGACAGCTCTGAAAGAGCAGGCAGATCTGTGGCTGACACCACTGAATCTACAGCCAGGCATTGTCATGTATGACAATTGCCGAAACCTGGTGGTGGCTCTGAGGCGAGCTCACACATGTACTATGCCTGGCTCATTTACTTAACCTTGTGATTCAGCAGTTTTTCAAAACCTTCCCGGAGCTACCAGATCTGCTTGCTAAAGAAAGCCACCTGTGTGCCCATTTTAGAAAGTCAGCTACAATTTCCGCCACATTTGCCGTGCTTCAACAATGTTGGCAGCTTCCAGATCACTGACAGGTGTGTGATGTCCCCACAAGTTGGAACTCTACACTGCAGATATTGGAAAGGATTTGTGATAAAAAGAGGGTATTTGTTGAATACCAGCATCAACAAGGCCATCGGTATTCGGTTCAGACTCCACACATAAGATCTCAGGAGTGTAAATGGATGTCAGGCACATATAGCATCCTTGAAAACCTTGAGGACTCCACCAAGATGGTGAGTGGCGATGATGCCATAATTAGTGTCATCATCCCACTTGTCTGTGCTCTAAAATGCTCTCTGCTCACAATCCAAGAGGATGCATTGCAGGCGGAGCACGGTGAGATGGAGCAAAGAACCATACAGGGTGATTACACACAGCCCAGGTTCATCTCATACCAATGTGGATTGGGTGACAATGAGGAAAAGGAGGAGGAAGAACAGGAGCTAGTTTCATGTGCTATAGAAGGTACTACCTGCACAACTGTTATTCTGTCTGTTCAGCGTGGATGGCCTGAAGACAGGGAGGAGGAGGAGATCATGGTCAGTCGTCCTGTTGCTGAGGACATGGAAGTCTTGCTTGTTAGCAGTCTGGCATGCACGGCTGAGTATATTTTATGCTGCCTTCCCCGTGACCCTCGCTTTCTCAAAATTTGGGGTGACATTCATTACTGGTTGGTGACACTTCTAGACCCATGCTATAAGGATCTCTTTCGATCTCTTATTCCTGAGGTGGACAGGTCCAGGTCTGCTAAAATGGGGCAGTACCAGAAGGCCATTGTTGCGGAATTATTAAAAAAATTCCCATCTGAAAATGCTGGCGGCAGCCGTCACAGTTTGTTGGACAACCAAGAAGTACAGGTGAGAGAGACACAACTCCAATCCAGCAGAGACAAAGGAACACTGTCAAAGTTCTCGGAGAGTTTTCTCAGACTCTCCCATCGCACAGGCCCTGAGGTGTGGGGTACTCTCACAAGGAGTGCAAAGTTTGGGAAGATGCTGAAGGAGTACCTTGCTGACCCTTTCAACGTCCTCCCTGATTCCTCTGTGCCTTATAATTATTCGGTATCCAAGCTTGACACATGGCATGAACTGGCTTTCTACACCTTAAAGGTCCTAGCCTGCCCTGCCGCTAGCGTTTTGTCAGGTCAGGTTTTTAGTGCCGCTAGTGGAATCATAACTGGTAAGCACATCCGACAGTCAACTGAAAGTGCGGACAGGCTGACTCTTATATAAATGAACAAGTGCTAGATTGGGCCAGATTTCTCAACACCACCGAATGATAGCAGCATAACTACCTGATTTTGGCTATTTGCTGTTGGCCACCTCCTTTTCCTCATCCTCATCCTCCACCACCAAATTACCAGTGTTACTGGGGTCCGTGATGCAACACCCACATCATTTTTTTAAAAGGTGTTCATTATGCCCTTAAAAAAAATGGTGTACAGTAATTTCATGTATACCCTCAGGGGTAAATGTTTGTCGGCCCACACACCTAGTGCATGGGCATTACAAGTGTAGGATATCATGATCCAGGCTGGGGTTTGTGTCTTGTTTTTCTCTCCCTGGTCTGGTGGTGAGGGGTTTAACCTTCTCTCCCTCGATTTGGGTTTTGTGGGGCTATTTCAGTCTGCTGGGGCCTACAGACCAATGTTAGTGATAGTTCATGTTTACAGGCTAGAGAAGCTGACCCCTTGATACCATGTTTTGTCTTCTGCCCATTCAATCTGCTCCCGTGACTTCCATTTCCTACCACCTGCTTAACTTAGTTTTCGATACCTGTGTTTTGACCTCTTCGTATGTGACCCGGCTTGTATGCTGACCTGTTTGACTGTCTCACATTTAGGTTATCTCTGCTCCTGCCTGGCTCTGACTTCTGGCTTGTATTTGACGACGTGTATTGCTGTGATCTCTGGTACTTCTTGTCCTGGCTGTTTCAGACTCGGCTCGTCTGACCACTCTCTCGCCACTTTGTGGCGCCTGTGCTGCTGCTCAGTGGTGCTACGTGGTGTTTGCTACCTCTCTTCCTTCACCAGCATCCCCTGGTAAAGGTTGTGCTATACTGCACTGCAGCAGCATTACATAGGAGACCCTCTCATTTTTAATGGGAACATTTATTTTATGAGGCCCTCCTCCATGTCTCTTCCAAGGGGCATTGGAGTGCCTCCAAGTATTTGGCAGCCGTTGCTTCACTGCATAGGTAAACACTATGGGAGACCCACTTCCTAATAATGGAAACATTGTTTTCAGGAGGCCCTCTGACTTCTGTGTCTCTTCCAAGGGGCATTGGAATTCCTCCAAATTTTTTGCAGCCGTTGCAAAACATTGTGGGAGACCCACATCCTAATAATGGGAATTTTTTTTCATTATGCCTCCTCTACATCTCTTCCAAGGGGCATTGGAGTAGGTCCAAATTTTTGGGAAGGCTTTGCATTCACTGCATAGGCAATCAGTATGGGGGACCCACTTTCTAATAATGGGAACATTGTTTTCAGGAGGCCCTCTTATACTTCTTTTCAAAGGGGTATTGGGGTGCGTCCAAATTATGGCCAGCCCTGCCACTCACTGCATACGCTATTACAGTATAGGAGACTGTTTAATAATGGGAACAACAAAGCATAGCCGGCTGCTGGCTCTCTAAGAATAGTGAGGAAAGACTGCTGGCCCTTTAAGAATAATAAAGGCCACCTGATGGCTCTATAAAAATAGGCTTTGTGACTTTCACAGTCCTTCATAAATGAAACAGGATGTGTCTGATGATGTGTCACTCACCACATGGCCAGATAAGATTGTAAAATGTTACAATGACATTTCCCAATGAATGCATTTGTCTTGGTTGAAACCAATGCTAAAGTTCAAAAATGCATCAAAAACGCTACGTGTGAACATAGCCCAAGTGGTGGAGGAGCATTTTAGTTTTTGGTTATTTATTTTGCCTTATATAAAAGTCATTACCCTGGAATGGATGTTCCTTAACATGTTCCTAGGAAAATCCATTTTGTTTTTGTTTTTGTTTGTTTTATTGGGAGTCTGTAAAAGTGGCGTAAGACTCTGACAAAATTTTTCATAGCAGTGACCTGGGAGTCAGAAATGCATCCAGGGGTCTTACCATGCTGTTCCCATGTCATATGAGCACTGTTCCCATTGATTTCCCCAATTTCTAGTCTACCTGCAGACTGCCTGGGAAAAATGCTCGAGTTTCCCTTAGACTTAGGCCGGCGTCACACTGGCGAGTTTTACGAACGTATGAGCGCAGAAAATACATCCGTAAAATACGCATAACACACGGCCCAATGATTCCCTATGTCCCAGCTCCTATCAGCCGTATTTTACTGATCCGTATTATACGGTCCTCTACGGCCGTACAGAATCGCAGCATGCTGCGTTTGTCAGCGTATTGCGCAAATAAATCGCCAATGAAAGTCTATGGGGCGAGAAAAATACGGATTCCACATGGACCTGCAGTGTGACTTGCGAGAAATATGCAGCGGTGTTATTGAAAAGCCGGTAATTCAATTGCCAGCTTTTCATTTCTCCTGCCTAAACCCGACATGATATGAGACATGGTTTACATACAGTAAACCATCTCATATCCCCATTTTTTTTGCATATTCCACACTACTAATGTTAGTAGTGTGTATGTGCAAAATTTGGGCGCTGTAGCTGCTAAAATAAAGGGTTAAAAAGTGGCGTGGGCTCCCGCGCAATTTTCTCTGCCAGAGCGGTAAAGCCAGTGACTGAGGGCAGATATTAATAGCCAGGAGAGGGTCCATGGTTATTGCCCCCCCCCGTGGCTAAAAACATCTGCCCCCAGCCACCCCAGAAAAGGCACATCTGGAAGATGCGCCTATTCTGGCACTTGGCCACTCTCTTCCCACTCCCTGTAGCTGTGGGATATGGGGTAATGAAGGGTTAATGCCACCTTGCTATTGTAAGGTGACATTAAGCCAGGTTAATAATGGAGAGGCGTCAATTATGACACCTATCCATTATTAATCCAATTGTCTGAAAGG
Organism: Ranitomeya variabilis; assembly: GCF_051348905.1. Classification (NCBI taxonomy): domain Eukaryota; kingdom Metazoa; phylum Chordata; class Amphibia; order Anura; family Dendrobatidae; genus Ranitomeya; species Ranitomeya variabilis. The sequence goes on along the minus strand of NC_135236.1, from coordinate 23,179,191 downwards.
GTTAAAAAACACACACACACGTTATTAAAAAGTATTTTAATGAAATAAACAAACAGGTTGTTTTAGTATTTTATTGCTCTCTCAATCCATCCGGAACACCCTCGCTTGGCAAAATAATAAACCCACAATATACATACCCTCTGATGAACTTTCAGGTCCCACGAGGTAATCCATCTGAAGGGGTTAATTATTTTACAGGCAGGAGCTGCGCTAAAGCACTCACTCGTGTCTGTAATCCCCGGGTGATGAAATGAAAGCTGGGTGATCTGTACTTACATTGAGTTGCGGTGAGGCGCCCTCTGGTGGATGAACTCATCAACTGCAGCCTTGGAAAAGTTCCCACGCTCCAGTTCATATGAGTTCATCCACCAGAGGGCGCCTCACCGCAACTCAATGTAAGTACAGATCACCCAGCTTTCCTTTCAGTACTCGGGGATTACAGACACGAGCGAGTGCTTTAGCGCAGCTCCTGCCTGTAAAATAATTAACCCCTTCAGATGGATTACCTCGTGGGACCTGAAAGTTCATCAGAGGGTATGTATATTGTGGGTTTATTATTTTGCCAAGCGAGGATCTTCCGGATGGATTGAGAGAGCAATAAAATACTAAAACAACCTGTTTGTTTATTTAATTAAAATACTTTTTAATATCGTGTGTGTGTGTTTTTTTAACCCTTTCAGACAATTGGATTAATAATGGATAGGTGTCATAATTGACGCCTCTCCATTATTAACCTGGCTTAATGTCACCTTACAATAGCAAGGTGGCATTAACCCTTCATTACCCCATATCCCACCGCTACACGGGAGTGGGAAGAGAGTGGCCAAGTGCCAGAATAGGCGCATCTTCCAGATGAGCCTTTTCTGGGGTGGCTGGGGGCAGATGTTTGTAGCCAGGGGGGGCCAATAACCATGGACCCTCTCCTGGCTATTAATATCTGCCCTCAGTCACTGGCTTTACCACTCTGGCGGAGAAAATTGCACGGGAGCCCACGCCAATTTTTTCCGCGATTTAACCCTTTATTTTAGTAGCTACAGTGCACAAATTTTGCACATACACACTACTAGCATTAGTAGTGTGGAATATGCAAAAAAAAAGGGGGATATGAGATGGTTTACTGCATGTAAACCATGTCTCATATCCTGTCGGGTTTGGGAAGGAGAAATGAAAAGCCGGCAATTGAATTACCGGCTTGTCACAAATAACGCGCTTAATTAAATCTAAATACAGAATGTATATATATGTGTCTCAATGACATATATATATACTGTATATATGTTTTACCGATCATTTGAGCACATAAATCCATTAGATGTCGGTTTTGCAAGCCTGCGAGAAAATATCGCAGTATGGATGCCATACGGATTACATATGGAGGATGCCATGCGCAAAATACGCTGACACACCCTGCCTACAGATCACTATTTTAGGAACATTTCTCCGTATTACGGCTGTATTACGGCCGTAAAAAACGGACCGTATTGTCTTACGCTGAGTGTGACGCCGGCCTTACATTGGGCTTGCTGCTCGGGTCGAGTACCCAAGTATTCCAATTTGCTTGACCCAATCAACAAACACCCGAACATTTTAGTGCTTGTTTATTACTACAGGTCAGTATTAGCATTTAGTGAACATGGTAATAAAAAATTCCCAAAACAGCTGTGTATTTGCACTTTTTTGCAATTTCATTTCAATTTTATTTTTTTCCCCATTTTCCAGTTTACAATATGGTAAAACTAATGGTGATTATTAAAAGTACAACTCGTCACGCAAAAAACAAGCCCTCACTTGGCTATATTGATGGAAAAGTAACAAATTTATAGCTCTGGGAAGAAGGGCAGAAAAAAATGGAAACGCAAAAATGGAAATACCCCTGATCCTTAAAGGGAACCTGTCACCTCCAAAATGGAAGGTGAGCTAAGCCCACCGGCATCAGGGTCTTATTCTGGAATGCTGTAGATAAGCCCCTGATGTAACCTGAAAGATGAGAAAAAGAGGTTAGATTATACTCACCCAGGGGTGCTGTAGATTAGCCTCTGATGCCAGTGGGCTTGGCTCACCTTCCATTTTGGGGGTGACAGGTTCCCTTTAAGGAGTTAAATGACTCTGCCAGTGATTGACAGTTGCAACTAAATGGTAAAGCAGAGACAATTGGTGCAGGCTCTACTGTTACACACAGATGTAGGCTCTATAACCCAGCCAGCATCTGTTGCTTTTGTATGAGGCTTAGCTCCTGACCCCCCTCCAAATTACAGACCCCCAGCATAACCAGGTACATCCATTTGCGCTAAAGCAGAGTTCCCCAACTCCAGTCCTCAAGAGCCACCAACGAGTCATGTTTTCAGAATTTCCTGTGTATTTCACAGGTGATAGAATTATTGCCTGTGAAGGTGATGTCATTATTAGTGATGAGCGAATATACTTGTTACTTGAAATTTTCCGAGTATTTTTTAGTGCTCGGAGATTTAGTTTTCATCGCCGCAGCTGAATTATTCTGAATGAATCTGTTAGCCAGCATAAGTACATGTGGGGGTTGCCTGGTTGCTAGGGAATTCCCACATGTAATCAAGCTGGCTAATAGCTGTAAATCATCCAGCTGAGGTGAGGAAAACTAAATCTCCGAGCACTAAAAAATACTTGGAGGACACCCGAACATGCTCGGGAAATCTCGATTATCGAGTATATTCGTTCATCACTAGTAATTATCACCTGGGCAACACTAAGGAAGTCGTGAAAACATGACCTGTTGGTGGCTCTTGAGGACCTGAGCGCTAAAGGTTTAATATTATCACAACCTTTGTGATAGTGAGCACTCCACATTCAGGAGTGATTATGTGATATGTATGTGAAAGTTTTGTGCCAAAAATCAGTTCTCTATTATTGAGTAACCTCTCAGATAAACAAGTATTTCTTCATAACTTCAGCCAATGTTCTTTTCAATAACAATTATTTACCTATCTGTGTAATACGTGCCCTGACAAAGCAGGACTTTGTATAAAGGAATGCTCCAGGATTTACAACACATCCCCTGCATATTAATGTTATTTTGTATAACCCCATTTTTATTTATTTTGATGTATTGTGCACAGCTGGCATCCTCACTTTCTCTTGGGAGCCTTGCCATGAGCCCCCGGAAGCTGAGTGGGCTGTTGCCGTTCCCAGTAGCACCAACAATCTTTACATAACAAACATGTTACCACCACTACGATCAAGCTGCTTTAATGGAAAGCAAAATGACTTAAATAATTCAGATTCACCAAAATCAGATTTTCTTTCTTTTTCCATTCATATTAAAGCAGCTAGCAGTGGCCGGCTTTCACTTTGCTGGATTAAAAAATGTCAGAAAATTAAAAAAAAAAACTCAATGGGCCTCCACCTGTCTTCTTCGTTCTGGTTATGTCTTGCTCTGACATGGTTGTAGCGTCATGATCCCAGAAATGTCAGAGGATGGCGCAATGAAGAGTGTGATGGTGATATCTGCGTGGTGAGATAGGTGGAGGCTGGGCGAGTATACATTGTTTTCATCATTTACTTTTATTATGCTGTAGAAGGATATTTTATTGCAGTGATGGGTCGATAAGATTATTCAGTTTGATATATCTTTTAGACACCTATTTCAGGATTTGTGCTGGCTGTCAAATAGTGTTCATCCTTTAAGGGAGAACACTACAATGAGCTGCATGCTTGAGAAAGGGGGGGACCCCAAAACGTGGCCGTGGTGTGGGTGTTCAATCTCTAATATGGCGTTTCTGCCTAACCTAAATTGGATAGAAGTTTCTGCCTCGTCCACACCTTACCATGTTTGAATCTTTTACATCATGGCTTGGCAAAAATGATGAAAGTTTGACCATCAAACCTGTAAGATGGATGTACTTTTTGTTATAAAATAGCTTTGAAACAATAATAGTTATATTATGCACATGACAGCGCTGGTGAGTAGCTGTGTCTCACGGTATTGGAGCTTAAAGAAGAGGAATTATATTGAGGACATAGTTGACCCCGTCCGTGGCCCTGGGCGCCTATGTTAAAGACTGTAAAAAGGACTTTGAAGGGGTTTATTGAATAAAGTGTGTTCATGATGCCACCTCGGTCAGGGGTGGCCGACGCTGCTTAAAAGGGGTCCTCTGGGGTGATGCTATGGCAGCAGGGATGGTATGGCTTCACACAGGTGAAGCTGGGTCCCCAGGGCTCCTGAGGTGTTTGGCAAGGATGGTGTGGTGTCGGGAATAAACACAGGACACGGTTGCAGTCTCTTTACCTGGTTTATTGTTGAATTCAGGCAGCCGCAGTCCCGGCTACCCGAATCACATGTACAGGTAAGGTCCGACCGGCTTAGAAGCAAATCTGGAATCCCCTTTACCAGGTGGGGTTTGAAGCCTTCCCTTTAGCACTGTGGTGTAGTCCCTTGCTGCCTTAGGCCTCACACAAGGTCCTCAAGTTTTCTCTCTGTCCCCCTTTAGGTAGGACACTACCCATGCGAAAGGTAGCGCAAGGCTTTTTACAGGATCTCTATCACGACCCGGACTCTATCTGCTACTGTGTCCTCAGTTGTCAATGGTGGACAGGTAACTTGCAATCTGATGTCTGCTGGTTTCTGCCATGGGGTCTAGAGTTACCCCCACAACCTCGGTATTCCGGCTACCGGTATCTGTGCTCAGCATGGAGGAAGCCCAGTCACAGCTTCTCTCCAGCTCTTCTCTCCTGTGCCTCTTTTCCTCCTTCCCGCTCTCTACAACTTGTTAAATCCTTCTCTCTCCCGTCCAGAAGCTGCAGCACCTCACATGGCTGCACGGCCTCTCTGTCTTCCCAACTCTCTTCTGTCTGCTTCCTCCCTCCTCACTCCTCTGTGACAGACTACCCTTACTTCCCCTCCAGCCAGAATATATATAGGGGAGCCACTCACAAGCTGTATCAGAGGCTCCCCTTCTGGCCTGGAGTAAGGACATTCTAATCACCAAATGTCCAAATATAATGACTGGCACTTCTCAATACATATTAATCAAAACTCGGTCTGACCTAACCAAACAGCCGAAACAAAGCGATCCAGAGTAGAAAAGTTAAATTAAAGCTTTATTGTGTACAATTTATATCACATGCACAAATGCCCAAGTCCAGCAGTGACTTAACAACCAGTAATTTGACCAGGTGAAATTATATCTAGAAAATCATTATATAACTGGAAGCATACGCCTGTTTTCCTGACACAAAGTCAGAGTTGGATATTTGCCTTTCAAAGAAGGAAAAGTGTACTTGTAGAAACACAAGCTGTAGTGATGATGACACTGATGATGGTGATGATGACACTGAGCTTGTACTAAATGTTGGTGCAGCCTGGCTGACAGGAAGATGAACATGACGAGAGGTAGGAAGTGGACAACTTGAGGCTTGCTCTAATTGCTGTCTAACTATTTTTTTCACAAATGAGCAGATGATGTCGATTCTGTGTTAATGGAATGCCATAGTTCTTATCTTATGTGAGCTAGGACTTACACAGCTCATTTTCCTGTGGCAGAGCCTGCAGGCTGCAAATAAATTGTCTGTTGGGAGCATGCAAAAGAGCTCTCTCACATGAGAAACCTCAGGGCATTACTGCTGTAAATCATGTGAATCATGTACCGAGGGTGTTGTTCAAGACACAGCAGAGTCACAGATGAGAAAATAGCTAGTTTCCACACAGCCCAGTGTCAGTAACTATTTTACTTAGAAACTAAAGGCTGAGTCACACATAATGATATCGTTAACGATCTCGTTGCAACGTCACGCTTTTGGTGACGTAGCAACGATCCCGCTAACGATCTCATTATGTGTGACAGCGACCAACAATCAGGCCCCTGCTGGGAGATCGTTGGTCGATGGGAATGATCAGGACCTTTTTTTGGTCGCTGATCACCCGCTGTCATCCCTGGATCAGCGTGTGTGATGCCGATCCAGCGATGTGTTCACTTGTAACCAGGGTAAATATTGGGTTACTAAGCGCAGGGCAACGCTTAGTAACCCGATGTTTACCCTGGTTACCATTGTAAAAGTTAAAAAAAACAGTACATAGTCACATTCTGATGTCTGTCATGTCCCCCGACATCCACAGGGTTAAAACTGCTTTCGGCAGGAGCGCTGCTAATATGCATGCGCTGCTGCCGAGAGCTTCCCTGCACTGACTGTGTCAGAACCGGCAGTAAAGCAGAGCACAGCGTTGATGTCACTGCTGTTGCTGCCGGCACTGACACATTCAGTGCATGCCGGTGGACGCCGGCGGGGGACGTGACAGACATCAGAATGTGAGTATGTAGTGTTTTTTTTTTTACTAGTGTTTTTTTTTTTACTTTTACAATGGTAACCAGGGTACATATCGGGTTACTAAGCGCGGCCTTGCACTTAGTAACCCGATGTTTACCCTGGTTACCCGGGTGCTGCAGGGGGACTTCGGCATCGTTGAAGACAGTTTCAACGATGCTGAAATCGTTCCCCTGATCGTTGGTCGCTGGAGAGAGCTGTCTGTGTGACAGCTCCCCAGCGACCACACAACGACTTACCAACGAGCACGGCCAGGTCGTATCGCTGGTCGTGATCATTGGTAAGTCTTTTAGTGTAACGGTACCTTAACTTATTCCTAATCGGTTTTGCTAAACGTGCAAAGAAAACACATTAAACAAACATTTTGCTAGAAGCTATACCCACTGTGCTGGAGAGCTCGGCACTCAAGAGAGCTGTTTCTGCTATTGACGCTATGGGAATTTACCTGTTGGCATGTCCCCGTCTGAACCGGCCGCCGTTACCTTATTACACCCTGAGAGTAAACTGGTTTAATTAAGTGAGTGCAAAGCACACGCTCACCTACGGTCTATCACAGTGGTTTACAATCTTAAGAATATATATTTCTATTCCTATTTCCCAGTCAAGCATTCCCCTCCTGTCCCAGTATAAACTCAAGAAACTAGAGAAAATGTCCGTCCTCTACGACATGGAGGCTTTTACAGAATCAATCAAGCATATATATACAGATTAGTGAGGGTGCTATGGACAAAGTCTATTATAACTGATTCACTGCTCCACCTTATATTGTCCCATAGAGAGACTCCTCTTCCAAAGAATAGAGAGGAAAACACAAGTCCTTCCTTGAGTTCACTGTGTGTTGTGTCAGCACCAAAATGTAGCATAGAATCCTTAGTTACTAAACAGCACGAAAACGTACTGGCAAATCTAGGGTTTCTGGTCGTTCATTCTGGTAGGAAAACATGGTCTGTAGAGTGAATATACCTAACTAACTAACAAAAGGTTTATTTGTGACCTTGTGTCTTTTAGCGCCAAAATATATTATGATGCGTGCATGTTTACTTACTGCGGTGTCACAGTGGTCTTTTGGTGTTTCTTACCGCCGGGTCTTCTCCAAAAGACACAATCAGGACACGCAGATGGATGCAGTGCTCTCCCAGCTGGTGAGCAACACCGAGAAGGCTTGTGCTTGATGCGGCACCTTTCACTTCACAGGTCCCGGGTCCTTTCTGTTCCTTAGCAGCATTTACAGAAGGAATTCCCTGGCATCTGGACAGGTTCGGATACCAGTTAAGATTAGCCTCAATCTGCCACAGCTCTTTACTCAGACGGGTGCTGTCATGAGGAGATTTCACCACTTCTGTCTTCAGCACAACCTTATACACTCCTGCAGACCCTGCACAAGATGGCCGCCTGCATCTCTCAGTCTTACTTCACTTTTCTAACTGACTCTGGGGGTGGTTCAAACTGGCTTTATCCCTGTGTACCAAGTGACATACAGGTGATAGTCATATGAATCTGTAACCTGCTGACATCTAGTTGCTAAAACACCATTAATTAAAAAGAAACAAATCTTTTGACAACAAGTGCAAAGATTATTCAGGAGTGAGTGCAATTACAATTCAATTATACTGCCCTGGTGAGCCGACATACATCTCTCACTGCCCTTACTGCTCAGTCTGGGCCCCCTCTCTTGTGCTTCTGCTCACCAGGCCCCAGAGTATCGTGCGCCAGTGCAAGGAGGCTTCTGGAGCTAGCGTCACAGCCTTCAAAACTGAATGGTTCTGCAGCTCCAAGGAAGCTCCTTCTCCTCTTCTGTGATTCACTCATTATGGCTAGTGTTGAGCATTCCGATACTGCAAATATCGGGTATCGGCCGATATTCGCTGTATCGGAATTCCGATACTGAGTTCCAATATTTTTGTGATATCAGAAATCGGAATCGGAAGTTCCTATAAGTTCCCAGGCGTGTGCGGTGCGTATGGTTCTCAGGGTCTGGAGGAGAGGAGACTCTCCTTCAGGCCCTGGGATCCATGTTTATGTAAAAAATAAAGAATACAAATAAAAAATATGGATATACTCACCCCTCCTACGGACCCTGGACCTCAGAGGTGCAACCGGCAGCCTCGGTTCCTAAGAATGCAGTGAGTGTAGGACCTGCGATGACGTCGCGGTCTTGTGATTGGTCGCGTGACCGCTCATGTGACTGCGACGTCATCGAAGGTCCTTCACTCACTGCATTCTTAGGAAAGGAGGTAGACGCTTGCACCGGTGAGAGCCAGGGTCCGTCGGAGGGGTGAGTATATCCATATTTTTTATTTTTATTATTTATTTTTTACATGAATATGGATCCCAGGGCCTGAAGGAGAGTTTCCTCTCCTTCAGACCCTGGGAACCATCCAGGATACCTTCCGATATTTGTGTCCCATTGACTTGTATTGGTATCGGGTATTGGTATCGGCGATATCCGATATTTTTGGGATATCGGCCGATCCAATCCGATACCGATACTTTTGAATATCGGAAGGTATCGCTCAACACTAATGATGGCGTGTACACAATGACATCATCACATATGCACCGACATGTACACGTGTATCTTGCCAGGATACCAGTCCAGAAGTGGAACTGCAGGAGATCGGATGAGAGGTAAGTATGAAAAACTTTTTTACTTAAATAAATTAAATGGGCTTGGGGACAGCAAATGATGATGAATTGAGGGTGTGGGAAGGGGGACAGTGAATGATGAATTGAGGATGGGGGATGGGGACTGTGAATGATGACTTCATGGTGGAGGACAGTAAATGATGAACTGATAGTGGGGGAGGGGGACAGTGGATAACAAATTAATTTTAGAGGGTGGGGAGAGCAAATGATGACTTGAGGGTGGGGAGGGGGAATAAAGATAACTTGAAAGTGTGGTACAGAAAATGATAATGTATAGTTGGTGGTGAAGAGAAAATATGATGATTTGAGACTAGGGGATGATTGACAGTAAATGATAAATTGAGGGTGAGGGAGAGAGCAAATGATGATGAATTGAGGGTGGGGGTCAATAAATGATGATAAATTGAGTGTGAGGGAAAGCACATGAAGTTGAAATAAGGGTAGGGGTCGGAGAGAGGAAAGAGTATAGGTGCTAATTTATTTATACATTTAATGGGTGGAGAAAATGGTTATTAACCCCTCTCCGACATCTGGCGTACTCCTTTTGATGTGGGCTCCAGCAGTGAGCCCACATGTTTCCCGGTACATATCAGCTGTTTTGAATAGCTGACATGCACCCGGAAAATCTGTGGGTGGAATCGCGATCCAACTACGGCTATTAACCCATTAATTGCTGCTCTCAAACTCTAACAGCAGCATTTATCTCGCACTTACGGCCATCAGTCTGGAAATCCGCCCATCGGTGACCCCGTCACGTGATCGCGGTCACCAATACATTGGCATGACAACCAGAGGTCTCCTGGAGACCTCTTTGGTTGTCACTGCCGGATTGCTCATAGCAAGTGAGCAATACTGATACATACAGGTGATCTGATCATCGCCTGTATGTAGCAGAGCCCGATTTTGGCAGCTTCTAGTCTCCCGTGGAGACTATTAAAGCATGCCAAAAGTAAAAAAAAATGTTTTTTAAAAATATAAAAAAAACATAACCACCACTCTTCAAACCACCCCACTTTTGACCCATTCAAAATAAAAATAAAAAAATCAAACATACACATATTTGGTATCACTGCTTTCTGAATCGCCCGATCTATCAGTAAGAAAGGGATCAACCTGATTGCTAAATGGTAAAGTGAGAAAAAAAGACAAAACAAAAGAATTACGCTTTGTTTGGTCACTGTGACATTGAATTAAAATGCAATAACGGGCGATCAAAAGATCGCATCTGAACCAAAATGGCTTCATCAAAAACGTCAACTCGGCACACAAAAAACATGCCTTCACCCAACCCAAGATAATGAAAAATGGAGACGCTATGGGTATCGGAAAATGGCACATTTTTTTAAACAATTTTTTTCATCACTTAAAATAGAACCTAAAATAGAACCTAGACATGTTTTGTGTATATAAACTTGGAGTGACCTGGAGAATCATAATGGTCAGTTTTAGTATTTAGTGAACATGGAGAAAAAACAACAAAGCACAAAAATCAAGTGTGGGATTGCACTTCTTTTGAAATTTCATGGCTCTTGGTATTTTTTTCCCATGGGATATTTCAGTTTTTCTTTTTTAATAAATTTGCTAAAATTTCTACGTTTCTGTTTTTTTCAGTCAAGATGGGGTGCAGAGTGTACATTAATGAGAAAAAAATGAACTTTTTTGAATTTACCAAATGGCTGCAATGAAACAAAGAGAGAAAAATTGAAAGGGGTCTGAATACTTTCCGTATTCACCATATATTAATAGTGGGTGTATTCAGCTATGTAGTGTAGAAGTTGGAGAAAAAGTGGGGAATGTGCTCTGAAAGTGGTGCTTTAGAAGACAGTGTTATTTACTGCAGAGATGAGTCCTGGCTGTAAGAAGTGACGGCAATCGGTGCTGGATGAAGAAGAAAAAAGAAATTATACAAAATATGCAGACCTCCTATGTTTAATGCCACTGAGGATCACTGTACTACGTGTATGGTATGCAACCCCAAAAAAATAAATATGGATCACAGAGCAATAAAAAAAATAGAATATTTATTGATAATCACAGATTTAATTCTTGGTAAAAATACATAAATACACAATATAAAACAGAAGGAAGAAAAGGGAATTGATGACACCTTAGTGCCACGTCCAAAAAGTGGTTGGTTAGGTCAGAAAGGCGACATTGGGCCACACGCATATATATATGTATACATATACCTATCTCATCTGCAAGCAACCTGATTAATAGATTGATATTGAATAAATAGTACACATGATAGCAGCTACTGAAAGGCTAATTATGGAAATTAATAAGGGCCTCCATTTAAATTTAAAGTGGCAAGTGCATACTATATTGAAGGATCCAAATGAAAAACAATCATATAGAAAAAAGCCCAACCATTGCTACCATCGTGCAAGGAACAGCATAATGCAGACAGATTGCCATGAAATACAAACTAATGAAGAGCATATATCTAATCAAAGTGGTATAACCAAGAAGCCCATGATAAACCTTAGGAGAGGACGTGGAAGACAGACCCCAAAGAACTTTTCGCTACAATGCTTCCTCGGGGGGCATGTATGGTATGCACTGTATACAGAGAACCTGTGTCTATAATGTTACTAGTGATCCCTGTATTACCTGTGCATTATGCAAAATATGCAGAGTTCCTATGTTTAACCCCTTAGTCCCATATGACGTACTATCCCGTCGAGGTGACCTGGGACTTAATTCCCAGTGACAGGATAGTACGTCATATGTGATTGGCCGCGCTCACGGGGTGGAGCATGGCCGATCGCGGCCGGATGTCAGCTGACTATCGCAGCTGACATCTGGCACTATGTGCCAGGAGCGGTCATGGACCGCTCCTGGTACACTAACCACCGGAACACTGCGATCAAATGATTTCAGTGTTCCGGCAGCATAGGGAATCATTGCGCAGGGAGGGGGCTCCCTGCGTGCTTCCCTGAGATGCTTTGCTCTGAGGGTCTCTTTCCTCCTCATCCCTGCAGGCCCCGGATCCAATATGGCTGCAGGGCTGCTTCAGGGTCCTGCAGGGAGGTGGCTTGCAAGTGCCTGCTGAGAGCAAGCACTTGCAAGCATCCCTGCAGTGCTACCAGATCGCTGACCTGACACAATGCTCTGCAAAGTGTCACATCAGCGATCTGACCCTATAACATGTTGCCTCCCCCGGAGGCATTGTTATAAAGTAAAAAAAAAAATATTCACATATGTAAAAAAAAATAAAAATTCCTAAATAAAGAAAAAATAATGTTGCTCCCATAAATGCATTTCTTTATCTAACCCCCCCCCAAAAAAACAATAAAAGTACACATATTTAGTATTGCCGCGTCTGTAATGACCCGATCTATAAATCAAAAAATGTAATAACACGCAATCAAAAATACAGATAAAATAACCATACCACCACTGAAAACGTCATCTTGTCCTGCAAAAAATGACCCACCATATAGCATCATCAGCGAAAAAATAAAAAAAGTTATAGTCCTCAGAATAAAGTGATGCAAAAATAATTATTTCTTCTATAAAATAGTATTTATCATATAAAAGCGCCAAAACATAAAAAAATTATATAAATGAGGTATCGGTGTAATCATACTATCCCAAACAATAAAACTGCTTCATCAATTTTACCAAACGTGGAACGTTATAAATGCCCCAAATAGAAATTTGTGAATAGCTGGTTTTTGGTCATTCTGCCTCACAAAAATCAGAATAAAAAGCGATGAAAAAATGTCACATGCCCCAAAATGGTACCAATAAAAACATCAACTCGTCCTGCAAAAAACAAGACCTCAAATGACTCTGTGGACCAAAATATGGAAAAATTATAGCTCTCAAAATGTGGAGACACAAAAACAATTTTTTGCAATAAAAAGTGTATTTTAGTGAGTGACAGCTTGACAGCTGCCAATCACAAAAATCCGCTAAAAAACCTGCTATAAATAGTAAATCAAACTCCCCTTCAAGACCCCCTTAGTTAGGGAAAAATTAATAAAATAAAAAAAATGTATTTATTTCCATTTTCCCATTAGGGTTAGGGTTGGGGCTACAGTTAGGGTTGGGGCTAGGGTTAGGGTTAGGGTTGGGGCTAGGGTTGGGTTAGGGTTAGGGCTGGGGCTAGGGTTACAGATAGGGTTGGGGATAGGGTTAGGGCTAGGGTTGGGGTTAGGGTTGAGGTTAGGGCTACAGTTAGGGTTGGGGCTAAAGTTAGGGTTAGGGCTAAGGTTGGGGCTGGGGCTAGGTCTACAGTTAAGGTTAAAGCTAAAGTTAGGGCTAGGGTTGGGGCTAAAGTTAGGGTTTGGGTTGGGGCTAAAGTTAGGTTTAGGGTTGGGGCTAAATTAAGGGTTAGGGTTAGGGTTGGGGCTAAAGCTAGGGTTAGGTTTTGGATTACATTTACGGTTGTAATTAGGGTTAGGGGTGTGGTTAAGATTATGGTTGGGATTAGGGTTAGGGGTGTGTTGGAGTTAGGGGTGTGTGTTGTGAATTTGGATTCTGGGCTCCCCCGGTGGCTACTGGTGGAATTGAACTTGTGTCATCATCTTCCCTGTTCACCTGTTCTCATCAGATCTGGGTGTCGCTATATAACCTGGCTTCTCTGTTAGTTGCTTGCCGGTCAACAATGTTATCAGAAGCCTCTCTGTGCTTGTTCCTGCTCCCAGACATCTACTAGATAAGTTGGACTTTCGTCCTTGTTTGTTTTTGTTTTTTGGTTCCAGTTCACAGCTGCAGTTTCGTTACTGTGTCTGGAAAGCTCTTGTTTATCAGGAATTGCCACTCTGGTATTATGAGTTAATGCCAGAGTCTTAAAGTAATTTCTGGATGGTGTTTTGTTAGGGTTTTCTACTGACCATGAAAGTGTGCTTTCTGTCTTCTGCTATCTAGAAAGCGGACCTCAAATTTGCTAAAACTATTTTCCTGCTGCGTTTGTTATTTCATCTAAAATCACCGCCAATATATGTGGGGGGCCTCTGTCTCCTTTTTGGGCATTTCTCTAGAGGTGAGTCAGGTCTTATATTTCCCTCTGCTAGCATTATTTAGTTCTCCGGCCGGCGCTGGGCATATAGGGATAAAAAGTAGGACATGCTACCTGGCTACTTCTAGTTGTGCGGTAGGTTTAGTTCATGGTCAGTACAGTTACCATCTTCCAAGAGCTTGTTCCTATATAGGCTTATGCTAGTTCTCTGGCCATGGAGATCATGACAGTTTGACCGGACCACTAAAGGGTTAAAATCCTTGGCTGAGAAAGGAGAGAAATAAGAAGTCTGCTGAGAGTTTTTTTTTTTTTTTTTTTTGTGCTCTTGATTGGATCACTTGCCAGTCTGTCTATGCTGCAGTCTTTCTTTTTTTTCTCTCTCCTTCTAATCTTTGAATGGCTCTGTGTTCACCTGTCTATAATGGATCTTCAGAGTGTAACTGCAGGTTTGAATAATCTCGCCACGAAAGTACAAAGTTTGCAAGATTTTGTTGTTCATGCTCCGGTATCAGAGCCGAGAATTCCTTTGCCGGAATTCTTCTCAGGGAATAGATCTGGCTTTCAGAATTTTAGAAATAATTGCAAGTTATTTTTGTCCCTGAAATCTCGTTCTGCTGGAGACCCTGCACAGCAGGTTGGGATTGTGATTTCCTTGCTCCGCGGCGACCCTCAAGACTGGGCTTTTTCATTGGCACCAGGGGATCCTGCGTTGCGCAATGTGGATGCGTTTTTTCTGGCCTTGGGGTTGCTCTATGAGGAACCTCATTTGGAACTTCAGGCAGAAAAAACTTTGATGTCCCTATCGCAGGGGCAAGATGAAGCTGAAATTTACTGCCAAAGATTCCGTAAATGGTCTGTGCTTACTCAGTGGAATGAGTGTGCCTTGGCGGCTACTTTCAGAGAGGGTCTCTCTGATGCCATTAAGGATGTTATGGTGGGGTTCCCTGTGCCTGCGGGTCTGAATGAGTCCATGACAATGGCCATTCAGATCGATAGGCGTCTGCGGGAGCGCAAACCAGTGCACCATCTGGCGGTGTCCACTGAGAAGACGCCAGAAAGCATGCAGTGTGATAGAATTCTGTCCAGAAGCGAGCGGCAGAATTTTAGACGGAAAAATGGGTTGTGTTTCTATTGTGGGGATTCTACTCATGTTATATCAGCATGCTCTAAGCGTACTAAAAAGCTTGATAAATCCGTTTCCATTGGCACTTTACAGTCTAAATTTATTTTGTCTGTGACCCTGATTTGCTCTTTGTCATCTATTACCACGGACGCCTATATCGACTCTGGCGCCGCTTTGAGTCTTATGGATTGGTCCTTTGCCAATCGTTGTGGGTATGATTTAGAGCCTTTGGAGACTCTTATTCCTCTGAAGGGGATTGACTCCACCCCATTGGCTAATAATAAACCACAATACTGGACACAAGTAACTATGCGTATTAATCCGGATCACCAGGAGACTATTCGTTTTCTGGTGCTGTATAATCTACATGATGATTTGGTGCTAGGATTGCCATGGCTGCAGTCTCACAACCCAGTCCTTGACTGGAGAGCTATGTCTGTGTTGAGCTGGGGATGTAGGGGGACTCATGGGGACGTACCTTTGGTTTCCATTTCATCATCTATTCCCTCTGAAATCCCTGAGTTCCTGTCTGATTATCGTGACGTCTTTGAAGAACCCAAGCTGGGTTCACTACCTCCGCACCGTGAGTGCGATTGTGCTATAGATTTAATTCCGGGTAGTAAATACCCAAAGGGTCGTTTATTTAATCTGTCTGTGCCTGAACATGCTGCTATGCGAGAATATATAAAGGAGTCCTTGGAAAAGGGACATATTCGTCCATCGTCATCTCCCTTAGGAGCCGGTTTTTTCTTTGTGTCAAAAAAAGACGGCTCTTTGAGACCATGTATTGATTATCGGCTTTTGAATAAAATCACGGTTAAATATCAATACCCATTGCCGTTGCTGACTGATTTGTTTGCTCGCATAAAGGGGGCCAAGTGGTTCTCTAAGATTGATCTTCGTGGGGCGTATAATTTGGTGCGGATCAGGCAGGGGGATGAGTGGAAAACCACATTTAATACGCCCGAGGGCCACTTTGAGTATTTGGTGATGCCTTTTGGTCTTTCTAATGCCCCTTCAGTCTTCCAGTCCTTTATGCATGATATTTTCCGCGATTTTTTGGATAAATTTATGATAGTGTATCTGGATGATATTCTGATTTTTTCGGATGACTGGGACTCTCATGTCCAGCAAGTTAAGAGGGTTTTTCAGGTTTTGCGGTCTAATTCTCTGTGTGTCAAGGGTTCTAAGTGCGTATTTGGGGTTCAGAGAATTTCCTTTTTGGGATATATTTTTTCTCCCTCTTCCATTGAGATGGATCCTGTCAAGGTTCAAGCTATTTGTGATTGGACGCAGCCCTCTTCTCTTAAAAGTCTTCAGAAATTTTTGGGCTTTGCCAACTTCTATCGTCGATTTATTTCTGGTTTTTCGGATGTCGTTAAGCCATTGACCGATTTGACTAGACAGGGTGCTGATGTTGCTAATTGGTCCCCTGATGCTGTGGAGGCCTTTCAGGAGCTTAAGCGCCGTTTTTCTTCTGCCCCTGTGTTGCGTCAGCCTGATGTGGCTCTTCCTTTTCAGGTTGAGGTCGACGCTTCTGAGATCGGAGCTGGGGCAGTGTTGTCGCAGAAAAGTTCTGACTGCTCCGTGATGAGGCCTTGTGCCTTCTTTTCCCGTAAATTTTCGCCCGCTGAGCGGAATTATGATGTTGGGAATCGGGAGCTTTTGGCCATGAAGTGGGCGTTTGAGGAGTGGCGCCATTGGCTTGAGGGGGCCAGACATCAGGTGGTGGTATTGACTGACCACAAAAATTTGATTTATCTTGAGACCGCCAGGCGCCTGAATCCTAGACAGGCGCGCTGGTCATTATTTTTTTCTCGGTTTAATTTTGTGGTGTCATACCTACCGGGTTCTAAGAATGTTAAGGCGGATGCCCTTTCTAGGAGTTTTGAGCCTGATTCACCCGGCAACTCTGAGCCCACAGGTATCCTTAAGGATGGAGTTATTTTGTCGGCCGTTTCTCCAGACCTGCGGCGGGCCTTGCAGGAGTTTCAGGCGGATAGACCGGATCGTTGTCCGCCTGATAGGCTGTTTGTTCCTGATGATTGGACCAGTAGAGTCATCTCTGAGGTGCATTCTTCTGCATTGGCAGGTCATCCTGGAATTTTTGGTACCAGGGATTTGGTGGCAAGATCCTTCTGGTGGCCTTCCCTGTCACGAGATGTGCGAGGCTTTGTGCAGTCTTGTGACGTTTGTGCTCGGGCCAAGCCTTGTTGTTCTCGGGCTAGTGGATTATTGTTGCCCTTGCCTATTCCTAAGAGGCCTTGGACGCACATCTCGATGGATTTTATTTCAGATCTGCCTGTTTCCCAGAAGATGTCTGTCATCTGGGTGGTGTGTGACCATTTTTCTAAGATGGTCCATTTGGTTCCCCTGCCCAAATTGCCTTCTTCTTCCGAGTTGGTTCCCCTGTTTTTTCAAAATGTTGTTCGTTTGCATGGTATTCCTGAGAATATCGTTTCTGACAGAGGAACCCAATTTGTGTCTAGATTTTGGCGGGCATTCTGTGCTAGGATGGGCATAGATTTGTCTTTTTCGTCTGCTTTTCACCCTCAGACTAATGGCCAGACCGAGCGGACTAATCAGACCCTGGAGACATATCTGAGGTGTTTTGTGTCTGCTGACCAGGATGATTGGGTTGCTTTTTTGCCATTGGCGGAGTTCGCCCTCAATAATCGGGCCAGCTCTGCCACCTTGGTGTCCCCGTTTTTCTGTAATTCGGGGTTCCATCCTCGATTTTCCTCCGGTCAGGTGGAATCCTCGGATTGTCCTGGAGTGGATGCGGTGGTGGAGAGATTGCATCATATCTGGGGGCAGGTGATGGACAATTTGAAGTTGTCCCAGGAGAAGACTCAGCTTTTTGCCAACCGTCACCGTCGTGTTGGTCCTCGGCTTTGTGTTGGAGATTTGGTGTGGTTGTCTTCTCGTTTTGTCCCTATGAGGGTCTCATCTCCTAAGTTTAAGCCTCGGTTCATCGGTCCGTATAAAATATTGGAGATTCTTAACCCTGTTTCCTTCCGTTTAGACCTCCCTGCATCCTTTTCTATTCATAACGTTTTTCATCGGTCGTTATTGCGCAGGTATGAGGCACCGGTTGTGCCTTCCGTTGAGCCTCCTGCTCCGGTGTTGGTTGAGGGTGAGTTGGAGTACGTTGTGGAGAAAATCCTAGACTCCCGTGTTTCCAGACGGAGACTCCAGTATCTGGTCAAGTGGAAGGGATACGGCCAGGAGGATAATTCTTGGGTCACTGCATCTGATGTTCATGCCTCCGATCTGGTTCGTGCCTTTCATAGGGCCCATCCTGATCGCCCTGGTGGTTCTGGTGAGGGTTCGGTGCCCCCTCCTTGAGGGGGGGGTACTGTTGTGAATTTGGATTCTGGGCTCCCCCGGTGGCTACTGGTGGAATTGAACTTGTGTCATCATCTTCCCTGTTCACCTGTTCTCATCAGATCTGGGTGTCGCTATATAACCTGGCTTCTCTGTTAGTTGCTTGCCGGTCAACAATGTTATCAGAAGCCTCTCTGTGCTTGTTCCTGCTCCCAGACATCTACTAGATAAGTTGGACTTTCGTCCTTGTTTGTTTTTGTTTTTTGGTTCCAGTTCACAGCTGCAGTTTCGTTACTGTGTCTGGAAAGCTCTTGTTTATCAGGAATTGCCACTCTGGTATTATGAGTTAATGCCAGAGTCTTAAAGTAATTTCTGGATGGTGTTTTGTTAGGGTTTTCTACTGACCATGAAAGTGTGCTTTCTGTCTTCTGCTATCTAGAAAGCGGACCTCAAATTTGCTAAAACTATTTTCCTGCTGCGTTTGTTATTTCATCTAAAATCACCGCCAATATATGTGGGGGGCCTCTGTCTCCTTTTTGGGCATTTCTCTAGAGGTGAGTCAGGTCTTATATTTCCCTCTGCTAGCATTATTTAGTTCTCCGGCCGGCGCTGGGCATATAGGGATAAAAAGTAGGACATGCTACCTGGCTACTTCTAGTTGTGCGGTAGGTTTAGTTCATGGTCAGTACAGTTACCATCTTCCAAGAGCTTGTTCCTATATAGGCTTATGCTAGTTCTCTGGCCATGGAGATCATGACAGGTGTGGTTAGGGTTGGAATTAGTGTTAGGGGTCTGTTTGGGTTAGGGGTGTGTTGGGGTTAGGGTTAGGGGCATGTTCGGGTTAGGGGTGTGGTTAGCATTATGGGTAGAGTTGGGATTAGGGTTAGGGGTGTGTTTGGGTTAGGGTTTCAGTTAGAATTGGGGGCTACCACTGTTTAGGCACATCAAGGACTCTCCAAACGCGACATGGCGTCCGATCTCAATTCCAGCCAATTCTGCGTTGAAAAAGTAAAACAGTGTTCCTTCCCTTCCGAGCTCTTCCGTGCGCCCAAACAGGGGGTATCAGTGTACTCAGGATAAATTGGACAACAACTTTTGGGCTCCAATTTCTCTTTTTACCCTTGTGAAAAAAAAATTAGGTGGGGCTAAAAAAACATTTTTGTGGGAAAAAAATTTTTTTTTTATTTTCACGGCTCTGCGTTATAAACTGTTGTGAAACACTTGGGGGTTCAAAGTTCTCACAATACATCTAGATAAGTTCCTTGGGGGTCTAGTTTCCAATATGGGGTCACATGTGAGGAGTTTCTACTGTTTAGGAATATCAGGGGCTCTGCAAATGCAATGTGACGCCTGCAGACTAGTGTTGAGCGATACCTTCCGATATCGGGAAATATCGGATTGGATTGGATCGGACCGATACCCCAAAAATATTGGGTATCTCCAATTCTGATACCGGAAACCAATGCAAGTCAATGGGACACAAATATCGGAATTAAAATAAACTCTTTCTTTCCTTGTAGGTTAATTCTACATGAAGGAAAACAACTAAGAATAATGTAGAATGTATTGGAGGAGGTGGATGAGACATTAAAGGCACAGAGGTTTAGCCCAATCAAATGGAATAGCAGGAATTACATTTCTTCTTAAGATGTTCTGAGTTACAAAGATATTGACTATGTTAATCTTTTTTATATTTTGTCAGATATTTATGTTTCACTACTTCCATGCTCTTCACCTTCTTTTTTACTTCTCCCACACTTTCTCCTTCATCATCCTCAGCAGCAGCATCTTTTTCATCAACTTCTTCTTCACCTTATTCATCTTCTTCTTCTTCACCTTCTTCCTATTATTCTTTTTTTAATATTCATCATATTCTTCTTATTCAACTTTTATTCTTCTTCATATTCTACTTCTTCATCTTCTTCATATTCTTCTTCTTCATCATATTCTTATTTGTGACAGGCATTCCTGTAGTTGTTATCTATAAAAGTTTGAAGATTGCATTATCCGTTCTGCCTGTCACAAAAGATTTACAACACAATTTGTCCGCCTCCAGTTTTGCCTGCAGCAGCAGGTTTTTTCCAGGGGCACCACGAGGAGGAACGGACTCACCCCCATACACTGCTTAGTCTTCTTCTGTTTATAATTTAGATAATATCTTTTGCCCTGATTTTCAGTCTTATGCTTAACCCCTTCCCGACATTTGACGTACTATCCCGTCGAGGTGGGGTGGGCCCCCATGACCGCCGACGGGATAGTACGTCATACGCGATCGGCCGCGCTCACGGGGGGAGCGCGGCCGATCGCGGCCGGGTGTCGGCTGCATATCGCAGCTGACATCCGGCACTATGTGCCAGGAGCGGTCACGGACCGCCCCCGGCACATTAACCCCCGGCACACCGCGATCAAACATGATCGCGGTGTACCGGCGGTACAGGGAAGCATCGCGCAGGGAGGGGGCTCCCTGCGGGCTTCCCTGAGACGATCGGTACAAGGTGATGTACTCACCTCGTACCGAACGTCTTCTCCCTGCAGGCCCCGGATCCAAAATGGCCGAGGGGCTGTATCCGGGTCCTGCAGGGAGCACTTCCGGGTCGGAGCAGGCTGCAGATGAAAGCTGCAGCCTGCTCCGATGAAAGTATGATCGCGGATCTGATAGAGTGCTGTGCACACTATCAGATCTGCGATCTGTGATGTCCCCCCCTGGGACAAAGTAAAAAAGTAAAAAAAAAAATTTCCACATGTGTAAAAAAAAAAAAAAAAAATTCCTAAATAAATAATAATAAAAAAAAAAATATTATTCCCATAAATAAATTTCTTTATCTAAAAAAAACAAACAAAAACAATAAAAGTACACATATTTAGTATCGCCGCGTCCGTAACGACCCAACCTATAAAACTGGCCCACTAGTTAACCCCTTCAGTAAACACCGTAAGAAAAAAAAAAAAAAAACGAGGCAAAAAACAACGCTTTATTACCATACCGCCGAACAAAAAGAGGAATAACACGCGATCAAAAAGACGGATATAAATAACCATGTTACCGCTGAAAACGTCATCTTGTCCCGCAAAAAACGAGCCGCCATACAGCATCATCAGCAAAAAAATAAAAAAGTTATAGTCCTCAGAATAAAGCGATGCCAAAATAATTATTTTTTCTATAAAATAGTTTTTATCGTATAAAAGCGTCAAAACATAAAAAAATGATATAAATGAGATATCGCTGTAATCGTACTGACCCGACGAATAAAACTGCTTTATCAATTTTACCAAGCGCAGAACGGTATAAACGCCTCTCCCAAAAGAAATTCATGAATAGCTGGTTTTTGGTTATTCTGCCTCACAAAAATCGGAATAAAAAGTGATAAAAAATGGTCACGTGTCCGAAAATGTTACCAATAAAAACGTCAACTCGTCCCGCAAAAAAAAAAAAACCTCACATGACTCTGTGGACCAAAATGTGGAAAAATTATAGGTCTCAAAATGTGGAGACGCAAAAACTTTTTTGCTATAAAAAGCGTCTTTTAGTCTGGTTTCACACTTGCGTTTTTATCTGCATGCGTTTTTTTAAAAAACCACATGTGTGAAAAAATGCATGTAAACGCGGTAAAACGCATGCGTTTTTATAGAAAAACACAAGAAAACAAGAAAAAAAACAAAAAACCCTAACCCTACCCCTAACCCTACCCCTAACCTGAAATACGTGGCACTGAAATACGTGGCACTGAAATATACGTTTATATACGTATATACGTATATAAGTGCCACGATATTTCAGTGGCCACGTATTTAAGTGCCACGTATTTAAGTGCCACGTATTTAAGTGCCACGTATTTACGTGCCACGTATTTATGTGCCACGTATTTTTCAGTGCCTGAAATACGTGGCACTGAAATACGTGGCACTGAAATATCGTGGCACTGAAGTATTTACGTGCCACGTATTTTTCAGTGCCTGAAATACGTGGCACTGAAATACGTGGCACTGAAATATCGTGGCACTGAAATACGTGGCACTTAAATACGTGGCACTTAAATATGTGGCACTTAAATACGTGGCACTTAAATACGTGGCTCTTAAATACGTGGCACTTATATACGTGGCACTTATATACGTGGCACTTATGACTGTCAGAAAATGTTCAGTAAACGGTTAGGGGTGAGGTTAGGGGTAGGGTTTCAGGTAGAATTGGGGAGATTCCACTGTTCAGGCACATCAGGGGCTCTCCAAACGCGACATGGCGTCCAATCTCAATTCCAGCCAATTCTGCGTTGAAAAAGTAAAACAGTGCTCCTTCCCTTCCGAGCTCTCCCGTGCGTCCAAAAAGGGGTTTACCCCAACATATGGGGTATCAGCGTACTAGGGACAAATTGAACAACAACTTCTGGGGTCCAAGTTCTCTTGTTATCCTTGGGAAAATGAAAATTTGGGGGGCTAAAAATCATTTTTGTGGGAAAAAAAAATATGTTTCATTTTCACGGCTCTGCGTTGTAAACTGTAGTGAAACACTTGGGGGTTCAAAGTTCTCACAACACATCTAGATAAGTTCATTGGGAGGTCTAGTTTCCAATATGGGGTCACTTGTGGGGGGTTTGTACTATTTGGGTACATCAGGGGCTCTGCAAATGCAACGTGACGCCTGCAGACCAATCCATTTAAGTCTGCATTCCAAATGGCGCTCCTTCCCTTCCGAGCTCTGTCATGCGCCCAAACAGTGGTTCCCCCCCACATAGGGGGTATCAGCGTACTCAGGACAAATTGGACAACAACTTTTAGGGTCCAATTTATCCTGATACCCTTGTGAAAATACAAAACTGGGGGCTAAATTTCATTTTTGTGAAAAAAAAAAAAAAATTATTTTCACGGCTCTGCGTTATAAACTGTAGTGAAACACTTGGTGGTTCAAAGTTCTCACAACACATCTAGATAAGTTCCTTGGGGGGTCTAGTTTCCAATATGGGGTCACTTGTGGGGGGTTTGTACTGTTTGGGTACATCAGGGGCTCTGCAAATGCAACGTGACGCCTGCAGACCAATCCATTTAAGTCTGCATTCCAAATGGCGCTCCTTCCCTTCCGAGCTCTGTCATGCGCCCAAACAGTGGTCCCCCCCCACAAATGGGGTATCAGCGTACTCCAGACAAATTGGACAACAACTTTTGAGGTCCAATTTATCCTGATACCCTTGTAAAAATACAAAACTGGGGGCTAAAAAATCATTTTTGTGAAAAAAAAAAATAATTTTTATTTTCATGGCTCTGCGTTATAAACTGTAGTGAAACACTTGGGGGTTCAAAGCTCTCAAAACACATCTAGATAAGTTCCTTAGGGGGTCTACTTTCCAAAATGGTGTCACTTGTGGGGGGTTTAATGTTTAGGCACATCAGGGGCTCTCCAAACGCAACATGGCATCCCATCTTAATTCCAGTCAATTTTGCATTGAAAAGTAAAATAGCGCTTCTTCCCTTCTGAGCTCTGCTATGCGCCCAAACAATGGTTTACACCCACATATGGGGTATCGTCGTACTCAGGACAAATTGCACAACAACTTTTGTGGTCTAATTTCTTCTCTTACCCTTGGGGAAATAAAAAAATGGGGGTTAAAAGATCATTTTTGTGAAAAAATATGATTTTTTATTTTTACGGCTCTGCATTATAAACTTCTGTGAAGCACTTGTTGCATCAAAGTGCTCAACACACATCTAGATAAGTTCCTTAAGGGGTCTACTTTCCAAAATGGTGTCACTCGTGGGGGGTTTCAATGTTTAGGCACATTAGGGGCTCTCCAAATGCAACATGGCGTCCCATCTCAATTCCAGTCAATTTTGCATTGAAAAGTCAAATGGCGCTCCTTCCCTTCTGAGCTCTGCCCTGCGCCCAAACAATGGTTTACACCCACATATGGGGTATCAGTGTACTCAGGACAAATTGCACAACAATTTTTGGCGTCCAATTTCTTCTCTTACCCTTGGGAAAATAAAAAATTGGGGGTGAAAAGATCATTTTTGTGAAAAAATATGATTTTTTATTTTTACGGCTCTGCATTATAAACTTCTGTGAAGCACTTGGTGGGTCAAAGTGCTCACCACACATCTAGATAAGTTCCTTAGGGGGTCTACTTTCCAAAATGGTGTCACTTGTTAGGGGTTTCAATGTTTAGGCACATCAGGGGCTCTCCAAATGCAACATGGCGTCCCATCTCAATTCCAGTCAATTTTGCATTGAAAAGTCAAATGGCGCTCCTTCCCTTCCGAGCTCTGCCCTGCGCCCAAACAATGGTTTACACCCACATATGGGGTATCAGCGTACTCAGGACAAATTGCACAACAATTTTTGGGGTCCAATTTCTTCTCTCACCCTTGGGAAAATTAAAAAATTGGGGGTGAAAAGATCATTTTTGTGAAAAAATATGATTTTTTATTTTTACGGCTCTGCATTATAAACTTCTGTAAAGCACTTGTTGGGTCAAAGTGCTCACCACACATCTAGATAAGTTCCTTAGGGGGTCTACTTTCCAAAATGGTGTCACTTGTTAGGGGTTTCAATGTTTAGGCACATCAGGGGCTCTCCAAATGCAACATGGCGTCCCATCTCAATTCCAGTCAATTTTGCATTGAAAAGTCA
Source organism: Ranitomeya variabilis (assembly GCF_051348905.1). Taxonomy (NCBI): domain Eukaryota; kingdom Metazoa; phylum Chordata; class Amphibia; order Anura; family Dendrobatidae; genus Ranitomeya; species Ranitomeya variabilis. The sequence continues at coordinate 23,154,213 of NC_135236.1, read as the reverse complement.
AATGGCGCTCCTTTGCTTCCAAGCTCTGCCATGCTCCCAAACTGTGGTTTACCCCCACATATGGGGTATCAGCGTACTCAGGACAAATTGTACAACAACTTTTGGGGTCTATTTTCTCCTGTTACCCTTGGTAAAATAAAACAAATTGGAGCTGAAATAAATTTTGTGTGAAAAAAAGTTAAATGTTCATTTTTATTTAAACATTCCAAAAATTCCTGTGAAACACCTGAAGGGTTAATAAACTTCTTGAAAGTGGTTTTGAGTACCTTGAGGGGTGCAGTTTTTAGAATGGTGTCACACTTGGGTATTTTCTATCATATAGACCCGTCAAAATGACTTCAAATGAGATGTGGTCCCTAAAAAAAAATGGTGTTGTAAAAATGAGAAATTGCTGGTCAACTTTTAACCCTTATAACTCCGTCACAAAAAAAAATTTTGGTTCCAAAATTGTGCTGATGTAAAGTAGACATGTGGGAAATGTTATTTATTAAGTATTTTGTGTGACATATGTCTGTGATTTAAGGGCATAAAAATTCAAAGTTGGAAAATTGCGAAATTTTCAAAATTTTCGCCAAATATTTGTTTTTTTCACAAATAAACGCAAGTTATATCGAAGAAATGTTACCACTAACATGAAGTACAATATGTCACGAGAAAACAATGTCAGAATCGCCAAGATCCGTTGAAGCGTTCCAGAGTTATAACCTCATAAAGCGACAGTGGTCAGAATTGTAAAAATTGGCCCGGTCATTAACGTGCAAACCACCCTTGGGGGTGAAGGGGTTAATGTTCTTCCGCTTTTTGTTCTGCAGCTTCTTGTTCTTCTACTTCTTGGTCTTCTGTCTCTTGTTCTTCTGTATCTTGGTGGTTGTCTTTTTGTTCTTTGTCCTTTTGGTCATCTTCTTCAGGGTAATCTTTTTGGTCTTCTTCAGTGTGGTCTTCAGCGTCGTCATCTCCAGGGTCGTCGTCTTTAGGGTTGTCATCAGGGAGATCCAGAGTGATTACCAAAAACCATTTCAAAAAGCTTGAACTTGGAAATGTAGCAGAAGGTAGAAGTAGGATGAGGAACTGCCGAGAACCAGCTGACGGTACTGGAACCCGGATGGGTAGCCGAAGGTACAAGAGCCAATGAAACTACAAAGGACCAGCTGATGGTACTGGAACCCGGTTACTAAGCAGGAGGTACCCGTGCCAGAAAGCACTACCAAGGACCACCAGATGTTGATGGAACTCGGATACCGAGAAGGAGGCACCTAAGCCAAAGGCTCTGCTTGGAACCAGCTGACGTACTGGAACCAGGATGGGTAGCAAAAGGTACAAGAGCCAAAGACACTGCCGAGAACCAGCTGACAGTACTGGAACCCTGGATGGGTAGCAGAAGGTATTAGAGCCAATGGAACTACCGAGGACCAGCTGACGGTACTGGAACCCAGGGGGACCTATTCAAGATTGATTTCCAAAGAACCAGCTAATGGTGCTGGAACTCAGATAGGCAGCAGAAGGTCCATATGAAAAAAAAGAAGCAAGGCCGCGAGCAGGCTGCAGTTACCGAAACCCACAGTCCTACAGGGGGAGCTTGTCCTATTGGCACTGCGGAACCAGCCTTGATTGCCAGATCCCGCAGCCCACATAGGAAGCACCTAAACTGTAGGCACCATAGAGTCGGCTAACCGGACCGCAACACGACAGGGCAACGTATTGGAGGCAAAGTGATGTTTTTTTTTAAACCAGTAATTTTTATGGGAATTTTCAAAGGAAAACAGAAGCAAGCAATCAACAACAAACAAGGATCAAACTATTCAAGGGGAAGGTATAAGGGAAGATGGGGGATGGGGGGAGGTGGGAATAGGCAGCTATAAAACATGTCCAGTGTAAGATTCAAAGTATACAAACAGCAATCACGACCAAGGAGAGTGTTGTGAATTCTGCTTTTGGGCTCCCTCCGGTGGTTGTAGGTGGTAATGCAGTTGCCCCTGAGTTGCAGTTCTGACTGGGGTATTTAGGCGTGCAGGATTCATTAGTCCTTGCCAGTTGTCAATTGTTGTTGGGAGGTGTAGGACCTCTGCCTGGTTCCTCCTGCCTTTCTGCCAAATCAGCAAAGATAAGTGTCTGTTTTTTTTTTCCTGTGGCACACATGTTGTGTGCTTCACAATTCAGTGCTATTCTTTGTGTTTTCTTGTCCAGCTTAGATTGTGTCAGTATTTTCTCAGTCTTGTTGGATTCTCTGGAGTGGCAGATATACATTCCATGTCTTTAGTTAGATTGTGGAACTTTTTGTATTATCTGCTGTGGATATTTTTGGAAGGGTTTTAATACTGACCGCCTAGTAATCTGTCCTATCCTTTCCTATTTAGCTAGAGTGGCCTCTTTTGCTAAATCCTGTTTTCTACCTGCGTGTGTCTATTCTTCTCCTACTCACAGTCATTTTTCGTGGGGGGCTGCCTATCATTTGGGAGTCTGCTCTGAGGCAAGGTAGCATTCCTATTTCCATCTATAGGGGTATTTAGTCCTCCGGCTGTGTCGAGGTGTCTAGGGTTTTGTTAGGCACACCCCACGGCTACTTCTAGTTGCGGTGTTAGTTCAGGATTTGCGGTCAGTACAGGTTCCACCAACTCCAGAGAAAGTTTCATGCGGCTCCAAGGTCACCAGATCATAACAGGAGAGAGGAGTGCTGCTAAACGGGTAAATTCTCAGTGGGAATCAGGGCGGGACATCCACAGTGTTAAAATTTGAAGAGGTCCATGGATCCCACCAATTCAGAGCCGTAGTTTTCTGTTTCAGATCGTGTGCAAGCGTGAGTTCATATGCACAGTGTAGATTCAAATGAGATATTGCCTCAGAAAGAGTAGGACAAGTCGGAGACCTCCAGTGTGCTGCAATTGTCTGAAGAGCAGCTATGAGGGTATTAGTTATGATGGGCCTCAGAGTTAGGGGGAAAGAATCCAAGCCCAGGCCCAGCAATGCTAGGGGAGCTGTTAGGTCCAGGGGAAGGCCCGTCAATGATGACAGAAGGGATTTCACCTCAACCCAAAACCGGTTCACACCAGGGCAGGTCTGTTGTGAATTAGACTTTTTGGCTCCCTCTTGTGGTCACTAGTGATATGACTCTGGGATTGTCTTTCTTCAGTTTGGCACTCACCTGGGTCGTTAGTCCAGGGGTGTCGCTATATAAACTTCCTGGATCCTTAGTCCAGTGCCTGGCATCGTTGTAATCAGATCCTTCTGTTGCTCCTGTCTGCTGGTCCGGGCTCTTGCAAAATTAAGCTAAGTCCTGCTTCTTTGTTTTTTGAGTTACTTGCTTTGCTTCTATTTTTGTCCAGCTTGTACTAAATGTGATTTCTAACTTTGCTGGAAGCTCTAGGGGGCTGGTGTTCTCCCCCCGGCCGTTAGACGGTTCGGGGGTTCTTGAATATCCAGCGTGGATATTTTGATAGGGTTTTTGCTGACCATATAAGTCATCTTACTATATTCTGCTATTAGCTAGTGGGCCTCTCTTTGCTAAATACCTAGCTCATTCTTATGTTTGTCTTTTCCTCTTGCCTCACCGTTATTATTTGTTGGGGGCTTGTATCCAACTTTGGGGGTCTGTTCTCTGGAGGCAAGAAAGGTCTTTTCTTTTCCCTTCTAGGGTTAGTTAGTTCTCCGGCTGGCGCGAGACGTCTAGAACCAACGTAGGCACGTTCCCCGGCTACTTCTATTTGTGGTGCTAGGATTAGATATATGGTCAGCCCAGTTACCACTGCCCTATGAGCTGGTTTTTTATGTTTGCAGACTTGGTATTTATTCCTGAGACCCTCTGCCATTGGGGTCATAACAGTATGCCAGGCCTATATTGAATGTTTAATGCATTGCAGAAGTGGGATAATAAGAACGGAAATTCTGAGTTTTTTTTTTTTTTCCTCTCTTCCTCCCCTTTACCTCTGAGTGGCTTGAGCTTGCTGCAGACATGAATGTCCAGACCTTGATTACAAGTGTGGACCAGCTTGCAGCTCGTGTGCAAAGCATACAAGATTTTGTTACCAGTAGTTCTATGTCTGAACCTAAAATACCTATTCCTGAACTGTTTTCTGGAGACCGATTTAAGTTTCGGAATTTCAGGGATAATTGTAAATTGTTTCTATCTCTGAGACCCCGTTCATCTGGAGACTCAGCTCAGCAAGTTAAAATTGTTATCTCTTTTTTACGGGGCGACCCGCAGGATTGGGCTTTCTCGCTAGCGCCAGGAGATCCGGCATTGGCAAATATTGATGCGTTTTTTCTGGCGCTCGGATTGCTGTACGAGGAACCCAATCTTGAGGTTCAGGCAGAAAAAGCCTTGCTGGCTATTTCTCAGGGCCAGGATGAAGCTGAAGTGTATTGCCAAAAATTTCGGAAATGGTCCGTGCTTACTCAGTGGAATGAGTGTGCTCTGGCCGCAAATTTCAGAAATAGCCTTTCTGAAGCCATTAAGAATGTGATGGTGGGTTTCTCCATTCCTACAAGTCTGAATGATTCCATGGCGCTGGCTATTCAAATTGACCGGCGTTTGCGGGAGCGCAAAACCGCTAATCCTCTGGTAGTGTTGTCTAAACAAGCACCTGATTTGATGCAATGTGATAGAATTCAGACTAGAAATGAGCGGAAAAATCATAGACGTCAGAATGGGTTGTGTTTTTACTGTGGTGATTCTACACATGTTATATCAGCATGCTCTAAACGCCTAACAAGGGTTGTTAGTCCTGTCGCCATTGGTAATTTGCAACCTAAATTTATTTTGTCTGTGACTTTAATTTGCTCATTATCCTCTTATCCTGTTATGGCGTTTGTGGATTCAGGTGCTGCCCTGAGTCTTATGGATCTGTCATTTGCCAAGCGCTGTGGTTTTGTTCTTGAGCCGTTGGTTAATCCTATCCCTCTGAGGGGTATTGATGCTACGCCATTGGCGGAAAATAAACCGCAGTTTTGGACACAGGTAACCATGTGCATGACTCCTGAACATCGGGAGGTGATTCGTTTTCTTGTTCTGCATATTATGCATGATATTTTCCGGAAGTATCTGGATAAATTTATGATCGTTTATCTGGATGATATTCTGTTTTTTTCTGATGACTGGGACTCGCATGTAGAGCAGGTCAGGATGGTGTTTCAGGTTTTGCGTGAGAATGCTTTATTTGTTAAGGGCTCAAAGTGTCTCTTTGGAGTACAGAAGGTTCCCTTTTTGGGGTTTATTTTTTCCCCTTCTGCGGTGGAGATGGACCCAGTCAAGGTCCGAGCTATTCATGATTGGACTCAACCCACGTCAGTTAAGAGTCTTCAGAAGTTCTTGGGTTTTGCTAACTTCTACCATCGTTTTATTGCTAATTTTTCTAGCATTGTTAAACCTTTGACGGATATGACCAAGAAAGGTTCTGATGTTGCTAACTGGGCTCCTGCAGCCGTGGAGGCTTTCCAGGAGTTGAAGCGCTGGTTTACTTCGGCGCCTGTTTTGTGCCAGCCTGATGTCTCACTTCCCTTTCAGGTTGAAGTGGATGCTTCTGAGATTGGGGCAGGGGCCGTTTTGTCGCAGAGAGGTCCTGGTTGCGCTGTGATGAGACCTTGTGCCTTTTTCTCGAGGAAGTTTTCGCCTGCTGAGCGGAATTATGATGTTGGCAATCGGGAGTTGTTGGCCATGAAGTGGGCATTTGAGGAGTGGCGTCATTGGCTCGAGGGTGCTAAGCATCGTGTGGTGGTCTTGACTGATCACAAAAATTTGATGTATCTCGAGTCTGCTAAACGCCTGAACCCTAGACAGGCCCGCTGGTCATTGTTTTTCTCCCGTTTTGACTTTGTGGTCTCGTATTTACCAGGTTCAAAGAATGTGAAGGCTGATGCTCTTTCAAGGAGCTTTGTGCCTGACTCTCCGGGAGTCGCAGAACCGGTTGGTATTCTTAAAGAGGGAGTTATCTTGTCAGCCATTTCTCTGGATTTGCGACGTGTGTTGCAGAGATTTCAGGCTGGTAGACCTGACTCTTGTCCACCTGACAGACTGTTTGTTCCTGATAAGTGGACCAGCAGAGTCATTTCCGAGGTTCATTCCTCGGTGTTGGCAGGGCATCCGGGATTTTTTGCCACCAGAGATCTGGTGGCTAGGTCCTTTTGGTGGCCTTCCTTGTCACGGGATGTGCGGTCGTTTGTGCAGTCCTGTGGGACTTGTGCTCGAGCTAAGCCTTGCTGTTCTCGTGCCAGCAGGTTGCTCTTGCCCTTGCCTGTCCCGAAGAGGCCTTGGACACACATTTCCATGGATTTCATTTCAGATCTCCCGGTGTCTCAGGGCATGTCTGTCATCTGGGTGGTATGTGATCGCTTTTCTAAGATGGTCCATTTGGTGCCTTTGCCTAAGCTGCCTTCCTCTTCCGATTTGGTTCCTGTGTTCTTTCAGAATGTGGTTCGTTTACACGGCATTCCTGAGAATATTGTGTCTGACAGAGGATCCCAGTTTGTTTCCAGGTTCTGGCGATCCGTTTGTGCTAGGATGGGCATTGAGTTGTCGTTTTCGTCTGCCTTTCATCCTCAGACTAATGGACAAACGGAGCGAACTAATCAGACTCTGGAGGCTTATTTGAGGTGTTTTGTTTCTGCGGATCAGGATGATTGGGTGACCTTCTTGCCGTTGGCTGAGTTTGCCCTTAATAATCGGGCTAGTTCCGCTACATTGGTTTCGCCATTTTTCTGTAACTCTGGTTTCCATCCTCGTTTTTCCTCGGGACATGTGGAGCCTTCTGACTGTCCTGGGGTGGATTCTGTGGTGGATAGGTTGCAGCAGATCTGGAATCATGTGGTGGACAACTTAAAGTTGTCACAAGAGAAGGCTCAGCGTTTTGCCAACCGCCGCCGCGGTGTGGGTCCCCGACTTCGTGTTGGGGATTTGGTATGGCTGTCTTCTCAATTTGTTCCTATGAAGGTCTCCTCTCCTAAATTTAAGCCTCGCTTCATCGGTCCTTACAAGATATTGGAAATCCTTAATCCTGTGTTTTTTCGCTTGGATCTTCCGGTGTCGTTTGCCATTCACAACGTGTTCCATAGGTCTTTGTTGCGGCGGTACGTTGTACCTGTGGTTCCTTCTGTTGAGCCTCCTGCTCCGGTGTTGGTTGAGGGCGAGTTGGAGTATGTGGTGGAGAAGATCTTGGATTCTCGTCTCTCCAGGCGGAGGCTTCAGTATCTGGTCAAGTGGAAGGGCTATGGTCAGGAGGATAATTCCTGGGTGGTTGCCTCTGATGTGCATGCGGCCGATTTAGTTTGTGCTCATCCTGATCGTCCTGGGGGTCTTGGTGAGGGTTCGGTGACCCCTCCTCAAGGGGGGGTACTGTTGTGAATTAGACTTTTTGGCTCCCTCTTGTGGTCACTAGTGATATGACTCTGGGATTGTCTTTCTTCAGTTTGGCACTCACCTGGGTCGTTAGTCCAGGGGTGTCGCTATATAAACTTCCTGGATCCTTAGTCCAGTGCCTGGCATCGTTGTAATCAGATCCTTCTGTTGCTCCTGTCTGCTGGTCCGGGCTCTTGCAAAATTAAGCTAAGTCCTGCTTCTTTGTTTTTTGAGTTACTTGCTTTGCTTCTATTTTTGTCCAGCTTGTACTAAATGTGATTTCTGACTTTGCTGGAAGCTCTAGGGGGCTGGTGTTCTCCCCCGGCCGTTAAACGGTTCGGGGGTTCTTGAATATCCAGCGTGGATATTTTGATAGGGTTTTTGCTGACCATATAAGTCATCTTACTATATTCTGCTATTAGCTAGTGGGCCTCTCTTTGCTAAATACCTAGCAAATTCTTATGTTTGCCTTTTCCTCTTGCCTCACCATTATTATTTGTTGGGGGCTTGTATCCAACTTTGGGGGTCTTTTCTCTGGAGGCAAGAAAGGTCTTTTCTTTTCCCTTCTAGGGTTAGTTAGTTCTCCGGCTGGCGCGAGACGTCTAGAACCAACGTAGGCACGTTCCCCGGCTACTTCTATTTGTGGTGCTAGGATTAGATATATGGTCAGCCCAGTTACCACTGCCCTATGAGCTGGTTTTTTATGTTTGCAGACTTGGTATTTATTCCTGAGACCCTCTGCCATTGGGGTCATAACACAGGTCCACTACATATGTCTCTCCGAGCCTAGTTCAGAACATCCCTTCCAGCAAAGAGGGGAGGGGGAGGAGCCGGGCCTCCAAATCTAGCAATCCGTGTTGGGGTCAAATACCAGTTGATCATAAGTTTTTTCGATTGCTCCAGACGGTTAATACATCGACTAAAATATGTAGTATGTCCAGAGGCTATATGCCACTGTTCTAGGGGCGCAGTGAAAGCAAGCCTGGATTCCCATCTGAGCATGTGTGGGAGTTTCTCAGTGGATCGAGGGGCGAGAAAGGCTTTATATATGATAGACACTCCGCGGTGGGTGTGTCCGGATTGTTTGAAAAGAGCCTGCAACGGGAGACTGATCTCTGTGAGATCCCATTCTGGTATGACAACCGTGCAGAGGAAATTCCGGAGACAACAATGAGAAAACAAAGATTAGGGAGGGAGGGAAAGTTTAGTTGCTAGGGTATCATAGGGTAGGAGCAGACCCTGGTCCAGGAGATCGCTAAGCGAGGACGTAGCTCCGTCCCCCCAAGCCACGAATTAAATCTCCCCATAAGAGTTTCCATAGCTCGCAAGGAAATGTAACGATAAAGAAAAGGGAAATGCGGCTTGCAGGGCTTAAACCAAAGCGAAAGGAGTCCCTGCATAGTACGAAAAATGGTGGATGGGGAGGAGTAGCGAAGGAGACTCATCTCCAGAAGAACCCTGGTTGATCCACGGGGAGCATAATAAGACTCGATTTGTAGCCAGAACGAGGGAGGAGACTCCACCCACCAAATCCTTGCTATGTCTAAGACAATTGACGAGTAGTATGCTGCGATGTCAGGCACTCCGACGCCGCCCCCAGTGTAAGGAAGGGTCAGTGTGGACATGGCGACGCGATGTGGCTTATTGCTCCAAATGAATCGACCCAGAACCGACTGGAAAAGATTTAAGTACTTTTTGGGAAATAAGAGGGGTATGCAGCGCAGAAGGTATAGGATCTTGGGGAGGAGCATCATTTTGACAATTTGTATCCAGGCGATCCATGATAGCTGATAAGTAGAGTAGTCTGCACAGATCGACAGTATAATCGAGAGCAAGGAGTCACAATTAATTCTAAGTATATTTTTTAGAGAGGTGATGTGGATCTCTAGGTAGCGAAAGACGTCTGGGGCCCAAATGAAAGGGAATTTGTGTGCAAAGCAAATGTTGAGTGAAGGAGGGCAGGTTAATTGGGAATATCGAGGATTTGGTGAGGTTGAGCCAAAAAGAAAGAATGAAGAATGAAAGAGACATTAGAAAAGTCAGAAAGCGCAGAAACAACAGCTGGAATGGAAACAGAAGGGTTTGTGCAAGTAAGGAGGACGTCATCAGCATAGAGACTGATCCTATGGTCCACAGGGCCAACAGTGATACCTGATATATCAGGATGAGAGCGAATAACAGCCGCCAGCGGCTCCATAGCAAGGGCAAAAATGAGAGGGGAGAGGGGGCAGCCCTGGCGCGTCCCGTTGGTTATTGAGAAAAAGGAGGAGGAAAAGCCTCCCGCTCTAACAAAGGAGCAAGGGGAGGAGTATAAAGCCATAATGGCTGATTTAATATTGCCATAAAATGCAAATTTATCCAGGACAGCTTCCAGATACCCCCAGTGCACGCGGTCAAAAGCTTTTTCTGCATCAAGGGACACGAGTACACCGGGGGTACCTCTCCCCTCTAAAATCTCCAGGAGATCTATGACCCTTCTTGTGGCATCTCTCGCCTGATGATCAGGAATGAATCCTACCTGATCCAGTGCAATCAAGGACGGAAGAACAGCCTTGAGACGGTCCGCCAGCAGCTTAGAGTAGAGTTTCAGATCACAGTTAAGCAGGGCTATTGGGCGATAGCTGCTCGGGTCTGTAGGGGGTTTTCCCGGTTTCGGGATTGTAGAAATGGACGCTCTCAATCCCTCAGGCCTGATGCATCCCTCACATTGCCAGAACTGAAATAGAGATAGAAGATAAGGAGCAAGAAGGGGGGCAAAAGAAGAGTAATACTGGTAGGGGAATCCATCTGGGCCAGGGGCAGAGGGTTTTTTTGAGGTGCGAATGATCCCAAGAATTTCAGGAAGGGTGAAAGGTTTATTTAAATATTCCAATTGGTCTGTGGACAAGGAAGGGAGTTTAGCTCTTGAGAGGAAAGCAGATATAGCTTCTGAAGAAGGTTGCGGCATGGAGGGAGAAGTAGTAAGATTATAAAGATCATTATAATAAGTGCAAAATTGTTCGGCAATTAGGATAGGATTACGAACTATATCGCCCCGGGGGGAGATGATATGTGAGATTCTGGATCAGATCTCAGTTTTCCTAATTCTACGAGCAAGGAGAGCTCCAGCTCTGTCTCCCATGCTATAATAAATAGATTTGTTTTTTTCAGTTGGAGGTCAACACGAGAGAGTAGGAGAGCACGGAGTTGATTCCACGTTTTCAGCCGGTCAGAGAGGGACGCAGAATCCTGGGAGGTCATACAGGAACGTTTGAGTATTTTAATTCTGGACAGCAGGGAATCCAAGGTCGCATTGTACTGTTTTTTGGTATGAGCTGCCAATTTAAGAAAATGACCTCGCATTACAGCTTTGCACGCCAACCATAACACATCTGGAGCAATGTCATCAACGTTGTTAAACTGAAAGAAGTCTTTCAAGTGGGCAGTAAGGGCTTCATGATTAGTCGGCGATGTCAGGAGGTGTTCGTTCATTTTTCAAGAGGTCATGGGGGAGTGGGGAGTGGAGTCAGAAAGAGTTAGGGTGATAGGGGCATGGTCTGACCAGGAGATGGAATCAATAGAAGCAGATATACAAAGAGGCAAGAGGGAGTCGTTAACTAAAAAGTAATCTATACGGCTAAATGATTTATGTCTCGGGGAAAAGAAGGTGTAATCCCGTTCATTGCTGTGGAGGTAGCGCCAAATGTCATTAAAATGAAAGGAGGAAGTGACAGGGGCGAGGTCAAATCTAAAGGTCAAGGGAGTGGAACAGTCGAGAGATTTGTTTAAGGGGCATTAAGGTCACCCGCTTTCAATTTGTGTCCCACCATAGAGGGGGTGAGGTCTTCCAGGAGTGATTTAAGAAATCGCGGGGCGATACTCCCAGGTGTTTTTGTTAGAGGGGGTAGGAGAGAAATGTTGAAGAATGGTAGTGAGGAAGACAAAAGGGGATAGAGAAAAGAGTCAATGATATAATCTGGGAGGTGCAAAAAAAGGAGACCAGGAAGACGGTCCCCTGGGCAAGTCATCCATTAGAAAATAGAACAAATACCAGCTCAGCCGATAATGGATCAGGCGACTCTCTATTCTGGATCGATCCTCCTTCCATGAGGGCCTTGTTTCTCAGGGTTATCCCGTCCAGGGCACTGCGGCATTGCTGAGGAAGACGATGGAAGAAAGTCCCAATGTTTCAGGAGTTGCGCCGCTTGAGCAGGAGTTACACAAATGTGGGAGACATCATCTCTTCGAATAATAAGGCGAGTGGGATGACCCCATCGATAGGTCACCTCTTTTCCCGTAGTAGCGTTGTGTAGGGATGAACGCGCGATGCAGGGCCAAGGTGCCCGGGGACAAGTCCGGATACACCTCGAGCCCCGCAAAGCACTTAGAATGGGAAGGGGCCACTCTTAGAGCTCTCAGAAAGTCTTCTTTAGCCTCAAAAAATGTATTCTCTCAAGTATGTCTCGCAGGATCCGAGCGGATTCCAGGAGGCTTTGGAACTCTGTGTATGCGGTCTAATTTAAGGTCTCTAGGCTCTAGGTCTGGAAGTACCTCCAGCATGAAATCTTGAAGAAGTGCTCTCAGCTCTGCGGGAGGGATCGACTCCGGGATACCTCTAAGGCGGATGTTGTTCCGTCTATGTCTATCTTCCAGGTCAGAGTTCTTTATATGCACCGCCTCAACCATCTGCTGTATTTGTTCATGTTCATCTAGGAGAGTGTTGTGAGACCGGATAAGTTCGGTCAGTTTGGTCTCGAGGTGGTCCATGCGGTTGCCCAATTCCACAACTTCCCCTCTGAGATCAGCCACAATAGACTTTATATCTTCCTGGATGGAGGCTCTGAGCTCCGATAAGAGTCCCTTCATAAGGACGAGGGTGACTGGGGTCTCTATAGAGAGGGCTGCTGAGGCGGCTTCCTGTGCTTGGAGATCTCGGCGGGAAGCGCTGGCTGCACGAGGGGAAGGAGGTGCCATATTGGAGAGGAGTGCAGATTCTGGGCGGCCAGGGGGAAAGTAATCTGAAACCCACTTCGGAAGCGAGGATTGCAGGTGTTTTATGCCACCACGGCCAGGCGCGGGAGCGCCGCTATTTACAGCGATATTCACAGACTTCAAGCAGCTATAACTTGCGCTACTACGCATGGGCATCACACAGCATTAGTCATTATACAGCATCAACGGGATCACTATCCCCAATTTCCTATACCTCCTATTCCTCTGAATAAGCGATTGTGATAAAGGCTCCGGTGGAGCCGAAACGTCTGCTTTATCGCTTTATTGAAATATTCTGTTATGCTCCCAGAACATATTATAATAAATTCAAAGTATTTTGCATAATATTCCCTAAGAGAGTGCGGTGAATTTGATCTTTACCTTACCTTTCCCATCGGCAGAGAGTCGTCAGATGTACATCTGCGGCAAATTTCAGCAGTCTGAGGCTGGTTTGGAAGCTTTGAAAGCTGCTTTAGTGCCCTGGGGACCGGGAGCTCCTGGATCAAACAGCCTCCACCATGAGCAGTCAGGTCATGCCCCCCGAGGCAAAGTGATATTGACACTACCCAGAAACAGCTGGTGTGCTTGAACCAGGCTGGGCAGGAGGGAGTCCCCGTGCCAAAGACACTGTTGAGAACCAGCTGGCGGTGCTGGAACCCGGATGGGTAGCCGAAGGTACAAGAGCGAATGGAACTACCGAGGACCAGCTGATGGTACTGGAACCCAGTTACTAAGCAGGAGGTACCCGTATCAGAAAGCACTACCAAGGACCAACAGTTGGGGGAACTTGGATACCGAGAAGGATGCACCTAAGCCAAACTCTCTGCCAAGAACCAGCTGACGGTACTAAAACTCAGATAGGCAGCAGAAGGTTCACATGAAAAAAAAAATTGCAAGGCCGCGAGCTGGCCGCAGTTACCAAAACCCACAGTCCTACAGGGGGTGCTTGTCCTATTGGCACTATGGAACCAGCCTTGATTGCCAGATCCCGCAGTCCACATAGGAAGCACCTATACTGCAGGCAGGGCCGGCGTTAGGGGCAGGCAGACTAGGCAGCTGCCTGGGGCCCCCGCTGCCCTAGGGGCCCCCAGCCAGGGGCAGACATACTGCTGATGGCACTGCTCCAGGGCCCAGAGGTGGAGGGGGCCCCTGCAGGCAGGCCCGGTATCATGCAGGGTCGGGCCCCTCTCACTCCCTCCTGTAATCATGGAACACCGGGTGCTGGGGAGAGAGCGGGGCGCGAAGAGCAGGAGATCAAAAAGAGGGCGTGTCATGCAGGGAGAGACGCTGGCCAATGAACGCTTTCCTTACTTCACAGTGACCAGACTGAGGAGAGCGCTCACTGGCTGCCGTCTGTCCCCCTGCATGGAGCGTCCCAATCGTGAGTGCTCACCTCACCTACAGTCAGGGGCCCCACAGCACAGCACATAGAGACAGCAGTGGAGGAAGAGCAGGACTTACAGGGGGTCTTCTGCTCCCTCCACTGTTCTGTTCAGAGCAGGCTGCAGCGTCTCCTCACAGAGAAGAGATGGGGGAGGAGCTCACTGCAGGGGACAGCACGGCAGCAGCAGGGGGCCGATATCAGTGCTGCCTGCTCTGTGCCCCATCCCCCACAGTGGGGTCTGCAGCCTTCTCCAGCTGAACTGACCTCCTGCAGAGCTCATCTGATCACCTGTACAAGATTAGTATGTGTATACTATGTATATGCTTGTATATGTATGTGTGCATCTGTGTGTCTCTATGAGTATGTTTCTGTGTGTGTATCTGTGTATGTATGTACGGTATATGTGTGTATGTATGGTATATTTGTATGGCTGTGTGTGTATGCATGTACAGTATGTGTGTATCTGTATGTGCAATAAATTTGTATGGATATATGGTATATATGTATGTTTATGTGCATGTACATACAGTATATGTGTATGTATATGTGTGTACGGTATGTGTATATACTGTATGTGTGTATGTACGGTACGTGTATGTGTATCTATGTTCGGTATATGTATGTATGTACGGTATGTGCATTTGGGTGTATTTTATATGTATGTACGGTATGTGTGTACTATATGTATATAACTGTATCTGTGTATGTACGGTATATGTGTGTGTATCTGTGTGTATGTTCGGTATATGTGTGTACGGCATTTGTGTGAGTGTACGGTATATGCATGTGTGTATGTACGGTATGTGTATGTATGACGGTATATGTATGTGTATCTGTGTGTATGTATGGTATATGTACTGTATGTGTTTGCATATACTGTATTTGTATGTGTATCTGTATGTACGTATGGTGTATGTATGTGTATTTGTGTGTATGTATGGTATATGTATGTACGGTATGTGTATACTATATGTGTATATAACTGTATGTGTGTATGCATGTAAGGTGTATGTCTGTGTATGTATGTACGGTATGTGTATCTGTGTGTATGTACGGTGTATGTATGTACAGTATATGCCGGAACAAAAATCATTGTTCTCATCAGCACATCGCCCAGTTAAAACTGCAGATATTCTGCTAAGATGATACTGTATGGGGACAGATTGATTTACTAGTGATCATTCTGTCCCCATCATTGTTCCTCAGCCAGTGTAAAGAGGCTGGAAACAAGTGGTGAATGACTTCAATATTGTTGATCACACTCGTTTAGTGGCCTGAAATCAGCGCATGTAGCTACAACCAAAATGTTTCTGTTTGATGGTGCATTTGGGGCCCCATTTTAAACTTTTGCCTAGGGCCCCACTTTGCCTAAAACCGGCCCTGACTGCAGGCACCATAGAGTCGGCTAACCAGACTGCAACACGACATGACAATGTATTGGAGGCAAAGTGACGTTGACACTACCCGGAAACAGCTGGCATGCTGGAAACAGGCTGGGCAGGAGGGAGTACCCGCGCCAAAGACACTGCTGGGAAACAGCTGGCAGTGCTGGAACCCAGGGTAAAAACTAGAAACAGAGTGTAGCCAGAGGCCTATTTGGAGCAAGTTTAAAATCAGTAGTGTGAATGTGGACAGAGCAGGAGAAATTGCCAGACACATAGCTGAGGATCAGCTGACGTTACTGAACCCCAATAACACCGGAACAGGTGTTGACTGTGCAGTTGGCACCTCTGAGCAGCAACTGGCAGTGTTGGAGCCCAGGGTAAAAACTCGAAACAGAGTGTAGCCAGAGGCCTAATTGGAGCAAGTTTAATATCTGTAGTAGTGTGAATGTGGACAGAGCAGGAGAAATTGCCAGACACACAGCGGGGATCAGCTGACATTACTGAACCCCAATAACACCGGAACAGGTGTTGACCGTGCAGTTGGCACCTCTGAGCAGCAACTGGCAGTGTTGGAGCCCAGGGTAAAAACTCGAAACAGAGTGTAGCCAGAGGCCTAATTGGAGCAAGTTTAATATCTGTAGTAGTGTGAATGTGGACAGAGCAGGAGAAATTGCAATCACACAGAAAGTCTCTGAAGCACAATTATTCTTGAGGATACTTGACACGAATAAGTCCTTGTCTTAATCCAAACACAGATAGATATGCTTATAAGGCAGTTCAAATAATATCTTAGCTCAACCAGATAGGCCTGGGTAATAGTCTCAGGTTTTTGCAGAGCAGCAACAGCTTACATGTCCAGCAAATGCAGATGGAAGTAAACACGAGCAGCAGATGAAGGAGGATTACTGGAAAATGGGATATGCCGTAGGAACTCAGAGCAGAGTAGCAGGATCACCACACAGGTTCACAGGAGCAGGTATATAGCCAGGCAGTCATCAGAGTCAGGAGCTGGATGCAAGGCAGAATATTCTAGCACAGACTGAAGGCTGGGGTGGAGTTTTATAGCAGGAAGACACAGTGCACATGAGACCAAAGACGCCATCTTGGAAAAGGGCAGATATGCACAAAAGGTAATAAAAAATGTTCAGAGTCCTGACATTACTCCCTCCTTAGAAGTGGCCTCAGGACGATCCTGGACCTGGTTTCTCAGGGAATCTCTGATGAAAGCAAGAAATCTTTTGTTGGGCATTGATGTTTTCCACAGGTTCCCAAGAGTCTTCCTCAGGGGGATATCCCTGCCATCTTATCAGATATTGGAGCCGATTCCTGTGAATCCTGGAATCAACAATTTCCTCCACCACAAATTGTTCTTGCCCATCAATCACCACAGGCAGCGGAGGTGGCACTACACATCCCTGGAATGTATTAGGAGATACAGGCTTTAGTAAAGATACATGAAAAACTGCATGTACCTTCATAGTCCTAGGCAGCTTCAGCTGACAGGCCACAGAGCTCACAATACCGTTGATCTTGAAAGGGCCATTGAATTTCTGTCCAAGTTTTTGTGAAGGAACTTTTAACTTCAGATTCTTAGTTGCTAACCACACGGAATCTTCTACCTTGAACATTGGTGCAGGTTTACGGAATCTATCAGCCGATCTCTTATAACGTTCTTGAGCTGTGGTCAGGGATTCCTTCAGAACCTCCAGATTTTGCCTCATCGCAGTCAGCCTTTCCTCCACTGCCGGAAGCGGAGAATTAATTGGAGACCTAGGTAAGATACACAGATGATAACCCAGATTGGCAAATAAAGGTGTAAATTTAGTGGAGGCGCTCTGAGAATTGTTATATAAAAATTCAGCTAACGGCAGCAACTCCAGCCAATCATCCTGGAGATTGCTGACATAGCATCTTAGATATTGTTCCAGCGTCTGGTTGGTACGCTCAGTCTGACCATTTGTCGGGGGATGATAAGCGGAAGAGAGACAGACATTAATATTGAGTGCAGAGCAAAACCCCTTCCAGAATCTTGAAGTGAACTGTACTCCACGGTCAGAGATGATCTCATCCGGAACCCCATGCAACTGAAAGACACTCTGTATAACCAAGTTCACTGTATCTTTAGCTGAGGGGAGGCCAGTGCATGGAACAAAATGAGCAGCTTTAGTCAGGCTATCAACTACCACTATGATTGTATTCATGCCCCCCAGATGTAGGAAGCTCCACAATAAAGTCCATTGATATAGACCCCCAAGGGCGGGACGGAACAGTTACTGGTTGTAGAAGACCCGTAGGTGCCAGACGAGGAGTCTTGTAATGAACACATACCTTGCAAGAGAGAACATAGTCCTTGATATCCTTCAGGCAAGTTGGCCACCAGAAGAATCGGCCCAGGAACTCTTGTGTCTTCTGTACCTCCCTGTGACCAGCCAACTTGGAGTCATGTACCAACTTGAGGATCTGCAGACGGACGACCTCAGGGACATAGATACGTCGATCTCTGAACCACATGCCACCCTTAAAGACAAGATTAATATCCACAGGTGGGTTGGCCAGAAATACATCATTGTCATAGGCCTCCCTGCACTCCTTCCACAAGTCCTGATCGTGGATAACTCCGATGAAATTGGCATCAGATGGAATGGTCTTGGACGGGGCTCCAGGTACGGAATTCATTAGAGAACCTGGATAGTACGAAATAAAGTTAAATTGATTTAAAAATAAGTTCCAATGAGCCGGACGAGGAGAAAGACATCTAGCGGATAGTGTTGAGCATTCCGATACCGCAAGTATCGGGTATCGGCCGATATTTGCTGTATCGGAATTCCGATACCGAGTTCCGATATTTTTGTGATATCGGAAATCGGAATCGGAAGTTCCCAGTGTATGGTTCCCAGGGTCTGGAGGAGAGGAGACTCTCCATCAGGCCCTGGGATCCATATTCATGTAAAAAATAAAGAATAAAAAAAAATAAATATGGATATACTCACTCCTCTGGCAGACCCTGGACCTTAGCGATGTAACCAGCAGCCTCCGTTCGTAAGAATGCAGTGAGTGTAGGACCTGCGATGACTTCGCGGCTTGTGATTGTTCGCGTGAGCGGTCACATGAGCGGTCACGCGACCAATCACAAGCCGCGACATCATTGAAGGTCCTTCACTCTGCATTCTTAGGAACGGAGGCAGACGCTTGGACCGGTGAGAGCCAGGGGCCGTCCGAGGGGTGAGTATATCAATATTTTTTATTTTTATTCTTTATTTTATACATGAATATGGATCCCAGGGCTTGAAGGAGAGTTTCCTCTCCTTCAGACCCTGGGAACCATTCCGATATTTTGTGTCCCATTGATATGCATTGGTATCGGGTATCGGTATCGGCGATATCTGATATTTTTTGGGTATCGGCCGATCCAATCCGATACCGATACCTTTGCATATCGGAAGGTATCGCTCAACACTACTAGTGGATCTAAGGAAGCGACTTTTACTTTTTTAGGATCAAATCGGGTTTCGCGAAAGCCGACTTTGTCAAAAGCCGGGTCGGGTGAAATCGACCGATTATTGGGAAAAGTCGGGGGTTGACCGAAACACAAAACCCAATGCAAGTCAATGGGGAAGCAAAGTCTGCAGTGAGTGGAGGACAGGAAAACACCTACAGTGCCCATTTTAATGCCAAAAACATCAATTCTTGTTACTTAAGCTTGTCAATCTTAATTTACCTTATAATAATAGTTAGGCATTGAAAACTGGGGGTCATTTGGCTAAAGTTGTGGCGGGGGGTAGGGCTGGCTCAAGTTTTTCGTGGGCCCAGGAAACGCGGACTACGTCATGGCGGTGGAGTAGGGAGAGGTAAGTATTTCAACTTTGCAAGTGCTGTGATCCTGAGCAAGCAGGGGGTGCCCACTCGTTTGCATTGGCACTGGCACAGAGCCCCTCAAAGTACGGCGTTGTGTTTGACGGCAGGGGCGCCTCCCACCGGCGGAGACACTTTTGTATACTATGAGGAGCCCTGTGCCAGTGACGTCGCCAACGAGTATGCCCCCATCTGATGAAGGAACCTGCACTTTCATCTGCACCTTCCTCTTTGTCCCCGTGTAAGGTGGTATAGTATGCGGGAAGGGGAACCAGACTTTCAGCAGGGTCCGATACTGGCTGTGTAGAGTGCAAGGGGAATGTAGTGGTCTGGGTCAATGTACCAGCAGACTCATCTAGCACTGGCTGGGCAATGGGCAGGATGAGGAGGAAAAAAAGGTATAGGCCCAAATAATAAAGTGGGCTAAATGCAGTTCAAAATTGGTAACAGAAGTAAACAGGTGGCACTGCTTTGTTCAGTGGAGGAGAAAAGCAAGGAGCGGCAGACACCGTTAGTAGGCCCAACCAAACTAGTAGGCCAAATGCAGTTTCATATTCAAAATATAGGCCAAAAGCCTGAAGAATTAAGCTCAGCTTTTTTCAGTGGAGGACAACAACAAGCAGCGGCAGACACCGTTAGTAGGCCCAACCAAACAAGTAGGCCAAATGCAGTTTCATGTTCAAAATATAGGCCGAAAGCCTGAAGATTGAAGCTCAGCTTTGTTCAGTGGAGGAGAAAAGCAAGGAGTGGCAGACACCATTAGTAGGGCCCAACCAAACTAGTAGGCCAAATGCAGTTTAAAATTTCCTATAGGCCAAAAGCCTGAAGATTGAAGCACAGGAGAAAAGCACAGGAGAACACCAAGAAGCGGCAGTCACCGTTAGTAGGCCCAACCAAACTAGTAGGCCAAGTGCACTTTCATATTCAACATATGGGCCGAAAGCCTGAAGATTGAAGCTCAGCTTTGTTCAGTGGAGGAGAAAAGCAAGGAGCAGCAGACACCGTTAGTAGGGCCCAACCAAACTAGTAGGCTAAATGCAGTTTTTTAAATTTCCTAAAGGCCGAAATGTTATGGTTACCCCAATGACCATGGGAAAAAAATACAAAACGGACTAGCTCTCGGGTGATGGAAACTAAGGTCGACCGTGACCTGAACCTGACCCAACACTTACAGTAGCTGGGGGATGTACCTACGATGCCCTAGACACCACGCGCCAGCCGGAGATCTAACTACCCCTATAAGAGGAATATACAGGCCTGCCTTACCTCCAGTGAGGAACCCCAAAAGATGATAGTAGGCCCCCACAGATATTGACGGTGAGTTCAGAGGAAATGACATACGTAGGATGAACAGCAGATTTAGCACAGTGAGGTCCGCTTACTAGATAGCAGAAGGACAGGAAAGAGTTACTTCACGGTCGACCTAAAAATCACTATTCAAAAACACCATCCAGAAATTACTTTAAACTCCAGTGACAACTCATGCCACTGGAGTAGTAATTTTCTGTCCACAAGAGCTTCCAGCACTGAAGAGTCACATTGCAGATAGCTGGACAAAAATAGCAAAACAAGAAACAAAATTCAACTTAGCTGAACTGGAACTTGAGGCAGGTGAATGCAACAGAATGCTACTAGCACATTGATGGCCGGCATGTGACTAACAGCCAAGCAGCCTTAAATAGGAAACTCCCCAAGAGGGTGGCGACAGGTAATCAGAGATGGAGGAAGGCACATAAGAGACACTACCATAACAGACCACCGGGGGAGCCCACAAACCGAATTCACAACAGTACCCCCCCCTTAAGGAGGGGGCACCGAACCCTCACCAGAACCACCAGGGCGACCTGGATGAGCACTATGAAATGCACGAACCAAATCGGGAGCATGAACATCGGATGCTGTCACCCAAGAATTATCCTCCTGGCCATAACCTTTCCACTTAACCAGATACTGAAGTTTCCGTCTGGAAACACGGGAGTCCAAGATCTTTTCCACCACATACTCCAATTCACCCTCAACCAACACAGGAGCAGGTGGATCAGCAGAAGGAACAACCGGTACCTCATACCTCCGCAATAATGACCGATGGAAAACATTATGGATATTAAAAGATGCTGGGAGGTCCAAACGAAAGGACACAGGATTAA
Organism: Ranitomeya variabilis; assembly: GCF_051348905.1. Lineage (NCBI taxonomy): Eukaryota > Metazoa > Chordata > Amphibia > Anura > Dendrobatidae > Ranitomeya > Ranitomeya variabilis. Next base: position 23,133,150 of record NC_135236.1, on the reverse strand, counting down.
GAACCTCCAGAATCCTATAAGGGCCGATAAACCGAGGCTTAAACTTAGGAGACGAGACCTTCATAGGAACAAATCGAGAAGACAGCCACACCAGGTCCCCAACACAAAGACGAGGACCAATACGCCGATGACGATTAGTGAACTGTTGAGTCTTCTCCTGGGACAACTTCAGATTGTCCACAACCTGTCCCCAAATCTGATGCATCCTATCAACCACAGCATCCACTCCAGGACAATCCGAAGACTCCAATTGGCCGGACGAAAACCGAGGGTGAAACCCTGAATTACAAAAAAATGGAGAAACCAAAGTGGCAGAACTAGCCCGATTGTTAAGGGCAAACTCTGCCAATGGCAAAAAGTCAAGCCAATCATCCTGATCAGCGGACACAAAACACCTCAAGTAAGTCTCCAAGGTCTGATTAGTACGCTCAGTCTGGCCATTAGTCTGAGGATGGAATGCAGACGAAAAAGACAAATCGATACCCATCCTGGCACAGAACGTCCGCCAAAATCTAGACACAAACTGAGTACCCCTGTCAGACACTATATTTTCAGGAATACCATGCAAACGCACCACATTCTGAAAAAATAGAGGAACCAACTCAGAGGAGGAGGGCAATTTGGGTAAAGGTACCAAATGAACCATCTTGGAAAAACGGTCACAAATCACCCAGATGACAGACATCCTACGAGAAACCGGAAGGTCAGAAATAAAGTCCATAGAGATGTGCGTCCAAGGCCTCTTAGGAATAGGCAAGGGCAACAACAACCCACTGGCCCTAGAACAGCAGGGCTTGGCCCGAGCACAAACATCACAAGACTGCACAAACATGCGCACATCTCGAGACAAAGAAGGCCACCAGAAGGACCTAGACACCAAATCCCTGGTGCCAAAAATTCCAGGATGACCTGTCAACGCGGAAGAATGAACCTCCGAGATAACTCTACTGGTCCAATCATCAGGGACAAACAGTCTACCAGGCGGACAGCGATCAGGCCTATCCACCTGAAACTCCTGCAAAGAACGCCGCAGGTCTGGGGAGACAGCTGACAATATCACCCCATCCTTCAGGATGCCGGTAGGTTCGGAATCACCAGGCGAGTCAGGCTCAAAACTCCTAGAGAGGGCATCCGCCTTCACATTCTTGGACCCAGGCAGATATGACACCACAAAGTTAAATCGGGAGAAAAACAACGACCAGCGCGCCTGTCTAGGATTCAGACGCCTGGCCGACTCAAGATAAATTAGATTCTTGTGGTCAGTGAGGACCACCACCTGGTGTCTAGCACCCTCAAGCCAATGACGCCACTCCTCAAACGCCCACTTCATGGCCAGAAGTTCCCGATTTCCCACATCATAATTTCGCTCAGCGGGCGAAAACTTTCGGGAGAAAAACGCACATGGTCTCATTACTGAGCAGTCAGGATCTTTCTGCGACAAAACTGCACCTGCTCCGATCTCCGAAGCATCCACCTCAACCTGGAACGGAAGTAACACATCAGGTTGGCGCAACACAGGAGCGGAAGAAAAGCGGCGCTTAAGCTCTTGAAAGGCCTCCACAGCCGCAGAGGACCAATTAGCAACATCAGCACCCTTTTTGGTCAAATCAGTCAAAGGTTTAGCAATGGCAGAAAAACCCGCTATAAATCGGCGATAGAAATTAGCAAAACCCAAGAACTTTTGCAGACTCTTCAAAGAAGTAGGTTGCATCCAATCACAAATAGCCTGGACCTTGACAGGGTCCATCTCCATAGATGAAGGGGAAAAAATATATCCCAAAAAGGAAATTCTCTGAACTCCAAAACTACACTTTGAGCCCTTTACAAAAAGAGAATTAGCTCGCAAAACCTGAAAAACTCTCCTGACCTGTTGAACGTGAGATTCCCAGTCCTCCGAAAAAACAAGAATATCATCCAAATACACAATCATAAACTTATCCAGATATTCACGGAAAATATCGTGCATAAAGGACTGAAAAACGGAAGGGGCATTTGCGAGACCGAAAGGCATTACCAAATACTCAAAATGGCCTTCAGGCGTATTAAATGCGGTCTTCCACTCATCCCCCTGCTTAATCCGCACCAAATTATACGCACCACGTAGATCGATCTTAGTGAACCACTTAGCCCCCTTTATACGAGCAAACAGATCAGTCAGTAAAGGTAACGGGTACTGGTATTTAACTGTAATCTTATTCAAAAGTCGATAGTCGATACAAGGTCTCAATGAACCATCCTTTTTACCTACAAAGAAAAATCCTGCCCCTAGTGGAGACAACGAGGGGCGAATATGACCCTTTTCCAAGGATTCTCTGATATACTCCCGCATAGCAGTATGTTCAGGTACAGACAAATTAAACAAGCGACCCTTAGGAAACTTACTACCGGGGATCAATTCAATAGCGCAGTCACACTCTCTGTGGGGAGGGAGAGAATCAACTTTAGGCTCTTGAAAGACATCATAAAAATCTGACAGAAATGCTGGGATCTCAGAGGGAGTAGATGAAGAAATAGGAACCAAAGGTGCATCCCCATGAATACCCCGACATCCCCAGCTCAACACAGACATAGATTTCCAGTCCAAGACGGGATTATGAATCTGTAACCATGGTAATCCAAGCACTAAGACATCATGTAGGTTATATAATACAAGGAAACGAATAATCTCCTGATGGTCTGGGGTAAGACGCATAGTCACTTGTGTCCAATATTGTGGTTTATTGCTAGCCAAAGGTGTAGAATCAATACCCTTCAGGGGAATAGAAACTTCCAACGGCTCCAAATCAAACCCACAACGCTTGGCAAAGGACCAATCCATGAGACTCAGAGCGGCGCCAGAATCCACATAAGCATTCACAGTCACAGATGATAAGGTACAAATCAATGTCACGGACAAAAGAAATTTTGACTGCAAGGTACCTGTAGAAAAAGATTTATCAACCTTTTTATCAACCTTATTTATACGTTTAGAGCATGCTGATATAACATGAGCTGGATCTCCACAGTAGAAGCACAATCCATTTTTGCGCCTGTAATTTTGACGTTCGCCTCTAGACAAAACACGATCGCATTGCATATGCTCTAATGCCTTTTCAGAGGTCACCGCCAAATGGTGCACAGGTCTTTGCTCAGAAGACACCGCCATATGGTGCACAGGTTTTTGCTCAGAAGATACCGCCATATGGTGCACAGATTCTTCCTCAGAAGACCCCGCCATATGGTGCACAGATTTGCGCTCCCGCAAACGCCGATCAATCTGGATAGCCAATTTCATGGCATCATTCAGACCTGTAGGCACAGGGAACCCCACCATGACATCCTTCACGGCATCAGAGAGACCTTCTCTGAAATTAGCTGCTAAAGCGCACTCATTCCATTTAGTAAGCACCGACCATTTACGGAATTTCTGGCAGTATATCTCAGCTTCATCTTGCCCTTGGGAAAGAGCTATCAAGGCTTTCTCAGCCAAAATCTCCAAATTAGGTTCTTCATAAAGCAACCCCAAGGCCTGAAAAAACGCATCTACATTTAACAACGCAGGATCCCCTGGCGATAATGCAAATGCCCAACTTTGTGGGTCGCCGCGCAGTAGAGAGATAACAATTTTAACTTGTTGAGTCTGATCACCAGCAGAGTGAGATCTCAGAGACAAAAACAATTTGCAATTTTCTCTGAAACTCAAAAACCGGGATCTGTCTCCGGTAAAGTATTCAGGCAGAGGAATCTTAGGTTCAGACATTGGAGCACGTATAACAAAATCTTGTAGGTTCTGTACTTTTGTCGCAAGGTTATTCAAACCCGCAACTAAACTCTGTGGATCCATGTTTCAAATGGGTGTAACCCAAGCATTCAGAGGTTAAGAGGAGAGGAGAAAAAAAAAGGCTGAAGACTGCAGTTTAAGCAAGGAATACAAATGATCAAACTAAGGTGCACTTTCAAACACAGAAAAAAAAACAACCTTTTCTTCTCCTTCCTACTTTAGTGCATATTTTAACACATAGATTTTTTACGGGCCGGCCAAACTGTTATGGTTACCCCAATGACCATGGGAAAAAAATACAAAACGGACTAGCTCTCGGGTGATGGAAACTAAGGTCGACCGTGACCTGAACCTGACCCAACACTTACAGTAGCTGGGGGATGTACCTACGATGCCCTAGACACCACGCGCCAGCCGGAGATCTAACTACCCCTATAAGAGGAATATACAGGCCTGCCTTACCTCCAGTGAGGAACCCCAAAAGATGATAGTAGGCCCCCACAGATATTGACGGTGAGTTCAGAGGAAATGACATACGTAGGATGAACAGCAGATTTAGCACAGTGAGGTCCGCTTACTAGATAGCAGAAGGACAGGAAAGAGTTACTTCACGGTCGACCTAAAAATCACTATTCAAAAACACCATCCAGAAATTACTTTAAACTCCAGTGACAACTCATGCCACTGGAGTAGTAATTTTCTGTCCACAAGAGCTTCCAGCACTGAAGAGTCACATTGCAGATAGCTGGACAAAAATAGCAAAACAAGAAACAAAATTCAACTTAGCTGAACTGGAACTTGAGGCAGGTGAATGCAACAGAATGCTACTAGCACATTGATGGCCGGCATGTGACTAACAGCCAAGCAGCCTTAAATAGGAAACTCCCCAAGAGGGTGGCGACAGGTAATCAGAGATGGAGGAAGGCACATAAGAGACACTACCATAACAGACCACCGGGGGAGCCCACAAACCGAATTCACAACACCGAAAGCCTGAAGATTGAAGCTCAGCTTTATCAGTGGAGAACACCAAGGAGCGGCAGACACCGTTAGTAGGGCCCAACCAAACTAGTAGGCAAAATGCAGTTTAAAATTTCCTATAGGCCGAAAGCCTGAAGATTGAAGCTCAGCTTTGTTCAGTGGAGGACAACACCAAGGAGCGGCAGACACCGTTAGTAGGCCCAAACAAACAAGTAGCCCAAATGCAGTTTCATATTGTAAATATAGGCTGAAAGCCTGAACATTGAAGCACAGGAGAAAAACACAAAAGAACACCAAGGAGCAGCAGACACCGTTAGTAGGCCCAACCCATCTAGTAGGCCAAATGCAGTTTCATATTCAAAATATAGGCTGAAAGCCTGAAGATTGAAGCTCAGCTTTGTTCAGTGGAGGAGAAAAGCAAGGAGCGGCAGACACCGTTAGTAGGGCCCAACCAAACTAGTAGGCCAAATGTAGTTTAAAATTTCCTATTGGACCGAAAGCCTGAAGATTGAAGCTCAGCTTTGTTCAGTGGAGGACAACACCAAGGAGCGGAAGACACCGTTAGTAGGCCCAAACAAACAAGTAGCCCAAATGGAGTTTAATATCTGATCTAGGCCGAAAGCCTGAAAATTGAAGCTCAGCTTTTTTCAGTGGAGGACAACAACAAGCAGTGGCAGACACCGTTAGTAGGGCCCAACCAAACTAGTAGGCCAAATGCAGTTTAAAATTTCCTATAGGCCGAAAGCCTGAAGATTGAAGCACAGGAGAAAAGCACAGGAGAACACCAAGAAGTGGCAGACACCGTTAGTAGGCCCAACCTAAACTAGTAGGCCAAATGCAGTTTCATATTCAGCATATAGGCTGAAAGACAGAAGATTGAAGCTCAGCTTTGTTCAGTGGAGTAGAAAAGCAAGAAGCGGCAGACACCGTTAGTAGGGCCCAACCAAACTAGCAGGCCAAATGCAGTTTAAAATTTCCTATAGGACAAAATCCTGAAGATTGAAGCACAGGAGAAAAGCACAGGAGAACACCAAGAAGCAGCAGACACCATTAGTAGGCCCAACCTAAACTAGTAGGCCAAATGCAGTTTCATATTCAACATATGGGCCGAAAGCCTGAAGATTGAAGCTCAGCTTTGTTCAGTGGAGGAAAAAAGCAAGGAGCGGCAGACACCGTTAGTTGGGCCCAAACAAACTAGTAGGCTAAATGCAGTTTAAAATTTCCAATAGGCCGAAAGCCTGAAGATTGAAGCTCAGCTTTGTTCAGTGGAGGAGAACACCAAGGAGCAGCAGACACCGTTATTAGGGCCCAACCAAACTAGTAGGCCAAATGCAGTTTAAAATTTCCTATAGGCCGAAAGCCTGAAGATTGAAGCTCAGCTTTGTTCAGTGGAGGAGAAAAGCAAGGAGCGGCAGACACCGTTAGTAGGGCCCAACCAAACTAGTAGGCTAAATGCAGTTTAAAATTTCCTATAGGCCGAAAGCCTGAAGATTGAAGCTCAGCTTTGTTCAGTGGAGGAGAACACCAAGGAGCGACAGAAACCGTTAGTAGGGCCCATCCAAACTAGTAGGCCAAATGCAGTTTAAAATTTCCTATAGGCCGAAAGCCTGAAGATTGAAGCTCAGCTTTGTTCAGTGGAGGACAACACAAAGGAGCGGCAGACACCGTTAGTAGGCCCATCCAAACAAGTAGCCCAAATGCAGTTTAATATCTGATCTAGGCCGAAAGCCTGAAAATTGAAGTTCATCTTTTTTCAGTGGAGAACAACAACAAGCAGTGGCAGACACCATTAGTAGGCCCAACCAACCTAGTAGGCCAAATGCAGTTTAAAATTTCCTATAGGCCGAAAGCCTGAAGGTTGAATCACAGGAGAAAAGCACAGGAGAACACCAAGAAGCGGCACACAACATTAGTAGGCCCAACCAAACTAGTAGGCCAAATGCAGTTTCATATTCAAAATATAGGCCAAAAGCCTGAAGATTGAAGCTCAGCTTTGTTCAGTGGAGGAGAACACCAAGTAGCGGCAGACACAGTTAGTAGGGCCAAAACAAACATGTAGCCCAAATGCAGTTTCATATTCAAAATATAGGCCGAAAGCCTGAAGATTGAAGCTCAGCTTTGTTCAGTGGAGGACAGCTGTATTGAGTGGCGAGGACAGACACAGGTAGTAAGCCTAAAATAAAAAAGTAGGCTCAATGCAGTTTAAATGGGTTACAGGGGTACACAGGCAGCATTGGTTTGGTCAGCGGAGGACGATTGCAAGGAGTGGCACAGACTTACTAGGCCTAAAAAAGAAAAGTAGGCTCAATGCAGTTTAAAATGGGTTACAGGGGTACACAGGAAGCATTGGTTTGGTCAGCGGAGGACGATTGCAAGGAGTGGTTCAGACTTGCTAGGCCTAAAATAGAAAAGTAGGCTCAATGCAGTTTAAAATGGGTTACAGGGGTACACAGGCATTGGTTTGGTCAGCGAAGGACAATTGCAAGGAGTGGCACAGACTTACTAGGCCTAAAATAAAAAAGTAGGCCCAATGCAGTTTAAAATGGGTTACAGGGGTACACAGGCAGCATTGGTTTGGTCAGCAGAGGACGATTGCAAGGAGTGGCGCAGACTTACTAGGCCTAAAATAAAAAAGTAGGCTCTATGCAGTTCTAAACTGGTAACAGGAGTAAACTGGCGGCACTGCTTTGTTTGGAGGAGGACAACTGGAAGAAGTGGCTGACACAGTAAGTTGGCCAAAATAGTAAAGTGGGCTAAATGTCTGCAAAAAAATGATCCTAAATAAACAGGTGGCAAAGCTAGGTACAGGGGTGGCTTCCTCTGCTGAGTAGCAGACAGTGGTAGTTCGCGCACAGTATTCACAGGTCTAAATGGAGGGCAGGGCCCCTGTATATTTTTACTATCATCTATCATTTCAACAAATTTGTATTGGCAGTGCCATTGAAGGATTTAACAGCACAGACTAAACAGTGGTGATGCAGTGAGAGGTAAGTTTTGCAAGTGGTAGAGCACTGTTTGAGCTGGGGGGAAACACTCTCTCGTGGGAGGCGGTACTGGCCAAGGCCCCTCATATTACGACGGTGTGTCTGACGTTGGATGTGCACCACCATCGCCAGAGACACTTCATTGTACTATGAGGGACCCTGTGCCAGTGCCGTCGGCCAAAAGTGGGCACACCCACCTGTCCAGGCAAACGGCACTCGCATGGGTACTTGCGCCAAGTGGTGACCACGGCCCCGTGCATGGAGTGAGCCCATTTAGGGAGGTGTAAAAATGGCCTATGGTGGACATTCAGCAGCTGCAAATGGAGGAATTGGAGCAGTCAGTAAGAGGAGTCCAAACGCAAGGCCTTTTTACAGGAAAACTACGTGTCAGCAGGGGAAGGTGGGGCAAAATAATTAGAAATCCATCATTGGTTCATTTTAATGAAGGTTAGATCATCAACATTTTGGGTAGCCAGACGAGTCCTTTTTTCGGTCAGTATTGAACCAGCAGCACTGAAGACTCTTTCTGATAGCACACTAGCAGCTGGGCAAGTGAGCTCCTGTAATGTATATTCTGCCAATTCAGGCCAGGTGTCTATTTTAGATGCCCACTAGTGTTGAGCGATACTTTCCGATATCGGAAAGTATCGGTATCGGAAAGTATCGGCCGATACCGTCAAAATATCGGATCCAATCCGATACCGATACCCGATCCCAATGCAAGTCAATGGGACGAAAATATCGGAATTAAAATAAACCCTTTATAAACTTGTAGGTTCATTCTACATGAAGGAAAACAACTAAGAATAATGTAGGATGTATTGGGGGACGTGGCGGAGATATTAAAGGGACAGAGGTTTAGCCCAATGTAATAGAATAGCAGGATTTTTAATTTTTTTTTATGAAGTTCGGCGTTAGAAAGAATTTGACTATGTTATTTTTTTTTTTTTTTATGTCAGATATTGATGTTTCACTACTTCCACGCCCTTCACCTTCTTTTTTACTTCTCCCACGCTTTCTTCTTAATTATCCTCATCATCAGCTTCTTTGACATCAACTTCTTCACCTTATTCATCTTCTTCTTCATCTTCTACCTATTATTTTTTGGGTTACATTGTTCATATTCTTTTTATTTTACTATTATCTTCATCATATTCAACTTCTTCATCATATTCTTATTTGTGACAGGCATTCCCGTAGTTGTTATCTATAAAAGTTTGAAGATTACACCTTCCGTTCTGCCTGTCACAAACCAGTTACATTTGTCCGCGTTCAGTTTGGCCTGCAGCATCAGGCTTTATCCAGGGGCACCACGAGGAGGAACGGACTCACCCCCATACACTGCTTAGTCTTCTTCTGCTTATAATTTAGATAATATTTTTTGCTCTGATATTTTGTGTTATGCTTAATGTCCTTCTGCTCTTTGTTCTGCAGCCTCTTGTTCTTCTGCTTCTCGGTCTTCCAGGTCGTCGTCGTCTCCAGGGTCGTCGTCTCCGGGGTCGTCGTCATCGGGGTGGTCTCCGGGGTCGTCGTCATCGGGGTGGTCTTCAGGGTCATCGTCTCCAGGGTCGTCGTCATCACGGTGGTTGTCGTCTCTGGTGTCGTCGTCATCTTAGGGGTGTTCTTCCGGGTCATCGTGTTTAGTCTCTTGAACTTGGAAATGTAGCAGAAGGTACAAGAAGGCTGAGAAAATGCCGAGAACCAGCTGATGGAACTGGAACTCGGATGGCTACCCGAAGGTCCAAGAGCCAATGGAACTACCGAGGACCAGCTGACGTTACTGGAACCCGGTTACTAAGCAGGAGGTACCCGTGCCTGAAAGCACTACCAAGGACCACCTGACGTTGGTGGAACTCGGATACCCAGAGGGAGGCACCTAAGCCAAAGGCTCTGCCCGGAACCAGCTGACGGTACTGGAACCAGGATGGGGAGCAGAAGGTACAAGAGCAAAAGACACTGCCGAGAACCAGCTGACGGTGCTGGAACCCGGATGGGTAGCCGAAGGTCCAAGAGCCAATGGAACTACCGAGGACCAGCTGACGTTACTGGAACCCGGTTACTAAGCAGGAGGTACCCGTGCCTGAAAGCACTACCAAGGACCACCTGACGTTGGTGGAACTCGGATACCCAGAGGGAGGCACCTAAGCCAAAGGCTCTGCCCGGAACCAGCTGACGGTACTGGAACCAGGATGTGGAGCAGAAGGTACAAGAGCAAGTGTCTGCGTGGCTTTTGCAGGACACGTTGCCGGCTGCACAGCAGGGGAACAGCTGGCGGTGCTGGACCCCACTGACACATTGGCGAGGTGTTTGGCTCTGTGCAGCCAGCACTTCCGGACAGCAACGAGCGGTGTTGTAGCCCGGGCTCTGCAGGGGGAGCAGAGTGTAGGCCGAAGCCTACTTGAACCAATTTCAAAGGTAACCTTTAACCCCCCCTCAGGGGTTAGAAAGTAGAAGAGCCACAGCTTATGCAGCAGTAGTGCTGCACAAGTCAAAGGTTGCTCTTTTAATTTCGCTCCTTGCACACGCTGAATGAAACACGTATAACATTTAGCCCTTTATACAGTCAAACTGTGTTGGAGGCGCGAGTTCCCTTTGTAATGAGACGCAGCACAGATGTCAAGAATCCCACCTTGGTGCTGGGTGCAGCCTCCCGAGCGTTGTTATTTGCTGTACAGGAGTCTGCGCTGTCGTGTTATCCCCTGGCCTAGCGCTGTTAGCGCTGCCCATCTTCTGACCTCATTTAATGTTGGCCGGTGCGGTTCGCGATGCCCATGAATCACAGCCCCGCAGTGTATTGACATAGTTTAAACACTGCGGGGCTGGGATTCATGGCCTGGCGCAGTACATATGTTCGCCTCTCGCTTGGGTTCTTACACCTGCTTCAGACTATGTGGCGTCAGCTGATCCCTTATCGCATGCCACGGCCATGAAGCCGCACAGTCCGAAGAAGGCGGAAGGAGAGGAGGGACAGGCGAACTGATGCACTGATCCTGCCCATCAATCACACCCTCGCAGTCCCAATAAATAAGACACCGAGGGGCGTTGTGTGGGTCAGGGCGGCCGCAGAGGCGCAGGCAGCCAAACAATGATGCCAGAAGACGGGCAGCGCTACCAAGGGGGTTGCAGCGTGTCATTACAAAGGAAAGTCACACCACCGGGATGGTTAAATGGTCACACAGAGGACACATTGCAGACGTGTTTTCAGTTCCACATGTGCGAGGAGAATACGTTTCTGAGCCACCTTGCACACATGCAGCATTACCGCTGTACAAGGTGGCTGGATAACGTAAAAACGCCTGGGGGAGGGGGGACAGGTTCCCTTCAATTTCAGTTCTTGTGTCTGCGTGGCTTTTGCAGGACACGTTGCCGGCTGCACAGCAGGGGAACAGCTGGCGGTGCTGGACCCCACTGACACATTGGCTGGTGTTTTTCTCTGTGCAGCTAGCACATCTGGGCAAAAACTGGCGGTGTGTTAGAGCCCAGGGACAGCAGGAGGAGGAGCAGGAGGAGGAGGAGCAGGGGGAGGGGAGTGTAGGCCGAAGCCTGCACAGGCGGCAGCTTTGGGTGTGTTGTGTCTGCGTGGCTTTTGCAGGACACGTTGCCGGCTACACAGCAGGGGAACAGCTGGCGGTGCTGGACCCCACTGACACATTGGCGAGGTGTTTGGCTCTGTGCAGCCAGCACTTCCGGACAGCAACTAGCGTTGTTGGAGCCCGGGCTCTGCAGGTGGAGCAGAGTGTAGGCCGAAGCCTAATTGAACCGATTTCAAAAGTCACCTTTAACCCCCCCTCAGGGGTTACAAAGTAGAAGAGCCACAGCTTATGCAGCAGCAGTGCTGCGCAAGTCAAAGGTTGCTCTTGTAATTTTTCTCCTTGCACACGCTGAATGGAACACGTATAACATTTAGCCCTTTATACAGTCAAACTGTGTAATGGAGGCGAGAGTTCCCTTTGTAATGAGACGCAGCACAGGTGTCAAGAATCCCACCTTGGTGCTGGGTGCAGCCTCCCGAGCGTTGTTATTTGCTGTACAGGAGTCTGCGCTGTCGTGTTATCCCCTGGCCTAGCGCTGTTAGCGCTGCCCATCTTCTGACCTCATTTAATGTTGGCCGGTGCGGTTCGCGATGCCCATGAATCACAGCCCCGCAGTGTATTGACATAGTTTAAACACTGCGGGGCTGGGATTCATGGCCTGGCGCAGTACATATGTTCGCCTCTCGCTTGGGTTCTTACACCTGCTTCAGACTATGTGGCGTCAGCTGATCCCTTATCGCATGCCACGGCCATGAAGCCGCACAGTCCGAAGAAGGCGGAAGGAGAGGAGGGACAGGCGAACTGATGCACTGATCCTGCCCATCAATCACACCCTCGCAGTCCCAATAAATAAGACACCGAGGGGCGTTGTGTGGGTCAGGGCGGCCGCAGAGGCGCAGGCAGCCAAACAATGATGCCAGAAGACGGGCAGCGCTACCAAGGGGGTTGCAGCGTGTCATTACAAAGGAAAGTCACACCACCGGGACGGTTAAATGGTCACACAGAGGACACATTGCAGACGTGTTTTCAGTTCCACATGTGCGAGGAGAATACGTTTCTGAGCCACCTTGCACACATGCAGCATTACCGCTGTACAAGGTGGCTGGATAACGTAAAAACGCCTGGGGGAGGGGGGACAGGTTCCCTTCAATTTCAGTTCTTGTGTCTGCGTGGCTTTTGCAGGACACGTTGCCGGCTGCACAGCAGGGGAACAGCTGGCGGTGCTGGACCCCACTGACACATTGGCTGGTGTTTTTCTCTGTGCAGCTAGCACATCTGGGCAAAAACTGGCGGTGTGTTAGAGCCCAGGGACAGCAGGAGGAGGAGCAGGAGGAGGAGGAGCAGGGGGAGGGGAGTGTAGGCCGAAGCCTGCACAGGCGGCAGCTTTGGGTGTGTTGTGTCTGCGTGGCTTTTGCAGGACACGTTGCCGGCTACACAGCAGGGGAACAGCTGGCGGTGCTGGACCCCACTGACACATTGGCGAGGTGTTTGGCTCTGTGCAGCCAGCACTTCCGGACAGCAACTAGCGTTGTTGGAGCCCGGGCTCTGCAGGTGGAGCAGAGTGTAGGCCGAAGCCTAATTGAACCGATTTCAAAAGTCACCTTTAACCCCCCCTCAGGGGTTACAAAGTAGAAGAGCCACAGCTTATGCAGCAGCAGTGCTGCGCAAGTCAAAGGTTGCTCTTGTAATTTTTCTCCTTGCACACGCTGAATGGAACACGTATAACATTTAGCCCTTTATACAGTCAAACTGTGTAATGGAGGCGAGAGTTCCCTTTGTAATGAGACGCAGCACAGGTGTCAAGAATCCCACCTTGGTGCTGGGTGCAGCCTCCCGAGCGTTGTTATTTGCTGTACAGGAGTCTGCGCTGTCGTGTTATCCCCTGGCCTAGCGCCGTTAGCGCTGCCCATCTTCTGGCATCATGTAATGTCGGCCGGTGCGGTTCGCGATGACCATGAATCCCAGCCCCGCAGTGTCTTAACATTGTTAAAACACTGCGGGGCTGGGATTCAGGGCCTGGCGCAGCACATATGTTCGCCTCTCACACTCGGGTCCTTACACCCGCTTCAGACTGTGCGGCGTCATCTGATCCCTTATCGCATGCCACGGCCATGAAGCCGCACAGTCCGAAGAAGGCGGAAGGAGAGGAGGGACAGGCGAACTGATGCACTGATCCTGCCCATCAATCACACCCTCGCAGTCCCAATAAATAAGACACCGAGGGGCGTTGTGTGGGTCAGGGCGGCCGCAGAGGCGCAGGCAGCCAAACAATGATGCCAGAAGACGGGCAGCGCTACCAAGGGGGTTGCAGCGTGTCATTACAAAGGAAAGTCACACCACCGGGACGGTTAAATGGTCACACAGAGGACACATTGCAGACGTGTTTTCAGTTCCACATGTGCGAGGAGAATACGTTTCTGAGCCACCTTGCACACATGCAGCATTACCGCTGTACAAGGTGGCTGGATAACGTAAAAACGCCTGGGGGAGGGGGGACAGGTTCCCTTCAATTTCAGTTCTTGTGTCTGCGTGGCTTTTGCAGGACACGTTGCCGGCTGCACAGCAGGGGAACAGCTGGCGGTGCTGGACCCCACTGACACATTGGCTGGTGTTTTTCTCTGTGCAGCTAGCACATCTGGGCAAAAACTGGCGGTGTGTTAGAGCCCAGGGACAGCAGGAGGAGGAGCAGGAGGAGGAGGAGCAGGGGGAGGGGAGTGTAGGCCGAAGCCTGCACAGGCGGCAGCTTTGGGTGTGTTGTGTCTGCGTGGCTTTTGCAGGACACGTTGCCGGCTACACAGCAGGGGAACAGCTGGCGGTGCTGGACCCCACTGACACATTGGCGAGGTGTTTGGCTCTGTGCAGCCAGCACTTCCGGACAGCAACTAGCGTTGTTGGAGCCCGGGCTCTGCAGGTGGAGCAGAGTGTAGGCCGAAGCCTAATTGAACCGATTTCAAAAGTCACCTTTAACCCCCCCTCAGGGGTTACAAAGTAGAAGAGCCACAGCTTATGCAGCAGCAGTGCTGCGCAAGTCAAAGGTTGCTCTTGTAATTTTTCTCCTTGCACACGCTGAATGGAACACGTATAACATTTAGCCCTTTATACAGTCAAACTGTGTAATGGAGGCGAGAGTTCCCTTTGTAATGAGACGCAGCACAGGTGTCAAGAATCCCACCTTGGTGCTGGGTGCAGCCTCCCGAGCGTTGTTATTTGCTGTACAGGAGTCTGCGCTGTCGTGTTATCCCCTGGCCTAGCGCCGTTAGCGCTGCCCATCTTCTGGCATCATGTAATGTCGGCCGGTGCGGTTCGCGATGACCATGAATCCCAGCCCCGCAGTGTCTTAACATTGTTAAAACACTGCGGGGCTGGGATTCAGGGCCTGGCGCAGCACATATGTTCGCCTCTCACACTCGGGTCCTTACACCCGCTTCAGACTGTGCGGCGTCATCTGATCCCTTATCGCATGCCACGGCCATGAAGCCGCACAGTCCGAAGAAGGCGGAAGGAGAGGAGGGACAGGCGAACTGATGCACTGATCCTGCCCATCAATCACACCCTCGCAGTCCCAATAAATAAGACACCGAGGGGCGTTGTGTGGGTCAGGGCGGCCGCAGAGGCGCAGGCAGCCAAACAATGATGCCAGAAGACGGGCAGCGCTACCAAGGAGCTTGTTGCGTGTGTCAATACAAAGTCAAATCACACCTGAGGGACGTTTTAATGGTCACAGAGGACACATTTTAGACGTGTTCACTTCAACATGGGCAAGGAGAATAAGTTTCTGAGCCACCTTGAACACATGCAGCATTACTGCTGTTCAAGGTAGCTGTAAAACATAGAAACACCTGGGGGAGGGGGGACAGGTTCCCTTCAATTTCAGTTCTTGTGTCTGCGTGGCGGTCGCAGGACACGTTGCCGGCTACACAGCAGGGGAACAGCTGGCGGTGCTGGACCCCACTGACACATTGGCTGGTGTTTTTCTCTGTGCAGCTAGCACATCTGGGTAAAAACTGGCGGTGTTAGAGCCCAGGGTCAGCAGGAGGAGCAGGGGGAGCGGAGTGTAGGCCGAAGCCTGCACTCGAGCAAGTTGAAAGGAAACCTTTAACCCCCCCCCCCCCCAGGCGTTTGTAGCTGAAAGAGCCATTGTGTACAGCACTAATGCTGGAAAAGGTAAACTTAGCTCTTTTAATTATGGTCCTTGTACATGCGGAACCTAACATTTATGAAATGTGTCCCCACACAGCGTTAAACCGTCCGGTAGGTGGAACTTTCCTTTGTCGTGTGACGCAGCACAGCCATCATTTTTACCCCCTTGTCGCCGTTCGCCCCCTCCTCAGCGTTGTTTGAATCTGTCCCGGAGCCTGCGCTGTTAGGTTAGCCCATGGCCATGCACACATGTTGCGCTGCCCGTCTTCTGACCTCATTTGGTGTCAGGCTGGCTGCGCCTGTGCGGGTGCGCTGGCCGAGATCCCGCCTCGCAGTGTCGTCTCATGTAATCCCACCGCGGGCCTGTGATCCGTGCCCGTGCGCAGTGCATATCCTCTCCTCTCACTCCCCTCCCTACGGCTTTTTCAGACTGTGCGGTGTCACGGCCGTGGCATGCTATTAGGGACCAGCTGACATCGCACAGTCTGAAGAAGCCGTAGGGAGGGGAGTGAGAGGAGAGGATATGCACTGCGCACGGGCACGGATCACAGGCCCGCGGTGGGATTACATTAGACGACACTGCGAGGCTGGATCTCGGCCAGCGCACCCGCACAGGCGCAGCCAGCCTGACACCAAATGAGGTCAGAAGACGGGCAGCGCAACATGTGTGCATGGCCAAGGGCTAACCTAACAGCGCAGGCTCCGGGACAGATTCAAACAACGCTGAGGAGGGGGCGCACGGCGCCAAGGGGGTAAAAATGATGGCTGTGCTGCGTCACACGACAAAGGAAAGTTCCACCTACCGGACGGTGTAACGCTGTGTGGGGACACATTTCATAAGTGTTTGGTTCAGCATGTGCAAGGAGCATCACGAAAAGAGGCACTTTTTCCCTTTGCATCATTACTGCTGCACAAGGTGGCTCCTTCAGTAACAAACGCCTGGGGGGGGGGGGGGTCAGGTTCCCTTACATTTAACTTGTTGTGCCTGCGTGGCGGTCGCAGTACACGTTGCCGTATACACAGCAGGGGAACAGCTGACGTTACTGAACCCCAATAACAGAGGAGGGACTGTTGACTGTGCGTACAGCACTTCTGGACGGCAACTGGCGGTGTTGGAGCCCAGGGACAGGTGGAGGAGGAGGAGGTTGGAGGAGGTAGGAGGAGGTAGGAGGGATTGCCACACACACAGCAGGGGAACAGCTGACGTTACTGAACCCCAATAACAGAGGAGGGACTGTTGACTGTGCGTACAGCACTTCTGGACGGCAACTGGCGGTGTTGGAGCCCAGGGACAGGTGGAGGAGGAGGAGGTTGGAGGAGGTAGGAGGGATTGCCACACACACAGCAGGGGAACAGCTGACGTTACTGAACCCCAATAACAGAGGAGCGACTGTTGACTGTGCGTACAGCACTTCTGGACGGCAACTGGCGGTGTTGGAGCCCAGGGACAGGTGGAGGAGGAGGAGGTTGGAGGAGGTAGGAGGAGGTAGGAGGGATTGCCACACACACAGCAGGGGAACAGCTGACGTTACTGAACCCCAATAACAGAGGAGGGACTGTTGACTGTGCGTACAGCACTTCTGGACGGCAACTGGCGGTGTTGGAGCCCAGGGACAGGTGGAGGAGGAGGAGGTAGGAGGAGGTAGGAGGGATTGCCACACACACAGCAGGGGAACAGCTGACGTTACTGAACCCCAATAACAGAGGAGGGACTGTTGACTGTGCGTACAGCACTTCTGGACGGCAACTGGCGGTGTTGGAGCCCAGGGACAGGTGGAGGAGGAGGAGGTTGGAGGAGGTAGGAGGGATTGCCACACACACAGCAGGGGAACAGCTGACGTTACTGAACCCCAATAACAGAGGAGGGACTGTTGACTGTGCGTACAGCACTTCTGGACGGCAACTGGCGGTGTTGGAGCCCAGGGACAGGTGGAGGAGGAGGAGGTTGGAGGAGGTAGGAGGGATTGCCACACACACAGCAGGGGAACAGCTGACGTTACTGAACCCCAATAACAGAGGAGGGACTGTTGACTGTGCGTACAGCACTTCTGGACGGCAACTGGCGGTGTTGGAGCCCAGGGACAGGTGGAGGAGGAGGAGGTTGGAGGAGGTAGGAGGGATTGCCACACACACAGCAGGGGAACAGCTGACGTTACTGAACCCCAATAACAGAGGAGCGACTGTTGACTGTGCGTACAGCACTTCTGGACGGCAACTGGCGGTGTTGGAGCCCAGGGACAGGTGGAGGAGGAGGAGGTTGGAGGAGGTTGGAGGAGGTAGGAGGGATTGCCACACACACAGCAGGGGAACAGCTGACGTTACTGAACCCCAATAACAGAGGAGGGACTGTTGACTGTGCGTACAGCACTTCTGGACGGCAACTGGCGGTGTTGGAGCCCAGGGACAGGTGGAGGAGGAGGAGGTTGGAGGAGGTAGGAGGGATTGCCACACACACAGCAGGGGAACAGCTGACGTTACTGAACCCCAATAACAGAGGAGCGACTGTTGACTGTGCGTACAGCACTTCTGGATGGCAACTGGCGGTGTTGGAGCCCAGGGACAGGTGGAGGAGGAGGAGGTTGGAGGAGGTAGGAGGAGGTAGGAGGGATTGCCACACACACAGCAGGGGAACAGCTGACGTTACTGAACCCCAATAACAGAGGAGGGACTGTTGACTGTGCGTACAGCACTTCTGGACGGCAACTGGCGGTGTTGGAGCCCAGGGACAGGTGGAGGAGGAGGAGGTAGGAGGAGGTAGGAGGGATTGCCACACACACAGCAGGGGAACAGCTGACGTTACTGAACCCCAATAACAGAGGAGGGACTGTTGACTGTGCGTACAGCACTTCTGGACGGCAACTGGCGGTGTTGGAGCCCAGGGACAGGTGGAGGAGGAGGAGGTTGGAGGAGGTAGGAGGGATTGCCACACACACAGCAGGGGAACAGCTGACGTTACTGAACCCCAATAACAGAGGAGGGACTGTTGACTGTGCGTACAGCACTTCTGGACGGCAACTGGCGGTGTTGGAGCCCAGGGACAGGTGGAGGAGGAGGAGGTTGGAGGAGGTAGGAGGGATTGCCACACACACAGCAGGGGAACAGCTGACGTTACTGAACCCCAATAACAGAGGAGGGACTGTTGACTGTGCGTACAGCACTTCTGGACGGCAACTGGCGGTGTTGGAGCCCAGGGACAGGTGGAGGAGGAGGAGGTTGGAGGAGGTAGGAGGGATTGCCACACACACAGCAGGGGAACAGCTGACGTTACTGAACCCCAATAACAGAGGAGGGACTGTTGACTGTGCGTACAGCACTTCTGGACGGCAACTGGCGGTGTTGGAGCCCAGGGACAGGTGGAGGAGGAGGAGGTAGGAGGAGGTAGGAGGGATTGCCACACACACAGCAGGGGAACAGCTGACGTTACTGAACCCCAATAACAGAGGAGCGACTGTTGACTGTGCGTACAGCACTTCTGGACGGCAACTGGCGGTGTTGGAGCCCAGGGACAGGTGGAGGAGGAGGAGGTTGGAGGAGGTAGGAGGGATTGCCACACACACAGCAGGGGAACAGCTGACGTTACTGAACCCCAATAACAGAGGAGCGACTGTTGACTGTGCGTACAGCACTTCTGGACGGCAACTGGCGGTGTTGGAGCCCAGGGACAGGTGGAGGAGGAGGAGGTTGGAGGAGGTAGGAGGGATTGCCACACACACAGCAGGGGAACAGCTGACGTTACTGAACCCCAATAACAGAGGAGCGACTGTTGGGACTGTGCGTACAGCACTACCAGGCAACAACTAGCGGTGTTGGAGCCCAGGGACAGGTGGAAAAGCAGAGGAACACAATGTAGGCCGAAGCCTGAGAAAGTCGAAAGGGAACCTTTAACCCCCCCCCAAGGCGTTTGTAGCTGAAAGAGCCAGCTTGTGCAGCACAAAAGATGCAAAAGGAAAAGGTGGCTCTTTTCATCATGCTCCTTGCAAACACAGAACTAAACACTTATAAAATGTGTCCCCTGCAACCGTAAAACCGTCCCGGAGGTGGGACTTTCCTTCGTAATGTGACGCAGCCCAGCCGTCATTCCTACCCCCCCGGCGCCGCGCACCGGCTCCTCAGCGTTGTTTTATTCCGTCCAGGAGCCTGCGCTGTTATGTTATCCCGTGGCCAGGCACACTTAGCGCTGCCCGTCTTCTGGCATCATTTGGTGTCTGGATGGCTGCGCCTGTGCGGCCGCGCTGGCAGAGAGCCCGCCTCGCAGTGTCTTCTGATTTAATCCCACTGGGGGCCTGGGATCCATGGACATGCGCAGTGCATATCTGAACCTCCACCTCTCACTCATCTCCCTATGGCTTCTTCAGACTGTGCGGTGTCACGGCCGTGGCATGCTGTTAGGGACCAGCTGACACCGAACAGTCTGAAGAAGCCATAGGGAAATGAGTGAGAGGTGGAGGTTCAGATATGCACTGCGCATGTCCATGGATCCCAGGCCCCCAGTGGGATTAAATCAGAAGACACTGCGAGGCGGGCTCTCTGCCAGCGCGGCCGCACAGGCGCAGCCATCCAGACACCAAATGATGCCAGAAGACGGGCAGCGCTAAGTGTGCCTGGCCACGGGATAACATAACAGCGCAGGCTCCTGGACGGAATAAAACAACGCTGAGGAGCCGGTGCGCGGCGCCGGGGGGGTAGGAATGACGGCTGGGCTGCGTCACATTACGAAGGAAAGTCCCACCTCCGGGACGGTTTTACGGTATCAGTGGACACATTTTATAAGTGTTAAGTTCTGCGTGTGCAAGGAGCTAAACAAAAATAGCTACCTTTTCCTTGGGCAGCATTACTGCTGCACAAGGTGGCTCTTTCAGTAACAAACGCCTTGGGGGGGGGGGGGACAGATTCCCTTACATTTCAGTTGTTGTGTCAGCGTGGCGGTCGCATGACACATTGCCGGCTACACAGCTGGGGATCAGCTGACGTTACTGAAACCCAATAACACTGGGTCGTATGTTTTGACTGTGCAGACGGCACGTCTGAGCCTCAACTGGCGGTGTTGGAGCCCAGGAATTTAAGTTCAGGTGGTAGAAAGATGAACACAACAGGAGACCTGGATAACGTATACAGTGACCTAATTATTCAATCAGGAGGAGGAGTGGCAAATTCCGGCGAGATCCAGGCCTTGTTCATTTTCAGGAAAGTAAGCCGGTCAACGTTATCGGAGGATAGTCGCATGCGACGGTCAGTTAGTACACCACCTGCAGCACTAAAGACACGTTCCGATAATACACTGGCCGCAGGGCAAGACAGCACCTCCAATGCATACTGGCTTAGCTCTGGCCATGTATCCAGCTTTGAGACCCAAAACTTGAAAGGGGAAGAGCCGTCTGGGAGTACAGCAAGAGGGCAAGACATGTAGTCTGTCACCATCTGACGGAACCGTTGCCTCCTGCTGACTGGAGCCGTCTGTGATGGTGTAGACTTTTGTGGCGGGCACAGAAAACTGTGCCACAGTTCGGCCATACTGGTCTTGCCTTGGGCAGAGGCACTGCTTCTGCTCCCTCTTTGTGCAGAGCCTCCACCACGGCCTGGACGCACTGAGCTGCTTTGGAATGCACTAGCAGCACTTCTCTCAGTTGGAATGGAGAAGATGATGGAATTGACCAGTGTGTCTTGGTACTCCCGCATTTTTCGCTCCCGGTTCAACGGTGTGATGAGGCTTTCTACGTTGTCCCGGTAGCGAGGATCGAGGAGGGTGAACACCCAATAATCAGACATGTTGAGAATGTGGGCGATGCGGCGGTCGTTTCTCAGGCACTGCAGCATGTAATCCACCATGTGCTGCAGACTGCCAACTGCCCAAGAAACGCTGTCCCCTGCTGGAGGCGTGATCTCTGCCCGCTCGTCATCACCCCACCCTCGCTGTACACACTGAGTACTGGACAATTGTGTAACTCCCTCCTCTGGACGGATGTCTTCCTCCTCCATTGACTCCTCCTCATCCTCCTCACAAACGGTCCCCTGCCTACGCGTTTGTGAGGAACCACGTGGCGCTGACTGTCCAGAAGATGATGGAAATGGTGAATCCTCATCCTCCACCTCTTCCACAACATCATCCCTTAGCGCTTGCAGTGATTTTTCAAGCAGGCAGATAAGGGGGACAGTCATGCTGACTAGTGCATCATCTGCACTCGCCATCCGCGTGGAATAATCAAAGGGACGCAAAACCTGGCAGACGTCATTCATAGTGGCCCACTCTGTGGTTGTGAAGTCTGTACGGCGCTGACTGCGACTTTTTTGCGCCTGAAGCAGCTGGTACTCCATTACAGCTTGCTGCTGCTCACACAACCGCTCCAACATATGTAACGTGGAATTCCACCTGGTAGGTAGGTCACATATGATGCGATGTTCCGGCAGGCGGTGTCGGCGCTGCAGAGCCGCAATGCGCGCTTTTGCCGTGCTGGAACGCCGCAAGTGAGCACACTCTAGGCGGACCTTGTGCAGCAGTGCATCAAGATCCGGATAGTCCCTCAAAAAGCTCTGCACGACCAAATTGAGCACATGTGCCAGACATGGGATGTGAGTGAGGTTGCCGAGGCCCAGAGCTGCCACCAGATTTCGGCCATTATCACACACTACCATGCCTGGCTGGAGATTCGCTGGCACAAACCACACATCGCTCTCCTGCTTGATGGCATTCCAGAGCTCCTGCGCTGTGTGGCTACGATTCCCCAAGAAAATTAATTTCAAGACGGCCTGTTGACGTTTGGCCACGGCTGTGCTCATGTCGGTCGTAACAGGTACACGTTCATCACGGGTCCATGTGGAGGTGGACTGTGACGGCTCCTGCAGCGATGATTCTGAGGAACTGGTGTAAGAGGAGGAGTCAATGCGTACAGAATGGATTCCTGCAATCCTTGGAGTGGGCAGGACACGTCCTGCGCCACTCGCACGGTCTGTACCCGGCTCAACGACATTAACCCAATGGGCAGTGAGGGAAAGGTATCGCCCCTGTCCATGTTGACTGGTCCACGCATCGGTGGTGAGGTGGACCTTGCTACTGACGGCGTTCAGTAGCGCGTGTTTTATGTGTCCCTCCACATGCTTCTGCAGGGCAGGGACGGCTTGCCTGCTGAAGTAAAAGCGGCTGGGCACATTGTACTGTGGGACTGCCAATGACATCAAGTCACGGAAGCTGTCAGTCTCCACCAGCCTGAATGACAGCATTTCCAGTGACAGAAGTTTGGCAATGCCTGCAGTCAGAGCCTGTGCTCGTGGGTGGTTTGACGAGAAAGGCCGCCTTTTCTCCCATGCCTGTACTACCGATGGCTGTAGACTGGGCTGGGAGTGTGTGGATGACTGGGAAAGTGGCGCTGCGGGTGGAATTACAGCGGGTCTCTGGACAACAGGGGCAGAGGTTCTTCCACGGCGATCCTGGGAGGACGCCGAACCAGCTGCGTGTGAGGTAGAGGAAGAGGCAACACGAGCTGAAGAGGTGGTAGCTGCCGCTGTTGGTTGGCCTACCTCTTCAGTGTGTTTTTCTAACTCCGCCGGGTGCCTGTTGCGCACATGTTTCCACATGTTGGAGGTATTGAGGTTGCTGACATTTTTCCCTCTTTTGACTTTTTGATGACACACGTTGCATCTGACATAGCAAATGTCATCTGCAACTGTGTCAAAAAAGGACCAGGCACTGCAAGTCTTGGGAGCGCCCTTTTTGGCTTTTGGAAGAGACATGCTCCTAACGGGTGCCAAAGCGGAGGCTGCAGGATCCGCAGTCTTCCCCCTCCCTCTCCCTCTTTGGGCCGTACGGGGAATCTCTTCCTCAGAGCTGCTCCCACCACCTTCCTGTCCCTCACGCCAAGATGGGTCGAGGACCTCATCATCTACACTACCCTCTGCCCCCAACTGCTCCTCCTGGGTAGTCTCAGCAGCAGAGCACGCACCAGTAAGTGGCACCTGAGTGTCATCATCAGCTGATGCGGCCTGCGATGTGGTGACCGGAGCCACTGGCCCACCCGCCTCTTCAGAGGAAGACAGAAAAAGCTGTTGGGCATCACTGCACCCTGCCTCTTCTTCCATTTCTCCAATGCTGCTTGGCTGGCCCCCTGTTTCCAAGCCAAGAGATTCAGAGAACAGAAGTAGAGACGGCTCCTGTCCTGGGCTCTCTGTCTGCCTGGGCAATTTGGCAGGTGGTGAAGAGACAGATGGCTGCTCTCCAGTGCTCTGTGTCTGAGAGGATGTGGCACTAATGGAAGTTGATGCATTAGCTGCCATCCATCCGACAACAGCTTCAATTTGTTCTTCACGCAGCAGCGGTGTACGGCGCTCGGACACAAAGCTTCGCATGAACGACTGTTGCCTGGTGAAAGTGGGTGCTGATGAGTCACCGGTGCCCGCAGCAGGCACAGAATCCCCACGTCCCCTCCCTGCTCCGCGACGGCTCCCACGCCCCCGTGCCTTACTCACTGCCTTCTTCATCTTGGTTGACTGATAAAGATAAGCAGAAAAGTACTAACGGATTTGTGTGCTTATTCCTGAGCAACTCCTCCTAACAGGTATAAGAAGCACTAATTATCTAAAGTGTGGACTAGACTTTAATATGAGCTAATGTGGCCTACAGAAATGTAAAGTGGTGTAACTGGTGTGTTTGGTGAACTTTATTATTTATTTATTTTTTGGGGGCTGAACTGACAACAGATAGAGCTGCAGTCACACGGAGACCGTGCAGACAGACGTAAACGGCGCTACAAGGCCCAAAAACCCTCCTCTACTTTATCCTATGTAGTGTTTTTCCACAAATTAGCTGGAGACGGGTGGAAAGACACTAATAGGATTTTTTTGAATAAATTAGCAGCAGACTACACTATTTGGAAAAAAAAGAAAATTGATTTGGCGGTATGACGCAGTGAAAAACCCTGAGCTGGAGACAACCAGGCTATAGCTGCTCACAGATTACAGGGCGAGCTGCAGTCACACGGAGACCGTGCAGACAGCCGTAAACGGCGCTGCAAGGCCCAAAAACCCTCCTCTACTTTATCCTATGTAGTGTTTTTCCACAAATTAGCTGGAGACGGGTGGAAAGACACTAATAGGATTTTTTTAAATTAATTAGCAGCAGACTACACTACTTTGAAAAAAAAGAAAATTGATTTGGCGGTATGACGCAGTGAAAAACCCTGAGCTGGAGACAACCAGGCTACAGCTGCTCACAGATTACAGGGCGAGCTGCAGTCACACGGAGACCGTGCAGACAGCCGTAAACGGCGCTGCAAGGCCCAAAAACCCTCCTCTACTTTATCCTATGTAGTGTTTTTCCACAAATTAGCTGGAGACGGGTGGAAAGACACTAATAGGATTTTTTTAAATTAATTAGCAGCAGACTACACTACTTTGAAAAAAAAGAAAATTGATTTGGCGGTATGACGCAGTGAAAAACCCTGAGCTGGAGACAACCAGGCTACAGCTGCTCACAGATTACAGGGCGAGCTGCAGTCACACGGAGACCGTGCAGACAGCCGTAAACGGCGCTGCAAGGCCCAAAAACCCTCCTCTACTTTATCCTATGTAGTGTTTTTCCACAAATTAGCTGGAGACGGGTGGAAAGACACTAATAGGATTTTTTTAAATTAATTAGCAGCAGACTACACTACTTTGAAAAAAAAGAAAATTGATTTGGCGGTATGACGCAGTGAAAAACCCTGAGCTGGAGACAACCAGGCTACAGCTGCTCACAGATTACAGGGCGAGCTGCAGTCACACGGAGATCGTGCAGACAGCCGTAAACGGCGCTGCAAGGCCCAAAAACCCTCCTCTACTTTATCCTATGTAGTGTTTTTCCACAAATTAGCTGGAGACGGGTGGAAAGACACTAATAGGATTTTTTTGAATAAATTAGCAGCAGACTACACTACTTGGGAAAAAAAAAAAAAAAAGGAACAGTATGAGGCAATGAACCACCCTCCCTGAACTGAATACAACCAACTATGGATGGCCTATGTGGCTGCACTCAGACTGGAGACTGGGCTGCACTCACACACACACACACACAGACCCTGCAGATCGCTGTGAAAACAGCGCTACAAGGCAAAAGCAAGGTGAATAGTAGGTGAACACAGCGGTTGCTAAATTAGCCTTTGGAAAGCACAAAGAAGCAAATCGCTATCTCTAAACTGTCCCTCAGTCAGCAAACAGCGTCCTGTCACTAACTGAATTCACAGCAGAGTGATCGCAAAATGGCGCCAGCGACTTTTAAACTGCATCATGACATCATTACACCAGCCAATCACAGCCTTGCCAGTAGTTTCATGCCCTCCATGCTAAACAGGATGTGCCCACACTTGGAATCAATCTCATTGGCTGAATTTCTGCTTTTTGAATCTTAGAACTTCCGATTCCGGTATCCGATACGCGGCAAGTATCGGAATCCCGGTATCGGAATTCCGATACCGCAAGTATCGGCCGATACCCGATACTTGCGGTATCGGAATGCTCAACACTAATGCCCACTAATCAAAGGGGAATGACGTGTGAGGGAGAACATCAATAAGGGAGGAAAAATAGTTCGTAACCATACTGGACAAATGTTGTCTCCTGTCACCTTGAATTGATGCAGCAGTACCTGTTATATCTGCGGTCATTGCAAAATCACTCCACAACCTGGTCATAAAACCCCTCTGTCCAACGCCACTTCGGATTTGTGCACCTCTAACACCTCTGCCATGTTACCCCCTGCAGCT
This sequence comes from Ranitomeya variabilis, assembly GCF_051348905.1. Lineage (NCBI taxonomy): Eukaryota > Metazoa > Chordata > Amphibia > Anura > Dendrobatidae > Ranitomeya > Ranitomeya variabilis. The sequence continues at coordinate 23,107,025 of NC_135236.1, read as the reverse complement.
CGTGTGAGAACCATCACCGCCGCTGTGTGCTGGGAATGCCTGAACCAAACGGTCTACAAGAGTTGCTTGTTTGGTAGCCAATATTTGTTCAAGGTTCTCATGTGGCATGATATTTTGCAATTTCCCTTTATAGCGTGGATCCAGGAGGCAGGCCAACCAGTAATCATTATCGGTCATCATTTTGATAATGTGGGGGTCCCTTTTTAGAATACGCAAGGCATAATCAGCCATGTGGGCCAATGTTCCAGGTGTCAAATCACAGTTGTGCTGGGTTGAGGAGCACTTTCTGGCAAATCAACATCACTTGTCTCCCGCAAAAACCCTGTACCTGACCTTACAACACCACCAATTTCTATTGCCCCCTGAGAAGCTTCCTCCTCCCATAAATATTCATCCCCATCCTCCTCCTCCCCCTCCTCCTCCTCCTCTTCATCCGACACCTCGTCCTGGAGAGTTCCCTGAGCAGACAATGGCTGACTGTCATCAAGGCTTCCCTCATCCTCGGCTGCAGACACCTGCTCCTTAATGTGCGTCAAACTTTGCATCAGCAGACACATTAGTGGGATGCTCATGCTTATGATGGGGTCGTCTGCACTTGCCAGCCGTGTGCATTCCTCAAAACACTGAAGGACTTGACAGAGGTCTTGTAGCTTCGACCACTGCACACCTGACATCTCCATGTCTGCCATCCAACTGCCTGCCAGTGTATGTGTATCCTCCCAGAAATACATTACAGCACGCCTCTGTTCGCACAGCCTCTGAAGCATGGGCAGTGTGGAGTTCCACCTTGTTGCAACGTCGAATATTAGTCAGTGCTGGGGAAGCTTCAGCGATCGCTGATGGTTCTGCATACGGCTGGAGTGTACGGGCGACCGGCGGATGTGCGTGCAAAGTCTTCGCACCTTCAGGAGCAGGGCTGGTAACCCCGGATAACTTTTCAGGAAGCACTGCACTACCAGGTTCAAGGTGTGAGCCAGGCAAGGTATGTGTTTCAGTTCTGAAAGGGCTATGGCAGCCATAAAATTCCTTCCATTATCACTGACTACCTTGCCTGCCTCAAGATGTACACTGCCCAGCCAGGACTGAGTTTCTTGCAGCAAGAACTCGGCCACAACATCCGCGGTGTGTCTGTTTTCGCCCAAACACTTCATTTCCAACACAGACTGCTGACACTTACCACTAGCTGTTCCATAATGGGACAGCTCATGTGCAACACTGGCAGCTGCGGATGGAGTGGTCATGTGACTGCGCTTTGTGGACGAGCTTTCGCTTCTGCTGGAGGAGGAGGAGGAGGGGTGGTGAATGCCTACAGCCAACTGTTTCCTAGTCTGTGGGCTAGGCAGAACTGTCCCACTATGGCTTTCCCCTGTGGACCCTTCATCCACCACATTAACCCAGTGTGCTGTGATGAACACGTAATGTCCCTGGCCATGCCTACTGGTCAATGCATCTGTTGTGGGGTGTATATTTCTACTGACTGATTGCCTGAGTGCATGGACAATGCAGTCTTTGACATGCTGCTGAATGGCTGGGAAGGCTTTTCTCGCAAAGAAATGTCAACTGGGTAGGTCATAGCGTGGTACTGCGTAGGCCATCAGGGCTTTGAAAGCTTAGCTTTCAACCAACCGGTAGGGCATCATCTCTAACGAGATTAGTATAGCAATATGGGCGTTCAAACCCTGTGTACGCGGATGAGAGTATGAGTACTTCCTTTTCCTAACGAGAGTCTCTTGTGGGGTGAGCTGGACTGGAGAGCTGCATACGGTGGAACTAGCGGGGGTGGTGGTGGACATGGCAGATTGAGAGAGGGTTGGTGAGGGTATTGTTGCTGTTGGCCTACATACAGTGTTTCTTAGCAACAACCTTGTGATTCCCTGACTGCTTTGGCCTTGAGACGATACCTCCACATTTGCTGCAGGTGGTGTCCTAAACGGTGGGCTTACAGTGAGGGAAGCAATGTAGCGTTGCTGACTAGCTTCATTCTGAGCAGGTGCACCTACATTACGGGACGTTTGATAGTTAGTCCAGGCTTGCAAGTGCATGTTGGTTAAATGTCTATGCATGCACGTCGTATTTAAATTTTTGACATTCTGCCCTCTGCTAAAGGTCCTTGAGCATTTCTTACAGATAACTTTGAACTGATCATTCGGATCTTGGTTAAAAAATTGCCAGACTGCATTCTTCCTACTATCAAATACCTTTTCAGGCATTGCACGCTGTGCTACTTTCACTGGATGACCACGCTGTCCTAAAACTGTTATTGATTTTGACACACGGTTTGGGCCAGATACAGGCCTGCCAAATGAAAGCTGTTGCGATGTTGATGCCTGCTGCGGCTCATACTCCTGCGCTTCAGAGCTACTGCCAGCGGCACCCTGTTCCCCCAATGGCTGCCAATCGGGGTCAACAACTGGGTCATCTATCACCTCCTCTTCAATGTCCTGTGCACCTTCCTCTGTGTCACCATGTAAGGTGCTATAGCGGTCGGGACGGGGCACCATAGTCTCATCAGGGTCAGATTCTGGCTCAGTACACTGCGAGCGCAATGTTGTGATCTGAGTCAATGGAACGGCATAATAATCTAGCTGTGGCTGTGCATCTGTGCACTCCATGTCCGATTCATCTTGTAATGGCCTGTCAACAATTTCCCTTTCTAACCAAGGCACGGTATGTGTAAAGAGCTCCATGGAGTAATCTGTTGTGTCGCCTGACGCATCCTTCACTGTTGTTCTGGGTGAAGGACACAAGGAAGCGACTTGTTCCTGACCGGGAGCATCCACTGACGACTCGCTTTTTTTTAATTTTGAACTTTCCGAAGAGGAGGCGAAAGAGCTAGAGGCTGAGTCAGCAAGGAAAGCCAAAACTTTTTCCTGCTGCTCCGGCTTTAAAAGCGGTTTTCCTACTCCCAGAAAAGGAAGCGTTCGAGGCCTTGTGTAGCCAGTCGATGACGCTGGCTCAACAACTCGAGCCTTAGGTGCTATTTTGCTTTTCACACTACCACCAGATGCTCCACCACCACCACCATCATTACCAGCTGGCAATGAATGCCCACGGCCACGACATCTTCCACCAGACTTCCTCATTCTTGGGAAAATGTAACCTAACGGCCATTATATGGTACTGTAAAACAAGGTAGAAGGTGTATGTAAACTTGTTGTGAATTTAAATCTCCATTTCTATATGTGTGGGAGACTGCTGCAAAAATCAGGCCCACTCTATTACACTACACGGTATAAGTGGCAGAAAGTGGCTGGAAATATATAAATATAAAAAAGGGACTGTACTACAATAACAATCTCCCTACAATGGTCTCAGGAGTCAGGACAAGTATGGCAGCCAGCAATAAAAATGACTGCTGCATACAAAAGTGGGGACAAATAAACAATAGAACTGTGCAGAAAGGAGCAACAGGACTTTTGCTTTTAAAAAAACAGTTGGTTTGCACAGTGGTGTACACACAGCAATGCAGCTATCAGGGAGTCTTATAAGCTACAGAGCTGATGCACAAAGATATAGCCTCCACTGTCCCTGCAAAGAAAAGGTGGTGTTGGACAGTGGAAATTGCTACAGCACAAGCGGTTTGGGGGTTAACATTTCCTCCCTAACAATATCCCTGCTTCTGACGAACCTGCAGCAACCTCTCCCTATGCTCAGATCGGCAGAAGTAAGATGGCAGTCGGCGTGCACGCCCCTTTATAGCCCCTGTGATGCCGCAGAAAGCAAGTCAATCACTGTCCTGCCCTTCTCTAAGATGGTGGGGACCGAGACCTATGTAATCACGCTGTCCACACTCTGCATCCACCTTCATTGGCTGAGAAACGGCGCTGAAAGCATCATACGAAACGCGACTTTGGCGCGAAGATCGCCGACAGCATGGCCGATCCCACGCTGGGATCGGGTCGGGTTTCACGAAACCCGACTTTGCCGAAAATCAGCAATTTTTGAAAATGTCCGATCCATTTCGCTCAACCCTACTAAGGAACTGTAAATTGTGATGGTCAGTTAGCACTATGATCTGTTGTGCAGCTCCTTGCAGATGATGCCTCCATTCTTTGAAAGCCGCAATAATAGCCAGCAATTCCTTGTCGCCCACGTCGTAATTCTTCTCTGCTGAGGTTAGTCTACGGGAAAAGAAAGCACAAGGATGTAGCAGACCATTCTCTCCAGTTCTTTGGGAGAGAATAGCCCCCAAAGCATTATCAGAAGCGTCCACCTCCTCAATTAAAGAAAGTGTTTTATCTGAGTGTATCAACAGCGGTGCTGATGTGAAACAGAGCTTAAGCCAATCAAAAGTTTCTGGAGCCTGTGATCACCACTTAAAGGGCTTTTCTTTCTTTGTCAAGGAAGTAATGGGACGGACAATATCAGAAAAATTTCGAATGAAGCGTCTGTAGAAATTTGCAAAACCAATAAAATGTTGGACCTCCTTAACATTCTTGGGTACAGGCCAGTCAAGGATACCCTGAATCTTACCAGATTCCATGTTCAGCCCATGGGGAGAGATGATATAACCTAAGAACTGTATCTCAGAACGATGGAACTCACATTTCTCTGGCTTAATATACAGATGGTTCTCTTTCAGAGGTCTTAAACAGTTTTGACATGTTCTTCTTGTTCCTGTAAAGAGTCAGAAAAGATTAGTATATCGTCCAAATAGATCACCACAAACTGGTCCAACAAATCTCTGAAAATGTCATTAGCAAGGTGTTGAAACGTTGCAGGGGCGTTACAAAGCCCGAAAGGCATCACAAGATATTCAAAGTGTCCATACCGGCATATGAATGCTGTCTTCAACTCATCCCCTGGACAAATACGCACCAAATTATAAGCCCCACGAAGATCCAGTTTACAGAACACCTTAGCATGGCGGACACTTTCCAGTAATTCGGGAATCAGAGGCAAAGGGTAACGGTTTTGTACGGTTACCTTATTGAGTTCCCGATAGTCAACACAGGGTCTCAGGGTCCCATCCTTCTTTTTTTACAAAAAATATAGGTGCCCCTGCTTGTGAGGAAGAAGGACGTATGAAGCCTTTGGCCAGATCTTCATCAATATACTCCTTTAAGGCTTGAAGCTCAGGTGCCGCCAAAGGGTATACATTACCAAAAGGAATAGCTGCCCAAGGAAGCAGCTCAATGGGACAGTCATAATGCCTGTATGGAGGAAGCTGATCTGCATTCTTCTTGTCACAGATGTCAGAGAACTCTTTATATGCTGGAGGTAAAGCAAATACCTGTACATGTGGTTCAGTAGCCATGGACTCAGGGACAGCTTCTGTTAACGCTGAGTTGCTCCTTGTTGGAAAGATAATCTCCTTGGTCTCCCAGTTGATAATTGGTTTCTGAGAATGCAACCAAGGAATGCCTAAAATCACAGGAAAATGAGGAGAAGAAATTAGCAAGAAAGAAAGTTGCTCCTGATGATTAGGCTCCAACACAATTTCAAGGGGTAAGGTCTCCTCATCCACAGGCCCAGAGATTAAAGGTGACCCATCCACTGTTTCCATGGTAATTGGAGAGGCTCTTTGCTGAATTTCAATACCATGTTCCTTGACAAATGTGATATCCATGAAATTGCCACCTGCACCAGAGTCAATTATAGGTGCACTGGAAATCCACTGTCCTGAACACAGGATCTTAACAGGGAGAGAACAGTGAGAGTTATTTTCCTTAAGCTCCTTGGGGGGTGAAGTCATAGAAAGTGAATGGAATACAGCGTTTAAAGGCAGGCTACATTCAGGGATGTCAGATTCATCATCACAGTTGTCATACTCCCCTACTGCTGCTAGCACCTTGTTAGGCCGTCTAGGACACTTAGGACAATTGATCAAGAAGTGGTCAGACTGGCCACAGTAGAAACATAGACTTTCACGAAGGCGATGCTCCTGGTGCTCATTGATCTCGCGCCTCTGAACGGAATCAATTTGCATGGGCATCACCTCCACTTCCCGAGATGTTTTACCTGCAGGCTCTTTGCAAGGAAGGGAAAAGTTAGAAACACAGTTTATTCAGCAAACTTCTCCTGCCTAAGCTCAGTAAGGCAAATGTCTATGCGCACACAATGCTGTATAAAGGTCTCTAGCTCTTGTGGTGACTCAGAGCGAGCTAGTTCATCTTTTACAATACTAGACAGACCCCTTTTAAAAATAGGCAATTGTGCATAACTGTCCCAATTGGTATCTACCGCTAATCTCCTGAATTCAGTAGCATACTCAATAACAGAACGTTTAGCCTGGCATAAAAACAATAAAGCAGATTGAGCGGTTGCACAGCAATTAGGGTCATCAAACATTAATGCCATAGCGGCCAAGAAATCATCCAAGTTATTTAACCGTGGGTCACAAGACTCAATCATTGGATTCGCCCAGGTGAGCGCTCGTGTGGTCAGCAGCATTATTACACACAATACTTTGGATCTATCATTAGGAAAACGGTCAGCATGCACATCAAAATATAACATACATTGATTCACAAAGCCATGAAATTTGTCGCGATCACCATTAAATCTGAATGGGGGCAACTTAGGTGGGCTAGCTGGTGGCGCTTGCCCAGAGGGTAAAGTCGCTTGTGCAGCTATTTGCGTGTTTATGTCCTGAAAAGCCCGTCCATACTGGCACTCTATGCCAGCAAGTTTGTTTTCCTGGGCTGCCATGCAGGTGCTTAAGTCCTGCAATATCTGTCCAAACACTTGTTGATTGTGTTCAAAGCTTCCAAACTTCTTTTGCAGACCTTCCCCATCTTTCTGCAGTGATTTAATTATGGAAAACACCTGCTCTAATCTGCTCTCTGCAGTCATTGTTCCAGCAGTCTCCTATTTTGTGGCTAGAGTATCCTGAAATAATTATAGGGGATAAATCAGGAAACTCATTGCATGGAACAAGACAACTACAGGATACCGTTTTATAAGTGGTAAAGTCTATATCATCACATGGTGATTCAAACAGGTGCAGAGAGAAACTCAAGTCCACAACACTTGGAGTAAATATTAAACGCAGCTTAGCAGTCTATAGGAAACTTCAGAAGAAAATGCAATCACGCAGAAAGTCTATGAAGCACAATTATTCTTGAGGATACTTGACACGAATAAGTCCTTGTCTTAGTCCAATCACAGATAGATATGCTTATAAGGCAGTTCAAATAATATCTTAGCTCAACCAGGGAGGCCTGGGTAATAGTCTCAGGTTTTTGTAGAGCAGCAACAGCTTACATGTCCAGCAAATGCAGATGGAAGTAAACACGAGCAGCAGATGAAGGAGGATTACAGGAAACTGGTATATGCAGCAGGAACTCAGAGCAGAGTAGCAGGATCACCACACAGGTTCACAGGAGCAGGTATATAGCCAGGGAGTCATCAGAGTCAGGAGCTGGATGCAAGGCAGAATACTCTAGCACAGACTGAAGCTGGGGTGGAGTTTTATAGCAGGAAGACACAGTGCACATGAGACCTGCCATCTTGGAAAAGGGCAGGAATGCAAAAAAGGTTATAAAAAATGTTCAGAGTCCTGACAGGGATTACAGTTCAGGTAATAGAAACATGAACACAACAGGAGACCCGGATACTATTGCCAACCAATTATTTAATCTGGAAGAGGACTGGCAAATTCCTGCGAGATCCAGGCCTTGTTCATTTTCTGAAAAGTAAGCCGGTCAATGTTATAGGAGGACAGTCGCATGCGACGGTCTGTTAGTACACCACCTGCGGCACTAAAGACGCGTTCCGATAATACACTAGCAGCAGGGCAAGCCAGCACCTCCAATGCATATTGGCTAAGCTCTGGCCATGTATCCAGCTAAGAGACCCAAAACTTGAAGGGGAAAGTGCCATGTGGGAGAACACTGAGAGGGCAGGACATGTAGTCTGTCACCATCTAATGGAAACGTTGCCTCCTGCTGACTGGAGACGTCTGTGATTGTGCAGACATTTGTGGCGGGGACACAAAACTTTGCCACATTTGGGCCATACTTTTCTTGCCTTGTGCTGAGGCACTGCTTCTACTCCCTCTTTGTGCAGACCTTCCTCCACTGCCTCGACGCATTGACCTGCTTTGTAAAGCACTAGCAGCACTGCTCTTGGTTGGAATGGAGAACATGATGGCATGCCCCAGCTGTGTCTTGGAACTCCCGCATTTTATGCTCCCGGTTCAAAGGTGTTATGATGCGTTGCAAGTTGTCCCGGTAGCCAGGATCTAGGAGGGTGTACATTCAATAACCAGCCGTTTTGAGCATGTGGGCGATACGGCGGTCGTTTCTCAGGCACTGCAGCATGAAATCAACCATGTGCTGCAGACTGCCAACTGGCCAAGAAAAGCTGTCCCCTGCTTGAGACGTCACCTCTGCCTGCTCTGCATCACCCCTCCCTCGCTCTACATACTGACGACGAGAGCATTGTGTACCTCCCTCCTCTGAACAGATGTCTTCCTCCTCCATTGACTCCTCCTTATCCTCCTCACAAAGTTTCCCCTGCCTAGGCCTTTGTGAGGAACCACGCTGTGCAGACTGTCCAGAAGCAGATGTCATTTGTGACTCCTCATCCTCCACCTCTTCCACAACCTCCTCCCTTAGTGCTTGCAGTGTTTTTTCAAGCAGGCAGATAAAGGGAATAGTCATGCTGACTAGTGCATCATCTGCACTCGCCATCCGCGTGGAATCATCAAAGGCACGCAAAACGTGGCAGATGTCCTTCATAGAGGCCCACTTAGTGGTGATGAAGTGTGAACGGCACACAGTGCGACTTGTTTGCGCCTGATGCAGCTGGTACTCTATTACTACTGCCTGCTGCTTACACAACCGCTCCAACATATGAAGGTCTGGTGGGTAGGTCACATATGATGCGATGTTCCGGAAGGCAAAATCAGCGCTGCAGAGCTGCATTGTGTGATCTTGCCATGCTGGAACGCTGCAAGTGAGCACACTCTAGGCGGACCTTGTGCAGCAGTGCATCAAGATCTGGATAGTCCCTCAAAAAACTCTGCACAACCAAGTTGAGCACATGTGTCAGACATGGGATGTGAGTGAGGTTGCCTAGGCCCAGAGCTGCCACCAGATTTAGGCCATTGTCACACACTACCATGCCTGGCTGGAGATTCTCTGGCACAAACCGCACGTCACTGTGCTGCTTGATGGCATTCCAGAGCTCCTGCCATGTGTGGCTTCAATTCCCAAAATAAATTAATTTCAATACGGCCTGTTGACGTTTGGCCACGGCTGTGCTCATATTGGTCATAACAGGTAAGCGTTCACGGGTCCATGTGGAGGTAGACTGTGACAGCTCCTGCAGCGCTGATTCAGAGGAACTGGAGTATGAGGAGGAGTCAATGTGTACAGACTGGATTCCTGCAATCCTTGGAGTTGGCAGAACACGTACAACGCCACTCTCAAGATCTGTACCCGGCTCAACAACATTTACCCAATGGGCAGTGAGGGAAAGGTATCGTCCCTGTCCATGGTTACTGGTCCACGCACCGGTAGTCAGGTGGACCTTGCTACTGATGGTGTTTAGTAGCGCATGTTTAATGTTTCCCTCCACATGCTTTTGCAGGGCAGGGATGGCTTGCCTGCTGAAATATAAGCGGCTGGGCATGTTGTATTGTGGGACTGCCAATGCCATGAAGGTATGGAATGTGTCAGTCTCCACCAGCCTGAATGAGAGCATTTCAAGGGACAGTAGCTTTGCAATGCCAGCATTCAGAGCCTGTGCTCGGGGTGGTTTGCCGAGTATGGGTGCCTTTTCTCCCATGCCTGTGCTACCGATGACTGTAGACTGGCCTGGGAGTGTGAAGATGACAGGGAACGTGGTGCTGTAGGTGGAATTACACTGTGTCTCTGTCCAACAGTGCCAGAGGTTCTTCCATGGCGATCCTGTGAGGAAGCCGAACCATCTGTGTGTGAGCTGGAGGAAGAGGCTACAACACGAGCTAAAGAGGTGGTAGGTGGCGCTGTAGGTTGGCTTAGGTCTTCAGAGTGTCTTTGTAACTCCACCACGTGCTTGGTTCGCACATGTTTCCACATGTTTGTGGTATTGAGGTTGTGAAGAGCGGAACAAAAATGGTTACCTCAATGAACCAAAAAGAATTTGTGATCAATATTGACCTGTCCATTCAAGGACATTTTAGCTATAGTGTGAAATCCTATTTTTTGTTTGTGAAACTGCCACTTAGGCGAAACTGTACTGTTTTGTTTGTTGTGAAACTATCACATAGCCAAAACTGTTTTTTTTGTCTTCTCTTTTCTCTCTTTGTTTAAACAAGCAAAACTTGTATAACCACTGAAACTACCTGTACAACTATATAAAGAGGGGATAGCACCTTGAAGGCAGGCGTGCTTCAGAGTCTTCCCAGTGATATACTATACGAGACGTGTCTTGTGTATTATTTCTGGTGATTCCCCACTTCCAAAGGCTGCTCCGACTGAGTGTGGTCCCGACATTTCCTGGCGCCTGAACAGGGACCCGAGGTCTGTGTACTCCTTCAAGAACACCGGCAGAATACGAACGAAAAGAGAATCTGGGATAATGGACGGCAGATGAATAAAAACCTGGCCAGGTAAGAGACACTGTTAGATCTCTTATATCTGCCCTGCACTGTCCGTAAGATTTTCTGTGTCGTGTCCTTTAGCGGGTAGTTCTAGTAGAGGAGGATACCTATAGCTCGGGTTCTTGAACTACTTAGGAATTGACCACCTCACGGAGTACGGCATTGAATGAGAGTGAATGTGAATAGAAGGTGTGTGGAAGTTGGGAATAGCCCTATAAGCCGCCCAGGGTGTTGAAACAGAAGAAGTGACTGTCCCACTGGGCAACGTGGTTGCGTGCTTTCGGGGAGACCTCCGCGCCTATGTTCAATCTCTGATCCTGTCTTTGACGAAAACCTGGTGACGGATAAGTGTATGATAGTATGAGCCCAGGACAGATAAATTAGCCTGGGACAAGATACGTTGTATTTTGATCCTCTGTCTGGTTGCATTTGTGTTGTTTGCTATAGGTGTAGGAATCAGGATTTTCTTACATCAACACGGTACGCAGAAGCCGTTAAACATCCTAGCTCCTTAGGAAGAAGGTAACGAGGTATTCTCATACCCAAACGCCACCTAGGGCAAGAAAAGAAAAAAGCTCAGGATAAGAAAATGGGGAATAAGCAAACAAAGTCGGAACCAGAAGATTTAGATATCTATACTATCATAAAGGAGAGAAGTGGTGAAGATGCCACTAAGGGGCTGAGAAAGATTTTTAGTAAGTTTGGAGTTACTAAGGCAGAAGCCTTTAGTAGAAAAAAATGGGAAGGAATTCAGGAAAAAAAAAAAGGCATAATCAGAGACAAGAAATGGATAGATCAGATCCAAGCGTTGATTGATGTCTCTAGGGTAGCAGAAAAAGAGGGATGGACATATAATCAACAGAATAAAAAGTGGTGTATTAGACCCGCAGGCTATGGAGAAAAACAAAATGTGGAATATAAGAACACCCCACCCCCATACCTTAACCCACATGCCCCATCTTTTCTCCAAACACCACCTCAAAGTTTAGCTGGACCAGGAGGATGGGTATGTCCGCACTGTGGACAACAAAATCCAGACTGGAGAAATGATTGCCTAGCCTGTGGTACACCTAGACATGGCGCTGTACTTGCCCCTGTTAGGGTAGTACCAAGACCCTTTAGGGAACCTAAAGGTTCCCTAAAGGGTGCAGGGACAATATTTCCCTTGGTCCCCCGCTGAAGGCATGTCTCTCTTGCATAACGCACCAGATCCCACCCAGTGTCCAGTTAGATTTGCACAATATATACAGCAAATTATGCAGACTCACGCTGGAGTTTGGGCAGATGGAGAAGAATTATGTAGAATGAAAATGACTCCTGGACTCTTCCAGGAGCTATTAGCAAATCTACAGGTACATAGGCCCCAGGCAGGAGATGGTGCCTTACAACGATAGAATCAGGTACGCAATTTGTAGATCACTTAATGGTTTTCATGAGGGAAAAACAGAGGCAGAGAGGAACAACGGGAGTGGTGGCTCAGAAATCTGGACAATCAGTAGACGAATATTATCTAAGTGTAGAAAATAATTTCAGAGATGAAGGCATGGATCTAACCGCTTCAGGAATGATGAGGTTAGTTACAAAAACCTTTATACATGGATTGTCTCCAAAAGTGAAGGAAAAGCTTAAGGCCGCAACCCCTAATTGGAGAACCTTGGAAGACCCACACCTGGCTAGACAGAAAGCTGTAGGGATAGAAATGGACTTAAGAGAAAATTCTAAGCCAGTAAGAATTGCACAGGCTAATACTGGCTCTGCTAATCAAAAGTTTACTTGTCATTACTGTAAGAAGCCAGGACATTTCCAAAGGGAATGTAGGAAGAGAAAAGCAGATATAGATTCAGGAACCTTTGTACCCAAAAATAGGATAAATAACCCAGCGCCTGATCAAACAGACAGCTCAGAATGACTGAAGGTTATGCAGGTCTCTCTTCCTTCTAGAAGACCAATAATACAAGTTGAGGTTGAGGGTAAAAATGTACCTTTTCTGATAGATACGGGAGCAACATCCTCCATTTTAAATCAAGACTTTTTACCATATCCTGACAATATATCCTCAAAGGTAACATATGCAGAAGGGTATGATGGTAAAATTCAGGCGTTGCCCTTTACAAAACCTTTAAATGTGAGCTTTGGCCCTAAAACCTTTGTATCCAAATTTTTATTTGCTAAAGGTGCACCTACCTGCTTGCTGGGTACTGATGTTCTAAGTAAAATGCACGCAAACATCCATTTTAGAGAAAATGGCACAGTTATGCTGACCATCCCTGAAGATGCAGAAACTCTGGAACAATATGTTAGAATACAGGCAATGGAGGATTTTCCCGAAATTTACACTCAACAAGCAAAAATTGACTTGTCTCGGGTTCCTGACAGCCTATGGGCAAAAGGAGACACTGATGTAGGATTCTTATCAGTAGCTCCTATACTGTTAGAAACTGCCCCGGGAACCATTTTACCTCAGCTTAGGCAATACCCCATCAGCGCCCAGCAAGAACTGGCGATTTCTCAACAAATTCAGGATTATGTGTTACAAGGTGTTTTGGTAGAAATCAGGTCACCCGCCAATACACCCTTATATCCTGTTAAAAAGAAAGTTTCCTCCAAAGAAACTATGGTGAAATATCGCATGGTGCACGACCTACGGGAAATCAATAAGGTTTTGGCACCGGTCACCCCTGTGGTACCGAATCCTCATACCTTGCTGTCTCAAATTCCCAGCACTGCTGCATATTTTACGGTAATTGACTTATCAAACGCATTTTTTTCTGTGCCACTACATAAGAACTGTTGGCATTTGTTTGCCTTTACATTCAAGGGTAAACAATTAGCATGGACAAGATTGCCACAAGGTATGGTACACTCACCAACTTTGTACTCTGAAGCAATGCAGACCGTGCTAAAAAATTTCATCCCAGAACCAGGAGTAGTCATTCTACAGTATGTAGATGATTTACTTATTTGTTGCCCTGATGAGCAGACGGCAGTTACCTCAACTGTTAATTTCTTAATTTTCCTAGCGCAAGAAGGCTGTAAAGTAAATAGACAGAAACTCCAGGCTTGTCAACAAACAGTCGTGTTCTTAGGTCACTGCATATCACAGGGCATCAGACACCTCACACCTCAACGTACGGAAGCCATACGTAACATGCTTGAACCCAGGAATCACAAACAGCTGCGTGCTTTCCTGGGTATTGTTTCACACTGTAGACAGTGGATCATACATGCAAGTCAACTCATGCAGTCTTTATATGACTGTATTGCCAACACGCCATATTCACTCAGTGAAGAGGCTAAACAGTCATTTTCCTCTTTGAAAACAGCACTGGTATCAGCTCCGGCTTTGGGACTCCCAGACTACACTAAACCTTTTCAATTGATGGCAGCTGAGATATCCTCACATGCTACAGGGGTGCTCACACAAAAACATGGAAACAAACAGAGACCTGTGGCATACATATCAGCTCATCTGGACCCTGTAGCTAGAGCCGCACCTTCTTGTGTAAGAGTAGTAGCCGCAATTTCACTGTTATTAGATAAAGCTTCTGAGATTGTTCTTGATCACCCACTTCTAGTTCAGACCACTCATGATGTACATGGCATTCTTAACCAGGTCCAACCTAAACATATTTCAATGGCCAGACACCTCCATCTCCAATGTTCCCTACTACTGCCGCCCAACATTTCCTTTGCCAGGGTTCAGACTCTTAATCTCGCGTCTTTGCTCCCTTTAGAGTCTGAGGGGGGTACCATACCTGAGGAAACTGCACTCTCCAACTCCTTTGACCCATCAGAGTCAATGCATGATTGTGTACAATTAATGGAACAAGAGACTCAGGGCTTACGTAATGTACGTGACAAGCCACTCTGTAATGCTACATTTGAACTTTTCATAGATGGCAGTAGATATGCAGATATGAATGGACAATTTCATACAGGTTATGCGGTAGTAACTCAGCATGAAGTGCTGAAAGCAGAACCTCTCCCTGCTAATCAGTCTGCACAAGAAGCAGAACTTACGGCATTAGTTGAAGCTCTAAAAATAGCCAAAGATCAGACAGCAAACATATACAGTGGGGCAAAAAAGTATTTAGTCAGTCAGCAATAGTGCAAGTTCCACCACTTAAAAAGATGAGAGGCGTCTGTAATTTACATCATAGGTAGACCTCAACTATGGGAGACAAACTGAGAAAAAAAAATCCAGAAAATCACATTGTCTGTTTTTTTATCATTTTATTTGCATATTATGGTGGAAAATAAGTATTTGGTCACAAACAAAATTTCATCTCAATACTTTGTAATATATCCTTCGTTGGCAATGACAGAGGTCAAACGTTTTCTGTAAGTCTTCACAAGGTTGCCACACACTGTTGTTGGTATGTTGGCCCATTCCTCCATGCAGATCTCCTCTAGAGCAGTGATGTTTTTGGCTTTTCGCTTGGCAACACGGACTTTCAACTCCCTCCAAAGGTTTTCTATAGGGTTGAGATCTGGAAACTGGCTAGGCCACTCCAGGACCTTGAAATGCTTCTTAAGAAGCCACTCCTTCGTTGCCCTGGCGGTGTGCTTTGGATCATTGTCATGTTGAAAGACCCAGCCACGTTTCATCTTCAATGCCCTTGCTGATGGAAGGAGGTTTGCACTCAAAATCTCACGATACATGGCCCCATTCATTCTTTCATGTACCCGGAGCAGTCATCCTGGCCCCTTTGCAGAGAAACAGCCCCAAAGCATGATGTTTCCACCACCATGCTTTACAGTAGGTATGGTGTTTGATGGATGCAACTCAGTATTCTTTTTCCTCCAAACACGAAAAGTTGTGTTTCTACCAAACAGTTCCAGTTTGGTTTCATCAGACCATAGGACATTCTCCCAAAACTCCTCTGGATCATCCAAATACTCTCTAGCAAACTTCAGACGGGCCCGGACATGTACTGGCTTAAGCAGTGGGACACGTCTGGCACTGCAGGATCTGAGTCCATGGTGGCGTAGTGTGTTACTTATGGTAGGCCTTGTTACATTGGTCCCAGCTCTCTGCAGTTCATTCACAAGGTCCCCCCGCGTGGTTCTGGGATTTTTGCTCACCGTTCTTGTGATCATTCTGACCCCACGGGGTGGGATTTTGCGTGGAGCCCCAGATCGAGGGAGATTATCAGTGGTCTTGAATGTCTTCCATTTTCTAATTATTGCTCCCACTGTTGATTTCTTCACTCCAAGCTGGTTGGCTATTGCAGATTCAGTCTTCCCAGCCTGGTGCAGGGCTACAATTTTGTTTCTGGTGTCCTTTGACAGCTCTTTGGTCTTCACCATAGTGGAGTTTGGAGTCAGACTGTTTGAGGGTGTGCACAAGTGTCTTTTTATACTGATAACAAGTTTAAACAGGTACCATTACTACAGGTAATGAGTGGAGGAAAGAGGAGACTCTTAAAGAAGAAGTTACAGGTCTGTGAGAGCCAGAAATCTTGTTTGTTTGTTTCTGACCAAATACTTATTTTCCACCATAATATGCAAATAAAATGATAAAAAAAACAGACAATGTGATTTTCTGGATTTTTTTTCTCAGTTTGTCTCCCATAGTTGAGGTCTACCTATGATGTAAATTACAGACGCCTCTCATCTTTTTAAGTGGTGGAACTTTCACTATTGCTGACTGACTAAATACTTTTTTGCCCCACTGTACACTGATTCTAGATATGCACATGGCATTATTTTCGATTTTGGCGTAATATGGAGAGCCAGAGGTTATATGACTGCTTCAGGCCAACCTGTTAAATATGCCTCCCTCATTAGACAGATTCTGGAGGCAGCACAAGAAACTAAAGAAATAGCGGTGATAAAGGTAGCTGCACATGTGAGACTCGACACCGAGGAAGCCAGGGGTAACGATAAAGCCGACTAAGCAGCAAAACAGGCAGCACGTAAACCCTTACATCATGCCCACACACTAGATAGCTCTGAAGATGATGAGGAGAGATTGAAGGAAGCTCAGAAACAGGTAGACGACGAAGAACGAGGGCAGTGGCAGAAAAAAGGGGCAGAACATCAGCAAGGATTATGGAAAAAAGGAACTTTGTTGTGTTTACCCAGAGCCTGGTACCCCGCAGTGGCGAGTGACCTCCACCTACCTACGCATGTATCGGCAAACGGTATAACGCTCAAGGTAAAAGAAAGGTGGTTGGCTCCAGGCTTTGGTAATTTCGCTCGGAACATGTGTGCTGCATGCGCTATATGCCTGGCACACAATCCAGGTCAGACCATTAAAACCCCAACCAAGCATCATGTAAGACCACTGTATCCCTTTCAAAGACTCCAGATCGACTACATCCAGCTTCCTAGGTACAACGGATACGAATATGTGCTTGTGTGTGTGGACATGTTCTCAGGGTGGCCAGAGGCTTATCCAGTTCGTAAAGCCTCAGCAAAAACTACTGCCATTAAAATAGCACATGAACTGATACCCCGTTACGTGTTGTGAAATTGGATTTTGGGCTCCCCCGGTGGCCACTGGTGGAATTGAACTGGTGTGCATCATCCTCTCTGTTCACCTGTTTCCATCAGGATGTGGGAGTCGCTATTTAGCCTTGCTCCTCTGTCACTTCCATGCCGGTCAACATTGTAATCAGAAGCCTTTCTGTGCATGTTCCTGCTGCTAGACAACTCCCAGCTAAGTTGGACTTTAGTCCTTGTTTGTTTTTGCATTTTGTTCCAGTTCACAGCTGTAGTTTCGTTTCTGTGTCTGGAAAGCTCTTGTGATCTGAAATTGCCACTCTGATGTTATGAGTTAATACTAGAGTCTTAAAGTAATTTCAGGATGATGTTTTGATAGGGTTTTCAGCTGACCATGAAAGTGCCCTTTCTGTCTTCCTGCTATCTAGTAAGCGGACCTCAATTTTGCTAAACCTATTTTCATACTACGTTTGTCATTTCATCTAAAATCACCGCCAATATTTGTGGGGGCCTCTGTCTGCCTTTCGGGGAAATTTCTCTAGAGGTGAGCCAGGACTATATTTTCCTCTGCCAGGATTAGTTAGTCCTCCGGCCGGCGCTGGGCGTCTAGGGATAAAACGCAGGCTACGCTACCCGGCTACTGTTAGTTGTGCGGCAGGTTTAGTTCATGGTCAGTTTAGTTTCCATCCTTCCAAGAGCTAGTTCTTATGTTTGCTGGGCTATGTTCTCTTGCCATTGAGAACCATAACAGTTTTGGCATGCCTGAGGTGATCGAGTCAGATAGGGGTACCCATTTTACTGGAGAAATATTCCAGAATGTTATGAAAATGTTGGGAGTAGAAAACCAGTTTCACACTCCGTATCACCCACAGAGTTCAGGTAAAGTGGAAAGATTAAATGGAACAATTAAATTAAAAATCCAGAAGGCCATGGCAGAAACAGGAAAGCCTTGGACCGAGTGTCTACCACTTGCCCTGTATTCCATCCGAAACGCCCCAAGGGGGAAGGCTAAGCTGTCACCACATGAGATTCTTTTTGGTAGAGCAGCAAATTTGGGTTGTTATTTTCCACAACAACTGATGTTGAATACTGAGACTTTAACTGCTTATGTACAAGAATTACAAAAACGTTTAACTAAAGTGCATTCGCAAGTTTTGCTTCCCTTCCAGATCCAGAAAATCTCGAAGGAGGCCACAAGTTGGAACCTGGTGATCAAATCTACGTGAAAAGACACACCAGAAAGACTCTGGAACCGAGATTTGACGGACCTTTCCAAGTCCTGTTAACATCTCCAACAGCAGTCAAGCTTGAAGGAAAGGCATCATGGATACATGCAAGCCATTGCAAAAAAGCAGTATAAGACTCATGATATTGATGTTAATAATGTTAACCTCAATGGAGGCATGGGAAAGATTGAATTCTCTAGCCCCTTTGAACAATAGATTCGTACAACATCATAGAAAATTAGTGCATGATTTGTTAAATAATCCGCAACCCCTGGCAGATTGTTGGATCTGTACCCATTCACCAGTATCAGCCACAAGTATACCTTTTCTAGCAGTTCCCGTGTCAGCTGAAGAAATATTCGCTTGGCCTAATTGTTCAGACAACCTGGCCAACAACCAACCTGGCAATACTAGACTATGGATAACTACAATCGCCATACCAGTTGTGGGATGGGTAGAATTTCCTTGGTGGCAGGGCAATCTTACAGGAAAAATAGGCAACTTACAATATTTAGCACTCAGAGGAGGAGCATGGGTACCTAGGAATAAGACTGGATTAACTGATTTAGGACAGGTCCCCACTGAAAATCTACAGCTCAGTTTCAGTACAACCACCCCTTCCTCTGATGCTTTCAAACCTACAGTATTGGAAAGGTACATACATAATAGAAAATGGGAACATTCCGAGTTGTTCCCCCAAGGTGATGCAAACAGTTGTACAAGTAAGCCGGGGAACCTGGTTTGCAATGAATCCGATGAGTATGTCAACGGAATGCATGTATGTGGGAATCCCGCAGCCGGGTACTGTAGCCCCTTGGGACAAAAACCCTCTTGGTGTATGCTTCAGAATGTATCTAGTTTTGTGGATTTGGCTCACAGATTGGTATTGCAGCACTCAGCTTTGTGGGATCTGCCTGAGGGTACATTTTGGATATGCGGAGAAGGAGCATATAAATGGCTTCCCGTAGGTATAAAGGGTACTTGTACATTAGGACGCCTAACCCCGGCTACTTTCATAATTTCGAACAAACAAGTGAATATGCAAGCCGTGCCCAAGCACACACTGTATAAAAGAGCTGCAGATAACTCACCACGTCCCTCGGGGAGGCCACATATAGTACAAATGGGAATTCCCAACAAAATTGCTAGTACCATTTTTATTTATCCTATGTTAACACAGATGTGGGATAAATTAGTTAGAGCCACGGATTATCTAGATGACCAGATTTGGGATATATTGAACATATTAAATACTAGTATAGCTGTACAGAATCAGCTCATAATAGTCACTAACCAACATACCCAGGTATTGGATTACCTAACTGCCTCACAAGGGGGTATGTGTCAAATCATCGGACCCACCTGCTGTCATTATATAGACCCGAATAGTACTATGAGTATGAGATTTAAATTAGAAGACGTACAACGACTCAGGGATCAGTATGACAAAGACAATGACCAAAATAAGGATAGCTGGTGGTCAGATACCTTTTCTTTTCTTAACCCGGCCAATTGGTTCAGTGGGATCCGTGGGTGGGTTACGGGGATTATGCAAAGCCTAATACATACAGTTATAGTTATTGTAATTATATATGTATTATTCAAGGTTGTACTCAAGGGTATCTCGGTATGCACAAATAAATTTTGTGTAATGGATGCGAGAATATAAAGTTGTTTTTTTTGGATTAAAATTTTAAAATGCGCGCGTGTCCAGCCTCCCGGCTTGTGATTGGTTGATCGCGACGCAACCAATCACAAGCCGGGACGTCACGGGAGGCTGGACACGCGCCCATTTTAAAATGCGCGCGTGTCCAGCCTCCCGTGACGTCACGGCTTGTGATTGGTTGCGTCTCCCATGTGACTGCGACGCAACCAATCACAAAGCCGGGACGTAATTTTAAAATCCATAAGGACCTGAAATTATGTCACGGCTTGCTGTGATTGGTTGCGTTGCCCATGTGACTGCGACGCAACCAATCACAACGCCGGAACGTAATTTTAAAATCCTGAAGGACCTGAAATTACGTCACGGCTTGCTGTGATTGGATGCGTCCCGGCCACATGGTCGGCACGCGACCAATCACAAGCCGGGACTTCAGTAAAGGAAAGAAAAGCGCAAATTTTAAACAAAGAACGCTGCCGCTTCCCTCGGTAAGGTGCAGGCTGCGTCGGAGAGGTGAGTATAGCAATATTTTTTATTTTAATTCTTTCTTTTACACATTTTTACATTAATGTTGTTTCGATACCGATACCCGATACCACAAAAATATCGGATCTCGGTATCGGAATTCCGATACAGCAAGTATCGGCCGATACCCGATACTTGCAGTATTGGAATGCTCAACACTAATAACCACTGAAACTACCTGTACAACTATATAAAGAGGGGATAGCACCTTGAAGGCAGGCGTGCTTCAGAGTCTTCCCAGTGATATACTATACGAGACGTGTCTTGTGTATTATTTCTGGTGATTCCCCACTTCCAAAGGCTGCTCCGACTGAGTGTGGTCCCGACAAGGTTGCTGACACTTTTCCCTCTTTTGACTTTCTGATTACACAGCTTGCATGTGACAAAGCAAATGTCATCTGCAACTGTGTCAAAAAAGGACCAGGCACTGCAAGTCTTGGGAGCGCTCATTTTGGGTTTTGGAAGAGGCATGCTCCTAATGGGTGCGGAAGTGGAGGCTACAGGCAACCATATCTGCCCCCTCCCTCTCCCTCCTTTTTGGGCCGTTCAGGGAATCTCTTCCTCAGAGCTGCTCCGACCACCTTCCTGTACCTCACGCCATGATGCGTCAAGGACCTCATCATAAACACTACCCTCTTCCAACAACTGCTTCTCCTGGGTAGTCTCGGCAGCACAGTACGCATCAGAAAGTGGCACCTAAGTCTCATCATCAGATGAGTACTGAGGTGTTCTGACCGTAGGCAGTGGCCCACTCGCCTCTTCAGATTCAGAGAGACAAAGCAGTTGGGCATCACTGCATACTGCCTCTTCTTCAATTTCTCGAATGCTGCTTGGCTGGCCCCCTCTTTCCAAGCCAAGAGATTCAGAGAAAAGAAGTAGAGATGGCTCCTGTCCAGGGCTTTCTGACTGCCTGGGCAATTTGGCAGGTGGTGAAGAGACAGATGGGTGCTTTTCAGTGCTCTTGACCTGATAGGACGTGGCACTAATTGAAGTTGATGCGTTACCTGCCATCCATCCGACAACAGCTTCAATTTGTTCGTCCCACAGCAGTGGGGTACAGCGAGCTCCTACAAAGCTGCGCATAAAGGACTGTTCCCTGGTAAAACTGGGGGATGCTGAGTCACTGGTGCCCACAGCCGGCACAGAATCCCCACGTCCTCTCCCTGCAGAAATTTCACACCCCTGACCACATGCCTTACTTCCTGCCTTCTTCATCTTGGTAGACTGATAAAGATAAGCAGAAAAGTACTAAGGGCTTAGTGTGCTTATTCCTGAACAGCTGCTAACAGGTATAAGAAACACTAATTTTATAAAGTGTGGACTAGACTTTAATAAAGACAATGACCAAAATAAGGATAGCTGGTGGTCAGATACCTTTTCTTTTCTTAACCCGGCCAATTGGTTCAGGGGGATCGGTGGGTGGGTTACGGGGATTATGCAAAGCCTAATACATACAGTTATAGTTATTGTAATTATATATGTATTATTCAAGGTTGTACTCAAGGGTATCTCGGTATGCACAAATAAATTTTGTGTAATGGATGCGAGAATATAAAGGTTTTTTTTTTGTAATATCACAAAAAGAATGACTAAAATAATTGTCTATATGACGAGGTTTTGAATGGAATATGTCAAAGTGGGGATTGTGAAGAGCGGAACAAAAATGGTTACCTCAATGAACCAAAAAGAATTTGTGATCAATATTGACCTGTCCATTCAAGGACATTTTAGCTATAGTGTGAAATCCTATTTTTTGTTTGTGAAACTGCCACTTAGGCGAAACTGTACTGTTTTGTTTGTTGTGAAACTATCACATAGCCGAAACTGTTTTTTTTGTCTTCTCTTTTCTCTCTTTGTTTAAACAAGCAAAACTTGTATAACCACTGAAACTACCTGTACAACTATATAAAGAGGGGATAGCACCTTGAAGGCAGGCGTGCTTCAGAGTCTTCCCAGTGATATACTATACGAGACGTGTCTTGTGTATTATTTCTGGTGATTCCCCACTTCCAAAGGCTGCTCCGACTGAGTGTGGTCCCGACAAGGTTGCTGACACTTTTCCCTCTTTTGACTTTCTGATTACACAGCTTGCATGTGACAAAGCAAATGTCATCTGCAACTGTGTCAAAAAAGGACCAGGCACTGCAAGTCTTGGGAGCGCCCATTTTGGGTTTTGGAAGAGGCATGCTCCTAATGGGTGCGGAAGTGGAGGCTACAGGCAACCATATCTGCCCCCTCCCTCTCCCTCCTTTTTGGGCCGTTCAGGGAATCTCTTCCTCAGAGCTGCTCCGACCACCTTCCTGTACCTCACGCCATGATGCGTCAAGGACCTCATCATAAACACTACCCTCTTCCAACAACTGCTTCTCCTGGGTAGTCTCGGCAGCATAGTACGCATCAGAAAGTGGCACCTAAGTCTCATCATCAGATGAGTACTGAGGTGTTCTGACCGTAGGCAGTGGCCCACTCGCCTCTTCAGATTCAGAGAGACAAAGCAGTTGGGCATCACTGCATACTGCCTCTTCTTCAATTTCTCGAATGCTGCTTGGCTGGCCCCCTCTTTCCAAGCCAAGAGATTCAGAGAAAAGAAGTAGAGATGGCTCCTGTCCAGGGCTTTCTGACTGCCTGGGCAATTTGGCAGGTGGTGAAGAGACAGATGGGTGCTTTTCAGTGCTCTTGACCTGATAGGACGTGGCACTAATTGAAGTTGATGCGTTACCTGCCATCCATCCGACAACAGCTTCAATTTGTTCATCCCACAGCAGTGGGGTACAGCGAGCTCCTACAAAGCTGCGCATAAAGGACTGTTCCCTGGTAAAACTGGGGGATGCTGAGTCACTGGTGCCCACAGCCGGCACAGAATCCCCACGTCCTCTCCCTGCAGAAATTTCACACCCCTGACCACGTGCCTTACTTCCTGCCTTCTTCATCTTGGTAGACTGAAAAAGATAAGCAGAAAAGTACTAAGGGCTTAGTGTGCTTATTCCTGAACAGCTGCTAACAGGTATAAGAAACACTAATTTTATAAAGTGTGGACTAGACTTTAATATGAGCTAATGTGGCCTACACAACTGTAAAGTGGAGTGTTTGGTGAAAATTGCTTAGGTTTTTTTTTTTTACAAAAAGACACTGGATGTCGAACCGATAGTATCACAAACTTTTTGCAGCTATTACAATGCAGGAAGTTAACCTACAATGCAATAGATGAGGCTCCAAAAATAGGCTAATACTAATCTGGCTGAGGCTGCAGGGCACAAGGCTGCAGAAAGGCTCCTCTATCTACTCCTATATAGTGTTGGCATGCAATCTAGCTAGTTACGGATGGAACCACACTAATAGGAGAAATCAGCAAAAAAACTGCAGCAGCACTAATGCAAAAAAGGACAATGTAACAGTATGAGGCAGTGACGCATGCTGAGCAGACTACAACCAGATGTGGCTGCAGAACAGACTACAGCGTGAGCTGCACTCACACACAGAGACCTTGCAGACAGCCGTGAACAGTGCTGCAAGGCAAGAAAAAAGCTTCTCACACAGCAGTTGCTAAAGTAGCCTGGGTAAAGCACAATGAAGCAAATCGCTATCTCAAACAGTCCCTCAGTCGGAACAGCAGCGTCCTGTCCCTAACTGAACTTACAGCAGAGTGAACCCAAAATGGCGGCGGCGGCTTTTATAGTGCATCATGACATCATTTAAGCAGCCATTCACAGCCATGCCATTACATACATGCCTATCATGCATAACAGGATGTGCCCACACTTCTTAGGATTCCTCATTGGCTGAATCAAATTAAACTGGGTCATTGCATTATGGGAACTTCCGATTCCGATATTCGATATACTGAAAGTATCGGCCGATACCCGATATTGCAGTATCGGAATGCTCAACACTACTCATTACTAGCCTTTAACTGAGCTCTGATGCACTGCCTGTTACCTGAGTAATACACTCCTCATTAGTGGTGAGCGATACCGTCCGATACTTGAAAGTATCGGTATCGGAAAGTATCGGCCGATACCGGCAAAGTATCGGATCTAATCCTATACCGATACCCAATACCAATACAAGTCAATGGGACTCAAGTATCGGAAGGTATCCTGATGGTTCCCAGGGTCTGAAGGAGAGGAAACTCTCCTTCAGGCCCTGGGATCCATATTATTGTGTAAAATAAATAATTAAAATAAAAAAATATTGCTATACTCACCTCTCCGACGCAGCCTGGACCTCACCGAGGGAACCAGCAGCGTTCTTTGCTTAAAATGCGTGCGTTTCCTGCCTCCCGTGACGTCACGGCTTGTGATTGGTCGCGTGCCGCCCATGTGGCCGCGACGTGACCAATCACAGCAAGCCGTGACGTAATTTTCAGGTCCTGAATGCCTAATTCTAGGCATTCAGGATTTTAAAATTACGTTACGGCTTGTGATTGGTCGCGTCGCGGTCACATGGGCAACGCGACCAATCACAAGCCGTGACGTCACGGGAGGCTGGAAACACGCGCATTTTAAAATTACGTCACGGCTTGTGATTGGTTGCGTGCCGCCCATGTGACCGCGACGCGACCAATCACAGCAAGCCGTGACGTAATTTCAGGTCCTGAATGCCTAATTCTGCATTCAGGACCTGAAAATTACGTCACGGCTTGCTGTGATTGGTCGCGTCGTGGCCACATGGGCGGCACGCGACCAATCACAAGCCATGACGTCACGGGAGGCAGGAAACGCGCGCATTTTACGCAAAGAACGCTGCCGGTTCCCTCGGTGAGGTCCAGGCTGCGTCGGAGAGGTGAGTATAGCAATATTTTTTATTTTAATTCTTTATTTTACACATTAATGTTGTTTCGATACCGATACCCGATACCATAAAAGTATCGGATCTCGGTATCGGAATTCCGATACCCGCAAGTATCGGCCGATACCCGATACTTGCGGTATCGGAATGCTCAACACTACTCCTCAGACCTCGACTCTCTCTGGGACATATCCTGTAATTGCTCCATCATTGCTCAAAACTATGCGAAATATATATTCTGCCTGGTTTGGTAGTTTCCAGATGAACTGTGTAGATTAGTCAATGGCACTCCTATCTCTTTCCCTTGAGGAGACTGTGTCCAAGGAAAATGAGGCTTGTACATGTTCCTAAAACAGATTTCAGGCCTGACAGACTGACCACAATACAGGCCCTTGCTTGCATACATTGTAGTCAGAATTTAACTCTAATATTTTGGTGTTTGGTAGAATCCAATTCACTGACATCGAACATACAGCTCCTCTAACTGTTGTATTATATTCACCTTACAGCGGCATCACCCCTATGACAGTGGCCCCATTAAAAAATCCGGTGGCCAAAATGAACTGTGGAGCGCACAAAATTCAGGTTTCATGGCACCTTCTGGCACTCTGAAAATGTTAAGCGAGGCCCGCATAATGATGTGTCGGTAGACATGAGTGATGCCCAAAATTCAAATGGGCATGTTTAACTGGCATTGAAAAGGGATGGGGAATATGTATTCCACTATCTTGTTAACCATTTGGAATGAGGGAGGGACCTCTCAAATGTGGGAGTGGATGTGGTGGTAGTGGCGGGCTAAGCCCAAAATTCAAAAGGGCATTTTTTAACTGACATTGTAAAGGGTTGGAGAATATGTATTCCACTATGTTGCTAACTATTTGGAATGAGGGAGGGACCTACCAAATGTAGGGGTGAGAGCTTTCCCAAAAGTATGATATGGCCCACCTGAGGGCCATCCCCAAACTCAGGTTTGACAGCACCTGCTGGCCCTCTGGAAATGTGAAACGTAGGCCACATAATGAGATGGCGGTGGACATGGTTTTGGTGGTGAGTGAAGCCCAAAATTCAATTGGGCTTGTTTTAATTGGCATTGTAAAGAAATGGGGAAAATGTATTTCACTATCTTGCTAACTATTTGGAATGAGGGAGGGACCTCTGAAATGTAGAGAGGTCTCACAAATGTTAAAGGAAAACCTGAAGCCAAAACACTCCGTGTAAACATATGCTAAAGGGGAGGTATAATTTTTATTTTATTTTGATTTATTTTAATTTGGCGCTATATATGTAGTTATGAAGGAAAAAATGTTTCTTATCATTTTTTCTCTTTAAAAAAAAATAGGTATGGTTTGTTAAGTCTTTTTTTAAATCCGTAAAACCGGTGAATAGTCTGACATTATTGCCATATACCATATGTGAGTCAGAAAGGCATGCAGGCATCTTCTCCATGCTGTTCCCATTTAGTTTTAGCTCCTTCTCATCCATTTCAACTTTTTTCTCAGGCCCCAGACCTGTTTGTTGGGTCCAGCAGAACTATATTCGGCCTTCCCATTTACTTGCATTGGATTCGATGTTCGACACGAATACACGGATATTAGAAATTTTTTGTGGCGATATTCCCGAATCCGAGTATTTCAGTATTCGTTCATCACTACTTACAAATTTAAATTTTAAAAACTGCTAATTTTCCAAATGTTTCATCAAAATTTGTGATATTGTCAATAATAAAGGCAAATTTTAATAACGTAAATTTGCTGCTAGCATGAAGTAAAAAGTGTCACAAAAAATAATCTGTTACACTAAGATTAATATATCCAAATAAGGTGACATGTCAGATTTAACCCCTTCACGACATGCCCCGTACTAGTATGGAGCATGTCGTGTCTCCCCCTTTGATGTGGGCTCCAGCGGTGAGCCCACATCAAAGTCATGACACGTCAGCTGCTTTATACAGCTGACATGTGAGTGCAATAGCGGCGGGTGGAATCGCAATCCACCTGCCGCTATTAACCAGTTAAACGCCGTGTCAAACGCTGACAGCGGCATTTAACTACTGCATCCGTCCGCGCGGCCGGAAATGCGCGCATCGCCAACCCTTGTCACATGATCGGGGGTCAGCGATGCATCAGCCTAGTAACCAGAGGTCTCCTTGAGACCTCTATGGTTACTGATGCCGGCCTGCTGTGAGCTCCACCCTGTGGTCGGTGCTCATAGCAAGTCTGCAATTCAGCTACATAGGAGCGATCTGATGATCGCTGCTCTGTAGCAGAGCCGATCAAGCTATGCCAGCTTCTAGCCTCCCATGGAGGCTATTGAAGAATGGCAAAAGTTAAAAATAATGTTTTCAAAAACTATGAAAAAAATAAAAAATATATAAAACTTTAAATCACCCCCTTTCGCCCCATCCAAAATAAAACAATAAAAAACAAACATACACATATTTGGTATTGCCGCATTCAGAATCGCCCGATCTATCAATAAAAAAAAGCATTAACCTGATCGTTAAACAGCGTAGCGAGAAAAAAATTTGAAATGCCAGAATTACGGGTTTTTTTGGCCGCCGCAACATTACTTTAAAATGCAATAATGGGCGATCAAAAAAACGTATCTGACCAAAAGTGGTATCATTAAAAACATCAGCACACAAAAAAATAAGCCCTCAACTGACCCGAGATCCCGAAAAATGGAGACGCTACGGGTATCAGAATATGGCACAATTTTTTTTAGCAAAGTTTTTAATTTTTTTTCACCACTTAGATAAAAAATAACCTAGACATGTTTGGTGCCTATGAACTCGTAATGACCTGGAGAAACATAATGGCAGGTTAGTTTTAGCATTTAGTGAACCTAGCAAAAAAGCCAAACAAAAAACAAGTGTGGGATTGCACTTTTTTTGCAATTTCACTGCACTTGGAATTTTTTTCCCTTTTTCTAGTACAAGACATTGTAAAACCAATGGTGTCGTTCAAAAGTACAACTCGTCACGCAAAAAATAAGCCCTCACATGGCCATATTGACGGAAAACTAAAAAAAGTTATGGCTTTGGGAAGGAGAGGAGCAAAAAAACCAAAAAGGGCTGCGTCTTGAGCTGTCAGCAAGTTAGTAACCTTTCTCTATATAAAACCTAGAACTCCAACAACAATGATGATCAAAGGCAATGTTCACGATATAAAACCATAATTTTATTATATAAACACATATAAAAGCATAATATCAAACCTTCAGGAGATACGGACACAAACACATATCTAACACCACCGTCAGTGTTAACGCACAGCGCCACATGACATACAGCTAACACCCATATTGGGTATAAATAGAAGGCAAAAATGTAAAAGGGTACACTACATGCACTGTTGTTATCTGCTCACATAGATTCAAGGAAAATACCATTATTTTAGTAATGCATGAACCTATCACCAAGTTGTCATGGCTGATTTGGGCCAATAAATATATAAAAAGGTATTTTTACCTGTACATGTAACATATTTGGATTCAACAGGCCCCTTGAAAAAGGTGTCCGAAACGCGCGTCGGGGCATACGCGCGCCGCCAGGTGACTGTTCAGCTGTGACGCTAGTTTGGCACGGGTAAATATATCTTTTGACATGTACTGGCCCAAATGGGTCATGATAGCTTGTTGTATTAGGTTCATGGGAATCCAAATATGTTACATGTACAGGTAAAAATACCTTTTTATATATTTATTGGCCCAAATCAGCCATGACAACTTGGTGATAGGTTCATGCATTTCTAAAATAATGGTATTTTCCTTGAATCTATGTGAGCAGATAACAACAGTGCATGTAGTGTACCCTTTTACATTTTTGCCTTCTATTTATACCCAATATGGGTGTTAGCTGTATGTCATGTGGCGCTGTGCGTTAACACTGACGGTGGTGTTAGATATGTGTTTGTGTCCGTATCTCCTGAAGGTTTGATATTATGCTTTTATATGTGTTTATATAATAAAATTATGGTTTTATATCGTGAACATTGCCTTTGATCATCATTGTTGTTGGAGTTCTATGTAGTAGTGGATGATGGGCATTATTTATCCCATTTAAATACATGGTTATAATATATGAGAAATACAATTCAGCACATTACCATGGTTTACAGTCATACATATTTGTGGTTGTCTATATAAAACCTGAAAATCCCATAATCATCTTTGAAGTGCGTTACTTGTACATTTAGGAACAATACAGACATAAAGAAGAAACATATATAAATAAGCAAAAATGAAAACCTTTTGAAAAGTCATGTTATCAAGACTTTTCCTTGTTCTTCATGCAAAACTTCTAAGCAAATAGTAATAGTCACTTTTTATCAAAATCAAATTATTAAAGTATTAACTTTATTTTTATGTATAAGAAGACAAAGTGGACTCTAGAGACAACGGCAAACAAATCTCCCAAGACTTACGACACGTTTCCTTGTGTTATACTATGTATATAAATTTCTGTTCTATCTCATTCATCTGCCCGACGGCCGCACTGCACCACTATTTTGCTGTTCAACATTTCCGTTTTTTCCCACTGGAGTCGTTCTTCACAAAATATTCACTGACATTAATAGAAGAAACGTAAAGTGCAAAACAATATTTGATGTAAGTATTCTAAGGAAATCATTGTGAATCATTGGATGCTAAATTCTACTAAACTGTCTGAAGTACAATGTTTTCTTCTAAAAAAATAAATATAATAATGTATATGTGTTCTGAGGATTTTAGACCTAATTAAGAATTTGACTTTCAAAAAGAAAAATGTGATCTCTGAAATGTAATGGATAATTTTATATTTCTTTCTTTTACAAGCAATGCAATTAAATTTTATGTATGTGTATTTTTGAGCAAACAGAAGTTATAAATTTTGAGTGAAAAAATATATTTGATGCAGTGACACTGCTGTATTTCATTTTACGATTTTGTTTCTTCTAGAATTGTTGGACCGGTCCTGTTTTGACTTATAAGTGAATAACAATGGATTCAAATCATAGGAATTCTAAGGTGCAAAGAAATGTGTAAATCTGTAACTTGTCCCTTTTTTTGGCCTTCCAACGTGGTTTTGTGTTTTACTTTCTTATAACTTTGGATAGTGAAATGAGGTTAGAAAGCCTAAACAATTCAGGTCTCGATTACTTAGGGCTTTCATTCTGATTTTTTTTTGGTGTAAATGAACTCTACATTTACAACAGGATTTTATTTTTTTCCTTTCAAGAGATTTTTTTTTAATTGCATATAAAATTACTTTATTTGTCTTTATATATACAGTGGGGCAAAAAAGTATTTAGTCAGTCAGCAATAGTGCAAGTTCCACCACTTAAAAAGATGAGAGGCGTCTGTAATTTACATCATAGGTAGACCTCAACTATGGGAGACAAACTGAGAAAAAAAAAATCCAGAAAATCACATTGTCTGTTTTTTTATCATTTTTTTTGCATTTTATGGTGGAAAATAAGTATTTGGTCAGAAACAAAATTTCATCTCAATACTTTGTAATATATCCTTTGTTGGCAATGACAGAGGTCAAACGTTTTCTGTAAGTCTTCACAAGGTTGCCACACACTGTTGTTTGTATGTTGGCCCATTCCTCCATGCAGATCTCCTCTAGAGCAGCAGTGGCTTAAAGCTACACTTTAAATGCACTTCGCCATGCATTAAAGATTAGGACCACTTGTCACAAACATTTTTATACAATATATTAGGCTACATTATGTAATCTGTAGTAAAAAAAATTAAGTTTAATCGTGAATTTGAATAATTTGAGAGCTCATTAATTATATCATAGCTAACATTTCTTCTATATGCAGGAGAACAATCTGACTACAATCACAGAATTGTTCCTTTTAGGATTTCAAGTCGGTCAAAGTTTAAGAATTTTCTTATTCAGCTTTCTGCTAGCAACTTACTGGGTGACAATATGTGGGAATCTCCTGATCATCACCCTGGTGTCCACCAGCAAGAACCTCCACACTCCAATGTACTTCTTCATCTCACAATTGTCCCTCAGTGACATCTTGGTGATCTCAGATATTGTCCCTAAGATACTTCACATCCAACTGAATAATGGGGCAACCATTTCTTTTGCTGGCTGCATCACTCAGTTTTATTTTTTAGGTGCCTTAGAAACAGTTGAATGTTTTCTCCTTGGCATAATGTCTTATGACCGATATGTGGCCATCTGTAATCCCCTCCGTTATTACACCATCATGACAACTAGATATTGTGCTATATGGACTGTCATCCTATGGGTATTTGGATTTTCTATTGTTTTGATTTACATCATAACTACAGCAAAACTTACATTTTGTGGCCCAAATATCATTGACCATGTGTTCTGTGACATTCTCCCTTTACTAGAACTTGCCTGCTCCGATACCCACATGGTTCACTTGGAGATTTATTTCATTTGTATTCCAATTGTCTTAGTTCCAACCACAGTCATAGTAGTGACTTACACTTACATTGCTTTGGAAATCTTAAGGATCCCATCTAGTGCCGGCAGACATAAAGCCTTCTCCACCTGTAGCTCCCACCTCACTGTGGTCTCCATATTCTACTGGACAATGTTCAGTGTTTATATTTTCCCATCAAAAGGTCGTACAATCACCACGAGTAAGATCCTATCACTGCTATATACTGTGCTTACCCCTTTGATCAACCCCATTATATACAGTCTGAGAAATAAAGACATCATAAAAGCTGCACAGGATGCAGTTTATAAGTGAATAGTCTAGTAATTTATCAATAATACTGCTTATATCACTAAGACTATGCCTGAATATACTCAGCCAAATTGTTATTCTATACATTGTCTTGCAAAGGTTGATTAAAAATAATATATTATTGAATTATTGATCTTAATAGACATGTCTTTTTTTCAAGTGTGAGTAGTACAGAATGGATTTATGATGGTGGGCAGTGCGGGAACCAAGTGCGCAGTGATTTCGTTTGACAATGTTGCATTAAAGCTCTTTTTCTTGAAGAATTTGCAGGAGCAGGTCTCGTCTGCAGGTATGAAATAGAGCCGAGCACCACATGGTGTGCCTGTAAGTCGTTTATTATTATTTTTGCATTCTCTGTTCTAAGATACACAGCTTACAAGGTGTGATATGTAGAACAAAGAAGAATCAGCAGTGGTGATACGTCCATTGGTCCCAGCGATCACAGGATTGCTAGGGGTGTTCACAGCATAGTATGGCTGCTGTTTTTTAGCTGACTCAAATGAACGTTGCCAGTAGATTGAGTCATGAATGGAAGCTTTTGTAGGCACTCTGCTATAAAACGGAGAATATGTTCCAATGACGCTGACTTTGAGGAACAGTCAGTCTTATTAAAGGAGAGATTCATTGAGCGGGGTTATAGTAGGCGTTCCATCAAGAGGGGCTACAATAGGGCTAAGTATACTACGCGCCATCAGGCTCTATATGGGAGTAAGCCCCAAAAATTCAATCAAAAGGTGAGATTTATAACCCAGTATAATGGCCAAACAGAAATGGTGAGATCGTTGCTCTCTAAATCCTGGGGTATTTTACAATCGGATCCCATTTTGTCACAATACGTAGGCGCAGGCCCGAACATCACATATCGTAGATCCAAGAACTTGGGTGAGTACTTGGTAAAAAGCCACTATGATTTTAAACCAACAATTACCACTTTTTTGGATAATAGTACACCAAAAAATGGTTGTAAAGCATGTGGCAAATGTGTGGCCTGTTCAAATGTAGTACGGGCTGAAACATTCACCGACTCTAGTGGGACTCGGACTTTTAAGATCAAACATGCCATCACTTGCACCACAAAAGCGGTAATTTATCATGCGGTATGCCCATGTTCATTAATTTATGTGGGAATGACAACAAGGCAGTTCAAGGTACGCATTCGCGAACATGTTTGTGGTATAATGGCTGCTAAGAAAGTTGAGGACATATCGAAGCTGAAGACTTTGCCTAAGCATTTTAAAATCCACCATAATAGTGACCCCTCTGGCCTAAAGTTTGTGGGTATTGATACCATCACGTTAAATGAGCGCGGTGGGGAAATTGGTGTGCCACTTGCTAAACTTGAGACCAAGTGGATATGGTTGTTGGATACGGTTACACCAAAGGGGTTAAACGAAAATCTGTGTTTTGCCCCATTCCTTTAAGTTTTACCATCTGATTTTATGTATATTTTAATTTTTGTGTTTTTAATTCTGGCTATTGTTTTTATGTATGTATTATTATTTACAGATTTTTATTTATGTTTTGTTTTTATTTTGTGTTCCTGCTTTTATCTCTAATTTTATTTTTTTGTACTAATTACTCCTATTTTACTACTTTCTTTAGTGATCTACTTACCTGTTTATATGTCCCATCCTGACTCCTGTTGCTGTACGATGCGTCGTCTGTCATGATGTCTGGTGCTCAGGAGAAACTTGGTCTGAGCGGGATTTGCCGGATGGTCCTGTTATAATAAATGTGGATATATTATATATATATATATATATATATATAGAACACAGGGCTATAAAAACGTTATGTCATTATTTAATAACATTATGACAATATGACTGTTGTAATTATGTCCGACTATTATATTATCCCCCATGCCTGTACAGCTCTAATATATTCCCGTTTTCCTGTATATATTTCCTTTTTTTGTATATATTTTTCCTTATTTATATAAGTTTTTTTGTGGAGTAATTCGTCCTGGTCCATCTGGGGTTATTTTGTCTTTTTACTTTCCTTTATCCGCCCCTGCATTACATGGATGGCCTTGCTTTAATAAGGGTTGTGGTTCTCCATCCCTTATTTACTTTCCTTATACTCATCTAGACACGGCTTCTGGTGGTGCGCATGCCCGGTCGGCGTGAAAGCACTCGGCCGTTCCGCGTCTTTGCTGCTATGGAGACGTCGGGTACTCCGCCCCCGTACGTCCGGCGGTATGACGCGGACGGCGGAAGTGCCGGAACGAAGGGACCGCGCATGCGCCGCTGACACCCGGGCCGTGCTGCTAGTTAAGGGGACACTATATAATCGGTGTCCTGGCGCCCTAATAGCCACCCCCCTGATGAAGGATCAATATCCGAAACCCGCGTTGGGGCGCGTTTGCATGAGGACGTAGCTGACCCTGCTGACCTGGCTTATTCAGGTATTGTGTGCTCCCCATTCGCTATATAATAGCCAAAATCATTATCTTGGCTGCTATGGCTCTCTTAACTATTTGCGGACTTTTTTCCGCTTTGATCTAATAGAGAGGCGGCAGCAATTGTTTGTCTTCATTATAGATATCCTATTGCGTACCATCTCTACCGTGTAGGCTATACTGCAATGTGACATCACCTTTTAGTTTTTTAACACTGTATTGGTAATCAGACCAGACTAATCACTTTTTTGTTTTATTAAATATATTGCACATGTAAAATATTTTGCACAATTTGCACTTTAGTATTTCACATTGTGTGATAAATTGGTGTTTGTACTCTTATATATCTATATTGTATTATTATATATTTTTGCACGCTGCACCTTGTCTGTGCAGTTTTAATATATATATACACGGACCGTTTTTTTATTTTAATATACACTGGTAGGGAGCCACACCCCTGGTTTATGTGTATATTGCTGGGGTCAGCTGTGATTTTCATATTTATATACATGTCCTTTTAGATATTTTTTAATAATTACTAATTTTTGTTTTCTCATCGTTCTTGTGCGCACTTTTTATGTAAATTTTAATATACATTATTTTGCCACTATATTTAATAAAGGCGTTTTTCTATATAATTCCTGTCTGGTGTTGTATCTTACTTTTATCCATATATTGGCTTTGGTTGTACCTAACTCTGCTATAAAAACCTGAGAAATAAAAAAAATCATTTTATTATCCAAAAATTAAAATTTTTTACCCCTAAATAGCATTGTAAAATAATACATATTTTCCCACAACAAAGTATTGTGTAACTATGTTAGTAAGAAGAGAAAAAAATGTTCGTTAAGCAAATGTTTTGGGATCAAAACAAAAAAGGTCAGATCATTAACCCCTTACTGACATCTTCCATATATATATGGTTCTGCGGGAAGTAAGTTTCCACAAATCTCTAAACATGCATCATGTGAAGATCATGCAGACCGTCACACCAAGACAGGCGGAGTGAGGTTAGTGAATCCACTTGACCACAGAAGATGCTGTGGAAGCTGAATCCAAGGAACCATGCAGAAAAGCATGTCAGATGAATTCCAAGGCTTTATTTAGACTCTTATACAGGAGAGCCTGCAAGGGAGAACCCTCTGGTCTGAAACACCAAATTCCCCTGAGGGGGATCCGTCGAACGAACCCCTATAATAGGGATTTACCCGGAACAACCAGGGAGGCCCAAGTGCAACAGTTCCAAGACCAGGGAAACAGACCACAGAGGAACAGAAGAACTGAGAGGAGGTGTGTTTTCGGGAGGCCCTGCTGTACATCTCTTCAAAGGGGTATGTTTAAATTTTGGCAGGTCATGCATTCACTGCATAGGCAAACAGCATTGGAGACCCACTTCCTAATAATGGGGACATTGATTTAAGGGGACCCTCCTGTACGTCTCTTCAAAGGGGCATTGGGTTGCGTCCAAATTTTGGGCAGCCCTGCCCCTCACTGCATGTGCAATAGCAGTATAGAAGACCCACTGTTTAATAATGGGAACAGCAAAGCATAGCCGGCTGATGGCTCTGTAAGAATAGTGAGGGTTTACTGCTGGCCCTTTAAGAATAGTAAAGGCCATCTGATGGCCCTATAAAAATAAGCTTTGTGATTTTCAATGTTTCAATTCCCTCCTTCAAAAATGAATCAGGATGTGTCTAATAATGTGTCACACACCACATGGCCAGATAAGGTTGTAAAGCGTTAAAATAACATTTCCCAGTGAATGCATTTGTCTTGTTTGAAACCAATGCTAAAGTTCAAAAACGCATCAAAAACGCTATGTGTGAACATAGCCCAAGGTGTGGAGGAGCATTTTTGGTTATTAATTTAGCCCTATATGCAAGTCATTACTCTGGAAAGGATGTTCCTTAACATATTTCTCAGGAAAAACCATTTTGGTTTCATTTCTGTATGTTTTATTGTGAGTCTGTAAAAGTGGCGTAAGACTTTGACAACATTTTTCACAGCAGTGACCTGGGAGTCAGAAATGCTTCCAGGGGTCTTCCCCATGCTGTTCCCATGTCATTTGAGCACTGTTCCCATCGATTTCCACAATTACTTGTCCCTCAGAAGACTGCCGCAGGGGTCCGCCTGAAAAATGCTAGAGTTTCCCATAGACTTACATTGGGCTCATTGCTTGGGTCGAGCACCCGATCCTTCCAATTTGCTCGACTCCAGCAATGAGCACCTGAACATTTTAGTGCTTGCTCATCACTAGTGATGAGCGAGTATACTTGGGTTGCTTGGGTTTTCCAGAGCACGCTCAGGTGGTCTCCGAGTATTTATGACTTCTCTGAGATGTAGTTTTCCTTCAGCAGTGGATGATTTACGGCTGCTAGCCAGCCTAAGTACATGTAGGAGTTGCCTGGTTTCTAGGGAATCCTCACATGTAATCAAGCTGTCTAGTAGCCACAACTTATTCAGCTGTTGCAAGGAAAACTAAATCTTCAAGCAGTCATAAATACTCGGAGACCACCCGAGCGTGCTCGGGAAAACCCAAGCAATGAGTACACTCGCTCATCACTACTTTTCTCTAGTCCTTACCATTCATCGTTTCCGGTGAGGTCCAGTGTTGAGTGTGCAAATGCAGCGCCCCAGAGTCCTGGTCATTGCAGTACTGATGCTCC
The DNA here is from genome assembly GCF_051348905.1 of Ranitomeya variabilis. Taxonomy (NCBI): domain Eukaryota; kingdom Metazoa; phylum Chordata; class Amphibia; order Anura; family Dendrobatidae; genus Ranitomeya; species Ranitomeya variabilis. The sequence goes on along the minus strand of NC_135236.1, from coordinate 23,070,050 downwards.
GCCGCTAAGGGGGGCTATGGTACGTCTGATGGCACTGAAGGAGTTCATCTGACCAGGTATCATAGACACCAATACACTTCACAGTCTGGCCTCCAGGGGGAGCTAAGGGTGCTATGTATTAGGCCACTCCTCACAATCTGGTAAAACTGGGGGTTAGATAGGAAGTTAGACCGAAAGCTGACTGGGTTGGAACCAGGCAACATCCTGTGGCAGAGGGTGTTGCAGGGGAAGATTCAGGGGGGTCCCTGTCAGGGGTGGGATCCTGACAGAGGCCTAGCGAACAGAAGGAACGTTACGGGACCGCGCCTGCACTTCATCGCGGCGGTACCCCAAGAAAGGACAAGAAGTATTGTGCTGAGTGAGAAACGAGATCAACGCAACAAGGAGAATCATCAGTAGGAGTCGTGCTGTAAGATGAGGCAACATCCTACTGAGGCACGCAGCCGGTGGCCGGAAACGCTGAGGAAGTATTGAGCTCCAGGCCTTACTTCAAACCTACGGCAGGACAGTCAGTTATAGGCGGGCTGTCTCACTCAAATCACCTAAGCAGACATAAGGGGCAATAGTTGGAGAGGGGCGACTCTAGGGTCCCAGGAGACCTCCAGGCCTACCCGTCATATGGGTGCATCCTAGCCATATCATCTGGGGGACGAAGAAGAACATCAGAATTAGTTGTGAGGGAACTTCAGAAACAGACACAACAGTTGTGAGGACTATCCCGTGGTGCTAAGCAGGGAAGGACTACAACACACAAGCGCTAGAAGGTAGGCACAGATTTCCACCAAAGGGAACTCTGGAGGTGCCATCGGACTGGCCGGTCTCAGACAGCCCTGTTAACCGTATTCCGGATTGAGGATCCAGAAGCATTCAGTAAAGAGGTAAAGAGACTGCAACCTGGTGTCCTCGTTATTCACCGCGACCTGCACCACACCACAACATCATCACTCTCCATCTTCACTGGACGCCCCTCAGCAGGGTCACGGACCGAGTCTAGCCACCGTGACAACCCCAGAACTGAGACAGAAAGGCCCAGTACCGGGTACCACTCAGCCCTGCGGCAGTGGGGGCGCTCCACAAAGGCCCCTCATTGAAAGGAGGGTACTGTCACGATCCATTTTTGGATTCATGGCAGCTCTGGTTCCACTATGATTTCAATTAAGCTTTTTTTCCTTTCAGGACCAACAGGAGTTAATATCAGTTTCCCTCACTGGCAATCTGTTGTATCTGCAGAGTTGTCAGGTCAGCTGATGTGGGTGGTTACCACTCCAACCATCCTTTAAATGGTCACTGGATGCATCAGCTGACTGTTGGTGATAGAGCAATCTAAAGTGACCAAGCCTGGAGTAAGGAGCTTGCTGACTGCTGTGGTTTATCAGCTGGTTTTGTGAGTTTTGATCCAGGTGCCTTTATTCTGCTGTGCAGTGCTTTGCAGCAGAGGAGGTTGTAAGCTAAGTTGTGTTATTACCTTGTTTTTCTCGTGTTTGCCACTGTTCTCTGTGTTGTACCATCTGCAGTGTTGAGGCTAGCGTCCTTACCAGCCATGGCACTGGCAAGGGCAGTGTATGGTGACAGAGAGTGATGAGGTTCCTGATGGCGGTGGGGGGAAGTACCCACTTAGGATGTTAGGAGAGTGCAGGGTCAGGTTTGAGCAGGAGGTTTTCATTCCTAATTTCCCTATTGGTAGGGCCTTTCTCAACCCTACTTTACTTTACTATCCCGTTCTGTAACGTGCCACTAACTGACCGACTCCCTCGTGGGGTCACTTTATATATCTTGACAGCTGTAGTCTCTTGTACTTTGTACAAATAGGGGTGTGGCTCCATTTCTGAGCTTAGTATTTAATTTTTATAGCTGCCTATGGATAGGTGTGTCAGTCCTGACCCTAGCTTTGCCCTTATAAACATTAAACTATGTGACAACACAGCATTTATTCTTAATTATGCCTGACATATTATTCAGCATGTGAAGAGAGATAAGCCATTGTTCCTAGGAACCTGAAAGTTGAAACAAAAATAAAAAACGACCATATCCCACACCTGTCCCTCGTTCTGTCCCATGTATTAATCCATGTCTGAGGGATAAACAGTTTTCAACCTGAATGGTGCCAAGATGCAACCTACAGGGGAATAAGTTGCTGAGATTGCTGCATCAGTGACTTAGAGGTGATCACATCGAGGTTACTGCTTGCCACTGGATGGATGGACGAGGGATGGATGGAAAGAGGGAGGGAGGGATGGCTGGATAAAGGATAGCTGGATGAGGAATAGATTGATGAGGGATGGATGAAGGATGGATGGAGAGATGGAGGTATGGCTGGATGGATGAGGGATGGATAGTTGGAGGGATGGATGTGTGAATGAGGGATTTATGGATGGATGGATGGATGGATGAGGGATGGATAGATGGATGAGTGATGGATGGAGGGGTGGCTAGATGGAGGGATGGAGGTATGGCTGGATGGATGAGGGATGGATAGTTGGAGGGATGGATGTGTGAATGAGGGATTGATGGATGGATGAGGGATGGATAGATGGATGAGTAATGGATGGAGTGGTGGCTAGATGGAGGGATGGCTGGAATCCATAGTGCTTTACACCATAATCCATCTGTGTGACATATGCCCTTCAGTATGAGTAGTGGCATCATGCCAGAATGCTTGAAGGAAGAATGAGCTGCAGCGAGCAGGCCGATGAACTGCTGTGATCACCACTAGGACAATGAGGAAATGTCTTACTGTGCAGAGGTGAGCTCACAGTGAGAAATATCTCCAGATGAACTGCGGCGAACTCAGCTCTGCACTGTGAGACTTTTTATCACCGTGCAACCGTTGATCTTATCACATTTCATTGGCTCGGCTGGGAATGCAGCCTCATTTACCATTAACCTCAATGATGTAATTGAAGGACTTTTTTCTCTCTGTGTCTTTATTTTCAATATAACTGTAGGATTAGTAATGGAAAGTTGGCTTATATATGCCTCTCCATTACTAAGCCATGGGCTTGATGTCACCAGACAATACAAATGTGACATCAACCTCACAAATATGGACCCCACTTGCCACCTCTAAAGGGCAAATGGGAAGAGCCGAGCATAGAACCAGAATTTTCTGGGTCGCTGCAGGCTGCTGTTTTTAGGCTGGGGGGCCAAGATCCATCGCCCCTTACCAGTCTGGGAATTCCAGCCCCCAGTTGTATGCTTTAGCAAGGCTCGTTGAGAAAAATAGGGGTACTTCATGATATTATTTGTTAAAAAAATGTAAAAAACATTTTGGGGACCCCTCGATTCTTGATAACTAACCTTGCAAACGTTGACAGCTAAGAGTTGCAACCCCAAGCTGTCAGTTTTTCCAGGCTGACTATCAAAAATGCATCCCAAACCATTTTTTTTTATTTATAACACAGATGCTGGCTGGCGAATACTCCTGTTAGAAACCGGGATTCTCCTGCTGCACAGGATAGATCCCAAGCCTTGTCTGTCCCACAGGTCTCCCATTCAGGTTCGACAGCTGCAGGTGCTGCTGAGCATAGACATTAGTCCCAGCATCTTGCTTAGGCTTGTGGTGTATGCTTGGTTACTGCTGGCTCTCCAGCTAAACCCTTAGTAACCAGTAGTATTCAGGTGCAGTCCAGCACCGTACTGAGCACGTCAATGAGGTGGCATCTTCTCATTCATGGTCAGACGTCAGCTGCTCTGGGATGTGACAGTGCCGGATTGGTCCACAGGCAAGGTCCTGTCCGACTGGACGTGAGCCTAGTGTATAAAAGGCTCTCAGAGGCGCATGCTAGTGCACCAGTATCACCTTTGTGTGGCAGTTTCCAATGGATACTCTACCAATCTGTCTGCATGTCTTGTGTGAACCAATAAGAAAAAAGCACCAAAAGAACCAAGAGTATAAAATAAAAACAACTTTATTAAATACAAAATAATACAAAGAGAAACCACAGGACAAATGACAGGGAACACACCATGGAGGCGGCACCACAAAGAACAGCAGGTAAAACTAAATGAAGAGCATCACAAAAAGCCTAGAAAAGATGCACCACGATTGTATAAGTATACCCATATGCCAATGTGACTCAGTAGTAGGGAGGCACAAATAGAAAAAGGCTATAAGACTGAAGAATAACGGATGCAAACAAAGTAACAATAAACAAGTTGTATTACCTGCGGGACCGTGATGCCACCCACCCCAACGCCGCGTTTCGGCCTCGTGCCTTCTTCCGGGGGTATGGCATCATCAATAAGAGCCAGCGTTTTATGTGTAAGAGGAACCAATCCAGAGCGCCGTTACAAAAAAGACCCATGTAGCGGCGCATGCGCAAGTCGGCCTCCAGAAAGCAGAGCGACACAGAGGGCGTCAAGCAAGGCCGGGGAACGCGTCACCAAGAACCGCCCACATGCGATCACATGAGCGGCGGCGTCGCCGGACCCCAGACAAGCCTATGAGACGCCGCCGGCGTCGCCCGGCAACAGAACGCCGACGCGCATGCGCACAGGATCAGGTAAGTATAATAAGAGCGGCGCTCAAGGAAAGAAAAACGCTGGTTAAAAAAACCCTAGCCAATGTTAAAATTAGATAAAATTAAAAACATTGCGGACCAGAAAGCTAAAGGGAATAACCCTATAAATGTGCAGCATGATAAAGTGCAAAGTGCAAAAATGTGAACTAAGTACCCCACTAAAAGGTACATTAGAGACTACGAAATACAAGTCAATAAGACTGATATACAAGAGCAATTGCTATCACACATACAAAAGTGATGACGTCAATACTACAGCATAAATACAAAAAAATCAATACATATATAAGAATGGATGATCCATAGATAAGATGCTGTAATCTTCAAAACAGGTGATATTCCACATATTTAAAAAAGAAGAAGTGCAGAAACAAGGGGTCGCAATATTGATGATCCAAAAGACCTAATCTAAAAAGAATAAAATGATAACACAAGGGTTAAAATAAGTAACACAGAACGAGATACCAATTAAAAAGCGTGCTAAAAAATGATCAAGGAGATGGATAGATTAAAGAAAAGGGGCAAAACTAAGGCTTTCATTGAGACCCAAAGGATGTAATGTCTGGAGTCTCCATATCCATCGCGCCTCTTTCTGCGCTAGATGGCGGCTGAGTTTGCCACCACGTAAGTCGACAATCAGATGGTCAATGCCCTTAATCCTGAAGCCTGAGGGGTCACATGAATGATATAATTTGAAGTGTCTAGGAATGGTTTTAAGACACTCCGCATTCTCCACCTTTGCAGCCGCCAAAATGTCACATAGTCCATGAGCCAAGAACCAAATTTGACGATATCGGTACCAAGCGGAGTGACTAATTCTCTTTGGTATTTTTAGGTAGATGCATGTCTGTAGTTTATTTTTTGATATGATAGCCCTTACATATACGTAGCTTATTAACCCCTTCAGCCCTAGGCCTATTTGTACCCAAGTGCCTAAGCCAATCTGACCTGTGCCACTTCATGGGCTAATAACTTTGGAACGCTTTCACCTATCCAAGCCATTCTGAGATTGTTTTCTCGTGACATATTGTACTTCACGTCAGTGCTAAATGGGAGTCAATATATTTTACCTTTCTATATAAAAAAATGCTAAATATTCGGAAATTTTGGAAAAATCGGCAATTTTTTAACTTTGAAATTCTCTGCTTTTTACAAAAATACTGATACCCCCCATAATAGTTATTAATTTACACTCCCCACATGTTTACTTCATATTGGCATCATTTTGAAAATGAAACCTTATTGTTTTACGACGTAATAGGGCTTATAGTTTTATGCGCAATTTTTCACATTTACAGCAAAACCCACTTTTCAAAGGACCAAGTCACTTCTGAAGTCACTTTAAGGGGCTTACATAACAGAAACCACCCATAAATTACCCCATTTTGCAAACTACACCCCTCAAGCTGTTCAAAACTCATTTTTAAAAACTGTTAACCCTTTAGGTGTTCCACAGGAATTTTAGCATGAGCCAAGAACCAAATATGACGATATCGGTACCACCCGGAGTGACTAGATGTAGTATTTGTAACAAAATTTAATCCAAGTTATGTAAATACACACTGAACATGTCATGTGCATATATATATATATATATATATATATATATATATATATATATATATATATATATATATGTTACTCCATAATATCTTCAACATCGGACTCTGAATCTGACTGTTGTTCTACTGGCTCGTCTTCAGTACCCTTGTTCTGGCATGTCTGTAATCTGCACATGTCTGTGCACTTCAGGCCATTGCTGAGGCAAGTACACTGAGGAAGTTCACATGACCGCACACACTTGCAGGACAGTAGCTGTATAATAGCTTCTGGTGCTGGTGCCCCTTGCATCCACTTGACAACAAGCTTTCCGTCGTTATCTATCATCCAACCGCAGTCTGTTGGGTTTGCAACCCATGGCTGGCTCTGCAGACTTCTCCTCCAGATCGCAGCCTGGTAGTTTGCACGCAGTGCATGCATGAAAAGGCAGTCCTGGCAAGGAGGGAGTTGACTTGACTCTACCACTCCACGTCTGGCACAGAACAGCTGATAACGGAGCCTGTTTACCTCAGTTGTTTGGGTAGTTGGCAGGTACATGTGGCAGGTGATTTCCTGTAACTTCTCAAAAAGTTCGGTAGACACTTCCCATGAACGACCAACTTCCTGAAAGGCATCCTGGTATGTCTTGTTCATCTTCAACTGCTTGAGTGTCGTCATCTTCCCACGGCCAGCGAATGCACTGACGGTGTCACAGCCTGTAAATGCATGCATACCAATCAATGAATCACATACGCTGCCTCCCAATGTTCGGCTCAGAGTGGTGATATCCAGGAATCTTGTCCGGTTCTGTGTACCGCATTTCTGGAACAGGTGGGATGGGATTTTGTGGCACATGCCCAGACACAGGACCATGACATCAGTATCCTCCGAAGTGATGATGACCGACTTGTAACCAGATTCTGCTGCATGAAGAGCATGGAGAAGGAGGCGTGTGTCTGCTTCTTCTTGATTTGACTTAAGGTCAGCAGCCTCTTCCCACTGTTCTTTGGTGATCTTAAAGCAGAGCTGCTCACATGTGACATACAGCTCCTTCTCCTCAAGCTTCTCCCTGTGGTGTTTCGCCTTCCATTCTTCTACCAGAAACTTTATGAGACTTGCCTTGTTGGAGGAACTACTTAGAAGCTTTTTCCACTGCTGGATGTTGTGCCCATGTTGAATGTTCTTGAAATGGATCCCTGTGCCTTCATATCTGTTGACTCTTTCTGTATCTTTGATGGATGTCTCCTTGTAGACGTCAAAGACAATATCAATGCGCTTGCTCTTAGCACCCTCATGGATAGCGCGACTCATTGCTGTGCCTGCTAGCTGGCCAAATGTTGCATTGTTTCCCTTCAGTTTCTGAACCAGGCTCATCCCATCAATGATGGTTGCAGAGGGCTCGGGGATCACTTCTGCAGGACGAGCATTCCTCTCCAACTCCCTTGCGAGGGCAGCCTTGTTGGTCTTGCGGATAGACCCATCACCATTGGCAAGTGCCCATGGCAATGGACCCAGGGGATGAGTCAAGACATCACTCATTTGTAGCTTTCTGTTCTCAGCTACAAGTATCATCTGGCCAAATAGGTTTCTGTCAGCCTTCAAAATTACCTCCTTGCCAAGACCTTGTCTGCGTGTCTTCATTTGGATGTTAGAGAACGTTTTAAGTTTGTTCTTCGTCATCTTGTCATGAAACAATGTAGTTGGCTTATCGGTACCCAAACGCTCATCCTTGAATGTTTGATATGCATCCTCTCCTATACTGTATGCCCCTTGAAGGTCTTTGGCTACATCTGGTGGTGCTACAGTCGCTGTTGACAAACTGATAAGTTCACCATTATGCTCTTTGTTGAAGGGGTTCACCCAACCTGTCTCCAGCAGTTGAACGAAAGATTGGACATCGGCTTCATCTCTTCTAATCCTAGACACCTGTAGGTCTGAATGGCTGAAGTCAGTATATTGTTGGCCTACCAGGGCCCTCAGCTGCCTCAAGTACATACTGCGGTACTCTGATGTCAGGTAGAACCTGGAAACAGCTCCAACTTTGAGGCTGAAGCCTTTTGTGCCCCCTGGTGTCTGGGTGTCTTTGTTGATTGTCTCTTCAATGGTCTGGTCCACAGGAATTCGTCCAAAAGGATTCTTGCTACCGATCTGGACCGAAAAGCCACCTTGCATGAAGTATTCATGGACCTCTGGGTGTTCTATGGGCACCACATGGGCGAAACACCACAGGGAGAAGCTTGAGGAGAAGGAGCTGTATGTCACATGTGAGCAGCTCTGCTTTAAGATCACCAAAGAACAGTGGGAAGAGGCTGCTGACCTTAAGTCAAATCAAGAAGAAGCAGACACACGCCTCCTTCTCCATGCTCTTCATGCAGCAGAATCTGGTTACAAGTCGGTCATCATCACTTCGGAGGATACTGATGTCATGGTCCTGTGTCTGGGCATGTGCCACAAAATCCCATCCCACCTGTTCCAGAAATGCGGTACACAGAACCGGACAAGATTCCTGGATATCACCACTCTGAGCCGAACATTGGGAGGCAGCGTATGTGATTCATTGATTGGTATGCATGCATTTACAGGCTGTGACACCGTCAGTGCATTCGCTGGCCGTGGGAAGATGACGACACTCAAGCAGTTGAAGATGAACAAGACATACCAGGATGCCTTTCAGGAAGTTGGTCGTTCATGGGAAGTGTCTACCGAACTTTTTGAGAAGTTACAGGAAATCACCTGCCACATGTACCTGCCAACTACCCAAACAACTGAGGTAAACAGGCTCCGTTATCAGCTGTTCTGTGCCAGACGTGGAGTGGTAGAGTCAAGTCAACTCCCTCCTTGCCAGGACTGCCTTTTCATGCATGCACTGCGTGCAAACTACCAGGCTGCGATCTGGAGGAGAAGTCTGCAGAGCCAGCCATGGGTTGCAAACCCAACAGACTGCGGTTGGATGATAGATAACGACGGAAAGCTTGTTGTCAAGTGGATGCAAGGGGCACCAGCACCAGAAGCTATTATACAGCTACTGTCCTGCAAGTGTGTGCGGTCATGTGAACTTCCTCAGTGTACTTGCCTCAGCAATGGCCTGAAGTGCACAGACATGTGCAGATTACAGACATGCCAGAACAAGGGTACTGAAGACGAGCCAGTAGAACAACAGTCAGATTCAGAGTCCGATGTTGAAGATATTATGGAGTAACATATATATATATATATATATATATATATATATATATATATATATGCACATGACATGTTCAGTGTGTATTTACATAACTTGGATTAAATTTTGTTACAAATACTACATCTAGTCACTCCGGGTGGTACCGATATCGTCATATTTGGTTCTTGGCTCATGCTAAAATTCCTGTGGAACACCTAAAGGGTTAACAGTTTTTAAAAATGAGTTTTGAACAGCTTGAGGGGTGTAGTTTGCAAAATGGGGTAATTTATGGGTGGTTTCTGTTATGTAAGCCCCTTAAAGTGACTTCAGAAGTGACTTGGTCCTTTGAAAAGTGGGTTTTGCTGTAAATGTGAAAAATTGCGCATAAAACTATAAGCCCTATTACGTCGTAAAACAATAAGGTTTCATTTTCAAAATGATGCCAATATGAAGTAAACATGTGGGGAGTGTAAATTAATAACTATTATGGGGGGTATCAGTATTTTTGTAAAAAGCAGAGAATTTCAAAGTTAAAAAATTGCCGATTTTTCCAAAATTTCCGAATATTTAGCATTTTTTTATATAGAAAGGTAAAATATATTGACTCCCATTTAGCACTGACGTGAAGTACAATATGTCACGAGAAAACAATCTCAGAATGGCTTGGATAGGTGAAAGCGTTCCAAAGTTATTAGCCCATGAAGTGGCACAGGTCAGATTGGCTTAGGCACTTGGGTACAAATAGGCCTAGGGCTGAAGGGGTTAATAAGCTACGTATATGTAAGGGCTATCATATCAAAAAATAAACTACAGACATGCATCTACCTAAAAATACCAAAGAAAATTAGTCACTCCGGGTGGTACCGATATCTGGCCCGGCTCATGGACTAACATACATGCTCACGTGTTCTAACTTTAAGGGTACGTGTAGTGAGCCCGATGTAAATTTTATTGCATGGGCAAGTTCCATGATACACCACCATTGTGGTTTGGCAGTTGATCGTGTGTGTGATGGTAAATTCACGGCCATCTGATGCCGAAAAATGCGTAGCAGAATCAATGTTAGGGCACGCTATGCACTTCCCGCATGGTCTGCAACCCCATCGAGAATGACCAGGTGCACTGGAAAAAATAGGAGGTGGCGTTATTGGTTTCAAATAACTCCTAACGAGGTGATCCCCTAAATTTTTAGATCTCCGTGCTGTAACAGATGGATATAAGGGCAGATATTGTCTTAAGATAGGATCCGCGAGCAAAATGGGCCAGTACTTAGCCAGAACATTAGACATCTCCCCCCACCTGGAGTGGTACTGTGTAACGAATCTGACCTGATTTGTACTCTTAACCGATCTGGAGGAGAAGAGGAGTTGTTGGCGGTCTGAATACTTTGCTCTGTTGTACGCTTTTTTGATGCATCTTTTACTATAGCCTCGATCCATGAAACGGTTTTTCAAGTCCTCAGCTTGGATTTCAAAAGACTCCTCAGTGGTACAGATTCTTTTCAGCCGAAGAAATTGTCCTGTAGGAACAGCTCTTATCACATGGGGTGGGTGGGAAGATGAAGCATGAAGTACTGCATTCACAGATGTTTCCTTACGGAAAACACTGGTCAGGAGTAAGCCATCCACATTCCTCTCCACCAAGACATCCAAAAAATCAATACGAGAAAAATCATGTTTATAAGTTAGATGAATATTCAATGAATTGTCATTCAACTCCTGTACAAAAGATCGTAACTCAACCGAAGTCCCCCGCCAGATCAGGAAAATGTCGTCGATGTAGCGGGCCCAAAATACGACCCGCTCCATCGACGAGACCCGATCCGACGAGAACAGATCCCTCTCCCACAGCCCCAGGAACAGATTTGCATACGAGGGCGCACAAGCCGCACCCATCGCTGTCCCCTGGAGCTGCAGGAAGAAGGATCCGTTAAAAAGAAAAAAAAAAAATTATGTGTCAGGAGGAAATCCAAAAGAATAGACAAAAAATTGATGTCATTGGTGGAGAGGCTTGTCATGGCGAGAAAATATGAAACTGCCCTCAAACCATCCCTGTGGCGAATATTGGTGTACAATGACTCAACGTCACACGTGACGAGGAGCATGTCCTCGTCAACATGGACGGAGTCAATCTTTTTCAAGAAATCTGATGTATCCTTTAAATAGGAGGGTATAGTCTCCACAAGGGGCTTGAGGAAAGAGTCGAGATATTTCCCAATGTTCTCCGTAAGTCCACCCACCCCAGAGATGATCGGCCTACCTGGAGGTGATTGAAGTTGCTTATGGACCTTGGGCAAAAGGTATAATGTCGGTATACAGTGATCATGACCCAAAAGGATATCCCGGACCTGTGTTGTAATTATCCCCTCTAGTACCGCTTTGTTCAGGATCTTGGCCAATTCTTCTCTAAATGAAATTAGAGGGTTGAATGTTAGTCGCTTATAGCACTTCAAGTCCTTGAGAAGGCGTTGTGCCTCAGCCAGGTACAATTTAGTCGGCCAGATCACAATATTCCCCCCCTTGTCCGCAGGCTTGATAACCACATCCTGAAATTGTTTAATACGTTTCAAAGCCTGAATTTCATTGAATGATAAATTACCATAACTAATATTAGTCGGTATCATGTCAAACTCGCGGGAAACCAGCTTGACAAAAATGTCGACATTTGGACAAAGGGACAAGGGGGGGAATTTCCTGGATCTAGGGCGCAACGAGGAAGGTACCTTAGCCAGCGAGGGATTCAAGTGTTCACGTGCCAACTCCTCCAAGTCTTGTAGTGCTAGTTGTTCTTCCGGTAAAGGGAATGCTCGTTGGATATCCTCATTATGGTGCCACTTCTTAAATAAAAGGGAGCGTGCAAACATATGTAGATCCTTCAGAGCTAAAAAAGGATCAAACCGCATACTTGGTGAAAATGTTAGACCCTTAGAAAGAACAGAAATTTCAACAGAGTTCAAAACATGGTCTGAAAGATTTATTACCTTAGGAGTATTATTCATTGAGGGCTGGCTCTGGCCCTGTGCATTCTGACCGTATTTATTCTTGCGCGTCTTTCTTTCCCATCTACGTCTACCATTATTCCCAAATCGGGTTTGCATAGGATGTAGGGGGGTATCAGAAACATCTCCAGACGAAGAGGCCGAGGATGCAGAGGGAGATCTCTGTCTCTTGCCAGGAAGATTAATACGTCTCCATCTATACATGGTTTTGTTTTGGAAGTCTGTTGTATCACGGAGTAATTTCTTAGCATGAGTAGTTTTGATTTGAGTCTCCCACTCCACAGAGCTCTTATCTATAGCAGTATCAAATGCTGAAATGGCATCAGTACCTGCCAATTTCTTAAAGTTGGAATACAAGTCATCAATTTCTGTCTCAAGTATCACCAAAGAATCTTTTTCAAACTTCACCAAAAGTTCCATAAATTGAGTAGATGCTCTACTACACACCTCTTCCCAACTATCAATGAACTGATCGTCAGATATCGGAAAAGAGGGAAAAATCTGTATCCGCAACCCACGCGGTATAAGATTCTTCCTAAGGTAATTCTCTAAGAAAGCCTTGTTCCACCATAGTTTCGTACGTTTATACATTAATTTCTTAATTTGGGTTTGTATTTTATTCACATCTCCTCGATCATCGATAAGCACACTCGATGGATCCCTGTCAAAAACCTGGGCAACTGCAGACTGCCAGGTAGCGTCTCTAGAGCGGTAGTCCATCCTGATAAAAAAACAACACTGTGAAAACCACAGCAATAATTAGTATATGAATCCAAGAACAAAATATACACACCACACCTGAATAATGGAAGGGGTGTCAGGGTATGTATAGTAAGGTTCAGTGCCAAGGACATGTGAACCAATAAGAAAAAAGCACCAAAAGAACCAAGAGTATAAAATAAAAACAACTTTATTAAATACAAAATAATACAAAGAGAAACCACAGGACAAATGACAGGGAACACACCATGGAGGCGGCACCACAAAGAACAGCAGGTAAAACTAAATGAAGAGCATCACAAAAAGCCTAGAAAAGATGCACCACGATTGTATAAGTATACCCATATGCCAATGTGACTCAGTAGTAGGGAGGCACAAATAGAAAAAGGCTATAAGACTGAAGAATAACGGATGCAAACAAAGTAACAATAAACAAGTTGTATTACCTGCGGGACCGTGATGCCACCCACCCCAACGCCGCGTTTCGGCCTCGTGCCTTCTTCCGGGGGTATGGCATCATCAATAAGAGCCAGCGTTTTATGTGTAAGAGGAACCAATCCAGAGCGCCGTTACAAAAAAGACCCATGTAGCGGCGCATGCGCAAGTCGGCCTCCAGAAAGCAGAGCGACACAGAGGGCGTCAAGCAAGGCCGGGGAACGCGTCACCAAGAACCGCCCACATGCGATCACATGAGCGGCGGCGTCGCCGGACCCCAGACAAGCCTATGAGACGCCGCCGGCATGTCTTGTGTGTCTATCTATCCTTGGGACTGTACACATAGGCAGGCAGCTAGCATCAGTGGTGGCAGTTAGCCTTCGGCTTAGCATCTTGTCCCTATGTGTCTGTGGATAGCACAGTAGAGTTCCAGAGCAACCACAACCCTAGTCAGAGTATTGTGCAGAGTATCTGGTTCGCTCCTGTGTGCAAGTGACACAGCTCAGTTGCAGATCATCTCTTTCATTTCTGTGTGCGAGTGACACAGCTCAGTTGCAGAGCATCTGTTCCATTTCAGTGTGCGAGTGACACAGCTCAGCTGCAAAGCATCAGTTTTGCTTCTGTGTGCGAGTTCAGTTTATGTGCTGTTCACATTGAGTGGCGTTCAACTGATTGTTTACTGGTAATTGCTCGCCATGTATTCAGTCATTTTACACTAGCAGCAGTTTTCCATCTCTGCACGGTGGACCCCGGGTTGCGATTATGTTTCTTTGTTTATTTTATTTAGCGCAATCAACCAACCCTAACAATTCCCATCAGCCGCTGCCTGCTCTTGCTGTTTTTTTCAGCAGCTGTAGACTGATGGGAGCATTAGTGACCTCAGCCAATGCCAGTGACTGTAGGTAAACTCTATATCTTGGATCACAGTTGCAAGCTCATGCTGTCATTTGATAGCGTGGGAACCGCTGCTTTCTTACCACCAGTAATGATTTTACCATCGATCAGAAGCAATGTTTACCCTCTGTCATGCACATTACAGCATGGCAAACACTGTATGTTCGGGCCCCTCATGCAAGTACCCAAACCCAAACTTTTTTTTCCACTGGATGGCCAAATCTGCTGGTCCCGAAAATCCAGGGGTCTGTTTATCTCTAATAACAATCTATCATTGGAACCAAACCCTGTTTTCTTTGTTTATCTACTAACTAGAGAAGTGCAAATGTGTTGTAAAAATAATCACCAAACATAAACTCAGCACAAATATGGCACATTCAAATTTGTGAACGTTTGCACAAGCAAATTTTTCTAAAATCGGTAAAAACCAGTAACATTAAGTAAAAAGTGCGGGAAAATATTTGCGTTGCCACCAAAGTATTTATAGCACTTTAGCTAGCATAGTCATAGTGTATGATGAGTGTTGGGAACGTGTTTAATGATCATAGGAAATGGGGAGAGCTCAGAGGAGTGGAGTACTTCTAAATAGTGTTGAGCGAGTTTGTTCGAAAAATTATAGCCAAACATAAATTCGCCACATTCGGATTCGTGATTGGAAACACTAACAAAATTTTATAAAATTGGAAAAAATGAAAATATTTGGTAAAAAGCACAGGAAAATATTTGCGTTGCCACAAAAGTATTTATAGCACTTTGGCTAGGATAATGGTGGTATATGATGAGTGATAGGAATTTGTTTGATGAGGGTAGGGGGTTTATAGAGCTCAAAGGCATAGCATGCTTGTAAACTGTAATTTTTTTTCTAACTTTATGTGTGTACATTGCGACTAGCCAATCAAGGCGAAGGAAATATCCACAATGTCCTGACACAACAGTTTGTGTCATTGGCTGCTAAAATCACATGTGCCTCTCAATGTAAAGAGTGGACATCTTGCTTTAGTACAATTTTGACACTGTAACAGCGCAGAGAGGCTGCTCCTGATGCTGGCAGTGTTGGCAGCTAGATTTTAGGTAGTTAGGTAGGTGGTGGTTTATTAGTCAGATAGTTTAACTAGCTAGTGTCCAGTGTGGCTGTGAAAATGACCTTCCAGCATATTTTCTTTGTGCAATTAATGAGTTCCATAGACAAAGAAATCAGGGCACATTTCATACAAGTGTGTTGTGCACTGCGTCTGTTGTGCTCCATGCATGAGTAGAACATTCTAAATCTTATTTCTTCACTAGCTAAATGTGAAACAGACATGCTATATCCCACCTTGTCATTTATTGCTGTGGTGACACTGTTCTGTGATTTGAGCTGTTGTGCATGAAAAAATATTTTTAAGGGCAGTTTCTTCCGTGATTCACCTTGCCATATCTCACCTTGTTATTTAGTGGCGGTGAAATTCCACAAGTCCACAGTCTGCACAGCTTATGCACATTAAAAAAAGAGTAATATTTTGTTCTGCTGTTAAACATGATACAGCCCGCCGTATCCCATATTGTAATTTTGTGGCGGTGATATGAAGCTGTCTGAGGATCTCACGCACATTCAAAAAATATATTCTGTTGCTAAATGAAATACAGCCCACCATATCCCCCATTGTAATTTTTTTGGGTTCAAATTAGGCTGTCTGCAGACATAACGCACATAAAAATAAAATTCTGTTGCTAGACATCATACAGCCCGCCATATCCCAAGTAATTTTGTGGTGGTGAAATTGTTGTGTGTGCAGAGCTGTTGCACATAAAAAAGTGGCTTTACAAATGTGATACAGCAGGCTATATCTGGTTTTAAAATTGTTTGGAGTATATCTTCTAGGTTATACAGGCATCATCCACACTAAAAAAAAAATTTGTTCAGTTCCTATCGTTGTACAGTAGGGGATATCTCACTTTGAAATTGTTTGTAGCATCTAGTCTATGTTATACAGGCCTCAAGCATGGGCCCATAAATATTTCTTCTGTTACTAATGTAATACTTTAGGGGACAACTCAGTTTCAAACTGTTGTCAACATATCGTCTGTCGTGAATTCCGCTCTTGGGCTCCCTCCGGTGGTTGTAAGTGGCACTTTTGTGAGTTCTGCTCTTGGGCTCCCTCCGGTGGTTTTCAGTGGAATAGCTGCTCCTTGGATTTAGCAGTCAGCAGCTGCTTCCACTGATTGTCTTTCTGGCTCGGCTATTTTAGTCTGGCCTTATCCCTCAGCCAGTGCCAGTTGTCAATGGTTCCTGCTTGGAGTCACATCTCTTTTGGATTTCCCTGATATTCTGACCAGTTTAGCAAAGATTAGTCCTTGCTTGTTCTTTTGCAGTCTTCTTGTTGTGGACTTGATCATTTAGTGCATTCTATGTTTTTTCTTTCTAGTCCAGATTATCAGTATGGAGTTGTTCATGTAAGCTGGAAGCTCTGGGCAGCAGATTTGCCCTCCACACCTTTAGTCAGGTGTGGAGATTTTTGTAAAACTCTGCGGTGGACTTTTTCTAGTTTTTATTACTGACCGCACAGTATTCTGTCCTGTACTATCTATCTAGCTAGAAGTGGCCTCCTTTGCTACATCTTGTTTCATTCTACGTATGTCATTTCCCTCTCCACTCACAGTCAATATTTGTGGGGGGCTGCCTATCCTTTGGGGATTTTCTCTGAGGCAAGATAGCTTTCCTGTTTCTACCTTTAGGGGTAGTTAGTTCTCCGGCTGTGACGAGGTGTCTAGGGAGTGACAGGAACATCCCACGGCTACTTCTAGTGTTGTGTTAAGCTCAGGAACTGCGGTCAGTATAGTTACCACCTGCTCAGAGTTCGTCGCATGTTGCTCCTAAACCACCAGTTCATAACAATCGTCTATTTTATACAGTTGTCATCCAACAACAAAAACATTATTTCTGTTACTAAAGTTCTACAGTAGGGGAGGTCTCACTTTGATATTGTTTGTAGTATCTAGTCTATGTTATACAGGCCTCATCAACTGGCCCAAAATAATTCTTCTGTTACTAACGTAGGGGACATCTCATTTTTTATTGTTTGTAGCATTAAAGGAACTCTGTCACCTGAATTTGGAGGGAACAATTTTCAGCCATAGAGGCGGGATTTTCGGCTGTTTGATTCACCCTTTCCTTACCTGCTGGCTGCATGCTGGCTGCAATATTGTATTGAAGTTCATTCTCTGTCCTCCATAGTACATGCCTGCGCAAGACAAGATTGTCACCTTTTTTGGTGAATTTAACCCCCACCAAAAAAAACAGTGGCACAAGGCTAGCACACACAACTATGCTATGTATGCCTGACAAACTGTGATTTTTAAACAGGCCTCAGTCTGACAGAAGAGACTGTATATATTATATGGGGGTGTGAATTTTTGGGAAAAAAAATGCAACTAAGTATATAGTAAAAAAGCTGCAGCAGCCGCAGCAGACAGTTATGGAGCTTTGGGAGGGATGCAGTGCAAGCAATGAATGCACATACAGTGCCTGCAGGCCTTGCAGTGATGTGGATATGCTGTGCCCTGCCTACCTAGCGCTGCAATATCGGGATTCACGAATTAGCCATAAAAAGGACTGTTGGTTTCTCAGGAATTGTGGATTTAACAGCTGCAGATGTACACTAACTATAAAAACCATGATTCTGCCCCCTATCTCGGCAGTAGCCTTCCCTACTCTCGCTGAAGCCGGAGCAGAATGCGGCGAGCAGGGCGGCAACAGGTCTCTTATACTCGGGATGATGCTGTGCGGCCCAGCCAATCACTGCACGACCACAACAAAGATGGCTACAGAATTTCATAGCCTGGCAGACAATCCCTGCAGCATGATTGGGTCTCTAAAGTCCGCCAAAAATGCTGGGTGGAGACCTCACTTCCCACCGAGTAATCCCGGAAATTCTCGATGCTCGCCGAGTTCACCGAGCATAGTGATACTCAAGCGAATAATGAGTAGTGGCGAGCACCTTCACTCATCACTACTTGCGTTACCTTCATCTTGGACAAAAGAGTACGTGTTGTTTACCCTTCTAGACTCAAAGGTCATTGTGCAAAATATGTTGAAAAAATTCCGATCAGACATTGCTGAGCGAATTTTTAGTACCACGGGGGGTCATAACAGACAGACACTTTCACCTCTCAACAGAAAGTGCTAAAAAAGCTCAATCTGATAACAACGAACAACGCCTGGCTTACACGCAACTTTTATACACCACATAATGTGTTTTTAATGTTCTATATTTGAATAAGGCCTACCAGTTGTTGCCTTTCAGAGTCTATGGATGACCCTACTTAAAACGTTTTTCTGGCTTTGCACTGTGTACAAAGCCTTTATGAGTGTAGCAGTAACACAACTACACCTTGTTCACAATATTTGAATGAGACAATACAGTTGGTGCCTTCAAGTGTGTATGGATAACACTGCTTGCAATTTTTGACAGGATTTCCACTTAATGCTTAGCCTTTGTTAGACTTGGAGTACCAATACATAACAATTTGAACAGAATGTGTATGAGGCTCTCCTTTATGTCTAATCCAGGGTATATCAGAGTCCCTTTGGGTCTTTAATTTTTAGCAGTTTTTGCTTCCTTCATAAATTAATAAAATAAATAAATAAATTCTGAAGAATCACATATTTATGCACAACATGTGATTCTTCAGAAATTCTTTTAGTCTTTGCCTGATGAAGAGACCTGTGTAGTCTCGACAGCTTGCAATTTGTTACCATCTTTTCAGTTAGCCATTAAAAGGTATCAACCACTGAGGACTCTCAATTCTAAATATTTTTCTATCTACTGGCTAACACGGTACCAAGATATATATCTTTCCTGCATCAGACATATTAGACATTTCTCTGAATAGTTTCCAGGAAGGATTTCTTAATATCTTTGTTCCTAAAACTGTATATGATGGGATTTACCAATGGAGTACACACAGTATATAGAAGGGATAGGATTTTATTATCATCTGATGTTTGTCCTTTTCTTGGAAAAAGGTAAACGGTGACTGTTGTCAAATAAAATATGGAGACCACAGTGAGGTGGGAGCTACAGGTGGAGAAGGCTTTCTGTCTACTGGTACTGGATGAGATCCGTAAGACGACACGGACAATGTTCAAATAAGAAAAAACAATTATTAGGCTGGGAATAATAAATAATGGGATGCCTGTAAAATACATTTGAAATTTTATAGCAAATGTATTAGAACAGGAAATTTCTAGTAAAGGAACAAGATCACAGAAAAAATGGTCAATGATATTCGGCCCACAGAAAATTATTCTTGAAAATAATATGATGTAAATGAATGAAATGGAAAATGAGAAGATCCAGAAGATAATGACTAACTTCACAGACAACATACCGGTCATTATAGAGATATAGTGAAGAGGATTACAGATGGCCACATATCTGTCATAAGACATCACAGCGAGGAGAAAATTCTCAGATGCTTCAGCAGTCAAGAAGAAATACAACTGGGCCATACAATTGGTGAAAGAAATGGCAGCTCCATTATTTAGTAGGATGTGGAGAATGTTGGGGGCGATGTCTGAGGCCAGTAAGATGTCACTGATGGACAGTTGTGAGATGAAGAAGTACATTGGAGTGTGGAGGTTCTTGATGGTGGACACCAGGGTGATGATCAGGAGATTCCCACATATTGTCACATTGTAAACTGGAAGGAGGAGAGCAAACAGGAACATTCTCCAATTCTGACTGATTTGAAATCCTAAGAGAAAAAACTTGTTGTCCACGGTCACATTGTTCTCCTGCATCAAAGGCAAAACACAAAAAGAAAGAAAAGAAAAATTACCAGGCTTGATTAATGCATCACATTAAAATGTACATTGTTGTTTTATTCTATAAACTACTGACAACATATCTCAGAAATTCAAAGCTAAAAATGTTGTATTTATTTGCAGCAGATGAGAAATTGTCAAAATAATATAAAAGAAACAGTGTTTTCAGACCTCAAATAATGCAAAGAAAACAAGTTTTTATTCATTTACAAACAACAATACTCATGTTTTAACTCAGGAAGATTTCAGAAATCAATATTTTGTGGAATAACCATGATTTTTAATCATAGCTTTCATGCGTCTTGGCATGTTCCACCAGTCTTTCACACTGCTTTTGGGTGACCTTATGCCACTTCTGGTACAAAAATGTAAGCAGTTCTTCTTTGCTTGATGGATTGTGACCATCCATCTTCCTCTGGATTACATTCCAAAGGTTTTCAATGGGGTTCAGGTCTGGAGATTGGGCTGGCCATGACAGGGTCTTGATGTGGTGGTCCTTCATCCACGCCTTGATTGACCTAGCTGTGTGGCATGGGGCATTATCCTGCTGGAAAAATTAGTCCTCAGAGTTGGAGAACATTGCCTGAGCAGAAGGAAGCCAGTGTTTTTCAAGGATGACCTTGTATGCGGCTTGATTGATACGTCCTTCGCAAAGAGCAACCTGCCCAATTCCAACCTTGCTGAAGCATCCCCAGATCGTAACCGATTATCCACCAAATTTCACAGTGGGTGCAAGACACTGTGGCTTGTACACCTCTCCAGGTCTCCGTCTAACCCTTAGAAGACCAAGTGTTGGGCAAAGCTGAAAATTAGACTGATCAGAGTTATTATGGTCCTTGGAAAACTTCAGCCTGGCTCTCCTTTGCTTCTCATTGACAAAAGGTTTTCTTCTAGCTTTACATGACTTGAGTCCTGCCTCTAGGAGCCTGTTATGAACTGCTCTTGCCGTGTACTTCACCCCAGCTGCCAATTGCCGTTCCTTTTGTAGGTCACTTGATATCATCCTGTGGTTCCTGAGTGACATTCGAATAAGATGACGGTCCTGGTCAGTGGAGAGTCAATATCATCCTCTGCTGGTTTGTAGCTTTGTTGTCCCCAGTGTCTGCCGCTTGACCTTGTTGTAATGGACTGCCGTCTTTGAAATTTTAAGGATGGAGGCAACATGACACACACTGAATATCTCTGCTAATAAAGCCAGCATTGAGCCCTTCTTTTACTCACTCTAGACTTTTCTTTTCAATTCCTTTGGCATGATTAAAAGTTATTTTTTTCATTCCTATTACTTTTGCGATATTCCTAGCACTTGTTTGGCCATCCAGCTTGTCCTATTGCAGGAGGATTGTGAACACCACAGCAGGGTTTTTTATACTTTCCCTTGTTAAATAAGATTTGGTTCAGGTGATCACCTAATCAGAAGCACACTAAGTAGAATGAGGTGTCCTCTGGTTGAAATTCTACTGACTCTGGAATAGAACGGCTGTCAGACATGTAGAGATGGTGATTTTTAGATAACTGTGCAGTGGTCTCTAAATGTTTGGTAGAGCTGCATATATATCAAACGCAAAAAGCTGCCCACACCAGCCTCAAACATCCTGCTTACCATAAGCACATGGGCTTTCGGTGATTTATCATATCACCCAGAATGTACACTCACTGGCCACTTTATTAGGTACACCTGTCCAACTTCTTGTTAACACTTAATTTCTAATCAGCCAATCACATGGCAGCAACTCAGTGCATTTAGGCATGTAGACATGGTCAAGACAATCTCCTGCAGTTCAAACCGAGCATCAGTATGGGGAAGAAAGGTGATTTGAGTGCCTTTGAACGTGGCATGGTTGTTGGTGCCAGAAGGGCTGGTCTGAATATTTCAGAAACTGCTGATCTACTGGGATTTTCACGCACAACCATCTCTAGGGTTTACAGAGAATGGTCCGAAAAAGAAAAAAAATCCAGTGAGCGGCAGTTCTGTGGGCGGAAATGCCTTGTTGATGCCAGAGGTCAGAGGAGAATGGGCAGACTGGTTCGAGCTGATAGAAAGGCAACAGTGACTCAAATCGCCACCCGTTACAACCAAGGTAGGCCTAAGAGCATCTCTGAACGCACAGTGCGTCGAACTTTGAGGCAGATGGGCTACAGCAGCAGAAGACCACACCGGGTACCACTCCTTTCAGCTAAGAACAGGAAACTAAGGCTACAATTTGTACAAGCTCATCGAAATTGGACAGTAGAAGATTGGAAAAACGTTGCTTGGTCTGATGAGTCTCGATTTCTGCTGCGACATTTGGATGGTAGGGTCAGAATTTGGCGTAAACAACATGAAAGCATGGATCCATCCTGCCTTGTATGGAGCATCTTTGGGATGTGCAGCCGACAAATCTGCGGCAACTGTGTGATGCCATCATGTCAATATGGACCAAAATCTCTGAGGAATGCTTCCAGCACCTTGTTGAATCTATGCCACGAAGAATTGAGGCAGTTCTGAAGGCAAAAGGGGGTCCAACCCGTTACTAGCATGGTGTACCTAATAAAGTGGCCGGTGAGTGTATATGACCCAAACTATACATCATTTATCCACAGTCAACAATGTTTGCTTTCTCCATCCCAACCCTATTTACACTGGAATCGTCACTTAAAAACATTTATACCTGGATGGCAATAAAGCCTAGGAGGAATGACATTTCATGAAAAGCAAATATCAGGCATGTGTTTTGGGTAACAGTGAAATTCTAGACTGGCATCCTCAGAAATCGGGTTTAAATCTATGACAGTTTCCTCTTTTTGCAGTTAGGTAGTGTTGTTATAACTTTGTTCCTACACAATATGTCTCCTACTATACATCTATGAATATTTATTTTCTTTACTCATTTTGCTAACAAACAAATTGCACAGTAGGTGGAATAACTTTTATTTCATCTGTATTTTATAATATGTACACATATTTGCATCACTAATGGTTTTTTTTCCTTTCTCTGGATCAACATGTTAGGGCATGTTAGGTTAGGCTATGGGTTGAACTAGATGGACTTAAAGTCTTCCTTCAACCTTAGTAATAAATAACTATGTTACTACATAAAGGAATTAGAAGATTTTTTATATATTTCCATCCATTTGTAAATGTTGAAAATGCCTAATGTATCTGGCAAAATCTAATCTAAGGTAGGAGTCTAAAATGTTACATTGCATTTACACCATCCCCCAACATAACCCCGTGACAAAACAATGAATACATTTCTCATCACCTTACTTACAGTAGATATTTTCATGCTTCTATAATTTATTTTCCAAATCTTTCATTTCAGTTTCAAACATGAAAAATTCTGTCAGACAGTTGCAGGCTCCCCACTGTGATATAATGTGAGGTGCAGCAGATGATGGCACTGTCATTACACATAGAAAATACACGGAATACGTTACATGTATAAATACTCAGTCTGAGGCTGCGATAGTGTGCGAAATAAATCTGTGGATTACTTGTAATTCTCACTTGTGTCTCCTTTGTTCTTTATCATTACTCAACAGAAAAAAAAATGTTAATAGTTGCTTTCTGGGGCTCAATTATTGCTGTAAAATAAAATATTGATTATAAAGATATTAAGGAATTACAATGCACAACAGTAAAATAAAATATTACATACAGTGACAGAAATAAGTATTTGATCCCTTTATGATTTTGTAAGTTTTCCCACTGACAAAGACATGTATAGTCTATAATTTTAGGTAGGTTTATTTTAACATTGAGAGATAGAATATCAAAAATAAAATCCAGAAAATCACGTTGTATAAATTACATACATTTATTTGCATTTTCAAGTGAGAAACAAGTATTTGATCCCCTACCAGCCATTAAGAGTTCTTGCTCCTACAGACCAGTTAGATGCTCCTAATCAACTTGTTACCTTGCATTAAAGACAGCTGTCATACAGTCACCTTTATAAAAGACTCCTGTCCGCAGACTCAGTCAGACTCTAACCACTACAACATGGGCAAGACCAAAGAGCTTTCTAAGAATGAGATGAGATCATAGACCTGTACAAAGCTGGAATGGACTACAAAACCATAAGTAAGATGCTGGGTGAGAAAGAAACAGCTGTTGGTGCAATAGTACTAAAATGACTGTCAATCGACATCCATCTGGGGCACCATGCAAAATATCACCTCGTGGGGTATCCTTTATCATGAGGAAGGTGAGAGTTCAGCCTAAAACTACACGGGGGAACTTGTTAATGATCTCAAGACAGCTGGGACCACAGTCACCAAGAAAACCATTGGTAACACATTATGCCACAAAGGTTTAAAATTCTGCAGTGCCCGCAAGGTTTCACTGCTTAAAAAGGTACATGTGCAGGCCCGTCTGAAGCTTGACAAAGAACACTTGGATGATTCTGAGTGTGATTGGGAGAAGGTTTTGTGGTCAGATGAGACCAAAATTGAGGTCTTTGGCATTAACTCAACTCCCCGTGTTTTGAGGAAGAGAAATGCTGCCTATGACTCAAAGAATGCTGGAAAGCTTACAGCCTGCAATAACCATTCTGCCGACTCACCACCACCAAAGCTGCCGCCTCACCACCACCAGAGCTGCTGCACTCCTGACCTTCTGTCTCTTCCCCATTATCCCATAGAATGTAAGTCTGCAAGGACAGGGTCCTCTCCCCTCTGTACCAGTTTGCCATTGTAAATTTGTTTACTGTAAGCGATACCTATAATTATGTATGTAACCCCTTCTCATGTAAAGCACCATGGAATTAATGGTGCTGTATAAATAAATAAATAATAATAATAACACCATCCCCACTGTCAAGCATGGAGGTGGAAACATTATATTTTGTGAATATTTGTCTGTTAAAGGCATAGGACTACTTCAACGCATCAATGGGAGAATGGATGGAGCCATGTACCTTAAAATCCTAAGTGGCAACTTCCTTGCCTCAGCCAGGACATTAAAAATGGGTCATGGCTTGGTCTTCCAGCAAGACAATGACCCAAAAACATACAGCCAAGACAACAAAGGAGTGGCTCAAAAAGAAGCACATTAAAGTCATGGAGTGGACTAGCTAGACTCCAGACCTTAATCCCATAGAAAACTTATGGAGGGAGTTAAAGCTCCAAGTTGCCAAGCCACAGCCTCAAAATCTTAATGATTTAAAGATGATCTGCAAAGAGGAGTGGACCAAAATTCCTCCTGATATGTGTGCAAAACTCATCATCAACTACAAAAAACATCTGAATGCTGTACTTGCCAGCAACGGTTTTGCAACCAAGTAATACATCTTGTTTGCCAGAGGGATCAAATACTTATTTCTCACTGCAAAATGCAAATAAATGTATATAATTTATTTCTTCTTAATCTATACACTTGGCCTGGGACAACTCCTAAAGTCCCATGGATTCCAGTAGCATCTTTATGCTGATGACATTCAGATCTACCTTTCTGGCCCATACGTCACCTCTCTGCTGTCCAAAATCCCGGAGTGTCTATCAGCCATATCCTCCTTCTTCTCCTCTCACTTCCTCAAACTCAATGTGGACAAATCTGAACTCATCATCTTTCCTCCATCTCATAGATCTTCCTTACTTGACCTATCTATCGCAATTAATGACATCACGCTTTCCCCCTTACCGGAAGTCCGCTGCCTTGGAGTAATCTTTGACTCTGCCCTGTCCTTCAAACCGCACATCCAAGCTCTTCCACCTCCTGTCGCCTCCAGCTCCAGAATATCTCCAGAATCTGTAATCTACTCAACTATCAATCTACTAAAATGCTTGTGCATGCCCTCATCATCTCCTGCCTTGACTACTGCAACATCCTTTCCTGTGGCCTCCCTACTAACACCCTTACACCTCTCCAGTCTATCCTTAACTCTGCTGCCCGACTAATTCATCTCTCTCCACGCTATTCCTCCACTTCCCCCCTCTGCAAATCTCTTCACTGGCTCCCATTTGTATGTAACCCCTTCTCATGTACAGCACCATGGAATCAATGGTGCTATATAAATTATTAATAATTAAAAATAATAATAATTTATATAGTGTGATTTTCTGGATTTTATTTTTGATATTCTGTCTCTCAATGTTAAAAATTTACCTACCCTTAAAATTATAGACTGTTCGTGATTTTGTCAGTGGGCAAACTTACAAAAGCAGCAATGAATCAAATAATTATTTCCTTCACTGTGTAAATAAAATATTATTTCCAATACAATTTTTAAGTTTTGCTCTTTGCATTGGTTTCAAATATAAATGGTGAATTCATGTATCAGAGAACTGAGTTTTTATTGAAAATATTGGTAAGGTGTTTATTGGTGATGAGCCAATTTATTCAGAAAACGATCACCAGACATAAATTTGGCACAAATATGGCACATCTGGATTCGTGATTGGAAACACGAGCAAAATTTTATAAACTCTGGAAAAATCAGAAGCATTTGGTAAAAAGTGCGTGAATAAAACATGTGTTGCCGCAGAAGTATTTTCAGCACTTTTGCTATGATAATGGTCTTGTGTCATGAATGTGGGGCACGTGTGTGATGAGGGGAGGAGGTTTGCAGAGCTCAGGGGCACAGCATTCTTGTGAAGAGTATTTTTTTCCCTAACTTTATGTGCGTACATTACAGCTAGCCAATCAGGGCGCAGGAAATATCCACAATGTCCTGACACAACGGCTTGTGTCATTGGCTGCTGAAATCACATGTTCCTCTCCATATAAAGAGCAGACATCTTGTTTTAGCCCCTTTTTGAAAGCAGGACATATGTCATACAAATATGCTGTGTACTGTTTCTATTGTTCCCCATACACAAGTAGATCATTCTAAATCTTATTTTTTCACTAGCTAAATGTGAAACTGCCTGCCATATCCCGCTTTGTAATTTAGTGCTGTGGTGAGATTGTTCTGTGATTTGACCTGTTGTCAAAATAAATGTATTTATTGGAAAAATATTTATTTACCCTTGAAAAATTAAAAAATGTGGTGCTATAGATGATTTTTATGGGAAAAAATGTGATTTTTTATTTTCACGGCTCTACGTTATAAACTTGTGTAAAGCACCTAGGGGTTCAAGGTGCTCACCAAACATTTCAATAAGTTTCTTGAGAGGACTAGTTTCCTAAATGGGTTCACTTGTGGGGTTTCCACTGTTTAGGCACATCAGGGGCTCTCCAAATGCGACATGGCGTCCCGCTCTTGATTCCAGCCAATTTGGCATTCAAAATATGAAATGGTGCTCCTTCCTTTTCAAACCCTGCCGTGCGCCTAACTAGTGGTCTTCCTCCGCACTTGGGTTATATGTGTACTCAGGAGAAATTGTACAACAAAGATTGTGGTTCATTTTCTCCTGATATCCTTGAGAAAATTAAAAAAATTGTGTCCAAAGTAAAATTTTTGTGAAAAAAAGATAAATGTTCATTTTTTTCCTTCCACATTGCATCTGTTCTTGTGAAGCACCTGAAGGGTTGATAAACTTACTGAATGTAGTTTTGAGCGGTGCAGTTTTTAGAATGTTGTAACTTTTGGGTGTTTTCTGTCATATAGGCCCTCAAAGTCACTTCAAATGTAGGGTGGTCCCTAAAAAAATGGTTTAGTAAATCTTGTCGGAAAAATGAGAAATCGCTGGTTAAATGTAAATGCTCATAACTTCCTAACAAAAAAGTTATGTTTCAAAAATTGTGCTGATGTAAAGTAGACATTTGGGAAATGTTATTTATTAACTATTTTGTGTGACATAATACTCTGATTTTGGGCCATTAAAATTACAAGTTTGAAAATTATGAAATTTATATTTTTTTCACAAATAAACACAAGTAATTTTGAAGAACTTTTACCACCATCATAAAGTACAATATGTCATGAAAAAACAATCTCAGAATCAGTGCGATCCATTAAAGGGTTCTAGAGTTATAACCACATAAACTGACACTGGTCAGATTTCAAAATTAAGGCCTGGTGGTTATTAAACTACAACGTGGCTTTGTCCTTAAGAGGTTAATGGGAGGCTTGGTAAATTACAATGGAATGTAAACAGTTCCTCAGAGTGGCTAGTGTTGGGGTCATATGTCTCCTGTGACTCTTGATGGTGGGAGGAAGAAGGATAAGGTTGAGGATTCAGAGGCCCAGTCTCTTGGCTACTGAAACTTAACCGTGTGGAAGACATTGTGATGTTGCTTGTCAACACATTGGAGCCTTTGGCTGCCATCCAATCCACAACATCCTCGCACTTGTCTGGGTTCGTTAGTGGTGTAGCACGCTGACAAAATTTTGACAGCACCCTATAATGAGATATAGTTACCTTTGGCTCTGTCACATGGCCTTGATGGGCACCACCACATCCACATACCTTAAAGGGCCACTGTCACCCCCCTCCAGCCATTCTAAACTAAAAGAGCCACCTTGTGCAGCAGTAATGCTGCATTCTAACAAGGTGGCTCTTTTAGTTTTTGGTTCAAGTATTCCCAAAATAAAGCATTTTGAAACTTAGCCAAAATACCTGTCTCTAGCCAGGGAGGTGGGTCCTCATTCCCCAGCTTGAACCGCTACTCTGCCGTCACTCCAATCTTCAGGGGCTTTCATCGCCGCCCCCTCAGCGCTGTTTACGCTTCAAAACCGGCGCCTGCGCTGTGTACTGCTGTGCTGCGCAGGCGCAGTAAGCTCTGGCCGTCTGATGTCCCAGCCAGGCTTGCAGACTGCGCCTGTGCGGGCAGTGCGGCCACCCACCTTTGGAATCCCAGCCCAGCACTGTGTTATGCATTATGCACAGTGTGAGGCTAGGATTCCTGGGCATGCGCACTACGTGTGTCAGCCTGTCACCCAGGTTCCCCGCCTTACAGCGTCTGAATACAGTATACAGCTGATCGTACCTCCTCCTCCTAGTAATCGCTGGGCAAGAAGCAACTTTGGAAACTTGCCTGCTAGCTGGGTAAAGATCACCCCCAATTTATTAACATATCTATACACCTAAATAACACACCTAGACAACACACACACCAGCTAGCAGGCAAGTTTCCAAAGTTGCTTCTTGCCCAGCGATTGCTAGGAGGAGGAGGTACAATCAGCTGTATACTGTATTCAGACGCTGTAAGGCGGGGGACCTGGGTGACAGGCTGACACACATAGTGCGCATGCCCAGGAATCCTAGCCCTGCACTGTGCATAATGCATAACACAGTGCGGGGCTGGGATTCCAAAGGTGGGTGGCCACACTGCCCGCACAGGCGCAGTCTGCAAGCCTGGCTGGGACGTCAGACGGCCAGAGCTTACTGCGCCTGCACAGCACAGAAGTACACAGCGCAGGCGCCGGTTTTGAAGCGTAAACAGCGCTGAGGGGGCGGCGATGAAAGCCCCTGAAGATTGGAGTGACGGCAGAGTAGCGGTTCAAGCTGGGGAGTGAGGACCCGCCTCCCTGGCTAGAGACAGGTATTTTGGCTAAGTTTCAAAACGCTTTATTTTGGGAATACTTGAACCAAAAACTAAAAGAGCCACCTTGTTAGAATGCAGCATTACTGCTGCACAAGGTGGCTCTTTTAATTTATAATGGCTGGAGGGGGTGACAGTGGCCCTTTAACGTCACCCTTTTGCATCTTGAATGTGTTATGCTTAGGAAACCAAAATCCAGCCTTTATTTTTCACAAGTACCCTTACAAAGGTCTTATGTACAAATTCACTGTATCTAGCACTGAGTGACTATTTTTTTGGAATAAGATACAGGCACCTTTGGATCTGTCACTCGGTCTTGACGGGCACCACCACATCCACATCCCTTAATGTCACCCTTTCGCATCTTGAATACATTATGCTTATGAAACCAAAAAATTCACTATATCTAGCAATGTGTGGCTATTTTTTTGAGAGATTGTCTTGCTTAGACACTCCAAATGCGGAGTAATGAAGTATATTGCCCCTGATAAATTGTCATGTACTATTATCTGCACCCATATTGCACAAGTTGCACAACTGGTAGATAAAGATACACTATTTTTTAGAGCAATAGAAAACAAAGATTTTTTGTTCAATCAGTTTGCTGACACACTGCAAATGCAGAGTAATGAAGATTATTGCCCCTGCTAAATTGTCACCTACGATTATCTGTACCCGTATTGTGCCAGTCGCACAACTGCTAGACAAATGTGAGGTATTTTAAGTGGAAAATAGAAGAGAGCTGCAGCATGTACATGCAATGATCCGAACACTCAGGTGCCTGCCTTTCACAGACACTTCCTTCCAGTTCTTATCTTCCTGCTCCTGATAGACTTTCTCATCTAGCAGTACAGGGGTGAGCCCAGCTTTACTCTTTAATGTAATCCTGTGTCTCTATGGTTCTCTTGCCTGAACTTTTGTGAGAGACAGATCACACACCACTCATCCCTTCGGCTGCTGCCAGAATAGTAAACAAATTCCCCATAATCCCACTGGGGCTCTGCTAACCACTTCCTGCCTCCTGTGACTGTGTTAACCCCTCTAGTTGCTGGATGCTTTGGAAGCAACAGCACTCCTCAGCAGTACTTCTGCATGTCACACTCACAAAGTAATGAATAGCCCAAATACCGTACTATTTGTGCAAGTATCGAATATTGCCGAATGTATTTGCTCCTCACTAGTCATTTTTTTAATACCTGTTTGTTATTGAAAAATGTGACTCCAGTTCCAATTTCTATTTGTGTAGTACATTCGAGATTTAGGTAAATGACTGGCTTAGCCTCTCCAGGATGACTCAGTATTTCATGATGAACCTTGTAGAAAGTTTAAAAAAATTAGGGCTTTGAACCTGAAAAAAAGTGAAAAAACAGGGCCTCAACAGATTGTACAGGCCACTGTTCCATACTTGAAAACTTCAAAACAGAATCAAGGAAAAAATAATAGACAGGCTTCAACTTGTTATATATGAAAAATAAAAAAGTGTCAATGCCCCTCACCATTTATGTGTTAGAGATAAACATACCATGAAAACTTCCAGGGTAGACAGAACGTAGACTGAGCGTGGTGCACAGAGTATACACTTGTCTGTTTTCCAGGTCAAATAACTCGCAATGGTCCAAAAGGAGATGTTCTATAGCACCAAAGAAAATAGATAAAACTTAGGGTTTAATCATATAGTAAAAAAAGAAAAAAAAAACATAATTGTGATGTGTTTCACATAAAAAAAATCCGATAATCACAGCTAACACAATTAAGGATTTTTCTATCCTAAATGCGTAAACATTCTAGGTTTCCTTTTGTTTTGTTTGTCGAAGCCGCCTTGAAGTTTGTGAGAGATTTTGCAGAAGCTGTTTTTTATTTTTTATTATTATTTATTTTATTGTTTTTTAAAAACATTAAAAACTAATTAACACTTATGTTTTGTTTCACCTCGAGGAACTTAACCCATGATCATTTGTTCACTTGTATGATATGTTGCAATGTATCAGACACATTAGAAAAATATTTAGAATTGAGAGTCCTCAGTGGTTGATACCTTTTAATGGCTAACTGAAAAGATGGTAACAAATTGCAAGCTTTCGAGACTACATATGTCTACATTAGACATTTTTCTGAATAGTTCCCAGGAAGGATTTCTTAATATCTCTGTTCCTAAAACTGTATATGATGGGATTTACCAATGGAGTACACACAGTATATAGAAGGGATACGAGTTTATTAACATCTGACGTCTGTCCTTTTCTTGGAAAAAGATAAACGGCGAATGTTGTCAAATAGAACATGGAGACCACAGTGAGGTGGGAACTACAGGTGGAGAAGGCTTTCTGTCTGCTGATATTAGACGGAATACGCAAGACAACACGGACAATGTTCACATATGAAATGACAATTATTAGATTAGGAATAACCATGAATGGAATACTTAGTAAATATAGATGAAGTTTTATAGAAAACGTATCAGAACAGGAAATTTCCTGTAAAGGAACAAGATCACAGTACAAATGGTCAATGATATTCGGTCCACAGTAAATTAGCCTTGAAAATAATATAATGTGAATGAATGAAATGGAAAATGAGAAGATCCAGAAGATAATGACTAACTTCACACACAACATACCCGTCATTATAGAGATATAGTGAAGAGGATTACAGATGGCCACATATCTGTCATAAGACATCACTGCGAGAAGAAGACATTCAAATGCTTCAGCAGTCGAGAAGAAATACAACTGGGCCATACAATTGGTAAAAGAAATGGCAGCTCCATTATTTAATAGGATGTGAAGACTGTTGGGGGCGATGTCTGAGGCCAGTAAGATGTCAGTCATGGACAGGTGTGAGATGAAGAAGTACATTGGAGTGTGGAGGTTCTTGCTGGTGGACACCAGGGTGATGATCAGGAGATTCCCACATATTGTCACACAGTAAACCACAAGGAGAAGACAGTACAGGAAAATTCTCAAATTATGGCTGATTTGAAATCCTAAGAGAAAAAACTTGTCCACGGTCTCATTGTTCTCCTGCATCAAAGGCAAAACACAAAAAAGAATAGAAAAAAGGTTATTGTTTGATGAATACATCACATTGAACTTACAACCTAAAAAATTATTTCTATCTAGAATATTATTACAGGTGGCTTCGAGAATATTCATTCAGCATACTGTATTTGTACATTTATTCTGACCGAGAGGCGTAGATTAGATTTGCTTTTTGAAACATACTGGCCATCAGCTCAGTAACTTAAACAATTGCCCTCATTTTACATTTTCGTTCATAAATTAATAGCACAATTGGAAATAAACAACTTTGTAATCAATCTAATCAGCTAAGTCTGCTCCTTTCTCCACCAGAACTGATCATTCATTCTCAAAATTATCAATTTCCAGGTAAAATGTGTATTCAGTGAAGGCAGATTGTTAAATTGCCTAGATGAGATAGGAGATGACAGTTACTACCGATAAGATTCTATATAGAAGGAACGAGGTGAGAAGAGAGGGGATAGAGCAAGGATGTCAAACCCAAATACATAGAGGACCAAAATTAAAAGCTTGGACAAAGTCATGGGCCAACCTTGATATTTATTTAAAAAATTCTACAGTTAAAGATGTTTTTCCCTATAATCAGATATGACAATGAACCTTTTAATATATAAACAAGGGTTAAAAAGAGGTTGTCCCATGAACAAAATACTTGTTAATTAATGGATCTTAGAATAAAATATTGGAATAATGTAATATGTTATGTAAGAGCCGCAAAAAGCATATGGCCCAATGGCCTAATCTAAATATTTAATAATAAAGGATAAAAAACCTTGAATAATGCAGATAATAAAGTATGGAACAAAAAAGTGCCCCCAAACACAGTATGATACCCCCACAGTGAATTCCTCCACAGTAACCTCCACACGCACGGTATTATTACCCTAATGCCTCCCACCCAACCCTCTGGCAAAGTATGGTGGCCTCCATTACAGTATCATTCCGCAACTGTAATCCCCACACAACCTTCCATACTTTATAATGGACCATACATAGTTCTCCATACAGTATAACGGGTCATGCATTGCCTTCCATACAGTATAATCGGCCACACAGTGCTCCACACACTGTAGTGGGTCCACATAGTGCTCTGTACAGTGTACTGGTCCCCATGTAGTGCTTCTTACGTTATAATGGGCTACATACACTCACCGGCCACTTTATTAGGTACACCATGCTAGTAACGGGTTGGACCCCCTTTTGCCTTCAGAACTGCCTCAATTCTTCGTGGCATAGATTCAACAAGGTGCTGGAAGCATTCCTCAGAGATTTTGGTCCATATTGACATGATGGCATCACATAGTTGCCGCAGATTTGTCGGCTGCACTTCCCAAAGATGCTCCATACAAGGCAGGATGGATCCATGCTTTCATGTTGTTTACGCCAAATTCTGACCCTACCATCCGAATGTCGCAGCAGAAATCGAGACTCATCAGACCAAGCAACGTTTTTCCAATCTTCTACTGTCCAATTTCGATGAGCTTGTACAAATTGTAGCCTCAGTTTCCTGTTCTTAGCTGAAAGGAGTGGTACCCGGTGTGGTCTTCTGCTGCTGTAGCCCATCTGCCTCAAAGTTCGACGCACTGTGTGTTCAGAGATGCTCTTAGGCCTACCTTGGTTGTAACGGGTGGCGATTTGAGTCACTGTTGCCTTTCTATCAGCTCGAACCAGTCTGCCCATTCTCCTCTGACCTCTGGCATCAACAAGGCATTTCCGCCCACAGAACTGCCGCTCACTGGATTTTTTTTCTTTTTCGGACCATTCTCTGTAAACCCTAGAGATGGTTGTGCGTGAAAATCCCAGTAGATCAGCAGTTTCTGAAATACTCAGACCAGCCCTTCTGGCACAAACAACCATGCCACGTTCAAAGGCACTCAAATCACCTTTCTTCCCCATACTGATGCTCGGGTTGAACTGCAGGAGATTGTCTTGACCATGTCTACATGCCTAAATGCACTGAGTTGCCGCCATGTGATTGGCTGATTAGAAATTAAGTGTTAACAAGAAGTTGGACAGGTGTACCTAATAAAGTGGCCAGTGAGTGTATAGTGCTCCATATAGTCTAATGGCCCCACACCGTGTTCCATAAAGTACAATAGCCCCACATAGTGCTCCATACAGTGTAGTTGGCCCCACATAGTGCTCCATTCAGTTTAATAGTCCCACATATTCGCAGGCCAAATTTATTCACCCTGTGTGCCAGATTTGGACTTCAAGACAGAGGTTGACATATGTGGGATAGAGGCAGAGCTCCTCACCCCCTCTCCCAAATAAATAAAAGCTTATCAGAAGTAACTGTCATCCCTTATCTCAGTAATTTAGCAATTTGTCTTCACTGAATACTGATTTTCCTATAAATTGCTAATTTTGAAAAGCAATGATCAGTCCTGGCATAGAAAGACGGTTACTCTTTTATTCCCCATACAGATTACATGGCCAAATGGGGGTTCAAGTTTTAAAAATATATCATAAGATAAGAACTTAAAATGTTACATTTTACTATTAGCACCAACCCCAACATAACCCGGTGACAAGACAATGAATGCATTTTTCATCAAGTTACTTACAGTAGATACTCTCATGCTTCTAAAATATATATTCTAAATCTTTAATTTCAGTTTCATGCTTAAAAAATTCTGTCAGACAGTTGCAGGCTCCCCAGAGTGATATAATATGAGGTGCAGCAGCCGATGTAGACACAGTCATTACACACAGAACATACAGGGATACAGCACATGTATATATTCTGAGTCGGAGGCTGCGATAGTGTGCGAAATAAATCTATGAGGATTAGCTGCAATTCTCACTTGTGTCCCTTTGCTCCTTGTCATTACTGAATAGAAAACAAATAATACTTTTAATAATCGATGTGTGGGGCTCAATTATTTCTGTAAAATAAAGCCTTGATTAGAAAGTTAATATGAAATTGCAATACACAACAGTAGAATAAAATAATACATAATAAAAAAATAATAATTTCCAACACCATTTTTCAGTATTGTACTTTGCATTGGTTTCAACTATCAATAGTGAATTTGTGTTTCAGTGAACTGATGTTTCATTGAAAATATTGGTAAGGAATTGTTTCGTGGCTTAGAATTTGCAGGAACATTTTACAAGCTGACAGCCTCTATCCAACTCTCCCTCCTACAAACAAGCCATTTTTGTTTTAAATAATGGTAGAACGGTATGCAACAAAGGGCTTTTCCTCATAGAATTATCTGTTTAATGTAAAAAGAAAATGACAATGAAAATATAGATTTTATGCATCAAATAATAGTGCTAAAATTGGCTCCTTCAAATGATAGCCTTAGGCTGGTTTCACATTTGTGGATAGAGGTGCTGCGGAGGGCTAAGTACGTCCTCCATGAAGCTCCACCCATTGCTGCACCTCCTCCAGTCAGCTCCGCCTACATCGGCATGTGGTGTGCGTACCCTATCTTTGCCATTAGGTACGCAGGCCATGCCGATGTATGCGTTGCGTTCGGCGCAGGTCGCCGCACCATCAAAACGGTGCATATGGAGGCTTCCGTATACATCGGCATGGCCTGCGTGCCTAATGGTAAAGATAGGGTACGCACGCCGCATGCCGACGTAGGTGGAGCTGACTGGAGGAGGTGCGACGGTGGGTGGAGCTTCACGGAGGACGTACACAGCCCTCCGCAGCACCTCCAAGCACAAATGTGAAACCGGCCTTATACAGCAATATTGATGTAATTCTATAAAATTCATGGCTTTTGGAAATAATGGAGACAACTCTGGGATATTTTTACTTTTTCTGTATATGCAAACACTGGTTGTGTCTCAGTGACCTGTTACCAGATTCCCAGCATCAAAGTCAGAATTTGCTTGTTGGGCTCAGCAGAGATTCAGGAGCAAATAATCAGTAATGTGAACCCCACAATGATCACACTATACATTTGCTGCAATTATTTTGGAGCCTTATGGATGAGTACAGAGTAGAGATAACAGATATTTTTCACACACTGCATACAAGGAGGGTAGTTTAATATGTTTGTCCTAATTTTGCTTTTAAAGAAATATCATGAAATCTAAGCCAGTGTGCCAGAGAAAGTGTGTTTCCTGATTTGTGACAAGAGTTAAGTCTTTTCTTTTGTACATTTTACAAAATCCCAGACTGTAAACACAACTGTAAGGTTATGTGCACCCGTTGCGGATTTTGTTGCGGATCTTCAGTGTTTTCGGATGCGCGGAATTGCACCAAATTTGCAATCTAGCGCACAACCAATGGTAATCTATGTGAATTGCAATGTTTTATTTTCCCAGCATGTCAATTCTTTTTGTGGATCTCATATATGTGTGCTCCAAGTTTGGGCACTTTAGGCCGGTATTCCATTCTTTGTCCTGCGCACATGCACACACAGGACTTTAACACCTCCAGGAAATTTGTGTATTATTACATATAATCTGGTACATCTTTTGCACTTTTTTGCTCAGCACTTTTTTTGTTCTATTTATTGTATTTTATCATTGGGTTAACATATTAAATATTGATGAATTTTGGGGATTTTTTCAATAGACATGTTATTTCACTTGTTGCACAATTTATATATGTACCTGTATAATTATTCACTCTGACACTGTATGCACTAACATTGTACTAGATTTGTATGAATTGCTATTAGTTTAACTTGTGTGTTTGTATTTATTCTATAAGTTAAATATTGTCTTTTTATGTACCCTGTTGTGTGCACATTGTGGTTTTAATCCTTTTTCTTGTGATTTGCCTTATTGTTACATATACAAAATATTTTTATTAATTAAATATTTATATTACATTGATTTCTTGTCCTGCATTTCTCCCTCTCGAACTGTGTCTTGGTTTTGGTTCTACTTTGCACGAGTGGTTACTAGTGATGAGCGAACGCACTCGCCACTACTCGTTACTCCCCCCAGTATAACTATGCTCGGTGTACTCAGCGAGCACCGAGCATTTCCGGGATTATTCGGAGGTAACTGCAGTCTCCACCCAGCAGTTTTGTTGGACTTTAGAGACCCAATCACGGTGCAGGGATTGTCTGCCAGGCCACGAAACGCTGCAGACATCTTTGTTGTGGTCGTGCAGTGATTGGCTGGGCCATACCATCATCCTGAGTATAAGAGCCCTGGCGCCGCCCTGCTCACCGCATTCTGCTCCGGATTCAGAGAGAGCAGGTAGAGCTGCTGCCGAGATAGGGTCAGAATCGTGGTTTTAGAGTTAGTGTAGGTCTGCAACTCTTACATCTACAACTCCGAAGTAACCAACAGTCCTTTTTAGGGCTAATTCGTGGGTCCCGATATTGCAGCGCTAGGCAGGCAGGGCACAGTATATCCACATCAGGGCAAGGGCTGCAAGCACTGTATGTTCGTCCATTGCTGCCACTGCATCCCTCCCAAAGCTCCATAAATGTCTGCTGCTGCTGCAGCTTATTTACTGTCTATATACCTTTTTTTCCATAAATCCTCCCCCCCCAAAAAAAAAAATACAGTCTGGTCTGTCAGACTGAGGCCTGTTGAAAAGTGATAGTTTGTCAGGCATACATAGCATAGTTGTGTGTGCTACCCTTCTGTCTTTTTTTTTTGGTGTTTGAAATTCCCCCGAAAAAGGCCTCATATAACTCTGTGCTCCAAGTTTGGGCATTGGAGGCCGGTGTACTTATTTTTTGGCTGTGTGATACTCATATTCTATACAGCGCTATTCAGCCAAAAAAAAAAAATTTGATACGCCACAGATTTGCCAGTGTGGTATTTCTGTTACACCCGTCATATATGTCTGCTCCAAGTTTTGGCATTGGAAGCCGGTGTACTTATTTTTTGGCTGTGTGATACTCATATTCTATACAGTGCTATTCAGCCTAAAAAAATTTTTAAAGGCCACAGATTTGCCAGTGTGGTATTTCTGTTACAGCCTTCATATATCTCTGCTCCAAGTTTGGGCATTGGAGGCCGGTGTACTTATTTTTTGGCTGTGAGATACTCAAATCCTATACAGCGCTATTTCACATAAATTACCTTTAAAAAAAAAATTGAATACAGTCTGTTAGGTTAGGCTGAGGCCTGCCTGGTGTTTGGGTTTGAAAAATCATACATTTGCAGGCATACTGATCAGATATTATTTTGCTACTAATAAAGACATTTGTGTTAAGCATTTGAAATAGTTCAGTAATCCATTTAAAATGGTTAAGGCAAGGGGCAAGGGATGGGGAAGTGGATGTGATGCTGATGGTGCATCCAGAGGACGAGGCCGTGGGCAAGGTGAAAGTGGGCAACAACAAAGACCCACATCTTCTCGCTCGACCTTCCTGTCCCAGTTTCTAGGGGACCACAGTACACCACTATTGAAGCCAGAGCAGTGTGAAACGGTTGTTGGTTGGATAGCGGATAATGCCTCCAATCACTTAGCCACCACCACCACCTTGTCTTCCACACAGTCATGTCTGAGTAGCTATGAGTGTGGCCAGTATATTCCTCACCCTGATCCTCCTTCCTCCCACCATGCTGAGTGCCCAGAGACAACTGATCCCACACTTGGACACTCTGAAGAGCTGTTTAGTTTTTAGTTTCAAGATTCAGAAATCTCTGCCTGTAAACTTGAACTGGGGAAAGATGAGATTGCATGTAGAGCTGCCCAAAGCTTTGTCCAGAACCGGTCGCACGAAGGCAATGGCGGGAAAGTGTCACAAGAGGTGGACCATGATGAGACACAATTGCCAGAAAGTCAGGAGGAGGAGCAGAGTGCGGATGTGGAAGACGAGGTGGTGGATGACATATTTAGTGACCCAACCTGGCAGGAGTACATGAGTAGCGAGGACAGCAGCACAAATGTGGAAGGAGGCATATCCTCCAACAGGCAGGAAGAAGCAGTGTGGTGGCCACAGACAGAAGGTGTGCATCCGTTCCCCATAACACCAACATGAGTGAAGTTGCCATTCCACCTATGAGATCTTCCCAAGTCTGGCTATTTTTTAAACACTCTGCCGATAACCCCAAACAGGCCATTTGCAGCACCTGCCATGCCCGCATCAGCAGGGTTAGCAAAATGACCAGCATGATCAGGCACATGACAGCAAAGCACCCAACTTTGTAGGCCAAACCCCAGGCTCCAGGGCCACTGCCTGCTGGTCACACCACTGCTTCTTCCACTGTTTTGCATAGAAGCCAATCCTCAGTACACCGTGCATGTGAAGATGCCTCTAGCCCTGCACCTGTTGTGGCCCACAGTCAAGCAGCACCACCAGCAAGCCCCTGGTCCTTGTCCCAGCACAGCGTTCAGCTGTCTATAATGCAGTCTTTGGAATGCAAGCAGAAATACCAAGCCAACGCCCCACAGGCCACAGTCCTCAATTCTAATATTTCTCTTTTGCTTGCGCTAGAAATGCTGCCTTTTAGGCCTGTTGAGATGGAAGCTTTTTACAACCTGATGGCGGCGGCTGTCCCAAGGTACTCGGTCCCCAGTCGCCACTATTTCTCCCTGTGTGCCGTACCAGCATTACACCAGCATGTGTCCCACAACATTACCTGTGCCCTCGACAATGCTGTTACAGGGAAAGTCAACCTAACCACAGACACGTGGACAAGTGCTTGTGGGCAGGGATGGTACATCTCGCTAACGGCAGACTGGGTTAACATAGTAGAAGCAGGCACCATGTTGGACCTTGGTATGGAACACATCCTCCCCACGCCAAGAATTGCTGGCCCTACATCAATCAGGGTTGTCCCCACAGTCTACAGCTCCTGCACCTCCTCCTCTTCATCCTCCATGTCTGAAATCAACACATCAGTCAGAAGCTGGAAGCACTGCACCACTGCCTCAGCCAAGCGGCAACAGGCTGTTCTGAAGCTAAATTGGGTAGGCGACAAACCGCACAATGCAACAGAGTTGTGGACAGCACTGAAAGAGAAGTCAGATGTTTGGATGACACCATTGAACCTACAGCCAGGCATGGTCATGTGTGACAATGGCCGTAACCTGGTGGCGGCTCTGAAGCTCTGTGAGCTCACACACGTACCTTGCTTGGCCCATGTGCTTATCCTCGTGGTTCAATGTTTTCTGAAAAGCTACCCATAGCTGCCGGATCTGCTAGTAAAAGTGCGCCATCTGTCTGCCCATTTCAGAAAGTCATCTACCGCTTCAGCTGCCCTTGCCATGCTTCAGCAGTGGTTTCAGCTTCCAGCTCACCGACTGTTGTGTGATGTCCCCACGCACTGGAAGTCTATGCTGCATATGTTGCAAAGGATTTGTTAGCAGAAGAGGGTCATTGTTGACTACCAACAGCAACAAGGCCGTCGAATTTCAGGACAGACTCCACACATGAGACCTCTGGAGTGGCATTGGATGTCAGACATATATAACATCCTCCAAAACTTTGAGGACTACACCAAGATGGAGAGCGGTGATGATGCCATAATTAGCATCACCATCCCGCTTCTCAGCATTCTGAAAAAGTCTCTGCTCACAATCAAAGAAAATGCATTGCAGGCGGAGCACAAGGACATGAAACAAGGAAACATACAGGGGGATGTTTCAGCCCAGCCTCATGTCTTCTCAACGTGGATTGGTAGGCAATGAGGAGGAGGAGGAGGAGGAACAGGAGCTACTTTCCTGCGCTATAGATGATACTACAAACACATCTGTATCAGCTGCTGTTCAGCGGGGATGGCCTGAGGACAGAGAGGAGGAGTATGAGGATGACGAGAACAGCATGTCAGTCGTCCTGTTGGTGAGGACACGGAAGTCTTGCCTGTTAGCAGTCTGGCATGCATGGCTGACTTTATGTTATGCTGCATTTCATGTGACCCTCGGATTATCAATATTTTGGGTGACACTCATTACTGGTTAGGGACACTTGTAGACCCATGCTACAAGGAGAATTTTCAATCTCTTCTGCCTCAGGCAGAGAGGTGTACTAAAATGTTGCAGTACCACAAGGCCCTTGTAGCGGAATTACTTAGAAGATTCCCATGTGAGAACGCTGGCAGCCGACATCAGAGTTTGTTGCAAAACCAAGGAGTCCAAGCGAGAGAGACAGAAGTACAATCTAGCTCAGGCAGGGGAACAATGGCCAAGTTCTGGACAGTTTTTTTAGACCCTCACATCATGGCAGCACAGAGGCAAGGGGTGCTGTCACAAGAAGTGCAATGTTGGGGAAGATGCTGAGGGAGTACCTTGCAGATCATACAAACATCCTCCGGGATTCCTCGGTGCCTTTTAATTATTGGGTATCCAAGCTGGACACGTAGCAAGAACTGGCTCTCTACTCCTTGGAGATGCTGACCTGCCCTGCTGCTAGCATTCTGTCAGAGAGAGTTTATAGTGGTGGAATTATCACAGTTAAGCGTATCCGCCAGTCAACTGAAAATGCTTGCAGGCTGACTCTTATCAAAATGAACAAGACAGAAGGAAAATGGTACAAAACAGCATTATTTTGATGACTATAATTATCATTATCCGCTGTCCATTATAGACTTTATGTCGACTAGTCGTCATTCATATACGTGAGAATGTGGAAACCACAAATACGACCAACACAGTCAAAAAATAATGTACAAAAAACTTTTATTTCATAAAAACATATACTACACAAATCTACAGGCAGAAATGATAATGGTAGAAGGCATGTGCAAAAAACGGACATAAAGTGCAGCTGTGCAAAAACCATGCAGATAAACAGAGAACCATTATAAATAGGCTGTAGGCTCTTATTTGAGCGGTGCCGTTTTTATTCTGATGGGGCATCCGGGGGATGTGTTCACTAAATAGATATGGTGGCTTTTTCAGGCTTTATATTCCAGCAGGTATAACTAATGTTTCCTACAGTGATGGGTAATATCCCTCCTGGAAATAGCCTTATAAGTATAGGATAATACATTATGCTGGTAGGATATATCTTTGTACCACATTTATGATAGTGGTCTCTCTTTTTTCGATTAATAGCACCTCCCCCAGCGTTAATATGACTTGATATACATTGATATTGATGAATAGATTTCTAGGTGGTTTCCACATTCTCGCGTGAAAATGAACAAGGCCTGAATTGGGAAAGACTTCTGTACACAACCATGTGAAACCAGTGAAACATAACCTCAAATGCATTCTCTGTTTTGGGGAGGTGTATTCTCATGAACCTCTTCACAACCACACATGGGTATATGCTTCCTGATTTGTTTCTGTTTGTTTTTATCCTCCTCCTTATCCTCATCCTTCTCATCCAGAACCACTATATCACCACGGTGAATGTGGTCTGTATGGTGCATTGTGGCCAAGGGGCCCGTGATGGCACTCTTTTATTTTTAAAAAAAGGATTTTACATTGGGGAATTGGACATGACATTACATTGGGCCTTCTTCTTAACTCTGTCTCCTGCAGTCTGTCCTGTACCTGACAGTAGAT
Organism: Ranitomeya variabilis; assembly: GCF_051348905.1. Lineage (NCBI taxonomy): Eukaryota > Metazoa > Chordata > Amphibia > Anura > Dendrobatidae > Ranitomeya > Ranitomeya variabilis. Next base: position 23,027,141 of record NC_135236.1, on the reverse strand, counting down.
CACCAGGGTGAACGTGCTTTCTACGGTGCATGTCGGTCAAGGGGCCTGTGATGGCACTCTTTTATTTTTTAAAAAATGGACCCCACATTGGGGAATTGGGTATGACATTACATTAGGACTACTTCTTAGCTCGGTCTCCTGCTATGTGTCCTTTAACTGCCACTAAATGACCAGGGTGCATGTGCTCAGCACTGTTATAGGCCGGTGGTTTTTGGGCAAATGTGCTGTGATGGCACTATATTTTTAAGCCCAAAAATAACAACACATTGGGGAATTGGGTGTTGTGAATTTGCTTTTTGCTCCCTCTAGTGGTTACTAGTTTTTTGACTCTGGTTTTTCTGTCATTCCTTTTATCCGCACCTGGGTCGTTAGTTAGGGGTGTTGCTATATAAGCTCCCTAGACCTTCAGTTCAATGCCTGGCAACGTAGTTATCAGAGCTAGTCTGCTGTGCTCTTGTCTACTGATCCTGGTTCCAGTTATATCAGCTAAGTCTGCCTTTTGCTTTTTGCTATTTGTTTTGGTTTTGTATTTTTGTCCAGCTTGTTCCAAATCTATATCCTGACCTTTGCTGGAAGCTCTAGGGGGCTGGTGTTCTCCCCCCGGACCGTTAGACGGTTCGGGGGTTCTTGAATTTCCAGTGTGGATTTTGATAGGGTTTTTGTTGACCATATAAGTTACCTTTCTTTATTCTGCTATCAGTAAGCGGGCCTCTCTGTGCTAAACCTGGTTCATTTCTGTGTTTGTCATTTCCTCTTACCTCACCGTTATTATTTGTGGGGGGCTTCTATCCAGCTTTGGGGTCCCCTTCTCTGGAGGCAAGAAAGGTCTTTTGTTTTCCTCTACTAGGGGTAGCTAGATTCTCCGGCTGGAGCGTGTCATCTAGAATCAACGTAGGAATGATCCCCGGCTACTTCTAGTGTTGGCGTTAGGAGTAGATATATGGTCAACCCAGTTACCACTGCCCTATGAGCTGGATTTTTGTATTCTGCAGACTTCCACGTTCCTCTGAGACCCTCGCCATTGGGGTCATAACAGTTTGCCAGGCCAGTATTAAATGTTTAATGCGTTGCAGAAGAGGGATTATAAGAAAGAAGATTCTGAGTTTTTTTTTTTTTTCTTTCTTCTTCCCCTTTACCTCAGAGTGGCTATGCTTGCTGCAGACATGAATGTCCAGACCTTGATTACAAGTGTGGACCAGCTGGCTACTCGTGTGCAGGGCATACAAGACTATGTTATCAGAAATCCTAGGTCAGAACCTAAAATACCGATTCCTGAACTGTTTTCCGGAGACAGGTTTAAGTTTAGGAATTTTGTGAATAATTGTAAATTGTTTTTGTCCCTGAGACCCTGTTCATCTGGAGACTCTGCTCAGCAAGTAAAAATAGTTATTTCGTTCTTACGGGGCGACCCTCAGGATTGGGCTTTTTCGCTGGCGCCAGGAGATCCGGCATTGGCTGATATTGATGCGTTTTTTCTGGCGCTCGGTTTACTTTATGAGGAACCCAATCTTGAGATTCAGGCAGAAAAGGCCTTGCTGGCTATGTCTCAGGGGCAGGACGAGGCTGAAGTGTATTGCCAAAAATTTCGGAAATGGTCCGTGCTGACACATTGGAACGAGTGTGCACTGGCCGCTAATTTTAGAAATGGCCTATCTGAAGCCATTAAGAATGTTATGGTGGGTTTTCCCATTCCCACAGGTCTCAATGATACTATGGCACTGGCTATTCAAATTGACCGGCGGTTGCGGGAGCGCAAAACCGCAAATTCCCTCATGGTGTTGTCTGAACAGACACCTAATTCGGTGCAATGTGATAGAAAAACCGCAAATTCCCTCATGGTGTTGTCTGAACAGACACCTGATTTAATGCAATGTGATAGAATCCTGACTAGAAATGAGCGGAAAATTCATAGACGCCGGAATGGCTTGTGCTACTACTGTGGTGATTCTACACATGTTATCTCAGCATGCTCTAAACGTATAGCTAAGGTTGTTAGTCCTGTCACCGTTGGTAATTTGCAACCTAAATTTATTCTGTCTGTAACTTTGATTTGCTCACTGTCGTCTTATCCTGTCATGGCGTTTGTAGATTCAGGTGCTGCCCTGAGTCTTATGGATCTGTCATTTGCTAAGCACTGTGGTTTTACTCTTGAACCATTAGAAAATCCTATTCCTCTTAGGGGTATTGATGCTACGCCATTGGCAGCAAATAAACCGCAGTATTGGACACAGGTTATCATGTGCATGACTCCTGAACACCGCGAGGTGATACGTTTCCTGGTTTTACATAAAATGCATGATTTGGTTGTTTTAGGGCTGCCATGGTTACAGACCCATAATCCAGTCCTGGACTGGAAGGCTATGTCAGTCTCAAGTTGGGGCTGTCGTGGTATTCATGGGGATTCCCTGCCTGTGTCTATTGCTTCTTCTACGCCTTCGGAAGTTCCGGAGTATTTGTCTGATTATCAGGATGTCTTCAGTGAGTCTGAGTCCAGTGCACTGCCTCCTCATAGGGACTGTGACTGTGCTATAGATTTGATCCCAGGCAGTAAGTTTCCTAAGGGAAGACTGTTTAATCTGTCGGTACCTGAACATACCGCTATGCGTTCATATATCAGGGAGTCTCTGGAGAAAGGACATATTCGTCCGTCTTCTTCCCCCCTTGGTGCGGGATTCTTTTTTGTGGCAAAAAAGGATGGATCTTTGAGACCTTGTATTGATTATCGGCTTTTAAATAAGATCACTGTCAAATTTCAGTATCCTTTACCGCTGTTGTCTGACTTGTTTGCCCGGATTAAAGGTGCCAAGTGGTTCACCAAGATAGACCTTCGTGGTGCGTACAACCTTGTGCGCATTAAGCAAGGTGATGAATGGAAAACCGCATTCAATACGCCCGAAGGTCATTTTGAGTACTTGGTGATGCCTTTTGGGCTCTCCAATGCGCCTTCAGTTTTTCAGTCCTTTATGCATGACATTTTCCGGAAGTATCTGGATAAATTTTTGATTGTTTATCTGGATGATATTTTGGTTTTTTCTAATGATTGGGATTCGCATGTGGAGCAGGTCAGGTTGGTCTTTAAAATTTTGCGTGAAAATTCTTTGTTTGTCAAGGGCTCAAAGTGTCTCTTTGGTGTACAGAAGGTTCCCTTTTTGGGGTTCATTTTTTCCCCTTCTGCTGTGGAGATGGACCCAGTCAAGGTCCGAGCTATTCTTGATTGGACTCAGCCCTCGTCGGTTAAGAGTCTTCAGAAGTTCTTGGGTTTCGCTAACTTCTACCGTCGTTTTATCGCTAATTTTTCTAGCATTGTGAAACCGTTGACGGATATGACCAAGAAGGGCTCCGATGTAGCTAACTGGGCTCCTGCTGCCGTGGAGGCTTTCCAGGAGTTGAAGCGCCGGTTTACTTCGGCGCCTGTTTTGTGCCAGCCCGATGTCTCACTTCCCTTTCAGGTTGAGGTGGATGCTTCAGAGATTGGAGCAGGGGCCGTTTTGTCGCAGAGAGGCCCTGGTTGCTCTGTTATGAAACCTTGTGCCTTTTTCTCCAGGAAGTTTTCGCCTGCCGAGCGAAATTATGATGTGGGCAATCGGGAGTTGTTGGCCATGAAATGGGCATTTGAGGAGTGGCGTCATTGGCTCGAGGGTGCTAAGCATCGTGTGGTGGTCTTGACTGATCACAAAAATCTGATGTATCTCGAGTCTGCTAAACGCCTTAATCCGAGACAGGCCCGCTGGTCATTGTTTTTCTCCCGCTTTGATTTTGTTGTCTCGTATTTACCAGGTTCAAAGAATGTGAAGGCCGATGCTCTTTCTAGGAGCTTTGTGCCTGATGCTCCTGGAGTCGCTGATCCTGTTGGTATTCTTAAAGATGGAGTTATCTTGTCAGCTATTTCTCCGGATCTGCGACGTGTGTTGCAGAGATTTCAGGCTGATAGGCCTGAGTCTTGTCCACCTGACAGACTGTTTGTCCCGGATAAATGGACCAGCAGAGTCATTTCCGAGGTTCATTCCTCGGTGTTGGCAGGTCACCCGGGAATTTTTGGCACCAGAGATCTGGTGGCCAGGTCCTTTTGGTGGCCTTCCTTGTCAAGGGATGTGCGGTCATTTGTGCAGTCCTGTGGGACTTGTGCTCGAGCTAAGCCTTGCTGTTCTCGTGCCAGCGGTTTGCTCTTGCCCTTGCCTGTCCCGAAGAGACCTTGGACATATATCTCCATGGATTTCATTTCTGATCTTCCGCTATCTCAGGGCATGTCCGTTATCTGGGTGATATGTGATCGCTTCTCCAAGATGGTCCATTTGGTTCCTTTGCCTAAGCTGCCTTCCTCTTCCGATCTGGTTCCTGTGTTTTTCCAGAACGTGGTTCGTTTGCACGGCATCCCTGAGAATATTGTGTCAGACAGAGGATCCCAGTTCGTTTCTAGGTTCTGGCGATCCTTTTGTAGTAGGATGGGCATTGATTTGTCGTTTTCGTCTGCTTTCCATCCTCAGACTAATGGACAGACGGAGCGAACCAATCAGACTTTGGAGGCTTATTTGAGGTGTTTTGTCTCTGCTGATCAGGACGATTGGGTGACATTCTTGCCGTTGGCTGAGTTTGCCCTTAATAATCGGGCTAGTTCCGCCACCTTGGTTTCGCCTTTTTTCTGCAACTCTGGTTTCCATCCTCGCTTTTCTTCGGGTCATGTGGAGCCTTCTGACTGTCCTGGGGTGGATTCTGTGGTAGATAGGTTGCAGCGGATCTGGAATCATGTGGTGGACAACTTGAAGTTGTCACAGGAGAGGGCTCAGCGCTTTGCCAACCGCCGCCGCGGTGTGGGTCCCCGACTACGCGTTGGGGATTTGGTATGGCTTTCTTCCCGCTTTGTTCCTATGAAGGTCTCCTCTCCCAAATTTAAACCTCGTTTTATTGGGCCTTACAAGATATTGGAAATCCTTAATCCTGTATCTTTTCGTCTGGATCTTCCTGTGTCGTTTGCTATTCACAATGTATTTCATAGGTCCTTGTTGCGGCGGTACATTGTGCCTGTAGTTCCTTCTGCTGAGCCTCCTGCTCCGGTGTTGGTTGAGGGCGAGTTGGAGTACGTGGTGGAGAAGATCTTGGATTCTCGCCTCTCCAGGCGGAGGCTTCAGTACCTGGTCAAGTGGAAGGGCTATGGTCAGGAGGATAATTCCTGGGTGGTCGCCTCTGATGTTCATGCGGCCGATTTAGTTCGTGCCTTTCATGCCGCTCATCCTGATCGCCCTGGTGGTCGTGGTGAGGGTTCGGTGACCCCTCACTAAGGGGGGGGTACTGTTGTGAATTTGCTTTTTGCTCCCTCTAGTGGTTACTAGTTTTTTGACTCTGGTTTTTCTGTCATTCCTTTTATCCGCACCTGGGTCGTTAGTTAGGGGTGTTGCTATATAAGCTCCCTAGACCTTCAGTTCAATGCCTGGCAACGTAGTTATCAGAGCTAGTCTGCTGTGCTCTTGTCTACTGATCCTGGTTCCAGTTATATCAGCTAAGTCTGCCTTTTGCTTTTTGCTATTTGTTTTGGTTTTGTATTTTTGTCCAGCTTGTTCCAAATCTATATCCTGACCTTTGCTGGAAGCTCTAGGGGGCTGGTGTTCTCCCCCCGGACCGTTAGACGGTTCGGGGGTTCTTGAATTTCCAGTGTGGATTTTGATAGGGTTTTTGTTGACCATATAAGTTACCTTTCTTTATTCTGCTATCAGTAAGCGGGCCTCTCTGTGCTAAACCTGGTTCATTTCTGTGTTTGTCATTTCCTCTTACCTCACCGTTATTATTTGTGGGGGGCTTCTATCCAGCTTTGGGGTCCCCTTCTCTGGAGGCAAGAAAGGTCTTTTGTTTTCCTCTACTAGGGGTAGCTAGATTCTCCGGCTGGAGCGTGTCATCTAGAATCAACGTAGGAATGATCCCCGGCTACTTCTAGTGTTGGCGTTAGGAGTAGATATATGGTCAACCCAGTTACCACTGCCCTATGAGCTGGATTTTTGTATTCTGCAGACTTCCACGTACCTCTGAGACCCTCGCCATTGGGGTCATAACAGTGGGCATGACATTTGTTTGGGCCTACTTCTTACAAATGCGGAGTAATGAAGATTATTACCCCTGCTAAATTGTCACATGCGATTATCTGTACCTGCATTGGGCCAGTCAAACAACTGCTAGATAAAGATTCGCTGTTTTTTAGAACAATTGAAAACTAAGATTTTTATTCAATCAGTTTGCACAACTGCTAGACAAATATTAGGTATTTTAAGTGGAAAATAGAAGAGAGTTGCAGCATGTAATTGCAATGATCAGAACACCCAGGTGCCTGCCTTTCATCGCCCTCCCTCCTATTAAACAAGTAATCTTGACAGTCTTCTGCTCTTAAAAGAGCTTTTTGGAATGAATAAATGCTCAATATAAAATCCTATCACTCTCCTTACACTACTTTCCCTATGCTCAAAGTATGTTCTCCCTATGCTGTTTCTAGCTCTAATGTGTGCGAGGTGGTGCCGGCAACCTTTAAATATCTACTATGATAGTGGCAGGCCAGCCAATCACAGTAATGCCCCACCAAAGATGGCACCGTCATTACTGTGATTGGCAAGCCAGCCTAGCATGTTAATTGGCTGCAAGTAAATTGCCAAACATGGTGGGCAGATAATTTGAACATACCGACGCAAATAACTAATTACTCGTGTTATGTGCATGCTGCTAGGTTCAGATAGAGGTGGGACACATCTCAAGAATTCTTTGGAACTCTGGGGGAATCATTACTCAGGGCCACTATGCACTGCAGCTGATCAACTTGCTCACACTGACACTTCCTTCCAGTTCATATTTTCCTGCTCCTGATAGACCTTCTCAACTAGCAGTACAGGGGTGAGCCCAGCTTCACTCTTTAATGGAATCCTGTGTCCATAAAGTTCACTTGCCTGAACTTTTCTGAGAGACAGATCAAACATCACTCATCCTTTTGACTGCTCATAGAATAGTAAACAAGTTCCCCACAATCCCCCTGGGGCTCTGCTAACCCACTCCCTGTCTCCTGTGACTGTGTTAACCACTCTAGTTGCTGGATGCTTTGAAGCAACAGTACTCAGCACTACTTCTGCATGTCACACTTGCAGAGAACCCAATAGCCAGAATCCTGTACTATTTGAGCGAGTAATGAATAGTGTCGAATGTATTCGCACATCACTAGTCATTTTTTAATACATTTTTGTTGTTGTGAAATGTGACTTCAATTCCTATTTCTATCTGTATAGTACATTTGAGATTTAGATGAGTGACTGGATTTCATGACAAACCTTGCAGAAAGTTTAAGAAAAATTAGGGTTTTGAACCCCCCAAAAAAGAGAAAATACAGGGCCTCAACAGATTGTACCGGGCCAATGTTGCAGACTGTATTATATGTTGCAATGCATCAGACACATTAGAAATTTTTCTGAATAGTTCCCAGGAAGGATTTCTTAATATCTCTGTTCCTAAAACTGTATATAATGGGATTTACTAACGGAGTACACACAGTATATAGAAGTGATAAGAGTTTATTAACATCTGATGTTTGTCCTTTTCTTGGAAAAAGATAAACGGTGAATGTTGTCAAATAAAATATGGAGACCACAGTGAGGTGGGAGCTACAGGTGGAGAAGGCTTTCTGTCTGCTGATATTGGATGAGATCTTTAAGACAACACGGACAATGTTCACATAAGAAAAAACAATGATCAGGTTGGGAATAACCATAAATGGGATACTTAGTAAATATAGATGAAGTTTTATAGCAAACGTATCAGAACAGGAAATTTCCTGTAAAGGAACAAGATCACAGTACAAATGGTCAATGATTTTTGGTCCACAGAAAGTTAGCCTTGAAAATAATATAATGTAAATTAATGAATTGGAAAATGAGAAGATCCAGACGATAATGACTAACTTCACACACAACATACCCGTCATTATAGAGATATAGTGAAGAGGATTACAGATGGCCACATATCTGTCATAAGACATCACTGTGAGAAGAAGGCACTCAGAATCTTCAGCAGTAGAGAAGAAATACAACTGGGCCATACAGTTGGTAAAAGAAATGGCAGCTCCATTATTTAGTAGGACGTGAAGAATGTTGGGGGCGATGTCTGAGGCCAGTAAGATGTCAGTCATGGACAGTTGTGAGATGAAGAAGTACATTGGAGTGTGGAGGTTCTTGCTGGTGGACACCAGGGTGATGATCAGGAGATTCCCACATATTGTCACCCAGTAAATCACGAGGAGGAGAGCAAAAAGGGACATTCTCCAATCCTGACTGATTTGGAATCCTAAGAGAAAAAATTTGTTGTCCATGGTCTCATTGTTCTCCTGCATCAAAGGCAAAACACAAGAAAAAAAGAAAAGAAAAAAGGCTTTTGTTTGATTAATATATGACAATGAACTTACAACCAAAAATGTATTTGTATCTAGAATATAATTATCCATTCAGCATACTGTATTTATACATTTATTCTGACTGAAATGTGTCATTTGGATTTGCTTTTTGAAACCTACTGGACATCAGCTCAGTAACATAAACAATGACCATCACTTTGCTTTTTCATTTATAAATCAATAGTACAATTGGAAATAAGCAACTTTGTAATATATCAAATCAGAGAAATCTGCTTCTTTCTCCACCAGAACTGATCATTGATTCTTAAAATGTTCAATTTCCAGGTAAAATGTGTCTACTCTTCAGTGAAGGCAGATTGGTAAATTACTGAGATGACAATAACTGCTGAAAAGATCCTATATAGAAGGAACGAGGTGAGGAGAGAGGGGATAGAGCAAGGATGTCAAACCCAAATACATAGAGGACCAAAACTAAAAGCTTGGACAAAGTCATGGGCCAAGCTTGATCTTTATTAAAAAAAAAGTCTACAGTTAAAGATGTTTTCTCCTATAATCAAATATAACGATGAACCTTTTAATATGTAAACAAGCTTAAAGGGATTATCCCATGAACAAAATACTTGTTAATTAATGGATCTTAGAGTAAAATATTGGAATAATGTAATTTGTTATGTAAGAGCCGTAAAAAGCATATGGCCCAATGGCCTATTCTAAATATTTAATAATAAAGAATAAAAAGCCTTGAATAATGCAGATATGAAACAAAAAAAAGTGCCCCCAATCACAGTATGATACCCCCACAGTGAATTCCTCCACAGTACCCTGCACATGCATGGTATAATGACCCTAATGCCCCCCCACCTAACCCTCTGGCAAAATATGGTGGCCCCATCACAGTACCATTCCACAGCTATAATCCCTACACAGCCTTCCAGCCTTCCACACATTTTAACCCCTTCCCCCCCGGAGCTTTTTCCGTTTTTTTCATTTTCGTTTTTCGCTCCCCTCCTTCCCAGAGCCATAACTTTTATATTTTTCCATCAATTTGGCCATGTGAGGGCTTATTTTTTGCGGGACGAGTTGTACTTTTGAACGACATCATTGGTTTTACCATGTCTTGTACTAGAAAACGGGAAAAAAATTCCAAGTGCAGTGAAATTGCAAAAAAAGTGCAATCCCACACTCGTTTTTTGCTTCGCTATTTTACTAGGTTCACTAAATGCTAAACCTGACCTGCCATTATGATTCTCCAGGTCAGTACGAGTTCATAGACACCTAACATGGCTAGGTTATTTTTCATCTAAGTGGTGAAAAAAAATTCCAAACTTTGCAAAAAAAAAAATAAAATTGTGCCATTTTCCAATACCCGTAGCGTCTCCATTTTTCGTGATCTGGGGTCAGGTGAGGGCTTATTTTTTGCGTGCCGAGCTGGCATTTTTAATGATAGCATTTTGGTGCAGATACATTCTTTTGATCGCCCGTTATTGCATTTTAATTCAATATCGCGGCGACCAAAAAAACGTAATTCTGGCGTTTTTTTCTCATTACGCCATTTAGCAATCAGGTTAATGCTTTTTTTTTGTTGATAGATCGGGCGATTCTGAACGCGGCGATACCAAATATGTGTAGGTTTGATTTTTTTTAATTGATTTATTTTGATTGGGGCGAAAGGGGGGTGATTTAAACTTTTATATTTTTTTTATTTTTTTCACATTTTTTTTACAATTTTTTTCACTTTTGCCATGCTTCTACAGCCTCCATGGGAGGCTAGAAGCAGGCACAACCCGATCGGCTCTGCTATGTAGCAGCGATCATAAGATCGCTGCTACACAGCAGAATTACATGTGTGCTGTGAGCGCCGACCACAGGGTGGCGCTCACAGCTGCCGAGGATCAGTAACCATAGAGGTCTCAAGGACCTCTATGGTTACCATTTAGAAGCATCGCCGACCTCCGATCATGTGACAGGGGTCAGCGATGACGTCATATCCGGCCGCCCGGCCGGATGCGGTAGTTAAATGCCGCTGTCTGCGTTTCACAGCGGCATTTAACTAGTTAATCGGCGCGGGTGGATCGCGATTCCGCTTGCGCTCATTGCGCGCACATGTCAGCTGTACAAAACAGCTGACATGTCGCGGCTTTAAGGTGGGCTCGCCGCCGGAGCCCACCTTAAAGCGGGGGTTCTGCCAGCTGACGTACTATTCCGTCAGCTGGCAGAAAGTGGTTAATGGATCTTACATAGTTTCCATACAGTATAATGTGTCATGCATTGCCTTCCATACAGTATAATAGGCCACACAGTGCTCCATACAGTGTAGTGGGACCCACATAGTGCTCTATATAGTTTAATGGTCCCCACGTAGCACTTTGTACATTATAATGGGCTCCATATAGTGCTACATGTAGCATAATGGGCTACATATAGTGCTCAATATAGCATAATGGCCCCACATAGTGCTCCATAGAGTATAATGGCCCCATATAGTGCTCCATGTAGTGTAATGTGCTACATATAGTGCTCCATACAGTACAATGGCCCCGCATAGTGCTCCATACAGTATAATGGCCCCACATAGTGCTCCATAGAGAATAATCGCCCCACATAGTGCTTCATAGAGTATAATGGGCCGACATAATGCTCCATGTAGTATAGGGGCTACATATAGTGATCCATAGAGTATAATGGCCCCACAAAGTGCCCTGTAGAGTATAGCAGCCCCACATAGTGCTCCATATAGTATAATGGCCCCAAAAAGTGCTCCATATAGTATAACAGACCCACATAGTTCTCCATGTAGTATAATGGGCTACATATAGTGCTCCATACAGTATAATGGCCCCACATAGTGCTCCTTACAGTATAATGGCCCCACATAGTGCTCCATAGAGTATAATAGCCCCACATAGTGCTCCATAGAGTATAATGGCCCCACATTGTGCTCTATATAGTATAACAGCCCCACATAGTGTTCCACAGAGTATAATGGCCCACATAGTGCTCCATGCAGTATTGTAGCCACATATAGTGCTCCATTCCGTATAATAGCACCCCATTATTTGCAGGCCAAATATATTCAACCTGTGTGCCAGATTTGAACTTCAGGACAGAGGTTGACATATGGGATAGATGCAGAGCTCCTCACCCCCTCTCCCTAATAAATAATAATAATTTTTATTTATATAGCGCCAACATATTCCGCAGCACTTTACAATTAAGCGGAAACATACACAGACAATAAATTCAATACAAGTTAAGACAATTTAAACAGTGACATTAGGAGTGAGGTCCCTGCTCGCAAGCTTACAATCTACAAGGAAATGGGGGGACACAATAGGTGAAAAGTGCTTGTTTTTTCAGGTCTGGCAATTATAATAAATAGGGATTTTCATATAAAGCTGCATGATCCAGTCATCAGCCCGTGTGTTTAAGTGCAATAGTCAAGTATCAAGTGCAGTTATCATGTGCGTGGAGGGTGTGGAGAAAGATGAATAGTAGGGGGCAGATTCAGAGTAATATTTGGAAGGAGGGAGCAGGGCAAAGTTAGTTTACTGAGTAGTTGATGTGGTAGGCTTGTTTGAAGAGATGGGTTTTCAAAGCGCTCTTGAATAGGTCAGGGCTAGGTATCAGTCTGATCGTCTGGGGAAGTGCATTCCAGAGAGCTGGCGCAGCACGAGAGAAGTCTTGGAGACAGAGGTGCGAGGTTCAGATTATGGGGGATGTTAGTCTTAGGTCATTTGTAGAACAGAGGGCATGTATAGGGCGATAGACAGAGATGAGAGAGGAGATATAAGGCGGTGCAGAACTGTGGAGAGCTTTGTGGGTGAGAGAGATGAGTTTATACTGGACCCTGTAGCGAATGGGTAGCCAGTGTAATGACTGGCACAAGATGGAGGCATCGGTGAAGTGGCTGGACAGAAATATGACCCTGGCTGCCGCATTCAAGATGGATTGGAGAGGAGAAAGTTTGGTAAGAGGGAGACCGATCAGAAGAGAGTTGCAGTAGTCCAGACGAGAATGAATAAGAGCGACAGTAAGAGTCTTAGCAGTTTTAACAGTGAGAAAAGGTCAGATTCTGGAGATGTTTTTAAGATGCAGGTGACAAGAGCGAGTGAGTGATCGGATGTAGGGAGTAAAGGAAAGTTCGGTGTCGAATATGACCCCAAGACAGCGGGCATGCTGCTTGGGAGTTATGGTTGAACCCTCCAGAGTAATTTTGATGTTGGGTAGAGAGAGGTTAGTAGAAGGGAGAAACACAAGAAGTTCCGTTTTGGAGAGATTTAGTTTCAGATAGAGGGAGGACATGATGTTAGAGACAGCAGACAGACAATCCTTGGTATTTTGTATTAGGGTAGGGGTGATGTCAGGGGAAGAAGTGTATAATTGGGTGTCGTCAGCATAGAGATGGTACTGGAACCCAAATCTGCTGATTGTTTGTCCAATAGGGGCAGTGTATAGAGAGAAGAGGAGGGGGCCTAGAACTGAGCCCTGTGGAACCCCGATAGTAAGGGGACAAGGAGAGGAAGAGGAGCCGGCAAAAGATACAGTGAAGGAGCGGTCAGAGAGGTAGGAGGAGAACCAGGAGAGGGCTGTGTCCTTGAGGCCTATGGAGCTGAGCATAGTGAGGAGGAGCTGGTGATCCACAGTGTTGAATGCTGGGGAGAGATCCAGGAGAATCAGCAGAGAGCAATGACCTTTGGATTTAGCTGTTATTAGTTCATTAGAGACTTTAGTGAGGGCAGTTTCAGTGGAGTGTAAAGAGCGGAAACCAGATTGTAAGGGGTCGAGAAGAGAGTTATCCGAGAGATAGCGGATTAGACGGGAGTGGACCAAGCGTTCCAGGAGTTTAGAGATGAAGGAAAGGTTAGAGACAGGTCTGTAGTTAGCAGTGCAGTTCTGGTCCAGGTATACAGTGGGGCAAAAAAGTATTTAGTCAGTCAGCAATAGTGCAAGTTCCACCACTTAAAAAGATGACAGGCGTCTGTAATTTACATCATAGGTAGACCTCAACTATGGGAGACAAACTGAGAAAAAAAAATCCAGAAAATCACATTGTCTGTTTTTTTATCATTTTATTTGCATATTATGGTGGAAAATAAGTATTTGGTCAGAAACAAAATTTCATCTCAATACTTTGTAATATAGCCTTTGTTGGCAATGACAGAGGTCAAACGTTTTCTGTAAGTCTTCACAAGGTTGCCACACACTGTTGTTGGTATGTTGGCCCATTCCTCCATGCAGATCTCCTCTAGAGCAGTGATGTTTTTGGCTTTTCGCTTGGCAACACGGACTTTCAACTCCCTCCAAAGGTTTTCTATAGGGTTGAGATCTGGAGACTGGCTAGGCCACTCCAGGACCTTGAAATGCTTCTTACAAAGCCACTCCTTCATTGCCCTGGCGGTGTGCTTTGGATCATTGTCATGTTGAAAGACCCAGCCACGTTTCATCTTCAATGCCCTTGCTGATGGAAGGAGGTTTGCACTCAAAATCTCACGATACATTGCCCCATTCATTCTTTCATGTACCCGGATCAGTCGTCCTGGTCCCTTTGCAGAGAAACAGCCCCAAAGCATGATGTTTCCACCACCATGCTTTACAGTAGGTATGGTGTTTGATGGATGCAACTCAGTATTCTTTTTCCTCCAAACACGACAAGTTGTGTTTCTACCAAACAGTTCCAGTTTGGTTTCATCAGACCATAGGACATTCTCCCAAAACTCCTCTGGATCATCCAAATGCTCTCTAGCAAACTTCAGACGGGCCCGGACATGTACTGTCTTAAGCAGTGGGACACGTCTGGCACTGCAGGATCTGAGTCCATGGTGGCGTAGTGTGTTACTTATGGTAGGCCTTGTTACATTGGTCCCAGCTCTCTGCAGTTCATTCACTAGGTCCCCCCGCGTGGTTCTGGGATTTTTGCTCACCGTTCTTGTGATCATTCTGACCCCACGGGGTGGGATTTTGCGTGGAGCCCCAGATCGAGGGAGATTATCAGTGGTCTTGAATGTCTTCCATTTTCTAATTATTGCTCCCACTGTTGATTTCTTCACTCCAAGCTGGTTGGCTATTGCAGATTCAGTCTTCCCAGCCAGGTGCAGGGCTACAATTTTGTTTCTGGTGTCCTTTGACAGCTCTTTGGTCTTCACCATAGTGGAGTTTGGAGTCAGACTGTTTGAGGGTGTGCACAGGTGTCTTTTTATACTGATAACAAGTTTAAACAGGTGCCATTACTACAGGTAATGAGTGGAGGAAAGAGGAGACTCTTAAAGAAGAAGTTACAGGTCTGTGAGAGCCAGAAATCTGGATTGTTTGTTTCTGACCAAATACTTATTTTCCACCATAATATGCAAATAAAATGATAAAAAAAACAGACAATGTGATTTTCTGGATTTTTTTTTCTCAGTTTGTCTTCCATAGTTGAGGTCTACCTATGATGTAAATTACAGACGCCTCTCATCTTTTTAAGTGGTGGAACTTGCACTATTGCTGACTGACTAAATACTTTTTTGCCCCACTGTATATCGATGGCTATTTCGTTCCCTTTGCAATTTATGTTTTTTACCAAAAAGAGTAAAGTGGGTGTAATAACTTTTATTGCATCTGTATTTCATAGAATGTACACATATTTGGCATCACAGTGCATTAAATAATTAGAAGAATATTGATATATTAGATCCATTTGTAAACATTGAAAATGCCTAATGTATCTGCCATAATCTAAGAGAAAAAAAGTTTAAAATAATATCATAAGATAAGAATTTAAAATGTTACATTTTACTCTTGGTACCAACCACAACGTAACCAAGTGATAAGACAGTGAATACATTTCTCATCACTTTACTTACAGTAGATATTTTCATGCTTCTAAAATATATATCCTAAATGTATAATTTCAGTTTCATGCTAAAAAATTCTTCCAGACAGGTGCAGGCTCCCCAGTGTGATATAATATGAGGTGCAGCCGATGTAGACACAGTCATTATACACAGAACATACAGGGATACAGCACATGTATATATTCTGAGTCGGAGGCTGCGATAGTGTGCGAAATAAATCTATGAGGATTAGCTGCAATTCTCACTTGTGTCCCTTTGCTCCTTGTCATTACTGAATAGAAAACAAATAATACTTTTAATAATCGATGTGTGGGGCTCAATTATTTCTGCAAAATAAAGCATTGATTAGAAAGTTAATATGAAATTGCAATACACAACAGTAAAATAAAATAATAAAAAAATAATAATTTCCAACACCATTCTTAAGTATTGTACTTTGCATTGGTTTCAACTATCAATAGTGAATTTGTGTTTCAGTGAACTGATGTTTCTTTGAAAATATTGGTAAGGAATTGTTTCGTGGCTTAGAATTTGCAGGAACATTTTACAGCCTCTGTCCAACTCCTCTGTCCAACTCTCCCTCCTACAAAAATGCCATTTTTGTTTCAAATAATGGTAGAACGGTATGCAACAAAGGGTTTTTCCTCATAGAATGATCTGTTTAATGTAAAGAGAAGATGACAATGGACATATAGAATTTATGCATCAAATAATAGTGCTAAAATTGGCTCCTTAAAATGATAGCCATAGGCTGGTTTCACATTTGCTGATGCAGGTGCTGCGGAGGGCTGCGTACGTCCTCCAAGAAGCTCCACCCCTCGCTGCACCTCCTCCGGTCAGCTCCGCCTACATCAGCATGTGGCGTGCGTACCCTATCTTTGCCATTAGGTATGCAGGCCATGCCGATGTATGCGGATGTCTCCGCATGCATTGTTTTGATGGTGCGGCCCCAAAATGCAACTCATTGCGTTCTGTGCAAGTCACCACAACATCAAAACGACATATGTGGAGGCATCCGCATACATCGGCATGGCCTGCGTACCTAATGGTAAAGATAGGGTACGCACGCCACAAGCTGATGTAGGCGGAGCTGACCGGAGGAGGTGCAGCGAGGGGTGGAGCTTCATGGAGGACGTACACAGCCCTCCGCAGCACCTCCATGCGCAAATGTGAAACCGGCCTTATATAGCAATATTGATGTAATTCTATAAAATTCATGGCTTTTGGAAATAATGTAGACAACTCCGATATTTTTACTTTTTCGGTATATGCAAACACTGGTTGTGCCTCAGTGACCTGTTACCAGATTCCCAGCATCGAAGTCAGAATTTGCTTGTTCAGCCTTAACAGAGATTTGGGAGCAAATATTCAGTAATGTGAACCCCACAATGATCACACTATGCATTTGCTGCATTTATTTTGGAGCCTTATGGATGAGTACAGAGTAGAGATAACAGATATTTTTCACACGCTGCATACAAGGAGGGCAGTTTAATATGTTTGTCCTAATTTTGCTTTTAAAAAAATAAAAAATACAGGCCACATATTTGGCAGTGTGGTATCTCCGTGACAGGCCTCATATATCTTTTTAGGCATTTTAGGCCAGTAATCCAGTTTTTTTCATGTCCGTTACTCTAGTTATATACAGCACTATTTTGCATTAAAAAAATTAAAAATACAAGCCACATATTTGGCAGTGTGGTATCTCAGTGACTGGCCTCACATTTCTGTGTGCTCCACGTTTGAGCATTTTAGGCCAGTATTCTATTATTTTTCCAGTCCGATATTCTAGTTAAATACAGCACAATTTAGCATACCCACCAAAAATACAGGCCACATATTTGGCAGTGTGGGATATCTGTGCCATGACTGCGTTCTCCAAGTTTGGGCATTTTAGGCTGGTGTTCAAGTGTTTTTCCTGTCTGTTACTCTAGTTCTATACAGCACTATTTAGCAGACCCCTCAAAAAATAAAGGCCACATATTTGGCAGTGTGGTGTCTTCGTGACAGGCCTCATATACTGTATCTGTGTGCTCCAAGTTTCAACACTAAAGGCTAGCATTCCAGTCTTTTTCCTGTATGTTACTCTAGTTATATACAGCACTATTTTGCATTAAAAAATAAAAAACACAGGCCACATATTAGGCAGTGTGGTATCTACGTGACTGACCTTATATATCTGTGTGGTCCAAGTTTGGGCATTTTAGGATGGTGTTCAATCCGTTCTTCAACCTGTTAATCTAGTTCTATACCTCACTATTTATCAGACTCCCTCAAAAATACAATCCACATATTTGGCAGTGTGGTATCTTGGTTACAGGCCTCATATACCTCTGTGCTCCAAGTTTGGGCATTTCAGGCCGGTATTCCATTATTTTTCCTTGTTTGTTACTCTAGTTTTATACAGCACTATTTAGCAGACCCCTCAAAAATTACAGGCCACATATTTGATATTGTGGTATTTCTGTGACAGGCCTCATATTTATGTGTGCTCCAAGTTTGTGCACTTTCGGCTGGTATTCCAGTTTTTTCCTGTCTGTTACTCTAGTTCTATACAGCACTGTTTAGCAGACCCATTAAAAAATAAAGGCCACAGATTTCGCAGTGTGGTACCTTTGTGACAGGCATCATATATCTGTGTGTCCCAAGTTTGGGCATTTTAGGCTGTTATTCCATTCTTTTTCCTGTCTGTTACTCTAGTTATATATAGCACTATTTTGCATTAAAAAATAAAAAATACAGGCCACATATTTGACAGTGTGGTGTCTCTGTGACAGGTCTCTTATAACTGCGTGCTCCAAGTTTGGGCATTTTAGGCTGGAATTTTAGTGTTTTTCCTGTCTGTTACTCTAGATCTATACAGCACTATTTAACAGACCCCTAAAAAAATAGAGGCCACATATTTGACATTGTGGTATCTCTGTGACAGGCCTCATATATATGCGTGCTCCAAGTTTGTGCTCTTTAGGCCGGTATTCCAGTCTCTTTCCTATCTGTTACTCTAGTTCTATACAGCACTATTTAGCAGACCCATTAAAAAATACAGGCCACATATTTGGCAGTGTAGTGTCTGCATGACAGGCCTCATATATCTGTGGGCTCCAAGTTTCGACACTAAAGGCTGGCATTCCAGTCTTTTCCCTGTCTGTTACTCTAGTTATATACGGTATTATTTAGCAAATTCTCCAAAAAATACAAGACATATATTGGCGTTGTGGTATCTCTGTGACAGGCCTCATATATCTGTGTGCTCCAAGTTTGGTCATTTGATGCCGATGTACCATTTTTTTCCCTCTCTGTTACTCTAGTTATATACAGCACTATTTTGGTTTAACAAATAACAAATACAGGCCACATATTTGGCAGTGTGGTAACTCTGTGACAAGGCTCATATGTCTGTGTGCTCCAAGTTTGGGCATTTAAAGTTGCTATTCCAATGTTTTTCTGTCCATTATTCTAGTTCCATAGAGCCTTAATTAGCAGCTCCCCCTAAAAATACAGGCCATATTTGGTGTTGCAGTATCTACGTAACAGTGCTCATATATCTGTCTGCTCCAAGTCTGGGCATTTTAGGCTGGTGTTCCACTTTTTACTGTCTGTTACTCTAGTTCTATATAGTACTATTTTTCAGACCCCTGAATTATACAGGACACATATGTGGCAATGTGGTGTCTCCGAGACAGGCCTTATATATCTGTGTGTGCCAAGTTTGGGCATTTTAGGCTGGTATTCCAATGTTTTTCCTGTCTATTGCTCTAGTTCCACAGAGCACTAATTAGCAGTCCCCCCCAAAAAAATACAAGCCACATATTTATGTGTATCTGTGTGACAGTGCTCATATATCTGTGTGCTCCAAGTTTGGGCATTTTAGACTGGTGTTCCACTCTTTTTACAGTCTGTTACTCCAGCTCTATACAGCACTATTTTGCAGACCCATCAAAAAATAAAGGCCACATATTTGGCAGTGTGGTATCTCCGTGACAGGCCTCATACATCTGCGTGCTCCAAGTTTGGGCATTTTAGGATGGTATTCCAGCATTTTTCCTGTCTGTTACTTTAGTTATATACAGCACTATTTAGCAGACCCCCAAAAATTACAGGCCACATATTTGGTAGTGTGACATCTCTGTGACAGGCCTCATATATCTGTGTGCTCCAAGTTTGCACATTTTAGGCCGGTATTCCAGTGTTTTTCCTGTCTTTTCCTCTAGTTCTATACAGCACTTTTTAGCAGACATAAAAAAATACAGGCCACATATTTTAGGCCGGTATTCCAGTGTTTTTCTTGTCTGTTACTATAGTTATATACAGTACTATTTTTCATTTAAAAAAAAAAATAAAAGCCATTTATTTGGCAGTGTGGTATCTCCGTGGCATCTATCTGTGCTAACAATTTAGCCATTTTAGGTCTACATGTTGTTAGGAGTCGAGTTCTCACCGCTGCACAAGGTGAATCTTGAACCATGTCTGCTGCGGTCTCCCATTCTGCATCAGCTGCAGTCGAGCCTGCTCAGCGGAGACGTTAGTCCCAGCATCTCACTGAATCTGGTACTGTGCAAAGGGTTACTGCTGCCTCTCCAAGCTCTGCTATTGTACCCTGCACTGGTCTGCAGTGAGCAGGCTTTTCTGGGACTAAGTCCTACTTTTAACACACTGAGCATGCCCAGGGTAAGATCTCTCAATGTAGATCAAGGGTCACATGCTCAGGTACTGCAGCAACTTCCATTGGTCCTCCAGGAAGGTCATGTACATGATCTAGTTCTGTGGAAGTCTTCCATTTGTCCTTCTCGGAAGGTCCTGAAGTTGCTGCAGCTATAAAAGGTTCTCATGACCGCACGGCCATGCGCTAGTATCAAATATATACGAGCTCAGCGCCAGTGTGGTCGTGTGTGTGGTCAGGGACCAAGCTGAAATAAGCCCATAGAATGCTTGCACCTCTGGCGGGGTGTTTTTGTGTGTATGCAGTTAGGAACCCAGCTGAAATAAGCCCCTAGAATGCTGGCACCTCCGGCGAGGAGTTTCTTATGTGTGAATTCAGGGCTGGCTAATAGCCATTAGAATTCCGGCTCCACCGGAGAGGAGCTGCGTGTTTGGTTCAGACTGCATGACCACTGTCAGCTCAACTCTGTAGCTGTGTCTCATGTGAGCTAAACAGGGCACAGCATTCTCTTTTCTACGGGCTCTGTGAAGTAACAGTGTTCATTTATTCTAAGTTACTTCACCATCTTGCTTAGCAGCAGGTTATTTCCTGCACGGTGGATCCCGGGTTGCAAACGCACCTATCTCACCTAATAAATATATTCGGTGCGCTCCGTCAAACCTAACAGTATACTAGCGCCAGGATCTGGCTAAGTAATGGCGAATGAACAGCGATTGCAGAGGTTTATCCAGCTGCTGGAGGGCCGGTTGGCGTCTCTCGAGCGTGCAACGTCGGCGGTGGATGTTACCACAATAGCTGTTCAGGCTGCTAGCGTGGCTGCAGCAGCATTACCCACTGCCACCTCTGTTCCGACCTTCACTCACCTCCCGTTGCCTGAAAAATACTCTGGGGACAGTAAGGTCTGTAGGGGTTTTGTGAGCCAGTGTGGTATACATCTCGAGCTCCTGGCTGCACGTTTTCCCACAGAGCGGGCAAAGGTGTCCTGTCGGACAGAGCTTTGGAGTGGGCTACGCCGCTGTGGGAGCGCATCGATCATGTGGTGCGGAGTGTTCCTCGGTTTCTGGACACTCTGAAACAGGTCTTTGTAGGACCTCAAGTCACCCATGATACGGTGGCTCAACTGCTGGCTTTGACTCAGGGTTCAACCATGGTCAGCCATTTTAGCCTTCCACTTCCGGACATTAGCGTCTGAGTTGGAGTGGCCAGATAAAACCCTCATCCCTGTATTTTGGAGGGGGCTGGCTGACCATGTGAAGGACGCTTTGGCCACTACGGAGATTCCCACCACACTGGAGGAGCTCAAAGCTGTATCAACTCGCATAGACCTTCATTTTCACGAGTGAAGGTTGGAGCGAGCCCAGTGTAGGCAGAGGTTTCGGCTGGCTCCCCCTTCGCCAGACCTTTGGAATCTCCAGTTCAGGCGCCCGAGTCATATGAGGCCATAGAGGGGTCATGAGCGGGGTCCAAGTCCCTGTCCGCTCATGCACTTAAGTTCGGTCATGTTTGCCGGCAGTCAAGACATCTTGCCTCCATGCGTCCTCAGCGGTCGGGGAAACGTCAGCGTCTAGTGGCAGTTGGAGGAGGTACACTAGACATGGCTACATTTGCCTCTAAGTTGTTCTTCAAGGAGACAATTACCATAGGCCCATCCACTCTTATGGTAGAGCTATGTGTGGACTATGGGGCGTAGGGTCATTTTATGTCATCCGCTTTCGCCCAGCGACACGCTATACCCCTGGTGATGCTCGCCAAACCAATAACCGTTCGAGTGGTAAATGGGTCGACACTAACCTCACAGATTACACACCAAACTATTCCTTTCACTCTTTCTGTGTCTCCATCACATCAGGAGATTATCTCTCTATTAGTCCTTCATGAGGGAGTTGATGAGGTCCTGTTGGGGATACCATGGCTATGCTATCATTCTCCTCATATAGAGTGGTCCTCAGGGAGAATTTTGTTATGAAGTAAATCCTGTGAGGGTAGATGTCAGAGGGAGTGCGTTCAGGTTGCTACAACAGAGGTACCCGCAGATCTTTCCCCTCTCCAAAAAGGCTGCGGAGACCCTTCTGCCTCACCGCCCCTATGACTGTCCTATCGACCTCTTGCCTGGTGCTGAGCCTCCCTGGGGTCGAGTCTATCCGTCATCTCTCCCGGAGATGGAGGCAATGTCTCAGTACATCCAAGATAATCTGGCAAGAGGATTCATTAGAAAGTCATTGTCACCTGCAGGGGCTGGGTTCTTCTTCGTGCAGAAGAAGAGTGGAGAATTACGGCCATGCATAGACTACAGGGGTCTTAATTCCATCACCGTTAAGAACAAGTACCCACTACCCCTGATATCTGAGCTCTTTGATAGGCTACGGGGAGCAAGGGTATTTACTAAATTAGGTCTGTAGGGTGCTTACAACCTGATTTGAATCCGTGAGGGGGACGAATGGAAGATGGCTTTTAACACCAGGGATGCGCACTATGAATATCTGGTGATGCCCTTCGGGCTCTGTAATGCCCCAGCCGTTTTCCAAGACTTTGTGAAAGACATCTTCCGGGATATGCTCACCACCTCGGTCGTAGTCTATATGGATTATATTCTCATCTACTCTCCAGATATTGACTCCCATCGGAGATTCGGAGAGATGTTCGCAAAGTCTTCAACCTCTTATGGGCAAACTCCCTCTACACCAAGTTGGAGAAGTGTGTGTTTGAGCAGGAGTCCTTGCCTTTCCTTGGTTATATCATCTCTGCCCAGGGTTTGGCTATGGATCGTGCCAAGCTACAGGCTTTGATGGACTGGCAGGAACCCCATTCACTTAAAGCGGTGCAGCGCTTTATAGGGTTCATTAATTACAATCGCCAGTTCATTCCACACTTCTCAAATTTGGTAGCTCCCTTGGTTGCCCTCACCAAGAAGGGAGCAAATCCCAAGTTGTGGTCGGAGGATGTCTCCAAGGCCTTTCTCTCGATTAAATCACACTTCGCTAGCACTCCCATTCTACTTCGCTCTGATGTAGATAAGCCATTTATCATGGAGGTGGATGCCTCATCCATTGGTGCTGGAGCAGTCCTTCTCCAAAAGGATGCTCAAGGTCAGAAGCATCCTTGCTTCTTCTTCTCCAAGACCTTCACACCTGTGGAGAGGAATTATTCCAATGGGGACAGGGAGTTGCTAGCCATGAAGTTGGCTTTTTCAGAGTGGAGACACCTCTTGGAGGGGGCTCGCTTTCCCTTCCAGGTATTCACTGACCACAAGAACTTGGTATATCTACAGATGGCCCAGCGGCTGAATTCTCGCCAGGCTAGATGGTCCCTGTTCTTCTCCCGGTTTCATTTTACTCTCCATTTCCTCTCCGGGGAGAAGAACATTCGTGCTGATGCTCTCTCCCGCTCCGTAGTGTCATCTGAGGAGGAGCCTCGGCTTATTGTCCCTTCTGAGAGCCTGAGAACAGTGGCTCCGGTTTCGCTAGAGTCCGTGCCCCCGGGCAAGACTTTCCTGCCAGCGAATTTGCGACCGGAGGATCTCTCTTGGGCTCATTCGTCCAGAGTGGGTGGACATTTTGGGACCAAAGGACATCTGAGCTTTTGGCGAGGACGTACTGGTGGCCGCATATGGCCCGTGACGTCGGGGACTATATTTGTGCGTGCGTTTCATGCGCCCAGAATCGGTCTCCACGGCAATGGCATGCTGAGTTGCTTTACCCCCTGCCGATGGCAGACAGGCCCTGGAAGATGGTCGGGATGGACTTCATGGTGGGCTTACCCAAGTCTCGTAGCTGCAGCGTTATATGGGTTGTCACCGATCATTTCTCTAAGATGGTGCACTTGGTGCTGCTTCCACGGTTAACTTCTGCACGGGCCTTGGTGGCGTTATTCATTAAGCATATTTTCCGTTTACGTGGAATGCCTGATAAAATTGTTAGTGACCGGGGTCCCCAGTTCGCGTCTCAGTTTTGGAGAGAGCTCTGCCATTACTCAGCATAGAGTTGAATCTCTCCTCTGCATATCATCCTGAGATGAATGGGTTGGTAGAGAGGACCAACCAGACTCTGGTGATACTTGCGACATTTTGTCTCTGCTGGGCAGGATGACTGCGCATCTTTGCTACCTTGGGCGGAATTTGCCTTGAACAACGCCGTAGCCGATTTCACTGGGCAGACTCCACTTCTCCTCAATTACGGCCAGAATCCGCATGTCCCTATGCCCATGCCCATGTCTTCCACTGATTCTAGGGTGGCACACTGGGCGGTGAAGGCACGTGACATTTGGGACCGCACACAGGATGATATCCGGGCCTCCAAGGAGAGAATGAGGGTTTCTGCTGATACACACAGGCGCCCCGCTCCGACCTTTGCTCCTGGTGACTTAGTGTGGCTCTTCACCCATAACATCAGGCTGCGAGTTGAGTCCACAAAGTTTGCGCCTTGATACATTGGCCCGTTCAAGGTTCTGGAACAGGTCTACCCTGTGGTCTACCGTTTGGCCATTCCTCTGCGCCTTGGTATCACCGACACTTTCCACGTCTCTCTCTTAAAGCCCGTCCATTTGTCCCGGTTTTCCGAGTCATCTGACGGGACGTCTGGTTCATACATGGATGAGTTTGAGGTGAATGCTATCATGGGGTGCAAGGTGGTACGTGGCAATAAATTTTATCTGGTGGACTGGAAGAGTCACGGCCCAGTGGACAGAACCTGGGAACCTGTGGAGCACATTCGGGCTCCGCTGCTCATTGCAGCTTTTGAGCATAGCGAGGCTCAGGGAGGAGGAGGCCTTAGGGGGGGGTGGTAATGTTAGGAGTCGAGTTCCCACCACTGCACAGGGGGAATCTCAAACCATGTCTGCAGCGGTCTCCCATTCTGCATCAGCTGCAGTGGAGCCTGCTCAGCGGAGACGTCGGTCTCAGCATCTCACTGAATCTGGTACTGTGAAAGGGTTACTGCTGCCTCTCCAGGCTCTGCTATTGTACCCTGCACTGGACTGTGGTGAACAGGCTTTTCTGGGACTAAGTCCTGCTTTTCACACACTGAGCATGCCCAGGGTAAGATCTCTCAATGGAGATCAAGGGTCACATGCTCAGGTACTGCAGCAACTTCCATTGGTCCTCCAGGAAGGTCATGTACCTGATCTAGTTCTGTGGAAGTCTTCCATTGGTCCTTCTTGGAAGGTCCTGAAGTTGCTGCAGGTATAAAAGGTTCTCATGACTGCACGGCCATGCGCTAGTATCAAATATATACGAGCTCAGCGCCAGTGTGGTCGTGTGTGTGGTCAGGGACCCGGCTGAAATAAGCCCATAGAATGCTGGCACCTCCGACAAGGAGTTTCTTATGTGTGAATTCAGGGCTGGCTAATAGCCATTAGAATTCCGGCTTCACCGGAGAGGAGCTGCGTGTTTGGTTCAGACTGCATGACCACTGTCGGCTCAACTCTGTAGCTGTGTCTCCTGTGAGCTAAACAGGGCACAGCGTTCTCTTTTCTGCGGGCTCTGTGAATTTACAGTGTTCATTAGGGTTGAGCGAAACGGATCGTTCATTTTCATAAGTCGCCGACTTTTGGCAAAGTCGGCGTCTCATGAAACCGACCCGATCCCTGTGTGGGGTCGGCCATGCGGTACGCGACTTTCGCGCCAAAGTCGCGTTTCAATGACGCTAAAAGCGCCATTTCTCAGCCAATGAAGGTGGACGCAGAGTGTGGGCAGCGTGATGACATAGATCTCAGTCCCCAACATCTTAGAGAAGGGCATTGCAGTGATTGGCTTGCTTTCTGCGGCGTCACAGGGGCTATAAAGGGGCGTTCCCGCCGACCGCCATCTTACTGCTGCTGATCTGAGCGTAGGGAGAGGTTGCTGCCGTTTCGTCAGAAGCAGGGATAGTGATAAGCAGGGTACATAAAGCCACAAACCGCTTGTGCTGTAGCGATTTCCACTGTCCAACACCACCTACAGCTACATTTTTTTTCCTCAGCGCTGTAGCTCATTGGGCTGCCCTAGAAGGCTCCCTGACCCTGATAGCTGCGTTGCTGTGTGTGTACGCCGCTGTGCAAACCAACTGCTTTTTTCAAAGCACAAATCCTGTTGTTCCTTCCTTTCTGCACAGCTATCTTGTTTGTTTCTCCACACTTTTGTGTGCAGCAGTCCTTTTTTTTATAGCTGCCTGCCATACTTTTCTGAGATTACTGCAGGGAGATAAAGATTGGCAAGTCTGCCTCTGTGCCAGTGCTGTGTGTGGCACCTGTCTCTCATTGTGTGCCACCAAAAACCACTGTGTAATACTGGGCCTTTTTTTTTTTTTTTTTTCTAACTTCTCCCTTTAAAAAAAAAATAAGAATAGTGGGAGATAAATATTGGCAAGTCTGCCTCTGTGCCATTGCTGTGTGTGGCATCTGTCTCTCATTGTGTGCCACCAAAAACCACTGTGTAATACTGGGCCTTTTTTTCTCTAAATTCTCCCTTTAAAAAAAAAATAAAATAAGTGGGAGATAAATATTGGCAAGTCTTCCTCTGTGCCATTGCTGTGTGTGGCATCTGTCTCTCATTGTGTGCCACCGAAAACCTAGTGTGTAATATTTTTATTTATTTATTTTTTTTAAATTCTCCCAGAAAAAAAAATAGTGGGAGATTAAGATTGGCATTTGTGCTTGAGTGCTGGTCCTGTGTGTGCCATCTGTCTCAAATTATTGGGGCACAGAAAACCTAGTGTGTAACATTGGGCCTGATTTTCCTTTCAGTGTCAGGCACCTATAAAGGTATATATAAATCCTTCAGAAGTTTGAGTTCACCTTATAAGTTGTTTTACAGTAACAAATACCGTTACTTTGGTTACGTTTTGCAAACAATGAGGAAGTCTAGTGGAAGAGGTCGTGGCCGTGGGCGGTCATTGTCAGCTGGTAATGATGGTAGTGGTGGTGGAGCATCAGGTGGTCGTGGTAAAAGCAGTACAGCACCTAAGTCTCGAGTTGTTGAGCCAGGTTCGTTGTCTGGCTACACAAGGCCTCGAACGCTCTCTTTTATGGGAGTAGGAAAACCACTTTTGAAGCCGGAGCAGGAGGTACAAGTATTGGCTTTCATTGCTGACTCTGCCTCTAGCTCTTTCGCCTCCTCCTCGGAAAGTGCCAAATGTCAGAGCAGTGCATCGTCAGTGAATGCTCCCGGTCAGGAACAAGTCGCTTCCTTGTGTCCTTCACCCAGAACAACAGTGAAGGATGCGTCAGTCGACACAACAGGTTACTCCATGGAGCTCTTTACACATACCGTTCCTAGGTTAGACAGTGAAACAGTTAACAGGCCATGCCCATTAGAAGTTGAATCGGACATGGAGTGCACAGATGCACAGTCACAGCCAGATTACTATGCTGTTCCTTTGACTCAGACCAGAACATTGCCCTCGCAGTGTACTGAGGCAGAATCATACCCAGCGGAGACTATGGTGCCCTGTCACGAACGCTATACCACCGGCTTACACAGTGACACAGACGAAGTTGCACACGACATAGAAGGGGAGGTCATAGATGGCCCAGTTGTTGACCCCGATTGGCAGCCATTGGGGGAACAGGGTGCAGGCGGCAGTAGTTCTGAAGCGGAGGAGGAGCCGCAGCAGGCATCAACATCACAACAGGTTCCATCTACCGGGCCCGTATCTGGCCAAAAATGCGTGGCAAAACCAAAACCTGTTGGAGGACAGCGTGGCCATCCAGTTAAAGAAGCTCAGTCTGCAATGCCTGAAAAGGTATCCAATAGTAGAAAGAGTGCAGTCTGGCATTTTTTTAAACAACATCCAAATGATCAGCGCAAAGTCATCTGTCAAAAATGTTCAACTACCTTAAGCAGAGGTCAGAATCTTAAAAGTCTAAATACAAGTTGCATGCATAGACATTTATCCACCATGCATTTGCAAGCCTGGACTAA
The DNA here is from genome assembly GCF_051348905.1 of Ranitomeya variabilis. Classification (NCBI taxonomy): domain Eukaryota; kingdom Metazoa; phylum Chordata; class Amphibia; order Anura; family Dendrobatidae; genus Ranitomeya; species Ranitomeya variabilis. The sequence continues at coordinate 22,999,383 of NC_135236.1, read as the reverse complement.
CTACCAAACGTCCCTAAAGGTTGCAGCGCCCTCGGCCAATGAAGCTAGTCAGCAACGCTACATCCCTTCCCTCCCTGTAAGCCCACCATTTCCCGCACCACCTGCAGTATCTGTGAAGCTTTCGTCGCCAGGCCAAAGCAGTCAGGGAATCACCAGGTTAGTAGTAGGAAACACTGCATGTAGGGCACCGGCAAGAATACCATCTCCAACCCTCTCTCAGTCACCCATGTCCACCGGCACCATCTCTAGTTCCATGATCTCCAGCTCTCCAGTCCAGCTCACCCTACATGAGACTCTTGTTAGGAAAAGGAAGTACTCATCCTCGCATCCACGTACACAGGGTTTGAACGCCCACATTGCTAGACTAATCTCATTAGAGATGATGCCCTAACGGTTAGTTGAAAGCGAAGCTTTCAAAGCGCTGATGGACAACGCTGTACCATGCTACGAGCTACCTAGTCGGCACTTCTTTTCTAGAAAAGCCATCCCAGCCCTCCAACAGCATGTTAAAGACCGCATCGTCCATGCACTCAGGCAGTCTGTGACTACAAAGGTGCACCTGACAACAGATGCATGGACCAGTAGGCATGGCCAGGGACGTTACGTGTCCATCATGGCACACTGGGTGAATGTGGTGGATGCAGGGTCCACAGGGGACAGCAATATTGGGACAGTTCTGCCTAGCCCACGGTCAAGGAAAGAGTTGGCTGTAGGCATTTGCCCCCCCCTCCTCCTCTTCCTCCTCCTCCTGCAGAAGCGAGAGCTCGTCCACAGTCCACAGTCTCACATCCACTCCATCCGCAGCTGCCACTGTTGCACACCCGGTGTGCCATAATGGGACAGCTAGTGGTAAGCATCAGCAGGCTGTATTGGCAATGAATTGTTTGGGCGACAACAGACACACCGCGGAAGTTCTGTACAAGTTCTTGCAGAAAGAAACTCAGTCATGGCTGGGCACTGTACTGTCATGTTCTCAATGGCAAGAGAACATAGCATCAGCATATATAGGAACTAGCTCTTGGAAGATGGGAACTGAGCTGACCATGAACTAAACCTAACGCACAACTAGCAGTGGCCGGGTAGCATGCCTACGTTGATTCTAGATGCCCAGCACCAGCCGGAGGACTAAATAATGCTAGCAGAGGAAAATATTAGTCCTAGCTCACCTCTAGAGAAATACCCCGAAAGGAGACAGAGGCCCCCCACATGTATTGGCGGTGAATTAAGATGAAATAACAAACGTAGTATGAAAATAGGTTTAGCAAATTTGAGGTCCACTTACTACATAGCAGAAGACAGAAAGGACACTTTCATGGTCAGCTGAAAACCCTATCAAAACACCATCCAGGAATTACTTTAAAACTCTGGCATTAACTCATAACACCAGAGTGGCAATTCCTGTTCACAAGAGCTTTCCAGACACAGTAACGAAACTACAGCTGTGAACTGGAACAAAAATGCAAAAACAAACATGGACAAGAGTCCAACTTATCTAGTAGTTGTCTAGGAGCAGGAACAAGCACAGAGAGGCTTCTGATAACATTGATGACCGGCAAGCAACTAACAGAGAAGCAAGGTTATATAGCGACTCCCACATCTTGATGGGAACAGGTGAACAGAGAAGATGAAAACACCAGTTCAATTCCACCAGTAGCCACCGGGGGAGCCCAGAATCCAAATTCACAACAGTACCCCCCCCTCAAGGAGGGGGCACCGAACCCTCACCAGAACCACCAGGGCGATCAGGATGGGCCCTATGAAAGGCACGAACCAGATCAGAGGCATGAACATCAGATGCATTCACCCAAGAATTATCCTCCTGGCCGTATCCCTTCCACTTGACCAGATACTGGAGTCTCCGTCTGGAAACACGAGAGTCTAAGATTTTCTCCACAACGTACTCCAACTCACCCTCAACCAACACCGGAGCAGGAGGCTCAACGGAAGGCACAACCGGTACCTCATACCTGCGCAATAATGACCGATGAAAAACGTTATGAATAGAGAAGGATGCAGGGAGGTCCAAACGGAAGGAAACAGGGTTAAGAATCTCCAATATCTTATACGGGCCGATGAACCGAGGCTTAAACTTAGGAGAAGAGACCCTCATAGGGACAAAACGAGAAGACAACCACACCAAATCCCCAACACAAAGCCGAGGACCAACACGACGGTGGCGGTTGGCAAAAAGCTGAGTCTTCTCCTGGGACAACCTCAAATTGTCCACCACCTGCCCCCAGATCTGATGCAATCTCTCCACCACAGCATCCACTCCAGGACAATCCGAAGATTCCACCTGACCAGAGGAAAATCGAGGATGAAACCCCGAATTACAGAAAAACGGGGACACCAAAGTGGCAGAGCTGGCCCGATTATTGAGAGCGAACTCTGCCAATGGCAAAAAAGCAACCCAATCATCCTGGTCAGCAGACACAAAACACCTCAGATATGTCTCCAGGGTCTGATTAGTCCGCTCGGTCTGGCCATTCGTCTGAGGATGGAAAGCGGACGAAAAAGATAAATCTATGCCCATCCTAGCACAGAATGCCCGCCAAAATCTAGACACGAATTGGGTCCCTCTGTCAGAAATGATATTCTCAGGAATACCATGCAAACGAACAACATTTTGAAAAAACAGAGGAACCAACTCGGAAGAAGAAGGCAACTTGGGCAGAGGAACCAAATGGACCATCTTAGAGAAACGGTCACACACCACCCAGATGACAGACATCTTCTGAGAAACAGGCAGATCTGAAATAAAATCCATCGAGATGTGCGTCCAAGGCCTCTTAGGAATGGGCAAGGGCAACAATAATCCACTAGCCCGAGAGCAACAAGGCTTGGCCCGAGCACAAACGTCACAAGACTGCACAAAGCCTCGCACATCTCGTGACAGGGAAGGCCACCAGAAGGACCTTGCCACCAAATCCCTGGTACCAAAAATGCCAGGATGACCTGCCAACGCAGAAGAATGAACCTCAGAGATGACTCTACTGGTCCAATCATCAGGAACAAACAGTTTATCAGGTGGGCAACGATCCGGTCTATCCGCCTGAAACTCCTGCAAGGCCCGCCGCAGGTCTGGAGAAACGGCTGACAATACCACTCCATCCTTAAGGATACCTGTGGGCTCAGAGTTACCAGGCGAGTCAGGCTCAAAACTCCTAGAAAGGGCATCCGCCTTAACATTCTTAGAACCCGGTAGGTATGACACCACAAAATTAAACCGAGAGAAAAATAATGACCAGCGCGCCTGTCTAGGATTCAGGCGCCTGGCGGTCTCAAGATAAATCAAGTTTTTGTGGTCAGTCAATACCACCACCTGATGTCTGGCCCCCTCAAGCCAATGGCGCCACTCCTCAAAAGCCCACTTCATGGCCAAAAGCTCCCGATTCCCAACATCATAATTCCGCTCAGCGGGCGAAAATTTACGGGAAAAGAAGGCACAAGGCCTCATCACGGAGCAGTCAGAACTTTTCTGCGACAACACTGCCCCAGCTCCGATCTCAGAAGCGTCGACCTCAACCTGAAAAGGTAGAGCAACATCAGGCTGACGCAACACAGGGGCAGAGGAAAAACGGCGCTTAAGCTCCCGAAAGGCCTCCACAGCGTCAGGGGACCAATCAGCAACATCAGCACCCTTCTTAGTCAAATCGGTCAATGGCTTAGCAATATCCGAAAAACCAGCAATAAATCGACGATAAAAGTTAGCAAAGCCCAAAAATTTCTGAAGACTCTTAAGAGAAGAGGGCTGCGTCCAATCACAAATAGCTTGAACCTTGACAGGATCCATTTCAATGGAAGAGGGAGAAAAAATATATCCCAAAAAGGAAATCCTCTGTACCCCAAAAACACACTTAGAACCCTTCACACACAAAGAATTAGACCGCAAAACCTGGAAAACCCTCCTGACTTGCTGGACATGAGAGTCCCAGTCATCCGAAAAAATCAGAATATCATCCAGATACACAATCATAAATTTATCCAAATAATCGCGAAAAATATCATGCATAAAGGACTGGAAAACTGACGGAGCATTTGAAAGACCAAAAGGCATCACTAAATACTCAAAGTGGCCCTCGGGCGTATTAAATGCGGTTTTCCACTCATCCCCCTGCCTGATTTGCACCAAATTATACGCCCCACGAAGGTCAATCTTAGAGAACCACTTGGCCCCCTTTATGCGAGCAAACAAATCAGTCAGCAACGGCAATGGGTATTGATATTTTACAGTGATTTTATTCAAAAGCCGATAATCGATACATGGTCTCAAAGAGCCGTCTTTTTTTGACACAAAGAAAAAACCGGCTCCTAAGGGAGATGACGATGGACGAATATGTCCCTTTTCCAAGGACTCCTTTATATATTCTCGCATAGCAGCATGTTCAGGCACAGACAGATTAAATAAACGACCCTTTGGGTATTTACTACCCGGGATTAAATCTATGGCACAATCGCACTCTCGGTGCGGAGGTAATGAACCAAGCTTGGATTCTTCAAAGACGTCACGATAGTCAGACAGGAACTCAGGAATTTCAGAGGGAATAGATGATGAAATGGAAACCACAGGTACATCCCCATGAGCCCCCTTACATCCCCAGCTCAACACAGACATAGCTCTCCAGTCGAGGACTGGGTTGTGAGATTGCAGCCAAGGCAATCCTAGCACCAAATCATCATGTAGATTATACAGCACCAGAAAGCGAATAATCTCCTGGTGATCCGGATTAATACGCATAGTTACTTGTGTCCAGTACTGTGGTTTATTATTAGCCAATGGGGTGGAGTCAATCCCCTTCAGAGGAATAAGAGTCTCCAAAGGCTCTAAATCATACCCACAGCGTTTGGCAAAGGACCAATCCATAAGACTCAAAGCGGCGCTAGAGTCGACATAGGCGTCCGTGGTAATAGATGACAAAGAGCAAATCAAGGTCACAGATAGAATAAACTTAGACGGTAAGGTGCAAATGGAAACAGATTTATCAAGCTTTTTAGTGCGCTTAGAGCATGCTGATATAACATGAGTAGAATCACCACAATAGAAACACAACCCATTTTTCCGTCTAAAATTCTGCCGCTCGCTTCGGGACAGAATTCTATCACACTGCATACTCTCTGGCGACTTCTCAGTGGACACCGCCAGATGGTGCACTGGTTTGCGCTCCCGCAAACGCCTATCGATCTGAATAGCCATTGTCATGGACTCATTCAGACCCGCAGGCACAGGGAACCCCACCATAACATCCTTAACGGCATCAGAGAGACCCTCTCTGAAAGTCGCCGCCAGAGCGCACTCATTCCACTGAGTAAGCACAGACCATTTACGGAATCTTTGACAGTAAATTTCCGCTTCATCTTGCCCCTGAGATAGGGACATCAAAGTTTTTTCTGCCTGAAGCTCCAAATGAGGTTCGTCATAAAGCAACCCCAAGGCCAGAAAAAACGCATCCACATTGAGCAACGCAGGATCCCCTGGTGTCAATGAAAAAGCCCAGTCTTGAGGGTCGCCCCGGAGCAAGGAAATCACAATCCTGACCTGCTGTGCAGGGTCTCCGGCAGAGCGAAATTTCAGGGACAAAAATAATTTGCAATTATTTCGAAAATTCTGAAACCCAGATCTATTCCCCGAGAAAAATTCCGGCCAAGGAATTCTCGGCTCAGATACAGGTGCATGACAAACAAAGTCTTGCAAATTTTGTACCTTCGTGGCGAGATTATTCAAACCTGCAGTTACACTCTGAAGATCCATTACAAACAGGTGGACACAGAGCCATTCAAGGGTTAAGAGGAGGTAAGAAGCAGCTAGACAGCAATTAAGGGCTAGGCAGCAAAACTCTGAGGGGGAAAAAAAAAATTCCCTTAAACACTTCTTTTTCTCCTGCTTCAGCCCAAACAATTAACACTTTGTGGGCCGGTCAAACTGTCATGTTCTCAATGGCAAGAGAACATAGCATCAGCATATATAGGAACTAGCTCTTGGAAGATGGGAACTGAGCTGACCATGAACTAAACCTAACGCACAACTAGCAGTGGCCGGGTAGCATGCCTACGTTGATTCTAGATGCCCAGCACCAGCCGGAGGACTAAATAATGCTAGCAGAGGAAAATATTAGTCCTAGCTCACCTCTAGAGAAATACCCCGAAAGGAGACAGAGGCCCCCCACATGTATTGGCGGTGAATTAAGATGAAATAACAAACGTAGTATGAAAATAGGTTTAGCAAATTTGAGGTCCACTTACTACATAGCAGAAGACAGAAAGGACACTTTCATGGTCAGCTGAAAACCCTATCAAAACACCATCCAGGAATTACTTTAAAACTCTGGCATTAACTCATAACACCAGAGTGGCAATTCCTGTTCACAAGAGCTTTCCAGACACAGTAACGAAACTACAGCTGTGAACTGGAACAAAAATGCAAAAACAAACATGGACAAGAGTCCAACTTATCTAGTAGTTGTCTAGGAGCAGGAACAAGCACAGAGAGGCTTCTGATAACATTGATGACCGGCAAGCAACTAACAGAGAAGCAAGGTTATATAGCGACTCCCACATCTTGATGGGAACAGGTGAACAGAGAAGATGAAAACACCAGTTCAATTCCACCAGTAGCCACCGGGGGAGCCCAGAATCCAAATTCACAACACTGTACATCTTGAGGCAGGCAAGGTAGTGAGTGATAACGGAAGGAATTTCATGGCTGCCATAGCCCTTTCCCAACTGAAACACATTCCTTGCCTGGCTCACACCATAAACCTGGTGGTGCAGTGCTTCCTGAAAAGTTATCCGGGGTTACCCGACCTGCTCCTCAAAGTGCGCAGACTTTGCTCGCATATCCGCCGTTCGCCCGTACACTCCAGCCATATGCAGAACTATCTAAGGTCTTTGAACCTTCCCCAGCATCGCCTAATCATCGACGTTGCAACAAGGTAGAACTCCTCACTGCACATTCTTCAGAGACTGTGCGAACAGAGGCGTGCTGTTATGTTTTTGTGGGAGGATACACATACACGGGCAGGCAGTTGGATGGCAGACATGGAGTTGTCAGGTATGCAGTGGTCGAAGCTACAAAACCTGTGTCAAGTTCTTCAGTGTTTTGAGGAATGCACATGGCTGGTTAGTGCAGACAACGCCATAATAAGCATGAGCATCCCCCTAATGCGTCTGCTGATGCAAAGTTTGACGCACATAAAGGAGCAGGCAACTGCAGCCGAGGAAGAGGAAAGCCTTGATGACAGTCAGCCATTGTCTGGTCAGGTCCGTGTAGAGGACGCGTTAGCGGGCAAAGAGGAGGAGGACGAGGAGGATGATGGGGATGAGTACTTTTTGAATGAGGAAGCTTCTCCTGGGCCAACAGAAATTAGTGGCGTTGCAAGGCCGGGTTCTGTTTTTTTAAGGGAGACAAGTGACGTAGATTTGCCTGTAACTGCCCCTCAAACCAGCACAACCGCAGATTTGACAACTGGAACTTTGGCCCACATGGCGGATTATGCCTTATGTATCCTCAAAAGGGACCCACGCATTATTAAAATGATGAGCGATGATGATTACTGGTTGGCCTGCATCCTTGACCCTCGCTATAAAGGCAAATTGCAAAATATTATGCCACATGAGAACCTCGAACAAATATTAGCAACCAAACAAGCAACTCTTGTAGACCGTTTGATTCAGGCATTCCCAGCACACAGCGCCAGTGATGGTTCTCACACAAGCTGCAGGGGGCTACAGGGCAGAGGTGTTACGAAGATCTATCTTGGTGAACCAATTAGACCCCCTAATCCGAGCAAACAGATCAGACAACAATGGTAAGGGATACTGGAATTTGACCGTGATTTTATTTAGAAGGCGATAATCTATACAGGGTCTCAACGAACCATCCTTCTTGGCCACAAAAAAGAATCCCGCACCAAGAGGGGACAAGGAGGGGCGAATATGTCCCTTCTCCAAAGACTCTTTTACATAGCTTTGCATAGCGGCATGCTCTGGTACAGACAAATTAAACAGTCGTCCCTTAGGGAACTTACTACCAGGAATCAAATTTATAGCACAATCACAATCCCTATGAGGAGGTAGGGTACTGGATTTGGGCTCATCAAATACATCCTGGTAGTCCGACAAAAACTCAGGGGCTTCAGAAGGAGTAGAGGAAGCAATTGATACCAAGGGAGCATCGCCATGAATTCCCTGGCAACCCCAACTCAACACAGACATTGCTTTCCAATCCAGGAATGTGAGCCTGCAACCATGGCAGACCCAACACGACAACGTCATGCAAATTATATAACACAAGAAAGCGAATCACTTCCTGATGTGCAGGAGTCATACACATGGTCACTTGAGTCCAGTATTGAGGCTTATTCTTGGCCAATGGTGTAGCATCAATTCCCTTCAATGGAATAGGGAACTGTAATGGCTCAAGGATAAAACCACAGCGCTTGGCAAATGACAAATCCATCAGATTCAGGGCAGCACCTGAATCTACAAACGCCATAACAGAGTAAGATGACAGAGAGCAAATCAAAGTAACAGACAAAATGAATTTAGGCTGTACAGTACCAATGGTGACAGATTTAGCGAAGTTTTTTATGCGCTTAGAGCATGCTGAGATAACATGAGCTGAATCACCACAGTAAAAGCACAACCCATTCTGACGTCTATGATTTTGCCGTTCAATTCTGGTCAGAATCCTATCACATTGCATAGACTCATGTTTCTGTTCAGAAAACACCGCCAGATGGTGCGCAGGTTTGCGCTCCCGCAAATGCCGATCAATCTGAATGGCCAAAGCCATTGACTCATTCAGACTCGCAGGCGTGGGGAACCCCACCATAATATCCTTAAGGGCTTCAGAAAGACCTTTTCTGAAAATTGCCACCAGAGCACACTCATTCCATTGAGTAAGCACTGACCATTTCCTAAATTTCTGACAATAGACCTCTGCTTCATCCTGACCCTGAGAGAGGGCCAGCAAAGCTTTTTCTGCCTGGTCCTCAAGATTAGGTTCCTCATAAAGCAATCCAAGCGCCAGAAAAAATGCATCCACATTAAGCAATGCAGGATCTCCTGGCGCCAGTGAGAAAGCCCAATCTTGAGGGTCGCCACGTAATAAAGAAATAACAATTTTAACTTGCTGAGCAGGATCACCCGAGGAACGAGGTCTCAAAGAAAGGAATAACTTGCAATTATACTTAAAATTCAAAAACCTAGATCTATCACCAGAAAACAGCTCAGGAATAGGTATTTTTGGCTCTAACATAGGACTATGAATGACATAATCCTGAATGCTTTGTACTCTGGCAGTAAGATGATCCACACTAGAAGTCAAACTCTGAATATCCATGTCTACAGCTAAATTCAGAGCCACCCAGAGATTAAGGGGAGGAGAGAAGCAGGACACACTGCAGAGCAGAAAAAAAAATTGAACTCAGGATTTCTCTTATCCCACTTTTGCGATGCATTTAACACTTTTTGGCCTGTTGTACTGTTATGATCCTCAGTGGCTTAGGATCACAAATCTAACCAGCTAAGTCAGAGATAATAGGACGAGCTCTGGGGATGTGGTAACTGGACTGACCGCAAACCTGATCCTAACCGCACACACTATAGGTAGCCGTGGAACGTTTCCTGAAATCCTAGACGTCTCTTCACGGCCTGAGAAACTGACTACCCCTAGAGATAAAGTAAAGACCTCACTTGCCTCAGAGAAATAACCCCAAAGATATAGAACAGCCCCCCACAAATAATAACAGTGAGTTAAGAGGAAAAGACAAACGCAGAGATGAAACAGGTTTAGAAAATGAGGCCCGCTAACACTAGATAGCAGAAAATAGCAATGGATCTGTGCGGTCAGTAAAAAACCCTATGCAAAAATATCCACGCAGAGAATGCGAGAACCCCCACACCAACTAACGATGTGGGGGGAGCAACTCAGCACCCCAGAGCTACCAGTATGCAGAGATATCACATATTAGCAAGCTGGACAAAACTCATAATACTCTAGGAAACATATTGAACATAGCTGAGCAAGAATAAGCAAACAGAACTTAGCTTCTCTTGGAGAGACTGATAACGGATGTAGACAGGAGGAATCAGAATAGCACTGAATACAACGACAACAGGCAAGGAATGAAGGATCAGGTGAATTAAATAGGAAACCTGACTAGCAGATGACGAGACAGCTGATCCCAGCCAGAAACCTGCAGAATAACAAAAAGAGCCACCAGGGGGAGCCCAAAGAGAGAACTCACACAGTACCACTCACGACCAAAGGAGGGAGCCCGGAAATAGAGTTCACAACAGATCTCACCTTCATTAAAATGAACCACTCCTGGATTTCAAATTATTTTGCCCCACCTTTCCCGGCTGACACCTAGCTTTCCTCTAAAAAGGTCTTGCTTGTGGACTGGTCTTACTGAGTGTTCCAATCTCTTAATTTGCAGCAGCTGTTTGTCCAGCATACGACATGTTTACACCTCCCCCAATGGGAAAACTCCCCCCACGGGGCCGTGGTCTTGCCACTTGGCGCAAGCACCCGTTACAGTGCTGTTTGTCTGAAGAGGTGGGTGTGCCCGCTTTTGGGCGACGGCACTGCCACTGGGTCCCTCATAGTACAATGAAGTGTCTCTGGCGGTGGTGGTGCGCACCCAACGTCAGACACACCGTTGTAACATGAGGGGCCCTGGGACGGTACCGCCAGCCACAAGAGAGTTCCCCCACCCCCCCAGCTCAAACTGTGCTCTACCACGTGAAAAATTATCTCGCACAGCTCCACCAATGTTTAGTCTATGCGCTGACATCATTCAATGCCTGGCACTGACATTACGAATTTGTTGACATCTATGATGCTAGTTAAAGTAGTCTGGGTCAGTGTCCTATATTGACACCAGTAAATACTAAGTTACTGCCAAATTACTTTGTCAGAAACTCAGCAGATGAGCCCACCCCTGTACCTAAGTATGCCACCCTTTTTATTTTTTGTTTTGTTTTGCGAGACATTAACATCTATTTATTTTTTGTGAGTACTAACTGTGTCAGACACTCCTTGCAATCCTCCTCCGCTGACCACAATGCTGCCTGTGTATCCATGTAACCGATTTAAAACTGCCATGAGCCTATTTTTTGTTATTTTAGGCCTTCGTTAGCCTGTCTGCGGGCCTTCATTAGCCTGTCTGCGGTCCCTCCTTGCAATACTCCTCCACTGACCACAATGCTGCCTGTGTATCCATGTAACTGATTTAAAACTGCCATGAGCCTATTTTTTGTTATTTTAGGCCTTCGTTAGCCTGTCTGCGGTCCCTCCTTGCAATACTCCTCCACTGACCACAATGCTGCCTGTGTATCCATGTAACCAATTTAAAACTGCCATTTGCCTATTTTTTGTTATTTTAGGCCTTCATTAGCCTGTCTGCGGGCCTTCATTAGCCTGTCTGCGGTCCCTCCTTGCAATACTCCTCCACTGACCACAATGCTGCCTGTGTATCCATGTAACCGATTTAAAACTGCCATGAGCCTATTTTTTGTTATTTTAGGCCTTCGTTAGCCTGTCTGCGGTCCCTACTTGCAATACTCCTCCACTGACCACAATGCTGCCTGTGTATCCATGTAACCGATTTAAAACTGCCATGAGCCATTTTTTGTTATTTTAGGCCTTCGTTAGCCTGTCTGCGGTCCCTACTTGCAATACTCCTCCACTGACCACAATGCTGCCCGTGTACCCCTGGAACCTATTTAAAAGTTCATAGAGCCTATTTATATATTTTATTTAATATTAATAAAGCCATGATGGACTACGCTGTACCACGCTACAAGCTAACCAGTCGACACTTCTTTTGCGAGAAAAGCCATCCCAACCCTCCACCAGCATGTAAAAGACGGATTGTCCATGCACTCTGGCAATCTGTGAGTACAAAGGTGCACCTGACAACAGACGCATGGACCTGTAGGCATGGCCACGGAAGGTTACGTGTCCATTACGGCGCAATGGGTTAATGTGGTGGATGCATGGTCCACAGGGGACAGCCTACTAAGTCTGTCTGCAGTCCCTAATTCAAATTTTCCTCCACTGTCTAAATCTGAGCTTCAACCTTCAGGCTCTCATTAAGTGTTTTTTAACCAAAAATTGGTGGTTACGGCCTACTAACGGTGTCTGCCCCTCCCTGGTGTTTATCCTCAACTGAATAAAGCTGAGCTTCAACCTTCTGGCTTTCGGCCTGTAGTATCAGATATTAAACTGCATTTGGCCTTCGACTTTGGTTACGGCCTACTAACGGTGTCTGCCCCTCCCTGGTGTTTGTCCTCAACTGAATAAAGCTGAGCTTCAACCTTCTGGCTTTTGGCCTATAGTATCAGATATTAAACTGCATTTGGCCTTCAACTTTGGTTACGGCCTACTAACGGTGTCTGCCCCTCCCTGGTGTTTGTCCTCAACTGAATAAAGCTGAGCTTCAACCTTCTGGCTTTTGGCCTATAGTATCAGATATTAAACTGCATTTGGCCTTCAACTTTGGTTACGGCCTACTAACGGTGTCTGCCGCTCCCTGGTGTTGACCTCAAGTGAATAAATCTGAGCTTCAACCTTCTGGCTCTCATTAAGTGCTGTTTTTTAAAAAATTGGTGGTTAGGGCCTACTAACGGTGTCTGCCCCTCCCTGGTGTTTGACCTCAACTGTATAAAGCTGAGCTTCAACCTTCTGGCTTTCGGCCTATAGTATCAGATATTAAACTGCATTTGGCCTTCAACTTTGGTTACGGCCTACTAACGGTGTCTGCCCCTCCCTGGTGTTTGTCCTCAACTGAATAAAGCTGAGCTTCAACCTTCTGGCTTTCGGCCTATTGTATCAGATATTAAACTGCATTTGGCCTTCAACTTTGGTTACGGCCTACTAACGGTGTCTGCCGCTCCCTGGTGTTGACCTCAAGTGAATAAATCTGAGCTTCAACCGTCTGGCTCTCATTAGGTGCTTTTTTTAACCAAAAATTGGTGGTTGGGGCCTAATAACTCTGTTTGCCGCTACCTGGTGTTCTCCTCAACTGAATAAATCTGAGCTTCAACCTTCTGGCTTTCATTTTTTTTTTTTAAATTGGTGGTTGGGGCCTAATACCTCTGTTTGCCGCTCCCTGGTGTTCTCCTCAACTGAATAAATCTGAGCTTCAACCTTCTGGCTCTCATTAAGTGCTGTTTTAAAAAAATTGGTGGTTAGGGCCTACTAACGGTGTCTGCCCCTCCCTGGTGTTTGTCGTCAACTGAATAAATCTGAGCTTCAACCTTCTGGCTCTCATTAAGTGATGTTTTTTAAAAAATTGGTGGTTACGGCCTACTAACGGTGTCTGCCCCTCCCTGGTGTTTGTCCTCAACTGAATAAAGCTGAGCTTCAACCTTCTGGCTTTCGGCCTATAGTATCAGATATTAAACTGCATTTGGCCTTCAACTTTGGTTACGGCCTACTAACGGTGTCTGCCGCTCCCTGGTGTTGACCTCAAGTGAATAAATCTGAGCTTCAACCTTCTGGCTCTCATTAAGTGATGTTTTTTAAAAAAATTGGTGGTTACGGCCTACTAACGGTGTCTGCCCCTCCCTGGTGTTTGTCCTCAACTGTATAAAGCTGAGCTTCAACCTTCTGGCTTTCGGCCTATAGTATCAGATATTAAACTGCATTTTGCCTTCAACTTTGGTTACGGCCTACTAACGGTGTCTGACACTCCCTGGTGTTGACCTCAAGTGAATAAATCTGAGCTTCAACCTTCTGGCTCTCATTAAGTGATGTTTTTTAAAAAAATTGGTGGTTACGGCCTACTAACGGTGTCTGCCCCTCCCTGGTGTTTGTCCTCAACTGTATAAAGCTGAGTTTCAACCTTCTGGCTTTTGGCCTATATTATCAGATATTAAACTGCATTTGGCCTTCAACTTTAGTTACGGCCTACTAACGGTGTCTGCCGCTCCCTGGTGTTGACCTCAACTGAATAAATCTGAGCTTCAACCTTCTGGCTCTCATTAAGTGCTGTTTTTTAAAAAAGTGGTGGTTAGGGCCTACTAACGGTGTCTGCCCCTCCCTGGTGTTTGTCCTCAACTGAATAAAGCTGAGCTTCAACCTTCTGGCTTTTGGCCTATAGTATCAGATATTAAACTGCATTTGGCCTTCAACTTTGGTTACGGCCTACTAACGGTGTCTGCCCCTCCCTGGTGTTTGTCCTCAACTGAATAAAGCTGAGCTTCAACCTTCTGGCTCTCATTAGGTGCTTTTTTTAACCAAAAATTGGTGCTTGGGGTCTAATACCTCTGTTTGCCGCTCCCTGGTGTTCTCCTCAACTGAATAAATCTGAGCTTCAACCTTCTGGCTCTCATTAAGTGCTGTTTTTAAAAAAATTGGTGGTTAGGGCCTACTAACGGTGTCTGCCCCTCCCTGGTGTTTGCCCCCAACTGAATAAATCTGAGCTTCAACCTTATGGCTCTCATTAGGTGCTTTTTTTAACCAAAAATTGGTGGTTGGGGCCTAATACCTCTGTTTGCCGCTCCCTGGTGTTCTCCTCAACTGAATAAATCTGAGCTTCAACCTTCTGGCTCTCATTAAGTGCTGTTTTTAAAAAAATTGGTGGTTAGGGCCTACTAACGGTGTCTGCCCCTCCCTGGTGTTTGTCCTCAACTGTATAAAGCTGAGCTTCAACCTTCTGGCTTTCGGCCTATAGTATCCGATATTAAACTGCATTTGGCCTTCAACTTTGGTTACGGCCTACTAACGGTGTCTGCCGCTCCCTGGTGTTGACCTCAACTGAATAAATCTGAGCTTCAACCTTCTGGCTCTCATTAAGTGCTGTTTTTTTAAAAAAATGGTGGTTAGGGCCTACTAACGGTGTCTGCCCCTCCCTGGTGTTTGTCCTTAACTAAATAAAGCTGAGCTTCAACCTTCTGGCTCTCATTTTTATTTATTTTTTTTTAAATTGGTGGTTGGGGCCTAATACCTCTGTTTGCCGCTCCCTGTTGTTCTCCTCAACTGAATAAATCTGATCTTCAACCTTCTGGCTCTCATTAAGTGATGTTTTTAAAAAAATTGGTGGTTAGGGCCTACTAACGGTGTCTGCCCCTCCCTGGTGTTTGTCCTCAACTGAATAAAGCTGAGCTTCAACCTTCTGGCTTTTGGCCTATAGTATCAGATATTAAACTGCATTTGGCCTTCAACTTTGGTTACGGCCTACTAACGGTGTCTGCCGCTCCCTGGTGTTGACCTCAAGTGAATAAATCTGAGCTTCAACCTTCTGGCTCTCATTAAGTGCTGTTTTTTAAAAAATTGGTGGTTAGGGCCTACTAACGGTGTCTGCCCCTCCCTGGTGTTTGACCTCAACTGTATAAAGCTGAGCTTCAACCTTCTGGCTTTCGGCCTATAGTATCAGATATTAAACTGCATTTGGCCTTCAACTTTGGTTACGGCCTACTAACGGTGTCTGCCCCTCCCTGGTGTTTGTCCTCAACTGAATAAAGCTGAGCTTCAACCTTCTGGCTTTCGGCCTATTGTATCAGATATTAAACTGCATTTGGCCTTCAACTTTGGTTACGGCCTACTAACGGTGTCTGCCGCTCCCTGGTGTTGACCTCAAGTGAATAAATCTGAGCTTCAACCGTCTGGCTCTCATTAGGTGCTTTTTTTAACCAAAAATTGGTGGTTGGGGCCTAATAACTCTGTTTGCCGCTACCTGGTGTTCTCCTCAACTGAATAAATCTGAGCTTCAACCTTCTGGCTTTCATTTTTTTTTTTTAAATTGGTGGTTGGGGCCTAATACCTCTGTTTGCCGCTCCCTGGTGTTCTCCTCAACTGAATAAATCTGAGCTTCAACCTTCTGGCTCTCATTAAGTGCTGTTTTAAAAAAATTGGTGGTTAGGGCCTACTAACGGTGTCTGCCCCTCCCTGGTGTTTGTCGTCAACTGAATAAATCTGAGCTTCAACCTTCTGGCTCTCATTAAGTGATGTTTTTTAAAAAATTGGTGGTTACGGCCTACTAACGGTGTCTGCCCCTCCCTGGTGTTTGTCCTCAACTGAATAAAGCTGAGCTTCAACCTTCTGGCTTTCGGCCTATAGTATCAGATATTAAACTGCATTTGGCCTTCAACTTTGGTTACGGCCTACTAACGGTGTCTGCCGCTCCCTGGTGTTGACCTCAAGTGAATAAATCTGAGCTTCAACCTTCTGGCTCTCATTAAGTGATGTTTTTAAAAAAAATTGGTGGTTACGGCCTACTAACGGTGTCTGCCCCTCCCTGGTGTTTGTCCTCAACTGTATAAAGCTGAGCTTCAACCTTCTGGCTTTCGGCCTATAGTATCAGATATTAAACTGCATTTTGCCTTCAACTTTGGTTACGGCCTACTAACGGTGTCTGACACTCCCTGGTGTTGACCTCAAGTGAATAAATCTGAGCTTCAACCTTCTGGCTCTCATTAAGTGATGTTTTTTAAAAAAATTGGTGGTTACGGCCTACTAACGGTGTCTGCCCCTCCCTGGTGTTTGTCCTCAACTGTATAAAGCTGAGCTTCAATCTTCTGGCTTTTGGCCTATATTATCAGATATTAAACTGCATTTGGCCTTCAACTTTAGTTACGGCCTACTAACGGTGTCTGCCGCTCCCTGGTGTTGACCTCAACTGAATAAATCTGAGCTTCAACCTTCTGGCTCTCATTAAGTGCTGTTTTTTAAAAAAGTGGTGGTTAGGGCCTACTAACGGTGTCTGCCCCTCCCTGGTGTTTGTCCTCAACTGAATAAAGCTGAGCTTCAACCTTCTGGCTTTTGGCCTATAGTATCAGATATTAAACTGCATTTGGCCTTCAACTTTGGTTACGGCCTACTAACGGTGTCTGCCCCTCCCTGGTGTTTGTCCTCAACTGAATAAAGCTGAGCTTCAACCTTCTGGCTCTCATTAGGTGCTTTTTTTAACCAAAAATTGGTGCTTGGGGTCTAATACCTCTGTTTGCCGCTCCCTGGTGTTCTCCTCAACTGAATAAATCTGAGCTTCAACCTTCTGGCTCTCATTAAGTGCTGTTTTTAAAAAAATTGGTGGTTAGGGCCTACTAACGGTGTCTGCCCCTCCCTGGTGTTTGCCCCCAACTGAATAAATCTGAGCTTCAACCTTATGGCTCTCATTAGGTGCTTTTTTTAACCAAAAATTGGTGGTTGGGGCCTAATACCTCTGTTTGCCGCTCCCTGGTGTTCTCCTCAACTGAATAAATCTGAGCTTCAACCTTCTGGCTCTCATTAAGTGCTGTTTTTAAAAAAATTGGTGGTTAGGGCCTACTAACGGTGTCTGCCCCTCCCTGGTGTTTGTCCTCAACTGTATAAAGCTGAGCTTCAACCTTCTGGCTTTCGGCCTATAGTATCCGATATTAAACTGCATTTGGCCTTCAACTTTGGTTACGGCCTACTAACGGTGTCTGCCGCTCCCTGGTGTTGACCTCAACTGAATAAATCTGAGCTTCAACCTTCTGGCTCTCATTAAGTGCTGTTTTTTTAAAAAAATGGTGGTTAGGGCCTACTAACGGTGTCTGCCCCTCCCTGGTGTTTGTCCTTAACTAAATAAAGCTGAGCTTCAACCTTCTGGCTCTCATTTTTATTTATTTTTTTTTAAATTGGTGGTTGGGGCCTAATACCTCTGTTTGCCGCTCCCTGTTGTTCTCCTCAACTGAATAAATCTGATCTTCAACCTTCTGGCTCTCATTAAGTGATGTTTTTAAAAAAATTGGTGGTTAGGGCCTACTAACGGTGTCTGCCCCTCCCTGGTGTTTGTCCTCAACTGAATAAAGCTGAGCTTCAACCTTCTGGCTTTTGGCCTATAGTATCAGATATTAAACTGCATTTGGCCTTCAACTTTGGTTACGGCCTACTAACGGTGTCTGCCCCTCCCTGGTGTTTGTCCTCAACTGAATAAAGCTGAGCTTCAACCTTCTGGTTTTTGGCCTATAGTATCAGATATTGAACTGCATTTGGCCTTCAACTTTGGTTACGGCCTACTAACGGTGTCTGCCGTTCCCTGGTGTTGACCTCAAGTGAATAAATCTGAGCTTCAACCTTCTGGCTCTCATTAGGTGCTTTTTTTAACCAAAAATTGGTGGTTGGGGCCAAATAACTCTGTTTGCCGCTCCCTGGTGTTCTCCTCAACTGAATAAATCTGAGCTTCAACCTTCTGGCTCTCATTAAGTGATGTTTTTTAAAAAATTGGTGGTTACGGCCTACTAACGGTGTCTGCCCCTCCCTGGTGTTTGTCCTCAACTGAATAAAGCTGAGCTTCAACCTTCTGGCTTTCGGCCTATAGTATCAGATATTAAACTGCATTTGGCCTTCAACTTTGGTTACGGCCTACTAACGGTGTCTGCCGCTCCCTGGTGTTGACCTCAACTGAATAAATCTGAGCTTCAACCTTCTGGCTCTCATTAAGTGCTGTTTTTTAAAAAAGTGGTGGTTAGGGCCTACTAACTGTGTCTGCCCCTCTCTGGTGTTTGTCCTCAACTGAATAAAGCTGAGCTTCAACCTTCTGGCTTTTGGCCTATAGTATCAGATATTAAACTGCATTTGGCCTTCGACTTTGGTTACGGCCTACTAACGGTGTCTACCCCTCCCTGGTGTTTGTCCTCTACTGAATAAAGCTGAGCTTCAACCTTCTGGATTTTGGCCTATAGTATCAGATATTAAACTGCATTTGGCCTTCAACTTTGGTTACGGCCTACTAACGGTGTCTGCCGCTCCCTGGTGTTGACCTCAAGTGAATAAATCTGAGCTTCAACCTTCTGGCTCTCATTAGGTGCTTTTTTTAACCAAAAATTGGTGGTTGGGGCCTAATAACTCTGTTTGCCGCTCCCTGGTGTTCTCCTCAACTGAATAAATCTGAGCTTCAACCTTCTGGCTCTCATTAAGTGCTGTTTTTAAAAAAATTGGTGGTTAGGGCCTACTAACGGTGTCTGCCCTCCCTGGTGTTTGCCCTCAACTGAATAAATCTGAGCTTCAACCTTCTGGCTCTCATTAGGTGCTTTTTTTAACCAAAAATTGGTGGTTGGGGCCTAATACCTCTGTTTGCCGCTCCCTGGTGTTCTCCTCAACTGAATAAATCTGAGCTTCAACCTTCTGGCTCTCATTAAGTGCTGTTTTTAAAAAAATTGGTGGTTAGGGCCTACTAACGGTGTCTGCCCCTCCCTGGTGTTTGCCCTCAACTGAATAAATCTGAGCTTCAACCTTCTGGCTCTCATTAAGTGATGTTTTTTAAAAAATTGGTGGTTATGGCCTACTAACGGTGTCTGCCCCTCCCTGGTGTTTGTCCTCAACTGTATAAAGCTGAGCTTCAACCTTCTGGCTTTTGGCCTATAGTATCAGATATTAAACTGCATTTGGCCTTCAACTTTGGTTACGGCCTACTAACGGTGTCTGCCGCTCCCTGGTGTTGACCTCAACTGAATAAATTTGAGCTTCAACCTTCTGGCTCTCATTAAGTGCTGTTTTTTAAAAAAATGGTGGTTAGGGCCTACTAACGGTGTCTGCCCCTCCCTGGTGTTTGTCCTTAACTGAATAAAGCTGAGCTTCAACCTTCTGGCTCTCATTTTTATTTATTTTTTTTTAAATTGGTGGTTGGGGCCTAATACCTCTGTTTGCCGCTCCCTGTTGTTCTCCTCAACTGAATAAATCTGAGCTTCAACCTTCTGGCTCTCATTAAGTGATGTTTTTAAAAAAATTGGTGGTTAGGGCCTACTAACGGTTTCTGCCCCTCCCTGGTGTTGACCTCAAGTGAATAAATCTGAGCTTCAACCTTCTGGCTCTCATTAGGTGCTTTTTTTAACCAAAAATTGGTGGTTGGGGCCTAATAACTCTGTTTGCCGCTCCCTGGTGTTCTCCTCAACTGAATAAATCTGAGCTTCAACCTTCTGGCTCTCTTTTTTTTTTTTTTTTTTTTAAATTGGTGGTTGGGGCCTAATACCTCTGTTTGCCGCTCTCTGGTGTTCTCCTCAACTGAATAAATCTGAGCATCAACCTTCTGGCTCTCATTAAGTGCTGATTTTAAAAAAATTGGTGGTTAGGGCCTACTAACGGTGTCTGCCCCTCCCTGGTGTTTGTCCTTAACTGAATAAATCTGAGCTTCAACCTTCTGGCTCTCATTTTTATTTATTTTTTTTTAAATTGGTGGTTGGGGCCTAATACCTCTGTTTGCCGCTCCCTGTTGTTCTCCTCAACTGAATAAATCTGAGCTTCAACCTTCTGGCTCTCATTAAGTGATGTTTTTTAAAAAATAGGTGGTTACGGCCTACTAACGGTGTCTGCCCCTCCCTGGTGTTTGTCCTCAACTGTATAAAGCTGAGCTTCAACCTTCTGGCTTTCGGCCTATACTATCAGATATTAAACTGCATTTGGCCTTCAACTTTGGTTACGGCCTACTAACGGTGTCTGCCGCTCCCTGGTGTTGACCTCAACTGAATAAATCTGAGCTTCAACCTTCTGGCTCTCATTTTTATTTATTTTTTTTTAAATTGGTGGTTGGGGCCTAATACCTCTGTTTGCCGCTCCCTGTTGTTCTCCTCAACTGAATAAATCTGAGCTTCAACCTTCTGGCTCTCATTAAGTGATGTTTTTAAAAAAATTGGTGGTTAGGGCCTACTAACGGTGTCTGCCCCTCCCTGGTGTTTGTCCTCAACTGAATAAAGCTGAGCTTCAACCTTCTGGCTTTTGGCCTATAGTATCAGATATTAAACTGCATTTGGCCTTCAACTTTGGTTACGGCCTACTAACGGTGTCTGCCCCTCCCTGGTGTTTGTCCTCAACTGAATAAAGCTGAGCTTCAACCTTCTGGCTTTTGGCCTATAGTATCAGATATTAAACTGCATTTGGCCTTCAACTTTGGTTACGGCCTACTAACGGTGTCTGCCGTTCCCTGGTGTTGACCTCAAGTGAATAAATCTGAGCTTCAACCTTCTGGCTCTCATTAGGTGCTTTTTTTAACCAAAAATTTGTGGTTGGGGCCTAATAACTCTGTTTGCCGCTCCCTGGTGTTCTCCTCAACTGAATAAATCTGAGCTTCAACCTTCTGGCTCTCATTAAGTGATGTTTTTTAAAAAATTGGTGGTTACGGCCTACTAACGGTGTCTGCCCCTCCCTGGTGTTTGTCCTTAACTAAATAAAGCTGAGCTTCAACCTTCTGGCTCTCATTTTTATTTATTTTTTTTTAAATTGGTGGTTGGGGCCTAATGCCTCTGTTTGCCGCTCCCTGTTGTTCTCCTCAACTGAATAAATCTGAGCTTCAACCTTCTGGCTCTCATTAAGTGATGTTTTTAAAAAAATTGGTGGTTAGGGCCTACTAACGGTGTCTGCCCCTCCCTGGTGTTTGTCCTCAACTGAATAAAGCTGAGCTTCAACCTTCTGGCTTTTGGCCTATAGTATCAGATATTAAACTGCATTTGGCCTTCAACTTTGGTTACGGCCTACTAACGGTGTCTGCCCCTCCCTGGTGTTTGTCCTCAACTGAATAAAGCTGAGCTTCAACCTTCTGGCTTTTGGCCTATAGTATCAGATATTAAACTGCATTTGGCCTTCAACTTTGGTTACGGCCTACTAACGGTGTCTGCCGTTCCCTGGTGTTGACCTCAAGTGAATAAATCTGAGCTTCAACCTTCTGGCTCTCATTAGGTGCTTTTTTTAACCAAAAATTGGTGGTTTGGGCCTACTAACGGTGTCTGCCCCTCCCTGGTGTTTGTCCTCAACTGTATAAAGCTGAGCTTCAACCTTCTGGCTTTCGGCCTATAGTATCAGATATTAAACTGCATTTGGCCTTCAACTTTGGTTACGGCCTACTAACGGTGTCTGCCGCTCCCTGGTGTTGACCTCAACTGAATAAATCTGAGCTTCAACCTTCTGGCTCTCAATAAGTGCTGTTTTTTTAAAAAAAATGGTGGTTAGGGCCTACTAACGGTGTCTGCCCCTCCCTGGTGTTTGTCCTTAACTGAATAAAGCTGAGCTTCAACCTTCTGGCTCTCATTTTTATTTATTTTTTTTTAAATTGGTGGTTGGGGCCTAATACCTCTGTTTGCCGCTCCCTGTTGTTCTCCTCAACTGAATAAATCTGAGCTTCAACCTTCTGGCTCTCATTAAGTGATGTTTTTAAAAAAATTGGTGGTTAGGGCCTACTAACGGTTTCTCCCCCCCCCTGGTGTTTGTCCTCAACTGAATAAAGCTGAGCTTCAACCTTCTGGCTTTTGGCCTATAGTATCAGATATTAAACTGCATTTGGCCTTCAACTTTGGTTACGGCCTACTAATGGTGTCTGCCCCTCCCTGGTGTTTGTCCTCAACTGAATAAAGCTGAGCTTCAACCTTCTGTCTTTTTTCCTATAGTATCAGATATTAAACTGCATTTGGCCTTCAACTTTGGTTACGGCCTACTAACGGTGTCTGCCGCTTCCTGGTGTTGACCTCAAGTGAATAAATCTGAGCTTCAACCTTCTGGCTCTCATTAGGTGCTTCTTTAAGCAAAAATTGGTGGTTGGGGCCTAATAACTCTGTTTGCCGCTCCCTGGTGTTCTCCTCAACTGAATAAATCTGAGCTTCAACCTTCTGGCTCACATTAAGTGCTGTTTTTAAAAAAATTGGTGGTTAGGGCCTACTAACGGTGTCTGCCCCTCCCTGGTGTTTGCCCTCAACTGAATAAATCTGAGCTTCAACCTTCTGGCTCTCATTAAGTGATGTTTTTTAAAAAATTGGTGGTTATGGCCTACTAACGGTGTCTGCCCCTCCCTGGTGTTTGTCCTCAACTGTATAAAGCTGAGCTTCAACCTTCTGGCTTTCGGCCTATAGTATCAGATATTAAACTGCATTTGGCCTTCAACTTTGGTTACGGCCTACTAACGGTGTCTGCCGCTCCCTGGTGTTGACCTCAACTGAATAAATTTGAGCTTCAACCTTCTGGCTCTCATTAAGTGCTGTTTTTTTAAAAAAAATGGTGGTTAGGGCCTACTAACGGTGTCTGCCCCTCCCTGGTGTTTGTCCTTAACTGAATAAAGCTGAGCTTCAACCTTCTGGCTCTCATTTTTATTTATTTTTTTTTAAATTGGTGGTTGGGGCCTAATACCTCTGTTTGCCGCTCCCTGTTGTTCTCCTCAACTGAATAAATCTGAGCTTCAACCTTCTGGCTCTCATTAAGGGATGTTTTTAAAAAAAATTGGTGGTTAGGGCCTACTAACGGTTTCTGCCCCTCCCTGGTGTTTGTCCTCAACTGAATAAAGCTGAGCTTCAACCTTCTGGCTTTTGGCCTATAGTATCAGATATTAAACTGCATTTGGCCTTCAACTTTGGTTACGGCCTACTAATGGTGTCTGCCCCTCCCTGGTGTTTGTCCTCAACTGAATAAAGCTGAGCTTCAACCTTCTGTCTTTTTTCCTATAGTATCAGATATTAAACTGCATTTGGCCTTCAACTTTGGTTACGGCCTACTAACGGTGTCTGCTGCTCCCTGGTGTTGACCTCAAGTGAATAAATCTGAGCTTCAACCTTCTGGCTCTCATTAGGTGCTTTTTTTAACCAAAAATTGGTGGTTGGGGCCTAATAACTCTGTTTGCCGCTCCCTGGTGTTCTCCTCAACTGAATAAATCTGAGCTTCAACTTTCTGGCTCTCTTTTTTTTTTTTTTTTTTAAATTGGTGGTTGGGGCCTAATACCTCTGTTTGCCGCTCCCTGGTGTTCTCCTCAACTGAATAAATCTGAGCTTCAACCTTCTGGCTCTCATTAAGTGCTGTTTTTAAAAAAATTGGTGGTTAGGGCCTACTAACGGTGTCTGCCCCTCCCTGGTGTTTGTCCTTAACTGAATAAATCTGAGCTTCAACCTTCTGGCTCTCATTTTTATTTATTTTTTTTTAAATTGGTGGTTGGGGCCTAATACCTCTGTTTGCCGCTCCCTGTTGTTCTCCTCAACTGAATAAATCTGAGCTTCAGCCTTCTGGCTCTCATTAAGTGATGTTTTTAAAAAAATTGGTGGTTAGGGCCTACTAACGCTGTCTGCCCCTCCCTGGTGTTTGTCCTCAACTGAATAAATCTGAGCTTCAACCTTCTGGCTTTCGGCCTATAGTATCAGATATTAAACTGCATTTGGCCTTCAACTTTGGTTACGGCCTACTAACGGTGTCTGCCGCTCCCTGGTGTTGACCTCAAGTGAATAAATCTGAGCTGCTGGTGGAAGGCGCCCCCGCCGTGCAAACACACCGCTGTACTTTGAGGGGCCCTGTGCCAGTGCCAATGCCAACGAGTGGGCCCCCCCTGCTTGCTTAGGATCACAGCACTTGCAAACTTGACATACTTACCTCTCACTGCTCCACCACCGTGACGTAGTCCACGTTTCCTGGGCCCACTAAAACCTTGAACCAGCCCTACCCCCCACAACGTTTGCCAAATGACCCCCAATTTCCAATGCCCAACTATTATTATAAAGTTAATTAAGATTGACAAGCTTCAGAAAACAAGAATGGATGTTTTTGGCATTAAAATGGGCACTGTAGGTGTTTTCCTGGCCTCCACTCAATGCCGACTATGCTTCCCCATTGACTTGCATTGGATTTCGTGTTTCGGTCGATCCCCGACTTTTAGCGATAATCGGCCGACTGCACTCGACTCGACTCTGGACAAAGTCGGGTTTCACAAAACCCGACTCGATCTTAAAAAAATGAAAGTCGCTCAACCCTAGTGTTCATTTATTCTAAGTTACTTAACCGCCTTGCTTAGCAGCAGGTTTTTTCGTGCACGGTGGATCCCGGGTTGCGAAAGCACCTATCTCACCTAATAAATATATTCGGTGCATTCCGCCAACCCTAACATATATTCTAGTTCTTTTGTTGTCTGTTACCCTACTTATTGACACCAATTTGATAGCAAAAAAAAAAAACATTTTTAAGCACACGTATCACATACAAGTTCCCTCTCAATTCAGCCACGTGTAGTGAATGTGGAAAATATTCTAGTCCATTTACAATGGGAAAAGTGTATGGCAAGGACCAGGAAGTAGACGTGATGGTAATGGTGCATGCCGAATCCGTGTTCAAGCTGAAATTGGGCCACAAAATACACCCACATCTTCTCGCTGGACCTTAGTGTTTGAAGTCCTGGGGGACCACAGCAAGACCGCACTATTGTAGCCAGAGCAGTGTGAAAAGGTTGTTGGTTAGATAATGGATAATAATTCCAGTTACTTGGCCACCACCAGCAACCTGTCTTCCACACTCTAAAGTCTGAGTAGCTGTGAATATGGACAGCATATTACTCACCCTGATACTCCTTCTTCCCACCATGCAGTGTGCCCTGAGGCAACTGATACCACACTCGAACACTCCGAAGAGTGTATAGATTCGGGCCTCTCGCCGGTCCACTTGAAGAGGTGCAAGATGAGATTCCATGTAGTGATGACCAAATATTTGAGCAGCCAAGGTCAGGTCACAAGAGGTGGATGATGATGAAACACAATTACCATAAAGGAGGAGGACCAGGGTGCGGAAGTGGAAGATGAGGTATTGGATGATATAGTAACTGACCCAACCTGGCAGGAGGACATGCAGAGCGAGGACAGTAGCACACAGGGGAGGGAGGCGTAGCACCCCTTCAGGCAGGAAGAAGCAGTGTGGTGGCTGCAGATAGAAGGCGGGCAACCGTTCCCCGTAACACCACCATGACGGAATTGCCAGTCCAACTGTAAGATCTTCCCAAGTCTGGCTATTTTTTAAAAACTCTGCCGATTACCCCAAACAGGCCATTCACAACACCTGTCATGCCAGCATTCGCAGGGGTAGCAAAACTACCAGCCTTAACACCGCCGGCATGATCAGACACATGGCAGCAAGTTCATATCCTTGTCCTAGTGCAGCCTTTAGTTGTCCATACTGCAGTCATTGGAACGCAAGCGGAAATACGCAGTCAGCGCCCCACAGGCCATAGTACTAAATTCACACATTTCTCGTCTGCTTGCGCTGGAAATGCTGCCTTTTAAGCTCATGGAGATGGAATCTTTCCGCAACTAGATGGCGGCTGTCCAAGTTACTCAGTCCCCAGCCGCCACTCTTTCTCCCGTTGTGCTGTCCTTGCGTTACACAAGCACGTGTGCCGCAACATTACCTGTGCCCTCAACAATGCAGTTACTGGGAAAGTCCACCTAACCACAGACACGTGGACAAATGCTTGTGGCCAGGGATGGTACATCTCACTGACGGCACACTGGGTTAACATAGTGGAAGCCAGGACCCAGTCAGACCTTAAGATGGAACACATCCTCCTAAGGCCAAGAATTGCGGGCCCTACATCAATCAAGTTTGACCCCACAGTCTACAGCTCCTGCACCTCCTTCTCTTCAGCCTCCAACTCTGAAATAAGCACATCAGTCCCAAGCTGGAAGCACTGTAGAACTGCCAATTCCAAGCGGCAACAGGCTGTGCTGTAGCTGATATGCTTAGGTGACAAAATGCACAATGTTGAAGAGTTTTGGACAGCTCTGAAAGAGCAGGCAGATCTGTGGCTGACACCGCTGAACCTCCAGCCAGGCATGGTTGTGTGGGACAAAGGGAGGAACCTGGTGGAGGCTCTGAGGTGAGGTGAACTGACACCCGTTACATGTCTGGCCCATGTGCTTAACCTCGTTGTTCAGTGGTTTCTTCAATGCTACCCTGAGCTGCCAGATCCGCTTGTGAGTATGCCTCCTGTGTGCCCATTTTAGAAAGCCAGTTACAGCTTCAGCCACCCTTGCAATGCTTTAGCAGTGATTGCAGCTTCCTGCTCACCGACTGGTGTGCGATGTCCCCACGTATTGGAACTCTACTCTGCAGATGTTGGAAAGGATTTGTGAATAGAAGAGGGCAGTTGTTGAATTCCAGCATCACCAAGCCATCGTTAGTCAGATCAGACTCCACACGTAAGACCTCAGGAGTGGACATGGATGTCCGACATATGTAACAACCTCTAAAACTTTGAGGAGTCCACCAAGATGGTGAGTGGCGATGACGCGATAATTAGCGTCACCATCCTGCTTTACTGCATTCTGAAAAGCTCTCTGCTCACTGAGAAAGAGGACGCATTGCAGACGGAGCAAGAGGACATGGAGCAAGGAACCTTACAGGGTGATTTCACACAGCCCAGCCTCATGTCATACTAACGTGGATTAGTTGACAATGAGGAAGAGGAGGTGGTGGAAGAACAGGAGCTACTTTCATGCGCTGCAGACTGTACTACAAGCACAACTGTCATACCATCTGTTCAACGTGGATGGCCTGTGGACAGGGAGGAGGAGGAGAAGGAGGACACCTTGGTCAGTAGTCCTGTTGGTGAGGATGCGGAAGGCTCGCCTGATACCAGTCTGGCATGCATGGCTGACATTGTGTTGCGCTGCCGTTCCTGTGACCCTCGTATTATAAAAATTTTGGGTGACAGTCAACTCTCAGTTAGTGACACTTTTAGACCCACGCTACAAGGAGAACTTTCAATCTCTTCTTCCAGAGGCAGACAGGTATACTAAAATGGTACATTACCAGAGGACCGTTGTTGCAGAATTAGTTTAAAAAAATCCCATCTCAAAACGCTGGCGGCAGACATAACAGTTCGTTGGATAACTAAGGATTACAGGCCAGAGAGAAACAACTCCAAACCAGCAGAGGCAGGGGAACACTGGCAAATTCATGGGACAGTTTCCTCAGACCCTCCCATCGCCCTGCTCCTGAGACGCGGGGTAATGTAATGAATGGAATGTTTTCTAAGATGCTGAGGGAGTACCTTGCTGACTGTACCAACATCCTCAGTGATTCCTTTGTGCCTTTTAATTATTGAGTATCCAAGCTGGACACATGGCATGAACTGTCTCTCTATGCCTTGGAGGTCCTGGCCTGCTCTTCCATTAGCGTTTTGTCAGAGCGGGCGACTCTTATAAAAATGAACAAGGGCTGGATTTGGCCAGACCTCTCTACACCACCAAATCACCGCGAAACATAACCTCCAATAGAGTTTGTTTTTGGGAAGTGTATTCCCATGCAGCTCTTCACACCCACACATAGGTATATGCTTCCTGACTTTGGCTATTTAGTATACTCCTCCTCCTTGTCCTCATCCTCATCCTCATCATCCACCACCACTAGAGCACCAGGGTGAACGTGTTCTATGCTACTACAGAAAGTATATTTTTTGGCAAGGGTGTCTATGATGCCCATAAACAGTTTTTTTTTTTAAATGTACCCGCCATGGGGAAATGTTTGTCAGCCGATGAATTTAGTGTGTGGGCATTCCAAGTATAGGAGACCCGCTCTTTTAAATTGGGCCTATTTTTTAATGAGACCTTCCACCACGTCTCATCATCCATCACCACTAGATCACCAGGGTTAACTTGTACAGTGCTGCTACAACCACTCTAGTTTTTTGCAAGGGTGTTTATGATGTTCGCAAACAATTTAAAAAAAAAATTACCCCCATGTGAAATGTTTGTCAGCCAATACACTTAGTGTATGAGCATTACAAGTCCAGGATACCTGCTCCTTTAAATTGGGCCTGTTTTTAATGAGACCTTACTCCACGTTTCATCATCCACTGCCACTAGATCACCAGGGTTAATGTGTTCCGTGCTATTACAGCCACTATAGTTTTTTGCAAGGGTGTTTATGATGCCTGTAATACATTTTTTTACACAGTATGTTGCTGTATATCCCCCATGAGAAAATGTTTGTCAGCCCATACACTTAGTGTATGAGCAATAAATTCTAGGCGACTCCTTTGTAATGGGACAGTTTTTTAATGAGACCCTCCTCCATGTTTCTTTCAAGGAGGGCTTGTGGTGCATGCAAATTTGGGTCAAGGCAGCCCTTGCAGTTAATACATAAGAAAACAGTATGGCAGGACCAACTGAAAAATGTGAAGTGGGTTTTCCTGTGGCCATCCAGTACCTGGGTTCAAAGGATTCTTGGGGTGCATATGACTTGATAGCAGTGCGGGGCTTGCATTCAATTCAACATTTTTTCAGGAAGCCCTCATGTACCTCTCATGAAAAGGGTATTGGGGTGCATCATAATTCTTGGCAGCCCAGCCACTCGCTGCATAGGCAATAACAGCATAGGAGAACCACTGTTTAGTAATGGTCCTTTAAGAATATTAATGCACCCTGATGCCCCTGTAAAAATAGGCTCTGTGACTTTAAGAGTCCATCCTTCAAAAATGAAACAAGATGTGTCTCCTTCTGTGTCACACACCACATAGCCAGCTAGGGGTGTTAAATGTTACAATGACATTTCCCAGTGAATGCATTTGTAGTGGTTGAAAGCAATGTTAAAGTTGAAAAACACATCCAAAATGCTGCGTGTGAACACAGCCCAAGTGGGGGAGGAATATTTTGGTCTGTGATTAGTTATTTTGCTTTATATACAAGTCATTACCCTGGAAAGGATGTTTCTTTACATATTTCCCAGCAAAATCCATTTTGGTTTAGTTTTTGTATGTTTTTTGGTGCACCTGTAAAAATGGAGTGAAACTCTGACAACATTGCTTACAGCTGTGACCTCGGAGTCAGAAATGCTTCCAGAGGGGATTCCCTTGATGTCCCTGTGTCATTTAAACAGTGTTTCCATCATTTTCAGACGTTTATAGAAATTAAAAGGACACCTGGGACGATCGAGGTAAAAATACTCGGGTCTCCCATAGACTTACATTTTGTTTGTTGTTCTGTCCGAGTAACCGGTTATTCCAGTTTGCGCAACCCAAGCAATGAGCCCTTGTGCATTTTAGTGCTCGCTCATCACTACTCATTACTAGAGTTGAGTGAAACGGATCGGACAAATTGAAAAATCGCCGACTTTCGGCAAAGTCGGGTTTCGTGTGGTATCGGCCATGAGGTCGGCGATCTTCGAGCCAAAGTCAGGTTTCGTATGATGCTTTCAGCACCATTTCTCAGCCAATGAAGGAGGACGCAGAGTGTTGGCAGCGTGATGACATAGGTCTCGGTCCCCACCATCTTAGAGAAGGGCATGACAGTGATTGGCTTGCTTTCTGCGGCGTCACAGGGGCTATAAAGGGGCGTGCACTCCGACCACCATCTTACTTCTGCCGATCTGAGCATAGGGAGAGATTGCTGCAGCTTCGTCAGAAGCAGGGATATTGTTAGGGAGGAAAGATTAACCCCCAAACCGCTTGTGCTGTAGTGATTTCCACTGTCCAACACCACCTTTTCTTTGCAGGGACAGTGGAGGCTAGATTTTTTTGCATCAGCTCTGTAGCTTATAAGGCTCCCTGATAGCTGCATTGCTGTTTGTACGTCGCTGTGCAAACCAACTGCTTTTTTAAAAGCAAAAATCCTGTTGCTCCTTTCTGCACAGTTCTATTGTTTATTTGTCCACACTTTTGGGTGCAGCAGTCCTTTTTATTGCTGGCTGCCATACTTGTCCTGAGATCACTGTAGGGAGATTGTTATTGTAGTACAGTCCCTTTTTTTTATATATTTTCCAGCCACGTTCTGCCACTTACATTGTGTAGTGTAATACAGTGGGCCTGGTTTTTGCAGCAGTCTCCCACACAAAAAAGGGAGATTTAAATTGCCACTAAGTGGATCTGGGTCAGTTCTGTTTGTCGTATATCTGCCAGCCACGTTCTGCCACTTACATTGTGTAGTGTAATACAGTGGGCCTGATTTTTGCAGCAGTCTCCCACACAAAAAGGGGGATTTAAATTGCCCCTAAGTGGATCTGCATCATTTCTGTTTGTCGTATATCTGCCAGCCACGTTCTGCCACTTACATTGTGTAGTGTAATACAGTGGGCCTGATTTTTGCAGCAGTCTCCCACACAAAAAAGGGAGATTTAAATTGCCAACAAGTTTATATACACATTCTACCTTGTTTTACAGTACCATATAACGGTTGTTAGTTTGGTTACATTTTCCCCAAAATGAGGAAGTCTGGTGGAAGAGGCCGTGGGCGGTCATTGCCGGCTGGTAATGATGGTGGTGGTGGTGGAGCATTTGGTGGTAGTGGGAAAAGCAAAATAGCACCTAATGCTCGAGTTGTTCAGACAGCGTCATCATCTGGCTACACAAGGCCTCGAAGGCTCCATTATCTGGGAGTAGGAAAACAGCTTTTAAAGCCGAAGCAGCAGGAACAAGTTTTGGCTTTCATTGCTGACTCAGCCTCCAGCTCTTTCGCCTCCTCTTCAGAAAGTTCGAAATATAAAAGCAGCGAATCGTCAGTGGATGCTCCCGGTCAGGAACATGTCGCTTCCTTGTGTCCTTCACCCAAAGCAAAAGTGAAGGATGCGACAGGCGACACTACAGTTTACTCCATGGACCTCTTTACACATACCGTGCCAGGGTTAGAAAGGGAAGTAGTTAACAGCCCATTACAAGATGAATCAGACATGGAGTGCACAGATGCACAGCCACAGCTAGATTATTATACTGTTCCATTGACTCAGATCAGAACATTGCCCTCGCAGTGTACTGAGCCAGAATCTGACCCTGATGAGACTATGGTGCCCCGTCCCAAACGCTATAGTACCTTACACGGTGACACAGAGGAAGGTGCACAGGACATTGAAGAGGAGGTGATAGATGACCCAGTTGTTGACCCAGATTGGCAGCCATTGGGGGAACAGGGTGCTGCTGGCAGTAGCTCTGAAGCGGAGGAGGATGATCCGCAGCAGGCATCAACATTGCAACAGCTTTCATCTGGCAGGCACGTATCAGGCCAAAAACGTGTGTATAAAAAAAAACAGTTTTAGGATAGCGTGGCCATCCAATGAAAGTAGCATAGCCTGCAATGCCTGGAAAGGTATTCGATAGTAGGGAGAGTGCAGTGTGGCAATTTTTTAATCAAGATCCGAATGATCAGTGGAAAGATGTCTGCAAGAAATGCTCAAAGACCTTTAGCAGTGGGAAGAATACCCTAAATTTAAATACAATGTGCATGCATAGACATTTAACCAGCATGCACTTGCAAGCCTGGACTAGCTACCAAACGTCCCGTAACGTTGGTGCCCCCGCTCAGAATGAAGGTAGTCGGAAATGCTACATTGCTTCCCTCACTGTAAGCCCACCGTTTAGGACACCACCTGCACCAAATGTGGAGGTATCGTCGCTAGTGTTGAGCGATACCGTCCGATACTTGAAAGTATCGGTATCGGAAAGTATCGGCCGATACCGGCAAAGTATCGGATCCAATCCGATACCGATACCCGATACCAATACAAGTCAATGGGACTCAGGTATCGGACGGTATTCCTGATGGTTCCCAGGGTCTGAAGGAGAGGAAACTCTCCTTCAGGCCCTGGGAACCATATTAATGTGTAAAAGAAAGAATTAAAATAAAAAATATCGCTATACTCACCTGTCCGACGCAGCCGGGACTTCAGCGAGGGAACCGGCAGCGTTGTTTGTTTAAAATTCGCGCTATTACTTGGTTACGTGAATTCCCGGCTTGTGATTGGTCAGGTCGGCCATGTTGCCGGGACGCGGACCAATCACAGCAAGCCGTGACGAAATTACGTCACGGCTTGCTGTGATTGGTCCGCGTCCCGGCAATATGGCCGCCCTGACCAATCACAAGCCGTGACGTCACGGGAGGCTGGACATGCGCTCACTTTAAAATTGGCGCGTGTCCAGCCTCCCGTGACGTCACGGCTTGTGATTGGTTGCGCCGCGGTCAACCAATCACAAGCCGGGAGGCTGGACGCGCTCATTTTAAAATGGGCGCGTGTCCAGCCTCCCGTGACGTCACGGCTTGTGATTGGTTGCGCCGCGGTCAACCAATCACAAGCCGGGAGGCTGGACGCGCTCATTTTAAAATGGGCGCGTGTCCAGCCTCCCGTGACGTCACGGCTTGTGATTGGTTGCGCCGCGGTCAACCAATCACAAGCCGGGAGGCTGGACGCGCTCATTTTAAAATGGGCGCGTGTCCAGCCTCCCGTGACGTCACGGCTTGTGATTGGTCAGGGCGGCCATATTGCCGGGACGCGGACCAATCACAGCAAGCCGTGACGTAATTTCGTCACGGCTTGCTGTGATTGGTCCGCGTCCCGGCAACGTGGCCGACCTGACCAATCACAAGCCGGGAATTCACGTAACCAAGTAATAGCGCGAATTTTAAACAAACAACGCTGCCGGTTCCCTCGCTGAAGTCCCGGCTGCGTCGGAGAGGTGAGTATAGCGATATTTTTTATTTTAATTCTCTCTTTTACACATTTTAACATTAATGTTGTTGCGATACCCGATACCCGATACCACAAGAGTATCGGAATCCCGGTATCGGAATTCCGATACAGCAAGTATCGGCCGATACCCGATACTTGCAGCATCGGAATGCTCAACACTAATCGTCGCAAGGCCAAAGCACTCAGGGAATCACCAGGTTTTTGTTAGGAAACACTGTATGTAGGTCAACATCGAGAATACCATCACCAAACCTCTCTCAATCCACCATGTCCACCACCACCACCATCGCTAACTCCACCATATGCACCTGGCCAGTCCAGCTCACCCTACAAGAGACTCTTGTTAGGAAAAGAAAGTTCTCACACTCTCATCCGCGTACGCAGGGTTTGAATGCCCACATTGCTAGACTTATATCGTTAGAGATTATGCCCTACCGGTTGGTTGAAAGCGAAGCTTTCAAAGCCTTGATGGCCTATGCAGTACCACGCTATGACCTACCCAGTTGACACTTCTTTGCGAGAAAAGCCATCCCAGCCCTCCACCAGCCTGTCAAAGACTGCATTCTCCATGCACTGAGGCAATCAGTCAGTAGAAAGGTGCACCTCACAACAGATGCATGGACCAGTAGGCATGTCCAGGGACGTTACGTGTCCATCATGGTGCACTGGGTTAATGTGGTGGATGCAGGGTCCACAGGGGACAGCCATAGTGGGACAGTTCTGCCTAGCCCACGGTCTAGGAAACAGTTGGCAGTAGGCGTTCGACACCCCTCCTCCTCCTCCTCCTCCAGAAGCGAAAGCTCGTCCGCAGAGTGCAGTCGCCCTACCACTCCATCCGCAGCTGCCAGTGTTGCACATGAGGTGTCCCATTATGGAACAGCTAGTGGTAAGCGTCAGCAGTCTGTGTTGGAAATGAAGTGTTTGGGTGACAACAGACACACCGCGGAAGTACTGGCAGAGTACTTGCAGCAAGAAACTCAGTCATGGCTGGGCAGTGTTCATCTTGAGGCAGGCAAGGTAGTCAGTGATAATGGAAGGAATTTTATGGCTTCCATAGCCCTTTCAGAACTGAAACACATACCTTGCATGGCTCACACCTTGAACCTGGTGGTTCAGTGCTTCCTGAAACGTTATCCGGGGTTACCAGCCCTGCTCCTGAAAGTGCGAAGACTTTGCTCTCACATCCGCCAGTCGCCCGTACACTCCAGCCATATGCAGAACCATCAGCGATCGCTGAAGCTTCCCCAGCACCGCCTAATAATCGACGTTGCAACAAGGTGGAACTCCACACAGCACATGCTTCAGAGGCTGTGTGAACAGAGGAGTGCTGTAATGTATTTGTGGGAGGATACACATGCACGGGCAGGCAGTTGGATGGCAGACATGGAGTTGTCAGGTGTGCAGTGGTCGAAGCTACAAGACCTGTGTCAAGTCCTTCAGTGTTTTGAGGAATGCACATGGCTGGTAAGTGCAGCCGACGCCATCATAAGCTTGAGCATCCCACTAATGCGTCTGCTGATGCAAAGTTTGATGCACATCAAGGAGCAGGCATCTGCAGGCAAGGATGAGGGAAGCCTTGATGACAGTCAGCCATTGTCTGATCAGGGAACTCTCCTGGACGAGGTGGCAGATGAAGAGGCGGAGGATGATGGAGATGAATATTTATGGGAGGAGGATGCTTCTCAGGGGGCAATAGAAACTGGTGGTGTTGCAAGGTCAGGTACAGGGTTTTTGAGGGAGACAAGTGATGTTGATTTGCAAGAAAGTGCTCCTCAACCCAGCACAAGCAGTGAATTGACACCTGGAACATTGGCCCACATGGCTGATTATGCCTTGCGTATCCTAAAAAGGGACCCCCTGCATTATAAAAATGATGACCGATGACGATTACTGGTTGGCCTGCCTCCTGGATCCACGCTACAAAGGGAAATTACAAAATATCATGCCACATAAGAACCTAGAGCAAATATTGGCTACCAAACAAGCAACTCTTGTAGACCGTTTGGTTCAGGCTTTCCCAGCACACAGCGGTGGTGATGGTTCTCACATGAGCTGCAGGGGGCAACATGGCAGAGGTGTTAGAGGTGCACAAATCAGAAGTGGCGTTGGACAGAGGGGTTTTATGACCAGGTTATGGAGTGATTTCGCAATGACCACAGACACGACAGGTACTGCTGCATCAATTCAAAATTACAGGAGACAACATTTGTCCATTATTGTTACTAACTATTTTTCCTCCCTTATCGATGTTCTCCCTCACACGTCATTGCCCTTTGATTACTGGGCATCTAAAATAGACACCTGGCCTGAATTGGCAGAATATGCATTACAGGAGCTCGCTTGCCCAGCTGCTAGTGTGCTATCAGAAAGAGTCTTTAGTGCTGCTGGTTCAATACTGACCGAAAAAAGGACTTGTCTGGCTACCCAAAATGTTGATGATCTAACCTTCATTAAATGAACCAATCATGGATTTCTAATTATTTTGCCCCACCTTCCCCTGCTGACATGTAGCTTGCCTGAAAAATGTCTTGCTTTTGGCCTCCTCTTACTGACTGCTCCAATTCTTCCATTTGCAGCTGCTGAATGTCCACCAAAGGCCATTTTTTTACCTCCCTAAATGGGCTGACTCCCCCCACAGGGCCGTGGTCACCACCTAGCGCAAGCACCCGTGCGAGTGCCATTTGCCTGGACAGGTGGGTGTGCCCACTCTTGGGCGACGGCACTGGCACAAGGTCCCTCATAGTACAATAAAGTGTTTCTGACGGTGGTGGTGCACAACCAACGTCAGACACACCGTCGTAATATGAGGGCCATGTGCCAGTACCGCCGCCCACGAGAGAGTGTTCCCCCCTGGTCGAACAGTGCTCTATCACTTGCAATACTTACCTCTCCCTGCTCCACCACAGTGTAGTCTGTGCTGATAAATCCTTCAATGGCACAGCCAATACAAATTTGTTGAAATGATAGATGATAGATAAAATATACAGGGGCCCTGGCCTCCATTTAGACCATTTAATACTTTGCGCCCACTACCACTGTCTGCTACTCAGCAGAGGAGCCCACCCCTGTACGAAGCTATGCCACCTGTTTATTTTTGAAACATTTTTTGGCAGACATTTACCTCTCTTTATTATTTTGGGCCTACTAACTGTGTCTGCCACTCCTTACAATTGTCCTCCGCTGAACAACGATATGCCGCCAGTTCACTCCTGTAACCCGTTTTGAACTTTATTGAGCCTACGTTTTATTTTAGGCCTACTAAGTCTGTCTGTGCCACTCCTTACAATCGTCATCCGCTGAGCAACACTATGCCGCCTGTGTACCCCTGTAATTTTTAACTGCATTGAGCCTACTTTTTTATTTTAGGTCTACTACCTGTGTCTATCTGCGCGACTCCTTACAATTGTCCTCCACTGAACAATGCTATGCTGCCTGTGTAGCCCTGTAACCAATTTTTAACTGCATTGAGCCTACTTTTTTATTTTAGGCCTACTACCTGTGTCTATCTGCGCCACTCCATACAATTGTCCTCTGCTGAACAACGCTATGCCACCTGTGTACCCCTGTAACCAATTTTAAACTGAATTGAGCTTACTTTTTATTTTTGGCCTACTACCTGTGTCTATCTGCGCCACTCATTACAATAGTCCTCCGCTGAACAATGCTATGCCGCCTGTGTACCCCTGTAACCAATTTTAAACTGCATTTGGCCTACTGGTTTGGTTGGGCCTACTAACGGTGTCTGCCGCTGCTTGTTGTTCTCCTCCACTGAACAAAGCCGAGCTTCAATTTTCAGCCTATATCACATATTAAACTGCATTTGGCCTACTTGTTTGGTTGGGCCTACTAACTGTGTCTGGGGCTCCTTGCTTTTCTCCTCCACTGAACAAAGCTGAGCTTCAATTTTCAGCCTATATCACATATTAAACTGCATTTGGCCTACTTGTTTGGTTGGGCCTAGGGTTGAGCGACTTTCATTTTTTTAAGATCGAGTCGGGTTTTGTGAAACCCGACTTTGTCCAAAGTCGAGTAGAGTGAAGTTGGCCGATTATCGCGAAAAGTCGGAGATCGACCGAAACATGAAACCCAATGCAAGTCAATGGGGAAGCATAGTCGGCAGTGAGTGGAGGCCAGGAAAACACCTACAGTGCCCATTTTAATGCCAAAAACATCCATTCTTGTTTCTGAAGCTTGTCAATCTTAATTAACTTTATAATAATAGTTGGGCATTGGAAATTGGGGGTCATTTGGCAAAAGTTGTGGGGGGTAGGGCTGGTTCAAGGTTTTAGTGAGCCCAGGAAACGTGGACTACGTCATGGCGGTGGAGCAGTGAGAGGTAAGTATTTCAACTTTGCAAGTTCTGTGATCCTGAGCAAGCAGGGAGGCCCACTCGTTCGCATTGGCACTGGCACAGGGCCCCTCAAAGTACGGCGATGTGTTTGCACGGCGGGGGCGCCTCCCACCATCAGCGACACTTTTGCGTACTCTGAGGGGCCCTGTGCCAGTGATGTCGCCAACGAGTATGCCCCCCTACCTGTTGAAGAAACCTGCACTTTCATCTGCACCTTCCTCTTTGTCCCCGTGTAAGGTTTTATAGTATGCGGGAAGGGGAACCAGACTTTCAGCAGGGTCAAATTCTGGCTGTGTAGCGTGCAAGGGGAATGTAGTGGTCTGGGTCAAAGTACCACAAGACTCATCTAGCACCAGCTGGGCAATGGGCAGGATGAGGAAGAAACACTGATATAGGCCCAAATAATAAAGTGGGTAAAATGCAGTTCAAAATTGGTAACAGGACTAACCAGGTGGCATTGCTTAGTTCAGTGGAGTAGAAAACCGAGGAGCAGCAGACACCGTTAGTAGGGCCGAACCACACTAGTTGGCCCTATGCAGTTTAATATTACAAATGAAGGCCGAAAGCCTGAAGATTAAAGGTCAGGAAAATAACACACCGTTAGTAGGCCCCAACCACCAATTTTTAAAAACAACTACTTAATGAGAGCCAGAAGGTTGAAGCTCAGCTTTATACAGTGGAGGACAACACCGGGGAGCGTCAGACACCGTTAGTAGGCCCCAACCACCAATTTTTAAAAACAACTACTTAATGAGAGCCAGAAGGTTGAAGCTCAGCTTTATACAGTGGAGGACAACACCAGGGAGCGGCAGACACCATTAGTAGGCCCCAACCACCAATTTTTAAAATCAACTACTTAATGAGAGCCAGAAGGTTGAAGCTCAGCTTTATACAGTGGAGGACAACACCAGGGAGCGGCAGACACCGTTAGTAGGCCCCAACCACCAATTTTTAAAAACAACTACTTAACGAGAGCCAGAAGGTTGAAGCTCTGCTTTATACAGTGGAGGACAACACCCAGGAGCGTCAGACACCGTTAGTAGGCCCCAACCACCAATTTTTAAAAACAACTACTGAATGAGAGCCAGAAGGTTGAAGCTCAGACAAGGAAACCTGGAGGAGAACACCCAGGAGGAGGAGAACACCCAGGAGGAGGAGAACACCCAGGAGGAGGAGAACACCCAGGAGCGTCAGACACCGTTAGTAGGCCCCAACCACCAATTTTTAAAAACAACTACTTAATGAGAGCCAGAAGGTTGAAGCTCAGCTTTATACAGTGGAGGACAACACCCAGGAGCATCAGACACCGTTAGTAGGCCCCAACCACCAATTTTTAAAAACAACTACTTAATGAGAGCCAGAAGGTTGAAGCTCAGCTTTATACAGTGGAGGACAACACCAGGGAGCGGCAGACACCGTTAGTAGGCCCCAACCACCAATTTTTAAAAACAACTACTTAATGAGAGTCAGAAGGTGGAAGCTCAGCTTTATACAGTGAAGGACAACACCCAGGAGCGTCAGACACCGTTAGTAGGCCCCAACCACCAATTTTTAAAAACAACTACTTAATGAGAGCTAGAAGGTTGAAGCTCAGACAAGGAAACCTGGAGGAGAACACCCAAAAGGAGGAGAATACCCAGGAGGAGGAGAACACCCAGGAGGAGGAGAACTCCCAGGAGGAGGAGAACACCCAGGAGCGTCAGACACCGTTAGTAGGCCCCAACCACCAATTTTTAAAAACAACTACTTAATGAGAGCCAGAAGGTTGAAGCTCAGCTTTATACAGTGGAGGACAACACCAGGGAGTGGCAGACACCGTTAGTAGGCCACAACCACCAATTTTTAAAAACAACTACTTAATGAGAGCCAGAAGGTTTAAGCTCAGCTTTATACAGTGGATGACAACACCAAGGAGCGTCAGACACCGTTAGTAGGCCCCAACCAACAATTTTTAAAAACAACTACTTAATGAGAGCCAGAAGGTTGAAGCTTAGCTTTATACAGTGGAGGACAACACCAGGGAGCGGCAGACACCGTTAGTAGGCCCCAACCACCAATTTTTAAAAACAACTACTTAACGAGAGCCAGAAGGTTGAAGCTCTGCTTTATACAGTGGAGGACAACACCCAGGAGCGTCAGACACCGTTAGTAGGCCCCAACCACCAATTTTTAAAAACAAATACTTAATGAGAGCCAGAAGGTTGAAGCTCAGCTTTATACAGTGGAGGACAACACCAGGGAGCGGCAGACACCGTTAGTAGGCCCCAACCACCAATTTTTAAAAACAACTACTTAACGAGAGCCAGAAGGTTGAAGCTCTGCTTTATACAGTGGAGGACAACACCCAGGAGCGTCAGACACCGTTAGTAGGCCCCAACCACCAATTTTTAAAAACAACTACTGAATGAGAGCCAGAAGGTTGAAGCTCAGACAAGGAAACCTGGAGGAGAACACCCAGGAGGAGGAGAACACCCAGGAGGAGGAGAACACCCAGGAGGAGGAGAACACCCAGGAGCGTCAGACACCGTTAGTAGGCCCCAACCACCAATTTTTAAAAACAACTACTTAATGAGAGCCAGAAGGTTGAAGCTCAGCTTTATACAGTGGAGGACAACACCCAGGAGCATCAGACACCGTTAGTAGGCCCCAACCACCAATTTTTAAAAACAACTACTTAATGAGAGCCAGAAGGTTGAAGCTCAGACAAGGAAACCTGGAGGAGAACACCCAAAAGGAGGAGAATACCCAGGAGGAGGAGAACACCCAGGAGGAGGAGAACTCCCAGGAGGAGGAGAACACCCAGGAGCGTCAGACACCGTTAGTAGGCCCCAACCACCAATTTTTAAAAACAACTACTTAATGAGAGCCTGAAGGTTGAAGCTCAGCTTTATAAACCTGGAGGAGAACACCCCGGAGGAGGAGAACACCCAGGAGCGACAGACATCACTAGTAGGCCCCAACCAAACTAGTATCCCAAATGCAGTTTCCTATTTTTAAAAAAACCCCGAAAACCTGAATTGAGGACAATTTGAATTAGGGACTGCAGACAGACTTAGTAGGCTGTCTCCTGTGGACCATGCATCCACCACATTAACCCATTGCGCCATAATGGACACGTAACCTTCCGTGGCCATGCCTACAGGTCCATGCGTCTGCTGTCACATGCACCTTTGTACTCACAGATTGCCAGAGTGCATGGACAATGCGGTCTTTTACATGCTGGTGGAGGGCTGGGATGGCTTTTCTCGCGAAAGAAGTGTCGACTGGGTAGCTCATAGCGTGGTACAGCGTAGTCCATCATGGCTTTATTAATATTACATAAAATAAATAAATAGGCTCTATGAACTTTAAAATAGGTTCCAGGGGTACACGGGCAGCATTGGTGTGGTCAGTGGAGGACTATTGGAAGGAGGGACCGCAGACAGACTTAGTACGCCTACAATTAAAGTAAGTCGCTATATGCACTTTAAAATAGGTTCCAGGGGTACACGGGCAGCATTGGTGTGGTCAGTGGAGGACTATTGGAAGGAGGGACCGCAGACATACTTAGTACGCCTACAATTAAAATAAGTGGCTATATGCACTTTAAAATAGGTTCCAGGGGTACACGGGCAGCTGTTATGACCTGGTGGTTAAGGAGCAACATAGGACGAGCTCTGAGGAGGTGGTATCTGTACTGACCGCAGTTCCTAATCCTAACACCAACACTAGAAGTAGCCGTGGGATGTTCCTGTCACTCCCTAGACACCTCGTCACAGCCTAAGAACTAACTACCCCTAAAGATGGAAACAGAAAGCTATCTTGCCTCAGAGAAAACCCCAAAGGAAAGATAGCCCCCCACAAATATTGACTGGGAGTGGAGAGGGAAATGACATACACAGAATGTAAACAAGATTTAGCAAAGGAGGCCAATTCTAAACTAGATAGACAGGATAGAAAAGGATACTGTGCGGTCAGTATTAAAAGCTAAAAATCCATACAGAGTTTACAAAATATCTCCACACCGACTCACGGTGTGGAGGGGCAAATCTGCTTCCCCAGAGCTTCCAGCTAAGCTGAATATATCATACTGACAAGCTGGACAAGAAAAAACATAACATGAGCTGAACGATTAAGTCCACAGCAAGTGGACAACCAAAAGAAAAGCAATTATTTATCTTTTGCTGAAATGGACAGGCCACCAGAGAAATCCAAGGAGAGATCTGAATCCAACCAAAAAACATTGACAGCTGGCACTGGCTGAAGACTAGAGCCAGGCTAAATAGCAGAACCAGGAGAGACGATCAGTGGAAGCAGCTGCTAATGCTAAACCCAAGAAGCAGCAGTTCCACTCAAAACCACCGGAGGGAGCCCTGTTGTGAATTCCATTTCTCTGACTCACTCCTGTGGTCATGAATGGTACTTTGGTTAGTTCTGCTCTTGGACTCCCTCTGGTGGCTTTGAGCGGAACTGCTGGTCTCTGAGGCTGGCTTCCTCAGCTGCCCTCGTTTATTGCTATGCTGGCTTCCCTATTTAACTCTACTCAGATCGTTACTTCATGCCAGCTGTCAATGTCTCAGTATTGGTTCAGATCTCTCTTGGACTTCTCTGAGGACCTGTCTACTCCAGCAGAAGCTAAGTCCCTGCTAGTCCATTTGTTGTTATTGCCTCCTGAATATATTTCTTTGTACTGCTAAATTCTAGTCCAGCTTGCTATCATGATATTCTCTTGCTAGCTGGAAGCTCTGGGGGTGCAGAGTTGCACCTTCACACCGTGAGTCGGTGTGAGGGTCTTTTTGCAAACTCTGCGTGGTTTTTTGTAGTTTTTTGTGCTGACCGCAAAGTTCCCTTTCCTATCCTCTGACTATTTAGTGAAGTCTGGCCTCCTTTGCTAAAACCTGATTCATTCCTGCGTTTGTGACTTTCCTCTTAACTCACAGTCAATATATGTGGGGGGGCTGCCTTTTCCTTTGGGGAATTTCTCTGAGGCAAGGTAAGGCTTCTGTTTCTATCTTTAGGGGTAGTTAGCTCTTAGGCTGTGAAGAGGCGTCTAGGGAGAGTTAGGTACGCTCCACGGCTATTTCTAGTGTGTGTGATAGGAGTAGGGTTTGCGGTCAGCAGAGTTCCCACTTCCCAGAGCTTGTCCCGATTTTTAGTTTACTCATCAGGTCATTCAGGGTGCTCCTAACCACCAGATCCATAACAGAGCCCAAGGGCAGAATTCACAAAAGTGCCATTTACAACCACCGGAGGGAGCCCATGAACGGAATTCACAACAGGCAGCATTGGTGTGGTCAGCGGAGGAGGATTGCAATGAGTGACCGCAGACAGGCTTACTAGGCCTAAAATAAATAAAAATAGGCTCCATGTCTGCCATCCAACTGCCTGCCCATGTATGTGTATCCTCCCACAAATACATAACAGCACGCCTCTGTTCGCACAGTCTCTGAAGCATGTGCAGTGTTGAGTTCCACCTTGTTGCAACACCGATGATTAAGCAATGCTGGGGAAGGTTCAAAGACCGCTGATAGTTCTGCATACAGCTGGAGTGTACGGGCGAACGGCGGATAGGAGAGCAAAGTCTGCGCACTTTGAGGAGCAGGTCGGGTAACCCCGGATAACTTTTCAGGAAGCACTGCACCACCAGGTTTAAGGTGTGAGCCAGGCAAGGAATGTGTTTCAGTTGGGAAAGGGCTATGGCAGCCATGAAATTCCTTCCGTTATCACTCACTACCTTGCCTGCCTCAAGATGTACAGTGCCCAGCCATGACTGGGTTTATTTCTGCAAGAACTCGGACAGAACTTCCGCGGTGTGTCTGTTGTGGCACAAACACTTCATTGCCAATACAGCCTGCTGACGCTTGCCACTAGCTGTCCCATAATGGCACACCTGGTGTGCAACAGTGGCAGCTGCGGATGGAGTGGATGTGCGACTGCGGTCTGTGGACGAGCTCTCGCTTCTGCAGGAGGACGAGGAGGAGGAGGGGGGTCAACACCTACAGCCAACTGTTTCCTAGACCGTGGGCTAGGCAGAACTGTCCCAATATTGCTGTCCCCTGTGGACCCTGCATCCACCACATTCACCCAGTGTGCCATGATGGACACGTAACGTCCATGGCCATGCCTACTGGTCCATGCATCTGTTGTCAGGTGCACCTTTGTAGTCACAGATTGCCTGAGTGCATGGATGATGCGCTCTTTAACATGGTGGTAGAGGGCTGGGATGGCTTTTCTCGAAAAGAAGTGTCAACTGGGTAGCTCATAGCATGGTACAGCATAGTCCATCAGCGCTTTGAAAGCTTCACTTTCAACTAACCGGTAGGGCATCATCTCTAATGAGATTAGTCTAGCAATGTGGGCGTTCAAAACCTATGTACGTGGATGCGAGGATGAGTACTTCCTTTTCCTAATGAGAGTCTCATGAAGGGTGAGCTGGACTGGAGAGCTGCATACGGTGGAACTAGCGGGGGTGCCGGTGGACATGGGTGACTAAGAGAGGGTTGGAGATGGTATTCTTGCCGGTGCCCTACATGCAGTGTTTCCTACTACTAACCTGGTGATTCCCTGACTGCTTTGGCCTGGTGACGAAAGCTGCACAGATACTGCAGGTGGTGGGCTTACAGGGAGGGAAGGGATGTAGCGTTGCTGACTAGCTTCATTGGCCGAGGGTGCTGCAACCTTTAGGGACGTTTGGTAGTTAGTCCAGGCTTGCAAATGCATGGTGGTTAAATGTCTATGCATGCAACTTGTATTTAG
The DNA here is from genome assembly GCF_051348905.1 of Ranitomeya variabilis. Taxonomy (NCBI): domain Eukaryota; kingdom Metazoa; phylum Chordata; class Amphibia; order Anura; family Dendrobatidae; genus Ranitomeya; species Ranitomeya variabilis. The sequence continues at coordinate 22,955,155 of NC_135236.1, read as the reverse complement.
ACTTTTAAGATTCTGACCTCTGCTTAAGGTAGTTGAACATTTTAGATAGATGACTTTGCGCTGATCATTTGGATGTTGTTTAAAAAAAATGCCAGACTGCACTCTTTCTACTATCGGATACCTTTTCAGGCATTGCAGACTGAGCTTCTTTAACCGGATGGCCACGCTGTCCTCCAACTGGTTTTGTTTTTGCCAAGCGTTTTTGGCCAGATACGGGCACGACAGATGGAACCTGTTGTGATGTTGATGCCTGCTGTGGCTCCTCCACCTCCGCTTCAGAACTACTGCCACCTGCACCCTGTTCCCCAAATGGCTGCTAATCGGGGTCAACAACTGGGTCATCTATGACCTCCTCTTCTATGTCGTGTGCAACTTCGTCTGTGTCACCGGGTAAGCCGGTGGTATAGCGTTCGTGACGGGGCACCATAGTCTCCGCTGGGTTTGATTCTGGCTCAGTACACTGCGAGGGCAATGTTCTGGTCTGAGTCAAAGGAACAGCATAGTAATCTGGCTGTGGCTGTGCATCTGTGCACTCCATGTCCGATTCAACTTCTAATGGGCATGGCCTGTTAACTGTTTCACTGTCTAACCCAGAACGGTATGTGTAAAGAGCTCCATGGAGTAACCCATTGTGTCGCCTGATGCATCCTTCTCTCTTGTTCTGGGTGAAGAAGACAAGGAACCGACTAGTCCCTGACCGTGAACATCCACTAATGACGCGCTGCTTTTACATATAGCACTTTCAGAAGAGGAGGCAAAAGAGCTAGAGGCTGAGTCAGCAAGGAAAGCCAAAACTTGTTCTTGCTGCTCCGGCTTTAAAAACGGTTTTCCTACTCCCAGAAATGGGAGCGTTCGAGGCCTTGTGTAGCCAGATGACGAACCTGGCGCAACAACTCGAGACTTAGGTGCTGTACTGCTTTTACCACGACCACCTGATGCTCCACCACCACTACCATCATTACCAGCTGACAATGACTGCCCACGGCCACGACCTCTTCCACCAGACTTCCTCATTGTTTGCAAAACGTAACCAAAGTAACACTATTTGTTACTGTTAAACAACTTATAAGGTGAACTCAAACTTCTGTAGGATTTATATATACCTTTATAGGTGCCTGACACTGAAAGGAAAATCAGGCCCAATGTTACACACTAGGTTTTCTGTGCCCCAATAATTTGAGACAGATGGCACACACAGGACCGGCACTCAAGCAGAAATGCCAATCTTAATCTCCCACTATTTTTTTTTTTCAGGGAGAATTAAAAAAAGAAAAAAAAATTTCCCAGTATGACACACTAGGTTTTCTTTGCCCCAATAATTTGAGACAGATGGCACACACAGGACCGGCACTCAAGCAGAAATGCCAATCTTAATCTCCCACTATTTTTTTTTTTCAGGGAGAATTTAAAAAAAAAAAAAAAATTCCCAGTGTGACACACTAGGTTTTCTGTGCCCCAATAATTTGAGACAGATGGCACACACAGGACCGGCACTCAAGCAGAAATGCCAATCTTAATCTCCCACTATTGTTTTTTCAGTAAGAATTTAAAAAAATAAAAATTCACAGTATGACACACTAGGTATTCTGTGGCACATAATGAGAGACAGATGCCACACACAGCACTGGCACAGAGCCATACTTGCCAATCTTTATCTCCCACTATTTATTTATTTTTTTTCAGGGAGAATTAAAAACAAATGCCCAGTATTGCACACTAGGTTTTCTGTGGCACACAATGAGAGACAGATGTCACACACAGCACTGGCACAGAGGCAGACTTGCCAATCTTTATCTCCCACTATTTATTTTTATTTTTTCAGGGAGAATAAAAAAAAAGCCCAGTATTGCACACTAGGTTTTCTGTGGCACACAATGAGAGACAGCTTCCACACACAGCACTGGCACAGAGGCAGACTTGCCAATCTTTATCTTCCACATTTATTTTTTTTTTCAGGGAGAATTTTTTTTAAAAAATGGCCCAGTATTACACACTAGGTTTTCTGTGGAACACAATGAGAGACAGATGCCACACACAGCACTGGCACACAGGCAGACTTGCCAATCTTTATCTCCCACTATTTTTTTTTTTTTCAGGGAGAATTTAAAAAAAAAGGCCCAGTATTAAACACTGGTTTTCTGTGGCACACAATGAGAGACAGATGCCACACACAGCACTGACACAGAGGCAGACTTGATAATCTTTATCTCCCACTATTTTTTTTTTTTTTTTCAGGGAGAATTAAAAAAAATGGCCCAGTATTACACACTAGGTTTTCTGTGGCACACAATGAGAGACAGATGCCACACACAGCACTGGCACACAGGCAGACTTGCCAATCTTTATCTCCCACTATTTTTTTTTCAGGGAGAATAAAAAAAATGGCCCAGTATTACACACTGGTTTTCTGTGGCACACAATGAGAGACAGATGTCACACACAGCACTGGCACAGAGGCAGACTTGCCAATCTTTATCTCCCACTATTTTTTTTTTCAGGGAGAATTAAAAAAAATAAAAATGTCCCAGTATTACACACTGGTTTTCTGTGGCACACAATGAGAGACAGATGCCACACACAGCACTGGCACAGAGGCAGACTTGCCAGTCTTTATCTTCCACTATTTATTTTTTTTTTCAGGGAGAATTTTTTTAAAAAAATGGCCCAGTATTACACACTAGGTTTTCTGTGGAACACAATGAGAGACAGATGCCACACACAGCACTGGCACACAGGCAGACTTGCCAATCTTTATCTCCCACTATTTTTTTTTTCAGGGAGAATTAAAAAAAAAGGCCCAGTATTAAACACTGGTTTTCTGTGGCACACAATGAGAGACAGATGCCACACACAGCACTGACTCAGAGGCAGACTTGCTAATCTTTATCTCCCACTATTTATTTTTTTTTTTCAGGGAGAATTAAAAAAAATAAAAATGTCCCAGTATTACACACTGGTTTTCTGTGGCACACAATGAGAGACAGATGCCACACACAGCACTGGCACAGAGGCAGACTTGCCAATCTTTATCTCCCACTATTTATTTATTTTTTTCAGGGAGAATTTTTTAAAAAATGGACCAGTATTACACACTAGGTTTTCTGTGGCACACAATGAGAGACAGATGCCACACACAGCACTGGCACAGAGGCAGACTTGCCAATATTTATCTCCCACTATTTATTTATTTTTTTCAGGGAGAATTAAAAAAAAAAGCCCAGTATTACATACTGGTTTTCTGTGGCACACAATGAGAGACAGATGCCACACAAAGCACTGGCACAGAGGCAGACTTGCCAATCATTATCTCCCACTATTTTTCTTTTTTCAGGGAGAATTAAATAAAAAAGCCCAGTATTACACACTGGTTTTCTGTGGCACACAATGAGAGACAGATGCCACACAAAGCACTGGCACAGAGGCAGACTTGCCAATCATTATCTCCCACTATTTTTTTTTTTTTTTTTCAGGGAGAATTAAAAAAAAAATGGCCCAGTATTACACACTGGTTTTCTGTAGCACACAATGAGAGACAGATGACACACACAGCACTGGCACAGAGGCAGACTTGCCAATCTTTATCTCCCACTATTTTTTTTTTTTCAGGGAGAATTAAAAAAAAAATGGCCCAGTATTACACACTGGTTTTCTGTGGCACACAATGAGAGACAGATGCCACACACAGCACTGGCACAGAGGCGGACTTGCCAATCCTTATCTCCCACTATTTTTTTTTTCAGGGAGAATTAAAAAAAAAATGGCCCAGTATTACACACTGGTTTTCTGTGGCACACAATGAGAGACAGATGCCACACACAGCACTGGCACAGAGGCAGACTTGCCAATCTTTATCTCCCTGCAGTAATCTCAGAAAAGTATGGCAGGCAGCTATAAAAAGGACTGCTGCACACAATAGTGTGGACAAACAAACAAGATAGCTGTGCAGAAAGGAAGGAACAACAGGATTTGTGCTTTGAAAAAAGCAGTTGGTTTGCACAGCGGCGTACACACACAGCAACGCAGCTTTCAGGATGCCTTCTAGGGCAGCCCAATGAGCTACAGCGCTGAGGAAAAAAAATGTAGCTTCCACTGTCCCTGCAAACAAAAGGAGGTGTTGGACAGTGGAAATCGCTACAGCACAAGCGGTTTGGGGGTGAATGTACCCTGCCTAACATTATCCCTGCTTCTGACGAAGCGGCACCTCTCCCTACGCTCAGATCAGCAGCAGTAAGATGGCGGTCGGCTGGAACGCCCCTTTATAGCCCCTGTGATGCCGCAGAAAGCAAGCCAATCACTGCAATGCCTTTCTCTAAGATGGTGGGGACTGAGATCTATGTCATCACGCTGCCCACACTCTGCGTCCACCTTCATTGGCTGAGAAATGGAGCTTTTAGCGTCATTGAAACGCGCCTTTGGCGCGAAGGTTGCGTACCGCATGGCCGACCCCACACAGCGATCGGGTCGGGTTTCATGAAACCCGACTTTGCCAAAAGTCATCGACTTATGAAAATGACCGATCCGTTTCGCTCAACCCTATTTGGGCCTACTAACGGTGTCTGCCACAGCTTGTTGCTCTCCTCCACTGAACAAAGCTGAGCTTTAATTTTCAGCCTATATCACATATTAAACTGCATTTGGCCTACTTGTTTGGATGGGCCTACTAATGGTGTCTGCCACTGCTTGTTCTCCACTGAACAAAGCTGAGCTTCAATTTTCAGCCTATATCACATATTAAACTGCATTTGGCCTACTTGCTTGGTTGGGCCTACCAACGGTGTCTGCCGCTGCTTGTTGTTCTCCTCCACTGATATTTTCAGCCTATATCAAATATTAAACTGCATTTGGCCTACTTGCTTTGTTGGGCCTACTAACGGTGTCTGCCGCTGCTTCTTGTTCTCCTCCACTGAACAAAGCTGAGCTTCAATTTTCAGCCTATATTAAATATTAAACTGCATTTGGCCAACTTGTTTGGTTGGGCCTACTAATGGTGTCTGCCGCTGCTTTTTGTTCTCCTCCACTGAACAAAGCTGAGCTTCAATTTTCAGCCTATATCAAATATTAAACTGCATTTGGCCTACTTGATTGGTTGGGCCTACTTACGGTGTCTGCCGCTCCCTGCTTTTCTCCTCCACTGAACAAAGCTGAGCTTCAATTGTCAGCCTATATCTCATATTAAACTGCATTTGGTCTACTTGTTTGGTTGGGCCTACTAACGTTGTCTGCCGCTCCTTGCTTTTCTCCTCCACTTAACAAAGCTGAGCTTCAATTTTCAGCCTATATCACATATTAAACTGCCTTTGGCCTACTTGTTTGGTTGGGCCTACTAACGGTGTCTGCCGCTGCTTGTTGTTCTCCTCCACTGAACAAAGCTGAGCTTCAATTTTCAGCCTATATCACATATTAAACTGCATTTGGCCTACTTGTTTGGTTGGGCCTACTAACGGTGTCTGCCGTTGCTTGTCGTTCTCCTCCACTGAAATTTTCAGCCTATATCAAATATTAAACTGCATTTGGCCTACTTGTTTGGTTGGGCCTACTAACGGTGTCTGCCGCTGCTTGTTGTTCTCCTCCACTGAACAAAGCTGAGCAACAATTTTCAGCTTATATCACATATTAATCTGCATTTGGCCTACTTGTTTGGTTGGGCCTACTAACGGTGTCTGCCGCTCCTTGCTTTTCTCCTCCACTGACAAAAGCTGAGCTTCAATTTTGAGCCTATATCAAATCTTAAACTGCATTTGGCCTACTTGTTTGGTTGTGCCTACTAACGGTGTCTGCCGCCGCTCCTTGTTTTTCTCCTCCACTGAACAAAGCTGAGCTTTAATTTTCAGCATATATTAAATATTAAACTGCATTTGGCCCACTTTATTACTTGGCCATACTAACTGTGTCTACCACTCCTTACAGTTGTCCTCCGCTGAACAAAGCTATGCCGCCAGTTTACTCCTGTTACCAATTGTGAACTGTCTTTAGCCTACGTACTTTTTGGGGCCTACTAACTGTGTCTGCCACACCTTACAATTGTCCTCCACTGAACAAAGCAATGCCGCCAGTTTACTCCTGTTACCAATTTTGAACTGCATTTAGCCTACTTTATTATTTGGGCCTATATATGTGTTTCCTCCTCATCTTGCCCATTGCCCAGCCACTGCTAGATGAGTCTGCTGGTACATTGACCAGACCACTACATTCCCCTTGCACTCTACACAGCCAGAATCTAACCCTGCTGAGCGTTCCCCTTCCCGCATACTATACCACCTTACACGGGGACAAACAGGAAGGCGCAGATGAAAGTGCAGGTTCCTTCATCAGGTGGGGGGGATACTCGTTGGCAACGTCACTGGCACAGGGCCCCTCATAGTACGCAAAAGTGTCTCCGCCGGTGGGAGGCGCCCCCGCCGTCAAACACACCGCCGTACTTTGAGGGGCCCTGTGCCAGTGCCAATGCGAACAAGTGCCCCCCCCTGCTTGCTCAGGATCACAGCACTTGCAAAGTTGAAATACTTATCTCTCCCTGCTCCACCGCCGTGACATAGTCCGCATTTCCTGGGCCCAAGAAAAACTTGAACCAGCCCTACCCCCCCACAACTTTAGCCAAATGACCCCCAATTTTCAATGCCTAACTATTATTATAAAGTAAATTAAGATTGACAAGCTTCAGTAATAAGAATTGATGTTTTTGGCATTAAATAGGCACTGTAGGTGTTTTCCTGTCCTCCACTCTCTGCCGACTTTGATTCCCCATTGACTTGCATTGGGTTTTGTGTTTCAGTCGGCCCCCAACTTTTCGCAATAATCGTCCGATTTCACCCGATCCGACTTTTGACAAAGTCGGGTTTCGCGAAACCCGACTCAATCCTAAAAAAGTAAAAGTCGCTCAACCCTACTCATTACCCATGGTATCTCCTGTATTAGATCAGACAGTGTCAGCAGCCTCTTCTTCCCTTGTAAACTTTGGTATCTTTAATCTAAGGCCGAGAAGGCACAGGGATGACATAATTACCAATCTAAAGTTGTTGGCACTGCTAAGTTTTGGGCATTTCCAGAAAGTTCTTTGGAACCTGAGACTTAAAAGTTTATATTTTAGTCATTGAATTTTTGATAGGTAAGCATAATGTACAATATAAATGAAATGTTTCAGTAGTTCTTTATTTGCGTAGTAATCAATGTTACATGACTGTGATATTTTGGGCTCAAGAGATCATTAAAATAATGATTGTTTTTCGACTGCTTATTTAGGAAATCACATCCTTATTATTCCCCCTGGTGCCATCCTGGGCATATTATTATTATAAAAAATAGAGTATAAAAAGTGAAGAAAATGGGACTGGTGGCCTTATATCTGCCAGATTTGTTGTGAGAAGAGATCACTGAGATGAATATGTTGCTGTTGCATACTACCTGAGATTTGTCTACTATTCCTGGCAGAAGAATTTCAGAGACCTTCATGAATTAGAGCCACAAAATTATGACTTAATTGCACTCATATATCCATATTATACAGCTCTTGTGCGGCATTATTGTGGGTCTTCTGGGTAAGAAAAACATGCATTGATCGGGTTATTAAAGTATACTTGTCATTAATGGAGTTTTCCATCTAAGGAACAGTTCATGTCCATTAATTCTTGTAAATGTTACTGCCTCATGGTCCAATTTATCATTTGCCCTTTTTATTTCACTGTTCTCTTTTTATTTTGTGATTTTTGTTACACTTTTTTGTGAGAAATTCTTCAAAATGGAGTATGCAGTTTATAAATTTCATCAAAAATATTTTTTCTTTCGTCTTTTATGCAACTTTTAACCTCAAACACTGATATATTTCAAAAAATGTAGCAAACGATTTTCAAAAAATCTGGGACATATTAAACCAGTCCAAGGAGGGGCTAGACTAAATTTGAGCAAAAATTTAATGACTTTTTAAAAGTTGTAAATTGTGAATCAGGCAAAAACATTTCTATAACCTAGAAGAGTTTTCCTCAAATCCGGTCCTCAAGAGCGACCAACAGTTCATGTTTTCATTAATTCATTTGTGTTGCCCAGAAAAGCTTCTCTGCAAATCCAATTGACCTGGGAAATTTGCATAGGTAGGTGACTTTGAATTTTGCCTAATCCACTCATGCCTAGTCATCAATCTTTAAGTTTCCAAGAACACGTTATAATGTTTGAAAATATAATATTAGGATTGCAGCTATTTTGGGCACTTTAAGAGCCATCAAACATTAACAAACTTGATATTCTTGTACTCTCCTTACTGCTCATTAGGTTTGAGCGAAACGGATCGGTCATTTTCATAAGTCGCCGACTTTTTGCAAAGTCGGGTTTCATGAAACCCGACCCGATCCCAGCGTGGGATCGGCCATGCGGTACACGATCTTTGCGCCAAAGTCGCGTTTCATATGACGCTTAAAGCGCCATTTCTCAGCCAATGAAGGTGCATGCAGAGTGTGGGCAGCATGATGACACAGGTCCTGGTCCCCACCATCTTAGAGAAGGGCATTGCAGTGATTGGCTTGCTTTCTGCGGCGTCACAGGGGCTATAAAAGGGCATTCCCGCCGACTGCCATGTTACTGCTGCTGATCTGAGCACAGGGAGAGGTTGCTGCCCCTTCGTCAGAAGCAGGGTTATAGTTAGGGAGGGAAGATTAACCCCCAAACCGCTTGTGCTGTAGTGATTTCCACTGTCCAACACCACCTTTTGTTTGCAGGGACAGTGGAGGCTCGATTTCTCTTCATCAGCTCTGTAGGTTATAAGGCTCCCTGATCGCTGTGTTGCTGTGTGTACGCTGCTGTGCAAACCAACTGCTTTTTTAAAAGCAAAAATCCTGTTGCTCCTTCCTTTCTGCATAGCTATCTTTTTTGTTTGTCCTCATTTTTTGTGTGCAGCAGTTCTTTTTATTGCTGCCTGCCATACTTTTCAGAGATTATTGTAGGGAGATAGTAATTGTAGTACGGTCCCTTTTTTTTTTTTAATATCTTCCAGCCACTTTCAGCCCCTGAAACTGTGTAGTGTAAAACAGTGGGCCTGTATTTTTCTGCACTGTCCCACACCTAAGAAGGGAGATTTATATTGCCAATCAGTGCATCTGTGCCAGTCCTGTCTGTGATATCTGTCATTCATTTTGTGCCACAGGAAATATACTGTGATATAGTGGGCCTGATTTATTCACTTGTCTCCCATATAAAAAAAAAAAATTAAATAAAGGGAGAATAATCTTGGCAAATCTGTGCCAGTGCTGTCTGTGGTATCTGTCCTTCATTTTGTGCCACAGGAAATATACTGTGATATAGTGGGCCTGATTTATTCACTTGTCTCCCCTATAAAAAAAATAAATAAATAAATAAATAAAGGGAGAATAATCTTGGCAAATCTGTGCCAGTGCTGTCTGTGGTATCTGTCATTCATTTTTAGCCACAGAAAATATACTGTGATATAGTGGGCCTGATTTATTCACTTGTCTCCCATATAAAAAATAAATAAATAAATAAATAAAGGGAGAATAATCTTGCCAAATCTGTGTATCTGTGCCAGTGCTGTCTGTGGTATCTGTCAGTCATTTTGTGCCACAGAAAATATACTGTGATATAGTGCGTCTGATTAAATCCTGCATTCTCCAATGCATAAAGAGTGAAATTTCTATTGCCAGTGTGTGCATCTGCGTGCGTCAGTCCTGTTCGTGGCATATCTGCCAGCCTCTTTCTGCAAATCAAACTGTGTAGTGTAATCCAGTGGACCTGATTGTTCCCTGCATTCTCCCACACATAAAGAGTGAGATTTCTATTGCCAGTGTGTGCATCTGCGTGCGTCAGTCCTGTTCGTGGCATATCTGCCAGCCTCTTTCTGCCAATCAAACTGTGTAGTGTAATACAGTGGTCCTCATTTTGTCCAGCATTCTCCCACACATAAAAAAGGGAGATTTTAATTCAAAACAAGTTTACGTACACCTTCTACTTGCTTGTACAGGACCACATAACGGTTGTTAGTTTGGTTTAATTTTTCCAAGAATGAGGAAGTCTGGTGGAAGAGGTCGTGGCTATGGGCGGTCATTGCCAGCTGGTAATGATGGTGGTGGAGCATCTGGTGGTAGTGGGAAAAGCAAAATAGCACCTAAGTCTCAAGTTGTTGAGCCAGCGTCATCGTCTGGCTACACAAGGCCTCGAAGGCTCCCTTTTCTGGGAGTAGGAAAACCGCTTTTAAAGCCGGAGAAGCAGGAACAAGTTTTGGCTTTCATTGCTGACTCTGCCTCTGGCTCTTTCACCTCCTCCTCGGAAAGTGGCAAATGTAAGAGCAGTGCATCGTCAGTGGATGTTCCCGGTCAGGGACAAGTCGCTTCCTTGTGTTCCTTACCCAGAACAACAGAGAAGGATGCGTCAGGCGACACAACTCCATGGAGCTATTTACACATACCGTTCCTGGGTTAGAAAGGGAAATTGTTAACAGGCCATGCCCACTACAAGATGAATCGGACATGGATTGCACAGATGTACGGCAACAGCCTGATTATTATGCTGTTCCTTTGACTCAGATCAGAACATTGCCCTCGCAGTGTACTGATCCAGAATCTGACCCTGATGACACAATTAAGCCCCGTCACGAACGCTATAGCACCGGCTTACACGGTGACCCAGAGGAAGGTGCACAGGACATAGAACAGGAGGTCATAGATGAGCCAGTTGTTGACCCCGATTGGTAGCCATTGGGGGAACAGGGTGCAGGCGGCAGTAGCTCTGAAGCGGAGGAGGAGGAGCCACAGCAGGCATCAACATCGCAACAGGTTCCATCTGGCAAGCCCGTATCTGGTCAAAAACGTGTGGCAAAGCCAAAACCAGTTGGAGGACAGCGTGGCCATCTGGTTAAAGAAGCTCAGTCTGCAATGCCTGAAAAGGTATCCGATAGTAGGAAGAGTGCAGTCTGGTATTTTTTTAACCAAGATCCAAATGATCAGTGCAAAGTCATCTGTAAGAAATGCTCAAGGGTCTTCAGCAGAGGTAAGAATGTTAAAAATCTAAATACAAGCTGCATGCGTAGACATTTAACCACCATGCACTTGCAAGCCTGGTCTAACTACCAAACGTCCCTTAACGTTGTAGCACCCTCTTACAATGAAGCTAGTCAGCAACGCTACATCCCTTCCCTCACTATAAGCCCACCGTTTACCACACCACCTGCAGTAAATGTGGCGTTTTCGTCACAAGGCCAAAGCCGTCAGGGAATCACCAGGTTCACGGTAGGAAACACTGTATGTAGGGCAACAGCAAGAATACCATCACCAACACACTCTCAGTCTGCCATGTCCACCGGCAGACCCGCTAGTTCTAGCCTATGCAGCTCTCCAGTCCAGCTCACCCTACATGAGACTCTCGTTAGGAAAAGGAAGTACTCATCCTCGCATCCGCGTACACAGGGTTTGAACGCCCACATTGCTAGACTAAACTCGTTAGAGATGATGCCCTACCGTTTAGTTGAAACCGAAGCTTTCAAAGCCTTGATGGACTACGCTGTACCACGCTACGAGCTACCCAGTCGACACTTCTTTTTGAGAAAAGCCATCCCAGCCCTCCACCAGCATGTAAAAGACCGCATAGTCCATGCAATCAGGCAATCTGTGAGTAGAAAGGTGCACCTGACAACAGATGCATGGACCAGTAGGCATGGCCAGGGGCGTTATGCCTCCATCACGGCACACTGGGTTAATGTGGTGGATGCAGGGTCCACAGGGGACAGCAATATTGGGACAATTCTTCCTAGCCCACGGTCTAGGAAACAGTTGGCTGTAGGCGTTCGACCCCCTCCTCCTCCTCGTCCTCCAGCAGAAGCGAGAGCTCGTTGACAGACAACAGTCGCACGACCACTCCATCCGCAGCTGCCACTGTTGCACACGAGGTGTCCCATTATGGAACAGCTAGTGGCAAGCGTCAGCAGGCAGTATTGGCAATGAAGTGTTTGGGCGACATCAGACACACCGCAGAAGTTCTGTCCGAGTTCTTGCAGCAAGAAACTCAGTCATGGCTGGGCACTGTACATCTTGAGGCAGGCAAGGTGATGAATGATAACGGAAGAAACTTTATGGCTGCCATAGCCCTTTCACAACTGAAACACATTCCTTGCCTGGCTCACACCTTAAACCTGGTGGTGCAGTGCTTTCTGAAAAGTTATCCGGGGTTACCCGACCTGCTCCTGAAAGTGCGCAGACTTTGCTCGCACATACGCCGTTCGCCCGTACACTCCAGCCGTATGCAGAACCATCAGCGGTCTTTCCAACTTCCCCAGCATCGCCTAATCATCCACGTTGCAACAAGGTGGAACTCCACACTGCACATGCTTCAGAGACTGTGCGAACAGAGGCGTGCTGTTGTGTATTTGTGGGAGGATACACATACATGGGTAGGCAGTTGGATGGCAGACATGGAGTTGTCAGGTGTGCAGTGGTCGAAGCTACAAGACCTGTGCCATGTTCTTCAGTGTTTTGAGGAATACAAATGGCTGGTTAGTGCAGACAATGCCATAATAAGCATGAGCATCCCCCTAATGCATCTCCTGATGCAAAGTTTGACGCACATAAAGGAGCAGGCGTCTGCAGCCGAGGACGAGGGAAGCCTAGATGACAGTCAGCCATTGTCTGCTAAGGGAAGTCAACAGGACGAGGTGGCGGGCGAAGAGTAGGAGGATGAAGAGGATGATGGGGATGAGTATTTTTTGGATGAGGAAGCTTCTCAGGGGGCAACAGAAACTGCTGGCTTTGCAAGGCCGGATTCTGTTTTTTTGAGGGAGACAAGTGACGTTGATTTGCCCGAAAGTGCTCCTCAACCCAGCACATGCACAGATTTAACAACTGGCACATTGGCACACATGGCAGGTTATGCCTTGCGTATCCTCAAAAGGGACCCACGCATTATAAAAATGATGACCGATGACGATTACTGGTTGGCCTGCCTCCTTGATCCTCGCTATAAAGGCAAATTGCAAAATATCATGCCACATGAGAACCTCGAACAAATATTGGCAACCAAACAAGCTACTCTTGTAGACCGTTTGATTCAGGCATTCCCAGCACACAGCGCCGGTGATGGTTCTCACACGAGCTGCAGGGGGAAACAGGGCAGAGGTGCTAGAGGTTCACAAATCAGAAGTGCCGTTGGACAGAGGGGTTTTCTGACCAGGTTGTGGAGTGATTTCGCAATGACCGCAGACACGACAGGTACTGCAGCATCAATTCAAAGTGACAGGAGACAACATTTGTCCAGTATGGTTACTAACTATTTTTCCTCCATTATCGATGTTCTCCCTCAACCGTCATTCCCCTTTGATTACTGGGCATCCAAAATAGACACCTGGCCTGAATTGGCTGAATATGCATTGCAGGAGCTTGTTTGCCCAGCGGCTAGTGTGCGATCAGAAAGAGTATTCAGTGCTGCTGGTTCAATACTGCCCGAAAAAAGGACTCGTCTGGCGACCCAAAATGTTGATGATCTAACCTTCATTAAAATGAACCACTCGTGGATTTCTGATTATTTTGCGTCACCTTTCCCGGCTGACACCTAGCTTTCCTGAAAAAAGGTCTTGCTTTGAGACTGGTGTTACTGACTGTTCCAATCTCTAAATTTGCATCTGCTGTTTGTACAGCATACAACATGTTTACACCTCCCTAAATGGCCTAACTCCCCCCACGGGGCCGTGGTCTCACCACTTGGCGCAAGCACCCGTCAGTGTTATGATCCGGTGACCGTGGAGCAGCATGAAACGTTCTCTGGAGAAGGTGGAACCTGTACTGACCGCATACCCTGAACTTAACACCGCAACTAGAAGTAGCCGTGGGATGTACCTAACAATCCTAGACACCTCGACACAGCCGGAGGACTAAATACCTCTATAGATAGAAATGGGAATACTATTTTGCCTCAGAGAAAAACCCCAAAGGATAGGCAGCCCCCCACAAATATTGACTGTGAGAGGAGAGGAAAAACACACACAGACTGAAAACAGGATATAGCAAAGGAGGCCACTCTAGCTAAATAGAAAAGGATAGGACAGAATACTAAGCGGTCAGTATTAAAACACTAAAAAATATCCACATCAGAAAATACAAAAATTCCACCATCTAACTAAAGACAGGGAATGTATATCTGCATCTCCTGAGAATCCAACTTGACTGAATAATTCCGTACACAGTCTAAACTGGACAAGAAAAAACATTAAATAGCACTGAACCAAAAAGCCCACAGCATGTGGGCTGCAGAAACAAAAACCAGAACTTATCTTTGCTGATTTGGGCAGCAGGGCAGGAGAAACCAGACAGAGATGTGAATCCTCCAAGTACAATGGACAACTGGCAAAGAGTAATGGATCCTGCACACCTAAATACCTAGTAGAGCTGCAATAAGCAGAAACACCTGCCCTGGATTACAATCCAGAGACAACTGCGCTACCACCAACAACCACCGGAGGGAACCCAAGAGCAGAATTCACAACAGTACCCCCCTTGAAGTGGGGTAACCGAACCCTCACCAGAGCCCCCAGGCCGATTAGGACGAGCCAGATGAAAGGCACGGACCAAATCGGCAGCAAGGACATCAGAGGCAAAAACCCAAGAATTATCCTCCTGGCCATAACCCTTCCATTTGACAAGGTACTGAAGCCTCCGCCTCGAAAAGCGAGAATCCAAAATCTTCTCAACCACATACTCCAACTCCCCATCAACCAACACAGGGGCCGGAGGATCAACAGAGGGAACAACGGGCACCACATATTTCCGCAATAAAGATCTATGGAAGACATTATGGATAGCAAAAGAGGCCGGAAGGGCCAATCGAAAAGACACCGGATTAATAATCTCAGAAATCCTGTAAGGACCAATAAACCGAGGCTTAAACTTAGGGGAAGAAACCTTCATAGGAACATGATGGGAAGGCAACCAGACCAGATCCCCAACCCGAAGCCGGGAACCAATGCACCGACGACGGTTAGCAAAACGCTGAGCCTCCTCCTGAGACAACACCAAATTGTTCACCACATGAGCCCAAATCTGCTGCAACCTGTCCACCACAGAATCCACACCAGGACAGTCAGAAGGCTCAACCTGCCCTGAAGAAAAACGAGGATGAAAACCAAAATTACAAAAGAAGGGCAAAACCAAGTTAGCCGAACTAGCCCGATTATTAAGGGCAAATTCGGCCAGAGGCAAGAAAGTCACCCAATCATCCTGATCAGCAGACACAAAGCATCTCAAATAAGTTTCCAAAGTCTGATTAGTTCGCTCGGTCTGGCCATTTGTCTGAGGATGAAATGCGGAGGGAAAAAGACAAATCAATGCCCAACCTAGCACAAAAGGCTTGCCAAAATCTAGAAACAAACTGTGAGCCTCTGTCGGACACAATATTCTCTGGAATACCATGCAAACGAACCACATGCTGAAAAAACAACGGAACCAAATCCGAAGTGGAAGGCAATTTAGGCAAAGGCACCAAATGGACCATCTTAGAGAACCGGTCACAAACCACCCAGATAACCAACATCCTCTGGGAAACCGGCGTTCGACCCCCTCCTCCTCCTCGTCCTCCAGCAGAAGCGAGAGCTCGTTGACAGACAACAGTCGCACGACCACTCCATCCGCAGCTGCCACTGTTGCACACGAGGTGTCCCATTATGGAACAGCTAGTGGCAAGCGTCAGCAGGCAGTATTGGCAATGAAGTGTTTGGGCGACATCAGACACACCGCAGAAGTTCTGTCCGAGTTCTTGCAGCAAGAAACTCAGTCATGGCTGGGCACTGTACATCTTGAGGCAGGCAAGGTGATGAATGATAACGGAAGAAACTTTATGGCTGCCATAGCCCTTTCACAACTGAAACACATTCCTTGCCTGGCTCACACCTTAAACCTGGTGGTGCAGTGCTTTCTGAAAAGTTATCCGGGGTTACCCGACCTGCTCCTGAAAGTGCGCAGACTTTGCTCGCACATACGCCGTTCGCCCGTACACTCCAGCCGTATGCAGAACCATCAGCGGTCTTTCCAACTTCCCCAGCATCGCCTAATCATCCACGTTGCAACAAGGTGGAACTCCACACTGCACATGCTTCAGAGACTGTGCGAACAGAGGCGTGCTGTTATGTATTTGTGGGAGGATACACATACATGGGTAGGCAGTTGGATGGCAGACATGGAGTTGTCAGGTGTGCAGTGGTCGAAGCTACAAGACCTGTGCCATGTTCTTCAGTGTTTTGAGGAATACAAATGGCTGGTTAGTGCAGACAATGCCATAATAAGCATGAGCATCCCCCTAATGCATCTCCTGATGCAAAGTTTGACGCACATAAAGGAGCAGGCGTCTGCAGCCGAGGACGAGGGAAGCCTAGATGACAGTCAGCCATTGTCTGCTAAGGGAAGTCAACAGGACGAGGTGGCAGGCGAAGAGTAGGAGGATGAAGAGGATGATGGGGATGAGTATTTTTTGGATGAGGAAGCTTCTCAGGGGGCAACAGAAACTGCTGGCTTTGCAAGGCCGGATTCTGTTTTTTTGAGGGAGACAAGTGACGTTGATTTGCCCGAAAGTGCTCCTCAACCCAGCACATGCACAGATTTAACAACTGGCACATTGGCACACATGGCAGGTTATGCCTTGCGTATCCTCAAAAGGGACCCACGCATTATAAAAATGATGACCGATGACGATTACTGGTTGGCCTGCCTCCTTGATCCTCGCTATAAAGGCAAATTGCAAAATATCATGCCACATGAGAACCTCGAACAAATATTGGCAACCAAACAAGCTACTCTTGTAGACCGTTTGATTTAGGCATTCCCAGCACACAGCGCCGGTGATGGTTCTCACACGAGCTGCAGGGGGAAACAGGGCAGAGGTGCTAGAGGTTCACAAATCAGAAGTGCCGTTGGACAGAGGGGTTTTCTGACCAGGTTGTGGAGTGATTTCGCAATGACCGCAGACACGACAGGTACTGCAGCATCAATTCAAAGTGACAGGAGACAACATTTGTCCAGTATGGTTACTAACAATTTTTCCTCCATTATCGATGTTCTCCCTCAACCGTCATTCCCCTTTGATTACTGGGCATCCAAAATAGACACCTGGCCTGAATTGGCTGAATATGCATTGCAGGAGCTTGTTTGCCCAGCGGCTAGTGTGCGATCAGAAAGAGTATTCAGTGCTGCTGGTTCAATACTGACCGAAAAAAGGACTCGTCTGGCGACCCAAAATGTTGATGATCTAACCTTCATTAAAATGAACCACTCGTGGATTTCTGATTATTTTGCGTCACCTTTCCCGGCTGACACCTAGCTTTCCTGAAAAAAGGTCTTGCTTTGAGACTGGTGTTACTGACTGTTCCAATCTCTAAATTTGCATCTGCTGTTTGTACAGCATACAACATGTTTACACCTCCCTAAATGGCCTAACTCCCCCCACAGGGCCGTGGTCTCACCACTTGGCGCAAGCACCCGTCAGTGTTATGATCCAGTGACCGTGGAGCAGCATGAAACCTTCTCTGGAGAAGGTGGAACCTGTACTGACCGCAAACCCTGAACTTAACACCGCAACTAGAAGTAGCCATGGGATGTACCTAACCATCCTAGACACCTCGACACAGCCGGAGGACTAAATACCCCTATAGATAGAAATGGGAATACTATCTTGCCTCAGAGAAAAACCCCAAAGGATAGGCAGCCCCCCACAAATATTGACCGTGAGAGGAGAGGAAAAACACACGCAGACTGAAAACAGGATATAGCAAAGGAGGCCACTCTAGCTAAATAGAAAAGGATAGGACAGAATACTAAGCGGTCAGTATTAAAACACTAAAAAATATCCACAGCAGAAAATACAAAAATTCCACCATCCAACTAAAGACAGGGAATGTATATCTGCATCTCTTGAGAATCCAACTTGACTGAATAAATCCTTACACAGTCTAAACTGGACAAGAAAAAACATTAAATAGCACTGAACTGAAAAGCCCACAGCATGTGGGCTGCAGAAACAAAAAACAGAACTTATCTTTGCTGATTTGGGCAGCAGGGCAGGAGAAACCAGACAGAGATGTGAATCCTCCAAGTACAATGGACAACTGGCAAAGAGTAATGGATCCTGCACACCTAAATACCTAGTAGAGCTGCAATAAGCAGAAACACCTGCCCTGGATTACAATCCAGAGACAACTGCGCTACCACCAACAACCACCGGAGGGAACCCAAGAGCAGAATTCACAACTCGTCAGAGTGACGTTTGTCTGAAGAGGTGGGTGTGCCCACTTTTGGTCGACGGCACTGCCACTGGGTCCGTCATAGTACAATGAAGTGTCTCTGGCGGTGGTGGCACGCACCCAACGTCAGACACACCTTTGTAACATGAGGGGCCCTGGTCCTGTACCGCCGGCCACGAGAGAGTGCCCCCCCAGCTCAAACAGTGCTCTACCACTTGCAAAATGATCTCTCGCTGCTCCACCACTGTTTAGTCTATGCGCTGAAATCCTTCAATGCCTGGCACTGACAATAACAATTTGTTGACATGTATGATGCTATTTAAAATAGGCGAGGGCCCTGTCCTACTTTTACAACAGTAAATACTTTGCACCAAATTACAATGTCTGAAAGTCAGCATAGGACCCCAACCCTCTACCGAAGTATGCCCCACCTTTTTTTTTGGGGGGGGGCAATACATTGACATCTATTTATTTTTTGGGAGTAATTACTGTCTGCGGTCCCTCCTTCAAATTGTCCTCCGCTGAGCACAGCAATGCTGCCTGTATACCCCTGTCACATAATGGAAGCTGCATAGAGCCTATTTTATTATTTTAGGCCTTCTAAGTCTGTCTGCAGTCGCTCCTTCGAATTGTCCTCCTGCGAGCTGCCTGTGTACCCCTGCCACATAATGGAAGCTGCATAGAGCCTATTTTGTTATTTTAGGCCTTCTAAGTCTGTCTGCGGTCCCTCCTTCGAATTGTCCTCCGCTGAGCACAGCAATGCTGCCTGTGTACCCCTGCCACATAATGGAAGCTGCATAGAGCCTATTTTGTTATTTTAGGCCTTCTAAGTCTGTCTGTGGTCCCTCCTTCGAATTGTCCTCCTGAGAGCACAGCAATGCTGCCTGTGTACCCCTGCCACATAATGGAAGCTGCATAGAGCCTATTTTGTTATTTTAGGCCTTCTAAGTCTGTCTGTGGTCCCTCCTTCGAATTGTCCTCCGCTGAGCACAGCAATGCTGCCTGTGTACCCCTGCCACACAATGGAAGCTGCATAGAGCCAATTATGTTATTTTAGGCCTTTTACGTCTGTCTGCGGTCACTCCTTCAAATTGTCCTCCGCTGAGCACAACAATTCTGCCTGTGTACCCATGTAACCTACTTTAAACTGCATAGAGCCTACTTTCCATTGTAGGCCTACTACGTGTGTCTGTCTTGGCCAGTCCACTCCTTGCAGTTGTCCTCCACTGAATAAAGCTATGCCGCCTGTGTACTCCTGGTACTAATAGCGAACTGCATTTATCCTACTTACTTATTTGTGCCTAGTAACTGTGTAAGCCTGTCATAACAGTTGTCCTCCACCACAGAACCCAGCTATGCCACATGTGTACTCCTTTTACCAATTTTGAACTTAATATAGCCTTCATTTTTATTTTAGGCCTACTTTGTGTGTCAGAGCCACTAATTACACATGCCCTCCTCCGCTGAACCACGCTATGCTGCAAGTGTACTCCACTTACCAATTTTGAACAGCATTTTGCCTAATTACTTATTTAGGCCTACTTATTGTGTCTGTCTCCCATTACAGTTGTCCTCCACAGCACAAAGCTGAGCTTCAATCTTCAGGCTCTCATTAAGTAGTTGTTGTTAATATAACACTGCAGTTGGCCTACTAGTGTGGTTGGGGCCTACTAACGGTGTCTGCCACTCCCTGGTGTTGTCCTTCACTGTACAAAGCTGAGCTTCAGTCTTCAGGCTTTCGGCCTATAGTATCAGATATTTAACTGCATTTGGCCTACTTGTCTGGTTGGGCCCTACTAACGTTGTCTGCCGCTCCTGGGTTTTCTCCTGTTTTGTTTTCTTGAGCTTCAATCTTCAGGCTCTCATTAAGTAGTTGTTGTTAATATAACACTGCAGTTGGCCTACTAGTGTGGTTGGGGCCTACTAACGGTGTCTGGCCCTCAAAGGTGTTCTCCAGGTTTACTTGCCTGAGCTTCAATCTTCAGGCTCTCATTAACTAGTTGTTGTTAATATGTGTGGTTGGGGCCTACTAACGGTGTCTGCCACTCCCTGGTGTTGTCCTCCACTGTACAAAGCTGAGCTTCAATCTTCAGGCTCTCATTAAGTAGTTGTTGTTAATATGTGTGGTTGGGGCCTACTAACGATGTCTGCCACTCCCTGGTGTTGTCCTCCCCTGTACAAAGCTGAGCTTCAATCTTCAGGCTCTCATTAAGTAGTTGTTGTTAATATGTGTGGTTGGGGCCTACTAACGGTGTCAGTCCCTCAAAGGTGTTCTCCAGGTTTACTTGACTGAGCTTCAATCTTCAGGCTCTCATTAACTAGTTGTTGTTAATATGTGTTCTTTGGGCCTACTAACGGTGTCTGCCACTCCCTGGTGTTGTCCTCCACTGTACAAAGCAGAGCTTCAATCTTCAGGCTCTCATTAAGTAGTTGTTGTTAATATGTGTGATTGGGGCCTACTAACGGTGTCTGGCCCTCAAAGGTGTTCTCCAGGTTTACTTGCCTGAGCTTCAATCTTCAGGCTCTCATTAAGTAGTTGTTGTTAATATGTGTGCTTGGGGCCTACTAACGGTGTCTGCCGCTCCCTGGCATTGTCCTCCACTGTACAAAGCTGAGCTTCAATCTTCAGGCTCTCATTAAGTAGTTGTTGTTAATATGTGTGGTTGGGGCCTACTAACGGTGTCTGGCCCTCAAAGGTGTTCTTCATGTTTACTTGCCTGAGCTTCAATCTTCAGGCTCTCATTAACTAGTTGTTGTTAATATGTGTGCTTGGGGCCTACTAACGGTGTCTGCCGCTCCCTGGTGTTGTCCTCCACTGTACAAAGCTGAGCTTCAATCTTCAGGCTCTCATTAAGTAGTTGTTGTTAATATGTGTGGTTGGGGCCTACTAACGGTGTCTGGCCCTCAAAGGTGTTCTCCAGGTTTACTTGCCTGAGCTTCAATCTTCAGGCTCTCATTAACTAGTTTTTGTTAATATGTGTGCTTGGGGCCTACTAACGGTGTCTGCCGCTCCCTGGTGTTGTCCTCCACTGTACAAAGCTGAGCTTCAATCTTCAGGCTCTCATTAAGTAGTTGTTGTTAATATATGTGGTTGGGGCCTACTAACGGTGTCTGGCCCTCAAAGGTGTTCTCCAGGTTTACTTGCCTGAGCTTCAATCTTCAGGCTCTCTTTAAGTAGTTGTTGTTAATATAACACTGCTGTTGGCCTACTAGTGTGGTTGGGGCCTACTAACGGTGTCTGCCGTTGCTTTCTGTTCTCCACTGTACAGAGCTGAGCTTCAATCTTCAGGCTCTCATTAAGTTGTTGTTTATATAACACTGCAGTTGGCCTACTATTTTGGTTGGGCCAAGTAATGGTGTCTTCCGCACCTTGGTGTTGTCCTGTGTTATTTTCCAGAGCTTCAATCTTCAGGCTTTCGGGCTAGATTTGAAATATTAAACTGCATTGGGCCTACTAGTGTGGTTGGGCCCTGAAAACGGTGTCTGCCGCTCCTGGGTTTTCTCCTGTTTTGTTTTCCCGAGCTTCCATCTTCAGGCTTTCAGCCTTTATTTGTAATATTAAACTGCATTGGGCCTACTACTCTGGTTGGGCCCTTAAAATGGTGTCTGTTGCTCCTGGGTTTTCTACTACACTGAACAAAGCAATGCCGCCTGGTTAGTCCTGTTACCAATTTTGAACTGCATTTAGCCCACTTTATTATTTGGGCCTATATCCGTGTTTCATCCTCATCCTGTCCATTGCCCAGCCACTGCTAGATAAGTCTTGTGGTACATTGACCCAGACCACTACATTCCCCTTGCACGCTACACAGCCACAATCTGACCCTGCTGAAAGTCAGGTTCCCCATCCCGCATACTATGCCACCTTACACAGGGACAAAGAGGAAGGTGCAGATGAAAGTGCAGGTTCCTTCATCAAGTGGGGGGGCATACTCGTTGGCGACATCACAGGTACAGGGCCCCTCAGAGTACGCAGAAGTGTCACTGCCGGTGGGAGGCGCCCCCGCCGTGCAAACACACCGCCATACTTTGAGGGGCCCTGTGCCAGTGCCAATGCCAACGAGTGCCCCCCCCCCTGCTTGCTCAGGATCACAGCACTTGCAAAGTTGAAATACTTACCTCTCACTGCTCCACCGCCGTGACATAGTCCACGTTTCCTGGGCCCACTAAAAACTTGAACCAGACCTACCCCCCACAACTTTAGCCACATGACCCCCAATTTCCAATGCACAACTATTATTATAAAGTTAATTAAGATTGACAAGCTGCAGAAACAAGAATGGATGTTTTTGCCATTAAAATGGGCACTGTAGGTGTATTCCTGGCCCCCACTCACTGCCGACTATGCTTCCCCATTGACTTGCATTGGGTTTCGTGTTTCGGTCGATCCCCGACTTTTCGCGATAATCGGCCGATTGCACTCGACTCGACTTTTGAGATAGTCGGGTTTCGCAAAACCCGACTCGACCCCCAAAAAGTAAAAGTCGCTCAACCCTACTGCTCATGTCTCTTACCCCTTTGCTCCTCTTTGTAACCTGTCTGGTCCCTGTCACATCATCTTATTTAGGCTGCATGTAATAATATCCTTGGACCTTCTGAGCTGGAACATCCGGCTCTGATGAGGCCTGGTATGGTTCTGGGAATGTATGCGCAAATTCAGGAGGAACGTCGAGATTCTATTACCTTTTATTCTTTGTGCAGAATCCTCCTTGGTTTCATCAGAGCTGGATTTCCCCGCTCATGTGTTAGAGCCCTGAGGATTGTAGCACTCTCTACAGGAGCAGAAATTGCGACAAGGACTGGACGGGTGACAGTGAGGAAAGAAGGGACTGCAGAGGTGAGTATAAGAATTTATTTTTTATTTTTTACATATTACTTCTATTATGTTCTGCGGTCTAGATACCCTAGAGTATTAAAAGGGAAATTAAATACAAATAGTATCTCAAAGAATGGAAATTCCTTGGAAAATCCTTTCAAAAAGGCGAAATCACATTTTTATTGATTTAATTATCAAGGTTTAAGTGTCCGATAACCTCATTTATTATTTCTGAAAGTATAAAATTAGATAATTTATTAAGTTCTCTTACTTTATATGAAATGGAAGGAATACTTCATGATACCTAAATTAGGCTACGTTCACATTTGCGTTGTACGCCGCAGCGTCGGCGCCGCAACGCACAACGCAAACAAAAACGCGGCAAAACGCATGCACAACGCTGCGTTTTGCGCCACATGCGTCCTTTTTTCTATTGATTTTGGACGCAGCAAAAATGCAACTTGCTGCGTCCTCTGCGCCCGGACGCGTGCGCCGCAGTGACGCATGCGGCGCAAAACGCAAGTGCACCGCATGTCCATGCGCCCCCATATTAAACATAGGGGCGCATGACGCATGCGGCGCCGCTGCGGCACCCGACGCTGCGGCGCGGACCGCAAATGTGAACGTAGCCTTACTGTATACGTGGCAACAATTCCCTCATGAGTTTAGTCGCAGTATCACCCAAGTTTCACATGGTCACACAGCCACTTGGTAACTGACTTTCAATAATACGAGTTGCGGACTGCCGTAGTCTTATGGCACAATTCTCCGAGGGTCATCTCCACGTGGGGCTTATCAGCATCGATAATCTGTGTATGAGGTATTTTTTCTAGATATAGATTATTGTGATCTTTTAATGTTTTCATTATTTACATAATTCACTTTCTTACAAGAGTCTTCAATCAGTTTCTCTTGTTTTCAGTGTATTCACTAAAAATGTGTGACGTTAACCAGACTGAAGTCACAGAGTTCCTGCTCCTTGGATTTACAGGTCTATATAAATACAAATTTCTGCTCTTCATCCTTTTCCTCTTCTCTTACCTGATAATACTGGGTGGAAACTTCCTTATTATAGTGTTGGTTTCCACCAATCGCAACCTCAAAATCCCAATGTTCTTTTTTCTCAAGCATCTAGCTGTAGCCGATATCCTTTCCACTACGACCATTATGCCCATGATGTTAAATATAATTCTATATGACATGAAGGAGGTGCCAGTGAGGAATTGCATCTTCCATCTCCATATGGTCTTCATATTTGGTTATAACCCGATTATTCTGATCAGTATAATGTCTTATGATCGGTACTTGGCCATTTGCAGACCGATGAGCTACAATTCTATAATGCAACCTCATGTTTGCTTCAAGATGGTTCTTGGCTCCTGGTTTTTTAACTTTGTCTTTTCCTTTGAGATGATTTTTGTTTGGCAGCTGGAGTTTTGTGGCAACAACACAATAGACCACTTCTTCTGTGACTTTGAGATACTTCTTGAATTGACTACCTCCGACACTTGCCTATTGACTTTGGTTGACTATGTAGTAACCATCATTGGTGGTCTCATCCCTTTTGCTTTAACTCTTATCAGCTATTTGAGTATTTTCTACATCATAATGACCCTTTCATCCATCAGTAACTTGTCAAAAGCCTTCTCCACATGTGGCTCCCATCTCACCACTGTATGTATCTACTATGGAACTCTCATCATGGTTTACACAATACCATCCAATAACAAATTATTGAGCATGAACAAGTTTTTGTCTCTGCTGTACATTGTGGTGACTCCAATGATGAATCCCATCATTTACAGTCTGAGGAATCAGGAGATCAGGAGAGCTCTACAACAAATGTTTAGAAAATATAAAGGATATACTTAAATGCAGCACACATATTTGTGAGACTATCTTAGCTGATTACTGTATTTCCAGATGGGGAAAGGGAGGAACAATAGATTTGTCTTCTGGATTTTCTTGACAGAATATTCACAATAAATCATGGATGAGATGATTGAACGACAACATTTTTTTTCAGTAATTGTCATAATTTTTTTCCACAATTCCTTTTTTTTTTAAAGAAGCACTCCTCCTCCCATCAAAGTTTTTATTCACGTATAATATTGCAATCTTCCTATTATATGGCACTATGTACTTACAATTGCTCATTTTGCAGTTCTACCCAATTAATTATTTTCTTTTCCTTTACATCTATGACATCACAAAAATAAAACTGACGAGCTGAAACCTTCCAAGTTCTATATAGAATCAAGTGGTCAAATTTCCCTCTATGAATAAGTCACTTCAAAAGTCCCTGGCAGGAGGAAGGAGCAGCTGGGTTAGGAGTTAAAGGGAAGGTACCGCGTTTGTAGATCATTAATAAATCACTTTAATGAAGCATAACATGCTGCTATAACAAAGTTTTAAATGCATGTGAAACAGATTTTGTGTGTTATATGAGTTTAAAGAAAGCACTGGGGGCTGAGATCTTGGTTTCTCAGCAGTTCACAACATTATCAGTGTCATTTTACGGCACCCCATGGACATAGGAGATAAAAGACCAGAGCTGACCCTATCTATAACATTGGAGCAGCATTAGCAGTGAGCTGGGCACGCCTCTGTGGGCTGCACAATTCACTGCTGTAGGTGTGACTAGCCTCCATTTTATTATAGCCCAGTGCTATCTGCTGAGCTCCACTTACTCTATCACAGGAGAGAAGCACGTCCTGAGCAGACATCCACTGCTCTCACACGCTGCCCTCCCTGGGTGCTTCTCCTGCGCTGTCTCTGCCTCCTCACACACAGTCCCGGAGATCTCTGGTAAGCTGCACTCACAGCCTGCAGAGAGGGAGCTGACACCTGGAGAGAGAGCAGGAGAGCTGACAGGAAAGGGATTAAGGTGGGGGAAGGGGGGATGGCAAGAGTGTTAGTCACAAAACAAGAGAGACATAGCATGCACACAATATAGCATAGCATGCTCAATATGTATCTCACTCATCATTCTACCTGTCTCTCTCCCATCAGTCTTTCTCAGCCATACAATGTATCTCTCCCCTCCCTCCACATTGCCTGGCCATTAACTGCAGACCTGGAGCTCCTTCTTATCTTACTGAGGGATGAGTCACAGACAGCTCTGCTCAGATAATGCCGCTCCATACATAAACACCACATGTCTTCACTTTTCCTCCAGTCCACCATGCTGCTGAGCCCACTGTGTTCTACTCCTCTGTAAACTCTGTAGCTGTGTTTCTGATGCAGTAACTGCTGGTGATAGCAGATCACAGGGCAGTCACACACAAAATGGCTCTGCCCTGTGATGCTGCACTTCATTCTGCCCCAGGGATATTAGACCACCCAAAAGGGGAGGGAAATGGTGATGTCAGCAGTTACTGCCCCAATTTTCCAG
The DNA here is from genome assembly GCF_051348905.1 of Ranitomeya variabilis. Lineage (NCBI taxonomy): Eukaryota > Metazoa > Chordata > Amphibia > Anura > Dendrobatidae > Ranitomeya > Ranitomeya variabilis. The sequence continues at coordinate 22,928,737 of NC_135236.1, read as the reverse complement.
CTAACAGTAAAGCTGGTAAGTCTCACTATAGCTGGTTGAGGTCTAAAACAGAAAATGCTCCCCCTAGTGGTCAATATATATATTTGTAAGAAAATATATAATATTTTTCATAAAGAAATGTTTGCAAACAGTGCAAACATTGCATTAATACATTTTATTTACTATTTTAAGCTTAATTTCACAAAAAAACAAACTACAAAAAAACTGGTGGCACCTTCCCTTTAAAAAGGGGAAGGATTTTTGCAGGGAAAATAGACTTTCTGTTTCTACATAGAGCAGAAAAAAAGGAGAACAATTAGATGGATAGAAAGGAACAATGAACAATTGTGCGCATACAGTGCTGTATGATATATTAATTGCAATATATTAAGAGGATAAAATATTTGATGGGAAGAGGAGTGCTTCTATAACCTTTCTCATTGCTACATAAGTGAATGTTATTTCTTGAAACTATAGATTGTTACATACATCAAGATATCATAGAATAGAATGTTAGAGTTGAAGGGGACCTCCAGGGTCATTCTGTCCAATGTCACTAAACCATCTCTGTCCAGCCTCTGTTTGAAGACTTCCATTTCAGGAGACTTCACCGCCCCTCATGGCAGCCTGTTCCAGTGATTGATCACTCTCACTGTCAAAAAGTTTTTTTTTTTTCTAATATGTAAACTGTATCTTCTCCCTCTCAGTTTCATTCCATGGCTTCTCAAGTGTCCATGTGCAAATAAGAGTAATAATGATGATCCCTCTACACTGTGATATCTCTTCAGATATTTGACAGCTTTTAAGTCTCTTCTTAGCCTTCTTTTTTGCAAGCCAAACATTCCCAGATCTTTTCACCGTTCCTTGTAGGACCTACTTTGCAGGCAGTTCACCATTCTGGTCACTTTTCTCTGAACTTACTCCAGTTTTTCAATGTCTTTTTAAAAATGTGGTGCCAGAACTGGACACCATATTCCAGATGAGGTCCGACCAAGCAGGAGTATAGGGGGTAATTACTTCACGTGATCTAGACTCTATACTTCCTTTCATACATCCTAGAACTGTGTGTTAGGAGTCGAGTTCCAGCCGTTGCACAGGGGGAATCTCGATCCTTGTCTGCTGCGGTCTCTCATTCTGCATCAGCCGCAGTGGAGTCTGCTCAGCAGAGACGTCGGTCCCAGCGTCTCGCTCAGTCTGATTCTGTGCAAAGGGTTACTGCTGCCTTTCCAGTCTCTTCTATTGTAGTCTGTACTGGTCAGCAGCGAGCAGACTTCTCTGGGACTAATTCCTGTTTTTTCCCTTCTGAACATGCCCAAAGAAAGACCTCTCAGTGGAGGTCTAGAGTCACATGCTCAGGTACTGCAGCAGCTCCTATTGGTCCTCTAGGAAGGTCCTGAAGTTACTCAGTTACTGTAGCAGTTCTTATTGGTCCTCTAGAAAGGTCCTGAACTTGCTGCAGCTATAAAAGGTTCGCAGGGCTGCACGGCCATGCGCTAGTATACACTTGTTTATGTATGTGTGTTGTGAGTGAAAGTCGCTCTTTAATCATCCCCTACCTGTGCTTGAATGCTTGCGTAAGGAGGATGATTGTAATCTAGCGCCCGACTTTACCAACATAGTACACAAACAGCGTCTATTGCTGTGACCGCCAGTGCGGCGCCGTGCGCTATCACTGCGCTTTCCAAACCCAAGTCTGGGTGGTTAGTGGCATCACCAGTGAGGCACCGCATGCCCTCTCGTGCTACTGTATTATTATTTCTGTTATGTGCCGTACTATGGCCCTGTGACGCAACGGGATTCGCTTCTTTCACACATGGTGAAGCTAACCCGTGTGTGTATCCTCATTGTACTGCCATATAGTTCATCATTGCCTAGCAGCAGGTTCCATCTCTGCACGGTGGACCCCAGACTGCGAACGCACCTTATTCCTTTTCTCTGATTATTTGGTGCTTTCCGCTACCTCTAACATTATACTAGCGCCAGGGTCTGGCTAAGTAATTACGGACGAACAGCGATTGCAGGGGTACATCCAGCTGCTGGAGGGCAGGTTGGCGGCTCTTGAGCGTGCAACCTCAGTGGTGGATGTTACCGCAACAGCTGTTCAGGCTGCTAGCGTGGCTGCGGCAGCTTTACCCACTGCCACCTCTGTTCCGACCTTATCTCACCTCCCGCTGCCAGAGAAATACTCTGGTGACAGTAAATCCTGTAGGGGTTTCGTGAGCCAGTGCGGTATACACCTTGAGCTCCTGGCTGCATGTTTTCCCACAGAGCGGGCAAAGGTGCTATTCATAATTTATCTGCTGTCGGACAGGGCATTGGAGTGTGCTACGCCGCTGTGGGAGCGTGATGATCATGTGGTGCAGAGTGCGCTTCAGTTTTTGAGCACTCTGAAACATGTCATTTTAGGACCCCAAGTCACCCATGATATGGCGCTCCAACTGCTGGCATTGACTTAGGGTTCGTCCATGGTCAGCCATTTTGCCGTCCACTTCCAGACATGAGCGTCTGAGCTGGAATGGTCAGATAAATCTCTTATCCTGGTATTTTGAAGAGGGCTGGCTGACCATGCACTATCACTGCACTTTCTAAACCCAAGTCTGGGTGGTTAGTGGCATCCGCCAGTGCGGCACCGCATGCCCTCTTGTGCTACTGTATGATTATTTCTGTTACGTGTGGTACTGCGACAATGTGACGCAACAGGGTTCGCTTATTTCACACATGGTGAAGCTAACCCGTGTGTGTATCCTCATTGTACCGCCATATAGTCCGTCATTGCCTAGCAGCAGGTTCCATCTCTGAACGGTGGACCCCGGGCTGCGAACGCACCTTATTCCTTTTCTCTAAATATTTGGTGCGTTCCGCTAGCCCTAACACTGTGTTTGTCTTTTGTGCTGCTGCATCACACTGTTGGCTCATGTGCAGTCTGTGATCTATTAGTATACCCATCTTTTTCTCATGTGCTGTTGCTTAGTTCTATTCCTCCCATTCTATAGATGTAATTTTTCTTTTTCTTAACTAGATGTAAAATCTTTCATTTATCCCTGTTATATACCATTCTATTAGCTGCTTCCCAGTGTTCAAGCTTATCTAGATCCTTCTAAATAATAAGTAATAATAAGCTTTTATATTAATGGAAGCCACATTTTTTATAGTGTCACAAGTCCATTGTTTTAAACAGTTGGATCTGACATTTACTATTATAATGGTACTTCTTCCTATGTACAGATCAGCAATCAATGATAATTTAAGTACTAAAGGGATTAACTGCTCTGATCAGGGTTTTCTTCATTCCCACCATCTCTGTGATGCACATCTCCTGGCAGGAACAGAATTGTGTGTTATAAACACCGACTGCTTGATCAAATAAGTGTACTGACAGCAACTCCTAGATCACCAGAAAGAAAAAAATATCTGTGTGACAAGTGACAGCCATCTATAATTGTTTTTTTTTTTTATTTGGGAACAAGAAACCTGATATTAGCACATAGCATGATATTACAATAAAATATGTATTATGCCCCATCTATTTACCTAGGACCGAGACAGTATTCTGCTAATATGCATCTAACAAGTTAAAGATAGGAAACAAACTGTGTGTTCCTAGGGTTAGCCTTTCCCTGAAAAATTGTCATCTAATATAAGCTAAACTACAGATGCAGCCATTATGAACCAACATACAAAACTAGATGGGCATTTCCTGAAGGAAATACATGGTGCTTGAACAGCGCTGTCAGCTTTACAGCAGTGTATCAGGTGTCGACTGTCAGAAAGTAAAGTTAGAATATGAATGTTGCATATAGCGGTGGCACAACCTGAGATCGGTTGTATATGCAGCCAATTGGAGTAATGTAGTGATGTCACCATCATATAATATTGGGTGAAGGATAAAGGACCTGTGTGATGTCACCACCATATGTGAAGTCCAAGACCCACTTTGTTGTGCGGGCCCCCTCAGGAGCCAGTCTGGTTCCCAGGGCTCCTTTGAAACCACTTTTGTGCCAATGAACCTCAGGAGCAAGTCAGGCATGCAGGACCCTGCCCCTGGGTAGCAATTTTGGCCCCTTGATGTGCAGGGCCCCTTGTTCGTCACTTTGGCCCTTTGGTAGCCGTTTTGGCATGCAGGAATCCTTGGTAGCCACTTTGGTGCACACAGCCCCTCGGTAGCCACTTTGGCCACATCCCCCTATATGCAGACACCACTCCTATATACAGACACCAATCCTATATACAGACATCTTCCTATATACAGGCACCACTCCTGTATACAGACACCAATCCTATATACAGACATCCCCCAATATACAGACATCCCCCTACATACAGATAGCTCCCTATATACAGACACAACTCCTATATACAGACACCAGTACTATACACAGACATCCCCCTATATACAGACACCACTTCTATATACAGACACAAGTACTACACACAGATATGCCCCTATATACAGACACCACTCCTATATACAGACATCCTACTATATACAGACACCATTCTGTTCTTGTTTCAGCGAGAGTTGGGAAAGCTGCTGCCGAGATAGGGTCAGAATCGTGGTTTTAGAGGTAGTGTAGGTCTGCAACTCTTACATGCACAACTCGTCAGAAACCAACAGTCCTTTTTAAGGCTAATTTGTGGGACCCGATATTGCAGCGCTAGGTAGGCAGGGCACAGCATATCCACAGCAGTGCAAGGCCTGCAGGCACTGTATGTGCATACATATTGCAGCGCTAGGTAGGCAGTAGTGATGGGCGAGCACTAAAATGCTCAGGTGCTCGTTGCTAGGGTTGAGCAAATTGGAATACTCGGGTACTCTGCCAGAACAACGAGCTCAATGTAAATCTATGGGAGACCGAGTATTTTTACCGCGATCCCCCGATGGTCCTTTTAAGGTCTAAAACCATCTGAAAATGATGGAAACACTGCTCAAATGACACAGGGACCTCATTGGGATCGCCCCTGGAAGCATTCCTGACTCCTAGTTCACAGCCTTAATCATTTTTTTCTGAGATTCATGCCATTTTTTCCAATGCCACAAAAAACACATCAAAGCGAAACCAGAATGGGAAATATGTCAAGGTACATCCTTTGCAGGTTAATGACTTGCCTGTAAGGGCAAATATTTCACCCCAGACCGAAAATTTCCTCTCCCACTTAGGCTTAGTTCAGACGCAGCCTTTTTGAAGCATTTTTCAACTTTAACATTGCTTTCAACCACTACAAATGCATTCACTGGGAAATATCACTGTAACATTTAACCCCCCTAGCTGGCCATGTGGTGTGTGACATATAACAAGACCCATCTTGTTTCATTTACGAAGGAGGGACTATTAAAGTAATAGGAACTATTTTTACTGGTGCATCAGGTGGAATTAATCTTCTTAAAGGGCCATTGTGAATCAGTGGGTCTCCTAAGGCTACTTTCACACTAGCGTCGGTACGGGGCAGTTGCGTTGCGTCAGCCTGACGTACCGATGCATACTGTGCAAGCGCCACACAACGGGGGCAGCGGATGCATTTTTTCAAAGCATCCGCTGCCCCATTCTAAGGTCCGGGGAGGAGGGGGTGGAGTTCCGGCTGCGCATGCGCAGTCGGAAATGGCAGACCGTAGGCACAAAAAAAGTTACATGTACCGTTTTTTTGTGCTGACGGTCCGCCAAAGCATGACGCATCCGTCGCATGACGGATACGATGTGTGGAAATCCATCGCAATGCGTCGCTAATGCAAGTCAATGGAGAAAAAACGCATCCTGCAAGCACTTTTGCAGGATGCGTTTTTTCTCCAAAACAACGCATTACGACGGAGGCCAAACGACGCTAGTGTGAAAGTAGCCTAAGCTGTTGTAGTAGCCCATGCTGTGAGTGGATGGGCTGCCAAAAATTATGACGCACCACAATACACCTGTCATAAGATGTCCAGAGTGGACTCCAGAAAAAATGTTGCATTGAATTCAATGCCTGCCCTGCTACCAATTCATATGCACCCCAATAAGCCTTTGAACCCACATACCGGATGGGCCAGGAAAATCCACTTCACATTATGCATTTTGTGCTCTGTACTCCTTTGTTCTATACATTGGCAGGAAGGCCAGCCCTGCTGCATAGTCATATGCACCCCATTAGGCCTTGGAATCCACATACTGGATGGGCCCAGGAAAATTCACTCTTATTTTTTAATGGTATGATGGTTCCCTTTGCACAATTATTTACAGGAGAATTTGCCAATTTTATTTCACATGTTTTTAACACTAAGGTTCAGATACAGCTTTAAAAAGGCTAATACTTGCAATACAACTCATTTTTATTGCAAACTACAAAATTCAAGGAATAGTGTGATTGAATAGTGTGAATGCGTACTCTTTTGCATGTGTTAACATACACAGGTTAATAAGTACATACAAGAATTAAATAAATATAGTGATTATGTGTATATGAAGATTAACTACCTACAGTATACTTAGATTATCACCAAGAGGCTTTTAAACATCATCTGCCTGGAGTATCAGAGAAGCAACACCAAGACAGAGAACCCCTGGGAGATTACCTACACTGCATGGACGTCCCCAATTATGCAGGTATCAGCACACTGTACATGTACAGGTACCACAGTTTTGGCATCTGTCTTAGTCATGTTTCACTGGTTTTATATAGCGAATAACACTGTTGAAAAAGCTAGAATGTGAAACGCGCGTCCGGGGGTGCTGTGAGAAGAGGGAGCGATCCCTTGATGCTTCTAAATGGGTAAGCATGTACCGCTGAAACGATGGGATTCCTAGGAATGGCTATGCCTGATTATTAACCTATTATATTAAGGATTTATTGGGTCTCCTATTTATGTGTTACTGGTTCATGCTTACACCATAGGGATGTACCCCTATGTTCCCCCCTCGATCCGGTCTACCGTCATGTCTCCTCTATGTTTTCTGATAAGTGCATAGTGCCTACAGCACTTTGATGCAGTTCTGTGACAATTTTGTATTGATGTTTTGTTACTTTGTTATAGAGATATAATTAATTAAATTCTATATATTTTTAATGATGGTGTGGACGTTTCTATTCTGTTTTTTTGTGTTAAACACTATGTAGTAACTCTAGTTTCACAAACAGCTGTGCAGAAAGGAAGGAACAAGAGGATTTGTGCTTTGAAAAAAGCAGTTGGTTTGCACAGCGTCGTACACACACAGGCACAGCAACGCAGCTATCAGGGTCAGGGAGCCTTCTAGGGCAGCCCAATGAGCGACAGCGCTGAGGAAAAAAAAATGTAGCTTCCACTGTCCCTGCAAACAAAAGGTGGTGTTGGACAGTGGAAATCGCTACAGCACAAGCGGTTTGCAGCTTTATGTACCCTGCCTATCACTATCCCTGCTTCTGAAGAAGCGGCAGCAACCTCTCCCTACGCTCAGATCAGCAGCAGTAAGATGGCGGTCGGCGGGAATGCCCCTTTATAGCCCCTGTGACGCCGCAGAAAGCAAGCCAATCACTACAATGCCCTTCTCTAAGATGGTGGGGACTGAGATCTATGTCATCACGCTGCCCACACTCTGCGTTCACCTTCATTGGCTGAGAAATGGCGCTTTTCGCGTCATTGAAATGCGACTTTGGCGCAAAAGTCGCGTACCGCATGGCCAATGCAACGCTGGGATCGGCTCGGTTTCATGAGACGCCGACTTTGCCAAAAGTCGGCGACTTTTGAAAATGAACGACCCGTTTCGCTCAACCCTATTAGCAACCACAGGAGGGAGCTCCAGAACGGAATTCACAACAGTACCCCCCCTTGAGGTGGGGCCACCGAACCCTCACCAGAGCTCCCAGGCCGATCAGGACGAGCCAAATGGAAAGCACAAACCAAATCGGCAGCAGGAACATCGGAGGCAACAACCCAAGAATTATTCTAGTTTCACCCACACCTTCAAGTGGCCACTTTTCAAGGTTGGATGAAACTGAGATATCATGGAGTCATCAGACGAGGGGCCATAAACCCCAGGAAAATAAAAGCCACAAGGATTTAGATCAAACCACCACCGACATAGTTTCAGTAAACCTTAGGGTACCGTCTCACAGTGGCACTTTTGTCGCTATGACGGCACAATCCGTGACGTTCCAGCGATATCCATACGATATCGCTGTGTCTGACACGCAGCAGCGATCAGGGACCCCGCTGAGAATCGTACGTCATAGCAGATCGTTTGGAACTTTCTTTCGTCGCTGGATCTTCCACTGTCATCGCTGGATCGGTGTGTGTGACACCATTCCAGCGATGTGTTCGCTTGTAACCAGGGTAAACATCGGGTTACTAAGCGCAGGGCCATGCTTAGTAACCCGATGTTTACCCTGGTTACCATCGTAAATGTAAAAAAAAAACAAACAGTACATACTCACATTCCGGTGTCCGTCAGGTCCCTTGCAGTCTGCTTCCCGCACTGACTGACTGCCGGCCGTAAAGTAAAAGCAGAGCACAGCGGTAATGTCACCGCTGTGCTCTGCTTTCACTTTAGGGCCGGCACTCAGTCAGTGCGGGAAGCGGACGGCGAGGGACCTGACGGACACCAGAATGTGAGTATGTACTGTTTGTTTTTTTACGTTTACACTGGTAACCAGGGTAAACATCGGGTTACTAAGCGCGGCTCTGCGCTTAGTAACCCGATGTTTACCCTGGTTACCCGGGGACCTCGGCATCGTTGGTCGCTGGAGAGCTGTCTGTGTGACAGCTCCCCAGTGACCACACAATGACTTACCAACGATCACGGCCAGGTCGTATCGCTGGTCGTGATCGTTGGTAAATCGTATAGTGTAACGGTACCCTTAATGTTTTACAATGACAAACAGCAAACATATAGAGGCTTAGAACTGTTTGTGAAGAGTGAATAAACAAACATTAATCAAGATTGTGTCACTATGAGCATTGTCTGTCACATTTCTAAAGGTTTTACAAGAAATGCAGCTCTGTGATTGTCTGAATGCATTTGTCATACAGTATTTCAATCTTGTTTACAAATCGCCATTTGTATATTCTCCATTTGTACATTTGAGGCAGACAAAGTCAAGGCTCACAAGGAGAGAAACTAATATAGTGGACAAAGCTGTATTTTTAATGAACTACTGAGGCAAACTAATAGCATTGCTTTATCAATTTTATATGAAGTGTTGTATTCAATGTTAGCAAACAGGCAACACAAAAAGGACATTTTCAAGTAAGCTCTTTAAGCTACAAGGTACAAGGTGCTATGAAGTGTTTGCCAACAAGGATGTGGTTTTACCAATGGAGGGTACCTTTTGTAAAATTAGACTAGTGCCATCATAGCCCCCCTTGACCAAACTTAACCGGCCTATAACAGTACAAAGCACGTTCACCCTGGTGACATAGTGGCAGTTAAACAAGAGACATTGCAGGAGACAGAGTTTATAAGTAGGCCCAGTGGAATGCCATGCCCAATTCTCCAATGTGGCGTCCTTTTTGGACTGATTAAAATAGTGCCATCACAACCCCCTAGCCCTAATTGCCCCGTACAGACCACGTTCACCCTGGTGATCTACTGGCAGGAACAAGACACATTGCAGGAGACTGAGTTAAGAAGTAGGCCAAAAGTAATGTCAATCCCAATTCCCCAATGTGTTTTCCTTTGTGGACTTAAAAATATAGTGTCATCACAGCCCACTTGCACGAAATTCAATAGCAGTACTGAGCATGTGCACCCTGATCATCTAGTGGCAGTTAAAGGACACACTGCAGGAGACAGACTGAAGAAATAGGCCCAATGTGGGGTCCTGTTTTTACAAAATGAAATAGTGCCTTTACAGCCCACGTGCCCAACAATCACTGCCCTATAACAGTACTGAGCATGTGCACCCTGGTCATCTAGTGGCAGTTAAAGGACACATTGCAGGAGACAGAGTTAAGAAGTAGGCCCAATGGAATGCCATGCCCAATTCCCCAATGTGTTGTCCTTTTTTGGACTTAAAAAAATAGTGCCATCACAGGCTCTTTGCCCAAAATTCACTGGCCTATAACAGTTCAGAGCACTTTCACCAAGGTCATCTAGAGGCAGGTAAAGGAGACATTGCAGGAGATAGGTTAAGAAGTAGGTCAAATGTAGGGGTGTGGTGTCTGACACTTGTAATGGAGTGCATGACCTGACAAGCAATTGCTCATGGGGGGTAAATGTTTAAAAAATATTTCACGAGGATCATAGACACCCTTGCCCAAAAATTAGCCGCATGGAACACGTGAAGCCTGGTGATGTAGTGGTGGAGAATGATGAGAGGTGGAGGAAGGCCTCATTAATAGTGTTGCGTGATACCTTCCGATATCGGAAAGTATCGGTATCGGATTGGATCGGCCGATATTAAAAAAATATCGGATTTCGCCGATACCGATACCTGATACCAATGCAAGTCAATGGGACCAAAATATCGGAATTAAAATAAACCCTTTCTTTCCTTGTAGGTTCATTCTACATGAAGGAAAAAAACTAAGAATAATGTAGGATGTATTGGGGGAGGTGGCGGAGACATTAAAGGCATAGAGGTTTAGCCCAATCAAATAGAATAGCAGGAATTTAATTTTTTTTTAAGACGTTCGGAGTTACAAAGATATTGACTATGTTAAGATTTTTTTTATTTTGTCAGATATTGATGTTTCACTACTTCCTTGCCCTTAAGCTTCTTTTTTACTTCTCCCACACTTTCTTCTTCATCATCCTCAGCAGCAGCATCTTTGACATCAACTTCTTCACCTTATTCATCTTCATCTTCTACCTATTATTTTTTTGTTAAATTCTTCATATTTTTTTTATTCAACTATTATTCTTCTTCATGTTCTACTTCTTCATCATATTCTTAGTTGTGACAGGCATTCCTGTAGTTGTTATCTATAAAAGTTTGAAGATTACACCTTCCGTTCTGCCAGTCACAAAATAGTTACAACAGGATTTGTCCGTGTTCAGTTTGGCCTGCAGCAGCAGGCTTTATCCAGGGGCACCACGAGGAGGAACGGACTCACCCCCATACACTCCTTAGTAGTGTTGAGCATTCCGATACCGCAAGTATCGGGTATCGGCCGATACTTGCGGTATCGGAATTCTGATACCGAGATCCGATACTTGCCGCATATCGGATACCGGAATCAGAAGTTCTCAATTCAAACAGCACGAATTCAGCCAATGAGGAATGATTACAAGTGTGGGCACATCCTGTTCAGCATGGTGGGCATGAAACTACTGGCAAGGCTCTGATTGGCTGCTGAAATGATGTCATGATGCACTATAAAAAACGCTGACGCCCTTTCTGGTCACTCTGCTGTGAATTCAGTTAGGCATAGGATGCTGTGTACTGTCTGAGGGCCAGTAGAAATAGCGATTTCATCCATTGTGCTTTTCCCAGGCTAACTTAGCAACCGCTGTGTGTTCACCTTGCTCTTGCCTTGCAGCGCTGTTTTCACAGCGATTTGCAAGGTTTTTTTTTCTGTGTGTGTGAGTGAGTGCAGCCCGCTCTGTAGTCTGTGTGCAGCCATAGCTGGTTGCATTCAGCTCAGGGTGGTTCACTGACTCATATTGTTCTATCCATTTTCCTTTTTTTTAAGTAGTGCAGGCTGCTGCACATTTTTTCCAAAAATTCCTATTAGTGTCTTTCCACCCATATCCAGCTAAATTGTGGAAAAACACTAGATAGGATAATGTAGAGGAGTGTTTTTGGGCCTTGCAGTGCTGTTTACAGCTGTCTGCACGGTCTCCGTGTGACTGCAGCTCGCCCTGTAGTCTGTGTGCAGCCATAGCCGGTTGTATCCAGCTCTGGGTGCGTCACTGCGTCATACCGTAAAATCCATTTTCCTTTTTTTTAAGTAGTGCAGGCTGCTGCACATTTTTTTAAAAAATTCCTATTAGTGTCTTTCCACCCGTATCCAGCTAAATTGTGGAAAAACACTACATAGGATAACGTAGAGTAGTTTTTTTGGGCCTTGCAGCGCCGTTTATGGCTGTCTGCACGGTCTCCGTGTGACTGCAGCTCGCCCTGTAGTCTGTGTGCAGCCATAGCCGGTTGTATCCAGCTCAGGGTGCGTCACTGCGTCATACCGTAAAATCCATTTTCCTTTTTTTTAAGTAGTGCAGGCTGCTGCACATTTTTTCAAAAAATTCCTATTAGTGTCTTTCCACCCGTATCCAGCTAAATTGTGGAAAAACACTACATAGGATAACGTAGAGGAGGTTTTTGGGGCCTTGCAGCGCCGTTTACGGCTGTCTGCACGGTCTCCGTGTGAGTGCAGCTCTCCCTGTTGTCAGTTCAGCCCCCCAAAAATAAATAAATAATAAAGTTCACCAAACACACCACTTTACAGTTGTGTAGGCCACATTAGCTCATATTAAAGTCTAGTCCACACTTTAGAAAATTAGTGTTTCTTATACCTGTTAGGAGCTGTTCAGGAATAAGCACACAAAGCCGTTAGTACTTTTCTGCTTATCTTTATCAGTCAACCAAGATGAAGAAGGCAGGGAGTAAGGCATGTGGGCATGGGCACGGAGCAGGGAGAGGACGTGGGGATTCTGTGCCTACTGCGGGCACCGGTGACTCATCATCACCCAGTTTCAGCAGGGAACAGTCCTTCATGCGCAGCTTTGTCGGAGAGCGCTGTACACCGCTGCTGCATGAAGACCAAATTGAAGCCGTTGTTGGATGGATGGCAGCTAACGCATCGACTTCAATTAGTGCCACATCCTCTCAGACACAGAGCGCTGGAGAGCACCCATCTGTCTCTTCACCACCTGCCAAATTGCCCAGGCAGACAGAGAGCCCAGGACAGGAGCCGTCTCTACTTCTGTTCTCTGAATCTCTTGGCTTGGAAACAGGGGGCCAGCCAAGCAGCATTGGAGAAATGGAAGAAGAGGCAGTGTGCAGTGATGCCCAACAGCTTTTTCTCTCGGAGTCTGAAGAGGCGGGTGGGCCAGTGCCTCCGGTCACCACACCGCAGAACGCATCCGCTGATGACACTCAGGTGCCACTTTCTGGTGCGTGCTCTGCTGCTGAGACTACCCAGGAGGAGCAGTTGGTGGCAGAGGGTAGTGTAGATGATGAGGTCCTTGACCCATCGTGGCGTGAGGGACAGGAAGGTGGTGGGAGCAGCTCTGAGGAAGAGATTCCCCGAATGGGCCAAAGAGGGAGAGGGAGGGGGAAGACTGCAGATCCTGTAGCCTCCACTTTGGCACCCATTAGGAGCATGTCTCTTCCAAAAGCCAAAAAGGGCGCTCCCAAGACTTGCAGTGCCTGGGCCTTTTTTGACACAGTTGCAGATGACATTTGCTATGTCAAATGCAAGGTGTGTCATCAGAAAGTCAAAAGAGGGAGAAATGTCAGCTACCTCAATACCTCCAACATGTGCAAACATGTGCGGACCAGGCACGCGGCGGAGTTACAAAAACACACTGAAGAGCTAGGCCAACCAACAGCGGCAGCTACCACCTCTTCAGCTCGTGTTGACTCTTCCTCCAGCTCACACGCAGCTGGTTCGGCTTCCTCACAGGATCGCCATGGAAGAACCTCTGGCACTGTTGTCCAGAGACCCACTGTAATTCCACCTGCAGCACCACGTTCCCAGTCATCCACACACTCCCAGCCCAGTCTACATCCATCGGTAGTACAGGCATGGGAGAAAAGGCGGCCTTTCTCAGCAAACCACCCACGAGCACAGGCTCTGACTGCAGGCATTGCCAAACTTCTGTCACTGGAAATGCTGTCATTCAGGCTGGTGGAGACTGACAACTTCCGTGACTTGATGTCATTGGTAGTGTTGAGCATTCCGATACCGCAAGTATCGGGTATCGGCCGATACTTAGCGGTATCGGAATTCCGATACCAAGATCCGATACTTTCGTGGTATCGGGAATCGGAATCGGAAGTTTCCAGTGTATGGTTCCCAGGGTCTGAAGGAGAGGAAACTCTCCTTCAGGCCCTGGGATCCATATAAATGTGTAAAATAAATAATTAAAATAAAAAATAGGGATATACTCACCTGTCCTGAGGCCCCTGGACTTTACCGCTGTAACCGGGAGCCTTCTTTGCTTAAAATGCGCGCGTTTAATGGTTTCCGTGACGTCACGGCTAGGGTTGAGCGACTTTCATTTTTTTAAGATCGAGTCGGGTTTTGTGAAACCCGACTTTGTCCAGAGTCGAGTCGAGTGCAGTCGGCCGATTATCGCTAAAAGTTGGGGATTGACCGAGACACGAAACCCAATGCAAGTCAATGGGGAAGCATAGTCGGCAGTGAGTGGAGGACAGGAAAACACCTACAGTGCCCATTTTAATGCCAAAAACATCCACTCTTGTTTCTGAAGCTTGTCAATCTTAATTAACTTTATAATAATAGTTGGGCATTGGAACTTGGGGGTCATTTTGCAAAAGTTGTGGAGGGTGGGGCTGGTTCAAGCTTTTAGTGGGCCCAGGAAACATGGACTACGTCACGGCGGTGGAGCAGTGAGAGGTAAGTATGTCAAGTTTGCAAGTGCTGTGATCCTAAGCAAGCAGGGAGGCCCCCTCGTTGGCATTGGCACTGGCACAGGGCCCCTCAAAGTTCAGCGGTGTGTTTGCACGGCGGGGGCGCCTCCCACCAGCAGCAACACTTTTGCGTACTCTGAGGGGCCCTGTGCCAGTGACGTCGCCAACGAGTATGCCCCCCCACCTGATGAAGGAACCTGCACTTTCATCTGCACCTTCCTCTTTGTCCCTGTGTAAGGTGGTATAACATGCGGGAAGGGGAACCTTACTTTCAGCAGGGTCAGATTCTGGCTGTGTAGAGTGCAAGGGGAATGTAGTGGTCTAGGTCAATGTACCAGCATGTAAGATAGCTGCTGAGACACCATCACATGTTTCTCAACGCAAGCAGTGAATAGCCAGACCTTTCCCCGGGAAGGAACAACCACGGGAAGGGCAGCATCCAATACAGGAAAACCACGTATGCCAAGCATGGTATCCATCCACAGACAGCTGTTTCGGGGTGTTTGTCCCTCATCAGTGTGGAGTAGGAATCTGACTATTAGGAGCAGTGCCTAGTAAAAGGCTGTGAAGGAACAGATGATTGGCCTCAGGGAGACCAAAACATCCAACACCGCGGAGACACCATCACGTGTTTCTCAACGCAGTGATCCAAAACACTGCCCCCATCCCTTATGGGAAATATGCAAATGCATGTAAGATAGCTGCGGAGACACCACCACGTGTTTCTCAACGCAAGCAGTGAATAGCCAGACCTTTCCCCGGGAAGGAACAACCACGGGAAGGGCAGCATCCAATACAGGAAAACCACGTATGCCAAGCATGGTATCCATCCACAGACAGCTGTTTCGGGGTGTTTGCCCCTCATCAGTGTGGAGTAGGAATCTGACTATTAGGAGCAGTGCCTAGTAAAAGGCTGTGAAGGAACAGATGATTGGCCTCGGGGAGACCAAAACATCCAACACCGCGGGGACACCATCACGTGTTTCTCAACGCAGTGATCCAGAACACTGCCCCCATCCCTTATGGGAAATATGCAAATGCATGTAAGATAGCTGCGGAGACACCATCACGTGTTTCTCAACGCAAGCAGTGAATAGCCAGACCTTTCCCCGGGAAGGAACAACCACGGGAAGGGCAGCATCCAATACAGGAAAACCATCTATGCCAAGCATGGTATCCATCCACAGACAGCTGTTTCGGGGTGTTTGCCCCTCATCAGTGTGGAGTAGGAATCTGACTATTAGGAGCAGTGCCTAGTAAAAGGCTGTGAAGGAACAGATGATTGGCCTCGGGGAGGCCAAAACATCCAACACCGCGGAGACACCATCACGTGTTTCTCAACGCAGTGAACCAGAACACTGCCCCCATCCCTTATGGGAAATATGCAAATGCATGTAAGATAGCTGCAGAGACACCATCACGTGTTTCTCAACGCAAGCAGTGAATAGCCAGACCTTTCCCCGGGAAGGAACAACCACGGGAAGGGCAGCATCCAATACAGGAAAACCACCTATACCAAGCATGGTATCCATCCACAGACAGCTGTTTCGGGGTGTTTGCCCCTCATCAGTGTGGAGTAGGAATCTGACTATTAGGAGCAGTGCCTAGTAAAAGGCTGTGAAGGAACAGATGATTGGCCTCGGGGAGACCAAAACATCCAACACCGCGGAGACACCATCACGTGTTTCTCAACGCAGTGAACCAGAACACTGCCCCCATCCCTTATGGGAAATATGCAAATGCATGTAAGATAGCTGCAGAGACACCATCACGTGTTTCTCAACGCAAGCAGTGAATAGCCAGACCTTTCCCCGGGAAGGAACAACCACGGGAAGGGCAGCATCCAATACAGGAAAACCACCTATGCCAAGCATGGTATCCATCCACAGACAGCTGTTTCGGGGTGTTTGCCCCTCATCAGTGTGGAGTAGGAATCTGACTATTAGGAGCAGTGCCTAGTAAAAGGCTGTGAAGGAACAGATGATTGGCCTCGGGGAGACCAAAACATCCAACACCGCGGAGACACCATCACGTGTTTCTCAACACAGTGATCCAGAACACTGCCCCCATCCCTTATGGGAAATATGCAAATGCATGTAAGATAGCTGCGGAGACACCATCACGTGTTTCTCAACGCAAGCAGTGAGTAGCCAGACCTTTCCCCGAGAAGGAACAACCACGGGAAGGGCAGCATCCAATACAGGAAAACCACCTTTGCCAAGCATGGTATCCATCCACAGACAGCTGTTTCGGGGTGTTTGCCCCTCATCAGTGTGGAGTAGGAATCTGACTATTAGGAGCAGTGCCTAGTAAAAGGCTGTGAAGGAACAGATGATTGGCCTCGGGGAGACCAAAACATCCAACACCGCGGAGACACCATCACGTGTTTCTCAACGCAGTGATCCAGAACACTGCCCCCATCCCTTATGGGAAATATGCAAATGCATGTAAGATAGCTGCGGAGACACCATCACGTGTTTCTCAACGCAAGCAGTGAATAGCCAGACCTTTCCCCGGGAAGGAACAACAACGGGAAGGGCAGCATCCAATACAGGAAAACCACCTATGCCAAGCATGGTATCCATCCACAGACAGCTGTTTCGGGGTGTTTGCCCCTCATCAGTGTGGAGTAGGAATCTGACTATTAGGAGCAGTGCCTAGTAAAAGGCTGTGAAGGAACAGATGATTGGCCTCGGGGAGACCAAAACATCCAACACCGCGGAGACACCATCACGTGTTTCTCAACGCAGTGATCCAGAACACTGCCCCCATCCCTTATGGGAAATATGCAAATGCATGTAAGATAGCTGCGGAGACACCATCACGTGTTTCTCAACGCAAGCAGTGAATAGCCAGACCTTTCCCCGGGAAGGAACAACCACGGGAAGGGCAGCATCCAATACAGGAAAACCACCTATGCCAAGCATGGTATCCATCCACAGACAGCTGTTTCGGGGTGTTTGCCCCTCATCAGTGTGGAGTAGGAATCTGACTATTAGGAGCAGTGCCTAGTAAAAGGCTGTGAAGGAACAGATGATTGGCCTCGGGGAGACCAAAACATCCAACACCGCGGGGACACCATCACGTGTTTCTCAACGCAGTGATCCAGAACACTGCCCCCATCCCTTATGGGGATGAGGAGGAAACAGATTTAGGGCCAAAGAATAAAGTAGGCTAAATGCAGTTCAAAATTGGTAACAGGACTAAACAGGCGGCATTGCTTTGTTGAGTGGAGTAGCAAACCCAGGAGCAGCAGACACTGTTTTAAGGGCCCAAACACACTAATAGGCCAAATGCAGTTTAATATTTGCTACTGTAGGCCAAAAGCCAGAAGGTAGAAGCTCAGCTTTATTCAGTTGAGGACAACACCAGGCAGGGGCAGACACCGTTAGTAAGCCGGAACCACCAATCTTTTAAAAAACAGCACTTAATGAGAGCCAGAAGGTTGAAGCTCAGCTTTATACAGTTGAGGACAAACACCAGGGAGCGGCAGACACCGTTAGTAGGCCGGAACCACCAATCTTTTAAAAAACAGCACTTAATGAGAGCCAGAAGGTTGAAGCTCAGCTTTATACAGTTGAGGACAAACACCAGGGAGCGGCAGACACCGTTAGTAGGCCGTAACCAAAGTTGAAGGCCAAATGCAGTTTAATATCTGATACTATAGGCCAAAAGCCAGAAGGTAGAAGCTCAGCTTTATTCAGTTGAGGACAACACCAGGCAGGGGCAGACACCTTTAGTAGGCCGGAACCACCAATCTTTTAAAAAACAGCACTTAATGAGAGCCAGAAGGTTGAAGCTCAGCTTTATACAGTTGAGGACAAATACCAGGGAGCGGCAGACACCGTTAGTAGGCCGGAACCACCAATCTTTTAAAAAACAGCACTTAATGAGAGCCAGAAGGTTGAAGCTCAGCTTTATACAGTTGAGGACAAACACCAGGGAGCGGCAGACACCGTTAGTAGGCCGTAATCAAAGTTGAAGGCCAAATGCAGTTTAATATCTGATACTATAGGCCAAAAGCCAGAAGGTAGAAGCTCAGCTTTATTCAGTTGAGGACAACACCAGGCAGGGGCAGACACCGTTAGTAGGCCGGAACCACCAATCTTTTAAAAAACAGCACTTAATGAGAGCCAGAAGGTAGAAGCTCAGCTTTATTCAGTTGAGGACAAACACCAGGGAACAGCAAACAGAGGTATTAGGCCCCATCCAGCAATTAAAAAAAAAAAAAAAAAGCTTAATCAGAGCCAGAAGGTAGAAGCTCAGCTTTATTCAGTTGAGGACAACACCAGGCAGGGGCAGACACCGTTAGTAGGCCGGAACCACCAATCTTTTAAAAAACAGCACTTAATGAGAGCCAGAAGGTTGAAGCTCAGCTTTATACAGTTGAGGACAAACACCAGGGAGCGGCAGACACCGTTAGTAGGCCGTAACCAAAGTTGAAGGCCAAATGCAGTTTAATATCTGATACTATAGGCCAAAAGCCAGAAGGTAGAAGCTCAGCTTTATTCAGTTGAGGACAACACCAGGCAGAGGCAGACACCGTTAGTAGGCCGGAACCACCAATCTTTTAAAAAACAGCACTTAATGAGAGCCAGAAGGTAGAAGCTCAGCTTTATTCAGTTGAGGACAAACACCAGGGAGCAGCAAACAGAGGTATTAGGCCCCATCCAGCAATTAAAAAAAAAAAAAAAAAAGCTTAATCAGAGCCAGAAGGTAGAAGCTCAGCTTTATTCAGTTGAGGACAACACCAGGCAGGGGCAGACACCGTTAGTAGGCCGGAACCACCAATCTTTTAAAAACAGCACTTAATGAGAGCCAGAAGGTGGAAGCTCAGATTTATTCATTTGAGGACAACTTGAATTAGGGACTGCAGACAGACTTACCAGGCTGTCCCCTGTGTGGAACATGCATCCAATACATTAACCCATTGCGCCACAAAGGACACGTAACCTTCCGTGGCCATGCCTACTGCTCCATGTGTCTGTTGTCAGGTGTACCTTTGGACTCACAGATTGACAGAATGAAAGGACAATGTGGTCTTTAACATGCTGGTGGAGGGTTGGGATGACTTTTCTCGCAAAAGAATTGTCAACTGGGTAGCTCATAGCGTGGTACAGCGTAGTGCATCATGGCTTTATTAATATTAAATAAAATAAAAAAAATAGGCTCTATGCACTGTAAAATAGGTTCCAGGGGTACACGGGCAGCAGTGGTCAGGTCAGTGGAGGCCTAGGGGAAGGAGGGACCGCAGACAGGCTTCCATGGCCTAACATAATAAAATGGGCTGGCTGTAGGCACTTTATAATTGGTTCCAGGGGGACACGGGCAGCAGTGGTCAGGTCAGTGGAGGCCTAGTGGAAGGAGGGACCGCAGACAGGCTTCGAAGGCCTAACATAATAAAATGGGCTGGCTGTAGGCACTGTAAAATACGTTCCAGGGGTACACGGGCAGCAGTGGTCAGGTCAGTGGAGGCCTAGTGGAAGGAGGGACCGCAGACAGGCTTCCAAGGCCTAACATAATAAAATGGGCTGGCTGTAGGCACTTTATAATTGGTTCCAGGGGGACACGGGCAGCAGTGGTCAGGTCAGTGGAGGCCTAGTGGAAGGAGGGACCACAGACAGGCTTCGAAGGCCTAACATGATAAAATGGGCTGGCTGTAGGCACTGTAAAATAGGTTCCAGGGGTTCACGGGCAGCAGTGGTCAGGTCAGTGGAGGCCTAGTGGAAGGAGGGACCGCAAACAGGCTTCGAAGGCCTAACATAATAAAATGGGCTGGCTGTAGGCACTTTATAATTGGTTCCAGGGGGACACGGGCAGCAGTGGTCAGGTCAGTGGAGGCCTAGTGGAAGGAGGGACTGCAGACAGGCTTCCAAGGCCTAACATAATAAAATGGGCTGGCTGTAGGCACTGTAAAATAGGTTCCAGGGGTACACGGGCAGCAGTGGTCTGGTCAACGGAGGCCGATTGTAATGAGTGTCTGCCAGTTAGTAGTCAAAAACAACAAATAAATGTGAATGTCTAAAAAAAAACAAAAACACTAAACGGTTCAATCATTAGGTTCAGGGGTGGGATCCTCTGCATTGTTTCAGACCTACTAATTTAGCGCAAAGTATTTACTGTGGTAAATAGAGGACACTGCCCCTGACTATGTTAAGTACCATCATACATGTCAACACAATGGTATTGTCAGTAGCAGGTATGGAAAGATGTCAGCGCATAGACTAAACATTGGTGGAAGTGTGAGAGATAACTGTGGAAGTGGTAGAGCAATGTTTGACCTGGGGGTGGGTGAACTCTCTTGTGGCCGGCGGTACAGGCCCAGGGCCCCTCATGTTACAACAGTGTGTCTGACGTTGGGTGCGCACCACCACCGCCAGAGACACTTTATTGTACTATGAGGGACCCAGTAGCAATGCCTTCGACCAAAAGCGAGCACACCCACCTCTTCAGACAAACAGCAGTCTCACGGGTGCTTGCGCCAAGTCGCGATACCACGGCCCCGCGTGGGGAGTTTGGCCATTTAGGGAGGTGTAAACATGTCGTATGCTGGACAATCAGCTGCAGCAAATTAGACATTAGAAAAGTAATTCACAGTAGTCCACAGGCAAGAGCTTTTCATAGGAAAGCTAGGTGTCAGCCGGGCAAGGTGGGCCAAAAGATTTCGAAATCCAGTTGTGGTTCATTTTAATGAATGTTAGATCATCAACATTTTGGGTAGCCAGACGAGTCCTTTTTTCAGTTAATATTGAACCTGCAGCACTGAATACTCTTTCTGATAGGACACTTGCTGCCGGGCAAGCAAGCTCCTGCAATGCATATTCTGCCAATTCTGGCCAGGTGTCTAATTTTGATGCCCAGTAATCAAATGGGAATGACGGTTGAGGGAGAACATCAATAAGGGATGAAAAATAGTTAGTAACCATACTGGACAAATGTTGTCGCCTGTCACTTTCAATTGATGCAGCAGTACCTGTCCTGTCTGCGGTCATAGCAAAATCACTCCACAACCTGGTCAGAAAACCCCTCTGTCCAACGCCACTTCTGATGTGTGCACCCCTAACACTCCTAGTCTGCTGCCCCCTGGAGCTCGTGTGAGAACGATCACGTGCGCTGTGTGCTGGGAATGCCTGAAGCAAACGGTCAACAAGAGTTGATTGTTTGGTTGCTAATATTAGTTCCAAGTTCTCATGTGGCATAATATTTTGCAATTTGCCTTTATAGCATGGATCAAGGAGGCAGGCCAACCAGTAATCGTCATCGTTCATCATTTTTGTAATACGTGTGTCCCTTTTTAGGATACGTAAGGCATAATCCGCCATGTGGGCCAAAGTTCCAGTTGTCAAATCTCCGGTTGTGATTGGTTGAGGGGCAGTTTCAGGCAAATCTACGTCACTTGTGTCCCTCAAAAAACCAGAACCCGGCCTTGCCACGCAACCAATTTCCAGTGCCCCCGGGAAAGCTTCCACATTAAAAATATACTCATCCCCATCATCCTCCTCGTCCTCCACCTCCTATTCGCCCGCTACCTCGTCCTGTACACTGCCCTGACCAGACAATGGCTGACTGTCATCAAGGCTTTCCTCTTCCTCTGGTGCAGACGCCTGATCCTTTATGTGCGTCAAACTTTGCATCAGCAGACACATTAGGGGGATGCTCATGCTTATTATGGCGTTGTCTGCACTAACCAGCCGTGTGCATTCCTCAAAACACTGAAGGACTTGACACATGTCTTGTATCTTCGACCACTGCACACCTGACAACTCCATGTCTGCCATCCTACTGCCTGCCCGTGTATGTGTATCCTCCCACAAAAACATAACAGCCCGCCTCTGTTGGCACAGTCTCTGAAGCATGTGCAGTGTTGAGTTCCACCTTGTTGCAACGTCTATGATTAGGCGATGCTGGGGAAGGTTCAAAGACCGCTGATAGGTCTGCATACGGCTGGAGTGTACAGGCGAACGTCGGATATGTGAGCAAAGTCCACGCACTTTGAGGAGCAGGTCGGAGAACCCAGGATAAGTTTTCAATAAGCACTGCACCACCAGGTTTAAGGTGTGAGCCAGGCAAGGAATGTGTTTCAGTTGGGAAAGGGAGATGGCAGCCATGAAATTCCTTCCGTTATCACTCACTACCTTGCCTGCCTCAAGATCTACTGTGCCCAGCCACGACTGCGTTTCTTGTTGCAAGAACTCGGACAGAACTTCCGCGGTGTGTCTGTTGTTGCCCAAACACTTCATAGCCAATACAGCCTGCTGATGCTTGCCAGTAGCTGGCCCATAATGGGACAACTGGTGTGCAACAGTGTCATCTGCCGATGGAGTGGTTGGCCGACTGCGGTCTGTGGAAGAGCTGTAGCTTCTGCAGGAGGACGAGGAGGAGGAGGAGGGGGTGCGAACGCCTACAGCCAACTGTTTCCTAGACCGTGGGCTAGGCACAACTGTCCCGAAATTGTTGTCCCCTGTGGACCCTGCATCCACCACATTCACCCAGTGTGCCGTGATGGACACATAACGTCCCTGGCCATGCCTGCTGGTCCATGCATCTGTAGTCAGGTGCACCTTTGTACTCACAGATTGCCTGAGTGCATGGACGATGCGCTGTTTAACATGCTGGTGCAGGGCTGGGATGGCTTTTCTGGAAAAAAAAGTGTCGACTGGGTAGCTCGTATCGTGGTTCAGCGTACTCCATCAGGGCTTTGAAAGCTTCGCTTTCAACTAACTGGTAGGGCATCATCTCTAACAAGATTAGTCTAGCTATGTGGGCGTTAAAACCCTGTGTACGCGGATGCGAGGATAAGTACTTCCTTTTTCTAACCAGAGTCTCATGTAGGGTGAGCTGGACTGGAGAGCTGGAGATCGTGGAACTTTCGGGTGTGCCGGTGGACATGGCAGACTGAGAGACGGTTGGAGACGGTATTGTTTCCGCCGGTTCCCTAGATGCAATATTTCCTCCTACAAAACTGGTGATTCCCTGACCCTGACTGCTTTTGGCTGGCAAATAAACCTGCACAGATACTGCCGGTGGTGCGGAAAATGGTGGCCTTACAGTGACGGAAGGGATGTTGCGTTGCTGACTAGCTTCATTGGCCGAGGGTGCTACAACCTTAAGGGACGTTTGGTAGTTAGTCCAGGCTTGAAAATGCATGGTGGTTAAGTGTCTATGCATGCAACTAGTATTGAGACTTTTCAGATTCTGACCTCTGCTTAAGCTAGTTGAACATTTTTGACAGATGACTTTGCGCTGATCGATTGGATGTTGTTTAAAAAAATGCCAGACTGCACTCTTCCTAGCATCGGATCCCTTTTCAGGGATTGCAGACTGAGTTTTAACCGGATGGCCACGCTGTCCTCCAACAGGTTTTGGCTTTGACACGCATTTTGGGCCAGATACGGGCCCGGCAGATGGAACCTGTTGCGATGTTGATGCCTGCTGCGGCCCCTCCTCCACCTCCGCTTCTGAACTACTGCCGCCTGCACCCTGTTCCCCCAATGGCTGCCAATCGGGGTCAACAACTGGGTCATCTATTACCTCCTCTTCGAGCTCCTGTGCAACTTCGTCTGTGTCACCGTGTCGGTCGGTGGTATAGCGTTCGTGGCGGGGCAACATAGTCTCATCAGGGTCTGATTGTGGATCAGTACCCTGAGAGGGCAATGTTGTGGTCTGAGTCAAAGGAGCAGCATAGTACTCTGGCTGTGGCTGTGCATCAGTGCACTCCATGTCAGAATCTACTTGTAATGGGCATGGCCTGTTAAGTGTTTCACTTTCTAAGCCAGGGACGGTATGTGTAAAGAGCTCCATGGAGTAACCCGTTGTGTCGCCTGCTGCATCCTTCTCTCTTGTAGTTTTTGCTGAAGAGGACAAGGAAGCGACTTGTCCCTGACCGTGAACATCCACAAGCGACGCGCTGCTTTTACATTTACCAGTTTCAGAAGAGGAGGCAAAAGAGCAAGAGGCTGAGTCTGCAAGGTAAGCCAAAACTTGCTGTTGCTGCTCCGGCTTTAAAAGCGGTTTTCCTACTCCCAGAAAAGAGAGCGTTCGAGGCCTTGTGTAGCCAGATGACGAAACTGGCTCCACAGCTCCAGACTTAGGTGGAATATTTTTATCCCCACGACCACCTGATGATCCACTACCACTACCATCATTACCAGCTGACAATGAACGCCCACGACGACCTCTTGCACCAGACTTCCTCATTGTTTTAAAATCTTAACCAAAGTAACTTTATTTGTTGCTGTCAAACAACTTACACGGTGAGCTATAACTTCAGTATGATTTCAATATCCCTTAACAGGTTGGTGAGACCACAAGGAAAATCAGGCACAATGTTACACACTCTGTTTTCTGTGGCACCAAATCACAGAGATGCCACACACGCAGGACTGTCACTCAAGCACAAATGTCAATATTAATCTCCCACCTATTTTTTTTTTTTTTCTCAGGGAGACTTTAGAAACCGAATAAGATAAAATGATTTTTTCAGGGACAATTTAGTAACCAATTATTAAAAAAAACAAAGGCTTTCTATGGCCCACTGAGTGAGAGATGGCACACACAGGAGTCAGGAGTGGCACACAAGCCTTGAGGCCAATATTTTTCTCCCACTGATTGATATAGTGATTTTTTTTCAGGTAGATTTTAGAACCCAAATCAAGCAAAAAAATTAATAGGCTTTCTATGGCCCACTGAGTGAGAGATGGCACACACAGGGATGGCACTCTAGCAGAAATGCCAATCTTAATCTCCCACAAAAAAAAAAAAAAAAAAAACAGGGACTGTCCTACAATTACTATCTCCCTGCAGTAATCTCAGCCAGGTATGGCAGGCAGCAATAAGGAGTGGACTGATGCTCAAATTAAATAAAAAGTGTGGACAAACAAAAAAGATAGCTGTGCAGAAAGGAAGGAACAAGAGGATTTGTGCTTTGAAAAAAGCAGTTGGTTTCCACAGTGGCGTACACACAGCAATGCAGCTATCAGGGAGCCTTCTAGGGCAGCCCAATGAGCTACAGCGCTGAGGAAAAAAAAAAAATGTAGCTTCCACTGTCCCTGCACACCGAAGTTGGTGTTGGACAGTGGAAATCGCTACAGCACAAGCGGTTTGGTGGTTAATGGACCCTGCCTAACGCTATCCCTGCTTCTGACGAAGTGGCAGCAACCTCTCCCTAAGCTCAGATCAGCAGCAGTGAGATGGCGGTCGGTGGGAACGCCCCTTTATAGCCCCTGTGACGCCGCAGACAGCAAGCCAATCACTGCAATGCCCTTCTCTAAGATGGTGGGGACTAGGACCTATGTCATCACGCTGCCCACACTCTGCGTTCACCTTCATTGGCTGAGAAATGGCGCTTTTCGCGTCATTGAAACGCGACTTTGGCGCAAAAGTCGCGTACCGCATGGCCGACCCCGCACAGGGGTCGGATCGGGTTTCATGAAACTCGACTTTGCCAAAAGTCGGCGACTTTTGAAAATGAACGACTCGTTTCGCTCAACCCTAGTCACGGCTTCTGATTGGTCGCGTGCCGCCCATGTGACCGCGACGCGACCAATCACAACAAGCCGTGACGTAATTTTCAGGTCCTGATGCCTAATTCTAGGCATTCAGGATTTGAAAATTACGTCACGGCTTGTGATTGGTCGCGTCGCGGTCACATGGGCCGCACGCGACCAATCAGAAGCCATGACGTAATTTTAAAATGCGCGCGTTTACTGCCTCCCGTGACGACATGGCTTGTGATTGGTCGTGTCGCCCATGTGACCGCGACGCGACCAATCACAACAAGCCGTGACGTAATTTTCAGGTCCTGATGCCTAATTCTAGGCATTCAGGACCTGAAAATTACATCACGGCTTGTTGTGATTGGTCGCGTCGTGGTCACATGGGCAGCACGCGACCAATCAGAAGCCGTGACGTCATGGAAACCATTAAACTCGCGCATTTTAAGCAAAGAAGGCTCCCGGTTACGGTGGTAAAGTCCAGGCTGCGTCGGAGAGGTGAGTATATCAATATTTTTTATTTTAATTCTTTATTTTACACATTAATATGGTTCCCAGGGCCTGAAGGAGAGTTTCCTCTCCTTCAGACCCTGGGAACCATCAGGGATACCGTCCGATACTTTAGTCCCATTGACTTGTATTGGTATCGGGTATCGGTATTGGATTAGATCCGATACTTTGCCGGTATCGGACGATACTTTCCGATACCGATACTTTCAAGAATCGGACGGTATCGCTCAACACTAGTCAGTGGCAGTCCCACAGTATAATGTGCCCAGCCGCTTTTATTTCAGCAAGCAAGCCGTCCCTGCCCTGCACAAGCATGTGGAGGGACACATAAAACACGCGTTACTGAACGCCGTCAGTAGCAAGGTCCACCTCACCACTGATGCGTGGACCAGTCAACATTGACAGGGGCAATACCTTTCCCTCACTGCCCATTGGGTTAATGTTGTTGAGCCGGGTACAAATCGTGCGAGTGGCGCAGGACGTGTCCTGCCCACTTCAAGGATTGCAGGAATCCAGTCTGTATGCATTGACTCCTCCTCTTACACAAGTTCCTCAGAATCATCGCTGCAGGAGCCGTCAAAGTCCACCTCCACATGGACCCGTGAACGTTTACCTGTTACGACCGACATGAGCACAGCCGTGGCCAAACGTCAACAGGCCGTCTTGAAATGAATTTCTTTGGGGAATCGAAGCCACACAGCGCAGGAGCTCTGGAATGCCATCAAGCATGAGAGCGATATGTGGTTTGTGGCAGCGAATCTCCAGCCAGGCAGGGTAGTGTGTGATAATGGCCGAAATCTGGTGGCAGCTCTGGGCCTCGGCAACCTCACTCACATTCCATGTCTGGCACATGTGCTCAACTTAGTCATGCAGAGTTTTTTGAGGGACTATCCGGATCTTGATGCACTGCTGCACAAGGTCCGCCTAGAGTGTGCTCACTTGCGGCGTTCCAGCACGGCAAAATCGCGCATTGCGGCTCTGCAGCGCCGATTCCACCTTCCGGAACATCGCATCATATGTGACCTACCTACCAGGTGGAATTCCACGTTACATATGTTGGAGCGGTTGTGTGAGCAGCAGGCAGCAGTAATAGAGTACCAGCTGCATCAGGTGCAAAGAAGTCACACTCCGCGCCGTTCAGACTTCACAACCACAGAGTGGGCCACTATGAAGGACGTCTGCCAGGTTTGGCGTCCCTTCGATTATTCCACGTGGATGGCGAGTGCAGATGATGCACTAGTCAGCATGACTGTCCCCCTTATCTGCCTGCTTGAAAAATCACTGCAAGCGCAAAGGGATGATGTTGTGGAAGAGGTGGAGGATGAGGATTCACCATTTCCATCATTTTCTGAACAGTCAGCGCCACTTGGTTCCTCACAAACACGTAGGCAGGGGACACTTTGTGAGGAGGATGAGGAGGAGTCGATTGAGGAGGAAGACATCCGTCCAGAGGAGGGAGTTACACAATTGTCCAGTAGTCAGTGTGTACAGCGAGGGTGGGGTGATGACGAGCGGGCAGAGATCACGCCTCAAGCAGGGGACAGCGTTTCTTGGCCAGTTGGCAGTCTGCAGCACATGGTTGATTACATGCTGCAGTGCCTGAGAAACAACCGCCGCATCGCCCACATTCTCAACATGTCTGATTATTGGGTGTTCACCCTCCTCGATCCTCGCTACCGGGACAACGTACAAAGACTCATCACACCGTTGAACCGGGAGCGTAAAATGCGGGAGTACCAAGACACACTGGTGAATTCCATCATCTTCTTCATTCCAACTGAGAGAAGTGCTGCTAGTGCTTTACAAAGCAGCTCAGTGCGTCAAGGCAGTGGAGGAGGCTCTGCACAAAGAGGGAGCAGAAGCAGTGCCTCTGCCCAAGGCAAGACCAGTATGGCCCAACTGTGGCACAGTTTTGTGTGCCCGCCACAAATGTCTACACCATCACAGACGGCTCCAGTCAGCAGGAGGCAACGGTTCCGTCAGATGGTGACAGACTACATGTCTTGCCCTCTTGCTGTACTCCCAGACGGCTCTTCCCCTTTCAAGTTTTGGGTCTCTAAGCTGGATACATGGCCAGAGCTAAGCCAGTATGCATTGGAGGTGCTGGCTTGCCCTGCGGCCAGTGTATTATTGGAACGTGTCTTTAGTGCTGCAGGTGGTGTAATAACTGACCGTCGCATGCGAATATCCTCCGATAACGTTGACTGGCTTACTTTCCTGAAAATGAACCAGGCCTGGATCACGCAGGAATTCACCACTCCTCTGCCTGATTAAATAATTGGGTGACTGTCTACAGTATCCAGGTCTCCTGTTGTGTTCATGTTTCTACCACCTGAACTGTAATTCCTGGGCTCCAACACCGCCAGTTGAGGCTCAGAAGTGCCGTCTGCACAGTCAAAGCATACGACCCAGTGTTATTGGGTTTCAGTAACGTCAGCTGATCCCCAGCTGTGTAGCCGGCAATGTGTCCTGCGACCGCCACGCTGACACAACAACTGAAATGTAAGGGAACCTGTCCCCCCCCAGGTGTTTGTTACTGAAATAGCCACCTGTGCAGCAGTCATGCTGCACAAGGAAAAGGTAACTATTTTTGTTTAGCTCCTTGCACACGCAGAACTTAACACTTTTAGGGTATGTGCACACGTCAGGATTTTTTGCGGTTTTTTTCGCGTTTTTTCCGCTATAAAACCGAGATAAAAACGTGAAAAAAACGCGAACAAAAATGCTAACCTATGCCTCCTATTATTTACAGTGTATTCCGCACTTTTTGTGCAAATGTTGCAATTTTTTCCGCGAAAAAAATCGCATCGCGGGAAAAAAAAGCAACATGTTCATTAAAAATGCGGAATTGCGGGGATTCCGCACACCTAGGAGTCCATTGATCTGCTTACTTCCCGCACGGGGCTGTGCACACCATGCGGGAAGTAATCAGATTATGCGCGGTTGGTACCCATGGTGGAGGAGAGGAGACTCTCCTCCATGGACTGGGCACCATATAAGTGTTAAAAAAAAAAGAATTAAAATAAAAAATAGTGATATACTCACCTTCGATGTCTTCCTGTAGCTGGTGTGCGGTGAAGGACCTGCGATGACGTCATGGTCCTGTGATTGGTCGAGACCGGTCATGTGACCGCTCACGTGACCGCGACGTCATGGAAGGTCCTGCGCGCACACACCATCTATACGGAACGGACGCCGCTGAGGTCTGCAGGTGAGTATAAGCATTTTTTTTTATTATTATTATTTTTAAACATTCTATCTTTTACTATAGATGCTGCATAAGCAGCATCTATAGTAAAAAGTTGGTCACGCTTGTCAAACAGTATGTTTCACAAGTGTGACCAACCTGTCAGTCAGTTTTCCAAGCGATGCTACAGATCGCTTGGAAAACTTTAGCATTCTGCAAGCTAATTACGCTTGCAGAATGCTAAAAAAAACGCGAAAAAAACGGAAAAAAACCGCAAAAAAAAAAAATGCGGATTTCTTGCAGAAAATTTCCGGTTTTCTTCAGGAAATTTCTGCAAGAAATCCGGATGTGTGCACATACCCTTAAAGTGTGTCCACTGATACCATAAAACCATCCCGGAGGTGGGACTTTCCTTTGTAATGTAACGCAGCACACCCATCATTCCTACCCCTTTGGCGACGTACGCCGCCTCCTCCGCGTTGTTTAATTCTGTCCCGGAGCCAGCGCTGTTATGTTATCCCTTGGCCAGGCACACTTTGTGGTGCCCGTCTTCTGACATCATTTGGTGTCAGGCTGGCTGCGCCTGTGCAGCCGCGCTGGACGAGATCCCGCCTCGCAGTGTCTTCTGATTTAATCACACTGCGGGCCTGGGATCCATGGCCATGCGCAGTGCATATCTTCACCTCCGCCTCTCACTCATCTCCCTCCACCTTCTTCAGACTGTGCGCCGTCAGCTGATCCCTAATAGCATGCCACGGCCGTGACACCGCACAGTCTGAAGAAGCCGGAGGGAGGGGAGTGAGAGGCGAGGATATGCACTGTGCATGGCCATGGATCCCAGGCCCGCGGTGGGATTACATTAGATGACACTGCGAGGCGGGATCTCGGCCAGCCTGACACCAAATGATGTCAGATGACGGGCACCGCAAAGTGCGCCTGGCCAAGGGATAACACAACAGCACAGGCTCCGGGACGGAATCAATCAACGCTGAGGAGGCGGCGCACGGCACCAAGGGGGTAGGAATGACGGCTGGGCTGCATCACATTACAAAGGAAAGTCCCTCCTCCGGGATGGTTTTACAGTATCAGTGGACACACTTTAAACGTGTTTAGTTCTGTGTTTGCAAGGAGCATAATGAAAAGAGCCACCTTTTCCTTTGGCATCCTTTGTGATGCAAAAGCTGGCTCTTTCAGCTACAAACGCCTTTTGGGGTGGGGGTTAAAGGTTCCCTTTCGACTTGCTCCAATCAGGCTTCGGCCTAAACGATGTTCCTCTGAACCTCCTGCTGTCCCTGGGCTCCAACACCGATAGTTGGTGCCTGGAAGTGCTGTCCGCACAGTCAACAGTCGCTCCTCTGTTATTGGGGTTCAGTAACGTCAGCTGTTCCCCTGCTGTGTGTGCTGCAATACCTCCTATCTGCTTCTCCTGCTGTCCCTGGGCTCTAACACCGCTAGTTGGTGCCTGGAAGTGCTGGATGCACAGTTAACACTTGCTGCTGTGTTATTGGGGTTCAGTAACGTCAGCTGCTCCCCTGCTGTGTGTGCTGCAATACCTCCTATCTGCTCCTCTTGCTGTCCCTGGGCTCTATCACCGCCAGTTGGTGCCTGGAAGTGCTGTCCGCACAGTCAACAGTCGTTCCTCTGTTATTGGGGTTCAGTAACGTCAGCTGCTCCCTTGCTGTGTGTGCTGCAATACCTCATATCTGCTCCTCCTGCTGTCCCTGGGCTCTAACACCGCTAGTTGGTGCCTGGAAGTGCTGGATGCACAGTTAACACTTGCTGCCGTGTTATTGGGGTTCAGTAACGTCAGCTGCTCCACTGCTGTGTGTGCTGCAATACCGCCTATCTGCTCCTCCTGCTGTCCCTAGGCTCTAACACTGCCAGTTGGTGCCTGGAAGTGCTGGATGCACAGTTAACCCTTGCTGCCGTGTTATTGGGGTTCAGTAACGTCAGCTGCTCCCCTGCTGTGTATCCGGCAATGTGTCATGCGACCGCCACGCTGGCACAACTAACAGACATTTACATGCCTCCAGTGCAGGCTTCGGCCTACACTCAGCTCCTCCGGCTGTCCCTGGGCTCCAACACTGCTGGTTGCTGCCCAGAAGTGCTGTTTCCACAGAGTCAAACACCTCGCCAATGTGTTAGTGGGGTTCAGTAACGTCAGCTGCTCCCCTGCTGTGTATCCGGCAACGTGTCATGCGAACGCCACGCTGGCACAACTCAAATTTAAGGGAACCTGACCACCCCCACCCCCCCAGGCATTTGTTACTGAAAGAGCCATCTTGTACAGCACTAATGCTGCAGAAGGAAAAGGTGGCTCTTTTAATTATGCTCCTTTCAAAGGCTGAACTAGACACTTATGAAATGTGTCCCCTCACACCGTTAAACCGTCCCGGAGGTGGGACTTTCCTTTGTAATGTTACGCAGCCCAGCCGTCATTCCTACCCCCTTGGCGCCATGCGCCGCCTCCTCAGCGTTGTTTGATTCTGTCCCGGAGCCTGCCCTGTTATGTTATCCCTTGGCCAGGCACACTTAGCGCTGCCCATCTTCTGACATCATTTGGTGTCAGGATGGCTGCGCCTGTGCAGCTGCGCTGGCCGAGATCCCGCCTCGCAGTGTCTTCTGATTTAATCACACTGCGGGCCTGGGATCCATGGGCATGCGCAGTGCATATCTTCACCTCAGGCTGTCACTCATCTCCCTCCACCTTCTTCAGACTGTGCGGTGTCAGCTGATCCCTAATAGCATACCATGGCCATGACACCGCACAGTCTGAAGAAGCCAGAGGGAGGGGAGTGAGAGGCAAGGATATGCACTGCACATGGCCATGGATCCCAGGCCCGTGGTGGGATTACATTAGAAGACACTGCGAGGCGGGATCTCGGCCAGCGCGGCCGCACAGGCGCAGCCAGCCTGGCACCAAATGATGTCAGAAGATGGGCAGCACTAAGTGTGCCTGGCCAAGGGATAACATAACAGCGCAGGACAGAATCAAACAACGCTGAGGAGGTGGCACACGGCGCCAAGGGGGTAGGAATGACGGCTGGGCTGCGTCACATTACAAAGGAAAGTCCCACCTCCGGGACGGTTTAATGATGTGAGGGGACACATTTCATGTGTCTAGTTCAGCCTTTGAAAGGAGCATAATTAAAAGAGCCACCTTTTCCTTCTGCAGCATTAGTGCTGTACAAGATGGCTCTTTCAGCAACAAACGCCTGGGGTGGGGGTTAAAGATTCCCTTTCAACTTGCTCCAGTGCAGGCTTTGGCCTATGCTCTGCTCCTCCTGCTGACCCCGGGCTCTAACACCGCCAGTTGGCACCCGGAAGTGCTGGCTGCACAGAGCCAAACACCTCGCCAATGTGTCAGTGGGGTTCAGCAACGCCAGCTGTGCCCCTGCTGTGTAGCCGGCATCGTGTCCTGCAAACGCCATGCAGACACAAGAACTGAAATTGAAGGGAACCTGTCCCCCCCAGGCGTTTGTATGTATTACAGCCACCTTGTACAGCAGTCATGCTGCATTTGTGCAAGGTGGATCATAAACTTATTCTCCTTGCACAGGTGGAACTGAACACATCTAAAATGTGTCCCCTGAGACCATTAAAACATCCCTCAGGTGTGACTTTCCTTTGTAATGACACGCAGCAACCCCGTTGGTAGTGCTGCCTGTCTTATCACACCATTGTTTGGCTGGCTGCGCCTCTGTGGCAGCCCTGCCCAACACAACGCCCCTCGGTGTCTAATTTCTTTAGACTGCGAGGGTGTGATTGATGGGCATGAGCAGTGCCTATCTTCGTCTGGCACTATCTCCTTCCACCTTCTTCACACTGTGCGGCCTCATGGCCATGGCATGCCATAAGGGATCAGCTGGCGCCACACAGTCTGAAGCAGATGTAAGGACACGAGTGTGAGAGGCGAACATATGTACTGCGCAAGGGCATGAATCCCAGCCCCGCAGTGTGAAACAATGTAAAGACACTGCGGGGCTGGGAATCATGGGCATCGCGAACCGCACCAGCCGATATCAAATGATGTCAGAAGACGAACAGCGCATGGCCAAGGGATAACGCAACAGCGCAGACTCCTGTACAGCAAAATGCGATGCTCAGGAGGTTGCGCTAAGCACCAAGGTGGTATTTTTGCCAGCTGTGCTGCGTCTCATCAAGAAGGGAACTCCCTCCTCCAAGACAGTTTTGACTGTATAAGGGCCTAAGTGTTGTACGTGTTTCATTTAGCGTGTGCAAGGAACAAAATTAAAAGAGCAACCTTTGACTTGGGCAGCATTACTGCTGCCCAAGGTGTGGCTCTTCTAGTTTATAACACCTGAGGGGGGGTTAAAGGTTACCTTCCTAATTGGTTCAATTAGGCTTCGGCCTACACTCTGCTCCTCCCGCAGAGCCTGGGCTCTAACACCGCCAGTTGGTGCCCGGAAGTGCTGGCTGCACAGAGAAAAACACCCACCACTCTGTCAGTGGGGTTCAGCACCGCCAGCTGTTCCCCTGCTGTGTAGCTGGCAACGTGTCCTGCAAAAGCCACACAGACACAAAGCTGCCGCAAGTGCAGACTTCGGCCTACACTCTGCTCCCTCTGCTCCTCCTGCTGACCCTGGGCTCTAACACCGCCAGTTGGCGCCCGGAAGTGCTAGCTGCACAGAAAAAAACACCAGCCAATGTGTGAGTGGGGTTCAGCAACGCCAGCTGTTCCCCTGCTGTGTAGCCAGCATCGTGTCCTGCAAACGCCACGCAGACACAAGAACTGAAATTGAAGGGAACCTGTCCCCCACCCCCCAGGCATTGGCATGTATAACAGCCACCTTGTACAGCAGTAATGCTGCATTTGTACAAGGTGGCTCATTAAGTTACTCTCCTTGCACATGCCGAACGAAACATGTCTAAAATATGTCCCCTGAGACCATTAAACTGTCCCTGAGGTGTGACTTTCCTTTGTAATGACACGCTGCAACCCCCTTGGTAGCGCTGCCCGTCTTCTGACATCATTGTTTGGCTGGGTGCGCCTCTGTGACCCCCCTGCCCCAGACAACACCCCTCGGTGTCTTATTTATTTTGACTGCGAGGGTGTGATTGACGGGCATGAGCAGTGAATATCTACGCCTGTTGTCACTCATCTCCTTCCGCCTTCTTCAGACTGTACGGCTTCATGGCCGTGGCATGCGATAAGGGATCAGCTGACGCCGCACAGTCTGAAGCAGGTGTAAGGACACGAGTGTGAGAGGCGAACATATTGACTGCGCAAGGCCAAGGGATAACACGACAGCGCAGACTCCTGTACAGCAAATAACAATGCTCAGGAGGCTGCGCCTAGCACCAAGGTGGGATTTTTGACAGCTATGCTGTGTCTCATTAAGAAGGAAACACCAGCCTCCAAGACAGTTTGACTGTACAAGGGACTAAATGTTATACATGTTTCTTTCAGCGTGTGCAAGGAAGAAAATTAAAAGAGCAACCTTTGACTTGGGCAGCATTACTGCTGCCCAAGGTGTGGCTCTTCTAGTTTGTAACACCTGAGGGGGGGTTAAAGATTACCTTTAAAATTGGTTCACTTAGGCTTCGGCCTACACTCTGCTCCGCCCGCAGAGCCTGGGCTCTAACACCGCCAGTTGGTGCCCGGAAGTGCTGGCTGCACAGAGAAAAACACCCGCCAATGTGTCAGTGGGGTTCAGCAACGCCAGCTGTTCCCCCGCTGTGTAGCCGGCATCGTGTCCTGCAACAGCCACACAGACACAAAGCTGCCTCCAGTGCAGGTTTCAGCCTACACTCTGCTCCCTCTGCTCCTCCTGCCGACCCCGGGCTCTAACACCGCCAGTTGGTGCCCCGAAGTGCTGGCTGCACAGAGAAAAACACCCGCCAATGTGTCAGCGGGGTTCAGCAACGCCAGCTGTTCCCCCGCTGTGTAGCCGGCATCGTGTCCTGCAACAGCCACGCAGACACAAGAACTGAAATTGAAGGGAACCTGTCCCCCACCCCCAGGCGTTTGGATGTATAACAGCCACCTTGTACAGCAGTAATGCTGCTTTTGTACAAGGTGGCTCATTAGGTTATTCTGCTCGCACACGTCGAACTCAACACATATAAAATGTGTCCCCTGAGACCATTAAAACGTCCCTGAAGTGTGACTTTCCTTTCTAATGACACGCAGCAACCCCCTTGGTAGCGCTGCCCGTCTTCTGGCATCATTGGTTGGCTGGCTGCGCCTCTGCTGCCGCCCTGCCCGACACAACGCCCCTCGGTGTCTTATTTATGTAGACTGCGAGGGTGTGATTGATGGGCATGAGCAGTGCATTTCTTTGCCTGTCACTCATCTCCTTTTGCCTTCTTCAGACTGTGCGGCTTAATGGCTGTGGCATGCGATAAGGGATCAGCTGACGCCGCTCAGTCTGAAGCAGGTGTAAGGACCCGAGTGAGAGGCGAACTGTTGTGAATTTGGATTCTGGGCTCCCCCGGTGGCTACTGGTGGAATTGAACTGGTGTTTTCATCTTCTCTGTTCACCTGTTCCCATCAAGATGTGGGAGTCGCTATATAACCTTGCTGCTCTGTTAGTTGCTTGCCGGTCAACAATGTTATCAGAAGCCTCTCTGTGCTTGTTCCTGCTCCTAGACAACTACTAGATAAGTTGGACTCTTGTCCATGTTTGTTTTTGCATTTTTGTTCCAGTTCACAGCTGTAGTTTCGTTACTGTGTCTGGAAAGCTCTTGTGAACAGGAATTGCCACTCTGGTGTTATGAGTTAATGCCAGAGTTTTAAAGTAATTTCTGGATGGTGTTTTGATAGGGTTTTCAGCTGACCATGAAAGTGTCCTTTCTGTCTTCTGCTATGTAGTAAGTGGACCTCAAATTTGCTAAACCTATTTTCATACTACGTTTGTTATTTCATCTTAATTCACCACCAATACATGTGGGGGGCCTCTGTCTCCTTTCGGGGTATTTCTCTAGAGGTGAGCTAGGACTGATATTTTCCTCTGCTAGCATTATTTAGTCCTCCGGCTGGTGCTGGGCATCTAGAATCAACGTAGGCATGCTACCCGGCCACTGCTAGTTGTGCGTTAGGTTTAGTTCATGGTCAGCTCAGTTCCCATCTTCCAAGAGCTAGTTCCTATATATGCTTATGCTATGTTCTCTTGCCATTGAGATCATGACAGTTTGACCGGCCCACTAAAGGGTTAAAATCCTTGGCTGAGAAAGGAGAGAAATAAGTAGTCTGCTGAAATTTTTTTTTTTTTTTCTCTCCTTCTAATCTTTGAATGGCTCTGTGTCCACCTGTTAGTAATGGATCTTCAGAGTGTAACTGCAGGTTTGAATAATCTCGCCACGAAGGTACAAAATTTGCAAGATTTTGTTTGTCATGCACCTGTATCTGAGCCGAGAATTCCTTTGCCGGAATTTTTCTCGGGGAATAGATCTGGGTTTCAGAATTTTCGAAATAATTGCAAATTATTTTTGTCCCTGAAATCTCGCTCTGCCGGAGACCCTGCACAGCAGGTCAGGATTGTGATTTCCTTGCTCCGGGGCGGCCCTCAAGACTGGGCTTTTTCATTGACACCAGGGGATCCTGCGTTGCTCAATGTGGATGCGTTTTTTCTGGCCTTGGGGTTGCTTTATGACGAACCTCATTTGGAGCTTCAGGCAGAAAAAACTTTGATGTCCCTATCTCAGGGGCAAGATGAAGCGGAAATTTACTGCCAAAGATTCCGTAAATGGTCTGTGCTTACTCAGTGGAATGAGTGCGCCCTGGCGGCGACTTTCAGAGAGGGTCTCTCTGATGCCATTAAGGATGTTATGGTGGGGTTCCCTGTGCCTGCGGGTCTGAATGAGTCCATGACAATGGCTATTCAGATCGATAGGCGTTTGCGGGAGCGCAAACCAGTGCACCATCTGGCGGTGTCCACTGAGAAGTCGCCAGAGAGTATGCAGTGTGATAGAATTCTGTCCCGAAGCGAGCGGCAGAATTTTAGACGGAAAAATGGGTTGTGTTTCTATTGTGGTGATTCTACTCATGTTATATCAGCATGCTCTAAGCGCACTAAAAAGCTTGATAAATCTGTTTCCATTTGCACCTTACCATCTAAGTTTATTCTATCTGTGACCCTGATTTGCTCTTTGTCATCTATTACCACGGACGCCTATGTCGACTCTGGCGCCGCTTTGAGTCTTATGGATTGGTCCTTTGCCAAACGCTGTGGGTATGATTTAGAGCCTTTGGAGACTCTTATTCCTCTGAAGGGGATTGACTCCACCCCATTGGCTAATAATAAACCACAATACTGGACACAAGTAACTATGCGTATTAATCCGGATCACCAGGAGATTATTCGCTTTCTGGTGCTGTATAATCTACATGATGATTTGGTGCTAGGATTGCCTTGGCTGCAATCTCACAACCCAGTCCTCGACTGGAGAGCTATGTCTGTGTTGAGCTGGGGATGTAAGGGGGCTCATGGGGATGTACCTGTGGTTTCCATTTCATCATCTATTCCCTCTGAAATTCCTGAGTTCCTGTCTGACTATCGTGACGTCTTTGAAGAATCTAAGCTTGGTTCATTACCTCCGCACCGAGAGTGCGATTGTGCCATAGATTTAATCCCGGGTAGTAAATACCCAAAGGGTCGTTTATTTAATCTGTCTGTGCCTGAACATGCTGCTATGCGAGAATATATAAAGGAGTCCTTGGAAAAGGGACATATTCGTCCATCGTCATCTCCCTTAGGAGCCGGTTTTTTCTTTGTGTCAAAAAAAGACGGCTCTTTGAGACCATGTATCGATTATCGGCTTTTGAATAAAATCACTGTAAAATATCAATACCCATTGCCGTTGCTGACTGATTTGTTTGCTCGCATAAAGGGGGCCAAGTGGTTCTCTAAGACTGACCTTCGTGGGGCGTATAATTTGGTGCGAATCAGGCAGGGGGATGAGTGGAAGACCGCATTTAATACGCCCGAGGGCCACTTTGAGTATTTAGTGATGCCTTTTGGTCTTTCAAATGCTCCGTCAGTTTTCCAGTCCTTTATGCATGATATTTTTCGCGATTATTTGGATAAATTTATGATTGTGTATCTGGATGATATTCTGATTTTTTCGGATGACTGGGACTCTCATGTCCAGCAAGTCAGGAGGGTTTTCCAGGTTTTGCGGTCTAATTCTTTGTGTGTGAAGGGTTCTAAGTGTGTTTTTGGGGTACAGAGGATTTCCTTTTTGGGATATATTTTTTCTCCCTCTTCCATTGAAATGGATCCTGTCAAGGTTCAAGCTATTTGTGATTGGACGCAGCCCTCTTCTCTTAAGAGTCTTCAGAAATTTTTAGGCTTTGCTAACTTTTATCGTCGATTTATTGCTGGTTTTTCGGATATTGCTAAGCCATTGACCGATTTGACTAAGAAGGGTGCTGATGTTGCTGATTGGTCCCCTGACGCTGTGGAGGCCTTTCGGGAGCTTAAGCGCCGTTTTTCCTCTGCCCCTGTGTTGCGTCAGCCTGATGTTGCTCTACCTTTTCAGGTTGAGGTCGACGCTTCTGAGATCGGAGCTGGGGCAGTGTTGTCGCAGAAAAGTTCTGACTGCTCCGTGCTGAGGCCTTGTGCCTTCTTCTCCCGTAAATTTTCGCCCGCTGAGCGGAATTATGATGTTGGGAATCGGGAGCTTTTGGCCATGAAGTGGGCTTTTGAGGAGTGGCGCCATTGGCTTGAGGGGGCCAGACATCAGGTGGTGGTATTGACTGACCACAAAAACTTGATTTATCTTGAGACCGCCAGGCGCCTGAATCCTAGACAGGCGCGCTGGTCATTATTTTTCTCTCGGTTTAATTTTGTGGTGTCATACCTACCGGGTTCTAAGAATGTTAAGGCGGATGCCCTTTCTAGGAGTTTTGAGCCTGACTCGCCTGGTAACTCTGAGCCCACAGGTATCCTTAAGGATGGAGTGGTATTGTCAGCCGTTTCTCCAGACCTGCGGCGGGCCTTGCAGGAGTTTCAGGCAGATAGACCGGATCGTTGCCCACCTGATAAACTGTTTGTTCCTGATGATTGGACCAGTAGAGTCATCTCTGAGGTTCATTCTTCTGCGTTGGCAGGTCATCCTGGCATTTTTGGTACCAGGGATTTGGTGGCAAGGTCCTTCTGGTGGCCTTCCCTGTCACGAGATGTGCGAGGCTTTGTGCAGTCTTGTGACGTTTGTGCTCGGGCCAAGCCTTGTTGCTCTCGGGCTAGTGGATTATTGTTGCCCTTGCCTATTCCTAAGAGGCCTTGGACGCACATCTCGATGGATTTTATTTCAGATCTGCCTGTTTCTCAGAAGATGTCTGTCATCTGGGTGGTGTGTGACCGTTTCTCTAAGATGGTCCATTTGGTTCCTCTGCCCAAGTTGCCTTCTTCTTCCGAGTTGGTTCCTCTGTTTTTTCAAAATGTTGTTCGTTTGCATGGTATTCCTGAGAATATCATTTCTGACAGAGGGACCCAATTCGTGTCTAGATTTTGGCGGGCATTCTGTGCTAGGATGGGCATAGATTTATCTTTTTCGTCCGCTTTCCATCCTCAGACGAATGGCCAGACCGAGCGGACTAATCAGACCCTGGAGACATATCTGAGGTGTTTTGTGTCTGCTGACCAGGATGATTGGGTTGCTTTTTTGCCATTGGCAGAGTTCGCTCTCAATAATCGGGCCAGCTCTGCCACTTTGGTGTCCCCGTTTTTCTGTAATTCGGGGTTTCATCCTCGATTTTCCTCTGGTCAGGTGGAATCTTCAGATTGTCCTGGAGTGGATGCTGTGGTGGAGAGATTGCATCAGATCTGGGGGCAGGTGGTGGACAATTTGAGGTTGTCCCAGGAGAAGACTCAGCTTTTTGCCAACCGCCACCGTCGTGTTGGTCCTCGGCTTTGTGTTGGGGATTTGGTGTGGTTGTCTTCTCGTTTTGTCCCTATGAGGGTCTCTTCTCCTAAGTTTAAGCCTCGGTTCATCGGCCCGTATAAGATATTGGAGATTCTTAACCCTGTTTCCTTCCGTTTGGACCTCCCTGCATCCTTTTCTATTCATAACGTTTTTCATCGGTCATTATTGCGCAGGTATGAGGTACCGGTTGTGCCTTCCGTTGAGCCTCCTGCTCCGGTGTTGGTTGAGGGTGAGTTGGAGTACGTTGTGGAGAAAATCTTAGATTCTCGTGTTTCCAGACGGAGACTCCAGTATCTGGTCAAGTGGAAGGGATACGGCCAGGAGGATAATTCTTGGGTGAATGCATCTGATGTTCATGCCTCTGATCTGGTTCGTGCCTTTCATAGGGCCCATCCTGATCGCCCTGGTGGTTCTGGTGAGGGTTCGGTGCCCCCTCCTTGAGGGGGGGGTACTGTTGTGAATTTGGATTCTGGGCTCCCCCGGTGGCTACTGGTGGAATTGAACTGGTGTTTTCATCTTCTCTGTTCACCTGTTCCCATCAAGATGTGGGAGTCGCTATATAACCTTGCTGCTCTGTTAGTTGCTTGCCGGTCAACAATGTTATCAGAAGCCTCTCTGTGCTTGTTCCTGCTCCTAGACAACTACTAGATAAGTTGGACTCTTGTCCATGTTTGTTTTTGCATTTTTGTTCCAGTTCACAGCTGTAGTTTCGTTACTGTGTCTGGAAAGCTCTTGTGAACAGGAATTGCCACTCTGGTGTTATGAGTTAATGCCAGAGTTTTAAAGTAATTTCTGGATGGTGTTTTGATAGGGTTTTCAGCTGACCATGAAAGTGTCCTTTCTGTCTTCTGCTATGTAGTAAGTGGACCTCAAATTTGCTAAACCTATTTTCATACTACGTTTGTTATTTCATCTTAATTCACCGCCAATACATGTGGGGGGCCTCTGTCTCCTTTCGGGGTATTTCTCTAGAGGTGAGCTAGGACTGATATTTTCCTCTGCTAGCATTATTTAGTCCTCCGGCTGGTGCTGGGCATCTAGAATCAACGTAGGCATGCTACCCGGCCACTGCTAGTTGTGCGTTAGGTTTAGTTCATGGTCAGCTCAGTTCCCATCTTCCAAGAGCTAGTTCCTATATATGCTTATGCTATGTTCTCTTGCCATTGAGATCATGACAGCGAACATATTGACTGCGCAAGGCCATGAATCCCAGCCCCGCAGTGTGAATTAATAAAAAGACACTGCGCGGCTGGTATTCATGTGCATCGCGAACCGCACCGGCCGACATGAAATGATGTAAGAAGACGGGCAGCGCTAACAGCGCAGGGCCAAGGGATAACACGACAGCGCAGACTCCTGTGCAGCAAAATGCGACGCTCAGGAGCCCGCGCCCAGCACCAAGGTGTTTTTTTTCACAGCTGTGCTGCGTCTCATTAAGAAGGAAACTCTCGCCTCCAACACAGTTTGACTGTATAAAGGGCTAAATGTTATACGTGTTTCATTCAGCGTGTGCAAGGAGAAAAATTAAAAGAGCAACCTTTGACTTGTGCAGCACTACTGCTGCACAAGGTGGCTCTTGTGGTTTGTAACACCTGTGGGGGGT
Organism: Ranitomeya variabilis; assembly: GCF_051348905.1. Lineage (NCBI taxonomy): Eukaryota > Metazoa > Chordata > Amphibia > Anura > Dendrobatidae > Ranitomeya > Ranitomeya variabilis. The sequence continues at coordinate 22,886,595 of NC_135236.1, read as the reverse complement.
TAAAGGCTACCTTTAAAATTGGTTCAATTAGGCTTCGGCCTAAACTCTGCTCCTCCTGCAGAGCCCGGGCTCCAACACCGCCAGTTGGTGCCTGGAAGTGCTGGCTGCACAGAGAAAAACACCCGCCAATGTGTCAGTGGGGTTCAGCAACGCCAGCTGTTCCCCCACTGTGTAGCCGGCATCGTGTCCTGCAACAGCCATGCAGACACAAAGCTGCCTCCAGTGCAGGCTTCGGCCTACACTCTGCTCCCTCTGCTCCTCCTGCCAACCCTGGGCTCTAACACCGCCAGTTGGTGCCCCGAAGTGCTGGCTGCACAGAGAAAAACACCCGCCAATGTGTCAGTGGGGTTCAGCAACGCCACCTGTTCCCCCGCTGTGTAGCCGGCATCGTGTCCTGCAACAGCCACGCAGACACAAAGCTGCCGCCAGTGCAGGCTTCGGCCTACACTCTGCTCCCTCTGCTCCTCCTGCCGACCCCGGGCTCTAACACCGCCAGTTGGTGCCCCAAAGTGCTGGCTGCACAGAGAAAAACACCCGCCACTGTGTCAGCGGGGTTCAGCAACGCCAGCTGTTCCCCCGCTGTGTAGCCGGCATCGTGTCCTGCAACAGCCACGCAGACACAAGAACTGAAATTGAAGGGAACCTGTCCCCCACCCCCAGGCGTTTGGATGTATAACAGCCACCTTGTACAGCAGTAATGCTGCTTTTGTACAAGGTGGCTCATTAGGTTATTCTGCTCGCACACGTCGAACTCAACACATATAAAATGTGTCCCCTGAGACCATTAAAACGTCCCTGAGGTGTGACTTTCCTTTGTAATGACACGCAGCAACCCCCTTGGTAGCGCTGCCCGTCTTCTGGCATCATTGGTTGGCTGGCTGCGCCTCTGCTGCCGCCCTGCCTGACACAACGCCCCTCGGTGTCTTATTTATGTAGACTGCGAGGGTGTGATTGATGGGCATGAGCAGTGCATATCTTCGCCTGTCACTCATCTCCTTTTGCCTTCTTCAGACTGTGCGGCTTCATGGCTGTGGCATGCGATAAGGGATCAGCTGACGCCGCTCAGTCTGAAGCAGGTGTAAGGACCCGAGTGAGAGGCGAACATATTGACTGCGCAAGGCCATGAATCACAGCCCCGCAGTGTGAATTAATAAAAAGACACTGCTGGTACGCGGCTGGTATTCATGGGCATCGCGAACCGCACCGGCCGACATGAAATGATGTAAGAAGATGGGCAGCGCTAACAGCGCAGGGCCAAGGGATAACACAACAGCGCAGACTCCTGTGCAGCAAAATGCGACGCTCAGGAGCCCGCGCCCAGCACCAAGGTGTTTTTTTTCACAGCTGTGCTGCGTCTCATTAAGAAGGAAACTCTCGCCTCCAAAACAGTTTGACTGTATAAAGGGCTAAATGTTATACGTGTTTCATTCAGCATGTGCAAGGAGAAAAATTAAAAGAGCAACCTTTGACTTGTGCAGCACTACTGCTGCACAAGGTGGCTCTTGTAGTTTGTAACACCTGCGGGGGGGTTAAAGGCTACCTTTAAAATTGGTTCAATTAGGCTTCGGCCTAAACTCTGCTCCTCCTGCAGAGCCTGGGCTCCAACACCGCCAGTTGGTGCCTGGAAGTGCTGGCTGCACAGAGAAAAACACCCGCCAATGTGTCAGTGGGGTTCAGCAACGCCAGTTGTTCCCCCGCTGTGTAGCCGGCAACGTGTTCTGCAAACGCCACGCAGACACCAAGCTGCCGCCAGTGCAGGCTTCGGCCTACACTCAGCTCCCCCTGCTGACCCTTTGCTCCAACACCGCTAGTTGGGGCTCTAGGAAGACAATCTTAAATAGGTCCCCATCCGGGTTCCAGTACCGTCAGCTGGTTCTCGGCAGTGTCTTTTGCTCTTGTACCTTCTGCTCCCCATCCTGGTTCCAGTGCCGTCAGCTGGTTCTGGGCAGAGCCTTTGGCTTAGGTGCCTCCTTCTGGGTATCCGAGTTCCACCAACGTCAGGTGGTCCTTGGTAGTGCTTTCAGGCACGGGTACCTCCTGCTTAGTAACCGGGTTCCAGTAATGTCAGCTGGTCCTCGGTAGTTCCATTGGCTCTGGGACCTTGGGCTACCCATCCGAGTTCCAGTTCCATCAGCTGTTTCTCGGCATTTTCTCAGCCTTCTTGTAACTTCTGCTACATTTCCAAGTTCGAGACCCTAAAGACAATGACATGGAAGACCACCCCTAAGATGACGACAACACCAGAGACGACAACCACTGAGATGACGACGACCCTGGAGACAATGACCCTGAAGACTACCCTGATGACAACGACGACGACGACCCCGGAGTCGACGACCCCGGAGACGACGACCCCGGAGAGGATGATGAAGAAGAAAGTGTGGGAGAAGTAAAAAAAAAGGTGAAGGGCATGGAAGTAGTGAAACATCAATATCTGACAAAATAAAAATCTTAACATACTCAATATCTTTGTAACGCCGAACGTTTTAAAAAAAAAATTAAATTCCTGCTATTCTATTTGATTGGGCTAAACCTCTATGCCTTTAATGTCTCTGCCACCTCCCCCAATACATCCTACATTATTCTTAGTTGTTTTCCTTCATGTAGAATGAACCTACAAGGAAGGAAAGGGTTTATTTTAATTCCGATATTTTGGTCCCATTGACTTGCATTGGTATCGGGAATCGGAATCGGCGAGATCCGATACTTTGCCGGTATCGGCCGATACTTTCCGATACCGATACTTTCCGTTATCGGATGGTATCGCTCAACACTTCTGCTTAGTCTTCTTCTGCTTATAATTTAGATAATATCTTTTGCTCTGATGTTTAGTGTTATACTTAATGTTCTTCTGCTCTTTGTTCTGCAGCCTCTTGTTCTTCTGCTCCTTGGTCTTCCGGGTCGTCGTCTTTAGGGTTTTGAACTTGGAAATGTAGCAGAAGGTTCAAGAAGGCTGAGAAAATGCAGAGAACCAGCTGATGGAACTGGAACTCGGATGGCTACCCGAAGGTCCAAGAGCCAATGGAACTACCGAGGACCAGCTGACTTTACTGGAACCCGGTTACTAAGCAGGAGGTACCCGTGCCAGAAAGCACTACCAAGGACCACCTGACGTTGGTGGAACTCGGATACCCAGAAGGAGGCACCTAAGCCAAAGGCTCTGCCCAGAACCAGCTGACGGTACTGGAACCAGGATGGGAACCTATTCAAGATTGTCTTCCTAGAGCCCCAACTAGCGGTGTTGGAGCAAAGGGTCAGCAGGTGGAGCAGAGTGTAGGTTAAAGCCTGCACTGGAGGCAGCTTAGTGTCTGTTGTGTCTGCGTGGCATTTGCAGAACACGTTGCCGGCTACACAGCAGGGGAACAGCTGGCATTGCTGAACCCCAGTGACACAGTGGCAAATGTTTTTCTCTGTGCAGCCAGCACTTCCAAGCACCAACTGGCGGTGTTAGAGCCCAGGGAATCAGGAAGGAGCAGGGAAAGCAGAGTGTAGGCCGAAGCCTAATGGGAGCAAATTGAAAGGGAACTGTTGTGAATTCTGCTCTTGGGTTCCCTCCGGTGGTTGTTGGTGGTAATGCAGTTGTCCCTGGGCTGCAATCCTGGTCAGGTGTCTCTGCTGATTGCAGTTCTGACTGGGGTATTTAGGTGTGCAGGATTCATTAGTCCTTGCCAGTTGTCCATTGTTCATGGAGGTTTTGCATCTCTGTCTGGTTCCTCCTGCCCTGCTGCCAAATCAGCCAAGATAAGTGTCTGGTTATTGTTTCTGCAGCACACATGCTGTGTGCTTTACAATTCAGTGCTATTCATTGTTTTTTCTGTCCAGCTTAGACTGTGTTAGTATTTTCTCAGTCAAGTTGGATTCTCAGGAGATGCAGATATACATTCCATGTCTTTATTTAGATGGTGGAATTTTTGTATTATCTGCTGTGGATATTTTTAGGGTTTTTATACTGACCGCTTAGTATTCTGTCCTATCCTTTCCTATTTAGCTAGAGTGGCCTCTTTGCTAAATCCTGTTTTCTGCCTGCATGTGTCTCTCCCCTCCTACTCACAGTCAATATTTGTGGGGGGCTGCCTATCCTTTGGGGTTCTGCTCTGAGGCAAGATAGTTTTCCCATTTCCATCTATAGGGGTATTTAGTCCTCCGGCTGTGTCGAGGTGTCTAGGATGTGTTAGGTACACCCCACGGCTACTTCTAGTTGCGGTGTCAGTGTAGGGTTTGCGGTCAGTACAGGGTCCACCTACTCCTGAGAAAGTTTCATGCTGCTCCAAGGTCACCGGATCATAACAGTACAACTGGCCAATAATGAGTTAAATGCATCTCCGAAGAAGGGAAGAAAGGTGTTGAGCCATTTTTTTTCTGTAGCCTGCTTTGTCTTTTCTTCCCTCTTTTTCTCTGGGTGGCTGAGGAGTCTTGTGCTAGCATGGATGTTCAGGGATTAGATTCTCGTGTAGACCAGCTTGCTGCTAGGGTACAGAGTATTTCTGATTATATTGTTCAGACTCCACTTTTAGAGCCTAAGATTCCTACTCCTGATTTGTTTTTGGGTGACAAGTCCAAATTTTTGAGTTTTAAAAACAACTGTAAACTGTTTTTTGCTCTGAGATGTCGATCCTCTGTTGATTCCATTCAGCAGGTTAAAATTGTCATCTCCCTGCTGCGTGGCGATCCTCAGGATTGGGCATTTTCCCTGGAATCTGGAAATCTGGCCTTGCTTAATGTAGACGCCTTTTTTCAGGCTTTAGGATTATTATATGAGGAACCAAATTCTGTGGATCAAGCGGAGAAGACCTTGTTGGCCCTGTCTCAGGGTCAAGAAGCGGCAGAATTGTATTGTCAGAAATTTAGAAAATGGTCTGTGTTGACTAAATGGAATGATGATGCTTTGGCGGCAATTTTCAGAAAGGGTCTTTCTGAATGCGTTAAAGATGTTATGGTCGGCTTTCCCACGCCTTTCGGTCTGAGTGATTCTATGTCTTTGGCCATTCAGATTGATCGGCGCTTGCGAGAGCGCAGAACTGTGCGCGCTGTGGCGTTGTCCTCAGAGCAGATGCCTGAGCCAATGCAGTGTGATAGGATTCTCTCTAGAACGGAACAACAAGGATTCAGACATCAGAATAGGTTGTGTTTTTATTGTGGCGATGCTTCTCATGTCATTTCAGTCTGCCCTAAGCGTACAAAGAGGATCGCTAGTTCATTTACCATCAGTACTGTACAACCTAAATTTATGTTATCTGTGACCTTGATCTGCTCATTGTCATCATTTTCTGTCATGGCGTTTGTGGAGTCAGGCAACGCCTTGAACTAAATGGACTTTGAGTTTGCCAGGCGTTGTGGTTTTCCCTTGCAGTCTTTGCAGAACCCTATTCCTTTAAGGGGCATTGATGCTACACCTTTGGCTAAAAATAAGCCTCAGTTTTGGACACAGTTGACCATGTGCATGGCGCCAGCCCATCAAGAAGATTGTCGATTTCTGGTGTTCCATAATTTGCATGATGCTATCGTGCTGGGTTTTCCGTGGTTGCAGGTACATAATCCTGTGTTGGATTGGAAGTCTATGTCTGTGACTAGTTGGGGTTGTTAGGGGGTTCATAATGACGTTCCTTTGATGTCAATCTCCTCTTCTTCCTCTTCTGAAATTCCAGAGTTTTTGTCTGATTTTCAGGATGTATTAGATGAGCCCAAGTCCAGTTCCCTTCCACCGCATAGGGACTGTGATTGTGCGATTGACTTGATTCCAGGCTGTAAGTTTCCTAAGGGCCAACTTTTCAACCTGTCTGTGCCTGAACATACCGCCATGCGGAGTTATGTTAAGGAGTCTTTGGAGAAAGGGCATATTCAGCCATCTTCTTCACCGTTGGGAGCAGGATTTTATTTTGTTGCTAAGAAGGATGGTTCCCTGAGACCCTGTATTGATTATCGCCTCTTGAGTAAGATCACGGTCAAGTTTCAATACCCTTTACCTCTGCTTTCCGATTTCTTTGCTAGGATTAAGGGGGCTAGTTGGTTTACTAAGATTGACCTTTGGGGGGCATATAATCTTGTTCGTATTAAGCAGGGTGATGAATGGAAAACTGCGTTTAATACGCCCGAAGGTCATTTTGAATACCTTGTGATGCCATTCGGGCTCTCTAATGCTCCATCTGTTTTTCAGTCCTTCATGCACGATATCTTCCGGACTTATTTTGATAAATTCATGATTGTATATTTGTATGACATTTTGATTTTTTCTGATGATTGGGAGACTCATGTGGAACAGGTCAGGATGGTATTTCAGATCCTTCGTGAGAATGCTTTGTTTGTGAAGGGGTCTAAGTGTCTCTTTGGAGTGCAGAAGGTTTCTTTTTTGGGCTTCATTTTTTCTCCCTCATCTATAGAGATGGATCCGGTTAAGGTTCAGGCCATTCATGATTGGATTCAACCCACATCGGTGAAGAGCCTTCAGAAATTTTTGGGCTTTGCTAATTTTTATCGCCGTTTCATTGCTAACTTCTCCAGTGTGGTTAAACCCTTGACCGATTTGACGAAGAAAGTCGCTGATGTGACAAATTGGTCCTCTGCGGCTGTCTCTGCCTTTCAGGAGCTTAAACGCCGATTTACTTCTGCCCTGGTGTTGCGTCAACCGGATGTTTCTCTTCCGTTTCAGGTTGAGGTTGACGCTTCTGAGATTAGGGCAGGGGCCGTTTTGTCACAGAGGGATTCTGTTGGTTCCTTGTTAAAACCGTGTGCCTTCTTTTCCCGTAAGTTTTCGCCTGCTGAACGCAATTATGATGTCGGCAGTCGGGAGTTGTTGGCTATGAAGTGGGCGTTTGAGGAGTGGCGACATTGGCTTGAGGGAGCTAAGCACCGTATTGTGGTCTTGACCGATCATAAGAATCTGATTTACCTCGAGTCTGCCAGACGGCTGAATCCTAGACAGGCTCGATGGTCCTTGATTTTTTCCTGTTTCGATTTCTTGGTCTCATATCTTCCGGGTTCTAAGAATATTAAGGCTGATGCCCTCTCTAGGAGTTTTTTGCCTGATTCTCCTGAGGTCCTTGAACCGGTTGGCATTCTGAAAGAAGGGGTGGTCTTTTCTGCCATTTCCCCTGATTTACGACGGGTTCTTCAGGAATTTCAGGCTGACAAACCTGACCGCTGTCCTGTGGGGAAACTATTTGTTCCTGATTGATGGACTAGTAGAGTGATTTCTGAGGTTCATTGTTCTGTGTTGGCTGGTCATCCTGGGATTTTTGGTACCAGAGATTTGGTTGGTAGGACCTTTTGGTGGCCTTCTTTGTCACGTGATGTGCGTTCTTTTGTGCAGTCCTGTGGGACTTGTGCGCAGGCCAAGCCATGTTGTTCCCTTGCTAGTGGGTTGCTTTTGCCATTGCCAGTCCCTGAGAGGCCCTGGATGCATATTTCTATGGATTTTATTTCTGATCTTCTGGTTTCCCCGAAGATGTCAGTTATCTGGATTGTTTGTGACCGGTTCTCTAAGATGGTTCATTTGGTGCCTTTGCCTAAATTGCCTTCCTCTTCTGATTTGGTTCCATTGTTTTTTCAGCATGTGGTTTGTTTGCATGGTATTCCGGAGAATATTGTGTCCGACAGAGGTTCCCAGTTTGTTTCTAGGTTTTGGCGGGCCTTTTGTGCTAGGCTGGGCATTGATTTGTCTTTTTCTTCCGCATTTCATCCTCAGACAAATGGCCAGACCGAGCGAACTAATCAGACTTTGGAAACTTATTTGAGATGCTTTGTGTCTGCTGATCAGGATGATTGGGTGGCTTTCTTGCCATTGTCCGAGTTTGCCCTTAATAATCGGGCTAGTTCGGCTACTTTGGTTTCGCCCTTCTTTTGTAATTTTGGTTTTCATCCTCGTTTTTCTTCAGGGCAGGTTGAGCCTTCTGACTGTCCTGTTGTGGATTCTGTGGTTGACAGGTTGCAGCAGATTTGGGCTCATGTGGTGGACAATTTGGTGTTGTCTCAGGAGGAGGCTCAACGTTTTGCTAACCGTCGTCGGTGTGTTGGTTCCCGGCTTCGGGTTGGGGATCTGGTCTGGTTGTCTTCCCGTCATGTTCCTTCCCCTAAGTTTAAGCCTTGGTTTATTGGTCCTTATGGGATTTCTGAGATTATTAATCCGGTGTCTTTTCATTTGGCCCTTCCGGCCTCTTTTGCTATCCATAATGTCTTCCATAGATCTTTATTGCGGAAATATGTGGTGCCCATTGTTCCCTCTGTTGATCCTCCGGCCCCTGTGTTGGTTGATGGGGAGTTGGAGTATGTGGTTGAGAAGATTTTGGATTCTCGCTTTTTGAGGCGGAGGCTTCAGTACCTTGTCAAATGGAAGGGTTATGGCCAGGAAGATAATTCTTGGGTTTTTGCCTCTGATGTCCATGCTGCTAATTTGGTCCGTGCCTGTCATCTGGCTCATCCTGATCGGCCTGGGAGTTCTGGGGAGGGTTCAGTGACCCCTCCTCAAGGGGTTGTGAATTCTGCTCTTGGGTTCCCTCCGGTGGTTGTTGGTGATAATGCAGTTGTCCCTGGGCTGCAATCCTGGTCAGGTGTCTCTGCTGATTGCAGTTCTGACTGGGGTATTTAGGTGTGCAGGATTCATTAGTCCTTGCCAGTTGTCCATTGTTCATGGAGGTTTTGTATCTCTGTCTGGTTCCTCCTGCCCTGCTGCCAAATCAGCCAAGATAAGTGTCTGGTTATTGTTTCTGCAGCACACATGCTGTGTGCTTTACAATTCAGTGCTATTCATTGTTTTTTCTGTCCAGCTTAGACTGTGTTAGGATTTTCTCAGTCAAGTTGGATTCTCAGGAGATGCAGATATACATTCCATGTCTTTAGTTAGATGTGGAATTTTTGTATTATCTGCTGTGGATATTTTTAGGGTTTTTATACTGACCTCTTTGTATTCTGTCCTATCCTTTCCTATTTAGCTAGAAGTGGCCTCTTTTGCTTAATCCTGTTTTCTGCCTGCGTGTGTCTTTTCTCTAATACTCACAGTCAATATTTGTGGGGGGCTGCCTATCCTTTGGGGTTCTGCTCTGAGGCAAGATAGAATTCCCATTTCCATCTATAGGGGTATTTAGTCCTCCGGCTGTGTCGAGGTGTCTAGGATGTGTTAGGTACACCCCACGGCTACTTCTAGTTGCGGTGTCAGTATAGGGTTTGTGGTCAGTACAGGTTCCACCTACTCCTGAGAAAGTTTCATGCTGCTCCAAGGTCACCGGATCATAACAGGCAACCTTTACACCCCCTAGGTGTTAGTAACTAGAAGAGCCACCTTGTGCAGCAGTAACACTGCCCAAGGAAAAGGTGGCTCTTTCAAATTATGTTCCTTGCACACGCTGAATGAAACACTTATAAAATTTTTCCCCTCATACCGTGAAACCGTCTCGGAGGCTGGTCTTTCCTTCTTAATGAGATGAAGCACAGCAGTCAAGCATACCACCTTGGTGCTGGGCGCTGCCTCCTGAGTGTTGCTTTTTTGTGTTCCGGAGTCTGCGCTGTTGTGTTATCCCTTGGCCATGCGCTGTTACTGCGCATTTCCATGAATCCCAGTCCCGCAGTGTCTTCTGATTTATTTACACTGTGGGGCTGGAATTCATGGCCTTGCACAGTAAATATCGGCGCCTGTCACTCATGTTCTTACTCCTGCTTCAGACTGTGCGGCGTCAGCTGATCCCTTATCGCATGCCACGGCCGTGAAGCCGCACAGTCTGAAGAAGGCGGAAGGAGATGAGTGAGAGGCGAAGATATGCACACCGCATTCCCTTGAATCCCAGCCCCACAGTGTCTTCTGATTTATTTACACTGCGTGGCTGGGATTCATGGCCTTGCCCAGTAAATATCGGCGCCTGACACTCATATCCATACTCCTGCTTCAGACTGTACAGCGTCAGCTGATCCCTTATCGCATGCCACAGCTGTGAAGCCGCACAGTCTGAAGAAGGCAGAAGGAGATGAGTTGAGAGGCGAAGATATGCACAGCGCATTTCCATGAATCCCAGCCCCGCAGTGAGAATAAATAAGACACTGAGGCATGTGATCTTGGGCAGCGCGTCCGCACAGGCACAGCCAGCCTGACTACAAATGATGTCAGAAGATGGGCAGCGCTAATTGCGGATGGCCAAATGATAACATTACAGTGCAGGCTCCGGGACAGATTCAAACAACGCAAAGGAGGTGGCGCACGGCTTCAAGGGGGTTGCTGCATGTCATTACGAAGGAAAGCCACATCTCCGGGACGGTTGAACAGTATCAGGGGAAGCATATTATAATTGTTTAGTTCAGCGTGTGCAAGGAGTAAAACTAAAAGCCACCTTGTCCAAATGCAGCATTACTGCTGCACAAGGTGGCTATTTTAGTTACAAACACCTGGGGGGGCAGGTTCCCTTTAATTCTTGTTGTAGTGTCTGCGTGGCGTTTGCAGGACACATTGCCGGCTACACAGCAGGGGCACAGCTGGCGTTACTGAACACCACTGAAACATTGGCGGGTGTTTTTCTCTGTGCAGCCAGCACTTCCGGGCACCAACTGGCGGTGTTAGAGCCCAGGGAATCAAGGAGGAGCAGAGAGTAGGCCAAAGCCTGAACTGGAGGCAGCTTTGTGTCTGCATGGCGTTTGCAGGACACGTTGCCGGCTACACAGCAGGGGAACAGCTGGCATTACTGAACCCCACTGACACATTGGCGGGTGTTTTTCTCTGTGCAGCCAGCACTTCCGGGCACCAGCTGTCGGTGTTAGAGACCAGGGTATCAAGGAGGAGCAGAGTGTAGGCCGAAGCCTGCACTGGAGGCAGCTTTGTGTCTGCATGGCGTTTGAAGGACACGTTGCCGGCTACACAGCAGGGGAACAGCTGGCGTTAATGAACCCCACTGACACATTGTCGGGTGTTTTTCTCTGTGCAGCCAGCACTTCCGGGCACCAACTGTCGGTGTTAGAGCCCAGGGAATCAAGAAGGAGTAGAGGAACAGAGTGTAGGCAGAAGCCTGAACTGGAGGCAGCATTGTGTTTGCGTGCCATTTGCAGGACACATTGCTGGCTGTTATGGACTGGTGATTTAGGAGCGACATGCGACGAGCTCTGAGCAGGTGGTAACTATACTGACCGCAGTTCCTGATCTCAACACAACACTAGAAGTAGACGTAGGATGTTCCTGTCACTCCCTAGACACCTCGTCACAGCCTAAGAGCTAACTACCCCTAAAGGTAGAAACAGGAAAGCTATCTTGCCTCAGAGAAAATCCCCAAAGGATAGGACAGCCCCCCACAAATAATGACTGTGAGTGGAGAGGGAAATGACATACGTAGAATGAAACAAGATGTAGCAAATGAGGCCACTTCTAGCTAGATAGATAGTACAGGACAGAACACTGTGCGGTCAGTAATAAAAACTAGAAAAAGTCCACCGCAGAGAATGTAAAAATCTCCACACCTGACTAAAGGTGTGGAGGGCAAAATCTGCTGCCCAGAGCTTCCAGCTTAGCTGAATAGATACATACTGATAAGCTGGACTAAAGAGAAAAAACATAAAATGTGCTGAACAATAAGTCCACAACAAGTGGACTGCAAAAGGACAAGCAAGGACTTATCTTTGCTGAACTGGTCAGAGTGTCAGAGAAATCCAAAAGAGCTGTGGCTCCAAGCAGGAACAATTGACAACTGGCATTGAGTGAGGGATAAGGCCAGACTAAAATAGCCGAGCCAGAAAGACGATCAGTGGAAGCAGCTGTTGATGCTAAATCCAAGAAGCAGCCATTCCACTCAAAACCACCGGAGGGAGCCCAAGAGCAGAACTCACAAAAGTGCCACTTAACAACCACCGGAGGGAGCCCAAGAGTAGAATTCACAACAGTACCCCACCTTGAGGAGGGGTCACCGAATCCTCACCAGAGCCCCCAGGCCGATCAGGACGAGCCAAGTGAAAAGCACGAACCAAATCGGCGGCATGGACATCGGAGGCAACAACCCAAGAATTATCCTCCTGGCCATAACCCTTCCACTTGACAAGATACTGAAGCCTCCGCCTCGAAAAACGAGAATCCAACATTTTCTCAACCACATATTCCAACTCCCCCTCAACCAACACCGGGGCAGGAGGATCAACAGAGGGAAAAACGGGTACCACATATCTACGCAACAAAGATCTATGGAAAACATTGTGGATGGCAAAAGAGGCTGGAAGGGCCAAACGAAAAGACACTATGTTGATAATCTCAGAAATCTTATAAGGACCAATAAACTGAGGCTTGAACTTAGGGGAAGAAACCTTCATAGGAACATGATGAGAAGATAACCAGATTAAATCCCCCACCCGAAGCCGAGGACCAACACACCGACGACGGTTAGCAAAACATTGAGCCTTTTCCTGAGACAACTTCAAATTGTCCACCACATGAGTCCAAATCTGCTGTAACCTGTCCATCACAGAATCCACACCAGGACAATCAGAAGGCTCAACCTGCCCTGAAGAAAAACGAGGATAGAAACCAAAATTAAAAAAGAAAGGCGAAACCAAAGTAGCCGAACTGGCCCGATTATTAAGGGCAAACTCGGCCAACGGCAAGAAAGCCACCCAATCATCCTGATCAGCAGACACAAAGCATCTCAAATAGGTTTCCAAGGTTTGATTAGTTCGCTCAGTTTGGCCATTTGTCTGAGGATGGAACGCCGAAGAAAAAGACAAATTAATGCCCATCCTAGCACAAAGGGCCCGCCAAAACCTAGAAACAAACTGGGAACCTCTGTCAACACAATATTCTCCGGAATGCCATGCAAACGAACCACATGCTGAAAAAACAATGGAACCAAATCAGAGGAGGAAGGCAATTTAGGCAAAGGTACCAAATGGACCATTTTAGAGAACCGGTCACAAACCACCCAGATAACAGACATCTTCTGGGACACAGGAAGATCTGAAATAAAATCCATGAAAATATGCATCCAGGGCCTCTCAGGGACAGGGAAAGGTGAAAGCAACCCACTAGCGCGGGAACAGCAAGGCTTAGCCTGGGCACAAGTCCCACAGGACTGCACAAAAGAACGCACATCCCGCGACAAGGAAGGCCACCAAAAGGACCTAGTAACCAAATCTCTGGTACCAAAAATCCCAGGATGACCGGCCAACACCGAACAATGGACCTCAAAAATTACCTTACTTGTCCATCTATCAGGAACAAACAGCTTCCCCATAGGACAGCGGTCAGGCTTATCAGCCTGAAATTCCTGAAGCATCCGCCGCAAATCAGGGGAGATGGCAGAAAGAATCACCCCTTCCCTAAGAATGCCAACCGGCTCAAGGACTCCAGGATAATCAGGCAAAAAACCCCTAGAGATTGCATCCGCTTTAACATTCTTAGATCCCGGAAGATATGAGACCACAAAATCGAAACGGGAGAAAAACAGGGACCATCGAGCCTGTCTATGGTTCAGCCGCTTGGCCGACTCGAGGTAAATCAGATTCTTATGATCGGTCAAGACCACAACACGGTGCTTGGCTCCCTCAAGCCAATGTTGCCAATCCTCAAATGCCCACTTCATAGCCAACAATTCCCGATTGCCGACATCATAATTGCGTTCCGCAGGTGAAAACTTTCGGGAAAAGAAGGCACACGGTTTCATCAAGGAACCATCAGAATTCCTCTGTGACAAAACGGCCCCTGCCCCAATCTCAGAAGCGTCAACCTCATCCTGAAAAGGAAGAGAAACATCTGGCTGACGCAACACAGGGACAGAAGTAAATCGGCGTTTAAGCTCCTGAAAGGCCTCAACAGCTGCAGAGGACCAATTCGTCACATCAGCGCCTTTCTTCGTCAAATCGATCAGGGGCTTAACCACACTGGAAAAGTTGGCAATGAAACGGAGATAAAAATTAGCAAAGCCCAAAAATTTCTGAAGGCTCTTCACCGATGTGGGTTGAATCCAGTCATGAATGGCTTGGACCTTAACAGGATCCATTTCTATAGACGAAGGAGAAAAAATAAACCCCAAAAAAGAGACCTTCTGAACTCCAAATAGGCACTTAGACCCCTTCACAAATAAAGCATTATCACGAAGGATCTGGAATACCATCCTGACCTGCTTCACATGAGACTCCCAATCATCGGAAAAAATCAAAATATCATCCAAATACACAATCATGAATTTATCGAGATAATTGCGGAAAATATCATGCATGAAGGACTGAAATACAGAACGAGCATTTGAGAGCCCGAAAGGCATCACAAGGTATTCAAAATGGCCTTCGGGTGTATTAAATGCAGTTTTCCATTCGTCACCCTGTTTAATACGAACAAGATTATATGCCCTTCGAAGGTCAATCTTGGTAAACCAACTAGCCCCCTTAATCCAAGCAAACAAATCAGAAAGCAAAGGTAAAGGGTATTGGAATTTGACCGTGATCTTATAAAGAAGGCGATAATCCATACAGTGTCTCAAGGAGCCATCCTTCTTGGCAACAAAAAAGAATCCCGCTCCCAATGGTGACGAAGACGGCCGAATATGCCCCTTCTCCAAAGACTCCTTAACATAGCTCCGCATGGCGGCATGCTCTGGCACAGACAGATTGAAAAGTCAGCCCTTAGGGAACTTACAGCCAGGAATCAAGTCAATAGCACAATCACAGTCCCTATGTGGAGGAAGGGAACTGGACTTGGGCTCATCAAATAAATACTTGCGGTATCGGAATGCTCAACACTTCTCAGAACTCTTTTTTTTTTCCTTCTTTTGAGATGCATTTATCTCATCTTTGGCCAGTTGTACTGTTATGGACTGGTGATTTAGGAACGACATGCGACGAGCTCTGAGCAGGTGGTAACTATACTGACCGCAGTTCCTGATCTCAACACAACACTAGAAGTAGCCGTGGGATGTTCCTGTCACTCCCTAGACACCTCGTCACAGCCTAAGAGCTAACTACCCCTAAAGGTAGAAACAGGAAAGCTATCTTGCCTCAGAGAAAATCCCCAAAGGATAGGACAGCCCCCCACAAATAATGACTGTGAGTGGAGAGGGAAATGACATATGTAGAATGAAACAAGATGTAGCAAAGGAGGCCACTTCTAGCTAGATAGATAGTACAGGACAGAACACTGTGCGGTCAGTAATAAAAACTAGAAAAAGTCCACCGCAGAGAATGTAAAAATCTCCACACCTGACTAAAGGTGTGGAGGGCAAAATCTGCTGCCCAGAGCTTCCAGCTTAGCTGAATTGATACATACTGATAAGCTGGACTAAAGAGAAAAAACATAAAATGTGCTGAACAATAAGTCCACAACAAGTGGACTGCAAAAGGACAAGCAAGGACTTATCTTTGCTGAACTGCTCAGAGTGTCAGAGAAATCCAAAAGAGCTGTGGCTCCAAGCAGGAACAATTGACAACTGGCATTGAGTGAGGGATAAGGCCAGACTAAAATAGCCGAGCCAGAAAGATGATCAGTGGAAGCAGCTGCTGATGCTAAATCCAAGAAGCAACCATTCCACTCAAAACCACCGGAGGGAGCCCAAGAGAAGAACTCACAAAAGTGCCACTTACAACCACCAGAGAAAGCCCAAGAGCGGAATTCACAACAGCCGACTACGCAGCAGGGGCACAGCTGGCGTTACTGAACCCCACTGACACATTGGCGGGTGTTTTTCTCTGTGCAGCCAGCACTTCTGAGCACCAACTGGTGGTGTTAGAGCCCAGGGAATCAAGGAGGAGCAGAGGATCAGAGTGTAGGCCGAAGCCTGCACTGGAGGCAGCTTTGTGTCTGTTGTGTCTGCGTGGTGTTTGCAGGACACGTTGCCGGCTACAAAGCACTGGAACAGCTGGCGTTACTGATCCCCACTGACACATTGGCGGGTGTTTTTTTTGTGTGCAGCCAGCACTTCCGGGCACCAACTGGCAGTGTTAGAGCCCAGGGAATCAAGGAGGAGCAGAGTGTAGGCCGAAGCCTGAACTGGAGGCAGCTTTGTGTCTGCGTGGCGTTTGCAGAACATGTTGCCGGCTACACAGCAGGGGAACAGCTGGCGTTGCTGAACCCCACTGACACATTGGCGGGTGTTTTTCTCTGTGCAGCTTGCCAAACAATGATGTCAGAAGACGGGCAGCGCTACCAAGGGGGCTGCTGCGTGTCATTACAAAGGAAAGTCACACCTCAGGGATGGTTTAATGGTCTCAGGGGACACATTTTATACTTGTTGAGTTCGACGTGTGCAAGGACAATAACTGAATGAGCCACCTTGTACAAATGCAGCATTACGGCTGTACAAGGTGGCTGTTACACATACAAATGCCTGGGGGGGACAGGTTCCCTTCAATTTCAGTTGTTGTGTCTGCATGGTGTTTGCAAGACACGTTGCCGGCTACAAAGCAGGGGAACAGCTGGCATTACTGAACCCCACTGACACATTGGCGGGTGTTTTTCTCTGTGCATCCAGCACTTCCGGGCACCAACTGGAGGTGTTTGAGCCCAGGGAATCAAGGAGGAGCAGAGGAGCAGAGTGTAGGCCGAAGCCTGCACTGGAGGCAGCTTTGTGTCTGCGTGGTGTTTGCAGGAAACGTTGCCGGCTACACAGCAGGGGAACAGCTGGCGTTGCTGAACCCCACTGACACAGTGGCGGGTGTTTTTCTCTGTGCAGCTAGCACTTCCGGGCATCAACTGGCGGTGTTAATGCCCAGGGTCAGCAGGAGGATCAGAGTGTAGGCCGAAGCCTGCACTGGAGCAAGTTGAAAGGGAACTTTTACCACCCCCAGGTGTTTGTTGCTGAAAGAGCCATCTTGTGCAGCACTAATGCTGCAAAAGGAAAAGGTGGCTCTTTTAATTATGCTCCTTGCAAACGCTGAACTAGACACTTATAAAATGTGTCCCCTCACACCGTTAAACCGTCCTGTAGGTGGGACTTTCCTTCGTAATGTGATGCATCACAGCCATCATTCCTACCCCCTTGGTGTCGTGTGCCGCCTCCTCAACGTTGTGTGATTCTGTCACTGAGCCTGCGCTGTTGTTATCCCTTGGCCATGCACACTTAGCGCTGCCCGTCTTCTGACATCATTTGGTGTCAGGCTGGCTGCGCCTGTGTGGCCACGCTGCACGAGATCCCGCCTCACAGTGTCGTCTAATGTAATCCCACTGCGGGCCTGGGATCTATGGGCATGCACAGTGCATATCCTTGCCTCTCACTCCCCTCCTTCCGGCTTCTTCAGACTGTGCGGCGTCACGGCCGTGGCATGCTATTAGGAATCAGCTGACGGCGAACAGTCTGAAGAAGGTGGAGGGAGATGAGTGAGAGGCTGCGGTGAAGATATGCACTGCGCATGCCCATGGATCCCTGGCCCACAATGTGATTAAATCAGAAGACACTGCGAGGTGGGATCTCGGGCAGCACGGCCATACAGGCGCAGCCAGCCTGACACCAAATGATGTCAGAAGACGGGCAGCGCTAATTTGCGCATGGCCAAGGGATAGCAGAACAGCGCAGGCTCCGTGACAGAATCAAACAATGCTGAGGAGGCAGAGCACGGCGCCAAGGGGGTAGGAAATAGTTGGCCAAATATTGTGCTAAGAATCTCATGTGTTTTTTCATAAATTTCCCTAGCCATTATGCTATTCACATTTCATATATTGCACATTTTCCTTGTCTTAGCACAGTAAATTTTGAGTGCAGCCATTGATCTATTTGCTAAGGGGGTAGGAATGATGGCTGTGCTGCGTCACATTACAAAGGAAAGTCCCACCTAGGGGACGGTTTAACGGTATGAGGGGACACATTTCATAAGTGTTAGGTTCAGCGTGTGCAAGGAGCACAATGAAAAGAGGCACCTTTTCCTTGTGCAGCATTACTGCTGCACAAATTGGCTCTTTCAGTAACAAACGCCGGGGGGAACAGGTTCCCTTTAATTTCAGAAGTTGTGTCAGCATAGCGGTTACAGGACACAATGCCGAAACACAGCAGGGGAGCAGCTGGCGTTACTGAACCCCAATAACAGAGGAGCGACTGTTAACTGTGCAGACAACACTTCTGGGCAGCAACTGTCGGTGTTGAAGCCCAGGGACAGCTGGAGGAGCAGGCTGGAGGTATTGCCGCAACACAGCAGGGGAGGAGCTGACGTTACTGAACCCCAATAACAGAGGAGCGACTGTTAACTGTGCAGACAGCACTTCCGGGCAGCAACTGGCGGTGTTGAAGCCCAGGGACAGCAGAAGGAGCAGGCTGGAGGTATTGCCGCAACACAGCAAGGGAGCAGCTGGCGATACTGAACCCCAATAACAGAGGAGCGACTGTTGACTGTGCAGACAGCATTTCCGGGCAGCAACTGGCGGTGTTGAAGCCCAGGGACAGCAGGAGGAGAAGAGGAACAGAGTGTAGGCCGAAGCCTGATTGGAGCAAGTTGAAAGGGAACCTCTAACCCCAGCCCCCCAAGGCGTTTGTAGCTGAAAGAGCCACCTTGTGCAGCAGTAATGCTGCACAAGGAAAAGGTAGCTCTTTTAGTTTAGCTCCTTGCAAACGCAGAACTAAACACTTTTAAAATGTGTCCCCTGATACTGTGAGACCGTCCCGGAGGTGGGACTTTCCTTTGTAATGGGATGCAGCACAGCCATCATTCCTACCCCCTTGGTGCCATGTGCCGCCTCCTCAGCATTGTTTGAATCTGTCCCAGAGCCAGTGCTGTTATGTTATCTCTTTGCCATGCGCAATTAGCGCTGCCCGTCTTCTGACATCATTTAGGTGTCAGACTGGCTGTGACTGTGCGGCCGCGCTGCCCGAGATCCCACCTCGCAGTGTTGTCTAATGTAATCTCACTGTGGGCCTGGGATCCATGGGCATGCGCAGTGCATATTCTCGCCTCTCACTCCCCTCCTTCCGGCTTCTTCAGACTGTGTGGCGTCAGGGCTGTGGCATGCTATTAGGGATCAGCTGACGGCGCACAGTCTGAAGAAGGTGGAGGGAGATGAGTAAGAGGCTGAGGTGAAGATATGCACTGCGCATGCCCATGGATCCCAGGCCCGCAGTGTGATTAAATCAGAAGACACTGTGAGGCGGGATCTCGGGCAGAGCGGCCACACAGGCGCAGCCAGCCTGACACCAAATGATATCAGAAGACGGGTAGCGCTAATTGCGCATGGCAAAGGAATAACATAACAGTGCAGGCTCCGGGACAGATTCAAACAACGCTGAGGAGGCGACACACGGCACCAAGGGGGTAGGAATGACGGCTGTGCTGCGTCCCATTACGAAGGAAAGTCCCACCTCCGGGACGGTCTCACGGTATCAGGGAACACATTTTATAAGTGTTAAGTTCTGCGTGTGCAAGGAGCTAAACTAAAAGAGCTACCTTTTCCTTGTGCAGCATTACTGCTGCACAAGGAGGCTCTTTCAGTAACAAACGCCTGGGGGGGAAAGGTTCCCTTAAATTTCAGTTGTTGTGTCAGTGTGGCGGTCGCAGGACACATTGCCGGCTACACAGCTGGGGATCAGCTGACGTTACTGAAACCCAATAACACTGGGTCATGTGTTTTGACTGTGCAGCCTGCACTTCCGAGCCTCAACTGGCGGTGTTGGAGCCCAGGGATTACAGTTCAGGTGGTAGAAACATGAACGCAACAGGAGACCTGGATACTGTTGCCAACCAATTATTTAATCTGGAAGATTAGTGGCAAATTCCTGCGAGATCCAGGCCTTGTTCATTTTCAGAAAAGTAAGCCGGTCAAGGTTATCGGAGGATAGTCACATGCGACGGTCTGTTAGTACACCACCTGCGGCACTAAAGACGTGTTCCGATAATACACTAGCAGCAGGGCAAGCCAGTACCTCCAATGCATACTGGCTTAGCTCTGGCCATGTATCCAGCTTAATGACCCAAAATTTGAAGGGGAAAGAGCCATCTGGGAGTACAGAAAGAGGGCAAGACATGTAGTCTGTCACCATCTGACGGAAATGTTGCCTCCTGCTGACTGGAGCCGTCTGTGATGGTGTAGACATGTGTGGCGGGCACAGAAAACTGTGCCACAGTTGGGCCATACTGGTCTTGCCTTGTGCTGAGGCACTGCCTCTGCTCCCTCTGTGTGCAGAGCTTCCTCCACTGCCTCGGCGCACTGATCTCCTTTGTAAAGCACTAGCAGCACTGCTCTCACTTGGACTGGAGAAGATGATGGAATTCACCAGTGTGTCTTGGTACGCCCGCATTTTACACTCCCGGTTCAACGGTGTTATGAGGCTTTGTAAGTTGTCCCGGTAGCAAGGATCTAGGAGGGTGTACACCCAATAATCAGCCATGTTGAGAATGTGGGTGATGCGGCGGTCGTTTCTCAGGCACTGCAGCATGTAATCAGCCATGTGCTGCAGACTGCCAACTGGCCAAGAAACGCTGTCCCCTGCTTGAGGCGTGATCTCTGCCCGCTCAGCATCACCCCACCATTGCTCTACACACTGACTAATGGAGAATTGTGTAACTCCCTCCTCTGGACCGATGTCTTCCTCCTCCATTGACTCCTCCTCATCCTCCTCACAAAGTGTCCTATGCCTAGGCGTTTGTGAGGAACCACGTGGCGCTGACTGTCCAGAAGCTAATGGAATTGGTGACTCCTCATCCTCCACCTCTTCCACATCATCCCTTAGTGCTTGCAGTGTTTGTTGAAGCAGGCAGATAAGGGGGACAGTCATGCTGACTAGTGCATCATCTGCACTCGCCATCTGCATGGAATCATCGAAGGAATGCAAAACCTGGCAGACGTCCTTCATAGTGGCCCACTCAGTGGTTGTGAAGTCTGAACGGCGCGGAGTGCGACTTCTTTGCATCTGATGCAGCTGGTACTCCATTACTGCTGGCTGCTGCTCACACAACTGCTCCAACAGATGTGACGTGGAATTCCACCTGGTGGGTAGGTCACATATGATGCGATGTTCCGGAAGGCGGAATCGGTGCTGCAGAGCTGCAATGCGCAATCTTGCCATGCTGGAACGCCGCAAGTGAGCACACTCTCGGCGGACCTTGTGCAGCAGTGCATCAAGATCCGGATAGTCCCTCAAAAAACTATGCACGACCAAGTTGAGCACATATGCCAGACATGGGATGTGAGTGAGGTTGCCTAGGGCCAGAGCTGCCATCAGATTTCGGCCATTGTCAAACACTACCATGCCTGGCTGGAGATTCGCTGGCACAAACCACACGTCGCTCTCCTGCTTGATGGCATTCCAGAGCTCCTGCGCTGTGTGGCTTCGATTCCCCAAAGAAATTAATTTCAAGATGGCCTGTTGACGTTTGGCCACAGCTGTGCTCATGTCGGTAGTAACAGGTAAACGTTCACGGGTCAATGTGGAGGTGGACTGTGACGGCTCCTGCAGCTATGATTCTGAGGATCTTGTGTATGAGGAGGAGTCAATGCGTACAGACTGGATTCCTGCAATCCTTGGAGTGGGCAGGACACATCCTGCGCCACTCGCACGACCTGTACCCGGCTCAACAACATTAACCCAATGGGCAGTGATGGAAAGGTATCGCCCCTGTTCATGGTGACGGGTCTACGCATCGGTGGTGAGATGGACCTTGCTACTGACGGCTTTCAGTAGTGCATGTTTTATGTGTCCCTCCACATGCTTGTGCAGGGCAGGGATGGCTTGCCTGCTGAAATAAAAGCGGCTGGGCACATTGTACTGTGGGACTGCCAATGCCATCAAGTCACAGAAGCTGTCAGTCTCCACCAGCCTGAATGACAGCATTTCCAGTGACAGAAGTTTGGCAATACCTGCATTCAGAGCCTGTGCTCGTGGGTGGTTTGATGAGAATGGCCGCCTTTTCTCCCATGCCTGTACTACCGATGGCTGTAGAGTGGGCTGGGAGTGTGAGGATGACTGGGAACGTGGTGCTGCGGGTGGAATTACAGTGGGTCTCTGGACAACAGTGCCAGAGGTTCTTCCATGGCGATCCTGGGAGGAAGCCGAACCAGCTGGGTGTGAGCTGGAGGAAGAGGCAACATGAGCTGAAGAGGTGGCAGCTGCCGCTGTTGGTTGGCCTAGCTCTTCAGTGTGTTTTTGTAACTCCACCGCGTGCCTGGTCTGCACATGTTTCCACATATTTGAGGTATTGAGGCTGCTGACATTTCTCCCTCTTTTGATTTTCTGATGACGCACCTTGCATTTGACAAAGCAAATGTCATCTGCAACTGTGTCAAAAAAGGCCCAGGCACTGCAAGTCTTGGGAGCATCCTTTTTGGCTGTTGGAAGAAGCATGCTCCTAACGGGTGCCAAAGTGGAGGCTACAGGCCCCGCAGTCTTCCCCCTCCCTCTCCCTCTTTGGCCCGTTCAGGGAATCTCTTCATCAGAGCAGCTCCCACCAGCTTCCTGTCCCTCACGCTACGATGGGTCAAGGACCTCATCATCTACACTACCCTCTGCCACCAACTGCTCCTCCTGGGTAGTCTCAGCAGCACAGCACGCACCAGAAAGTGGTACCTGAGTGTTATCAGCGGATGCGTCCTGCGGTGTGGTGACCGGAGGCACAGGCCCAACCGCCTCTTCAGACTCAGAGAGAAAAAGCTGTTGGACATCACTGCACACTGCCTCTTCTTCCATTTCTCCAATGCTGCTTGGCTGGCCCCCTGTTTCCAAGCCAAGAGATTCAGAGAACAGAAGTAGAGATGGCTCCTGTCCTGGCCTCTCTGACTGCCTGGGCAATTTGGCAGGTGGTGAAGAGACAGATGGGTGCTCTCCAGTGCTCTGTGCCTGAGAGGATGTGGCACTAATTGAAGTCGATGCGTTAGCTACCATCCATCCGACAATGGCTTCAATTTGGTCTTCACGCAGCAGCGGTGTACGGCGCTCTCCGACAAAGCTGCGCATGAAGGACTGTTCCCTGCTGAAACAGGGTGATGATGAGTCACTGGTGCCCGCAGCAGGCACAGAATGCCCACGTCCTCTCCCTGCTCCGTGTGTTGTGAATTCCGCTCTTGGGCTCCCTCCGGTGGTTGTAAGTGGCACTTTTGTGAGTTCTGCTCTTGGGCTCCCTCCGGTGGTTATAAGTGGTACTGCTGCTCCTTGGATTTAGCAGTCTGCAGCTGCTTCCACTGATCGTCTATTCTGGCTCGGCTATATAGCCTGGCTCTATCCTTCAGCCAGTGCCAGTTGGCTATGGTTCCTGCTTGGATTCACATCTCTGCTTGGATTTCCCTGATATTCTGACCAGTTCAGCAAAGATAAGTCCTTGCTTGTTCTTTTGCTGTCCACATATTGTGGACTTAATCGTTCTGCACATTCTTTGTTTTTTCTTGTCCAGCTTGTCACTATGGATTTATTCAGTTAAGCTGGAAGCTCTGGGTTGCAGATTTACCCTCCACACCTTTAGTCAGGTGTGGAGATTTTTGTAAACTCTGTGGTGGATTTTTCTAGTTTTTAATACTGATCGCACAGTATTCTGTCCTGTTCTATCCATCTAGCTAGATTGGCCTCCTTTAGTATATCCTGGTTTCATTCTGCGTATGTCATTTCCCTCTTCACTCACAGTCAATATTTGTGGGGGGCTGCCTATCCTTTGGGAATTTTCTCTGAGGCAAGATAGCTTTCCTGTTTCCATCTTAGGGGTAGTTAGTCCTCCAGCTGTGATGAGGTGTCCAGGGAGTGACAGGAACATCCCACGGCTACTTCTAGTGTTGTGCTAAGCTCAGGAACTGCGGTTAGTACACGTACCACCTCCCCCAGAGCTCGTCCCATGTTGCTCCTAAACCACCAGTTCATAACAGTACAACTGGCCAAAAATGAATTAAATGCATCTCAAAAGAAGGAAAAAAAAGTTCTGAGCCATTTTTTTTTTCTGCAGTCTGTTTTGTCTTTTTTTTCCTCTTAATCTCTGGGTGGTTCAGGATTTTGGCGCTGGCATGGATGTTCAGGGTTTATTTTCTCTTGTGGATCAACTTGCTGCAAGAGTGCAGAGTATCCAAGATTATGTTGTCCAGACTCCGGCTTTAGAGCCTAGAATTCCTACTCCTGATTTGTTTTTTGGGGACAGATCCAAGTTTTTGAACTTTAAAAATAACTATTATTGTATGACGAACCAAACTCTGTGGATCATGCAGAAAAAAACCTTGTTGGCCCTGTGTCAGGGTCAGGAAGCTGCTGAATTATACTGCCAGAAGTTTAGAAAATGGTCTGTGCTCACTAAATGGAATGAGGAGGCTCTGGCAGCAATTTTCAGAAAGGGTCTTTC
The DNA here is from genome assembly GCF_051348905.1 of Ranitomeya variabilis. Taxonomy (NCBI): domain Eukaryota; kingdom Metazoa; phylum Chordata; class Amphibia; order Anura; family Dendrobatidae; genus Ranitomeya; species Ranitomeya variabilis. The sequence continues at coordinate 22,862,427 of NC_135236.1, read as the reverse complement.
TGAAGCCCTTAAAGATGTTATGGTGGGGTTCCCCACGCCTACTGGTTTGAGCGAATCTATGTCTCTAGCCATTCAGATTGATCGGCGCCTGTGCGAGAGCAAAGTCGTGCACCATATGGCAGTGTCCTCTGAACAGAGTCCTGAGCCTATGCAATGTGATAGGATTTTGACTAGAGTAGAACGGCAGGGATTCAGACGTCAGAATAGGCTGTGTTTTTACTATGGTGATTCTGCTCATGTTATTTCTGATTGCCCTAAGCGTATTAAGAGGGTTGCTAGGTCTGTTACCATCAGTACTGTACAGCCTAAATTTCTCTTATCTGTGACCCTGATTTGCTCATTGTCGTCCTTTTCTGTCATGGCATTTGTGGATTCAGGCCAAGAATAAACCTCAGTATTGGACTCAGCTGACCATGTGCATGGCTCCAGCACATCAGGAAGATTGCCCTATTCTGGTGTTGCATAATTTGCATGATGTTGTTGTACTGGGTTTTCCATGGTTACAGGTACATAATCCGGTGCTGGATTGGAAATCTATGTCTGTGACTAGTTGGGGTTGTCAAGGGGTACATAGTGACGTTCCTTTGATGTCAATCTCCTCTTCCCCCTCTTCTGAAGTTCCTGAGTTTTTGTCGGATTTCCAGGATGTATTTGATGAGCCCAAGTCCAGTTCCCTTCCTCCACATAGGGACTGTGATTGTGCTATTAATGTGATTCCTGGCTGTAAGTTCCCTAAGGGCCGACTTTTCAATCTGTTTGTGCCCGAGCATGCCGCCATGCGGAGTTATGTTAAGGAGTCTTTAGAGAAGGGGCATATTCGGCCATCTTCGTCACCACTGGGAGCGGGATTCTTTTTTGTTGCCAAGAAGGATTGCTCCTAGAGACCCTGTATTGATTATCGCCTTCTTAATAAGATCAATGTCAAATTCCAATACCCCTTACCTTTGCTTTCTGATTTGTTTGCTCAGATTAAGGGGCTGGTTGGTTTACTAAGATTGACCTTCGAGGGACATATAATCTTGTTCGTATTAAACAGGGTGACGAATGGAAAACTGCATTTAATACACCCGAAGGCCATTTTGATTACCTTGTGATGCATTTCGGGCTCTCAAATGCTCCTTCTGTATTTCAGTCCTTCAAGCATGATATTTTCCGCAATTATCTCGATAAATTCATGATTGTGTATTTGGATAGTATTTTGATTTTTTCTGATGATTAGGAGTCTCATGTGAAGCAGGTCAGGATGGTATTCCAGATCCTTCGTGATAATGCTTTATTTGTCAAGGGGTCTAAGTGCCTATTTGGAGTTCAGAAGGTCTCTTTTTTGGGGTTTATTTTTTCTCCCTCGTCTATAGAAATGGATCCTGTTAAGGTCCAAGCCATTCATGACTGGATTCAACCCGCATCTGTGAAGAGCCCACAGAAATTTTTGGGCTTTGCTAATTTTTATCGCCGTTTCATTGCCAACTTTTCCAGTGTGGTTAAGCCCCTGACCGATTTGACGAAGAAAGACGCTGATGTGACGAATTGGTCCTCTGCGGCTGTTGAGGCCTTTCAGGAGCTTAAACGCCAATTTACTTCTGCCCCTGTGTTGCGTCAGCCGGATGTTTCTCTTCCTTTTCAGGTTGAGGTTGACGTTTCTGAGATTGGGGCAGGGGCCGTTTTGTCTCAGAGGGGTTCTGATGGTTCTTTGATGAAACCGTGTGCTTTTTTTTCCAGAAAGTTTTCGCCTGCGGAGCGCAATTATGATGTCGGCAATCGGGAGTTGTTGGCTATGAAGTGGGCATTTGAGGAGTGGCGACATTGGCTTGAGGGAGCCAAGCACCGCATTGTGGTCTTGACCGATCATAAGAATCTGATTTACCTCGAGTCGGCCAAGCCGCTGAAACCTAGACAGGCTCGAAGGTCCCTCTTTTTCTCCCATTTTAATTTTGTGGTCTCGTATCTTCCGGGATCTAAGGATGTTAAGGCTGATGCCCTCTCTAGGAGTTTTTTGCCTGATTCTCCTGGAGTCCTTGTGCCGGTTGGCATTCTTAAGGAAGGGGTGATTCTTTCTGCCATCTCCCCTGATTTACGGCGGGTGCTTCAGGAATTTCAGGCTGATAAACCTGACCGCTGTCCAGTGGGGAAGCTGTTTGTTCCTGATAGATGAACAAGTAAGGTAATTTCTGAGGTTCATTGTTCGGGGTTGGCTGGTCATCCTGGGATTTTTGGTACCAGAGATTCGGTTGCTAGGTCCTTTTGGTGGCCTTCCTTGTCGCGGGATGTGCATTCTTTTGTGCAGTCTTGTGGGACTTGTGCCCGGGCCAAGCCTTTGCCGGCCCTGACTGGCCTTGGACGCATATTTCCATGGATTTTATTTTGGATCTTCCTGTTTCCCAGAAGATGTCTGTTATCTGGGTGGTTTGTGACCGGTTCTCTAAAATGGTCAATTTGGCACCTTTGCCTAAATTGCCTTCCTCCTCTGATTTGGTACCATTGTTTTTTCAGCATGTGGTTCATTTGCATGGCATTCCGGAGAATATTGTGTCTGACAGAGGTTCCCAGTTTGTTTCTAGGTTTTGGCGGGCCTTTTGTGCTAGGATGGGCATTGATTTGTCTTTTTCTTCGGCGTCCATCCTCAGACAAATGGCCAAACTGAGCGAACTAATCAAACCTTGGAAACCTATTTGAGATGCTTTGTATCTGCTGACCAGAATGATTGGGTGGCTTTCCTGCCGTTGGCCGAGTTTGGCCTTAATAATCGGGCTAGTTCGGCTACTTTGGTTTCGCCTTTCTTTTGTAATTTTGGTTTTCATCCTCGTTTTTCTTCGGGGCAGGTTGAGCCTTCTGATTGTCCTAGTGTGGATTCCGTGATGGACAGGTTACAGCAGATTTGGACTCATGTGGTAGACAATTTGACGTTGTCTCAGGAAAAGGCTCAACGTTTTGCTAACTGCCGTCGGTGTGTTGGTCCCTGGCTTTGGGTGGGGGATTTAGTCTGGTTATCTTCTCGTCATGTTCCTATGAAGGTTTCTTCCCCTAAGTTCAAGCCTTGGTTTATTGGTCCTTATAAGATTTCTGAGATTATCAATACAGTGTCTTTTCGTTTGGCCCTTCCAGCCTCTTTTGCCATCCATAATGTTTTTCATAGATCTTTGTTACGGAGATACGTGGTGCCCGTTGTTCCCTCTGTGGATCCTCCTGCCCCGGTGTTGGTTGAAGGGGAGTTGGAATATGTGGTGGAGAAAATTTTGGATTCTCGTTTTTCGAGGCGAAGGCTTCAGTATCCTGTCAAGTGGAAGGGTTATGGCCAGGAGGATAATTCTTGGGTTGTTGCCTCCGATGTCCATGCCGCCGATTTGGTTCGTGCTTTTCACTTGGCTCGTCCTGATCGGCCTGGGGGCTCTGGTGAGGGTTCAGTGACCCCTCCTCAAGGGGGGGGTACTGTTGTGAATTCCGCTCTTGGGCTCCCTCCGGTGGTTGTAAGTGGCACTTTTGTGAGTTCTGCTCTTGGGCTCCTTCCGGTGGTTTTAAGTGGTACTGCTGCTCCTTGGATTAGCAGTCTGCAGTTGCTTCCACTGATCGTCTATTCTGGCTCAGCTATATAGCCTGGCTCTATCCTTCAGCCAGTGCCAGTTGGCTATGGTTCCTGCTTGGATTCACATCTCTGCTTGGATTTCCCTGATATTCTAACCAGTTCAGCAAAGATAAGTCCTTGCTTGTTTTTTGCTGTCCACATATTGTGGACTTAATCGTTCTGCACATTCTTTGTTTTTTCTTGTCCAGCTTGTCACTATGGATTTATTCAGTTAAGCTGGAAGCTCTGGGTTGCAGATTTACCCTCCACACCTTTAGTCAGGTGTGGAGATTTTTGTAAACTCTGTGGTGGATTTTTCTAGTTTTTAATACTGATCGCACAGTATTCTGTCCTGTTCTATCCATCTAGCTAGATTGGCCTCCTTTAGTATATCCTGGTTTCATTCTGCGTATGTCATTTCCCTCTTCACTCACAGTCAATATTTGTGGGGGGCTGCCTATCCTTTGGGAATTTTCTCTGAGGCAAGATAGCTTTCCTGTTTCCATCTTAGGGGTAGTTAGTCCTCCGGCTGTGACGAGGTGTCTAGGGAGTGACAGGAACATCCCACGGCTACTTCTAGTGTTGTGCTAAGCTCAGGAACAGCGGTTAGTACAGGTACCACCTCCCCCAGAGCTCGTCGAATGTTGCTCCTAAACCACCAGTTCATAACATCTGCGCCCACGCACACGTGCCTTACTCCCTGCCTTCTTCATCTTGGTTGACTGATAAAGAAAAGCAGAAAAGTACTAACGGCTTAATGTGCTTATTCCTGAACAATTCCTAACAGGTTTAAGAAACACTAATTTTCTAAAGTGTGGACTAGACTTTAATATGACCTAATGTGGCCTACACAACTGTAAAGTGGTGTGTTTGGTGAACTTTATTATTTATTTATTTTTTTGGGCTGAACTGACTACAGGGCGAGCTGCACTCACACGGAGACCGTGCAGACAGCCGTAAACGGCGCTGCAAGGCCCAAAATACCTCCTCTACGTTATCCTATGTAGTGTTTTTCCACAATTTAGCTGGATACGGGTGGAAAGCCACTAATAGGAATTATTTGAAAAAATGGGCAGCGGGCTGCACTATTTGCAAAAAAGGACAATGTATTTTACGGTATGAGGCAGTGACGCACCCTGAGCTGGATACAACCGGCTGTGGCTGCACACAGACTACAGGGCGAGCTGCTCTCACACGGAGACCGTGCAGACAGCCGTAAACGGCACTGCAAGGCCCAAAAAACCTCCTCTACGTTATCCTATGTAGTGTTTTTCCACAATTTAGCTGGATACGGGTGGAAAGCCACTAATAGGAATTATTTGAAAAAATGTGCAGCGGGCTGCACTATTTGCAAAAAAGACAATGGAATGGTTAGAACAGTATGAGACAGTGAACCACCCTGAGCTGAATACAACCGGCTATGGCTGCACACAGACTAGAGAGCGGGCTGCACTCACACACAGAGACCTTGCAGATCGCTGTGAAAACAGCGCTGCAAGGCAAAAGCAAGTTGAACACACAGCAGTTGCTAAATTATCCTGGGAAAAGCACAAAGAAGCAAACCGCTATCTCAACTGGCCCTCAGTCAGAACACAGTGTCCTATGCCTAACTGAATTCACAGCAGAGTGAGCCAGAAAGAACGGCAGCATTTTTTATAGTGCATCATGACATCATTTCAGCAGCCAATCACAGCCTTGCCAGTAGTTACATGCCCACCATGCTGAACAGGATGTGCCCACACTTGTAATCATTCCTCATTGGATGAATTTGTGCTGTTTGAATTCTGGGAACTTCCGATTCCGGTATCCGATATGCGGTAAGTATCAGATCTCGGTATCGGAATTCCGATACCGCAAGTATCGGCCGATACCCGATACTTGCGGTATCGGAATGCTCAACTCTACTTGCTATGTCTCTGTCAGGATCCCACCCCTGACAGGGACCTCTGTCTGCAGCTCAGATGTTCCTCCTTCTCTCCCTGTCTGCCTGACAGGTCTTCTCTGGGTCTCACCCAGGCAGCTTTCTGACTAACTTCCTATCCGACCCCGAGTTTTACCCGAGTGTGAGGAGTGGCCTAATAGATAGAAACTTTTGCTCCCCCTGGTGGCCGGAGTGTGAAGTGTAGTATGTGACTGTGATACCTGGTCAGGTGAACTCTTTTAGTTCAATCAGACGTACCATCACTCCCCCTGGTGGAAGAGCAACAGTACTGCACGACCAGGACTCTGGGGCGCTGCACTCCCCCCTCCCCTTTAAATCCAGTACTCCCAGACTGGGAAAAGAACAACAACAATACATGTTAGCAAAAGACATGCACAATTTTTGAAATGCTGTAAACAATTAAATATAACAGTGCTTCCCTTTATGGGAGGTGAGAACACTTGAACGTTGCAAACAAAAACATATTTACATTGTGCTTAAGATTTTAAATAACACTTATTAATTAACTAACTATAAATAACTGTTATTACCCATACAGGTACAGTCATATGAAAAAGTTTGGGCACCCCTATTAATCTTAAGCTTAATGTTTTATAAAAATTGTTTTTTTTGCAACAGCTATTTCAGTTTCATTTATCTAATAACTGTTGGACACAGTAACGTTTCTGACTTGAAATGAGGTTTATTGTACTAACTGAAAATGTGCAATCTGCATTCAAACAAAATTTGACAGGTGCATAAGTATGGGCACCCTTATCATTTTCTTGTTTTAAATACTCCTACCTACTTTTTACTGACTTACTAAAGCACTTTTTTTGGTTTTGTAACCTCATTGAGCTTTGAACTTCATAGCTAGGTGTATGCAATCATGAGAAAAGCTACTTAAAGTGGCCACTTGCAAGTTGTTCTCCTGTTTGAATCTCCTCTGAAGAGTGGCATCATGGGCTCCTCAAAACAACTGTCAAATGATCTGAAAACAAAGATTATTCAACATAGTTGTTCAGGGGAAGGATACAAAAAGCTGTCTCAGAGATTTAACCTGTCAATTTCCACTGTGAGGAACATAGTAAGGAAATGGAAGAACAGAGGTACAGTTCTTGTTAAGGCCAGAAGTGACAGGCCAAGAAAAACATCAGAAAGGCAGAGAAGAAGAATGGTGAGATCAGTCAAGGACAATCCTCAGACCATTTCCAGAGAGCTGCAGCATCAACTTGCTGCAGATGGTGTCACTGTGCATCGGTCAACTATACAACGCACTGTGTTTTTTTGCCGCCATGCATAACGCCCTTTTGTATTACCAAACACCTCAATCTTGGTTTCATGAGTCCACAGGACCTTCTTCCAAAAAGAAATTGGCTTCTCCAAATGTGCTTTTGCATACCTCAGCCGACTCTGTTTTTGGCGTGCTTGCAGAAACGGCTTCTTTCGCATCACTCTCCCATACAGCTTCTCCTTGTGCAAAGTGCGTTGTATAGTTGACCGATGCACAGTGACTAATTACTAGCTAACTAACTACAAACTATTTCTATGTAAAACATTTAGAATTGAGTGTAAAACATTATCACTATTCAACTTTCTTAAGGCAACATTATCATGTTTTAGGCTAAGTGCAACAATTAAACATCCCCTTTAAGAGGGAACCAAGTCTCTTTGAGGTAGTGAAAACTATCAATTAGCAAGTCCATTTAAAGCAAGAACTTTTGCGCTGTAATCAGGAACAGTCTCTTCAAAAAGCTCTTCTTTTTGTAAAACCAGTAAAGGGCACCTTTAAGAAGGTGCAAACTATTTACAAGCAGTTTTTGAACCATTCACCGTCCATGATTCGGCAGTCTTTTAACGAAAGTAGAAAACTTGTGCAAAACTTAGAAACAATAGGGTCCCGGGTCAACAAAGGGATCCCTTTAAGAATTAAGCCTATATGGGTTTTAAGCAGCAAAACAGGAAAACAAACAGTTAACTATTTACAATCTCAGGTTTCCGAGGTTTATTCTTATAGTAGGTTGCAAGGCATCAGTCGGTAATGAACACTTCCTGACCGGGGAAGCTTCGGTTCCGTGTACTCGTCTGATGCGGTATCAGTGTCATTGGTTCGTCTCTCCGGTGCGGCCAGATCACCAGGAGTCTGGATTCGAATGTCAGTTTTGGTAGCAAGTTCAGTAGCGGCAATAATGCACACATTGGTGGTAGTGTTAGGACTTGTCAATTCAGAGTTAGTCTTAGTCATGGCAGTAGGTGACGCTGCTATGGGACCTATCAGCAGTCCTTCGGTCACCGGGGCAGGGTAAGCATTCTTACCTGCCACAGTGATGTCCTCGATGTCGGCTGGCTCTGCTAGTGGCAGCGTCCGTGACTGTGTTGGCAGCGGTTCCTGTAGCGATGTAGGGAGCGGTGGCGGTGATGAGGAATCCTCCGCAGGTGTCATCTGGTATGCGGCCCTGGTGGTTACTCACATCTGCAGGAGCTGGTCAATCAACTCCATTCCAGCCTGCAGGAAATCAGCATCAGCAGTGGAGGCCCGGTTATGGTGCCCCTCCGGGTAGCTGGGGGAGTTCTCTGCTCCGACCCCACGCTCTGGTCCTGGGCAGCTCGCCATGGCGTCCTCCACGTGGTTTTCTTCTTCGTCCTTTTCCCGCTCTCTCCTTCGTGGGCGGTTTCGCTTTCTTTGTCTCCGCCCGCCATTGAGAATCAGGAGGCGGATCTCGGCTGCTGACGGACACGTCCTCAAGGTACAGAAATATTTAGACTGGGCGGCCATTATTTTTCGTGCTTCTCAGTTCATTCACGCCCACAACTCCACGCCCTTCTTCTTCTCCTGCGCTCCTCGTGGCACGGTAATCGGGGCGGTTTTGGAGGGAATTTTGGCGGAAAATGGCAATACACAGTCTTTGCAATAAATCACACTTCAAGCACAGTTCTGACACAGTTCTTAGGCACACATGACCTGATTCTCAGGCTTAAGTAGATCCTGTTTGTGATGCCAAAGTCGAATCGCCCCCAGGCGCAGGGCAGTGGGGTACTTGGTACCGGGTCCCTCTCTGACTTGGTTCTGGGGATGTCACGGTGGCCCAACCCGGTCCGTGGCCCTGCTAAGGGGCGTCCAATTAAAGGTGTAGATGAAAGTTTGTCAAGTGTTCGTGACTAGGGTTGAGCGAAACGGGTCGGCCATTTTCAGAAGTCGCCGACTTTTGGCAAAGTCGGGTTTCATGAAACCCGACCCCTGTGTGGGGTCGGCCATGAGGTCGGCGATCTTCTGAATCTGGTATCGGAATTCCGATACCGAGTTCCGATATGTTTGCGATATCGGAAATCGGTATCGGAATCCACATTTAAGTGTAAAATAAAGAATTAAAATAAAAAATATTGATATACTCACCCTCTGACGCGCCCTGGTAGTAATTGGCATCTTCTGTTCCTAAGAATGGCGCTTGAAAGACCTTTTGATGACGTCACGGCTTGTGATTGGTCGCGGCCACCCACGTGACCGCTCAGCGACCAATCACAAGCCGTGACGTAATTCTCAGGTCCTAAATTCCTCATTCTAGGAATTTAGGACATGAGAATTATGTCACGGCTTGTGATTGGTCGCTGAGCGGTCACGTGGGCGGCCGCGACCAATCACAAGCCGTGACGTCATCGAAAGGTCCTTCACGCGCTCATTCTTAAGAAGGAAGGCTGCCGGAAAGAAGCCGAGGGTGAGTATATTCCTATTAGGTATATACTCACCCTCGGACGCGCCCTGCTTCTTTCCAGCAGCCTTCCTTCTTGTTTTTATAATTGTTTTTATGAAGAAGGCCTATTCCTACAGGTATTTTATAGAATGGTCAAATGTAGCAGCCAATAAACAAGCCACCTCTTAATTTACATTGGACTTATAACCAAATCATAATATATCTGATGTGGGCTGTAAATATCTACAAAGAGAATTCCTTGATATACACATATGTAGGGGTATAATGTGAACCATATTTCACCAAATATGTAATAAAATTTCATGAACCTATCCGGGTAATGTTTGGGTAGTCCATATAGACTACCATATTATATGGTCTTAATGTGGACTACCATATTATACGGTCTCAATGTCTACAATCTTAATCACAGACAGTTATGTACTATCAAGAAAATGTTGTATATACTATGAGGGAGGGGGGGAGGGGGAGAACCGTCCAAAAAAATTTTTTTTATTTAAATAAAAATCCATAAAACGGCGATCTCAATTTTTTTGCCCCATAAGTCGGGGCTAGAGATAAAGATACATAAAATACAGCAGTGGCTGGTATTTTATTCTAAGATCATACTAGATCATACTAGATCATATATATATTCTGTTTTATTGACTCAGTATTTCTAGAGGGCGAGACCCTACCCCCCAGCCTATCAAAAAGTTACCGTACACCTATCCAAATCCTGGGATTCATGTCTATTCACAGAAAGCAACTATAATTTAGTTGTTCATTCAGACCATGTGGAGAGCAAGTATTTAAACGAAATATCCACCTCGATTCCCTTTGGAGCAAAATTTTATCAAAATCCCCTCCCCTTCTTGGTGGTTTGACCTTCTCAATACCCATGAACTGGATGACCTTCAGATCCCCATTATGCAACCCATTCACATGTCTAGCCACAGATGTGTCTCTTTTATTGCGGATGTCGCCCAGATGCTCTCCTATCCTCCTCCTAAGTTCTCTTCCAGTTTTACCCACATAGGTTTTGCCGCACCTGCAAATCATACGGTAGATTACACCCTTCGTTTTGCAATTGATGAAATCTCTGATCTCAAAAGATTCCCCAATACCATCGAATCTTTTTCCCACACATATATGTTCGCAAGCTATACAAGTGCCACAGCGGTAGCATCCCTTTATTCTGGTTGGTAACCAGGTTTCCCTGGCCACAGGCGTAACAAAGTGGCTATGGACTAAACGGTTTCCTATTGTGCGACTCTTTCTGTAGGTGATGTGTGGTCTTTCACCCACAAAATCTCTTATATCCTCATCCATCTGAAGGATACCCCAATGCTCTTGAATTACCTGCTTAACCATCTGAGCCCCTTTATCAAAGGTGCAGATAAGTCGAGCTTTCCCATCCGGGTTCTCAATTCTTCTTCTGGGTATCAACAATCCCCTCCTATCTTGTTCGTTTGCATGTCTAAAGGCCTCTCTAAGTATAGAGTCAGGGTACCCTTTCATAAGGAATCTTTGACGCAAGTCATCTGCCTTGCCTTTGAAATCTTTTGCATTTGAACAGTTCCTTTTTAACCATAGGTACTGACCTTTAGGTATACCTTTTTTCAAGGAATAGGGGTGATGGCTCTCCCACTTCAGTAGGGAATTGGTAGAGGTCGGTTTTCGAAATATAGTCGTCTCTAAGCTGTCCCCGTTTTTTGATTTTGTGATTAGGACATCGAGGAAGGCCAGTTTCTTAGGGTCAATTTCATATGTGAATCTTAGACCCATCTCATTATAGTTCAATGAGTCAATGAACTCTTGGAACTCGGCCATGGTACCTCGCCACAAAATAAAAACATCATCTATGAACCTGACCCAGAGATCAATCTTACTTGTCAGGTGCACAGATTTCTCAGAAAAAACGATGGTGTCCTCCCACCAGCCCAGGAACAGGTTGGCGTAACTTGGCGCACAGGGGTTACCCATGGCCGTGCCCCTGAGCTGGTGGAGGACTTTACCATCAAAGGTGAAGAAATTATTCTGCAAAACAAACTCAAGGAGGGAGATTACGAAATCATTGTGAGGGATACACTGACGGCCTCTTGTCGCCAGAAAATGTTTCACACCACCAATCCCAAAGTTATGTGGGATAGACGAATAGAGTGCCTCAATATCAATGCTAGCTAAGAATATTTCTGGTTCCACATTGATATTGTCAAGTTTACTGAGGAGGTCAGCTGTATCCCTGACATATGATGGTAAGGAACTCACAAACGGTCTGAGTATCTCATCAAGATATGTGCCCACGTTGTGGCCCACACTACCAATACCTGATACGATAGGTCTGCCCCTAAGGGGACAGACCCCCTTATGCAATTTAGGAAGTGCATAAAATGTTGCGGCCACAACATGTTTCGGAAGAAGATAATCATATTCTTCCTGATTAATTAATTTATTACTCTTGGCTAGGGTTGAGCGACTTTCATTTTTTTAAGATCGAGTAGGGTTTTGGGAAACCCGATTTTGTCCAGAGTCGAGTCGAGTGCAGTCGGCCGATTATCGCTAAAAGTCGGGGATCGACCGAAACACGAAACCCAATGCAAGTCAATGGGGAAGCATAGTCGGCAGTGAGTGGAGGCCAGGAAAACACCTACAGTGCCCATTTTAATGCCAAAAACATCCATTCTTGTTTCTGAAGCTTGCCAATCTTAATTAACTGTATAATAATAGTTGGGCATAGGGAATTGGGGGAAAGTTGTGGGGGGAGTAGGGCTGGCTCAAGTTTTTCGTGGGCCCAGGAAATGCGGACTACGTCACGGCGGTGTTGCAGGGAAAGGTAAGTATTTAAAAGTTGCAAGTGCTGTAATCCTGAGCAAGCAGGGGGGGGCCCACTCGTTCGCATTGCCACTGGCACAGGGCCCCTCAAAGTACGGCGGTGTGTTTGCATGGCCACCAGCAGCGACACTTTTGCGTACTCTGAGGGGCCCTGTGCCAGTGACGTCGCCAACGAGTATGCCCCCCCACCTGATGAAGGAACCTGCACTTTCATCTGCACCTTCCTCTTTGTCCCTGTGTAAGGTGGTATAACATGCGGGAAGGGGAACCTTACTTTCAGCAGGGACAGATTCTGGCTGTGTAGAGTACAAGGGGAATGTAGTGGTCTAGGTCAATGTACCAGCAGACTCATTTAGCAGTGGCTGGGCAATGGGCAGGATGAGGAGGAAACAGATATAGGGCCAAAGAATAAAGTAGGCTACATGCAGTTCAAAATTGGTAACAGGACTAAACAGGCGGCATTGCTTTGTTCAGTGGAGTAGCAAACCCAAGAGCAGCAGACACTGTTTCAAGGGCCTAACCACACTAGTAGGCCAAATGCAGTTTAATATCTGATAGTATAGGGCGAAAGCCAGAATGTGGAAGCTCAGCTTTGTTCAGTTGAGGACAACACCAGGGAGGGGCAGACACCTTTAGTAGGCCGGAAAAGCCTATTGCATTTTTTAAAATGGTAATTTGGAGCAGAAGGTTGAAGCTCAGCTTTATTTAGTTGAGGGCAACACCAGGCAGGGGCACACAGACAGACACCTTTAGTAGGCCGGAAAAGCCTATTGCATTTTTTAAAATGGTAATTTGGAGCAGAAGGTTGAAGCTCAGCTTTATTTAGTTGAGGGCAACACCAGGCAGGGGCACACAGACAGACACCTTTAGTAGGCCGGAAAAGCCTATTGCATTTTTTAAAATGGTAATTTGGAGCAGAAGGTTGAAGCTCAGCTTTATTTAGTTGAGGGCAACACCAGGCAGGGGCACACAGACAGACACCTTTAGTAGGCCGGAAAAGCCTATTGCATTTTTTAAAATGGTAATTTGGAGCAGAAGGTTGAAGCTCAGCTTTATTTAGTTGAGGGCAACACCAGGCAGGGGCACACAGACAGACACCTTTAGTAGGCCGGAAAAGCCTATTGCATTTTTTAAAATGGTAATTTGGAGCAGAAGGTTGAAGCTCAGCTTTATTTAGTTGAGGGCAACACCAGGGAGGGGCACACAGACAGACACCTTTAGTAGGCCGGAAAAGCCTATTGCATTTTTTAAAATGGTAATTTGGAGCAGAAGGTTGAAGCTCAGCTTTATTTAGTTGAGGACAACACCAGGCAGGGGCACACAGACAGACACCTTTAGTAGGCCGGAAAAGCCTATTGCATTTTTTAAAATGGTAATTTGGAGCAGAAGGTTGAAGCTCAGCTTTATTTAGTTGAGGGCAACACCAGGGAGGGGCAGAAGCCGTTAGTAGGCCCTAACCACCATTTTTTTTTTTTTAAACCACTTAATGAGAGCCGGAAGGTTGAAGCTCAGCTTTATTTAGTTGAGGACAACACCAGGCAGGGGCACACAGACAGACACCTTTAGTAGGCCGGAAAAGCCTATTGCATTTTTTAAAATGGTAATTTGGAGCAGAAGGTTGAAGCTCAGCTTTATTTAGTTGAGGGCAACACCAGGCAGGGGCACACAGACAGACACCTTTAGTAGGCCGGAAAAGCCTATTGCATTTTTTAAAATGGTAATTTGGAGCAGAAGGTTGAAGCTCAGCTTTATTTAGTTGAGGGCAACACCAGGCAGGGGCACACAGACAGACACCTTTAGTAGGCCGGAAAAGCCTATTGCATTTTTTAAAATGGTAATTTGGAGCAGAAGGTTGAAGCTCAGCTTTATTTAGTTGAGGGCAACACCAGGCAGGGGCACACAGACAGACACCTTTAGTAGGCCGGAAAAGCCTATTGCATTTTTTAAAATGGTAATTTGGAGCAGAAGGTTGAAGCTCAGCTTTATTTAGTTGAGGGCAACACCAGGCAGGGGCACACAGACAGACACCTTTAGTAGGCCGGAAAAGCCTATTGCATTTTTTAAAATGGTAATTTGGAGCAGAAGGTTGAAGCTTAGCTTTATTTAGTTGAGGGCAACACCAGGGAGGGGCAGAAGCCGTTAGTAGGCCCTAACCACCATTTTTTTTTTTTAAAACCACTTAATGAGAGCCGGAAGGTTGAAGCTCAGCTTTATTTAGTTGAGGACAACACCAGGCAGGGGCACACAGACAGACACCTTTAGTAGGCCGGAAAAGCCTATTGCATTTTTTAAAATGGTAATTTGGAGCAGAAGGTTGAAGCTCAGCTTTATTTAGTTGAGGGCAACACCAGGCAGGGGCACACAGACAGACACCTTTAGTAGGCCGGAAAAGCCTATTGCATTTTTTAAAATGGTAATTTGGAGCAGAAGGTTGAAGCTCAGCTTTATTTAGTTGAGGGCAACACCAGGCAGGGGCACACAGACAGACACCTTTAGTAGGCCGGAAAAGCCTATTGCATTTTTTAAAATGGTAATTTGGAGCAGAAGGTTGAAGCTTAGCTTTATTTAGTTGAGGGCAACAACAGGGAGGGGCAGAAGCCGTTAGTAGGCCCTAACCACCATTTTTTTTTTTTAAAACCACTTAATGAGAGCCGGAAGGTTGAAGCTCAGCTTTATTTAGTTGAGGACAACACCAGGCAGGGGCACACAGACAGACACCTTTAGTAGGCCGGAAAAGCCTATTGCATTTTTTAAAATGGTAATTTGGAGCAGAAGGTTGAAGCTCAGCTTTATTTAGTTGAGGGCAACACCAGGCAGGGGCACACAGACAGACACCTTTAGTAGGCCGGAAAAGCCTATTGCATTTTTTAAAATGGTAATTTGGAGCAGAAGGTTGAAGCTCAGCTTTATTTAGTTGAGGGCAACACCAGGCAGGGGCACACAGACAGACACCTTTAGTAGGCCGGAAAAGCCTATTGCATTTTTTAAAATGGTAGTTTGGAGCAGAAGGTTGAAGCTCAGCTTTATTTAGTTGAGGGCAACACCAGGCAGGGGCACACAGACAGACACCTTTAGTAGGCCGGAAAAGCCTATTGCATTTTTTAAAATGGTAATTTGGAGCAGAAGGTTGAAGCTCAGCTTTATTTAGTTGAGGGCAACACCAGGCAGGGGCACACAGACAGACACCTTTAGTAGGCCGGAAAAGCCTATTGCATTTTTTAAAATGGTAATTTGGAGCAGAAGGTTGAAGCTCAGCTTTATTTAGTTGAGGGCAACACCAGGGAGGGGCAGAAGCCGTTAGTAGGCCCTAACCACCATTTTTTTTTTTTAAAACCACTTAATGAGAGCCGGAAGGTTGAAGCTCAGCTTTATTTAGTTGAGGACAACACCAGGCAGGGGCACACAGACAGACACCTTTAGTAGGCCGGAAAAGCCTATTGCATTTTTTAAAATGGTAATTTGGAGCAGAAGGTTGAAGCTCAGCTTTATTTAGTTGAGGGCAACACCAGGCAGGGGCACACAGACAGACACCTTTAGTAGGCCGGAAAAGCCTATTGCATTTTTTAAAATGGTAATTTGGAGCAGAAGGTTGAAGCTCAGCTTTATTTAGTTGAGGGCAACACCAGGCAAGGGCACACAGACAGTCACCTTTAGTAGGCCGGAAAAGCCTATTGCATTTTTTAAAATGGTAATTTGGAGCAGAAGGTTGAAGCTCAGCTTTATTTAGTTGAGGGCAACACCAGGCAGGGGCACACAGACAGACACCTTTAGTAGGCCGGAAAAGCCTATTGCATTTTTTAAAATGGTAATTTGGAGCAGAAGGTTGAAGCTCAGCTTTATTTAGTTGAGGGCAACACCAGGGAGGGGCAGAAGCCGTTAGTAGGCCCTAACCACCATTTTTTTTTTTTAAAACCACTTAATGAGAGCCGGAAGGTTGAAGCTCAGCTTTATTTAGTTGAGGACAACACCAGGCAGGGGCACACAGACAGACACCTTTAGTAGGCCGGAAAAGCCTATTGCATTTTTTAAAATGGTAATTTGGAGCAGAAGGTTGAAGCTCAGCTTTATTTAGTTGAGGGCAACACCAGGCAGGGGCACACAGACAGACACCTTTAGTAGGCCGGAAAAGCCTATTGCATTTTTTAAAATGGTAATTTGGAGCAGAAGGTTGAAGCTCAGCTTTATTTAGTTGAGGGCAACACCAGGGAGGGGCAGAAGCCGTTAGTAGGCCCTAACCACCATTTTTTTTTTTTAAAACCACTTAATGAGAGCCGGAAGGTTGAAGCTCAGCTTTATTTAGTTGAGGACAACACCAGGCAGGGGCACACAGACAGACACCTTTAGTAGGCCGGAAAAGCCTATTGCATTTTTTAAAATGGTAATTTGGAGCAGAAGGTTGAAGCTCAGCTTTATTTAGTTGAGGGCAACACCAGGCAGGGGCACACAGACAGACACCTTTAGTAGGCCGGAAAAGCCTATTGCATTTTTTAAAATGGTAATTTGGAGCAGAAGGTTGAAGCTCAGCTTTATTTAGTTGAGGACAACACCAGGCAGGGGCACACAGACAGACACCTTTAGTAGGCCGGAAAAGCCTATTGCATTTTTTAAAATGGTAATTTGGAGCAGAAGGTTGAAGCTCAGCTTTATTTAGTTGAGGGCAACACCAGGGAGGGGCAGAAGCCGTTAGTAGGCCCTAACCACCATTTTTTTTTTTTAAAACCACTTAATGAGAGCCGGAAGGTTGAAGCTCAGCTTTATTTAGTTGAGGACAACACCAGGCAGGGGCACACAGACAGACACCTTTAGTAGGCCGGAAAAGCCTATTGCATTTTTTAAAATGGTAATTTGGAGCAGAAGGTTGAAGCTCAGCTTTATTTAGTTGAGGGCAACACCAGGGAGGGGCAGAAGCCGTTAGTAGGCCCTAACCACCATTTTTTTTTTTTAAAACCACTTAATGAGAGCCGGAAGGTTGAAGCTCAGCTTTATTTAGTTGAGGACAACACCAGGCAGGGGCACACAGACAGACACCTTTAGTAGGCCGGAAAAGCCTATTGCATTTTTTAAAATGGTAATTTGGAGCAGAAGGTTGAAGCTCAGCTTTATTTAGTTGAGGACAACACCAGGCAGGGGCACACAGACAGACACCTTTAGTAGGCCGGAAAAGCCTATTGCATTTTTTAAAATGGTAATTTGGAGCAGAAGGTTGAAGCTCAGCTTTATTTAGTTGAGGGCAACACCAGGGAGGGGCAGAAGCCGTTAGTAGGCCCTAACCAAAGTTGAAGGCCAAATGCAGTTTAATTTCTGATACTATAGGCCGAAAGCCAGAAGGTGGAAGCTCCGATTTAGACAGTGGAGGAAAATTTGAATTAGGGACTGCAGACAGACTTAGTAGGCTGTCCCCTGTGGACCATGCATCCACCACATTAACCCATTGCGCCGTAATGGACACGTAATCTTCCGTGGCCATGCCTACAGGTCCATGCGTCTGTTGTCAGGTGCACCTTTGTACTCACAGATTGCCAGAGTGCATGGACAATGCGGTCTTCTACATGCTGGTGGAGGGTTGGGATGGCTTTTCTCGCAAAAGAAGTGTCGACTGGTTAGCTTGTAGCGTGGTACAGCGTAGTCCATCATGGCCTTATTAATAGTAAATAAAATATATAACTAGGCTCTATGAACTTTTAAATAGGTTCCAGGGGTACACGGGCAGCATTGGTGTGGTCAGTGGAGGAGTATTGCAAGTAGGGGCTGCAGACAGGCTATCAAAGGCCTAAAATAACAAACAGTAGGCAGTCATGGCAGTTTTACATCGGTTACATGGATACACAGGCAGGCACTCCAGGCAGCATTGTGGTCAGTGGAGGAGTATTGCAAGTAGGGGCCGCAGACAGGCTATCAAAGGCCTAAAATAACAAACAATAGGCTCATTGCAGTTTTACAGCGGTTACATGGATAGACGGGCAGGCAGCTTGGTGGTGAGTGGAGGAGTATTTAAAGTAGGGACCGCAGACAGGCTATCAAAGGCCTAACATAACAAACAATAGGCTCATGGCAGTTTTACAGCGGTTACATGGATACACGGGCAGGCAGCTTGGTGGTCAGTGGAGGAGTATTTAAAGTAGGGACCGCAGACAGGCTTCAAAGGCCTAACATAAGAAAATGGGCTGGCTGTAGGCACTTTATAATTGGTTCCAGGGGTACACGGGCAGCAGTGGTCTGGCCAGTGGAGGACTAGTGGAAGGAGGGACCGCAGACAGGCTTCAAAGGCCTAACATAAAAAAATGGGCTGGCTGTAGGCACTTTATAATTGGTTCCAGGGGTACACGGGCAGCAGTGGTCTGGTCAGTGGAGGACTAGTGGAAGGAGGGACCGCAGACAGGCTTCAAAGGCCTAAAATAACAAACAATAGGCTCATGGCAGTTTTACAGCGGTTACATGGATACACGGGCAGGCAGCTTGGTGGTGAGTGGAGGAGTATTTAAAGTAGGGACCGCAGACAGGCTATCAAAGGCCTAACATAACAAACAATAGGCTCATGGCAGTTTTACAGCGGTTACATGGATACACGGGCAGGCAGCTTGGTGGTCAGTGGAGGAGTATTTAAAGTAGGGACCGCAGACAGGCTTCAAAGGCCTAACATAAGAAAATGGGCTGGCTGTAGGCACTTTATAATTGGTTCCAGGGGTACACGGGCAGCAGTGGTCTGGCCAGTGGAGGACTAGTGGAAGGAGGGACCGCAGACAGGCTTCAAAGGCCTAACATAAAAAAATGGGCTGGCTGTAGGCACTTTATAATTGGTTCCAGGGGTACACGGGCAGCAGTGGTCTGGTCAGTGGAGGACTAGTGGAAGGAGGGACCGCAGACAGGCTTCAAAGGCCTAAAATAACAAACAATAGGCTCATGGCAGTTTTACAGCGGTTACATGGATACACGGGCAGGCAGCTTGGTGGTGAGTGGAGGAGTATTTAAAGTAGGGACCGCAGACAGGCTATCAAAGGCCTAACATAACAAACAATAGGCTCATGGCAGTTTTACAGCGGTTACATGGATACACGGGCAGGCAGCTTGGTGGTCAGTGGAGGAGTATTTAAAGTAGGGACCGCAGACAGGCTTCAAAGGCCTAACATAAGAAAATGGGCTGGCTGTAGGCACTTTATAATTGGTTCCAGGGGTACACGGGCAGCAGTGGTCTGGTCAGTGGAGGACTAGTGGAAGGAGGGACCGCAGACAGGCTTCAAAGGCCTAAAATAACAAACAATAGGCTCATGGCAGTTTTACAGCGGTTACATGGATACACGGGCAGGCAGCTTGGTGGTGAGTGGAGGAGTATTTAAAGTAGGGACCGCAGACAGGCTATCAAAGGCCTAACATAACAAACAATAGGCTCATGGCAGTTTTACAGCGGTTACATGGATACACGGGCAGGCAGCTTGGTGGTCAGTGGAGGAGTATTTAAAGTAGGGACCGCAGACAGGCTTCAAAGGCCTAACATAAGAAAATGGGCTGGCTGTAGGCACTTTATAATTGGTTCCAGGGGTACACGGGCAGCAGTGGTCTGGTCAGTGGAGGACTAGTGGAAGGAGGGACCGCAGACAGGCTTCAAAGGCCTAAAATAACAAACAATAGGCTCATGGCAGTTTTACAGCGGTTACATGGATACACGGGCAGGCAGCTTGGTGGTGAGTGGAGGAGTATTTAAAGTAGGGACCGCAGACAGGCTATCAAAGGCCTAACATAACAAACAATAGGCTCATGGCAGTTTTACAGCGGTTACATGGATACACGGGCAGGCAGCTTGGTGGTCAGTGGAGGAGTATTTAAAGTAGGGACCGCAGACAGGCTTCAAAGGCCTAACATAAGAAAATGGGCTGGCTGTAGGCACTTTATAATTGGTTCCAGGGGTACACGGGCAGCAGTGGTCTGGTCAGTGGAGGACTAGTGGAAGGAGGGACCGCAGACAGGCTTCAAAGGCCTAAAATAACAAACAATAGGCTCATGGCAGTTTTACAGCGGTTACATGGATACACGGGCAGGCAGCTTGGTGGTGAGTGGAGGAGTATTTAAAGTAGGGACCGCAGACAGGCTATCAAAGGCCTAACATAACAAACAATAGGCTCATGGCAGTTTTACAGCGGTTACATGGATACACGGGCAGGCAGCTTGGTGGTCAGTGGAGGAGTATTTAAAGTAGGGACCGCAGACAGGCTTCAAAGGCCTAACATAAGAAAATGGGCTGGCTGTAGGCACTTTATAATTGGTTCCAGGGGTACACGGGCAGCAGTGGTCTGGTCAGTGGAGGACTAGTGGAAGGAGGGACCGCAGACAGGCTTCAAAGGCCTAAAATAACAAACAATAGGCTCATGGCAGTTTTACAGCGGTTACATGGATACACGGGCAGGCAGCTTGGTGGTGAGTGGAGGAGTAGTGCAAGGAGTGTCTGTCCCAGTACTCCCAAAATATAAATAGATGTTAATGTCTCGCAAAACAACCAAAACAAAAAAAAAGGTGGCATACTTAGGTACAGGGGTGGGCTCATCTGCTGAGTTTCTGACATAGTAATTTGGCAGTAACTATTTAATGGTGCCAATATAGGACACAGACACAGACTACTTTAAGTTGCATCGTAGATGTCTACAAATTTGTATTGTCAGTGCCAGACATTGAATGATGTCAGCGAATAGACTAAAGATTGGTGGAGCTGTGCGACATAATTTTGCATGTGGTAGAGCACATTTTGAGCTGGGGTAGGGGGGAACTCTCTAGAGGCCGGCGGGACCGCCCCAGGGCCCCTCATGTTACAACGGTGTGTCTGACGTTGGGTGTGCACCACCACCGCCAGAGACACTACATTGTACTATGAGGGACCCAGTAGCAATGCCGTCAACCAAAAGCGAGCACACCCACCTCTTCAGACAAACAGCAGTCTCACGGGTGCTTGCGCCAAGTCGCGATACCACGGCCCCGTGTGGGGAGTTTGGCCATTTAGGGAGGTGTAAACATGTCGTATGCTGTACAATCAGCTGCAGCAAATTAGACATTAGAAAAGTAATTCACAGGCAAGAGCCTTTCATAGGAAAGCTAGGTGTCGGCCGGGCAAGGTGGGGCAAAAGATTTCGAAATCCAGTTGTGGTTCATTTTAATGAATGTTAGATCGTCAACATTTTGGGTAGCCAGACGAGTCCTTTTTTCGGTTAATATTGAACCTGCAGCACTGAATACTCTTTCTGATAGGACACTTGCTGCCGGGCAAGCAAGCTCCTGCAATGCATATTCTGCCAATTCTGGCCAGGTGTCTAATTTGGAGGCCCAGTAATCAAATGGGAATGACGGTTGAGGGAGAACATCGATAAGGGATGAAAAATAGTTAGTAACCATACTGGACAAATGTTGTCTCCTGTCACTTTCAATTGATGCAGCAGTACCTGTCCTGTCTGCGGTCATAGCAAAATCACTCCACAACCTGGTCAGAAAACCCCTCTGTCCAACGCCACTTCTGATGTGTGCACCCCTAACACTCCTAGTCTGCTGCCCCCTGGAGCTCGTGTGAGAACGATCACGTGCGCTGTGTGCTGGGAATGCCTGAAGCAAACGGTCAACAAGAGTTGATTGTTTGGTTGCTAATATTAGTTCCAAGTTCTCATGTGGCATAATATTTTGCAATTTGCCTTTATAGCGTGGATCAAGGAGGCAGGCCAACCAGTAATCGTCATCGTTCATCATTTTCGTAATGCGTGTGTCCCTTTTTAGGATACGTAAGGCATAATCCGCCATGTGGGCCAAAGTTCCAGTTGTAAAATCTCCGGTTGTGATTGGTTGAGGGGCAGTTGCAGGCAAATCTACGTCACTTGTGTCCCTCAAAAAACCAGAACCCGGCCGTGACACGCAACCAATTTCCTGTGCCCCCGGGAAAGGTTCGGCATTAAAAATATACTCATCCCCATCATCCTCCTCGTCCTCCACCTCCTCTTCGCCCGCTACCTCGTCCTGTACACTGCCCTGACCAGACAATGGCTGACTGTCATCAAGGCTTTCCTCTTCCTCTGGTGCAGACGCCTGCTCCTTTATGTGCGTCAAACTTTGCATCAGCAGACGCATTAGGGGGATGCTCATGCTTATTACGGCGTTGTCTGCACTAACCAGCCGTGTGCATTCCTCAAAACACTGAAGGACTTGACACATGTCTTGTATCTTAGACCACTGCACACCTGACAACTCCATGTCTGCCATCCTACTGCCTGCCCGTGTATCCTCCCACAAATAAATAACAGCACGCCTCTGTTCGCACAGTCTCTGAAGCATGTGCAGTGTTGAGTTCCACCTTGTTGCAACGTCTATGATTAGGCGATGCTGGGGAAGGTTCAAAGACCGCTGATAGGTCTGCATACGGCTGGCGTGTACAGGCGAACATCGGATATGTGAGCAAAGTGCACGCACTTTGAGGAGCAGGTCGGAGAACCCAGGATAAGTTTTCAATAAGCACTGCACCACCAGGTTTAAGGTGTGAGCCAGGCAAGGAATGTGTTTCAGTTGGGAAAGGGAGATGGCAGCCATGAAATTCCTTCCGTTATCACTCACTACCTTGCCTGCCTCAAGATCTACTGTGCCCAGCCACGACTGTGTTTCTTGTTGCAAGAACTCGGACAGAACTTCCGCGGTGTGTCTGTTGTCGCCCAAGCACTTCATAGCCAATACAGCCTGCTGACGCTTGGCAGTAGCTGGCCCATAATGGGACAACTGGTGTGCAACAGTGTCATCTGCCGATGGAGTGGTTGGCAGACTGCGTTCTGTGGAAGAGCTGTAGCTTCTGCAGGAGGACGAGGAGGAGGAGGAGGAGGGGGTGCGAACGCCTACAGCCAACTGTTTCCTAGACCGTGGGCTAGGCACAACTGTCCCTAAATTGATGTCGCCTGTGGACCCTGCATCCACCACATTCACCCAGTGTGCCGTGATGGACACATAACGTCCCTGGCCATGCCTACTGGTCCATGCATCTGTAGTCAGGTGCACCTTTGTACTCACAGATTGCCTGAGTGCATGGACGATGCGCTGTTTAACATGCTGGTGCAGGGCTGGGATGGCTTTTCTGGAAAAAAAGTGTCGACTGGGTAGCTCGTATCGTGGTTCAGCGTACTCCATCAGGGCTTTGAAAGCTTCGCTTTCAACTAACCGGTAGGGCATCATCTCTAACGAGATTAGTCTAGCTATGTGGGCGTTAAAACACTGTGTACGCGGATGCGAGGATAAGTACTTCCTTTTTCTAACCAGAGTCTCATGTAGGGTGAGCTGGACTGGAGAGCTGGAGATCGTGGAACTTTCGGGTGTGCCGGTGTACATGGCAGACTGAGAGACGGTTGGAGACGGTATTGTTTCCGCCGGTGCCCTAGATGCAATATTTCCTCCTACAAAACTGGTGATTCCCTGACCCTGACTGCTTTTGGCTGGCAAAGAAACCTGCACAGATACTGCCGGTGGTGCGGAAAATGGTGGCCTTACAGTGACGGAAGGGATGTTGCGTTGCTGACTAGCTTCATTGGCCGAGGGTGCTACAACCTTGAGGGACGTTTGGTAGTTAGTCCAGGCTTGAAAATGCATGGTGGTTAAGTGTCTATGCATGCAACTAGTATTTAGACTTTTCAGATTCTGACCTCTGCTTAAGCTAGTTGAACATTTTTGACAGATGACTTTGCGCTGATCAGTTGGATGTTGTTTAAAAAAATGCCAGATTGCACTCTTCCTAGACTCGGATCCCTTTTCAGGGATTGCAGACTGAGCTTTAACCGGATGGCAACGCTGTGCTCCAACAGGTTTTGGCTTTGACACGCGTTTTGGGCCAGATACGGGCCCGGCAGATGGAACCTGTTGCGATGTTGATGCCTGCTGCGGCCCCTCCTCCACCTCCGCTTCTGAACTACTGCCGCCTGCACCCTGTTCCCCCAATGGCTGCCAATCGGGGTCAATAACTGGGTCATCTATTACCTCCTCTTCGAGCTCGTGTGCAACTTCGTCTGTGTCACTGTGTCGGTCGGTGGTATAGCGTTCGTGGCGGGGCAACATAGTCTCATCAGGGTCTGATTGTGGATCTGTACCCTGAGAGGGCAATGTGGTGGTCTGAGTCAAAGGAGCAGCATAGTACTCTGGCTGTGGCTGTGCATCAGTGCACTCCATGTCAGAATATACTTGTAATGGGCATGGCCTGTTAAATGTTTCACTTTCTAAGCCAGGGACGGTATGTGTAAATAGCTCCATGGAGTGACCCGTTGTGTCGCCTGCTGCATCCTTCTCTCTTGTTGTAGTTTTTGCTGAGGAGGACAAGGAAGCGACTTGTCCCTGACCGTGAACATCCACAAGCGACGCGCTGCTTTTACATTTACCAGTTTCGGAAGAGGAGGCAAAAGAGCTAGAGGCTGAGTCTGCAATGTAAGCCAAAACTTGCTGTTGCTGCTCCGCCTTTAAAAGCGGTTTTCCTACTCCCAGAAAAGAGAGCGTTCGAGGCCTTGTGTAGCCTGACGACGAAACTGGCTCCACAGCTCCAGACTTAGGTGGAATATTTTTATCCCCACGACCACCTGATGCTCCACTACCACTACCATCATTACCAGCTGACAATGAACGCCCACGACGACCTCTTGCACCAGACTTCCTCATTGTTTTAAAATCTTAACCAAAGTAACTTTATTTGTTGCTGTCAAACAACTTACACGGTGAGCTATAACTTAAGTATGATTTCAATATCCCTTAACAGGTTGGTGAGACCACAAGGAAAATCAGGCACAATGTTACACACTCTGTTTTCTGTGGCACAAAATCACAGAGATGACACACACGCAGGACTGTCACTCAAGCACTAATGTCAATATTAATCTCCCACCTAATTTATTTTATTTTTTTTCTCAGGGAGACTTTAGAAACCAAATAATATTAAAAAAAAAAAAAAAAAAAGGCTTTCTATGGCCCACAATTAGAGAGAGAGAGGTGGCACACCCAGGAGTCAAGACTGGCGCACAAGCTGAAAGGGCAATATTACTCTCCCACTGTTTTTTTAAGTTTTTTTTTATTTCAGGGAGACTTTAGAAACCAAATAATATAAAAAAAAAAATTAAAAAAAAAAAAAATAGGCTTTCTATAGCCCACTGAATGAGAGAGAGAGGTGGCACACCCAGGAGTCAAGACTGGCACACAAGCTGAAAGGGCAATATTACTCTCCCACTGTTTTTTTATGTATTTTTTGTTTTTTAAGGGAGACTTTAGAAACCCAATAATATTTTAAAAAAAAAATAAATAGGCTTTCTATGGCCCACTGAATGAGAGGGAGAGAGGTGGCACACCCAGGAGTCAAGACTGGCACACAAGCTGAAAGGGCAATATTACTCTCCCACTGTTTTTTTATGTATTTTTTGTTTTTTAAGGGAGACTTTAGAAACCCAATAATATTTAAAAAAAAAAATAAATAGGCTTTCTATGGCCCACTGAATGAGAGGGAGAGAGGTGGCACACCCAGGAGTCAAGCCTGGCACACAAGCTGAAAGGGCAATATTACTCTCCCACTGTTTTTTTATGTATTTTTTGTTTTTTAAGGGAGACTTTAGAAACCCAATAATATTTTAAAAAAAAAATAAATAGGCTTTCTATGGCCCACTGAATGAGAGGGAGAGAGGTGGCACACCCAGGAGTCAAGACTGGCACACAAGCTGAAAGGGCAATATTACTCTCCCACTGTTTTTTGTATGTTTTTTTTTTTTTTTTCAGGGAGACTTTAGAAACCAAATAATAAGAAAAAAAATAAATAAATAAATAGGCTTTCTATAGCCCACTGAATGAGAGATAGCACACACAGCAGTGGCACACAAGCCCTGACTGAGGCCAATATTTTTCTCCCACTGATTGATGTAGTGTTTTTGTGTTGAGGTAGATTTTAGAACACAAATCAAGGAAAAAAAAAAATGCTTTCTATGGCCCACTGAATGAGAGAGAGGTGGCACACCCAGGAGTCAAGACTGGCACACAAGCTGAAAGGGCAATATTACTCTCCCACTGTTTTTTTATGTATTTTTTGTTTTTTAAGGGAGACTTTAGAAACCCAATAATATTTTTTTAAAAAAATAAATAGGCTTTCTATGGCCCACTGAATGAGAGGGAGAGAGGTGGCACACCCAGGAGTCAAGACTGGCACACAAGCTGAAAGGGCAATATTACTCTCCCACTGTTTTTTTATGTATTTT
This sequence comes from Ranitomeya variabilis, assembly GCF_051348905.1. Classification (NCBI taxonomy): domain Eukaryota; kingdom Metazoa; phylum Chordata; class Amphibia; order Anura; family Dendrobatidae; genus Ranitomeya; species Ranitomeya variabilis. Next base: position 22,836,204 of record NC_135236.1, on the reverse strand, counting down.
TTGTTTTTTAAGGGAGACTTTAGAAACCCAATAATATTTTAAAAAAAAAATAAATAGGCTTTCTATGGCCCACTGAATGAGAGGGAGAGAGGTGGCACACCCAGGAGTCAAGCCTGGCACACAAGCTGAAAGGGCAATATTACTCTCCCACTGTTTTTTTATGTATTTTTTGTTTTTTAAGGGAGACTTTAGAAACCCAATAATATTTAAAAAAAAAAATAAATAGGCTTTCTATGGCCCACTGAATGAGAGGGAGAGAGGTGGCACACCCAGGAGTCAAGACTGGCACACAAGCTGAAAGGGCAATATTACTCTCCCACTGTTTTTTGTATGTTTTTTTTTTTTTTTTCAGGGAGACTTTAGAAACCAAATAATAAGAAAAAAAATAAATAAATAAATAGGCTTTCTATAGCCCACTGAATGAGAGATAGCACACACAGCAGTGGCACACAAGCCCTGACTGAGGCCAATATTTTTCTCCCACTGATTGATGTAGTGTTTTTGTGTTGAGGTAGATTTTAGAACACAAATCAAGGAAAAAAAAAAAAATGCTTTCTATGGCCCACTGAATGAGAGAGAGGTGGCACACCCAGGAGTCAAGACTGGCACACAAGCTGAAAGGGCAATATTACTCTCCCACTGTTTTTTTATGTATTTTTTGTTTTTTAAGGGAGACTTTAGAAACCCAATAATATTTAAAAAAATAAATAAATAGGCTTTCTATGGCCCACTGAATGAAAGGGAGAGAGGTGGCACACCCAGGAGTCAAGACTGGCACACAAGCTGAAAGGGCAATATTACTCTCCCACTGTTTTTTGTATGTTTTTTTTTTTTTTTTCAGGGAGACTTTAGAAACCAAATAATATTAAAAAAAACAAAAAAAAAATAGCCTTTCTATGGCCCACTGAATGAGAGGGAGAGAGGTGGCACACCCAGGAGTCAAGACTGGCACACAAGCTGAAAGGGCAATATTACTCTCCCACTGTTTTTTTATGTATTTTTTGTTTTTTAAGGGAGACTTTAGAAACCCAATAATATTTTTTAAAAAAAATAAATAGGCTTTCTATGGCCCACTGAATGAAAGGGAGAGAGGTGGCACACCCAGGAGTCAAGACTGGCACACAAGCTGAAAGGGCAATATTACTCTCCCACTGTTTTTTGTATGTTTTTTTTTTTTTTTCAGGGAGACTTTAGAAACCAAATAATAAGAAAAAAAATAAATAAATAAATAGGCTTTCTATAGCCCACTGAATGAGAGATAGCACACACAGCAGTGGCACACAAGCCCTGACTGAGGCCAATATTTTTCTCCCACTGATTGATGTAGTGTTTTTGTGTTGAGGTAGATTTTAGAACACAAATCAAGGAAAAAAAAAAATGCTTTCTATGGCCCACTGAATGAGAGAGAGGTGGCACACCCAGGAGTCAAGACTGGCACACAAGCTGAAAGGGCAATATTACTCTCCCACTGTTTTTTTATGTATTTTTTGTTTTTTAAGGGAGACTTTAGAAACCCAATAATATTTTAAAAAAAAAATAAATAGGCTTTCTATGGCCCACTGAATGAGAGGGAGAGAGGTGGCACACCCAGGAGTCAAGCCTGGCACACAAGCTGAAAGGGCAATATTACTCTCCCACTGTTTTTTTATGTATTTTTTGTTTTTTAAGGGAGACTTTAGAAACCCAATAATATTTAAAAAAAAAAAAAAATAGGCTTTCTATGGCCCACTGAATGAGAGGGAGAGAGGTGGCACACCCAGGAGTCAAGCCTGGCACACAAGCTGAAAGGGCAATATTACTCTCCCACTGTTTTTTTATGTATTTTTTGTTTTTTAAGGGAGACTTTAGAAACCCAATAATATTTAAAAAAAAAATAAATAGGCTTTCTATGGCCCACTGAATGAAAGGGAGAGAGGTGGCACACCCAGGAGTCAAGACTGGCACACAAGCTGAAAGGGCAATATTACTCTCCCACTGTTTTTTGTATGTTTTTTTTTTTTTTTTCAGGGAGACTTTAGAAACCAAATAATATTAAAAAAACCAAAAAAAAAATAGCCTTTCTATGGCCCACTGAATGAGAGAGAGAGGTGGCACACCCAGGAGTAAAGACTGGCACACAAGCTGAAAGGGCAATATTACTCTCCCACTGTTTTTTTATGTATTTTTTGTTTTTTAAGGGAGACTTTAGAAACCCAATAATATTTTTTTTAAAAAATAAATAGGCTTTCTATGGCCCACTGAATAAGAGGGAGAGAGGTGGCACACCCAGGAGTCAAGACTGGCACACAAGCTGAAAGGGCAATATTACTCTCCCACTGTTTTTTTATGTATTTTTTGTTTTTTAAGGGAGACTTTAGAAACCCAATAATATTTAAAAAAAAAAATAAATAGGCTTTCTATGGCCCACTGAATGAGAGGGAGAGAGGTGGCACACCCAGGAGTCAAGCCTGGCACACAAGCTGAAAGGGCAATATTACTCTCCCACTGTTTTTTTATGTATTTTTTGTTTTTTAAGGGAGACTTTAGAAACCCAATAATATTTAAAAAAAAAAATAAATAGGCTTTCTATGGCCCACTGAATGAGAGGGAGAGAGGTGGCACACCCAGGAGTCAAGACTGGCACACAAGCTGAAAGGGCAATATTACTCTCCCACTGTTTTTTTAGGTATTTTTTTTTTTTTCAGGGAGACTTTAGAAACCAAATAATATTAAAAAAAAAAAAAAAAATAGGCTTGCTATAGCCCACTGAATGAGAGATAGCACACACAGCAGTGGCACACAAGCCCTGACTGAGGCCAATATTTTTCTCCCACTGATTGATGTAGTGTTTTTGTGTTGAGGTAGAATTTAGAACACAAATCACGGAAAAAATAAATAGGCTTTCTATGGCCCACTCAGTGAGAGATGGCACACACAGGGATGGCACTGTAGCAGAAATGCCAATCTTAATCTCCCACAAAAAAAACAAAAACAAAAAAAAACTGTCCTACAATTACTATCTCCCTGCAGTAATGTAAGCCAGGTATGGCAGGCAGCAATAGGAGTGGACTGATGCACAAATTAAATAAAAAGTGTGGACAAACAAAAAAGATAGCTGTGCAGAAAGGAAGGAACAAGAGGATATGTGCTTTGAAAAAAGCAGTTGGTTTCCACAGTGGCGTACACACAGCAATACAGCTATCACGGAGCCTTCTAGGGCAGCCCAATGAGCTACAGCGCTGAGGGAAAAAAAAAAAATAAATAGCTTCCACAGTCCCTGCACACCGAAGGTGGTGTTGGACAGAGGAAATCGCTGCAGCACAAGCGGTTTGGTGGTTAGTGGACCCTGCCTAACGCTCTCCCTGCTTCTGACGAAGCGGCAGCAACCTGTCCCTAAGCTCAGATCAGCAGCAGTAAGATGGCGGTCGGCGGGAACGCCCCTTTATAGCCCCTGTGACGCCGCAGACAGCAAGCCAATCACTGCAATGCCCTTCTCTAAGATGGTGGGGACCAGGATCTATGTCATCACGCTGCCCACACTCTGCGTTCACCTTCATTGGCTGAGAAATGGCGCTTTTCGCATCATTGAAACGCGACTTTGGCGCGAAAGTCGCGTACCGCATGGCCGACAAGCACAGGGGTCGGATCGGGTTTCATGAGACGCCGACTTAGCCAAAAGTCGGCGACTTTTGAAAATGATCGACCCGTTTCGCTCAACCCTACTCTTGGCACCATCGAGAATGATTTTTAATTCTTGCTTTGTTCTTTCCATCGGGTTACTCGGGATTCGGGTATATGTTGTTAAATCATTCAACAAGGAGAGGCACATGTCTCTATACCCATCTACATTCATAATAACTATGTTTCCCCCTTTGTCAGAGGGTTTCACTACTATAGATGTGTCCCTCTCCAAACTGTGGAGTGCTTCCATCTGTTCCTTAGTTAGATTATGTCTGGTGTGTACCTTCTCCCTTTGTTTAATCTCATTAGTTGATAAGTTGAGGAACACATCTATAGCAGAAATATCACCCCCAGCTGGCGGCATTTTAGTGCTCGTTTTTTTCAAGGATGTAAATGGGCCCTGGCCCGTTAGGGATGACGGAGCTTGATCAAGACTCGCCAGGAGTTGTACCTCCTGGAACATATCCACTTGGATATCCAGGCCCACACATGTCTTTCTATTTTGTTGTTTAAAGAACTTGTGCCATCTGAGTTTTCTAACGAATAAATTTATGTCTTTGATACAGTCAAAAGTGGAAAAGTCCGTAGTAGGGATAAATGATAGTCCCTTACTTAATACCGTCATCTCTGGGTCACTGATTATTCTATCAGAGAGATTGACTACCTGTAGTTCTAATCCTTGTTGAAGGGATTTCTGCTCCTTAGGGAATACGTGTTGTCTAAAAAACCTGGCCTGGTATATGAATGAAAGTTACCTCCCCTTGAATGGCCCCTGTTTTTGCCCCTCTGTCGACCACGTATTGATCTCTGCCTTGTCTCTGTATCTGAGATATCAGTTTCTGTTGAGGATAAATCTGTTTCTCTTTCCCCTCTCTCAAAACGATCTCCCAGAACTTGATAAATTTTATTTTCTTTAAAGTCCTGAAGATCCCTCAAATACTGTTTATGTTTCCTCTCCTTTAATTTATACTGAAATTTTTCAATAGAATTCTGTAACTGTGTTTCCTTAATACTATTATTATTATTATTATTTATTGTTATAGCGCCATTTATTCCATGGCGCTTTACAAGTGAGGAGGGGTATACATAATAAAAACAAGTACAATAATCTTGAACAATACAAGTCATAACTGGTACAGTAGGAGAGAGGACCCTGCCCGCGAAGGCTCACAATCTACAAGGGATGGGTGAGAATACAGTAGGTGAGGGTAGAGCTGGTCATGCAGCGGTTTGGTCGATCGGTGGTTGCTGCAGGTTGTAGGCTTGTCAGAAGAGGTGGGTCTTCAGATTCTTTTTGAAGGTTTCGATGGTGGGCGAGAGTCTGATGTGTTGTGGTAGAGGGTTCCAGAGTAGGGGTGATATGCGAGAGAAATCTTGTATACGATTGTGGGAAGAGCAGATAAGAGGGGAGTAGAGAAGGAGATCTTGTGAGGATCGGAGGGTGCGTGTAGGAAAGTACCGGGAGATGAGGTCACAGATGTAAGGAGGAGACAGGTTGTGGATGGCTTTGTACGTCATGGTTAGGGTTTTGTACTGGAGTCTCTGGGCAATGGGGAGCCAGTGAAGGGATTGACAGAGGGGAGAGGCCGGAGAATAGCGCGGGGACAGGTGGATTAGTCGGGCAGCAGAGTTTAGAATAGATTGGAGGGGTGCGAGAGTGTTTGAGGGGAGGCCACAGAGCAGGAGGTTGCAGTAGTCAAGGCAAGAGATGATGAGGGCATGGACTAGGGTTTTTGCAGATTCTTGGTTGAGGAATGAACGGATTCGTGCAATATTTTTGAGTTGAAGTCGGCAGGAAGTGGAAAGGGCTTGGATATGTGGTTTGAAGGAGAGATCAGCGTCAAGGATAACCCCGAGGCAGCGAGCTTGTGGGACTGGGGAGATTGGGCAGCCATTTACTGTAATGGATAGGTTCGTTGGGGGGGTCACGTGAGATGGGGGAAAGATGATGAATTCTGTTTTGTCCATGTTAAGTTTCAGAAATCTAGCGGAGAAGAAGGATGAAATAGTGGACAGACATTGAGGGATTCTGGTTAGTAGGGAGGTGATATCTGGTCCAGAGATGTAGATCTGTGTGTCATCAGCATAGAGGTGATACTGAAAGCCATGAGATTCTATGAGCTGTCCCAGGCCAAAGGTGTAAATGGAGAAGAGCAGGGGCCCAAGGACTGAACCTTGTGGGACTCCGACAGATAGGGGGCGAGGTGAGGAGGTGGTGTGTGAGTGGGAGACGCTGAATGTCCGGTCTGTTAGGTATGATGAGATCCAGGATAGGGCCAAGTCTGTGATGCCAAGGGATGAGAGGGTCTGTAATAATAGGGAATGGTCCACTGTGTCAAAGGCAGCCGACAGGTCGAGGAGGAGGAGAACAGAGTAGTGTCGCTTGCTCTTGGCGGTTAAGAGGTCATTGGTGACCTTAGTTAGGGCAGTTTCAGTGGAATGGTGTGACCGGAAGCCAGATTGTAAGCGGTCAAAGAGGGAGCAAGAAGAGAGATGGGAGGACAGTTCAAGGTAGACGTGTTGTTCCAGTAGTTTTGAGGCATAGGGGAGAAGTGATATAGGGCGATAGCTAGATACAGAGGATGGGTCAAGAGAGGGCTTTTTGAGGATAGGTGTGATGGAGGCATGTTTAAAGCTTGAGGGGAAAACACCAGTTGTTAGTGATAGGTTGAAGAGATGGGTTAGGGTTGGGATGAAGATTGTGGTGAGGTTTGGGATGAGGTGGGATGGGAGCGGGTCAAGTGCACAGGTGGTGAGATGCGATCTTGAGAGTAGAGTGGCGAGTTGATCTTCTGTAATGGTGGAGTAGTTGGTTTTGGAGGTGGAGGGTAGGGAAGTTGGGAGGAAGGGCTCTGGGGCTTGTTGACCAAAACTGTCTCTGATGTTATCAATCTTCTGCTTGAAGAATGAGGCAAAGTCTTCAGCAGAGATAAGTGGGGAGGGAGGAGGTGCTGGGGGACGGAGGAGAGAATTGAAGGTGTTAAATAACTGTTTAGGGTTGTGAGACAGGGAGGATATGAGAGATGAGAAGTAGGTTTGTTTTGCTATGGCGAGTGCAGTCTTGAAAGTAGTGAGGGACTGTTTGAATGCGATTAAGTGGTCGTTGGAGTGGGATCTTTTCCATCTGCGCTCAGCAGCCCTGGAAGCTCGCCTCAGTTCTTTGGTCAGGCTGGTGTGCCAGGGCTGTCTGTTGATTTTGCGAGCTTTGGTATGTGTAAGTGGGGCAGCAGATTCCAAAGCTACAGCTATTGTGGTGTTATATAGAGCGGCAGCATCATCCGCATTGTGTAGGGAACTTATGTCTGTGAGAGGGAGGAGGGATTCAGAGAATGAATGTAGGTCAAGGTGTTTAAGATTTCTGCGAGGGTGTGAAAGTTTGTGGGGTGGGGACTCTAGACATGGAGTGGAGAGAGATGAGAATGTGAGAAGGTTGTGGTCAGAGAGAGGAAGAGGTGAGTTAGAGAGGTTAGATAGGGAGCAGAGGCGGGTGAAGATGAGGTCCAGTGTGTGACCATCTTTGTGAGTGGCTGCAGAAGACCATTGAGTGAGGCCGAAGGAGGAAGAGAGAGATAGAAGTTTAGTTGCAGCTGAGAGGGAAGTGTCAATGGGGATGTTGAAATCGCCCATGATGATAGTGGGGATGTCTGCAGAAAGGAAATGAAGTAGCCAGGTGGTGAAGTGGTCAAAGAAGATGGAGGCTGGCCCTGGGGGGCGGTAAATGACAGCCAGTTGGAGGTTGGAGGGGGAGTAGATGCGCACAGAGTGCACCTCGAAGGAAGGGAGGGTAACAGAGGGTGGCAGTGGGATTGGGGTGAAGGAGCAGTTATCTGACAGGAAAAAACCAACTCCTCCACCATGCTTGCTGCTGGGGCGGGGTGTGTGAGAAAGGTGGAAGCCACCGTAAGAGAGTGCAGCAGGAGAGGCTGTGTCAGAAGGGGTGAGCCAGGTTTCGGTGATGGCGAGGAAGGAAAGTTTGGTAGTAACAAAAAGATCATGGATGTAGGAAAGCTTGTTACAGACAGAGCGAGCATTCCACAGAGCTCCTGTTAGTGGGACTGGGGAAGCGGGGGCTGGGCGAATGGGTATAAGGTTAGAGAGGTTACGGAAGTTTGTGATGGAGCGTGGATGGGAGATAGAAATGACTGTGGGAATGTGGTGAGGAGGACCAGGATTTGGAGAGATATCACCAGCAGTGAGAAGGAGCAGAGATAGTGTTAGCAGGTGGGAGCAGGAGAGGGCATGAGGGGGCTGCCTGTGTTTTGAGACAGAGGATTGTATGTTAAGGAACAGTTCTGAGGAGGAGGTGAGATGGATGGGGAGGATTGAAGAGGAGATGAACAGTTCCTTACTTGGTGTGGGGATTGGGGGAGGTAGCAGAAAGTGAAAGACTATAGGGGTAAAAGTGACGACAAACAGAAACATTGTTTGCAGTGACTGGCCAGTTACCTTCAGTTCCCTTCAGGTTCAATTCAGGTTTTAATTCTAATGTAATCCACACTTTTAGAACACACTTCTAGAAATCACACTGCAGACTGAAGTCTAGCAGACTTGTGCTATGCAATATATGGAAAACTAAGTGCGTTCAGGTGTGGAGCAGAGAGGAGTGGTCTCTGCTCATCTTGGTCAGAGAATTAAGGGTGGACCAGATGCATACAATCAAGCCTAAGTAAACAAGGTCATAAATATCACAGAGTAAGTTGGGGGTTAGCTGAAAGGCATACCATCACAATGCTAGGAGCAGAGGAAAGTCTATGCGCAAAGCTGGGTGATGTATTATGTGCACTTCACAGACAGACAGCAGGAGAGCTGGGTGGACTGGGTGGGTGAACATACCATCACAATGCTAGGAGCAGAGGAAAGTCTATGCGCAAAGCTGGGTGATGTACTATGTGCACTTCACAGACAGACAGCAGGAGAGCTGGGTGGACTGGGTGGGTGAACATACCTGTTGGAAGAGTAGAGATGCTTGTTAGAGTGCGATGGTGGCAGGTAGCAGGGCACAGTCTGTATACATCTTTCAGGTTTTAATTCTAATGTAATCCACACTTTTAGAACACACTTCTAGAAATCACACTGCAGACATCACTTTCTCCTTTAAATTTTGTTACAATTTCTATCTGTTCTTTAAGCTTGATATCTAATTTTTCAAAATTGTTTTTTTCTTCCGTGACCAACAAGTTCATGAATCTCAGAGAGCTACTAGTTGCCTCCTTTTCCCAACAGCTTAATAACTGTGGGTTATGACACCGAGGTGCTGGCAGCAAGGTAATACGTAGTCCCCTAGGGACTATATTGTTTTTAATATATGTTTCTAAGCTTTGGATTTCCCACCAGGAGCTTGTGTGCTCTTTATAAAGTTTGTTAAGATCTTTAAAAGCTGCTGTGTACGTTGGAGTATATTTTTTCTGAGCAAACGTTTTCTCAGAGAAAACCTCCCTGGCCTCAGTGAGCCACAGGTTAGTGTCAGGTCCTGCCGACAAGAAACTGGCCATAACAGAAAATACTCAAGCAATGCCAAAGTAAGCCAAACTATGCGGTGTATCAAGTACAGATGCCCCACAACAAATCCTCTGATATAAATATCACAAATAGCCAAGAGAATGTCTTATATACAATTTAAAACATAACTTTTACTCATACTAATATAAAATAGTTTTATCGATAATAGACATAAAGTGCCAAAAGTGCTCAAAATACCAGTGCTCAATAAAAAAATGGTTTTATCTCACCAAATCAGTCGTTTTTTTCTCTCTTTTTATCAGGAGCACTATTACAGACAGGGGGGGGGGGAAATATTAATTACTGTGCTACCCCGGTCGTGCCCCTGTATTGCTCCTGCCCTGACAAGGGCAGTTCCCAAGTCAGGCTAAATAAATGTCCCCACCATGAAATAGATAAATATCCCTACGCGTTTCCTCTCCCATAGGGGAGATTCATCAGGGGAATGTATAAATATAAATTGTGGGATCTGCAATTTTTAGAAAAGCCCCTCCATCGGGAGATGGGCTCCTATGTGTCCAGTGCACCTGTTTTTGGGTATGGACTAATGGTAAGGTGAGATAAGGAACGGAAATAATCCCCCTTAAGTAGTTTCCTACATTTTCTGCTTAATTACATAGCGTCCTACCTCATTTCCTGCCAAGCGCACATTCCATGTGCTTACTATTGTTTCCATTTGGCAATACAAGCCCCGTGCCACCATTGTGCTCCCCGTATAAGTGTACTTCCGGTATCGGAAGACGCTGGGCTGCTGCGCTTGCGCTGTGTAGCGCAGCACAAAGAGATCGCCAAACACATCTTCCGGTTAATATTCCCTGGCTTGCCCGCTACTGCGTATGCGATACTAAGGGGAGAAAGGAAACGTCCCACCTGTGGCGTGCCTGTTTCCCTGGTAACAGCCCGGTTCTCAAAGTTATGCATTACTGCGCACGCGTAGTTTGAATAAGGCAGCCAGCTTGTATCTTAGTCCCATCGTACGCGCTGTATCGCGCAGCACAGAAGGATTGCCGGACAAATCCTCCGGTTCACACTCCCAGGCCTGCCCGCTACTGCGTACGCGGTATTCCAGGAGATAAGAAGAAACGTCCCACCTGTGGCGTGCCTGTTTCCCTGGTAACCACCCGGCTCTCAAAGTTGTATACGCGTAGTTTGAATACGGCAGCCAGCTTATTTATTAACCCCATCCTATGTGACTTACATCAAACAAGTACATATTCTAGATATTGATTATTACTGCCCAGTGATGATTTATAGATACGCCATTTGTTTTGTCCAATATGTGATATTCTTGTTTTTATAATTGTTTTTATGAAGAAGGCCTATTCCTACAGGTATTTTATAGAATGGTCAAATGTAGCAGCCAATAAACAAGCCACCTCTTAATTTACATTGGACTTATAACCAAATCATAATATATCTGATGTGGGCTGTAAATATCTACAAAGAGAATTCCTTGATATACACATATGTAGGGGTATAATGTGAACCATATTTCACCAAATATGTAATAAAATTTCATGAACCTATCCGGGTAATGTTTGGGTAGTCCATATAGACTACCATATTATATGGTCTTAATGTGGACTACCATATTCATAATAACTATGTTTCCCCCTTTGTCAGAGGGTTTCACTACTATAGATGTGTCCCTCTCCAAACTGTGTCCCTCTCCCTCCTTGAGTTTGTTTTGCAGAATAATTTCTTCACCTTTGATGGTAAAGTCCTCCACCAGCTCAGGGGCACGGCCATGGGTAACCCCTGTGCGCCAAGTTACGCCAACCTGTTCCTGGGCTGGTGGGAGGACACCATCGTTTTTTCTGAGAAATCTGTGCACCTGACAAGTAAGATTGATCTCTGGGTCAGGTTCATAGATGATGTTTTTATTTTGTGGCGAGGTACCATGGCCGAGTTCCAAGAGTTCATTGACTCATTGAACTATAATGAGATGGGTCTAAGATTCACATATGAAATTGACCCTAAGAAACTGGCCTTCCTCGATGTCCTAATCACAAAATCAAAAAACGGGGACAGCTTAGAGACGACTATATTTCGAAAACCGACCTCTACCAATTCCCTGCTGAAGTGGGAGAGCCATCACCCCTATTCCTTGAAAAAAGGTATACCTAAAGGTCAGTACCTACGGTTAAAAAGGAACTGTTCAAATGCAAAAGATTTCAAAGGCAAGGCAGATGACTTGCGTCAAAGATTCCTTATGAAAGGGTACCCTGACTTTATACTTAGAGAGGCCTTTAGACATGCAAACGAACAAGATAGGAGGGGATTGTTGATACCCAGAAGAAGAATTGAGAACCCGGATGGGAAAGCTCGACTTATCTGCACCTTTGATAAAGGGGCTCAGATGGTTAAGCAGGTAATTCAAGAGCATTGGGGTATCCTTCAGATGGATGAGGATATAAGAGATTTTGTGGGTGAAAGACCACACATCACCTACAGAAAGAGTCGCACAATAGGAAACCGTTTAGACCATAGCCACTTTGTTACGCCTGTGGCCAGGGAAACCTGGTTACCAACCAGAATAAAGGGATGCTACCGCTGTGGCACTTGTATAGCTTGCGAACATATATGTGTGGGAAAAAGATTCAATGGTATTGGGGAATCTTTTGAGATCAGAGATTTCATCAATTGCAAAACGAAGGGTGTAATCTACCGTATGATTTGCAGGTGCGGCAAAACCTATGTGGGTAAAACTGGAAGAGAACTTAGGAGGAGGATAGGAGAGCATCTGGGCGACATCCGCAATAAAAGAGACACATCTGTGGCTAGACATGTGAATGGGTTGCATAATGGGGATCTGAAGGTCATCCAGTTCATGGGTATTGAGAAGGTCAAACCACCAAGAAGGGGAGGGGATTTTGATAAAATTTTGCTCCAAAGGGAATCGAGGTGGATATTTCGTTTAAATACTTGCTCTCCACATGGTCTGAATGAACAACTAAATTATAGTTGCTTTCTGTGAATAGACATGAATCCCAGGATTTGGATAGGTGTACGGTAACTTTTTGATAGGCTGGGGGGTAGGGTCTCGCCCTCTAGAAATACTGAGTCAATAAAACAGAATATATATATGATCTAGTATGATCTTAGAATAAAATACCAGCCACTGCTGTATTTTATGTATCTTTATCTCTAGCCCCGACTTATGGGGCAAAAAAATTGAGATCGCCGTTTTATGGATTTTTATTTAAATAAAAAAATTTTTTGGACGGTTCTCCCCCTCCCCCCCCCCTCCCTCATAGTATATACAACATTTTCTTGATAGTACATAACTGTCTGTGATTAAGATTGTAGACATTGAGACCGTATAATATGGTAGTCCACATTAAGACCATATAATATGGTAGTCTATATGGACTACCCAAACATTACCCGGATAGGTTCATGAAATTTTATTACATATTTGGTGAAATATGGTTCACATTATACCCCTACATATGTGTATATCAAGGAATTCTCTTTGTAGATATTTACAGCCCACATCAGATATATTATGATTTGGTTATAAGTCCAATGTAAATTAAGAGGTGGCTTGTTTATTGGCTGCTACATTTGACCATTCTATAACATACCTGTAGGAATAGGCCTTCTTCATAAAAACAATTATAAAAACAAGAATATCACATATTGGACAAAACAAATGGCGTATCTATAAATCATCACTGGGCAGTAATAATCAATATCTAGAATATGTACTTGTTTGATGTAAGTCACATAGGATGGGGTTAATAAATAAGCTGGCTGCCGTATTCAAACTACGCGTATACAACTTTGAGAGCCGGGTGGTTACCAGGGAAACAGGCACGCCACAGGTGGGACGTTTCTTCTTATCTCCTGGAATACCGCGTACGCAGTAGCGGGCAGGCCTGGGAGTGTGAACCGGAGGATTTGTCCGGCAATCCTTCTGTGCTGCGCGATACAGCGCGTACGATGGGACTAAGATACAAGCTGGCTGCCTTATTCAAACTACGCGTGCGCAGTAATGCATAACTTTGAGAACCGGGCGGTTACCAGGGAAACAGGCACGCCACAGGTGGGACGTTTCATTTTCTCCCCTTAGTATCGCATACGCAGTAGCGGGCAAGCCAGGGAATATTAACCGGAAGATGTGTTTGGCGATCTCTTTGTGCTGCGCTACACAGCGCAAGCGCAGCAGCCCAGCGTCTTCCGATACCGGAAGTACACTTATACGGGGAGCACAATGGTGGCACGGGGCTTGTATTGCCAAATGGAAACAATAGTAAGCACATGGAATGTGCGCTTGGCAGGAAATGAGGTAGGACGCTATGTAATTAAGCAGAAAATGTAGGAAACTACTTAAGGGGGATTATTTCCGTTCCTTATCTCACCTTACCATTAGTCCATACCTAAAAACAGGTGCACTGGACACATAGGAGCCCATCTCCCGATGGAGGGGCTTTTCTAAAAATTGCAGATCCCACAATTTATATTTATACATTCCCCTGATGAATCTCCCCTATGGGAGAGGAAACGCGTAGGGATATTCATCTATTTCATGGTGGGGACATTTATTTAGCCTGACTTGGGAACTGCCCTTGTCAGGGCAGGAGCAATACAGGGGCACGACCGGGGTAGCACAGTAATTAATATTTCACACCCCCCCTGTCTGTAATAGTGCTCCTGATAAAAAGAGAGAAAAAAACGACTGATTTGGTGAGATAAAACCATTTTTTTATTGAGCACTGGTATTTTGAGCACTTTTGGCACTTTATGTCTATTATCCATAAAACTATTTTATATTAGTATGAGTAAAAGTTATGTTTTAAATTGTATATAAGACATTCTCTTGGCTATTTGTGATATTTATATCATCTGTACTTGATACACCGCATAGTTTGGCTTACTTTGCCAGAGTGTGAAGTGTAGTGTGTGACTGTGATACATGGTCAGGTGAACTCTTTTAGTACAATCAGACGCACTATCACTCCCCCTGGTGGAAGAGCGACAATACTGCACGACCAGGACTCTGGGGCGCTGCACTTCCACACCAAGAAGATGAAGAACACAGCGGCAAAAAATATGCAAAAAGTCTGTGAATTGTCTGGGGAATCATTTTCTCTTGGGCAAACTTTCCCTCTTGCTAACGTGGTACCAAATGATGCATACACATCTCTCATGTCAATTTAACCTGAGATGGTTAAAAGATGATGTATTCTGTTTGGTCCATGACCACTTTTTGAAAGTGAGCACAAAAGAAGGATGAATTAGTGGGAAGAAGTGTGATTATGGATGGTAAGGAGGTGATGTCAGATACAGATAGGTCCCAGCGTCTGGCTGAAGCTGATACGGTGCAACTGGTTACCTCTGCCCTTCCAGGCTCTGCTTTTGCAGCCAGCACTGATCAGCAGGGAGCAGGTCTTTCTGGGATTAAGTCCTGCTTTTCCCCTACTGAGCATGCCCATGGGACGACCTCCTATTGAAGGTCATGGGTTACATGCTCAGGTCCGGTTGCAGCTCCTATTGGACAATTTGGAACGTCCCATAGCACTGCTGCTATAAAAGGTTTGCATGACCGCTTGGCCATGCGCTAGTGTATACTTGAAAACGTGTGTGTGTAGTTGTGTGAAAGTAATTCTTTAATTAGCGCCATGCGCTATTAGAGTGCTTTCTTGACCCAAGTCTGGGTGGTTAGTGGCGTCCGCCAGAGTGGCACTGCACACACTCTTGTGCATTTAATTATTGTTTCTGTTTACTCTGACACCCCAGTAGCGGTGTCGAGCACAAGAGGTCTAGAGGAACTCCTTCCCTGAGTCTTAGGATAAAGTTCTGTGACTCCCTGCTTGCGCTCTTTGTGTGGTACTGCGGCCCTGCGACGCAACAGGGTTCACTTTCTTCATACTAGGTGAAGCTAACCCATGTGTGTATCCACATTATACTGCCATATAGTCTATCATTACTCAGCAGCAGGTTCCATCTCTGCATGGTGGACCACGGGCTGCGAACGCACCTTATACCATATTCCTAATTATTTGTTAAGTTCCGCTAGCCCTAACACTGTTCAGTTGTCCATACCCCAGTCCTTGGAATGCAAGTGGCAATACGCAGGCAACGCCACAGTACTACATTCACACATTTCTCGTCTGCAGGTGCTCATAATGTTGCATTTTAGGCCCATGTTAGGCCTAAGCTTTCAGCAACCTGATGGCGGTGACCATCACAAGGTAATCGCTACCCAGCTGCCACAATTTTGCCCAGTCTGCCATCATGACAATACACAAGCAACAACATGTCCCACAACATTACCCGGGTCCTCAACAATGCTGTTACAGGGAAAAGTGCACCTAACCATGGACACGTGCTTGTGGGCAGGGACGGTACATCTCGCTGACAGCACTCTGAGTTAGCGTAGAGGAAGCCATGACCCAGTTGGACATTGGGAGACCATGTTACAGATGTATGGAGACAGGTTGTGGAAGGCTTTGCATGTCATAGTTAGGGTTCTGATTTTGAACTGTAGCCTCTCGGCTATTAGAAGTCAGTGAAGGGCCTAGCAGAGAGGAGAGGCCGGGGAATAACCGAGGGATAGTTGGATTACTCGGGCATCAGACTTTAGGATAGATTGAAGTGGTGCAAGAGTACTAGAGGGGAGGCCAGACAGTAGAAGGTTGCAATGGTGGAGGCGGGAGATCATGAGGGCGTGTACAAACATTTTTGCAGTTTCTTGAAATGTACGGATCCTAGAACTGTTTTTGAGTTGTAGTGGGCAGGAGGAGGCAAGGGCTTGGATACGTATATTGAAAGAGAGGGCAGAGTCGAGGATGTGGCATCCCGGCATTACACAGGCACGTGTCCCAAAATGTTACCCGTGCCTTTCAAGATGCTGTTATTGGCAAAGTCAACCTAACCACAGACACGTGGACAAGTGGTTGTGGTCAGGGTTGGTACATCACACTAACAGCACACTGGGTTAACATAGTGGAAGCCGGGACCCAGTCTGACCTTGGGATGGTGCACGTCCGACCAACCATGAGTTTTGTGGGCCCTTAGTCAATCTGGTTTGCCCCCACATTCTTCAGCTACTCCACCTCCTCTTCAGCCTCCATTTCTGCAAATAGCACATCAGTCACAAGCTGGAATCACTGCAGCATTGCCTCAGCCAAGCGGCAACAGGCTGTGCTGAGGCTAATATGCTTAGGTGACAACCCGCACAATGATGAAGATTTGTGGACACTGTACAACTCTGAAAGAGCAGGCCAATCTGTGGCTGACACCGCTGAACCTACAGCCAGCCATGGTAGTGAGGAACAATGGCTTGAACCTGGTGTCTGCTCTGTGTCGAGGCGAGCTCACACACGTGCCATGCCTGACCCATGTGCTTAATCTCATTGTTCAACATTTTATGAAAAGCGACATGGAGGTGCCAGATCTGCTAGGAAAAGTACGAAGCTCTACATACACATTTTAGAAAGCCAGCTAGAGCTTCATCCACCTTTGACGTGCTTCTGCAGCACTTGCAGCTTATGTCTCACCAACTCGTTGTGTTATGTCCTCCCCATGCATTGGAACTCCATACTGCATATTTTGGAAAGGATTTGTGAGCGGAAGAGGGCAGTTGTTGACTAACAGCATCAACAAGGCCGTCAGTGTTCAGTTCTGAATTCACACATAAGATCTCACAAGTGGACATGGATGTCAGACATATGTACCATCTTCCAAAACTTTGAGGAATTCAACAAGACGGTGAGCGTCAATGACGCCATAATTAACATCTCCATCCTGCTTCTCTGTGTTCTAATATTAATATTTATAGCTGTTTATATAGCATAAACATATTTACAGTTTCAAACACAACATTCCTAAGTAACAACGATAACAATAATACAATAATTAAACAGAAATAAAACTACCCTACTCGTGACAGCTTAGAATCTACACTAACTTATAACTATAACAATAAAAACGAAAAAAAGGGTGACAACTTAAAATCTATAATGAGGTGGGGGAAATAAAAACTACAGGGGAATGTATTTACAATGATGTATTTACAATGATATTACTGAGGTTTGTAGAAAGTAGTGGAGGCCTGAGGACAAGGAGGAGGGGGCGACCATGGTCAGTTGTACTTTTATTGAGGACACCAAAGTATCAACTGTTTGCAGTATTTGACACATGGCTGAGTTTAGGTAATGCTGCCTTTCCCGTCACCCTCAGGATCTCCAAATTTTGGGTGACAGGCAATACTGATTGGTGTTGGTGACACTTCTACACCCACGCTACAAGGAGAACTTTATATCTTTTATTCCAGAGGCAGACAGGTGTACTACAAGGTTGTAGGACCATAGGGCCCTTCTTGCTTAATTATTAAAAAAAAATCCCATCTGAAAACGCTGGCAGAAGATTTCACAGTTCATTGGCCAAGTAAGAAGTACAAGTGAGAGAGACTCAACTCCAATACAGCAGAGGAGGTGGAACACTAGCAAAGACCACTTCTCTGGCGTTCATTGGGCATATGTCTCCTCTCTTTATGGCAGTTCTACTTTTATTGGCGGGAGAAAATGCCTTCATAATACAGAGACAGAGTACATCACCTGTCATGGTTCCCAATGGCAGGGACTCAGGCAAAAACGGACTAGCTCTAGGAATGATGGAATCTCAGATGACCGCGACGCTGAACCTAACACGCAACTAACAGTAGCCAGGGGGTGTGCCTACGATTATCCCTAGACACCTCGCACCAGCCGGAGATCTAGTTACCCCCTAGTAGAGGAATACACAGACCTGGCTTGCCTCCAGGGAAACCCCAAAAGTGATAGTAGCCCCCCACATATAATAACGGTTAGGTAAGAGGAAAACACGTACGCAGTATGAATATAGATTCAGCAAAGAGAGGCCCTCTGACTAGATAGCAGAAAATACAAAAGAGGACTTCGCGGTCACCTCAAAACCCTAAACAGTAGTGTTGAGCGATACTTTCCGATATCGGAAAGTATCGGTATCGGAAAGTATCGGCCGATACCGTCAAAATATCGGATCTAATCCGATACCGATACCCGATCCCAATGCAAGTCAATGGGACGAAAATATCGGAATTAAAATAAACCCTTTATAAACTTGTAGGTTCATTCTACATGAAGGAAAACAACTAAGAATAATGTAGGATGTATTGGGGGACGTGGCGGAGACATTAAAGGCACAGAGGTTTAGCCCAATGTAATAGAATAGCAGGATTTTGGATTTTTTTATGACGTTCGGCGGTAGAAAGATTTTGACTATGTTAATTTTTTTTTTATTTTGTCAGATATTGATGTTTCACTACTTCCACGCCCTTCACCTTCTTTTTTACTTCTCCCACACTTTCTTCTTCATTATCCTCATCATCAGCTTCTTTGACATCAACTTCTTCACCTTATTCATCTTCTTCTTCATTTTCTACCTATTATTTTTTTTGGTTACATTGTTCATATTCTTTTTATTTTACTATTATCTTCATCATTTTCTACTTCTTCATCATATTCTTATTTGTGACAGGCATTCCCGTAGTTGTTATCTATAAAAGTTTGAAGATTACACCTTCCGTTCTGCCTGTCACAAAAGAGTTACATTTGTCCGCGTTCAGTTTGGCCTGCAGCATCAGGCTTTATCCAGGGGCACCACGAGGAGGAACGGACTCACCCCCATACACTGCTTAGTCTTCTTCTGCTTATAATTTAGATAATATTTTTTGCTCTGATATTTAGTGTTATGCTTAATGTTCTTCTGCTCTTTGTTCTGCAGCCTCTTGTTCTTCTGCTTCTCGGTCTTCCAGGTCGTCGTCGTCTCCAGGGTCGTCGTCTCCTGGGTCGTCGTCATCGGGGTGGTCTTCAGGGTCATCGTCTCCAGGGTCGTCGTCATCATGGTGGTTGTCGTCTCTGGTGTCGTCGTCATCTTAGGGGTGGTCTTCCGGGTCATCGTGTTTAGTCTCTTGAACTTGGAAATGTAGCAGAAGGTACAAGAAGGCTGAGAAAATGCCGAGAACCAGCTGATGGAACTGGAACTCGGATGGCTACCCGAAGGTCCAAGAGCCAATGGAACTACCGAGGACCAGCAGATGTTACTGGAACCCGGTTACTAAGCAGGAGGTACCCGTGCCTGAAAGCACTACCAAGGACCACCTGACGTTGGTGGAACTCGGATACCCAGAGGGAGGCACCTAAGCCAAAGGCTCTGCCCGGAACCAGCTGACGGTACTGGAACCAGGATGGGGAGCAGAAGGTACAAGAGCAAAAGACACTGCCGAGAACCAGCTGACGGTGCTGGAACCCGGATGGGTAGCCGAAGGTCCAAGAGCCAATGGAACTACCGAGGACCAGCTGACGTTACTGGAACCCGGTTACTAAGCAGGAGGTACCCGTGCCTGAAAGCACTACCAAGGACCACCTGACGTTGGTGGAACTCGGATACCCAGAGGGAGGCACCTAAGCCAAAGGCTCTGCCCAGAACCAGCTGACGGTACTGGAACCAGGATGGGGAGCAGAAGGTACAAGAGCAAGTGTCTGCGTGGCTTTTGTAGGACACGATGCCGGCTGCACAGCAGGGGAACAGCTGGCGGTGCTGAACCCCACTGACACATTGGCTGGTGTTTTTCTCTGTGCAGCTAGCAGTACCGGGCCCCAACTGGCGGTGTTAGAGCCCGGGGTCAGCAGGAGGAGGAGCAGGAGGAGGAGCAAGGGGGAGGGGAGTGTAGGCCGAAGCCTGCACTGGCGGCAGCTTTGGGTCTGTTGTGCCTGCGTGGCGGTCGCAGGACACGTTGCCGGCTACACAGCAGGGGAACAGCTGGCGGTGCTGAACCCCACTGACACATTGGCGAGGTGTTTGGCTCTGTGCAGCCAGCACTTCCGGACAGCAACTAGCGTTGTTGGAGCCCGGGCTCTGCCGGTGGAGCAGAGTGTAGGCCGAAGCCAAATTGAACCGATTTCAAAGGTAACCTTTAACCCCCCCTCAGGGGTTACAAACTAGAAGAGCCACAGCTTATGCAGCAGTAGTGCCGCACAAGTCAAAGGTTGCTCTTTTAATTTTGCTCCTTGCACACGCTGAATGAAACACGTATAACATTTAGCCCTTTATACAGTCAAACTATGTTGGAGGCGTGAGTTCCCTTTGTAATGAGACGCAGCACAGATGTCAAGAATCCCACCTTGGTGCTGGGTGCAGCCTCCTGAGCGTTGTTATTTGCTGTACAGGAGTCTGCGCTGTCGTGTTATCCCCCGGCCTAGCGCTGTTAGCGCTGCCCATCTTCTGACCTCATTTAATGTCGGCCGGTGCGGTTCGCGATGACCATGAATCCCAGCCCCGCAGTGTCTTAACATTGTTAAAACACTGCGGGGCTGGGATTCATGGCCTGGCGCAGCACATATGTTTGCCTCTCGCACTCGGGTCCTTACACCCGCTTCAGACTGTGCGGCGTCAGCTGATCCCTTATCGCATGCCACGGCCATGAAGCCGCACAGTCCGAAGAAGGCGGAAGGAGATGAGGGACAGGCGAAGAAATGCACCATTCATGCCCATCAATCACACCCTCGCAGTCCCAATAAATAAGACACCGAGGGGCGTTGTGTGGGGCAAGGCGGCCGCAGAGGCGCAGGCAGCCAAACAATGATGCCAGAAGACGGGCAGCGCTACCAAGGGGGTTGCAGCGTGTCACTACAAAGGAAAGTCACACCACCGGGATGGTTAAATGGTCACACAGAGGACACATTTTAGACATGTTTTCAGTTCCACATGTGCGAGGAGAATACGTTTATGAGCCACCTTGCACACATGCAGCATTACCGCTGTACAAGGTGGCCTTAAAAATGTACAAACGCCTGGGGGAGGGGGGACAGGTTCCCTTCAATTTCAGTTCTTGTGTCTGCGTGGCTTTTGCAGGACACGATACCGGCTGCACAGCAGGGGAACAGCTGGCGGTGCTGAACCCCACTGACACATTGGCTGGTGTTTTTCTCTGTGCAGCTAGCAGTACCGGGCCCCAACTGGCGGTGTTAGAGCCCGGGGTCAGCAGGAGGAGGAGCAGGAGGAGGAGCAAGGGGGAGGGGAGTGTAGGCCGAAGCCTGCACTGGCGGCAGCTTTGGGTCTGTTGTGCCTGCGTGGCGGTCGCAGGACACGTTGCCGGCTACACAGCAGGGGAACAGCTGGCGGTGCTGAACCCCACTGACACATTGGCGAGGTGTTTGGCTCTGTGCAGCCAGCACTTCCGGACAGCAACTAGCGTTGTTGGAGCCCGGGCTCTGCCGGTGGAGCAGAGTGTAGGCCAAAGCCTAATTGAACCGATTTCAAAGGTAACCTTTAACCCCCCCTCAGGGGTTACAAACTAGAAGAGCCACAGCTTATGCAGCAGTAGTGCCGCACAAGTCAAAGGTTGCTCTTTTAATTTTGCTCCTTGCACACGCTGAATGAAACACATATAACATTTAGCCCTTTATACAGTCAAACTGTGTTGGAGGCGCGAGTTCCCTTTGTAATGAGACGCAGCACAGATGTCAAGAATCCCACCTTGGTGCTGGGTGCAGCCTCCTGAGCGTTGTTATTTGCTGTACAGGAGTCTGCGCTGTCGTGTTATCCCCCGGCCTAGCGCTGTTAGCGCTGCCCATCTTCTGACCTCATTTAATGTCGGCCGGTGCGGTTCGCGATGACCATGAATCCCAGCCCCGCAGTGTCTTAACATTGTTAAAACACTGCGGGGCTGGGATTCATGGCCTGGCACAGCACATATGTTTGCCTCTCGCACTCGGGTCCTTACACCCGCTTCAGACTGTGCGGCGTCAGCTGATCCCTTATCGCATGCCGCGGCCATGAAGCCGCACAGTCTGAAGAAGGCGGAAGGAGATGAGTGACAACAGGCGAAAATATGCACTGCTCATGCCCATCAATCACACCCTCGCAGTCCCAATAAATAAGACACCGAGGGGCGTTGTGTGGGTCAGGGCGGCCGCAGAGGCGCAGGCAGCCAAACAATGATGCCAGAAGACGGGCAGCGCTACCAAGGGGGTTGCAGCGTGTCATTACAAAGGAAAGTCACACCACCGGGACGGTTAAATGGTCACACAGAGGACACATTTTAGACGTGTTTTCAGTTCCAAATGTGCGAGGAGAATACGTTTATGAGCCACCTTGCACACATGCAGCATTACCGCTGTACAAGGTGGCCTTAAAAACGTACAAACGCCTGGGGGAGGGGGGACAGGTTCCCTTCAATTTCAGTTCTTGTGTCTGCGTGGCTTTTGCAGGACACGATGCCAGCTGCACAGCAGGGGAACAGCTGGCGGTGCTGAACTCCACTGACACATTGGCTGGTGTTTTTCTCTGTGCAGCTAGCAGTACCGGGCCCCAACTGGCGGTGTTAGAGCCCGGGGTCAGCAGGAGGAGGAGCAGGAGGAGGAGCAAGGGGGAGGGGAGTGTAGGCCGAAGCCTGCACTGGCGGCAGCTTTGGGTCTGTTGTGCCTGCGTGGCGGTCGCAGGACACGTTGCCGGCTACACACCAGGGGAACAGCTGGCGGTGCTGAACCCCACTGACACATTGGCTGGTGTTTTTCTCTGTGCAGCTAGCAGTACCAGGCCCCAACTGGCGGTGTTAGAGCCCGGGGTCAGCAGGAGGAGGAGCAGGAGGAGGAGCAAGGGGGAGGGGAGTGTAGGCCGAAGCCTGCACTAGCGGCAGCTTTGGGTCTGTTGTGCCTGCGTGGCGGTTGCAGGACACGTTGCCGGCTACACAGCAGGGGAACAGCTGGTGGTGCTGAACCCCACTGACAAATTGGCGAGGTGTTTGGCTCTGTGCAGCCAGCACTTCCGGACAGCAACTAGCGGTGTTGGAGCCCGGGCTCTGCCGGTGGAGCAGAGTGTAGGCCGAAGCCTAATTGAACCGATTTCAAAGGTAACCTTTAACCCCCCCTCAGGGGTTACAAACTAGAAGAGCCACAGCTTATGCAGCAGTAATGCCGCACAAGTCAAAGGTTGCTCTTTTAATTTTGCTCCTTGCACACGCTGAAAGGAACACGTATAACATTTAGGCCCTTACACAGTCAAACTGATTTTGAGGCGTGAGTTCCCTTCGTAAAGAGACGCAGTACAGCTGGCAAAAATGCCACCTTGGTGCTTGGCGCGGCCTCCTGAGCATCGTTATTTGTTGCACAGGAGTCTGCGCTGTCGTGTTATCCCTTGGCCTTGCGCTGTTAGCGCTGCCCATCCTCTGACATCATGTAATGTCGGCCGGTGCGGTTTGCGATGACCATGAATCCCAGCCCCGCAGTGTCTTAACATTGGTAAAACACTGCGGGGCTGGGATTCATGGCCTGGTGCAGTACATATGTTCGCCTCTCGCTTGGTTTCTTACACCCGCTTCAGACTATGCGGCGTCAGCTGATCCCTTATCGCATGCCACGGCCATGAAGCCGCACAGTCCGAAGAAGGCGGAAGGAGATGAGGGACAGGCGAAGAAATGCACCGTTCATGCCCATCAATCACACCCTCGCAGTCCCAATAAATAAGACACCGAGGGGCGTTGTGTGGGGCAAGGCGGCCGCAGAGGCGCAGGCAGCCAAACAATGATGCCAGAAGACGGGCAGCGCTACCAAGGAGCTTGTTGCGTGTCAATACAAAGGAAAATCACACCTGAGGGACGTTTTAATGGTCGCAGATGACTCATTTTAGACGTGTTCAGTTCCCCATGGGCAAGGAGAATAAGTTTCTGAGCCACCTTGCACACATGCAGCATTACTGTCGTACAAGGTGGCTGTAAAACGTAGAAACACCTGGGGGAGGGGGGACAGGTTTCCTTCAATTTCAGTTCTTGTGTCTGCGTGGCTTTTGCAGGACACGATGCCGGCTACACAGCAGGGGAACAGCTGGCGGTGCTGAACCCCACTGACACATTGGCTGGTGTTTTTCTCTGTGCAGCTAGCAGTACCGGGCCCTAACTGGCGGTGTTGGAGCCCAGGGTCAGCAGGAGGAGGAGAGGGAGCAGAGTGTAGGCCGAAGCCTGCACTGGAGCAAGTTGAAAGGGAAACTTTAACCCCCCCCAGGCGTTTGTAGCTGAAAGAGCCATCGTGTACAGCACTAATGCTGGAAAAGGTAAACTTAGCTCTTTTAATTATGGTCCTTGCACATGCTGAACCTAACACTTATGAAAAGTGTCCCCTCCTACCGTGATACCGTCCGGTAGGTGGAACTTTCCTTTGTGATGTGACGCAGCACAGCCGTCATTCTTACCCCCTTGGCGCCGTGCGCCGCCTCCTCAGCGTTGTTTGAATCAGTCCCGGAGCCTGCGCTGTTAGGTTAGCCCTTGGCCATGCACACATTTTGCGCTGCCCGTTTTCTGACATCATTTGGTGTCAGGCTGGCTGCGCCTGTGCGGCCGCGCTGGCTGAGATCCCGCCTCGTACTGTCTTCTGATTTCATCCCACTGGGGGCCTGAGATCCGTGGCCATGCGCAGTGCATATCCTCGCCTCTCACTCCCCTCCCTACGGCTTCTTAAGACTGTGCGGTGTCACGGCCGTGGCATGCTATTAGGGACCAGCTGACACCGAACAGTCTGAAGAAGCCGTAGGGAGATGAGTGAGAGGTGGAGGTTCAGATATGCACTGCGCATGTCCATGGATCCCAGGCCCCCAGTGGGATGAAATCAGAAGACAGTACGAGGCGGGATCTCGGCCAGCGCGGCCGCACAGGCGCAGCCAGCCTGACACCAAATGATGTCAGAAGACGGGCAGCGCAAAATGTGTGCATGGCCAAGGGCTAACCTAACAGCGCAGGCTCCGGGACTGATTCAAACAACACTGAGGAGGCGGCGCACGGCGCCAAGGGGGTAAGAATGACGGCTGTGCTGCGTCACATCACAAAGGAAAGTTCCACCTACCGGACGGTATCACGGTAGGAGGGGACACTTTTCATAAGTGTTAGGTTCAGCATGTGCAAGGAGCACCACGAAAAGAGGCACTTTTTCCCTTTGCATCATTACTGCTGCACAAGGTGGCTCCTTCAGTAACAAACGCCTGGGGGGGGGGACAGGTTCCCTTAAATTTAACTTGTTGTGCCTGCGTGGCGGTCGCAGTACATGTTGCCGTATACACAGCAGGGGAACAGCTGACGTTACTGAACCCCACTAACGCATTGGCGAGGTGCTTGGCTCTGTGCGTACAGCACTACCAGGCAACAACTAGCGGTGTTGGAGCCCAGGGACAGGTGGAGGAGGAGGAGGTGGAGGAGGTAGGAGGGATTGCCACACACACAGCAGGGGAACAGCTGACGTTACTGAACCCCAATAACAGAGGAGGGACTGTCGGGACTGTGCGGACAGCACTTCTGGACGGCAACTAGCGGTGTTGGAGCCCAGGGACAGGTGGAGGAGGAGGAGGTGGAGGAGGTAGGAGGGATTGCCACACACACAGCAGGGGAACAGCTGACGTTACTGAACCCCAATAACAGAGGAGCGACTGTCGGGACTGTGCGGACAGCACTTCTGGACGGCAACTAGCGGTGTTGGAGCCCAGGGACAGGTGGAGGAGGAGGAGGTGGAGGAGGTAGGAGGGATTGCCACACACACAGCAGGGGAACAGCTGACGTTACTGAACCCCAATAACAGAGGAGGGACTGTCGGGACTGTGCGGACAGCACTTCTGGACGGCAACTAGCGGTGTTGGAGCCCAGGGACAGGTGGAGGAGGAGGAGGTGGAGGAGGTAGGAGGGATTGCCACACACACAGCAGGGGAACAGCTGACGTTACTGAACCCCAATAACAGAGGAGGGACTGTCGGGACTGTGCGGACAGCACTTCTGGATGGCAACTAGCGGTGTTGGAGCCCAGGGACAGGTGGAGGAGGAGGAGGTGGAGGAGGTAGGAGGGATTGCCACACACACAGCAGGGGAACAGCTGACGTTACTGAACCCCAATAACAGAGGAGGGACTGTCGGGACTGTGCGGACAGCACTTCTGGACGGCAACTAGCGGTGTTGGAGCCCAGGGACAGGTGGAGGAGGAGGAGGTGGAGGAGGTAGGAGGGATTGCCACACACACAGCAGGGGAACAGCTGACGTTACTGAACCCCAATAACAGAGGAGGGACTGTCGGGACTGTGCGGACAGCACTTCTGGACGGCAACTAGCGGAGTTGGAGCCCAGGGACAGGTGGAGGAGGAGGAGGTGGAGGAGGTAGGAGGGATTGCCACACACACAGCAGGGGAACAGCTGACGTTACTGAACCCCAATAACAGAGGAGCGACTGTCGGGACTGTGCGGACAGCACTTCTGGACGGCAACTAGCGGTGTTGGAGCCCAGGGACAGGTGGAGGAGGAGGAGGTGGAGGAGGTAGGAGGGATTGCCACACACACAGCAGGGGAACAGCTGACGTTACTGAACCCCAATAACAGAGGAGGGACTGTCGGGACTGTGCGGACAGCACTTCTGGACGGCAACTAGCGGTGTTGGAGCCCAGGGACAGGTGGAGGAGGAGGAGGTGGAGGAGGTAGGAGGGATTGCCACACACACAGCAGGGGAACAGCTGACGTTACTGAACCCCAATAACAGAGGAGGGACTGTTGGGACTGTGCGTACAGCACTACCAGGCAACAACTAGCGGTGTTGGAGCCCAGGGACAGGAGGAGGAGGTGGAGGAGGTAGGAGGGATTGCCACACACACAGCAGGGGAACAGCTGACGTTACTGAACCCCAATAACAGAGGAAGAACTGTCGGGACTGTGCGGACAGCACTTCTGGACGGCAACTAGCGGTGTTGGAGCCCAGGGACAGGTGGAGGAGGAGGAGGTGGAGGAGGTAGGAGGGATTGCCACACACACAGCAGGGGAACAGCTGACGTTACTGAACCCCAATAACAGAGGAGCGACTGTCGGGACTGTGCGGACAGCACTTCTGGACGGCAACTAGCGGTGTTGGAGCCCAGGGACAGGTGGAGGAGGAGGAGGTGGAGGAGGTAGGAGGGATTGCCACACACACAGCAGGGGAACAGCTGACGTTACTGAACCCCAATAACAGAGGAGGGACTGTCGGGACTGTGCGGACAGCACTTCTGGACGGCAACTAGCGGTGTTGGAGCCCAGGGACAGGTGGAGGAGGAGGAGGTGGAGGAGGTAGGAGGGATTGCCACACACACAGCAGGGGAACAGCTGACGTTACTGAACCCCAATAACAGAGGAGGGACTGTCGGGACTGTGCGGACAGCACTTCTGGATGGCAACTAGCGGTGTTGGAGCCCAGGGACAGGTGGAGGAGGAGGAGGTGGAGGAGGTAGGAGGGATTGCCACACACACAGCAGGGGAACAGCTGACGTTACTGAACCCCAATAACAGAGGAGGGACTGTCGGGACTGTGCGGACAGCACTTCTGGACGGCAACTAGCGGTGTTGGAGCCCAGGGACAGGTGGAGGAGGAGGAGGTGGAGGAGGTAGGAGGGATTGCCACACACACAGCAGGGGAACAGCTGACGTTACTGAACCCCAATAACAGAGGAGGGACTGTCGGGACTGTGCGGACAGCACTTCTGGACGGCAACTAGCGGTGTTGGAGCCCAGGGACAGGTGGAGGAGGAGGAGGTGGAGGAGGTAGGAGGGATTGCCACACACACAGCAGGGGAACAGCTGACGTTACTGAACCCCAATAACAGAGGAGCGACTGTCGGGACTGTGCGGACAGCACTTCTGGACGGCAACTAGCGGTGTTGGAGCCCAGGGACAGGTGGAGGAGGAGGAGGTGGAGGAGGTAGGAGGGATTGCCACACACACAGCAGGGGAACAGCTGACGTTACTGAACCCCAATAACAGAGGAGCGACTGTCGGGACTGTGCGGACAGCACTTCTGGACGGCAACTAGCGGTGTTGGAGCCCAGGGACAGGTGGAGGAGGAGGTGGAGGAGGTAGGAGGGATTGCCACACACACAGCAGGGGAACAGCTGACGTTACTGAACCCCAATAACAGAGGAGGGACTGTCGGGACTGTGCGGACAGCACTTCTGGACGGCAACTAGCGGTGTTGGAGCCCAGGGACAGGTGGAGGAGGAGGAGGTGGAGGAGGTAGGAGGGATTGCCACACACACAGCAGGGGAACAGCTGACATTACTGAACCCCAATAACAGAGGAGGGACTGTTGGGACTGTGCGTACAGCACTACCAGGCAACAACTAGCGGTGTTGGAGCCCAGGGACAGGAGGAGGAGGTGGAGGAGGTAGGAGGGATTGCCACACACACAGCAGGGGAACAGCTGACGTTACTGAACCCCAATAACAGAGGAGGGACTGTCGGGACTGTGCGGACAGCACTTCTGGACGGCAACTAGCGGTGTTGGAGCCCAGGGACAGGTGGAGGAGGAGGAGGTGGAGGAAGTAGGAGGGATTGCCACACACACAGCAGGGGAACAGCTGACGTTACTGAACCCCAATAACAGAGGAGGGACTGTCGGGACTGTGCGGACAGCACTTCTGGACGGCAACTAGTGGTGTTGGAGCCCAGGGACAGGTGGAGGAGGAGGAGGTGGAGGAGGTAGGAGGGATTGCCACACACACAGCAGGGGAACAGCTGACGTTACTGAACCCCAATAACAGAGGAGGGACTGTCGGGACTGTGCGGACAGCACTTCTGGACGGCAACTAGTGGTGTTGGAGCCCAGGGACAGGTGGAGGAGGAGGAGGTGGAGGAGGTAGGAGGGATTGCCACACACACAGCAGGGGAACAGCTGACGTTACTGAACCCCAATAACAGAGGAGCGACTGTTGGGACTGTGCGGACAGCACTTCTGGACGGCAACTAGCGGTGTTGGAGCCCAGGGACAGGTGGAAAAGCAGAGGAACACAATGTAGGCCGAAGCCTGAGAAAGTCGAAAGGGAACCTTTAACCCCCCCCAAGGCGTTTGTAGCTGAAAGAGCCAGCTTGTGCAGCACAAAAGATGCAAAAGGAAAAGGTGGCTCTTTTCATCATGCTCCTTGCAAACACAGAACTAAACACTTATAAAATGTGTCCCCTGAAACCGTGAAACCGTCCCGGAGGTAGGACTTTCCTTCGTAATATGACGCAGCACAGCCGTCATTCCTCCCCCCCGGGCGCCGCGCCCCGGCTCCTCAGCGTAGTTTGATTCCGTCCCGGAGCCTGCGCTGTTATGTTATCCCTTGGCCAGGCACACTTAGCGCTGCCCATCTTCTGACATCATTTGGTGTCAGGCTGGCTGCACCTGTGCGGCCGCGCTGGCCGAGAGCCCGCCTCGCAGTGTCTTCTGATTTTATCCCACTGGGGGCCTGGGATCCATGGACATGCGCAGTGCATATCCTCGCCTCTCACTCCCCTCCCTACGGCTTCTTAAGACTGTGCGGTGTCACGGCCGTGGCATGCTATTAGGGACCAGCTGACACCGAACAGTCTGAAGAAGCCGTAGGGAGATGAGTGAGAGGTGGAGGTTCAGATATGCACTGCGCATGTCCATGGATCCCAGGCCCCCAGTGGGATTAAATCAGAAGACACTGCGAGGCGGGCCCTTGGCCAGCGCGGCCGCACAGGCGCAGCCATCCTGACACCAAATGATGCCAGAAGACGGGCAGCGCTAAGTGTGCCTGGCCACGGGATAACATAACAGCGCAGGCTCCGGGACGGAATCAAACAACGCTGAGGAGCCGGGGCGCGGCGCCGGGGGGGGAGGAATGACGGCTGTGCTGCGTCATATTACGAAGGAAAGTCCCACCTCCGGGACGGTTTTACGGTATCAGTGGACACATTTTATAAGTGTTAAGTTCTGCGTGTGCAAGGAGCTAAACCAAAATAGCTACCTTTTCCTTGTGCAGCATTACTGCTGCACAAGGAGGCTCTTTCAGTAACAAACGCCTTGGGGGGGGGGACAGATTCCCTTACATTTCAGTTGTTGTGTTAGCGTGGCGGTCGCATGACACATTGCCGGCTACACAGCTGGGGATCAGCTGACGTTACTGAAACCCAATAACACTGGGTCGTATGTTTTGACTGTGCAGACGGCACTTCTGAGCCTCAACTGGCGGTGTTGGAGCCCAGGAATTTAAGTTCGGGTGGTAGAAAGATGAACACAACAGGAGACCTGGATAACGTATACAGTGACCTAATTATTTAATCAGGAGGAGGAGTGGCAAATTCCTGCGAGATCCAGGCCTTGTTCATTTTCAGGAAAGTAAGCCGGTCAACGTTATCGGAGGATAGTCGCATGCGACGGTCAGTTAGTACACCACCTGCAGCACTAAAGACACGTTCCGATAATACACTGGCCGCAGGGCAAGACAGCACCTCCAATGCATACTGGCTTAGCTCTGGCCATGTATCCAGCTTTGAGACCCAAAACTTGAAAGGGGAAGAGCCGTCTGGGAGTACAGCAAGAGGGCAAGACATGTAGTCTGTCACCATCTGACAGAACCGTTGCCTCCTGCTGACTGGAGCCGTCTGTGATGGTGTAGACTTTTGTGGCGGGCACAGAAAACTGTGCCACAGTTGGGCCATACTGGTCTTGCCTTGGGCAGAGGCACTGCTTCTGCTCCCTCTTTGTGCAGAGCCTCCACCACTGCCTGGACGCACTGAGCTGCTTTGGAATGCACTAGCAGCACTTCTCTCAGTTGGAATGGAGAAGATGATGGAATTGACCAGTGTGTCTTGGTACTCCCGCATTTTTCGCTCCCGGTTCAACGGTGTGATGAGGCTTTCTACGTTGTCCCGGTAGCGAGGATCGAGGAGGGTGAACACCCAATAATCAGACATGTTGAGAATGTGGGCGATGCAGCGGTCGTTTCTCAGGCACTGCAGCATGTAATCCACCATGTGCTGCAGACTGCCAACTGCCCAAGAAACGCTGTCCCCTGCTGGAGGCGTGATCTCTGCCCGCTCGTCATCACCCCACCCTCGCTGTACACACTGAGTACTGGACAATTCGGTAACTCCCTCCTCTGGACGGATGTCTTCCTCCTCCATTGACTCCTCCTCATCCTCCTCACAAACTGTCCCCTGCCTACGCGTTTGTGAGGAACCACGTGGCGCTGACTGTCCAGAAGATGATGGAAATGGTGAATCCTCATCCTCCACCTCTTCCACAACATCATCCCTTAGCGCTTGCAGTGATTTTTCAAGCAGGCAGATAAGGGGGACAGTCATGCTGACTAGTGCATCATCTGCACTCGCCATCCACGTGGAATAATCAAAGGGACGCAAAACCTGGCAGACGTCATTCATAGTGGCCCACTCTGTGGTTGTGAAGTCTGAGTGCGACTTCTTTGCGCCTGAAGCAGCTGGTACTCCATTACAGCTTGCTGCTGCTCACACAACCGCTCCAACATATGTAACGTGGAATTCCACCTGGTAGGTAGGTCACATATGATGCGATGTTCCGGCAGGCGGTGTCGGCGCTGCAGAGCCGCAATGCGTGCTTTTGCCGTGCTGGAACGCCGCAAGTGAGCACACTCTAGGCGGACCTTGTGCAGCAGTGCATCAAGATCCGGATAGTCCCTCAAAAAGCTCTGCACGACCAAATTGAGCACATGTGCCAGACATGGGATGTGAGTGAGGTTGCCGAGGCCCAGAGCTGCCACCAGATTTCGGCCATTATCACACACTACCATGCCTGGCTGGAGATTCGCTGGCACAAACCACACATCGCTCTCCTGCTTGATGGCATTCCAGAGCTCCTGCGCTGTGTGGCTACGATTCCCCAAAAAAATTAATTTCAAGACGGCCTGTTGACGTTTGGCCACGGCTGTGCTCATGTCGGTCGTAACAGGTACACGTTCATCACGGGTCCATGTGGAGGTGGACTGTGACGGCTCCTGCAGCGATGATTCTGAGGAACTGGTGTAAGAGGAGGAGTCAATGCGTACAGAATGGATTCCTGCAATCCTTGGAGTGGGCAGGACACGTCCTGCGCCACTCGCACGGTCTGTACCCGGCTCAACGACATTAACCCAATGGGCAGTGAGGGAAAGGTATCGCCCCTGTCCATGTTGACTGGTCCACGCATCGGTGGTGAGGTGGTCCTTGCTACTGACGGCGTTCAGTAGCGCGTGTTTTATGTGTCCCTCCACATGCTTGTGCAGGGCAGGGACGGCTTGCCTGCTGAAGTAAAAGCGGCTGGGCACATTGTACTGTGGGACTGCCAATGACATCAAGTCACGGAAGCTGTCAGTCTCCACCAGCCTGAATGACAGCATTTCCAGTGACAGAAGTTTGGCAATGCCTGCAGTCAGAGCCTGTGCTCGTGGGTGGTTTGACGAGAAAGGCCGCCTTTTCTCCCATGCCTGTACTACCGATGGCTGTAGACTGGGCTGGGAGTGTGTGGATGACTGGGAAAGTGGTGCTGCGGGTGGAATTACAGCGGGTCTCTGGACAACAGGGCCAGAGGTTCTTCCACGGCGATCCTGGGAGGAAGCCGAACCAGCTGCGTGTGAGCTAGAGGAAGAGGCAACACGAGCTGAAGAGGTGGTAGCTGCCGCTGTTGGTTGGCCTAGCTCTTCAGTGTGTTTTTCTAACTCCGCCGGGTGCCTGTTGCGCACATGTTTCCACATGTTGGAGGTATTGAGGTTGCTGACATTTCGACCTCTTTTGACTTTTTGATGACACACCTTGCATCTGACATAGCAAATGTCATCTGCAACTGTGTCAAAAAAGGACCAGGCAAGTCTTGGGAGCGCCCTTTTTGGCTTTTGGAAGAGACATGCTCCTAACGGGTGCCAAAGCGGAGGCTGCAGGATCCGCAGTCTTCCCCCTCCCTCTCCCTCTTTGGGCCGTACGGGGAATCTCTTCCTCAGAGCTGCTCCCACCACCTTCCTGTCCCTCACGCCAAGATGGGTCAAGGACCTCATCATCTACACTACCCTCTGCCCCCAACTGCTCCTCCTGGGTAGTCTCAGCAGCAGAGCACGCACCAGTAAGTGGCACCTGAGTGTCATCATCAGCTGATGTGGCCTGCGATGTGGTGACCGGAGCCACTGGCCCACCCGCCTCTTCAGAGGAAGAGAGAAAAAGCTGTTGGGCATCACTGCACCCTGCCTCTTCTTCCATTTCTCCAATGCTGCTTGGCTGGCCCCCTGTTTCCAAGCCAAGAGATTCAGAGAACAGAAGTAGAGACGGCTCCTGTCCTGGGCTCTCTGTCTGCCTGGGCAATTTGGCAGGTGGTGAAGAGACAGATGGCTGCTCTCCAGTGCTCTGTGTCTGAGAGGATGTGGCACTAATTGAAGTTGATGCATTAGCTGCCATCCATCCGACAACGGCTTCAATTTGGTCTTCACGCAGCAGCGGTGTACGGCGCTCTGACACAAAGCTGCGCATGAATGACTGTTGCCTGGTGAAAGTGGGTGCTGATGAGTCACCGGTGCCCGCAGCAGGCACAGAATCCCCACGTCCCCTCACTGCTCCGCGCCCACGCCCACGCCCACGTGCCTTACTCACTGCCTTCTTCATCTTGGTTGACTGATAAAGATAAGCAGAAAAGTACTAACGGCTTTGTGTGCTTATTCCTGAGTAACTCCTCCTAACAGGTATAAGAAACACTAATTTTCTAAAGTGTGGACTAGACTTTAATATGAGCTAATGTGGCCTACACAAATGTAAAGTGGTGTAACTGGTGTGTTTGGTGAACTTTATTATTTATTTATTTTTTGGGGGCTGAACTGACAACGGATAGAGCTGCAGTCACACGGAGACCGTGCAGACAGACGTAAACGGCACTGCAAGGCCCAAAAACCCTCCTCTACGTTATCCTATGTAGTGTTTTTCCACAAGTTAGCTGGAGACGGGTGGAAAGACACTAATAGGATTTTTTGGAAAAAATGTGCAGCAGCCTGCACTACTTAAAACAAAATGAAAATTGATTTGGCGGTATGACGCAGTGAACAACCCTGAGCTGGAGACAACCAGGCTATGGCTGCTCACAGACTACAGGGCGAGCTGCAGTCACACGGAGACCGTGCAGACAGCCGTAAACGGCGCTGCAAGGCCCAAAAACCCTCCTCTACGTTATCCTATGTAGTGTTTTTCCACAAATTAGCTGGAGACGGGTGGAAAGACACTAATAGGAATTTTTGGAAAAAATGTGCAGCAGCCTGCACTACTTAAAACAAAATGAAAATTGATTTGGCGGTATGACGCAGTGAACAACCCTGAGCTGGAGACAACCAGGCTATGGCTGCTCACAGACTACAGGGCGAGCTGCAGTCACACGGAGACCGTGCAGACAGCCGTAAACGGCGCTGCAAGGCCCAAAAACCCTCCTCTACGTTATCCTATGTAGTGTTTTTCCACAAATTAGCTGGAGACGGGTGGAAAGACACTAATAGGATTTTTTTGAATAAATTAGCAGCAGACTACACTACTTGAAAAAAAAAAAAAAAAGAACAGTATGAGGCAATGAACCACCCTCCCTGAACTGAATACAACCAGCTATGGATGGCCTATGTGGCTGCACTCAGACTAGAGAGTGGGCTGCACTCACACACACACACACACACACAGACCTTGCAGATCGCTGTGAAAACAGCGCTACAAGGCAAAAGCAAGGTGAATAGTAGGTGAACACAGCGGTTGCTAAATTAGCCTTTGGAAAGCACAAAGAAGCAAATCGCTATCTCTAAACTGTCCCTCAGTCAGCAAACAGCGTCCTGTCACTAACTGAATTCACAGCAGAGTGATCGCAAAATGGCGCCAGCGACTTTTAAACTGCATCATGACATCATTTCAGCAGCCAATCACAGCCTTGCCAGTAGTTTCATGCCCTCCATGCTAAACAGGATGTGCCCACACTTGGAATCATATTCATTGGCTGAATTTCTGCATTTTGAATCTTGGAACTTCCGATTCCGGTATCCGATACGCGGCAAGTATCGGAATCCCGGTATCGGAATTCCGATACCGCAAGTATCGGCCGATACCCGATACTTGCGGTATCGGAATGCTCAACACTACTAAACAGCCATCCTGAAATTACTTTAACTCCGTTATCAACTCATGACACCGGAGTAGTAATTTCAGATCACTAGAGCTTCCAGCAGCAAGAGAAATATAAATGCATGCTGGACAAACAAACACAAAAAATGCCAAAGATCCAACTTAGCTGAATTGCAGACTTGGAGCAGGTAGCAAGCAACAGAGGTGCTCTGGTAACATTGATTGCCGGCACTAGAATGACTGAGAAGCCAGACTAAATAGGAAACTCCCAGTTTCCTGATGGGAACAGGTGCAAGACAAAAGTCAGCCAGTACCACCAGTAACCACCAGAGGGAGCCCAAAAACAGAATTCACAACAATCACCGCCCAAGCGTTCACACTCTGTTCCTCAGACTTTCTATGTGCACAGTGACTGCCTCTAAGCAGAAGATGAGGATGGTGGTAGTAGTAGTTGGAGCATTTAATATAGTCATGAAGCAGCCATAACAACTTGAAAGAGAAGTATTTTTAACGAGATACCACACTGATCGATATGTGGCCTGCATTTTTTACTTTTTGAAACTAAAATAGTGTACCAAACTAGGGTAACAGACAGCACATACTGTGTAAAAAAGGCCTAAAATGTGCTAGTTTGGAGCATGCACACATATGAGTTCTGTCATGGAAATAACACACTGCCAAATAGGTGGCTTTTTTAAAAATGCAAAATAGTGCTGTATGTAATTACTGTATCAGACAGCAAAAAAAGTGGTCCACCTGCCAAAAAATGCGCTAACTTGGAGCGCGCAGATATATCAGGGCTGACACGGAAATACCACATTGGCAAAACTGTAGCCTTTGAATTTTTTTTCATGCAAAATAGTGCTGTATAGAATTTGAGTATCACACAGCCAAAAAATAATTACACCAGCCTCCAATGCCCAAACTTGGAGCACAGAGATATATGATGGCTATAACAGAAATACCACACTGGCAAATCTGTGGCCTTTCAATTTTTTTTTATGCTAAATAGCGCTGTATAGAATTTGAGTATCACACAGCCAAAAAATAAGTACACTGGCCTCCAATGACCGAACTTGGAGCACAGAGATATATGACGGCTGTAACGGAAATACCATACTGGCAAATCTGTGGCCTTTCAATTTTTTTTTTGCTGAATACCGCTGTATAGAATTTGACTATCACACAGCCCAAAAATAAGTACACCGGCCTCCAATGCCCAAACTTGGAGCACAGCGATACAGTACAGACCAAAAGTTTGGACACACCATCTCATTTAAAGATTTTCCTGTATTTTCATGACTGAAAATTGTACATTCACACTGAAAGCATCAAAACTATGAATTAACACATGAGTAATTATATACTTAACAAAAAAGTGTGAAACAACTGAAATTATGTCTTATATTCTAGGTTCTTCAAAGTAGCCATCTTTTGCGTTCATGACTGCTTTGCACACTCTTGGCATTCTCTTCATGAGCTTCAAGAGGTAGACACCGGGAATGGTCTTCCAACAATCTTCAAGGAGTTCCCAGAGATGCTTAACACTTGTTGGCCCTTTGCCTTCACTCTGCGGGCCAGCTCACCCCAAACCATTTTGATTGGGTTCAGGTCTTGTGACTGTGGAGGCCAGGTCATCTGGCGTAGCACCCCATCACTCTTCTTCTTGGTCAAATAGCCCTTACACAGCCTTGGGATGTAAATCCCTAACAGTGTCACCAGCAAAGCACCCCCACACCATAACACCTCCTCCTTCATGCTTCGCGATGGGAACCAGGCATGTAGAGTCCATCCTTTCACCTTTTCTGTGTCACACAAAGACACGGTGATTGGATCCAAAGATCTCAAATTTGGACTCATCAGACCAAAGCACAAATTTCCACTGGTCTAATGTCCATTCCTTGTGTTCTTTCGCCCAAAAAAGTCTCTTCTGCTTGTTGCCTGTCCTTAGCAGTGGTTTCCTAGCAGCTATTTTACCATGAAGGCCTGCTGCACAAAGTCTCCTCTTAACAGTTGTTGTAGAGATGTGTCTGCTGCTAGAACTCTGTGTGGCATTGACCTGGTCACTAATCTGAGCTGCTGTTAACCTGCGATTTCTGAGGCTGGTAACTCGGATAAACTTATCCTCAGAAGCAGAGGTGACTCTTGGTCTTCCTTTCCTGAGGCGGTCCTCATGTGAGCCAGTTTCTTTGTAGCGCTTGATGGTTTTTGCCACTTCACTTGGGGACACTTTCAAAGTTTTCCCAATTTTTCGGACTGACTAACCTTCATTTCTTAAAGTAATGATGGCCACTCATTTTTCTTTACACAGCTGCTTTTTTCATGCTATAATACAAATTCTAACAGTCCATTCAGTAGGACTATCAGCTGTGTATCCACCAGACTTCTGTTCAACACAACTGATGGTCCCAACCCCATTTACAAGGCAAGAAATCCCACTTACTAAACCTGACAGGGCACACCTGTGAAGTGAAAACCATTCCCGGTGACTACCTCTTGAAGATCATCAAGAGAATGCCAAGAGTGTGCAAAGCAGTCATCAAAGCAAAAGGTGGCTACTTTGAAGAACCTAGATTTCAGTCGTTTCACACTTTTTTGTTAAGTAAATAATTACACGTGTTAATTCATAGTTTTGATGCCTTCAGTGTGAATGTACAAATTTCATAGTCATGAAAATACAGAAAAATCTTTAAATGAGAGGGTGTGTCCACACTTTTGGTCTGTACTTTATATGACGGCTGTAACAGAAATACCACACTGGAAAATCTGTGGCCTTTCCATTTTTTTATACTAAATAGCGCTCTATAGAATTTGAGTATCAAACGGCCACAAAATAAGTACACTGGCCTCCAAAGACCAAATTTGGAGCACGCAGATAAATGAAGCCTTTTTTGGTGAATTTAAAACACCAAAAAAAAAAAAAAGAGGCACAAGGGTAGCACACACAACTATGCTACGTATGCCTGACAAACTATCACTTTTCAAGATAACTCAGTCTGACAGAACAGACTGTATACATATATCTGAATTTATTTTTTTTCGGGGGGGATTTTGTGGAAAAATAAATAAAAAATAGGTATATAAACAGTAAATAAGCTGCAGCAGCAGGCAGTTATGGATCTTTGGGAAGGATACAGTGGGATCAATTGATGCACATACAGTGCCTGCAGGCCTTGCACTGATGTGGATATGCTGTGCCCTGCCTACCTAGCACTGCAATATCGGGACCCACGAATTAGCCCTAAAATGGACTGATGGTTTCTTAGGAATTGTGGATGTAAGAGTTGCAGACCTATACTAACTCTGAAACCATGATTCTGACCATATCTCGGCAGCAGCTCTCCCTAATCTCGCTGAAACAGGAACAGAATGCGGCGAACAGGGCGGTGCCAGTTCTTTTATACTAATGATGATGCTGTACAGCCCAGCCAATCGCTGCATGACCACAACAAAGATGGCTGCGGCGTTTTATGGCCTGGCAGACAATCCCTGCACCGTGATTGGTTCTCTACAGTCTGCCAAAAATGCGGGGTGGAGACTTCATTTACCGATGAATAATCCCAGAAATGCTCGCTGCTCGGAGAGTACCCCTAGTACCCCGATACTCGCGAGTAATGAGTAGTGGCGAGCACGTTCACTCATCACTAGTAGAGAGCCATTTCATGCCACGTGTGCAGCTGTGATACCCAATAATTATAAGGCACAGAGGAAATACGGATTACGTGGGCATGGTCAGCAAGGTACTCCCTCAGCATCTTCCCAAACTATGTACTCCTTGTGAGAGTACCCACACCTCAGGCCCTGTGTGATGGGAAAGTCTGAAAAACTCAGAACTTTGACAGTGTTTTCCTGCCTCTGATGGATTGGAGTTGTGTCTCTCTCCTGTACAACTTGGTTTTCCAAAGAATTGTGACCTCTTCCGCCTGCATTTTTAGATTGGATTTTTTAAAATAATTTTGCAACAAGGGCCTTCTGGTGCTGAGTCTGACACATTGTAGTAGACCAGTCCACCTCGAAAAAAAGAGAAAGTTCCCCTTGCAGCATAGGTCTAGAAGTGTCACCTACCAGTAATGACTGTCACCCAAAATTTATTTTGAAAATGCGAGGGTCACGGAAAAGGCAGCGTAACTTAAACTTAGCCATGAGTGCCAGACTGCTAACAGGCAAGACTTCCCCGTGGTCACCAAGAGGACAACAGACCATGCTCTCCTCCTCCTCCCTGTCCTCAGGCCATCCATGCTAAACAAATGGTATGATAGTTGTGCAAGTAGTAAAATCTATAGTGCATGAAACTAGCTCCTGTTCTTTCTCCTCCTCTTCCTCATTATTATCCAATCCACATTGGGATGACATAAAGCTGGGCTGTGTGTAATCACCCTGTATGGTTCATTGCTCTATCTCAACGTGCTTCGCCTGCAATGTGTCCTCTTTGATTGTGAGCAGAGAGCATTTCAGAACACAGAGAAGCGGGATGGTGATGGTATTTATGGCGTTATCACCTCTCAACATCTTGGTTGAGTCCTCAAAGCTTTGGAGGATGGTACATATGTCTGATATCAATGTCCACTACTGAGGTATTATGTGTGGAGTCAGCATTGAATACCCATTGCATTATTGATGCTGGTAGTCAACAACTGCCCTCTTCTGCTCACAAATCCTTTCCAGCATCTGAAGTGTACAGTTCCAATGCGTGGGGACATCAAACAAAAGTCGGTGAGCTGAAAGCTGCAAACGCTGCTGAAGCACAGCAAGGGCTGTGGAAACTGTACCTGATGTTCTAAAATGGGCACACAGGTGGCATATTTCCACAAGCTCCGGGTAGCTTTTGAGAAACCATTGAACAACGAGGTTAAGCACATTGGCCAGGCATGGTATGTGTGTGAGCTCACCTCGCCTAAGAG
Source organism: Ranitomeya variabilis (assembly GCF_051348905.1). Classification (NCBI taxonomy): domain Eukaryota; kingdom Metazoa; phylum Chordata; class Amphibia; order Anura; family Dendrobatidae; genus Ranitomeya; species Ranitomeya variabilis. The sequence continues at coordinate 22,796,259 of NC_135236.1, read as the reverse complement.
CAGCCACCAGGTTCCAACCATTGTCACACACAACCATGCTTGGCTGTAGGTTCAGCAGTGTCAGCCACAGATCTGCTTACTTTTTCAGAACTGTCCGTAATGCTTCAGCATTGTGCGGTTTGTCACCTAAGCATATTAGCTTCAGCACAGCCTGTTGCCGCTTGGCTGCGGCAGTGCTGCAGTGCTTCCATCTTGTGATTGATGTGGTCATTTTGGAGATGGCGGCTAACGAGGAGGCGGTGCAGGAGCTGTACACTGTGAGGGCAACCCTGATTGACCTAGGTCCCGCAATCCTCAGTGTCGCAGAACTTGTTTCATCCCAAGGTCTGACTGGGTCCCTGTTTCCACTATGTTAACCCAGTGTGCTGTCAGCAAGATGTACTACCCCGGCCCACAAGCACTTCTCCACGTGTCTGTGGTTATGTGGACTTTCCCAGTAACTGCATTGTTGAGGGCACAGCTAATGTTGTGGGACACGTGCTTGTGTGATGCCAGGATGGCACACTGGGAGAAATAGTGGCAGCTGTGGACTGATTGACTGCCGTGGCCATCAGGTTGCAGAAAGCTTCCATCTCCATGAGCTTAAAAGGCAACATTTTGAGCGCAAGCTGATGAGAAATGTGTGAATATAGTACTGTTGCCTGTGGGGCGTTGGCTGCTTATTTGTGCTTGCATTCCAAGGACTGGGTTATGTTCAACTGAAAGCTGCACTGGGAAAAAGGACTTAGACGTGCTTGATGATGGTGCTAGTTAAGTGTGTGCAACAACAGGTGCAGGGCAGGAGGCATCTTTGCAGGCACCATGGACAGGAGACTGGCTTCCATGCATAACAGTGGATGAAGCAGTGGTGTCACCTGCAGACACTGTTCCTGGAGCCTGGGGTTCGGCCCACAAAGTTGGGTGCTTTGCTGCCATGCGGCTGATCATGCTGGTTGTGGTCATGCTGGTAGTTTTGCTACCTCTGCTGAAGCGGGCATGGCAGGTGGTGAAAATGGCCTGTTTGGGGTTATCGGCAGTCTTAAAACAAACAGACTCAGGAAGACATAACATTTGTACTGACAAGTTTCATCATGTTGGTTTTACAAGGAATGGTTGCCTGACTTTTGTCTGCGGCAACCACACTGTTTCTTCCTGCTTGTTGGGTTGCTATGCCTCCCTTCCCCTGTATGCTGCTGTCCTCTGTTCTCCTGCCAGGTTGGTTCAGTTACTATGTCATCCATGACCTCATCTTCCACTTCAACACCCTGGTCCTCCTCCTGACTTTCTGGCAATCGTGTCTCATCATCGCCCACCTCTTGTGGCATGTTCCCTCTGTTGCCTTTGTGTGACCGTGGCTGCTCAAATATTTGGGCATCTCTGCATGCAGTCTCATCTTGCCCTGCTTCAAGTGGACCCAGCGAGAGGCCCGAATCTATAAATGGAAAAGTGAATAACTCTTTGGAATGTTCAAAAGTAGGATCCGCTGTCTTCTGGCACTCGGCATGGTGAGAGGAAGGACGATCAGGGTGTGGAATATGTGGTCCAGACTCACAGCTACTCTGACTTGACTGTATGCAAGACAGGGTGGTGGTGGTGGCAAAGTGACTGGAAGCATTATTCGCTATCCAGCCAACAACCTTTTGACACTGCTCTGGGTTCAATAGCGGTGTTCTGAGGTCCCCTAGTAATTTGGACAGGAAAGTGGGGTGAGAAGATGTGGCTGTTTGTTGTGGCACAATTTCAGCTTGCCCATGGCCTCAGCCTCTGCATGCACCATCTCCATCATGTCCAATTCCCCTTCTCTTGCCACGTGCCTTGTCCATTTTAAATGGAGGACAATGTTTTCCATATTCACGACAAATGGCTGAATTTGGAGCAAACTTATATGTGATTCGTGTGACGGAAAACCACAGTTTTAAATAGCTGGCCTGTAGGTAACTATTTTTATAGCAAATTGGTGTCAATAACTTCTCTAATACACCGCAACAAAATTTAAATGGATGCCAGAAATGGCAGAATTTTGAGCTCACGTTTATGTGATCCATGTGACGGACAAACCACAGTTTTAAATAACTTGTGTGTAGGTAATTAATTATTTTTTTTATAGTAAACTGGTGTCAATAATGTCACTAACACACTGCAAGAAAATTTAAATTGAGGCCAAAAATGGCAGAATTTTTAGCACACATTTATGTGATCTGTGAGAAATGACACAAATTAACTTTTTTTGAATTTACCAAATGGCTGCAATGAAACAAAGAGTGACAAATTTAAAGGGATCTTAGCCTTATCCACTGTACATACAATATGCAATTCAACAACTGAGAGTATTTTTTATTCTTGAACCATTATAAATTACATTTTTAGATATTTTTTTAATATTGCATACTTTAAAGTTAAGTATTGGTCTTTTATAGAAGTGTTATTACTGTTCTCTAGTGGGACTTATGCTCTTTTAGGGATTACCAATATAATTTACAGACTTATCACACATAAAGGTGAAAAATTTCTTAAAATGATAAAGATATCACAATACAGAAAAAATAACTTAGAAAAGAGCAGTTATATGACAATTTCTCAGGGATAGGTTGGCCTAGGAACACACAGTTCATATTTCATATCTTTGACTTGTTAGATGCATGTTAGCAGAATACTGTCTCGGTCCTGGGTAAATAGATGGGACATAAAATATATTTTTGTTGTAATATGCTATGTGGTAATATCAAGCTTCTTGTTCCCAAATAATAATTAAAAAACATACAGTCATGGCCAAAAGTATTCACACCCCTGCAATTCTGTCAGATAATTCTCTGTTTCTTCCTGAAAATGATTGCAAACACAAATTCTTTGGTATTATTATCTTCATTTAATTTGTCTTAAATGAAAAAACACAAAAGAAAATGAAGCAAAAAGCAAAACATTGATCATTTCACACAAAACTCCAAAAATGGGCCAGACAAAAGTATTGGCACCCTCAGCCTAATACTTGGTTGCACAACCTTTAGCCAAAATAACTGCGACCAACCGCTTCCGGTAACCATCAATGAGTTTCTTACAATGCTCTGCTGGAATTTTAGACCATTCTTCTTTGGCAAACTGCTCCAGGTCCCTGATATTTGAAGGGTGCCTTCTCCAAACTGCTATTTTTAGATCTCTCCACAGGTATTCTATGGGATTCAGGTCTGGACTCATTGCTGGCCACCTTAGAAGTCTCCAGTGCTTTCTCTCAAACCATTTTCTAGTGTTTTTTGAAGTGTTTTTTGGGTCATTGTCCTGCTGGAAGACCCATGACCTCTGAGGGAGAAACAAATTTCTCACACTGGGCCCTACATCATGCTGCAAAATTTGTTGGTAATCTTCAGACTTCATAATGCCATGCACACAGTCAAGCAGTCCAGTGCCAGAGGCAGCAAAGCAACCCCAAAACATCAGGGAACCTCTGCCATGTTTGACTGTAGGGACCGTGTTCTTTTCTTTGAATGCCTCTTTTTTCTCCTGTAAACTCAATCTTACCCCGAGACATAAAAAAGCCAGGCTGGAGTTTGCCAAAACTTACCTGAAAAAGCCTAAAATGTTTTGGAAGAATGTTCTCTGGTCAGATGAGACAAAAGTAGAGCTTTTTGGGCAAAGGCATCAACATTGAGTTTACAGGAGAAAAGGCAGTTTGGAGAAGGCACCCTTCAAATATCAGGGACTTGGAGCAGTTTGCCGAAGAAGAATGGTCTAAAATTCCAGCAGAGCATTGTAAGAAACTCATTGATGGTTACCGGAAGTGGTTGGTCGCAGTTATTTTGGCTAAAGGTTGTGCAACCAAGTATTAGGCTGAGGGTGCCAATACTTTTGTCTGGCCCATTTTTGGAGTTTTGTGTGAAATGATCAATGTTTTGCGTTTTGCTTCATTTTCTTTTGTGTTTTTTCATTTAAGACAAATTAAATGAAGATAATAATACCAAAGAATTTGTGTTTGCAATCATTTTCAGGAAGAAAATGAGTATTATCTGACAGAATTGCAGGGGTGTGAATACTTTTGGCCATGACTGTAGTCATAGATGGCTGTCACTTGTCACACAGATATATTATCTTTATGGTGATCTAGGAGTTGCTGTCAGTACACTCATTTGATCAAGCAGTCGACGTTTGTAACACACAATTCTGTTCCTGCCAGGAGATGTGCATTACAGAGATGTTGGGAATGAAGAAAACCCCAATCAGGGCAGTAAGTCACTTTAGTTCTTAGATTATCATTGATTACTGATCTGTACATAGGAGGAAGCAGCCTTATAATACTAAATGTCATTTCCAACTGCATAAAACAATGGACTTGTGACACTATAGAATATGTGGCTTCCATTAGTATAAAAGTTTATTATTACTTATTATTTAGAAGGATCTAGATAAGTTTGAACACTGTGTAGCAACTTATAGAATTGTATATAACAGAGAGATTCTACATCTAGGAAAGAAAAACGAAAATGACATAATTAGAACTAAGCAACAGCACGTGTGAAAAAAGACTTGGGTATACTAATAGATTACAGGCTGCACATGAGTCACCAGTGTGATGCAGCAGCAAAAAAGGCAAACACAGTTCTAGGATGTATTAAGAGAAGCATAGAGTCTAGATCATGTGAAGTAATTATCCTCCTCTACTCCTCCTTGGTCAGGACTAGTGTTGAGCGATACCGTCCGATACTTGAAAGTATCGGTATCGGAAAGTATCGGCCGATACCGGCAAAATATCGGATCCAATCCGATACCGATACCCGATACCAATACAAGTCAATGGGACTCATGTATCGGACGGTATTCCTGATGGTTCCCAGGGTCTGAAGGAGAGGAAACTCTCCTTCAGGCCCTGGGAACCATATAAATGTGTAAAAGAAAGAATTAAAATAAAAAATATCGCTATACTCACCTCTCCGACGCAGCCGGGACTTCAGCGAGGGAACCGGCAGCGTTGTTTGTTTAAAATTCGCGCTATTACTTGGTTACGTGAATTCCCGGCTTGTGATTGGTCAGGTCGGCCATGTTGCCGGGACGCGGACCAATCACAGCAAGCCGTGACGAAATTACGTCACGGCTTGCTGTGATTGGTCCGCGTCCCGGCAATATGGCCGCCCTGACCAATCACAAGCCGTGACGTCACGGGAGGCTGGACACGCGCTCATTTTAAAATGGGCGCGTGTCCAGCCTCCCGTGACGTCACGGCTTGTGATTGGTTGCGCCGCGGTCAACCAATCACAAGCCGGGAGGCTGGACGCGCTCATTTTAAAATGGGCGCGTGTCCAGCCTCCCGTGACGTCACGGCTTGTGATTGGTTGCGCCGCGGTCAACCAATCACAAGCCGGGAGGCTGGACGCGCTCATTTTAAAATGGGCGCGTGTCCAGCCTCCCGTGACGTCACGGCTTGTGATTGGTTGCGCCGCGGTCAACCAATCACAAGCCGGGAGGCTGGACGCGCTCATTTTAAAATGGGCGCGTGTCCAGCCTCCCGTGACGTCACGGCTTGTGATTGGTCAGGGCGGCCATATTGCCGGGACGCGGACCAATCACAGCAAGCCGTGACGTAATTTCGTCACGGCTTGCTGTGATTGGTCCGCGTCCCGGCAACATGGCCGACCTGACCAATCACAAGCCGGGAATTCACGTAACCAAGTAATAGCGCGAATTTTAAACAAACAACGCTGCCGGTTCCCTCGCTGAAGTCCCGGCTGCGTCGGAGAGGTGAGGATAGCGATATTTTTTATTTTAATTCTCTCTTTTACACATTTTAACATTAATGTTGTTGCGATACCCGATATCCGATACCACAAGAGTATCGGAATCCCGGTATCGGAATTCCGATACAGCAAGTATTGGCCGATACCCGATACTTGCAGCATCGGAATGCTCAACACTAGTCAGGACTCATCTGGAATACTGTGTCCAGTTCTGGACAACACATTTAAAAAAGACATTGAAAAACGGGAGTAAGGTAAAGGAACAGCTATAAGGATGCTGAACGGTCTGCAAAGTAGATCCTACAAGGAACGGTGAAAGGATCTGGGAATGTTTAGCTTGAAAAAATGAAGGCTTAGAACAGACTTAACTGCTGCCTACAAATATCTGAAAGGCTGTCACAGTGTAGAGGGATCATCATTACTATTATTTGCACATGGAAACTTGAGAAGCAATGGAATAAAACTGAGAGGGAGAAGATACCGTTTAGATATTAGAAAAAACAAACTTTTTGAAAGTGAGGGTGATCAATCAGTGAAACAGGCTGCCATGAGAGGTGGTGAGTTCTCCTGAAATGGAAGTCTTCAAACAGAGTTTGGACAGAACAGAGATGGTTTAGTGACCCCTGCAATGAGCAAGGGGTAGGACACAATGACCCCGGAGGTCCCCTTCAACTCTAACATTCTATTCTATGATATTTTGATTTATGTAACAATCTATAATTTCAATAAATACCATTCACTTATGTAGCAATGAACAAGGTTATAGAAGCACTCCTCTTCCCAACAAAGATTTTATCCTCTTAATATATTGCAATTATCATATTATCCAGCACTGTATGTGTACAATTGTTCATTTTTCCTTTCTACCCAGCTAATTCTTCTCCTTTTTTCTGCTCCATGTAGAAATAGGAAGTTTCTTTTCCCTGTAAAAATCCTTCCCCTCTTTAACTCCTAACCCAGCTGCTCCCTCCTCCTGACAGGGACTTTTGAAGTGACTTATGATTTATAAAGGGAAAATTGACAAACAATTTCTGTATAAAAGTTGGAAGGATTCAGCTCATCAGTTTTTAGTCAAGTGATTTCATAGAGATAAAGGAAAATAAAATAATTAATTGGGTAGAAGGGCAAAATGAGCAATTGTAAGTACACAGTGCCAAATAATAGGCATATTGCAATATTATAAGGGAATAAAAACTTTGATGGGAGGAGGAGTGATTCTTTCAAAAAAAAGATATATAGAGGAATTGCGTAAAAAAAATGACATGTACTGAAAAAAATGTTGTCATTGAATCATCTCATCCATGACTTACTGTGACTATTCTGTCAAGAAAATCCAGAATACAAATCTATAATTCCCCATCTGGAGATACAGTAATCAGCTAAGATAGTCTCATAAATACGTGTGCTACATTTAAGTATATCCTCAACATTTTCTAAACATTTGTTGAAGAGCTCTCCTGATCTCCTGATTCCTCAGACTGTAAATGATTGGATTCATCATTGGAGACACCACAATGTACAGCAGAGATAAAAACTTGTTTGCGCTCATTGATCTGTCATTGGATGTTGGCATGTAAATTATGAAGAGAGTTCCATAGTAGATGCATACAGTGATGAGATGGGAGCCACATGTGGAGAAGGCTTTTGACAAGCCACTGGTGGATGAAAGGGTCATTATGATGAAGAAAATACTCAAATAGCTGATAAGAATGAAAGCAAAAGGGATGATACCGTCAATGACGGATAATACAAAGTTAACCAAAGTGAAGAGGTAAATGTCAGAGGTCGTCAATTCAAGAAGTATCTCAATGTCACAGAAGAAGTGGTCTATTGTGTTGTTACCACAAAACTCCAACTGCCAAACCAAAATTATCTCAAAGGAAAGGACAAAGTTAAAAAACCAGGAGCCAAGAACCATCTTGAAGCAAACATGAGGTTGCATTATAGAATTGTAGCGCATCGGGCTGCAAATGGCCAAGTACCGATCATAAGACATTATAGTGAGCAGTATCATTGGGTTAAAACCAAATATGAAGACCATATGGAGCTGGAAGATACAGATCCTCACTGGCACATCCTTCATGTCATATAGAATTATATTTAACATCATGGGCATAATGGTCGTAGTGGAAAGGATATCGGCTACAGCTAGATGCTTGAGAAAGTAGAACATTGGGATTTTGAGGTTGTGATTGGTGGACACCAACACTATAATAAGGAGGTTTCCAGCCAGTATTATCAGGTAACAGAAGAAGAAAATGATGAAGAGCAGAAATTTGTATTCATATAGACCTGTAAATCCAAGGAGCAGGAACTCTGTGACTTCAGTCTGGTTGACGTCACACATTTTTAGTGAACACACTGAAAACAAGAGAAACTGATTGAAGTCTATTTCTTGTAAGAAATTGAATTATGTAAATAATGAAAACATTAAAAGATCACAATAATCTATATGTAGAATAATGCCTCATACACAGATTATTGATGCTGATAAGCCTCACGTGGAGATGACCCTCGGAGTATTGTGCCATAAGACTACGGCAGTCCGCAACTCGTATTATTGAAAGTCAGTTACCGAGTGGCTGTGTGACCGTGTGAAACTTGGTTGATACTGCGATCGAACTCATGAGGGAATTGTTGCCACGTATACAGTAATTTAGGTATCATGAAATATTCCTCCTATTTCATATAAAGTAAGAGAACTTAATAAATCATCTAATTTTATACTTTCATAAATAATAAACAAGGTTATCGGACACTTAGACATTGATGACTAAAGATGATTAAATCAATAAAACGTGATTTTGCTTTTTTGCAAGGATTTTCTAAGGAATTTCCATTATTTGAGATATTATTTGTGTTTAATTTCCCTTTTAATACTCTAGGGTCTCTAGATCGCAGAACATAATAGAAGTAATACGTAAAAAATAAAAAATAAATTCTTATACTCACCTCTACAGTCCCTTCTTTCCTCACTGTCACCCGTCCTGTCCTTGTTGCATTTTCTGCTCCTGTAGAGAGTGCTACAATCCTCAGGGCTCTAACACATGAGCAGGGAAATCCAACTGAAGCCTGGGAGGATTCTGCACAAAGATAAAAAAGTAATAGAATCTCATCGTTCGTCCTGACTTTACGCATACATTCCCAGAACCATACCAGGCCTCATCAGAGCCGGACGTTCCAGCTCAGTGTGAAAGGTCCAAGGATATTAGTACATGCAGCCGAAATAAGAAGATGATGTGTCAGGGCCCAGACAGGTTACAATGAGGAGCAAAGGGGTCAGAGACATGAGCAGTAAGGAGAGAACTAGAATATCAAGTTGGTTAACGTTCGATGGCTTTTAAGTCCCCAAAAATGGCTGCAATCCTAATATTATAATTTCATACAATATAACGTGTTCTTGGAAACTTAAAGATTGATGACTAGACATGTGTGGATTAGGCAAAATTCAAAGTCACCCACCTATGCAAATTTCCCAGGTAAATTGGATTTGCAGAGAAGCTTTTCTGAGCAACACAAATGAATTCCTAAAAACATGACCTATTGGTGGCTCTTGAGGACCGGAGTTGAGGAAAACTCTTCGAGGTTATAGAAATGTTTTTGCCTGATTCACAATTTACAACTTTTAAAAAGTCATTAAATTTTTGATCAAATTTAATTTAGTCCCTCCTTGGACTGGTTTTATATGGGCCAGATGTTTTGAAAATCGTTTGCTACATTTTTTGAAAATACCAGTGTTTGAGTTTACAAGTTGCATACAAAACTAACGAAAAAATATTTTTGACGAAATTTATAAATTGCATATTAAATTAAATTAAAGAATTTCTCACAAAAAAACTGCAACAAAAATTTCAAGATAAAAAGAGAACAGTGAAATAAAAAAGGCATATGATGACTTGGACCATGAGGCATTAACAATTACAAGAAGTAATGGACATGAACTGTTCCTTAGATGGATTACTCCATTAATGATCAGTACACTTTAATGATCCGATCATTCCATGTTTTTCTTACCCAGAAGACCCACTATAATGCCGCACAAGAGCTGTATAATATGGATATATAAGTACAATTAAGTCATCATTTTGTGGCTCTGATTCATGAAGGTCTCTAAAATGCTTCTGCCAGGAATGGTAGACAAATCTCAGGTAGTATGCAACAGCAACATATTCATCTCAGTGATCTTTTCTCAGTACAAATGAGGCAGACATAAGGCCACCAGTCCCATTTTCTTCACTTTTTATACTTCATATATTATAACAATAATATCCCCAGGATGGCACCAGGGGGAATAATAAGGATGTGATTTCTTAAATAAGCAGTCGAAAAACAATCATTATTGTAATGATCTCTGGAGCCCAAAATATCACAGTCATGTAACGTTGATAACTACGCAAATAAAGAACTCCTGAAACTTTCATTTATATTGTACCTCATGCTTAATATCAAAAATTCAATGACTAAAATATAAACTTTTAATTCTCAGCTTCCAAAGAACTTTCTGGAAATGCCCAAAACTTAGCAGTGCCAACAACTTTAGATCGGGAATTATGTCGTCCCTGTGCCTTCTCGGCACTAGAATAAAGAGACCACAGTTTGCAAGGGAAGAAGAGGTTGCTGACACTGCTGTCCACCCTGTCTATCTGATCTAATACAGGAGACACCAGGGGTAATAAGGTAAGAAAAACCCGACCCGATCCTAGTGTGGGATCGGCCATGCGGTCGGCGATCTTCGTGCCAAAGTCACGTTTCGTATGACACGTTCAGCGCCATTTCTCAGCCAATGAAGGAGGACGCAGAGTGTGGGCAGCATGATGACATAGGTCTCGGTTCCCACCATCTTAGAGAAGGGCATGACAGTGATTGGCTTGCTTTATGTGGCGCCACAGGGGCTATAAAGGGGCGTTCCCGCCGACCGCCATCTTACTTCTGCTGATCTTAGCATAGGGAGAGGTTGCTGCTGCTTCGTCAGAAGAAGGGCTATAGTTAGGGAGGGAAGATTAACCCCCAAACTGCTTGTGCTTAGCGATTTCCACTGTCCAACACCACCTTTTTTTTGCAGGGACAGTGGAGGCTATATCTTAGTGTATCAGCTCTGTAGGTTATAAGGCTGCCTGATAGCTGCATTGCTGCCTGCACCGCTGTGCAAACCAACTGCTTTTTTAAAAGCAAAAATCCTGTTGCTCCTTTTTGCACAGTTATCTTCTTTATTTGTCCACACTTTTGTGTGCAGCAGTCCTTTTTGTTGCTGCCATACTTGTCCTGAGATCATTGTAGGGAGATTGAAATTGTACTACAGTCCTTGTATTTTTCAGATATCAGCCAGCCACTTGCTGCCACTTACATTGCGTTGTGTTATACACTGGGCCTGAGTTTTGGTTCAGTCTCCCCTCCAAAAAAGGGAGATTCAAATTCTCACAAAGTGGATATACATCAGTTATGTTAGTTTGTGGTGTATCAGTCATGTTCTGCCACTTACATTGTGTTGTAAAATACACTGGGCCTGAGTTTGGGTCCTGTTTCCAAAAAAAAAGTAAGATTGAAATTCTCTCAAAGTGGATATACCTCAGTCCTCTTAGTTTGTAGTGTATCAGCCAGCCACTTGCTTCCACTAACATTACGTTGTTTTATACACTGGGGCAGAGTTTGGGTTCAGTCTCCCCTCAAAAAAGTGAGATTGAAATTCTCACAAAGTGGATATACCTCAGTCCTCTTAGTTTGTGGTATATCAGCCAGTCACTTGCTGCCACTCACATTGCATTGTTTTATACACTGGGCCTGAGTTTGGGTTCAGTCTCCCCCCAAAAAAAGGGAGATTCAAATTCCCACAAAGTGGATATACTAGAGTCCTGTTAGTTTGTGGTATATCTTCCAGCCACGTTCTGCCACTTACATTGTGTAGTGTAATACACTGGGCCTGAGTTTTGGTGCAGTCTCCCCCCAAATAAAGGGAGATTTAAATTCTCAACAAGTTTATATACACCTTCTACCTTGTTTTACACTACCATATAATGGTTGTTATTTTGGTTACATTTTCCCAAAAATGAGGATGTCTGGTGGAAGAGGCTGTGGGCGGTCCTTGCCAGCTGGTAATGATGGTGGTGGTGGTGGAGCATCTGGGGGTAGTGGGAAAAGCAAAATAGCACCTAAGGCTCGAGGTGTTGAGCCAGCGTCATCGTCTGGCTACACAAGGTCTCGAAGGCTCCCTTATCTGGGATTAGGAAAACCGCTTTTAAAGCCAGAGCAGCAGGAAAAAGTTTTGGCTTTCCTTGCTGACTCAGCTTCTAGCTCTTTCGCTTCCTCTTACGAAAGTTCGAAATATAAAAACAGCGAGTCATCAGTGGATGCTCCCGGTCAGGAACAAGTCGCTTCCTTGTGTCCTTCACCCATACCAAAAGTGAAGGATGCGGCAGGCGACACTACAGTTTACTCCATGGAGTTCTTTACACATACCGTGCCTGGGTTAGAAAGTGAAATTGTTAACAGGCCATTACAAGATGAATCGGACATTGAGTGCACAGATGCACAGCGACAGCTAGATTATTATGCTGTTACATTGACTCAGATCACTACGTTGCCCTCGCAGTGTACTGAGCCTGAATCTAACCCTGATGAGACTATGGTGCCCCGTCCCGAATGCTATAGCACCTTACATGGTGACACAGAGGAAGGTGCACAAGACATTGAAGAGGTGATAGATGACCCAGTTGTTGACCCAGATTGGCAGCCATTGGAGGAAGAGGGTGCCGCTGCCAGTAGCTCATATGCGGAGGAGGATGATCCGCAGCTGCCATCTACATCACAACAGCTGTCATCTGGCAGGCCCGTAAAAGGCCAAACACGTTTGTCAAAAACAAAAACAGTTTTAGAACAGCGTGGCCATCCGGTGAAAGTAGCACAGCGTGCAATGCCTGAAAATGTTATCCATAGTAGGAAGAGTGCAGTGCGGCAATTTTTTAACCAAGATCCGAATGATCAGTCAAAAGTTATCTGTAAGAAATGCTCAAAGACCTTTAGCAGAGGGGAATAATCTCCAAAATTTAAATACAAAGTGCATGTGTAGACATTTAACCAGCATGCACTTGCAAACCTGGACTAACTACCAAACGTCCCGTACCATTGGTGCACCCGCTCAGAATGAAGGTAGTCAGCAATGCTACATTGCTTCCCTCACTGTAAGCCCACCGGTTAGGACACCACCAGCAGCAAATGTGAAGATATCGTCACAAGGCCAAAGCAGTCAGGAAATCACAATCTGCCATGTCCACCACCACCCCCGCTAGTTCCACCATATGCAGCTCTCCAGTCCAGCTCACCCTACAAGAGACTCTCATTAGGAAAAGGAAGTACTCATCCTCTCATGCGCGTACACATTGCTAGACTAACCTCGTTAGAGATGATGCCCTACCGGTTGGTTGAAAGCAGTACCTATGCAGTACCACACTATGACCTACCCAGTCGACACTTCTTTGCGAGAAAAGCCATCCCAGCCCTCCACCAGCATGACAAAGACCGCATTGTCCATGCACTGAGGCAACCAGTCAGTGGAAAGGTGCACCTCACAACAGATGCATGGACCAGTAAGCATGGCCGGATGATGTTACATGTCTATCATGGCGCACTGGGTTAATGTGGTGGATGCAGGGTCCACAGGGGATAGCCCCTATATATCCCCTGTGACGCTGCAGAAAGCAAGCCAATCACTGTCATGCCCTTCTCTAAGATGGTGGTGACCGAGACCCATGTTATCACACTGCCCACACTCTGCGTCCACCTTCATTGGCTGAGAAATGGCACTGAAAGTGTCATACGAAATGCGACTTTGGCGTGAAGATCGCATGACCGATCCCACGCTGGGATCGGGTCAGGTTTCATGAAACCCGACTTTGCCGAAAGTTGGCGATTTTTGAAAATGTCCGATCCATTTCGCTCAACCCTAGTCAGGACATCTTGCCCCAGATGTCCTCAGTGGTAAGGAAAACATCCCTTTTTAGTGACCGTAGGAGGTGGTTCACTAGACACAGCGGCGTTTTCCTCATTCAAGGGGACAATAACCATTGGCCCAGCCACTCGTATGGTAGAGCTTTGCGTGGATTCCGGGGTAGAGGGCAACCTCATGTCATCTTCCTTCGCCCAATGGCACGCTATACCCCTGGTGATGCTCGCCAAACCAGTGACCATACGAGTGATAAACAGGTTGACACTGCCCTCATAGATAACACATCAAACCATCCCATTTACCCTTTTGATGTCACCGTCCCATCAGGAAATTGATGAAGTCCTGTTGGGGATACCCTGGTTGCGCTATCACTCCCCTCATATAGAGTGGTCCACAGGGAAAATTTTGGGATGGAGGGAATCCTGTGAGGGCAGATGTCTGAGGGAATGTGTTCAGGTTGCTACTATAGAGGTACCCACAGATCTTTCCACTCTCCCCAAGCACTATTGGCCCTATGCGGACGTGTTCTCCAAGAGTGCTGCAGAGACCCTTCCGCCTGACCGCTCCTATTACTGTCTACTGACCTCTTGCCTACTGTTGAGCCTCCCCGGGGTTGATTCTATCCACCATCTCTCCCGGAGATGGAGGAAATGACTCATTACATCCAGGAGAATCTGGCAAGAGAATTCATTAGGAAGTCGGTTTCACCTGCAGGGGCGGGTTTCTTTTTTGTGCAGAAGAAGAATGGACAAATACCTCCATGCATTGATTACAGGGGTCTTAATGCCATCACCACTAAGAAGTATCCTCCGCCCCTGATATCTAAAATATTTGACAGGTTGCGGGGAGCGAGGGTTTTTACTAAGCTTGATCTTCGGGGTGCTTACAACCTGATTTGTGTCCGTGAGGGGGACGAATGGAAGATGGCATTTAACACCAGGGACGGCAATTATGAGTTTCTGTTGATGCCTTTCGAGCTCTATAATGCCCCTGCCATCTTCCAAGACTTTGTAAATGAGTCCCTCATACTCTCACGTGCCTCCACTGCCCAGTCTGCCACCCCAGTGCAAACTCTGCCCACGGTATCAAGGATGCCCAGTCATCCTGCCTGGCCAAAACAAAATGTCGCAGGTATGTGACCAGGCTCTGGTTAGCCCTCTCTATCAACCCATTTTTCTTGGAATGATATGCTAAAGAGAGATTCAGTTCAATGCTGAGTAGACAACAGAGCTCTCTCCAGAATCGAGACGCAAACTGGGCACCCCGGTCACTAACAATTTTGTCTGGCATACCGCAGAAAAATGTTTTAATAAGCAACGCCGCCAATGCAGACACTAGCCGTGGAAGAGGCATTAAGTGCACCATTTTGGAAAAATGGTCTGTGACTACCCAGACAATGGTGGAGCTATGAGACTTGGGTAAGCCCACTGCAAAGTCCATCCCGACCATTTCCCGGGCCTGCCTGCCCCCGGCAGAATTTGCAACATTTGTTGATTAATTCGATAAATATTCGCCAAACACAGCTGAATGCCATTATAGTCAATGGGAGGCAAATAAAATTGCATGGACAACACCTTAGAACAGCCCCAAATGCTGCCAAAGCACATCAAATCAGGGACAGACACCAGGGAAGTAGCCTAATTACACCCACGGTACAAATTGCAGCATTGAACTGCAGCAATCATCCAGGCATGATGTATCAGGGTCTGGGACAGCATTTACAGTTTTCCAATGAGATGAGGTGGGTGAGGGATTGATGTAGGGCACCTTTGCTGTGAGCCCTGACACCACATGCAACACCTCTACCTGCTTTCATGTAAAGCCACACTCAGGTGGCACAAATATCAGTTTTCTAAACTACCATTATCAGGAAAATTTAAGGATAGTAACACGGGTAGTTGAGTGTAAGGCTATGGTCACACTATCAGTATTTGGTCAGTATTTCAAATAAGTGTTTGTTAGCCAAAACCATGAGTGGGTCAAAAATACAGACTTGGTGACTTGTTTCTATTATAGCTTTCCCCTCTGTTTGTTCCATCCCTGGTTTTGGCTTACAAATACTGATGTAAAATACTGACCACATACTGATAGTATGACCGTAGCCTAAGGAAGTGGAGGCCTGATGTTCTTGCAGGCCTACTGCTACAGGCAACACGCAAGAAGGGGACCTAACAGGAGTGTTCACATTTCCAACAATTATAGGCAGACGCCACAAAAGTGGCATCAATATCACCTCAGTAGAAATTGTATAATAGGGACTGACAGGTCTTTCACTGTACTCAATCCAGCAAATGGACACCTAACCAGGAGTTTCAAAAATTATTGTAGAACACTATAAAAGTGGCATCGATTTTAAATTTCACCACAGTAGAAATAGTAGAATAGGGACCAACAGGTCTTTCACAACACCCAAACCAGCAGATGGACAATCAACAAGAAGTGTAGATACAGTGGGGCAAAAAAGTATTTAGTCATTCAGCAATAGTGCAAGTTCCACCACTTAAAAAGATGAGAGGCGTCTGTAATTTACATCATAGGTAGACCTCAACTATGGGAGACAAACTGAGAAAAAAAAATCAAGAAAATCACATTGTCTGTTTTTTTAACATTTTTATTTTTTGCCCCACTGTATTTAAAGAATTGAAGGCTTTACCCCTCAGAAGTGGTATAAAATTCACCACAGTAGAAACAGTAGAAAAGTAACCGACAGGTCTTTCATTACACCCAAACTAGCAGATGGATAGTCAACAAGAAGTGTTCAAATTTAAAGAATTGAAGGCCTTGCCAAAAAGAAGGTGCATCAATTTCATCACACTAGAAATAGTAGAAAAGGGACAGACAGGTCTTTCACTACACCCTAACCTGCAGATGGACACTCAACAAGGTGTGTCCATATTTCCCAAAAATTTAGGCAGAAACCAACAAATTCCGTTACAGCTGAAAGCGGCCTTTCAATCCGCATGACTCGATCGGGTAAAAAACCCAAGGTTCTCCCGTCAAAGACCTGCATCTCAATAGGTGGCACGGTAACAGAAGAGGAGGAAGAAGCAGCAGTGGAGATTGATTGGGCGGCTGATGGTGGTTGATGTTTACTTGTCTGATTTTTTGCACCGTGGGATTTCCATGCGCATATGAAGTTTCATACATATAGTAGTCAAATTATTGCATTTTTTTTGCAAAATTGGCAGATTACATGAGATGGCTCATGCTTTGCAGTGTCAAAAAATGCCCAGGCTAGGCAACCCTTGCCACCCCTGAGAACTGCAGACCCATAGACACTGCTGGTCAGAGGCATAGTTGTGGCTGAGGATGCATTGCTCATCGTGGCTGCTTCACTACGTGTCTGTGGCTGACAGCGCAACATAACCTTTTCATCTTCCTCCTCAGATGACCTACTCAGCTGTATGCCTCTATGTTTAGGCAAACTGGGACCTAACATCTCATCATCATCCTCTGTGTTATCACATTCTTGGCCATTGCAGTCACTCTCCTCCTCTTCTTGCCCTGACAGCACAGTACAGTCTAAGTAAGCCTCAGACATCTGAGTCTCATTAGGATCACCTCACCTCCAAGGGTTAAAGTCTGTTAAAGTTAAAGAGCATCATCAGGTCTATATCAGACCTGGTGCCACCCTGTCGGGACTGTCAGGTCCGGAATCACCAGTGAAGAGAGAGTTGATACAGCGATAGGGACAGAATAAGTTGGGTATACAGTGACTGTGGGTATACCATAAATGAATACACAATTCCAGCTAAACCAACAGTTCTTCTAAGGACTAATTATGGGGTATATAGATTGCTGAGCTAGGTAGGCAGGGAGTGAATGTGGGTATATAGATATCAGTAGCAGCCAGGCATTGTATGTGGCATACTTCATTGCATACATCAAGAGGGTCCATTCATTACTGTCTACTGCTGCCTATTACACATTGGCCAGGAATAATTTTTTTTGCATCTTAACTCTGTTTATTTTACTCCAAAGTGATACAGAGCCCATTTTTCTTTCTCCATTTGCTTGTTGGGACTGCAGAATACAGCCAGATCCTTTTCATAGTACAGCGTGAAAATCCTTATATTTTAAACGTGTTTGCCTGTCCCAGAGGTCATATCCGAGTGTGCATAAATTTCAGCCATTTTTGTGGTACTGTAACATTTTTTTGGGAGTGTCTTATACAATTTCTTGACACCATTGTGCTGCCAAAAAAAATATTTAGCTACAGGGCAGATATTTTACACTGGGTTTTGTCCGCCACACAGATCGCATATCATTGCAGTAAAAATAGTGCCATTTCCGGCCTCCATAAAATTGTTTTTGTTGTGTCATAGCCTACTTATTGACACAATTTTGCTGGCCAAAAAATATATACTGTATATACATGCCAGATATCTGTAAGTGGGCTATCTCCATCAGATGCCTCATCTCACTGTGAGCTACAAATTGGGGCATTTGAGGGCTCCATTCAACTGTTTTTACTGTGTGTTACACTAGCTCTTGACACTATTTTCCATTAAAAAAAATAAAAATACAAGCCGCATATTTTACAGTATAGTATCTCCGTCACTCGAATTTCTATCTGTGGGCTACAAATTGTGGCATTTGTGGCCTCCATTCAACTGTTTTTCTGGTGTCTTAGCCTAGTTATTGACACCAGATTGCTGAAAAAAAATTGATCGCTACAGGTCAGATATTTCAAATTGTGTTTTTCCCGCACATGGATCTCATATAAGTTTGCTCCAAATTCAGCCATTTGTAGTGAACGTGAAAATACTGCAGTTCATTTAAAATGGGCAAGGCGCGTGGCAAGGGATGGTGAAGTGGACCTGATGGTGAATGCAGAGGCCGAGGCAGTGTGCAAGCTGAAATTATACCACAACAAACACCCACATCTTCTCGCACGACCTTCCTACGGGATTGCAGAACATCACTATTGAACCCAGAGGAGTGTTAAAAGGTTGTTGGTTGGATAGCGGATAATGCTTCCAGTCATTTTGCCACCACTACCATCACCCTGTCTTCCACACGATGAAGTCTGAGTAGCTGTGAGTCTGAACAGCATATTCCTCACCCTGATAATCCTTCCTCTCATGATGCTGAGAGCCCGGAGACAACTGATCCTACGCTTGGACACTCCGAAGAGCTGTTCACTTTTCCATTTATACAGGGTGGGTCATTTATATGGATACACCTAAATAACATGGGAATGGTTGGTGATATCAACATCATGTTTGTGGCACATTTGTATATGTGAGGGGGAACACTTTTCAAGTTTGGTGGTGACCATGGCTGCCATTTTGAAGTCGACCATTTTGGATCCAACTTTATTTTTTTAAATGGGAAGAAGGTCATGTGACACATCAAACATATACAGAGTTTACAAGAAAAAACAATGGAGTGCTTGGTTTTAACGTAACTTTATTCTTTCATGAATTATTTACAAGTTTATTACCACTTATAAAATGTGTTCAAAGTGCTGCCCATTGTGTTGGATTGTCAATGCAACCCTCTTCTCCCACTCTTGACACACTGATAGCAGCACTGCAGAAGAAATGCTAACACAGGCTTCCAGTATCTGTTGTTTCAGATGCTACACATCTTGTATCTTCACAGCATTGACAATTGCCTTCAAATGACCCGAAAGATAAAAGTTTAAGGGGGTCAAATCGGGAAACCTTGGTGGCCATTCAACTGGCCCACAATGACCAATCCACTTTCCAGGAAATTGTTCAGGTAGGAATGCTTGGACCTGACACCCAAGATGGTGACCCATCACATTATGATGCATTTGAACCCAGGTACTGGGTTTAATATGTATTAATAACAAGGCCTGCCCTGCTACCAAGTCATATTTACCCCAATAAGGCTTTGAACACAGCTACTGGGTGGCCACCAGAAAACACAGTTCACATTATTCATTTTGTACTCCCATACTATTTTCTAATGCATTGACTGCAAGGCCTGCCCTGCTACCAAGTCATATGCACCCCAATAAGCCTTTGAACCCAGGTACTGGATGGCCCCAGTAAATTCCACTTCACATTATTAATTTTGTACTCACATACTTTTTTCTTATTGCATTGACTGCAAGGCCTACCCTGCTACCAAGTCATTTGCAACCCAATAAGCCTTTGAACCCAGGTACTGGTTGTCCACAGGAAAACTCACTTCACAATCTTTAGTTGGTCCTGCCATATTGTATCCTTATGCATTGAATGCAAGAGCCACCTTGACCTAAATTTGCCCACAACACATTTCCCCCTTGGAAGAAACATGGAGGAGGGCCTCATAAAAAAACTGTCCCATTACAAAGGAGTGGTTCTCCTAGACTCATAATGCCCATACACTAAGTGCATGGGCTGACAAACACTTCCCCATGGGGTTTCATTTTTAAAAAACATTTTATCGGGATCATGGACACCCCTGCCCAAACATTGACTGGCTGTAGCAGAAATGAACACGTTAACCCTGATGATCTAGTGGTGGAGAATGTTGAGACATTGAGGAAGGCCTCAAAAAATACTAGGCCCAATTTAAAGAAGTGGGTCTCATAGACTTGGAATGCCCATGCACTAAGTGGATGGGCTAACAAACATTTCCCCAGGGGGGGTACATTTGAAACCATAATTGTTTACGGGCACCATAAACACCTTGCCAAACTGGAAAGTGGTTTCCTAATCAGTTGCTGCTGTGAAAGTGCAGGTTTTTAGTAAAAATATGGTGGACGAATCATTAGACGAAGTGACCAGGAAAAGGGCCATGGTGATGACAGGAATGGGAACGTGCATGATTATTAACAGTGGTGGCTAGGGGAGGTATGAGATCCAGGATACAGCCTACAATGATTAGTCGCTTAGCCACCACCAATTACCAGAATGTCTTTCATGCCCGTCAGAAGATCGGTGTGACAGATGCACATGTGAGACTCAGCCAAAGGTCCCAAAGATGCACGTGTCTGTCTAAAGGGCAAAGTGGAACATGATCATAAGATCATGAATTAGAGAAAGCAGATCAGTGTTGGAAGAAAACCAAACAAACTGATGGATGTTTGTGAAAAACTAAGTTTAAAGAGGAGTGCACCGTCCGTAATTATCAACACACCCATGACACAAGGTTCTTCATCTTCATCCATACATATTACCAATAAGATCCAAATGTCACAGCCGAAAAGTGGACAGGGAAGTGGACATGATGGTGATGATGCATGCCAAGGCCGTGAGCAAGCTGAAATTAGGCCATAAAAATCTCCCACATCTTCTTGTCTTTTCGCTGGACCTTAGTATCCAAAGTCCTAAGGGACATCAGTAAGACAGCACTCTTGAAGCCAGAGCAGTGTGAAAAGGTTGTTGGTTGGATAGAGGATAATTCTTCCAGTTACTTGGCCACCACCACCAGTACCCTGTCTTCCACATGATCAAGTCTGAATAGCCATGAATCTGGACTGTATATTACTCACCCTGATCCTAATTCCTCCCATCATGTTCAGTGCCCTGAGACAACTGATTCCACATTTGGACACTCCGAAGATCTGGTCACTTTTCCATTTATAGATTCAGCCCTCTTGCCCAGTCCACTTGAAATGGGGCAAGATGAGATTCCATGTAGTGACGGCCAATTATATGAGCAGCCATGGTCAAAAGAGGTGGAAGATGATGAAACACAATTGCGAGAAAGTCAGGAGGAAGACAAGGGGGCAGAAGTGGAAGATGAGGTGGTGGATGATATAGCAACTGACCCTTCCTGGCAGGAGGACATGCAGAGTGAGGACAGCATCACACAGGGGGACAGAGGCATAGCACCCCTTCAGGCAGGAAGAAGCAGTGTGGTGGCTGCAGACAGAAGGAGGGCTGTTGTGAATTCTGCTCTTGGGTTCCCTCCGGTGGTTGCTGCTGGGAATGCAGTTGTCCATGGATTGTAATACTGCTCAGGTGTCCCTGCTTATTGCTGGCTTGCTGGTATTTAGGTTTGCAGGATCCTTTAATCCTTGCCAGTTGTCCATTGTTCTTGGAGGATTCACATATCTGCCTGGTTTCTCCTGCTCTTCTGCCCAAATCAGCAAAGATAATTTCTGGCTTTTGTTTTTGAAGTCCACATGCTGTGGGCCTTACAGTTCAGTGCATTTCAATGTTTTTTCTTGTCCAGCTTAGTCTGTGTAAGGATTTATTCAGCCAAGCTGGAATCTCTGGAGATGCAGATATACCCTCCATTTCTTTAGTTAGATGTGGAGTTTTTTTATTTTCTGTGGTGGATATTTTCTAGTGTTTTAATACTGACCGCATAGTATTCTGTCCTATCCTATCTATTTAGCTGGAGTGGCCTCCTTTGCTAAATCCTGTTTTCAGTCTGCGTATGTTTTTTCCTCTCCTCTCACAGTCAATATTTGTGGGGGGCTGTCTATCCTTTGGGGATTTTCTCTGAGGCAAGATAGTTTTCCCTTTTCTATCTATAGGGGTATTTAGTCCTCCGGCTGTGTCGAGGTGTCTAGGATTGTTAGGTACATCCAACGGCTACTTCTAGTTGCGGTGTTAAGTCCAGGGGTTGCGGTCAGTACAGATACCACCTTCTCCAGAGTACGTCTCATGCTGCTCCAAGGCCTCCGGATCATAACAGCGGGCAACCGTTCCCCGTAACACCAACATGACGGAAGTTGCAAGTCCAACTGTTAGGGCTTCACAAGTCTGGTTATTTTTTAAAGACTCTGCTGATAACCCCAAACAGGCCATTTGCTGCACCTGCCATGCCTGCATCAGCAGGAGAAGCAAAACTACCAATCTTACTACCACCAGCATGATCATTCACATGGCAGCAAAGCACCTGACCTACCCTCAGGCTCCAGGAACAGTGTCTGCGGGTGACACCACTGTTTCTTCCACTGTTGTGCGTGCAAGCCTATCCTCTGTCCATGGTGGATGTGAAGATGACTCCTGCCATGCACCTGTCATTGCCCACACTCAAATAGCACCATCATGAAGCACATCCACATTCTTGTTCAAGTTCAGCCTTCAGTTGTCCATACTCCAGTCATTGGAACGCAGGCAGAAATACGCAGCCAATGCCCCTTAGGCCTCAGTACATCTCTTGTCTGTTTGCGCTGGAAATTTTGCCTTTTAGGCTCGTGGAGGTGGAATCTTTCTGCAACCTGATGGCGGTGGCTTTCTCAAGGTACTTGGTCCCTAGCAGCCACTATTTCTTGCACTGTGCAGTCCCGGCATTACACATGCACATGACATTTATAGAAATTAAAAGGCCACCTGGGGGATTGAGGTAAAAATGCTTGGGTCTCCCATAGACTTAAATTGGGCTTACTGTTCTGTCCGAGTACCTGGGTATTCCAGTTTGCTCAACCCAAGCAATGAGCACCCGAGCATTTTAGTGCTCGCTCATCACTACTAATTACCCATGGTATCTCCTGTATTAGATCAGACATTGAGGACAGCAATGTCAGCAGCCTCTTCCTACCTCAGCATCTCTGATATTTCCAGTAATAGATCAGACAGGCGGGGCGGATAGCAGTATAAGCAGCCTCTTCTTATCATCCTGAGATCTCCAGTATTAGATCAGATATATACAGTTGACAGCAGTGTGTTCAGCCTCTTATGACCTTAGTACCCCTGTTATCTCCAGTATTGGATCAGATAAACAGGGTGGACAGAGGGGTCAGCAGTTTTTTCTTACCTCATTACCCCTGGTGTCTCCTGTATTAGATCAGATAGACAGGGTGGACAGCAGTGTGAGCAGCCTCTTCTTCCCTTGCAAACTTTGGTCTCTTTATTCTAGTGCCAACATAATTCCTGATTTAAAGTTGTTGGCACTGCTAAGTTTTGGGCATTTCCAGAAAGCTCTTTGGAAGCTGAGACTTAAAAGTTTATATTTTAGTCAATGAACTTTTGATAAGTCAGCATAAGGTACAATATAAATGAAAAGTTTCAGGAGTTCTTTATTTGCGTAGTTTTCAATGTTACATGACTGTGATATTTTAGGCTCCAGAGATCATAACAATAACACAATATTTTGTTTTTCGACTGCTTATTTAAGAAATCCCATCGCATCCTTAATATTCCCCCTGGTGCCATCCTGGGAATATTATTGTTATAAAAAATAAAGTATAAACAGTAAAGAAAATGTCACTGGTGGCCTTATGTCTGCCAGATTTGTACTGAGAAGAGATCACTGAGATGAATACGGTGCTGTTGCATACTACTTCAGATTTGTCTACTATTCCTGGCAGTAGAATTTCAGAGACCTTCATGAATTAGAGCCACATAATGATGACTTAATTGTACTAATATATCCATATTATACAGCTCTTGCGCAGCATTATTGTGGGTCTTCTGGGTAAGAAAAACAAAACATAGAATGATCGGATCATTAAAGTGTACTGGTCATTAAAGGAGTTTTCCATCGAAGGAACAGTTCCGTTACTTCTTGTAATTATTACTGCCTCATGGTCCAATTCATCATTTGCTTTTTTTTATTTCACTGTTCTGTTTTTATCTTGAGATTTTTGTTACAGTTTTTTGTGAGAAATTCTTTAAAATGGAGTATGCAGTTTATAAATTTCGTCAAAAATATTTTTTCTTTCGTCTTTTATGCAACTTTTAAACTCAAACACTGATATATTTAAAAATATGTAGCAAACAATTTTCAAAAAATCTGGCGCATATTAAACCAGTCCTAGGAGGGACTAGATTAAATTTGCTCAAAAATGTAATGGCTTTTTAACCCCTTCACCCCCAAGGGTGGTTTGCACGTTAATGACCGGGCCAATTTTTACAATTCTGACCACTGTCCCTTTATGAGGTTATAACTCTGGAACGCTTCAACGGATCTTGGCGATTCTGACATTGTTTTCTCGAGACATATTGTACTTCATGATAGTGGTAAAATTTCTTCGATATAACTTGCATTTATTTGTGAAAAAAACGAATATTTGGCGAAAATTTTGAAAATTTTGCAATTTTCCAACTTTGAATTTTTATGCCCTTAAATCACAGACATATGTCACGCAAAATACTTAATAAGTAACATTTCCCACATGTCTACTTTACATCAGCACAATTTTGGAACCAAAATTTTTTTTTGTGACGGAGTTATAAGGGTTAAAAGTTGACCAGCAATTTCTCATTTTTACAACACCATTTTTTTTTAGGGACCACATCTCATTTGAAGTCATTTTGAGGTGTCTATATGATAGAAAATACCCAAGTGTGACACCATTCTAAAAACTGCACCCCTCAAGGTACTCAAAACCACTGTCAAGAAGTTTATTAACCCTTCAGGTGTTTCACAGGAATTTTTGGAATGTTTAAATAAAAATAAACATTTAACTTTTTTTCACACAAAATTTATTTCAGCTCCAATTTGTTTTATTTTACCAAGGGTAACAGGAGAAAATAGACCCCAAAATTTGTTGTACAATTTGTCCTGAGTACGCTGATACCCCAAATGTGGGGGTAAACCACTGTTTGGGCGCATGGCAGAGCTCGGAAGGAAAGGAGCGCCATTTGACTTTTCAATGCAAAATTGACTGGAATTGAGATGGGACGCCATGTTGCATTTGGAGAGCCCCTGATGTGCCTAAACATTGAAACCCCCCACAAGTGACACCATTTTGGAAAGTAGACCCCCTAAGGATCTTATCTAGATGTGTGGTGAGCACTTTGACCCAACAAGTGCTTCACAGAAGTTTATAATGCAGAGCCGTAAAAATAAAAAATCATATTTTTTCACAAAAATGATCTTTTCGCCCCCAATTTTTTATTTTCCCAAGGGTAAGAGAAGAAATTGGACCCCAAAAATTGTTGTGCAATTTGTCCTGAGTACGCTGATACCCCATATGTGGGTGTAAACCATTGTTTGGGCGCAGGGCAGAGCTCGGAAGGGAAGGGTGCGCCATTTGACTTTTCAATGCAAAATTGACTGGAATTGAGATGGGACGCCATGTTGGGTTTGGAGAGCCCCTGATGTGCCTAAACATTGAAACCCCCCACAAGTGACACCATTTTGGAAAGTAGACCCCTTAAGGAACTTATCTAGATGTGTGTTGAGCACTTTGACCCAACAAGTGCTTCACAGAAGTTTATAATGCAGAGCCGTAAAAATAAAAAATCATATTTTTTCACAAAAATGATCTTTTCGCCCCCATTTTTTTATTTCCCCAAGGATAAGAGAAGAAATTAGACCACAAAAGTTGTTGTGCAATTTGTCCTGAGTACGACGATACCCCATATGTGGGGGTAAACAACTGTTTGGGTGCATAGCAGAGCTCGGAAGGGAAGGAGCGCTATTTTACTTTTCAATGCAAAATTGACTGGAATTAAGATGGGATGTCATGTTGCGTTTGGAGAGCCCCTGATGTGCCTAAACATTAAAAACCCCCACAAGTGACACCATTTTGGAAAGTAGACCCCCTAAGGAACTTATCTAGATGTGTTTTGATAGCTTTGAACCCCCAAGTGTTTCACTACAGTTTATAACGCAGAGCCGTGAAAATAAATATTCTTTTTTTTTCACAAAAATGATTTTTAGCCCCCAGTTTTGTATTTTCACAAGGGTATCAGGATAAATTGGACCCCAAAAGTTGTTGTCCAATTTGTCCTGAGTACGCTTATACCCCATATGTGGGGGGAACCACTGTTTTGGCGCATGACAGAGCTCGGAAGGGAAGGAGCGCCATTTGGAATGCAGACTTAAATGGATTGGTCTGCAGGCGTCACGTTGCATTTGCAGAGCCCCTGATGTACCCAAACAGTACAAACCCCCCACAAGTGACCCCATATTGGAAACTAGACCCCCCAAGGAACTTATCTAGATGTGTTGTGAGAACTTTGAACCCCCAAGTGTTTCACTACAGTTTATAACGCAGAGCCGTGAAAATAAAATTTCTTTTTTTTTTTCACAAAAATGATTTTTTAGCCCCCAGTTTTGTATTTTCACAAGGGTATCAGGATAAATTGGACCCCAAAAGTTGTTGTCCAATTTGTCCTGAGTACGCTGATACCCCATATGTGGGGGGGAATCACTGTTTGGGCGCATGACAGAGCTCGGAAGGGAAGGAGCGCCATTTGGAATGCAGACTTAAATGGATTGGTCTGCAGGCGTCACGTTGCATTTGCAGAGCCCCTGATGTACCCAAACAGTACAAACCCCCCACAAGTGACCCCATATTGGAAACAAGACCCCCCAAGGAACTTATATAGATGTGTTGTGAGAACTTTGAACCCCCAAGTGTTTCACTACAGTTTACAACGCAGAGCCGTGAAAATAAAAAATCTTTTTTTTCCCACAAAACTTATTTTTTGGCCCCCAGTTTTGTATTTTCCCAAGGGTAGCAGGATAAATTGGACCCCAAAAGATGATGTCCAATTTGTCCTGAGTATGCTGATACCCCATATATTGGGGTAAACCCCTGTTTGGGCACACGGGAGAGCTCTGAAGGGAAGGAGCACTGTTTTCCTTTTTCAACGCAGAATTGGCTGGAATTCAGATCGGATGCCATGTCCCGTTTGGAGAGCCCCTGATGTGCCTAAACAGTGGAAACCCCCCAATTATAACTGAAACCCTAATCCAAACACACCCTTTACCATAATCACAACAGTAACCCTAACCACACCTCTAACCCAGACACACCCAACCCTATTCCCAACCGTAAATGTAATCCAAACCCTAACCCTATCTTTAGCCCCAACCCTAACTGTAGCCCCAACCCTAGCCCTAACCCTAGCAATAACCCTAGCCCTAACTCTAGTCCTAACTCTAGCCCTAACCCTAACCCTAATGGGAAAATGGAAATAAATACATTTTTTAATTTTTTTATTTTTCCCTAACTAAGGGGGTGATGAAGGGGGGTTTGATTTACTTTTATAGTGGGTTTTTAGCGGATTTTTATGATTGGCAGCCGTCACACACTGAAAGACGCTTTTCATTGCAAAAAATATTTTTTGCGTTACCACATTTTGAGAGCTGTAATTTTTCCATATTTGAGTCCACAGAGTCATGTGAGATCTTGTTTTTTGCGGGATGCGTTGACGTTTTTATTGGTAACATTTTCGGACACGTGACATTTTTTGATCGCTTTTTATTCCGATTTTTGTGAGGCAGAGTGATCAAAAACCAGCTATTCATGAATTTCTTTTGGGGGAAGCGTTTATACCGTTCCGCGTTTGGTAAAATTGATAAACAGTTTTATTCGTCGGGCCAGTACGATTACAGCGATATCTCATTTATATCATTTTTTTTATGTTTTGGCGCTTTTATACGATAAAAACTATTTTATAGAAAAAATAATTATTTTGGTATTGCTTTATTCTCAGGACTATAACTTTTATATTTTTTTGCTGATGATGCTGTATGGCGGCTCGTTTTTTGCGGGACAAGATGATGTTTTCAGCGGTACCATGGATATTTATATCAGTCTTTTTGATCGCGTGTTATTCCACTTTTTGTTTGGCGGTATGATAATAAAGCGTTGTTTTTTGCCTCGTTTTTTTTTTTTTTTTCTTGCGGTGTTTACTGGAGGGGTTAACTAGTGGGGCAGTTTTATAGGTTGGGTCGTTACGGACGCGGCGATGCTAAATATGTGTACTTTTATTGTTTTTTTTATTTTATTTAGCTAAAGAAATGTATTTATGGGAATAATATATATATTTTTTTTTTCTTTATTTAGGATATTTTTTTTATTTTTTTTTTACACACATGTGGGGAATTTTTTTTTACTTTTTTACATTGTCCCAGGGGGGGACATCACAGATCATTGATCTGGCAGTGTGCACAGCACTCTGCCAGATCTGCGATCTGCTGTGCAGGGCTGCAGGCTTACCAAGTGTCTGCTCTGAGCAGACACTCGGTAAGCCACCTCCCTCCCTGCAGGACCCGGATGCCACGGCCATCTTGGATCCGGGACCTGCGGCGAGGAGGGAGGTAGGAGACCCTCAGAGCAACGCGATCACATCGCGTTGCTCCGGGGGTCTCAGGGAAGCCCGCAGGGAGCCCCCTCCCTGCGCGATGCTTCCCTATACCGCCGGTACACCGCGATCATGTTTGATCGCGGTGTGCCAGGGGTTAATGTGCCGGGGGCGGTCCGTGACCGCTCCTGGCACATAGTGCCGGATGTCAGCTGCGATATGCAGCTGACACCCGGCCGCGATCGGCCGCGCTCCCCCCGTGAGCGCCGCTGATCGGTGATGACGTACTATCCCGTCGGCGGTCATACGGGCCCACCCCACCTCGACGGGATAGTACGTCAAATGTCGGGAAGGGGTTAAAAGTTGTTAATTTTGAATCAGGCAAAAACATTTCTATAACCTAGAACATTGTTCCTCAACTATGGTCCTCAAGAGCCACCAATAGGTCATGTTTTCAGGAATTCATTTGTGTTGCCCAGAAAAACCTCTTTACAAATCCAATTTACCTGGAAAATTTGCATAGGTAGGTGACTTTGAATTTTGCCTAATCCACTCATGCCTAGTCATCAATCTTTAAGTTTCCAAGAACATATTATAAATAATGTATGAAAATATAATATTAGGATTGCAGCCATTTTGGCGGACTTTAAGGGTCATCAAAAGGTAAAATAAATGATATTCTTGTACTCTCTTTACTGATCATGTCTCTGACCTCTTTGCTCCCCATTGTAACCTGTCTGGTCCCTGTCGCATCATCTTCTTATTTTGGTTGCATGTAATAATATCCTTGGACCTTCTGAGCTGGAACCTCCAGCTCTGATGAGGCCTGGTATGATTGTGGGAATGTATGCGCAAAGTCAGGACGAACGTTGAGATTCTATTACCTTTCTTTTCTTTGTGCAGAATCCTCCCAGGCTTCAACAGAGCTGGAATTCCCCGCTCATGTGTTAGAGCCCTGAGGATTGTAGCACTCTCTACAGGAGCAGAAAATGTGACAAGGACTGGACGGGTGACAGTGACGAAAGAAGGGACTGTAGAGGTGACTATAAGAATTTATTTTTTATTTTTTACATATTACTTTTATTATGTTCTGCGGTCTAGAAACCCTAGAGTATTAAAAAGGAAATTAAATACAAATAATATCTCAAAGAATGGAAATTCCTTTCAAAAAGGCAAATTCACATTTTTATTGATTTAATCATCTTTAGTCATCAAGGTTTAAGTGTCCGATAACCTCATTTTGTTATATATGAAAGTATAAAATTAGATGATTTATTAAGTTCTCTTGCTTTATATGAAATGGGAGTAATATTTTGTGATACCTAAATTACTGTATAAGTGGCAACAATTCACTCATGAGTTTAGTCAGGGTATCACACAAGTTTCACATGGTCACACAGCCACTTGGTAACTGACTTTCAATAATACGAGTTGCGGACTGCCGTAGTCTTATGGCACAATACTCCGAGGGTCATCTCCACGTGGGGCTTATCAGCATCGATAATCTGTGTATGAGGCATTTTTTCTACATGTAGATTATTGTGATCGTTTAATGTTTTAATTATTTACATAATTCACTTTCTTACAAGACAGAGACTTCAATCAGTTTCTCTTGTTTTCAGTGTATTCACTGAAAATGTGTGACGTCAACCAGACTGAAGTCACAGGGTTCGTGATTCTTGGATTTACAGGTCTATATAAATACAAATTTCTGCTCTTCATCCTTTTCTTCTTTTCTTACCTGATAATACTGGGTGGAAACCTCCTTATTATAGTGTTGGTGTCCACCAATCACAACCTCAATACCCCAATGTTCTACTTTCTCAAGCATCTAGCTGTAGCCGATATCCTTTCCACTACGACCATTGTGCCCATGATGTTAAATATAATTCTATATGACATGAAGGAGGTACCAATGAGGATCTGCTTCTTCCAGCTGCATACGGTCTTCATATTTGGTTTTTGCCCGATTATTCTGATCACTATAATGTCTTATGATCGGTACTTGGCCATTTGCAGCCCGATGAGCTACAATTCCATAATGCAACCTCATGTTTGCTTCAAGATGGTTCTTGGCTCCTGGTTTTTTAACTTTGTCCTTTCATTTGAGATGATTTTTGTTTGGCAGCTGGAGTTTTGTGGTAGCAACATAATAGACCACTTCTTCTGTGACTTTGAGATACTTCGTGAATTGACTACCTCCGACACTAACCTCTTGACTTTGGTTGACTTTGTAATAGGCATCATTGGTGGAGCCTTCCCTTTTGCTTTAACTCTTATCAGCTATTTGAGTATTTTCTACACCATAATGACCCTTTCATCCATCAGTGGCTTGTCAAAACCCTTCTCCACATGTGGCTCCCATCTCACCACTGTATGCGTCTACTATGGAACTCTTCTCACTATATACACGATACCATCCAATGACAGATCAATGAGCATGAACAAGTTTTTATCTCTGCTGTACATTGTGGTGTCTCCAATGATGAATCCCATCATTTACAGTCTGAGGAATCAGGAGATCAGGAGAACTCTTCAACAAATGTTTAGAAAATGTAAAGGTTGTACTTAAGTGCAACATACATATTTATGAGAATATCTTAGATAATTACTGTATTTCCAGATGGGGAAAGGGAGGAACGATAGATTTGTCTTCTGGATTTTCTTGACAGAATATTCACAATAAATCATGGATGAGTTGATTCAATGACAACATTTTTTCAGTAGATGTGATTTTTTTCCCCTAAAAGAAGCACTCCTCCTCACTTATAATATTGCAATCTTCCTATTATATGGCACTGCGTACTTACAATTGCTCATTTTGCCCTTCTACTCAATTAATTATATTCTTTTCCTTCAGATCTATGACATCACCTGAATAAAAACTGATGAACTGAATGCTTTCAAGTTCTATATAGAAGCAGATGGTCAATTTTCCCTTTATGAATCATATATCAATTCAAAAGTCCCTGGCAGGGGGAGGGAACAGCTGCGTTAGGAGTTACATAGTTACATAGTTACATAGTTATTGAGGTTGAAGGAAGACTTTAAGTCCATCTAGTTCAACCCATAGCCTAACCTAACATGCCCTAACATGTTGATCCAGAGGAAGGCAAAAAAAACCCATGTGGCAAAGAGTAACTCCACCATGGGGAAAAAAATTCCTTCCCGACTCCACATACGGCAATCAGACTAGTTCCCTGGATCAACGCCTTATCAAGGAATCTAGTGTATATACCCTGTAATATTATACTTTTCCAGAAAGGTATCCAGTCCCCTCTTAAATTTAATTAATGAATCACTCATTACAACATCATACGGCAGAGAGTTCCATAGTCTCACTGCTCTTACAGTAAAGAATCTGCGTCTGTTATTATGCTTAAACCTTCTTTCCTCCAGACGTAGAGGATGCCCCCTTGTCCCTGTCACCGGTCTATGATTAAAAAGATCATCAGAAAGGTCTTTGTACTGTCCCCTCATATATTTATACATTAAAATAAGATCACCCCTTAGTCTTCGTTTTTCCAAACTAAATAGCCCCAAGTGTAATAACCTATCTTGGTATTGCAGACCCCCAAGTCCTCTAATAACCTTGGTCGCTCTTCTCTGCACCCGCTCTAGTTCAGCTATGTCTTTCTTATACACCGGAGACCAGAACTGTGCACAGTATTCTAAGTGTGGTCGAACTAGTGACTTGTATAGAGGTAAAATTATGTTCTCCTCATGAGCATCAATGCCTCTTTTAATACATCCCATTATTTTATTTGCCTTTGTAGCAGCTGCCTGACACTGGCCACTGAATATGAGTCTGTCATCCACCCATACACCCAGGTCTTTTTCATTGATGGTTTTGCCCAGAGTTTTAGAATTAAGCACATAGTTATATATCTTATTACTTCTACCCAAGTGCATGACCTTACATTTATCCCCATTAAAGCTCATTTGCCATTTATCAGTTAAAAATGTTATGGATTTTTGCCAGGAAAAGAGACTTCCTGCTTCTACATAGAGCAGAAAAAAGGAGAACAATTAACTGGGTGTGCCTCTTTAACCTTAATCATTGCCACATAAGTGAACGGTACTTCTTAAAGCTATAGATTTTTATATACATCAAGACATCATAGAATAGAATGTCAGAGTTGGATGGGACCTCCAGGGTCAATGTGTCCAATGCAATGGGTCACTAAACCATCTCTCTCCAGCCTATGTTTGAAGACTTCCATTTTCTGAGAACTCACCACCTCTCATGGCAGCCTGTGCCACTGATTGATCACCCTCACTGTCAGAATGTTTTTTTCTAATATCTAAACTGTATCTTCTCCCTCTCAGCTTCACTCCATTACTTCTCAAGTGTCCATGTGCAAATAATAGTAATGATGATCTCGCTACACTATGACATCCCTTCATATATTTGTAGACAGCTTTTAAGTCTCCTCTCAGTCTTTTTTTGCAAGCCCAACAGTCCCAGATCCTTTAACTGTTCCTCGTAGGACCTACTTTGCAGGCAGTTACATAGTTACATAGTTATTAAGGTTGAAGGAAGACTTTAAGTCCATCTAGTTCAACCCATAGCCTAACCTAACATGCCCTAACATGTTGATCTAGAGGAAGGCAAAAAAAAAAAACATGTGGCAAAGAGTAAGCTCCACCTTGGGGAAAAAAAATTCCTTCCCGACCATTCACCATTCTGGTCACTCATCTCTGAACTTATTCCAGTTTTTCAATGTCTTTTTTTAAAATGTGGTGCTCAGAACTGGACACAGTATTCCAGATGAGTCCTGACCAAGGAGCAGTAGAGAAGGAGAATTACTTCACGTAATCTAGATTCCATGCTTCTCTTCATACATCCTAGAACTGTGTTTGCCTTTTGCTGCTGCATCACACTGTTGCCTCATGTGTAGCCTATGTTCTATTAGTATACCCAAGTCTTTTTCACACATGCTGTTGCTTAGTTCTAATCATCCCTTTCTATAGATGTATTTTTTTTTTTTAACAAGATGTAGAATCTTGCATTTCTCCCTGTTGTATACCATTCTATTAAATGCAACCCAGTGTTCAAGCTTGTCTAGATCCTTCTAAATAATAAGTAATAATAAGCTTTTTTACTAATAGCCACATTTTCTATAGTGTCACAAGTCCATTGTTTTATGCAGTTGGAAATGACATTTAGTATTATAAGTAGTGTTGAGCGATACCATCCGATACTTGAAAGTATCAGTATCGGAAAGTATCGGCCGATACCGGCAAAGTATCGGATCTAATCCGATACCGATACCCGATACCCATGCAAGTCAATGGGACACCAAGTATCGGATGGTATCCTGATGGTTCCCAGGGTCTGAAGGAGAGGAAACTCTCCTTCAGGCCCTGGGATCCATATTACTGTGTAAAATAAATAATTAAAATAAAAAATATTGATATACTCACCTCTCCGGAGGACCCTGCACCTTACCTGATGTAACCGGCAGCCTTCTTTGCTTAAAATGAGCGCGTTCAGCGCCTTCCACGACGTCACGGCTTCTGATTGGTCACGTGCCGCCCATGTGACCGCCACGCGACCAATCACAAGCCGTGACGTAATTCTCAGGTCCTAAATTCCTAATTCTAGGAATTTAGGACCTGAGAATTACATCACGGCTTGTCACTCCCTAGACACCTCATCACAGCCGGAGGACTAAATACCCGTAAAGATAGAAACAGGAAAGCTATCTTGCCTCAGAGAAAATCCCCAAAGGATAGACAGCCCCCCACAAATATTGACTGTGAGTGGAGAGGGAAATGACATACGCAGAATGAAACCAGGATGTAGCAAAGGAGGCCAATCTAGCTAGATAGATAGGACAGGACAGAATACTGTGCGGTCAGTATTAAAATACTAGAAAAATCCACCACAGAGTTTACAAAAATCTCCACCACCTGACTAAAGGTGTGGAGGATAAATCTGCTTCTCCAGAGCTTCCAGCTTAACTGAATAAATTCATACTGACAAGCTGGACTAAAAAAAACATAGAATGCACTGAACTATTAAGTCCACAACATATGGACTGCAAAGAACCAAGCCAGGACTTATCTTTGATGATCTGGTCAGAATAGCAGAGAAATCCAAGCAGAGATGTGAATCCAACCAGGAACATTGACAACTGGCACTAACTGCAGGATAGAGCCAGGCTAAATAGCCGAGCCAGAATAGACAATTAGTGGAAGCAGCTGCTGACTGCTAAATCCAAGGAGCAGCAGTACCACTTATAACCACCGGAGGGAGCCCAAGAGCAGAACTCACAAAAGTGCCACTTACAGCCACCGGAGGGAGACCAAGAGCAGAATTCACAACAGTCTTCCATTCGTCCCCCTCATGGATGCTAATCAGGTTGTAAGCACCATGCAGACCTAACTTAGTAAGTGCCCTCACCCCATGTAGACTATCGAAGAGCTCAGATATCAAAGGCAGAGTAAGGGTACTTATTCTGGCGTTAAGACCTCGGTAGTCAATACATGGAGATGCAATTCTCCATTCTTCTTTTGCACATAGAAGAACCCTGCCCCCACAGGTGACACTGACTTCCTAATGAATCCTCTTGCCAGATTCTCCTTGATGTATAGTGACATTGCCTCTGTCTCTTGGAGAGACAGGGGATAGACTCGTCCCTGGGGAGGCAATAGGACAGTCATAGGGGAGGTGAAGTGGAAGAGTCTCTGCAGCTCTCTTGAAGAATACGTCCGCATAAGACCAATAGTGTTTGGGGAGAGAAGCAAGATCTGCGGGTACCTCTGTTGTGGCAACCTGAACGCACTCCCTCAGATATGTGCCCTCACAAGATTTACTCCATCCTTGAATTCTCCCAGAGGACCACTCTATATGTAGAGAGTGGAAACGCAACCAAGGTATCCCTAGCAGAATCTAGTCTATTCCTTTAGGAATGACGAGAAAGAAAATGATCTCCTGATGGGATGGAGACATGGATAATATAAATGGGAGTGTCTGGTGTGTAATTTGTGAGGGCAGTGTTGACCCATTCACCACTCTTACGGTCACTGGTTTGGCTAGCATAACCAGGAGTATTGCGTGCCATTGAGCGATGGCTGAGGACATGAAATTTCCCTCCGCCCCAGAATCCACACAAAGCTCAACTGTAAAAGTGGAAGGGCCAAAGGTAATTGTCCCCTTGAAGGACAATTTGGAGGAAAAAGCCACTGTGTTTAGTGAACCTCCTCCTACAGTTACTAGACACGGTCGTTTACCCTGCTGCTGTGTACATTTCTTGGTATAATGTCCTGACTACTGGCAGACATTACAGACCATGGGTATTTTAGCTACCTGAGACTTAGGATCCGCTCGAGAAACCTCCATGGCCTCATAGGGCTCAGACACCTGAACAGGGGACTCCAGAGGCTTGGCGAAGGTAGATGCCAGCAGAAACCTCTGCCTACACTGGTCTCCAACACCCGCTCGTGAAAACAGAGGTCAATGCGAGTGGATATGGCTATAAGCTCTTCCAGTGTGACGGGAATCTCCCTAGTGGCCACGGCGTCCTTCACATGGTCAGCCAATCCTTTACAGAGCACAGGGATAAGGACTTTATCCGGCCACTCCAGCTCAGATGCCAAAGTCTGGAAGTGAACGGAAAAATGACTGATCATGGATGAACCCTGTGTCAAAGCCAGCAGTTGGAGCGCCGAATCATGGGTGATATGAGGTCCCAAAAAGACCTGTCTCAGAAAGTCCGGAAACCTTAGAGCACTCTGCACCACATGATCGTCACGCTCCCACAGCGGCGTTGCCCACTCCAGCGCCCTGCCCGACAACAGGGATACTGTTATGATCCGGTGACTTTGGAGCCGCATGAAACTTTCTCTGGAGTAGGTGGAAACTGTACTGACCACAAACCCTGAACTAACACCGCAAATAGACATAGCCGTGGGGTGTGCCTAACAAACCCTAGACACCTCGACACAGCCGGAGGACTAAATACCCCTATAGATAGAAATAGGAATACTACCTTGCCTCAGAGCAGAACCCCAAAGGATAGGCAGCCCCCCACGAATATTGACTGTGAGTAGGAGAGGAAAGACACACACAGGCAGAAAACAGAATTCAGCAAAAGAGGCCACTCTAGCTAAATAGAGAAAGATAGGACAGAATACTAAGCCGTCAGTATTAAAACCCTTCCAAAAATATCCACACCAGATAATACAAAAAGTTCCACAATCTAACTAAAGACATGGAATGTATATCTGCAACTCCTGAGAATCCAACAAGACTGAGAAAATACTGACACAATCTAAGCTGGACAAAAAACAATGAATAGCGCTGAGTTATTAAGCACACAGCATGTGTGCCATCTGATTTGGCAGCAAGGCAGAAGGAACCAAGCAAGGACCAACACCTCCCAAAACCTTGGACAACTGGCAAGGACTAATGAATCCTGCACGCCTAAATACCCCAGTCAGAACTGCAATCAGCAGATACACCTGACCAGGACTGCAACCCAGGGACAACTGCATTACCACCTACAACCACCGGAGGGAGCCCAAAAGCAGAATTCACAACAGGATACAATAAATCCCACCTTCGCCCGCTCTATGGGAAAAAGTGCAGCCAGGAGCTCAAGGTGCATGGCACAGTGACTTATGAATCCCCGACACAGCTTACTGTCACCAGTAAACTTATCAGGTAGCGGGAGACGGGATAATGTCGGAGCAGGGGTGGCAGTGGACAAACTGTCTGCAGCTACGCTAGCAGCCTGAACAGCAACCGCGGTAACATCCACAGACGAGGTTGTATGCTCAAGAGCTGCCAGCTTACCCTCCAGCTGCTGGATTTACCGGTGTAGACACTGTTGGTCTATCAATACAAGCCAGACCCTGGCGCTAGTGTAATATTAGGGCTTGCGGAGCGCACCAAATAATAAATTGATACGAGGTGCATTCGCAGCCCAGGTCCACCGTGCAGAGATGGTACCTGCTGCTATGTAATGGTGGATGGACACTTAGCTCACACGTGGGTTAGACTTCACCCCATGTGAAATGGTAGCGAGCTCTGCTGCTTCACAGAGTCGCACAATGTGCTGCACCCTGTTAGCAGTCACAAGGTGCAGCTGCAAGACACTAGTGGGATCCCTAAGAATCACAACTACTAATCTGGTCATTGAACTGGCTCTGACACTCGGTGGCTTTTGAGCCCGCACCTGATGACACCCCGAGTCAGATGCACAGAACAAGCGGGAATTCCCACCCTATATTTTTGTCAGGAGAGCGCACTGCTGGCGCATGGTGCCGTAGAGACGGGCACTGCAACCTGTGCTTAGTGTGCAGATAGCACTGTCGGGCACTAGATAGCTTCCACCATTCGTGAGCAGTCAACAACACGAGGAATGGGAATGATTAAAGAGCTTTCATGCATCGACAGTCATTCATCTACACACACACATTGTTAAGGTTTACACGAGTGCATGGCCGAGCGGCCATGCAAACTTTTTATAGCATTAGTGCTCTGGGACCTTCCTGATGGTCCAATAGGAGCCGCAACAGGACCTGAGCATGTGGCCCCTGACCTCCAATGGGAGGTCGCCCCGTGTGCATGCTCAGTGTGGGAAAAGCAGGACTTTGTCACTGAAATGCCAGCTCGCTGCTGAACAGTGTTCGCTACAAAGACAGAGCCTGGAAAGCTAGCAGTACCCAAGCACAAAGTATCAGCTGGAGCCAGATTGACGTCTCTGCTGAGCAGGTTCCATTGCAAACAATATGCATTGCATGTTGAGATGGAGCAAGGAACCATATAGGGTAATTACACACAGTCTTAAGGAGAGAATGTATGGCATATGAAGATATACTGAAATCAAACTTATATGGACGCTTTGCTTAATATTAGATTCATGTAACTTTAAGGTTTTCTGATTCTCTGTTTTAAGACTTAATTCTGTTTATTAGGATGTACCAAGATACGCCAATATCCAGATAGACTTTAAAAGGCTGTTGTTACACCCACAGGGCGAGACAAAGTATAGTGGACTCACTAGACCACTGATGGTGCAGTGGCAGCTGTATACCCAATACTCAAAAGACAGGAGAGTGGATCTCATAAACCAAAATATATTTATTAACAAGGCTAAACAAAAAGGGAAAAGGTGTCAGAGGGAACGAACCTCTGGATCATGAAACTGTACCACGTTGTGGTGCATCGGGCAAGGTGTACCACTATACAGGGATTCCCCCGTCACAACACCAGGTTGCCTGAATGCCGTGAATCCAGTACCAAAGGATGACCCGTATTGACAGACTAGATACACTGTGGAATACTTGGCTCTGCTGGTTGAGAGAATCCCGGAAGCTCCATGAAATACAGAAAGGTTGATCCCGCCGGTAACAGGATCTGGAGGGTTCCATGAGGAGAGGCAAGTCAACTTGGAGACCAGACGGACCCACAATAGGAAACGCCAGAAGAGGACTCTGTGAAAATAGAAATGTAAGTATAGTGCAGATCACAGCAGAGCGTGGCCTGAAGCTGAGGCAACAATCCCAGAGAATGAACACATTGCCCAGGCACCTCCCTTAAGGGGAAAATGCTTTTATGCACAGAGCATCATAGCACAAACAGCCCTAATGGGGAACAGGTGCCCTACTGTTTCAAGTATGTACAGGATGCGGGGTGCGGCTCCTAAGAGCACTTCCAGGAGACCTGCCAAGAGGATGCAGGTTCTTAGCAGAGAAAGGAGCCACTGATCATCTGGAGCCACAGACAGGGTGAGTAATACTGTGTGATAAGCGCCGGTCTCCCTGCGCAGCGGAGACCGGACCTGCGGCTGAGGGCATGACAGTAACCCTTCTTATGGCCCCCCTTCTTCAAACCTGCCAGGAACTTTCTAAGAAGAACCGGGGCATTAATGTTCTCCTCAGGCTCTCAGGATCTCTCTTCACGGGCCATATCCCTTCCAGTCAAGCAGAAAGAGGGATCTGCCCCCTCTGTTCTTCATGGCCACGATGTCCTTCACTTCATAGATGTCCTTGGAACTGACAGGAGAAGAAAAATTACCTGGATCCTGGGTGAAGCAACTGAGAACAACTGGCTTCAGCAGGGATACATGGAATGAGTTATGGATCTGTAAGGAGGCAGGCAATTTCAAACGATAGCACACTTGGTTGATCCGGTGGAGTACTTCAATAGGACCGATAAAACAAGGAGCCAGCTTATAAGAAGGGACCTTAAGACCGATGTGCCTGGAAGACAGCCATACCTTATCTCTGGATTGGAAAGGTGGAGGATCCAGACGTCTCTTATCCGCATGTTCCTTGGTATGAACTGATACCTGCTCCAGTGAGGTGCTGGTCTCAGTCCAGACCTTTGTGAAGTCCTTGGCCAGGGACTTAGCTGCAGAATTGCCGGAAGCAAGAGGCAGTAGAGTCGGGATCCTAGGATGCTGTCCATTAATAATGAAAAATGGGGAGTTAGATGAAGACATGATTGTTGTAGGAAAACTCAGCCCTTGGCAGCAGGTCGGCCCAGTCGCTGTGGTGACATTCATGAAGTGTGGCAGATAGTTAGTGAGGACTTGATTCACTCTCTCCACTTGGTCATTAGATTGTGGGTGATAGGCTGAGGAGAAGTCCAGGGTGACATCCAACAGTTTACAGAGGGACCGCCAGAATCGGGAGATAAATTGAACTCCTCTGTCAGAGACAATGTGGAGTGGAAGTCCGTGAAGCTGAAGGACATGCTGAATGAAGAACTCTGCAAGTTTAGGAGCGGAAGGAAGACAAGACAGTGGAGTGAAATGTCCCATCTTGGAGAACCGGTCCACAACATCCCAGATTACTGTACAACCGGATGATGCTGGCAGATCTGTAATTAAGTCCATGGCAATGTGTTGCCAAGGAGCAGACAGAATCAGAAGCGGGAGGAGGTAACCGGCTGGCCATTTCTTGGGTGTTTTATTATGAGCACAGGAGGGGCAGGCTGCAACAAAGTTGACAACATCTTGGCGCAAGGTGGACCACCAGTAGAGTCGAGATATTAGTTGTAACGTCTTCTTTTGACCGGTGTGTTCGGCAAACTTAGAAGAATGACCCCAGCGTAGAACTCACTTCTTGTCTCTTTCAGCTACAACGGTCTTACCGGGAAGGATCTGCGACAGCCTGACTGGAGCCACCATGATCATCTTGAAAGGTTCAATGTTATGCTGAAGCTCCTCTTCAAGGTCGTCTGACAAGAAGGATCTGGAAAGCGCATCGGCTTTGATAGTCTTCTCTGCAAGACGGAAATGGAAAGAGAAATTGAACCGAGCAAAGAATAATGACCAACGAGGTTGGTGTGGATTGAGTCTTTGAGCAGACTAAAGATTGGACAGATTCTTATGATCAGTGTAAATGATGACTGGATGAACTGCGCCTTCAAGCAGATATCGCCATTCTTCTAAGGCTAGCTTAATTGCCAGTAACTCTCTATCACCAATTGAGTAGTTATGTTCACAGGGTGAAAATGCCTTGGAGAAGAAACCACAGGTCACCATCTTACCGGTAGGCAGTGTTTGTGTTAGGACTGCTTCGGCTCCTCCGAAGCGTCCACTTCAAGGAAAAACTGTTAATTGATCATAGGCCTATGAAGAGCTGGGGCGGTTGAGAAGGCTTGTTTGACGGAGGCGGAAGCTGATTCAGCCTCCAATCCTTAGGTTTAGCACCTTTGCAAGTCAGGGTGGTGATTGGTCATTCCCAGACAGGAGAAGTGGGGGATGAATTGCTGATAGTAGTTGGTGAATCCTAGGAACCGCTGTATGGCGTTGATTCCCTCAGGTCGGGGCCACTTATGCACGGCAGAAACCTTCTCTGGATCCATCTCAAGACCAGTATCAGAAATAATATAGCCAAGAAAGGGTAAAGACCTCTGTTCAAACAGACATTTCTCAAACTTTGCGTAGAGACAATTCTCCCTCAATTTTTGAAGAACGAGAGGAACATTCCTTCTGTGAGTTGGTAAATCAGGAGAAAACAGCATGATGTCATCCAGATACACCACCACACAAACATAGAGCAGGTCATGAAATACATCATTGACAAACTCCTGAAAGACGGTGGGTGCATTGCTTAACCCAAAAGGCATGACCCGATATTTGTAGTGACCATCTCGCGTGTTGAAGGCGGTTTTCAAAATGAGCGAGGTATGGGTGCACCGCCATGTAACAATAAAACAAGTAATGGGTGCAAAGTCAGTAGTAAAACTATGACAAACAACAAAAGAAAAGCCTACTGATAAATATGCACACCAATAATACTAATAGTATCAATAAAATACAAAACTGCTTTTATTTAGACAATCCAATAACATCACAACAATTAAAACACAATTAAAAGATTACATCATCAATAATACACAAAAGGTAGAGATCCAATAACAATATATATAATATGTGAAGGTCCCCCCACACAAAAAACGTGCCCCCACCCCAAACTACTGGCTCATGGGAGAATGCAAGCCGTAATAGAAGGGCCTCATGTAACGTACTAAATGGCCACACGCCAACAGGCTATGTGAAACTAATGTGGAGCCATGACCCCAATTGCACAGTACAAGGCCAGCCAGAAATGGGGAAGGGAAAGGGAAAAAGGGAATAAAGGGTTAAAAATAACCCATAAATATGAAAGGACCGGCTAGATCTCAAGACTATATGAGGAGGAAACCCTCCATGCAAATACAACCTGGTGTAATGTGGCGATGCCGACGCGTATCGCCTGACGGGCAGGCTTCCTCAGGGAAGATGTACATTGGACGTCCAAGACCAGCTATAAATAGTGTGAGCCTAATAGCTCATAGAGTGCCGGTGTGCAGGAATCGCCGCACCGGAAATGGCAGGGGGAA
This sequence comes from Ranitomeya variabilis, assembly GCF_051348905.1. Taxonomy (NCBI): domain Eukaryota; kingdom Metazoa; phylum Chordata; class Amphibia; order Anura; family Dendrobatidae; genus Ranitomeya; species Ranitomeya variabilis. Next base: position 22,753,878 of record NC_135236.1, on the reverse strand, counting down.
ACCTGATAGTGCTGGAAAATAGAGCCAGCATAACGTTCCTAGTAAGAGCAGGAACTGAAAAGGGCGCATGCGCAAGCATCGTGCATACAGATAAGGATCAAAACCGCAGCAGCGGCTGAAGATAGTAAGCGCACAGATGCAAAGCGCACAATAGAGCCAGCATAACGTTCCAAATGGGAACAGGAGCTGGTCAGGGCACATGGACCAACATAATGCATGAAGATACAAGTCAAAGACCGCAACAGCGGCTGGACATAGTAAAGCGCACAAATACACGGCGCACAGTCATACGGGGGCTGGATAGACATACCCATCATAGAGCAAATATAAGAAAATGGGAGCACACCCGGGATAAAAATAGCTAATACCACTGGTAGTTACTGGTTGATAAAAAGAAAGTAGTAATAAATGCACAAGATACAATGCACCAATTGCACCAATTGAGGCATATGAGTGCAATAAAGTACACGAAAAAGCCAGTACGACCATGTACTAAAGTATGGAAAACATATATATTGGACAAGGACGTATAAGGATGACTATCCATATCCAATATACTGCAAAAAGACAGTAGTCATACCTGCATAACACTCAAATATCAAAGACCAGATGTAAAAATAACATACCCAGCACACATATCCGAGTACAGCATACCCCCGGGGGCACCCATGCATCCAGCTCACCACTCTGTCCATGGACACTCACACCGAATATATGTATTTAGTCAATGAGAGAGGCGCCCGTCTGTACAAAAGTATTTTATTATTGATATTAGTATAAATATAACAATTGTGAATAGCATAACTCGAATCCATGACCGATTTAAATAGTCCTTGTGCTGATATGCCCAACCAATAAATAAGCGGTAACAAGACAACAAGACCTAAAATACCTGGAAGGCTGGTAATACTGAGTGGGACAGACCAGAATATTTATTAGAGCCGACAATTATACCTGTGCATAACTCCCTATGAGCCAAATGCGACCTACCCCAATGAGCACGTGTGGAGCCCCACACGACATATGACCAAGGGACACCCAAAGTCCAAAAGGCCGAAAGGAAAGAACGGCAATTGTCAGGAGCAGGCCAACTCAGGCCCCTAGAAGGATGACAAAAGAAGGGGGGGAAAAAGAGGAGGGAAGCTCTACCCAATACAGCCATAGCTATAGAACCATAAGGCCAATAAAGTGAACCATGTCCTATATCCGAAGAATTGTTGAAAAAGGGAGACTCCATAAATCCAGAGGGCGATCCTCATATTAAAGAAGTATTCCACCGATCCGGATGGTAATCTTCGTATTGATGAGAGGATTAAGGTGGTTATCCCAGGAATCCTGTGAATAGTAGTTCTTCATTAAGACCTGCAGGGGTGGTAGAACCAAGATTAAAGATCCATTTGGCTTCCATACGTAAAAGCAACTGCTTAGTTTCACCCCCCCTATTGGACAGACGAATCCTGTCCAGGCCCACAATCTTAATTCCGGAAACCCGACCACCATGTTGTGCCAGGAAATGAGAAGCCACTGGGGTAAGTACCCTGCCCTTAAGGACATCGGAGTGTGCAAGACTAATAGTAGAGAGATGTTTTTGTATTCTACGCCGCAGCTCCTGAGAAGTCTGGCCAACGTAAACTCATTGGCAAGGGCAGATAAGGGCATATATGACACAAGCAGTTTTACAATTGACATAGGATCGCAATCTATGTTTAATGCCATCCCTTGGATTCACAAAGCAATCACCAATCGGGAGCATATACGGACAAATGCTACAATTGCCACAAGCAAAGGATCCCCGGTGTTCCATGCCCCGATGTAATTTGACAGTGGGACGCTTATAGTGGCTCCTAGTCAGAAGATCCCTAAAATTAGGGGCTCTTCTCGCTGTAAGTAGCGGCCTATCACCCACTACCAAAGAGGTACATAAATCGGTGGTAAGGATACCCCAATGTCTGCAAAGGATATCCCTGATTTGTGACCAATTGTTATTATAATTGGTAATGATCCTTGGCTTATTATCCCGTACCTTCTTTTTGGGAAGAAGAAGTGACTCCTGTGTGTGTGTCCTAGCCCGTTGGTAGGCTGTACTGATACTTCTCCGTGGATAGTGTCTCTGTTTAAATCGGTCCGTAAGCTTGAGGGCCTCCTGGCGAAAATCCTCATCCAACGTGCAGTTTCGTCTTATCCTGAGGAATTGTCCCATAGGTACTCCATTTTTAGTATGTTGGGGGTGAAAACTTCTATAGTCCAAAAGACTATTTGTTGCAGTCGGTTTTCGGTATAGACCGGTGGATAACGAGCCATCACTCACCACCACCTGAAGATCCAGAAAGGAAACTGTGGTAGAGGAGAGAGAGTGTGTGAGCAGTATGTTATGGCAATTTTCATTCAGAGAATGGATGAAATCAAGACACTCCTCTCTACATCCTGTCCACACAAAAAACAAATTGTCGATGTAACGACTCCAGTGGTGTACATACTTCCTAAAATCCTCCCGGGTGTAGACCATGGTAGCCTCCCACCAACCCAAAAAAAGATTAGCGACGGCCGGGGCACACCTAGCCCCCATGGCCACACCCGAGATCTGGAGAAAGTAACTCTGATCAAAAAGGAAGAAATTATGCTTCATGATGAATTCCAGAAGATCGACCACCAAGGAGTCGTGCATCCTGTCCGAATACCCCAGATGGTCAAGGAAATACAGGGTTGCTGTAACCCCATCCTCATGGCTAATGTTCGAATAAAGCGACTCCACGTCGCAAGTAACCAATAAGGAGTCAGGGGGCAACGAGACCTCACGGCAAATGCGAATGAAATGTGCCGAATCTTGCACAAACGAGGGCAGGTTACTGACCAAGGGCTGAAGGAAGTGGTCCACGTATATACAAGCTTTCTCATAGAGGCTGCCAATGCCGGCTACAATAGGCCGACCTGGCGGCCTCTGTAGATCCTTATGGACCTTCGGCAACATGTAGAATGTAGCCGTAATGGGTGACTCCACCCACATGAAGTCAAACTCCCTGGAGCTGATGACACCTAGGTCCCTTGCCCTTTCCAAAAGCCGTCTAAATTTAATGGCAAACACCGCCGTGGGATCTGATGGAAGCCTCCTGTAAAACCGAGTGTTGCCAAGCTGACGATGAGCCTCCTCCAGGTAGAGTGAATGTGGCCACAAGACCACATTACCCCCCTTGTTGGCTTCCTTAATCAAAAATGCATGATTATCCCTGAGACCCTGAAGGGCACGTCTCTCCTCCCCACTGAGATTACCAGGGACAGAAGAACTAGGACGCAAGGCCATAATGTCCCTTTTGGTGAGCTCGAAGAACACCCTAATGGCAGGGACCAATGAGAAGGGCGGGGCCACACGAGACTTATTTTTAAGCGGGCAGGGGCTCTTACCATCATCTGGGCTGTTTTCCTGTAGGAGATGTAGAAGGTCACGAAAGACTTGTTGGTCCGTTGGCTCCACACCTTCCATTATCCGAGGCCTATTATGAAGTACCTGCAACAGAAGATGTCGACAAAACAAATATAAGTCTTTAACCAAAGTAAATTTGTCCAGAGTATGGACAGGAGAGAAGGTAAGGCCACGTTGTAAAACAGAGAGCTCCATGGGGGACAAGGTGTACTCTGATAGGTTAATAACCTGTAGTGTCCCGATAGATACCTGGCCGTCAGCAGCCGAGTCCTCAAGAGGCCCAAATGCCTCTATTTGCGATTGTTCCTGTGGGCCTTCTGTGTAGGGGGTCTGTGTCCGCCATACCTGGTGGACCTTGGTGGCAGGAAAGCAACGCTTCCGCCCCCTCCTGATCCGATGTCGGGCTCGCTTTCCACTGACGATAAAAAATCGCTCTCTGAGGTACCTTCAATCCTCCTAGAGGTATCACATTTCGTGTCTACTACCCTTTGAACCTGTGGTCCTCGTCTTCCATTTCCCTGGTGTCTCCATTTGAATGCTCCATTTGTATCAAAATCATTACGGTCCCTAAGGAATTTATTTTTCTTTTTAGCCATAATATCATGGTCATATTTGTCCAGGCCCTCCTTTAATTTGGCTCTGAATGGTTGGACCTGTTTTATGTCATCAAAGCCCACCAATTTAGCTTCCAGGTCCCTGATCTTTATTTTGGTATCAGCCAACAGCTGCCTGTCATGCTCAAGCAGCATGTTCATGATAATACTAGAACATTTTAACAGGCCCTGTTCCCATGTGGCCCGAAACTCAGAGGAGGGTTCCCATGCGGGATAAATGGGTACCCTAAGACCCCGGGGAGCGATATTGAGTTTGATGTACTCCTCCAGACTACGGACATTCCACCAGAGCCTTATGCCCGCATTTGAAGGCGGTTTTCCACTCATCCCCAGATCGTATCCTGATGAGGTTTTACGCCCCATGGAGATCCAACTTGGTAAAAATACTGGAACCTCAAAGCCAAGCAAAGAGCTCTGGAATTAATAGAAGAGGGTATCCGTTCTTTACCATTATTAGGTTGAGACCATAGTAGTCGATGCACGGAGGAAGAGACCCATATTTCTTGTTGACAAAGAAGAACCCAGATGTAATCGGACATGGCTTGAGTCTCAATGGGAGAAAGAGGGTAGATCCTACCTCGAAGTGGAGTAGATCCAGGGATTAGATCGATGGGGCAATCGTAAAGCCTGTGAGGCGGAAGTGTCACTGCTTCCCTCTTGTTGAATACATCTGCGAAGGACCAGTAGGCAGAATGTAACCCAGGTAAAGCTGCAGGAGGCTGCGGGGTAGAACCAGGCCGTACTGGTTTGAGGCAGTGTTCGTGACAAGACTGACCCCATCGAAGGACATCTCTAGACCGCCAATCCAGGACAGGTTCATGAAGGTGCAGCCATGGAAGACCAAGTAGGAATGGTGGAGAAAGATTCGGTAACACATAGAAGGTAATTTTCTCCCTGTAGAGTGCTCTGATTAGAGGCTCCACCTCTTCGGTGATACCAAGAATGGCATCTTTCAGGGGTCTAACATTTACAGAGACAATGCACCGAGACCCCTGCAGTGGAACAATTGGAATCGCGAACTACCTGGCCATAGCTTGCTGGATGATATTTCCACCAGACCCAGAGTCCAGATAGGCCGTCTCGGAGAACCGCACCTTCCCAAAGATCACCTGTATTGGATATGGTTAGCAGGAGAGAGGAATCATTCTCACTTAGGGAGGCCTCCCTTACCAGTCCTAGGTGGAAGAGTTCTTCCAGTCTCTCAGTTCCACTGTATTGACCGGAAGCGGAGCATCCATCATAACGATATGGAAACCTAGTGGGAATCTCCACCTGCTGATTCCTCTTCACCTTTACGCAGTCAAGCTCAGTAAGGTGATCTCTGGACTTAGACTCCAGAGGGCAAGCCTGCACCTGCATATCACTGATTACCAGAGACTTGACTAAAGAGCCAGCAGTAACCAAGAGTGTACCACAAGCCTGAGCAAGAGGTTGGGACACCAACAAGTGGCATCAATTTCAGCACAGTAGAAATTGTATAATAGTGACCAATACGTTTTCCACTAAACCTAATCCAGGAGATGAACACCCAACCAGGAGTGCTCACATTTAAATGAATGAGGGCCTTACACCACAGAAGTTGCATCAATGTCACCACAATGGAAATAATATAAGAGACCATCAGGTCTTCCACTACACCCATCCAACAGATGGGCCTCCAATGAGGAGTGTTTACATTTCCAAAAATTATTGGCAGACAACACCAAAGTGGAATCAATTTCACTACAGTAGAAATAGTATAATTGGGACCGAAAGGTCTTTCACTACACCCAATCCTGCAGATGGACACCCAACAAGGAGTGTTCACATTTAAAGGAATGAGGGCCTTACAAAACAGAAGTGACATCAATTTCACCACAGTAGACATAGTATAATTGGGACCAACAGGTCTTGCACTACATCCATTCCAAAATATGGACACTCAACAAGAAGTGTTCACATTTAAACAAATGTGTGCCTTAAAACATCAAAATGGCATCAATTTCACCACAGTAGAAATAGTGTAATAGGGACCGAAAGGTTTTCCACTAAAACCAATCCAGCAGATGGACACCCAACCCGGAGTGTTCACATTTCCAAAAATGAAGAAGTGGCATCAATTTCACGACAGTAGAAATAGTATAATAGGGTCCGACAGTTCTTCCACTACAGGAGTGTTCACATTTAAAAAAATAATGCCTGACACCGCTGGAGTGGAATAACTGTCACGAGAATAGAAATAGTATAATTGGGACAGAGGCGTCTTCAAATAAAGCTAACTCAGCAGAGGTAGACCAATCCTGACTGTTCACATTTCCACATATTTGTGTTAACATCATCATCATCAACAGCCACAGCAGGCACAGAAGCCACACTAAAGATATCACATAGTACAGTTATGTGACATCAATGCATCACACTAAAAATGCAATATCACCAAGTCTGTACAGTCTGCGATTGGGGTGCAGAAGTCATTGGACATGCATGAATTGTTAATTGTAATGAACATTAGGCATTCTATACTTTCAGTAGACAGCTGGCTGCACTGATCTGTCAGGACACCAGAAGCAGTGCTGAAGACACCTTCTGGAGAACGCTGGCTGCCAGGCACTATAAAGCCTCCAAGATGTGTGAGGCAAGCTCAGGCCACTCATCAATTTTGGAAGACCAAAATGTGAAAGGGTCTAAACCCTCTCTGATGGTATTGATATTTAGGCCATTTCAGTGTTCACCAACTCCAGTCCTCAAGAGCCACCAACAGGTCGTGTTTTCAGGATTTCTTTAGTATGGCCCAGGTGATGGAATTGTTGCCTGTCTAGATGATGGAATTCTCACCTGGTCAATAGTAAGGAAATCCTGAAAACATTACCCCTTGGTGGCTCTTGAGGACCGAACTTGGGGAACACTGGTCTAGATACTCCTGCACCATCCTCTCCATTCATTCAGCACGTGTAAGACTTGGACTCTGTTGTGCTGGTGCATGAATTGGTCTAAAAAGAGTGTCAAAGGACTCAAATTGTTTCTTCCACATCCACCGCTGCTGCTGCTGCTAATGTTTTGGCACTGACATGCTGGAGGTTGGAAATCTACAGCTGTGATGAGAATTGTGTGCTTCACTGCTATGTGAAAAGCTTTCTTAAGGTTGAGTAAAAGTGTGTTTCGATACTCCAGCATTCACGAGTCCTTTTTAGGATGAGAATCATCTGGTAAAATTTGGTTTTATAACATGTATCTAATAAAGTGGCAGCCCAGTAATCTGCATTATTCCTAATCATAGCTATAATAACTAATCATAACTATAGTAGTCATTTCGAAGCTGTGCATAAGGGTGCAGAGGTCCTTAATCTATGCCCACTTTGTAAACGTGATATGTGCCATGTTCATACTGCTTTGACCCAGGCTATATGACATGACATACTGCTTTGGGGCTCCTTGCTGCTACCACAGTCCCTGCAACATCTGCAAGTGGAATTTCTTTGTGTTGGCACATCGCATATTAACCTGTTAAGTGGCATGGACAAAGACCTCTGTATCGATGCAAGTCGAAGAGCAGAGGGTGCGAACAGCAGAAATAAGCACACAGCTTATGCGCTTTCTGGAGCTGCTCACCTAGGCCAGGATAGTGGCTGAGTAAATGCTGTATCACAAGGTTGAAGACATGAGCAATGCAAGGCACGTGTGTGATCTTGCCTCGCCGTAGAGCCGCCACTAGGTTCACACTGTTATTGGACATGGCCTTCCCTGATTGCAGATTCAGTGGAGACAACTATTGATCAAACTCAGCCTGGAGAGCTGTCCACAACTATTCAGCTGTATGACTGCGATCTCCAAGGCATATCAATTTTAACACTGCTTGATTGCAGTGAGCCCTGGCTGCACAGTACAGAGGTGGTGGGGGTTCGCTCTGCACTGTTGGAACACTTGCCTCATTAAGGCAGAGGCTGATGGCGCAGATGGAGGCCCTAGAGGAGATAGAGGAGGTAGAAGCAGTGGAGGAAGTGGTAAATGTAGATGTTTGTTCTGCAAGCCTTGGGGATTACAAGACTTGTGGAGCAGCACCTGTCCCCATAGCCACCAGTCATCCAGTGCCCAGTCAGCAAGATGTAACACTCTTGGCCATGCTTGCTAGTCCAAGTGTCTGTGATGAAATGCACCCTGACAGACAGAGATTTTGCCAAGAAACGGGTGATGTTTTCTATGACATATTGGTGTAGTGCAGGCACAGATTTCTTAAAAAAGTAATGGCAACTTGGTAATTGGTACTGGGGGACTGCGACAGCCATCAGCTTTCAGAAACTGTCTGTATCTACCAGGCGTAAAGGCAGCATTTATGTGGCCAACAAAGTGGAGATGGTGGAGTTCAACCTCTTAGATTTGTCATGTGTAGGAGGAAACAATATTTTATGAGACTACAACAGTGAACCTGACAAACTGCTGGACCATGAGAGAGGTGCAGGCAGAGATATTACTGTGAATTGAGAAACCCTAGTTCGTCCAACCCCGGACTCAACGTGAAAAAATTTTAAGCATCGGTGCAGATGCTTTCCTCCTCTGGATTCTGTGATTTTTCAGAACAGATCTCTGATACCCATGGAATAGAATGTATGATCACCACTGCAGTGCACACCATCCAATGTAGCACATTCTCTTTCTGTACCTCATCTACAAGTCGTACCGCTGCGTGGCTGCCAAGGAAAGGGTGTTGAGTAGCTCATCCAGTAACATATATTGTCAGTGGTCTTTGGATAGGATGAGACGGTGATTGTTAAGTTGAGCTTTCATCAACATTAACACCTAACCCACTTACATGTTGAACACCAAGCCTATTTGCCCTTTCCCCACAACATCGAATTTCACCACTTATGTTGTAAGCAGCCTTCCCCTCTTGTACTCTGCTGCTTCACAACTACAGGCCATCAGCTGTCAGTCACCTGTCACTAAATGAACAAACACTATTTTTTTTTCTTAGATAGTGTGCCTGAACAACATTTTTTTAAGGGGATAAAATGCCTTCTGATTTGTTAATGAATCACAGTTTTATCAAAAATGATTAAGATTATCTAATTGGGCCTCTTGGCTGCACCCCAATATTAGACCTATCAGTTTTTAAGTGGAAATCTGACCTTCTGATTTTCCACTAAAACATTGCTTTATCACAATCGATTTGGAATAGCCAATTAGCTCTCCAATATGCCCCCCAATATTAGGCCTATCAATTTTTAAGTACAGATCTGGCCTTCTGATTTGCCGCTGAAACACACTTTAATCACAAATGTTTTGGAGTAGCAAATGATGCCTAAGAAGACAGCCACAATCTAGCTCAAGGCTAGAATACTGATTGCACAGAGGACAGGATCCTATCTAGTTAACTGACAAGTGCACAGAAATTCTAGACCAGGACTACTGAGAGTTACCAGATTTCAGAGTTTTTAATGCATTGTAACGCTGTTATGTCAAGAATTGCTGTGACTCCCAAGGCCTTGTTGTGAATAGAAGTCCTTTTCAAGAAAGAAGACACGTTAACAACTGTGGAAAGAAAAGGCCCAAGGACCAAGGTTGCATATCCCAGAATTTCTGGGCAAAGCGAGCAGTGAAATGAGTTTTAGTTATTTGTTTTATATTTCACATGCTGCATTCATTTTGCTGTGGACTCTGAAGATACTCTCGAGCCTAATAGGGAGCATGCCATTAGTAGAGAATAAATTTGCTGTGAATCACACTTACAGGTTAATTCCACACAAATTGGTGAAATAAAATGCTGTCACATCTGCTCATCTCTACTGCAGGTGTGCTTGTCTAAATGCTACCCTTCTGGCTGCACTGAGTTCAAAGCATTCCTGAATTACATTTACAACAAAGCAAAGGTTGGATTTTCAACCTGTCAATTTCCTATAATCATCACGCCTCCTGTGATCACTGTCTGTTTTGGTACTCTGATCAGATGGCAGTTTCTGATCCTTTCACATACCACTATTACCTATCAAGTGTTCTGCAATGTCTAAGTAATCCTGCAAATGTCCACCCCACCCAGAACCACAGTCTCCGATAACACAATCATATCAAAGCAGCAATCCTGGATTATGGAGAGAGTTGCTCCTCTCTGCTCAGCAATCTTGGATTATGGAAGGAGTTGCTCCTCTGGTCAGCAATCCTGGATTATGGAGGGAGTTGCTCCTCTGGTCAGCAATCCTGGATTATGGAGGGAGTTGCTCCTCTGCTCAGCAATCTTGGATTATGGAAGGAGTTGCTCCTCTGGTCAGCAATCCTGGATTATGGAGGGAGCTGCCGCTCTCGCTTGGAAATCACTGAATATGATAACACATCTACCTGTGAGCATTGTTCCTCCAGCCTCTGTCCTCTGTCTGTCAGTGCAGTGATCTCCAAGACATTTTGGATATTTGCAGCTTCCAATTTCTTTGGAAAAGTTAAGGGAAGGCCCTACTCTGTTTCAACATGACTCTGTTCCCATGCACAGAGCAATGACAAAAAAGACATGTTTTGTAGAGGATGGATTTGATCTGTCTCATGGAGCCCTGAGCTCAACCCCATCCAGCACCTGGGATTGACTAGAATATTGATTACAATCTAGGCTCACTCATCCAACATCATCTTCTAACTTTAGAAATGGTCTTCTGACTAAAAGGTCAAAAATTCCCACAGTCAACCACTAAAAACTTGTAGAAAGCTTTCTCAAAAGAGTCGAAGGTAGTGGCGCTGCAGAGGGGCTAACTCCATATTAATGTCTATAGTTGTAGGATGGGAGCTCAAAAAAGATCCTTTAAGTAAAATAGCACAATAGGGAGTAGGCACAATACTATTGTTCGATTTGGTGGGTTTTTTATATCAAATGTATATTTAATGTTGCATATATTTGATTGAGATTTCAGTTTAAATCAAAATAAAATCAGATATTGAAATACTAGTTTTAAGTCAACGTTTGTTCTTTTCTATGTTTTTATATTTTTCATACTGATATTATAACAATTATCAAATAAAATGTAAAACAATAAAAGTGAATCCAGATAGATTAAGTCTCTGTGGAGAAGAATTACATAGTCGCTCAGAGCAAAGATGTGAATCTCCCTCTGGACCTGGCAAGTATAAGAAACGATACAAATGTGACTAGGAAATGAATAGATTACTGGATGAATTATAAAATGACTGTTACATTATCTGGACTGGTCTACAGCTATATTAATGTATTCCTGTTGAAACTAAATTCTACTATTATAAGACTGAAAAAGTATTATATCAAATGAACGCAAATATGAATAACATAGACAAATCTCAAGTAAGTGTGGATTTTAGATTATTTTTAGATTATTGATGGTTAAAAGCTAAGGGTATTTTTTATACTTCTTTGCTTTGTAACATGAAGATTTCTCTTATTTTCTTTCACATTAATCTTCACTTTTCCTCATTTTAATTTACTGAATTTTTATTGTGCTGAAAGAAAATATGTAAATAACCTAAAAAAAATAGTTAAGACACAATTCTAATAAAAGACTCCATGAGTTTGGCAGGTTTAGCCTTTACTGTAGAATAGGAAATGATGAGTATGATGTAATTATATAATAATAACAACAACAAAAACAAACACTTATTATTATTATTTTTATTAATAATAATAATAACACATTTTTGCATTTTCATTTTTTGTTCCCCTTCTTCCCAAAGCCATAACTTTTTTATTTTTTGGTCAAAATGGCCATGTGAGATTTTGCTTTTTGTGGGACGAGTTCACTAAATGCTAAAACTGAGTTCATAGTCATGAAACATGTATGGCTTCTTTTTTATTTAAGTGATGAAAAAAAATTACAACATTTGTAAAAGAAAAAAGTATATTGTGCCATTTTCCGATACGTGTAGCGTCTCCATTTTTCATGATCTTGGGTTGGATGAGGTCTTATTTTTTGTGCGCCGAGATGATGTTTTTTATGATACCAATTTGGTGCAGATACAATCTTTTGATTGTCTGTTGTATTTTAGTGTAACCAAAAAAATGTAATTCTGGAATTTTTACTTTTTTCTACGTACGCTGTTTAACTATCGGGGTAACTCTTTCTTTATACTTATAGATCAGGAGATTCTGATTCTGAAAGCGGCAGTACCAAATATGTGTATTTTTAATTTTTTTGTTTTATTTTGAATGGGGCAAAAAGGGGGCAATTTGAACTTTTATATATTTTTTAATATTTTAAAAACTTTTTTTTAACTTTTAGCATGCTTCAATAGTCTCAATGGGACACTAAATGATGTACCACTTTGATCGGCTCTGCTACATACAGGTGATGATCAGATCGCCGGGATGTAGCAGAAATGTTCACTTGCTTTGAGCACTGACCACTTGGCCGCGCTCATAGTAATCCGGCTATGACAACCACAGATGTCTGCTGGAGACCTCTGGTTGTTATGCCAACCCATGGGTGACCTGCAATCATGTGACGGGGTCACCGATGAGCGAGATCTCCGGCACGCTTTCGGAAAGTGCTAGTTAAATGCCGCTGTCAGAGATGGAGAGCGGCATTTAACTTGCTAACAGCTGTGGGTGGATCGCGATTCCACCCATGGCATTGTGCAGTCACATGTCAGCCATATAAATCAGCTGTCATGTGCCTGGAAAGGTGCGGGCTCAGCACCAGAGCCCGTACTAAATGAGGAGTACGACATTTGCATACTCTTATGACCGATGTGGGAAAGAGGCTAAAAATAATGTATTATAAATACAAATCACAAAACTTAAATACGGTAGATTTCTGTTTATCTTCTTTATTTTTCTATTTTTCTGTTTTCAGTGTTAGAATTTCTGTGACTATTTTTGTAACACAATTGGTAACGGTTTTATTTTCCAGACTGCACTTGCAAATAATGTGACTTCAATTATTCTGCTTGGATTTTCAAATCTTCAAAATTTCAAAATCCCTCTGCTTTCATTACTGGTTCTCCTGTTCTCTGCAACTGTATCAGGAAATTGTCTTATCATTACCATCATTCTTCTGAGTAAAACCCTCCAGTCCCCCATGTACTTCTTCAATACTCAGCTGTCATTGTGTGACATCCTGCTAACCACAGACATTGTCCCCACCCTTCTTCTCACTGTACTGTATGGGGGAAGCTCTGTGACTCTCATTGGCTGCGTCATGCAGTTTTCTATCTTTGTTATGTCGGAGTCCTCAGAATGTCTTCTACTCTCGGTGATGTCCTATGATCGTTATTTGGCCATCTGTAACCCTCTCCGGTATAACGCCATCATGAATCACAAGTTTTGTGCGGTATCTGTAACTGTCATTTGGTTGGTGGGCCTTACAGTGATGCTGTTGTATATGATCTCTATGTATGATCTGTATTACTGTGGACCACACGTTATTGACCATTTCTACTGTGACCTAGAACCTATTCTGCAGCTCTCCTGCTCTGACACATCCATAATTCATAAACTAATTTTTATGACTGGTGTTCTAAATGTATTTTGTCCTTTTATAATTATTGTGATGTCCTATCTGTACATTGCCACCACCATTATGAAGATCCCATCCAACACTGGCAGACATAAAGCCTTCTCCACCTGTAGCTCCCACCTCACTGTGGTATCAATGCTTTATGGGACACTAATTATTGTTTATTTCTTTCCAACAAATGGACAAACCCTAACCCTAAGCAAAGTCTTATCTCTGATTTATACAGTGCTGACCCCACTGCTTAATCCTATTATATACACTCTGAGGAACAAGGACTTTAAGAAAACTTTTCATAAGCTAAAGCTTGTCTAGTATAGAAGATTGAGAGGAAGGAATTTGTGTGTTCTTGCTTCTGTATAACTTATCTGTATGTAAACTGAAGACAGTCATGAACTAGCTTTCTGAAAAATATTATTTTCCCTAATATCTTGCAATTTCAACAGACTGTCTATCACCCAATGAATGAGCAAAATCATTTTTCATCAGATGAAATTCTTTTCTGTAGATCATAATTATTGGTAGAACATTACACTGCTAAGAAACATAGCAGCCTATGCTCACTACTGATCACTCAGTGTGATTTATTTGCCTTGATCTGCATGTGTAAACAGGCTGTTGAAGGAAACAGCAGTCGGTAAAGGTTTATAGATCAGTGGTCATATCATTGCCTCCGTCAGCCCATATCAAAGGACCCTACTTACATTTTTATTTTGAAGGCTAAGTGGATTTTGTTACAGGAAGGAAGGAGGATGTAACACTTATAACTTGTCTAAAAGAAGAAGAAAAACTGCAGGCAGAAGAGGGAAACCTAATTGCTCCTCTTTTTTTGTTCATACACTAGTTGTAGGCAACAATTTTATAAACTATACAAATCATTTGGGGGTCTTATACTGAAAAGCACATGGAATTAACACTGCAATTCTGTCAAAATTATGTGGTGAGCAATGTATAGGGGTGCTTTGTATCCTAGTTACAGCTGCAATTGTTGCACCTTCCATGTCACTGACTGTGATTTGAGTAGGGACCATCGAAACTTAGAATTATAGAATGTTAGAGTTAAAAGGGATCTCCAGTGTGATTATGTCTAATCCCCTCCTCAATGCAGGATTCACTAAACCTGTCTCATACAGATGTCTGTCCAGCCTTTCATTAGCAGACTTCCATTGAAGGAGAACTCACCACCTCTCGTGGCCTCCTGTTCCGCTCATTGATCACCCTCACTGTCAAATGTTTTCTAATATCTAATCTGTATCTTCTCCCTTTCAGTTTCATTCCATTGCTTCTCGTGTTTCCATGTGCAGGTGAGAATAATGATGATCCCTCTAAACTGTGACAGCCCTTCAGGTATTTGTAGCCTCCTCTTAGCCTTCTATTTTGCAAGCTAAACATTCCCAGATCCTTTAACTGTTCCACATAAGACGTAGTTTTCAATCTGCTCACAATCCTCGTAGCTCTTCTCTGAATTTTCTCCAGTTTTTATATATCTTTTGTAAAAAATGGTACATAGAACTGAACAAAGTATGAGGCCTGACAAAGAAGGATTAGAGGGGGATAAATACTTAACATGATATATACTCTATGCTTCTCTTAATACATCCCAGAACTGTGTTTGACTTTCTTGCTGCTGCATCACACTGTTGACTCATGTGCAGTTTGTCATCAATCAGTATACCCAAGTGTTTTTCACATGTGCAGTTGCTTAGTTCTATTTCTCCCATTCTGTAGATGCTATTTTTCATTTTTCTTTCCCAGATGTAGAATCTTGCATTAATCCCTGCTAATTACCATTCCGTTAGTCGCTGCCCATTGTATAAGCTTTTCTAGATCCTTCTGAATCCATTCTCTGTCTTCTCTAGTGTTAGCTATCCCTCCTAGCTTTACATCATCTGCAAATTTGATTAGTCTACATCCAGTTCCTTTATCATCTAGAGGAATTATAAAAATTTTGAACAACACTGGGGCCAGGAAAGAGCCTTGTGGTTCCCCACTTGAAACACTCTTACAATTGGATGTGGAACAATTTGTATCACTTTTTGAGTACAATCACTGAGCCATTTATGAATCCAAATAACCATTGCCTTTTCAATCCCATACTTGGTCATTTCTTCAATAAGAATAGCATAAGATACTATCAACTGCTTTGCTGAAGTTGAGATATTCTATATCTACTGCATTTCCCTGAACCACCCGGTTAGTGATTCCATCATAGAAGGAAATTAGATTAGTCTGACATGACTTATCATGGCTCTGATTAATTACTGTATTCTTATCCAAGTACTTACATACATGCTGTTTAATAATGTGTTCAAAAATATATCCCAGTATAGAAGTAAAGCTCACCGCCTGTAATTTCCTGGCTCCATTTTTCCTTTTTTGAAGATAGGGACAACATTTGTTCTTCTATAATCTATTGGAACTTCTCCTGTTCTTCAGGAATTTTCAAAGATAATGGCTAGTGGTTATGCAATTTCTTCTGCTAACTCTTTAAGTGCCTTATGATGTAATTCATCTGGACCAGGAGATTTAAATTAATTTAAATAAGCCAAGCGCTCCCTCACCATATATCTGCTTGTAAAAAGTATGGATGCTTTAAAGCACAAGCTTTACACATAGAAATAAGTAATTGTAAGTTTATGCTCTCAGTGATCTATCTAATCATTTAAAATATGCAAAAACAAATTCCTTTATCTAGTGAAAGTTTTAGTCTTTGATTGATTTATTGTGTTTTAATTATTTTATTTAACCATTAAGAGAAAATGAGAAAATGATGTAGTATATAGAATGGTTATCTCTCATGTGACTGTAGATCAGAGATTGTCCCCAGTATATTCAATTAACAATTTTTAGTTCAAGCCCGGGCTTCTTTTGAAATAAAAAGATGTTCTTTTGGGGACTAGGAGAGAAAAGTTTTGCATTGATTCTTTCCAATTGATTAGTCACTAAAGTTTTTGCACTTCAATTTGCAGGAACTGTAATCACTGGAGCCCTGAGAACCTACCTCCCTACATCCCAGACTCTTCCTTTCATTAGCCTGCATGGCGAGGTGACATCATTGCAGCATAATGCTATTTTTTATATATTTTGCTTACTTATATAGCACCATCATATTCCAGTGCACTTTACAGATGTAATCATCACTGTCCCTAATGGGGCTCAAAATCTAATTTCCCTATGAGTATGTTTTTGTAGTGTGGTTGGTAACTGGACCTGTTGAAAATCCACAGGAAATCCCCATTTTGCATTTGGCCTTGGCGGGATTTGAACCCAAGGAAACAGTGCTGCAGAGCAACAGTGCTAACCAGTGAACCTACATGCCGGACATGTAATATTGCACCAGTCTGACTAATCTAAAGAAAATGTGCAGATGTTTTGATCTAAGAAGTGGTTCTCAAGGAGTCCGTCCAGTGGTCACAGATTACTGATATGGCCAGTGGATCGGGATTTGTGAATCAATTTCCACCAACTTTATTAGTCACTTATATTTTTCTTTTTCCTTCTTTCCTGATTTTCTTCATTGCTCATTTTGTAACTGTTTGTTCTGACTCAAAGTCAGTTTACGATATCACCAGTGAGGCCAAATTGTGGATCTCCAATTGCACTCCAATTGTGAGCATAAAATAATCTGTTTATTACCCTGTGAGCAGGATTCTTGTAAGATTTACAGACAAATGTAGTTCCCACAGGAATTGCCCACCAGCCACTCCTTTCTCACAAACATATTAAGAGATTTTTTCTTAGCTATTTTGTCTTTTCCAGTATACTACCCATAACACACAGTTTCTCTAAGAACTTCTTATGAGAATAGAAAATATTATATAAAACATGAAACATTAAGCATTTGTAAGTGCTCGGAGATTTAGTTTTCGTTGCCGCAGCTGAATGATTTACAGCTACTAGCCAGCTTGATTACATGTGGGGATTCCCTAGCAACCAGGCAACCCCCACATGTACACAGGCTAGCTAGCAGCAGTAAATCATGCAGCTGAGTCAACAAAAACAATCTCCGAGCAGTTACAAATACTCGGAGACCAACTGAGCAACGAGTACACTGGCTCATCACTACTGGTGAGAATTTCATGTCAGTTTCACCATTAGAAATATATTTACTTAGAGAACTGATGATGTGTTCAATACTTATTTCTCCACCTGTATATTGACTTTTAGGATTGTTATTTGCAGTAACTGGCACTAGAGTTCTCTGAACAGACCATTTCCATATTTTATAAATGATACACAGATCCTTGACTTGATCAATTCTTTTGGCAAGACACTGTATGAATGGCCTTTCAACTTTGGAAGGTGCTTTCCATGAATAACATCATGTCTGAATCAAAGTCTTATTCTTTGAGTAATTATCCTCTTTATCCAGGTGACTTAGTGCCAACAAATGACATTCCTGAATGAAGAAACTATTAGATAACTGCTATGAAATGGGCATATAAATTGCATCACAAGAAGTAGACATTACTAATGTAAAAAAAAAATATGTTCATCCTGAAGTGCTTGAAGAAGTGATGTCTGTTCCATCTGTAGAAGATGTATCCAACAACGTTGAGCAGGTTCCATCTGTCTCCAAAGCTTCTTGAAATCGTTGCATGGCAAATAGCAGTACCAGAGCCTTTTATATCTCCAGTCCTGAGCATGGGCCCAATTATCCAAAGGGTTCTACTGAGGAACTTCACATAATACAAAAAAAATCATAATTTTTTACCAAAAATTCAGAATTATTTAAATAAAATTGCAGTTGTGGAATACTAGGATTTTTTCTTTGATAACGTCAGCATTTTCCCTTAGTGTCCAGCCTTTTATTTTTTCAGTCTTGAGCAGTGACCCAAACTTGCATTAAGCACAAACAAGGGAATTCACCCCCAAATGATGCCCATGTACTTTAATACACAAATAGGGAGGTAAACTTAATTAAACAACTTAGGAGTCATAGAGGTCCATATATTGCTTACGAATTTTGTTTGCCCTTCATGCCCAGCCATGTGACGGGGCCATATTTTGCAATGGGTCTTAGCTAAGCCATTCACCCCAGTTGATGTCAACCAAAAATTTCACTAAACATAAAGAAGAATATGAGACTCAAAGTAAATTGGGAAATGTGCTCAAAGCCATTTTCTCTCTTTTTGGTCCCTTCGTGGCTTATTCCTGGCGTGATGAGGGTCATTTATATGTACTGTGGTAATTTCTTTAGTCAAAAGATATGATTAAATCTGGGATGTTATTCAAATTTATGTATTTTACTTAATAGATGTTTTACTTTGTAAAGTCCATGAAATTCTAAGCTCTAAAGTTTGTCTTTTATTTTTAACCTACTGATTTTCTTTGTTTCTCTTACTTTACATTTCTCTATTTCATCATCTCTTTCCATTTTTCTATAATTCAATTTGGCCATTTTTTCCCTTTTGAACATGATTTGACCTTCTTTATTTAACTACATGTAAGACTATGCTCTCTTCCTGTGGCCAATAAGTTGTGCAACTCCTCCCTCCCTCCCTAGCACCAGGGAAGTTTGAGACTATTCAATGGCCACACCCATAGGCGTGAATGTGTTATTGCTTCTGGATGCATGCTGCATGATGATGCCAATTCCATTCTTTTCAGGATTTTGGGTCCGAAATGGTAAGAATTTTTTATTGGATTCGTATTTGTGGGATGATAGATCCTCAATTAGCGCTGATTCCCCTTTATTCTTCTTATTCCCTGGTTTCCGTCTAAAATATTTTATATTTCTATATTATTATATTATATATTTATATTTTATGTTTATTACCCTTGCAGGTTGCAATGTATATCTAGTTATGAGGATGATAGTAGGTATGAAGCTTTTTTTATACTTGGTTTTGCCTGATCTAAAGGCTGTTTACTTTGTTTTTGCTTCTGGGGTTTATGAAGGAATAAACCCATATGAACTTTTAAAGGAAAGTGCCTCCTGTTTTCCTCCCATTGCACCCGAGTAACAAGCCCTACAATTGGTGTTAGACATGCGGGCAGCATTCCTAGCACAGATGTTAGACTGCTCCAGGAGGGACTGTATGTCCTGGTTAAAGTTTGGTGCAAGCTAGCAAGTATTGTCAAACAAAATGGAGGACCTGCTGAAACACCTGGTCAAGTCGCAGCAGCAACAGCAAGAGACCAACAGGCTGTTGTTACAGCAGATCCAGCAGAGCAAGCAGGAGCTACAGCAACAGACGCAGCTTCTGGCAACCGCCATCCAGGGCAGGATGAGCGCCCCAACCCCACGTCTGACTGATGACGCCAACGTCCAGAAGGTGGTAAGATGGGCTTTGCAGAAAGTGACTCCCGGGGATGAAGTTGAGACCTTCCTGACAATGTTTGACAGGGTCACCGAGAGGGGGAAACTCCCGCCAGAGCAATGGGCAGAGGTACTTGCACCATACATGATGGGAGAACCCCAAAAAGCATACTATGATTTAGCTTTATAGGACACCAAAGAGTGTGGCAA
This sequence comes from Ranitomeya variabilis, assembly GCF_051348905.1. Lineage (NCBI taxonomy): Eukaryota > Metazoa > Chordata > Amphibia > Anura > Dendrobatidae > Ranitomeya > Ranitomeya variabilis. Next base: position 22,733,940 of record NC_135236.1, on the reverse strand, counting down.
GCTAAAAACTGAGATTATTGCACCCTTGGGGGCAACATTGACTCTAAGGGCACAGCGGGTTCACTTTTGGGCATATAACTGGAACAAACCACCGCACTCCCAAATGTTTGACCTGTTGCAGCTGGTCCATAAGTGGCTGCAGCCAGAGTCATCAACACCTGCGCAGATGATAGAATGGGTGGTGATGGACCAGTTTGTGCACTCCCTGCCAAAGCCCATACAGACTTGGGTTGCCCAGGGTAATCCCCAGAATGCCGATGAACTGGTCGGACTGTTCGAAAGATACAAGTGGGTTAAAGGTTCCATGGGAAGACAGTCCACTCCATATTGGAGGTCTCAACAGGGGGCAGAGGCCCAAAATGGGGTCGGGCATCCAAGGTCCAAAGGGGCAGGGGAGGTGGTGCTCAAGGTCCCTAAGGGTGATTTTATTTGCTGGAGGTGCCATGGGCCAGGACATAAAGCTGCCCATTGTCCCCTGACCCCCAATCAAATGTACTGCAGCATAGGACACCATAGTTCAGATTATGAATATCTGGACTGCAGTGTGAACTATCCATCCAATGAGGGGCCTCAAGCATGTCTCGTGAAAGTGAACAGTTGGGTTGTAACAGCACTGCTAGACTCCAGGAGTTTAGTGACACATGTGAGGGCCACTTTTCCTCTCCAACGGATGCCAGGGAAAAATGTCAACATTCAGTGCATACATGGCAATGCTAAGGACTACACTATGGCCAGAGTGGACATTGAAACGGTCCCATGAGGTCGGCGTCATCCAGGACTTGTTGCAACCTATTATTACAGGCTGAGACTTTTGTTTATTTTGGGATTTGTGGTGGAAGCGTTCTTAGTTTGCTGGCATAAAAAGGGAACCAGTGAACCCTAAAAAGGTATCACCCACCCAGAGGCAGACATGTTTCCCTTTTGTGTTCTTGTGGGGGATGAGGAGTTAGGGGTGAGCAGTGAATATTTTGGGACTTCCCAACATAGGGACCCAACTTTGAAAGAATCCTTTAACAATGTTACTGTCATTAATGGGGTTGCACAGGAGCCAGAGGCTAATACAAGGTTTCCCTATTTTATGATGAGTGGGGAATTGTTGTATCGGGTCATGAAAGTGAGGGAGGAGCTGATGGAACAGTTAATAGTGCAGGGTCCCTATAGAAGGAAGGTGTTGGAGATGGCCCATTCACACATCTTGGGGGAAATCTGGGAGTGGAAAAATGCAGGAATAGATTGTGCAGAGGTTCTTTTGGCCTGGGTGTCACCAGAAAATATTATACTATTGAAGGTCCTGTCCTTCATGTCAGCTAACTGCCCCCACCTCTCAAATTCGGAGTCCTCTCATGCTATTGCCCATCATTGAAGTGCCGTTCAAGAGAATTGCTATAAACTTGTTCAGTCCCCTGGTGAAATCTGGAATATGCCACATGCTAGCCTGAAGCAATTTCCCTGAGAAACTCCTCCGCAAAAAGTATAGCCCGCAAATTGGTCCATGTCTTTTCCCGGACAGGTTTACCAAAGGAGATCCTGACTGACCAGGGAACACCATTAATGAGTAAGGTGATGAGGGAGTTATACAAGGTCCTGGAAATCTCCCAGTTTAGGACTTCAGTGTACCATCATCAGACAGATGGCCTTGTCAAAAGGTTCAATAGAGTACTGAAGAGCATACTGAGGAAGGCTGTATAAAAGGATGGCAGAGACTGGGACTGTCTCTTACCATATCTGCTGTTTTCATCCATGATGTTCCACAGGCCTCCATGGGTTTCTTGTCATTAGAGCTGCATGGCCGACATCCACAAGGCCTCCTGAATATAGCCAAGGAAACCTGGGAAGCTAAAGTCATGCCCCACAGAAATGTCATTGAGCATGTGACACTGATGCAGCAGAGGATTGTGAAGGTGGTGCCCATCTTAAAAGGACACCTCCTCCAGGCACAAAAAGCTCAGGCCAGGATCTACAACTAGTCAGCCAGATTGAGGCAGTTCAATCCGGGAGACTGAGTTCTTGTGCTAATTCTGACAGTGGAGAGCAAGTTCTTTGCCAAATGGCAAGAGCTATATGAGGTGATAGAGAAGCTTGGTGATGTAAATTATAACATTCATCAACCATGCAGACAGAATCCATATCAGGTCTACCATGTCAACCTCATCAAGCGATGGGAAGACAGAGAGCCGGCTGAAACTCCGTGCTTGCTGGGCAACCCAGAAGGCGAGGTTGGAAGTGTTGCCACAGCGGAGATACTGTCGAAGGGCCAGAAACAGCAGTGCCGGGATTTGCTCCAGAAGACCAGGGACCTATTTTCAAAATTGCCGGGGTGCACAAAGGTCGTAGAACATGAAGTTGTGATGAAGCCACATGTGCACGTAAACGTGAAGCCTCATCAGATTCTGGAGGCTCATCGAGAAGTGATCTCCAAGGAGGTGGAGCGCATGTTAGAATTCAGGGTCATTGAGGAGTCCAAGAGCGGTTGATTGAGCCCGATTTTTCTGGTTCCAAAGCCCAATGGTGAAAGGAGGTTCTGCAATGATTATCGGAAATTGAATGAGGCCTCCAAGTTTGATGCATATCCCACATGATGCGTTGATGAGCTAATCGAGAGACTTGGGCCTGCAAGGTACATAACCACCTTGGATATGATGAAGGGATATTGGCAGATCCCTATGGCACAGGAAGCCAAGAAGAAGACTGCATTTTCTTTGCCGGATGTATGCTTCCAATATGTCCGTATGCTGTTTGGACTGCATGGGGCTCTGACGTCCCTCCAGAGAGTTATGGATAGAAGCCTTGCACCCCATAAACAATACACTGCTTCATATCTGGACAGTATTGTTCTCTTTGGCCTAGACTGAGAGAGTCATCTGGAAAAGGTCCAAACAGTGTTTGATGCTGTGAGGAAGGTGGGGGTTTCAATAAACCTGAAGAAGTGTGCCTTGGGGAAAGAAGAAGCCAAGTGCTTGGGATATGTAGTGGGGCAAGGCAAGATAAAGCCCCAAATTAGTAAAGTGGAGGCAATTAAAACATGGCCGAGACCATTGTCCAGGAAATTAGTTAGAACCTTCCTGTGGATCGTGGGATACTACAGGAGGTTCATTCCAAACTTAGCCATGATGGTGGTGTCCCTGACTGACCTTCGTAAGTGGATGAAATGGGTAATGGTCAAATGGTCTGAAGAGGTAGAGATGGCCTTTCAAGAAATTAAAGTGGGTTTGTGTAAGCTGCCGATTCTGGTGGCCCCTGACTTTAAGAAAGAGTTTATTCTCCAAACAGATGCCTCAGATGTCGGGATAGGAACAATCGTTTCCCAGGAAGTACACGGGGAGGAGCTGCCTGTTCTCTACCTGAGTAGGAAGCTGTCCTTATGTTAGAGGAATTACTTGGTCATAGAAAAGAAGTGTTTGGCCAAAACGTAAGCGGTGGACACATTACAGTACTATCTGGTGGAATGTAAGTTTAGATTGGTATTCGACCATGCCCGACTCAGGTGGATGATGGAAATAAAGGGAAAAAATGTTAGAGTCTCCCGCTGGTTCTTAGCCCTGCAAGTTTTCAACTTCCATGTAGAACACATAGCAGGGAAGCTACATGGTGATGCCGATGCCCTCTCAAGAATCCCTTATCTGGAAATAGAAAGTTCCAATCCCCACGACTTTAGGCAGAGGGGGAGATATGTAAGGAGCCTAATGGTAGCATAGTCAATGGAAGGTATGTGTCACAGAGATGGCTGCGCTCTGTGATGTAACCCGGAGTATCTTCTTTACTGCACGTAAGCACTAAGAGGTTCACTTGGTGCACCTGGGACTGAGTTGAGGATAGCTATGAGAGATGTAAATTCAAGGGAATGGAGCACACTCAGCAAATCAGGTGGTGCAGGCTGTACTTGGGAAGAACCCAATACCAGTCACATAAGCGAGAAAACAGCCGCACTCTCTCGGGTTATAGCTTGAAAAGTGGTGTATTTATTCACATGTGTTTGACAGTCAAATATATGTACACATACAGCAGGATACCCCAGCGCCACCCCAAGAGGAGCCCCTTTTGGGACCTAATTTCAAATTTTCAAACAGCATCAGCTACTCAGTTTGAGAAAGACCCGGAACTGGGTCGAAACGTCACTGTTTTTTCTTATCCTGCTGTATGTGTACATATATTTGAATGTCAAACACATGTGAATAAATACACCACTTTGCAAGCTATAACCCGAGAGAGTGCAGCTATGAGAGATGGGCAGGTCTGGCTACCCACATACCTTATCTCTGGGTGTGGTTACAGCCTATTTAATGGAGGCTGTTGTTTGGCACATGGTCTGTGTGTTGGGAGAGAAGGCCTCCTGTGTGTGTGGCTCCAGACCGAGCCTGAGTACTAGACATTACCCCAGCCTGTATGTCTACAGGCCTGGCGGAGAAGAGCCCTGCTATGGACATTTATACTTTGTTTTGCCTGATCTAAAGGCTCTTTAATTTCTGTTCTTGCTTCTGGGGTTTATGAAGGAATAAACCCACATGAACTTTTAAAGGAACGTGCCTCCTGCTTTCCTCCCATTGCACCCAAGTGAGTACAACCCCTATGATATATATAAAGTGCCCACCAGTGCAAGTATAAAATTGGAAGAATCTCACCCATGTCTTTAGACTCCTGCTCATGGAATTGGGTAACTAAATAAATGTATGTGTCACAGGTTTGCTGTGAAAGAGAAAAGCCAGAAGATCCAATCATCTGATTTCTCCTACTTCTGCACTGACTAGACACACTTCACATTTGTATTAAACAGTGCTGGTTTCTTTTCACAGTGCAGGGGTTCGTCTTCTCATTTTAGAGCTCCTGAAAGCTTTGCTGCATTAAGGCTCAGCTGTTCACTGCTAGCCACTCCCTTCTCCTATATAATCTGGGCCCTGGCTAGCACTCATTGTAAGAGTAGCTTTTGCTGCATCTGCAGGAGGTTGTTGTTAGTTGTTATTTGAGAAGGTAGTTGGTGGATTTATCTGTGACTGTTGCATGGTTTTGAGTGTGTGATAATCCCCTTTCACCTTTCACTTTGGTTTAACCCCATCCTCCACTCCCCGGTGCATTCATCTGTTGTTTGGGTGAGTATATTTATATGATTGGTATTTTTCATTATCCCTGTTCATATTACCTTGTTATTCTGGTTGGTGTATTACAGTACACTACTAATACTCTCTTCACTGGGTGGGGGAAGGGTACAGTCTGAGACCGGATTCTGGAGCTAAGGCAATTTATGTGTCCCCGGTGTCTTGACCATCAGAAATTATCCAGGGAACAGGGAGAGCTAGGACATCCTTAGCATTATGGAGAGGGAAAGATCCCCTGGTCCTGGGAAACCCAATAACAGAGTTGTGACATTGTGTTAGGCAGAGAATTGGCACTAGACCATATTAAAGGCTTGTGTAGCTGATCCTCGTGGTGCCTGATGACCTCTGTCCTGTGTGCTAATGCATATCTATTTGGTTATCAAATTCACATTCACCCCAAGTTCTCGATACTCACCTGAAGAGGCCACTGAAATAGGGTCAAAACGCATAGGGAGAGGATTGTGGGATGACTTTAATAAGGTGTTACTTGGGTAACACCTACTAATAAGGTGTTACTTGGGTTCTTATGGAAGGAGTCTTTACATTGTACACTACAGGGGATTTTAGGGATACACATTTTCATCTCTTCCCCTTTTTCTACAGTGCAGTGCTTCTATGAGCAGCTTTCTCAAGAAATGGGTAAGATCCCTTCAATTTAATACTTGCACTTGTTGCATCGTGGGCACATTATATACAGTATATTAAATATTTGGTTTTGTAGCTATGTATGTTATTTGTATTGTCTGTTGGTTTCTATATTAATATGATACAGATTGGGGGGTTATTTAGTCCAATTAAAATTTATACAGCCACTGCTCTGTCTGCTTAAAAAAACCTTCAGGTGATTATCGATGAGGTGGTGGCACAGGAGGAAAAGGAACAGGAGGAATAGGGTACAGTCACACCTTTATCAGGCCTGTCATCCACACATAGGTTGGAGGGTAGGTTATTGTACCCACAGCGGTCTTCTATGCATAGGTCCAGCCAAGGGACTGTTTTGGAGGAGGAGGACATTGAGGAACAATATCTCCAGCAGGATGGAACATCAACTTGTTCATGGGCATCATACAGTGTGGCTGATGAGATACAGAGGACCCAGAAGATACACCTCCCACCGAAGACACCTATTTGTTATCTCCTGGCAGTCTGGTATACATGAATCAATACATGCTGAGGTGCCTATGCAACAACCGCCGAGTTTCTCATATTATTAACTGATCTGATTACTGGGTTGCCACCATGCTGGATCCACGCTACAATGATAATGAACCATCCTTCCTTCCTTGGACACAGATTGCAAAATGTGTGAATATAAGCGCACGCTGTTAGAGGCACTACTTACGGCATTCCCACTTAACAGCAGGTGGTCTGTGGAAGAACTAGGCAGAGGAGGAGGAGGAAGTCGCCAACACAGCTGGGGCATCGCAACCAACTCGGAAGGCAGGGTTAGAATGGATGAAATGTGAAAACACTTCCTCTTCACTGCACAATATCTGACACCATCAGTATCGGAATGTAGTGCCAAGGGCCCACCAGTAACAATGACTTTGGGGGCCCACTTTTCATCTGCATACAAATATTACACTACCCTTGCTCACAAATTTATCTATATATCTATATAATAATAAACTTGGTAATTTGGTTAATGAATTATAAGATGCTGTTTTTTTTCTGTACAGAGTAAATCGTGAATTTTGCCAAGTACTACCCATATATTAGGGTTGGGGGCCCTTGTCTGTACAAGTGCCCACCAGGGGATTGCCCTGTTCCCCTATGGGCCAGTCCGAGCCTGGATACCGTTATCTGATCTGGTACATATCAGCAGAAAGCAGAATTTCCATAACATGGTGGAAGAGTACCTGTCTACATGTCTCCACATCATAACTGAAGTGTCTGCCCCATTTAACTTGTAGGTCTCAAAATTAGACACATGGCCTGAGCTTGCCCTTTACGCTTTGGGGGTGCTGGCCTGCAAGTTTACTGTCAGAATATGTGTTTAGCACAGCAGGGGGTTTCATCATAGACAGGCGTATCTGCCTGTTTACATCCAACAGGGGCAAGATCACATTTATAAAAATGAACCGGGTGTAGATCCCATGGGACTTTTTCGTACCTTTGAGTTACTGACTATAGAAAACTATGTCGGCTGCACACAGCCATGGTTAGACTCTATTTGCCAATTGTTCAATTTTGGGGTCTGCCCCACCCAAAAAAAAAAATCTAATAAACATGTTGACTACCTCCTCCGCTGCCTCTGTCATCTCCTTCTCTACTTCTTCCACAGCCTCAACTTGGACCTCAGCCTCCTGGTTCAAGCTAATATTTTGTTTTTATATTTAAATTCTTTTATTTTCATTAGTTCACCTTATAAATAGTGTTGAGCGATACTTTCCGATATCGGAAAGTATCGGTATCGGAAAGTATCGGCCGATACCGTCAAAATATCGGATCTAATCCGATACCGATACCCGATCCCAATGCAAGTCAATGGGACGAAAATATCGGAATTAAAATAAACCCTTTATAAACTTGTAGGTTCATTCTACATGAAGGAAAACAACTAAGAATAATGTAGGATGTATTGGGGGATGTGGCGGAGACATTAAAGGCACAGAGGTTTAGCCCAATGTAATAGAATAGCAGGATTTTGTTTTTTTTTATGACGTTCAGCGGTAGAAAGATTTTGACTATGTTAATTTTTTTTTTTATTTTGTCAGATATTGATGTTTCACTACTTCCACGCCCTTCACCTTCTTTTTTACTTCTCCCACACTTTCTTCTTCATTATCCTCATCATCAGCTTCTTTGACATCAACTTCTTCACCTTATTCATCTTCTTCTTCATCTTCTACCTATTATTTTTTTGGTTACATTGTTCATATTCTTTTTATTTTACTATTATCTTCATCATATTCTACTTCTTCATCATATTCTTATTTGTGACAGGCATTCCCGTAGTTGTTATCTATAAAAGTTTGAAGATTACACCTTCCGTTCTGCCTGTCACAAAAGAGTTACATTTGTCCGCGTTCAGTTTGGCCTGCAGCATCAGGCTTTATCCAGGGGCACCACGAGGAGGAACGGACTCACCCCCATACACTGCTTAGTCTTCTTCTGCTTATAATTTAGATAATATTTTTTGCTCTGATATTTAGTGTTATGCTTAATGTTCTTCTGCTCTTTGTTCTGCAGCCTCTTGTTCTTCTGCTTCTCGGTCTTCCAGGTCGTCGTCGTCTCCAGGGTCGTCGTCTCCGGGGTCGTCGTCATCGGGGTGGTCTTCAGGGTCGTCGTCTCTGGGGTCGTCGTCATCGGGGTGGTCTTCAGGGTCATCGTCTCCAGGGTTGTCGTCATCACGGTGGTTGTCGTCTCTGGTGTCGTCGTCATCTTAGGGGTGGTCTTCCGGGTCATCGTGTTTAGTCTCTTGAACTTGGAAATGTAGCAGAAGGTACAAGAAGGCTGAGAAAATGCCGAGAACCAGCTGATGGAACTGGAACTCGGATGGCTACCCGAAGGTCCAAGAGCCAATGGAACTACCGAGGACCAGCTGACGTTACTGGAACCCGGTTACTAAGCAGGAGGTACCCGTGCCTGAAAGCACTACCAAGGACCACCTGACGTTGGTGGAACTCGGATACCCAGAGGGAGGCACCTAAGCCAAAGGCTCTGCCCAGAACCAGCTGACGGTACTGGAACCAGGATGGGGAGCAGAAGGTACAAGAGCAAGTGTCTGCGTGGCTTTTGCAGGACACGATGCCGGCTGCACAGCAGGGGAACAGCTGGCGGTGCTGAACCCCACTGACACATTGGCTGGTGTTTTTCTCTGTGCAGCTAGCAGTACCGGGCCCCAACTGGCGGTGTTAGAGCCCGGGGTCAGCAGGAGGAGGAGATGGAGCAGAGTGTAGGCCGAAGCCTGCACTGGCGGCAGCTTTGGGTCTGTTGTGCCTGCGTGGCAGTTGCAGGACACGTTGCCGGCTGCACAGCAGGGGAACAGCTGGCGGTGCTGAACCCCACTGACACATTGGCTGGTGTTTGGCTCTGTGCAGCTAGCAGTACCGGGCCCCAACTGGCGGTGTTGGAGCCCGGGCTCTGCAGGGGGAGCAGAGTGTAGGCCGAAGCCTACTTGAACCAATTTCAAAGGTAACCTTTAACCCCCCCTCAGGGGTTACAAAGTAGAAGAGCCACAGCTTATGCAGCAGTAGTGCTGCACAAGTCAAAGGTTGCTCTTTTAATTTTGCTCCTTGCACACGCTGAATGAAACACGTATAACATTTAGCCCTTTATACAGTCAAACTGTGTTGGAGGCGCGAATTCCCTTTGTAATGAGACGCAGCACAGATGTCAAGAATCCCACCTTGGTGCTGGGTGCAGCCTCCTGAGCGTTGTTATTTGCTGTACAGGAGTCTGCGCTGTCGTGTTATCCCCCGGCCTAGCGCTGTTAGCGCTGCCCATCTTCTGACCTCATTTAATGTCGGCCGGTGCGGTTCGCGATGACCATGAATCCCAGCCCCGCAGTGTCTTAACATTGTTAAAACACTGCGGGGCTGGGATTCATGGCCTGGCGCAGCACATATGTTCGCCTCTCGCACTCGGGTCCTTACACCCGCTTCAGACTGTGCGGCGTCAGCTGATCCCTTATCGCATGCCGCGGCCATGAAGCCGCACAGTCTGAAGAAGGCGGAAGGAGATGAGGGACAGGCGAAGTGATGCACCGCTCATGCCCATCAATCACACCCTCGCAGTCCCAAGAAATAAGACACCGAGGGGCGTTGTGTGGGTCAGGGCGGCCGCAGAGGTGCAGGCAGCCAAACAATGATGCCAGAAGACGGGCAGCGCTACCAAGGGGGTTGCAGCGTGTCATTACAAAGGAAAGTCACACCACCGGGACGGTTAAATGGTCACACAGAGGACACATTTTAGACGTGTTTTCAGTTCCACATGTGCGAGGAGAATACGTTTATGAGCCACCTTGCACACATGCAGCATTACCGCTGTACAAGGTGGCCTTAAAAACGTACAAACGCCTGGGGGAGGGGGGACAGGTTCCCTTCAATTTCAGTTCTTGTGTCTGCGTGGCTTTTGCAGGACACGATGCCGGCTGCACAGCAGGGGAACAGCTGGCGGTGCTGAACCCCACTGACACATTGGCTGGTGTTTTTCTCTGTGCAGCTAGCAGTACCGGGCCCCAACTGGCGGTGTTAGAGCCCGGGGTCAGCAGGAGGAGGAGATGGAGCAGAGTGTAGGCCGAAGCCTGCACTGGCGGCAGCTTTGGGTCTGTTGTGCCTGCGTGGCAGTTGCAGGACACGTTGCCGGCTGCACAGCAGGGGAACAGCTGGCGGTGCTGAACCCCACTGACACATTGGCTGGTGTTTGGCTCTGTGCAGCTAGCAGTACCGGGCCCCAACTGGCGGTGTTGGAGCCCGGGCTCTGCAGGGGGAGCAGAGTGTAGGCCGAAGCCTACTTGAACCAATTTCAAAGGTAACCTTTAACCCCCCCTCAGGGGTTACAAAGTAGAAGAGCCACAGCTTATGCAGCAGTAGTGCTGCACAAGTCAAAGGTTGTTCTTTTAATTTTGCTCCTTGCACACGCTGAATGAAACACGTATAACATTTAGCCCTTTATACAGTCAAACTGTGTTGGAGGCGCGAGTTCCCTTTGTAATGAGACGCAGCACAGATGTCAAGAATCCCACCTTGGTGCTGGGTGCAGCCTCCTGAGCGTTGTTATTTGCTGTACAGGAGTCTGCGCTGTCGTGTTATCCCCCGGCCTAGCGCTGTTAGCGCTGCCCATCTTCTGACCTCATTTAATGTCGGCCGGTGCGGTTCGCGATGACCATGAATCCCAGCCCCGCAGTGTCTTAACATTGTTAAAACACTGCGGGGCTGGGATTCATGGCCTGGCGCAGCACATATGTTCGCCTCTCGCACTCGGGTCCTTACACCCGCTTCAGACTGTGCGGCGTCAGCTGATCCCTTATCGCATGCCGCGGCCATGAAGCCGCACAGTCTGAAGAAGGCGGAAGGAGATGAGGGACAGGCGAAGTGATGCACCGCTCATGCCCATCAATCACACCCTCACAGTCCCAAGAAATAAGACACCGAGGGGCGTTGTGTGGGTCAGGGCGGCCGCAGAGGCGCAGGCAGCCAAACAATGATGCCAGAAGACGGGCAGTGCTACCAAGGGGGTTGCAGCGTGTCATTACAAAGGAAAGTCACACCACCGGGACGGTTAAATGGTCACACAGAGGACACATTTTAGACGTGTTTTCAGTTCCACATGTGCGAGGAGAATACGTTTATGAGCCACCTTGCACACATGCAGCATTACCGCTGTACAAGGTGGCCTTAAAAACGTACAAACGCCTGGGGGAGGGGGGACAGGTTCCCTTCAATTTCAGTTCTTGTGTCTGCGTGGCTTTTGCAGGACACGATGCCGGCTGCACAGCAGGGGAACAGCTGGCGGTGCTGAACCCCACTGACACATTGGCTGGTGTTTTTCTCTGTGCAGCTAGCAGTACCGGGCCCCAACTGGCGGTGTTAGAGCCCGGGGTCAGCAGGAGGAGGAGATGGAGCAGAGTGTAGGCCGAAGCCTGCACTGGCGGCAGCTTTGGGTCTGTTGTGCCTGCGTGGCAGTTGCAGGACACGTTGCCGGCTGCACAGCAGGGGAACAGCTGGCGGTGCTGAACCCCACTGACACATTGGCTGGTGTTTGGCTCTGTGCAGCTAGCAGTACCGGGCCCCAACTGGCGGTGTTGGAGCCCGGGCTCTGCAGGGGGAGCAGAGTGTAGGCCGAAGCCTACTTGAACCAATTTCAAAGGTAACCTTTAACCCCCCCTCAGGGGTTACAAAGTAGAAGAGCCACAGCTTATGCAGCAGTAGTGCTGCACAAGTCAAAGGTTGCTCTTTTAATTTTGCTCCTTGCACACGCTGAATGAAACACGTATAACATTTAGCCCTTTATACAGTCAAACTGTGTTGGAGGCGCGAGTTCCCTTTGTAATGAGACGCAGCACAGATGTCAAGAATCCCACCTTGGTGCTGGGTGCAGCCTCCTGAGCGTTGTTATTTGCTGTACAGGAGTCTGCGCTGTCGTGTTATCCCCCGGCCTAGCGCTGTTAGCGCTGCCCATCTTCTGACCTCATTTAATGTCGGCCGGTGCGGTTCGCGATGACCATGAATCCCAGCCCCGCAGTGTCTTAACACTGTTAAAACACTGCGGGGCTGGGATTCATGGCCTGGCGCAGCACATATGTTCGCCTCTCGCACTCGGGTCCTTACACCCGCTTCAGACTGTGCGGCGTCAGCTGATCCCTTATCGCATGCCGCGGCCATGAAGCCGCACAGTCTGAAGAAGGCGGAAGGAGATGAGGGACAGGCGAAGTGATGCACCGCTCATGCCCATCAATCACACCCTCGCAGTCCCAAGAAATAAGACACCGAGGGGCGTTGTGTGGGTCAGGGCGGCCGCAGAGGCGCAGGCAGCCAAACAATGATGCCAGAAGACGGGCAGCGCTACCAAGGGGGTTGCAGCGTGTCATTACAAAGGAAAGTCACACCACCGGGACGGTTAAATGGTCACACAGAGGACACATTTTAGACGTGTTTTCAGTTCCACATGTGCGAGGAGAATACGTTTATGAGCCACCTTGCACACATGCAGCATTACCGCTGTACAAGGTGGCCTTAAAAACGTACAAACGCCTGGGGGAGGGGGGACAGGTTCCCTTCAATTTCAGTTCTTGTGTCTGCGTGGCTTTTGCAGGACACGATGCCGGCTGCACAGCAGGGGAACAGCTGGCGGTGCTGAACCCCACTGACACATTGGCTGGTGTTTTTCTCTGTGCAGCTAGCAGTACCGGGCCCCAACTGGCAGTGTTAGAGCCCGGGGTCAGCAGGAGGAGGAGATGGAGCAGAGTGTAGGCCGAAGCCTGCACTGGCGGCAGCTTTGGGTCTGTTGTGCCTGCGTGGCAGTTGCAGGACACGTTGCCGGCTGCACAGCAGGGGAACAGCTGGCGGTGCTGAACCCCACTGACACATTGGCTGGTGTTTGGCTCTGTGCAGCTAGCAGTACCGGGCCCCAACTGGCGGTGTTGGAGCCCGGGCTCTGCAGGGGGAGCAGAGTGTAGGCCGAAGCCTACTTGAACCAATTTCAAAGGTAACCTTTAACCCCCCCTCAGGGGTTACAAAGTAGAAGAGCCACAGCTTATGCAGCAGTAGTGCTGCACAAGTCAAAGGTTGTTCTTTTAATTTTGCTCCTTGCACACGCTGAATGAAACACGTATAACATTTAGCCCTTTATACAGTCAAACTGTGTTGGAGGCGCGAGTTCCCTTTGTAATGAGACGCAGCACAGATGTCAAGAATCCCACCTTGGTGCTGGGTGCAGCCTCCTGAGCGTTGTTATTTGCTGTACAGGAGTCTGCGCTGTCGTGTTATCCCCCGGCCTAGCGCTGTTAGCGCTGCCCATCTTCTGACCTCATTTAATGTCGGCCGGTGCGGTTCGCGATGACCATGAATCCCAGCCCCGCAGTGTCTTAACATTGTTAAAACACTGCGGGGCTGGGATTCATGGCCTGGCGCAGCACATATGTTCGCCTCTCGCACTCGGGTCCTTACACCCGCTTCAGACTGTGCGGCGTCAGCTGATCCCTTATCGCATGCCGCGGCCATGAAGCCGCACAGTCTGAAGAAGGCGGAAGGAGATGAGGGACAGGCGAAGTGATGCACCGCTCATGCCCATCAATCACACCCTCACAGTCCCAAGAAATAAGACACCGAGGGGCGTTGTGTGGGTCAGGGCGGCCGCAGAGGCGCAGGCAGCCAAACAATGATGCCAGAAGACGGGCAGTGCTACCAAGGGGGTTGCAGCGTGTCATTACAAAGGAAAGTCACACCACCGGGACGGTTAAATGGTCACACAGAGGACACATTTTAGACGTGTTTTCAGTTCCACATGTGCGAGGAGAATACGTTTATGAGCCACCTTGCACACATGCAGCATTACCACTGTACAAGGTGGCCTTAAAAACGTACAAACGCCTGGGGGAGGGGGGACAGGTTCCCTTCAATTTCAGTTCTTGTGTCTGCGTGGCTTTTGCAGGACACGATGCCGGCTGCACAGCAGGGGAACAGCTGGCGGTGCTGAACCCCACTGACACATTGGCTGGTGTTTTTCTCTGTGCAGCTAGCAGTACCGGGCCCCAACTGGCGGTGTTAGAGCCCGGGGTCAGCAGGAGGAGGAGATGGAGCAGAGTGTAGGCCGAAGCCTGCACTGGCGGCAGCTTTGGGTCTGTTGTGCCTGCGTGGCAGTTGCAGGACACGTTGCCGGCTGCACAGCAGGGGAACAGCTGGCGGTGCTGAACCCCACTGACACATTGGCTGGTGTTTGGCTCTGTGCAGCTAGCAGTACCGGGCCCCAACTGGCGGTGTTGGAGCCCGGGCTCTGCAGGGGGAGCAGAGTGTAGGCCGAAGCCTACTTGAACCAATTTCAAAGGTAACCTTTAACCCCCCCTCAGGGGTTACAAAGTAGAAGAGCCACAGCTTATGCAGCAGTAGTGCTGCACAAGTCAAAGGTTGCTCTTTTAATTTTGCTCCTTGCACACGCTGAATGAAACACGTATAACATTTAGCCCTTTATACAGTCAAACTGTGTTGGAGGCGCGAGTTCCCTTTGTAATGAGACGCAGCACAGATGTCAAGAATCCCACCTTGGTGCTGGGTGCAGCCTCCTGAGCGTTGTTATTTGCTGTACAGGAGTCTGCGCTGTCGTGTTATCCCCCGGCCTAGCGCTGTTAGCGCTGCCCATCTTCTGACCTCATTTAATGTCGGCCGGTGCGGTTCGCGATGACCATGAATCCCAGCCCCGCAGTGTCTTAACATTGTTAAAACACTGCGGGGCTGGGATTCATGGCCTGGCGCAGCACATATGTTCGCCTCTCGCACTTGGGTCCTTACACCCGCTTCAGACTGTGCGGCGTCAGCTGATCCCTTATCGCATGCCGCGGCCATGAAGCCGCACAGTCTGAAGAAGGCGGAAGGAGATGAGGGACAGGCGAAGTGATGCACCGCTCATGCCCATCAATCACACCCTCGCAGTCCCAAGAAATAAGACACCGAGGGGCGTTGTGTGGGTCAGGGCGGCCGCAGAGGCGCAGGCAGCCAAACAATGATGCCAGAAGACGGGCAGCGCTACCAAGGGGGTTGCAGCGTGTCATTACAAAGGAAAGTCACACCACCGGGACGGTTAAATGGTCACACAGAGGACACATTTTAGACGTGTTTTCAGTTCCACATGTGCGAGGAGAATACGTTTAAGAGCCACCTTGCACACATGCAGCATTACCGCTGTACAAGGTGGCCTTAAAAACGTACAAACGCCTGGGGGAGGGGGGACAGGTTCCCTTCAATTTCAGTTCTTGTGTCTGCGTGGCTTTTGCAGGACACGATGCCGGCTGCACAGCAGGGGAACAGCTGGCGGTGCTGAACCCCACTGACACATTGGCTGGTGTTTTTCTCTGTGCAGCTAGCAGTACCGGGCCCCAACTGGCGGTGTTAGAGCCCGGGGTCAGCAGGAGGAGGAGATGGAGCAGAGTGTAGGCCGAAGCCTGCACTGGCGGCAGCTTTGGGTCTGTTGTGCCTGCGTGGCAGTTGCAGGACACGTTGCCGGCTGCACAGCAGGGGAACAGCTGGCGGTGCTGAACCCCACTGACACATTGGCTGGTGTTTGGCTCTGTGCAGCTAGCAGTACCGGGCCCCAACTGGCGGTGTTGGAGCCCGGGCTCTGCAGGGGGAGCAGAGTGTAGGCCGAAGCCTACTTGAACCAATTTCAAAGGTAACCTTTAACCCCCCCTCAGGGGTTACAAAGTAGAAGAGCCACAGCTTATGCAGCAGTAGTGCTGCACAAGTCAAAGGTTGCTCTTTTAATTTTGCTCCTTGCACACGCTGAATGAAATACGTATCACATTTAGCCCTTTATACAGTCAAACTGTGTTGGAGGCGCGAGTTCCCTTTGTAATGAGACGCAGCACAGATGTCAAGAATCCCACCTTGGTGCTGGGTGCAGCCTCCTGATCGTTGTTATTTGCTGTACAGGAGTCTGCGCTGTCGTGTTATCCCCTGGCCTAGCGCTGTTAGCGCTGCCCATCTTCTGACCTCATTTAATGTCGGCCGGTGCGGTTCGCGATGACCATGAATCCCAGCCCCGCAGTGTCTTAACATTGTTAAAACACTGCGGGGCTGGGATTCATGGCCTGGCACAGCACATATGTTCGCCTCTCGCACTCGGGTCCTTACACCCGCTTCAGACTGTGCGGCGGCAGCTGATCCCTTATCGCATGCCGCGGCCATGAAGCCGCACAGTCGGAGGAAGGCGGAAGGAGATGAGGGACAGGCGAAGAAATGCACCGTTCATGCCCATCAATCACACCCTCGCAGTCCAAATAAATAAGACACCGAGGGGCGTTGTGTGGGGCAAGGCGGCCGCAGAGGCGCAGGCAGCCAAACAATGATATCAGAAGACGGGCAGCGCTACCAAGGAGCTTGTTGCGTGTCAATACAAAGGAAAATCACACCTGAGGGACGTTTTAATGGTCGCAGAGGACTCATTTTTAGACGTGTTCACTTCAACATGGGCAAGGAGATTAAGTTTCTGAGCCACCTTGCACACATGCAGCATTACTGTCGTACAAGGTGGCTGTAAAACGTAAAAACGCCTGGGGGAGGGGGGACAGGTTTCCTTCAATTTCAGTTCTTGTGTCTGCGTGGCTGTTGCAGGACACGTTGCCGGCTACACAGCAGGGGAACAGCTGGCGGTGCTGAACCCCACTGACACATTGGCTGGTGTTTGGCTCTGTGCAGCTAGCACATCTGGGCCCCAACTGGCGGTGTTAGAGCCCAGGGTCAGCAGGAGGAGGAGAGGGAGCAGAGTGTAGGCCGAAGCCTGCACTGGAGCAAGTTGAAAGGGAAACTTTAACCCCCCCCCCAGGCTTTTGTAGCTGAAAGAGCCATCGTGTACAGCACTAATGCTGGAAAAGGTAAACTTAGCTCTTTTAATTATGGTCCTTGCACATGCTGAACCTAACACTTATAAAAAGTGTCCCCTCCTACCGTGATACCATCCGGTAGGTGGAACTTTCCTTTGTGATGTGACGCAGCACAGCCGTCATTCGTACCCCCTTGGCGCCGTGCGCCGCCTCCTCAGCGTTGTTTGAATCAGTCCCGGAGCCTGCGCTGTTAGGTTAGCCCTTGGCCATGCACACATTTTGCGCTGCCCGTCTTCTGACATCATTTGGTGTCAGGCTGGCTGCGCCTGTGCGGCCTCGCTGGCCGAGAGCCCGCCTCGTACTGTCTTCTGATTTAATCCCACTGGGGGCCTGAGATCCATGGACATGCGCAGTGCATATCTGAACCTCCACCTCTCACTCATCTCCCTACGGCTTCTTCTGACTGTGCGGTGTCACGGCCGTGGCATGCTATTAGGGACCAGCTGACACCGAACAGTCTGAAGAAGCCATAGGGAGATGAGTGAGAGGTGGAGGTTCAGATATGCACTGTGCATGTCCATGGATCTCAGGCCCCCAGTGGGATTAAATCAGAAGACAGTACGAGGCGGGCTCTCGGCCAGCGCGGCCGCACAGGCGCAGCCAGCCTGACACCAAATGATGTCAGAAGAAGGGCAGCGCAAAATGTGTGCATGGCCAAGGGCTAACCTAACAGCGCAGGCTCCGGGACTGATTCAAACAACGCTGAGGAGGCGGCGCACGGCTCCAAGGGGGTAAGAATGACGGCTGTGCTGCGTCACATCACAAAGGAAAGTTCCACCAACCGTACGGTATCACGGTAGGAGGGGACACTTTTCATAAGTGTTAGGATCAGCATGTGCAAGGAGCACCATGAAAAGAGGCACTTTTTCCCTTTGCATCATTACTGCTGCACAAGGTGGCTCCTTCAGTAACAAACGCCTGGGGGGGGGCAGGTTCCCTTAAATTTAACTTGTTGTGCCTGCGTGGCGGTCGCAGTACACGTTGCCGGCTGCACAGCAGGGGAACAGCTGGCGGTGCTGAACCCCACTAACACATTGGTGAGGTGTTTGGCTCTGTGCGGACAGCACTTCTGGACGGCAACTAGCGGTGTTGGAGCCCAGGGACAGGTGGAGGAGGAGGAGGTGGAGGAGGTAGGAGGGATTGCCACACACACAGCAGGGGAACAGCTGACGTTACTGAACCCCAATAACAGAGGAGGGACTGTTGGGACTGTGCGTACAGCACTACCAGGCAACAACTAGCGGTGTTGGAGCCCAGGGACAGGTGGAGGAGGAGGAGGAGGTGGAGGAGGTAGGAGGGATTGCCACACACACAGCAGGTGAACAGCTGACGTTACTGAACCCCAATAACAGAGGAGGGACTGTCGGGACTGTGCGTACAGCACTACCAGGCAACAACTAGCGGTGTTGGAGCCCAGGGACAGGTGGAGGAGGAGGAGGAGGTGGAGGAGGTAGGAGGGATTGCCACACACACAGCAGGGGAACAGCTGACGTTACTGAACCCCAATAACAGAGGAGGGACTGTCAGGACTGTGCGTACAGCACTACCAGGCAACAACTAGCGGTGTTGGAGCCCAGGGACAGGTGGAGGAGGAGGAGGTGGAGGAGGTAGGAGGGATTACCACACACACAGCAGGGGAACAGCTGACGTTACTGAACCCCAATAACAGAGGAGGGACTGTCGGGACTGTGCGTACAGCACTACCAGGCAACAACTAGCGGTGTTGGAGCCCAGGGACAGGTGGAGGAGGAGGAGGTGGAGGACGTAGGAGGGATTGCCACACACACAGCAGGGGAACAGCTGACGTTACTGAACCCCAATAACAGAGGAGTGACTGTTGGGACTTTGCGGACAGCACTTCTGGACGGCAACTAGCGGTGTTGGAGCCCAGGGACAGGTGGAAAAGCAGAGGAACACAATGTAGGCCGAAGCCTGAGAAAGTCGAAAGGGAACCTTTAACCCCCCCCAAGGCGTTTGTAGCTGAAAGAGCCAGCTTGTGCAGCACAAAAGATGCAAAAGGAAAAGGTGGCTCTTTTCATCATGCTCCTTGCAAACACAGAACTAAACACTTATAAAATGTGTCCCCTGAAACCGTGAAACCGTCCCGGAGGTGGGACTTTCCTTCGTAATATGACGCAGCACAGCCGTCATTCCTCCCCCCCGGGCGCCGCGCCCCGGCT
Organism: Ranitomeya variabilis; assembly: GCF_051348905.1. Lineage (NCBI taxonomy): Eukaryota > Metazoa > Chordata > Amphibia > Anura > Dendrobatidae > Ranitomeya > Ranitomeya variabilis. The sequence goes on along the minus strand of NC_135236.1, from coordinate 22,714,633 downwards.
CCTCAGCGTAGTTTGATTCCGTCCCGGAGCCTGCGCTGTTATGTTATCCCTTGGCCAGGCACACTTAGCGCTGCCCATCTTCTGACATCATTTGGTGTCAGGCTGGCTGCGCCTGTGCGGCCGCGCTGGCCGAGAGCCCGCCTCGCAGTGTCTTCTGATTTTATCCCACTGTGGGCCTGGGATCCATGGCCATGCGCAGTGCATATCCTCGCCTCTCACTCCCCTCCCTACGGCTTCTTAAGACTGTGCGGTGTCACGGCCGTGGCATGCTATTAGGGACCAGCTGACACCGAACAGTCTGAAGAAGCCGTAGGGAGATGAGTGAGAGGTGGAGGTTCAGATATGCACTGCGCATGTCCATGGATCCCAGGCCCCCAGTGGGATTAAATCAGAAGACACTGCGAGGCGGGCTCTCGGCCAGCGCGGCCGCACAGGCGCAGCCATCCTGACACCAAATGATGCCAGAAGACGGGCAGCGCTAAGTGTGCCTGGCCACGGGATAACATAACAGCGCAGGCTCCGGGACGGAATCAAACAACGCTGAGGAGCCGGGGCGCGGCGCCGGGGGGGGAGGAATGACGGCTGTGCTGCGTCATATTACGAAGGAAAGTCCCACCTCCGGGACGGTTTTACGGTATCAGTGGACACATTTTATAAGTGTTAAGTTCTGCGTGTGCAAGGAGCTAAACCAAAATAGCTACCTTGTCCTTGTGCAGCATTACTGCTGCACAAGGAGGCTCTTTCAGTAACAAACGCCTTGGGGGGGGACAGATTCCCTTACATTTCAGTTGTTGTGTCAGCGTGGCGGTCGCATGACACATTGCCGGCTACACAGCTGGGGATCAGCTGACGTTACTGAAACCCAATAACACTGGGTCGTATGTTTTGACTGTGCAGACGGCACTTCTGAGCCTCAACTGGCGGTGTTGGAGCCCACTAATTTAAGTTCAGGTGGTAGAAAGATGAACACAACAGGAGACCTGGATAACGTATACAGTGACCTAATTATTTAATCAGGAGGAGGAGTGGCAAATTCCTGCGAGATCCAGGCCTTGTTCATTTTCAGGAAAGTAAGCCGGTCAACGTTATCGGAGGATAGTCGCATGCGACGGTCAGTTAGTACACCACCTGCAGCACTAAAGACACGTTCCGATAATACACTGGCCGCAGGGCAAGACAGCACCTCCAATGCATACTGGCTTAGCTCTGGCCATGTATCCAGCTTTGAGACCCAAAACTTGAAAGGGGAAGAGCCGTCTGGGAGTACAGCAAGAGGGCAAGACATGTAGTCTGTCACCATCTGACGGAACCGTTGCCTCCTGCTGACTGGAGCCGTCTGTGATGGTGTAGATTTTTGTGGGGGCACAGAAAACTGTGCCACAGTTGGGCCATACTGGTCTTGCCTTGGGCAGAGGCACTGCTTCTGCTCCCTCTTTGTGCAGAGCCTCCACCACTGCCTGGACGCACTGAGCTGCTTTGGAATGCACTAGCAGCACTTCTCTCAGTTGGAATGGAGAAGATGATGGAATTGACCAGTGTGTCTTGGTACTCCCGCATTTTTCGCTCCCGGTTCAACGGTGTGATGAGGCTTTCTACGTTGTCCCGGTAGCGAGGATCGAGGAGGGTGAACACCCAATAATCAGACATGTTGAGAATGTGGGCGATGCGGCGGTCGTTTCTCAGGCACTGCAGCATGTAATCCACCATGTGCTGCAGACTGCCAACTGCCCAAGAAACGCTGTCCCCTGCTGGAGGCGTGATATCTGCCCGCTCGTCATCACCCCACCCTCGCTGTACACACTGAGTACTGGACAATTCGGTAACTCCCTCCTCTGGACGGATGTCTTCCTCCTCCATTGACTCCTCCTCATCCTCCTCACAAACTGTCCCCTGCCTACGTGTTTGTGAGGAACCACGTGGCGCTGACTGTCCAGAAGATGATGGAAATGCTGAATCCTCATCCTCCACCTCTTCCACAACATCATCCCTTAGCGCTTGCAGTGATTTTTCAAGCAGGCAGATAAGGGGGACAGTCATGCTGACTAGTGCATCATCTGCACTCGCCATCCGCGTGGAATAATCAAAGGGACGCAAAACCTGGCAGACGTCATTCATAGTGGCCCACTCTGTGGTTGTGAAGTCTGTACGGCGCTGACTGCGACTTATTTGCGCCTGAAGCAGCTGGTACTCCATTACAGCTTGCTGCTGCTCACACAACCGCTCCAACATATGTAACGTGGAATTCCACCTGGTAGGTAGGTCACATATGATGCGATGTTCCGGCAGGCGGTGTCGGCGCTGCAGAGCCGCAATGCGCGCTTTTGCCGTGCTGGAACGCCGCAAGTGAGCACACTCTAGGCGGACCTTGTGCAGCAGTGCATCAAGATCCGGATAGTCCCTCAAAAAGCTCTGCACGACCAAATTGAGCACATGTGCCAGACATGGGATGTGAGTGAGGTTGCCGAGGCCCAGAGCTGCCACCAGATTTCGGCCATTATCACACACTACCATGCCTGGCTGGAGATTCGCTGGCACAAACCACACATCGCTCTCCTGCTTGATGGCATTCCAGAGCTCCTGCGCTGTGTGGCTACGATTCCCCAAAAAAATTAATTTCAAGATGGCCTGTTGACGTTTGGCCACGGCTGTGCTCATGTCGGTCGTAACAGGTACACGTTCATCATGGGTCCATGTGGAGGTGGACTGTGACGGCTCCTGCAGCGATGATTCTGAGGAGCTGGTGTAAGAGGAGGAGTCAATGCGTACAGAATGGATTCCTGCAATCCTTGGAGTGGGCAGGACACGTCCTGCGCCACTCGCACGGTCTGTACCCGGCTCAACGACATTAACCCAATGGGCAGTGAGGGAAAGGTATCGCCCCTGTCCATGTTGACTGGTCCACGCATCGGTGGTGAGGTGGACCTTGCTACTGACGGCGTTCAGTAGCGCGTGTTTTATGTGTCGCTCCACATGCTTGTGCAGGGCAGGGACGGCTTGCCTGCTGAAGTAAAAGCGGCTGGGCACATTGTACTGTGGGACTGCCAATGACATCAAGTCACGGAAGCTGTCAGTCTCCACCAGCCTGAATGACAGCATTTCCAGTGACAGAAGTTTGGCAATGCCTGCAGTCAGAGCCTGTGCTCGTGGGTGGTTTGACGAGAAAGGCCGCCTTTTCTCCCATGCCTGTACTACCGATGGCTGTAGACTGGGCTGGGAGTGTGTGGATGACTGGGAAAGTGGTGCTGCGGGTGGAATTACAGCGGGTCTCTGGACAACAGGGCCAGAGGTTCTTCCACGGCGATCCTGGGAGGAAGCCGAACCAGCTGCGTGTGAGCTAGAGGAAGAGGCAACACGAGCTGAAGAGGTGGTAGCTGCCGCTGTTGGTTGGCCTAGCTCTTCAGTGTGTTTTTCTAACTCCGCCGGGTGCCTGTTGCGCACATGTTTCCACATGTTGGAGGTATTGAGGTTGCTGACATTTCGACCTCTTTTGACTTTTTGATGACACACCTTGCATCTGACATAGCAAATGTCATCTGCAACTGTGTCAAAAAAGGATCAGGCACTGCAAGTCTTGGGAGCGCCCTTTTTGGCTTTTGGAAGAGACATGCTCCTAACGGGTGCCAAAGCGGAGGCTGCAGGATCCGCAGTCTTCCCCCTCCCTCTCCCTCTTTGGGCTGTACGGGGAATCTCTTCCTCAGAGCTGCTCCCACCACCTTCCTGTCCCTCACGCCAAGATGGGTCAAGGACCTCATCATCTACACTACCCTCTGCCCCCAACTGCTCCTCCTGGGTAGTCTCAGCAGCAGAGCACGCACCAGTAAGTGGCACCTGAGTGTCATCATCAGCTGATGCGGCCTGCGATGTGGTGACCGGAGCCACTGGCCCACCCGCCTCTTCAGAGGAAGAGAGAAAAAGCTGTTGGGCATCACTGCACCCTGCCTCTTCTTCCATTTCCCCAATGCTGCTTGGCTGGCCCCCTGTTTCCAAGCCAAGAGATTCAGAGAACAGAAGTAGAGACGGCTCCTGTCATGGGCTCTCTGTCTGCCTGGGCAATTTGGCAGGTGGTGAAGAGACAGATGGCTGCTCTCCAGTGCTCTGTGTCTGAGAGGATGTGGCACTAATTGAAGTTGATGCATTAGCTGCCATCCATCCGACAACGGCTTCAATTTGTTCTTCACGCAGCAGCGGTGTACGGCGCTCTGACACAAAGCTGCGCATGAATGAGTGTTGCCTGGTGAAAGTGGGTGCTGATGAGTCACCGGTGCCCGCAGCAGGCACAGAATCCCCACGTCCCCTCCCTGCTCCGCGCCCACGCCCACGCCCACGTGTTTTACTCACTGCCTTCTTCATCTTGGTTGACTGATAAAGATAAGCAGAAAAGTACTAACGGCTTTGTGTGCTTATTCCTGAGCAACTCCTCCTAACAGGTATAAGAAACACTAATTTTCTAAAGTGTGGACTAGACTTTAATATGAGCTAATGTGGCCTACACAAATGTAAAGTGGTGTAACTGGTGTGTTTGGTGAACTTTATTATTTATTTATTTTTTGGGGGCTGAACTGACAACGGATAGAGCTGCAGTCACACGGAGACCGTGCAGACAGACGTAAACGGCGCTGCAAGGCCCAAAAACCCTCCTCTACGTTATCCTATGTAGTGTTTTTCCACAAGTTAGCTGGAGACGGGTGGAAAGACACTAATAGGATTTTTTTGAAAAAATGTGCAGCAGCCTGCACTACTTAAAACAAAATGAAAATTGATTTGGCGGTATGACGCAGTGAAGAACCCTGAGCTGGAGACAACCAGGCTATGGCTGCTCACAGACTACAGGGCGAGCTGCAGTCACACGGAGACCGTGCAGACAGCCGTAAACGGCGCTGCAAGGCCCAAAAACCCTCCTCTACGTTATCCTATGTAGTGTTTTTCCACAAATTAGCTGGAGACGGGTGGAAAGACACTAATAGGAATTTTTTGAAAAAATGTGCAGCAGCCTGCACTACTTAAAACAAAATGAAAATTGATTTGGCGGTATGACGCAGTGAACAACCCTGAGCTGGAGACAACCAGGCTATGGCTGCTCACAGACTACAGGGCGAGCTGCAGTCACACGGAGACCGTGCAGACAGCCGTAAACGGCGCTGCAAGGCCCAAAAACCCTCCTCTACGTTATCCTATGTAGTGTTTTTCCACAAATTAGCTGGAGACGGGTGGAAAGACACTAATAGGAATTTTTTGAAAAAATGTGCAGCAGCCTGCACTACTTAAAACAAAACGAAAATTGATTTGGCGGTATGACGCAGTGAACAACCCTGAGCTGGAGACAACCAGGCTATGGCTGCTCACAGACTACAGGGCGAGCTGCAATCACACGGAGACCGTGCAGACAGCCGTAAACGGCGCTGCAAGGCCCAAAAACCCTCCTCTACGTTATCCTATGTAGTGTTTTTCCACAAATTAGCTGGAGACGGGTGGAAAGAGACTAATAGAATTTTTTTGAATAAATTAGCAGCAGACTACACTACTTGAAAAAAAAAAAAAAAAAGAACAGTATGAGGCAATGAACCACCCTCCCTGAACTGAATACAACCAGCTATGGATGGCCTATGTGGCTGCACTCAGACTAGAGAGTGGGCTGCACTCACACACACACACACAGACCTTGCAGATCGCTGTGAAAACAGCGCTACAAGGCAAAAGCAAGGTGAATAGTAGGTGAACACAGCGGTTGCTAAATTAGCCTTTGGAAAGCACAAAGAAGCAAATCGCTATCTCTAAACTGTCCCTCAGTCAGCAAACAGCGTCCTGTCACTAACTGAATTCACAGCAGAGTGATCGCAAAATGGCGCCAGCGACTTTTAAACTGCAACATGACATCATTTCAGCAGCCAATCACAGCCTTGCCAGTAGTTTCATGCCCTCCATGCTAAACAGGATGTTCCCACACTTGGAATCATTCTCATTGGCTGAATTTCTGCATTTTGAATCTTGGAACTTCCGATTCCGGTATCCGATACGCGGCAAGTATCGGAATCCCGGTATCGGAATTCCGATACCGCAAGTATCGGCCGATACCCGATACTTGCGGTATCGGAATGCTCAACACTACTTATAAATGAAAAAATAAATAAATAAAAATAACTAAAAAAAATACAAAGAAACAGTGTTGGATAACTTTCACTTCGACTGTTAAACCTACATAACAAAGTCTACCTCAACCTCCAGTTGGACCTCGGCCTCTGGGTTCAAGATAATTTTTTTTTGTATTTTATTCCCTGTTATTTTCCATTAATTCATGTGTAGTGTTGAGCATTCCGATACCGCAAGTATCGGGTATCGGCCGATACTTGCGGGTATCGGAATTCCGATACCGAGATCCGATACTTTTGTGGTATCGGGTATCGGTATCGAAACAACATTAATGTGTAAAAGAAAGAATTAAAATAGAAAATATTGCTATACTCACCTCTCCTGGCCTGCCTGGACCTCACCGAGGGAACCGGCAGCATACTTTGCTTAAAATGCGCGCGTTTACTTCCTTCCGTGACGTCACGGCTTGTGATTGGTTGCGTACCGCCCATGTGGCCGCGACGCGACCAAGCACAGCAAGCCGTGACATAATTTTCAGGTCCTGAATGCCTAATTCTAGGCATTCAGGTTTTTAAAATTACGTTCCGGCTTGTGATTGGTCGCATCGCGGTCACATGGGCGACGCGACCAATCACAAGCCGTGACGTCACGGGAGGCAGGAAACGCGCGCATTTTAAAATTACGTCCCGGCTTGTGATTGGTCGCGTGCCGCCCATGTGGCCGCGACGCGACCAATCACAGCAAGCCGTGACGTAATTTCAGGTCCTGAATGCAGAATTCTGCATTCAGGACCTGAAATTACGTCACGGCTTGCTTGTGATTGGTTGCATGCCGCAACCAATCACAAGGCGGGACGTAATTTTAAAATGCGCGCGTTTCCTGCCTCCCGTGACGTCACGGCTTGTGATTGGTCGCGTCGCCCATGTGACCGCGACGCGACCAATCACAAGCCGGAACGTAATTTTAAAAACCTGAATGCCTAGAATTAGGCATTCAGGACCTGAAAATTACGTCACGGCTTGCTGTGATTGGTCGCGTCGCGGCCACATGGGCGGCACGCGACCAATCACAAGCCGTGACGTCACGGGAGGAAGGAAACGCGGACATTTTAAGCAAAGAACGCTGCTGGTCCCCTCGGTGAGGTCCAGGCTGCGTCGGAGAGGTGAGTATAGCAATATTTTTTATTTTAATTCTTTATTTTACACATTAATATGGATCCCAGGGCCTGAAGGAGAGTTTCCTCTCCTTCAGACCCTGGGAACCATCAGGAATACCATCCGATACTTGAGTCCCATTGACTTGTATTGGTATCGGGTATCGGTATCGGATTAGATCCGATACTTTGCCGGTATCGGCCGATACTTTCCGATACCGATACTTTCAAGTATCGGACGGTATCGCTCAACACTATTCATGTGGGAAAAAAAGTTCTGATATCTGGTCCGATAAAACTGATGAGTGCTGTGCGACTACAATGCGATTTTCACACCTAGCATCCAATTTACATCCGAGTTCATTGCAATTGCTATCAGACTGCAATGCAATTTTAATATCAGCTTTTACATACAGCTCTTCTCTATGTCATTTACGCATCGCTTCAAAGGAAATATTCTTCAAAACACACACATATATATGTATAACCGCACCAGAAAAAATATATATACTGCTCAGAAAATAAAGGGAACACTTAAACAACAGAATATAACTCCAAGTAAATCAAACTTCTGTGACATCAAACTGTCCACTCAGGAAGCAACACTGATTGACAATCAATTTCACATGCTGTTGTGCAAATGGAGTAGACAACAGATGGAAATTATTGGCAATTATCAAGACACCCTCAATAATGGAGCGGTTTTGCAGGTGGGGACCACAGACTACATCTCAGTACCAATGCTTTCTGGCTGATGTTTTGGTCACTTTTGAATGTTGTTGTGCTTTCACACTCGTGGTAGCACGAGACAGACTCTACAACCCACACAAGTGGCTCAGGTAGTGCAGCTCATCCAGGATGGCACATCAATGTGAGCTGTGACAACAAGGTTTACTGTGTCTGTCAGCGTAATGTCCAGAGGCTGGAGGCGCTACCAGGAGACAGGCCAGTACAACAGGAGATGTGGAGGGGGCAGTATGAGGGCAACAAACCAGCAGCAGGACAGCTACCTCAGTCTTTGTGCAAAGAGGAACAGGAGGAGTACTGCCAGAACCCTGAAAAATGACCTCCAGCAGGCCACAAATGTGCAGGTGTCTGCACAAATGGTTAGAAACTGACTCCATGAGGATGGTCTGAGTGCCCGACGTCTACAGATGGGGTTGTTCTCAAAGCCCAACACCATGCAGAACGCTTGGCATTTTCCACAGGACACCAGGATTGGAAAATTCACCACTGGCGCACTGTGCTCTTCACAGATGAAAGCAGGGTCACACTAAGCACATGTGACAGACGTGACAGAGTCTGGAGACTCCGTGGAGAGCGATCTGATGCCTGCAACATCCTTCAGCATGACCGGTTTTGCAGTGGGTCAGTAATTGTGTGGGGTGGCATTTATTTGGAGGGCCGCAAAGCCCTCCATGTGCTTGCCAGAGGTAGCCTTACTGCCATTAGGTACCGAGATGAGATCCTCAGACTCCCTGTGAGACCATATGCTGGTGCGGTTGGCCCTGGGTTTCTCCTAATGCAGGACAATGCCAGACCTCATGTGGCTGGAGTGTGTCAGCAGTTCCTGCAAGATGAAGGCATTGAAGATATGGACTGGCCTGCCGTTCTCCAGACCTGAATCCGATTGAACACATCTGGGACGTCATGTCTTGCACCATCCACCAAAGTCATGTTGCACCACAGACTGTCCAGGAGTTGGCCGATGCTTTAAGTCCAGGTCTGGGAGGAGATTCCTCAGGAGACCATCTGCCGCCTCATCAGGAGCATGCCCAGGCATTGTAGGGAGGTCATACAGGCACATGGAGCCCACCACACTACTGAGCATCATTTCCTTGTCTTGAGGCATTTCGACTGAAGTTGGGTCAGCCTGTTACTTCATTTTCCACTTTGATTTTGAGCATCATTCCAACTCCAGACCTCCGTGGGATATTAGTTGTGATTTACGTTTATCATTTTTAGGATTTATTGTTCTGAACACATTCCACTAAATAGTGAATAAATATTTACAACTGGAATATTTCATTCAGTGATATTATTTTTTTGAGCAGGCTTCTTAAAGGGAACACAACTTGGTTTATTACCAGGATAAGCTGTATTAACTGCTCTAGAAAGATTTTGCTGATCACATGACCTTCTAGCAGAACCCTTTGTGACACTTTCGACAATGACTGCATATCTTTATGAATTCAGATTAGCTAAAAAAATAATCAATTGGTAGAAGCATTTGTTTTCATTTACAGTTTATTTCAATGGCTTTATATGATTGATACCAATATTATGTTATAAAAATTATAAAATATGATGTAAAAATGGAAGACAGGCAGATTAGGTCTCAATAGAATTACCCAGAAGCTCAGAGGACAGTAGTGGATTTCCCTCTGGACTGAGCCGGTATAAGATGCTCTATAAATGTAGCTGGAAAATCAATGGATCTCTGGATACATTGGAAATGAATGTTGTGCTGAGTTATCCTCATCTGCTGTTTATTCATTATCTGTTTCATTATTTTATTTATATATTTATTGACAAATATTTCTAATATTCTAAGACTAATTAAATATTATGACACATGGATGCACAGATAGACAACTCAGCATTAGCTCATGTGAGTCTGATTTTTACATTAATGATGGATGAAAGTTGTATATGTTTGTTTTCTGTTGCTTGGTTAGATGAAGATTACTTATTTTTATTTATATTGATTTTTTCTTATCCATTTTTAATGTACTTTATTTGCTTTTTTGTTGACATAAAATATGTAGAAAGCCTAAGAAGATAATAAAAAGACCTAGATCACAATCCTAGTAAAAGACTTAAGGGATTTAGTATGTTTAGTATTGATTGCTGGATGGACAAGGAGAAAATGATAATGAAGATAATAATAATAATAATTATTATTATTAATAATAATAGTAATAATAATATCAACAGGATCATGATTTTTATTCTACATTCTCCCAATTTTCTTTGTTAGGATTTTCACAACTATTTTGCCCAATTGTTAACTTTTTTCTTTTTTTTTCAGACAGCATTAACAAATAATGTGACCTCAGTTAGTCTTCTGGGATTTTCAGATCTCCAAAATTTCAAAATCCTTCTTTTCTCATTACTGGTCCTTATTTACTGTGCAACAATTTCAGGGAATTTTCTGATCATTGTTTTATTTCTGCTGAGTAAAACCCTCCAGTCCCCCATGTACTTCTTCATTGCTCAGCTCTCCTTGTGTGACATCCTGCTGACCACACACATTGTGCCCACCCTTCTTCTCACTGTACTGTATGGGGGAAGCTCGGTGGTCCTTATTGGCTGCATCATGCAGTTTTCTTTTCTTGTTATGTCGGAGTCCTCAGAATGTCTTCTTCTGTCGGTGATGTCCTATGACCGTTATTTGGCCATCTGTAACCCTCTCCGGTATAACTCCATCATGAGTCACATGTTTTGTGTGCTATCGGTAACTATCATTTGGTTGGTTGGTCTTACAGTGATGTTGATATATATGATTACTATGTATAATCTGTATTACTGTGGACCACCCGTTATTGACCATTTCTACTGTGACCTAGAGCCTATTCTGCAGCTCTCCTGCTCTGATACATCCATAATCCGTAAACAAACTCTTATTATTGGTGTCTTAAATGTATTTTTCCCTTTTATAGTAATTATTATGTCTTATGTGTATATTGCCATCACCATTCTGAAGATCCCATCCAACACCGGTAGACATAAAGCCTTCTCCACCTGCAGCTCCCACCTCACTGTGGTTTCCATGCTTTATGGGACATTATTCATTGTTTATATGTTTCCTATAAGAGAACAAACCCTGATAATGAGTAAAATCTTATCTCTGATTTATACTGTGCTGACCCCACTGCTCAATCCCATTATTTATACTCTGAGGAACCAGGACTTTAAGAAAACTTTTTATAAACTTAAACTTATGTTGTGTAGAAGATCATAGATTGCCTTCTCCTATGCCCTTTTCTTTCCCTTCTCCTCTACCTTTCCTAACTTTTCCTTCCACATTCTTTTACTCTTGCATTAACCTTGTTTTCTCTGTTGATTCAATTCTTCTTTGAATATATCTTCTTAATAACTTGTTTAATAGAACAAGTTTTAGATCACTCTGCTATGTTTCATTACTCATCTTATTGACTATAACTAAAATCCCTTCCCAGAAATTATTAAAAAATCCCCCCAAATAAAAAGAATATAATTGAAGATTGTAGTTTGTGAGCAGCAGGGCCCTCACTCCTCTTGGTATCTGGTAAATTATGTGTTACTCTGATGTAAAAGCTACAAGATAAGATGGTGCAAGTGAAATAAAAAATATTATTAAATGCTCATAAACCGCTGATAAAAATGTTCTGCTGTTTCCCTGACAGTAGCGTATCGGTAAGGTATAACTATGATCTTCTGAGCTTGGAGTGCACAAGACGGAGATGGAGTATTCTTAGAATTCTTCTAAGAAAACTAACAGAATTTTCTTCCAAGAAATTGAATGTAGCACATGGAACATAGTTAAAATAAGAAGAAAACCTTGAGGCTGGAGGAGGAAATATAATTGCACCTCTAATGTTTTTTTTTTAATCTCCAATTGTTAGAAATCACACATAAACTTTGAAAGTTGTATCTCTGACAGGCTTTTAAATTAATACTATCTAAATAATGTGTCACCTCTCACCTAACAAAAATATTCAACTTTTCTCTCACTTCCGGTATTTTTCCCTCCTCATTTAAGCATGCCATCATACATCCATTACTTAAAAAGCCATCCCTCGACCAAAACTGTGCCGCTAATTATAGACCTGTCTGTAATCTTCCCTTCATCTCCAAACTCCTCGAACGCCTGGTCCACTCCCGTCTTACCCGCTAATATCTCAGATAACTCTCTTCTCGACCCTCTTCAATCTGGCTTCCGCTCTTTACACTCTACTGAAACTGCCCTCACTAAAGTGTCTCATGACCTACTAACAGCTAAATCTAATGGTCACTACTCCATGCTAATTCTCTTGGATCTCTCCATAGCATTCGTTACTGTGGATCATCAGCTCCTCCTCATTATGCTCCGCTCCATCGGCCTCAAGGACACCGTTCTCCCCTGGTTCTCCTCCTATCTCTCAAACAGATCCTTCACTGTATGTTTTGCTGGTTCCTCCTCCTCTCACCTTCCCCTTACTGTTGGGGTTCCTGAAGGATTAGTCCTAGGCCCCCTCCTCTTCTCTTTGTATACTGCCCCTATTGAACAAACAATCAGTAGATTTGGGTTCCAGTATCATCTCTATGCTGATGACACCCAATTATACACCTCTTCTCCTGCTTTCACGCCGACCTTCTTAGAAAACACCAGTGATTGTCTTACCGCCGTCTCTAACATCATGTCCTCCCTATATCTGAAACTGAACCTGGCAAAAACTGAATTCCTCGTGTTCTCTCCCTCTACTAACCTACCTTTGCCTGACATTGCCATCTCCGTATGCGGTTCCACCATTACTCCAAAGCAACATGCCCGCTGCCTTGGGGTCATCCTTGATTCTGAGCTTTCATTCACCCCCCACATCCGATCACTGGCTCGCTCTTCTTATCTGCATCTCAAAAACATTTCTAGAATTCGCCCATTTCTTACTTTCGACTCTGCAAAAACTCTTACTGTTTCACTTATTCATTCTTGTCTGGACTATTGTAACTCTCTACTAATCGGCCTCCCTCTTACCAAACTCCCCCCGCTCCAATCTGTCCTGAATGCTGCAGCCAGGATCATATTCCTCACCAACAGTTACACCGATGCCTCTACCTTGTGCCAGTCATTACACTGGCTACCCATCCACTCCAGAATCCAGTACAAAACTACTACCCTCATCCACAAAGCACTCCATGGCTCAGCACCACCCTACATCTCCTCTCTGGTCTCAGTCTACCACCCTACCCTTGCCCTCTGCCCCGCTAATGACCTCAGGTTAGCATCCTCAATAATCAGAACCTCCCACTCCCGTCTCCAAGACTTTACACGTGCTGCGCCGATTCTTTGGAATGCACTACCCAGGTTAATACGATTAATCCCCAATCCCCACAGTTTTAAGCGTGCCCTAAAAACTAATTTGTTCAGATTGGCCTACCACCTCAACGCATTAACCTAACTATCTCTATGTGACCTACTTAAAAAAACAAAAAAAAAACATAATAATAATAATTTCCTCGCATCATGTTCACATACTCTTTATGCAGTTAATAACACTCTGTGTCTGTACTGCTACATACTTAGGCTGATAACCGGTTCATGCAGCTTTACATCAACACCCGATCCTTACACTATGGCTGGTCCAAATAACTAAAACAATTGTTACCATCCACCTCTCGTGTCTCCCCTTTTCCTCATAGTTTGTAAGCTTGCGAGCAGGGCCCTCATTCCTCCTGGTATCTATTTTGAACTGTGATTTCTGTTATGCTGTAATGTCTATTGTCTGTACAAGTCCCCTCTATAAGTTGTAAAGCGCTGCGGAATATGTTGGTGCTATATAAATAAAATTATTATTATTATTATGTGATGAGGGGTTCACATGAGCACATTAGCCTTGTGTCCGGTGGCAACTATAACTGTTGCTTCCTCTATATTCTGTCGGTTTTGAGTAAGGGCCACACAAGTTTTACTTATAAAGTTATAAAATTGTAAAATTATGTTCTTAGTGATCTCTCTAATCAATGAAAATTTCCAAAAATGAAGTTCCTCCATCTTTTTAGAATTTGAGAGTGTAATCATTCCTGAGAACGTGTGTATTAACTCCACTTATTTCTCTAGATCAGCGATTGCCACGGGTACACACAATAGATATTTGCTTGTTAAGGATTGGATTCCTTATGGAAGAAAATTATTTCATTTTGGGATCTAACAGCAACAGTTGGAACTGAGACCTAGAACACTTTTGTGTTCGAAACACGTACAGTTTCGACAGGCCCTCTCCTTCCAGTATACCCGGTTTTTGTATGTCTTACAGCCAATTTTTATTTTAAATGAATACTATTTTAAGTTATGTGATTTTATCTTTTGGAGCTAGATTCCCTTTTTTCCTCATGTGCATTTAGTATATAGCACAGAATATGTGGCCTTCATACAGAGGTGTTAAGTTAAGCCAAAGTCTAGTCATTGCTGAGGAAAGGCTGTTATAAATCACGGGAGAAAAAGAAAAAATACAAGCAAAAGATTTCAAGAAATTAAATCTATAAAAGAAGAACTCAGACAGATGTAAGTCCAGCTCCTGCTTTAAGACTTCCATTGAAGGAGGACTCACCACCTCTCATGGCCGCCTGTTTCACTCATTGATCACCCTCACTGTCAAAAGTTTTTTCTAATATCTAATCTTTATCTTCTCCCTCTCAGTTTCATTCCATTGATTCTAGTCATTCCTTGACAGCTATTACAGTATGTCTCCTCTCAGCCTTCTTTTTTGAAAGCTAAACATTCCCAGATACTTTAACCGTTCCTGAAAGGACACACTTTGCAGTCCGCTCACCATCCTGGTAGCGCTTCTCTGAATCTCTGAACTTGCTCCAGTTTTTCAATGTTTTTTTTTAAAATGTGGAGCCCAGAACTGGACACAGTATTCCAGCCTCAAGCATGTCCCGTGAAAGTGAATGGTTGGGATGTATCGGCACTGCTAGACTCCAGGAGTTAGGTGACCCATGTGAGGTCTACTTTTCCTCTCCAACTGATGCCAGGGAAAAATGTCATTCAGTGCATACATGGCAATGCTAAGGACTACACTATGGCCAGAGTGGACATTGAAACGGTCCCATGAGGTCGGCGTCATCCGAGACTTGCAACCTATTATTATAGGCTGAGACTTTTGTTTATTTTGGGATCTGTGGGGGAAGGGTTCTTAATTTGCTGGTGTAAAAAGGGAACCAGTGAACCCTGAAAAGGTATCACCACACCCAGAGGCAGACATGTTTCCCTTTTGTGTTCTTGTGGGGGATGAGGAGTTAGAGGTGACCAGTGAGTATTTTGGGACTGCCCAACATAGGGACCCAACTCTGAAAGAATCCTTTAACAATGTCACTGTTTTTAATGGGGTTGCACAGGAGCTAGAGGCTGATACAAGGTTTCCCTATTTTATGATGAGTGGGGAATTGTTGAATCGGTTTAAATAAGACAAAACGGGGGCACCACGGTATATGGGATACCACCAGGGCCTAAAAAGAGATAAGCTTTACTAACAAAAGAGAGACAAGGCCCTATCGCAGGGGATCACCATAATACAGATGAGGCAGAAATGTATAAACACAACTTTATTAAGTGACACATACAAAGGACAAAACACAGTTAAAAACATTTAAAAACATATATAATAATACACCATCGCCCCTGATAAGGCAAATAACCCACAAATGACTCCACACTACAATAGGATGGTAAAATACTCTGTTAATGGCCAGAAGGGCCCAGCTGGAGAGTAACTAGACCCTATGCAGGGCTCTCCCCTGGACAAAGCGCAGTTAAATAAGGCATAAATAGCAGATGAAAATAAAGACACCATAAAACCCAGTGTATATAACACCAAACTGCCTATGAAACAAACCCCAGCTTGTATGTCTCTGTACCGTAATACAAAGTAAAGAACCCCACTGCACTAATAATGCCTAGTAATACAGAGCAGGTACGTGCAAGAACAGCTGGTTCATGGGGTCAAACTATGAACAAGCAGAGAGGCCACAGTAGTGTTAACCACAAATGGCCAGTAAAAATGCCCAGAGGAGCAACATGTGGACTGTGCACAACATGGGATAACAGTTGAAAATGAAGACTGCCTGAAGGCAATAATAACCAAGCCAATATAGCCTACAAGTCAATATATAATACAGACCATTCAAAGCAAATATAAGCAACCTGTAGGGTGAGGCAATGAAAATACTGCCTAAAGGCATGCAGAGCCAGAACCGAAATAGCCTCCAGAGTGGGTCATAATGTGGGTTAGAGAGAGACCCAACGCGTGTCGCCACCTGCACTGGGCGGCTTCATCAGGGGTTGAATCGGGTCATGAAAGTGAGGGAGGAGCTGTTATACTATTGCAGGTCCTGTCCTTCGTGTCAGCTAACTGCCCCCACCTCTTACATTCGGAGTCCCCTCATACTAATGCCCATCACTGAAGTGTCGTTCAAGAGAATTGCTATAAACTTGTTCAGTCCCCTGGTGAAATCTGCTCGTAAGCATCAATACATATTTGTCACCCTGGACTATGCCACATGCAAGCCTGAAGCAATTCACCTGAGAAACTCCTCCGCAAAAAGTATAGCCCGCGAAGTGGTCCATGTCTTTTCCCAGAAAGGTTTACCAAAGGAGATCCTGACCGACCAGGGAACACCCTTAATAAATAAGGTGATGAGTGAGTTGTTCAAGGTCCTGCAAATCTGCCAGTTGAGGACTTCAGTGTACCATCATCAGACAGATGGCCTTGTCAAAAGGTTCAATAGAATACTGAAGAGCATTCTGAGGAAAGCTGTATAAAAGGATGTAGAGCCTGGGACTGTCTCATACCATATCTGCTGTTTTCCATCCATGATGTTCCACAGGCCTCCATGGGTTTCTCGTCATTAGAGCTGCATGGCCAACATCCGCGAGGACTTCCTGGTAGGAAACCTAGGAAGCTAAAGTCATGCCCCACAGAAGTGTCATTGAGCATGTGACACTGATGCAGCAGAGGATTGTGAAGGTGGTGCTCTTCTTTAAAGGACACCTCCTCCAGGCACAAGATGCTTAGGCCAGGATCTACAAATAGTCAGCCAGATTAAGGCAGTTCAATCCAGGAGACTGAGTTCTTGTGCTAATTCCTACAGTGGAGAGCAAGTTCTTCGCCAAATGGCAAGGGCTATATGAGGTGGTAGAGAAGCTTGGTGATATAAATTATAACATTCATCAACCAGGCAGATGGAAACCATATAAGGTCTACCATGTCAACCTCATTAAGCCATGGCATGACAGAGAGCCTGCTGAAACTCCTTGCTTGCTGGGCAACCCAGAAGGCAAGGTTGGAAGTGTGGCCTCAGCGGAGATACTGTCGAGGGGCCCAGAAACAGCAGTGCCGGGAGTTGCTCCAGAAGACCAGGGACCTATTCTCAAAATTGCTGGGGTGCACGAAGGTCATAGATCACAATGTATTGATGAAGCCACATGTGCACGTAAACGTGAAGCCTCATCAGATTCTGGAGGCCCGTCGAGAAGTGATCTCCAAGGAGGTTGAGCGCATGTTAAAACTCAGGGTCATTGAGGAGTACAAGAGCGGTTGGTTGAGCCTGATTGTTCTGGTCCAAAAGCCCAATGGTGAATGGAGGTTCTGCAATGATTATCGGAAATTGAATGAGGCCTCCAAGCTTGATGCATATCAAACATCACGCGTTGATGAGCTAATCGAGAGACTTGGGCCTGCAAGGTACATAACCACCTTGGATATGAAGGGATATTGGCAGATCCCTATGGCACAGGAAGCCAAGATGAAGACTGCATTTTTTTGCCAGACGTATGCTTCCAATATGCTGTTTGGACTGCAGGGGACTTCGGCGACCCTCCATAGAGCTATGGATAGAACTCTTGCACCCCATAAACAATACGCCGCTGCATACCTGGACAATATTGTTATTGTCATCTGGAAAAGATCCAAGAAGTGATTGATGCTCCGAAGGAAGGTGGGGGTTTCATTAAACCTGAAGAAGTGTGCCTTGGGGAAAGAAGAAGCCAAGTGCTTGGGATATGTAGTGGAGCAAGGCAAGGTAAAGTCCCAAATTAGTAAAGTGGAGGCAATTCAAACATGGCCGAGACCGTTGTCCAAGAAACAAGTTAGAACCTTCCTGTGGATCGTGCAATACTACAGGAGGTTCATTCCAAACATAGCCATGATGGTCGTGTCCCTAACTGACCTTCATAAGTGGATGAATTTGGTAATGGTCAAATGGTCTGAAGAGGTAGAGATGGCCTTTCAAGAAATGAAAAGGGCTCTGTGTAAGCAGCCAGTTCAGGTGGCCCCTGACTTTAAGAAAGAGTTTATTCTCCAATAAGACACCTCAGATGTCAAGATAGGAACAGTCCTTTCCCAGGAAGTACACGGGGAGGAGCAGCCTGTTCTCTACCTTAGTAGGAAGCTGTGCTTATGTGAGAGGAATTATTTTGTCATAGAAAAGGAGTGCTTGGCAAAAAAGTGGGCGGTTGACACATTACAGTACTATCTGGTGGAATGTAAGTTTAAATTGGTATTCAACCATGCCCCACTCAGGTGGATGATGGAATCAAAGGGAACAAATGTTAGGATCTCCCGATGGTTCTTAGCACTGCAAGTTTTCAACTTCCATGTAGAACACATAGCAGAGAAGCTACATGGTGATGCAGATGCCCTCTAATCCCTTATCTGGAAATAGAAAGTTCCAAGCCCCACAGCTTTAGGCAGAGGGGGAGGTATGTAAGGAGGCTAATGGTAGTATACTAGATGGAATGTATGTGTCACAGAGATGGCTACGCTCTGTGATGTAACACGGAGTATCTTCTTTACTGCACGTAGGCACTAAGAGGTTCGCTTGGTGCACCTGGGACTGAGCTGAGGATAGTTATGAGAGGTGGGCAGGTATGGCTACCCATATACCTCATCTCTGGGTGTGGTTACAGCCTATATAATGGAGGCTGTTCTTTAGAACATGATCTGTGTTTTGGGAGAGAGAAGGCCTCCTGTGTGTGTGGCTCCAGACTGAGCCTGAGTACTAGACATTACCCCAGCCTGTGTGTCCACAGGCCTGGTGGAGCAGAGCCCTGCTATGGACATTTATACTTTGTTTTGCCTGATCTAAAGACTGTTTAATTTCAGTTTTTGCTTCTGGGGTTTAAGAAGGAATAAACCCACATTAACTTTTAAAGGAGCGTGCCTCCTGCTTTCCTCCCATTGCACCCAAGTGAGTACAACCCCTACGATATATATAAAGTGCCCACCAGTGCAAGTATAAAATTGGAAGGATCTCACCCATGTTTTTAGACTCCTGCTCATGGAATTGGGTAACTAAATAAATGTATGTGTCCCAGGTTTACTGTGAAAGAGAGAAGCCAGAAGATCGCATCATCTGATTTCTCCTACTTCTGCACTGACTAGACACACTTCACATTTGTATTAAACAGTGCTGGTTTCTTTTCCCAGTGCAGGGGTTCATCTGCTCATTTTAGAGCTCCTGAAAGTTTTGCTGCATTATGGCTGTTCACTCTTAGCCACTCCCATCTCCTATATAATCTGGGCCCTCGCTAGCACTCATCGTAAGAGTAGCTTTTGCTGCATCTGGAGGTTGTTGTTAGTTGTTATTTGAGAAGGTAGTTGGTGGATTTATCTGTGACTGTTGCATGGTTTTGAGTGTGTGATAATTCCCTTTCACCTCTTACTTTGGTTTTACCTCATCCTCCACTCCCAGGTGCATTCATCTGTTGTTTGGGTGAGTATATTTATACTATTGGTATTTTTCATTATCCCTGTTCATATTACCTTGCTATTCTGGTTGGTGTATTACAGTAGACTGCAAATACTCTCTTCTCTGGGTGGGGAATGGGTACAGCCTGAGGCCAGATTCTGGAGCTAAGGCAATTTAGGTGGCTCCGGCGTCTTGACCATCGTTAAGGACCTTCGATGACGTCGCGGCTTGTGATTGGTCGCGTGACCGCTCATGTGACCGCTCACGCGACCAATCACAAGCCGCGACGTAATCGCAGGTCCTAAACTCGGCATTCTTAGGAACGGAGGCACCGCTAAGAGCAGGGGCTGCTGGAGGGGTGAGTATATCACTATTTTTTATTTTTATTCTTTATTTTATACATGAATATGGATCCCAGGGCCTGAAGGAGAGTCTCCTCTCCTCCAGACCCTGGGAACTATACGCACCACACACTTTCGATTCCGATTTCCGATACCGCAAAAATATCGGAACTCGGTATTGGAATTCCGATACAGCAAATATCGGCCGGTACCCGATATTTGCAGTATCGGAATCCTCAACACTACTGATGAGTACTATGCGACTACAATGCGATTTTCACACCTAGCATCCGATTTACATTCGAGTGCATTGCAATTGCTATCAGACTGCAATGCGATTTTAATATCAGCGTTTACATACAGCACTTCTCTTTGTCATTTACACATCGCTTCAAAGGAAATATTGGTCAAAACACACACACACGCACACACACACACACACACACATATATATATATATATATATATATATATATATATATTTATATATATATACCTAGAAAATTTGGAACAGCACCAGAAAACACCTTAACAGTGTGCATGCATCCCCAACCAGCGATCAAATGACTCCTCATAAAAATAGCAAAAATATATATATATATACAGTACACTGCTCAAAAAAATAAAGGAAACACTTAAACAAGAGAATATAACTCCAAGTAAATCAAACTTCTGTGAAAGCAAACTGTCCACTTAGGAAGTAACACTGATTGACAATCAATTTCACATGCTGTTGTGCAAATGGATTAGACCAGAGATGGAAATTATTGGCAATTATCAAGACACCCTCAATAAAGGAGTGGTTTTGCAGGTGGGGACCACAGACCACATCTCAGTACCAATGCTTTCTGGCTGATGTTTTGGTCACTTTTGAATGTTGGTTGTGCTTTCACTCTCGTAGTAGCATGAGACGGACTATACAACCCACACAAGTGGCTCAAGTAGTGCAGCTCATCCAGGATGGCACATCAATGTGAGCTGTGGCAACAAGGTTTACTGTGTCTGTCAGCGTATAGTCCAGAGGCTGGAGGCACTACCAGGAGACAGGCCAGTACACCAGGAGTCGTGGAGGGGGTTGAAGGAGGGCAACAACCCAGCAGCAGGACAGCTACCTCAGCCTTTGTGCAAGGAGGAACATGAGGAGCACTGCCAGAGCCCTGCAAAATGACCTCCAGCAGGCAACAAATGTGCATGTGTCTGCACAAACTGTTAGAAACTGACTCCATGATGGTCTGAATGCGTGACGTCCACAGATGCGGGTTGTACTCAGAGCCCAACACAATGCAGAACACTTGGCATTTGCCACAGAACACCAGGATTGGCAAATTCACCACTGGCACACTGTGCTCTTCATACACTGTGTTCCAAATTATTATGCACATAGAGTTTAGGAGAGTTTAGGAGTGATAAGGTTAGAATTTTTTTGTTTGTCACTTAACTCATTGATGGTGATGTGTGTCAGGGCTCTTTATATCACTGGAAGCAATTGCAGATACCTGGGCAAATTAGTTCGGCAGGTGTGTCCAAATAAAGGCAAGACTACTTAAGAAGGCTGTTGCACATTATTAAGCAGCCTACATTTTTTGCCAAAATGGGAAAGAAAAAGGATGTGTTGAGAAGCAACAAATTGTGGAGTATTTAGGTCAAGGCATGACTACAATCAACATTGCCAAGACACTTCATCGTGATCATCGCACAATCAAGAAGTATGTAGCTGATTCCCAGCACACACATGTGCATGCTGATAAGGAAAAATTGAGGACTTTTTCCAACAGGCAATTGTGTAAGGTTAAAAGAGCAGCTGCAAAAATGCCTTGTCATAGCAGCAGACAAGTTTTTGAAGCTGCTGGTGCCTCCAACATCCCCAGAACAACAAGATGCAGGGTCCTTCAGAGGTTTGCAACTGTGCGTAAGCCATCCTGTCGACCACCTCTATCCACTGCAACAAGCAGAAACAGCTCCAGTGGGCCAAACGATGCATGAAGACTGACTTCCAAACTGTTTTGTTCACCGATGAGTGCCGTGCAACGCTCGATGGTCCAGATGGATGGAGTGGAGGATGGACACCCCATGAAAACACGGCTAAGGCACCAACAAGGAGGAGGTGGAGTAATGTTTTGAGCTGGAATCATGGGGAGAGAGATTGTCGGCCCCTTTATGATCCCTGAAGGGGTAAAGATGAACTTCATAATCTATGTGGAGTTTCTAAAACAACACTTCCTGCCATGGTTCAAGAGGAAGAACCGTGCTTTCCGCAGCAAGATCATTTTCATGCATGATAATGCACCGTCTCATGCTGCAAATAGCACGTCTGCATCTCTGGCTGCCATGGCCATAAAAGAGGACAAACTTATGGTGTGGCCACCATCTTCCCCTGACCTCAACCCCATTGAGAACCTCTGGAGCATCATCAAAGGGAGTGTCTATGATGGCGGGAGGCAGTTCACATCTAAGCAACAGCTCTGGGAGGGTATTCTGTCCACATGCAAAACAATTGAAGCAGAAACCATCCCAAAACTGACAAATTCAATGGACGAGAGAGTTCAGAAGCTTCTTTTGAACAAGGGGTCCTATGTGCAAATGTAACATCACCTAGAATAAAGTTTTTACTTGAAAACTGTTTGATTTCATTTTGTAATAAGCTGATAATGCTTATAACTAGTGTTGAGCATTCCGATACCGCAAGTATCGGGTATCGGCCGATACTTGCGGGTATCGGAATTCCGATACCGAGATCCGATACTTTTGTGGTATCGGGTATCGGTATCGAAACAACATTAATGTGTAAAAGAAAGAATTAAAATAAAAAATATTGCTATACTCACCTCTCCGACGCAGCCTGGACCTCACCGAGGCAACCGGCAGCGTTGTTTGCTTAAAATGCGTGCTTTTCCTTCCTTCCGTGACGTCACGGCTTCTGATTGGTCGCTTGCCGCCCATGTGGCCGCGACGCGACCAATCACAGCAAGCCGTGACGTAATTTTCAGGTCCTTCTAGGCATTCAGTATTTTAAAATTACGTTCCGGCTTTGTGATTGGTCGCGTCGCGGTCACATGGGCGACGCGACCAATCACAAGCCATGACGTCACGGGAGGCAGGAGACGCCCGCATTTTAAAATGCGCGCGTGTCCAGCCTCCCGTGACGTCACGGCTTGTGATTGGTCGCGTCGCCCATGTGACCGCAACGTGACCAATCACAAGCCAGAACGTAATTTTAAAATCCTGAAGGACCTGAAATTACGTCACGGCTTGCTGTGATTGGTTGCGTCGCGGCCACATGGGCGACGCGACCAATCACAAGCCGTGACGTCACGGGAGGCTGGACACGCGCGCATTTTAAAATGCGGGCGTCTCCTGCCTCCCGTGACGTCATGGCTTGTGATTGGTCGCGTCGCCCATGTGACCGCGACGCGACCAATCACAAAGCCGGAACGTAATTTTAAAATACTGAAAGCCTAGAAGGACCTGAAAATTACGTCACGGCTTGCTGTGATTGGTCGCGTCGCGGCCACATAGGCGGCAAGCGACCAATCAGAAGCCGTGGCGTCACGGAAGGAAGGAAAAGCGCGCATTTTAAGCAAACAACGCTGCCGGTTCCCTCGGTGAGGTGAGTATAGCAATATTTTTTATTTTAATTCTTTATTTTACACAATAATATGGTTCCCAGGGCCTGAAGGAGAGTTTCCTCTCCTTCAGACCCTGGGAACCATCAGGAATACCGTCCGATACTTGAGTCCCATTGACTTGTATTGGTATCGGGTATCGGTATCGGATTGGATCCGATACTTTGCCGGTATCGGCCGATACTTTCCGATACCGATACTTTCAAGTATCGGACGGTATCGCTCAACACTACTTATAACTTCATAATTGGCCATTTTTTTGTTCAAAATAAAAAAAGGTTGAAAACTCTGCTGTGCATAATAATTTGGAACATGCATTTTGAGTGTTTTTTTTTTTTTAAGATACTGTTTTAATAGGCATTTTTTTCCAATACATTGCAATTATACTAGAATAGTAGATGACTGGAAAATAACAATGACTGCAATTCAGATAGGTAATTTAGAGAAAATATGAGGAAATATTATTTGCATAATAATTTGGAACACAGTGTAGATGAAAACAGGGTCACACTGAGCACATGTGACAGATGTGACAGAGTCTGGAGATGCCATGGAGAGTGATCTGCTGCCTGCAATATCCTTCAGCATGAGCGGTTTAGCAGTGGGTCAGTAATGGTGTGGTGTGGCATTTTTTTGGAGGGCCGCAAAGCCCTCCATGTGCTTGCCAGAGGTAGCCTGACTGCCATTAGGTACCGAGATGAGATCCTCAGACCCCTTGTGAGACCATATGCTGATGCGGTTGGCCCTGGGTTCCTCCTAATGCAGGACAATGACAGACCTCATGCGGCTGGAGTGTGTCAGCAGTTCCTGCAAGATGAAGGCATTGAAGATATGGACTGGCCTGCCATTCTCTAGACCTGAATCCAATTGAACACATCTGGGACATCATGTCTCGCACCATCCACCAACGTCATGTTGCACCACAGACTGTCCAGGAGTTGGCGGATGCTTTAGTCCGGGTCTGGGAGGAGATCCCTCAGAAGACCATCCGCCGCCTCATCAAGAGCATGCCCAGGCAATGTAGGGAGATCATACAGGCACGTGGAGGCCACACACACTACTGAGCATCATTTCATTGTCTTGAGGCATTTCCACTGAAGTTGGGTCAGCCTGTTACTTAATTTTCCACTTTGATTTTGAGCATCATTCCAACTCCAGACCTCCATGGAATATTAGTTGTGATTTACGTTGATCATTTTTAGGATTTATTGTTCTCAACACATTCCACTAAATAGTGAATAAATATTTACAACTGGAATATTTCATTCCGTGATATTATTTTTTTGAGCAGGCTTCTTAAAGGGAACACACCTTGGTTTATTACCAGGATAAGCTGTATTAACTGCTCTAGAAAGATTTTGATGATCACATGACCTTCTAGCAGAACCCTTTGTGACACTTTCGACAATGACTGCATATCTTTATGAATTCAGATTAGATAAAAAAATAAATAATCAATTGGTAGAAGCATTTGTTTTCATTTACAGTTTATTTCAATGACTTTATATGATTGATACCAATATTATGTTATAAAAATTATAAAATATGATGTAAAAATGGAAGACAGGCAGATTAGGTCTCAATAGAATTACCCAGAAGCTCAGAGGACAGTAGTGGATTTCCCTCTGGACTGAGCCGGTATAAGATGCTCTATAAATGTAGCTGGAAAATCAATGGATCTCTGTATACATTGGAAATGAATGTTGTGCTGAGTTATCCTCATCTGCTGTTTATTCATTATCTGTTTCATTATTTTATTTACATATTTATTGACAAATATTTCTAATATTCTAAGACTAATTAAATATTATGACACATGGATGCACAGATAGACAACTCAGCATTAGCTCATGTGAGTCTGATTTTTACATTAATGATGGATGAAAGTTGTATATGTTTGTTTTCTGTTGCTTGGTTAGATGAAGATTACTTATTTTTATTTATCTTGATTTTTTCTTATCCATTTTTAATGTACTTTATTTGCTTTTTTGTTGACATAAAATATGTAGAAAGCCTAAGAAGATAATAAAAAGACCTAGATCACAATCCTAGTAAAAGACTTAAGGGATTTAGTATGTTTAGTATTGATTGCTGGATGGACAAGGAGAAAATGATAATGAAGACAATAATAATTAATAATAATAATAATAATAATAATAATAATAAGATAATGATTTTTATTCTACATTCTCCCAATTTTCTTTGTTAGGATTTTCACAACTATTTTGCTCAATTGTTAACTTTTTTCTTTTTTTTCCAGACTTCATTACCAAATAATGTGACCTCAGTTAGTCTTCTGGGATTTTCAAATCTCCAAAATTTCAAAATCTCGCTTTTCTCATTACTGGTCCTTATTTACTGTGCAACTATTTCAGGGAATTTTCTGATCATTGCTCTATTTCTGCTGAGTAAAACCCTCCAGTCCCCCATGTACTTCTTCATTGCTCAGCTCTCCTTGTGTGACATCCTGCTTACCACAGACATTGTGCCCACCCTTCTTCTCACTGTACTGTATGGGGGAAGCTCGGTGGTCCTTATTGGCTGCATCATGCAGTTTTCTTTTCTTGTTATGTCGGAGTCCTCAGAATGTCTTCTTCTGTCGGTGATGTCCTATGACCATTATTTGGCCATCTGTAACCCTCTCCGGTATAACTCCATCATGAGTCACATGTTTTGTGTGCTATCGGTAACTATCATTTGGTTGGTTGGTCTTACAGTGATGTTGATATATATGATTACTATGTATAATCTGTATTACTGTGGACCACCCGTTATTGACCATTTCTACTGTGACCTAGAGCCTATTCTGCAGCTCTCCTGCTCTGATACATCCATAATCCGTAAACAAACTCTTATTATTGGTGTCTTAAATGTATTTTTCCCTTTTATAGTAATTATTATGTCTTATGTGTATATTGCCATCACCATTCTGAAGATCCCATCCAACACCGGTAGACATAAAGCCTTCTCCACCTGCAGCTCCCACCTCACTGTGGTTTCCATGCTTTATGGGACATTATTCATTGTTTATATGTTTCCAACAAGAGGACAAACCCTGATAATGAGTAAAATCTTATCTCTGATTTATACTGTGCTGACCCCACTGCTCAATCCCATTATTTATACTCTGAGGAACAAGGACTTTAAGAAAACTTTTTATAAACTTAAACTTATCTTGTGTAGAAGATCATAGATTGCCTTCTCCTATGCCCTTTTCTTTCCCTTCTCCTCTACCTTTCCTAACTTTTCCTTCCACATTCTTTTACTCTTGCATTATCCTTGTTTTCTCTGTTGATTCTTCATTGAATATATCTTCTTAATAACTTGTTTAATAGAACAAGTTTTAGATCACTCTGTTATGTTTCATTACTCATCTTATTGACTATAACTAAAATCCCTTTCCCAGAAATTATTAAAAAATCCCCCCAAATAAAAAGAATATAATTGAAGATTGTAGTTTGCGAGCAGCAGGGCCCTCACTCCTCTTGGTATCTGGTAAATTATGTGTTACTCTGATGTAAATGCTACAAGATAAGATGGTGCAAGTGATATAAAAAATATTATTAAATGCTCATAAACCGCTGATAAAAATGTTCTGCTGTTTCCCTGACAGTAGCGTATCGGTAAGGTATAACTATGATCTTCTGAGCTTGGAGCTCACAAGACGGAGATGGAGTATTCTTAGATTTCTTCTAAGAAAACTAATAGAATTTTTTTTCCAAGAAATTGAATTTAGCTCATGGAACATAGTTAAAATAAGAACAAAAACCTTGAGGCTGGAGGAGGAAATATAATTGCACCTCTAATGGTTTTTTTTAAATCTCCAATTGTTAGAAATCACACACATTATTTGAAAGTTGTATCTCTGACAGGCTTTTAAATTAATACTATCGAAATAATGTGGTGAGGGGTTCACATGAGCACATTAGCTTTTTGTCCCGTGGCAACTATAACTATTGCACCCTCTATATTCTGTCGGTTTTGAGTAAGGACCACACAGGTTTTACTTATAAAGTTATAAAATTCTAAAATTACGTTCTTAGTGATCTCTCTAATCAATGAAAATTTCCAAAAACAAAGTTCCTTTTTCTTATTAGAATTTGAGTGTGTAATCATTCCTTAGGACGTGTGTATTAACTCCACTTATTTCTCTAGATCAGCGATTGCCACGGGTAAATACAATACATATTTGTTTGTTAAGGATTGGATTCCTTATGGAAGAAAATGATTTCATTTTGTGATCTAACAGCAACAGTTGGAACTGAGACCTAGAACACTTTTGTGTTCGAAACGCGTACAGTTTAGACAGGCCCTCTCATTCCAGCATACCCGTTTTTTGTATGTCTTACAGCCAATTTTTATTTTAAATGAATACTTTTATAGTTACGTGATTTTATCTTTTGGAGCTGGATTCCCTTTTTTCCCACCTGTGCATGTAGTATATAGCACAGAATATGTGGCCTTCATACAGAGGTGTTAAGTTAAGCCGAAGTCTTTGCTGAGGAAAGGCTGTCATAAATCACGGGAGAAAAAGAAAAAATGCAAACAAAACATTTCAAGAAATTAAATCTATAAATGAAGAACTCAGACAGATGTAAGTCCAGCTCCTGTTTTAAGACTTCCATTTTCTGAGAGCTCACCACCTCTCATGGCAGCATGTTCCACTCATTGACCACCCTCACTGTCAAAATGTTTTTTCTAATATCTAATCTGTATCATCTCTCTTTCAGTTTCATTCCTTTGCTTCTAGTCGTTCCTTGTGCAAATGAGAATAATGATGATCCCTGTACACTGTGACATCCCTTTAGATATTTGTAGACATCTGTTATGTCTCCTCTTAGCCTTCTTTTTTGAAAGCTAAACATTCCCAGATACTTTAACCATTTCTGATAGGACACACTTTGCAGTTCGCTCACCATCCTGGTAGCGCTTCTCTGAATCTCTGAACTTACTCAAGTTTTTCAATGTCTTTTTTAAAATGTGGAGCCCAGAACTTGGACACAGTATTCCAGGTGAATATATATACTTGGCACACTCAAGTGGATGTGATGAAACAGGGTTTTAATGTATTGTGCGATACATACATTAGTCACAACAAATGTTTCGGTCTTTGGAGACAAAAATGAAACAAAATAAATAATAAAGATACCATAAAAAACAAAAGTATATACACAAGACATACAGTTGGGTCATAGTAGAAGAACATACGTAACTCAGTGAGATTTATCCAACAAAATAGACCCAGTGGATTAACAGAGGTGTGATGTGTTCGAGAGTGATAGAAGGCGGTAAAGTAATAATGAAACTTGAACATACTTATTAGAAGTAGGGAATGGGTGTGCAGTTTTTACCCATTAATGGCACTAGCAATCTGGGGTAGGTAAAAAAGCACATAAGGTGGTGATCTAAATATAATTGATGAGGTATGATGGCAAAAGTAGAGAGCCACCTACCAATTAATTGAATAAGCCAGATGCACTTGTGGTCAGGGGCCAGTTGTCGGCCTGTCTGGGGTAAATATATGTACAGTGAGTAACACCTTGTCAAGGGGCTATGAAGAAGGGACCGCATGGTGCACACTTACCAATATGTTGTAGGCAAAGGCGTATGAGTTGACACGGTATCCACTGCAAGTCTGGAGGGTGGTGGTGACGTGTCCGGAGTCCCTATTAGTACCTGGCAGAGTGCGTGCGTGGGTGCAGTACTTGGAGGCCAGAAGGGGCCAACCGGAAGTGACGCGTGCGTGTCAATGGCCGGAAACTAGCGGTACAGTGTGTTCCACCTGCCGAAACAGGAGGATGTGCGTTAACCCCTTCATGACCTTGGGATTTTTCTTTTTTCCGTTTTCGTTTTTCACTCCCCTCCTTCCCAGAGCCATAACTTTTTTATTTTTCCGTCAATTTGGCCATGTGAGGGCTTATTTTTTGTGAGACGAGTTTTACTTTTGATCGACATCATTGCTTTTACCATGTCGTGTACTAGAAAATGGGAAAAAAATTCCAAGTGCAGTGAAATTGCAAAAAAAAGTGCAATCCCACACTGGTTTTTTGCTTGGCTTTTTTGCTACGTTCACTAAATGCTAAAACTGACCTGCCATTATGATTCTCCAGGTCAGTACGAGTTCATAGACACCAAACATGACTAGGTTATTTTTTACCTAAGTGGTGAAAAAAAATTCCAAACTTTGCTAAAAAAAAAAAAAAAAAATTGCACCAATTTCGATACTCGTAGCGTCTCCATTTTTCATGATCTGGGGTCGGTTGAGGGCTTATTTTTTGCATGCCCAGCTGGCGTTTTTAATGATACCATTTCGGTGCAGATACTTTCTTTTGATCGCCCATTATTGCATTTTAATGCAATATTGCGGCGACCAAAAAAACGTAATTCTGGCGCTTTGATTTTTTTTCTCGTTACGCCATTTAGCGATCAGGTTAATGCCTTTTTTTGTTGATAGATCGGGCGATTCTGAACGCGGCGATATCAAATATGTGTAGGTTTGAATTTTTTTTATTGATTTATTTTGATTGGGGTGAAAGGGGGGTGATTTAAACTTTTATGTTTTTTTTATTTTTTTCACATTTTTTGTAACTTTTTTTTCACTTTTGCCATGCTTCAATAGCCTCCAATTTTTTATTTTCCCAAGGGTAAGAGAAGAAATTGGACCCCAAAAAATGTTGTGCAATTTGTCCTGAGTACGCTGATACCCCATATGTGGGTGTAAACCATTGTTTGGGCGCATGGCAGAGCTTGGAAGGGAAGGAGCACCATTTGACTTTTCAATGCAAAATTGACTGGAATTGAGATGGGACGCCATGTTGCGTTTGGAGAGCCCCTGATGTGCCTAAACATTGAAACTCCCTACAAGTGACACCATTTTGGAAAGTAGACCCCCTAAGGAACTTATCTAGATGTGTGGTGAGCACTTTGACCCACCAAGTGCTTCACAGAAGTTTATAATGCAGAGCCGTAAAAATAAAAAATCATATTTTTTCACAAAAATGATCTTTTCGCCCCCAATTTTTTATTTTCCCAAGGGTAAGAGAAGAAATTGGACCCCAAAAAATGTTGTGCAATTTGTCCTGAGTACGCTGATACCCCATATGTGGGTGTAAACCATTGTTTGGGCGCATGGCAGAGCTTGGAAGGGAAGGAGCGCCATTTGACTTTTCAATGCAAAATTGACTGGAATTGAGATGGGACGCCATGTTGCGTTTGGAGAGCCCCTGATGTGCCTAAACATTGAAACTCCCTACAAGTGACACCATTTTGGAAAGTAGACCCCCTAAGGAACTTATCTAGATGTGTGGTGAGCACTTTGACCCACCAAGTGCTTCACAGAAGTTTATAATGCAGAGCCGTAAAAATAAAAAATCATATTTTTTTCACAAAAATGATCTTTTTGCCCCCAATTTTTTATTTTCCCAAGGGTAAGAGAAGAAATTGGACCCCAAAAAATGTTGTGCAATTTGTCCTGAGTACGCTGATACCCCATATGTGGGTGTAAACCATTGTTTGGGCGCATGGCAGAGCTTGGAAGGGAAGGAGCGCCATTTGACTTTTCAATGCAAAATTGACTGGAATTGAGATGGGACGCCATGTTGCGTTTGGAGAGCCCCTGATGTGCCTAAACATTGAAACTCCCTACAAGTGACACCATTTTGGAAAGTAGACCCCCTAAGGAACTTATCTAGATGTGTTTTGAGAGCTTTGAACCCCCAAGTGTTTCACTACAGATTATAACGCAGAGCCGTGAAAATATTTTTTTTTTTTTTTCTCAAAAATGATTTTTTAGCCCCCAGCTTTGTATTTTTACAAGGGTAACAGAATAAATTGGACCCCAAAATTTGTTTTCCAATTTGTCCTGAGTACGCTGATACCCCATATGTGGGGGGGAACCACTGTTTGGGCGCATGACAGAGCTCGGAAGGGAAGGAGCGCCATTTGGAATGCAGACTTAAATGGATTGGTCAGCAGCCGTCACGTTGCATTTGCAGAGCCCCTGATGTACCCAAACAGTACAAACCCCCCACAAGTGACCCCATATTGGAAACTAGACCTCCCAAGGAACTTATCTAGATGTGTTTTGAGAACTTTGAACCCCCAAGTGTTTCACTAAAGTTTATAGCGCAAAGCCGTGAAAATAAAAATTCTTTTTTTTTTTTCACAAAAATGATTTTTTAGCCCCCAGTTTTGTATTTTCACAAGGGTAACAGGATAAATTAGACCCCAAAAGTTGTTGTCCAATTTGTCCTGAGTACGCTGATACCCCATATGTGGGGGGGAACCACTGTTTGGGTGCATGACAGAGCTCGGAAGGGAAGGAGCGCCATTTGGAATGCAGCCTTAAATGGATTGGTCTGCAGGCGTCACGTTGCATTTGCAGAGCCCCTGATGTACCCAAACAGTACAAACCCCCCACAAGTGACCCCATATTGGAAACTAGACCTCCCAAGGAACTTATCTAGATGTGTTGTGAGAACTTTGAACCCCCAAGTGTTTCACTACAGTTTATAACGCAGAGCCGTGAAAATAAAACATCTTTTTTTTCCCACAAAAATGATTTTTAGCCCCCAAAATTTTTATTTTCCTAAGGATAACAAGAGAACTTGGACCCCAGAAGTTGTTGTTCAATTTGTCCCGAGTACGCTGATAACACATATGTTGGGGTAAACCCCTTTTTGGGCGCACGGGAGAGCTCGGAAGGGAAGGAGCACTGTTTTACTTTTTCAACGCAGAATTGGCTGGAATTGAGATTGGACGCCATGTCGCGCTTGTAGAGCCCCTGATGTGCCTGGACAGTGGAAACTCCCCAATTCTACCTGAAACCCTAACCCAAACACACCCCTAACCCTAATCCCAACGGTAACCCTAACCACACCCCTAGCCCTGACACACCCATAATTCTAATCCCAACCCTAATCCAAACGTAAATGTAATCCAAACCCTAACCCTAACTTTAGCCCCAACCCTAACTTTAGCCCCAACCCTAACTTTAGCCCCAACCCTAACTTTACCTCCAACCCTAGCCCTAACCCTAACCCTACCCCTAACCCTAACCCTAAACGTGACTGAAATACGTGGCACTGAAATACGTGGCACTGAAATACGTGGCACTGAAATACGTGGCACTGAAATACGTGGCACTGAAATACGTGATACGTGGCACTTAAATACGTGGCACTGAAACACGTGGCACTGAAATACGTGATACGTGGCACTGAAATACGTGGCACTGAAATACGTGGCACTGAAATACGTGGCACTGAAATACGTGGCACTGAAATACGTGGCACTGAAATATGTGATACGTGGCACTGAAATACGTGGCACTGAAATACGTGGCACTGAAATACGTGGCACTGAAATACGTGGCACTGAAATACGTGGCACTGAAATACGTGGCACTGAAATACGTGATACGTGGCACTGAAATACGTGGCACTGAAATACGTGGCACTGAAATACGTGATACGTGGCACTTAAATACGTGGCACTGAAACACGTGGCACTGAAATACGTGATACATGGCACTGAAATACGTGGCACTGAAATACGTGGCACTGAAATACGTGGCACTGAAATACGTGGCACTGAAATACGTGATACGTGGCACTGAAATACGTGGCACTGAAATACGTGGCACTGAAATACGTGGCACTGAAATACGTGGCACTGAAATACGTGGTACTAAAATATGTGGCACTGAAATACGTGATACGTGGCACTGAAATACGTGATACGTGGCACTGAAATATGTGATACGTGGCACTGAAATACGTGGCACTGAAACACGTGGCACTGAAATACGTGGCACTGAAATACGTGGCACTGAAATACGTGGCACTATGACTGTCAGAAAATGTTCATTAAACGGTTAGGGGTGAGGTTAGGGGTAGAGTTAGGGTTAGGGTTTGGATCCCTTTATCACCTTGATGGTGGTGGGTGGCTTTTCAGTGTGTTTAAATGCATGCGTTTTTAACGCAAACAAACGCATGTGCTTAAAAACGCAAGAAAATACTGCAGGTTGTATTTCTGAAAATGAACGCATGCAGAAAAAAAACGCATGCGTTTGAAAATGCGACCAAACGCGTACAAAAAAACCGCATGCGTTTTCAATGTTAAATATAGGGAAAAAACGCATGCGTTTTTTTGTGCAAAAAACGCTGCAGACAAAAACGCAAGTGTGAAACCAGCGACGCTTTTTATAGCAAAAAAGTTTTTGCGTCTCCACATTTTGAGACCTATAATTTTTCCACATTTTGCTCCACAGAGTCATGTGAGGTCTTGTTTTTTGCGGGACGAGTTGACGTTTTTATTGGTAACATTTTCGGACACGTGACCGTTTTTGATCGCTTTTTATTCCGATTTTTGTGAGGCAGAATGACCAAAAACCAGCTATTCATGAATTTCTTTTGGGGGAGGCGTTTATACCGTTCCGCGTTTGGTAAAATTGATAAAGCAGTTTTATTCTTCGGGTCAGTACGATTACAGCGATATCTCATTTATATCATTTTTTTATGTTTTGGCGCTTTTATACGATAAAAACTAAAATATAGAAAAAATAATTATTTTCGTATCGCTTTATTCTCAGGACTATAACTTTTTTATTTTTTTGCTGATAATGTTGTATGGCGGCTTGTTTTTTGCGGGACAAGATGACGTTTTCAGCGGTACCATGGATATTTATATCAGTCTTTTTGATCGCGTGTTATTCCACTTTTTGTTCGGCGGTATGGTAATAAAGCGTTGTTTTTTGCCTCGTTTTTTTTTTTTTTTCTTACGGTGTTTACTGAAGGGGTTAACTAGTGGGGCAGTTTTATAGGTTGGGTCGTTACGGACGCGGCGATACTAAATATGTGTACTTTTATTGTTTTGTTTTTTTTATTTAGATAAAGAAATGTATTTATGGGAATAATATATATTTTTTTTTTATTATTTATTTAGGATTTTTTTTTTTTTTTTTTTACACATGTGGAAAAATTTTTTTTTAACTTTTTTACTTTGTCCCAGGGGGGGACATCACAGATCATTGATCTGGCAGTGTGCACAGCACTCTGCCAGATCGACGATCTGCTGTGCAGGGCTGCAGGCTTACCAAGCGTCTGCCCTGAGCAGACACTCGGTAAGCCACCTCCCTCCCTGCAGGACCCGGATGCCGCGGCCATCTTGGATCCGGGACCTGCAGCCAGGAAGGAGGTAGGAGACCCTCGCAGCAACGCGATCACATCGCGTTGCTCCGGGGGTCTCAGGGAAGCCCGCAGGGAGCCCCCTCCCTGCGCGATGCTTCCCTATACCGCCGGTACACTGCGATCATGTTTGATCGCGGTGTGCCGGGGGTTAATGTGCCGGGGGCGGTCCGTGACCGCTCCTGGCACATAGTGCCGGATGTCAGCTGCGATATGCAGCTGACACCCGGCCGCGATCGGCCGCGCTCCCCCCGTGAGCGCCGCTGATCGGTGATGACGTACTATCCCGTCGGCGGTCATACGGGCCCACCCCACCTCGACGGGATAGTACGTCAAATGTCGGGAAGGGGTTAAAAAAAGAGGGGGATCGCACAAAATATAAATTAAGATGAAGTGCGATCGCAACCGGTGGTCCAACGTGCAGAGATGGAAAACTGCAGCTAGTATGAACAATGGTGCAACAAGACAGAGTGCTAGTTAGCTCGTACTGAGTTAAATGTCACTCAGTGTATAGCAGTGTATAGCACACAAGGCTGTGTCAATCACACACAGCAACAGAAAATATGCTCTGCAGTAGAACTGTGTCAATCGCACACAGTAGCAGAGCAGGTAAGGTGCTAAACACAAACCCTGTTAACTTCACAGGAGAACACTACCCTCACTGGGTCAAGGGAACAACAGGTAGAGGGCTCAAACACAGCATGCGCACACACAAGAACTCCTCTCCGGAGGTGCTGGAATTCTTAAAGGTTATACATCTGCCTTGAATTCACTGAAACTCCTCTTTGAAGGTGCCGGAATTCTAAAGTCTATATGCCTGCCCTGAGCACATGCAGACAAGTCCACACTACCTTTAGGTTCCACACTCTCATAAACATAAACGATCTTAGCGCACCGACGGGTGCACCAAGATCCTTTTATAGACTGTGCCAATCAGACAGGACCTTGCTTGGGTGCCAATCCGGAGCCGGCACACAACCTGGGGCAGCTGACGACTGACCACCAATGAGAGGTCACAACCTCATGAGCATGCGAGTGAATCCTGGACTTAGTTGCTTGGTTTTGAGTGTGTGATAATTTCCTTTCACCTCCTACTTTGGTTTTACCTCATCCTCCACTCGCTGGTGCATTCCTCTGTTGTTTGGGTGAGTATATTTATATGATTGTTATTTTTTTGTTACCACTGTTCATATTACCTTGCTAGTCTGCTTGGTGTATTACGGTACACTACTAATACTCTCTTCACTGGGAGAGGGAAGGGTTCAGACTGAGGCTGGATTCTGGAGCTATGGCAATTTACGGGGCCCCGGCGTCTTGACCATCAGAAATTATCCGGGGAAAAGGGTGAGCTAGCACACCCCTAGCATTAGGGAGAGGGAAGGATCCCCTGTGCCTGGGACACCCGACAATAGAGTTGTGACATTGTTTTAGGCTGAGAAGTGGCACTAGGTCACATTAAATGCTTGAATGTCCATCACATCGCACTGGGTTAATGTGGTGGATGCAGGGTCCACAGCGGACAGCCACAGTGGGACAGTTCTGCCTAGCCCACGGTCTAGGAAACAGTTGTTTGTAGGAGTTTGCCACCCCCCCTCCTCCTCCTCCTCCACCTCCAGAAGTGAAAGCTCATCCACAGAGTGCAGTTGCACGACCACTCCATCTGCAGCTGCCAGTGTTGCACACGAGGTGTCCCATTATCAAACAGCTAGTGGTAAGCGTCGGCAGGCTGTGTTACAAATGAAGTGTTTGGGCGACAACAGACACACCGCGGAAGTACTGGCCGAGTACTTGCAGCAACACACTCAGTCATGGCTGGGCAGTGTATATCTTGAGGCAGGCAAGGTAGTCAGTGATAACGGAAGGAATTTTATGGCTGCCATAGCCTTTCAAAACTGAAACACATACCTTGCCTGGCTCACACCTTGAACCTGGTGGTGCAGTGCTTCCTGAAAAATTATCCAGGGTTACCAGCTCTGCTCCTGAAGGTGCAAAGACTTTGCTCACACATCCGCCGGTCGCCCGTACACTCCAACCATATGCTGAACCATCAGCGATCGCTGAATCTTCCCCAGCACCGCCTAATAATCAACGTTGCAACAAGGTGGAACTCCACACTGTACATGCTTCAGAGGCTGTGCGAACAGAGGTGTGCTGTAATTCATTTGTGGGAGGATACAAATACACGGCCAGGCACATGGATGGCAGACATGGAGTTGTCTAGTGTGCAGTGGTCGAAGCTGCAAGACCTGTGTCAAGTTCTTCAGTGTTTTGAGGAATGCACATGGCTGGAAAGTGCAGACCATGCCATCATAAGCATGAGCATCCCACTAATGCGTCTGCTGATGCAAAGCTTGATGCACATTAAGGAGCAGCCTTGATGACAGTCAGCCATTGTCAGCTCAGGGAACTCTCCTGGACGAGGTGGCGGATGAAGAGGAGGAGGAGGATGATGGGGATGAATATTTTTGGGAGGAGAATGCTTCTCAGGGGGCAATAGAAACTGGTGGCGTTGCAAGGTCAGGTACAGGGTTTTTGCGGGACACAAGTGATGTTGATTTGCAAGAAAGTGCTCCTCAACCCAGCACAAGCAGTGAATTGACACCTGGAACATTGGCCCACATGGCTGAGTATGCCTTGCGTATCCTAAAAAGGGACCCCCGCATTATCAAAATGACGACCGATGATGATTAATGGTTGGCCTGCCTCCTGGATCCACGATATAAAGGAAAATTACAAAATATCATGCCACATGAGAACCTTGAGCAAATATTGGCTACCAAACAAGCAACTCTTGTAGACCATTTAGTTCAGGCATTCCCAGCACACAGCGGCGGTGATGGTTCTCACACGAGCCATAGTGGGCAACATGGCAGAGGTGTTAGAGGTGCACAAATCTGAAGTGGCTTTGGACAGAGGGGTTTTATGACCAGGTTGTGGAGTGATTTCGCAATGACCGCTGACACGACAGGTACTGCTGCATCGATTCAAAGTGACAGGAGACAGCATTTTTCCAGTATGGTTACGAACTATTGTTCCACCCTTATCGATGTTCTCCCTCACAGGTCACTCCCCTTTGATTACTGGGCATCTAAAATAGACACCTGGCCTGAATTGGCAGAATATGCATTACAGGAGCTCGCATGCCCTGTTGCTAGTGTGCTATCAGAAAGAGTCTTCAGTGCTGCTGGTTCAATACTGACCGAAAAAAGGACACGTCTGGCTACCCAAAATGTTAATGATCTAACCTTCATTAAAATGAACCAATCATGGATTTCAAATTATTTGGCCCCACCTTCCCCTGCTGACACGTAGCTTGCCTGAAAAATGTCTTGCTTTTGGCCTCCTCTTACTGACTTCTCCAATTCCTCCATTTGCAGCTGCTGAATATCCACCATAGGCCATTTTTATACCTCCTTAAATGGGCTGACTCCCCCCACAGGGCAGTGGTCACCACCTGGCGCAAGAACCCGTGCGAGTGCCGTTTGCCTGGACAGGTGGGTGTGCCAACTGTTTGGCGACGGCACTGGCACAGGGTCCCTCATAGTACAATGAAGTGTCTCTGACGGTGGTGTTGCACAACCAACGTCAGACACACCATCGTAATATGAGGGGCCCTGTGCCAGTACCGCCGCCCACGAGAGAGTGTTCCCCACAGCTCGAACAGTGCTCTACCACTTGCAATACTTACCTCTCCCAGCTCCACCACTGTGTAGTCTGTGCTGTTAAATCCTTCAATGGCACTGCCAATACAAATTTGTTGAAATGATAGATGGGATAGTTAAAATATACCGGGGCCCTGGCCTCCATTTAGACCAGTTAATACTTTGCGCCTACTACCACTGTCTGCTACTCAGCAGAGGAGCCCACCCCTGTACCTAGCTATGCCACCTGTTTATTTATGAAAAAAATTTTGGCAGACATTTAGCCTTCTTTATTATTAAGGCCTACTAACTGTGTCTGCCCCTCCTTACAGTTGTCCTCTACAGAACAAAGCAATGCCGCCTGGTTAGTCCTGTTACCAATTTTTAACTGCATTTAGCCTACTTATTTGGGCCTACTCACTGTGTCAGCCTCTCATTACAGTTGTCCTCCGCTGATCAAAGCAATGCCACCAGTTTAGTCCTGTTATCAATTTTGAACTGCATTTAGCCTACTTACTTATTTGGGCCTACTCACTGTGTCAGCCACTCCTTACAGTTGTCCTCCGCTGAACAAAGCAATGCCTCCAGTTTAGTCCTGTTATCAATTTTGAACTGCATTTAGCCTACTTACTTATTTGGGCCTACTCACTGTGTCAGCCACTCCTTACAGTTATCCTCCGCTGAACAAAGCAAAGCCGACAAGTTTAGTCCTTAGGAAGGAGTGCGTTACACTCCGAAACGCGTCGGTTTGCTTTTTGCCCTAGTGAGACTCCGTAGGCCTGTGATGTCACACGCTGCCTGGCAGCGCCGGCCATTCTTTCCAGTTCAACAAGGATCGTCTCCGGCCGGGACGGTTCCTGGCTCTGTACTGTGTACTGGCACCCGGTCCTCCATCTGGACAATTGCTAATCGGTGTGCCCACCTGTCCACCACCGCTTTGAGGACCACCCTAACCAACAGACCCCTGCCCATTA
This sequence comes from Ranitomeya variabilis, assembly GCF_051348905.1. NCBI lineage: Eukaryota > Metazoa > Chordata > Amphibia > Anura > Dendrobatidae > Ranitomeya > Ranitomeya variabilis. The sequence goes on along the minus strand of NC_135236.1, from coordinate 22,675,199 downwards.
GGGTTGAGCGACTTTCATTTTTTTAAGATCGAGTAGGGTTTTGGGAAACCCGATTTTGTCCAGAGTCGAGTCGAGTGCAGTCGGCCGATTATCGCTAAAAGTCGGGGATCGACCGAAACACGAAACCCAATGCAAGTCAATGGGGAAGCATAGTCGGCAGTGAGTGGAGGCCAGGAAAACACCTACAGTGCCCATTTTAATGCCAAAAACATCCATTCTTGTTTCTGAAGCTTGCCAATCTTAATTAACTGTATAATAATAGTTGGGCATAGGGAATTGGGTGAAAGTTGTGGGGGGAGTAGGGCTGGCTCAAGTTTTTCGTGGGCCCAGGAAATGCGGACTACGTCACGGCGGTGTTGCAGGGAAAGGTAAGTATTTAAAAGTTGCAAGTGCTGTGATCCTGAGCAAGCAGGGGGGGGGCCCACTCGTTCGCATTGCCACTGGCACAGGGCCCCTCAAAGTACGGCGGTGTGTTTGCATGGCGGGGGCGCCTCCCACCAGCAGCGACACTTTTGCGTACTCTGAGGGGCCCTGTGCCAGTGACGTCGCCAACGAGTATGCCCCCCCACCTGATGAAGGAACCTGCACTTTCATCTGCACCTTCCTCTTTGTCCCTGTGTAAGGTGGTATAACATGCGGGAAGGGGAACCTTACTTTCAGCAGGGACAGATTCTGGCTGTGTAGAGTACAAGGGGAATGTAGTGGTCTAGGTCAATGTACCAGCAGACTCATTTAGCAGTGGCTGGGCAATGGGCAGGATGAGGAGGAAACAGATATAGGGCCAAAGAATAAAGTAGGCTACATGCAGTTCAAAATTGGTAACAGGACTAAACAGGCGGCATTGCTTTGTTCAGTGGAGTAGCAAACCCAAGAGCAGCAGACACTGTTTCAAGGGCCTAACCACACTAGTAGGCCAAATGCAGTTTAATATCTGATAGTATAGGGCGAAAGCCAGAATGTGGAAGCTCAGCTTTGTTCAGTTGAGGACAACACCAGGGAGGGGCAGACACCTTTAGTAGGCCGGAAAAGCCTATTGCATTTTTTAAAATGGTAATTTGGAGCAGAAGGTTGAAGCTCAGCTTTATTTACTTGAGGGCAACACCAGGGAGGGGCAGAAGCCGTTAGTAGGCCCTAACCACCATTTTTTTTTTTTAAACCACATAATGAGAGCCGGAAGGTTGAAGCTCAGCTTTATTTAGTTGAGGACAACACCAGGGAGGGGCACACAGACAGACACCTTTAGTAGGCCTGAAAAGCCTATTGCATTTTTCAAAATGGTAATTTGGAGCAGAAGGTTGAAGCTCAGCTTTATTTAGTTGAGGGCAACACCAGGGAGGGGCAGAAGCCGTTAGTAGGCCCTAACCACCATTTTTTTTTTAAAACCACATAATGAGAGCCGGAAGGTTGAAGCTCAGCTTTATTTAGTTGAGGACAACACCAGGGAGGGGCAGAAGCCGTTAGTAGGCCCTAACCACCATTTTTTTTTTTTAAACCACATAATGAGAGCCGGAAGGTTGAAGCTCAGCTTTATTTAGTTGAGGACAACACCAGGGAGGGGCACACAGACAGACACCTTTAGTAGGCCTGAAAAGCCTATTGCATTTTTTAAAATGGTAATTTGGAGCAGAAGGTTGAAGCTCAGCTTTATTTAGTTGAGGGCAACACCAGGGAGGGGCAGAAGCCGTTAGTAGGCCCTAACCACCATTTTTTTTTTTTAAACCACATAATGAGAGCCGGAAGGTTGAAGCTCAGCTTTATTTAGTTGAGGGCAACACCAGGGAGGGGCAGAAGCCGTTAGTAGGCCCTAACCACCATTTTTTTTTTTTAAACCACATAATGAGAGCCGGAAGGTTGAAGCTCAGCTTTATTTAGTTGAGGGCAACACCAGGGAGGGGCAGAAGCCGTTAGTAGGCCCTAACCAAAGTTGAAGGCCAAATGCAGTTTAATTTCTGATACTATAGGCCGAAAGCCAGAAGGTGGAAGTTCCGATTTAGACAGTGGAGGACAATTTGAATTAGGGACTGCAGACAGACTTAGTAGGCTGTCCCCTGTGGACCATGCATCCACCACATTAACCCATTGCGCCGTAATGGACACGTAATCTTCCGTGGCCATGCCTACAGGTCCATGCGTCTGTTGTCAGGTGCACCTTTGTACTCACAGATTGCCAGAGTGCATGGACAATGCGGTCTTCTACATGCTGGTGGAGGGTTGGGATGGCTTTTCTCGCAAAAGAAGTGTCGACTGGTTAGCTTGTAGCGTGGTACAGCGTAGTCCATCATGGCCTTATTAATAGTAAATAAAATATATAACTAGGCTCTATGAACTTTTAAATAGGTTCCAGGGGTACACGGGCAGCATTGGTGTGGTCAGTGGAGGAGTATTGCAAGTAGGGGCTGCAGACAGGCTATCAAAGGCCTAAAATAACAAACAGTAGGCAGTCATGGCAGTTTTACATCGGTTACATGGATACACAGGCAGGCACTCCAGGCAGCATTGTGGTCAGTGGAGGAGTATTGCAAGTAGGGGCCGCAGACAGGCTATCAAAGGCCTAAAATAACAAACAATAGGCTCATGGCAGTTTTACAGCGGTTACATGGATACACGGGCAGGCAGCTTGGTGGTCAGTGGAGGAGTATTTAAAGTAGGGACCGCAGACAGGCTTCAAAGGCCTAACATAAGAAAATGGGCTGGCTGTAGGCACTTTATAATTGGTTCCAGGGGTACACGGGCAGCAGTGGTCTGGTCAGTGGAGGAGTATTTAAAGTAGGGACCGCAGACAGGCTATCAAAGGCCTAACATAACAAACAATAGGCTCATGGCAGTTTCACAGCGGTTACATGGATACACGGGCAGGCAGCTTGGTGGTCAGTGGAGGAGTATTGCAAGTAGGGGCTGCAGACAGGCTATCAAAGGCCTAAAATAACAAACAGTAGGCAGTCATGGCAGTTTTACATCGGTTACATGGATACACAGGCAGGCACTCCAGGCAGCATTGTGGTCAGTGGAGGAGTATTGCAAGTAGGGGCCGCAGACAGGCTATCAAAGGCCTAAAATAACAAACAATAGGCTCATGGCAGTTTTACAGCGGTTACATGGATACACGGGCAGGCAGCTTGGTGGTCAGTGGAGGAGTATTTAAAGTAGGGACCGCAGACAGGCTTCAAAGGCCTAACATAAGAAAATGGGCTGGCTGTAGGCACTTTATAATTGGTTCCAGGGGTACACGGGCAGCAGTGGTCTGGTCAGTGGAGGAGTATTTAAAGTAGGGACCGCAGACAGGCTATCAAAGGCCTAACATAACAAACAATAGGCTCATGGCAGTTTCACAGCGGTTACATGGATACACGGGCAGGCAGCTTGGTGGTCAGTGGAGGAGTATTGCAAGTAGGGGCTGCAGACAGGCTATCAAAGGCCTAAAATAACAAACAGTAGGCAGTCATGGCAGTTTTACATCGGTTACATGGATACACAGGCAGGCACTCCAGGCAGCATTGTGGTCAGTGGAGGAGTATTGCAAGTAGGGGCCGCAGACAGGCTATCAAAGGCCTAAAATAACAAACAATAGGCTCATGGCAGTTTTACAGCGGTTACATGGATACACGGGCAGGCAGCTTGGTGGTCAGTGGAGGAGTATTTAAAGTAGGGACCGCAGACAGGCTTCAAAGGCCTAACATAAGAAAATGGGCTGGCTGTAGGCACTTTATAATTGGTTCCAGGGGTACACGGGCAGCAGTGGTCTGGTCAGTGGAGGAGTATTTAAAGTAGGGACCGCAGACAGGCTATCAAAGGCCTAACATAACAAACAATAGGCTCATGGCAGTTTCACAGCGGTTACATGGATACACGGGCAGGCAGCTTGGTGGTCAGTGGAGGAGTATTGCAAGTAGGGGCTGCAGACAGGCTATCAAAGGCCTAAAATAACAAACAGTAGGCAGTCATGGCAGTTTTACATCGGTTACATGGATACACAGGCAGGCACTCCAGGCAGCATTGTGGTCAGTGGAGGAGTATTGCAAGTAGGGACCGCAGACAGGCTTCAAAGGCCTAACATAAAAAAATGGGCTGGCTGTAGGCACTTTATAATTGGTTCCAGGGGTACACGGGCAGCAGTGGTCTGGTCAGTGGAGGAGTATTTAAAGTAGGGACCGCAGACAGGCTATCAAAGGCCTAAAATAACAAACAATAGGCTCATGGCAGTTTCACAGCGGTTACATGGATACACGGGCAGGCAGCTTGGTGGTCAGTGGAGGAGTATTGCAAGTAGGGGCCGCAGACAGGCTATCAAAGGCCTAAAATAACAAACAATAGGCTCATGGCAGTTTTACAGCGGTTACATGGATACACAGGCAGCTTGGTGGTGAGTGGAGGAGTAGTGCAAGGAGTGTCTGTCCCAGTACTCCCAAAATATAAATAGATGTTAATGTCTCGCAAAACAACCAAAACAAAAAAAAAAGGTGGCATACTTAGGTACAGGGGTGGGCTCATCTACTGAGTTTCTGACATAGTAATTTGGCAGTAACTATTTAATGGTGCCAATATAGGACACAGACACAGACTACTTTAAGTTGCATCATAGATGTCTACAAATTTGTATTGTCAGTGCCAGACATTGAATGATGTCAGCGAATAGACTAAAGATTGGTGGAGCTGTGCGACATAATTTTGCACGTGGTAGAGCACATTTTGAGCTGGGGTAGGGGGGAACTCTCTTGAGGCCGGCGGGACCGCCCCAGGGCCCCTCATGTTACAACGGTGTGTCTGACGTTGGGTGCGCACCACCACCGCCAGAGACACTACATTGTACTATGAGGGACCCAGTAGCAATGCCGTCAACCAAAAGCGAGCACACCCACCTCTTCAGACAAACAGCAGTCTCACGGGTGCTTGCGCCAAGTCGCGATACCACGGCCCCGTGTGGGGAGTTTTGCCATTTAGGGAGGTGTAAACATGTCGTATGCTGTACAATCAGCTGCAGCAAATTAGACATTAGAAAAGTAATTCACAGGCAAGAGCTTTTCATAGGAAAGCTAGGTGTCGGCCGGGCAAGGTGGGGCAAAAGATTTCGAAATCCAGTTGTGGTTCATTTTAATGAATGTTAGATCGTCAACATTTTGGGTAGCCAGACGAGTCCTTTTTTCGGTTAATATTGAACCTGCAGCACTGAATACTCTTTCTGATAGGACACTTGCTGCCGGGCAAGCAAGCTCCTGCAATGCATATTCTGCCAATTCTGGCCAGGTGTCTAATTTGGAGGCCCAGTAATCAAATGGGAATGACGGTTGAGGGAGAACATCGATAAGGGATGAAAAATAGTTAGTAACCATACTGGACAAATGTTGTCTCCTGTCACTTTCAATTGATGCAGCAGTACCTGTCCTGTCTGCGGTCATAGCAAAATCACTCCACAACCTGGTCAGAAAACCCCTCTGTCCAATGCCACTTCTGATGTGTGCACCCCTAACACTCCTAGTCTGCTGCCCCCTGGAGCTCGTGTGAGAACGATCACGTGCGCTGTGTGCTGGGAATGCCTGAAGCAAACGGTCAACAAGAGTTGATTGTTTGGTTGCTAATATTAGTTCCAAGTTCTCATGTGGCATAATATTTTGCAATTTGCCTTTATAGCGTGGATCAAGGAGGCAGGCCAACCAGTAATCGTCATCGTTCATCATTTTCGTAATGCGTGTGTCCCTTTTTAGGATACGTAAGGCATAATCCGCCATGTGGGCCAAAGTTCCAGTTGTCAAATCTCCGGTTGTGATTGGTTGAGGGGCAGTTGCAGGCAAATCTACGTCACTTGTGTCCCTCAAAAAACCAGAACCCGGCCGTGACACGCAACCAAATTCCTGTGCCCCCGGGAAAGGTTCGGCATTAAAAATATACTCATCCCCATCATCCTCCTCGTCCTCCACCTCCTCTTCGCCCGCTACCTCGTCCTGTACACTGCCCTGACCAGACAATGGCTGACTGTCATCAAGGCTTTCCTCTTCCTCTGGTGCAGACGCCTGCTCCTTTATGTGCGTCAAACTTTGCATCAGCAGACGCATTAGGGGGATGCTCATGCTTATTACGGCGTTGTCTGCACTAACCAGCCGTGTGCATTCCTCAAAGCACTGAAGGACTTGACACATGTCTTGTATCTTAGACCACTGCACACCTGACAACTCCATGTCTGCCATCCTACTGCCTGCCCGTGTATCCTCCCACAAATAAATAACAGCACGCCTCTGTTCGCACAGTCTCTGAAGCATGTGCAGTGTTGAGTTCCACCTTGTTGCAACGTCTATGATTAGGCGATGCTGGGGAAGGTTCAAAGACCGCTGATAGGTCTGCATACGGCTGGCGTGTACAGGCGAACGTCGGATATGTGAGCAAAGTGCACGCACTTTGAGGAGCAGGTCGGAGAACCCAGGATAAGTTTTCAATAAGCACTGCACCACCAGGTTTAAGGTGTGAGCCAGGCAAGGAATGTGTTTCAGTTGGGAAAGGGAGATGGCAGCCATGAAATTCCTTCCGTTATCACTCACTACCTTGCCTGCCTCAAGATCTACTGTGCCCAGCCACGACTGCGTTTCTTGTTGCAAGAACTCGGACAGAACTTCCGCGGTGTGTCTATTGTCGCCCAAGCACTTCATAGCCAATACAGCCTGCTGACGCTTGGCAGTAGCTGGCCCATAATGGGACAACTGGTGTGCAACAGTGTCATCTGCCGATGGAGTGGTTGGCAGACTGCGTTCTGTGGAAGAGCTGTAGCTTCTGCAGGAGGACGAGGAGGAGGAGGAGGAGGGGGTGCGAACGCCTACAGCCAACTGTTTCCTAGACCGTGGGCTAGGCACAACTGTCCCTAAATTGATGTCGCCTGTGGACCCTGCATCCACCACATTCACCCAGTGTGCCGTGATGGACACATAACGTCCCTGGCCATGCCTACTGGTCCATGCATCTGTAGTCAGGTGCACCTTTGTACTCACAGATTGCCTGAGTGCATGGACGATGCGCTGTTTAACATGCTGGTGCAGGGCTGGGATGGCTTTTCTGGAAAAAAAGTGTCGACTGGGTAGCTCGTATCGTGGTTCAGCGTACTCCATCAGGGCTTTGAAAGCTTCGCTTTCAACTAACCGGTAGGGCATCATCTCTAACGAGATTAGTCTAGCTATGTGGGCGTTAAAACCCTGTGTACGCGGATGCGAGGATAAGTACTTCCTTTTTCTAACCAGAGTCTCATGTAGGGTGAGCTGGACTGGAGAGCTGGAGATCGTGGAACTTTCGGGTGTGCCGGTGTACATGGCAGACTGAGAGACGGTTGGAGACGGTATTGTTTCCGCCGGTGCCCTAGATGCAATATTTCCTCCTACAAAACTGGTGATTCCCTGACCCTGACTGCTTTTGGCTGGCAAAGAAACCTGCACAGATACTGCCTGTGGTGCGGAAAATGGTGGCCTTACAGTGACGGAAGGGATGTTGCGTTGCTGACTAGCTTCATTGGCCGAGGGTGCTACAACCTTGAGGGACGTTTGGTAGTTAGTCCAGGCTTGAAAATGCATGGTGGTTAAGTGTCTATGCATGCAACTAGTATTTAGACTTTTCAGATTCTGACCTCTGCTTAAGCTAGTTGAACATTTTTGACAGATGACTTTGCGCTGATCAGTTGGATGTTGTTTAAAAAAATGCCAGACTGCACTCTTCCTAGACTCGGATCCCTTTTCAGGGATTGCAGACTGAGCTTTAACCGGATGGCAACGCTGTGCTCCAACAGGTTTTGGCTTTGACACGCGTTTTGGGCCAGATACGGGCCCGGCAGATGTAACCTGTTGCGATGTTGATGCCTGCTGCGGCCCCTCCTCCACCTCCGCTTCTGAACTACTGCCGCCTGCACCCTGTTCCCCCAATGGCTGCCAATCGGGGTCAATAACTGGGTCATCTATTACCTCCTCTTCGAGCTCGTGTGCAACTTCGTCTGTGTCACTGTGTCGGTCGGTGGTATAGCGTTCGTGGCGGGGCAACATAGTCTCATCAGGGTCTGATTGTGGATCTGTACCCTGAGAGGGCAATGTGGTGGTCTGAGTCAAAGGAGCAGCATAGTACTCTGGCTGTGGCTGTGCATCAGTGCACTCCATGTCAGAATATACTTGTAATGGGCATGGCCTGTTAAATGTTTCACTTTCTAAGCCAGGGACGGTATGTGTAAAGAGCTCCATGGAGTGACCCGTTGTGTCGCCTGCTGCATCCTTCTCTCTTGTTGTAGTTTTTGCTGAGGAGGACAAGGAAGCGACTTGTCCCTGACCGTGAACATCCACAAGCGACGCGCTGCTTTTACATTTACCAGTTTCGGAAGAGGAGGCAAAAGAGCTAGAGGCTGAGTCTGCAATGTAAGCCAAAACTTGCTGTTGCTGCTCCGCCTTTAAAAGCGGTTTTCCTACTCCCAGAAAAGAGAGCGTTCGAGGCCTTGTGTAGCCTGACGACGAAACTGGCTCCACAGCTCCAGACTTAGGTGGAATATTTTTATCCCCACGACCACCTGATGCTCCTCTACCACTACCATCATTACCAGCTGACAATGAACGCCCACGACGACCTCTTGCACCAGACTTCCTCATTGTTTTAAAATCTTAACCAAAGTAACTTTATTTGTTGCTGTCAAACAACTTACACGGTGAGCTATAACTTCAGTATGATTTCAATATCCCTTAACAGGTTGGTGAGACCACAAGGAAAATCAGGCACAATGTTACACACTCTGTTTTCTGTGGCACAAAATCACAGAGATGACACACACGCAGGACTGTCACTCAAGCACTAATGTCAATATTAATCTCCCACCTAATTTATTTTTTTTTTTTTCTCAGGGAGACTTTAGAAACCAAATAATATTAAAAAAAAAAAAAAAAAAGGCTTTCTATGGCCCACAATTAGAGAGAGAGAGGTGGCACACCCAGGAGTCAAGACTGGCACACAAGCTGAGAGGGCAATATTACTCTCCCACTGTTTTTTTATGTATTTTTTGTTTTTTCAGGGAGACTTTAGAAACCCAATAATATTTTAAAAAAAAAATAAATAGGCTTTCTATGGCCCACTGAATGAGAGGGAGAGAGGTGGCACACCCAGGAGTCAAGACTGGCACACAAGCTGAAAGGGCAATATTACTCTCCCACTGTTTTTTTAGGTTTTTTTTTTTTTTTCAGGGAGACTTTAGAAACCCAATAATATTTTAAAAAAAAAATAAATAGGCTTTCTATGGCCCACTGAATGAAAGGGAGAGAGGTGGCACACCCAGGAGTCAAGACTGGCACACAAGCTGAAAGGGCAATATTACTCTCCCACTGTTTTTTTATGTATTTTTTGTTTTTTCAGGGAGACTTTAGAAACCCAATAATATTTAAAAAAAAAAATAAATAGGCTTTCTATGGCCCACTGAATGAGAGGGAGAGAGGTGGCACACCCAGGAGTCAAGACTGGCACACAAGCTGAAAGGGCAATATTACTCTCCCACTGTTTTTTTAGGTTTTTTTTTTTTTTTCAGGGAGACTTTAGAAACCCAATAATATTTAAAAAAAAAAATAAATAGGCTTTCTATGGCCCACTGAATGAAAGGGAGAGAGGTGGCACACCCAGGAGTCAAGACTGGCACACAAGCTGAAAGGGCAATATTACTCTCCCACTGTTTTTTTATGTATTTTTTGTTTTTTCAGGGAGACTTTAGAAACCCAATAATATTTAAAAAAAAAAATAAATAGGCTTTCTATGGCCCACTGAATGAGAGGGAGAGAGGTGGCACACCCAGGAGTCAAGACTGGCACACAAGCTGAAAGGGCAATATTACTCTCCCACTGTTTTTTTAGGTTTTTTTTTTTTTTTCAGGGAGACTTTAGAAACCAAATAATATAAAAAAAAAAAAAAAAAAAAAATAGGCTTGCTATAGCCCACTGAATGAGAGATAGCACACACAGCAGTGGCACACAAGCCCTGACTGAGGCCAATATTTTTCTCCCACTGATTGATGTAGTGTTTTTGTGTTGAGGTAGAATTTAGAACACAAATCACGGAAAAAATAAATAGGCTTTCTATGGCCCACTGAATGAAAGGGAGAGAGGTGGCACACCCAGGAGTCAAGACTGGCACACAAGCTGAAAGGGCAATATTACTCTCCCACTGTTTTTTTATGTATTTTTTGTTTTTTCAGGGAGACTTTAGAAACCCAATAATATTTAAAAAAAAAAATAAATAGGCTTTCTATGGCCCACTGAATGAGAGGGAGAGAGGTGGCACACCCAGGAGTCAAGACTGGCACACAAGCTGAAAGGGCAATATTACTCTCCCACTGTTTTTTTAGGTTTTTTTTTTTTTTTTCAGGGAGACTTTAGAAACCCAATAATATTTTAAAAAAAAAATAAATAGGCTTTCTATGGCCCACTGAATGAGAGGGAGAGAGGTGGCACACCCAGGAGTCAAGACTGGCACACAAGCTGAAAGGGCAATATTACTCTCCCACTGTTTTTTTAGGTTTTTTTTTTTTTTTCAGGGAGACTTTAGAAACCCAATAATATTTAAAAAAAAAAATAAATAGGCTTTCTATGGCCCACTGAATGAAAGGGAGAGAGGTGGCACACCCAGGAGTCAAGACTGGCACACAAGCTGAAAGGGCAATATTACTCTCCCACTGTTTTTTTATGTATTTTTTGTTTTTTCAGGGAGACTTTAGAAACCCAATAATATTTTTAAAAAAAAATAAATAGGCTTTCTATGGCCCGCTGAATGAGAGGGAGAGAGGTGGCACACCCAGGAGTCAAGACTGGCACACAAGCTGAAAGGGCAATATTATTCTCCCACTGTTTTTTTAGGTTTTTTTTTTTTTTTCAGGGAGAATTAGAAACCAAATAATATTAAAAAAAAAAAATAAATAGGCTTTCTATGGCCCACTGAATGAGAGGGAGAGAGGTGGCACACCCAGGAGTCAAGACTGGCACACAAGCTGAAAGGGCAATATTACTCTCCCACTGTTTTTTTAGGTTTTTTTTTTTTTTTCAGGGAGACTTTAGAAACCAAATAATATTAAAAAAAAAAAAAAAAAAAAAAAAAATAGGCTTGCTATAGCCCACTGAATGAGAGATAGCACACACAGCAGTGGCACACAAGCCCTGACTGAGGCCAATATTTTTCTCCCACTGATTGATGTAGTGTTTTTGTGTTGAGGTAGAATTTAGAACACAAATCACGGAAAAAATAAATAGGCTTTCTATGGCCCACTGAATGAAAGGGAGAGAGGTGGCACACCCAGGAGTCAAGACTGGCACACAAGCTGAAAGGGCAATATTACTCTCCCACTGTTTTTTTATGTATTTTTTGTTTTTTCAGGGAGACTTTAGAAACCCAATAATATTTTTTAAAAAAAATAAATAGGCTTTCTATGGCCCACTGAATGAGAGGGAGAGAGGTGGCACACCCAGGAGTCAAGACTGGCACACAAGCTGAAAGGGCAATATTACTCTCCCACTGTTTTTTTAGGTTTTTTTTTTTTTTCAGGGAGACTTTAGAAACCAAATAATATTAAAAAAAAAAAAAAAAAATAGGCTTGCTATAGCCCACTGAATGAGAGATAGCACACACAGCAGTGGCACACAAGCCCTGACTGAGGCCAATATTTTTCTCCCACTGATTGATGTAGTGTTTTTGTGTTGAGGTAGATTTTAGAACACAAATCACGGAAAAAATAAATAGGCTTTCTATGGCCCACTCAGTGAGAGATGGCACACACAGGGATGGCACTGTAGCAGAAATGCCAATCTTAATCTCCCACAAAAAAAAAAAAAAAAAAAAAAAAAAACTGTCCTACAATTACTATCTCCCTGCAGTAATGTAAGCCAGGTATGGCAGGCAGCAATAGGAGTGGACTGATGCACAAATTAAATAAAAAGTGTGGACAAACAAAAAAGATAGCTGTGCAGAAAGGAAGGAACAAGAGGATATGTGCTTTGAAAAAAGCAGTTGGTTTCCACAGTGGCGTACACACAGCAATACAGCTATCACGGAGCCTTCTAGGGCAGCCCAATGAGCTACAGCGCTGAGGGGAAAAAAAAAAAAAAATAGCTTCCACAGTCCCTGCACACCGAAGGTGGTGTTGGACAGTGGAAATCGCTGCAGCACAAGCGGTTTGGTGGTTAGTGGACCCTGCCTAACGCTCTCCCTGCTTCTGACGAAGCGGCAGCAACCTCTCCCTAAGCTCAGATCAGCAGCAGTAAGATGGCGGTCGGCGGGAACGCCCCTTTATAGCCCCTGTGACGCCGCAGACAGCAAGCCAATCACTGCAATGCCCTTCTCTAAGATGGTGGGGACCAGGATCTATGTCATCACGCTGCCCACACTCTGCGTTCACCTTCATTGGCTGAGAAATGGCGCTTTTCGCGTCATTGAAACGCGACTTTGGCGCGAAAGTCGCGTACCGCATGGCCGACAAGCACAGGGGTCGGATCGGGTTTCATGAGACGCCGACTTAGCCAAAAGTCGGCGACTTTTGAAAATGATCGACCCGTTTCGCTCAACCCTACTGCCCATCATTGTGGAGTACCGCGTGCATCTGGGATTACACTCAACTTAAGCCATCAGCAGCACCATCACGGTATGTGATCTATGATTTGTTTACCCCAGTTATATATAGCGCACATAACTGCGATGTATTACAATTATAGGTAGGAACAGTGTCTATCGACGGATGTTTGGACACTAGTACAGATTATTCACTATATTGTGTAAAGTTTGCTGTGCCAAGGCGAACCGGTAACTAAATTGTAGATAGGTCCAAACTAGTTTTTACACCCCTGTAGCACGGTATTTAATATTTTAAATAAGTTTAGCCCTGTTACCAATTTTGAACTGCATTTAGTTTACTTATTTGGGCCTACTCACTGTGTCAGCCACTCCTTACAGTTGTCCTCTGCTGAACAAGGCAATGCCGCCAGTTTAGTCCTGTTACCAATATTGAAATGCATTTAGCCTACTTGCTTATTTGAGCCTACTCACTGTGTCAGCCACTACTTACAGTTGTCCTCCTCTGAACAAAACATTGCCACCAGTTTAGTCCTGTTACCAATTTTGAACCGCATTTAGTCTACTTACTTATTTGGGTGTTATGACCCCAGTGGACAGGGTCTCAGAGGAACGTGTAAGTCTGCAAGATACAAAAATCCAGCTCATAGGGCTGTGGTAACTGGGTTGACCAAATAGCTACTCCTAACGCCAACACTAGAAGTAGCCGGGGATCATGCCTACGGTGATCGCTAGATGACTCGCGCCAGCCGGAGAATCTAACTACCCCTAGGAGAAGAAAACAAAGACCTCTCTTGCCTTCAGAGAAAGGGACCCCAAAGCAAGATACAAGCCCCCCACAAATAATAACGGTGAGGTAAGAGGAAATGACAAACACAGAAATGAACCAGGTTCAGCAAAGAGAGGCCAGCTTACTAATAGCAGAATATAGCAAGATAACTTATCTGGTCAACAAAAACCCTATAAAAATCCACGCTGGAGATTCAAGAACCCCCGAACCGTCTAACGGTCCGGGGGGAGAACACCAGCCCCCTAGAGCTTCCAGCAAAGGTCAGGATACAGATAGGAACAAGCTGGACAAAAATACCAAACAAAACAAAAGCAAAAAGCAAAGAAGCAGACTTAGCTTGAAAAACAGGAACCAGGATCAGAGGACAAGAGCACAGCAGATTAGCTCTGATTTCAACGATGCCAGGCATTGAACTGAAGGTCCAGGGAGCTTATATAGCAACGCCCCTGAACTAATGGCCCAGGTGAGGATATAGGAAAAGACAGACGCTCCAGAGTCAAATCACTAATGACCACTAGAGGGAGCAAAAAGCAAAATCACAACAGTACCCCCCCCTTAGTGAGGGGTCACCGAACCCTCACCACGACCACCAGGGCGATCAGGATGAGCGGCATGAAAGGCACGAACTAAATCGGCCGCATGAACATCAGAGGCGACCACCCAGGTATTATCTTCCTGACCATAGCCCTTCCACTTGACCAGGTACTGAAGCCTCCGCCTGGAGAGATGAGAATCCAAGATCTTCTCCACCACGTACTCCAACTCGCCCTCAACCAACACCGGAGCAGGAGGCTCAGCAGAAGGAACCACAGGCACAACGTACCGCCGCAACAAGGACCTATGAAACACGTTGTGGATAGCAAACGACACAGGTAGATCCAGGCGAAAGGATACAGGATTAAGAATTTCCAATATCTTGTAAGGACCAATAAAACGAGGTTTAAATTTGGGAGAGGAAACCTTCATAGGAACAAAGCGGGAAGAAAGCCACACCAAATCCCCAACACGTAGTCGGGGACCCACACCGCGGCGGCGGTTGGCAAAGCGCTGAGCCCTCTCCTGTGACAACTTCAAGTTGTCCACCACAAGATTCCAGATCCGCTGCAACCTATCCACCACAGAATCCACCCCAGGGCAGTCAGAAGGTTCCACATGACCCGAAGAAAAACGAGGGTGGAAACCAGAGTTGCAGAAAAACGGCGAAACCAAGGTGGCAGAACTAGCCCGATTATTAAGGGCAAACTCAGCTAACGGCAAGAAGGTCACCCAATCGTCCTGATCAGCAGAGACAAAACACCTCAAATAAGCCTCCAAAGTCTGATTAGTTCGCTCCGTCTGTCCATTAGTCTGAGGATGGAAAGCAGACAAAAACGACAAGTCAATGCCCATCCTACTACAAAAGGATCGCCAGAATCTGGAAACGAACTGGGATCCTCTGTCTGACACAATATTCTCAGGGATGCCGTGCAAACGAACCACGTTCTGTAAAAACACAGGAACCAGATCGGAAGAGGAAGGCAGTTTAGGCAAAGGAACCAAATGGACCATCTTGGAGAAGCGATCACATATCACCCAGATAACAGACATGCCCTGAGACACCGGAAGATCAGAAATGAAATCCATGGAGATATGTGTCCAAGGTCTCTTAGGGACAGGCAAGGGCAAGAGCAACCCGCTGGCACGAGAACAGCAAGGCTTAGCTCGAGCACAAGTCCCACAGGACTGTACAAATGACCGCACATCCCTAGACAAGGAAGGCCACCAAAAGGATCTGGCCACCAGATCTCTGGTGCCAAAAATTCCTGGGTGACCTGCCAACACCGAGGAATGAACCTCGGAAATGACTCTGCTGGTCCACTTATCAGGCACAAACAGTCTGTCAGGTGGACAAGAATCAGGCCTATCAGCCTGAAATCTCTGCAACACACGTCGCAGATCAGGAGAAATAGCTGACAAGATAATACCATCCTTAAGAATACCAACAGGTTCAGCGACTCCAGGAGCATCAGGCACAAAGCTCCTGGAAAGAGCATCGGCCTTCACATTCTTTGAACCTGGTAAATACGAGACAACAAAGTCAAAACGGGAGAAAAACAATGACCAGCGGGCCTGTCTAGGATTCAGGCGTTTAGCAGACTCGAGATACATCAGATTTTTGTGATCAGTCAAGACCACCACACGATGCTTAGCACCCTCGAGCCAATGACGCCACTCCTCAAATGCCCATTTCATGGCCAACAACTCCCGATTGCCCACATCATAATTTCGCTCCGCAGGCGAAAACTTCCTAGAGAAAAAGGCGCAAGGTCTCATAACAGAGCAACCAGGGCCTCTCTGCGACAAAACGGCCCCTGCTCCAATCTCTGAAGCATCCACCTCAACTTGAAAGGGAAGCGAGACATCAGGCTGGCACAAAACAGGCGCCGAAGTAAACCGACGTTTCAACTCCTGGAAAGCCTCCACGGCAGCAGGAGCCCAATTAACCACATCGGAGCCCTTCTTGGTCATATCCGTCAAAGGTTTCACAATGCTAGAAAAGTTAGCAATAAAACGACGGTAGAAGTTAGCGAAACCCAAGAACTTCTGAAGACTCTTAACTGACGAGGGCTGAGTCCAATCAAGAATAGCTCGGACCTTGACTGGGTCCATCTCCACAGCAGAAGGGGAAAAAATGAACCCCAAAAAGGGAACCTTCTGTACACCAAAAAGACACTTTGAGCCCTTGACAAACAAAGAATTTTCACGCAAAATTTTAAAGACCATCCTGACCTGCTCCACATGCGAGTCCCAATTATCAGAAAAAAACAGAATATCATCCAGATAAACGATCAGAAATTTATCCAGATAGTTCCGGAAAATGTCATGCATAAAGGACTGAAAAACTGAAGGGGCATTAGAGAGCCCAAAAGGCATCACCAAGTACTCAAAATGACCTTCGGGCGTATTGAATGCGGTTTTCCATTCATCCCCTTGCTTAATGCGCACAAGGTTGTACGCACCACGAAGGTCTATCTTGGTAAACCACTTGGCACCTTTAATCCGGGCAAACAAGTCAGACAACAGCGGCAAAGGATACTGAAATTTGACAGTGATCTTATTTAAAAGCCGATAGTCAATACAAGGCCTCAAAGATCCGTCCTTTTTAGCCACAAAAAAGAATCCCGCACCAAGAGGGGAAGAAGACGGACGGATGTGTCCTTTCTCCAGAGACTCCTTGATATATGAACGCATAGCGGTATGTTCAGGTATCGACAGATTAAACAGTCTTCCCTTAGGAAATTTACTGCCTGGAATCAAATCTATTGCACAGTCACATTCCCTAGGAGGAGGCAATGCACTGGACCTGGACTCGCTAAAGACATCCTGATAATCAGACAAGTACTCCGGAACTTCCGAAGGCGTAGAAGAAGCAATAGACACAGGCAGGGAATCCTCATGAATACCACGACAGCCCCAACTAGACACTGACATAGCCTTCCAGTCAAGGACTGGATTATGGGTCTGTAACCATGGCAGCCCCAAAACAACCAAATCATGCATTTTATGTAGAACGAGAAAACGTATCACCTCGCGGTGTTCAGGAGTCATGCACATGGTAACCTGTGTCCAATACTGCGGCTTATTTTCTGCCAATGGCGTAGCATCAATACCCCTAAGAGGGATAGGATTTTCTAATGGTTCAAGAATAAAACCACAGCGCTTAGCAAATGATAGATCCATAAGACTCAGGGCAGCACCTGAATCTACAAACGCCATGACAGGATAAGATGACAGTGAGCAAATCAAAGTTACAGACAGAATAAACTTAGGATGCAAATTACCAACGGTGACAGGACTAACAACCTTAGATATACGTTTAGAGCATGCTGAGATAACATGTGTAGAATCACCACAGTAGTAGCACAAGCCATTCCGGCGTCTATGAATTTTCCTCTCATTTCTAGTCAGGATTCTATCACATTGCATCAAATCAGGTGTCCGTTCAGACAACACCATGAGGGAATTTGCGGTTTTTCTATCACATAGCATCACATCAGGTGTCTGTTCAGACAACAACATGAGGGAATTTGCGGTTTTGCGCTCCCGCAACCGCCGGTCAATTTGAATAGCCAGGGACATGGTATCATTCAGACCTGTGGGAATGGGAAAACCCACCATAACATTCTTAATGGCCTCAGAAAGGCCATTTCTAAAATTAGCGGCCAGTGCACACTCGTTCCAATGTGTCAGCACGGACCATTTCCGAAATTTTTGGCAATACACCTCAGCCTCGTCCTGGCCCTGAGACATAGCCAGCAAGGCTTTCTCTGCCTAAATCTCAAGATTGGGTTCCTCATAAAGTAAACCGAGCGCCAGAAAAAACGCATCAATATCAGCCAATGCCGGATCTCCTGGCGCCAACGAAAAAGCCCAATCCTGAGGGTCACCCCGTAAGAATGAAATAACAATTTTTACTTGTTGAGCAGAGTCTCCAGACGAACAAGGTTTCAGGGACAAAAATAATTTACAATTATTCCTGAAATTCCTAAACTTAAATCGGTCTCCTGAAAACAGTTCAGGAATCGGAATCTTGGGTTCAGACCTAGGATTTCTGGTAACATAATCTTGTATACCCTGCACACGAGCGGCAAGCTGGTCCACACTTGTAATCAAGGTCTGGACATTCATGTCTGCAGCAAGCTTAAGCCACTCTGAGGTAAAGGGGAAAAGAAAAAAAAAATGAGAGAGGGAAAAAAAAAACTCAAAATTTTCTTTCTTATAATCCCACTTCTGCAATGCATTAAACATTTAATACTGGCCTGGCATACTGTTATGACCCCAGTGGACAGGGTCTCAGAGGAACGTGTAAGTCTGCAAGATACAAAAATCCAGCTCATAGGGCTGTGGTAACTGGGTTGACCAAATAGCTACTCCTAACGCCAACACTAGAAGTAGCCGGGGATCATGCCTACGGTGATCGCTAGATGACTCGCGCCAGCCGGAGAATCTAACTACCCCTAGGAGAAGAAAACAAAGACCTCTCTTGCCTCCAGAGAAAGGGACCCCAAAGCAAGATACAAGCCCCCCACAAATAATAACGGTGAGGTAAGAGGAAATGACAAACACAGAAATGAACCAGGTTCAGCAAAGAGAGGCCAGCTTACTAATAGCAGAATATAGCAAGATAACTTATCTGGTCAACAAAAACCCTATAAAAATCCACGCTGGAGATTCAAGAACCCCCGAACCGTCTAACGGTCCGGGGGGAGAACACCAGCCCCCTAGAGCTTCCAGCAAAGGTCAGGATACAGATAGGAACAAGCTGGACAAAAATACCAAACAAAACAAAAGCAAAAAGCAAAGAAGCAGACTTAGCTTGAAAAACAGGAACCAGGATCAGAGGACAAGAGCACAGCAGATTAGCTCTGATTTCAACGATGCCAGGCATTGAACTGAAGGTCCAGGAAGCTTATATAGCAACGCCCCTGAACTAACGGCCCAGGTGAGGATATAGGAAAAGACAGACGCTCCAGAGTCAAATCACTAATGACCACTAGAGGGAGCAAAAAGCAAAATCACAACATTTGGGCCTACTCACTGTGTCAGCCACTCCTTACAGTTGTCCTCCGCAGAACAAAGCAATGCCGCCAGTTTAGTCCTGTTATCAATTTTGAACTGCATTTAGGCTACTTACTTATTTGGGCCTACTCACTGTGTCAGCCACTCCTTACAGTTGTCCTCCGCTGAACAAATCAAAGCCGACAAGTTTAGTCCTGTTACCAATTTTGAACTGCATTTAGCCTACTTATTTGGACCTACTCACTGTGTCAGCCACTCCTTACAGTTGTCCTCCGCTGAACAAAGCAATGCCGCCATTTTAGTCCTGTTACCAATTTTGAACTGCATTTAGCCGACTTGCTTATTTCGGCCTACTCACTGTGTCAGCCACTACTTACAGTTGTCCTCCGCTGAACAAAACAATGCCATCAGTTTAGTCCTGTTACCAATTTTGAACAGCATTTAGTCTACTTACTTATTTGGGCCTACTCACTGTGTCAGCCACTCCTTACAGTTGTCCTCCACAGAATAAGGCAATGCCGCCAGTTTAGTCCTGTTATCAATTTTGAACTGCATTTAGCCTACTTGCTTATTTGGGCCTACTCACTGTGTCAGCCACTCCTTACAGTTGTCCTCTGCTGAACAAGGCAATGCGCCAGTTTAGTCCTGTTACCAATTTTGACCTGCATTTAGCCTACTTGCTTATTTGGGCCTACTCACTGTGTCAGCCACTACTTACAGTTGTCCTCCGCTAAACAAAACAATGCCACCAGTTTAGTCCTGTTACCAATTTTGACCTGCATTTAGCCTACTTGCTTATTTGGGCCTACTCACTGTGTCAGCCACTCCTTACACGTGTCCTCCGCTTAACAAAGCAATGCTGCCAGTTTAGTCCTGTTACCAATTTTGAACTGCATTTAGCCTACTTACTTATTTGGGCTTACTCACTGTGTCAGCCACTCCTTACAGTTGTCCTCCGCTGAACAAAGCAATGCCACCAGTTTAGTCCTGTTACCAATTTTGAACTGCATTTAGCCTACTTGCTTATTTGGGCCTACTCACTGTGTCAGCCACTACTTACAGTTGTCCTCCGCTGAAAAAAACAATGCCACCAGTTTAGTCCTGTTACCAATTTTGAACAGCATTTAGCCTACTTACTTATTTGGGCCTACTCACTGTTTCAGCCACTCCTTACAGTTGTCCTCCGCAGAACAAAGCAATGCCGCCTGGTTAGTCCTGTTACCAATTTTGAACTGCATTTAGCCTACTTACTTATTTGGGCCTACTCACTGTGTCAGCCACCCCTTACAGTTGTCCTCCGCTTAACAAAGCAATGCTGCCAGTTTAGTCCTGTTGCCAATTTTGAACTGCATTTAGCCAACTTACTTATTTGGGCCTACTCACTGTGTCAGGCACTCCTTGCAGTTGTCTTCTGCTGAACAAAGCAATGCCGCCAGTTTAGTCCTGTTACGAATTTTGAACTGCATTTAGCCTACTTACTTATTTGGGCCTACTCACTGTTTCAGCCTCTCATTACAGTTGTCCTCCACTGAACAAAGCTGACAAGTTTAGTCCTGTTACCACATTTGAACTGCATTTAGCCCACTTTATTATTTGGGCCTATATCTGGGTTTCCTCCTCATCCTGCCCATTGCCCAGCCACTGCTAGATGAGTCTGCTGGTACATTGACCTAGACTACTACATTCCCCTTGCACTCTACACAGCCAGAATCTGACCCTGCTGAAAGTCAGGTTCCCCTTCCCGCATACTATACCACCTTACACGGGGACAAAGAGGAAGTTGCAGATGAAAGTGCAGGTTCCTTCATCAGGTGGGGGGCATACTCATTGGCGACGTCACTGGCACAGGGCCCCTCATAGTACGCAAAAGTGTGTCTGCCGGTGAGAGGCACCACCCGCTGTCAAACACACCACCGTACTATGAGGGGGCCTGTGCCAGTGCCAATGCCAACGAGTGGGCCCCCACTGCTTGCTCAGGATCACAGCACTTGCAAAGCTGAAATACTTACTTCCGCATTTCCTGGGCCGACGAAAAACTTGAGCCAGCCCTAACCCCGACAACTTTAGCCAAATGACCCCCAGTTTTTAATGCCTTACTATTATTAGAAAGTAAATTAAGATTGACAAGCTTCAGTAATTTATGTTTTTGGCATTAAAATGGGCACTGTAGGTGTTTTCCTGTCCTCCACGCACTGCCGACTTTGATTCCCTATTGACTTGCATTGGGTTACGTGTTTCAGTCGGCTCCCGACTTTACTATAAATGGCGGAGTTCTTAAGACAGTGTCCTCAGCAAGGTGATCAAAAGGTGAGCATGACGGGTGACATGGTGCGGATCAAAACACTGGCGATGCAGAAAGAGTTAAATCCAGGTATGTAGTAAACACAGGGAAGTCCAGAACAAGTCCTCAGGTTAATCCCAGGTATAACATGAACGCGGGTAAGTCCGGAAACTAGTTCATAAGTTGATCTCAGATGTGGCAGGACCATGGGTAAGTCCAGAAACAGGTTCACATTAAAGTATTACACTGGTGTTGGTTCCAGTAGCTCCCACTGGGGGGAGTAATGAAGGATTAAGTAGCAACACACAGTCCAGAGACACAGTTCAGAAACACAGTTCAAAAACACAGTTCTTACCAGGAGGAGTGAATCAAGGGTTAAGTTCCAAAGTCAACAGACTAAAGTTAACATGCAGAGAATGTCCAGAGCCACTGGTAGAAGCACACTAAGAACAAGCAGCTGAGCTGAAGGGGAAGAGAAGCAGAATACTCCAGCAAGGAAGCTGACACCTGAACTGGGTTTTAAACAAACAAGCAGGAAGTAGGGCAGACAAAAACAGCAAACTCCATCTTAACAAAGGGCAAGATCGATCATTTACATGGTGACTTGGAAAACACCCGGAATATTGGCAACAGGCCATATATTTGGCAGTGTGGTATCTCTGTTACAGACCTCGAATATCTATGTGCTCCAAGCTTGGGCATTTTAGGCCAGTATTCCATTATTTCTCCTGTCTGTTACTCTAGTTATATACAGCATTATTTAGTAGACCCCTCAAAAAATACAGGCCACATATTTGGCAGTGTGGTTTCTCCATGACAGGCCTCATATATCTGTGTGCTCCAAGTTTGGACATTTTAGGCTGGTTATATACAGCACTATTTTGCATTAAAAAAAATACAGGCCACATATTTGGCAGTGTGGTATCTCCGTGACAGGCATCATCTATCTGTGCTATAAATTTAGCCCTTTTAGGCCTACATATTCTAGTTTTTTTGTTATCTGTTACTTATTGAAACCAATTTGATAACCAAAAAAACATTTTTAATCACTGTACAGATAGTTTAAAATGTGTTTTCTCGCACACGTATAACATACAAGCTCCCTCTCAATTCAGCCATGTGTAGTGAACGTGGAAAATATTCTAGTCCATTTGCAATGGGAAAGGTGCATGGCAAGGGACAATGAAGTGGACATGATGGTGATGGTGCATGCTGAATCCGTGTTCAAGCTGAAATTGGGCCACAAAATACACCCACATCTTCTTGCTGAACCTTAGTGTTTGAAGTCCTGGGGGACCGCAGCAAGACAGTACTATTGAAGCCAGAGCAGTGTGAAAAGGTTGTTGGTTAGACAGTGGATAATAATTCCAGTTACTTGGCCACAACCACCAGCATTCTGTCTTCCACATGGTAAAGTCTGAGTAGCTGTTAATCTGGACAGCATCTTACTCACCCTGATCCTCCTTCTTCCCACCATGCTGAGTGCCCTGAGACAACTGATCCCACACGCTGTTCACAATTCCATTTATAGATTTGGGCCTCTCGCCCGGTCCACTTGAAGAGGTGCAAGATGAGATTCCATGTAGTGATGACCAAATATTTGGGCAGCCACGGTCACAAGAGGTGGACGATGATGAGACACAATTGCCACAAAGTCAGGAGGAGGCCAGGGTGAGGAAGTGGAACATGAGGTACTGGATGATATAGTAACTGAACCAACCTGGCAGGAGGACAGGCAGAGCGAGGACAGCACACAGGGGAGGGAGGTGTAGCACCCCTTCAGGCAGGAAGAAGCAGTGTGGTGGCTGCAGACAGAAGGCGTGCAACCATTCCCAGTAACACTACCATGCCGGAATTGCCAGTCCAACTGTTAGGTCCTCCCGAGTCTGGTTATTTTTTAAAAACCATGCCGATAACCCCAAAAAGGCCATTCACAACACCTGTCATGCCAGCATCAGCAGGGGTAGCAAAACTACCAGCCTTACCACCACCAGCATGATCAGGCACATGGCAGCAAAGCACCCGGCTTGTGGGCCCAACCCCAGGCTCCAGGAACAGGGTCTGCGGGTGACAACACTGCTTCCTCCAACTGTTGTGCATGCAAGCTAATCCCCTGTCCACGACACATGTAAAATGCCTCCTGCCCTGCACCTGCCATTGCCCACACTCAAATAGCACCATCATCAAGCACGTCCACATCCTTGTCCCAGTTCAGCCTTCAGTTGTCCATACTGCAGTCATTGGAACGCAAATGGAAATACGCAGCCAACACCCCACAGGCCACAGCACTAAATTCACAAATTTCTTGTCTGCTTGCTCTGGAAATGCAGCCTTTTAGGCTCATGGAGATGGAATATTTCCGCAACCAGATGGCGGCAGCCATCCTAAGTTACTCGGTCCCCAATCACCACTCTTTCTCCCGTTGTGTAGTCCTTGCATTACACAAGCACGTGTGCTGCAACGTTACCTGTGCCCTCAACAATGCAGTTACTGGGAAAGTCCATCTAACCATGGACACGTGGACAAATGCTTGTGGCCAGGGATGGTACATCTTGCTGATGGCATACTGGGTTAACATAGTGGAAGCCGGGACCCAGTACAGTTAGACCTTAAGATGGAACACATTCTCCCATCCTCCCGAGGCCAAGAATTGTGGGCCCTACATCAATCAGGTTTGACAGTCTACAGCTCTTGCACCTCTTTCTTTACAGACTCCAACTCTGAAATGAGCACATCAGTTCCAAGCTGGAAGCACTGCAACACTGCCAATTCCAAGCAGCAACAGGCTGTGCTAAAGCTGATATGCTTAGGTGACAAACTGCACAATGCTGAAGAGTTGTGGACAGCTCTGAAAGAGCAGGCAGATCTGTGGCTGACACCACTGAACCTCCAGCCAGGCAAGGTTGTGTGTGACAAAGGGAGGAACCTGGTGGAGGCTCTGAGGTGAGGCAAACTGACACCTGTTACATGTCTGGCCCATGTGCTTAACCTCGTTGTTCAATGGTTCCTTAAAAGCTACACTGAGCTGCCAGATCCACTTGTGAAAATATTCCTCCTGTGTGCCCATTTTAGAAATCTAGCTACAGCTTCAGCTGCCCTTGCCATGCTTCAGCAGTGATTGCAGCTTCCGGCTCACCAACTGGTTTGTGATATTTCCACGCATTGGAACTCTACTCTGCAGATGTTGGAAAGGAGCAGAAGAGGGCAATTGTTGAATTCCAGCATCAACAAGCCATCATTATTCAGATCAGACTCCACTCGTAAGACCTCAGGAGTGGACATGGATGTCAGACATATGTAACAACCTCTAAAACTTTGAGGAGTCCACCAAGATGGTGAGTGGCGATGAGGCGATAATTATCATCACCATCATGCTTCTCTGCATTCTGAAAAGATCTCTGCTCACTATGAAAGAGTATGCATTGCAGACGGAGCAGGAGGACATGGAGCAAGGAACCATACAGGGTGATTTCACACAGCCCAGCCTCATGTCATCCCAACGTGGATTATTTGACAATGAGGAAGAGGTGGAGGTGGAAGAACAGGAGCTACTTTCATGCGCTGTAGATGGTACTACAAGCACAACTGTCATACCATCTGTTCAGCATGGATGGCCTGAGTACAGGGAGGAGGAGGAGAAGGAGGACACCTTGGTCAGTAGTCCTGTTGGTAAGGATACGGAAGGCTTGCCTGTTACCGATCTGGCATGCATGACTGACGTTATGTTGCGCTGCCTTTCCTGTGACCCTCGTATTATAAACATTTTGGGTGACAGTCAATTCTTGGTTAGTGACGCTTTTAAACCCACGCTACAAGGAGAATTTTCAATCTCTTCTTCCAGAGGCAGACATGTATACTAAAATGGTGCATTACCAGAGGACCATTGTTGCAGAATTAGTAAAAAAAAAATCCCATTTCAAAACGCTGGCGGCAGACATAACAGTTTGTTTGATAACTAAGGAGCACAGGCGAGAGAGACACATCTCTGTTGTGAACTCTATTTTTGGGCTCCCTCTTGTGGTCACAAGTGGTACTGTGTGAGTGCTGTCTTTGGGCTCCCTCTGGTGGCTCTTTGTGTCTTTCTGCAGGTTTGTGGCTGGCATCAGCTGTCTCGTCATCTGGGAGTTGGTTTCCTATTTAGCTTACCTGGACTTTCAGTTGTTGCCGGCTGTCAATGTATTCAGTGCTATTTGGAGCTCTCCTGCATTCCTTCGTTATCAGTCTCTTCAAGAGAAGCTAAGTTTTGGTTTATTCATTTTTTGATCACCAGTGTTCAATATGTTTCTTGGTTGGTGATTAGTCCTTTCCAGCTTGCTTATATGTGATTTCCTCGCTTGCTGGCAGCTCTAGGGGGCTGAGTTTCTCCCCCCACACCGTTAGTTGGTGTGGGGGTTCTTGTATTCTCAGCGTGGATATTTTGCATAGGGTTTTCTACTGACCGCACAGTTCCCTATCTGTCTTCTGCTATCTAGTATTAGCGGGCCTCATTTGCTGAATCTGTTTTCATTTCTACGTTTGTATTTTTCCCTTACCTCACCGTTATTATTTGTTGGGGGCTTCCTATATCTTTGGGGTTATTTCTCTGAGGCAAGTGAGGTCTTATTTTCCCTCTAGGGGTAGCTAGTTTCTCAGGCTGCGTCGAGACATCCAGGATTTTAGGCACGTTCACCGGCTACCTTTATTGTGTTTGGTTAGGATCAGCTTTGCGGTCAGTCCAGTTACCACCTCCCTAGAGCTCGTTTCTATGTTCAGTAACTTAGCTAGTCCGTTTTGTGATCCTCAGCCACTAAGGATCATAACAGTACAGCCGGCCAAAAAGTGTTTAATGCATCGCAGAAGTGGGATAAGAGAAGTCCTGAGTACAATTTTTTTTTTTTTATCTCCCTTTGCTGCAGTCTGTCCAGCTTCTCTCTTTCCCTTAATCTCTGGGTGGCTCTGAGTTCAGCTGCAGACATGGATATTCAGAGTCTGACTTCTAGTGTGGATCATCTTGCTGCAAGGGTGCAAAGCATTCAGGATTTTGTTGTTCATAATCCTATGTCAGAGCCAAAAATACCTATTCCTGAGTTGTTTTCTGGAGATAGATCTAGGTTTCTGAATTTTAAGAATAATTGTAAATTATTTCTATCTTTGAGACCTCGTTCCTCTGGTGATTCCGCTCAGCAAGTTAAAATTGTTATCTACTTGTTACGTGGCGACCCTCAAGATTGGGCTTTCTCCCTGGCGCCAGGAGATCCTGCATTGCTGAATGTGGATGCGTTTTTTCTGGCGCTTTATGAGGAACCTAATCTTGAGAACCAGGTAGAAAAGGCTTTGCTGGCCCTCTCTCAAGGTCAGGATGAGGCAGAGGTGTATTGTCAGAGATTTAGGAAATGGTCGGTGTTTACTCAATGGAATGAGCGTGCCCTGGCTGCAAATTTCAGAGAAGGTCTGAAGCCATTAAGAATGTTATGGTGGGGTTCCCCACGCCTGCAAGTCTGAATGACTCAATGGCTTTTGCCGTTCAGATTGATCGGCGTTTGCGGGAGCGCAAATCTGCGCACCATCTGGCAGTGTTTTCTGAACAGAGACCTGAGTCTATGCAATGTGACAGAATTCTGACCAGAAGTGAGCTGCAAAATCATAGACGTCAAAATGGGTTGTGCTTTTACTGTGGTGATTCTACTCATGTTATCTCAGCATGCTCTAAGCGCTTAAAAAAATCGCTAAACCTGTCACCGTTGGTACTATACAGCCTAAATTCATTTTGTCTGTTACTTTAATTTGTTCTTTGTCATCCTATTCGGTTATGGCTTTTGTGGATTCAGGTGCTGCCCTGAATCTGATGGATTTGTCGTTTGCCAGGCGCTGTGGTTTTGTCCTCGAGCCTTTGGAATTCCCTATTCCACTGAGGGGAATTGATGCTACACGATTGGCCAAGAATAAAGCTCAGTACTGGACTCAAGTAACCATGTGCATGACTCCTGTACATCAGGAGGTGATTCGCTTTCTTGTGCTGCATAATTTGCATGATGTTGTCGTTTTGGATCTGCCATGGCTGCAGGCCCCTAATCCAGTTCTGGATTGGAAAGCTATGTCTGTGTCAAGTTGGGGTTGCCAGGGGATTCATGGTGATGCTCCTTTGGTGTCAATTGCTTCTTCCACTCCTTCTGAGGTCCCTGAGTTTTTGTCGGACTACCAGGATGTATTTGATGAGCCCAGATCCGGTGCCCTGCCTCCTCATAGGGATTGTGATTGTGCTATAAATTTGATTCCTGGTAGTAAGTTCCCTAAGGGATGACTTTTTAATTTGTCTGTACCAGAACATGCCGCAATGCGAAGTTATATAAAGGAGTCTTTGGAGAAGGGACATATTCGTCCATCCTCCTCCCCTCTTGGTGCAGGATTCTTTTTTGTGGCCAAGAAGGATGGTTCTCTGAGACCTTGTATAGATTACCGTCTTCTAAATAAAATCACGGTCAAATTTCAGTATCCTTTGCCATTATTGTCTGATCTGTTTGCTCGGATTAAGGGGTCCAGTTGGTTCACCAAGATAGATCTTCATGGTGCGTATAACCTTGTGCGTATTAAGCAGGGGGATGAATGGAAAACAGCATTTAATACGCCCGAAGGCCATTTTGAGTACTTGGTGATGCCTTTTGGACTCTCTAATGCTCCTGTGTTTCAGTCCTTCATGCATAACATCTTCTGAGAATATCTGGATAAATTTATGATTGTCTATCTGGATGACATTTTGGTCTTTTCTGATGATTGGGAGTCCCATGTGAAGCAGGTCAGGATGGTATTTCAGGTCCTGCGTGCGAATGCCTTATTTGTGAAGGGTTCAAAATGTCTCTTCGGAGTACAGAAGGTTTCCTTTTTGGGTTTTATTTTTTCTCCTTCTACTATTGAGATGGACCCAGTCAAGGTCCAGGCTATTCATGACTGGACTCAGCCTACATCCATTAAGAGTCTTCAGAAGTTCTTGGGTTTTGCTAATTTTTACCGTCACTTCATTGCTAATTTTTCTGGTGTGGTTAAGCCCTTGACGGATTTGAAAAAGAAGGGTACTGATGTGACTAATTGGTCTCCTGCGGCCGTGGAGGCCTTTCGGGAGCTGAAGCGCCGGTTCTCTTCAGCTCCAGTCTTATGTCAGCCTGATATCTCTCTTCCTTTTCAGGTCGAGGTTGATGCTTCTGAGATTGGAGCAGGGGCTGTTTTGTCGCAGAGAAGCTCTGATTCCTCTGTAATGAAGCCTTGTGCTTTCTTTTCAAGAAAGTTTTCGCCTGCCGAGCGGAATTATGACGTTGGTAATCGGGAGTTGTTGGCTATGAAGTGGGCATTTGAGGAGTGGCGACATTGGCTCGAGGGAGCTAAGCATCGTGTGGTGGTCTTGACTGATCACAAAAATCTGATTTATCTCAAGTCTGCCAAGCGGCTGAATCCTAGACAGGCTCGTTGGTCGTTGTTTTTCTCCCGTTTCGATTTTGTGGTCTCGTACCTGCCTGGTTCGAAGAACGTGAAGGCTGATGCTCTTTCTAGGAGTTTTGTGCCTGACTCTCCGGGAGTTTCAGAGCCGGCTGGTATCCTCAGAGAGGGAGTGATTTTGTCAGCCATTTCCCCAGATTTGCGACGAGTGCTGCAGAAATTTCAGGCGGATAGACCTGACCGTTGCCCACCTGAGAGACTGTTTGTCCCAGATAGATGGACCAGCAGAGTTATTTCCGAGGTTCATTCTTCGGTGTTGGCGGGTCATCCTGAGATTTTTGGTACCAGAGATTTGGTGGCTAGGTGCTTCTGGTGGCCTTCCTTGTTGCGGGATGTGCGTTCCTTTGTGCAGTCCTGTGGGATTTGTGCTCGGGCTAAGCCTTGCTGTTCTCGTGCCAGCGGGTTGCTTTTGCCTTTGTCTGTCCCGAAGAGGCCTTGGATGCACATTTCCATGGATTTTATTTCGGATCTTCCAGTATCTCAGAGAATGTCTGTCATCTGGGTGGTGTGTGATCGTTTTTCCAAAATGGTCCATTTGGTGCCCTTGCCTAAGTTGCCTTCCTCCTCCGATTTGGTTCCTTTATTTTTTCAGAATGTCGTTCGCTTACACGGCATCCCTGAAAATATTGTGTCTGACAGAGGATCCCAGTTTGTGTCCAGATTTTGGCAGATCTTTTGTGCTAAGATGGGCATTGATTTGTCTTTTTCGTCGGCTTTCCATCCTCAGACGAATGGTCAAACCGAGCGAACTAATCAGACCTTGGAAACGTATTTAAGATGTTTTGTTTCTGCTGATCAGGATGATTTGGTGACTTTTTTGCCATTGGCCGATTTTGCCCTTAATAATCGGGCTAGTTCTGCTACTTTGGTTTCGCCTTTTTTCTGCAATTCTGGTTTTCATCCTCGTTTTTCCTCGGGTCAGATTGAGCCTTCTCACTGTCCTGGGGTGGATTCTGTGGTGGATAGGTTGCAGCAGATTTGGAACCATGTGGTGGACAATTTGAAGTTGTCACAGGAGAAGGCTCAGCGCTTTGCCAACCGCCGTCGCAGTGTGGGTCCCTGACTTCGTGTTGGGGATTTGGTATGGCTGTCTTCTCGGTATGTGCCTATGAAGGTCTCCTCTCCTAAATTCAAGCCTCGCTTCATCGGTCCTTATAAGATTTGGGAAATCCTTAACCCGGTGTCTTTTCGTTTGGACCTCCCAGCGTCGTTTGCCATTCATAATGTGTTCCATAGGTCTTTGTTGCGGAGGTATGTGGTGCCTGTGGTTCCTTCTGTTGAGCCCCCTGCTCCAGTGCTGGTTGAGGGTGAATTGGAGTACGTGGTGGAGAAGATCTTGGATTCTCGTATTTCTAGACGGAGGCTTCAGTATTTGGTTAAGTGGAAGGGCTATGGTCAGGAGGATAATTCCTGGGTTGTCGCCTCTGATGTTCATGCGGCCGATTTGGTTCATGCCTTCCATGTGGCGCATCCTGATCGCCCTGGGGGTCTTGATGAGGGTTCGGTGACCCCTCTTCAAGGGTGGGGTACTGTTGTGAACTCTATTTTTGGGCTCCCTCTTGTGGTCACAAGTGGTACTGTGTGAGTGCTGTCTTTGGGCTCCCTCTGGTGGCTCTTTGTGTCTTTCTGCAGGTTTGTGGCTGGCATCAGCTGTCTCGTCATCTGGGAGTTGGTTTCCTATTTAGCTCACCTGGACTTTCAGTTGTTGCCAGCTGTCAATGTATTCAGTGCTATTTGGAGCTCTCCTGCATTCCTTCGTTATCAGTCTCTTCAAGAGAAGCTAAGTTTTGGTTTATTCATTTTTTGATCACCAGTGTTCAATATGTTTCTTGGTTGGTGATTAGTCCTTTCCAGCTTGCTTATATGTGATTTCCTCGCTTGCTGGCAGCTCTAGGGGGCTGAGTTTCTCCCCCCACACCGTTAGTTGGTGTGGGGGTTCTTGTATTCTCAGCGTGGATATTTTGCATAGGGTTTTCTACTGACCGCACAGTTCCCTATCTGTCTTCTGCTATCTAGTATTAGCGGGTCTCATTTGCTGAATCTGTTTTCATTTCTACGTTTGTATTTTCCCCTTACCTCACCGTTATTATTTGTTGGGGGCTTCCTATATCTTTGGGGTTATTTCTCTGAGGCAAGTGAGGTCTTATTTTCCCTCTAGGGGTAGCTAGTTTCTCAGGCTGCATCGAGACGTCCAGGATTTTAGGCACGTTCACCGGCTACCTTTAGTGTGTCTGGTTAGGATCATCTTTGCGGTCAGTCCAGTTACCACCTCCCTAGTGCTCGTTTCTATGTTCAGTAACTTAGCTAGTCCATTTTGTGATCCTCAGCCACTAAGGATCATAACACATCTCCAATCCAGCAGAGGCAGGGGAACACTGGCAAAATAATTGGACAGTTTCCACAGACCCTCCCATTGCCCTGCCTATGAGGTGCGGGGTAATGTTACAATGAATGGGATGTTTTCTAAGATGCTAAGGGAGTACATTGCTGACCGTACTAACATCCTCCGTGTTTCATTTGTGCTTTTAAATATTGAGTATCCAAGCTGGACACATGGCATGAACTGTCTCTCTATGCCTTTGAGGTCCTGGCCTGCTCTTCCGCTAGCACTTTGTCAGAGCAGGCGACTCTTATAAAAATGAACAAGGGCTGGATTGGGCAGACCTCTCTACACCACCAAATGACTGCAAAACTTAACCTCCAATACAGTGTCTTTTTGGGAAGTGTATTCCCATGCACCTCTTCACACCCACACATGGGTATATGTTTCCTGACTTTGGATATTTGGGATGCTCCTCCTCCTTGTCCTCATCCTCATCATCCACCACCACTAAAGCACCAGGGTGAACGTGTTCTGTGCTGCTACAGAGAGTCAATTTTTTGGCAATGGTGCCCATGATCCCCATAAACAATTTTTTTTTAAAAAATGTACCCGCCATGGGGAAATGTTTGTCAGCCGATGCATTTAGTGTGTGGGCATTCCAAGTATAGGAGACCCACTCTCTTAAATTGGGCCTATTTTTAATGAGGCCTTCCTCCATGTCTCATCATCCATCGCCACTAGATCACCAGGGTTAACTTGTAACGTGCTGCTACAACCACTCTAGTTTTTTGCAAGGGTGTTTATGATGTTAGCAAACATTTTTTTTCTTAAATTACCCCCATGCAAAATGGTTGTCAGCCCATACACTTAGTGTATGAGCATTACAGTCTAGGAGACCTGCTCCTTTAAATTGGGCCTATTTTTTAACCCCTTCACCCCCAAGGGTGGTTTGCACGTTAATGACCGGGCCAATTTTTACAATTCTGATCACTGTCCCTTTATGAGGTTATAACTCTGGAACGCTTCAACGGATCTTGGCGATTCTGACATTGTTTTCTCGAGACATATTGTACTTCATGATAGTTGTAAAATTTCTTCGGTATAACTTGCATTTATTTGTGAAAAAAACGAATATTTGGCGAAAATTTTGAAAATTTTGCAATTTTCCAACTTTGAATTTTTATGCCCTTAAATCACAGACATATGTCATGCAAAATACTTAATAAGTAACATTTCCCACATGTCTACTTTACATCAGCACAATTTTGGAACCAACATTTTTTTTTGTGACGGAGTTATAAGGGTTAAAAATTGACCAGCAATTTCTCATTTTTACAACACCATTTTTTTTAGGGACCACATCTCATTTGAAGTCATTTTGAGGGGTCTATATGATAGAAAATACCCAAGTGTGACACCATTCTAAAAACTGCACCCCTCAAGGTACTCAAAACCACTTTCAAGAAGTTTATTAACCCTTCAGGTGTTTCACAGGAATTTTTGGAATGTTTAAATAAAAATAAACATTTAACTTTTTTTCACACAAAATTTATTTCAGCTCCAATTTGTTTTATTTTACCAAGGGTAACAGGAGAAAATAGACCCCAAAATTTGTTGTACAATTTGTCCTGAGTACGTTGATACCCCAAATGTGGGGGTAAACCACTGTTTGGGCGCATGGCAGAGCTCGGAAGGAAAGGAGCGCCATTTGACTTTTCAATGCAAAATTGACTGGAATTGAGATTGGACGCCATGTTGCATTTGGAGAGCCCCTGATGTGCCTAAACATTGAAACCCCCCACAAGTGACACCATTTTGGAAAGTAGACCCCCTAAGGATCTTATCTAGATGTGTGGTGAGCACTTTGACCCAACAAGTGCTTCACAGAAGTTTATAATGCAGAGCCGTAAAAATAAAAAATCATATTTTTTCACAAAAATGATCTTTTCGCCCCCAATTTTTTATTTTCCCAAGGGTAAGAGAAGAAATTGAACCCCAAAAATTGTTGTGCAATTTGTCCTGAGTACGCTGATACCCCATATGTGGGTGTAAACCATTGTTTGGGCACAGGGCAGAGCTCGGAAGGGAAGGAGCGCCATTTGGAATGCAGACTTAAATGGATTGGTCTGCAGGCATCACGTTGCATTTGCAGAGCCCCTGATGTACCCAAACAGTACAAACCCCCCACAAGTGACCCCATATTGGAAACTAGACCCCCCAAGGAACTTATCTAGATGTGATGTGAGAACTGTGAACCCCCAAGTGTTTCACTATAGTTTATAACGCAGAGCCATGAAAATAAAATTTCTTTTTTTTTTCACAAAAATGATTTTTTAGCCCCCAGTTTTGTATTTTCACAAGGGTATCAGGATAAATTGGACCCCAAAAGTTGTTGTTCAATTTGTCCTGAGTACGCTGATACCCCATATGTGGGGGGGAATCACTGTTTGGGCGCATGACAGAGCTCGGAAGGGAAGGAGCGCCATTTGGAATGCAGACTTAAATGGATTGGTCTGCAGGCGTCACGTTGCATTTGCAGAGCCCCTGATGTACCCAAACAGTACAAACCCCCCACAAGTGACCCCATATCGGAAACTAGACCCCCCAAGGAACTTTCTAGATGTGTTGTGAGAACTTTGAACCCCCAAGTGTTTCACTACAGTTTACAACGCAGAGCCGTGAAAATAAAAAATCTTTTTTTTCCCACAAAACTTATTTTTTGGCCCCCAGTTTTGTATTTTCCCAAGGGTAGCAGGATAAATTGGACCCCAAAAGATGATGTCCAATTTGTCCAGAGTATGCTGATACCCCATATGTTGGGGTAAACCCCTGTTTGGGCACACGGGAGAGCTCTGAAGGGAAGGAGCACTGTTTTCCTTTTTCAACGCAGAATTGGCTGGAATTCAGATCGGATGCCATGTCCCGTTTGGAGAGCCCCTGATGTGCCTAAACAGTGGAAACCCCCCAATTATAACTGAAACCCTAATCCAAACACACCCCTTACCCTAATCCCAACAGTAACCTTAACCACTCCTCTAACCCAGACACACCCAACCCTATTCCCAACCGTAAATGTAATCCAAACCCTAACCCTATCTTTAGCCCCAACCCTAACTGTAGCCCCAACCCTAGCCCCAACGCTAGCCCTAACCCTAACCCTAGCAATAACCGTAGCCCTATCACTAGCCCTAACACTAGCCGTAACACTAGCCCTATCCCTAGCCCTAACCCTAGCCCTAACCCTAGCCCCAACCCTAGCCCTAACCCTAGCCCTAACCCTAGCCCCAACCCTAGCCCTAACCCTAGCCCTAACCCTTGCCCTAACCCTATCCCTAGCCCTAACTCTAGTCCTAACTCTAGCCCTAACCCTAATGGGAAAATGGAAATAAATACATTTTTTAATTTTTTTTATTTTTCCCTAACTAAGGGGGTGATGAAGGGGGGTTTGATTTACTTTTATAGCGGGTTATTTAGCGGATTTTTATGATTGGCAGCTGTCACACACTGAAAGACGCTTTTCATTGCAAAAAATATTTTTTGCGTTACTACATTTTGAGAGCTGTAATTTTTCCATATTTGAGTCCACAGAGTCATGTGAGATCTTGTTTTTTGCGGGACGAGTTGACGTTTTTATTGGTAACATTTTCGGACACGTGACATTTTTTGATCGCTTTTTATTCCGAATTTTGTGAGGCAGAGTGATCAAAAACCAGCTATTCATGAATTTCTTTTGGGGGAGGCGTTTATACCGTTCCGCGTTTGGTAAAATTGATAAAGCAGTTTTATTCGTCGGGTCAGTACGATTACAGCGATATCTCATTTATATCATTTTTTTTATGTTTTGGCGCTTTTATACGATAAAAACTATTTTATAGAAAAAATAATTATTTTGGTATTGCTTTATTCTCAGGACTATAACTTTTTTATTTTTTTGCTGATGATGCTGTATGGCGGCTCGTTTTTTGCGGGACAAGATGACGTTTTCAGCGGTACCATGGTTATTTATATCAGTCTTTTTGATCGTGTGTAATTCCACTTTTTGTTTGGCGGTATGATAATAAAGCGTTGTTTTTTGCCTCGTTTTTTTTTTTCTTTTCTTACGGTGTTTACTGAAGGGGTTAACTAGTGGGGCAGTTTTATAGGTTGGGTCGTTACGGACGCGGCAATACTAAATATGTGTACTTTTATTGTTTTTTTTATTTTATTTAGCTAAAGAAATGTATTTATGGGAATAATATATATATTTTTTTTCTTTATTTAGGATATTTTTTTTATTTATTTTTTTACACACATGTGGGGAATTTTTTTTAACTTTTTTACTTTGTCCCAGGGGGGGACATCACAGATCATTGATCTGGCAGTGTGCACAGCACTCTGCCAGATCTGCGATCTGCTGTGCAGGGCTGCAGGCTTACCAAGTGTCTGCTCTGAGCAGACACTCGGTAAGCCACCTCCCTCCCTGCAGGACCCGGATGCCGCGGCCATCTTGGATCCGGGACCTGCGGCGAGGAGGGAGGTAGGAGACCCTCAGAGCAACGCGATCACATCGCGTTGCTCCGGGGGTCTCAGGGAAGCCCGCAGGGAGCCCCCTCCCTGCGCGATGCTTCCCTATACCGCCGGTACACCGCGATCATGTTTGATCGCGGTGTGCCGGGGGTTAATGTGCCGGGGGCGGTCCGTGACCGCTCCTGGCACATAGTGCCGGATGTCAGCTGCGATATGCAGCTGACACCCGGCCGCGATCGGCCGCGCTCCCCCTGTGAGCGCCGCTGATCGGTGATGACGTACTATCCCGTCGGTGGTCATACGGGCCCACCCCACCTCGACGGGATAGTACGTCAGATGTCAGAAAGGGGTTAATGAGGCCTTCCTCCGCGGCTCATCATCCACTGACACTAGATCACCAGGGTTTACGTGTTCTGTGCTGCTACAGCCACTCTTGCTTTTTGCAAGGGTGTTTATGATGCCCGTAAACAATTTTTAAAAAAATGTTTACGCCCCATGGAGAAATGTTTGTCAGCCTATACAATTAATGTATGGGCATTACAAGTCTAGGAGACCCACTCCTTTAAATTGGGCCTATTTTTTAATGAGGCCTTACTCCATGTCTCATCATCCACTGCCACTAGATCACCAGGGTTAACGTGTTCTGTGCTGTTACAGCCACTATAGTTTTTTGCAAGGGTGTTTAGGATGCCCGTAATAAAAATATTTACACAGTATGTTGATGTGTATCCCCCAGGAGAAAATGTTTGTCAGCCCATACACTTAGTGTATGAGCAATAAAGTTTAGGAGACTCCTTTGTAATGGGACAGTTTTTTTATGAGGCCCTTCTCCATGTTTCTTTCAAGGATTGATTGTGGTGCGTGCAAATTTCAGTCAAAGCGGCCCTTGCATTCAATGCATAAGGAAACAGAATGGCAGGACCAACTGAATAATGTGAAGTGGGTTTTTCTGTGGCCATCCAGTACCTGGGTTCAAAGGCTTATTGGGGTGCATATGACTGAATAGCAGGGCAGGCCTTGCATTCAATGCAACATTTTTTCTGGAGGCCCTCCTGTACCTCTTGAGAAAGGGGTATTGGGGTGCATTGTAATTCTTGGCAGTCCAGCCACTAAGCAATAAGCAGTAACAGCATAGGAGACCCACTGTTTAATAATGCCCCTTTAATAATATTAATGCACCCTGATGCCGCTCTAAAAAGCTTTGTGACTTTAAGAGCCCTTCCTTCAGAAATGAAATAAGATGGGTCTCCTTCTATGTCACAAACTACATGGCCAGCTAGGGTTATTAACACCTTCCCGACCTGCGACGCTATGTAGGCGTCATGAAAGTCGGTGCCAATCCGACCTGTGACGCCTATGTGGCGCCATGGAGGGATCGTATCCCTGCAGATCGGGTGAAAGGGTTAACTCTGATTTCACCCGATCTGCAGGGACAGGGGGAGTGGTACTTTAGCCCAGGGGGGTGGCTTTGCCCCCACGTGACTACGATCGCTCTGATTGGCTGTTGAAAGTGCATCAGCCAATCAGAGCAATTTGTAATATTTCACCTATGAAAAGTGGTGAAATATTACAATCCAGCCATGGCCGATGCTGCAGTATCATCAGCCATGGCTGGAAAACCTAATCTGCCCCCCCGCCACCACCACCGATCTCCTCCCCAGTCCTCTGTTCTGTGGTCCGCTCCCCTCCGTCTTCCTGTCCGCTCCCTCGTTCCTCCAGTCTGCTCCCCTGTGCTCCGATCCCACCCCCATGCTCCGATACCCCCCCGTGCTCTGATCCCCCCTCATACTTACCGAGCCTCCCGTTGTCCATCCGTCTGTTCCTTGGGCTCCGCCATCTTCCAAAATGGCGGGCGCATGCGCAGTGCACCCGCTGAATCTGCCGGAAGGCAGATTCGTTCCACGTACATTTTGATCACTGTGATAAAACCTATCACAGTGATCAAAATAAAAAAAATAGTAAATGAACCCCCCCTTTGTCACCCCCATAGGGAAAATATATTTACTTTTAATTTTCCACTAGGGTTAGGGTTAGAACTAGGGTTAGAACTAGGGTTAGGGTTAGGGCTAGGGTTAGGGCTAGAGCTAGGGTTAGGGCTAGGGTTAGAATTAGTGTTAGGGTAAGGCTATGTGCACATGTATTCTGGTCCTCTGCAGATTTTTTTGCAGTGCAAAACTGCTGCGGATTTATTGTGGTTTTACCGTGGATTTCACTGCGGTTTTATAACTGCGGTTTTCTATAGGAGCAGCTGTAAAACCGCTGCAGAATCCGCAGAAAGAAGTGATATGCCTGTGAATATAAACAGCTGCATTTCCACGCAGCTGCATTTTCCTTGGGCTCCGCCATCTTCCAAAATGGCGGGCGCATGCGCAGTGCACCCGCTGAATCTGCCGGCCGGCAGATTCGTTCCACGTACAATTTGATCACTGTGATAAAACCTATCACAGTGATCAAAATAAAAAAAATAGTAAATGAACCCCCCCTTTGTCACCCCCATAGGGAAAATATATTTACTTTTAATTTTCCACTAGGGTTAGGGTTAGAACTAGGGTTAGAACTAGGGTTAGGGTTAGGGTTAAGGCTAGGGTTAGGGTTAGGGCTAGGGTTAGGGCTAGAGCTAGGGTTAGGGCTAGGGTTAGAATTAGGGTTAGGGTAAGGCTATGTGCACATGTATTCTGGTCCTCTGCAGATTTTTTTACAGTGCAAAAAAGCTGCGGATTTATCGTGGTTTTACCACGGATTTCACTGCGGTTTTTTAACTGCGGTTTTCTATAGCAGCAGCTGTAAAACCGCTGCAGAATCCGCAGAAAGAAGTGATATGCCTGTGAATATAAACAGCTGCATTTCCACGCAGCTGCATTTTCCTTGGGCTCCGACATCTTCCAAAATGGCGGGCGCATGCGCAGTGCACCCGCTGAATCTGCCGGCCGGCAGATTCGTTCCACGTACATTTTGATCACTGTGATAAAACCTATCACAGTGATCAAAATAAAAAAAATAGTAAATGAACCCCCCCTTTGTCACCCCCATAGGGAAAATATATTTACTTTTAATTTTCCACTAGGGTTAGGGTTAGAACTAGGGTTAGAACTAGGGTTAGGGTTAGGGTTACGGCTAGGGTTAGGGTTAGGGCTAGGGTTAGGGCTAGAGCTAGGGTTAGGGCTAGGGTTAGAATTAGGGTTAGGGTAAGGCTATGTGCACACGTATTCTGGTCCTCTGCAGATTTTTTTACAGTGCAAAAAAGCTGCGGATTTATCGTGGTTTTACCGCGGATTTCACTGCGGTTTTATAACTGCGGTTTTCTATAGGAGCAGCTGTAAAACCGCTGCAGAATCCGCAGAAAGAAGTGATATGCCTGTGAATATAAACAGCTGCATTTCCACGCAGTTTTTTCCACAGCATGTGCACAGCGTTTTTTGTTTCCCATAGGTTTACATTGAACTGTAAACTCATGGGAAACTGCTGCGGACCTGCAGCTGCAGAAACACTGCGGATCCGCAGCATTTTCCGCAGCGTGTGCACATACCCTTAGAATTAGGCTATGTGCACACGGTGCGGATTTGGCTGCGGATCCGGAGCGGATTGGCCGCTGCGGATTCATAGCAGTTTTCCATCAGGTTTACAGTACCATGTAAATCTATGGAAAACCAAATCTGCTGTGCCCATGGTGTGGAAAATACCGCGCGGAAATACTGCGTTGTATTTTCCGCAGCATGTCAATTCTTTGTGCGGATTCCACAGCGTTTTACACCTGTTCCTCAATAGGAATCCGCAGGTGAAATCCGCACAAAAAACACTGGAAATCCGCTGTAAATCCGCAGGTAAAACACAGTGCCTTTTCCCTGCGGATTTTTCAAAAATGGTGCGGAAAAATCTCACACAAATCCGCAACATGGGCACATAGCCTTAGGGTTGGAATTAGAGTTAGTGTTGGAATTTGGGCTAGGGTTGGAAATAGGGTTAAGATTAGCCTAGTGGTTAGGGTTAGGGGTGTGTTGGGGTTAGGGATGTGATTAGGGTTATGGCTAGAGTTGGGATTAGGGTTAGGCACATCAGGGGTCTCCAAACGCAACATGGCGCCACCATTGATTCCAGCCAATCTTGCGTTCACAAAGTCAAATGGTGCTCCCTCGCTTCCGAGCCCCGATGTGTGCCCAAACAGTGG
Source organism: Ranitomeya variabilis (assembly GCF_051348905.1). Lineage (NCBI taxonomy): Eukaryota > Metazoa > Chordata > Amphibia > Anura > Dendrobatidae > Ranitomeya > Ranitomeya variabilis. Next base: position 22,635,568 of record NC_135236.1, on the reverse strand, counting down.
TTTACCCCCCCACATACTCAGGACAAACTGGGCAACAACTATTGGGGTCCAATTTCTCCTGTTACCCTTGCGAAAATAAAAAATTGCTTGCTAAAACATTATTTTTGAGGAAAGAAAAAATATTTTTTTATTTTCACGGCTCTGCGTTGCAAACTTCTGTGAAGCACTTGGGGGTTCAAAGTGCTCACCACATATCTAAATAAGTTCATTGGGGGGTCTAGTTTCCAAAATGGTGTCACTTGTGAGGGGTTTCTACTGTTTAGGCACATCAGGGGCTCTGCAAACCTAACATGATGCCCGCAGACCATTCCATCAAAGTCTGCATTCCAAAATGTCACTACTTCCCTTCTGAGCCCCAACGTGTGCCCAAACGGTGGTTCCCCCCACATATGGGGTATGAGTGCACTCAGGACAAACTAAACAACAGCTTTTGGGGTCCAATTTCTCCTGTTACTCTTGTTAAAAAAAAATTGCGGGCTAAAAAATAATTTTTGAGGAAAGAAAACTTATTTTATATTTTCACGGCTCTGCGTTATAAACTTGTGTGAAGCACTTGGGGGTTTAAAGTGGTTACTGCACATCTAGATTAGTTCCACGGGAGGTCTAGTTTCCAAAATGGGGTCGCATGTGGGGGAGCTCCAATGTTTAGGCATACAGGGGCTCTCCAAACACAACATGGTGTCCGCTAACGATTGTAGCTAATTTTTCATTCAAAAGTCAAATGGCGCTCCTTCCCTTCTGAGCCCTGCCGTGTGCCCAAACAGTGGTTTACCCCCACATATGAGGTATCAGTGTACTCAGGAGAAATTACCCAATAAATTGTAGGATCCATTTTATCCTTTTGCTCATGTGGAAATGAACAAATTGAGGCTAAATGAAATTTGCTCCCTATGCATCTAGATAAGTTCCTTGGGGGGTCTAGTTTCCAAAATGGGTTCACTTGTGGGCTAAAAAATTGGAGCCAATTTTTCATTGAAAAATTCAAATGGTGCTCCTTCCCTTCCGAGCCCTGTCGTGTGCCCAAACAGTGGTTCCCCCGCATATATGGGGTATCGTCGTACTCAGGACAAATTGTAAAATAACATTTGGTGTCCAGTTTCTCTTTTTACCCTTGGGAAAATAAAAAAAATTGTTGCTAAAAATCATTTTTGTGACTAAAAAGCTAAATGTTCATTTTTTCCTTCCATGTTGCTTCTGCTGCTGTGAAGCACCTGAAGGGTTAATAAACTTCTTGAATGTAGCTTTGAGCACCTTGAGAGGTGCAGTTTTTATAATGGTCTCAATTTTGAGTATGTTCAGCTATATAGACCCCTCAAACTGACTTCAAATGTGAGGTGGTCCCTAAAAAAATGGTTTTGTAAATTTTGTTGTAAAAATGAGAAATCGCTGGTCAAATTTTAACTGGAAAATTTTAACTGGCAAGATTGCCTTGTGCAGGCATGTACTATGGAGGACAGAGAATGAACTTCAATCCAATATTGCAGCCAGCATGCAGCCGGCGGGTAAGGAAAGGGTGCATCAAACACCTGAAAACCCTGCCCCTAGGTCTAAAGATTGTTCCCTCCAAATTCAGGTGACAGTGTCCCTTTAATGGACTTTGAGTTTGCCAGGCGTTGTGGTTTTCCCTTGCAGCCTTTGCAGAAACTTATTCCTTTAAGGGGCATTGATGCTACACCTTTGGCTAAAAATAAGCCCCAGTTTTGGACTCAGGTGACCATGCGCATGGCGCCAGCCCATCAGGAAGATTGTCGATTTCTGGTGTTGCAGAATTTGCATGATGCTATCGTGCTGGGTTTTCCGTGGTTGCAGGTACATAATCCTGTGTTGGATTGGAAGTCTATGTCTGTGACTAGTTGGGGTTGTCAGGGGGTTCATAATGATGTTCCTTTAATGTCCATCTCCTCTTCCGAAATTCCAGAGTTTTTGTCTGATTTTCAGGATGTGTTTGATGAGCCCAAGTCCAGTTCTCTTCCACCGCACAGGGACTGTGATTGTGCGATTGATTTGATTCCGGGCTGTAAGTTTCCTAAGGGCCGACTTTTCAACCTGTCTGTGCCTGAACATACCGTTATGCGGAGTTATGTTAAGTAGTCTTTGGAGAAAGGGCATATTCGGCCATCTTCTTCACCGATGGGAGCAGGTTTTTTTTTTGTTGCTAAGAAGGATGGCTCCTTGAGACCCTGTATTGATTATCGCCTCTTGAATAAAATCACGGTCAAATTTCAATACCCTTTACCCTTGCTTTCCGATTTGTTTGCTAGGATTAAGGGGGCTAGTTGGATTACAAAGATTGACCTTCAGGGGGCGTATAATCTTGTTCGTATTAAGCAGGGTGATGAATGGAAAACTGCGTTCAATACGCCCGAAGGCCATTTTGAATACCTTGTGATGCCGTTCGGGCTCACTAATGCTCCATCTGTTTTTCAATCTTTCATGCATGATATCATCCGGACTTATATTGATAAATTCTTGATTGTATATCTGGACGATATCTTGATTTTTTCTGATGATTGGGAGTCTCATGTGGAGCAGGTCAGGATGGTGTTTCAGATCCTTCATGACAATGCTTTGTTTGTGAAGGGGTCTAAGTGTCTCTTTGGGGTGCAGAAGGTTTCTTTCTTGGGTTTTATTTTTTCTCCTTCATCTATTGAGATGGATCCGGTTAAGGTTCAGGCCATTCATGATTGGATTCAACCCACGTCCGTAAACAGCCTTCAGAAATTTTTGGGTTTTGTAAGTTTTTATCGCCGTTTCATTGCTAACTTTTCCAGCGTGGTTAAACCCTTGACCGATTTGACTAAGAAAGGCGCTGATGTGGCTAATTGGTCCTCTGCGGCTGTTTCTGCCTTTCAGGAGCTTAAACGTCAATTTACTTCTGCTCCGGTGTTGTGTAAACCTGATGTTTCTCTTCCGTTTCAGGTTGAGGTTGACGCTTTTGAGATTGGGGCAGGGGCCGTTTTGTCTCAGAGGGATTCTGCTGGTTCCTTGATGAAACCGTGTGCCTTCTTTTCCCATAAATTTTCGCCTGCTGAACACAATTATGATGTCGGCAATCGGGAGTTGTTGGCTATGAAGTGGGCATTTGAGGAGTGGCGACATTGGCTTGAGGGAGCTAAGCACCATATTGTGGTCTTGACCGATCATAAGAATCTGATTTACCTCGAGACTGCCAAACGGTTGAATCCTAGACAGGCTCGATGGTCTTTGTTTTTTCCCCGTTTTTATTTTGTGGTCTCGTATCTTCCGGGTTCTAAGAATATTAAGGCTGATGACCTTTCTAGGAGTTTTTTGCCTGATTCTCCTGAGGTCCTGTTACCGGTCGGCATTCTGAAAGAAGGGGTGGTTCTTTCTGCCATTTCCCCTGATTTACGACGGGTTCTTCAGGAATTTCAGGCTGACAGACCTGACCGCTGTCCAGTGGGGAAACTGTTTGTTCCTGACAGATGGACTAGTAGAGTGATTTCTGAGGTTCACTGTTCTGTGTTGGCTGGTCTTCCTGGTATTTTTGGTACCAGAGACTTGGTTGGTAGGTCCTTTTGGTGAACTTCTTTATCACGTGATGTGCGTTATTTTGTGCAGTCCTGTGGGACTTGTGCGCGGGCCAAGCCTTGTTGTTCCCATGCTAGTGGGTTGCTTTTGCCGTTGCCAGTCCCTGAGAGGCCTTGGACGCATATTTCTATGGATTTTATTTCTGATCTTCCGGTTTCCCAGAAGATGTCGGTTATCTGGGTTGTTTGTGACCGGTTCTCTAAGATGGTTCATTTGGTGCCTTTGCCTAAATTGCCTTCCTCCTCAGATTTGGTTTCATTGTTTTTCCAGCATGTGGTTCGTTTGCATGGTATTCTGGAGAATATTGTGTCTGACAGAGGTTCCCAGTTTGTTTCTAGGTTTTGGCGAGCCTTTTGTGCTAGGCAGGGCATTGATTTATCGTTTTCCTCTGCATTGCATCCTCAGACAAATGGCCAAACCAAGCGAACTAATCAGACCTTGGAGACTTATTTGAGATGCTTTGTGTCTGCTGATCAGGATGATTGGGTGGCCTTTTTGCCATTGGCCGAGTTTGCCCTTAATAATCGGGCTAGTTCGGCTACCTTGGTTTCGCCTTTTTTTTTGTAATTTTGGTTTTCATGCTCGTTTTTCTTCTGGGCAGGTTGAGCCGTCTGACTGTCCTGGTGTGGATTCTGTGGTTGACAGGTTGCAGCAGATTTGGACTCATGTGGTAGACAATTTGGTGTTGTCTCAGGAGAAGGCTCAACATTTTGCTAACCGTCGTCAGGGTGTTGGTTCCCGGCTTCGTGTTGGGGATCTGGTCTGGTTGTCTTCCAATCATGTTCCTATGAAGGTTTCTTCTCCTAAGTTTAAGCCTCGGTTTATTGGTCCTTATGGGATTTCTGAGATTATTAATCCTGTGTCTTTTCAAATGGCGCTTCCGGCCTCTTTTGCTATCCATAATGTCTTCCATAGATCTTTGTTGCGGAAATATGTGGTACACGTGGTTCCCTCTGTTGATCCTCCGGCCCCTGTGTTGGTTGATGGGGAGTTGGAGTATGTGGTTGAGAAGATTTTGGATTCTCGTTTTTCGAGGCGGAGGCTTCAGTATCTTGTCAAATGGAAGGGTTATGGCCAGGAGGATAATTCTTGGGTTTTTGCCTCCGATGTCCATGCTGTTGATTTGGTTCATGCTTTTCATCTGGCTCGTCCTGATCGGCCTGGGGGCTCTGGTGAGGGTTTGGTGACGCCTCCTCAAGGGGGGGGGTACTGTTGTGAATTCTGCTTTTGGGCTCCCTCCGGTGGTTGTAGGTGGTATTGCAGTTGTCTCTGGATTGCAGCCCTGGTCATGTGTATCCGCTGATTGCAGTTCTGACTGGGGTATTTAGGCTTGCAGGATTCATTAGTCCTTGCCAGTTGTCCATTGTTTTTGGAGGTTTTTGTCCTTGCCTGGTTCCTTCTGCCTTGCTGCAAATCTGCAAAGATAAGTGTCTGGTTTTTGTGGCACACATGCTGTGTGCTTAACAATTTAGTTCTATTCTGTGTTTTTTTTTTCCAGCTTAGATTGTATCAGTATTTTCTCAGTCTTGCTGGATTCTCAGGAGTGCAGATATACATTCCATGTCTTTAGTTAGATTGTGGAACTTTTTGTATTTTCTGCGTGGATATTTTTAGAGTTTTAATACTGACCGCTTAGTATTCTGTCCTATCTTTCCCTGTTTAGCTAGAGTGGCCTCTTTTGCTGAATTCTGTTTTCTGCCTGTGTGTCTTTCCTCTCCTATTCACAGTCAATATTTGTGGGGGGCTGCCTATCCTTTGGGGTACTGCTCTGAAGCAAGTTAGTATTCCTATTTCAATCTAAAGGGGTATTTAGTCCTCCGGCTGTGTCGAGGTGTCTAGGGTTTTGTTAGGCACACCCCACGTCTACTTCTAGTTGCGGTGTTAGTTCAGGATTTGCGGTCAGTATAGATTCCACTTCTCCTGAGAAAGTCTCATGCGGCTCCAAAGTCACCGGATCATAACAGGTCTCCCATTGACTTACATTGGGCTCGTTGTTCTTTCCGAGTACCCGGGTATTCCAGTTTGCTCAACCCAAGCAATGAGCACTTGTGCATTTCAGTGCTCGCTCATCACTACTCATTATCCATGGTATCTTCTGTATGAGATCAGACATTGAGGACAGCAATGTGAGCAGCCTCTTCCTACCTCAGCATCCCTGCTATTTCCAGTAATAGATCAGACAGGCGGGGTGGGCAGCAGTATAAGCAGCCTCTTCTTATCATCCTGAGATCTCCAGTATTAGATCAGATATATACAGTTGACAGCAGTGTGTACAGCCTCTTATGACCTTAGTACCCCTGGTATCTCCAGTATTGGATCAGATACACAGGGTGGACAGTGTGGCGGGCAGCTTTTTCTTACCTCATTACCCCTGGTGTCTCCTGTATTAGATCAGATAGACAGGGTCAACAGCAGTGTCAGCAGCCTCTTCTTCCTTTGTAAACTTTGGTATCTTTAATCTAGGGTCGAGAAGGCACAGGGATGACATAATTCCCGATCTAAAGTTGCTGGCACTGCTAAGTTTTGGGCATTTTCAGAAAGTTCTTTGGAAGCTGAGACTTAAAAGTTAATATTTTAGTCATTGAATTTTTGATAGGTAAGCATAATGTACAATATAAATGAAAGTTTCAGGAGTTCTTTATTTGCGTAGTTATCAATGTTACATGACTGAGATATTTTGGGCTCAAGAGATCATTACAATAATGATTGTTTTTCGACTGCTTATTTAAGAAATCACATCCTTATTATTCCCCCTGGTGCCATCCTGGGGATATTATTGTTATAAAAAATAATGTATAAAAGGTGAAGAAAATGGGACTGGTGGCCTTATATTTGCCAGATTTGTACTGAGAAGAGATCACTGAGATGAATATGTTGCTGTTGCATACTACCTCAGATTTGTCTACTATTCCTGGCAGAAGAATTTTAGAGACCTTCATGAATCAGAGCCACAAAATGATGACTTAATTGCACTCATATATCCATATTATACAGCTCTTGTGCGGCATTATTGTGGGTCTTCTGGGTAAGAAAAACATGGACTGATATGGTTATTAAAGTGTACTTGTCAGAAATAGAGTTTTCCATCTAAGGAACAGTTCATGCCCGTTACTTCCTGTAATTGTTACTGCCTCATGGTTCAATTCATCATTTGCTTTTTTTATGTCACTGTTCTGATTTTAACTTGCGATTTTTGTTACAGTTTTTTGTGAGAAATTCTTTTAAATGGAGTATGCAGTTAATAAATTTTGTCAAAAATATTTTTTCTTTCGTCTTTTATGCAACTTTTAAACTCAAACACTGATATATTTCAAAAAATGTAGCAAACGATTTTCAAAACATCTGGCGCACATTAAACCAGTCCAAGGAGGGACTAGATTAAATTTGAGCAGAAATGTAATGATTTTTTAAAAGTTGTAAATTGTGAATCAGGAAAAAACATTTCTATAACCTCGAAGAGTTTTCCTCAACTCCGATCCTCAAGAGCCACCAATAGGTCATGTTTTTAGGAATTCATTTGTGTTGCCCAGAAAAGCTTCTCTGCAAATCCAATTTACCTGGGAAATTTGCATAGGTGGGTGACTTTTTGCCTAATCCACTCATACCTAGTCATCAATCTTTAATTTTCCAAGAACACGTGTTATAATGTATGAAAATATAATATTAAGATTGCAGCCATTTTTGGGGACTTGAAGAGCCATCGAACGTTAACAAACTTGATATTCTAGTTCTCTCCTTACTGCTCATGTCTCTGACCCCTTTGCTCCTCGTTGTAACCTGTCTGGGCCCTGACACATCATCTTCTTATTTCGGCTGCATGGAATAATATCCTTGGACCTTTCACACTGAGCTGGAACGTCCGGCTCTGATGAGGCCTGGTATGGTTCTGGGAATGTATGCGCAAAGTCAGGACGAACGTTGAGATTCTATTACCTTTTTTTTTGAGTATTAAAAGGGATTTTAAACACAAATAACATCTCAAAAAATGGAAATTCCTTGGAAAATCCTTTCAAAAAGGCGAAATCACATTTTTATTGATTTAATCATCTTTAGTCATCAATGTCTAAGTGTCCGATAACCTCATTTATTATTTATGAAAGTATAAAATTAGATGATTTATTAAGTTCTCTTACTTTATATGAAATGGAAGGAATATTTCATGATACCTAAATTACTGTATAAGTGGCAACAATTCCCTCATGAGTTTAGTCGCAGTATCACCCAAGTGTCACATGGTCACACAGCCACTTGGTAACTGACTTTCAATAATGCGAGTTGCGGACTGCCGTAGTCTTATGGTACAATACTCAAGACGGTCATCTCCACGTGGGGCTTATCAGCATCAATAATCTGTGTATGAGGCATTATTCTACATATAGATTATTGTGATCTTTTAATGTTTTCATTATTTACATAATCCACTTTCTTACAATCAGTTTCTCTTGTTTTCAGTGTATTCACCTAAAATGTGTGACATCAACCACACTGAAGTCACAGAGTTCCTGCTCCTTGGATTTACAGGTCTATATAAATACAAATTTCTGCTCTTCATCCTTTTCTTCTTCTCTTACCTGATAATACTGGCTGGAAACGTCCTTATTATAGTGTTGGTGTCCACCAATCACAACCTCAATACCCCAATGTTCTACTTTCTCAAATATCTAGCTGTAGCCGATATCCTTTCCACTACGACCATTATGCCCATGATGTTAAATATAATTCTATATGACATGAAGGATGTGCCAGTGAGGAATTGCGTCTTCCATCTCCATATTGTCTTCATATTTGGTTATAACCCGATTATTCTGCTCACTATAATGTCTTATGATCGGTACTTGGCCATTTGCAGCCCGATGCGCTACAATTCTATAATGCAACCTCATGTTTGCTTCAAGATGGTTCTTGGCTCCTGGTTTTTTAACTTTGTCTTTTCCTTTGAGATGATTTTTGTTTGGCAGCTGGAGTTTTGTGGCAACAACACAATAGACCACTTCTTCTGTGACTTTGAGATACTTCTTGAATTGACTACCTCCGACATTTACCTCTTGACTTTGGTTGACTATGTAGTAACCATCATTAACGGTATCATCCCTCTTGCATTAACTCTTATCAGCTATTTGAGTATTTTCTACATCATATTGATCCTTTCATCCATCAGTAACTTGTCAAAAGCCTTCTCCACATGTGGCTCCCATCTCACCACTGTATGTATCTACTATGGAACTCTCATCATGGTTTACACAATACCATCCAATAACAGATCATTGAACATGAACAAGTTTTTATCTCTGCTGTACATTGTGGTGACTCCAATGATGAATCCCATCATTTACAGTCTGAGGAATCAGGAGATCAGGAGAACTGTTCAACAAATGTTTAGAAAATATAAAGGATATACTTAAATGCAGCAGACATATTTGTTAGACTATCTTAGCTGATTACTGTATTTCCAGATGGGGAAAGGGAGAAACATTAGATTTGTCTTCTGGATTTTCTTGACAGAATATTCACAATAAATCATGGATGAGAAGATTCAACGACAACATTTTTTTTCAGTAGATGTCATAATTTTTTTCCACAATTCTTCTATTTATCTTCTTTTTAAAGAAGCACTCCTGTGCCCATCAAAGTTTTTATTCACTTATAATATTGCAATCCTCCTATTATATGGCACTGCGTACTTACAATTGCTCATATTGTCCTTCTACCCAATTAATTATTTTCTTTTCCTTTAGATCTATGACATCACATAATTAAAAACTGATGAGCTGAATCCTTCCAAGTTCTATATAGAAACAAGTGGTCAAATTTCCCTCTATGAATAAGTCACTTCAAAAGTCCCTGGCAGAAGGAGGGAGCAGCTGGGTTAGGAGTTAAAAAGGGGAAGGATTTTTGCAGGGAAAAGAAACTTCCTATTTCTACATAGAGCAGAAAAAAGGAGAACAATTATGGATAGAATGGAACAATGAACAATTGTAAGCATACAGTGCGGTATGATATATTAATTGCTATATATTAAGAGGATAAAATCTTTGATGAGAAGAGGAGTGCTTCTACAAACTTTCTCATTGCTACATAAGTGAATAGTAGAGTTGAGTGACTTTTACTTTTTTCGGATCAAGTCGGGTTTCGCGAAACCGACTTTGTCAAAAGTCGGGTAGGCTGAAATCGGCCGATTATTATTACAAAAAGTCAGGGGCCGACTGAAACATGAAACCCAATGCAAGTCAATGGGGAATCAAAGTCGGCAGTGAGTGGAGGACAGGAAAACACCTACAGTGCCCATTTTAATGTCAAAAACATCAATTCTTATTACTGAAGCTTGTCAATCTTAATTTACTTTATAATAATAGTTAGGCATTGAAAACTGGGGGTCATTTGGCTAAAGTTGGGGGGGGTAGGGCTGGCTCAAGATTTTCGTAGGCCCAGGAAAGGCGGAATACGTCACGGCGGTGGAGCAGGGAGAGGTAAGTATTTCATCTTTGCAAGTGCTGTGATCCTGAGCAAGCAGTGGGGGCCCATTCGTTGGCATTGGCACTGGCACAGGGCCCCTCATAGTACAACGGTGTGTTTGATGGTGGGTGGCGCCTCCCACCGGCAGAGACAGTATAGTATGCGGGAAGGGGAACCTGACTTTCAGCAGGGTCAGATTCTGGCTGTGTAGAGTGCAAGGGGAATGTAGTGGTCTGGGTCAATGTACCAGCAGACTCATCTAGCAGTGGCTGGGCAATGGGCAGGATGAGGAGGAAACACAGATATAGGCCCAGATAATTAAGTGGGCTAAATGCAGTTCAAAATTAGTAACAGGACTAAACAGGCGGCATTGCTTTGTTCAGTGGAGGAGAATTGTGATGAGCAGCAGACACAGTTAGTAGGCCCAAATAATAAAGTGGGCTAAATGCAGTTCAAAATTCATAACAGGAATAACCAGGCGGCATTGCTTGGTTCAGCGGAGGACAATTGTAAGGAGTGGCTGACACAGTGAGTAGGCCCAAATAAGTAAGTAGGCTAAATGTCTGCCAACATTTTTTTCAGAAACAACCAGGTGGCATAGCTAGGTACAGGGGTGGGCTCCTTTGCTGAGTAGCAGACAGTGGTAGTAGGTGCAACGTATTAACTGGTCTAAATGGAGGCCAAGGCCCCTGTATATTTTAACTATCATCTATCATTTCAACAAATTTGTATTGGCATTGCCATTGAAGGATTTAACAGCACAGACTACACAGTGGTGGAGCAGGGAGAGGTAAGTATTGCAAGTGGTATAGCACTGTTTGAGCTGAGGGGAACACTCGCTCGTGGGCTGCGGTACTGGCACAGGGCCCCTCATATTACGTCGGTGTGTCTGACTTGGGTGTGCTGTTATGATCCGGTGACTTTGGAGCCGCATGGAACTTTCTCTGGAGTAGGTGGAAACTGTACTGAACGCAAACCCTGAACTAACACCGCAACTAGAAGTAGCCGTGGGGTGTGCCTAACAAACCCTAGACACCTCAACACAGCCGGAGGACTAAATACCCCTATAGATGGAAATAGGAATACTATCTTGCCTCAGAGCAGAACCCCAAAGGATAGGCAGCCCCCCACGAATATTGACTGTGAGTAGGAGAAGAAAGACACACGCAGGCAGAAAACAGAATTTAGCAAAAGAGGCCACTCTAGCTAAATAGGGAAAGATAGGACAGAATACTAAGTGGTCAGTATTAAAACCCTTCAAAAATATCCACAGCAGATAATATAAAAAGTTTCACAATCTAACTAAAGACATGGAATGTATATCTGCAACTCCTGAGAATCCAACAAGACTGAGAAAATACTGACACAATCAAGCTGGACAAAAAACAATGAATAGCACAGAATTATTAAGCACAGAGCATGTGTGCCACAAAAACAAAACCAAACACTTATCTTTGCTGATTTGGCAACAAGGCAGAAGGAACCAAACAATGACCAACACCTCCAAAACCATGGACAACCGGCAAGGACTAATGAATCCTGCAAGCCTAAATACCCCAGTCAGAACTGCAATCGGCAGATACACCTGACCAGGACTGCAACTCAGGGACAACTGCATTACCACCTACAACCACCAGAGGGAGCCCAAAAGCAGAATTCACAACAGTACCCCCCCTTGAGGAGGGGTCACCGAACCCTCACCAGAGCCCCCAGGCTGATCAGGACGAGCCAGATGAAAAGCATGAACCAAATCAGCAGCATGGACATCAGAGGCAAAAACCCAAGAATTATCCTCCTGGCCATAACCCTTCCATTTGACAAGATACTGAAGCCTCCGCCTCGAAAAACGAGAATCCAAAATCTTCTCAACCAAATACTCCAACTCCCCATCAACCAACACAGGGGCAGGAGGATCAACAGAGGGAACAACGGGTACCACATATTTCCGCAATAAATATCTATGGAAGACATTATGGATAGCAAAAGAGGCCGGAAGCGCCAATCGAAAAGACACCGGATTAATAATCCCAGAAATCCTATAAGGACCAATAAACCGATGCTTAAACTTAGGAGAAGAAACCTTCATAGGAACATGACGGGAAGACAACCAGACCAGACCCCCAACCCGAAGCCGGGAACCAACACATCGACGACGGTTAGCAAAACATTCAGCCTCCTCCTGAGACAACACCAAATTGTCCACCACCTGAGCCCAAATCTGCTGCAACCTGTCAACCACAGAATCCACACCAGGACAGAGAGAAGGCTCAACCTGCCCAGAAGAAAAACGAGGATGAAAACCAAAATTACAAAAAAAAGGCGAAACCAAAGTAGCCGAACTAGCCCGATTATTAAGGGCAAACTCGGCCAATGGCAAAAAGGCCACCCAATCATCCTGATCAGCAGACACAAAGCATCTCAAATAAGTCTCCAAGGTCTGATTAGTTCGCTTGGTTTGTCCATTTGTCTGAGGATGAAATGCAGAGGAAAAAGATAAATCAATGCCCAGCCTAGCACAAAAGGCCCACCAAAACCTAGAAACAAACTGGGAACCTCTGTCAGACACAATATTCTCCGGAATACCATGCAAATGAACCACATGCTGAAAAAACAACGAAACCAAATCTGAAGAAGAAGGCAATTTAGGCAAAGGCACCAAATGAACCATTTTAGAGAACCGGTCACAGACAACCCAGATAACCGACATCCTCTGGGAAACCGGAAGATCAGAAATAAAATCCATAGAAATATGCGTCCAGGGCCTCTCAGGGACCGGCAATGGCAAAAGCAACCCACTAGCACGGAAACAACAAGGCTTGGCCCGCGCACAAGTTCCACAGGACTGTACAAAGGAACGCACATCACGTGATAAAGAAGGCCACCAAAAGGACCTACCAACCAAGTCTCTGGTACCAAAAATACCAGGATGACCAGCCAACACAGAACAGTGAACCTCGGAAATCACTCTACTAGTCCATCTGTCAGGAACAAACAGTTTCCCCACAGGACAGCGGTCAGGTCTGTCAGCCTGAAATTCCTGAAGAACCCGTCGTAAATCAGGGGAAATGGCAAAAAGGACCACCCCTTCTTTCAGAATGCCGACCGGTTCAAGAACCTCAGGAGAATCAGGCGAAAAACTCCTAGAAAGGGCATTAGTCTTGATATTCTTAGAACTCAGGAGATACGAGACCACAAAATCAAAACAGGAAAAAAACAAGGACCATCGAGCCTGTCTAGGATTCAATCGTTTGGCAGACTCAAGGTAAATCAGATTCTTATGATCGGTCAAGACCACAATACGGTGCTTAGCTCCCTCAAGCCAATGTCGCCACTCCTCAAACGCCCACTTCATAGCCAACAACTCCCGATTGCCGACATCATAATTGCATTCAGCAGGCGAAAATTTACGGGAAAAGAAGGCACACGGTTTCATCAAGGAACCAACAGGATCCCTCTGAGACAAAACGGCCCCTGCCCCAATCTCAGAAGCGTCAATCTCAAACTGAAACGAAAGAGAAACATCCAGTTGGCGCAACACTGGAGCAGAAGTAAATGGATGTTTAAGCTCCTGAAAGGCAGAAACAGCCGCAGAGAACCAATTCCCCACATCAGCGCCTTTCTTCGTCAAATCGGTCAAGGGTTTAACCACGCTGGAAAAGTTAGCAATGAAACGGCAATAAAAATTTGCAAAACCCAAAAATTTCTGAAGGCTCTTTATGGACGTGGGTTTAATCCAATTATGAATGGCCTGAACCTTAACCGGATAAATCTCAATAGATGAAGGAGAAAAAATAAAACCCAAAAAAGAAACCTTCTGCATCCCAAAGAGACACTTAGACCCCTTCACAAACAAAGCATTGTCACGAAGAATCTGAAATACCCTCCTGACCTGTTCCACATGAGACTCCCAATCATCAGAAAAAATCAAAATATTGTCCAGATATACAATCAAGAATTTATCAATATAAGTCCGGAAGATATCATGCATGAAAGATTGAAAAACAGATGGAGCATTAGAGAGCCCGAACGGCATCACAAGGTATTCAAAATGGCCTTCGGGCGTATTGAACGCAGTTTTCCATTCATCACCCTGCTTAATACGAACAAGATTATACACCCCCCGAAGGTCAATCTTCGTAAACCAACTAGCCCCCTTAATTCTAGCAAACAAATCGGAAAGCAAAGGTAAAGGGTATTGAAACTTGACCGTGATCTTATTCAAGAGGCGATAATCAATACAGGGTCTCAAGGAGCCATCCTTCTTAGCCACAAAAAAAAATCCCGCTCCCATCGGTGAAGAAGATGGCCGAATATGCCCTTTTTCCAAAGACTCCTTAACATAACTCCGCATAGCGGTATGTTCAGGCACAGACAGGTTGAAGAGTCGGCCCTTAGGAAACTTACAGCCTGGAATCAACTCAATCGCACAATCACAGTCCCTGTGTGGTGGAAGAGAACTGGACTTGGGCTCATCGAATACATCCTGAAATCCAGACAAAAACTCTGGAATTTTGGAAGAGGAAGAAGAGGAGATGGACATTAAAGGAACATCATTATGAACCCCCAGACAACCCCAACTGGTGACAGACATAGACTTCCAATCCAACACAGGATTATGTACCTGCAACCACGGAAAACCCAGCACAATAGCATCATGTAAATTATGCAACACCAGAAATCAACAATCTTCCTGATGGGCCGGCGCCATACGCATGGTCACCTGTGTCCAAAACCGGGGTTTGTTTTTAGCCAAAGGTGTAGCATCAATGTCCCTTAGAGAAATAAGGTTCTGCAAAGGCTGCAAGTTAAAACCACAACGCCTAGCAAACTCAAAGTCCATTAAGTTCAAAGCGGCGCCTGAATCCACAAACGCCATGACAGAAAACGATGACAATGAGCAGATCAAGGACACAGATAACAGAAATTTAGGTTGCACAGTACTGATGGTAAATGAACTAGCGATCCTCTTTGTCCGCTTAGGGCAGGCTGAAATGACATGAGAAGCATCGCCACAATAATAACACAACCTATTCTGACATCTGAATCATTGTCGTTCTGTTCTAGACAGAATCCTATCACACTGCATTGGCTCAGGACTCTGCTCTGAGGACAACTCCACAGCGCGCACAGTTCTGCGCTCCCGCAAGCGCCGATCAATCTGAATGGCCAGAGACATAGAATCACTCAGACCGACAGGCGTGGGAAACCCCACCATAACATCTTTAACGGATTCAGAAAGACCCTTTCTGAAAATTGCCGCCAAAGCATCATCATTCCATTTAGTCAACACAGACTATTTTCTAAATTTCTGACAATATAATTCTGCCGCCTCTTGACCCTGAGACAGGGTCAACAAGGTCTTCTCCGCTGGATCAACAGAATTAGGTTCATCATATAATAGTCCTAAAGCCTGAAAAAAGGAATCTACATTAAGCAAAGCTGGATTCCCAGATTCCAGGGGAAATGCCCAATCCTGTGGATCGCCACGCAGCAGGGAAATAACGATTTTAACCTGCTGAATGGAATCACCAGAGGATCGAGGTCTCAAAGCAAAAAACAGTTTACAGTTGTTTTTAAAAGTCAAAAATTTGGACCTGTCACCAAAAAACAAATCAGGAGTAGGAATCTTCGGCTCTAAAACAGGAGTCTGAACAATATAATCAGAAATTCCCTGTACCCTAGCAGCAAGCTGGTCTACACGAGAAGCCAATTCCTGAACATCCATGCTAACACAAGACTCCTCAGCCACCCAGAGAAAAAGAGGGAAGATAAGGCAAAACAAACTGCAGAAAAAAAAATGACTCAACACCCTTCTTCCCTTCTTCTGAGATGCATTTAACTCATTATGGGCCAGTTGTACTGTTATGATCCGGTGACTTTGGAGCCGCATGGAATTTTCTCTGGAGTAGGTGGAAACTCTACTGACCGCAAATCCTGAACTAACACCGCAACTAGAAGTAGCCGTGGGGTGTGCCAAACAAACCTTAGACACCTCGACACAGCCGGAGGACTAAATACCCCTATAGATGGAAATAGGTATACTGTTATGACCCCAGTGGACAGGGTCTCAGAGGAACGTGTAAGTCTGCAAGATACAAAAATCCAGCTCATAGGGCTGTGGTAACTGGGTTGACCAAATAGCTACTCCTAACTCCAACACTAGAAGTAGCCGGGGATCATGCCTACGGTGATCGCTAGATGACTCGCGCCAGCCGGAGAATCTAACTACCCCTAGGAGAAGAAAACAAAGACCTCTCTTGCCTCCAGAGAAAGGGACCCCAAAGCAAGATACAAGCCCCCCACAAATAATAACGGTGAGGTAAGAGGAAATGACAAACACAGAAATGAACCAGGTTCAGCAAAGAGAGGCCAGCTTACTAATAGCAGAATATAGCAAGATAACTTATCTGGTCAACAAAAACCCTATAAAAATCCACGCTGGAGATTCAAGAACCCCCGAACCGTCTAACGGTCCGGGGGGAGAACACCAGCCCCCTAGAGCTTCCAGCAAAGGTCAGGATACAGATAGGAACAAGCTGGACAAAAATACCAAACAAAACAAAAGCAAAAAGCAAAGAAGCAGACTTAGCTTGAAAAACAGGAACCAGGATCAGAGGACAAGAGCACAACAGATTAGCTCTGATTTCAACGATGCCAGGCATTGAACTGAAGGTCCAGGGAGCTTATATAGCAACGCCCCTGAACTAACGGCCCAGGTGAGGATATAGGAAAAGACAGACGCTCCAGAGTCAAATCAATAATCACCACTAGAGGGAGCAAAAAGCAAAATCACAACAGTACCCCCCCCTTAGTGAGGGGTCACCGAACCCTCACCACGACCACCAGGGCGATCAGGATGAGCGGCATGAAAGGCACGAACTAAATCGGCCGCATGAACATCAGAGGCGACCACCCAGGAATTATCTTCCTGACCATAGCCCTTCCACTTGACCAGGTACTGAAGCCTCCGCCTGGAGAGACGAGAATCCAAGATCTTCTCCACCACGTACTCCAACTCGCCCTCAACCAACACCGGAGCAGGAGGCTCAGCAGAAGGAACCACAGGCACAACGTACCGCCGCAACAAGGACCTATGAAACACGTTGTGGATAGCAAACGACACAGGTAGATCCAGGCGAAAGGATACAGGATTAAGAATTTCCAATATCTTGTAAGGACCAATAAAACGAGGTTTAAATTTGGGAGAGGAAACCTTCATAGGAACAAAGCGGGAAGAAAGCCACACCAAATCCCCAACACGTAGTCGGGGACCCACACCGCGGCGGCGGTTGGCAAAGCGCTGAGCCCTCTCCTGTGACAACTTCAAGTTGTCCACCACAAGATTCCAGATCCGCTGCAACCTATCCACCACAGAATCCACCCCAGGGCAGTCAGAAGGTTCCACATGACCCGAAGAAAAACGAGGGTGGAAACCAGAGTTGCAGAAAAACGGCGAAACCAAGGTGGCGGAACTAGCCCGATTATTAAGGGCAAACTCAGCTAACGGCAAGAAGGTCACCCAATCGTCCTGATCAGCAGAGACAAAACACCTCAAATAAGCCTCCAAAGTCTGATTAGTTCGCTCCGTCTGTCCATTAGTCTGAGGATGGAAAGCAGACGAAAACGACAAGTCAATGCCCATCCTACTACAAAAGGATCGCCAGAATCTGGAAACGAACTGGGATCCTCTGTCTGACACAATATTCTCAGGGATGCCGTGCAAACGAACCACGTTCTGGAAAAACACAGGAACCAGATCGGAAGAGGAAGGCAGTTTAGGCAAAGGAACCAAATGGACCATCTTGGAGAAGCGATCACATATCACCCAGATAACAGACATGCCCTGAGACACCGGAAGATCAGAAATGAAATCCATGGAGATATGTGTCCAAGGTCTCTTAGGGACAGGCAAGGGCAAGAGCAACCCGCTGGCACGAGAACAGCAAGGCTTAGCTCGAGCACAAGTCCCACAGGACTGTACAAATGACCGCACATCCCTAGACAAGGAAGGCCACCAAAAGGATCTGGCCACCAGATCTCTGGTGCCAAAAATTCCTGGGTGACCTGCCAACACCGAGGAATGAACCTCGGAAATGACTCTGCTGGTCCACTTATCAGGCACAAACAGTCTGTCAGGTGGACAAGAATCAGGCCTATCAGCCTGAAATCTCTGCAACACACGTCGCAGATCAGGAGAAATAGCTGACAAGATAATACCATCCTTAAGAATACCAACAGGTTCAGCGACTCCAGGAGCATCAGGCACAAAGCTCCTGGAAAGAGCATCGGCCTTCACATTCTTTGAACCTGGTAAATACGAGACAACAAAGTCAAAACGGGAGAAAAACAATGACCAGCGGGCCTGTCTAGGATTCAGGCGTTTAGCAGACTCGAGATACATCAGATTTTTGTGATCAGTCAAGACCACCACACGATGCTTAGCACCCTCGAGCCAATGACGCCACTCCTCAAATGCCCATTTCATGGCCAACAACTCCTGATTGCCCACATCATAATTTCGCTCCGCAGGCGAAAACTTCCTAGAGAAAAAGGCGCAAGGTCTCATAACAGAGCAACCAGGGCCTCTCTGCGACAAAACGGCCCCTGCTCCAATCTCTGAAGCATCCACCTCAACTTGAAAGGGAAGCGAGACATCAGGCTGGCACAAAACAGGCGCCGAAGTAAACCGACGTTTCAACTCCTGGAAAGCCTCCACGGCAGCAGGAGCCCAATTAACCACATCGGAGCCCTTCTTGGTCATATCCGTCAAAGGTTTCACAATGCTAGAAAAGTTAGCGATAAAACGACGGTAGAAGTTAGCGAAACCCAAGAACTTCTGAAGACTCTTAACTGACGAGGGCTGAGTCCAATCAAGAATAGCTCGGACCTTGACTGGGTCCATCTCCACAGCAGAAGGGGAAAAAATGAACCCCAAAAAGGGAACCTTCTGTACACCAAAAAGACACTTTGAGCCCTTGACAAACAAAGAATTTTCACGCAAAATTTTAAAGACCATCCTGACCTGCTCCACATGCGAGTCCCAATTATCAGAAAAAAACAGAATATCATCCAGATAAACGATCAGAAATTTATCCAGATAGTTCCGGAAAATGTCATGCATAAAGGACTGAAAAACTGAAGGGGCATTAGAGAGCCCAAAAGGCATCACCAAGTACTCAAAATGACCTTCGGGCGTATTGAATGCGGTTTTCCATTCATCCCCTTGCTTAATGCGCACAAGGTTGTACGCACCACGAAGGTCTATCTTGGTAAACCACTTGGCACCTTTAATCCGGACAAACAAGTCAGACAACAGCGGCAAAGGATACTGAAATTTGACAGTGATCTTATTTAAAAGCCGATAGTCAATACAAGGCCTCAAAGATCCGTCCTTTTTAGCCACAAAAAAGAATCCCGCACCAAGAGGGGAAGAAGACGGACGGATGTGTCCTTTCTCCAGAGACTCCTTGATATATGAACGCATAGCGGTATGTTCAGGTATCGACAGATTAAACAGTCTTCCCTTAGGAAATTTACTGCCTGGAATCAAATCTATTGCACAGTCACATTCCCTATGAGGAGGCAATGCACTGGACCTGGACTCGCTAAAGACATCCTGATAATCAGACAAGTACTCCGGAACTTCCGAAGGCGTAGAAGAAGCAATAGACACAGGCAGGGAATCCTCATGAATACCACGACAGCCCCAACTAGACACTGACATAGCCTTCCAGTCAAGGACTGGATTATGGGTCTGTAACCATGGCAGCCCCAAAACAACCAAATCATGCATTTTATGTAGAACGAGAAAACGTATCACCTCGCGGTGTTCAGGAGTCATGCACATGGTAACCTGTGTCCAATACTGCGGCTTATTTTCTGCCAATGGCGTAGCATCAATACCCCTAAGAGGGATAGGATTTTCTAATGGTTCAAGAATAAAACCACAGCGCTTAGCAAATGAGAGATCCATAAGACTCAGGGCAGCACCTGAATCTACAAACGCCATGACAGGATAAGATGACAGTGAGCAAATCAAAGTTACAGACAGAATAAACTTAGGATGCAAATTACCAACGGTGACAGGACTAACAACCTTAGATATACATTTAGAGCATGCTGAGATAACATGTGTAGAATCACCACAGTAGTAGCACAAGCCATTCCGGCGTCTATGAATTTTCCTCTCATTTCTAGTCAAGATTCTATCACATTGCATCAAATCAGGTGTCCGTTCAGACAACACCATGAGGGAATTTGCGGTTTTTCTATCACATTGCATCACATCAGGTGTCTGTTCAGACAACACCATGAGGGAATTTGCGGTTTTGCGCTCCCGCAACCGCCGGTCAATTTGAATAGCCAGGGACATGGTATCATTCAGACCTGTGGGAATGGGAAAACCCACCATAACATTCTTAATGGCCTCAGAAAGGCCATTTCTAAAATTAGCGGCCAGTGCACACTCGTTCCAATGTGTCAGCACGGACCATTTCCGAAATTTTTGGCAATACACCTCAGCCTCGTCCTGGCCCTGAGACATAGCCAGCAAGGCTTTCTCTGCCTGAATCTCAAGATTGGGTTCCTCATAAAGTAAACCGAGCGCCAGAAAAAACGCATCAATATCAGCCAATGCCGGATCTCCTGGCGCCAACGAAAAAGCCCAATCCTGAGGGTCACCCCGTAAGAATGAAATAACAATTTTTACTTGTTGAGCAGAGTCTCCAGACGAACAAGGTTTCAGGGACAAAAATAATTTACAATTATTCCTGAAATTCCTAAACTTAAATCGGTCTCCTGAAAACAGTTCAGGAATCGGAATCTTGGGTTCAGACCTAGGATTTCTGGTAACATAATCTTGTATACCCTGCACACGAGCGGCAAGCTGGTCCACACTTGTAATCAAGGTCTGGACATTCATGTCTGCAGCAAGCTTAAGCCACTCTGAGGTAAAGGGGAAAAGAAAAAAAAAAATGAGAGAGGGAAAAAAAAAACTCAAAATTTTCTTTCTTATAATCCCACTTCTGCAATGCATTAAACATTTAATACTGGCCTGGCATACTGTTATGACCCCAGTGGACAGGGTCTCAGAGGAACGTGTAAGTCTGCAAGATACAAAAATCCAGCTCATAGGGCTGTGGTAACTGGGTTGACCAAATAGCTACTCCTAACTCCAACACTAGAAGTAGCCGGGGATCATGCCTACGGTGATCGCTAGATGACTCGCGCCAGCCGGAGAATCTAACTACCCCTAGGAGAAGAAAACAAAGACCTCTCTTGCCTCCAGAGAAAGGGACCCCAAAGCAAGATACAAGCCCCCCACAAATAATAACGGTGAGGTAAGAGGAAATGACAAACACAGAAATGAACCAGGTTCAGCAAAGAGAGGCCAGCTTACTAATAGCAGAATATAGCAAGATAACTTATCTGGTCAACAAAAACCCTATAAAAATCCACGCTGGAGATTCAAGAACCCCCGAACCGTCTAACGGTCCGGGGGGAGAACACCAGCCCCCTAGAGCTTCCAGCAAAGGTCAGGATACAGATAGGAACAAGCTGGACAAAAATACCAAACAAAACAAAAGCAAAAAGCAAAGAAGCAGACTTAGCTTGAAAAACAGGAACCAGGATCAGAGGACAAGAGCACAACAGATTAGCTCTGATTTCAACGATGCCAGGCATTGAACTGAAGGTCCAGGGAGCTTATATAGCAACGCCCCTGAACTAACGGCCCAGGTGAGGATATAGGAAAAGACAGACGCTCCAGAGTCAAATCACTAATGACCACTAGAGGGAGCAAAAAGCAAAATCACAACAGTATACTATCTTGCCTCAGAGCAGAACCCCAAAGGATAGGCAGCCCCCCACGAATATTGACTGTGAGTAGGAGAAGAAAGACACACGCAGGCAGAAAAACAGAATTCAGCAAAAGAGGCCACTCTAGCTAAATAGGGAAAGATAGGACAGAATACTAAGCGGTCAGTATTAAAACCCTTCAAAAATATCCACAGCAGATAATACAAAAAGTTCCACAATCTAACTAAAGACATGGAATGTATATCTGCAACTCCTGAGAATCCAACAAGACTGAGAAAATACTGACACAATCAAGCTGGCAAAAAAACAATGAATAGCACGGAATTATTAAGCACACAGCATGTGTGCCACAAAAACACTTATCTTTGCTGATTTGGCAACAAGGCAGAAGGAACCAAACAATGACCAACACCTCCAAAACCATGGACAACTGGCAAGGACTAATGAATCCTGCAAGCCTAAATACCCCAGTCAGAACTGCAATCAGCAGATACACCTGACCAGGACTGCAACTCAGGGACAACTGCATTACCACTGTCTATTTTCTTGGTCCCTACCGCCATCCATACTTTATCCCCGTCACGTGCGCGGTCACGTTGCTCACCTCGGCACACAGGTCCTGTACAGGCGCCGCTCGCACCGCATGCACTAGGGGGAACTTACTCCCTGCCGAGACACTGCTGCATCCAGTCTGCTCTGGAGCAAACAGCTGCTATCGGCTAAAGCAGTGAAACAACACAGATTTTTTCTTCATGCTCCCCACCATTCTCCCCGTGGACTGCTAATAGGGGTAAGAATTTTCAGTTATATTAAGACTGTTCTCATGCTGATCGTGACTATGGGGCACTAATCACCCGGGTGCTTACTGCAGGAGATTCTGTGTACTTTACACACAATCTCATGCTGACCGCAACGATTCTATTTTTAGCCCTGCAGAGTTAACTGTTTACATTGAGACTGCCTTTATGCTCACATGAACATTGGACACCTACTCCTTAGGTGCCCATTCTAGGAGATTTGGTTTATTTCTCATACAATTGTTTGCAACCATTCTAGTCCCAGCTTGCATGCATAATTTCTAGCGCGGATATTGATGAAAGCATATTTTTATGCAATCATCTATTCATTTTTTATACAACTGCATTACCACCTACAACCACCGGATGGAGCCCAAAAGCAGAATTCACAACAGTGTGCCCCACCACCATCAGAGACACTTCATTGTACTATGAGGGACCCTGTGCCAGTGCCATCACCCAAGAGTGGGCCCACCCACCTGTCCAGGCAAACGGCACTCGCACGGGTGCTTGTGCCAGGTGGTGACCATGTCCCTGTGGGAGGAGTCAGCCCATTTAGAGAAGTATAAAAATGGCCTATGGTGGACATTCAGCAGCTGCAAATGGAGGAATTGGAGAAGTCAGTAAGAGGAGGCCAAAAGCAAGAAATTTTTCAGGCAAGCTACGTGTCAGCAGGGGAAGGTAGGGACAAATAATTTGAAATCCATGATTGGTTCATTTTAATGAAGGTTAGATCATCAACATTTCGGGTAGCCAGACGTGTTGTTTTTTCGGTCAGTATTGATCCAGCAGCACTGAAGACTCTTTCTGATAGCACACTAGCAGCAAGGCATGCGAGCTCCTGTAATGCATATTCTGCCAATTCAGGCCAGGTGTGTATTTTAGATGCCCAGTAATCAAAGGGGAATGACGTGTGAGGGAGAACATTGATAAGGGAGGAAAAGTAGTTCATAACCATACTGGAAAAATGCTGTCTCCTGTCACTTTGAATCGATGCAGCAGTACCTGTCGTGTCAGCGGTTGTTGCAAAATCACTCCACAACCTGGTCATAAAACCCCTATGTCCAACGCCACTTCGGATTTGTGCACCTCTAACACCTCTGCCACGTTGCCCACTACGGCTCGTGTGAGAACCATCACTGCCGCTGTGTGCTGGGAATGCCTGAACCAAACGGTCTACAAGAGTTGCTTGTTTGGGAGGCAATATTTGCTCAAGGTTCTCATGTGGCATGATATTTTGTAATTTTCCTTTATATTGTGGATCCAGGAGGCAGGCCAACCAGTAATCGTCATCGGTCATCATTTTGATAATGTGGGGGTCCCTTTTTCGGATACGTAAGGCATACTCAGCCATGTGGGCCAATGTTCTAGGTGTCAATTCACTGCTTGTGCTGGGTTCAGGAGCACTTTCTTGCAAATCAACATCACTTGTGTCCCGCATAAACCCTGTACCGGACCTTGCAACGCCACCAGTTTCTATTGCCCCTTGAAAAGCATCCTCCTCCCATAAATATTCATCCCCATCATCCTCCTCCTCTTCGTCCGCCACCTCGTCCAGGAGAGTTCCCTGAGCAGGCAATGGCTGACTGTCATCAAGGCTTCCCTCCTTCTCGGCTGCAGACACCTGCTCCTTAATGTGCGTCAAACTTTGCATCAGCAGACGCATTAGTGGGATGCTCATGCTTATGATGGCGTCGTCTGCACTTACCAGCCGTGTGCATTCCTCAAAACACTGAAGGACTTGACAGAGGTCTTGTAGCTATGACCACTGCACACCAGTCAACTCCATGTCTGCCATCCAAGTGCCTGCCCGTGTATGTGTATCCTCCCACAAACAAAATTACAGCATGCCTCTGTTCGCACAGCCTCTGAAGCATGTGCAGTGTGGAGTTTCACATCATTGCAACGTCGATTATTAGGCAGTGCTGGGGAAGATTCAGCGATCGCTGATGGTTCAGCATACGGCTGGAGTGTACGGGCGACCGGCGGATGTGTGAGCAAAGTCTTCGCACCTTCAGGAGCAGGGCTGGTAACTCCGGATAATTTTTCAGGAAGCACTGCACCACCAGGTTCAAGGTGTGAGCCAGGCAAGGTATGTGTTTCAGTTCTGAAAGGGCTATGGCAGTCATAAAATTCCTTCCGTTATCACTGACTACCTTGCCTGCCTCAAGATGTACACTGCCCAGCCATGACTGAGTTTCTTGCTGCAATTACTCGGCCAGTACTTCCGCGGTGTGTCTGTTGTCGCCCAAACACTTCATTTCCAATGCAGCCTGCTGATGCTTACCACTAGGTGTTCCATAATAAGACACCTCATGTGCAACACTGGCAGCTGCGGATTGAGTGGTCGTGCGACTGCGCTCTGTGGATGAGCTTTCGCTTATGGAGGAGGAGGGGTGGCGAACGCCTACAGCCAATTGTTTCCTAGACCGTGGGCTGGGCAGAACTGTACCACTATGGCTGTCCCCAGTGGACCCTGCATCCACCACATTAACCCAGTGCGCCGTGATGGACACATAATGTCCCTGGCCATGCCTACTGGTCTATGCATCTGTTGTGAGGTGCACCTTTCCACTGACTGATTGCCTCAGTGCACGGACAATGCGGTCTTTGACATGCTGGTGGAGGGCTGGGATAGCTTTTCTCGCAAAGAAGTGCCAACTGGGAAGGTCATAGCGTGGTACTGCCTAGGCTATCAGGTCTTTGAAAGCTTTGCTTTCAACCAACCGGTAGGGCATCATCTAACGAGATTAGTCTGGCAATGTGGGCGTTCAAACCCTGTGTACGCGGATGAGAGGATGAGTACTTTCTTTTCCTAATGAGAGTCTCTTGTACGGTGAGCTGGACTGGAGAGCTGCATATGGTGGAACTAGCGGTGGTGGTGGTGGTGGTGGACATGGCGGATTGAGAGAGGGTTGGTGATGGTATTCTTGATGTTGGCCTACATACAGTGTTTCTTACCAGTAACCTTGTGATTCCCTGACTGCTTTGGCCTTGCGACAATACCTCCACATTTGCTGCTGGTGGTGTCCTAACCGGTGGGCTTACAGTGAGGGAAGCAATGTAGTGTTGCTGACTACCTTCATTCTGAGCAGGTGCACCAACGGTACGCTACGTTTGGTAGTTAGTCCAGGC
The DNA here is from genome assembly GCF_051348905.1 of Ranitomeya variabilis. Classification (NCBI taxonomy): domain Eukaryota; kingdom Metazoa; phylum Chordata; class Amphibia; order Anura; family Dendrobatidae; genus Ranitomeya; species Ranitomeya variabilis. Next base: position 22,609,817 of record NC_135236.1, on the reverse strand, counting down.
TTGCAAGTGCATGCTGGTTAAATGTCTACACATTTTTATTATTATTATTATTATTATTGATTATTTATATAGCACCATTAATTCCATGGTGCTGTACATGAGAAGGGGTTACATCAAAATACAAATATCACTTACAGTAAACAAAACTAACAATGACAGACTGGTACAGCGAGAAGAGGACCCTGCCCTTGGGGGCTTACAATCTACAGGATTATGGGGAAGGAGACAGTAGGTCGAGGGTTGCAGTAGCTCCAGTGGTGTTGAGGTGGCCGTGTAGTCTTTACAGGCTGTAAGCTTCTTTGAAGAGATGGGATTTCAGGTTTCTTTTGAAGGATCCAAAAGTAGTGGATAACCAGATGTGCTGGGGCACTGAATTCCAGAGGATGGGTGATATTCGGGAGAAGTCTTGGATGCGATTGGGTGAGGAGCGAATAAGCGTGGAGGAGAGGAGGAGGTCTTGGGAGGACCGGAGATTACGTGAAGGAAGATATTGAGAGATTAGTGTGGAAATATACAGAGGAGAAAGATTATGGATGGCTTTGTAGGTCAGTGTTAGTAATTTAATCTGGATACGCTGAGAAATTGGGAGCCAGTGAAGGGATTTGCAAAGAGGGGAAGCAGGAGTGTAGCGAGGAGAGAGATTAATTAGATGGGCAGCAGAGTTAAGGATGGACTGGAGGGGTGCGAGAGTGTTAGAAGGTAGGCCACAGAGGAGTATGTTGCAGTAGTCGAGGCGGGAGATGATTAGGGCATGCACAAGCATTTTCGTAGAGTGTGGGTTGAGGAAAGGATGGATTCTGGAAATATTTTTGAGCTGGAGGTGACAGGAGGTGGCGAGAGCTTGGATGTGCGGTTTGAAGGACAGGGCAGAGTCAAGGGTTATTCCGAGGCAGCGGATTTTGGGGACAGGGGAAAGTGTGATTTCATTTATTTTGATAGATAGATCAGGTAGGCAAGATATGCGAGAGGGAGGAAAGATAATTAGTTCAGATTTGTCCACATTGAGCTTGAGGAAGCGAGAGGAGAAGAAAGAGGATATGGCTGATAGACACTTTGGGATTCTGGAGAGCAGGGAGGTGACATCTGGACCAGAGAGGTAGATCTGAGTGTCATCGGCAAATAAATGGTACTGGAAGCCATAGGACCTTATGAGTTGTCCCAGGCCGAGTGTATAGATTGAGAAGAGTAAGGGTCCTAGGACAGAGCCTTGAGGGACACCAACAGAGAGGGGGCGAGATGAAGAGGTAGTATGGGAATAGGAAACGCTAAATGTGCGGTTGGCAAGGTATGAGGAGATCCAAGATAGGGCAAGGTCTTTGACCCCAAAGGAAGAGAGGATCTGTAGTAGGAGGCAGTGGTCAACTGTGTCAAAGGCAGAGGACAGGTCTAGGAGGAGGAGTATAGAGAACTGTCTGTTAGCTTTGGCTGTAAGTAAGTCGTTAGTAATTTTGGTCAGGGCAGTCTCAGTGGAATGGTGGGGACGGAAGCCAGATTGTAGGTTGTTGAAGAGAGAGTTAGATGCAAAGTGAGAGGAAAGTTCAGCATGGACGTGCTGCTCAAGGAGTTTGGATGCAAATGGGAGCAAAGATATGGGGCGATAGCTGGACATAGCGCTTGGGTCAAGGGATGGCTTTTTGAGGATAGGTGTGATTGTGGCATGTTTGAAGGCAGAGGGGAAGGTACCAGAAGTTAGTGAAAGGTTGAAGAGATGGGTTAGGGATGGGATTAGTGTGGTGGTGAGGTTGGGGAGGAGGTGGGATGGGATGGGGTCAAGTGCACAAGTGGTGAGGTGTGATTTGGAGAGAAGATGAGCAAGTTCCCCTTCAGAGATTATGGAGAGTGAAGTTATGGGGTTTGGGCATTGATCTCTCATAAAAAGGGGTAGTGGTGGTTGGACAACAAAGACTTGCCTTGTTTGGTCTATCTTATTTTTGAAGTGTGTGGCAAAGTCCTCGGCAACGATTAGGGAAGTCGGAGGGGGCAGTAATGGGCGGAGGAGGGAGTTAAAAGTGTTGAACAACTGTTTGGGGTTGTGGGATAAGGAAGATACGAGGGTTGTGAAATAGGCCTGTTTAGCAGAGGTGACAGCTGATTTGAATGCCAGTGTTGCTTGTTTGAGTGCAGTGAAATCATCTTGTGAATGCATTTTCTTCCAACGCCGTTCTGCAATTCTGGATACTTGCCGAAGCTTTTTAGTGATGTTATTGTGCCAGGGTTGTCTATTGGTTCGTCGCGCTCTGCTATGCATGACAGGGGCAACCGTGTCAATAGCTGATGCAAGAGTGGCATTGTAGAAAGCAGTGGCAGTGTCTGTGTCGTGTAGTGAGGATATAGAGGACAGTGGTAGGATAGAGTCAGAGAGTGTGTGGGTGTCTAGGTGTGCGAGGTTCCTGCATGGGTGCACATGGTGCTGGACATGGGTGACAGGTGAGGAGGGCAGGGATGAGAAAGTGAGTAGATGGTGGTCGGATAGAGGGAGAGGGGAGGTTGTGAAGTTAGATAGGGGGCATAAACGGGTGAAGACCAGGTCTAATGTGTGTCCATCTGTGTGGGTGGATGAGGAGGACCACTGAGTAAGTCGAAAGGATGAAGTAAGGGACAGGAGTTTGGAGGCTGCTGACTGGTGGGTGTCAATGGGGATATTGAAGTCACCCATGATGATGGTGGGAATGTCAGCAGAGAGAAAGTGAAGGAGCCAGGTGGAGAATTGGTCAATAAAGGCAGTGGCCGGGCCCGGAGGTCGGTATATGGTAGCCATTTGGAGGTTGTAGGGGGAGTAGATGCGGACAGAGTGGACTTCAAAAGAGGGGAGGATAAGGGAGGGTAGAGGTGGGATTGCGTTAAAGGTACAGTTGGAAGAAAGGAGAAGGCCCACTCCTCCACCATGTTTGTTTCCAGGGCGAGGAGTGTGGGTGAAGTGGAGGCCACCGTAACATAGTGCAGCAGGGGAGGCTGTGTCAGAGGGTGTCAGCCATGTTTCGGTGATGCCCAGAAAGAAAAGATTACGAGAGGTAAAGAGGTCGTGAATCACGTGGAGTTTATTGCAGATGGAGCGGGCATTCCATAGTGATCCAGAGAGAGGTTGCAGGAGGGTGGGTGTCATGGGCACGGATTTGAGGTGGGCAAGATTACTGGTATTTATAGTGGGTTGGGAGCGATAGGAGGGGGTAGTAATGGTTGGTATGAGCTGTGGGGGTCCAGGATTGGGAGATATGTCACCAGCAGTGAGGAGAAGCAGAGAGAGACAGAGAAGGTGAGAGAAGGAGAGTGGGTGGCTTGTTTTGTGTTTTATTAGGAGAGATCTGAGGTTGAGGAGAAGGTCAGCAGAGGAGGTCAGGTGGGGAGGCAGGAGGGAAGGAGAGATTATTACTTGGTTAGGGGGTGCTGGGGTTTGAGGATAGCGAAGGAGAGTGAGGAGTAAGGGAGCCAAAACTGTAATAGCGTATGTCAGCATAGTGTGGCAGAAAGCGAATGAAATTGAGTACAGGTATTAACAGGAGTTAGTCTTACCTTCTGTTCACTTCTGGCTCATTTCTGGCATATTTCTGCTATAATATTTGTTATTATCCTTTTAGCGACATCCTTCTAGAGACAGACCAAGGTCCAGACAGACCTGTGACTCAGAATTTATAACAGGCTAAGGGCTCAGGAAATAGGCCAGGTGTGATCAGGAGGGAGGGGCAGTAGGGAGACTGGTCACAGACACAGGAGGGGGATTAATTAGAAGTCAGTAGGGAAAATGCAAGGGGAAATAGATACAAATGGAAAGATAAAGCCAAACTGTATTGGCATCAAGGAATTAAAAGGAGAAAACATGCAGGGGAAGGGAAAAAAAAAAAAAAAAACCAGTCATAGCAGCCAGCAGACATACCAGGAAGAAATATCTGGGTGAGGAAGATCAGGAAAGTTGGGTGATGGTGATGGGATTGGGGTAGCAGCCAGCGGACATACCAGGAAGAAATATCAGGGTGAGGAAGATCAGGAAAGTTGGGTGATGGTGATGGGATTGGGGTAGCAGCCAGCGGACATACCAGGAAGAAATATCAGGGTGAGGAAGATCAGGAAAGTTGGGTGATGGTGATGGGATTGGGGTAGCAGCCAGTGGACATACCAGGAAGAAATATCAGGGTGAGGAAGATCAGGAAAGTTGGGTGATGGTGATGGGATTGGGGTAGCAGCCAGCGGACATACCAGGAAGAAATATCAGGGTGAGGAAGATCAGGAAAGTTGGGTGATGGTGATGGGATTGGGGTAGCAGCCAGCGGACATACCAGGAAGAAATATCAGGGTGAGGAAGATCAGGAAAGTTGGGTGATGGTGATGGGATTGGGGTAGCAGCCAGTGGACATACCAGGAAGAAATATCAGGGTGAGGAAGATCAGGAAAGTTGGGTGATGGTGATGGGATTGGGGTAGCAGCCAGCGGACATACCAGGAAGAAATATCAGGGTGAGGAAGATCAGGAAAGTTGGGTGATGGTGATGGGATTGGGGTAGCAGCCAGCGGACATACCAGGAAGAAATATCAGGGTGAGGAAGATCAGGAAAGTTGGGTGATGGTGATGGGATTGGGGTAGCAGCCAGTGGACATACCAGGAAGAAATATCAGGGTGAGGAAGATCAGGAAAGTTGGGTGATGGTGATGGGATTGGGGTAGCAGCCAGCGGACATACCAGGAAGAAATATCAGGGTGAGGAAGATCAGGAAAGTTGGGTGATGGTGATGGGATTGGGGTAGCAGCCAGTGGACATACCAGGAAGAAATATCAGGGTGAGGAAGATCAGGAAAGTTGGGTGATGGTGATGGGATTGGGGTAGCAGCCAGTGGACATACCAGGAAGAAATATCAGGGTGAGGAAGATCAGGAAAGTTGGGTGATGGTGATGGGATTGGGGTAGCAGCCAGCGGACATACCTGGGGATGAAGCAGATAGGTTGTCAGATTGATAGCAATAACAAAGCATAGCAAAAATAAAAATAAAAATGAAGCAGCTATAGCAGGGGGTTATTTTTCTGGCATATTTATGCTATAATATTTGTTATTATCCTTTTAGCGACATCCTTATAGAGACAGACCATATAGAGACACATGCACATTGTATGTAAATTTTGAAGATTCTTCCCTCTGCTAAAGGTCTTGGAGCATTTCTTACAGATAATTTTGCACTGACCATTTGGATCTTGGTTAAAAAATTGCACGCTGTGCTACTTTCACTGGATGGCCACGCAGTCCTAAAACTGTTTTTTTGGTTGACAAACTTTTTTGGCCTGAGACGGGCCTGCCAGATGAAAGCTGTTGTGATGTTGATGGCTGCTGCGGATCTTCCTCTTCCGCTTCTGAGCTACTGTCAGCGGCACCCTCTTCCCCCAATGGCTGCCAATCGGGGTCAACAACTGGGTCATTTATCACCTCCTCTTCAATGTCATGTGCACCTTCCTCTGGGTCACCGTGCAAGGTGCTATAGCGTTCAGGACGGGGCACCAGAGTCTCATCAGGGTCAGATTATGGCTCAGTACACTGCGAGGTCAATGTAGTGATCTGAGTCAATGGATATGCATAATAATCTAGCTGTGGCTGTGCATCAGTGCACTCCATATCTGATTCATCTTGTAATGTGCAGTTAACAATTTCCCTTTCTAACCCAGGCACGATATGTGTAAAGAGCTCCTTGGAGTAACCTGTAGTGTCGCCTGATGCATCCTTCACTTTTTGTTTGGGTGAAGGACACAAGGAAACGTCTTTTTCCTGACCGGGAGCATCCGCTGACGACTCACTGCTTTTATATTTCTAACTTTCTGAAGAGGAGGCGAAAGAGTTAGAGGCTGAGTCAGCAATGAAAGCCAAATCTTTTTCCTGCTGTTCCGGCTTTAAAACTTGTTTTCCTACTCCCAGATAAGGGAGCCTTCGAGGCCTTGTGTAGCCAGACGATGACGCTGGCTCAACACCTCCAGCCTTAGGTGCTATTTTGCTTTTCCCACTACCACCAGATGCTCCACCACCACCATCACCATCAGTACCAGCTGGCAACGACCGCCCATGGCCTCTTCCACTAGACTTCCTCATTTTTGGTAAAATGTAACCAAAATAATAACCATTATATGGTACTGTAAAACAAGGTAGAAGGTGTACATAAACTTGTTGAGAATTTAAATCTCCCTTTTTATTTTGGGGAGACTGAACCCAAACTCAGGCCCAGTGTATAAAACAATGCAATGTGAGTGGCAGCAAGTGGCTGGCTAATACACTACAAACTAAGAGGACTGACGTATATCCACTTTGTGAGAATTTCAATCTCACTTTTTTTTGGGGGGAGACTGAACCCAAACTCAGGCCCAGTGTATAAAACAACGCAATATGAGTGGCAGCAAGTGGCTGGAAGATATCTGAAAAAATACACGGACTGTAGTACAATTTTAATCTCCCTACAATGATCTCAGGACAAGTATGGCAGCAATAAAAAGGACTGCTGCACACAAAAGTGTGGACAAATAAACAAGATAACTGTGCAGAAAGGAGCAACAGAATTTTTGCTTTTAAAAAAGCAGTTGCAGTTGGCTTGCACAGCAGCGGTGCAAACAGCAATGCAGCTATCAGGGAGCCTTATAAGGCAGCCTAATAAGCTACAGAGCTGATGCACAAAGATATATCCTCCACTGTCCCTGCAAAACAAAGGTGATGTTGGACAGTGGAAATCGCTACAGCACAAGCAGTTTGGGGGTTAATCTTCCCTTCCTAACTATGTCCCTTCTTCTGATGAAGCTGCTGCAACCTCTCCCTATGCTAAGATCGGCAGACGTAAGATGGCGGTCGGTGTGCACGCCCCTTTATAGCCCCTGTGATGCCGCAGAAAGCAAGCCAATCACTGTCATGCCCTTCTCTAAGATGGTGGGGACCGAGACCTATGTCATCACGCTGCCCACACTCTGCGTCCTCCTTCATTGGCTGAGAAATGGCGCTGAACGCGTCATATAAAACGCGACTTTGGTGCGAAGATCGCCGACCGCATGGCCGATTCCATACTAGGATCGGGTCGGGTTTCATGAAACCCAACTTTGCCGAAAGTCGGTGATTTTTGAATTTGTCGATCCGTTATGCTCAACCCTAGTGAATAGTATTTCTTGAAACTATATATTGTTACATACATCAAGATATCATAGAATAGAATGTTATAGTTGAAGGGGACCTCCAGCGTCATTGTGTCCAATGTCACTAAACCATCTCTGTCCAGCCTCTGTTTGAAAACATCCATTTCAGGAGAACTCACTGCAACTCATGGCAGCCTGTTCCACTGATTGATCACGCTTACTGTCAAAAAGTTTTTTTTCTAATATGTAAACTGTATCTTCTCCCTCTCAGTTTCATTCCATGGCTTCTCAACTGTCCATGTGCAAATAATAGTAATGATGATACCTCTACACAGTGATATCCCTTCAGATATTTGTATGTTATGAACTGGTGGTTTAGGAGCGACATGGGATGAGCTCTGGAGGAGGTGGTACCTGTACTGACCGCAGTTCCTGAGCTTAACACAACACTAGAAGTAGCCGTGGGATGTTCCTGTCAATCCTTAGACACCTTGTCACAGCCGGAGGACTAACTACCCCTAAAGATAGAAACAGGAAAGCTATCTTGCCTCAGAGAAAATGCCCAAAGGATAGAACAGCCCCCCACAAATATTGACTGAGTGGAGAGGGAAATGACATATGCAGAATGAAACCAAGATGTAGCAAAGGAGGCCAGTCTAGCTAGATAGATAGAACAGAACAAAATACTGTGCGGTCAGTATTAAAAACTAGAAACATCCACCACAGAGTTTATAAAAATCTCCAAACCTGACTAAAGGTGTGGAGGGTAAATCTGCTTCCCAGAGCTTCCAGCTTTACTGAATAAATCCATACTGACAAGCTGGACTAGAAAAAACATAGAAAGTGCAGAACGATTAAGTCCACAACTAGTGGACTGCAAAAGAACAAAGCAAGGACTTATCTTTGCTGAACGGGTCAGAATATCAGGGAAATCCAAGCAGAGATGTGAATCCAAGCAGGAACCATTGACAAGTGGCACAGGCTGAAGGATAGAACCAGGCTAAATAGCCGAGCCAGAAAGACAATCAGTGGAAGCAGCTGCTGACTACTAAATCCAAGGAGCAGCCGTACCACTTAAAAGCACCGGAGGGAGCCCAAGAGCAGAACTCACAAAAGTGCCACTTACAACCACCGGAGGGAGCCCAAGAGCGGAATTCACAACATTTGTAGACAGCTTTTAAGTCTCTTCTTAGCCTTCTTTTTTGCAAGCCAAACATTCCCAAATCTTTTAACCTTTCTCATAGGACCTATTTTGCAGACAGTTCACCATTCTGGTCACTCTTCTCTGAACTTACTCCAGTTTTTCAATGTCTATTTTAAAATGTGGTGCTCTGAACTGGACACAGTTTTCCAGATGAGATCTGACCAAGGAGGAGTAGAGGGGATAATTACTTCACATAATCTAGACTCTATACTTCTTTTCATGCATCTTAGAACTGTGTTTGCATTTTGCTGCTGCATCACACTGTTGACTCATGTGCAGTCTGAGATCTATTAGCATACCCAAGTTTTTTTGTCACGTGCTGTTGCTTAGTTCTATTCCTCCCATTCTATAGATGTAATTTTCATTTCTCTTTCCTAGTTGTAGAATCTTGCATTTCTCTCTGTTATATATCACTCTATTAGTTGCTACCCAGTGTTCAATCTTATCTAGATCCTTCTAAATAAAAAGTAATAATAAGCTTTTATACTAATGGAAGCCACATATTCTATAGCATGACAAATCCATTGTTTTATGCAGTTGGAACTGACATTTACTATTATAAGGGTGCTTCCTCCTATGTACAGATCAGTAATCAATGATAATTTAAGCACTAAAGGGATTTACTGCCCTAATCAGGGTTTTCTTCATTTCCACCATCTCTGTAATTATTATTATTATTATTATTTATTTATATAGCACCATTAATGCCATGGTGCTGTACATGAGAAAGGGGTTACATACAGAGTTATAGATATCGTTTACAGTAAACAAGTTTACAGTGACAGACTGGTACAGAGGGGAGAGGACCCTGTCCTTGCAGACTTACATTCTATGGGATAGTGGGGAAGAGGCAGAAGGTAGCTGCCAGGCGGCGGCGATGGCGTGGTGGTGGCTCTGGCGATGGAGAGGCGGCGGCTCTGGCGATGGCGAGGGGGCAGAATGGTTATTGCAGGCTGTAGGCTTTCTTGAAGAGATGTGTTTTCAGGTTCCATCTAAAGGATCTGAGGGTGGTGGACAGTCGGACGTGTTGAGGCATGGAATTCCAGAGGATAGGGGATATTCAGGAGAAATCTTGGAGGCGGTTGTGTGAGGAAGAATAAGTGTGGAGGAGAGTAGGAGGTCTTGGGAGGATCGGAGATTACGTGAGGGAAGATATTGGGAGATTAGTTCAGAGATATAGGGAGGGGACAGGTAGTGGATGGCTTTGTAGATCAATGTTAGTAGTTTGAACTGGATTCGTTGGGGAATTGGGAGCCAGTGGAGGGATTTGTAGAGGGGAGAAGCAGGAGAGTAGCGAGGAGAGAGGTAGATTAGCTGGGCAGCAGAGTTGAGGACAGACTGGAGTTGTGCAAGAGAGTTAGCGGGGAGGCCACAGAGGAGGGTATTGCAGTAGTCGAGGTGGGAGATGATGAGGGCATGCACAAGAGTTTTGGTAGATTGTGGTCTGAGGAAGGAACAGATTCTGGCAATATTTTTGAGACAGGAGGTGGCAAGAGTTTGGACGTGTGGCTTGAAGGACAGGGTAGAGTCGAGAGTTACCCCGAGGCAGCAGATTTCAGGTGCGGGAGAGAGCGTGATGCCATTTACCATAATAGATAGGTCAGGTAGGGGGGATATGTGAGATGGGGGAAAGATGATGAGTTTGGTTTTGTCTACATTGAGTTTTAGTAAGCGAGAGGTGAAGAAGGAGGATATGGCTGACAGACACTTCGGGATTCTGGACAGCAGAGAGGTGACATCTGGGCCAGAGAGGTAGATCTGAGTGTCGTCTGCATACAGGTGGTACTGGAAGCCATGGGACTTTATAAGTTGTCTTAGGCCAAGAGTATAAATGGAAAAAAGTAGGGGCCCTACGACAGAGCCTTGAGGGACTCCAACACAGAGAGGGCGGGATGAGGAGGTGGTGTGGGAGTGGGAAACGCTAAATGTGCGGTCAGAAAGTTATGAGGCAATCCAGGACAGGACAAGGTCTTTGATGCCAAGGGTAGAAAGAATCTGTAGCAGTAGGCGGTGATCGACTGTGTCGAAAGCAGAGGACAGGTCAAGAAGGAGGAGGATGGAGAACTGTCTGTTAGCTTTGGCTGTGATTAAGTCTTTAGTAATTTTTGTCAGGGCAGTTTCGGTGGAGTGGTGGGGGCAGAAGCCAGATTGGATGTTGTCAAGGAGAGAGTCAAATGAGAGGTGGGAGGAAATTTGAGCATGGACATGCTGCTCAAGGATTTTTGAAGCAAATGGGAGCAGTGATATGGGGCGATAGCTGGGCATAGCAGCTGGGTCAAGGTTAGTTTTTTGAGGATGGGTGTGATGGTGGCATGTTTGAAGGCAGAGGGGAAGGTACCAGAAGATAGCGATAGGTTAAAGAGATGGGTTAGGGCTTAAATGAGCATGTTAGTGAGGTTGGGGAGCAGGTGGGAGGGAATGGGGTCAAGTGCACAGGTGGTGAAGTGCGACTTGGAAAAGAGGCGATTAAGCTCTCCTTCAGTGTTGTTGGAGAGGGAGGTTATTAGGGAAGGGCAGAGATCTGGTATATGGAGTGGTTGGGGTCATGGAACAGTTAGGGTTTGCCTTGTTTGGTCGATCTTGTTTTTGAAGTAGGTGGCAAAGTCCTCAGAAGAGATGAGGGGAGTTGGAGGTGGCAGTGGTGGGCGGAGGAGGGAGTTAAATGTGCTAAACAAGTGTTTTGGGTTGTAGGATAGTGAGGATACAAGGTTAGTGAAATAGGTCTGTTTAGAGGAGGTGAGGGCTAATTTGAAGTCAAATGTAGCTTGTTTGAAAGCAGTGAAGTCGTCTGGCAGGCGTGTCTTCTTCCAACGCCGCTCCTCGACCCTGGATGCTTGTTGAAGTTTTTTTGTGAGATTGTTATGCCAAGGTTGCCTATTGGTTTGTCGCACTGTGCTATGTGTTGTGAATTTGCTTTTTGCTCCCTCTAGTGGTTACTAGTTTTTTGACTCTGGTTTTTCTGTCATTCCTTTTATCCGCACCTGGGTCGTTAGTTAGGGGTGTTGCTATATAAGCTCCCTGGACCTTCAGTTCTATGCCTGGCAACGTAGTTATCAGAGCTAGTCTGCTGTGCTCTTGTCTACTGATCCTGGTTCCAGTTATATCAGCTAAGTCTGCCTTTTGCTTTTTGCTATTTGTTTTTGGTTTTGTATTTTTGTCCAGCTTGTTCCTAATCTATATTCTGACCTTTGCTGGAAGCTCTAGGGGGCTGGTGTTCTCCCCCCGGACCGTTAGACGGTTCGGGGGTTCTTGAATTTCCAGTGTGGATTTTGATAGGGTTTTTGTTGACCATATAAGTTACCTTTCTTTATTCTGCTATCAGTAAGCGGGCCTCTCTGTGCTAAACCTGGTTCATTTCTGTGTTTGTCATTTCCTCTTACCTCACCGTTATTATTTGTGGGGGGCTTCTATCCAGCTTTGGGGTCCCCTTCTCTGGAGGCAAGAAAGGTCTTTGTTTTCCTCTACTAGGGGTAGCTAGATTCTCCGGCTGGCGCGTGTCATCTAGAATCAACGTAGGAATGATCCCCGGCTACTGCTAGTGTTGGCGTTAGGAGTAGCTATATGGTCAACCCAGTTACCACTGCCCTATGAGCTGGATTTTTGTATTCTGCAGACTTCCACGTTCCTCTGAGACCCTCGCCATTGGGGTCATAACAGTTTGCCAGGCCAGTATTAAATGTTTAATGCATTGCAGAAGAGGGATTATAAGAAAGAAGATTCTGAGTTTTTTTTTTTTTTTCTTCTTCCCCTTTACCTCAGAGTGGCTATGCTTGCTGCAGACATGAATGTCCAGACCTTGATTACAAGTGTGGACCAGCTGGCTACTCGTGTGCAGGGCATACAAGACTATGTTATCAGAAATCCTAGGTCAGAACCTAAAATACCGATTCCTGAACTGTTTTCCGGAGACAGGTTTAAGTTTAGGAATTTCATGAATAATTGTAAATTGTTTTTGTCCCTGAGACCCTGTTCATCTGGAGACTCTGCTCAGCAAGTAAAAATTATTATTTCGTTCTTACGGGGCGACCCTCAGGATTGGGCTTTTTCGCTGGCGCCAGGAGATCCGGCATTGGCTGATATTGATGCGTTTTTTCTGGCGCTCGGTTTACTTTATGAGGAACCCAATCTTGAGATTCAGGCAGAAAAGGCCTTGCTGGCTATGTCTCAGGGGCAGGACGAGGCTGAAGTGTATTGCCAAAAATTTCGGAAATGGTCCGTGCTGACACATTGGAACGAGTGTGCACTGGCCGCTAATTTTAGAAATGGCCTTTCTGAAGCCATTAAGAATGTTATGGTGGGTTTTCCCATTCCCACAGGTCTGAATGATACTATGGCACTGGCTATTCAAATTGACCGGCGGTTGCGGGAACGTAAAACCGCAAATTCCCTCATGGTGTTGTCTGAACAGACACCTAATTCGGTGCAATGTGATAGAAAAACCGCAAATTCCCTCATGGTGTTGTCTGAACAGACACCTGATTTAATGCAATGTGATAGAATCCTGACTAGAAATGAGCGGAAAATTCATAGACGCCGGAATGGCTTGTGCTACTACTGTGGTGATTCTACACATGTTATCTCAGCATGCTCTAAACGTATAGCTAAGGTTGTTAGTCCTGTCACCGTTGGTAATTTGCAACCTAAATTTATTCTGTCTGTAACTTTGATTTGCTCACTGTCGTCTTATCCTGTCATGGCGTTTGTAGATTCAGGTGCTGCCCTGAGTCTTATGGATCTGTCATTTGCTAAGCGCTGTGGTTTTACTCTTGAACCATTAGTAAATCCTATTCCTCTTAGGGGTATTGATGCTACGCCATTGGCAGCAAATAAACCGCAGTATTGGACACAGGTTACCATGTGCATGACTCCTGAACACCGCGAGGTGATACGTTTCCTGGTTTTACATAAAATGCATGATTTGGTTGTTTTAGGGCTGCCATGGTTACAGACCCATAATCCAGTCCTGGACTGGAAGGCTATGTCAGTGTCTAGTTGGGGCTGTCGTGGTATTCATGAGGATTCCTTGCCTGTGTCTATTGCTTCTTCTACGCCTTCGGAAGTTCCTGAGTATTTGTCTGATTATCAGGATGTCTTCAGTGAGTCTGAGTCCAGTGCACTGCCTCCTCATAGGGACTGTGACTGTGCTATAGATTTGATCCCAGGCAGTAAATTTCCTAAGGGAAGACTGTTTAATCTGTCGGTACCTGAACATACCGCTATGCATTCATATATCAAGGAGTCTCTGGAGAAAGGACATATTCGTCCGTCTTCTTCCCCTCTTGGTGCGGGATTCTTTTTTGTGGCAAAAAAGGACGGATCTTTGAGGCCTTGTATTGATTATCGGCTTTTAAATAAGATCACTGTCAAATTTCAGTATCCTTTACCGCTGTTGTCTGACTTGTTTGCCCGGATTAAAGGTGCCAAGTGGTTCACCAAGATAGACCTTCGTGGTGCGTACAACCTTGTGCGCATTAAGCAAGGTGATGAATGGAAAACCGCATTCAATACGCCCGAAGGTCATTTTGAGTACTTGGTGATGCCTTTTGGGCTCTCCAATGCGCCTTCAGTTTTTCAGTCCTTTATGCATGACATTTTCCGGAAGTATCTGGATAAATTTTTGATTGTTTATCTGGATGATATTTTGGTTTTTTCTGAGAATTGGGATTCGCATGTGGAGCAGGTCAGGTTGGTCTTTAAAATTTTGCGTGAAAATTCGTTATTTGTCAAGGGCTCAAAATGTCTCTTTGGTGTACAGAAGGTTCCCTTTTTGGGGTTCATTTTTTCCCCTTCTGCTGTGGAGATGGACCCAGTCAAGGTCCGAGCTATTCTTGATTGGACTCAGCCCTCGTCAGTTAAGAGTCTTCAGAAGTTCTTGGGTTTCGCTAACTTCTACCGTCGTTTTATCGCTAATTTTTCTAGCATTGTGAAACCTTTGACGGATATGACCAAGAAGGGCTCCGATGTAGCTAACTGGGCTCCTGCTGCCGTGGAGGCTTTCCAGGAGTTGAAACGCCGGTTTACTTCGGCACCTGTTTTGTGCCAGCCCGATGTCTCACTTCCCTTTCAGGTTGAGGTGGATGCTTCAGAGATTGGAGCAGGGGCCGTTTTGTCGCAGAGAGGCCCTGGTTGCTCTGTTATGAAACCTTGTGCCTTTTTCTCTAGGAAGTTTTCGCCTGCCGAGCGAAATTATGATGTGGGCAATCGGGAGTTGTTGGCCATGAAATGGGCATTTGAGGAGTGGCGTCATTGGCTCGAGGGTGCTAAGCATCGTGTGGTGGTCTTGACTGATCACAAAAATTTGATGTATCTCGAGTCTGCTAAACGCCTTAATCCGAGACAGGCCCGCTGGTCATTGTTTTTCTCCCGCTTTGATTTTGTTGTCTCGTATTTACCAGGTTCAAAGAATGTGAAGGCCGATGCTCTTTCTAGGAGCTTTGTGCCTGATGCTCCTGAAGTCGCTGATCCTGTTGGTATTCTTAAAGATGGAGTTGTCTTGTCAGCTATTTCTCCGGATCTGCGACGTGTGTTGCAGAGATTTCAGGCTGATAGTCCTGAGTCTTGTCCACCTAACAGACTGTTTGTCCCGGATAAGTGGACTAGCAGAGTCATTTCCGAGGTTCATTCCTCGGTGTTGGCAGGTCACCCGGGAATTTTTGGCACCAGAGATCTGGTGGCCAGGTCCTTTTGGTGGCCTTCCTTGTCAAGGGATGTGCGGTCATTTGTGCAGTCCTGTGGGACTTGTGCTCGAGCCAAGCCTTGCTGTTCTCGTGCCAGCGGTTTGCTCTTGCCCTTGCCTGTCCCGAAGAGACCTTGGACACATATCTCCATGGATTTCATTTCTGATCTTCCGCTATCTCAGGGCATGTCCGTTATCTGGGTGATATGTGATCGCTTCTCCAAGATGGTCCATTTGGTTCCTTTGCCTAAGCTGCCTTCCTCTTCCGATCTGGTTCCTGTGTTTTTCCAGAACGTGGTTCGTTTGCACGGCATCCCTGAGAATATTGTGTCAGACAGAGGATCCCAGTTCGTTTCCAGGTTCTGGCGATCCTTTTGTAGTAGGATGGGCATTGATTTGTCGTTTTCGTCTGCTTTCCATCCTCAGACTAATGGACAGACGGAGCGAACCAATCAGACTTTGGAGGCTTATTTGAGGTGTTTTGTCTCTGCTGATCAGGACGATTGGGTGACATTCTTGCCGTTGGCTGAGTTTGCCCTTAATAATCGGGCTAGTTCCGCCACCTTGGTTTCGCCTTTTTTCTGCAACTCTGGTTTCCATCCTCGCTTTTCTTCGGGTCATGTGGAGCCTTCTGACTGTCCTGGGGTGGATTCTGTGGTGGATAGGTTGCAGCGGATCTGGAATCATGTGGTGGACAACTTGAAGTTGTCACAGGAGAGGGCTCAGCGCTTTGCCAACCGCCGCCGCGGTGTGGGTCCCCGACTACGCGTTGGGGATTTGGTATGGCTTTCTTCCCGCTTTGTTCCTATGAAGGTCTCCTCTCCCAAGTTTAAACCTCGTTTTATTGGGCCTTACAAGATATTGGAAATCCTTAATCCTGTATCTTTTCGTCTGGATCTTCCTGTGTCGTTTGCTATTCACAATGTATTTCATAGGTCCTTGTTGCGGCGGTACATTGTGCCTGTAGTTCCTTCTGCTGAGCCTCCTGCTCCGGTGTTGGTTGAGGGCGAGTTGGAGTACGTGGTGGAGAAGATCTTGGATTCTCGCCTCTCCAGGCGGAGGCTTCAGTACCTGGTCAAGTGGAAGGGCTATGGTCAGGAGGATAATTCCTGGGTGGTCGCCTCTGATGTTCATGAGGCCGATTTAGTTCGTGCCTTTCATGCCGCTCATCCTGATCGCCCTGGTGGTCGTGGTGAGGGTTCGGTGACCCCTCACTAAGGGGGGGGTACTGTTGTGAATTTGCTTTTTGCTCCCTCTAGTGGTTACTAGTTTTTTGACTCTGGTTTTTCTGTCATTCCTTTTATCCGCACCTGGGTCGTTAGTTAGGGGTGTTGCTATATAAGCTCCCTGGACCTTCAGTTCTATGCCTGGCAACGTAGTTATCAGAGCTAGTCTGCTGTGCTCTTGTCTACTGATCCTGGTTCCAGTTATATCAGCTAAGTCTGCCTTTTGCTTTTTGCTATTTGTTTTTGGTTTTGTATTTTTGTCCAGCTTGTTCCTAATCTATATCCTGACCTTTGCTGGAAGCTCTAGGGGGCTGGTGTTCTCCCCCCGGACCGTTAGACGGTTCGGGGGTTCTTGAATTTCCAGTGTGGATTTTGATAGGGTTTTTGTTGACCATATAAGTTACCTTTCTTTATTCTGCTATCAGTAAGCGGGCCTCTCTGTGCTAAACCTGGTTCATTTCTGTGTTTGTCATTTCCTCTTACCTCACCGTTATTATTTGTGGGGGGCTTCTATCCAGCTTTGGGGTCCCCTTCTCTGGAGGCAAGAAAGGTCTTTGTTTTCCTCTACTAGGGGTAGCTAGATTCTCCGGCTGGCGCGTGTCATCTAGAATCAACGTAGGAATGATCCCCGGCTACTGCTAGTGTTGGCGTTAGGAGTAGCTATATGGTCAACCCAGTTACCACTGCCCTATGAGCTGGATTTTTGTATTCTGCAGACTTCCACGTTCCTCTGAGACCCTCGCCATTGGGGTCATAACAGCTATGCATGAGAGGGGCAACTGAGTCTATGGCTGATGTGACGGTGGAGTTATAGAAAGCGGTGGCGCTGTCCATGTCGTGGAGTGAAAATATGGAGGACAGGGGTAGGAGAGAGTCTGAGAGTCTGTGAATGAGTAGATGTGTGAGGTTTCTGTGAGGATGTGGTAATGGCTGGACATGGGGAGCAGGTGAGGAGGACAAAGGAGAGAAAATGAGTAGATGGTGGTCAGATAGGGGGAAGGGAGAGGTTGTGAGATTAGATAAGGAACAGAGGTGGGTGAAGATGAGGTCTAGTGTATGTCCGTCTGTGTGGGTGGCTGTGGAAGACCACTGAGGGAGTCCAAAGGATGAAGTAAGGGCCAGTAGCTTGGAGGCTGCTGGCTGGCAGGTGTCAGTAGGGATATTAAAGTCACCCATTATGATGGTGGGGATGTCACCAGAGAGAAAGTGAAGGAGCCAGGTAGAGAATTGGTCGATGAAGGCAGTAGCTGAGCCCGGTTGTCGGTATATGACAGCTATTTGGAGATTGGAGGGAGCGTAGATACGGACAGAGTGAATCTCGAATGAAGGGAGGATAAGGGAGGGTGGGGGTTGGATAGGGTTGAAGGAACAGTTTTTAGAAAGAAGGATATCCTCTCCTCCACCATGTCTGTTGCCAGAGCGAGGAGTGTGGGTAAATTGGAGGCCACCATAGCTCAGTGCTGCAAGGGAGGCCGTGTCAGGGGGCGTCAGCCAGGTCTCAGTGAGGGCCAGGAAGGAAAGGTTGCGGGAAGTAAAGAGATCGTGGATCATGTAGAGCTTGTTGCATATAGAGCAGGCATTCCAAAGTGCCCCAGAGAGAGGAAGCAGGGGGGTAGGGGTCAGTGGCACAGATTTTAAGTGTGAGGGGTTGCGATAGTTTCTCATAGTGTGAGAAGGATAGGGGCGAGGATTAGTGATGAATGAGGCAGGGGGGCAGGATTGGGGGATGTGTCGCCAGCAGTGAGAATACGCAGAGAAAGAAGCAGGTGGGTGTAGGAAAGTAATTGGCTTATATTATATTTTGGTGGTAGAGGTCTAAGGTTAGAGAGAAGGTCTGCAGATGAAGCAAGGTGGGGGGCAAGAGAGAGGGGGAGATATTTATGTGGTTTGAGGGTGCGAGGGTATGGGGTTAGTGGAGGAGAGTGAGGATTAGTGGAGCAAAAACGGTGTGGGAAATGTGAGCATGGTTAAAGAGCAGGGGAGAAAAAGAAAGGCAAGTAAATTTAGAAGACAGTGATTAGTCTTACCATCTGGTCGATTTCTGGACGATTTCTGGTATATTTCAGATTATACACTTAAAATATGTCCCTTGAAATTATGTCACATCTGACTAAAGTCAGATCTGACACCATACAGTGGCATACATAGTCTGTCCTGGTTAAATCGTCCTATACAGTATTTATAATATCCATAGTACACAAGGCAGACCTAGGACCACAAAGGACGACTGCAAGTATATAAATACCCCAAAGCACCAAAAATGCAGTCAAACAACGTCCAATTAATGCAAAATAGAAAACAACTTTATTAAGTTAAAATACACAGGTGCACAGTATGGCAGGAAAAAGATATCCCCTATCTAAGCCCGCACCCACATATCTCACCTAGAGGGACCGAACTGCGGTGCACTAATGTTCATTATAAACCGCATATGTAATCAGACCAAATATACTGCAATGGCAGCAATGCTGAAATAGTATCGACCGGTAGTATATACGGCCTTATGGACGAGTGTCATGGACATGATACATACCACAGTGATGGATCAAAGCAAATGTGCACCGCAGTCGCGTCCTCCCCGACGCGCGTTTCGGCGGGTGGCCTTCATCAGGGGGATGCCCAGAGACTGGAGGGGCACTGATTAAATAGTAAGCAATCCGGAAATAGCGGCACCCACATGCGTAGCCGCGTCGCACCATCCACATCCGGTCCGTGCCAACCCTGGGACCGGAAACACACGGGCCCCATGTGATCTGCCCATAAGTCATAGTAAGAACCGAAGAGGAGCGCGGCGCGACCGCGCATGCGCGGACCACTGCCGCGGCCATGTTACAAAAGGGCAAATATACTGGCATATAAATAAAAATAAAGTTCGGTCCCTCTAGGTGAGATATGTGGGTGCGGGCTTAGATAGGGGATATCTTTTTCCTGCCATACTGTGCACCTGTGTATTTTAACTTAATAAAGTTGTTTTCTATTTTGCATTAATTGGACGTTGTTTGACTGCATTTTTGGTGCTTTGGGGTATTTAAAGTCAGATCTGACCTGCTCCATGCAACTTATACCATTCAAATGTCCAAGAAATGAAGCCAGGTGAGAGAGGGAGGGGAGGAGGACAGTCCACAGCAGGTGACAATTAGCAAATTGCAGTTAACACAATATTTGACTACTAAAAATGAAGACAGAGGCAGGATAAGATCAAAAGATGGGGCTAGGTGTGAGGAGCACAGACATGTCAATATGCAGTCAGAAAATTTTCAGAATGATACAGGAATTAAAGTAAGGGAAAAAGAACCAAAGTACCACTTAAAACAGAGGGAGAGAAGTACATGGGATTCAGGGGTGCAGTGGCTATTCCAGAGTAGGATATTGTTCAGACGTACCTGTGAATGAAAGCAGATGGATCAGGGCATGACAGCATGAAGGAGACTATTCTGTGGGTTATCATTGTGGTATATTTCAGATGATACACTTAAAATATGTCACTTGAAATTATGTCACATCTGACATAATGCATAACCCCTGGCAGGAACAGAATTGTGTGTTACAAACGCCCGACTTGAT
Organism: Ranitomeya variabilis; assembly: GCF_051348905.1. NCBI lineage: Eukaryota > Metazoa > Chordata > Amphibia > Anura > Dendrobatidae > Ranitomeya > Ranitomeya variabilis. The sequence goes on along the minus strand of NC_135236.1, from coordinate 22,590,065 downwards.
CCAATGAGAGTACTGACAGCAATTCCTAGATCACCATAAAGAAAATATATCTGTGTGACAAGTGACAGCCATCTATGATTATGTTTATTTTATTATTTCGGAACAAGAAACCTGATATTACCACATACCATGACATTATAATAAAAATATATTTTATGTCCCATCTATTTACCAAGGACCGAGACAGTAATCTGCTAACGTGCATCTAACAAGTCAAAGATATAAATTATAAACTGAGTGTTTCTAGGCCAACCTTTCCCTGAGAAATTGTCAAGTAACATAAGCTGATCTACACATGCAGCCATTATGAATCAACATACAAATTTATATCAAAATGCAAAAATTTAACTCTTAACAGATAACACATAAAAAGCATTGAAATGTAATTGTTAGATACTGCTCTTTTCTAAGTTATATATTTCTGTATTGTGATATCTTTATCATTTTAAGAAATGTTTCAACCATATGTATGTCTGTAAATTATATTGGTAAATAATAATAATAATAATAATAATAATTTTATTTATATAGCGCCAACATATTCCGCAGCGCTTTACAACTTATAGAGGGGACTTATACAGACAACAGACATTACAGCATAACAGAAATCACAGTTCAAAACAGATACCAGGAGGAATGAGGGCCCTGCTCGCAAGCTTACAATCTATGAGGAAAAGGGGAGACACAAGAGGTGGATGGTAACAATTGCTTTCGTTGTTCGGACCAGCCATAGTGTAAGAATCGGGTGTTCATGTAAAGCTGCATGAACCAGTTAACTGCCTAAGTATGTAACAGTACAGACACAGAGGCTATTAATCCCAAAAAGAGCATAAGTCCCACAAGAGAACAGTAATAACACTTCTATAAAAGACCAATACAACTTAACTTTAAAGTATAAAATATTAAAAATAATCTCAAAATTTAATTTATAATGGTTCACGAATTAAACAAACCCCCAGTTGTTGAATTGCATATTGTATTTACAGTGGGTACGGAAAGTATTCAGACCCCTTTACATTTTTTCACTCTTTGTTTCATTGCAGCCATTTGGTAAAAAAAAAAAAAGTTAATTTTTCTCCGGTCACACGGATCATATAAATGAGCGCTCAAAATTTTGCCGTTTCTGGCCTCCATTTAAATTTTGTTGCCTGTTAGTGTGTTAGCGACGCTATTGACACCAGTTTGCTATAAAAAATAGTTACCTAAAGGCCAGCTATTTAAAACTGTGGTTTTCCATCACACAGATCACATATAAGTTTGCTCCAAATTCAGCCATTTGTAGTGAACGTGGAAAAGATTGTCCTCAATTTAAAATTGACAAGGCACGTGGCGAGGGACAGGGAATTGGACATGATGGTGATGGTGCATGCAGAGGCCAAGGCTGAGGCCATGAGCAAGCTGAAATTTTGACACAACAAACACCCTTGCGTTTTCATAATTTTTGGTGACAGTCTACTGGTTGGTGACACTTTTAGACCCAATATACAAAGAGAACTTTCCATCTCTTTTTACCGATGCGGACAGGACTACTAAAATGCGGTAGTACCGGAAGGACAATGTTGCAAAATTATTTAAAAAATTACCAGATGAAAACGTTGGTGAAAGAGGTCACAGTTTGTTGGACAACTAAGGAGTACAGGTAAGAGTGACACAACTCTAATCCATCAGAGGCAGGTGAACACTGTCAAAGTTCTGGAAGAGTTTTCTCAGACCCTCCCTTCGCACAGGACCTGAGGCGTGGGGTACTCTCACAAGGAGTGCATAGTTTGGGAAGATGCTGAGGGAGTACCTTGCTGACTGTAGCAACATAATCTGTGATTCTTCTGAGCTTTATAATTATTGGGTATCCAAGCTGGACACATGGCATGAAATGGCTCTCTACTCATTGGTGGTCCTGGCTTGCCCAGCTGCTAGTATTTTGTCAGAGCGGGATTTTAGTGCCGCTAGTGAAATTATAACTGATAAGCGCATCCACCTGTCAACTGAAAATGCTGACAGGCTGACTCTTATAAAAATGAACAAGGGCTAGATTGGGTCAGACTTCTCAAGAGCACTGAATACTAGCAATGCAACATTAACTTAAATCCAGTGTCTTTTTGGGGAGATCTATTCCCGTGCACCTCTTCACATCCACACATGGGTTTACACTTCCTGATTTTGGCTATTTCCTTTTGTCCTCTGTTGTGAATTAGACTTTTTGGCTCCCTCTTGTGGTTACTATTGATATGACTCTGGGATTTCCTTCCCTCAGTTTGCACCCAGCTGGGTTGTTACTTCAGGGGTGTTGCTATATAAACCTCCTGGAACCTTAGTCCAGTGCCTGGCATCGGTGTTATCAGACACATTCTGTTTGCTCCTGTTTGCTGGTCCTGGTTCATGCAAAATTAAGCTAAGTCTTGCTTCTTTGTTTTTTGGATTATTTGTTTGCTATCATTTTTGTCCAGATTGTACTAAATGTGATTCCTGACCTTGCTGGAAGCTCTAGGGGGCTGGTGTTCTCCCCCCGGGCCGTTAGACGGTTCGGGGGTTCTTGAATTTCCAGTGTGGATATTTTTGATAGGATTTTTTGCTGACCATATAAGTTATCTTTCTTTATTCTGCTATTAGCTAGTGGGCCTCTCTTTGCTAAATACCTAGCTCATTCTTATGTTTGTCTTTTCCTCTTACCTCACCGTTATTATTTGTGGGGGGCTTCTATCCAACTTTTGGGGTATTTCCTCTGGAGGCAAGAAAGGTCTTTCTTTTCCCTTCTAGGGGTAGTTAGCTCTCCGGCTGGCGCGAGACGTCTAGGATCAACGTAGGAACGTTCCCCGGCTGCTGGTATTTGTGGTGCTAGGATTAGTTGGTCAGCCCAGTTACCACTGCCCTATGAGCTGGTTTTCTGTATTTACAGACTTAGCATTATTCCTGAGACCCTCTGCCATTGGGGTCATAACAGTATGCCAGGCCAACATTGAATGTTTAAAGCATTGCAGAAGTGGGATAATAAGAAAGGAAATTCTGAGTTTTTTTTTTTTCTTTCCTTCTCTTCCTCCCCTTTACCTTTGAGTGGCGTGTGCTTGCTGCAGACATGAATGTCCAGACCTTGATTACAAGTGTAGACCAGCTGGCAGCTCGTGTGCAGGGTATACAAGATTTTGTTACCAGTAGTCCTATGTCTGAACCTAAAATACCTATTCCGGAATTGTTTTCTGGAGACCGATTTAGGTTTAGGAATTTCAAGAATAATTGTAAATTGTTTCTTTCTCTGAGACCCCGTTCATCTGGAGATTCAGCTCAGCAAGTTAAAATTGTTATTTCTTTTTTGCGGGGTGACCCTCAGGATTGGGCTTTCTCGCTAGCGCCAGGAGATCCGGCATTGGCGAATATTGTTGCGTTTTATCTGGCGCTCGGATTGCTTTACGAGGAACCCAATCTTGAAATTCAGGCAGAAAAAGCCTTGCTGGCTATTTCTCAGGGTCAGGATGAAGCTGAAGTGTATTGCCAAAAATTTCGGAAATGGTCCGTGCTTACTCAGTGGAATGAGTGTGCTCTGGCCGCAAATTTCAGAAATGGCCTTTCTGAAGCCATTAAGAATGTAATGGTGGGTTTCCCCATTCCTACAAATCTGAATGATTCTATGGCGCTTGCTATTCAAATTGACCGGCGTTTGTGGGAGCGCAAAACCGCTAATCCTCTGGTGGTGTTGTCTGAACAAACACCTGATTTAATGCAATGTGATAGAATTCAGACTAGAAATGAACGGAAAAATCATAGACGTCAGAATGGGTTGTGTTTTTACTGTGTTGATTCTACACATGTTATATCAGCATGCTCTAAACGCCTAACAAGGGTTGTTAGTCCTGTCGCCATTGGTAATTTGCAACCTAAATGTATTTTGTCTGTGACTTTAATTTGCTCTTTGTCTTCTTACCCTGTTATGGCGTTTGTGGATTCAGGTGCTGCCCTGAGTCTTATGGATCTGTCATTTGCCAAGCGCAGTGGTTTTGTTCTTGAACCGTTAGTAAATCCTATTCCTCTTAGAGGTATTGATGCTACGCCATTGGCGGAAAATAAACCGCAGTATTGGACACAAGTGACCATGTGCATGACTCCTGAACATCGGGAGGTGATTCGTTTTCTTGTTCTGCATAAAATGCATGATTTGGTCGTTTTGGGTCTGCCATGGTTACAGACCCACAATCCAGTCTTGGATTGGAAGGCAATGTCTGTGTCAAGTTGGGGCTGTCAGGGAATTCATGCTGATTCCCTGCCGGTGTCTATTGCTTCCTCTACTCCTTCAGAAGTTCCTGAGTACTTGTCTGATTATCAGGATGTATTCAGTGAGTCCAGATCCAGTGCTCTGCCTCCTCATAGGGACTGTGACTGCGCCATAGATTTGATTCCAGGTAGTAAATTTCCTAAGGGAAGATTATTTAATCTGTCTGTACCTGAGCATGCCGCAATGCGTTCATATATCAAGGAGTCTCTGGAGAAGGGGCATATCCGTCCATCCTCTTCCCCTCTTGGTGCGGGATTCTTTTTTGTGGCCAAAAAGGACGGATCTTTGAGACCTTGTATTGACTATTGGCTTCTGAATAAAATCACTGTGAAATTTCAGTATCCTTTGCCTCTCTTGTCGGACTTGTTTGCCCGGATTAAGGGTGCCAAGTGGTTCACCAAGATAGATCTTCGTGGTGCATACAACCTTGTGCGCATTAAGCAAGGTGATGAATGGAAGACTGCATTTAATACGCCCGAAGGTCATTTTGAGTACTTGGTGATGCCTTTTGGTCTTTCTAATGCTCCCTCAGTATTTCAGTCCTTTATGCATGATATTTTCCGGAAGTATCTGGATAAATTTATGATTGTTTATCTGGACGATATTCTGGTTTTCTCTGAAGATTGGGACTCACATGTGGAGCAGGTCAGGATGGTATTTCAGGTTTTGCGTGAGAATGCCTTGTTTGTTAAATGCTCAAAGTGTCTCTTTGGAGTACAGAAAGTTCCCTTTTTGGGGTTTATTTTTTCCCCTTCTGCTGTGGAGATGGACCCAGTCAAGGTCCGAGCTATTCATGAGTGGACTCAGCCCACGTCAGTTAAGAGTCTTCAGAAGTTCTTGGGTTTTGCTAACTTCTACCGTCGTTTTATCGCTAATTTTTCTAGCGTTGTTAAACCTTTGACGGATATGACCAAGAAAGGTTCTGATGATGCTAACTGGGCTCCTGCAGCCGTGGAGGCGTTCCAGGAGTTGAAGCGCCAGTTTACTTCGGCGCCTGTTTTGTGCCAGCCTGATGTCTCACTTCCCTTTCAGGTCGAGGTGGATGCTTCTGAGATTGGGGCAGGGGCTGTTTTGTCACAGAGAGGCCCTGGTTGCTCGGTAATGAGACCATGTGCTTTCTTCTCTAGGAAGTTTTCGCCTGCTGAGCGGAATTATGATGTTGGCAATCGGGAATTACTGGCCATGAAGTGGGCATTTGAGGAGTGGCGTCATTGGCTCGAGGGTGCTAAGCATCGTGTGGTGGTCTTGACTGATCACAAAAATTTGATGTATCTCGAGTCTGCTAAACGCTTGAATCCTAGACAGGCCCGCTGGTCATTGTTTTTCTCCCGTTTTGACTTTGTGGTCTCGTATTTACCAGGTTCAAAGAATGTGAAAACTGATGCTCTTTCAAGGAGCTTTGTGCCTGACTCTCCTGGAGTCACAGAACCTGTTGGTATTTTTAAAGAAGGAGTTATTTTGTCAGCCATTTCTCCTGATTTGCGACGTGTGTTGCAGAGATTTCAAGCTGGTAGACCTGATTCTTGTCCACCTGACAGACTGTTTGTTCCTGATAAGTGGACCAGCAGAGTCATTTCCGAGGTTCATTCCTCGGTGTTGGCAGGTCATCCGGGAATTTTTGGCACCAGAGATCTGGTGGCTAGGTCATTTTGGTGGCCCTCCCTGTCGCGGGATGTACAGTCATTTGTGCAGTCCTGTGGGACTTGTGCTCGGGCTAAGCCTTGCTGTTCCCGTGCCAGCGGGTTGCTCTTGCCCTTGCCTGTCCCGAGGAGGCCTTGGACACATATTTCCATGGATTTCATTTCTGATCTCCCGGTGTCTCGGGGTATGTCTGTCATCTGGGTGGTATGTGATCGCTTTTCAAAAATGGTCCATTTGGTGCCTTTGCCTAAGCTGCCTTCCTCTTCCGATCTGGTTCCTGTGTTCCTTCAGAATGTGGTTCGTTTACACGGCATTCCTGAGAATATTGTGTCTGACAGAGGATCCCAGTTTGATTCCAGGTTCTGGCGATCCTTTTGTGCTAGGATGGGCATTGATTTGTCGTTCTCGTCTGCCTTTCATCCTCAGACTAATGGACAAACTGAGCGAACTAATCAGACTCTGGAGGCTTACTTGAGGTGTTTTGTTTCGGCAGATCAGGATGATTGGGTGACCTTCTTGCCGTTGGCTGAGTTTGCCCTAAATAATTGGTCTAGTTCCGCTACTTTGGTTTCGCCATTTTTCTGCAACTCTGGTTTCCATCCTCATTTTTCCTCGGGACATGTGGAGCCTTCTGACTGTCCTGGGGTAGATTCTGTGGTGGATAGGTTGCAGCAGATCTGGAATCATGTGGTGGACAACTTAAAATTGTCACAGGAGAAGGCTCAGTGTTTTGCCAACCGCCGCCGCGGTGTGGGTCCCCGACTTCGTGTTGGGGATTTGGTGTGGCTGTCTTCTCGATTTTTTCCTATGAAGGTCTCCTCTCCAAAATTTAAGCCTCGCTTCATCGGTCCTTACAAGATATTGGAAATCCTTAATCCAGTGTCCTTTCGCTTGGATCTTCCGGTTTCGTTTGCCATTCACAACGTGTTCCATAGGTCTTTGTTACGACGCTACGTTGTGCCTGTGGTTCCTTCTGCTGAGCCTCCTGCTCCGGTGTTGGTTGAGGGCGAGTTGGAGTACGTGGTGGAGAAGATCTTGGATTCTCGTCTCTCCAGGCGGAGGCTTCAGTATTTGGTCAAGTGGAAGGGTTATGGTCAGGAGGATAATTCCTGGGTGGTTGCCTCTGATGTGCATGCGGCCGATTTAGTTCGTGCCTTTCACGCTGCTCATCCTGATCGCCCTGGTGGTCTTGGTGAGGGTTCGGTGACCCCTCCTTAAGGGGGGGGTACTGTTGTGAATTAGACTTTTTTGGCTCCCTCTTGTGGTTACTATTGATATGACTCTGGGATTTTCTTCCCTCAGTTTGCACCCAGCTGGGTCGTTACTTCAGGGGTGTTGCTATATAGACCTCCTGGAACCTTAGTCCAGTGCCTGGCATCGGTGTTATCAGACACATTCTGTTTGCTCCTGTTTGCTGGTCCTGGTTCATGCAAAATTAAGCTAAATCTTGCTTCTTTGTTTTTTGGATTATTTGTTTGCTATCATTTTTGTCCAGCTTATACTAAATGTGATTCCTGACCTTGCTGGAAGCTCTAGGGGGCTGGTGTTCTCCCCCCGGGCCGTTAGACAGTTCGGGGGTTCTTGAATTTCCAGTGTGGATATTTTTGATAGGATTTTTTGCTGACCATATAAGTTATCTTTCTTTATTCTGCTATTAGCTAGTGGGCCTCTCTTTGCTAAATACCTAGCTCATTCTTATGTTTGTCTTTTCCTCTTACCTCACCGTTATTATTTGTGGGGGGCTTCTATCCAACTTTTGGGGTATTTCCTCTGGAGGCAAGAAAGGTCTTTCTTTTCCCTTCTAGGGGTAGTTAGCTCTCCGGCTGGCGCGAGACGTCTAGGATCAACGTAGGAACGTTCCCCGGCTGCTGGTATTTGTGGTGCTAGGATTAGTTATATGGTCAGCCCAGTTACCACTGCCCTATGAGCTGGTTTTCTGTATTTACAGACTTAGCATTATTCCTGAGACCCTCTGCCATTGGGGTCATAACAGTCCTCCTCCTTCTACTCATACTCATCCTCCATCACCAAATTACCGTCGTGACGCGATACCCACATAATTTTTTTTTAAAGTGTGTTTATGATGCCTGTAAAAAAATGGTTATACAGTATATTCATGAAAACCTCCAGGGGTAAATGTGAGCCCATACACTTAGTGCATGGGCATTATAAGTATAGGAGACCTGCTCCTTTCTAATGGGAACTTTTTTATGAGACCTTCCTCCTCCTCTCTTCCAAGGGGCATTTGAGTGCCTCCAAATTGTTGACAGCCCTTGCATTCACTGCATAGGCAAGCACTATGGGAGACCCACTTCCTAATAATGGGAACATTTTTTCATGAGTTACTCCTCTACGTCTCTTCAAAGGGGCATTGGAGTGCCTCCAAATTTTTGGCAGCACTTGTATTCACTGCATAGGCAAATAGTAAGGGAGACCCACTTCCTACTAATGGGAACATTGTTTTCAGGTGGCCCGTATGTCTCTTCAAAAGGGTAATGGGGTCCAAATTTTGGGCAGCCCTTCCACTCTCTGCATACGCAATAACAGTATAGGAGACCCACTGTTTAATAATTCATTTGTCTTGGTTGAAAGCAATGCTAAAGCTCAAAAATGCATTAAAAACGCTACGTGTGAACATAGCCCAAGGTGTGCAGAATCTTGTATTTGGTTATTTCCCTGGAAAGGATGTTCCTTTACATATTTTCTAGGAAAATCCATTTTGGCTTTGCTTCTGTATGTTTTATTTTGAGTCTGTAAAAGTGGCATAAGACTATGAAAACATTATTCACAGCATTGACCTGGGATTCAGAAATGCTTCCAGGGGTCTTCCCAATGCTGTTCCGATGTCATTTGAGCACTGTTCCCATCGATTTCCGCAATTTCTAGTCCCTCTGCAGACCACTGAGGGTGGCCGCTGGAAAAATGCTCGAGTTTCTCATAGACTTACATTGCGCTCGTTGCTCGGGTCGAGCACCTGAGCATTCCAATTTGCTCGACCTGAGCAACAAGCATCCGAGCATTTTAGTACTCACTCATCACTAATTGTCAGTCCATTGTGTGATGACCCAGACAATTGGTGGCAGTAGTGGGATATCTTTGTGATTTCCCTGAAAAATTGGTGGCAGTGGTGAACATTTCTCAGAAGGACCAATCAGATTCAAAACCCAAAAAAATAGTACACACATCTTTAGTGATGTAAAGAATGCATATTATTTGGAAATCTATGATTATTATGTATATTATAAGTATGTGTGTATAAGCACATTGTCATAGATTGACAGTATTAAAGTAATGTTGTGCTCACAAAAGTAGACAGATAACATAGAAAGTGTAGAAGATAATTAGAGAAGGTCTCCTTCTTGTATATTTTATTCTGGATATTAGCTTGTTAATCAAACCAAACAATAATATCCCTAAAATTAATCAGTTTTTGATTTATCTCAGAAGTGAACTTTAAGCCAATTTTGTACTGTTTAAAAATCTGGATAAAATAAATAAATAATTTAAGCTATTCCCATAAAATTATGTTATCATTCTGATGTGTCGAAAGTAGAGCTGGTTGCTTCTCATATCCCCAGTCCGCCATCCAGGTTAGTGCTCTCTGGCAATGAACAGGAGCTGTTCAAATTTCCTTACCCTACACTGCTTGGCTTATGATTAGCTGAGCTGGCGAGACATTACATTTGCTGTCCTAGCAGGCCAGGAGAATTAAAAAAACGGAAGAGGGAGAAATGCAAGTTTCTACAGCTAGGCAAAAAAAACTAAAATTACATCTACAGAATTTGGAGGAATAGAACTAAGCAACATCATGTGTGGAAAAGAACTAAGTATTAGGGATGATCGAATAGCTTCGGATAAGTACTTATCTGAACAGCCATAGCGCTTCCCAAATAGCTGCATCGTTAACCTGGATACTTGGAGCTCTTCCGATAATGAGCTGTTTGGCGCTGCTACTGCATGTGTCGCGACTGTCTCACAGTCACAATATATGCATGGATAGCCTGTTTGTCAGGCTCTCCATGCATATGTTGTGACTGTGAAACAGCCACGACACAAGCCATTGCGGCACCGAATAGCTGATTATCGGGAGCTTTTCAGGTATCCAGGTTACCGATGCAGCTATTCGCGAAGATTTATAGCTATTTGGATAAGCACTTATTCCAAGCAATTCGATCATCCCTACTATGCATACTAATAGATCATAGACTGCACATGAATCAACAGTGTGATGCAGCAGCAAAAAAGACAAACATAATTCTGGGATGTATTAAGAGAAGCATAGTGTCACAAAGTGACTGTCCTAGCGAGACAGGACCCGATGAGTGGACGGTCACAAAACGGCAAAACACAAAAGGGTACACCGTGGACACTTTAACAATGGTGGTCCCTGACAATAGGGAATGGGAAATTGGACACCTCCTGCACTAACCTGAGGCTATACCATAATCTCCCTATTGTCCTTATATGGGTTCTTTCACCCCGTCGCTGAGCAGGATACCTAAACTCTAATTTGCCCTGCTCCTATCCCTAAGTAGGGAATTGCAAGTGAAGACACTGGTCCCATCGCTGCACTAAAACAACACAAGATAAGGTAAGTCAAACACCACAGGGAAAAGAAACACAAAACAATACTTAGCTTTCTCTGCTGAAATGCACCACACAGCAAAGTAAGGCACCAAATTACTGCATTCAACTGAAGCACCACTGCACCAGCAACCTCCAGACTTCAGCACGGTTGGTATCCAAAAGGACCTGTATCACCAACAGTCAGCTAATGCATAAGGTGGCCTTTTAAAGATGGTGGGAATGGTCACAAACCACATCAGCAGACTAGGCAGCAATGTATTTACACCAGCAGCCACTGGGGGGGAAATTGCATTAACCCCAGATGAACTGAAAGGAAAAAAGTTTTGATCTGAGATGCCAGATCTGCCACAGATCCAAACATGGATAGTGACACATAGTGTCTAGATCATATGAAGCAATTATCCCCCTGTATTATGTCCAGTTCTGGGCACCACATTTTAAAAAATGACACAGAAAAACTGAAGCAACTTCAGAGAAGAGCTACCTGGATAGTGAGCAAACAGCAAAGTATGGGCTACGAGGAAAGAACTGGGAATGTTTAACTTGCAAAAAAGAAGGCTAAGAGTAGAGATGAGTAAATATTTCAAAGTTCATTTTGGATTAATTTCACCCAATTTGCAACATTCTCCGATTAATTGGATGAATATTCACCAAACATAGCCGAATGCCATTATAGTCAATGGGAGGCAAAAAAAAGTCTACGTTAAAATAATAAAATAGTTATGATTGATTTTTTTAATCCTTTGTGCTTTGAGCTATTTAAGATTTATATATACATTTACATTTAGGATTATCTTGGAGTCATTCATTGATAAGTTTAGTTGTAATTTCTGCCTTTATGCCATGTAATTCCTCTTATTTTTATATTTTTTACAAGAAAATTCTTCTTCCTCTGCCCAGTATTGATCAAATTCCTCATGTCTGCATAGTCTGAGTTTGCCCTGGAGAGGAGCGCTTTCACTCCTTTAATCCATACAAATTGTCTCCATCACAATTGTGTCCTGAATAGTGTTGAGCATTCCGATACCGCAAGTATTGGGTATCGGCCGATATTTGCGGTATCAAAATTCCGATACCGAGATCCGATACTTTTGTGATATCGGGAATCGGTTTCGGGATCGATATTAATGTGTAAAATAAAGAATTAAAATAAAAAATAGGGACATACTCACCCTCTGACGCGCCCTGGTTGTAACCGGCAGCTTCCGTTCCTAAGAATGAGCGCTTGAAAGACCTTAGATGACGTCGCGGCTTGTGATTGGTCGCGTGAGCGGTCACCGCTCACACGACCAATCACAAGCCGCGACGTCATCTAAGGTCTTTCAAGCGCTCATTCTTAGGAACGGAAGCTGCCGGTTACAACCAGGGCGCGTCAGAGGGTGAGTATATCCCTATTTTTTATTTTAATTCTTTATTTTACACATTAATATCGATCCCAGGGCCTGAAGGAGAGTTTCCTCTCCTTCAGACCCTGGGAACCACCAGGATACCTTCCGATACTTGGTGTCCCATTGACTTGTATTGGTATCGGGTATCGGTATCGGCGATATCCGATACTTTTCGGGTATCGGCCGATACTATCCGATACCGATACTTTCAAGTATCGGACGGTATCGCTCAACACTAGTCCTGAACAATGGTCTATTTACTCTTGGGATTAAATCCTGGGAGGTAGTGTTGATTGTGACAGCTTCAAAGGGTGTAATGACCCCTCCTGACAGGAGTACTTAACTCAATCCTCCTTTTCTCTGCTGCCAGGCGTTTCTTCTCATGCTGCTGTTCTTTGTGGTCACTGAAGTGCTGTGTATTCATTCATTCCCCTCCCTTGGCAATGCTATATTGTCTCTTGTTATATATGATATCTATTATTGGTCCTTGGACAGGTGAAGTGTTACTTTGTTTCCGCGCTCACCTCGAGCGCTGGTTCGCTGCTTAAATTGATACTCTTATGGACATGATGCAATTTTAAACTCACTAATTATAAGTTTCGTAATTTTAGATCACCACAAACTACCACAAATTAATCTTCATATATATATTTATATTTTTTAATGGAAAATAATAAAACATGATGTTATTCCACATTCAATGTAAAGATTCCGATGGATTTTCGATAAGAAAAAAGCAGCTTGTTGACTCCACACTGTAGTTCATCGGTAGGGCATTTGCTTCTAAATTGGAGTAAAGGTACCTTCACACTAAACGATATCGCTAGCGATCCGTGACGTTGCAGCGTCCTGGCTAGCGATATCGTTGAGTTTGACAAGCAGCAGCGATCAGGATCCTGCTGTGATATCGCTGGTCGTTGGTTAAAGTTCAGAACTTTGTTTGGTCGTCAGATCGCCGTGTATCGTTGTGTTTGACAGCAAAAGCAACGATGCCAGCGATGTTTTACAGTGGTAACCAGGGTAAATATCGGGTTACTAAGCGCAGGGCCGCGCTTAGTAACCCGATGTTTACCCTGGTTACCATCGTAAAAGTAAAAAAAAACAAACAGTACATACTCACCTTCTGATGTCTGTCACACGTCCCTCGCCGTCTGCTTCCTGCACTGACTGAGCGCCAGCCGTACAGTAAAAATACAGCACAGCGGTGACGTCACCGCTCTGCTGTTAGTTCCGGCACTCACAGTCAGTCAGTGCAGGGAAGCGGACGCCGGGGGACGCGAATGTGAGTATGTAGTGTTTGTTTTTTTACATTTTACACTGGTAACCAGGGTAAACATTGGGTTACTAAGCGCGGCCCTGCGCTTAGCAACCCAATGTTTACCCTGGTTACCCGGGGACCTCGGCATCGTTGGTCGCTGGAGAGCGGTCTGTGTGACAGCTCTCCAGCGACCAAACAGCGACGCTGCAGCGATCGGCATCATTGTCTGTATTGCTGCAGCGTCGCTTAGTGTGAAGTTACCTTAACTCCTTTTCTTACAGGTTCTTGTCCATTTAAGTAGAGATCGTTTTTTTTTTTATTTCCTCCTAAATGCTGCAACTTTGGAACTATTATCTAGAAATATAAAAGAAGTCATTGTATTTTTGTCATTATATATACCTCTCTAATTCTTTGAATTGTTAATTGTGTGTTATCATTGAACTTTGACACTGAGTCATCTGACCTGTTGGCGCTCATTTTTTTTTTGTAACCTAGCATCCTTTCAAAACTATTTATACCTTTGATGCCTGTATATTCTGTGGGGTATTTCCTGATGAAGGGGGCATGAGACCCCTGAAACGCATTGAATAAAACCACTGTGAATCAACTATACTCTCCTGAAATTCATCTTAGCGGCAGCGCAGAATTTTCACTACAAATCTCCCTTTGAAGACATTAATTTCTCTGGTCGGTGAAGACCTGTGGATCTGCAGCAGCCGCTATCTACATGCTCTAATCTCATCCTAACCAGGTGAGCAAATTTGGTGCATAGTCTCCTCTGTGTAACGTGGATAAGGCCCTATTGCGCTCTTTGTCTCCCCATTGTTTTGCAATAGTTACCTCCCCCACTTAGGCTTAGTTCACATGCAGCGTTTTTGAAGCATTTTTCAACTTTAACATTGCTTTCAACCACTACAAATGCATTCACTGTGAAATGTCACTGTAACATTTAATACCCCTAGCTGGCCATGTGGTGTGTGACACATAAGGAGACCCATCTTGTTCCATTTATGAAGGATGGACTCTTAAAGTCACAGAGCCTCTTTTTACTGGTGCATTAGTGCATTAATATTCTTAAAGGGCCATTATTAAACAGTGGGTCTCCTAAGCTGTTGTAACCTATGCTGTGAGTGGATGGGCTGCCAAGAATTATGATGCACCACAATACTCCTGTCATAAGATGTCTAGGGGGGACTCCTGAAAAAGTGTTGCAATGAATTCAAGGCCTGCCCTGCTACCAATTCATACGCACCCCAATAAGCCTTGGAACCCACATACTGGATGGGCCCAGGAAAATCTGCTTCACAGTATGCATTTTGTGCTCCATACTCCTTTGTATTATACATTGGCAGGAAGGCGAGCCCTGCTGCATAGTCATATGCACCCCATTAGGCCTTGGAACCCACATACTGGATGGGCCCAGGAAAATCCACTTCGCAATAAGCATTTTGTACATTCATAAGTCGCCAATGATGGACATAAAAGGTCAAACTCAATCTACCCAAGTGATTATTAAAAGGGCTTCAGTGCGAGATTTCCAACATATAAAGTAAATGGCATTTCCACACCAAAAAAAATAATTACACCTTTATGCAAGGCGTGCGTTTTCTCCACAGAAACACTTGAAGATCATGATATTTTTTTCGACTGTTATTGTATCAGATAAAGTAACTAATGTTGTTTCCCTGAAATCATCTTCTGATGGAAAATAATTTGCATTCACTGAACTGTTAGGGCTTGTTTCCACTTGCGAGAAACATGTCCGTCTCTCGCATGTGAAAACCAAGCTCTGGCGTCGGCACTTTGGAGCAGAGAGTGCGGCTCCATGTGCTGCTATGCTCTGGAGTGTTGGCGCCAGAGCTTGGTTTTCACATTTGAGACACGGATGTGTTTCTCGCAAGTGGAAACAAGCCCTTAAACTGTAGAAAAGATCGTACATTGCAAGATGTTGGACGTTAAACAAGGCATGGTTCCAAAAGTTTTTTTCAAATGTCAGAAAAGTGCATTCTTCCCCTGCCAAATCCATTTCTCAATGTTCAAATAAAAAATCACATATAAAATGACACAGAGTTGAGGAGAACTGACTGCAAGGAAAAAAAAAGGAAATCTGTATTTATTCCACCAAAACTTGCTAACACTTCAGAGTTGTGGCTGATAAAAATATCACCAATCAGTCCAAAAGCGAGTGAAACAGATTACTTTAAAGACTATAAAGTTTTCTAATGTGACACAAAATGATGTCTGTTTTCAGTTTTTGAGATTACCCAACAATGCAGACTAAGTGACCTGTTGGGAGACAGGAGACTGTTAGTTTACAAAAAAAATAAAAAATTATGTACCATGAAACCTCAAGCTTTCAAACCCTTTCTTGGTTTTCAAATTGTAATGGAATCCCGACAATATGTTGAGAGCAGGATGCACTAAATTGAAGGACGATCAACTTTTTCTCTTTTTTAATGGTATGATGGTTCCCTCTTTGCAGAATAATTTAAAGGAGAATTTGCCAATTTTATTTGCCAATTTTATTTGCCAAGTTTTTAACACTAAGGTTCAGATACGGCTTTAAAGAAGGCTAATACTTGCAATACAACGCAATTTTATTTCAAAGTACAAAATTCAAGGAGTAGTATGATTGAATAGTATGATTATGTACACTTTTGTATATGTTAACATACAAACGTTAAGTAAATATTTGGATTAAATACATATAATGATTAAGTATATATAAAGATTAACTACATACAGTATACTTACATCATTACCAAGAGGCTTTTAAACATCATCCGTCTGGAATATCAGAGAAGCAACACCAAGACAGAGAACCCCACAAGGATTTAGATAAAACCACCACAGTCAGAGGTTCAGTAAACCTTAATGTTTTACAATGACAAACAACAAACATATAGAAGCTTACAACTGTTTGTGAAGTGAATAAACAAACATTTCTCAAGACTGTGTCACTATAAGCATTGTATGTCACATCTGTAAATGTTTTAAGGTACTGTTACACTAAACGACTTACCAACAATCACGACCAGCGATACGACCTGGCCGTGATCGTTGGTAAGTCGTTGTGTGGTCGCTGTGGAGCTGTCACACAGACAGCTCTCTCCAGCGACCAACTATCAGGGGAACGACTTCGGCTTCGTTGAAACTGTCTTCAATGATGCTGAAGTCCCCCTGCAGCACCCGGGTAACCAGGGTAAACATCGGGTTACTAAGTGCAGGGCCGCGCTTAGTAACCCGATATTTACCCTGGTTACCATTGTAAAAGTTAAAAAAAACCCGAAACCCGAAATTCCTAGAATGAGGAGTTTAGGGCCTGATAATGACGTCACGGCTTGTGATTGGTCGCGTGGCGGTCACATGAGCGGCACGTGACCAATCAGAAGCCGTGACGTCATGGAAGGCCCTAAATGCGCTCATTTTAAGCAAAGGAGGCTGCCGGTTAACAGCGGTAAGGTGCAGGGGCCTCCGGAGAGGTGAGTATATCAATATTTTTTATTTTAATTTTTTATTTTACACATTAATATGGATCCCAGGGCCTGAAGGAGAGTTTCCTCTCCTTCAGACTGTGGGAACCATAGTATCCCATTGCACTGCATTGGGTTTCGTGTTTTGGCCGACCACGACTTTTTTATAGGATCGGACGATTTCACTCGACCCGACTTTTGAGAAAGTCGGGTTTCGTGAAACCCGACCCGATCCTATAAAAATAAAAGTCGCTCAACCCTAATATTCACACTACACTATTAACGGCAATCAGATTTTCAGAATGCTGATTAGCGGGATGTTGATGCTAATTATGGCATCATTGCCTCTCACTATCTTGGTGCACTCCTCATAGTTTTGGAGGATGGTACATATGTCTGACATCCATGTCCACTCCTGAGGTGTTGTGTGTGAAGTCTGAACTGAATATTGATGGCCTTGTTGATGTTGGTAGTCAACAACTGCCCTCTTCTGCTCACAAATCCTTTCCAACAAAAAAGTGTAAAGTTCCAACACGTGGGGACATCACACACCAGTCGGTGAGCCAGAAGCTGCAAACACTGCTGAAGCATGGCAGGGGCAGCTGAAGCTGTAGCTGACTTTCTAAAATGGGCAGACAGATGACGTACTTTCACTAGCAGATCCGGCAGCTCCAGGTAGCTTTTCAAAAAGCGTTGAACCACAAGGTTAAGCACTTGGGCCAGGCAAGGTACATGTGTGAGCTCACTTTGCCTCAGAGCCACCACCAGGTTCCGGCCTATGTTAACAATGACGATGCCTGGCTGTAGGTTCAGCTGTGTCATCCAAATATCTTACTGCTCTTTCAGCACTGTCCACAACTCTTCATCATTCTGCGGTTTGTCACCTATGCAGATTAGCTTCAGCACATCCTGTTGCCGTTTGGCTGAGGTAGTGCTGCAATGCTTCCAGTTTCTGACTGATGTGTTGATTTCAGAGATGAAGGCTGAAGAAGAAGCAGAGGAGGTGCAGGAGGAGCTGTAGACTGTGGGGGCATCCCTGATTGACATAGGGCCTGCAATGCTCGGCGTAGGGAGGATGTGTTACATCCTAAGGTCCTACTGGGTCCTGGCTTCCAATATGTTAACCCATTGTGTTGTCAGTGAGATGTACTGTCCCAGGCCACAAGACCTTGTCCACGTGTCCGGGGTTAGGTTGATTTTCCCAGTAACAGCTTTGTTGAGGGCACGGGTAATTTTGTGGGACACATGCTGGTGTAATGCCGTTATGGGACACATGCTGGTGTAATGCCATTATGGGAGAACGGCACTCGATCCCCAGTCGAGTCCCAAGGTACTCGACTGGGGACCAGGTACCTTGGGACTGCCATTGCCATCAGGTTGCGGAAAGCTTCCGTCTCAACGAGCCTGAAAGGCAACATTTTGAAAACAAGCAGAATAGAAATATTAGAATTTAGGACTGTGGCCTGTGGGGCTTTGTTTGGGTATTTCCACTTTTGTTCCAAGGACTGGGGTATAGACAACTGAAGGCTATGCTGGGACAAGGACGTGGACAGGTTTGCTGATGGTGCTGCTTGACTGTGGGCAACAATAGGTGCAGGGCTAGAGGCATCTTCACTTGCACAGTGGACTGGGGATTAGCTTCTACGCATAAACAGTGGAAGAAACAATGGTGTCACCTCCAGACAGTGTTCTTGGAGCCTGGGGTTTGGCCTACAAAGTTGGGTGCTTTGCTGCCATGTGCCTGATCATGCTGGTGGTGGTCAGGCTGGTAGTAGTAGGTCTTGATACCCCTGCTGATGCTGGCATGGCAGGTGCTGCAAATGGCCTGTTTGTGGTTATTGGCAGAATCTTTAAAAAATATCCAGACTCAGGAAGATCTAACAGTTGGAATGGCAACTTCCCTCATGTTGGTGCTATGGGAAATGGATGCATGCCTTCTGTTGGTGGCCACTACACTGCTTCTTCCTGCCTCCTTCCCCATGTGTGCTGCTGTCCTCTCTCTCCATATCCTCCTGCCAGGTTTGGTCAGTCACTATGTCACCCACCATCTCGTCTTCCACATCCGAGCAGGGCCTCCTCCTGACTTTCTGGCAATTGTATCTTATCATCGTCCACCTTTTGTGACACTTTCTCACCATCGCCTTCATGTGATACATATGCCTGCAAAGCTACAAGATATCCACCACTGATACACCAGGACTCAGCCTGACATAGACAGTATAAATTTTTTTTGGGGGTTTGGTGAATTGTAGAAAAAAAATTGAACATGGCTAGCACACAGAGCTATGCTACGTATGCCTGCTGAAATACGATTTTTCCACCACCGATACACCAGGACTCAGCCTGACATAGACTGTATAAATTTTTTTTTGGTTTTTGGTGAATTGTAGAACAAAAAAAAAAAAACAAATTAACAAGGCTAGCACACAGAACTGTGCTACGTATGCCTGCGAAAATACGATTTTTAATACGCAGATACACCAGGACTCAGCCTGACATAGACTGTATAAATTGTTTTTGGTGAAGCTTAGAAATAAAATTGAACAAGGCTAGCACACAGAACTATGATACGTATGCCTGCAAAGCTACAAATTTTCCACCACCAAAACACCAGGACTCAGCCTGACATAGACTATATAAACATTTTTTGTTTTTTTTTAGTGAATTGTAGAACAAAAAGAAAAACAAATGAACAAGACTAGCACACAGAACTATGATACGTATGCCTGCACAGCTACAATTTTTGGACCACCAGCCGTCTGCCTCAGATAATAGACTAATCTAAATGTGGCTTTGATTTTGGGGGGCATAACTAAATTGTGTCAACAAGTTGGCTATGACACAAAAACAAAAAAAAAGATTCTTGGGTGCACTCACATCTGATTTCTGGGACAAAAAAATTGTAGATTTGCACATTCTTAGATTTCAATAACCTGGCTGTAGTAGGCAGCGTGAACAAGCAAATAAATGTTAAAATAAGGGGGCTATGGATTGCTTTAGAATAAAAGGAGCAGGTATCAGGTGAGGAAAAAACAAAAAAGCCACAGAAAACTGCAGCTAGATATGCAGTATATTAAATAAGCAGCAGCAGACAGTAATGGAGCTTTTGGAGGGATGCACTGGCAGCTATGTACGCACATACAGTGCCTGCAGGCCTTGCACTGATGTGAAAGTGTGTACATAAATTCCCCTGCCTACCTAGTGCTGCAATCTCAGGACCCCCAAATTAGCCATCAAAAGGACTGTTGGTTTCTCAGAAGTTGTGGACTAAACAGTTGCAGACCTACACTAACTATTAAAGCCACTATTCTGACCCTATCTCAGCAGCAGCGAGCAGGGCGGCGCCAGGTCTCTTATACTCGTGATGATGCTGTGAGGCCAAGCCAATCACTGCACGACCACAACAAAGATGGCTGCGGCATTTCATGGCCTGGCAGACAATCCCCACAGTGTGATTGGGTCTCTAAAGTCCGCCAAAAATGCTGGGTTGAGACCCGAGTTCCCACCAAGTAATCCCGGAAATGCTCTGTGCTTGCCGAGTATGACGAGTACCGTGATACTTGGGCGAGAAACGAGTAGTGGTAAGCGCATTCGCTCATCACTAGTGGTGAGTTGTTCTGCAAGTGAAGCCTTTAAACAGAGGCTGAACAGACATTTGTATGGGATTGTTTAGTGAATCCTGCATTGTGCAGGGGATTTGACAGTATGTCCAACTCTAACATTGTATGATTTTATGTTCTAAATGTATGTTTATGAAAAGCTTTCTTAAAGTCCTTGTTCCTCAAAGTGTATATAATGGGATTAAGCAGTGGGGTCAGTACAGTATAAATTAGAGATAAGACCTTGCTCAGGGTCCGAGTTTGTCCATTTGATGGAAACATATAAACAATAATTAGTGTACCATAAAGCATGGAAACCACAGTAAGGTGGGAACTGCAGGTGGAGAAGGCTTTATGTCTACCGGTGTTGGATGGGATCTTCATAATGGTGACAGTAATATACACATAGGACATCCCAATTATTAGAAAAGGGCAAAATACATTTAAAACACCAATTATAAGAATCTGTATATGAATTATAGATGTATCAGAGCAGGAGAGCTGTAAAATAGGTTCTAAATCACAGTAGAAATGGTCAATAACGTGTGGTCCACAATAACACAGATCATACATAGAGATCATATACAACAACATCACTGTAAGACCCACCAACCAAATGATAACTACAGATAGCACACAAAACATGTGATTCATGATGGCGTTATACCGGAGAGGGTTACAAATAGCCAGATAACGGTCATAAGACATCAGTGACAGAAGAAGACATTCTGAGGACTCCGACATAACAAGGAAAGAAAATTGGAAGATGCAACCGATGAGAGTCACCGAGCTTCCCCCATACAGTACAGTAAGAAGAAGGGTGGGCACAATGTCTGTGGTCAGCAGGATGTCACACAAGGAGAGCTGAGCAATGAAGAAGTACATAGGGGACTGTAGGGTTTTACTTAGCAGAAATAAAGCAATGATCAGACAATTCCCTGAAATTGTTGTACAGTAAATGAGAATCAATAATGAGAAGAGCAGGATTTTGAAATTTTGGAGATCTGAAAATCCAAGCAGATTAACCGAGGTCACATTATTTGTAATTGTCGTCTGGGGAAAGAAAATTAATACATTACTGCATTGGAAGATTTTTAAAAACATTTCCAATAAAAATAATCTTTCTCACCATTTTCTCACATTCCACCAAAAGTCAAGATTAACTTGCAAAATCCATTAAGTCTTTTACTAGCATTGTGACTTAGGTCTTTACATTTTCTTTTTAGGATATATACACATTTTATGTCAGAAAAAAAAATGTGGATCAAAATAAGGACAAGAAAATATTAATGTAAGCTAAAATAAGTAAAACCTTTATCTTATCAATTAAGGCAAAGCAAAAATTAAACTTAACTTCTATCTATCAGTGATGTACAAACTTGACTCACATGAGCTGCTGCTAAGTTGTCCATCTGTGCATTCATTTGATATATTTATTTAATTTTAGAATATTAGAATCAGTTGTTAAGAAATATATAAAAAAAATGTACATAATTCATAAACATTAATATGACACGATACGTGGGTATTACAGTCATTTTCAGAGTATCCAGTATTCCAGTGATTATCTAGCTACATTTATAGAGCATCTTATACTGGCTCAGTCCAGAGGGATCCACAACTGTTTTCTGAGCTTCAATATAATTATTTTCTATTGAGACCTAATTTAGCTGGATTTCATTTTTAATATCTATATCACATTTTATAATTATTACAAAATAATTTTTGCATCAATCATATAAGTGCATTGTAAACAACTGAAAATTAAAAGCAGTACTTCTATTAAAATAATATATTTTGGGCTAAACTGAAGAAAAAAAAAATATATATACACTCACTGGCCACTTTATTAGGCACACCTGTCCAACTTCTTGTTAACACTTAATTTCTAATCAGCCAATCACATGGCGGCAACTCAGTGCATTTAGGCATGTAGACATGGTCAAGACAATCTCCTGCAGTTCAAACCGAGCATCAGTATGGGGAAGAAAGGTGATTTGAGTGCCTTTGAACGTGGCATGGTTGTTGGTGCCAGAAGGGCTGGTCTGAGTATTTCAGAAACTGCTGATCTACTGGGATTTTCACGCACAACCATCTCTAGGGTTTACAGAGAATGGTCCGAAAAAGAAAAAAAATCCAGTGAGCGGCAGTTCTGTGGGCGGAAATGCCTTGTTGATGCCAGAGGTCAGAGGAGAATGGGCAGACTGGTTCGAGCTGATAGAAAGGCAACAGTGACTCAAATTGCCACCCGTTACAACCAAGGTAGGCCTAAGAGCATCTCTGAACGCACAGTGCGTCGAACTTTGAGGCAGATGGGCTACAGCAGCAGAAGACCACACCGGGTACCACTCCTTTCAGCTAAGAACAGGAAACTGAGGCTACAATTTGCACAAGCTCATCGAAATTGGACAGTAGAAGATTGGAAAAACGTTGCTTGGTCTGATGAGTCTCGATTTCTGCTGCGACATTCGGATGGTAGGGTCAGAATTTGGCATAAACAACATGAAATCTTTGGGATGTGGTGGAACGGGAGATTCGCATCAGGGATGTGCAGCCGACAAATCTGCGGCAACTGTGTGATGCCATCATGTCAATATGGACCAAAATCTCTGAGGAATGCTTCCAGCACCTTGTTGAATCTATGCCACGAAGAATTGAGGCAGTTCTGAAGGCAAAAGGGGTCCAACCCGTTACTAGCATGGTGTACCTAATAAAGTGGCCAGTGAGTGTATATATATATATATATATATATATATATATATATATATATATATATATAAATAAATTAATGTATATAAATGAATGGCTCAATGATATTGAGGTCAGGAGACTGAAAAGGCCCTCCGGAACCCTCACTTTGTTCTGCTGTAGCCAATGACAGGTCAACTTGGCCTTGTGTTTTGAATAGTTGTCATGTTGGCACATCCAATTATGTCCCATGCGCAGCTTCTGAGCTGATGATTGAAAATGCCACAAAGTATCTCACCTACAATATGCAAAACAGCACAGAGAAAGTCTCAAAACTTCTGGAGCAAAGTAATTTGGAGTGAGGAGAACAAAATTGAACTTTTTGGCCACAACCATAAACGTTACATTAGGAGAGAGGTCAACAAAGCCTATGATGAAAGGAACACCATTCCTACTGTAAAGCATGGAGGTGGATCGCTGATGTTTTGGGGATGTGGGAGCTACAAAGGCACAGGAAACTTGGTCAAAGTTGAAGGAAAGATTAATGCAGCATGTTATCAGCAAGTACTGGAGGCAAATTTGCAATCATCAGCATGGAAGCTGGCCATGGGACGAACTTGGACGTTCCAAAATGGCAACGATCCAAAACATAAGTCCAAGTTGACCTGTCATTGGCTACAGCAGAACAAAGTGAAGGTTCTGGTGTAGCCATCTCAGTCTCCTGACCTCAATATCATTTAACCACTTTGGGGAGATTTCAATTGCACAGTTCATGCTGAACAGCCCAGGAATTTACAGGAACTGGAGGCTTTTTGCCAAGAAGAGTGAGCAGCTTTACCATCTGAGAAAATAAAGAACCTTATTCACATCTATCACAAAATACTTCAAACTGTCATTGATGTTAGAGGGGGCAATACACGGTATTAAGAAATGGGGTGTTAGGGTTCGAATTCCCACCGCTGCACAGGGGTAATCTCGAACCATCTCCACTGCAGTCTCCCATTCTCCTCCAGCCAGCCAGCTCAGCAGAGATGTCGGTCCCAGCGTCTGGCTCAAGCTGATACTGTCCGGCTGGTTACTGCTGTCGTTCTAGGCTCAGCCATCATAACCAGTACTGATCAGCGGCAAGTAGGCACTCCTGGGACTAAGTCCTGCTTTTCTTCTTCTGAGCATGCCCAAGGGACATCCTCTCATTGGAGGTCAGGGGTCACATGCTCAGGTCCTGTAGCAGCTCCAATTGGACCACCAGGAAGGTCCCGGAGAGCTTCCGCTATAAAAGGTTCGCCTGGCCGCACAGTATAAACCTAATATCATGTGTGTGTGGATGTATGCTTGATTTGGTAAATGCTACTAATCATACCCCTTCCTAGTGATGCTGAAAGGTCGGGAATGATGGAGCAATCTAGCGCCTGACAGTGCTATCCTGCATTGAGACATGATACTAATGCGTCAACCAGCAGCGGCAGCCAGTGTGGCGCCTTGCGCAATTAGTGCGCTTTCCTTGCCCTAATTGGCGTGGTTAATGGTGCCCACCAGAGTGGCGCTGCACGCACTCAGTGCGGTAAATCATTACTTATATTTTCCCTGGCACCGCAGTCCCGGTGCTGAGCGCGAGTGGTCTACAGGGACTGTAACCCCGCGTCTTGGGGCAGAGTCCTGTGATTCTATACTTGTGTTCTCTCTCTCAGGGCTATTGCAGCCCTGTGACTCAACAGGGTTTGCTTCCTTCATACCGGGTGAAGCTAACCTGTGTGTGTTCGCATTATACCGCCAGTTACTGTCCGCCATTATCGAGCAGCAGGTATCATCTCTGCACAGTGGACCTCGTGCTGCAATCACACCTTATTCCATCTTTATAATTATTTGGTGTGTTCCGCCAGCCCTAACATGGGGTAAGTAAACTTTTGATCAGAGTCATTTGGATGTTTTGGGTTGTCATTTTGTTTTGAAAAGAGAAAACACAGTAGTTTGACAATAAATTGCTTCAGCCAACCACTAACCATGAGTGGAGAAAAAGTTTAGGTGTTATCATTCATGTTCTCTGAAAAAATGCCAAAAAAGCAAAAATTCCAGGGTATGTAAACTTTTGAGCACAACTCTATATAATATTAATTGTATGCGTGTTATAGGATGCCACAAATTGAGCAAAAATATTTGTACACTTACATATTTCACCTAAAGGAAGCTTTTGTGACCTCACATTCCACATCCAAAGTCTTAATATTGCATGGTTTCTACTTACTTTATTGCAGTTGAGGTAGGCACAGGTTTACAATGCACAGGAGTGAAAATAAAAATTATGATTTTTTCTTTTCATGCCCGGGTGCTCTAAATTTTTTGTTGAGGGTTCAAAGTGCTCACCACACATCTAGAAAAGTTCCTTAGGTGGTCTAGTTCCCAAAATGGGGTCACTTGTGGGGGGATTCCACTGTTTAGGCACATCAGGGGATCGCTAAACGGGACATGGAGTCCGATGTCAATTCCAGCCAATTCTGCGTTGAAAAAATCAGACGGTGCTCCTTCCCTTCCGAGCCCTGTAGTGCGCCCAAACAGTGGTTTACCCCACATATGGGGTATCAGCGTACTCAGGACAAATTGGACAACAATTTTCAGGGTCCAATTTCTCCTGTTACCTTTGGAAAAATAAAAAATTGGGGACTAAACGATTATGTTTGTGGAAAAAACATGATTTTTTATTCTCACGCCTGGGCGTTATAAACTTCTGTGAAGTTCGTTGGGCTTCAAAGTGCTCAACACACATCTAGATAAGTTCCTTAAGGGGTCCAATTTCCAAAATAGGATCACTTGTAGGGGGCTTCCACTGTTTAGGCACATCAGGGGCTTGTCAAACAGAACATGGCATCCAATCTCAATTTCGTCAGTTTTAAGTTGAAAAAGTCAAACGGCGCTCCTTCCCTTCCGAGCCCTGCTGTGTGCCCAAATAGTGGTCCACCCACATATGGGGTATCAGCATACTCCGGACAAATTGGACAACAACTTTTAGGGTCCATGTTCTCCTGTTACCCTTGAGAAAATAAAAAAAATAAATGTTAATTTTTTCCTTCCATGTTGCTTCTGC
Source organism: Ranitomeya variabilis (assembly GCF_051348905.1). Lineage (NCBI taxonomy): Eukaryota > Metazoa > Chordata > Amphibia > Anura > Dendrobatidae > Ranitomeya > Ranitomeya variabilis. The sequence goes on along the minus strand of NC_135236.1, from coordinate 22,564,091 downwards.
TCCTGTGAAACACCTGAAGGGTTAATAAACTTCTTGAATGTGGTTTTGATCAGATTGAGGGGTGCAGTTTTTAGAATGGTGTCACTTTTGGGTATTTTTTGCCATATAGACCAATAAATATGACTTCCAATGTGAGATGGTCCCACTGCTAGGGTACAAAGCATTCAGGATTATGTGGTTCAGAATCCTATGTTAGAGCCTAGAATACCAATTCCTGATTTGTTTTCTGGAGATAGATCTAAGTTTTTGAATTTCAAAAATAATTGCAAATTGTTTCTTGCTCTGAGACCCCGCTCCTCTGGTGACCCTACTCAGCAAGTTAAAATTATTATTTCTTTGTTACGTGGTGACCCTCAAGATTGGGCATTCTCCCTGGCACCAGGAGATCCTGCATTGCTAAATGTGGATGCGTTTTTTCTGGCACTTGGATTGCTTTATGAGGAACCTAATTTAGTAGACCAGGCAGAAAAAATCTTGCTGGCTCTGTCTCAGGGTCAGGATGAAGCGGAGGTTTACTGCCAGAGGTTTAGGAAGTGGTCTGTGCTCACTCAATGGAATGAGTGTGCCCTGGCAGCGATTTTCAGAAAGGGTCTTTCTGAAGCCCTTAAGGATGTTATGGTGGGGTTCCCCACGCCTGCGGGTCTGAATGAGTCAATGTCTTTGGCCATTCAGATTGATCGGCGTTTGCGGGAGCGCAAACCTGTGCACCATCTGGCGGTGTTTTCTGAGCAGAAGCCTGAGTCTATGCAATGTGACAGGATTCTGACCAGAATTGAATGGCAAAATCACAGACGTCAGAATGGGTTGTGTTTTTACTGTGGTGACTCCACTCATGTTATCTCTGATTGTTCTAAGCGCACTAAAAGGTTCGCTAAGTCTGTCACCATTGGTACTGTACAGCCTAAATTTATTTTGTCTGTTACATTGATTTGCTCTCTGTCATCTTATTCAGTTATGGCTTTTGTGGATTCAGGCGCTGCCCTGAATTTGATGGATTTGGCATTTGCCAGGCGCTGTGGTTTTATCTTGAAGCCTTTGCAATTCCCTATTCCACTAAAGGGAATTGATGCTACGCCATTGGCCAAGAATAAGCCTCAGTACTGGACTCAAGTGACCATGTGCATGACTCCTGCACATCAGGAGGTTATTCGCTTTATGGTGTTACATAACTTGCATGATGTGGTCGTGTTGGGTTTGTCATGGCTGCAGGTTCATAATCCAGTCCTGGACTGGAAAGCAATGTCTGTGTCTAGTTGGGGTTGTCAAGGGGTACATGGCGATGTTCCTTTGGTGTCAATTGCTTCCTCTACTCCTTCTGAAGTCCCTGAATTTTTGTCAGATTACCAAGATGTATTTGATGAGCCCAAATCCAGTGCCCTACCTCCTCATAGGGATTGTGATTGTGCTATAAATTTGATTCCTGGTAGTAAGTTCCCTAAGGGTCGACTTTTTAATTTATCTGTGCCAGAACATGCCGCTATGCGGAGTTATATAAAGGAGTCCTTGGAGAAAGGGCATATTCGCCCGTCCTCGTCACCCTTGGGAGCAGGGTTCTTTTTTGTGGCCAAGAAGGATGGTTCTCTGAGACCCTGTATAGATTATCACCTTCTTAATAAAATCATGGTCAAATTTCAGTACCCTTTGCCTCTGCTGTCCGATCTGTTTGCTCGGATTAAGGGGGCTAGTTGGTTCACCAAGATAGATCTTCGAGGAGCGTATAATCTTGTGCGTATAAAACAGGGCGATGAATGGAAAACAGCATTTAATACGCCTGAAGGCCATTTTGAGTACTTGGTGATGCCATTTGGGCTTTCTCACGCCCCTTCCGTGTTTCAGTCCTTTATGCACGACATCTTCCGAGAGTATCTGGATAGATTCATGATTGTGTACCTGGATGATATTTTTGTCTTTTCTGATGATTGGGAATCTCATGTGAAGCAGGTCAGGATGGTATTTCAGGTCCTGCATGCCAATGCCTTGTTTGTGAAGGGCTCTAAATGTCTCTTCGGAGTCCAGAGGGTTTCCTTTTTGGGCTTTATTTTTTCCCCTTCTACTATCGAGATGGATCCAGTTAAAGTCCAGGCCATCTATGATTGGACTCAGCCTACATCTGTGAAGAGTCTTCAGAAGTTCTTGGGCTTTGCTAATTTTTACCGTCGCTTCATCACTAATTTTTCTAGTGTGGTTAAGGCTTTGACGGATCTGACCAAAAAGGGTGCTGATGTGACGAATTGGTTTTCTGCAGCTGTTGAGGCCTTTCAGGAGCTGAAACGTCGGTTTTCTTCGGCTCCTGTCTTGTGTCAGCTGGATGTTTCTCTCTCTTTTCAGGTCGAGGTTGATGCTTCTGAGATCGGAGCAGGGGCCGTCTTGTCGCAGAGAAGCTCTGATGGCTCTGTGATGAGGCCATGTGCTTTCTTTTCGAGAAAGTTTTCGCCTGCCGAGCGGAATTATGATGTTGGTAATCGGGAGTTGTTGGCAATGAAATGGGCATTTGAGGAGTGGCGACATTGGCTTGAGGGAGCCAAACATCGCGTGGTGGTCTTGACGGATCTCAAGAATTTGATTTATCTCGAGTCTGCCAAGCGGTTAAATCCTAGACAAGCTCGATGGTCGCTGTTTTTCTCCTGTTTCGATTTCGTGGTTTCGTACCTTCCGGGCTCTAAGAATGTGAAGGCTGATGCCCTTTCTAGGAGTTTTGTGCCTGACTCTCCGGGAGTTTCTGAACTGGCTGGTATCCTCAGAGAGGGGGTGATTCTGTCTGCCATCTCTCCTGATTTGCGGCGGGTGCTGCAGGAATTTCAGGTCGATAGACCTGACCGTTGTCCACCGGAGAGACTGTTTGTCCCGGATAGATGGACCAGTAGAGTTATTTCCGAGGTTCATTGTTCGGTGTTGGCGTGTCATCCTGGGATTTTTGGTACCAGAGATTTGGTGGCTAGGTCCTTTTGGTGGCCTTCCTTGTTGCGGGATGTGCGTTCCTTTGTGCAGTCCTGTGGGATTTGTGCTCGGGCTAAGTCTTGCTGTTCTCGTGCCAGTGGATTGCTTTTGCCTTTGCCTGTCCCAAAGAGGCCCTGGACGCATATTTCCATGGATTTTATTTCAGATCTTCCAGTCTCTCAGAGGATGTCTGTCATCTGGGTGGTTTGTGATCGTTTTTCTAAGATGGTCCATTTGGTGCCCTTGCCTAAATTGCCTTCTTCCTCTGATTTGGTTCCGCAGTTTTTTCAGAATGTGGTTCGTGTGCATGGTATTCCAGAGAACATTGTGTCTGACAGAGGGTCCCAGTTTGTGTCCAGATTTTGGCGGTCCTTTTGTGCTAAGATGGGCATTGATTTGTCTTTTTCTTCGGCTTTTCATCCTCAGACGAATGGCCAAACCGAACGAACTAATCAGACCTTAGAAACCTATCTGAGATGTTTTGTTTCTGCTGATCAGGATGATTGGGTGACTTTTTTGCCTTTGGCTGAGTTCGCCCTCAATAATCGGGCTAGTTTGGCTACTTTGGTTTCGCCTTTTTTTTGTAATTCTGGTTTTCATCCTCGTTTTTCCTCAGGGCAGGTTGAGCCTTCAGACTGTCCTGGGGTGGATTCTGTGGTGGATAGGTTGCAGCAGATTTGGGACCACGTAGTGGACAATTTGACGTTGTCACAGGAGAAGGCTCAACGCTTTGCTAACCACCGTCGCTGTGTGGGTCCCCGACTTCGTGTGGGGGATTTGGTTTGGTTGTCTTCTCGTTATGTTCCGATGAAGGTTTCCTCTCCTAAGTTTAAGCCTCGTTTCATCGGCCCTTATAAGATTTTGGAAATCCTCAATCCTGTGTCATTTCGTTTGAACCTCCCGGCATCTTTTGCCATCCATAATGTGTTCCATAGGTCATTGTTGCGGAGGTATGTGGTGCCTGTGGTTCCTTCTGTTGATCCTCCTGCTCTGGTGTTGGTCGAGGGAGAATTGGAGTACGTGGTGGAGAAGATCTTGGATTCTCGTATTTCGAGAAGGAATCTTCAGTACTTAGTTAAATGGAAGGGCTATGGTCAGGAGGATAAATCCTGGGTTGTTGCCTCTGATGTCCATGCTGCCGATTTGGTTCATGCCTTTCATTTGGCTCGTCCTGATCAGCCTGGGGGCTCTTGTGAGGGTTCGGTGACCCATCCTCAAGGGGGGGTACTGTTGTGAATTCCGTTCTCGGGCTCCCTCCTGTGGTCATGAATGGTACTTTGTTGAGTTCTGTTCGTGGGCTCCCTCTGGTGGCTTTGAGTGATACTGCTGGTCGTTAGCTGGGTTTCCAGCTGCCTCGTTTTCTGCTATGCTGGCTGCCTATTTAACTCCACCTAGGTCTTTACTTGTTGCCAGCTGTCGTTGTATTCAGTCTTGGTTCAGATCTCTCTGGGACTTCTCTTGTGACCTGTCTCCTCCTGGAGAAGCTCAGTTCATGCTAGTTCATTTTTGCTCATTGTTTTTGGAAAATGTTTCTCAGTATATGATAAGTTCAGTCCAGCTTGCTTATATGCTATTTCATTGCTAGCTGGAAGCTCTGGGGTGCAGAGTTGCACCCCTCACATCGTGAGTCGGTGTGAGGGTCTTTTTGTATTCTCTGCGTGGATATTTTTGTACCATTTTATACTGACCGCACAGTTCCCTTGCTATCTTCTGACTATTTAGTTATTAGTGGGCCTCATTTGCTAAAACCTGTTTTCATTTCTATGTTTGTATTTTCCTCTTAACTCACCGTTATTATCTGTGGGGGGCTGCCTTTACTTTGGGGAATTTCTCTAAGGCAAGTGAGGCTTTGTTTCTCTCTAGGGGTAGCTAGCTCTCAGGCTGTGAAGAGGCGTCTAGGGAGAGTTAGGTAACGCTCCACGGCTGCCTATAGTGTGTGCGATAGGATCAGGGTTGCGGTCAGTAAAGTTCCCACATCCCCAGAGCTTGTCCTATATTTTGGTTTACCTATCAGGTCGCTTCAGGTGTTCCTAACCACCAGGTCCATAACAGTAAACCACCCTTGGGGTAAAGGGGTTAATGTGAAAAAATGTATATATTTTCATAGCTCCTTCATGTTAGTTGTCATAAGTGCTAGTGTAGCTGGAAACACATCAATCGTTATCATGTTTTCAAAATTTTTCCTTTTCATGTTTTAGTACACTAATAAATGTGATGTTTTATGACTTTTGTGGTTGCTGGATTTTCCAATTTTTTTCACGGTTCACTTAGGCCGACGTCACACTAGCAAGTTTTACAGATGTGTGAGCGCAGAAACTACGTCCGTAAAATACGCATTGCACACGGCCCAATGAATCTCTATGGCCCAGCTCCTATCTGCCGTATATTACGCATTCGTAATATACGGTCTTGTACAGCCGTAGAAAATCGCAGCATGCTGCGTTTGTCACCGTATTGCGCAAAAAAAATCGCCAATGAATGTCTATGGGGGTGAGAAAAATATGGATTACACACGGACCATGCGTGTGACTTGCGAGAAATTCGCACCGGTGTTAGAGAAAAGCCGGTAATTCAATTGCCGGCTTTTCATTTCTCCTTCTTAAACCCGACAGGATATGAGACATGGTTTACATACAGTAAACCATCTCATATCCCTATTTTTTGCATATTCCACACTACTAATGTTAGTAGTGAGTATGTGCAAAATTTGGGCGCTGTAGCTTGTAAAATAAAGGGTTAAATGGTGGAAAAAATTGGCATGGGCTCCCGCGCAATTTTCTCCGCCAGAGTGGTAAAGCCAGTGACTGAGGGCAGATATTAATAGCCTAGACAGGGTCCGTAGTTATTGGCCCCCCCGGCTACCTTGAGTTGCGGTGATGCGCCCTCTGCTGGATGTCCTCATATGAACTCACGCGTGGGAACTTTTCCCAGGCTCCAGTTCATGAGGACATCCAGCAGAGGGCGCATCACCGTAACTCAAGGTAACTACAGGTCACCCTGCTTTCCATTCATTCCCTGGGGTTTTTACAGGCACGAGCACTGCTTTAGCAGAGCTCCTGGCTGTAAAATGATTTAACCCCTTCAGATGGATTTACTTCGTGGGACTTAACCTGAGCGACGGAAGGTATGAGATATTGTTGTTTTTTTATTTTTCCTTTGTTACAGAATGAGGGTCTTCAGGTGGATTACCAGTATAATAAAATATTACAACAACCTGTGTCTTTATTTCATTAAAATACTTTTAAATAATGTCTGTGTGTGTTTTATTAACCATTTCATACTATTGTATTAATAATGGATAGGTGTCATAATTGACGCCTCTCCATTATTAATCTGGCTTAATGTCACCTTACAATAGCAAGGTGACATTAAAGAAGTTGTCCACTACTATAACCTTTTTTTTTTTTTTCATAAATCTTGCTATTATGGGCCACTGAAAACATCTACTGTGTCTATTTTAGCAATATTACCTTTTATCATGCTGTAGCAGCACATTTTAGTGCTGGATTCAGCTCTCATGGGGTTAATCGACAACTTCCTTTCTCCTGAGTCATTGTGCTCTAATACTACAAGTTCCATGATGCATTGCACTGCTACTAAGCCTGAACCTAGCACACCCTCTCCAAAACACACCCAAACCCCTCCCTCCTCTATCTTCAAACAGATTTGTGATGTCATTTCTGTCCAACCTCCTCTTTTACATTTGTCCAACCCACACTCCACTACACACAGATAGATAGATGATAGATAGATAGATAGATATGGGATAGATAGATAGATAGATAGATAGATAGATAGATAGATAGATAGATACAGATATATCTATATATCTATGTCTATTTCCATAGATATGTCCATATCCATGTTTCTAAACCCCTTCACCCCCTGGAGCATTTTTGGTTTCCTTTATCGCTCCCCTTTTATCGCTCCCCTTTATTGCTCCACGTTTTAGCGTGCGTTTTGTTGCGTTTTTGTTTGCGTTGTGCGTTGCGTCTCCGACGCTGCGGCGCACAACGCAAATGTGAACGTAGCCTTAGATGCGCCAATTCCGGCACTGAGGCTGGTTTCACACTTGCGTTTTTGGACGCTGCGTTTTAGCGCTAAAAAACGCATGCTTTTTTTTCCTATACTTAACATTAAAAACGCATGCGGTTTTTTGCATGCGTTTTGACGCGTTTTCGGCAACGCATGCGTTTTTGAACACGCACGTTTGTTTGCATTAAAAACGCATGCGTTTTTATAGAAAAAAAACCCAGAAAAAACACTGAAAAACCACCCACCACCATCAGGGTGATAAAGGGATCCAAACCCTAACCCTACCACTAACCTCACCCCTAACCGTTTAATGAACATTTTATGACATAGCGCCACGATATTTCAGTGCCACGTATGTAAGTGCCACGTATGTAAGTGCCACGTATGTAAGTGCCACGTATGTAAGTGCCACGTGCCACGTATTTCAGTGCCACATATTTCTGTCACGTTTAGGGTTAGGGTTAGGGTTAGGCCCTAACCCTACCCCTAGCTATTTCTATTTATAGTGGGTTTTCTTGTGGATTTTGATGCTGTCACACACTTCTCAGCATGCGTTTTAAAAACGCAAACGCATGTAAACACGGCAAAATGCCGCGTTTTTTTCCTACATGCAAAAACGCATGCGTCTAAAAAACGCAGCGTTTTACCACGTTTACATGCGTTTTTTCACACATGCGGTTTTTAAAAAAACGCATGCAGATAAAAACGCAAGTGTGAAACCAGCCTAAGCCCCTCTCTTCCCACTCCCGTGTAGCGGTGGGATATGGGGTAATAAGGGGTTAATGTCACCTTGCTATTGTAAGGTGACATTAAGCCGGGTTAATAACGGAGAGGCGTCAATAAGACCCTATCCATTATTAATCCAATATCAATAAAGGGTTAATAAAACACACACGCATTAGGAAAAAGTATTTTAATATTCTTCATTTCACCATAATTACCATACTTCAGCCCCTGCAAAAACGTAAAATAATAAACCGTATACTACCTGTCCGCCGTAGTCCAATTAATAACGAGTGTCCCACAACGACCTCCCCTATAGAACAGTGACATCGGGTGATGTCACTGCTCTATTGGACCCTCAGTGACACACTGACATGAGACAATGGCTCCTGCAGTGCATCACTGAGGTTACTATAGTTCACTGGTCTCACTTTATGGCAAAAAGCTGCATGGGAACTTTCTCATACAGCATGCCATAAAGTGAGACTAGGGACTATTTTCTCACAGGGGCGTAGGAATACATTGTGGGGAATACATTGTGGAAGGATACCTTCCTCCCCTCATTGTGTTCCTGGAGCCCCTGGAGAGTGGTTGCATCACCTGATGCTCCTGCTCTCTACGGGAGATCGTCGTGGGACACTCGTTTTAATTGGATTTCTGCGGATCAGGGAGTATATTGTTTGTTTATTATTTTAATATTTTTTATGACACTGGCTTCGGGGATCAAAGTGACAAGTGATGGTGAGTATGTAATCTATGTTACATGTACTGTATGTCTATATTTTTTTTAATGTCTGTACTGTATGTATGTACTGTATGTATGTATGTACTGTATGCAGCATTTCACATGTTGTCGCATGGCGCATGTCGTTGCATGGCGCATGTCATCGCATGGTGCATGTCGCATGTCGTCGCATGCTGCATGTCGCATGCCGTTGCATGGTGCATGTAGTTGCATGGTGCATGTCGTCGCATGGTGCATGTCGTTGCATAGCGCATGTCGTCACATGGTGCATGACATCGCATGGTGCATGTAGTTGCATGGCGCATGTCGTCGCATGGTGCATGTCATCGCATGGTGCATGTAGTTGCATGGTGCATGTCGCCGCATGCTACATGTCATTGCATGGTACATGTCGCATGATGCCGCATGGTGAGTGTCGTTGCATGGTGCATGTCGCCGAATGGTGCATGTAGTTGCATGGCGCATGTCATCGCATGCTGCAAGCATCGCATGTCGCATGTTGTTGCATGCTGCATGTCGAATGTCGCCGCATGGTGCATGTAGTTGTATGGCGCATGTCGTCGCATGGTGCATGTCGCATGTCATTGCATGGTGCATGTAGTTGCATGGTACAAGTCGCATGACGCAACATGGTGAGTGTCGTTGCATGGTGCATGTCACCGCATGGCACATGTCGTCGCATGCTGCATGTCTTGCATGTAGTTGCATGGCGCATGTCGTCGCATGCTGCATGCCTCGCATGTCGCATGTTGTCGCATGCTGCATGTCGCATGTCGCCGCATGGTGCATGTAGTTGTATGGCGCATGTCGTCGCATGGTGCATTTCGCATGTCATCGCATGGTGCATGTAGTTGCATGGTACAAGTCGCATGCCGCCGCATGGTGAGTGTCGTTGCATGGTGCATGTCGCCGCATGGCGCATGTCGTCGCATGCTGCATATCTTGCATGTCGTTGCATGGCGCATGTCGTCGCATGCTGCATGTCGCCGTATGGCGCATGACGCATGCCGTAGCATGGCGCATGTCGCCGCATGGTGAGTGTCGTCGCATGGCGCATGTCGTCGCATGGTGTGTGTTGTATGTATGTATGTATGTATGTATTGTATATGTATATGTGTATTTTTTTTTTTATTATTACATTCAACACATTAGCCGGATGATGGGACTACTACTGTCCCATCATTGGCTAATGTGTCACTCACTGCCACTGTAGCAGGCAGAGCCCGATGGGACTTGTTGTCCCATCGGACGATGCCTGCATACAGAGACACACACACACACCCGAGCACATACCGGTATGCACAGCGCCGGCGCCCGGGACCGCACAGCACCGGCGACCGCACAGCGCCGGCACCCGCGACCGCACAGCGCCGACACCCGCGACCGCACAGCGCCGGCGCCCGGGACCGCACAGCGCCGGCGCCCAGAACCGCACGTCGCCCGGGACCGCTCGGCACCTGCGACCGCACAGCGCCGGCACCCGCGACTGCACAGTGCCGGGGACACACAGCACCAGCGCCCGCCCGCACATCCCTGCCTAGCCCCGCCCGCCCCCAGCACAGCCCCGCAGGCAGCCTCAGCCCCGCCCACAGCCCAGTCACTCTTTATGAGTGACTGCTGTCTGTGGAGCCTGGGGACACGCCTGCTACTGACGTCACGTCAATTTCCAGAGTCTGGAAATTGACGTGACGTCGGCGGAAATGAGCGGCGGCTGAAGCCTGGGGGTCACGTGACCCGGACTCAGGCACCAGCATAGCGCCGCTCACAGGCGAAAACGACTAAAGAAGGTAATTACACAAATCATCAGGGGCCCTGGGGGGATACATAGGGGGGTTAATTGAAAGTAGTGGACAACCCCTTTAAACCTTCATTACCCCATATCCCACCACTACACGGGAGTGGGAAGAGAGTGGCCAAGTGCCAAAATAGGCGCATCTTCCAGATGTCCCTTTTCTGGGGTGGCTGGGGGCAGATGTTTGTAGCCAGGGGGGACAATAACCATGGACCCTCTCTAGGCTATTAATATCTGCCCTCAGTGACTGGCTTTACCACTCTGGCGGAGAAAATTGCGCGGGAGCCTACGCCAATTTTTTCCGCCATTTAACCCTTTATTTTACAAGCTACAGTGCCCAAATTTTGCACATACACACTGTTAGGGCTATTGGAACGCACCAAATTATAAGAGAGATGGTATAAGGTGCGTTCGCAGCCCGGGGTCCACTGTGCAGAGATGGAACCTGCTGCTGAGTAACGACGGACTATATGGCAGTACAATGTGGATACACACACGGGTTAACTTCACCCTGTGTGAAGGAAGCAAACCCTGTTGCGTCACAGGGCCGTGGTACCGCACCAAGAGCGCAAGCAAGGATTCTCAGGGCTCTATCCCAAGGCACTGGATTAGAGTACTTACAGACCACTTGCGCTCGACACCACAACTGGGGTGTCAAAGTAACAGAAACTTAAAGCACAAGAGTGCGTGCTGTGCTGCTTTGGCGGACGCCACTAACCACCCAGACTTGGGATAGGAAAGTGCTCTATAAGCGCACGGCGCCGCACTAGCGGCTACAGCAGTAGACGCCGTATCGAGTGTCTTTATGTTGACAGCTAGTCGGGCGCTACACAGCAAGCATCCACCTTTCGCGAGCAGTCATACACAAGGGAGGGGATATTAAAGAATGACTTGGATGCATCAACACACACACGTATACAAATGTACACTAGCACATGGCCGTGCGGTCATGCGAAGCTTATATAGCTGCAGCACGTACAGGACCTTCCAAAAAGGACCAATGGAAAGCTGCCACAGAAGTTCAGCACCTTCAGGACCTTCCTGGAGGACCAATTGGATCAGCTGCAGTATCTGAGCATGTGACCGTCGATCTCCAATGGGAGATCTTGCCCTGGGCATGCTCAGAAGGGAAAAAGCAGGACTTAGTCCCAAAAGCGTCTGATCGCCGCTGCCCAGCATTGGCTTTAATGGCAGAAGCTGGAAAAGCAGCAGTAACCCTATGCACAGAGTGAGACTGAGCAAGACACCTGGACCGACGTCTCTGCTGAGCAGACTCCACTGTGGCTGGAGAAGAATGGGAGACCGCAGTAGAGATGGCTCAAGATTCCTCCTGTGCAGAGGCAGGAACTCAACACCTAACACACACTACTAACATTAGTAGTGTGGAGTATGCAAAAAAAAGAAAAAGAAAAGGGATATGAGATGGTTTACTGTATGTAAACAATCTCTCATATCATGCCGGGTTTGGGAAGGAGAAAGAAAAAGCCGGCAATTGAATTACTGGCTTTTCTCATATTTCGCGCTGAATTAAATATAAATACAGTATATATATATATGTGTCTCAATGACATATATATATATACGTTTTAACGAACATTTGAGCACATAAATCCATTAGATGTCGGTTTTGCAAGCCTGCGAGAAAATATCGCAGTACAGATTACATACGGAGGATGCCATGCGCAAAATACGCTGCCACACCCTACATACGGATCACTATTTTTGGAACATTTCTGCGTATTACGGCCTTAAAATACAGACCGTATTTTCATACGTTGAGTGTGACGCCGGCCTTACTCAGGAAAACACCGAGAATTCTTAGTGCAGCACACCCTTATCTTAGGAATTTCTCAACCCGGTGATCAGATGTTTGCTCCATTGTGTTTTTCTACACTTTCTAATGTACTCACAAAGAGGGTGAGAAAGGTCCAATGGCTGGGTGCGCTAAAGGACATAAATTTCAAAGAAGGATAATAGCTTTTTCTAAATGAAATTCTCACTGGTCAATCAGAAACAGTCACAAAAATAATGAAGAATTGGAAGCAATTAACCCCTTCAAGACACAGCCCTTTTTCGTTTTTGTGTTTTTGTTTTTTGCTCCCCTCCTTCCCAGAGCCATAACTTTTTTATTTTTCCATCAAAATGGCCATGTGAGGGCTTATTTTTTGTGCGACGAGTTGTACTTTGGAAAAACACCATTGGTTTTACCATGACTTGTACTAGAAAATGGGAAAAACATTCCAAGTGTTGTGAAATTGCAAAAAAAAGTGCAATCCTACATTTTTTTGTTTTGCTGTTTTGCTAAGTTCAATAAATGCTAAAACTGACCAGCCAATGTGATTCTCCACGTTATTACGAGTTCATAGACACCAAACATGTCTAGGTTATTTTTTATCTAAGTGGTGAAAAAAAATTCCAAACTTTGCTTAAAAAAAATTGTGCCATTTTCCGATATGCGTAGCATTTCCATTTTTTGGGATCTTGGTCAAGTGAGGGCTTATTTTTTGCGTGCTGAGCTAATGTTTTTAATGATATCACTTTTGTGCAGATATGTTTTTTTGATTGCCCATTATTGTATTTTAATGCAATGTCGCTACGACCAAAAAAAACCTAATTCTGGCATTTTTTATTTTTTTCTTGCTATGCCGTTTAGCAATCAGGTTAATTATATTTTTTTATTGAAAGATTGAGTGATTCTGAACACAGCGATACCAAATATGTGTATGTTTGATTTTTTTTTTTGTTTTAATGGGGCGAAAGGGGGGTGGTTTAGCCTCCATGGGAGGCTAGAAGCTGGCATAGCCTGATCAGCTCTGCTACATAGGAGCAATCTTCAGATCCCCCCTTTGTAGTAGAATTACAGGCTTGCTATGAGCGCCGACCACAGGGTGGCGCTCACAGCAAGCCGGCATCAACAGCCATAGAGGTTTCAAGGAGACCTCAGGTTGTCATGCCGATGCATTGCTGACCCCAAATCACATGACGGGGGTCGGCGATGCACGCATGTATGGCCCAATGGCCGGAAACGATAGTTAAATGCCGCTGTCAGCGTTTGACAGGGGTATTTAACTAGTTAATAGCAGCGGGTGGATTGCGATTCCACCTGCCACTATTGAGTGCACACATCAGCTGTACAAAACAGCTGACATGTCGTGACTTTGATGTAGGCTCACCACAGGAGCCCACATCAAAGGGGGAGACACGACATGTGCGGTACTAGTACGGCGCATGTCGTGAAGGGGTTAAGGAAACCAGGATAGATGAATACAGAACTTAAACACTTGTTGAAAAGTAAAAAAAAGAAATGTACATCGAATAGAAAGAGGGGGGATGTCTGAAGAAGGATATCACACTGTATGCAGAGAATGCAGGACAAGTGTTAGAAGAGCTAAAGTCAGTAATGCATTGAGGCTTGCAAGGAAGACCAAAAGCAATAAAAAAGATTTTTGGGGGTATGTCAAAAGCAATAGAAAAGTCAAAGATGCTATAGAATTTTTCCAGGATGAAAAGAGTGAATTTGATAAAAATAGTTTTGAGAAGTTCAAAATGTTAAATTACTATTTTGCATCTGTGTTCTCTAGGAAAGCAAATGTAACAAACTGATTTCTACTGTTCTATTGAAGGAATTAAAGAATCTACACTATCTATAAACAGAGAGATGGTGAGGGAACACTTAAGAAATTTAAATTAATTTAAATCTCCTGATCCAGATGAATTACATCCTAGGATGCTGAAAGAGTTAGCAGAGGAAATTGCACAACACTAGCCAAAATCTTTGAAAAATCCTGGGAAACAGGAGAAGTCCCAGAAGATTGGAGAAGGGCAAATGTTGTGTCTATCTTCAAAAAAGGAAAATGACATTACAAGCCAGTGAGTTTTTATACCAGGCCAGACTAATCTTATTTCCTTCTATGATGGAATCACTGACTGGGTGAATAAGGGAAATGCAGTGCATACAGTATATCTGAAGTATTATTATTATTATTATTATTATTATTATTATTAATAATATTATTATTATTTATTACAGCAAATTATTTGATAAAGTATTTCATACTATCCATATGGAAAAAATAACCAAGTGTGGGTTTGACGATCTACAGTTAGGTGGATTTATGAATGGCTCAGTGATCGTACACAAAGATTGGTAATATATGGTTGCACATCCAATTGGAAGAGTGCTTCAAGTGGGTACCACAAAGCTCTGTCCTGGCCCCAGTGTTGTTCAACATTTTTATAAATGATCTAGGGAACTGAAAGAAAACTAATCAAATTTACAAATGATGCAAAGCTAGGAGGGATAGCTAATACTAGAGAAGACAGAAAGAATTCAGAAGAATTTAGATTAGCTTGAACAATTAGCAGCAACTAATAGAATGGTATTTAACAGGGAGAAATGGAAGATTCTACATTTGGGAAAAAATACATCTACAGAATGGGAATGATAGATCTCAGCAAGAAAATGTGTAAAAAAGACCTGGGTATACTAATAGACCACAGTCTGCATATGAGTCAACAGTGTGATGCAGCAGCAAAAAAGGCAAACACATTTCTAGGATTTATTAAGAGAAGCACAGAGTGTAGATGCCATCAAATAATTAGCCCCCTCTGCTCCTCCTTGGTCAGACCTCATCTGGAATACTGTGTTCAATTCTGGCAGCCACATTTTAAAAAAGATAAACTGGTAGTTCAGTGAAGAGCTACCAGGATGGTGAGCGGACTGCAAACTATGTCCTACTAGGAACAGCTAAATGGAATGTTTAACTTGCAAAAAAGAAGACCAAGAGGGGATTTGACAGGTGTTTACAAATATCTAAAGGGATGTCACAGTGTAGAGGGATCATCATTTTTCTCATCTGCACATGGAAACATGAGAAGCAATGGAAGTAAACTGAAAGGGAGAAGATACAGATTAGATATTAGAAAAACATTTTGACAATGAGGATAATCAATGAGTGGAACAGGCGGCCACAAGATGTCATGCGTTCTCCTTCAATCGAAGTCTTAAAACATACTGTAGCCTGGACAGACATTTGTCAGAGATGGGTTAGTGAATCCTGCATTGTGCAGGGCATTAGACACGATGTCCAACTCTAACATTGTATGATTCAATTATTCTATGTTTGCGTTTATGAAAAGTTTTTTTAAAGTCCTTGTTCCTCAGAGTGTATATAATAGGATTAAGCAGTGGGGTCAGGACAGTATAAAACAGAGATAAGACTTTGCCCATGGTCCGGGTTTCTCCATTTGTTGGAAACATGTAAACAATAATTAGTGTCCCATAAAGCATTGATACCACAATGAGGTGGGAACTGCAGGTGGAGAAGGCTTTATGTCTACCGGTGTTGGATGGGATCTTCAGAATGGTGGTGGCAATATACATATAAGACATTCCAATTAATAGAAAAGGGCAAAATACATTTAAAACACCAATGATAGGAATCTGTATATGGATTATGGATATGTCCGAGCAGGAGAGCTCTAAAATAGGTTCTAAATCACAGTAGAAGTGGTCAATAACGTGTGGTCCACAGAAATACAGATCATATATAGAGATCATATACAACAACATCACTGTAAGACCAACTAACCAAATGATAACTACAGAGAGCACACAAAACATGTGACTCATGATGGCGTTATACCGGAGAGGGTTACAAATAGCCAGATAACGGTCATAGGACATCACCGATAGAAGAAGACATTCTGAGGACTCCGACATAACAAAGAAAGAAAACTGGAAGATGCAACTGATGAGAGTCACCGAGCTTCCCCCATACAGTACAGTGAGAAGAAGGGTGGGCACAATGTCTGTGGTCAGCAGGATGTCACACAAGGAGAGCTGAGCAATGAAGAAGTACATGGGGGACTGGAGGGTTTTACTCAGTAGAAATAAAGCAATGATCAGAAAGTTTCCTGAAATAGTTGCACAGTAAATGAGGACCAGTAATGAGAAAAGCGGGATTTTGAAATTTTGGAGATCTGAAAATCCAAGCAGATTAACCAAGGTGACATTATTTCTAATTGCCATCTGGGGAAAACAAAATGAATACATTACTGCATTGGAAGATTTTTGCTAACATTTCCAATAATAATATTAATAATAATGTTCATCTTTCTCGCCATTTTCTCACATTCCATACAGCAGTCAAGACTATACTTGCAAAATCCATTCAATCTTTTACTAGGATTGTGACTTTGGTCTTTACATTTTCCTTTTAGGTTATATGCATATTTTACATATGCCAGAAAAAAAATAGTAGATCAAAATAAGGATAAGAAATTATCAATGTACTGTATTGTAAAATAAGTAAAACCTTCTTTTTACCAAACAAAAGGAAAACAAAGAAACAAAAACTTAACTGTTATCTATCAGTAATGTAAAAATCAGCCTCACATGAGCTGCTGCTAAGTCGTCCATCTGTGCATCCATCTGATGTAATATTTTTTTAGTCTTAGAATATTAGAATAATTTGTTAATAAATATGTAAATAAGATATTTAAATAATTCATAAACATTAGTATGACAGGATACGTGGGTATAACAGTCATTTTTAGTGTATCCAGTAATCCAGTCTTTATCCAGCTACATTTATAGAGCATCTTATACCGGCTCAGTCCAGTGGGATCCACAACTGTCCTCTGAGCTTCTATGTAATTATTTTCTATTGAGACCTAATTTAAGTGGATTCTATTTTAATACGATATTTACATCATATTTTATAATTATTACAAAAGAATGGCTGTCTCAATCATATAAATGCATTGAAAAAAACGGAAAATTAAAGCCAGTATTTCTACTAATTGATTATATTTTGAGCTAAACTGAAATCTCATATATAAATATATACATATAAAATATTAATTCTACACTTATTATAAGATGCCTCAAATTGAAAAAAAAAATTATTACACCTACATATTTCACATAAAGGAATCTTTTATGACCTCACATTCTGCATCCAAAGACTTAATATTGTCGGGTTTCTACTTGCTTTGTTGCAGTTGAGCAGTAGGCACAGGAAATGGTTTCATTAAAATGTTCAGGCAGGTTTATTAAAACTGCATAAACCGCTCAGAAAGCCAAACAATAAAACAGCCTTTTCCGGCACAAAGTGAAAACACAAAGTAAACAGTCCTTACAGTATTGCAGGTTCACTGGCTCAGGTTAGTGTCCAGTTATTAAGGCCATAAAACAGATCAACACACAGGAGATCCACACATCTCCAGACCCAGACACTGAATGAGAAAACTGATCTCCATTAAATCTTCCATACCAAGCCCCTTGGGTGGGATATCTGAGCAGTCAGTCCCACCCATCCCTTTCACTGCTTGTAAGACTCATCCCTAAGATGCCCTATTAACCCTTTTTCGACTTTGGACATATGTCATCATAGCTAAAGTAGTGCACTGCGAACGTTGTCGCGGTGATTGCATTCATCTGCAGCCTCCATTATTTTTATGACTCATCCTCTTCCTCAAGTGATACCAAGCCCCACATAGATGCTCCAATACAGAAAATGAACCAGACTATGCGCCACAGATTCCTGATTATGTGGCGCAATCAGGAACCCAATTTGACACCACCGGCCTCACAGAAATAGACTTTTTCAAATTCTTTTTCCCTGAGAATTTTGTAAATCTCATGGTAATAGATACAATTTTGTGATGTTTTGTATAACACTCCAGTGTTCAACATGGTCACGATTCGTACACATTTTGAGGCCATTCACAAATTTTTCACAAATTTTTGCAGTATAATGATAAGAGAAAACACAGTAGTTTGACAATAAAAGGCTTCACCCAACCACTAACCATGAGTGGAGAAAAGGTTTTGGTTTTATCATTCATATTCTCTGAAAAAAGGCCAAGAAATCAAACATTTTTCTGGGGTATGTAAACTTTTTAGCAAAACTGTACCTGCACAGCAAGAGGGCCAGGTACAGAATTAAGCTGTACAAACTGTTTGATAGTATCTCAGGGTATACCTAAAGTTTAGGGTTTATGAAGTGAATGACACTTGGATTTAAGGCCCTGAATATCCTTCTGTCCCGTGAGTGAGTGAGAAAGTATTGTGGGATTTGGTGCATCCACTGCTGGATTAAGGTTTTCACATTTACATAGATAACTTTTTTATCAGCACCCCACTTTTCAAGTTCCTCTCTGTGCGAGGTACCGCAGCCTGCGGAAATTGTCAGCAAAAACCAGGGAGGCCTCGCTAAGACACTAATTGGGTGAGAACAGAGCCCAATGTAGTGACAACATGCTGGTGGTCAAGTACAAGGACAAGAAGAATGTACTTTTCTTGACCACTATACATGGTGATGGCAGCATCCCCACCACTGTACGAGATACCTCTACACAGGTCCTCAAACCACACTGTGTACTGGGGTACAACAAGAACATGGGGGTAGTTTATCTCTCTGATCAAGTCCTCCAGCCATATAAGGACACCAATTGGCAATGCCCTGACAAACCTGGCCTGTGTATAAAAAAATGCTTCAGACTGTTCAAAACATCCTTGGACCATTAAACTAATTTCTGACTTACACAACTCATGTATGACAGCCTGACATACACTACACAACTCACTTATGCCAACCTGATAAACACTACACTATTCACTGGATTTTGGCTGTTGCAGCTAAAAGGAGGACATCGGTAAACCAGGGAAGGAGTCCTGAGGAGAGAATTTGCATATTCCCAGTGCATTCTGGGATAAGTGAAGAGTCTCTGCAAGCTCAAAGAACACTGGATTTTGGCTGCTGCAGCTGAAAGGAGGACATCGGTAAACCAGGGGAGGAGTCCTCCTTAGGAGAGAATTTGCATATTCCCAGTGCATTCTGGGATAAGTAAAGAGTCTCCGCGAGCTCAAAGAACACTGCCGGAGCGCAAATTTTGACACATTTTTCACCTCCTTAATGTCTCTTTAACAGTAAGAACATGGAAGAGGCAAGGAGCCATTTGGTGAGCTGCAGTCCTTGCTACATGTTTACACACTTACCAGTGGAATAGCCAAACTTCACATGCCAGAAATGCAAGATTGTGTCCCTGTGGGAGGAAAAGTTGCAAAATCTAGAAGAGAGGTTAGCTACATTGAAAACCATTAAGGAAGGTGAAGAGTTTTTAGACAGAGCAGAATTATCTCTTCATGTTACAGAAAGAGAAGAAATTCGAAGTGCACCTGAAGAAACAGAGAAATGGAAGCATGTGACACAGAGAAGCAGGAGGACCGGTAAGCAGTCAGCACCCATACTGCTCAGGAAGCAGTACCAGGCTCTCATGCAGGAGAACAATGAAGAAATACATCAAGATAAAACTTTACTCACAAAGAACAACCTTGTATGCCCTCAGAGTCCTCCTGGGTGGAGAAAGAAAAGTGTTGTGAAGAAGAAACGGAGAGTTGTTGTCATGGGGGATTCCCTGTTGAGAGGAACAGAGGCTACAATCTGCAGACCAGATATAACCTCAAGAGAAATGTGCTGTCTCCCAGGTGCAAAAATTAAAGATGTGTCTGACAGCATATCAGGACTCTTCAGATCTACAGACGACCACCCATTCCTGCTAATACATGTGGGAACAAATGATACCACAAGAAAGGACCTGGAAACCATCTGCAGTGACTTTGAAAACTTAGGTAAGAGTGAAAGAACTGGGAGCACAGGTAGCCTTTTCTTCCATCCTCACAGTGGATGGCTATGGAACAAGGAGGTAGAATAAGATTCTGCAGGTGAACAACTGGCTACATCGATGGTGCCATCAGCAACTATTTGGAATCACAGAGTGAATTACCAATACGATGGACTACTTGCTAGAGATGGGGTGCACCTTACGAAGACTGGAAAACATGTATTTGAATGTCGCCTTGCTGCACTCATCAGGAGAGCTTTAAACTAGAACAATGTGGGAAGGGAAGCTGTCATGAATCCCAATGGCTAGGGATAGCACAGGACAAGCAAAGTACAAATATATAACGGACGAGCTCTAGGGTGATGGAACCTGGGCTGACCGCTTCCCTACGCCTGACAAACGCAACTAGAGATAGCCAGGGAGCGTGCCTACGTTGGTTCTAGACGCCACGCACCAGCCTAAGAGCTAACTAGTACTGCAGAGAAAATAAAGACCTCACTTGCCTCCAGAGGAATGAACCCCAAAAGGTATAGTTGCCCCCCACATGTATTGACGGTGAAATGAGAGGAAGGCACACACATAGAGATGATATATATAGTTTTAGCAAATTGAGGCCCGCTGTAAACTAGAAAGCAGAACGATACAAAAGGGGACTGAGCGGTCAGCAAAAAACCCTAATCAAAAAACCATCCTGAGATTACAAGAACCCATGTTCCAACTCATGGCACATGGGGAGAACCTCAGTCCACTAGAGCTACCAGCTAGCAAAGAGACATAATAAGCAAGCTGGACAAAAAACCAAACAACTGAAAATCAGCACTTAGCTTATCCTGAAAGATCTGGGAGCAGGTAGGCAGGAACCAAACAGAGCACATCTGAATACATTGATAGCCGGCAAGGGAATGACAGAAAGGCCAGGTAAAATAGGAAACACCCAGCCTCTGATGGACAGGTGGAAACCAGAGGCCGCAACCCACCAAAGTCACCCAGTACCAGCCGTAACCACCAGAGGGAGCCCACAAACAGAATCCACAACAGTACCCCCCCTTGAGGAGGGGTCACCTGTTGTGAATTTGCTTTTTGCTCCCTCTAGTGGTTACTAGTTTTTTGACTCTGGTTTTTCTGTCATTCCTTTTATCCGCACCTGGGTCGTTACTTAGGGGTGTTGCTATATAAGCTCCCTGGACCTTCAGTTCAATGCCTGGCAACGTAGTTATCAGAGCTAGTCTGCTGTGCTCTTGTCTACTGATCCTGGTTCCAGTTATATCAGCTAAGTCTGCCTTTTGCTTTTTGCTATTTGTTTTGGTTTTGTATTTTTGTCCAGCTTGTTCCAAATCTATATCCTGACCTTTGCTGGAAGCTCTAGGGGGGCTGGTGTTCTCCCCCCGGACCGTTAGACGGTTCGGGGGTTCTTGAATTTCCAGTGTGGATTTTAATAGGGTTTTTGTTGACCATATAAGTTACCTTTCTTTATTCTGCTATCAGTAAGCGGGCCTCTCTGTGCTAAACCTGGTTCATTTCTGTGTTTGTCATTTCCTCTTACCTCACCGTCATTATTTGTGGGGGGCTTCTATCCAGCTTTGGGGTCCCCTTCTCTGGAGGCAAGAAAGGTCTTTGTTTTCCTCTACTAGGGGTAGCTAGATTCTCCGGCTGGCGCGTGTCATCTAGAATCAACGTAGGAATGATTCCCGGCTACTTCTAGTGTTGGCGTTAGGAGTAGATATATGGTCAACCCAGTTACCACTGCCCTATGAGCTGGAGTTTTGTATTCTGCAGATTTCCACGTTCCTCTGAGACCCTCGCCATTGGGGTCATAACAGTTTGCCAGGCCAGTATTAAATGTTTAATGCATTGCAGAAGAGGGATTATAAGAAAGAAGATTCTGAGTTTTTTTTTTTTTTTTTTTTTTCTTCTTCCCCTTTTCCTCAGAGTGGCTATGCTTGCTGCAGACATGAATGTCCAGACCTTGATTACAAGTGTGGACCAGCTGGCTACTCGTGTGCAGGGCATACAAGACTATGTTATCAGAAATCCTAGGTCAGAACCTAAAATACCGATTCCTGAACTGTTTTCCGGAGACAGGTTTAAGTTTAGGAATTTCGTGAATAATTGTAAATTGTTTTTGTCCCTGAGACCCTGTTCATCTGGAGATTCTGCTCAGCAAGTAAAAATTGTTATTTCGTTCTTACGGGGCGACCCTCAGGATTGGGCTTTTTCGCTGGCGCCAGGAGATCCGGCATTGGCTGATCTTGATGCGTTTTTTCTGGCGCTCGGTTTACTTTATGAGGAACCCAATCTTGAGATTCAGGCAGAAAAGGCCTTGCTGGCTATGTCTCAGGGGCAGGACGAGGCTGAAGTGTATTGCCAAAAATTTCGGAAATGGTCCGTGCTGACACATTGGAACGAGTGTGCACTGGCCGCTAATTTTAGAAATGGCCTTTCTGAAGCCATTAAGAATGTTATGGTGGGTTTTCCCATTCCCACAGGTCTGAATGATACTATGGCACTGGCTATTCAAATTGACCGGCGGTTGCGGGAGCGCAAAACCGCAAATTCCCTCATGGTGTTGTCTGAACAGACACCTAATTCGGTGCAATGTGATAGAAAAACCGCAAATTCCCTCATGGTGTTGTCTGAACAGACACCTGATTTAATGCAATGTGATAGAATCCTGACTAGAAATGAGCGGAAAATTCATAGACGCTGGAATGGCTTGTGCTACTACTGTGGTGATTCTACACATGTTATCTCAGCATGCTCTAAACGTATAGCTAAGGTTGTTAGTCCTGTCACCGTTGGTAATTTGCAACCTAAATTTATTCTGTCTGTAACTTTGATTTGCTCACTGTCATCTTATCCTGTCATGGCGTTTGTAGATTCAGGTGCTGCCCTGAGTCTCATGGATCTCTCATTTGCTAAGCGCTGTGGTTTTACTCTTGAACCATTAGAAAATCCTATTCCTCTTAGGGGTATTGATGCTACACCATTGGCAGCAAATAAACCGCAGTATTGGACACAGGTTACCATGTGCATGACTCCTGAACACCGCGAGGTGATACGTTTCCTGGTTTTACATAAAATGCATGATTTGGTTGTTTTAGGGCTGCCATGGTTACAGACCCATAATCCAGTCCTGGACTGGAAGGCTATGTCAGTCTCAAGTTGGGGCTGTCGTGGTATTCATGGGGATTCCCTGCCTGTGTCTATTGCTTCTTCTACGCCTTCGGAAGTTCCGGAGTATTTGTCTGATTATCAGGATGTCTTCAGTGAGTCTGAGTCCAGTGCACTGCCTCCTCATAGGGACTGTGACTGTGCTATAGATTTGATCCCAGGCAGTAAATTTCCTAAGGGAAGACTGTTTAATCTGTCGGTACCTGAACATACCGCTATGCGTTCATATATCAAGGAGTCTCTGGAGAAAGGACATATTCGTCCGTCTTCTTCCCCTCTTAGTGCGGGATTCTTTTTTGTGGCAAAAAAGGACGGATCTTTGAGACCTTGTATTGATTATCGACTTTTAAATAAGATCACTGTCAAATTTCAGTATCCTTTACCGCTGTTGTCTGACTTGTTTGCCCGGATTAAGGGTGCCAAGTGGTTCACCAAGATAGACCTTCGTGGTGCGTACAACCTTGTGCGCATTAAGCAAGGTGATGAATGGAAAACCGCATTCAATACGCCCGAAGGTCATTTTGAGTACTTGGTGATGCCTTTTGGGCTCTCCAATGCGCCTTCAGTTTTTCAGTCCTTTATGCATGACATTTTCCGGAAGTATCTGGATAAATTTTTGATTGTTTATCTGGATGATATTTTGTTTTTTTCTGACAATTGGGATTCGCCTGTGGAGCAGGTCAGGTTGGTCTTTAAAATTTTGCGTGAAAATTCTTTGTTTGTCAAGGGCTCAAAGTGTCTCTTTGGTGTGCAGAAGGTTCCCTTTTTGGGGTTCATTTTTTCCCCTTCTGCTGTGGAGATGGACCCAGTCAAGGTCCGAGCTATTCTTGATTGGACTCAGCCCTCGTCAGTTAAGAGTCTTCAGAAGTTCTTGGGCTTCGCTAACTTCTACCGTCGTTTTATCGCTAATTTTTCTAGCATTGTGAAACCTTTGACGGATATGACCAAGAAGGGCTCCGATGTAGCTAACTGGGCTCCTGCTGCCGTGGAGGCTTTCCAGGAGTTGAAACGCCGGTTTACTTCGGCGCCTGTTTTGTGCCAGCCTGACGTCTCACTTCCCTTTCAGGTTGAGGTGGATGCTTCGGAGATTGGGGCAGGGGCCGTTTTGTCGCAGAGAGGCCCTGGTTGCTCTGTTATGAAACCTTGTGCCTTTTTCTCTAGGAAGTTTTCGCCTGCCGAGCGAAATTATGATGTGGGCAATCGGGAGTTGTTGGCCATGAAATGGGCATTTGAGGAGTGGCGTCATTGGCTCGAGGGTGCTAAGCATCGTGTGGTGGTCTTGACTGATCACAAAAATCTGATGTATCTCGAGTCTGCTAAACGCCTTAATCCGAGACAGGCCCGCTGGTCATTGTTTTTCTCCCGCTTTGATTTTGTTGTCTCGTATTTACCAGGTTCAAAGAATGTGAAGGCCGATGCTCTTTCTAGGAGCTTTGTGCCTGATGCTCCTGGAGTCGCTGATCCTGTTGGTATTCTTAAAGATGGAGTTATCTTGTCAGCTATTTCTCCGGATCTGCGACGTGTGTTGCAGAGATTTCAGGCTGATAGGCCTGAGTCTTGTCCACCTGACAGACTGTTTGTCCCGGATAAGTGGACCAGCAGAGTCATTTCCGAGGTTCATTCCTCGGTGTTGGCAGGTCACCCGGGAATTTTTGGCACCAGAGATCTGGTGGCCAGGTCCTTTTGGTGGCCTTCCTTGTCAAGGGATGTGCGGTCATTTGTGCAGTCCTGTGGGACTTGTGCTCGAGCTAAGCCTTGCTGTTCTCGTGCCAGCGGTTTGCTCTTGCCCTTGCCTGTCCCGAAGAGACCTTGGACACATATCTCCATGGATTTCATTTCTGATCTTCCGCTATCTCAGGGCATGTCTGTTATCTGGGTGATATGTGATCGCTTCTCCAAGATGGTCCATTTGGTTCCTTTGCCTAAGCTGCCTTCCTCTTCCGATCTGGTTCCTGTGTTTTTCCAGAACGTGGTTCGTTTGCACGGCATCCCTGAGAATATTGTGTCAGACAGAGGATCCCAGTTCGTTTCCAGGTTCTGGCGATCCTTTTGTAGTAGGATGGGCATTGATTTGTCGTTTTCGTCTGCTTTCCATCCTCAGACTAATGGACAGACGGAGCGAACCAATCAGACTTTGGAGGCTTATTTGAGGTGTTTTGTCTCTGCTGATCAGGACGATTGGGTGACATTCTTGCCGTTGGCTGAGTTTGCCCTTAATAATCGGGCTAGTTCCGCCACCTTGGTTTCGCCTTTTTTCTGCAACTCTGGTTTCCATCCTCGCTTTTCTTCGGGTCATGTGGAGCCTTCTGACTGTCCTGGGGTGGATTCTGTGGTGGATAGGTTGCAGCAGATCTGGAATCATGTGGTGGACAACTTGAAGTTGTCACAGGAGAAGGCTCAGCGCTTTGCCAACCGCCGCCGCGGTGTGGGTCCCCGACTACGCGTTGGGGATTTGGTATGGCTTTCTTCCCGCTTTGTTCCTATGAAGGTCTCCTCTCCCAAATTTAAACCTCGTTTTATTGGGCCTTACAAGATATTGGAAATCCTTAATCCTGTATCTTTTCGTCTGGATCTTCCTGTGTCGTTTGCTATTCACAATGTATTTCATAGGTCCTTGTTGCGGCGGTACATTGTGCCTGTAGTTCCTTCTGCTGAGCCTCCTGCTCCGGTGTTGGTTGAGGGCGAGTTGGAGTACGTGGTGGAGAAGATCTTGGATTCTCGCCTCTCCAGCCGGAGGCTTCAGTACCTGGTCAAGTGGAAGGGCTATGGTCAGGAGGATAATTCCTGGGTGGTCGCCTCTGATGTTCATGCGGCCGATTTAGTTCGTGCCTTTCATGCCGCTCATCCTGATCACCCTGGTGGTCGTGGTGAGGGTTCGGTGACCCCTCACTAAGGGGGGGGTACTGTTGTGAATTTGCTTTTTGCTCCCTCTAGTGGTTACTAGTTTTTTGACTCTGGTTTTTCTGTCATTCCTTTTATCCGCACCTGGGTCGTTACTTAGGGGTGTTGCTATATAAGCTCCCTGGACCTTCAGTTCAATGCCTGGCAACGTAGTTATCAGAGCTAGTCTGCTGTGCTCTTGTCTACTGATCCTGGTTCCAGTTATATCAGCTAAGTCTGCCTTTTGCTTTTTGCTATTTGTTTTGGTTTTGTATTTTTGTCCAGCTTGTTCCAAATCTATATCCTGACCTTTGCTGGAAGCTCTAGGGGGGCTGGTGTTCTCCCCCCGGACCGTTAGACGGTTCGGGGGTTCTTGAATTTCCAGTGTGGATTTTAATAGGGTTTTTGTTGACCATATAAGTTACCTTTCTTTATTCTGCTATCAGTAAGCGGGCCTCTCTGTGCTAAACCTGGTTCATTTCTGTGTTTGTCATTTCCTCTTACCTCACCGTCATTATTTGTGGGGGGCTTCTATCCAGCTTTGGGGTCCCCTTCTCTGGAGGCAAGAAAGGTCTTTGTTTTCCTCTACTAGGGGTAGCTAGATTCTCCGGCTGGCGCGTGTCATCTAGAATCAACGTAGGAATGATCCCCGGCTACTTCTAGTGTTGGCGTTAGGAGTAGATATATGGTCAACCCAGTTACCACTGCCCTATGAGCTGGATTTTTGTATTCTGCAGATTTCCACGTTCCTCTGAGACCCTCGCCATTGGGGTCATAACAGTCACCGAACCCTCACGAGAACCCCCAGGGCGATCAGGGTGAGCTCTATGGAAGGCGCGGACCAAATCAGTCGCATGAACATCGGAGGCGACCACCCAGGAATTATCCTCCTGACCATAACCCTTCCACTTAACCAAATACTGGAGTCTGCGTCTGGAAACACGAGAATCCAAGATCTTCTCAACAACATACTCCAATTCTCCCTCCACCAGCACCGGAGCAGGAGGCTCAACCGAAGGAACAACGGGCACCTCATACCTCCGCAACAACGACCGATGGAACACATTATGAATAGCAAACGATGCTGGGAGATCCAAACGAAAAGATACAGGGTTAAGAATCTCCGAGATCCTATAAGGACCGATGAACCGAGGCTTGAACTTAGGAGAAGAGACCTTCATAGGGTCAAAACGAGAAGACAACCACACCAAATCCCCAACAAGAAGTCGGGGACCCACGCGGTGACGGCGATTAGCAAACTGCTGAGTCTTCTCCTGAGATAACTTCAAATTGTCCACCACCTGATTCCAAATCTGATGTAGCCTGTCCACCACCACGTCCACTCCAGGACAATCCGAAGACTCCACCTGACCAGAGGAAAAACGAGGATGAAACCCCGAATTACAAAAAAAAGGAGAAACCAACGTGGCAGAACTAGCCCGATTATTAAGAGCAAATTCGGCCAGTGGCAAAAAAGCAACCCAGTCATCTTGATCAGCAGAAACAAAACACCTCAAATAAGTTTCCAAGGTCTGATTAGTTCGCTCCGTCTGGCCATTCGTCTGAGGATGGAATGCAGACGAGAAAGACAAATCAATGCCCATCTTGGCACAAAACGTCCGCCAAAATCTAGACACAAACTGGGATCCCCTGTCAGAAACGATATTCTCCGGAATCCCATGCAAACGAACCACGTTCTGAAAAAATAAAGGGACCAACTCAGAGGAGGAAGGCAACTTAGGCAAGGGCACCAAATGAACCATCTTAGAAAAGCGGTCACACACAACCCAGATAACGGACATTTTCTGTGAAACCGGGAGGTCAGAAATAAAATCCATGGAAATGTGCGTCCAAGGCCTCTTCGGGATGGGCAAGGATAACAACAACCCACTGGCCCGAGAACAGCAAGGCTTAGCTCGAGCACACACTTCACAAGACTGCACAAAGGTGCGCACATCCCTAGACAAGGAAGGCCACCAAAAAGACCTGGCCACCAAGTCTCTAGTACCAAATATTCCAGGATGACCAGCCAACACAGAAGAATGGACCTCGGAGATGACTCTACTGGTCCAATCATCCGGAACAAACAGTCTTTCTGGTGGACAACGATCAGGTTTATCCACCTGAAACTCCTGCAATGCACGTCGCAAGTCTGGGGATACGGCGGACAATATTACCCCATCCCTAAGGATACCAGTAGGCCCAGAGTCTCCAGTAGAGTCAGGCACAAAACTCCTGGAAAGAGCATCTGCCTTCACATTCTTTGAACCTGGCAGGTATGAAACCACGAAATTGAAACGAGAAAAAAACAACGACCAACGAGCCTGTCTAGGATTCAAACGCCTGGCAGACTCAAGGTAAATGAGATTCTTGTGATCAGTGAAGACCACCACACGATGTTTAGCACCCTCAAGCCAATGACGCCACTCCTCAAATGCCCACTTCATGGCCAAAAGCTCCCGATTACCCACATCATAATTGCGCTCGGCGGGCGAGAATTTTCTAGAGAAGAATGCACATGGCTTCATCACCGAGCCATTAGAACTTCTCTGTGACAAAACCGCCCCCGCTCCAATCTCGGAAGCATCAACCTCAACCTGAAAAGGAAGTGAAACATCTGGTTGACACAACACAGGAGCAGAAGAAAACCGGCGCTTAAGTTCCTGAAAGGCCCCCACGGCCGCAGGAGACCAATCAGCAACATCAGCACCCTTTTTAGTCAAATCAGTCAAAGGTTTAACAATACTGGAAAAATTAGCAATGAACCGACGATAAAAATTAGCAAACCCCAAGAACTTCTGAAGGCTCTTAACAGATGTAGGTTGTGTCCAGTCACAAATCGCCTGAACCTTGACGGGATCCATCTCAATAGTAGAAGGAGAAAAAATGTACCCCAAAAAAGAAATCTTCTGGACTCCAAAGAGACACTTTGAGCCCTTCACAAACAGAGAATTGGCCCGCAGAACCTGAAACACCTTCCTGACCTGTAGAACATGAGACTCCCAGTCATCAGAAAACACCAAAATATCATCCAAATACACAATCATAAACTTATCCAGATATTCACGGAAAATATTGTGCATAAAGGACTGAAAGACTGACGGAGCATTGGAGAGTCCAAAAGGCATTACCAAATACTCAAAATGGCCCTCAGGCATATTAAATGCGGTTTTCCACTCATCACCCTGTTTTATCCGCACCAGATTATACGCACCGCGAAGATCTATCTTAGTGAACCACCTAGCCCCCTTAATGCGAGCAAACAAATCAGTCAATAATGGCAATGGATACTGATATTTGACTGTAATCTTATTCAGAAGGCGATAATCTATACAAGGCCTCAGGGAACCATCTTTTTTTGCCACGAAAAAAAAACCTGCTCCCAGAGGGGACGAAGATGGACGAATATGTCCCTTTTACAAGGACTCCTTAATATAATTCCGCATAGCAGTATGCTCTGGCAGTGACAGATTAAATAAACGACCCTTAGGGAACTTACTGCCAGGAATCAATTCTATAGCACAGTCACAATCTCTATGAGGAGGGAGCGAATTGAGCTTAGGCTCCTCAAAAACATCCCTATAGTCAGACAAAAACGCAGGGATCTCAGAAGGAGTAGATGAAGCGATTGAAATCGGAGGTGCATCATCATGAACCCCCTGACATCCCCAGCTTAACACAGACATTGTTTTCCAGTCCAGGACAGGATTATGAGTTTGTAACCATGGCAGACCAAGCACTAGTACATCATGTAAATTATACAGTACAAGGAAGCGAATCACCTCCTGATGAACGGGAGTCATGCGCATGGTCACTTGTGTCCAATACTGCGGTTTATTCATAGCCAATGGTGTAGAGTCAATTCCCTTCAGAGGAATAGGAACTTCCAGAGGCTCCAGACTAAAACCGCAGCGTTTAGCAAATGACCAATCCATAAGACTCAGGGCAGCGCCCGAATCCACATAGGCATCGACGGAAATGGAAGACAGTGAAAAAATCAGAGTCACAGACAAAATGAACTTAGGCTGCAAAGTACCAATGGCAAAAGATTTATCAACCCTTTTTGTGCGTTTAGAGCATGCTGATATAACATGAGCTGAATCACCACAATAAAAACACAATCCATTTTTCCGCCTATAATTTTGCCGTTCACTTCTGGACTGAATTCTATCACATTGCATAGTCTCAGGTGCCTGTTCAGAAGACACCGCCAACTGGTGCACGGGTTTGCGCTCCCGTAAACGCCGATCAATCTGAATGGCCATAGCCATAGACTCATTCAGACCTGTAGGCGTAGGGAACCCCACCATAACATCCTTAATGGCCTCAGAAAGACCATTTCTGAAGTTTGCAGCCAGGGCGCACTCATTCCACTGAGTAAGCACCGACCATTTCCGAAATTTTTGACAATATATTTCCGCTTCATCATGTCCCTGAGAGAGGGCTAATAAAGCCTTTTCAGCCTGAATCTCCAGGTTAGGTTCCTCATAGAGCAATCCCAATGCCAGAAAAAACGCATCCACACTGAGCAATGCAGGATCCCCTGGTGCCAATGCAAATGCCCAATTCTGAGGGTCGCCCCGCAGGAAAGATATTACAATCTTGACCTGTTGAGCAGGGTCTCCAGAGGAGCGAGATTTTAAAGAAAGAAACAATTTACAATTGTTCCTGAAGTTCAGGAAGGTAGATCTATCTCCAGAAAAGAACTCTGGAATAGGAATTCTAGGTTCAGACATGGGAGTGTGAACAACAAAATCCTGTATATTTTGAACTTTTGCCGCGAGATTACTCAGGCTGGAAGCCAAACTCTGGACATCCATGTTAAACAGCTAAGATCAGAGCCATTCAAGGGTTAAGAGGAGGTAAGAAGCAGCTAGACAGCAATTAAGGGCTAGGCAGCAAAACTCTGAAGGAAAAAAAAAAAAAATTTTCCTTAAACACTTCTTTTTCTCCTGCTTCAGCCCAAACAATTAACACTTTGTGGGCCGGCTATACTGTCATGACTCCCAATGGCTAGGGATAGCACAGGACAAGCAAAGTACAAATATATAACGGACGAGCTCTAGGGTGATGGAACCTGGGCTGACCGCTGCCCTACGCCTGACAAACGCAACTAGAGATAGCCAGGGAGCGTGCCTACGTTGGTTCTAGATGCCACGCACCAGCCTAAGAGCTAACTAGTACTGCAGAGAAAATAAAGACCTCACTTGCCTCCAGAGGAATGAACCCCAAAAGGTATAGTTGCCCCCCACATGTATTGACGGTGAAATGAGAGGAAGGCACACACATAGAGATTATATATATAGTTTTAGCAAATTGAGGCCCGCTGTAAACTAGAAAGCAGAACGATACAAAAGGGGACTGAGCGGTCAGCAACAAACCCTAATCAAAAAACCATCCTGAGATTACAAGAACCCATGTGCCAACTCATGGCACATGGGGAGAACCTCAGTCCACTAGAGCTACCAGCTAGCATAGAGACATAATAAGCAAGCTGGACAAAAAACCAAACAACTGAAAATCAGCACTTAGCTTATCCTGAAAGATCTGGGAGCAGGTAGGCAGGAACCAAACAGAGCACATCTGAATACATTGATAGCCGGCAAGGGAATGACAGAAAGGCCAGGTAAAATAGGAAACACCCAGCCTCTGATGGACAGGTGGAAACCAGAGGCCGCAACCCACCAAAGTCACCCAGTACCAGCCGTAACCACCAGAGGGAGCCCACAAACAGAATCCACAACAGGAAGCAAAGGGCCAGAAAAAGCCTTACACTCGACAAATACTATTGAGAACTCTGCTATTAGAAGAAGAAAGGAAGAACAAAGACAAAAAAATCTAAATAATAAAAATATTGGAGGAAGAGAAACTAATCACAAACTACAATGTTTCTATACAAATGCACAAAACATGGGCAACAAACAAGGATAATTGGAACTACTAACACAGGAGAAGAAATATGATGTCATTGGAATCACTGAAACTTGGTGGGACGATACACATGATTGAAATACAAGGCTAGAAGGATACAACTTATTTCCAAAAAACATACTTGATAAACGAGAAGGAGTTGTTGCATTGTATGTTAGAAAAGCATATATCTGCACAGAGATTGAAGCTTCAGAGACGGGAGTTCTGTGGAAACTGGGTAAGAACTCAAGAAGAGAACAACGGAAAGGACACCATTGTAGGCATTTACTACAGGCCACCTATGCAAGCTGAAGACATTGATGAACTCTTTATGCATCAAATGGCCAAGTTCTCCAAAAAATATGACATAGTGGTCATGGGAGATTTCAACTATCCATACATTTGTTGGGAATCTCTCTCAGGCAAAACTAACAGGTCAAGCAAATTCTTATCCTCTCTTGCTGACAACTTTATCTTCCAAAAGGTAGGGGAGAAAACAAGGGGATCTGCTACCTTGGATCTAATCCTTATAAACAGGGAGAAAATGGTTTAAAAGGAAACAGTGGCTGGGACTCTAGGAAGTAATGACCATGCTATTTTAGAATTTTGGATAACTAGAGGAGGAAGACCTGTGAAGACTCAGACTTCAAAGTTAGATTTCAGAAAGGCAGATGTTAAGGGACTCAGAAAGAGAATCAGAGGGATCCAATGGGTGGATATCCTCAAGGACAAAATTGTCCAGGAAGGTTGGGAAATCTTGAAAAATGAGATTCTCAAAGCACAATCGTTAACAATTCCAAAAAGAGGGACAAATACAAAGCATTTAAGGAAACCAGGATGGATGAACACAGAACTTAAACACATGCTAAAAAGGAAGAAAGAAATGTTTATCAAATGGAAAGAGGGAGGCATATCTAAAGAAGAATATAGTGCTGTCTGCAGAACCTGCAGGGCACAAATCAGATTTACTAAAGCTGACAATGAATTAAGGCTTGTAAGACACGTCAAAAGCAATAAAAAATGATTTTGGGGATATGTAAAATGTAAAAGAAAAATCAAAGATGCTATAGGATATTTAAATAATGAAAATGATTAAATGGTAAGAAAGGATGTTGAGAAGGGCGAACTTTTAAACTCCTATTTTGCATCTGTTTTCTCTCAGAAAGGAAATGTAACATCAACTGATCTTCACTGCCCTATTAAAGGAATAGAAGAATCCAGGATATCTATAAACAGAGAGATAGTGAGGAAATGCTTAGCTAACATAAATGAATTCAATTCTCCAAGTCCAAATGAATTACACCCGAGTACTGAAGGAGATAGCAGAAGAAATTTTGGAACCACTCTCCATAATCTTTGAAAATTC
This sequence comes from Ranitomeya variabilis, assembly GCF_051348905.1. Classification (NCBI taxonomy): domain Eukaryota; kingdom Metazoa; phylum Chordata; class Amphibia; order Anura; family Dendrobatidae; genus Ranitomeya; species Ranitomeya variabilis. The sequence goes on along the minus strand of NC_135236.1, from coordinate 22,530,902 downwards.
TTGGAGAACAGGAGAAGTCCCAGAAGACTGGAGAAGAGCAAATGTTATTCCTATCTTCAAAAAGGGGAAGAAGGTGGACCCAGGGAACTATAGGCCGATGAGTCTTACTTCCATACCAGGAAAGATCTTTGAACAAATTATTAAACAACATGTATGTAAGTAACTGGATAAGAATGAAGTGATTAACCAGAGTCAGCATGGGTTTGTAACTAATAAGTCATGTCACACTAATTTAATTTCCTTCTATGACAAAATCACTGACTGGGTGGATCAGGGAAATGCTGTAGATATGGTATATCTTGACTTCAGTGAACCATTTGACAAAGTATCTCACACCATCCTTGTTGAAAAAATGACTAAGTATGGAATGGACAAGGCAACTGTTAGGTGGATTCATAACTGGTTTAGTGATCGGACCCAAAGAGTGGTTTTAAGTGTCTGCACATTCAGTTGGAAAAATCATTCGTTGATTTAATGCAGCTGGGCAAAAATTTACAAAACTGAACATGAGGTTCCTAGTTTAACATTCTAACCAGAATGTATGAAACCGCTGCACCGACACAGTGAACCTTATAGTGGGTTTACACCCTAAAAGGTATAGCACCATGCGCAACCCACTGTCACTGTGACATTGTATCAACAGGGCGAGCTATCTGGTGCCTCATGGCACCCACACTGCAAAGCTGAGTCCCCATGACTCAAGCCACACCACTTCACAGGCACAAAACCACAGCAACCATGGCCACCACCCTACACCAACACCAAGTTCACAGTCTGAGTTTATGCTCCTTTCCCTTGGTGTTGGTGGTGTATGCCCAGTAATTCAGTGTACAAAGAGGGAAAAACAAAACCACACTTTCATATTCTTAAATATTCAGGTTTCAGGTTGGCTAAACTTTTGGATTGACCGACAACAATGGAAGTGGTCAACAATAAAATAAATAAAAAATAAAAAATGCTAAATTATTGTGGGCATTGTGCAGAAGTATAATGTTTTATATTATCCAAATAAAAGGTATTTTTAAATTCCATAATAAATTGTTTATTCTTCCAGCAGATACATTAAACCACATAACATATAGAAGCATAGGTGTTAGGGCTAGCGGAACGTACCAAATAATTAGAGAAAAGGAATAAGGTGCGTTCGCAGCCCGGGGTCCACCGTGCAGAGATGGAACCTGCTGCTAAGCAATGATGGACTATATGGCGGTACAATGAGGATAAACACGGGTTAGCTTCACCCTGTGTGAAAGATGCGAACCCTGTTGTGTCACAGAGCCGCAGTACAGCACGTAACAAAACTAATAATTAAATAGCACGAGAGTGCATGCGATGCCGCACTGGCGGACACTATTAACCACCCAGACTTGGGTTTGGAAAGCACGGTGATAGCGCGAGGCGCCGCACTGGCGGTCACAGCAATAGGCGCTGTTTGTGTACCAGTGTTGGTTACAAGTCGGGCGCTAGATTACAATCATTCTCCTTACGCGAACATTCAAACACAAGGGAGGGAATGATTAAAGAGCGACTTTCACTCACAACACACACATAAACAAGTGTATACTAGCGCATGGCCGTGCGGCCATGCAAACCTTTTATAGCTGCAGCATGTACAGGACCTTCCCAGAAGGACCAATGGGAAGCTGTCACAGAAGTTGAGTACCTTCAGGACCTTCCTGGAGGACCAATGGGATCTGCTGCAGTATCTGAGCATGTGACCCTCGATCTCCAATGGGAGATCTTGCCTTGGGCATGCTCAGAAGCGGAAAAGCAGGACTTAGTCCCAGAGATGTCTGCTCACTCTGATGCACATGGGTTTTTTTCAGTCTGTTTGCATCATGTGCATATAAAGGTGTGGCTGCCTTTTCTTTGCGCTGGGCATTTATGTGGTTTCCCATGGCTGTGTGTCCACTAGCTGGGCCCAGCATGCCTTAGCCCTTATCTACATGCATGTCACTTGACAAACGGAAGGTTTTTAATATTACAGTTAAGACTGTCCTAATTAGGGTCACTGTAAAGTGGTGGGATGGCTTTTGCAGTTTTTTTCCAAATCTAACTTTCTATGATAGATTATACCATCAAAGTAATTTAATTTGCTAAAGCTTATGCTGATTGACCAAATAGCTGCTGTATGTTGTGGCCACTGCTTAGTACTGTAAAAAAGCTAGACCAAATATTAAAATTTGAATCAGTCCATTTGGAGCACAAAAATGTGTTGAGACCCTCCCGTATTTTGTCAAGGACACCTGTCATGATTCTCAATGGCGAGAGAACATAGCCCAGCATATATGAGAACTAGCTCTTGGAAGATGGAAACTATACTGACCATGAACTAAACCTGCCGCACAACTAGAAGTGGCCGGGTAGCATGCCTACGTTTTTTATCCCTAGATGCCCAGCGCCAGCCGGAGAACTACCTAATCCTAGCAGAGGAAAAGACAGTCCTGGCTCACCTCTAGAGAAATTTTCCCAAAAGGCAGACAGAGGCCCCCACATATATTGGCGGTGATTTTAGATGAAATGACAAACGTAGTATGAAAATAGGTTTAGCAAAATCGAGGTCCGCTTACTAGATAGCATGAAGACAGAAAGGGCACTTTCATGGTCAGCAGAAAACCCTATCAAAACACCATCCAGAAATTACTTTAAGACTCTAGCATTAACTCATAACACCAGAGTGGCAATTTCCGCTCACAAGAGCTTTCCAGACACAGTAACGAAACAGCAGCTGTGAACAGGAACAAAATGCAAAAACACACAAGGACAAAAGTCCAACTTAGCTAGGAGTTGTCTAGTAGCAGGAACATGCACAGAAGGCTTCTGATTACATTGTTGACCGGCATGAAACTGACAGAGGAGCAAGGTTATATAGCGACTCCCACATCCTGATAGGAGCAGGTGAACAGAGGGGATGATGCACACAAGTACAATTCCACAAGTGGCCACCGGGGGAGCCCAGAATCCAATTTCACAACAGTACCCCCCCCTCAAGGAGGGGGCACCGAACCCTCACCAGAACCACCAGGGCGATCAGGATGAGCCCTATGAAAGGCACGGACAAGATCGGAGGCATGAACATCAGAGGCAGTGACCCAAGAATTATCCTCCTGACCGTATCCCTTCCATTTGACCAGATACTGGAGTTTCCGTCTGGAAACACGAGAGTCTAAGATCTTTTCCACAACGTACTCCAACTCACCCTCAACCAACACCGGAGCAGGAGGCTCAACGGAAGGCACAGCCGGTACCTCATACCTGCGCAACAATGACCGATGAAAAACATTATGAATCGAAAAGGATGCAGGGAGGTCCAAACGGAAGGACACAGGGTTAAGAATCTCCAATATCTTGTACGGGCCGATGAACCGAGGCTTAAACTTAGGAGAAGAAACCCTCATAGGGACAAAACGAGAAGACAACCACACCAAGTCCCCAACACAAAGCCGAGGACCAACACGACGACGGCGGTTGGCAAAAAGCTGAGTCTTCTCCTGGGACAACTTCAAATTGTCCACCACCTGCCCCCAAATCTGATGCAACCTCTCCACCACAGCATCCACTCCAGGACAATCCGAAGATTCCACTTGACCGGAGGAAAATCGAGGATGAAACCCCGAATTACAGAAAAACGGGGACACCAAGGTGGCAGAGCTGGCCCGATTATTGAGGGCGAACTCCGCCAAAGGCAAAAAAGCAACCCAATCATCCTGATCCGTAGACACAAAACACCTCAAATATGTCTCCAAGGTCTGATTAGTCCGCTCGGTCTGGCCATTAGTCTGAGGATGGAAAGCAGACGAAAAAGACAAATCTATGCCCATCCTAGCACAGAATGCCCGCCAAAATCTAGACACGAATTGGGTCCCTCTGTCAGAAACGATATTCTCCGGAATACCATGCAAACGAACAACATTTTGAAAAAACAGAGGAACCAACTCGGAAGAAGAAGGCAACTTAGGCAAGGGAACCAGATGGACCATCTTAGAGAAACGGTCACACACCACCCAGATGACAGACATCTTCTGAGAAACAGGCAGATCCGAAATAAAATCCATCGAGATGTGCGTCCAAGGCCTCTTTGGGATAGGCAAGGGTAACAACAATCCACTAGCCCGAGAACAACAAGGCTTGGCCCGAGCACAAACGTCACAAGACTGCACAAAGCCTCGCACATCTCGTGACAGGGAAGGCCACCAGAAGGACCTTGCCACCAAATCCCTGGTACCAAAGATTCCAGGATGACCTGCCAACGCAGAAGAATGAACCTCAGAGATGACTCTACTGGTCCAATCATCAGGAACAAACAGTCTACCAGGTGGGCAACGATCAGGTCTATCCGCCTGAAACTCCTGCAAGGCCCGCCGCAGGTCTGGAGAAACGGCAGACAATATCACTCCATCTTTAAGGATACCTGTGGGCTCAGAATTACCAGGGGAGTCAGGCTCAAAACTCCTAGAAAGGGCATCCGCCTTAACATTCTTAGAACCCGGTAGGTAAGACACCACAAAATTAAACCGAGAGAAAAACAACGACCAGCGCGCCTGTCTAGGATTCAGGCGCCTGGCAGACTCAAGGTAAATTAAATTTTTGTGGTCAGTCAATACCACCACCTGATGTCTGGCCCCCTCAAGCCAGTGACGCCACTCCTCAAAAGCCCACTTCATGGCCAAAAGCTCCCGATTCCCAATATCATAATTCCGCTCGGCGGGCGAAAATTTACGGGAAAAAAAGGCACAAGGTCTCATCATGGAGCAGTCGGAACTTCTCTGCGACAACACCGCCCCAGCTCCGATTTCAGAAGCGTCGACCTCAACCTGAAAAGGAAGAGCAACATCAGGCTGACGCAACACTGGGGCGGAAGAAAAGCGGCGCTTGAGCTCCCGAAAGGCCTCCACAGCATCAGGGGACCAATCAGCAACATCAGCACCCTTCTTAGTCAAATCAGTCAATGGTTTTACAACATCAGAAAAACCAGCAATAAATCGACGATAAAAGTTAGCAAAGCCCAAAAATTTCTGAAGACTCTTAAGAGAAGAGGGTTGCGTCCAATCACCAATAGCCTGAACCTTGACAGGATCCATCTCGATGGAAGAGGGGGAAAAAATGTATCCCAAGAAGGAAATCTTTTGAACCCCAAAAACACACTTAGAACCCTTCACACACAAGGAATTAGACCGCAAAACCTGAAAAACCCTCCTGACCTGCTGGACATGAGAGTCCCAGTCATCCGAAAAAATCAGAATATCATCCAGATACACAATCATAAATTTATCCAAATAATCGCGGAAAATGTCATGCATAAATGACTGGAAGACTGAAGGGGCATTTGAAAGACCAAAAGGCATCACCAAATACTCAAAATGGCCCTCGGGCGTATTAAATGCGGTTTTCCACTCATCCCCCTGCTTGATTCGCACCAAATTATACGCCCCACGGAGATCAATCTTAGAGAACCACTTGGCCCCCTTTATACGAGCAAACAAATCAGTAAGCAGTGGTAACGGATATTGATATTTAACCGTGATTTTATTCAAAAGTCGATAATCAATACACGGCCTCAAAGAGCCGTCTTTCTTAGACACAAAGAAAAAACCGGCTCCTAAGGGAGATGACGAAGGACAAATATGTCCCTTTTCCAAGGACTCCTTTATATATTCTCGCATAGCCGCGTGTTCAGGCACAGACAGATTAAATAAACGACCCTTAGGGTATTTACTACCCGGGATCAAGTCTATGGCACAATCGCACTCCCGGTGCGGAGGTAGTGAACCAACCTTGGGTTCTTCAAAAACGTCACGAAAGTCAGACAAGAATTCAGGAATCTCAGAGGGAATAGATGATGAAATGGAAACCAAAGGTACGTCCCCATGAGTTCCTTTACATCCCCAGCTTAACACAGACATAGCTCTCCAGTCGAGGACTGGGTTATGAGATTGCAGCCATGGCAATCCCAGCACCAAAACATCATGTAGATTATACAGCACCAGAAAGCGAATAACCTCCTGGTGATCCGGATTAACACGCATAGTCACTTGTGTCCAGTATTGTGGTTTATTACTAGCCAATGGGGTGGAGTCAATCCCTTTCAGAGGTATCGGAGCCTCCAATGGCTCCAAATCATACCCACAGCGTTTGGCAAAGGACCAATCCATAAGACTCAAAGCAGCGCCAGAGTCGACATAGGCGTCCGCGGTAATAGATGACAAAGAACAAATCAGGGTCACAGATAGAATAAACTTAGACTGTAAAGTGCTAATTGAAACAGACTTGTCAGGCTTCTTAGTACGCTTAAAGCATGCTGATATAACATGAGTTGAATCACCACAATAGAAGCACAACCCATTTTTTCGTCTAAAATTCTGCCGCTCGCTTCTGGACAGAATTCTATCACATTGCATATTTTCTGGCGTTTTCTCAGTAGACACCGCCAAATGGTGCACAGGTTTGCGCTCCCGCAGACGCCTATCGATCTGAATAGCCATCGTCATGGACTCATTCAGACTCGCAGGCACAGGGAACCCCACCATAACATCCTTAATGGCATCAGAGAGACCTTCTCTGAAAATCGCCGCCAGGGCGCACTCATTCCACTGAGTAAGCACAGACCATTTGCGGAATTTTTAGCAGTATATTTCAGCTTCATCTTGCCCCTGAGACAAGGACATCAAGGCCTTTTCCGCCTGAAGCTCTAAATGAGGTTCCTCATAAAGCAACCCCAAGGCCAGAAAAAACGCATCCACATTGAGCAACGCAGGATCCCCTGGTGCCAATGCAAAAGCCCAGTCCTGAGGGTCGCCCCGGAGCGAGCAAGGAAATTACAATCCTGACCTGCTGTGCAGGGTCTCCGGCAGAGCGAGACTTCAGGGACAAAAACAATTTGCAATTATTTTTAAAATTTTGAAAGTGAGATCTATTCCCCGAGAATAATTCAGGCAAAGGAATTCTAGGCTCAGACATAGGTGCATGAACAACAAAATCTTGCAAATTTTGTACCTTTGTGGCGAGATTATTCAAACCTGTAGCTACACTCTGAAGATCCATTTGAAACAGGTGAACACAGAGCCATTCAAGGATTAGAAGGAGAGAAAGAGAGGAAGGCTGCAGTATAGGCAGACTAGCAAGTGATTCAATTAAGAGCACACTCAGAACTAGAGGGAAAAAAAAAAAAAAATTGTAGCAGACTTCTTTTTTCTCTCCTTTCTCAGCCAGTAATTTAACCCTTTTTTGGGCCGGTCAAACTGTCATGATTCTCAATGGCGAGAGAACATAGCCCAGCATATATGAGAACTAGCTCTTGGAAGATGGAAACTATACTGACCATGAACTAAACCTGCCGCACAACTAGAAGTGGCCGGGTAGCATGCCTACGTTTTTTATCCCTAGATGCCCAGCGCCAGCCGGAGAACTACCTAATCCTAGCAGAGGAAAAGACAGTCCTGGCTCACCTCTAGAGAAATTTTCCCAAAAGGCAGACAGAGGCCCCCACATATATTGGCGGTGATTTTAGATGAAATGACAAACGTAGTATGAAAATAGGTTTAGCAAAATCGAGGTCCGCTTACTAGATAGCATGAAAACAGAAAGGGCACTTTCATGGTCAGCAGAAAACCCTATCAAAACACCATCCAGAAATTACTTTAAGACTCTGGCATTAACTCATAACACCAGAGTGGCAATTTCCGCTCACAAGAGCTTTCCAGACACAGTAACGAAACAGCAGCTGTGAACAGGAACAAAATGCAAAAACACACAAGGACAAAAGTCCAACTTAGCTAGGAGTTGTCTAGTAGCAGGAACATGCACAGAAGGCTTCTGATTACATTGTTGACCGGCATGAAACTGACAGAGGAGCAAGGTTATATAGCGACTCCCACATCCTGATAGGAGCAGGTGAACAGAGGGGATGATGCACACAAGTACAATTCCACAAGTGGCCACCCGGGGAGCCCAGAATCCAATTTCACAACAGACACCACTGATGTCATGAGAAGACTGGATGGTCTTATTCTTGAAGACGACATGTTGCTTGTTACCAATTTTGAGCAAAATATGATCAACTTCATACTGGATTTATTACAGTTCATACTTACCCACAATTATTTTGTGTTCAAGGACCGCCCCTTCCTCCAGCTCCATTGTACAGCAATGGGGGCGTCTTGTGCGCCCTCATACACTAATCTCTTCCTGGGGCAGTGGAAGAGGGATTTGGTCCTTGACACACCTGGTCACAGCTCTGTCATCTCGTGGCTGGAAATATAGTCAAACCTCCATCTACTTTTTGGATTTTGAAATCTCAAATTCCACAGATGGTACCATTAATACAGATATTTTCCGTAAAAAATTGGCCACCAATGCACTTCTGCATTTTACTTCCTCCCACCTGCCTAAATTAAAAAGCTCTACAACTATAGGGCAATTTTTACGGGCATTCTGCATCTGTTCTGATGACAGTTTCCACAACCAAGCCAGGGACCTAGCAACTCGTTTTAGAAATAGAGGATATAAACATGTGGATATTCATAGAGGCTATTCATGAGCCTTGCATTCTATTCTGATAGGCCCACCCTTTTAGTGAAGGTGACCAGGAGAACTATTAAAAACTTGAGTGTAGCACCAAGATTCATCACTAGATTTAACTCTAACTGGACCGAGATCAATGGGATTTTTAGAAAACACTGGTCGGTCTTGTAAACAGATAGGGACCTGTCCAATCAACTAATCCCATACCCCGTTATTACATAGTATAAATCCTGCACATCCTAAGAATAATTTCTTTGGCTCCAGCAGTAGTGGCCCTCCATGGGGCTGCTTTCCATGTGGGACTTGTTCGGCCTGCCATTCCACTGTAAGAACAAAAGATTTTGTAAATTCAGCCGGTGATAATAAAAACAAGATTGTGCATCATATCACCTGCAACACAGAAGTAGTGGTATATCATGCCCACTGCCCATGTGATCACATTTACATTGGTATGACAACCAGATCTTTAAAAGTTCAAGTGCAGGAGCATATAAGAGATATCAAAAATTCAGCCAATTGCTCTGAACCACATTTACTCAAGTCAATCCCGAAACACTTTTTTGAAATGCACAATAGTAACCCTAATGGGTTTACGGTCTGCGATATTGATCACGTCTACAGTCATGGACAAAAATTTTGAGAATGAGACAAATATTAATTTTTCCAAAGTCTACTGCTTCATTTTTTCTAATGGCAATTTGCATATACTCCTGAATGTCAGAGTGATCAGCTTAACAGCAATTACTGTACTTGCCAAGTAAATATTTGCCCAGAAAATGAACTTTAACCCCCAAAACACATTTCAACATCATTGCAGTCCTGCCTTAAAAGGAGCAGCTAACATCGTTTTAGTGATTGATTCATTAACACAGGTGTGGGTGTTCATGAGGACAGGGCTGGCGATCAATCAGTCATGATTAAGTAAGAGTGACATCACTGGACACTTTAAAAGGAGGCTGGTGCTTGGTATCATTGTTTCTCTTCAGTTAACCATGGTTATCTCTAAAGAAACACGTGCAGCCATCATTGCACTGCACAAAAATGGCCTAACAGGGAAGAGTATCGCAGCTACAAAGATTGCACCTCAGTCAACAATCTATCGCATCATCAAGAACTTCAAGGAGATAGCTTCCATTGTTGTCAAAAAGGCTCCAGGGCGCCCAAGAAAGACCAGCAAGCGCCAGGACCGTATCTTAAAACTGTTTCAGCTGCGGGATCGGACTACCAGCAGTGCCGAGCTAAGCTCAGGAATGGCAGCAGGCTGGTGTGAGTGCTTCTGCACGCACTGTGAGGCGGAGACACTTTGAGCAAGGCCTGGTTTCAAAGAAGCCACTTCTCTCCAGAAAAAACATCAGGGACCGACTGATATTCTGCAAAAGGTACAGGGAGTGGACTGCTGAGGACTGGGGCAAAGTCATTTTCTCGGATGAATCCCGTTTTCGATTGTTTGGGACATCTGGAAAACAGCTTATTCAGAGAAGAAGAGGTGAGCGCTAGCACCAGTCTTGTCTCACGCCAACTGTAAAGCATCCTGTAACCATTCATGTGTGGGGTTGCTTCTCAGCCAAGGGAATCGGCTCACTCACAGTCTTGCCTAAAAACACAGCCATGAATAAAGAATGGTACCAGAATGTCCTCCAAGAGCAACTTCTCCCAACCGTCCAAGAGCAGTTTGGCGCCCAACAATGCCTTTTCCAGCGTGATGGAGCACCTTGCCATAAAGCAAAGGTGATAACTAAATGGCTCATGGAACAAAACATAGAGATTTTGGGTCCATGGCCTGGAAACTCCCCAGATCTTAATCCCATTGAGAACTTGTGGTCAATCATCAAGAGACGGGTGGACAAACAAAAACCAACAACTTCTGGCAAAATGCAAGCATTGATTATGCAAGAACGGACTGCTATCAGTCAGGATTTGGTCCAGAAGTTGATTGAGAGCATGCCAGGGAGAATTGCAGAGGTCTTGAAGAAGAAGGGTCAACACTGCAAATATTGACTTGCTGCATTAACTCATTCTAACTGTCAATATAACCTATTGGTACTCATAATATGATTGCAATTATATTTCTGTATGTGATATAAACATCAGACAAACACTAATAAAAACCAGAGTGCAGCAGATCATGTGAAAATATCATTTTGGTGCCATTCTCAAAAATTTTGGCCATGACTGTATATGGGGATTCGAGGCGGGAATTTAAAACATAAACTGCTCCAAAATGAAGCACGATGGATAGTGACTCTAGACACACTTTCACCAAAGGGCCTTAATGAAGCCCTCAATTTCAAGGCTTTTCTTTGATTCTTACTGATTTTAATTGATTTTGGGTTTGTTTTTTTTATTCTAATCCTTTTCATTTTTTCTCTTTATCGTCCTTGCATATATTTACCAATTATATTTCTATTGATTCAGATGCCGATCTGTTCAGGTTCTCTATACTCAACTTCATTCCTCATCTACCCAGCAGAGGGACCCAGTATTGGATGCCCTGCCAGATGAAACTGTTATACTTCAAGACTTGAAGACTGATGGACGTTAGAAAAAAATCTGTTTTCATCTATTATCATCAATACTGCAGGTGTTTTACCAGGATTTTTGTGCTGTCTATCAGTGCACCTCATACCATCTAGGTACACTACCATCTAGGTACACTAGGCACCTCATACCATCTAGGTTTTAGCTGCTATTGCTCACCTACTCCTTCTTTTTTGTCTTCGTGAATTTATATATTTTTTTCTAAATAATAAACTTTGTATTGTTTAATTTTGGTGTGGATTTTGTGCACAATTTCATCGTGAACAAATTTACGCTTCCTACTATATTATTTCACTGATCCATTGCCCTGTTTGTCGGTTTATATGGTTCAGCACAGAATTCTGCACCATTTACAACCTGGTCAGTATTCTGTTCACAGCTACGTATAAAAGGAATGAAATGCAGTACTCCGGTACTCCAATATAACTGTCAAAAGACTTGTTTTCATTTTGGCAATCCGTAGTAATACATAGTGTATCCACAGACATGTAAATTGTATATGAGAAATCAGGCAGATTGGAGATTAAGTTAAAAACAAATGCTGTGTAAAAAGAGACAACCGTAGAGCTGGTGTACATGTCTGGGATCTCAGTTTACTTTTGTCTCACTATCGTAGTCTGTATAGCATGATTTTGTTTAATCATAAGGATATAACTTATGTGCCTGCATACCCAAATTGCCTGATTTGCCTCTGGCTAGACTTGAAACTTTAATTCTATTTCTTCTTAATAGTCATATTTATATTTGATCTGACTGCTTATATCAATGACCTTGTGAGTTCTTCTTACCTCCTAAGAAGGGGGAATCTCGAACCACCTCCACTGCGGTCTCCCATTCCTCTCCAGCCGCAGTGGAGTCTGCTCAGCGGAGACGTCGGTCCCAGCGTCTGGCTCAGGCTGATACTGGGCGACTGGTTACTACTGTTCTTCCAGGCTCTCCCTTTGTAGCCTGTACTGGAAGGTTTCATTCAGCCCCTGAGGAAGATTTCATTCTGAAACGCGCGTCGGGGTGTGCTGTGGACGGCGCGGTGGTTGGAGCTTTTACTAATGGTATGTTTACTGTCAATTCCCCATTCATTGATTTTCTTTCTACCGTTGTGTTGCTACTCAGGCTTGGATGTTAGCCCACTGTTGGCTGCGATACATACCAGCTCTATTATGTTTTTGCTTGGTGGAATTGCCTGTCTACACCTATGATTAACCCCCTGTGCTGTTCACCACCCTCATGTGTATACATTTGTGCTGCTTTGCTGCATGTATTTCTCTTGCTGGACCTTGTACCTGTTTTGTTATTGAATCATAATAAATTATATTTACTATTTTGGACTATGAACTGTCTTTTGGTGCTCTGTTTCTTCATATTGAATTATGCAGTTTGTCTTGCATTTGTCAATAGATGCATTGGGGTGATTATTTTGTTATACCATCTTTAGACCTCTTGTCAATTGTTTATCTCCCATACTGCATATGATGTTATTACTTTTTATTCTGCATACCCAAATTGCCTGATTTGCCTCTGGCTAGACTTGAAACTTTAATTCTATTTCTTCTTAATAGTCATATTTATATTTGATCTGACTGCTTATATCAATGACCTTGTGAGTCCATCTTACCTCCTAGAATTACGCCTATTCTATCCAGAAAGTTTTCCACTGGACAACCAGCATGCAAGGACGTCCTGAGGCCAACAAAGTTCAAAGAGTCTCAGGAAAAGGGTGCAGAATTCAGCAAATAGATTTGAAGCAAATTAAATTTGTGTCCAATATTGGTTGTGCTATAGCGTGCGGTGGGATAGTTGAAATACAATATGGTGAAGCCTGCTTGGTCACACCAAAAGTAATGTCAGCCTTCTGTAATTGATGCACTGTGAAAAAAGTCAGTTGGCATTTTTTTGGTGAATCACATGAATCAAGTTGCTAATTTTTCAAACTTGCCAGGAACTACTGTGGAGACACGAGGGTCAGAGGGTTCTCTTGCCCACTGGCCTGGCTGTCTTTAGAGATACTGCACGGACCTGGGTTCATCCCACTGAACACTCATAATCCTTCCCCATGGGCAGTACACTACTCAGACAGCACATGGCGAGGGCACCATACTTCAGTAAGGCTTTTGGGGTCACCAGCAATTAACGGCATTTATTACCTTCCCAGCAAGGACACAAGATGGTGCAAGTGACAGAGTCTCACCCTCCCCCTGGCATTAGAACCTCCATGACTCCAGGCACTTCAGGATATACAGTGCGGGAAATAAATATTTGATCCCTTGCTGATTTTGTAAGTTTGCCCGCTGACAAAGACATGAACAGTCTATAATTTTAAGGGTAGGTTAAATTTAAAATTGAAAGATGGAATATCAAAAATGAAATCCAGAAAATCACATTGTATAAATTATATAAATGTATTTGCAATTTGCAGAGAAAAATAAGTATTTGATCCCTCTGGCAATTAACACGTAACACTTGGTGGCAAAACCCTTGTTGGCAAGCACAGCAGTCAGACTTTTTTGTAGTTGATGATGAGGTTTGTGCACGTCAGGAGGAATTTTGGTCCACTCCCCTTTTGCAGGTCATTTCTAAATCATTAAGATTTTGAGGCTGTCGCTTGGCAACTCTGAGCTTCAACTCCCTCCATAAGTTTTCTATGGGATTAAGGTCTGGAGACTGGGTAGGCCACTCCATGACGTTAATGTGCTTCTTTACGAGCCACTCCTTTGTTGCCTTGGCTGCATGTTTTGAGTCATTGTCTTACTGGAAGACCCAGCCACGACCCATTTTTAATGTCCTAGTGGAGTGAAGGAGATTGTCACTCAGATTTTCACAGGTACATGTGTTAGGTGTCGAGTTCCCGCCTCTGCACAGGGGGAATCTCGAACCACCTCCGCTGCGGTCTCCCATTCTTCTCCAGCCGCAGTGGAGCCTGCTCAGCGGAGACGTTTGTCCCAGCTCAGGCTGTTACTGGGCAACTGGTTACTACTGTTCTTCCAGGCTGTACCTTTGTAGCCCATACTGGTCAGTGGTGAGCAGACGTCTCTGGGACTAAGTCCTGCTTTTCCCTTTCTGAGCATGCCCAGGGTAAGACCTCTCATTGGAGGTCGGGGGTCACATGCTCAGATACTGTAGCAGCTCCCATTTGTCCTCTAGGAAGGTCCTGAAGTTGCTTCAGCTATAAAAGGTTTGCATGGCCGCACGGCCATGCGCTAGTATCAAACCAATGTCTATGAGCTCAGCGCCAGTGTGGTCATGTCTGGATACGGTTAGGGTTTGGCTGAAATAAGCCCCTAGAATACCGGCACCTCCGATGAGGAGTTTGTATAAGTGTATTCAGGGCCTTGGCTGAAATAAGCCCCTAGAATACCGGCACCTCCGGTGAGGAGTTGTTTGTCTGTTTTCTCTGACTGCATGACCACAGTTTGCTATGGTTGGTAGCTGTGTACCTCTGTGAGGTTAACAGGGCACAGCATCTTGTTCCTAGCAACTCTGTGGAGTTAACAGAGTTTGCTTATAGCACCGCCATTTGCCAGCAGCAGGTTCCTCTCCTGCACGGTGGACCCCGGGTTGTGAACGCACCTAATAATACATATATATACTCGGTGCTCTCCACCAACCCTAACAACATGGCTTCATCCATTCTCCCATTGATGCGGTGAAGTAGTCCTGTGCCCTTAGCAGAGAAACACCTCCAAAACAAAATGTTTCCACCTCCATGCTTGACAGTGGGGATGGTGTTCTTTGGATCTTTGGCAGCATTTCTCATCCTCAAAACAGGGCGAGTTAAGTTAATGCCAAATACCTCAATTTTTGTCTCATCTGACCACAGCACCTTCTTCCTATCAATCACAGTATCATCCAGGTGTTCATTGGCAAACTTCAGATGTGCTTGCACATGTGCCTTCTTGAGCAGGGAGACCTTCCGGGCACTGTAGGATTTTAAACCTTTATATTGTAATGTGTTACCAATGGTTTTCTTGGTGACTGTGGTTCCAGCTGCCTTGAGATCATTAACAAGTTTCCCCTGTGTAGTTTTAGGCTATGTGTGCACTTAAGAAAAGAGGTGCAGAATTTTATGCACAAAATCCGCATCTCCTGGCAGAATCCGCAGCTGCGGATTTGCCACGGTTTTTATGCGGATTTTGTGCGGTTTTTATGCGGAATTGATGCGGATTTTGTACTGATTTTCTGTGGTTTTTGCCACTGCGGATTTTTAACATGGAGGGGTGCAGAAACGCTGCAGATCCGCACAAAAGAAGTGACATGCACTTCTTTGAAATCCGCAGCAATTCCGCACTGATTTTTCAGCACCATCTGCACAGCTATTTTTTAACCCCATTGATTTACATTGTACTGTACATCACAGTGCGGATCTGCAGCGTTTCTGCGTGGAAAAATCTGCTGCGGATCCACAGCAAATCCGCATCGTGTGCAAATAGCCTTAGGCTGATTTCTCACCTTCCTCATTATCAAGGATACACCACGAGGTGAGATTTTGCATGGTGCCCCAGATCGATGTCGACTGACAGTCATTTTGTATTTCTTCCATTTTCTTACTATTGCACCAACAGTTGTCTCCTTCTCACCCAGCATCTTACTTATGGTTTTGTAGCCCATTCCAGCTTTGTGCAGGTCTATGATCTTGTCCCTGACGTCCTTATAAAACTCTTTGGTCTTGCCCATGTTGTAGAGGTTAGAGTCTGACTGATTAATTGAGTCTGTGGACAGGAGTCTTTTATAAAGGTGACTATGTAAGACAGCTGTCTATAATGCAGGTAATGAGTTGATTAGGAGTCTAACTGGTCTGAAGGATCCAGAACTCTTAATGGTTGTTAGGGGATCAAATACTTATTTCTCACTGCAAAATGCAAATAAATTTATATAATTTATTCAGTGTAATTTTCTGGATTTTATTTTTGATATTCTATGTTCTTGTCTTTGTCAGTGGCTAAAATTACAAAATCAGCAAGGGATCAAATACCTATTTCCCCACTGGAACAATCTCAAACAGCAGCTTACTGAGAGGAGGTAGCAACATTCTTAGGAAGCTGACCAAGCATAGCAAGGTATCTGGCCAGGTGACTGGATTTTCCCAATCTGGGTTATCCAAATAAATCACCAGTTCAGCGTTTGGCAATAGAGCAGTTCTGTAAACTACCAGCTGGAACCATGGTCCCTTATGCTGAAGTATCTTAAAATCACACTGGTTACAAGAGCAGGGTCCTTTTTATGTCCCTCAGCTCCCATTTCAAGGAATTGTTCCCCATAAGATAGGAGGGTGGATTATCATGGCTGTTCCTGTACATAATCCGTAATTCCACAAATTATCATATGAAAAGGGGCAACTGACAGTCCCACATGAAACAATGGCTCATGTCTCTTGACTTACTGAACAAAGAAATAGTATATCTGGCATAATTAAGAACAATTCACCCATGTACAAGTGGCCAGATTTCCATAATTGAGTGATCACAACGGCTAATAATATTATAAAACTAGCAGTTCCTGCCAAATTAAGAAAACAGCAGTTTGATCACACAATTTGTCAAAAGAATGCGCACTGGATGAATCAAATGATTGGAAATCAAATTTTGTTGAAAAGAAAATGTTAGATGATAGAGTTGAATTTCACAAGATTCTTTCATTTCTAGGGGTACTCTAGGTAAAATACCCAGTCATGTAGAGCCTTTTCTGATCTACTCAGATAAGCAAATTTATTTGAGTAGAATTAAATTTTCCTCAACTTTTGCAAAAATTGTGTTGCTCACAAACTTAAAATGGCGACCAGCTGCTGCCACCATTTTGCTGAACCATTGAGGGCTAAGCAAATGGTTAAACAAGATAATTCTTGTCTCAACCTTCACCCCGCCCACTGATGCCAAGTCTCTACTCACGCCGTACACATCACGCTATCCTCCGGATTGCAGCCTGGCAAAATAAGACAGCCCGGGATGCAGGGTGTCAGTTCCTTTTGCCCCTGTGTTGCTCCACACGCAAAGAGCTCTGCAGAGAACTGCTCTGTCTGCTTCCAAACCAACACTGACACACCTCCCCCTCTACTACAGGGCTTTTATTCAGTCACTGCTTCACTATTCTAATTAGAGCCACACCTGTGTCTGCAGTACGCCCTCATTGCCTCATTACCCTTCCATGCACATTCTGGAGAGCAGATACAGTGCCCTCTAGCTGTAATGGGTCACTGCCTCACAGCGGGCAAGGGGAAACAGTGATGTTTGAGGCCTAATTGATGCTCAAGCTGTAGACTCAATTGAAGAGAATAAGGTTGCATGGATGCTGGACAAGGTGAGTTTTGAGATGAGAATTACTTTTTTTCCTTTTTTTTATTAATTATGATCTGGGACCTGGATAGATATAATATCTAACATTACATTTGCTGCAAACAACTTTCCTGCCAATCAAATTGCCCACTGACATCAAAATCATAATTCGAACCTCAGCAGATCTGCTCTTTTCTAGACTTTACTCCCATTCATCCAGAGTCCTAACTACATGTTGAGCAATAATCCCAAACAACCAGTCATGTCATAAGAACGAGAGAAGAAAAGCTTATTACAAAACAGGAAAATATTTATTGATTATTTCGTTTATTGACTTTTTTATTTCCTTATTTCTCAGACTGTAAATTATGGGATTTATAAAAGGAGTAAACACAGTATATAGCAGTGATAGGAGTTTATTAATATTTAAGGTTTGAACTACTGTTGGGAAAACATAAACACTCAATATAGTCAAGTAGAATATGGAGACCACGATGAGGTGAGAGCTACAGGTGGAGAAGGCTTTCTGTCTACTGCTAGACTGAACCTGGAAGATGGTGAGCATGATATTAGCATAAGAAATTATTATAATTGTGATGGGGATGACAAGTATAGGAAAGCTCATTATGTAGACTTCTATTTGAATAATGTTAGTATCAGAACAGGCAAGTTCTATTAAGGGAACAAGATCACAGAAAAAATGGTCAATGATATTTGGTCCACAAAACGTCAGCATCGATACTGTTATGGTATCAATGAATGCAAGGAGGAAACCAACAAGCCAAGACAAGATGGCCCATTTCACACAATCTCTACTTGTCATGATGATGGTGTAATGGAGAGGTTTGCAGATGGCTACATATCTGTCATAAGACATCACTGTGAGGAGGAAACATTCAGATGTTTCTATACCACCAAAAATATAAAACTGAGTCAAACATTCAATAAAAGTAATGGCTTTCCCATTAGTCAATAGAATATGGAGAGTGTTAGGGACAATATCTGTGATCAATAAGATGTCACTGATGGACAACAGTGAGATGAAGAAGTACATTGGAGTGTGGAGGTTCTTGCTGGTGGACACCAGAGTGATTAACAGAAGATTCCCACATATTGTTCCAGAGTAAATCATGAAGAGAAGACAGAAAACTAAAATTCTTGAATGTTGGTCACTTTGAAATCCTAGAAGAAAAAACTCTGTGTCCATAGTCAGATTGTTTTCCTGCATAAATATACAAATGTAACAATTAATTGCTGCTAATAATAATAATAGTAATTATAACGACTGTTAATAGTTCTAATAAAAATGAAAAATTTAATAGATTTGATAGGGTCTATTAAAATGAGTCTTGTGGCTAAGAGCTTGTGAAAACGATATTGTGCTACTTCCTCTTCAAGCCCAGAAATAGTGGGATCACAAAAGTGCAATTCTAGTGAGATACCATCAGCATAGAAATGATTGAAGCAATCCATTGAAATTTACTTCGATTAAAATATCTAAAACCTCACAGGTCTCCGTAAAATCGAACAATTTGCAATTCGATGGATGAACTAAATATTAGTCCTGTGCCATTTCACTGACTGTTGAAGAGTTGAAGAGCAGGCTATGGACATCAGGCGCAGCCAGCTCATTTCACATAGAGTCCAAAAACAATTAGTTTGAGTTGTACAATTTCACAAATGCTGCCTAAAACACATTGAAATTGTGAGTGGTAGTCAGTCTGGAATAATAATCCAAAGGTTCAAGTGAGATAAAAAGTTGCTTCACTTCAGGCCTCTTCCTTTACGTGATGCTCACATAGTAGGTTGCAAAAACCTGTTTACAGATTCACATTATCAGCTGCATTTTTTTTAAAATCTTCACATACTGCAATTGCAAATTAGGGGTGGACGGTTAACTTTTGTAATAATTTTGCTAGTAAAGAAGAATTTTGAAAGATAGGTTTGCGTGTCACAAGCACAAGTATCGGAAAAAGGGAAGTTCAACTACAGAGAACCGCCACACCTATACCCAACTGCTTCCTGTACAGACTAGAATGGCCCCAGCCACACAACTAAAAAAACACCTCGGAACTGACTCCTTAAAAGGCCTTCAAGGGGTTTCTCCTACCTCCTGAGGAACAAGAAAGGATGGCGCAAGGGAAAAAGAAAGTGTGAAGAAAAATAGGAAAACTCAGGCCAGGAACGAAAACATGTTCATATTGGGTAGTGAGGGGAAACTAAGGAGAATCAAAATAAAAGGAACAAGTAACCTCCCAGAAACCTAGCAGTGGTAAAATGAAAAGATACTGGGAAGGAAAACAAGAAGACTCTATGCAACAATACAACTGGAGTTTACCAAACAAACACCTTAGCTGAAGAGTTGGAACTTCTCAAAACACATCCACCAAAAGATATAGCCAACAAGGAAGTGCAGTGAAGGGTGAACAAATAAAACCCCACCCAAAAGGGCAAACAAAAAAGGGAAAATGTGAAACACCTGTTGAGGAGTAAACCAAGAAGAGAAAACAAAGACAATAGAAATCAGCATATGGACATGGAAGAAAATTGCATCAACTGGTCAGAGGATTAAATCACCAAACCGCGACATGACACAAGTCAGCCATAGATTATTTATTAATTCATTAATTTATTTTTAAATGAGAATTGTGTGATTAAAACATAACTTTTAATGCAATTCACATATAATACACTAGCTGAAGAGCCCAGCGTTGCCTGGGCATATTAAATATCTGTGGTTAGTTATAGCACCTCACTTCTCTTATTTTCCCATCACGCCTCTCATTTTCCCCCTAACATCTTTAATTTCCCCCCTCACTCCTCTCATTCCCCACTAACACTTGTCATTTCGACCTCACATCTGTCATTTTCCGATCACTTCACTATTTCCCTCACTCCTTTTATTTTGCACTCACACCTTTTCATTTTCACCTCACACCTTTCATTTTCCCCTCAGTATATACATGTTTGTCATCTCCCTTATATATAGTATACACCTGTATGTCATCTCCTGTATATAGTATATACCTGTATGTCATCTCCCCTGTATATAGTATATACCTGTATGTCATCTCCCCTGTAAATAGTATATACCTGCTGTATGTCATCTCCTGTATATTGTATATACCTATGTGTCATCTCCTCCTGTGCATAGTATATACCTGTATGCCATCTCTTCTGTATATAGTATATACCTGTATGTCATCTCCTCCTATATATAGTATATACAGTACCTGTATGTCATCTCCTGTATATAGTACATGCCTATATGTTATCTCCCCTGTATATAGTATGTACCTGCTGTATGTCATCTCTTCCTGTATATACTTATGTGTCATCTCCTCTTTTATATAGTATATACCTGTATGTCATTGCCTCCTGTATATAGTATATACCTGTATGTCATCTCCTCCTGTATATAGTATATACTTGTAAGTCATCTCCTCCTGTATATAGTATATACCTGTGTGTCATCTGCTCCTGTATATAGTATACACGTGTGTGTCATCTCCCCTGTATATAGTATATACCTGTATTTCATCTTCGCTGTATATAGTATATACCTGTATGTCATCTCCTCCTGTATATAGTATATACCTGAGTGATCTCCTCCTGTATGTAGTATATACCTGTATGTCATCTCCTCCTGTGTATAGTATATACCTGTATGTCATCTCCCCTGTATATAGTATATACCTGTATGTCATCTCCCCTGTATATAGTATATACCTGTGTGTCATCTCCCCTGTATATATTATATACCTGTGTGTCATCTCCCCTGTATATAGTATATACCTGTGTGTCATCTCCTCCTGTATTAGACCTCATTCACACGTTATTTGCTCAGTATTTTTACCTCAGTATTTGTTAGATAAATTGGCAGCCTGATAAATCTCCAGCCAACAGGAAGCCCCCCTGGCAGTATATATTAGCTCACACATAATAGACAGGTCATGTGATTGACAGCTGCCGTATTTAATATATGGTACATTTGTGGTACGCTTTAAGTGTGAGCAAGTTTTGTGTGAGGCAACTTTTGTGCATGTGGCAGTTTTTCCGCATGTGTAAGTTTTGAGTGTGGCGAGTTTTCCATGAGGTGAGTTTTGCACATGTGGCGAGTTTTGTCTTAGCCTAGTTTTGCATGTGGCGAGTTTTGCGCGTGGCGAGTTTTGAGCGGCGACTTTTGTGTTTTGACTTTTATGTGGCGAGGTTGGTGTATGTGTGGGGAAATGTGTGCTGAGGGTGATATATGTGTTCAAGCACGTGGTAGTGTGAGCTGCATTTTGTCTGTGTGTTCATATCCCCGTGTGTGGTGAGTATCCCATGTCGGGGCCCCATCTTAGCAACTGTACGGTATATACTGTTTGGCGCCATCGCTCTCATTTTTTAAGTCCCCCTTGTTCACATCTGTCAGCTGTCAATTTGCCTCCAACACTTTTCCTTTCACTTTTTCCCCATTATGTAGATAGGGGCAAAATTGTTTGGTGAATTGGAATGTGCGGGGTTAAAATTTCACCTCACCACATAGCCTATGATGCTCTCAGGGTCCAGATGTATGACTGTGCAAAATTTTGTGGCTGTAACTGCGACGGTGCAAATGCCAATCCCGGACATACACACACATTCAGCTTTATATATTAGATAGCAAAGTAGAATTTCTTAAAACATACAGCAAACAAGGTGTAAAACTCCATGGACCCGTAGAAGCGCAAGTGCGCGAAACGGCCGCCGTTCAATTTTTCACTCCCCGCACCCATCTCCTCACCTGCCGCTGCTGAAATATGTCTGTAACTTGCTAACCGCAAATAAAGGACAGCAATTCCACTGCATTGAAGGGTGAGTGCCACTTTCATTCTTATATTGACTCTATCGATTGTGGATTTCATATGTTGAGCACTGCCCATGTCAGCAGTTAGCCTCGGAATGCTCCGATTCCTACAGGATCAAATAAATCTTCATATGTTTATGAAATACACAGCAGTCGGTGCCATTCACTCCCACCTTTTTCTCGAAGTACCTCATCCATAACATAGCTCAAGCCTCTCCTTGTTTCATTACATTTTTTCATTACATATAAGAACATTCTCCATGAGGTCCTCTGTAACACATCACTAGACATATACAGTAAGATATTCTGCTTTTCTTTTTTTCTTTCAAGAATGACCCTCAAGTTTCTTTTAATCTCTCCCTTGTTTCATTAATCCTGGTCTTTAATGAATCTACTACAGTTTGTAATGCCAAACATTTCCCTCATGGACCTGACACCGATTGTTCATCAGTCAGCTTTAGCTTTTTTGGCTAATCTACTGTTTTGTTTTCCGATTCCCTCTCTACAGTTTGGAACCACAATACCATTTTTCATTTGGGGAACGTCTTATGTTGTAATTATATATTGTAATAATTGATAGGAATGTTAATTACAAATCTGTTTCGATAACCCTGCCTTTTTTTACACCATTGATCAATCGCATCTATTAAAAAAATTCTTGATGTAAAGGGCCTTATCAGCCTATTCAAAAGATCTCTCACATAGAACACAAATAAATAAATAAATAAATAAATAAATAAAAAGCAGCACAAAATTATAAAAGGGTGCAAAAACCTTCCAGGCATGTACCAAACCTTTTCAATAAATCCAGGAAAATAAAAGCAGCACACCAATAAATGAAAAAAAATCTGTGCAGTTTATTGGCCCATGTGAGACGCTTCAGTCCCAAGTGTGGACCTTTCACATAGAGCACAGCTATTGTTGTGATATTTTTTGCAGGAACCAAAATTTGCTTCCACTATTCATCCCAAATTACAACATATTAAGTTCCCCATATATTCAAGTTATGTTTTGGTAAAAAAACAAAGGGACTACAGTCATTACTGTAATCAATAATATATTTTTCCAGTTAATATCTAAACACACAAATCCTTTGGTAGATGCTACATCTTAATTTGAAAGATTAGCAATACAATTATAACCATAATTGGTAACATAGGGACAACATTTAAAAAAAAAATCAAAGAAAAAGTGACGAGCTTGACTTTGACCGTGACAACCATTGCATTGGAGATATGTAAATATACCATCAGAACCATTAGTTCTGCTGGACTGCATGGAAAGCAATATACTGGAATGCTTGTGGGATAACAGTTACAGTTGTGCTTAAAAGTTTACATACCCCAGCAGAATTTTTGCTTTCTTGGCCTTTTTTCAGAGAATATGGATGATAACACCAAAACTTTTTCTCCCTTCATGGTTAGTGGTTGGGTGAAGCGATTTATTGTCAAACTACTGTGTTTTCTCTTTTTAAATCATAATGACAACCCAAAACATACAAATGACCCTGATCAAAAGTTTACAGAAGTTGACACAAATGGGTTTGAATGGCTACTAAAGTAACATCCTCCTCTGTGACCTGTTTGCTTGTAATCAGTGTGTGCACAAAAGCTGAGTGAGTTTCTGGGATCCTGACAGACTCTTGCATCTTTCATCCAGCCACTGATGTTTCTGGATTGTGAGTCAAGGGGAATACAAAAGAATTGTCAACAGATCTACGGAAAAAGGTAGTTGAACTGTATAAAACAGGAAAGGGATACAAAAAGATATCTAATGAATTGATAATGCCAGTCAGCAGCGTTCACACTGCACAACCAAGCCAATCATGACCTAGCTACCATATTTCATAGTGGTAGACAGTACTGCTATGGTTGGAGCTTCCATCGCTGGACCTACACTGCCACACATTTCCTTCTTTCCCTTCCTAATGCTGTATCATTGCCTTTTCCACTACCATGGCACGATCACACCAGCCCCTCCAGGCTACTAATCTGTGTTGTATATTGATAAGCTGTATGTATGATGTGAAATGTACTCTTGAGGGTTCAAAAATATCAAATAGTTTCCAAAGTAGGACTCAATTTTTTTTAGAAATTCTTGTTCACAAGCCATAAAGTCTTCATTTTGAAAACAGGCAGCCTATTCTTGATCCCTTAAAAAGGGATAATTTTGGAAGGCCTGAGACAAAGCTTTTTTAACTTAAAGGGCCACTGTCACCCCCCCCAGCCGTTATAAACTAAAAGAGCCACCTTGTGCAGCAGTAATGCTGCAGTCTAACAAGGTGGCTCTTTTAGTTTTTGATTCATTTATTACCTCAAAAAAGCGTTTTAAAAATTGGCCACACATACCAGATATTGTACCTGGAGGCGGTCCGAAGCGTCCTGTATGAATCCCACAACTGCCGTCACTCTTCTCTTCAGGGGCGATGATACCTGCCCCCTGAGCGCTGTAATCTTCTGAAATCCGGCGTCTGCGCTGTGCGTGCCTGCCTGGGGCCTGCGCAGTGTTCATTGTCAGTGCGGCCACACTGTTGCTGAATCCCCCGCCCCGCACTGTTATTCATTATGCACAGTGCGGGGCTGGGGCTCCTGGGCATGCGCACTGCGCTGTTTAGACGCTCCCCAGCTCCAACGCTCCCCAGCTCCCCCGCCTTCCCAGAAACCCCAGCCCCGCACTGTTATTCATTATGCACAGTGCGGGGCTGGGGTTCCTGGGAAGGCGGGGGAGCTGGGGAGCGTCTAAACAGCGCAGTGCGCATGCCCAGGAACCCCAGCCCCGCACTGTGCATAATGAATAACAGTGCGGGGCAGGGGATTCAGCAACAGTGTGGCCGCACTGACAATGAACACTGCGCAGGCCCCAGGCAGGCACGCACAGCGCAGGCGCCGGATTTCAGACGATAACAGCGCTCAGGGGGCGGGTACCATCGCCCCTGAAGAGAAGAGTGACGGCAGTTGTGGGATTCATACAGGACGCTTCGGACCGCCTCCAGGTACAATATCTGGTATGTGTGGCCAATTTTTAAAACACTTTTTTGAGGTAATAAATGAATCAAAAACTAAAAGAGCCACCTTGTTAGACTACAGCATTACTGCTGCACAAGGTGGCTCTTTTAGTTTATAATGGCTGGGGGGGGGGTGACAGTGGCCCTTTAACTCATTTTGAGAATAGTACATACTGTATGTTGTGCATCCCCAAAAGGGATACTTTTTTCTCTACTGATCGAGAAGCTATGATGTCTTCTCTTTCAATAGCACACCTATTTTTATTCCATAAGTTTGATATTTTGCAAAAACACTTTATTTAGCAAGGAAAAAACTCTTAAAGCTCCCGAAACAGGGATCTTAGAATGTAATACACATCAGAGGTGTATCTAGTATTTCTGGCACCCGGGGCAAGAATTCATTTTGGTGCCCCCCCCAAGGACATATGCCCCCCGTCAGCCCCATCATTGTCCTCTCCTCCTCCACCATCCCCATCATTGCTCTCTCCCTGTCAGCCCCATCATTGCCCTCTCCTCCCCCCACACACACCATTCACTTCTCTGCACATTCCCCTGCAATGCAACACACACACACACCCCAATACTGAGCCACACACACACATACACACACACTCACATACACACACACATATTCACACACATTCACACACACACATACACACACATAAACACACTCACATACACACATACATTCACACACACATTCACACACATTCACACACACACACACACACACACATTCACACACACACATACATTCACACACACACATTCACACACACACACACACATTAACACACACATACATTCACACACACATTCACACACACACATTCACACACACACATTCACACACACACACACACACACACTCACACACACTCACACACACTCACATACACACACATTCACACACACCTCTCACCTCTCTTCGCGCTCTGCCGCAGCAGCTCCATTGCCTTCCTCTGAAACAGCTGGCCGGTGAATGATGACATCATCCAGTGGCGTGTCTGTGTGAGAGGAAGCAAGAGGAAGCAGGAAGACAGATCGCTGGGCAGCGGAGCTTCAGGGATTTCTCCCTGCCTGCCGCAGCCACTCTGCAGGGGCTCCCCTCCCCCTCTGCACACATTGGGAGCCGGCACTCTGCAGCTTCTCTGTGCCGGCCGTCAGCATGACAGTCGCCACAGAGAACAGCTGACTCCCAGACCGGGGGCGGCAGAATGTAGCCGCCGGGGGAGACACTGCGGACCGCCGAATTAGGCGGCCCGACTGCGCCCCCCTGCCAGCTGCACCCGGGGCACATGCCCCGGCTGCCCCCCCCCTAGATACGCCACTGATTCACATTATCAGGGCAGTTAGAGGCTTTGCAGTATAGTCAATTTGAGGGGAAAATTCAGCTTAGACTGCAAATTCACTTTTCATATTTCAAATGGTTTGTTCACTTTTTAAATCAGATTATTGATTTTTAATATAACAATTGGTTTGAACCTCAAGTACCAATCGTGTTTTTCTTATCTTCAATTGTCCAATGAAGTTGTAGTTACAATTGTCCTATTTTAAGATAAATATAACTTATTTATCAGCTTTTCTTTTTTATTTAAGGTGAGAAAAAGGCAAAGACATAGCAATTGGTCATTCTTTTTCTTCGTTGAAACATGCAGTAAAATAAAAAAGTTCACTTTATTCTATGAGTCAGCATTGATACCTTGATTAGAAGTAGGTCTAACTCATTTTTATATTTTAGTACTTTTTCTCAATAGAACCATGTTTTGTTTAAGTTATTTTTGAGTCACTATTGATATTGACTGCAATATCCGAGGGTGGAATGATTAAAGAACAACATTATTTGACCATTATCAATGCCCTATGCCCGAAGCTGCCGGCAACTGACTTTGCATCGAGATTTTGCTTTACGCGGTAATCTTTGTTTAAAGGTTTGTGGTAAAAAAAGACAGACGTCTGGAGAAGTTCCGCTAATGGGACATTAACTTTATTTAGCAACTGGATAAAAATTAACCTTTATTAGGTATATTAAAAAAAACAATATAGATAAAATCTTGATATGAACCAAATAAAGAGAAAAACAACAACAACAGTAAACACACAAACCCTGTTGTGATGAGTGCCCTATTACCTTCACAGAACGGGAAAGACAAACCAAGAAAAATGACATATAACAAATACAAACAGAACTGACAGTATTTTTAGACTGGCTTCCAATCCCAAGCAATTATTAGGCTCACACTAGGTGGGCCAATGGTTGATACACCTTAGATCCAACGCTATTGTGATGCAAACAATTGGATCTGTTACTGTGGCTACGACCACACACGCCACAGCGTTCAATTCTTATCCTCAATCCTGCTCACAGGAGAAGAAAATTTTGGACCCCCTCAATATATATATATTGCAAGTCTCATATATGATATACAATATCCGGATTTAACCGCTATGTCTAGGCAGTTCGGACAAAAATACATTGGATTGGAGCACTGTCAGTGCAAATTAGCAGCACATTTTAGGGGCGTTTTCAAAAATGCCCTTCACACATGATTACCCATCCATAAAACTATGGGAAACATTTGTCCTCATTTACACTTCTCATGAGTATTCCCTAGATGGGTTCAATAGTGACAACTTCAAGGGACAAATATTGGTGGAGTATTATCATAGAGATGCTGTAAAGCATAAGATCATGGGTATTACCAAACCCATGTGTTAGGGTGGATCTCACCGCATATTCATCTCCATTGCCCCAGCTATCGATCTAGCCACCGTCCACCTCATGTATGACCCCGTTAGAAGATTATGCTGCAAGAAGCGTCTCCCGACGCGTTTCCTCCTTGTGGATTCATCAGGGGAGAGAATGCTGCTGCCATTACGGGTCTCCCCTCTCTGTGATATTTATAGCTTCTGCTCCGTGCCGCGCTATAATAACCCCGCCCCTTGGCGTGTGACGCGTACTCCGGGCTTCCCCCTCTATTGCCTGACAGCTTAAAGCGCTCACCTGCCTCGTTGGGCACTAGGGATCCCTGCACAGTGGCGCATGCGCGTCACCGTGCTTGTACTAGGTCCAACCCTACATATATGAGCTGTTGTCTGCCGGGCATTGTTATACAAACAAAAGGATCACCAATGCACATGTTAGTGCAATCGTGTTTCCTAGGAGTGCCTATTCACACTACAGCACTTTATATTCACTGTTCATTTTAACGTGCTTGTGATAAACACTCCCAGAAACAGGAAGATTAGTATGAACACTACTCCTGTACACCAAATGGGCATGGTCAGAGATCACTCAGCATATAATCATGACAACTAATATGGAGACCAAAGGCCAGTTGACTCTAACTAAAAGAGTGTATAACATACCCCTTTTAAAGAGACTTATGAATCATATGACAAATAGCAAGCAAGGACGAGAGAAAAAAAAAAAAAAAATATCTCGCTGCCCAACAGAATAGAAAAATTGAAAAATTATTATAAGGAAAGAATTCACATATGCGGGACACCACCTACCAACACCCCAAAACGTAGGAAAAGGTGACCCTATGGGTGCCCTATACAAAAATCTCTACTCTCCTTACCCTACCTATCACGGAGGTTGGCACCCTAGGAGAGACCTGCGCATTTGGCGCCCCCACTCAACGTAGTCTGTCCCAATATATCTTTCCCTATAAAGCCCTCAAACCTACAAAGGATAGCTGGAAAAAAGAGCTTATATGTAAAAATTATTCTTCATTCTTCAAATATACCAAAAGGGCTGGTACAAGGTAGTGTAGGCTATAGAATATTCCTATCCAAATGGTCCTACCTATCGCGGGGGTTGGCACCCTAAAGATCTTCAGACATGGCGCCCCCACTCAACGATGGCTGGCCCTATTATTATACCCTGATAGATTATACTTGTGTCGGGTTTTCATTTTAAACACAAAACTGCCAAGATTTTATAAAAAACAGCTATACGATTGTATCTCATTCAGCCCCAGTGGTTGTACTGTTTTTAACATAAAGATCCATCTTGCCTCTTTTTGAAGTATTAGTTTGTCCCAGTTGCCCCCTCTCTGCGGAGGCACTATCTTGTCAATCCCCACGAAATGGATTTTACTCGAGTTGCCCTGATGGACCAAATTTATGTGGGTAGCCACTGGGGTTTCCCTCTTGTTCGCGATGTCACGGAGGTGCTCGCCAACTCTCTTGCGAAACTCCCTCTTCGTTTTGCCCACGTACTCGAGTCCACATTCACATGTGGCCTTATAGACAACCCCTTTTGTGCGGCAGTTGATAAAATGCCTAATAATGTACGTGGTACCTGTGACATTGCTGCAAAAACTTTTGGAAGGTCTAATGGCGGCACAGCTTTTACATTTGCCACATCTATAACACCCCTTTATCTGGTCTGTAATTAGACCTGAGCTGTTTCCAGAGTCAAAATGGCTGTGAACCAATCTGTCACGTAGGGATCTCCCCTTTCTATAGGTTATCTGGGGTGCCGATGGGGCATATTTCTTAATGTCCCTGTCCATCTGTAAAATCGGCCAGTGTCTTTGGAAGATTTCCCTAATACAATTAGCTCCATTTGAATATCTCGTAACGAAGCGTATAATGTTCTCATCCTCCGACTTAGGCTTTGATGTCAACAATTCTTTCCTTTCTTTTTTCAGAGATTCTTTATAGGCTCTATTCAATACACCCTCTGGATAACCCCTTTCCAAGAAACGATTTTTTAGGTCTTTGGCTTGTTCTTGGAATGTCACTAACTTGGAACAATTTCTACGCACTCTGAAGTATTGTCCCTTGGGGATACCTCTTTTTAAGGGAGCTGGGTTGCTTGCTATTTGTCATATGATTCATAAGTCTCTTTAAAAGGGGTATGTTATACACTCTTTTAGTTAGAGTCAACTGGCCTTTGGTCTCCATATTAGTTGTCATGATTATATGCTGAGTGATCTCTGACCATGCCCATTTGGTGTACAGGAGTAGTGTTCATACTAATCTTCCTGTTTCTGGGAGTGTTTATCACAAGCACGTTAAAATGAACAGTGAATATAAAGTGCTGTAGTGTGAATAGGCACTCCTAGGGAACACGATTGCACTAACATGTGCATTGGTGATCCTTTTGTTTGTATAACAATGCCCGGCAGACAACAGCTCATATATGTAGGGTTGGACCTAGTACAAGCACGGTGACGCGCATGCGCCGCTGTGCAGGGATCCCTAGTGCCCAACGAGGCAGGTGAGCGCTTTAAGCTGTCAGGCAATAGAGGGGGAAGCCCGGAGTACGCGTCACACGCCAAGGGGCGGGGTTATTATAGCGCGGCACGGAGCAGAAGCTATAAATATCACAGAGAGGGGAGACCCGTAATGGCAGCAGCATTCTCTCCCCTGATGAATCCACAAGGAGGAAACGCGTCAGGAGACGCTTCTTGCAGCATAATCTTCTAACGGGGTCATACATGAGGTGGACGGTGGCTAGATCGATAGCTGGGGCAATGGAGATGAATATGCGGTGAGATCCACCCTAACACATGGGTTTGGTAATACCCATGATCTTATGCTTTACAGCATCTCTATGATAATACTCCACCAATATTTGTCCCTTGAAGTTGTCACTATTGAACCCATCTAGGGAATACTCATGAGAAGTGTAAATGAGGACAAATGTTTCCCATAGTTTTATGGATGGGTAATCATGTGTGAAGGGCATTTTTGAAAACGCCCCTAAAATGTGCTGCTAATTTGCACTGACAGTGCTCCAATCCAATGTATTTTTGTCCGAACTGCCTAGACATAGCGGTTAAATCCGGATATTGTATATCATATATGAGACTTGCAATATATATATATTGAGGGGGTCCAAAATTTTCTTCTCCTGTGAGCAGGATTGAGGATAAGAATTGAACGCTGTGGCGTGTGTGGTCGTAGCCACAGTAACAGATCCAATTGTTTGCATCACAATAGCGTTGGATCTAAGGTGTATCAACCATTGGCCCACCTAGTGTGAGCCTAATAATTGCTTGGGATTGGAAGCCAGTCTAAAAATACTGTCAGTTCTGTTTGTATTTGTTATATGTCATTTTTCTTGGTTTGTCTTTCCCGTTCTGTGAAGGTAATAGGGCACTCTGTTGTGAAATTGGATTTTGGGCTCCCCCGGTGGCCACTGGTGGAATTGAACTGGTGTGCATCATCCCCTCTGTTCACCTGTTTCCATCAGGATGTGGGAGTCGCTATTTAACCTTGCTCCTCTGTCACTTCCATGCCGGTCAACATTGTAATCAGAAGCCTTTCTGTGCATGTTCCTGCTGCTAGACAACTCTCAGTTAAGTTGGACTTTAGTCCTCGTTTGTTTTTGCATTTTGTTCCAGTTCACAGCTGTAGTTTCGTTTCTGTGTCTGGAAAGCTCTTGTGATCTGAAATTGCCACTCTGATGTTATGAGTTAATACTAGAGTCTTAAAGTAATTTCAGGATGGTATTTTGATAGGGTTTTCAGCTGACCATGAAAGTGCCCTTTCTGTCTTCCTGCTATCTAGTAAGCGGACCTCAATTTTGCTAAACCTATTTTCATACTACGTTTGTCATTTCATCTAAAATCACCGCCAATATATGTGGGGGCCTCTGTCTGCCTATCGGGGAAATTTCTCTAGAGGTGAGCCAGGACTATATTTTCCTCTGCCAGGATTAGTTAGTCCTCCGGCCGGCGCTGGGCGTCTAGGGATAAAAAACGTAGGCAACGCTACCCGGCTACTGTTAGTTGTGCGGCAGGTTTAGTTCATGGTCAGTTTAGTTTCCATCCTTCCAAGAGCTAGTACTTATGTTTGCTGGGCTATGTTCTCTTGCCATTGAGAACCATAACAGTTTGACCGGCCAAAAAGGGTTAAATTAATTGACAGAGAAAGGAGAGAAAAGAGAAGTCTGCTGAAGATTTTTATTTTTTTTTTTCCCTTCCCTTCAGTTCTGAGTGTGCTTGTAATTGAATCTCTTGCAAGTCTGCCTATATTGCAGCCTTTCTCTCTCTCTCTCTCTCTCCTTCTAATCCTGGAATGGCTCTGTGTTCACCTGTTTAAAATGGATATTCAGAGTTTAGCTGCAGGTTTGAATAATCTCACCACGAAAGTTCAAAATTTACAAGATTTTGTTGTTCATGTTCCTATATCTGAACCTAGAATTCCTTTGCCTGAATTTTTCTCGGGGAATAGATCTTGCTTTCAAAATTTCAAAAATAATTGCAAGTTGTTTTTGTCCCTGAAATCTCGCTCTGCTGGAGATCCTGCTCAGCAGGTCAGGATTGTGATTTCCTTGCTCCGGGGCGACCCTCAGGATTGGGCTTTTGCATTGGCTCCAGGGGATCCTGCGTTGCTCAATGTGGATGCGTTTTTTCTGGCCTTGGGGTTGCTTTATGAGGAACCTCAGTTAGAGCTTCAGGCGGAAAAGGCCTTGATGTCCCTATCTCAGGGGCAAGACGAAGCTGAAATATACTGCCAGAAATTCCGTAAATGGGCTGTGCTTACTCAGTGGAATGAGTGCGCCCTGGCGGCGAATTTCAGAGAGGGTCTCTCTGATGCCATTAAGGATGTTATGGTGGGGTTCCCTGTGCCTGCGGGTCTGAATGAGTCCATGACAATGGCTATCCAGATCGATAGGCGTCTGCGGGAGCGCAAACCTGTGCACCATTTGGCGGTGTCTACTGAGAAGACGCCAGAGAATATGCAATGTGATAGAATTCTGTCCAGAAGTGAACGGCAGAATTTAAGATGAAAAAATGGGTTGTGCTTCTATTGCGGTGATTCAACTCATGTTATATCAGCATGCTCTAAGCGTACTAAGAAGCTTGATAAGTCTGTTTCAATTGGCACTTTACAGTCTAAGTTTATTCTATCTGTGACCCTGATTTGTTCTTTATCATCTATTACCGCGGATGCCTATGTCGACTCTGGCGCCGCTTTGAGTCTTATGGATTGGTCCTTTGCCAAACGCTGTGGGTATGATTTGGAGCCTCTTGAAACTCCTATACCCCTGAAGGGGATTGACTCCACCCCATTGGCTAGTAATAAACCACAATACTGGACACAAGTAACTATGCGGATTAATCCGGATCATCAGGAGATTATTCGCTTTCTTGTGCTGTATAACCTACATGATGTGTTGGTGCTTGGATTGCCATGGCTGCAATCTCATAACCCAGTCCTTGACTGGAAAGCTATGTCTGTGTTAAGCTGGGGATGTAAGGGGACGCATGGGGACGTACCTGTGGTTTCCATTTCATCATCTATTCCCTCTGAGATTCCTGAATTCTTGACTGAATATCGTGACGTTTTTGAAGAACCTAAGCTTGGTTCATTACCTCCGCACCGGGAGTGCGATTGTGCCATAGATTTGATTCCGGGTAGTAAATACCCTAAGGGTCGTTTATTTAATCTGTCTGTGCCTGAACATGCTGCTATGCGAGAATATATAAAGGAGTCCTTGGAAAAGGGACATATTCGTCCTTCGTCATCTCCCTTAGGAGCCGGTTTTTTCTTTGTGGCTAAGAAAGATGGCTCTTTAAGACCGTGTATTGATTATCGGCTTTTGAATAAAATCACGGTTAAATATCAATATCCGTTGCCACTGCTGACTGATTTGTTTGCTCGCATAAAGGGGGCCAAGTGGTTTTCTAAGATAGATCTCCGTGGGGCGTATAATTTGGTGCGAATTAAGCAGGGGGATGAGTGGAAGACCGCATTTAATACGCCCGAGGGCCACTTTGAGTATTTGGTGATGCCTTTTGGTCTTTCAAATGCCCCTTCAGTCTTTCAGTCCTTTATGCATGACATTTTCCGTGATTATTTGGATAAATTTATGATTGTGTATCTGGATGATATTTTGATTTTTTCGGATGACTGGGACTCTCATGTCCAGCAGGTCAGGAGGGTTTTTCAGGTTTTGCGGTCTAATTCCTTGTGTGTGAAGGGTTCTAAGTGCGTTTTTGGGGTACAAAAGATTTCCTTTTTGGGATATATTTTTTCCCCCTCTTCCATCGAGATGGATCCTGTCAAGGTTCAGGCTATTTGTGATTGGACGCAACCCTCTTCTCTTAAGAGTCTTCAGAAATTTTTGGGCTTTGCTAACTTTTATCGTCGATTTATTGCTGGTTTTTCTGATGTTGTTAAACCATTGACTGATTTGACTAAGAAGGGTGCTGATGTTGCTGATTGGTCCCCTGCTGCTGTGGAGGCCTTTCGGGAGCTTAAGCGCCGCTTTTCTTCCGCCCCTGTGTTGCGTCAGCCTGATGTTGCTCTTCCTTTTCAGGTTGAGGTCGACGCTTCTGAAATCGGAGCTGGGGCAGTTTTGTCGCAGAGAAGTTCCGATTGTTCCGTGATGAGACCTTGTGCCTTTTTCTCGCGTAAATTTTCGCCCGCCGAGCGGAATTATGATGTTGGGAATCGGGAGCTTTTGGCCATGAAGTGGGCTTTTGAGGAGTGGCGTCATTGGCTTGAGGGGGCTAGACATCAGGTGGTGGTATTGACTGACCACAAAAATCTAATTTATCTTGAGTCCGCCAGACGCCTAAATCCTAGACAGGCGCGCTGGTCGTTGTTTTTCTCTCGGTTTAATTTTGTGGTGTCCTACCTGCCGGGTTCTAAGAATGTTAAGGCGGATGCCCTTTCTAGGAGTTTTGAGCCTGACTCCCCTGGTAACTCTGAACCTACAGGTATCCTTAAGGATGGAGTGATATTGTCTGCCGTTTCTCCAGACCTGCGGCGGGCCTTGCAGGAGTTTCAGGCGGATAGACCTGATCATTGCCCACCTGGTAGACTGTTTGTTCCTGATGATTGGACCAGTAAAGTCATTTCTGAGGTTCATTCTTCTGCGTTGACAGGTCATCCTGGAATCTTTGGTACCAGGGATTTGGTGGCAAGGTCCTTCTGGTGGCCTTCCCTGTCTCGAGATGTGCGAGGCTTTGTGCAGTCTTGTGACGTTTGTGCTCGGGCCAAGCCTTGTTGTTCTCGGGCTAGTGGATTGTTGTTGCCCTTGCCTATCCCGAAGAGGCCCTGGACGCACATCTCTATGGATTTTATTTCGGATCTTCCTGTTTCTCAGAAGATGTCTGTCATCTGGGTGGTGTGTGACCGTTTCTCTAAGATGGTCCATTTGGTTCCCCTGCCTAAGTTGCCTTCTTCTTCCGAGTTGGTTCCTCTGTTTTTTCAAAATGTGGTCCGTTTGCATGGTATTCCGGAGAATATCGTTTCTGACAGAGGAACCCAATTCGTGTCTAGATTTTGGCGAGCATTCTGTGCTAGGATGGGCATAGATTTGTCTTTCTCGTCTGCTTTCCATCCTCAGACTAATGGCCAGACCGAGCGGACGAATCAGACCTTGGAGACATATTTGAGGTGTTTTGTGTCTGCAGATCAGGATGATTGGGTTGCTTTTTTGCCTTTAGCGGAGTTTGCCCTCAATAATCGGGCCAGCTCTGCCACCTTGGTGTCTCCTTTTTTCTGTAATTCGGGGTTTCATCCTCGATTTTCTTCTGGTCAGGTGGAATCTTCGGATTGTCCTGGAGTGGATGCTGTGGTGGGGAGGTTGCATCAGATTTGGGGGCAGGTAGTGGACAATTTGAAGTTGTCCCAGGAGAAGACTCAGCTTTTTGCCAACCGCCGGCGTCGGGTTGGTCCTCGGCTTTGTGTTGGGGACTTGGTGTGGTTGTCTTCTCGTTTTGTCCCTATGAGGGTTTCTTCTCCTAAGTTTAAGCCTCGGTTCATCGGCCCGTACAAGATATTGGAGATTCTTAACCCTGTGTCCTTCCGTTTGGACCTCCCTGCATCTTTTTCTATTCATAATGTTTTTCATCGGTCATTGTTGCGCAGGTATGAGGTACCGGTTGTGCCTTCCGTTGAGCCTCCTGCTCCGGTGTTGGTTGAGGGCGAGTTGGAGTACGTTGTGGAAAAAATCTTGGACTCCCGTGTTTCCAGACGGAAACTCCAGTATCTGGTCAAATGGAAGGGATACGGTCAGGAGGATAATTCTTGGGTGACTGCCTCTGATGTTCATGCCTCCGATCTGGTCCGTGCCTTTCATAGGGCTCATCCTGATCGCCCTGGTGGTTCTGGTGAGGGTTCGGTGCCCCCTCCTTGAGGGGGGGGTACTGTTGTGAAATTGGATTTTGGGCTCCCCCGGTGGCCACTGGTGGAATTGAACTGGTGTGCATCATCCCCTCTGTTCACCTGTTTCCATCAGGATGTGGGAGTCGCTATTTAACCTTGCTCCTCTGTCACTTCCATGCCGGTCAACATTGTAATCAAAAGCCTTTCTGTGCATGTTCCTGCTGCTAGACAACTCTCAGTTAAGTTGGACTTTAGTCCTCGTTTGTTTTTGCATTTTGTTCCAGTTCACAGCTGTAGTTTCGTTTCTGTGTCTGGAAAGCTCTTGTGATCTGAAATTGCCACTCTGATGTTATGAGTTAATACTAGAGTCTTAAAGTAATTTCAGGATGGTATTTTGATAGGGTTTTCAGCTGACCATGAAAGTGCCCTTTCTGTCTTCCTGCTATCTAGTAAGCGGACCTCAATTTTGCTAAACCTATTTTCATACTACGTTTGTCATTTCATCTAAAATCACCGCCAATATATGTGGGGGCCTCTGTCTGCCTATCGGGGAAATTTCTCTAGAGGTGAGCCAGGACTATATTTTCCTCTGCCAGGATTAGTTAGTCCTCCGGCCGGCGCTGGGCGTCTAGGGATAAAAAACGTAGGCAACGCTACCCGGCTACTGTTAGTTGTGCGGCAGGTTTAGTTCATGGTCAGTTTAGTTTCCATCCTTCCAAGAGCTAGTACTTATGTTTGCTGGGCTATGTTCTCTTGCCATTGAGAACCATAACAGCACTCATCACAACAGGGTTTGTGTGTTTACTGTTGTTGTTGTTTTTCTCTTTATTTGGTTCATATCAAGATTTTATCTATATTGTTTTTTTTAATATACCTAATAAAGGTTAATTTTTATCCAGTTGCTAAATAAGGTATCATATCCATTGGATAAAGCACACCACGCTTAATATATAATGGGACATTAAGGCTTTAAAAATCATGTAAATAATAGTTTT
Organism: Ranitomeya variabilis; assembly: GCF_051348905.1. Taxonomy (NCBI): domain Eukaryota; kingdom Metazoa; phylum Chordata; class Amphibia; order Anura; family Dendrobatidae; genus Ranitomeya; species Ranitomeya variabilis. The sequence goes on along the minus strand of NC_135236.1, from coordinate 22,493,669 downwards.
CAGCTATGTGTTTAAACATCATGTCAACTATCTGCATAATCAATGGGGACACTAAGGCTACGTTCACATTTGCGTTGTTGTGCGCAGCGTCAGCGACGCAACGCACAACACATGCACAACGCATGCACAACGCATGCATAACGCAGCGTTTTGTGACGCATGCATTCTTTTTTTATGCCAAAAAACTGCATCATGCAGCATTGTCTGCGCCCTGACAGTTGTGCCAAAAATGACTCATGCGTCGCAAAACACTAGACAACGCATGTCCATGCACCCCCCATGTTAAATATAGGGGCGCCCGACGCGACGCAAATGTGAACGTAGCCTAAGTATAACAACCTCTTCGAGACAAATATTGTACCAGCGATTCTATCCCAAGTCTACAAGTTTTGGATAGGTTACAAAATCACTCCACTAAATGTCCTGAAAAAATGTACAAAAGTACCAGAGCTTTAGGGTTTGAGGTCATGGAAGCAAAGCTACAAGCAGATGATGAGCTGACAGAGATTTTTCTGGAAATGACTCTACGGCACCTGTGAGCATGCACCTGAAAATAAAGGTTGTGGATATGCAAAAAGGGAGTATTATAAAGTGGTTTTTCACTTTCGAGAAAATAGCCCCCATATGCTGTAATATACCTAAAATATCAGAACAGCCCCTGTTTCACAGTGTATTCATGTAATTACTATTATTTCTATTAATATGACCCAGCAGAGCATAGAGTTGCACTAGTATGTAGTCCGAGGGGTATGCACAGTGTTTTACTGCAGACAGCTCTCTGCGGCTTAACAAGACTTCAGAGGAGCCGAGTGTCTATGTTGAGCTCACAGTGAGCACCTGTCTCTTCTCCCTTACAGTCTGGAGCATTACTGTCACGCTGCTGCTATGCAGGTATTGCAACTTCCGTTAGATGGCAATAGAGTGGAAGGATAGTAACAAGTCTTCAAGAGCAGACCTGCAGTGCTGCAGCGAAGCTACCACCAGGTGGCAGCAGAATAGTCAAACAAACAGAGTCAAAATGTAGACCATCATGCAGTACAAAGGGAAATAACAAGCACAGTGTCAGTGGAGAGCCAAAGCGTCAATACCAGACAAAAAGCAGAAATACCAGGGACCAGAGGCAAAGTCAAGTAAGTGTCAAAGCTGAGTCAAACACCGAGAAATTCAACAGCAATCAGGAAACTTTAAGATAGGGCAGGCAGGGAAGGAAGAATAGACACGGGCAAGGTCAGAAAGCGCAGCAGGACCTATCAGGGTACTATCAGAGTCAGACACACATGCCGTAGGCAGCAAATATAACTGACACTGCCTGCAGGATGCAGTGAAGCTAAATAGCAAACCAGAACCTAGAATGAGGCAGAGCAAAGCTTACCCTTGACATGATCAGTCCGGGAAAAGGGCAATCAAGACTCGAAACCCAGACTGGATCATGACAATTACATTACAGTCACTGCTGGTGTTCCTCTGACTTACTCTAATGATCTAGCATATTTTGTCTCTTTCTCAACTGTACTAACCTTGTACTGTCCTAAATCTATACATCTGGAATAAATCCCCAAATGCGTGTTTCGCCGATGCAACTCAGCTTCATCCTAGGGACAGGACCGTAAGCTCAGTTTATCTTATAGCAATCCTAAAGATTAACAGATTTATTAGAATGATAATGTGCTTCTGACTTCAGATCTTCAGAATAAAGTCCATCACCAAGCCATTCCCATTATACCAGTGGTATTTGGTGAATAATTTTATTACACAGACTAACTTTTCTGAAACCTATGCGTCTGGTTATTGCGTTTGATAAAATATCATAAATAATTTAAGTTAACTAACAATTTTATTTGCTCATTATTTTTGTCACTTTCCCCTTCTATTCCAGTTCCCTATTTGATTATTTTGATCATATTTAGCTGTGTACACTTTGTGTCAATCTTTTTAGTATTATCTTATGAGCAGTTATACATCTAGCTCATTTCCATAAGATCCGGTAAGGCAGGGGTGGACCTACCGCCGGTTCAACCGCTGCAGCCGCACCGGGGCCCGGAGGTGGAGGGGGGCCCTTGCAGGCAGGGACATACAGGGGGCCGGCTTTGTGCTGCTGCAGTAGATCGGTGCACGGGTGCAGGCCCCGCACTGTATTAGCAGTGTACAAGTGCCGGCCGGCATCCTCCTATTGCAGACACAGCAGGAGCCTGTGTGTCTGCTGATCTGACGTCACCTGCGCGCCGGAGAGGAGAGATGAAGTTAGTAGAAAGCCATGGGGTCCCGGGCAGGAGGTATGTGACGGGCTTCATCACACTCCTGCTTTCTTATCTGCTTTCTGTAGAGGATCTCTCTGTACTGTGAGATTTATTGCACCACCTTAAGTTTACATACAGATAAGGTCTCAGCTCCAGCGTCACCCGATCTGCATGTAAGCTGAAGCTGCAGCAATAAGTCACAGTGATCCTCACCCTGCACTGTGTGACCCTGAGCCCGGCTCCAGGACATCCCACATTATATATCAGATATATATTTGTACTATGTGCACATATATAGTGTTATGTGCACTGAGCACTGACCAGGCTGCAGGAACTCACATTATAATATAGTATATTATAATGTGAGTTCCTGCAGCCTGGTCAGTGCTGTCAGTGCTCAGTGTATATAACACTATATATGTGCACATAGTACAGTGCACAGTATATACAGTATGGAGCCTCATGTGCAGTCATTATACAGTATGGAGCCTCATGTGCAGTCATTATACAGTATGGAGCATCATGTGCGGTCAATATACAGTATGGAGCATCATGTGCGGTCATTATACAGTATGGAGCATCATGTGCGGTCATTATACAGTATGGAGCCTCATGTGCGGTCAATATACAGTATGGAGCATCATGTGCGGTCATTATACAGTATGGAGCATGATGTGCAGTCATTATACAGTATGGAGCATCATGTGCGGTCATTATACAGTATGGAGCCTCATGTGCAGTCATTATACAGTATGGAGCCTCATGTGCAGTCATTATACAGTATGGAGCATCATGTGCGGTCAATATACAGTATGGAGCATCATGTGCGGTCATTATACAGTATGGAGCATCATGTGCGGTCATTATACAGTATGGAGCCTCATGTGCGGTCAATATACAGTATGGAGCATCATGTGCGGTCATTATACAGTATGGAGCATGATGTGCAGTCATTATACAGTATGGAGCATCATGTGCGGTCATTATACAGTATGGAGCATCATGTGCGGTCATTATACAGTATGGAGCATCATGTGCGGTCATTATACAGTATGGAACATCATGTGCGGTCATTATACAGTATGGAGCATCATGTGCGGTCATTATACAGTATGGAGCATAATGTGCGGTCATTATACAGTATGGAGCATCATGTGTGGTCATTATACAGTATGGAGCATCATGTGTGGCCATTATACAGTATGCAGCATCATGTGCGGTCATTATACAGTATGGAGCATTATGTGCGGTCATTATACAGAATGGAGCATCATGTGCGGCCATTATACAGTATGGAGCATCATGTGCGGTCATTATACAGTATGGAGCATCATGTGCGGTCATTATACAGTATGGAGCATTATGTGCGGTCATTATACAGTATGGAGCATTATGTGCGGTCATTATACAGTATGGAGCATCATGTGCGGTCATTATACAGTATGGAGCATCATGAGGGGTCATTATACAGTATGGAGCATCATGTGCGGTCAGTATACAGCATGGAGCATCATGTGCAGCCATTATACAGTATGCAGCATCATGTGCGGTCATTATACAGTATGGAGCATTATTTGCGGTCATTATACAGTATGGAGCATTATGTGCGGTCAATATACAATATGGAGCATCATGTGCGGCCATTATACAGTATGGAGCATCATGTGCGGTCATTATACAGTATGGAGCATCATGTGCGGTCATTATACAGTATGGAGCATCATGTGTGGCCATTATACAGTATGGAGCATCATGTGCGGTCATTATACAGTATGGAGCATTATCTGCGGTCATTATACAGTATTGACCATCATGTGTGGCCATTATACAGTATGGAGCACTGTGTGGCCATATTTTTTTATTTATAATTATTCTTTATGAAAGTGTGATCAGCAGTGCTAAATGGGTGTGGTTGGGACGTGGATATGGGTGTGACTAGTTATGAATGGGTGTGGCCAGAGGCGTGGCCTAAAATTTGCCGCGGCGTGCAACGCGCCGCAAGCTTTGTCCCTCTTTCCCATCTTCAAAAGTTGGGAGGTATGATGCTGGGCGGGGAGGGGGGCCCAGACACATTTCTTGCACAGGGGCCCAAAGCTGTCAGTGTCCGCCACTGCGGTAAGGAGTAGTTGTGAAAAGTAGAAAGGCCATAAATGTAGGAAAGTAGCTGTCATACAGAAAATTACATTTTATAATATTAGGGAGAGAGAGGCACTGGGAAAGAAGGAATCAAAAAATTGGGTTATAAGAATCTGTGATGACAGAAGTTTGATAGGGAGATATTCTTGTAAGGATCTGTGATAGGGAGATATTATTCTTGTAAGCATCTTTTGCAAGGGGGTACGAAAAGAAGACAAATTACCATCAGTAATGAGAAGCAGAAATAGAGATGGTAGGCGTGCATAGCATAGAAGGAACAGCGCCTCGGGATTTAATAGAAGGACAATACAGCATATTTTATTTGTATATAGAGAACGTGTCAACCCTCTGACTTAGTAAACACTTGCATTATCCTTATACCATTTTAGAATGTATTCTTAGATCTCCGTGTTGTTTCATCTCGGTAACTTCTGCGGAATATTTATGAATACATTGACAACTGTGTGAAGATGTACCCCATCTATTAAAGCAAAGTAGTCATTTGGGTCAAGGAGTCAACAAATTTGGTGCATCGTCTGAAAGGCTACTCCAGTCAGAGAGCTGCGGAACATTTCTGGCATACAAGACATCAGCACTGTTAATGAATCGGACAGGCCGGAGTGGTCACATCCCAAACCGCCAAGCTCCTCCTTAGCTCCTCCTTAGCTTTGTCTGTTTCAGTAGAGCTGATTGAACTCACATGAAATTGCCAAAAGACAAAAACATTTTTGCTTTGCTCTGTGTCTTTCAAAGCTTTTAATTCACTGTCAAATTAAAAGCTTTGATGAATTAACCCCAAAATACTCATACATTTCTTGAAGAAGTAAAAGAACAATAGAGAGCAACGAGAAAAAGATGATCCAGAAGCAGCCATGTCTGGAGGCCAGCTGTCTACTGGGAACTTTAAGAGAAGAAATAAATATGCATTTGGTTGAGAATTGTAATTGTATTCTGACCTTCTGTTATTTATTCCACATATGCCATAGTTTGGTACATTTATGATATATAGGTACGTGGTTAGGTCAAAACACATGGGTATGGGTAACATCGGAAAAAAGTTCAGACTCTTAACAATTTAAGCTAGATTAGCTTGGTTGTGAGAAATATTAGTAACTTGTGATGAACATAAACTTCAAGGGCTAATAAAAATGAAAAATCTGCTTAAACAGGGTCCGTGAGGCTGGACGGACAAGTATCGAATACATATTGTTATATAAACTCTTACACCAAATAAAAGTAATAATAAGAATAAATTGTATAAATAAATACTCACATCAGATATTTCCATTTTCCTGCCAAAACATTTCCGAGACTAATTTCTTTGCTTTTCTTCGAAATATCAATGACACTTTTCCTTAAAAAAAAAAATGCAATATCCTAAAACAGTTCTGGCCAGAATAAGATTATGGTATCAGAATTAAAGCTTTCAGGTGCAATTATCCAGTGCGATGATCCTGAGCCTTACATAAATAATAACTTATGAAGATGATACCTGTATGTACTGTATATATAGAATAAAATGGGATGAGCCATGGAAAACAACCACATGAAGGAAAGTTTTCACCATTACCCCATGTGTCTCGCGTGTTTTAGGTCACCAAGGAGGAAAACTCCTGATAATTATTTACAGTTCACAAAACTTTTACCAGTAAATGGAAAATATTAAAAGTTTTGATTCAAGATAACATTGAAGATAACTTACAATATGCTGAAATCACTGGATAAACTGTAATAATCTGGCCACAAGCATAACATATTGATATATAATATTTCAGTATATAAAAAGGCCATTTATCTGAGTCTATATGTCGGATTTAAAAAACAAAACTAATAAGAGCAAAACTGTGAAATTTTGACAGGTCGACAAGTACTATTTACATGCATGCACATTTGGCTAACAATTTTTTTTTTTTTTTGCACAAAGGTTTCAGATACTTCAGATGTCTGGCTTGTACATTTTTTATTTAACAATGATGGCAAGTAGTAAGCTAAATCGACAATCATAGAATCATAAAATCATAGGATGTTTGAGTTGGGAGGGACCTCAAAGGTCCTAGTGTCCAACCCCCTGCTCACCAGGATTCACTAAATCATCTCAGACAGATGTCTGTCCAGCCTGTTTGAAGACTTCCATTGAAGGAGAACTCACCACCTCTCGTGGCAGCCTGTTCCACTCATTGATCACCATCACTGTCAAAAAGTTTTTTCTAATTTCTAATCTGTATCTTCTCCCTTTCAGTTTTGTTCCATTGCTTCTCATGTTTTAATGTGCAAATGAGAATAATGTTGATCCCTCTACACTGTGACAGCCTCTCAGATATTTGTAGACCATCAAAGAGTTCTGCTGAGGGCTGAGTCTGAAATCCTTATCCTTATATTTATGATATGAACTGATATATAACCATGTCAAAGCTCAAACACCATTATAAAAACCGGTTTTCAACATGTAATTATACTACATAAATTTTGCACATCTTAGCTAGTCAAGAATATATTGCGAATATATTCAGAATCTTGGGGTATTAAGTAAGACATTTACAAGTTTGACGGCTAGCAACAATGAGAAAAAATAAACAGTAGAGATATTTTAAAACCCATACTTTGGAGGATAAGACAAAATATAAAACTAAAAAAAAGTAAAGTCTGGAAAAGTGTTTAGTAGAAGATTAAATGATTATTATTGATAATGACTTGCATTTTCACCCTCTGGAACTAGAGTATTTAGTTAATAAATCCAGCTGGCTTCTTGGAAAACTTTTTTTTTATTCAAAAACATTTTATTGGGTGCCAAAATATTGTTATTAAATCTGCATTTAGTGGAATGTCAATGGTATGTTGGTGAACGATTTTACTACACTGCTATTGTAGTAAATGATCTACTAATATCTTAATGAAGTATCACCTAATCTGTACTGATTCTGGATGTCTCGGTAATTTTTGACACCACAGACAACAGCTCCTCCACACTATGATCTGTTCTATCAGCCTCAAGAGTAATACACTCTTATGGTTCTCGTCCTACCTGGAGGTGAGTGGATCTTGCAAAATTTGAATTCTCCAAATTGCGTAGATTTTCCTGGTAAATTTGCTTTCCAGTAAAGTTTTTCTCCATGAACTGAATGCTCCCTATTATGCTATGGGGTCTGTACAAAGAAGAAGTAAACTCAAATCCCCCATCACCACATTTCTCTTCTGCCTGTGCTAGAAATGTTGCCTTTTAGGCTCGATAAGACGGAAGCTTTCTGCAACCTGATGGCGGCGGCCGTCCCAAGGTACTCAGTCCCCAGTCGCCACTATTTCTCCCGGTGTGCCGTACCGGCATTACACCAGCATGTGTCCCACAACATTACCCGTGCCCTCAACAATGCTGTTACAGAAAAAGTCCACCTAACCACGGACATGTGGACAAGTGCTTGTGAGCGGGGACAGTACATCTCACTGAAGGCACACTAGGTTAACATAGTGGAAGCCGGGACCCAGTCGCACCTTGGGATGGAACACATCCTCCCCACGCCGAGGATTGCTGGCCCTACGTCAATCAGGATTGACCCCACAGTCTACAGCTCCTGCACCTGCTCCTCTTCATCCTCCATCTCTGAAATCAACACATCAGTCAGAAGCTGGAAGCACTGCAGCACTGCCTCAGCCTAGTGGCAACAGGCTGGGCTGAAGCTAATCTGCATAGGTGACAAACCGCACAATGCATAAAAGTTGTGGACAGCACTGAAAGAGCAGTCAGATATTTGGATGACACCGCTGAACCTACAGCCAAACATGGTTGTGTGTGACAAAGGCCGTAACCTGGTGGCGGCTCTGAGGCAAGGTGAGCTCACACACGTACCTTGCTTGGCCCATGTGCTTAACCTCGTGGTTCAACATTTTCTGAAAAGCTACCCGGAGCTGCCGGATCTGCTAGTGAAAGTACGTCATCTGTCTGCCCATTTTAGAAAGTCAGCTACAGCTTCAGCTGCCCTTGCCGTGCTTCAGCAGCATTTGCAGCTTCCAGCTTACTGACTGTTGGGTGATGGCCCCACACGCTGGAATTCTACACAGCATATGTTGGAAAGGATTTGTGAGCAGAAGAGGGCAGTTGTTGACTACCAGCATCAATAAGGCCATCGATATTCAGTTCAGACTCCACATATAAGACCTCAGGAGTGGACATGGATGCCAGACATATGTACCATCCTCCAAAACTTTGGGGACTGCACCAAGATGGTGAGTGGCGATGACGCCATAATTAGCATCACCATCCTGCTTCTCAGCATTCTGAAAACCTCTCTGCTCACAATTAAAGAGGATGCATTGCAGGCAGAGCAATAGGACATGGAGCAAGGAACAATACAAGGGGATTACACTCAGCCCAGACTCATGTCTACTCAATGTGGATTGGTAGGCAATGAGGAAGAGGAGGAGGAGGAGGAGGAAGAACAGGAGCTACTTTCATGTGCTATAGACGGTACTACAAGCACAGCTGTCATACCATCTGTTCAGCAGAGATGGCCTGAGGACAGGAAGGAGGTGGATGAGGATGAGGAGGACAGCATGGTCAGTCATCCTGTTGGTGAGGACATGGAAGTCTTGCCTGTTAGCATAGCTGACTTTATGTTGCACTGCATTTCACGTGACCCTCGCATTATAAATTAAAATTATTTTGGTGACACTCATTACTGGTTTGTGACACTTCTAGACCCCCACTACAATAACTTTCAATCTCTTCTGCCACAGGCAGAGAGGTGTACTAAAGTGTTGCAGTACCAGATGGCTCTTTAGCAGAATTACTTAGAAAATTCCCATGTGAGAACGCTGGTAGCAGACATCAGAGTTTGTTGTACAACCAAGGAGTCCAAGCGAGAGAGACAGAAGTACAATTCAGCTCAGGCAAGGGAACAATGGCAAAGTTCTGGGACAGTTTTCTCAGACCATCTCATCGTGCCGGCACAGAGGCAAGGGGTGCTGTCACAAGAGGTGCAATGCTTGGGAAGATGCTGAGTGAGTACCTTGCAGATCATACAAACATCCTCTGGGATGCCTCTGTGCCTTTTAATTATTGGGTATCCAAGCTGGGCACATGGCATGAACTGGCTTTCTACACCTTGGAGGTCATGGCCTGCCCTGCTGCTAGCGTTCTGTCACAGCGGGTTTTTAGTGCCGCTGGTGGAATTATAACAAATAAGCGCATCCGCCTGTCCACTGAAAATGCAGACAGGCTGACTCATAAAAATGAACAAGGGCTGGATTGGGAAAGGCTTCTGTACACAACCAAGTGAAAACAGTGAAACATAACCTCAAATACATTCTCTGTTTTGGGGAGGTGTATTCTCATGCACCTCTTCACAACCACACATGGGTATACGCTTCCAGATTTGGTCTGTTTGTTGTTATCCTCCTCCTTATCATCATCCTCATCCTCATCATCCACCACCAGTAGAGCACCAGAGTGAACAGATTCCGTGATGCCAAAGTCACAATTTTTTTTTTGCAAGGGTGTAAATATGATGCCCGTAACTAATTGGAAACCAAAACAAATGTTACTCACACAGGGGAAAATGTCATAAAAAAGAGATGTTGGTCTATTATTCCCATTTATTCTTATATTTTCCATTTTCCCTATCTCTGGACAGTCCTCTAATGAGGTAGTGTATACCTCTACAATAGAACATTATTCAAAGACTTTTATATTATATTTTTATTTATAGCTGTCTCTGAGCTGTTGCTAGGGACAAACATATCTAATTGGACACATTCTGGCTTCAAATCTTTGAACCTGTGTTCGCCCCTCCCTTTTGTTATTTACTTTCATCGGTGGATTCACATTTTTTATTTTTTTATTTTATTTCATTATGATTTAGCTTTATGTCTCCTCATTCTCCACCACTAGATCACCAGGCTTATCGGCTTATGTGCCTCCACAGGCAGTCAATTATTTTGGCAAGGGTGTCTATGATGCCCATAGTATGTTTTTAATAAATGTATTCCCCTTAGGGAAATGTTTGTCATCCCATAGACACTTAGTGTATGGGCATTACAAGTGTAGGAGAAACGCTCCTTTAAATTGAGCCTATGTTTTAATGAGGCCTTCCTCCACCTCTCATCATTTTCCACCACTAGATCACCAGGGTTCATGTTTTCCGCGCTGCTACAGACAGTCAAATTTTTGGCAAGGGTGTCTATGATGCCCATAGTATGTTTTTAATAAATGTATCCCCCTTGGGGAAATGTTTGTCAGCCTGCACACTACGTGTATGGGCATTACAAGTGCAGGAGACACAAACATTAACATTGAGCCTAGGTTTTAATGAGGCCTTCAGCAATGTCTCCTCATTCTTCTCCACTAGGTCACCAGGGTTCACGTGTTCCGTGCTGCTACAGACAGTCAACTTTTTGGCAAGGATGTCTATGATCCACATGAAATATTTAAAAAAAATGTTTCCCACATAAGCAAATGCTTGTCAGGCCAGGCACTCCTTTACAGGTCTCAGAGACCCACACCTACATTTGGCCTACTTCTTTTCTCTGTCTCCTGCAATGTCTCTTCTTTACCTGCCACTAGATAACCAGGGTGAACGTGCTCTGTACTGTTATAGGCAAGTTAATTTTTGGCAAAGGGGGCTATGATGGCACTATTTTATTTATTAAAAAAGGACCCCCCCATTGGCCAATTGTTTGTCAGGTCATGCACTCCATTACAAGTCACAGAGACCCACACCCCTACATTGGGCTACTTCTTAACTCTGTTTCTTGCAATGTCTTTTCCTTATCCCCGACTACATGACCTGGGTGAACGTATTCTGTACTGTTATAGGCCACAGAATTTTTGGGCAAGGGGGGCTGTGATGGCAATAGTATATTTTTAAAAAAGGTACCCCTCATTGTTGAAACTACATTCTTGTTGGCAAAGACTTCATAATATTTGTGTACCTTAAAGAGCTCTCTTAAATAGCTCCTTTTTGTGCTGCCTGGTTGCTCACATTGGACACAATACACTTCACATAAATTTGATAAAGCAATGTTGTTCCTTTGGCTCAGTAGTTCATTACAAATATTTATTTTGTCCACTATATTAGTTTCTATCCTTGAGAGCAATAACTTGGGCTGCATCAAATGATGTACAAATGGCGAATATACAAATGGCAATTTGGAATCCAAATTAAAATACTGTATACCAAATGCATTCAGACAATCACATAGCTGCATTTCTTGTAAGACATTTACAGATGTGACAGACAATGCTCATAGTGACACAATGTTGATAAATATTTGTTTATTCACTTCACAAACAGGTATAAGCTTCTATATGTTTGCTGTTTGTCATTGTAAAACATTAAGGTTTACTGAAACTCTGACTGTGGTGGTTTGATCTAAATCCTTGTGGCTTTTATATTCTAGGGGTTTATGTCCCATCATCTGATGACTCCATGATATATCCTTGAAAGCTGGCCACTTGAAGGGCTGGGTGAAAATAGAGTTACTACATAGTGCAAATCACTATATAAGACCAGAGAAACATGACTAAGACAGATGCAAAAACTGGGGTACCTGTACATGTACAGTGTGCTCATACCTGCATAATTGGGGACGCCCATGCAGTGTAGGTAATCAATCTCCCAGGGGTTCTCTGTCTTGGTGTTGCTTCTCTGATATTCCAGACAGATGATGTTTAAAAGCCTCTTGGTGATGATGTAAGTATACTGTATGTAGTTAATCTTTATATATATATACTTAATCATTATATGTATTTAATCCTTATATGTACTTAACTTTTGTATGTTAACATATACAAAAGTGTACGCACTCACACTATTCAATCATACTATTCCTTGAATTTGTACTTTGCAATAAAATTGTGTTGCATTGCAAGTATTTGCCTTCTTTAAAGCCTTATCTGAAACTTAGTGTTAAAAACATGGCAAATAAAATTGCCAAATTCTCTTGTAAATAATTCTGCAGAGGAAACCATCATACCATTATAAAATACAAGTGGATTTTCATGGGCCCATCCAGTATGTGGTTTCCAAGGCGTTAGGGGATGCATATGACTATGCAGCAGGGCAGACATTGCTGTCACTGTGTTGACAAAGGCGTACGTGAGCACAAAATGCATATTGTGAAGTGGATTTTCATGGGAAACCAGTATGTCGGTTCAAAGGCTTATTGGGGTGCATATGAATTGGTAGCAGGGCAGGCCTTAAATTCAATGCAACACTTTTTCAGGAGTCCCCCCTGGACATCTTATGAAAGGGGTATTGTGGTGCATCATAATTCTTGGCAGCCCATCCACTCACCGCACAGGCTACAACAGTTTATGAGACCCACTGTTTCATAATGGCCCTTTAAGAAGATGAATGCCGCCTGATGCACCAGTAAAAATAGGCCCTGTGAATTTAAGAGTCCCTCCTTCATAAATGAAATAAGAAGGGTCTGCTTATGTGTCACACACCACATGGCCAGCTAGGGGTGTTACATGTTACAATGACATTTCCCAGTGAATGCATTTGCAGTGGTTGAAAGCAATGTTAAAGTTGAAAAATGCTTCAAAAACACTGCGTCTGAACTAAGCCTAAGAGGGGGACAAACATTTTGGTCTGGGGTTAAAAATTTTGCCTTACAAGCAAGTCTTTAACCTGCAAAGGATGTACCTTATCATATTTCAAAGCAAAATCTGTTTTGGTTTCATTTTAATGTGTTTTTTGTGGCATCGGGAAAAATGGCATGAATCTCGGAAAAAATTGCTTAAAGCTGTGAACTAGGAGTCAGGAATGCTTTCAGGGGCGATCCCCATAAGGTTCCTTTGTCATTTGAGCAGTGTTTCCATCATTTTCAGACATTTTTAAACCTTATAAGGAACCCCGGGGTCTCCCAAAATTGGGCTCCTTGTTCTGGCCGAGTACGTGAGTATTCCAATCTGGCTGATCCGAGCAACGAGCATCTGAACATTTTATTGCTTGCTCATCACTAGTGGGAACTCCTCTATTCTTGATAACCAACCTTGCTGCAGCTGGCAGCTAATGGTTGCAACCCCCAGCTGTGAGTTTTGTCTGGCTGGTTATCAAAAACAAGGAGGAACCCACGCCATTTTTTTAAAATTACCATACTGTATTTATTTAAAGCGCAGGAATAGCAGATGAATACTCCCATCCATCGCTCCTGCTGTCACTGTTATTAGCAGCAGCAGGGGTGGGCTGATGAGAGTAATAGTCCCATCAGCCGACACCTGCTATCTCTTTTATTACTTAAATTTAACTCTCATCATTCTCCCCTGCTCGCGTCGATTGCTGGCAGAGCAGGGAAGAATGAGGAGAGCCTTGTTCAGCACCTGGCACTAGGGAAAAGTGCTTACTGTAACGCTTCTTCTCCGGCGCCGATGCGTGTCACTTGGATGACATCCATGTTTCGATGGAATCACACTGACATGTGAACAGACCCATGCACTTGAATAGGCAAATAGAGCTCCGTTCCTCCTGAGTCTCTCCACATGGATAAGTAGCACTGTGCAGCCACATATGGGGTATTGCCACATTCAGTAGAAATTGTGGAACACATTTTGTTGCCATTTTTACCAACTTCTTGTGTGAAAATGTAAAATCTTTGTATAAAACCAAATTTTGGTGGTAAAAATGTAGTTATTTTGTCCTCACTGCCCAATAGTATAAAATTCTGTGACACACCCATGGTGTCAATATGATCACTGCACCCCTAAATGAATTCAATAAGAGGTGTAGTTCTTAAAATGGGGTCACGTATTGGGTTCTGCTGTATTTGCACCTCATGGGCTCTCCCTGTGTGTCATGGCACCTGCAAACCATAACATTAAAATCTGGTGCTCCTTCCCTTCTGAGCTCTGCCATGCACCCAAACAGTGCTTTATCCCCACATATGTGGAATCACCATACTCAGGACAAATTGCAGAATAATTTTTGGTGTCCAATTTCTTCTGCTAACCGTGGAAAAACAAAAAAATGGGGACAAACAGATCATTTTTGTGAAAAAAAAATGATTTTTTTTATTTTTACGACTCTACGCTATAACTTCTGTGAAGCACTTTGGGGATAAAAGTGCTCACCACACATCTAGTTAAGTTCCTTAGGTGGTCTAGTTTCCAAAATAGTGTCACTTCTGGTGGGTTTCCACTGTTTAGGCACATCAAGGGCTCTCCAAACGCGACATGGCATCTGATCTTGATTCCAGCAATATTGTGTTGAAAAACTAAAATGGCATTCCTTCCCTTCTGAGTTATGCCATGCGCCCAAACAGTGGTTTACCCCCACATATGTGGTATCAGCATACTCAGGACAAATTATCGGGAACTTTTGGGGTTCAATTTCTCCTGATACCCTTAGGAAAATAAAAAATTGGGGTAAAAATAATTTTTGTGAAAAAAATATGTTTTTTTATTTTTATGGCTCTGCATTACAAACTTCTGTGAAGCACTTGGGGGTTCAAAGTGCTCACCACACATCTAGATAAGTTTCTAAGGGGTTTAGTTTCCAAAATGGGGTCACTTGTGCAGGTTTTCACTGTTTATGCACATCAGGAGCTCTCCAAACACAACATGGTGTCCGATCTCAATTTCAGCCAATTTTGCATTGAAAAGTCAAATGGCGCTCCTTCCTTTCCAAGCTCTGACATGCGCCCAAACAGTAGTTTACCTGCAACTATTGAGTATCATCGTACTCAGATCAAATTGCACAACACGTTTTGCAATCCAATTTCTCCTGTTACCCTTGGTAAAATAAAAAAAATGTGGTCGGAATTAATTTTTTTGTGAAAAAAATTTAAATGTTCATTTTTTAAACATTCAAAAAATTCCTGTGAAGCACCTGAAGGGTTAATAAACATTTTGAATGTGGTTTTGAGCACTGTGAGGGGTGCAGTTTTTAGAATGGTGTCACTTTGGGGTATTTTCTATCATATAGACCACTCAAAGTGACTTCAAATGTGAGGAGGTCCCTAAAAAAATGGTGTTGTAAAAATGAGAAATTGCTGTTTAAATTTTAACCCTTATAGCTTCCTAACAAAAAAATTTGGTTTTAAAATTGTGCTGAATTAAATTAGACGTGTGGATAATGTTACTTATTAAGTATTTTGTGACATATCTCTTTGATTTAAGGGCATGAAAAGTCAAAATTGGAAAATTGCGAAATTTTAAATTTTTTTGCCAAATTAGTTTTTTTCACAAATTATTATTATTATACATTTTTATAGCCCCATTAATTCCATGGCGCTTTACATGTGAAATACGGGGCAAATATAGTCAAATACATTAAACATGAGCAAAAAACAAGGCACACGGGTACATAAGGAAGGAGGACCCTGCCCGCAAGGGCTCACAGTCTGCAGGGGACGGGTGATGATACACTAGGAGAGGATAGAGCTGGTTGTGCGGTGGTTCAGTAGGTTCAGGATCACTGAAGGCTGTAGGCTTATCAGAAGAGGTGAGTCTTCAGGTTCTTTTTGAAGGTTTCTATGGTAGGGGAGAGTCTGATATGTTGGGGTAGAGAGTTCCAGAGTATGGGGGAAGCACAGGAGAAGTCTTGGATGCGGTTGTGGGAAGAAGAGATGAGAGGGGAGTAGAGAAGGAGGTCTTGAGAGGATCGGCGGTGGCGTGTTGGTAGGTACCGGGAGATCATGTCACAGATGTATGGAGGAGATAGGGCGATAGGAAGCCAGTGAAGGGCTTGGCATAGGGGACAGGCTGGAGAATAGCTGGGAGACAGGTAGATTAGTCAGGCAGCAGAGTGTAGGATGGATTGGAGTGGTGCCAGAGTGCTAGAGGGGAGTCCAGAGAGTAGGAGGTTGCAGTAGTCGATGCGAGAGATGATAAGGGCATGCACTAGTGTTTTTGCGGTGTCGCGGTCAAGGAATGCGCGGATCCGGGAAATGTTTTTGAGTTTGAGGCGGCAGGAGGAGGCAAGGGCTTGGATATGTGGCTTGAAAGAGAGGGCAGAGTCAAGGATCACCCCGAGGAACTGGGCTTGTGGGACTGGGGAAAGTGAGCAGCCATTGACATTGATGGATAGGTCTGGTGGAGGGGTAGAGTGAGATGGGGGAAAGATGATGAATTCTGTTTTGTCCATGTTCAGTTGTAGAAAGCGAGCAGAAAAAAAAAGCTGAAATAGCAGACGGACAGTGCGGGATTTTGGTAAGTAAGGAGGTGAGGTCAGGTCCGGATAGGTAGATCTGCGTGTCATCGGCATAGAAATGGTACTGAATACCATGGGATTCTGTGAGCTGTCCCAGATCGAAGGTGTAGATGGAGAAGAGTAGGGGTCTTAGAACAGAGCCTTGAGGAACACCGACTGACAAGGGGCGAGGTGAGGAGGTGGTGTGGGGGAGGTAGACACTGAATGTCCGGTCTGTCAGATATGACGAGATCCAGGAAAGGGCCAAGTCTGTGATGCCAAGAGATAAGATAATTGAAAGTAATATCAAATAAATTTTACAACTAGCATAAAGTGCAATATGTCACGAAAAAACTGTCATAATCACCAGGATCCATTGAAGCATTACAGAGTTATTACCTCATAAAGGGACAGTGGTCAGAATTGTAAAAATTGGCTTGGTCATTAACATGCAAACCACCCTTGGGGGTAAAAGGGTTAAACACATCAGGAGCTTTCCAATTGTGACACAGCATCCACTAATTATTCCACCAAATTTTGCTTTCAAAAATTAAAATGACGCTCCTCCTCTTCCGAGCCGTGCCATGCTCCCAAACAGTGGTTTTCCCTCACATATGGGGTATCGGCTTACTTATGAGAAATTGCAAAACAAATCATACAGTGCGATTTTAAATTTGATTTTTTTAATTTTAATGACAGATAGGGTTAGCGATTGCACTAAATAAAATAAATAATAAAGTGCAATCAAGATCCACTGTGCAGAGATGTAAAATTGCTGCTAGTGAGCAAACCCTAGAGATGGCTTCGCTGGCTTCTTGTGCCCCTACTGCGGATAGATCTGCAGCTGAAGTCGCCTGGCGTGGTTAACGTGTCCTCCCGCTGCTGGATGTACTGCTGGAGAAGCTGCTCATCTGCCATTCCTAGCCAGACCCTGGCGATTATATACTGTTAGGGTTGGCAAATTGCACTAAATAAAATAATAAAATGAAATTGTAACCCGGGGTCCGCTGTGAAGAGATGTTAAACTGCTGCTAGTGGGCAATGACGGAACACACAGTGAGCGATTGCTAATACACACTGAGTTTATGCCAGTGTGAGCAGGATGCTGAGTTCCAAGCTCAGTTACTCCGCAGGAAAGAAACAGTACAAATGAGTACTAAGAGCTATGTCCTGTTAAACGCTGCAGGACCAGCACATAAACTGAAGTCGCATTGCAACTGAACCATGTCAATCGCACACAGGAACAATACAGATGCTGAGTATAAAACCCCGACTAAGGGTTGAGCTTGCTCTGACACTCTAATTTGCTAACCACACACATGTAGGTAAGAGATGCTGAGCCAAACAGCTAATTTCCCCCACTGAAACTAGCTGCCTGCCTACATGTACAGTCCCAAAGCTAGGCAGACATACAACACATGCAGAGAGAGTGGTAGAGTCCTCACTCACATAGCCACACAAAAATGATACTAGCGCACCCTAGTGCACCGCTGGGGGTCTTTTATAGCTTTGGCTCCACCCCAAACACTCACACCCAGTCAACCCGAGGCGTCATCCATGGGCCAATCCAGTGCTGCCACATAATCAGGGCAGCAAACGTCCAACCACCAATGAAAAGCTGTTTCCAAACAAGGAGAGCTTTTCCAGTGAGAGTTGGAGGAACAGTAGTAGACGTTTTTGCAAAAAACTTTATGATATTTAATGAATCAAAACATTACATGTAGAGACAAAACATTCACCCCTCACTCCCCCGAAATGCGTAGTTTTAGGGGGGTTAGGGGTGAATTTTTTGTCTCTATATGTAACATTTTGATTCATTAAATATCATGAAGTATTTTGCAAAAACGTCTACTACTGTTCCTCCAACACTCGCTGGAAAACTCTCCTTGCTTTGATACAGCTGTGCTTATTTTGGACTGAACTACATCCATGCTGGATTGTCTTACATGGCCGTCACAGTGGTGAGCTGAAATGTAATAATTTTTTTCCACCAATGAAAAGCCGCCACATCACAGGCATGCTCAAGAGGTGATTTCTGGACTAAGACTCCAGAACGTCAAATCGCAGGTGCCTATCGCTGTTAATCATAGACTTTCCTGGAGAGCCAGCAGCAACCAAACGAATACCTTGAGCCTGAGCAAGATGCTGGGACCACCGTCTATGCTGTGTGGCACCGGCAGTGGCCGAGCCATAATGAGAGACCGCAGAGGCAAATAAGGCTTGGGATCTATCTCAATCAGCAGGAGAACCCCGTCGCCTAACATTACTCCCCCACTTGTGTCCTCTCCCCGGCAACCTTCGCCACACTTGAAGGCTGCAATAAGCTGCCAGGTCCTATCTTCCAGTCCATGACCCTTCCACTCATCCAATAATTTTTTTTTTCCATGTACCACCTTGGAACCAACTATAGCGTTGACCTCAAAATCGACCGAGGACGTCTCCAAACTCCCAGCAGGAGTCCTATCAATTCGGGACAAAATCTTAGGTTATAAAAGGGATACATGAAAGGTGTCTGTGATTTTCAAATGCGGAGGAAGGCTGAGGCGATAGACTACAGGATTCACTTGCTCGAGTACCTTAAGTGGACCTAGATAGCAAGGAGCAAATTTGGTGGACTCTGCACGCAGCATAATTGTCTGATTTAGAAGCATACAATTTAAAAGTTTGAAAATTGCTAAATTTTTGGCAAATTTCTGTTTTTTTCACAAATAAACTAAAGTCAGATTACATTTTTTTACCACAATCATGAAGCATTGTATGTCACAAAAAACATTCTCAGAATTGTTGGAATCCATTACAGAGTTATTACCTCATAAATTGACACTGATCAGAAATTGTAAAATTTGGTCTGGTCATGAAGGTGCAAACATGCTTGGGGGGGGGAGTAAAGGGGTTAAAAATACAGACACCGCTGGATCTTAGGCCAGAGTCCAAAGTGTCTCCATTTCCTGCAATATACAAAATCTTCTGTTTGGGATTCCATCTAAATCACGTATTTCAGAGATTTACACAGAAAAGTCGGTGTAAGTGCTCAGCGTAGCGCACAGGATAACTGTAAGCCAAGGACTCCTGTGATGTTTGGGAAGCAAAATAAAGAAATCAACAACAGGTGAAAAATTGATTTTATTTATTTTTAATGTCATTCATTGTGCTGTATAAGTGAGTAGACGGCTTCATTATTCAGGTTGGTACAATAACAGCCATAATAGATTTTTACATTTTTTTTTGTTTGGCTGCTGTCAAACACAAAGAAAGGCTTGTTTTACAAAAAGAAAATGTTTGCATCACCATATTTTGTAAGGTATAAATAATATATATTTCTGCCACCATATTCATTTGGTGGCTTCTTTTTTGCGGAATGAGTTGAATTTTTTGTTGGTACCATTTTCGTGCAAAATAAGTTACTTCATCACTTTTTCTTCAGATTTGTGGAAGGCAAAATGAACAAGAACCAGCAAATTAGGATTTTTCATTTGTGTGGGTTTATGCCATTCACCAGGTAATAATGGTGAAAAAACACCTTTATTTTTCTGGTCAGCATCATTACCATGATACCACATTTATATCACTTTTTTGTTTTGCAGCTTTTGCATGTTAAAAGTAATATAATAAAGAAAAGTATTGTTTTTGCATCTCTGTATTCCGAGAGCTATTACTTTTGTATTTTTTCACTGAGTGAGCTGAGCTACTGCTTTTCAGCTATACCCTTTGTATTTACATTCCACTTCTTGATTGTTTCATTACACTATTTTTACAGTATGATAAAAAGCATAGATTTTTGCTATGTTTTTGTTTTTTTACGGTGTTTACTAAAGGGGTTAATTACCGTGACAATTTTATAGATCAATTCATTCCGTATGCAGTAATGCCAAATACCTGTACTTTTTTTTACATAAATATAACTATTTATGGTATATTTTATTCCTCTGATCATGGGTATAATGCATTGCCAGCTGTTGGTGCCACGCTAACAGAACCCCTTTTAGACCATGTTCCTGGCATGGTCTAACAGGCAAGGCAACCATAGCTGATAGATTAGGAGGTGATTTTTGACTTTTTGCTGTCATGGCAATCATTGGGTCCCCGCGATTGCATTGTGTGGGTGCCAATTGGGTGGGAGAGGGAGCCCCCTTTCATTCCTAACCTTCTAAATGATGGGATAGCCATTGACCATAGCATTTAGCACAGCCGTGGCTGTGTGTGCACTCCTATGGTAGATGACAGGCCCATCAAATCTTTAACATGAAGGTTTTATTGTTTGTTCCATATGGAAAATGTGCTGACAGGTTCTCTTTAAAGTTACATACATTTGATAAAGTTTTTCTTTACACTTTAGAAACTCTTTCAATCTTTTGGCAATAATGAATCATTAGAAGTTTTGCTCTTTAGGGATTTAGAACACAAGAGACTCTTGAAAGTGAAGAAAACGTTTTTCCTGGAGTTTGCTTTCCACAGTCAATGTCCTTCATGGCTCTTATATATATTAAGGTGGATTTTTGGGTCCCATCACCTCACAGAGGAACAGACATTGGAAAGGAGCTGTGTAACATTGGAAATCAGGTTGATTACTCTGTTTTTTTCATTCATTATTCCCAAGATTTTTTTCAAGGAAACAGGAGCAAAATTACTGCATTTTCATTAAGAGAGAATTGATGATACCGGAAAATGGGAACATCTGATGTAAGATTATATTTATTGTGTAAATTCTCAGGTCTTTATTTTATCATCATTTCTATTTATATGTGTTATTTTTGGTGACTTTGCATTTCCAGAGCACAAAGCAGTCGATTAAGGTACAGAAAGGGGATGTGGTGGAGCAGCTGATGAGTAGATGGTGGGAAAGTTAGAAGAGGCCGTATAAAATCTAACGAGCTTCGGTGGGGAAGAGGCAGCAGATTTGATATTTATAATGGAGATTCTAGAAGGGAGGTAGTGAACGATCTATATAGTAGGAGATGGAGGAGCAGGAGGAAAGGTCAGATGAGAGCAGACAGAAAGATGACGATTACTTGGTCACAGGCTCCATTAGACGAGCATGTGTTAGGTCAACTGAGACAAACATTTCATATACTATCAGTTCTGTAGAGGTTTTTATGTGAAAATGATCTTATATTGTTCATTGGACTTGTGTTTCTCCACTACAGGTCCAGTTTGAAGGATTTCTTGTTAGTGCACATATGATATAGTTTTTTTTCAAGGCATTAGGAATGATCCCAGATGTGAAAATAGTCCTGCCTGGCTGCCCGATGCCTCCTGATAGTTGGTGCATGCCTGTTCAACACCTCCTGATTTAATGGCTAGAATCAGCAGAACGTTACCTTTATAGTCGTCAGAGTGAGGAATGACTACAACATGGTAAACACTGATGGGAAAAACTGACAAATGGACAAAATAGTTCTGACTCTCAAGTTATAAACACTGATTATACACTGACCTTTTTTCTGCAAATGTGAAATCAGGGTCTTCTTAGATTAGTAATAATATGACAGTTTGGACGATAACAGGATCTCAGTCTGCGCTGCCGTAATAAAGAATCTTTAGGACGAAGATGAGTTGAGTTTTTATTCCCGCATCGCATTTCTATGTCGGACGAACGTCTTTTGTAATTCGAAATACCAAGTGTTCCAATAGTTTTTTTCACTTGAAAAAGACGCTCATCTGGCATCGAAACACGTTGTGGAAATAAAAACCGCTCAAGTCATCTTGGTCCTGAATATTCTTTATTACAGACTGATATCGTGTTATCATCCAAATTTGATGACTCTCCTGGAGGAGAACATCCCCCCCCAGCCATGAGGCGGCAGCAGCTGATATCCTCAGGTGTCCTTAGGATTTGCACCTGCACACCACCAGCTCAGGGGACCTTCTTCCTTCTACTTTCCTTTGCAACCAAAAGGGCATCACCTGATGGTCTTGTGCGCTTTTGTTTCCTACAGTTTTTCTGCCTTGAGACCTAGTGAACCGCTCACGCCAGGTAACTCCGGTCCAGCCGTCAGTGTCACACTCTGGTATAATAACACTGCAGAATGAACTAAGCTAGCTACCATTCTTCTCCCATGTCAGGACTTGTTCACAAGCTGTGCTTTTGCTGCATTTTTTTTTAATTATGTATTTGCTGCAGAATAAAAATCAGTGTTTTAGAGAACCAACAAAATGAATGAGATTTATGTAATCTCATGCACACGCTGCTTATCTTATGAACCATTAAAGCATTATTTTCTTTTCTTACAGGCTAATTAATTTTGAATTTTTGCAGCATTTTCATTCATTTAAATGAATGGGATAATAAGAATGTATCAGAAAGGCGCAGATTTTCTGACACATTTTTCTTGCCAACACTCAGATACGCAACATGTGCACATACCTGTAAAGTGTAGGAAGAGGATCTGACCAATGTTTGATGGTCCAGGGGGCTCAGACGAGTATAGCACAAAAAGCTATGCCATTCCACGCTCTCCTAACCCTTCCTTACAGGGTCACTTTCTAATTTTTACTTTCATTTTTTCCTCCTCTTCCAACACCCATACTTTTTTACACATCCACAAAGCAGTATGATGACTTGTTTTTAGCTGGACAAGTTGTCATTTTTAATGCTATCATATATTTTATCATTCAGTGAACTGAAAAATAGGAAACAAATCCCAAGTGCTGACAAATTACACAAAAATATGCAATTCTGCAATAGTGTTTGGGGTTTAGTTTATACATCCTTTATTATGCAGTAAAAATGACCTGGCTACACGAGTCTCTAGGTCAGTTCAATTACAATGATACCAAACATGTGTGTTCTTTTCTATTTAAATTCTGGAAACATTTCAGAAATTTGCAAAAAACATTTTTTTGTTTACGACGAGATAATTCATTGTTAGGGCTAGCGGAACGCACCAAATAATTAGGAAGATGGTATAAGGTGCATTCACAGCCCGGGGTCCACCGTGCAGAGATGGAACCTGCTGCTGAGTAATGATGGACTATATGGCGGTATAATGTGGATACCCACATGGGTTAGCTTCACCCAGTATGAAGGAAGCGAACCCTGTTGCGTCACACGGCCGTGGTACCGCACCAAGAGAGTCACAGAACTCTGTCCCAAGACTCAGGGAAAGACTTCCTCTTGACCTCTTGTGCTCGACACCACTACTGGGGTGTCAGAGTAAACAGAAACAATAATTAAATGCACAAGAGTGGGTGCAGTGCCGCTCTGGCGGCCACTAACCACCCAGACTTGGGTCTGGAAAGCGCTCTATTAGCGCACGGCACCGCACTGGCGGTAACTGCAATCAGACGCTGTATCGTGTGTTAGGTGCAGGTAGCACTGTCGGGCGCTAGATAGCAAGCATCCACCATACGCAAGCAGTCAACAACACTAGGAAGGGGATGATTAAGGAGCGACTTTTACACATCTACACACACACGTTTTCAAGTACACACTAGCGCACGGCCGAGCGGCCATGCAAACCTTTGATAGCAGCAGTGCTGCGTGACCTTCCAGATGGTCCGATAGGAGCCACAACAGGACCTGAGCATGTGACCCCCAACCTCCAATGGGAGGTCATCCTGTGGGCATGCTCAGTATGGGAAAAGCAGGACTTAGTCCCAGAAAGACCTGCTCGCTGCTGATCAGTGCTGGCTACAAAGGTAGAGCCTGGAAGGGCAGCAGTAACCAGTTGAACAGTATCAGCTTGAACCAGTTGCTGGGACCAATGTCTCGGCTGAGCAGGCTCCACTGCGGCTGGAGAAGAATGGGAGACCGCAGCCGAGATGGTTTGAGGTTCCCCCTGTGCAGAGGCAGGAACTCGACACCTAACATTCATGACAACATTTGAATTTTTCCTTCATTGGAGATATATTAACCCTTATTTTTGGCATGATGAGCAGCCTGTTTTATTGAAGCCTTTTTTGAGGTTGATATAACTTTTTGATCTCCTCATATTGCATTTTTAGTGGTGTTGCAGCAACCAGAAAAGCGAAAAACAAAAACACAATTCTAGAATTTATTTTTTATCTTTATTTCCTTCACAGATTGCGTTAACTAAATTGTTATTTTGATAAATTGGACTTTTCCAGATGCAACGATTAAAATAAAGAAACTGGAGAGACAGAAAAGTGCGGAATAGGGTCTTATCTGATGACAATAGGGTATGGAACGTTAGGGGATACGCTCGCCTGCTCCTTGTTTGATCACACTTTGCATCTTCGGCAGTGAGGATTCTGAATCACCGCATTCCTCTCTGGATTGCTACAGATGCAGCGATGCCACATGTTTATTATTTAAACTTTTATACCTATTTTTAAATGGTGGAAAAGTACGGGGGTCATTTTTTGATAATCTATACATTTGTTAAAGAATATCTTTTACTTTAATCTGTATTCCCCTAAAGGGAATCTAACATGCGCTTATCTGATCACTGATCCTATATATTGCAATACCGCAGTCTTCACAGGAATATCGTAATGGGGGAAGAGAAGCAATGGTGGCGTGTAGTGATGAGCGAGTATACTCATTGTTTGGATTTTCCCGAGCACGCTCGGGTGATCGCCGAGTATTTGTGACTGCTTGGAGATTTAGTTCTTGTTGACGCAGCTGCATGATGTACGGCTACTAGCCAGCCTGAGTACCTGTGGGGGTTTCCTGTTTGCTAAGGTATCCCTACATGTAATCAAGCTGTCTAGCAGCCGTAAATCATGCAGCTGCATCAACAAAAACTAAATCTCCGAGCACACCAAAATACTCGGACACCACCCGAGCATGCTCAGGAAAACCCGAGCAACAAGTACACACGCTTATCACTAGTGGTGTGGTATAGCGAACCCGACATATATTGTAATTCTTTGGAAAGGCAGTAAAGAGGGGTAGGCTGTGTTGAGTTTGAGATACCAATTCATCAAGTCAATATGACTGCTTCACCTTAGTCGTCCACTGGGTGTTCGAAGGGCATTTTTGTTATTTACAGAGGGAGGATATGAGAAGTTTTGCTCCAGCAGGTAAGTCTGAAACTAACTGATTCATTTGTTTATTTGATTGGATTCTGTCAGACCACAATAAGTGTATTAACTAATCGTTTATCCTTTTAGGGGATATTGTCCTTATAAAATTGCACAATTAGTGTTCAAATCGTTTTGTAGAAACTGAAGTTCAATCAAAGATGGTGACAGGATCTGGGAATGTTTAGCTTACAAATAAGGATAAGAAGAGACTTAATATCTGTCTACAAATATCTGAAGGGCTGTCACAGTGTAGCGGGATCATCATTATTCTTATTTGCACATGGAAACACGAGAAGCAATGGGATGTAACTGAAATGGAGAAGATACAGATTAGATATTATAGAAAAAAATTTTGACAGTGGGGGCGATCAATGGATGGAACAGGCAGCTACGAGAGGTGGTGAGGTCACCTTCAATGTAAGTCTTCAAACAGAGGCTGGACAGACTAAGATGGTTTAGGGAATCCTGCATTCAGCAGGGGGTTGGACACAATAACCTCAGAGGTCCTAAGTCTAACAATCTATGATTCTATGATTCCATGACAAATAGGGTGGCCGTAGCCAAAACTCTCAGTACGCCATCATACCAACTGGTCTTGCATGCTTCATTTTCTGCAGAATGGAGGCAGCGATTAGAACACTAAAGGTGTGATTTTTATAGGGGCTACGTACTTAGTTAATATTATTAATGTGGTAATTTTTCGCTCACAGACTCCCTTAAAGGTCTTGTTCACACATTGCATTTTTTTGCCATTTTTTTTTGCCATTTTTTTTTGCTCTCTTAGCTGTTGAACAAAGCAGCATTTTACACTATGCTCCCAAGATGAGTCTTTGGTGAGGTTTTATGCTGCATATTTTAAAAAGATGGTAATAACCTATTTTACTTAATGGGTGCAGACAAAGTGACATATTAAAAACACACCAAAAACTCATCATGGAAATGTTCCCTACAGTTTCAGCATAGCTAATCAGATTTCTGAAATCTCATGCACACACTGCTTATTTTTTTCTTGCAAATTTGAACGTTCAATGTTATTTTTCAAATCTGCAGCTTGTCAGTTATTTCAGCGTTTTTACAGCTTTTTTCACCAATTCAAATGAAGGGAATAAGATACAAGTAAGGCCGGGGTCACACTAGTGAGTAATACGGGCGTATGAGAGGCGTAAAAACAACGCATTACACTATGACCAATGATTCTCTATGTGGCAGCTCCTATCTGCCGTATATTTCTCGGCTGTATTTTATGGGCTGAGAAAATCACAGCATACTGTATTGTCAGCGTATTCCTCCAAAAATCCGCCAATGAAAGACTATGGCGGCGAGAAAAATATGGATTACACACGGGCCATCAGTGTGACTTGCGAGAAATACGCAGCGGTGTTCTATAGAAAAGCCGGTAATTCAGTGCGGTGTACAGTAAAATCACACTGACAGGTTAGAATTGAATAGATAAAATAAATGTCTACACATACATATGCTGTATATATATATATATATATATATATATATATATATATATATATATATTTATATATTATATATATGTCAGTGAGACACACATATATACATATATTTATATTTCATACAGAGCTAGATAGCATAAAAGCCGATAATTCAATTACTGTTTTTTGCTATCTCCTTACCAAACCTGACAGGATATGAGACATGGTTACATACAGTAAACCATTGCATATCCATTATATTTTTACATATTCCTCACTACTAATGTTAGTAGTTTGTGTGTGCTAAATTTTGGAGCTCTAGGTGTAAAAATAAGGGGTTAAATCATGGAAAAAACTGTTGTGGGCTCCCGCACAATTTTCGCCGCCAGAGTGGTAAAGCCAGTGACTGAGGGCAGATATTAATAGCCTAGAGAGGGACCATGGATATTGCCCCCCTGGCTAAAAAATCTTCCCCCAGCCACCCCAGAAAAGGCACATCTGTAAGATGTGCCTACTCTGGCACTGTCAAAACAAACCTGACCACCCAAAAAAATTGCCAGAATCACAATTTTGCTTTTTTCTTTTTTTTGCCATTTCACCAGGCTTTCTTTTTTTCTGAACATTTTTTGGTAATGTTAATGACATTATTCAAAATTGCATTTCATCCAGCAAAAAATACAAGCTTTCCTATTATTATTTTATTGAACGTATAAAATAGTTATGGCTCTTCGAAAAGGGAAGGAAATAACAAAGAAACAAACAGAATGGAGTCACAGAATTAAAGTTATACAATATAGCACATGGCACATTGTAAACTAAACTGTCTTGACACAACGTTGTCTTTTGAGCCTAAACAGGAGATGACAACTAAAAAACTAGATGGGTATTTCCTGATGGAACTACATATAGTGCTTTGGAAATAACATTAATACTAGTCGAGCAGCTCAGGGCTGTTTAATTGTCCTTACTCTAGCCACATAGCAGGACAACACAGGATAACCATTCAAAAGATGGATGTGGCAAACTAGAATTAGTATCTTCCATTTTACCCTACTCTGTTGCTTGACTCAGGGATAATATGATGCCACATTATTTCCATCTCTGATTCAAGCAATGGAGCAGAGTAAAATGGAAGATACTTTCATTTGGAACCCAAGGTAGGGCAGCAATAGAGAAGAGTAAACAAAGAGCTATAAAACTACCAAAAAAGCATATTAAGCTACTATCTAATTTCACGAAGGTGGACAACAAAATAACACAAATAAATAACATAACATCAAGTATTGTCAACTTCTTGTGAATATTGCAGAAGAACTTGCAATCTGTAAACGCTTTGACTAGAGAATTGTTTGACCACCTTTCAGAATTCTCAAGAACTAAGTTCAAGTGGAATCTAACAGTGATGATGCTGGGGGACTTGAGAAGTTTGTGGCAAGTTCATTTGGAGTTTGGAGTGAAAGCTTTTTTTATGCTGTTGGGTAATTAGTAGTGTTGAGCATTCCGATACCGCAAGTATCGGGTATCGGCCGATACTTACGGTATCGGAATTCCGATACCGAGTTCCGATACTTTTGTGATATCGGAAATCAGAATCGGAAGTTCCCAGTGTATGGTTCCCAGGGTCTGGAGGAGAGGAGACTCTCCTTCAGGCCCTGGGATCATGTAAAAAATAAAGAATTAAAATAAAAAATATGGATATACTCACCCCTCCGGCGGCCCCTGGACCTTACCGATGTAACCGGAAGCCTCCGTTCCTAAGAATGAGGAGTTTAGGACCTGCGATCACGTCGCGGCTTGTGATTGGTCGCATGAGCGGTCACATGAGCGGTCACGCGACCAATCACAAGCCGCGACGTCATCGAAGGTCCTAAACTCCTCATTCTTAGGAACGGAGGCTGCCGGTTACATCGGTAAGGTCCAGGGGCCGCCGGAGGGGTGAGTATATCCATATTTTTTATTTGAATTCTTTATTTTTTACATGAATATGGATTCCAGGGCCTGAAGGAGAGTTTCCTCTCCTTCAGACCCTGGGAGCCATCCAGGATACCTTCCGATACTTGAGTCCCATTGACTTGTATTGGTATCGGGTATCGGTATCGGCGATATCCGATATTTTTTGGGTATCAGCCGATACTATCCGATACCGATACTTTCAAGTATCAGAAGGTATCGCTCAACACTAGTAATTAGCAGTATGCTTATGACCTGTGAGATGTTCAGTTTGATGGAGACGTTCAGGATGTCGCTTGAGGTTCTTGAGTTCCTTGAGGCAATTAGCCAGTGTAGAGGTACCAAAGGGAAACATCCAGAGATGCTGGAATTGTTTTTGTTTTAGAAATAATGAGAATGGCTTGAGGATTGTGTGCTTGTTCCAATAAACCAATGATTTCATTTATGTATTTCCTACTTTTTGTTTAGGTGAACAATCTGACTGTGAATGCAGAATTTTTTCTATTAGGATTTCAAAATGGCCAACGTTCAACTATTTTATTGTTCTGTCTTCTTCTGGTTGTATATTGTGGGACAATATGTGGGAATCTCCTTATCATCACCCTAGTGTCCATCAGCAAGAACCTCCACACTCCAATGTACTTCTTCATCTCACAACTGTCCATCAGCGACATCTTGTTGGCCTCAGATATTGTCCCTGACACACTACATATCCTACTAAACAATGGGGGAACCACCACTTTTACTGGTTGTATCAGTCAGTTTTATTTTTTTTGTGTATGTGAAATATTTGAATGTTTCCTCCTCACGGTGATGTCCTACGACAGATATGTGGCCATCTGTAATCCTCTCCGTTACACGTCTACCATGACAAGTGACCGCTGTGTGATATTGGCCGCTATGTGTTGGGTGTTCAGTTTTTCTATTACATTGATGTACTGTATAACAATATCGATGCTGGAATTTTGTGGACCAAATATTATTGACCATTTCTTTTGCGATTTTGTTCCTTTATTAGAAAATTCTTGCTCTGCTACATACACTATTGAGTTGGAGGTCTTTATAATGTGTTTCCCAATACTGTTCATCCCTCTCACAGTGATTTTTATCTCTTATATTAATATTATTGTCACCATCTTGAGGTTTCAATCAAATGTAAGTAGAAAAAAGGCTTTCTCCACCTGTAGCGCCCATCTTTTTGTAGTATCCATATTCTTTAGTACTCTACTGAGTGTTTATCTCTTCCCTAAAGGAGAACAGACACTGAACATTAGTAAAATCTTATCACTGCTTTATACTGTTTTAACACCATTGATAAATCCCATAATATACAGTTTGAGAAATAAAGACATAAAAAAATCTGTACAGGAAATAATCAGATTTGTACTTGGTGATAATTATATATTATCCTCAAGATGAAATGAATTGTTCTGGGCTGTCAGATCAAATGGATTTTTTTTCCTAATTTTTTACTACTTATCATGCAACACTCTCGTTGCTAGTTTTTTTTTTTTTCTTAACATTTTGGTCCTCTGGTATCCAGGAAAAGTTTCCTAAACGCTGTCTTTCTCAGGTGGATTGGCCAAAAAATCAGTAGATTTGGTTTTCAGTACCATCTCTATGCTGATGACAACCAATTATACACTTATTCTCCTGATATCACACCTGCCGTTTTTGAAAACACCAGTGATTGTCTTACCGCTGTCTGCAGCATCATGTCCTCCCTCTATCTGAAACTGAACCTGTCAAAAACTGAACTCCTTGTGTTTTCTCCCTCTACTAACCTACCTTTGCCTGACATTGCCATCTCCGTGTGTGGCTCCACCATTACTCCACAGAAACATGCCCGCTGTCTTGGGGTCATACTTGATTCCAAGCTTTCATTCACCCCCCACATCCGATCACTGGCTTACTTTTGTTATCTGCACCTCAAAAACATTTCTACAATTGAACCTTTTCTTACTTTTGACTTTGCAAAAACTCTGTTCTCTCTTATTCATTCTCGTCTGGACTATTGTATCTCTCTACTAATCGGCCTCCCTCTTACCAAACTCTCCCTCTCCAATCTGTCCTGAATGCTGCAGCCAGGATCATATTCCTCACAAAATATTATACCCATGCCTCTACCTTGTGCCAGTCATTACACAGGTTGCCCGTCCACTCCAGAATCCAGTACAAACTTATTACCCTCATCCACAAAGCACTCCATAGCTCAGCACCACCCTACATCTCCTCTCTCATCTTAAACTACCACCCTACCCATGCTCTCCATTATGCTAATGACCTGAGGTTAACATCCTCAATAATCAGAACCTTTCACTCCCGTCTCCAAGACTTTTCACGTGCTGCATCAATTCTTTGGAATGCACTACCTAGGTTAATACGATTAATCTCCAATCCCAGTTTTAAGCGAGCCGTAAAAACGCATTTGTTCAGACTGGCCTACCGCCTCAACACATTAATCTAACTATCCCTGTGTTGCCCATTCAAAATTTTTACCATAACCAGGTTCCTCGTATCATGTTTTCACATGCTGTTATGGCTGGTGGAACGTAGCAAATAATATAAAAGTTAGTAATAAGGTGTATTTGCAGTGCGGGGTCCACTGTGCAGAGAGGTTACCTGCTGTATGATAATAGCAGACACTATATGGTGGTATAATAGATGAACACACGTGGGTTCAACATCACCCGGTATTAAAAAGGTGAACAGTGTTGCTTCACAGAGTCACAATATCACAGAATATAAATTAAGTAGCCTGATAAGCTTCACAGAGCTCGGCAGAGTTTGTGCAAGTGTATGTTCACAGGACTCAGCCCCAAGGACGTGGGGTTAGAGTCCCTATAGACCCACTAAGCGCACGGCGTCACATCTGTGATGCCAGGACAAACTAAAGTAAAGATTTTGCACACTGAGTACATGCAGTGTCACGCTGGCAAGCGCCGCTAACCACCAGAACTAGGAAGAGAAGACGCACTAACTGCGCACGACATTGCACTGGCGAATGCCACTATTTTGACACTGATGATCATGCACAGTGTTGGTATGCACTGACTGGCGCTATACCTTCTCCAAACACCCAGTCTCAGACAACAATACTTGGGAGGGGGATCATTAGGAGCTTTCACCAGTATTATACACGCAAACACACACCATGATTTCTGAATATACTAGCGCATGGCCGAGCCTGCCCTGTCCCAAAGTCACACGCACCCCAATAACTCTTTGAGCAGATGTCCTGGATGACCACATGAAACCAAAGTTCCTGTTACTACTCAACAGTTACTCCCATACTGTTTGCCTATGCATTGAATGTAAGGTCTGCCCTGCCCCAAAGTTACACACTCCCCAATAACCCTTTGCACAGATGTCCTTGATGGCCACATGAAACCAAAACTCCCATTATTACTCATTTGGTACTCTGATATTGTTTGCCCATGACGTGAATGCAAGGCGTGCTCCAAATGTGGATGCTCCCCAATAATCCATTGAACAGACATCCTGGATGGCCCCCTGAAACCAAAGTTTCCGTTATTACTAATTTGGTACTCCCATACTGTTTGACTATGAAGTGAATGCAGTGTTGAGGCTCAAGAACCTGCATTGGAGCATTGCAGTGTTGAGGCTGAAGACACGGCAGAGCATTGCAGTGTTGAGGCTGGAAACAAGGCAGTCGAGCATTGCAGTGTTTAGGCTGAAGAACCTGCAGTGGAGAATTTCAGTGTTGAGGATGAAGAAATGGCAGTGGAGGATGGCAATGTTGAGCCTGAAGAACCTGCAATGGACAGTTGCAGTGTTGAGGCTGAAGACACGATAGTGGAACATTTGCAGTGTTGAGGCTGAACATCCAAGAGTGGAGCATTACAGTGTTGAGCCTGTAGAACCTGCATTGGAGAATTGCAGTGTTGAGAATGAAGACCCAGCAGTAGAGAATTGCATTGTTGAGGCTGAAGAACCTTCAATGGAGAATTTCAGTGTTGAGGCTGAAGAAACAGCAGTGGAGAATTGCAGTGTTGAGGCTGAAGAACCTGCATTAGTGAAATGCAGTGGTGAGTCTGAAGAACCTGCAGTGGACAATTGCAGTGTTGAGGCTGAAGACACGACAGTGGAACATTGCAGTGTTGAGGCTGAACACCTAACAGTGGAGCATTTCAGTGTTGAGCCTGAAGAACCTGCATTGCAGAATTGCAGTGTTGAGGATGAAGACCCGGCAGTGGAGAATGTCAGCGTTGGTTCTGTAAAACCTGCAGTGGAGAATTAGTTTTGAGGCTGAAGAAACTGCAGTGGAGAATTGTATTGGTGAGCCTGAAGAACCTGCAGTGGACAATTGCAGTGTTGAGGCTGAAGACATGGCAGTTAAGCATTGCAGTGTTGAGGCTGAAGAACCTGCTTTGGAGAATGGCAGTGTTGAAGATGAAGACCTGGCAGAGGAGAATTGCATTTGTTGAGGCTGAATAACCTTCAGAGGAGAATGTCAGTGTTCAGGCTAAAGACCCGACAGTGAAGAATTGCATTGTTGAAGCTGACCAACCCCTACAGTTCCCATTACTAGGAAGTCGGTTTTCAATACTGTTTGCCTATGCAGTGAATGCAAGGCCTGCCCCAAATTTGGATGCATCCCAATACCCCTTAGAAGAGACATAGAGAAGGGCCTCCTAAAAATCTGTTCCCATTACAAAGGAATGGGTCTCTTATACTTGTAATGCCCATGTAGTAGGTGTATGGGCTGACAAACATTTCTCCCTGGGGGATATACATCAACATACTGTATAAACATTTTGTTTACTGGCATCATAAACATCCTTTATAACACTAATGTGGGTTGTGTATCATGGACCATGGTCACCCTGGTGATCTAGTGGTCTGGATGATGAGGATGAGGAGAAGGAGGAGGAGGACAACAGCAAATAGCCAAAATCAGGAAGCATATACCCATGTGTGGGTAAGCAGAGGTGCATGGGAATAGACCTTCCAAAAAAAAGACACTTGATTTGAGTTTATGTTATGCTGCTATCATCCAGTGGTGAAAACAGGAACACATGGGCTACTTGCACAGTGAACAAGTCTGTAGGAACATGTTCACACACCACCAAGAAACTTGAAGAAACAAAAGAGCATAGTAAAACCAAAAATACTCAGTTTCAAAAAATGACAGTAATCTGCAAGTGCTAGTAAAAAGATGTAAAAAAACAGGGTATTTGGTTGATACTTTTTTGCTAAAATTTTATACTAAGCTGCTCCACCAAACGTCAAGGTATACCCATATAGAGCAGTCCTAACTGATGTATGCAATCCCTATCTGATGTATTTAAAAACCTGATCATTTGCATATTACCTGTGTGAACAGGGTTCAGAGAGGAAATGTCCATGTGGACACGCTGAGTGGAACAGATAGGGATTGCATACTTCAGTTAGGACTGCTCTATATGGGTTTACCTTGACGTTTGGTGGAGCAGCTTAGTATACATTTTTTGCAAAAAACGTATCAACCAAATACCCTGTTTTTTACATCTTTTTATTAGCACTTGCAGATTACTGTGATTTTTTGAAACTGAGTGTTTTTGGTTTTACTATGCTCTTTTGTGTCTTCATCTATCTGTAGAGAAGTCTTTCCCAATCTAGCCCTTGTTCATTTTTATAAAAGTCAGCCTGTCAGCATTTTCAGTTGACTGGCGGATGCGCTTATCTGTTATAATTCCACCAGAGGCACTAAAACCCCGCTAGCAGCAGGGCAGGCCAGGACCTCTAAGGCGTAGAGAGCAAGTTCATGCCACGTGTCCAGCTTGGATACCCAATGATTAAAAGGCACAGCAGAATCACAGATGATGTTTGTATGGTCAGCAAGATACTTCCTCAGCATCTTCCTAAACTTTGCACTCCTTGTGAGAGTACCCCTGGCCTCAGGGACAGTGCAATGGGAGGGTCTGAGAAAAAATGAAATCAAAAGTGATCAAAAAAGTTCTGGGGGACATAAACTGTCCCCCAGAAAACAAACCCTCATACACTTCTATAGAAAAAAAAATCAAAGTAGGAAAAAATTAAGATGTTCACATTTTACTATATGTTATTCATTAATTTTTGGCAGTTATTTTTGGCTTGAAAATGCTGCACTATACTTCTTAATAAACAATGACACAAATACATCAGTTGTCGTCTAATAATCTCTAAATTAGACCTTAAATACCAAACAATTAGGTCTATGATGATGTTTATAAACTCTGGAAAAGCAGGAACATACTTAGAGAGCTGATGCACCTCGGTATTTACTGGCAACAATATGGTCAGAGAAGGAATTACATTTCCATTAATTTAGGGAAAATTGGCGTAGTATCCAAAATATGAATTCTTAGGGATTTTTATATTCTTTAACCCTCTAATATCTGAAATTGTTTAACAAATGAAATGGTATTTTTAATATCCCGTAGCAGAAAGGAAAATCTTTGAGCTAAATCTACAATTCACTGGAAAAAAAGATATTTTTTTAGATTTTCACAATCTAATTGTAAAGCAGATCTGTTAAATTTACACCTCTTAACCAATTAATGGAAAGCGGTTAGTTTACGACACAATCACTTCTGGGGCTTCCAATTGTACTGGTCTCCTTTCGTTCTTGATGGCATAAACAGACAAATAGTAGAGCATGCCCACAGGTCAGGTAGTGCAGAGTTGCGAAGAAATTGAATAACAAATTATGGAGACCTTTTTCCTTTACTATCTTTTGGAAAAATGTAAAAAAAAAAAAGTATTTACTGAAATGAAATATTTTGAACTGCTTCCTGAGACGGCAATTTTTCATTTTTGTGCTTTTGCTTTGTCATCCTCTTATTTCTGAGAGTAACATATTTTATATTTTTCCATCAATGTTGCCATGTGAGGATGTATTTTTGTGCAACACAAGTTGTACTTTTGAATGTCGACATAAACTGTATCGTGTTGTACTGGAAAATAAGAAAACATTCCAATTGCGAAGAAAGTGCAAATCAGCAATTGTTTTTTGCATTGTAAGGTTTTCAGTCCAAAGTGAAAGGCACTTCGCAATATGATTCTGCACGTCGGTACAATGATATATTTTTTTATTTAGGTGGTGTAAAAATTGCTTGGAAAGTCTAAAAAAACAGCAGAGTTTTATTGATACTATTGGGTAGATGCAATGTTTTGTTTGCTTCTTGTTGCTTTTTTGTGGTGTTGTGGTGTTTGATTTTTGTTCTCTTTATGGTATTTATCAACTGTGTCAGTTTTATATTTTAATAGATCAGTAGAGCTACGACATACAATGGGGAAAATAAGTATTTGATAAACTGCCCATTTTGCAAGTTTTCCCACCTATAAAGAATGGAGAGGCCAGTAATTTTTAACATAGGTACACTTCAACTGTGTTCATTTTTACATAATTAATGTGCATTTCATTGCAAGAAATAAGCAGAGCTTAATATTTGGTGCAGAAAGCTCTGTTTGTAATTACACAGGTCAGACATTTCCTACTGTTCTTGACCAAGTTTGCTCACTCTGCAGGAGGGATTTCAGCCCACTTCTCCATACAGCTCTTCTCTAGATCTTTCCAATATTGGTGCTGTCGCTGGACAACATTGAGTTCAGCTCCCGCCAAAGATTTTCTGTTGGGTTCAGGTCTGGAGATTGGCTAGGTCACTCCATGACCTTGATATGCTTCTTACGGAGCCACTCCTTACTTGTCCTGGTTGTGTGTTTCGGATAATTATCATTGTCATGCTGGAAGACCCAGTCGCAACCCATTTTCTATGCCCTTACTGAGTTGAGGAGTTTGTTGAAATCTTTCCATACATGACCCCATCCATCCTCCCTTCAATATAATGCAGTCACTCTGTCCCCTTTGCAGTAAAACACTCTCAAAGTACAATGTTTTCCTCACATGCTTCATGGTTGGGACAGTTTTTTTCGGTTGTACTCATCCTTCTTCCTCCAAATATGATGAGTAAAGTTGATACCAAAAAGTTATATTTTGGTCTCATCTGACCACATGACCTTTTCCCATGCCTCCTTTGGATAATTCCGTTGAAACCTTCAAAAGGAATCTGAAGATCCACCTCTTCCGACAAGCCTACAACCTGCAGTGACGCTCGCTCCATCATGACACTGCACGGCCAGCTCCACGCTCACCTACTGTATCCCATCCCACTCATCCCATGCAAGTTGTTAGCCCTCGCAGGCAGGGTCCTCTATCCTCCAGTACCAGTTGGTGACTCATTTTAGTAAACATTATTGTACTTGTTTTTTGCTATGTAAACCTCTTTTCACATGTAAAGCGCCATGGAATAAATAATGCTATAATAATAAATAATAATAATAAATTCAAATGGGCCTGGACATGTGCTGGGGTGGGCAAGAAGACCTTGTGTGCCCTGCAAAATTGTAATTGATGATAGCGTAGTGTGCTAATAATGGTAATGTTTGAGACTGTGGTCCCAAGTCTCTTCAGGTCACAGACCAGGTTCTCCCATTTAGTTCTGGGCTGATTTCTGACCTTTCTAAGAATAATTCTTACCCCACAAGACAAGATCTTTCATGGAACCCCAGACCGAGGAAGAGTGATAGTCATCTTGTGGTTCTTCCTTTTTCTAATATTTGAGCCAACAGTTGTTGCCTTCTCACCCAGTAACTTGCCTATCATCCTATATCCCATCCCAGCCTTCCCCAGCTCCACAATTCTGTCCCTGTTGTCCTTAGACAGCTCTTTTGGTCTTGGCCATGGTGGAGAGGATGGAGTATGATTGATGTGTGTGGACAGTTGTGGATTTTGTGTGCACAGTTGTTTTTTATACAGTTAACGAGTTTAAACAGATGCAATTACTACAGGTAATTAGTGAACTGGAGGACGCTACTTAAAAATAACTAACAGATCTGTGAGAGCCAGAATTCTTGGTGGCTGGTCGGTAATCAAATACTTATTTTATGCATTTTTATTATTTAAAAATCATACAATGTGATTTTCTGTTTTTTTTATTTTTAGATTTTGTCTCTCTAGGTGAAGTGTACCTTCTATAAAAATTACAGACATCTCCATTGTTTTTTAGATGGGCAAATTTGCGAAATTGGCAGTGTATCAAACACTTCTTTTCCCCACTATATGCATATGCAATTTTATCTTATTATTTTTTAGTGGAGGAGGAAAGGGAGTTATTCAAACTTTGTATTTACATTTGTTTTCCTAGATTTTGTAGGCCCCCTGACGACTTGATCCTACCACCGGTCAGTCGCTTGTGCCACACACAACAATACCACAATACTGCTTAGTAGAGCAGAGATTACGGTCTCCTATTAATATCAGCCATGGGCTGTCTTTCAAATGAGTAATGTCATGACAGTTGGGAGGTCTTCAGCAGACCCTTGGTTGTCACGGCAACCCATCTTCACCCTACGATCATGTTGCACTTATGGGCAATTAAAACAGTGTACTCCCAAAATAATAGCTGTCAGAGGCAACTGATGACTGAAAAGCACAGCCATCCTCTGCTGGCAAAGTTGCAGACTGAGTTCCTGCGCCAGGATTAAAGAAGTGGAGCCAACATATTAAGTACTAGTGCGCTGTTGCCATATGTTGGATAAGGGATACAGATTTTCTCTTTAAATTGCTAGGACTTAATAACATATTACATACAAAATGTGTGAAGCACCTGTGGGCCTAAAATGCTCACTTCCCTCAGGATAATTTCTTAGTGGTGCTTTTTTAAAAATGGGATTGTTTTGATGTACACTGTGTGTACAGTGATTAGGCAAGTGAGTATTTTGACCATGTCACCATTTGTAGGCAAATATTCCATCTCATAAACCTCCTGCCGATGATTAGAAGACACTTTCTTCCATCAGTAGAGCACAACATCTGCATCTTTCTAAAAAAAAAACATGGTTGTTACGCAGGACAAGGATCCATTGCAGCATCAAAGTCTCCACAGCTCAGCTCTCAGTAAAGGTCTGGAAGAAGAAAAAATAATGACATGGGCCTCTTACTCTCCGGACCAAAACCCTACTGAGAACTTATTGGCCCATCTTAGGTCTCCTTCACATGTTTGTGTTTCTAGTACCTGTGGTATCCATTTTAAAAAATTATAAACTATAGTGCTATGAACATGTCCATGTTATTCCATGGTCCATGTGTCCATTCAAAACACATGAAGACATTTCAGTTTTTTTCACATTGGCCAATACAAGTCTATGGGTCCATGAAAAACAAGTACAGCACACGGATGGCATCCATGCACCATCTGTGTACAGGCCATGTTTAACGCTGCACAATGTAGGAGAAGCTTTGCAATTTTTTACTTTATTTAACCATACCAGAAAATCACTGACGATGCACTGATGATAAAATGGGCACACTATTAATAATAATTTTATTTCTATAGTTCTGACATATTCTGCAGCGCTTTACATTTTAGAGGGGACTATGAGGAAAAGGGGAGACACGAGAGGTGGATGGTAACAATTGCTTTAGTAATTTGGACCAGCCATAGTGTAAGGCTCGGGTGTTCATGTAAAGCTGCATGAACCGGTTATCAGCCTAAGTATGTAACAGTACAGACACAGAGGCTATTATCTGCATAAAGTGTATGAGAACATGGTGCAAGGAACCTGGCTATGAAGAAAATTGACACACTGATGACAAACTGATCCAAACACTCTGATGGAAAACACTCATGACACCGGTACCAGTTTATGACTGTTATTTCAAAGATTGGTCTCTTTAATATATATATATATATCTGGCTCTAATATTTTTTTTAAATATGTTTTGCACATTTTGAGCCGTATGACAATTATTCTCACTGTAACAGATGAAAATAAAAAATTGAAATGTAAAATTGCCATCTTTCATTTAGTTACATAATTCTTAATGGTAATAGTTGCCCAATAATTCTGCACACATAGAATTTATCCTAAGAAAGATAAAATGGCACTTTTTCTTTCTTAAATCTTCAGGTCTAAGGCTCCTTAGCCTTTCAGATTGACCAACAGCAGAGTACTTGTCCAATAATAAAACTAATCATCAAAAACACATATTGTCTATTATTTCTGCACATAGTGTATTTCTTACTTTTTGTGCATATGAAGGACTCTGCAAAGTGAAATTGTTCCCGAGATAAAAAAAATCTTTATATAAAGGAGGATTAAAAAAAAAGAGTTGTCCTTGCAAAATTAAAAAAACAGCAGATAAAGTTCTACTCTCCTGCTGGCAATTACCAGATCCAGCGCAGTACGCACCAATGTCTGTATATACACAAGGAGGTCGCTGACCACAACAGCCAATCACGGGTAGCGGTGGTCCTGCTGCCATTTTGAACAGTGATATCTTCCTATCATGGAGCCATCTGCGCTGGATCCTGGTATGTGCTGGTAGGTGAGCATTGCTTCATTTATTATTGTTAATATGCCAAGTCACTGGTAAAATTGTCATTTTGCCCCAATGGTCCCTTTGATTTCAGAAGCCCATATTTGGCTGAGTAGCTCACTAGAGCTGTCTATTCATTATTTCTAAATATAGTTATAAATATTGAGCTGTGATTCTCTGTTTTGGCCAGATGACATATTACTTAAGTTTTATTGTTGCACAGAAAATAACTTGTCACCTTTTCATACTATAAGTCCTCCAGCAGCCATTATTACGCTACATCGGCTGGCTACTGTCACGGGGAGACTAGGTGGGTAAGAGCTAATAACCCAGGCTCCTGCAATTTCCCTCAGACTAGGGAAATTCTGACTGACCCTCTACCTAGAGTTTACACTGATGGTGTGCATATCTAGGCCTCGACCCTCACCCTGTCTCCTGTTTCAACCCTAGGCTGAAACCACAGCCCACCACCCAGTGAAAAGATCATACACCAATACCCACAGTTAGAACAGACAAGGATAAAGGAAAATATACACCATGCCGCAGTCACTCAGGAATACACTATAAATGCGCAGGGCAAAATAAACACAAATATAGGAAGGAGTAAATAAGACAAAGGGAAATACACCACCAGCAACGATACTCTAACTACTAGCTCACCACTCCAGACCGAGATAACAACGCACAAGACAGAAGCTATAATCTGCGACGCCCAATGTTCAGGAGAACTATTTAAAGGCAGTGGGCATGGCCCAGCTTCCAATCCGAGCACCAGGTAAATTAACCCCGGACCAGCTAGATAAAATCTAGCCGACGCCAATGAGCACATAGTGGTCAAAAGCGGAATTACCGCTGTCTGTTGAACGACCTCGTCTGAACAGCGTCCGACATGACAGCTACAGGGATTTGTGAAGCTGGACACATTTGTATTGAGCAGATCTCCAGGCCATTTTCAAATGGAGTAAAGAGTTATCCAACGCGTTTCGAATGACGAAGCACTGTTAATTATGATCACGTGAAACACATTGATGCCACTATTACTGATGTCATTGTCACCATGAAAATTCTAGTTTTTACCTTCTGTAATGTACCGGTATGAATAATAATACATTCACTGTTTGAGATTTGGATTCTATTCTATTTGATTTTCAAATTGAACAAGTACAGTCATGGTAAGATCAACCCCTAAACCTGCTAAATTACCAATATCAATGATTAGTACAGCTGACATCTATTATTAATATTCATTAAGAACTTTAATCTTTTTTTCACTTTTAAAATAAATTGTTACAAAACTTAATTATTTTTTCTAGCTAATAAAAAAGAATTTGTATGTGATTACCGATGTATTTTTGTATTCCCCTATTTAACAGAACGCTAGAGACTCCAAAGACCAAATGAGAGCTATCGCTGGGGAGTTATTCCCTTGTCTTCACTTTAGACATAAATATCCATGGATAAAGACTGGCATTTCTCTGTCTTGTGGCCATGGATGCTGTCTACACTATTGTCTAACATTGTCATGAATCTCCTAAGAGAACGGAGAAATATTCATCTAAAAAATGAATGTGAAGAACAAAGAATTGTCTGATGTGAGTAACAATTGTGTAAGGAAACAAGAATGAAAGATTATCACCAAGTGTCAGAT
The DNA here is from genome assembly GCF_051348905.1 of Ranitomeya variabilis. Lineage (NCBI taxonomy): Eukaryota > Metazoa > Chordata > Amphibia > Anura > Dendrobatidae > Ranitomeya > Ranitomeya variabilis. The sequence goes on along the minus strand of NC_135236.1, from coordinate 22,451,784 downwards.
ATACAGTGAGAAACAAGCGAGAATGTCTAACTTATTTAGAAAAAAATATTGTGCATTAACCCCTTGATGACATCGGCCATACATGTCCACCGGTTGTGATCACCAGCTGTAGGAGCCGAATTTGTTTCATAGAGTGCAGGTATCGTCCATGTTATAAAGCTGGCACGAAAAGTAACTGCTCCTGGGGCCAGCTCCAATCACAACAGGTTAACCTCTTTAAATCCACTGTTAATGGTCACCACAGCATATAGGGGGTTAGGAAAGGGTAGGACTCACTTTCATTGCTCCTTGCCTTTCCATCACGACGCAATCAAATGGTGCAGTCTAATTATGCCACAGATTGCAAAATTAAAGACAGCAAAGGCAAGTCCCCTGATAGAATCTACGTAAAAAAACAACATTCAAGACTAAACAAAAAAGTTATAAAATACACACATTTATAAAAGATTAATTTCCATAATGCAAAGATTACAATCTAAAAAATACACAATATATTTGTAGAGATGAGTGGATCTTTTTAATTTCAAATACAAAATTTGATTTACGGCCACTAAATTTGCCCAAATCTCATTAATGAAAAGATGGTAATTGCTCAGAAAATACAAGTGGGAGAGAGGTGAGAGAGAGGAAGATTAAGAGCCCCAATTACCGAAAGAGCTTACACTTTACAGGAGAGAGAGAGAAAACCTTATTTATTCTAAGATCTTATACGCTGCAAAAAAAGAGAATGAAGACCCCTCTGATCATAACATACCCTCTAAAGGAGAGAGAAAGAGAGACACTTCATCATAAGAGCTTACACTTTACAGGGGAGAGACATATCCAGTGACTCTGAAGATGGAAAATGTCTCTGGGAGCCGCTGATCTGTGGTGGCTCTGGTACTGACCACCCCCAGATACCAAAGCTGCAGCTCATTACAGAGAGATCCGCTTTCAAATAAAAATACATTAGCTCTCTCTCTGTTTCAGCAGTCTTGGAAATGGTGCCAGGCAAGATTTTTTTATTATTATTGAGTACCGCAAATCGAATCTCAAAAAGTTAGAATTTGCACAAAATCGCAAAATTCAACTCAAACTCGATCAACCATGGATCGATTCGCTCATCTCCATGTGTCTATTCTGCCAAGGGTGTAGTTTACAAGCAAATATAATATAAAAATATCAGAACTGCTGATCTTTGGTCATGTTTAGTGTTGAGCGATACTTTCCGATATCGGAAAGTATCGGTATCGGAAAGTATCGGCCGATACCGTCAAAATATCGGATCTAATCCGATACCGATACCCGATCCCAATGCAAGTCAATGGGACGAAAATATCGGAATTAAAATAAACCCTTTATAAACTTGTAGGTTCATTCTACATGAAGGAAAACAACTAAGAATAATGTAGGATGTATTGGGGGACGTGGCGGAGACATTAAAGGCACAGAGGTTTAGCCCAATGTAATAGAATAGCAGGATTTTGTTTTTTTTTATGACGTTCGGCAGTAGAAAGATTTTGACTATGTTATTTTTTTTTTTATTTTGTCAGATATTGATGTTTCACTACTTCCACGCCCTTCACCTTCTTTTTTACTTCTCCCACACTTTCTTCTTCATTATCCTCATCATCAGCTTCTTTGACATCAACTTCTTCACCTTATTCATCTTCTTCTTCATCTTCTACCTATTATTTTTTTGGTTACATTGTTCATATTCTTTTTATTTTACTATTATCTTCATCATATTCTACTTCTTCATCATATTCTTATTTGTGACAGGCATTCCCGTAGTTGTTATCTATAAAAGTTTGAAGATTACACCTTCCGTTCTGCCTGTCACAAAAGAGTTACATTTGTCCGCGTTCAGTTTGGCCTGCAGCATCAGGCTTTATCCAGGGGCACCACGAGGAGGAACGGACTCACCCCCATACACTGCTTAGTCTTCTTCTGCTTATAATTTAGATAATATTTTTTGCTCTGATATTTAGTGTTATGCTTAATGTTCTTCTGCTCTTTGTTCTGCAGCCTCTTGTTCTTCTGCTTCTCGGTCTTCCAGGTCGTCGTCGTCTCCAGGGTCGTCGTCTCCGGGGTCGTCGTCATCGGGGTGGTCTTCAGGGTCATCGTCTTCAGGGTCGTCGTCATCACGGTGGTTGTCGTCTCTGGTGTCATCGTCATCTTAGGGGTGGTCTTCCGGGTCATCGTGTTTAGTCTCTTGAACTTGGAAATGTAGCAGAAGGTACAAGAAGGCTGAGAAAATGCCGAGAACCAGCTGATGGAACTGGAACTCGGATGGCTACCCGAAGGTCCAAGAGCCAATGGAACTACCGAGGACCAGCTGACGTTACTGGAACCCGGTTACTAAGCAGGAGGTACCCGTGCCTGAAAGCACTACCAAGGACCACCTGACGTTGGTGGAACTCGGATACCCAGAGCGAGGCACCTAAGCCAAAGGCTCTGCCCGGAACCAGCTGACGGTACTGGAACCAGGATGGGGAGCAGAAGGTACAAGAGCAAAAGACACTGCCGAGAACCAGCTGACGGTGCTGGAACCCGGATGGGTAGCCGAAGGTCCAAGAGCCAATGGAACTACCGAGGACCAGCTGACGTTACTGGAACCCGGTTACTAAGCAGGAGGTACCCGTGCCTGAAAGCACTACCAAGGACCACCTGACGTTGGTGGAACTCGGATACCCAGAGGGAGGCACCTAAGCCAAAGGCTCTGCCCAGAACCAGCTGACGGTACTGGAACCAGGATGGGGAGCAGAAGGTACAAGAGCAAGTGTCTGCGTGGCTTTTGCAGGACACGATGCCGGCTGCACAGCTGATCCCTTATCGCATGCCACGGCCATGAAGCCACACAGTCTGAAGAAGGCGGAAGGAGATGAGTGACAACAGGCGAAGATATGCACTGCTCATGCCCATCAATCACACCCTCACAGTCCCAATAAATAAGACACCGAGGGGCGTTGTGTGGGTCAGGGCGGCCGCAGAGGCGCAGGCAGCCAAACAATGATGCCAGAAGACGGGCAGCGCTACCAAGGTGGCTGTAAAACATAGAAACACCTGGGGGAGGGGGGACAGGTTCCCTTCAATTTCAGTTCTTGTGTCTGCGTGGCTTTTGCAGGACACGTTGCCGGCTACACAGCAGGGGAACAGCTGGCGGTGCTGGACCCCACTGACACATTGGCTGGTGTTTTTCTCTGTGCAGCTAGCAGTACCGGGCCCCAACTGGCGGTGTTAGAGCCCAGGGTCAGCAGGAGGAGGAGCAGGAGGAGGAGCAAGGGGGAGGGGAGTGTAGGCCGAAGCCTGCACTGGCGGCAGCTTTGGGTCTGTTGTGCCTGCGTGGCGGTCACAGGACACGTTGCCGGCTACACAGCAGGGGAACAGCTGGCGGTGCTGGACCCCACTGACACATTGGCTGGTGTTTTTCTCTGTGCAGCTAGCAGTACCGGGCCCCAACTGGCGGTGTTAGAGCCCAGGGTCAGCAGGAGGAGGAGCAGGAGGAGGAGCAAGGGGGAGGGGAGTGTAGGCCGAAGCCTGCACTGGCGGCAGCTTTGGGTCTGTTGTGCCTGCGTGGCGGTCGCAGGACACGTTGCCGGCTACACAGCAGGGGAACAGCTGGCGGTGCTGAACCCCACTGACACATTGGCGAGGTGTTTGGCTCTGTGCAGCCAGCACTTCCGGACAGCAACTAGCGTTGTTGGAGCCCGGGCTCTGCCGGTGGAGCAGAGTGTAGGCCGAAGCCTACTTGAACCAATTTCAAAGGTAACCTTTAACCCCCCCTCAGGGGTTACAAAGTAGAAGAGCCACAGCTTATGCAGCAGTAGTGCTGCACAAGTCAAAGGTTGCTCTTTTAATTTTGCTCCTTGCACACGCTGAATGAAACACGTATAACATTTAGCCCTTTATACAGTCAAACTGTGTTGGAGGCGCGAGTTCCCTTTGTAATGAGACGCAGCACAGATGTCAAGAATCCCACCTTGGTTCTGGGTGCAGCCTCCTGAGTGTTGTTATTTGCTGTACAGGAGTCTGCGCTGTCGTGTTATCCCCCGGCCTAGCGCTGTTAGCGCTGCCCATCTTCTGACCTCATTTAATGTCGGCCGGTGCGGTTCGCGATGACCATGAATCCCAGCCCCGCAGTGTCTTAACATTGTTAAAACACTGCGGGGCTGGGATTCATGGCCTGGCGCAGCACATATGTTCGCCTCTCGCACTCGGGTCCTTACACCCGCTTCAGACTGTGCGGCGTCAGCTGATCCCTTATCGCATGCCACGGCCATGAAGCCGCACAGTCTGAAGAAGGCGGAAGGAGATGAGTGACAACAGGCGAAGATATGCACTGCTCATGCCCATCAATCACACCCTCACAGTCCCAATAAATAAGACACCGAGGGGCGTTGTGTGGGTCAGGGCGGCCGCAGAGGCGCAGGCAGCCAAACAATGATGCCAGAAGACGGGCAGCGCTACCAAGGGGGTTGCAGCGTGTCATTACAAAGGAAAGTCACACCACCGGGACGGTTAAATGGTCACACAGAGGACACATTTTAGACGTGTTTTCAGTTCCACATGTGCGAGGAGAATACGTTTATGAGCCACCTTGCACACATGCAGCATTACCGCTGTACGAGGTGGCTGTAAAACGTACAAACGCCTGGGGGAGGGGGGACAGGTTCCCTTCAATTTCAGTTCTTGTGTCTGCGTGGCTTTTGCAGGACACGTTGCCGGCTACACAGCAGGGGAACAGCTGGCGGTGCTGGACCCCACTGACACATTGGCTGGTGTTTTTCTCTGTGCAGCTAGCAGTACCGGGCCCCAACTGGCGGTGTTAGAGCCCAGGGTCAGCAGGAGGAGGAGCAGGAGGAGGAGCAAGGGGGAGGGGAGTGTAGGCCGAAGCCTGCACTGGCGGCAGCTTTGGGTCTGTTGTGCCTGCGTGGCGGTCGCAGGACACGTTGCCGGCTGCACAGCAGGGGAACAGCTGGCGGTGCTGAACCCCACTGACACATTGGCTGGTGTTTGGCTCTGTGCAGCTAGCAGTACCGGGCCCCAACTGGCGGTGTTAGAGCCCGGGGTCAGCAGGAGGAGGAGATGGAGCAGAGTGTAGGCCGAAGCCTGCACTGGCGGCAGCTTTGGGTCTGTTGTGCCTGCGTGGCAGTTGCAGGACACGTTGCCGGCTGCACAGCAGGGGAACAGCTGGCGGTGCTGGACCCCACTGACACATTGGCTGGTGTTTTTCTCTGTGCAGCTAGCAATACCGGGCCCCAACTGGCGGTGTTAGAGCCCGGGGTCAGCAGGAGGAGGAGATGGAGCAGAGTGTAGGCCGAAGCCTGCACTGGCGGCAGCTTTGGGTCTGTTGTGCCTGCGTGGCAGTTGCAGGACACGTTGCCGGCTGCACAGCAGGGGAACAGCTGGCGGTGCTGGACCCCACTGACACATTGGCTGGTGTTTTTCTCTGTGCAGCTAGCAGTACCGGGCCCCAACTGGCGGTGTTAGAGCTCGGGGTCAGCAGGAGGAGGAGATGGAGCAGAGTGTAGGCCGAAGCCTGCACTGGCGGCAGCTTTGGGTCTGTTGTGCCTGCGTGGCAGTTGCAGGACACGTTGCCGGCTGCACAGCAGGGGAACAGCTGGCGGTGCTGGACCCCACTGACACATTGGCTGGTGTTTTTCTCTGTGCAGCTAGCAGTACCGGGCCCCAACTGGCGGTGTTAGAGCCCAGGGTCAGCAGGAGGAGGAGCAGGAGGAGGAGCAAGGGGGAGGGGAGTGTAGGCCGAAGCCTGCACTGGCGGCAGCTTTGGGTCTGTTGTGCCTGCGTGGCGGTCGCAGGACACGTTGCCGGCTGCACAGCAGGGGAACAGCTGGCGGTGCTGAACCCCACTGACACATTGGCTGGTGTTTGGCTCTGTGCAGCTAGCAGTACCGGGCCCCAACTGGCGGTGTTAGAGCCCGGGGTCAGCAGGAGGAGGAGATGGAGCAGAGTGTAGGCCGAAACCTGCACTGGCGGCAGCTTTGGGTCTGTTGTGCTTGCGTGGCAGTTGCAGGACACGTTGCCGGCTGCACAGCAGGGGAACAGCTGGCGGTGCTGGACCCCACTGACACATTGGCTGGTGTTTTTCTCTGTGCAGCTAGCAGTACCGGGCCCCAACTGGCGGTGTTAGAGCCCGGGGTCAGCAGGAGGAGGAGATGGAGCAGAGTGTAGGCCGAAGCCTGCACTGGCGGCAGCTTTGGGTCTGTTGTGCCTGCGTGGCAGTTGCAGGACACGTTGCCGGCTGCACAGCAGGGGAACAGCTGGCGGTGCTGGACCCCACTGACACATTGGCTGGTGTTTTTCTCTGTGCAGCTAGCAGTACCGGGCCCCAACTGGCGGTGTTAGAGCCCGGGGTCAGCAGGAGGAGGAGATGGAGCAGAGTGTAGGCCGAAGCCTGCACTGGCGGCAGCTTTGGGTCTGTTGTGCCTGCGTGGCAGTTGCAGGACACGTTGCCGGCTGCACAGCAGGGGAACAGCTGGCGGTGCTGGACCCCACTGACACATTGGCTGGTGTTTTTCTCTGCGCAGCTAGCAGTACCGGGCCCCAACTGGCGGTGTTAGAGCCCGGGGTCAGCAGGAGGAGGAGATGGAGCAGAGTGTAGGCCGAAGCCTGCACTGGCGGCAGCTTTGGGTCTGTTGTGCCTGCGTGGCAGTTGCAGGACACGTTGCCGGCTGCACAGCAGGGGAACAGCTGGCGGTGCTGAACCCCACTGACACATTGGCTGGTGTTTGGCTCTGTGCAGCTAGCACATCTGGGCCCCAACTGGCGGTGTTAGAGCCCAGGGTCAGCAGGAGGAGGAGAGGGAGCAGAGTGTAGGCCGAAGCCTGCACTGGAGCAAGTTGAAAGGGAAACTTTAACCCCCCCCAGGCGTTTGTAGCTGAAAGAGCCATCGTGTACAGCACTAATGCTGGAAAAGGTAAACTTAGCTCTTTTAATTATGGTCCTTGCACATGCTGAACCTAACACTTATAAAAAGTGTCCCCTCCTACCGTGATACCGTCCGGTAGGTGGAACTTTCCTTTGTGATGTGACGCAGCACAGCCGTCATTCTTAACCCCTTGGCGCCGTGCGCCGCCTCCTCAGCGTTGTTTGAATCAGTCCCGGAGCCTGCGCTGTTAGGTTAGCCCTTGGCCATGCACACATTTTGCGCTGCCCGTCTTCTGACATCATTTGGTGTCAGGCTGGCTGCGCCTGTGCGGCCGCGCTGGCCGAGAGCCCACCTCGTACTGTCTTCTGATTTAATCCCACTGGGGGCCTGAGATCCATGGACATGCGCAGTGCATATCTGAACCTCCACCTCTCACTCATCTCCCTACGGCTTCTTCTGACTGTGCGGTGTCACGGCCGTGGCATGCTATTAGGGACCAGCTGACACCGAACAGTCTGAAGAAGCCGTAGGGAGATGAGTGAGAGGTGGAGGTTCAGATATGCACTGCGCATGTCCATGGATCTCAGGCCCACAGTGGGATGAAATCAGAAGACAGTACGAGGCGGGCTCTCGCCAGCGCGGCCGCACAGGCGCAGCCAGCCTGACACCAAATGATGTCAGAAGACGGGCAGCGCAAAATGTGTGCATGGCCAAGGGCTAACCTAACAGCGCAGGCTCCGGGACTGATTCAAACAACGCTGAGGAGGCGGCGCACGGCTCCAAGGGGGTAAGAATGACGGCTGTGCTGCGTCACATCACAAAGGAAAGTTCCACCAACCGTACGGTATCACGGTAGGAGGGGACACTTTTCATAAGTGTTAGGATCAGCATGTGCAAGGAGCACCACGAAAAGAGGCACTTTTTCCCTTTGCATCATTACTGCTGCACAAGGTTGCTCCTTCAGTAACAAACGCCTGGGGGGGGGGGCAGGTTCCCTTAAATTTAACTTGTTGTGCCTGCGTGGCGGTCGCAGTACACGTTGCCGGCTGCACAGCAGGGGAACAGCTGGCGGTGCTGAACCCCACTAACACATTGGCGAGGTGTTTGGCTCTGTGCGGACAGCACTTCTGGACGGCAACTAGCGGTGTTGGAGCCCAGGGACAGGTGGAGGAGGAGGAGGAGGTGGAGGAGGTAGGAGGGATTGCCACACACAGCAGGGGAACAGCTGACATTACTGAACCCCAATAACAGAGGAGGGACTGTTGACTGTGCGTACAGCACTACCAGGCAACAACTAGCGGTGTTGGAGCCCAGGGACAGGTGGAGGAGGAGGAGGTGGAGGAGGTAGGAGGGATTGCCACACACACAGCAGGGGAACAGCTGACGTTACTGAACCCCAATAACAGAGGAGGGACTGTTGGGACTGTGCGTACAGCACTACCAGGCAACAACTAGCGGTGTTGGAGCCCAGGGACAGGTGGAGGAGGAGGAGGTGGAGGAGGTAGGAGGGATTGCCACACACACAGCAGGGGAACAGCTGACATTACTGAACCCCAATAACAGAGGAGGGACTGTTGACTGTGCGTACAGCACTACCAGGCAACAACTAGCGGTGTTGGAGCCCAGGGACAGGTGGAGGAGGAGGAGGTGGAGGAGGTAGGAGGGATTGCCACACACACAGCAGGGGAACAGCTGACATTACTGAACCCCAATAACAGAGGAGGGACTGTTGGGACTGTGCGTACAGCACTACCAGGCAACAACTAGCGGTGTTGGAGCCCAGGGACAGGTGGAGGAGGAGGTGGAGGAGATAAAAGGGATTGCCACACACACAGCAGGGGAACAGCTGATGTTACTGAACCCCAATAACAGAGGAGGGACTGTTGACTGTGCGTACAGCACTACCAGGCAACAACTAGCGGTGTTGGAGCCCAGGGACAGGTGGAAGAGGAGGAGGTGGAGGAGGTAGGAGGGATTGCCACACACACAGCAGGGGAACAGCTGACATTACTGAACCCCAATAACAGAGGAGGGACTGTTGACTGTGTGTACAGCACTACCAGGCAACAACTAGCGGTGTTGGAGCCCAGGGATAGGTGGAGGAGGAGGAGGTGGAGGAGGTAGGAGGGATTGCCACACACACAGCAGGGGAACAGCTGACATTACTGAACCCCAATAACAGAGGAGGGACTGTTGGGACTGTGCGTACAGCACTACCAGGCAACAACTAGCGGTGTTGGAGCCCAGGGACAGGTGGAGGAGGAGGTGGAGGAGATAGGAGGGATTGCCACACACACAGCAGGGGAACAGCTGACGTTACTGAACCCCAATAACAGAGGAGGGACTGTTGACTGTGCATACAGCACTACCAGGCAACAACTAGCGGTGTTGGAGCCCAGGGACAGGTGGAGGAGGAGGAGGTGGAGGAGGTAGGAGGGATTGCCACACACACAGCAGGGGAACAGCTGACGTTACTGAACCCCAATAACAGAGGAGCGACTGTTGGGACTGTGCGGACAGCACTTCTGGACGGCAACTAGCGGTGTTGGAGCCCAGGGACAGGTGGAAAAGCAGAGGAACACAATGTAGGCCGAAGCCTGAGAAAGTCGAAAGGGAACCTTTAACCCCCCCAAGGCGTTTGTAGCTGAAAGAGCCAGCTTGTGCAGCACAAAAGATGCAAAAGGAAAAGGTGGCTCTTTTCATCATGCTCCTTGCAAACACAGAACTAAACACTTATAAAATGTGTCCCCTGAAACCGTGAAACCGTCCCGGAGGTGGGACTTTCCTTCGTAATATGACGCAGCACAGCCGTCATTCCTCCCCCCCGGGCGCCGCGCCCCGGCTCCTCAGCGTTGTTTGATTCCGTCCGGGAGCCTGCGCTGTTATGTTATCCCTTGGCCAGGCACACTTAGCGCTGCCCATCTTCTGACATCATTTGGTGTCAGGCTGGCTGCACCTGTGCGGCCGCGCTGGCCGAGAGCCCGCCTCGCAGTGTCTTCTGATTTTATCCCGCTGGGGGCCTGGGATCCATGGCCATGCACAGTGCATATCCTCGCCTCTCACTCCCCTCCCTACGGCTTCTTAAGACTGTGCGGTGTCACGGCCGTGGCATGCTATTAGGGACCAGCTGACACCGAACAGTCTGAAGAAGCCGTAGGGAGATGAGTGAGAGGTGGAGGTTCAGATATGCACTGCGCATGTCCATGGATCCCAGGCCCCCAGTGGGATTAAATCAGAAGACACTGCGAGGTGGGCCCTCGGCCAGCGCGGCCGCACAGGCGCAGCCATCCTGACACCAAATGATGCCAGAAGACGGGCAGCGCTAAGTGTGCCTGGCCACGGGATAACATAACAGCACAGGCTCCGGGACGGAATCAAACAACGCTGAGGAGCCGGGGCGCGGCGCCGGGGGGGGAGGAATGACGGCTGTGCTGCGTCATATTACGAAGGAAAGTCCCACCTCCGGGACGGTTTTACGGTATCAGTGGACACATTTTATAAGTGTTAAGTTCTGCGTGTGCAAGGAGCTAAACCAAAATAGCTACCTTTTCCTTGTGCAGCATTACTGCTGCACAAGGAGGCTCTTTCAGTAACAAACGCCTTGGGGGGGGGACAGATTCCCTTACATTTCAGTTGTTGTGTCAGCGTGGCGGTCGCATGACACATTGCCGGCTACGCAGCTGGGGATCAGCTGACGTTACTGAAACCCAATAACACTGGGTCGTATGTTTTGACTGTGCAGACGGCACTTCTGAGCCTCAACTGGCGGTGTTGGAGCCCAGGAATTTAAGTTCAGGTGGTAGAAAGATGAACACAACAGGAGACCTGGATAACGTATACAGTGACCTAATTATTTAATCAGGAGGAGGAGTGGCAAATTCCTGCGAGATCCAGGCCTTGTTCATTTTCAGGAAAGTAAGCCGGTCAACGTTATCGGAGGATAGTCGCATGCGACGGTCAGTTAGTACACCACCTGCAGCACTAAAGACACGTTCCGATAATACACTGGCCGCAGGGCAAGACAGCACCTCCAATGCATACTGGCTTAGCTCTGGCCATGTATCCAGCTTTGAGACCCAAAACTTGAAAGGGGAAGAGCCGTCTGGGAGTACAGCAAGAGGGCAAGACATGTAGTCTGTCACCATCTGACGGAACCGTTGCCTCCTGCTGACTGGAGCCGTCTGTGATGGTGTAGACTTTTGTGGGGGGCACAGAAAACTGTGCCACAGTTGGGCCATACTGGTCTTGCCTTGGGCAGAGGCACTGCTTCTGCTCCCTCTTTGTGCAGAGCCTCCACCACTGCCTGGACGCACTGAGCTGCTTTGGAATGCACTAGCAGCACTTCTCTCAGTTGGAATGGAGAAGATGATGGAATTGACCAGTGTGTCTTGGTACTCCCGCATTTTTCGCTCCCGGTTCAACGGTGTGATGAGGCTTTCTACGTTGTCCCGGTAGCGAGGATCGAGGAGGGTGAACACCCAATAATCAGACATGTTGAGAATGTGGGCGATGCGGCGGTCGTTTCTCAGGCACTGCAGCATGTAATCCACCATGTGCTGCAGACTGCCAACTGCCCAAGAAACGCTGTCCCCTGCTGGAGGCGTGATCTCTGCCCGCTCGTCATCACCCCACCCTCGCTGTACACACTGAGTACTGGACAATTGTGTAACTCCCTCCTCTGGACGGATGTCTTCCTCCTCCATTGACTCCTCCTCATCCTCCTCACAAACTGTCCCCTGCCTACGCGTTTGTGAGGAACCACGTGGCGCTGACTGTCCAGAAGATGATGGAAATGGTGAATCCTCATCCTCCACCTCTTCCACAACATCATCCCTTAGCGCTTGCAGTGATTTTTCAAGCAGGCAGATAAGGGGGACAGTCATGCTGACTAGTGCATCATCTGCACTCGCCATCCGCGTGGAATAATCAAAGGGATGCAAAACCTGGCAGACGTCATTCATAGTGGCCCACTCTGTGGTTGTGAAGTCTGTACGGCGCTGAGTGCGACTTCTTTGCGCCTGAAGCAGCTGGTACTCCATTACAGCTTGCTGCTGCTCACACAACCGCTCCAACATATGTAACGTGGAATTCCACCTGGTAGGTAGGTCACATATGATGCGATGTTCCGGCAGGCGGTGTCGGCGCTGCAGAGCCGCAATTCGCGCTTTTGCCGTGCTGGAACGCCGCAAGTGAGCACACTCTAGGCGGACCTTGTGCAGCAGTGCATCAAGATCCGGATAGTCCCTCAAAAAGCTCTGCACGACCAAATTGAGCACATGTGCCAGACATGGGATGTGAGTGAGGTTGCCGAGGCCCAGAGCTGCCACCAGATTTCGGCCATTATCACACACTACCATGCCTGGCTGGAGATTCGCTGGCACAAACCACACATCGCTCTCCTGCTTGATGGCATTCCAGAGCTTCTGCGCTGTGTGGCTACGATTCCCCAAAAAAATTAATTTCAAGACGGCCTGTTGACGTTTGGCCACGGCTGTGCTCATGTCGGTCGTAACAGGTACACGTTCATCACGGGTCCATGTGGAGGTGGACTGTGACGGCTCCTGCAGCGATGATTCTGAGGAACTGGTGTAAGAGGAGGAGTCAATGCGTACAGAATGGATTCCTGCAATCCTTGGAGTGGGCAGGACACGTCCTGCGCCACTCGCACGGTCTGTACCCGGCTCAACGACATTAACCCAATGGGCAGTGAGGGAAAGGTATCGCCCCTGTCCATGTTGACTGGTCCACGCATCGGTGGTGAGGTGGACCTTGCTACTGATGGCGTTCAGTAGCGCGTGTTTTATGTGTCCCTCCACATGCTTGTGCAGGGCAGGGACGGCTTGCCTGCTGAAGTAAAAGCGGCTGGGCACATTGTACTGTGGGACTGCCAATGACATCAAGTCACGGAAGCTGTCAGTCTCCACCAGCCTGAATGACAGCATTTCCAGTGACAGAAGTTTGGCAATGCCTGCAGTCAGAGCCTGTGCTCGTGGGTGGTTTGACGAGAAAGGCCGCCTTTTCTCCCATGCCTGTACTACCGATGGCTGTAGACTGGGCTGGGAGTGTGTGGATGACTGGGAAAGTGGTGCTGCGGGTGGAATTACAGCGGGTCTCTGGACAACAGGGCCAGAGGTTCTTCCACGGCGATCCTGGGAGGAAGCCGAACCAGCTGCGTGTGAGCTGGAGGAAGAGGCAACACGAGATGAAGAGGTGGTAGCTGCCGCTGTTGGTTGGCCTAGCTCTTCAGTGTGTTTTTCTAACAACGCCGCATGCCTGGTCCGCACATGTTTCCACGTGTTGGAGGTATTGAGGCTGCTGACATTTCGACCTCTTTTGACTTTTTGATGACACACCTTGCATCTGACATAGCAAATGTCATCTGCAACTGTGTCAAAAAAGGACCAGGCACTGCAAGTCTTGGGAGCGCCCTTTTTGGCTTTTGGAAGAGACATGCTCCTAACGGGTGCCAAAGCGGAGGCTGCAGGATCCGCAGTCTTCCCCCTCCCTCTCTCTCTTTGGGCCGTACGGGGAATCTCTTCCTCAGAGCTGCTCCCACCACCTTCCTGTCCCTCACGCCAAGATGGGTCAAGGACCTCATCATCTACACTACCCTCTGCCCCCAACTGCTCCTCCTGGGTAGTCTCAGCAGCAGAGCACGCACCAGTAAGTGGCACCTGAGTGTCATCATCAGCTGATGCGGCCTGCGATGTGGTGACCGGAGCCACTGGCCCACCCGCCTCTTCAGAGGAAGAGAGAAAAAGCTGTTGGGCATCACTGCACCCTGCCTCTTCTTCCATTTCTCCAATGCTGCTTGGCTGGCCCCCTGTTTCCAAGCCAAGAGATTCAGAGAACAGAAGTAGAGACGGCTCCTGTCCTGGGCTCTCTGTCTGCCTGGGCAATTTGGCAGGTGGTGAAGAGACAGATGGCTGCTCTCCAGTGCTCTGTGTCTGAGAGGATGTGGCACTAATTGAAGTTGATGCATTAGCTGCCATCCATCCGACAACGGCTTCAATTTGGTCTTCACGCAGCAGCGGTGTACGGCGCTCTGACACAAAGCTGCGCATGAATGACTGTTGCCTGGTGAAAGTGGGTGCTGATGAGTCACCGGTGCCCGCAGCAGGCACAGAATCCCCACGTCCCCTCCCTGCTTCGCGCCCACGCCCACGTGCCTTACTCACTGCCTTCTTCATCTTGGTTGACTGATAAAGATAAGCAGAAAAGTACTAACGGCTTTGTGTGCTTATTACTGAGCAACTCCTCCTAACAGGTATAAGAAACACTAATTTTCTAAAGTGTGGACTAGACTTTAATATGAGCTAATGTGGCCTACACAAATGTAAAGTGGTGTAACTGGTGTGTTTGGTGAACTTTATTATTTTTTTATTTTTTGGGGGCTGAACTGACAACGGATAGAGCTGCAGTCACACGGAGACCGTGCAGACAGACGTAAACGGCGCTGCAAGGCCCAAAAACCCTCCTCTACGTTATCCTATGTAGTGTTTTTCCACAAATTAGCTGGAGACGGGTGGAAAGACACTAATAGGATTTTTTTGAAAAAATGTGTAGCAGCCTGCACTACTTAAAACAAAATGAAAATTGATTTGGCGGTATGACGCAGTGAAGAACCCTGAGCTGGAGACAACCAGGCTATGGCTGCTCACAGACTACAGGGCGAGCTGCAGTCACACGGAGACCGTGCAGACAGCCGTAAACGGCGCTGCAAGGCCCAAAAACCCTCCTCTACGTTATCCTATGTAGTGTTTTTCCACAAATTAGCTGGAGATGGGTGGAAAGACACTAATAGGAATTTTTTGAAAAAATGTGCAGCAGCCTGCACTACTTAAAACAAAATGAAAATTGATTTGGCGGTATGACGCAGTGAAGAACCCTGAGCTAGAGACAACCAGGCTATGGCTGCTCACAGACTACAGGGCGAGCTGCAGTCACACGGAGACCGTGCAGACAGCCGTAAACGGCGCTGCAAGGCCCAAAAACCCTCCTCTATGTTATCCTATGTAGTGTTTTTCCACAAATTAGCTGGAGACGGGTGGAAAGACACTAATAGGAATTTTTTGAAAAAATGTGCAGCAGCCTGCACTACTTAAAACAAAATGAAAATTGATTTGGCGGTATGACGCAGTGAACAACCCTGAGCTGGAGACAACCAGGCTATGGCTGCTCACAGACTACAGGGCGAGCTGCAATCACACGGAGACCGTGCAGACAGCCGTAAACGGCGCTGCAAGGCCCAAAAACCCTCCTCTACGTTATCCTATGTAGTGTTTTTCCACAAATTAGCTGGAGACGGGTGGAAAGACACTAATAGGATTTTTTTGAATAAATTAGCAGCAGACTACACTACTTGAAAAAAAAAAAAAAAAAGAACAGTATGAGGCAATGAACCACCCTCCCTGAACTGAATACAACCAGCTATGGATGGCCTATGTGGCTGCACTCAGACTAGAGAGTGGGCTGCACTCACACACACACACACACAGACCTTGCAGATCGCTGTGAAAACAGCGCTACAAGGCAAAAGCAAGGTGAATAGTAGGTGAACACAGCGGTTGCTAAATTAGCCTTTGGAAAGCACAAAGAAGCAAATCGCTATCTCTAAACTGTCCCTCAGTCAGCAAACAGCGTCCTGTCACTAACTGAATTCACAGCAGAGTGATCGCAAAATGGCGCCAGCGACTTTTAAACTGCATCATGACATCATTTCAGCAGCCAATCACAGCCTTGCCAGTAGTTTCATGCCCTCCATGCTAAACAGGATGTGCCCACACTTGGAATCATTCTCATTGGCTGAATTTCTGCATTTTGAATCTTGGAACTTCCGATTCCGGTATCCGATACGCGGCAAGTATCGGAATCCCGGTATCGGAATTCCGATACCGCAAGTATCGGCCGATACCCGATACTTGCGGTATCGGAATGCTCAACACTAGTCATGTTACTTCCCCAGAACCATTTAATAAAGAGTTATAAAAAGGTTGTATGTACCCAAGTATGGTACAAATAAAAAAAAGAAATATTCCACAACAAACTAACTTTCAGAAAACTCTCTTGTTCCGCAAAATGGAAACGTTATACCTGTTAGAATATGGCAACTGAAGTGCCTGGCATTGTCCGTGCAGTTAAACTGCTTTTAACGGTGGCAGTTAAGGGGCCTTATTCCTCCTGCACCTCATGCTCCTTCTTTTTACACAGCAATTTTCTGCAGCACAGCTTTTCTCCTTTATAGTTGCCTCCTTCGGCAGCACCTCACACTCCTCTTCCATATGCAATTGGAAGCACTTGATCCCAAGAGAAATTGCACTAATTGCAATAAAGAATATCGTATGCACAGCCCACTACTACTGCAGCAGCACCACACTTTTGTCCTTTAGACCTCGTTCACATGTTATTTTGTCAGTATTTTTACCTCAGTGTTTGTAAGTAGTGTTGAGCATTCCGATACCGCAAGTATCGGGTATCGGCCGATACTTGCGGTATCGGAATTCCAATACCAAGTTCCGATATTTTTGTGATATCGGAAATCGGAATCGGAAGTTCCCAGTGTATGGATCCCAGGGTCTGGAGGAGATAAGACTCTTCTTCAGGCCCTGGGATCCATATTCATGTAAAAAATAAAGAATTTAAATAAAAAATATGGATATACTCACCCCTCTGGAGGCCCCTGGACCTTACCGATGTAACCGGCAGCCTCCGTTCCTAAGAATGAGGAGTTTAGGACCTGCGATGACGTCGCGGCTTGTGATTGGTCGCGTGAGCGGTCACATGAGCGTCATCAAAGGTCCTAAACTCCTCATTCTTAGGAACGGAGGCTGCCGGTTACATCGGTAAGGTCCAGGGGCCTCCGGAGGGGTGAGTATATCCATATTTTTTTATTTTAATTCTTTATTTTTTACATGAATATAGATCCCAGGGCCTTAAGGAGAGTTTCCTCTCCTTCAGACCCTGGGAACCATCCAGGATACCTTCCGATACTTGTGTCCCATTGACTTGTATTGGTATCGGGTATCAGTATCGGCGATATCCGATATTTTTCGGGTATCGGCCGATACTATCCGATACCAATACTTTCAAGTATCGGAAGGTATCGCTCAACACTATTTGTAAGCTAAAACTTGGGGTAAAACAATCAGAGGAAAAGTATATTTGAAACACGTCACCACTTCTGTATTTTTCTCCCACTCGTGGTTTTTGATTATAAATAGTGAGGTAAGATACTGACCATATACTGAAAGTGCGAATGTGGTCTTATACACAACCTCTTATTTTCCCCTCACACCTTTCACTCCTCTCACACCTCTTTATGTTAGGACCCCTGGATGAAGCATTTCATTGTGAAACGTGCGTCAGGTGTGGTGGACTCCTGGATTCCCTCTATCTTACCTGGTAAATTAGTGTCTTTTGTGTATTGTATTAGATATGTTTATAAGATGCCTGTACTCAGACGCTATGTATGTTGTTATGTGTGGCACATTTAGCCCCATTTATTAATACCTCATAGATGCCTGGTTTTCCTGTATTAATTTATTTATATACTTATCTGTTTTAATATTTATTTCCATCCACTAGTATAGAGGATATAGCACTGGCTAGTAATAAATAAATAGCGCCATCTTGTGTCTTTTTCTATTTTTATCACTCTTTGCCTAAGTGAGAGTTATATTTATACACTGGTATTTGTATTATTATTTTCCAGGTTCGTCCATCTTTTTTCTGTGTCTGTTATCTATGCCTATTTGGCTTTTTTATGACCATGTTTGGTCTTGTTTTATCTTGTGTCATGAATAAACATGTCTTTCATTAGTAAACTGCTTTTGTGTAGTGCCCTTCTTTGTAGGTGTATTTATATTTATCTCTTTATGTTAGGTGTCAAGTTCTCGCCACTGTACACAGGGAATCTCGAACCATCTCTTCTGTGGTCTCCCATTCTCCTCGAGCCACAGCGGAGCCTGCTCAGCAGAGATGTTGGTCCCAGCATATGGCTGAAGCTGATACTGGGCGGCTGGATACTTCTGTCCTTCCAGGCTCAGCTATTGTAACCAGTACTGATCAGCAGCGAGCAGGCATCACTGGGATTAAGTTCTGCTTTTCTTTTTCTGAGCATGCCCAAGGGACAACCTCTCTTTGGAGGTCGGGGGTCACATGCTCAGGTACTGTAGCAGCTCCTATTGGACCACAAGGAAGGTCCTGGAGAGCTTCCGCTATAAAAAGGTTTGCATGGCAGCACAGTCATGAGCTAGTATAATATTATTAACATGTGTGTGTGGATGTATGCCTGTCGACAGATGAAAGCTCTAAATCATTCCCATCCCTAGTGTTGTTGACTGTTCGCGAATGGTGGAAGCTACCTAGTGCCTGACAGAGCTATCCCACACAGCTAGCACATGATACAGCATCCTATTGCAGTGACTGCCAGTATGGCGCTGTGCGCTAATAGAGCTCTTTCCTGGCCCAAGTCTGGGTGGTTAGTAGCATCTGCCAGAGCAGCACTGCACGCACTCTTGTGCAGTAAATTATTAGTTCTGTTAATCTCTGACACCCCAGTAGCGGTGTTGAGCGCAAGAGGTCTAGAGCAACTCTTTCCCTGAGTCTTGGGACAGAGTTCTGTGACTCCTTGCTTGCGCTCTTTGTGCGGTACTGCGACGCAACAGGGTTCACTTCCTTCATACCAGGTGAAGCTAACCCATGAGTTTATCCACATTATACCTCCATATAGTCCATTATTACTCAGCAGCAGGTTCCAACTCTGCACGGTGGACCCTGGGCTGCGAACACACCATATACCATCCTTATAATTCCGCTAGCCCTAACACTTTTATTTTCACCTCTCACTTTCACCTCACACCTCTCATTTTTCCCCTCATATCTTTCATTTTTCCCCTCACACCTGTCATTTTGACCTCACACCTGTCTAATCACTCCACTATTTTCCCCTCACTCCTCTCATTTTCACCTCACACCTCTCATTTCCCCTTACTCCCCTATTTTCCCCTCACTCCACTCATTTTCCCCTCACTCCTCTCATTTGCCCCTCACTTTTCTCATTTTCATCTCACTCCTCTCATTTTTCTCCTCATATCTCTCATTTTTCCCCTCACACCTGTCATTTTGACATCACACCTGTCTAATCACTCCCCTATTTTCCCCTCACTCCACTCATTTTCCCCTCACTCCTCTCATTTTCCCCTCACTTTTCTCATTTTCATCTCACTCCTCTCTTCCCCTCACATGTGCACAGCAACTTCCTGTTATGAGCACAGCGGTGTAATCCATGAGGCTCCTCCCTTTCCCTTGACGTTATGCCTCACAGGAGCAACCCCATTCCAGACACGATGGAGCTAGATGTGGCCTGTGCCTGCCGTGCACTGATACTCTGAAGGTGACAGCCCTGATTGTAGCTCACAGCGGCTGGGATGTTGCAGCCAGTGGGTTTTACAGGGTGGCTTTCGAGGTGAATGTGTCTCTGCCCATGTGTGCTAATAACGTGGGCCGTGTGGATGGGGCTTTGCATGTTTGCGAGTGGAGTGAGTGTGGCTATGCGGAGTGGGTGGGACTATGTGGAGTGGGCGTGGCTTGATACATACACACACATCCATACACTCAGCTTTTTATATATAGATAGAAAAAAGCTACTAAAATGTAATATTATGATAACCATACCGACACGTGGAACCAAGTTACCTTGTAAATTTCAGTGCACATTCATAGTATTGTAGGATTTTCATAAAAAAAAAATTAATAAAGACAATATAGATTAAAGGCAATTTATCATCACATTTTATCAATAAATGCCATTGCTGCTACGTTCTCCAGGCTTGTATTACCTTTTTAATAAGCTCACTATATCCTCCAGGCTATGCAATATACTTTTAAGCTTCTTAGATTGTTTTCCTTAGTTTTACATAACTTGTGAATAATATGATTTTGAAGGGGTTGTTCCCTTTCAGTGAAATGTCTTCACTGGCTACAGTGTCCAATAAAAAGATCAAATTACTCTGTACTCAGCTTCACCAGGACCACTGACTAGTCACTGCCACTCTTCGCGGTGTTTGGCATTGGCTGAGGTGCTGACATGATGTAACTGCACAGCAGTCATTAGAGAGCTCAATGCCTCGGAATTCAGTGCTACGTTTACATTGCAAATCCCACTTTGAGTTGTTGCGTTCACTGACTGACTGCTGCACGGTCAAAGTGACTTCAGTGCTGCAGCCAATCTCAGACACAGAAAACAACAGTGTTGACTGGATGGTATTCCCAGGGAAGGTGAGTACAAAGCTTTTTTTGTTAGCAAGCTGAAGTCCGGGGAGAAATTTATTTGAAAAAGAACAACCCCTTTAATTTACCATAATACACTATGTAAAATTATCTTATAATATTTTGAGGTCACCACAAATCCCATGTTTTGTGATAAGATCTTTTTTTGGATTTTTCACACATGCTATTACTGTTTTTGGTTTATATACAGGACAATAACAAAACAGTGGTAAAAGACTTCATTCTCTTAGGATTTCAAGTCAATGGAGGTGTAAGAATTCTCCTTTTCTGCTTATTCCTTGTAATCTATTGTCTGATATTGTGTGGAAATGTCCTCATCATCACTGTGGTGTCCACCAACAAGAACCTCCACACTCCAATGTACTTCTTTATCTCACAATTGTCCATCTACGACATCTTGTTGACCACAGATGTTATCCCCAAAATGCTGCAAGTCCTGCTAATTAAGGGAGGAACCATCAGTTTTATTGACTGCATCACTCAATGTTATTTACTTGGTGCCTCGGAAGCAGCCGAATGTCTTCTCCTAACAGTGATGTCTTATGACAGATATGTGGCCATCTGTAATCCTCTCCGATACACTACCATCATGACCAACGAATACTGTGTAATATTGATCATCATCTGTTGGGTGTTTGGATTTTTAATAGTTCTGACTTTTGTCATATCAATAGCAAATCTTATTTTTTGTGGTCCAAATAACATTGATCATTTGTTCTGTGACATTGTCCCCATAATAGAACTTGCCTGTTCTGATGCCCACATTGTCCACTTGGAGATTTTTTTAGCAGGCATTCCATCAATTTTTATTCCTGCCACCATCATTATAGTATCTTATACTTATATTGTTATAACAGTATTAACAATCCCATCCAGTAACGGTAGGAAGAAAGCCTTCTCCACCTGCAGCTCCCATCTCACTGTGGTCTCCATATTCTACTGGACAATATTCAGTGTTTATATTGTCCCACCTAAAAGCCAATCATCAACCATCCGTAAGATCCTATCTCTGCTATATACTGTGTTTACTCCTTTGGTCAACCCCATTATATACAGTCTGAGAAATGAGGAAATAAAAAAAGTCATACTAAATAGGAAAAATGGTCAGAATGCACTGAAAATGGCAGCTAATTTTTTGAGCTGTACATAGTTCATTCTCGAAAAAGTTAACCTTAAGTAGCAGTAGGATCCTGAGAGACTTTCAAATGCATAATCTGTTGAGCCAAAAACATTCAGTTCTGATAAGACGAAAGAATAGCACAAAGCTTAAAGCAAGCATATTACAGGTCCTTCTCAAAAAATTAGCATATAGTGTTAAATTTCATTATTTACCATAATGTAATGATTACAATTAAACTTTCATATATTATAGATTCATTATCCACCAACTGAAATTTGTCAGGTCTTTTATTGTTTTAATACTGATGATTTTGGCATACAACTCCTGATAACCCAAAAAACCTGTCTCAATAAATTAGCATATCAAGAAAAGGTTCTCTAAACGACCTATTACCCTAATCTTCTGAATCAACTAATTAACTCTAAACACATGCAAAAGATACCTGAGGCTTATAAAAACTCCCTGCCTGGTTCATTACTCAAAACCCCCATCATGGGTAAGACTAGCGACCTGACAGATGTCAAGAAGGCCATCATTGACACCCTCAAGCAAGAGGGTAAGACCCAGAAAGAAATTTCTCAACAAATAGGCTGTTCCCAGAGTGCTGTATCAAGGCACCTCAATGGTAAGTCTGTTGGAAGGAAAAAATGTGGCAGAAAACGCTGTACAACGAGAAGAGGTGACCGGACCCTGAGGAAGATTGTGGAGAAGGACCGATTCCAGACCTTGGGGAACCTGAGGAAGCAGTGGACTGAGTCTGGTGTGGAAACATCCAGAGCCACCGTGCACAGGCGTGTGCAGGAAATGGGCTACAGGTGCCGCATTCCCCAGGTAAAGCCACTTTTGAACCATAAACAGCGGCAGAAGCGCCTGACCTGGGCTACAGAGAAGCAGCACTGGACTGTTGCTAAGTGGTCCCAAGTACTTTTTTCTGATGAAAGCAAATTTTGCATGTCATTCGGAAATCAAGGTGCTAGAGTCTGGAGGAAGACGGGGGAGAAGGAAATGCCAAAATGCCTGAAGTCCAGTGTCAAGTACCCACAGTCAGTGATGGTGTGGGGTGCCATGTCAGCTGCTGGTGTTGGTCCACTGTGTTTCATCAAGGGCAGGGTCAATGCAGCTAGCTGTCAGGAGATTTTGGAGCACTTCATGCTTCCATTGGCTGAAATGCTTTATGGAGATGAAGATTTCATTTTTCAGCACGACCTGGCACCTGCTCACAGTGCCAAAACCACTGGTAAATGGTTTACTGACCATGGTATTACTGTGCTCAATTGGCCTGCCAACTCTCCTGACCTGAACCCCATAGAGAATCTGTGGGATATTGTGAAGAGAAAGTTGAGAGACGCAAGACCCAACACTCTGGATGAGCTTAAGGCCGCTATTGAAGCATCCTGGGCCTCCATAAAATCTCAGCAGTGTCACAGGCTGATTGCCTCCATGCCACGCCGCATTGAAGCAGTCATTTCTGCCAAAGGATTCCCGACCAAGTATTGAGTGCATAACTGGACATTATTATTTGATGGTTTTTTTGTTTGGTATTAAAAAACACTTTTATTTGATTGGACGGGTGAAATATGCTAATTTATTGAGACAGGTTTTTTGGGTTATCAGGAGTTGTATGCCAAAATCATCAGTATTAAAACAATAAAAGACCTGACAAATTTCAGTTGGTGGATAATGAATCTATAGTATATGAAAGTTTAATTGTAATCATTACATTATGGGAAATAATGAAATTTAACACTATATGCTAATTTTTTGAGAAGGACCTGTATATTGATGACTACAGATGAGCAGATAAGATAAAATCAATTTTTTCTATTCACAAATGTAATATCCCCTATTATGGTTTAGGGTCCCTCCAGATCCCAAAGAATAATAAACATAACATGCAAATATAAAGAAAAATTCTTATACTCACCTTACCGCTCACCTCTCCAGACCCTCCAGTCCTCACCGCACCTTCTGATCTGCACCACTCATGATGGAATCCCAATTCACACTGAGCCAAGATTGTTTGCTCTACTGAGGCCCAAGAGGGCTCTGCACATGTTTGCTCAAGGTCACTTGCACAAAATAGTCCTGGTATATCTGTGTGAGCGGGGGGGGGGGATCAGAAGACCCAACGAGAACTACACAGGTGACAGTGAGGAGATTATAAGGATTTTTTCCTTCTTTTACTTTATATTGCCCTCTAAAGTTCATAAAAATGACAGCTCAGAATGCCATTTTGCTGAGGCCGCTCGGAAGCAAGTTGATCGGACTGGCGGAACACACCAAATAATAATAATAGAGAATGTGAGGTGCATTCGCAGTCCGGGGTCCACCGTGCAGAGATGACACCTGCTGCTCCGTAATGGCAGACTATATGGCGGTATAGAGAAAGTACTCACCTGGGTAAGCGAACCCTGTTAATTCACAGAGACACGATACTGCGCAAAGAGTATAAGCTAGAGTCACAGAAGCCTGTCCCTAGACTCAAGAAAGAGTTCCTCTAGACTTTCTACACTCGACACCGCTGTCGTGGTGTCAGGGAAGAAACAGTATAATAATTTACTGCACAAGAGTGCGTACAGCGCCGCACTGGCGGGCACTGCAAAGAGACGCTGTAGCGTGTGCTAAGTGTGCAGTTTAGCACTGTCGGGCACTAGGTAGCTTCCACCATTCGCGAGCAGTCATCAATACTAGGGATGGGACTGGTTAAGGAGCTTTCATCCATCAACAGACATTCATCTACACACACACGTTAGCAAGTTTACACTAGCGCATGGCCGAGAAGCCATGCAAACCTTTTATAGCAGTACCACACCGGGACCTTCCAGATGGTCCAATAAGAGCCGCAACAGAACCTGAACATGTGACCTCCGACCTCCAATGGGAGGTCATCCCGTGGGCATGCTCAGTATGAGAAAAGCGGCACTTAGTCCCAGAAAGGCCTGCTCGCTGCTGATCAGTACTGGCCACAAAGGCAGAGCCTGGAAAGGTAGCAGTAAACAGTGGCACAGTATCAGCTTGACCCAGACGCTGGGACCGACGCCTCCACTGATCAGGTTACACTGCGGCTGTAGAAGAATGGGAGACCGCAGTGGACATGGTTCGAGATTTCCCCTGTGCAGCGGCGGGAACTCGACACCTAACATTACCTCACTCCTAGGCCCCCCTCCCTGGGCCTCGCTATGTTCAAAGGCTGTAATGAGCAGTGGAGCCCAAATGTGCTCAGGCTCCCAGGTTCTGTCCTCTGGGCCGTGACCCTTCCAGTCCACAGTCGACAGATGAGGCATCCACCTCAATAATAAAAGGCTTATGTACATCGGGACGATGTAGAATGGGAGCGCTAGCAAAGTGGGAATTAACAGATAGGAAGGTTTTGGAGTCCTCCTGTGACCACAATTTGGGATTTGCTACCTTCTTGGTGAGGGCTACCAAGGGAGCTACCAAAGTTGAGAAGTGGGGAATGAACTGGCGATAATAATTAATGAACCCCATAAAGCACTCTACCGCTTTGAGAGAATGAGGTTCCTGCCAGTCCATCACTGCTTGTAGCTTGGCAGGATCCATAGCTAATCCCTGGGCTGAGATGATATAGCCCAGGAAAGGCAAGGACTCCTGCTCAAACACACACTTCTCCAACTTGGCGTAGAGGGAGTTTGCCCGTAGGAGGTCAAAGACTCTGCAAACATCTCTCCGGTGGGAATCAATATCTGGAGAGAAGATGAGAATATCATCCAGATAGACTACCACCGAGGTGGAGAGCATATCCCGGAAGATATCGTTCACAAAGTCTTGGAAGACAGCTGGGACATTACAGAGCCCAAAGGGCATCACAAGATATTCATAGTGCCTATCACTGGTATTAAAAGCCATCTTCCACTTGTACCCCTCACTGATGCGAATCAGTTTGTAAGCACCCCGCAGATCTAGCTTAATAAATTCCCTTGCTCCCGGAGCCTATCGAATAGCTCAGATATCAGGAGGAGAGGGTACTTGTTCTTAACGGTAATGGTGTTAAGACCCCTGTAGTCTATGCATGGACGTAATTCTCTGCTCTTCTTCTTCACGAAGAAGATCCCTGCCCCAGCAGGTGACATTGACCTCCTAATGAATCCTCTTGCCAGATTCTCCTGGATGTACTGTGACATTGCCTCCATCTCCGGGAGAGACAGGGGATAGACATGTCCCCGAGGAGGCTCTGCACCTGGCAAGAGGTCAATAGGACAGTTATGGGGGTGGTGAGACAGAAGGGTCTCCACAGCTCTCTTGGAGAAAACGTCCGCATCAAAATTTTGTGTTATTCTATGCTTGATGAAGAGAACTGAGTAGTCTCGAAAGCTTGCAATTTGTTACCAAGTTGGAAAAAGGAGAAATCACTGCTTAAAAAATTGTGTTGATGTAAAGCAAACATGTGGGAAATGTTATTTATTAACTATTTTGTGTGACACATCTCTCTGATTTAAGGGCATAAGAATTAAAAAATTGAAAATTGACCAGCAGTGTTTGGGAAGAGAGCTAAGATTTAAACAAAACAAACAACAATATTCCATACCTTCCATCATTCAGTCTTGTCCCACGCTGTAAATCCATCTGAAGGGGTTAAATCATTTTACAACCAGGAGCTCTGCTAATGCAGCTGTGCTCCTGTCTGTAAAACTTGGTGAATGAATGGAATGCAGGGGAATGTACTGTAGTTACCTCGAGTGGTGGTGATGCACCCTCTGCTGGATGAACTCATATGACCTCGAGCCTGGGAACTTTTCTGAAAAGTTCCCACGGTCGAATTCACCCCACCGATCGCCCCTCCAAGCCACCGATCTGTCCCGTAGTCCCCTCCGTCCTGTGCTCCGCTCCCCCGTCCTCCTGTCCGCTCCCCCCGTGCTCCTATGCCACCCCCCTGTGCTCCGACGCCCCCCCGTGCCCCGATCTCCCCCCCCTTATACTTACCGAGGCTCCCGGTGCCCGTCCGTCTTCTCCATGGGCGCCTCCATCTTCCAAAATGGCGGGCGCATGCGCAGTGCGCCCGCCGAATCTGCCGGTCGGCAGATTCGTTACAAATACATTTTGATCGCTGTGATAGAACCTATCACAGCCATCAAAATAAAAAAAAATAATAAATAACCCCCCCTTTATCACCCCCATAGGTAGGGACAATAATAAAAAAAAGAAAATATTTTTTTTCTTTTTCCACTAGGGTTAGGGTTAGAACTAGGGTTAGGGTTAGGGGTAGGGTTAGGGTTAGGGGTAGGGTTAGGGTTAGGGCATGTGCACACAGTGTGGATTTGGCTGCGGATCCACAGCGGATTGGCCGTGGATGCGCAGCGGATTGGCCGCTGCGAATTCGTAGCAGTTTTCCATCAGGTTTACAGTACCATGTACACCTATGGAAAACCAAATCCGCTGTGCCCATGGTGCGGAAAATTCCGTGCGGAAACGCTGCGTTGTATTTTCCACAGCATGTCAATTCTTTGTGCGAATTCCGCAGCGTTTTACACCTGTTCCTCAATAGGAATCCGCAGGTGAAATCCGCACAAAAAACACTGGAAATCCTCTGTAAATCCGCAGGTAAAACACAGTGCCTTTTACCTGTAGATTTTTCAAAAATCGTGCGGAAAAATCTCACACGAATCCGCAACGTGGGCACATAGCCTTAGGGTTAGGGTTGGAATTAGAGTTAGGGTTGGAATTAGGGCTAGGGTTGGAAATAGGGTTAAGATTAGGCTTGTGGTTAGGGTTATGGATAGGGTAAGGGGTGTGTTGGGGTTACAGTTGTGGTTAGGGTTGGGATTAAGGTTAGGGTTGTGATTAGGGTTAGGATTAGGGTTAGGGTTGGGATTAGGGTTACGGCTGTGTTGGGGTTAGGGTTGTGGTTAGGGGTATGTTGGGGTTAGGGTTGTGATTAAGGTTATGGCTACAGTTGGGATTAGAGTTAGGGGTGTGTTGGGGTTAGTGTTAAAGTTAGAATTGAGGGGTTTCCACTGTTTAGGCACATCAGGGGTCTACAAACGTAACATGGCGCCACCATTGATTCCAGCCAATCTTGCGTTCAAAAAGTCAAATGGTGCTCCCTCCCTTCCAAGCCCCGACGTGCGCCCAAACAGTGGTTTACCCCCACATATGGGGTTCCATCGTACTCAGGACAAACTGGGCAACAACTATTGGGGTCTAATTTCTCCTGTTACCCTTGCAAAAATAAAAAATTACTTGCTAAAACATAATTTTTGAGGAAAGAACAATTATTTTTTATTTTCATGGCTCTGCGTTATAAACTTCTGTGAAACACTTGGGGGTTGAAAGTGCTCACCACACATCTAGATAAGTTCCTTGGGGGGTCTAGTTTCCAAAATGGGGTCACTTGTGGGGGGTTTCTACTGTTTAGGCATATCAGGGGCTCTGCAAATGGAATGTGACGCCTGCAGACCATTCCATCAAAGTCTGCATTTCAAATGTCACTACTTCCCTTCCGAGCCCTGACGTGCGCCCAAACAGTGGTTCCTTCCCCCACATATGGGGTATCAGCGTACTCAGGAGAAACTGGACAACAACTTTTGGGGTCGAATTTCTCCTGTTACCCTTGGGAAAATAAAAAATTGCTTGCTAAAACATCTTTTTTGAGGAAAGAAAAATGATTTTTTATTTTCACGGCTCTGCGTTGTAAACTTCTGTGAAGCTCTTGGGGGTTGAACGTGCTCACCACACATCTAGATAAGTTCTTTGGAGGGTCTAGTTTCCAAAATGGGGTCACTTGTGGGGGGTTTCTACTGTTTAGGCACATCAGGGGCTCTGCAAACGTAACATGATGCCTGCAGACCATTCCATCAAAGTCTGCATTCCAAAACGTCACTACTTCCCTTCCGAGCCCCGGCATGTGCACAAACAGTGGTTTACCCCCACATATGGGGTATCAGCGTACTCAGGAGAAACTGGACAACAACTTTTGGGGTCAAATTTCTCCTGTTACCCTTGGGAAAATTAAAAAATTCTGGGCTAAAAAAATATTTTTGAGGAAAGGAAATACATTTATTATTTTCACGGCTCTGCGTTATAAACTTCTGTGAAGCACTTGGGGGTTCAAAGTGCTCACCACACATCTAGATAAGTTCCCTTGGGGGTCTAGTTTCCAAAATGGGGTCACTAGTGGGGAGTTCCTACTGTTTAGGCACATCAGGGGCTCTGCAAACGCAACCTGATGCCCGCAGAGCATTCCATCAAAGTCTGCATTTCAAAACGTCACTACTTCCCTTCCGAACCCCGACGTGTGCCAAAACATTGGTTTACCCCCACATATGGGGTATCAGCATACTCAGGAGAAACTGGACAACAACTTTTGGTGTCCAATTTCTCCTGTTACCCTTGGGAAAATAAAAAATTGTGGGCTAAAAAATAATTTTTGAGAAAATAAAAATTATTTTTTACTTTCATGGCTCTGCGTTATAAACTTCTGTGATGCACTTGGGAGTTCAAAGTGCTCACCACACATCTAGATTAGTTCCTTTGGAGGTCTAGTTTCCAAAATGGGGTCACTTGTGGGGGAGCTCCAATGTTTAGGCACACAAGGGCTCTCCAAACGCGACATGGTGTCCGCTAATGATTGGAGCTAATTTTCCATTCAAAAAGCCAAATGGCGTGCCTTCCCTTCCGAGCCCTGCTGTGCGCCCAAACAGTGGTTTACCCCCACATATGGGGTATCATCGTACTCAGGACAAACTGGACAACAACATTTGGGGTCCAATTTCTCCTATTACCCTTGGGAAAATAAAAAATTCTGGGCTAAAAATCATTTTTGAGGAAAGAAAAATTATTTTTTATTTTCACGGCTCTGCGTTATAAACTTCTGTGAAGCACCTGGGGGTTTTAAGTGCTCACTATGCATCTAGATAAGTTCCTTGGGGGTCTAGTTTCCAAAATGGGGTCACTTGTAGGGGAGCTCCAATGTTTAGGCACACAGGGGCTCTCCAAACGCGACATGGTGTCCGCTAACGATTGGAGCTAATTATCCATTCAAAAAGTCAAATGGCGCTCCTTCCCTTCCGAGCCTTACCATGTGCCCAAACAGTGGTTTACCCCCACATTTGAGGTATCTGTGTACTCAGGAGAAATTGTCCAACAAATTTTAGGATCCATTTTATCCTGTTGCCCATGTGAAAATGAAAAAATTGAGGCTAAAAGAAATTTTGTGTGAAAAAAAAGTACTTTTTCATTTTTACGGATCAATTTGTGAAGCACCTGGGGGTTTAAAGTGCTCACTATGCTTCTAGATAAGTTCCTTGGGGGGTCTAGTTTCCAAAATGGGGTCACTTGTGGGGGAGCTCCAATGTTTAGGCACACAGGGGCTCTCCAAACGTGACATGGCGTCCGCTAGCGATGGAGATAATTTTTCATTCAAAAAGTCAAATGGCGCTCCTTCCCTTCCGAGCCTTACCATGTGCCCAAACAGTGGTTTACCCCCACATGTGAGGTATCGGTGTACTCAGGAGACATTGTCCAACAAATTTTAGGATCGATTTTATCCTGTTGCCCATGTGAAAATGAAAAAATTGAGGCTAAAATATTTTTTTTGTGAAAAAAAAGTACTTTTTCATTTTTACGGATCAATTTGTGAAGCACCTGGGGGTTTAAAGTGCTCACTATGCTTCTAGATAAGTTCCTTGGGGGGTCTAGTTTCCAAAATGGGGTCACTTGTGGGGGAGCTCCAATGTTTAGGCACACGGGGGCTCTCCAAACGCGACATGGTGTCCGCTAAAGATTGGAGCCAATTTTTCATTCAAAAAGTCAAATGGCGCTCCTTTCTTTCCGAGCCCTGCCGTGTGCCCAAACAGTGGTTTATCCCCACATATGAGGTATCGGCGTACTCAGGACAAATTGGACAATATCGTTCATGGTCCAGTTTCTCCTTTTACCCTTGGGAAAATAAAAAAATTGTTGCTAAAATATCATTTTTGTGACTAAAAAGTTAAATGTTCATTTTTTACTTCCATGTTGCTTCTGCTGCTGTGAAACACCTGAAGGGTTAATAAACTTCTTGAATGTGGTGTTGAGCACCTTGAGGGGTGCAGTTTTTAGAATGGTGTCACTTTTGGGTATTTTCAGCCATATAGAACCCTCAAAAAGACTTCAAATGTGAGGTGGTCCCTAAAAAAATGGTTTTGTAAATTTTGTTGTAAAAATGAGAAATCACTGGTCAAATTTTAACCCTTATAACTTCCTAGCAAAAAAAAAAAATTGTTTCCAAAATTGTGCTGATGTAAAGTAGACATGTGGGAAATGTTATTTATTAACTATTTTGTGTCACATAACTCTCTGGTTTAACAGAATAAAAATTCAAAATGTGAAAATTGCAAAATTTTCAAAATTTTCGCCAAATTTCCGTTTTTTTCACAAATAAACTCAGAAATTATCGACCTAAATTTACCACTAACATGATGCCCAATATGTCACGAAAAAACAATCTCAGAAACGCTAGGATCCGTTGAAGCGTTCCTGAGTTATTACCTCATAAAGGGACACTGGTCAGAATTGCAAAAAACGTCCAGGTCATTAAGGCCAAAATAGGCTGGGTCATGAAGGGGTTAATTTAATAGCTAGAGCTTCACAATTTTACACACAGACACTTGTTACATTAATAAAGAGGAATATGTAATAAAAAAGGGATATGAGATGGTTTACTGTATGTAAACCATGTCTCATATCATGTCAAGTTTGGGAAGGAAATAGCAAAAGCCGGCAATTGAATTACTGGCTTTTATGCTATCTTGTGCTGAATTAAATATCTAATATATAAAGCTGAATGTGTGTGTGTGTGCGTGTGTGTGTGTATGTGTGTGTGTGTGTATGTTCGATATTGGCATCTGCACCGTCGCAGCTACAGCCACCAAATCTTGCACAGTCACACGTCTGGACCCTGAGAGCGTCATAGGCTATGTGGTGAGGCGAAATTTTAACCCCGCGCGTTCCAATTCACCAAACAATTTTGCCCCTATATACATAATGGGGAAAAAGTGAAAGGAAAAGTGTTGGAGGCAAATTGACAGTTGCCAGATGTGAGCAAGGGGGACTTAAAGAATGAGAGCGATGGCGCCAAAGAGTATATACCGTACAGTTGCTAAGGTGGGGCCCCGATATGGGATACTCACCACACACGGGGATATGAACACACACACAAAATGCGCCACACACTACCACGTGCTTTAACACATACGTATACCACCCTCAGCACACATTTCACCACACATACACCAACCTTGCCACATAAAAGTCAAAACACAAAAGTCACTGCTCAAAATTTGCCACACGCAAAATTCGCCTCATGCAAAACTCGCCACATGCAAAACTAGGCTCACGCAAAACTAGCCACACGTGCAAAACTCACCTCAAGGAAAACTCGCCACACGCAAAACTTGCACATGTGGAAAAATTGCCACATGCACAAAAGTTGCTACACATGCAAATGTTGCCACACACAAAACTTGCACATACTCAAAACGCACCACACATAAAACTCGCCACACGCAAAACTTGCTGCACACAACTTGCTACACTAACCTGTCACATGCAACTCGACACACAAAAAGTTGCTACACGCATGTCGCCACACAAAACTCATCTCACAAAAGTCTCTACATGCATGTTGCCACACGCAACTCAACACACACAACGTGACACATGAAACTCACCCTAAAAGACACACAAGTCTGGTATTATCCTTCAAAAATAAAAATCTGATTAATAAGCAGACAAACTACAAGAGCAACAAATGTACCGTATTGGAAATACGGCAGCTGTCAGTCACATGACCTGTCTATTATGTGTATGTGTGAGCTAATATATACTGCCAGGGGGAGGGCTTCCTGTAGGCTGGGGATTTATCAGGCTGCCAATTTCGCTTACAAATACTGAGGTAAAAGTACTGACCAAATAATGTGTGAATGAGGTCTAATACAGGAGGAGATGACATACAGGTACATACTATATACAGGGGAGATGACACACAGGTATATACTATATACAGGAGCAGATGATTCACAGGTATATACTATATACAGGAGGAGATGACTTACAGGTATATACTATATACAGGAGGAGATGACATACAGGTATATACTATATATAGGAGGAGATGACATACAGGTATATACTAAATGCAGGAGGAGATGACACACGTATATACTATATACAGGAGGAGATGACATACATCAGGTATATACTATATAAAAGATGAGATGACTCTTAGGTATATAGTGGAGGAGATGACATACAGCAGGTATATACTATATACAGGGGAGATGACATAAAGGTATATACTATATACAGGAAATGACATACAGGTATATACTATATATAGGAGGAGAAGACATACAGGTATACACTATATACAGAAAAGATGACATACATGTATATACTATATACAGGGGAGATGACACTTAGGTATACACAATATACAGGAGGAGATGACATACAGCAGGTATATACTATTTACAGGGGAGATGACATACAGGTATATACTATATAAAGGAGATGACATACAGGTGTATACTATATATAAGGGAGATGACAAACATGTATATACTGAGGGGAAAATGAGAGGTGTGAGGTGAAAATCAGGTGTGAGGTGAAAATGAGAGGTGTGAGGGAAAATAGTGGAGTGATCGGAAAATGACAGATATGAGGTCGAAATGACAAGTGTTAGTGAGGAATGAGAGGAGTGAGAGGGGAATGAGAGGCGTGATGGGAAAATAAGAGAAGTGAGGTGCTATATCTAACCACAGATATTTACTATGCCCAGGCAATGCCGGGCACTTCAGCTAGTATATATATATATATATATATATATATATATATATATATATATATATATATATATATATATATATATATATGTGTGTCTCACTGATATATATATATATATATATATATATATATATATATATATATATATATATATATATATAGACTGTATATATGTTTTTAGGAATATTTTAGCCGATGGATCCATTATTTGTCCATTTTGCAAGCCTGCGCAAAAAAAATCGCCGTACGGAAGCCATACGGATGCCATACGGATGACACACGAATACATTTGTCCGTAAAAATCGCATCCTCGCATTGAATACGGAACAGTGTTTTGGGAAAATTACTGTGTATTACGGCCGTAAAATACGGACTGTATTTCCCTATGCTGAGTGTGACGCCGGCCTTACTCGAAAAAAAAACAAACAGGGCAACTAAAGAGTGGCCCAATAAGAAGCATTTCTAGGTCCTTGAGTGGCCTAATCCATGGCTCAAGTGATGCTCAGGAGATGCACAGGTATTTTTTGGAAAATTTTGCCAGGTGTTAGTTAATTTATTGTTAAAAGTAAGAAAAAATGACTGGAAAGCACCAGTACAAATGACAACCTAAAAATGATGGAAAAATGATCAAGTACGTGCTCAGGAAATGAATAAAAAATGATGTTTCAGGACAATAAAATGCTGACTTCTCCTGAACCGTCTTACTCTTGTAAAACGATTATGGCTTCAAACAGATTTAGAAAACTTTGTGTGCAAATAACCTTAGTGTGCATTTACCACTGTGTACAATTACAAACTACAGATCACATCTGGGGTGTGGTTGCTACTGGAAGCCAGGAGAAAGCCATGACCGGTGACTTCTAATGATGGAGGGGGAGCAGTGAGGAGCAGCTGCATTGGATCACAGATAGTGTAAGGTTGGGATCACACTTGCGAGAAATTAGCACGAGTCTTGCACCTCAATACGCGGCACTGCTGCCGGCACTCGGGACCAGAGGGTGCGGCTGCATGTATTTCTATGAAACTGAGTGTTCATGTCTGAGTCCGGTGGCAGTGCCGGGAACTGAGATGCAAGACTCATGCGAGTTTCTCACAAATGTGATCCCGGCCTAAGGATTGGACATAGCACTACTCATGCTATCACCATAGCTTATGAAGGCATGGTCATTACAATGTTTGTTATCTCTACGGAGTACTCTTTAGTTCAGAATGATGAATTCCTCGATTTTGAATATGAATTTGGATAAGCATTAGGAGGATTATAGGGTTGGCATGAAATAACAGCAAATAAAAAGTCACCCCGGACCCAGCTTCACACTTGTTTGTAGCCTTTTACCACTTTGGCCAAATTCGCTTTACATTCAGTCCCCATTTTGCTGAATTGTAGAGTGACAGACAAACAGATAAAATAATAATACTCACCTCTCCGCTCCTCCACCGCCTAAAGCTCATCATCCAATCCTTCACTCCCTTTTGTTTCTCCCCTTCATCCTCTTAGGTCATGTATCTCCCTGCCATTGCTGGGACATGGCGGTGCATGATGTGACATTACAATGTGTCTCCTGAGGCCTGGTTAGAGATGGAAGTCTAGGCGAGAAGTAAAGCAGCTGATGAGGATGCGTGGGGTGGATGAAGCGTGATGGAAGAGGCGTGGAGCATCAGAAGGCAGGCTGCTAGGACAGGTGAAAGGTGGGGTGAGTTATTCTTCTTCATCTTATTTTTATTACGTTGTGGGGTCTGTAGAGACCACAGAGCATAATAATGAACAGTCAATGTACGACTGCTGTGAACTGAATTTCAAGCTAAAATCTGCAGGATTTGTCAACTTTTAAGTTTTGAAAAGCCGCTCATCTGTACTGCTGATTTTCAATTCTATGGATATTGATGATCATGTGTGGCTGAGTCGTTGGGGTGAGTTACTTGGGTTTGGACCTTTATCACAGTTCTGTTTTCACTTTATTTCTGAGCATTGGGATCTGTGCAATTAAACCAAGCTATGACTCCACTATTAAAGGAAAATACTAACCACTTATGTGTATTGAAGGAAATCTGTCATCTGTTCTTTTATTCCCATGTTAGAGAAGTATAATGTACCGGCAGAGACCCCAAGTCCAGGAATGTGTCACTTACTGAGTTGCTTATAATAGTTTTGATGAATCACTGTCTTCTCTGCTGCAGATCTTGCCATTCTTTGAATGCTGAGCCCTGTAAAAATGCAGCTACACCCCTGATTGACAGCTCTGTACACTGCACAGTGGCAGTAAGCTGCTAATCAGTAGGTGGGGGTGGGGCTACACAGAGCAGGAGGACTACTGGGCACCAGACAACTAGTCTTTTAGTGATAATCTCCTGTCTATAAAACTGTGATTTTATTGAAGCTGTAACAAGTAAGTCACACATCACTAGAATCTGGGTTTCTGCCTCTACATCATCCTGCTCTCAGTTTTAAATAAAAAAAATGTACTGTCAAGGTTCCTTCATTTAAAGCATCTAACTGCTTACAGATGACATACATACAGAAATGTTGTTTTTACGGAAAACTAATCATTTTTGTTCATAACTGGTCATCTTATGACTTAAAGGGGTTGTCTACGACTTGGACAAATGCTTTTTAAATGCAGTAGTGGAAATAGACATTATAGACGGTATGGTAGCATCGCCGAGAAAATACGTTCTGCAGGTAGAGTATATTGTCAGCTGCCAAAGGAAGGAGACTGATTCTACATGGACCCCTATCGCAGCTGTGCAAATGTGTAATGGCAGCAAGGGACACGGGTAGGAAATAATTGTGGAACAATATACTATGCTTGAACATGGAAAATTACTGTCATTCATGATTCAGATGTGTCCAGTCTTACAATGGCATCACATTTGGTTAAAGACTTTAATTTCTCATGAAACAAATTAAAAGAACATCATGATAATAATAATAAATAATAAAAAAAATATATTATCCGGCTGCAATTCACTTCTCAACCACTAGTTGTCTCAAAGACTCAAAGAAATTACATTTTGTCACCGAGTATGGAGAAAGTGGGATGTAGTGTAGCTCTTCTGACTCGTCCATTGTTCTCCTCCACAACAGTAAACCATGACATCCAGTTCTCACATCACCTGGCCTCACTGGTCTGGTGACTAAGGAAAGATAACAACCACTCTAGCTATAGCAGGACCAAAGGGGTTGGAGTTAGTGACTATATATATTTTTTTCATTTTTTTAAACCATCCCCGTCTTTAATTATTTCTTTTAAATCTGATGACCCCTTTAAAGTCTTTGTTTCTAAAACTATATATAATGGGATTAACCAATGGAGTAAACACAGTATATAGCAGTGGTAATATCTTATTTCCATCTGATGATTTTCCTTTAGTTGGAAAAATATAAACACTAAAGAGAGTGAAGTAGAAGATGGAGACCACGGTGAGGTGGGAGCTACAGGTGGAGAAGGCTTTGTGTCTGCTGACATCAGGTGAGATCTGTAAGACGGCACGGACAATGTTCACGTAGGAGATAACTATAATTATGCTGGGGATAACGACAAATGGAATACTCAGCAAATACAGCTGAAGTTTTATAGGAAATGTATCAGAACAGGAAATCTCCTGTAAAGGAACAAGGTCACAGAAGAAATGGTCAATGATATTCAGTCCACAGAACTTTAACTTGGATAATATTATTATATAAATGAATGAAGATGAAAAACCAACCAACCAGAAGAAGACAACCAACCTCGCACAAAATGTACTCGTCATGATGGAGGTATAACGGAGAGGATTACAGATGGCCACATATCTATCACAAGACATCACTGTGAGGAGAAGACATTCATACCCTTCTGCAACATTAAAAAAATAAAACTGAGTCATACAGCCAATAAAAGTAATGGTTCCACCATTGTTCAGTAGGATATGGAGCATGTTGGGGACAATATCTGAGGGTAGCAAGATGTCACTGATGGACAGTTGTGAGATGAAGAAGTACATTGGAGTGTGGAGGTTCTTGCTGGTGGACACCAGGGTGATGATCAGGAGATTCCCACATATTGTCCCAGAATAAAGCACCAGGAGAAGAGAGAACAGGAACATTCTCATATTCTTGGTGGTGTGAAACCCAGTGAGGAAAAACTCATTGACCACAGTCAGGTTTTTTTCCTGCATTCAAAGAAAAACAAAATTGAATATGAGCCATTTTCAGTAAAGGTTTGCGGGCTTCACTATAACTGCCAAGCCAATGGACCATGCTCCCACAATGGATCCACTTTGCTTTAGGATCTTGGTATAATACCTACACTGGATTGGAAGCTGGAGGATTGATACTTCTCTGGAGCTGGAGCTGGGTGATTGTTACTAGTAAGATCACAACTTACTTATCCATTGGAACATCCAGTGCTGCACATATTTATAGGTATCACATCTAAGCAGTCTCCATGCGGTGGATTGGCGGATCTCCTTGGATCATTAATACCTTGAATTTTCATATTATTATTTTTTTATTTTAGCTTTATTTCATTGTGGGCACAATTTACACTTTACTATTGATGAAGATACTTATAAATCACACCAATTGTTATTGTTAAGTTTTATCCTTTTTGCATCTGTATTCTATTGTGGTTCGATAGTCTATGTTCGTATGCAGCGTCGGACTGGAGCACCTTGGGCCCACCAGAGAAAATCATTCTTGGGGCCCACTATGTAGCTACATAGAAATAAATACAAGACCACCAATTGTGTGGTAAAACACGCTAATATCAGGGTATAATATAAGGTAGTACTTGTTTTAATTATGTAGCAGGGGTTGGGGTAGAATCATAGAGGAGTAGCCCCCTCATAGA
Organism: Ranitomeya variabilis; assembly: GCF_051348905.1. Taxonomy (NCBI): domain Eukaryota; kingdom Metazoa; phylum Chordata; class Amphibia; order Anura; family Dendrobatidae; genus Ranitomeya; species Ranitomeya variabilis. The sequence goes on along the minus strand of NC_135236.1, from coordinate 22,413,890 downwards.
ATATAATGTCACCCCCTCATAAAATATAATACAGCCCTCTCTCATAGAATATAATGCAGCAACCCACAAAATATAATGCAACCCCCTCAAGTATAATGCAGTCCCCACCATGGAATATAATGTAGCACCCTCATACAGTATAATGCAGCCCCTCATATAGTATAATGCAGCCCACCACAGAATATAATGCAGCCCCCCATAGAGTATACTATAGCCCCCTCATAAGGCATAATGCTGCCCCCTCATATAGAATGATGTAGCCCCCCAGAATATAATGTAGTCCTCTGAGAATAATGCAGAACCCCCACAGAATATAATGCAGCCCCCTCATAAAATATCATGCAGCCCCTCTCCACTCCATCATTGTCCTCATCACCACCTCCATCATTGCCTTCTCCCCCACCACCCCTATCATTCTCCCCCACCACCCCATCACTGCCCATTCCACCACCTCCATCATTGCCTCCTCCCCCACCACCATCATTGTCCATATCATGACCTCCATCATTGCATCCCCGACCACCATCATTGCCCATTTCATCACCTCCATCATTGCCTCCCCCACCGCCATCATTGTCCATCTCCTCCATCATTGCCTAATCACCTCCATCATTGCCTCCCCCACCATCATTGACCATCACCTCCATCATTGCCTCCCCATCATCATTGCCCATCACCTCCATCATTGCCTCTGCCCACCACCATCATTGCTCATCACCTTCATCATTGACTTCCCACCGCCACCATTGCCCATCACCTCCATCATTGTCTCCCCCACCAATATCATTGTCCTTCCCCACCACCCCTCTCACACACATACACACACACAAAGCACCACAGCACACACACATGCAGACACACAGACACACAGCACACCACACCTCCCTGCAGCAGCAGCACATCCCAGCAGCCTCTTCCTCGCCGTCAGCTTTCTGTTTGAGACCGCACCCTGGATGATGGTGTCATCCAGCTAGGCTTTCTCAGACAGGAAGCAGGATGCCAGGATGTGCTGCGCTGTGTCTGTGTGCCTGTGTGTGTGTGTGTGTGTATGTGGTGCTTTGCTTTGTGTGTGTGTGTGTGTGTGGTGCAGTGGTGGGGCTTTACATGCGGGCAGTGTTAGCTGGAGCCTGCTGCTAACGCTGCCTGCTATTAAAGAGAAATGGTATTCATGCCTCTCCACGCCCATAGAGGCGTGGGGAAGCATGAATATTCATTTTGCTTTAGCAGCGGGGACAGGATCCTGTCTCTAGCTTCTGCTACCCTGGCACAGGGCGGGCCCCATAGCCACTGGCTGGGGGCCCCTGGAGCAGTTGGGGGCCCTTGAGGCAGTGAGGACCCTAGGAAGCTGCTGGCAGGTATGCCAGCAGTGTCAGTGCCTGGGCCCACCAGAGAATCCTCCGGTTCTCCGATGGGCCAGTCCGAGCCTGTGGGTATGTGTTTTATATACACACGTGACCTAGCATCCAGCAACTTTGCTGTGATATTATATATGGAGTAGTGCAGTAGTATATACTGATACCACTCCTTATGCAATGTTCACACTAGCAGTATTTGATCAGTACTTTACATCAGTATTTGTAGCCGAAACCAGTAGTGGAACAATCAGAGGAAAAGTATAATAGAAGCACATCACCACTTCTGGATTTATCACCCACTCCTGGTTTTGGCTACAAACCCTGATGTAAAATACTGACCAAATACTGATCAAGTGAACGTTACCCATTTTTGCTGACAGGCCAGCACACAGAGCCCGTCCTACTACCAGCAGCTTCTCTGTACCAGTGAGCGCCAGTGTGTGCTGTTCCCTTCTTTTCTCATGTTTATTTACTCACTAGATTCCCTATTACTTTGTTTTTGATGTATGGGAAGAATCCGGAGTAGCGGGAGTAAACCACTGCCATTACTGCAACTATTTTTTTATGTTTAACCTGTCTTCTTATTTATCCTCATAGTTCTACAGTGCTGCTACAATTAAACATTAAATATTAGTGCAACATTTCTCCCACTGTATGATATAGTTATTATTGCTTTAATGTTAATGAAATCAGAAGTGACGTTAAGACATTTTGTAAACTCCTTGTTGTTTGAGGGATTTCCTGCATTCATAGATTGCTTAGAGATTCTACGAATCTTCCTAAATGTTGATTCGTACACCGTGACATAATTGTATACGTATATACATAAAGATGGTCCTGGACTGTGTTACAAAGCCGGCATCTGCCTGTGACAGCAGCGACTAGAGCTAACTCTGATCACTGCAGGTTATCCAAGTAATGGAGTGAAGGCTGCTGTGCTTGTCCATGGTCTTCCATTGGCCCCAAGAAATACCACTGCTGGTTACCATTATGATTTTTAGGCCGGGGTCACACTAGACCGTAATACGGACGTGTGCTATGCGATAAAAAATCGCATAGCACTCGCTCAATGTTAACCTATGGTGCAGCTCCCATCATCCGATATTTTCTCCACCGTATTCAGGATCCGAGTGAAATCGCAGCATGCTGCGATTGTCAGCGTATCTCGGCCGAGACTCGCCAATGAAAGTCTATGGGGGCGAGAATAAATCGGATTACACATGGACCATGCGTGTGCATTGCGAGAAATACACAGCGGTGTTATTGAAAAGTCGGTAATTCAATTGCCGGCTTCTCATTTCTCCTGCACAAACCCGACAGGATATGAGACATGGTTTACATACAGTAAACCATCTCATATCCCTTTTTTTTTTGCATATTCCACACTACTAATGTTAGTAGTGTGTATGTGCAAAATTTGGCCGCTGTAGCTGCTCAAATAAAGGGTTAAATCGCAGAAAAAATTGTCGTGGGCTCCCGCGCAATTTTCTCCGCCAGAGTGGTAAAGCCAGTGACTGAGGGCAGATATTAATAGCCAGGAGAGGGTCCATGGTTATTGCCCCCCCCCCTGGCTACAAACATCTGCCCCCAGCCACCCCAGAAAAGGCACATCTGGAAGATGCGCCTATTCTGGCACTTGGCCACTCTCTTCCCACTCCCTGTAGCGGTGGGATATGGGGTAATGAAGGGTTAATGCCACCTTGCTATTGTAAGGTGACATTAAGCCAGATTAATAATGGAGAGGCGTCAATTCTGACGCCTATCCATTATTAATCCAATTGTCTGAAAGGGTTAAAAAACACACACACACACATTATTCAAAATTATTTTAGTGAAATAAACACACAGGTTGTTTTAGTATTTTATTGTTCTCTCAATCCATCAGAACACCCTCACTTGGCAAAATAATAAACGCACAAGATACATACCTCCCGATGATCTGTCACGTCCAACGAGGTAATCCATCTGAAGGGGTTAATTATTTGACAGGCAGGAGCTGCGCTAATGGACTCGCTCGTGGTTGTAATCCCCGGGGAATGAAAGGAAATCTGAGTGATCTGTACTTACATTGAGTTGCGGTGAGGCACCCTCTGGTGGATGTTCTCATGAACTGGAGCCTTGGAAAAGTTCCCACTCTCGAGTTCATATGAGTTCATCCACCAGAGGGCGCCTCACCGCAACTCAATGTAAGTACAGATCACCCAGCTTTCCTTCATTCCCCGGGGATTACAGGTTCGAGCGAGTGCTTTAGCACAGCTCATGGCTGTAAAATAATTAACCCCTTCAGATGGATTACCTCGTGGGACGTGACAGTTCATCTGAAGGTATGTATCTTGTGGGTTAATTATTTTGCCAAGCGAGGGTCTTAGGTGGATTGAGAGAACAATAAAATACTAAAACAAACTGTTTGTTTATTTCACTAAAATAATTTTTAATAATGTGTGTGTGTTTTTTAACCCTTTCCAACAATTGGATTAATAATAGATAGGTGTCATAATTGACGCCTCTCCATTATTAATCTGGCTTAATGTCACCTTACAATAGCAAGGTGGCATTAACCCTTCATTACCCCATATCCCACTGCTACAGGGAGTGGGAAGAGAGTGGCCAAGTGCCAGAATAGGCGCATCTTCCAGATGTGCCTTTTCTGGGGTGGCTGGGGGCAGATGTTTGTAGCCACGGGGGGGCCAATAACCATGGACCCTCTCCTGGCTATTAATATCTGCCCTCAGTCACTGGCTTTACCACTCTGGCGGAGAAAATTGCGCGGGAGCCCACGCCAATTTTTTCCGCTATTTAACCCTTTATTTTAGCAGCTACAGCGCTGAAATTTTGCACATACACACTACTAACATTAGTAGTGTGGAATATGCAAAAAAAAATGGGGATATGAGATGGTTTACTGTATGTAATCATGTCTCATATCATGTCGGGTTTGTGCAGGAGAAATGAGAAGCCGGCAATTGAATTACCGGCTGTTCACAGATATCGCGCTGAATGAAATCTAAATACAGAATATATATATATGTGTCTCAATGACATGTATATATGTTTTCCCGAACATTTGAGCACATAAATCCATTAGATGTCGGTTTTGCAAGCCTGCGAGAAAATCTCGCAGTACGGATGCCATACGGATTACATACGGAGGATGCCATGCGCAAAATACGCTGAAACACCCTGCCTACGGATGACATACGGATCACTATTTTGGGGACTTTTCTGCGTATTACGGCCGTAAAATACGGACCTTTTTTTATACGTTGTGTGTGTCCCCGGCCTTTCTCTTATTATTATTTTTATTATTAGTATTACTTTTTTGTTCAGTAGTATAGTGTTTTTTTTGCTTGCTGTTTAAAAGAAGATTAAATATTATATGTCCATATATTGCATGATTAAAAAAACTGATATGTGGTGTCCTGACAAGTTAACATTAATTATGTCTTATTTATCTTTTTTTTTTTTTTTTTAATGGAGAAGGTATAATTAAATTTATTTTTTATTTTCCTGTTTTCTCAACCCTTTCCTAATTGTTGGACAAAATCAAATTTAAAAAAACTGCAAGCAGAAGCATTTTTTTCTAATTTAGAATTATGGAATGGGGAAAATATCCTACTAGACATGAAGAGAGACATTTATTTTCCTTTGGAGGATAAATTAACATGAAAAACGTCCAGAATATTTATTCTGTATATTTTACAATTATTTCAGATTAAATTTTCCCCTTAATTACAAACTTTAATTATTGTGACAAGGAACTAGAACACACATTACCCACAGCAAAAAAAAATATCCAAAGAAACTCAGATTTGCGTATTCCTCTACCAGTTTTGTTAACCGAAAATACAAAAATTGCCCGACCGTTTGCACCATGCTCTAATCTGCTCTTTCCCTTTCAAGGAAAAATGTCTGTACCTGGATGATTATCACTGTCATCATGTTCTACGTGAACTCATGAAGTCTTACTTTACACACATAAACACATGGCTGTACAAGGAATTGGAAGAATACTTATGGGAACAATGTTCGCTACACAATGACATTACAAAGATAACATAGGAAAATTTAGAATAAAAAATCAGTTACATTTTTAAACGATAAGGATTAATGATGTATTCCACAAAAACATAAAACAACGTAGGAAAACATGTTCCAAATTTATTGTGAGAAGTTAAGCGCCAAAATAGTGTTTCTTCTTGAGTACGATACTTACGTCAGTCATGTCCAAGTAGTAAAAATATACAGTATATTTTTTAATTTTTATTCATTTCTGTTTTCAAGAAGACAAGTGCAGGCTGATGAGCCTCATCAAATATGCAGCAGACATAGACACAATTATTACACGCAGGACTTACAGGAGATGCAGCATATGGATATATACTCAGCTTGGAGTTGAGATATTGCGCATAGTAAATCTTCGGAGATTGTTTTCCTCTTGTGTCTCATTAACTCCTGGTCATTATGGAACAGAAAGATAAAATGTTTAAAATTATTGATTTAAGGATGCAGGCTTAGAAATTTTATAAAATGAATTATTGGATAGAAAATTACTTAAAAAACGCTTCAATAGTAAGAAATGAATAATCCGAAACCAATCTTACTCACAAATTTGAATTTTATGACTATTGAATTGGTCTGAAAAGGTAAATAATCGATTCATACTTTACACTTTAGGCTGTGTGCACACGTTCAGGATATTTTGCGCTATAAAAACGTGATTAAACCGCTAAAAAAAACCCGCTTACATTAAGCATCCTATTATTAGAATGCATTCCGCATTTTTTGTGCACATGTTGCATTTTTTTCGCGATGGAATCGCATTCCGGAAATAAACGCAGCATGCTCATTCTTTGTGCGGAATTGCGGTGATTCCGCACACATAGGAATGTATTGATCCACATACTTCTCGCATGTGGCTATGCCCAGCATGCGGGAGACTCTCATTCAGGGACTGGAAACCATATACAGTAAGGATCAAAAGTTTGGACACACCTTCTCATTTAAAGATTCAAAGATTTTTCTGTATTTTCATGGCTATGAAAATTGTACATTCACACTGAAGGCATCAAAACTATGAATTAACACATGTGGAAGTATATACTTAACAAAAAAGTGTGAACCAACTGAAATTATGTCTTATATTCTAGGTTCTTCAAAGTAGCCACCCTTTGCTGTGATTCAAGAATTAGAACAGCAGAAAAGGGGCAGCATTGCTTACCTGCCGAGGTCTCCGAACAAATGCATTACCAGGATGCAGCAAGCCCATGTAGTAAAGATGCCGGCAACACAGGTGCAAAATACTGATAAGACAACCACTCACAGCCTACCAATTCATGGAGGGGGTGACTGCTTAGTATATGACAGCACAATAGAGGGCCCCCCTATGAATAGGTAGGCTGTGAGTGGTTGCCCCATCAGTATTTTGCACCTGTGTTGCTGACATCTTTACTGCATTTGTTCAGAGACCTGGGCAGTTATGCCCCTTTTCTGCTGTATTAACCGCTTCCTGACCTCCCACTGTACATAAACATCGGCGCTTCCAGGGCTTTGCACAGCGCCGACATTTATGAGCGGTTGGTGGTCTTGCAGCGCTCAGGACCCCCAGGGTCCTACAAGTGCTGTGATTCCTGCGCAGAGCATTTGCTCTGACAGGTGACATCATCGAGACCTGATTAGATCAGGTCCCAAAGATGTTAACTGTTGTGAACTATACTTTTTGGCTCCCTCTTGTGGTCACTAGCGGTATGGCACTTGGATATTCTTTCCCCAGGTTGGTAGTCACCTGGTTCGTTAGACCCTGGGTGTTCCTATTTAAACTTCCTGGATTCTTAGTCCATTGCCTGGCATCAATGTAATCAGTCCTTGTCTGGTTGCTCCTGTCTACTGGTCCTGATTTTTGCAAGATAAGGTAAGTCCTGCTTTCTTATTTTTGTTTATTTGTATTGTTCTGTTTTTTGTCCAGCTTGTTCATAATGTGATTCCTGTTTTTGCTGGAAGCTCTAAGGGGGCTGATATTCTCCCCCCACACCGTTAGTCGGTGCGGGGGTTCTTGGATATTCAGCGTGGATATTTTTGTAGGGTTTTTCACTGACCGCATAAGTCCGCTTTCTATATTTCTGCTATTATATAGTGGGCCTCTCTTTGCTGAATCTAGTTCATACTTACGTTTGTCCTTTCTTCTTACCTCACCGTTATTATTTGTTGGGGGCTTGTATTTACTTTGGGGTACCTTTCTCTTGAGGCAAGTGAGGTCTGATTTTCTCTGAAAGGGTTAGTTAGTTCTCCGGCTGGCGCGAGACGTCTAGAACCAACGTAGGTACGTTCCCCGGCTGCTATTAGTTGTGGGCTAGGATCAGGTATGCGGTCAGCTCAGTTACCACCTCCCTATGAGCTGGTTTTTTATGTTTGCAGACTTTGCTGAAAACCCTGAGATCCTCTACCATTGGGATCATAACAGTATGCCAGGCCAAGTGAATAGTTAATGCATTGCAGAAGTGGGATTAAAAGAAAAGAAGTTCTGAGTTTTTTTTTTTTTCTTCCTCCCCTTTATCTCTGAGTGGCTTGAAGCTCTGCTGCAGACATGAATGTTCAGACTCTGATTGCTAGTGTGGATCAGCTTGCTGCACGAGTGCAGGGCATTCAGGATTTTGTTACTAGCAGTCCTATGTCAGAGCCTAAGATACCTATTCCTGAGCTGTTTTCTGGAGATCGATTTAAATTTAGGAATTTTAGGAACAATTGTAAATTGTTTCTATCTTTGAGACCTCGTTCGTCTGGAGACTCAGCTCAACAAGTTAAAATTGTTATCGCCTTCTTGCGGGGCGACCCTCAGGATTGGGCTTTCTCATTGGCGCCAGGAGATCCGGCATTGGCAAATATTGATGCGTTTTTTCTGGCCCTCGGATTGCTTTATGAGGAGCCCAATCTTGAAATTCATGCAGAGAAGGCTTTGCTGGCTATCTCTCAGGGCCAGGATGAAGCTGAAGTGTATTGCCAAAAATTTCGGAAATGGTCCGTGCTTACTCAGTGGAATGAGTGTGCTCTGGCTGCAAATTTCAGAAATGGCCTTTCTGAAACCATTAAGAATGTGATGGTGGGCTTCCCCATTCCTACAAGTCTGAATGATTCTATGACGCTGGCCATTCAGATTGATCGGCGTTTGCGGGAGCGCAAATCCGCTAATCCTCTGGCGGTGTTGTCTGAACAGACACCTGACTTAATGCAATGTGATAGAATTCAGACTAGAATTGAACGGCAAAATCATAGACGTCAGAATGGGTTGTGTTTTTACTGTGGTGATTCTACACATGTTATATCAGCATGCTCTAAACGCCTAACAAAGTTTGTTAGACCTGTCGCCATTGGTAACTTGCAGCCTAAATTTATTTTGTCTGTGACTTTAATTTGCTCATTGTCTTCCTACCCTGTTATGGCGTTTGTGGATTCAGGTGCTGCCCTGAATCTTATGGACTTGTCATTTGCCAAGCGCTGTGGTTTTGTCCTGGAGCCTTTAGAAAATCCTATTCCTCTTAGAGGAATTGATGCTACACCATTGGCGGAGAATAAACCGCAGTATTGGACACAAGTGACCATGTGCATGACTCCTGAACATCGGGAGGTGATTCGTTTTCTTGTTCAGCATAAGATGCATGATTTGGTCGTTTTGGGTCTGCCATGGTTACAGGCCCATAATCCAGTTTTGGATTGGAGGGCTATGTCTGTGTCAAGTTGGGGTTGTCAGGGAATTCATTGCGATTCCCCGTCAGTGTCTATTGCTTCCTCCACTCCGTCAGAAGTTCCTGAGTATTTGTTTGACTATCAGGATGTATTCAGTGAGTCCAGGTCCAGTGCTCTTCCTCCTCATAGGGACTGTGACTGCGCTATAGATTTGATTCCTGGTAGTAAGTTTCCTAAGGGACGAATATTTAATCTGTCGGTACCTGAGCATGCCGCGATGCGTTCTTATATAAAGTAGTCTTTGGAGAAAGGACATATTCGTCCATCCTCTTCCCCTCTTGGTGCGGGATTCTTTTTTGTGGCCAAGAAAGACGGATCTTTGAGACCTTGTATAGACTATCGGCTTCTGAATAAAATCACGGTTAAATTTCAATATCCTTTGCCACTATTGTCGGACTTGTCTGCTCGGATTAAGGGTGCCTGTTGGTTCACCAAGATAGATCTTCGTGGTGCGTACAACCTTGTACGCATTAAGCAGGGAGATGAATGGAAAACTGCATTTAATACGCCCGAAGGTCATTTTGAGTACTTGGTGATGCCTTTTGGGCTCTCTAATGCTCCTTCAGTGTTTCAGTCCTTTATGCATGACATCTTCCGGAAGTATCTAGATAAATTTGTGATTGTTTATCTGGATGACATTTTAGTTTTTTCTGATGATTGGGATTCTCATGTAAAGCAGGTCAGGATGGTGTTTCAGGTTTTGCGCGATAATGCTTTGTTTGTGAAGGGCTCAAAGTGTCTCTTTGGAGTGCAGAAGGTTTCCTTTTTGGGTTTTATTTTTTCCCCTTCTGCTGTGGAGATGGACCCAGTCAAGGTCCGAGCTATTCATGATTGGACTCAACCCACGTCTGTTAAGAGTCTTCAGAAGTTTTTGGGTTTTGCTAATTTCTACCGTCGTTTTATTGCTAACTTTTCTAGCATTGTTAAACCTCTGACGGATATGACCAAGAAAGGTTCTGATGTCGCTAATTGGGCTCCTGCGGCCGTGGAGGCCTTCCGGGAGCTGAAGCGCCGGCTTACTTCGGCGCCTGTTTTGTGCCAGCCTGATGTCTCACTTCCCTTTCAGGTTGAAGTGGATGCTTCTGAGATCGGTGCAGGGGTTGTTTTGTCGCAGAGAGGCTCTGGTTGCTCTGTGATGAGACCATGTGCTTTCTTTTCCAGGAAGTTTTCGCCTGCTGAGCGGAACTATGATGTTGGTAATCGGGAGTTGTTGGCCATGAAGTGGGCATTTGAGGAGTGGCGTCATTGGCTCGAGGGTGCTAAGCATCGTGTGGTGGTCTTGACTGATCACAAAAATCTGATGTATCTCGAGTCTGCTAAACGCCTGAATCCTAGACAGGCTCGTTGGTCATTGTTTTTCTCCCGTTTTGACTTTGTGGTCTCATACCTGCCTGGTTCGAAAAATGTGAAGGCTGATGCTCTCTCTAGGAGCTTTGTGCCTGACTCTCCTGGAGTCTCAGAGCCGGCTGGTATTCTTAAAGAGGGAGTAATCTTGTCGGCCATTTCTCCTGATTTGTGACGTGTGTTGCAGAGATTTCAGGCTGGTAGACCTGACCCTTGTCCACCTGACAGACTGTTTGTTCCTGATAAATGGACCAGCAGAGTTATTTCCGAGGTTCATTCCTCGGTGTTGGCAGGGCATCCTGGGAATTTTGGTACCAGAGATTTGGTGGCTAGGTCCTTTTGGTGGCCTTCCTTGTCACGGGATGTGCGTTCTTTTGTGCAGTCCTGTGGGACTTGTGCTCGGGCTAAGCCTTGCTGTTCTTGTGCCAGCGGGTGGCTTTTGCCCTTGCCTGTCCCGAAGAGGCCTTGGACACACATTTCCATGGATTTCATTTCAGATCTTCCGGTGTCTCAAGGAATGTCTGTCATCTGGGTGGTGTGTGATCGTTTTTCCAAGATGGTCCATTTGGTGCCCTTGCCTAAGTTGCCTTCCTCTTCCGATCTGGTTCCTTTGTTTTTTCAGAATGTGGTTCGTTATTCCTGAGAATATCGTGTCTGACAGAGGATCCCAGTTTGTGTCCAGATTCTGGCGATCTTTTTGTGCTAAGATGGGCATTGATCTGTCGTTCTCGTCTGCCTTTCATCCTCAGACTAATGGCCAAATGGAGCGAACTAATCAGACGCTGGAGGCTTATTTGAGATGTTTTGTTTCTGCGGATCAGGATGATTGGGTGACCTTCTTGCCATTGGCTGAGTTTGCCCTCAATAATCGGGCTAGTTCCGCTACTTTGGTTTCGCCATTTTTCTGCAACTCTGGTTTTCATCCTCGTTTCTCCTCAGGTCATGTTGAGCCTTCTGACTGTCCTGGGGTGGATTCCGTGGTTGATAGGTTGCAGCGGACTTGGAATCATGTGGTGGACAACTTGAAGTTGTCACAGGAGAAGGCTCAGCGTTTTGCCAACCGCCTCCGCGGTGCAGGTCCCCGACTTCGTGTTGGGGATTTGGTTTGGTTGTCTTCTCGGTATGTCCCTCTGAAGGTTTCCTCTCCTAAGTTTAAGCCTCGCTTTATTGGTCCTTATAGAATTTTGGAGGTCCTTAATCCGGTGTCTTTTCGTTTGGATCTTCCTGTGTCGTTTGCCATTCACAATGTGTTCCATAGGTCTTTGTTGCGGCGGTACATTGTGCCTGTGGTTCCTGCTGTTGACCCTCCTGCTCCGGTCTTGGTTGAGGGCGAGTTGGAGTACGTGGTGGAGAAGATCTTAGATTCTCGTCTCTCTAGACAGAGGCTTCAGTATCTGGTCAAATGGAAGGGCTATGGTCAGGAGGATAATTCCTGGGTGGTCGCCTCTGATGTTCATGCGGCCGATTTGGTTCGTGCCTTTCACGCTGCCCATCCTGATCGCCCTGGTGGTCGTAGTGAGGGTTCGGTGACCCCTCCTTAAAGGGGGGGTACTGTTGTGAACTATACTTTTTGGCTCCCTCTTGTGGTCACTAGCGGTATGGCACTTGGATATTCTTTCCCCAGGTTGGTAGTCACCTGGTTCGTTAGACCCTGGGTGTTCCTATTTAAACTTCCTGGATTCTTAGTCCATTGCCTGGCATCAATGTAATCAGTCCTTGTCTGGTTGCTCCTGTCTACTGGTCCTGATTTTTGCAAGATAAGCTAAGTCCTGCTTTCTTATTTTTGTTTATTTGTATTGTTCTGTTTTTTGTCCAGCTTGTTCATAATGTGATTCCTGTTTTTGCTGGAAGCTCTAAGGGGGCTGATATTCTCCCCCCACACTGTTAGTCGGTGCGGGGGTTCTTGGATATTCAGCGTGGATATTTTTGTAGGGTTTTTCGCTGACTGCATAAGTCCGCTTTCTATATTTCTGCTATTATATAGTGGGCCTCTCTTTGCTGAATCTAGTTCATACTTACATTTGTCCTTTCTTCTTACCTCACCGTTATTATTTGTTGGGGGCTTGTATTTACTTTGGGGTACCTTTCTCTTGAGGCAAGTGAGGTCTGATTTTCTCTGAAAGGGTTAGTTAGTTCTCCGGCTGGCGCGAGACGTCTAGAACCAACGTAGGTACGTTCCCCGGCTGCTATTAGTTGTGGGCTAGGATCAGGTATGCGGTCAGCTCAGTTACCACCTCCCTATGAGCTGGTTTTTTATGTTTGCAGACTTTGCTGAAAACCCTGAGATCCTCTACCATTGGGATCATAACAGTTAACCCTTTGCTATCTTCCACATGCCGCCAGTCAAAGTAAGATCAAAATAAAAATAGTAACGCTGAAAACATAATCTTGTCCCGCAAAAAAAAAGCCACATACAGCTCCAACAGCACAAAAATAAAAAAGTTATAGCTTTCAGAATAAAGTGATGCAAAAACAATTATTTTTTTACAAAATAGTTTTTATTGTGAAAAATCGGCATAATAAATAAAGCTGCCTTATTTATTTTACTACACATGGAACATCATTAAAAAAAAAAAAAAAAATCTGAATAGAAAGTGATCAAAAAATGTCATGTGCCCAAAAATGGCCATCCCACAAAAAACAAGCTGTCAAATGACTGTGTTGGCCGAAATATGAAAAAAAACTTACAGCTCTCAAAATATAGTGTTGCGCAACAAAAAGCGTCTTTTGGGCAGGTTCACACATCAATGTCTCTGGTACGTGTGGTGACAGTTTTCTCATGTAACGGAGACACTGACACACATAGACCCATTCAAATGAATGGGTCTATGCACATGTCAGCTTGTTTCACAGACCATGTGTCTTTGTGCAAAACATGCAGACATGTCCATTTTCACAATGAAACACAGGCCGCAAAACGTGCCACGCACGTGCCCACAGAGAACAGTGCACACTGTCCTCCGTGTGCACGAACGGCTGCCTGGGAAGAAGCACTACTGAAAGCCGCTGTTCCCCAATGACTGGTCCTGAATGCGGCTTTCATCCATACTCCCCTGCTCTGCTGGCGAGCAGCGTGAGCAGGGGAGAATTAATGAATGAAAAGCCCGACTTGGGTCCCCCTATGTTTTTAAACCAACCCGGCAAAACTCACTGGTTCGGGCTGCTATTCTCAGGCTGGTAAGGGGCCATGTACATGGGCCCCCCAGGCTAAAATTAGCAACCCGCAGCTGCGCAGAGAAGTCACATCTGTTAGGTGCCCAGTTCTAGAGCTTTGCTGGGTTCTTCCCACTTACCCTGTAGAGTTGGCAAGTGGGGTAATGGAGGGTTAATGTCATCTTCCTTTTGTAAGGTGACATTAAGCCCGGCTTAGTAATGGAGAGGTGTTAATAAGACACCTATCCATTACTAATCCTATAGTTAGTAAAGGGATAAATAAACACAACTCATTAAGAATAAAGTCTTTTATTGAAACTATACACCACACAGTTTTGTCATCAATATTATACTGGTAATCCATGTGATGCCCTCGATCTCCTGTAAAAAAAATAATAATAATAAACCAACAATATACCCATACCTGTCTGTTGTTCAGTCAGTCCCACGCCGTAATCCATATCTGGAGAATGTACAGTTTACAATCAGGAGCAGCGTTAATGCGACCGACCTGGCTGTAAACTACTGTGGCATGAATGATAGGCAGCGGGCGCAGGCTCAGTAACCAATGGTGACGTCATTGAGTCTTTGCTTGCTGCCGGCATGAATTCCTGTGACCTCAGGAATGTGGGACAATGCAAGTGATGAGGTCACTGTGACAGAGCGTGAACTTCCTTGACCTCATCACTTGCATTCTCCCACAGTCCTGAGGTCACAGGAGTTCATGCCAGCAGCAAGTACAAACTCAGTGACATCAGCGCTAGTTACTGAGCCTGTGCCCGCTGCTTCTCATTGATTCATTCTACCCTTAAGGTTAGGGTTAGGATAGCCACTTTCAGCACCATCCACCAGTGAACAGCACTTACAGTAGCGCTACTTCCCTGGTGGCTGTCCGTGTGGTACTGATGCGGCACACGGGTAGCACATGGTTGCCACACATGTGTCGCGTGTAGTACACACACGGACACTGATATCTCTGGTACCATTTTTTCTCCAAACGCAACATGGCGTCCGCTATCAATTCCAGCCAATTTTGCATTTCAAAGGTCAAATGGCGCTCCTTCCCTTTCGAGCCCTGCCATGTGCCCAAACAGTAATATTTCCCCTCATATGGGGTATTGGCGTGCTCAGGACAAATTGCACAACAAAATGCATGGTGCAATTTCTCCTGTTTCCTTTATGAAAATGCAAAATATGAAGCTAAAAAAATTTATTTGTGAAAAATGTTATTTTTTTATTTCCACGGCTCTACCTTATAAACTTCTGTGAAGCACCTGTGGGTTCAAGGTGCTCAATCAATACACATAAGTTCCCTAAGGGGTCTAGTTTCCAAAATGGTGTCACTTGTTGGGAGTTTCAACTGTTTAGGCACATCAGGGGCCCTCCAAACACGACATGGCAACCGCTAATTATTCCAGCACATTTTACATAAAAAAAGTGAAATGGCGCTCCTTCCCTTCTGAGCCCCCAAAAAAGAGTTCCCCCACATATGGGGTATCGACATGCTCAAGAGAAATTGCAAAACAATATGTATTGTCAATTTTCTTTTCTTAACCTTGCAAAAGTAAAAAAAAAATAGGTCTAAAGGAAAATTTTTTGTGAAAGAAAAGTAAATGTTTATTTTTTCGTTCAACATGCCATTCATTCCTATAAAGCACCTGAAGGGTTAATAAACTTCTTGAATGCGGTTTTGAGCACCTTGAGTGGTGCAATTTTTAGAATGGTGTCAATTTGGGGTATTTTCTTTCATATAGACCCCTCAAAGTGACTTAAAATGTGACGTGGTCCCTAAATAAAATGGTTTTGTAAAATTTGTTGAAAAAATGAAAAATTGCTGTTTTTTTTAAAACATCATAACAAAAAAAAAACTTGGGATCCAAAATTATGCTGATGTAAAGTAGACATGTGTGAAATGTTATTTATTAACTATTTTGTGCACTATGACTCTCTGATTTAAGGGCATAAAAATTAAAAGTTTCAAAATTGCTAAATTTTCAAAATTTCCATTTTTTTCACAAATAAACAAAAGTCATATCAAAGACATTTTAAAACTTTCATAAAGTACAATATGTCATAAGAAATCAGTCTCAGAATAACCAGGATCCGTTTTAGCATTCCAGAGTTATGACCTCATAAATTGACAGTGGTCAGAATAGTAAAAATTGGCCAGGTCCCAAAAAGGTTAAAACACTGCCACACAAAGAAGAAGCAACATATCAACACAATCCAGACATGCTAGGGTTCACCAGAAAAACTATGAGGCTCATCCAAACATGAAGTCACTAAACCTGCAGGTGAAGGTAAAAAAAAATGTCCATTGCATAATGTGTGACTAAGGATGTACTATAGATAAAAAAAATTGACAACTTTGAATACATTAACAATACACATAAAAAGTTCTAAAACCCTTCAGTGTTGTGAAACGTAATAGTGATTTAAAATATTTTGAATTATTTGGGAATGAAAATGTCAAATGTCGTCTGAGAACAAGTAATCAGAACAGGTGGGCCTTTACCAGAGGGACTGAATGTTACAAAGACTAGTGGAAAGCTGCCAAGACGCATAAAAACTGGGATTAAAAATCATGGTTATTCCACAAAATATTGATTTCTGAACTCTTCCTGAGTTTTAACATTAGTATTGTTGTTTCTAAATGATTATGAACTTGTTTTCTTTGCATTATTCAAGGTCTGAAAGCACTGGGTTTTTTAAAAAAAAAATTGACCTTTTCTTCTTTTCAGAAAAAAAATACAAAATTTATTGCTTGGAAATTCGGAGACATGTCAGAAGTTTATAGACTAAATGAACAATTTACATTGTACTCAAAAATATACCTATAAAGAGAAAAATCAGACAAACTGAACATTTTGCAGTGGTCACTTAATTTTTGCCAGAGCTGTATTTTACTTAAAACCAGTATATTAGAACTGGCTAAGGGCTTGGAGTTTTTTTGCATGTTGAACTAATGCTCTTATTTCTACTATTTTGAGGTATGTAATACATTCTGATTGCTTCCTATAGCTTTTTTTCTGGCAACCGATAATGTTTTTAGAGCACTAATTTAAATGTTTTTGGGATTACCGTATTTTTTGCACTTTTTCCCCAAAAATTTGGGAGGAAAATGGGGGGTCTTATAGTCTGAATGCAGGCTTATCAGGGGTTGTGGCAGTGGTGTAGCAGTGTCCCTTCCTCAGAGAACTGGCAGCAGCAGAAGTGTGACAATGCTGAAGCTCGTTGTCAGTGGTGAGCAGTGCACATTGCATCATTGGTTTCCTTGCTGCCATCTTCCTGAAGCCGTGGGCTGCCGGAAACTGCATGTACTCGGATTGTGATCTCGGCTTGGCATCTTGTGCTCCATTTTCCTGAGGCTGTGGGCTTCAGAAAAATGGCCGCCAGAGGCCACACGTGCTCAGATTGAGATCTCAGCGGCCCTCTGCTTCAGGAAAAGGGCCGCCAAGAAACCAATGATGCACTCGGCTCTGCTCACCATAGACACCGAGCCACAACATCTCCACATTTCTGCTGCTGGCATCCTGAGGAAGGGACCCTGCTCCATGTAACGCACTCTGCTCTGTCTCACTGCCATCACCAGACCTGCAGCATCACACAGTTAGGATACCCTGGGACTGCTGCATTACCCCACTTCTGCTTCCTGAGGAAGGGACCATGCCTCCTGTGACCCTGCTCTACCACCGCCAGCCCTCAGGTAAGATACCTTAAACTTGGATGATAAGATGGACCCACATCTTATAAAATCTTTTTTTTGCTATTCTCCACCCCCAAATTTGAGGTGCATCTTATGGTCCGGTGCATCTTATAATCCAAAAAATATGGTAATTTTACAGTGTTGGTGAAAATTAAAGGAATACACAGTTGTGTTATTTCCAAAGCTCTGTAATAAGGAATGCAGATCACATTTATTTAGACCCCTCATGATTATACATATACTGTGCACAAATGTATGTGTTTGTTTCATGACATCAAATAGCAGATTACATAGCTGAATAATAAGTGAAGACGCTTCCTGCATACATCCAGCTTTGGCTACTTTCACACTAGCGTCGGGCCCGGCCCGTCGCAGTGCGTCGGGCAGAGGTCACCGACGCTAGCGTTGTCTCCGCCGCACAACGGGGGCAGCAGATGCATTTTTCCAGTGCATCCGCTGCCCCATTGTGAGGTGCGGGGAAGTGCGGGGAGGTGGGGGCGGAGTTCCGGCCGCGCATGCGCAGTCGGAAAAAGCGGACCGTCGGGAGCAAAAAACGTTACATGTAACGTTTTTTGCTCCCGACGGTCCGCCACAACACGGCGCAACTGTCGATCGACGGTTGCGACGTGTGGCAATGCATCGCAAATGCATCGCTAATGTTAGTCAATACAGAAAAAACGCATCCTGCAAGCACTTTTGCAGGATGCGTTTTTTCGGCAAAACGACGCATTTGCGACGTATTGCAGTTAACGCTAGTGTGAAAGTAGCCTTAGTCTCATCGCTAACCAAGTCTTTGTTTCAGTGAGTTTTCATAAGAATTATTACACTCTATGAGATTTGGTAGGCTTGAAGACAATAATCTCTTACTCTAGCAATGGCATTAATATTTATTTCCTTTAAAGGCTTTTACTGTATGAATTCAAATATTTTATATTTTGGATAAAAAGGAAAAATCAAGAACCACAGCGCCGCAATAAGAATAATAGGTAACATTCCTGTATTAGTAAAATATGGTATATGTGGCGCCCCTAGGGGTATTTGCCACAAAAATAGTTATTGACACCAAATACAAATATTAAAATAGCAAGACTGCACTACCATCTCCGACCAGAAGGGGGAGCTCCAGAGACTCCCCTTGATCTATTCTTGTCTGAGAAAAGGACTGGCAGTTGGGCTGAGGAGCTGAAAGTGAGAGGTCGTATAACTGAACTCCTAACAGCCCTATGACGGATTATAGGCCCATAGTAGGAAAAGAGGAATAAAGAAAATGACATTGTGAGAACCGGGTAGCAATAATCGCTGCCCAGAATAGGCGCAGAGACGGATACCGGATCCGTAGCTGTATTCATTATATATAATACAGCAACCGGAAGGAAGTGAGGTGATATCAGCTTCACCAGGGTAAGACGCAGCAACAGACACAGAGTTCAGCGCTACTCCCAAAGGGGGTAAGCCGACAAAAAGGACTCGGGTTGTCCGTCGAACCAGAGCACAGAAGAGACAGATTGGGTCGGCAGCCAGTTCACAAACAGCAGCAGGGCCATACAGAAACTGCGCATAATAAGAGGTGGAAATCCTGACAGAGTTAAAGTAATTCAGAGTTCTTATACAGACTCCGGTGACAGTGTTGATTGCAAACCTCTTTTTGTTGAAGTAAACTGGTTAAACGTTTCAGCGCCTCAGTCTTTCATTTGGACAATAGCCATCGATCCAGGATCGGGGTCATGACAGCTGAGAGGACCTGCTGCTGATCAAGTAAGTGTCTGTTCCTTCATGATATCCCTTACATTGTGCATCGCCTGAGGCCACAGCACCGGGTCAAGCCACTAGTGATATCGCCCTCAAGAGACGGACATCATGGATCTGGTGCTGGGTACCTCGGTCTCCCGGGCGTCACAACTGGCGTCACGAACAGGATTGGGCCAGCCCGTACACCGGGTATTGTGTGCCATAATTGCAGTCTGAAACTGTGAAAATTTGGATGAAAAATCTTGGAAATTGACTTTTTGTTAAAGAAAATCCCGTTCCCCATTCAAAACTATTGAAAGTGACTTTTCTCCATTGGTTATAATGGGGTAAAAATGGCTGCCATCCCCTGATGTAATCATCTCATAACCGTTAGGCACAAAACTGTTAATCGAGCTACGTCATTACCCAAGCCCCAGTCTAACTGAAAAACTTAAAAATCCACCATCACAGAGCGTGCGGCAGTTAGAGGCAGCAGGGGGCGTGTCATTGTCATCCTGCTGCACAGAGGAACGAATCTACATTATCTAGACGGAAGCTGGGACCGGAGGGGTCTGGATTAACTAAGGGGGTACAGTA
Organism: Ranitomeya variabilis; assembly: GCF_051348905.1. Classification (NCBI taxonomy): domain Eukaryota; kingdom Metazoa; phylum Chordata; class Amphibia; order Anura; family Dendrobatidae; genus Ranitomeya; species Ranitomeya variabilis. The sequence goes on along the minus strand of NC_135236.1, from coordinate 22,394,270 downwards.
TGTCGCAGCACGGAGACGCCGCAGCACCCGGCGATGCTAATGCAGCTGAAAGACAGAGTGTCGATAGAGAGCCTGGCAGCGCAGCAGTGCAAGGAGTGGCGCCCATCATGCCGGTGTTGATGCCATATACCCCGGGTGGCCCGTGGCTTCCAATGTATGAAGGTGAACCTAATACCCTTGACGGTTTCAGGGAAAAGATGCTGGCTCATTTTGATATGTTCCCCGTGGGTGAAGCTCAGCGTGTTAGTCTCCTGATGATGCAGTTAAGTGGCCATGCTAAGCGAGAAGTCACGGCATGGGCAACTGATTTAACCCCTTCACCCCCAAGGGTGGTTTGCACGTTAATGACCGGGCCAATTTTTACAATTCTGACCACTGTCCCTTTATGAGGCTATAACTCTGGAACGCTTTGACGGATCTTGGCGATTCTGACATTGTTTTCTCGTGACATATTGTACTTCATGTTAAAGGTAAAATTTATTCGATATATCTTGCGTTTATTTGTGAAAAAAATGGAAATTTGGCGAAAATTTTGAAAATTTTGCAATTTTCCAACTTTGAATTTTTGTGCCCTTAAATCACAGACATATGTCACGCAAAATACTTAATAAGTAACATTTCCCACATGTCTACTTTACATCAGTACAATTTTGGAACCAAAATTTTTTTTTGTGACGGAGTTATAAGGGTTAAAAGTTGACCAGCAATTTCTCATTTTTACAACACCATTTTTTTTTAGGGACCACATCTCATTTGAAGTCATTTTGAGGGGTCTATATGATAGAAAATACTCAAGTGTGACACCATTCTAAAAACTGCACCCCTCAAGGTGCTCAAAACCACATTCAAGAAGTTTATTAACCCTTCAGGTGTTTCACAGGAATTTTTGGAATGTTTAAATAAAAATGAACATTTAACTTTTTTTCACACAAAATTTATTTCAGCTCCAATTTGTTTTATTTTACCAAGGGTAACAGGAGAAAATGGACCCCCAAAGTTGTTGTACAATTTGTCCTGAGTACGATGATACCCCATATGTGGGTGTAAACCATTGTTTAGGCGCATGGCAGAGCTTGGAAGGGAAGGAGCGCCATTTGACTTTTCAATGCAAAATTGACTGGAATTGAGATGGGACGCCATGTTGCGTTTGGAGAGCCCCTGATGTGCCTAAACATTGAAACTCCCTACAAGTGACACCATTTTGGAAAGTAGACCCCCTAAGGAACTTATCTAGATGTGTGGTGAGCACTTTGACCCACCAAGTGCTTCACAGAAGTTTATAATGCAGAGCCGTAAAAATAAAAAATCATATTTTTTCACAAAAATGATCTTTTCGCCCCCAATTTTTTATTTTCCCAAGGGTAAGAGAAGAAATTGGACCCCAAAAAATGTTGTGCAATTTGTCCTGAGTACGCTGATACCCCATATGTGGGTGTAAACCATTGTTTGGGCGCATGGCAGAGCTTGGAAGGGAAGGAGCGCCATTTGACTTTTCAATGCAAAATTGACTGGAATTGAGATGGGACGCCATGTTGCGTTTGGAGAGCCCCTGATGTGCCTAAACATTGAAACTCCCTACAAGTGACACCATTTTGGAAAGTAGACCCCCTAAGGAACTTATCTAGATGTGTGGTGAGCACTTTGACCCACCAAGTGCTTCACAGAAGTTTATAATGCAGAGCCGTAAAAATAAAAAATCATATTTTTTCACAAAAGTGATCTTTTCGCCCCCAATTTTTTATTTTCCCAAGGGTAAGAGAAGAAATTGGACCCCAAAAAATGTTGTGCAATTTGTCCTGAGTACGCTGATACCCCATATGTGGGTGTAAACCATTGTTTGGGCGCATGGCAGAGCTTGGAAGGGAAGGAGCGCCATTTGACTTTTCAATGCAAAATTGACTGGAATTGAGATGGGACGCCATGTTGCGTTTGGAGAGCCCCTGATGTGCCTAAACATTGAAACTCCCTACAAGTGACACCATTTTGGAAAGTAGACCCCCTAAGGAACTTATCTAGATGTGTGGTGAGCACTTTGACCCACCAAGTGCTTCACAGAAGTTTATAATGCAGAGCCGTAAAAATAAAAAATCATATTTTTTCACAAAAATGATCTTTTCGCCCCCAATTTTTTATTTTCCCAAGGGTAAGAGAAGAAATTGGACCCCAAAAAATGTTGTGCAATTTGTCCTGAGTACGCTGATACCCCATATGTGGGTGTAAACCATTGTTTGGGCGCATGGCAGAGCTTGGAAGGGAAGGAGCGCCATTTGACTTTTCAATGCAAAATTGACTGGAATTGAGATGGGACGCCATGTTGCGTTTGGAGAGCCCCTGATGTGCCTAAACATTGAAACTCCCTACAAGTGACACCATTTTGGAAAGTAGACCCCCTAAGGAACTTATCTAGATGTGTGGTGAGCACTTTGACCCACCAAGTGCTTCACAGAAGTTTATAATGCAGAGCCGTAAAAATAAAAAATCATATTTTTTCACAAAAATGATCTTTTCGCCCCCAATTTTTTATTTTCCCAAGGGTAAGAGAAGAAATTGGACCCCAAAAAATGTTGTGCAATTTGTCCTGAGTACGCTGATACCCCATATGTGGGTGTAAACCATTGTTTGGGCGCATGGCAGAGCTTGGAATGGAAGGAGCGCCATTTGACTTTTCAATGCAAAATTGACTGGAATTGAGATGGGACGCCATGTTGCGTTTGGAGAGCCCCTGATGTGCCTAAACATTGAAACTCCCTACAAGTGACACCATTTTGGAAAGTAGACCCCCTAAGGAACTTATCTAGATGTGTTTTGAGAGCTTTGAACCCCCAAGTGTTTCACTACAGTTTATAACGCAGAGCCGTGAAAATATATATTTTTTTTTTCTCAAAAATGATTTTTTAGCCCCCAGCTTTGTATTTTTACAAGGGTAACAGAATAAATTGGACCCCAAAATTTGTTTTCCAATTTGTCCTGAGTACGCTGATACCCCATATGTGGGGGGGAACCACTGTTTGAGCGCATGACAGAGCTCGGAAGGGAAGGAGCGCCATTTGGAATGCAGACTTAAATGGATTGGTCAGCAGCCGTCACGTTGCATTTGCAGAGCCCCTGATGTACCCAAACAGTACAAACCCCCCACAAGTGACCCCATATTGGAAACTAGACCTCCCAAGGAACTTATCTAGATGTGTTTTGAGAACTTTGAACCCCCAAGTGTTTCACTAAAGTTTATAGCGCAAAGCCGTGAAAATAAAAATTCTTTTTTTTTTCACAAAAATGATTTTTTAGCCCCCAGTTTTGTATTTTCACAAGGGTAACAGGATAAATTAGACACCAAAAGTTGTTGTCCAATTTGTCCTGAGTACGCTGATACCCCATATGTCGGGGGGAACCACTGTTTGGGCGCATGACAGAGCTCGGAAGGGAAGGAGCGCCATTTGGAATGCAGCCTTAAATGGATTGGTCTGCAGGCGTCACGTTGCATTTGCAGAGCCCCTGATGTACCCAAACAGTACAAACCCCCCACAAGTGACCCCATATTGGAAACTAGACCTCCCAAGGAACTTATCTAGATGTGTTGTGAGAACTTTGAACCCCCAAGTGTTTCACTACAGTTTATAATGCAGAGCCGTGAAAATAAAACATCTTTTTTTTCCCACAAAAATGATTTTTAGCCCCCCAAATTTTTATTTTCCTAAGGATAACAAGAGAACTTGGACCCCAGAAGTTGTTGTTCAATTTGTCCCGAGTACGCTGATAACACATATGTTGGGGTAAACCCCTTTTTGGGCGCACGGGAGAGCTCGGAAGGGAAGGAGCACTGTTTTACTTTTTCAACGCAGAATTGGCTGGAATTGAGATTGGACGCCATGTCGCGCTTGGAGAGCCCCTGATGTGCCTGGACAGTGGAAACGCCCCAATTCTACCTGAAACCCTAACCCAAACACACCCCTAACCCTAATCCCAACGGTAACCCTAACCACACCCCTAGCCCTGACACACCCATAATTCTAATCCCAACCCTAATCCAAACGTAAATGTAATCCAAACCCTAACCCTAACTTTAGCCCCAACCCTAACTTTAGCCCCAACCCTAACTTTACCTCCAACCCTAGCCCTAACCCTAACCCTACCCCTAACCCTAACCCTAAACGTGACTGAAATACGTGGCACTGAAATACGTGGCACTGAAATACGTGGCACTGAAATACGTGATACGTGGCACTTAAATACGTGGCACTGAAACACGTGGCACTGAAATACGTGGCACTGAAATACGTGGCACTGAAATACGTGGCACTGAAATACGTGGCACTGAAATACGTGGCACTGAAATACGTGGCACTGAAATACGTGGCACTTAAATAAGTGGCACTGAAATATGTGATATGTGGCACTTAAATACGTGGCACTGAAATACGTGGCACTGAAATACGTGGCACTGAAATACGTGGCACTGAAATACGTGGCACTGAAATACGTGATACGTGGCACTTAAATACGTGGCACTGAAACACGTGGCACTGAAATACGTGGCACTGAAATACGTGGCACTGAAATACGTGGCACTGAAATACGTGGCACTGAAATACGTGGCACTTAAATAAGTGGCACTGAAATATGTGATATGTGGCACTTAAATACGTGGCACTGAAATACGTGGCACTGAAATACGTGGCACTGAAATACGTGGCACTGAAATACGTGGCACTGAAATATGTGATACGTGGCACTTAAATACGTGGCACTGAAACACGTGGCACTGAAATACGTGATACGTGGCACTGAAATACGTGGCACTGAAATACGTGGCACTGAAATACGTGCAACTGAAATACGTGGTACTAAAATATGTGGCACTGAAATACGTGATACGTGGCACTGAAATACGTGGCACTGAAACACGTGGCACTGAAATACGTGATACGTGGCACTGAAATACATGGCACTGAAATACGTGGCACTGAAATACGTGGCACTGAAATACGTGGCACTATGACTGTCAGAAAATGTTCATTAAACGGTTAGGGGTGAGGTTAGGGGTAGAGTTAGGGTTAGGGTTTGGATCTCTATCACCTTGATGGTGGTGGGTGGCTTTTCAGTGTGTTTTCTGTTTTTTTCGATAAAAATGCATGCGTTTTTAACGCAAACAAACGCATGTGCTTAAAAATGCAAGAAAATACTGCAGGTTGTATTTCTGAAAATGAACGCATGCAGAAAAAAACCGCATGCGTTTGAAAACGCGACCAAACGCGTACAAAAAAACCGCATGCGTTTTCAATGTTAAATATAGGGAAAAAACGCATGCGTTTTGTGCAAAAAACGCTGCAGACAAAAACGCAAGTGTGAAACCAGCGACGCTTTTTATAGCAAAAAAGTTTTTGCGTCTCCACATTTTGAGACCTATAATTTTTCCACATTTGCTCCACAGAGTCATGTGAGGTCTTGTTTTTTGCGGGACGAGTTGACGTTTTTATTGGTAAAACGTGACCGTTTTTGATCACTTTTTATTCCGATTTTTGTGAGGCAGAATGACCAAAAACCTGCTATTCATGAATTTCTTTTGGGAGAGGCGTTTATACCGTTCCGGGTTTGGTAAAATTGATAAAGCAGTTTTATTCGTCGGGTCAGTATGATTACAGCGATATCTCATTTATATCATTTTTTTTATGTTTTGGCGCTTTTATACGATAAAAACTATTTTATAGAAAAAATAATTATTTTGGTATCGCTTTATTCTCAGGACTATAACTTTTTTATTTTTTTGCTGATGATGCTGTATGGCGGCTTGTTTTTTGAGGGACAAGATGACGTTTTTAGCGGTACCATGGATATTTATATCAGTCTTTTTGATCGCGTGTTATTCCACTTTTTGTTCGGCGGTATGGTAATAAAGCGCTGTTTTTTGCCTCGTTTTTTTTTTTTTTTTCTTACGGTGTTTACTGAAGGGGTTAACTAGTGTGGCAGTTTTATAGGTTGGGTCGTTACGGACGTGGCGATACTAAATATGTGTACTTTTATTGTTTTTTTTTTTTAATTTAGATAAAGAAATGTATTTATGGGAATAATATTTTTTTTTTTTTTTCATTATTTTGGAATATTTTTTTTTATTTTTTTTTACACATTTGGAAATTTTTTTTTTTACTTTTTTACTTTGCCCCAGGGGGGGACAATACAGATTGGTGATCTGCCAGTTTGCATAGCACTCTGACAGATCACCGATCTGCGAGAAGTGCAGGCTGCTTCACAGTGCCTGCTCTGAGCAGGCGTCTGTGAAGCCACCTCCCTCCCTGCAGGACCCGGATCCGCGGCCATCTTGGATCCGGGTCTGGAGCAGGCAGGGAGGGAGGTAAGACCCTCGCAGCAACGCGATCACATCGCGTTGCTGCGGGGGGCTCAGGGAAGCCCGCAGGGAGCCCTCTCCCTGCGCGATGCTTCCCTGCATCACCGGCACATTGCGATCATGTTTGATCGCGGTGTGCCGGGGGTTAATGTGCCGGGGGCGGTCCGTGACCGCTCCTGGCACATAGTGCCGGATGTCAGCTGCGATATGCAGCCGACACCCGGCCGCGATCGGCCGCGCTCCCCCCGTGAGCGCGGCCGATCGGCTATGACGTACTATCCCGTCGGCGGTCATACGGGCCCACCCCACCTCGACGGGATAGTACGTCAAATGTCGGGAAGGGGTTAAAAGGTACTGTTGAACGCATATTTGCTGGATTAAAAGCTACATTTGAAACCACTGCCAGCAGCAAAGCTAAAGTACGATTCTTTAATTGCAAACAAAAAGCTAATGAGGGCGTGAGAGATTTTGCCTTAAACCTGCAGGAAGCCCTTAAATCACTTACACTGGCTGAACCCATTTTTAACACAGGAGCCGATAAACTGCTAAGAGATCAATTTATTGAGGGACTCTACACCCCTTCTCACCGGGGGCATGTGAGCATGCTTGTTTTTAAGAACCCTGAATTGACATTTGCCCAATTAAAGGAGAGCGCTATACGTCTCCAGCTGGCAGAGGCACCTCAGGATCAGGATCTCACACAACCCATGGCAGATGCACTTCAGCAACGGGGAATGCCAGTGACATCAGCTACGTCCTGTGCCAGTGCTAAATCCCTGGGGCCCATTACTAATGAGGCTCTTCAGCAAAAGCTTGACTCTTTAACTGATGTTGTTGCTTCAATGGCTAAAACCATGCAAGAGATGAGAGAACCCAAGATGGAGTTGGCAAACCGCAGAGAGGATGTTCCATGAATGAGGTCCCGGAGATACCCGACATGGAGAGGACGACCCCGTGACCGCTACCAACCGGATGGACAGCCCATTTGCCGCCGTTGCCAGCAGCCAGGCCACTTTGCACGAAATTGTGATTTAAACGGGAATCCCCTGGGAATGCGGGCCGCTTCACAGGAATGAATTTTCAAGGCCCAACACCCTGGCACAACAGGTACATCGGAGGACGACCCATCATCCCTATCGTGCTGGACGGAATTCCCCTCAACGCTTTGCTGGATACAGGTTCCCAGATTTCATCTATACCATATATCCTTTATAAGAGGTACTGGGCTGAGGTAGATATTGATAAAGGGGCCTCTGATGTTGAACTAGATATATGGGCCAGTAATGGTAAGTTGGTACCAAAACTAGGATTCAGGGAGATGACCATAAAGATTGGTAAAGCAGAATTGAAGAAACAGGGTATAATTGTCGTTGATGTTGACCGACAGAACTGTGAACCAACTGTATTGATAGGAATGAATGTGTTAGAGAACTGCTTTTCCGAAGTTATTTCTGTCTTACAACAAATTGCTGAAACTGCCCGATCCTGCCAGCAGAGAGTTCTCCAGAGGGAAATAAAAGTATTAATGTTAAGGCAACAGACAGAAGTTGCAGGTGGAGAAATCGGCAGTGTGAGGGTGAGTGATCCAACGTCTATTGTAATCCCACCAAAAACAGAAATGCTGGTATGGTGTAGAGCGGCCAATGGTACTAAAGGACTAGACTATCAAGCCTTAATAGAACCAGCGTACACCGACAGCAGGCCCACTATACTCACGGCACGAGGGGTGGTCGAGGTACAACGGGGACGGGTGCCGGTACGACTTTTAAACTGTGGAGAGGAAGAGGTCACTTTGCCAAGGTACACTACAGTGGCAAAGTTGTATACTGTTGACAACAATGCCATCACAACCGTTGAGCCCTTAGAATCGACCAGTCAGGTGGAAAATAACGGCTCAGATGGAGAATCGGAGGATTGGTGCCAACAGCTAGACGTGGGTGTAGATTCAACACCTACCCATCAAAGACAAGGTGTGTATAGATTAGTGACGGAATATGAACAGGTCTTCAGTAAACACCCATTGGACTTCGGACGGATAGAAGGGGTGGAACATACAATCCCCACCGGTGACCATCCCCCGATAAAAGAAAGATATAGACCCATACCGCCCGCTCACTATCAATGCGCGAAGGACATGCTGAGAGAGATGAAACAGGCCGGGGTAATAAGAGATAGTTGTAGCCCTTGGGCGGCCCCTCTGGTGATTGTCAAAAAAAAGGACGGAACCATGAGAATGTGCGTAGACTACCGGCGGATTAATAACATCACCCATAAAGACGCCTATCCCTTGCCTAGGATAGAAGAGTCCTTGACTGCTTTGAAATCTGCTAATTATTTTTCCACCTTTGACTTAACAAGCGGGTATTGGCAAGTCCCTGTGGCTGAGAGAGATAAAGAAGAAACGGCATTCACCACACCAATGGGTCTAAGCGAATTTAATCGCATGCCGTTCGGACTCTGCAACGCATCTGGTACTTTCCAGCGACTGATGGAATGTTGCCTCGGACACAAGAACCTCGAGACCGTCCTCCTGTACCTAGATGATGTGATTGTCTACTCAAAGACTTACGAACAACACTTAACAGACCTGGCAGAAGTGTTCGAAGCCTTATCCAAGTATGGTATGAAAAACAAACCATCCAAATGTCACCTTCTCAAGCCAAAGGTACAATACTTAGGGCACATTGTGAGTTCGGAGGGAGTAGCACCGGATCCCGAGAAAATAACTGCCATAAGCAATTGGCCAAGACCTACCAACGCAAAAGAAGTGAGGCAATTCTTGGGATTAGTGGGTTACTATCGTAGATTTATAAAAGGATTTACCAAATTGGCAGTGCCCTTGCAAGATGCTTTGATAGAGCAGACGAAGAAACCTTCAAGCCGAAACCCTCCTTTTCAGTGGGACGACGAAAGAGAAGACTCCTTTGAACAACTAAAGAAGGCACTAACCGGAGAAGAAGTTCTAGTGTACCCGGATTACCATCAACCTTTCATCCTCTACACCGATGGCAGTAATGTGGGATTGGGAGCGGTGCTGTCACAAAAGCAAGAAGGTCGGGAGAAAGTCATCGCCTTTGCAAGTAGAAAACTCCGGCCTACTGAAAGAAATTCTGAAAATTATAGCTCCTTCAAATTGGAGCTACTGGCAGTAGTTTGGGCTGTGACTGAACGTTTCAAACACTATTTGACCGGTGCAGAATTTATTGTCTATACTGACAACAATCCATTGACCCACCTAGACACGGCTAAATTAGGTGCGTTAGAACAGCGATGGATAGCCCGGTTATCTAATTACAACTTTGTGATCAAGTATCGAGCAGGTCGCAAGAATGGAAATGCCGATGCCCTATCCCGGATGCCACACTTGAGAGATGTAGAAGAAGAAACGGGGGAGCTTGAAGAAATTGAACTACCAGCCTTTCTTCAGACCGAGGTAAAACATCGTCAGTCAAATACCTATCAGAAACAACAAGAAGTGAATTTTAATCCGTTAGCACACCATAGATGGGCTGACACCCAAGATAGCAATCCGGCTGTGAAGCTAGTGAAGGAACTATTGACTGAGCAAAGTTCATATCCCGATGAGGATGCCCCAGAAGAGACGCATCAACTCTGGAAAGAGAGAGGCAAAATGTTCCTGTATCAAGGGAAACTCTGTAGAAGATACACCAATCCGAAAACACATGAATTGGTTTGGCAGATTATCGTGCCTAAACAAGATGTGAGGATGGTCCTCGAGGCTTACCACAATGGTGCTGGTCACTTTGGTTGGAAAAAGCTAGAAGTACTTCTGAGAGAAAGATTTTATTGGGTCGGGATGAGAAAATCAATCGAACAGTGGTGTAGAAACTGTGGCCCGTGCAACCTCAGAAGGAACGATCAAAAGAGCCAAAGAGCACCACTGCAGCCCATAATCACCAAACAACCACTTGAACTGGTAGCCATGGACCACGTGAAGTTGACACCGAGCCGGTCCGGTTACGTCTATGCCTTGACCATCGTGGACCATTATTCGCGCTTCTTGGTAGTAGTACCTGTAAAAGATCTAACTGCAAAAACAGCAGCCAAAGCGTTCCAAACATACTTTTGTAGACCCCATGGATATCCGGAACAGGTTCTCACTGACCAGGGTACAGCCTTTGAATCAGAGATCTTCAGAGAATTCTGTAATATGTATGGTTGCAAAAAGATCCGGACGACGGCCTATCATCCGCAAACAAACGGCTTATGTGAGAAGATGAACCATATTGTGATAGACCTACTGAAGACTTTACCTGAAACGGAAAGGAATCAATGGCCAGAGAAATTGCCTGACTTGGTAGATCTGTATAATCATGTCCCAGTGAGCTCTACCAACTGCACCCCAGCTTATCTTATGCGTGCAAGACCCGGCCAATTGCCAATCGATCTAGAAATGTGAATTCTGAAACCAGACGCAGAAGTTCAAGACTCCAATTGGGATGTCGTACGGCAAAAGCAGTATCGCCAAGTGCAAGAGAGTGTGGAAAGAAGCCTCCAGCAAACCAGAGAAAGACAAGAGCGAACTTTCAACCAGAATGCTCTAGCAACTCCATTAAGACCGGGTGACCAAGTGCTCAAGAGGAATCGTCGAACCAATAAACTGGATAATCAATGGGAAGCCGTACCCTACACAGTTTTACCAACAAGAATGGATAATCCTAAAATGTGTCTCATTAGCAAAAACGGAGGTTTAACATCTGTACTAGTGTCAAGAGACAATCTTAAATTATGTCCGGAAACGTTGAAAGAGCCAGAAGTTGTCCAGCCAGAACCAGAAGTTATTCAATCCATACAGGTTCAACCAGTAAAGGAAAAAGAGGAGGAAATGTATCACACATGTATAAAAAGACTCCACAATGCTAAAAATTCTGGGGAAATGATGTACAGGCACATACAAAAATACTATGTATGCATACCAAGTATGTGTGTAAATGTCGTTCAACCCATACATATAGGAGTACTGGACCTATTGAAATGCATAAAGTTCAATTTCATGATTTAGCCCCTTAGGGACTAGGCTATCTAATAAAAAGTTCCATTTGGATTCTATTCTTGACATCTGTTGTAAAAGGTCTCCTCCCCTTGGATGTGGACTGACAAGATGAATGCCACAAAAGGTAATCCCCTGACAAGAATGATTATGTATGAAATGAAATGTTGTGAAAGGGGATGGCCCTTATAATCTTTACTAATTTTGTCCAGGTGTTCCTTGATCCTATCTGCGAGCCGTCTCTTTATTCGACCAACATCAATTTTGTCACGGAGGCACCATAATATATAGTGTAAGTAACCCCTTTGGATTGGCAGGATATTGCAGATATTATACTGTACACCTTAGTTTTATTGGAATCTATAAAGGTAGTTTGGAGGACTCTTTTAATAGATGTACGTATACAACATGAACACCTCCCTTAAGGTCTGAAACCGTTTTGGATGGATAGAAAATGGTTAGAAGAGGGTTCCCTTGTAGATATGATGGATTTGGTCGTGGGGGCTAAAATATGGCCCAAATGCTTGGTCCTTCTGTTTACAAATTTCGTTTGAGGGGCTAATAAATCTCTATGTTTGTCTCCTTGGAGAATGGGCCAATACTTCCGAATGATCTTGTTAAATTTACCACAACCAGAGTGATATTGTGTCACAAAGGCTAGCTGATGAATTTGTTGTTGCAAACTGGTTGAAGTTTCATTGGGTGTAAGTTTGTGAAAAAGATTTCTCTTAGAGATGTTTTTCACATCTTGCCTTGTTTTTTCCAAGACAGCCAGCGGATGTCCTTTATCCCAAAATTGTTTGGTGAGATGTTTAGATTCGCTGTTGTAGTCCTCTATCTTGGTGCAGTTTCGCCTAATGTGGGTACATTGGCTCTTAGGGACATTTGTAAGCCATATTGGCAGATGACAACTACTTAAATGTTTAAAACTGTTAGAGTCAACCTCCTTCTGATAGCTTCTTGTTAATAGGTGATTATCCTCTAAATAAATAGTGAGGTCTAGGAAATTGACCATTGTCGGACTGATGTTTGGTGTGAACTCAAACCAAAACAATTATTGATTAGGCCAGAAATGAATATATTCAAGTCTGATTCAGCACAATTTTAGAGTGCTAGCGTATCCACCCACATATACCATACCAAAACACAATTAACACTAGCACACCCACGTGCGCCACTTGAAGCCTTATAGGCTCTAGGATCCACCACAAATACTCATGCCCAATTGGACGGGGCGTCACCCGTGGGCCAATCCGGAGCTACCACATCACCAGTGCAGAGGCGAGTTCACCGCAGCCACATCGCTAGTATTCAGACAGTCCTGTATTTCAGCTGATGTTATTTGTGGGTTTTTCTTTGCATCTCAAAAATCTTCCTGGCAGTTGTGGACATTTTTGTTGGTCTATCTCACCATGGTTTTGTTTTTACAGTGCCACTGATTTTCCATTTGTTTATCACAGTTTGAACACTGCTGGCTGGCATTGTCAATTCCTTGGATATCTATTTTGCATCCCTTTCCTGTTTTACACAGTTCAAACATCTTTTCCAATAGATCCATTGACAATTATTTTGCTTTCCCCATGACTTTCAATCCAGAAATGTCAGTAGCTGGATGAAAGATGCAAGAGTCTGTCTGGATCCCAGAAACTCACTCAGCTTTTATGCACACACACTGATTACAAGCAAACAGGTCACAGGTGAGGATGTTACCTTTAGTAGCCATTCACTGTTGTGGATTCTGTTTTTGGGCTCCCTCTGGTGGTTACAACTGGTACTGGGTGACTTTGGTGGGTTGCGGTCTCTGGTTTCCACCTGTCCATCAGAGGCTGGGTGTTTCCTATTTAACCTGGCTTTCCTGTCATTCCCTTGCCGGCTATCAATGTATCAGTGTGTCTCTGTTACCTTTGCTACCTGCTCCTAAAGCCTTCAAGACAAGCTAAGTCTGGATTTCCCTGTTTCATGTTTGCTTTCATGTTTTTAGTCCAGCTTGCAGATATGTAATTCTCTGCTGCTGGTTGCTCTAGTGGGCTGAAATTACCACTCATGTACCATGAGTTGGCACATGAGTTCAAGTAATTTCAGGATGGTATTTTGAAGGGTTTTAAGCTGACCGCGCAGTTCACCTTTTGTATCCTCTGCTATCTAGCTTTAGCGGGCCTCAATTTTGCTGAATCTGTTTTCATTACTACTTTTGTGCCTTCCTCTCATTTCACCGTCATTATATGTGGGGGGCTGCTATTTCTGTGGGAATATTTCTCTGGAGGCAAGACAGGTCTGTGATTCTTCTGATAGGGGAAGCTAGATCTCCGGCTGGCGCGAGGCGTCTAGAGTCCCCCCAGGAACGCTCCCCGGCTACTGTTAGTTGAGTGTTGAGGTTCAGGATCGCGGTCAGCTCAGGTTCCATCACCCTAGAGCTCGTCCTGTTTTTGCTCATGTTCTGTTGCTAAATTCCCTGCCATTGGGAACATGACAGTATAGCCGGCCCACAAAGTGTTAATTGTTTGGGCTGAAGTAGGAGAAAAAAGAAGTGTTGAGGGGAAATTTTTTTTTTTTCCCTCAGAGTTTTGCTGCCTAGCCCTTAATTGCTGTCTAGCTGCTTCTTACCTCCTCTTAACCCTTGAATGGCTCTGACCTTAGCTGTTTAAACATGGATGTCCAGAGTTTGGCTTCCAGCCTGAATAATCTCGCTGCTAAAGTTCAAAACATACAGGATTTTGTTGTTCACACTCCTATGTCTGAACCTAGAATTCCTATTCCAGAGTTTTTTTCTGGAGATAGATCTACCTTCCTGAATTTCAGGAACAATTGCAAATTGTTTCTCTCTTTGAAATCTCGCTCCTCTGGAGACCCTGCTCAGCAGGTCAAGATTGTGATATCTTTCCTGCGGGGCGACCCTCAGAATTGGGAATTTGCATTGGCACCAGGGGATCCTGCATTGCTCAGTGTGGATGCGTTTTTTCTGGCACTGGGATTGCTCTATGAGGAACCTAACCTGGAGATTCAGGCTGAAAAGGCTTTATTAGCCCTCTCTCAGGGGCATGATGAAGCGGAGGTTTATTGTCAAAAATTTCAGAAATGGTCGGTGCTTACTCAGTGGAATGAGTGCGCCCTGGCTGCAAACTTCAGAGATGGTCTTTCTGAGGCCATTAAGGATATTATGGTGGGGTTCCCTGCGCCTACAGGTCTGAATGAGTCTATGACTATGGCCATTCAGATTGATCGGCATTTACGGGAGCGCAAACCTGTGCACCAGTTGGCGGTGTCTTCTGAACAGGCACCTGAGACTATGCAATGTGATAGAATTCAGTCCAGAAGTGAACGGCAAAATTATAGGCGGAAAAATGGATTGTGTTTTTATTGTGGTGATTCAGCTCATGTTATATCAGCATGCTCTAAACGCACAAAAAAGGTTGATAAATCTTTTGCTATTAGTACTCTGCAGTCTAAGTTCATTTTGTCTGTAACTCTGATTTGTTCACTGTCATCCATTTCCGTTGATGCCTATGAGGATTCGGGCGCTGCCCTGAGTCTTATGGATTGGTCATTTGCCAAACGCTGCGGTTTTAGTCTGGAGCCTCTGGAAGTTCCTATTCCTTTGAAGGGAATTGACTCTACACCATTGGCTATGAATAAACCGCAGTACTGGACACAAGTGACCATGCGCATGACTCCCGTTCATCAGGAGGTGATTCGCTTCCTTGTACTGTATAATTTACATGATGTACTAGTGCTTGGTCTGCCATGGTTACAAACTCATAATCCAGTCCTGGATTGGAAAACAATGTCTGTGTTAAGCTGGGGATGTCAGGGGGTTCATGATGATGCACCTCTGATTTCAATCGCTTCATCTACTCCTTCTGAGATCCCTGCGTTTTTGTCTGACTATAGGGATGTTTTTGAGGAGCCTAAGCTCAATTCGCTCCCTCCTCATAGAGATTGTGACTGTGCTATAGAATTGATTCCTGGCAGTAAGTTCCCTAAGGGTCGTTTATTTAATCTGTCAGTGCCAGAGCATACTGCTATGCGGAATTATATTAAGGAGTCCTTGGAAAAGGGACATATTCGTCCATCTTCGTCCCCTCTGGGAGCAGGTTTTTTTTTCGTGGCTAAAAAAGATGGTTCCCTGAGGCCTTGTATAGATTATCGTCTTCTGAATAAGATTACAGTCAAATATCAATATCCATTGCCATTATTGACTGATTTGTTTGCTCGCATTAAGGGGGCTAGGTGGTTCACTAAGATAGATCTTCGCGGTGCGTATAATCTTGTGCGGATAAAGCAGGGTGATGAGTGGAAAACCGCGTTTAATACGCCTGAGGGCCATTTTGAGTATTTGGTAATGCCTTTTGGACTTTCTAATGCTCCTTCAGTCTTTCAGTCCTTTATGCACAATATTTTCCGTGAATATCTGGATAAGTTTATGATTGTGTATTTGGATGATATTTTGGTGTTTTCTGATGACTGGGAGTCTCATGTTCTACAGGTCAGGAAGGTGTTTCAAGTTCTGCGGGCCAATTCTCTGTTTGTGAAGGGCTCAAAATGTCTCTTCGGAGTCCAGAAGATTTCTTTCTTGGGGTACATTTTTTCTCCTTCTACTATTGAGATGGATCCCGTCAAGGTTCAGGCTATTTGTGACTGGACACAGCCTACATCTGTTAAGAGTCTTCAGAAGTTCTTGGGTTTTGCTAATTTTTATCGTTGGTTCATTACTAATTTTTCCAGTGTTGTTAAACCTTTGACTGATTTGACTAAAAAGGGTGCTGATGTTGCTAATTGTTCTCCTACGGCTGTGGAGGCCTTTCAGGAACTTAAGCGCCGGTTTTCTTCTGCTCCTGTGTTATGTCAACCAGATGTTTCACGTCCTTTTCAGGTTGAGGTTGATGCTTCCGAGATTGGAGCGGGGGCGGTTTTGTCACAGAGAAGTTCCGATGGCTCGGTGATGAAGCCATGTGCGTTCTTTTCTAGAAAATTCTCGCCCGCCGAGCGCAATTATGATGTGGGTAATCGGGAGCTTTTGGCCATGAAGTGGGCATTTGAGGAGTGGCGTCATTGGCTTGAGGGTGCTAAACATCGTGTGGTGGTCTTGACTGATCACAAAAATCTGATTTACCTTGAGTCTGCCAGGCGTCTGTATCCTAGACAGGCTCGTTGGTCGTTGTTTTTTTCTCGTTTCAATTTTGTGGTTTCATACCTGCCAGGTTCAAAGAATGTGAAGGCAGATGCTCTTTCCAGGAGTTTTGTGCCAGACTCTCCTGGAGACTCTGGGCCTACTGGTATCCTTAGGGATGGGGTAATATTGTCCGCCGTCTCCCCAGACTTGCGACGTGCATTGCAGGAGTTTCAGGCGGATAAACCTGATCGTTGTCCACCAGAAAGACTGTTTGTTCCGGATGATTGGACCAGTAGAGTCATCTCCGAGGTCCATTCTTCTGTGTTGGCTGGTCATCCTGGAATATTTGGTACTAGAGACTTGGTGGCCAGGTCTTTTTGGTGGCCTTCTTTGTCAAGGGATGTGCGTACCTTTGTGCAGTCTTGTGAAGTGTGTGCTCGGGCTAAGCCTTGCTGTTCTCGGGCCAGTGGGTTGTTGTTGTCCTTGCCTGTCCCGAAGAGGCCTTGGACGCACATTTCCATGGATTTTGTTTCAGATCTCCCTGTCTCACAGAAAATGTCCGTTATCTGGGTTGTGTGTGACCGCTTTTCTAAGACGGTTCATTTGGTACCCTTACCTAAGTTGCCTTCCTCCTCTGAGTTGGTCCCTTTGTTTTTTCAGAACGTGGTTCGTTTGCATGGGATTCCGGAGAATATCGTTTCTGACAGGGGATCCCAGTTTGTGTCTAGATTTTGGCGGACGTTTTGTGCTAAGATGGGCATTAATTTGTCTTTCTCGTCTGCATTCCATCCTCAGACGAATGGCCAGACGGAGCGAACTAATCAGACCTTGGAGACTTATTTAAGGTGTTTTGTTTCTGCTGATCAAGATGACTGGGTTGCCTTTTTCCCACTGGCCGAATTTGCCCTTAATAATCGGGCTACTTCTGCTACTTTGGTTTCTCATTTCTTTTGTAATTCGGGGTTTCATCCTCATTTTTCCTCTGGTCAGGTGGAGCCTTCGGATTGTCCTGGAGTGGACGTGGTGGTGGACAGGCTACATCAGATTTGGAATCAGGTGGTGGACAATTTGAAGTTGTCTCAGGAGAAGGCTCAGCAGTTTGCTAATCGCCGTCGCCGCGTGGGTCCCCGACTTTGTGTTGGGGACTTGGTGTGGTTGTCTTCTCGTTTTGTCCCTATGAAGGTCTCTTCTCCTAAGTTCAAGCCTCGGTTCATCGGTCCTTATAAGATCTTGGAGATTCTTAACCCTGTGTCTTTTCGTTTGGATCTCCCAGCATCGTTTGCTATTCATAATGTGTTCCATCGGTCATTATTGCGGAGGTATGAGGTGCCCGTTGTTCCTTCGGTTGAGCCTCCTGCTCCGGTGCTGGTGGAGGGAGAATTGGAGTATGTTGTTGAGAAGATCTTGGATTCTCGTGTTTCCAGACGTAGACTCCAGTATTTGGTTAAGTGGAAGGGTTATGGTCAGGAGGATAATTCCTGGGTGGTCGCCTCTGACGTTCATGCGACTGATTTGGTCCACGCCTTCCATAGAGCTCATCCTGATCGCCCTGGGGGTTCTCGTGAGGGTTCGGTGACCCCTCCTCAAGGGGGGGGTACTGTTGTGGATTCTGTTTTTGGGCTCCCTCTGGTGGTTACAACTGGTACTGGGTGACTTTGGTGGGTTGCGGTCTCTGGTTTCCACCTGTCCATCAGAGGCTGGGTGTTTCCTATTTAACCTGGCTTTCCTGTCATTCCCTTGCCGGCTACCAATGTATCAGTGTGTCTCTGTTACCTTTGCTACCTGCTCCTAAAGCCTTCAAGACAAGCTAAGTCTGGATTTCCCTGTTTCATGTTTGCTTTCATGTTTTTAGTCCAGCTTGCAGATATGTAATTCTCTGCTGCTGGTTGCTCTAGTGGGCTGAAATTACCACTCATGTACCATGAGTTGGCACATGAGTTCAAGTAATTTCAGGATGGTATTTTGAAGGGTTTTAAGCTGACCGTGCAGTTCACCTTTTGTATCCTCTGCTATCTAGCTTTAGCGGGCCTCATTTTTGCTGAATCTGTTTTCATTACTACTTTTGTGCCTTCCTCTCATTTCATTATATGTGGGGGGCTGCTATTTCTGTGGGAATATTTCTCTGGAGGCAAGACAGGTCTGTGATTCTTCTGATAGGGGAAGCTAGATCTCCGGCTGGCGCGAGGCGTCTAGAGTCCCCCCAGGAACGCTCCCCGGCTACTGTTAGTTGAGTGTTGAGGTTCAGGATCGCGGTCAGCTCAGGTTCCATCACCCTAGAGCTCGTCCTGTTTTTGCTCATGTTCTGTTGCTAAATTCCCTGCCATTGGGAACATGACAATTCACACCCATTTGTATCAACTTCTGGGCATTTTATCAGGCCAAAATCACCAAGGGATGTGAACATTTAATCAGGGTCATTTGGATGTTTTTGGTTGTAATTATGATTTAAAAAGAGAAAACACAGTAGTTTGATGATAAATGGCTTCACCAAACCACTAACCATGAGTGTAGAAAAAGTTTTGGTGTTATCATTTATAGTCTCTGAAAAAAGGACAAGAAAGCAAAAATTCTGCTGGGGTATGTAAACTTTTGAGCAGAACTGTATGTGTTTCAAAACAGCAATAGCAAACAAGCTGAGGTTTTTACCCTCTTATGTTACAAGTAGATGGTTGCCCGATTCTAACGCATCGGGTATTCTAGAATATGTATGTCCACATAGTAGTAGTATGCCCAGCCACGTAGTATATTGCCCAGCCACGTAGTATATTGCCCAGCCACGTTGTATATTGCCCAGCCACGTAGTATATTGCCCAGGCATGTAGTATATTGCCCAGCCACGTAGTATATTGCACAGCCATGTTGTATATTGCCCAGCCACGTAGTATATTGTCCAGCCACGTAGTATATTGCCCAGCCACATAGTATACAGCACAGAGCCACATAGTATATTGCCCAGTGATGTAGTATATTGCCTAGTGATGTAGTATACAGCACACAGCCACATAGTATATTGCCCAGCTATGTAGTATATTGCCAAACTATGTAGTATATTGCCCAGCTATGTAGTATATTGGCCAGCTACGTATGACACAGGTAAAAAAAATAAAAAATAAACATACTCACCTTCCGTAGCTGTGTCACCTGTGTGCGGTGCAGTCGGCAGCTTGCGGTCTGTTATGATCCTAGTGGTAGAGGATTTCAGGTACTCTGGCTAGGTAAACCAAAACATAAGAACTGCTCTAGGGAGGTGGAAACTGGGCTGGCCGCATACCTGATCCTAACACACAACTAGAAGTAGCCGGTGAACGTACCTACGTTGATTCTAGACGTCTTGAGCCAGCCGGAGAACTGACTACCCCTAGAGGGAAAAATAAGACCTCACTTGCCTCCAGAGAAATTGAACCCCAAAGGTATAGAAAGTCCCCAACAAATAATAACGGTGAGGCAAGAGGAAAACACAAACGTAGAGATGAACTAGATTCAGCAAAGTGAGGCCCACTAGTCTAGATAGGCAGAAAATAGATAGAGAACTATGCGGTCAGCAGAAAACCCTGCAAAAACATCCACGCTGAATATTCAAGAACCCCCACACCGACTGACGGTGTGGAGGGAGAATATCAGCACCCCAGAGCTTCCAGTGAGCTAGAAAATCACATATTAAGCAAGCTGGACAAAAACACTGAAAATGCAAATGATTCAAAAATGCAAAACGGACTTAGCTTTTCTTGCATGAGACAGACGAAAAGGAATCAGGAGGAGACCATATAGGACTGAATACAACGATGCCAGGCAAGAGACTAAGTCCTAAGGAGACCTAAATAGGGAACACCCGCTGCTTAATGAAACAGCTGAAGCCCAGGCCTGCAGAAAGACATGACTGACACAATACCGTTAGTGTCCACCAGAGGGAGCCCAGAAACACAGTTCACAACAGCGGTCCCAGGGTGTGATGACGTCGCGGTCACGTGACCGTGTAGCGGTCACATGACTGTGACGTCACGGCAGGTCCTTTCCGCGCAGGCGCGCAGAACTTGTGATGACGTCACGGTCACATGACCATGATGTCATGGCAGGTCCTTCTGCCAGACCATCCGTGCCAACGGAACATGGCGGTTGCATAGTGAGGAGCGGGAAAGGCGGCATAGGTGAGTTAATAATCATTTTTTTATTTTTATTATTTTTAGCATTAGATGTTTTTACTATTGGCGCTGCATAGGTTGCGTCAATAGTAAAAAACATGGTCACACAAGGTTAATAGCAGCGGTAACGGAGTGTGTTACCCACGGCATAGCGCGGTCCGTTACCGCCGGCATTAACCCTGTGTGAGCGGTGAGTGGAGGGGTGTATGCGGGTGCCGGGCAGTGAGTGCGGGGAGTAAGGAGCTGCCATTTTCTTACGGACTGTGCGCGTCGCTGATTGTTCGCGGCAGCCATGACAGGCAGCTTGCGAGACCAATCAGCGAACGAATAACCGCGACAGACAGACAGAAGGACAGACAGACGGAAGCGACCCTTACACAATTATATAGTAGATATACAATGTATACTGTATATCGTTCCTCTAGTACCACACATCTGACTGCAAAATATCACTATTTAAAATGTTGACTGTTTTTAGATTTTTATATGTCAGCCCATTGTTGTCTTACATGTAAATCTTGACCGACTTGTCTGAGCTTTTATTAATTTATCTTTTATTATTTTCTATTCCACAATGGACTAAATCTCAAGAGACTGATGAGATAATGATACAAACGATCTCACGGCAAGAGATCTCAGTCCCTTGTTACCTTGCTGTGCATATATACAGGCAGTCATCTGAGGACTCATGTGTATGGCATCCAAACAAAGTGAGACATCTAGAATGGAAGTGAGGGATCTCCAGGATCTTTTTTGAGTATTGATCTGAGATTGAACACAGATAAATTAATGTCACTGCTGTAACATTATGTAGCAGCGCCATGAAGTTCCCAGATGTAAGTAACCCACAAATTCTTCTTGAGACACTATATTCGTATTGTAATAACTCTCATCTTCCTAGACATGCAAATTGTCTCTTCTGAAAGGAAGAAGACAAGAATTCTGGTGCCATGATTCTAGTCATCTTCCTCTTTAAAGAGACAATTTGCATATCTAATTTCCAAGAGGAGCAAACACAGCTGTTAAGTCTCTTCAATCTGACATGCCAGGCTTGGCTTGTCAGTTTCCCCAAGGAAAAACGTTACTGCATGGACCATATCTCACTAAATATAAATTACTGCGTCTACCAGTATGATGTGGAGAAATAAATGATCCAGCTCTCGGTACATTGTAGATAAAATCATCTATTTATTTTTTCCATAAAAAAGGGGACTATCCCAAAATATTCAGTAGGAAATATTGGAAAATGGAGGGAACTTGGGAGGAAAAACATGTAATCACCAGTTGCGTTTCCAACAGAGCATGTTCTTAAGGTACCTTCACATTAAGCGACGCTGCAGCGATAGCGACAACGATGCCGATCGCTGCAGCGTCGCTGTTTGATCGCTGGAGACTAGAGCTGTCACACAGACCGCTCTCCAGCGACCAACGATGCCGAGGTCCCCGGGTAACCAGGGTAAAATGTTAGGAAAGGTCAGAGAGGCCCGGCGCCTGCGCACTTCAGTACTTTGCTTTGCCCTCAACAGGGCAGACAAAGTACGCCTGCGCCGGAGCCGCGGTGTAAAGACCCGAAGAGGACGTCATGGAACGAAGATGGGAGGCGCCGGAGCAGACCGAATACACCCATCCGACCGGACCGCAGCGGGACCGCCCCTGGGTGAGTATAATCTAACGTCTTTTTCTCCTCTTTTAGGTAACATCGGGGGCTTATCTACAGCATTACAGAATGCTGTAGATAAGCCCCTGATGCCGGTGAGCTTACCTCACCAGCGATTTTGGGGGTGACAGGTGCCCTTTAAAAAGTAAAATAAAGAAAAGAATTTAAAAATGTAAGAAAAAGTAAAGAATGGAATCAACATCATTTTCCCCATTAAAAACAATTATTATTATTATTATTATTATTAATGATAATAATAAATATATTTAGTGTTGTCTTGTCTGCAAAAATCCAATCTAACACAATTTGAAATGAATTAATCTAATTGATAATCATCTTAGCAAGAAAAAAGAAAACAACTCTAACATTGCCGGGGCTTTTTTTATCACTACTTGAGTTCAGGAAATTTTAAAAAATTTCGTTTAGATTGCGATCGGCAGTGAATATTGTTTTGGAAATATTCACTGAACACAGCCGAATGTCATTGGAGTCAATGGGATTAGAAATGAACTAATATGTCTGCAATCGTTCATCAAATATAAATTGTGCATGATTAAAGTACCAATATGGCACGAATATGGCAAATTCAGATTCGGAGACCAATTCTGAACACATTTGCTTAACTCTAATCACTACACCTCCCTACAGAAATACTTCTGGGCTCCAGTTCTTAGAAACGATGCCTTGGATTTAGAAAATCAGGAAAGAGAGGATTCCAGTGAGACAGTTTGATGAAGGTAAAAAATCCACATTTATTGATTCATTTTAAAATCGTGTAAATGTTCACCGTGTCCAGCAGCTCATATGATAAACCTACACGTTTCAGTTGTTAACAGCCTTATTCAGGGTTTTTGGAGTTAGAAAAGTTGCAAAGGAAACCCATAAAACTGATAAGACCCTCTTATTTATGAGTAAAATTTAAATGAATTTGCACAGTATGTAGTCTTGGGTGCAAACTGGAATCAAATGGGTTAAACCTGTTTTGCCAGCGGAAAAGAGGATGAGGAGACAAGAATTCAAATATGCGGTAAATTAGAAGAGGTGAGCAAATTTGTTCAGAAAATGTTCACCAATCTCAAATTTGGCACAAATGTAGCTCATTTGGATTTGTGACCGGATTGACAAGCATTTTCCCTTAAAGTTAGCAAAATTCTATCACATCTCGGTAAGTGATCACATTTCCACTAATACTTTTGTTAGGAATTAGCTAGGATAATGGTGCTATATGATGAATGCGGGATGTTTTATGAGGGGAGAGGAAGTGTAGAGGTCAATTTTATTTATTTTTTAATTAACTTAATGTCTTGAGATTCGGGCAGCCAATCAGGGTGCAGAAACTATCCACAGCATCCAGACACAAGGGCTTCTGTCATTGGCTGCCAAAGTCATTTGTCCCTCTCCATATAAAAAGAGGAAATGTTGTTTTGCTGGTTCCATTTTGTCAGTGTAACAGCACAGAGAGGCCACTCCTACTGCTGCAAGTTGTCATATACATGGATAGGATCCTGTCCTGTGTGAAATCGTCCTTCCAGCATCAAACTCATTTGTGCTATTAGTGTTGTGCAGGCAGGAGTCCACATTTTCAAATCCAAATCTTTTGGGCTAATACTGTGTTGCAGTCTTGATACAGAAGGTCATTTTTCCTAATCAAACTCATTTGGGCTAATATTGGGGTGCAGGCAGAAGACCCCCGAGGCAAAAGTCGTGTGGGCTAATACTATATTGCAGTCAGGACTCTGGAGGTCAATTTAATCAAAATTGTTTAGGTTAATATTGGGGTGAAGGCACCAGGCCCTATTTCCTAACCCAAATCATTTTGGCTAATACTGTGCTACAGTCAGGACTCAGGAGATCACATTTGCTAATCAAAATTGTTCAGGTTAATATTGGGGTGCAAGCATCAGGCCCCATTTAATAATCCAAACCATCTGGACTAACATTGAGGTGCAGTCAGGAGGCCCCATTTTCCAATCTAAATTGTTTGAACTAATATTGGGGTACAGGCAACAGGCCCCATTTTCTAATCAAAATCATTTGTCCTAATAGTTGGATGCATGCAGAAGGCCCCATTTGCCACTCAAAATTATTTGAACTAATATTGCGGTGTAGACATTAGGCCTCATTTCTTAAGTATAATTGTTTGGGCTTATATTTAGATGCATGCAGGAGGCCCCATTTCCTTATCAAAATCATTAGGGCTAATATTTGGCTGCAGGAACCAGGCTTCATTTCCTAATTAACATTGTTTGGGCTATGACTGAGGGGCAGGCAGATGGCCCCATTTCCTAATCCAAATCAATTGAGCTTATAATGGGTTAGAGGCTAGTGTTATGGTTCTCAATGGCAAGAGAACATAGCCCAGCAAACATAAGTCCTAGCTCTTGGAAGGATGGAAACTAAACTGACCATGAACTAAACCTGCCGCACAACTAACAGTAGCCGGGTAGCGTTGCCTACGTTTTTTATCCCTAGACGCCCAGCGCCGGCCGGAGGACTAACTAATCCTGGCAGAGGAAAATATAGTCCTGGCTCACCTCTAGAGAAATTTCCCCGATAGGCAGACAGAGGCCCCCACATATATTGGCGGTGATTTTAGATGAAATGACAAACGTAGTATGAAAATAGGTTTAGCAAAATTGAGGTACGCTTACTAGATAGCAGGAAGACAGAAAGGGCACTTTCATGGTCAGCTGAAAACCCTATCAAAATACCATCCTGAAATTACTTTAAGACTCTAGTATTAACTCATAACATCAGAGTGGCAATTTCAGATCACAAGAGCTTTCCAGACACAGAAACGAAACTACAGCTGTGAACTGGAACAAAATGCAAAAACAAACGAGGACAAAAGTCCAACTTAGCTGGGAGTTGTCTAGAAGCAGGAACATGCACAGAAAGGCTTCTGATTACAATGTTGACTGGCATGGAAGTGACAGAGGAGCAAGGTTAAATAGCGACTCCCACATCCTGATGGAAACAGGTGAACAGAGGGGATGATGCACACCAGTTCAATTCCACCAGTGGCCACCGGGGGAGCCCAAAATCCAATTTCACAACAGTACCCCCCCCTCAAGGAGGGAGCACCGAACCCTCACCAGAACCACCAGGGCGATCAGGATGAGCCCTATGAAAGGCACGGACAAGATCGGAGGCATGAACATCAGAGGCAGTCACCCAAGAATTATCCTCCTGACCGTATCCCTTCCATTTGACCAGATACTGGAGTTTCCGTCTGGAAACACGGGAGTCCAAGATTTTTTCCACAACGTACTCCAACTCGCCCTCAACCAACACCGGAGCAGGAGGCTCAACGGAAGGCACAACCGGTACCTCATACCTGCGCAACAATGACCGATGAAAAACATTATGAATAGAAAAAGATGCAGGGAGGTCCAAACGGAAGGACACAGGGTTAAGAATCTCCAATATCTTGTACGGGCCGATGAACCGAGGCTTAAACTTAGGAGAAGAAACCCTCATAGGGACAAAACGAGAAGACAACCACACCAAGTCCCCAACACAAAGCCGAGGACCAACCCGACGCCGGCGGTTGGCAAAAAGCTGAGTCTTCTCCTGGGACAACTTCAAATTGTCCACTACCTGCCCCCAAATCTGATGCAACCTCTCCACCACAGCATCCACTCCAGGACAATCCGAAGATTCCACCTGACCAGAAGAAAATCGAGGATGAAACCCCGAATTACAGAAAAAAGGAGACACCAAGGTGGCAGAGCTGGCCCGATTATTGAGGGCAAACTCCGCTAAAGGCAAAAAAGCAACCCAATCATCCTGATCTGCAGACACAAAACACCTCAAATATGTCTCCAAGGTCTGATTCGTCCGCTCGGTCTGGCCATTAGTCTGAGGATGGAAAGCAGACGAGAAAGACAAATCTATGCCCATCCTAGCACAGAATGCTCGCCAAAATCTAGACACGAACTGGGTTCCTCTGTCAGAAACGATATTCTCCGGAATACCATGCAAACGGACCACATTTTGAAAAAACAGAGGAACCAACTCGGAAGAAGAAGGCAACTTAGGCAGGGGAACCAAATGGACCATCTTAGAGAAACGGTCACACACCACCCAGATGACAGACATCTTCTGAGAAACAGGAAGATCCGAAATAAAATCCATCGAGATGTGCGTCCAGGGCCTCTTCGGGATAGGCAAGGGCAACAACAATCCACTAGCCCGAGAACAACAAGGCTTGGCCCGAGCACAAACGTCACAAGACTGCACAAAGCCTCGCACATCTCGAGACAGGGAAGGCCACCAGAAGGACCTTGCCACCAAATCCCTGGTACCAAAGATTCCAGGATGACCTGTCAACGCAGAAGAATGAACCTCAGAAATGACTTTACTGGTCCAATCATCAGGAACAAACAGTCTACCAGGTGGGCAACGATCAGGTCTATCCGCCTGAAACTCCTGCAAGGCCCGCCGCAGGTCTGGAGAAACGGCAGACAATATCACTCCATCCTTAAGGATACCTGTAGGTTCAGAGTTACCAGGTGAGTCAGGCTCAAAACTCCTAGAAAGGGCATCCGCCTTAACATTCTTAGACCCCGGCAGGTAGGACACCACAAAATTAAACCGAGAGAAAAACAATGACCAGCGCGCCTGTCTAGGATTCAGGCGTCTGGCGGACTCAAGATAAATTAGATTTTTGTGGTCAGTCAATACCACCACCTGATGTCTAGCCCCCTCAAGCCAATGACGCCACTCCTCAAAAGCCCACTTCATGGCCAAAAGCTCCCGATTCCCAACATCATAATTCCGCTCGGCGGGCGAAAATTTATGCGAGAAAAAGGCACAAGGTCTCATCACGGAACAATCGGAACTTCTCTGCGACAAAACTGCCCCAGCTCCGATTTCAGAAGCGTCGACCTCAACCTGAAAAGGAAGAGCAACATCAGGCTGACGCAACACAGGGGCGGAAGAAAAGCGGCGTTTAAGCTCCCGAAAGGCCTCCACAGCAGCAGGGGACCAATCAGCAACATCAGCACCCTTCTTAGTCAAATCAGTCAATGGTTTAACAACATCAGAAAAACCAGCAATAAATCGACGATAAAAGTTAGCAAAGCCCAAAAATTTCTGAAGACTCTTAAGAGAAGAGGGTTGCGTCCAATCACAAATAGCCTGAACCTTGACAGGATCCATCTCGATGGAAGAGGGGGAAAAAATATATCCCAAAAAGGAAATCTTTTGAACCCCAAAAACGCACTTAGAACCCTTCACACACAAGGAATTAGACCGCAAAACCTGAAAAACCCTCCTGACCTGCTGGACATGAGAGTCCCAGTCATCCGAAAAAAATCAAAATATCATCCAGATACACAATCATAAATTTATCCAAATAATCACGGAAAATGTCATGCATAAAGGACTGAAAGACTGAAGGGGCATTTGAAAGACCAAAAGGCATCACCAAATACTCAAAGTGGCCATCAGGCGTATTAAATGCGGTCTTCCACTCATCCCCCTGCTTAATTCGCACCAAATTATACGCCCCACGGAGATCTATCTTAGAGAACCACTTGGCCCCCTTTATGCGAGCAAACAAATCAGTCAGCAGTGGCAACGGATATTGATATTTAACCGTGATTTTATTCAAAAGCCGATAATCAATACACGGTCTCAAAGAGCCATCTTTCTTAGCCACAAAGAAAAAACCGGCTCCTAAGGGAGATGACGAAGGACGAATATGTCCCTTTTCCAAGGACTCCTTTATATATTCTCGCATAGCAGCATGTTCAGGCACAGACAGATTAAATAAACGACCCTTAGGGTATTTACTACCCGGAATCAAATCTATGGCACAATCGCACTCCCGGTGCGGAGGTAATGAACCAAGCTTAGGTTCTTCAAAAACGTCACGAAATTCAGTCAAGAATTCAGGAATCTCAGAGGGAATAGATGATGAAGAACAAATCAGGGTCACAGATAGAATAAACTTAGACTGTAAAGTGCCAATTGAAACAGACTTATCAAGCTTCTTAGTACGCTTAGAGCATGCTGATATAACATGAGTTGAATCACCGCAATAGAAGCACAACCCATTTTTTCGTCTTAAATTCTGCCGTTCACTTCTGGACAGAATTCTATCACATTGCATATTCTCTGGCGTCTTCTCAGTAGACACCGCCAAATGGTGCACAGGTTTGCGCTCCCGCAGACGCCTATCGATCTGGATAGCCATTGTCATGGACTCATTCAGACCCGCAGGCACAGGGAACCCCACCATAACATCCTTAATGGCATCAGAGAGACCCTCTCTGAAATTCGCCGCCAGGGCGCACTCATTCCACTGAGTAAGCACAGCCCATTTATGGAATTTCTGGCAGTATATTTCAGCTTCGTCTTGCCCCTGAGATAGGGACATCAAGGCCTTTTCCGCCTGAAGCTCTAACTGAGGTTCCTCATAAAGCAACCCCAAGGCCAGAAAAAACGCATCCACATTGAGCAACGCAGGATCCCCTGGAGCCAATGCAAAAGCCCAATCCTGAGGGTCGCCCCGGAGCAAGGAAATCACAATCCTGACCTGCTGAGCAGGATCTCCAGCAGAGCGAGATTTTAGGGACAAAAACAACTTGCAATTATTTTTAAAATTTTGAAAGCAAGATCTATTCCCCGAGAAAAATTCAGGCAAAGGAATTCTAGGTTCAGATATAGGAACATGAACAACAAAATCTTGTAAATTTTGAACTTTCGTGGTGAGATTATTCAAACCTGCAGCTAAACTCTGAATATCCATTTTAAACAGGTGAACACAGAGCCATTCCAGGATTAGAAGGAGAGAGAGAGAGAGAAAGGCTGCAATATAGGCAGACTTGCAAGAGATTCAATTACAAGCACACTCAGAACTGAAGGGAAAGGAAAAAAAAAAAAAAAAATCTTCAGCAGACTTCTCTTTTCTCTCCTTTCTCTGTCAATTAATTTAACCCTTTTTGGCCGGTCAAACTGTTATGGTTCTCAATGGCAAGAGAACATAACCCAGCAAACATAAGTCCTAGCTCTTGGAAGGATGGAAACTAAACTGACCATGAACTAAACCTGCCGCACAACTAACAGTAGCCGGGTAGCGTTGCCTACGTTTTTTATCCCTAGACGCCCAGCGCCGGCCGGAGGACTAACTAATCCTGGCAGAGGAAAATATAGTCCTGGCTCACCTCTAGAGAAATTTCCCCGATAGGCAGACAGAGGCCCCCACATATATTGGCGGTGATTTTAGATGAAATGACAAACGTAGTATGAAAATAGGTTTAGCAAAATTGAGGTACGCTTACTAGATAGCAGGAAGACAGAAAGGGCACTTTCATGGTCAGCTGAAAACCCTATCAAAATACCATCCTGAAATTACTTTAAGACTCTAGTATTAACTCATAACATCAGAGTGACAATTTCAGATCACAAGAGCTTTCCAGACACAGAAACGAAACTACAGCTGTGAACTGGAACAAAATGCAAAAACAAACGAGGACAAAAGTCCAACTTAGCTGGGAGTTGTCTAGAAGCAGGAACATGCACAGAAAGGCTTCTGATTACAATGTTGACCGGCATGGAAGTGACAGAGGAGCAAGGTTAAATAGCGACTCCCACATCCTGATGGAAACAGGTGAACAGAGGGGATGATGCACACCAGTTCAATTCCACCAGTGGCCACCGGGGGAGCCCAAAATCCAATTTCACAACAGGCTAGATTGCTGTTCAGTCAGTTTTCCTATATTTACTATGTATTATTTTTTCTGACTTGAATGCCCGCCCTTCACCATGCTGGGATTTTAATTACATCCAAACACAGTTGGTTCTGAGCTTCCTATAAATGCAGGCTTTACCATGTTATTAGCCATAGGTAAGTGTTCACACACTAGGCAGTCAGGTCAGGGACCCATTCGATCTGAGATTACCTTGACGTTTGGTGGATGGGCTCACATGTTTTGGCCAAATCTTGTGCTAAGTGTCTCATGTGTTTTTTCATAGATTTCACAAGCCATTAAGCTATTCACATTTTATGTATCGCACATTTCCTTGCTTTAGTACAGTTGAGTGCAGCTATTGATCTATTAGCTATCTAAGTCTTTTTTTGGTTATGCATCTGTTCATACTAGATTACTGTTCAGTCAGTTTTCCTATATTTACTATGTACTATTTTTACTGACTTGAACGCACCGCCCTTCATCATGCTGTGATTTTAATTACACCCAAACACAGTTGGTTCCGACATTCCTATAAAAGCAGGCTTTACCATGTTATTAGCCATAGGTAAGTGTTCACACTAGGCAGTCAGGTCAGGTACCCATCCGATCTGAGATTACCTTGATGTTTGGTGGATGGGCTCACAATTTTTGGCCAAATCTTGTGCTAAGCATCTCATGTGTTTTTTCATAGATTTCACAAGCCATTATGCTATTCACATTTCAAGTGTCGCACATTTCCTTGCTTTAGTACAGTTGAGGGCAGCCATTGATCAATTTGCTATGAAATGTACTGGTGACTGCAACATACTGTTCCCTACAGCATACTGGTTACTACAATGGCAGTTTGCAATTTTCACTTGGCAACATTAATTTCTGCTTGTTTCTGGAAAATACCCAAAGAGTCAAAATCATCACTACACCTGTGGATAAAAAAAATCTGCGCTTCTAGAAATTAGGGGCTCTGTATGTGGAGTCCGCAATCTGTTTTAGGAAAATCTGGGGTCCAGGAGGCAAATAGCGCTCCGTTCCTCCCGAGTCTCTCTGTATGGCTAAGCAGTACTGTACAGCCATATATGGGGTATTGCCATGTTCAGTAGAAAAAAATTTGTTGCCATTTTTACCCACTTCTTGTTTGAAAATGTAAAATCCTCGGCTAAAACTAAATTTTGATGTTAAAAACAGTTATTTTGTCTTCACTGCCCAATGGTATAAAATTCTGTGACACAGCCATGGTGTCAATATAATCACTACACCACTAGATAAATTCATTGATAGGTGTAGTTTTTAACCCCTTCCCGACCCATGACGCCACATAGGCGTCATGAAAACCCGTGCCAATCCGACCCATGACGCCTATGTGGCGTCATGGAATGATCGCGTCCCTGCAGATCGGGTGAAGGGGTTAACTCCTATTTTACCCGATCTGCAGGGAGAGGGGGAGTGGTACTTCAGCCCAGGGGGGGTGGCTTCACCCCCCCGTGGCTACGATCGCTCTGATTGGCTGTTGAAAGTGAAACTGCCAATCAGAGCGATTTGTAATATTTCACCTAAAAAAATGGTGAAATATTACAATCCAGCCATGGCCGATGCTGCAATATCATCGGCCATGGCTGGAAATACTGAAGTACCCCCCCCCACGCCCACCGATCGCCCCCCCCGTCCTCTGTTATGGGGTCCGGTCCCCTCCGTCCGCCTGCCGGCTCCCCCGTCCTCCTGTCCGCTCCCTCCTTGCCCAGACCCACCCCCCCGTGCTCCGTTCCCCCCCCCCGTGCTCCGATCCACCCCCCCACCACCCCTTCATACTTACCGATCCTCCCGGTGTCCGTCCGTCTCCTCGCTGGGCGCCGCCATGTTGGAAAATGGCGGGCGCATGCTCAGTGCGCCCGCCGAATCTGCCAGTCGGCAGATTCCTTACAGGTACATTTTGATCGCTGTGGTAGGTTCTATCACAGCGATCAAAATAAAAAAATAATAAATAACCCCCCCCCTTTATCACCCCCATAGGGACAATAATAAAATAAAGAATTTTTTTTTTTTTTTTTTTTCCTCTAGGGTTAGGATTAGAACTAGGGTTAGAACTAGGGGTAGGGTTAGGGGTAGGGTTAGGGTTACGGGTAGGGTAATTAGGGGTAGGGTTATGGCATGTGCACACAGAGCGGATCGGCCGTGGATCCGCAGCGGATCGGCCGCGGATCCGCAGCGGATCGGCAGCGGATCGGACGCGGATCGGACGCGGATCCGCAGCGGATCGGCCGCGGATCCGCAGCGGATTGGCAGCGGATCCGCAGCGGATTGGCAGCGGATCCGCAGCGGATGGGCTGCGGATCGGCAGCGGATCCGCAGCGGATTGGCAGCGGATCCGCAGCGGATCGGCCGCGGATCCGCAGCGGATCGGCAGCGGATAGGCAGCGGATCCGCAGCGGATCGGCCGCGGATCCGCAGCGGATCGGCAGCGGATCCGCAGCGGATCGGCCGCGGATCCGCAGCGGATCGGCAGCGGATCCGCAGCGGATCGGCAGCGGATCCGCAGCGGATCCGCAGCGGATTGGCAGCGGATCCGCAGCGGATGGGCCGCGGATCGGCAGCGGATCCGCAGCAGATTGGCAGCGGATCCGCAGCGGATTCGCAGCGGATCCGCAGCGGATTGGCCGCGGATCCGCAGCGGATTGGCCGCGGATCCGCAGCGGATTGGCCGCGGATCCGCAGCGGATTGGCCGCTGCGAATTCGAAGCAGTTTTCCATCAGGTTTACAGTACCATGTACACCTAAGGAAAACCAAATCCGCTGTGCCCATGGTGCGGAAAATTCCGTGCAGAAACGCTGCGTTGTATTTTCCGCAGCATGTCAATTCTTTGTGCGGATTCCGCAACGTTTTACACCTGTTCCTCAATAGGAATCCGCAGGTGAAATCCGCACAAAAAAACACTGGAAATCTGCTGTAAATCCGCAGGTAAAACGCAGTGCCTTTTACCTGCAGATTTTTCAAAAATCGTGCGGAAAAATCTCACACGAATTCGCAACGTGGGCACATAGCCTTAGGGTTAGGGTTGGAATTAGAGTTAGGGTTGGAATTAGGGCTAGGGTTTGAAATAGGGTTAAGATTAGGCTTGTGGTTAGGGTTACGGATAGGGTTAGGGGTGTGTTGGGGTTACAGTTGTGGTTAGGGTTGGGATTAGGGCTACGGTTGGGATTAGGGTTAGGATTAGGGTTGGAATTAGGGTTACGGGTGTGTTGCGGTTAGGGTTGTGGTTAGGGGTGTGTTGGGGTTAGGTTTGTGATTAGGGTTATGGCTACAGTTGGGA
This sequence comes from Ranitomeya variabilis, assembly GCF_051348905.1. Taxonomy (NCBI): domain Eukaryota; kingdom Metazoa; phylum Chordata; class Amphibia; order Anura; family Dendrobatidae; genus Ranitomeya; species Ranitomeya variabilis. Next base: position 22,361,011 of record NC_135236.1, on the reverse strand, counting down.
TTAGGATTAGGGGTGTGTTGGGGTTAGTGTTGAAGTTAGAATTGAGGGGTTTCCACTGTTTAGGCACATCAGGGGTCTCCAAACGCAACATGGCGCCACCATTGATTCCAGCCAATCTTGCATTCAAAAAGTCAAATGGTGCTCCCTCCCTTCCAAGCCCCGACGTGCGCCCAAACAGTGGTTTACCCCCACATTTGGGGTACCAGCGTACTCAGGACAAACTGGGCAACAACTGTTGGGGTCCAATTTCTCCTGTTACCCTTGCAAAAATAAAAAATTACTTGCTAAAACATAATTTTTGAGGAAAGAACAATTATTTTTTATTTTCACGGCTCTGCGTTATAAACTTCTGTGAAGCACTTGGGGGTTGAAAGTGCTCACCACACATCTAGATAAGTTCCTTCGGGGGTCTAGTTTCCAAAATGGGGTCACTTGTGGGGTGTTTCTACTGTTTAGGCACATCAGGGGCTCTGCAAATGCAATGTGACGCCCGCAGACCATTCCATCAAAGTCTGCATTTCAAATGTCACTACTTCCCTTCCGAGCCCTGACGTGCGCCCAAACAGTGGTTTACCCCCACATATGGGGTATCAGCATACTCACAACAAACTGGGCAACAAATATTGGGGTCCAAATTCTCCTGTTACCCTTGTGAAAATAAAAAATTGCTTGCTAAAACATCTTTTTTGAGGAAAGAAAAATGATTTTTTATTTTCACGGCTCTGCGTTGTAAACTTCTGTGAAGCACTTGGGGGTTGAACGTGCTCACCACACATCTAGATAAGTTCCTTCGGGGGTCTAGTTTCCAAAATGGGGTCACTTGTGGGGTGTTTCTACTGTTTAGGCACATCAGGGGCTCTGCAAATGCAATGTGACGCCCGCAGACCATTCCATCAAAGTCTGCATTTCAAATGTCACTACTTCCCTTCCGAGCCCTGACGTGCGCCCAAACAGTGGTTTACCCCCACATATGGGGTATCAGCATACTCACAACAAACTGGGCAACAAATATTGGGGTCCAAATTCTCCTGTTACCCTTGTGAAAATAAAAAATTGCTTGCTAAAACATCTTTTTTGAGGAAAGAAAAATGATTTTTTATTTTCACGGCTCTGCGTTGTAAACTTCTGTGAAGCACTTGGGGGTTGAACGTGCTCACCACACATCTAGATAAGTTCCTTGGGGCGTCTAGTTTCCAAAATGGGGTCACTTGTGGGGGGTTTCTACTGTTTAGGCATATCAGGGGCTCTGCAAACGTAACATGATGCCCGCAGACCATTCCATCAAAGTCTGCATTCCAAAACGTCACTACTTCCCTTCCGAGCCCCGGCATGTGCCCAAACAGTGGTTTACCCCCACATATGGGGTATCAGCGTACTCAGGAGAAACTGGACAACAACTTTTGGGGTCCAATTTCTCCTGTTAGTCTTGCAAAAATAAAAAATTCTGGGCTAAAAAAATATTTTTGAGGAAAGGAAACACATTTATTATTTTCACGGCTCTGCGTTATAAACTTCTGTGAAGCATTTGGGGGTTCAAAGTGCTCACCACACATCTAGATAAGTTCCCTTGGGGGTCTAGTTTCCAAAATGGAGTCACTTGTGGGGAGTTCCTACTGTTTAGGCACATCAGGGGCTCTGCAAACGCAACCTGATGCCCGCAGAGCATTCCATCAAAGTCTGCATTTCAAAACGTCACTACTTCCCTTCCGAACCCCGACGTGTGCCAAAACAGTGGTTTACCCCCACATATGGGGTATCAGCGTACTCAGGAGAAACTGGTCAACAACTTTTGGGGTCCAATTTCTCCTGTTACTCTTGCAAAAATAAAAAAATTCTGGGCTAAAAAATATTTTTGAGGAAAGGAAACACATTTTTTATTTTCACGGCTCTGCGTTATAAACTTCTGTGAAGCACTTGGGGGTTCAAAGTGCTCACCACACATCTAGATTAGTTCCTTGGGAGGTCTAGTTTCCAAAATGGGGTCACTTGTGCGGGAGCTCCAATGTTTAGGCACACAGGGGCTCTCCAAACGCGACATGGTGTCCGCTAATGATTGGAGCTAATTTTCCATTCAAAAAGCCAAATGGCGTGCCTTCCCTTCCGAGCCCTGCCGTGCGCCCAAACAGTGGTTTACCCCCACATATGGGGTATCACCGTACTCAGGACAAACTGGACAACAAAATTTGGGGTCCAATTTCTCCTATTACCCTTGGGAAAATAAAAAATTCTGGGCTAAAAATCATTTTTGAGGAAAGAAAAATTATTTTTTTATTTTCACGGCTCTGCGTTATAAACTTCTGTGAAGCACCTGGGGGTTCTAAGTGCTCACTATGCATCTAGATAAGTTCCTTGGGGGGTCTAGTTTCCAAAATGGGGTCACTTGTAGGGGAGCTCCAATGTTTAGGCACACAGGGGCTCTCCAAACGCGACATGGTGTCCGCTAACGATTGGAGCTAATTTTCCATTCAAAAAGTCAAATGGCACGCCTCCCCTTCCGAGCCTTGCCATGCACCCAAACAGTGGTTTACCCCCACATATGAGGTATCGGCATACTCAGGAGAAATTGCCCAACAAATTTTAGGATCCATTTTATCCTGTTGCCCATGTGAAAATGAAAGAATTGAGGCTAAAAGAAATTTTGTGTGAAAAAAAAGTACTTTTTCATTTTTGCGGATCAATTTGTGAAGCACCTGGGGGTTTAAAGTGCTCACTATGCCTCTAGATGAGTTCCTTGGGGGGTCTAGTTTCCAAAATGGGGTCACTTGTGGAGGAGCTCCAATGTTTAGGCACACAGGGGCTTTCCAAACGCGACATGGTGTCCGCTAACGATGGAGATAATTTTTCATTCAAAAAGTCAAATGGCGCTCCTTCCCTTCCGAGCCTTACCATGTGCCCAAACAGTGGTTTACCCCCACATGTGAGGTATTTGTGTACTCAGGAGAAATTGCCCAACAAAATTTAGGATCCATTTTATCCTGTTGCCCATGTGAAAATGAAAAAATTGAGGCTAAAATAATTTTTTTGTGAAAAAAAAGTACTTTTTCATTTTTACGGATCAATTTGTGAAGCACCTGGGGGTTTAAAGTGCTCACTATGCTTCTAGATAAGTTCCTTGGGGGGTCTAGTTTCCAAAATGGGGTCACTTGTGGGGGAGCTCCAATGTTTAGGCACACGGGGGCTCTCCAAACATGACATGGTGTCCGCTAAAGATTGGAGCCAATTTTTCATTCAAAAAGTCAAATGGCGCTCCTTCCCTTCCAAGCCCTGCCGTGCGCCCAAACAGTGGTTTACCCCCACATATGAGGTATCAGCGTACTCAGGACAAATTGGACAACAACGTTCGTGGTCCAGTTTCTCCTTTTACCGCTGGGAAAATAAAAAAATTGTTGCTAAAAGATCATTTTTGTGACTAAAAAGTTAAATGTTCATTTTTTACTTCCATGTTGCTTCTGCTGCTGTGAAACACCTGAAGGGTTAATAAACTTCTTGAATGTGGTTTTGAGCACCTTGAGGGGTGCAGTTTTTAGAATGGTGTCACTTTTGGGTATTTTCAGCCATATAGAACCCTCAAAATGACTTCAAATGTGAGGTGGTCCCTAAAAAAAATAGTTTTGTAAATTTTGTTGTAAAAATGAGAAATCACTGGTCAAATTTTAACCCTTATAACTTCCTAGCAAAAAAAAAAATTGTTTCCAAAATTGTGCTGATGTAAAGTAGACATGTGGGAAACGTTATTTATTAACTATTTTGTGTCACATAACTCTCTGGTTTAACAGAATAAAAATTCAAAATGTGAAAATTGCGAAATTTTCAAATTTTTTGCCAAATTTCCGTTTTTTTCACAAATAAACTCAGAAATTATCGACCTAAATTTACCACTAACATGAAGCCCAATATGTCACGAAAAAACAATCTCAGAATCGCTAGGATCCGTTGAAGCGTTCCTGAGTTATTACCTCATAAAGGGACACTGGTCAGAATTTCAAAAAACGGCAAGGTCATTAAGGCCAAAATAGGCTGGGTCATGAAGGGGTTAAAATGGGGGTCACTTATGGGGGGCCCTGCTGTTTTGACACCTCATGGGCTCTCCCAGTGGGTAATGGCACCTGCAAACCATAACAGTAAAATTGGGCTCTCCTTGACTTCTGAGCTTTGCACTGTGCCTGAAAAATATTTCCCAGTTACATGTAGGGTATTGGTGCACTCAGGAGAAAATGGATCTCAGTTTGTTGTAAAAACAAATCCTATTAGACCTTAGAAATATTAAAAACTTGGGGCTAATACAACATTTTAGTGGTAAAAATGTAATTTATTCTTTTTTCATTGCTCAGTGGTATAAAACTCTGTGAGGCACATGTGGTGTGAATATGACCACTGCACCCCTGGATGAATTCATTGGGGAGTGTAGTTTGTAAAATCAGTTCACATATAGGGGTTTATGTTGTTCTGGCACCTCAGGGGCTTTGCCAATGTGACATGGCACCCTCAGCAAAATCTGAACTCCAATATGGCGCCTCTTCCATTCTGAGCTTTGTGCTGTGCCTCAAAAGTAGTATTCTCCCACATATGGGGCATCAGTGTACTCAGGAGAAATTGCACAACAAATTGTATGGTGCAATTTCTCCTGCTACCCTTTATGAAAATGCAATATTTTGGGGTAAATACATCTTTGTGGGGAAAATGTTATTGTTTTATTTTTATTGCTCAACATTCTAAACTTCTGTGAAGCACCTGAGGGTTCAATGTGCTCACCACACATGTAGATCAGTTCCTTGAGGGGTCTAGTTTCCAAAATGTGGTTATATGCAAGGGTTTTTCACTGTTTAGGCACATCAGTGGCTCTGCAAACACGACATGGCATCCACCAATTGTTCCAACAAATTTTGCATTCAGAAAGTCAAATGGCGCTTCTTCCCTTCCGAGCTCTGCCTTGCACCCAAACAGACATTTTTGACCTCATATTGGGGTATTGGCATGCACAGGAGAAATTACGCGACAAATGTTGTGGCCAATTTTTTCTTGTTTCCCTTGTCAAAATAAAAAACAATTTGGATCAGATGTAAATTTTTTGTAAAAAAAGTTAATTTTTTTTCCACATTTCAAAAATTCCTGTGAAGCACCTGAAGGGTTAATAAACTTCTTGAATGTGGTTTTGCGCACCTTGAAAGGTTCAGTTATTAAAATGGTGTTACTTTACTTTCACCTGTTGCAGCATTGCTCAATTGTTTACCCATTGCCACATATATATATATATATATATATATATATATATATTTTTTTATTTTTTTTTTTTTTTTTTTTTTTTTGCTGCTATCACATTGCACTTTATAGATACATCCAGAGGCACGATATATTTGTCTCTATTACCTGCGGCTGTGTTTTTACCTTCCTGAGTATTTTCATAAATATATACTTTTACCGATTGTGAGTGCCTTCTTTGTCACCTTGTACTAGTTAATAAAGGCATTGTATTTACATCCAATTCTTTATTGTCCTGTTATCCATCCATCTGACCTTGCCTCTGTTTCCTTCTCCCTTTGGTTTCTTTTGCTAATCTGAGTGGTTTCCCCATTCCCTTTCCATACCGACACCACTAATTATTGACAATGTTGATGCATATAACATTTCTGGTGTCTTTTGTTCCCTCGTTCATTTATGTTCAATAGTGCAATGCAAAAAATATTTGAGACTATAATGCAAGCAGTCATACAATCGCATGTTCACGTCCCCTAGATGGACAGAACATAATGAGGTATGTTTTTAAAAATATTAAAAAATATATATAAAAGTTAGAATTAACAAGCACAAGTTTGATATCCACTGAAGACGTAAGTTTTACCTCGATATGAACTCTGGAGTCCAAACCAAACAAATCATAGTGGGATTGCTGTACTTTTATTTCATTCCACTTGGACTTTATTTTTCATCATTTTTAGAATATCATCTGATGAAGTGAATGATGTCACTGAAAACTAAAACTCAAAATGGAAGATTGTGCTTATTTATTTGACCACGTTAATGGAAAAGCAAACAAAACAAGTTTTGGTTCTTAAAAGAAGGAGAAAAGCTTAAAGTGATTTTTTTTCCCCGTGATGAAGTCCGGCTCGACCATATTTTTCAGTCGTGTATATTTCATAATAATGGAATAGTGCTGTCTCCAGCATGGACATCTTATATTTTTAGGGTAATTGGGGTGTCCGTCGTACAAACGTTATCTGGTCCAAGTATCATTTGGTCAATGTGTTCCGCACATGAATCCATCATCAATTGCTCCTTAATCCTACTACTATTTCCTACCAATTAACCATTTCTTCCTGAAACATCTTTTGCTGGTCTTCCTAAATTATCTTATGGTAACTTTACAAATTGTATGTACTTTGGCGCTTAGTGAGCTTTTGGATACATTCAAGTCGTCAATTTGGTCCTTTATATCTGCGTATTTCCTCCTTATGTGTTTAGTTTAGTTGATTTAACCCCCCAGTGACCATCCTAAAATCGTTATACAGTATGTATCACAATCCAAGAGCCATTTTCTTTGTGTTCACCTATAAAGTCTTGTTTTTCAGGAAGATGAGTTGTACTGTTTATCATTTTGGGTCTCACGTAAAATATTGTGTAATTTAGGTATATTTTTAGTGAAAAAAATTGTTATTTGAACAATTATAAAACTCTTGATTTACAACAAAATTTGTTTTTGTTTAACAAATTTCAAAAGCCAAAATATCTTGTGTTTCCCTTAATATAGCTGTATGAGGGCTTGCTATTTTATAGAGAAGTTATAGTTTTTCTTTACTAACAATTTGGGGAAATTTTATATATATTTTATAAACTCACAAATCTGTGTTGAATATTTTTTAATTACAATAAGGGATCTCCTGATCACCTCCAGCACTATTGCGTTATGTATTAGGTCTTTAACAACCATGGAATCTATAGATGAGCCAATCTGTTAGTCATCTTTGTAGTTGGCCTCAAATTTTGCAAAACATTTAATTTTCTACCATTCAAATTTTTTTTGTGATTCACTTCTTGCGAACTCAGCAAAGTGTCAGTCAGGTTGCGTCCATATAGATGAATGTAATAAGCAAAATGGTTAACAAAAATACTTCACAGTATTATCTGTCCTGCCAAGACAGCCCTCTTTCTGTTAATCTGTGTCTCCTCCCATTTCTTTTGACAATCTTACCTTGGTTCATGGCTCCTGCAATTGAGTTGTGCCCAGATGTCGTGACATGCATTGTGACATGATGACATCATTTGGAAAAAGCAATAGCGCGATAGGGTTTTATCCCAATAGCAAAAGGAATCAGTAGAAGGGAATTTGCTCACCTCGAAAAGTTGTGTGACCACAACAACATGATAGTGAATGGTGTTGGCTGTTACAGACCTGCAAAATGGTCCAGAATAAATAAACAAGGAAAATGGTTTATTTCTTCACTGCCAAAAAGTCCAATAATGAGAGGCGGACATCATGGATGAACCAGGAGAAATTCAAGTTCAGTTACAGTTTCAACACATTTTGGAGCTCACATACTTCTTCTTCAGGACAAACTTCTTCTTGTTCCACAATCCACAATCTCCACTCTCATTATTAGACCTCTTGACAACACACAAAAAAAATATTCAGGACACACATTGCTTAATGCCTCGTCAGCACCTTAGGGGGAAGCACTTTGTAATATTGTGTCATCACAACATGTGTTGACATTAAGACATTGTGACATGTGAGACATACTCACTGCCGGAAACTCGGTACCAAGTGAAGATCATGGAATCCAATGTGAGAAGACGTGCAAGTACCAGACGATAAGCTGTGGCAGAGATGCTGGTGAGCGGTGAGGTGAATATTTTTTTCACTTTATATTAGTTACGCTTGATTTCTATAAAGACCACAGACATTATTAAGAAACACTTGAATTGCATGAAATGATGCAAACTGATTTTCTCCAACAAAATTTGTGCAATAAGCAAAATTGGAATCTCATCAGATTAGTTTTTCTCAAATTTTCATGAAAAAAATGAACTCATCATATAGGATAAAAACTGCAATGTTTATGGCTGTCAAAAGATGAATACATTTTTTTGTGTGCAGTTATTGTAAAGAAGTCATGCAAAAATTGTAAAATATTAAGCGCTGCCTTAATTATAATTTGTTTCTAGTTGATGAAATCTTATTGCTGATCATTTTCTTTTTATTCTAGGAGAATAACTTGACTGTGGTCAAAGAGTTTTTTCTCTTAGGCTTCCAAGGCAGTCAATGCTTCAGAATTTCCTTGTTCTGTCTTCTTCTGGTGGTTTACTGTGGGACAATCTGTGGGAACCTCCTGATCATCACCTTGGTGTCCACCAGCAAGAACCTCCACACTCCAATGTACTTCTTCATCTCACAACTGTCCATCAGTGACCTCTTGTTGACCACAAATATTGTCCCCAACATGCTTCACGTTCTACTAAATGAAGGGGCCACCATTTCTTTTGCTGGTTGCATCACTCAGTTTTGTTGTTTCGGAGCTATGGAAGCATCTGAATGTTTTCTTCTCACTGTGATGTCCTATGACAGATACGTGGCCATTTGTAACCCTCTTCGGTACACCTCTATTATGACAAGTGCATATTGTATGAAATTAACAATTATTTCTTGGTTACTTGGCTTTGCTATTACATTACTTGACACAATTTCAATATCTATTCTTTCATTTTGTGGATCAAATATCATTGACCATTTTTTCTGTGATATTCTTGCTTTGTTAGAAATTGCCAGTTCCGACACCTTCATGGTACAAATAGAGAGCTTTGTACTAAGCGTACCCGCCATCTTTATACCAACCTCAATAATCATCTTTTCTTATACTAATATTGTTCTTGTTATTCTAAGGATCCCATCCAATACTAGCAGACAGAAAGCCTTCTCCACCTGCAGCTCCCACCTCACTGTGGTCTCCATATTCTACTGGACAATATTCAGTGTCTATGTTGTCCCAACAAAGAATCAAACAATGACCATTAGTAAAGTCCTATCCTTGCTGTATACTGTATTTACTCCTATGATTAACCCTATAATATATAGTTTCAGAAATAAAGATATTAAGAAAGCAGCATGTAACATAATCCATCAATTTGTCACTTGACGTAAAATCCATGACCAACGTGTAAATCTGCAGCTGACTTTTATCTGCTCTCTAAATCGACAATGAATTAACAAATGGCATCTAACTGTGGGACTATGGAACAAACTGAACCTAGCTCTTTGTTTTAGACAGGTGCAATGAAGTGGATGACTGTCTTGTATCATTTGTAGTTTGTTTTTTGCTTTTTTTATTATTCAACCATTTTTACATTTTGTAAAATCTATTTCCTTATAAATTGGACTCTCTGCTGAGCATGGCTTTCTTGACATCTACTGTTGAAATAATTGGAATATGTTTAGCCCCAAATTTGTAGTTTTGATATGTGAACAACTATTTTCTTAAAACAATTCTAGAATTTTAAAGCGAATATGCCAACAGAATTTCACTTCTCAAATTCTTTATATGAATATAAAGGGCGCTTGCAGGTGACCGTATTTTCAGTCCAAGTGCAATCTGACCTCATTTTTAGGTCTTTGTGTTCAATTGTATCCAATTTGTCTTTTTTCCTCATCATTTCATGCTGTTCCAATGTGCATAAAGGAAATAAACATGTGTATAACAAAACATGTTGTTAAGGGTAGCGGAACGCACCTAATGAAAGTATATATTTTATTAGGATAGATGCGTTTGCTGCCCAAGGTCCACCGTGCAGGAGAACCTGCTGCTAGTAAATAGCAGAACTAATGGCAGTGTTAGCTAACTCTGTTACTTCACAGAGCAGCCGTGAACTCAAAGCACTGCGCCCTGTTAGACTCCACAGAGGCACAGGCTAACTGTCTAAACAAGAGCAGTCAGTGGTCTTGCACGCACACGAAACTCCTCGCCGGAGGTGCCAGCATTCTAGGGGCTTATTTCAGCTGGGTCCCTGAACACACTCATACAAGACCACACTGGCACAAAGTACATAAATGAAAGCAATACTAGCGCATGGTCGTGCGGCCATGCGAGCTTTATATAGCTGCAGCAAGTTAAAGACCTTCCTAGAAGGACCAATGAGAGGCTGCCATACCTGAGCATGTGACCCTAAATCTCCACTGAGAGATCTTGCCCTGGGCATGCTCAGTGTGTGCCATGCAGGACTTCGTGCTAGCACCTACAGGACCTTCCTGAAAGGACCAATTGTCTTAGCTGCAGTATCTGACCATGTGACCCTCGATCTCCACGGAGAGATCTTACTCAGGGCATGCTCAGAACGAGAAGAGCAGGACTTAGTCCCAGAAGCATCTGCTTGCCGCTGCCCAGCACTGACTTCAATGGCAGAAGCAGGAAAAGCAGCAGTAACTCTGTGTACAGAGTGGGACTGAGCAAGACACTGGGACCGATGTCTCTGCTGAGCAGGCTCCACTGCGGCAGGAGAAGAATGGGACACCGCAGCGGAGATGGACCGAGATTCCCCCTGTGCAGAGACGAGAACTCGACCCCTAACACATATAATTGCAATAATTGTCTGGGAGCAATACTTCTCTTTCTGGAACAATTTCGTGGTTGCCAACATTTTACCGTACAGCCTCAATGTAGCTTTTCTGTGGGTGTGTAATGCCATTTTGCAGTTTATCACTTTTTAGACACTTTTTAGACTTTTCTCACGTTAATAAAGTTTGTATACTTTAATCATTGGTTTTTGTGTACACATTCTTTTATATAATGCAATTTCATTGTACTGAACCCCCAACTTGTCCATGGTAGTTTCCTGGCACCCCATTATCCCTTATCATTTAGCTTGTTGATTTTCTCTTAGGAGGAATGCCATAACTATAGAAACAACATCCGCTTTTAGGTATTATTTTTCAACCTTACACTGTGTTCCAAATTATTATGCCCAAAGAGTTTAGGAGTGATAAGGTTAGAATTTTTTTGTTTGTCATTAAACTCATTGATGGTGATGTGTGTCAGGGCTCTTTATATCACTGAAAGCAATTGCAGATACCTGTGCACATTAGTTTGGCAGGTGTGTCCAAATAAAGGCAAGACTACTTAACGAGGCTGTTCCACATTATTAAGCAGCCTACATTTTTTTGCCAAAATGGGAAAGAAAAAGGATGTGTCGGCTGCTGAGAAGCAACAAATTGTGGAGTATTTAGGTCAAGGCATGACTACAATCAACATTGCCAAGACACTTCATCGTGATCATGGCACAATCAAGAAGTATGTAGCCAATTCCCAGCACACCCGTGTGCGTGCTGATAAGGAAAAATTGAGGACTCTTTCCAACAGGCAATTGCATAAGGTTAAAAGAGCAGCTGCAAAAATGCCTTGTCATAGCAGCAGACAAGTTTTTGAAGCTGCTGGTGCCTCTAACGTCCCCAGAACAACAAGATTCAGGGTCCTTCAGAGATGTGTAAGCCGTCCTGTCGACCACCTCTATCCACTGCACACAAGCAGAAACGGCTCCAGTGGGCCAAACGATACACGAAGACCGACTTCCAAACTGTTTTGTTCACCGATGAGTGCCGTGCAACGCTCGATGGTCCAGATGGATGGAGTGGAGGATGGCTGGTTGATGGACACCCCATAAAAACACGGCTAAGGCACCAACAAGGAGGAGGTGGAGTAATGTTTTGGGCTGGAATCATGGGGAGAGAGATTGTCGGCCCCTTTATGATCCCTGAAGGGGTAAAGATGAACTCCATAATCTATGTGGAGTTTCTAAAAACACTTCCTTCCATGGTTCAAGAGGAAGAACCGTGCTTTCCGCAGCAAGATCATTTTCATGCAAAATAATGCACCGTCTCATGTTGCAAAAAACACATCTGCATCTCTGGCTGCTATGGACATAAAAGAGGACAAACTTATGGTGTGGCCACCATCTTCCCCTGACCTCAACCCCATTGAGAACCTCTGGAGCATCATCAAAAGGAGTGTCTATGATGGCGGGAGGCAGTTCACATCTAAGCAACAGCTCTGGGAGGGGATTCTGTCCACATGCAAAACAATTGAAGCAGAAACCATCCAAAAACTGACCAATTCAATGGACGAGAGAGTTCAGAAGCTTCTTTCCAACAAGGGGTCCTATGTGCAAATGTAACATCACCTAGAATAAAGTTTTCACTTAAAAACTGTTTGATTTCATTTTGCTGATAATGCTTATAACTTCACAATTGACCATTTGTTTGTTCCAAATAAAAAAAACTCTGCTGTGCATAATAATTTGGCACATGCATTTTGAGTGTTTTTTTTTTTTTTAAAGATACTGTTTTCATAGGCAGTTTGTTCCAAAACATTGCAATTATACTAGAATAGTAGATGGCTGGAAAATAACAATGACTGCAATCCAGATAGGTAATTTACAGAAAATAGGAGGAAATATTATTTGCATAATAATTTGGAACACAGTGTATATTAGGAGAGCAATAGTTTTTTCATTTTTACCAGTGAACTAGTGAAGAGCGAGCGGGCTCGACACTGCTCAATTGTCGATCAACCATCTGGGTGCTCATGCATCCTTGTTGCTTGATTGAGTATAGCGGGTGCTCAAGATCATGCTTGGTTCCCCGTCCCTCATATATTGCAGCTTTTAGGCAGCCAAATAACACACAGGGATTGCCTGCCATGCACTTTATTGCTGCAGCCATGTTGTCTATTGGCATTACTGTAACTGGCTTGCCACATCGGGACATATATAAAACCCGATGATGGGATGCTCGGCAGAGTTGATGTAGGAAGGATAGCTTAGATTAGAGCAGGCATATAGGCAGGATGTAATTACTATTGAAGTAATTGTATACCATTGTGGCACCATTCAGGGCTACATACTGTCTTTTCTCTCGTAAAAATGCTGTTACCAGCTTTTTGTAAAAGAGAGAGTTTTGGATTAGATGCAAATAGGCAAGGATTACTGTCTAAGGCCGGTGTCACACTGGCGTTTTAAACGGCTGAGTGCAATGCGATAAAAAATTGCATTGCACTCGGACCAATGTCCAGCTATGGGGCAGCTCCCACCAGCTGACTTTTCGTTGGCCGTTTTCCTTGGTCCGAGACAATCACAGCATGCTGCGATTGTCTCGGACCGAGGAAAACTCTCGGCTCACTCGCACCCATATAAGCCTATGGGTGCAAGTGAGACAACGCTCATCACTAGGATATCATCTGAGTGATGTGCATTATAAGCGGACCCCAGCAATGGAGGAGATGGAGAAGTTCATTTCTCCGCCTCCTCCACAGCTGTGCTCCGATCTTCCCTGTGCGAGAGAATCGGAGCACAGACACATGACACTCGGCTCTTGGTCTGATGTGAGCAGGAACCGAGGGTCATTAGCATATTGCATCTGATGCTTTCACATTGGATACAATATACCAGTGTGAGTATTCTGGATGCAGCATATTTTCACAAAAATGTCAAAAATGCTGCATTGTACAGTACAAGCACAATGGTTGCAATTTCTAGAAATCCCATGCCCATTGTGTTTCTTTTTCAAAGAAATTACGTGCAGTGTGTGTTTCCGAGCTTCAACATGCCAATTCCTATTGCAGGAATGCTCAGTCTTCTCTGCAGAATTTCCCCATATACTTGAAATAGTTGCAGTAAATCTGCAGTTAAAAAATCACGTGTTGTAAGTGCGTTAATGCAGGTGTTTTATTTTTTTATAACCAGTCAAGGTAAAACAGACAGCTGCAGGCTTATAATATCAGGTTGGGATGGTCCCTTGGTTATTGGGCCTTTCACAGCCTAAAAATACAAGCCCGTAGCCACCCCAGAATTGGCTCATCACGTTAGAGGTACTAATTCTGGCACTTTGCCTGGCTTTTCCCACTTGCTCTGGTGCAGTAGTAATCGGGGTAATATTAGTTGGTGTTTCTTTTCAGCCATGAGTTGTGAAAAATCACAGCTTCTATCAACTCCTGGGGTTAGTAATGAAAAGGCGTCTATCAGACACCCCCATTACTAACCCGGTAATAAAAAATGAAAACACACACAAACATTTTTTATTTGAATAAAGACTTCCTCACACTATCCCTTGTTCACCAATTTATTTTAAAACATTCCATGCAGGTGTGAAGTAATCAAACTAATTGGAAGTAGTCCATAAAAGGATACCTTGAAGACATAAAACGACAGAAAAGAAAACAATACACACTTTCTCGTTGACCCAAAATGCTACCACGTAGGTCCGATGTTGTCCACGTTAACCGATTTTCTTCACAGGCACCAGGTAGTGATGACAATGATCACCTTCACTGCTGGGTCTTCATGAGCACAGATTTGAAATTGTTTTCAATCTGTGATCAATCATTAAAATAGAATTTTGGGGGCGCGCTATACTATAGTGGTAAAAAAATAAACTGCTGAATATGATAGTGAAAAGATTTAAATCTAATATCTTCAAACCCTTTACAACATATGATGCACATGTAAGCCATAGGTTGTGTCCCTGCCTTTGAAATGACCTTGCACGCCGAGCCTGCATCCTTCCCCACACATGACAGATGATTGAATAAGCCATTCTATGCCTCTAAGAGCCGTGGGTACAGCAGTGATGTGTCCGTGGCTGTTAGCTTGTTAAATCCCACTGTCAATCCCTGACAATGGGACTTAAAATGCATTGGGAATGCATCATTCTTCCCTCCAACAGGCACACCCATTACATGAAAGACATTAGGGGGTCTGCTGATTGCCCCTATGCCTGTCATTATGATCCTCCTGTGAATGATGGCTGGTGCTGGTGAACTGCTGTGCACGTCACAAGGGATCACAAGATCACAACTTCAAGTCCCCAAAAGGGACTTTTAACCCCTTCATGACTTTGGGATTTTCCATTTTTTTGTGTTCGTTTTTCGCTCCCCTCCTTCCCAGAGCGATAACTTTTTATTTTTCCGTCAATATGGCCATGTGATGGCTTAATTTTTGCGGGACGTATTGTACTTTTGAACGGCATCATTGGTTTTACCATGACGTGTACTAGAAAATGGGAAAAAAATTCCAAGAGCGGTGAAATTGCAAAACAAGTGCAATCCCATGCTTGTTTTTTGTTTGGATTTTTTGCTAGGTTGACTGAATGCTAAAACTAACCTGTCATTATGATTCTCCACATCATCTCGAGTTCATAGACACCAAACATCTCTAGGTTATTTTTCATTTAAGTGGTGAAAAAAAATTCCCAACTTTGTTAAAAAAAAATTAAAAATTGAGCTATTTTCCGATTCCCATAGCGTTTCCATTTTTTGTGATCTGGGGTCGGGTGAGGGCTTATTTTTTGTGTGCTGAGCTGGTGTTTTTAATGATACTATTTCCGTGCAGATACGTTCTTTTGATCGCCCGTTATTGCTTTTAAGTGCAATGTGTCAGCGACCAAAAAAACATAATTTTGTCGTTTCAAATTTTTTTCTCACTACGCCGTTTATCGATCAGGTTACTCCTTTCTTTTATTCATAGATTGAGCAATTCTGAATGCGGCGATACCAAATATGTGTATATTTTATTTTATTTTTATTGTTTTATTTTAAATGGGGTGAAAGGGGGGTGGTTTAAACTTTTATATTTTTTTACACATTTTTTTTACTTTTGCCATGCTTCAATAGCTTACATGGGAGCCTAGAAGCTGGCACAACTCAACCGCCTCTGCTACATAGCAGCGATCATCAGATCGCTCCTATGTAGCTTAATTACAGGCTTGCTATGAGCGCCGACCACAGGGTGACGCTCACAGCAGGCCGGCATCCGTAACTATAGAGGTCTCAAGGAGACCTCTGGTTACTATGCCGATGCATTGCTGACCCCGATCATGTGACGGGGGTCGGCGATTAATGCATTTCAGGCTGCATGGCCAGAAGCAGTAGTTAAATGCCGCTGTCAGTGTTTGACAGCGGCATTTAACTAGTTAATAGCAGTGGGTGAATCGCGATTTCACCCGCCGCTATTACGGGCACATGTCAGCTGTTCAAAACAGCGGACATGTCCCGGCTTTGATACACATGTCCCGGCTTTGATGCGGGATCACCGCCAGAGCCCACATCAAAGCAGGGGATCCGACCTTGGACGTACTATCCCGTCCGAGGTCAGAAAGGGGTTAAATAGAGTGAAAAGTAATAATAAATAAATTATAAAGTTAAATTAATTTTGTAATAAGAGGCAAACAAAACATTGTATCTACCCCCAAATGGTATAAGAAAATCAACTAGGTTCACAAAAGTCAAGCACTCAAACAGCAACATATCTCTAAAAATGTAAACATTATGGGCCTCGGAAAATGAGGACAAAAGCAAATATATTTTTTCATGCAAGTTTCTGAATTTTTCTTCACCAGTTTAATAAAAAAAAAAAAAAACCTCTTTGGTATCTGCGTACTTGTACTGACTTGGAGAATCATATTGCCACATCAGTTTTTATAGTAAATATAGTAAATAAACCCCCCAAAATACAATTGTGAAATTGCACTTTTTTTGCAATTTCACTGCAGTTAGAATTTCTTTCCCGTTTTCCTGTACATTTTGTGGTAGAATGATTGGGGTCAGTAAAACATACAACTCATCTCACAAAAAACAAGCCCCCATATGGCCGTATTGATGGAAAACTCGAAACGTTATGGCTCTTGGAAGCAGGGTAGCAAAAAAACAAAAATAAAAAAGTAGAAAATGGCCTGGAGGTGGTGAAGGGGTTAAAGTGATGAAGATCAGATCATGTGAATTAGTTATTGTGTTAATTAGATGATTAAATACATTTAAATGGAATTAAATTTCACTAAAATGTTATAAAAATCTGCATTCACCAAAATGGGAATTTTTAGTCATTCACTTCCGTTCAGATATTGCAAAATGGATGCTTTTTTTAGTAAAAGCCACCAAAGAAAAGACGACCAAAAGTTTTGACCTTTTAATATTCACTACACTCATAACCTCTCATCGCCATCCCCTCTCTGGTCTTCATTGCATCTTGTGAACCCCTCTGCTCTTGTAGAAATCCCTGGGCAGAGGGGTTATACAGAGACAGACTGCCGTATAACTCGCATGGGAATCGCATTGAACTGCGCGCACCAGCCGGCACCTCTCCTGGCCTGAGAGACAGTATGATGTACAGGTCCTTCTCAAAAAATTAGCATATAGTGTTAAATTTCATTATTTACCATAATGTAATGATTACAATTAAACTTTCATATACTATAGATTCATTATCCACCAACTGAAATTTGTCAGGTCTTTTATTGTTTTAATACTGATGATTTTGGCCTACAACTCCTGATAACCCAAAAAACCTGTCTCAATAAATTAGCATATCAAGAAAAGGTTCTCTAAATGACCTATTACCCTAATCTTCTGAATCAACTAATTAACTCTAAACACATGCAAAAGATACCTGAGGCTTTTAAAAACTCCCTGCCTGGTTCATTACTCAAAACCCCCATCATGGGTAAGACTAGCGACCTGACAGATGTCAAGAAGGCCATCATTGACACCCTCAAGCAAGAGGGTAAGACCCAGAAAGAAATTTCTCAACAAATAGGCTGTTCCCAGAGTGCTGTATCAAGGCACCTCAATGGTAAGTCTGTTGGAAGGAAACAATGTGGCAGAAAACGCTGTACAACGAGAAGAGGTGACCGGAACCTGAGGAAGCAGTGGACTGAGTCTGGTGTGGAAACATCCAGAGCCACCGTGCACAGGCGTGTGCAGGAAATGGGCTACAGGTGCCGCATTCCCCAGGTAAAGCCACTTTTGAACCATAAACAGCGGCAGAAGCGCCTGACCTGGGCTACAGAGAAGCAGCACTGGACTGTTGCTAAGTGGTCCCAAGTACTTTTTTCTGATGAAAGCAAATTTTGCATGTCATTCGGAAATCAAGGTGCCAGAGTCTGGAGGAAGACTGGGGAGAAGGAAATGCCAAAATGCCTGAAGTCCAGTGTCAAGTACCCACAGTCAGTGATGGTGTGGGGTGCCATGTCAGCTGCTGGTGTTGGTCCACTGTGTTTCATCAAGGGCAGGGTCAATGCAGCTAGCTATCAGGAGATTTTGGAGCACTTCATGCTTCCATCGGCTGAAATGCTTTATGGAGATGAAGATTTCATCTTTCAGCACGACCTGGCACCTGCTCACAGTGCCAAAACCACTGGTAAATGGTTTACTGACCATGGTATTACTGTGCTCAATTGGCCTGCCAACTCTCCTGACCTGAACCCCATAGAGAATCTGTGGGATATTGTGAAGAGAAAGTTGAGAGACGCAAGACCCAACACTCTGGATGAGCTTAAGGCCGCTATTGAAGCATCCTGGGCCTCCATAACATCTCAGCAGTGTCACAGGCTGATTGCCTCCATGCCACGCCGCATTGAAGCAGTCATTTCTGCCAAAGGATTCCCGACCAAGTATTGAGTGCATAACTGAACATTATTATTTGATGTTTTTTTTGTTTGGTATTAAAAAACACTTTTATTTGATTGGTCGGGTGAAATATGCTAATTTATTGAGACAGGTTTTTTGGGTTATCAGGAGTTGTATGCCAAAATCATCAGTATTAAAACAATAAAAGACCTGACAAATTTCAGTTGGTGGATAATGAATCTATAGTATATGAAAGTTTAATTGTAATCATTACATTATGGTAAATAATGAAATTTAACACTATATGCTAATTTTTTGAGAAGGACCTGTATATCGAAGCAGCCGTCAAGCTCAGGTCAGGAGAGCCGACAGCCAGTGCGAGGTCTACAATGCGATTCTCGCACGAGAGATACGGCAGTCTGTCTCTACCCTAAGCCATGACATCCAACTCTGGTGAAGCCCCGGGAAGATCTGCACATGCACGAACAAGTTAAAGTGATCACATAGTGTTGTCCTGACCTTACACGTCCTTGAATGGGTTTCAGTGTGAGCAGCGGGGATCAGAAGATGCGAAAAGAAGAAGCAGAGGGGCCATAAAAATGAGATCTTATGGAAGTATATTATATTTAATATTATCTGTAATCTCATGAGACCCCGGAGAGTGATAAGGGACATTATATTTGTGGAGAATAACTTATATAACCCATTATCTACCAATGTCCTTTTTTGGGACGCCTAATCTTTAGCTTCTAGCAACTAAGATTTTATAATTTTTATAATTAGGTCCAATTTTTTGTGTTGTGTTTGTAAAATGAATGTTTTCAAAATAGGAAATCATGTCATTGGCCTTTTTAATTGAATATTGAGACGCCCTTTTCAGAAAAATCCGTACTTGAAAACATTTTCACAATTCTGTTTCTGGTCCATTAGGACCCAAATCATTAACAATCTGTCATTAAAAAAAAAAATGAAAATTGCTAATTTGGTAAGTAATGGGGTAAAAATCCAAATTTCTTGGAAAAAAGTGCACAGAGATTTAAATCTGAATTTTGCCCAATCTGTTTATTGTTAACTAAACTTATTTATTAATATTATTTAATATATTGTAAAGATTCCAATTATTTTGAGGAATTGGGGGATTTTGAGGGATCCTCTAATGGATTTTGTGTTCTAGAGTCTTAAGATCTGGAAACATTTTCCTAATTCTAATTTAGTTTCATAAATCTTTAAAACCAATGTTAGAAAACAATGTGACTTTTCTCTTCAGAGACCATTAGTGAAATCTCCGATGATTTGTTGTGCTATTAATGTAATATTTCCTCTATAAATCAGAGGATCTTATGTCTGGTCTACTCTCATACAAGAATACATTATTTTCCTGCCCTACGCAGGCAGTTCGGGATCTCCATTCAATCCATAGCCAGCTGCGTTTCCTATTCAATATAAAGAGATTTTTGCTAATCTAAATTTCACTTTTAAAAGACATAATAGAATTGTGTTTCTTTCCTGCACAAATATTAATGAATGTTCATTAAAAAAAATAATAATATTTTCTTACTGTTTTCAAAAGCTTTGATAAATATTTTTTTTCCGCATGTTGTTGAAAAAAATAATTGTTTCATGACACTAATTTTTTTCTGATTTTGAACAACTATAGCCTGTAAACTATTTATTGACCTTTGTCAAATATGTGCTGCATTTTATGTATTTTTTCAGATGCCTGTTTTATATTTATATGATTTGTACTTGTAGTTTTAACAATGTTATATTTATTTTGCCACACAGTATTTCTATTATTTTGTTTTCTGTAGCAGCAGAACATTTTTGTCTGCATAAGGTAAGCAGAATAAAATCTATACACTCTTTTATTTTTATAAACTTTTAATTTATTTTTATTAAGGAGGAATAGTCATCATGTTGTTGCTACCAAATCTGAGAGCAGCGTAATGTGGAGACCTTGTTCCACTTACGGGGCTGTCTGCTGTAGGTATAATAAAATCATTGTTTTGTCAGCAGGAGATTATCACTAGAGGTCTAGTAAACCTGTTGCCATGTAGTCCTCCATAATCATGAGCTCTTGATAACTCTGCACCCAAAAATCCGGTTGATAGATTCCCTTTATATTATGGACTGGACTCTGTAATAGAACTCAAAAGAGATCCTATCATTAGTGTTGAGCATTCCGATACTGCAAGTATCGGGTATCGGCCGATATTTGCAGTATCGGAATTCCGATACCGAGATCCGATACTTTTGTGGTATCGGGAATCGGTATCGGAACCATATTAATGTGTAAAATAAAGAATTAAAATAATAAAAATGGATATACTCACCTCTCCGGAGGCCCCTGCATCTTACCGCTGTTAACCGGCAGCCTGCTTTGCTTAAAATGAGCGCGTTTAGGACCTTCCATGACGTCACGGCTTCTGATTGGTCGCGTGCCGCTCATGTGACCGCCACGCGACCAATCACAAGCCGCGACGTCATTCTCAGGCCCTAAACTCCTCATTCTAGGAATGGATGTCATGGATGTCCAAATATTACTATTTCCAGAGAACTTTAGAGAAGTCTTATTACTTACTAGTGATGAGCGAGTGTACTCATTGCTTGGGTTTCCTCAAGCATGCTCAGGTGGTCTCCGAGTATTTATGACTGCTCAGAGATTTTGTTTTCCTTGCCGCAGCTGGATGATTTGCGGCTACTAAACAGCTTGATTACATGTGGGGATTCCCTAGCAACCAGGTAACCCCCACATGTAATTAAGTCATAAATACTCGGAGACCACCCGAGCGTACTCTAGAAAACCCGAACAACGAGTATGCTCGCTCATCACTATTACTTTTTGTTTTATGTTCACTAGAAATTTCATCCTTCTGAAGATGCAGTCCAGCAATTCCAACACAGTGACTGAAATTGTGCTCTTAGGATTTCAGAATTTACGAGGCTTTAGGATTTTCTTCTTTCTCCTGCTTCTGATCATCTTCTGTGTGACTGTATGTGGGAACCTTCTCATCATTCTGGTGGTGTCCTCCAGCCGATCGCTCCACTCTCCCATGTACTTCTTCCTCACACAACTGTCTTCCTTGGACATATTACTGAGTACCACCATCGTACCCAACATGTTGCCTATCGTGTTATATGAGGGAAGATCTGTGTCTTTTATTGGCTGTTTGATACAATTTTACTTTTTTTCATACTCTGAGGCATTAGAGTGTCTTCTCTTGTCTGTGATGTCCTATGACCGGTATCAGGCCATCTGTCATCCTCTACACTACACATCAGTGATGACTCTCACATTTTGTGTAAAAGCCGTTCTCTCATGTTGGCTGATGATATCTGCCGTTATAGTGGTACTTTCAGTAACCATGAGTTATTTCCGGTTCTGTGGACTAAACGTCATTGACCATTTCTTCTGTGATTCAGATCCCATACTTGAACTTTCCTGCTCAGACACTTTCTTGATGAAAATAGAGAATATTATATTGGCTGCATCATTTGCATTGTCTCCGTTTATTGTAATTGTGGTCTCTTATGCCTATATTATCATCACCATACTGAAGATCCCATCTGTGACCGGACGGCAGAAGACCTTCTCCACCTGCAGCTCTCACCTGGCTGTGGTGTCTTTATATTACGGGTCACTTCTCAGTATCTATTTATTTCCAAATAAGCAAAATGTAAAGAAAACTCTCTCCCTGTTCTACACGGTTATAACCCCGCTCCTCAACCCTATGATATACAGTCTGAGTAACAGAGATATTAAGCAGGCATTTCAAAAGCTAAAAGAAAAATGTCTTCTGTCCTTCAAATGAGATAATGTATTGCTCTTTTTTATCTGGCCCATCAAGTACAGCTGATAACACTGTTCTACAAATACATGAAATCAGCCAATTCTAAATGATTGTGACCTCTCGAATTGAAATCTGACAATGAACATTGTTTTTTTCTCTTCTTTCTATTACATCAAACTGTTTTCCTTTTATTGCTTCATGTAATTAAGGCATACAAATTCCAACATTTTGAAAATCATTATTTTTGGAAATATAAAGATGCAGAATAATTAGTTATACCAATTTTCTGATTTGTATTTAGAGGAAAATCAGCAACAATTCAAATAACTAAAACCTGCCTAAACACTATTGTGCATTACAAACTATTACAGAATTTGCTCCTCATTCAGTGACAGCTTTTTCCATCTCTTGTTCTCCTGCATCGGATCATCTCTTACACTTGTCCAGCAGTAATCTGCCAGCATTGATGAAATCCATTTTCCTTAATATCTTATCTCCATAGCCATAATACAGTATATTGGTGAAATATCTCACCGTACTTGTCACTGCTCTGGAGATTTTTGGAAAAAGTTTGAATTCCAATGTAAGAAATTAATCTTGAAGGACATGTTACAGCCAAGATCCTTATATGTTTTGAGGAGATTTTTCACCAACTCTTCATTAGGGTTGAGCGACCTTTAGTTTTTTAGGGTCGAGTCGGGTTTTGTGAAACCCGACTGTCTTAAAAGTCGAGTCAAGTGAAATCGGCCGACCACCGTTCAAATTCGGGGATCGGCCGAAACACGAAACCCAATGAAGAAATTATTATTATTATTTTTTTTTTTTAAATTCTCTCTCTCTCTCTCTCTCTCCCCTGAACGCCAGAACGCTGATTTTGCACATCGCTCCCAGAACACTCATTTTACACTTTGCACATCGCTGTAATGCACGTGCAAAAAATGCCGGTAGTTGTGTACGCCCCCTAACACCTATGTCATCACTCTACCGCTCCTTCATTGGCTGCAAAAATGGCGCTAAACACGTCATACGAAACGCGACTTTCGCTCCAAGTTCGCATACCGCGTGTGGCTGACCCCACACAGGGATCGGGTCGGGTTTCATGAGATGCCGACTTTGCCAAAAGTCATCGACTTATGAAAATGAACGATCCGTTTCGCTCAACCCTACTCTTCATAGCTATCTGTTCTTGAGTTTCCGCAAAAATTAGTTACCACTAATGTGAATGCTATCAGTGCAGCCTTTTACCTTGCTCTGCAACAAGTGGAGAAGCTCCACATCTTGAATAAACTTATGAAACTGAGGTCCAATAAAGACGCCTTCCTTTAGCTTTGCCTAACTCAATCTTGGAAATTTATCAATTAGATACTTGAATGCATTGTCTGTACAAAACTCTGTTAGGTCCAACTTGATATGCAATGGTGCTAATAAAATCTTATGTGGGTCAACAAGTGCTGGTTGCCGGACACTTTTACTGCCTGGTTGTAGAGACTGTCAGAGTGGCTGGTCTCTTTTATTGTAGTGATATTCTATTGCATGACTCTCCCACTCACACAGGATCAAGCAGGAGTACTTTGCGTGTCCACTCTAAAGATGAAGTAAGAGGGTTACTACCTTTACGTTACCACAAAAGAGCATCAGATGTTGGTCATAGTTCAGACTTCTCAACAGCTTTTTTCATGTTGTCATAGGTTTATTTCATGTGGATGGCATAACCAACTGAAATATCAGGCAGCACATTGCCAATAAGCAACAAGTTTGCTTTTAAGCTTGTTATAGGACAAATCGAGGAAGAACCTACATTCCTCTGGATTATTACTTACCTCCAGAGCTTCCATTATTCTGTTGATGTTATTCCATACCACAAGACCGCTCTCTATGAAGAATAATTGGACAAGATCATTATTACACGTGCGAAACAAAGAAATCCAAACATCACCCACTAGAAGATTCCACTGCTGTAGCCTGGAACTAAAGAGCTCAGCCTTACTCTTGGGCAGATCCAAATCTCTAGCAAGATTTTTCAGTCCACTTTGTGCCTGTAAGGTGCGGTTCAGATGAGATTGCTGACAGAAACTCTGGGTCGTGAGAGGAAGATGCGTTATCACACCAAGAGCCCTCTTCTTACTCACTTGACTCGACTGAAAATGTTTCTGGCGCTTTTGGAGCTGGCAGTTCTTCTGTATGTGGTACTGAGTGAATTGCAGATGGAATGTTTGGATACTGTAAGTTACACTTCTCATTGACACTTATTTTCTAATGGGGGGCGCCAGGAAGAATTAGCACTTGGTAGTGTGATTAGTTGGCTCTTACCAGTTCATTGGGATTGCACAAAATATAGATTGCCTCTTCCTATGCTACCACTGGGTAAGATGTGATGCACATCTATTGCAGCATATCTGCGGAGACCAACTCTTGTCCTGATCTCCGTTTCTGCAGCTAAAGTACAGGCAGTAGGCTTTCCTTATCAATATAGTCAAGTTTCACCTTTGTGATGCAAAAGTGACTTCTATGCATATTTAGAAAAACTATCTGCTTTGTTAATTCAAGAAAAATGCATATCTGAAAAAAACACAAGGAAATATGTAAATATACTAAGAAATTAATCTAAGGAATCCTAAAACTGTATACCTTACACAAAGAGCATTTATAACAGTAGGTGATGCACCTGTTAATAGTATGATGAAGTCAGAGCTGAGTTGACGTTTTTTGATTGACCACCCTTAGATGATAGAATAATGAAGGCTCAATAAACTGAATAGATGATTTAATAGACGAGCTACTAACAATGCTATAGTGAGGAGGAATTAGAAAGACACAATTTTTCTATATGCATGAAAAGTGTCATAAGTAATTATAACCTCCTCTGGATCTCGGAAACTAGAGTCAATCAGTAAATTTAAACATCAGATCCATTTTCAGAGAGACAAAAATTAATTAAGTTCAACTGTTTTCATCTCGGATCTAATTTGGCTGTAGAACTGTGTAATTAATCCCTTCACTCTGTGCCCTATTATGTTTTTTCTTTCTTTCCTCCTCTTCTTCCAGGAACTAAAACTTTTTTTATATTTCTGTCCACATAGCAATAGGAGGACTTATTGTTTGTGAGACAAGTTGTGATCTTGAATAACACTAATCATTTTTATCATGTGATGCACTGGAAAGCAGACAAAAAAATTCCAAGTGCATTAAAATTGCAAAAAAAGTGCAGTTCCACAATTGTTTTTTGTATTTTTTTATTTACCATTCACTATATGGCAGGGGACGGGAACCTTTTTGGCTGAGAGGGCCATGACGCCACATATTTTAAAATGTAATCCCTTGAGAGCCATACAAAATGTATATATGTAATAATTATCTTTCACCAGATTTGAGGCTGCATACCAGTGCAGAAGTGGTGAGGAGATGCCATTTGCAGGTATTGCTTTTAAGTAGATGAGGCAAGGAGAGGAGCAGAGCGCTGTCCCGGCTGGTGACAGATGCTCTGTGGGGCTATACCGGGCAGGTGTGGATATTCAGGTGCTGCAGTCATGTGGTAGGATGGTGACTGGAGATTGCAGGGCCTGCGTGACATCAGTGGTCATGTGTAGCCCACGTGCCTGCCACAGGTATGAGGCACCATAAGGAACAAACTTTTCCTGCACGTTTCAGAAATCAGCAGTTTCCTTCATTATTTTTTTGTTAAAGATTAGAGATGGGGAACAAAAACAGTAAAGTTTGGCGTCTGTACCGAACACCTACTGTTTGGGCACAGACACTGAACACGGACTTCACCAGGAAGTTCGTGTTACTGTTCAGGTTCAACTGCCCTAACACCAGGTGTTTGCCGCACTGTCATGTGCATCACAGTCAGAACAAGTGTCACAATATTCTGCATTCTGTGTTGGACAGTTGGCACATGTCCAGTCATCGGGATTGTGTATAGGAGGTATCAATGGCTGTAATGTAGATGCTGCAAATGACACATTTTCCTTTGGCGCCTGATTGGCATAACACTCAGTATCGTTGTCATATTCCTCTCTCCATGCCTGTCTTCTCACTTTCTTTGCCATCCTATAAAATGCTTCCGGGACCTGTAAGACCTCAAAATACCTTACACTGGGATGCTGCTACTCATTAACACATTCCTTCTTATCTAATCCTCCTCCCTTCCTAAGCGGAGGGTCTTTTCTCACATGCGTTTTCCTTACTCGCTCCACTACCGACTTCTTATTACTGCCACTCATTCTATCATCTAACTGCTGAGGTTATCTGAGGGACATGAGTGTCTATTTCTTGAGACAAAGTTCCCACGAGGTTTGGCGTTCAGCGCCATTTCTCAGCCAATGAAGGAGGACGCAGAGTGTGGGCAGCGTGAGGACATAGGTCTCGGTCCCCTCCATCTTAGAGAAGGGCATGACAGTGATTGGCTTGCTTTCTGCGGCGTCACAGGGGCTATAAAGGGGCGTGCACGCCGACCGCCATCTTACTGCTGCCGAGCTGAGCATAGGGAGAGGTTGCTGCAGCTTCATCAGAAGCAGCGATATAGTTAGGGAGGGAAGATTAACCCCCAAACCGCTTGTGCTGTAGCGATTTCCACTGTCCAACACCACCTTTTTTTTGCAGGGACAGTGGAGGCTAGATTTCTGTGCATCAGCTCTGTAGCTTATTAGGCTGCCTTATAAGGCTCCCTGATAGCTGCATTGCTGTTTGCACCGCTGCTGTGCAAACCAACTGCTTTTTTAACCCCTTAATGACAGCCAATACGTCTTTTAACTGACCTGAGATATAAGAGAATAGCCTCCCCATACAGGTGACAATCCAGCAGCTGTCAGCTGTATACAATAGCTGACAACTTGCTGCATCAACCACGATTAGTGTTGAGCATTCCGATACCGCAAGTATCGGGTATCGGCCGATACTTGCGGGTATCGGAATTCTGATACCGAGATCCGATACTTTTGTGGTATCGGGTATCGGTATCAAAACAACACTAATGTGTAAAAGAAAGAATTAAAATAAAAAATATTGCTATACTCACCACTCCCCCCTGAGGAAGGTACACGCACCGAAACGCGCGTCGGGGTGGTCCGGTGTCCCCTGCGTTGGCTCAGGTCCTCCAGTCCAGGTGATATGCTTACTACTTTGCTCACTTCATGTCTGTAGCCATATGATCTTACCAACTATATGGGAGTTCTAAAGCACTTGCTATTGTGGCTTATTTGACATTGGATATATACTATCTCTATGACATGTTGCTTGCTATTCTTATCCTGTGGTGAGCCTGGGCGAACGTTAGGGGTCACTATATACCTTGGGTGACTATTATTTCTTTCATGTTGCTACTGGCATTTGTTTGTCATCTACCAGTCTCACTACACGCTGTCTGGTTTCTCTGTTATGGTTTTTATGAAGTACTATCAATAAAAATTTAATTTTATGGGATTCTATGACTGCATGTGTCTTGTCTTTGGTTCTCACCTCTCCGATGCAGCCTGGACCTCACCGAGGGAACCGGCAGCGTTCTGTGCTTAAAATGCGCGCGTTTACTTCCTTCCATGACGTCACGGCTTGTGATTGGTCGCGTGCCGCCCATGTGGCCGCGACGCGACCAATCACAGCAAGCCGCGACGTAATTTTCAGGTCCTTAATGCCTAATTCTAGGCATTCAGGATTTTAAAATTACGTTCCGGCTTGTGATTGGTCGCGTCGCGGTCACATGGGCGATGCGACCAATCACAAGCCGCGACGTCACGGGAGGCAGGAAACGCGCGCATTTTAAAATTACATCACGGCTTGTGATTGGTTGCGTGCCGCCCATGTGACCGCGACGCGACCAATCACAGCAAGCCGTGACGTAATTTCAGGTCCTTAATGCCTAATTCTAGGCATTCAGGATTTTAAAATTACGTTCCGGCTTGTGATTGGTTGCGTGCCGCCCATGTAACCGCGACGCGACCAATCACAAGCCGGAACGTAATTTTAAAATCCTGAATGCCTAGAATTAGGCATTAAGGACCTGAAATTTCGTCACGGCTTGCTGTGATTGGTCGCGTCACGGTCACATGGGCGGCACGCGACCAATCACAAGCCGTGACGTCACGGGAGGAAGGAAACGCGCGCATTTTAAGCACAGAACGCTGCCGGTTCCCTCGGTGAGGTCCAGGCTGCGTCGGAGAGGTGAGTATATCAATATTTTTTATTTTAATTCTTTCTTTTACACATTAATATGGATCCCAGGGCCTGAAGGAGAGTTTCTTCTCCTTCAGACCCTGGGAACCATCAGGGATACCGTCCGATACTTGAGTCCCATTGACTTGTATTGGTATCGGGTATCGGTATCGGATTAGATCCGATACTTTGCCGGTATTGGCCGATACTTTCCGATACCGATACTTTCAAGTATCGGATGGTATCGCTCAACACTAACCACGATCAGTGTTTGCACCATCCAAATCTGTTTAACCCCTTAGATGCTGCTGTTGCTGTCAATAGTGACTACATCATTATAAATGGTTAACAGAGTGTGAGGGCTTCCTCTTTATCCCAATTGGTGCCCTCAGATCATGATTTTGTGGTCCTGATGTTTGCGATGGCAATTCACGACCAAATAGCGGCCTTAGAGTCTGATGGCTTTTGTAATCTGTTCAGAAGTTAGAGACATTTTCATTTCTGTCATGCCACTTTGGATTAATTCCTGAAAATCACCTGAAGGGTTAATAAACTACCTGACTGCAGATTTCAATATGTCAGGGGGTGCTATTTTTAAAACGTTATAACTTTTGGGGGTTTCCCAATATATGGGACCCCTAAAGGCACTTCAAGCATGGCTTAGTCCCTAAAAAAATAATTTTGTAAATTTCCTTGAAAAAATGAAAAATTACTGCTACATTTTTAAACCTCCTAAAATGCTAACAAAATAAAAGAACATTTTATAAATTATGCTGATGTAAAGCAGACATGTGTGAAATGTTGTTTATTAATGTTTTGCTCTGGTTTGACCATCTGGATTAAAGGAATAATCATTCAAAGTTTGAAAATTGCTAATTTTTTAACATTTTTCTAAAATTTCTGATATTTTTTATAAATAAACACAAAACATATCGACCTAAATTTACCATTATCATAAAGTATAATGTGTCATGAAAAAACAATCTCAAAAACACTGGGTTATGTTGAAGCATTCCAGAGTTATTACCACATAAAGTAACACTGGTCAGATTTCAAAAATTTGGCTCCGTCACAAATCCTGTTGCTCCTTTCTGCACAGTTATCTTGTTTATTTGTCCACACTTTTGTGTGCAGGAGTCCTTTTTGTTGCTGCCATACTTGTCCTGAGAGCATTGTAGGGAGATTGAAATTGTACTACAGTCCTTGTATTTTTTCATATATCTTCCAGCCACTTTCTGCCACTTACATTGTGTTGTGTTATACCCTGGGCCTGAGTTTTGGTTCAGTCTCCCCCCAAAAAAAGGGAGATTCAAATTCTCAACAAGTTTATATACACCTTCTACCTTGTTTTACAGTATCATTTACCAGTACTAGTGTGCTATCAGAAAGAGTCTTCAGTGCTGCTGGTTCAATACTGACCGAAAAAAGGACACGTCTGGCTACCCGAAATGTTGATGATCTAACCTTCATTAAAATGAACCAATCAGGGATTTCAAATTATTTGGCCCCACCTTCCCCTGCTGACACATAGTTGCCTGAATGTCCACCATAGGCCATTTTTATACCTCCCTAAATGGGTTGACTCCCCCCACAGGGCCGTGGTCACCACCTGGTGCAAGCACCTGTGCGAGTGCCGTTTGCCTGGACAGGTGGGTGTGCCCACTCTTGGGCGACGGCACTGGCACAGGGTCCCTCATGGTACAATGAAGTGTCTCTGACGGTGGTGGTGCACAACTAACGTCAGACACACCGTCGTAATATGAGGGGCCCTGTGCCAGTACCGCTGCCCACGAGAGAGTGTTCCCCCCAGCTCAAACAGTGCTCTACCACTTGCAATACTTACCTCTCCCTGCTCCACCACTGTGTACTCTGTGCTGTTAAATCCTTCAATGGCACTGCCAATACAAATTTGTTGAAATGATAGATGAAAGTTAAAATATACAGGGGCCCTGGCCTCCATTTAGACCAGTTAATACTTTGCGCCAAATACCACTGTCTGCTACTCAGCAGAGGAGCCTACCCCTGTACATAGCTATGCCACCTGTTTATTTATGAACAGTTTTTTTGGCAGACATTTAGCCCAATTTATTATTTGGGCCTACAAACTGTGTCTGCTGCTCATTACATTTGTCCTCCATTGAACTAAGCAATGCTGCCTGGTTAGTCCTGTTACCAATTTTGAACTGCATTTAGCCTACTTTATTATTTGGGCCTATATCTGTGTTTCCTCCTCATCCTGCCCATTGCCCAGCCACTGCTAGATGACTCTGCTGGTACATTGACCCAGACCACTACATTCCCCTTGCACTCTACACAACAAGAATCTGACCCTGCTGAAAGTCAGGTTCCCCTTCCCGCATGTTATACCACCTTACACTGGGACAAAGAGGAAGGTGCAGATGAAAGTGCAGGTTCCTTCATCAGGTGGGGGGGCATACTCCTTGGCGACGTCACTGGCAAAGGGCCCCTCACAGTACTCAAAAGTGTCTCTGCCAGTGGGAGGTGCCACCCACCGTCAAACACCCCGCCATACTATGAGGGGCCCTGTGCCAGTGCAAATGAGTGGGCCCCCCCTGCTTGCTCAGGATCACGGCACTTGCAAAGTTGAAATACTTACCTATCCCTGCTCCACCGCCGTGACGTAGTCCGCGTTTCATGAGCCCATGAAAATCTTGAGCCAGCCCTTTCCCCCACAACTTTAGCCAAATGACCCCCAGTTTTCAATGCCTAACTATTATTATAAAGTAAACTAAGATTGACAAGCTTCAGTAATAACAACTGATGTTTTTGGCATTAAAGTGGGCACTGTTGGTGTTTTCCTGTCCTCCACTCACTGCCGACTGTGATTCCCCATTGACTTGCATTAGGTTTCGTGCTTCCGTCGGCCCCCGACTTTTTGCAATAATCGGTCGATTTCACCCGACCCGACTTTTGACAAAGTTGGGTTTCGTGAAACCCGACTCGATCCGAAAAAAGTAAAAGTCGCTCAACTCTATTTATGACTGCTCGGAGATTTAGTTTTTGTTGACCTAGCTGCATGATTTACAGCTACTATCCAGACTGAGTACATGTGGGGGTTGCCTGGTTGCTAGGGAATCCCCACATGTAATCAAGCTGTTTAACAGTCTGAAATCATGCAGCTGCTGCAAAGAAAACTACATCTCCGAGCAGTCACAAATACTTGGAGATTACCCGAGCATGCTCTGAAAAACTTGAGTATACTTGCTCATCACTAGTAGGTATGCTTAATCTAAGTGCTTTTAAATTCTGGGCATGTGACTGGGAAACCTATATGTACTGCTATTTATATCCAGGGAAAGGGGTCTCAGTAATATTGTGACATCTAGTTACCTTGAGCACACTGATATGGGAGGTTAACTAACAATTTGTCTGATCCACCACCAGGGTAGTTAAAAATTCTTGTGTACCCAGAAACTACGTATTCTAGATACAGCTGATGGATTGCTATCTGCTTTCACAAAATTTTCACTTTAACCGACATCAACTCATAAGTGTCACACAAAAAAATGCATCATCGTTAGTGAATGATTAACCACAGCAGCTATCCAGCTATCAACAATGTCTGTACAAGTGAATCAACTTCAATAAGAGATTTTCTCTTCACATGGATACTTTTAATAATCAACTTTACAATTCTAATGTGCGCAAAAAAGAAACCGGTTTATAACTAATTCTCTAATCTCACAATGAATATATACAGAATGAGTTTAAAACTTTAACTATAGGCTATAAAGCCTTCTGCCGGCAAGTCATACACAATACAAACAGATACAGACAGAAAACAGCTTATGATGACACTGATGCCAGACTTTGCAATACTAATCAACTGTGAATCCTTGACACCAAAACACTTCACAATTTATCTATCTATATGCCAGCCTGATTTGTAGAGATGAAAAGTCTACACCTAGGCCAGAATGCTGAATCTTGGGAGGGGTGTGTCTAGTACTTTGATAATGGGCCAACCTTGTTGGGAAATGCTGAGCTCTAGGGTCTGCACACAATGAGGACATGACATCTGACCACTGTGGCCAGTAGTGAAATGGTCAATACATTTTCACTTTCTTTTTTCACAAGACAGTTAACCTTTGGCCTGACATGCAGTGATATCCCAGCTAATGCCTCTGTCACTGAGACAACCAGGGCTTGACCTGTGCTCTTAAGAGGCAATTTGCATACAGAAGCTAGCGAGCCCTCCCGGACTCTCCTGAATTGGTACAGCGCTTTAGTGTGGGAGGTGAATGCAGCAGGAAGGCAGGAGAAGCAAAAAGCACATTTAGTCTTTTTGTAGATTTCTTTGTAAAATGTGGTTTTAATTGTTTCATTAAAAGTACAAAAACAAATACAATTACATATCTGAACGGACTAGTTTGTATGTATTGAAATTATGGCAGCCAGGAGGAAAAAAAGTTTGATGACAAAATCAGTGCAAATCCTCTGGTAAAATTAAACTGCTGCTTAGAATAATATGGCACCCTACACCGTTCGATAATTATTTTTACATAGAGATTGTTGCATTTTTACGCATCTGAAGAGTAAACTTTGACTAACAGGAACTATGCCGTGTAGAAGTGGAAGAAAGGCTAGATCCTTCATTTTTTCATAATTTGGATTCCTTATAAATCAGCTGATAAAGATCTACAATAAGTAAGTTTACATGACTATAATGTGGGGAGAGAAGGAAGATGAACCTATAGAGATGACGTGCACAATACCAGATTGTATTTCAGACATATTTCTATAGCATCATTTTTGCCTTTTTATTTTCCACCACTATTGATAGTCTCGGTCTGTGTCGTCTCTAGCTTCCAGATCTGTGATGAGATGCCTATTGTGTTTCTTTACAGCTTCGTAAAACTTGTCCTTTTCGATGTAACTCCAGCTCCGCATATACTCGTAGAGCTGCCTCATCGCCTCTTGGTCGGGTGTTCTACTGCGCACAGTGTCATACTGCTCCTGGGTCAGCACATTCTGGCTCAGTAGATTATCCATGACAGGTCTAATGCTTGCTGTCCTTTGTATCAAAGCTGCCATGTGCTTTTCCATAAAGTGGGTTGAACAGGCACCTGGAACTACAAAAATGATTTTATTAGTTTATTGTAAGTTTTTAAACATTTTACAATTCCGTTTCACCACAAGCTGACAGTATTAACTAATCACATAGCCTTGGAGTCCCTATAAAAAATGGACCTTTAGGCTATGTTCACACGTTGCAGTTTTTTCACATTTTTGCCGCATTTTGTCACAGTAAAAACATTTAAAAAACGCTTTCCAGTATTTCCAATAGAATTCCACAGTGTTGTGCCCATGATGTGTTTTTTTTCCGTGAAAAAAACGCATCGAGGTAAAAAAAATGCAGCATGTTCATAAATGTTGCAGAATTTCCTCGTTTTTTGCCGCAATATTATTGTATTTGGAAGCTCCGGGGAAAAAAAGTGCAAAAACGAACAAAAACCGCTAGAAAAATGAGAGTGGATTTCCTGCGAAAGGAGTCAGGTTTTGCTCAGGAAAATTCTGCATACATTCTGCAAAGTGGGCACATAGCCTTACTCTTTTCATTGCTGCCTTCATTCAAGAGAAACTGAATATTAATCAGATATGCTAAATAGGGTGCTGTTGCTTCTTTGGCGTTGCATAAAGCTTCAGCGCACTGTCCCATTGGTTTTGTATTGCACCATCTCCCTCACTAGTGATTCACAATGATGACTTGTTTGAGCTTTCTCTGCAGACAGAGCTCCCTATGGACACGTCACACCTGTCAATCACCAGCGAGGGAAGCGAAGGTTATGCAAAATCAGTTGGCAGAATGGTGCTTTGAGCCACTTAGCCATGAAAATGGCGCATTGATCACCTAAATTAGTATTTTTGATTAACCTAAAGTTTTTGCAGATTGATTGTATCTAATATATGGCTGTGTTAGAATTTTGACACCTTTCTCTTTTAACCCCTTTCTGACATTAGACGTACTATCCCATTGAGGGTGGGCCCGTATGACCACCGACGGGATAGTACGTCATATGCGATCGGCCGCGCTCATGGGGGGAGCGCGGCCGATCGCGGCCAGGTGTCAGCTGACTATCGCAGCTGACATCCAGCACTATGTGCCAGGAGCGGTTACGGACCACCCTAGGCACATTAACCCCCCAGCACACTGCGATCAACCATGATCGCAGTGTTCCGGCGGTATATGGAAGCATTGCGCAGGGAGGGGCTCCCTGCGTACTTCCCTGAGACCCCTGGAGCAACGCGATGTGATTGTGTTGCTCCGAGGGTCTCTTCCCTCCTCCACCCTGCAGCAGGCCCGGATCCAAAATGGCCACGGGGCTGTATCCGGGTCCTGCAGGGAGGTGGCTTCACAGCGCCTGCTCAGAACAGGTGCCGGGAAGCCTCCAGGAGGGCACGTCAGATCGCTGATCTGACAGTGCACAGCAAAGTGTCAGATCAGCAATCTTACACTATAACATGATGACCCCCCTGGGGCAATGTTATAGTGTAAAAAAAAAAATTCACGTGTAAAAAAAAAATAATAAAATAAAAAAAAAAAAAAATATATATATATATATATATAGTTCCTATAAATACATTTCTTTATGTAAATAAAAAAACAAAACAATAAAAGTACACATATTTAGTATCGCCGCGTCCGTAACGAACCGACCTATACAACTGTCCCACTAATCAACCACTTCACTGAACACCATAAAAAAACGAGGCAAAAAACAACGCTTTATTATCATACCGCCAAACAAAAAGTGGAATAACACGCAATCAAAAAGACGGATATAAATAACCATGGTACCGCTGAAAATGTCATCTTGTCCCGCAAAAAACGAGCCACCACACAGCATCAAAGTAAAAATAAAAAAGTTATAATCCTCAGAATAAAGCGATGCAAAATAATTATTTTTTCTATAAAATAGTTTTTATCGCATAAAAGCGCCAACACATAAAAAAAGATTTACATGAGGTATCGCTGTAATCATACTGACCTGAAGAATAAAACTGCTTTATCGATTTTACCAAACGCGGAACGGTATAAACGCCTCCCCCAAAAGAAATTCATGAATAGCTGGTTTTGGTCATTCTTCCTCACAAAAATTTGGAATAAAAAGCGATCAAAAAAGGTCAAGGGCCCAAAAATGCTAACAATAAAAACGTCAACTCGTCCCGCAAAAAACAAGACCTCACATAACTCTGTGGACCAAAATATGGAAAAATTATAGCTCTCAAAATGGGGTAACGCAAAAAATATTTTTTGCAATAAAAAGCGTCTTTCAGTGTGTGATGGCTGCCAATCATAAAAATCCGCTAAAAAACCCTCTATAAAAGTAAATCAAACCCCCCTGCATCACCCCCTTAGTTAGGGAAAAATTAAAAAATTAAAAAAATGTATTTATTTCCATTTTCCCATTAGGGTTAGGGTTAGGGTTAGGGCTAGGGTTAGGGTTAGGGCTAGGGTTAGGGTTAGGGCTAGGGTTAGGGCTAGAGCTATGGTTAGGGTTAGGGCTAGAGCTACAGTTAGGGTTAGGGCTAGAGCTAGGGTTAGGGCTAGGGTTAGGGCTACAGTTAGGGTTTGGGTTAGGGTTAGGGTTGGGGCTAAAGTTAGGGTTTGGATTACATTTACGGTTGGGAATAGGGTTGGGGTTAGGGGTGTGTCAGGGTTAGGGGTGTGGTTAGGGTTACCATTGGGATTAGGGTTAG
Source organism: Ranitomeya variabilis (assembly GCF_051348905.1). Taxonomy (NCBI): domain Eukaryota; kingdom Metazoa; phylum Chordata; class Amphibia; order Anura; family Dendrobatidae; genus Ranitomeya; species Ranitomeya variabilis. Next base: position 22,324,977 of record NC_135236.1, on the reverse strand, counting down.
GGATGTGTTTGGATTAGGGTTTCAGTTATAATTGGGGGTTTCCACTGTTTAGGCACATCAGGGGCACTCCAAACGCGACATGACATCCGATCTCAATTCCAGCCAATTCTGAGTTGAAAAAGTAAAACAGTGCTCCTTCCCTTCCGAGCTCTCCCGTGCACCCAAACAGGGGTTTACCCCAACCTATGGGGTATCAGCGTACTCAGTACACATTGGACAACCACTTTTGGGGTCCAATTTCTCCTATTACCCTTGGGAAAAATACAAAACTGGTGGCTAAAAAATAATTTTTGTGCAAAAAAAAGATTTTTTATTTTAACGGCTCTGCGTTATAAACTGTAGTGAAACACTTGGGGGTTCAAAGTTCTCACAACACATCTAGATAAGTTCCTTGGGGGGTCTAGTTTCCAATATTGGGTCACTTGTGGGGGATTTCTACTGTTTAGGTACATTAGGGGCTCTGCAAATGCAATGTGACACCTGCAGACCAATCCATCTAAGTCTGCATTCCAAATGACGCTCTTTCCCTTCCGAGCTCTGCCATGTGCCCAAACGGTGGTTCCCCCCACATGTTGGGTATCAGCGTACTCAGGACAAATTGGACAACAACTTTTGGGGTCCAATTTTTTCTCTAAGCCTTGGGAAAATAAAAAAATGGGGGTGAAAATATCATTTTTGTGAAAAAATATGATTTTTTTATTTTTACGGCTCTGCATTATAAACTTCTGTGATTCACTTAATGAGTCAAAGTGCTCACTACACATCTAGATAAGTTCCTTAGGGGGTCTACTTTCCAAAATGGAGTCACTTGTGGGGGGTTTCAATGTTTAGGCACATCAGTGGCTCTCCAAACGCAACATGGCGTCCCATCTCAATTCCTGTCAATTTTGCATTGAAAAGTGAAATGGCGCTCCTTCCCTTCCGAGCTCTTCCATACGCCCAAACAGTAGTTTACCTCCACATATGGGGTATCAGCGTTCTCAGGACAAATTGTACAACAACCTTTCTGGTCCAATTTCTTCTCTTACCCTTGGGAAAATAAAAAAAATTGGGGGTGAAAAAATCATTTTTGTGAAAAAATATAAATTTTTATTTTTACGGCTCTGCATTATAAACTTCTGTGAATCACTTAAAGGGTCAAAGTGCTCACCACACATCTAGATAAGTTCCTTAGGGGGTCTGCTTTCCAAAATGGTGTCACTTGTGGGGGGTTTCAATGTTTAGGCACATCAGTGGCTCTCCAAACGCAACATGACGTCCCATCTCAATTTCTGTCAATTTTGCATTGAAAAGTCAAACGGCGCTCTGTTATGGTTCTCAATGGCAAGAGAACATAGCCCAGCAAACATGAGTACTAGCTCTTGGAAGGATGGAAACTAAACTGACCATGAACTAAACCTGCCGCACAACTAACAGTAGCCGGGTAGCGTTGCCTACGTTTTTATCCCTAGACGCCCAGCGCCGGCCGGAGGACTAACTAATCCTGGCAGAGGAAAATATAGTCCTGGCTCACCTCTAGAGAAATTTCCCCGATAGGCTGACAGAGGCCCCCACATATATTGGCGGTGATTTTAGATGAAATGACAAACGTAGTATGAAAATAGGTTTAGCAAAATTGAGGTCCGCTTACTAGATAGCAGGAAGACAGAAAGGGCACTTTCATGGTCAGCTGAAAACCCTATCAAAATACCATCCTGAAATTACTTTAAGACTCTAGTATTAACTCATAACATCAGAGTGGCAATTTCAGATCACAAGAGCTTTCCAGACACAGAAACGAAACTACAGCTGTGAACTGGAACAAAATGCAAAAACAAACGAGGACAAAAGTCCAACTTAGCTGGGAGTTGTCTAGTAGCAGGAACATGCACAGAAAGGCTTCTGATTACAATGTTGACCGGCATGGAAGTGACAGAGGAGCAAGGTTAAATAGCGACTCCCACATCCTGATGGAAACAGGTGAACAGAGGGGATGATGCACACCAGTTCAATTCCACCAGTGGCCACCGGGGGAGCCCAAAATCCAATTTCACAACAGTACCCCCCCCTCAAGGAGGGGGCACCGAACCCTCACCAGAACCACCAGGGCGATCAGGATGAGCCCTATGAAAGGCACGGACCAGATCGGAGGCATGAACATCAGAGGCAGTCACCCAAGAATTATCCTCCTGACCGTATCCCTTCCATTTGACCAGATACTGGAGTTTCCGTCTGGAAACACGGGAGTCCAAGATTTTTTCCACAACGTACTCCAACTCGCCCTCAACCAACACCGGAGCAGGAGGCTCAACGGAAGGCACAACCGGTACCTCATACCTGCGCAACAATGACCGATGAAAAACATTATGAATAGAAAAAGATGCAGGGAGGTCCAAACGGAAGGACACAGGGTTAAGAATCTCCAATATCTTGTACGGGCCGATGAACCGAGGCTTAAACTTAGGAGAAGAAACCCTCATAGGGACAAAACGAGAAGACAACCACACCAAGTCCCCAACACAAAGCCGAGGACCAACCCGACGCCGGCGGTTGGCAAAAAGCTGAGTCTTCTCCTGGGACAACTTCAAATTGTCCACTACCTGCCCCCAAATCTGATGCAACCTCTCCACCACAGCATCCACTCCAGGACAATCCGAAGATTCCACCTGACCAGAAGAACATCGAGGATGAAACCCCGAATTACAGAAAAAAGGAGACACCAAGGTGGCAGAGCTGGCCCGATTATTGAGGGCAAACTCCGCTAAAGGCAAAAAAGCAACCCAATCATCCTGATCTGCAGACACAAAACACCTCAAATATGTCTCCAAGGTCTGATTCGTCCGCTCGGTCTGGCCATTTGTCTGAGGATGGAAAGCAGACGAGAAAGACAAATCTATGCCCATCCTAGCACAGAATGCTCGCCAAAATCTAGACACGAATTGGGTTCCTCTGTCAGAAACGATATTCTCCGGAATACCATGCAAACGGACCACATTTTGAAAAAACAGAGGAACCAACTCGGAAGAAGAAGGCAACTTAGGCAGGGGAACCAAATGGACCATCTTAGAGAAACGGTCACACACCACCCAGATGACAGACATCTTCTGAGAAACAGGAAGATCCGAAATAAAATCCATCGAGATGTGCGTCCAGGGCCTCTTTGGGATAGGCAAGGGCAACAACAATCCACTAGCCCGAGAACAACAAGGCTTGGCCCGAGCACAAACGTCACAAGACTGCACAAAGCCTCGCACATCTCGAGACAGGGAAGGCCACCAGAAGGACCTTGCCACCAAATCCCTGGTACCAAAGATTCCAGGATGACCTGTCAACGCAGAAGAATGAACCTCAGAAATGACTTTACTGGTCCAATCATCAGGAACAAACAGTCTACCAGGTGGGCAACAATCAGGTCTATCCGCCTGAAACTCCTGCAAGGCCCGCCGCAGGTCTGGAGAAACGGCAGACAATATCACTCCATCCTTAAGGATACCTGTAGGTTCAGAGTTACCAGGGGAGTCAGGCTCAAAACTCCTAGAAAGGGCATCCGCCTTAACATTCTTAGAACCCGGCAGGTAGGACACCACAAAATTAAATCGAGAGAAAAACAACGACCAGCGCGCCTGTCTAGGATTCAGGCGTCTGGCGGACTCAAGATAAATTAGATTTTTGTGGTCAGTCAATACCACCACCTGATGTCTAGCCCCCTCAAGCCAATGACGCCACTCCTCAAAAGCCCACTTCATGGCCAAAAGCTCCCGATTCCCAACATCATAATTCCGCTCGGCGGGCGAAAATTTACGCGAGAAAAAGGCACAAGGTCTCATCACGGAACAATCGGAACTTCTCTGCGACAAAACTGCCCCAGCTCCGATTTCAGAAGCGTCGACCTCAACCTGAAAAGGAAGAGCAACATCAGGCTGACGCAACACAGGGGCGGAAGAAATGCGGCGCTTAAGCTCCCGAAAGGCCTCCACAGCAGCAGGGGACCAATCAGCAACATCAGCACCCTTCTTAGTCAAATCAGTCAATGGTTTAACAACATCAGAAAAACCAGCAATAAATCGATGATAAAAGTTAGCAAAGCCCAAAAATTTCTGAAGACTTTTAAGAGAAGAGGGTTGCGTCCAATCACAAATAGCCTGAACCTTGACAGGATCCATCTCGATGGAAGAGGGGGAAAAAATATATCCCAAAAAGGAAATCTTTTGAACCCCAAAAACGCACTTAGAACCCTTCACACACAAGGAATTAGACCGCAAAACCTGAAAAACCCTCCTGACCTGCTGGACATGAGAGTCCCAGTCATCCGAAAAAATCAAAATATCATCCAGATACACAATCATAAATTTATCCAAATAATCACGGAAAATGTCATGCATAAAGGACTGAAAGACTGAAGGGGCATTTGAAAGACCAAAAGGCATCACCAAATACTCAAAGTGGCCCTCGGGCGTATTAAATGCGGTCTTCCACTCATCCCCCTGCTTAATTCGCACCAAATTATACGCCCCACGGAGATCTATCTTAGAGAACCACTTGGCCCCCTTTATGCGAGCAAACAAATCAGTCAGCAGTGGCAACGGATATTGATATTTAACCGTGATTTTATTCAAAAGCCGATAATCAATACACGGTCTCAAAGAGCCATCTTTCTTAGCCACAAAGAAAAAACCGGCTCCTAAGGGAGATGACGAAGGACGAATATGTCCCTTTTCCAGGGACTCCTTTATATATTCTCGCATAGCAGCATGTTCAGGCACAGACAGATTAAATAAACGACCCTTAGGGTATTTACTACCCGGAATCAAATCTATGGCACAATCGCACTCCCGGTGCGGAGGTAATGAACCAAGCTTAGGTTCTTCAAAAACGTCACGATATTCAGTCAAGAATTCAGGAATCTCAGAGGGAATAGATGATGAAATGGAAACCACAGGTACGTCCCCATGCGTCCCCTTACATCCCCAGCTTAACACAGACATAGCTTTCCAGTCAAGGACTGGGTTATGAGATTGCAGCCATGGCAATCCAAGCACCAACACATCATGTAGGTTATACAGCACAAGAAAGCGAATAATCTCCTGATGATCCGGATTAATCCGCATAGTTACTTGTGTCCAGTATTGTGGTTTATTACTAGCCAATGGGGTGGAGTCAATCCCCTTCAGGGGTATAGGAGTTTCAAGAGGCTCCAAATAATACCCACAGCGTTTGGCAAAGGACCAATCCATAAGACTCAAAGCGGCGCCAGAGTCGACATAGGCATCCGCGGTAATAGATGATAAAGAACAAATCAGGGTCACAGATAGAATAAACTTAGACTGTAAAGTGCCAATTGAAACAGACTTATCAAGCTTCTTAGTACGCTTAGAGCATGCTGATATAACATGAGTTGAATCACTGCAATAGAAGCACAACCCATTTTTTCGTCTTAAATTCTGCCGTTCACTTCTGGACAGAATTCTATCACATTGCATATTCTCTGGCGTCTTCTCAGTAGACACCGCCAAATGGTGCACAGGTTTGCGCTCCCGCAGACGCCTATCGATCTGGATAGCCATTGTCATGGACTCATCCAGACCCGCAGGCACAGGGAACCCCACCATAACATCCTTAATGGCATCAGAGAGACCCTCTCTGAAATTCGCCGCCAGGGCGCACTCATTCCACTGAGTAAGCACAGCCCATTTACGGAATTTCTGGCAGTATATTTCAGCTTCGTCTTGCCCCTGAGATAGGGACATCAAGGCCTTTTCCGCCAGAAGCTCTAACTGAGGTTCCTCATAAAGCAACCCCAAGGCCAGAAAAAACGCATCCACATTGAGCAACGCAGGATCCCCTGGAGCCAATGCAAAAGCCCAATCCTGAGGGTCGCCCCGGAGCAAGGAAATCACAATCCTGACCTGCTGAGCAGGATCTCCAGCAGAGCGAGATTTCAGGGACAAAAACAACTTGCAATTATTTTTGAAATTTTGAAAGCAAGATCTATTCCCCGAGAAAAATTCAGGCAAAGGAATTCTAGGTTCAGATATAGGAACATGAACAACAAAATCTTGTAAATTTTGGACTTTCGTGGTGAGATTATTCAAACCTGCCGCTAAACTCTGAATATCCATTTTAAACAGGTGAACACAGAGCCATTCCAGGATTAGAAGGAGAGAGAGAGAGAGAAAGGCTGCAATATAGGCAGACTTGCAAGAATTCAATTACAAGCACACTCAGAACTGAAGGGAAGGGAAAAAAAAAAAAAATCTTCAGCAGACTTCTCTTTTCTCTCCTTTCTCTGTCAATTAATTTAACCCTTTGGGCCGGTCAAACTGTTATGGTTCTCAATGGCAAGAGAACATAGCCCAGCAAACATGAGTACTAGCTCTTGGAAGGATGGAAACTAAACTGACCATGAACTAAACCTGCCGCACAACTAACAGTAGCCGGGTAGCGTTGCCTACGTTTTTATCCCTAGACGCCCAGCGCCGGCCGGAGGACTAACTAATCCTGGCAGAGGAAAATATAGTCCTGGCTCACCTCTAGAGAAATTTCCCCGATAGGCTGACAGAGGCCCCCACATATATTGGCGGTGATTTTAGATGAAATGACAAACGTAGTATGAAAATAGGTTTAGCAAAATTGAGGTCCGCTTACTAGATAGCAGGAAGACAGAAAGGGCACTTTCATGGTCAGCTGAAAACCCTATCAAAATACCATCCTGAAATTACTTTAAGACTCTAGTATTAACTCATAACATCAGAGTGGCAATTTCAGATCACAAGAGCTTTCCAGACACAGAAACGAAACTACAGCTGTGAACTGGAACAAAATGCAAAAACAAACGAGGACAAAAGTCCAACTTAGCTGGGAGTTGTCTAGTAGCAGGAACATGCACAGAAAGGCTTCTGATTACAATGTTGACCGGCATGGAAGTGACAGAGGAGCAAGGTTAAATAGCGACTCCCACATCCTGATGGAAACAGGTGAACAGAGGGGATGATGCACACCAGTTCAATTCCACCAGTGGCCACCGGGGGAGCCCAAAATCCAATTTCACAACAGCGCTCCTTCCCTTTCGAGCTCTCCCATGCACCCAAACAGTGGTTTACCCCCACATATGGGGTATCAGCGTACTCAAGACAAATTGTACAAGTTTTGGGGTCCATTTTCTCCTGTTACTCTTGGTAAAATAAAACAAATTGGAGCTGAAATAAAGTTTTTGTGAAAAAAAGTTAAATGTTCATTTTTATTTAAACATTCCAAAAATTTCTGTGAAACACCTGAAGGGTTAATAAACTTTTTGAATGTTGTTTTGAGCACCTTGAGGGGTGCAGTTTTTAGAATCGTGTCACAATTGGTTATTTTCTATCATATAGACCCCTCAAAATGACTTCAAATGAGATGTGGTCCTTAAAAAAAATGGTGTTGTAAAAATGAGAAATTGCTGGTCAACTTTTAGCCCTTATAACTCCCTAACAAAAATAAATTTTGGTTCCAAAATTGTGCTGATGTAAAGTAGACATGTGGATAATGTTACTTATTAAGTATCTTTTGTGACATATCTCTGTGATTTAATTGCATAAAAATTCAATTTGGAAAATTGCAAAATTTACAAAATTTTCGCCAAATTTCAGTTTTTTTCACAAATAAACGCAGGTAATATCAAAGAAGTTTTACCACTACCATGAAGTACAATATGTATCAAGAAAACAATGTCAGAATCACCGGGATCCGTTGAAGTGTTCCAGAGTTATAACCTCATAAAGGGACAGGGGTCAGAATTGTAAAAATTGGCCAGGTCATAAACGTGCAAACCACCCTTGGGGGTAAAGGGGTTAAATGCTGACAGCGCAACCAGGGCCAGCATCAGCACCCGGGCAAGTCCTGGGGCCCAGGTGAGACGGGGGGGCCCACTCACGCTGTCTGGGATACAGGCGACTCACCCCCCATCAGCGCTGCCGCATTCAACTATACCTGCGTCTATGATGCCAGTACAGTTGAAAGCAATGATGGAGGAGAGAGCGTCAGATGACGCTCCCTCTCCCATCATTCCCCTCTGTCTCTGACACTGCAGGTGTATGATGACATCATATCATCGCGTACCTGCTGTGTGTCGGGCAGACTGCAGCCGCTGAAACCGGAGCTGTGCTTGGAGCACCTGGAGCAGCGCGGGGCACGAGGAGAGGTGAGGATTGTGTTGTTTTTTTTAAATCTATCAATGAGTGATAACTGGATTGTGGGGCCATTCTCGGGGGGCTACGTTATATTTTATGGGGGATTGTATTATATTCTATGGGGTGCTGTGCTGTATTATATTCAATGGGGGGCTGTATTATATTCTATGGGGGGTTGTATTATATTCTATAGGGGCCTGCGTTATACTCTATTAGGGGGCTACTGTTATGACCCCAATGGCGAGGGTCTCAGAGGAACGTGGAAGTCTGCAGAATACAAAAATCCAGCTCATAGGGCAGTGGTAACTGGGTTGACCATATATCTACTCCTAACGCCAACACTAGAAGTAGCCGGGGATCATTCCTACGTTGATTCTAGATGACACGCGCCAGCCGGAGAATCTAGCTACCCCTAGTAGAGGAAAACAAAGACCTTTCTTGCCTCCAGAGAAGGGGACCCCAAAGCTGGATAGAAGCCCCCCACAAATAATGACGGTGAGGTAAGAGGAAATGACAAACACAGAAATGAACCAGGTTTAGCACAGAGAGGCCCGCTTACTGATAGCAGAATAAAGAAAGGTAACTTATATGGTCAACAAAAACCCTATCAAAATCCACACTGGAAATTCAAGAACCCCCGAACCGTCTAACGGTCCGGGGGGAGAACACCAGCCCCCCTAGAGCTTCCAGCAAAGGTCAGGATATAGATTAGGAACAAGCTGGACAAAAATACAAAACCAAAACAAAAAGCAAAAAGCAAATGGCAGACTTAGCTGATATAACTGGAACCAGGATCAGTAGACAAGAGCACAGCAGACTAGCTCTGATAACTACGTTGCCAGGCATTGAACTGAAGGTCCAGGGAGCTTATATAGCAACACCCCTAACTAACGACCCAGGTGCGGATAAAAGGAATGACAGAAAAACCAGAGTCAAAAAACTAGAACCACTAGAGGGAGCAAAAAGCAAATTCACAACAGTACCCCCCCCTTAGTGAGGGGTCACCGAACCCTCACCACGACCACCAGGGCGATCAGGATGAGCGGCATGAAAGGCACGAACTAAATCGGCCGCATGAACATCAGAGGCGACCACCCAGGAATTATCCTCCTGACCATAGCCCTTCCACTTGACCAGGTACTGAAGCCTCCGCCTGGAGAGGCGAGAATCCAAGATCTTCTCCACCACGTACTCCAACTCGCCCTCAACCAACACCGTAGCAGGAGGCTCAGCAGAAGGAACTACAGGCACAATGTACCGCCGCAACAAGGACCTATGAAATACATTGTGAATAGCAAACGACACAGGAAGATCCAGACGAAAAGATACAGGATTAAGGATTTCCAATATCTTGTAAGGCCCAATAAAACGAGGTTTAAATTTGGGAGAGGAGACCTTCATAGGAACAAAGCGGGAAGAAAGCCACACCAAATCCCCAATGCGTAGTCGGGGACCCACACCGCGGCGGCGGTTGGCAAAGCGCTGAGCCTTCTCCTGTGACAACTTCAAGTTGTCCACCACATGATTCCAGATCTGCTGCAACCTATCCACCACAGAATCCACCCCGGGACAGTCAGAAGGCTCCACATGACCCGAAGAAAAGCGAGGATGGAAACCAGAGTTGCAGAAAAAAGGCGAAACCAAGGTGGCGGAACTAGCCCGATTATTAAGGGCAAACTCAGCCAACGGCAAGAATGTCACCCAATCGTCCTGATCAGCAGAGACAAAACACCTCAAATAAGCCTCCAAAGTCTGATTGGTTCGCTCCGTCTGTCCATTAGTCTGAGGATGGAAAGCAGACGAAAACGACAAATCAATGCCCATCCTACCACAAAAGGATCGCCAGAACCTGGAAACGAACTGGGATCCTCTGTCTGACACAATATTCTCAGGGATGCCGTGCAAACGAACCACGTTCTGGAAAAACACAGGAACCAGATCGGAAGAGGAAGGCAGCTTAGGCAAAGGAACCAAATGGACCATCTTGGAGAAGCGATCACATATCACCCAGATAACGGACATGCCCTGAGATAGCGGAAGATCAGAAATGAAATCCATGGAGATATGTGTCCAAGGTCTCTTCGGGACAGGCAAGGGCAAGAGCAAACCGCTGGCACGAGAACAGCAAGGCTTAGCTCGAGCACAAGTCCCACAGGACTGCACAAATGACCGCACATCCCTTGACAAGGAAGGCCACCAAAAGGACCTGGCCACCAGATCTCTGGTGCCAAAAATTCCCGGGTGACCTGCCAACACCGAGGAATGAACCTCGGAAATGACTCTGCTGGTCCACTTATCCGGGACAAACAGTCTGTCAGGTGGACAAGACTCAGGCCTATCAGCCTGAAATCTCTGCAACACACGTCGCAGATCCGGAGAAATAGCTGACAAGATAACTCCATCTTTAAGAATACCAACAGGATCAGCGACTCCAGGAGCATCAGGCACAAAGCTCCTAGAAAGAGCATCGGCCTTCACATTCTTTGAACCTGGTAAATACGAGACAACAAAATCAAAGCGGGAGAAAAACAATGACCAGCGGGCCTGTCTCGGATTAAGGCGTTTAGCAGACTCGAGATACATCAGATTTTTGTGATCAGTCAAGACCACCACACGATGCTTAGCACCCTCGAGCCAATGACGCCACTCCTCAAATGCCCATTTCATGGCCAACAACTCCCGATTGCCCACATCATAATTTCGCTCGGCAGGTGAAAACTTCCTAGAGAAAAAGGCACAAGGTTTCATAACAGAGCAACCAGGGCCTCTCTGCGACAAAACGGCCCCTGCCCCAATCTCCGAAGCATCCACCTCAACCTGAAAGGGAAGTGAGACGTCAGGCTGGCACAAAACAGGCGCCGAAGTAAACCGGCGTTTCAACTCCTGGAAAGCCTCCACGGCAGCAGGAGCCCAGTTAGCTACATCGGAGCCCTTCTTGGTCATATCCGTCAAAGGTTTCACAATGCTAGAAAAATTAGCGATAAAACGACGGTAGAAGTTAGCGAAGCCCAAGAACTTCTGAAGACTCTTAACTGACGAGGGCTGAGTCCAATCAAGAATAGCTCGGACCTTGACTGGGTCCATCTCCACAGCAGAAGGGGAAAAAATGAACCCCAAAAAGGGAACCTTCTGTACACCAAAGAGACACTTTGAGCCCTTGACAAACAAAGAATTTTCACGCAAAATTTTAAAGACCAACCTGACCTGCTCCACATGCGAATCCCAATTATCAGAAAAAACCAAAATATCATCCAGATAAACAATCAAAAATTTATCCAGATACTTCCGGAAAATGTCATGCATAAAGGACTGAAAAACTGAAGGCGCATTGGAGAGCCCAAAAGGCATCACCAAGTACTCAAAATGACCTTCGGGCGTATTGAATGCGGTTTTCCATTCATCACCTTGCTTAATGCGCACAAGGTTGTACGCACCACGAAGGTCTATCTTGGTGAACCACTTGGCACCCTTAATCCGGGCAAACAAGTCAGACAACAGCGGTAAAGGATACTGAAATTTGACAGTGATCTTATTTAAAAGCCGATAATCAATACAAGGTCTCAAAGATCCGTCCTTTTTTGCCACAAAAAAGAATCCCGCACCAAGAGGGGAAGAAGACGGACGAATATGTCCTTTTTCCAGAGACTCCTTGATATATGAACGCATAGCGGTATGTTCAGGTACCGACAGATTAAACAGTCTTCCCTTAGGAAATTTACTGCCTGGGATCAAATCTATAGCACAGTCACAGTCCCTATGAGGAGGCAGTGCACTGGACTCAGACTCACTGAAGACATCCTGATAATCAGACAAATACTCCGGAACTTCCGAAGGCGTAGAAGAAGCAATAGACACAGGCAGGGAATCCTCATGAATACCACGACAGCCCCAACTTGAGACTGACATAGCCTTCCAGTCCAGGACTGGATTATGGGTCTGTAACCATGGCAGCCCTAAAACAACCAAATCATGCATTTTATGTAAAACCAGGAAACGTATCACCTCGCGGTGTTCAGGAGTCATGCACATGGTAACCTGAGTCCAATACTGCGGTTTATTTGCTGCCAATGGTGTAGCATCAATACCCCTAAGAGGAATAGGATTTTCTAATGGTTCAAGAGTAAATCCACAGCGCTTAGCAAATGAGAGATCCATGAGACTCAGGGCAGCACCTGAATCTACAAACGCCATGACAGGATAAGATGACAGTGAGCAAATCAAAGTTACAGACAGAATAAATTTAGGTTGCAAATTACCAACGGTGACAGGACTAACAACCTTAGCTATACGTTTAGAGCATGCTGAGATAACATGTGTAGAATCACCACAGTAGTAGCACAAGCCATTCCGGCGTCTATGAATTTTCCGCTCATTTCTAGTCAGGATTCTATCACATTGCATTAAATCAGGTGTCTGTTCAGACAACACCATGAGGGAATTTGCGGTTTTTCTATCACATTGCACCGAATTAGGTGTCTGTTCAGACAACACCATGAGGGAATTTGCGGTTTTGCGCTCCCGCAACCGCCGGTCAATTTGAATAGCCAGTGCCATAGTATCATTCAGACCTGTGGGAATGGGAAAACCCACCATAACATTCTTAATGGCTTCAGAAAGGCCATTTCTAAAATTAGCGGCCAGTGCACACTCGTTCCAATGTGTCAGCACGGACCATTTCCGAAATTTTTGGCAATACACTTCAGCCTCGTCCTGCCCCTGAGACATAGACAGCAAGGCCTTTTCTGCCTGAATCTCAAGATTGGGTTCCTCATAAAGTAAACCGAGCGCCAGAAAAAACGCATCAAGATCAGCCAATGCCGGATCTCCTGGCGCCAGCGAAAAAGCCCAATCCTGAGGGTCGCCCCGTAAGAACGAAATAACAATTTTTACTTGCTGAGCAGAATCTCCTGATGAACAGGGTCTCAGGGACAAAAACAATTTACAATTATTCACGAAATTCCTAAACTTAAACCTGTCTCCGGAAAACAGTTCAGGAATCGGTATTTTAGGTTCTGACCTAGGATTTCTGATAACATAGTCTTGTATGCCCTGCACACGAGTAGCCAGCTGGTCCACACTTGTAATCAAGGTCTGGACATTCATGTCTGCAGCAAGCATAGCCACTCTGAGGTAAAGGGGAAGGAGAAAAAAAAAACTCAGAATCTTCTTTCTTATAATCCCTCTTCTGCAATGCATTAAACATTTAATACTGGCCTGGCAAACTGTTATGACCCCAATGGCGAGGGTCTCAGAGGAACGTGGAAGTCTGCAGAATACAAAAATCCAGCTCATAGGGCAGTGGTAACTGGGTTGACCATATATCTACTCCTAACGCCAACACTAGAAGTAGCCGGGGATCATTCCTACGTTGATTCTAGATGACACGCGCCAGCCGGAGAATCTAGCTACCCCTAGTAGAGGAAAACAAAGACCTTTCTTGCCTCCAGAGAAGGGGACCCCAAAGCTGGATAGAAGCCCCCCACAAATAATGACGGTGAGGTAAGAGGAAATGACAAACACAGAAATGAACCAGGTTTAGCACAGAGAGGCCCGCTTACTGATAGCAGAATAAAGAAAGGTAACTTATATGGTCAACAAAAACCCTATCAAAATCCACACTGGAAATTCAAGAACCCCCGAACCGTCTAACGGTCCGGGGGGAGAACACCAGCCCCCCTAGAGCTTCCAGCAAAGGTCAGGATATAGATTAGGAACAAGCTGGACAAAAATACAAAACCAAAACAAAAAGCAAAAAGCAAATGGCAGACTTAGCTGATATAACTGGAACCAGGATCAGTAGACAAGAGCACAGCAGACTAGCTCTGATAACTACGTTGCCAGGCATTGAACTGAAGGTCCAGGGAGCTTATATAGCAACACCCCTAACTAACGACCCAGGTGCGGATAAAAGGAATGACAGAAAAACCAGAGTCAAAAAACTAGAACCACTAGAGGGAGCAAAAAGCAAATTCACAACAGGCTACATGCAGGGGCTGCATTATACTAAATGAGGGGGCTGCATTATATTCTCTGGGGGGGTTACATTATACTCAGGGGACTACAATATATTCTGTGGGGTGGCTGCATTATACTATATGTGGGCTGCTTTATACTGTGTCGAAGACTATGGGGAATTCATTATACTGTATGAAGAATTATGGGGTACATTATACTATGAAGTGAATTGTACTACATGGATGACTATTGTGGTTCATTATGCTATATGGAGCACTATGAGGAGCATATAATACTATATGGAGTACTGAGCAATGTATTTTAATATGTGGAGGACTATGAGGAGTGTATTATACTATACGGAGGACTGAGGAGTGTATTATACTATATTGAGGACTGAGGAGTGTATTATACTATGTGGAGGACTGTGGTGAACATTATAATATATGGAGGACTATGGGGTGTACGATACTAAAACAAAATACTGCCTATTCTTCAAGTTGTATGCATACAGGTGCTGCTCACAAAATTAGAATATCATCAAAGCTAATTTATTTCAGTTCCTCAATATAAAAAATGAAACTCCATATTATATCGTCATTATAAACATAGTGATCTATTTTAAGTGTTTATTTCTGTTAATGTAGATGATTATGGCTTACAGCCAATGAAAACCCAAAAGTATTCTAGAATGTTAATTTGCCTCTAATATTACAGGTACTGATACCCTGAGACCTGTCGACCTTAGATCACCAGAGTTAGCCATCTGCTAAAGCACAGGATCTACATGTCATCTACTTCAAGAGTGACATAGTGCAGAAACGCAACTATCAGGACTTATTTTCCAGAACACACACATGGACTAGTCAGTGACTAAGTGACCAATCATTACTATATATTAGGTCGGACTCAGAGTTCCACTTGCGAGAGCCTTGTATCACTTCACCCTGCACAGCCACCCGTTCTTTGGACAGGAGTGTGCAGCTACACAGAAATAAGAAGTAAGAATGTAAGAAGTGAAATCTGGCATTGTACTATACATATATTTCTCTGCTGTATCTGTGCATCATGAATCGTGGTATGTGTTAAAGGGGGGGGGCTCACTGAGACTCTTTTGCCCGGGGCCCTCCAAAACTTCACTTCAGTATTTTGTCCATTGGAGGAGTTACGGTCCTGAGGATCGATCTTGGGTCCTGGCACGATATGTCCATGCTGATCGATTGGTCCAGGCATTTCACGCTAGTTATCCTGCGGGTCCAGTGGCCCCCCTTGAGAGGAGAGTACTGTCATGATCCGTTCCACAGTTTAATCCTGTCTGCCCTTTTTCCGGGTGGATCATGTCAAGGTTTAACTTTGCTCTGCCTCATTCTGGATTCAGGTTTGCTATTTAGTTCCCATGAATCCTGCTGGCAGTTTTAGCTATAGTTCTGCGTGTGAACCTGACTTGGCTTGTATTCGGACTCACATCTGCTTTCTGAATTTGTCTTATCCGATTCTGACCGCTGCTGAACCTCCTGGCTTGTTTCTGACGTTTACTGCTTATCCCTTTTTGTACTTCTGCCTTCGATTGTATTTTGACTCGGCTTCTCTGACCACTCTCTTGCCACTTGGTGGCGTCTGTGCTGCTGATCTGTGGTGCTTCTCTGTGTACACAGTCTCACTTCCCTCTCAAGCTCTGTCTGGTGGAGGTTGCATTATACTGCACTGCAGCAGCCTGATAGATAGTTAGGTTAATGTGTTGAGGTGGTAGGTCAGTCTGAAGAAATGCGTTTTTACTGCACGCTTAAAAATGTGAGTATTAGGGATTAATCGAATTAACCTGGGTAATGAATTCCAATAAATTGGCGCAGCATGTGAAAAGTCTTGGAGACGGGAGTGGGAAGTTATGATTATTAAGGATGTTAACCTCAAGTCATTAGCAGAATGGAGGGAGCGGGTAGGGTGGTAGGCTGAGACGAGGGAGGAGATGTAGGGTGGTGCTGAGCCATCGAGTGCTTTGTGGGTGAGGGTAATAAGTTTATACGTAATTCTGGAGTAGACGGGTAACCAGTGTAATGACTGGCACAAGGTAGAGGCATCGGTGTAACGGTTGTTGAGGAATATGATCCTGGCTGCAGCATTCAAGACAGATTGGAGAGGGGAGAGTTTGTTAAGAGGGAGACCGATTAGTAGAGAGTTTCCATAGTCCAGATGAGAATGGATAAGTGAAACAGAAAGAGTTTTTGCAGAGTTGAAAGTAAGAAAGGGTCGAATTCTAGAAATGTTTTTGAGGTGCAGATAACAAGAGCTAGCCAGTAACCGAATGTGGGGGGTGAATGAAAGCTCTGAATCAAGTTTGACCCCAAGACAGAGGGCATGTTGCTGGGGAGTAATGGTAGAACCACACACGGAAATGGCAATGTCGTGCAGAGGTAAGTTAGCAGAGGGAGGAAACACAAGTAGTTCAGTTTCTGACAGGTTCAGTTTCAGAAAGGCAGGCATGATGTCAGCAGAGGAGGTATATAATTGGGTGTCATCAGCATAGAGATGGTACTGGAATTCAAATCTACTGATTGTTTGTCCAATAGGGTCAGTGTACAAAGAGAAGAAGAGTGGGCCTAGTACTGATCCTTGAGGAGCCCCAATAGTAAGGGGAAGATGAAAGTTGGAGAAGCCAGCAAAAGATACATTGAAGGAGCAGTCAGAGAGGTAGGAGGAGAACCAGGAGAGAATGGTGTCCTTGAGGCCAATGGAGTTGAGCTGGTGATCCACAGTGTTGAATGCTGCAGAAAGATCTAAGAGAATTAGCATGGAATAGTGACCATTAGATTCAGCTGTTAGTAGATCATTAGAAACTTTAGTGAGGGCAGTTTAAGTAGAGTCTAAAGAGCAGAAACCAGATTGAAGAGGGTCGAGAAAAGTTATCTGAGAGATAGCGGATAAGACGGGAGTGGACAAGGCATTCGAGGAGTTTAGAGATGAAGGGAAGATTGGAGACAGGTGTATAGTTAGTGGCACAGTTTTGGTCGAGGGATTAAAGAGGTTTCCCACTACCCAGACAATTTCTATTTAAAAAAGTACTCCTTTCTAGTAAGATAAAAAAATATTCTATATTCACCATATTCCAGAGTTGTTGGTACCAGATCTCTCGGGGCTCGAGTTACATGATTATACCACGTAAACCCTGCAGCCAGACAGGGTCGGCTATTAGGCTCTCTCCACTTCTATTTGCTTAAGTGTGAACTTTAAACACCAGAAGAAGTGAGCGATCAGCAACCATTAGTAGTCACTAGTGTTGAGCGATACCTTCTGACACTCAAAGGTATCGGTATCGGATGGTATCGGCCGATATCAAAAAAATATCGGATATCGCCGATACCAATACCCGATACCAATGCAAGTCAATGGGACACAAGTATCGGAAGGTATCCTGGATGGTTCCCAGGGTCTGAAGGAGAGGAAACTCTCCTTCAGGCCCTGGGATCCATATTCATGTAAGAAATAAAGAATTGAAATAAAAAATATGGATATACTCACCCCTCCGGCGGCCCCTGGACCTTATCGATGTAACCGGCACCCTCCGTTCCTAAGAATGAGGAGTGAAGGACCTTCGATGACGTCGCGGCTTGTGATTGGTCGCGTGACTGCTCATGTGACCGCTCACGCGATCAATCACAAGCCGCGACATCATCGCAGGTCCTAAACACACTGCATTCTTAGGAACGGAGGCTGCCGGTTACATCGGTAAGGTCCAGGGGCCGCCGGACGGGTGAGTATATCCATATTTTTTATTTTTATTTTTTTATTTTTTACATGAATATGTATCCCAGGGCCTGAAGGAGAGTCTCCTCTCCTCCAGACCCTGGGAACCACACACTGGGAACTTCCGATTCCGATTTTCGATATCACAAAAATATCGGAACTCGGTATCGGAATTCCGATACCGCAAATATCGGCCGATACCCGATACTTGCGGTATCGGAATGCTCAACACTAGTAGTCACTGATTGGATGCAGGGCTTATGTAGCAAAATAATCTCATTCAAACCCTGGAACACCAGGTGATGACATCACTGTATAGAAACCAGTATGGATTGGGATGATATGGTGCTTTTATTTTACAAGTGGCACTACTCTATTTAAGGAAGTAGCTTCACCAGCAAAATCCACTAAACCTTGAACCAGCAACTCAGCTGCAGAAGATAGAAAAGCAGGGCTTAAAGTAAAAAAAAACTAAACCTAATTAATAAAATAGCTTTTGAACAGCTGTTCTGTTTTTCAGTCTGTCAATGAACTATCCTGGACTGTTCCGCTGTAATAAGTCTGGAATTCAGTTCTGTGTGAAACAACCGGTGACTCTGGAATATGAGGTAGATTCCTGGAGTAACTACACAGAGATCCTGCGGAATCTGCTTACAAGATATGAGATCTTTGGTCCTATCTGCAACATAAAATCCAATGTCAAAGCTAATGTAGTTTCTGAAGTCTTCCTCCCGCATTGCTTATTTCTAGGAGGTAATAAAGAACTTTAGATTGAAAAACTTGTAGACTTGACATATGATAATTATGAATCATTGTCATTAATTCAGATGTATGATGGAGCCTAGGGACAGACATACCGCATATGTAGCTGCACGGGAGCCAGGAAGTGGAGCGGGGCCCCTGCAGGGCAGCTAACATTGATGACAATCTGGCCTGTTTATGCAGCCCCGAGGGGCCCCTGGTCAGATTTCCCTCATGTGCCGTGGGCAGGGAGCGATCCCTTCAACTCCGCTGCCTACAGGAGAAAATGGCAGCAGAGCAGAGCTGCATGGATCCTTCTTTTGCTTCTTGCCCACGCTTCCAATTTAACACAGCAGCGCGGCTGGATGACGTCTCCATACTGCATGCGGCTGTTTCATACAAAGAGCTGCCATGACGAAGATGCTGTGACTTGCAGCTGAGGGGGAATATGCAGCTGCGGTGAATGTGTGGAGAGGTGAGTGGTGTGTGTGTGGGGAGAGGTGACTGTTGCTGTGTTTGTGTAGGTGGTGAAAAGGACGATGATGATGGTGGAGAAAGGCCAATGATGGGAGTGGTGGGGGAGAAAACAATAATAGAGGTGATGATGTGGACAATGATGGGGTGGAGGGGGAGAACAATGATGGAGGTGATGGAGAGGGTAATGATAGAGTTGATGGAGAGGGCAATGATGGAGGTGGTGGAGAGTGCAATGATAGGGTGGAGAAGGCATTGATGGAGAGAGCAATTATGGAGGTGGTGGAGAGGGCAATGATGACGGTGGTGGAGAAAGCATTGATGGAGAGGATAAAGATGAGATGCGGAGGAGGTGGAAAATGAAGGATGTGGGGAATTGGGATGGGTGGAAGGGGGACTTATAATGGGCTTATGGACAGGATAAGGTGAAGAAAGACATTAGATATGGATGTAAAATTAATTGGGTGGTGGAGGAGGGTGCTAAGCCCCTGATAACATCCTTCCCCTTCTTACAATTCATTGTGATGCTATCGGAGGCTTAACATTTATTGGGGAGAGGAGGTGAAAAGGTGCATCGTACCCTTTAAACCAATACAAATGAATTCACTGGGAAATGTCATTGTAACATTTAACACCCCTAGCTGGCCATGTGACGTGTGACACATAAACAGACCCATCTTGTTTCATTTACAAAGGAGAGAGGCTTAAAGTCACTGAGCCGATTTTTACTGGTGCATCAGGCGGCAGTAATCTTCTTAAATTTGGAAAAATTTCAAAATTTCTGCTTTTTTCTGTCAATATGGGGAATAGAGTGTAGGGGTGTGAATATTTTCCGCATCCACTGTAAATATGGAAACCCACTGTATATAGCATTCTAGAATGCTATGTAAGGGCATACAGGTGCTGGCCATACGTTATATGTGAAAAGCCTAGTCACAGTTTCCCTTTAACTGTTCTGAGGGGCCTAAAAGGAAGTGGAATGAGAAAGATGCTGACTCCAGCTGATCGTGTCGCTGTCAGAGGATTTTTTTCCTGAACCTCACAGATTGAACCACAGATAGTTTGAATGTACAATGAAGTTCTTAAAATCAGATGTCCAATCTGCTAATCTGTAATGAGCATGATTTTACTACAGTAAAATCAGTGCTATAGGGTTTAAAGAGCTTTACGCTGCAAAGCTTCTGGGAGGACTGGTTCCCTTGCATTTTTGATAGCCAGCTAGGCAAAACTCACAACTGGAGGCTGCAACCCTCAGCTATCAGCTTCAGCAAGGTTTGTTATCAAGAATAGAATAAATAATTAAAAAAAATGGCATCGGGTCCCCCCACTTTTGACAACCAGCCTTGCTAAAGCTCACAGCTGGGGGCTGGTATTCTCAGGCTGGTAAGGGGCAATGGGTTTTAACCCCCTGTTAGGGTCAGCAGAACACACTAAATAAGATATAATAATAATAATAAAGTGTGTTCGCGACCCGGGGTCCACAGTGCAGAGATGGTAAACTGCAGCTAAGAGGACAATGGCGAAACAAGCAGCGAGCGTAACTGACTCGCACTGAGTTAAACATAACTCAGTGGAGAAGCACGAAGCTGTGCTAATTACATACAGCAACAGGAAAGAAACTCTGCAGCAAAGCTGTGTTAATAGGCACACAGCCACAGGGAGATAATTGCGCTAAATGCGAACCCTGTTAACTACACAGGTGTTTGCTACCTCACTGAGGCAAGGGAACCGGTAGTGGACTCAAACACAGAGCATGCACACACAGATCTCCTCTCCGGAGGAGCTGGAATTCTAAAGACTCTAGAACTGCCCTGTGCACATGCAAACAAGTTCACACTACTGTTAGGTTCCACACTCTCACAGAACATAAATGATCTTAACGCACTGACGGGAGTGCCAAAGATTATTTTATAGTTTTTGTCAATCAGAGAGGACTTTGAACACACAGCCCAATCCGAAGCCGGACCAGGACCTGAGCATGTGATGGCCGACCACCAATGAGAAGTCGCCTCACGAGCATGCTCAGTAGAGAAAATCCTGGACTTAGTCCCAGGAGGGATCGCTCGCTGCTGTCTATTATTAGTTACCGTAGCTCAACCTGGAGAGGCAGCGGTAACCATGCGCGCAGACTAAGTCTGAGCAAGACAACGAGACCGACGTCTTTGCTGAGCAGCATCCACTGCGATTGGGACTGAATGGGAGGCTGCAGAGGAAAATAGGGCTTGGGATCTATCCTGTGCATAGGAAGAATCCCAGTGCCTAACATTACCCCCCTCCTAGCACCCACCCGGTGAGCTTCGCCATGCTCGAAGGCCGTAATAAGCTGAGGGGCATGAATGTGCTCAACTGGCTCCCAGGTCCTCTCCTCTGGCCCATGACCCACCAAAAATATCTTTTATCACGTACCACCTTGGAACCGGCAATTGTGTTCATCTCAAAATCGTCCGAGGACATACCCGACGTCTCGGCAGATGACTCAGAAAACCGAGACATATGAACAGGTTTCAATAGGGAGATGTGAAACGTGACAGTGATATTCAGGCGCGGCTGAAGGGACAAGCATTATTCTACAGGATTAACCTGTTCAAGGACTTTAAAGGGACCCAGATAGCGGGGAGCAAACTTAGTGGACTCTATGTGCTACTTGATATTAATGTGCAAATGCCACAAAGTATCTCACCTACAATATGCAAAACAGCACAAAGACAAGCCTCAAAACTTCTTGAACAAGGTAAATTGAAGTGATGAGACTAAAATTGAACTTTTTGGCCACAACCTTAAACGTTACATTTGGAGAGAGGTCAACAAGGCCTATGATGAAAGGAACACAATTCCTACTGTAAAGCTTGGAGGTGGATCACTGATGATTTGGGATGTGTAAGCTACAAAGGCACAGGAAACTTGGTCAAAGTTGAAGGAAAGATGAATGCAGCATGTTATCAGCAAACACTGGAAGCAAGTTTCAACTCATCAGCCCAGAAGCTGCACAGGGGATGTACTTGGAAGTTCTAAAATGACAACGATCCAAAACACAAGGGCAAGTCGACCTGTCATTGGCTACACCAGAACAAAGTGATGTTCTGGATTGGCCATCTCAGCCTCCTGACCTCAATATCATTGAGCCACTCTGGGGAGGTCTCAAGTGCGCAGTTTATGCTAGACAGCCTAGGAATTTACAAGAGCTGGAGGCTTTTAGCCAAGAAGAGTGGGCAGCTTTACCATCTGAGAAAATAAAGAACCTCATCCACAACTACCACAAAAGACTACAAGCTGTCATTCATGTTAGAGGGGGCAATACATTCTATTAAGAAATGGGGTATGTGAACTTTAGATCAGGGTCATTTGGATGTTTTGGGTTGTCATTAGTGTTGAGCGATACCGTCCGATACTTGAAAGTATCGGTATCGGAAAGTATCGGCCGATACCGGCAAAGTATCGGATCCAATCCGATACCGATACCCGATACCAATACAAGTCAATGGGACTCAAGTATCGGACGGTATTCCTGATGGTTCCCAGGGTCTGAAGGAGAGGAAACTCTCCTTCAGGCCCTGGGAACCATATTAATGTGTAAAATAAAGAATTAAAATAAAAAATATCGCTATACTCACCTGTCCGACGCAGCCGGGACCTCAGCGAGGGAACCGGCAGCGTTGTTTGTTTAAAATTCGCGCTTTTACCTGGTTACGTGAAGTCCCGGCTTGTGATTGGTCAGGGCGGCCATGTTGCCGGGACGCGGACCAATCACAGCAAGCCGTGACGAAATTACGTCACGGCTTGCTGTGATTGGTCCGCGTCCCGGCAACATGGCCGCCATTAACCAATCACAAGCCGTGACGTCACTGGAGGCTGGACATGCGCGTATTTTGAAAAGCGCGCGTGTCCAGCCTCCAGTGACGTCCCGGCTTGTGATTGGTTAATGGCGGCCATGTTGCCGGGACGTCACTGGAGGCTGGACACGCGCGCTTTTCAAAATACGCGCATGTCCAGCCTCCCGTGACGTCCCGGCTTGTGATTGGTTAATGGCGGCCATGTTGCCGGGACGTCACTGGAGGCTGGACACGCGCGCTTTTCAAAATACGCGCATGTCCAGCCTCCCGTGACGTCCCGGCTTGTGATTGGTTAATGGCGGCCATGTTGCCGGGACGTCACTGGAGGCTGGACACGCGCGCTTTTCAAAATACGCGCATGTCCAGCCTCCCGTGACGTCCCGGCTTGTGATTGGTTAATGGCGGTCATGTTGCCGGGACGTCACTGGAGGCTGGACACGCGCGCTTTTCAAAATACGCGCATGTCCAGCCTCCCGTGACGTCACGGCTTGTGATTGGTTAATGGCGGCCATGTTGCCGGGACGCGGACCAATCACAGCAAGCCGTGACGTAATTTCGTCACGGCTTGCTGTGATTGGTCCGCGTCCCGGCAACATGGCCGCCCTGACCAATCACAAGCCGGGACTTCACGTAACCAAGTAAAAGCGCAAAATTTAAACAAACAACGCTGCCGGTTCCCTCGCTGAGGTCCCGGCTGCGTTGGACAGGTGAGTATAGCGATATTTTTTATTTTAATTCTCTTTTTTACACATTATTACATTAATGTTGTTGCGATACCCGATACCCGATACCACAAAAGTATCGGATCTCGGTATCGGAAATTCCGATACAGCAAATATCGGCCGATACCCGATACTTGCAGTATCGGAATGCTCAACACTAGTTGTCATTATGATTTAAAAAGAGAAAACACAGTAGTCTGACAATAAATGGCTTCAGCCAACCACTAACCATGAGTGGAGAAAAAGTTTTGGTGTTATCACTCATATTCTCTGAAAAAAGGCCAAAGAAAGTAAATATTCTGCCTGTGTTTGTAAACTTTTGAGCACAACTGTATGTACATATATGTAAGAGAATTGTAAAGATAGGCCTAATACATATTCTGTAAAAATTATGAAGGAGGGCATAACACACACCCTAGAAAAATGAAGATCAAGGGACTCTTGTTTACTCTCTAAAAATGATGTGAGGGCCACCTTTTGAGCCTCTAACATTTATGAGCAAGGGCTGGATGATCACCCCTTAAAAATTATAAGCAAGAGATGTTTATTTACCCTCTAAAAATTATGAGTGCTGGCCACTTGATGTCCCTCCAAATATTATGAGTGAGGGTCGCCTGATGACCCTCTAAAACTTGAAGCAAGAACCAGATGATGACTCTGTTGATATGGTGGAGGAGGAAGAGGATCAACAAGAAATATTAGAAACCTTGTTTGTTTGGGAAGGATGTGTGGGAGAACACCAGATAAAAAGGAGAAATTGAATTAGCTTTATGTTCCGTTGCTGTCATGCGGTGGGGTTGAGAAGCATCGGCCAATCCAGACCTTGTTCATTGTGATGAGAGTAAGCCTGGCAGCATTTTCAGTTTATAGGTGAATATGCACATCAGCTATTATGTCCCCAGTGGAATTAAAACCCCATTCTGACAAAATCCTAGCAGCAGAGCAGGCCAGCAGATGGACGTAAAGGAGTAGAGAGACAGTTCCTCTGGCTCATGGCCTCGACCTATGGGTGCCCCATCAGCAGCACGTCCACTTCCTCTTCCCATACCACATGCCTTGGTCATAATACATTAAGTATATAATATATGCTTGCAAACTTTCTGATATCAATAAGAAAAATAAGCAAGTGAACCTTTAGTTAGAGGAGGATCTGCTTCTAATTCATCCCTTGCATCCAATGTAATGGCTTTTTTTGATGGTTGGGATTTGAGGTTCTTTGTGGGGGAAAAAATAAGTGATTTTGTTGCAGTTCACCTTGGGTCTAACAATAGGGACATTGATTGATGGCAGTAATGTATTAATATCTAAGAGATTGGTTTCATCGGATAAGTGGGGCAACGCGGAAACGTGGCTGGTCACTAATCGTCACTTGAAGTGGTCCATTCCCCAAAGTATTGGGTATGAAAGGGGATTTTGGAGGTGAAGTATTGGTGGTGTCAAATACCCAAAAGGTGTTTTTAGAAGCCTGCCTTCCACAGATTACCAGGGATTTTGGAATACTATTTTTGATGTCCGACATGACAAATCCTATGGTACCAGAAGGAAGTTGCTTTCCA
This sequence comes from Ranitomeya variabilis, assembly GCF_051348905.1. Taxonomy (NCBI): domain Eukaryota; kingdom Metazoa; phylum Chordata; class Amphibia; order Anura; family Dendrobatidae; genus Ranitomeya; species Ranitomeya variabilis. The sequence continues at coordinate 22,299,814 of NC_135236.1, read as the reverse complement.
TCATTGTATTAAGACCGTTGTAATTCTGAGGAGAATTAGTATTTTAGTTTGATTCATTGTGGTCTGCATTCAATATTCTATTTCCCACTGGACCTGGGATTATAAAATTTGTATCTATACCCCTATTGTAATCTTCTGTGTGGTCACAATGAGGAATTTAATAACTCACAGCAGCACTTGCACACTGCGAGAAAAAATAAATGTACATCAATATCAATTGAATCGGGATTATCAAGATTTTGAGATTTTGAAGACTATCAGTTTTGCCATTATTGTACAAGGTGACAATTGAAAGGGAGGGTTGGTTGTGATGGTCCACTGGGGTAATACTCTCCGAGTGCTGCAACCGGAGCAGAGCATTGATCTTGCAGTTATTAGGAGGTTGTTTGGTAATCTTCAGTGTTTTTGATCAATTATTGGAGTTTACAAAACACATAGCAACATTTATGATTTCCAATTATAAGATTTCCACATTTCTAGACAAGAAAATTCACATAAAAGTCAATATTTATCATTAAAATACCTATGATTTTCCTCAAATAAAGAAAAGAAAGAAAAAAAAGAATCAAAGCCTGTGCTGTATTTAAATAAAATTTGTAATGACTTTCAATAGCAAAATTGAAAAGCTGGAAATTAAAATAGTGATATGTGGCATAAGTCTTACCTTCATACATTGTAAGTTGTGATAGTGATTGTGTAATATCATTAATGTCACCTATAAAGATAAAAAATAAATATAAATATAAAAGTAATTGATTATATAATTATTCTAAAGGTAAAATGTAAGTAATACTTTTTGACAGGTGGACTCGCCAAACTTGATCTCCAGTGTTTGTTTCAGATACATACAAACAAATATTGACATCTTTTTTCTTCAGTTGGATCTCTGTATAGTTATAACGTTCTGCTTGGAACTTCACAGTCTAAAAAATGTAAAATACCAAGATAAATAAAAAAGAAAAACAAAAAATATAGCAATAATCTAGTCCATAACAATGAAATGTCTAGGTAACAACTTCCTGCAAATTTGCAATCAAACAACATATTTTGTTATTTTTGTATTTTATACTGATTTTATTGGATAAAATGTTGTAACTAGTGTTGAGCATTCCGATACCGCAAGTATCGGGTATCGGCCGATACTTGCGGTATCGGAATTCCGATACCGGGATTCCGATACTTGGCGCGTATCGGATACCGGAATCGGAAGTTCCATGATTCAAAATTCAGAAATTCAGCCAATGAGAAAGATTCCAAGTGTGGGCACATCCTGTTTAGCATGGAGGGCATGAAACTACTGGCAAGGCTGTGATTGGCTGCTTAAATGATGTCATGATGCAGTTTAAAAGTCGCTGGCGCCATTTTGCGATCACTCTGCTGTGAATTCAGTTAGTGACAGGACGCTGTTTGCTGACTGAGGGACAGTTTAGAGATAGCGATTTGCTTCTTTGTGCTTTCCAAAGGCTAATTTAGCAACCGCTGTGTTCACCTACTAATCACCTTCCTTTTGCCTTGTAGCGCTGTTTTCACAGCGATCTGCAAGGTCTCTCTGTGTGTGTGTGTGTGAGTGCAGCCCACTCTCTAGTCTGAGTGCAGCCACATAGGCCATCCATAGCTGGTTGTATTCAGTTCAGGGAGGGTGGTTCATTGCCTCATACTGTCCTTTTTTTTTTTTTTTTTGAAGTAGTGCAGGCTGCTGCACATTTTTTCCAAAAATTCCTATTAGTGTCTTTCCACCCGTCTCCAGCTAATTTGTGGAAAAACACTACATAGGATAAAGTAGAGGAGGGTTTTTGGGCCTTGCAGCGCCGTTTACGGCTGTCTGCACGGTCTCCGTGTGACTGCAGCTCGCCCTGTAGCCTGTGAGCAGCCGTAGCTTGGTTGTCTCCAGCTCAGGGTTGTTCACTGCGTCATACCGCCAAATCAATTTTCATTTTGTTTTCAAGTAGTGTAGTCTGCTGCTAATTAATTTAAAAAAATCCTATTAGTGTCTTTCCACCCGTCTCCAGCTAATTTGTGGAAAAACACTACATAGGATAAAGTAGAGGAGGGTTTTTGGGCCTTGCAGCGCCGTTTACGGCTGTCTGCACGGTCTCCGTGTGACTGCAGCTCGCCCTGTAGCCTGTGAGCAGCCGTAGCTTGGTTGTCTCCAGCTCAGGGTTGTTCACTGCGTCATACCGCCAAATCAATTTTCATTTTGTTTTCAAGTAGTGTAGTCTGCTGCTAATTAATTTAAAAAAATCCTATTAGTGTCTTTCCACCCGTCTCCAGCTAATTTGTGGAAAAACACTACATAGGATAAAGTAGAGGAGGGTTTTTGGGCCTTGCAGCGCCGTTTACGTCTGTCTGCACGGTCTCCGTGTGACTGCAGCTCTATCCGTTGTCAGTTCAGCCCCCAAAAAATAAATAAATAATAAAGTTCACCAAACACACCAGTTACACCACTTTACATTTGTGTAGGCCACATTAGCTCATATTCAAGTCTAGTCCACACTTTAGAAAATTAGTGTGTCTTATACCTGTTAGGAGGAGTTGCTCAGGAATAAGCACACAAAGCCGTTAGTACTTTTCTGCTTATCTTTATCAGTCAACCAAGATGAAGAAGGCAGTGAGTAAGGCACGTGGGCGTGGGCGTGGGCGCGGAGCAGGGAGGGGACGTGGGGATTCTGTGCCTGCTGCGGGCACCGGTGAGTCATCAGCACCCACTTTCACAAGGGAACAGTCGTTCATGCGCAGCTTTGTCGCCGAGCGCCGTACACCGCTGCTGCGTCAAGACCAAATTGAAGCCGTTGTGGGATGGATGGCAGCTAATGCATCAACTTCCATTAGTGCCACATCCTCTCAGACACAGAGCACTGGAGAGCAGCCATCTGTCTCTTCACCACCTGCAAAATTGCCCAGGCAGACAGAGATCCCAGGACAGGAGCAGTCTCTACTTCTGTTCTCTGAATCATCTCTTGGCTTGGAAACAGGGGGCCAGCCAAGCAGCATTGGAGAAATGGAAGAAGAGGCAGGGTGCAGTGATGCCCAACCGCTTTTTCTGTCTTCCTCTGAAGAGGCGGGTGGGCCAGTGGCTCCGGTCACCACCTCGCAGGCCGCATCAGCTGATGATGACACTCAGGTGCCACTTACTGGTGCGTGCTCTGCTGCTGAGACTACCCAGGAGGAGCAGTTGGGGGCAGAGGGTAGTGTAGATGATGAGGTCCTTGACCCATCTTGGCGTCAGGGACAGGAAGGTGGTGGGAGCAGCTCTGAGGAAGAGATTCCCCGTACGGCCCAAAGAGGGAGAGGGAGGGGGAAGACTGCGGATCCTGCAGCCTCCGCTTTGGCACCCGTAAGGAGCATGTCTCTTCCAAAAGTCAAAAGGGGGGCTCCCAAGACTTGCAGTGCCTGGTCCTTTTTTGACACAGTTGCAGATGACATTTGCTATGTCAGATGCAAGGTGTGTCATCAAAAAATCAAAAGAGGTCAAAAAGTCGCCAACCTCAATACCTCCAACATGTGGAAACATGTGCGCAACAGGCACCCGGCGGAGTTAGACAAACACACTGAAGAGCTAGGCCAACCAACAGCGGCAGCTACCACCTCTTCAGCTCGTGTTGCCTCTTCCTCTAGCTCACACGCAGCTGGTTCGGCTTCCTCCCAGGATCGCCGTGGAAGAACCTCTGGCCCTGTTGTCCAGAGACCCGCTGTCATTCCACCCGCAGCACCACTTTCCCAGTCAACCACACACTCCCAGCCCAGTCTACAGCCATCGGTAGTACAGGCATGGGAGAAAAGGCGGCCTTTCTCGTCAAACCACCCACGAGCACAGGCTCTGACTGCAGGCATTGCCAAACTTCTGTCACTGGAAATGCTGTCATTCAGGCTGGTGGAGACTGACAGCTTCCGTGACTTGATGTCATTGGCAGTCCCACAGTACAGTGTGCCCAGCCGCTTTTACTTCAGCAGGCAAGCCGTCCCTGCCCTGCACAAGCATGTGGAGGGACACATAAAACACGCGCTACTGAACGCCGTCAGTAGCAAGGTCCACCTCACCACCGATGCGTGGACCAGTCAACATGGACAGGGGCGATACCTTTCCCTCACTGCCCATTGGGTTAATGTCGTTGAGCCGGGTACAGACCGTGCGAGTGGCGCAGGACGTGTCCTGCCCACTCCAAGGATTGCAGGAATCCATTCTGTACGCATTGACTCCTCCTCTTACACCAGTTCCTCAGAATCATCGCTGCAGGAGCCGTCACAGTCCACCTCCACATGGACCCGTGATGAACGTGTACCTGTTACGACCGACATGAGCACAGCCGTGGCCAAACGTCAACAGGCCGTCTTGAAATTAATTTTTTTGGGGAATCGTAGCCACACAGTGCAGGAGCTCTGGAATGCCATCAAGCAGGAGAGCGATGTGTGGTTTGAGCCAGCGAATCTCCAGCCAGGCATGGTAGTGTGTGATAATGGCCGAAATCTGGTGGCAGCCCTGGGCCTTGGCAACCTCACTCACATCCCATGTCTGGCACATGTGCTCAATTTGGTCGTGCAGAGTTTTTTGAGGGACTATCCGGATCTTGATGCACTGCTGCACAAGGTCCGCCTAGAGTGTGCTCACTTGCGGCGTTCCAGCACGGCAAAAGCGCGCATTGCGGCTCTGCAGCGCCGACACCGCCTGCCGGAACATCGCATCATATGTGACCTACCTACCAGGTGGAATTCCACGTTACATATGTTGGAGCGGTTGTGTGAGCAGCAGCAAGCTGTAATGGAGTACCAGCTGTATCAGGCGCAAAAAAGTCGCAGTCAGCGCCGTACAGACTTCACAACCACAGAGTGGGCCACTATGAAGGATGTCTGCCAGGTTTTGCGTCCCTTTGATTATTCCACGCGGATGGCGAGTGCAGATGATGCACTAGTCAGCATGACTGTCCCCCTTATCTGCCTGCTTGAAAAATCACTGCAAGCGCTAAGGGATGATGTTGTGGAAGAGGTGGAGGATGAGGATTCACCACTTCCATCATCTTCTGGACAGTCAGCGCCACGTGGTTCCTCACAAACGCGTAGGCAGGGGACAGTTTGTGAGGAGGATGAGGAGGAGTCAATGGAGGAGGAAGACATCCGTCCAGAGGAGGGAGTTCCCGAATTGTCCAGTACTCAGTGTGTACAGCGAGGGTGGGGTGATGACGAGCGGGCAGAGATCACGCCTCCAGCTGGGGACAGCGTTTCTTGGGCAGTTGGCAGTCTGCAGCACATGGTGGATTACATGCTGCAGTGCCTGAGAAACGACCGCCGCATCGACCACATTCTCAACATGTCTGATTATTGGGTGTTCACCCTCCTCGATCCTCGCTACCGGGACAACGTAGAAAGCCTCATCACACCGTTGAACCGGGAGCGAAAAATGCGGGAGTACCAAGACACACTGGTCAGTTCCATCATCTTCTCCATTCCAACTGAGAGAAGTGCTGCTACTGCATTCCAAAGCAGCTCAGTGCGTCCAGGCAGTGGTGGAGGCTCTGCACAAAGAGGGAGCAGAAGCAGTGCCTCTGCCCAAGGCAAGACCAGTATGGCCCAACTGTGGCACAGTTTTGTGTGCCCCCCACAAAAGTCTACACCATCACAGACGGCTCCAGTCAGCAGGAGGCAACGGTTCCGTCAGATGGTGACAGACTACATGTCTTGCCCTCTTGCTGTACTCCCAGACGGCTCTTCCCCTTTCAAGTTTTGGGTCTCAAAGCTGGATACATGGCCAGAGCTAAGCCAGTATGCATTGGAGGTGCTGTCTTGCCCTGCGGCCAGTGTATTATCGGAACGTGTCTTTAGTGCTGCAGGTGGTGTACTAACTGACCGTCGCATGCGACTATCCTCCGATAACGTTGACCGGCTTACTTTCCTGAAAATGAACAAGGCCTGGATCTCGCAGGAATTTGCCACTCCTCCTCCTGATTAAATAATTAGGTCACTGTATACGTTATCCAGGTCTCCTGTTGTGTTCATCTTTCTACCACCTGAACTTAAATTCCTGGGCTCCAACACCGCCAGTTGAGGCTCAGACGTGCCGTCTGCACAGTCAAAACATACGACCCAGTGTTCTTGGGTTTCAGTAACGTCAGCTGATCCCCAGCTGTGTAGCCGGCAATGTGTCATGCGACCGCCACGCTGACACAACAACTGAAATGTAAGGGAATCTGTCCCCCCCCCCCCAAGGCGTTTGTTACTGAAAGAGCCACCTTGTGCAGCAGTAATGCTGCACAAGGAAAAAGGTAGCTATTTTGGTTTTGCTCCTTGCACACGCAAAACTTAACACTTATAAAATGTGTCCACTGATACCGTAAAACCGTCCCGGAGGTGGGACTTTCCTTCATAATATGACGCAGCACAGCCGTCATTCCTACCCCCCCGGCGCCGCGCCCCGGCTCCTCAGCGTTGTTTGATTCCGTCCCGGAGCCTGCGCTGTTATGTTATCCCGTGGCCAGGCACACTTAGCGCTGCCCGTCTTCTGGCATCATTTGGTGTCAGGCTGGCTGCGCCTGTGCGGCCACGCTGGCCGAGAGCCCGCCTCGCAGTGTCTTCTGATTTAATCCCACTGGGGGCCTGGGATCTATGGACATGCGCAGTGCATATCTGAACCTCCACCTCTCACTCATCTCCCTATGGCTTCTTCAGACTGTTCGGTGTCAGCTGGTCCCTAATAGCATGCCACGGCCGTGACACCGCACAGTCTGGAAAAGAAGCCGTAGGGAGGGGAGTGAGAGGCGAGGATATGCACTGCGCATGGCCATGGATCCCAGGCCCCCAGTGGGATTACATCAGAAGACACTGCGAGGCGGGCTCTCGGCCAGCGCGGCCGCACAGGCGCAGCCAGCCTGACACCAAATGATGTCAGAAGATGGGCAGCGCTAAGTGTGCCTGGCCACGGGATAACATAACAGCGCAGGCTCCGGGACAGAATCAAACAACGCTGAGGAGCCGGGGCACAGCGGCGGGGGGGGTAGTAATGATGGCTGTGCTGCGTCATATTACGAAGGAAAGTCCCACCTCCGGGACGGTTTCACGGCTTCAGGGGACACATTTTATAAGTGTTTAGTTCTGTGTTTGCAAGGAGCATGATGAAAAGAGCCACCTTTTCCTTTTGCATCTTTTGTGCTGCACAAGCTGGCTCTTTCAGCTACAAACGCCTTGGGGGGGGGGTTAAAGGTTCCCTTTCGACTTTCTCAGGCTTCGGCCTACATTGTGTTCCTCTGCTTTTCCACCTGCCCCTGGGCTCCAACACCGCCAGTTGCCGTCCAGAAGTGCTGTACGCACAGTCAACAGTCCCTCCTCTGTTATTGGGGTTCAGTAACGTCAGCTGTTCCCCTGCTGTGTGTGTGGCAATCCCTCCTACCTCCTCCAACCTCCTCCAACCTCCTCCTCCTCCACCTGTCCCTGGGCTCCAACACCGCCAGTTGCCGTCCAGAAGTGCTGTACGCACAGTCAACAGTCCCTCCTCTGTTATTGGGGTTCAGTAACGTCAGCTGTTCCCCTGCTGTGTGTGTGGCAATCCCTCCTACCTCCTCCAACCTCCTCCAACCTCCTCCTCCTCCACCTGTCCCTGGGCTCCAACACCGCCAGTTGCCGTCCAGAAGTGCTGTACGCACAGTCAACAGTCCCTCCTCTGTTATTGGGGTTCAGTAACGTCAGCTGTTCCCCTGCTGTGTGTGTGGCAATCCCTCCTACCTCCTCCAACCTCCTCCAACCTCCTCCTCCTCCACCTGTCCCTGGGCTCCAACACCGCCAGTTGCCGTCCAGAAGTGCTGTACGCACAGTCAACAGTCCCTCCTCTGTTATTGGGGTTCAGTAACGTCAGCTGTTCCCCTGCTGTGTGTGTGGCAATCCCTCCTACCTCTTCCAACCTCCTCCAACCTCCTCCTCCTCCACCTGTCCCTGGGCTCCAACACCGCCAGTTGCCGTCCAGAAGTGCTGTACGCACAGTCAACAGTCCCTCCTCTGTTATTGGGGTTCAGTAACGTCAGCTGTTCCCCTGCTGTGTGTGTGGCAATCCCTCCTACCTCCTCCAACCTCCTCCAACCTCCTCCTCCTCCACCTGTCCCTGGGCTCCAACACCGCCAGTTGCCGTCCAGAAGTGCTGTACGCACAGTCAACAGTCCCTCCTCTGTTATTGGGGTTCAGTAACGTCAGCTGTTCCCCTGCTGTGTGTGTGGCAATCCCTCCTACCTCCTCCAACCTCCTCCAACCTCCTCCTCCTCCACCTGTCCCTGGGCTCCAACACCGCCAGTTGCCGTCCAGAAGTGCTGTACGCACAGTCAACAGTCCCTCCTCTGTTATTGGGGTTCAGTAACGTCAGCTGTTCCCCTGCTGTGTGTGTGGCAATCCCTCCTACCTCCTCCAACCTCCTCCAACCTCCTCCTCCTCCACCTGTCCCTGGGCTCCAACACCACCAGTTGCCGTCCAGAAGTGCTGTACGCACAGTCAACAGTCCCTCCTCTGTTATTGGGGTTCAGTAACGTCAGCTGTTCCCCTGCTGTGTGTGTGGCAATCCCTCCTACCTCCTCCAACCTCCTCCTCCTCCACCTGTCCCTGGGCTCCAACACCGCCAGTTGCCGTCCAGAAGTGCTGTACGCACAGTCAACAGTCCCTCCTCTGTTATTGGGGTTCAGTAACGTCAGCTGTTCCCCTGCTGTGTGTGTGGCAATCCCTCCTACCTCCTCCAACCTCCTCCTCCTCCACCTGTCCCTGGGCTCCAACACCGCCAGTTGCCGTCCAGAAGTGCTGTACGCACAGTCAACAGTCCCTCCTCTGTTATTGGGGTTCAGTAACGTCAGCTGTTCCCCTGCTGTGTGTGTGGCAATCCCTCCTACCTCCTCCAACCTCCTCCAACCTCCTCCTCCTCCACCTGTCCCTGGGCTCCAACACCGCCAGTTGCCGTCCAGAAGTGCTGTACGCACAGTCAACAGTCCCTCCTCTGTTATTGGGGTTCAGTAACGTCAGCTGTTCCCCTGCTGTGTGTGTGGCAATCCCTCCTACCTCCTCCAACCTCCTCCAACCTCCTCCTCCTCCACCTGTCCCTGGGCTCCAACACCGCCAGTTGCCGTCCAGAAGTGCTGTACGCACAGTCAACAGTCCCTCCTCTGTTATTGGGGTTCAGTAACGTCAGCTGTTCCCCTGCTGTGTGTGTGGCAATCCCTCCTACCTCCTCCAACCTCCTCCAACCTCCTCCTCCTCCACCTGTCCCTGGGCTCCAACACCGCCAGTTGCCGTCCAGAAGTGCTGTACGCACAGTCAACAGTCCCTCCTCTGTTATTGGGGTTCAGTAACGTCAGCTGTTCCCCTGCTGTGTGTGTGGCAATCCCTCCTACCTCCTCCAACCTCCTCCAACCTCCTCCTCCTCCACCTGTCCCTGGGCTCCAACACCGCCAGTTGCCGTCCAGAAGTGCTGTACGCACAGTCAACAGTCCCTCCTCTGTTATTGGGGTTCAGTAACGTCAGCTGTTCCCCTGCTGTGTGTGTGGCAATCCCTCCTACCTCCTCCAACCTCCTCCAACCTCCTCCCCCTCCACCTGTCCCTGGGCTCCAACACCGCTAGTTGCCGTCCAGAAGTGCTGTACGCACAGAGCCAAACACCTCGCCAATGTGTTAGTGAGGTTCAGCACCGCCAGCTGTTCCCCTGCTGTGTATACGGCAACGTGTACTGCGACCGCCACGCAGACACAACAAGTTAAATGTAAGGGAACCTGACCCCCCCCCCCCCCAGGCGTTTGTTACTGAAGGAGCCACCTTGTGCAGCAGTAATGATGCAAAGGGAAAAAGTGCCTCTTTTCGTGATGCTCCTTGCACATGCTGAACCTAACACTTATGAAATGTGTCCCCACACAGCGTTAAACCGTCCGGTAGGTGGAACTTTCCTTTGTCGTGTGACGCAGCACAGCCATCATTTTTACCCCCTTGGCGCCGTGCGCCCCCTCCTCAGCGTTGTTTGAATCTGTCCCGGAGCCTGCGCTGTTAGGTTAGCCCTTGGCCATGCACACATGTTGCGCTGCCCGTCTTCTGACCTCATTTGGTGTCAGGCTGGCTGCGCCTGTGCGGGTGCGCTGGCCGAGATCCCGCCTCGCAGTGTCGTCTAATGTAATCCCACCGCGGGCCTGTGATCCGTGCCCGTGCGCAGTGCATATCCTCTCCTCTCACTCCCCTCCCTACGGCTTCTTCAGACTGTGCGATGTCAGCTGGTCCCTAATAGCATGCCACGGCCGTGACACCGCACAGTCTGAAAAAGCCGTAGGGAGGGGAGTGAGAGGAGAGGATATGCACTGCGCACGGGCACGGATCACAGGCCCGCGGTGGGATTACATTAGACGACACTGCGAGGCGGGATCTCGGCCAGCGCACCCGCACAGGCGCAGCCAGCCTGACACCAAATGAGGTCAGAAGACGGGCAGCGCAACATGTGTGCATGGCCAAGGGCTAACCTAACAGCGCAGGCTCCGGGACAGATTCAAACAACGCTGAGGAGGCGGCGCACGGCGCCAAGGGGGTAAAAATGATGGCTGTGCTGCGTCACACGACAAAGGAAAGTTCCACCTACCGGACGGTTTAACGCTGTGAGGAGACACATTTCATAAATGTTAGGTTCCGCATGTACAAGGACCATAATTAAAAGAGCTAAGTTTACCTTTTCCAGCATTAGTGCTGTACACAATGGCTCTTTCAGCTACAAACGCCTGGGGGGGGGGGGGGTTAAAGGTTTCCTTTCAACTTGCTCGAGTGCAGGCTTCGGCCTACACTCCGCTCCCCCTGCTCCTCCTGCTGACCCTGGGCTCTAACACCGCCAGTTTTTGCCCAGATGTGCTAGCTGCACAGAGAAAAACACCAGCCAATGTGTCAGTGGGGTTCAGCACCGCCAGCTGTTCCCCTGCTGTGTAGCCGGCAACGTGTCCTGCAAAAGCCACGCAGACACAACAGACCCAAAGCTGCCGCCAGTGCAGGCTTCGGCCTACACTCCCCTCCCCCTGCTCCTCCTCCTCCTGCTCCTCCTCCTGCTGTCCCTGGGCTCTAACACACCGCCAGTTGGGGCCCAGATGTGCTAGCTGCACAGAGAAAAACACCAGCCAATGTGTCAGTGGGGTCCAGCACCGCCAGCTGTTCCCCTGCTGTGCAGCCGGCAACGTGTCCTGCAAAAGCCACGCAGACACAAGAACTGAAATTGAAGGGAACCTGTCCCCCCTCCCCCAGGCGTTTTTACGTTATCCAGCCACCTTGTACAGCGGTAATGCTGCATGTGTGCAAGGTGGCTCAGAAACGTATTCTCCTCGCACATGTGGAACTGAAAACACGTCTGAAATGTGTCCTCTGTGTGACCATTTAACCGTCCCGGTGGTGTGACTTTCCTTTGTAATGACACGCTGCAACCCCCTTGGTAGCGCTGCCCGTCTTCTGGCATCATTGTTTGGCTGCCTGCGCCTCTGCGGCCGCCCTGACCCACACAACGCCCCTCGGTGTCTTATTTATTGGGACTGCGAGGGTGTGATTCATGGGCAGGATCAGTGCATCAGTTCGCCTGTCCCTCCTCTCCTTCCGCCTTCTTCGGACTGTGCGGCTTCATGGCCGTGGCATGCGATAAGGGATCAGATGACGCCGCACAGTCTGAAGCGGGTGTAAGGACCCGAGTGTGAGAGGCCAACATATGTGCTGCGCCAGGCCCTGAATCCCAGCCCCGCAGTGTTTTAACAATGTTAAGACACTGCGGGGCTGGGATTCATGGGCATCGCGAACCGCACCGGCCGACATTACATGATGCCAGAAGATGGGCAGCGCTAACGGCGCTAGGCCAGGGGATAACACGACAGCGCAGACTCCTGTACAGCAAATAACAACGCTCGGGAGGCTGCACCCAGCACCAAGGTGGGATTCTTGACATCTGTGCTGCGTCTCATTACAAAGGGAACTCGCGCCTCCAACACAGTTTGACTGTATAAAGGGCTAAATGTTATACGTGTTTCATTCAGCGTGTGCAAGGAGAAAAATTAAAAGAGCAACCTTTGACTTGTGCAGCACTACTGCTGCATAAGCTGTGGCTCTTCTACTTTCTAACCCCTGAGGGGGGGTTAAAGGTGACTTTTGAAATCGGTTCAATTAGGCTTCGGCCTACACTCTGCTCCACCTGCAGAGCCCGGGCTCCAACAACGCTAGTTGCTGTCCGGAAGTGCTGGCTGCACAGAGCCAAACACCTCGCCAATGTGTCAGTGGGGTCCAGCACCGCCAGCTGTTCCCCTGCTGTGTAGCCGGCAACGTGTCCTGCAAAAGCCACGCAGACACAACAGACCCAAAGCTGCCGCCAGTGCAGGCTTCGGCCTACACTCCCCTCCCCCTGCTCCTCCTCCTCCTGCTCCTCCTCCTGCTGTCCCTGGGCTCTAACACACCGCCAGTTGGGGCCCAGATGTGCTAGCTGCACAGAGAAAAACACCAGCCAATGTGTCAGTGGGGTCCAGCACCGCCAGCTGTTCCCCTGCTGTGCAGCCGGCAACGTGTCCTGCAAAAGCCACGCAGACACAAGAACTGAAATTGAAGGGAACCTGTCCCCCCTCCCCCAGGCGTTTTTACGTTATCCAGCCACCTTGTACAGCGGTAATGCTGCATGTGTGCAAGGTGGCTCAGAAACGTATTCTCCTCGCACATGTGGAACTGAAAACACGTCTGAAATGTGTCCTCTGTGTGACCATTTAACCGTCCCGGTGGTGTGACTTTCCTTTGTAATGACACGCTGCAACCCCCTTGGTAGCGCTGCCCGTCTTCTGGCATCATTGTTTGGCTGCCTGCGCCTCTGCGGCCGCCCTGACCCACACAACGCCCCTCGGTGTCTTATTTATTGGGACTGCGAGGGTGTGATTCATGGGCAGGATCAGTGCATCAGTTCGCCTGTCCCTCCTCTCCTTCCGCCTTCTTCGGACTGTGCGGCTTCATGGCCGTGGCATGCGATAAGGGATCAGATGACGCCGCACAGTCTGAAGCGGGTGTAAGGACCCGAGTGTGAGAGGCCAACATATGTGCTGCGCCAGGCCCTGAATCCCAGCCCCGCAGTGTTTTAACAATGTTAAGACACTGCGGGGCTGGGATTCATGGGCATCGCGAACCGCACCGGCCGACATTACATGATGCCAGAAGTTGGGCAGCGCTAACGGCGCTAGGCCAGGGGATAACACGACAGCGCAGACTCCTGTACAGCAAATAACAACGCTCGGGAGGCTGCACCCAGCACCAAGGTGGGATTCTTGACATCTGTGCTGCGTCTCATTACAAAGGGAACTCGCGCCTCCAACACAGTTTGACTGTATAAAGGGCTAAATGTTATACGTGTTTCATTCAGCGTGTGCAAGGAGAAAAATTAAAAGAGCAACCTTTGACTTGTGCAGCACTACTGCTGCATAAGCTGTGGCTCTTCTACTTTCTAACCCCTGAGGGGGGGTTAAAGGTGACTTTTGAAATCGGTTCAATTAGGCTTCGGCCTACACTCTGCTCCACCTGCAGAGCCCGGGCTCCAACAACGCTAGTTGCTGTCCGGAAGTGCTGGCTGCACAGAGCCAAACACCTCGCCAATGTGTCAGTGGGGTCCAGCACCGCCAGCTGTTCCCCTGCTGTGTAGCCGGCAACGTGTCCTGCAAAAGCCACGCAGACACAACAGACCCAAAGCTGCCGCCAGTGCAGGCTTCGGCCTACACTCCCCTCCCCCTGCTCCTCCTCCTCCTGCTCCTCCTCCTGCTGTCCCTGGGCTCTAACACACCGCCAGTTGGGGCCCAGATGTGCTAGCTGCACAGAGAAAAACACCAGCCAATGTGTCAGTGGGGTCCAGCACCGCCAGCTGTTCCCCTGCTGTGCAGCCGGCAACGTGTCCTGCAAAAGCCACGCAGACACAAGAACTGAAATTGAAGGGAACCTGTCCCCCCTCCCCCAGGCGTTTTTACGTTATCCAGCCACCTTGTACAGCGGTAATGCTGCATGTGTGCAAGGTGGCTCAGAAACGTATTCTCCTCGCACATGTGGAACTGAAAACACGTCTGAAATGTGTCCTCTGTGTGACCATTTAACCGTCCCGGTGGTGTGACTTTCCTTTGTAATGACACGCTGCAACCCCCTTGGTAGCGCTGCCCGTCTTCTGGCATCATTGTTTGGCTGCCTGCGCCTCTGCGGCCGCCCTGACCCACACAACGCCCCTCGGTGTCTTATTTATTGGGACTGCGAGGGTGTGATTCATGGGCAGGATCAGTGCATCAGTTCGCCTGTCCCTCCTCTCCTTCCGCCTTCTTCGGACTGTGCGGCTTCATGGCCGTGGCATGCGATAAGGGATCAGATGACGCCGCACAGTCTGAAGCGGGTGTAAGGACCCGAGTGTGAGAGGCCAACATATGTGCTGCGCCAGGCCCTGAATCCCAGCCCCGCAGTGTTTTAACAATGTTAAGACACTGCGGGGCTGGGATTCATGGGCATCGCGAACCGCACCGGCCGACATTACATGATGCCAGAAGATGGGCAGCGCTAACGGCGCTAGGCCAGGGGATAACACGACAGCGCAGACTCCTGTACAGCAAATAACAACGCTCGGGAGGCTGCACCCAGCACCAAGGTGGGATTCTTGACATCTGTGCTGCGTCTCATTACAAAGGGAACTCGCGCCTCCAACACAGTTTGACTGTATAAAGGGCTAAATGTTATACGTGTTTCATTCAGCGTGTGCAAGGAGAAAAATTAAAAGAGCAACCTTTGACTTGTGCAGCACTACTGCTGCATAAGCTGTGGCTCTTCTACTTTCTAACCCCTGAGGGGGGGTTAAAGGTGACTTTTGAAATCGGTTCAATTAGGCTTCGGCCTACACTCTGCTCCACCTGCAGAGCCCGGGCTCCAACAACGCTAGTTGCTGTCCGGAAGTGCTGGCTGCACAGAGCCAAACACCTCGCCAATGTGTCAGTGGGGTCCAGCACCGCCAGCTGTTCCCCTGCTGTGTAGCCGGCAACGTGTCCTGCAAAAGCCACGCAGACACAACAGACCCAAAGCTGCCGCCAGTGCAGGCTTCGGCCTACACTCCCCTCCCCCTGCTCCTCCTCCTCCTGCTCCTCCTCCTGCTGTCCCTGGGCTCTAACACACCGCCAGTTGGGGCCCAGATGTGCTAGCTGCACAGAGAAAAACACCAGCCAATGTGTCAGTGGGGTCCAGCACCGCCAGCTGTTCCCCTGCTGTGCAGCCGGCAACGTGTCCTGCAAAAGCCACGCAGACACAAGAACTGAAATTGAAGGGAACCTGTCCCCCCTCCCCCAGGCGTTTTTACGTTATCCAGCCACCTTGTACAGCGGTAATGCTGCATGTGTGCAAGGTGGCTCAGAAACGTATTCTCCTCGCACATGTGGAACTGAAAACACGTCTGAAATGTGTCCTCTGTGTGACCATTTAACCGTCCCGGTGGTGTGACTTTCCTTTGTAATGACATGCTGCAACCCCCTTGGTAGCGCTGCCCGTCTTCTGGCATCATTGTTTGGCTGCCTGCGCCTCTGCGGCCGCCCTGACCCACACAACGCCCCTCGGTGTCTTATTTATTGGGACTGCGAGGGTGTGATTCATGGGCAGGATCAGTGCATCAGTTCGCCTGTCCCTCCTCTCCTTCCGCCTTCTTCGGACTGTGCGGCTTCATGGCCGTGGCATGCGATAAGGGATCAGATGACGCCGCACAGTCTGAAGCGGGTGTAAGGACCCGAGTGTGAGAGGCCAACATATGTGCTGCGCCAGGCCCTGAATCCCAGCCCCGCAGTGTTTTAACAATGTTAAGACACTGCGGGGCTGGGATTCATGGGCATCGCGAACCGCACCGGCCGACATTACATGATGCCAGAAGATGGGCAGCGCTAACGGCGCTAGGCCAGGGGATAACACGACAGCGCAGACTCCTGTACAGCAAATAACAACGCTCGGGAGGCTGCACCCAGCACCAAGGTGGGATTCTTGACATCTGTGCTGCGTCTCATTACAAAGGGAACTCGCGCCTCCAACACAGTTTGACTGTATAAAGGGCTAAATGTTATACGTGTTTCATTCAGCGTGTGCAAGGAGAAAAATTAAAAGAGCAACCTTTGACTTGTGCAGCACTACTGCTGCATAAGCTGTGGCTCTTCTACTTTCTAACCCCTGAGGGGGGGTTAAAGGTGACCTTTGAAATCGGTTCAAGTAGGCTTCGGCCTACACTCTGCTCCCCCTGCAGAGCCCGGGCTCCAACACCGATCGTTGCTGTCCGGAAGTGCTGGCTGCACAGAGCCAAACACCTCGCCAATGTGTCAGTGGGGTCCAGCACCGCCAGCTGTTCCCCTGCTGTGTAGCCGGCAACGTGTCCTGCAAAAGCCACGCAGACACAACAGACCCAAAGCTGCCGCCAGTGCAGGCTTCGGCCTACACTCCCCTCCCCCTGCTCCTCCTCCTCCTGCTCCTCCTCCTGCTGACCCTGGGCTCTAACAAACCGCCAGTTGGGGCCCAGATGTGCTAGCTGCACAGAGAAAAACACCTCGCCAATGTGTCAGTGGGGTCCAGCACCGCCAGCTGTTCCCCTGCTGTGCAGCCGGCATCGTGTCCTGCAAAAGCCACGCAGACACTTGCTCTTGTACCTTCTGCTCCCCATCCTGGTTCCAGTACCGTCAGCTGGTTCCGGGCAGAGCCTTTGGCTTAGGTGCCTCCCTTTGGTATCCGAGTTCCACCAACGTCAGGTGGTCCTTGGTAGTGCTTTCAGGCACGGGTACCTCCTGCTTAGTAACCGGGTTCCAGTAACGTCAGCTGGTCCTCGGTAGTTCCATTGGCTCTTGGACCTTCGGCTACCCATCCGGGTTCCAGCACCGTCAGCTGGTTCTCGGCAGTGTCTTTTGCTCTTGTACCTTCTGCTCCCCATCCTGGTTCCAGTACCGTCAGCTGGTTCCGGGCAGAGCCTTTGGCTTAGGTGCCTCCCTCTGGGTATCCGAGTTCCACCAACGTCAGGTGGTCCTTGGTAGTGCTTTCAGCACAGGTACCTCCTGCTTAGTAACCGGGTTCCAGTAACGTCAGCTGGTCCTCGGTAGTTCCATTGGCTCTTGGACCTTCGGGTAGCCATCCGAGTTCCAGTTCCATCAGCTGGTTCTCGGCATTTTCTCAACCTTCTTGTACCTTCTGCTACATTTCCAAGTTCAAGAGACTAAACACAATGACCCAGAAGACCACCCCTAAGATGACGACGACACCAGAGACGACAACCACCGTGATGACGACGACCCTGGAGACGATGACCCCGAAGACCACCCCGATGACGACGACCCCGGAGACGACGACCCTGAAGACCACCCCGATGACGACGACCCCGGAGACGACGACCCTGGAGACGACGACGACCTGGAAGACCGAGAAGCAGAAGAACAAGAGGCTGCAGAACAAAGAGCAGAAGGACATTAAGCATAACACAAAATATCAGAGCAAAAAATATTATGTAAATTATAAGCAGAAGAAGACTAAGCAGTGTATGGGGGTGAGTCCGTTCCTCCTCGTGGTGCCCCTGGATAAAGCCTGATGCTGCAGGCCAAACTGAACGCGGACAAATGTAACTGTTTTGTGACAGGCAGAACGGAAGGTGTAATCTTCAAACTTTTATAGATAACAACTACGGGAATGCCTGTCACAAATAAGAATATGATGAAGAAGTTGAATATGATGAAGATAATAGTAAAATAAAAAGAATATGAACAATGTAACCCAAAAAATAATAGGTAGAAGATGAAGAAGAAGATGAATAAGGTGAAGAAGTTGATGTCAAAGAAGCTGATGATGAGGATAATTAAGAAGAAAGCGTGGGAGAAGTAAAAAAGAAGGTGAAGGGCGTGGAAGTAGTGAAACATCAATATCTGACATAAAAAAAAAAAAAAAAAACATAGTCAAATTCTTTCTAACGCCAAACTTCATAAAAAAAAATAAAAAATCCTGCTATTCTATTACATTGGGCTAAACCTCTGTCCCTTTAATATCTCCGCCACGTCCCCCAATACATCCTACAATATTCTTAGTTGTTTTCCTTCATGTAGAATGAACCTACAAGTGTATAAAGGGTTTATTTTAATTCCGATATTTTCGTCCCATTGACTTGCATTGGGATCGGGTATCGGTATCGGATTGGATTCCGATACTGTGACGGTATCGGCCGATACTTTCCGATACCGATACTTTCCGATATCGGAAAGTATCGCTCAACACTAGTTGTAACCCCTTCATGACATGCGCTGTACATGTACTGAGCATGTCGAGTCTCTACCTTTGATGTGGGATCTGGCAATGAGCCCACATGTTTGCTGGCACGTCAGTTATTTTGAACAGCTGACATGTGCCCCTAAGGCCGAAGTCACACTAGAGCGTAATATGGACCAATGCTATGCCATAAAAAAAATTGCATAGCACTTGGACCAATGTTAATCTATGGGGCAGCTCCTATCATCCGTTGTTTTCTCAACTGTATTATAAGTGCGATTGAAATTGCAGCATTGTCACTGTATTACGCCCAAAATATGCCAATGCAAGTCTATGGAAGCCAGAAAAATACGGATTACACACGGACCACACTTGTGACTTGCAAGAAATAAGCACCGGTGTTCTATAATAAAGCCGGCAATTCAGTGCGGTGTACAGTAAAATCACACTGACAGGTTAAAATAGAAAAGATAGAATGAATGTCTACACATAGAATAGGTATATATATCTAATATATAAAGCTGAATGTGTGTGTGTGTATGTGTGTGTCCGGGATTGGCATCTGCACCGTTGCAGCTACAGCCACAAAATTTTGCACAGTCACACGTCTGGACCCCGAGAGTGTCATAGGCAATGTTGTGAGGCAAAATTTTAACCCCGCGCTTTCCAATTCACCAAACAATTTTGCCCCTATCTACATAATGGGGAAAAAGTGAAAGGAAAAGTGTTGGAGGCAAATTGACAGCTGCCAGATGTGAACAAGGGGGACTTAAAGAGTGAGAGCGATGGCGCCAAAGAGTATATACTGTACAGTTGCTAAGGTGGGGCCCCGACATGGGATACTCACCACACACGGGGATATGAACACACACACAAAATGCACCACACACTACCACATGCTTGAACACATATACCACCCTCAGCACACATTTCACCACACATACACCAACCTTGCCACATAAAAGTCAAAACACAAAAGTCACCGCTCAAAACTCTCCACAGGCAAAACTTGCACACATGGAAAACTCGCCACACACAAAACTTGCACACGCGGAAAAATTGCCACATGCACAAAAGTTACTACACATGCAAAAGTTGCCTCACAAAAAACTTGCACATACTCAAAAGGCACCACACATAAAACTCGCCACGCGCAAAACTCGCCATGTGCAAAACTTGCTGCACACAACTTGCTACACTAACCTGTCACATGCAACTCGATACACAAAAAGTTACTACACGCATGTTGCCACACAAGACTCGTGTCACAAAAGTCGCTACATGCATGTCGCCACACCCACAACTTGACACATGAAACTCACCATAAAACACACACATGTCTGGTATTATCCTTCAAAAATAAAAATCTGATTAATAAGCAGACAAACTACAAGAGCAACAAATGTACCATATTGGAAATACAACAGCTGTCAGTCACATGACCTGTCTAGTATGTGCATGTGTGAGCTAATATATACTGCCAGGGGGGAGGGCTTCCTGTTGGCTGGGTATTTATCAGGCTGCCAATTTAGCTTACAAATACTGAGGTAAAAATACTGAGCAAATAACGTGTGAACGAGGTCTAATACAGGAGGAGATGACACACAGATATATACTATATACAGGAGGAGATGACATACAGGTACATACTATATACAGGGGAGATGACATACAGGTATATACTATATACAGGAGGAGATGACATACAGGTACATATTATATACAGGAGGAGATGACACACAGGTATATACTATATACAAGAGGAGATGACATAAGGCAGGTATATACTATATAAAAGAGGAGATGACTCATAGGTATATAGAGGATGATATGACATACAGCAGGTATATACTATATACAGGGGGATGACATATAGGTATATGCTATATACAGGAGATGACATACAGGTATATACTATATATAGGAGATGACATACAGGTATGTACTATATACAGAAGAGATGACATACAGGTATATACTATATACAGGAGGAGATGACATAGGTATATACAATATACAGGAGGAGATGACATACAGCAGGTATATACTATTTACAGGGGAGATGACATGCAGGTATATACTATATACAGTGGAGATGACATACAGGTATATACTATATACATGAGATGAGATACAGGTGTATACTATATATAAGGGAGATGACAAACACATATATGCTGCAGGGAAATGAGAGGTGTGAGGTGAAAATGAAAAGGTGTGAGTGCAAAATGAGAGGAGTTAGGGAAAATAGTAGAATAATCGGAAAATGACAGATGTGAGGTCGAAATGACAAGTGTTAGTGGGGAATGAGAGGAGTGAGTGAAGGGAAAAATGAGAGGTGTGAGGGAGAAAATGAGAGATGTGAGGGGAAAATGAAAGATGTGAGGGGGAAAATGAGAGGCGTGATGAGAAAATAAGAGAAGTGAGGTGCTATAAGTAACCACAGATATTTACTATGCCCAGGCAAGACCGGGCCCTTCACCTAGTATATATATATATATATATATATATATATATATATATATACATATATATATACTAGATGGCAGCCCGATTCTAAAGAATCGGGAGTCTAGAATCCATATATACTTTATTTATTCAAATGTAAGAATAATTTGGTGGGCGGGGACCCTCGGCCTCCGCTTTGGTTGGCGGGGCCTCACGGCCTCCGATTTGGTGGGCGGGGTCCCTCTGCCTCCGCTTTGGTGGGCGGGGCCGCTCGGCCTTCGATTTGGTGGGCGGGGCTCCTTGGCCTCCGATTTGGTTGGTGGGGCCCCTCGGCCTCCGATTTGCTAGGCGGGGCCCCTTATCCTCCGATTTGGTGGGCGGGGACCCTCGGCCTCCGATTTGGTGGGCGGGGCCCCTCGGCCTCCGATTTGGTTGGCGGGGCCCCTCGGCCTCCGATTTGGTGGGCGGGACCCTCGGCCTCCGATTTGGTGGGCGGGGCCCCTCGGCCTCCGATTTGGTTGGTGGGGCCCCTCGGCCTCCGATTTGGTGGGCGGGGACCCTCGGCCTCCAATTTGGTGGGCGGGGACCCTCGGCCTCCGATTTGGTGGGCGGGGACCCTCGGCCTCCGATTTGGTGGGTGGGGACCCTCGGCCTCCGATTTGGTGGGTGGGGCCCCTCGGCCTCCGATGTGGTGGGCGGGGCCCCTTGGCCTCCGCTTTGGTGGGCGGGGCTGGGCCCCTCGGCCTCCGCTTTGGTGGGCGGGGCCGCTCGGCCTCCGATTTGGTGGGCGGGGCTCCTCGGCCTCCGATTTGGTTGGCGGGGGCCCTCGGCCTCAGATTTGGTTGGCGGGGCCCCTCGGCCTCCGATTTGGTTGGCGGGGCCTCTCGGCCTCCGATTTGGTGGGCGGGGACCCTCGGCCTCCGATTTGGTGGGCGGGGACCCTCGGCCTCCGATTTGGTGGCAGGGACCCTCGGCCTCCGATTTGGTGTGCGCGGACCCTCGGCCTCCGCTTTGGTGGGCGGGGCCCCTCGGCCTTCTATTTGGTGGGCGGGGCCCCTCGGCCTCCGATTTGGTTGGTGTGGACCCTCGGCCTCCGATTTGGTGGGCGGGGACCCTCGGCCTCCGATTTGGTGGGCGGGGACCCTTGGCCTCCGATTTGGTGGGCGGGGACCCTCGGCCTCCGATTTGGTGGGCGGGGACCCTCGGCCTCCAATTTGGTGGGCGGGGACCCTCGGCCTCCGATTTGGTGGGTGGGGACCCTCGGCCTCCGATTTGGTGGGCGGGGCCCTTCGGCCTCCTATGTGGTGGGTGGGGCCCCTCGGCCTCCGCTTTGGTGGGCGGGGCCGGGCCCCTCGGCCTCCGCTTTGGTGGGCGGGGCCGCTCGGCCTCCGATTTGGTGGGCGGGGCTCCTCGGCCTCCGATTTGGTTGGCGGGGCCCCTCGGCCTCCGATTTGGTTGGCGGGGCCTCTCGGCCTCCGATTTGGTGGGCGGGGACCCTCGGCCTCTGATTTGGTGGGCAGCGACCCTCGGCCTCCGATTTGGTGTGCGCGGACCCTCGGCCTCCGTTTTGGTGGGCGGGGCCCCTCTGCCTTCGATTTGGTGGGCGGGGCCCCTTGGCCTCCGATTTGGTTGGTGTGGAAACCCTCGGCCTCCGCTTTGGTGGGCGGGGCCCCTCGGCCTTCGATTTGGTGGGCGGGGCCCCTCGGCCTCCGATTTGGTTGGTGTGGACCCTCGGCCTCCGATTTGGTGGGCGGAGACCCTCGGCCTCCGATTTGGTGGGCGGGGACCCTCGGCCTCCCATTTGGTGGGCGGGGACCCTCGGCCTCCCATTTGGTGGGCGGGGACCCTCGGCCTCCGATTTGGTGGGCGGGGACCCTCAGCCTCCGATTTGGTGGGTGGGGACCCTCGGCCTCCGATTTGGTGGGTGGGGCCCCTCGGCCTCCGATGTGGTAGGCGGGGCCCCTTGGCCTCCGCTTTGGTGGGCGGGGCTGAGCCCCTCGGCCTCCGCTTTGGTGGGCGGGGCCGCTCGGCCTCCGATTTGGTGGGCGGGGCTCCTCGGCCTCCGATTTGGTTGGCGGGGCCCCTCGGCCTCCGATTTGGTTGGCGGGGCCCCTCGGCCTCCGATTTGGTTGGTGGGGCCTCTCGGCCTCCGATTTGGTGGGCGGGGACCCTCGGCCTCCGATTTGTTGGGCGGGGACCCTCGGCCTCCGATTTGGTGGGCAGGGACCCTCGGCCTCCGATTTGGTGTGCGCGGACCCTCGGCCTCCGCTTTGGTGGGCGGGGCCCCTCGGCCTTCTATTTGGTGGGCGGGGCCCCTCGGCCTCCGATTTGGTTGGTGTGGACCCTCGGCCTCCGATTTGGTGGGCGGGGACCCTCGGCCTCCGATTTGGTGGGCGGGGACCCTCGGCCTCCGATTTGGTGGGCGGGGACCCTCGGCCTCCGATTTGGTGGGCGGGGACCCTCGGCCTCCAATTTGGTGGGCGGGGACCCTCGGCCTCCGATTTGGTGGGCGGGGACACTCAGCCTCCGATTTGGTGGGTGGGGACCCTCAGCCTCCGATTTGGTGGGCGGGGCCCTTCGGCCTCCGATGTGGTGGGCGGGGCCCCTCGGCCTCCGCTTTGGTGGGCGGGGCCGGGCCCCTCGGCCTCCGCTTTGGTGGGCGGGGCCGCTCGGCCTCCGATTTGGTGGGCGGGGCTCCTCGGCCTCCGATTTGGTTGGCGGGGCCCCTCGGCCTCCGATTTGGTTGGCGGGGCCTCTCGGCCTCCGATTTGGTGGGCGGGGACCCTCGGCCTCCGATTTGGTGGGCGGGGACACTCAGCCTCCGATTTGGTGGGTGGGGACCCTCAGCCTCCGATTTGGTGGGCGGGGCCCTTCGGCCTCCGATGTGGTGGGCGGGGCCCCTCGGCCTCCGCTTTGGTGGGCGGGGCCGGGCCCCTCGGCCTCCGCTTTGGTGGGCGGGGTAGCTCGGCCTCCGATTTGGTGGGCGGGGCTCCTCGGCCTCCGATTTGGTTGGCGGGGCCCCTCGGCCTCCGATTTGGTTGGCGGGGCCTCTCGGCCTCCGATTTGGTGGGCGGGGACCCTCGGCCTCCGATTTGGTGGGCGGGGACCCTCGGCCTCTGATTTGGTGGGCAGCGACCCTCGGCCTCCGTTTTGGTGGGCGGGGCCCCTCGGCCTTCGATTTGGTGGGCGGGGCCCCTCGGCCTCCGATTTGGTTGGTGTGGAAACCCTCGGCCTCCGCTTTGGTGGGTGGGGCCCCTCGGCCTTCGATTTGGTGGGCGGGGCCCCTCGGCCTCCGATTTGGTTGGTGTGGACCCTCGGCCTCCGATTTGGTGGGCGGAGACCCTCGGCCTCCGATTTGGTGGGCGGGGACCCTCGGCCTCCGATTTGGTGGGCGGGGACCCTCGGCCTCCCATTTGGTGGGCGGGGACCCTCGGCCTCCGATTTGGTGGGCGGGGACCCTCAGCCTCCGATTTGGTGGGTGGGGACCCTCGGCCTCCGATTTGGTGGGCGGGGCCCTTCGGCCTCCGATGTGGTGGGCGCGGCCCCTCGGCCTCCGCTTTGGTGGGCGGGGCCGGGCCCCTCGGCCTCCGCTTTGCTGGGCGGGGCCGCTCGACCTCCGATTTGGTGGGCGGGGCTCCTCGGCCTCCGATTTGGTTGGCGGGGCCCCTCGGCCTCCGATTTGGTTGGCGGGGCCCCTCGGCCTCCGATTTGGTTGGCGGGGCCTCTCGGCCTCCGATTTGGTGGGCGGGGACCCTCGGCCTCCGATTTGGTGGGCGGGGACCCTCGGCCTCCGATTTGGTGGGCAGGGACCCTCGGCCTCCGATTTGGTGGTCGGGGAACCTCGGCCTCCGCTTTGGTGGGCGGGGACCCCCGGCCTCCGATTTGGTGGGCGGGGCCCCTCGGCCTCCGATTTGGTGGGCGGGGACCCTCGGCCTCCGATTTGGTGGGCGGGGACCCTCGGCCTCTGATTTGGTGGGCGGGGACCCTCGGCCTCCAATTTGGTGGGCCGGGACCCTCGGCCTCCAATTTGGTGGGCGGGGACCATCGGCCTACGATTTGGTGGGCGGGGACTCTCGGCCTCCGATTTGGTGGGCGGGGACCCTCGGCCTCCGATTTGGTGGGCAAGGCCCCTCGGCCTCCGATGTGGTGGGCGGGGCCCCTCGGCCTCCGCTTTGGTGGGCGGGGCCAGGCCCCTCGGCCTCCGCTTTGGTGGGCGGGGCCGCTCGGCCTTCAATTTGGTGGGCGGGGCTCCTCGGCCTCCGATTTGGTTGGCGAAGCCCCTCGGCCTCCGATTTGGTGGGCGGGGACCCTCGGCCTCCGATTTGGTGGGCAGGGACCCTTGACCTCCGATTTGGTGGGCGGGGACCCTCGGCCTCCGCTTTGGTGGGCGGGACCCCTCGGCCTCCGATTTGGTGGGCGGGGTCCCTCTGCCTCCAATTTGGTGGGCGGGGACCCTCGGCCTCCGCTTTGGCTGGCGGGGCCCCACGGCCTCTGATTTGGTGGGCGGGGTCCCTCTGCCTCCGCTTTGGTGGGCGGGGCCGCTCGGCCTTCGATTTGGTGGGCGGGGCTCCTCGGCCTCCGATTTGGTTGGTGGGGCCCCTCGGCCTCCGATTTGGTGGGCGGGGCCCCTTATCCTCCGATTTGTTGGGCGGGGACCCTCGGCCTCCGATTTGGTGGGCGGGGACCCTCAGCCTCCGATTTGGTAGGCGGGGCCCCTCGGCCTCCGATTTGGTGGGCGGGGACCCTCGGCCTCCGATTTGGTGGGCGGGGCCCCTCGGCCTACGATTTGGTGGGCGGGGCCCCTCGGCCTCCGATTTGGTTGGCGGGGCCTCTCGGCCTCCGATTTGGTGGGCGGTGACCCTCGGCCTCCGATTTGGTGGGCGGGGACCCTCGGCCTCCGATTTGGTGGGCAGGGACCCTCGGCCTCCGATTTGGTGGTCGGGGAACCTCGGCCTCCGCTTTGGTGGGCGGGGACCCCCGGCCTCCGATTTGGTGGGCGGGGCCCCTCGGCCTCCGATTTGGTGGCGGGGACCCTCGGCCTCCGATTTGGTGGGCGGGGACCCTCGGCCTCTGATTTGGTGGGCGGGGACCCTCGGCCTCCAATTTGGTGGGCCGGGACCCTCGGCCTCCAATTTGGTGGGCGGGGACCCTCGGCCTACGATTTGGTGGGCGGGGACCCTCGGCCTCCGATTTGGTGGGCGGGGACCCTCGGCCTCCGATTTGGTGGGCAAGGCCTCCGATGTGGTGGGCGGGGCCCCTCTACCTCCGCTTTGGTGGGCGGGGCCAGGCCCCTCGGCCTCCGCTTTGGTGGGCGAGGCAGCTCGGCCTTCAATTTAGTGGGCGGGGCTCCTCGGCCTCCGATTTGGTTGGCGAAGCCCCTCGGCCTCCGATTTGGTGGGCGGGGACCCTCGGCCTCCGATTTGGTGGGCGGGGACCCTCGACCTCCGATTTGGTGGGCGGGGACCCTCGGCCTCCGCTTTGGTGTGCGGGGCCCCTCGGCCTCCGATTTGGTGGGCGGGGTCCCTCTGCCTCCAATTTGGTGGGCGGGGACCCTCGGCCTCCGCTTTGGTTGGCGGGGCCCCACGGCCTCTGATTTGGTGGGCGGGGTCCCTCTGCCTCCGCTTTGGTGGGCGGGGCCGCTCGGCCTTCGATTTGGTGGGCGGGGCTCCTCGGCCTCCGATTTGGTTGGTGCGGCCCCTCGGCCTCCGATTTGGTGGGCGGCGCCCCTTATCCTCCGATTTGTTGGGCGGGGACCCTCGGCCTCCGATTTGGTGGGCGGGGACCCTCGGCCTCCGATTTGGTTGGCGGGGCCCCTCGGCCTCCGATTTGGTGGGCGGGGACCCTCGGCCTCCGATTTGGTGGGCGGGGCCCCTCGGCCTCTGATTTGGTGGGCGGGGCCCCTCGGCCTCCGATGTGGTGGGCGGGGCCCCTCGGCCTCCGCTTTGGTGGGCAAAGCCGGGCCCCTCGGCCTCTGCTTTGGTGGCCGGGGCCCCTCGGCCTCCGATTTGGTTGGTGGGGCCCCTCGGCCTCCGATTTGGTGGGCGGGGACCCTCGGCCTCCGATTTGGTGGGTGGGGACCCTCGGCCTCCGATTTGGTTGGCGGGGTCCCTCTGCCTCCGCTTTGGTGGGTGGGGCCGCTCGGCCTTCGATTTGGTGGGCGGGGCTCCTTGGCCTCCGATTTGGTTGGTGGGGCCCCTCGGCCTCCGATTTGGTAGGCGGGGCCCTTTATCCTCGGATTTGGTGGGCGGGGACCCTCGGCCTCCGATTTGGTGGGCGGGGACCCTCGGCCTCCGATTTGGTAGGCGGGGCCCCTCGGCCTCCGATTTGGTGGGCGGGGACCCTCGGCCTCCGATTTGGTGGGCGGGGCCCCTCGGCCTCTGATTTGGTGGGCGGGGCCCCTCGGCCTCCGATGTGGTGGTCGGGGCCCCTCGGCCTCCGCTTTGGTGGGCAAAGCCGGGCCCCTCGGCCTCTGCTTTGGTGGCCGGGGCCCCTCGGCCTCCGATTTGGTTGGTGGGGCCCCTCGGCCTCCGATTTGGTGGGCGGGGACCCTTGGCCTCCGATTTGGTGGGTGGGGACCCTCGGCCTCCGATTTGGTTGGCGGGGTCCCTCTGCCTCCGCTTTGGTGGGTGGGGCCGCTCGGCCTCCGCTTTGGTTGGCGGGGCCCCACGGCCTCCGATTTGGTGGGCGGGGTCCCTCTGCCTCCGCTTTGGTGGGCGGGGCCGCTCGGCCTTCGATTTGGTAGGCGGGGCTCTTTGGCCTCCGATTTGGTTGGTGGGGCCCCTCGGCCTCCGATTTGGTAGGCGGGGCCCCTTATCCTCCGATTTGGTGGGCGGGGACCCTCGGCCTCCGATTTGCTGGGCGGGGCCCCTCGGCCTCCGATTTGGTGGGCTGGGCCCCTCGGCCTCCGATTTGGTGGGCGGGGCCGCTCGGCCTCCGATTTGGTGGGCGGGGCTCCTCGGCCTCCGATTTGGTTGGCGGGGCCCCTCGGCCTCCGATTTGGTTGGCGGGGCCTCTCGGCCTCCGATTTGGTGGGCGAGGACCCTCGGCCTTTGATTTGGTGGGCGGGGACCCTCGGCCTCTGATTTGGTGGGCAGGGACCCTCGGCCTCCGATTTGGTGTGCGCGGACCCTCGGCCTCCGTTTTGGTGGGCGGGGCCCCTCGGCCTTCGATTTAGTGGGCGGGGCCCCTCGGCCTCCGATTTGGTTGGTGTGGAAACCCTCGGCCTCCGCTTTGGTGGGCGGGGCCCCTCGGCCTTCGATTTGGTGGGCGGGGCCCCTCGGCCTCCGATTTGGTTGGTGTGGATCCTCGGCCTCCGATTTGGTGGGCGGGGACCCTCGGCCTCCGATTTGGTGGGCGGGGACCCTCGGCCTCCGATTTGGTGGGCGGGGACCCTCGGCCTCCCATTTGGTGGGCGGGGACCCTCGGCCTCCCATTTGGTGGGCGGGGACCCTCGGCCTCCGATTTGGTGGGTGGGGACCCTCGGCCTCCGATTTGGTGGGCGGGGCCCTTCGGCCTCCGATGTGGTGGGCGGGGCCCCTCGGCCTCCGCTTTGGTGGGCGGGGCCGGGCCCCTCGGCCTCCGCTTTGCTAGCCGGGGCCGCTCGGCCTCCGATTTGGTGGGCGGGGCTCCTCGGCCTCCGATTTGGTTGGCGGGGCCCCTCGGCCTCCGATTTGGTTGGCGGGGCCCCTCGGCCTCCGATTTGGTTGGCGGGGCCCCACGGCCTCTGATTTGGTGGGCGGGGTCCCTCTGCCTCCGCTTTGGTAGGCGGGGCCGCTCGGCCTTCGATTTGGTGGGCGGGGCTCCTCGGCCTCCGATTTGGTTGATGGGGCCCCTCGGCCTCCGATTTGGTGGGCGGGGCCCCTAATCCTCCGATTTGTTGGGCGGGGACCCTCGGCCTCCGATTTGGTGGGCGGGGACCCTCGGCCTCCGATTTGGTAGGCGGGGCCCCTCGGCCTCCGATTTGGTGGGCGGGGACCCTCGGCCTCCGATTTGGTGGGCGGGGCCCCTCGGCCTCTGATTTGGTGGGCGGGGCCCCTCGGCCTCCGATGTGGTGGTCGGGGCCCCTCGGCCTCCGCTTTGGTGGACAAAGCCGGGCCCCTCGGCCTCTGCTTTGGTGGCCGGGGCCGCTCGGCCTTCGATTTGTTGGGCGGGGCTCCTCGGCCTCCGATTTGGTTGGCGGGGCACCTCGGCCTCCGATTTGGTTGGCGGGGCCCCTTATCCTCCGATTTGGTGGGCGGGGACTCTCGGCCTCCGATTTGGTTGGTGGGGCCCCTCGGCCTCCGATTTGGTGGGCGGGGACCCTCGGCCTCTGATTTGGTGGGCGGGGCCCCTCGGCCTCCGATTTGGTGTGCGCAGACCCTCGGCCTCCGATTTGGTGGGCGGGGACCCTCGGCCTCCCATTTGGTGGGCGGGGACCCTCGGCCTCCCATTTGGTGGGCGGGGACCCTCGGCCTCCGATTTGGTGGGTGGGGACCCTCGGCCTCCGATTTGGTGGGCGGGGCCCTTCGGCCTCCGATGTGGTGGGCGGGGCCCCTCGGCCTCCGCTTTGGTGGGCGGGGCCGGGCCCCTCGGCCTCCGCTTTGCTGGGCGGGGCCGCTCGGCCTCCGATTTGGTGGGCGGGGCTCCTCGGCCTCCGATTTGGTTGGCGGGGCCCCTCGGCCTCCGATTTGGTGGGCGGGGACCCTCGGCCTCCGATTTGGTGGGCGGGGCCCCTCGGCCTCTTATTTGGTGGGCGGGGCCCCTCGGCCTCCGATGTGGTGGTCGGGGCCCCTCGGCCTCCGCTTTGGTGGACAAAGCCGGGCCCCTCGGCCTCTGCTTTGGTGGCCGGGGCCGCTCGGCCTTCGATTTGCTGGGCGGGGCTCCTCGGCCTCCGATTTGGTTGGCGGGGCACCTCGGCCTCCGATTTGGTTGGCGGGGCCCCTTATCCTCCGATTTGGTGGGCGGGGACTCTCGGCCTCCGATTTGGTGGGCGGGGACCCTCGGCCTCCGATTTGGAGGGCGGGGACCCTCGGCCTCTGATTTGGTGGGCGGGGCCCCTCGGCCTCCGATTTGGTTGGTGGGGCCCCTCGGCCTCTGATTTGGTGGGC
Source organism: Ranitomeya variabilis (assembly GCF_051348905.1). Classification (NCBI taxonomy): domain Eukaryota; kingdom Metazoa; phylum Chordata; class Amphibia; order Anura; family Dendrobatidae; genus Ranitomeya; species Ranitomeya variabilis. Next base: position 22,270,064 of record NC_135236.1, on the reverse strand, counting down.
GGGACCCTCGGCCTCCGATTTGGTAGGCGGGGCCCCTCAGCCTCCGATTTGGTTGGTGGGGCCCCTCGGCCTCCGATTTGGTGGGCGGGGACCCTCGGCCTCCGCTTTGGTTGGCAGGGCCCCACGGCCTCCGATTTGGTGGGCGGGGTCCCTCTGCCTCCGCTTTGGTGGGCGGGGCCGCTCGGCCTTCGATTTGGTGGGCGGGGCTCTTTGGCCTCCGATTTGGTTGGTGGGGCCCCTCGGCCTCCGATTTGGTAGGCGGGGCCCCTTATCCTCCGATTTGGTGGGCGGGGACCCTCGGCCTCCGATTTGGTGGGTGGGGCCCCTCGGCCTCCGATTTGGTGGGCTGGGCCCCTCGGCCTCCGATTTGGTTGGCGGGGCCCCTCGGCCTCCGATTTGGTGGGCGGGACCCTCGGCCTCCGATTTGGTGGGCGGGGCCCCTCGGCCTCCGATTTGGTTGGTGGGGCCCCTCGGCCTCCGATTTGGTGGGCGGGGACCCTCGGCCTCCGATTTGGTGGGCGGGGACACTCGGCCTCCAATTTGGTGGGCGGGGACCCTCGGCCTCCGATTTGGTAGGCGGGGACCCTCGGCCTCCGATTTGGTGGGTGGGGACCCTCGGCCTCCGATTTGGTGGGCGGGGCCCCTCGGCCTCCGCTTTGGTGGGTGGGGCCAGGCCCCTCGGCCTCCTCTTTGGTGGGCGGGGCCGCTCGGCCTCCGATTTGGTGGGCGGGGCCGGGTTCCTTGGCCTCCGCTTTGGTGGGCGGGGCCGCTCGGCCTCCGATTTGGTGGGCGGGGCTCCTCGGCCTCCGATTTGGTTGGCGGGGCCCCTCGGCCTCCGATTTGGTTGGCGGGGCCTCTCGGCCTCCGATTTGGTGGGCGAGGACCCTCGGCCTTTGATTTGGTGGGCGGGGACCCTCGGCCTCTGATTTGGTGGGCAGGGACCCTCGGCCTCCGATTTGGTGTGCGCGGACCCTCGGCCTCCGTTTTGGTGGGCGGGGCCCCTCGGCCTTCGATTTGGTGGGCAGGGCCCCTCGGCCTCCGATTTGGTTGGTGTGGAAACCCTCGGCCTCCGCTTTGGTGGGCGGGGCCGCTCGGCCTCCGATTTGGTGGGCGGGGCTCCTCGGCCTCCAATTTGGTTGGCGGGGCCCCTCGGCCTCCAATTTGGTTGGCGGGGCCTCTCGGCCTCCGATTTGGTGGGCGAGGACCCTCGGCCTTTGATTTGGTGGGCGGGGACCCTCGGCCTCTGATTTGGTGGGCAGGGACCCTCGGCCTCCGATTTGGTGTGCGCGGACCCTTGGCCTCCGTTTTGGTGGGCGGGGCCCCTCGGCCTTCGATTTGGTGGGCGGGGCCCCTCGGCCTCCGATTTGGTTGGTGTGGACCCTCGGCCTCCGATTTGGTGGGCGGGGACCCTCGGCCTCCGATTTGGTGGGCGGGGACCCTCGGCCTCCGATTTGGTGGGCGGGACCCTCGGCCTCCCATTTGGTGGGCGGGGACCCTCGGCCTCCGATTTGGTGGGCGGGGACCCTCAGCCTCCGATTTGGTGGGTGGGGACCCTCGGCCTCCGATTTGGTGGGCGGGGCCCTTCGGCCTCCGATGTGGTGGGCGGGGCCCCTCGGCCTCCGCTTTGGTGGGCGGGGCCGGGCCCCTCGGCCTCCGCTTTGCTGGGCGGGGCCGCTCGGCCTCCGATTTGGTGGGCGGGGCTCCTCGGCCTCCGATTTGGTTGGCGGGGCCCCTCGGCCTCCTATTTGGTTGGCGGGGCCCCTCGGCCTCCGATTTGGTTGGCGGGGCCTCTCGGCCTCCGATTTGGTGGGCGGGGACACTCGGCCTCCGATTTGGTGGGCGGGGACCCTCGGCCTCCGATTTGGTGGGCGGGGACCCTCGGCCTCCGATTTGGTGGTCGGGGAACCTCGGCCTCCGCTTTGGTGGGCGGGGACCCCCGGCCTCCGATTTGGTGGGCGGGGCCCCTCGGCCTCCGATTTGGTGGGCGGGGACCCTCGGCCTCCGATTTGGTGGGCGGGGACCCTCGGCCTCCGATTTGGTGGGCGGGGCCGCTCGGCCTTCGATTTGGTGGGCGGGGCTCTTTGGCCTCCGATTTGGTTGGTGGGGCCCCTCGGCCTCCGATTTGGTAGGCGGGGCCCCTTATCCTCCGATTTGGTGGGCGGGGAACCTCGGCCTCCGATTTGGTGGGCGGGGCCCCTCGGCCTCCGATTTGGTGGGCTGGGCCCCTCGGCCTCCGATTTGGTTGGCGGGGCCCCTCGGCCTCCGATTTGGTGGGCGGGACCCTCGGCCTCCGATTTGGTGGGCGGGGCCCCTCGGCCTCCGATTTGGTTGGTGGGGCCCCTCGGCCTCCGATTTGGTGGGCGGGGACCCTCGGCCTCCGATTTGGTGGGCGGGGACACTCGGCCTCCAATTTGGTGGGCGGGGACCCTCGGCCTCCGATTTGGTAGGCGGGGACCCTCGGCCTCCGATTTGGTGGGTGGGGACCCTCGGCCTCCGATTTGGTGGGCGGGGCCCCTCGGCCTCCGCTTTGGTGGGCGGGGCCAGGCCCCTCGGCCTCCGCTTTGGTGGGCGGGGCCGCTCGGCCTCCGATTTGGTGGGCGGGGCCGGGTTCCTCGGCCTCCGCTTTGGTGGGCGGGGCCGCTCGGCCTCCGATTTGGTGGGCGGGGCTCCTCGGCCTCCGATTTGGTTGGCGGGGCCTCTCGGCCTCCGATTTGGTGGGCGAGGACCCTCGGCCTTTGATTTGGTGGGCGGGGACCCTCGGCCTCTGATTTGGTGGGCAGGGACCCTCGGCCTCCGATTTGGTGTGCGCGGACCCTCGGCCTCCGTTTTGGTGGGCGGGGCCCCTCGGCCTTCGATTTGGTGGGCGGGGCCCCTCGGCCTCCGATTTGGTTGGTGTGGAAACCCTCGGCCTCCGCTTTGGTGGGCGGGGCCGCTCGGCCTCCGATTTGGTGGGCGGGGCTCCTCGGCCTCCAATTTGGTTGGCGGGGCCCCTCGGCCTCCGATTTGGTTGGCGGGGCCTCTCGGCCTCCGATTTGGTGGGCGAGGACCCTCGGCCTTTGATTTGGTGGGCGGGGACCCTCGGCCTCTGATTTGGTGGGCAGGGACCCTCGGCCTCCGATTTGGTGTGCGCGGACCCTTGGCCTCCGTTTTGGTGGGCGGGGCCCCTCGGCCTTCGATTTGGTGGGCGGGGCCCCTCGGCCTCCGATTTGGTTGGTGTGGACCCTCGGCCTCCGATTTGGTGGGCGGGGACCCTCGGCCTCCGATTTGGTGGGCGGGGACCCTCGGCCTCCGATTTGGTGGGCGGGACCCTCGGCCTCCCATTTGGTGGGCGGGGACCCTCGGCCTCCGATTTGGTGGGCGGGGACCCTCAGCCTCCGATTTGGTGGGTGGGGACCCTCGGCCTCCGATTTGGTGGGCGGGGCCCTTCGGCCTCCGATGTGGTGGGCGGGGCCCCTCGGCCTCCGCTTTGGTGGGCGGGGCCGGGCCCCTCGGCCTCCGCTTTGCTGGGCGGGGCCGCTCGGCCTCCGATTTGGTGGGCGGGGCTCCTCGGCCTCCGATTTGGTTGGCGGGGCCCCTCGGCCTCCTATTTGGTTGGCGGGGACCCTCGGCCTCTGATTTGGTTGGCGGGGCCTCTCGGCCTCCGATTTGGTGGGCGGGGACCCTCGGCCTCCGATTTGGTGGGCGGGGACCCTCGGCCTCCGATTTGGTGGGCGGGGACCCTCGGCCTCCGATTTGGTGGTCGGGGAACCTCGGCCTCCGCTTTGGTGGGCGGGGACCCCCGGCCTCCGATTTGGTGGGCGGGGCCCCTCGGCCTCCGATTTGGTGGGCGGGGACCCTCGGCCTCCGATTTGGTGGGCGGGGACCCTCGGCCTCCGATTTGGTGGGCGGGGCCGCTCGGCCTTCGATTTGGTGGGCGGGGCTCTTTGGCCTCCGATTTGGTTGGTGGGGCCCCTCGGCCTCCGATTTGGTAGGCGGGGCCCCTTATCCTCCGATTTGGTGGGCGGGGAACCTCGGCCTCCGATTTGGTGAGCGGGGCCCCTCGGCCTCCGATTTGGTGGGCTGGGCCCCTCGGCCTCCGATTTGGTTGGCGGGGCCCCTCGGCCTCCGATTTGGTGGGCGGGACCCTCGGCCTCCGATTTGGTGGGCGGGGCCCCTCGGCCTCCGATTTGGTTGGTGGGGCCCCTCGGCCTCCGATTTGGTGGGCGGGGACCCTCGGCCTCCGATTTGGTGGGCGGGGACACTCGGCCTCCAATTTGGTGGGCGGGGACCCTCGGCCTCCGATTTGGTAGGCGGGGACCCTCGGCCTCCGATTTGGTGGGTGGGGACCCTCGGCCTCCGATTTGGTGGGCGGGGCCCCTCGGCCTCCGCTTTGGTGGGCGGGGCCAGGCCCCTCGGCCTCCGCTTTGGTGGGCGGGGCCGCTCGGCCTCCGATTTGGTGGGCGGGGCCGGGTTCCTCGGCCTCCGCTTTGGTGGGCGGGGCCGCTCGGCCTCCGATTTGGTGGGCGGGGCTCCTCGGCCTCCGATTTGGTTGGCGGGGCCCCTCGGCCTCCGATTTGGTTGGCGGGGCCTCTCAGCCTCCGATTTGGTGGGCGAGGACCCTCGGCCTTTGATTTGGTGGGCGGGGACCCTCGGCCTCTGATTTGGTGGGCAGGGACCCTCGGCCTCCGATTTGGTGTGCGCGGACCCTCGGCCTCCGTTTTGGTGGGCGGGGCCCCTCGGCCTCCGATTTGGTTGGCGGGGCCCCTCGGCCTCCGATTTGGTTGGCGGGGCCTCTCAGCCTCCGATTTGGTGGGCGAGGACCCTCGGCCTTTGATTTGGTGGGCGGGGACCCTCGGCCTCTGATTTGGTGGGCAGGGACCCTCGGCCTCCGATTTGGTGTGCGCGGACCCTCGGCCTCCGTTTTGGTGGGCGGGGCCCCTCGGCCTTCGATTTGGTGGGCGGGGCCCCTCGGCCTCCGATTTGGTTGGTGTGGAAACCCTCGGCCTCCGCTTTGGTGGGCGGGGCCGCTCGGCCTCCGATTTGGTGGGCGGGGCTCCTCGGCCTCCGATTTGGTTGGCGGGGCCCCTCGGCCTCCGATTTGGTTGGCGGGGCCTCTCGGCCTCCGATTTGGTGGGCGAGGACCCTCGGCCTTTGATTTGGTGGGCGGGGACCCTCGGCCTCTGATTTGGTGGGCAGGGACCCTCGGCCTCCGATTTGGCGTGCGCGGACCCTCGGCCTCCGTTTTGGTGGGCGGGGCCCCTCGGCCTTCGATTTGGTGGGCGGGGCCCCTCGGCCTCCGATTTGGTTGGTGTGGACCCTCGGCCTCCGATTTGGTGGGCGGGGACCCTCGGCCTCCGATTTGGTGGGCGGGGACCCTCGGCCTCCGATTTGGTGGGCGGGACCCTCGGCCTCCCATTTGGTGGGCGGGGACCCTCGGCCTCCGATTTGGTGGGCGGGGACCCTCAGCCTCCGATTTGGTGGGTGGGGACCCTAGGCCTCCGATTTGGTGGGCGGGGCCCTTCGGCCTCCGATGTGGTGGGCGGGGCCCCTCGGCCTCCGCTTTGGTGGGCGGGGCTGGGCCCCTCGGCCTCCGCTTTGCTGGGCGGGGCCGCTCGGCCTCCGATTTGGTGGGCGGGGCTCCTCAGCCTCCGATTTGGTTGGCGGGGCCCCTCGGCCTCCGATTTGGTTGGCGGGGCCCCTCGGCCTCCGATTTGGTTGGCGGGGCCTCTCGGCCTCCGATTTGGTGGTCGGGGAACCTCGGCCTCCGCTTTGGTGGGCGGGGACCCCCGGCCTCCGATTTGGTGGGCGGGGCCCCTCGGCCTCCGATTTGGTGGGCGGGGACCCTCGGCCTCCGATTTGGTGGGCGGGGACCCTCGGCCTCCGATTTGGTGGGCGAGGACCCTCGGCCTCCGATTTGGTGGGCGGGACCCTCGGCCTCCCATTTGGTGGGCGGGGACCCTCGGCCTCCGATTTGGTGGGCGGGGACCCTCAGCCTCCGATTTGGTGGGTGGGGACCCTCGGCCTCCGATTTGGTGGGCGGGGCCCTTCGGCCTCCGATGTGGTGGGCGGGGCCCCTCGGCCTCCGCTTTGGTGGGCGGGGCCGGGCCCCTCGGCCTCCGCTTTGCTGGGCAGGGCCGCTCGGCCTCCGATTTGGTGGGCGGGGCTCCTCGGCCTCCGATTTGGTTGGCGGGGCCCCTCGGCCTCCTATTTGGTTGGCGGGGACCCTCGGCCTCTGATTTGGTTGGCGGGGCCTCTCGGCCTCCGATTTGGTGGGCGGGGACCCTCGGCCTCCGATTTGGTGGGCGGGGACCCTCGGCCTCCGATTTGGTGGGCGGGGACCCTCGGCCTCCGATTTGGTGGTCGGGGAACCTCGGCCTCCGCTTTGGTGGGCGGGGACCCCCGGCCTCCGATTTGGTGGGCGGGGCCCCTCGGCCTCCGATTTGGTGGGAGGGGACCCTCGGCCTCCGATTTGGTGGGCGGGGACCCTCGGCCTCCGATTTGGTGGGCGGGGCCGCTCGGCCTTCGATTTGGTGGGCGGGGCTCTTTGGCCTCCGATTTGGTTGGTGGGGCCCCTCGGCCTCCGATTTGGTAGGCGGGGCCCCTTATCCTCCGATTTGGTGGGCGGGGAACCTCGGCCTCCGATTTGGTGGGCGGGGCCCCTCGGCCTCCGATTTGGTGGGCTGGGCCCCTCGGCCTCCGATTTGGTTGGCGGGGCCCCTCGGCCTCCGATTTGGTGGGCGGGACCCTCGGCCTCCGATTTGGTGGGCGGGGCCCCTCGGCCTCCGATTTGGTTGGTGGGGCCCCTCGGCCTCCGATTTGGTGGGCGGGGACCCTCGGCCTCCGATTTGGTGGGCGGGGACACTCGGCCTCCAATTTGGTGGGCGGGGACCCTCGGCCTCCGATTTGGTAGGCGGGGACCCTCGGCCTCCGATTTGGTGGGTGGGGACCCTCGGCCTCCGATTTGGTGGGCGGGGCCCCTCGGCCTCCGCTTTGGTGGGCGGGGTCAGGCCCCTCGGCCTCCGCTTTGGTGGGCGGGGCCGCTCGGCCTCCGATTTGGTGGGCGGGGCCGGGTTCCTCGGCCTCCGCTTTGGTGGGCGGGGCCGCTCGGCCTCCGATTTGGTGGGCGGGGCTCCTCGGCCTCCGATTTGGTTGGCGGGGCCCCTCGGCCTCCGATTTGGTTGGCGGGGCCTCTCAGCCTCCGATTTGGTGGGCGAGGACCCTCGGCCTTTGATTTGGTGGGCGGGGACCCTCGGCCTCTGATTTGGTGGGCAGGGACCCTCGGCCTCCGATTTGGTGTGCGCGGACCCTCGGCCTCCGTTTTGGTGGGCGGGGCCCCTCGGCCTTCGATTTGGTGGGCGGGGCCCCTCGGCCTCCGATTTGGTTGGTGTGGAAACCCTCGGCCTCCGCTTTGGTGGGCGGGGCCGCTCGGCCTCCGATTTGGTGGGCGGGGCTCCTCGGCCTCCGATTTGGTTGGCGGGGCCCCTCGGCCTCCGATTTGGTTGGCGGGGCCTCTCGGCCTCCGATTTGGTGGGCGAGGACCCTCGGCCTTTGATTTGGTGGGCGGGGACCCTCGGCCTCTGATTTGGTGGGCAGGGACCCTCGGCCTCCGATTTGGCGTGCGCGGACCCTCGGCCTCCGTTTTGGTGGGCGGGGCCCCTCGGCCTTCGATTTGGTGGGCGGGGCCCCTCGGCCTCCGATTTGGTTGGTGTGGACCCTCGGCCTCCGATTTGGTGGGCGGGGACCCTCGGCCTCCGATTTGGTGGGCGGGGACCCTCGGCCTCCGATTTGGTGGGCGGGACCCTCGGCCTCCCATTTGGTGGGCGGGGACCCTCGGCCTCCGATTTGGTGGGCGGGGACCCTCAGCCTCCGATTTGGTGGGTGGGGACCCTAGGCCTCCGATTTGGTGGGCGGGGCCCTTCGGCCTCCGATGTGGTGGGCGGGGCCCCTCGGCCTCCGCTTTGGTGGGCGGGGCTGGGCCCCTCGGCCTCCGCTTTGCTGGGCGGGGCCGCTCGGCCTCCGATTTGGTGGGCGGGGCTCCTCAGCCTCCGATTTGGTTGGCGGGGCCCCTCGGCCTCCGATTTGGTTGGCGGGGCCCCTCGGCCTCCGATTTGGTTGGCGGGGCCTCTCGGCCTCCGATTTGGTGGTCGGGGAACCTCGGCCTCCGCTTTGGTGGGCGGGGACCCCCGGCCTCCGATTTGGTGGGCGGGGCCCCTCGGCCTCCGATTTGGTGGGCGGGGACCCTCGGCCTCCGATTTGGTGGGCGGGGACCCTCGGCCTCCGATTTGGTGGACCGGGACCCTCGGCCTCCGATTTGGTGGGCGGGGACCCTCGGCCTCCAATTTGGTGGGTGGGGACCCTCGGCCTCCGATTTGGTGTGCGCGGACCCTCGGCCTCCGTTTTGGTGGGCGGGGCCCCTCGGCCTTCGATTTGGTGGGCGGGGCCCCTCGGCCTCCGATTTGGTTGGTGTGGAAACCCTCGGCCTCCGCTTTGGTGGGCAGGGCCCCTCGGCCTTCGATTTGGTGGGCGGGGACCCTCGGCCTCCGATTTGGTGGGCGGGAACCCTCGGCCTCCGATTTGGTGGGCGGGACCCTCGGCCTCCGATTTGGTGGGCGGGGACCCTCGGCCTCCGATTTGGTGGGCGGGGACCCTCAGCCTCCGATTTGGTGGGTGGGGACCCTCGGCCTCTGATTTGGTGGGTGGGGACCCTCGGCCTCCGATTTGATGGGCGGGGCCCTTCGGCCTCCGATGTGGTGGGCGGGGCCCCTCGGCCTCCGCTTTGGTGGGCGGGGCCGGGCCCCTCGGCCTCGCTTTGCTGGGCGGGGCCGCTCGGCCTCCGATTTGGTGGGCGGGGCTCCTCGGCCTCCGATTTGGTTGGCGGGGCCCCTCGGCCTCCGATTTGGTTGGCGGGGCCCCTCGGCCTCCGATTTGGTTGGCGGGGCCTCTCGGCCTCCGATTTGGTGGGCGGGGACCCTCGGCCTCCGATTTGGTGGGCGGGGACCCTCGGCCTCCGATTTGGTGGGCAGGGACCCTCGGCCTCCGATTTGGTGGTCGGGGAACCTCGGCCTCTGCTTTGGTGGGCGGGGACCCCCGGCCTCTGATTTGGTGGGCAGGGCCCCTCGGCCTCCGATTTGGTGGGCGGGGACCCTCGGCCTCCGATTTGGTGGGCGGGGACCCTCGGCCTCCGATTTGGTGGACGGGGACCCTCGGCCTCTGATTTGGTGGGCGGGGACCCTCGGCCTCCAATTTGGTGGGCGGGGACCCTCGGCCTTTGATTTGGTGGGCGGGGACCCTCGGCCTCCGATTTGGTGGGTGGGGACCCTCGGCCTCCGATTTGGTGGGCAAGGCCCCTCGTCCTCCGATGTGGTGGGCGGGGCCCCTCGGCCTCCGATGTGGTGGGCAGGGCCCCTCGGCCTCCGCTTTGGTGGGCGGGGCCAGGCCCCTCGGCCTCCGCTTTGGTGGGTGGGGCCGCTCGGCCTTCAATTTGGTGGGCGGGGCTCCTCGGCCTCCGATTTGGTTGGCGAAGCCCCTCGGCCTCCGATTTGGTGGGCGGGGACCCTCGGCCTCCGATTTGGTGGGCGGGGACCCTCGGCCTCCGATTTGGTGGGCGGGGACCCTCGGCCTCCGATTTGGTGGGCGGGGACCCTCGGCCTCCGATTTGGTGGGCGGGGCCCATCGGCCTCCGATGTGGTGGGCGGGGCCCCTCGGCCTCCGATTTGGTGGGCGGGGACCCCCGGCCTCCAATTTGGTGGGCGGGGCCCCTCTGCCTCCGATTTGGTGGGCGGGGACCCTCCACCTCCAATTTGGTGGGCGGGGACCCTCGGCCTCCAATTTGGTGGGCGGGGCCCCTCTGCCTCCGATTTGGTGGGCGGGGACCCTCGGCCTCCAATTTGGTGGGCGGGGACCCTCGGCCTCCAATTTGGTGGGCGGGGACCCTCGGCCTCCAATTTGGTGGGCGGGGACCCTCGGCCTCCAATTTGGTGGGCGGGGACCCTCGGCCTACGATTTGGTGGACGGGGACCCTCGGCCTACGATTTGGTGGACGGGGACCCTCAGCCTCCGATTTGGTTGGCGGGGCCCCTCGGCCTCCGATTTGGTTGGTGGGGCCCCTCGGCCTCCGATTTGGTGGGCGGGGACCCTCGGCCTCCGATTTGGTGGGCGGGGACACTCGGCCTCCAATTTGGTGGGCGGGGACCCTCGGCCTCCGATTTGGTGGGAGGGGAGCCTCGGCCTCCGATTTGGTTGGTGGGGCCCCTCGGCCTCCGATTTGGTGGGCGGGGACCCTCGGCCTCCAATTTGGTGGGCGGGGACCCTCGGCCTCCGATTTGGTAGGCGGGGACCCTCGGCCTCCGATTTGGTGGGTGGGGACCCTCGGCCTCCGATTTGGTGGGCGGGGCCCCTCGGCCTCCGCTTTGGTGGGCGGGGCCAGGCCCCTCGGCCTCCGCTTTGGTGGGCGGGGCCGCTCGGCCTCCGATTTGGTGGGCGGGGCCGGGTTCCTCGGCCTCCGCTTTGGTGGGCGGGGCCGCTCGGCCTCCGATTTGGTGGGCGGGGCTCCTCGGCCTCCGATTTGGTTGGCGGGGCCCCTCGGCCTCCGATTTGGTTGGCGGGGCCTCTCAGCCTCCGATTTGGTGGGCGAGGACCCTCGGCCTTTGATTTGGTGGGCGGGGACCCTCGGCCTCTGATTTGGTGGGCAGGGACCCTCGGCCTCCGATTTGGTGTGCGCGGACCCTCGGCCTCCGTTTTGGTGGGCGGGGCCCCTCGGCCTTCGATTTGGTGGGCGGGGCCCCTCGGCCTCCGATTTGGTTGGTGTGGAAACCCTCGGCCTCCGCTTTGGTGGGCGGGGCCGCTCGGCCTCCGACTTGGTGGGCGGGGCTCCTCGGCCTCCGATTTGGTTGGCGGGGCCCCTCGGCCTCCGATTTGGTTGGCGGGGCCTCTCGGCCTCCGATTTGGTGGGCGAGGACCCTCGGCCTTTGATTTGGTGGGCGGGGACCCTCGGCCTCTGATTTGGTGGGCAGGGACCCTCGGCCTCCGATTTGGCGTGCGCGGACCCTCGGCCTCCGTTTTGGTGGGCGGGGCCCCTCGGCCTTCGATTTGGTGGGCGGGGCCCCTCGGCCTCCGATTTGGTTGGTGTGGACCCTCGGCCTCCGATTTGGTGGGCGGGGACCCTCGGCCTCCGATTTGGTGGGCGGGGACCCTCGGCCTCCGATTTGGTGGGCGGGACCCTCGGCCTCCCATTTGGTGGGCGGGGACCCTCGGCCTCCGATTTGGTGGGCGGGGACCCTCAGCCTCCGATTTGGTGGGTGGGGACCCTAGGCCTCCGATTTGGTGGGCGGGGCCCTTCGGCCTCCGATGTGGTGGGCGGGGCCCCTCGGCCTCCGCTTTGGTGGGCGGGGCTGGGCCCCTCGGCCTCCGCTTTGCTGGGCGGGGCCGCTCGGCCTCCGATTTGGTGGGCGGGGCTCCTCATCCTCCGATTTGGTTGGCGGGGCCCCTCGGCCTCCGATTTGGTTGGCGGGGCCCCTCGGCCTCCGATTTGGTTGGCGGGGCCTCTCGGCCTCCGATTTGGTGGTCGGGGAACCTCGGCCTCCGCTTTGGTGGGCGGGGACCCCCGGCCTCCGATTTGGTGGGCGGGGCCCCTCGGCCTCCGATTTGGTGGGCGGGGACCCTCGGCCTCCGATTTGGTGGGCGGGGACCCTCGGCCTCCGATTTGGTGGACCGGGACCCTCGGCCTCCGATTTGGTGGGCGGGGACCCTCGGCCTCCAATTTGGTGGGTGGGGACCCTCGGCCTCCGATTTGGTGTGCGCGGACCCTCGGCCTCCGTTTTGGTGGGCGGGGCCCCTCGGCCTTCGATTTGGTGGGCGGGGCCCCTCGGCCTCCGATTTGGTTGGTGTGGAAACCCTCGGCCTCCGCTTTGGTGGGCAGGGCCCCTCGGCCTTCGATTTGGCGGGCGGGGCCCCTCGGCCTCCGATTTGGTTGGTGTGGACCCTCGGCCTCCGATTTGGTGGGCGGGGACCCTCGGCCTCCGATTTGGTGGGCGGGGACCCTCGGCCTCCGATTTGGTGGGCGGGACCCTCGGCCTCCGATTTGGTGGGCGGGGACCCTCGGCCTCCGATTTGGTGGGCGGGGACCCTCAGCCTCCGATTTGGTGGGTGGGGACCCTCGGCCTCTGATTTGGTGGGTGGGGACCCTCGGCCTCCGATTTGATGGGCGGGGCCCTTCGGCCTCCGATGTGGTGGGCGGGGCCCCTCGGCCTCCGCTTTGGTGGGCGGGGCCGGGCCCCTCGGCCTCGCTTTGCTGGGCGGGGCCGCTCGGCCTCCGATTTGGTGGGCGGGGCTCCTCGGCCTCCGATTTGGTTGGCGGGGCCCCTCGGCCTCCGATTTGGTTGGCGGGGCCCCTCGGCCTCCGATTTGGTTGGCGGGGCCTCTCGGCCTCCGATTTGGTGGGCGGGGACCCTCGGCCTCCGATTTGGTGGGCGGGGACCCTCGGCCTCCGATTTGGTGGGCAGGGACCCTCGGCCTCCGATTTGGTGGTCGGGGAACCTCGGCCTCCGCTTTGGTGGGCGGGGACCCCCGGCCTCTGATTTGGTGGGCAGGGCCCCTCGGCCTCCGATTTGGTGGGCGGGGACCCTCGGCCTCCGATTTGGTGGGCGGGGACCCTCGGCCTCCGATTTGGTGGACGGGGACCCTCGGCCTCTGATTTGGTGGGCGGGGACCCTCGGCCTCCAATTTGGTGGGCGGGGACCCTCGGCCTTTGATTTGGTGGGCGGGGACCCTCGGCCTCCGATTTGGTGGGTGGGGACCCTCGGCCTCCGATTTGGTGGGCAAGGCCCCTCGTCCTCCGATGTGGTGGGCGGGGCCCCTCGGCCTCCGATGTGGTGGGCAGGGCCCCTCGGCCTCCGCTTTGGTGGGTGGGGCCAGGCCCCTCGGCCTCGCTTTGCTGGGCGGGGCCGCTCGGCCTCCGATTTGGTGGGCGGGGCTCCTCGGCCTCCGATTTGGTTGGCGGGGCCCCTCGGCCTCCGATTTGGTTGGCGGGGCCCCTCGGCCTCCGATTTGGTTGGCGGGGCCTCTCGGCCTCCGATTTGGTGGGCGGGGACCCTCGGCCTCCGATTTGGTGGGCGGGGACCCTCGGCCTCCGATTTGGTGGGCAGGGACCCTCGGCCTCCGATTTGGTGGTCGGGGAACCTCGGCCTCCGCTTTGGTGGGCGGGGACCCCCGGCCTCTGATTTGGTGGGCAGGGCCCCTCGGCCTCCGATTTGGTGGGCGGGGACCCTCGGCCTCCGATTTGGTGGGCGGGGACCCTCGGCCTCCGATTTGGTGGACGGGGACCCTCGGCCTCTGATTTGGTGGGCGGGGACCCTCGGCCTCCAATTTGGTGGGCGGGGACCCTCGGCCTTTGATTTGGTGGGCGGGGACCCTCGGCCTCCGATTTGGTGGGTGGGGACCCTCGGCCTCCGATTTGGTGGGCAAGGCCCCTCGTCCTCCGATGTGGTGGGCGGGGCCCCTCGGCCTCCGATGTGGTGGGCAGGGCCCCTCGGCCTCCGCTTTGGTGGGCGGGGCCAGGCCCCTCGGCCTCCGCTTTGGTGGGTGGGGCCGCTCGGCCTTCAATTTGGTGGGCGGGGCTCCTCGGCCTCCGATTTGGTTGGCGAAGCCCCTCGGCCTCCGATTTGGTGGGCGGGGACCCTCGGCCTCCGATTTGGTGGGCGGGGACCCTCGGCCTCCGATTTGGTGGGCGGGGACCCTCGGCCTCCGATTTGGTGGGCGGGGACCCTCGGCCTCCGATTTGGTGGGCGGGGCCCATCGGCCTCCGATGTGGTGGGCGGGGCCCCTCGGCCTCCGATTTGGTGGGCGGGGACCCCCGGCCTCCAATTTGGTGGGCGGGGCCCCTCTGCCTCCGATTTGGTGGGCGGGGACCCTCCACCTCCAATTTGGTGGGCGGGGACCCTCGGCCTCCAATTTGGTGGGCGGGGACCCTCGGCCTCCAATTTGGTGGGCGGGGACCCTCGGCCTCCAATTTGGTGGGCGGGGACCCTCGGCCTACGATTTGGTGGACGGGGACCCTCGGCCTACGATTTGGTGGACGGGGACCCTCAGCCTCCGATTTGGTGGGCGGGGCCCCTCTGCCTCCGATGTGGTGGGCGGGGCCCCTCGGCCTCCGCTTTGGTGGGTGGGGCCAGGCCCCTCGGCCTCCGTTTTGGTGGGCGGGGCTCCTCGGCCTCCGATTTGGTTGGCGAAGCCCCTCGGCCTCCGATTTGGTGGGCGGGGCCCCTCGGCCTCCGATTTGGTTGGCGGGGCCCCTCGGCCTCCGATTTGGTGGGCAGGACCCTCGGCCTCCGATTTGGTGGGCGGGGCCCCTCGGCCTCCGATTTGGTTGGTGGGGCCCCTCGGCCTCCGATTTGGTGGGCGGGGACCCTCGGCCTCCGATTTGGTGGGCGGGGACACTCGGCCTCCAATTTGGTGGGCGGGGACCCTCGGCCTCCGATTTGGTGGGAGGGGAGCCTCGGCCTCCGATTTGGTGGGTGGGGACCCTCGGCCTCCGATTTGGTGGGTGGGGCCCCTCGGCCTCTGATGTGGTGGGCGGGGCCCCTCGGCCTCCGCTTTGGTGGGCGGGGCCAGGCCCCTCGGCCTCTGCTTTGGTGGGCGGGGCCGCTCGGCCTCCGATTTGGTGGGCGGGGCCCCTCGGCCTCCGATTTGGTTGGTGTGGACCCTCGGCCTCCGATTTGGTGGGCGGGGACCCTCGGCCTCCGATTTGGTGGGCGGGGACCCTCGGCCTCCGATTTGGTGGGCGGGGACCCTCGGCCTCCGATTTGGTGGGCGGGGACCCTCGGCCTCCAATTTGGTGGGTGGGGACCCTCGGCCTCCGATTTGGTGGGCGGGGACCCTCAGCCTCCGATTTGGTGGGTGGGGACCCTCGGCCTCCGATTTGGTGGGCGGGGCCCTTCGGCCTCCGATGTGGTGGGCGGGGCCCCTCAGCCTCCGCTTTGGTGGGCAGGGCCGGGCCCCTTGGCCTCCGCTTTGGTGGGCGGGGCCACTCGGCCTCCGATTTGGTGGGCGGGGCTCCTCGGCCTCCGATTTGGTTGGCGGGGCCCCTCGGCCTCCGATTTGGTTGGCGGGGCCTCTCGGCCTCCGATTTGGTGGGCGAGGACCCTCGGCCTCCGATTTGGTGTGCGCGGACCCTCGGCCTCCGTTTTGGTGGGCGGGGCCCCTCGGCCTTCGATTTTGTGGGCGGGGCCCCTCGGCCTCCGATTTGGTTGGTGTGGAAACCCTCGGCCTCCGCTTTGGTGGGCGGGGCCCCTCGGCCTTCGATTTGGTGGGCGGGGCCCCTCGGCCTCCGATTTGGTTGTTGTGGACCCTCGGCCTCCGATTTGGTGGGCGGGGACCCTCGGCCTCCGATTTGGTGGGCGGGGACCCTCGGCCTCCGATTTGGTGGGCGGGGACCCTCGGCCTCCGATTTGGTGGGCGGGGACCCTCGGCCTCCCAATTGGTGGGCGGGGACCCTCGGCCTCCGATTTGGTGGGCGGGGACCCTCAGCCTCCGATTTGGTGGGTGGGGACCCTCGGCCTCCGATTTGGTGGGCGGGGCCCTTCGGCCTCCGATGTGTTGGGCGGGGCCCCTCGGCCTCCGCTTTGGTGGGCGGGGCCGGGCCCCTCGGCCTCCGCTTTGCTGGGCGGGGCCGCTCGGCCTCCGATTTGGTGAGCGGGGCTCCTCGGCCTCCGATTTGGTTGGCGGGGCCCCTCGGCCTCCGATTTAGTTGGCAGGGCCCCTCGGCCTCCGATTTAGTTGGCGGGGCCTCTCGGCCTCCGATTTGGTTGGCGGGGCCCCTCGGCCTCCGATTTGGTTGGCGGGGCCTCTCGGCCTCCGATTTGGTGGGCGAGGACCCTCGGCCTTTGATTTGGTGGGCGGGGACCCTCGGCCTCTGATTTGGTGGGCAGGGACCCTCGGCCTCCGATTTGGTGTGCGCGGACCCTCGGCCTCCGTTTTGGTGGGCGGGGCCCCTCGGCCTTTGATTTGGTGGGCGGGGCCCCTCGGCCTCCGATTTGGTTGGTGTGGAAACCCTCGGCCTCCGCTTTGGTGGGCGGGGCCCCTCGGCCTTCGATTTGGTGGGCGGGGCCCCTCGGCCTCCGATTTGGTTGGTGTGGACCCTCGGCCTCCGATTTGGTGGGCGGGGACCCTCGGCCTCCGATTTGGTGGGAGGGGACCCTCGGCCTCCGATTTGGTGGGCGGGGACCCTCGGCCTCCGATTTGGTGGGCGGGGACCCTCGGCCTCCGATTTGGTGGGCGGGGACCCTCAGCCTCCGATTTGGTGGGTGGGGACCCTCGGCCTCCGATTTGGTGGGCGGGGCCCTTCGGCCTCCGATGTGTTGGGCGGGGCCCCTCGGCCTCCGCTTTGGTGGGCGGGGCCGGGCCCCTCGGCCTCCGCTTTGCTGGGCGGGGCCGCTCGGCCTCCGATTTGGTGGGCGGGGCTCCTCGGCCTCCGATTTGGTTGGCGGGGCCCCTCGGCCTCCGATTTAGTTGGCGGGGCCCCTCGGACTCCGATTTGGTTGGCGGGGCCCCTCGGCCTCCGATTTGGTGGGCGGGGACCCTCGGCCTCCGATTTGGTGGGCGGGGACCCTCGGCCTCCGATTTGGTGGGCAGGGACCCTCGGCCTCCGATTTGGTGGTCGGGGAACCTCGGCCTCCGCTTTGGTGGGCGGGGACCCCCGGCCTCCGATTTGGTGGGCGGGGCCCCTCGGCCTCCGATTTGGTGGGCGGGGTCCCTCTGCCTCCGATTTGGTGGGCGGGGACCCTCGGCCTCCGCTTTGGTTGGCGGGGCCCCATGGCCTCCGATTTGGTGGGCGGGGTCCCTCTGCCTCCGCTTTGGTGGGCGGGGCCGCTCGGCCTTCGATTTGGTGGGCGGGGCTCCTCGGCCTCCGATTTGGTTGGTGGGGCCCCTCAGCCTCTGATTTGGTGGGCGGGGCCCCTTATCCTCCGATTTGGTGGGCGGGGCCACTCGGCCTTCGATTTGTTGGGCGGGGCCCCTCGGCCTCCGATTTGGTGGGCGGGGACCCTCGGCCTCCGATTTGGTGGGCGGGGACCCTCGGCCTCCGATTTGGTGGGCGGGGCCCATCGGCCTCCGATGTGGTGGGCGGGGCCCCTCGGCCTCCGATTTGGTGGGCGGGGACCCCCGGCCTCCGATTTGGTGGGCGGGGCCCCTCTGCCTCCGATTTGGTGGGCGGGGACCCTCCGCCTCCAATTTGGTGGGCGGGGACCCTCGGCCTCCGATTTGGTGGGTGGGGACCCTCGGCCTGCGATTTGGTGGGCGGGGACCCTCGGCCTCCGATGTGGTGGGCGGGGCCCCTCTGCCTCCAATGTGGTGGGCGGGGCCCCTCGGCCTCCGCTTTGGTGGGCGGGGCCAGGCCCCTCCGCCTCCGTTTTGGTGGGCGGGGCCGCTCGGCCTTCAATTTGGTGGGCGGGGCTCCTCGGCCTCCGATTTGGTTGGTGAAGCCCCTCGGCCTCCGATTTGGTGGGCGAGGACCCTAGGCCTCCGATTTGGTGGGCGGGGACCCTCGACCTCCGCTTTGGTGGGCGGGGACCCTCGGCCTCCGCTTTGGTGGGCGGGGCCCCTCGGCCTCCGATTTGGTGGGCGGGGTCCCTCTGCCTCCGATTTGGTGGGCGGGGACCCTCGGCCTCCGCTTTGGTTGGCGGGGCCCCACGGCCTCCGATTTGGTGGGCGGGGTCCCTCTGCCTCCGCTTTGGTGGGCGGGGCCGCTCGGCCTTCGATTTGGTGGGCGGGGCTCCTCGGCCTCCGATTTGGTTGGTGGGGCCCCTCGGCCTCCGATTTGGTGGGCGGGGCCCCTTATCCTCCGATTTGGTGGGCGGGGCCACTCGGCCTTCGATTTGTTGGGTGGGGCTCCTCGGCCTCCGATTTGGTGGGCGGGGCTCCTCGGCCTCCGATTTGGTTGGTGGGGCCCCTCGGCCTCTGATTTGTTGGGCGGGGCCCCTCGGCCTCCAATTTGGTGGGCGGGGACCCTCGGCCTCCGATTTGGTGGGCAGGGACCCTCGGCCTCCGATTTGGTGGGCGGGGACCCTCGGCCTCCGATTTGGTGGGCGGGGACCCTCGGCCTCCGATTTGGTGGGCGGGGACCCTCGGCCTCCGATTTGGTGGGCGGGGACCCTCGGCCTCCGATTTGGTGGGCGGGGACCCTCGGCCTCCGATGTGGTGGGCGGGGACCCTCGGCCTCCGATTTGGTGGGCGGGGACCCTCGGCCTCCGATTTGGTGGGCGGGGACCCTCGGCCTCCGATTTGGTGGGCGGGGACCCTCGGCCTCCGATTTGGTGGGCGGGGACCCTCGGCCTCCGATGTGGTGGGCGGGGCCCCTCGGCCTCTGCTTTGGTGGGCGGGGCCAGGCCCCTCGGCCTCCGCTTTGGTGGGCGGGGCCGCTCGGCCTTCGATTTGGTGGGCGGGGCTCCTCGGCCTCCGATTTGGTTGGCGAAGCCCCTCGGCCTCCGATTTGGTTGGTGGGGCCCCTCGGCCTCCAATTTGGTGGGCGGGGACCCTCGGTCTCCGATTTAGTGGGCGGGGACCCTCGGCCTCCGATTTGGTGGGCGGGGACCCTCGGCCTCCGCTTTGGTGGGTGGGGCCCGTCGGCCTCCGATTTGGTGGGCGGGGCCCCTCGGCCTCCGATTTGGATGGTGTGGACCGTCGGCCTCCGATTTGGTGGGCGGGGCCCCTCGGCCTCCGATTTGGTGGGCGGGGCCCCTCGGCCTCCGATTTGGTGGGCGGGGCCCCTCGGCCTCCGATTTGGTGGGCGGAGACCCTCGGCCTCCGATTTGGTGGGCGGGGACCCTCGGCCTCCGATTTGGTGGGCGGGGCCCCTCGGCCTCCGATGTGGTGGTCGGGGCCCCTCGGCCTCCGATGTGGTGGTCGGGGCCCCTCGGCCTCCGCTTTGGTGGGCGGGGCCGGGCCCCTCGGCCTCCGCTTTGGTGGGCGGGGCCGCTCGGCCTTCGATTTGGTGGGCGGGGTTCCTCGGCCTCCGATTTGGTTGGCGGGGCCCCTCGGCCTCCGATTTGGTTGGCGGGGCCCCTCGGCCTCCGATTTGGTGTGTGCTCTGCCTGGGGCCACTGTGCTCTGCCTGGGGCCCCATATGCTGCCTGGGGCCGCTGTGCTCTGCCTGGGGCCCCATATGCTGCCTGGGGCCCCTGTGCTCTGCCTGGGGCCCCATATGCTGCCTGGGGCCCCTGTGCTCTGCCTGGGGCCCCTGTGCTCTGCCTGGGGCCCCATGTTCTGCCTGGGGCCCCTGTGCTCTGCCTGGGGCCACTGTGCTCTGCCTGGGGCCCCATATGCTGCCTGGGGCCCCTGTGCTCTGCCTGGGGCCCCTGTGCTCTTCCTGGGGCCCCATGTTCTGCCTGGGGCCACTGTGCTCTGCCTGGGGCCCCATAAGCTGCCTGGGGCCCCTGTGCTCTGCCTGGGACCACTGTGCTCTGCCTGGGGCCCCATATGCTGCCTGGGGCCCCTGTGCTCTGCCTGGGGCCACTGTGCGCTGCCTGGGGCCCCATATGCTGCCTGGGGCCACTGTGCTCTGCCTGGGGCCCCATATGCTGCCTGGGGCCCCTGTGCTCTGCCTGGGGCCCCTGTACTCTGCCTGGGGCCCCATGTTCTGCCTGGGGCCCCATATGCTGCCTGGGGCCCCTGTGCTCTGCCTGGGGCCCCATATGCTGCCTGGGGCCCCTGTGCTCTGCCTGGGGCCCCTGTGCTCTGCCTGGGGCCCCATATTCTGCCTGGGGCCACTGTGCTCTGCCTGGGGCCCCATAAGCTGCCTGGGGCCCCTGTGCTCTGCCTGGGACCACTGTGCTCTGCCTGGGGCCCCATATGCTGCCTGGGGCCCCTGTGCTCTGCCTGGGGCCACTGTGCGCTGCCTGGGGCCCCATATGCTGCCTGGGGCCACTGTGCTCTGCCTGGGGCCCCATATGCTGCCTGGGGCCCCTGTGCTCTGCCTGGGGCCCATATGCTGCCTGGGGCCCCTGTGCTCTGCCTGGGGCCCCTGTGCTCTGCCTGGGGCCCCATGTTCTGCCTGGGGCCCCTGTGCTCTGCCTGGGGCCACTGTGCTCTGCCTGGGGCCCCATATGCTGCCTGGGGCCCCTGTGCTCTGCCTGGGGCCCCATATTCTGCCTGGGGCCCCTGTGCTCTGCCTGGGGCCCCTGTGCTCTGCCTGGGGCCCCATATGCTGCCTGGGGCCCCTGTGCTCTGCCTGGGGCCCCATGTTCTGCCTGGGGCCCCTGTGCTCTGCCTGGGGCCACTGTGCTCTGCCTGGGGCCCCATATTCTGCCTGGGGCCCCTGTGCTCTGCTTGGGGCCCCATATGCTGCCTGGGGCCCCTGTGCTCTGCCTGGGGCCACTGTGCTCTGCCTGGGGCCCCATATGCTGCCTGGGGCCACTGTGCTCTGCCTGGGTGTAGGACACTGGTGATGTCACTTATCTCCGGACATTAGCTCCGGACATTAGCTCCGGACATTAGCTCCGGACAAAGCCACGGAAGTTGGCACAAATTGCAGGAAGTAGTATTCTAGGCAATTATATAATATATATATATATATATATATATATATATATATATATATATATATATATATATATATATATATATATGTATATATATATATATATATATATATATATATGTATATATATATATATATATATATATATATATATATATATATATATATATATATATATATGTCATACAGCGCTAGATAGCAAAAAAGCAGATAATTCAATTGCCGGCTTTTGTTAAATAATTCCCGAACTTGGCAGTATAAGAGACATGGTTTACATACAACAAACCATTGCATATCTGTTATATTTTTATATATCCCTCACTAATAATGTTAGTAGTGTTTGTGTGTAAAATTTGGGAGCTGTAGGTGTTAAATGAAAGGGTTAATTCATGGAAAAAACTGGCGTGGGCTCCCGCGCAATTTTCTCTTCCAGAGAGGGAAAGCCAGTGACTGAGGGCAGATATTAATAGCCTAGAGAGGGATCATGGTTATAGGAACCCCCTGGCTAAAAATATCTGCCCCCAGCCATCCCAGAAAAGGCACATCTATAAGATGCGCCTATTCCGGCACTTAGCCTCTCCCTTCCCACTGCCCTGTGGCATTGGCATATGGGGTAATGAGGGGTTAATGTCACCTTGCTATTGTAAGGTGACATTAAGCCATGTTAATAATGGAGAGGTGTCAATGAGACACCTTTCCATTATTAATCCAATAGTAGGAAAGGGTTAAAAATACACACACACATTAAGAATAAAGTATTTTATTGAAAGAAAGAAACACACAGGTTTTTAATATGTTTGAATTTCATAGAAAAAATAAGAACGGCACTAGGTTACACCTGCTTTTTTCTGTGGCTGCAGCAGCAAAAGTTCCCTGTACAATATTAGGTGGTATCTTGCACTGTCTTTGTGGTGCTCAACATTGATTAGCAGTCCAAGAGCAACATATACAAAGAAAGAAGAAAATGTGGCACTCACCAGCTTGTGCTGTGATAAAAAAGTCCTTTATTGCGCCATAGCGTGGACTGAGGACATCATAATAACAGCTGCAGGAATATGCGAGGGTGTAAGGTGACCGAGGATGATGGCCGTTTTTCACGGACTGCGCTTCAACGGGTCCAGGTTTTTAATATGTTTATTGTACTATCCAACTGAAGACCCTCATTCTCCTGTAAAAAAATCCAAAACAAAAATGCAACAATATCCCATACCTGTCCGTCATACAGTCATGTCCCACGCTGTAATCCATCTCAAGGGGTTAAATTCATTTACAATCAGGAACGGTGATAATGCTGCTGCTCCCGACTGTAAAAGACTGGGGAATGAATGAAATGCAGGGGGTAAACTTTCTATTACTAGCGTTGACGTTACCGAAGCTCCGCCTCCTGGGGGCATGAACTCATATGAACTGCAGCGTGGGAAAGTTTCTGAACATTTTCTGACCCCGATGTTGTGATCGCTGTTATTAACAGTATAACGACAACCGCAAAAAAAATTCAGATTTTCCATTTAATTTCTCTCTCTTCTGATGTGTTCGCAGATTAGAGAAGAGAGAAATAGGGTCCCCTGGTCCCAGATCACACCCTTTGGTACCTGTAGTGTCCCTGCATGTCCCCGTGAAGTCCCCTGGGCCGCTGGTGTCTTCTTCTGGGAGAAAATAGTGGGCGCATTCGCAGTGCGCCTGCCGAGATCTACCGGCTGGCACCCGGAAGCGATATGAAATTTTTCCTATTGGTTCATTGTGATCTCTGTGATAGACCCCATCACAGTGATCAAAATAAAAAAAATATAGTAAATCAAATCCCCCCTTATCACCCCCTTAGTTAGCTAAAATTAATAAAATAGAAAAAGTATTTATTTCCATTTTTCAATTAGGGTTAGTGCAGCGCCCCAGAGTCCTGGTTGTTGCAGTAATGTCGCTCTGCCACTAAGGGGAGTGATGTTACGTCTGATTGCACTAAAGGAGTTCACCTGACCAGGTATCACACACACTTCACACTCTGGCCACCAGGGGAGTGGTTCTATCTAGTAGGCCACTCCTCACGCTCTGGTAAAACTGGGGGTTGGACAGGAAGTTAGGGAGAAAGTAGCCCGGGAGAGTTCGGGAGAGGACATGTCAGGGGTGGTATCCTGACAGCGGCCTAGCAAAAAGGACAGATCATTATGGAGCCGTGCTTGAGTGATATAGCGGCAGGCTTCTTAGAAAGGACACGAAGCGAAGTTTATTGTGGAGAAGTGAGAAGCGAGATCACAGTACAAAGGAGAATAGAACCAGTAGGAATCGTGCCTTAAGATCGTGGCAACATCCTACTGAGGCGCATAGCCAGTGGCCGGGGCACCGAGGAAGTAACAGACTCTACGCATTACTTCGAACTATGGCAGGACAGTTAACTTCAGGTTGGTTGTCTCACGCTTTTACACCTAACGAGGACAATGGAGGCAATTGTGGGAGAGGGGCATCTCTAGGGTCCCAGAATAACTCCAGGCCTACCCCATCATATGGGTGCGTCCTAGCCATATCATCTGGGGGACAGAGAGAGAAAGAACATCAGACACAGACACAACAGATGTGAGGCCTATCCCGTGGTGCTCAGCAGGGAGGTACTACAACACACAGGCGCTAGTAGGTAGGCACTGATTTTCACCTGCAAAGGGAGCTCTGGATGTGCCTTCGGACCGGCCGGTCTCAGCCAGCCCTGTTAGCAGTGCTCTGGATTGCGGATCTTGAAGCCTTCAGTAAAGAGGTAAAGAGACTGCAACCCTGTGTCCTCGTTATTCATCGCGACTTGCACCACGCACCACCATCACACCTTTCATTGGACGCCCCTTAGCAGGGTCACGGACCAGGTCTAGCCACCGTGACAACCCCAGGACCGAGACAGAGAGGCCCGGTACTGAGTACCCCGCGGCCCTTCGTCTGGGGCACTCCAACTTGGCGTCACGAACAGGATCTACTTAAGCCTGAAGATCAGGTCATGTGTACCTTGGAACTGTGTCTGAATTGTGCTTGAACCGTGATTTATTGCAAAGACTGTGCATTATCGCTTGCCGCCAAAAGTGCCCGCCAAAATCCGACATAGCTTCATGGGCGGAGTCGACCGAAAAGAGTGCGGAGCAAGGAGACGCGGTGAGGTGCCGACTCCAGAAGAGGAACCCCGACTTCCACCAGGTTAGCAGAGGGGAGGAGCGGCCATGTCTGATTCGGGAGAAGCGGAGGCGGCGGCCACAGCCGCAGGGGCACCTCCAGGCCCTGCAGTAGATACAGCTGCGGGCCTTGTATCACTGCCAGATACCGCCACAGCTACTGCAGCCATCATGCCCTTCTCCATGCCGTACCTACCTGGAGCAGCCTGGCTCCCACGATACTCTGGAGAATCCCATACATTAACTGACTTTAAAGAAGGGATTTGTAGCCTGCTCGAGTTTTATCCCTTGACGGAGCCTCAGAAAGTCCATATGATTACCAGCCAACTCTTTGGAGCGGCTCTGAGAGAAGTGAAGTCCTGGCCCACTGCGGATAAGAGAACTGCACAGCAGGTCTTTGCAAAGCTCAAAGCTACCTTTGACACCCGCACCGCTACGGAAATTAAATTGATGTTCTATGGGTGCAAGCAGAGGCCGCAGGATAGCTTACGGGACTATGCCCTTAATCTCCAGGAGGCACTGCGGGCCATCAAGCAGAGTGACCCAAACAGCATGCAAGATGAAGATAAACTCCTGAAAGAGCGGTTCATCGAGGGGCTCCTGTGCAGTCACCAAAGGGCCCAGCTACACTTCCTGGCCATGCAGAATCCAGACCTGACTTTTGCGCAATTCAAAGATAAAGCCATCCAGGCACTGCCAGAGTGACAGCCCAGCTGTGCCGTACTTCCTAGGCATCAGGCCCTCACGTACCACCAGGAGGTGGCACCAGAAGCAACCGTCTCCGCTGAGGCCGATGCCCAGACCCTGGAAGATGATACCCCTGCAGGACTGCGCCTCCAGATGCAGGAGCTGACCAGGAGCGTTGCTGCCCTAGCCCGGACCATCCAATCCCTGAAGTAGGCCCCCAAGGAGAAGATCCAGCTGGCTTCCAGACAGGAGGATGTCCCCTGGCAGCGACAGAGGAGGGTTCCGTCGACCAGAGGTAGAGACGACGATCGTTTTCATCGGGACGGACGACCTATCTGCCGCCGCTGACACCAGGTGGGCCATCTTGCAAGGTACTGTCATTTAAAGCGAGCAACCCCTGGGGCAGAGGGCCAACCCCCAGGAGTAGGACGGTCAGGCCCGCAAAATTGGAGAGCCAAATACATCGGAGGGCAGCCTGTTCTCCCCATTGTGATCGACGGTATCCCCATGAACACTTTGCTGGATACCGGTTCCCAGGTGACGACTATGCCTTACATCCTTTATAGACGTTATTGGGAGGACACCGATATTACTCGTGGCCCCGATGATGATCTCACCATCATAGCCAGTAATGGTCAGCCATTGCCACAAGTGGGGTATAAAGAGGTCACCATCAAAGTGGGGCAGGTAGAATTGGAGGCCCAAGGGATTGTAATTGTTGATATTGACCGCCGTGAATGTAATCCCATGATGACCATTGGTACTAATGTCATAGAAAATTGTCTTGCAGTAGTTATTATCTTGTTACAGCAGGTAGCAGAAACAGCTGGCTACAGTGAACAAAGCGCCCTGCAAAAAGAAATCAGGGCTCTGATGCAGAGACAGCAGGTGGAGCTGACTGGTGGTGAAATTGGTCGTGTCACAGTGAGTGATTCAAACCCCATTGCGATACCCCCAGGAGTGAAATGTTAATATGGTGTCGGGCAGCCATAGGCCTCAGGGATAAAGACTATCAGGCCCTGGTAGAACCTGTATATTCAGATAATAGGCCTACCCTCCTGACAGCCAGAGGGGTGGTTGACGTCCGCAAGGGGAGGGTGCCAGTACGTGTCCTTAACTGTGGGGAGGAGGAAGTCCATCTAACCAAATATGCCACACTTGCCAAACTGTTTACTGTTAATAATTAGGGTTGAGCGACTTTTCCTTTTTTGAGGTCGAGTCGGGTTTCATGAAACCCGACTTTCTCAAAAGTCGAGTTGAGTGAAATCGGCCGATCTTCTTGAAAAGTCGGGGTCGGGGATCGGCCGAAACACGAAACCCAATGTAAGTTACTGGAAAATCTATATATTTTTATATTTACTTCAGCGCGATATATGTGAAAAGCCGGTAATTCAATTGCCGGCTTTTCATTTCTCCTGCCTAAACCCGACATGATACGAGACATGGTTTACATACAGTAAACCATCTCATATCCCCCTTTTTTTTCGCATATTCCACACTACTAATGTTAGTAGTGTGTATATGCAAAATTTTGGCGCTGTAGCTATTAAATTTAAGGGTTAAATCACGGAAAAAATTGGCGTGGGCTCCCACGCAATTTTCTCCACCAGAGTGGTAAAGCCAGTGACTGAGGGCAGATATTAATAGCCTAGAGAGGGTCCATGGTTATTGGCC
Organism: Ranitomeya variabilis; assembly: GCF_051348905.1. Lineage (NCBI taxonomy): Eukaryota > Metazoa > Chordata > Amphibia > Anura > Dendrobatidae > Ranitomeya > Ranitomeya variabilis. The sequence goes on along the minus strand of NC_135236.1, from coordinate 22,244,054 downwards.
CCCCTGGCTACAAACATCTGCCCCCAGCCACCCCAGAAAAGGCACATCTGGAAGATGCGCCTATTCTGGCACTTGGCCACTCTCTTCCCACTCCCGTGTAGCGGTGGGATATGGGGTAATGAAGGGTTAATGTCACCTTGCTGTTGTAAAGTGACATTAAGCCAGATTAATAATGGAGAGGCGTCAATTATGGCACCTATCCATTATTAATCCAATTGTATGAAATGGTTAAAAAAACACACACACAATATTGCAAAGTATTTTAATGAAATAAAGACACAGGTTGTTGTAATATTTTATTATACTGGTAATCCACCTGAAGACCATCGTTCTGTAACAAAGGAAAAATAATAAACCAACAATATACATACCATCTGTAGATCTGTAACGTCCCACGATGTGAATCCATCTCAAGAGGTTAAAATATTTTACAGGCAGGAGCTCTGCTATAATGCAGCTGTGCTCGTGCCTGTAAAACCCCAGGAATGAAGGTAATGTAGGTCAATGACCTGTATTTACCTTCATTCACGGTGATGCGCCCTCTGCTGGATGTCCTCATGAACTGGAGCCTGGGAACTTTTTCCCACGCTCGAGGTCATATGAGGACATCCAGCAGGGGGCGCATCACCGCGAATGAAGGTAATGTAGGTCAATGACCTGTAGTTACCTTCAGTCGCGGTGATGCGCCCTCTGCTGGATGTCCTCATATGACATCAAGCGTGGGAAAAAGTTCCCAGGCTGCAGTTCATGAGGACATCCAGCAGAGGGCGCCTCAACGCGAATGAAGGTAAATACAGGTCATTGACCTACATTACCTTCATTCCTGGGGTTTTACAGGCACGAGTACAGCTGCATTATAGCAGAGCTCCTGCCTGTAAAATATTTTAACCCCTTGAGATGGATTTACATTGTGGGACGTTACAGATCTACGGATGGTATGTATATTGTTGGTTTATTATTTTTCCTTTGTTACAGAACGATGGTCTTCAGGTGGATTACCAGTATAATAAAATATTACAACAACCTGTGTCTTTATTTCATTAAAATACTTTGCAATATTGTGTGTGTGTGTTTTTTTAACCATTTCATACAACTGGATTAATAATGGATAGGTGTCATAATTGACGCCTCTCCATTATTAATCTGGCTTAATGTCACCTTACAATAGCAAGGTGACATTAACCCTTCATTACCCCAAATCCCACCGCTACACGGGAGTGGGAAGAGAGTGGCCAAGTGCCAGAATAGGCGCATCTTCCAGATGTGTCTTATCTGGGGCGGCTGGGGGCAGATGTTTGTAGCCAGGGGGGGGCCAATAACCATGGATCTCTCTAGGCTATTAATATCTTCCCTCAGTCACTGGCTTTACCACTCTGGCGGAGAAAATTGCGCAGGAGCCCAAGCCATTTTTTTCCGCGATTTAACCCTTAAATTTAATAGCTACAGCGCCGAAATTTTGCACATACACACTACTAACATTAGTAGTGTGGAATATGCAAAAAAAAGGGGGATATGAGATGGTTTACTGTATGTAAACCATGTCTCATATCATGTCGGGTTTAGGCAGGAGAAATGAAAAGCCGACAATTGAATTACCGGCTTTTCACATATATCACGCTGAAGTAAATATAAATATATATATATATATATATATATATATATATATATATATATATATATGTGTCTCAATGACATATATATATATATATATATAAAAAACGAAACCCGACTTTGGAGTGAAGATCGCCGACGGCCGACCCGATCCCACAGTGAGATCGGGTGGGGTTTCACGAAACCCGACTTTCCCAAAAGTCAGCGACTTTTGAAATTGGCCGATCTGTTTCGCTCAACCCTATTAATAATAGTGTGATACAGGCACCCGGACCCTTGGTCCCGTCCAATCCGGTGGAGAACAATGGTTCTGCAGGGCAAATGAAAGATTGGAGTCGGGAATTGCACGTGGGCACTGACTCTACCCCACCTCACCAGAAACGGGGCCTACAGGGTGGTTCATGAGTACGAGCGGGTATTTAGCAAACGCCCCCTAGATTTTGGGCAGGTAAAAGGGATTCAACATCATATCCCCACAGGAGATCATCGACCCATAAAGGAGAGATACCGTCCTGTACCCCCAGCTCATTATCAGTGTTCCAAAGACATGCTGCGAGAGATGAAGGAGGCTGGGGTAGTGAGAGATAGTTGTAGCCCCTGGGCAGCTCCGTTAGTCCTCGTTAGGAAGAAAGATGGCACAATGAGGATGTGTGTTGATTATGGGCAGCTAAATCACATTACACATAAGGACGCATACCCACTGCCCAGGATAGAGGAGTCCCTGGCTGCTTTAAAATCTGCTAACTACTTCTCTACCTTGGATCTCACCAGTGGGTACTGGCAGGTTCCCGTGGCAGAGGCGGACAAGGAGAAGACGGCCTTCAGGAAGCCGATGGGTCTCTGCGAATTCAACTACATGCCCTTCGGATTGTGCAATGCCCCGGGAACGTTCCAGAGGATGATGGAGTGCTGTCTGGGACACAAGAACTTTGAATCCGTGCTGCTATATCTGGACGATGTCATTGTCTTCTCCAAGACCTATGAAGACCATCTGAAGCACCTGGCCGAGGTGTTTGAAGCCCTGTCCAACTTTGGCTTAAAGATGAAACCGTCTAAATGCCATCTGCTAAAACCCAAAGTGCAATACCTGGGCCATGTGGTGAGTGCTGAAGGAGTGGCCCCAGACCCCGACAAGGTTACGGTGATCAACGACTGGCCGAAGCCCAACAACCTCCATGAAGTCCGGCAGTTCCTCGGGTTGGTAGGCTGCTACAGGAGATTTATCAAGGGCTTCACCAAGAAAGCCGCGCCCTTACAAGACCTGTTGGTGGGCCAGTCCAAGAAGGCCAAGTGTAATAATACTCCATTTGACTGGAACGATGGACTGGAGGGATCCTTCTCTTGTTTAAAGTCGGTGCTGATGGGAGAAGAGGTACTGGCCTACCCTGAATATGACCAACCGTTTGTATCGTATACGGACGCCAGCAATGTGGGGTTGGGAGCCGTGCTGTCCCAGGTCCAGAAAGGCAAGGAAAGAGTAATCGCTTACGACAGTAGGAAGCTTCGCCCCACTGAAAGGAACCCTGACAACTACAGTTCATTTAAGCTGGAGTTCCTTGCCATTGTCTGGGCCGTGACGGAGATGTTCAAACACTACCTGGCCTCAGCAAAATTCACCGTCTTCAAGGATAATAACCCGCTAACGCATTTGGACACAGTGAAACTCGGTGCCTTGGAGCAGCGGTGGATGGCCCGGTTGTCCAATTACGACTTCACCATCAAGTACCGGGCAGGGCACAAGAATGTGAATGCCGATGCATTGTCCCGAATGCCCCACTTGCCCGAAACAGAGGAATATCCAGAAGCATTTGAAGAGGTAGAGCTGCCCGCTTTCCATCGCCCCAAGGCCACCCAGTGCTCCCATCAGGTGAAGAACAGGCGCAAGACTAAGCGGGGTGCCCCGTTGAATCCCCAGCCCCATCACGGGTGGGCAGAGAACCAGGATGGTGACCCTGCGGTCTGTCGGGTGAAAGAGCTCCTGACGCAGGCAGGTTTGCATCCCAGCCCGGATGATCCACCAGAGGCATTACAATTGTGGAAGGAGAGGGGAAGACAGTTTATTCACGATGGTAAGCTGTGCCAGAGGAGCATTGACCCACGCACTCATGAATTGGTATGGCAGATCGTGGTCCCAAGACAAGATGTGCCAATGGTCCTGGGAGCATACCACGATGGGGCAGGACACTTCGGGTGGAGGAAGCTGGAGAGGCTGCTCCGAGGGAGGTTCTACTGGATTGGTATGAAGAAAGCCATCGAGAAGTGGTGCCGAGAGTGTGGCCCATGTAGCCTATGCCGGAAGGATCGTGACAGCCAGCGGGCTCCCTTGCAGCCCATCATCACTAAACGGCCGCTCGAACTGGTCGCGCTGGATCACGTGAAGCTAACACCCAGCCGGTCAGGCTATATCTACGCTCTCACCATCGTGGACCACTACTCCAGATTCCTGGTAGTTGTTCTGGTCAAAGACCTAATGGCCAGAATGGCCACCAAAACCTTCCAGCAGTACTTCTGTCGACCCCATGGGTATCCGGAGAAGGTACTGACCGATCAGGGGCCAGCATTTGAAGCGGAAGTGTTTCAGGAGTTCTGCAATCTGTATGGATGTAAGAAGATCAGAACCATGCCATACCATCCACAAACCAATGGGATGTGCGAGAAGATGAACCAGGTGGTGATCGACTTGCTAAAGACCTTACCTGTGGAGGAACGGAACTTGTGGCCCACAAAGTTACCAGACTTGGTGGATATGTATAACCACATCCCGGTGAACTCCACCAACTGCACTCCAGTGTACCTGATGCGAGGAAGGTCTAGCAAGTTACCTGTGGATCTGGACATGGGGGTCCTGACCCCCGAAAATATCTCACCAGATGCGGACTGGGATACAGAGAGGCAGCAAAGGTACCGCAAACTACAAGAGTGTGTGGAAAGAATTCTCGCCCAAGCCCGACAAAAACAAGAAAGGGATTACAACCAGCATGCGCCTGTGACTCCCTTGTCACCCGGGGAGCGGGTACTCAAACGGAAGCGGAGACTACACAAGCTTAATGATCAATGGGAAGCGGAACCATATACCATCCTGCCATCTGATTTCGACAATACAAAGGTCTGTCTCATCAGCAAAGATGGAGGAGAAACGTCAACGGCAATATCCAGAGACCACCTTAAGATATGCCCTGATAAGCTGAGAGATGGGGAAACAGACCCCGGGACGTCTCCGCCCATGGAAGAAGAGAAGATGATACACACTGTTCTTGGCGATTTTCCCCAGTCTTGGACTCAAATAAACCAGGCCTTTGTAGTACCTGTCCTAACGTTTCATCAACTGACACCGCCAGAACTAAATGTGGAGCCAGGTCATCCAGACCCGCAACCACAGCGAACCCCACCGGAGGATGCCATGCCAACCGTTGAACCGGCAAATCCTCCCTCTGCTATTAGTGAATCTGCCATGCCCACCGGTGGTGAAAGTGGCCCTGAGAGCTCCAGCCTGCCAGTGCTACCCAGACTCACTAGAAGTGTAGCTAGAAGACAGTACACTACACCAGCGGTAGCAGGTATAGCGGGCCCTGTTAGGTCAATAGCAACCCCTGCGCTGAGGAGGTCTACACGCAGCACCAGGAATCAAACTCCACTTCGGTACAAAACTTGGAGATACTAATGATAGCTGTTATTTGGGTAAAAGTATTTGTGTAAATATCTTTGTTACAAGTTTAAAACAATGGACAATGGAGTAATGGATGGTGAATTGCTCCAAAACTTTCAAAAGGGATCCCTTTGTTTACCCGGGATCCCTGCTGTTTTAAGTTTGCACCCACTGAACTGGGAGTCATGAACTGTGCATGACCGAAACTTTTGCAACGTTCAAGTGTTCTCACCTCCCATAAAGAGAAGCACTGTTATATTTACTTGTTCATAGTGTTTAATTGTTTATAGTATTTCAAAATTTTATGTGTTTTCTGCTAACATGTATTGTTGTTCTTATTTTCCCAGTCCGGGAGTACTGGATTTAACCGGGGGGAATACAGCGCCCCAGAGTCCTGGTCGTTGCAGTAATGTCACTCTGCCACTAAGGGGAGTGATGTTACATCTGATTGCACTAAAGGAGTTCACCTGACCAGGTATCACACACACTACACTTCACACTCCGGCCACCAGGGGGAGTGTTTCTATCTAGTAGGCCACTCCTCACGCTCTGGTAAAACTGGGGGTTGGACAGGAAGTTAGGGAGAAAGTAGCCCGGGAGAGTTTGGGAGAGGACATGTCAGGGGTGGGATCCTGACAGCGGCCTAGCAAAAAGGACAGATCATTATGGAGCCGTGCTTGAGTGATATAGCGGCAGGCTTCTTAGAAAGGACACGAAGCAAGGTTTATTGTGGGGAAGTGAGAAGCGAGATCTGTTGTGAAATTGGATTCTGGGCTCCCCCGGTGGCCACTGGTAGAATTGAACTTGTGTGCATCATCCCCTCTGTTCACCTGCTCCCATCAGGATGTGGGAGTCGCTATATAACCTTGCTCCTCTGTCAGTTTCATGCCGGTCAACAATGTAATCAGAAGCCTTTCTGTGCATGTTCCTGCTACCAGACAACTCTCAGCTAAGTTGGACTTTTGTCCTTGTTTGTTTTTGCTTTTTGTTCCAGTTCACAGCTGCTGTTTCGTTACTGTGTCTGGAAAGCTTTTGTGATCGGAATTTGCCACTCTGGTGTTATGAGTTAATGCTAGAGTCTTAAAGTAATTTCTGGATGGTGTTTTGATAGGGTTTTCAGCTGACCATGAAAGTGCCCTTTCTGTCTTTCTACTATCTAGTAAGCGGACCTCGATTTTGCTAAACCTATTTTCATACTACGTTTGTCATTTCGTCTTAAATCACCGCCAATATATGTGGGGGCCTCTGTCTGCCTTTTGGGGAAATTTCTCTAGAGGTGAGCCAGGACTGTATTTTCCTCTGCCAGGATTAGTTAGTTCTCCGGCTGGCGCTGGGCATCTAGGGATAAAAAAAACGTAGGCATGCTACCCGGCTACTTCTAGTTGTGCGGCAGGTTTTAGTTCATGGTCAGTATAGTTTCCATCTTCCAAGAGCTAGTTCTCATATATGCTGGGCTATGTTCTCTCGCCATTGAGAATCATGACAGTTTGACCGGCCCAAAAAGGGTTAAATTACTGCTGAGAAAGGAGAGAAAAAAGAAGTCTGCTACAATTTTTTTTTTTTTTCTCCCTCTAGTTCTGAGTGTGCTCTTAATTGAATCACTTGCTAGTCTGCCTATACTGCAGCCTTCCTCTCTTTCTCTCCTTCTAATCCTTGAATGGCTCTGTGTTCACCTGTTTGAAATGGATCTTCAGAGTGTAGCTACAGGTTTGAATAATCTTGCCACGAAAGTACAAAATTTGCAAGATTTTGTTGTTTATGCACCTATGTCTGAGCCTAGAACTCCTTTGCCCGAATTCTTCTCAGGGAATAGATCTCACTTTCAAAATTTTAAAAATAATTGCAAATTGTTTTTGTCCCTGAGGTCTCGCTCTGCCGGAGACCCTGCACAGCAGGTCAGGATTGTAATTTCCTTGCTCCGGGGCGACCCTCAAGACTGGGCTTTTGCATTGGCACCAGGGGATCCTGCGTTGCTCAATGTGGATGCGTTTTTTCTGGCCTTGGGGTTGCTTTATGAGGAACCTCATTTAGAGCTCCAGGCGGAAAAGGCCTTGATGTCCCTATCTCAGGGGCAAGATGAAGCTGAAATATACTGCCAAAAATTCCGCAAATGGTCTGTGCTTACTCAGTGGAATGAGTGCGCCCTGGCGGCGATTTTCAGAGAAGGTCTCTCTGATGCCATTAAGGATGTTATGGTGGGGTTCCCTGTGCCTGCGGGTCTGAATGAGTCCATGACGATGGCTATTCAGATCGATAGGCGTCTGCGGGAGCGCAAACCTGTGCACCATTTGGCGGTGTCTACTGAGAAAACGCCAGAAAATATGCAATGTGATAGAATTCTGTCCAGAAGCGAGCGGCAGAATTTTAGACGAAAAAATGGGTTGTGTTTCTATTGTGGTGATTCAACTCATGTTATATCAGCATGCTCTAAGCGTACTAAGAAGCCTGACAAGTCTGTTTCAATTAGCACTTTACAGTCTAAGTTTATTCTATCTGTGACCCTGATTTGTTCTTTATCATCTATTACCGCGGACGCCTATGTCGACTCTGGCGCCGCTTTGAGTCTTATGGATTGGTCCTTTGCCAAACGCTGTGGGTATGATTTGGAGCCATTGGAGGCTCCGATACCTCTGAAAGGGATTGACTCCACCCCATTGGCTAGTAATAAACCACAATACTGGACACAAGTGACTATGCGTGTTAATCCGGATCACCAGGAGATTATTCGCTTTCTGGTGCTGTATAATCTACATGATGTTTTGGTGCTAGGATTGCCATGGCTGCAATCTCATAACCCAGTCCTCGACTGGAAAGCTATGTCTGTGTTAAGCTGGGGATGTAAAGGGACTCATGGGGATGTACCTTTGGTTTCCATTTCATCATCTATTCCCTCTGAGATTCCTGAATTCTTGTCTGACTTTCGTGACGTTTTTGAAGAACCCAAGCTTGGTTCACTACCTCCGCACCGGGAGTGCGATTGTGCCATAGACTTGATTCCGGGTAGTAAATACCCTAAGGGTCGTTTATTTAATCTGTCTGTGCCTGAACACGCTGCTATGCGAGAATATATAAAGGAGTCCTTGGAAAAGGGACATATTCGTCCTTCGTCATCTCCCTTAGGAGCCGGTTTTTTCTTTGTGTCTAAGAAAGACGGCTCTTTGAGGCCGTGTATTGATTATCGACTTTTGAATAAAATCACGGTTAAATATCAATATCCGTTACCACTGCTTACTGATTTGTTTGCTCGTATAAAGGGGGCCAAGTGGTTCTCTAAGATTGATCTCCGTGGGGCGTATAATTTGGTGCGAATCAAGCAAGGGGATGAGTGGAAAACCGCATTTAATACGCCCGAGGGCCATTTTGAGTATTTGGTGATGCCTTTTGGTCTTTCAAATGCCCCTTCAGTCTTCCAGTCCTTTATGCATGACATTTTCCGCGATTATTTGGATAAATTTATGATTGTGTATCTGGATGATATTCTGATTTTTTCGGATGACTGGGACTCTCATGTCCAGCAGGTCAGGAGGGTTTTTCAGGTTTTGCGGTCTAATTCCTTGTGTGTGAAGGGTTCTAAATGCGTTTTTGGGGTTCAAAAGATTTCCTTCTTGGGATACATTTTTTCCCCCTCTTCCATCGAGATGGATCCTGTCAAGGTTCAGGCTATTTGTGATTGGACGCAACCCTCTTCTCTTAAGAGTCTGCAGAAATTTTTGGGCTTTGCTAACTTTTATCGCCGATTTATTGCTGGTTTTTCTGATGTTGTTAAACCATTGACTGATTTGACTAAGAAGGGTGCTGATGTTGCTGATTGGTCCCCTGATGCTGTGGAGGCCTTTCGGGAGCTTAAGCGCCGCTTTTCTTCCGCCCCAGTGTTACGTCAGCCTGATGTTGCTCTTCCTTTTCAGGTTGAGGTCGACGCTTCTGAAATCGGAGCTGGGGCGGTGTTGTCGCAGAGAAGTTCCGACTGCTCCGTGATGAGACCTTGTGCTTTTTTTTCCCGTAAATTTTCGCCCGCCGAGCGGAATTATGATATTGGGAATCGGGAGCTTTTGGCCATGAAGTGGGCTTTTGAGGAGTGGCGTCACTGGCTTGAGGGGGCCAGACATCAGGTGGTGGTATTGACTGACCACAAAAATTTAATTTACCTTGAGTCTGCCAGGCGCCTGAATCCTAGACAGGCGCGCTGGTCGTTGTTTTTCTCTCGGTTTAATTTTGTGGTGTCATACCTACCGGGTTCTAAGAATGTTAAGGCGGATGCCCTTTCTAGGAGTTTTGAGCCTGACTCCCCTGGTAATTCTGAGCCCACAGGTATCCTTAAGGATGGAGTGATATTGTCTGCCGTTTCTCCAGACCTGCGGCGGGCCTTGCAGGAGTTTCAGGCGGACAGACCTGATCGTTGCCCACCTGGTAGACTGTTTGTTCCTGATGATTGGACCAGTAGAGTCATCTCTGAGGTTCATTCTTCTGCGTTGGCAGGTCATCCTGGAATTTTTGGTACCAGGGATTTGGTGGCAAGGTCCTTCTGGTGGCCTTCCCTGTCACGAGATGTGCGAGGCTTTGTGCAGTCTTGTGACGTTTGTGCTCGGGCCAAGCCTTGTTGTTCTCGGGCTAGTGGATTGTTGTTACCCTTGCCTATCCCGAAGAGACCTTGGACGCACATCTCGATGGATTTTATTTCGGATCTGCCTGTTTCTCAGAAGATGTCTGTCATCTGGGTGGTGTGTGACCGTTTCTCTAAGATGGTCCATCTGGTTCCCTTGCCTAAGTTGCCTTCTTCTTCCGAGTTGGTTCCTCTGTTTTTTCAAAATGTTGTTCGTTTGCATGGTATTCCGGAGAATATCGTTTCTGACAGAGGGACCCAATTCGTGTCTAGATTTTGGCGGGCATTCTGTGCTAGGATGGGCATAGATTTGTCTTTTTCGTCTGCTTTCCATCCTCAGACTAATGGCCAGACCGAGCGGACTAATCAGACCTTGGAGACATATTTGAGGTGTTTTGTGTCTGCGGATCAGGATGATTGGGTTGCTTTTTTGCCTTTGGCGGAGTTCGCCCTCAATAATCGGGCCAGCTCTGCCACCTTGGTGTCCCCGTTTTTCTGTAATTCGGGGTTTCATCCTCGATTTTCCTCCGGTCAAGTGGAATCTTCGGATTGTCCTGGAGTGGATGCTGTGGTGGAGAGGTTGCATCAGATTTGGGGGCAGGTGGTGGACAATTTGAAGTTGTCCCAGGAGAAGACTCAGCTTTTTGCCAACCGCCGTCGTCGTGTTGGTCCTCGGCTCTGTGTTGGGGACTTGGTGTGGTTGTCTTCTCATTTTGTCCCTATGAGGGTCTCTTCTCCTAAGTTTAAGCCTCGGTTCATCGGCCCGTACAAGATATTGGAGATTCTTAACCCTGTGTCCTTCCGTTTGGACCTCCCTGCATCCTTTTCTATTCATAATGTTTTTCATCGGTCATTATTGCGCAGGTATGAGGTACCGGTTGTGCCTTCCGTTGAGCCTCCTGCTCCGGTGTTGGTTGAGGGTGAGTTGGAGTACGTTGTGGAAAAGATCTTAGACTCTCGTGTTTCCAGACGGAAACTCCAGTATCTGGTCAAATGGAAGGGATACGGTCAGGAGGATAATTCTTGGGTCACTGCCTCTGATGTTCATGCCTCCGATCTTGTCCGTGCCTTTCATAGGGCTCATTCTGATCGCCCTGGTGGTTCTGGTGAGGGTTCGGTGCCCCCTCCTTGAGGGGGGGGTACTGTTGTGAAATTGGATTCTGGGCTCCCCCGGTGGCCACTGGTAGAATTGAACTTGTGTGCATCATCCCCTCTGTTCACCTGCTCCCATCAGGATGTGGGAGTCGCTATATAACCTTGCTCCTCTGTCAGTTTCATGCCGGTCAACAATGTAATCAGAAGCCTTTCTGTGCATGTTCCTGCTACCAGACAACTCTCAGCTAAGTTGGACTTTTGTCCTTGTTTGTTTTTGCTTTTTGTTCCAGTTCACAGCTGCTGTTTCGTTACTGTGTCTGGAAAGCTTTTGTGATCGGAAATTGCCACTCTGGTGTTATGAGTTAATGCTAGAGTCTTAAAGTAATTTCTGGATGGTGTTTTGATAGGGTTTTCAGCTGACCATGAAAGTGCCCTTTCTGTCTTTCTACTATCTAGTAAGCGGACCTCGATTTTGCTAAACCAATTTTCATACTACGTTTGTCATTTCGTCTTAAATCACCGCCAATATATGTGGGGGCCTCTGTCTGCCTTTTGGGGAAATTTCTCTAGAGGTGAGCCAGGACTGTATTTTCCTCTGCCAGGATTAGTTAGTTCTCCGGCTGGCGCTGGGCATCTAGGGATAAAAAAAACGTAGGCATGCTACCCGGCTACTTCTAGTTGTGCGGCAGGTTTTAGTTCATGGTCAGTATAGTTTCCATCTTCCAAGAGCTAGTTCTCATATATGCTGGGCTATGTTCTCTCGCCATTGAGAATCATGACAGAGGTCACAGTACAAAGGAGAATAGAACCAGTAGGAGTCTTGCCTTAAGATCATGGCAACATCCTACTGAGGCGCATAGCCGGTGGCCGGGGCACCGAGGAAGTAACAGACTCTACGCATTACTTCGAACTACGGCAGGACAGTTAACTTCAGGTTGGTTGTCTCACCCTTTTACACCTAACGAAGACAACGGAGGCAATTGCAGGAGAGGGGCGTCTCTAGGGTCCCAGAATAAGTACAGGCCTACCCCGTCATATAGGTGCGTCCTAGCCATATCATCTGGGGATCGGAGAGAGAAAGAACATCAGACATAGACACAACAGTTGTGAGGACTATCCCGTGGTGCTCAGCAGGGAGGTACTACAACACACAGTCGCTAGTAGGTAGGCACTGATTTCCATCTGCAAAGGGAGCTCTGGATGTGCCTTCGGACCAGCCGGTCTCAGCCAGCCCTGTTAGAAGTGCTCTGGATTGCGGATCCTGAAGCCTTCAGTAAAGAGGTAAAGAGACTGCAACCCTGTGTCCTCGTTATTCATCGCGACTTGCACCACGCACCACCATCACACCTTTCATTGGACGCCCCTTAGCAGGGTCACGGACCATGACAACCCCAGGACTGAGACAGAGAGGCCCGGTACCGAGTACCCCGCGGCCCTGCGTCTGGGGGCGCTCCATTAGATTTTGGCTAAAGGAACTTGGGCTAAAGTGAGTTGGGCTAAAGTTAGGGTTCGGCTAAAGTGAGTTGGGCTAAAGTTAGGGTTAGGGCTTGGGTTAGGGTTAGGGTTGTGGTTGGGATCAAACTTAGGGTTGGGATTAGGGTTAGGGGTGTGTTAGGGTTAGGTTTGTGGTTAGAGTTATGGTTAAGGTGGGGATTAGGGTTTGGGGTGTGTTGGGTTTAGGGTTATGGTTAGGGTTGGGATTAGAGTTAGGGGTGTGTTGCAGTCAGGGCCGGCTCCAGGTTTTTGAGGGCCCCGGGCAAAAGAGCCTCAGTGGGCCCACCCCTTTAACACATACCACGATACATGATGCACAGATACAGCACAGGAATATAGGTATAGTACAATGCCAGATTTCACTTCTTACATGAGTGATAGCTATTGTAAATTATACAATACCATACAGCAGAGGGGCTTTATATAAGTCAACCCCCTATATGCCAATTATGCGAGAGCGATGCGCAAGCCTTGCATTGCATCAGTGTATATATACAGGATTCTTGCCCCTTGTGTCTCTATTCTTCCCCCTGTGTCTCCCATCCTGCCCCCTGCTACTTACATGGTCTACTTACATGGCCGCGCTCCTGCGGTGATGATCCCTCCACGCAATTCAACTGCGTACTTGCTGGCAGATGACAATGATATCATACACTGGCGATGTGCGCACAGACGTCACCTGCCAGCCGCTGATTGGCTGGCGGCTTTTAACTATTCAATGAAGAGTGTTTGTACTTATCCTCCTATGGAATTAAAACGATTTAATGCAAATAGGGTTAAAACACTTAAAACATATAAGACCATATGTAGGTTATGGCAGATACCAGTCAGCAGCTTAAATAAATTAAAATGTAGGTTAGATTGGCGGTCAGGTAGAGAGATGACTAGTAGCAGGCAGTAATTGGCCACAGACCACAGTACATTAGGGTTAGTGTCCCATAGATGGTGCATTTAGCATGAGAGATCCACTTCTAAAGTGCACTGGTGCAGACTCCAAAAAACAGATAGCTGCATACAGCAAAGAAGAGGTCAGGGTTATCTCTAACAACTATTAGCAAGGCAATAAAAAGTTGGAGGAGGGGCAGTACCTTTCTGTCTTTGTAGCAAAATCCCCTCTGTGTTCTGTAAATGGTATTCCTGACATAGTAAGAAGATGTTGCAGTCTAGATAAGACTGATGGATGGGAGCACTGTCCCGCTGGTGAGAGCTACTCTGTGTGCCTCGCTCCAGTGGTCCGCAGTAAGCCGGTCACGGTGTGCAAGTGCAGGGTCCTGAGAGCAAGTGTAGGACCTGCATGACGTCAGTCGGCACAGGATGACGAAGGATTAAGATCCGAAACGCACGTCGGGGTGCGCTTTTACGGGACTAGGCTGACCCTTGCATTCAGGTATATTTGTGCGTTCCCCTATCTTATATATGGTGCACTTTGATTTTTGTTGTGGGATTCCTGCTACAAGCTTGCCAAGTGACTTTCTGCACCTCTACGCTATATAGTTGAGGCACCTGAGGTTGCGGTGCTGCTAGTACGGTTGAGTTTTATTTTTTGTGTTATTTGCACATTATAAACTCTTTTTGCACAACCAAATAGCACTTTACATGTGGATGTGATAAGACCCACACATTTTATAGGTTATTTGCACATTGATATTATAGTTGCACATACTTTTTTGAGCTGATTGATATTAATTGTGCTCTTTTATTTTTGCACTTTACTAAATTACTTGACATTTTTTTACACCTTATTATGAGGTGCATCACAATTTATGTGGTAGTAATTGTTTTGGATCAGCAGTTTTTCTAAATTTGCACTTTATATACTGTTTCTTTGCACAACATTTTTATCTAGAACGGCATACATTACCGAGCCCCTTGCCCTACATAGGTGGGGTATTTGTTTACATTATAAGCTTTGTCTATATATAATTTTAGGGGATGTATTAAACCTGTATTTTGGATATACAATAGGGCCAGCCTTTTTATTATCTCCCTGTATTCATTTATTCTTACTTTAAAATAATTAATTGTCCTGTTGTGCGCACAAATTATTAATGTTATATTATTTTTTGCCAATCAGATACAATAAAGGCATTTTTTATATCTAATCTCTGTCTGGTGACTTTTCTGGGTACTTCTATATATTGGCTGTGGTTGTCCCTATCTACCACCCTGGAATCAGCAGAGGACACGGGCATAGGCACAGGAACCCGCGGATGTTGGCCGTAATTAAGGAGGAAAGGAGTCTGACCGATGGAGTCGGCTACAGCGTTGTTAAGGGCAAACTCAGCCCATGGTAACAAGGATGCCCAGTCATCCTGCCTGGCAGAAACAAAATGTCGTAAATAAGTGACCAGAGTCTGATTGGCCCTCTCAACCAACCCATTTGTCTCGGGATGATAAGCCGAGGAGAGATTTAACTCAATACTGAGTAGACGACAAAGCTCCCTCCAGAATCGAGACGCAAACTGGGGACCCCGGTCACTGACAATCTTGTCTGGCATACCGTGTAAGTGAAAGATATGCTTGATGAACAAGGCTGCCAGAGCCCGTGCAGACGGTAGTCGTGGAAGAGGCACCAAATGAACCATTTTGGAAAAATGGTCGGTGATCACCCAGATAATGGTGCATTTACGAGACTTGGGTAAGCCCACCACAAAGTCCATCCCGACCATCTCCCAGGGCCTGTCCAAAACGGCAGAGGATAAAGCAACCCAGCTGGCCGTTGCCGAGGGGACTTGTTCTTGGCGCAAGAGACACACGCCCGAACATAGTCTGCGACATCACGAGCCATATGCGGCCACCAGCATGTCCTCGCCAGTAACTCAGATGTCCTTTTGGAACCAAAATGTCCACCCACCCTGGACGAGTGTGCCCAAGAGAGAACTTCCGGTCGCAAACTGGATGGTACAAAAGTCTTGCCCGGAGGCACAGACTCTAGCGTAACAGGGGCCACGGTTCTCAGGTTCTCAGTGGGGACAATAAGCCAAGGCTCCTCTTCCTCCTCCACAGATGACACAACGGAGCGAGAGAGAGCATCGGCACAAATGTTCTTCTCCCCAGAAAGAAAATGGAGGGTGAATTGAAACCGGGAGAAGAACAAGGACCATCTGGCCTGGCGAGAATTTAACCACTGGGCTGTCTGCAGGTACACCAAATTTTTATGATCTGTGAAGACTTGGAATGGAAAACGAGCTCCCTCCAAGAGATGTCTCCACTCCGAGAAAACCAACTTCATGGCTAGCAACTCCCTGTCACCGATGGAATAATTCCTCTCTGCTGGTGAGAAGGTCTTAGAAAAGAAGAAGCAAGGATGCTTCTGACCTTGAGCATCCTTTTGGAAGAGGACTGCTCCAGCACCAACAGATGAGGCATCCACCTCCATGATAAATGGCTTATCTACATCGGGACGATGTAGGATGGGAGCGCTAGCGAAGTGTGACTTTATGGAGTTAAAGGCCTTGGAGACCTCCTCAGACCACAATTTGGGATTTGCCCCCTTCTTGGTGAGGGCAACCAAGGGAGTTACCAAAGTTGAGAAGTGCGGAATGAACTGGCGATAATAATTATTGAACCCCATAAAGCGCTGCACCGCTTTAAGAGAATGGGGTTCCTGCCAGTCCATCATGGCCTGTAGTTTGGCAGGATCCATAGCCAATCCCTGGGCGGAGATGATATAGCCTAGGAAAGGCAAGGACTCCTGCTCGAACATACAATTCTCCAACTTGGCATAGAGGGAGTTTGCCCGTAGGAGGTCGAAGGCTTTGCAAACATCACTCCGGTGGGAGTCAATATCTGGAGAGTAGATGAGAATATCATCCAGATAGACTACGACCGAGGTGGTGAGCATATCCCGGAAGATGTCGTTCACAAAGTCTTGGAAAATGGCTGGGGCATTACAGAGCCCAAACGGCATCACCAGATATTCATAGTGCCCATCCCTGGTGTTACAAGCCGTCTTCCATTCGTCCCCCTCATGGATAGAATCAGGTTGTAAGCTCCCCGCAGATCTAGTTTAGTAAACACCCTTGCTCCCCGAAGCCTATCGAACAGCTCAGATATCAAGGGCAAAGGATACTTATTCTTAACGGTGATGGCGTTAAGACCCCTGTAGTCTATGCATGGACGCAGTTCCCCATTCTTCTTCTGCACAAAGAAGAACCCAGCCCCAGCAGGTGACACTGACTTCCTGATGAACCCTCTTGCCAGATTCTCTTGAATGTACTGAGACATTGCCTCTATCTCCGGGAGAGATAACGGATAAACTCGACCCCGGGGAGGCTCAGCACCAGGCAAGAGATCAATAGGACAGTCATAGGGGTGATGGGGCGGAAGGGTCTCCGCAGCCTTTTTGGAGAATATGACCAATATTGCTTGGGGAGAGAGGATAGATCTGCGGGTACCTCTGTTGTAGCAACCTGAACGCACTCCCTCTGACACCTACCCCCACAATATTCACCCCAACCCAAAATTCTGCCTGAGGACCACTCGATATGAGGAGAGTGGTACCGTAGCCATGGTATCCCCAACAGGACCTCATAAATACCCTCAGGAATGACGAGCAGAGATATAATCTCCTGATGGGATGGCGACATGGACAGAGTAAAAGTGATGGTCTGGTGTGTTATCTGTGAGGGCAGTTTCGACCCATTCATCACTCATACCGTTACTGGTTGAGCTAGCATAACCAGGGGTATTGCGTGACGTTGGGCGAAGGCTGAAGACATAAAATTGCCCTCCGCCCCAGAGTCCACGCAGAGCTCTACCGAGTGGGAGGATGAGCCTATAATTATTGTCCCCTTAAAGGACAATTTGGAGGCAAACGTCGCCGTGTCTAGTGTACCTCCACCTACTACCACTAGACGCTGACGTTTCCTCGACCGCTGGGGACATCTGGTGGCAAGATGTCCTGACTGCTGGCAAACATGACAGACCTTGAGTGCACAAGCGGACCGGGACTTAGATCCCTCACATGACACTTCCATGGCCTCATGTGACTCCAGGACCGGAGATTCCAGAGGTTTGGCAAAGGTGGGAGCTAGCCGAAACCTCTGCCTACACTGGGCTCACTCTAACCTCCGCTCTTTAAAATGGAGGTCAATATGAGTAGAGACGGATATTAACTCCTCCAGTGAGGCAGGAATCTCCCTAGTGGCCAGAGCGTCCTTAACGTGAACAGCCAGCCTCCTCCAAAATATGGGGATAAGGGCTTTATCCGACCACTCCAGCTCAGAAGCTAAAGTACGGAAGTGGACGGCAAATTGGCTGACCAAGGACTCACCCTGAGTTAATGCCAGCAGTTGGAGCGCTGTGTCATGGGTGACTCGAGGTCCTAAAAAGACTTGTTTCAGAGTGCTTAGGAACAGCGGATCACTCTGCACCACATGATCGCCACGCTGCCACAGCGGTGTAGCCCTTTCCAACGCCCTGTCCGACAAGAGGGACACAATAAATCCCACCTTAGCTCGCTCTGTGGGAAAACATGCAGCCAGAAGCTCGAGTTGAATAGAGCACTGACTCACGAATCCTCTACAGGATTTGCTGTCTCCAGAAAGTTTCTCTGGCAGCGGAAGGCAAGATAATGTCGGAACAGGGGTGGCAGTGGACAAGGTTGCTGCAGCCATGCTAGCAGCCTGTACAGCAACTGCGGTAACATCCACAGCTGAGGTTGAGCTCTCGAGAGCCGCCAACCTACCCTCCAGCTGCTGGATATACCGCAGTGATTGCTGAATGTCCGCCATTTACTAGCCAGTCCCTGGCAATAGTATTATGTTAGGGCTAGCGGAACGCACCAAATGGATAAAGAGACTTTATTATAATATATGCATTCGCATCCCGGGGTCCACAGTGCAGGAGAACCTGCTCCTAGCAAATGGCGGAACTAAATGGCGGTATGAGCTACCTCTGTTACTTCACAGAGTAGCCGTGAACTCAAAGCACTCTGCCCATCACAGTGACACAGGCTAACTACCCAAACGAGAGCAGTCAGTGGTCATGCACGCACACAAAACTCCTCGCCGGAGGTGCCAGCATTCTAGGGGCTTATTTCAGCCGGGTCCCTGAATACTCAAACACACAAACTCATGCGGCCATGCGAGCCTCAAATAGTTGCAGCACGTACAGGACCTTCCTAGAAGGACCCATGAGAGACTGCCACAGAGCGTGAGCACCTAAAGGACCTTAGCTGCAGTGTCTGATCATGTGACCCTCGATCTCCACTGAGAGATCTTACTCTGGGCATGCTCAGAACGAGAAAAGCAGGACTTAGTCCCAGAAGCTTCAGCTCGTCGCTGCCCAGCACTGACTTCAATGGCAGAAGCAGGAAAAGCAGCAGTAACTCTCTGTACAGAGTCAGACTGAGTGAAACACTGGGACCGACGTCTCCGCTGAGCAGGCTCCACTGTGGCAGGAGAAGAATGGGAGACCGCAGCGGAGATGGCCTGAGATTCCCCCTGTGCAGAGGCGGGAACTCGACCCCTAACACCCAAAGTCACTTCAAATGTGAGGTGGTCCCTAAAAAAATGATTTTGTTGGAAAAATGAGAAATCGCTGGTCAAATTTTAACCCTTATAACTTCATAACAAATAAAAATGTTATTTCCAAAATTGTGCTCATGTAAAGTAAAAATGTTATTTATTAAGTATTTTTGTGTGACACCACTCTCTGATTTAAGGGCATAAAATTTAAAAATTTGAAAGTTGCATAATTTTCAACATTTTTGCCATATTTCCATTTTTTTCATAAATAAACACAAGTCATATGAAATAAATTTTACCTCTATCATGAAGTACAATATGTCATGAAAAAACATTCTCATAATCAGTGGGATCTGTTGAAGCATTCCAGAGTTATAACCACATAAAATGACAGTGGTCAGAATTGTAAAAATTGTCTCGGTCATTAAGCAACGAATTGGCTCTGTCTCTAAGGGGTTAAATTAAGGCACTTTTTACTGTGTCTTTTGTTTTTAGTAAAGGACTTTTTCTGTGTGTGCCTTTATTACTTCTTTGGATTAGTAATGGGTGTGTCTGATAAATTCCTCTCCATTACTAACGCCTGGTTTTGATGTCATCTGACATTACAAAAATGACATCAACCTCAAAGCTATTATCCCTCTTATCACTGCACCAATACAAGGGGGAAGAGCCAGGAAAAGCATGAGACATGACAAATTTCATGAATACACTTTTTCTGGGGCTGCCAGGGGCTGCCGTTTTTAGGCTGAGGAAGGGCAGTACCAATAGCCACTTCCCAGTCTAAGAATATCAGCCCCAGCTGGCTGCTTTAGTTTGGCTGGTTTTCAACAAGCTTTGTTCTGGATGCCGAACCCAAACAGTAACACAGACTTCGTGCAGAAGTCTTGTTTCCGGGTCCGTGTATGAACACTAGTTATCCCTTATGGACCCTCGTACTTTTCGGGTTCCCTCATCCTTACAGTTTATTTATAAAATTGAATTCTGTGTGGATGTCATTTGAATGACGATACAGATTGTATGAAAAATTGTAAACTTTTTTCTGGATGTAAGTACGTTGATATATTTTATAAGGTCAGGTCATTAATCTTAGGCTTATACACCATTTTTATATACTTATTATCTTCTTAGGTCCTGTTATCTCCAACTTCCTCTGTATAATGTGTCTGCAATGGTTTGCACATGTATTGTTATTGTGGGCCATCAGTCATTGTACATCTTTGTGCACCTCAGCCTACAGACTCATATACTGTTAAGGGTCGAGATCCCGCCTCTGCACAGGGGGAATCTCAAACCATCTCCGCTGCGGTCTCCCATTCTTCTCCTGCTGTAGTGGAGCCTGCTCGGCGGAGATGTCGGTCCCAGTGTCTCGCTCAGTCTGACTCTGTACAGAGAGTTACTGCTGCTTTTCCTGCTTCTGCCATTGAAATCAGTGCTGGGCAGTGGCGAGCAGACACTTCTGGGACTAAGTCCTGCTTTTCTCGTTCTGAGCATGCCCAGAGTAAGATCTCTAAGTGGAGATCGAGGGTCACATGATCAGACACTGCAGCTAAGGCCATTGGTCCTTCTAGGAAGGTCCTGTACGTGCTGCAACTATTTAAGGCTCGCATGGCTGCACAGTCATGCGCTAGTATTGTTCTATGTTGTACTTTGCGCCAGTGTGGTCACGTATGATTGTGTTCAGGGACCCAGCTGAAATAAGCCACTAGAATGCTGGCACCTCCGGCGAGAAGTTTGTGTGTTTGAGTATTCAGGGACCTGGCTGAAATAAGGCCCTAGCATCCTGGCACCTCCGGCGAGGAGTTTTGTGTGCATGCATGACCACTGACTGCTCTCGTTTGGGTAGTTAGCCTGTGCCACTGTGAAGTTTAACAGGGTGCAGTGCTTTGAGTTCACAGCTACTCTGTGAAGTAACAGAGTTAGCTCATACCGCCATTTATTTCCGCTATTTGCTAGCAGCAGGTTCTCCTGCACGGTGGACCCCGGGCTGCGAACGCATATATTATAATAAAGTCTCTATATCTATTCGGTGCATTCCGCTAGCCCTAACATAATACTAGTGCCATGGTCTGGCTAGTAAATGGCGGACATTCAGCAATCACTGCGGTATATCCAGCAGCTGGAGGGTAGGTTGGCGGCTCTCGAGAGCTCAACCTCAGCTGTGGATGTTACTGCAGTTGCTGTACAGGCTGCTAGCGTGGCTGCAGCAACCTTGTCCACTGCCACCCCTGTTCTGACATTATCTCGCCTTCCGCTGCCAGAGAAATTTTCTGGAGACAGCAAATCCTGTAGGGGATTCGTGAGTCAGTGCTCTATTCACCTCGAGCTCCTGGCTGCACGTTTTCCCACAGAGCGAGCTAAGGTGGGATTTATTGTGTCCCTCTTGTCGGACAGGGCGTTGGAGTGGGCTACACCGCTGTGGGAGCGTGGCGATCATGTGGTGCAGAGTGCTCCGCTGTTCCTGAGCACTCTGAAACAAGTCTTTTTAGGACCTCGAGTCACCCATAACTCGGCGCTCCAACTGCTGGCATTAACTCAGGGTGAGTCCTTGGTCAGCCAATTTGCCGTCCACTTCTGTACTTTAGCTTCTGAGCTGGAGTGGTCGGATAAAGCCCTTATCCCCACATTTTGGAGGGGGCTGGCTGATCACGTTAAGGATGCTCTGGCCACTAGGGAGATTCCTGCCTCACTTGAGGAGTTAATATCCGTCTCTACTCATATTGACCTCCGTTTTAACGAGCAGAGGTTAGAGCGAGCCCAGTGTAGGCAGAGGTTTCGGCTGGCTCCCACCTTTGCCAAACCTCTGAAATCTCCAGTCCTAGTTCCTGAGTCACATGAGGCCATGGAAGTGTCACGTGAGGGATCTAAGTCAAGGACCGCTTGTGCACTCAAGGTCTGTCATGTTTGCCAGCAGTCAGGACATCTTGCCACCAGATGTCCCCAGCGGTCGAGGAAACGTCAGCATCTAGTGGTAGTAGGTGGAGGTACACTAGACACGGCGATGTTTGCCTCCAAATTGTACTTTAAGGGGACAATAATTATAGGCTCATCCTCCCACTTGGTAGAGCTCTGTGTGGACTCTGGGGCGGAGGGCAATTTTATGTCTTCAGCCTTCGCCCAACGTCATGCAATACCCCTGGTTATGCTAGCTCAACCAGTAACGGTATGAGTGGTGAATGGGTCAACACTGCCCTCACAGATAACACACCAGACCATCCATTTTACTCTGTCCATGTCGCCATCCCATCAGGAGATTATATCTCTGCTCGTCATTTCTGAGGGAATTGATGAGGTCCTGTTGGGGATACCATGGCTACGGTGCCATTCTCCTCATATTGAGTGTTCCTCAGGCCGAATTTTGGGTTGGGGTGAATATTGTGGGGGTAGGTGTCAGAGGGAGTGCGTTCAGGTTGCTACAACAGAGGTACCCGCAGATCTATCCTCTCTCCCCAAGCAATATTGGTCTTACGCAGACGTATTCTTCAAAAAGGCGGCAGAGACCCTTCCGCCCCATCGCCCCTATGACTGTCCTATTGATCTCTTGCCTGGTGCTGAGCCTCCCTGGGGTCGAGTTTATCCGTTATCTCTCCCGGAGACGGAGGCAATGTCTCAGTACATTCAAGAGAATCTGGCAAGAGGGTTCATCAAGAAGTCAGTGTCACCTGCTGGGGCTGGGTTCTTCTTCGTGCAGAAGAAGAATGGGGAACTGCGTCCATGCATAGACTACAGGGGTCTTAACGCCATCACCGTTAAGAATAAGTATCCTTTGCCCTTGATATCTGAGCTCTTCGATAGGCTTCGGGGAGCAAGTGTGTTTACTAACCTAGATCTGAGGGGTGCTTACAACCTGATTCGCATCCGTGAGGGGGACGAATGGAAGATGGCTTTTAACACCAGGGATGGGCACTATGAATATCTGGTGATGCCCTTCGGGCTCTGTAATGCCCCAGCCGTTTTCCAAGACTTTGTGAACGACATCTTCCGGGATATGCTCACCACCTCGGTCGTAGTCTATCTGGATGATATTCTCATCTACTCTCCAGATATTGACTCCCACCGGAGTGATGTTTGCAAAGCCTTCGACCTCCTACGGGCAAACTCCCTCTATGCCAAGTTGGAGAATTGTATGTTCGAGCAGGAGTCCTTACCTTTCCTAGGCTATATCATCTCCGCCCAGGGATTGGCTATGGATCCTGCCAAACTACAGGTCGTGATAGACTGGCAGGAACCCCATTCTCTTAAAGCGGTGCAGCGCTTTATGGGGTTCATTAATTATTATCGCCAGTTCATTCCGCACTTCTCAACTTTGGTATCTCCCTTGTTTGCCCTCACCAAGAAGGGGGCAAATCCCAAATTGTGGTCTGAGGAGGTCTCCAAGGCCTTTAACTCCATAAAGTCACACTTCGCTAGCGCTCCCATCCTACATCGCCCGGATGTAGATAAGCCATTTATCATGGAGGTGGATGCCTCATCTGTTGGTGCTGGAGCAGTCCTCTTTCAAAAGGATGCTCAAGGTCGGAATCATCCTTGCTTCTTCTTTTCTAAGACCTTCTCACCAGCAGAGAGGAATTATTCCATCGGGGACAGGGAGTTGCTAGCCATGAAGTTGGCCTTCTCGGAGTGGAGACATCTCTTTGAGGGAGCTCGTTTTCCATTCCAAGTCTTCACAGATCATAAAAATTTGGTGTACCTGCAGACAGCCCAGCGGTTAAATTCTCACCAGGCCAGATGGTCCTTGTTCTTCTCCCGGTTTCATTTCACCCTCCATTTTCTTTCTGGGGAGAAGAACATTCATGCCGATGCTCTCTCTCACTCCGTTGTGTCATCTGTGGAGGAGGAAGAGGAGCCTCGGCTTATTGTCCCCACTGAGAGCCTGAGAACCGTGGCCCCGGTTTCGCTAGAGTCTGTGCCTCCGGGCAAGACTTTTGTACCATCCAGTTTGTGACCGGAGGTTCTCTCTTGGGCACACTCGTCCAGGGTGGGTGGACATTTTGGTTCCAAAAGGACATCTGAGTTACTGGCGAGGACATGCTGGTGGCCGCATATGGCTCGTGATGTCGCAGACTATGTTCGGGCGTGTGTCTCTTGCGCCAAGAACAAGTCCCCTCGGCAACGGCCAGCTGGGTTGCTTTATCCTCTGCCGGTTTTGGACAGGCCCTGGGAGATGGTCGGGATGGACTTTGTGGTGGGCTTACCCAAGTCTCGTAAATGCACCATTATCTGGGTGATCACCGACCATTTTTCCAAAATGGTTCATTTGGTGCCTCTTCCACGGCTACCATCTGCAGGGGCTCTGGCAGCCTTTTTCATCAAGCATATCTTTCGCTTACATGGTATTCCGGACAAGATTGTCAGTGACCGGGGTCCCCAGTTTGCGTCTCGATTCTGGAGGGAGCTGTGTCGTCTACTCAGTATTGAGTTAAATCTCTCTTCGGCTTATCAACCCGAGACAAATGGATTGGTTGAGAGGGCCAATCAGACTCTGGTCACTTATTTACAACATTTTGTTTCTGCCAGGCAGGATGACTGGGCATCCTTGTTACCGTGGGCTGAGTTTGCTCTTAACAATGCTGTAGCCGACTCCACCGGTCAGACTCCTTTCCTCCTTAATTACGGCCAACATCCGCGGGTTCCTGTGCCTATGCCCGTGTCCTCTGCTGATTCCAGGGTGGCAGACTGGGCAGTGGAGGCACAAGACATTTGGGACCACACTCAGGATGCTATCCAGACCTCCAAGGAGAGAATGAGGTCCTCCGCCGATGCACATCGGCGCCCTGCCCCGACCTTTGCTCCTGGCGACTTAGTGTGGCTCTCCGCCCATAACATCAGGCTGCGTGTTGAGTACACTAAGTTGCACCTTGTTACTTGGGTCCCTTCAAGGTCCTCGAACGGGTTAACCGTGTGGTCTACCGTCTAGCCCTTCCTCCACGCCTAGGTATCACCGACACCTTTCATGTGTCCCTCCTTATGCCCGTATTCATGTCCTGGTTTTCTGAGTCATCTGCCAGGACATCGGGTTCGTCTACGGACGATTACGAGGTGAACGCTTTTTTGGGGTGCAAGGTGGTTCGTGGCAAAAAAATTTTTTGGGTGGACTGGAAGGGTTACGGTCCTGAGGTTAGGTCCTGGGAGCCTGCTGAGCACATTCGAGCTCTGCAGCTCATTTCTGCCTTTGAACGTAGCGAGGCCCAAGGAGGGGGGCCCTAGGGGGGAATGTTAGGGGTCGAGTTCCCGCCTCTGCACAGGGGGAAACTCAGGCCATCTCCGCTGCGGTCTCCCATTCTTCTCCCGCTGTAGTGGAGCCTGCTCAGCGGAGACGTCGGTCCCAGCGTCTCGATCAGTCTCACTCTGTACAGAGAGTTACTGCTGCTTTTCCTGCTTCTGCCATTGAAGTCAGTTCTGGGCAGCGGCGAGCAGACGCTTCTGGGACTAAGTCCTGCTTTTCTCATTCTGAGCATGCCCAGAGTAAGATCTCTCAGTGGACATCGAGGGTCACATGATCAGACACTGCAGCTAAGGTCATTGGTCCTTCTAGGAAGGTACTGTACGTGCTGCAACTATTTAAGGCTCGCATGGCTGCACGGCCATGCGCTAGTATTGTTCTATGTAGTACTTTGCACCAGTGTGGTCACGTATGATTGTGTTCAGGGACCCGGCTGAAATAAGCCCCTAGAATGCTGGCACCTCCGGCGAGGAGTTTGTGTGTTTGAGTTTTCAGGGACCTGGCTGAAATAAGGCCCTAGCATGCTTGCACCTCCAGCGAGGAGTTTTGTGTGCATGCATGACCACTGACTGCTCCCGTTTGGGTAGTTAGCCTGTGCCACTGTGAAGTTTAACAGGACGCAGTGCTTTGAGTTCACGGCTACTCTGTGAAGTAACAGAGGTAGCTCATACCACCATTTAGTTCCGCCATTTGCTAACAGCAGGTTCCCCTGCACGGTGGACCCCGGGCTGCGAACGCATATATTATAATAAAGTCTCTATATCTATTTGGTGCGTTCCGCTAGCCCTAACATATACAGTGCCTGAAG
Organism: Ranitomeya variabilis; assembly: GCF_051348905.1. Classification (NCBI taxonomy): domain Eukaryota; kingdom Metazoa; phylum Chordata; class Amphibia; order Anura; family Dendrobatidae; genus Ranitomeya; species Ranitomeya variabilis. The sequence continues at coordinate 22,218,110 of NC_135236.1, read as the reverse complement.
TTTATGTGTCATGCATTTTGCTTTCAATAAAATAAAATTTAAATAATTCTTAACATATAAGATCAGAATATAGATTTTGCACCCATTGTTAGTTATTGAAGATAGTAAAAATATAACATTTAAAACAACAACCCAACCAACAATTTTAGGGCCCGAAATACCTCAGGACAGATCAATTCTACTGGCCGGCCTGTGACAAGATATTTTACTTTTGTATATACTGCATCTATGGTCTGTTCAGGTTTTTTGATTCTTTGAAAGCCAAATTTTTTGTTTTCTTTGTCAAGATTCTAAAATAAAAACAAACAAAAAACAATGAATTAAGAAATGCAAAACATCAGCCACATCCCAAATGTAACTCAGATCTTAACTACAATAATATTAGGACATGTATTCCAATGATGTTTTTTACTCAGCAAGCTTAAAGTCTACACGGTTGAAGAGGTTTATGGTAAGATATATCAGTGTAGGCATTCCTCAGTGAGCAAAATACAATGTGACAATGAAACATAGACCCAATTTTCTGGATGAGAAAAGGACCAGTTTTTTATATGCTCGCTAGTGTTGAGCGATACCTTCCGATATTTGAAAGTATCGGTATCGGATGGTATCGGCCGATATCCGAAAAATATCGGATATCGCCGATACCGATACCCGATACCAATACAAGTCAATGGGACACAAGTATCGGAAGGTATCCTGGATGGTTCCCAGGGTCTGAAGGAGAGGAAACTCTCCTTCAGGCTCTGGGATCCATATTCATGTGTAAAATAAAGAATAAAAATAAAAAATAGGGATATACTCACCCTCTGACGCGCCTTGGTAGTAACCGCTGTAACCGGCAGGCTCCATTCCTAAGAATGAGCGAGTGAAAGACCTGCGATGACGTCGTGGCTTGTGATTGGTCGCGTGACACCTCATGTGACCGCTCACGCGACCAATCACAAGCCGCAACGTCATCGCAGGTCCTTCACTCGCTCATTCTTAGGAAAGGAGGCTGCCGGTTGCACGTCTGAGGTCCAGGCTCTGTCGGAGGGGTGAGTATATCCATATTTTTTATTTTTATTCTTTATTTTTTACATGAATATGGATCCCAGGGCCTGAAGGAGAGTCTCCTCTCCTCCAGACCCTGGGAACCATACACTGAGAACTTCCGATTCCGATTTCCGATATCACAAAAATATCAGAACTCGGTATCGGAATTCCGATACAGCAAATATCGGCCGATACCCGATACTTGTGTAGCGCCCCCACACCGCCGCTGGGCCGAGGGGTACCCGGCACCGGGCCTCTGAGTCTCAGTTCTGGGGTTGTCACGGTGGCTAGACCCGGTCCGTGGCCCTGCCGGTCAGTGGGGGACGTCCGGTGCAATGAGTGGTGATAGTGGTGCAGTTGTGGGGTGCAGTAAATAATGAGGACACCAGGTTGCAGTCTCTTTACCTCTTTACTGAAGGTTTTAGAGTCCTCAGTCCAGAGCGCTGTCAACAGGGCTGTCTGAGACCGGCCAGTCCAAAGGCACATCAGGAGTTCTCTTTACAGGTGGGAATCAGTGTCTACCTTCTAGCGCTGGGTGTTGTAGTTCTTCCCTGCTGAGCTCCCGGGATAGTCCTCACAACTGCTTCTGTCTGTCTCTGATGTTCGTTCTCTCTGTCCCCCTGATGATATGGTAGGACGCACCCGTATGACGGGGTAGGCCTGGAGTTCTTCCGGGACCCTAGAGTCGCCCCTCTCCCACAGCTGCCTCCGTTGTCTGCTTAGGTGTTAAGTGAGACAGCCAACCTATAATTAGCTGTCCGGCCGTGGTTTGCAGTAGTACTTAAAGTCTCTTACTTGCTCGGCGTTCCGGCCACCGACTGTTTGCGCCTCAGAAGGATGTTGCCTCGGTCTAACAGCACGACTCCTTCTGGTCCTAATTCCTCTTTACTGTATTCCCGTTGTGCACTGGTTAGTTCTGTTCCTAGGAGTCTGCCAGGATCCCATCCCTGACAGGTCCTCTCACTAGCTCTTCCCAGCTACTTCTCTCTGTCTTCATGTCCAACCCCCAGTTTTACCAGAGTGTGAGGAGTGGCCTACTAGATAGGACCACCCCCCCTGGTGGCCGGAGTGTGAAGTGTGGTGAGGTGTTACCTGGTCAGAGAAACTCCTTTAGTGCAATCAGATGTACCATAGCTCCCCATAGTGGCGGAGCCACAGTACTGCAGCGACCAGGACTCTGGGGCGCTGCACTCCCCCCCGGTTAAATCCAGTACTCCCGGACTGGGAAAACAAGAACAACAATACATGTTAACAGGCAACACACAAAATGTTGAAATAGTATAAACAATTAAACATAACAGTGCTTCCCTTTATGGGAGGTGAGAACTCTTGAACGTTGCGAAAATTAGGTCATGCACAGTTTATGACTCTCAGTTCAGTGGTTGAAACAGCGGTGACCCCGGGTAAACAAAGGGGTCCCCCTTTTTGAAAGTTTTTGAGCAATTCACCATCCATTACTCTATTGTCCATTTTAAAACCTGTAACAAAAGATATACACACAAACATTTTCAACTGAATAGCAGCCCTTATTAATACCTCCAAGTTTTGTAGCGGAGGGGAGTTTGATTTTGAGTGCTGCGTGTGGACCTTCGCAGCGCAGGGGTTGCTATTGGCCTAACAGGGCCCGCTATGCTTGCTACCGCTGGTGTAGTGCACTGTCTTCTAGCTACACTTCTAGTGAGTCTGGGTAGCACTGGCAGGTTGGGGCTCTCAGAGCTGCTGCTATCAACAGTGGGTACAGCAGGTTCACCGATAGCAGAGGGAGGATTTGCCGGTTCAACGGTTGGCATGGCATCTTCAGGTAAGGCTTGTTGAGGTTGCGGGGCCGGATGATCTGGTACCACCATTGTTTCTGGTGGGTCCGGCTGTTGAAACATTAGAACAGGTACCACGATGGCTTGATTTATCTGAGTCCAGGACTGGGGAAAATCACCAAGGACGGTATGGATCATCTTCTCCTTTTCCACCGGCGGGGAGATTTCTGGGGCCGTGTCCCTCTCTCTCAACTTATCGGGGCAGACCTTAAGGTGATCCCTGGATACCGCTGTCAAGGTCTCCCCTCTGTCCTTGCTGATGAGACAGACCTTCGTGTTATCGAAGTCGGATGGCAAGATGGTATACGGTTCCGCTTCCCATTGGTCATCGAGCTTGTGTAGTCTCCTCTTTCGTTTAAGTACTTGCTCACCAGGTGACAGGGGAATCGCAGGAGCGTGTTGGTTGTAGTCTCTTTCTTGTTTCTGCCTAGCCTGGGCGAGACTTCTTTCTACACACTCCTGTACCTCACGGTACCTTCGCTGCCTTTCTGCATCCCAATCGGCATCCGGCGAGGTATCTTCGGGTACTAGGACCCCCATGTCCAGATCAACGGGTAACCGACTAGATCTTCCTCGCATCAGGTACGCTGGAGTACAGTTGGTGGAACTTACTGGAATGTGATTGTACATATCCACCAAGTCAGGCAACTTTATCGGCCACAGGTTCCGTTCCTCCACAGGCAAGGTCTTCAATAAATCGATTACCACTTGGTTCATCTTCTCACACATCCCGTTGGTTTGAGGATGGTACGGTGTGGTTCTGATCTTCTTACACCCGTACAGTTGGCAGAATTCTTGGAACACTTCCGCTTCGAATGCAGGTCCCTGATCAGTCAGTACCTTCTCTGGGTAGCCATGGGGCCTACAAAAGTGCTGCTGGAAGGTCCTGGAGGCAATCCTGGCCGTTAGATCCTTGACAGGTACAACCACTAAAAACCTGGAGTAGTGGTCCACGATGGTAAGGGCGTAGATATAGCCCGACCGGCTAGGTGTCAGCTTCACATGATCCAGCGCGACTAGTTCGAGCGGCCGTTTGGTGATGATAGGCCGCAGGGGAGCCCGTTGATTGTCACAGTCCTTCCTGCGCAGACTACATGGACCACACTCCCGACACCACTTCTCAATGGTTCTCTTCATGCCAATCCAATAGAACCTCCCTCGGAGTAGCCTTTCTAGCTTCCTCCATCCGAAGTGTCCGGCTCCATCATGGTAGGTTCCCAGAACCATGGGCGCATCTCGCCTTGGCACCACTATCTGCCACACCAATTCATGAGTACGTGGGTCGATGCTCCTCCTGCACAGCTTGCCATCATGGATAAACAGTTTGCTTCTCCCCTTCCACAGCTGTTGGGTTTCTTGTGGATCATCTGGGCCAGGGTGCAACCCTGCCTGCGTCAAGAGCTCTTTCACCCGACGGACCGCGGGGTCACCACCCTGGGTTTCCGCCCATCCGTGATGGGGCAGGGGATTCAGCGTGGCATCCGGTTGGTTCTTGTGCCTGTTCTTCACATGATGAGAGTTCTGAGTGGCTTTGGGGCGATGGAATGCTGGCAGCTCCACCTCTTCAAGTGCCTCCGGGTCTTCTCCAGCTTCTGGCAAATTGGGCATTCGGGACAAGGCATCGGCATTGGCATTCTGGTGTCCTGCCCGGTACTTGATGGTGAAATCGTAGTTGGACAGCCGGGCCATCCACCGCTGTTCCAAGGCCCCGAGTTTGGCAGTATCCAGATGCGTTAGCGGATTGTTGTCCGTGAAGACGGTGAATTTCGCGGAGGCCAGGTAGTGTTTGAACCTCTCTGTCACTGCCCAGACAATGGCAAGGAATTCCAGCTTGAAGGAACTGTAGTTGTCAGGATTCCTTTCCTTGGGACGGAGTTTCCTGCTGGCGTAAGCGATCACTCTTTCTTTGCCTTTCTGGACCTGAGACAGCACAGCTCCTAATCCCACATTGCTGGCATCTGTGTACAGCACAAACGGTTGGTCGTATTCGGGGTAAGCCAGTACCTCTTCTCCCGTCAGTGCCGACTTCAAACAGGTGAAGGATTCCTCCAGCTCCTCGTTCCAATCAAAGGGGGTGTTCCTCCCCTTGGTCTTCTTTGGTTGGCCCACCAACAGGTTTTGCAAGGGTGCGGCCTTCTTGGTGAAGTCCTTAATGAACCTCTGGTAATAGCCTACCAGCCCGAGGAACTGCCGGACTTCGTGGAGGTCACTGGGCTTTGGCCAGTCCTTGATCACTGTGACCTTGTCGGGGTCTGGGGCCACTCCTTCAGCGCTCACCACATGGCCCAGGTACTGCACTTTAGGTTTCAGCAGGTGACACTTGGACGGTTTCACCTTTAAGCCGAAGTTGGACAAGGCTTCAAACACCTCGGCCAGGTGCTTCAGATGGTCTTCGTAGGTCTTAGAGAAGACAATGACGTCATCCAAATACAGCAGCACAGTTTCAAAGTTCATGTGTCCCAGGCAGCACTCCATCATCCTCTGGAACGTCCCGGGAGCATTGCACAATCCGAAGGGCATGTAGTTGAACTCGCAGAGACCCATTGGTGTCGTGAAGGCCGTCTTCTCTTTGTCCGCCTCCGCTACAGGAACCTGCCAGTACCCACTGGTGAGATCTAAGGTAGAGAAGTAGTTAGCAGATTTTAAGGCAGCCAGAGACTCCTCTATCCTGGGCAGTGGGTATGCGTCCTTATGTGTAATGCGATTCAACTGCCTGTAATCAACACACATCCTCATTGTACCATCTTTCTTTTTAACAAGGACTAACGGAGCTGCCCAGGGGCTATAGCTGTCTCTCACCACCCCAGCCTCCTTTATTTCCCGCAACATGTCCTTGGCACACTGGTAATGAGCTGGGGGTACAGGGCGATATCTCTCTTTTATGGGTCGGTGATCTCCCGTGGGGATGTGATGTTGGATCCCTTTCACCTGCCCAAAATCTAAGGGGTGTTTGCTGAATACCTGCTCGTACTCGTGTACCACCCTGTAAGCCCCCTGTTTTTGATGGGATGGGGTAGAGTCAGCGCCCACATGCAATTCCCGACACCAGTCTTTCGAGTGCTCTGCAGAACCTTTGTTCTCCACCACGTTTGACGGGACCAAGGGTTCAGGTGTCTGTATCACACTATTATTGACAGTGAACAGTTTGGCGAGCGTGGTATACTTGGTGAGGTGAACCTCTTCCTCCCCACAATTGAGGACACGTACGGGCACTCTCCCCTGGCGGACGTCGACCACCCCCCGGGCTGTCAGAACAGTAGGCCTATTGTCTGAATATATGGGTTCTACCAAGGCCTGGTAGTCCTTACCCCTGAGGCCTATGGCTGCCCGACACCATATTAACATTTCACTCCTGGGGGGTATCGCGATGGGGTTTGAATCACTCACAGTGACACGACCAATCTCACCACCAGTCAGCTCTACCTGCTGTCTCTGCATCAGAGCTCTGATTTCCTTCTGCAGGGCACGTTGCTCACTGTGGCCAGCGGTTTCTGCCACCTGTTGCAACAAAACAATAACTTCTGCAAGACAATTTTCTATAACATTAGTACCAAGAGTCATCATGGGATTACATTCTCGACGATCAATATCAACAATCACAATCCCTTGGGCTTTCAATTCCACCCGCCCCACCTTGATGGTGACCTCCTTATACCCCACTTGTGGCAACGGCTGACCATTACTGGCTATTATGGTGAAATCATCGTCAGGGCCATGAGTAATATCAGCGTCCTCCCAATACTGTTTATAAAGCACGTAAGGTATAGTCATCACCTGAGAACCAGTGTCCAGCAAAGCGTTCAAGGGGATTCCATCAATCACTACAGGGAGAACTGGTCGTCCTCCAATATACTTGGTTCTCCAATGCTGCGGGCCTGACCGTCCTACTCCTGGGGGTTGGCCCTTTGCCCCAGGGGTTGCTCGTTTAAAGGACAGTACCTTGCAAGGTGGCCCACCTGGTGACATCGGCGGCAGATGGGTCGTCCGTCCTGATGGAAGCGATCGCTGTCCCGGCCTCTGGTCGGTGGGGTCCTCTTCTGTCGCGTCCAGGGGACATCTTCTGGTCTGGAGGCTAGCTGGATCTTTTCTTTGGGGGCCTCCTGTAGGGACTGCACTGTTCGAGCTAGGGCAGCAACGCTCTTGGTCAGCTCCTGCATCTGAAGACGGAGTCCTGCAGGGGAGTCGTCCTCGAAGCTCTGGGCGTCGGCCTCCGCGGCAACTGGGGTATCCGATGCCACCTCCTGGTGGTATGTGAGAGCGGGGCGCCTGGGTGGTATTGCGCGGCTGGACTGTCGCTCCTGCAATGCCTGGATAGCTTTATCTTTGAATTGCGCAAAAGTCAAGTCTGGATTTTGCATGGCCAGGAAGTGCAATTGGCCCCGCTGGTGACTGCACAGGAGCCCCTCAATGAACCGCTCCTTCAGAAGTTTATCCTCATCCTGCATGCTGCCAGGGTCACTCTGCTTAATGGCCCGCATCTCCTCCTGGAGATTAAGGGCATAGTCCCGTAAGCTATCCTGCGGCCTCTGTTTGCATCCATAGAAAGTCAGTTTAATTTCTGTAGCAGTGCGAGTATCGAAGGTGGCTTTAAGCTTTGCAAAAATCTGTTGTGCAGTTCCCTTATCCTCGGCGGGCCAGGACTTCAATTCTCTCAGAGCCGCCCCAAAGAGTTGGCCGGTTATCATATGAACCTTCTGAGGCTCTGTCAGGGGATAGAACTCGAGCAGGCTGCAGAGCCCTTCTTTAAAGTCAGTGAATGTATGCGACTCCCCAGAGTATCGTGGGAGCCAGGCCGCTCCGGGCAGGTACGGCATAGAGAAGGGCATTATGGCTTTTGTGTTAGCGGCAGTGTCCGACTGGCTGAGGGGAACAGCGGGTTCTGCGGCAACCGGTGGTGGTATTAGGGCCGCGGCTTCGCTCGCTGCGGGGACCGGAGCTGCCCCTGCATCCACGGCTGCGGCCGCCACCTCCTCTCCTCCCGACTCGGACATGGCTGTCCTTTCCTCCCACTAACCTGCTGGGGGTCGGAGTTCCTCTTCCGGGATTGGCGCCTTACTGCGCTTTCCGTTCCGCGCTTCTTTTGGCTGGTTCCGCCCACGAAGCTAAGGCTCCTCCCTCCATGCGCGGAAATGGCGAATTTTGGCGGTAAATGGCAATACACAGTCCAAGCACAATAAATCACAGTTCCAAGGCACACATGACCTGATTCTTCAGGCTTAAGTAGATCCTGTTTGTGACGCCAGGTTGTAGCGCCCCCACACCGCCGCTGGGCCGAGGGGTACCCGGCACCGGGCCTCTGAGTCTCAGTTCTGGGGTTGTCACGGTGGCTAGACCCGGTCCGTGGCCCTGCCGGTCAGTGGGGGACGTCCGGTGCAATGAGTGGTGATAGTGGTGCAGTTGTGGGGTGCAGTAAATAATGAGGACACCAGGTTGCAGTCTCTTTACCTCTTTACTGAAGGTTTTAGAGTCCTCAGTCCAGAGCGCTGTCAACAGGGCTGTCTGAGACCGGCCGGTCCAAAGGCACATCAGGAGTTCTCTTTACAGGTGGGAATCAGTGTCTACCTTCTAGCGCTGGGTGTTGTAGTTCTTCCCTGCTGAGCTCCCGGGATAGTCCTCACAACTGCTTCTGTCTGTCTCTGATGTTCGTTTTCTCCGTCCCCCTGATGATATGGTAGGACGCACCCGTATGACGGGGTAGGCCTGGAGTTCTTCCGGGACCCTAGAGTCGCCCCTCTCCCACAGCTGCCTCCATTGTCTGCTTAGGTGTTAAGTGAGACAGCCAACCTATAATTAGCTGTCCGGCCGTGGTTTGCAGTAGTACTTAAAGTCTCTTACTTGCTCGGCGTTCCGGCCACCGACTGTTTGCGGCGCAGAAGGATGTTGCCTCGGTCTAACAGCACGACTCCTTCTGGTCCTAATTCCTCTTTACTGTATTCCCGTTGTGCACTGGTTAGTTCTGTTCCTAGGAGTCTGCCAGGATCCCATCCCTGACAGGTCCTCTCACTAGCTCTTCCCAGCTACTTCTCTCTGTCTTCCTGTCCAACCCCCAGTTTTACCAGAGTGTGAGGAGTGGCCTACTAGATAGGACCACCCCCCCTGGTGGCCGGAGTGTGAAGTGTGGTGAGGTGTTACCTGGTCAGAGAAACTCCTTTAGTGCAATCAGACGTACCATAGCTCCCCATAGTGGTGGAGCCACAGTACTGCAACGACCAGGATTCTGGGGCGCTGCACTTGCGGTATCGGAATGCTCAACACTAATGCTCGCGTGACCCTATCCTAAGGCCACATTCACACTATCAGTATTTGGTCAGCATTTTACATCAGTATTCATAAGCCAAAACCAAGAGTGGAACAATCAAAGGTAAAGTATAATAGAAACATGTCACCACTTCTGTATTGTTCATCCACTCCCGGTTTTGGCTTACAAATAGGGATGAGTGAACACGAGCTGTAAAATTTGGGTTTCGTACTGGACACATGGTGGGTTCGGTGCTCAATAAAGTTTGTTGAAAGGCTGATGTGGGCACTTCCAGAGACTTCACAGCCAAGCCAAGAATTGAGCTCCAATCAGTTGTCCAGTCAGGGCTCAATGAAAAATTGTTCTTCATGGGCTTTTTGAGTTAGCCTACTTCTTTGCTCTTCCTTGTTTCTTGAATTTTGGTTTTTGTTTCTGTAAACATATCTGCAAGATTTTCAATATTAAATTTTCTTTCTAACAGATACCCCTTTTTTTCTTTTTAATTTGTTAGAGTCTAGAAGATTGTTTTGGCCTGTCTACAGACTGATCAAGATTCATCTTGGTTGGACTTCATCCATGTCGCCTACAAAACTTTTCATAGACTGCCATGCTATGTTTTGTGTTCATTACTTTAGGAACATATATTATTGTATCTCGTCTTATCACAATGGGCTCAAGCTCACATGAATCTCCAAAACTGTCTATTTGATACCCGGGGTATTATTTATACATTAGCACAGTATATCAGACCTAAGTTTTGACAATGAGCTAGTAGAATTCCTATTTCAGCTGTTGTTGGCTGTCCATTTTCATGGGGCACTATCTACAGTGGTATAAATGCCCTCTATTGATTTGGGGATTTCACTACTGTTGTACTTAGGATTTGAGAGTACTCTCAGAATAACTGTACATTATTTTTCATTGAACTCATTTTAAAATAAATGTATTGGAGTTTCTTGATCTTCCATCAATTTCTATTATGTGACATATTACTCTACCTGGTAGTAAATTATGGGGCCGATCCGCTTATTCAGTCAAATTCTGCCCACATGGTGAGACATATATCCTTTTCATCTTATTACAGGGAACTATATGGTATTTAGTTTATTCCATTACTCGTTTTGGCAGGTTTGGTTATTTTGGCCCTCTATTAAGATGTATCTATCTTTCTGACTACAGGGGGGTGATTAATTCACATCTCAATTCCATTACTTAGAAGTTGTTTGTTTTACATGTGAGTGCACATCAAACATTTTGTTTCTACATTTGTGCTTAATCCAATATATCACCTCTGGTCTTCACTGTGATGATGTTTATTCACTGTATACTATCATATACATAGCCACTGTGGACATATGATAAATCGTCATGGCATTGATTGGGTTTTAGGGCTTGCGGAACACACCAAATAGTATAAAAGAAAAATAAGGTGTGTTTGCAGCCCAGGATGCCAGGGAAAACAAAATAATAATAGATTTAGTGCACTGAGTGCATGCCGTGCCACTCTGGCGGATGCCACTAACCGCCCTAACTAGAGCCTGGAAAGCGCACTAGATGCGCACGGCGCTAGGGTTGAGCGAAACGGATCGGTCAATTTCATAAATCGCCAACTTTCGCCAAAGTCGGGTTTCCATGAAACCCGAGCCGATCACAGTGTGGGATCGGCCATGAGGTTGGCGATCTGCGCGCCAAAGTAGCATTTCATATGACGCGTTCAGCGCCATTTCTCAGCCAATGAAGGAGGACGCAGAGTGGGGGCAGCGTGATGACATAGGTCTCGGTCCCCACCATCTTAGAGAAGGGCATGGCAGTGATTGGCTTGCTTTCTGCGGCATCACAGGGGCTATAAAGGGGCGTGCACACCGACCGCCATCTTACTGCTGCCGATCTGAGCATAGGGAGAGGTTGCTGTAGCTTCGTCTGAAGCAGGGATATTGTTAGGGAGGAAAGATTAAGCCCCAAACCGCTTGTGCTGTAGCGATTTCCACTGTCCAACACCACCTTTTCTTGGCAGGGACAGTGGAGGCTCGATTTCTGTGCATCAGCTCTGTAGCTTATAAGGCTCCCTGATAGCTGCATTGCTGTTTGTACGCCGCTGTGCAAACCAACTGCTTTTTTAAAAGCAAAAGTCCTGCTGCTCCTTTCTGCACAGTTCTCTTGTTTCTTTGTCCACACTCTTGTGTGCAGCAGTCCTTTTTATTGCTGCCGTTCTTGTCCTTTAATCATTGTAGGGAGATTGAAATTCTACAACAGCCCTTGTATTTTTTGAAATATTTGCCAGCCACTTTCTGCCAATCAAACTGTGTAGTGTAATACAGTGGGCCTGATTTTTCTGCTGTCTCCCACACATACAAAAGGGAGATTTATATTGCCACTGAGTGCATCTGCATCAGTCCTGTTAGTGGCATATCTGCCAGCCACTTTCTGCCAATCAAACTGTGTAGTGTAATACAGTGGGCCTGATTTTTCAAACAGTCTCACACACCTATAAAGGGAGTTTTAAATTCACAACAAGTTTACGTACACCTTCTACCTGGTTTTACAGTACCATATAACGGTTATTAGTTTGGTTACATTTTTCCAAGAATGAGGAAGTCTGGTGGAAGAGGTCGTGGCCGTGGGCGGTCATTGCCTTGCAGCGGTCATTGCCTTGCAGCGCTGGAGTCCTGGGTTCTAATCCCACCTTGGACAACATCTGCAAAGAGTTTGTATGTTCTCTCCGTGTTTGCGTGGGTTTCCTCCGGGCACTCCGGTTTCCTCCCACATTCCAAAGACATACTGATAGGGAATTTAGATTGTGAGCCCCATCGGGGACAGCGATGATAATGTGTGCAAACTGTAAAGCGCTGCGTAATATCTTAGCGCTATATAAAAATAAAGATTATTATTATTGCCAGCTGGTAATGATGGTAGTGGTGGTGGTCGTGGAGCATCAGGTGGTCGTGGAAAAGCAATATAGCCCCTAAGTCTCGAGTTGTTGAGCCAGCGTCATCGTCTGGCTACACAAGGCCTCGAACGCTCCCTTTTCTGGGAGTAGGAAAACCGCTTTTAAAGCTGGAGCAGCAGGAAAAAGTTTTGGCTTTCCTTGCTGCCTCTAGCTCTTTCGCCTCCTCTTCGGAAAGTGCAAAATTTAAAAGCAGCGCGTCATCAGTTGTCAGGAACAAGTCGCTTCCTTGTGTCCTTAACCCAGAACAACAGTGAAAGATGCGTCAGACGACACAACAGGTTACTCCATGGAGGTCTTTACACATACCGTGCCTGGGTTAGAAAGGAAAATTGTTAACAGGCCATGCCTATTACAAGATGAATCAGACATGGAGTGCACAGATGCACAGCCACAGCTAGATCATTATGCTGTTCCATTGACTCAGATCACAACATTGCCCTCGCAGTGTACTGAGCCAGAATCTGACCCTGATGAGACTATGGTGCCCCGTCCCGAACGCTATAGTACCTTTCATGATGACACACAGAAAGGTGCACAGGACATAGAAGAGGAGGTGATAGATGATTCAGTTGTTGACCCCGATTGGCAGCCATTGGGGGAACAGGGTGCCGCTGGCAGTAGCTCTGAAGCGGAGGAGGAGGAGCTGCAGCAGGCATCAACATCGCAACAGCTTTCATCTGGCAGGCCCGTATCTGCCCAAAAACGTGTGTCAAAACAAAAAACAGTTGTAGGACAGCATGGCCATCCGGTTAAAGTAGCACAGTATGCAATGCCTGAAAAGGTATTCGATAGTAGGAAGAGTGCAGTCTGGCAATTTTTTAACCAAGATCCGAATGATCAGTGCAAAGTGATCTGTAAGAAATGCTCAAGGACCTTTAGCAGAGGTCAGAATGTCAAAAATTTAAATACAACTTGCATGCATAGACATTTAACCACCATGCACTTGCAAGCCTGGACTAACTACCAAACGTCCCGTAACGTTGTTGCACCCGCTCACAATGAAGCTAGTCAGCAACTCTACATTCCTTCCCTCACTGTAAGCCCACCGTTTACGACACCACCTGCAGCAAATGTGGAGGTATTGTCGCAAGGCCAAAGCAGTCAGGGAATCACCAGGTTCTTGGGAGGAAACACTGTATGTAGGCCAACAGCAAGAATACCATCACCAACCCTCTCTCAGTCCGCCATGTCCACCACCACCCCCGCTAGTTCTACCATATGCAGCTCTCCAGTCCAGCTCACCCTACATGAGACTCTCGTTAGGAAAAGGAAGTACTCATCCTCTCATCCGTGTACACAGGGTTTGAACGCCCACATTGCTAGACTAATCTCATTAGAGATGATGCCCTACCGGTTGGTTGAAAGCAAAGCTTTCAAAGCCCTGATGGCCTATGCAGTGCCACGCTAAAACCTACCCAGTCGACACTTCTTTGCGAGAAAAGCCATCCCAGCCCTCCACCAGCATGTCAAAGACCGCATTGTTCATGCACTCAGGCAATCTGTCAGTAGAAAGGTGCACCTCACAACAGATGCATGGACCAGAAGGCATGGCCAGGGACGTTACATGTCCATCACGGCACACTGGGTTAATGTGCTGGATGCAGGGTCCACAGGGAACAGCCATAGTGGGACAGTTCTGCCTAGCCCACGGTCTAGGAAACAGTTGGCTGTAGGCGTTTGCCACCCCTCCTCCTCCAGCAGAAGCAAGAGCTCGGCCACAGACCGCTGTCGCACGACCACTTCATACGCAGCTGCCAGTGTTGCACATGAGGTGTCCCATTATGGAACAGCTAGTGGTAAGCGTCAGCAGGCTGTGTTGGAAATGAAGTATTTGGGCGATAACAGACACACTGCGGACGTTCTGGCCAAGTTCTTGCAGCAAGAAACTCAGTCATGGCTGGGCAGTGTACATCTTGAGGCAGGCAAGGTAGTCAGTGATAACGGAAGGAATTTTATGGCTGCCATAGCCCTTTTACAACTGAAACACATTCCTTGCCTGGCTCACACCTTGAACCTGGTGGTGCAGTGCTTCCTGAAAAGTTATCTGGGGTAACCCGCCCTGCTCCTGAAGGTGCGACGACTTTGCTCTCACATCCGCCGTTCCCCTGTACACTCCAGCCATATGCAGAACCATCAGCAATCGCTGAATCTTCCCCAGCACCGCCTAATAATCGACGTTGCAACAAGGTGGAACTCCACACTGCACATGCTTCAGAGGCTGTGCGAACAGAGACGTCCTGTAATGTATTTGTGGGAGGATACCCATACACTGGCAGGCAGTTGGATGGCAGACATGGAGTTGTCAGATGTGCAGTGGTGGAAGCTTCAAGACATGTGTCAAGTCCTTCAGTGTTTTGAGGAATGCACATGGCTGGTAAGTGCAGACGACGCCTTCATAAGCATGAGCATCCCCCTAATGTGTCTGCTGATGCAAAGTTTGACGCACATTAAGGAGCAGGCATCTGCAGCCGAGGACGAGGGAAGCCTTGATGACAGTCAGCCATTGTCTGCTCAGGGAAGTCTCCTGGATGAGGTGGCAGACGAAGAGGAGGAGGATGAGGAGGATGATGGGGATGAATATTTATGGTAGGAGGAAGCTTCTCAGGGGGCAATAGAAACTGATGGCGTTGCAAGGTCAGGTACAGGGTTTTTGAGGGAGACAAGTGATGTTGATTTGCCAGAAAGTGCTCCTCAACCCAGCCCAAGCAGTGAATTGACACCTGGAACATTGGCCCACATGGCGGATTATGCCTTGCGTATCCTAAAAAGGGACCCCCGCATTATCAAAATGATGACCGATGACGATTACTGGTTGGCCTGCCTCCTGGATCCACGCTATAAAGGGAAATTGCAAAATATCATGCCACATGAGAACCTTGAGCAAATATTGGCTACCAAACAAGCAACTCTTGTAGACCGCTTGGTTCAGGCATTTCCAGCACACAGCGGCGGTGATGGTTCTCACACGAGCTGCAGGGGGCAACATGGCAGAAGTGTTAGAGGTGCACAAATCAGAAGTGTCATTGGACAGAGGGGTTTTATGACCAGGTTGTGGAGTGATTTCACAATGACCGCAGACACGACAGGTACTGCAGCATCAATTCAAAGTGACAGGAGACATTTGTCCAGTATGGTTACTAACTATTTTCCTCCCTTTTCGATGTTCTCCCCCACACGTCATTCCCATTTGAATACTGGGCATCCAAAATAGACACCTGGCCTGAATTGGCAGAATATGCATTGCAGGAGCTTGCTTGCCCAGCTGCTAGTGTGCTATCAGAAAGAGTATTCAGTGCTGCTGGTTCAATACTGACCGAAAAAAGGACTCGTCTGGCTACCCAAAATGTTGATGATCTAACCATCATTAAAATGAACCAATCATGGATTTCTAATTATTTTGCCCCACCTTTCCCTGCTGACACCTAGCTTTCCTGTAAAAAAGATCTTGATTTTGGACTCGTCTTACTGACTGCTCCAATTTCTCCATTTGCAGCTGCTGTATGTCCACCATTGGCCATTTTTACACCTCCCTAAATGGGCTGACTCCCCCCACGGGGCCGTGGTCACCACTTGGCGCAAGCACCCGTGCGAGTGACGTTTGCCTGAACAGGTGGGTGTGCCCACTTTTGGGCGATGGCACTGGGTCCCTCATAGTACAATGAAGTGTCTCTGGCGGTGGTGGTGCACACACAATGTCAGACACACCATCGTAACATGAGGGGCACTGGGCCAGTGCCGCCGCCCACGAGAGAGTGCCCCCCCAGCTCAAACACCACTTGCAAAATTTCCTCTCACTGCTCCACCACTGTTTAGTCTGTGCTGTTAAATCCTTCAATGGCACTGCCAATACCAATTTGTTGACATGATTGATGCTAGTAAAAATATTCAGGGGCCCTGTCCTACATTTACACCATTTAATACTTTGCGCCAACTACTACTGTCTGAAAGTCAGCAGAGTCAGGAGAGGAGCCCACCCCTGTACCTAGTGTCATGTTGGACGCTGTTCAGACCAGGTCATTCGACAGACAGCGGTAATTCCGCTTTTGACCACTATTTGCTCATTGGCGTCAGCTAGATTTTATCTAGCTGTCCCGGGGTTAATTTACCTGATCCTCGGATTGTAAGCTGGGCCATGCCCATTGCCTTTAAATAGTTCTCCAGATCATTGGGCATCGCCGATAATAGCTTCTGTCTTGTGCGTTGTTATCTCGGACTGGAGTGGAGAGCTGGTTGTTGGAGATTCGTTGCTGGTAATGTATTTTCCTTAGGCTTATTTACTCCTTCCTATATTTGTATTTATTTTATCCTGCACATTTATAGTGTATTCCTGAGTGACTGCGGCGTGGTGTATATTTTCCTTTATCCTTATCTGTGCTAACTGTGGGTATTGGTGTATTACCTCTTCACTGGGTGGTGGTGGAGGTTTCAGCCTAGGGTTGAAACAGGAGACAGGGTGAGGTTCGAGGCCTGGACATGCACACCACCAGTGTAAACTCCAGGTAGAGGGTCAGTCAGGATTTCCCTAGTCTGAGGGAAATTGCAGGGGCCCGGGTTATTAGCTGTCGCTCACCTAGTTCCCCCGTGACATTATAATCGGCCCAACAACAAAAAAGAAAAAAAAAGGGGGTTTCTTTTTTTTCTTTTGTCATGGATCCCATGACTTCCATAACCCGCCAGTTGGAGGCGCTGTCCCTACAGGTCACTGAGTTGAGGGGGGCAGTTCAGCAACAGGGACTAGCAGTATCTAATGTGCAAGCTGGCGCGACAGGAAGAGTTGCTGAGCCTAAATTCCCTTTGCCTGAAAAATTTGCTGGGGAACGCAGTAAATTTGTTTCTTTTCGTGAAGCTTGCAAACTATATTTCCGTATGCGCCCAATCTCCTCGGGTAATGAGGCTCAGCGTGTGGGCCTGGTGTTGTCATTGTTAAGAGGGGATCCCCAAGCATGGGCGTTTTCTTTGCCATCTGATTCTGCTGCATTTGACTGTGGAGAGCTTTTTTTCCTCTCTTGGAAAAATCTACGATGAACCTGACAGAATGGCTCTAGCAGAATCTAAGATATGCACTATTCGCCAGGGGGAGCGAGTTGCAGAGGATTACTGTTCTAAATTTCGTTGCTGGGCGATCGATACACAATGGAATGATCCAGCATTGCAGAGTCAGTTTATTCATGGGGTTTCTGGAAGGGTTAAAAAAGCTCTTCTGATGTACGAGACTCCTGCTTCTCTAGATTCCGCTATGAGTCTGGTTGTCCGCATTGATCGCCGTTTGCGTCAGGGGGAGCATGAGACACCGCCTATGGGAGAGGGTTTAGGTTCACGTGAGGTTGCTGCAGGTGAGTCCATGGAGCCTATGCAAATCGCAGGGGTGTCACATGTGATGCGTCGAGCCCCTGAGCTCAGGAAGCAGGGAGCCTGTTTTTACTGTGGTAAAACTGGTCATTTTATTAACATCTGTCCTCTGCTGTCTAAGAAAAATGCAACGGCGGATAACTTCTAAGCTCAGAGGGTGTGGAGGAGACCAATCTGAGCTTATGTATATCCTCCATGGTGGTTTCTCAATGCATGCTCCCTGCTAAGGTTTTTATCGCTGGCAGTGAGCTGCCAATTACTGTTTTTGTGGATAGTGGTTCAGCCACAAATCTCATTGATGAGAAGTTTGCGTGCACAGCAGGTTTTAGGATTGAAAAACTGTCTCATCCTATCCGCGTGGTCACCATCAATGCTGCTCCTTTCTCTCGGGGGGAGATTACTGAATTTGTGGCTGAGGTGAAACTCCATATTGGGGTTCTACATTCCAAGCGGGTTACATGTAAGGTGCTCAGGAATCTTCCTGCTCAGGTGGTTTTGGGTTTTCCTTGGTTGTCCATGCACATCCCGGTAATTGACTGGAAAACTCAGGACATAATTCAGTGGAGCGAGTTCTGCCAGGAGAATTGCCTGGCCACATGTGTGGCTGTGGTGACTTCAAGTGTTCCGGAGTCACTTCTGGATTTTGTGGATGTGTTCTCTGAAAAGCGTTGTTCAGAGTTGCCACCACATCGTCCCTATGACTTCTATCAGGTTTAAACCAGGGGCCAAGTTGCCTAAAGCAAAGACGTTTAACATCTCTGGTCCGGAGAGACAAGCGTTAAAAGATTATATTGCTGAAAGCTTGAGCAAAGGGCACATCAGGCCGTCATCCTCGCCGATGGCAGCAGGGTTCTTCTTCGTAAAGAAGAAAAATTGCGGATTACGTCCGTGTTTGGATTTCAGGGAGTTGAACCAGATTATGGTTCGTGATCCATACCCGATGCCACTGATACCAGATTTGTTCAACCAGGTGGCGGGTGCTAAGTGGTTTACCAAGCTTGACCTCAGGGGGCCATACAACCTCATAAGAGTCCATCAAGGTGATTAGTGGAAGACGGCTTTTAATACCCCTGAGGGTCATTTTGAAAATTTGGTGATGCCTTTTGGGTTGACTAACGCACCTGCAGTGTACCAACATTTCATCAATGATGTGTTCTCGCATGTTTTGGGGAAATTCGTTATCGCGTACCTAGATGACATCCTCATATATTCTTGCGACCGTGATGCTCATTTAAATCATGTCAGGCAGGTGTTACAGCTTCTCAGAGAGAATAAGCTGTATGCTAAACTTGAGAAATGTGTATTTTCTGTTCAAGAGTTGCCTTTCTTGGGTTATATTGTGTCTGCTTCTGGTTTTAAAATGGACGCCGCTAAGGTGCAAGCGGTGCTGCATTGGGAACGTCCTGATAACCTGAAAGCACTTCAGCGGTTCCTTGGGTTTTCTAACTACTATAGGAAATTTATCAAGGATTTTTCCATCATTGCTAAACCGCTAACTGACATGACTAAAAAGGGTACCAATTTCTCCGTTTGGCCTGAGGCTGCTGTGCACGCATTTGAATTTCTTAAGAACAGTTTTGTTTCAGCCCCCATTCTTGTGCAGCCAGACGTATCAAAACCCTTTGTTGTGGAAGTCGATGCATCTGAGGTTGGTGTGGGGGCGGTACTATCTCAAGGCTCATCTTTGAGTGGTTTGCGTCCGTGCACCTATTTCTCCAAGAAACTGTCGTCCGCCGAACGTAACTACGATATCGCCAACAGGGAGTTGTTGGCAATCAAGTTGGCCTTTAAGGAATGGCGACACTTCTTGGAGGGGTCGGTACATCAGGTTACTGTTATTACCGATCATAAGAATCTGCTGTATTTGGAGTCAGCCAAGCATCTGTCCCCCAGGCAGGCTCGCTGGGCATTGTTTTTCACTCGGTTCAATTTTGTTGTCACCTACTGTTGTGAATTCTGCTCTTGGGCTCTCTCCGGTGGTTGTTAGTGGTAGTGCAGTGGTCTCTGGATTATAAGCTGGGCAGTTGTTTCTGCTTATTGCAGCTCTATTAGGTATTTAGGTTTGTAGGATCCATCAATCCCTGCCAGTTGTCCATTGTATCTTGGAGGGATTGCATCTCTGTCTGGCTCCATTTGCCCTGCTGTCATTTCAGCTAAAGATAAGTGCCCTGTTTTGCTCTCTGTAGCACACATGCAGTGTGCTATAATGTGCAGTGCAATCTAATGTGTTTTTGTCCAGCTTTTGACTTGTTTGGATTTTTCTGTCATGCTGGTTTCTCTGGAGATGCAGATATACATCCTATGTCTTTAGTTAGATGTAGTGTATAGTATATTCTGCTGTGGATTTTTCTAGTGTTTTAATACTGACTGCTTAGAACTCTGTCCTATCCTTTCTATCTAGCTAGAAGGGCCTCTTTTGCTAAACTCTGTCTTTTCTGCCTGTGTACGTATTTCCTCTTAAATTCACAGTCAATATTTGTGGGGGCTGCCTATCCTTGGGGGCTCTGCTCTGAGGCAAGATAGGATTTCCCATTTCCATCTTTAGGTGTATTTAGTCCTCCGGCTGTGTCGAGGTGTCTAGGCCTGGTTAGGTACATCCCACGGCTACTTCTGTTGTGATACTAATGGCAGAGGATCGCAGGGTCTACAGCAAAGTCTGCAAACATAAAAACTAGCTCTTAGGGAGGTGGTAACTGAGCTGACCACATACCTGATCCTAGCCCACAAATAATAGCAGCCGGGGAACGTGCCTACGTTGGTTCTAGACGTCTCGCGCCAGCCGGAGATCTAACTACCCCTTTCAGAGAAAATACAGACCTCACTTGCCTCCAGAGAAATACCCCAAAGTAGATACAGGCCCCCAACAAATAATAACGGTGAGGTAAGAGGAAAGGACAAACGTAAGTATGAACTAGATTCAGCAAAGAGAGGCCCACTAAATAATAGCAGAAATATAGAAAGCGGACTTATGTGGTCAGCGAAAAACCCTACTAAAATATCCACGCTGAATATCCAAGAACCCCCGTACCAACTAACGATATGGGGGGAGAATATCAGCCCCCTAAGAGCTTCCAGCAAAATCAGGAATCACATTATGAACAAGCTGGACAAAAAACAGAATAATACAAATAAACAAAAAAACAAGAAAGCAGGACTTAGCTTATGTTGCAAAAATCAGGACCAGTAGACAAGAGCAACCAGACAAGGACTGATTACATGGATGCCAGGCAATGGACTAAGACTCCAGGAAGTTTAAATAGAAACACCCAGAGTCTTAACGAACAGGTGACTACCAAGCTGAGGAAAGAGAATCCAAGAGCCATACCGCGAGTGACCACAAGAGGGAGCCCAAAAGTATAGTTCATAACAGTACCCCCCCTTTATGGAGGGGTCACCGAACCCTCCCCACGACCACCAGGGCGATCAGGATGGGCAGCGTGAAAAGCACGAACCAAATCGGCCGCATGAACATCAGAGGCGACCACCCAGGAATTATCCTCCTGACCATAGCCCTTCCATTTGACCAGATACTGAAGCCTCCGTCTAAAGAGACGAGAATCTAAGATCTTCTCCACCACATACTCCAACTGGCCCTCAACCAAGACCGGAGCAGGAGGGTCAACAGCAGGAACCACAGGCACAATGTACCGCCGCAACAAAGACCTATGGAACACATTGTGAATGGCAAACGACGCAGGAAGATCCAAACGAAAAGACACCGGATTAAGGACCTCCAAAATTCTATAAGGACCAATAAAGCGAGGCTTAAACTTAGGAGAGGAAACCTTCAGAGGGACAAACCGAGAAGACAACCAAACCAAATCCCCAACACGAAGTCGGGGACCCACACCGCGGCGGCGGTTGGCAAAACGCTGAGCCTTCTCCTGTGACAACTTCAAGTTGTCCACCACATGATTCCAAGTCCGCTGCAACCTATCAACCACAGAATCCACTCCAGGACAGTCAGAAGGCTCAACATGACCCGAGGAGAAACGAGGATGAAAACCAGAGTTGCAGAAAAATGGCGAAACCAAAGTAGCGGAACTAGCCCGATTATTGAGGGCAATCACCCAATCATCCTGATCCGCAGAAACAAAACATCTCAAATAAGCCTCCAGCGTCTGATTAGTTCGCTCCGTTTGGCCATTAGTCTGAGGATGAAAGGCAGACGAGAACGACAGATCAATGCCCATCTTAGCACAAAAAGATCGCCAGAATCTGGACACAAACTGGGATCCTCTGTCGGACACGATATTCTCAGGAATGCCGTGCAAACGAACCACATTCTGAAAAAACAAAGGAACCAGATCGGAAGAGGAAGGCAACTTCGGCAAGGGCACCAAATGGATCATCTTGGAAAAACGATCACACACCACCCAGATGACAGACATTCCCTGAGACACCGGAAGATCTGAAATGAAATCCATGGAAATGTGTGTCCAAGGCCTCTTCGGGACGGGCAAGGGCAAAAGCAACCCGCTGGCACGAGAACAGCAAGGCTTAGCCCGAGCACAAGTCCCACAGGACTGCACAAAAGCACGCACATCCCGTGACAAGGAAGGCCACCAAAAGGACCAAGCCACCAAATCTCTGGTACCAAAAATCCCAGGATGCCCTGCCAACACCGAGGAATGAACCTCGGAAATAACTCTGCTGGTCCATTTATCAGGAACAAACAGTCTATCAGGTGGGCAAGAGTCAGGTCTACCAGCCTGAAATCTCTGCAACACACGTCGCAAATCAGGAGAAATGGCCGACAAAATCACTCCCTCTTTAAGAATACCAGCCGGCGCTGAGACTCCAGGAGAATCAGGCACAAAGCTCCTAGAGAGAGCATCAGCCTTCACATTTTTCGAACCAGGTAGGTATGAGACCACAAAGTCAAAACGGGAGAAAAACAATGACCAACGAGCCTGTCTAGGATTCAGGCGTTTAGCAGACTCGAGATACATCAGGTTTTTGTGATCAGTCAAGACCACCACACGATGCTTAGCTCCCTCGAGCCAATGACGCCACTCCTCAAATGCCCACTTCATGGCCAACAACTCCCGATTACCGACATCATAGTTCCGCTCAGCCGGCGAAAACTTCCTGGAAAAGAAAGCACATGGTTTCATCATAGAGGAACCAGAGCCTCTCTGCGACAAAACAGCTCCTGCACCAATCTCAGAAGCATCCACTTCAACCTGAAAGGGAAGTGAGACATCAGGCTGGCACAAAACAGGCGCCGAAGTAAACCGGCGCTTCAGCTCCCGGAAGGCCTCAATGGCCGCAGGAGCCCAATTAGCGACATCAGAACCTTTCTTGGTCATATCCGTCAGAGGTTTAACAACACTAGAAAAGTTAGCAATAAAACGACGGTAGAAATTAGCAAAACCCAAAAACTTCTGAAGACTCTTAACAGATGTGGGTTGAGTCCAATCATGAATAGCTCGGACCTTGACTGGGTCCATCTCCACAGCAGAAGGGGAAAAGATAAAACCCAAAAAGGAAACCTTCTGCACTCCAAAGAGACACTTTGAGCCCTTCACAAACAAAGCATTATCACGCAAAACCTGAAACACCATCCTGACCTGCTTTACATGAGAATCCCAATCATCGGAAAAAACTAAAATGTCATCCAGATAAACAATCACAAATTTATCTAGATACTTCCGGAAGATGTCATGCATAAAGGATTGAAAGACTGAAGGGGCATTAGAGAGCCCAAAAGGCATCACCAAGTACTCAAAATGACCTTCGGGCGTATTAAATGCAGTTTTCCATTCATCTCCCTGCCTAATGCGCACAAGGTTGTACGCACCACGAAGATCTATCTTGGTGAACCAACAGGCACCCTTAATCCGAGCAAACAAGTCCGACAATAGTGGCAGAGGGTACTGAAATTTAACCGTGATTTTATTCAGAAGCCGATAGTCTATACAAGGTCTCAAAGATCCGTCTTTCTTGGCCACAAAAAAGAATCCCGCACCAAGAGGGGAAGAGGATGGACGAATATGTCCTTTCTCCAAAGACTCCTTTATATAAGAAGGCATCGCAGCATGCTCAGGTACCGACAGATTAAATAATCGTCCCTTAGGAAACTTACTACCAGGAATCAAATCTATAGCGCAGTCACAGTCCCTATGAGGAGGAAGAGCACTGGACCTGGACTCACTGAACACATCCTGATAGTCAAGCAAAAACTCAGGAACTTCTGAAGGAGTGGAGGAAGCAATAGACACCGATGGGGAATCGCAATGAATTCCCTGACAACCCCAACTTGACACAGACATAGCCCTCCAATCCAGAACAGGATTATGAGCCTGTAACCATGGCAGACCCAAAACGACCAAATCATGCATTTTATGCAGAACAAGAAAACGAATCACCTCCCGATGTTCAGGAGTCATGCACATGGTCACTTGTGTCCAATACTGCGGTTTATTCTCTGCCAATGGTGTAGCATCAATTCCTCTAAGAGGAATAGGATTTTCTAAAGGCTCCAGGACAAAACCACAGCGCCTGGCAAACGACAAGTCCATAAGACTCAGGGCAGCGCCTGAATCCACAAACGCCATAACAGGGTAGGAAGACAATGAGCAAATTAAAGTCACAGACAAAATAAATTTAGGCTGCAAGTTACCAACGGCAACAGGACTAACAAACTTTGTTAGGCGTTTAGAGCATGCTGATATAACATGTGTAGAATCACCACAGTAAAAACACAACCCATTCTGACGTCTATGATTTTGCCGTTCAGTTCTAGTCTGAATTCTATCACATTGCATTAAATCAGGCGTCTGTTCAGACAACACCGCCAAAGGTTTAGCGGATTTGCGCTCCCGCAAACGCCGATCAATCTGAATGGCCAGCGTCATAGAATCATTCAGACTTGTAGGAATGGGAAAGCCCACCATCACATTCTTAATGGTTTCAGAAAGGCCATTTCTGAAATTTGCGGCCAGAGCACACTCATTCCACTGAGTAAGCACGGACCATTTCCGAAATTTTTGGCAATACACTTCGGCTTCATCCTGGCCCTCAGAAATAGCCAGCAAAGCCTTCTCTGCCTGAATTTCAAGATTGGGCTCCTCATAAAGCAATCCGAGCGCCAGAAAAAACGCATCAATATTCGCCAATGCCGGATCTCCTGGCGCCAATGAGAAAGCCCAATCCTGAGGGTCGCCCCGCAAGAAGGAGATAACAATTTTAACTTGCTGAGCTGAGTCTCCAGACGAACGAGGTCTCAAAGATAGAAACAATTTACAATTATTCCTAAAATTTCTAAATTTAAATCGATCTCCAGGGAACAGCTCAGGAATAGGAATCTTAGGCTCTGACATAGGACTGCCAATTACAAAATCCTGAATGTCCTGCACACGAGCAGCAAGCTGATCCACACTAGTAGTCAGAGTTTGCACATTCATGTCTGCAGCAGAGTTTCAAGCCATTCAGAGGTAAAGGGGAAGGAAGAAAAAAAAAAAAAAAACTCAGAACTTCTTTCTTTTCTTTTAATCCCACTTCTGCAATGCATTAACTATTCAGTGGCCTGGCATACTGTTGTGATCCTAATGGCAGAGGATCGCAGGGTCTACAGCAAAGTCTGCAAACATAAAAACTAGCTCTTAGGGAGGTGGTAACTGAGCTGACCACATACCTGATCCTAGCCCACAAATAATAGCAGCCGGGGAACGTGCCTACGTTGGTTCTAGACGTCTCGCGCCAGCCGGAGATCTAACTACCCCTTTCAGAGAAAATACAGACCTCACTTGCCTCCAGAGAAATACCCCAAAGTAGATACAGGCCCCCAACAAATAATAACGGTGAGGTAAGAGGAAAGGACAAACGTAAGTATGAACTAGATTCAGCAAAGAAAGGCCCACTAAATAATAGCAGAAATATAGAAAGCGGACTTATGTGGTCAGCGAAAAACCCTACTAAAATATCCACGCTGAATATCCAAGAACCCCCGTACCGACTAACGATATGGGGGGAGAATATCAGCCCCTTAAGAGCTTCCAGCAAAATCAGGAATCACATTATGAACAAGCTGGACAAAAAACAGAATAATACAAATAAACAAAAAACAAGAAAGCAGGACTTAGTTTATGTTGCAAAAATCAGGACCAGTAGACAAGAGCAACCAGACAAGGACTGATTACATGGATGCCAGGCAATGGACTAAGACTCCAGGAAGTTTAAATAGAAACACCCAGAGTCTTAACGAACAGGTGACTACCAAGCTGAGGAAAGAGAATCCAAGAGCCATACCGCGAGTGACCACAAGAGGGAGCCCAAAAGTATAGTTCATAACATACTTCTAGTTGCGGTGTCAGAATTAGGATTGCGGTCAGTACAGGTTCCACCTACTCCAGAGATAGTCTCATGCGGCTCCAGGGTTACCGGATCATAACACTTACAGACCGGGGTCTAAAATCACTAAGGCGGATGCTCTGTCCAGGTGTTTTCCGGGGGGTGAACCTCGGGAAGATCCAGTACCCATCCTCCAAAAGGGTGTTGTGGTTTCGGCTCTCACTACCGAGGTTGAGGCTGAGATTGCCGAGGCTCAGGAGGAGGTACCATCTGAGCTTCCCATCAACAAATCTTTTGTACCGCTTCATCTCCGCTTAAAGGTTTTGGCGGAGCATCATGATGCTGTCCTGGCTGGCCACCCAGGGGTTAGAGGTACCTTGGAGTTGGTGTCACATCGTTTTTGGTGGCCCAAGATCCGACAGGACGTGGTCTCATACGTGTCAGCTTGTACCACGTGCGCTAGGGCTAAGACGCCCCGCTCCCGTCCTGTTGGCACACTACTTCCTCTTGAAGTACCTAGTAAGCCATGGACGGAAATCTCCATGGATTTCATCACTGATTTGCCCTCATCAACTGGGAACACGGTCATCTTGGTGATTGTTGATCGGTTTTCTAAAATGTTGCACTTTGTGTCTTTGCCTTCGTTGCCTAACGCTAAGACTCTGGCTCAGGTATTTGTGCAGGAGGTGGTCAGACTTCATGGGGTTCCGTCTGACATCGTGTCTGATAGGGGGTCTCAGTTTGTGGCAAAATTTTGGAAAGCATTTTGCTCACGGCTGGGGATCAAGTTGTCTCATTCTTCGGCGTTCCATCCTCAGTCAAATGGTCAGACTGAGCGTATGAACCAAAATTTGGAACAGTACCTATGCTGCTTTGTCTCTGATAACCAGGAGGAGTGGTCTACCTTTCTTCCTTTGGCTGAGTTTGCCATCAATCACTAATCATTAATCACCGCCAGGAGTCGTCTGGGGAGTCTCCGTTTTTTTTGTGTTTACGGGCTACATCCTCAATTTTGTACTTTGAGTCAGAGGGGCTCTTCTGGCGTTCCGGAGGAAGACCAGTTAGGAGCACAATTGTCATCAGTCTGGAGGAGAGTTAAACAGCGCCTGTTGAGTGTGGGTGCTAGGTACAAACGTGTGGCTGACAGTAGGCGTGTGCCAGGTCCGGACCTGAGTGTGGATGACTGGGTGTGGTTATTCACAAAAAACATAAGACTCAAAATACCATCCCTTAAATTGGGTCCACGGTTTATTGGTCCATTTAGGGTCGCCGCTGTCATTAACCCAGTAGCGTACCGATTGGAGCTTCCTACGGTGTATAAGATACACAACGTGTTCCACAGGTCTCTTTTAAAGAAAGTGGTGGGTTCTGTGGACACGGCGCCTATGCCACCTCCAGTCTTGGTGGATGGTAATTTAGAATTTGAAGTCTCCAAGGTGGTTGACTCTCGTGTAGTGCGCCGCACTTTACAGTACTTGGTACACTGGCATGGTTATGGGCCTGAGGAGAGGTCCTGGGTACCAGCCTCGGACATTCATGCGGATCGGCTGGTCAGGTTTTTTCACCACCGCCATCCGGACAAGCCGGGTCCTATAAGCCGTGAGGGCCCTGGGGTCCCTCGTAGAAGGCGGGGTACTGTCATGTCAGACGCTGTTCAGACCAGGTCGTTCGACAGACAGCGGTAATTCCACTTTTGACCACTATTTGCTCATTGGCGTCGGCTAGATTTTATCTAGCTGTTCCTGGGTTAATTTACCTGATCCTCGGATTGGAAGCTGGGCCATGCCCATTGCCTTTAAATAGTTCTCTGGATCATTGGGCGTCACTGATTATAGCTTCTGTCTTGTGCGTTGTTATCTCGGTCTGGAGTGGAGAGCTGGTTGTTGGAGATTCGTTGCTGGTGGTGTATTTTCCTTAGTCTTATTTACTCCTTCCTATATTTGTATTTATTTTGTCCTGCACATTTATAATGTATTCCTGAGTGACTGCGGCGTGGTGTATATTTTCCTTTATCCTTGTCTGTGCTAACTGTGGTTATTGGTGTATTACCTCTTCACTGGGTGGTGGGCGGAGGTTTCAGCCTAGGGTTGAAACAGGAGACAGGGTGAGGTTCGAGGCCTGGACATGCACACCATCAGTGTAAAATCCAGGTAGAGGGTCAGTCAGGATTTCCCTAGTCTGAGGGAAATTGCAGGGGCCCGCGTTATTAGCTCTCGCTCACCTAGTTCCCCCGTGACACCTAGGTGTGACACCTGTTTATTTGTGAAATTTTTTTTTCGCCAGACATTAACCTCGCTTTATTATTTTGGCCTACTAACTGTGTCAGACACTCCTTACAGTTGTCCTCCACTGAACAAAGCTAGGCCGCCTGCGTACTCCTGTAACCTATTTTTAACTGCATTTTGCCTATTACTTTTTTGGCCCTAATAACTGTGTCTGCCCCACGGTGCAATCGTCGTCTGCTGACCACACCAATGCTGCCTGTGTACCCCTGTAACTGTAACCTATTTAAACCTGCATGGAGCCTACTTTTTAATTTTAGGCCTAGTAAGTCTGTATGTGGTCCCTCCTTGCAATCGTCCTCCGCTGACAACACCAATGCTGCCTGTGTACCCCTGTAACCTATTTAAACCTGCAAAGAGCCTACTTTTTTTATTTTAGGCCTAGTAAGTCTGCGCCAGTCCTTCCAATCGTCCTCCGCTGACCACACCAATGCTGCCTGTGTACCTCTGTAACTGTAACCTGTTTAAACCTGCATGGAGCCTACTTTTTAATTTTAGGCTTAGTAAGTCTGTCTGCGGTCCCTCCTTGCAATCGTCCTCCGCTGACCACACCAATGCTGCCTGTGTACCCCTGTAACCTATTTAAACCTGCATAGAGTTTACTTTTTTTATTTTAGGCCTAGTAAGTCTGCGCCACTCCTTCCAATCGTACTCCGCTGACCACACCAATGATGCCTGTGTACCCCTGTAACATATTTAAAACTGCATAGAGCCTACTTTTTTTATTTTAGGCCTAGTAAGTCTGCGCCACTCCTTCCAATCATCCTCCACTGACCACACCAATGCTGCCTGTGTACCCCTGTAACCTTTTTTAAACTGCATTGAGCCAACTTTTTGGTTTAAGGCCTACTACCTGTGTCTGTCTGTGCCACTCAATACAGCTGTCCTCCTCTGAAAAAAGATGAGCTTCAATTGTCAGGTTTTCAGCCTATAGGAACTTGAAAACTGCATTGGGGCTACTAGTTGGTTGGGCCTACTAACGGTGTCTGACGCTCCTTGGTGTTGTCCTCCACTGAACAAAGCTGAGCTTCAATCTTCAGGCTTTCGGCCTATGGGAATTTTAAACTGCATTTGGGCTACTTGTTTGGTTGGGCCCTACGAACGATGTCTGCCGCCCCTTGGTGTTCTCCTCCACTGAGCAAAGCTGAGCTTCAATCTTCAGGCTTTCGGCCTATAGGGAAAATTAAACAGCATTTGGCCTTCTTGTTTGGTTGGGCCTACTAACGGTGTCTGCCGCTGCTTGGTGTTCTCCTCCACTTTACAAAGCTGAGCTTCAATCTTCAGGCTTTCGGTCTATAGGAATTTTTAAACTGCATTTGGCCTACTAGTTTGGTTGGGCCTTAGTAACGGTGTCTGCCGCTCCTTGCTTTTCTTCTCCACTGAGCAAAGCTGAGCTTCAATCTTCAGGCTTTCGGCCTATAGGGAAAATTAAACGGCATTTGGCCTTCTTGTTTGGTTGGGCCTACTAACGGTGTCTGCCGCTCCTTGGTGTTCTACTCCACTGAATATAGCTGAGCTTCAATTTTCTGGCTTTCGGCCTATATCAGATATTAAACAGCATTTGGCCTACTAGTTTGGTTGGTCCCTAGTAACGGTGTCTGCTGCTCATTGGTGTTCTCCTCCACTGAATATAGCTGAGCTTCAATCTTCAGGCTTTCGGCCTATAGGAAATTTTAAACTGCATTTGGGATACTAGTTTGGTTGGGCCTACTGACGGTGTCTGCCGCTCCTTGCTTTTCTCCATCACTGAACAAAGCTGAGCTTCAATCTTCAGGCTTTCGGCCTATATTTACAAATTTTAAACTGCATTTGGCCTACTTGTTTGGTTGGGGCCTACTAACGGTGTCTCCCGCTCCTTGCTTTTCTCCTCCACTGAGCAAAGCTGAGCTTCAATCTTCAGGCTTTCGGCCTATACTTTTAATATGAAACTGCATTTGGGATACTAGTTTGGTTGGGCCTACTAACGGTGTCTGCCGCTCCTTGGTGTTCTCCTCCACTGAACAAAGCTGAGCTTCAATCTTCAGGCTTTCGGCCTATAGGGAATTTTAAACTGCATTTGGGCTACTTGTTTGGTTGGGCCCTAGTAACAGTGTCTGCCACCCCTTGGTGTTGACCTTCACTGAACTAAGCTGAGCTTCAATCTTCTGGCTTTCTGCCTATATTTACAAATTTTAAACAGCATTTGGCCTACTAGTTTGGTTGGGTCCTACAAACGGTGTCTGCCGCTCCTTGGTGTTCTCCTGGTTTTTTTCCTGAGCTTCAATCTTCAGACTTTCGGCCTATATTTTTAATATAAAACTGCATTTGGGATACTAGTTTGGTTGGGCCTACTAACGGTGTCTGCCGCTCCTTGCTTTTCTCCTCCACTGAACAAAGCTGAGCTTCAATCTTCAGGCTTTCGGCCTATATTTACAAATTTTAAACTGCATTTGGCCTACTAGTTTGGTTGGGGCCTACTAACGGTGTCTGCCGCTCCTTGCTGTTCTCCTCCACTGAACAAAGCAGTGCCGCCTGTTTACTACTGTTACCAATTTTGAACTGCATTTAGCCCACTTTATTATTTGGGCCTATATCTGTGTTTTCTCCGCATCCTGCCCATTGCCCAGCCAGTGCTAGATGAGTCTGCTGGTACATTGACCCAGACCACTACATTCCCCTTGCACGCTACACAGCCAGAATCTGACCCTGCTGAAAGTCAGGTTCCCCTTCCCACATACTATTCCACCTTACACAGGGACAAAGACGAAGGTGCAGATGAAAGTGCAGGTTCCTTCATCAGGTGGGGAGGCATACTCGTTGGCGACGTCACTAGCACAGGGCTTCTCATAGTATGCAAAAGTGTCGCTGCCGGTGGGAGGCGCCCCCGCCATGCAAACACACCGCCGTACTTTGATAGGCCCTGTGCCAGTTCCAATGCGAACAAGTGGGCCCCCCCTGCTTGCTCAGGATCACAGCACTTGCAAAGTTGAAATACTTACCTCTCCCTGCTCCACCGCCGTGACGTAGTCCACATTTCCTGGGCCCACTAAAAACTTGAACCAGCCCTACCCCCCACAACTTTAGCCAAATGACCTCCAATTTCCAATGCCTAACTATTATTATAAAGTAAATTAAGATTGACAAGCTTCAGTAACAAGAATGGATGTTTTTGCCATTAAAATGGATACTGTAGGTGTTTTCCTGGCCTCCACTCACTGCCGACTATGCTTCCCCATTGACTTGCATTGGGTTTCGTGTTTCGGTCGATCCCCGACTTTTCGCGATAATCGGCCGATTTCACTCGACTCGACTTTTGAGAAAGTCATGTTTCGCGAATCCCGACTCGATCTTAAAAAAGTAAACCCTAGACGGCGCCGCACCGAGAGTGCAAGCTCTCCTGTGCTGCTGAGTCAGGAAAAGGTAGGCCCAAGCCAGAGTGATTTACGGAAGCTTACCAGAGACTTCAGGTGGAGATGATTCCAGAGTTCGCTGACAGTGCTGACTCCCATGACACCACTGAGTGTGAGTGATCCCACCTTGCAACCAGACCACAGTGGGCACATTCTCAGATGTGATGACCAGGCCGCAGTCGGAGTACAGCTGCCTCACATACCCACTCCCGTATACTCCAGTGCTGTGTCGACATTTAAAAGAAAGGACTGTTCCCCTTCTAGTGGATCTTCTTCTGGACCCAGTATCTGCAAGCGGACATCCCAGGACCACCGACGATGCAGGGATCCAAGACCCCTTCAGCACCAGGACAATGCTGGATTCTTCAAGCATCCAGACTGGGAAACCACCACCATCATCTCAGAGACTGCTCCTCATCAACACCGGATTGATAAGTCTTATTCCTTTGAACTCTCTCCTGCCTAACTACACACCTGTTGCCCTAAGTTTACCATACACAGTTCCACTATCCTATTTACCACATACCCCCTCCTTGCATGGAGTATCGCTATTATATGAAATCCCTTTGTTAATCCTTGCTCTGCCTCTGACAGTTACTGCATCCTCGTACCAGCCATGTCTTCCAGGGTGTTTTGCATTCCCTCCTTCTAATTTATGGTACCCCTTGCACCTAATGCAGACAATTTATGAGTCTAGGAGTCCCGCTACCTAACAATTGTAACAGAATGTGTATGAGACCCTCCTTTATATCAAATACAAGGAGTGTCAGAGTCCCTCTTACTTCTAATTTTTGGCAGTTCTTGCATTGCCCTCAGGCTTTGTGAGTTAAGTGTAGTGTTGAGCATTCCGATACCACAAGTATTGGGTATCGGGCGATATTTGCGGTATCGGAATTCTGATACCGAGTTCCGATATTTTCCGTATATCGGATACCGGAATCGGAAGTTCCCAGTATTCAAAGTGCCCGAATTCAGCCAATTATGAATGATTAGAAATGTGGGCACATCCTGATCTGCATGGTGGGCATGTAACTACTAGCATGGCTGTGATTGGCTGCTGAAATTATGTCATGATGCACTATAAGATTCGCTGCTGCCATTTTGGGCTCACTCTGCTGTGAATTCAGTTAGGGACAGGACGTTGTCTTCTGACTGAGGTCCAGTTTAGAGATAGTGATTTGCTTCATTGTGCTTTACCGAGGCTAATTTAACAACCGCTGTGTGAGAACCTTGCTTTTGCCTTGCAGCGCTGTTCATGGCTGTCTGCAAGGTCTCTGTGTGTGTGAGTGCAGCTCACTCTGTAGTCTGTCCGCTGCCATAGCCGGTTGTGGTCAGCTCAGGCTGCGTCACTGCCTCATACTGTTCAATCCATTGCCCTTTTTTGTAATTAGTGCAGCCTGCTGCACATTTTTTCAAATATTTCCTATTAGTGGCTTTCCTGTTATGATCTGGTGACCTTGGAGCCGCATGAGAGACTTTCTCAGGAGTAGGTGGTACCTGTACTGACCGCAAACCCTAATCTAACACCGCAACTAGAAGTAGCCGTGGGATGTACCTAACACGTCCTAGACATCTCGACACAGCCGGAGGACTAAATACCCCTATAGATGGAAATGGGAATTCTATCTTGCCTCAGAGCAGAACCCCAAAGGATAGGCAGCCCCCACAAATATTGACTGTGAGTATAAGAGGAAAGACACACGCAGGCAAAAACACAGGATTTAGCAAAAGAGGCACTTCTAGCTAAATAGAAAAGGATAGGACAGAATTCTAAGCGGTCAGTATTAAAATCCTAAAAACATCCACAGCAGATAATACAAATATTCCACATCTAACTAAAGACATAGGAAGTATATCTGCATCTCCTGAGAATCCAGCATGACTGAAAAATCCAAACAAAGTCTAAGCTGGACAAAAACACAATAAATTGCACTGAATTGCAAAGCACACTGCATGTGTGCACAGAGACAAAAAAACAGACACTTATCTTAGTTGAATCTGCAGCAGGGCATGAGGAGCCAGAGAGAGATGCAATCCCTCCAAGTACAATGGACAACTGGCACAGACTCATGGATCCTGCAAACCTAAATACCTAATAGAGCTGCAATCAGCAGAAACACCTGCCCGGATTACAACCCCAAGCCAACTGCACTACCACCAACAACCACCGGAGGGAGCCCAAGAGCAGAATTCACAACAGTACCCCCCTTGAAGAGGGATCACCGAACCCTCACCAGAGCCCCCAGGCCAATCAGGACGAGCCAGATGAAAGGCACGGACCAAATCAGCAGCATGGACATCAGAGGCAAAAACCCAAGAATTATCCTCCTGGCCATAACCCTTCCATTTGACAAGGTACTGAAGCCTCCTCCTCGAAAAGCGAGAATCCAAAATCTTCTCAACCACATACTCCAACTCCCCATCAACCAACACAGGAGCAGGAGGATCAACAGAGGGAACAATGGGCACCACATATTTCCGCAATAAAGATCTATTGAAAACATTGTGGATGGCAAAAGAGGCCGGAAGGGCCAAACGAAAAGACACCGGATTGATAATCTCAGAAATCCTATAAGGACCAATAAACCGAGGCTTAAACTTAGGGGAAGAAACCTTCATAGGAACATGACGGGAAGACAACCAGACCAAATCCCCAACCCGAAGCCGGGAACCAACACACCGACGACAGTTAGCAAAATGCTGAGCCTCCTCCTGAGACAACACCAAATTGTCCACCACATGAGCCCAAATCTGCTGCAACCTGTCAACCACAGAATCCACACCAGGACAGTCAGAAGGCTCAACCTGCCCCGAAGAAAAACGAGGATGAAAACCAAAATTACAAAAGAAAGGCAAAACCAAGGTAGCCGAACTAGCCCGATTATTAAGGGCAAACTCGGCCAATGGCAAGAAAGCCACCCAATCATCCTGATCAGCAGACACAAAGCATCTCAAATAAGTTTCCAAAGTCTGATTAGTTCGCTCGGTCTGGCCATTTGTCTAAGGATGAAATGCGGAAGAAAAAGACAAATCAATGCCCAGCCTAGCACAAAAGGCCCACCAAAACCTAGAAACTGGGAACCTCTGTCAGACACAATATTCTCTGGAATACCATGCAAACGAACCACATGCTGAAAAAACAACGGAACCAAATCAGAAGAGGAAGGCAATTTAGGCAAAGGCACCAAATGAACCATCTTAGAAAACCGGTCACAAACCACCCAGATAACCGACATCCTCTGGGAAACCGGAAGATCTGAAATAAAATCCATAGAAATATGCGTCCAGGGCCTCTCAGGGACCGGCAAAGGCAAAAGCAACCCACTAGCACGGGAACAACAAGGCTTGGCCCGCGCACAAGTCCCACAGGACTGGACAAAAGAACACACATCACGCGACAAAGAAGGCCACTAAAAGGACCTACCAACCAAATCTCTGGTACCAAAAATACCAGGATGGCCAGCCAACACAGAACAATGAACCTCAGAAATCACTCTTCTAGTCCATCTATCAGGAACAAACATTTTCCCCACTGGACAGCGGTCAGGTTTGTCAGCCTGAAATTCCTGCAGAACCCGTCGCAAATCAGGGGAAATGGCAGAAAGGACCACCCCTTCCTTCAGAATGCCGACCGGCTCAAGTACCTCAGGAGAATCAGGCAAAAAACTCCTAGAGAGGGCATCAGCCTTAATATTCTTAGAACCCGGAAGATACGAAACCACGAAAACAAAACGGGAGAAAAACAGGGACCATCGAGCCTGTCTAGGATTCAGCCGTTTGGCAGATTCGAGGTAAATCAGATTTTTATGATCGGTCAAGACCACAATACGGTGCTTGGCTCCCTCAAGCCAATGTCGCCATTCCTCAAACGCCCACTTCATAGCCAACAACTCACAATTGCCGACATTATAATTGTGTTCAGCAGGCGAAAACTTACGGGAAAAGAAGGCACACGGTTTCATCAAGGAACCATCAGAATTCCTCTGAGACAAAACGGCCCCTGCCCCAATCTCAGAAGCGTCAACCTCAACCTGAAACGGGAAGAGAAACATCTGGCTGACGCAACACCAGGGCAGAAGTAAATTGGCGTTTAAGCTTCTGAAAGGCTGAGACAGCCACAGAGGACCAATTCGTTACATCAGCGCCTTTCTTCGTCAAATCGGTCAGGGGTTTAACCACACTGGAGAAGTCAGCAATGAAACGGCGATAAAAATTAGCAAAGCCCAAAAATTTCTGAAGGCTCTTCACGGATGTGGTCTGAATCCAATCATGAATGGCCTGAACCTTAACCGGATCCATCTCTATAGATGAGGGAGAAAAAATGAAGCCCAAAAAAGAAACCTTCTGCACTCCAAAGAGACAATTAGACCCCTTCACAAACAAAGCATTGTCACGAAGGATCTGAAATACCATCCTGACCTGTTTCACATGAGACTCCCAATCATCGGAAAAAATTAAGATGTCATCCAAATATACAATCATGAATTTATCAAGATAATTCCAGAAGATATCATGCATGAAGGACCTAAAAACAGATGGAGCATTAGAGAGCCCGAATGGCATCACAAGGTATTCAACATGGCCTTCGGGCGTATTAAACACAGTTTTCCATTCGTCACCCTGCTTAATACGAACAAGATTATATGCCCCCCGAAGGTAAATTTTAGTAAACCAACTAGCCCCCTTAATCCTGGCAAACAAATCGGAAAGCAACGGTAAAGGGTATTGAAACTTGACCGTGATCTTATTCAAGAGGCGATAATCAATACAGGGTCTCAAGGAGCCATCCTTCTTAGCAACAACAAAAAATCCCGCTCCCAACGGTGAAGAAGATGGCCGAATATGCCCTTTCTCCAAAGACTCCTTAACATAACTCCGCATGGCGGTATGTTCCGGCACAGATAGGTTGAAAAGTCAGCCCTTAGGAAACTTACAGCCTGGAATCAAGTCAATAGCACAATCACAGTCACTATGCGGTGGAAGGGAACTGGACTTGGGCTCATCGAATACATCCTGAAAATCAGACAAAAACTCTGGAACTTCAGAAGAGGAGGAAGAGGAGATTGACATCACAGGAACGTCATTATGAACCCCCTGACAACCCCAACTAGTCACAGACATAGACTTCCAATCCAACACAGGATTATGTATCTGCAACCATGGAAATCCCAGCACAATAGCATCATGCAAATTATACATCACCAGAAAACGACTATCTTCCTGATTGGCTGGCGCCATGCACATGGTCACCTGTGTCCAAAACTGGGGTTTATTTTTAGCCAAAGGTGTAGCATCAATGCCCCTTAAAGGAATAGGGTTCTGCAAAGACTGCAAGGGGAAACCACAACGCCTGGCAAATTCAAAGTCCATTAAGTTCAAAGCGGCGCCTGAATCCACAAACACCATGACAGAAAATGACGACAATGAACAGATCAAGGTCACAGATAACAGAAATTTAGGTTGTACAGTTCCGATGGTAACTGAACTAGCGATTCTCTTAGTACGCTTTGGGCAGACTGAAATGACATGAGAAGCATCGCCACAATAAAAACACAACCTATTCTAACGTCTGAATCCTTGTTGTTCCGTTCTAGACAGAATCCTATCACACTGCATAGGCTCAGTCATCTGCTCTGAGGACAACGCCACAGCGCGCACAGTTCTGCGCTCCCACAAGCGCCGATCGATCTGAATGGCCAGAGACATAGAATCACTCAGACCAACAGGTGTGGGAAACCCCAACATAACATCTTTAACAGATTCAGAAAGACCCTTTCTGAAAATTTCCGCCAAAGCATCCTCATTCCAATTAGTCAGCACAGACCATTTTCTAAATTTCTGACAATACAATTCTGCCGCTTCTTGACCCTGAGACAGGGCCAACGAGGTCTTCTCTGCTTGATCCACAGAATTTGGTTCATCATATAATAATCCTAGAGCCTGAAAAAAGGCATCTACATTAAGCAAGGCCGGATTCCCAGATTCCAGGGAAAATGCCCAATCCTGAGGGTCGCCACGCAGCAGGGAGATGACAATTTTAATCTGCTGAATGGGATCACCAGAGGAACGAGGCTTCAGAGCAAAAAACAGTTTACAGTTGTTTTTAAAACTCAAAAATTTGGACCTGTCCCCAAAAAACAAATCAGGAGTAGGAATCCTAGGCTCTAAAAGCGGAGTCTGAGCAATATAATCAGAAATACCCTGAACCCTAGCAGCAAGCTGGTCTACACGAGAAACTAATCCCTGAACATCTAAGCTAGCACAAGACTCCTCAGTCACCCAGAGGAAAAGAGGGAAGAAAAGACAAAGCAGACTACAGAAAAAAAATGCCTCATTGTTGGCCAGTTGTACTGTTATGATCTGGTGACCTTGGAGCTGCATGAGAGACTTTCTCAGGAGTAGGTGGTACCTGTACTGACCGCAAACCCTAATCTAACACCGCAACTAGAAGTAGCCGTGGGATGTACCTAACACGTCCTAGACATCTCGACACAGCCGGAGGACTAAATACCCCTATAGATGGAAATGGGAATTCTATCTTGCCTCAGAGCAGAACCCCAAAGGATAGGCAGCCCCCACAAATATTGACTGTGAGTATAAGAGGAAAGACACACGCAGGCAGAAAAAAAGGATTTAGCAAAAGAGGCACTTCTAGCTAAATAGAAAAGGATAGGACAGAATTCTAAGCGGTCAGTATTAAAATCCTAAAAACATCCACAGCAGATAATACAAATATTCCACATCTAACTAAAGACATAGAAAGTATATCTGCATCTCCTGAGAATCCAGCATGACTGAAAAATCCAAACAAAGTCTAAGCTGGACAAAAACACAATAAATTCCACTGAATTGCAAAGCACACTGCATGTGTGCACAGAGACAAAAAACCAGACACTTATCTTAGTTGAATCTGCAGCGGGGCATGAGGAGCCAGAGAGAGATGCAATCCCTCCAAGTACAATGGACAACTGGCACAGACTCATGGATACTGAAAACCTAAATACCTAATAGAGCTGCAATCAGCAGAAACACCTGCCCGGATTACAACCCCAAGCCAACTGCACTACCACCAACAACCACCGGAGGGAGCCCAAGAGCAGAATTCACAACACTTTCCATCCGTATCCAGCTAAATTTTGGAAAAACACTACAAAGGATTACATAGAGGAGCTTTTTTGGGCCTTGCAGTGCCGTTTACGGCTGTCTGCACGGTCTCTGTGTGAGTGCACATCGCTCTGTAGTCTGTCCGCAGCCACAGCTGGTTGTAGTCAGCTCAGGGTGCATCACTGCTTCATACCGTTCCATTGTCTGTTTCTCAATTAGTGCAGCCTGCTGCACATTTTTTCAAATTTATCCTATTAGAGGCTTTCCCTCCATATCCTGCTAGATTGTGGAAAAACACTATATAGGATTACATAGAGGAGCTTGTTTTGGCCTTGCAGTGCTGTTCACGGCTGTCTGCACGGTCTGTGTGTGAGTGCAGCTCACTCTGTAGTCAGTTCTGAAAAAAATAAAATAAAAATAAAGTTCACCAAACACACCACTTTACAGTTGTGTAGGCCACATTAGCTCATATAAAAGTCTAGTCCACACTTTAGAAAATTAGTGTTTCTTATACCTGTTAGGAGCTGATCAGGAATAAGCACACTAAGCCCTTAGTACTTTTTTGCTTATCTTTCTCAGTCAACCAAATGAAGAAGGCAGGGAGTAAGGCACGTGGGCATGGAGCAGGGAGAGGACGTGGGAATTCACCCAGTTTCAGCAGGGAACAGTCCTTCATGTGCAGCTTTGTAGGAGATCGCCGTACACCTCTGCTGCGTGAAGAACAAATTGAAAACATTGTCGGATGGATGGTAGCTAACGCATCGACTTCAATTAGTGCCACATCCTCTCAGGCACAGAGCACTGGAGATCACCCATCTGTCTCTTCACCACCTGCCAAATTGCCCAGACAGTCAGAGAGCCCAGGACAGGAGCCATCTCTACTTCTGTTCTCTGAATCTCTTGGCTTGGAAACAGGGGGCCAGCCAAGCAGCATTGGAGAAATGGAAGAAGAGGCAGTATGCAGTGATGCCCAACAGCTTTGTCTCTCTGACTCTGAAGAGACGGGTGGGCCAGTGCCTCCGGTCAGCACACCTCAGTACGTATCTGATGATGAGACTCAGGTGCCACTTTCAGGTGCGTACTGTGCTGCCGAGACTACCCAGGAGAAGCAGTTGGTGGAAGAGGGGAGGGTAGATGATGGAGGTCCTTGACTCATCATGGCGTGAGGTGCAGGAAGGTGGTGGGAGCAGCTCTGAGGAAGAGATTCCCCGAATGGCCCAAAGAGGGAGAGGGAGGGGGAAGACTGCGGAACCTGTAGCCTCCACTTCAGCAACCTTTAGGAGCATGCCTTTTCCAAAAAACAAAATGGGCACTTCCAAGACTTGCAGTGTCTGGTCCTTTTTTGACACAGTTGCAGATGACATTTGCTTTGTCAAATTCAAGGTGTGTCATCAGGAAGTCAAAAGAGGGAGAAATGTCAGCAACCTCAATACCACAAATATGTGGAAACATGTGCGGACCAGGCACGCGGTGGAGTTACAAAAACACACTGAAGACCTAGGCCAACCTACAGTGGCACCTACCACCTCTTCAGCTTGTGTTGTTGCCTCTTCCTCCAGCTCCCACACAGCTGGTTCGGCTTCCTCACAGGATCACCATGGAATAACCTCTGGCACTGTTGTCCAGAAACCCAGTGTAATTCCACCCACAGCACCATGTTCCCAGTCATCCTCACACTCCCAGCCCAATCTACAGCCATCGGTAGCACAGGCATGGGAGAAAAGGCGGCCATTCTCGGCAAACCACCCCCGAGCACAGGCTCTGATTGCAGCCATTGCAAAACTAC
Source organism: Ranitomeya variabilis (assembly GCF_051348905.1). Classification (NCBI taxonomy): domain Eukaryota; kingdom Metazoa; phylum Chordata; class Amphibia; order Anura; family Dendrobatidae; genus Ranitomeya; species Ranitomeya variabilis. The sequence goes on along the minus strand of NC_135236.1, from coordinate 22,177,871 downwards.
TGTCCCTTGAAATGCTGTCATTCAGGCTGGTGGGGACTGACAGCTTCCGTAACTTGATGGCATTGGCAGTCCCACAATACAATGTGCCCAGCCGCTTTTACTTCAGCAGGCAAGCCGTCCTTGCCCTGCACAAGCATGTGGAGGGACACATAAAACACGCGCTACTGAATGCCGTCAGTAGCAAGGTCCACCTCACCACCGATGCGTGGACCAGTCACCATGGACAGTGGCGATACCTTTCCCTCACTGCCCATTGGGTTAATGTTGTTGAGCCGGGTACAGATCGTGCGAGTGGCACAGGACGTGTTCTGCCAACTCCAAGGATTGCAGGAATCCAGTCTGTACGCATTGACTCCTCCTCATACACAAGTTCCTCAGAATCATCGCTGCAAGAGCAGTCACAGTCCACTTCCACATGGACCCGTGAACGTTTACCTGTTACGACCGATATGAGCACCAATATGAGCACAGCTGTGACCAAACGTCAACAGGCTGTCTTGAAATTAATTTCTTTGGGGAATCGAAGCCACACAGCGCAGGAGCTCTGGAATGCCATCAAGCAGGAGAGCGACGTATGGTTTTTGCCAGCGAATCTCCAGCCAGGCATGGTAGTGTGTGACAATGGCCAAAATCTGGTGGCAGCTCTGAGCCTAGGCAACCTCACTCACATCCCATGTCTGGCACATGTGCTCAACTTGGTCATGCAGAGTTTAGATGACACTGCGAGGTGGGATCTCGGGCAGCACGGCCGCACCGGCACAGCCCGCCTGACACCAAATGATGTCAGAAGACCGGCAGCGCTAACTGCGCATGGCCAAGGTTGAACATAACAGCGCAGGCTCGTTGACAGATTCAAACAACGCTGAGGAGGCGGCGCACGCCGCCAAGGGGGTAGGAATAATGGCTGTGCTGTGTCCCATCATGAAGGAAAGTCCCACCTCTGGGACGGTTTCACGGTATCAGGGGACACATTTTATAAGTGTTTAGTTCTGCGTTTGCAAGGAGCATAATTAAGAGAGCCACCTTTTCCTTTTGCAGCATTAGGGCTGCACAAGTTGGCTCTTTCAGCTATAAACGCCTGCGGGGGGTTCAAGGTTCCCTTTCAACTTGCTCCAATTAGGCCTCGGCCTACACTCTGCTCCTCCTGCTTTCCCTGGGCTTCAACACCACCAGTTGCTGCCTGGAAGTGCTGTCTGCACAGTTAACAGTTTCTCCTCTGTTATTGGGGTTCAGTAACGCCAGCTGCTCCCCTGCTGTGTTGTGGCAATAACTCTAGCCTGCTCCTCCTGCTATCCCTGGGCTTCAACACCGCCAGTTGTTGCCCGGAAGTGCTGTCTGCACAGTTAACAGTTGCTCCTCTGTTATTGGGGTTCAGTAACGTCAGCTGCTCCCCTGCTGTGTATCCGGCAATGTGTCCTGCGACCGCCACGTGGACACTTCATCAGATATAAAACTGCCTCGAGTGCAGGCATCGGCCTACTCTCTGCTCCTCCTGCTGACCCAGGGTTCCAACACCGCCAGTTGGTGCTCGGAAGTGCTGTTTGCACAGAGAAAAACACTTGACCCTGTGTTAGTGGGGTTCATTAACGTCAGCTGCTCCCCTGCTGTGTATCCGGCAATGTGTCCAGCGACCGCCACGCGGACACTCCATCAGATATTAAACTGCCTTGAGTGCAGGCTTCGGCCTACACTATGCTCCTCCTGCTGACCCTGGGCTCCAACACCGCTAGTTGCTGCTCGGAAATGCTGTTTGCACAGTCAACACTTGCTGCCATGTTATTGGGTTTTGGTAAGGTCAGCTGATCCCCTGCTTTGTATCCGGCAATGTGTCCTGCGACCGCCATGCTGACACCACAACACAAATTAAAGGGAACCTGTCCCCCCCAGGCATTTGTAACTAGAAGAGCCACCTTGTACAGCAGTAATGCTGCATTTTTACAAGGTGGGTTATTTAGTTATTCTCCTTGCACGCATCAAACTGAACATGTATAAAATCTGTCCCCTGATACCGTTAAACCGTCCCTGAGGTGTGACTTTCCTTTGTAATGACACGCAGCAACCCCCTTTGCACCGTGCGCCGCCTCCTCAGTGTTGTTTGAATCTGCCCCGGAGCCTGTGCTGTTATGTTCAACCTTGGCCATAAGCAGTTAGCGCTGCCCGTCTTCTGACATCATTGGTTGTCAGGCTGGCTGCACCTGTGTGGCCGCTCTGCCCGAGATAACGCCCAGCAGTGTCTTATTTATTCTCACTGTGGGGGTGTGATTCATGGGCATGCGCAGTGCATATCTTCGCCTCTCACTCATCTCCTTCTGCCTTCTTCAGACTGTGCGGCTTCACGGCTGTGGCATGTGATAAGGGATCAGCTGACGCCGCACAGTCTGAAGCAGGTGTAAGGAAATGAGTGAGAGGCGGACATATTTACTGCGCAAGGCCATGAATCCCAGCCCTGCAGTGTGAATAAATCAGAAGACACTATGGGGCTGGGATTCATGGGCATGCGCAGTGCATATCTACGCCTCTCACTCATCTCCTTCCGCCTTCTTCAGACTGTGCGGCTTCATGGCCGTGGCATGTGATAAGGGATCAGCTGACGCCACACAGTCTGAAGCAGGTGTAAGGACATGAGTGAGAGGCGAACATATTTACTGCACAAGGCCATGAATCCCAGCCCCGCAGTGTGAATAAATCGGAAGACACTGCGGGGCTGGGATTCATGGGCAGCGTGACCACAGCGGCTGATGTCAAATGATCTCAGAAGATGGGCAGCCCTAACAGCGCATGCCCAAGGGATAACACAACAGCGCAGACTCTGGTACACCAAAAAGCAACGCTCAGTAGGCTGCGCCCAGCACCAAGGGGGTATTTTTGACAGCAGTGCTGCGGCTCATTAAGAAGGAAAGTCCTGCCTCCGAGACGGTTTCACGGTATAAGGGGTAAAATTTTATAAGTGTTTCATTCAGCGTGTGCAAGGAACATAATTGAAAGAGCCACCTTTTCCTTGTGCAGCATTACTGCTGCACAAGGTGGCTCTTCTAGTTAGTAACACCTGGGGGGGTTAAAGGTTCCCTTTCAATTTGCTCCAATTAGGCTTCGGCCTACACTCTGCTCCCCCTGCTGACCCTGGGCTCCAACACCACCAGTTGGTGCCCGGAAGTGCTGGCTGCACAGAGAAAAACACTCGCCACTGTGTCAGAGGGGTTCAGTAATGCCAGCTGTTCCCCTGCTGTGTAGCCAGCAATGTGTCCTGCGACCACCACGCAGACACAACAGATATTAAACTGCCTCGAGTGCAGGCTTCAGCCTACACTATGCTCCTCCTGCTGACCCTGGGCTCCAACACCGCTAGTTGCTGCTCGGAAGTGCTGTTTGCACAGTCATCACTTGCTGCCGTGTTATTGGGTTTCAGTAACACCAGCTGATCCCCAGCTCTGTATCCGGCAATGTGTCCTGCGACCGCCACGCTGACACTCCAACAGATGTTAAACTGCCTCGAGTGCAGACTTCGGCCTACACTCTGCTCCTCCTGCTGACCCTGGGTTCCAACACCGCCAGTTGGTGCTCGGAAGTGCTGTTTGCACAGAGAAAAACACTTGCACCTGTGTCAGTGGGGTTCAGTAATGCCAGCCGTTCCCCTGCTCTGTAGTCGGCAATGTGTCCTGCGACCGCCACTCAGACACAACAACAGATGTTAAACTGCCACGAGTGCAGGCTTCGGCCTACACTCTGCTCCCCCTGGAAGACAATCTTGAATCGGCCCCCCTGGTTCCAGTACCGTCAGCTGGTTCCGGGCAGAGCCTTTGGCTTAGGTGCCTCCTAGGGTAGAGCGAAACGGATCCGTCATTTTCATAAGTCGCCGACTTTTGGCAAAGTCGGGTTTCATGAAACCCGACCCGATCCCTGTGTGGGGTCGGCCATGCGGTACGCGACTTTCACGCCAAAGTCGCGTTTTAATGATGCTAAAAGCGCCATTTCTCAGCCAATGAAGGTGGACGCAGAGTGTGGGCAGCGTGATGACATAGATCTCAGTCCCCACCATCTTAGAGAAGGGCATTGCAGTGATTGGCTTGCTTTCTGCGGCGTCACAGGGGCTATAAAGGGGCGTTCCCGCCGACCGCCATCTTACTGCTGCTGATCTGAGCATTGGGAGAGGTTGCTGCCGCTTCGTCAGAAGCAGGGATAGTGTTAGGCAGGGTACATTCACCCCCAAACCGCTTGTGCTGTAGCGATTTCCACTGTCCAACACCACCTTTTGTTTGCAGGGACAGTGGAAGCTACATTTTTTTCCTCAGCGCTGTAGCTCATTGGGCTGCCCTAGAAGGCTCCCTGATAGCTGCATTGCTGTGTGTGTACGCCGCTGTGCAAACCAACTGCTTTTTTTCAAAGCACAAATCCTGTTGTTCCTTCCTTTCTGCACAGCTATCTTGTTTGTTTGTCCACACTTTTGTGTGCAGCTGTCCTTTTTATAGCTGCCTGCCATACTTTTCTGAGATTACTGCAGGGAGATAAAGATTGGCAAGTCTGCCTCTGTGCCAGTGCTGTGTGTGGCATCTGTCTCTCATTGTGTGCCACAGAAAACCTAGTGTGTAATACTGGGCCAGTTTTATTTTTTTGTAATTCTCCCTGAAAAAAAAATAGTGGGAGATTAAGATTGGCATTTCTGCTTGAGTGCCAGTGCTGTGTGTGGCATCTGTCTCTCATTGTGTGCCACAGAAAACCTAGTGTGTAATACTGGGCCATTTTTTTTTTTTAATTCTCCATGAAAAACAAAAAATAAGTAGTGGGAGATAAAGATTGGCAAGTCTGCCTCTGTGCCAGTGCTGTGTGTGGCATCTGTCTCTCATTGTGTGCCACAGAAAACCTAGTGCGTAATACTGGGCCATTTTTTTACAATTCTCCCTAAAAAATAAATAAATAGTGGGAGATAAAGATTGGCAAGTCTGCCTCTGTGCCAGTGCTGTGTGTGGCATCTGTCTCTCATTGTGTGCCACAGAAAACCTAGTGTGTAATACTGGGCCATTTTCTTTTAATTCTCCCTGAAAAAAAATAAATAAATAGTGGGAGATAAAGATTGGCAAGTCTGCCTCTGTGCCAGTACTGTGTGTGGCATCTGTCTCTCATTGTGTGCCACAGAAAACCTAGTGCATAATACTGGGCCTTTTTTTAAAATTCTCCCTCAAAAAAATAAATAAATAGTGGGAGAAACAGATTGGCAAGTCTGCCTCTGTGCCAGTGCTGTGTATGGCATCTGTCTCTCATTGTGTGCCACAGAAAACCTAGTGTGTAATACTGAGCCATTTTTTTTAAATTCTCCCTGAAAAAAAAATAGTGGGAGATTAAGATTGGCATTTCTGCTTGAGTGCCAGTCCTGTGTGCGCCATCTGTCTCAAATTATTGGGGCATAGAAAACCTAGTGTGTCATACTGTTAATTTTTTTTTTTTTAATTCTCCCTGAAAAAAAACAAATAAATAGTGGGAGATAAAGATTGGCAAGTCTGCCTCTGTGCCAGTGCTGTGTGTGGCATCTGTCTCTCATTGTGTGCCACAGAAAACCTAGTGTGTAATACTGGGCCATTTTTTTTTTTTTAATTCTCCCTGAAAAAAAATAAATAAATAGTGGGAGATAAAGATTGGCAAGTCTGCCTCTGTGTCAGTGCTGTGTGTGGCATCTGTCTCTCATTGTGTGCCACAGAAAACCTAGTGTGTAATACTGGGCCTTTTTTTTTTTTTTTTTTTTTTTAAATTCTCCCTGAAAAAAAAAATAGTGGGAGATTAAGATTGGCATTTCTGCTTGAGTGCCGGTCCTGTGTGTGCCATCTGTCTCAAATTATTGGGGCACAGAAAACCTAGTGTGTCATACTGTTAATTTTTTTTTTTAATTCTCCCTGAAAAAAAAAAATAAATAGTGGGTAGTGTTGAGCGATACCGTCCGATACTTGAAAGTATCGGTATCGGAAAGTATCGGCCGATACCGGCAAAGTATCAGATCCAATCCGATACCGATACCCGATACCAATACAAGTCAATGGGACTCAAGTATCGGACGGTATTCCTGATGGTTCCCAGGGTCTGAAGGAGAGGAAACTCTCCTTCAGGCCCTGGGAACCATATTAATGTGTAAAATAAAGAATTAAAATAAAAAATATTGCTATACTCACCTCACCGAGGGAACCGGCAGCGTTGTTTGCTTAAAATGCGCGCTTTTCCTTCCTTCCGTGACGTCACGGCTTCTGATTGGTCGCTTGCCGCCCATGTGGCCGCGACGCGACCAATCACAGCAAGCCGTGACGTAATTTTCAGGTCCTTCTAGGCATTCAGTATTTTAAAATTACGTTCCGGCTTTGTGATTGATCGCGTCGCGGTCACATGGGCGACGCGACCAATCACAAGCCGTGACGTCACGGGAGGCAGGAGACGCGCGCATTTTAAAATGCACGCGTGTCCAGCCTCCCGTGACGTCACGGCTTGTGATTGGTCGCGTCGCCCATGTGGCCGCGACGCAACCAATCACAGCAAGCCGTGACGTAATTTCAGGTCCTTCAGGATTTTAAAATTACGTTCCGGCTTGTGATTGGTCGCGTCGCGGTCACATGGGCGACGCGACCAATCACAAAGCCGGAACGTAATTTTAAAATACTGAATGCCTAGAAGGACCTGAAAATTACGTCACGGCTTGCTGTGATTGGTCGCGTCGCGGCCACATGGGCGGCAAGCGACCAATCAGAAGCCGTGACGTCACGGAAGGAAGGAAAAGCGCGCATTTTAAGCAAACAACGCTGCCGGTTCCCTCGGTGAGGTCCAGGCTGCGTCGGAGAGGTGAGTATAGCAATATTTTTTATTTTAATTCTTTCTTTTACACATTAATGTTGTTTCAATACCGATACCCGATACCACAAAAGTATCGGATCTCGGTATCGGAATTCCGATACCCGCAAGTATCGGCCGATACCCGATACTTGCGGTATCGGAATGCTCAACACTAATAGTGGGAGATAAAGATTGGCAAGTCTGCCTCTGTGCCAGTGCTGTGTGTGGCATCTGTCTCTCATTGTGTGCCACAGAAAACCTAGTGTGTAATACTGGGCCATTTTTTGGGGGGAAATTCTCCCTGAAAAAAAAAAAATAGTGGATATTAAGATTGGCATTTCTGCTTGAGTGCCGGTCCTGTGTGTGCCATCTGTCTCAAATTGTTGGGGCACAGAAAACCTAGTGTGTAACATTGGGCCTGGTTTTCCTTTCAGTGTCAGCCACCTATAAAGGTGTATATAAATCCTACAGAAGTTAGAGTTCACCTTATAAGTTGTTTTACAGTAACAAATACCGTTACTTTGGTTACGTTTTGCAAACAATGAGGAAGTCTGGTGGAAGAGGTCGTGGCCATGGGCAGTCATTGTCAGCTGGTAATGATGGTAGTGGTGGTGGAGCATCAGGTGGTCGTGGTAAAAGCAGTACAGCACCTAAGTCTCGAGTTGTTGAGCCAGGTTCGTCGTCTGGCTACACAAGGCCTCGAACGCTCCCTTTTCTGGGAGTAGGAAAACCGCTTTTAAAGCCGAAGCAGCAAGAACAAGTTTTGGCTTTCCTTGCTGACTCAGCCTCTAGCTCTTTTGCCTCCTCTTCTGAAAGTGCTAAATGTAAAAGCAGCGCGTCGTTAGTGGATGTTCACAGTCAGGGACAAGTCGCTTCCTTGTCTTCTTCATCCAGAACAAGAGAGAAGGATGCGTCAGGCGACACAACGGGTTACTCCATGGAGCTCTTTACACATACCGTTCCTGGGTTAGACAGTGAAACAGGCCATACCCATTAGAAGTTGAATCGGACATGGAGTGCACAGATGCACAGCCACAGCCAGATTACTATGCTGTTCCTTTGACTCAGACCAGAACATTGCCCTTGCAGTGTACTGAGCCAGAATCAAACCCAGCGGAGACTATGGTGCCCCGTCACGAACGCTATACCACCGGCTTACATGGTGACACAGACGAAGTTGCACACGACATAGAAGAGGAGGTCATAGACGACCCAGTTGTTGACCCCGATTGGCAGCCATTGGGGGAACAGGGTGCAGGCGGCAGTAGTTCTGAAGCGGAGGAGGAGGAGCCGCAGCAGGCATCAACATCACAACAGGTTCCATCTGCCGGGCCCGAATCTGGCCAAAAACGCTTGGCAAAACCAAAACCAGTTGGAGGACAGGGTGGCCATCTGGTTAAAGAAGCTCAGTCAGCAATGCCTGAAAAGGTATCCGATAGTAGAAAGAGTGCAGTCTGGCATTTTTTTAAACAACATCCAAATGATCAGCGCAAAGTCATCTGTCAAAAATGTTCAACTACCTTAAGCAGAGGTCAGAATCTTAAAAGTCTAAATACAAGTTGCATGCATAGACATTTAACCACCATGCATTTGCAAGCCTGGACTAACTACCAAACGTCCCTAAAGGTTGTAGGGCACCGGCAAGAATACCATCTCCAACCCTCTCTAAGTCACCCATGTCCACCGGCACCCCCGCTAGTTCCACCGTATGCAGCTCTCCAGTCCAGCTCACCCTTCATGAGACTCTCTTTAGGAAAAGGAAGTACTCATCCTCACATCCGCGTACACAGGGTTTGAACACCCACATTGCTAGACTAATCTCATTAGAGATGATGCCCTACCGGTTAGTTGAAAGCAAAGCTTTCAAAGCGCTGATGGACTACGATGTACCACGCTACGAGCTACCCAGTCGACACTTCTTTTCGAGAAAAGCCATCCCAGCCCTCTACCACCATGTTAACCCCTTCGTGACATGCGCCGTACTAGTACGGCGCTGCCGGCACTGCATTAGTGCCAGCCGCAGTACTAGTACGGCGCATCGATCACCGCGGTCTCACGCTGAGCGCCGCGGTGATCGGGTGCGGGTGTCAGCTGTATATGACAGCTGACACCCCGCAGCAATGCCCACGAGCGGCGCTGTCGCCGATCGCGGGCATTTAACCCCTCTGATGCCGCTGTCAATAGTGACAGCGGCATAGAGGGGGATCGCGCAGGGACGGGGGCTCCCTGCGCTCTCCCACCGGAGCAGCGCGATGAGATCGCGCTGCTCCGGTGACCTGGAAGGAGTCCCCGGATCCAAGATGGCCGCGGGACTCCTTCCGGGTCATAAGATGACCCTGCTTGCCGGCGTCTGCTGAGAATCCTCATAGCAGGCGCCGGCAAGCCCCTGCAATGTGCCTGGCACATCGGTGATCAGACCGAGTGCTATGCACACGGTCTGATCACCGATCTGTGATGTCCCCTCCTGGGACAAAGTAAAAAAGTAAAAAAAAAAATTTTCCACATGTGTAAAAAAAAAAAAAAAAAAAATTCCTAAATAAAGAAAAAAAAAATATATATATTCCCATAAATACATTTCTTTATCTAAATAAAAAAAACACCACACAATAAAAGTACACATATTTAGTATCGCCGCGTCCGTAACAACCCCACCTATAAAACTATATCACTAGTTAACCCCTTCAGTGAACACCGTAAAAAAAAAAAAAAAAAAACGAGGCAAAAAACAACGCTTTATTCTCATACCGCCAAACAAAAAGTGGAATAACACGCGATCAAAAAGACGGATATAAATAACCATGGTACCGCTGAAAACGTCATCTTGTCCCGCAAAAAAAAAGCCGCCATACAGCATCATCAGCAGAAAAATAAAAAAGTTATAGCTCTCAGAATAAAGCGATGCAAAAACAATTATTTTTTATATAAAATAGTTTTTATTGTGTAAAAGCGCCAAAACATAAAAAAATTATATAAATGAGTTATCGCTGTAATCGTACTGACCCGAAGAATAAAACTGCTTTATCCTTTTTACCAAACGCGGAACAGTATAAACGCACCCCCTAAAAGAATTTCAGGAATTGCTGGTTTTTGTTCATTCCGCCTCCCAAAAATCGGAATAAAAAGCGATCAAAAAATGTCATGTGCCCGAAAATGGTACCAATAAAAACGTCAACTCGTCCCGCAAAAAACAAGATCTCACATGACTCTGTGGACCAAAATATCGAAAAATTATAGCTCTCAAAATGTGGTGATGCAAAAACTATTGTTTGCAATAAAAAGCGTCTTTTAGTGTGTGACGGCTGCCAACCATAAAAATCCGCCCAAAAAACGCTATATAAGTAAATCAAATCCCCCTTCATCACCCCCTTAGTTAGGAAAAATAATAAAATTTTAAAAAATATATTTATTTCCATTTTCCCGTTAGGCTACTTTCACACTAGCGTCGGTACGGGGCCGTCGCGCTGCGTCGGCCCGACATACCGACGCGTACTGTGCAAGCGCCGCACAACGGGGGCAGCGGATGCTGTTTTTCCACGCATCCGCTGCCCCATTGTGAGGTGCGGGGAGGTGGGGGCGGAGTTCCAGCCGCGCATGCGCGGTCGGAAATGGTGGACCGTCAGCACAAAAAAAGTTACATGTAACGTTTGTTGCTGCCGGCTGTCTGCCACAACACGACGCAACCGTCGCACGACGCTTGCGACGTGTGTCAATACGTCGCTAATGTTAGTCTATGGGGAAAAAATGCATCCTGCAGATGACTTTGCAGGATGCGTTTTTTCGCCAAAACGACGCATTGCGACGTATGCAAAAAAACGCTAGTGTGAAAGTAGCGCTAGGGTTAGGACTAGGGTTAGGGTTGGGGTTAGGGTGTCAGTTAGAATTGGGGAGTTTTCACTGTTTAGGCACATCAGGGGCTCTCCAAACGCGACATGGCGTCCGATCTCAACGCGTTTGTTTGCGTTAAAAACGCATGCGTTTTTATAGAAAAAAAACAGAACACACTGAAAAGTCACCCACCACCATCAAGGTGATAAAGGGATCCAAACCCTAACCCTACCCCTAAACTCATCCCTAACCGTTTAATGAACATTTTCTGACAGTCATAGTGCCACGTATTTCAGTGCCACGTATTTCAGTGCCACGTATTTCAGTGCCACGTTATTTCAGTGCCACGTTATTTCAGTGCCACGTTATTTCAGTGCCACGATATTTCAGTGCCACGATATTTCAGTGCCACGTATTTAAGTGCCACGGTATTTCAGTGAAATACGTGGCACTGAAATATCGTGGCATTTACGTGAAATACGTGGCACTTAAATACGTGGCACTTAAATACGTGGCACTTAAATACGTGGCACTTAAATACGTGGCACTTAAATACGTGGCACTTAAATACGTGGCACTTAAATATCGTGGCATGTACATGAAATACGTGGCACTTATATACGTGGCACTTATATACGTGGCACTTATATACGTGGCACTTATATACGTGGCACTTATATACGTGGCACTTATATACGTGGCCACTGAAATATCGTGGCACTTATATACGTATATACGTATATACGTATATAAACGTATTTCAGTGCCACGTATTTCAGTGCCACGTATTTCAGGTTAGGGGTAGGGGTAGGGTTAGGGGTAGGGTTAGGGTTTTTTGTTTTTTTCTTGTTTTCTTGTGTTTTTCTATAAAAACGCATGCGTCTAAAAAAACGCATGCGTTTTACCGCGATTACATGCGTTTTTTCACACATGCGTTTTTAAAAAAAACGCAAGTGTGAAACCAGCCTTATCCTTAGGAAAATAAAAACATGGGGGCTAAAATATAATTTTCGTGGAAAAAAATATATTTTTTATTTTCGCGGCTCTGCGTTATAAACTGTAGTGAAGCACTTGGGGGTTCAAAGTTCTCACAACACATCTAGATAAGTTCCGTGGGGGGTCTAGTTTCCAATATGGGGTCACTTGTGGGGGGTTTCTACTGTTTAGGTACATCAGGGGCTCTGCAAATGCAACATGACACCTGCAGACCAATCCATCTAAGTCTGCATTTCAAACGGCGCTCCTTCCCTTCCGAGCTCTGCCGTGCGCCCAAACAGTGGTTTATCCCCATATATGAAGTATCAGCGTACTCAGGACAAATTGGACAACAACTTTTGTTGTCCAATTTCTCCTGTTACCCTTGGGAAAATAAAAATGTGGGGGCTAAAATATAATTTTCATGGAAAAAAAATTTTTTTTTATTTTCATGGCTCTGCGTGATAAACTGTAGTGAAACACTTGTTGGTTCAAAGTTCTCACAACACATCTAGATAAGTTCCGTGGGGGGTCTAGTTTCCAATATGGGGTCACTTGTGGGGGGTTTCTACTGTTTAGGTACATCAGGGGCTCTGCAAATGCAACATGACACCTGCAGACCAATCCATCTAAGTCTGCATTTCAAACGGCGCTCCTTCCCTTCCGAGCTCTGCCGTGCGCCCAAACAGTGGTTCCCCCCAATGTATGGGGTATCAGCGTACTCAGGACAAATTGGACAATAACTTTTGTGGTCCAATTTCTCCTGTTACCCTTGGGGGAAAAAAAATTGCGGGCTAAAACATCATTTTGTGGAAAGAAAAAATGATTTTTTGATTTTCACAGCGCTACATTCTAAACTTTAGTGAAACAACTGGGGGTTAAAAGTGCTCACCACACATCTAAATAAGTTCCTTAGGGGGTCTTCTTTCCAAAATGGTGTCACTTGTGGGGGTTTCCACTGTTTAGGCACGTCAGGGGCTCTCCAAACACGACATGGGTTCCGATCTCAATTCCAGCCAATTTTGCATTGAAAAGTCAAATGGCGCTCCTTCCCTTCCGAGCTCTGCCATGCGCCCAAACAGTGGTTTATCCCCATATATGAAGTATCAGCGTACTCAGGACAAATTGCACAACAACTTTTGGGGTCCAATTTATCCTGCTACCCTTGGGAAAATAAAAAATTTGGGGCAAAAATATCATTTTTTGTGAAAATTAATATTAATTTTTTTTTACGGCTCTACATTATAAACTTCTGTGAAGCACTTGGAGGTTCAAAGTGCTCACCACACATCTAGATTAGTTCCTTAGAGGGTCTACTTTCCAAAATGGTGTCACTTCTGGGGGTTTCCACTGTTTAGGCACGTCAGGGGCTCTCCAAACATGACATGGGTTCCGATCTCAATTCCAGCCAATTTTGCATTGAAAAGTCAAATGGCGCTCCTTCCCTTCCGAGCTCTGCCATGCGCCCAAACAGTGGTTTATCCCCATATATGAAGTATCAGCGTACTCAGGACAAATTGCACAACAACTTTTGGGGTTCAATTTATCCTGCTACCCTTGGGAAAATAAAAAATTTGGGGCAAAAATATCATTTTTTGTGAAAATTAATATTAATTTTTTTTTACGGCTCTACATTATAAACTTCTGTGAAGCACTTGGAGGTTCAAAGTGCTCACCACACATCTAGATTAGTTCCTTAGAGGGTCTACTTTCCAAAATGGTGTCACTTCTGGGGGTTTCCACTGTTTAGGCACGTCAGGGGCTCTCCAAACATGACATGGGTTCCGATCTCAATTCCAGCCAATTTTGCATTGAAAAGTCAAATGGCGCTCCTTCCCTTCCGAGCTCTGCCATGCGCCCAAACAGTGGTTTATCCCCATATATGAAGTATCAGCGTACTCAGGACAAATTGCACAACAACTTTTGGGGTCCAATTTATCCTGCTACCCTTGGGAAAATAAAAAATTTGGGGCAAAAAGATCATTTTTTGTGAAAATTAATATTAATTTTTTTTACGGCTCCACATTATAAACTTCTGTGAAGCACTTGGAGGTTCAAAGTGCTCACCACACATCTAGATTAGTTCCTTAGAGGGTCTACTTTCCAAAATGGTGTCACTTGTGGGGGTTTCCACTGTTTAGGCACGTCAGGGGCTCTCCAAACACGACATGGGTTCCGATCTCAATTCCAGCCAATTTTGCATTGAAAAGTCAAATGGCGCTCCTTCCCTTCCGAGCTCTGCCATGTGCCCAATCAATGGTTTACCCCAACATGTGGGGTATCGGCGTACTCAGGACAAATTGTACAACAACTTTTTTGGTCCAATTTCTCCTGTTACCCTTGGTAAAATAAAACAAATTGGATCTGAAGTAAAAATTTTGTGAAAAAAAAGTTAAATGTTCAATTTTTTTTAAACATTCCAAAAATTCCTGTGAAGCACCTGAAGGGTTAATAAACTTTTTGAATGTGGTTTTGAGTACCTTGAGGGGTGCAGTTTTTAGAATGGTGTCACTTTTGGACATTTTCTGTCATATAGACCCCTCAAAGTCACTTCAAGTGTGAGGTGGTCCGTAAAAAAAATGGTTTTGCAAATTTTGTTGCAAAAATGAGAAATCGCTGGTCAACTTTTAACCCTTATAACTCCCTAACAAAAAAAAATTATGTTTCCAAAATTGTGCTGATGTAAAGCAGACATGTGGGAAATGTTGTTTATTAACTATATTATGTGATATAACTCTCTAATTTAAGGGCATAAAAACGAAAAATTTGAAAATTGCTAAATTTTCATAATTTTCGACAAATTTCTGTTTTTTTCACAAATAAATGCAAGTCATATCGAAGAAGTTTTACCACTATCATAAAGTACAATATGTCACGAGAAAACAATCTCAGAATCACCAGGATCCGTTGAAGCGTTTCAGAGTTATGACCTCATAAAGTGACAGTGGTCAGAATTGTAAAAATTGGCCGTGTCACTTAGGTGAAAACAGGCTTTGGGGTGAAGGGGTTAAAGAGCACATAGTCCATGCACTCAGGCAATCTGTGACTACAAAGGTGCACCTGACAACAGATGCATGGACCAGTAGGCATGGCCAGGGACGTTACGTGTCCATCACGGCACACTGGGTGAAAGTGGTGGATGCAGGGTCCACAGGGGACAGCAATATTGGGACAGTTCTGCCTAGCCCACAGTCTAGGAAACAGTTGGCTGTAAGTGTTCGCCCCTCCTCCTCCTCATCCTCCTGCAGAAGCGAGAGCTCGTCCACAGACTGCAGTCGCACATCCACTCCATCCGCAGCTGCCACTGTTGCACACCAGGTGTGCCATTATGGGACAGCTAGTGGCAAGCGTCAGCAGGCTGTATTGGCAATGAAGTGTTTGGGTGACAACAGACACACCGCGGAAGTTCTGTCCGAGTTCTTGCAGAAAGAAACCCAGTCATGGCTGGGCACTGTACATCTTGAGGAAGGCAAGGTAGTGAGTGATAACGGAAGGAATTTCATGGCTGCCATAGCCCTTTCCCAACTGAAACACATTCCTTGCCTGGCTCACACCTTAAACCTGGTGGTGCAGTGCTTCCTGAAAAGTTATCCGGGGTTACCCGACCTGCTCCTCAAAGTGCGCAGACTTTGCTCTCATATCCGCCGTTCGCCCGTACACTCCAGCCGTATGCAGAACTATCAGCGGTCTTTGAACCTTCCCCAGCATCGCTTAATCATCGATGTTGCAACAAGGTGGAACTCAACACTGCACATGCTTCAGAGACCGTGCGAACAGAGGCGTGCTGTTATGTATTTGTGGGAGGATACACATACACAGGCAGGCAGTTGGATGGCAGACATGGAGTTGTCTGCTGTGCAGTGGTCGAAGCTCCAAGACCTCTGTCAAGTCCTTCAGTGTTTTGAGGAATGCACACGGCTGGTTAGTGCAGACAACGCGATAATAAGCATGAGCATCCCCCTAATGCGTCTGCTGATGCAAAGTTTGACGCACATAAAGGAGCAGGCGTCTGCAGCCGAGGAAGAGGAAAGCCTTGATGACAGTCAGCCATTGTCTGGTCAGGGCAGTCTACAGGATGAGGTAGCAGGCGAAGAGGAGGAGGACGAGGAGGATGATGGAGATGAGTATTTTTTAAATGAGGAAGCTTCTCCGGGTCCAATGGAAATTGCTGGTGTGGCAAGGCCGGGTTCAGGTTTTTTGAGGGAGACAAGTGACGTAGATTTGCCTGTAACTGCCCCTCAAACCAGCACAACCGCAGATTTGACTACTGGAACTTTGGCCCACATGGCGGATTATGCCTTACGTATCCTCAAAAGGGACCCACGCATTCTTAAAATGATGACCGATGATGATTACTGGTTGGCCTGCCTCCTTGATCCTCGCTATAAAGCCAAATTGCAAAATATTATGCCACATGAGAACCTCGAACAAATATTAGCAACCAAACAAGCAACTCTTGTAGACCGTTTGATTCAGGCATTCCCAGCACACAGCGCCGGTGATGGTTCTCACACGAGCTGCAGGGGGCTACAGGGCAGAGGTATTAGAGGTGCACAAATCAGAAGTGGCGTTGGACAGAGGGGTTTTCTGACCAGGTTGTGGAGTGATTTCGCAATGACCGCAGACAGGACAGGTACTGCAGCATCTATTCAAAGTGACAGGAGACAACATTTGTCCAGTATGGTTACTAACTATTTTTTAGCCCTTATCGATGTTCTCCCTCATGCGTCATTCCCATTTGATTACTGGGCATCCAAATTAGACACCTGGCCTGAATTGGCAGAATATGCATTGCAGGAGCTTGCTTGCCCAGCAGCTAGTGTGCTATCAGAAAGAGTATTCAGTACTGCTGGTTCAATATTAACCGAAAAAAGAACTCGTCTGGCTACCCAAAATGTGGATGATCTAACCTTCATTAAAATGAACCACTCCTGGATTTCAAATTATTTTGCCCCACCTTTCCTGGCTGACACCTAGCTTTCCTATAAAAAGGTCTTGTTTGTGGACTGGTCTTACTGAGTGTTCCAATCTCTTAATTTGCAGCAGCTGTTTGTCCAGCATACGACATGTTTACACCTCCCTCAATGGGAAAACTCCCCCCACGGGGCCGTGGTCTCGCCACTTGGCGCAAGCACCCGTTACAAGTGCTGTTTGTCTGAAGAGGTGGGTGTGCCCACTTTTGGTCGACGGCACTGCCACTGGGTCCCTCATAGTACAATGAAGTGTCTCTGGCGGTGGTGGTGCGCACCCATCGTCAGACACACCGTTGTAACATGAGGGGCCCTGGGACGGTACCGCCGGCCACAAGAGAGTTCCCCCCCCAGCTCAAACTGTGCTCTACCACGTGCAAAATTATCTCTCACAGCTCCAACAATGTTTAGTCTATGCGCTGACATCCTTCAATGCCTGGCACTGACAATACCAATTTGTTGACATGTATGATGCTAGTTAAAATAGTCAGGGTCAGTGTCCTATATTGACACCAGTAAATACGTATTGCCAAATTACTATGTCTGAAACTCAGTAGAGGCGCCCACCCCTGTACCTAAGTATGCCACACTTTTCTTTTTTGTTTTGTTGTTTTGCGAGACATTAACATCTATTTATTTTTTGGGAGTACTAACTGTGTCAGACACTCCTTGCAATCGTCCTCCGCTGACCACACCAATGCTGCCTGTGTACCCCTGCCAGATAACTCTAAGTGCCTTGAGCCTATTTTTATTTATTTTAAGCCTAGTAAGCCTGTCTGCGGTCCCTCCTTGCAATCGTCCTCCGCTGACCACACCAATGCTGCCTGTGTACCCCTGCCAGATAACTCTAAGTGCCTTGAGCCTATTTTTATTTATTTTAGGCCTAGTAAACCTGTCTGCAGTCCCTCCTTGCAATCCTCCTCCACTGACCACACCAATGCTGCCTGTGTACCCCTGCGAGATAACTCTAACTGCCTTGAGCCTATTTTTATTTATTTTAGGCCTAGTAAGCCTGTCTGCGGTCCCTCCTTGCAATCGTCCTCCGCTGACCACACCAATGCTGCCTGTGTACCCCTGTGAAATAACTCTAACTGCCTTGAGCCTATTTTATTTATTTTAGGCCTACTAAGTCTGTCTGCAGTCCTTCCTTGCAATTGTCCTCCGCTGGCCACACCAATGCAGCCCGTGTACCCCTGGAACCTATTTTAAAGTGCATAGAGCCTATTTTTTATTTTATTTAATATTAATAAAGCCATGATGGACTATGCTGTACCACGCTACGAGCTACCCAGTTGACACTTCTTTTGCGAGAAAAGCCATCCCAACCCTCCACCAGCATGTAAAAGACCGCATTGTCCATGCACTCTGGCAATCTGTGAGTACAAAGGTGCACCTGACAACAGACACATGGACCTGTAGGCATGGCCACGGAAGGTTACGTGTTTATTACGGCGCAATGGGTTAATGTGGTGGATGCATGGTCCACAGGGGACAGCCTACTAACTCTGTCTGCAGTCCCTAATTCAAATTGTCCTCAATTCAGGTTTTCGGGCTTTTTTAAAAAATAGGAAACTGCATTTGGGCTACTAGTTTGGTTGGGGCCTACTGTTGATGTCTGCCGCTCCTGGGTGTTCTCCTCCTCCTGGGTATTCTTCTCCTCCTGGGTGTTCTCCTCCTCCTTGGTGTTCTCCTCCTGGTTTCCTTGTCTGAGCTTCAACCTTCAGGCTCTCATAAAGTATTTTTAAATGTAACACTGCAGTTGCCCTGCTACCTGGGTTGGGGCCTAGTAACGGTGTTTGCCGCTCCCTGGTGTTCTCCTCCTCCTTGGTGTTCTCCTCCAGGTTTCCTTGTCTGAGCTTCAACCTTCAGGCTCTCAGAAAGTATTTTTAAATGTAACACTGCAGTTGCCCTGCTACCTGGGTTGGGGCCTAGTAACGGTGTCTGACGCTCCTTGGTGTTCTCCTCCTTCTTGGTGTTCTCCTCCTGGTTTCCTTGTCTGAGCTTCAACCTTCAGGCTCTCATTAAGTATTTGTTTTTAAAAATTGGTGGTTGGGGCCTACTAACGGTGTGTGCTGCTCCCTGGTGTTGTCCTCCACTGTATAAAGCTGAGCTTCAACCTTCAGGCTCTCATTAAGTATTTGTTTTTAAAAATTGGTGGTTGGGGCCTACTAACGGTGTGTGCCGCTCTCTGGTGTTGTCCTCCACTGTATAAAGCTCAGCTTCAGTCTTTAGGCTTTCAGCCTATAGTAGCAGATATTAAACTGCATTTGGCCTTCAACTTTGGTTGGGCCCTATGTCATGATCTCAATGGCAAGAGAACATAGCATAAGCATATATAGGAACTAGCTCTTGGAAGATGGGAACTGAGCTGACCATGAACTAAACCTAACGCACAACTAGCAGTGGCCGGGTAGCATGCCTACGTTGATTCTAGATGCCCAGCACCAGCCGGAGGACTAAATAAAGCTAGCAGAGGAAAATATTAGTCCTAGCTCACCTCTAGAGAAATACCCCGAAAGGAGACAGAGGCCCCCCACATGTATTGGCGGTGAGTTGAGATGAAATAACAAACGTAGTATGAAAATAGGTGTAGCAAATTTGAGGTCCACTTACTACATAGCAGAAGACAGAAAGGACACTTTCATGGTCAGCTGAAAACCCTATCAAAAACACCATCCAGAAATTACTTTAAAACTCTGGCATTAACTCATAACACCAGAGTGGCAATTCCTGTTCACAAGAGCTTTCCAGACACAGTAACGAAACTACAGCTGTGAACTGGAACAAAAATGCAAAAACAAACATGGACAAGAGTCCAACTTATCTAGTAGTTGACTAGGAGCAGGAACAAGCACAGAGAGGCTTCTGATAACATTGTTGACCGGCAAGCAACTAACAGAGCAGCAAGGTTATATAGCGACTCCCACATCTTGATGGGAACAGGTGAACAGAGAAGATGAAGACACCAGTTCAATTCCACCAGTAGCCACCGGGGGAGCCCAGAATCCAAATTCACAACAGTACCCCCCCCTCAAGGAGGGGGCACCGAACCCTCACCAGAACCACCAGGGCGATCAGGATGGGCCCTATGAAAGGCACGAACCAGATCGGAGGCATGAACATCAGATGCATTCACCCAAGAATTATCCTCCTGGCCGTATCCCTTCCACTTGACCAGATACTGGAGTCTCCGTCTGGAAACACGAGAGTCTAAGATTTTCTCCACAACGTACTCCAACTCACCCTCAACCAACACCGGAGCAGGAGGCTCAACGGAAGGCACAACCGGTACCTCATACCTGCGCAATAATGACCGATGAAAAACGTTATGAATAGAAAAGGATGCAGGGAGGTCCAAACGGAAGGAAACAGGGTTAAGAATCTCCAATATCTTATACGGGCCGATAAACCGAGGCTTAAACTTAGGAGAAGAGACCCTCATAGGGACAAAACGAGAAGACAACCACACCAAATCCCCAACAGAAAGCCGAGGACCAACACGACGGTGGCGGTTGGCAAAAAGCTGAGTCTTCTCCTGGGACAACCTCAAATTGTCCACCACCTGCCCCCAGATCTGATGCAATCTCTCCACCACAGCATCCACTCCAGGACAATCCGAAGATTCCACCTGACCAGAGGAAAATCGAGGATGAAACCCCAAATTACAGAAAAACGGGGACACCAAAGTGGCAGAGCTGGCCCGATTATTGAGAGCGAACTCCGCCAATGGCAAAAAAGCAACCCAATCATCCTGGTCAGCAGACACAAAACACCTCAGATATGTCTCCAGGGTCT
Source organism: Ranitomeya variabilis (assembly GCF_051348905.1). Classification (NCBI taxonomy): domain Eukaryota; kingdom Metazoa; phylum Chordata; class Amphibia; order Anura; family Dendrobatidae; genus Ranitomeya; species Ranitomeya variabilis. The sequence continues at coordinate 22,157,502 of NC_135236.1, read as the reverse complement.
GATTAATCCGCTCGGTCTGGCCATTCGTCTGAGGATGGAAAGCGGACGAAAAAGACAAATCTATGCCCATCCTAGCACAGAATGCCCGCCAAAATCTAGACACGAATTGGGTCCCTCTGTCAGAAACGATATTCTCAGGAATACCATGCAAACGAACAACATTTTGAAAAAACAGAGGAACCAACTCGGAAGAAGAAGGTAACTTGGGCAGAGGAACCAAATGGACCATCTTAGAAAAACGGTCACACACCACCCAGATGACAGACATCTTCTGAGAAACAGGCAGATCTGAAATAAAATCCATCGAGATGTGCGTCCAAGGTCTCTTAGGAATAGGCAAGGGCAACAATAATCCACTAGCCCGAGAACAACAAGGCTTGGCCCGAGCACAAACGTCACAAGACTGCACAAAGCCTCGCACATCTCGTGACAGGGAAGGCCACCAGAAGGACCTTGCCACCAAATCCCTGGTACCAAAAATGCCAGGATGACCTGCCAACGCAGAAGAATGAACCTCAGAGATGACTCTACTGGTCCAATCATCAGGAACAAACAGTTTATCAGGTGGGCAACGATCAGGTCTATCCGCCTGAAACTCCTGCAAGGCCCGCCGCAGGTCTGGAGAAACGGCTGACAATACCACTCCATCCTTAAGGATACCTGTGGGCTCAGAGTTACCAGGCGAGTCAGGCTCAAAACTCCTAGAAAGGGCATCCGCCTTAACATTCTTAGAACCCGGTAGGTATGACACCACAAAATTAAACCGAGAGAAAAATAATGACCAGCGCGCCTGTCTAGGATTCAGGCGCCTGGCGGTCTCAAGATAAATCAAATTTTTGTGGTCAGTCAATACCACCACCTGATGTCTGGCCCCCTCAAGCCAATGGCGCCACTCCTCAAAAGCCCACTTCATGGCCAAAAGCTCCCGATTCCCAACATCATAATTCCGCTCAGCGGGCGAAAATTTATGGGAAAAGAAGGCACAAGGCCTCATCACGGAGCAGTCAGAACTTTTCTGCGACAACACTGCCCCAGCTCCGATCTCAGAAGCGTCGACCTCAACCTGAAAAGGTAGAGCAACATCAGGCTGACGCAACACAGGGGCAGAGGAAAAACGGCGCTTAAGCTCCCGAAAGGCCTCCACAGCATCAGGGGACCAATCAGCAACATCAGCACCCTTCTTAGTCAAATCGGTCAATGGCTTAGCAATATCCGAAAAACCAGCAATAAATCGACGATAAAAGTTAGCAAAGCCCAAAAATTTCTGAAGACTCTTAAGAGAAGAGGGCTGCGTCCAATCACAAATAGCTTGAACCTTGACAGGATCCATTTCAATGGAAGAGGGGGAAAAAATATATCCCAAAAAGGAAATCCTCTGTACCCCAAAAACACACTTAGAACCCTTCACACACAAAGAATTAGACCGCAAAACCTGAAAAACCCTCCTGACTTGCTGGACATGAGAGTCCCAGTCATCCGAAAAAATCAGAATATCATCCAGATACACAATCATAAATTTATCCAAATAATCGCGAAAAATATCATGCATAAAGGACTGGAAAACTGACGGAGCATTAGAAAGACCAAAAGGCATCACTAAATACTCAAAGTGGCCCTCGGGCGTATTAAATGCGGTTTTCCACTCATCCCCCTGCCTGATTCGCACCAAATTATACGCCCCACGAAGGTCAATCTTAGAGAACCACTTGGCCCCCTTTATGCGAGCAAACAAATCAGTCAGCAACGGCAATGGGTATTGATATTTAACAGTGATTTTATTCAAAAGCCGATAATCAATACATGGTCTCAAAGAGCCGTCTTTTTTTGACACAAAGAAAAAACCGGCTCCTAAGGGAGATGACGATGGACGAATATGTCCCTTTTCCAAGGACTCCTTTATATATTCTCGCATAGCAGCATGTTCAGGCACAGACAGATTAAATAAACGACCCTTTGGGTATTTACTACCCGGGATTAAATCTATGGCACAATCGCACTCTCGGTGCGGAGGTAACGAACCAAGCTTGGATTCTTCAAAGACGTCACGATAGTCAGACAGGAACTCAGGAATTTCAGAGGGAATGGATGATGAAATGGAAACCACAGGTACATCCCCATGAGCCCCCTTACATCCCCAGCTCAACACAGACATAGCTCTCCAGTCGAGGACTGGGTTGTGAGATTGCAGCCAAGGCAATCCTAGCACCAAATCATCATGTAGATTATACAGCACCAGAAAGCGAATAATCTCCTGGTGATCCGGATTAATACGCATAGTTACTTGTGTCCAGTATTGTGGTTTATTATTAGCCAATGGGGTGGAGTCAATCCCCTTCAGAGGAATAGGAGTCTCCAAAGGCTCTAAATCATACCCACAGCGTTTGGCAAAGGACCAATCCATAAGACTCAAAGCGGCGCCAGAGTCGACATAGGCGTCCGTGGTAATAGATGACAAAGAGCAAATCAGGGTCACAGATAGAATAAATTTAGACGGTAAGGTGCAAATGGAAACAGATTTACCAAGCTTTTTAGTGCGCTTAGAGCATGCTGATATAACATGAGTAGAATCACCACAATAGAAACACAACCCATTTTTCCGTCTAAAATTCTGCCGCTCGCTTCGGGACAGAATTCTATCACACTGCATACTCTCTGGCGACTTCTCAGTGGACACCGCCAGATGGTGCACTGGTTTGCGCTCCCGCAAACGCCTATCGATCTGAATAGCCATTGTCATGGACTCATTCAGACCCGCAGGCACAGGGAACCCCACCATAACATCCTTAATGGCATCAGAGAGACCCTCTCTGAAAGTCGCCGCCAGGGCGCACTCATTCCACTGAGTAAGCACAGACCATTTACGGAATCTTTGGCAGTAAATTTCCGCTTCATCTTGCCCCTGAGATAGGGACATCAAAGTTTTTTCTGCCTGAAGCTCCAAATGAGGTTCGTCATAAAGCAACCCCAAGGCCAGAAAAAACGCATCCACATTGAGCAACGCAGGATCCCCTGGTGTCAATGAAAAAGCCCAGTCTTGAGGGTCGCCCCGGAGCAAGGAAATCACAATCCTGACCTGCTGTGCAGGGTCTCCGGCAGAGCGAGATTTCAGGGACAAAAATAATTTGCAATTATTTCGAAAATTCTGAAACCCGGATCTATTCCCCGAGAAAAATTCCGGCAAAGGAATTCTCGGCTCAGATACAGGTGCATGACAAACAAAATCTTGCAAATTTTGTACCTTCGTGGCGAGATTATTCAAACCTGCAGTTACACTCTGAAGATCCATTACAAACAGGTGGACACAGAGCCATTCAAGGGTTAAGAGGAGGTAAGAAGCAGCTAGACAGCAATTAAGGGCTAGGCAGCAAAACTCTGAGGGGAAAAAAAAAAAAAAAAAAAAAAAAATTCCCTTCAACACTTCTTTTTCTCCTGCTTCAGCCCAAACAATTAACACTTTGAGGGCCGGTCAAACTGTCATGATCTCAATGGCAAGAGAACATAGCATAAGCATATATAGGAACTAGCTCTTGGAAGATGGGAACTGAGCTGACCATGAACTAAACCTAACGCACAACTAGCAGTGGCCGGGTAGCATGCCTACGTTGATTCTAGATGCCCAGCACCAGCCGGAGGACTAAATAAAGCTAGCAGAGGAAAATATTAGTCCTAGCTCACCTCTAGAGAAATACCCCGAAAGGAGACAGAGGCCCCCCACATGTATTGGCGGTGAGTTGAGATGAAATAACAAACGTAGTATGAAAATAGGTGTAGCAAATTTGAGGTCCACTTACTACATAGCAGAAGACAGAAAGGACACTTTCATGGTCAGCTGAAAACCCTATCAAAAACACCATCCAGAAATTACTTTAAAACTCTGGCATTAACTCATAACACCAGAGTGGCAATTCCTGTTCACAAGAGCTTTCCAGACACAGTAACGAAACTACAGCTGTGAACTGGAACAAAAATGCAAAAACAAACATGGACAAGAGTCCAACTTATCTAGTAGTTGACTAGGAGCAGGAACAAGCACAGAGAGGCTTCTGATAACATTGTTGACCGGCAAGCAACTAACAGAGCAGCAAGGTTATATAGCGACTCCCACATCTTGATGGGAACAGGTGAACAGAGAAGATGAAGACACCAGTTCAATTCCACCAGTAGCCACCGGGGGAGCCCAGAATCCAAATTCACAACAGCCCTACTAACGGTGTGTGCCGCTCCCTGGTGTTGTCCTCCACTGTATAAAACTGAGTTTCAGTCTTTAGGCTTTCGGCCTATAGTAGCAGATATTAAACTTCATTTGGCCTACAACTTTGGTTGGGCCCTACTAATGGTGTGTGCCGCTCCCTGGTGTTGTCCACCACTGCATAAAGCTGAGCTTCAACCTTCAGGCTCTCATTAAGTAGTTGTTTTTAAAAATTGGTGGTTGGGGCCTACTAACGGTGTCTGACGCTCCTGGGTGTTCTCCTCCTCCTGGGTGTTCTTTTCCTCCTTCGTGTTCTCCTCCAGGTTTCCTTGTCTGAGCTTCAACCTTCAGGCTCTCAGAAAGTATTTTTAAATGTAACACTGCAGTTGCCCTGCTACCTGGGTTGGGGCCTAGTAATGGTGTCTGCCGCTCCCTGGTGTTCTCCTCCTCCTTGGTGTTCTCCTCCAGGTTTCCTTGTCTGAGCTTCAACCTTCAGGCTCTCAGAAAGTTTTTTTAAATGTAACACTGCAGTTGCCCTGCTACCTGGGTTGGGGCCTAGTAACGGTGTCTGCCGCTCCTTGGTGTTCTCCTCCTCCTTGGTGTTCTCCTCCTGGTTTCCTTGTCAGAGCTTCAACCTTCAGGCTCTCATTAAGTATTTGTTTTTAAAAATTGGTGGTTGGGGCCTACTAACGGTGTGTGCCGCTCCCTGGTGTTGTCCTCCACTGTATAAAGCTGAGCTTCAACCTTCAGGCTCTCATTAAGTATTTGTTTTTAAAAATTGGTGGTTGGGGCCTACTAACGGTGTGTGCCGCTCCCTGGTGTTGTCCTCCACTGTATAAAGCTGAGCTTCAACCTTCAGGCTCTCATTAAGTATTTGTTTTTAAAAATTGGTGGTTGGGGCCTACTAACGGTGTGTGCCGCACCCTGGTGTTGTCCTCCACTGTATAAAGCTGAGCTTCAATCTCAAGGCTCTCGTTAAGTAGTTGTTTTTAAAATGTGTGGTTGGGCCCTTAAAACGGTGTCTGACGCTACTGGGTTTTCTCCTGTTTTGTTGTGCCGACCTTCAATGTTCAGGCCTACTACTTTGGTTGGGCCTAGTAACGGTGTGTGCCGCACCTTGGTGTTGTCCTGTGTTATTTTCCTGACCTTTAATCTTCAGGCTTTCGGCCCTCATTTGTAATATTAAACTGCATAGGGCCTACTAGTGTGGTTCGGCCCTACTAACGGTGTCTGCCGCTCCTGGGTTTTCTACTCCACTGAACTAAGCAATGCCACCTGGTTAGTCCTGTTACCAATTTTGAACTGCATTTTACCCACTTTATTATTTGGGCCTATATCTGTGTTTCGTCCTCATCCTGCCCATTGCCAAGCCGGTGCTAGATGAGTCTTGTGGTACTTTGACCCAGACCACTACATTCCCCTTGCACGCTACACAGCCACAATCTGACCCTGCTGAAAGTCAGGTTCCCCTTCCAGCATACTATAAAACCTTACACAGGGACAAAGAGGAAGGTGCAGATGAAAGTGCAGGTTTCTTCAACAGGTAGGGGGCATACTCGTTGGCGACGTCACAGGCACAGGGCCCCTCAGAGTACGCAAAAGTGTCGCTGACGGTGGGAGGCGCCCCCGCCGTGCAAACACACCGCCGTACTTTGAGGGGCCCTGTGCCAGTGCCAATGTGAACGAGTGGGCCTCCCTGCTTGCTCAGGATCACAGCACTTGCAAAGTTGAAATACTTACCTATCACTGCTGCACCGCCGTGACGTAGTCCATGTTTCCTGGGCCCACTAAAACCTTGAACCAGCCCTACCCCCCACAACTTTTGCCAATTGATCCCAATTTCCAATGCCCAACTATTATTAGAAAGTTAATTAAGATTAACAAGCTTCAGAAACAAGAATCGATGTTTTTGGCATTAAAATGGGCACTGTAGGTGTTTTCCTGGCCTCCACTCACTGCCGACTATCCTTCCCCATTGACTTGCGTTGGGTTTCATGTTTTGGTCGATCCCCGACTTTTCGCGATAATCAGCCGACTTCACTCGACTCGACTTTGGACAAAGTCGGGTTTCGCAAAACCCGACTCAATCTTAAAAAAATGAAAGTCGCTCAACCCTAGTGCCTCCTTCTGGGTAATCCGAGTTCCACCAACATCAGGTGGTCCTTGGTAGTGCTTTCTGGCACGGGTACCTCCTGCTTAGTAACAGAGGTTCCAGTAACGTCAGCTTGTCCTCGGTAGTTTTTATTGGCTCTTGTACCTTCGGCTACCCATCGGGGTTACAGTACCGTCAGCTAGTTCTCAGCAGTGTCTTTTGCTCTTGCACTTTCTACTCCCCATCCTTGTTCCAGTACCGTCAGCTGGTTCCGGGCAGAGCCTTTGGCTTAGGTGCCTCCTTCTGGGTATCCGAGTTCCACCAACGATGGGTGGTCCTTGGTAGTGCTATCTGGCACGGGTACCTGCTGCTTAGTAACCGGGTTCCAGTAACGTCAGCTAGTCCTCGGTAGTTCCATTGGCTCTTGGACCTTCGGGTAGCCTTCCGGGTTCCAGTTCCATCAGCTGGTTCTCAGCATTTTCTCAGCCTTCTTGTACTTTCTGCTACATTTCCAAGTTCAAGACCCTAAAGACGACGACCCTGAAGACCACCCCTAAGATGACGACGACACCAGAGACGACAACCCCTGAGACGACGACCCTGAAGATGATGACGACCCTGAAGACCACCCCGATGATGATGATGACCCTGGGGACGACGACCCTGGAGACGACAACCCGGAAGACCAAGAAGCAGAAGAACAAGAAGCTGCAGAACAAAGAGCAGAAGAACATTAAGGATAAGACTAAACATCAGAGCAAAATATATTATCTAAATTATAAGCAGAAGAAGACTAAGCAGTGTATGGGGGTGAGTCCGTTCCTCCTCGTGGTGCCCCTGGATAAAGCCTGCTGCTGCAGGCCAAACTGAACGCGGACAAATCCTGTTGTAACTCTTTAGTGACAGGCAGAACGGAAGGTGTAATCTTCAAACTTTTATAGATAACAACTAGAGGAATGCCTGTCACAAATAAGAATATGATGAAGAATTAGAATATGAAGAAGAATAACAGTTGAATAGAAAGAATGTAACAAAAAAGAATAATAGGTAGAAGATGAAGAAGAAGATGAATAAGGTGAAGAAGAATTTGATGTAAAAGATGCTGCTACTGAGGATGATGAAGAAGAAAGTGTTGGAGAAGTAAAAAAGAAGGTGAAGAGCATGGAATTAGTGAAGCATCAATATCTGACAAAATATAAAAAATCTTAACATAGTCAATATCTTTGTAACTCCAAACGTCTTAAAAAAAATAATTCCTGCTATTCCATTTGATTGGGCTAAACCTCTATGCCTTTAATGTCTCCGCCACCTCCCCCAATACATCCTACATTATTCTTAGTTGTTTTCCTTCATGTTGAATGAACCTACAAGGAAAGAAAAGGTTTATTTTAATTCCGATATTTTGGTCCCATTGACTTGCATTGGTATCGGGTATCGGTATCGGCGATATCCGATATTTTTCGAATATCGGCCGATCCAATCCGATACCGATATTTTCAAATATCTGAAGGTATCGCTCAACACTAGTTAAGAGTCCTTCCTTCATAAATTTATCAGGATTTGTCTGATCATGTCACACACACTACATAACCACATAAGGTAGTAAAATGTGAAAATTACATTTACCGCTGGATGTTTTTTCACCTTTGCAAGCAATGAGAAATTGCAAAACCGCTATGTGTGAATATTGCCTAAAGGGGTGAAGGAGGCAGTTTTTCTCTTATTTCTTTTGCCATATATACAAGTAATTATACAGGAAAGAATGTTTCTGAACATATTTTCCTGTAAAATCCATTTTATCTTCGGCTTTGTATGCTTTTTTGTCAGTCGGTAATAGTGGCGTAATACTCTAACAACATTGTTCCCAGCAGCGACCAGGGAGTCCGAGATGCGTCCAGGGTTTTTTTCCATACTATCCACATTCCATTTGAACACTTTTTCCAAGCATTTAAGCAAGTTGTTTGCCCCTCAGCCTTCCTGGTAGAGTCAGCTGGAAAAATGCTTGAGCTTCCCCTTGACTTCCATTATACACATTACTCGAGTCAAGCAGCTGAGCGTCCCACCTGCTTGATTTGAGTGATGAGCATCTAAGCATTTTAGTGCTCAATCATCAGTAGTTATTATCACTATTAAACAATTGACCCCCAACGTAATAATTTGATATTATGCCTGGCCTATTTGTTAATGATAGGTCTAGAAGTGCCCCCTGTTTGATTTTGCTCCATTCTTGACAGGTAATTATCTTTTTCATTACCACTCACCTCTTCAGCATTTATTATATGGGGCAGTACATAGAGATGGATTCTGTACTCCTCCGCTGGATCACCTTTACACATTATCTTGAAATAAATCAACACAATTCCATGTATTGGGATCTTCTTCTTTCCAATTGACAGAAGAGGTCCTAGACAAGAAAATATGGGATTCTCTAATACGACATAAAATGGATCAATCTGTGTTGGGTTCATCAGTGTCAGGTTTCCATCTTGAAAGTGAGCACATTTAATCAGCCCTCTGTCTTCATGACTGCCTATCGGAAACAAAAAATACATTACATTCTGATGCGGGGGGTGCTGTTAGAGATCTTACAAGTACTATATGAAGGGACAATGTTATAATTTTAAGGGTTATTCTCAACTTTGCACTTCAGAAGTATTCCTTATAGTAGTTAGTTTTGTCTAGTTCAAGCCAGGTCAAATTGCGGCTCGTGAGCCACATCTGGCCTTCTGACTGTCCCTGTCCAGCCCGCTGATCCCTGTCCGGCCCACTGACATTCACAGCCAGAGGGCACAAAGCAGACTGATCTACAATTCTGTTTTTTTCTCAGAATCATCATTCTGATAGTAGCCCCGCCCACATGTGGGTTTTGTCTGTTCATGGGTGGACATGGGGCTGCTCAGTTTGTTTGCAGAGCTCCTCACACTTCTGCAGAAGTATTCAGGAGGAAAACTGGGTCTACAATACCCATCTGCTGCACATAAAATAGGCAAGTAGCTTCTGAGTGGAGCCCGATAGTATAGTAAATAACACCTAGGAGGTGTCATTGTGTCTGCTGTGCTGATTATGTCACAGCACCAGCGCCGCCTCCTTTCACAATTAACTCCATAACTGTCAGATAAAATGTTGATTGGAGATAACACTTATATCCCTAGTAAAAAAATGGCTCCAACAGTGAAGAGCCCCCTCGCCTTCATTATAGGCAGCCTTCACATGGGATATTCTATGTGCTCCTCAAACTGCATTTCTGCTGCTCCAACATGTACTCTGCTGCCTCCTCACCTTTGCGTGAGGGTTAATCCTTACCTCCCGTTTTACATTGAGCTTATATGTTATTGTGCTGTTGAATATACTCAGGAAAGGGTTAAGCCCCCCCACAATGCTCCCCTCTGGGATTTGTGACTTAGGACTTGTCCAATTCTCCCAATTTACTAATTAATTGATCAACTGCTAATACTTGTTCCGATAAGCTTTATTGCACCACGTACTATCAATGCTACGTTCACATAGTTGTACTTCCGGTCTAAGTGCTGTCAGTCAAAAATAAAATCTGACCCCACAAAGACAGCACTAAGACTAATGTTATACAAGCGAGCTATTCAGATTACAGTTTAATACAGACCAAATATGCATGTTAAGATATCATAGCATGTACTGGTCTTCTGCATTTCAGATGGTACTTGCCTATTGAAATATGTGAGTGTGAAATTCCTTGAGGGGTGCAGTTTCCAAAATGGGGGTCACTTGTAGGAAATTTCCATTATTTAGGCACATCAGTATCTCTCCAAATGTGACATGGCATCTGTATTCAGACAATTTTGCCCTCCAAAAGACAAATGGTGCTCCTTCCCTTGTGAGCCCTACCATCCACCCAAGCTGTAGTTTTCCCCACACATATTCACATTAATAAAAGGATACTAATGTAAATAATTGTGGGAAAGTAAAAATTGGAAAAATATGTACTGCTGGTGAATGATAATAAAACCAGGTACACAATAGGATAAAGTGCAATTTTTTTTATTTTGTCTACGCATTTCAGACTACCATACTTCTTCAGGAAAAAAAATATCCAATTTAACTGGATAAGACCCTATTGCACTTTTATCTCTAGTGTTTCTTGATAATGTAAAGCAGACATATGGGAAATGTCATTATAAACTATTTTGTGTAAATAGCTATCTGACTTAAGAGCATAAAAATTCAAAGTTTGAAATATGAGACATTTTAAAAAAAATTGGTAAAATTTTCAATATTTTCATAAATATGTTTCGCAAATCATATTAACCAAAATTTGCCACTAATATGAAGTACAACATGTCATGAAAAAAATAATCACTGGGATATGTTGAAGGGTTCCAAAGTTATTGCCTCAAAAAGTGACATATCAGAGTATAGAATTAAGCTCGATCATTTATGTGCAAAATGTGTTATGATCTGGTGGCCTAGGAGCAGCATGGACGAGCTCTGGAGTAGGTGGCCTCTATACTGACCACAGACCCTGAACTTAACACCGCAACTATAAGTAGCCGTGGGATGTTCCTGTCACTCCCTCGACACCTCGTCACAGCCGGAGGACTAATTACCCCTAAAGAAAGAAACAGGAAAACTATCTTGCCTCAGAGGAAATCCCCAAAGGAAAGACAGCCCCCCACAAATATTGACTGTGAGAGGAGAGGGAAATTACAAACGCAGACTGAAAACAGAATTTAGCAAAGGAGGCTGTTATGGACCTGGTGGTTAGGTGCACCAGAAATGACCTGATAGTTAAACACGGAATCGGGACGAGCTCTGGGGAAATGGGAATTCTGCTGACCGCAAACCCTACTCCTATCAACACAACTAGAAATAGCCGTGGAGCGTGCCTGACTCTGCCTAGACGCATCTTCACAGCCTAAGAGCTAACTACCCCTAAAGAAAGGAAACAAAGCCTCACTTGCCTCAGAGAAATTTCCCCAAAGGTAAAAGCAGCCCCCCACAAGTATTGACTCTGAGTTAAGAGGAAATCACAAACACAGGATGAAATAGGCTTTAGCAAAGAGAGGCCAGTCTAACTAAACAGATTGAGGATAGAAAAGGGATCTTTTGTGGTCAACACAAAAAACTACAAAACCACGCAGAGTGTGTAAAAAATACCCCCGCACCGACTCACGGTGCGGTGGAGCCACTCTGCACCCCCAGAGCTTCCAGCTAGCCAGGCAGTTTCATGATAGCAAGCTGGACTAGAACTTAGCAAGAAAAACCATATGTAACAAATGAACAAGCAGGAACTTAGCTTCGCTGGAGTAGACAGGTCCTCAGAAAGATCCAGGAGATCTGGCATGGAGTAATGATCTGAGTGGAGGTAAATAGAGAATCCAGCCTAGCCCTAGACGAGGGCAGGTGGGGAAGGAATCTCAGAACCAGCAGCTCCACTCACAGCCACCAGAGGGAGTCCATGGACAGAACTCACCGAAGTACCATTCATGACCACAGGAGGGAGTTCGAGAACGGAATTCACAGCAGGAGGCCACGCTACCTAGAAAGAAAAGACAGGACAGAGTACTGTGCTGTCAGTATTAAATACTACAAAAATCCACCACAGAGAATAAAAAAATCTCCACACCTAACTAAAGGCATGGAGGGTAACTCTGCGACTCCAGAGCTTCCAGCTTGGCTGAATAAATCCTTACACAGACAAAGCTGGACAAGAAAAAACATAGAAATTCACTGAACTATAAAGTCCACCGCATGTGGACTGCAAAATCAAAGCCAGGACTTATCTTTGATTATTTGGACAATCCAGCAGGAGAAACCAAGCAGAGATGTGAATCCTCCAGAAAAACAATGGACAACTGGCACTCACTAAAGGGTGAAGCCAGACTAAATAGCCCCGTCCAAAGTGGAAGCACCTGATGACTGCTGTGAAGGACAAACAGCAGCACTACCACTTATAACCACAGGAGGGAGCCCAAGAGCAGAACCCACAACAGAATTCACAACAGTACCCCCCCTTGAGGAGGGGTCACCGAACCCTCACCAGAGCCCCCAGGCCGATCCGGACGAGCCAAATGGAAGGCACGAACCAAATCGTCAGCATGAACATCGGAAGCAACAACCCAAGAATTATCCTCCTGGCCATAACCCTTCCACTTGACAAGATACTGAAGCCTCCGTCTTGAAAAACGAGAATCCAAGATCTTCTCCACAACATACTCCAACTCCCCATCAATCAACACTGGGGCAGGAGTATCAACAGACGGAACCACGGGCACCACATATTTCCGCAGCAAAGATCTATGAAAAACATTATGGATGGAAAAAGAGGCTGGAAGGGCCAAACGAAAAGACACTGGATTGCTAATCTCAGAAATCCTATAAGGACCAATAAACTGAGGCTTGAACTTCGGGGAAGAAACCTTCATAGGAACATGACGAGAAGACAACCAGACCAAATCCCCAACCCGAAGCCGGGAACCCACACGCCGACCACGGCTGGCAAAACGCTGAGCCTCCTCCTGAGACAACACCAAATTGTCCACCACATGAGCACAAATCTGCTGCAACCTGTCAACCACAGAGTCCACCCCAGGACAATCAGAAGACTCAACCTGCCCTGAAGAAAAACGAGGATGAAACCCAGAATTACAAAAGAATGGTGAAACCAAGGTAGCCGAACTAGCCCGATTATTAAGGGCAAACTCGGCCAATGGCAAGAAAGCCACCCAATCATCTTGATCGGCAGACACAAAGCATCTCAAATAAGTTTCCAAAGTCTGGTTAGTTTGCTCGGTTTGGCCGTTTGTCTGAGGATGGAATGCAGAAGAAAAAGACAAATCAATGCCCAGCTTAGCACAAAAGGACCGCCAAAACCTAGAAACAAACTGGGAACCTCTATCGGACACAATATTCTCCGGAATGCCATGCAAACGAACCACATGCTGAAAAAACAACGGAACCAACTCAGAAGAGGAAGGCAATTTAGGCAAAGGTACCAAATGAACCATCTTAGAAAACCGGTCACAGACCACCCAGATAACAGACATCCTCTGGGAAACAGGAAGATCCGAAATAAAATCCATAGAAATATGCGTCCAAGGCCTCTCAGGGACCGGCAAAGGCAAAAGCAACCCACTGGCGCGGGAGCAGCAAGGCTTGGCCCGCGCACAAGTCCCACAGGACTGCACAAAAGAACGCACATCCCGTGACAAAGAAGGCCACCAAAAGGACCTACTAACCAAATCTCTGGTACCAAAAATTCCAGGATGGCCAGCCAACACAGAACAGTGAACCTCAGAAATCACTTTACTAGTCCATCTGTCAGGAACAAACAGTTTCCCCGCTGGACAGCGATCAGGTTTATCAGCCTGAAACTCCTGAAGAACCCATCGCAAATCAGGGGAGATGGCAGAAAGAATCACCCCCTCCTTCAGAATACCAACCGGCTCAAGAATCCCAGGGTAATCAGGCAAAAAACTCCTAGAGAGGGCATGAGCCTTAACATTCTTAGAACCCGGAAGATACGAGACAACAAAATCAAAACGGGAGAAAAACAGGGACCATCGGGCCTGTCTAGGATTCAGCCGTTTGGCAGACTCGAGGTAAATCAGATTCTTATGATCGGTCAAGTCCACAATACGGTGCTTGGCCCCCTCAAGCCAATGTCGCCACTCCTCAAATGCCCACTTCATAGCCAACAACTCACGATTGCCGACATCATAATTGCGTTCCCCAGGCGAAAACTTTAGAGAAAAGAAGGCACACGGTTTCATCAAGGAACCATCGGAATTCCTCTGAGACAAAACGGCCCCTGCCCCAATCTCAGAAGCGTCAACCTCAACCTGAAAAGGAAGAGAAACATCTGGCTGACGCAACACAGGGGCAGAAGTAAATCGGCGCTTAAGCTCCTGAAAGGCAGAAACAGCCTCAGAGGACCAATTAGCTACATCAGCGCCCTTCCTCGTCAAATCGGTCAGGGGTTTAACCACACTGGAGAAGTTGGCAATGAAATGGCAATAAAAATTAGCAAAGCCCAAAAATTTCTTAAGGCTCTTCACGGATGTGAGCTGGATCCAATCATGAATGGCCTGAACCTTAACCGGATCCATTTCCATAAATGATGGAGAAAAAATGAATCCCAAAAAAGAAACCTTCTGTACTCCAAAGAGGCACTTAGACCCCTTCACAAACAAGGCATTATGACGAAGGACCTGAAATACCATCCTGACTTGTTTCACATGAGACTCCCAATCATCTGAAAAAAATCTAAATATCATCCAAATATACAATCATGAATTTATCAAGATAATTCCGAAATATATCATGCATGAAGGACTGAAACACAGATGGGGCATTAGAGAGTCTGAATGGCATCACAAGATATTCAAAATGGCATTCGGGCGTATTAAACACAGTTTTCCATTCGTAACCCTGCTTAATACGAACAAGATTATATGCCCCTCGAAGGTCAATCTTAGTAAACCAACTAGCCCCCTTAATTCTGGCAAACAAATCAGAAAGCAAAGGCAAAGGGTATTGGAATTTGACCGTGATCTTATTCAAGAGGCGATAATCAATACAGGGTCTCAAGGAGCCATCCTTCTTGGCAACAAAAAAAAAACCTGCTCCCAATGGAGAAGAAGAGGGCCGAATATGCCCCTTCTCCAAAGACTCCTTTACATAGCTCCGGGGGGGGGGCGTGGCTTGAGCGCTCTGTGGTAGGAAGCAGGAACCCTGAGCCCCCTCTAAATCAGAGACCAATCGATAAAAAACAGACGTTTAACCCGGATTCCTACATAGGGAGGCTTTCCTAAGGGAGCCTAGACCTGCTGGAAACAGGTTCCAGAAGATTTTAATCCTCAAATGTGGAAATAATCAACTTAAACGAGAGGACACCTGCGGTGTGAGAGAGGCGGAGGGATATCCCTCACACACCCCAACGTGAGGAGGAAAAGGAGCAGAGACTCGCCAAATGGACCCCAAGGTACTGTGACCCTCATCCCAGTCCATCAGGGGACCCAGAGAGGCACATTCAGGAGAGGCACCACTCTTTTTCCCCTGTAGCCAGACATTCATTAGAGTGCAGGATCGCTCATACAGCGCAGCTGATTAGGGAAAAAATAGTCCATGCAACAGCACGGATCTAAAGGCACAGCTACAGACAGTGTGCCACTAAATTAAGCCTGCGGGGCAACTTTATTTGCATAACGTATCCCCAACGGACCCCCTCTTCCCCACCAAAGGAGGCACACAAGTGGGAGAGCTTAAAATCAGGGGCGGAAGCACACATTACCTCAAGTGACAGCGGTAAAGTAGTTCCGGCCGCACATTAGCAGCGGCGTTCATTGCTCTGTGCAGGGCGGAGGGATCTTAATCCCGGCCACACACCTGCACTCCCATACAGCCTGCACATAGTAAAAAAGCAGCGAAGAAGTTTCGGCCGCTCAGCTTCATCAGCAGCCGACGTCCAGTGCAAGGCGGAGAGATCCGCAGCTCCAGTCATTCCCCTGCACTATTTACATCTCCCAAGCATCCCACCAGCAGCACTTTGAGCAGGGCAGAAGGATATGCACTCCCAGCCGCATGCCTGCACTACCTAACGCTGCCAACTAATCAACAGCAGCGTGGTAGTCTCGCCCGCATTGGAACCCTGGCAATCAGTGTGCAGTGAAGAGCAGAGGGACCTGCAGCCCTAGTCATACCCCTGCACTACCTTTTACTCCCAGGAGTCTCACCAGACTGCATTAGAACAGCTGTGGCTGAGCTGAGTGAATTTCTGAGCCACATAGGAGGTCCTTTTCTGACACCTAGTGTCCATTCACAGAACAACAGCTCCTTGATTCTCAGAATTGTTATTGCAACAAATATTTGACTATCTACTCTGCAAATACTTAAGCATTCTATTTGGTCACTTGAACCCCAACTCAAAACCTTAGTGCCCACCCCCTGTTGAAGCTACTAATCCCTTTAACAACAAAATCAAGCCTTATCAGCGTGACTATTATATCTGGACAGTTGAAATGACTAATTGATCTCCTCATCTCGTGGGCTGAGGGAGAACTTGACGTCAAATAATAAGCGACAATCTGAAGCCTTTCCCAATTGCCATGGGGAAATCAGGGGTTAAAACAGTACGTGGAACTTCAAAAACCTCTAAATCCATAACCCAAGCCGATGAGGATAAATTTCTGAAAAAACAATCTGGCCTCTCTGACACTATTACAACATCAAGACAAATAGACTTGCAAACAGAGGACGACTCTGACTCAGACCTTGAAAGCGACTCAGATCTAGGAGGGAATGCGAAAGATAGTCTGGTAACCCTCTCATTTATCAAAAGAATACTATCTAAGGCACTAGAACCTATAGGGAAGGAACTGGCGGAAATAAAACAAGACCTGGTGCAACAAGGACATAGGCTGGAAACAGTTGAAACCGCCCAAACATCATTGACACAACATACTACTTCCCTATTAGACTGCCTCAAGGAACATGAGACGCAGATCCAAAAAATCCATTCAACTCTGGAGGACCACGAGAATCGAGAAAGGAGGAACAACATCCGCATCAAAGGTCTTCCAGAATCAGTTGCTCTCGATGCGTTGCCTAAAGCTGCTATGGAGATTTTAAGCAAACTCTTACTGGATGGAGATCCTAAAAATATCGAACTTGTCAGGACACATAGAGCTCTCCGCCCAAAACCCAAACAGGGAGAGCCTCCACGGGATGTAATATGCCGTTTCCTCGACTATAGGATGAAAGACCTCACACTTCGGCGAGCACGAGAGGCACATGATATCACATATGAAGGTTCTCAAATCAGCCTATTTCAAGATCTCTCAGCATTGGCTCTGAAAAAGCAAAGAGCGTTGAAACCAGTTACCGAAGCATTGATACAGAAAGGATATCGTTTCCACTGGCTATTCCCTTTCGGAATCTTCGTTACCGCAGAAGATAAAAGAATTCAAGCCCAGACATCAGCAGACATCAGAGAACTATGTAAAACCTTAAATATCAACCTGGATTCTTATCCAGACCTGGAAACGTTCCACACAGCATCACAACTACAACCACTTCCAGCTCCAACCCCATGGCATCTTGCAGGGACCCCTAAATCACAAAGACTGAAAAGAAAATCAACAAAGACACCACCTTCAAAAGGAGACCCTGAGATAACCTGAACGCTGATCTGCCTACAGTGATGGTTATACATATATTGAGATTTAAACCAGTATTGGTTCAAAACGGCTAATCATTGATCCTAACCCTCTTCCCCCAATGTCCCCCCAACCCTCTTCCCATTTTTATCCTTCCCCCCCTACCCCATCTCTTCCCCCCCTCCCCCCCTTTCTTTTTTCCCATACCATACCCTACCCCAACCTTCAAATTCATCTTTTACCCAGGCTTCAGAAACATGTTATGAATCTCCCTCAAAGAAAGCCTACAAGTTTAGTCATGATAGCTGACTCTATGTTTACCAAAGTTAATTTTTTCATTAATATGTTGCATATTAACTATGCTTTGTTTCTTGTCTCTTCTATTTCTATGCTTTTTCTACTTTCTTACCCCTTCCCCTCCCCTTCCAATCACCACCTTAATAACAGCACCTTGCCACCAAGGAAACATCAGATGAAGACCTCTCAGCGACTCTTTGATTCTGCTGACCACAACACAAATGACAGCACAGGATAAGGTATTTACCATTGCTTCATTCAACGCAAACAGCCTAAACTCACCGTCCAATAGACGTCACACACTAGACTTCCTCAAGAGACAAAAAGCAGACATCCTTTTCATTCAGGAAACACACTTTAAGCCTGATAAACTGCCCAACTTCGAACGCAATCATTATGACACATGGTTCTACGCCACCACTCCACAAGTAGGATCTAGAGGGACATCAATTGCGATAGCAAAAGGAATCCCTTTCCAACCCCACGCTATCCTTACGGATCCTAATGGCAGATTCATAATGATCAAGGGCTTATTAGCGGGGAACTTGATTACCCTATGTAGCGCATATGCTCCTAATAAAAAACACTTAAAATGGCTACTATCGTTGCTCAGGAAAATAGAAGATTTCAGAGAAGGTTCCCTCATAGTAGGGGGGGGGATTTAAATATTGCCTTAGAACCTTTGATAGACACATCCACCAAAAAAGTACTATCTTTACAAGAGATCTAGTTAGGATTAAAACAAAACTCGGGTCAATGCAAATATTAGACATATGGAGGCAATTATATCCTACCGAACTTGACTTTACCTATTACTCCCATCCCCACAGATCCTACCACAGACTCGATTATATTTTCGTACCCAGGCAATTACTGCCAAATGTAATAAGCTCAACAATCCTCCCTAATGTTCACTCAGATCACTCCATAGTGTTACTTCAAACGAAGCTTCTCAGACCCCTGTCAATTAGTAGATCTTGGCAACTGAACAAATCCATTTTAAACTCCCCAGAAGTTGTTAGACGTGTTACAAAAAAGCTCAACCAATATTTTGAACAAAATGATACTGATGAGGTCTCGATCCCAACTCTTTGGGAAGCACATAAGTCGGTAATTAGAGGAGAACTGATCTCTATCTCCTCGTACCTCAACAAACAAAGACAACAAGAGCTAAGAGACTTATATGCCGAGATATTTGAACTAGAAACACAACACAAAAAACAGCAGGAACAACATACCCTAGATGAACTTACAAAAAAAAGACAACGATTGAAAGAAATTTTGAACTTAAATTCTGCTAAATGGTACACCTCTTGGCGAAACAAAATGTTCGTACATGGCGATAGAGCTTCTAAGTTAATGATAACCAAACTAAAACGACGCCAAACACGCACATATATCCATACCATCAAATCTTCAAATGGTCAGAGCACCTAAAACTATAAACAAATTGAATCTGAATTCCTAAATTATTATAAAACGCTTTACAACCTACGCCCAAAAGAGAACGACAATGACAAATCCAAAAGATTACTAGCTATTAAAACCTTTCTGACACGTCTAAATCTCCCCCAGTTGACAACCTCTCAGCAACATTCCCTAATCAAACCATTCCAACTAAATGAACTCCGGTCCGCCCTGTCGGGGAGCCCTTCTGGGAAAGCCCCCGGTCCCGACGGTTTACCCATAATATACTATAAGTCCTTTCCCCAAGTATTACTCCCACGCCTATTAAACATGTGTAACTCAGTATTGAACGGCGAACAATTCCTTACGCAGGCCTTGGAAGCCAAGATTTCACTAATTTACAAGGAAGGCAAGGACCCAGAGCAATGCAGTAGCTATAGTTCAATCTCGTTATTAAACGTGGACCTGAAGCTATTTGCAAGCATGATAGCACGCAGAATAGCAGGATTTTTGCCTTCATTGATTTATTTAAACCAAACAGGCTTTGTCAAGGGAAGAGAAGGGAAAGATAATGCTTATAAAATATTGCACCTTATGCACTATGTTAGAGAAAGAAAACTACCTTTAGTTCTCCTAGGGACTGATGCGGAGAAGGCCTTCAACAGGGTGGACTGGACTTACCTGAGAGAGACCTTGACCTGCTTTGGATTCCCTCACCAACTAACTTCTTCAATAATGAGTATGTATCGAGAACCCAAGGCACGCATTAGAATAAATGGCTCCCTGACAGACACGTTTACTATCTCAAATGGCACTCGCCAGGGTTGCCCCCTGTCGCCGATACTCTTCATGTTAGCGATGGAACCCCTACTAAGTGCTATTCAGCAGAGCCCTGAAATTGAAGGCATTAAGATAGGAAAAACACAGTACAAAACGGCGGCCTTTGCGGACGACCTTCCTGTTCTGATGACTAGACCACTCAAAAGCTTCCCAACTTTACTGGAGAAATATAGTACCCTAGCAAACTTTAAAGTTAATCTTTCTAAATCAGAAGCTCTAGATCTCAACATACCTACTCACACCATTGCTAAATTGAAAAAATTATACCCCTTCACCTGGCACAAACAATACATCACGTACCTTGGAATTAGGATACCCAGAAACCACAAAGGCCTATTTAAACTTAATTATGACCCGCTAATTGACAAAGCTAAGACTACCATGCAATCCTGGAGAGACCAATTCCTATCATGGTCAGGGAGAAAAAATATACTAAAAAGTTTAATACTTCCCAAGTTTGTATACCTGTTTCAAATGCTACCTATACACATCCCAGACTCTTACCTAGCTGGGGTGAACTCATTGTTCCTCAAGTATATTTGGAAAAATATCAAACCACGAATAACTTACCGCACGCTAGTATTGGCTAAATCTAACAGCGGAATGGGCGCACCAGATGCCAGGAAATACTACCACACTGCAATATTGGCGCGCTCAGTGGACCTAATACGCGGCACACAAAGTAAACAGTGGCTTACGATAGAGAATGAGCTCTCACCTCAGCCTATCAGATCGCTTCTGATGACTTATGTTAAGAAGCGACCTCCCCCCTCACAATCCAACCCACTCACACATGCACTCATCAGGATCTGGACGAAGGTACATAACATACTAATACCCCCTTCATCACCACTACTCAAACTTTCAGACGTCCTAACCCACACAATCAAAACTGACAATAAAGTACATAGCAGCCAGAAAGGCCCAAACACACCCATAGACCAGCTATTTGGGGAGGGAGTGCTTCTGCCCCTCTCTGAAATTAAAAAACTAACGGGCCTACCGAATTTTAATTTTATACAGTACAACGCCCTCAAAGAATCTCTGAGAATAATGCAATACAACTCCGACACCACCCGAAATCTCACAACCTTCGAAACCCAATGCGCCAGAGTATCCAAACCACCGAAAACGCTATCCACCCTATACCAAACTCTCCTGACTGAAGACCATTGCTTAAAAAGAGCATATATAACAAGCTGGGAAAAAAACTTGGGATATACTTTTAATAAATACCAGGTCCAACATATCTACAAAAATTCACATGGCCCCACGTGCTGCGTGAAAACGCAGGAAAATTCCTTTAAAATAGTATCCAGGTGGTACACTTCACAAACCCAAATCCGAATCTGGAAACCTGACACCTCTACCTCATGTTGGAGATGCAAAAAAGGAACAGGTGACTATTTTCACTTATGGTGGTCTTGCCCCATCCTACAACAATTTTGGTCTCTTGTGGAGACGACTATCCTGGATATCGTAGGTAAAAAATTGAAGCTAACACCAGAGTCTGTTCTTTTAAACCTACCGATTTGCCCCAATCTACCTCGCCGCTCCTCTTCCTTAGCCTACAACATCATAGCGGCTGCTAAGCTACTGGTGCCGACACTCTGGAAATCAACAAAAATACCCACACTCTCACAACTATTATCCTTTACATAGCTCCGCATGGCGGCATGTTCAGGCACAGACAGGTTGAAAAGTCGGCCCTTAGGAAACTTAGAGCCTGGAATCAAGTCAATAGCACAATCACAGTCCCTATGCGGTGGAAGGGAACTGGACTTGGGCTCATCGAAAACATCCTGGAAATATGACAGAAACTCAGGAATTTCAGAAGAGGGGGAGGAGGAAATTGACAGCAGAGGGACGTCATAATGAACCCCCTGACAACCCCAACTAGTCACAGACATAGATTTCCAATCCAACACCGGATTAAGTGCCTGTAACCATGGAAACCCCAGCACAATAGCATCATGCAAATTATGCATCACCAGGAAACGACAATCTTCCTGATGGGCTGGCGCCATGCACATGGTTAACTGTGTCCAAAACTGAGGTTTATTTTTAGCCAATGGTGTAGCATCAATACCCCTCAAAGGGATAGGACTCCGCAAAGGCTGTAAGGGAAAACCACAACGTCTGGCAAATTCTAAGTCCATCAAATTTAAAGCGGCACCTGAATCCACAAATGCCATGACAGAAGATGACGATAATGAGCAGATCAGGGTCACAGATAGCAGAAATTTAGGTTGTACAGTACTGATGGTAACGGAATTAGCGATTCTCTTGGCACGCTTAGGGCAATCAGAAATAACATGAGCAGAATCGCCGCAGTAAAAGCACAACCTATTCTGACATCTGAATCCTTGGCGTTCAGCTCTAGACACAATCCTATCACACTGCATTGGCTCAGGACTCCGCTCGGAAGACAATGCCATAGTGTGCACAACTCTGCGCTCACGCAAGCGCCGATCAATTTGAATGGCCAGAGACATAGAATCACTCAGACCTGCAGGCGTGGGGAAGCCCACCATAACATCTTTAACAGATTCAGAAAGACCCTTTCTGAAAATTGCCGCCAAAGCATCCTCATTCCACTTAGTAAGCACAGACCATTTTCTAAATTTCTGGCAATATGATTCTGCCGCTTCTTGACCCTGACACAGGGCCAAAAAGGTTTTCTCAGCATGATCCACAGAATTAGGTTCATCATACAATAACCCAAGTGCCTGAAAAAAGGTGTCTACATTAAGCAAGGCTGGATTTCCAGATTCCAGGTAAAATGCCCAATCCTGCGGGTCTCCACGCAACAGATATATGACAATTTTTACCTGCTGGATGGGATCACCAGAGGAACGGGGCTTCAGAGCAAAAAATAGTTTACAGTTATTTTTAAAGCTCAAAAATTTGGACCTGTCCCCAAAAAACAGATCGGGGGTTGGAATTCTAGGCTCTAAAACAGGAGTCTGCACGATATAATCAGAAATACCCTGTACTCTAGCAGCAAGTTGATCCACCCGAGAAGCAAGTCCCTGAACATTCATGTCAGTGCCTAACTTTTGAGCCACCCAGAGGTGAAGAGGGAAAAAAAAACACAACAGAGTACAGAAAAAAAATGGCTCAGCACTTTCTTTCCCTTCTTTTGAGATGTGGTTAACTCATTGTTGTCCAGTTGTACTGTTATGATCTGGTGGCCTAGGAGCAGCATGGACGAGCTCTGGAGTAGGTGGCCTCTATACTGACCGCAGACCCTGAACTTAACACCGCAACTATAAGTAGCCGTGGGATGTTCCTGTCACTCCCTCGACACCTCGTCACAGCCGGAGGACTAATTACCCCTAAAGAAAGAAACAAGAAAACTATCTTGCCTCAGAGAAAATCCCCAAAGGAAAGACAGCCCCCCACAAATATTGACTGTGAGAGGAGAGGGAAATTACAAACGCAGACTGAAAACAGAATTTAGCAAAGGAGGCCACACTACCTAGAAAGAAAAGACAGGACAGAGTACTGTGCGGTCAGTATTAAATACTACAAAAATCCACCACAGAGAATACAAAAATCTCCACACCTAACTAAAGGCATGGAGGGTAACTCTGTGACTCCAGAGCTTCCAGCTTGGCTGAATAAATCCTTACACAGACAAAGCTGGACAAGAAAAAACATAGAAATTCACTGAACTATAAAGTCCACCGCATGTGGACTGCAAAAACAAAGCCAGGACTTATCTTTGATGATTTGGACAATCCAGCAGGAGAAACCAAGCAGAGATGTGTATCCTCCAGAAAAACAATGGACTACTGGCACTCACTAAAGGGTGAAGCCAGACTAAATAGCCCCGTCCAAAGTGGAAGCACCTGATGACTGCTGTGAAGGACAAACAGCAGCACTACCACTTATAACCACCGGAGGGAGCCCAAGAGCAGAACCCACAACAGAATTCACAACAAAAATGGCTCAGTCTTTAAGGAATTAAGGATATAAAGCTAGAAAGTTTAATAATTGCAATTATTTCACATTTTTTGCCAAAATTCCGATGTTTTCACAAACAAGCGCAAAGCATATTGACCTAAATTTGCAACTAACATAAAGTACAATATGTCATGAAAAACAAACTCAGCATCACTGGGATACTGTGAAGTGTTCCAGAGTTATTACTACATGAAATAACATGGGTTAGATTTCAAAAATTTGGCCTAGTCATTAAGGTTAAAATTGTTTCAGTTGCTTAGGCGTTAAGATTGATTACTTTAGTCAGCAGAAAGTGGATTCACTGGATCTAAACATTACATCAGTGGAGCTATTTGAAACAAAGATTCAAAATCAAAGTGGAGCAGAAATATCACCAACAGTTTGGCAGTTGAGACCTTACAGCATAGCTTATTTAGTATAGAACCAAAATAGTCATGTATCATGTTGCTTTTGAACAAATAATGCATTGAAATTGAGAAAATACATGCCATGTATTGATCAAGCATTTTGTGCTCATTATAATATTGGACTTACCCTTTAAACACAGGAAATGAGGCAGGTGCACAGCTGACACAGCGTTGGGATCACCACTTGTCTTTATGTTAAACAGCGAACCCAAAATCTCAAATGTGCTCTCTGGGATTTGTTTTAGGTGATCAACCCAAGATTCAGGTTTATATTCAATAATAACTGGACCTTTCACCAGGAATTTAATTCCAGTTTTCCGACAGTGGTAGAGACCGGGAGAGTTCAGCTCTAATCTGAAAGAACAAGAGAAGATTGAGTGATTCGTAAATTATAAAATCTACAGTGGAGAAACTGAGCTAAGATGACTAAAAGTGTGTGAAATATTAGAAATATCGAATTAGAAAGTTATAAATTAAAACAACTAAAGTCAAAATTATACATTTTAGAGATTTTGTATTTAGATATAATCCCAATGTCAAACAAAAGATAAAAACATTTTACCTACAAAAAATAAGTGTTTGATACACTGCCAATTTTGCAAGTTTTCCCATCTACAAAGAATTGAAAGGTCTGTAATTTTTATTGTAGGATACATTTCACCTATGAGAGACAGAATCTAAAAAAAAATCCAGAATATCACATTGTATGATTTTTACATAACTAATTTGCATTTTATTGCATGAAATAAGTATTTGATACAATAGAAACCCAAACTTAATATTTGTTACAGAAACCTTTGCTTCCAAATGCAGCGGTCAGACATTTCCTGTAGTTCTTGAACAGGTTTTCACACATTACAGAAGGGATTTTTGGCCATTCTCCATACAGATCTTCTACAGGTAATTCAGGCTTTGTGGCTGTCACTGGGCAACATTGAGTTTCAGCTACCTCCAAAGATTTTCAATAAAGTTCAGGTCTGCAGACTGGCTAGGCCACTCCAGGACCTTATAATGCTTTTAAAGGGAACCTGTCACCTGAATTTGGCGGGACCAGTTTTGGGTCATTTGGGCGGGGTTTTCAGGTGTTTGATTCACCCTTTCCTTACCCACTGGCTGCATGCTGGCCACAATATTGGATTGAAGTTTATTCTCTGTCCTCCGGAGTACACGCCTGCGCAAGGCAAAATTGCCTTGCGCTGGCGTGTACTCCGGAGGACAGACAATGAACTTCAATCCAATATTGCGGCCAGCATGCAGCCAGCGGGTAAGGAAATGGTAAATCAAACACCCGAAAACCCCGCCTATATGACCCAAAACCGGTCCCGCCAAATTCAGGTGACAGGTTCCCTTTAAGGAGCCACTTCTTAGTTGTCTTGACTGTGTGTTTTGGGTCAATGTCATGCTGGAAGGGAAGCTCTTACTGAGGGAAGAAGGTTGTTGGCCAAAATCTTGATACATGACCCCATCCATCCTCCCTTCATGTAATTGTCCTGTCAACTTTGCAGGAAAACATCTCCAAAGTATGATGTTTCCCCCACCATGCTTCACGGTTGGGACAGTGTTCTTGGGAATGTCCTTCTTCTTCCTCCAAACATGACGAGTGGAGTTGATACCAAAAAGCTCTATTTTGGTCTCATCTTACCACATAACAATCTCACATGCCTATTCTGAATCATCCACATGGTCATTGGCAAACTTCAAACAGGCCTAGACAAGTGCTGGCATGAGTAGGGGGAACTTTTGTGCCCTGCATGATATTAATCCAAGACGGCGTAGTGTTTTACTAACAGTAATGTTTGTGACTGTGATCCCAGATCTCTTCAGGTCATTGACCAGGGCTTACAGTGTAGTTCTGGGCTGATTCCTGACCTTTCTCAAAATCATCCATACCCAATGATTTGATATCTGGCATGGAGCCCCAGACCGAGGAAGATTGACAGTCATATTGTATTTCTTCCATTTTCTAATAATTGTGCCAGCAGTTTTTGCCTTTCCTCCAAGCTGTCAGAATTGTGCAGGTCTACAAGTTTGTTCCTGATGTCTTTAGGCTGCTCTTTGGCCTGAGCCATGGTGGATAGGATGGAGTGTGATTGATTGAGTGTGTGGACAGGTGTATTTTCTAAAGGTAATGAGTTCAAACAGGTGCAATTAATATAGGTAATGACTGCAAACAGTGGCGTAACTACAAAGTTATGGGCCCCAGTGCAAACTTCCAAATGCCCCCCCCCCCACCTTCCCCCGCCCCGCCCCCCCTACCTTCCCCTAGATACGCCTCGGACTGTTGCAGGAATCTCCTGCACTGCAACATGGTGTTGGGTGCCAGCACAGCCCGCACAGTGGTATATCCAGCACAGCCCGCACAGTGGTATATCCAGCACAGCCCGCACAGTGGTATATCCAGCACAGCCCTCACAGTGGTATATAGAGCACAGCCCGCACAGTGGTATATACAGCACAGCCCGCACAGTGGAATATACAGCAGAGCCCGCACAGTGGTATATACAGCAGAGCCCGCACAGTGGTATATACAGCACAGCCCGCACAGTGGTATATAGAGCACAGCCCGCACAGTGGTATATAGAGCACAGCCCGCACAGTGGTATATACAGCAGAGCCCGCACAGTGGTATATACAGCAGAGCCCGCACAGTGGTATATACAGCAGAGCCCGCACAGGGATATATAGAGCACAGCCCGCACAGTGGTATATAGAGCACAGCCCGCACAGTGGTATATAGAGCACAGCCCGCACAGTGGTATATAGAGCACAGCCCGCACAGTGGTATATAGAGCACAGCCCGCACAGTGGTATATCCAGCAAAGCCCGCACAGTGGTATATCCAGCACCGCCCGCACAGTGGTATATAGAGCACAGCCCGCACAGTGGTATATACAACACAGCCCGCACAGTGGTATATAGAGCACAGCCCGCACAGTGGTATATAGAGCACAGCCCGCACAGTGGTATATACAACACAGCCCGCACAGTGGTATATAGAGCACAGCCCGCACAATGGTATATAGAGCACAGCCCGCACAGTGGTATATCCAGCACAGCCCGCACAGTGGTATATAGAGCACAGCCCGCACAGTGGTATATAGAGCACAGCCCGCACAGTGGTATATCCAGCACAGCCCGCACAGTGGTATATCCAGCACCGCCCGCACAGTGGTATATAGAGCACAGCCCGCACAGTGGTATATACAACACAGCCCGCACAGTGGTATATCCAGCACAGCCCGCACAGTGGTATATAGAGCACAGCCCGCACAGTGGTATATCCAGCACAGCCCGCACAGTGGTATATAGAGCACAGCCCACACAGTGGTATATAGAGCACAGCCCGCACAGTGGTAAATACAACACAGCCCGCACAGTGGTATATAGAGCACAGCCCGCACAGTGGTATATAGAGCACAGCCCGCACAGTGGTATATCCAGCACAGCCCGCACAGTGGTATATAGAGCACAGCCCGCACAGTGGTATATAGAGCACAGCCCGCACAGTGGTATATCCAGCACAGCCCGCACAGTGGTATATCCAGCACCGCCCGCACAGTGGTATATAGAGCACAGCCCGCACAGTGGTATATACAACACAGCCCGCACAGTGGTATATCCAGCACAGCCCGCACAGTGGTATATAGAGCACAGCCCGCACAGTGGTATATCCAGCACAGCCCGCACAGTGGTATATAGAGCACAGCCCGCACAGTGGTATATAGAGCACAGCCCGCACAGTGGTATATAGAGCACAGCCCGCACAGTGGTATATCCAGCACAGCCTGCACAGTGGTATATCCAGCACAGCCCGCACAGTGGTATATAGAGCACAGCCCGCACAGTGGTATATCCAGCACAGCCCGCACAGTGGTATATAGAGCACAGCCCGCACAGTGGTATATAGAGCACAGCCTGCACAGTGGTATATACAGCACAGCCCGCACAGGGATATATACAGCAGAGCCCGCACAGGGGTATATACAGCACAGCCCACATCTCATCTCATCCCCCCCCCCCCGATAATGGCCCCACAGTCCGGTTAAAAAGAAAAAAAAACTCTCCTCACCTTTCCTTTTGCCCGCGCTGCTCCCGGCGGCTGCAGTCTGCCCAGGACACTGCAGGTGCGCGATGATATGACGTCATCGCGCACCCGCAGTGTACTGTCAGAGGCAGAGCGGGGAATGATGGGAGAGGAAGCGTCAGGTGACGCTCTCTCCTCCATCATTGCATTGAACTATACCGGTGTCATAGACGCCGGTATAGTTAAATGCGGCGGCGGCGGCGCCGTCGGCACTGGGGGGGTTCCGGGGGAGGAACAGTGCAGCGGCCCACTACTGGCATCGGCTCTTCTGGCATTTGCCAGAAGTGCCCGATGGCCAGCCCGGCCCTGCTCAGACCTGCCGGCCCGGGGCCCCTGACCTGCGGGGCCCGGTCGCAATGGCGACCGCTGCGACCGCGGTAGTTACGCCCCTGACTGCAAAGTAGGAGGGCTTCTTAAATAAAAACTAACATGTCTGTTAGAGACAGAATTCTTGCTAGTTGGTAGGTGATCAAATAATTATTTCATGCAATAAAATGCAAATTAATTATGTAAAAATCTATTCTATCGTCTGTTCTAGGACCCTTACTTTTCTCAATCTATACACTTGGCTTGGGACAACTCAAAGTCCCATGGATTCCAGTACCACCTATATGCTGATGACGCTTAGGTGTACCTCTCTGGCCCAGACTTCACCTCTCTGCTGTCCAGAATTCCAGAGTGTCTATCAGCCATATCCTCATTCTTCTCCTCTTGCTTCCTCAAACTCAATGTGGATAAATCTGAACTCATCATCTTTCCTTCATCTCACAGATCCTTCTTACCTGATATATCTATCACCATTAATTACATCATGCTTTCCTCCATACCGGAAGTCCGCTGCCTCGGAGTAACTTTGACTCTGCCATGCCCTTCAAACCACACATCCAAGCTCTTTCCACCTCCTGTCACCTCCAGCTCAAAAATATCTCCAGAATCTGTCCTTTTCTCAACCCTCAATCTACTAAAATGCTTGTGCATGCCCTCATCATCTCCTGCCTCGGCTACTGCAACATCCCTTTCGGTGGCCTTCATACTAACACTCTCACACTTCTCCAGTCCATCCTTAACTCTGCTGCCCAACTAAATCATCTCTCTCCTCACTACTCCAACACTTCTCCCCTCCGCAAATCTCTTCACTGGCTCTCATTCTCTTAGTGTATCCAGTTCAATTTACTAATAATATAAACATAAGGATGAATGACATTGGGGAGATCAAAATATCCAACACACGGAGATACCATCAAGTGTTTCTCAACGCAGTGATCCAGAACACTACCCCCATGCCCCCATCGCTAAAGGAAAATATGCAAATGCATGTAGAAAAGCCTCGGAGAAACTATCACGTGTTTCTCGACGCAAGCAATAAATAGCCAGGTCTTTCACCGGGAAGGAACAACCACAGAAAGGGCAGCATCCAAGAAAGGAAAACCACCTACGCCAAAACATGGTATCCATCCACAGACAGCTGTTTCAGGGTATTTGTTCCTCATCAGTGTGGAGTAGGAAACTGGCTATTAGGAGCAGTGCCTAGTGAAAAGACTATAAACGTAAGGATGAATGACCTCGGGGAGATCAAAACATACAACACCACTAAAATTCATCAAAAGAAAATTCTGCAAACTCTGTGACAGACAATGATATATTTTCTCAATGTTTCAGCATATTAGCCTTTTTCAAGAGACATCTGTCTATTTGTAAATGTGTTGAGCAGAGAATAAGGATCCCACTTTAATTTAAATATGCAAATTGCCTCTTCTGAGAAAAAGAGGACTTAACTCTATAGCACCACCTGTTGGAAGTAGCGATCCTACAAGTCACAATCAACCCTTTAACGAGTCGTGCAATATGACTTAGGATAAAAGCCAAATCAGTATCTCAATTCGCAGACACGGTGTTTCGGGCTGTTGGCCCTCGTCAGTGTGAAGCATGAGAACTGATTTGGCTAGGTGAGAGGCTCTGGACTGGGGTCTAAGGGGTAACGTTTCTCCTTATGGAGAGTGACATACCAGCTGGCTTGTCAAGGTAAGGAGGCTTATTCACCATGCAATGCTCCTCTGGGAATTTAAATATGCAAATTGCCTCTTCTGAGAAAAAGAGGACTTAACTCTATAGTGCCAACTGTTGGAAGTAGCGATCCTACAAGTCACAATCAACCCTTTAACGAGTCGTGCAATATGACTTAGGATAAAAGCCAAATCAGTATCTCAATTCGCAGACACGGTGTTTCGGGCTGTTGGCCCTAATTTGCTGTCACTAGGAGGCTGACACTAAGTTGAGACAAAAAAGGTTAGCTCCTCCCCTGCAGTATACACCCTCATGCTGGCTTCCAGACACCCAGTTCAGTGCAATAGCAGTAGGAGATTAATATCAATATAATACATAACATTACAGTATAACATGTCAGAAAAAGGCAAGAACCAAAAAGGTAACACTGGAGCATGCCGCATACGTGTCCGGTGAAGAGGTCCGGGAAGGAGCTTGTGACCGCTGATGGAAAAGCCTCTTGAAGCTCATCAAGAGAATGCCAAAAGTGTGCAAAGCAGTTATCAAAGCAAAAGGTGGCTACTTTGAAGAACCTAGAATATAAGACATAATTTCAGCTGTTTCACACTTTTTTGTTAAGTATACAATTCCACATGTGTTAATTCATAGTTTTGATGCCTTCACTGTGAATGTACAATTTTCATACTCATGAAAATACAGAAAAATCTTTAAATGAGAAGGTGTGTCCAAACTTTTGGTCTGTACTGTATCTCTGACCTAATCTCCCGATATCTTCCCTCATGTAATCTCCGGTCCTCCCAAGACCTCCTTCTCTTCTCCACACTTATTCGCTCCTTACCCATTTGCCTCCAAGACTTCTCTCAAATATCCCCCATCCTCTGGAATACTTTGCCCCAACACATCCGACTATCAACCACATTTGAATCCTTCAGATGGAACCTGAAAACCCACCTTTTCAAGAAAGCTTACAGCCTGCAATAACCGCGCTGCCTCCTCACCACCTCTGGAGCTACCCCCTCACCAACACTGGAGCTGATGCAACCCCCAACCCATTGTCTCCTTCCCCTCCATCCTGTAGAATGTAAGCCCGCAAGGGCAGGGTCCTCACCCTCTGTATCAGTCTGTCATTGTTAGTTTGCTTACTGTAAGTGATGTCTGTAATTTGGATGCAACCCCTTCTCATGTACAGCACCATGGAATCAATGGTGCTATGTAAATAAATAATAACAATAATAATAATAATAATAAGAAGAAGAATCACGCAATGTGATTTTGTTTTTATTTTTTAGATTCTGTCTCTCACAGTTGAAGTGTACCTATGATAACATTTACAGACCTCTCCATTCTTTGTAGGTGGAAAAATTTGCAAAATCATCAGCGTATCAAATATTTATTTTCCCTACTATGTATACAGTTGTACTCAAAAGTTTACATACCCTGGCAGAATTTTTGCTTTCTTGGCCTTTTTTCAGAGAATTTGAATAATAATACCAAAACTTTTTCTCCACTCATGGTTAGTGGTTGGGTGAAGCCACTAACCTTTTCCAGTAGATCCGTTGACAATTCTTTTGCTTTCCCCATGTCTCACAATCCAGAAATGTCAGTGGCTGGATGAAAGATGCAAGAGTCTGTCTGAATCCCAGAAACTCACTCAGCTTTTATATACACACTGATTACAAGCAAACAGGTCCCAGGTGAGGATGTTACCTTTAGTAGCCATTCAAACCTATTTGTGTCACCTTCTGTGCATGTTATCAGGCCAAAATCACCAGGATATGTGAACTTTTGATCAGGGTCATTTGGATGGTTTGGGTTGTCATTATGATTTTAAAAAAAGAAAACACAGTAGATGACAATAAATGGCTTCACCCAACCACTAACCATGAGTGGAGAAAAAGTTTTGATGTTATCATTCATATTCTCTGAAAAAAGGACAAGAAAGCAAAAATTCTGTCAGGGTATGTAAACTTTTGAGCACAACTGTAATAGCTGTACTTAATCTCTCAGTACTGAGACATTTTCTATTTCTGCTCTTTTGTTGTTTCCTCCCCTTCTTTCAGGAGCCATAACATTTTTTGTCCTTCAATATAGACATATCAGGGCTTGATTTTTATTTCAGAAATTTTAATTTTATACCATTGACCTTAATGTTTAATGTGCAAAAAAAGAGAAAAAATATATCTGTGTGGGAAAATGGTAAATAAATTGCAACTCTTTAATTTGTTTTTTTCTTTTGCAGCACGTTCATTGGACAGGAAAAATGACCTAGAAGTATTAAAGTATTACACCTCAGATCAATACAAGAACAGTTTTTCCAAATTTGTAACAAAAATGAAAGGAAAAAATGTACATATATATATATATATATATATATATATATATATATACAGTATATATACATACATATACACACAGCTCTGGCAAAAGTTAAGAGACCACTGAAAAAATTTCTCTTTATAGGTATGTTTGTGAGTAAAATGTATATTGCTGTTTTATTCTATAAACTACTGACGACATGTCTCCTAAGTTCCAAGCAATACATTTTGTATTTATTTTCTGAAAATGAAAAATAGTCAAAATAACAAAAAAATGCATTGCTTGCAGACCTCTAATAATGCAAAGAAAACATGTTCATGGTCATTTAGAAACCACAATACTAATGTTTTACCTTAGGAAGAGTTCAGAAATCAATATTTTGTGGAATAACCATGATTTTTAATCCCAGCTTTCATGCGTCTTGGCATGGCTTTCCACCAGTCTTTCACACTGCTACTGGTACAAAAATGTAAGCCGTTCTTCTCTCTTTGATGGCTTGTGACTATCCATCATCCTCTTGATTACATTCCAGACGTTTTTAATGGGGTTCAGGTCTGGAGATTGGGCCGCCATGACAGGGATTTGATATGGTGGTCCTTCATCCACACCTTGATTGACCTAGCTGTGTGCGGCATGGCGCATTGTCCTGCTGGAAAAACAGTCCTCATAGTTGGGGAACATTGCCTGATCAGAAGGAATCAACTGTTTTTTTCAGGATAACTTTACATGCGGCTTGATTCATATGTCCTTCACATAGAACAACCTGCCCAATTCCAGACTTGATCCCCACCAAATTTCACAGTGGGTGGAGGACACTGTGGCTTGTACACCTCTCCAGGTCTCCTTCTGACCATTAGGTGACCAGGTGTTGATCTGGGGATGCTTCAGCAAGGCTGGAATTGAGCAGGTTGTTCTTTGAAAAGGACGTATGAATCAAGCCGCATACAAGATTATCCTGGAAAAACAGTTGATTCCTTCTGCTCAGGAATGTTCCCCAACTCTGATGACTGTTTGTTACAGCAGGACAATGTGCTATAACACACAGCTAGGTCAATCAAGTTGTGGATGAAGGACCACCACATAAAATCCCTGTCATGGCCAGCCCAATCTCCAGACCTGAACCCCATTGAAAACCTTTGGAATGTAATCAAGAGGAAGATGGATAATCACAAACAAAGAACTGGTAAAATTTTTGTACCAGGAGTGGCATAAGGTCACCCAAAAGCAATGTGAAAGACTGGTGGAAAGCATGCCAAGATGGTTATTCCACAAAATATTGATTTCTGAACTCTTCCTGAGTTAAAATATTAATATTGTTGTTTCCAAATGATTATGAACTTGTTTTCTTTGCATTATTTGAGGTATGAATGTGCTGTTTTTTTTAATTTTGACCATTTTTCTTAGTGAGAAAAGAAATACAAACTGTATTGCTTGGAAATTCGGAGACATGTTGTCAGAACTTTATAGAATAAAAGAACAATTTACATTTTACTCAAAAACATACCTATAATAAGAAAAATCAGAAACTGAAAATTTTGCAGTGGTCTCTTAATTTTTGCCAGAGCTGTGTATATATATGTTACTGTAAAAGTCAGAAGGACGGTAAAACCTAGGTTTAACGGGTCAATTTGGACATTCACCGAGGCCGTCGGTAAAAGATCAAAATGAAAAGTAAAATTGGACTTTTACCGGTGAAGTCTTGGTAAATGTTAACATTTCTCAACAGCGTTGGTAAAAGTCAGATGTATTCCATATAAACGAACGATTTTGGACTTTTACCTGGGCGATTTGGTAAATCTTTACATTTACCAGCATGTGTTGGTAAAAGTAAATTTTTATTACACCTTTCTCAGCTACATTTACCAAGAAGCCGTGGTAAATGTGCACATTTACCAACTGCGCTTGGTTAAAGTCAGATGTTCCATCTTCACACCAGATATTTCTGACTTTTACCAACGCTGTTGAGAAATGTTAACATTTACCAAGACTTCACCGGTAAAAGTCCAATTTTACTTTTCATTTTGAGCTTTTACCGACGGCCTCGGTGAATGTCCAGATTGACCGGTAAATCCTAGGTTTTACCGTCCTTCTGACTTTTACAGTAACATATATATATCATAAAAAAAATCTGAACTTTTCAAAATGTTTCTAAAATTTGTAATTATTTATTTTTCTGTTAGTAAAACTTTCTGAAACCCTGCTTCTTGCATAATAGTCTAACATTTTTTACTGATATTATGCTGGCATGCATATAATGTTTAGATTGTTTTTACAGCATTTTTCGTGGCCACTGCAGACAATCCTATGTTCTAATTCCATTTTTATTTACACTTTTTGGCGTCTTTATAAAATATTTTTAAATTCTAAAAGTTCTGACTGAATATTTGTTTAATTTTACTTTATTTTTTAAGTTCCCATTGAAATTGTGATCACCTGATTTCTGAATCTATGTACTGCAATACACAGTATTTCCTATGAAGTCCAGCAGCAGACCAGGCCTTATTAGAGGACCAGCATATCAACCTTGGCCAGTGGCATCACATGTCGTGGTCGTGTTGTGAGGGGGGTATGAAGGGTGACAGTGCATGCACGCATGGGCAACCTAACAATTTAAATGTCACTGTCAATGAATGTAAGCGGAATTGAAAAGGTTGAACAGCATCAATCAGAATTAGCTCTGTTACGGACATATGCCAGCTGTGAAACACAGTCGTCATCTGCTTGGTATGATGCAGGCTCGGTTCTTGAGACCGATCCATATAACTGCTGCCACCACATGATGTGGTCCGGAAAAGTGTATAGGCATCCTTTACTCTGCATATGTGTGGAATCAGGAGATGTAATGACACAGTAAGTTGTTTTGAAATTTGTTTGAACTAGTCATTGGGCAAAACACAAACCACAATTTGCTGAAGTAAACTAAAACTATAGTCTTAGAAATCTACCAACTGTTAATAAACACTGATACCTGCTGCCAAAATTTTTTTTTAAACATGGAAAAATGTTACACTGAGCCACAATCAGTCTTAAAATTACACTATACATCAACACAAAGAAACAGACCTGTAAAGACGTTAAACTAAAAAAGGAATTACCTGGTGACTCAGGTAAATGAAAAATGTTGTGCACATCACTCTCTGACACAAAACAGTGATTTACTATTTCAATTTTTTCTTGACATAAAACTCTCTACTTATCTGCACATTTTGGAAACAAATTTTATCAGAAATCTCATGTCTGATTGTGAAAGCTAAGCACAATTTACCGGTACACGCCGCCAACAGTGGTGACTACTTCCGCTAACTCCTCTTCCTGATCTTTTTCCTGAGTAAAACGACAAAATACATGGAAATGACAGAAACATAATATTTAAAAGCAATTGTAGAATGAATTCTGCTATACTGAATATATTTAGAGTGAAACAAATTTTTCAATTTTCACATTGTTCACCAATATTTAGAGTAAAAGTAGATGACAATAATAACAAAGATCTGCAAAGTTAAATTGTTTGAAAAGTAAGAGGTGATTTTTTATATATAATTTGATCTTTGAACTCAGTAAAAATGCCAAATAATTCCTTCACATACAGTTTTTTCATTAAAACTGACTCCATAGAGTTTTTCTTGACCCATACTTTGACTGCTTTGCGTGACCTTTAGAGGATGATTTTTGTGTCATTAGATTGGTTAGAAATTAATGGACATTGTGCTGCTATTGACTGATGTGGACAGAGAAAAAACATTCTTAACCAAGCTTCCAAAGAGTGTGGTGGTGTCCATAGCATCCAATCATAGCATATGTTTCATTTTCCTTCAGCTGTACAAGAACTGAAAGCTGCGTTGTGGTTGTTATGGGGAACAAATGCAGATTTTTTTTGTAGACAGAGTTCATAAGAGTGTGGTGGTGTGCTTACCATGATTACTTTCAGTATTTAGTGGTTGTGATTGACTAAAGTTTTGTTACTAAAAAAGTGATCAAAATGACCACAAGGTGATGTCGCAATTCACCCAACAACTTTTGCCACATTTGTGGCCTCCCTCTTCTGAGATGGAAATTACACTTAAAGGCTTCCCCAGACTAGTATCCAAAGATTGGGACCGGCCCTTTTGTCTGCCCTTATTCACACACTGAGTTCAACTCTTACACATGGTAAGGTTTTTTAATATTAGACAGCATATAACTGTTCTGATCAGGGTTACCTTTCAATGGTGTGCTGGCTTTTATGCTATTTTTGACCAAGAACAATATTACTAAGAACCCTGTGTTATTTATATGCCCTTTTGCTTTTTACTAAGTTTCAGCAGGGTTTTTGCTCATTTTGTTTCTTGTAGGTTTTGAATGCTTTATGGTCAATCTGAACATGTGTTTATGTGTTGCATGGATACCAACCTAAATCAAGCACAATTTTTTTCTTTTTTTCTTTGTGCTTTTGCATTCTGTGCAAGCTAGGATGTGGCTTCCCTCTCCTGAGCTGGAAATTACATTTAAAGGCTTCCCTAGACTGGTGTTTGTAGATGGTAACACGATCCTTTTGTCTGCCCTTATTCACACATTGAGGTCAATTCTGACAAATGGCAATTTTTTTAATATTAGACAGAGTGAACTCTCCCGATTGCCATTTTCAATTAAAAACAGTATTACTGTGAAGGGTTAAACTAATAAAAATTAAAGCAGGCTTCATTTTGTGCTTTTCAACTCCATCTTGCTGTTTTGAGATAAATTTTGTTACTAGGCTAAAGTTCATAGTTGTTATGAGATCTTGATTGTTCTAGTTTGAACAAGAGCATGAGACTGAAGGTGTATTGTTCTACGAGACCTTGACGTACAGGCTGTTCTTGCATTCTTATAGGTCAAGTGTTGCAAGTGTGATTTTATACTATTGGTTGAAGTGTAACTTGCTAAAATTATGAAAAGTGCAACACAATAAACGGGGCTTAGAGATCTGCTCGATCCTCCCAAACAGAGACACACGTCTCCGTCTAGTCATTTTCAGTTGCCGGCAAAGCTCTGTGGATCAATTTGAAAATCACTGAGTCAACCGTGAAGGGTCACTCCAGATCCTCCCTCAACATTACTAAGAACCCTGTGTTATTTAGATGCACTTTTGCTTTTTACTTATTTAGTTACAGCAGGGTTTTTGCTCATTTTGTTTCTTGTAGGTTTTGCATGCTTTATGGCCAATGTGAACATGTGTTTATGTGCTGCATGTGTACAAACTTATTTGAACCTCAATCTTAAGTGTTTTTATATGTGGTTGTTTTGTAGTGAAGAAACAATAAAGGAATATTACGGACTTCGTTAGAAAAGTGTATGATGCTTACTTTGGTGTAAAACTAGTTGATCAGGACAAGTCATGGGCTCTACATGTAGTGTGTTCTGTTTGCGCAGAAGAATTGCAACAGTGGTATAAAGAGAAGAGATCGTTGTTTCATTTTGCATGCCTATGACCTGTAGGGAAATGCAAAATGATAATGATGACTCATACTTTTGTATGTGAAACATGAAGGAATCCAACCTTGAAAATAGCAAGGACATTTTATACCTGGACCTCCTGACAATGATTTGTCCTGTGCCTCATGGTCCAGGACTACCTATCCTTTCATGTCTGGGGAAACTTAAAAATACACCTTATTTAGATGATTCAGAAAATGAAGAGCAGGATTCTGATGAAGACTTCACACTAGTCTTAACGAACCACAGTCTTTTTCACAGCTCAAATTAAATTATTTAGTCATGGACTTAGACCTTCCTAAACATTCTGAAAACTTTTAGGGTCTAGACTAAAGGAAAAAATTCTTCTAGCTCCTGGTACCTGTTTTTTATGGTATAGAAGCAGAGAAAGTAAATTCCCTCCATACTTTTCGCAAGACAATGCTCTAGTGTATTGCAGTGAAAATTTTAACATTGAGTATAATGTGAGTGAGTGATGACTCTTTATTGACTTATCCAGAAAAAAGGCTGGAAGCTGTTCTACTACACAATCACAAAAAGTGTGCTTCAGTTACTCTAGGGCATTCTGTGCACTTAAAGGAGAGCTATGAGAATTGGGATTTTACTGTAAAAAACTTTGCTATGAGGATCACGGATGGTCAATATGTGGTGATCTGAAAATTCTCTATTTGCTCCTTGGGCAGAAAGGAGTATAAATGAAGTACCCATGCTTTTTGCTTGAATTGGACAGCCTGGATAGGACTCATCACTGGAGCCAAAAAAAAGTTGGCCAACGTGAACGTCTTTGCAACCAGGTCTCAAAAGCATAGTTGCCGAAAGTTTAGTTGATTCCACTAAAGTTCTCCTGCCGCTGCTCCATGTTTAGCTTGTACTGGTGAAGCAGTTTATGAAAGCTCTACTGAAAGACTGAGAGACTTTTAAGTATCACGGACTGTCTGAAGCAAAACTGAAGAAGGGCCTTTTTGTGTATCCGGATATTCGGAAACTCATGAAGGATGATGTGTTCCAAACAAAAATAAATGTTGAGTAAAGGGTTTGAAATTCCTTAAAGAAATCATGAAGAAATTTCTATTTAATAACAAAGATAGAAAATGTAAGTCCATTGTGGAGAGCATGCTGAAATGTTTCAAAGCCTTAGGTTGTCTGGTGATGATTTCAGGATATAAAGGAGATAGAATGACCATACCAAGGTAGATGGAATGTGAATATGATGGGGTACTACTGATGGATGCGTCATAGAGAAGATCCGCAAGCCTTCCATAAGAAAAACAATATCAAGAGAGGCTTTGAAGAGAAAAGGAAAGGGCGCAAGAATTAATTTCCAATAATGTTGCAGAATGAAAGTTCAATTAATTTTTATATTTTATATTGTCTACTTTTTTGGCTACAGTAAAGATTTTTTTTGTTTATCTTGCTTGTACATACTTTCACATGCATTTTGTGCAAAATTCATATGTGATGGTTAAATTGTGATAGTTTGAAGTCAGGGCATAAGAAAGCATAAAAATCAGTCATTCGATTTGAAAAAAAAATCATAAACTGACATTTTGCATACCTGTGTAATCATAATAGTAGTAAGGGGATTATCTTACCTTGCCACAGAGTTTGCAGCTGATGTTATCTACAGGCATCTCCACAGTACACTGCTGAGGGTTCTCCATTACATGACTTAGTTCTGTAAATGTAAATAGTATCAGGCATTTTTATTTGACTGAAATTTTATATTTGGGGTTCTTTTGGGTGCGCTTAGACCTAAATAATTAGACCACGGAAATTAAAAATAGATAACATCTAGAAAACGCTCAAAATATCATTAAAAAGTAATTAATTTAATTAATAAATGCATTGCAGGTAAAAGTAAATATTAGAATTACTTCAAATTGACTTGTAGAAAGAGGTCTGACGCTAGTCACTTCTCACAGCCAAGCCGTGAGTCAGAGTGGTCAAGGAATCCAAGGTCAGAAGCCAGGAGGGTACGTCATAAACAGAAGGAAGAGACAAAAGCTTAGTCAGGGAACATTCTGAAGTCAGAGTAATGGGAGGATAACGGATCAGAGGTGAGTCGGATGGACATAACGAAGTCCAAGGTCAGGCAACAGATCAAGCATACAGAATTCAAGAAACAGGTGAGCACAGCACAAACCTCACAAGTTGAATGTACGTCTGGTACAGTTCTGGGAGACGGCTCAGTTAAGAAGCATGGAAATCAACTGGAATAATAAACACATGGAGACAGCCGACGCCTCACAGTCTCAGATTGGATAGTTGTGCTGTCAATCAACACACTGACAGCTCAGCAAGCCCCCAAACCAGATTGAATGGCCAAGCTGTCAATCAATGTAGTGACAGCTTCAGCACACCCCTAAACCAGATTGAATGGTCGTGCTGTCGGTAGCTGCATCCCTGGCACACTGAGGGGTGGAACCATGACACACGGTCCATTAACCACTACAGCAATCTCTGGCTACTGGATGAGAGAGGTGAGAAATAGTCATGAGCAAAACTGTCAAGGTTCAGTTCGGTTCGATTCGCCAAATGTTTGTACGTTTGCCGAACATGTTCGACGAATGTATCTGAACCCCATTAGATTCAATGGAAGGCCAAACCAAATTTATACACAAGACCCTAAGGGGTGACAAAAAGCTTCCCAAACAGCTAAAATGAGGGATATACTCCATGAAAACTGGCATCAATTGACCCGCAATAGAAATTTGCAAATGGCATAGCAGCAGTCAGCCATGAATTTACAGCTTGAAATTGAAATTTGAATGAAGACCCAGTGATTAAGGGAGTTGGGTAAGCCTTCTTATCTGGGAGCCCTGATACCTCATGCAGCACTTCCATTCTTGTTTTATTACTCTAGCCACGCTCAAATGGCACAAACATCAGTTTCATAAACTGCTATTGATAGAAAACAGTCAGTCGTGGCCCATGTGTCAGTAATCAGGGTCTGGTCCAACATTTACAGCTTGAAATTTAAGCTTTAATGAGGACCTGCTGGTTAAGGGAGCAGTGCAATCCTTCTTAACTGGTAGCTCAGATACATCATGCAACAGCTCAATTTTTTTTTAGTTTTTTTATCAACACTGGTAGTTGACTAAAACTAAGTACAGGCCTGCCGGTCTGGGAGCCATACTGCAACAGGTACCACACATGATGGAAAAACAACTTGGAGCACAAATATTTCCCCAAATTAGGAGCAGATGACAGGAAATGTGTCATCAATTTACCAACAAAAGAAATTTCATAATGGCACAGCAGTAGTCAGCCATGTGCCTGGAATTAGGTATCAGGGTCTGAGCCAGCATTTAGAACTTTGAATGGATGTTTCAATGAAGACGTGGTGGATAAGAGAGCAGTGTAAGCCTTTTTATCTGGGACACTGATACCTCATGAAATACCTCCATTTTTTTTTTTTACAGCCACACTCTTAAGATTGTCTACAAGTGTATTTCAATACTCCAGCATGCGCGCTGTTATGATCCTTAGTGGCTGAGGATCACGAATAGACCAGCAAGTGAATAAACTAAGGACAAGCTCTAGGGAGATGGTAACTGGACTGATCACAAATCTGAACCTATCCAAAACAACTAGAGGTAGCCGGTGAACGTGCCTGAAAAATTCCTAGACGTCTCGAGCCAGCCTGAGGAACTAGCTACCCCTAAAGAGAAAGAAAGACCTCGCTTGCCTCCAGAAAAATAATCCCCAAAGATATAGAAGCCCCCAACAAATATTAACGGTGAAGTAAGAAGAAGGCACATACGTAGGGATGAAATCAGATTTGTTGTGAACTATACTTTTTGGCTCCCTCTTGTGGCCACTAGCGGTATGACACTTGGATTGTCTTTCCCCAGGTTGGTACCCACCTGGTTCGTTAGGCCTTGGGTGTTCCTATTTAAACTTCCTGGATACTCAGTCTAGTGTCTGGAATCGATGTAATCAGTCTATGTCTGTTTTCTCCTGACTCCTGGTCTCCTGGTTTTTGCAAGATAAGCTAAGTTCTGCTTTCTTATTTTTGTTCATTTGCATTTGCTCTTATTTTGTTCCAGCTTGTTCAAAATGTGATTTCTGTTTTTGCTGGAAGCTCTAGGGGGCTGATATTCTCCCCCCACACCGTTAGTCGGTGCGGGGGTTCTTGGATATTCAGCGTGGATATTTTTATAGGGTTTTTGCTGACCGCATAAGTCCTCTTCCTATTTTCTGCTATTAATTAGTGGGCCTCTCTTTGCTAAATCTAGTTCATTCTTACGTTTGTCTTTTCTTCTTACCTCACCGTTATTATTTGCTGGGGGCTTGTATTATAACTTTGGGGTCTTTTCTCTGGAGGCAAGTGAGGTCTTATTTTCTCTGAAAGGGTTAGTTAGTTCTCCGGCTGGTGCGAGACGTCTAGAATCAACGTAGGTACGTTCCCCGGCTACTTCTAGTTGTTGTGCTAGGATCAGATATGCGGTCAGCCAAGTTACCACTTCCCTATGAGCTGGTTTTTGTGTTTGCGGACTTAGCTGGAAGTCCTGAGATCCTCTACCACTAGGATCATAACACAGATTCAGCAAAAGAGGCCCACTAGTACTAGAAAGCAGAAAATAGAGCAGGGGTCTATGCGATCAATAAAAAACCCTTACAAAATATCCATCCTGAGATTTCAAGAACCCACGCACCAACTAATGGTGTGTGGGGAGAAACTCAGTCCACTAGAGCATCCAGCAAGCAAGGGAATCACATTTTAGCAAGCTGGACAAGAAAACATGATAAACACTGCTGATCAAAAAATGAGCAAACAAAACTTAGCTTGTCCTGGATGGACTGGGAGCAAGGTAGTCAGAAGGAATCTGAGTAGCACTGATTACATCGACAGCCGGCATCAAGTGGAAGTAAAACAGAGCTATATAGGAACCTCCCAGAGGATAACGAACCAGCTGATAGCCAGAGACCAGCAGGATAACAAACAAAGCCACCAGGGGGAGCCCAAAGCAAAAGTCACACCATACCACCAGTGACCACAAGAGGGAGCCTGAAAACAGAGTTCACAACAGTACCCCCCCTTTAAGGAGGGGTCACCGAACCCTCATGAAAACCCCCAGGGCGATCAGGATGAGCCACATGGAAGGCACGAACCAAATCGGCCGCATGAACATCAGAGGCGACAACCCAAGAATTATCCTCCTGACCATAGCCCTTCCACTTGACCAAATACTGGAGCCTCCGTCTAGAAACATGAGAATCCAAGATCTTCTCCACCACGTATTCCAATTCTCCCTCAACCAACACCGGGGCAGGAGGCTCAACCGGAGGAACCACAGGTACCACATACCTCCACAACAACGAGCGATGGAACACATTATGAATAGCAAATGATGCCGGGAGGTCCAGACGGAATGACACAGGGCCAAGGACTTCCAGAATCTTATAAGGACCGATAAACCGAGGCTTGAACTTAGGAGAGGAGACCTTCATAGGAACGAAGCGAGAAGACAACCACACCAAGTCCCCAACGCGAAGTCGGGGACCCACACAGCGACGGCGGTTGGCAAAGAGCTGAGCCTTCTCTTGTGACAACTTCAAATTGTCCACCACATGATTCCAAATCTGATGCAACCTATCCACCACAACATCCACTCCAGGACAGTCAGAAGGCTCCACCTGACCCGAGGAAAAACGAGGATGAAACCCCGAATTACAAAAAAAAGGAGAAACCAAAGTAGCAGAACTAGCCCGATTATTAAGGGCAAACTCGGCCAACGGCAAAAAAGTAACCCAGTCGTCCTGGTCAGCAGAAACAAAACATCTTAAATAAGTCTCCAAGGTCTGATTAGTTCGCTCGGTTTGGCCATTCATCTGAGGATGGAAGGCCGACGAAAAAGACAATTCAATGCCCAACTTAGCACAAAAGGTCCGCCAAAATCTAGACACAAACTGGGATCCTCTGTCAGAAACAATGTTCTCAGGAATCCCGTGCAAACGAACCACATTTTGAAAAAACAGTGGAACCAACTCGGAGGAGGAAGGCAACTTAGGCAAGGGCACCAAATGGACCATCTTAGAAAAACGATCACA
The DNA here is from genome assembly GCF_051348905.1 of Ranitomeya variabilis. NCBI lineage: Eukaryota > Metazoa > Chordata > Amphibia > Anura > Dendrobatidae > Ranitomeya > Ranitomeya variabilis. Next base: position 22,113,263 of record NC_135236.1, on the reverse strand, counting down.
CACCACCCAGATGACAGACATTCTCTGAGAGACAGGGAGATCTGAAATAAAATCCATGGAAATGTGCGTCCAAGGCCTCTTCGGGACAGGCAAAGGTAACAGCAAACCACTGGCACGAGAACAGCAAGGCTTAGCCCGAGCACAAATTCCACAAGACTGCACAAAGGAACGCACATCCCGCGACAAGGAAGGCCACCAAAAAGACCTGGCCACCAAGTCTCTGGTACCAAATATTCCAGGATGGCGCACCAACACCGAAGAATGAACCTCGGAGATGACTCTGTTGGTCCATCTATCCGGGACAAACAGTCTTTCCGGTGGACAGCGGTCAGGTCTATTCACCTGAAACTCTTGCAGCACACGTCGCAAATCTGGGGAGATGGCAGACAAAATCACCCCTTCTCTAAGGATACCAGCCGGCTCTGAATCTCCAGGAGAGTCAGGCACAAAACTCCTAGAAAGAGCATCAGCCTTCACATTCTTCGAACCCGGCAGGTACGAGACCATGAAATCAAAACGAGAGAAAAACAACGACCAACGAGCCTGTCTGGGATTCAGCCGCTTGGCCGACTCGAGATAAATCAAATTCTTGTGATCAGTCAAGACCACCACACGATGTTTAGCTCAATCGAGCCAATGTCGCCACTCCTCAAATGCCCACTTCATAACCAACAGCTCCCGATTGCCGACATCATAATTCCGCTCGGCAGGCGAAAACTTTCTTGAAAAGAAAGCACATGGCTTCATCACAGAGCCATCGGGGTTTCTCTGCGACAAAACAGCCCCCGCTCCAATCTCGGAAGCATCAACCTCCACCTGGAAGGGAAGTGAGACATCTGGCTGACATAAGACCGGAGCCGAAGAAAACCGACGCTTCAGCTCCCGAAAGGCCTCCACAGCTGCAGAAGACCAATTAGTCACATCAGAACCCTTCTTGGTCAAATCCGTCAAAGGCTTAACAACACCAGAAAAATTAGCTATGAAGCGACAGTAAAAATTAGCAAAACCCAAGAACTTCTGAAGACTCTTAACAGATGTAGGCTGCGTCCATTCATGAATAGCCTGAACCTTGACTGGGTCCATCTCAATAGTAGAAGGAGAAAAAATGAAACCCAAAAAAGAAATCTTCTGGACTCCAAAAAGACATTTTGAGCCCTTCACAAATAAAGCATTGTCACGCAGGACCTGAAAGACCATCCTGACCTGCTTAACATGAGACTCCCAATCATCCGAAAAAAAACTGAATATCATCCAGATACACAATCATAAACTTATCCAGATATTCACGGAAGATGTCATGCATAAAGGACTGAAACACTGAAGGAGCATTAGAAAGTCCAAAAGGCATCACCAAGTACTCAAAATGGCCTTCAGGCGTATTAAATGCAGTTTTCCATTCATCACCCTGTTTTATACGCACAAGGTTATACGCACCACGAAGATCTATCTTGGTGAACCAACTAGACCTCCTAATGCGAGCAAACAAGTCAGTTAACAATGGCAAAGGATACTGAAATTTGACCGTGATTTTATTCAACAGGCGATAATCAATACAGGGTCTCAGGGAACCATCCTTTTTAGCCACAAAAAAGAATCCTGCACCAAGAGGGGATGAGGACGGGCGAATATGTCCCTTCTCTAAAGACTCCTTTATATAACTCCGCATGGCAGCATGCTCCGGCACAGATAAATTGAAAAGTCGTCCCTTAGGAAACTTACTACCAGGAATCAAATTTATAGCACAATCACAGTCCCTATGAGGAGGTAGAGAATTGAGTTTGGGCTCCTCAAATACATCCTGGTAGTCTGACAAAAACGTAGGGACTTCAGAAGGAGTGGACGAAGCAATTGACACCACAGGAGCGTCACCATGAATTCCCTGACAACCCCAACTTGACACCGACATAGCTTTCCAATCCAGGACTGGATTATGAGTCTGCAACCATGGTAGACCCAACAGGTCGACATCATGCAAATTATGCAGTACAAGAAAGCGAATCACCTCCTGATGAACAGGAGTCATGCACATGGTCACTTGTGTCCAGTACTGAGGTCTATTCGTAGCCAATGGTGTAGAATCAATTTCCCTTAGTGGAATAGGGAATTTTAAAGGCTCCAAATCAAATCCACAGCGCCTGGCAAATGACCAATCCATCAGACTCAGGGCGGCACCTGAATCTACAAAAGCATTAACCGGGTAAGATGACAGGGAACAAATCAGGGTAACAGACAAAATGAACTTAGGCTATAAAGTACCAATGGTGACAGATTTATCAACCTTTTTTTTGTGCTTAGAGCATGCTGAGATAACATGAGCTGCGTCACCACAGTAAAAGCACAACCCATTTTGCCGTCTATAATTTTGCCGTTCACTTCTGGTCAGAATTCTGTCACATTGCATAGATTCAGGTGTCTGTTCAGAAGACACCGCCAAATGATGCACAGGTTTGCGCTCCCGCAAACGCTGATCAATCTGAATGGCCAGAGTCATTGACTCATTCAGACCTGCAGGCGTAGGGAACCCCACCATGACATTCTTAATGGCTTCAGAAAGACCTTCTCTGAAATTTGCAGCCAGGGCACACTCATTCCACTGAGTAAGCACCGACCATTTCCGAAATTTCTGGCAGTACACCTCTGCTTCATCTTGCCCCTGCGAGAGGGCCAATAATGTTTTTTCAGCCTGGATCTCAAGATTAGGTTCCTCATAGAGCAATCCAAGGGCTAGAAAAAACGCATCTACACTAAGCAATGCAGGATCCCCTGGCGCCAAGGCGAAGGCCCAATCTTGAGGGTCACCACGCAAAAAGGAAATGATTTTCTTAACTTGCTGAACGGCATCACCAGAGGAACGAGGTTTCAAAGAAAGAAACAACTTACAATTGTTCCTAAAATTCAGGAACCTAGATCTATCTCCAGAAAACAACTCCGGAATAGGTATTCTAGGCTCTGACATAGGACTGTGAACAACAAAATCCTGAATGCTTTGAACCCTAGCAGCAAGATGATCCAGACTGGAAGCCAAGCTCTGGACATCCATGTCAGCAGCTGAACTCAGAGCCACACCAAGATTAAGAGGAGGAGAGAAGCTAGTCACAGCAGCTAGACACACGGCAAAAAAAAAAAAAAATTCTCAAGGCTTCTTTTCTCCTGCTTCTGCCATGCAATTAACACTTTTGTGGCTGGCTGTACTGTTATGATCCTTAGTGGCTGAGGATCACGAATAGACCAGCAAGTGAATAAACTAAGGACAAGCTCTAGGGAGATGGTAACTGGACTGATCGCAAATCTGAACCTATCCAAAACAACTAGAGGTAGCCGGTGAACGTGCCTAAAAAATTCCTAGACGTCTCGAGCCAGCCTGAGGAACTAGCTACCCCTAAAGAGAAAGAAAGACCTCGCTTGCCTCCAGAGAAATAATCCCCAAAGATATAGAAGCCCCCAACAAATATTAACGGTGAAGCAAGAAGAAGGCACATACGTAGGGATGAAATCAGATTCAGCAAAAGAGGCCCACTAGTACTAGAAAGCAGAAAATAGAGCAGGGGTCTATGCGATCAATAAAAAACCCTTACAAAATATCCATCCTGAGATTTCAAGAACCCACGCACCAACTAATGGTGTGTGGGGAGAAACTCAGTCCACTAGAGCATCCAGCAAGCAAGGGAATCACATTTTAGCAAGCTGGACAAGAAAACATGATAAACACTGCTGATCAAAAAATGAGCAAACAAAACTTAGCTTGTCCTGGATGGACTGGGAGCAAGGTAGTCAGAAGGAATCTGAGTAGCACTGATTACATCGACAGCCGGCAACAAGTGGAAGTAAAACAGAGCTATATAGGAACCTCCCAGAGGATAACGAACCAGCTGATAGCCAGAGACCAGCAGGATAACAAACAAAGCCACCAGGGGGAGCCCAAAGCAAAAGTCACACCATACCACCAGTGACCACAAGAGGGAGCCTGAAAACAGAGTTCACAACAGCGCGCATCTCTTTTCAGGGGTGGAAGCATCTGGCTAAATTTACTCTTGTACTGTGGATCTAACAGAGTGGCAATCCAGTAGTCAGCACTAATTCTATCCCAACAATATGGGCATTGTGTTGAAGATAAAGTAGGAAGATGGCACTCATGTGTCGGGCGCTTTCATGAGGTCCAAGTCCATGTTGTGTTGGTTGCGGAGAAACACTAAAGATTGCTTCCTCTGTCCCCTCCTGTCAACCAGAGAACAAGAGAGTATAATTATCCTTTTCATCTATTGACTGTTGTGTCTCTATCACCTAGTCCTCCTCTATTTGTTCCTCAGCTCTTGCACCTTCACTAACAGTTTGTCTGGTACCACGAGCCCCCCCTTGATTGCTCTAAGCCACACTCCCATAGCACAAGCCTGTGTGACTATAGTCCACAAATGTGAGATATTGTTATTCTTTCTGCATCCTCCTCTGCTTCCAACTATAAGTTCATCACCTTCTGACACAGACTATTCAAAGTGTGCTCCAGCATGTAGATGACAGGAATAGTTATGCTGATGATGGCATCATCAAAGCTATCCATCTTAGTAGCCATTTCAAAGCTGTGCAGAAAGGTGCAGAGGTCCTTCTCCTGTGCCTCTTCCGCAAACGTGATTTGCACTACGCCTGGACTGCGTTGACCCAGGCTCTTCAAAAGGACATACTGCAGCAGTGCTCATCGCTGCTGCCACAGCTGCTGCAACAGGTACAGAGTAGAATTCCACCATGTCAGAACATCGATAATCATATGATTAACCTCTAGGCTGAAAGACCTCTGTAGTAAAGTTGAGCGACTTTTGCTTTTTTAGGATCGAGTCGGGTTTCGCGAAACCCGACTTTGTCAAAAGTCGAGTCGAGTGAAATCGGCCGATTATCGCGAAAAGTCGGGGATCGACCGAAACACGAAACCCAATGTAAGTCAATGGGGAATCAATGTCGGCAGTGAGTGGAGGACAGGAAAACACCTACAGTGCCCATTTTAATGCCAAAAACATCAATTCTTGTTACTGAAGCTTGTCAATCTTAATTTACCTTATAACAATAGTTAGGGATTGGAAATTGGGGGTGATTTGGCTAAGTTTTTCGTGGGCCCACCCAGGAAGCGCGGAATACATCACGGCGGTGGAGCAGGGAGAGGTCAGTATTTCAACTTTGCAAGTGCAGTGGTCCTGATCAAGCAGGGGGGGGGCACTCGTTCGCTTTGGCACTGGCACAGGGCCCCTCAAAGTACAGCGGTGTGTTTGCACAGTGGGGTTGCCTCCCACCGGCAGCGACACTTTTGCGTACTCTGAGGGGCCCTGTGCCAGTGACGTCGCCAATGAGTATGCCCCCCCACCTGATGAAAGAACCTGCACTTTCATCTGCACCTTCCTCTTTGTCACCATGTAAGGTGGTATAGTATGCGGGAAGGGGAACCTGACTTTCAGCAGGGTCAGATTCTGGCTGTGTAGAATGCAAGGGGAATGTAGTAGTCTGGGTCAATGTACCACAAGACTCATCTAGCACTGGCTGGGCAATGGGCAGGATGGAGGAGGAAACACAGATATAGGTCCAAATAATAAAGTGGGCTAAATGCAGTTCAAAATTGGTAACAGGACTAACCAGGCGGCATTGCTTTGTGCAGTGGAGTAGAAAACCCTGGAGTGGCAGACACCGTTAGTAGGGCCCAACTGTTATGACCCCAATGGCGAGGGTCTCAGAGGAACGTGGAAGTCTGCAGAATACAAAAATCCAGCTCATAGGGCAGTGGTAACTGGGCTGACCATATATCTACTCCTAACGCCAACACTAGAAGTAGCCGGGGATCATTCCTACGTTGATTCTAGATGACACGCGCCAGCCGGAGAATCTAGCTACCCCTAGTAGAGGAAAACAAAGACCTTTCTTGCCTCCAGAGAAGGGGACCCCAAAGCTGGATAGAAGCCCCCCACAAATAATGACGGTGAGGTAAGAGGAAATGACAAACACAGAAATGAACCAGGTTTAGCACAGAGAGGCCCGCTTACTGATAGCAGAATAAAGAAAGGTAACTTATATGGTCAACAAAAACCCTATCAAAATCCACACTGGAAATTCAAGAACCCCCGAACCGTCTAACGGTCCGGGGGGAGAACACCAGCCCCCTAGAGCTTCCAGCAAAGGTCAGGATATAGATTTGGAACAAGCTGGACAAAAATACAAAACCAAAACAAATAGCAAAAAGCAAAAGGCAGACTTAGCTGATATAACTGGAACCAGGATCAGTAGACAAGAGCACAGCAGACTAGCTCTGATAACTACGTTGCCAGGCATTGAACTGAAGGTCCAGGGAGCTTATATAGCAACACCCCTAACTAACGACCCAGGTGCGGATAAAAGGAATGACAGAAAAACCAGAGTCAAAAAAACTAGTAACCACTAGAGGGAGCAAAAAGCAAATTCACAACAGTACCCCCCCCTTAGTGAGGGGTCACCGAACCCTCACCACGACCACCAGGGCGATCAGGATGAGCGGCATGAAAGGCACGAACTAAATCGGCCGCATGAACATCAGAGGCGACCACCCAGGAATTATCCTCCTGACCATAGCCCTTCCACTTGACCAGGTACTGAAGCCTCCGCCTGGAGAGGCGAGAATCCAAGATCTTCTCCACCACGTACTCCAACTCGCCCTCAACCAACACCGGAGCAGGAGGCTCAGCAGAAGGAACTACAGGCACAATGTACCGCCGCAACAAGGACCTATGAAATACATTGTGAATAGCAAACGACACAGGAAGATCCAGACGAAAAGATACAGGATTAAGGATTTCCAATATCTTGTAAGGCCCAATAAAACGAGGTTTAAATTTGGGAGAGGAGACCTTCATAGGAACAAAGCGGGAAGAAAGCCACACCAAATCCCCAACGCGTAGTCGGGGACCCACACCGCGGCGGCGGTTGGCAAAGCGCTGAGCCTTCTCCTGTGACAACTTCAAGTTGTCCACCACATGATTCCAGATCTGCTGCAACCTATCCACCACAGAATCCACCCCAGGACAGTCAGAAGGCTCCACATGACCCGAAGAAAAGCGAGGATGGAAACCAGAGTTGCAGAAAAAAGGCGAAACCAAGGTGGCGGAACTAGCCCGATTATTAAGGGCAAACTCAGCCAACGGCAAGAATGTCACCCAATCGTCCTGATCAGCAGAGACAAAACACCTCAAATAAGCCTCCAAAGTCTGATTGGTTCGCTCCGTCTGTCCATTAGTCTGAGGATGGAAAGCAGACGAAAACGACAAATCAATGCCCATCCTACTACAAAAGGATCGCCAGAACCTGGAAACGAACTGGGATCCTCTGTCTGACACAATATTCTCAGGGATGCCGTGCAAACGAACCACGTTCTGGAAAAACACAGGAACCAGATCGGAAGAGGAAGGCAGCTTAGGCAAAGGAACCAAATGGACCATCTTGGAGAAGCGATCACATATCACCCAGATAACGGACATGCCCTGAGATAGCGGAAGATCAGAAATGAAATCCATGGAGATATGTGTCCAAGGTCTCTTCGGGACAGGCAAGGGCAAGAGCAAACCGCTGGCACGAGAACAGCAAGGCTTAGCTCGAGCACAAGTCCCACAGGACTGCACAAATGACCGCACATCCCTTGACAAGGAAGGCCACCAAAAGGACCTGGCCACCAGATCTCTGGTGCCAAAAATTCCCGGGTGACCTGCCAACACCGAGGAATGAACCTCGGAAATGACTCTGCTGGTCCACTTATCCGGGACAAACAGTCTGTCAGGTGGACAAGACTCAGGCCTATCAGCCTGAAATCTCTGCAACACACGTCGCAGATCCGGAGAAATAGCTGACAAGATAACTCCATCTTTAAGAATACCAACAGGATCAGCGACTCCAGGAGCATCAGGCACAAAGCTCCTAGAAAGAGCATCGGCCTTCACATTCTTTGAACCTGGTAAATACGAGACAACAAAATCAAAGCGGGAGAAAAACAATGACCAGCGGGCCTGTCTCGGATTAAGGCGTTTAGCAGACTCGAGATACATCAGATTTTTGTGATCAGTCAAGACCACCACACGATGCTTAGCACCCTCGAGCCAATGACGCCACTCCTCAAATGCCCATTTCATGGCCAACAACTCCCGATTGCCCACATCATAATTTCGCTCGGCAGGCGAAAATTTCCTAGAGAAAAAGGCACAAGGCTTCATAACAGAGCAACCAGGGCCTCTCTGCGACAAAACGGCCCCTGCCCCAATCTCCGAAGCATCCACCTCAACCTGAAAGGGAAGTGAGACGTCAGGCTGGCACAAAACAGGCGCCGAAGTAAACCGGCGTTTCAACTCCTGGAAAGCCTCCACGGCAGCAGGAGCCCAGTTAGCTACATCGGAGCCCTTCTTGGTCATATCCGTCAAAGGTTTCACAATGCTAGAAAAATTAGCGATAAAACGACGGTAGAAGTTAGCGAAGCCCAAGAACTTCTGAAGACTCTTAACTGACGAGGGCTGAGTCCAATCAAGAATAGCTCGGACCTTGACTGGGTCCATCTCCACAGCAGAAGGGGAAAAAATGAACCCCAAAAAGGGAACCTTCTGTACACCAAAGAGACACTTTGAGCCCTTGACAAACAAAGAATTTTCACGCAAAATTTTAAAGACCAACCTGACCTGCTCCACATGCGAATCCCAATTATCAGAAAAAACCAAAATATCATCCAGATAAACAATCAAAAATTTATCCAGATACTTCCGGAAAATGTCATGCATAAAGGACTGAAAAACTGAAGGCGCATTGGAGAGCCCAAAAGGCATCACCAAGTACTCAAAATGACCTTCGGGCGTATTGAATGCGGTTTTCCATTCATCACCTTGCTTAATGCGCACAAGGTTGTACGCACCACGAAGGTCTATCTTGGTGAACCACTTGGCACCCTTAATCCGGGCAAACAAGTCAGACAACAGCGGTAAAGGATACTGAAATTTGACAGTGATCTTATTTAAAAGCCGATAATCAATACAAGGTCTCAAAGATCCGTCCTTTTTTGCCACAAAAAAGAATCCCGCACCAAGAGGGGAAGAAGACGGACGAATATGTCCTTTTTCCAGAGACTCCTTGATATATGAACGCATAGCGGTATGTTCAGGTACCGACAGATTAAACAGTCTTCCCTTAGGAAATTTACTGCCTGGGATCACATCTATAGCACAGTCACAGTCCCTATGAGGAGGCAGTGCACTGGACTCAGACTCACTGAAGACATCCTGATAATCAGACAAATACTCCGGAACTTCCGAAGGCGTAGAAGAAGCAATAGACACAGGCAGGGAATCCTCATGAATACCACGACAGCCCCAACTTGAGACTGACATAGCCTTCCAGTCCAGGACTGGATTATGGGTCTGTAACCATGGCAGCCCTAAAACGACCAAATCATGCATTTTATGTAAAACCAGGAAACGTATCACCTCGCGGTGTTCAGGAGTCATGCACATGGTAACCTGAGTCCAATACTGCGGTTTATTTGCTGCCAATGGTGTAGCATCAATACCCCTAAGAGGAATAGGATTTTCTAATGGTTCAAGAGTAAATCCACAGCGCTTAGCAAATGAGAGATCCATGAGACTCAGGGCAGCACCTGAATCTACAAACGCCATGACAGGATAAGATGACAGTGAGCAAATCAAAGTTACAGACAGAATAAATTTAGGTTGCAAATTACCAACGGTGACAGGACTAACAACCTTAGCTATACGTTTAGAGCATGCTGAGATAACATGTGTAGAATCACCACAGTAGTAGCACAAGCCATTCCGGCGTCTATGAATTTTCCGCTCATTTCTAGTCAGGATTCTATCACATTGCATTAAATCAGGTGTCTGTTCAGACAACACCATGAGGGAATTTGCGGTTTTTCTATCACATTGCACCGAATTAGGTGTCTGTTCAGACAACACCATGAGGGAATTTGCGGTTTTGCGCTCCCGCAACCGCCGGTCAATTTGAATAGCCAGTGCCATAGTATCATTCAGACCTGTGGGAATGGGAAAACCCACCATAACATTCTTAATGGCTTCAGAAAGGCCATTTCTAAAATTAGCGGCCAGTGCACACTCGTTCCAATGTGTCAGCACGGACCATTTCCGAAATTTTTGGCAATACACTTCAGCCTCGTCCTGCCCCTGAGACATAGACAGCAAGGCCTTTTCTGCCTGAATCTCAAGATTGGGTTCCTCATAAAGTAAACCGAGCGCCAGAAAAAATGCATCAAGATCAGCCAATGCCGGATCTCCTGGCGCCAGCGAAAAAGCCCAATCCTGAGGGTCGCCCCGTAAGAACGAAATAACTATTTTTACTTGCTGAGCAGAATCTCCTGATGAACAGGGTCTCAGGGACAAAAACAATTTACAATTATTCACGAAATTCCTAAACTTAAACCTGTCTCCGGAAAACAGTTCAGGAATCGGTATTTTAGGTTCTGACCTAGGATTTCTGATAACATAGTCTTGTATGCCCTGCACACGAGTAGCCAGCTGGTCCACACTTGTAATCAAGGTCTGGACATTCATGTCTGCAGCAAGCATAGCCACTCTGAGGTAAAGGGGAAGGAGAAAAAAAAAACTCAGAATCTTCTTTCTTATAATCCCTCTTCTGCAATGCATTAAACATTCAATACTGGCCTGGCAAACTGTTATGACCCCAATGGCGAGGGTCTCAGAGGAACGTGGAAGTCTGCAGAATACAAAAATCCAGCTCATAGGGCAGTGGTAACTGGGCTGACCATATATCTACTCCTAACGCCAACACTAGAAGTAGCCGGGGATCATTCCTACGTTGATTCTAGATGACACGCGCCAGCCGGAGAATCTAGCTACCCCTAGTAGAGGAAAACAAAGACCTTTCTTGCCTCCAGAGAAGGGGACCCCAAAGCTGGATAGAAGCCCCCCACAAATAATGACGGTGAGGTAAGAGGAAATGACAAACACAGAAATGAACCAGGTTTAGCACAGAGAGGCCCGCTTACTGATAGCAGAATAAAGAAAGGTAACTTATATGGTCAACAAAAACCCTATCAAAATCCACACTGGAAATTCAAGAACCCCCGAACCGTCTAACGGTCCGGGGGGAGAACACCAGCCCCCTAGAGCTTCCAGCAAAGGTCAGGATATAGATTTGGAACAAGCTGGACAAAAATACAAAACCAAAACAAATAGCAAAAAGCAAAAGGCAGACTTAGCTGATATAACTGGAACCAGGATCAGTAGACAAGAGCACAGCAGACTAGCTCTGATAACTACGTTGCCAGGCATTGAACTGAAGGTCCAGGGAGCTTATATAGCAACACCCCTAACTAACGACCCAGGTGCGGATAAAAGGAATGACAGAAAAACCAGAGTCAAAAAAACTAGTAACCACTAGAGGGAGCAAAAAGCAAATTCACAACACCCAACCACACTAGTAGGCCAAATGCAGTTTAATATTAAAAATGTAGGCCGAAAGCCTGAAGATTGAAGCTCAGGAAAATAACACAGGACAGCACCAAGGTGCGGCAGACACCGTTACTAGGCCCACCCAAACTAGTAGCCCAAATGCAGTTTAAAATTCTACATACAGGCCGAAAGCCTGAGGATTGAAGCTCAGCTTTTTTCCGTGGAGGACAACAACAAGGAGCAGCAGACACCGTTAGTAGGCCCACCCAAACTAGTAGCCCAAATGCAGTTTAAAATTCTACATACAGACCGAAAGCCTGAAGATTGAAGCTCAGCTTTTTTCCGTGGAGGACAACACCAAGGAGCGGCAGACACCGTTAGTAGGCCCACCCAAACTAGTAGCCCAAATGCAGTTTAAAATTCTACATACAGGCCGAAAGCCTGAAGATTGAAGCTCAGGAAAATAACACAGGACAACACCAAGGTGTGGCAGACACCGTTAATAGGCCCAACCAAAGTAGTAGGCCAAATGCAGTTTAATATTTAAAATGTAGTCCGAAAGCCTGAAGATTGAAGCTCAGCTTTTTCAGTATAGGACAGCGGTATTGAGTGGCATAGACAGACAAAGGTAGTATGCGTTAAATAAAAAAGTTGGCTCTATGCAGTTTTAAATTGGTTACAGGGGTACACAGGCAGCATTGGTTGGGTCAGCGGAGGACGATTGGAAGGAGGGACCGCAGACAAACTTACTAGGCCTAAAATAAAAAGTAGGCTCTATGCAGGTTTAAATAGGTTACAGGGGTACACAGGCAGCATTGGTGTGGTCAGCGGAGGACAATTGGAAGGAGGGACCGCAGACAGACTTACTAGGCCTAATATAAAAAAGTAGGCTCAATGCAGGTTTAAATAGGTTACAGGGGTACACAGGCAGCATTGGTGTGGTCAGCGAAGGACGATTGCACAGAGGGGCAGGCACAGTTACTAGGGCCAAAAAAGTAATAGGCAAAATGCAGTTAAAAATAGGTTACAGGAGTACGCAGGCGGCCTAGCTTTGTTCAGTGGAGGACAACTGTAAGGAGTGTCTGACACAGTTAGTAGGCCAAAATAATAAAGTGAGGTTAATGTCTGTCAAAAAAAAATATTCACAAATAAACAGGTGGCATACCTAGGTACAGGGGTGGGCTCCTCTGCTGACTTGCAGACAGTGGTAGTTGGCGCAAAGTATTAACTGGTGTAAATGTAGGACAGGGCCCCTGAATATTTTTACTAGCATCAATCATGTCAACAAATTGGTATTGGCAGTGCCATTGAAGGATTTAACAGCACAGACTAAACAGTGGTGGAGCAGTGAGAGGTAATTTTGCAAGTGGTAGAGCACGGTTTGAGCTGGGGGGAACACTCTCTCGTGGGCGGCGGTACTGGCCCAGGGCCCCTCATGTTACAATGGTGTGTCTGACATTGGGTGTGCACCACCACTGCCAGAGACACTTCATTGTACTATGAGGGACCCTGTGCCAGTGCCATCGCCCAAAAGTGGGCACACCCACCTGTTCAGCCAAACGGCACTCGCACGGGTGCTTGCGCCAAGTGGTGACCACGGCCCCGTGGGGGGAGTCAGCCCATTTAGGGAGGTGTATAAAAGGCCTATGGTGGACATACAGCAGCTGCAAATGGAGAAACTGGAGCAGTCAGTAAGACGAGTCCAAAAGAAAGACCTTTTTACAGGAAAGCTAGGTGTCAGCAGGGAAAGGTGGGGCAAAATAATTAGAAATCCATGATTGGTTCATTTTAATGAAGGTTAGATCATCAACATTTTGGGTAGCCAGACAAGTCCTTTTTTCGGTCAGTATTGAACCAACAGCACTGAAGACTCTTTCTGATAGCACACTAGTAGCAGGGCAAGCGAGCTCCTGTAATGCATATTCTGCCAATTCAGGCCAGGTGTCTATTTTGGATGCCCAGTATTCAAATGGGAATGACGTGTGAGGGAGAACATCGATAAGGGAGGAAAAATAGTTAGTAACCATACTGGACAAATGTCTCCTGTCACTTTGAATTGATGCTGCAGTACCTGTCGTGTCTGTGGTAATTGCGAAATCACTCCACAGCCTGGTCATAAAACCCCTCTGTCCAACTCCACTTCTGATTTGTGCCCCTCTAACACCTCTGCCATGTTGCCCCCTGCAGCTCGTGTGAGAACCATCACTGCCGCTGTGTGCTGGGAATGCCTGAACCAAGCGGTCTACAAGAGTTGCTTGTTTGGTAGCCAATATTTGCTCAAGGTTCTCATGTGGCATGATATTTTGCAATTTCCCTTTATAGCGTGGATCCAGGAGGCAGGCCAACCAGTAATCATCATCGGTCATCATTTTGATAATGCGGGGGTCCCTTTTTAGGATACGCAAGGCATAATCCGCCATGTGGGCCAATGTTCCAGGTGTCAATTCACTGCTTGTGCTGGGTTGAGGAGCACTTTCTTGCAAATCAACATCACTTGTCTCCCTCAAAAACCCTGTCCCTGACCTTGCAACGCCACCAGTTTTGAATTCCCCCTGAGAAGCTTCCTCCTCCCATAAATATTCATCCCCATCATCCTCCTCGACCTCCTCCTCTTCGTCCGACACCTCATCCAGGAGACTTCCCTGAGCAGACAATGGCTGACTGTCATGAAGGCTTCCCTCGTCCTTGGCTGCAGACACCTGCTCCTTTATGTGCGTCAAACTTTGCATCAGCAGACACATTAGGGGGATGCTCATGCTTATGATGGTGTTGTCTGCACTAACCAGGCGTGTGCATTCCTCAAAACACTGAAGGACTTGACACAGGTCTTGTAGCTTCGACCACTGCCACCTGACAACTCCATGTCTGCCATCCAAGTGCCTGCCCGTGTATGTGTATCCTCCCACAAATACATAACAGCACGCCTCTGTTCGCACAGCCTCTGAAGCATGTGCAGTGTGGAGTTCCACCTTGTTGCAACATCGATTATTAGGCAGTGCTGGGGAAGCTTCAAAGATCGCTGATGGTTCTGCATACGGCTGGAGTGTACAGGCGAACGGTCGATGTGCGAGCAAAGTCTTCGCACCTTCAGGAGAAGGGCGGGTAACCCCGGATAACTTTTCAGGAAGCACTGCACCACCAGGTTCAAGGTGTGAGCCAGGCAAGGAATGTGTTTCAGTTGTGAAAGGGCTATGGCGGCCATTAAATTCCTTCCGTTATCACTGACTACCTTACCTGCATCATGATGTACAGTGCCAAGCCATGACTGAGTTTCTTGCTGCAAGAACTCGGACAGAACTTCCGCGGTGTGTCTGTTGTCACCCAAACACTTCATTTCCAACACAGCCTGCTGACGCTTACCACTAGCTGTTCCATAATGGGACACCTCGTGTGCAACACTGGCAGCTGCGGATGGAGTGGTCGTGCGACTGCGGTCTGTGGACGAGCTCTCGCTTCTGCTGGAGGAGGAGGAGGAGGGGTGACGAACATCTACAGCCAACTGTTTCCTAGACCGTGGGCTAGGCAGAACTGTCCCAATATGGATGTCTCCTGTGGACCCTGCATCCAGCCCATTAACCCAGTCTGTCGTGATGGACACATAACATCCCTGGCCATGCCTACTGGTCCATGCATCTGTTGTGAGGTGCACCTTTCTACTGACAGATTGCCTGAGTGCATGGACAATGCGGTCTTTGACATACTGGTGGAGGGCTGGGATGGCTTTTCTCGCAAAGAAGTGCCAACTGGGTAGGTCATAGCATGGCACTGTGTAGGCCATCAGGGCTTTGAAAGCTTCGCTTTCAACCAACCAGTAGGGCTAACGAGATTAGTCTAGCAATGTGGGTGTTCAAACCCTGTGTAGGCGGATGAGAGGATGAGTACTTCCTTTTCCTAACGAGAGTCTCTTGTAGGGTGAGCTGGACTGGAGAGCTGCATATGGTGGAACTAGCGGGGGTGGTGGTGGACATGGCAGACTGAGAGAGGGTTGGTGATGTTATTCTTGCTGTTGGACTACATACAGTGTTTCCTACCAAGAACCTGTTGATTCCCTGACTGCTTTGGCCTTGCGATGATACCTCCACATTTGCTGCTGTTGGTGTCCTAACCGGTGGGCTTACAATGAGGGAAGCACTGTAGCATTGCTGACTACCTTCATTCTGAGCGGGTGCCACAACGTTATGGGACGTTTGGTAGCTAGTCCAGGCTTGCAAGTGCATGGTGGTTAAATGTCTACACATGCAAGTTGTATTTAAACTTTTGACATTCTGACCTCGGCTAAAGGTCCTTGAGAATTTCTTACAGATCACTTTGCACTGATCATTCGGATCTTGGTTAAAAAATTGCCAGACTGCACTCTTCCTACTATTGAATACCTTTTCAGGCATTGCACACTGTGCTACTTTAACCAGATGGCCACGCTGTCCTACAACTCTTTTTGGTTTTGACACACGTTTTTGGCCAGATACGGGCCTGCCAAAGGAAAGCTGTTGCGATGTTGATGCCTGCTGCGGCTCATACTCCTCCGCTTCAGAGCTACTGCCAGCGGCACCCTGTTCCCCAATGGCTGCCAATCGGGGTCAACAACTGGGTCATCTATCACCTCCTTTTCTATGTCCTGTGCACCTTCCTCTGTATCACTGTGTAAGCCGGTGCTATAGCGTTCGGGACGGGGCACCATTGTCTCATCAAGGTCAGATCTGGCTCGGTACACTGCGAGGGCAATGTTGTGATCAGAGTCAATGGAACAGCAGAATGATCTAGCTGTGGCTGTGCATCTGTGCACTCCATGTCCAATTCATCTTGTAATGGGCATGGCCTGTTAACAATTTCCCTTTCTAACCCAGGCACGGTATGTGTAAAGAGCTCCATTGAGTAACCTGTTGTGTCGCCTGACGCATCCTTCACTGTTGTTCTGGGTGAAGGACACAGGGAAGCGACTTGTTCCTTACCGGGAGCATCCACTGATGACACGCTGCTTTTAAATTTTGCACTTTCAGAAGAGGAGGCGAAAGAGCTGGAGGCAGAGTCAGCAAGGAAAGCCAAAACTTTTTCCTGTTGCTCCGGCTTTAAAAGCAGTTTTCCTACTCCCAGAAAATGGAGCGTTCGAGGCCTTGTGTAACCAGGCGATGACGCTGGCTCAACAACTCGAGACTTAGGTGCGATATTGCTTTTCCCATGACCACCTGATGCTCCACGACCACCACCACCACTACCATCACTACCAGCTGGCATTGACCGCCCACGGCCACGACCTCTTCCACCAGACTTCCTCATTCTTGGAAAAATGTAACCTAACTAACAACCGTTATATGGTACTGTAAAACCAGGTAGAAGGTGTACGTAAACTTGTTGTGAATTTAAATCTCCCTTTATAGGTGTGGGAGACTGCTGGGAAAATCAGGCCCACTGTATTACACTACTGAGTTTGAGTGTCAGAAAGTGGCTGGCAGATATGCCACAAACAGGAATGACGCAGATGCACTCAGTGGCAATAGAAATCTCCTTCTTTATGTGTGGGAGAATGCAGAAAAAAATCAGGCCCACTGTATTACACTCCTGAGTTTGAGTGTCAGAAAGAGGCTGGCAGATATGCCACAAACAGGGCTGATGCAGATGCACTCAGTGGCAATATGAATCTCCCTTTTTTATATGTGGGAGATAGCAGAAATAAATCAGGCCCAATGTATTACACTACACAGTTTGAGTGGCAGAAAGTGGCTGGCAGATATGCCACAAACAGGACTGACGCAGATGCACAGATTTGACAATATTAATCTCCCTTTTTTATATGGGAGACTAGTGAATAAATCAGGCCCACTGTATTACAGTATAGTTTCTGTGGCAGAAAATGACTGACAGATACCACAGACAGGACTGGCGCAGATGCACTGATTGGCAATATAAATCTCCCTTTTTAGGTGTGGGACAGTGTAGAAAAATACAGGCCCGCTGTTTTACACTACACAGTTTCAGGGGCAGAAAGTGGCTGGAAGATATATATATATATATATATATATATATATATATATATATATATATATATATATATATATATATATATATATAAAAAAAGGGACTGTACTATAATTACTATCTCCCTACAATAATCTCAGAAAAGTATGGCAGGCAGCAATAAAAAGGACTGCTGCACACAAAAGTGTGGACAAACAAACAAGATAGCTGTGCAGAAAGGAAGGAGCAAGAGGATTTGTGCTTTTAAAAAAGCAGTTGGTTTGCACAGCGGCGTACACACAGCAATACAGCTATCAGGGAGCCTTCTAGGGCAGCTCAATATGCTACAGAGCTGATGAAGAAAAATCTAGCCTCCACTGTCCCTGCAAAGAAAAGGTGGTGTTGGACAGTGGAAATCGCTACAGCACAAGCGGTTTGGGGGTTAATGTACCCTGCCTAACGCTATCCCTGCTGCTGACGAAGCTGCAGCAACCTTTCCCTATGCTGATATCGGCAGAAGTAAGATGGCGGTCGGCGTGCAAGCCCCTTTATAGCCCCTGTTACACCGCAGAGAGCAAGCCAATCATGGTCATGCCCTTCTCTAAGATGGTGGGGACCGAGACCTATGTAATCACGCTGCCCACACTCTGCGTTCACCTTCATTGGCTAAGAAAAGGCGCTGAAAGCATCATACGAAACGCGACTTTGGCGCGAAGATCGCCGACCACGTGGCCGACCCCACACTGGGATCGGGTCGGGTTTCACGAAACCCGACTTTGCGAAAAGTTGGCTACTTATGAAAATGACCTATCCATTTCGCTCAACCCTATTCTGTAGTGATGCAAGTCGATGACCTGTGGGATGCGATCGTTGGAAGTGAGCACACAGCTCTGTACTTACAGACTGTACTTTCTGCAGCAGTGCATCCACGCCAGAAATAGAAATGTAGAAATTGCTGTAACACCAGGCTGAGGATGTGAGCCATGCAACACACGCGTGTGAGGCTGTCCCAATGTTTGGCCACCTCCATGTTTGCATCGTTATCGCACATGGTCTTCCCTGGCTCCAGGTCAATAGAGGCAGCCATTGCTCTAACTCTGCCTGGATATCTATACACAACTCTGGAGCTGTGTGACTGCAATCTCCAAGACATATTAATTTAAACAATCCCTGATTCCGGTGATCCATGGCTGTGCAGTATGGAGGTGGGGGAGATTCCATCTGCACTGTTAAAATGTGTGTATGATTAAGAGAGAGGTTGAGGTCACAGGTAGAGGAACGAGGTGAGCTGGAGGAGGCAAAGTTGGTTGGGGAACTGTTGGATACAGAAGTTTGGCATGCAAATCTTGGGGTTCCAAGGTTTGTGGAACAGCAAAATGACTGCCTGCCCCCACAGCCACGATAGTCACCCAGTTCCCAGTCAGCAAGATGTAACGCTCTTGCTCTTGTTTGCTCAGCCAGGTGTCAGTGGTGAAATGCACCCTGGCAGACATATATTTTTTTCAGGGAACGAGTGATGTTCTCGGCGACATGCTGATGTACTGCAGGCACAACTTCCTTAAATAAGTAATGGCGAAAGGGCAACTGCTACTGGGGGACTGTGGTGACCATCAACGTTTGGAAACCATCAGCATCCATCAAGTGGAAAGGCAGCATTTCCATGGAAAACAGATTGGAGATAATGGAGTTCAAGCTCTTAGCGTTACCATGTGTATGAAGAAACATTCTTTTATGTGATCACAATTGCGGGTCCGGGGGCTGGCTGCTGTGCTGAGAGAGGGTGGTGTACTTAGAACCGTCAACTGCTAGACTGTGAGTGAGGTGCAGGTGGAGATGTTATGATGGATTTAGAAAGATGTGTCGTGCTCGGTAACACAAAAGCAGCAGTCATGTCTACTTTCTTAACAGCTGACCGGGCTTCACTCACCCCGATTGTGGTGGGTAAACAACTGTAGTTTCTGTGGCCGGTGACCTGTTTGAGACTTGAAATGGTGACGGACTAGAAAAAGGGAGCAGATGGGGTTGATGGGGCAGCCAGTAATTGGCAAGGCCCGCTAGTCCTCCTTTTAGAGCAGTGAGATTAGAATGTTGATCGTGCATTCATTAATGTAGTTGTCAAATTATAGTAATTTTTGCCTTTACTGCGTTTTTTTGCCAATTTGACAAATAACGTGTTTTGGGTCATCCTTTGCCGTCTCAAAAAATGTCCAGGCTAGGCAACCCTTGCCATCCCTGTGAACTACTCACTCACAATCGGTGCTGGCCATAGTCAGAGTTGGGGCTGAGGATACAGTGCTTGTCATGGTTGTATCACTTCGTGTCTGTGTGGGAAGCCACAACATAACCTCCTCAACTTCCTCCTCCACCTCCCCTGCTGAGCTACTCAGCGCATATCTCTGGGTTCACACTAAGTGGGATCTGCAAACTAATCATCATCCTCTCTGTTCTGACACTACTCACCCTGAGAGTCACCCTTCTCTTCTTCTTCCCACTCATGTTTGTAACAACTCTGCTGGCATTACTGCATGGCCACCCATCCCTCACTCACCAACTTTCTCACTGCTCCAGGTAATGTTGTGATTTCTATCTGCTGCCGGCTCAGTGTTTTGTGACTTTTGCTTTCTGCCTGCTCCCTGCAGGCTTCCTGGCTGTGTGCATAGGGGGGCGGCACCAGAATTCTCTGGTTCTTATGGAATCAGGGTGCACCGGCCTAATGTGTCCCTGACCAATTACAAAAAGGCCTCTAGTATTTAGGGCAGCTCAACTCTGTGGAACTTGCCTGTGCAATGTGTTATCTCAGTTAGTGTCTTGCTACTGAGCTGCCAGGTCTTGCTCTGTGTTCCTCCTTCTCTGAAGGCTCTACTCCTAGCTTTGCTTGGTACTTCTCTGTCTGCCCTCCAGGAGGCTGTATCTCCTGGTCTCTGTGTCTTTTTCTAGCCTTGCATTGCACCTGTGTATTCTCTGGTACCTGTGTCCTTGGCCTTGTACCTTGCCTTGCACCGTTACCTTGTCTGAACTGTGTCTCACCTCTGTCTGGTAGTCTGCTTGTCTGTGGTTTCTTTCCCTGCTGTGTCTTTCCCTGTCTTATCTCTGTACCACTTTCTGCCTCTGCTCCGCACTCCTGTGGTTCTGCTCTGTTCCTCTCTGCTCTGCTCCTGTTGCTGCAGAAATCTCTTGCTGTGGCTCCTCTCTGCATATCTTGCAGTTCCGCACTGCTTTGCTCCTGCTGTTGCAGAACCTCTTGCTGCAGTTCCTCTCCGCATACCATGAGGTTCCACTCTGCTCCACTCCTTCTGCTGCAGACCCTCTTGCTGCGGCTCCTCTCCGCATACCTTGCTGTTCCGCTCTGCTTAACTCCTGTTGCTGCAGAACCTCTTGCTGCAGCTCCTTTACGCAAACCTTGCGGTTCCGCTTTGCTTAGCTCCTGTTGCTGCAGAACCTCTTGCTGCTCTATAGCCCTTCTCTGCAGCCTTGCGGTTCTCTTCCTGTGTGAACAGGTCCCAACCTGTTTCTACAAACTTCATTCCTTCCTGCTTGCATCCATACCTGCACCTCCTGTCTGTATAGGTCCAAACCTGTTCCATCATACTCCACTCCTTCCCTTCAGTACCTGTACCTGCACCTCCTGTGTGAACAGGTCCAAACCTGTTCAGTCATACTTCACTCCCTCCTGTCTGTTCCAGTACTAGCATCCACTGTGTGTACAGGACTCTACCTGTTCCTTCATACACCACACCCACCTGCCAGTGTCTCAGCCATGCCTGCCAGCCTTGTGTCTCTGCCATGCCTGCCTGCCAGTGTCTCAGCCATGCCTGCCTACTCGTGTCTCTGCCATGACCACCTGCCAGAGTGCTAGCCATTCTCACCAGCCTCTCTGCTATGCGTTCCTGTCCTAGTGTGCCATCTGCCCAAGTGGGATCAGCAGCCACAGCCATACACCATCCTGGAGTGGCATATGGCAGCTGCCTGCCACACAAGCCTGACCTCACCATCAGAGGCTCCAGTGAAAACCAAAGGCAGCTGTCCTAGTCACGCCCCTTCCATGGCAGTCTGGTTTGTGGCACAGTGGGGCCACGACCCCTGGGCTCACGCCCTTCAGTCAGGTTGTGAGCATGACAGGTTTCACAGGCCATAGTCTCCGCTGTATCCCATGTCCTTCTGCTTGCAGAGCATGATGAACTTTTTCTCTACCCGCATGAGTAACCGGAAGAATTTGTTCCATCCAGGGTAGTTCAAATTGAGGATACTCAAGACCCCATCATAGTCTCTAATGCTATCTGTAACCAACTCTTGGCTTATGAAAGGCTCAACTCAGCAGACTTGCCTACATTCTATTGGAATACTAAAGAGGGCCAATGGTTCCTGGAGCAGTGCTTGTGCTACATCCAGGGGAATGCAGCCTGTTTCCCCTCTTACTGGGTCAAGGTGGGATACATCATGTCCTACCTGGCCGAAGATGCTCTGATATGGATCACTCCCCTCTGGGAAGCAGGGGATCCTATCATCACGGACTTTGAGGCCTTCCTGGTGGCCTTCCGTAAAGCCTTTGATGAACCTGGTCCAGCAATGCCTACCAAGTCTTCCCTTTCCAGATCCAAGAGGCGCTCAAGATGGGCAAAACCAGTAAGGAAACCGCCACGTCAGACCACGACCGTCCGAAACCCTCCTGTTCCTCTACCTGTTAAAGCAGCTACTCGCGTAGAACCCAAGAAGACTGATAAAAGTGGGCTAGCAAAGCGGCAGCCTAATACCAGTCACAAGAAGGGCATACTGTATTGCTGCGGTTGTGAACAATACCTGACCAGCCTCTGTCCAAAGAATCTAAAGCTCCAAAACCTTGGGCCATTAGGAGAGACTGCCCTTGGTGAGAATAACTCCCTTCTGCTAAAGTCTATGTCTGTTCCAGTGCCTTGTAGGAGCTACAGCCCTGAAGATGTATTCAAGCTGCAAGCCAAACGGAGTCTATGTGTGGTTCCTGTTCCACAGCTCCAAAGTCCAGTGATAGTGTTTGGTGATGGCCGAGCCCTACTTATGAACAGACCAGTGGTGAAGGGGCAACTACAGCTCCTAATTGGAGCATTGTACATGGAGAAGTTTATTTTCCATTCGCTGACCAGTTTGCCCATCGGTTGGTCTGAGCCGGGTACTCTGCTGCCCAGCCCAGTCTGAAGACCCAGCATGGGGATGCATTTTGAACTACCTAGTTACCAGAGGTCTCTACTTCCTTTAATGCAAGGTCTGTCTACACTGTTGTCACCTTCTCCACCTGATCTGCTGGTTATTAAGTCATGGTGTGCTGATGCCACTGAAGACAAAGCAGTGGCACCCTCTCCACACACCTCATGTGACTAGTTCCGAGGAACATCCCTGTCACTTGAAAATTTTTCTTTAGACAATGAACAGAAAATTAATCTTGTGAGGATGCCTTCTGATTCCATCTGGCAGGTGGATGAAGAGGTTGAAGCAGAAGCTTTTGTATCTCTGCTTTTCACCAATCCGGAGGAAGACGTGGTCCAGTTTTTTCAGAGTAACAGGCTGAAGGGGCTTCCTAAATGTATGCCTTCTGCTTCCAGGTGGCTGGTTGGTGAAAATACCAAGACAGAGGCTTACTCACCCTCTAATCTAGAAGAGGTGGTCCAGTTTTTTCAGGGTAACAGGCTCAAGATGCTTCCTGTATGTATGCCTCCAGCTTCCATGTGGCCGTTGGGTAAAGATACTCCACTCCTTCCCGTCAGTACCCGTACCTGCACCTCCTGTGAGAACAGGTCCAAATCTGTTCCGTCATACCTCACTCCCTCCTGTCTGTTCCAGTACTAGCATCTGCTGTGTGAACAGATCTCATCCTGTGAACAGAAAATTAATCTTGTGAGGATGCCTTCTGATTCCATCTGGCAGGTGGATGAAGAGGTTGAAGCAGAAGCTTTTGTATCTCTGCTTTTCACCAATCCGGAGGAAGACGTGGTCCAGTTTTTTCAGAGTAACAGGCTGAAGGGGCTTCCTAAATGTATGCCTTCTGCTTCCAGGTGGCTGGTTGGTGAAAATACCAAGACAGAGGCTTACTCACCCTCTAATCTAGAAGAGGTGGTCCAGTTTTTCAGGGTAACAGGCTCAAGATGCTTCCTGTATGTATGCCTTCAGCTTCCATGTGGCCGTTGGGTAAAGATACTCCACTCCTTCCCGTCAGTACCCATACCTGCACCTCCTGTGAGAACAGGTCCAATCTGTTTTGTCATACCTCACTCCCTCCTGTCTGTTCCAGTACTAGCATCTGCTGTGTGAACAGATCTCATCCTGTTCCTTCATACACCACACCCGCCTGCCAGTCTCTCAGCCGTGCCTGCCAGCCTTGTGTGTCAGCTGTGTCCACCTGCCAGTGTCTCAGCCATGCCTGACTGCTCGTGTCTCTGTCGTGACCACCTGCCAGAGTACTAGCCGTTCTCACCAGCCTCTCTACTACTCATACCTTTCCTAGTGTGCAGTCTCCCCAAGTGGGATCAGCAGCCACAGCCAGACACCACCCTGGAGTGGCACCTGGCAGCTGTCTGCTGCACAAGCCTGACCTCACTATCAGAGGCTCCAGTGAAAACCAAGGTAGCTGTCCTAGTCATGCCCCTTCCAGGGTAGTCTGGTTTGTGGCACAGTGGGGCCACAACCCCAAGGCGTACGCCCTTCAGTCAGGGCGTGAGCATAACAATGGTATAAGTAGTCTTCCCCTCTTTACACCTGCTGTTTCACAACCTTAGGCCAACAGCTGTCAGTCACCTGTCACTAAATGAAAAATCACTATTTATTTTCTTAGGTAGTCTGCCTGAACAACACTGTTATACTTAATGATTTTTAAGTGGAAATCTGGCCTCCCGATTTGCCATTGAAACATAGTTTTAGCACACACAATTTGGATTTGCTAACTGACCCTCCTGGCTGCACCACTTTATTAGGCCTAACAATTTTTAAGTGAAAATCTGGCCTTTTGATTTGCCACCCGAGCACAGTTTTAGCACAAAAGACTTTGAGTAGCTAGTTAGGCCTTGCGATGACATCAGACAGGTTACAGGAGAAACTGGGCAGTAGTAGCAGACTCAGTGTTTCTGCTGGACGAAAGGCTGCATGGTCGCATCACACAACCATGCAGCCTGCCATCTAGATATAGCAGAGCTAGACCCATCATCGGACAAATGGATTATCATCTTTGCAGCGGACAGGTGAGAAGTATTGTTGTTTGCTATTTTAATTCTCTTGCAGGGGACAATGGCACTGAAATGGGCGATGTCTTAAGTATGGTTTGATTAAAATTTATTAAATGAGTCTGTGCTATGCTTTTAATTTAAGGACTTTATTCTGAGTGTTTGGGTGTTTTTATACAACATGACATTGGGGTTAGTAATGGGTGTCTTATAGACGCCTCTCCATTACTAACCTCTGGGCTTGATATCACCTGACAATATAAAGTGACATTAACTCCGTCAACTATTACCCCCCTTGCCATCGCATCAGGGCAAGTGGGAAGAGCGACACTAAGTGGCAGAATTAGCACATCTTGTAGATGCGCCTTTTCTGGGGCGGTTGAGAGCTGATGTTTTTAGCCTGGGAGGCCAATATTCATGGCCCCTTCCTAGGCTATTAATATCTGCCCACAGCTGTCTGCCTAGCCTTTGCTGGTTATTAATTATAGAGGGACCCTACGTCACTTTTTTTTGGGTCCCCCATTTTAATAGCTAGTAAAGGATAAGTATAAAGCTGTGAGCTGATATTAGTAGCCTGTGAAGCTCAATGGATATTACCCTGTTCCCAGGCTTTAAACATCTGCCCCCAGCCATCAGGTTTTCCTCTGCTGGTTAAGAAAATTACGATGGAGCCCATGCCATATTTTTCAGAAAATTAATCTTTTAATTATAAAATACATGTACCGCAAGCTACATACACACTGTACTAATGATATATGCCACTGACATCTGTCTAACTATCTATTCTATGAGTACATTCTGAATATAATCCATCTCTTCTATCCTATTGAGTCCTGCTGTGACTTTACTGTAGGCGGCTGCTGAATTGCTGTCTTTTTATCTGTCTATCTATTATCTACTTTACTACTAGTTTATCTACTTTAAAATATTTTAGTGGCAATGCAATTATTTTTCACCACTTTTACCGATTTTTTTTCCAATTTTTTTGAAAAATGCTCATGTTTCCAATCACAATTAAAAGGTGCCATGTTCGTGCTGAATTTATGTTTTTTGATCATTTTCCAAACATATTTGCTCATCTCTATTCACAGGTATATCATGAAAGAGAGGTGGCAGAAGACCACAATCTTTGATTTCCTACACTCCTGTTTTGATTAGAAGCACTTCACCATTTTATTAATAGGTGCAGGTTTCTGCTAGCAGGGCAGGAGATAAACTGTGCAGTTGAGAGCTTCTAGGGCTTTTCAGAGTTGATGGTCTCAGCTGTTCAGTATTGGCCACTCCCTCCCCCTATGTATACTCATCTCTTGCTATCATGGATGCCATTGTTAGTTTCTTGCTGCCTGGCTCTGGGGCTGGAGCAGTTGGTTGTTTGATGACGCATTTGGAGGGTTTATCTAAAGACTGTTGCCTCGTTATTTGGTTATGCGCATATCCTCGTACTCTCTTATTTGCTTTTTTTCCTTCCATCATTCCCCAGTTTTCCATTTTGTTGTTTGAGAGTGCATATTTGTGTAATTGGTATTTTCCTTCATTCATGTGGATATTCCCTTGTTAGTCTGGTTTGTGTAATTACATACACTGCTACTCCCCATTTCCTTGAGTGGGGAAGAAACAGATTAAGGGCACAACACCTTAGAATGGCCCCAAATGCTGCCAAAACACATCAAATGAGGGACAGACATCGGGAAAGTGGCCTCAATTTACCCACAGTACAAATTGCAGCATGGCACTGCAGCAATCAGGCAGGCATTAGGTATCTGGGTCTGGGACACCATTTACAGATTTCAATTGAAAGACAGTAAGATGAGGTGAGTGAGGGATCAGTGTAGGACCCCTTTGCTGAAAGCTCTGATACCACATGCAACACCTCTACCTGCTTTCTTGCTGAGCCACACTCAGGTGGCACAAATATCAGTTTTCAAGACTACCATTGACAGAAAAATTTAAGGATAGTAATACGGGTAATTTAGTCCAAGGAAGTGGAGGCCTGACGGTCTCGGAGATCTACTGCTACAGGCAACACGCATGAAGGAGACCCAACCAGGAGTGTTCACATTTCCAAAAATTACTGCAAACACCACAAAAGTGGTACCAATTTCACCACAGTAGAAATAGTACAATAGGGACCGACAGGTCTTTCACTACACCCAATCCAACAGATGGACACCCAACCAGGAGTGATCACATTTTCTAAAATTATTGGCAGACACCACAAAAGAAGCATCAATTTCACAATAGTAGAAAAGGGACAAATAGGTCTTCTACTACTCTCAATCCAAGAAAAAACATCTAGATAAAGTGCGATCGGTGCACCAGGAAGAGCAGGCTGTGTAAGTACATAATTACTAAAAAAAGTAATGCAAAAATTAGAGAATTAATTATTAAATTTGTATAGGTACTTATTTAAGGATAAAAAGATAAAAATATATCCAAAAAACTATAATCGAATAGTGACCAAACGTGCAGGGTATAGATCTAATTGAACTAAATGAGAGGGGTGGGAAAATCAGTGTACCCCCTGGCAAAAATGGAGACCAGGTGGATGTGGACGTTGGAAACTGTTTCTCCATATGGTTTGAATGAAAACTTAAGTTTTGCCCCTTTTTTGTAAATCACACATTATCTCTTTTTAAAAAAAGTTGTTGCATTTTTTGCTCTTTAAACCGTATTTACAAATGTTTATTGTGTAATTTCTTCTGTGTTTTTAAGCTATGTTTTAATTATTATAATTATTTTATTTATTTTTGGCCTTAGGACAAGTATGTTACTCACCTGATATGGTCTTGATGTGACGGCTCCAAGGTGGAATATTTGTACGGTTCTTTGAGCCAATACTGATACCTTCAACAATACTGATGCCAGTGATTCTTATGTGTTTGCCTCTTTGTGATAAACTGGGAAGATGACCTTTCCAACAGCAGAAAAAAAAGAGAGGCAGCAACACTTACCTGCCCAGATCTTGGAACAAATGCACTGCAGGGTGCAGGCAGCCCATAAAGCAAGATGTTAGCAACACAGGTGCACAATACCAGATCAACAGCCACTCACCACATACCCACTCCTGGAGGGGGTGACTGCCCAGTATACAAGTGCACAATAAAAGCCCACATAGGCCGTTGTTCACACAATGGTACTGCATAGTGTCTGGTTCACAGCCTATTAGTCACACCCTTACTTTTCGATTAGGCGGGCTGGCCGGCACACTCTCAATGCATCTCGGTGCAAACGCCCCTCATGCGAGACTGAACGTGTTTGGGCTTGGCCGCACCCCGAAAAATATAGTGCAAAAAATATACAAAAATAGTGAGGTATTGGTTGATATTTTGGCCAAAATACGTAAGCTCGTAACCCGCACCAAGGGTCCCCGGGGTGCAGCCAAGCCCAAACACGTTCGGTCTCGCATGAGGGGCGTTTGCACTGAGATGCATTGAGAGTGTGCTGGCCAGCCCGCCTAATCGAAAAGTAAGGGCGTGACTAATAGGCTCGGAACCAGACACTATGCAGTACCATTGTGTGAACAACGCCCTATGTGGGCCTTTATTGTGCACTTGTATACTGGGCAGTCACCCCCTCCAGGAGTGGGTATGTGGTGAGTGGCTGTTGATCTGGTATTGTGCACCTGTGTTGCTAACATCTTGCTTTATGGGCTGCCTGCACCTTGCAGTGCATTTGTTCCAAGATCTGGGCAGGTAAGTGTTGCTGCCTCTCTTTTTTTTTCTGCTGTTGAAAATTGAATTTTTGTAGACCTTGAGTCTCTAGTGGCTTTGCTATTTAGTTTAGTGTAAGATGACCTTTCCAAAAGAAAAAATGATGGGTCAATTGAATTTTGGATCCCTTCATATTGGGAACATATGAAAATGTGTTTATGATTTTCACTATTTAATGCAGTATTCAATTATATTTTTTAGTTTTTCTCCTGTCTCTAAAAATAGGTAGGGTAATTGTTTACTCTATAATGCACCTGATAGATTAATAATAATATATTGCACTTATTATGTATTATGTTCACCCCTTGACCCTAGCACAAAGTGTGGTTATTTCTCTTTTTATTTTTTTTGTATTTTTTTTTAATGTTATTCCATTTATTACTATATTGAATTATTTTTTTTGACACATTTTACTCAATCTTAGTCATATGGATATAATTTTATCCTTAATTAACAACTTAATAATTAATTCACTTATTTTTGCAGTAGTGAAGTACTTACACAGCCTGATCTGCCTATTGGCACCAATGGTACTTTATTTTGATGCATATTGGGCCATTAGCCTACTTGATTTCTAACTGTCCCTTGACTAATATACCGGGAGGCTTATCCCGAATCTGTTCTTCTTAGAATACACATGCCACATTTGTTTCATCCACCACACTAGTTTGACACATATTTACAGCTCATACTGTGTGTTCCGGCGCTCTGGCGTCCCGCGTCAGTGTGACTTGAACAACGGGTACTCAGTCCCTGTGCGTCCGGTCACATGATGAGTGGGTGGGGGCTTCCAGGTCCTCTTGGTGGCGCATGCGCCATCCATACCTAGGTCGCCATTATCAGCGGTATACATGTCACAATATATAAACCCCGTGAGTCTGCAAAACACCACCTCCTGGAGAAGGAACTTTGTTCCGAAACGCGCATCAGGGTGTGTGCATCTCTAGGACCAGGTGGCACCTTAAGTTATTGATTTCCATTATCTATTTTTTTGCACTATGCATAATGCACTTTGAAGATTACACGGGGGTTTGGGTGTTCATTATGTGGCACTGCTGCATGTTGGCATTTGTCAAGGTTATTATATAATTTATCTGATTTTGTCTATGTACACTCATAATGGGATTCAACATTTGATTTAAAGTTTTTATTAAGTTTTGCTTCACTAAAATTTTGGAGATCCGTAACATTCCAATTAGGAGGTCATTCATTTCTATCCTGTGGGTCCACTATTTACAACAAGTATTTCTATATTATCTTTTTATATACAATGTCTGTATTAAATGTCCTGACACGTGCACACATTTCATTTTAAGTATTACTGTTGCTATTAAATAAAGATATATACCTTGTATTATCTTATGTTAATAGAACAAATAGAAGAAAAAATCCAGCTTCCAAAAATATCAAAATTTATTAAGAATAAAATCCAAGATCCAAAAACATGGTTCACAGGAGAAGAAATGGCAGCATGCTACATGTTTCGAACAATAAGTTCTATTTCAAAGCTTTGAAAAAGAACTTATTGTTCGAAACATGTAGCATGCTGCCATTTCTTCTCCTGTGAACCATGTTTTTGGATCTTGGATTTTATTCTTAATAAATTTTGATATTTTTGGAAGCTGGATTTTTTCTTCTATTTGTTCTATTACCTTACGTGAAGACTGCACGTTATCCGGGCTTCCCCACAACAAATGCCTAATAGGTGAGCTGGTTTTGTCACATTTTTTTTTCTTTTGTTATTATCTTATGTTGTCTGGATTTTCATGGATTATCTACAGCGCTGGTGCTTGGTTTTTCTAGGTATATGAGTGGTTTCCACTTTTTCCGGTATAACACTGGTGATAATTTATTCACTATTTAATTATTTTTTGACTATATTTTGTTTAATTATCCTGTGCATTAATCCCTGAGTTTTTACCATATTACTCTCAATCCAGCAGATGGACACCCAACCAGAAGTGTTCACATTTAAACAAATAAGGGCCTAACACCACAGACGTGGCATCAATTTAACAACAGTAGAAATAGTGTAATAGGGACTGACAGGTCTTCCACTACTCCCAATCCAGTAGATGGACACCCAACCAGGAGTGTTCACATTTTAAAAAATGAGAGCCTGACACCACCGAAGTAAAATAACTGTCACAAAAATAGAAATAGTATAATTAGGACTGAGATGTCTTCCACTACAGGTAACTCAGCAGATGTAGACCAACCATGACCGTCCACATTTCCATAAATTTGTGTTAACATCATCATCATCAGCAGCAGCAGCCACAGAAGCCACACTAGAGATATCACAGAGTGCAGTTACTAGTGTTGAGCATTCCGATACCGCAAGTATCAGGTATCGGCCGATATTCGCGGTATCGGAATTCCGATACCGAGTTCCAATACTTTCAGTGTATCGGAAACCGGAATCGGAAATTCACATCATGCAAACTCCCGTTTTTTTATAAATCAGCCAGTGAGGAATGATTTGAAGTGTGGGCACATCCTGTTCTGCATTGTGGGCATGTAACTACTGGCATGGCTGTGATTGGCTGCTGAAATGATGTCACGACGCCCTTTAAAAGTCGCCACTGCCATTTTGTGCTCACTCTGCTGTGAATTGTTAGTGACAGGATGCTGTGTTCTGACTGAGGCCCAGTTTAGAGATTGCGATTTGCTTAATTGTGCTTAATCCAGGCTAAATTAGCAACCGCTGTGTGGTCACCTTTCTTTTGCCTTGCAGCGCTGTTAACAGCTGTCTGCAAGGTCTCTGTGTGTGTGTGTATGTTCTGTCTGTCAATAGCCACAGCCGGTTGTGTTCAGCTCAGGGTGCTTCACTGCCTCATACTGCTAAATCCTTTTTTTTTTTTTTTTTAAATTAGTGCAGCCTGCTGCACATTTTTTCAAATATATCCTATATTAGTGGCTTTCCATCTGTATCCTGCTAGATTGTGGAAAATCACTATATAGGATTAGATAGAGGAGCTTTGTTTGGCCTTGCAGCGCTGTTCGCGGCTGTCTGCACGGTCTGTGTGGGTGCAGCTCACTCTGCTGTCTGTCCATAGCCACAGTCAGTTGTGTTCAGCTCAGGGTGCTTCACTGCCTCATACTGCAAAATCCTATTTTTTTTTAAATTAGTGCAGCCTGCTGCACATTTTTTCAGATATATCCTACATTAGTGGCTTTCCATCTGTATCCTGCTAGATTGTGGAAAATCACTATATAGGATTAGATAGAGGAGCTTTGTTTGGCCTTGCAGCGCCGTTCGCGGCTGTCTGCATGGTCTGTGTGTGAGTACTGCACTCATTCTGTAGAGTCTGTTCTGCTAAACAAACCCAAAGTTCACCAAAAACTCCACTTTACTGTTTTGTAGGCCACATAAGCTCATAATAAAGTCTAGTCCACACTCCATAAAATAAGTGTTTCTTATACCTGTTAGCAGCTGTTCAGGAATAAGCACACTAAGCCGTTAGTACTTTTCTGCCTATCTTAACCACTCAGTCAGGATGATGAAGGCAGGGAGTAAGGCACGTGGGCGTGGAGCAGGGAGAGGACGTGGGGATTCTGCGCCAGCTGCGGGCACCGGTGACTCATCATCCCCAAGTTTCAGCAGGGAGCAGACCTTCATGCACAGCTTTGTCGGAGCTCGCCATACCCCGCTGCTGTGGGACGAACAAATTGAAACCGTTGTCGGATGGATGGCAGCTAACGCATCGACTTCAATTAGTGCCACATCCTCTCAGGCACAGAGCACTGAAGAGCAACCATCTGTCTCTTCACCACCTGCCAAATTGCCCAGGCAGTCAGAGAGCCCAGGACAGGAGCCATCTCTACTTCTGTTCTCTGAATCTCTTGGCTTGGAAACAGGGGGCCAGCCAAGCAGCATTAGAGAATCAGAAGAAGAGGCTGTATGCAGTGATGCCCAACAACTTTGTCTCTCTGAATCAGAAGAGGCGGGTGGGACAGTGCCTCTGGTTACAACTTCTCAGTACGCATCAGATGATGAGACTCAGGTGCCAGTTTCTGGTGCATACTGTGCTGCCGAGACTACCCAGGAGAAGCAGTTGGAGGCAGAGGGTAGCATAGATGATGAGGTCCTCGACCCATCATGGCGTGAGGAACAGGAAGGTGGTGGGAGCAGGTCTGAGGAAGAGATTACCTGTACGGCTGGGAGAGGGAGGGGGAAGACTGTGGCGCCTGGAGCCTCCACTTCGGCACCCGTTAGGAGCATGCCTCTTCCAAAAGCCAAAGCGGTTGCTCCCAAGAGTTGCAGTGCCTGGTCCTTTTTTGACACAGTTGCAGATGACATTTGCTTTGTCAAATGCAAGCTGTGTAGTCAGAAAATCAAACGAGGTAGAAATGTCAGCAACCTCAATACCTCAAACATGTGAAAACATGTGCGGACCAAGCACGCGGTGGAGTTACAAAAACACACTAAAGACCTAGGCCAACCTACAGCAGACCTACCACCTCTCCAGCTCGTGTTGTTGCCTCTTCCTCCAGCTCACACACTGCTGGTTCGGCTTCCTCACAGGATCGCCATGGAAGAACCTCTGGCACTCTTGTAGAGACACAGTGTAATTCCACCCACAGCACCACGTTCCCAGTCATCCTCACACTCCCTGCCCAGTCTACAGCCATCAGTAGCACAGGTATTGGAGAAAAGGCGGCCATTCTCGGCAAACCACCCACGAGCACAGGCTCTGAATGCAGGCATTGCCAAACTTCTGTCGCTGGAAATGCTCTCATTCAGGCTGGTGGAGACTGACAGCTTCCGTAACTTGATGGCATTGGCAGTCCCACAATACAATGTGCCCAGCCACTTTTATTTCAGCAGGCAAACTGTCCCTGCCCTGCAAAAGCATGTGGAGGCAAACATCAAATATGCGCTACTAAACGCCGTTAGTAGCAAGGTCCACCTCACCACCGATGCGTGGACCAGTCACCATGGACAGGGACGATACCTTTCCCTCACTGCCCATTGGGTCAATGTTGTGGAGCCAGGTACAGACATGGCGAGTGGCGCTGTACGTGTACTGCCAATGCCAAGGATTGCAGGAATCCAGTCTGTGCACAATGACTCCTCCTCATACTCCAGTTCCTCAGAATCATCGCTGCAGGAGCCGTCATGGTCTACCTCCACCTTGACCCGTCAACGCTTACCTGTTACAACCGATATGAGCATAACTGTGGCCAAACGTCAACAGGCCATACTTAAATTAATTTATTTGGGGAATCGAAGCCACACAGCGCAGGAGCTCTGGAATGCCATCAATTCTGAGAGCGACAAGTGGTTTGCGCCAGCGAATCTCCAGACAGGCATGGTAGTGTGTGACAATGGCCGAAATCTGGTGGCAGCTCTGGCCCTTGGGAACCTCGCTCACATCCCATATCTGGCACATGTGCTCAATTTGGTTGTGCAGAGTTTTCTGAGGGACTATCTGGATCTTGATGCACTGCTGCACAAGGTCCGCCTTGAGTGTGCTCACTTGCGTCGTTCCAGCATGGCCAGATCACGCATTGCAAGTCTGCAGCGATGATTCCACCTTCCGGAACATCGCATCATATGTGACCTCCCCACCAGGTGGAATTCCACGTTACATATGTTGGAGCGGTTGTGTGAGCAGCAGCCAGCAGTAATGGAGTACCAGCTGCTTCAGGCACAAAAAATTCGCAGTGCGCGCTGTTCAGACTTCACAACCACTGAGTGGGCCACTATGAAGGACATCTGCCAGGTTTTGTGGGCCTTTGATGAATCGACGCGGATGGCGAGGGCAGATGATGTGCTAGTCAGCATGACTGTCCCCCTTATCTGCCTGCTTGAAAGAACCCTGCAAGCACTGAGGGATGAGGTGGTGGAAGAGGTTGAGGATGAGGAGTTACCAATTCCATCAGCTTCTGGACAGTCTGCGCGACGTGGTTCCTCACAAAGGAATAGGCAGGGGACCTTTTGTGAGGAGGATGAGGAGGAGTCAATGGAGGAGGAAGACATCTTTCCAGAGGAGGGAGTTACACAAATCTCCAGTAGTCAGTATGTAGAGCGAGGGTGTGGTGATGCAGAGCATGCAGACATCACGCCTCAAGCAGGGGGCAGCGTTTCTTGGCCAGTTGGCAGTCTGCAGCACATGGTTGATTTCATGCTGCAGTGCCTGAGAAACGACCGCCGCCTCGCCCACATTCTTACCACGGCTGATTATTGGGTGCACACCCTCCTCGACCCACGCTACAGGGACAATTTGCAAACCCTCATACCACCTTTTGCAGCGGGAGCGTAAAATGCGGCTGTACCAAGACACACTGGTGCAGTCCATCATCTTCTCCAGTCCAATCGAGAGAAGTGCTGCGCCTGCTACTGCTTTGCAAAGCAGCTCTGTGCGTAGATTCAGTGGAGGAATCTCTGCACAAAGAGGTAGCAGAAGCAGTGGCCCAGCACAAGCCAAGACCAGTCTGTTCCAACAGTGGCAAAGTTTTGTGTGCTCGCCACAAATGTCTACACCATCACTGACGGTGACGGATCCAATCAGCAGGAGGCCACGTTTCCGTCAGATGTTGACAGACTACATGTCTTGCACTGTCAGGGTACTCCCAGACGGCTCTTCCCCCTTCAAGTTTTGGGTCTCTAAGCTGGATACATGGCCAGAGCTTAGCCAGTATGCATTGGAGGTGCTGGCTTGTCCTGCTGCCAGTGTATTATCGGACCGTGTCTTTAGTGCTGCAGGTGGTATACTAACAGACCGTCGCATGCGACTATCATCCGATAATGTTGACCGGCTTACTTTTTTGAAAATGAACAAGGCCTGGATCTCACAGGAATTTGCTACTCCTCTTACCGATTAAATAATTGGTTGCCAACAGTATCCAGGTCTCCAGCTGTGTTCATGTTTCAACCACCTGAACTTTAATCCCTGGGCTCCAACACCACCAGTTGCTGCCCAGAAGTGCCGGCTGCACAGACAACACATGACCCAGTGTTATTGGGTTTCAGTAACGTCCCTGATCCCCTGCTGTGTATCTGGCAACGTGTCCAGCGACCGCCACGCTGGCACTACAACAGCAATTAAAGGGAACCTGTCCCCCCCAGGCGTCTGTAACTGAAAGAGCCACCTTGTGTAGCACAAATGCTGCACAAGGAACAGGTGGCTCCTTTAGTTCTGCTTCTTGCACACGCTGCACTTAACACTTATAAAATATGTGTCCCCTGATACCGAGATACCGTCCCAAAGGTGGTACTTTCCATCGTGATGAGACGCAGCACAGCCGGCATTCACACCCCCATGACACCGAGCGCCGCCTCCTCAGTGTTGTTTGCATCTGTCCCGGAGCCAGCGCTGTTATGTTTAACCTTGGGCATGCACAGTTAGCACTGCCCGTCTTCTAACATCATTTGGTGTCATGGTAACTGTGCCTGTGCGGCCGCACCGCCTGAGAAAGCATCTCGCAGTGTCTTCAGATTTAGTCCCACTGCAGGGCTGGGATTCCTGGGCATGCACAGTGCATATCTTCGCCTCTCCCTCTTCTCCCTCCACCTTCTACAGACAGTGTGGCGTCAGCTAATCCCAATTCACATGCCACGGCCGTGACGCCGCACACTCTGAAGAAGGCGGATGGAGAGTAGTGAGAGGCGAAGATATGCACTGCGCATGCCCAGGAATCCCAGCCCTGCAGTGGGACTAAATCTGAAGACACTGCGAGGCGCTTTTTTGGGTGGTGCGGCCGCACAGGCACAGTTACCATGACACCAAATGATGTTAGAAGACGGGCAGTGCTAACTGCGCATGGCCAAGGTTTAACATAACAGCGTGGCTCCGTGACAGATTTAAGCAACGCTGATGAGGCGGTGCCCGGCGTCATGGGGGTGCGAATACCGGCTGTGCTGTGTCTCATCATGACAGAAAGTACCACCTGTGGGACGGTATCACGGTATTAGGGGACACATTTTATAAGTGTTTAGTTCACTGTGTGCAAGGAGCCTAATTAAAAGAACCACCTTGTGCTGCACAAGTTGGCTCTTTCGGTTGCTAACGCATGGGGGGGTTAAAGGTTCACTTTTAACTTGACCCAATTAGGCCTCGGCCTACACTCAGCTCCTCCTGCTGTCCCTGGGCTCTAACACTGCCAGTTGGTGCCTGGAAGTGCTGTCCGCACAGTCAACAGTCGCTCCTCTGTTAT
Organism: Ranitomeya variabilis; assembly: GCF_051348905.1. NCBI lineage: Eukaryota > Metazoa > Chordata > Amphibia > Anura > Dendrobatidae > Ranitomeya > Ranitomeya variabilis. The sequence continues at coordinate 22,076,831 of NC_135236.1, read as the reverse complement.
TGGGGTCCAGTAAAGTCAGCTGTTCCCCACCTGTGTGTGCGGCAATACCTCCAATCAGCTCCTCCTGCTGTCCCTGGGCTCTAACACCGCCAGTTGGTGCCTGGAAGTGCTGGCTGCACAGTTAACACTTGCTGCTGTGTTATTGGAGTTCAGTAACGTCAGCTGATTCCCAGCTGTGTATCCGGCAACGTGTCATGCGACCACCACGCTGGCACACTAACAGACATTTACATGCCTCCAATGCAGGCTTCGGCCTACACTCTGCTCCTCCTGCTGTCCCTGGTCTCCAACACCGCTGGTTGCTGCCCTAAAGTGCTGTTTGCACAGAGCCAAACACCTCACCAATGTGTTGTGTTCAGTAACGCCTGCTGCTCCCCTGCTGTGTATCCGGCAACATGTCATGCGACTGCCACGCTGGCACAACTACTGAAATTTAAGGGAACCTGCCCCCCCCAGGCGTTTGTTACTGAAAGAGCCACCTTGTGCAGCAGTAATGCTGCACAAGGGAAAGGTGCCTCTTTTTGTTGTGCTCCTTGCACACGCTGAACCTAACACTTATGAAATGTGTCCCCTCACACCGTTAAACCGTCCCGTAGGTGGTACTTTCCTTTGTAATGTGACACAGCACAGCCGTCATTCCTACCCCATTGGTGCCGTGCGCCGCCTCCTCAGCGTTGTTTGATTCTGTCACAGAGCCTGTGCTAATGTGTTATCCCTTGGCCAGGCGCAGTTAGCGCTGCCCGTCTTCTGATATCATTTGGTGTCAGGCAGGCCGCGCCTGTGCGGCAGCGCTGACCAAGATCCTGCCTCGCAGTGTCTTCTGATTTAATCACACTGCGGGCCTGGGATCCATGGGCACTGGAGGCAACGTGTCCTGCAAACGCCACGCAGACACAAAGCTGCCTCCAGTGCAGGCTTCGGCCTACCACTGTGTCAGTGGAGTTCAGCAATGCCAGCTGTTCCCCTGCTGTGTAGCCGGCAACGTGTCCTGCAAACGCCACGCAGACACAACAACTGAAATTAAAGGGAACCTGTCCCTCCCCCAGACGTTTGTATGCATAACAGCCACTTTGTACAGCAGTAATGCTGCATTTGTATAAGGTGGCTTTCAGTTTTACTCCTTGCACACGCTGAACTAAACACTTATAATATGTTTCCCCTGATAAAGTTTAACCGTCCTGGAGATGTGACTTTCCCTCGTAATGACATGCAGCAACCCCCTAGCCAGCGTGCACCACCTCCTTAGCGTTGTGTGAATCTGTCCCGGAGCCTGCCCTGTAATGTTATCCCTTGGCCATCTGCAGTTAGCGCTGTCCGTCTTCTGACATCATTTGTAGTCAGGCTGGCTGCGCCTGTGCGGACGCGCTGCCCAAGATCACAAAGATCACATGCCTCAGTGTCTTATTTGTTCTCACTGCGGGGCTGGGATTCATGGGAATGCGCTGTGCATATCTTCGCCTCTCACTCATCTCCTTCTGCCTTCTTCAGACTGTGCGGCTTCACGGCCGTGGCATTCGATAAGGGGTCAGCTGATGCCGTACAGTCTGAAGCAGGAGTAAGGACATGAGTGACAGGCGCCGATATTTACTGCACAAGGCCATGAATTCCAGCCCCGCAGTGTAAGTAAATCAGAAGACACTGCGGGGCTGGGATTCATGGCCTTGCGCAGTAACAGCGCATGTCCAAGGGATAACACAACATCGCAGACGACGGAACACAAAAAAGCAACACTCAGGAGGCAGCGCCCAGCACCAAGGTGGTATTTTTGACAGCTGTGCTGCGTCTCATTAAGAAGGAAAGTCCCGCCTCCAAGACAGTTTGACTGTATAAGGGGCTAAATTTTATACGTGTTTCATTCAGCGTGTGCAAGGAACGAAATTAAAAGAGCAATCTTTTACTTGTGCAGCATTACTGCTGCACAAGGTGGCTCTTCTAGTTTTTAACACCTGAGGGGGGGTTTAAAGGTTGCCTTTCAATTTGCTCCAATTAGGCTTCGGCCTACACTCTGCTCCTCCTGCTGTCCCTGGGCTCTAACACCGCCAGTTGGTGCCGGAAGTGCTAGCTGCACAGAGAAAAACACCCGTCAATGTGTCAGTGGGGTTCAGCAACGCCAAGTGTTCCCCTGCTGTGTAGCCGGCAACGTGTCCTGCAAACGCCACGCAGACACAAAGCTGCCTCCAGTGCAGGCTTCGGCCTACACTCTGCTCCTCCTTGATTCCCTGGGCTCTAACACCGCCAGTTGGTGCCCGGTAGTGCTGGCTGCACAGAGAAAAACACCCGCCACTGTGTCAGTGGGGTTCAGCAACGCCAGCTGTTCCCCTGCTGTGTAGCCGGCATCGTGTCCTGCAAACGCCACGCAGACACAACGGACCTCCAAATGCCTCCAGTGCAGGCTTCGGTCTACACTCTGCTCCCCCTGCTGACCCTTTTCTCCAACACCGCTAGCTGGGGCTCTAGGAATACAATCTTGAATAGGTCCCCATCCTGGTTCCAGTACCGTCAGCTGGTTCCGGGTAGAGCCTTTGGCTTAGGCGCCTCCTTCTGGGTATCCGAGTTCCACCAACGTCAGGTGGTCCTTGGTAGTGCTTTCAGGCACGGGTACCTCCTGCTTAGTAACCGGGTTCCAGTAACGTCAGCTGGTCCTCGGTAGTTCCATTGGCTCTTGGACCTTCGGCTACCCATCCGGGTTCCAGTACCGTCAGCTGGTTCTCGGCAGTGTCTTTTGCTCTTGTACCTTCTGCTCCCCATCCTGGTTCCAGTACCGTCAGCTGGTTCTGGGCAGAGCCTTTGGCTTAGGTGCCTCCTTCTGGGTATCCAAGTTCCACCAACGTCAGGTGGTCCTTGGTAGTGCTTTCTGGCACGGGTACCTCCTGCTTAGTAACCGGGTTCCAGTAATGTCAGCTGGTCCTCGGTAGGTCCATTGGCTCTTGGACCTTCGGGTAGCCATCCGAGTTCCAGTTACATCAGCTGGTTCTCGGCATTTTCTCAGCCTTCTTGTACCTTCTGCTATATTTCCAAGTTCAAGACCCTGAAGACGACGACCCGGAAGACCACCCCTAAGATGACGACGACACCAGAGATGACAACCACTGAGATGACGACCCTGGAGACGATGACCCTGAAGACAACCCCGATGACGACGACCCCGATGATGATGACGACGACCCTGGAGACGACGACATGGAAGACCGAGAAACGGAAGAACAAGAGGCTGCAGAACAAAGGGCAGAAGAACATTAAGCATAACACTAAACATCATAGCAAAATATATAATCTAAATTATAAGCAGAAGAAGACTGAGCAGTGTATGGGGTTGAGTCCATTCCTCCTCGTGGTGCCCCTGGATAAAGCCTGCTGCTGCAGGCCAAACTGAACGTGGACAAATCCTGTTTTAAATCTTTTGCGACAGGCAGAACGGAAGGTGTAATCTTCAAACTTTCATAGATAACAACTGCAGGAATGCCTGTCACACATAAGATTTTGATGAAGAAGAGGAATATGAAGGAGATTATGAACTTGAATATGAAGAAGAAGAAGAGTTGAATGAGAAGAATATGAAGATTTTTTTAAAAAAGAATAATAGGAAGAAGGTGAAGAAGAAGAGGAATAAGGTGGAGAAGAAGTTGTTGAAAAAGATGCTGCTGCTGAGGATGATGAAGAAGAAAGTGTGTTAGAAGTAAAAAAAAAGGTGCAGAGCATGGAAGTAGAGAAACATAAATATCTGACAAAATCTAAAAAATCTAAACATAGTCAAAATCTTTGTAACTCCGAACGTCTTAAAAAATTTATAATTCCTGCTATTCCATTTGAATGGGCTAAACCTCTATGCCTTTAATGTCCCCTCCCCCTTCTCCGATACATTCTACGTTATTCTTAGTTGTTTTCCTTCATGTAGAATTAGGCTACAAGGAAATAAAGGGTTTATTTTAATTCCGATATTTTGCTCCCATTGACTTGCATTGGTATCGGGTATCGGTATCGGCGAGATCTGATATTTTGCCGGTATCGGCCGATCCAATCTGATACCGATACTTTTGAATATCGGAAGGTATCGCTCAACACTAGCAGTTACGTGACATTAATGCATCACAGTAAAAAATGTCACCTAGTCTGTACAGTCTGCGATTGGGGTGCAAAAATCCTTGGAGATCCATGACTTGTTCATCTTGATGAAAGTCAGGTGGCCTAAACTTTCAGGGGACAGCTGAATGCACTTATCCATCAGGATACCAACAGCAGCGCTAAAGACACGTTCTGAGAGAATGCTGGCTGCCGGGCACAGGAAAACCTCCAAGGCGTGTGAGGCGAGCTCAGGCCACTCCTCCATTTTGGAAGACTATAATGGCAAAGAGTCAAAACCCTCCCTGATGGCATTTATTTTCAGTTCTAGATGCTCCTGCACCATCCTCTCTATTCTTCACCATGTGAAAGACTTCGACTGTTGTGCTGTTGCATGAGTTGGTGTAAAAATAGTGTCAAAGGACTCACAGAAGTTGCTTCTTTCACTTCCACCACTGCTGCTAATATTTTGGTGTTTGACATACTGGAGGTAGTTTTATTGTTGTCTTGGGGAAAAGCTCTTTTAAGGTTCTGTAAAAGCATGTTTCTATACTCCAGTATTCGTGGATTCCTATCTATGGTGGGAATCATCTGGTAAAACTTGATTTCATACCGTGGATCTAACAGAGTGGCAACCCAGTAGTCAGCATCATTCCTAATCATAACTATATGAGGATCATGTTGTAGATAGTGCAGCAAGAAGACACTCATATGTTGGGCTCTACCATGAGGTTGAAGTCCATGCGGTGTTGGTGGCTGGGTAACAATGAGGCTTGTTTGCTCTGTCCCCTCCTGCTAACCACAAACAACAGAGAGCAGAGGATTATCCTTTTCATCTGACAGTTGCTAGCCCATCACCTCTTCCTCCTCCATTTGTTCCTCAGATCTTGCACATTCATTAACAGGCCTGTTATCACCAGCCCCGCTCGATCGCAGTAATCCACTTTCCACTGGCACATGCTTGTGAGTAGGGTTGAGCGACTTTCATTTTTTTAAGATCGAGTCGGGTTTTGTGAAACCCGACTTTGTCCAGAGTCGAGTTGAGTGCAGTCGGCCGATTATCGCTAAAAGTCGGGGATCGACCGAAACACGAAACCCAATGCAAGTCAAAGAGGAAGCATAGTCGGCAGTGAGTGGAGGCCAGGAAAACACCTACAGTGCCCATTTTAATGCCAAAAACATCCATTCTTGTTTCTGAAGCTTGTCAATCTTAAATAACTTTATAATAATAGTTGGGCATTGGAACTTGGGGGTCATTTGGCAAAAGATGTGGGGGGTAGGGCTGGTTCAAGGTTTTAGTGGGCCCAGGAAACGTGGACTACGTCACGGTGGTGGAGCAGGGAGAGGTAAGTATTTCAATGTTGCAAGTGCTGTGATCCTGAGCAAGCAGGGGGGGCCCACTCGTTCGCATTGGCACTGGCACAGGGCCCCCTCAAAGTACAGCGGTGTGTTTGCACGGTGGGGGCGCCTCCCACCAGCAGCGACACTTTTGCGTACTCTGAGGGGCCCTGTGCCAGTGACGTCGCCAACGAGTATGCCCCCCCACCTGATGAAGGAACCTGCACTTTCATCTGCACCTTCCTCTTTGTCCCTGTGTAAGGTGGTATAACATGCGGGAAGGGGAACCTTACTTTCAGCAGGGTCAGATTCTGGCTGTGTAGAGTGCAAGGGGAATGTAGTGGTCTAGGTCAATGTACCAGCAGACTCATCTAGCAGTGGCTGGGCAATGGGCAGGATGAGGAGGAAAGAGATATAGGGCCAAAGAATAAAGTAGGCTAAATGCAGTTCAAAATTGGTAACAGGAATAAACAGGCGGCATTGCTTTGTTCAGTGGAGTAGTAAACCCAGGAGCAGCAGACACTGTTTTAAGGGCCCAACCACCCTAGTAGGCCAAATGCAGTTTAATATCTGCTACTGTAGGCCAAAAGCCAGAAGGTTGAAGCTCAGCTTTATTCAGTTGAGGAAAAACACCAGGGAGGGGCAGACACCGTTAGTAGGCCGTAACCAAAGTTGAAGGCCAAATGCAGTTTAATATCTGATACTATAGGCCGAAAGCCAGAAGGTTGAAGCTCAGCTTTATTCAGTTGAGGAAAAACACCAGGGAGGGGCAGACACCGTTAGTAGGCCATAACCAAAGTTGAACGCCAAATGCAGTTTAATATCTGATACTATAGGCCGAAAGCCAGAAGGTTGAAGGTCAGCTTTATTCAGTTGAGGAAAAACACCAGGGAGGGGCAGACACCGTTAGTAGGCCCTAACCACCAATTTTTTAAAAAACAGCACTGAATGAGAGCCAGAAGGTTGAAGCTCAGCTTTATTCAGTTGAGGGAAAACACCAGGGAGGGGCAGACACCGTTAGTAGGCCCTAAGCACCAATTTTTTAAAAAACAGCACTTAATGAGAGCCAGAAGGTTGAAGCTCAGCTTTATTCAGTAGAGGAGAAACACCAGGGAGGGGCAGACACCGTTAGTAGGCCGTAACCAAAGTTGAAGGCCAAATGCAGTTTAATATCTGATACTATAGGCCGAAAGCCAGAAGGTTGAAGCTCAGCTTTATTCAGTTGAGGAAAAACACCAGGGAGGGGCAGACACCGTTAGTAGGCCATAACCAAAGTTGAAGGCCAAATGCAGTTTAATATCTGATACTATAGGCCGAAAGCCAGAAGGTTGAAGCTCAGCTTTATTCAGTTGAGGAAAAACACCAGGGAGGGGCAGACACCGTTAGTAGGCCGTAACCAAAGTTGAAGGCCAAATGCAGTTTAATATCTGATACTATAGGCCAAAAGCCAGAAGGTTGAAGCTCAGCTTTATTCAGTTGAGGAAAAACACCAGGGAGGGGCAGACACCGTTAGTAGGCCATAACCAAAGTTAGACGCCAAATGCAGTTTAATATCTGATACTATAGGCCGAAAGCCAGAAGGTTGAAGGTCAGCTTTATTCAGTTGAGGAAAAACACCAGGGAGGGGCAGACACCATTAGTAGGCCCTAACCACCAATTTTTTAAAAAACAGCACTTAATGAGAGCCAGAAGGTTGAAGCTCAGCTTTATTCAGTTGAGGGAAAACACCAGGGAGGGGCAGACACCGTTAGTAGGCCCTAAGCACCAATTTTTAAAAAATCAGCACTTAATGAGAGCCAGAAGGTTGAAGCTCAGCTTTATTCAGTAGAGGAGAAACACCAGGGAGGGGCAGACACCGTTAGTAGGCCGTAACCAAAGTTGAAGGCCAAATGCAGTTTAATATCTGATACTATAGGCCGAAAGCCAGAAGGTTGAAGCTCAGCTTTATTCAGTTGAGGAAAAACACCAGGGAGGGGCAGACACCGTTAGTAGGCCGTAACCAAAGTTGAAGGCCAAATGCAGTTTAATATCTGATACTATAGGCCGAAAGCCAGAAGGTTGAAGCTCAGCTTTATTCAGTTGAGGGAAAACACCAGGGAGGGGCAGACACCGTTAGTAGGCCCTAAACACCAATTTTTAAAAAAACAGCACTTAATGAGAGCCAGAAGGTTGAAGCTCAGCTTTATTCAGTAGAGGAGAAACACCAGGGAGGGGCAGACACCGTTAGTAGGCCGTAACCAAAGTTGAAGGCCAAATGCAGTTTAATATCTGATACTATAGGCCGAAAGCCAGAAGGTTGAAGCTCAGCTTTATTCAGTTGAGGGAAAACACCAGGGAGGGGCAGACACCGTTAGTAGGCCCTAAACACCAATTTTTTAAAAAACAGCACTTAATGAGAGCCAGAAGGTTGAAGCTCAGCTTTATTCAGTAGAGGAGAAACACCAGGGAGGGGCAGACACCGTTAGTAGGCCGTAACCAAAGTTGAAGGCCAAATGCAGTTTAATATCTGATACTATAGGCCGAAAGCCAGAAGGTTGAAGCTCAGCTTTATTCAGTTGAGGGAAAACACCAGGGAGGGGCAGACACCGTTAGTAGGCCCTAAACACCATTTTTTTTTAAAACAGCACTTAATGAGAGCCAGAAGGTTGAAGCTCAGCTTTATTCAGTTGAGGAAAAACACCAGGGAGGGGCAGACACCGTTAGTAGGCCGTAACCAAAGTTGAAGGCCAAATGCAGTTTAATATCTGATACTATAGGCCGAAAGCCAGAAGGTTGAAGCTCAGCTTTATTCAGTTGAGGAAAAACACCAGGGAGGGGCAGACACCGTTAGTAGGCCATAACCAAAGTTGAAGGCCAAATGCAGTTTAATATCTGATACTATAGGCCGAAAGCCAGAAGGTTGAAGCTCAGCTTTATTCAGTTGAGGAAAAACACCAGGGAGGGGCAGACACCGTTAGTAGGCCGTAACCAAAGTTGAAGGCCAAATGCAGTTTAATATCTGATAATATAGGCCGAAAGCCAGAAGGTTGAAGCTCAGCTTTATTCAGTTGAGGAAAAACACCAGGGAGGGGCAGACACCATTAGTAGGCCATAACCAAAGTTGAAGGCCAAATGCAGTTTAATATCTGATACTATAGGCCGAAAGCCAGAAGGTTGAAGCTCAGCTTTATTCAGTTGAGGAAAAACACCAGGGAGGGGCAGACACCGTTAGTAGGCCGTAACCAAAGTTGAAGGCCAAATGCAGTTTAATATCTGATAATATAGGCCGAAAGCCAGAAGGTTGAAGCTCAGCTTTATTCAGTTGAGGAAAAACACCAGGGAGGGGCAGACACCGTTAGTAGGCCATAACCAAAGTTGAAGGCCAAATGCAGCTTAATATCTGATACTATAGGCCGAAAGCCAGAAGGTTGAAGCTCAGCTTTATTCAGTTGAGGAAAAACACCAGGGAGGGGCAGACACCGTTAGTAGGCCCTAAACACCATTTTTTTTTAAAAACAGCACTTAGTGAGAGCCAGAAGGTTGAAGCTCAGCTTTATTCAGTTGAGGAAAAACACCAGGGAGGGGCAGACACCGTTAGTAGGCCCCAACCACCAATTTTTGGTTAAAAAAGCACTTAATGAGAGCCTGAAGGTTGAAGCTCAGATTTAGACAGTGGAGGACAATTTGAATTAGGGACTGCAGACAGACTTAGTAGGCTGTCCCCTGTGGACCATGCATCCACCACATTAACCCATTGCGCCATAATGGACACGTAACCTTCCGTGGCCATGCCTACAGGTCCATGCGTCTGTTGTCAGGTGCACCTTTGTACTCACAGAATACCAGAGTGCATGGACAATGCGGTCTTATACATGCTGGTGGAGGGTTGGGATGGCTTTTCTAGAAAATAAGTGCCGACTGGGTAGCTCGTAGCGTGGTACAGCGTAGTCCATCATGGCTTTATTAATATTAAATAAAATATATAAATAGGCTCTTTGAACTTTTAAATAGGTTCCAGGGGAGTGACCGCAGACAGGCTAACAAAGGCCTAACATAACAAAAAATAGGCTCATGGCAGTTTTAAATCGGTTACATGGATACACAGGCAGCATTGTGGTCAGCGGAGGAGTATTGCAAGGAGTGACCGCAGACAGGCTAACAAAGGCCTAAAATAACAAAAAATAGGCTCATGGCAGTTTTAAATAGGTTACATGGATACACAGGCAGCATTGTGGTCAGCGGAGGAGTATTGCAAGGAGTGACCGCAGACAGGCTAACGAAGGCCTAACATAACAAAAAATAGGCTCATGGCAGTTTTAAATCGGTTACATGGATACACAGGCAGCATTGTGGTCAGCGGAGGAGTATTGCAAGGAGTGACCGCAGACAGGCTAACGAAGGCCTAAAATAACAAAAAATAGGCTCATGACAGTTTTAAATAGGTTACATGGATACACAGGCAGCATTGTGGTCAGCGGAGGAGTATTGCAAGGAGTGACCGCAGACAGGCTAACGAAGGCCTAACATAACAAAAAATAGGCTCATGGCAGTTTTAAATCGGTTACATGGATACACAGGCAGCATTGTGGTCAGCGGAGGAGTATTGCAAGGAGGGACCGCAGACAGGCTAACGAAGGCCTAACATAACAAAAAATAGGCTCATGGCAGTTTTAAATCGGTTACATGGATACACAGGCAGCATTGTGGTCAGTGGAGGAGTATTGCAAGGAGGGACCGCAGACAGGCTAACGAAGGCCTAACATAACAAAAAATAGGCTCATGGCAGTTTTAAATAGGTTACATGGATACACAGGCAGCATTGTGGTCAGCGGAGGAGTATTGCAAGGAGTGACCGCAGACAGGCTAACGAAGGCCTAACATAACAAAAAATAGGCTCATGGCAGTTTTAAATCGGTTACATGGATACACAGGCAGCATTGTGGTCAGCGGAGGAGGATTGCAAGGGGTGTCTGACACAGTTATTACTCACAAAAAATAAATAGATTTTAATGTCTCGCAAAACAACAACAACAAAAAAAAAAAAGGTGGCATACTTAGGTACAGGGGTGGGCTCATCTGCTGAGTTTCTGACAAAGTAATTTGGCAGTAACTTAGTATTTACTGGTGTCAATATAGGACACTGACCCAGACTACTTTAACTAGCATCATAGATGTCAACAAATTGGTAATGTCAGTGCCAGGCATTGAATGATGTCAGCGCATAGACTAAACATTGGTGGAGCTGTGCGAGATAATTTTGCACGTGGTAGAGCACAGTTTGAGCTGGGGGGGTGGGGGAACTCTCTTGTGGCCGGCGGTACCGTCCCAGGGCCCCTCATGTTACAACGGTGTGTCTGACGTTGGAAGCGCACCACCACCGCCAGAGACACTACATTGTACTATGAGGGACCCAGTGGCAGTGCCGTCGACCAAAAGCGGGCACACCCACCTCTTCAGACAAACAGCACTGTAACGGGTGCTTGCGACAAGTTGCGAGACCAAGGCCCCGTGGGGGGAGTTTTCCCATTGGGGGAGGTGTAAACATGTCGTATGCTGGACAAACAGCTGCTGCAAATTAAGAGATTGGAACACTCAGTAAGACCAGTCCACAAGCAAGACCTTTTTATAGGAAAGCTAGGTGTCAGCCGGGAAAGGTGGGGCAAAATAATTTGAAATCCAGGAGTGGTTCATTTTATTGAAGGTGAGATCATCCACATTTTGGGTAGCCAGACGAGTCCTTTTTTCGGTTAATATTGAACCAGCAGCACTGAATACTCTTTCTGATAGCACACTAGCTGCTAGGCAAGCAAGCTCCTGCAATGCATATTCTGCCAATTCAGGCCAGGTGTCTAATTTGGATGCCCAGTAATCAAATGGGAATGACGCTTGAGGGAGAACATCGATAAGGGCTGAAAAATAGTTAGTAACCATACTGGACAAATGTTGTCTCCTGTCACTTTGAATAGATGCTGCAGTACCTGTCCTGTCTTCGGTCATTGTGAAATCACTCCACAACCTGGTCAGAAAACCCCTCTGTCCAACGCCACTTCTGATCTGTGCACCTCTAACACCTCTGCCCTGTAGCCCCCTGCAGCTTGTGTGAGAACCATCACCGGCGCTGTGTGCTGGGAATGCCTGAATCAAACGGTCTACAAGAGTAGCTTGTTTGGTTGCTAATATTTGTTCGAGGTTCTCATGTGGCATAATATTTTGCAATTTGCCTTTATAGCGAGGGTCAAGGATGCAGGCCAACCAGTAATCGTCATCGCTCATCATTTTAACAATGCGTGTGTCCTTTTTGAGGATACGTAAGGCATAATCCGCCATGTGGGCCAAAGTTCCAGTTGTCAAATCTGCGGTTGTGCTGGTTTGAGGGGCAGTTACAGGCAAATCTACATCACTTGTCTCCCTTAAAAAAACAGAACCCGGCCTTGCAACGCCACTAATTTCTGTTGGCCCAGGAGAAGCTTCCTCATTAAAAAAGTACTCATCCCCATCATCCTCCTCGTCCTCCTCCTCCTCTTCGCCCGCTACCGCATCCTCTACACGGCCCTGACCAGACAATGGCTGACTGTCATCAAGGCTTTCCTCTTCCTCGGCTGCAGACGCCTGCTCCTTTATGTGCGTCAAACTTTGCATCAGCAGACGCATTAGGGGGATGCTCATGCTTATTATGGCATTGTCTGCACTACCCAGCCGTATGCATTCCTCAAAACACTGAAGGACTTGACACAGGTCTTGTAGCTTCGACCACTGCACACCTGACAACTCCATGTCTGCCATCCAACTGCCTGCCCGTGTATCCTCCCACAAATACATAACAGCACGCCTCTGTTCACACACTCTCTGAAGCATGTGCAGTGTGGAGTTCCACCTTGTTGCAACGTCGATGATTAGGCGATGTTGAGGAAGGTTCAAAGAACGCTGATAGTTCTGCATACGGCTGGAGTGTACGGGCGAACGGCTGATATGCGAGCAAAGTCTGCGAACTTTGAGGAGCAGGTCGGGTAACCCCGGATAACTTTTCAGGAAGCACTGCACCACCAGGTTTAAGGTGTGAGCCAGGCAAGGAATGTGTTTCAGTTGGGAAAGGGCTATGGCAGCCATGAAATTCCTTCCGTTATCACTCACTACCTTGCCTGCCTCAAGATGTACAGTGCCCAGCCATGACTGAGTTTCTTGGTGCAAGAACTCAGACAGAACTTTCGCGGTATGTCTGTTGTTGCCCAAACACTTCATTGCCAATACAGCCTGCTGACGCTTGCCACTAGCTGTCCCATAATGGCACACCTGGTGTGCAACAGTGGCAGCTGCGGATGGAGTTGATGTGCGACTGCGGTCTGTGGACGAGCTCTCGCTTCTGCAGGAGGAAGAGGAAGAGGAGGAGGGGGGGCGAACGCCTAAAGCCAACTCTTTCCTTGACCGTGGGCTAGGCAGAACTGTCCCAATATTGCTGTCCCCTGTGGACCCTGCATCCACCACATTCACCCAGTGTGCCGTGATGGACACGTAACGTCCCTGGCCATGCCTACTGGTCCATGCATCTTTTTTACACCAATCAGACAAACAAAAACACAGGTTTAGGTAGAAAAATAATCCCTGTGCCCGTTTAGGAGATGTTACAACCAAAACAACGGTCCCGTACACAAAATACGTATAAACCTATAAATAATATGTACCAGTCAGACCTCAAAGTCCAAAAACATATAAACTTTATTAAGAACTGCAATAACAACATGACAATAGTGATGGTAACATAAACCGATGCAAATGGCACCATAGACCTGAAGCATGTCTTAGAAGCATATACTCCCCATTACCATGTGTAAATATCTCCCATAGCCATATAGTTTATAATGCCAAGTGGCCTAACAACACTATAACCATGGATGTTACATATTCAATAAGGCATAGAGATGTGTATTAAGCGATGTCCTGCTACATTACCTCAGGTCTGATGGTGCCACGTCCCCTACGCACGTTTTGGCTGTGTCAGCCTTCTTCGAGGCCTTGTGTAGCCAGACAGCGAACCTGGCTCAACAACTCGAGACTTAGGTAATGTACTGCTTTTACAACGACCACCTGATGCTCCACCACCACTACCATCATTACCAGCTGACAATGACCGCTGTTGTGATCCTAATGGCAGAGGATCGCAGGGTCTTCAGCAAAGTCTGCAAACATAAAAACTAGCTCTTAGGGAGGTGGTAACTGAGCTGACCACATACCTGATCCTAGCCCACAAATAATAGCAGCCGGGGAACGTGCCTACGTTGGTTCTAGACGTCTCGCGCCAGCCGGAGATCTAACTACCCCTTTCAGAGAAAATACAGACCTCACTTGCCTCCAGAGAAATACCCCAAAGTAGATACAGGCCCCCAACAAATAATAACGGTGAGGTAAGAGGAAAGGACAAACGCAAGTATGAACTAGATTCAGCAAAGAGAGGCCCACTAAATAATAGCAGAAATATAGAAAGCGGACTTATGTGGTCAGCGAAAAACCCTACTAAAATATCCACGCTGAATATCCAAGAACCCCCGTACCGACTAACGATATGGGGGGAGAATATCAGCCCCCTAAGAGTTTCCAGCAAAATCAGGAATCACATTATGAACAAGCTGGACAAAAAACAAATAAACAAAAAACAAGAAAGCAGGACTTAGCTTATGTTGCAAAAATCAGGACCAGTAGACAAGAACAACCAGACAAGGACTGATTACATGGATGCCAGGCAATGAACTAAGACTCCAGGAAGTTTAAATAGAAACACCCAGAGTCTTAACGAACAGGTGACTACCAAGCTGAGGAAAGAGAATCCAAGAACCATACCGCGAGTGACCACAAGAGGGAGCACAAAAGTATAGTTCATAACAGTACCCCCCCTTTAAGGAGGGGTCACCGAACCCTCACCACGACCACCAGGGCGATCAGGATGGGCAGCGTGAAAAGCAAGAACCAAATCGGCCGCATGAACGTCAGAGGCGACCACCCAGGAATTATCCTCCTGACCATAGCCCTTCCATTTGACCAGATACTGAAGCCTCCGTCTAGAGAGACGAGAATCTAAGATCTTCTCCACCACATACTCCAACTCGCCCTCAACCAAGACCGGAGCAGGAGGGTCAACAGCAGGAACCACAGGCACAATGTACCGCCGCAACAAAGACCTATGGAACACATTGTGAATGGCAAACGACGCAGGAAGATCCAAACGAAAAGACACCGGATTAAGGACCTCCAAAATTCTATAAGGACCAATAAAGCGAGGCTTAAACTTAGGAGAGGAAACCTTCAGAGGGACAAACCGAGAAGACAACCAAACCAAATCCCTAACACGAAGTCGGGGACCCACACCGCGGCGGCGGTTGGCAAAACGCTGAGCCTTCTCCTGTGACAACTTCAAGTTGTCCACCACATGATTCCAAGTCCGCTGCAACCTATCAACCACAGAATCCACCCCAGGACAGTCAGAAGGCTCAACATGACCCGAGGAGAAACGAGGATGAAAACCAGAGTTGCAGAAAAATGGCGAAACCAAAGTAGCAGGAACTAGCCCGATTATTGAGGGCAAACTCAGCCAATGGCAAGAAGGTCACCCAATCATCCTGATCCGCAGAAACAAAACATCTCAAATAAGCCTCCAGCGTCTGATTAGTTCGCTCAGTTTGGCCATTAGTCTGAGGATGAAAGGCAGACGAGAACGACAGATCAATGCCCATCTTAGCACAAAAAGATCGCCAGAATCTGGACACAAACTGGGATCCTCTGTCAGACACGATATTCTCAGGAATGCCGTGCAAACGAACCACATTCTGAAAAAACAAAGGAACCAGATCGGAAGAGGAAGGCAACTTCGGCAAGGGCACCAAATGGACCATCTTGGAAAAACGATCACACACCACCCAGATGACAGACATTCCCTGAGACACCGGAAGATCTGAAATGAAATCCATGGAAACGTGTGTCCAAGGCCTCTTCGGGACGGGAAAGGGCAAAAGCAACCCGCTGGCACGAGAACAGCAAGGCTTAGCCCGAGCACAAGTCCCACAGGACTGCACAAAAGCACGCACATCCCGTGACAAGGAAGGCCACCAAAAGGACCTAGCCACCAAATCTCTGGTACCAAAAATCCCAGGATGCCCTGCCAACACCGAGGAATGAACCTCGGAAATAACTCTGCTGGTCCATTTATCAGGAACAAACAGTCTATCAGGTGGGCAAGAGTCAGGTCTACCAGCCTGAAATCTCTGCAACACACGTCGCAAATCAGGAGAAATGGCTGACAAAATCACTCCCTCTTTAAGAATACCAGCTGGCGCTGAGACTCCAGGAGAATCAGGCACAAAGCTCCTAGAGAGAGCATCAGCCTTCACATTTTTCGAACCAGGCAGGTATGAGACCACAAAGTTAAAACGGGAGAAAAACAATGACCAACGAGCCTGTCTAGGATTCAGGCGTTTAGCAGACTCGAGATACATCAGGTTTTTGTGATCAGTCAAGACCACCACACGATGCTTAGCTCCCTCGAGCCAATGACGCCACTCCTCAAATGCCCACTTCATGGCCAACAACTCCCGATTACCGACATCATAGTTCCGCTCAGCCGGCAAAAACTTCCTGGAAAAGAAAGCACATGGTTTCATCATAGAGGAACCAGAGCCTCTCTGCGACAAAACAGCTCCTGCACCAATCTCAGAAGCATCCACTTCAACCTGAAAGGGAAGTGAGACATCAGGCTGGCACAAAACAGGCGCCGAAGTAAACCGGCGCTTCAGCTCCCGGAAGGCCTCAATGGCTGCAGGAGCCCAATTAGCGACATCAGAACCTTTCTTGGTCATATCCGTCAGAGGTTTAACAACGCTAGAAAAGTTAGCAATAAACCGACGGTAGAAATTAGCAAAACCCAAAAACTTCTGAAGACTCTTAACAGATGTGGGTTGAGTCCAATCATGAATAGCTCGGACCTTGACTGGGTCCATCTCCACAGCAGAAGGGGAAAAGATAAAACCCAAAAAGGAAACCTTCTGCACTCCAAAGAGACACTTTGAGCCCTTCACAAACAAAGCATTATCACGCAAAACCTGAAACACCATCCTGACCTGCTTTACATGAGAATCCCAATCATCAGAAAAAACTAAAATGTCATCCAGATAAACAATCACAAATTTATCCAGATACTTCCGGAAGATGTCATTCATAAAGGACTGAAACACTGAAGGGGCATTAGAGAGCCCAAAAGGCATCACCAAGTACTCAAAATGACCTTCGGGCGTATTAAATGCAGTTTTCCATTCATCTCCCTGCCTAATGCGCACAAGGTTGTACGCACCACGAAGATCTATCTTGGTGAACCAACAGGCACCCTTAATCCGAGCAAACAAGTCCATCAATAGTGGCAGAGGGTACTGAAATTTAACCGTGATTTTATTAAGAAGCCGATAGTCTATACAAGGTCTCAAAGATCCGTCTTTCTTGGCCACAAAAAAGAATCCCGCACCAAGAGGGGAAGAGGATGGACGAATATGTCCTTTCTCCAAAGACTCCTTTATATAAGAATGCATGGCAGCATGCTCAGGTACCGACAGATTAAATAATCGTCCCTTAGGAAACTTGCTACCAGGAATCAAATCTATAGCACAGTCACAGTCCCTATGAGGAGGAAGAGCACTGGACCTGGACTCACTGAACACATCCTGATAGTCAAGCAAAAACTCAGGAACTTCTGAAGGAGTGGAGGAAGCAATAGACACTGACGGGGAATCACAATGAATTCCCTGACAACCCCAACTTGACACAGACATAGCCCTCCAATCCAGAACAGGATTATGAGCCTGTAACCATGGCAGACCCAAAACGACCAAATCATGCATTTTATGCAGAACAAGAAAACGAATCACCTCCCGATGTTCAGGAGTCATGCACATGGTCACTTGTGTCCAATGCTGCGGTTTATTCTCTGCCAATGGTGTAGCATCAATTCCTCTAAGAGGAATAGGATTTTCTAAAGGCTCCAGGACAAAACCACAGCGCCTGGCAAACGACAAGTCCATAAGACTCAGGGCAGCGCCTGAATCCACAAACGCCATAACAGGGTAGGAAGACAATGAGCAAATTAAAGTCACAGACAAAATAAATTTAGGCTGCAAGTTACCAACGGCGACAGGACTAACAAACTTTGTTAGGCGTTTAGAGCATGCTGATATAACATGTGTAGAATCACCACAGTAAAAACACAACCCATTCTGACGTCTATGATTTTGCCGTTCAGTTCTAGTCTGAATTCTATCACATTGCATTAAATCAGGCATCTGTTCAGACAACATTGCCAAAGGATTAGCGGATTTGCGCTCCCGCAAACGCCGATCAATCTGAATGGCCAGCGTCATAGAATCATTCAGACATGTAGGAATGGGAAAGCCCACCATCACATTCTTAATGGCTTCAGAAAGGCCATTTCTGAAATTTGCGGCCAGAGCACACTCATTCCACTGAGTAAGCACGGACCATTTCCGAAATTTTTGGCAATACACTTCGGCTTCATCCTGGCCCTGAGAAATAGCCAGCAAAGCCTTCTCTGCCTGAATTTCAAGATTGGGCCCCTCATAAAGCAATCCGAGCGCCAGAAAAAACACATCAATATTCGCCAATGCCGGATCTCCTGGCGCCAATGAGAAAGCCCAATCCTGAGGGTCGCCCCGCAAGAAGGAGATAACAATTTTAACTTGCTGAGCTGAGTCTCCAGACGAACGAGGTCTCAAAGATAGAAGCAATTTACAATTATTCCTAAAATTCCTAAATTTAAATCGATCTCCAGAGAACAGCTCAGGAATAGGAATCTTAGGCTCTGACATAGGACTGCCAATTACAAAATCCTGAATGCTCTGCACACAAGCAGCAAGCTGATCCACACCAGTAATCAGAGTTTGCACATTCATGTCTGCAGCAGAGTTTCAAGCCATTCAGAGGTAAAGGGGAAGGAAGAAAAAAAAAACAAAACTCAGAGCTTCTTTCTTTTCTTTTAATCCCACTTCTGCAATGCATTAACTATTCAGTGGCCTGGCATACTGTTGTGATCCTAATGGCAGAGGATCGCAGGGTCTTCAGCAAAGTCTGCAAACATAAAAACTAGCTCTTAGGGAGGTGGTAACTGAGCTGACCACATACCTGATCCTAGCCCACAAATAATAGCAGCCGGGGAACGTGCCTACGTTGGTACTAGACGTCTCGCGCCAGCCGGAGATCTAACTACCCCTTTCAGAGAAAATACAGACCTCAGTTGCCTCCAGAGAAATATCCCAAAGTAGATACAGGCCCCCAACAAATAATAACGGTGAGGTAAGAGGAAAGGACAAACGCAAGTATGAACTAGATTCAGCAAAGAGAGGCCCACTAAATAATAGCAGAAATATAGAAAGCGGACTTATGTGGTCAGCGAAAAACCCTACTAAAATATCCACGCTGAATATCCAAGAAGCCCCGTACCGACTAACGATATGGGGGGGGAATATCAGCCCCCTAAGAGCTTCCAGCAAAATCAGGAATCACATTATGAACAAGCTGGACAAAAAACAAATAAACAAAAAACAAGAAAGCAGGACTTAGCTTATGTTGCAAAAATCAGGACCAGTAGACAAGAGCAACCAGACAAGGACTGATTACATGGATGCCAGGCAATGAACTAAGACTCCTGGAAGTTTAAATAGAAACACCCAGAGTCTTAACGAATAGGTGACTACCAAGCTGAGGAAAGAGAATCCAAGAACCATACCGTGAGTGACCACAAGAGGGAGCACAAAAGTATAGTTCATAACAGACCGCCCACGGCCACGACCTCTTCCACTAGACTTCCTCATTGTTTGCAAAACGTAACCAAAGTAACGGTATTTGTTACTGTAAAACAACTTATAAGGTGAACTCAAATTTCTGTAGGATTTATATATACCTTTACAGGTGCCTGACACTGAAAGGAAAATCAGGCCCAATGTTACACACTTGGTTTTCTGTGCCCCAATAATTTGAGACAGATGGCACACACAGGACCGGCACTCAAGCAGAAATGCCAATCTTAATCTCCCACTATTTTTTTTTTTCAGGGAGAATTAAAAAAAAAAAAAAAAATGGCCAAGTATTACACAGTGGTTTTCGGTGGCACACAATGAGAGACAGATGCCACACACAGCAATGGCACAGAGGCAGACTTGCCAATATTTATCTCCCACTAATTATTTTTTTTTGAAAAGGGAGAATTTACCCCCCCCCAAAAAAGGCCAAGTATTACACAGTGGTTTTCGGTGGCACACAATGAGAGACAGATGCCACACGCACCAATGGCACAGAGGCAGACTTGCCAATATTTATCTCCCACTAATTATTTTTTTTTGAAAAGGGAGAATTTGTAAAAAAAAAAAAGGCAAAGTATTACACAGTGGTTTTCGGTGGCACACAATGAGAGACAGATGCCACACACAGCAATGGCACAGAGGCAGACTTGCCAATATTTATCTCCCACTAATTATTTTTTTTTGAAAAGGGAGAATTTGTAAAAAAAAAAAAAAAAGGCCAAGTATTACACAGTGGTTTTCGGTGGCACACAATGAGAGACAGATGCCACACACAGCAATGGCACAGAGGCAGACTTGCCAATATTTATCTCCCACTAATTATTTTTGTTTTGAAAAGGGAGAATTTATAAAAAAAAAAAAAAAGGCCAAGTATTACACAGTGGTTTTCGGTGGCACACAATGAGAGACAAATGCCACACACAGCAATGGCACAGAGGCAGACTTGCCAATATTTATCTCCCACTAATTATTTTTTTTTGAAAAGGGAGAATTTGTAAAAAAAAAAATAAATGGCCAAGTATTACACAGTGGTTTTCGGTGGCACACAATGAGAGACAGATGCCACACACAGCAATGGCACAGAGGCAGACTTGCCAATATTTATCTCCCTGCAGGACTGCTGCACACAAAAGTGTGGACAAACACACAAGATAGCTGTGCAGAAAGGAAGGAACAACAGGATTTGTGCTTTGAAAAAAGCAGTTGGTTTGCACAGCGGCGTACACACAAAGCAATGCAGCTATCAGGGAGCCTTCTAGGGCAGCCCAATGAGCTACAGCGCTGAGGAAAAAAAAATGTAGCTTCCACTGTCCATGCAAACAAAATGTGGTGTTGGACAGTGGAAATCGCTACAGCACAAGCGGTTTGTGGCTTTATGTACCCTGCCTATCACTATCCCTGCTTCTGAAGAAGCGGCAGCAACCTCTCCCTACACTCAGATCAGCAGCAGTAAGATGGCGGTCGGCGGGAACGCCCCTTTATAGCCCCTGTGACGCCGCAGAAAGCAAGCCAATCACTGCAATGCCCTTCTCTAAGATGGTGGGGACTGAGATCTATGTCATCACGCTGCCCACACTCTGCGGCCACCTTCATTGGCTGAGAAATGGCGCTTTTAGCGTCATTGAAACGCGACTTTGGCGCGAAAGTCGCATACCGCATGGCAGACCCCACACAGGGATCGGCTCGGTTTCATGAGACGCCGACTTTGCCAAAAGTCGGCGACTTATGAAAATGAACGATCCATTTCGCTCATCCCTACTTGTGAGATAACAGTCTGGAACTTTGAAACAATGTTATCCCTTCTGCATCCTCCTTTGACAACAGTTTGTTTGTCACCAGCCCCCCTCGATTGCAGTAATCCACTCTCCCTTGGCACCCACCTTTGTGACAACAGTCTTGAACTTTGAGACAATGTTATCCCTTCCACATCCTCCTCTGCTTCCTCCTCTTTTTCTGGGACCACCATCTCCTCCCGCAAGCAATTCAAAGTCTGCCCCAGTATATAGATGACCAGAATAGTGATGCTGATGACAGCGTCGTCAGAATTAACCATCTTAGTATCTATTTTAAAACTGTTCAGAAGGGTGCAGAGGCCCTTAATCTGTGCCCACTCTGCTGACGTGATATTCACTACATCCGTACTGCATTTGCCCAGGCTATATGACATGACACAGCTCGTTGCTGCTGTCACCGTCGCTGCAACATGTACAGAGTGGAATTCCACCATGTCAGCATATGGCATATCCACCTATTTACTGGCATGGAAAAACACCTCTGTATTGATGCAAGTCGATGACCAGAGTGGTGCAAATGGCGGAAATGAGGCACAGCTTACATGCTTCCTGGAGCAGCTCAACCAAGCTATAATAGTGGCGGAGAAAAAGCTTTACCACCAGGTTGAGGACATGAGCCATGTAAGGCAGTTGTGTGAGCTTGCCTCACCATAGGGCCGCCACCAGGTTTGCACCGTTATTGGACATGGCCTTCCCTGGATACAGGTTCAGTAGATACAGCCATTTATCAAACTCAGCCTGGATAGCTGTCCACAACTCTTCAGCTGTATGACTGCAATCTCCAAGCCTTGGCTGCGCAGTGCAGAGGTGGTTGGGGTTCACTCTGCACTGTTGGAACGCATGTCTTGTTAAGACAGAGGTTGAGGGTGCAGGCGAAGGCTTAGAGGAGATAGAGGAGGCAGAAGAAGTGGAGGAAGTGTGAAATGTAGATGTTTTTCCTGCAAGCTTTGGGGATTCCCAGTCTTGTGGAGAAACGCCTGTCCCCACAGCCACCAGAGTCACCCAGTGCCCAGTCAGCAAGATGTAATGCTCTTGGCCATGCTTACTCATCCAAGTGTTTGTGATGAAATGCACCCTGGCAGACAGAGATTTTTTCAAGAAATGGGTGATGATGTATGCAACATGCTGGTGTACCACAGGCACAGTTTTCTTAGAAAAGTAATGGCAACTGGGTAATTGGCACTGGGGGATTGTGATGGTCATCAGCTTTCGGACACTGTCTGTATCTACCAGGCAGAAAGGCAGCATTTCTATAGCCAGCACATTGGAGATGGTGGAGTTCAACCTCTTAGCATTGTCATGCATAGGAGGAAACAATCTTTTACATGATCACAACTGCGGAACTGTGGGCTGGCTGTAGTGCTGAGAGAAGGCAGAGTATGGTGAACGGGATAAACTCACTACTCCTCTGCTTCTTCCCCCCTGCAAATCCCTCCACTGGCTCCCAATTCCCAAACGAATCCAGTTCAAACTACTAACACTGATCTACAAAGCCATCCACAACCTGTCCCCTCCCTAAATCTCTAAACTAATCTCCCAATATCTTCCTTCACGTAATCTTCGATCCTCCCAAGACCTCCTACTCTCCTCCACACTTATTCGTTCCTAACACAACTGCCTCCAAAATTTTTCCCGAATATCCCCCATCCTCTTGAACTCCACGCCTCAACACATCATCCACCACCCTCGGATCCTGCAGGGGGAACCTGAAAACCCATCTCTACAGGAAAGCCTACAGCCTGCAATAACCATTCTACTGCGTCACCAACCGCTGGTGCTGCTGCGTCACTAACGGCCGGAGCCGCCGCGTCACCAACCACCGGAGCTGCCACATCACCAACCACAGGAGCTACCACGTCACCAACCGCCGGAGCTGCCATGTCACCAACTGCAAAGCTGCCGCCTCACCATCCCCAGGGCTGCTGCTCCCCTGACCTTCTGTCTCCTCCCCATTATCCCATAGAATGTAAGTCTGTAAGGACAGGGTCCTCTCCCCTCTGCACCAGTCTGTCGTAAGTTTGCTTACTGTAAATGTTATCTGTAACCCCTTTTCTCATGTACAGCACCATGGAATTAATGGCGCTATATAAATAAATAATAATAATAATAATAATAATAAAACTGCTGGAGAGAAAGGTGCAGGTGGAGATGTTACGGTGGATCAAGAAACTTGTGGTGTGTTCATTTTCTGAGATCTGTCAAAAACAGCAGGCATGTCCACTTTCATTACAGCTGAAGGCGGGCTCTCAGTCAACGTGACTGAAGTGGGTAAAGAACCCGAGGTTCTGCATTTGAAGACCTGTGTCTCAATAGTTGACACGGTAATAGAGGAAGAGGAAGAAACAGCAGATGCGATTGATGGGGTGGCTGATGATTGTTGAAGTCTGCTGGTCCATATTTTTGTGCAATGGGATTCCAACAGTAAAGCATTTTGATTGCACATGTGAAGATTCATACATGTAGTAGTCAAATTATTGTACTATTTACCTCGACTCAGTATTTTTTTGCAAAGTTGGCAGATTACGTGAGTTGGCTCATCCTTTGCAGTGTGAAAAAAGGCACAGGCTAGGCAACCTTTGCCACCCCTACAAGCTGCAGACTCGTGGACCCTGCTGATCACAGACAAAGTTGTGACTGAGGATGTACTGCTCGTCGTGACTGCATCACTAGGTGTATGCAACATACGGCGCAACGTAACCTCCTCGTCATCCTTCTCTGATTATCTACTCAGCTGTGTGCCTCTATGTTCACACCAACTGTTCGGACCCTACTTCGTCCTGCCCCGGATCCAAGCTAAAAATAATTGTGGGCAACTGTAGAGATTTCCTCCTCTTAACTCTGGAAAGCTTTTGAGTACACTTCTGATGAACATGGCATAGAATGTGTGAACAACTCTTCAGACTCATCCATTAGTGGTTCTGTACAGTCAGTTAACCCCTTTACCCCCAAGGGTGGCTTACACGTTAATGACCAGGTCAATTTTTACAATTCTGACCACTGTCCCTTTTATGAGGTTATAACTCTGGAACGCTTTAATGGATCCCAGTGATTCTGATACTGTTTTCTTGTGACATATTGTACTTCTTGATAGTGGTAAAATTTCTTTGATATTACCTGCATTTATTTGTGAAGAAAACAGAAATTTGGCAAAAATTTGGAAAATTTCGCAATTTTCCAACTTTGAATTTTTATACAATTAAATCAGAGATATGTCACACAAAATACTTAATAAGTAACATTTCCCACATGTCTACTTTACATCAGCACAATTTTGGAACCAACATTTTTTTTTGTTAGGGAGTTATAAGGGTTAAATTTGACCAGCAATTTCTAATTTTTACAACACCATTTAACACCATTCTAAAACCTGCACCCCTCAAGGTGCTCAAAACCACATTCAAGAAGTTTATTAACCCTTCAGGTGTTTCACAGGAATTTTTGGAATGTTTAAATAAAGATGAACATTTAACTTTTTTACACAAAAAAATTACTTCAGCTCCAATTTGTTTTATTTTACCAAGGGTAACAGGAGAAAATGGATGCCAAAAGTTGTTGTACAATTTGTCCTGAGTACGCTGATCCCACACCTGTGGGGGTAAACCACTGTTTGGCGCATGGCAGAGCTCGGAAGCGAAGGAGCACCATTTGACTTTTCAATGCAAAATTGACTGGAATTGAGATGGGACGCCATGTTGCATTTGGAGAGCCCCTGATGTGCCTAAACATTGAAACCCCCACAATTGACACAATTTTGGTAAGTAGACCCCCTAAAGAACTTATCTAGATGTGTGGTGAGCACTTTGACGCATTAAGTGATTCACGGAAGTTTAAAATGCTGAGCCGTAAAAATAAAAAATCATAATTTTTCCAAAAAATGATCTTTTCGCCCCCAATTTTTTATTTTCCCAAGGGTAAGAGAAGACATTGGACCACAACCTTTGTTGTCCAATTTGTCCTGAGTATGCTGATACCTCACCTGTGGGGGTAAAGCACTGTTTGGGCGCATGGCAGAGCTCGGAAGGGAAGGAGCACCATTTGACTTTTCAATGCAAAATTGACTGGAATTGAGATGGGACGCCATGTTGCATTTGGAGAGCCCCTGATGTGCCTAAATATTGAAACCCCCACAAGTGACACCATTTTGGAAAGTAGACCCCCTAAGGAACTCATCTAGATGTGTTGTGAGAGCTTTGAATCCCCAAGTGTTTCACTACAGTTTATAACGCAGAGCCGTGAAACTAAAAATTCTTCTTTTTCCCACAAAAATTATTTTTTAGCCCCCAGTTTTGTATTTTCCCAAGGGTAACAGGAGAAATTGGACCTTAAAAGTTGTTGTCCAATTTTTCCTGAGTACGCTGAAGCCCAATATGTGGGGGGAACCCCTGTTTGGGCGCACGGGAGAGCTCGGAAGGAAAGGAGCGCCATTTGGAATGCAGACTTAGATGGAATGGTCTGCAGGCGTCACATTGCATTTGCAGAGCCCCTAATGTACCTAAAAAAGAAACCCCCCCATAAGTGACCCCATATTGGAAACTAGACCCGCCAAGGAACTTATCTAGATGTGTTGTGAGAACTTTGAACCCCCAAGTGTTTCACTACAGTTTATAACGCAGAGCCGTGAAAATAAAAAATCTTTTTTTTCCACAAAAATTATTTTTAGCCCCAGTTTTGTATTTTCCCAATGGTATCAGGAGAAATTGGACTACAAAAGTTGTTGTCCAATGTGTCCTGAGTACGCTGATACCCAATATGTGGGGGGAACCCCTGTCTGGGCGCACAGGAGAGCTCGGAAGGGAAGAAGCACTGTTTTACTTTTTCAACGCAGAATTGGCTGGAATTGAGATCAGATGCCATGTCCCGTTTGGAGAGCCCCTGATGTGTCTAAACAGTGGAAACCCCCCAATTATAACTGAAACCCTAATCCAAACACAACCCTAACCCTAATCTCAACGGTAACCCTAACCACACCCTTAACCCTGACACAACCCTAACCCTAATCCCAACCATAAATGTAATCCAAACCCTAACCCTAACTTTAGCCCCAACCTTAACTGTAGCCCTAACCCTAGCCCCAACCCTAATCCTAGCCCTAATCCTAACACTAGCCCTAACCCTAGCCCTAGCCCTAACCCTAGTGGGAAAATGGAAAATAAATCCATTTTTTTTTCCTCTAACTAACGGGGTGATGAATGGGGGTTTGATTTACAATTTATAGCGGGTTTTCTAGCGGATTTTTGATTGGCAGCCGTCACACACTAAAAGACGCTTTTCATTGCAAAAAATGTTTTTTGCATTGACACTTTTTGAGAGCTATAATTTTTCCAAATTTTGGTCCACAGAGTCATGTGAGGTCTTGTTTTTTGCGGGATGAGTTGGCGTTTTTATTGGTAACATTTTTGGGCACGTGACATTTTTTGATCACTTTTTATTCAGATTTTTGTGAGGCAGAATGACCAAAAAACAGCTATTCATGAATTTCTTTTGGGGGTGCGTTTATACCGTTCCTCGTTTGGTAAAATGGATAAAGCCGTTTTATTCTTAGGGTCAGTACGATTACAGCGATACCTCATTTATATCATTTTTTATGTTTTGGCGCTTTTATATGTTAAATACTATTTTATAGAAAAAAAAATATTTTTGCATCACTTTATTCTGAGGACTATAACTTTTTTATTTTTTCTCTGATGATGCTGTTTGGTGGCTTCTTTTTTGTGGGACAAGATGACATTTTCAGCGATACCATGGTTATCTATTTCCGTCTTTTTGATTGCATGTTATTCCACTTTTTGTTCGGCGGTATGATAATAAAGCATTGTTTTTTGCTTCTTTTTTTTTTCTTACGGTGCTCACTGAAGGGGTTAACTAGTGGGACAGTTTTATAGGTCGGGTCTTTATGGACGCGGCAAAACTAAATATGTGTACTTTTATTGTTTTTTTATTATTGGATAAAGGAATATATTTATTGGAACAATATATATTTTTTATTATTATTATTTATTTAGGATTTTTTTTTTTTTACCCATGTAATTATTATTTTTTTTTACTTTTTTACTTTGCCCCAGGGGGGGCATCACAGTAAAGTGACAGATCGCTGATCTGACACTTTGCGGTGCACTGTGTTAGATCAGCGATCTGACATGCACAGCAGGGAGGCTTCCCGGCGCCTTCTCTGAGCAGGCGCTGTGAAGCCACCTTCCTGCAGGACCCGGATGCAGCCCCGTGGCCATTTTGGATCCGGGGCTTGCAGGGAGGATACACTCGGTACAAGGTGAGCACATCGCCTTGTACCGATCGTCTCAGGGAAGCACACAGGGAGCCCCCTCCCTGCACGATGCTTCCCTATACCGCCGGAACACTGGGATCATGTTTGATCGCAGTGTGATGGGGTTAATGTGCCGGGGGTGGTCCCTGACCTCTCCTGGCACATAGTGCCGGATGTCAGCTGCGATAGTCAGCTGAAACCCGGCAGCGATCGGCCGCGCACCCCTCGTGAGCGCGGTTAGTCGCGCTGAACGTACTATTCCGTCCTTGGGAAGTAGGCCCCACCCCACATGGACGGAATAGTACTTCCAATGACAGAAAGGGGTTAAACAGTTGGATAGTTGGGATGTGGGGGAAGCAAGGGGAATTTGGGTGCTACCTCTGTGGACTGTTCTGAGTGTGATTTTGAGGTTGAGGAAGAGGAGGAGAGGTCACTTGAAGCTGCGCTTGCCATCCACTCGAGTACATGCTCTTCTTGGGCATCATTGACTAGGCGTACCGCTGTGCATATATCAAAGAAATGTAGTGCTGTAACAAGGGTTGAGAGAAACGGATCGAACAAATTCAAAAATCGCCGACTTTCGGCAAAGTCGGGTTTCATGAAACCCAACCTGATCCTAGTGTGTGATTGGCCATGAGGTCGGCAATCATCGTGCCAAAGTCGGGTTTCGTATGACGCGTTCAGTGCCATTTCTCAGCCAATGAAGGAGGACACAGAGTGTGGGCAGCTTGATGACATTGGTCTCGGTCCCCACCATCTTAGAGAAGGGCATGACAGTGATTGGCTAGCTTTCTGTGGCATCACAGGGGCTATAAAGGGGCGTGCATGCCGACCACCATCTTACTTCTGCCTATCTTAGCATAGGGAGAGGTTGCTGCAGCTTCATCAGAAGAAAGGACATAGTTAGGGAGGGAAGATTAACCCCCAAACCGCTTGTGCTGTAGCGATTTCCACTGTCCAACACCACCTTTGTTTTGCAGGGACAGTGGAGGCTATATCCTTGTGCATCAACTCTGTAGCTTATTAGGCTGCCTTATAAGGCTCCCTGATAGCTGCATTGCTGTTTGCACCACTGCTGTGCAAACCAACTGCTTTTTTAAAAGACAAAATCGTGTTGCTCCTTTCTGCACAGTTATCTTATTTATTTGTCCACACTTTTGTGTGCAGCAGTCCTTTTTATTGCTGCCATACTTGTCCTGAGATAATTGTAGGGAGATTGAAATTGTACTACAGTCCTTGTATTTTTTCATATATCTTCCAGCCACTTACTGCCACTCACATTGCGTTGTTTTATACACTGTGCCTGAGTTTGGGTTCAGTCTCCCCCCCAAAAAAAAGCGAGATTCAAATTTTCACAAAGTGGATATACCTCAGTCCTCTTAGTTTGTCGTATATCAGCCAGCCACTTTCTGCCATTTCCATTGTGTTGTTTATACCATGTGCCTGAGTTTTGGTTCAGCGTCCAAAAAAAAAGTGAGATTCAAATTCTCACAAAGTGGATATACCTCAGTCCTCTTAGTTTGTCGTATATCAGCCAGCCACTTGCTGCCACTCACATTGCGTTGTTTTATACACTGGCCTGAGTTTGGGTTCAGTCTCCCCCCAAAAAAGTGAGATTCAAATTCTCACAAAGTGGATATACCTCAGACCTTTTAGTTTGTCGTATATCAGCCAGCCACTTGCTGCCACTCACATTGCGTTATTTTATACACTGGGCCTGAGTTTGGGTTCAGTCCCCCCAAAAAAAAGTGAGATTCAAATTCTCACAAAGTGGATATACCTCAGTCCTCTTAGTTTGTCTTATATCAGCCAGCCACTTTCTGCCACTCACATTACGTTGCTTTATACACAGGCCTGAGTTTGGGTTCAGTCTCCCCAAAATAAAAAGGGAGATTTAAATTCTCAACAAGTTTATATACACCTTCTACCTTGTTTTACAGTACCATATAACGGTTGTTATTTTGGTTACATTTTCTCAAAAATGAGGAAGTCTGGTGGAAGAGGCCATGGGTGGTCATTGCCAGCTGGTACTGATGGTGGTGGTGGAGCATCTGGTGGTAGTGGGAAAAGCAAAATAGCACCTAAGGCTGGAGGTGTTGAGCCAGCGTTATCATCTGGCTACACAAGGCCTCGAAGGCTCCCTTATCTGGGAGTAGGAAAACAGCTTTTAAAGCCGAAGCAGCAGGAAAAAGTTTTGGCTTTCCTTGCTGACTCAGCCTCTAGCTCTTTTGCCTCCTCTTCAGAAAGTTCCAAATATAAAAGCAGCGAGTCGTCAGTGAATGCTTCCAGTCAGGAACAAGACGTCTCCTTGTGTTCTTCACCCAAACCAAAAGTGAAGGATGCGTCAGGTGACACTACAGGTTACTCCATGGAGCTCTTTACACATACCGTGCCTGGGTTAGAAAGGGAAATTGTTAACTGCCCATTACAAGATGAATCGGACATGGAGTGCACTGATGCACAGCCACAGCTAGATTATTATGCTGTTCCATTGACTCAGATCACTACATTGTCCTCGCAGTGTACTGAGCCAGAATCTGACCCTGATGAGACTATGGTGCCCCGTCCCGAACGCTATAGCACCTTATATGGTGACACAGAGGAAGATGCACATGACATTGAAGAGGAGGTGATAGATGTCTCAGTTGTTGACTCAGATTGGCAGCCATTGGGGGAAGAGGGTGCCGCTGCCAGTAGCTCAGAAGCGGAGGATGATGATCCACAGCAGCCATCTACATCACAACAGCTGTCATCTGGCAGGCCCATATCAGGCCAAAAACGTGTGTCAAAAACAAAAACAGTTTTAGGACAGTGTGGCCATTCGGTGAAAGTAGCACAGCGTGCAATGCCTGAAAAGGTATTCGATAGTAGGAAGAGTGCAGTGTGGCAATTTTTTTAACCAAGATCCGAATGATCAGTGCAAAGTTATCTGTAAGAAATGCGCAAAGACCTTTAGCAGAGGGAAGAATCTTCAAAATTTAAATACAACGTGCATACGTAGACATTTAACCAGCATGCACTTGCAAGCCTGGGCTAACTACCAAACGTAACGTACCGTTGGTGCACCTGCTCAGAATGAAGGTAGTCAGCAACGCTACATTGCTTCTCTCACTGTAAGCCCACCGGTTAGGACACCACCAGCAGAAAATGTGGAGGTATCGTCGCAAGGCCAAAGCAGTCAGATACTCACAAGGTTATTGGTAGGAAACACTGTATGTAGGCAAACATCAAGAATGCCATCACCAACCCTCTCTCAATCCGCCATGTCAACCATCACTACCACCGCTAGTTCCACCATATGCAGCTCTCCAGTCCAGCTCACCCTAAAAGATACTCTCATTAGGAAAAGAAAGTACTCATCCTCTCATCCGTGTACACAGGGTTTGAACGCCCACATTGCTATACTAATCTCGTTAGAGATGATGCCCTACCGGTTGTTTGAAAGCGAAGCTTTCAAAGACCTGATGGCCTACGCAGTACCACGCTATGACCTACCCAGTCGGCACTTCTTTGCGAGAAAAACCATCCCAGCCCTCCACCAGCATTTCAAAGACCACATTGTCCATGCACTGAGGCAATCAGTCAGTGGAAAGGTGCACCTCACAACAGATGCATGGACCAGTAGGCATGGCCAGGGACATGTCATGTCGGACGCTGTTCACACTAGGGCATCCGACAGACAGCGGTAATTCCACATACGTCCACTACACGCTCAGTGGCGTCAGTTAGACTTTATCCAGCTTGCTCGGGGTTAATCTAGCTGGTAATTTTGTTGGAGGCTGGGTCACGCCCACGGCCTTTAAATAGTCGTGCTGGACTTTGGGCATCGCCGATTATAGCTTGTGCTTTGTGCCTAGTGATTCCGGTCTGGAGTGGTGGTCTTGTTGTAGGAATATCGTATCTGGTGGTGTATTACCCTTTGTCATATTCCTCCTTCCTATATTTTTATTTGTTTTGCCCTGTGCACATTATAGTGTATTCCTGTGTGTTTGCGGCGTGGTGCATTTTTCAGTTTTCCCTGTCTGTGCTTTCTGTGGGGATTGGCGTGTGGTCTCTTCACTGTGTGGCGGGTGGTGGTTTCAGCTTTGGGCTGAAACAGGAGACAGATTCAGGCCTGGTGGCCCAGACATGCACACCTTTAGTGTAACTTCTGGGAAAGGGACAGACGGGGTTTCCCTAGCCTGAGGGATATTGCAGGGGCCTGGGTAACCAGCCTTAGTCTACCCAGTACTCCTGTGACATTATAATCTGCCTAAAAAGAAAAAAACAAAAAAGGAGTTTTTTTATGTCTTTTTTTATGTTTTTTTTATGACTTCCATAACCCGCCAGTTGGAGGCGCTGTCCTTACAGGTCACTGAACTGGAGGGGGCAGTTCAGCAACAGGGTCTTGTGGTGTCTAATGTGCAAGCGGAAACTGCAAGTAGTGTTGGAGAGCCAAAAATCCCTTTACCTGGGAGGTTTGCTGGGGAACGCAGTAAATTTGTTGATTTCCGTGAAGCTTGCAAATTATATTTTCGTATGCCCCCGCTTTCTTCAGGTAATGAGGCTCAGCGTGTGGGCTTGGTTTTGTCATTACTGAACGGAGATCCCCAAGAATGGGCGTTTTCATTACCTTCTGATTCATTTCATTTCAATGATCTTTTTATTAAATAATTTGCAATATTACAAATAAACTTTTGAGCGGACATTAAGAAATATTGACATAATAAGGGTTATTATTACATCCACTTACAAACCACTGAAGAACGTCAAACAATAAAAGAAGAACTATAACTAGTAAGTGATAGGAAGATGATGTAGATTGAGAGGTCGGAAAGAGAAAAGAGGTTAAGAATAGGGGAACTTAGGTGGGGGGAGGGGGGTGGAGATCCAGGAGGGGTGGAAGGAGGGGGACAGGGGGGGAGAACACCAAGGATGAGGCTCATTTAGCCGATATTGAATTTAAGAAGGTTAATTGAGATCTGAATTGAGACCATGGAGACCAGACGTCAAGAAACCTAGTGTAGGTATTATTGACTCTTGCCGCTAATTCCTCCACATAGTATAACTGATCTATTTTAAGGTAAAGTTGTTGGGTTGTGGGCGAAACAGTTGAGTTCCATTTAGATGGGATTAGCGTTTTCCCGGCTGCTAGAACATATTGAGCTAGTTTAGAAGCTTTGTTGTCTTGAGGCCAAATCGGAAGATTCAAAAAAAGGTTTTCTGGCTTCAGTGTTACGCGTTTACCTAAAAGTGTATATATGACTTGGGATACTTCCTTCCAGAAAGGACAAATCTGTGGGCATGTCCACCAGATATGAATATAGCTTCCTTCATTAGTCCCACATCTCCAGCAATTATTAGATGAGGCTCTGTGCCATTTATGTATCTGTTTGGGTGTGACATACCATCTAGTAATAATTTTATAAGAGTTCTCTTGTATACGGACGCAATTTGAAGGACCATGAGAGTTTTTATAGATATACTTGATGTGTTGCTCAGTTAGAGGGGTTCCTATGTCCTTTTCCCAGTGGGCTAAGTAAGCTCGTTTCAGAGGTGTATCTATGGTTAGTATGGATTGATAGATCGTTGAAAGAATTTTCCGAGGAGGTTTCGATCTGGCACATAGGACCTCGAAAGGAGTTAATATTCTGTTCAAATCAATTGGTCGGTTTGGTGGAGAGAAAAGGTGAGCCAATTTCCCATGTTGAAGAAAGGTGAGGCCCGATAGGCCTGGGATTTTACGTAGGTCATGCAGTGGGAGAAGTGAACCATCTTCAAACAATTGCTCGATTGATATACGAGCAGCGGATAGGGGAAGAGTATCTATCAAATCAGAGACTCTGGTCAATGGGGAAAAGGATGGAGCCAGGGTTTCGCCCCACTTCTTCCAGATTTTTAAGGTAGCTAGCGTAAAATTGTTTTTATGGTCCTTAAGATTTGGTATTTTATTGTGGTTTAATAAGATAGAACGTAGTGCCACAGGGGACATTGCTTCTTCTACTTGAAGCCATTGTTGTTTTCCTTCATTTCTGACCCAGTGAACCGTTCTAGCTAGGTGAGCAGCTTGATAATATTTGACAATGTCTGGGGCACCCATGCCACCTTTGTCTTTCGGTAGGGTAAGGGTTTGGGAATTAATGCAGGGTTTACATTTTTGCCATATGTATTTAAAAAATAATGAGTGGACTTTAGTTAGGAAGGAAATGGGTATATGAATTGGGAGCATATTGAAGACGTATATAAATTTGGGGAGAATAAGGCTTTTTAGCATATTTTTTCTTCCAATCCAGGAAAGAAAGGGGTCTCTCCAGGATCTGAGATTGGTGGCTGTAGTTTGGTATAGTTTATTAAAATTGAGCTCAAATAAATCACTGTGTGACGCACTTATTTGGATTCCTAGGTATGTCAAACTTTTGGGTTGCCACGGAAATGGGAATGTGGATTTGAGTTTCCTCATTATATCATTTGGTATGCCTAGATTTAACATTTCTGATTTAGTCTCATTTATTTTGAAGTTAGTTAGTTTACTGTATCTCTCTAAGGTTTCCATTATTGCAGGGATACTTCTTAAGGGTTTAGAGATCACTAACAAAAGGTCATCTGCAAATGCAGCAGTCTTGTAATGGGTATCTCGAATTTGTATGCCCGTAATTTCTGGGTTTTGTTGTACGGCCTGTATTAAGGGTTCGATAGTCATGACGAACAGTAGTGGGGAGAGGGGACAGCCCTGCCTCGTTCCATTAAGTATTTGGAATGAATCCGTGAGTGAGCCGTTTAGTCTAATTCGAGCTGTGGGGGAGGTATACATGCTCAAGATTGCAGTAATTGTTAGGGGAGGGAAGCCAAATTTTACCAAAGTTTCTCGTAGAAAGAGCCAGTCCACCCTGTCGAATGCCTTCTCTGCATCCATACTCATTAGTGCCAGTGGTGTACCTTTCATTTTCGCATATTGCATGAGATGTAGTATTTTATAAGTATTATCCTTCCCCTCTCGTCCTTTTACAAAGCCAGTTTGGTTTGGTGAGATTAAGGATGGTAGTACTCCAGCCACTCTATCAGCCAGCATTCTTGCATACAATTTAAGATCTGTATTTAACAAAGATATGGGACGATAACTCCCACATTGTTCTGGATCTTTCCCTTCTTTGTGGATTAAAGAGATTCTGGCCTCTAGAAATTGGCAGGGGACATCTCCACCTTTTTGAAGGGAATTGCACATGTTAAGGAGAAGGGGAAGTAATACTTCAGAGTTAGACTTATAGTAGTACGTTGAAAAACCATCTGGCCCTGGTGCTTTACCTTTGGGGCAACTCGACAGGGTGGACCGGAGCTCTGAGAGTGTGAAAGGTTTGGACAGTAGGCGCTGTTGGGAATCATTTAGGGATGGAAGGTTTAAATCTTTCAAGAAGATTTGAATATCTTGTCTCCTTTTGTCTACCTCACTCTCCGTCTCTCTCGGGCGCAGTTGATATAAAGATTTATAGTAATGCAAAAATTATTTTTCTATCTGAGAGTAGTTTTGGGTTCTAGTACCCTCCCTAGTCTTAATAGTATGAATAAAAGTGCGGGCCTGTCTTTTCTTTAATAATGACATCGTTAATTTTGAGGCTTTGTCGCCGTGGACGAATATACGATTTTTCCAAGACATGTATAATTTGGTTGATTGCTCTCTGAGTAAGTCTTTTAATTTCTGTCTTTCAGCCGTGAGTTCAATAAGTGTTTGTGGGAGTAATGTTAACTTATGTTGTTTTTCTAGGTTGATTATTTTCTTATGAAGGAGTTCAATTTCTTTATTTTTTGTTTTATTAAGGTAGGAGGCTAATGAGATGAGTTCACCTCTTAACACTGATTTATGGGCTTCCCATAATATTAAAGGTGAGGTTTCCGAATTATCGTTGAGGTCGAAATATGTTCGGATGGCCTTGTTAATCCGAGTTTTTGAGGCAGGGTTGTCTAAAATGTATCATTTAGTTGCCACGATCTGCACGGTGCAAACTGTTTAGAGAGGATTAATTCAATTGATACATACGAGTGGTCCGAGAATATTGAGGGAATTATGTCTACTTGTTGTACATTTGATAGTAATGATCTAGGGGCGAGAAAGTAATCAATTCGGTGATATGAGTTGTGTGGGTGTGAGAAGAAAGTGTAATCACGCTTGGACGGGTTAAAATAGCGCCAAAGATCTATGAGGTTGAGAGAGTGAAGGGCGGACTTTATTCTTGTCAAATCTCTCTTGGAAATTGCACTTGTCCCTTTGGTCGTGTCTATTGAAGGTTCGAGAGCCAGATTAAAATCCCCTCCCATTATGAGTATACCCTCTCTGAATTCTCTTATTTTTTTAAATATAGATCGGAGCCACTTTAGATGTTTTTTATTTGGCGCATAAATGTTACAAATGGTAACCACTTCACCTGCCAGAATACCCTTAATTAGGATATAACGGCCATTCTCGTCTATCAATTGGTCGTGTAGGAGGAAAGGGATGTCCCTAGCTATTGCAATAGACACTCCCCTTGATTTAACTTGGGGTGACGTGGCGTGGTACCATCTGTTATAATGAGCTTTGTCAAAGGAGGGTAGTTTATCCTTAGTGAAGTGGGTCTCCTGAAGGAGTAATAGGTCATATTTATTTTTTTTAAATCTTGAAAGGGTTTGGCCCCTGGGGATCGGGGAATTGAACCCATTTGTGTTGTAGGTGAGTAATTTAAATACCTTTTGTGTATTAGTCATCCGGAGGTTTGGTCCATTTGCGACAGTCCCACCGAGGTGTCTGGAGGGGGAGAGAGGAGGGAGAGGAAGCAAGGGTGGAAAGGGCAGAAGGAGGGGGTATAGAAATGTTAAGAAGATGAATTAACAAGTAGAGAAAAAACCATAGCAATCTTTTAACTGAGTACATTTGTATTGAATCAAATACCTGGAAAGGGTCAGGCATTACCTGCAGTGGAGGAGGCAGGTTAGCTCTCATTAGTTATTACACTACTCTTGTCAAAAAAGAGGAGAAAAAAAAAAGAAAATATTTAAACATTTAAACATTTAAGCATCTAAACATTAAGCACACAAGTGAACATCCAACAATATAGTTACTAGAGAGGTTTCTAGTATAAACTCAGGCTTTCTGGAAGCATTAATCATGTCGATCGGAGGGAATATGATCAGATAGATCCATGTAGAGAATCCCGTTAAATGGCCAGAGCCTTCTTCATGAGTCTGGATCTTTAGAAGGGGTCAGTCTTGAGCCTTTACGTTTTGTCTTTTGAGACCTTGGAGTGGAAACCTGTTGCCACAGGGGGAGGGGAGGGAGAGGTTGTATAGTAGAGGCTGCATGAAAAGTCTCAATATCTGGGAACTGGCTCAGGGATATGTTTAGGTCTGTGCATAATGATCGTATCTCAGCTGAGGTCCTAGCCTGGAGTCTTTTCCCCTCGGTGATGACTTGTATACCGAAAGGAAAGAGCCATCGGTATTGAAGTTTTTTCTGAAGGAGAGCCTCAGTGAGTGGTTTAAGGAGTTGACGTTTCCTCAGAGTGATAGATGATAGATCTTGAAATAGTTTCAAGTGCGAGCCTTCGAAGGTGACCTCTTGCGCTTCTCTTGCGCGCTTTAATATCAGGTCCTTAGTGCGGAAATCAAGGAATCGACATAAAACGTCGCGAGGCGGGTCACCTTGCTTGGGTTTAGGGCGTAATGCCCTATGTATTCTAACAATTTCGATGTCCTGAGGGTCTTGGTCTAGGAGGAGGGAGCGGAACATTTCAGTAGCAGCCTTATTTAAAGCTTCAAAGGCTACTGACTCGGGCAGTCCTTTTATTCTAATGTTGTTCCTGCGTTCCCTATTTTCGTGGTCCTCAAGGGTGGAGTGTATGATATGCATTTGTTCTTCTTGAGCTTTAATGCAAGCTAGAATAACGTTGGAGTGTTCGGTATAGTTGGTCTGCGTATTTTCCAAGGTCTCTAATCTATGCCCTTGCTGGGTTATTTCTTGTTTAATGTCTGATAGTTCTTTACCTATGGGACCCAGGGCTTCAGATAGAATGCGTTTGATAAAGGAGCGTGTCACCACTTGGTCTTTGCCATTAGAACCAATGTCTGAGTCACTCTCCATTTCTGTGTCTGTTTCTCCTTCCTGTGCTGAGCTAGGTGTATAGTTTGTTTTGGCAACACCTGGGGTAATGAGGCGCTTCTTCCAGTATTTGTCTAGGTCTGATTGGGTGTTTAAACCGCTTGCTTTGATCTGCTTAGGTGTTTTTGTGTTGGATTTCACCATTGTGTGATATGTTAGTAAGAGTAAAATAAGCTGCTGTTTCCTCCTCCGACTTGCAGGGATGAGTTACTAAATAAGCATTTTGTTAATTATAAGATACCAAAGGGGTACGTTTCGGTTTAAAATTAGCTAATTGGGGATTTGGAGGGTATTGGGGGCGCTTTAGAATTATGAGTTGAAATAACAGCTGGGCAGGCAGTCTTTTGTGTGGTCACTAGGTGTCAGTATAGGACCACTGAAACCTTGGTGATAGATCCAATTCTCTCAAGGTTAATATCTATAGGTTTCTGAATTTATATTGTAAAGGGTAGGATGATATCTCTTTGCTCTGAGAGACTTGTGAGAGCACTATAAGGTATAGGATGTCGGACGACACTTCTTCCTTGTTTGTGAGAAAGTCTCTTTAGCTCCTCGCCTATTTATACTGCTGAATATGGGGTGGAATGCTTGAAGGGACTGGAAGCATTAGATGTGAGCTGTTTCTCGGTGCTATCAGCGTCTACCAAAGTCCTGTAAGCTTATTTCCACTGTTTCTGGAGGGGAGCCTTGCTCCTAGAGGATAAAAGGGCTCCTCTAGATCCTAACCCAGTGGGGTAAGTGTAATGGGCCTCAGCTCTCCTTGTGTGTAAGTCACCACTGTCTCTATTCCTCAGCGGTAATATGGCACAGTGGGGTTTAGTGGGGCTAGGTATTTCTATGCAATCTCCGTTGTCTCTGCTGAGGAAGTGTGGGGCCGTCAGATGAGACAAACGTCGGTTTGGAGGAGAGGAGTTAGAGCATGGAGGGGTCAGGATCCGTAGCTACAGGCGCGCCTCCACAAATGCCCTGTAGCAGGGAGACAGTACTCTGAGTGCTGGTTGCAGGATCTCTTACCTCCGATGTGGAGGAGAACCGAAGCGGTGTATCTTCTCAGTCCTCCCTCTGCGATTCCAGGCGCCGCTCTAGTGATCTCGTCCTCTGGTGGGACTCTGGGCACTACCGCCCTTCCCCCGCATGAAAGAAGGAGAGGGCGTCGCTGCACTGCTCGTTTCTTCTGAGGTCCGGCAGCAGAGGGGGTGAGATCTAGCTTAAGGGCGTCTTGGGTCCTGCCGTTCGGCTTTTTCTGGTGTCCTCTTCAGCCCCTTCACTGTAATTGCCGTGGGTGGTGGGGGCACTCCTCTTATTGCCGGCCGGGTCTCTGAAGGGGAGGAACGGGTGCTCACCACAGCGTGTCGACCTCTGGAACTCAACGTCGGCGGGAAGGGTATGAGCTGTGGGAGAAACCTGCAGGCTGGGTTAATTCGCTGTCGGTACTTTGGGTGAAGGCGCCCAGATGATGGTCCAGGTATAAAGGCGACTGAGGCTTGGGGCCTGCGTCTAGGCCCAGACCATGCGGTCTGACTCAGTGGAGAAAAAAAAAAGAGGTCAATCCTGGCAGTATTGGTCTCGTCGGGGGTCTAATGTCCCGTAGGAATGGTTGCTGTTGCCAGCTGGGTAAAAAAAAGGTGATCCTGGTCTGATGTTGGCAGATTTAATGAGTTGGAGTCTTGGAGCTCACAAATCAGACATCTTGCATCCCTGCTGCTCAGGCCACCCATTACCTTCTGATTCAGCTGCATTTAACTCAGTTTTTTTTTCTGCTCTTGGACTCGTATATGATGATCCTGACAGATTGGATCTAGCAGAATCTAAAATACGCGCTCTCTGCCAGGGGGAGCGAATGGCGGAGGATTACTGTTCTGAATTTCGCCGTTGGGCGGTGGACACACAACGGAATGACCCGGCGCTGCAGAGTCAGTTTGTATATGGGGTTTCGAGAAGGGTTAAACAAGCCCTTCTGATGTATGAGACTCCTGCTTCTCTAGAGTCTGCCATGAGTCTTGTTGTCCGCATTGATCGCCGTTTGCGTCAGGGGGCGCTAGAGACACCGCCTATGGGGGAGGTCATAGGTGCACGTGAGGTTGCTGCAGGTGAGCCCACGGAGCCTATGCAGATCGCAGGGGTGTCACATCAGCAAGCCCCCTCGCACAGGAAGCAGGGAGCCTGTTTTTGCTGTGGTAAAAAGGGGCATTATGTAAATGTTTGTCCTCTGTTTTCTAAGAAAAGCGCAACGGCGGAAAACTACTAAGCTCAGAGGGTGTGGAGGAGGCCAATCTGAGCTTATGCATATCCTCCATGGTGGTCTCCCAATGTATGCTCCCTGCCAGAGTTATGGTCACTGGCAGAGAGCTGCCAATCACTGTTTTTGTGGATAGTGGTTCGGCCACTAATCTCATTGATGAGGAGTTTGCGCGCACAGCCAGGTTCACGGTCGAAAAATTGCCTCATCCTATCCGGGTGGTCACCATCAATGCAAACCCTCTCCCACAGGGGGAGATTACTGAGTTTGTGGCTGAGGTGAAACTCCACATTGGGGTCCTACATTCTGAGCAGGTTACATGTATTGTGCTCAGTAATCATCCTGCACAAATGGTTCTGGGTTTTCCATGGTTATCTATGCACAATCCAGTTATTGACTGGAAAACTCAGGAAATAATTCATTGGAGCGGATTTTGCCAGGAGAATTGCCTGGCCACATGTGTGTCCGCTGTGACACCAAGCATGCCTGAGTCACTGCTGGATTTTGCGGATGTGTTCTCAGAGAAGGGTTGCTCAGAATTGCCACCACATTGCCCCTATGTCTGTACTATTAGGTTTAAACCAGGGGCCAAATTGCTGAAAGCTAGGATGTTCAACATCTCTGGTCCTGATAGGCAAGTGTTAAAAGACTACATTGCTGAGAGTCTGAGCAAAGGGCACATCAGGCCTTCGTCCTCGCCGGTGGCAGCGGGGTTCTTCTTCATTAAAAAGAAAGATGGCGGACTACGCCCGTGTCTGGATTTCAGGGAGTTAAACCAGATTACGGTTCATGATCCATACCCTATGCCACTGATACGTGATTTGTTCAACCAGGTGGCTGGTGCTAAGTGGTTTTCCAAGCTTGACCTCAGGGGGGCGTACAACCTCATAAGAGTCTGTCAAGGTGATGAGTGGAAGACGGCTTTTAATACTCCTGAGGGTCATTTTGAAAATTTGGTGATGCCATTTAGGTTGACAAACGCGCCTGCAGTTTGTCAACATTTCATAAATGATGTATTCTCGCATGTTTTGGGGAAATTCGTTATTGTGTACCTAGATGACATTCTCATTCA
This sequence comes from Ranitomeya variabilis, assembly GCF_051348905.1. Taxonomy (NCBI): domain Eukaryota; kingdom Metazoa; phylum Chordata; class Amphibia; order Anura; family Dendrobatidae; genus Ranitomeya; species Ranitomeya variabilis. The sequence continues at coordinate 22,036,140 of NC_135236.1, read as the reverse complement.
TTTATGTGACAGTAACACTCATTTAGAGCATGTGAGGCAGGTGTTACAGCTAATCAGGGAAAATAAGCTCTATGATAAACTTGAGAAATGTGTATTTTCGGCTCAGGAGTTGCCTTTCTTGGGTTATATTGTGTCTGCTTCAGGGTTTAAAATGGACGCCGCTAAGGTGCAAGCGGTGCTGCTTTGGGAACGGCCTGATAACCTAAAAGCACTCCAGCGGTTCCTTGGGTTTTCCATCTATTATAGAAAGTTTATCAAGGATTTTTCTACCATTGCTAAACTGCTTACTGACATAACGGAAAAGGGTACCAATTTCTCCGCCTGGCCTCAGGCTGCTGTGCGCGCATTTGAATTTCTGAAGAACAGTTTTGCTTCGGCCCCCATTCTGGTGCAACCGGACGTATCTAAACCATTTACCATGGAAGTTGATGCGTCTGAGGTTGGAGTCGGGGCGGTGCTGTCACAAGGCTCATCCTTGGGCGAGTTGCGTCCTTGCGCCTTCTTTTCCAAGAAGCTGTCGTCTGCTGAACGTAATTACGATATCGGCAACATGGAGTTGTTGGCTATCAAGTTGGCTTTTGAGGAATGGCGACACTTTTTGGAGGGGTCGGTCCATGAGGTTAGTTATCACCGACCATAAAAATCTGCTGTATTTGGAGTCAGCCAAGCGTCTGTCCCCCAGGCAGGCTCACTGGGCATTGTTTTTCACGTGGTTCAACTTTTTTTTACATACCGACCTGGGTCTAAGAACACTAAGGCGGATGCTTTGTCCAGGTGTTTTCCGGGGGGAGAACCTCCGGAAGATCCGGTACCCATCCTCCAGAAGGGTGTAGTGGTCTCGGCTCTCACGACCGAAGTTGAGACTGAGATTGCTGAGGCTCAAGAGGAGGTACCACCAGAGCTTCCCATTAACAAATCGTTTGTACCGCTCCATCTTCGCCTAAAGGTGTTGGGTGAGCATCATGATGCTGTCCAGGCTGGCCATCTAGGGGTTAGGGGTACCTTGGAGTTGGTGTCGCGTCGGTTTTGGTGGCCCAAAATCCCACAGGACGTGTTCTCGTACGTATCAGCATGTACCACGTGCGCTAGAGCTAAGACATCCCGCTCTCGTCCTGCTGGCACACTTAATCCTCTCGGGGTACCAAGTAGGCCATGGACGGAGATTTCCATGGATTTTATCACAGATTTGCCCTCCTCTGCTGGGAACACGGTCATTCTGGTGGTTGTTGATCGGTTCTCAAAGATGTCGCAGGCTCAGGTATTTGTGCAGGAGGTGGTCAGACTTCACGGGGTCCCGACTGACATCGTGTCTGATAGGGGTACTCAGTTTGTGGCAAAATTTTGGAAAGCTTTTTGCTCACTGCTCGGGATCAAGTTGTTGCATTCTTCTGCGTTTCATCCTCAGTCAAATGGTCAGACCGAGCGTATGAACCAGAATTTTGAGCAGTACTTATGCTGTGTTCTTTCTGACAATCAGGAGGAGTGGTCGATGTTCCTTCCTTTTGGCTGAGTTTGCTATAAATAATCACCGCCAAGAATCGTCTGGGGAATCCCCGTTCTTTTGTGTTTACGGGCTCCATCCTCAGTTTTGTACTCTGCATCAGGGGGGTTCTACTGGCATCCCGGAGGAGGACCAGTTAGTAGCACAACTGGCATCCGTGTGGAGGAGAATGAAACAGCGCTTGCTAAGCATAGGTCCAAGGTACAAACAAGTGGCTGACAGTAAACGGGTGACAGGTCCGGACCTGAGTGTGGGTGACTGGATGTGGTTGTCCACAAAAAACATAAAACTCAAGAATCCATCCTTGAAATTGGGTCCAAGGTTTATTGGTCCCTTTAGGGTTGACACCATCATTAACCCGGTAGCCTACCGTTTGGTGCTCCCTACAGTATATAAAATACACAATGTGTTCCACAGATCTTTATTAAAAAAGGTGGTGGGTTCTGTGGACATGGCACCTATGCCACCTCCAGTCTTGGTGGATGGCAATTTGGAGTTTGAAGTTTCCAAGGTGGTTGACTCTCAAGTAGTGCGCCACACATTACAGTACCTGGTACACTGGCATGGTTATGGGCCGGAAGAGAGGTCTTGGGTACCAGCCTCGGACATACATGCGGACCGGCTGGTCAGTATGTTTCGCCGCCGCCATCCGGACAAGCCAGGTCCTATAAGTCATGAGGGCCCTGGGGTCCCTCATAGAAGGCGGGGTACTGTCATGTCGGACGCTGTTCACACTAGGGCGTCCGACAGACAGCGGTAATTCCACATACGTCCACTACACGCTCAGTGGCGTCAGTTAGACTTTATCCAGCTTGCTCGGGGTTAATCTAGCTGGTAATTTGGTTAGAGGCTGGGTCACACCCACGGCCTTTAAATAGTCATGCTGGACTTTGGGCATCGCCGATTATAGCTTGTGCTTTGTGCCTAGTGATTCTGGTCTGGAGTGGTGGTCTTGCTGTAGGAATATCGTATCTGGTGGTGTATTATCCTTTGTCATATTCCTCCTTCCTATATTTGTATTTGTTTTGCCCTGTGCACATTATAGTATATTCCTGTGTGTCTGTGGCGTGGTGCATTTTTCAGTTTTCCCTGTCTGTGCTTTCTGTGGGGATTGGTGTGTGGTCTCTTCACTGGGTGGCGGGTGGTGGTTTCAGCTTAGGGCTGAAACAGGAGTCAGGGTCAGGCCTGGCGGCCCAGACATGCACACCTTTAGTGTAGCTTCTGGGAAAGGGACAGACAGGGTTTCCCTAGCCTGAGGGATATCGCAGGGGCCCGGGTAATCAGCCTTAGTCTACCCAGTACCCCCTTGACATCTATGCACCCTTCTGCACAGTTTTGAAATAGCAACAAAGATGTTTAGTGCTGACAATGCCATTATAAGCATGACCATTCCAGTGATTTACATGCTGGAGCACACCTTACACAGTGTTCGGAGTCAGGTGGTGGAACAAGAGGAGGAGGAGGAGGAACAGGAGGAGTCGTATGCGGAAGGGATCATATCTCCAAGGTCAAGAAGGTTGGAAGCACCAAGGTGACTGGCATTGGAGGCTGGGGGAGAGGGATTACCGAGGGCGCATGGCAGCAGCCAAACTGTTGAGGAAGCTGCAGTAGGCGAGGAAGAAGTGGAGGATGAACTGGCGCTGGGCATGGAAGACTCATCAGATGAGGGAGACCTTGATCAAATTTCTGTTGTGCGAGGTTGGGGGGAGAGGGCAGACGATGGAAGCATGATTCTCACCTCGCCACCACCAAGACAACAAGGACTTGGTCCTCCTGGATGCGCAAGACACATGAGTGCCTTCTTGCTGCACTACCTGCAACATGACCCTCGGATTGCAGGAATCCGAAGTAATGCCGACTACTGGGTTGCCACACTCTTAGATCCCCGGTACAAAAGCAAATTTGGCGAAATAATTCCTACCATAGAAAGGGATTCACGCATGCAGGAGTATCAGAAGAAACTGTTACAGAATCTAACATCTGCTTTTCCACAAAACACCAGTGGTGCACGTAGTGAATCTCTGAGTTCTAACTTACCATCCATGGGACTATAGAGCCATCACTCAAACCGTAACAGTAACATTGTATCTGGTGGTAACAGCAATTTTTTCCAATCGTTTCAAGATTTTTTTAGACCATCCTTTGCAAGGCCACAGGAGACAAGAAGTCTGATGCACAGCCAACGCCTAGAGAGGATGGTACAAGAGTATATCCAAGTAAACATCAATGCCATGACTGTGGAACTGGACCCTTGCTCATTTTGGGCTTACAATCTTGAAAAATGGCCTGAGCTCGCCACTCACGCCTTGGAGATCTTGTTGTGCCCCGCAGCCAGCGTTCTCTCTGAACGTGAGTTCAGCGCTGCTGGTGGTGTGCTGACAGATAAGCGCACGCGGCTATCCAGTGACAATGCAGACAGACTAACGTTCATCAAGATGAACAAATCCTGGATCCACAAGGACTTTTCTAACACGTGTCATCTTGGGGAAACTAAAAGCTTGATGATTTTTGAAAATCACCTCACCAAACTTTTTAAAAAACTTTGGCAAAATTGATGCCACTTAAGTGGTGTCTGTGGCCGAATTTTTGGAATAAATGGAGACTCTTTGATTTAGTCTCCTTGCTGAGTTTTACATGACTTTGCCATCTTCAATTCCAGGTGGGTGGGGTCGTCTGCAGAGTTCTTTACTCATACTATGGCCTGGGATTCAGAGGTCTGCTCCAAAGCTTCAGTGTCTGCTATTCAGCAGAGTAGCCCAGCCACCCACCGCCTGTTTACCTAAGTACTATTTTTAACAGCATCTGGCCCAGGAAATCTTTTGGGGCCTAGTAGAATTTGGTGCAACTCAGCAGCGTACCCCACCCATGAAGCAAGCTACACCGCCTGTTTACCTAAGTACTATTTTTAACAGCATCTGGCCCAGGAAATCCTTTTGGGCCTAGTAGAATTTGGTGCTACTCAGCAGCGTACCCCACCCATTAAGCAAGCTACACCGCCTGTTTACCTAACCACTATTTTTTTTTTAATTCTTTATTTAAGTTTTCAAGTAACATAATCAAAATATCAAAACATTTATGCTCACAAGTACATCTCTATTATATATAGGCACAATAGAGACATGGAACACTGAAAGCAACAGGAGTTCAGTGCAAATATAGCTTGAAGTAGACAAATGAGCATAAAAAACATAAATTAAACTGGTTCAGGCCTGGAAAAGATAGCCTAAAATTGGATTATTAAACATATAGAGTAAGTAAAGGCCATAGGGTGTGATGGTAGGAAGTTTTCGCAAGCATTTTATTCACTTCTGGAAGTGAGGAAGGACATGAGGCTCATATAGAAGGTAAGTCAGTCAAAAAGGCAGGATAGCCAAGGTGGTGGGCACGGCCACGGCGAGGCATCATAGAACCCTGGGGAGAAGAGAGGGAGGGGGGGAGAAGTCATTTATTGCAATGAGTGTCTATACAAGTGAAAATGGGTTCATGGGTTCTGTACCACCTAGAAAGAATTTTAAATGCGTTCTCTTGTAATAAGATACATCTAGAAAACCCGAGGGAGTTGGCAAGTACCTGTTTAGTTTCTCGGGGGGATAGTGTAATTTTTAATTCTGTCTCCCAGGAAGAGAGATAAAGTGGCTTAAATTGGTTTGGGGATTTTAAAAGATTAGCGTATAACTTAGAAACCAACCTGGTGATTGGCGATTTCAGCCTAATCAGAAATTCTAGTCATAACTAGTGTTGAGCGATACTTTCCGATATCGGAAAGTATCGGTATCGGAAAGTATCGGCCGATACCGTCAAAATATCGGATCTAATCCAATACCGATACCCGATCCCAATGCAAGTCAATGGGACGAAAATATCGGAATTAAAATAAACCCTTTATAAACTTGTAGGTTCATTCTACATGAAGGAAAACAACTAAGAATAATGTAGGATGTATTGGGGGACGTGGCGGAGACATTAAAGGCACAGAGGTTTAGCCCAATGTAATAGAATAGCAGGATTTTTTTTTTTTTATGACGTTCGGCGGTAGAAAGATTTTGACTATGTTAATTTTTTTTTTATTTTGTCAGATATTGATGTTTCACTACTTCCACGCCCTTCACCTTCTTTTTTACTTCTCCCACACTTTCTTCTTCATTATCCTCATCATCAGCTTCTTTGACATCAACTTCTTCACCTTATTCATCTTCTTCTTCATCTTCTACCTATTATTTTTTTGGTTACATTGTTCATATTCTTTTTATTTTACTATTATCTTCATCATATTCTACTTCTTCATCATATTCTTTTTTGTGACAGGCATTCCCGTAGTTGTTATCTATAAAAGTTTGAAGATTACACCTTCTGTTCTGCCTGTCACAAAACAGTTACATTTGCCGCGTTCAGTTTGGCCTGCAGCATCAGGCTTTATCCAGGGGCACCACGAGGAGGAACGGACTCACCCCCATACACTGCTTAGTCTTCTTCTGCTTATAATTTAGATAATATTTTTTGCTCTGATATTTAGTGTTATGCTTAATGTTCTTCTGCTCTTTGTTCTGCAGCCTCTTGTTCTTCTGCTTCTCGGTCTTCCAGGTCGTCGTCGTCTCCAGGGTCGTCGTCTCCGGGGTCGTCGTCATCGGGGTGGTCTTCAGGGTCGTCGTCTCCGGGGTCGTCGTCATCGGGGTGGTCTTCAGGGTCATCGGCTCCAGGGTCGTCGTCATCACGGTGGTTGTCGTCTCTGGTGTCGTTGTCATCTTAGGGGTGGTCTTCCGGGTCATCGTGTTTAGTCTCTTGAACTTGGAAATGTAGCAGAAGGTACAAGAAGGCTGAGAAAATGCCGAGAACCAGCTGATGGAACTGGAACTCGGATGGCTACCCGAAGGTCCAAGAGCCAATGGAACTACCGAGGACCAGCTGACGTTACTGGAACCCGGTTACTAAGCAGGAGGTACCCGTGCCTGAAAGCACTACCAAGGACCACCTGACGTTGGTGGAACTCGGATACCCAGAGGGAGGCACCTAAGCCAAAGGCTCTGCCCGGAACCAGCTGACGGTACTGGAACCAGGATGGGGAGCAGAAGGTACAAGAGCAAAAGACACTGCCGAGAACCAGCTGACGGTGCTGGAACCCGGATGGGTAGCCGAAGGTCCAAGAGCCAATGGAACTACCGAAGACCAGCTGACGTTACTGGAACCCGGTTACTAAGCAGGAGGTACCCGTGCCTGAAAGCACTACCAAGGACCTGACGTTGGTGGAACTCGGATACCCAGAGGGAGGCACCTAAGCCAAAGGCTCTGCCCGGAACCAGCTGACGGTACTGGAACCAGGATGGGGAGCAGAAGGTACAAGAGCAAGTGTCTGCGTGGCTTTTGCAGGACACGATGCCGGCTGCACAGCAGGGGAACAGCTGGCGGTGCTGAACCCCACTGACACATTGGCTGGTGTTTTTCTCTGTGCAGCTAGCAGTACCGGGCCCCAACTGGCGGTGTTAGAGCCCGGGGTCAGCAGGAGGAGGAGATGGAGCAGAGTGTAGGCCGAAGCCTGCACTGGCGGCAGCTTTGGGTCTGTTGTGCCTGCGTGGCAGTTGCAGGACACGTTGCCGGCTGCACAGCAGGGGAACAGCTGGCGGTGCTGAACCCCACTGACACATTGGCTGGTGTTTGGCTCTGTGCAGCTAGCAGTACCGGGCCCCAACTGGCGGTGTTGGAGCCCGGGCTCTGCAGGGGGAGCAGAGTGTAGGCCGAAGCCTACTTGAACCAATTTCAAAGGTAACCTTTAACCCCCCCTCAGGGGTTACAAAGTAGAAGAGCCACAGCTTATGCAGCAGTAGTGCTGCACAAGTCAAAGGTTGCTCTTTTAATTTTGCTCCTTGCACACGCTGAATGAAACACGTATAACATTTAGCCCTTTATACAGTCAAACTGTGTTGGAGGCGCGAGTTCCCTTTGTAATGAGACGCAGCACAGATGTCAAGAATCCCACCTTGGTGCTGGGTGCAGCCTCCTGAGCGTTGTTATTTGCTGTACAGGAGTCTGCGCTGTCGTGTTATCCCCTGGCCTAGCGCTGTTAGCGCTGCCCATCTTCTGACATCATTTAATGTCAGCCGGTGCGGTTCGCGATGACCATGAATCCCAGCCCCGCAGTGTCTTAACATTGTTAAAACACTGCGGGGCTGGGATTCATGGCCTGGCGCAGCACATATGTTCGCCTCTCACACTCGGGTCCTTACACCCGCTTCAGACTGTGCGGCGTCAGCTGATCCCTTATCGCATGCCACGGCCATGAAGCCGCACAGTCTGAAGAAGGCGGAAGGAGATGAGGGACAGGCGAACTGATGCACTGCTCATGCCCATCAATCACACCCTCGCAGTCCCAAGAAATAAGACACCGAGGGGCGTTGTGTGGGTCAGGGCGGCCGCAGAGGCGCAGGCAGCCAAACAATGATGCCAGAAGACGGGCAGCGCTACCAAGGGGGTTGCAGCGTGTCATTACAAAGGAAAGTCACACCCCCGGGACGGTTAAATGGTCACACAGAGGACACATTTCAGACGTGTTTTCAGTTCCACATGTGCGAGGAGAATACGTTTATGAGCCACCTTGCACACATGCAGCATTACCGCTGTACAAGGTGGCCTTAAAAACGTACAAACGCCTGGTGGAGGGGGGACAGGTTCCCTTCAATTTCAGTTCTTGTGTCTGCGTGGCTTTTGCAGGACACGATGCCGGCTGCACAGCAGGGGAACAGCTGGCGGTGCTGAACCCCACTGACACATTGGCTGGTGTTTTTCTCTGTGCAGCTAGCAGTACCGGGCCCCAACTGGCGGTGTTAGAGCCCAGGGTCAGCAGGAGGAGGAGATGGAGCAGAGTGTAGGCCGAAGCCTGCACTGGCGGCAGCTTTGGGTCTGTTGTGCCTGCGTGGCTGTTGCAGGACACGTTGCCGGCTGCACAGCCGGGGAACAGCTGGCGGTGCTGAACCCCACTGACACATTGGCTGGTGTTTGGCTCTGTGCAGCTAGCAGTACCGGGCCCCAACTGGCGGTGTTGGAGCCCGTGCTCTGCAGGGGGAGCAGAGTGTAGGCCGAAGCCTACTTGAACCAATTTCAAAGGTAACCTTTAACCCCCCCTCAGGGGTTACAAAGTAGAAGAGCCACAGCTTATGCAGCAGTAGTGCTGCACAAGTCAAAGGCTGCTATTTTAATTTTGCTCCTTGCACACGCTGAAAGGAACACGTATAACATTTAGGCCCTTACACAGTCAAACTGATTTTGAGGCGTGAGTTCCCTTCGTAAAGAGACGCAGTACAGCTGGCAAAAATGCCACCTTGGTGCTTTGCGCGGCCTCCTGAGCATCGTTATTTGTTGCACAGGAGTCTGCGCTGTCGTGTTATCCCTTGGCCTTGCGCTGTTAGTGCTGCCCGTCCTCTGACCTCATTTGATGTCGGCCGGTGCGGTTCGCGATGCCCATGAATCCCAGCCCCGCAGTGTCTTGACATAGTTAAAACACTGCGGGGCTGGGATTCATGGCCTGGCGCAGCACATATGTTCGCCTCTCGCTTGGGTCCTTACACCTGCTTCAGACTATGTGGCGTCAGCTGATCCCTTATCACATGCCACGGCCATGAAGCCGCACAGTCCAAAGAAGGCGGAAGGAGATGAGGGACAGGTGAAGAAATGCACCGTTCATGCCCGTCAATCACACCCTCGCAGTCAAAATAAATAAGACACCGAGGGGCGTTGTGTGGGGCAAGGCGGCCGCAGAGGCGCACCCAGCCAAACAATGATGCCAGAAGACGGGCAGCGTTACCAAGGAGCTTGTTGCGTGTCAATACAAAGGAAAATCACACCTGAGGGATGTTTTAATGGTCACAGAGGACACATTTTAGACGTGTTCAGTTCCACGAGTGCAAGGAGAATACGTTTCTGAGCCACCTTGCACACATGCAGCATTACTGCTGTACAAGGTGGCTGTAAAACATAGAAACACCTGGGGGAGGGTGGACAGGTTCCCTTCAATTTCAGTTCTTGTGTCTGCGTGGCGGTCGCAGGACACGTTGCCGGCTACACAGCAGGGGAACAGCTGGCGGTGCTGAACCCCACTGACACATTGGCTGGTGTTTTTCTCTGTGCAGCTAGCAGTACCGGGCCCCAACTGGCGGTGTTAGAGCCCGGGGTCAGCAGGAGGAGGAGATGGAGCAGAGTGTAGGCCGAAGCCTGCACTGGCGGCAGCTTTGGGTCTGTTGTGCCTGCGTGGCAGTTGCAGGACACGTTGCCGGCTGCACAGCAGGGGAACAGCTGGCGGTGCTGAACCCCACTGACACATTGGCTGGTGTTTGGCTCTGTGCAGCTAGCAGTACCGGGCCCCAACTGGCGGTGTTGGAGCCCGGGCTCTGCAGGGGGAGGAGAGTGTAGGCCGAAGCCTACTTGAACCAATTTCAAAGGTAACCTTTAACCCCCCCTCAGGGGTTACAAAGTAGAAGAGCCACAGCTTATGCAGCAGTAGTGCTGCACAAGTCAAAGGTTGCTCTTTTAATTTTGCTCCTTGCACACGCTGAATGAAACACGTATAACATTTAGCCCTTTATACAGTCAAACTGTGTTGGAGGCGCGAGTTCCCTTTGTAATGAGACGCAGCACAGATGTCAAGAATCCCACCTTGGTGCTGGGTGCAGCCTCCTGAGCGTTGTTATTTGCTGTACAGGAGTCTGCGCTGTCGTGTTATCCCCTGGCCTAGCGCTGTTAGCGCTGCCCATCTTCTGACATCATTTAATGTCGGCCGGTGCGGTTCGCGATGACCATGAATCCCAGCCCCGCAGTGTCTTAACATTGTTAAAACACTGCGGGGCTGGGATTCATGGCTTGGCGCAGCACATATGTTCGCCTCTCACACTCGGGTCCTTACACCCGCTTCAGACTGTGCGGCGTCAGCTGATCCCTTATCGCATGCCACGGCCATGAAGCCGCACAGTCTGAAGAAGGCGGAAGGAGATGAGGGACAGGCGAACTGATGCACTGCTCATGCCCATCAATCACACCCTCGCAGTCCCAAGAAATAAGACACCGAGGGGCGTTGTGTGGGTCAGGGCGGCCGCAGAGGCGCAGGCAGCCAAACAATGATGCCAGAAGACGGGCAGCGCTACCAAGGGGGTTGCAGTGTGTCATTACAAAGGAAAGTCACACCCCCGGGACGGTTAAATGGTCACACAGAGGACACATTTCAGACGTGTTTTCAGTTCCACATGTGCGAGGAGAATACGTTTATGAGCCACCTTGCACACATGCAGCATTACCGCTGTACAAGGTGGCCTTAAAAACGTACAAACGCCTGGGGGAGGGGGGACAGGTTCCCTTCAATTTCAGTTCTTGTGTCTGCGTGGCTTTTGCAGGACACGATGCCGGCTGCACAGCAGGGGAACAGCTGGCGGTGCTGAACCCCACTGACACATTGGCTGGTGTTTTTCTCTGTGCAGCTAGCAGTACCGGGCCCCAACTGGCGGTGTTAGAGCCCAGGGTCAGCAGGAGGAGGAGATGGAGCAGAGTGTAGGCCGAAGCCTGCACTGGCGGCAGCTTTGGGTCTGTTGTGCCTGCGTGGCAGTTGCAGGACACGTTGCCGGCTGCACAGCAGGGGAACAGCTGGCGGTGCTGAACCCCACTGACACATTGGCTGGTGTTTTTCTCTGTGCAGCTAGCAGTACCGGGCCCCAACTGGCGGTGTTAGAGCCCAGGGTCAGCAGGAGGAGGAGATGGAGCAGAGTGTAGGCCGAAGCCTGCACTGGCGGCAGCTTTGGGTCTGTTGTGCCTGCGTGGCTGTTGCAGGACACGTTGCCGGCTGCACAGCAGGGGAACAGCTGGCGGTGCTGAACCCCACTGACACATTGGCTGGTGTTTGGCTCTGTGCAGCTAGCAGTACCGGGCCCCAACTGGCGGTGTTGGAGCCCGTGCTCTGCAGGGGGAGCATAGTGTAGGCCGAAGCCTACTTGAACCAATTTCAAAGGTAACCTTTAACCCCCCTCAGGGGTTACAAAGTAGAAGAGCCACAGCTTATGCAGCAGTAGTGCTGCACAAGTCAAAGGTTGCTATTTTAATTTTGCTCCTTGCACACGCTGAAAGGAACACGTATAACATTTAGGCCCTTACACAGTCAAACTGATTTTGAGGCGTGAGTTCCCTTCATAAAGAGACGCAGTACAGCTGGCAAAAATGCCACCTTGGTGCTTTGCGCGGCCTCCTGAGCATCGTTATTTGTTGCACAGGAGTCTGCGCTGTCGTGTTATCCCTTGGCCTTGGGCTGTTAGCGCTGACCATCCTCTGACATCATGTTAAGTCGGCTGTTGCCGTTTGCGATGACCATGCATCCCAGCCCCCCAGTGTGTTAACATTGTTAAACACTGCGGGGCTGGGATTCATGGCCTGGCGCAGTACATATGATCGCCTCTCACACTCGGGTCCTTACACCCGCTTCAGACTGTGCGGCGTCAGCTGATCCCTTATCGCATGCCGCAGCCATGAAGCCGCACAGTCTGAGGAAGATGGAAGGAGATGTGGGACAGGCGAAGAAATGCACCGTTCATGCCCATCAATCACACCCACGCAGTCCAAATAAATAATACACCGAGGGGCGTTGTGTGGGGCAAGGCGGCCGCAGAGGCGCACCCAGCCAAACAATGATGCCAGAAGACGGGCAGCGCTACCAAGGAGCTTGTTGCGTGTCAATACAAAGGAAAATCACACCTGAGGGACGTTTTAATGGTCGCAGAGGACTCATTTTTAGACGTGTTCACTTCAACATGGGCAAGGAGATTAAGTTTCTGAGCCACCTTGCACACATGCAGCATTACTGTCGTACAAGGTGGCTGTAAAACGTAAAAACGCCTGGGGGAGGGGGGACAGGTTTCCTTCAATTTCAGTTCTTGTGTCTGCGTGGCTGTTGCAGGACACGTTGCCGGCTACACAGCAGGGGAACAGCTGGCGGTGCTGAACCCCACTGACACATTGGCTGGTGTTTGGCTCTGTGCTGCTAGCACATCTGGGCCCCAACTGGCGGTGTTAGAGCCCAGGGTCAGCAGGAGGAGGAGAGGGAGCAGAGTGTAGGCCGAAGCCTGCACTGGAGCAAGTTGAAAGGGAAACTTTAACCCCCCCCAGGCGTTTGTAGCTGAAAGAGCCATCGAGTACAGCACTAATGCTGGAAAAGGTAAACTTAGCTCTTTTAATTATGGTCCTTGCACATGCTGAACCTAACACTTATAAAAAGTGTCCCCTCCTACCGTGATACCGTCCGGTAGGTGGAACTTTCCTTTGTGATGTGACGCAGCACAGCCGTCATTCTTAGCCCCTTGGCGCCGTGCGCCGCCTCCTCAGCGTTGTTTGAATCAGTCCCGGAGCCTGCACTGTTAGGTTAGCCCTTGGCCATGCACACATTTTGCGCTGCCCGTCTTCTGACATCATTTGGTGTCAGGCTGGCTGCGCCTGTGCGGCCGCGCTGGCCGAGAGCCCGCCTCGTACTGTCTTCTGATTTAATCCCACTGGGGGCCTGAGATCCATGGACATGCGCAGTGCATATATGAACCTCCACCTCTCACTCATCTCCCTCACATCACAAAGGAAAGTTCCACCAACCGGACGGTATCACGGTAGGAGGGGACACTTTTCATAAGTGTTAGGATAAGCATGTGCAAGGAGCACCACGAAAAGAGGCACTTTTTCCCTTTGCATCATTACTGCTGCACAAGGTGGCTCCTTCAGTAACAAACGCCTGGGGGGGGGGACAGGTTCCCTTAAATTTAACTTGTTGTGCCTGCGTGGCGGTCGCAGTACACGTTGCCGGCTGCACAGCAGGGGAACAGCTGGTGGTGCTGAACCCCACTAACACATTGGCGAGGTGTTTGGCTCTGTGCGGACAGCACTTCTGGACGGCAACTAGCGGTGTTGGAGCCCAGGGACAGGTGGAGGAGGAGGAGGTAGGAGGGATTGCCACACACACAGCAGGGGAACAGCTGACGTTACTGAACCCCAATAACAGAGGAGGGACTGTTGGGACTGTGCTTACAGCACTACCAGGCAACAACTAGCGGTGTTGGAGCCCAGGGACAGGTGGAGGAGGAGGAGGTGGAGGAGGTAGGAGGGATTGCCACACACACAGCAGGGGAACAGCTGATGTTACTGAACCCCAATAACAGAGGAGGGACTGTTGGGACTGTGCGTACAGCACTACCAGGCAACAACTAGCGGTGTTGGAGCCCAGGGACAGGTGGAGGAGGAGGTAGGAGGAGGTAGGAGGGATTGCCACACACACAGCAGGGGAACAGCTGACGTTACTGAACCCCAATAACAGAGGAGGGACTGTTGGGACTGTGCGTACAGCACTACCAGGCAACAACTAGCGGTGTTGGAGCCCAGGGACAGGTGGAGGAGGAGGAGGTAGGAGGAGGTAGGAGGGATTGCCACACACACAGCAGGGGAACAGCTGACGTTACTGAACCCCAATAACAGAGGAGGGACTGTTGGGACTGTGCGTACAGCACTACCAGGCAACAACTAGCGGTGTTGGAGCCCAGGGACAGGTGGAGGAGGAGGAGGTAGGAGGAGGTAGGAGGGATTGCCACACACACAGCAGGGGAACAGCTGATGTTACTGAACCCCAATAACAGAGGAGGGACTGTTGGGACTGTGCGTACAGCACTACCAGGCAACAACTAGCGGTGTTGGAGCCCAGGGACAGGTGGAGGAGGAGGAGGTAGGAGGAGGTAGGAGGGATTGCCACACACACAGCTGGGGAACAGCTGACGTTACTGAACCCCAATAACAGAGGAGGGACTGTTGGGACTGTGCGTACAGCACTACCAGGCAACAACTAGCGGTGTTGGAGCCCAGGGACAGGTGGAGGAGGAGGAGGTAGGAGGAGGTAGGAGGGATTGCCACACACACAGCTGGGGAACAGCTGACGTTACTGAACCCCAATAACAGAGGAGCAACTGTTGGGACTGTGCGGACAGCACTTCTGGATGGCAACTAGCGGTGTTGGAGCCCAGGGACAGGTGGAAAAGCAGAGGAACACAATGTAGGCCGAAGCCTGAGAAAGTCGAAAGGGAACCTTTAACCCCCCCCCCAAGGTGTTTGTAGCTGAAAGAGCCAGCTTGTGCAGCACAAAAGATGCAAAAGGAAAAGGTGGCTCTTTTCATCATGCTCCTTGCAAACACAGAACTAAACACTTATAAAATGTGTCCCCTGAAACCGTGAAACCGTCCCGGAGGTGGGACTTTCCTTCGTAATATGACGCAGCACAGCCGTCATTCCTACCCCCCGGCGTCGCGCCCCGGCTCCTCAGCGTAGTTTGATTCCGTCCCGGAGCCTGCGCTGTTATGTTATCCCTTGGCCAGGCACACTTAGCGCTGCCCATCTTCTGACATCATTTGGTGTCAGGCTGGCTGCGCCTGTGCGGCCGCGCTGGCCGAGAGCCCGCCTCGCAGTGTCTTCTGATTTTATCCCACTGGGGGCCTGGGATCCATGGCCATGCGCAGTGCATATCCTCGCCTCTCACTCCCCTCCCTACGGCTTCTTAAGACTGTGCGGTGTCACGGCCGTGGCATGCTATTAGGGACCAGCTGACACCGAACAGTCTGAAGAAGCCATAGGGAGATGAGTGAGAGGTGGAGGTTCAGATATGCACTGCCCATGTCCGCGGCGCCGGGGGGGAGGAATGACGGCTGTGCTGCGTCATATTACGAAGGAAAGTCCCACCTCCGGGACGGTTTTACGGTATCAGTGGACACATTTTATAAGTGTTAAGTTCTGCGTGTGCAAGGAGCTAAACCAAAATAGCTACCTTTTCCTTGTGCAGCATTACTGCTGCACAAGGTGGCTCTTTCAGTAACAAACGCCTTGGGGGGGGGGACAGATTCCCTTACATTTCAGTTGTTGTGTCAGCGTGGCGGTCGCATGACACATTGCCGGCTACACAGCTGGGGATCAGCTGACGTTACTGAAACCCAATAACACTGGGTCGTATGTTTTGACTGTGCAGACGGCACTTCTGAGCCTCAACTGGCGGTGTTGGAGCCCAGGAATTTAAGTTCAGGTGGTAGAAAGATGAACACAACAGGAGACCTGGATAACGTATACAGTGACCTAATTATTTAATCAGGAGGAGGAGTGGCAAATTCCTGCGAGATCCAGGCCTTGTTCATTTTCAGGAAAGTAAGCCGGTCAACGTTATCGGAGGATAGTCGCATGCGACGGTCAGTTAGTACACCACCTGCAGCACTAAAGACACGTTCCGATAATACACTGGCCGCAGGGCAAGACAGCACCTCCAATGCATACTGGCTTAGCTCTGGCCATGTATCCAGCTTTGAGACCCAAAACTTGAAAGAGGAAGAGCCGTCTGGGAGTACAGCAAGAGGGCAAGACATGTAGTCTGTCACCATCTGACGGAACCGTTGCCTCCTGCTGACTGGAGCCGTCTGTGATGGTGTAGACTTTTGTGGGGGGCACAGAAAACTGTGCCACAGTTGGGCCATACTGGTCTTGCCTTGGGCAGAGGCACTGCTTCTGCTCCCTCTTTGTGCAGAGCCTCCACCACTGCCTGGACGCACTGAGCTGCTTTGGAATGCACTAGCAGCACTTCTCTCAGTTGGAATGGAGAAGATGATGGAATTGACCATTGTGTCTTGGTACTCCCGCATTTTTCGCTCCCGGTTCAACGGTGTGATGAGGCTTTCTACGTTGTCCCGGTAGCGAGGATCGAGGAGGGTGAACACCCAATAATCAGACATGTTGAGAATGTGGGCGATGCGGCGGTCATTTCTCAGGCACTGCAGCATGTAATCCACCATGTGCTGCAGACTGCCAACTGCCCAAGAAACGCTGTCCCCTGCTGGAGGCGTGATCTCTGCCCGCTCGTCATCACCCCACCCTCGCTGTACACACTGAGTACTGGACAATTCGGTAACTCCCTCCTCTGGACGGATGTCTTCCTCCTCCATTGACTCCTCCTCATCCTCCTCACAAACTGTCCCCTGCCTACGCGTTTGTGAGGAACCACGTGGCGCTGACTGTCCAGAAGATGATGGAAATGGTGAATCCTCATCCTCCACCTCTTCCCCAACATCATCCCTTAGCGCTTGCAGTGATTTTTCAAGCAGGCAGATAAGGGGGACAGTCATGCTGACTAGTGCATCATCTGCACTCGCCATCCGCTTGGAATAATCAAAGGGACGCAAAACCTGGCAGACGTCATTCATAGTGGCCCACTCTGTGGTTGTGAAGTCTGTACGGCGCTGACTGCGACTTCTTTGCGCCTGAAGCAGCTGGTACTCCATTACAGCTTGCTGCTGCTCACACAACCGCTCCAACATATGTAACGTGGAATTCCACCTGGTAGGTAGGTCACATATGATGCAATGTTCCGGCAGGCGGTGTCGGCGCTGCAGAGCCACAATGCGCGCTTTTGCCGTGCTGGAACGCCGCAAGTGAGCACACTCTAGGCGGACCTTGTGCAGCAGTGCATTAAGATCCGGATAGTCCCTCAAAAAGCTCTGCACGACCAAATTGAGCACATGTGCCAGACATGGGATGTGAGTGAGGTTGCCGAGGCCCAGAGCTGCCACCAGATTTCGGCCATTATCACACACTACCATGCCTGGCTGGAGATTCGCTGGCACAAACCACACATCGCTCTCCTGCTTGATGGCATTCCAGAGCTCCTGCATGTCGGTCGTAACAGGTACACGTTCATCACGGGTCCATGTGGAGGTGGACTGTGACGGCTCCTGCAGCGATGATTCTGAGGAACTGGTGTAAGAGGAGGAGTCAATGCGTACAGAATGGATTCCTGCAATCCTTGGAGTGGGCAGGACACGTCCTGCGCCACTCGCACGGTCTGTACCCGGCTCAACGACATTAACCCAATGGGTAGTGAGGGAAAGGTATCGCCCCTGTCCATGTTGACTGGTCCACACATCGGTGGTGAGGTGGACCTTGCTACTGATGGCGTTCAGTAGCGCGTGTTTTATGTGTCCCTCCACATGCTCGTGCAGGGCAGGGACGGCTTGCCTGCTGAAGTAAAAGCGGCTGGGCACATTGTACTGTGGGACTGCCAATGACATCAAGTCACGGAAGCTGTCAGTCTCCACCAGCCTGAATGACAGCATTTCCAGTGAAAGAAGTTTGGCAATGCCTGCAGTCAGAGCCTGTGCTCGTGGGTGGTTTGACGAGAAAGGCCGCCTTTTCTCCCATGCCTGTACTACCGATGGCTGTAGACTGGGCTGGGAGTGTGTGGATGACTGGGAAAGTGGTGCTGCGGGTGGAATTACAGCGGGTCTCTGGACAACAGGGCCAGAGGTTCTTCCACGGCGATCCTGGGAGGAAGCCGAACCAGCTGCGTGTGAGCTAGAGGAAGAGGCAACACGAGCTGAAGAGGTGGTAGCTGCCGCTGTTGGTTGGCCTAGCTCTTCAGTGTGTTTTTCTAACTCCGCCGGGTGCCTGTTGCGCACATGTTTCCACATGTTGGAGGTATTGAGGTTGCTGACATTTCGACCTCTTTTGACTTTTTGATGACACACCTTGCATCTGACATAGCAAATGTCATCTGCAACTGTGTCAAAAAAGGACCAGGCACTGCAAGTCTTGGGAGCGCCCTTTTTGGCTTTTGGAAGAGACATGCTCCTAATGGGTGCCAAAGCGGAGGCTGCAGGATCCGCAGTCTTCCCCCTCCCTCTCCCTCTTTGGGCCGTACGGGGAATCTCTTCCTCAGAGCTGCTCCCACCACCTTCCTGTCCCTCACGCCAAGATGGGTCAAGGACCTCATCATCTACACTACCCTCTGCCCCCAACTGCTCCTCCTGGGTAGTCTCAGCAGCAGAGCACGCAACAGTAAGTGGCACCTGAGTGTCATCATCAGCTGATGCGGCCTGCGATATTGTGACCGGAGCCACTGGCCCACCCGCCTCTTCAGAGGAAGAGAGAAAAAGCTGTTGGGCATCACTGCACCCTGCCTCTTCTTCCATTTCTCCAATGCTGCTTGGCTGGCCCCCTGTTTCCAAGCCAAGAGATTCATAGAACAGAAGTAGAGACGGCTCCTGTCCTGGGCTCTCTGTCTGCCTGGGCAATTTGGCAGGAGGTGAAGAGACAGATGGCTGCTCTCCAGTGCTCTGTGTCTGAGAGGATGTGGCACTAATTGAAGTTGATGCATTAGCTGCCATCCATCCGACAACGGCTTCAATTTGTTCTTCACGCAGCAGCGGTGTACGGCGCTCTGACACAAAGCTGCGCATGAATGACTGTTGCCTGGTGAAAGTGGGTGCTGATGAGTCACCGGTGCCCGCAGCAGGCACAGAATCCCCACGTCCCCTCCCTGCTCCGCGCCCACGCCCACGTGCCTTACTCACTGCCTTCTTCATCTTGGTTGACTGATAAAGATAAGCAGAAAAGTACTAACGGCTTTGTGTGCTTATTCCTGAGCAACTCCTCCTAACAGGTATAAGAAACACTAATTTTCTAAAGTGTGGACTAGACTTTAATATGAGCTAATGTGGCCTACACAAATGTAAAGTGGTGTAACTGGTGTGTTTGGTGAACTTTATTATTTATTTATTTTTTGGGGGCTGAACTGACAACGGATAGAGCTGCAGTCACACGGAGACCGTGCAGACAGACGTAAACGGCGCTGCAAGGCCCAAAAACCCTCCTCTACGTTATCCTATGTAGTGTTTTTCCACAAATTAGCTGGAGACGGGTGGAAAGACACTAATAGGAATTTTTGGAAAAAATGTGCAGCAGCCTGCACTACTTAAAACAAAATGAAAATTGATTTGGCGGTATGACGCAGTGAACAACCCTGAGCTGGAGACAACCAGGCTATGGCTGCTCACAGACTACAGGGCGAGCTGCAGTCACACGGAGACCGTGCAGACAGCCGTAAACGGCGCTGCAAGGCCCAAAAACCCTCCTCTACGTTATCCTATGTAGTGTTTTTCCACAAATTAGCTGGAGACGGGTGGAAAGACACTAATAGGAATTTTTGGAAAAAATGTGCAGCAGCCTGCACTACTTAAAACAAAATGAAAATTGATTTGGCGGTATGACGCAGTGAACAACCCTGAGCTGGAGACAACCAGGCTACGGCTGCTCACAGACTACAGGGCGAGCTGCAGTCACACGGAGACCGTGCAGACAGCCGTAAACGGCGCTGCAAGGCCCAAAAACCCTCCTCTACATTATTCTATGTAGTGTTTTTCCACAAATTAGCTGGAGACGGGTGGAAAGACACTAATAGGATTTTTTTGAGTAAATTAGCAGCAGACTACACTACTTGAAAAAAAAAAAAAAAAAAGAACAGTATGAGGCAATGAACCACCATCCCTGAACTGAATACAACCAGCTATGGATGGCCTATGTGGCTGCACTCAGACTAGAGAGTGGGCTGCTCTCACACACACACACACACAGACCTTGCAGATCGCTGTGAAAACAGCGCTACAAGGCAAAAGCAAGGTGAATAGTAGGTGAACACAGCGGTTGCTAAATTAGCCTTTGGAAAGCACAAAGAAGCAAATCGCTATCTCTAAACTGTCCCTCAGTCAGCAAACAGCGTCCTGTCACTAACTGAATTCACAGCAGAGTGATCGCAAAATGGTGCCAGCGACTTTTAAACTGCATCATGACATCATTTCAGCAGCCAATCACAGCCTTGCCAGTAGTTTCATGCCCTCCATGCTAAACAGGATGTGCCCACACTTGGAATCATTCTCATTGGCTGAATTTCTGCATTTTGAATCTTGGAACTTCCGATTCCGGTATCCGATACGCGGCAAGTATCGGAATCCCGGTATCGGAATTCCGATACCGCAAGTATCGGCCGATACCCGATACTTGCGGTATCGGAATGCTCAACACTAGTCATAACCAGTCCGGGGGTTGTTTCTCGATTAATTTGAGTTTCGACATGATATGTCTAATGTGGTTTTTCTGAAGAAGGTTGGAGGGTTGTTTAGTCGCGTTAGGCGGCCAATTGTTGGTGCATTGAATCTGTTTGGTCAGAAATTGAGAGATTGTGACATTAGGTAGGGAATCCCAAAGTCCGAAGGCATCTACGTATTTAGGGTCTGTTGGCCAGGGAGTGACTTTGAGCGGAATATTATTGAGAAAATGGCACAATGGAGGATGGTTTGGGATAAGGGTACGTCTAATAGATAAGGTGTTAAAAAGTATGTTGTCAAATTTTTGTTGCGGGGTGATGGTAGATGTCCAGATATACCGATCAGCCCCTTCACCCAAAAAGGGCCAATTCGAGTTGTGTGTTTAGGTTATCCAGGTTAGGTTTAACTAAGTTTATCCATCTAGCAAGGTAGATTGCTTTGTGGTAGGTGTGAAAATCAGGCAAACCGAGACCACAATCGCCTTTGGGTAAAGAGAGGATTTTTAGAGGGAGTCTAGCTTTTTTATATTTCCACACATACTGAGAGACCAATTGGTTAATTGAAAGAAAGAAAGAGTTAGGAAGAGTTATAGGGACCATATTCATGATGTAGAAAATTTTAGGAAAGATGTAGGATTTTATAACATTTATCCTACCTATCCAAGATAGATATGGAAGGTCATACTTTTTTAAGTCTAGTTGTAGGTTGGCTAAGAGGGGGATATAGTTATACTTATAAAGGGAGGAAGGGTCAGCCGTTAAGTAGATTCCAAGGTATTTTAATTTGTCTACAGGCCAATTAAAGGGGGTGTCTTTTTTTAATATTGAGACATCTGTGGTGTTTGCCGAGATATTTAAAGCTTCTGACTTGTTCATATTTATTTTAAAGTTAGAAATCTCCCCAAATTCTGCAAATAATGACATAAGTCTGGGGAAAGATGAACTTGGATTAGTGGTTAGAAGTAGGAGATCATCAGCGAAAGCAGCCACCTTAACCTCTGTCTCGCCCACCTTAAGGCCTTTAATATCATTGTCTTGCCTTATTCTTTCCATCAGGGTTTCCATTACCACTATAAAAAGGGAAGGGGAAAGAGGACAGCCCTGTCTGGTGCCATTACGTATTTTAAAGGGCTCTGAGAAGATCCCGTTCACCCCGACTCTAGCAGATGGATCCACATAAAGGGACATAATAGCGTCTATGAAAGGGGGCGGGAAGGCAAATTTTTGTAATGCGCAGACCATATATTGCCAACTGATCCTGTCAAACGCTTTTTCAGCGTCAGTTGACAGGATGGCCAGTGGCGTCCTGGTCATTCTGGCGTAAGAAATAGCATGTAGAACTTTTACAGAATTGTCTTTGCCCTCGCGGCCTCTTACAAACCCCACTTGGTCAGGGCGAATAATCCCGCTTAATATTTTATTGATTCTTGAGGCCAATATCTTAGCCCACAGTTTGAGGTCCATATTTAGCAACGATATGGGACGGTAATTACTGCAGAGGCTGTCGTCCTTCCCTTCTTTTGGTATGATGGTAATGTAAGCTTCCAGTGCTTGGCGGGGTGGGGTCATCCCTCCAAAAAAGGAGTTAAAAAGATTTACTAGGTGGGGAAGGAGGATGTCAGAGAATTTTTTATAATATCCTACCGGGAACCCGTCAGGGCCAGGGGATTTACCATTGGGGGTGTCTTTTAAAGTGTCCTCTAACTCTTTTAGTGTAACTTCAGCAAGAAGTGTATCGCAGTCCCTAGGGGAGATTGTCGGGAGAGAGAGAGGGGCCAATAAATTTTGAATTTTGGTTATGGCCATTGAGCAGTCTTTCATGTCGTCAGAGGGGGGCAGATTGTAAAGAGATTCATAATATTGGCGGAAGGTCTCAGCAATTTCCTTAGAGTCCACAACTCTCTTGTTAGTCTTAGTGAGAATATATTTAATGAATTTCTTTTCTTTTTGCTGTTTGAGCAGCTGTGTAGTGAGTTTGCTACTCCTGTTTCCATGCATGTAGAAGCGATGTCTGCAATACATGAACAGTTTTGCTGATTTCACGTTTAACAAATCTTTGAGTTTGTTGCGGAGGGAAATAAGTTCTTGAAGAGACTCACTCGATCTAGTAGTTTTATGGATGCGTTCTGATAAGTTAATTTGATGTAAAAGAGACTGAATCTCTTTATCTCTCTGCTTTTTGATGTACGAACTTAAAGAGATAAGTTCCCCTCTGAGGACGGCCTTATGTGTTTCCCAGATGATGGGAGAGATTTGCCCAATGTTAATATTTTCAGCAAAGAAACGAGAAATGGAGGTTTTTAAGCTGCTCACATGTTTTGGGTTGTCGAGCAGTGATTCGTTTAGTCGCCAGGTCATGGTAGCTCTAGGTAAGGTGGAGATAAGTATCTCCAGGAAAATAGGTGCGTGGTCCGAAATTGTAATTTCTCCAATACGGGAAGATTTGATTAGGTGTAAAGTGCGGGATTGCACAAGTAAATAATCTATACGGTGGTATGAATTATGTGGAGGCGAAAAAAAGGTGTAATCTTTTGTGGTGGGGAAAAAGTTACGCCAAGGATCAACTAATTGAAGAGATCTTAGTTTATTTAGGAATTTTTGTCTCGATTTCTGTGATATGGGGGAGAAACCACTGGAAGCATCTATGCTTGGTTGTAGCGTTAAGTTTAGGTCGCCCCCCCATGATCAGTAACCCTTCCTGGAAAAGATGGAGGGTATCTAGAGTTCTAATGAGCCATTGAGTTTGGTTGGTTTTGGGAGCGTATAGATTGGCTAGGGTGATTTTCGTGTTGGCCAATAGACCTTTTACAAAAATATATCTGCCCTTCGAATCTGCCAAACTGTCCCCGAATGTAAAGGGAAGACCCTTTTTAAGGGTTATGCTCACACCTTTAGAAGCAGAGGAAGAGCAACTATTATACCAAGTGGGGAAAGAAGAGAATTACATATTCGGAGCTCTACCTATTTTAAAGTGTGTTTCTTGTAGAAACACTATTTGTGCAGATTGTTTCTTCAGCAATGAAAGGGTTTGATTGCGCTTCACGGGGGAGTTAAGGCATTTCACGTTAAAGGATGCCACCGTGACCGAGCCCACATCAGACCCACCTTCAGCCATCAGTCCTGTCCTCAAGGTCCTCCATCACACCTTAGAGCGTGAAAAAACAATATAACAAGGTAAATAACCAACTTTGTACAGTATAGTACTCGCCCATCGCAGGGGGGTATAAAGACCCAAACATGAGCGAGAATTGCTCAAGTGGTGAATGGTGATCTTTGGAAAAAAGATTACTGAAAAATCTAAACAGATAATGTGGAATTGTTCCCGAAAAACCTGTGAATCAAAAAATAAAAAAGAATATAAAACAAAGATAAACAACAGGAGGAGACCTCTCGACTCTATGTAAGTCAGACTCCATTACAGGCAAAAATGACTTAGTGAAAAATAGTATTAATGGCAATGAATTGCGCCTATTCAAGGCAGTCTATCAAATATAACCCAGGATATACGCTTTAAAGAGTTCAGGTGGGATGATTTTTTGAGATGGTCTTTTTTTATTTTGGGGAGGCGTGCTTCTTCTTGACAATCCACTCCTGTAGTTTTGACAGCTGGGGGAGGCTCCAGCCTGTGTCAACTGGCATCCAGGAAGGAATGTCTATTGGAGCAATATCGAGAGCTTTCCAGGCGTCCTCCAGGTCAGCAGGGGAGCGTATTGTAATCTGGCGATTCCCTAATGTAATGGCAAGACCGAACGGGAAAAGCCACTTATATAACAGGCCTTTAGCTCTCAGTTCCGTCAGAAGGGGTTTGAGAATCCGCCTCTTTGCGAGGGTGGATGGGGCCAGATCCTGAAAAATTTGAAGCTGAGAGCCTTCATATAAGAGACTGTCTTTCTCCTTTGCATTAGCTAGAATGGCTGCGGTGTCTACAAAACTCAGGAGGCCACATATGACATCTCTTGGAGGATCGTTCTGTTTAGGTCTGGGCTTAAGAGCACGGTGAACTCTTTCGATGACAATTGTGTCGGCCCTCTCCTTGCCAAGAAGGTTAGAAAAAATTTCTCTGGAAACCTTGTCTAGGGATTCGCGAGCAAAGGACTCAGGAATACCTCTCATTCTGATATTCTTTCTCCTGCTGCGGTTTTCCTGGTCCTCCGCTGCCAATAGGGCTGTGTTTAGTTGGTGGTGTTGTTGAAGGAGTTGGTCTTGTAAACAAATTATTGCTTCTGTCGCTTCCACATTAGCCGCTTCCAAGGTCTCCACTCTCTGGCCCATTTGTTGTATGTCGGCTCGCAAGCCAGCTATTTCCTCCAAGAGTGGTTGCATGCTTTGAGCCATCAGCTTTTTCATAAAGGCTCTGGAGATTGGTACAGAGTCTTCCACAGTAGATTCGCACTCAGAGCCATCCCCGCTAGAATCTGTGTCATCCAAGTTGTCAAGGGAGATAGCCCTTTTAGGTGCTTTTTTTGAAGGAGTCTGAGTTGCATCAGGTCTCTTTTTGAGATATTTATCAAGGTCACCATGTGTGTTGCATTTCTGGCTTTCCGTTAAAGCTTTAATCTAACTTTTTTCACGCTCTTTATTTGATTTACCCATGTTGAAGCTTCTGAAAGCGTGATGTGCGATGATCACCACTTGAACATTCAGAGAAAGATCAGTTATTCATTTATTTGTGTGAGGTGACACTCCTGAGCTTGTCAAGAGATGTCGCCCCAATGTTGAGCTGTCTGGAAGCCTATAAAAACTAAATAGAATTATGAAAAGAAAAAGAAAAAAAAAGAAATAAAAATAAACTGAATAGGATTGAGAATTGGATGAGAACTTCTTTTATGTGTCCACTAGGTGGCAGTGAAGTATCATACAATGGTTTCTTCTATTTTAGATCCAATCCATGGGGGAATTTTTGTAAAATTGCTTATGTTATGCTACCACTAGGTGGCAGTGGAGTACCATGTAATAATTTATTTTGTTTTAGTCTCCCTCAGCAAAGATATTTTTATCATAGATCTTATTTGAGACAAATTATTGCAGCAAAATGAAATTATATTTCTCTAGCAGTAAATTGGGGATGTAGAGTTTGTGGAGGTATTGAGTAGGCATACCAGACAGTCTCATATCACACAAAAAGAGAAGAAAGTGGAGTGACCGTTTTGCTGGGTATAGGGCAGTGAGGGGTACAAAGCAGACAACAGACGATATGCTTTGTTGTTATCTCGGGTATGGGGCAGCAGGAGGCAGGCACCCAATCTAAGCAGAGCAGGCTCTCTTGTCCTGTAGGTCACAAAAGACTGCGGTCCTGCAACAAGGATCACAAGATGGCGGCGAGTGGCATGAAAAAGGGAGGCAGAGAAGAAGATGATATCCCCAAGTCTCTGCAAGCCACTTCTAGCCGGGACACCCAGCACCAGGTCCGAAGAGGTGGAGCGAGCCGCAACAGGTATGCTGCCGTCCCATGCCCCAGGCGTCCGGGGGCCACAAAGACCGCTGGAGCCACCGGCACAAGGATACCGAGACGGGCGACGGGGGAGACCGCGAGGGCAAGCAGCGAACGCACCTGCAGGTATCGGACACCGGGGGACTCACCAGCACCGGAAAACCGAGGTGAGTGGCGCGGGAGGCCCGGGAGTCGGCGGTAGGCGTATCTGTGAGGTCCGGGTCCCGGATCTTGTGTAGCGGGCTCAGGCACTGACGCGCCTGAAGCGGAGATGGAGGGAGCGAGACAGTACCTCCGTGTAGCGGCTCCTCCTGCAGCTCGGCAGGTCTCAAGATGGCGCTTCTTCTCACCGCCTTCCCCCCACACTGACCAAGGCGCGGGGAAGAGATAGTTCTTCTGAGCGCCGCAGTTCGATCCAGGTAGATCCCGGAGTCCCAATGATGTATGGGGCAGTCTCTCCACTAGGACCAGCACCCGGCCGGCGGGAAAAGAGGATCTCCGACAGGCACCGGACCAGCCTGCAGGCCTAAAAGTCTTGGTATACTTTGCACAAAGTTGTGTTTTAAATGATGAAAAAACACCTTCTGGGTGAAGGGATTATAGTTTGATGTCCTTCAAACTTGTGGATGGGTTATCAAAAACGTTGATTTAATTGGATATTTGCAGCCAGCAGAGGAGCTCAAGAGAAGCACGTCTTTCTCCTTCAGCTGCTGGCCACGCCCCCACCTAACTACTATTTTTAACAGCATCTGGCCCAGGAAATCATTTTGGGCCTAGTAGAATTTGGTGCAACTCAGCAGCGTACCCCACCCATGAAGCAAGCTACACCGCCTGTTTACCCAAGTACTATTTTTAACAGCATCTCGTCCAGGAAATCCTTTGGGGCCTAGTAGAATTTGGTGCAACTCAGCAGCATACCCCACCCATGAAGCAAGCTACACGACCTGTTTACCTAAGTACTATTTTTAACAGCATCTGGCCCAGGAAATCATTTGGGGCCTAGTAAAATTTGGTGTTACTCAGCAGCGTACCCCACCCATTAAGCAAGCTACACCGCCTGTTTACCTAACTAATATTTTGTAACGGCATCTAGCCCAGGAAATCTTTTTGGGCCTAGTAGAATTTGGTGCAACTCAGCAGCGTACCCCACCCATGAAGCAAGCTACATGACCTGTTTACCTAAGTACTATTTTTAACAGCATCTGGCCCAGGAAATCCTTTTGGGCCTAGTAGAATTTGGTGCCACTCAGCAGCGTACCCCGCCCATTAAGCAAGCTACACTGCCTGTTTACCTAACTACTATTTTTCAATGGCATTTGGCCAAGGAAATCCTTTTGGGCCTAGTAGCAATTTCTGCTACTCAGCAGAGTACCCAACCCATGAAGCAAGCTATACCGCCTTCTTTCTTTCTCAATCTAACCCCTTGGCTCTGGGGTGTCCACTCTCCCTCCAGCTCTCTCCTTCTCAAAGGTGGACTACCACGTGTTTTCACACTGTGGCAAATCTTTTGGGCCCAGGCATAAGAAGTTATCGAGGTAGTGGATAATATGTGCCGCCTTACAAACGTCCATGATGACACATTTGAACGCCTCAAATAGTGAGCAGGATACGGAGCACCCCATGGGAAAACAGCGATCTATGTAGTATGCTCCTTCACAGAAGCAGCCCAATGGGAGGACACTATTTGGAGGCACAGGTAGTAACCGGAACGCCCCCTCAATGTCTGTTTTGGCCATTAGGGTGCCCCTTCCCAACTTCTTGACCCACCTGATTGCCTCGTCAAAGGAGGTACAGTACATAGTACTGTACTTGGTTCCGAGTCGATGTTGTCATTTACTGACCTGCCCCTTGGATATGACAAATGGTGGATTAGTCTGAATGTATTGGGTTCATTTTTTGGCACAACTCCCAAAGGGGGTACCACTACGCCTTCTAAGGAAAGTGTTCTGAATGGACCCGCTGCCATTCTACCTAAAGATATTTCTTTTTTTTTTGTCAAGACGTCTGGGTGTTGGTAGAGTGAGTTTAGATTTTTACTCCAGCCTTTCTTAACTTTAGAAGGGCATGACATGCCTTTATCTGTGTCTCCTCCTCCTTTTACTCCTCCACCTCTTTTCTTTTCGCATGACTATGTGTAGTTGTGACTTTTCCATGTGTTTTTTGTGTCTTCTGAGCAGTTTGTCAGCTTTTGGACACCTTTTAAGGTGTTTTCCATGTGTTTTCCATGTCTATGTATGTGTTTGTGTTTGCCTGCCATTGGTTTCAATGGGGTTCGATGGTGTTCGTCGAACAGTTCGGCGAACATCTCCCTGTACGACGAACCGAACCCGTACACTAGGGCGTTGGCTCATCTCTAGTAATAATTGGCCGATTTCACCCGACCCGACTTTTGACAAAGTCGGGTTTCGCGTTACTTTTCCAGTAACATAAATTGTCAGTTGTCTTTGCATAGGACATGACTTTGCTCCACTAGGGCTTTCACAAACATTACCCCCTCCCCACTTACACCTTGAACACTAAGCCTAACTACCGTTCCACTATGGCATTGCTTTTTCCCCAGTCATGTTGCTCAGATAGTGTGGTAGGAGCACAGTATTAGCAAAAAAAAAAAAAACGATTTTAAACCCTGCCCCAGCTTTGCAAACAGCTGAATTTCAGTGACAGTAAATTCCAAGTTGAAATATGGCATGCTGTATCGTGTTAGTCACTGAAAAAATAATTGTTTGAGTCTGGATGAGGTCTGTATTACAAAGAAGTTATGCTACAAACAAATTGAAAGTTAGATCCCCTACTGTATGACGTTAATAACAGAATAATTTTTTTGTGGCCTCTGGTTCAGGCCTCTATAATACGCTACTGAAAAGGTAATCAAAAAACACAAATCATGTAATGGGGCTGATAATATCAAAATTATAAATTCAGTGGAGTACTCCAAATGCAATATCCAAAACTGAGAAAAAACTGAGTATCAACAAGCCACGATATATACCATATTTTTTGGATCATAAAATGCACCCCAAATTTAGAGGAGAAAAATAGGAGTTTTTTTTTTTAAATAAAATGGTTGTGCTTCTTGTAATCTATGCGTCTTATTGCTTACCAGGGGCAGGCTCGGATTTAGGGGTGGGTCCAAGGGGCCCAGGCCCTGGGCCACCCACCAAGCCGGGGCCTCCCACCAATATAGGGATAAATATCTCAGAACATGTAAAATACACGTCTCTTTGCTGTGAACCATTTCTAATGATAAGGAACATTTAACAAAAGAGAAACTATTGAAAGTGTAGGGACCTGGCTACAGTCCTACATCTCAGTGGCTGGCGCAGAGCGGCAGAGTCATGGCACCTGACCTGCGTCAGCATCCACTGACCTGGCTAGCCTAGCCAGACTTCCTTAGTACCCTCCCTGTACCTAATGCTTAGCTTATGGCATGTGGCAGCCTTCTCCGATCCCAACAGAAGCTTCTAGGCGCCTCCTATTCAGCTATATGATTGCTCCCTCGGATTAGATCAGATGAGAGTTTGTTCAGCGACCTTCGAGGAAGGAGGTGGAGCCACGATGTCGGCGCAAGAAGAGGATTCTCCACCGCGGAGCATGGCAGGACTTCACTCTGGATCTTCAGTCACTGAAGATCCAGAGGTGAAGTGGGTCAGTCTTCACAGTGTCGAGGTGGGTGAGTATGATCTCTGTGTGTGTCTGTCTGTGTATGTGTCTATGTGTGTCTGTCTGTCTGTGTATCTTTCTAGCAGCTCCCGTCCTACACAGTACCATACTGTATATACAGGTCTACACTAAATCCTGCATTACAGTGTGTCTGTGTATACGGTATGTATATAGTGTGGACCTGTTTACAGTATAGTGCTGTGTATACACTTCATACAGCCCCTCAGCCTCTATTCTATATACAGCCAGCACAGCAACAGCCTCTGATATATACAGCCCAGCAAAAGCCCTACATATATATACAGCCCAGCAGACACCTCTCAAACTTATACAGCCCAGCAGAAGCCTCTCATATATATACAGCCCAGCAGAAGCCTCACATACATATACAGCCAGCAGAGCAACAGCCTCTGATATATACAGCCCAGCAGAAGCCTCTCATATGGTGGACATGGCAGATTGAGAGAGGCTTGGTGATGGTATTTTTTATGTGGGCCTACCTCCAGTGTTTCCAACCAAGAACCTTGTGATTCCCTGACTGCTTTGGTCTTGCGACAATACCTCCACATTTGTTACTGGTGGTGTCATAACTGGTGGGCTTACAGTGAGGGAAGCAATGTAGTGTTGCTAACTAGCTTCATTCTGAGTGGGAGCACTTACGTTACGGGACATTTGGTAGTTAGTCCAGGCTTGCAAGTGCATGCTGGTTAAATGTCTACGCATGCACGTTGTATTTATATTTTTGACATTCTGCCCTCTGCTAAAGGTCCCTGAGCATTTCTTACAGATAACTTTGCACTGATCATTCAGATCTTGGTTAAAAAATTGCCAGACTGCACTCTTCCTACTATTGAATAACTTTTCAGCCATTGCATGCTGTGCTACTGTCACCAGATGGCCACGCTGTCCTAAAACTGTTTTTGGTTTTGACAAACGTTTTTGGCCAGATACGGGCCTGCCAGATGAAAGCTGTTGCGATGTTGATGCCTGCTGCAGCTCATCCTCCTCTGCTTCAGAGCTACTGCCAGCGGCACCCTGTTCCACCTATGGCTTCCAATCGCGGTCAACAACTGGGTCATCTATCACCTCCTCTTTAATGTCCTGTGCACCTTCCTCTGTGTCACCATGTAAGATGCTATAGCGTTCAGGACGGGGCACCATAGTCTCATCAGGGTCAGATTCTGGCTCAGTACACTGCGAGGGCAATGTTGTGATCTGAGTCAATGGAACAGCATAATAATCTAGCTGTGGCTGTGCGTCTGTGCACTCCACGTCCGATTCATCTTGTAATGGGCTGTGAGCTATTTCCCTTTCTAACCCTGGCATGGTATGTGTAAAGAGCTCCATGGAGTGAACTGTAGCGTCGCCTGCCGCATCCTTCACTTTTGGTTTGGGTGAAGGACACAAGGAAGCGACTTGTTCCTGACCGTGAGCATCCACTGACGACTCGCTGCTTTTACATTTGGAACTTTCGGAAGAGGAGGCAAAAGAGCTAGAGGCTGAGTCAGCAAGGAAAACCAAAACTTTTTCCTGCTGCTCCGGCTTTAAAAGCGGTTTTCCTACTCCCAGAAAAGGGAGCCTTCGAGGCCTTGTGTAGCCACACGATGACGCTGGCTCAACAACTCGAGCCTTAGGTGCTATTTTGCTTTTCCCACTACCACCAGATGCTCCACCACCACCATCATTACTAGCTGGCAATGACCACCCACAGCCACGACCTCTTCCACCAGACTTCCTCATTCTTGGGAAAATGTAACCAAACTAACAACCGTTATATGGTACTGTAAAACAAGGTAGAAGGTGTATATAAACTTATTGTGAATTTAAATCTCCCTTTCTATATGTGTGGGAGGCTGCTGCAAAATTCAGGCCCACTGTATTACACTACACAGTATAAGTGGCAGAAAGTGGCTGGCAGATATGCCACAAACAGGACTGACGCAGATGCACTTTGTGGCAGTATTAATCTCCCTTTTTATGTGTGGGAGACAGCAGAAAAAAAATCAGGCCCACTGTATTACACTACACAGTTTCAGTGGCAGACAGTGGCTGGCAGATATATTTAAAAAAAAGGGACTGTACTACAATAACAATCTCCCTACAATGATCTCAGTCAGGACAAGTATGGCAGCCAGCAATAAAAAGGACTGCTGCACACAAAAGTGTGGACAAATAAACAAGATAAATGTGCAGAAAGACACAGGATTTTTGCTTTTAAAAAAGCAGTTGGTTTGCACAGCGGTGTACACACAGCAATGCAGCTATCAGGGAGCCATATAAGCTACAGAGCTGATGCACAGAAATATAGCCTCCACTGTCCCTGCAAAGAAAACGTGGTGTTGGACTGTGGAAATCGCTACAGTACAAGCGGTTTTGGGGTTAATCTTTCCTCCCTAACAATATCCCTGCTTCTGACGAAGCTGCTGCAACCTCTCCCTATGCTACGATCGGCAGAAGTAAGATGGCGGTCGGCATGCATGCCCCTTTATAGCCCCTGTGACGCCGCAGAAGGCAAGCCAATCACTGCCATGCCCTTCTCTAAGATGGTGGGGACCGAGACCTATGTCATCATGCTGCCCACACTCTGCATGCACCTTCATTGGCTGAGAAATGGTGCTTAAAGCGTCATACGAAACGCGACTTTGGCGTGAAGATCGCCGACCGCATGGCCGATCCCACAGTGGGATCGGGACGGGTTTCGCGAAAACCGACTTTGCCAAAAGTCGGCCGATCCGTTTCGCTCAACCCTAGTCCTCACTTCTCAAGAACTGATGAGCAACAAATGAAAATTGTAAATTTATTCCTACAGGCTGACCGTCAAATCTTGGCATTCTCTCCCGGCAGAGCCTCAGTTGCTTCGGTTGGAGAGTAGGGTTGAGCGACTTTTACTTTTTTAGGATCGAGTCGGGTTTCGCGAAACCCGACTTTGTCAAAAGTCGGATCGGGTGAAATTGGCCGATTAATGCGAAAAGTCGGGGGCCAACTGAAACATGAAACCCAATGCAAATCAATGGGCAATCAAAGTCAGCAGAGAGTGGAGGACAGGAAAACACCTACAGTGCCTATTTTAATGCCAAAAACATCAATTCTTATTACTGAAGCTTGTCAATCTTAATTTACTTTATAATAATAGTTAGGCATTGAAAATTGGGGGTCATTTGGCTAAAGTTATGGGGCGGGTAGGGCTGGTTCAAGCTTTTCGTGGGCCCAGGAAACGCAGACTACGTCACGGCGGTGGAGCAGGGAGAGTTAAGTATTTCAACTTTGCAAGTGCTGTGATCCTGAGCAAGCAGGGGGGGCCCACTCGTTCGCATTGGCACTTTCACAGGGCCCCTCAAATTACGGCAGTGTGTTTGACGGCGGGGGTGCTGTTATGATCCTAGTGGCAAGGATCGCAAGTCGGACTAGCTAAGTAACTGAACAGACTACTTGCTCTGGGGAAGTGGTAACTAGATTGACCGCAACCTGATCCTATCCGCAAACAACTATAGGCAGCCGTGGAACGTTACCTAAAAAATCCTAGATGTCTCATCACGGCCTGAGAAACTGACTATTCCTGGAGGGAAAGTAAGTCCTCACTTGCCTCAGTGGAAGACCCCAAAGATATAGAATAGCCCCCCACAAATATTAACGGTGAGTTAAGGGGAAAGCACAAACACAGAGATGAAATCAGATTTAGCAAATGAGGCCCGCTAATACTAGATAGCAGAAAATAGGAAGAAAACTGTGCGGTCAATAAAAAACCCTATTCAAAAAATCCACGCAGAGATTGCTCGAGCCCCCGCACCAACTAACGGTGCGGGGGAAGCAACTCCGTACCCCAGAGCTTACCAGCAAAAAGAAATCACATGTTAGCAAGCTGGACTAGACTCATCATACACAGAAATCATATTGCAGGCAGATGAGCAAAAAATATTCAAACAGAACTTAGCTTATCCTGAAGAGTCAGAAAACGAGATAATCAGGAGTAATCAGAATAGCACTGAATACATTGATCGCCGGCAACAAGTGGAAGTGAAGCAGAGCTAAATAGGAGCCTCCCTGGTGAATAACGAGGCAGCTGATCCAGCAGACCCGCAGGATAATAAACCAAACCACCAGGGGGAGCAAAAAAACCAAAGTCACACAATACCATCTGTGACCACAAGAGGGAGCCTGAAAACGGAGTTCACAACAGTACCCCCCCCTTGAGGAGGGGTCACCGAACCCTCATCAAAACCCCCAGGGCGATCAGGGTGAGCCACATGGAAGGCACGAACCAAATCGGCCGCATGAACATCAGAGGCGACAACCCAGGAATTATCCTCCTGACCATAGCCTTTCCACTTAACCAAATACTGAAGCCTCCGTCTAGAAATACGAGAATCCAAGATCTTCTCCACCACGTATTCCAATTCTCCCTCAACCAGCACAGGGGCAGGAGGCTCAACCGAAGGAACCACAGGCACCACATACCCCCGCAACAACGACCGATGGAACACATTATGAATAGCAAACGATGCCGGGAGGTCCAAACGAAATGACACAGGGTTAAGGACTTCCAAAATCTTATAAGGACCGATAAACCGAGGCTTAAACTTAGGAGAGGAGACCTTCATAGGAACAAAGCGAGAAGACAACCACACCAAATCCCCAACGCGAAGTCGAGACCCACACAGAGACGGTGGTTGGCAAAGTGCTGAGCCTTCTCTTGTGACAGCTTCAAATTGTCCACCACATGATTCCAAATCTGATGCAACCTATCCACCACAACATCCACTCCAGGACAGTCAGAAGACTCCACCTGACCCGAGGAAAAACGAGGATGAAACCCTGAATTACAAAAAAAAGGCGAAACCAAAGTAGCAGAACTAGCCCGATTATTAAGGGCAAACTCGGCCAATGGCAAAAAAGTCACCCAGTCATCCTGATCAGCAGAAACAAAACATCTTAAATAGGTTTCCAAAGTCTGATTAGTGCGCTCGGTTTGGCCATTCGTCTGAGGATGGAAGGCCGACGAAAAAGACAAATTAATGCCCATCTTAGCACAAAAGGTCCGCCAAAATCTAGACACAAACTGGGATCCTCTGTCGGAAACAGTATTTTCAGGGATCCTGTGCAAACGAACCACATTTTGAAAAAACAGAGGAACCAACTCGGAGGAGGAAGGCAACTTAGGCAAGGGCACCAAATGGACCATTTTAGAAAAACGATCACACACCACCCAAATGACCGACATTCTCTGAGAGACAGGGAGATCTGAAATAAAATCCATGGAAATGTGCATCCAAGGCCTCTTCGGGACAGGTAAAGGCAACAACAAGCCACTGGCACGAGATCAGCAAGGCTTAGACCGAGCACAAATTCCACAAGACTGCACAAAGGAACGCACATCCCGCGACAAGGAAGGCCACCAGAAGGACCTAGCCACCAAATCTCTGGTACCAAAAATCCCAGGATGGCCTGCCAACACTGAAGAATGAACCTCGGAAATAACTCTGCTGGTCCATCTATCCGGAACAAACAGACTCTCCGGTGGACAATAGTCAGGTCTATCCGCCTGAAACTCCTGCAGCACTCGTCGCAAATCTGGGGAGATGGCAGACAAAATCACCCCTTCTCTGAGGATACCAGCTGGCTCTGAATCACCAAGAGAGTCAGGCACAAAACTCCTAGAAAGAGCATCAGCCTTCACATTCTTCGAACCAGGCAGGTATGAGACCACAAAATCAAAACGAGAGAAAAACAACGACCAACAAGCCTGTCTAGGATTCAGCCGCTTGGCCGACTCGAGATAAATCAAATTCTTGTGATCAGTCAAGACCACCACACGATGCTTAGCTCCCTCGAGCCAATGTCGCCACTCCTCAAATGCCCACTTCATAGCCAACAACTCCCGATTACCAACATCATAATTCTGCTCGGCAGGCGAAAACTTTCTTGAAAAGAAAGCACATGGCTTCATCACAGAGCCATCAGAGCTTCTCTGCGACAAAACAGCCCCCGCTCCAATCTCAGAAGCATCAACCTCGACCTGGAAAGGAAGGGAGACGTCTGGCTGACATAAGACTGGAGCCGAAGAAAACCGGCGCTTCAGCTCCCGAAAGGCCTCCACAGCCGCAGGAGACCAATTAGTAACATCAGAACCCTTCTTGGTCAAATCCGTCAATGGCTTAACAACACCAGAAAAATTAGCGATGAAGCGACGGTAAAAATTAGCAAAACCCAAGAACCTCTGAAGACTCTAAACAGATGTAGGCTGAGTCCAGTCATGAATAGCCTGAACTTTGACTGGGTCCATCTCAATAGCAGAAGGAGAAAAAATGAAACCCAAAAAAGAGACCTTCTGGACTCCAAAAAGACATTTTGAGCCCTTCACAAATAAAGCATTGGCACGCAGGACCTGAAACACCATCCTGACCTGCTTAATATGGGACTCCCAATCATCCGAAAAAAACAGAATATCATCCAGATACACAATCATAAATTTATCCAGATATTCGCGGAAAATGTCGTGCATAAAGGACTGAAAGACAGAAGGAGCGTTAGAAAGTCCAAAAGACATCACCAAGTACTCAAAATGGCCTTCAGGCGTATTAAATGCAGTTTTCCATTCATCACCCTGCTTAATACGCACAAGGTTATATGCACCACGAAGATCTATCTTGGTGAACCAACTAGACCCCTTAATGCGAGCAAACAGATCAGATAACAATGGCAAAGGATACTGAAATTTGACCGTGATTTTGTTTAGAAGGCGATAATCAATACAAGGTCTCAAGGAACCATCCTTCTTAGCCACAAAAAAAAAACCCGCACCAAGAGGGTAGGAGGAGGGGCAAATAAGTCCTTTCTCCAAAGACTCCTTTATATAACTCTGCATAGCAGCATGCTCCGGCACTGACAAATTGAAAAGTCGTCCCTTAGGAAACTTACTACCAGGAATCAAATTTATAGCACAATCACAATCCCTATGAGGAGGTAGAGAACTGAGTTTGGGCTCATCAAATACATCCTGGTAATCTGACAAAAACGCAGGGACCTCAGAAGGAGTGGATGAAGCAATTGACACCACAGGAGCGTCGCCATGAATTCCCTGACAACCCCAACTTGACACAGACATTGCTTTCCAATCCAGGACTGGATTATGAGTCTGCAACCATGGCAGGCCCAACACGACAACATCATGCAAATTATGCAATACAAGAAAGCGAATCACCTCCTGATGAACAGGAGTCATGCACATAGTCACTTGTGTCCAGTACTGAGGTTTATTCGTAGCCAATGGTGTAGCATCAATTCCCCTTAGTGGAATAGGGAATTTTAAAGGCTCCAAAACAAAACCACAGCGCCTGGCAAATGACAAATCCATCAGACTCAGGGCAGCACCTGAATCCACAAAAGCCATAACCGGGTAAGATGACAGGGAACAAATCAGGGTAACAGACAAAATAAACTTAGGCTGTAAAGTACCGATGGTGACAGATTTATCAATCTTTTTTGTGTGCTTAGAGCATGCTGAGATAACATGAGCTGAGTCACCACAGTAAAAGCACAACCCATTTTGCCGTCTATAATTTTGCCATTCACTTCTAGTCAGAATTCTATCACATTGCATAGACTCAGGTGTCTGTTCAGAAGACACCGCCAAATGGTGCGCAGGTTTACGCTCCCGCAAACGCCGATCAATCTGAATGGCCAGAGTCATTGACTCATTCAGACCTGCAGGCGTAGGGAACCCCACCATGACATTCTTAATGGCTTCAGAAAGACCTTTTCTGAAATTTGCAGCCAGGGCACACTCATTCCATTGAGTAAGCACCGACCATTTCCAAAATTTCTGGCAGTACACCTCTGCATCATCTTGCCCCTGAGAGAGGGCCAACAACGCTTTTTCAGCCTGGTTCTCAAGATTAGGTTCCTCATAGAGCAATCCAAGGGCCAGAAAAAACGCATCCACACTGAGCAACGCAGGATCCCCTGGAGCCAATGCGAAAGCCCAATCTTGAGGATCGCCACGCAAGAAAGAAATAATAATCTTAACTTGCTGAACAGAATCCCCAGAGGAACGAGGTTTCAAAGAAAGAAACAACTTGCGATTGTTCTTAAAATTCAGGAACCTAGATCTATCTCCAGAAAACAACTCCGGAATAGGTATTCTAGGCTCTGACATAGGACTGTGCACAACAAAATCCTGAATACTTTGTACCCTTGCAGCAAGATGATCTACACTGGAGGCTAAACTCTGGATATCCATATCAGCAGCTGAACTCAGAGCCACACCAAGATTAAGAGGAGGAGAGAAGCCAGACACACAGCAGCTAGACACACGGCAGCAAAAAAAAAAAAAAAAAAAATATCTCCAAGCTTCTTTTCTCCTGCTTCTGCCATGCAATTAACACTTTATAGGCCGGCTGTACTGTTTACTGTTATGATCCTAGTGGCAAGGATCGCAGGTCGGACTAGCTAAGTAACTGAACAGACTACTAGCTCTGGGGAAGTGGTAACTAGATTGACCGCAACCTGATCCTATCTGCAAACAACTATAGGCAGCCATGGAACGTTACCTAAAAAATCCTAGACGTCTCGTCACGGCCTGAGAAACTGACTATTCCTGGAGGGAAAGTAAGTCCTCACTTGCCTCAGTGGAAGACCCCAAAGATATAGAATAGCCCCCACAAATATTAACGGTGAGTTAAGGGGAAAGCACAAACGCAGAGATGAAATCAGATTTAGCAAATGAGGCCCGCTAATACTAGATAGCAGAAAATAGGAAGGAAACTGTGCGGTCAATAAAAAACCCTATTCAAAAAAATCCACGCAGAGATTGCTTGAGCCCCCGCACCAACTAACGGTGCGGGGGAAGCAACTCCGTACCCCAGAGCTTACCAGCAAAAAGAAATCACATGTTAGCAAGCTGGACTAGACTCATCATACACAGAAATCATATTGCAGACAGATGAGCAAAAAATATTCAAACAGAACTTAGCTTATCCTGAAGAGGCCGAAAACGAGATAATCAGGAGTAATCAGAATAGCACTGAATACATTGATCGCCGGCAACAAGTGGAAGTGAAGCAGAGCTAAATAGGAGCCTCCCTGGTGAATAACGAGGCAGCTGATCCAGCAGACCCACAGGATAATAAACCAAACCACCAGGGGGAGCCAAAAAACCAAAGTCACACAATACCATCTGTGACCACAAGAGGGAGCCTGAAAACGGAGTTCACAACAGGGTGCATCCCACCGGCGGAGACACTTTTGCATACTATGAGGAGCCACTAGGTGGCAGTGGAGTACCATGTAATAATTTCTTTTGTTTTAGTCTCCCTCAACAAGATATTATTATCATAGATCTTATTTGAGACAAATTATTGCAGCAAAATGAAATTATATTTCTCTAGCAGTAAATTGGGGATGTAGAGTTTGTGGAGGTATTGAGTAAGCATACCAGACAGTCTCATATCACACAAAAAGAGAAGAAAGTGGAGTGACCGTTTTGCTGGGTATGGGGCAGCGAGGGGTACAAAGCAGACAGCAGACGATATGCTTTGTTGTTATCTCGGATATGGGGCAGCAGGAGGCAGGCACCCAATCTAAGCAGAGCAGGCTCTCTTGTCCTGTAGGTCACAAAAGGCTGCGGTCCTGCAACAAGGATCACAAGATGGCGGCGAGTGGCGGGAAAAAGGGAGGCAGAGAAGAAGATGGAATCCCCAAGTCTCTGCAAGCCACTTCTAGCCGGAACACCCAGCACCAGGTCCGAAGAGGTGGAGCGAGCCACAACAGGTATGCTGCCGTCCCATGCCCCAGCCGTCCGGGGGCCACAAAGACCGCCGGAGCCACCGGCACAAGGATACTGAGATGGACGACGGGGGAGACCGCGAGGGCAAGCAGCGAACGCACCTGCAGGTATCGGACACCGGGGGACTCACCAGCGCCGGAAAACCGAGGTGAGTGGCGCAGGAGGCCCGGGAGTCGGCGGTAGGCGTATCTGTGAGGTCCGGGTCCCGGATCTTGTGCAGCGGGCTCAGGCACTGACGCGCCTGAAGCGGAGATGGAGGGAGCGAGACAGTACCTCTGTGTAGCGGCTCCTCCTGCAGCTCGGCAGGTCTCAAGATGGCGCTTCTTCTCACCGCCTTCCCCCCACACCGACCAAGGCGCGGGGAAGAGATAGTTCTTCTGAGCGCCGCAGTTCGATCCAGGTAGATCCCGGAGTCCCAATGATGTATGGGGCAGTCTCTCCACTAGGACCAGCACCCGGCCGGCGGGAAAAGCGGATCTCCGACAGGCACCGGACCAGCCTGCAGGCCTCAAAGTCTTGGTATACTTTTGAGCACAAAGTTGTGTTTTAAATGATGAAAAAACACCTTTTGGGTGAAGGGATTATAGTTTGATGTCCTTCAAACTTGTGGATGGGTTATCAAAAACATTGATTTAATTGGATATTTGCAGCCAGCAGAGGAGCTCAAGAGAAGCACGTCTTGCTCCTTCAGCTGCTGGCCACGCCCCCTCCTAACTACTATTTTTAACAGCATCTGGCCCAGGAAATCATTTTGGGCCTAGTAGAATTTGGTGCAACTCAGCAGCATACCCCACCCATGAAGCAAGCTACACCGCCTGTTTACCCAAGTACTA
The DNA here is from genome assembly GCF_051348905.1 of Ranitomeya variabilis. Taxonomy (NCBI): domain Eukaryota; kingdom Metazoa; phylum Chordata; class Amphibia; order Anura; family Dendrobatidae; genus Ranitomeya; species Ranitomeya variabilis. The sequence goes on along the minus strand of NC_135236.1, from coordinate 21,996,036 downwards.
TTTTTAACAGCATCTGGTCCAGGAAATCCTTTGGGGCCTAGTAGAATTTGGTGCAACTCAGCAGCGTACCCCACCCATGAAGCAAGCTACACCACCTGTTTACTTAAGTACTATTTTTTACAGCATCTGTCCCAGGAAGTCCTTTGGGGCCTAGTTAAATTTGGTGCTACTCAGCAGCGTACCCCACCCATTAAGCAAGCTACACCACCTGTTTACCTAACTACTATTTTGTAACGGCATCTAGCCCAGGTAATCTTTTTGGGCCTAGTAGAATTTGGTGCAACTCAGCAGCGTACCCCACCCATGAAGCAAGCTACACGACCTGTTTACCTAAGTACTATTTTTAACAGCATCTGGCCCAGGAAATCCTTTTGGGCCTAGTAGAATTTGGTGCTACTCAGCAGCGTACCCCACCCATTAAGCAAGCTACACCACCTGTTTACCTAACTACTATTTTTCAATGGCATTTGGCCAAGGAAATCCTTTTGGGCCTAGTAGCAATTTCTGCTACTCAGCAGAGTACCAAACCCATGAAGCAAGCTATACCGCCTTCTTTCTTTCTCAGTCTAACCCCTTGGCTCTGGGGTGTCCACTCTCCCTCCAGCTCTCTCCTTCTCACAGGTGGAATACCGCGTGTTTTCACACTGTGGCGAATCTTTTGGGCCCAGGCATAAGAAGTTATCGAGGTAATGGATAATATGTGCCTTACAAACGTCCATGACGACACATTTGAATGCCTCAAATAGTGAGCAGGATATGGAGCACCCCATGGGAAAACAGCGATCTATGTAGTATGCTCCTTTACAGAAGCAGCCCAATGGGAGGACACTATTTGGAGGCACAGGTAGTAACCGGAACGCCCCCTCAATGTCTGTTTTGGCCATTAGGGTGCCCCTTCCCAACTTCTTGACCCACCTGATTGCCTCGTCAAAGGAGGTACAGTACATAGTACTGTACTTGGTTCCGCGTCGATGTTGTCGTTTACTGACCTGCCCCATGGATATGACAAATGGTGGATTAGACTGAATGTATTGGGTTCATTTTTTGGCACAACTCCCAAAGGGGGTACCACTACGTCTTCTAAGGAAAGTGTTCTGAATGGACCTGCCGCCATTCTACCTAAAGATATTTCTTTTTTTTTTGTCAAGACGTCTGGGTGTTGGTAGAGTGAGTTTAGATTTTTACTTCAGCCTTTCTTAACTTTAGAATGGCATGGCATGCCTATATCTGTGTCTCCTCCTCCTTTTACTCCTCCACCTCTTTTCTTTTCGCATGACTGTGTAGTTGTGACTTTTCCATGTGTTTTTTGTGTCTTCTGAGCAGTTTGTCAGCTTTTGGACACCTTTTAAGGTGTTTTCCATGTGTTTTCCATGTCTATGTATGTGTTTGTGTTTGCCTGCCATTGGTTTCAATGGGGTTCGATGGTGTTCGTCGAACATCTCCCTGTTCGACGAACCGAACCGAACCCATACACTAGGGCGGTGGCTCATCTCTAGTAATAATCGGCCGATTTCACCCGACCCGACTTTTGACAAAGTCGGGTTTCGCGTTACTTTTCCAGTAACATAAGTTGTCAGTTGTCTTTGCATAGGACATGACGTTGCTCCACTAGGGCTTTCACAAACATTACCCCCTCCCCACTTACACCTTGAACACTAAGCCTAACTACCGTTCCACTACGGCATTGCTTTTTCCCCAGTCATGTTGCTCAGATAGTGTGGTAGGTAGTGTTGAGCATTCCGATACCGCAAATATTCCCTTCTAGGAATTTAGGACCTGAGGGATGACGTCACAGCTTCTGATTGGTCGCGTGGCGGTCACATGAGCGGCACGTGACCAATCAAAAGCCGTGACGTCATGGAAGGTACTGAACGCGCTCATTTTAAGCAAAGAAGGCTGCCGGTTCACAGCGGTGATGTCCAGGCTGCGTCGGAGAGGTGAGTATATCAATATTTTTTATTTTAATTCTTTAATTTACACATTCATATGGAACCCAGGGCCTGAAGGAGAGTTTCCTCTCCTTCAGACCCTGGGAACCATCAGGGATACCTTCCAATACTTGAGTCCCATTGACTTGTATTGGTATCGGGTATCGGTATTGGCGAGATCCGATACTTTGCCGGTATCGGCCGATACTTTCCGATACCGATACTTTCAAGTATCGGACGGTATCGCTCAACACTAGTGGTAGGAGCACAGTATTAGCAAAAAAAAAAAAAATAGATTTTAAACCCTGCCCCAGCTTTGCAAACAGCTGAATTTCATTGACAGTAAATTCCAAGTTGAAATATGGCATGCTGTATCGTGTTAGTCACTGAAAAAATAATTGTTTGAGTCTGGATGAGGTCTGTATTACAAAGAAGTTATGCTACAAACAAATTGAAATTTAGATCCCCTACTGTATGACGTTAATAACAGAATAATTTTTTTGTGGCGTCTGGTTCAGGCCTCTATAATACGCTACTGAAAAGGTAATCAAAAAACACAAATCATGTAATGGGGCTGATAATATCAAAATTATAAATTCAGTGGAGTACTCCAAATGCAATATCCAAAGCTGAGAAAAAACTGAGTATCAACAAGCCACGATTTATACCATATTTTTTGGATTATAAAACGCACCCCAAATTTAGAGGAGAAAAATAGGAGTTTTTTTTTTTTAATAAAATGGTTGTGCTTCTTGTAATCTATGCGTCTTATTGCTTACCAGGGGCAGGCCCGGATTTAGAAGTGGGTCCAAGGGGCCCGGGCCCTGGGCCACTCACCAAGCCGGGGCCTCCCACCAATATAGGGATAAATATCTCAGAACATGTAAAATACACGTCTCTTTGCTGTGAACCATTTCTAATGATAAGGAACATTTAACAAAAGAGAAACTATTGAAAGTGTAGGGACCTGGCTACAGTCCTACATCTCAGTGGCTGGCGCAGAGCGGCAGAGTCATGGCACCTGACCTGCGTCAGCATCCACTGACCTGGCTAGCCTAGCCAGACTTCCTTAGTACTCTCCCTGTACCTAATGCTTAGCTTATGGCATGTGGCAGCCTTCTCCGATCCCAACAGAAGCTTCTAGGCGCCTCCTATTCAGCTATATGATTGCTCCCTCGGATTAGATCAGATGAGAGTTTGTTCAGCGACCTTCGAGGAAGGAGGTGGAGCCACGATGTCGGCGCAAGAAGAGGATTCTCCACCGCGGAGCATGGCAGGACTTCACTCTGGATCTTCAGTCACTGAAGATCCAGAGGTGAAGTGGGTCAGTCTTCACAGTGTCGAGGTGGGTGAGTATGATCTCTGTGTGTGTCTGTCTGTGTATGTGTCTATGTGTGTCTGTCTGTCTGTGTATCTTTCTTGCAGCTCCTGTCCTACACAGTACCATACTGTATATACAGGTCTACACTAAATCCTGCATTACAGTGTGTCTGTGTATACTGTATGTATATAGTGTGGACCTGTTTACAGAATAGTGCTGTGTATACACTTCATACAGCCCCTCAGCCTCTATTCTATATACAGCCAGCACAGCAACAGCCTCTGATATATACAGCCCAGCAAAAGCCCTACATATATATACAGCCCAGCAGACGCCTCTCAAACATATACAGCCCAGCAGAAGCCTCTCATATATATACAGCCCAGCAGAAGCCTCACATACATATACAGCCAGCAGAGCAACAGCCTCTGATATATACAGCCCAGCAGAAGCCTCTCATATGGTGGACATGGCAGATTGAGAGAGGCTTGGTGATGGTATTTTTTATGTGGGCCTACCTACAGTGTTTCCAACCAAGAACCTTGTGATTCCCTGACTGCTTTGGTCTTGCGACAATACCTCCACATTTGTTACTGGTGGTGTCATAACTGGTGGGCTTACAGTGAGGGAAGCAACATAGTGTTGCTAACTAGCTTCATTCTGAGTGGGAGCACTTACGTTACGGGACGTTTGGTAGTTAGTCCAGGCTTGCAAGTGCATGCTGGTTAAATGTCTACGCATTCACGTTGTATTTATATTTTTGACATTCTGCCCTCTGCTAAAGGTCCCTGAGCATTTCTTACAGATAACTTTGCACTGATCATTCAGATCTTGGTTAAAAAATTGCCAGACTGCACTCTTCCTACTATTGAATAACTTTTCAGGCATTGCATGCTGTGCTACTGTCACTAGGGTTGAGCGAAACGGGTCGATCATTTTCAAAAGTCGCCGACTTTTGGCTAAGTCGGCGTCTCATGAAACCCGATCCGACCCCTGTGCTTGTCGGCCATGCGGTACGCGACTTTCGCGCCAAAGTCGCGTTTCAATGACGCGAAAAGCGCCATTTCTCAGCCAATGAAGGTGAACGCAGAGTGTGGGCAGCGTGATGACATAGATCCTGGTCCCCACCATCTTAGAGAAGGGCATTGCAGTGATTGGCTTGCTGTCTGCGGCGTCACAGGGGCTATAAAGGGGCGTTCCCGCCGACCGCCATCTTACTGCTGCTGATCTGAGCTTAGGGACAGGTTGCTGCCGCTTCATCAGAAGCAGGGAGAGCGTTAGGCAGGGTCCACTAACCACCAAACCGCTTGTGCTGCAGCGATTTCCACTGTCCAACACCACCTTCGGTGTGCAGGAACAGTGGAAGCTATTTTTTTTTTTTTTTCCCCTCAGCGCTGTAGCTCATTGGGCTGCCCTAGAAGGCTCCGTGATAGCTGTATTGCTGTGTGTACGCCACTGTGGAAACCAACTGCTTTTTTCAAAGCACATATCCTCTTGTTCCTTCCTTTCTGCACAGCTATCTTTTTTGTTTGTCCACACTTTTTATTTAATTTGTGCATCAGTCCACTCCTATTGCTGCCTGCCATACCTGGCTTACATTACTGCAGGGAGATAGTAATTGTAGGACAGTTTTTTTTTTTTTTTTTTTTTTTTTTTGTGGGAGATTAAGATTGGCATTTCTGCTACAGTGCCATCCCTGTGTGTGCCATCTCTCACTGAGTGGGCCATAGAAAGCCTATTTATTTTTTCCGTGATTTGTGTTCTAAAATCTACCTCAACACAGAAACACTACATCAATCAGTGGGAGAAAAATATTGGCCTCAGTCAGGGCTTGTGTGCCACTGCTGTGTGTGCGCTATCTCTCATTCAGTGGGCTATAGCAAGCCTATATTTTTTTTTTTTTTTTTTTTTTAATATTATTTGGTTTCAAAAGTCTCCCTGAAAAAAAAAAAAAACCTAAAAAAACAGTGGGAGAGTAATATTGCCCTTTCAGCTTGTGTGCCAGTCTTGACTCCTGGGTGTGCCACCTCTCTCCCTCTCATTCAGTGGGCCATAGAAAGCCTATTTATTTTTTTTTTTAAATATTATTGGGTTTCTAAAGTCTCCCTGAAAAAAACAAAAAATACATAAAAAAACAGTGGGAGAGTAATATTGCCCTTTCAGCTTGTGTGCCAGTCTTGACTCCTGGGTGTGCCACCTCTCTCCCTCTCATTCAGTGGGCCATAGAAAGCCTTTTTTTTTTTTGGTTTTTTTAATATTATTTGGTTTCTAAAGTCTCCCTGAAAAAAACAAAAAAAACATAAAAAACAGTGGGAGAGTAATATTGCCCTTTCAGCTTGTGCGCCAGTCTTGACTCCTGGTTGTGCCACCTCTCTCTCTCTAATTGTGGGCCATAGAAAGCCTTTTTTTTTTTTTTAAATATTATTGGGTTTCTAAAGTCTCCCTGAAAAAACAAAAAATACATAAAAAAACAGTGGGAGAGTAATATTGCCCTTTCAGCTTGTGTGCCAGTCTTGACTCCTGGGTGTGCCACCTCTCTCCCTTTCATTCAGTGGGCCATAGAAAGCCTATTTATTTTTTCCGTGATTTGTGTTCTAAATTCTACCTCAACACAAAAACACTACATCAATCAGTGGGAGAAAAATATTGGCCTCAGTCAGGGCTTGTGTGCCACTGCTGTGTGTGCTATCTCTCATTCAGTGGGCTATAGCAAGCCTATTTTTTTTTTTTTTTTTTTTTTTTAATATTATTTGGTTTCTAAAGTCTCCCTGAAAAAAAAAAAAAACCTAAAAAAACAGTGGGAGAGTAATATTGCCCTTTCAGCTTGTGTGCCAGTCTTGACTCCTGGGTGTGCCACCTCTCTCCCTCTCATTCAGTGGGCCATAGAAAGCCTATTTATTTTTTTTTTTAAATATTATTGGGTTTCTAAAGTCTCCCTGAAAAAACAAAAAATACATAAAAAAACAGTGGGAGAGTAATATTGCCCTTTCAGCTTGTGTGCCAGTCTTGACTCCTGGGTGTGCCACCTCTCTCCCTTTCATTCAGTGGGCCATAGAAAGCCTATTTTTTTTTTTTTTAATATTATTTGGTTTCTAATTCTCCCTGAAAAAAAAAAAAAACCTAAAAAAACAGTGGGAGAGTAATATTGCCCTTTCAGCTTGTGTGCCAGTCTTGACTCCTGGGTGTGCCACCTCTCTCCCTCTCATTCAGTGGGCCATAGAAAGCCTATTTATTTTTTTTTTTAAATATTATTGGGTTTCTAAAGTCTCCCTGAAAAAAACAAAAAATACATAAAAAAACAGTGGGAGAGTAATATTGCCCTTTCAGCTTGTGTGCCAGTCTTGACTCCTGGGTGTGCCACCTCTCTCCCTTTCATTCAGTGGGCCATAGAAAGCCTATTTATTTTTTTTTTTAAATATTATTGGGTTTCTAAAGTCTCCCTGAAAAAAAAAAAAAAACCTAAAAAAACAGTGGGAGAGTAATATTGCCCTTTCAGCTTGTGTGCCAGTCTTGACTCCTGGGTGTGTCACCTCTCTCCCTCTCATTCAGTGGGCCATAGAAAGCCTATTTATTTTTTTTTTTAAATATTATTGGGTTTCTAAAGTCTCCCTGAAAAAACAAAAAATACATAAAAAAACAGTGGGAGAGTAATATTGCCCTTTCAGCTTGTGTGCCAGTCTTGACTCCTGGGTGTGCCACCTCTCTCCCTCTCATTCAGTGGGCCATAGAAAGCCTTTTTTTTTTTTGGTTTTTTTAATATTATTTGGTTTCTAAAGTCTCCCTGAAAAAAACAAAAAAAACATAAAAAACAGTGGGAGAGTAATATTGCCCTTTCAGCTTGTGCGCCAGTCTTGACTCCTGGTTGTGCCACCTCTCTCTCTCTAATTGTGGGCCATAGAAAGCCTTTTTTTTTTTTTTTTTTAATATTATTTGGTTTCTAAAGTCTCCCTGAGAAAAAAAAATAAATAAATTAGGTGGGAGATTAATATTGACATTAGTGCTTGAGTGACAGTCCTGCGTGTGTGTCATCTCTGTGATTTTGTGCCACAGAAAACAGAGTGTGTAACATTGTGCCTGATTTTCCTTGTGGTCTCACCAACCTGTTAAGGGATATTGAAATCATACTGAAGTTATAGCTCACCGTGTAAGTTGTTTGATAGCAACAAATAAAGTTACTTTGGTTAATATTTTAAAACAATGAGGAAGTCTGGTGCAAGAGGTCGTCGTGGGCGTTCATTGTCAGCTGGTAATGATGGTAGTGGTAGTGGAGCATCAGGTGGTCGTGGGGATAAAAATATTCCACCTAAGTCTGGAGCTGTGGAGCCAGTTTCGTCGTCAGGCTACACAAGGCCTCGAACGCTCTCTTTTCTGGGAGTAGGAAAACCGCTTTTAAAGGCGGAGCAGCAACAGCAAGTTTTGGCTTACATTGCAGACTCAGCCTCTAGCTCTTTTGCCTCCTCTTCCGAAACTGGTAAATGTAAAAGCAGCGCGTCGCTTGTGGATGTTCACGGTCAGGGACAAGTCGCTTCCTTGTCCTCCTCAGCAAAAACTACAACAAGAGAGAAGGATGCAGCAGGCGACACAACGGGTCACTCCATGGAGCTCTTTACACATACCGTCCCTGGCTTAGAAAGTGAAACATTTAACAGGCCATGCCCATTACAAGTATATTCTGACATGGAGTGCACTGATGCACAGCCACAGCCAGAGTACTATGCTGCTCCTTTGACTCAGACCACCACATTGCCCTCTCAGGGTACAGATCCACAATCAGACCCTGATGAGACTATGTTGCCCCGCCACGAACGCTATACCACCGACCGACACAGTGACACAGACGAAGTTGCACACGAGCTCGAAGAGGAGGTAATAGATGACCCAGTTATTGACCCCGATTGGCAGCCATTGGGGGAACAGGGTGCAGGCGGCAGTAGTTCAGAAGCGGAGGTGGAGGAGGGGCCGCAGCAGGCATCAACATCGCAACAGGTTCCATCTGCCGGGCCCGTATCTGGACCAAAACGCGTGTCAAAGCCAAAACCTGTTGGAGCACAGCGTTGCCATCCGGTTAAAGCTCAGTCTGCAATCCCTGAAAAGGGATCAGAGTCTAGGAAGAGTGCAGTCTGGCATTTTTTTAAACAACATCCAACTGATCAGCGCAAAGTCATCTGTCAAAAATGTTCAACTAGCTTAAGCAGAGGTCAGAATCTGAAAAGTCTAAATACTAGTTGCATGCATAGACACTTAACCACCATGCATTCTCAAGCCTGGACTAACTACCAAACGTCCCTCAAGGTTGTAGCACCCTCGGCCAATGAAGCTAGTCAGCAACGCAACATCCCTTCCGTCACTGTAAGGCCACCATTTTCCGCACCACCGGCAGTATCTGTGCAGGTTTCTTTGCCAGCCAAAAGCAGTCAGGGTCAGGGAATCACCAGTTTTGTAGGAGGAAATATTGCATGTAGGGCACCGGCGGAAACAATACCGTCTCCAACCGTCTCTCAGTCTGCCATGTCCACCGGCACACCCGAAAGTTCCACGATCTACAGCTCTCCAGTCCAGCTCACCCTACATGAGACTCTGGTTAGAAAAAGGAAGTACTTATCCTCGCATCCGCGTACACAGGGTTTTAACGCCCACATAGCTAGACTAATCTCGTTAGAGATGATGCCCTACCGGTTAGTTGAAAGCGAAGCTTTCAAAGCCCTGATGGAGTACGCTGAACCACGATACGAGCTACCCAGTCGACACTTTTTTTCCAGAAAAGCCATCCCAGCCCTGCACCAGCATGTTAAACAGCGCATCGTCCATGCACTCAGGCAATCTGTGAGTACAAAGGTGCACCTGACTACAGATGCATGGACCAGTAGGCATGGCCAGGGACGTTATGTGTCCATCACGGCACACTGGGTGAATGTGGTGGATGCAGGGTCCACAGGCGACATCAATTTAGGGACAGTTGTGCCTAGCCCACGGTCTAGGAAACAGTTGGCTGTAGGCGTTCGCACCCCCTCCTCCTCCTCCTCGTCCTCCTGCAGAAGCTACAGCTCTTCCACAGAACGCAGTCGGCCAACCACTCCATCGGCAGATGACACTGTTGCACACCAGTTGTCCCATTATGGGCCAGCTACTGCCAAGCGTCAGCAGGCTGTATTGGCTATGAAGTGTTTGGGCGACAACAGACACACCGCGGAAGTTCTGTCCGAGTTCTTGCAACAAGAAACGCAGTCGTGGCTGGGCACAGTAGATCTTGAGGCAGGCAAGGTAGTGAGTGATAACGGAAGGAATTTCATGGCTGCCATCTCCCTTTCCCAACTGAAACACATTCCTTGCCTGGCTCACACCTTAAACCTGGTGGTGCAGTGCTTATTGAAAACTTATCCTGGGTTCTCCGACCTGCTCCTCAAAGTGCGTGCACTTTGCTCACATATCCGACGTTCGCCTGTACACGCCAGCCGTATGCAAACCTATCAGCGGTCTTTGAACCTTCCCCAGCATCGCCTAATCATAGACGTTGCAACAAGGTGGAACTCAACACTGCACATGCTTCAGAGACTGTGCGAACAGAGGCGTGCTGTTATTTATTTGTGGGAGGATACACGGGCAGGCAGTAGGATGGCAGACATGGAGTTGTCAGGTGTGCAGTGGTCGAAGATACAAGACATGTGTCAAGTCCTTCAGTGTTTTGAGGAATGCACACGGCTGGTTAGTGCAGACAACGCCGTAATAAGCATGAGCATCCCCCTAATGCGTCTGCTGATGCAAAGTTTGACGCACATAAAGGAGCAGGCGTCTGCACCAGAGGAAGAGGGAAGCCTTGATGACAGTCAGCCATTGTCTGGTCAGGGCAGTGTACAGGACGAGGTAGCGGGCGAAGAGGAGGTGGAGGACGAGGAGGATGATGGGGATGAGTATATTTTTAATGCGGAAACTTTCACGGGGGCACAGGAAATTGGTTGCGTGTCACGGCCGGGTTCTGGTTTTTTGAGGGACACAAGTGACGTAGATTTGCCTGCAACTGCCCCTCAACCAATCACAACCGGAGATTTGACAACTGGAACTTTGGCCCACATGGCGGATTATGCCTTACGTATCCTAAAAAGGGACACACGCATTACGAAAATGATGAACGATGACGATTACTGGTTGGCCTGCCTCCTTGATCCACGCTATAAAGGCAAATTGCAAAATATTATGCCACATGAGAACTTGGAACTAATATTAGCAACCAAACAATCAACTCTTGTTGACCGTTTGCTTCAGGCATTCCCAGCACACAGCGCACGTGATCGTTCTCACACGAGCTCCAGGGGGCAGCAGACTAGGAGTGTTAGGGGTGCACACATCAGAAGTGGCGTTGGACAGAGGGGTTTTCTGACCAGGTTGTGGAGTGATTTTGCTATGACCGCAGACAGGACAGGTACTGCTGCATCAATTGAAAGTGACAGGAGACAACATTTGTCCAGTATGGTTACTAACTATTTTTCATCCCTTATCGATGTTCTCCCTCAACCGTCATTCCCATTTGATTACTGGGCCTCCAAATTAGACACCTGGCCAGAATTGGCAGAATATGCATTGCAGGAGCTTGCTTGCCCGGCAGCAAGTGTCCTATCAGAAAGAGTATTCAGTGCTGCAGGGTCAATATTAACCGAAAAAAGGACTCGTCTGGCTACCCAAAATGTTGACGATCTAACATTCATTAAAATGAACCACAACTGGATTTCAAAATCTTTTGCCCCACCTTGCCCGGCCGACACCTAGCTTTCCTATGAAAAGCTCTTGCCTGTGAATTACTTTTCTAATGTCTAATTTGCTGCTGCAGATTGTACAGCATACGACATGTTTACACCTCCCTAAATGGCCAAACTCCCCACACGGGGCCGTGGTATCGCGACTTGGCGCAAGCACCCGTGAGACTGCTGTTTGTCTGAAGAGGTGGGTGTGCTCGCTTTTGGTTGACGGCATTGCTACTGGGTCCCTCATAGTACAATGTAGTGTCTCTGGCGGTGGTGGTGCGCACCCAACGTCAGACACACCGTTGTAACATGAGTGGCCCTGGGGCGGTCCCGCCGGCCTCAAGAGAGTTCCCCCCTACCCCAGCTCAAACTGGGCTCTACTACGTGCAAAATTATGTCGCACAGCTCCACCAATCTTTAGTCTATTCGCTGACATCATTCAATGTCTGGCACTGACAATACAAATTTGTAGACATCTATGATGCAACTTAAAGTAGTCTGTGTCTGTGTCCTATATTGGCACCATTAAATAGTTACTGCCAAATTACTATGTCAGAAACACAGCAGATGAGCCCACCCCTGTACCTAAGTATGCCATCTTTTTTTTTGTTTTGGTTGTTTTGCGAGACATTAACATCTATTTATATTTTGGGAGTACTGGGACAGACACTCCTTGCACTACTCCTCCACTCAGCACCAAGCTGCCTGCCCGTGTATCCATGTAACCGCTGTAAAACTGCCATGAGCCTATTGTTTGTTATTTTAGGCCTTTGATAGCCTGTCTGCGGTCCCTACTCCTCCACTGACCACCAAGCTGCCTGCCCGTGTATCCATGTAACCGCTGTAAAACTGCCATGAGCCTATTGTTTGTTATTTTAGGCCTTTGAAGCCTTTCTGCGCTCCCTCCTTCCACTAGTCCTCCACTGACCAGACCACTGCTGCCCGTGTACCCCTGGAACCAATTTTAAAGTGCCTACAGCCAGCCCATTTTATTGTGTTAGGCCTTCGAAGCCTGTCTGCGGTCCATACTTCCACTAGTCCTCCACTGACCAGACCACTGCTGCCCGTGTACCCCTGGAACCAATTTTAAAGTGCCTACAGCCAGCCCATTTTATTGTGTTAGGCCTTCGAAGCCTGTCTGCGGTCCATACTTCCACTAGTCCTCCACTGACCAGACCACTGCTGCCCGTGTACCCCTGGAACCAATTTTAAAGTGCCTACAGCCAGCCCATTTTATTGTGTTAGGCCTTCGAAGCCTGTCTGCGGTCCATACTTCCACTAGGCCTCCACTGACCAGACCACTGCTGCCCGTGTACCCCTGGAACCAATTTTAAAGTGCCTACAGCCAGCCCATTTTATTGTGTTAGGCCTTCGAAGCCTGTCTGCGGTCCATACTTTAAATACTCCTCCACTCACCACCAAGCTGCCTGCCCGTGTATCCATGTAACCGCTGTAAAACTGCCATGAGCCTATTGTTTGTTATGTTAGGCCTTTGATAGCCTGTCTGCGGTCCCTACTTTAAATACTCCTCCACTCACCACCACCAAGCTGCCTGCCCGTGTATCCATGTAACCGCTGTGAAACTGCCATGAGCCTATTGTTTTTTTATGTTAGGCCTTTGATAGCCTGTCTGCGGTCCCTACTTTAAATACTCCTCCACTCACCACCACCAAGCTGCCTGCCCGTGTATCCATGTAACCGCTGTAAAACTGCCATGAGCCTATTGTTTGTTATTTTAGGCCTTTGAAGCCTTTCTGCGCTCCCTCCTTCCACTAGTCCTCCACTGACCAGACCACTGCTGCCCGTGTACCCCTGGAACCAATTTTAAAGTGCCTACAGCCAGCCCATTTTATTGTGTTAGGCCTTCGAAGCCTGTCTGCGGTCCATACTTCCACTAGGCCTCCACTGACCAGACCACTGCTGCCCGTGTACCCCTGGAACCAATTTTAAAGTGCCTACAGCCAGCCCATTTTATTGTGTTAGGCCTTCGAAGCCTGTCTGCGGTCCATACTTCCACTAGGCCTCCACTGACCAGACCACTGCTGCCCGTGTACCCCTGGAACCAATTTTAAAGTGCCTACAGCCAGCCCATTTTATTGTGTTAGGCCTTCGAAGCCTGTCTGCGGTCCATACTTCCACTAGTCCTCCACTGACCAGACCACTGCTGCCCGTGTACCCCTGGAACCAATTTTAAAGTGCCTACAGCCAGCCCATTTTATTGTGTTAGGCCTTCGAAGCCTGTCTGCGGTCCATACTTCCACTAGGCCTCCACTGACCAGACCACTGCTGCCCGTGTACCCCTGGAACCAATTTTAAAGTGCCTACAGCCAGCCCATTTTATTGTGTTAGGCCTTCGAAGCCTGTCTGCGGTCCATACTTCCACTAGGCCTCCACTGACCAGACCACTGCTGCCCGTGTACCCCTGGAACCAATTTTAAAGTGCCTACAGCCAGCCCATTTTATTGTGTTAGGCCTTCGAAGCCTGTCTGCGGTCCATACTTTAAATACTCCTCCACTCACCACCAAGCTGCCTGCCCGTGTATCCATGTAACCGCTGTAAAACTGCCATGAGCCTATTGTTTGTTATGTTAGGCCTTTGATAGCCTGTCTGCGGTCCCTACTTTAAATACTCCTCCACTCACCACCACCAAGCTGCCTGCCCGTGTATCCATGTAACCGCTGTGAAACTGCCATGAGCCTATTGTTTTTTTATGTTAGGCCTTTGATAGCCTGTCTGCGGTCCCTACTTTAAATACTCCTCCACTCACCACCACCAAGCTGCCTGCCCGTGTATCCATGTAACCGCTGTAAAACTGCCATGAGCCTATTGTTTGTTATTTTAGGCCTTTGAAGCCTTTCTGCGCTCCCTCCTTCCACTAGTCCTCCACTGACCAGACCACTGCTGCCCGTGTACCCCTGGAACCAATTTTAAAGTGCCTACAGCCAGCCCATTTTATTGTGTTAGGCCTTCGAAGCCTGTCTGCGGTCCATACTTCCACTAGGCCTCCACTGACCAGACCACTGCTGCCCGTGTACCCCTGGAACCAATTTTAAAGTGCCTACAGCCAGCCCATTTTATTGTGTTAGGCCTTCGAAGCCTGTCTGCGGTCCATACTTCCACTAGGCCTCCACTGACCAGACCACTGCTGCCCGTGTACCCCTGGAACCAATTTTAAAGTGCCTACAGCCAGCCCATTTTATTGTGTTAGGCCTTCGAAGCCTGTCTGCGGTCCATACTTTAAATACTCCTCCACTCACCACCAAGCTGCCTGCCCGTGTATCCATGTAACCGCTGTAAAACTGCCATGAGCCTATTGTTTGTTATGTTAGGCCTTTGATAGCCTGTCTGCGGTCCCTACTTTAAATACTCCTCCACTCACCACCACCAAGCTGCCTGCCCGTGTATCCATGTAACCGCTGTGAAACTGCCATGAGCCTATTGTTTTTTTATGTTAGGCCTTTGATAGCCTGTCTGCGGTCCCTACTTTAAATACTCCTCCACTCACCACCACCAAGCTGCCTGCCCGTGTATCCATGTAACCGCTGTAAAACTGCCATGAGCCTATTGTTTGTTATTTTAGGCCTTTGAAGCCTTTCTGCGCTCCCTCCTTCCACTAGTCCTCCACTGACCAGACCACTGCTGCCCGTGTACCCCTGGAACCAATTTTAAAGTGCCTACAGCCAGCCCATTTTATTGTGTTAGGCCTTCGAAGCCTGTCTGCGGTCCATACTTTAAATACTCCTCCACTCACCACCAAGCTGCCTGCCCGTGTATCCATGTAACCGCTGTAAAACTGCCATGAGCCTATTGTTTGTTATGTTAGGCCTTTGATAGCCTGTCTGCGGCCCCTACTTGCAATACTCCTCCACTGACCACAATGCTGCCTGGAGTGCCTGCCTGTGTATCCATGTAACCGATGTAAAACTGCCATGACTGCCTACTGTTTGTTATTTTAGGCCTTTGATAGCCTGTCTGCGGCCCCTACTTGCAATACTCCTCCACTGAGCACAATGCTGCCTGGAGTGCCTGCCTGTGTATCCATGTAACCGATGTAAAACTGCCATGACTGCCTACTGTTTGTTATTTTAGGCCTTTGATAGCCTGTCTGCAGCCCCTACTTGCAATACTCCTCCACTGACCACACCAATGCTGCCCGTGTACCCCTGGAACCTATTTAAAAGTTCATAGAGCCTAGTTATATATTTTATTTACTATTAATAAGGCCATGATGGACTACGCTGTACCACGCTACAAGCTAACCAGTCGACACTTCTTTTGCGAGAAAAGCCATCCCAACCCTCCACCAGCATGTAGAAGACCGCATTGTCCATGCACTCTGGCAATCTGTGAGTACAAAGGTGCACCTGACAACAGACGCATGGACCTGTAGGCATGGCCACGGAAGATTACGTGTCCATTACGGCGCAATGGGTTAATGTGGTGGATGCATGGTCCACAGGGGACAGCCTACTAAGTCTGTCTGCAGTCCCTAATTCAAATTGTCCTCCACTGTCTAAATCGGAACTTCCACCTTCTGGCTTTCGGCCTATAGTATCAGAAATTAAACTGCATTTGGCCTTCAACTTTGGTTAGGGCCTACTAACGGCTTCTGCCCCTCCCTGGTGTTGCCCTCAACTAAATAAAGCTGAGCTTCAACCTTCCGGCTCTCATTAAGTGGTTTTTAAAAAAAAATGGTGGTTAGGGCCTACTAACGGCTTCTGCCCCTCCCTGGTGTTGTCCTCAACTAAATAAAGCTGAGCTTCAACCTTCCGGCTCTCATTATGTGGTTTAAAAAAAAAAAATGGTGGTTAGGGCCTACTAACGGCTTCTGCCCCTCCCTGGTGTTGTCCTCAACTAAATAAAGCTGAGCTTCAACCTTCCGGCTCTCATTAAGTGGTTTTAAAAAAAAAATGGTGGTTAGGGCCTACTAACGGCTTCTGCCCCTCCCTGGTGTTGTCCTCAACTAAATAAAGCTGAGCTTCAACCTTCCGGCTCTCATTAAGTGGTTTTAAAAAAAAAAAAAATGGTGGTTAGGGCCTACTAACGGCTTCTGCCCCTCCCTGGTGTTGTCCTCAACTAAATAAAGCTGAGCTTCAACCTTCCGGCTCTCATTATGTGGTTTTAAAAAAAAAAATGGTGGTTAGGGCCTACTAACGGCTTCTGCCCCTCCCTGGTGTTGTCCTCAACTAAATAAAGCTGAGCTTCAACCTTCCGGCTCTCATTAAGTGGTTTTTAAAAAAAAATGGTGGTTAGGGCCTACTAACGGCTTCTGCCCCTCCCTGGTGTTGTCCTCAACTAAATAAAGCTGAGCTTCAACCTTCCGGCTCTCATTAAGTGGTTTTAAAAAAAAAAAAAATGGTGGTTAGGGCCTACTAACGGCTTCTGCCCCTCCCTGGTGTTGTCCTCAACTAAATAAAGCTGAGCTTCAACCTTCCGGCTCTCATTATGTGGTTTAAAAAAAAAAAATGGTGGTTAGGGCCTACTAACGGCTTCTGCCCCTCCCTGGTGTTGTCCTCAACTAAATAAAGCTGAGCTTCAACCTTCCGGCTCTCATTAAGTGGTTTTAAAAAAAAAATGGTGGTTAGGGCCTACTAACGGCTTCTGCCCCTCCCTGGTGTTGTCCTCAACTAAATAAAGCTGAGCTTCAACCTTCCGGCTCTCATTAAGTGGTTTTAAAAAAAAAAAAAATGGTGGTTAGGGCCTACTAACGGCTTCTGCCCCTCCCTGGTGTTGTCCTCAACTAAATAAAGCTGAGCTTCAACCTTCCGGCTCTCATTAAGTGGTTTTAAAAAAAAAATGGTGGTTAGGGCCTACTAACGGCTTCTGCCCCTCCCTGGTGTTGTCCTCAACTAAATAAAGCTGAGCTTCAACCTTCCGGCTCTCATTAAGTGGTTTTAAAAAAAAAAAAAATGGTGGTTAGGGCCTACTAACGGCTTCTGCCCCTCCCTGGTGTTGTCCTCAACTAAATAAAGCTGAGCTTCAACCTTCCGGCTCTCATTAAGTGGTTTTTAAAAAAAAATGGTGGTTAGGGCCTACTAACGGCTTCTGCCCCTCCCTGGTGTTGTCCTCAACTAAATAAAGCTGAGCTTCAACCTTCCGGCTCTCATTAAGTGGTTTTAAAAAAAAAAAAAATGGTGGTTAGGGCCTACTAACGGCTTCTGCCCCTCCCTGGTGTTGTCCTCAACTAAATAAAGCTGAGCTTCAACCTTCCGGCTCTCATTATGTGGTTTAAAAAAAAAAAATGGTGGTTAGGGCCTACTAACGGCTTCTGCCCCTCCCTGGTGTTGTCCTCAACTAAATAAAGCTGAGCTTCAACCTTCCGGCTCTCATTAAGTGGTTTTAAAAAAAAAATGGTGGTTAGGGCCTACTAACGGCTTCTGCCCCTCCCTGGTGTTGTCCTCAACTAAATAAAGCTGAGCTTCAACCTTCCGGCTCTCATTAAGTGGTTTTAAAAAAAAAATGGTGGTTAGGGCCTACTAACGGCTTCTGCCCCTCCCTGGTGTTGTCCTCAACTAAATAAAGCTGAGCTTCAACCTTCCGGCTCTCATTAAGTGGTTTTAAAAAAAAAAAAAATGGTGGTTAGGGCCTACTAACGGCTTCTGCCCCTCCCTGGTGTTGCCCTCAACTAAATAAAGCTGAGCTTCAACCTTCTGCTCCAAATTACCATTTTAAAAAATGCAATAGGCTTTTCCGGCCTACTAAAGGTGTCTGCCCCTCCCTGGTGTTGTCCTCAACTGAACAAAGCTGAGCTTCCACATTCTGGCTTTCGCCCTATACTATCAGATATTAAACTGCATTTGGCCTACTAGTGTGGTTAGGCCCTTGAAACAGTGTCTGCTGCTCTTGGGTTTGCTACTCCACTGAACAAAGCAATGCCGCCTGTTTAGTCCTGTTACCAATTTTGAACTGCATGTAGCCTACTTTATTCTTTGGCCCTATATCTGTTTCCTCCTCATCCTGCCCATTGCCCAGCCACTGCTAAATGAGTCTGCTGGTACATTGACCTAGACCACTACATTCCCCTTGTACTCTACACAGCCAGAATCTGTCCCTGCTGAAAGTAAGGTTCCCCTTCCCGCATGTTATACCACCTTACACAGGGACAAAGAGGAAGGTGCAGATGAAAGTGCAGGTTCCTTCATCAGGTGGGGGGGCATACTCGTTGGCGACGTCACTGGCACAGGGCCCCTCAGAGTACGCAAAAGTGTCGCTGCTGGTGGGAGGCGCCCCCGCCATGCAAACACACCGCCGTACTTTGAGGGGCCCTGTGCCAGTGGCAATGCGAACGAGTGGGCCCCCCCTGCTTGCTCAGGATCACAGCACTTGCAACTTTTAAATACTTACCTTTCCCTGCAACACCGCCGTGACGTAGTCCGCATTTCCTGGGCCCACGAAAAACTTGAGCCAGCCCTACTCCCCCCACAACTTTCCCCCAATTCCCTATGCCCAACTATTATTATACAGTTAATTAAGATTGGCAAGCTTCAGAAACAAGAATGGATGTTTTTGGCATTAAAATGGGCACTGTAGGTGTTTTCCTGGCCTCCACTCACTGCCGACTATGCTTCCCCATTGACTTGCATTGGGTTTCGTGTTTCGGTCGATCCCCGACTTTTAGCGATAATCGGCCGACTGCACTCGACTCGACTCTGGACAAAATCGGGTTTCCCAAAACCCTACTCGATCTTAAAAAAATGAAAGTCGCTCAACCCTAACTGTCACCAGATGGCCACGCTGTCCTAAAACTGTTTTTGGTTTTGACAAACATTTTTGGCCAGATACGGGCCTGCCAGATGAAAGCTGTTGCGATGTTGATGCCTGCCGCAGCTCATCCTCCTCCGCTTCAAAGCTACTGCCAGCAGCACCCTGTTCCACCTATGGCTTCAAATCAGGGTCAAGAACTGGGTCATCTATCACCTCCTCTTTAATGTCCTGTGCACCTTCCTCTGTGTCACCGTGTAAGGTGCTATAGCGTTCTGGACAGGGCACCATAGTCTCATCAGGGTCAATTCTGGCTCAGTACACTGCGAGGGCAGTGTTGTGATCTGAGTCAATGGAACAGCATAATAATCTAGCTGTGGCTGTGCGTCTGTGCACTCCACGTCCAATTCATCTTGTAATGGGCTGTGAGCTATTTCCCTTTCTAACCCTGGCACGGTATGTGTAAAGAGCTCCATGGAGTGAACTGTAGCGTCGCCTGCCGCATCCTTCACTTTTGGTTTGGGTGAAGGACACAAGGAAGCGACTTGTTCCTGACCGTGAGCATCCACTGACGACTCGCTGCTTTTACATTTGGAACTTTCGGAAGAGGAGGCAAAAGAGCTAGAGGCTGAGTCAGCAAAGAAAGCCAAAACTTTTTCCTGCTGCTCCGGCTTTAAAAGCGGTTTTCCTACTCCGAGAAAAGGGAGCCTTCGAAGCCTTGTGTAGCCACACGATGACGCTGGCTCAACAACTCGAGCCTTAGGTGCTATTTTGCTTTTCCCACTACCACCAGATGCTCCACCACCACCATCATTACCAGCTGGCAATGACCACCCACAGCCACGACCTCTTCCACCAGACTTCCTCATTCTTGGGAAAATGTAACCAAACTAACAACCGTTATATGGTACTGTAAAACAAGGTAGAAGGTGTGCGTGAACTTGTTGGGAATGTAAATCTCCCTTTCTATATGTGTGGGAGGCTGCTGCAAAATTCAGGCCCACTGTATTACACTACACAGTATAAGTGGCAGAAAGTGGCTGGCAGATATGCCACAAACAGGACTGACGCAGATACACTTTGTGGCAGTATAAATCTCCCTTTTTATGTGTGGGAGACAGCAGAAAAAAAACAGGCCCACTGTATTACACTACACAGTTTGAGTGGCAGAAAGTGGCTGGCAGATATGCCACAAACAGGACTGATGCAGATGCACTTTGTGGCAGTATAAATCTCCCTTTTTATGTGTGGGAGACAGCAGAAAAAAAATCAGGCCCACTGTATTACACTACACAGTTTCAGTGGCAGACAGTGGCTGGCAGATATATTTAAAAAAAAGGGACTGTACTACAATAACAATCTCCCTACAATGATCTCAGTCAGGACAAGTATGGCAGCCAGCAATAAAAAGGACTGCTGCACACAAAAGTGTGGAC
Organism: Ranitomeya variabilis; assembly: GCF_051348905.1. Classification (NCBI taxonomy): domain Eukaryota; kingdom Metazoa; phylum Chordata; class Amphibia; order Anura; family Dendrobatidae; genus Ranitomeya; species Ranitomeya variabilis. Next base: position 21,975,913 of record NC_135236.1, on the reverse strand, counting down.
AAATAAACAAGATAAATGTGCAGAAAGGAAAGAGCAACAGGATTTTTGCTTTTAAAAAAGCAGTTGGTTTGCACAGCGGCGTACACACAGCAATGCAGCTATCAGGGAGCCATATAAGCTACAGAGCTGATGCACAGAAATATAGCCTCCACTGTCCCTGCAAAGAAAAGGTTGTGTTGGACAGTGGAAATCGCTGCAGTACAAGCGGTTTTGGGGTTAATCTTTCCTCCCTAACAATATCCCTGCTTCTGACGAAGCTGCTGCAACCTCTCCCTATGCTACGATCGGCAGAAGTAAGATGGCGGTCGGCGTGCATGCCCCTTTATAGCCCCTGTGACGTCGCAGAAAGCAAGCCAATCACTGCCATGCCCTTCTCTAAGATGGTGGGGACCGAGACCTATGTCATCATGCTGCCCACACTCTGCGTGCACCTTCATTGTCTGAGAAATGGTGCTTAAAGCGTCATACGAAACGCGATTTTGGCGTGAAGATCGCCGACCGCATGGCCGATCCCACAGTGGGATCGGGACGGGTTTCGCGAAAACCGACTTTGCCAAAAGTCGGCCGATCCGTTTCGCTCAACCCTAGTCCTCACTTCTCAAGAACTGATGAGCAACAAATGAAAATTGTAAATTTATTCCTACAGGCTGACCGTCAAATCTTGGCATTCTCTCCCGGCAGAGCCTCAGTTGCTTCGGTTGGAGAGTAGAGTTGAGCGACTTTTACTTTTTTAGGATTGAGTCGGGTTTTGCGAAACCTGACTTTGTCAAAAGTCGGATCGGGTGAAATCGGCCGATTATTGCGAAAAGTCGGGGGCCAACTGAAACACGAAACCCAATGCAAATCAATGGGCAATCAAAGTCAGCAGAGAGTGGAGGACAGGAAAACACCTACAGTGCCTATTTTAATGCCAAAAACATCAATTCTTATTACTGAAGCTTGTCAATCTTAATTTACTTTATAATAATAGTTAGGCATTGAAAATTGGGGGTCATTTGGCTAAAGTTGTGGGGCGGGTAGGGCTGGTTCAAGCTTTTCGTGGGCCCAGGAAACGCAGACTACGTCACGGCGGTGGAGCAGGGAGAGTTAAGTATTTCAACTTTGCAAGTGCTGTGATCCTGAGCAAGCAGGGGGGGCCCACTGGTTCGCATTGGCACTTTCACAGGGCCCCTCAAATTACGGCAGTGTGTTTGACGGCGGGGGTGCCTCCCACCGGCGGAGACACTTTTGCATACTATGAGGGGCCCTGTGCCAGTGACGTTGCCAATGAGTATGCCCCCCCACCTGATGAAGGAACCTGCACTTTTAACTTCACCTTCCTGTTTGTCCCCGTGTAAGGTGATATACGATGCGGGAAGGGGAACCTGACTCTCAGCAGGGTCAGATTCTGGCTGTGTAGAGTGCAAGGGGAATGTAGTGGTCTAGATCAATGTACCAGCAGATTCATCTAGCAGTGGCTGGGCAATGGGCAGTATGAGGAGGAAACACTGATATAGGCCCAAATAATAAAGTGGGCTAAATGCAGTTCAAAATTGGTAACAGGAGTAAACTGGCGGCATTGCTTTGTTCTGTGGAGGACAATTGTAAGGAGTGGCAGACACAGTTAGTAGGCCCAAAAAAGTAAGTAGGCTAAATGCAGTTCAAAATTGGTAACAGGAGTAAACTGGCGGCATAGCTTTGTTCAGCGGAGGACAACTGTAAGGAGTGGCAGACACAGTAGGGCCAAGTAATAAAGTGGGCCAAATGCAGTTTAATATTTCATATAGGCTGAAAATTGAAGCTCAGCTTTGTTCAGTGGAGGAGAAAAGCAAGGAGCGGCAGACACCGTTAGTAGGCCTAACCAAACAAGTAGGCCAAATTAAGTTTAATATCCGAAAGAGAATGAAAATTGAGGCTCAGCTTTGTTCAGTGGAGGAGAAAAGCAAGGAGCGGCAGACAACGTTAGTAGGCCCAACCAAACAAGTAGGCTAAATGCAGTTTAATATGTGATATAGGCTGAAAATTAAAGCTCAGCTTTGTTCAGTGGAGGAGCACAACAAGCAGCGGCAGACACCGTTAGTAGGCCCAACCAAACAAGTTGGTCAAATGCAGTTTAAAATTGGTAACAGCAGTAAACTTGCGGCATAGCTTTGTTCAGTGGAGGACAACTGTAAGAAGTGGCTGACACAGTTAGTAGGCCAAAATAATAGAGTGAGGCAAATGTCTGCCAAAAAATTTTTCAAAAATAAACAGGTGGCATAGATGCAGGGGTGGGCTCCTCTGTTGAGTAGCAGACAGTGGTAGTAGGCGCAAATTATTAAATGGTCTAAATGGAGGCCAGGGCCCCTGTATATTTTAACTATCATCTATCATTTCAACAAATTTGTATTGGCAGTGCCATTGAAGGATTTATCAGCACAGACTACACTGTGGTGGAGCAGGGAAAGGTAAGTATTGCAAGTGGTAGAGCACTGTTCAACCAGGGGGGGAATACTCGTGGGCGGAGGTACTGGCACAGGGCCCCTCATATTACGACGGTGTGTCTGACATTGATTGTGCACCACCACCATCAGAGACACTTCATTGTACTATGAGGGACACTGTGTCAGTGCTGTCACCCAAGAGTGGGCCTACCTACCTGTCCAGGCAAACGGCACTCGCACGGGTGCTTGCGCTAGGTGGTGACCACGGCCCCGTGGGGGGAGTCAGCCCATTTAGGGAGGTTAAAAAAATGGCCTATGGTGGACATTCAGCAGCTGCATTGGAGGAATTGGGGCAGTCAGTAAGAGGAGGCCAGGAGCAAGACATTTTTCAGGCAAGATACATGTCAGCAGGGGAAGGTGGGGCAAAATAATTAGAAATCCATGATTGGTTCATTTTAATGAAGGTTAGATCATCAACATTTTGGGTAGCCAGACGAGTCCTTTTTTCGGTCAGTATTGAACCAGCAGCACTGAAGATTCTTTCTGATAGCACACTAGCAGCTGGGCAAGCGAGCTCCTGTAATGCATATTCTGCCAATTCAGGCCAGGTGTCTATTTTAGATGCCCAGTAATCAAAGGGGAATGACGTGTGAGGGAGAACATCAATAAGGGAGGAAAAATAGTTTGTAACCATACTGGACAAATGTTGTCTCCTGTCACTTTGAATTGATGCAGCACTACCTGTCGTGTCTGTGGTCATTGCAAAATCACTCCACAACCTGGTCATAAAACCCCTCTGTCCAACGCCATTTCGGATTTGTGCACCTCTACACATCTGCCGTGTTGCCCCTGCAGCTCATGTGAGAACCATCACCGCCGCTGTGTGCTGGGAATGCCTGAACCAAACGTGTTGTGAATTTTGCTCTTGGGTTCCCTCCGGTGGTTGTTGGTAGTAATACAGTTGTCCCTGGGTTGCAATCCTGGGCAGGTGTCCCTGCTGATTGCAGCTCTGACTGGGATATTTAGGTGTGCAGGATTCATTAGCCCTTGCCAGTTGTCCATTGTTCTTGGAGGTTTTGCATCTCTGTCTGGTTCCTCTTGCCCTGCTGCCAAATCAGCAAAGATAAGTGTCTGGTTTTGTTTCTGCAGCACACATGCTGTGTGCTTTACAATTCAGTACTATTCAATGTTTTTTCTTGTCCAGCTTAGACTGTGTTTGGATATTTCAGTCAAGTTGGATTCTCAGGAGATGCAGATATACATTCCATGTCTTTAGTTAGATGGTGGAATTTTTGTATTATCTGCTGTGGATATTTTTAGGGTTTTATACTGACCGCTTAGTATTCTGTCCTATCCTTTCCTATTTAGCTAGTGTGGCCTCTTTTGCTAAATCCTGATTTCTGCCTGCGTGTGTCTTTCCTCTAATACAGTCAATATTTGTGGGGGGCTGCCTATCCTTTGGGGTTCTGCTCTGAGGCAAGATAGAATTCCCATATCCATCTATAGGGGTATTTAGTCCTCCAGCTGTGTCGAGGTGTCTAGGATGACTTAGGTACACCCCACGGCTACTTCTAGTTGCGGTGACAGTTTAGGGTTTGCGGTCAGTACAGGTTCCACCTACTCCTGTGAAAGTCTCATGTGGCTCCAAGGTCACCGGATCATAACAGTACAACTGGCTAACAATGAGTTAAATGCATCTCAGAAGAAGGGAAGAAAGAGCCATTTTTTTTTCTGTAGCCTGCTTTGTCTTTTCTTCCCTCTTTTTCTCTGGGTGGCTGAAGAGTCTTGTGCTAGCATGGATGTTCAGGGATTAGCTTCTCGTGTAGACCAGCTTGCTGCTAGGGTACAGGGTATTTCTGATTATATTGTTCAGACTCCAGTTTTAGAGCCTAAGATTCCTACTCCTGATTTGTTTTTTGGGGACAGGTCCAAATTTTTGAGTTTTAAAAACAACTGTAAACTGTTTTTTGCTCTGAGACCTCGATCCTCTGGTGATTCCATTCAGCAGGTTAAAATTGTCATCTCCCTGCTGCGTGGTGATCCTCAGGATTGGGCATTTTCCCTCGAATCTGGGAATCCGGCCTTGCTTAATGTAGATGCCTTTTTTCAGGCTTTAGGATTATTATATGATGAACCAAATTCTGTGGATCAAGCGGAGAAGACCTTGTTGGTCCTGTCTCAGGGTCAAGAAGCGGCAGAATTGTATTGTCAGAAGTTTAGAAAATGGGCTGTGTTGACTAAATGGAATGATGATGCTTTGGTGGCAATTTTCAGAAAGGGTCTTTCTGAATCCGTTAAAGATGTTATGGTCGGGTTTCCCACGCCTTTTGGTCTGAGTGATTCTATGTCTCTGGCCATTTAGATTGATCGGCGTTTGCGGGAGCGCAGAACTGTGCGCGCTGTGGCGTTGTCCTCAGAGCAGATGCCTGAGTCAATGCAGTGTGATAGGATTCTGTCTAGAACGGAACAACAGGGATTGAGACGTCAGAATAGGTTGTGTTTTTATTTTGGCGATGCTTCTCATGTCATTTCAGTCTGCCCTAAGCGTACAAAGAGGATCACTAGTTCATTTACCATCAGTACTGTACAACCTAAATTTTTATTATCTGTGTCCTTGATCTGCTCATTGTCATCGTTTTCTCTCATGGCGTTTGTGGATTCAGGCGCCGCCTTGAACTTAATGGACTTTGAGTTTGCCAGGCGTTGTGGTTTTCCCTTGCAGTTTTTGCAGAACCCTATTCCTTTAAGGGGCATTGATGCTACACCTTTGGCTAAAAATAAGCCCCAGTTTTGGAGACAGGTGACCATGTGCATGGCGCCATCCCATCAGGAAGATTGTCGATTTCTGGTGTTGCATAATTTACATGATGCTATCGTGCTGGGTTTTCCGTGGTTGCAGGCACATAATCCTGTGTTGGATTGGAAGTCTATGTCTGTGACTAGTTGGGGATGTCAGGGGGTTCATAATGACGTTCCTTTCATGTCAATCTCCTCTTCTTCCACTCCTGAAATTCCAGAGTTTTTGTCTGATTTTCAGGATGTATTCGATGAGCCCAAGTCCAGTTCCCTTCCACCGCATAGGGACTGTGATTGTGCGATTGACTTGATTCCAGGCTGTAAGTTTCCTAAGGGCCGACTTTTCAACCTGTCTGTGCCTGAACATACCGCCATACGGAGTTATGTTAAGGAGTCTTTGGAGAAAGGACATATTCGGCCATCTTCTTCACCGTTGGGAGCGGGATTTTTTTTTGTTGCTAAGAAGGATGGCTCCTTGAGACCCTGTATTGATTATCGCCTCTTGAATAAGATCACGGTCAAGTTTCAATACCCTTTACCTCTGCTTTCCGATTTGTTTGCTAGGATTAAGGGGGCTAGTTGGTTTACAAAGATTGACCTTCGGGGGGGCATATAATCTTGTTCGTATTAAGCAGGGTGATGAATGGAAAACTGCGTTTAATACGCCCAAAGGCCATTTTGAATACCTTGTGATGCCATTCGGGCTCTCTAATGCTCCATCTGTTTTTCAGTCCTTCATACACGATATCTTCCGGACTTATCTTGATAAATTCATGATTGTATATTTGGATGACATTTTAATTTTTTCCGATGATTGGGAGTCTCATGTGAAACAGGTCAGGATGGTATTTCAGATCCTTCGTGATAATGCTTTGTTTGTGTGTTTCTTTTTTGGGCTTCATTTTTTCTCCCTCATCTATAGAGATGGATCCGGTTAAGGTTCAGGCCATTCATGATATGATTCAACCCACATCTGTGAAGAGCCTTCAGAAATTTTTGGGCTTTGCTAATTTTTATCGCCGTTTCATTGCTAACTTCTCCAGTGTGGTTAAACCCCTGACCGATTTGACGAATAAAGGCGCTGATGTGACAAATTGGTCCTCTGCGGCTGTCTCTGCCTTTCAGGAGCTTAAACGCCGATTTACTTCTGCCCCGGTGTTGCGTCAACCGGATGTTTCTCTTCCGTTTCAGGTTGAGGTTGACGCTTCTGAGATTCGGGCAGGGGCCATTTTGTCTCAGAGGGATCCTGTTGGTTCCTTGATGAAACCGTGTGCCTTCTTTTCCCGTAAGTTTTCGCCCGCTGAACGCAATTATGATGTCGGCAATCGGGAGTTGTTGGCTATGAAGTGGGCATTTGAGGAGTGGCGACATTGGCTCGAGGGAGCTAAGCACCGTATTGTGGTCTTGACCAATCATAAAAATCTGATTTACCTCGAGTCTGCCAGGCGGCTGAATCCTAGACAGGCTCGATGGTCCTTGTTTTTTTCCCGTTTTGATTTTGTGGTCTCGTATCTTCCGGGTTTCAAGAATATTAAGGCTGATGCCCTCTCTAGGAGGTTTTTGCCTGATTCTCTTGAGGGCCTTGAACCGGTCGGCATTCTGAAAGAAGGGGTGGTCCTTTCTGCCATCTCCCCTGATTTATGACGGGTTCTTCAGGAATTTCAGGCTGACAAACCTGACCGCTGTCCAGTGGGGAAACTGTTTGTTCCTGATAGATGGACTAGTAGAGTGATTTCTAAGGTTCATTGTTTTGTGTTGGCTGGCCATCCTGGTATTTTTGGTACCAGAGATTTGGTTGGTAGGTCCTTTTGGTGGCCTTCTTTGTCACGTGATGTGCGTTCTTTTGTGCAGTCCTGTGGGACTTTTGCGCGGGCCAAGCCTTGTTGTTCCCGTGCTCGTGGGATGCTTTTGCCTTTGCCAGTCCCTGAGAGGCCCTGGACGCATATTTCTATGGATTTTATTTCTGATCTACTGGTTTCCCAGAAGATGTCTGTCATCTGGGTTGTTTGTGACCGGTTCTCTAAGATGGTCCATTTGGTGCCTTTTCCTAAATTGCCTTCCTCTTCTGATTTGGTTCCGTTGTTTTTTCAGCATGTGGTTCGTTTGCATGGTATTCCGGAGAATATTGTGTCCGACAGAGGTTCTCAGTTTGTTTCTCGGTTTTGGCGGGCCTTTTGTGCTAAGCTGGGCATTGATTTGTCTTTTTCTTCCGCATTTCATCCTCAGACAAATGGCCAGACCGAGCGAACTAATCAGACTTTAGAAACTTACTGAGATGCTTTGTGTCTGCTGATCAGGATGATTGGGTGGCTTTCTTGCCATTGGCCGAGTTTGCCCTTAATAATAGGGCTAGTTCGGCTACCTTGGTTTCGCCCTTCTTTTGTAATTTTGGTTTTCATCCTCGTTTTTGTTTGGGGCAGGTTGAGCCTTCTGACTGTCCTGGTGTGGATTCTGTGGTTGACAGGTTGCAGCAGATTTGGGCTCATGTGGTGGACAATTTGGTATTGTCTCAGGAGGAGGCTCAACGTTTTGCTAACCATCGTCGGTGTGTTGGTTCCCGGCTTCGGGTTGGGGATCTGGTCTGGTTGTCTTCCCGTCATGTTCCTATGAAGGTTTCTTCCCCTAAGTTTGAGCCTCGCTTTATTGGTCCTTATAGGATTACTGAGATTATTAATCCGGTGTCTTTTCGATTGGCCCTTCCGACTTCTTTTGCTATCCATAATGTCTTCCATAGATCTTTATTGTGGAAATATGTGGTGCCCGTTGTTCCCTCTGTTGATCCTCTGGCCCCTGTGTTGGTTGATGGGGAGTTGGAGTATGTGGTTGAGAAATTTTGGACTCTCGCTTTTCGAGGCGGAGGCTTCAGTACCTTGTCAAATGGAAGGGTTATGGCCAGGAGGATAATTCTTGGGTTTTTGCCTCTGATGTCCATGCTGCTGATTTGGTCCGTGCCTTTCATCTGGCTCGTCCTGATCGGCCTGGGGGCTCTGGTGAGGGTTCGGTGACCCCTCCTCAAGGGGGGGGTACTGTTGTGAATTCTGCTCTTGGGTTCCCTCCGGTGGTTGTTGGTAGTAATGCAGTTGTCCCTGGGTTGCAATCCTGGGCAGGTGTCCCTGCTGATTGCAGCTCTGACTGGGATATTTAGGTGTGCAGGATTCATTAGCCCTTGCCAGTTGTCCATTGTTCTTGGAGGTTTTGCATCTCTGTCTGGTTCCTCCTGCCCTGCTGCCAAATCAGCAAAGATAAGAGTCTGGTTTTGTTTCTGCAGCATACAATTCAGTACTATTCAATGTTTTTTCTTGTCCAGCTTAGACTGTGTTTGGATATTTCAGTCAAGTTGGATTCTCAGGAGATGCAGATATACATTCCATGTCTTTAGTTAGATGGTGGAATTTTTGTATTATCTGCTGTGGATATTCTTAGGGTTTTATACTGACCGCTTAGTATTCTGTCCTATCCTTTCCTATTTAGCTAGCGTGGCCTCTTTTGCTAAATCCTGATTTCTGCCTGCGTGTGTCTTTCCTCTAATACTCACAGTCAATATTTGTGGGGGGCTGCCTATCCTTTGGGGTTCTGCTCTGAGGCAAGATAGAATTCCCATTTCCATCTATAGGGGTATTTAGTCCTCCGGCTGTGTCGAGGTGTCTAGGATGTGTTAGGTACACCCCACGGCTACTTCTAGTTGCGGTGACAGTTTAGGGTTTGCGGTCAGTACAGGTTCCACCTACTCCTGTGAAAGTCTCATGCGGCTCCAAGGTCACCAGATCATAACAGGGTTTCATGAAACCCGACTTTGCCGAAAGTCGGCGATTTTTGAACTTGTCCGATCCGTTTCGCTCAACTCTATTGGTGAGGAATAGTGATGGTCAAGCACTAAAATGCTCGGGTGCTAATTGTTCAGGTCGAGCAAATTGGAATACTCGGGTACTCAGCCAGAACAACGAGCCCAATGTAAGTCTATGGGAGACCCAAGTATTTTTACCGCAATCTCCCCGGGGGTCCTTTTAAGGTCTAAAAATGTCTGAAAATGATGGAAACACTGCTCAAATGGCACAGGGACCTCATGGGGATCGCCCCTGGAAGCATACATGACTCCTAGTTCACAACTTTTATCATTTTTTTCCGAGTGCCATAAAAACACATGAAAATGAAACCAAAACAGGTTTTGCTTTGGAAAAATGTCAAGGTACATCCTTTGCAGGTTAATGACTTGCCTGCAAGGCCAAATATTTCACCCCAGACCGAAAATTTCCTCCCCCACTTAGGCTTAGTTCAGATGCTGCATTTTTGAAGCATTTTTCACCTTTAACATTGCTTTCAACCACTACAAATGCATTCTCTTGGAAATGTCATTGTAACTAGGGTTGAGCGACTTTTACTTTTATAGGATTGGGTTTCACGAAACCCGACTTTCTCAAAAGTCGAGTCGAGTGAAATCAGCCGATCCTATAAAAAAGTCGGGGTCGGGGTCCGACGAAACCCGAAACCCAATGCAGTGCAATGGGATACTATGGTTCCCAGGGTCTGAAGGAGAGGAAACTCTCCTTCAGGCCCCAGGATCCATATTAATGTGTAAAATAAAGAATCAAAATAAAAAATATCGATATACTCACCCTCGGACGCGCCCTTCTTCTTTCCGGCAGCCTTCCTTCCTAAGAATGAGCGCGTGAAGGACCTTAGATGACGTCGCGGCTTGTGATTGGTCGCGTGACCGCCCATGTGACCGCTCGCGACCAATCACAAGCCGCGACGTCACCGCAGGTCATTCACGTGCTCATTCTTAGGAAGGAAGGCTGCTGGTTAGTACCAGGGCGCGTCCGAGGGTGAGTATATCAATATTTTTTATTTTGATTCTTTATTTAACACTTAGATATGGATTCCGATAACGATTCCCGATATTGCAAACATATTGGAACTCGGTATCGGAATTCCGATACCAGATTCAGAAGATCGCCGACCTCATGGCCGACCCCAAACAGGGGTCGGGTCGGGTTTCATGAAACCCGACTTTGCCAAAAGTCGGCGACTTCTGAAAATGGCCGATCCGTTTCGCTCAACCCTAATTGTAACATTTAACAACCCTAGCTGGCCATGTGGTGTGTGACACATAAGCAGACCCATCTAGTTTCATTTATGAGGGAGGCACTCTTAAAGTCACATACACAATTTTTACTGGTGCATCAGGTGGCATTAATCTTCTTAAAGGGCCATTATGATACAGTGGGTCTCCTAAGCTGTTGTAGCCTACGCTGTGAGTGGATGGGCTGCCATGAATTAAAACGCACCACAATACCCCTGTCATAAGATGTCCAGGGAGGACTCCTGAAAAAGTGTTGCATTGAATTCAAGGCCTGCCCTGCTACCAATTCATATGCACCCCATTATGCCTTGGAACCCACATACTGGATGGGCCCAGGAAAATACTCTCATATTTTTTAATGGTATGATGGTTCCCTCTTTGCACAATTATTTACAGGAGAATTAGGCAATTTTATTTGACATGTTTTAATCACTAAAAATGGCTAATACTTGCAATACAAGGCAATTTTATTGCAAACTACAAAATTCAAGGAATAGTATGATTGAATAGTGTGAGTGCATACACTTTTGTATGTGTTAACATACACAGGTTAATAAGTACATATAAGGATTAAATAAATATAGTGATTACGTAGATATGAAGATTAACTACATACAGTATAGTTAGATCATCACCAAGAGGCTTTTAAACATCATCCATCTGGGAGATTACCTACACTGCATGGGCATCCCCAATTATGCAGGTATCAGCACACTGTACATGTACAGGTACCCCAGTTTTGGCATCTGTCTTAGTCATGTTTCTCTGGTCTTATATAGTCAATAACACTATGTAGTAACTCTAGTTTCACCCACACCTTCAAGTGGCCACTTTTCAAGGTTGGATGAAACTGAGATATCATGGAGTCATCAGATGAGGGGCCATAGACCCCTAGAAAATAAAAGCCACAAGGTTTTAGATCAAACTACCACCGGCATAGTTGCAGTAAACTTTAATGTTTACAATGACTCACAGCAAACATATAGAGGCTTAGAACTGTTTGTGAAGTGAATAAACAAACATTTCTCAAGATTGTGTAACTATGGGTACCGTCTCACAGTGGCACTTTGGTCGCTACTACGGCACGATCCATGACATTCCAGCGATATACATACGACCTCGCTGTGTCTGACATGCTACTGTGATCAGGGACCCCGCTGAGAATCGTACGTCGCAGAAGATCGTTTGAAACTTTATTTCGTCGCTGGATCACCCACCGTCATCGCTGGGTCGGTGTGTGTGACACCGATCCAGCGATGTGTTCGCTTGTAACCAGGGTAAACATCGGGTTACTAAGCGCAGGGCCACGCTTAGTAACCCGATGTTTACCCTGGTTACCATTGTAAATGTAAAAAAACACTACATACTCACCTTCTGATGTCTGTCACGTCCCTCGCCGTCAGCTTCCCGCACTGACTGTGAGCGCCGGCCGTAAAGTAAAAGCAGAGCACAGCGGTGACGTCACCGCTGTGCTGTGCTTTACGGCCGGCACTGACACAGTCAGTGCAGGAAGCTGACGGTGAGGGACGTGACAGTCACCGGAATGTGAGTATGTAGTGTTTTTGTTTTTTTTACATTAACAATGGTAACCAGGTTAAACATCGGGTTACTAAGCGCGGCCCTGCGCTTAGTAACCCGATGTTTACCCTGGTTACCCGGGGACTTCGGCATCGTTGGTCGCTGGAGAGCTGTCTGTGTGACAGGTCTCCAGCGACCACACAACGACTTACCAACGATCACGGCCAGGTCGTATTGCTGGTCGTGATCGTTGCTAAATCGTTTAGTGTAACGGTACCCTTAGAGCATTGTCTGTCACTTCTCTAGATGTATTACAAGAAATGCAACTATGTGATTGTCTGAATGCATTCGGTATACAGTATTTCAATCTTGTTTACAAATCGCCATTTGTATATTCTCCATTTGTATATTTGAGGCAGACAAAGTTAAGGCTCTCAAGGAGAGAAACTAATATGGTGGACAAAGCTATATTTTTAATGAACTACTGAGGCAAAGTAACAGCATTGCTTTATCAAATTTATATGAAGTGTATTGTGTCCAATGTTAGCAACCAGGCAACAGAAAAAAGAGCTTTTCAAGTGAGCTATTTAAGGTACACAAATGTTATGAAGTGTTTTCAAACAAAGATGTGGTTTCACCAACAGGGGGGGTACCTTTTGTAAAAATAGACTACTGCCATCACAGCCCCCTTGACCAAACTTCACCGGCCTATAACAGTACAAAGCACGTTCACCCTGGTGATCTACTGGCAGTTAAAGGACACATTGCAGGAGACTGAGTTAAGAAGTAGGCCCAAAGTAATGTCATGCCCAATTCACCAATGTAAAATCCTTTTTTTTTTAAATAAGAGTTCCTCCACAGCCCCCGTGCCCAAAAGTCACCGGCCTATAATAGTACAAAGCATGATAACCCTGGGGGTCTCATGGCAGTTAAAGGACACATTGCAGGAGACCGAGTTAAGAAGTAGGCCGAATGTAATGTCATGCCCAATTCCCCAATGTGGGTTCCTTTTTTAAAAAAAATCAAAGAGTTCCTTCACAGCCCCCAAGCCCAAAAATCAGTGGCCTATAACAGTACAAAGCACGTTAACCCTGGTGATCTAGTGGCAGTTAAAGGACACATTGCCGGTGACCGAGTTAAGAAGCAGGCTCAATGTAATGTCATGCCCAAGTCCCCAATGTGGGGTCCTTTTTTTAAAAAAATAAAATAGTTTCTTCACAGTCACCGTGTCCAAAAAACACCCGCCTATAACAGTACAAAGCACGATAACCCTTGTGATCTAGTGGCAGTTAAAGGACACATTGCAGGAGACCGAGTTAAGAAGTAGGCTCAGTGTAATGTCATGCCCAAGTCCGCAATGTGGGGTCCTTTTTTAAAAAAATAAAAAAGAGTTCCTTCACAGCCCCCGTGCCCAAAAATCATGGCCTATAACAGTACAGAGCACGTTCGCCCTGGTCATCTAGTGGTTCTGGATGTGTTAGGGTTTGCGGAACGCACCGAATATATTTATTGATGTGATTGGTGCATTTGCAACCCGGGATCCACCGTGCAGGAAATATCCTGCCGCTAAGTAAATAGCGGCACTATATGGTGGTATTAACCAGCTCTGTTAGCTTCACAGAGCGGCCGAGAAAGCAAAGCTCTGTGCCCTGTTAACTCTCACAGAGACACAGGCTAACTACCCAGAAGAGAGCAGTCAGTGGTCATGCATGCACACAACACTCCTCGCCGGAGGTGCCAGCATTCTAGGGGCTTATTTCAGCCGGGTCCCTGAATACTCTCACACACAATCTCCTCGCTGGAGGTGCCAGCATTCTAGGGGCTTATTTCAGCCGGGTCCCTGAACACATTCACGCATATGACCACAGTGGCGCAAAGCATGTAACTATAGAAGATACTAGTGCATGGCCGTGCGGCCATGCGAGCCTTAAATAGCTGCAGCACGTACAGGACCTTAAAGAAGAGGACCAATGAGAGACTGCTACTGAGTCTGCGTACCTACAGGACCTTCCTAGAAAGACCAATAGACTTGGCTGCAGTACCTGAACATGTGACCCTTGATCTCCACTGAGAGATCTTACCCTGGGCATGCTCAGTGTGTGCAAAGCAGGACTTAGTCCCAGAAAAGCCGTAAATCAGTGCAGGGTACATTAGCAGAGCCTGGAGAGGCAGCAAAAACCCTTTGCACTGAATCAGACTCAGTGAGACGCTGGGACCGACGTCTCCGCTGAGCAGGCTCCACTGCGGCTGAAGGAGAATGGGAGACCGCAGCAGAGACGGATCGAGATTTCCCCTGTGCAGCAGAGGAAACTCGACTCCTAACATTACCCCCCCTCCTAGGGCCCCCCTCCTTGAGCATCGCTAAGCTCAAAAGCTGCAATGAGCAGCGGAGCCCGAATGTGCTCTACAGGCTCCCAGGTTCTATCCTCTGGACCGTGGCCCTTCCAATCCACCAGATAAAATTTCTTGCCACGTACCACCTTGCACCCCACGATAGCATTCACCTCAAACTCATCCGTGGATGAACCCGATGTCCCGGCAGATGACTCAGAAAATCCGGACAAATGAACGGGCTTTAAGAGGGAAACGTGAAAGGTATCGGTGATACCAAGGCGTGAAGGAATAGCCAAGCGGTAGACCACAGGGTTCACCTGTTCCAGAACCTTGAATGGACCAATGTAGCAAGGCGCAAACTTAGTGGACTCAACTTGCAGCCTGATGTTACGGGCGGAGAGCCACACTAAGTCACCAGGAGCAAAGGTCGAAGCGTGGCACCGGTGTGTATCAGCCGAGACCCTCATTCTCTCCTTGAAGGCCCGGATGGCATCCTGTGTGCGGTCCCAGATGTCACGTGCCTCCACCGCCCAGTCTGCCACCCTAGAATCGGTGGATGACACGGGCATGGGCACAGGGACACGCAGATGCTGGCCGTAATTAAGGAGAAAAGGAGTCTGACCAGTTGAATCGGCTACTGCATTGTTCAAGGCAAATTCCGCCCAAGGTAGCAAAGATGCCCAGTCATCCTGCCTAGCAGAGACAAAATGTCGCAAGTATGTCACCAGAGTCTGATTGGTTCTCTCTACCAACCCATTCGTCTCGGGATGATATGCAGAGGAGAGATTCAGCTCTATGCTGAGTAAACGGCAGAGCTCTCTCCAAAACCGAGACGCGAACTGGGGACCCGGGTTGCTGACCACTTTATCAGGCATTCCATGTAAGCGGAAAATATGTTTAATGAACAACGCCCCCAAGGCCCGTGCAGTAGGTAACCGTGGTAGCGGCACCAAATGCACCATTTTCGAGAAATGATCGGTGATGACCCAAATGATGGTACAGCCGCGAGACTTGGGCAAACCCACCACAAAGTCCATCCCGACCATCTCCCAGGGTCTGTCTGCCACCGGCATGGGGTAAAGTAACCCAGCAGGCCGTTGCCGTGAAGACTGATTCTGGGCACAGGAGACACACGCCCGAATATAGTCCCTGACATCATGGACCATATGCGGCCACCAGTATGTCCTCGCCAAAAGCTCAGATGTCCTCTTGGTTCCAAAATGTCCACCCACTCTGAACTAGTGAGCCCAAGAGAGAACCTCCAGTCGCAAATTCACTGGCACGAAAGTCTTGCCCAGGGGCACGGACTCTAGCGAAACCGGAGCCACAGTTCTCAGGCTCTCAGAGGGGACAATAAGCTGAGGCTCCTCATCCTCCTCCTCAGATGACACTACGGAGCGGGAGAGAGCATCGGCACGATTGTACTTCTCCCCCGAGAGAAAATGGAGAGTAAAATGGAACCGGGAGAAGAACAGGGACCATCTGGCCTGGCGAGAATTCAGCCGCTGGGCCATCTGTATGTACACCAAGTTTTTGTGGTCGGTGAATACTTGGAAGGGAAAGCGAGCTCCCTCCAAGAGGTTTCTCCACTCAGAAAAAGCTAACTTCATTGCTAGCAACTCCCTGTCCCCGATGGAATAATTCCTCTCCGCTGGTGTAAAGGTCTTGGAGAAGAAGAAGCAAGGATGCTTCCGACCTTGAGCATCCTTTTGGAAAAGGACTGCTCCAGCACCAACGGATGAGGCATCCACCTCCATGATAAATGGTTTATCTACATCGGGGCGATGTAGAAAATTAGCGCTATCGAAGTGTGACTTAATCGAAAGGAATGCCTTGGAGACATCCTCCGACCACAACTTGGGATTTGCTCCCTTCTTGGTGAGGGCAACCAAGGGAGCTACCAAAGTTGAAAAGTGTGGAATGAACTGGCGATAGTAATTGATGAACCCCATAAAGTGCTGCACCGCTTTAAGAAAATGGGGTTCCTGCCAGTCCATCACAGCCTGTAGTTTGGCAGGATCCATAGCCAAACCCTGGGCAGAGATGATATAACCAAGGAATGGCAAGGACTCCTGCTCAAACACACACTTCTCCAACTTGGCGTAGAGGGAGTTTGCCAGTAAGAGGTCGAAGACTTTGTGAACATCTCTCCGGTGGGAGTCAATATCTGGAGAGTAGATGAGAATATCATCCAGATAGACTATGACCGAGGTGGTGAGCATCTCCCAGAAGATGTCATTCACAAAGTCTTGGAAAACAGCTGGGGCATTACAGAGCCTGAAGGGCATCACCAGATATTCATAGTGCCCATCCCTGGTGTTAAAAGCCGTCTTCCACTCGTCCTCCTCACAGATGCGAATCAGGTTATAAGCACCCTGCAAATCTAATTTAGTAAATACCCTTGCTCCCCGTAGCCTATCAAAGAGCTCAGATATCAGGGGTAGTGGGTACTTGTTTTTAACGGTGATTGCGTTAAGACCCCTGTAGTCAATGCATGGACGTAATTCTCCACTCTTCTTCTGCACGAAGAAGAACCCAGCCCCTGCAGGTGACACTGACTTCCTAATAAAACCTCTTGAGAGATTCTCTTGGATATACTGAGACATTGCCTCCGTCTCCATGGGAGATAACGGATAGACTCGATCCCGGGGAGGCTCAGCAACAGGCAAGAGATCGATAGGACAGTCATAGGGGCGGTGAGGCGGAAGGGTCTCCGCAGCCCTTTTGGAGAACACGTCCGCATAAGGCCAATAGTGCTTGGGGAGAGAGGAAAGATCTGCGGGTACCTCAGTTGTAGCAACCTGAACGCACTCCCTCTGACATCTACCCTCACAGGATTTACTCCATCCCAAAATTCTCCCTGAGGACCACTCTATATGAGGAGAATGAAAACGAAGCCAGGGTATCCCCAACAGGACTTCATCAACTCCCTCAGGAAGGACCAAAAGAGAAATAATCTCCTGATGTGATGGAGATACAGAAAGAGTGAAAGGGATGGTTTGGTGTGTAATCTGTGAAGGTAGTGTCGACCCATTTACCACTCGAATGGTTATTGGCTTGGCGAGCATCACCAGGGGTATTGCGTGTCGCTGAGCGTGGATGGGCCTATGGTAATTTTCCCCTTGAAGGACAATTTTGAGGTAAATGTCGCTGTGTCTAATGCACCTCCTCCAACTGCCACTAGATGCTGACGTTTCCTCAACCGCTGCGGACACTTGGAGGCAAGATGTCCGGACCTCTGGCAAACATGACAGACCTTAAGGGCACAAGCATCCTGGGACTTAGACCCCGCTTGCGACCCCTCTATGGCCTCATGTGACTCGGGCGCCTGGACCCGAGATTCCAAAGGTCTGGCGAAGGTGGGAGCCAGCCGAAACCTCTGCTTACACTGGGCTCGCTCCAACCCTCGCTCGTGAAAATGAAGGTCTATGTGAGTTGATATAGTTTTGAGCTCCTCCAGTGTAGCGGGAATCTCCCTAGTGGCCAAAGCGTCCTTCACATGGTCAGCCAGCCCCCTCCAAAATACTGGGATGAGGGTTTTATCTGACCACTCCAACTCAGACGCTAAAGTCCGGAAGAGAATGGCAAATTGGCTGACCATGGTCGAACCCTGAGTCAATGCCAGCAGTTGGAGCACCGTATCATGGGTGACTTGAGGTCCTACGAAGACCTGCTTCAGAGTGCCCAGAAACCGATGAACATTCTGCACCACATGATCGTTGCACTCCCACAGTGGCGTAGCCCACTCCAAAGCTCTGTCCGACAGGAGAGAAATTACAAATCCCACCTTTGCCTGCTCTGTGGGAAAACATGAAGCCAGGAGCTCGAGATGTATACCGCACTGGCTCATGAATCCCCTACAGGACTTACTGTCCCCAGATAATTTTTCAGGCAACGGAAGGTGGGATAAGGTCGGAACAGAGGTGGCAGTGGGTAAAGCTGCTTCAGCCACGCTAGCAGCCTGAACAGCAAT
This sequence comes from Ranitomeya variabilis, assembly GCF_051348905.1. NCBI lineage: Eukaryota > Metazoa > Chordata > Amphibia > Anura > Dendrobatidae > Ranitomeya > Ranitomeya variabilis. Next base: position 21,957,810 of record NC_135236.1, on the reverse strand, counting down.
TGCGGTAACATCCACCGCCGAGGTTGCACGCTCGAGAGACGCCAACCGGCCCTCCAGCAGCTGGATGTACCCCTGCAATCGCTGTTCGTCCGCCATTACTTAGCCAGATCCTGGCGCTAGTATAATGTTAGGATTTGCGGAACGCACCGAATATATTTATTAATGTGATTGGTGCGTTCGCAACTCGGGATCCACCGTGCAGGAAATATCCTGCCACTAAGTAAATGGCGGGAATATATGGCGGTATTAACCAGCTCTGTTAGCTTCACAGAGCGGCCAAGAAAGCAAAGCTCTGTGCCCTGTTAACTCTCACAGAGACACAGGCTAACTATCCAGAAGAGAGCAGTTAGTGGTCATGCATGCACACAACACTCCTCGCTGGAGGTGCCAGCATTCTAGGGGCTTATTTCAGCCGGGTCCCTGAATACTCTCATACACAATCTCCTCGCCGGAGGTGCCAGCATTCTAGGGGCTTATTTCAGCCGGGTCCCTGAACACATTCACGCATATGACCACAGTGGCGCAAAGCATGTAACTATAGAAGATACTAGCGCATGGCCGTGCGGCCATGCGAGCCTTAAATAGCTGCAGCACGTACAGGACCTTAAAGAAGAGGACCAATGAGAGACTGCTACTGAGTCTGCGTACCTACAGGACCTTCCTAGAAAGACCAATAGACTTGGCTGCAGTACCTGAGAGACGGATTGAGATTCCCTCTGTGCAGCAGAGGAAACTCGACTCCTAACAGGATGATGAGGATAAGGAGGATGATAACAACAAACAGACCAAATGTAGAAACATATACCCATGTGTGGTTGTGAAGAGGTGCATGAGAATACACCTCCCCAAAAGAGAGAATGTATTTGAGGTTATGCTTCGCTGTTTTCACTTGGTGGTGTACAGAAGTCTTTCCCAATCCAGCCCTTGCTCATTTTTATAAGAGTCAGCCTGTCAGCATTTTTAGTTTACAAGAGAATGCGCTTACCTGTTATAATTACACCAGCCGCACTAAAAACCCGCTCTGACAGAATGCTAGCAGCAGGGCAGGCCAGGACCTCCAAGGCGTAGAGAGCCAGTTTATGCCACATGTCCAGCTTGGATACCCAATAATTAAAAGGCACGAAGGAATCATGGAGGACGCTTGTACGATCTGCAAGGTACTCGCTCACCATCTTCCCAAACATTGCACTTCTTGTGAAAGCACCCCTTGCCTCTGTGCCGCCATGATGGGAGGGTCTGAGAAAACTGTCCCAGAACTTGGCCATTGTTCCCCTGCCTGAGCTGGACTGTACTTCTGTCTCTCTCGCTTGGAGTCCTTGGTTGTACAACAAACTCTGACGTCTGCTACCAGCGTTCTCACATGGGAATTTTCTAAGTAATTCCGCTACAAGGGCCCTCTGGTATTGCAACATTTTAGTACACCTCTCTGCCTCAGGCAGAAAAGATTGAAAGTTCTCCTTGTAGCATGGGTCTAGAAGTGTCACCAACCAGTAACGAGTGTCACCCAAAATTTTGAGAATCCGAGGGTCACGTGAAATGCAGCGCAACATAAAGTCAGCCATGCATGCCAGACTGCTAACAGGCAAGACTTCCCTGTCCTCACCAACAGGACGACTGACCATGCTGTCCTCATCCTTCTCCTCATCCTCCTCCTCCCTGTCCTCAGGCCATTCCCGCTGAACAGAAGATAATACAGATGTGTTTGTAGTACCGTCTATAGCGCATGAAAGTAGCTCCTGTTCTTCCGCCTCCTCCTCCTCATTGCCTACCAATCCACGTTGAGAACTGCCGAGGAGTGAACATCAAAATGGGAAAAAAAACGAGCTCAGAGCTGTCATCAAATACCGCTGCTTGAAAAAAATGACTACCAAAGACACACACAGTGACTTGGTGGAAACATTGGGGGACTCTTCTCCTCCATATTCCACAGTTGCACGCTGGGCCAAGAAATTTAAGCTGGGAAGAACATCGACGGAAGATGAACATCGTGAAGGACGCCCATCCACATCCCTCAATGAAGAAAACGTGAAAAAAGTTGAAGAAGTTGTATTGGCAGATCGAAGAGTGACTATCAGGCATGTAGCTGAGGTCACTGGGATCTCATATGGCAGTATTCAAAGAATCCTTGCAAAAGAATTGCATATAAGAAAGGTCTCCGCGCGTTGCGTGCCAAAAATAAGAAGATTGCGGGAGGCTATCAAGGAGAAAAGGCGCGGCAAACTGCTAGCTGGAGTGCTGTTTCACCAAGATAACGCGCCGGCTCACAAAGCTGCAGTTGCCATGGCTACCATTCAAATAGCGGTCTTTGAACTGGTGGAACACCCCCCTATTCGCCAGATCTAGCCCCCAGTGACTTCTTTCTCTTTCCTCGGCTCAAGGAACACCTCCGGGGCAAGAAATTTGATGACAATAGCGACGTGATAACCGCTGTTGGGGATTTTTTTGAGGGTCAAGATCAAGAATTTTTTTCGAAGAGAATTCTAAGTTTAGAAAAGAGATGGGCTAAATGTATAGACTTGTTAGGAGACTATGTAGAAAAATATTCTTTTTTACTATATTCATTGTGTTTAATAATATGCTAAGCACAACGCACAAGCCCATTTCCTTTAAACTAAAGAAGGGCAACACTCCAAAAATACTATAAACATACTGACTGTAAAGTTATTAAACTGTACTCGGTCATGAAGCGTTTTGTAAATTTAAGAAAAAACCTTTATTAACACAAACAATACACACAATTAAAATCAGTGCCTCAGAATCAGAGCAAATCAAATTATAGAGGCCAGCAGAGAAAACAGCAGATATTTAGGCAAAACCAGTTACTTTTCAACCGTACATATATTAATCAATGCTATAGCAATTTCTTTTAATTGTTAAAGGCAATCCTTTTTGTTATTGACAATAAATACTCCAAATTTATAAAGTGACAGTGCAAAAATAGTGGCTGAGCAAGCCATACCAAAAAAAGGTGCAAGCGTATACTATTTCCAAATACATCTTATATAAACCCACACGTATCCAAAACCAAATGAAATCCATATCTCTCACCTATATAAGGCAATTGCCCACTTCTGGATACTCACAGCAGAGCCACTAGGCATAAAAAGCCCATATGTCTTGCAAATTCCCTGTGATCAGTAAACCACAGGATTTTACTGGCTTACTAGATATTGCTGTCATGGGTGTAATCACCCGAACATCAGAAACACACACCGTCCCAGGTTGCAACCCGTAGGGCTATTGCACCTCCGATCGGCCACTTGAGCGCCACATAAAACATATGACTATGCAAAGCATGAATACTGTATATAAACCGCTCGGCACATATTACCTGACTTCTACTGCCGTTCCCCTGCCTTGTGGCACGCTAGACCTCAGCTACCCCTGAGTATCACACAGCCACAAAATAAGTACACCGGCCTCCAATGACCTAAGGCTGCGGTCACACTAGCAGTATTTGGTCAGCATTTTACATCAGTGTTTGTAAGCCAAAACCAGGAGTGGGTGATAAATGCAGAAGTGGAGCATATGTTTATATTATACTTTTCCTCTAATTGTTCCACTCCTGGTTTTGGCTTACAAATACTGATGTAAAATACTGACCAAATACTGATAGTGTGACGGCAGCCTAACTTTGAGCACAGAGATATATGACGGCTGTAACGGAAATACCACACTGACATATTTGTGGCCTTTCAATTTTTTTTAGGATGAATAGCGCTGTATAGAATTTGAGTATCACACAGCCAAAAATGCAAGCAGAGATATATGATGGCTTTTACAGAAATACCGTGTTAGGTATCGAGTTCCTGCCTCCTCACAGGGTGAAGCTTGAACCATCTCCGCTGCGGTCTCACATTCTTCTCCAGCTGCAGTAGAGTCTGCTCAGCAGAGACATCAGTCTGACTCAGACTGATACTGGGTGACTGATTACTACAGTTTTCCCAGGCTCTGCCTTTGTAGCCAGCGCTGATCAACAGGGAGCATATCTTTCTGGGACTAAAGGTACCGTCACAATAAGCAACGCTGCAGCGATATAGATAACGATGCCGATCGCTGCAGCGTCGCTGTTTCGTCGTTGTGTGGTCGCTGGGGAGCTGTCACACAGACAGCTCTCCAGCGACCAACGATGCCGAAGTCCCCGGGTAACCAGGGTAAACATCGGGTTACTAAGCGCAAGGCCGTGCTTAGTAACCCAATGTTTACCCTGGTTACCAGTGTAAATGTAAAAAAAAAAAAACACTACATACTTACATTCCGGTGTCTGTCACGTCCCCCGGCGTCCGCTTCCCTGCACTGTGTAAGCGCCGGCCCTAAAGCACAGCGGTGAAGTCACCGCTGTGCTCCGCTTTATGGCCGGCGCTGACACAGTGCAGGAAGCTCTGAGCAGCAGCGCGGACGCCGGGGGACGTGACAGACATCAGAAGGTGAGTATGTACTGGGTTTTTTTTTACTTTTACAATGGTAACCAGGGTAAATATCGGGTTACTAAGCGCGGCCCTGCACTTAGTAACCCAATATTTACCCTGGTTACCATTGTAAAACATTGCTGGCATCGTTGCTTTTGCTGTCAAACACAACGATACATGCCGGTCTGACGACCAAATAAAGTTCTGGACTTCTAGCTCCGACCAGCGATATCACAGCGGGATCCTGATCGCTGCTGCGTGTCAAACACAACGATATCGCTATCCAGGACGGTGCAATGTCACGGATCGCTATCGTTATCGTTGTTAAGTTGTTCGGTGTGAAGGTACCTTAAGTCAAACTTTTCCCATACTGGGCATGTCCATGGGACGACCTCCCATTGGAGGTTGGAAGTCAAATGAGCAGGTCCTGTAGCACTTCCTGTTGGACCACTAGGAAGGTCCTTGAGTGCTAAAACTTTAAAAGGTTTGCATGGCCGCAGGGCAATGCGCTAGTATTAACCCCTTCACCCCCAAGGGTGGTTTGCACGTTAATGACCGGGCCAATTTTTACAATTCTGACCACTGTCCCTTTATGAGGCTATAACTCTGGAACGCTTTGACGGATCTTGGCGATTCTGACATTGTTTTCTCGTGACATATTGTACTTCATGTTAGTGGTAAAATTTATTCGATATAACTTGCGTTTATTTGTGAAAAAAATGGAAATTTGGCAAAAATTTTGAAAATTTTGCAATTTTCCAACTTTGAATTTTTATGCCCTTAAATCACAGACATATGTCACGCAAAATACTTAATAAGTAACATTTCCCACATGTCTACTTTACATCAGTACAATTTTGGAACCAAAATTTTTTTTGTGACGGAGTTATAAGGGTTAAAAGTTGACCAGCAATTTCTCATTTTTACAACACCATTTTTTTTTAGGGACCACATCTCATTTGAAGTCATTTTGAGGGGTCTATATGATAGAAAATACTCAAGTGTGACACCATTCTAAAAACTGCACCCCTCAAGGTGCTCAAAACCACATTCAAGAAGTTTATTAACCCTTCAGGTGTTTCACAGGAATTTTTGGAATGTTTAAATAAAAATGAGCATTTAACTTTTTTTCACACACAATTTATTTCAGCTCCAATTTGTTTTATTTTACCAAGGGTAACAGGAGAAAATGGACCCCCAAAGTTGTTGTACAATTTGTCCTGAGTACGATGATACCCCATATGTGAGGGTAAACCACTGTTTGGGCGTATGGCAGAGCTCGGAAGGAAAGGAGCGCCATTTGACTTTTCAATGCAAAATTGACTGGAATTGAGATGGGACGCCATGTTGCGTTTGGAGAGCCCCTGATGTGCCTAAACACTGAAACCCCCTACAAGTGACACCATTTTGGAAAGTAGACCCCCTAAGGAACTTATCTTGATGTGTGGTGAGCACTTTGACCCACCAAGTGCTTCACAGAAGTTTATAATGCAGAGCCGTAAAAATAAAAAATCATATTTTTTCACAAAAATGATCTTTTCACCCCCAATTTTTTATTTTCCCAAGGGTAAGAGAAGAAATTGGACCCCAAAAAATGTTGTGCAATTTGTCCTGAGTATGCTGATACCCCATATGTGGGTGTAAACCATTGTTTGGGCGCATGGCAGAGCTTGGAAGGGAAGGAGCGCCATTTGACTTTTAAATGCAAAATTGACTGGAATTGAGATGGGATGCCATGTTGCGTTTGGAGAGCCCCTGATGTGCCTAAACATTGAAACTCCCTACAAGTGACACCATTTTGGAAAGTAGACCCCCTAAGGAACTTATCTAGATGTGTGGTGAGCACTTTGACCCACCAAGTGCTTCACAGAAGTTTATAATGCAGAGCCGTAAAAATAAAAAATCATATTTTTTCACAAAAATGATCTTTTTGCCCCCAATTTTTTATTTTCCCAAGGGTAAGAGAAGAAATTGGACCCCAAAAAATGTTGTGCAATTTGTCCTGAGTACGATGATACCCCATATGTGGGTGTAAACCATTGTTTGGGCGCATGGCAGAGCTTGGAAGGGAAGGAGCGCCATTTGACTTTTCAATGCAAAATTGACTGGAATTGAGATGGGACGCCATGTTGCGTTTGGAGAGCCCCTGATGTGCCTAAACATTGAAACTCCCTACAAGTGACACCATTTTGGAAAGTAGACCCCCTAAGGAACTTATCTAGATGTGTGGTGAGCACTTTGACCCACCAAGTGCTTCACAGAAGTTTATAATGCAGAGCCGTAAAAATAAAAAATCATATTTTTTCACAAAAATGATCTTTTTGCCCCCAATTTTTTATTTTCCCAAGGGTAAGAGAAGAAATTGGACCCCAAAAAATGTTGTGCAATTTGTCCTGAGTACGCTGATACCCCATATGTGGGTGTAAACCATTGTTTGGGCGCATGGCAGAGCTTGGAAGGGAAGGAGCGCCATTTGACTTTTCAATGCAAAATTGACTGGAATTGAGATGGGACGCCATGTTGCGTTTGGAGAGCCCCTGATGTGCCTAAACATTGAAACTCCCTACAAGTGACACCATTTTGGAAAGTAGACCCCCTAAGGAACTTATCTAGATGTGTGGTGAGCACTTTGACCCACCAAGTGCTTCACAGAAGTTTATAATGCAGAGCCGTAAAAATAAAAAATCATATTTTTTCACAAAAATGATCTTTTTGCCCCCAATTTTTTATTTTCCCAAGGGTAAGAGAAGAAATTGGACCCCAAAAAATGTTGTGCAATTTGTCCTGAGTACGATGATACCCCATATGTGGGTGTAAACCATTGTTTGGGCGCATGGCAGAGCTTGGAAGGGAAGGAGCGCCATTTGACTTTTCAATGCAAAATTGACTGGAATTGAGATGGGACGCCATGTTGCGTTTGGAGAGCCCCTGATGTGCCTAAACATTGAAACTCCCTACAAGTGACACCATTTTGGAAAGTAGACCCCCTAAGGAACTTATCTAGATGTGTTTTGAGAGCTTTGAACCCCCAAGTGTTTCACTACAGATTATAACGCAGAGCCGTGAAAATAATTTTTATTTTTTTTCTCAAAAATGATTTTTTAGCACCCAGCTTTGTATTTTTACAAGGGTAACAGAATAAATTGGACCCCAAAATTTGTTTTCCAATTTGTCCTGAGTACGCTGATACCCCATATGTGGGGGGAACCACTGTTTGGGCGCATGACAGAGCTCGGAAGGGAAGGAGCGCCATTTGGAATGCAGACTTAAATGGATTGGTCAGCAGCCGTCACGTTGCATTTGCAGAGCCCCTGATGTACCCAAACAGTACAAACCCCCCACAAGTGACCCCATATTGGAAACTAGACCTCCCAAGGAACTTATCTAGATGTGTTTTGAGAACTTTGAACCCCCAAGTGTTTCACTAAAGTTTATAGCGCAAAGCCGTGAAAATAAAAATTCTTTTTTTTTTTCACAAAAATGATTTTTTAGCCCCCAGTTTTGTATTTTCACAAGGGTAACAGGATAAATTAGACCCCAAAAGTTGTTGTCCAATTTGTCCTGAGTACGCTGATACCCCATATGTGGGGGGGAACCACTGTTTGGGTGCATGACAGAGCTCGGAAGGGAAGGAGCGCCATTTGGAATGCAGCCTTAATTGCATTGGTCTGCAGGCGTCACGTTGCATTTGCAGAGCCCCTGATGTACCCAAACAGTACAAACCCCCCACAAGTGACCCCATATTGGAAACTAGACCTCCCAAGGAACTTATCTAGATGTGTTGTGAGAACTTTTAACCCCCAAGTGTTTCACTACAGTTTATAACGCAGAGCCGTGAAAATAAAACATCTTTTTTTTTCCCACAAAAATGATTTTTAGCCCCCCAAATTTTTATTTTCCTAAGGATAACAAGAGAACTTGGACCCCAGAAGTTGTTGTTCAATTTGTCCCGAGTACGCTGATAACACATATGTTGGGGTAAACCCCTTTTTGGGCGCACGGGAGAGCTCGGAAGGGAAGGAGCACTGTTTTACTTTTTCAACGCAGAATTGGCTGGAATTGAGATTGGACGCCATGTCGCGCTTGGAGAGCCCCTGATGTGCCTGGACAGTGGAAACTCCCCAATTCTACCTGAAACCCTAACCCAAACACACCCCTAACCCTAATCCCAACGGTAACCCTAACCACACCCCTAGCCCTGACACACCCATAATTCTAATCCCAACCCTAATCCAAATGTAAATGTAATCCAAACCCTAACCCTAACTTTAGCCCCAACCCTAACTTTAGCCCCAACCCTAACTTTACCTCCAACCCTAGCCCTAACCCTACCCCTAACCCTAAACGTGACTGAAATACGTGGCACTGAAATACGTGGCACTGAAATACGTGGCACTGAAATATGTGATACGTGGCACTTAAATACGCGGCACTGAAACACGTGGCACTGAAATACGTGATACGTGGCACTGAAATATGTGGCACTGAAATATGTGGCACTGAAATACGTGGCACTGAAATACGTGGCACTGAAATACGTGGCACTTAAATACGTGGCACTGAAATATGTGATACGTGGCACTTAAATACGTGGCACTGAAACACGTGGCACTGAAATACGTGATACGTGGCACTGAAATACGTGGCACTGAAATATGTGGCACTGAAATATGTGGCACTGAAATACGTGGCACTGAAATACGTGGCACTGAAATACGTGGCACTTAAATACGTGGCACTGAAATATGTGATACGTGGCACTTAAATACGTGGCACTGAAATACGTGGCACTGAAATACGTGGCACTGAAATACGTGGCACTGAAATACGTGGCACTGAAATATGTGATACGTGGCACTGAAATACGTGGCACTGAAATACGTGGCACTGAAATACGTGGCACTATGACTGTCAGAAAATGTTCATTAAACGGTTAGGGGTGAGGTTAGGGGTAGAGTTAGGGTTAGGGTTTGGATCCCTTTATCACCTTGATGGTGGTGGGTGGCTTTTCAGTGTGTTTTCTGTTTTTTTTCAAAAAAATGCATGCGTTTTTAACGCAAACAAACGCATGTGCTTAAAAACGCAAGAAAATACTGCAGGCTGTATTTCTGAAAATGAACACATGCAGAAAAAAAACGCATGCGTTTGAAAACGCGACCAAACGCGTACAAAAAAACCGCATGCGTTTTCAATGTTAAATATAGGGAAAAAACGCATGCGTTTTTTGTGCAAAAAACGCTGCAGACAAAAACGCAAGTGTGAAACCAGCGACGCTTTTTATAGCAAAAAAGTTTTTGCGTCTCCACATTTTGAGACCTATAATTTTTCCACATTTTGCTCCACAGAGTCATGTGAGGTCTTGTTTTTTGCGGGACGAGTTGACGTTTTTATTGGTAACATTTTCGGACACGTGACCGTTTTTGATCGCTTTTTATTCCGATTTTTGTGAGGCAGAATGACCAAAAACCAGCTATTCATGAATTTATTTTGGGAGAGGCGTTTATACCGTTCCGCGTTTGGTAAAATTGATAAAGCAGTTTTATTCTTCGGGTCAGTACGATTACAGCGATATCTCATTTATATCATTTTTTAATGTTTTGGCACTTTTATACGATAAAAACTAAAATATAGAAAAAATAATTATTTTGGTATCGCTTTATTCTCAGGACTATAACTTTTTTATTTTTTTGCTGATGATGCTGTATGGCGGCTTGTTTTTTGCGGAACAAGATGACGTTTTCAGCGGTACCATGGATATTTATATCAGTCTTTTTGATCGCGTGTTATTCCACTTTTTGTTCGGCGGTATGGTAATAAAATGTTGTTTTTTGCCTCGTTTTTTTTTTTTTTTCTTACGGTGTTTACTGAAGGGGTTAACCAGTGGGGCAGTTTTATAGGTTGGGTCGTTACGGATGCGGCGATACTAAATATGTGTACTTTTATTGTTTTGTTTTTTTTATTTAGATAAAGAAATGTATTTATGGGAATAATATATATTTTTTTATTATTATTTATTTAGGAATTTTTTTTTTTTTTTTTTTTTTACACATGTGGAAAATTTTTTTTTTTACTTTTTTACTTTGTCCCAGGGGGGGACATTACAGATCATTGATCTGGCAGTGTGCACAGCAGTCTGCCAGATCGACGATCTGCTGTGCAGGGCTGCAGGCTTACCAAGTGTCTGCTCTGAGCAGACACTCGGTAAGCCACCTCCTTCCCTGCAGGACCCGGATGCCGCGGCCATCTTGGATCCGGGACCTGCAGCCAGGAAGGAGGTAGGAGACCCTCGCAGCAACGCGATCACATCGCGTTGCTCCGGGGGTCTCAGGGAAGCCCGCAGGGAGCCCCCTCCCTGCGCGATGCTTCCCTATACCGCCGGTACACTGCGATCATGTTTGATCGCGGTGTGCCGGGGGTTAATGTGCCGGGGGCGGTCCATGACCACTCCTGGCACATAGTGCCGGATGTCAGCTGCGATATGCAGCTGACACCCGGCCGCGATCGGCCGCGCTCCCCCCGTGAGCGCCGCTGATCGGTGATGACGTACTATCCCGTCGGCGGTCATACGGGCCCACCCCACCTCGACGGGATAGTACGTCAAATGTCGGGAAGGGGTTAACCTAAGTTATGAGCTCAGCGCCAGTGTGGTCATGCTTTCATGTGGTCAGGGTTTGGCTGAAATAAGCCCCTAGAATACCGACACCTCCGGTGACTAGTTTGTGTATGTGGATTCAGGGTTTGGCTGAAATAGCCCCTAGAATACCGGCACCTCCAGTGAGGAGTTTTGTGTGTGCTCTGTGGACTGCATGACCACTGTTGGCTCTATTAGGTAGCTGCTTCTCTGTGAGGTTAACAGGGCACAGCGTTCTCTTTACTCAAGCGAATCTGTGAAGTAACAGAGTTCACTTATACCGCCATATAGTACTGTCTTTTTCTAGCAGTAGGTTTCTCTCCTGCACAGTGGACCCCGGGTGACGAACTCACCTACTAATATATATATATATATATATATATATATATATATATATATATATTCTCAGTGCGTTCCACCAACCCTAACAGAATACTAGCGCCAAGGTCTGGCTAGTAAATGGCGGACAAGCAGCAATCCTTGCGGTACATCCAACAACTGGAGGGTATGTTGGCAGCTCTCGAGCACACAACCTCAGCTGTGGATGTTACCGCAGTTTCTGTTCAGGCTGCTAGCGTGGCTGCAGCAACCTTGTCCACTGCCACCCCTGTCCAGCTTTATCTCACCTCTCGCTACCAGAAAATTTTTCTGGTGATAGTAAATCTTCTAGGGGTTTCGTGAGCCAGTGCTCTATACACCTCAAGCTTCTGGCCACACATTTCCCCACAGAGCAGGCAAAGGTGGGATTTATTGTGTCTCTCCTGTCGGACAGGGCGTTGGAGTGGGCTACACTGCTGTGGGAGCGTGCCGATCATGTGGTGCAGAGTTCTCTGCTGTTCCTGAGCACTCTGAAACAGGTCTTTTTAGGACCTGGAGTCACCCATGATACAGCGCTCCAACTGTTGGCATTGACTCAGGGCTCGTCCTTGGTCAGCCATTTTGCCATCCACTTCCGCATCCTAGCATCTGAGCTGGAGTGGTCGGATAAAGTCCTTATCCCTATATTTTGGAGAGGGCTGGCTGACCACATGAAGGATGCTCTGGCTACTAGGGAGATTCCCGCCACACTGGAGGAGTTGATAGCTGTGTCCACTCGTATTGACCTCCGTTTTTATGAGCAGAGGTTAGAGCGAGCCCAGTGTAGGCAGAGGTTTCAGCTGGCTCCCACCTTCCCCAAACCGTTGGAATCTCCAGTCACATGAGGCCATGGAAGTGTCATTGGCGGGATCTACGCGTTTCAACTATGAAGTCTTACTCATGATCTTACTCAGATCATGAGTAAGACTTCATAGTTGAAACACGTTGATCCTCCTCACTGGTGTGCCAGGTGTTTGCTATGTAAAGATTTTTCTTTTTCAAGAACTATTTATCGCTTTAGTTGTCTAATAAAGTCTCACAAAGTCTGAACTGCCTCCACCTCCAGCTGGATCATTTCTCTTTTTGTCGACAATTACTATTGGCTCATTCACTTACCCGGTAGAGCTCTGTGTGGATTCTGGGGTGGAGGGCAATTTTATGTCTTCTGCCTTCGCCCAACGTCATGCAAATCCCCTGGTAATGCTAGCTCAACCAGTAACTGTATGAGTGGTGAATGGGTGGAAACTGCCCTCACAGATAACACACCAGATCATCCCTTTTACTCTGTCCATGTTGCCATCTCATCAGGAGATTATATCTCTGCTCATCATTCCTGAGGGAATTGAGGAGGTCCTGTTATGGATACCTTGGCTATGGTACCACTCTCTTCATACTGAGAGGTCCACAGGCACAATTTTGGGATGGGGTGAATCTTGTGGGGGTAGATGTCAGAGGAAATGTGTTCAGTTCAGGTTGCTACTAAGGTACCCGAAGATCTATCCTCTCTCCCCAAGTAATATTGGCTCTATGCGGACGTGTTCTACAAAAGGGCTGCGGAGACCCTTCCGCCTCACCACCCCTATGACTGTCCTATTGACCACTTGCCTGGTGCTGAGCCTCCCCAGGGTCGAGTCTATCCGTTCTGTAACAACACGAGAAAAAGCTTAGACTAATTCGGTATGCACGACCACAGCCTATATAAAAGTATCAAAAACCTTTATTATCACCTCACAGTATACTGTATATAAAAACACTTAAAACATGATACAAAAATCAATACATAAATCACACCCCAAGCAAAGGCTCCCCATTAGTGCAACATGAGCATGCCAAATAACAAACAATATACAGTTGCACACTAAAATCTGAGTGCGTCAGAATACCAGCCCTGAACATAGATTATGCCTGATCAGGCAGACAATCTGTATATCCCAAGCTCCTGGGTATATAATATCACAGATCATTAAAGCAACAAGAGCTCAGTAATTATCAGATATATATATAACCTGTTATTTTACATGCTCATGTTGCACTATTGGGGAGCCTTTGCTTGGGGTGTGACTTATGTATTGATTTTTGTATCATGTTTTAAGTGTTTTTATATATACTGTGAGGTGATAATAAAGGTTTTTGATACTTTTATATAGGCTGTGGTCGTGCATACCAAATTATTCTAAGCTTTTTCTCGTGTTGTTACATATTGTTATATTTGGACTAGCTAGTGCACTGTTATGGACCTTGTGGTTAGGAGCACCCGGAATGACCTGATGAGTAAACTAGTAATCGGAACAAGCTCTGGGAAAGTGGGAACTCTGCTGACCGCAAACCCTACTCCTATCACACACACACTAGAAATAGCCGTGGAGCGTACCTAACTCTCCCTAGACGCCTCTTCACAGCCTAAGAGCTAACTAACCCTAAAGATAGAAATAGAAGCCTAACCTTGCCTCAGAGAAATTCCCCACAGGTAAAGGCAGCCCCCCACATATATTGACTGTGAGTTAAGAGGAAAGTCACAAACACAGGAATGAAACGGGTTTTAGCAGAGGAGGCCAGACTTCACTAAATAGTCAGAGGATAGAAAAGGGAACTATGCGGTCAGCACAAAAGACTACAAAAAACCACGCAGAGTAAGCAAAAAGACTCCCCACACCGACTCACGGTGTGGAGGTGCCACTCTGCACCCCAGAGCTTCCAGCTAGCAAGGGAATACCATGATAGCAAGCTGGACTAGAAATTGGCAGTACAAAGAAATATATTCAGGAAGCAGTAACAACAAATGAACTAGCAAAGACTTAGCTTCTGCTGGAGTAGACAGGTCCTCAGAGAAGCCCAAGAGAGATCTGAACCAATACTGAAACATTGACAGCTGGCATGAAGTAACGATCTGAGTGGAGTTAAATAGGGAAGCCAACATAGCAATAAATGAGAGCAGCTGACAAAGCCAACCTCAGTGACCAGCAGTTCCGCTCAAAGCCACCAGAGGGAGTCCAAGAGCAGAACTAACCAAAGTACCATTCATGACCACAGGAGGGAGTCCGAGAACGGAATTCACAACAGTACCCCCCCTTGAGGAGGGGTCACCGAACCCTCACCAGGGCCCCCAGGCCGATCAGGACGAGCCAAATGAAAGGCACAAACTAAATCGGCAGCGTGGACATCGGAGGCAACAACCCAGGAATTATCCTCCTGACCATAGCCCTTCCACTTAACCAGGTACTGAAGCTTCCGTCTCGAAATACGAGAATCCAAAATTTTTTCCACCACATACTCCAACTCCCCCTCAACCAACACCGGGGCAGGAGGATCAACGGAGGGAACCATAGGCGCCACGTACCTCCACAACAACGACCTATGGAACACATTATGGATGGCAAAAGAAGCTGGAAGGACCAAACAAAATGACACAGGGTTGAGAATTTCAGAAATCTTATAAGGACCAATGAAACGAGGCTTAAACTCAGGAGAAGAAACCTTCGTAGGAACATAACGAGAAGACAACCAAAACAAATCCCCAACACGATGTCGGGGACCAACACAATGACGGCGGTTAGCGAAACGTTGAGCCTTCTCCTGGGACAACGTTAGATTGTCCACTACGTGAGTCCAAATCTGCTGCAACCTGTCCACCACAGAATCCACACCAGGACAGTCAGAAGGCTCAACCTGCCCCGAAGAAAAACGAGGATGAAAACCAGAATTGCAAAAAAAAAGGCGAAACCAAAGTAGCCGAACTAGCCCGATTATTAAGGGCGCACTCAGCCAATGGCAAGAAGGTCACCCAATCATCCTGATCAGCAGAAACAAAGCATTTCAGATAGTTTTCCAAAGTCTGGTTGGTTCGTTCGGTTTGGCCATTTGTTTGAGGATGGAAATCCGAAGAAAAAGACAAATCAATGCCCATCTTAGCACAAAAGGACCGCCAAAACCTAGAGACAAACTAGGAACCTCTGTCCGACACAATGTTCTCCGGAATGCCATGCAAACGAACCACATGTTGAAAAAATAATGGCACCAAATCAGAGGAGGAAGGTAATTTAGGCAAGGGTACCAAATTGACCATCTTAGAAAAGCGATTACAAACCACCCAGATGACAGACATCCTTTGAGAGATAGGAAGATCTGAAATAAAATCCATGGAAACATGCGTCCAAGGCCTTTTCGGGACTTGCAAGGGCAAAAGCAACCCACTGGCATGAGAACAGCAGGGCTTAGCCCGAGCACAAGTCCCACAGGACTGCACAAAAGAATGCACATCCCGAGACAAGGAAGGCCACCAAAAGGACCTAGCCACCAAATCTCTGGTCCCAAAAATCCCAGGATGACCAGCCAACACTGAGCAATGAACCTCAGAAATAACTCTGCTAGTCCATCTATCAGGGACAAATAGTTTCTCCGCTGGACAACGGTCAGGTCTATCAGCCTGAAACTCCTGCAGCACCCGCCGCAAATCAGGGGAGATGGCAGACAGAATTACCCCCTCTTTGAGAATACCAGCCGGCTCAGGGACACCTGGAGAATCAGGCACAAAACTCCTAGAAAGGGCATCCGCCTTCACATTCTTAGAACCCGGAAGGTATGAGACCACAAAATCAAAACAGGAGAAAAACAGCGACCATCGAGCCTGTCTAGGATTCAACCGCTTGGCAGACTCGAGATAAGTCAGATTTTTGTGATCCGTCAAGTCCACCATGCGGTGCTTGGCTCCCTCAAGCCAATGTCGCCACTCCTCGAATGCCCACTTCATAGCTAGCAGCTCCCGATTGCCAACATCATAATTACGCTCAGTAGGTGAAAATTTTCTAGAAAAGAAGGCACATGGCTTCATCACAGAGCCATCAGAACTTCTTTGAGACAAAACAGCCCCTGCTCCAATCTCAGAAGCATCAACCTCGACCTGAAAAGGGAGCGAAACATCTGGCTGACACAACACAGGGGCCGAAGAAAAACAATGTTTCAGCTCCTGAAAAGCCTCAACGACCGCAGAGGACCAATTCACCACATCAGCACCTTTCTTTGTCAAATCAGTCAAAGGTTTAACCACACTAGAAAAATTAGCGATGAAGCGACGGTAAAAATTAGCAAAGCCCAGGAATTTCTGGAGGATCTTCACAGATGTAGGTTGAGTCCAATCATAAATGGCCTGAACTTTAACAGGATCCATCTCGATAGTAGAAGGGGAAAAAATGAAGCCCAAAAAGGCAACCTTCGGAACTCCGAAGAGACATTTAGACCCCTTCACAAACAAGGAATTAGCACGAAGGACCTGGAATACCATTCTGACCTGTTTCACATGAGACTCCCAATCATCCGAAAAGACCAAAATATCATCCAAATATACAATCATGAATCTATCCAGATACTTTCGGAAGATGTCATGCATAAAGGACTGAAACACAGATGGAGCATTTGAAAGCCCGAATGGCATTACCAGGTACTCAAAATGGCCCTCGGGCGTATTAAATGCTGTTTTCCATTCATCGCACTGTTTAATACGCACAAGGTTATACGCCCCTCGAAGATCTATCTTGGTGAACCAACTAGCCCCCTTAATCCGAGCAAACAAATCAGACAGCAGAGGCAAAGGGTACTGAAATTTGACCGTGATCTTATTGAGAAGGCGGTAATCTATACAGGGTCTCAGAGAACCATCCTTCTTGGCCACAAAAAAGAACCCTGCTCCCAACGGTGATGAAGACGGGCGAATATGCCCTTTCTCCAAGGACTCCTTTATATAACTCTGCATAGCGGCGTGCTCTGGCACAGATAAATTGAAAAGTCGGCCCTTAGGAAACTTACTACCAGGAATCAAATTTATAGCACAATCACAATCCCTATGAGGGGGTAGGACACTGGATTTGGGCTCATCAAATACATCCTGGTAATCCAACAGAAACTCAGGGACTTCAGAAGGAGTGGAAGCAGAAATTGACACCAACGGAACATCGCCATGTACCCCTTGACAACCCCAACTAGACACAGACATTGATTTCCAATCCAATACTGGATTATGAACCTGTAGCCAAGGCAAACCCAACACGACCACATCATGCAAATTATGCAACACCAAAAAGCGAATATCTTCCTGCTGTGCAGGAGCCATGCACATGGTCAACTGAGTCCAGAATTGAGGTTTATTCTTGGCCAACGGCATGGCATCAATTCCCCTTAAAGGAATAGGATACTGCAAGGGCTCCAAGAAAAACCCACAGCGCCTGGCAAACTCCAAGTCCATCAAATTCAGGGCAGCGCCTGAATCCACAAATGCCATAACCGAGTAGGATGACAAAGAGCAAATCAGAGTAACAGACAAAAGAAATTTAGGCTGTACAGTACCAATGGTGACAGACCTAGTGAACCGCTTAGTGCGCTTAGGACAATCAGAGATAGCAAGAGTGGGGTCACCACAGTAAAAACACAGCCTATTCTGACGTCTGTGTTCTTGCCATTCTGGTCAAAATTCTATCACATTGCATAAGCTCAGGCCTCTGCTCAGAGGACACCGCCAAATGGTGCACAATTTTGCGCTCACGCAAACGCCGATCAATTTGGATGGCCAAGGACATTGATTCATTCAGACCAGCAGGCGTGGGGTATCCCACCATAACATCCTTAAGGGCTTCAGAAAGACCCTTTCTAAAAATTGCTGCCAGAGTGCACTCATTCCATTGAGTAAGCACAGACCATTTTCTAAACTTCTGACAATATATTTCCACTTCATCCTGACCCTGACACAAAGCTAGCAAGAATTTCTCTGCCTGATCCACTGAATTCGGTTCGTCATATAGCAATCCAAGCGCCAGAAAAAATGCATCTACATTAAGCAATGCAGGATCTCCTGGCGCAAGGGAGAACGCCCAGTCTTGAGGGTCGCCACCAACAAAGAAATAATAATTTTTACTTGCTGAATGGGGTCACCAGAGGAGCGGGGTTTCAAAGCAAGAAACTATTTACAATTATTTTGAAATTCAGAAACTTAGATCTATCCCCAGAAAACAAATCAGGAATTGGAATTCTAGGCTCTAACATCGGATTCTGAACTACATAATCTTGAATGCTTTGTACTCTTGCAGTGAGATGATCCACACAAGAGGACAGACCTTGAATATCCATATCTACACCTGAGTCCTGAACCACCCAGAGATTAAGGGGAAAAGAGAGACAAAACACACTGCAAAGAACAAAAAATGGGTTCAGAACTTCTCTTATCCCTCTTTTGAGATGCATTAACACTTTGTTGGCCAGCTGTACTGTTATGGACCTGGTGGTTAGGAGCACCCGGAATGACCTGATGAGTAAACTAGTAATCGGAACAAGCTCTGGGAAAGTGGGAACTCTGCTGACCGCAAACTCTACTCCTATCACACACACACTAGAAATAGCCGTGGAGCGTACCTAACTCTCCCTAGACGCCTCTTCACAGCCTAAGAGCTAACTACCCCTAAAGATAGAAATAGAAGCCTAACCTTGCCTCAGAGAAATTCCCCAAAGGTAAAGGCTGCCCCCCACATATATTGACTGTGAGTTAAGAGGAAAGTCACAAACACAGGAATGAAACAGGTTTTAGCAGAGGAGGCCAGACTTCACTAAATAGTCAGAGGATAGAAAAGGGAACTATGCGGTCAGCACAAAAGACTACAAAAAACCATGCAGAGTAAGCAAAAAGACTCCCCACACCGAGTCACGGTGTGGAGGTGCCACTCTGCACCCCAGAGCTTCCAGCTAGCAAGGGAATATCATGAAAGCA
Organism: Ranitomeya variabilis; assembly: GCF_051348905.1. Classification (NCBI taxonomy): domain Eukaryota; kingdom Metazoa; phylum Chordata; class Amphibia; order Anura; family Dendrobatidae; genus Ranitomeya; species Ranitomeya variabilis. The sequence continues at coordinate 21,938,666 of NC_135236.1, read as the reverse complement.
AGCTGGACTAGAAATTGGCAGTACTAAGAAATATATTCAGGAAGCAGTAACAACAAATGAACTAGCAAAGACTTAGCTTCTGCTGGAGTAGACAGGTCCTCAGAGAAGTCCAAGAGAGATCTGAACCAATACTGAAACATTGACAGCTGGCATGAAGTAACGATCTGAGTGGAGTTAAATAGGGAAGCCAACATAGCAGTAAACGAGAGCAGCTGACAAAGCCAACCTCAGTGACCAGCAGTTCCGCTCAAAGCCACCAGAGGGAGTCCAAGAGCAGAACTAACCAAAGTAGCATTCATGACCACAGGAGGGAGTCCGAGAACGGAATTCACAACAGTGCACCCCGCAATTGTTATTTTTATACCAACGACTAGTGAGCCCCTTTTTTCATTTTTTGGTTTCAAGTAGCTTGCCTCGTGTCCCGAGGCATTCTTTAGGGGTTGTACACGCATATCATAGCGTGGTTGGATTGATAATATAACATACTGGTGTGTTGGATCATGGAATGGGAGGCCAGGGAGGCAGCCTAGTTAGCTAAACCATCTAATGTCTTTGAAACAGCTGTGTCCGCTGCAATTGCATTGGACTCGGGTTTTTCCACACTTTGTTCTGATTTGATGAGGGCCCATAAGACTGGGATCAGACTCTGGTGGAGTATGAGGAGTTTGGAGGAGTATTTAAAATCAGGCTTTATACCTCGCGGCCTCCGAGTACCAATATTCCCAGCCTGGGAACCCTCAGCATCATTTAAGCAGATTTGTGAACAGGGACTTACACGGTGTTCTAATATATTGATAAATTTACTTTTGGAGCATGATAGGGATCTACTTGCTTCCACTAAGACTTTAATTAAAGAGTTGGAGACTTAATTGGGAGCGTCTGACGTAGCACAGGCTAATGCCTTTAGGACCAAACTCAAGGACACTTTGGACAAATATGTAGGTGATATGTAGGAAACGTAAGAAATTCTTGAGGGATAAGACTGATTATGAACAACATACAGTGTATAAATGGACTCATAGGGGTAATCCACGCCATACTACACTGAACAGGAGGGATTCCCCATTGATAGCCACCACATCCACCATACCCTCTCGCAGGGAGGAAAGTTCAAGCGATTTTTTATCTTCCACCGGAAGCGAGATAGACCACAGACCAGACGTGGTAGGGGACGGAGGAGCCACAAGAAAGCTGACGGGACGGTACAAGGGCCGCAACTTGCCCTATCATCACAGGTACCCGACCAGACGGAAGTGAGTCAAAATAACACTTCCCTCCACAGGGAACAAGCCTCCGGACCCCCCACATCTACCCTGCAGGTAATTAATCTTTCAGAACATATATTAACTACTGCAGAACTTTCTGTTCTTCAGAAAGGTTTAACTTTTGTCCCCACACATGCAGTGGACAAATTTACCCTGGTCAAGGACCTCTATCTTTTTTGTAGGAGCCTCACATTCCAGGTCATCAATAAGAAACCCGATCTCCTACAATCAATGCCCTTGAATGAAAGACAAACATTCCAGGATCTACTTGAGCTATTGGAGGAGAATGAATCCGGGCTTAACAGGAGGAGATTCCCCAATAGGAATAGATCCCTGAAAACACCTTCCTTTCCGTTGGTACCTGCCATCAGGATATTTTTTGAATTGGTCAAATGAGACATTCTGGCCATGCCGACCCAGGTAGGTATGTTTTCCAATCTTAATCGGACGGAAAGACGGGCTCTCCTAGACTTACAAAATAATAAAGAATTCATTATAAAGGAAGCAGATAAAGGGGGCAATGTGGTTTTATGGTCTGTGAAGGCATACGTAGCTGAGGCAAACAGACAGCTCACAAACAAAAGATGCTACCAAAAATTACCATCAGATCCGATGGAGGTTTTCTCGACTAAATTTGAGTCATTACTTTACAGAGCCCAGCGATTTGGTATCATCTCTCCTCGAGAAAAGAAATATCTATGGGTGGAGCATCCAGTCACAGCAACATTTTACATGTTGCCGAAGATTCATAAGGATGAAAAGAGAGCACCCGGCAGACCGATTGTCTCCAGTATTGGCAGCATCTGTGAGAAAGCGAGTGAGTACCTGGACTTCTTCTTTCAGCCATTAGCCACTGCTTTGCCCTCTTTTGTGAGGGACTCAGCCCACTTTATCGAGATCTGTGGGCAGATTGAATTGCCAACAGAGTTCCACCTAGTGACTTGCGATGTGGAGTCTTTGTACTCCAACATTGACCACAGGGATGGCATTGATGCGGTAACCTTCTTTATGGATAAAAATACACATACTGACCGGGGGCATGATTCTTTTCTTTTGGACATATTGGGGTTTGTACTTCATCACAACTTCTTCCTGTTTGACAAGACTTACTTTTTACAAATGGCAGGAGTGGCAATGGGGGCTAAATGTGCACCAACCTATGCAAACATCTTTTTGGGTTACATAGTTACATAGGTATTAAGGTTGAAGGAAGACTTTAAGTCCATCTAGTTCAACCCATAGCCTAACATGCCCTAACATGTTGATCCAGGGGAAGGCAAAAAAACCCCCATGTGGTAAGAATAAGCTCCACCATGGGGAAAAAAATTCCTTCCCGACCCCACATACGGCAATCAGACTAGTTCCCTGGATCAACGCCTTATCGAGGAATCTAATATATATACCCTGTAACATTATACTTTTCAAGAAAGGTATCCAGTCCCCTCTTAAATTTAAGTAATGAATCACTCATTACAACATCATACGGCAGAGAGTTCCATAGTCTCACTGCTCTTACAGTAAAGAATCTGCGTCTGTTATTATGCTTAAACCTTCTTTCCTCCAGACGTAAAGGATGCCCCCTTGTCCCTGTCACCGGTCTATGATTAGAAAGATCATCAGAAAGGTCTTTGTACTGTCCCCTCATATATTTATACATTAACATAAGATCACCCCTTAGTCTTCGTTTTTCCAAACTAAATAGCCCAATTGTAATAACCTATCTTGGTATTGCAGACCCCCCAGTCCTCTAATAACCTTGGTCGCTCTTCTCTGCACCCGCTCTAGTTCAGCTATGTCTTTCTTATACACCGGAGACCAGAACTGTGCACAGTATTCTAAGTGTGGTCGCACTAGTGACTTGTATAGAGGTAAAATTATGTTCTCCTCATGAGCATCTATGCCTCTTTTAATGCATCCCATTATTTTATTTGCCTTAGTAGCAGCTGCCTGACACTGGCCACTGAATATGAGTTTGTCATCCACCCATACACCCAGGTCTTTTTCATTGACGGTTTTGCCCATAGTTTTAGAATTAAGCACATAGTAATACATCTTATTACTTCTACTCAAGTGCATGACCTTACATTTATCCCCATTAAAGCTCATTTGCCATTTATCAGCCCAAGCTTCTAGTTTACATAAATCATCCTGTAATATAAAATTGTCCTCCCCTGTATTGATTACCCTGCAGAGTTTAGTGTCATCTGCAAATATTGAAATTCTGCTCTGTATGCCCCCTACAAGGTCATTAATAAATATGTTAAAAAGAAGAGGGCCCAATACTGACCCCTGTGGTACCCCACTGCTAACTGTGGCCCAGTCCAAGTGTGCTCCATTAATAACCACCTTTTGTTTCCTATCCCTGAGCCAGCTCTCAACCCACTTGCACATATTTTCCCCTATCCCCAATATTCTCATTTTATGTATCAACCTTTTGTGTGGCACCGTATCAAAAGCTTTTGAAAAGTCCATATACACTACATCTACTGGGTTCCCTTGGTCCAGTCCGGAACTTACCTCTTCATAGAAGCTGATCAAATTTGTCTGACATGAACAGTCCCTAGTAAACCCGTGCTGATACTGGGTCATGAGGTTATTCCTCCTCAGAAACTCCAGTATAGCATCCCTTAGAATGCCCTCCAGGAATTTACCCACAGTAGAGGTTAAGCTTACTGGCCTATAATTTTTGAGTTCAGTTTTTGTCCCCTTTTTGAATATTGGCACCACATTTGCTATACACCAGTCCTGTGGTACAGACCCTGTTATTATGGACTCTTTAAAGATTAAAAATAATGGTCTATCAATGACTGTACTTAATTCCTGCAGTACTCGGGGGTGGATCCCATCCGGGCAAGGAGATTTGTCAATTTTTGTGATTTTTAGACGCCGCCGTACTTCCTGCTGGGTTAAGCAGGTAACATTTAATTGGGAATTTTTATCACTAGTCATATTGGCTGCCATGGGATTTTCTTTTGTAAATACTGATGAAAAAAAGTCATTTAGCATATTGGCTTTTTCCTCATCCTCATCCACCATTTCCCCCAGACTATTTTTAAGGGGGCCAACACTCTCATTTTTTAGTTTCTTACTATTTATGTAGTTAAAGAATATTTTGGGGTTATTTTTGCTCTCTCTAGCAATGAGTCTCTCTGTCTCAATCTTTGCTGCCTTGATTTGCTTTTTACAGAATTTATTTAATTTTCTGTATTTATTTAATGCCTCCTCACTACCTACTTCCTTTAATTCTCTAAATGCTTTCTTTTTGTCACTTATTGCGCCCCTTACAGCTCTATTTAGCCATATTGGTTTCCTCCTATTTCTAGTATGTTTATTCCCATACGGTATATACTGTGCACAGGTCCTATCCAGGATGCTAATAAACGTCTCCCATTTTCTTTGTTTACTTTTATGTCTCAGGATATCATCCCAGTTAATTGCACCAAGATCATCTCTCATCCGTTGGAAATTTACCCTCCTGAAGTTTAGTGTCCTTGTCACCCCTCTACTACACATCTTATTAAAGGAGACATGAAAACTTATTATTTTGTGATCACTATTCCCCAAGTGACCCCCAACCCTTATATTTGATATGCGGTCTGGCCTGTTGGTTAATATTAGGTCTAGCAGTGCCCCCCTTCTTGTTGGGTCCTGAACCAGTTGTGAAAAGTAATTGTCTCTCATAGTTGTCAAAAACCGATTACCTTTACTGGAACTGCAGGTTTCTGTTCCCCAATCTATTTCAGGGTAGTTGAAGTCCCCCATAATAATGACTTCTCCTTGAGTCGCAGCTTCATCTATTTGCTTTACGAGGATATTCTCCATTGCTTCCATTATTTTTGGAGATTTATAACAAACCCCTATCAGTCATTTATTATTTTTCCCCCCTCCCCTTATCTCCACCCACAGGGACTCTATATTTTCATTAAATTCACCTATATTATCACGCAGGATGGGTTTTAAGGACGATTTTACATATAGACACACCCCTCCCCCTCGCTTATCTGTACAGTCATTTCTGAAAAGGCTATAGCCCTGCAAGTTAACAGCCCAGTCATGGCTCTCATCCAGCCATGTTTCAGATATCCCCACCATGTCATAATTATGCTCCAACAACATTAATTCTAATTCATCCATTTTGTTGGCGAGGCTTCTGGCATTAGTATACATGCACTTGATGTTCCCCTCTGTACCTCTATTCTTTCTTAAATTACTAACTGTTCTAACCCCACCCCCCATGCCTCCGCCACCCCCAACTTCCTTATTTGTGCCCAGGTCTCTATCTGCACTATCTTCCCCTCCTATAAAATGAATACCCTCCCCCCCAATCCCTAATTTAAACACTCCTCCAACCTTCTAGCCATTTTCTCCCCCTGCACCTGTGCTGGGGGAGAGGAGAAATTTGTGTACCCATCCATGACCTTTAAAAATCAGGTCCGTAATTGACATCGATATATAGATGACATATTTTTCGTATGGTTAGGCATAAAAGAAGACTGTATTGGGTTCATTGATGGGCTCAATTCTAACCCCCACAACATCTTTCTAACCCACTCTATCTCCAACAGAACCATTACCTTTCTGGACTTGAGGATCTTTGAGAGGGGGAATCGATTGGCTACTGATCTCTTCCGCAAACCCACTGCGACAAATGCACTTCTTGAGTTCAATAGTTTCCACCCTTGGCATACTAAGGTGGGTGTCCCTACAGGGCAATTTTTGCACATAAGGCGCAATTGCACTCTTGACAAGGACTTGTTATTACGAGCCCGTGACTTAACGGACCGCTTCAGACAAAGGAGTCATCCAAAGCATGTAATTGCTTGCCCTATGGTTCCTCAGATGCACCCTAATTAAGTGTTTCAGACAAGCCTGCAGTTGTACATGACAGGAAATTATATAGGACAAAAGAAACCTTGATAAGAAGGCAGAATAAAGGGTGCTGTACACGGACACAGACAATAGTGCAAAACAAAAAAGTGCTTGTGAGAAAAACTAAATGTGACACAACTAATGCTGTCCACTATGGATGAGTACCTGACTAACCTGTGGGGGTTGGCACCCTACTTGTCAGCGGATATGGTGCCCCCACTCGGCGGCGGCTGTCCCTAAATTGACCCTACTGATAATTAGATGTCAATTCATAAAAGATTCCTCAGAGTAATGCCTTGGAAAGATATTATACTTTGGCCGCATAGGCCTATACCAGCTATTGCTACTAATAATTAGACAGCAACTACATGCGAATGCATGAATTTAGAGGCGTGTTACTTCACATCAACTGATAAGTATCTTTTACCTTTTGCTGTCAAGCCATGCATTCACATGTAGTTGTAGTAGGTTTTCTCACAAGCACTTTTTTGTTTTGCACTATTGTCTGTGTCCGTGTACAGCACCCTTTATTCTGCCTTCTTATCAAGGTTTCTTTTGTCCTATATAATTTCCTGTCATGTACAACTGCAGGCTTGTCTGAAACACTTAATTAGGGTGCATCTGAGGAACCATAGGGCAAGCCGACGAGGAGTGGGGGCGCCAGTCTCGTATTTATGTCTAGGGTGCCAACCTCCACTGACAGGTAGAAATCATTATAGGACAATTTGATACAGGGGTATCGCAGAGTGCACGGTTATATGTTTCTTGTGTACAATTGTTTGTGGCTGTTTCATGGTTTTAGAGGTATACTAATAAATATTGTATTTTATCTGTGTTATCTGGATTAGAAATTGTAGGTTATTTCCTTGGTATTCATTTAGATTTTTGGTTGACCTAAAGCTGGGTTGTAGCTTATGTGGAATTATATTGTTATATTTGGACTAGGTAGTGCACCCCTCAATTGTTATTTTTATACCAACGACTAGTGCGCCCCTTTTTTCATTTTTTGGAGCCTATCCATTCTTTCTCCTGGAGACAGAAGCAATGTCACAGTACATTAAGGAAAATCTGGCAAGAGAATTCATTAGGAAGTCAGTGTCACCTGCAGGGGCTGGGTTTTTCTTTATGCAGAAGAAGAACAAGGAACTCCGTCCATGCATAGACTACAGGGGTTTTAATGCCATCACCGTTAAGAATAAGTATCCCCTGCCCCTGATATCTGAGCTCTTTGATAGTCTCCGGGGAGCTACAGTATTTTCTAAACTAGATCTGTGGGGTGCTTACAACCCGATTCGCATCCGTGAGGGGAACGACTGGAAGATGGCTTTTAACACCAGGGATGGGCACTATGAATATCTAGTGATGCCCTTTGGTCGTAGTCTATCTGGATGATATTCTCATCTTCTCTCCAGATATTGACTCCCATCGGAGAGATGTTTGCAGAGTATGCGACCTTTTACAGGCAAATTCCCTCTATGCAAAGTTGGAGAAATGTGTGTTTGAGCAGAAGTCCTTACCTTTCCTGGGCTATATCATCTCCGCCTTGGGGTTGGCTATGGATCCTGCCAAACTACAGGCTGTGATGGACTGGCAAGAACCCCATTCTCTTAAAGCGTTGCAGCGCTTTATGGGGTGCATTAATTATTATCGCCAGTTCATTCCCAATTTCTCAACTTTGGTAGCTCCCTTGGTAGCCCTCACCAAGAAGGGAGCAAATCCCAAATTGTGGTCTGAGGAGGTCTCCAAGGCCTTCACTTCTATTAAATCTCATTTTGCTAGCGGTCCCATCCTACATTGCCCTGATGTAGATAAGCCATTTATTATGGAGGTGCATGCCTCATCCGTTGGTGCTGGAGCAGTCCTTTTCCAAATGGATGCTCAAGGTCAGAAGCATCCTTGCTTCTTCTTTTCCAAGACATTCAAACCAGCGGAGAGGAATTATTCCATCGGGGACAGGGAGTTGCTCGCAATGAAGTTGGCCTTCTCAGAGTGGAGATATCTTTTGGAGGGGGCTCGCTTTCCCTTCCAAGTATTCACAGACCACAAGAATTTGGTCTATTTACAGACAGCCCAGCGGTTAAATTCTCGCCAGGCCATATGGTCCGTGTACTTTTCCTGGTTCCATTTCACCCTCCATTTTCTTTCCAGGGAGAAGACCATTCGTGCTGACGCTCTCTCTCGCTCTGTTGTCTCATCTGAGGTGGAAGAGGAGCCTCGGCTTATTGTCCCTTCCGAGAGCCTGAGAACTGTGGCCCCGGTTTTGCTAGAGTCTGTACCTCCGGGCAAGACTTTTGTACCATCCAGTCTGCGTCCGGAAGTTCTATTGGGCTCACTAGTCCAGGGTAGGGGGCATTTTGGGTCCAAATGGACATCTGAGCTACTGGCTAGGATATACTGGTGGCCGCATATGGCCCGTGACGTCGCAGACTATGTTTGGGCCTGTTTCTCCGGCGCCAACAACAAGTCTCCTCGTCAATGGCCAGCTGGGTTGCTTCACCCCCTGCCAGTGGCGCACAGGCCCTGGGAGATAGTTGAGATGGATTTTGGGGTGGGCTTAACCAAGTCTCATAGCTGCACCATTATTTGGGTGATCACCGACCATTTTTCCAAAATGGTGCACCTGGTGCCTCTTCTACCGCAACCTTCTTAATGGGCTCTGGCAGCGTTGTTTATCAAACATATCTTTCGCCTTCACTGTATTGAGGACAAAATTGTCAGTGACCGGGGACCCAGTTTGCATCTCGATTCTGGAGAGAGCTTTGTCGTCTACTCAGCATTGAGTTGAATCTCTCCTCAGCATATCATCCCAAGACGAATGGGTTGGTAGAGAGGGCCAACCAGACTCTGGACCTATATCTACGACATTTTGTTTCTGCCAAGCAGGATGACTGGGCATCCTTGCTACCGTGGGTGGAGTTGACTCTTCACAACGACGTAGCCGACTCCACCGGTCAGACTCCATTCCTCCTTAATTACGGCCAGCATCCGTGGGTTCCTGTGCCTATGCCCATAGCCCCTAGAATATCGGCACCTCTGGTGAGGAGTTTTGCGTGTGCTATGCTGACTGCATGACCACTGTTGGCTTTATTAGGTAGCTGTTCCTCTTTGAGTTTAACAGGGCACAGTGTTCTCTATTCTCAAGCGAATCTGTGAAGTAACAGAGTTCCCTTAAACCACCATATAGTACTGTCTTTTACTAGCAACAGGTTTCTCACCTGCACGGTGGACCCGGGTTGCGAACTCACCTACTACTCAATATATATGTATATTCTTGGTGCGTTCCGCCAGCCCTAACATACCACACTGGCAAATCTGTGGCCTTTCAATTTTTTTTTTTAGGCAGAATATCGCTGTATAGAAGTTGAGTATCACGCAGCCGCAAAATAAGTAGACCCGCCTCCAATGACCTAACTTGGAGCACAGAGATATATGATGGCTGTTAAAGTAATACCACACTGGCAAATCTCAAATCTGTGGCATTTCAATTTTTTTTTAGGATGGAGAGCGCTGTATAGATTTTGAGTATCACACAGCCACAAAATAAGTACACCGGCCTACAATTCCAAAACTTGGAGATGAGATATATGACGGCTATTACAGAAATACCACACTGGCAAATTTGTGGCCTTTCAATTTTTTTTTAGGTGAAATAGTGCTGTATAGGATTTGACTATCAGACAGCCCAAAAACAAGGACACCGGCCTCCAATGACCGAACTTGGAGCACGCAGATATGAGGTATTTTTTGTTGAATTGCAAACACCAAAAAAAAAGGGGCACAAGGCTAGCACACACAACTATGCTACGTATGCCTGACAAACTATAATTTTTCAACAGGCCTCAGTCTGACAGAACAGAATGTATAGTTTTTTTGAGGGGAGTGAATTTTTGGAAAAAAAAAATCCAACTACTGTAGGTATATAGTAAAGAAGCTGCAGCAGCAGACAGTTATGCAGCTTTGAGAGGGATGCAGTGGGAGCAATGGATGCACATACAGTGCCTGCAGGCCTTGCACTAATGTGGATATGCTGTGCCCTGCCTGCCTAGCGCTGCAATATTGGGACCCATGAATTAGCCCTAAAAAGGACTGTTTGTTTCTGAGGAGTTGTGGATATAAGAGCTTCAGACCTACACTAACTCTAAAACCACAATTCTGACTATCTCGGCAGCAGCTCTCCCTACTCTCGCTGACACAGGACCAGAATGCAGAGAGCAGGGCGGCGCAAGGTCTCTTATACTCAGGATGATGCTGTGCGGCCAAGCCAATCACTGCAGGACCACAACAAAGATGGCTGCAGCGTTTCATGGCCTGGCAGACAATCCCAGCACCTAAATTCTAATATTTCTATTCTGCTTGCGCTAGAAATGCTGCCTTTTAGGCACATTGAGACGGAAGCTTTCCGCAACCTGATGGCAGTGGCAGTCCCAAGGTACTCGGTCCACAGTCACCACTATTCCTCCCGGTGTGCCGTACCGGCATTACACCAGAATGTTTTTCACAACATTACCGTTGCCCTCAACAATGCTGTTACAGGGAAAGTCTACCTAACCACGGACAAGTGGACAAGTGCTTGTAGGCAGGGATGGTACATCTCACTTATGGCACACTGGGTTAACATAGTGGAAGCTGGGACCCAGTGGGACCATGGGATGGAACACATCCTCCCCACGCCGAGGACTGCTGGCCCTACATCAATCAGGGTTGCATCCACAGTCTACAGCTCCTGCACCTCCTCCTCCTCCTCTTCATCCTCCGTCTCTGAAATCAACACATCAGTCAGATGCTGGAAGCACTGCAGCACTGCCTCAGCCAAGTGGCAACAGGCTGTGCTGAAGCTAATCTGCATAAGTGACAAACAGAACAATGCAGACGAGTTGTGGACAGCTCTGAAAGAGCAGTCAGATGTTTGGATGACACCGCTGAACCTACAGCCAGGCATGGTCGTGTGTGACAATGGCCGTTCCTTGCTTGGCCCATGAGCTTAACCTCATGGTTCAACATTTTCTGAAAAGCTACCCGGAGCTGCCGGATCTACTTGTGAAAGTACTCCGTCTGTCAGCTCATTTTAGAAAGTCAGCTACAGCTTCAGCCGCTGTTGCCGTGCTTCAGCAGCGTTTTCAGCTTCCAGCTCACCGACTGTTGTGTGATGTCCCCACGCGCAGGAACTCTACGCTGCATATGTTGGAAAGGATTTGTGAGCAGAATAGGGCAGTTGTTGACTACCAACATCAACAAGGCCATCGAAATTCATGTCAGACTCCACACATAAGACCTCAGGAGTGGACATGGATGTCAATCATATGTAACATTCTCCAAAACTTTGAGGACAGCACCAAGATGGTGAGTGGCGATGACGCCATAATTAGCATCACCATCCCGCCTCTCAGCATTCTGAAACCTCTCTGCTCACAATTAATCGGGATGCATTGCAGGCAGAGCACGAGGACATGGAGCAAGGAAACATACAGGGGGATTACACTCGGCCGAGCCTCATGTCTTCTCAATGTGGATTGGTAGGCAATGAGGAGGAGGAGGAGGAAGAACAGGAGCTACGTTCATGCGCTACAGATGGTTCTACAAACACATCTGTATCAGCTGCTGTTCAGCGGGGATGGCCTGAGGACAGAGAGGAGGAGGATGACGAGGACAGCATGTCAGTCGTCCTTTTGATGAGGACACGGAAGTCTTGCCTGTTAGCAGTCTGGCACGCATGGCTGACTTTATGTTGCGCTGCATTTCACGTGACCCTCGCATTATCAAAATTTTGGGTGACACTCATTACTGGTTCGTGACACTTCTAGATCCATGCTACAAGGAGAACTTTTAATATCTTCTGTCTGAGGCAGAGAGGTTTACTAAAATGTTGCAGTACCAGAGGACCCTTTTAGCAGAATTACCATATATACTCGAGTATAAGCCGACCCGAGTATAAGCCGACCCCCCTAATTTTGCCAGAAAAAACTGGGAAAACTTAATGACTCGAGTATAAGCCTAGGGTGGAAAATGCAGCAGCTACCAGTAAATGTCAAAAGTAAAAATAGATACCAATAAAAGTAAAATTAATTGAGACATCGGTAGGTTAAGTGTTTTTGAATATCCATATTGAATCAGGAGCCCCATATAATGCTCCATGCAGTTTATGATGCCCCATAAGATGTTCCATATTAGAATATGCCCCATATAATCCTGCATAAAGGTTAATAAAGGCCCCATAAGATGCTCCATAGACACATTTGCCCAATATAATGCTGCACAAATGCTGATTATGGCCCCATAAGATGCTCCATAAAGATATTTGCCCGATATAGTGCTGCACAAACCTTTATTATGGCCCTATAAGATGCTCCATACAGACACTTACCCCATATACCGTAGTGCCCTACAAACGTTAATTATGGCCCCATACAGACACTTGCCCCATATAGTGCTGCACAAATGTTATGGCCCCATATAGTGCTGCACAAACGTTATGGCCCCATATAGTGCTGCACAAACGTTATGGCACCATATAGTGCTGCACAAATGTTATGGCCCCATATAGTGCTGCACAAACTTTATGGCCCTATATAGTGCTGCACAAACATTGTGGCCCCATATAGTGCTGCACAAATGTTATGGCCCCATATAGTGCTGCACAAATGTTATGGCTCCCATATAGTGCTGCCCAAACTTTATGGCCCCATATAGTGCTGCACAAATGTTATGGCCCCATATAGTGCTGCACAAATGTTATGGTCCCATATAATGCTGCACAAACTTTATGGCCCCATATAATGCTGCACAAATGTTATGGCCCCATATAGTGCTGCACAAATGTTATGGCCCCATATAGTGCTGCACAAATGTTATGGCCCCATATAGTGCAGCACAAATTTTATGGCCCCATATAATGCTGCACAAACTTTATGGCCCCATATAGTGCTGCACAAACATTGTGGCCCCATATAGTGCTGCACAAATGTTATGGCCCCATATAGTGCTGCACAAATGTTATGGCTCCCATATAGTGCTGCCCAAACTTTATGGCCCCATATAGTGCTGCACAAATGTTATGGCCCCATATAGTGCTGCACAAATGTTATGGCCCCATATAGTGCTGCACAAATGTTATGGCCCCATATAATGCTGCACAAACTTTATGGCCCCATATAATGCTGCACAAATGTTATGGCCCCATATAGTGCTGCACAAATGTTATGGCCCCATATAGTGCAGCACAAATTTTATGGCCCCATATAATGCTGCACAAACTTTATGGCCCCATATAGTGCTGCACAAACATTGTGGCCCCATATAGTGCTGCACAAATGTTATGGCCCCATATAGTGCTGCACAAATGTTATGGCTCCCATATAGTGCTGCCCAAACTTTATGGCCCCATATAGTGCTGCACAAATGTTATGGCCCCATATAGTGCTGCACAAATGTTATGGCCCCATATAGTGCTGCACAAATGTTATGGCCCCATATAATGCTGCACAAACTTTATGGCCCCATATAATGCTGCACAAATGTTATGGCCCCATATAGTGCTGCACAAATGTTATGGCCCCATATAGTGCAGCACAAATTTTATGGCCCCATATAATGCTGCACAAACTTTATGGCCCCATATAGTGCTGCACAAATGTTATGGCCCCATAGATGCTCCATACAGACACTTGCCCCATTTGCTGCGATAAAAAAAAAAAAATCACATACTCGCCTCTCCGTCGGTCAGGCCCCCGGCACTTTCAATAGTCACCCGCACCACGTTCCGGCACCACTCCATGTTCAGCACCGACGTTCAGCAGAGGGCGCGCACTAACCACGTCATCGCGCCCTCTGACCTGAGCGTCACTGCTGAAGACAGAGCGGCGCCCGGAACGAGGAAAGGTGACTATCGTGCTGCGCTCCCCTCCCATATACTCACCTGGTCCTGGCGCGGTGCAGTCCCTGCTTACCCAAGGCGACGCCGCAGCTTCATCCTGTACTGAGCGGTCACCGTTACCGCTGATTACAGTAATGAATATGCGGCTCCACCTCTATGGGAGGTGGAGCCACATATTCATTGCCATAATGAGCGGTACCATGTGACCGCTCAGTACAGGAAGAAGCTGAAGCTGGTGCTGCCGGCGCCGGGGAAGCCAGGGACCTGCAGGGACCGCACCTGGACTAGGTGAGTATTTTTAGACAGCCCCCGCTCCCCCTCCCCTGCCGACTCCTGGGTATGACTCGAGTATAAGCCGAGAGGGGGACTTTCAGCCCAAAAAAGTGGGCTGAAAATCTCGGCTTATACTCGAGTATATACGGTACTTAGAAATTTTGCAAGTGAGAACACTGGCAGCAGACGTCAGAGTTTGTTGTACAACCAAGGAGTCTAAGCGAGAGAGACAGAAGTGCAATCCAGCTCAGGCAGGGGAATAATGGCCAAGTTCTGGGACAGTTTTCTCAGACCCTCCCATTGTGGTGGCCCAGAGGCAAGGGGTGCTGTCACAAGAAGTGCAATGTTTGGGAAGATGGTGAACGAGTACCTTGCAGATCGTACAAACATCCTCCATGATTCCTCTGTGCCTTTTAATTATTGGGTATCCAAGCTGGACATGTGGCATAAACTGGCTCTCTACGCCTTGGAGGTCCTGGCCTGCCCTGCTGCTAGCATTCTGTCAGAGCGGGTTTTTAGTGCCGCTGGTGGAATTATAACAGATAAGCACATCCGCTTGTCAACTGTCAATACGCTTCCAGATTTGGTCTGTTTGTTCTTATCCTCCTCATTATCCTCATCCTCATCATCCAGAACCACTATATCACCAGGGTGAACGTGCTCTGTACAGTGCATTTTGGCCAAGGGGGCAGTGATGGCACTTTTTTATTTCTTAAAAAAAGGATCCACATTGGGGAATTGGGCACGATATTACTTTGGGCCTACTTATTAACTCAGTCTCCTGCAATCTGTCCTGTACCTGCCAGTAGATCACCAGGGTGAACGTGCTCTGTACGGTGAGTTTTGGCCAAGGGGGCTGTGATGGCACTCTTTTTTAAAAAAAGGACAACACATTGGTTAATTGGGCATGACATTACATTAGGCCTACTTCTTAACTCGGACTCCTGCATTCTGTCCTGTACCTGACAGTAGATCACCAGGGTGAACGTGCTTTGTACTGTTATTGGCCGGTGAAGTGTGGCCAAGGGGCCTGCGATGGCATTAGTCTATTTTTAAAAAGGTACTCCCATTGGGGAATTATTTGGCAGATCATGCACTGCATTACAAGTATCAGAGACACACAGCACTACACTTGGCCTAATTCTTAACTCTCTCTCCTGCAATGTCTCTTGTTTAACTGCCACTAGATCACCAAGGTGAACATGCTTAAAACTGTTATGGGCCGGTGAATTTTGGGCAAAGGGCCTGCGATGGCACTAGTATATTTCTAAAAAGGTACCCCACATTGGTGAAACCACATCCTTGTTGGCAAAACCTTCATAACATTTGTGCACCTTAAAGAGATACCTTAAAAATTTCCTTTTTGTGTTGCCTGGTTGCTCACATTGGACACAATACACTTCATATAAATTTGATAAAGCAATGCTGTATCTTTGGCTCAGTAGTTCATTCCAAATATTTCTTTGTCGACCATATTAGCTTCTCTCCTTGAGAGTCATAACTTTGGCTGCCTCAAATGTACAAATGGCAAATATACAAATGGCAATTTGTAACCAAGATTGAAATACTGTATACCGAATGCATTCAGACAATCACATATCTGCATTTCTTGTAACACATTTACACATGTGACAGACCATGCTTATAGTGACACAATCTTGATAAATGTTTGTTTATTCACATCACAAACAGTTCTAAGCCTCTATATGTTTGCTGTGAGTCATTGTAAAACATTAAGGATTACTGCAACTATGCCGGTGGTGGGTAGATCTAAATCCTTGTGGCTTTTATTGTCTAGGGGTTTATGGTCCCTCGGGTGATGAATCCATGATATCTCAGTTTCATCCAACTGTGAAAAGTGGCTACTTGAAAGTCTGGGTGAAACTAGAGCTACTACATAGTGTAAATCATTATATAAAACCAGAGAAACATGACTAAGACAGATGCCAAAACTGGGGTACCTGTACATGTACAGTGTGCTGATATCTGCATAATTGGGGATACCCATGCAGTGTAGGTAATCTCCCAGGGGTTCTCTGTATTGGTGTTGCTTCTCTGATATCCCAGACGGTTGATGTTTAAAATCCTCATGGTGATGATCTAAGTTTACTGTATGTAGTTGATCTTCATATAAACGCAAGCACTATATTTATTTAATCCTTATATGTACTTATTAACCTGTGCATGTTAACATATACAAAAGTGTATGCACTCACACTATTCAATCATATTATTCCTTGAATTTTGTAGTTTGCAATAAAATTGCATTGTATTGCAAGTATTAGCCTTTTTTAAAGCCGTATCTGAACCTTAGTGTTAAAAACATGTCAAAGAAAATTGCCAAATTCTCCTGTAATTAATTTTCAAGAGGGAACCATCATACAATTAAAAAATACGAGTGGATTTTCATGGACCCATCCAGTATGTGGGTTCCAAGGCCTAATGGGGTGCATTTGACTATGCAGCAGGGCTTGCTGCCCATGTGTAAAACAAAGGAGTACGGGAGTAAAAAATGCATATTGTGAAGTGTGTTTTCATGGGCCCATCTAGTATGTGGGTTCCAAGGCCTAATGGGGTGCATATGACTGACTATGCAGCAGGGCTGGCTTTGCTGCCCACCCATGTGTAATACAAAGGAGTACGGAGTACAAAAGGCATATTGTGAAGTGGATTTTTATGGGCCCATCCAGTACGTGGGTTACAAGGCCAAATGGGGTGCATATGACTATGCAGCAGGGCTGGCCTTACTGCCAATAATAAAAATAATTTTTATTTATATAGCGCCAACATATTCTGCAGCACTTTACAATTAAGCGGGGACATGTTCAGACAATAAATTCAATACAAGTTAAGACAATTTAAACAGTGACATTAGGGGTGAGGTCCCTGCTGGCAAGCTTACAATCTACAAGGAAATGGGGGGACACAATAGGTGAAAAGTGCTTGTTATTTCAGGGACGTACATTCCACATAGCTGGCGCAGCACGAGATAAGTCTTGGAAACAGAGGTGTGAGTTTAGGATTATGGGGGATGTTAGTCTTAGGTCATTTGAAGAACGGAGGGCAAGTGTAGGGCAATAGACAGAGATGAGAGAGGAGATATAAGGCGGTTCAGAACTGTGTAGAGCTTTGTGGGCGAGAGAGATGAGTTTATACTGGACCCTGTAGCGAATGGGTAGCCAGTGTAATGACTGGCACAAGTGTTGTGAATTCTGTTTTTGGGCTCCCTCTGGTGGTCACTGGTGGTACTGGCTGACTTTTGTCTTGCACCTGTTCCCATCAGGAAACTGGGAGTTTCCTATTTAGTCTGGCTTCTCAGTCATTCTAGTGCCGGCAATCAATGTTACCAGAGCACCTCTGTTGCTTGCTACCTGCTCCAAGTCTGCAATTCAGCTAAGTTGAATCTTTGGAATTTTTTTTGTTTGTTTGTCCAGCATGCATTTATATTTCTCTTGCTGCTGGAAGCTCTAGTGATCTGAAATTACTACTCCGGTGTCATGAGTTGATAACGGAGTTAAAGTAATTTCAGGATGGCTGTTTAGGGTTTTGAGGTGACCGCGAAGTCCTCTTTTGTATTTTCTGCTATCTAGTCAGAGGGCCTCTCTTTGCTGAATCTATATTCATACTGCGTACGTGTTTTCCTCTTACCTAACCGTTATTATATGTGGGGGGCTACTATCACTTTTGGGGTTTCCCTGGAGGCAAGCCAGGTCTGTGTATTCCTCTACTAGGAGTAGCTAGATCTCCGGCTGGTGCGAGGTGTCTAGGGATAATCGTAGGCACACCCCCTGGCTACTATTAGTTGCGTGTTAGGTTCAGCGTCGCGGTCATCTGAGATTCCATCATTCCTAGAGCTAGTCCGTTTTTGCCTGAGTCCCTGCCATTGGGAACCATGACACACAAGGTGGAGGCATCGGTGAAGCAGCTGGACAGAAATATGACCCTGGCTGCCACATTCAAGATGAATTGGAGAGGAGAAAGCTTGGTAAGAGGGAGACCGATCAGAAGAGAGTTGCAGTAGTCCAGATGAGAATGAATAAGAGCGACAGTAAGAGTCTTAGCAGTTTCAAAGGTGAGAAAAAGTCAGATTCTGGAGATATTTTTAAGATGCAGGTGACAAGAGCGAGTGAGTGATTGGATATAAGGAATAAAGGAAAGTTCTGTGTTTAATATGACCCCAAGACAGCGGGCATGCTGCTTGGGAGTTATGGTTGAACCCTCCAGGGTAATTTCGATGTTGGGTAGAGTGAGGTTAGTAGAAGGGAGAAACACAAGAAGTGCCATTTTGGAGAGATTTAGTTTCAGATAGAGGGAGGACTGTTGTGAATTTGCTTTTTGCTCCCTCTAGTGGTTACTAGTTTTTTGACTCTGGTTTTTCTGTCATTCCTTTTATCCGCACCTGGGTCGTTAGTTAGGGGTGTTGCTATATAAGCTCCCTGGACCTTCAGTTCTATGCCTGGCAACGTAGTTATCAGAGCTAGTCTGCTGTGCTCTTGTCTACTGATCCTGGTTCCAGTTATATCAGCTAAGTCTGCCTTTTGCTTTTTGCTATTTGTTTTGGTTTTGTATTTTTGTCCAGCTTGTTCCAAATCTATATCCTGACCTTTGCTGGAAGCTCTAGGGGGGCCTTTCTGAAGCCATTAAGAATGTTATGGTGGGTTTTCCCATTCCCACAGGTCTGAATGATACTATGGCACTGGCTATTCAAATTGACCGGCGGTTGCGGGAGCGCAAAACCGCAAATTCCCTCATGGTGTTGTCTGAACAGACACCTAATTCGGTGCAATGTGATAGAAAAACCGCAAATTCCCTCATGGTGTTGTCTGAACAGACACCTGATTTAATGCAATGTGATAGAATCCTGACTAGAAATGAGCGGAAAATTCATAGACGCCAGAATGGCTTGTGCTACTACTGTGGTGATTCTACACATGTTATCTCAGCATGCTCTAAACGTATATCTAAGGTTGTTAGTCCTGTCACCGTTGGTAATTTGCATCCTAAGTTTATTCTGTCTGTAACTTTGATTTGCTCACTGTCATCTTATCCTGTCATGGCGTTTGTAGATTCAGGTGCTGCCCTGAGTCTCATGGATCTCTCATTTGCTAAGCGCTGTGGTTTTATTCTTGAACCATTAGAAAATCCTATCCCTCTTAGGGGTATTGATGCTACACCATTGGCAGCTAATAAACCGCAGTATTGGACACAGGTTACCATGTGCATGACTCCTGAACAC
Source organism: Ranitomeya variabilis (assembly GCF_051348905.1). Taxonomy (NCBI): domain Eukaryota; kingdom Metazoa; phylum Chordata; class Amphibia; order Anura; family Dendrobatidae; genus Ranitomeya; species Ranitomeya variabilis. Next base: position 21,919,153 of record NC_135236.1, on the reverse strand, counting down.
CGCGAGGTGATACGTTTCCTGGTTTTACATAAAATGCATGATTTGGTTGTTTTAGGGCTGCCATGGTTACAGACCCATAATCCAGTCCTGGACTGGAAGGCTATGTCAGTCTCAAGTTGGGGCTGTCGTGGTATTCATGGGGATTCCCTGCCTGTGTCTATTGCTTCTTCTACGCCTTCGGAAGTTCCGGAGTATTTGTCTGATTATCAGGATGTCTTCAGTGAGTCTGAGTCCAGTGCACTGCCTCCTCATAGGGACTGTGACTGTGCTATAGATTTGATCCCAGGCAGTAAATTTCCTAACGGAAGACTGTTTAATCTGTCGGTACCTGAACATACCGCTATGCGTTCATATATCAAGGAGTCTCTGGAGAAAGGACATATTCGTCCGTCTTCTTCCCCTCTTGGTGCGGGATTCTTTTTTGTGGCAAAAAAGGACGGATCTTTGAGACCTTGTATTGATTATCGGCTTTTAAATAAGATCACTGTCAAATTTCAGTATCCTTTACCGCTGTTGTCTGACTTGTTTGCCCGGATTAAGGGTGCCAAGTGGTTCACCAAGATAGACCTTCGTGGTGCGTACAACCTTGTGCGCATTAAGCAGGGTGATGAATGGAAAACCGCATTCAATATGCCCGAAGGTCATTTTGAGTACTTGGTGATGCCTTTTGGGCTCTCCAATGCGCCTTCAGTTTTTCAGTCCTTTATGCATGACATTTTCCGGAAGTATCTGGATAAATTTTTGATTGTTTATCTGGATGATATTTTGGTTTTTTCTGATAATTGGGATTCGCATGTGGAGCAGGTCAGGTTGGTCTTTAAAATTTTGCGTGAAAATTCTTTGTTTGTCAAGGGCTCAAAGTGTCTCTTTGGTGTACAGAAGGTTCCCTTTTTGGGATTCATTTTTTTCCCCTTCTGCTGTGGAGATGGACCCAGTCAAGGTCCGAGCTATTCTTGATTGGACTCAGCCCTCGTCAGTTAAGAGTCTTCAGAAGTTCTTGGGCTTCGCTAACTTCTACCGTCGTTTTATCGCTAACTTTTCTAGCATTGTGAAACCTTTGACGGATATGACCAAGAAGGGCTCCGATGTAGCTAACTGGGCTCCTGCTGCCGTGGAGGCTTTCCAGGAGTTGAAACGCCGGTTTACTTCGGCGCCTGTTTTGTGCCAGCCTGACGTCTCACTTCCCTTTCAGGTTGAGGTGGATGCTTCGGAGATTGGGGCAGGGGCCGTTTTGTCGCAGAGAGGCCCTGGTTGCTCTGTTATGAAGCCTTGTGCCTTTTTCTCTAGGAAGTTTTCGCCTGCCGAGCGAAATTATGATGTGGGCAATCGGGAGTTGTTGGCCATGAAATGGGCATTTGAGGAGTGGCGTCATTGGCTCGAGGGTGCTAAGCATCGTGTGGTGGTCTTGACTGATCACAAAAATCTGATGTATCTCGAGTCTGCTAAACGCCTTAATCCGAGACAGGCCCGCTGGTCATTGTTTTTCTCCCGCTTTGATTTTGTTGTCTCGTATTTACCAGGTTCAAAGAATGTGAAGGCCGATGCTCTTTCTAGGAGCTTTGTGCCTGATGCTCCTGGAGTCGCTGATCCTGTTGGTATTCTTAAAGATGGAGTTATCTTGTCAGCTATTTCTCCGGATCTGCGACGTGTGTTGCAGAGATTTCAGGCTGATAGGCCTGAGTCTTGTCCACCTGACAGACTGTTTGTCCCGGATAAGTGGACCATCAGAGTCATTTCCGAGGTTCATTCCTCGGTGTTGGCAGGTCACCCGGGAATTTTTGGCACCAGAGATCTGGTGGCCAGGTCCTTTTGGTGGCCTTCCTTGTCAAGGGATGTGCGGTCATTTGTGCAGTCCTGTGGGACTTGTGCTCGAGCTAAGCCTTGCTGTTCTCGTGCCAGCGGTTTGCTCTTGCCCTTGCCTGTCCCGAAGAGACCTTGGACACATATCTCCATGGATTTCATTTCTGATCTTCCGCTATCTCAGGGCATGTCCGTTATCTGGGTGATATGTGATCGCTTCTCCAAGATGGTCCATTTGGTTCCTTTGCCTAAGCTGCCTTCCTCTTCCGATCTGGTTCCTGTGTTTTTCCAGAACGTGGTTCGTTTGCACGGCATCCCTGAGAATATTGTGTCAGACAGAGGATCCCAGTTCGTTTCCAGGTTCTGGCGATCCTTTTGTAGTAGGATGGGCATTGATTTGTCGTTTTCGTCTGCTTTCCATCCTCAGACTAATGGACAGACGGAGCGAACCAATCAGACTTTGGAGGCTTATTTGAGGTGTTTTGTCTCTGCTGATCAGGACGATTGGGTGACATTCTTGCCGTTGGCTGAGTTTGCCCTTAATAATCGGGCTAGTTCCGCCACCTTGGTTTCGCCTTTTTTCTGCAACTCTGGTTTCCATCCTCGCTTTTCTTCGGGTCATGTGGAGCCTTCTGACTGTCCTGGGGTGGATTCTGTGGTGGATAGGTTGCAGCAGATCTGGAATCATGTGGTGGACAACTTGAAGTTGTCACAGGAGAAGGCTCAGCGCTTTGCCAACCGCCGCCGCGGTGTGGGTCCCCGACTACGCGTTGGGGATTTGGTATGGCTTTCTTCCCGCTTTGTTCCTATGAAGGTCTCCTCTCCCAAATTTAAACCTCGTTTTATTGGGCCTTACAAGATATTGGAAATCCTTAATCCTGTATCTTTTCGTCTGGATCTTCCTGTGTCGTTTGCTATTCACAATGTATTTCATAGGTCCTTGTTGCGGCGGTACATTGTGCCTGTAGTTCCTTCTGCTGAGCCTCCTGCTCCGGTGTTGGTTGAGGGCGAGTTGGAGTACGTGGTGGAGAAGATCTTGGATTCTCGCCTCTCCAGGCGGAGGCTTCAGTACCTGGTCAAGTGGAAGGGCTATGGTCAGGAGGATAATTCCTGGGTGGTCGCCTCTGATGTTCATGCGGCCGATTTAGTTCGTGCCTTTCATGCCGCTCATCCTGATCGCCCTGGTGGTCGTGGTGAGGGTTCAGTGACCCCTCACTAAGGGGGGGGTACTGTTGTGAATTTGCTTTTTGCTCCCTCTAGTGGTTACTAGTTTTTTGACTCTGGTTTTTCTGTCATTCCTTTTATCCGCACCTGGGTCGTTAGTTAGGGGTGTTGCTATATAAGCTCCCTGGACCTTCAGTTCTATGCCTGGCAACGTAGTTATCAGAGCTAGTCTGCTGTGCTCTTGTCTACTGATCCTGGTTCCAGTTATATCAGCTAAGTCTGCCTTTTGCTTTTTGCTATTTGTTTTGGTTTTGTATTTTTGTCCAGCTTGTTCCAAATCTATATCCTGACCTTTGCTGGAAGCTCTAGGGGGGCTGGTGTTCTCCCCCCGGACCGTTAGACGGTTCGGGGGTTCTTGAATTTCCAGTGTGGATTTTGATAGGGTTTTTGTTGACCATATAAGTTACCTTTCTTTATTCTGCTATCAGTAAGCGGGCCTCTCTGTGCTAAACCTGGTTCATTTCTGTGTTTGTCATTTCCTCTTACCTCACCGTCATTATTTGTGGGGGGCTTCTATCCAGCTTTGGGGTCCCCTTCTCTGGAGGCAAGAAAGGTCTTTGTTTTCCTCTACTAGGGGTAGCTAGATTCTCCGGCTGGCGCGTGTCATCTAGAATCAACGTAGGAATGATCCCCGGCTACTTCTAGTGTTGGCGTTAGGAGTAGATATATGGTCAACCCAGTTACCACTACCCTATGAGCTGGATTTTTGTATTCTGCAGACTTCCACGTTCCTCTGAGACCCTCGCCATTGGGGTCATAACAGAGGACATGATGTTAGAGACAGCAGACAGACAATCCTTGGTATTTTGAATTAGTGTAGGGGTGATGTCAGGGGAAGAAGTGTATAATTGGGTGTTGACAGCATAGAGATGGTACTGGAACCCAAATCTGCTGATTGTTTTTCCAATAGGGGCAGTGTATAGAGAAAAGAGGAGGGGGCCTAGGACTGAGCCCTGCGGAACCCCGATAGTAAGGGGACGAGGAGAGGAAGAGGAGCCGGCAAAAGATACAGTGAAGGAGCGGTCAGAGAGGTAGGAGTAGAACCAGGAGAGGGCCGTGTCCTTGAGGCCTATAGAGTGGAGCATAGGGAGGAGGAGCTGATGATCCACAGTGTCGAATGCTGTGGAGAGATCCAGGAGAATCAGCAGGGTGCAATGACCTTTGGACTTAGCTGTTATTAGATCATTAGAGACTTTAGTGAGGGCAGTTTCAGTGGAGTGTAAAGAGCGGAAACCAGATTGTAAGGGATCGAGAAGAGAGTTATCTGAGAAATGGCAAATTAGACGGGAGTGAACCAAGCTTTCCAGGAGTTTAAAAAGGAAGGAAAGGTTAGAGACAGGTCTGTAGTTAGCAGTGCAGTTCTGGTCCAGGGATGGCTTTTTAAGTAAAGGTGTTACGATTGCACATTTAAATGAGGAGGGAAAGATACCTGAAGAAAGAGAGAGGTTAAATATTTTAGTCCGGTGAGTGGTGACCACTGGTGAGAGAGACTGCAGGAGATTTGAAGGAATGCGGTCACTGTTGCAGGTTGTAAATCCAGACTGAAGAAAAGGACAGCGCCACACCGAATAGTGAAAAGCAGCTCACATATTTATTCTGCCTTCTGCGGCAACGTTTCGGTCCGAAGACCTTTGTCAAGCCCTTGCCCTTGTCAATATTGCCTTGCGCTGGCGTGTACTCCGGAGGACAGAGAATGAACTTCAATCCAATATTGCGGCCAGCATGCAGCCAGCCGGTAAGGAAAGGGTGAATCAAACACCCGAAAACCCCGCCCATATGACCCAAAACTGGTCCCACCAAATTCAGGTGACAGGTTCCCTTTAAGAAGATTAATGCCACCTGATGCACCAGTAAAAATAGGCTTTGTGATTTTAAGAGTCCCTCTTTCATAAATAAAACAAGATGGGTCTGCTTGTGTGTCACACATCACATGGCCAGCTAGGGGTGTTAAATGTTACAATGACATTTCCCAGTGAATGCATTTGTAGTGGTTGACAACAATGTTAAAGTTGAAAAACACTTCAGAAACGCAGCGTCTGAACTAAGCCTAAGTGGGGGAGGAAATTTTCTGTCTGGGGTTAAATATTTGGCCTTACAGGCAAGTCATTCACCTGCAAAGGAAAGGATGGACCTCAACATATTTCCCAGCAAAAAACGTTTTGGTTTCGTTTTCATGTGTTTGTTGTGGCACCTGGAAAAATGGCATGAATCTCAGAAAAAAAAGATTAAGGCTCTGAACTAGGAGTCAGGAATAGGGTTGAGCGAAACGGATCGGTCAATTTCAAAAGTTGCCAACTTTTGGCAAAGTCGGGTTTCGTGAAACCCGACCCGATCCCACTGTGGGATCGGCCATGAGGTCGGCGATCTTCGCGCCAAAGTTGCGTTTCGTATGACGCTTTAAGCACCATTTCTCAGCCAATGAAGGTGCACGCAGAGTGTGGGTACCGTGATGACATAGGTCTCGGTCCCCACCATCTTAGAGAAGGGCATGGCAGTGATTGGCTTGCTTTCTGCGGCGTCACAGGGGCTATAAAAGGGGCGTGCATGCCGCCCGCCATCTTACTGCTGCCGATCTGAGTATAGGGAGAGGTTGCTGCAGCTTCGTCAGAAGCAGGGATATTGTTAGAGAGGAAAGATTAACCCCCAAACCGCTTGTGCTGTAGCGATTTTCACTGTCCAACACCACCTTTTCTTTGCAGGGACAGTGGAGGCTAGATTTCTGTGCATCAGCTCTGTAGCTTATAAGGCTCCCTGATAGCTGCATTGCTGTTTGTACGCCGCTGTGCAAACCAACTGCTTTTTTAACAGCAAAAATCCTGTTGCTCTTTCCTTTCTGCACAGTTATCTTGTTTATTTGTCCACACTTTTATGTGCAGCAGTCCTTTTTATTGCTGGCTGCCATACTTTTCCTGAGATCATTGTAGGGAGATTGTTATTGTAGTACAGTCCCTTATATACAGTTAGGTCCATATATATTTGGACAGAGAAAACATTTTTCTTATTTTGGCTATAGACATTACCACAATGAATTTTAAACAAAACAATTCATCAGACTTTCAGCTTTCATTTGAGGGTATCCACATTAAAATTGGATGAAGGGTTTAGGAGTTTCAGCTCCTTAACATGTGCCACCCTGTTTTTAAAGGGACCAAAAGTAATTGGACAATTGACTCCAAGGCTATTTCATGGACAGGTGTGGGTAATCCCTTCGTTATGTCATTCTCAATTAAGCAGATAAAAGGTCTGGAGTTGATTTGAAGTGTGGTGCTTGCATTTGGAAGGTTTTGCTGTGAAGTAAACATGCGGTCAAAGGAGCTCTCCATGCAGATGAAACAAGCCATCCTTAAGCTGCGAAAACAGAAAAAACCCATCCGAGAAATTGCTACAATATTAGGAGTGGCAAAATCTACAGTTTGGTGCATCCTGAGAAAGAAAGAAAGCACTGGTGAACTCATCAATGCAAAAAGACCTGGGCACCCACGGAAGACAACAGTGGTGGATGATGGCAGAATAATCTCCATGGTGAAGAGAAACCCCTTCACAACAGCCAACCAAGTGACCAACACTCTCCAGGAGGTCGGCGTATCAATATCCAAATCTACCATAAAGGGAAGACTGCATGAAAGTAAATACAGAGGGTTCACTGCACGGTGCAAGCCACTCATAAGCATCAAGAATAAAAAGGCTGAAAACATCTAAAAAAGCCAGCACAGTTCTGGAAGAACATTTTTTGGACAGATGAAACCAAGATCAACCTCTACCAGAATGATGGAAAGAGAAAAGTATGGCGAAGGCGTGGTACAGCTCATGATCCAAAGCATATCACATCATCTGTAAAACACGGCGGAGGCAGTGTGATGGCTTGGGCATGCATGGCTGCCAGTGGCACTGGGTCACAAGTGTTTATTGATGATGTGACACAGGAATGAATTCTGAGGTCTTCAGAGCCGCCATACTGTGTGCTCAGATCCAGCCAAATGCAGCCAAACTGATTGGTCATCGTTTCATACTACAGATGGACAATGACCCAAAACATAAAGCCAAAGCAACCCAGGAGTTTATTAAAGCAAAGAAGTGGAATATTCTTGAATGGCCAAGTCAGTCACCTGATCTCAACCCAATTGAGCATGCATTTCACTTGTTAAAGACTAAACTTCAGACAGAAAGGCCCACAAACAAACAGCAACTGAAAACCACTGCAGTGAAGGCCTGGAGAGCATCAAAAAGGAGGAAACACAGCGTCTGGTGATGTCCATGAGTTCAAGACTTCAGGCAGTCATTGCCAACAAAGGGTTTTCAACCAAGCACTAAAAATAAACATTTTATTTAAAATTATTGAATCCGTCCAATTACTTTTGGTCCCTTTAAAAACAGGGTGGCACATGTTAAGAAGCTGAAACTTCTAAACCCTTCATCCAATTTTAATGTGGATAGCCTTAAATGAAAGCTGAAAGTCTGAACTTCAACTGCATCTGAATTGTTTTGTTTAAAATTCATTGTGGTAATGTCTATAACCAAAATAAGAAAAATGTTGTCTCTGTCCAAATATATATGGACCTAACTGTATATATATATATATATATATATATATATATATATATATATATATATATATATATATTGTGAAATATGTGGTGGTGTAGTGACCCCTGTGGCAGTTAGGGGGCGCTCTGTGTGCTCTGCGGGATATGCATGGAGGCGTATCTGTTGTGGTGATATTCGTGGTGAACCTGTAATCGGCAGTGTTGTGAATGGCCGATATGTGTCGCAGAGGGAGTCTGCGTAGTAAGTCTGATGTATTGTGTTTATGCTGGGACCTGTAGTCCCTCAAGAGTTTCGGTAATGTGTATAGTTAAGTTTGGGTGACTTACTAGGCTAGTCATGAGAGACGGGAGGGTCAGACTAGCCACACATCCACACACACATCCAGGGGTGTGGTTTCAGGTATATAATGTGACCAGGATGTGGGTCACATGGGAGGCGTGTCCGGTAGGTCCTGTGTGGTTCCTGTGTGGAACCTGTGTATGGACCTGACCGATGAAGGTGCTGGACTGTCCTAGGAATGACTAGGGTCCTGCAAGCACCTGGGAACGGTGCGGGACTGTCCTAGGAATGACTAGGGTCCCGAATGGTGCTGGATTGGCCTAGGAATGACTAGGGTCCGGAGAGCACCTAAGACCGTGAGACTTGGCTTCGGGTGGCCTGGGTATTGGACGTGCCCGGCTGCGGAAGGACGTCCTGAAGAATACCCGGACTAGGCCACCGGCGTGATCCTGGTAACCTGAGGTAACAGGTGGAGGACGGGGTCCAGGACCTAAGCTGATAGGTGGAGGACGGGGTCCAGGACCTAAGCTGAAAGGTGGAGGACGGGGTCCAGGACCTAAGCTGACAGGTGGAGGACGGGGTCCAGGACCTGTTGTGACAGGTGGAGGACGGGGTCCAGGACCTAAGCTGAAAGGTGGAGGACGGGGTCCAGGACCTAAGCTGACAGGTGGAGGACGGGGTCCAGGACCTGTGGTAACGAGATGAGGACCAGGATCTGCGGAGCCAGAGACTGTTCCTGTGTGGGGAAGCTGCAGTCCTTCGGTGAGGTCCGGACTGACTACTGTGTGCCGGACAGGCAGGTTGGGGATCCCCGTTAGGCAGCTTAACCAGAAGCATGTTAACAGAGTGTGGGGAAGCTGGAGTCCTTCAGTGAGATCGGGACTGACTACTGTGTATTGACCAGGCGAGTTGGTGATCCCTGTTAGGCAGCTTACCCAAAGGCTGTTGGAAGAGTCGGCAAGGTGGAGCAGGAGCTCCCGTCAGGTACCAAAGAGACTGTTGGTGCCTGTTGTATTCTATGTAATGAACTGTGCTTAACCCGGTTTATGTGGCTTAATAAACCGTATGGACTGCTTTCTTTTATAAACCCGTGCTGTGTGCTTAAATATCGCGGTCAAGCGAGTGTCCCCCAACACTCTCAGTAAGAGAAACCTTACAATATATATATATATATATATAAATATATATATATATATATATATATATATATATATATATATATATATATATAATATCTGCCAGCCACTTTCTGCCACTTATACTGTGTAGTGTAATACAGTGGGCCTAATTTTTTCTGCATTCTCCCACACATAAAAAGGGAGATTTATATTGCCACTAAGTGCATCTGCATCAGTCCTGTTAGTGGCATATCTGCCAGCCACTTTCTGCCACTTATACTGTGTAGTGTAATACAGTGGGCCTGAATTTTGCAGCAGTCCCACACACATATAGAAAGGGAGATTTAAATTCACAACAAGTTTACATACACCTTCTACCTTGTTTTACAGTACCATATAATGGTTGTTAGTTTGGTTACATTTTCCCAAGAATGAGGAAGTCTGGTGGAAGAGGTCGTGGCCGTGGGCGGTCATTGCCAGCTGGTAATGATGGTGGTGGTGGTGGAGCATCTGGTGGTAGTGGGAAAAGCAAAATAGCACCTAAGGCTCAAGTTGTTGAGCCAGCGTCGTCTGGCTACACAAGGCCTCAAAGGTTCCCTTTTCTGGGAGTAGGAAAACCGCTTTTAAAGCCGGATCAGCAGGAAAAGTTTTGGCTTTCCTTGCTGACTCAGCCTCTAGCTCTTTTGCCTCCTCTTCCGAAAGTTCCAAATTTAAAAGCAGCAAGTCGTCAGTGGATGCTCACGGTAAGGAACAAGTCGATTCCTTGTGTCCTTCACCCAAAGCAAAAGTAAAGGATGCGACAGGCGACACTACAGTTTACTCCATGGAGCTCTTTACACATACCGTGCCAGGGTTAGAAAGGGAAATAGTTCACAGCCCATTACAAGATGAATCGGACATGGAATGCACAGATGCACAGCCACAGCCAGATTATTATGCTGTTCCATTGACTCAGATCACAACATTGCCCTCGCAGTGTACTGAGCCAGAATCTGACCCTGATGAGACTATGGTGCCCTGTCCCGAACGCTATAGCACCTTACACGGTGTCACAGAGGACGGTGCACAGGGCATTGAAGAGGAGGTGATAGATGACCCAGTTGTTGACCCCGATTGGCAGCCATTGGGGGAACAGGGTGCCACTGGCAGTAGCTCTGAAGCGGAGGAGGGTGAGCCGCAGCAGGCATCAACATCGCAACAGCTTTCATCTGGCAGGCCCGCATCAGGCCCAAAACTTGTGTCAATAACCACAACAGGTGTAGGACAGCATTGCAATCTGGTGACAGTAGCACGGCGTGCAAAGCCTAAAAAGGTATTCCATAGTAGGATGAGTGCAGTGTGGCAATTTTTTAACTATGATCCGAATGATCAGTCCAAAATTATATGTAAGAAATGCTCCAAGACCTTTAGCAGAGGGAAGAGTCTACAAAGTTTAAATACAACGTGCATGCATAAACATCTAACCAGCAGGCACTTGGTAGCATGGACTAACTACCAAACTTCCCGTACCGTTGATGCACCTGCTCATATTGAAGTTAGTCAGCAACACAACATTGCTTCCCTCATTGGAAGCCCACCGGTTATGACACCACCAGTAACAAATGTGGAGGTATCGTCGCAAGGCCAAAGCAGTCAGGGAATCACAAGGTTCTTGGTTGGAAACACTGTAGGTAGGCCCACATCAAGAATACCATCACCAAGCCTCTCTCAATCTGCCATGTCCACCACCACCCCCGCTAGTTCCACCATATGCAGCTCTCCAGTCCAGCTCAGCCTACAAGAGACTCTTGATAGGAAAAGAAAGTACTCTTCCTCTCATCCGCGCACACAGGGTTTGAACGGCTACATTGCTCGACTAATCTCGTTAGAGATGATGCCCTACCGGTTGGTTGAAAGCAAAGCTTTCAAAGCCCTGATGGCCTACGCAGTACCACACGATGACCTACCCAGTCGACACTTCTTTGCAAGAAAAGCCATCCCAGCACTCCACCAACATGTCAAAGAACGCATTGTCCTTGCACTGAGGCAATCGGTCAGTAGAAAGGCGCACCTCACAACTGATGCATGGACCAGTAGGCATGGCCAGGGACATTACGTGTCCATCACGGCACACTGGGTTAATGTGGTGGATGCAGGGTCCACAGGGGACAGCCATAGTGGCACAGTTCTGCCTAGCCCACATTCTAGGAAACAGTTGGCTGTAGGCGTTTGCACCTCCTCCTCCTCCAGAAGCGAAAGCATCTAAACTAGACACCTGGCCCAAATTGGCAGAATATGCATTACAGGAGCTCACTTGCCCAGCTGCTAGTGTGCTCTCAGAAAGAGTCTTCAGTGCTGCTGGTTCAATACTGACCGAAAAAAGGACACATCTGGCTCCCCGAAATGTTGATGATCTAACCTTCATTAAAATGAACCAATCATGGATTTCAAATTATTTTGCTCCACCTTCCCCTGCTGACACGTAGCTTGCCAGAAAAATTTCTTGTTTTTGGCCTTCCCTTACTGACTGCTACAATTCCACCATTTGCAGGTGCCGAATGTCCACTATAGGCCATTTGTATTCCTCCCTAAATGGGCTGACTCCCCCCACAGGGCCGTGGTCACAATGTGGCGCAAGCACCCGTGCGATTGCCGTTTGCCTGGACAGGTTGGTGTGCCCACTCTTGGGCCACGACACTGGCACGGGGTCCCTCATAGTACAATGAAGTGTCTCTGACGGTGGTGGTGCACAAACAACGTCAGACACACCGTCGTAATATGAGGGGCCCTGGGCTTGTACCGCCTCCCACGAGAGAGTGATCCACCCATCTTGAACTGTGCTCTACAACTTGCAAAACTTAACTCTCCCTGCCCCAACACTGTGTAGTCTGTGCTGTTAAATCCTTAAATGGCACTGCCATAACAAATTTGTTGCAATGATAGATGATAGTAAAAATATACAGGGGCCCTGGCCTCCATTTAGACCCCTTAATACTTTGCGCCAACTACCCCTGTCTGCAACTCTGCAGAGGAGCCCACCCCTGTACCTCGCTATGCCACCAGTTTATTTATGCCCAATTCTTTGGCTGACATTTAGCCCACTTTAGTATTTTGGCCTACTAACTGTGTCAGCCACTTCTAACAGTTGACCTCCGCTGAACAAAGCTATGCAACCTCTGTACTCCTGTTACCAATTGTGAACTGCATGTAGCCTACTTACTTATTTGTGCCCAGTAACTGTGTCAGCCTCTCATAACAGTTGTCCTCCCACGCTGAAACAAGCTAGGCCGCCAGGTTAGTCCTGCTAGCAGTTTAGAACTACATTTAGACACCTTTTTTTAGGTTAGCCCTCTGTCTGTCTGTCTGTCGGCGCCACACATTACAACTGTCCCCCCTGAAAAAAGCTATGCCGCCTGGTTAGTCCTGCTAACAGTTTTGAACTGCATTTAGACACCTTTTTTATGTTAGGCCTCTGTCTGTCTGTCTGAGCCACTTATTACAGTAGTCCTCCGCTGAACCCAGCTATGCCGCCTGTGTTCTCCTGTTACCAATTTGGAACTGCATTCAGCCAACTGTTTTATTTTAGGACTTCTCAGTCTGTCTGAGCCACTTATTACAGTTGTCCTCCTCCTTCCCTGAACCAAGCTATGCCGCCTGTGTACTCCTCTTACCAATCTAGAACAGCATTTAGCCAACTTATTTATTTTGTCCTAGTAACTGTGTCAGACTCTCACAACAGTTGTCCTCCACCGCTGAACCCAACAAGGCCGCCTGTGTACTCCTCTTACCAATTGTGAACTGCATTTTGCCTACTTTCTTAGTTATGCCTACTAACTGTGTCTGCCTCCCATTACAGTTGTCCTCCACTCAACAAAGCAGAGCCTCAGTTTTCATCCGATATCAGATATTAAACTGCATTTGGCCTACTAGTTTGGTTGGGCCCTAGTAACGGTGTCTGCCGCTCCTTGCTTTTCTCCTCCACTGAACAAAGCTGAGCTTCAATTTTATGACATCACCACAGGTCCTGCAACACGTATAGATAGCTATGTTTACATCACAGCGGCAAGCCATGTATGTGACACATATCTCCCATCGATTAGACACCCTTTCGCCACGCTACAATATATATATACACTCACTGGCCACTTTATTAGGTACACCTGTCCAACTTCTTGTTAACACTTAATTTCTAATCAGCCAATCACATGGCGGCAACTCAGTGCATTTAGGCATGTAGACATGGTCAAGACAATCTCCTGCAGTTCAAACCGAGCATCAGTATGGGGAAGAAAGGTGATTTGAGTGCCTTTGAACGTGGCATGGTTGTTGGTGCCAGAAGGGCTGGTCTGAGTATTTCAGAAACTGCTGATCTACTGGAATTTTCACACACAACCATCTCTAGGGTTTACTGAGAATGGTCCGAAAAAGAAAAAAAATCCAGTGAGCGGCAGTTCTGTGGGCGGAAATGCCTTGTTGATGCCAGAGGTCAGAGGAGAATGGGCAGACTGGTTCGAGCTGATAGAAAGGCAACAGTGACTCAAATCGCCACCCGTTACAACCAAGGTAGGCCTAAGAGCATCTCTGAACGCACAGTGCGTCGAACTTTGAGGCAGATGGGCTACAGCAGCAGAAGACCACACCGGGTACCACTCCTTTCAGCTAAGAACAGGAAACTGAGGCTACAATTTGTACAAGCTCATCGAAATTGGACAGTAGAAGATTGGAAAAACGTTGCTTGGTCTGATGAGTCTCGATTTCTGCTGCGACATTCGGATGGTAGGGTCAGAATTTGGCGTAAACAACATGAAAGCATGGATCCATCCTGCCTTGTATGGAGCATCTTTGGGATGTGCAGCCGACAAATCTGCGGCAACTGTGTGATGCCATCATGTCAATATGGACCAAAATCTCTGAGGAATGCTTCCAGCACCTTGTTGAATCTATGCCACGAAGAATTGAGGCAGTTCTGAAGGCAAAAGGGGGTCCAACCCGTTACTAGCATGGTGTACCTAATAAAGTGGCCGGTGAGTGTATATGTGTCTCACTGATATATACCTATTCTATGTGTAAACATTTATTCTACCTGTTCTATTCTATTCTGTCAGTGTGATTTTACTGTACACCACACTGAATTGCCGGCTTTTCTATAGAACACCGCTGCATATTTCTCGCAAATCACACGCATGGTCCGTGTGTAATCCGTAATTTTCTCGCCCCCATAGACTTTCATTGGCAGATTTTTTTGCGTAATATGCTGACAAATGCAGCATGATGTGATTTTCTATGGACGTACAAGACCGTATAATACGTATCAGTAAAATACGGCAGATAGAAGTAGGGCCATAGAGAATCATGGTACCGTATGCAATCCGTATTTTCTGCGCTTCTCATACGTCCGTAAAACACGCCAGTGTGATGCCGGCCTTAGAGGCTATGTTTCGCTGTTTTCACTTGGTGATGTACAGAAGTCTTGCCCAATCCAGCCCTTGTTCATTCTTATAAGAGTCAGCCTGTCAGCATTATCTGTTGACAGGTGGATGCGTTTATCTGTTATAATTCTACCAGCAGCACTAAATACTCGCTCAGGCTAGTTTCACATTTGCATTAGAATTCGAAGCGTTTAATCCGCATCTGCAAGTGCAGGAAAAAACGCATTGAAACACGTCCAAACGAGGCGTTTTTTAGACGCATGTGGGAACGCATGCGGTTAAAAAAACTCTGCGTTTGCACGCTTCTCAATGCGTTTTTTCCTGTGTTTGCGTTTTTGGTGCGCATGGTGAAAAAATTTCCAGGAGAAAAATATAGATAACCAGACACTGCCAATGGGACTACAGAGGGCGTGTATTATGGGATATCTTTATATAGAGCCTTGAACAGCTGAAATCTTCAGATTTTTCTCCTGTATCCTGTGTCATGATGGATCTTCGCATGGAGAGCTTTTATTTCAACCTGGATTTAAGCATCAAGCTGTTTCTTGCCTGTGCATTTGCTTGGTAACAAGACAGAAATCGCGAAAGATTGAGAAGGAGACAGCATAGGCGTTTTTGGAGAACCCCATTATTGAACTACTTGAGAGCCGTGGAGCCTATCACACGCTGTATGGTGAGCTTAATGCAAACCCTGACAAATTCCCAGAATATACAAGGATGTTGCAAAACTTGTTCCGGGATTTGCTTGCTCGTGTCCAAGGAGCCATACGGAGACAGGACACTCACCTCCATAGAGCGATTCCACCAGAGGAACGTGTGCTGGTTACATTAAGGTACGTAACAAATCTAAACCAATGGCAGTGCAAATTTTGGGTGTTCTGACATGTATTTTTTTGGTATTTTTCTTTCTGTCTTTAGCATAACAACACCATAAATAGAATAGATTGTAAGATTTTTTTTTTTCTTCCACATTTCTGGCAACCGGAGAGAGATTATCATCCCTCCACTTCCAATACCAGCTTGGAATATCCACCCTGTCCGGAATAGTTGCGGACACCTGCCGGGCTTTGTGGAATGTAATCTGGGATGAGTTTATACCCCTACCCACCTTGGACATGTGGATTGAAATTGCGGAAAAATTCTGGAGTGTGTGTGATTTCCCTAACTGTTTGGGAGTGGTGGATGGAAAGCACATCCGCATTATCAAACTAGCTAGAACAGGATCCGAGTACTTCAATTATAAAAAATATTTTTCTGTTGTGCTCATGGCAATAGCTGATGCGGATTGTCGCTTCATCGCCGTGGACATTGGAGCTTTTAGCCGTGGCAATGATTCCCAGACTTTTATGAACTCTGATATGGGCCACCATGTGTATGGCAAAAATTTTAACTTTCCACATCCACGACTGCTCCCCAACACTCAAGGTCCACCAATGCCATTTGATATGGTTGGTGATGAGGCCTTTCAGATGTGTGAAAACCTACTGAAGCCATATTGCAGTCGGGACTTGAACCACACTAAAAGGATTTTTAACTACAGACTGTCCAGGGCACGAAGAACAGTAGAGTGTACCTTTGGGATTCTAGTCTCAAAATGGCACATTCTTGCATCAGCCATTAATCTAAAAATGGAGACAGTCGACGAGGTGGTCAAAGCCTGTGTGGTTCTGCACAATTACATAATGGCTAAGGAGTGGCCCAACATTGAACTGGATGAACCAGTTGCACACACACTGCCTGATTACCAACATCACCCACTGCGGTCAACAGCTGAAGTTGGCCACATGCGGGACCAATTTTCTGCCTTTTTTGATTTGGATATTGGGCGTGTGTCATGGCAGGACAATGTTGTGTAAATGTCCTGTTGGGATTTTATCTGTACCAGTTATTTTCTAAAATGTTACTAATATTTCTCATTAATAAACTTTATTTTTTGGTGTCTTGACCGTGTCTCCTATGTCCTCTACAAACCAAGGCTGTCCTAAAACTAGCAGAATTTGGTCTGTATTTCATATCGGTATTTGTAATCTAAAACCAGGAGTGGGTGATAATAGCTGAGTTGCTAGATATGTGATTATTATAATTTCCCTCTAATTGTTCCAATCCTTGTTTTGACTTACACATACTGATATAAAATACTGACCACATAATGTTAATGTGAGGGCAGCCATGTTGTTTTAAAGGTTCATCATTGCGTCCGGATTCTGTTCTGCAGTATCCATTGGACACAGACTGAAGAGACTATGACTGTCATACAAAACAGATCTATACTCATCAAGTCAGGTGTCAGAAATAATGAATTCATGATGCACGTATAACAGCCTCATGAATTCACTATTTCTGATACATGTACAGGTGAGCATAGATATGCCGTGTATGACCGCCATCATCCCTTCACTTTGTGTGGAATAGATTACGTACACAGAAGATAAAATGGAGGTTATACAAAGAGTTTGTGGACGCCTGACCTGTTGAGTATAGTTCTGCATTTTATTTTCGCCATTTTCTCTTCACTCTGCAACACTAGTCACAGACTAAGCAGAAGGAACAGATTATGGAGATAATACAAGTATTAATTTTGTGGCCCACCTCATAATTCTATACTAAAGACACACCCAGTTACAGTCTTTTATTTGCTAACTACTGTAGCTATGATGTGGCCAAAAAATTAAGTGTTCGGCGCACGGTGTGTGTTGACAGTGGCGAAATACACAAGTAAACCACACATAATTGGGGGCAAAACACAATATTATTTATTTTGTAATAAACAAAATTTGTATTTACTGCGCCTGCTTGGGGTAGATGTAAACAGATGGTGTGAAGCTGTGAGGTCTGGCTAACTGTGGACGACGCAGAGGTGGCAGGAGAAGGGGCAATGAAACTTGTGGGAGGAATACTAAGAGTCTGCTTTTTTTTTTCCTTTCTGGGATTGCCGGGTTCTGGGAAGTCTCGGTGGGCTCATATGTCGTGGCATGGTCATGTTGGGTGACCTGTCACATTCTCATGCATGCAGAAAGAAAGAAATGGCAGAAATTAGGACATGTAGAGACAGAAAATAGAAAATAAAGGCATTGTCTAGTATATACTCATACTGTTCAGAGGCTTGTTTGCTCTAAGGTGCTGTGGTCTGTCTGCTCTGCGTGGCTGTCTGCTGAGTAGTGACCTGCAAATGTCCACTCCCTCCCTTTATCACCTTGTATGTGGGGGGTGGCTTATCAGTGTCTAGAAATGCTTTTCTCTGGTGCAACGCATGCATTCACGAACACAAGCAAATTCATGTGCTTGTGAACGCATGTGTTCACATAGACAGCAATGTGTTTTTTTGTCGCATTCCTTACGCACTCGACCTTATATATTTGTAGGCGGCAAATTGAAGCCTATAAAAATTACTACATAGCTACTACGTAGCATTTCCGCCCCAAACAGCAGACGACGAAACGACGCATGCGTCATCAAACGCGGCAAAAAGAAACCGATCACAGACGCATGCGTCCCTAATGTTAAATATAGGAATACACAATGCATGCGGATATTTGGGGAAGAAACACTGAGGACACAAGCACAAATGTGAAACCGGCCTCAGACAGAACGCTAGCAGCAGGGCAGGCCAAGACCTCCAAGGCGTTGAGAGCCAGTTCATGCCATGTGTCCAGCTTGGATACCCGATAATTAAAAGGCACAGAGGAATCACGGAGGACATTTGTATGATCTGCAAGGTACTCCCTCAGCATCTTCCCAAACATTGCACTTCTTGTGACAGCACCCTTGCCTCTGTGCTGCACCATGGGAGGGTCTGATAAAACTGTCCCAGAACTTTGCCATTGTACCCCTGCCTGAGCTGGATCGTACTTCTGTCTCTCTCGCTTGGACTCCTTATTTGTACAACAAACTCTGACATCTGCTGCCAGCATTCTCACATGGGAATTTTCAAAGTAATTCTGCTAGTACTGCAACATTCTAACACACCTATCTGCCTCTGGCAGAAGAGATTGAAAGTTCTACTTGTCATGTGGGTCTAGAAGTGTCACTAACCAGTAATGGGTGTCACCCAAAATTTTGATAATGCGAGGGTCATGTGAAATGCAGTGCAACATAAAGTCAGCCATGCGTGCCAGACTGCTAACATGCAAGACTTCTGTGTCCTCATCAACAGGATGACTGACCATGCTGTCCTCCTCATCCTCCTCCTCCTCCCTTTCCTCAGGCTATCCCCACTTAACAGATGGTATGACAGCCATGCTTGTAGTACAGTCTATAGTGCATGAAAGCAGCTCCTGTTCTTCCTCCTCCTACTCCTCATTATCTACCAATCCATGTGGGGAAGACATGAGGCTGGGCTGAGTGTAATCCCCCTTTATGGTCCCTTGATCCATGTCCTCATGCTCTGCCTGCAATGCATCCTCATTAATTGTGAGCAGAGAGGTTTTCAGAATACTGAGAAGTGGGATGGTGACGCTAATTTTGGCGTCATCGCCACTCACCATCTTGGTGCAGTCCTCAAAGTTTTGTAGGATGGTACATATGTCTGACATCCATGTCCACTCCTGAGGTCTTATGTGTGGCGTCTAAACTGAATATTGACGGCCTTGTTGATGTTGGTAGTCAACAACTGCCTTCTTCTGCTCACAAATCCTTTCCAACATATGCAGTGTAGAGTTCCAACACTTGGGGACATCACACACCAGTTGATGAGCCAGAAGCTGCAAACACTGCTGAAACACTGCAAGGGTGGCTGAAGCTGTAGCTTACTTTCTAAAATGGGCAGAAAGATGGTGTACATTCACTAGCAAAACCGGCAGCTCCGGGTAGCTTTTCAGAAAAAGTTGAACCACGACGTTAAGAACATGGGCGTGGCAAGTACATATTTGAGCTCACCTTGCCTCAGAGCCGCCACCAGGTTCCACCAATTGTCAAACACGACCGTGCCTGGCTGTAGGTTCAGCAGTGTCATCCAAATATCTGACTGCTCTTTCAGCGCTGTCCACAACTCTTCTGCATTGTGCTGTTTTTCACCTATGCAGATTAGCTTCAGTACAGCCTGTTGCAGCTTGGCTGAGGCAGTACTGCAGTGCTTCCAGCTTCTGACTGATGTGTTGATTTCAGAGATGGAGGCTGAAGAGGAGGAGGAGGAAAAGCTGCAGGAGCTGTACACTGTGGGGGCAACCCTGATTGACGTAGGGCCTGCAAACCTCGGAATGGGGAGGATGTGTTCCATCCCAAGGTCCGACTGGATCCCAGCTTCCACTATGTTAACCCAGTGTGCCGTCAGTGAGATGTACCATCCCAGGCCACAAGTGTTTGCCCATGTGTCCATGGTGATGTGGACTTTCCTAGTAACAGCATTGCTGAGGGTACTCGTAATGTTGTGGGACACATGCAGGTGTAATGCCGCTATGGCACACCAGGAGAAATAGTGGAAAATGGGGACTGATTACCTTGGTATAGCTTCCGCCATCAGGTTGTGGATAGCTTCTATCTTAATGAGCCAAACACAACATTTCTAGCAGAAGAGAAATGTTATAATTTAGTACTGTGGCCTGTGGGGTGCTGGCTGGGTATTTCCGCTTGCTTTCCAATGACTGGGGTATAGACAACTGAAGGCTGGGCTGGGACAAGGACATGGACGGGCTTTATGATGGTGCTTCTTGACTGTTGGCAGGAACAGGTGCAGACCTAGAGGCATCTTCACATGCACGGTGGACTGGGATTGGCTTCTACGCAAAACAGTGGAAGAAGCAATGGTGTCACCTGCAGATAGTATTCCTAGAGCCTGGGGTTCGGCCCACAAAGTTGGGTGCTTTGCTGCCATGTGCCTGATCATGCTGGTGGTGGACAGGCTGGTAGTTTTGCTACCCCTGCTGATGCGGGCATGGCAGATGCTGCAAATGGCCTATTTGGGGATATTGGAACAGTCTTTACAAAATAGCCAGACTAGGTTAGATTGGAATGGCAACTTCCCTCATGTTGGTGTTACGGGGAATGGATGCACGCCTTCTGTCTGTGGCCACTACACTTCTTCTTCCTGCCTGTTGGGTTGATATGCGTCCTTCACCATGTGTGCTGCTGTCATCGCTCTGCATGTCCTCCTGTAAGGTTGGGTCAGTCACTAAGTCATCCACCACCTCGTCTTCCACATCCGCACACCACTCCTCCTCCTGACTTTCCGGCATTTGTGTCTCATCATCGTCCATCTCTTGTGACACTTTCCCACCATCGCCTTCTTGTGACCGTGACTGTTCAAAGCTTTGGGCATCACTACATGCGATCTCATCTGGCCCCACTTCAAGTTGACCATCGAGAGTCAGAAATCTTGAAAGGGAAAAGTGAACAGCTCTTTGGAGTGTCCAAGTGTGGGATCAGTTTTCTCAGTGCACTCGTCATGGTGGGAGGAATGAGGATCAGGGTGAGGAATATCCGGTTCACACTCACGGCTACTTAGACTTGACCATGTGGAAGACATGGTGGTGGTGGTGGCTACATGACTGGAAGCATTATCCGCTATCCAACCAACAACCATTTCACACTGCTCTAGCTTCAATAGTGGTGTGCTGCGGTCCCCTAGAAACTGGGACAGGAAGGTCAAGCGAGAAGATGTGGGTCTTTGTTGTGGCCCACCTTCAGCTTGGCAACGTCCTTGTCATCTGCATGCACCATCAGCATCACGACCACTTCCCCATCCCTTGCCTTGCCCATTTTAAATGGAATACTGCACTATTTCAAAAGTTCAACACAAAGGTATTTAATTGGAGCTAAATTATATCTGATCAGTACGGCTGCAAAGCTACGATTTTTCATGCATGAGGCCTGACATAACAGACTGTATTACATTTTTTTTTTGCTTTTTGGTGAATTTAAAAAAAAAAGGACAAGGCTAGCACACAGAACTATGATACCTATGCCTGCAGAAATACAATTTTTCAAACACAGACACACCAGGCCTCATCCTGACATAACAGACTGTATTAAATATGTTTTTGGTTTTTGGTGAATTTAAAAAAGTCAAATAAAATAAGAAAGAGTAGAACAATGCTAGCACACAGAAATATGCCATGTGTGTCTGCGAAACTATCATTTTTCCACCATAGATACACCAGGCCTCAGCCTAACATAACAGACTGTATTCAATTTTTTTTTTTTTTTGGTGAATTTAGAAAAAAAAACAAAAAAGAGTAGAACAAGGCTAGCACACAGAACTATGCTATGTATGCCTGTGAAAATACAATTTTTCAAATACAGATACACCAGGCCTCAGCCTGACATAACAGACTATACAAAATAGCTTTTTTTTGCGTGAACTTTTGAATAAAAAGAAAAAAAAGGCTAGCACGCAGAACTATGATACGTTTACCTGTGAAACTACTATTTTTCCACCACCGATACACCAGCCGTCTGCCTCAGATAACAGATTGATCTAAATGTGTCCTTGATTTTTGGGGGCACAACTAAATTGTGTCAACAAGTTGGCTTTGACAAACACACAAAAAAAAGTTTTTGGGCACACTCACATCTGGTGTCTGGACAAAAAAATGGTAGATTTGCAAGTTCTTATATTTCAATAACCTGTCTGGAGTAAAATAAAGGGGCTATAGATTGCTTTAGAATAAAAGGAGTAGGTATCAGGTGAAGAAAAAACAAAAAAAGCCACATAAAACTGCAGCTAGATATATATTAAATAAGCAGCAGCAGACAGTAATGGAGCTTTTGGAGGTATGCAGTGAGGTCTATGTACTCACATACAGTGGCTGCAGGCCTGATGTGGATATGTGCACATAGACTCCCCGCCTACCTAGCGCTGCAATCTCAGGACCCCCGAATTAGCCCTAAAAAAAACTGTTGGTTTCTCAGGAGTTGTGGACTGAACAGTTTCAGACCTACACTAACTATTAAAAGCACAATTCTGACCCTATCTCAGCACCAGCTCTCCCTACATTCGCTAAGTCCAGAGCAGAATGCGGTGAGCAGAGTAGCGCCAGGTGTCTTATAGATCTGATGACACTGTATGGCCCAGCCAATCACTGTAATACCACAACAAAGATGGCTTCGGCATTACAGTGCATGGCTGATAATTAGTGTTGAGCGATACCGTCCGATACTTGAAAGTATCGGTATCGGAAAGTATCGGCCGATTCCGGCAAAGTATCGGATCCAATCCGATACCGATACCCGATACCAATACAAGTCAATGGGACTCAAGTATCGGACGGTATTCCTGATGGTTCCCAGGGTCTGAAGGAGAGGAAACTCTCCTTCAGGCCCTGGGAACCATATTAATGTGTAAAATAAAGAATTAAAATAAAAAATATCGCTATACTCACCTGTCCGACGCAGCCGGGACCTCAGCGAGGGAACCGGCAACGTTGTTTGTTTAAAATTCGCGCTTTTACTTGGTTACGTGAAGTCCCGGCTTGTGATTGGTCAGGGCGGCCATGTTGCCGGGACGCGGACCAATCACAGCAAGCCGTGACGAAATTACGTCACGGCTTGCTGTGATTGGTCCGCGTCCCGGCAACATGGCCGCCATTAACCAATCACAAGCCGTGACGTCACGGGAGGCTGGACATGCGCGTATTTTGAAAAGCGCGCGTGTCCAGCCTCCAGTGACGTCCCGGCTTGTGATTGGTTAATGGCGGCCATGTTGCCGGGACGTCACTGGAGGCTGGACACGCGCGCTTTTCAAAATACGCGCATGTCCAGCCTCCCGTGACGTCCCGGCTTGTGATTGGTTAATGGCGGCCATGTTGCCGGGACGTCACTGGAGGCTGGACACGCGCGCTTTTCAAAATACGCGCATGTCCAGCCTCCCGTGACGTCCCGGCTTGTGATTGGTTAATGGCGGCCATGTTGCCGGGACGTCACTGGAGGCTGGACACGCGCGCTTTTCAAAATACGCGCATGTCCAGCCTCCCGTGACGTCCCGGCTTGTGATTGGTTAATGGCGGCCATGTTGCCGGGACGTCACTGGAGGCTGGACACGCGCGCTTTTCAAAATACGCGCATGTCCAGCCTCCCGTGACGTCACGGCTTGTGATTGGTTAATGGCGGCCATGTTGCCGGGACGCGGACCAATCACAGCAAGCCGTGACGTAATTTCGTCACGGCTTGCTGTGATTGGTCCACGTCCCGGCAACATGGCCGCCCTGACCAATCACAAGCCGGGACTTCACGTAACCAAGTAAAAGCGCGAAATTTAAACAAACAACGCTGCCGGTTCCCTCGCTGAGGTCCCGGCTGCGTCGGACAGGTGAGTATAGCGATATTTTTTATTTTAATTCTCTTTTTTACACATTATTACATTAATGTTGTTGCGATACCCGATACCCGATACCACAAAAGTATCGGATCTCGGTATCGGAAATTCCGATACAGCAAGTATCGGCCGATACCCGATACTTGCAGTATCGGAATGCTCAACACTACTGATAATCCCTGCACTGTCATTGGCGCTCTAAAGAGCATCAGAAATGCAGGGTGGAGACCCAAGCTCCCGCCAAATAATGCCGGAAATACTAGGTGCTCGCCGAGTACATCGAGCATAGTGATACTCGGGTGAGTACCAAGTAGTGGCGGGCACGTTTGCTCATCACTACTCTTAACCACTAAGTTGAGCACTTGGGCCAGGCATGGTACATGTGCGAGGTTGCCAAACTTCAGAGCTGCCACCACATTACAGCCATTGTCACACATGATCATGTCTGGTTGCAGGTTTAGGGACAAGCTCCACAAATCAGTATTTTCTATTAAACCTTTCCATAACTCTGCGGCAGTGTGTGGTTTGTAAACTAAGCAGATTAGCATTTTGCAGAGCTTGTTGCCGCTTGGCCGATGCATTGCTGCAATGCTTCTAGCTTGTGACTGATGTTGACATTTCTGAGATGAAGGGTTGAGGAGGAGCAGGTGCAGGAACTGCTGTAGAAGGTGGGGGAAACCCTGATTGAACCTGGTTCCGCAATCCTTGGTGTCGGTAGTACGTGTTTCATCCCAGGCTTCGACTGGGTCCTGGCTTCCACAATGTTCACCCAGTGTGCATTCATGGAAATATAGCATCCTAAGCCACAATCACTTGTCCATGTGTCCATGGTTAAGTCGTTCCTAGTAACAGTGTTGTTCAGGGCACGGCTGATGTTATCGGACACGTGATTGTGTAAGGCAGGGACAGCACACTGGGAGAAATAATGGCGGCCGGGTACTGAATACTAAGGAATGGCCACCGCCATGGGGTTTTGGAAAGCTTCCATCTCCACAAGCCTAATTGGCAACATTTTCAGGGCATGAAGTCTGGAAATGTGTCCGTTTAGTATTGAGGCCTGTGGGTGGGTGGCTGCATATTTATGCTTGCGTTCCAAGAGCTTGAGTAGGGAAAACTAAATGCTCTACTAGGGCAAGGACGTGGACGTGATTGTTGATGGTGGTTGAAAGTATGCAACAGGTGCAGAGTGGGAGGCATCTTCGTCTACATTGGGGTACACATAGAACAGTGGAAGTGGCAGAGATATCACGTGATGTCATAGATCTAATGAAAAAAATAGTTAACTAGAGAGAAAGGCAAATATTAATAATTTTTTAACATATTAAATACTGTATGCACATGACACTGCATTAACCTGTGACCAGCCAGTATGTGTATGGCACAGACACAGAGGGCTATTAAGTTCATAGAGGGTGTGTGAACAGATGCTGTGAGGATCATGATTTTGAGGATATTTTTTTGTATGGGCCAAACGGGAATAGTTACATAAGTAATAATAATATGAGCAATTGTAAAATAAAATGAGCAATTTTAAGTACACAGTGCTATATAATATGGTGACTGCAATATATTGAGAGGATAAAAACCTTTATGGGAGTGCTTGTATAACCTCAAATGCAAGGCAGGGTTCACATGATGGCCACATATGTGAATGCAACACCAGCGTGCTCATAATAATATTGTGCTTCTTGTGCCCATCTTTTATATTGGCTGTGATAGTCCCTCCATATCACCAGTCAGGTTACGCTAGGCCATATGAGGTGTTATGGGTCATTAAACATGGTGTCCATGAGTGATGTAATTAGCTAGCTCTGTGACTCTGCAGCAGTCATTACATTTTTTGGGCCAATGCTCAATTTGTGAAGTGTTCGAATTTGCAGGGGCCTGCAAATTTGAGGAAATTCAACTTGAAATGAATCCTCTGTGGATTGAACCACTCCACTCCTTTATTTGACTAAAATAAATTAAAGCATCAAATGTGTGTAAAAGAGGGTCTAGACTTACCAATGAATAGTACTGAGTGATCTACAGTTGACCCCGACCAGTCCAACTTTTCCAAGTCTTGGATAATTTCTTCATTGTATTTTTTTAAAACAATATAAGCCAAAAACTTTCCAGTATCCTCCCAGTGACTGATGATATCACACAGTTGTCGCATCTTCTCCCTGGGTGTTGTCTTTTCCTTCACATCATTGTACTGTTCTTGAGTCAGAAGTTCTTGGTTCCGAAAATTACATAGAATTGGATTTATATCTGTGATCCTCTGAATAAGAACTGATCTGTGATGGTCTATAAAGTTTGCCTTGTCTGTAGTGTAAGGAAGAATTAGAAGAATGATACACATCATTACATAACTGTGGATGTTTCTATATTTTTTCATAAAGCACTTGTCATTCAGATTTGTGCCAAACAACTTAACAAGGATCTGTCATTTTAATTTTGATTTCATAAATCAATAGACACATGAAAATAAGCAACTTTTTAATATAGATTATAAGAGAAATATTCTTTCTCTTCTTGGAATAATATTTTACCCTCAATTCCCCAAATTTAGCTATTTTTTTATCATCTGCCAAAAGTTCACAAAAATAGAAAAAAACAGGAGGTCCCATTATATCAGATCGATTGGTTCACTGTCACACTATGTTGATCTCTTTTACAAGATTTTGTTTTAAATCTTCCATCCCATCTTAGAGATTCTACCCAATTAATGGATTAGACTATAAATATTATATGGGAGGACAGCTTTTTCTTTATTACAATAGATGTTGCTGCTCTATACCCAAATATACTGTAGACCATGAATTGGATTTCAGAGCTGTGGAGTATTATTAATCAACAGGACCAAACATTATAAGCCAGAACAGAGATCCTTTCTTCTCCCTGTCGCTGATTAAGTCTGGCATCTATCGCACGTATTTCAGATATCACCGGCGTTGTATCGATGACTTGTTCTTCATATGGTGCAGCACTGAATCTGAAGCCTTTGCATTTGTTAATTAACTGAATGGTAATGATTGGGGAATAACTTTTACTGCGGACATTGCTAAAGATAAAATTATTCTTTAGATTTGGAGTTATTCCATGTAAAGGAATTGATGAGGAAAACCAATTACAAGCCTTTAGATGGCAACTGTTATTTAGATTTTTACAGCTCATATTTTTCAAAATAGAGAGAAAATATAGCTTGGAGTCAATTCCGCCTCATTAGGAGGAATTGTACATTAATTAAGGATCATGTGACTTTATCCAAATGATTAAAGACAAGGTTTATAGAAAAAAGGTACCCCGAAGAAATTATAAAAACATCTTTTGAGAAGGATCTAGAATTAACGCAAACTGAATGCCTTGGTGGTGGCAAAAAAATCGGTGGGGATGCTGGTCGTCAACTATAGGTCTTTTTTTTAAATTATCATCATTTTTATGGTGTAAGCATCAAATCTCTGGAACATCGTTGTGACTCTCAATTCATGGGTAAAATCTATATTCAGTGAAGACAGATATTCACTAGTGTTGAGCGATACCGTCCGATACTTGAAAGTATCGGTATCGGATAGTATCGGCCGATACCCGAAAAGAATCGGATATCGCCGATACTGATACCCGATACCAATACAAGTCAATGAGACACCAAGTATCGGAAGGTATCCTGATGGTTCCCAGGGTCTGAAGTAGAGGAAACTCCCCTTCAGGCCCTGGGATCCATATTAATGTGTAAAATAAAGAATAAAAATAAAAAATATTGATATACTCACCCTCTGACGCGCCCTGGTTGTAACCGCCAGCCTCCGTTCATAAGAATGAGCGCTTGAAAGTCCTTAGATGACGTCGCGGCCTGTGATTGGTCACAGAGCGGTCACGTGACCGCAACGCGACCAATCACAAGCCGTGACGTAATCTAAGGTCTTTCAAGCGCTTGAAAGTCCTTAGATGACGTCGGGTCCTGTGATTGGTCGCGGAGCGGTCACATGACCGCTCACACGACCAATCACAGGCCGCGACGTCATCTAAGGACTTTCAAGCGCTCATTCTTAGGAACGGAAGCTGGCGGTTACAACCAGGGCGCGTCAGAGGGTGAGTATATCAATATTTTTTATTTTTATTCTTTATTTTACACATTAATATGGATCCCGATACTGATTCCCAATATCACAAAAGTATCGGATCTCGGTATCGGAATTCCGATACAGCAAATATCAGCCGATACCCGATACTTGCGGTATCGGAATGCTCAACACTAATATTCACATTACTGAGATAAGAGATGAAAGTTGGTGTTCATATTCCTCTGTGGAGAGGAGAGAGGGAGGAACAAGCGGCAGACGCAGAAAATTCTGATGCAAGTTCTCCTGTTATGACAGGTATCGTTCTCCATAGCAATTTATGAACACCAAGTATCATCTCCTATCTCAGTAATGGGAAGATCTGTGTTCACTGAATGCAAATTTCACACATGATTTGAGAAATTTGAGAAATAATGGTCAGCTCAGGAGGAGAAAAAAGCAGATTCTTCTGATAAGATCTTTTACAAAGTTTCTTATTTTAACGTGTAATATTGAATTATGCAATAAAAATATAAACAATGGTTACACTTTGACACTTTAACGACCGCCAATATGTTTTTTAATGATGGGAGTTAGGGGTACTAATGCCTCAGCGCCTCTTTTTACTGGCACTGAGAAATAATTGTATAGCGTTCCCCAGAGACTTTCTTTTGGGGTATCGGCTACTGAAGGTAGCGGAGACTCCAGATAACATGATTTGGGTCGGGTTTTACCTGCCCCAGTGTTACAATAGCAGTTATTAACAGAATAATGGTGACCTAAAAAAAAAGTCCGATTTCCCATTTAATTTTTCTCTCCTCTGATGTGATTGCACTTCACAGGAAAGAGAAATGGAGTCCTCCGATTCTGCCTGGTACCTTCGGTGTCCTTGCAACCCCCCGTGAAGTAACCCCGGCTACTGGTGTCTTCTTCTGGGAACAAAATGGCAGGCGCATGTGCAGTGCCCCCGCCGAGATCTGTCAGCCCGCACCCGGCAAAAATAGGAACTTTTTCCTATTGGTTCATTTTGATCATTCCCTTAGTTAGGTAAAAATAATGAAATAAAAAATATCTTTTTTTTTTTTTCCATTTTCCCATTAGGGTTAGAGTTGGGCTAAAGAGAGCTGGGATCAAGTGATTTGGGCTAAAGTTAGAGTTAGGGTTGGGCTAAAGCTAGAGATAAGGTCAGGATAGGGTTAAGGTTGGGCTAGGGTAAGGTTTGAGGTTAGGGTTAGAGTTGGGGCTAAATTTAGGGTTGGGCTAAAGTTATGGTTGGGCTAGGGTTGTGGTTAAGGTTGAGATAATTGTTAGGGTTGGGATTAGGGTTAGGGGTGTGTTGGGGTTAGGGTTGTGGTTAGGGTTGGAATTAGGGTTAGAGGTGTGTTCGAGTTAGGGTTGGAGATGGAATTTTGGGTTCCACTGTTTAGATGCATCAAGGGGTCTCCAATTGCGACATGGTGCGACTATTGATTCCAGCTAATTTTGAGTTCAAAAGTCAAACGATGCTCCTTCTATTCTGAGCCCTGCCAAGTGCCAAACAGTGGTTTTCCCTCACAAACCAGGTATCGGCGTACTCAGGAGAAGTTGGAAAACAAATTTTGTGGTCGATTTTTTTCCTGATACCCTTGTGAAAATAAAAAAAATTGGTTCCAAAGTAAATTTTTTGTTGAAAAAGTTAAATGTTCATTTTTTTCCTTTCACATTGCTTTAGTTCTTATGAGGCACCTGAAGGGTTAATAAACGTATTGAATGTGGTTTTGCGCACCCCGAGGGGTGCAGTTCTTAGAATGGTGTCACTTTTGGGTATTTTGTGTTATATTAACCCCCTAATCTCACTTCAAATGTGAGGTGGTCCTTAAAAAAATGGTTTTGTAAATTTTGTTGGAAAAATTAGAAATTGCTTGTCAACTTTTAACCCTTATAACGTCCTAACAAAAAAAATATGCTTCAAAAATTGTGCTGACGTAAAGTAGACATATGGGAATTGTTTTTTATTAACTGTTTTGTGTGACACCACTCTCTGATTTAAGGGCACAAAAACTAAAAGTTTGAAAATTGCAAAATTTTCTACATTTTTGCCAAATTTCCTTTTTTTCATAAATAAACCCTAGTTATATCAAAGAAATTTTACCACTATCAAGAAGTACAATATTTCACGAGAAAACTAAGATCTATTATAAAGTTTCTTATTTTAACGTGTAACCTTTTAACTAACACCAATATGGCTTTTAAAGATGGCAGTTAAGGATACTCATGCCTCAGCGTTGCTTAATGGCGCTGAGAAACAAGTGTATAGCATTCCCCAGAGGGTAGCTGAGACCCCAGAGAACATGATTTTAGTCAGTTTTTTGTCTTCTTCTATGAACAAAATAGAGGGCACATGCACAATGCCCCCACCAAGATCTGTCACCCGGCACCCTGCAACAATAGGACATTTTTCCTATTGGTTCATTTAGATCACCCCCTTAGTTAGGTAAAAATAATGACATAAAAAAAAATTATTTCCATTTTCCCATTAGAGTTATAGTTAAGCTAAAGTGACTTCTGCAAAAGTTAGGGTTAGGCAAAAGCAAGAGTTAGGGTCGGGCTAGGGTTAGATTTGAGGCTAGGGTTAGGGTTGGGGCTAAAGTTAGGGTTGGGCTAGGGTTGTGGTTATGGTTGAGATTATGTTTAGGGTTGGGATTAGGGTTAGGGGTATGTTAGGATTAGGTTTGAGATTAGGGTTATGCTTAGGGTTGGGACTAGGGTTAGTTGTGTGTTGAGGTTAGGTGTCATGCCGTTCTGTCTGTATCTTGTTTTCGGCATGACAATGCATATGTTTGCTTTTACACTTTACTCTTTTCCCCCTAATTTGAGCTGGGATATTGTTGGCTGTTACCTGGATGGAGCCTTCTCAATTCCCTGCTCTGCTGCGCAGCCGTACATGGGTGGTTAGTTCTTTTCTATTGCATGACCTTAATCATGTGCGGTCCCTGGTTGCTGCTGTGGATGCTGTCCGCGGGTTGCATGCAGCTGGTGCATGACTTTCCACGTGTGTCAGTGTTTGCAGTCACAGCCTGGTGCCCTGAGCCTCAGTTCCTGCATTGATTGTGCTGTAATGGTTCCTGTGTGTGCTTAGGCAGTGCGCGGCCACACCTCCCCTGCTTTTATCAGGGTTAGGGTGTGTACTTGAAATGCTGTCCCCAGCCAATTGCTGAGAGGCAGCTCCTATATAAAGTTCCCCTGCCCTATGGACGGGGCCTGAGCTACTCACAAAGCTCCTGAACTTTGCTATGTGTGTTTGTGTTCCTGCACCTCTCCTGTCTATGTTTTGGTACCAAAGTCCTTGCCTTGATACCTGTTTTGTCCTTTTCTGGCACCTGTCCTGGAGGCGGTATATCCAGACCCGAATCCTTGATCCTGTACCTGTCCTGTACCTGAACCTGTCTGAACTGTGTCTGCTGTGATTATGTTCCTGGAATCCCTCTGCATTTGGAGCCTCACTCCCAGTGACTTTGAGTCTCTTGAAACCGGTGTTTCTGCTGAGCATCTACTACTCTGTGCTCTGACTACCATGCGGTGTTAACCCCATCTGGCTCACGTCGAGTACGGCGGTGCTTGCACCATCACGCTTGAGTTCCTTCCTTGGTCCGATGCCCGGAGCCTGACGACCACAGTCTGGAACCTGATGACCGCTGCCTCGAGCTTGGAGCCTGATGTCTGGTGGTGCCTGTAGGTCATGTTGGATGTCCGGAACCGAACGACTCCTGTCTGATGTCTGCCCGTGACCCTGGGTCCAGATGTCCTGATGTCCTGTCTGTACCCTGATGTCCTGCCTGTGTCCTGATGACCTCGTGTTCCCTGATGTCCTGATGTCCTTCCTGTGTTCGATGTCATGATGTAACTGATGACCTGGCCTGCCACGCCAGTGTCCCAGCTGATGACCTGGGCTGCCACCCCAGTGTCCCAGATGTCTATCCAGTATTCCTGGGTCCTGATGTCCTCCCTGTGTGTGCCTTGGTGATCCGTTGGTGCCTTGGGGTCCACTGGGTGGTACCCTTCTGGAGGTGTGGAATCGGGAGCCTGAGATCGTAATGTTTTGTTTATGTACTGTGTGACTTTACTTTAGTAAACTTTACTTTCTCTATACCTGAAGTTGTGCAGTGTAATTAAGTCCTACGTGTCTCTTTCCTTGTCCACATGCTGAGCTGCCACAGAACGCCGGGCTCTGCCCTCCCCTAATTGGGGTCGGCCCGGGTCCCCCTCTGCAGTTTAAAGGGTCCGAATTTCATTCACGGGGAACATGCGCCCCACGCCTTCTGAGATTGGTCAGCTTGGGGGTGTCTACGGGCTGGGCCGCATCTGCGGCTGCAGCTGATCATGACATTAGGGCTGTGGTTAGGGTTGGTATTAGGGTTAGGGGTTTGTTGGAGTTAGGGTTGTGTGATATTATTGTTAGGGGTGTGTTGGAGTTAGGGTTGGAGTTAGAATTGTAGTTTCCACTGTTTAAGTACATCAGGGTGTCTCCAATCTCTACATGGTGCCACCATTGATTCCAGCTAATTTTGAGTTCAAAAGTCAAATGCTGCTCCCACCCTTCTGAGCCCTGCCATGCACCCAAACAGTGGCTTTCCCCACACACCAGGTACCATCGTACTCAGGAGAAATTGCACAACAAACTTTGTGGTCCAATTTCTCCTGATACCCTTGTGAAAAATAAAAAAAATTGGTTCCAAAGTAACTTTTTTGCTCACTATTTCCTTCCACATTACTTTAGATCTTGTGAAGCACCTGAAGGGTTAATTAACTTATTGAATGTGGTTTTGCACACTTTGAGGGGTGCAGTTTTTAGAATGGTTCACTTTTGCATTATATTGACCCCCCAAATTCACTTCAAATGGGAGGTGGCCCTATCTTCCTGCTCTGCCTCCAGCTGCTATGGGGCCCCTGAGCAGGAAGGGTGGGCCCGGTTCCAGCAGTGGCCCCCCGCCTGTCATAGCAGGGTCAGCTGTATCGGCTTCTAGCTGATTCAGCTGACCACATTGATGGGAGAAGGAGCACTAGGCTCCTTCTCCCATCATCCCCTGTCAGAGGCTGACGTCACCGACGCAGACACTGACAGGAGGCGCAATAACATCACTTCCCGTCGCCCGTGGTCCAGAGGTCAGCTGGAGCAGGGAGCAGAGCAGGAACAAGGAGGAAGAGAGGTGAGTATTGTTTTGTTTTCTTTATGGGGGTGCTGCGTTATACTACAGAGTGTGCCTGTGGGGAGGGGGGTGCTGCCTTATACTACAGAGTCTGTCTGTGGGTAGGGGGGCTGCCTTATACTACAGAGTCTGCCTGGGGAAGGGGGGTGCCTTATACTGCAGAGTCTGCCTGTGGGGAGGGGGCTGCCTTATACTGCAGAGTTTGTCTGTGGGGAGGGAGGCTGCCTTATACTACAGAGTCTGCCTGTGGAGGGGCTTCCCTATAGTACAGAGTCTCCCAGTGGGGAGGAGGGGGCTGCCTTATACTACAGAATCTGCCTGTGGGGAGGTGGGGTGCTGCCTTACACTACAGAGTCTGCCTGTGGGGAGGGGGGCTGTTTTATACTAGAGTCTGCCTGTGGGGAGGGGGCTGCCTTATTATACAGAGTCTGCCCGTGGGTAGGGGGTGCTGCTTTATATTACAGAGAATGCCTGTGGGGAGGGTGGCTGCCATATACTACAGAGTCTGCTTGTGGGGAGCAGGGACTGCCTTACACTACAGAGTCTGCCTGGGGAAGGGGGGTGCCTTATACTGCAGAGTCTGCCTGTGGGGAGGAGAAGGCTGCCATACACTACAGTGTCTGCCTGTGGGGGGGCTGCCTTATACTACAAAATCTGCCTGTGGGGAGAAGGGGGCGGCCTTATACTATGGAGTCTGCCTGTTGGGATGATGGGTGCTGCCTTATACTACAGAGTCTGCCTGTGGGGAGGAGGGGGTTGCCTAATAATACAGAGTCTGCCTGCGGGGATGGGGGCTGCCTTATACTAGAGTCTGCCTGTGGGGTGGGGGGCTGCCTTATTCTACAGAGTCTGCCTGTGGGTAGGGAGGGTGCTGCCTTATACTACAGAGTATGTCTGTGGGGAGGGGAAGGCTGCCTTATACTACAGAGTCTGCCTGTGTGGAGGGGGTGCTTCCTTATACTACAGAGTATGCCTGTGGGGAGGGGGTTGTGCTGCCTTATACTACAGAATCTGCCTGTGTGGAGAGGAGGGCTGCCTTATACTGCAGTCTGCCTGTGAGGAGGGGGACTGTGTTACACTACAGAGTCTGCCAGAGGAAGGGGGTGCCTTATACTGCAGAGTCTGCCTGTGGGGAGGGGGTTGCCTTATACTGCAGTTTGTCTGTGGGGAGGGGGGCTGCCTTATACTACAGAGTCTGCCTGTGGAGGGGCTGCCCTATAGTGGAGAGTCTGCTTGTGGGGAGGAGGGGGCTGCCTTATACTACAGAATCTTCCTGTGTGTAGGGGATGCTGTCTTATACTACAGAGCATGCCTGTGGGGAGGGGAGGGCTGCCTTATACTGCAGAGTCTGCCTGTGAGGAGGGGGTGCTGTCTAATAATAGAGTCTGCCTGTGGGGTGGGGAAGCTGCCTTATTCTACAGAGTCTGCCTGTGGGTAGGGAGGGTGCTGCCTTATACTACAGAGTATGCCTGTGGGGAGGGGAAGTCTGCCTTATACTACAGAGTCTGCCTATTATGGAGGGGTGTGTGCTGCCTTATACTACAGAGTCTGCCTGTGTGGAGAGGAGGGCTGCCTTATACTGCAGAGTCTGCCTGTGAGGAAGGGGACTGCCTTATACTACAGAGTCTGCCTGAGGAATTGGGGTGCCTTATACTGCAGAGTCTGCCTGTGGGGATGGGGGCTGCCTTATACTAGAGTCTGCCTGTGGAGTGGGGAAGCTGCCTTATTCTACAGAGTCTGCCTGTGGGTAGGGAGGGTGCTGCCTTATACTACAGAGTATGCCTGTGGGGAGGGGAAGTCTGCCTTATACTACAGAGTCTGCCTATTAGGGAGGGGTGTGTGCTGCCTTATACTACAGAGTCTGCCTGTGTGGAGAGGAGGGCTGCCTTATACTGCAGAGTCTGCCTGTGAGGAAGGGGACTGCCTTATACTACAGAGTCTGCCTGAGGAATTGGGGTGCCTTATACTGCAGAGTCTGCCTGTGGGGAGGGGGTGTCTTATACTGCAGAGTTTGTCTGTGGGGAGGATGGCTGCCTTATACTATAGAGTCTGCCTGTGGAGGGGCTGCCCTATAGTACATAGTCTGCCTGTGGGGAGGAGGGGGCAGCCTTATACTACAGAATCTGCCTGTGGGGAGGAGGGATGCTGCCTTATACTACAGAATCTGCCTGTGGGGAAGGGGGGGCTGTTTTATACTAGAGTCTGCTTGTGGGGAGGGGGGTGCCTTATTCTGCAGAGTCTGCCCGTGGGTAGGCGGGTGCTGCTTTATTCTACAGAGTATGCCTGTGGGGAGGGGGGCTGCCTTATACTACAGAGTCTGCCTGTGAGGAGCAGGGACTGCCTTACACTACAGAGTCGGCCTGGGGAAGGGGGATGCCTTATACTGCTCAGTCTGCCTGTGGGGAGGGGGGCTGCCTTATACTACAGAGTTTGTATGTGGGGAGGGGGGCTGCCTTATACTACAGTGTCTGCCTGTGGGGGGCTGCCTTATTCTACAGAATCTGCCTGTGGGGAGGAGGGGGCTGCCTTACACTACAGTGGCTGCCTGTTGGGGGCTGCCTTATTCTACAGAGTCTGCCTGTGAGGAGGGGGGTGCTGACTTATACTACAGAGTCTGCCTGTCGGGAGTAGGGGGCTGTTTTATACTAGAGTCTGCTTGTGGGGAGGGGGCTGCCTTATTCTATAGAGTCTGCCTGTGGGTAGGGGTTGCTGCATTATACTAAAGAGTATGCCTGTGGGGAGGAGGGGGCTGCTTTATAATACAGAACCTGCATGTGGGGAGGAGGGGTGTTGCCTTATAATACAGAGTCTGCCTGTGGGGAGGGGCGCTGTTATGAACTGGTGGTTTAGGAGCAACATGGGACGTGCTCTGGAGGAGGTGGTACCTGTACTGACCGCAGTTCCCGAGCTTAACACAACACTAGAAGTAGCTGTGGGATGTTCCTGTCACTCCCTAGACACCTCGTCACAGCCGGAGGACTAACTACCCCTAAAGATAGAAACAGGAAAGCTATCTTGCCTCAGAGAAAATTCCCAAAGCATAGACAGCCCCCACAAATATTGAATGTGAGTGGAGAGGGGAATGACATACGCAGAATGAAACCAAGATGTAGCAAAGGAGGCCAGTCTAACTAGATAGATAGAACAGGACAGAATACTGTGCGGTCAGTATTAAAAACCAGAAAAATCCACCACAGAGTTTACAAAAATCTCCACACCTGACTAAAGGTGCTGAGGGTAAATCTGCTTCCCAGAGCTTCCAGCTTAACTGAATAAATCCATACTGACAAACTGGACTAGAAAAAACATAGAAAGTGCAGAACGATAAAGTCCACAACAAGTGGACTGCAAAAGAACAAAGCAAGGACTTATCTTTGCTGAACTGGTCAGAATATCAGGGAAATCCAAGCAGAGATGTGAATCCAACCAGGAACCATTGACAACTGGCACTGGCTGAAGGATAGAACCAGGCTAAATAGCCGAACCAGAAAGACAATCAGTGGAAGCAGCTGCTGACTACTAAATGCAAGGAGCAGCCGTACCACTTAAAACCACCGGAGGGAGCCCAAGAGCAGAACTCACAAAAGTGCCACTTACAACCACCGGAGGGAGCCCAAGAGCGGAATTCACAACAGTACCCCCCCCTTGAGGAGGGGTCACCGAACCCTCACCAGAGCCCCCAGGCCGATCAGGACGAGCCAAGTGAAAAGCACGAACCAAATCGGCGGCATGGACATCGGAGGCAACAACCCAAGAATTATCCTCCTGGCCATAACCCTTCCACTTGACAAGATACTGAAGCCTCCGCCTCGAAAAACGAGCATCCAAAATTTTCTCCACCACATATTCCAACTCCCCATCAACCAACACCGGGGCAGGAGGATCAACAGAGGGAACAACGGGCACCACATATCTCCGCAACAAAGATCTCTGGAAAACATTATGGATGGCAAAAGGGTCTGGAAGGGCCAAACGAAAAGATACCGGACAGAAATCTTATAAGGACCAATAAACCGAAGTTTAAACTTAGGGGAAGAAACCTTCATAGGAACATGACGAGAAGATAACCAGACTAAATCCCCCACCCGAAGCCGGGGACCAACACACCGACGGCGGTTAGCAAAACGTTGAGCCTTTTCCTGAGACAACATCAAATTGTTTACCACATGAGTCCAAATCTGCTGTAACCTGTCCATCACAGAATCCACACCAGGACAATCAGAAGGCTCAACCTGCCCCGAAGAAAAACGAGGATGAAAACCAAAATTACAAAAGAAAGGCGAAACCAAATTAGCCGAACTAGCCCGATTATTAAGGGCAAACTCGGCCAATGGCAAGAAAGCCACCCAATCATCCTGGTCAGCAGACACAAAGCATCTCAAATAGGTTTCTAAGGTCTGATTAGTTCGCTCAGTTTGGCCATTTTTCTGAGGATGAAACGCCGAAGAAAAAGACAAATCAATGCCCATCCTAGCACAAAAGGCCCGCCAAAACCTAGAAACAAACTGGGAACCTCTGTCAGACACAATATTCTCCGAAATGCCATGCAAACGGACCACATGCTGAAAAAACAATGGAACCAAATCAGAGGAGGAAGGCAATTTAGGCAAAGGTACCAAATGGACCGTTTTAGAGAACTGGTCACAAACCACCCAGATAACAGACATCTTCTGGGAAACAGGAAGATCCGAAATAAAATCCATGGAAATATGCATACAGGGCCTCCCAGGGACCGGCAAAGGCAAAAGCAACCCACTAGCGTGGGAACAGCAAGGCTTGGCCCGTGCACAAGTCCCACAGGACTGCACAAAAGAACGCACATCCCGCGACAAGGAAGGCCACCAAAAGGACCTAGCAACCAAATCTCTGGTACCAAAAATCCCAGGATGACCAGCCAACACCGAACAATGAACCTCAGAAATTACCTTACTTGTCCATCTATCAGGAACAAATAGCTTCCCCACTGGACAGCGGTCAGGTTTATCAGCCTGAAATTCCTGAAGCACCCGCCGTAAATCAGGGGAGATGGCAGAAAGAATCACCCCTTCCTTAAGAATGCCAACCGGCTCAAGGACTGCAGGAGAATCAGGCAAAAAACTCCTAGAGAGGGCATCAGCCTTAACATTCTTAGATCCCGGAAGATACGAGACCACAAAATCAAAACGGGAGAAAAACAGGGACCATCGAGCCTGTCTAGGGTTCAGCCGCTTGGCCGACTCGAGGTAAATCAGATTCTTATGATCGGTCAAGACCACAACGCGGTGCTTGGCTCCCTCAAGTCAATGTCGCCAATCCTCAAATGCCCACATCATAGCCAACAACTCCCGATTGCCGACATCATAATTGCGCTCCGCAGGCGAAAACTTTAAAAAAAAAAAAGGCACACGGTTTCATCAAAGAACCATCAGAACT
Organism: Ranitomeya variabilis; assembly: GCF_051348905.1. NCBI lineage: Eukaryota > Metazoa > Chordata > Amphibia > Anura > Dendrobatidae > Ranitomeya > Ranitomeya variabilis. The sequence continues at coordinate 21,880,891 of NC_135236.1, read as the reverse complement.
CCTCTGAGACAAAATGGCCCCTGCCCCAATCTCAGAAGCGTCAACCTCAACCTGAAAAGGAAGAGAAACATCCGGCTGACGCAACACAGGGGCAGAAGCAAATCGGCGTTTATTAAGCTCCTGAAAGGCCTCAACAGCCGCAGAGGACCAATTCGTCACATCAGCGCCTTTCTTCGTCAAATCGGTCAGGGGCTTAACCACACTGGAAAAGTTGGCAATGAAACGGCGATAAAAATTAGCAAAGCCAAAAAATTTCTGAAGACTCTTCACAGATGAGGGTTGAATCCAGTCATGAATGGCTTGGACCTTAACAGGATCCATTTCAATAGACGAGGGAGAAAAAATAAAACCCAAAAAAGAGACCTTCTGAACTCCAAATAGGCACTTAGACCCCTTCACAAATAAAGCATTATCACGAAGGATCTGGAATACCATCCTGACCTGCTTCACATGAGACTCCCAATCATCGGAAAAAAATCAAAATGTCATCCAAATACACAATCATGAATTTATCAAGATAATTGCGGAAAATATCATGCATGAAGGACTGAAATACAGAAGGAGCATTAGAGAGCCCGAAAGGCATCACAAGGTATTCAAAATGGCCTTCGGGCGTATTAAATGCAGTTTTCCATTCGTCACCCTGTTTAATACGAACAAGATTATATGCCCCTCGAAGGTCAATCTTAGTAAACCAACTAGCCCCCTTAATCCGAGCAAACAAATCAGAAAGCAAAGGTAAAGGGTATTGGAATTTGACCGTGATCTTATTAAGAAGGCGATAATCAATACAGGGTCTCAAGGAGCCATCCTTCTTGGCAACAAAAAAGAATCCCGCTCCCAATGGTGACGAAGACGGACGAATATGCCCCTTCTCCAAAGACTCCTTAACATAACTCCGCATGGCGGCATGCTCTGGCACAGACAGATTGAAAAGTCGGCCCTTAGGGAACTTACAGCCAGGAATCAAGTTAATAGCACAATCACAGTCCCTATGTGGAGGAAGGGAACTGGACTTGGGCTCATCAAATACATCCTGGAAATCCAACAAAAACTCAGGAACTTCAGAAGAGGGGGAAGAGGAAATTGACATCAAAGGAACGTCACTATGTACCCCTTGACAACCCCAACTAGTCACAGACATAGATTTCCAATCCAGCACCGGATTATGTCCCTGTAACCATGGAAAACCCAGTACAACAACATCATGCAAATTATGCAACACCAGAAAATGGCAATCTTCCTGATGTGCTGGAGCCATGCACATGGTCAGCTGAGTCCAATACTGAGGTTTATCCTTGGCCAACGGCGTAGCATCAATGCCCCTCAAAGGAATAGGGCTCTGCAAGGGCTGCAAGAAAAAACCACAGTGCCTGGCGAATTCCAAGTCCATTAAGTTCAGGGCAGCACCTGAATCCACAAATGCCATGACAGAAAAGGACGATAATGAGCAAATCATGGTCACAGATAAGAGAAATTTAGGCTGTACAGTACTGATGGTAACAGACCTAGCGACCCTATTAGTACGCTTAGGGCAATCAGAAATAACATGAGCAGAAGCACCACAGTAAAAACACAGCCTATTCTGGCGTCTGAATCCCTGCCGTTCTGCTCTAGTCAAAATCCTATCACATTGCACAGGCTCAGGACTCTGCTCAGAGGTTACTGCCATATGGTGCACAACTTTGCGCTCGCGCAGGCGCCGATCAATCTGAATGGCTAGAGACATAGATTCGCTCAAACCAGCAGGCGTGGGGAACCCCACCATAACATCTTTAAGGGCTTCAGAAAGACCCTTTCTAAAAATTCCTGCCAGAGCCTCCTCATTCCATTTAGTGAGCACAGACCATTTTCTAAATTTCTGGCAGTATACTTCTGCCGCTTCCTGACCCTGACACAGGGCCAACAAGGTATTTTCTGCATGATCCACAGAATTAGGTTCCTCTATACAATAATCCGAGCACTTGAAAAAATGCGTCTACATTAAGCAATGCCGGATCCCCTGATTCAAGGGAGAATGCCCAGTCCTGAGGGTCACCACGCAGCAGAGAGATGACAATTTTAACCTGCTGAATGGAATCACCAGAGGAACGGGGTTTCAAGGCAAAAAACAATTTGCAGTTATTTTTAAAGTTCAAAAACTTGGATCTGTCCCCAAAAAACAAATCAGGAGTTGGAATTCTAGGCTCTAAAGCCGGAGTCTGGACAACATAATCTTGGATACTCTGTACTCTTGCAGCAAGTTGATCCACACGAGAAAACAAACCCTGAACATCCATGCCAGCGCCAAAATCCTGAACCACCCAGAGATTAAGAGGAAAAAAAAGACAAAACAGACTGCAGAAAAAAAAATGGCTCAGAACTTCTTTTTCCTTCTTTTGAGATGCATTTAATTCATTTGTGGCCAGTTGTACTGTTATGAACTGGTGGTTTATGAGCAACATGGGACGTGCTCTGGAGGAGGTGGTACCTGTACTGACCGCAGTTCCTGAGCTTAACACAACACTAGAAGTAGCCGTGGGATGTTCCTGTCACTCCCTAGACACCTCGTCACAGCCGGAGGACTAACTACCCCTAAAGATAGAAACAGGAAAGCTATCTTGCCTCAGAGAAAATTCCCAAAGCATAGACAGCCCCCCACAAATATTGAATGTGAGTGGAGAGGGGAATGACATACGCAGAATGAAACCAAGATGTAGCAAAGGAGGCCAGTCTAACTAGATAGAACAGGACAGAATACTGTGCGGTCAGTATTAAAAACTAGAAAAATCCACTACAGAGTTTACAAAAATCTCCACACCTGACTAAAGGTGTGGAGGGTAAATCTGCTTCCCAGAGCTTCCAGCTTAAAACATAGAAAGTGCAGAACGATAAAGTCCACAACAAGTGGACTGCAAAAGAACAAAGCAAGGACTTATCTTTGCTGAACTGGTCAGAATATCAGGGAAATCCAAGCAGAGATGTGAATCCAACCAGGAACCATTGACAACTGGCACTGGCTGAAGGATAGAACCAGGCTAAATAGCCGAACCAGAAAGACAACCAGTGGAAGCAGCTGCTGACTACTAAATCCAAAAAGCAGCCATACCACTTAAAACCACCGGAGGGAGCTCAAGAGCAGAACTCACAAAAGTGCCACTTACAACCACCGGAGGGAGCCCAAGAGCGGAATTCACAACAGGGCGCCTGTTTTATACTAGTGTCTGCCTGTGGGGAGGGGGGCTGCCTTATTCTACAGAGTCTGCCTGTGGGTAGGGGGGTGCTGCTTTATACTACAGAGTCTGCCTGTGGGGAGCAGGGACTGCCTTACACTACAGAGTCTGCCTGGGGAAGGGGGGTGCATTATACTGCAGAGTCTGCCTGTGGTGGGCTGCTTTATACTGCAGTCTGCCTGTGGGGAGGAGGGGGCTGGCTTATGCTGCAGTGACTGCCTGTGAGGGGGCTGCCTTATACTACAGAGTCTGCCTGTGGGGTGAAGGGGGCTGCCTTATACTACAGAGTCTGCCTGTGGGGAGGGGGGCTGTTTTATACTAGACTTTGCCTGTGGGGAGGGGGGCTGCCTTATTCTACAGAGTCTGCCTGTGGGGAGGGGGTGCTGCCTTATACTACAGGGTATGCCTGTGGGGAGGGGGCTGACTTATACTACAGAGTCTGCCTGTGGGGTGCTGCCTTATACTACAGAGTCTGCCTGGGGAAGGGGTGCTGCCCTATATTGCAGAGTCAGCCTGTGGGGAGGGTGTGTGATGCCTTATGCTACAGAGTCTGTCTGTGTGGAGGGGAGGGCTGCCTTATACTACAGAGTCTGCCTGTGGAAGGGGGGTGTCTTATACTGCAGAGTTTGCCTGTGAAGAGTGGGGGCTACCTTATACTACAGAGTCTGCCTGGGAATCGGGTTCTGCCTTATACTACAGAGTCTGTCTGCGAGGGTGGGTGCTGCCTTATAATACAGAGTCTGCCTCTGAGGAGGGGGGTTGCTGCCTTATACTACAGAGTCTGCCTGTCGGGAGGGGGGGCTGTTGTATACTAGAGTCTGCCTGTGGGGAGGGGGGCCGCCTTATTGTACAGAGTCTGCCTGTGGTAGGGGTTGCTGCCTTATACTACAGAGTATGCCTGTGGGGAGGGAGGCTGCCTTACACTACAGAGTCTGCCTGTGGGGAGGGGGGTGCTGCCTTATACTACAGAGTCTGTCTGTGGGGAGGGGGTGTGTGCTGACTTATACTAGAGTCTGCTTGTGGGGGGCTGCCTTATACTACAGAGTCTGCCTGTCGGGAGGGGGGGCTGTTTTATACTGCAGAGTCTGCCTGTGCTGAGGGGGGTGTGCTGCCTTATACTACAGAGTCTGCCTGTGTGGAGGGGAGGGCTGCCTTATAATACAGAGTCTGCCTGTTGGGAGGGGGGCTGCCTTATACTACAGAGTCTGCCTGGGGAAGGGGGGTGCTGCCTTTTACTACTGTACAGAGTCTGTCTCTGGGGAGGGGGTGCTGCCTTATACTACAGAGTCTGCCTGTGTGGAGGGGGGATGTGCTGCCTTTTACTGCAGGGTCTTCCTGTGGAGGGCTGCCTTATACCTCAGAGTCTGCCTGGGGAAGGGGGAGCTGCCTTATACTACAAAGTCTGCCTGTGGGGATGGAGATCTGCTGACTTATACTACAGAGTCTGCCTGTGGGGAGGAGGGGTGTGCTGCCTTATACTACAGAGTCTGCCTGTGGGGGGCTGCTTTATACTACATAGGATGACTGGGGAAGGGGGACTGCCTTATACTACAGAGCCTGCCTGGTTAAGGGTTTGTGTGCTGCCTTATACTACAGAGTCTGCCTGGGGAAGGGGGTGTGTGCTGCCTTATACTACAGAGTCTGCATATGGGGTGCTGTCTTATACTGCAGGGTCTGCCTATGGGGGTCTGCCTTATACCACAGGGACAGCCTATGGGGTGCTGTCTTTTACTACAGGGTCTTCCTATGGGGTGCTGCCTTATACTGTAGGGTCTGCCTATGGGGGCTGCCTTATACTGCAGGCTTTGCCTATGGGGGCTGCCTTATACTGCAGGGTCTGCCTATGGGGGCTGCCTTATGCTATAGAGTTTGCCTATGGGAGCAGCCTTATGCTATAGAATCTGCCTATGGGATGCATTATACTATATGGAGGCATATGGGGAGTGCATTATAGTATATTGAGGACTATCTGGTGCATTATACTATATGGAAGCTGTCTAGGGGGCCAACGTACAGTGTGGAGATTACAGTGAGGGAGTCATCTTACAGTGTTGGAGCTATCAAACAGTTTGGGGGCTACTAAGGGGCCATTATACTGTGTGGGTAGATGCAGTGGGGGCATTATACTGTGTATAAGAGAGCATTATATCGAGCTGTACAGGGGAGATTCGGGACATTATTCAATGTTCAGTGGGCTCTTATTGTTATAGGGGAATTCAGGTTACTGTGACTGTCAAATGGGCACACAGGGCATTATTACTTTCTAGGGTCAAAATGTGGGCACTGTTTTCTAGAGCACTTGCACCCGGCATTACTATATTATAGAGGGGTGCTTTAGAATTTAAAAGGCACAGAGAACCACACAACAGGTGCAGTAATAGGGTCACATACGGCAGCAGCAGCTGCTCAGTATTGGGGTATCAGATGCAGTATTAGGGACACATATGGCAGCAGTGGCTCAGAATCAGGGTATCAGGTGCAGTAATAGGGACACATAAAGTCAGCAGCGGCTCAGTATTGGGGTATCAGGGGCAGTAATAGGGACACATACAGCTGCAGTGGTTCAGTATTGGGGTATCAGGGGCAGTAATAGGGACACATACGGCAGCAGCAGCTCAGAATTGGGGCATCAGGGGCAGTAATAGGGACACATACAGCAGCAGTGGCTCAGTATTGGGGTATCAGGTGCAGTAATAGGGACACATATGGCAGCAGCGGCTCAGTATCAGGATTTAGGTGCAGTAATAGGGACACATAAGGCAGCAGCGGCTCAGCATTGGGGTATCAGGGGCAGTAATAGGGACACATACGGCAGCAGCGGCTCAGTATTGGGGTATCAAGGGCAGTAATAGGGACACATACGGCAGCAGCGGCTCAGTATTGAGGTATCAGGGTCAGTAATAGGGACACATACGGCAGCAGCGGCTCAGTATTGGGGTATCATGGGCAGTAATAGGGACACATACGGCAGCAGCGGCTCAGTATTGGGGTATCAGGGTCAGTAATAGGGACACATACGGCAGCAGTGGCTCAGTATTGGGGTATCAGGGTCAGTAATAGGGACACATATGGCAGCAGTGGCTCAGTATTGGGGTATCAGGTGCATTAATAGGGACACATACGGCAGCAGCGGCTCAGTGTTGGGGTATCAGGTGCAGTAATAGGGACACATATGGCAGCAGCGGCTCAGTATTGGGGCATCAGGGGCAGTAATAGGGACACATACGGCAGCAGCGGCTCAGCTATTGGGGTATCAGGGTCAGTAATAGGGACACATACGGCAGCAGTGGCTCAGTATTGGGGTATCAGGGTCAGTAATAGGGACACATATGGCAGCAGTGGCTCAGTATTGGGGTATCAGGTGCATTAATAGGGACACATACGGCAGCAGCGGCTCAGTGTTGGGGTATCAGGTGCAGTAATAGGGACACATATGGCAGCAGCGGCTCAGTATTGGGGCATCAGGGGCAGTAATAGGGACATATACGGCAGCAGCGGCTCAGTATTGGGGCATCAGGCTCAGTAATAGGGACACATACGGCAGCAGCGGCTCAGCTATTGGGGTATCAGTAGGATGAGGAGTTTGTGCAGGTTGGGAATAGATGGTGATGGCTGGAATATGAGAAATGAAATATGTCTTTGTTATATTCTCTGCAGTCATTGCTGGAAGAAGTTGTCAGGTCGGTCTGGGCCTGATGGAAAAGATGGGAAAAGTGACAAATCCATCAGAAAGAACATCAACGGTAAGAGATTATATGTAACTGTGCTGTGATCTGTTATATGTTCTGTAGGGCTGGTATCTACCACTGACCATATGGCGGTAATATCCATGATGGTCTTTATATAGAGATTATCTTCAGTAACAGCGCAGTCATCTGCTGAGATTCTCCGCAACTATTAGGGTGTGTCACTCAGTTGTAAACAAGGTCACCTGGTTAGGGGCCCACTCAGAAGCTTTGCCCCCCCCCCCCCCTAAACCAAAACCCTAGCTACACCTCTGCTTTACCTATTCCCATTATTAAAACATTATTAGGAGCAGTAAGTTTTCACATGAGTTTTCAGGAGTAGAGCAAACAGTTAACTACAGAAAGTTATAAATCGCTGGAGTCCTGGTCTCTGCTGCCCCTGCATAATAAGGCTCTCAGAAGGGATGGCAAAGCCTAGTAATAGATTCCCTTTAATACATCATCTATACATAGACTGCAGAATTACCTTCTTCATCCTTACACCTAAACTGCATCAACATGGAGTTTTGGATAGTAGTGAAGACTTACCCTTCAAGTACAATGTATGATCCTCACTACTTGTCCTGTCCTTCATTTCCAAGTATTGAATAATGTCTTCATTGTGTTCTCTGAAAATCACATAAGCTTTATACTTTTCTGTATCTTCCCAGTGACTGATAATATCACACAGTTCTTTCAACTTTCCCTTGGATGTTGTCTTCTCCTTCACACTATTGTACTGTTGCTCAGTCAGTAGATATTGGTCGTAGAGATCATGGAGAACTGGATCTACAAATCTTATCCATCTAATAAGATCTGACTGGTGAAGGTCTATAAAGTTTAGAATGCCTGCAGTGTGAAGGAAAAATCAAGAGAAAGACAAAAATAGTTACATCTGGATTTCTCTATTTTACTATCATAGTAAAGTCTTCATCTGTGTTTTAGGTGATGACATGGATTTCGCCCCTTTATATTGCTGCCTATTTGGGATTACAGCACGAGGCCCAATTTGTTCAAACCTGACATGTAATATTGACTCTAGAATTCTTTTGTCACGGGGGTACTGGATAGACTGAAGCTGGTTATCTGGGCCCCTGCGATATCCCTCAGGCTAGGGAAAACCCTGTCTGTCCCTCTCCCAGAATTTACACTGATGGTGTGCTTGTCTGGGCCACCAGGCCTGACCCTGACTCCTGTTTCAGCCCTATGCTGAAACCTCCACCCGCCACCCAGTGATTAGACCACACACCACCCCCCACAGAAAGCACAGACAGGGAAAACTAAAAACGCACCACGCCGCAGACACACAGGAAAACCCTATAACGTGCACAGGGCAAAACAAATACAAATATAGGAAGGAGAAATATGACAAAGGATAATATACCACCAGATACGGTATTTCTTCTCCTAGACCACCACTCCAGACCGAAATCACCAGGCACAAGACACAAGTTATAATCGGCGATGCCGGTTATGACCTGGTGGTTAGGAGCACCCAAAGTGACCTGATGGTTAAAACAGAAAACCTGGGACAAGCTCTGAGGGAGTGGTAACTCTACTGACCGCAATCCCTAATCCTATCACACACACTAGAAATAGCCGTGGAGCGTACCTAACTCTCCCTAGACGCCTCTTCACAGCCTAAGAGCTAACTACCCCTAAAGATAGAAATAATAGCCTACCTTGCCTCAGAGAAATTCCCCAAAGTAAAGGTAGCCCCCCACAAATATTAAAACATCTGGCTGACGCAACACAGGGGCCGAAGTAAAACGACGTTTAATTACGCTCGGCAGGCGAAAACTTTCTAGAAAAGAAAGCACACGGCTTCATCAAGGAGCCATCAGAACTTCTCTGAGACAAAACAGCCCCTGCCCCAATCTCAGAAGCATCAACCTCGACCTGAAAAGGGAGCAAAACATCTGGCTGATGCAACACAGGGGCCGAAGTGAAACGACGTTTAAGCTCCTGAAAGGCCTCAATGGCCGCAGGGGACCAATTCACCACATCAGCGCCTTTCTTTGTCAAATCAGTCAAAGGCTTAACCACACTAGAAAAATTAGCGATGAAGCGATGGTAAAAATTAGCAAAGCCCAGGAACTTCTGAAGACTCTTACATAACTCCACATAGCGGCATCTTCTGGCACAGATAAATTGAACAGTCGGCCCTTAGGGAACTTACTACCAGGAATCAAATTAATAGCGCAATCACAGTCCCTATGAGGAGGTAGGGCACTGGACTTGGGCTCATCAAATACATCCTGGTAATCCGACAAAAACTCAGGGACTTCAGAAGGAGTGGAAGAAGAAATTGACATCAAGGGAACATCACCATGTATCCCTTGACAACTCCAACTAGACAGACATTGATTTCCAATCCAGTACTGGATTATGAACCTGTAACCATGGCAAACCCAACACGACAACATCATGCAAATTATGCAACACCAAAAAGCGGATATTTTCCTGATGTGCGGGAGCCATGTATATGGCCAGCTGTACTGTTATGACCTGGTGGTTAGGAGCACCTGAAGTGACCTGATGGTTAAAACAGAAAACCTGGGACAAGCTCTGAGGGAGTGGTAACTCTACTGACCGCAATCCCTAATCCTATGACACACACTAGAAATAGCCGTGGAGCATATCTAACTCTCCCTAGACGCCTCTTCACAGCCTAAGAGCTAACTACCCCTAAAGATAGAAATAATAGCCTACCTTGCCTCAGAGAAATTCCCCAAAGTAAAGGTAGCCCCTCACAAATATTAACTGTGAGTTGAGAGGGAAGTGACAAACACATGAATGAAACAGATTTTAGCAAAGGAGGCTGAATCTTCTCTAGAAAGACAGAGGATAGGAAAGGGAACTATGCGGTCAGTATAAAAAACTACAAAAACCACGCAGAGTGTGCAAAAAGACCTCCACACCGACTCACGGTGTGGAGGTGCAGCTCTGCACCCCCAGAGCTTCCAGCTAGCAAGGAAATATCATAATAGCAGGCTGGACTGAAACATAACATGTACTGAAAAATATATTCAAAAAACCAATGAACAGCAAATGATTAGCAAGGACTTAGCTTCTGCTGGAGTAGTCAGGTCATCTGAGAATTCCAAGAGAGATCTGAACCAGTACTGAGACATTGACAGCTGGCATGGACTAATGACCTGGGCAGAGTTAAATAGGGAAGCGAGCAGAAGCAATAAACGAGGGCAGCTGAGAAAGCCAACCTCAAAGATCAGCAGTTCCACTCAAAGCCACCAGAGGGTGTCCAAGGACAGAACTCACCAAAGTACCATTCACGGCCACAGGAGGGAGCCCGAGAACGGAATTCACAACAGACGCCCAAAGTCCAGCAGAACTATTTAAAGGCAGTGGGTGTGACCCAGCCTCCAACCCGAGTACCAGCTAGATTAATCCCGGACAACCTAGATAAAACCTAGCCGGCGCCAGTGAGTGTATAGTGGACGAATGCGGAATTACTGCTGTCTGTCGGATGCCCTTGAGTGAATAGCGTCCTACATGACAGTACCTCGCCTTCTACAAGGGACCCCAGGGCCCTCACGACTTATAGGACCCGGCTTGTCCGCATGGCGGCGGTGAAATATACTGACCAGCCGGTCCGCATGAATGTACGAGGCTAGTACCAAAGACGTCTCCTCCGGCCCATAACCACGCCAGTGTACCAGGTACTGTAATGTGCGGCGCACTACTCGAGTCAACCACTTTGGAGACTTCAAATTCCAAATTGCCATCCACCAAGACTGGAGAAGGCGTTGGCCTTGCGTCCATGGAACCCACCACCTTTTCTAATAACGGTCTGTGGAACACCTTGTGTATCTTATAAACCGTAGGAAGCTCCAATCGGTAGGCTACCGGGTTAATGATGGCGGCAACCCTAAATGGACCAATAAACCTTAGACCTAATTTCAGGGATGGTATTTTGAGTTTTATGTTTTTGTGGACAAACACACCCAGTCACCCACACTCAGGTCCGGACCTGGCACCCGTCTACTGTCAGCCACACGTTTGTACCTAGCACCCACACTCAGCAAGCGCTGTTTCACTCTCCTCCAGACAGATGACAGTTGTGCTCCTAGCTGGTCCTTCTCCAGGACGCCATCAGAGCCCCCCTGACGCAGAGTACAAAATTGAGGATGATGCCCATAAACACAAAAGAATGGGGACTCCCCAGACGATTCCTGGTGGTGATTATCTATAGCAAACTCCGCCAAAGGAAGGAACTTCAAACACTCCTCCTGATTGTCAGATACAAAGCAGCGTAAATACTGCTCCAAATTCTGGTTCATACGCTCGGTCTGACCATTTGACTGAGGATGAAACGCTGAAGAATGCAACAACTTGATCCCCAGCCGTGAGCAAAATGCTTTCCAAAATTTTGCCACAAAATGAGTACCCCTATCAGACACGATGTCAGATGGAACCCCGTGAAGTCTGAACACCTCCTGAACAAATACCTGAGCCGGAGTCCTTGCGTTAGGCAATGAAGGCAAGGACACAAAGTGCGTTTGAGAACTGATCAACAACCACCAAGATGACCGTGTTCCCAGCTGAGGAGGGCAGGTCTGTAATAAAATCCATGGAGATCTCCGTCCATGGCCTACTGGGTACCCCTAGAGGATGTAATGTGCCAGCCGGACGGGAGCGGGGCATCTTAGCCCTAGCACACGTGGTACATGCTGACACGTACAAGACCACGTCCTGTCGGATTTTGGGCCACCAAAACCGACGCGACACCAACTCCAAGGTATCCCTAACCCCTGGATGGCCAGCCAGGACAGAATCATGATGCTCACCCAACACCTTTAGGCGAAGATGGAGCGGTACAAACAATTTGTTAATGGGAAGCTCTGGTGGTACTTTCACCTGAGCCTCGGCAATCTCAGACTCAACCTCGGTCGTGAGAGCCAAGATGACTACACCCTTTTGGAGGATGGGTACCAGATCTTCCCGAGGTTCTCCCCCCAGAAAACACTTGGATAAAGCATCCGCCTTAGTGTTCTTAGACCTCGGTCGGTAAGTAACAAAAAAGTTGAACAGCGTGAAAAACAATGCCCAGCGAGCCTGCCTGGGGGACAGACTCTTGGCTGACTCTAAATAAAGCATATTTTTATGGTCGGTGATAACTGTAACCTGGTGGACCGACCCCTCCAAGAAGTGTCGCCATTCCTCAAAAGCCAACTTGATAGCCAACAATTCCCTGTTGCCGATATCATAGTTACGTTCGGCGGGCGACAGCTTCTTGGAAAAGTAGGCGCATGGATGCAACTCGCCCAAGGATGAGCCTTGTGACAGCACCGCTCCCACCCCAACCTCAGATGCATCGACTTCCATGGTAAATGGTTTCTATACGTCCGGTTGCACCAGAATGGGGGCAGAAGCAAAACTGTTCTTCAGAAATTCGAATGCACACACAGCAGCCTCAGGCCAGGTGGAGAAATTGGTACCCTTTTTCGTCATGTCAGTAAGCGGTTTAGCAATGGTAGAAAAATCTTTGATAAACTTTCTATAATAGTTAGAAAACCCAAGGAACTGCTGAAGCGCTTTTAGGTTATCAGGAAGTTCCCAATGCAGCACCGCTTGCACCTTAGCGGCGTCCATTTTAAACCCTGAAGCGGACACTATATAACCCAAGAAAGGCAACTCCTGAACCAAAAATACACATTTCTCAAGTTTTGCATAGAGCTTTTTGTCTCTGAGTAGCTGTAACACCTCCCTAACATGCTCTAAATGAGTATCACGGTCGCATGAATAAATGAGAATGTCATCTAGGTACACAACAAGGAATTTCCCCAGGACATGCGAGAACACATCATTTATGAAATGTTGAAATACTGCAGGTGCGTTTGTCAACCCAAATGGCATCACCAAATTTTCAAAATGACCCTCAGGAGTATTAAAAGCCGTCTTCCACTCATCACCTTGATGAACTCTTATGAGGTTGTATGCCCCCTGAGGTCAAGCTTGGAGAACCACTTAGCACATGCCACCTGGTTGAACAAATCAGGTATCAGTGGCATAGGGTATGGATCACGAACCGTAATCTGGTTTAACTCCCTGAAATCCAGACACGGGCGTAGTCCGCCATCTTTCTTCTTAACAAAGAAGAACCCCGCTGCCACAGGCGAGGACAAAGGCCTGATGTGCCCTTTGCTCAAACTCTCAGCAATGTAGTCTTTTAAAGCTTGCCTCTCAGGACCAGAGATGTTAAACATCCTTACTTTTGGCAATTTGGCCCCTGGTTTAAACCTAATAGTACAGTCATAGGGGCGATGTGGTTGCAATTCTGAGCAACCATTCTCTGAGAACACATCCGCAAAATCCAGCAGTGACTCAGGAATGCTAGGAGTCACAGCGGACACACATGTGGCCAGGAAATTCTCCTGGCAGAAACCGCTCCACTGGATTATGTCCAGAGTTTTCCAGTCAATCACCGGGTTGTGCATAGATAACCATGGAAAACCCAAAACCATTTGTGCAGAAAGATTACTGAGTACCCTACATGTAACCTGCTCGAAATGTAGGACCCCAATGTGGAATTTCACCTCAGCCACAAACTCAGTAATCTCCCCCTGTGGGAGAGGAGCAGCATTGATGGTGACCACCCGGATAAGATGAGGCAGTTTTTCGACCTTGAACCCGGCCGTGCACGCAAACTCCTCATCAGTGATTGGCAGCTCTCTGCCAGTGACCATAACTCTGGCAGAAAGCATACATTGAGAGACCACAATGGAAGATATGCATAAGCTCAGATTAGCCTCTTCCACACCCTCTGAGCTTAGTAGTTTTCTGCCGTTGCGCTTTTCTTAGATAACAGAAGACAAGCATTTACATAATGCCCCTTTTTACCACAGCAAAAACAGGCTCCCTGCTTCCTGAGCGAGGGGGCTTGATGATGTGACACCCCTGCGATTTGCATAGGCTCCGTGGGCTCACCTGCAGCAATTTCACGTGCACCTATGCCCTCCCCCATAGGTGGCGTCTCTTGCACCCCCTGACGCAAACGGCGATCAATGCGGACAACAAGACTCATAGCAGACTCTAGAGAAGCAGGAGTCTCATACATCAGGAGGGCTTGTTTAACCCTTCTCGAAACCCCATGAACAAACTAACTCCGCAGTGCCGGGTAATTCCATTGCGTGTCCACCGCCCAGCGGCAAAATTCAGAACAGTAATCCTCCGCCATTTGCTCCCATTGGCGGAGAGCGCGAATTTTAGATTCTGCTAGAGTCATTCTGTCAGGATCATCATAAATGAGCCCAAGAGCAGAAAAAAACTCTCCACTGAGTTAAATGCAGCTGAATCAGATGGTAAAGAAAATGCCCAAGCTTGGGGGTCTCCGTTCAGTAATGACAATACCAGGCCCACACGCTGAGCCTCATTACCTGAGGAAATCGGGTGCATACGAAAATATAATTTGCAAGCTTCGCGAAAAACAACAAATTTACTGCGTTCCCCAGCAAACCTCTCAGGTAAAGGGATCTTTGGCTCTGCAACTCCTACCTGTAGTTTCAGCTTGCACATTAGATACTACTAGACACTGTTGTTGAACCGCCCCTTTCAACTTAGTGACCTGTAAGCACAGCGCCTCCAACTGGCGGGTTATGGGAGTCATGGGATCCATGGAATACAAAATTTTGGGGCCGATCATAATGTCACGGGGGTACTGGGTAGACTAAAGCTGGTTACCCGGGCCCCTGCGATATCCCTCAGGCTAGGGAAAACCCTGTCTGTCCCTCTCCCAAAATTTACACTGATGGTGTGCTTGTCTGGGCCTCCAGGCCTGACCCTGACTCCTGTTTCAGCCCTATGCTGAAACCTCCACCTGCCTCCCAGTGATTAGACCACACACCAACCCCCACAGAAAGCACAGACAGGGAAAACTAAAAACGCACCACGCCGCAGACACACAGGAAAACCCTATAACGTGCACAGGGCAAAACAAATACAAATATAGGAAGGAGAAATATGACAAAGGATAATACACCACCAGATATGGTATTTCTTCTCCTAGACCACCACTCCAGACCGAAATCACCAGGCACAAGACACAAGCTATAATCGGCGACGCCCAAAGTCCAGCAGAACAATTTAAAGGCAGTGGGTGTGACCCAGCCTCCAAGCCGAGTACCAGCTAGATTAACCCCGGACAACCTAGATAAAATCTAGCCGGCGCCACTGAGCGTATAGTGGACGAATGTGGAATTAAAGCTGTCTGTCAGATGCCCTAGTGTGAATAGCGTCCGACATGACAGCTTTTCATTCCCAAATTATTCAAAGTACTTTATTATTATATAAATTTCAGTTAATACTGTACATTTTTTTTATTTATGAAAATATATTATTTTAGACATTTTTTTAAAAAATTGCAGGTTTTTTTAGTTAATTGCACCATGCAACAATTTTTCTACTGAGAGAAAAACACGTGATTTATGCTAAATTGAACTCGCCGATTCCAAATATAAACTCTGAATTTGTCTGACATGTCTAGATTTTAAGTTATATTGTACATGCAAAGCCAATTCACTAATAATATTTATCCATTATGTATTGAAAATATTCCAACAGACATGCCTGGACCTCTCCGCTCAAACAGGACTAATGCAGGCTTGACAGAGTTCAATAAAGTGATATCAGTGATAGTGCTATCAGCTTTGAACCTTATTGTCTCATACTCTTACAGCAAGAAAATGGACGAGTGCAAACTGCAAATAAATCAGATTCCACAAAAATGCCATCTTGTATAAAACTCATGGGAATATAAAGAGATCCCAAATGTAATAAGGTTAAAAAATAACTTTTATTTAGTAATACATAAAAAACAGTAAAACCAATTAAATTTTACAAGGTGAGTAAAATTTACTGAGTATTATAATGAGTATTATACAAGATGGGATTTTTGTGATATCGTGTGTAGAAGTGCCCCCCTAATTTTTGGACATATTGGTTGATATAAATAAATTGGATTACATTCTGACCAATGTTATTTTATGAGTCCTTACTCATCTGCAGTATATTTCTCAGACTGAGGAAAAAAAAATCACAGCACGTTGCGATTTTCCTTTTTTCTCAGATGAAACTCACCAATGTAAGTCAATTGGTGCGAGAGAAAAAAATTGCACGGCATATGAACCATGCTAATGTCATCTGATTTTTACATACCTGACTCCTTAAAAACCCGATATTTCATCAATCGTGTAAAATCCCAGTGTGACCCAACAGAATACAATAGATAGAATACATATATACACAATAGAATAGGTAGATATAAATATGTCAGTCACATATAGAATTAGGGCACCTTACTCTACATGGATTTTATTACTGAATAAATACATTTCTGAAAAAATGGCATGGGATCCTACAAAATTTTATTTGCCAGCAGATGTAAAGCTGACACCTGGGGCAGCTATTTATAGCATGGAAAGGGGGTAATACCCTTGGAACTTCCCAGGCTATTAATATCAGCTCACAGCGGTATACTTAGCCTTTCCCGGTTATTAAAATGGGGACCCCCCCCAAAGAAATGATGTGGAGTACCCCTATATTTATTAACCAGCAAAGGCTAGGCAGAAAGCTGCTGGCTGATATTAAAAGACTAATAAATGGCCACGGATATTGGCCCCTCCTTGACTAAGAGCATCAGCTCTCAGCTGCCCATGAAAAGGAGCATTTTCAAGATGTTCCAATTCTGGCACTTACCCTCACTCTTTCCACTTGCCCTGGTGTGGTGGCAAGTGGGGTGATAGTATTGGGGTTGATGTCAACTTTGCATTGGCAAATGCATAAATCACTCACATATTTCTATCTATTATTTATGTCTTTTTCTATTATCTCTATCTAAAACTACTTCACGCTTTCTATAGCTATCTATATCTATCTCTCTATATCTATTTCTCTATTATCTCACTATCAATCTATAGCTATCTCTGTATTTTTATTATATCCCTATATATTTCTATTTATTTCTATCCATCCATCTAACTAAAATACATGTGTTGAATAATTTTTCCGTTGAAAACTATGGATAAAATGACAGAGAATTACTCTATGTAAAAGCGAATGTTAAAATTGCATGTCATTGGGATGTCATTTGGATGTTAGGTGATATAAATCGCTTTGTACTCTCATGACTCTCGCAGGACACTTGCATGCCACTGACGTTTCAGGAACAACATAGGACCAATTTATTTAAGGGTGGTTTCACACTTGCGTTGAGGAGGGCTGTGGATGGCAGCTTACTTCCTCCTTTCTTCCTCTGTGAAGCACAGTCCACCTCATATCGCCAAATGCGGACACATGAATTGGGTCTCAGAGCTGTGGAGTATTATTAATCAACAGAACCAAACATTAAGCCAGAACAGAGATCCTTTCTTCTGAATGGCCTTAGGTTGATATTGAAATATAATACATTTTCTGTCCAGAATAACAGGATTTACAGCGGTTTTGGACTACAATGTGATCATAGGGTTGACCCAAGTTTTTCAAATCCCTTTAGTGGGAGATTCGAGTCCTTATCGCTGATTAAATCTGGCATCTATCGCACGTATATCAGATATCACCGGCGTTGTATCGATGACTTGTTCTTCATATGGTGCAGCACTGAATCTGAAGCCTTTGCATTTGTTAATGAACTGAATGGTAATGATTGGTGAATAACTTTTACTGCGGACATTGCTAAAGATAAAATTATTCTTTAGATTTGGAGTTATTCCATGTAAAGGAATTGATGAGGAAAACCAATTACAAGCCTTTAGATGGCAACTGTTATTTAGATTTTTACAGCTCATATTTTTCAAAATAGAGAGAAAATATAGCTTGGAGTCAATTCCGCCTCATTAGGAGGAATTGTACATTAACTAAGGATTATGTGACTTTATCCAAATGATTAAAGACAAGGTTTATAGAAAAAAGGTACCCACATGAAATTATAAAAACAGCTTTTGAGAAGTATCTAGAATTAATGCTAACTGAATGCCTTGGTGGTGGCAAAAAAATTGCCAATAAGTAGACAAGCAACACAGTTTGCTGGAAATATAATTTCATTACCTCCTATAATAACGAGAACTTATCAATCTAGGGAATTCTCAGGAAATATTAATATGCAAATTGCCTCTTCTGAGAAAAAGAGGACTTTACTCTATAGCGCCACCTATTGGAAGTAGCGATCCTACAAGTCACAATCAACCCTTTAACGAGTCGTGCAATATGACTTAGGATAAAAGCCAAATCAGTATCTCAATTCGCAATTCGTGCGAATTGAGATACTGATTTGGCTTTTATCCTAAGTCATATTGCACGACTCGTTAAAGGGTTGATTGTGACTTGTAGGATCGCTACTTCCAATAGGTGGCGCTATAGAGTAAAGTCCTCTTTTTCTCAGAAGAGGCAATTTGCATATTTAAATTCCCAGAGGAGCATTGTACGGCGAATAAGCCTCCTTACCTTGACAAGCCAGAGATGGTATGTCACTCTCCATAAGGAGAAACGTTACCCCTTAGACAGGAAATATCAGTATCTCCTGAAAAAATGTCCGATCCTGAAAGTTTTAGTTCCAACAGAACCACTCATCACATTTTGTAGGGGAATAACTCTTAAAAACATAATATCACCCAGTTTATTGAAAAAGGGTGAATTAAAGGAATATTTGCCAAAAAACAAATCATCATCTGTCAATAAGGAAGGAGGTAATACATTTGGTGTAACAAAATGCTGCTGCTGCTTCAGAATTATACACCATGCAGTGAAACATATGAAAGAGATTGTCTACTACTTTTACATTGATGAATCATCCTCAGGATAGGTCTTCAATGTCTGATGAGCCGGGGTCCGACACCTTGCACCCATGCCGAACTGCTGTTAGTAGAGTCGGTGGCAGCGGCCAAGGGACCGAGGAATTCACTTGCCTAGCTGCTCCTTCTTCTTGTAATGGCTGAGACAGGGTAATGTACATTCCCCTCCTATTCAAATCAATGGGAGGTGGCTGTGTAGTACCCTGCAGTGGCCACTTTTAGAAGACGTTCAGTTCTGCAAGAGAGTACTGGTGGCAGCTGACACGATACCATTTTATCGATGGGGATGCTGGTCGTCAACTATGGGTCTTTTTTTTTTAATTATCATCATTTTCATGGTGTAAACATCAAATCTCTGGAACATCATTGTGACTCTCAATTCATGGGTAAAATCTATATTCAGTGAAGACAGATATTCACATTACTGAGATAAGAGGTGAAAGTTGGTGTTCATATGCTTCTGTGGAGAGGAGAGAGGGAGGAACAAGCAGCAGACACAGACAATTCTGATGCAAGTTCTCCTGTTATGACAGGTATCGTTCTCAATAGCAATTTATGAACACCAACTATCATCTCATATCTCAGTAATGGGAAGATCTGTGTTCACTGAATGCAAATTTCACACATGATTTGAGAAATAATGGTCAGCTCAGGAGGAGAAAAAAGCAGATTCTTCTGATAAAATCTATTACAAAGTTTCTTATTTTAACGTGTAATATTGAATTATGCAATAAAAATATAAACAATGGTTACACTTTGACCCTTTAACAACCGCCAATATGCCTTTTAACGGTGTGAGTTAAGGGTACTAATGCCTTTAGCGCCGCTTTTTAATGGCGCTGATAAATAATTGTATAGCGTTCCCAGAGACTTTCTTTAGGGTATCGGCTACAGAAGGTAGCTGAGACCCCAGATATCATGATATGGGTCGTTTTTTTCCTGCCTCAGTGTTACAATAGCCGTTATTAATAGAATAATGGTGACCACAAAAAAAGTCCCATTTCCCATTTAATTTCTCTCTCTTCTGATGTGATCGCACTTCACAGAAAAGAAAAAAGGGGTCCTCCGATTCCCCCTGGTACCTCCAGTGTCCCTGCAACCCCCTGTGAAGTCACCCAGGCTGTCGGCGTCTTCTTCCCAAAAGATCCCGAGATCTGTCAGCCGACACACGGCAACAATAGAAATTTTTCCTAGTGGTTCATTTTGATCACCATCTTAATTAGGTAAAAATAATGAAATAAAAAATATATATTTATTTCCATTTTCCCATTAGGGTTAGAGTTCGGCTAAAGTGAGTTGGGATCAAGTAAATTGGGCTAAAGTTAGGGTTAGGGTTGGTCTAAAGCTAGAGTTAGGGTCGGGCTAGGATTAGGTTTGAGGCTAGGGTTAGGGATGGGGCTACAGTTAGGGTTGAGATAGGGTTGTGGTTATGGTTGAGATTACGGTTAGGGTTAGGATTAGGGTTAGAGGTGATTTGGAGTTAGGGTTGGAGTTAGAATTTGGGGTTCCACTGATTAGGTACATCAGGGGGTCTCCAATCGTGACATGGTGCCACCATTGATTCCAGCTAATTTTGAGTTCAAATGTCAAACGGTGCTCCCTCTCTTCTGAGCTCTGCCATGTGCCCAAACAGTGGCTTTCCACCACATATGGAGTATCGGCGTACTCAGGAGAAATTGGACAACAAATTTTGTGGTCCATTTTCTCCTGATACCATTGTAAAAATAAAAAAATATTTAAAAGTAAATTTTTGCTGAAAAAGTAAAATGTTCATTTTTTCCTTCCACATTGCTTTAGTTCTTGTGAAGCATCTGAAGGGTTGATAAACTTATTGAATGTGGTTTTACGCACCTTGAGGGGTGCAGCTTTTAGAATGGTGTCACTTTTGGGGTATTTGCTGTTATATAGACTCCCCAATCTCACTTCAAATGTGAGGTGGTCCCTAAAAAAATGGTTTTGTAATTTTTTGGGGAAAAATTAGAAATTGCTGGTCATCTTTTAACCCTTATAAAGTCCTAACAAAAAAATATGCTTTCAAAATTGTGCTGATGTAAAGTAGACATGTGGTAAATGTTATTATTTTTAACTATATTGTGTGACACCACTCTCTGATTTAAGGGCACAAAAATTAAAAGTTTGAAAATTGCAACATTTTCAAAATTTTTGAAAAATTACCATAATTTTTCATAAATAAACACAAGTTATATTGAAGAAATTTTACCATGAACAAGAAGTACAATATTTCTTGGAAAAACAGTCTTAGAATCAGTGGGATATGTTGAAGCGTTATAAAGCTATAGCCACATAAAGTGACAGTGGTCAGAATTGTAGAAATTGGCCTGGTCATTAAGGCCTCTTTCACACTAGCGTCGTGCTCTGCACATCGCTATGCGTCATTTTGCAGAAAAAACGCATCCTGCAAAATTGCTTGCAGGATGCGTTTTTTCTCCATAGACTTTTATTAGCGACGCAGTGCGAGGCATTGCCACAGGTCACAACCGTCGTGCAACGGTTGCGTCGTGTTGCGTCGGATCGTCGGCACAAAAAAAGTTACATGTAATTGCAGTGCACGACGCTAGAGTGAAAGTAGCCTAAGGACCATATTGGCTCGGTCACTAAGAGGTTAAATGCGTTTGCCACATTTAGTATGTAATTTAGATATTTTTTCCCATCCAAATCAGAAAAGGAGATGTCACCAAACAGAACAGCAGCACATATTGATGGAATATGTGGCGTGTCATAAAATGTGACTGTACATTGGTACAAATTATAAAATGAAGTAAATTGATAACTGGTGAAAATGTATGAAGAATGTATAAAAACCATCATATGCTAATTGTAATATGAAGCTAGCTAGAGCCCGATGGCTCTAATGTATGAATATATTTGTCTCATATCCTCCTGTCTGTGAATACATACTAGGCAAAGCCTAGTAATAGATTCCCTTTTATACGGCATCTATACATACACTGCAGAATTATCTTCTTCATCCTTACACCTAAACTGCATCAACATAGAGTTTTGGATAGTAGCCAAGACTTACCCGTAAAGTACAATGTGTGGTCCTCACTACTTGTCCAGTCGTTCATTTCCAAATATTGAATAATATCTTCATTGTGTTCTCTGAGAATCACATAAGCTTTATACTTTTCGGTATCTTCCCAGTGACTGATAATATCACACAGTTCTTTCATCTTGTCCTTGGATGTTGTCTTCGCCTTCACACCATTGTACTGTTCCTCAGTCAGTAGATGTTGGTCGTAGAGATCATGGAGAACTGGATCTACAGGTCTTATTAATCTAATAAGATCTGACTGGTGAAGGTCTATAAAGTTTAGAATGCCTGCAGTGTGAAGGAAGAATGAAGACAAAGACAAAAATAGTTACATCTGGATTTCTCTATTTTTTCTGCTTACTATCATAGTAAAGTATTTGTCTGTGTTCTAGGCGATGACATGTATGTCGCCCCTTTATAATGCTGCCTATTTGGGACTACAGTACAAAGCCCAATTTGTTCAAACCTAATATGTAGTATTGACTCTAGAATGTTTTTCATTCCCAAATTATTCAAAGATTTGTACTTTATTATTATATAAATTTCAGTTAATACATTTTGTATCTATAAAAATATATTATTTTAGACAATTTTTTTTAAAAATACAGTTTTTTTAGTTAATTGCACCACGCAACAATTTTTCGACTGAGATAAAAACGTGATTTATACTAAATATATCAGAAATTAGGTCACCGCGCTACCCTGCATCTAAATAATGGGCTAAATCATACTGAAGCAATGAATAGTCATACAGAGAGAATAGAATAAGCACTTACTGTGAAGTTGTAATGCCGGTGCTAAGTCGATAGGAGCAATGTGGCGTGGTGGAGTGCTGGATAAAGTGAGGCAGCTGCTCCTCCGTATATCATAAAATGAAAGTCCGATCGGCGGCGTGAAGTGGCAGGGCTGCGGGGAGCGTCCTCCCCTGTTGGCGCCTTAGCCACCACGCGCGCCGGAAAATAGGCAGAAGACGGATGCCTAGCAGGGCAAAAGAGGCCCTGCTAGGCATCCGTCTTCTGCTCATTTCTCGCAGCCCCGTGTGATGTCACCCAGACCACGCCCCCCTACTCCCCGCTGCAGCTTAGCGGCGCTCCTGCCTGGGACGCCGCTTGTTCTATTTTCCGGCGCGCGTGGTGGCTAAGGCGCCAACAGGGGAGGACGCTCCCCGCAGCCCTGCCACTTCACGCCGCCGATCGGACTTTCATTTTATGATATACGGAGGAGCAGCTGCCTCACTTTATCCAGCACTCCACCACGCCACAACGCTCCTATCGACTTAGCACCGGCATTACAACTTCACCGTAAGTGCTTATTCTATTCTCTCTGTATGACTATTCATTGCTTCAGTATGATTTAGCCCATTATTTAGATGCAGGGTAGCGCGGTGACCTAATTTCTGATATATTTCGTTCTTTCCATATATACGACAGGCTTGGCACAGTAGCCGTCTAGGCACCAGCAGCTCCCTTCTTATCTCTTCGCCGAAACCTCCTCTGGAGCGCCGGTGTATTTTCTATATCTATTTTTACAGTGATTTATACTAAATTGAACTCGTCGATTCCAAATATAAACTCTGAATTTGCCTGACACATCTAGATTTTAAGTTATACTGTACATGCAAAGCCTATTCACTAATAATATTAGTGCATTATATTTTGAAAATATTCCAACAGACATGCCCAGACCTCTCCGCTCAAACAGGACTAATGCAAGCTTGACAGAGTTCAATAAAGGGATATCAGTGATAGTGCTATCAGCTTTGAACCTTATTGTCTCATACTCTTACAGCAAGAAAATGGACAAATGCAATCTGCAAAAAAAATCGAATTACACTCTGACCAATGTTATTCTACGTGTCTCTCCTCAATCTGCAATATTTTTCTCAGCTCGGACTGAGAAAAAACATCACAGCATGTTGCAATTGTCCTCTTATCTCAGACAAAACTCACCAATTCAAGTCAATGTCAAGTCAAAAAAAAATTGTACGGCGTACGGACCATGCTAATGCCGTTTGATTTTTACACACCCGTCGGGGAGGGCTAGCGGAATGCACAGAGTAAGGCCGGGGACACACTTAACGTATAAAAAAACGGTCCGTTTTTCACGGCCGAGAATCGCACAAATGTTTCAAAAACAGTGATCCGTGTGCAGTGCGAGGATGCGATTTCCTCGCATCAAATGATCCGTGTGACATCCGTGTGACATCCGTATGGCATCCGTATGCCGAGATTTACTCGCAAGCTTGCAAAACCGACATCTAATGGATTTATGTGCTCAAATGTTTGGGAAAACATATATACAGTATATATATATATATATATATATATATATATATATATATATATATATATATATATATATATATGTCATTGAGACACATATATATATATTCTGTATTTATATTTTATTCAGCGCGATATCTGTGAAAAGCCGGTAATTCAATTGCCTGCATTGCATTTCTCCTGCACAAACCCGACAGGATATGAGACATGGTTTTCATACAGTAAACCATCTCATATCCCCTTTTTTTTGCATATTCCACACTACTAATGTTAGTAGTGTGTATGTGCAAAATTTCAGCACTGTAGCTGCTAAAATAAAGGGTTAAATGGCGGAAAAAATTGGCGTGGGCTCCCGCGCAATTTTCTCCGCCAGAATGGTAAAGCCAGTGACTGAGGGCAGATATTAATAGCCAGGAGAGGGTCCATGGTTATTGGCCCCCCCGTGGCTAAAAACATCTGCCCCCAGCCACCCCAGAAAAGGCACATCTGGAAGATGCGCCTATTCTGGCACTTGGCCACTCTCTTCCCACTCCCTGTAGCGGTGGGCTATGGGGTAATGAAGGGTTAATGCCACCTTGCTATTGGAAGGTGACATTAAGCCAGATTAATAATGGAGAGGCGTCAATTATGACACCTATCCATTATTAATCCAATTGTTGGAAAGGGTTAAAAAACAGACACACACATGATTTAAAAGTATTTTAATGCAATAAACACAGCGGTTGTTTTAATAATTTATTGCTCTCTCATTCCATTTTCAGACCCTCGCTTGGCAAAACAATAAACACACAAGATACATACCCTCTCTGATGAACTGTCACGTCCCACGAAGTAATCCATCTGAAGGGGTTAACTAATATTACAGGCAGAGCTGCGATAATCCACTCGCTCGTGCCTGTAATCCCCGGGTGCTGAAAGGAAAGCAGTGATCTATACTTACATTCAGTCGCGGTGATGCGCCCCCTGGTGGATGTCCTCATATGACCTGGAGCGTGGGAAAAAGTTCCCAGGCTGCAGTTCATGAGAACATCCAGCAGGGGCGCATCACCGCGACTGAATGTAAGTATAGATCACTGCTTTCCTTTCAGCACCCGGGGATTACAGGCACGAGCGAGTGGATTATCGCAGCTCTGCCTGTAATATTAGTTAACCCCTTCAGATGGATTACTTCGTGGGACGTGACAGTTCATCAGAGAGGGTATGTATCTTGTGTGTTTATTGTTTTGCCAAGCGAGGGTCTGAAAATGGAATGAGAGAGCAATAAATTATTAAAACAACCGCTGTGTTTATTGCATTAAAATACTTTTAAATCATGTGTGTGTCTGTTTTTTAACCCTTTCCAACAATTGGATTAATAATGGATAGGTGTCATAATTGACGCCTCTCCATTATTAATCTGGCTTAATGTCACCTTCCAATAGCAAGGTGGCATTAACCCTTCATTACCCCATAGCCCACCGCTACAGGGAGTGGGAAGAGAGTGGCCAAGTGCCAGAATAGGCGCATCTTCCAGATGTGCCTTTTCTGGGGTGGCTGGGGGCAGATGTTTTTAGCCACGGGGGGGCCAATAACCATGGACCCTCTCCTGGCTATTAATATCTGCCCTCAGTCACTGGCTTTACCATTCTGGCGGAGAAAATTGCGCGGGAGCCCACGCCAATTTTTTCCGCCATTTAACCCTTTATTTTAGCAGCTACAGTGCTGAAATTTTGCACATACACACTACTAACATTAGTAGTGTGGAATATGCAAAAAAAAGGGGGATATGAGATGGTTTACTGTATGTAAACCATGTCTCATATCCTGTCGGGTTTGTGCAGGAGAAATGCAAAGCCGGCAATTGAATTACAGGCTTTTCTATAGAGCAGCGCTGCGTATTTCTCGCAATGCACACGCATGGTCCGTGTGTAATCCGATTTTTTCTCGCACCCATAGACTTTCATTGGCAAGTCTCGGCCGAGATACGCTGACAATCGCAGCCTGCTGCGAGTTCCCTCGGATCCGAAATACGGTGGAGAAAATATCGGATGATGGGAGCTGAACCATAGATTAACATTGGGCCGAGTGCTATGCGATTTTTTATCGCATAGCACTCGTCCGTATTACGGTCTAGTGTGACCCCGGCCTAATAGAGAGATAGACACAAGGTGCGTTCGCAACCCGAGGTCCACCGTGCAGAGAAACCTGCTGCAAAGTAATGGTGGATGGGCACTGAGCTCACACGTGGGTTAAACTTCACCCCGTGTGAAATGGAAGTGAGCTCTGTTGCCTCACAGAGTCGCACTGTACACTGAAACTATTATCCTAACTAAGGGTTGTGCTTGCTCTTGAGCTCTTCTGTGCTAACCGCACACATGAAGGAACCAGATGCTAAGCCAAGGCTAATTGCCCCCACTGATGCTAGCTGCCTGCCTGAATGTACAGCCCCAAAGCTAAACAGCCTCACACCACATATATACTGAGTGGTAGAGTATCCACTGGCATAAGCCAAACACAATTGATACTAGCGCATGGCAGTGCGGCCATGCGAACCTTTTATAGTTGCAGCTCTTCAGGACCTTCCTAGTGGACCAATAGGAGCTGCTACAGGACCTGAGCGTGATACCCCCGACCTCCAATGAAAGGTCCTCCATGGGTATGCTCAATATGGGAAAAACAGGACTTAGTCCCAGAAAGACCTGCTCGCTGCTGATCAGTGCTGGCTACAGAGGCAAAGCCTGGAAAGGCAGCAGTAACCATTTGCACAGTATCAGGTTGAGCCAGATGCTAGGACCGACATCTCCGCTGAGCAGGCTCCACTGCGGCTGGAGGAGAATGGGAAACAGCAGTGGGCATGGTTCGAGATTCCCCCTGTGCAGCAGCGGAAACTCGACACCTAACACCGTCTCCTTGAAAACCCAACATTTCATCAATCACGTACAGTAAAATCACAATGTGACCCGACAATCTAATATATAAAGCTGAATGTGTGAATGTGTGTATGTGTGTGTGTGTGTGTGTGTGTGTGTATGTCCGGGATTGGCATCTGAACCGTCGCAGCTACAGCCACAAAATTTTGCACAGTCACACGTCTGGACCCCGAGAGCGTCATAGGCTATGTTGTGAGGTGAAATTTTAACCCCGCACTTTCCAATTGACCAAACAATTTTGCCCCTATCTACATAATGGGGAAAAAGTGAAAGGAAAAGTGTTGGAGGCGTCGCAGCTACAGGCACAAAATTTTGCACAGTCACACGTCTGGACCCGAGAGCGTCAAAGCTATGTTGTGAGGTGAAATTTTAACCCCGCGCTTTCCAATTCACCAAACAATTTTGCCCCTATCTACATAATGGGGAAAAAATGAAAGGAAAAGTGTTGGAGGCAAATTAACAGCTGCCAGATGTGAACAAGGGGGACTTAAAGAATGAGAGCGATGGCGCCAAAGAGTATATACTGTACAGTTGCTAAGGTGGGGCCTCGACATGGGATAATCACCACACCACCACGGGGATATGAACACACACACAAAATGCGCCACACACTACCACGTGCTCGAACACATATACCACCCTCAGCGCACATTTCACCACACATACACCAACCTCGCCACATAAAAGTCGAAACACAAAAGTCGCCGCTCAAAACTCGCCATGCGCAAAACTCTCCACATGCAAAACTCGCCACACGTGCAAAACTCACCTCATGGAAAACTCGCCACACGCAAAACTTGCACACGCGGAAAAAATGCCACATGCACAAAAGTTGCAACACATGCAAAAGTTGCCTCACACAAAACTTGCACATACTCAAAAGGCACCACACATAAAACTTGCCACGCGCAAAACTCTCCATGCGCAAAACTTGCTGCACACAACTTGCTACACTAACCTGTCACATGCAACTCGACACACAAAAAGTTGCTACACGCATGTCACCACACAAAACTCATCTCACAAAAGTCGCTACATGCATGTCGCCACACGCAACTCAACACACACAACTTGACACACGAAACTCGCCCTAAAACACACACAAGTCTGGTATTATCCTTCAAAAATAAAAATCTGATTAATAAGCAGAAAAACTACAAGAGCAACAAATGTACCATATAGGAATCCGGCAGCTGTCAGTCACATGACCTGTCTGTTATGTGTATGTGTGAGCTAATATAGACTGCCAGGGAGTGGGCTTACTGTTGGCTGGGGATTTATCAGGCTGCCAATTTAGCTTACAAATACTGAGGTAAAAATACTGACCAAATAACGTGTGAACGAGGTCTAATACAGGAGGAGATGACATACAGATATATACTATATACAGGAGGAGATGACACACAGGTACAGTATATACTATTTACAGGGGAGATGACACACAGGTATATACTATATACAGGAGGAGATGACACACAGATATATACTGTATACAGGAGAGATGACACACAGGTATATACTATATAGAGGAGGAGATGACATACAGGTACATACTACATACAGCAGGAGATGACATACAGGTATATACTATATACAGGAGGAGATGACACACAGGTATATACTATATATAGGTGAGATGACACACAGGTATATACTATATACAGGAGGAGATTACATACAGGTATATACTATATATAGGAGATGACATACAGGTATATACTATATACAGGGGACCTGACACACAGCAGGTATATACTATATACAGGGGAGATGACATACAGGTATATACTATATACAGGAGATGACATACAGGTGTATACTGTATATAAGGGAGATGACAAACATGTATATACTGAGGTGAAAATGAGAGGTGTGAGGTGAAAATGAAAAGGTGTGAGTGCAAAATTAGAGGAGTGAGGGAAAATAGTGGAGTGATCGGAAAATGACAGATGTGAGGTCGAAATGACAAGTGTTAGGGGGGAATGAGAGGTGTGAGGGAGAAAATGAGAGATGTGAGGGGGAAAATGAAAGATGTGATGGGGAAAATGAGAGGCGTGATGGGAAAATAAGAGAAGTGAGGTGCTATAACTAACCACGGATATTTACTATGCCCAGGCAACGCCGGGCTCTTCAGCTAGTATAAAATAAAAAGAATACATATAAACACAGAGAATAGATAGAAATAAAGATGCCAGTCACATAAATAATTAGAGATATAAGAGATGAAAGTTGGTGTTATGATGCTTCTGTAGAGAGGAGATAGGTAGGAACAAGCGGAAGACACAGACAATTCTGATGCAATTGTTGCACCCCAGGAGTTCAGGTACCGCAGTGGTACTGCCTCTCTGGGAGGGTGATGCCATGCCTGGAAACGAGGAGGATCCCTTTGACTGGTAACCTGTACATGCAACATATTCTGACTCCAGGCCAGAAGGGGAAGCTCTTGACCTGGCTTCAGGGAAGCTTCCCTAGATATATATTATGACTTGGAGGAGGAGTTAGATTGTTTGAGACAGTGAAGGAGCAGAGGAGAAGTGAGGAGCTGGAGGGGAGCTGCGACTGGGCTCCCTCCACGCTGAAGCGCAGATACCGGACACTGGGAGTCTGAGGCTTTGTGGAACTTTATGCCCCACAGCAGAAATCGAAGGGCAGGAGATTGAAAGTAACTTTTTCACATCTATACCCTGAAGTACAGGAACATACAGAGCCTGGAGTCACCTTGGATAGAGACCCTATAAAACAGCTTGCGTTGCCTACCATGCAGGAATGGTCTCAGGACAGAGAGTGAGAGAGGACCTTGAAAGAAGCAATAGGCAGAGAGGGACTATTATACAGCACGTAGTGGAAGGCTCCCAATCTGACCTGACAAGGGGAATCCAACTCGTTTCCAGGCTGCCTGGACTCCACCGTCACCTGTTGCTGTTACCCTGGACTGTGGCAGTAAACCACCAGTAAAACAGGTAAAGAGACTGCAACCTTGTGTCCTCTGATTATTTCTGACACAACACTATCTTTTCCAAACTCACTGCGAGACGTGTAGTCCCAGTTTCACCTGTGGGAAGCCATACCATCCATGCTGCAGTGTCATTACTCCCCAGAGGACCCCTTTAAGCAACATCAGTCACCCCTGACTGAATACCACAGGTGGCGTCACAAATATTCTAATTTCAATAACCCCTTTAAAGACCATCCCTTTAATTTGGACTCTCAGGGCCATGGACTGGGTTGCTGCCACCGTGACCACCCATTTAGTGATGACTGGACTCGGTACAGAGTACCCCTAGGCCCTGTCGGGCACATCAACTTGACTTCACGAACATGATTTGTGCCCTTGCATCGCCAGGTACTGTGTGCCATAGACTGCACTAAATTGTGTAGAAGCGGACATTGCCGCGCTGCATGGATCGCGAGGGGAAGAATGAGGCATACCTTCGTGGGTGGAGCCTGGAAAAAGAGCACAAAAAGGAAGCAATGCTCCATGCAGAGAGGTTCGCCAGTGAAGTAGCCGGAAGCCCTGGATGGAAAACCGGGAGGAGATGTCAGGCCTGTTTGAGGTTAGCACAGGGAAAGGGATATGTCTGACCGGGGAGGAGATCCAGCAGCGGGTGCAGCCACAGCCCCCGCGATGCCAGCAGGCCCCGAAGCAGTCACAGCCGCAGGCCTCATGATACCACAAGGCCCCACGGTAGCCACAGCCCCTGTTAACCGGCCAGACCCCGAAGCAGCTACAGCTTCCATAATGCCGCTATCCATGCCCTATTCACCAGGAGTGGCCTGGCTGCCACAATATTCAGGGGAGTCCCACACGCTGAGTGACTTTAAAGAGAGGCTCTGAAGCCTATTTGAAGTATATTCCCTAATGGAACATCAAAAGGTCAACATTCTAACTGGTCAATTAATTGGAGCAGCACAAAGCATAAAATCCTGGCTGGATATTAAAAACGGAACTGTGGAGCAGATATTAGCCAACTGAAAACCTCTTTTGACACCCGCAAAGCTGCCAAAATCAAGATGAGGTTTTCTGGGTGCAAACAAAGTGCACAGGAAAGCATACAGGACTATGCCCTTAATCTCCAGGAGGCACTATGGGCCAGTAAGCAGGACAAATTATTAAAGGAGCAGTTTATAGAGGGACTCCTGTCCGGTATCCACAGGACACAGTTGCGCATCCTGGCCTTGCAAAACCCAGACCTTGACGTTATACACTTCAAAGTCAGGGCCCTCTGGGTGTTACATGAACCACATCCTAGCCGCACAGCACCACCTAAGCGTCCAGTGATTATGTACCACCTGGAGGTGGCATCCTTTCATCAGGCCCCCATTGAGGCCAACGTGCAGACCCTGGATGACAACCCCTCTGCAGGGTTGCATCTCCAGGTTCAGGAACGGACTAAAAGCATAGCTGCACTAGCCAGAACCATGCAGTCCCTTCAGGAATCCACAAAGGAGAAAATCCAGCTGGCTCCCAGTCCAGATGATGTCCCCTGGCGAAGACAGAAGAGGATCCCACCAATCAGATGAAGAGACAATGACCGCTATCATCAAGACGGACGACCCATTTGTCACCGCTGCAACCAGGCTGGACACATTGCAAGGTTCTACAATTTAAACGAGTGACCCCTGGGGCAGAGGGCCAACTCCTAGGAGTAAGATGACAAGGAGGCCAACAAAGCAGGGGAGCCAAGTACTTTGGAGGATGCCCGATCCTCCCCATGGGCTGACTCTGATATTACCTGTGACCCAGATAATGACCTGACAATAGTAGCAAGTAATAGTCAGCCTTTGCCA
The DNA here is from genome assembly GCF_051348905.1 of Ranitomeya variabilis. Lineage (NCBI taxonomy): Eukaryota > Metazoa > Chordata > Amphibia > Anura > Dendrobatidae > Ranitomeya > Ranitomeya variabilis. Next base: position 21,849,116 of record NC_135236.1, on the reverse strand, counting down.
CAGGTGGGGTACAAGGAGGTGACCACTAAGGTGGGACGGGTAGAAATGAAAACCCAAGGCCTGGTGATTGTAGATATTGACCGGTGAGAATGTAACCCAATGATGACCTCAGGTACTAATCTAATAGAAAACTGTCTTGCCAAGGTTATTGTCTTGTTACAGCAGGCAGGTGGCCGAAACTGCTTGTTCCAGTGAGCGGCGTGTCCTGTAAAAAGAGATCAGAGCCCTGATGCAGAGTCAACAGGTAGAACTGTTTGGCTGTTTGGTGGAGAAGTTGGCAGCATCACAGTGAGTGATCTGATCCCCATTGCAATACCCCCCAAGGAGTGAAATGTTAATTTGGTGTCGGGCAGCAATAGGCATAAGTGGTAAAGACTACCAGGCCCTGTTAGAACCTGTGTATTCAAATAGTAGTCCCACCATCCTGACAGCCAGAGGGGTGGTTGATTTCCACAAGGGGAGGGTACCAGTACGTGTCCTTACCTGTGGAGAGAAAGAGGTCCCCTTACCCAGATATGCCACACTTGCTAAACTGATCACTGTTAATGATAATGCAATACAAGCAACAGAACCCTTGGTCCCGTCCAACCAGGCGGAGGACAATGGCTCTGCAGGACAGTTGGAAGATTAGTGCCAGAAGTTACATGTGGGCACTGACTATACCCCTTCACACCACAAATGTGAGGCTTATCGGGTGGTCCATAAGTACAAGCTGGTATTCAGCAGCACCCAATAGATTTCGGGAAGGTAAAAGGGGTTCAGCATCATATCCCCACTGGAGATCATCCGCCCATTAAAGAGAGGTACCGGCCTGTACCTCCAGCACACTATCAATGTGCCAAGGGTATGTTATGAGAGATGAAGGAGGCTGGGGTAAACAGAGACAGTTGTAGCCCCTGGGCAGCTCTGTTAGTCCTCACTAGAAAGAAGGATGGTACAATGAGGATGTGTGTTGACTACAGGCATAAAAACCACATTACATACAAGGATGCCTACCTGTTACTCAGAATTGAAGATTCATTAGCTGCTTTAAAATCTGCTATTTCTCCACCTTAGATCTCACTAGTGGGTATTGGCAGGTTCCCATGGCAGAGGCATGATAAAGAGAAGACCGCCTTCACGACACCGATAGGCCTTTCCGAATTCAACTACATGCCGATCGGACTTTGCACCACACCAGGGACGTTCCAGAGGATGATGGAGTGGAGCCTCAGACACAAGAACTTTGAAACCATTTTGTTGTATCTGAATGATGTCATTGTCTTCTCCAACACTTATGAAAACCATTTGAAGCACCTGGCCGATGTGTTTGAAGCCTTGTCCAATTATGGCCTCGAAGTGAAGCCGTCCAAGTGCCACCTGTTAAATCCCAAAATACAGTACCTGGGCCATGAGTAAGCACCAAAGGTGTGACACCAGACCCAGGCAAAGTCACAGTGATCAGTGACAGGCAAAAACCCAGCAACATTAATAATAATAATTTTTATTGATATAGCGCCAACATATTCCGCAGCACTTTACAATTAAGCTATGACATGTACAGACAATAATTTCAGTACAAATTAAGACCATTTTAACAGTGACATTAGGGGTGAGGTCCCTGCTCGCAAGCTTACAATCTACAAGGAAATGGAGGGGGGACACAATAGGTGAAAAGTGCTTGTTATTTCAGGTCTGGCAATTATAATAAATAGGGATTTTCATATAAAGCTGCATGATCCGGTCATCAGCCCGTGTGTTTAAGTGCAATAGTCAAGTATCAAGTGCTGTTATCATGTGTATGGAGGGTGTGTAGACAGATGAATAGTAGGGTGCAGATTCAGAATAATATTTCGAAGGAGGGAACAGGGCAAAGTTAGTTTACTGAGTAGTTGATGTGGTAGGCTTGTTTGAAGAGATGAGTTTTCAAATCGCGCTTGAATAGGTCAGGGCTAGGTATCAGTCTGATCATCTTGGGAAGTGCATTCCAGAGAGCTGGCGCAGCACGAGAGAAATCTTGGAGACGGAGGTGCGAGTTTCGAATTACGGAGGATGTTAGTCTTAGGTCATTTGTAGAACGGGGGGCACATGTAGGGTGATAGACAGAGATGAGAGAGGAGATATAAGGCGGTGCAGAACTGTGGAGAGCTTTGAGGGTGAGAGAGATGAGTTTATACTGGACCCTGTAGCGAATGGGTAGACAGTGTAATGACTGGCACAAGATGGAGGCATCGGTGAAGTGGCTGGACAGAAATATGACTCTGGCTGCTGCATTCAAGATGGATTGGCGAGGAGAAAGTTTGGTAAGAGGGAGACCAATCAGAAGGGAGTTGCAGCAGCCCAGACGAGAATGAATAAGAGCGACAGTAAGAGTCTTAGCAGTTTCAATGGTGAGAAAAGGTTGGATTCTGGAGATGTTTTTAAGATGCAGGCGACAACAGTGATGCTGTTGTATGTGATCTTTTTGGAAGTGCATTTGAACAGCAAGGTGGCTTGTTGTTGAAGGGAAATAGAGAAAAAAAAAATCTATAAACCTTCAGCATAGCGAGTGTGAGCGAGCTGAGTGTGACCTGAGCGTAAGTGTGGATGGCGGTAAGTGTGACTAGTAGTGTTGAGCGATACTTTCCGATATCAGAAAGTATCGGTATAGGAAAGTATCGGCCGATACCGTCAAAATATCGGATCTAATCCGATACCGATACCCGATCCCAATGCAAGTCAATGGGACGAAAATATCGGAATTAAAATAAACCCTTTATAAACTTGTAGGTTCATTCTACATGAAGGAAAACAACTAAGAATAATGTAGGATGTATTGGGGGACGTGGCGGAGACATTAAAGGCACAGAGGTTTAGCCCAATGTAATAGAATAGCAGGATTTTGGGTTTTTTTATGACGTTCGGCGTTAGAAAGATTTTGACTATGTTAATTTTTTTTTTATTTTGTCAGATATTGATGTTTCACTACTTCCACGCCCTTCACCTTCTTTTTTACTTCTCCCACACTTTCTTCTTCATTATCCTCATCATCAGCTTCTTTGACATCAACTTCTTCACCTTATTCATCTTCTTCTTCATCTTCTACCTATTATTTTTTTTGGTTACATTGTTCATATTCTTTTTATTTTACTATTATCTTCATCATTTTCTACTTCTTCATCATATTCTTATTTGTGACAGGCATTCCCGTAGTTGTTATCTATAAAAGTTTGAAGATTACACCTTCCGTTCTGCCTGTCACAAAAGAGTTACATTTGTCCGCGTTCAGTTTGGCCTGCAGCATCAGGCTTTATCCAGGGGCACCACGAGGAGGAACGGACTCACCCCCATACACTGCTTAGTCTTCTTCTGCTTATAATTTAGATAATATTTTTTGCTCTGATATTTAGTGTTATGCTTAATGTTCTTCTGCTCTTTGTTCTGCAGCCTCTTGTTCTTCTGCTTCTCGGTCTTCCAGGTTGTCGTCGTCTCCAGGGTCGTCGTCTCCTGGGTCGTCGTCATCGGGGTGGTCTTCAGGGTCATCGTCTCCAGGGTCGTCGTCATCACGGTGGTTGTCGTCTCTGGTGTCGTCGTCATCTTAGGGATGGTCTTCCGGGTCATCGTGTTTAGTCTCTTGAACTTGGAAATGTAGCAGAAGGTACAAGAAGGCTGAGAAAATGCCGAGAACCAGCTGATGGAACTGGAACTCGGATGGCTACCCGAAGGTCCAAGAGCCAATGGAACTACCGAGGACCAGCTGACGTTACTGGAACCCGGTTACTAAGCAGGAGGTACCCGTGCCTGAAAGCACTACCAAGGACCACCTGACGTTGGTGGAACTCGGATACCCAGAGGGAGGCACCTAAGCCAAAGGCTCTGCCCGGAACCAGCTGACGGTACTGGAACCAGGATGGGGAGCAGAAGGTACAAGAGCAAAAGACACTGCCGAGAACCAGCTGACGGTGCTGGAACCCGGATGGGTAGCCGAAGGTCCAAGAGCCAATGGAACTACCGAGGACCAGCTGACGTTACTGGAACCCGGTTACTAAGCAGGAGGTACCCGTGCCTGAAAGCACTACCAAGGACCACCTGACGTTGGTGGAACTCGGATACCCAGAGGGAGGCACCTAAGCCAAAGGCTCTGCCCAGAACCAGCTGACGGTACTGGAACCAGGATGGGGAGCAGAAGGTACAAGAGCAAGTGTCTGCGTGGCTTTTGCAGGACACGATGCCGGCTGCACAGCAGGGGAACAGCTGGCGGTGCTGAACCCCACTGACACATTGGCTGGTGTTTTTCTCGGTGCAGCTAGCAGTACCGGGCCCCAACTGGCGGTGTTAGAGCCCGGGGTCAGCAGGAGGAGGAGCAGGAGGAGGAACAAGGGGGAGAGGAGTGTAGGCCGAAGCCTGCACTGGCGGCAGCTTTGGGTCTGTTGTGCCTGCGTGGCGGTCGCAGGACACGTTGCCGGCTACACAGCAGGGGAACAGCTGGCGGTGCTGAACCCCACTGACACATTGGCGAGGTGTTTGGCTCTGTGCAGCCAGCACTTCCAGACAGAAACTAGCGTTGTTGGAGCCCGGGCTCTGCCGGTGGAGCAGAGTGTAGGCCGAAGCCTAATTCAACCGATTTCAAAGGTAACCTTTAACCCCCCCTCAGGGGTTACAAACTAGAAGAGCCACAGCTTATGCAGCAGTAGTGCCGCACAAGTCAAAGGTTGCTCTTTTAATTTTGCTCCTTGCACACGCCGAATGAAACACGTATAACATTTAGCCCTTTATACAGTCAAACTGTGTTGGAGGCGCGAGTTCCCTTTGTAATGAGACGCAGCACAGATGTCAAGAATCCCACCTTGGTGCTGGGTGCAGCCTCCTGAGCGTTGTTATTTGCTGTACAGGAGTCTGCGCTGTCGTGTTATCCCCCGGCCTAGCGCTGTTAGCGCTGCCCATCTTCTGACCTCATTTAATGTCGGCCGGTGCGGTTCGCGATGACCATGAATCCCAGCCCCGCAGTGTCTTAACATTGTTAAAACACTGCGGGTCTGGGATTCATGGCCTGGCGCAGCACATATGTTCGCCTCTCGCACTCGGGTCCTTACACCCACTTCAGACTGTGCGGCGTCAGCTGATCCCTTATCGCATGCCGCGGCCATGAAGCCGCACAGTCTGAAGAAGGCGGAAGGAGATGAGTGACAACAGGCGAAGATATGCACCGCTCATGCCCATCAATCACACCCTCGCAGTCCCAAGAAATAAGACACCGAGGGGCGTTGTGTGGGTCAGGGCGGCCGCAGAGGCGCAGGCAGCCAAACAATGATGCCAGAAGACGGGCAGCGCTACCAAGGGGGTTGCAGCGTGTCATTACAAAGGAAAGTCACACCACCGGGACGGTTAAATGGTCACACAGAGGACACATTTTAGACGTGTTTTCAGTTCCACATGTGCGAGGAGAATACGTTTATGAGCCACCTTGCACACATGCAGCATTACCGCTGTACAAGGTGGCCTTAAAAACGTACAAACGCCTGGGGGAGGGGGGACAGGTTCCCTTCAATTTCAGTTCTTGTGTCTGCGTGGCTTTTGCAGGACACGATGCCGGCTGCACAGCAGGGGAACAGCTGGCGGTGCTGAACCCCACTGACACATTGGCTGGTGTTTTTCTCTGTGCAGCTAGCAGTACCGGGCCCCAACTGGCGGTGTTAGAGCCCGGGGTCAGCAGGAGGAGGAGCAAGGGGGAGGGGAGTGTAGGCCGAAGCCTGCACTGGCGGCAGCTTTGGGTCTGTTGTGCCTGCGTGGCGGTCGCGGGACACGTTGCCGGCTACACAGCAGGGGAACAGCTGGCGGTGCTGGACCCCACTGACACATTGGCTGGTGTTTTTCTCTGTGCAGCTAGCAGTACCGGGCCCCAACTGGCGGTGTTAGAGCCCGGGGTCAGCAGGAGGAGGAGAGGGAGCAGAGTGTAGGCCGAAGCCTGCACTGGCGGCAGCTTTGGGTCTGTTGTGCCTGCGTGGCGGTCGCAGGACACGTTGCCGGCTGCACAGCAGGGGAACAGCTGGCGGTGCTGAACCCCACTGACACATTGGCGAGGTGTTTGGCTCTGTGCAGCCAGCACTTCCGGACAGCAACTAGCGTTGTTGGAGCCCGGGCTCTGCCGGTGGAGCAGAGTGTAGGCCGAAGCCTAATTGAACCGATTTCAAAGGTAACCTTTAACCACCCCTCAGGGGTTACAAACTAGAAGAGCCACAGCTTATGCAGCAGTAGTGCCGCACAAGTCAAAGGTTGCTCTTTTAATTTTTCTCCTTGCACACGCCGAATGAAACACGTATAACATTTAGCCCTTTATACAGTCAAACTGTGTTGGAGGCGCGAGTTCCCTTCGTAATGAGACGCAGCACAGATGTCAAGAATCCCACCTTGGTGCTGGGTGCAGCCTCCTGAGCGTTGTTATTTGCTGTACAGGAGTCTGCGCTGTCGTGTTATCCCCTGGCCTAGCGCTGTTAGCGCTGCCCATCTTCTGACATCATGTAATGTCGGCCGGTGCGGTTCGCGATGACCATGAATCCCAGCCCCGCAGTGTCTTAACATTGTTAAAACACTGCGGGTCTGGGATTCATGGCCTGGCGCAGCACATATGTTCGCCTCTCACACTCGGGTCCTTACACCCGCTTCAGACTGTGCGGCGTCAGCTGATCCCTTATCGCATGCCACGGCCATGAAGCCGCACAGTCTGAAGAAGGCGGAAGGAGATGAGTGACAACAGGCGAAGATATGCACTGCTCATGCCCATCAATCACACCCTCGCAGTCCCAATAAATAAGACACCGAGGGGCGTTGTGTGGGTCAGGGCGGCCGCAGAGGCGCAGGCAGCCAAACAATGATGCCAGAAGACGGGCAGCGCTACCAAGGGGGTTGCAGCGTGTCATTACAAAGGAAAGTCACACCACCGGGACGGTTAAATGGTCACACAGAGGACACATTTTAGACGTGTTTTCAGTTCCACATGTGCGAGGAGAATACGTTTATGAGCCACCTTGCACACATGCAGCATTACCGCTGTACAAGGTGGCCTTAAAAACGTACAAACGCCTGGGGGAGGGGGGACAGGTTCCCTTCAATTTCAGTTCTTGTGTCTGCGTGGCTTTTGCAGGACACGATGCCGGCTGCACAGCAGGGGAACAGCTGGCGGTGCTGAACCCCACTGACACATTGGCTGGTGTTTTCCTCTGTGCAGCTAGCAGTACCGGGCCCCAACTGGCGGTGTTAGAGCCCGGGGTCAGCAGGAGGAGGAGCAGGAGGAGGAGCAAGGGGGAGGGGAGTGTAGGCCGAAGCCTGCACTGGCGGCAGCTTTGGGTCTGTTGTGCCTGCGTGGCGGTCGCAGGACACGTTGCCGGCTACACAGCAGGGGAACAGCTGGCGGTGCTGGACCCCACTGACACATTGGCGAGGTGTTTGGCTCTGTGCAGCCAGCACTTCCGGACAGCAACTAGCGTTGTTGGAGCCCGGGCTCTGCCGGTGGAGCAGAGTGTAGGCCGAAGCCTAATTGAACCGATTTCAAAGGTAACCTTTAACCCCCCCTCAGGGGTTACAAACTAGAAGAGCCACAGCTTATGCAGCAGTAGTGCCGCACAAGTTAAAGGTTGCTCTTTTAATTTTTCTCCTTGCACACGCCGAATGAAACACGTATAACATTTAGCCCTTTATACAGTCAAACTGTGTTGGAGGCGCGAGTTCCCTTCGTAATGAGACGCAGCACAGATGTCAAGAATCCCACCTTGGTGCTGGGTGCAGCCTCCTGAGCGTTGTTATTTGCTGTACAGGAGTCTGCGCTGTCGTGTTATCCCCTGGCCTAGCGCTGTTAGCGCTGCCCATCTTCTGACATCATGTAATGTCGGCCGGTGCGGTTCGCGATGACCATGAATCCCAGCCCCGCAGTGTCTTAACATTGTTAAAACACTGCGGGTCTGGGATTCATGGCCTGGCGCAGCACATATGTTCGCCTCTCACACTCGGGTCCTTACACCCGCTTCAGACTGTGCGGCGTCAGCTGATCCCTTATCGCATGCCACGGCCATGAAGCCGCACAGTCTGAAGAAGGCGGAAGGAGATGAGTGACAACAGGCGAAGATATGCACTGCTCATGCCCATCAATCACACCCTCGCAGTCCCAATAAATAAGACACCGAGGGGCGTTGTGTGGGTCAGGGCGGCCGCAGAGGCGCAGGCAGCCAAACAATGATGCCAGAAGACGGGCAGCGCTACCAAGGGGGTTGCAGCGTGTCATTACAAAGGAAAGTCACACCACCGGGACGGTTAAATGGTCACACAGAGGACACATTTTAGACGTGTTTTCAGTTCCACATGTGCGAGGAGAATACGTTTATGAGCCACCTTGCACACATGCAGCATTACCGCTGTATAAGGTGGCCTTAAAAACGTACAAACGCCTGGGGGAGGGGGGACAGGTTCCCTTCAATTTCAGTTCTTGTGTCTGCGTGGCTTTTGCAGGACACGATGCCGGCTGCACAGCAGGGGAACAGCTGGCGGTGCTGAACCCCACTGACACATTGGCTGGTGTTTTCCTCTGTGCAGCTAGCAGTACCGGGCCCCAACTGGCGGTGTTAGAGCCCGGGGTCAGCAGGAGGAGGAGCAGGAGGAGGAGCAAGGGGGAGGGGAGTGTAGGCCGAAGCCTGCACTGGCGGCAGCTTTGGGTCTGTTGTGCCTGCGTGGCGGTCGCAGGACACGTTGCCGGCTACACAGCAGGGGAACAGCTGGCGGTGCTGGACCCCACTGACACATTGGCTGGTGTTTTTCTCTGTGCAGCTAGCAGTACCGGGCCCCAACTGGCAGTGTTAGAGCCCGGGGTCAGCAGGAGGAGGAGAGGGAGCAGAGTGTAGGCCGAAGCCTGCACTGGAGCAAGTTGAAAGGGAAACTTTAACCCCCCCCCCCAGGCGTTTGTAGCTGAAAGAGCCATCGTGTACAGCACTAATGCTGGAAAAGGTAAACTTAGCTCTTTTAATTATGGTCCTTACACATGCTGAACCTAACACTTATAAAAAGTGTCCCCTCCTACCGTGATACCGTCCGGTAGGTGGAACTTTCCTTTGTGATGTGACGCAGCACAGCCGTCATTCTTACCCCCTTGACGCCGTGCGCCGCCTCCTCAGCGTTGTTTGAATCAGTCCCGGAGCCTGCGCTGTTAGGTTAGCCCTTGGCCATGCACACATTTTGCGCTGCCCGTCTTCTGACATCATTTGGTGTCAGGCTGGCTGCGCCTGTGCGGCCGCGCTGGCCGAGAGCCCGCCTCGTACTGTCTTCTGATTTAATCCCACTGGGGGCCTGAGATCCATGGACATGCGCAGTGCATATCTGAACCTCCACCTCTCACTCATCTCCCTACGGCTTCTTCTGACTGTGCGGTCTCACGGCCGTGGCATGCTATTAGGGACCAGCTGACACCGAACAGTCTGAAGAAGCCATAGGGAGATGAGTGAGAGGTGGAGGTTCAGATATGCACTGCGCATGTCCATGGATCTCAGGCCCCCAGTGGGATTAAATCAGAAGACAGTACGAGGCGGGCTCTCGGCCAGCGCGGCCGCACAGGCGCAGCCAGCCTGACACCAAATGATGTCAGAAGACGGGCAGCGCAAAATGTGTGCATGGCCAAGGGCTAACCTAACAGCGCAGGCTCCGGGACTGATTCAAACAACGCTGAGGAGGCGGCGCACGGCTCCAAGGGGGTAAGAATGACGGCTGTGCTGCGTCACATCACAAAGGAAAGTTCCACCAACTGTACGGTATCACGGTAGGAGGGGGCACTTTTCATAAGTGTTTGGATCAGCATGTGCAAGGAGCACCACGAAAAGAGGCACTTTTTCCCTTTGCATCATTACTGCTGCACAAGGTGGCTCCTTCAGTAACAAACGCCTGGGGGGGGGGCAGGTTCCCTTAAATTTAACTTGTTGTGCCTGCGTGGCGGTCGCAGTACACGTTGCCGGCTGCACAGCAGGGGAACAGCTGGCGGTGCTGAACCCCACTAACACATTGGCGAGGTGTTTGGCTCTGTGCGTACAGCACTTCTGGACGGCAACTGGCGGTGTTGGAGCCCAGGGACAGGTGGAGGAGGAGGAGGTGGAGGAGGTAGGAGGGATTGCCACACACACAGCAGGGGAACAGCTGACGTTACTGAACCCCAATAACAGAGGAGGGACTGTTGGGACTGTGCGTACAGCACTTCTGGACGGCAACTGGCGGTGTTGGAGCCCAGGGACAGGTGGAGGAGGAGGAGGTAGGAGGAGGTAGGAGGGATTGCCACACACACAGCAGGGGAACAGCTGACGTTACTGAACCCCAATAACAGAGGAGGGACTGTTGGGACTGTGCGTACAGCACTTCTGGACGGCAACTGGCGGTGTTGGAGCCCAGGGACAGGTGGAGGAGGAGGAGGTGGAGGAGGTAGGAGGGATTGCCACACACACAGCAGGGGAACAGCTGACGTTACTGAACCCCAATAACAGAGGAGGGACTGTTGGGACTGTGCGTACAGCACTTCTGGACGGCAACTGGCGGTGTTGGAGCCCAGGGACAGGTGGAGGAGGAGGAGGTGGAGGAGGTAGGAGGGATTGCCACACACACAGCAGGGGAACAGCTGACGTTACTGAACCCCAATAACAGAGGAGGGACTGTTGGGACTGTGCGTACAGCACTTCTGGACGGCAACTGGCGGTGTTGGAGCCCAGGGACAGGTGGAGGAGGAGGAGGTGGAGGAGGTAGGAGGGATTGCCACACACACAGCAGGGGAACAGCAGACGTTACTGAACCCCAATAACAGAGGAGGGACTGTTGGGACTGTGCGTACAGCACTTCTGGACGGCAACTGGCGGTGTTGGAGCCCAGGGACAGGTGGAGGAGGAGGAGGTAGGAGGAGGTAGGAGGGATTGCCACACACACAGCAGGGGAACAGCTGACGTTACTGAACTCCAATAACAGAGGAGGGACTGTTGACTGTGCGTACAGCACTTCTGGACGGCAACTGGCGGTGTTGGAGCCCAGGGACAGGTGGAGGAGGAGGAGGTAGGAGGAGGTAGGAGGGATTGCCACACACACAGCAGGGGAACAGCTGACGTTACTGAACCCCAATAACAGAGGAGGGACTGTTGGGACTGTGCGTACAGCACTTCTGGACGGCAACTGGCGGTGTTGGAGCCCAGGGACAGGTGGAGGAGGAGGAGGTGGAGGAGGTAGGAGGGATTGCCACACACACAGCAGGGGAACAGCTGACGTTACTGAACCCCAATAACAGAGGAGGGACTGTTGGGACTGTGCGTACAGCACTTCTGGACGGCAACTGGCGGTGTTGGAGCCCAGGGACAGGTGGAGGAGGAGGAGGTGGAGGAGGTAGGAGGGATTGCCACACACACAGCAGGGGAACAGCTGACGTTACTGAACCCCAATAACAGAGGAGGGACTGTTGGGACTGTGCGTACAGCACTTCTGGACGGCAACTGGCGGTGTTGGAGCCCAGGGACAGGTGGAGGAGGAGGAGGTAGGAGGAGGTAGGAGGGATTGCCACACACACAGCAGGGGAACAGCTGACGTTACTGAACCCCAATAACAGAGGAGGGACTGTTGGGACTGTGCGTACAGCACTTCTGGACGGCACCTGGCGGTGTTGGAGCCCAGGGACAGGTGGAGGAGGAGGAGGTGGAGGAGGTAGGAGGGATTGCCACACACACAGCAGGGGAACAGCTGACGTTACTGAACCCCAATAACAGAGGAGGGACTGTTGGGACTGTGCGTACAGCACTTGTGGACGGCAACTGGCGGTGTTGGAGCCCAGGGACAGGTGGAGGAGGAGGAGGTGGAGGAGGTAGGAGGGATTGCCACACACACAGCAGGGGAACAGCTGACGTTACTGAACCCCAATAACAGAGGAGGGACTGTTGGGACTGTGCGTACAGCACTTCTGGACGGCAACTGGCGGTGTTGGAGCCCAGGGACAGGTGGAGGAGGAGGAGGTAGGAGGAGGTAGGAGGGATTGCCACACACACAGCAGGGGAACAGCTGACGTTACTGAACCCCAATAACAGAGGAGGGACTGTTGGGACTGTGCGTACAGCACTTCTGGACGGCAACTGGCGGTGTTGGAGCCCAGGGACAGGTGGAGGAGGAGGAGGTGGAGGAGGTAGGAGGGATTGCCACACACACAGCAGGGGAACAGCTGACGTTACTGAACCCCAATAACAGAGGAGGGACTGTTGACTGTGCGTACAGCACTTCTGGACGGCAACTGGCGGTGTTGGAGCCCAGGGACAGGTGGAGGAGGAGGAGGTAGGAGGAGGTAGGAGGGATTGCCACACACACAGCAGGGGAACAGCTGACATTACTGAACCCCAATAACAGAGGAGGGACTGTTGGGACTGTGCGTACAGCACTTCTGGACGGCAACTGGCGGTGTTGGAGCCCAGGGACAGGTGGAGGAGGAGGAGGTGGAGGAGGTAGGAGGGATTGCCACACACACAGCAGGGGAACAGCTGACGTTACTGAACCCCAATAACAGAGGAGGGACTGTTGGGACTGTGCGTACAGCACTTCTGGACGGCAACTGGCGGTGTTGGAGCCCAGGGACAGGTGGAGGAGGAGGAGGTGGAGGAGGTAGGAGGGATTGCCACACACACAGCAGGGGAACAGCAGACGTTACTGAACCCCAATAACAGAGGAGGGACTGTTGACTGTGCGTACAGCACTTCTGGACGGCAACTGGCGGTGTTGGAGCCCAGGGACAGGTGGAGGTGGAGGAGGTAGGAGGGATTGCCACACACACAGCAGGGGAACAGCTGACGTTACTGAACCCCAATAACAGAGGAGGGACTGTTGGGACTGTGCGTACAGCACTTCTGGACGGCAACTGGCGGTGTTGGAGCCCAGGGACAGGTGGAGGAGGAGGAGGTAGGAGGAGGTAGGAGGGATTGCCACACACACAGCAGGGGAACAGCTGACGTTACTGAACCCCAATAACAGAGGAGGGACTGGTGACTGTGCGTACAGCACTTCTGGACGGCAACTGGCGGTGTTGGAGCCCAGGGACAGGTGGAGGAGGAGGAGGTAGGAGGAGGTAGGAGGGATTGCCACACACACAGCAGGGGAACAGCTGACGTTACTGAACCCCAATAACAGAGGAGGGACTGTTGGGACTGTGCGTACAGCACTTCTGGACGGCAACTGGCGGTGTTGGAGCCCAGGGACAGGTGGAGGAGGAGGAGGTGGAGGAGGTAGGAGGGATTGCCACACACACAGCAGGGGAACAGCTGACGTTACTGAACCCCAATAACAGAGGAGGGACTGTTGACTGTGCGTACAGCACTTCTGGACGGCAACTGGCGGTGTTGGAGCCCAGGGACAGGTGGAGGTGGAGGAGGTAGGAGGGATTGCCACACACACAGCAGGGGAACAGCTGACGTTACTGAACCCCAATAACAGAGGAGGGACTGTTGACTGTGCGGACAGCACTTCTGGACGGCAACTAGCGGTGTTGGAGCCCAGGGACAGGTGGAAAAGCAGAGGAACACAATGTAGGCCGAAGCCTGAGAAAGTCGAAAGGGAACCTTTAACCCCCCCCCAAGGCGTTTGTAGCTGAAAGAGCCAGCTTGTGCAGCACAAAAGATGCAAAAGGAAAAGGTGGCTCTTTTCATCATGCTCCTTGCAAACACAGAACTAAACACTTATAAAATGTGTCCCCTGAAACCGTGAAACCGTCCCGGAGGTGGGACTTTCCTTCGTAATATGACGCAGCACAGCCGTCATTCCTCCCCCCCCGGGCACCGCGCCCCGGCTCCTCAGCGTAGTTTGATTCCGTCCCGGAGCCTGCGCTGTTATGTTATCCCTTGGCCAGGCACACTTAGCGCTGCCCATCTTCTGACATCATTTGGTGTCAGGCTGGCTGCGCCTGTGCGGCCGCGCTGGCCGAGAGCCGGCCTCGCAGTGTCTTCTGATTTTATCCCACTGGGGGCCTGGGATCCATGGCCATGCACAGTGCATATCCTCGCCTCTCACTCCCCTCCCTACGGCTTCTTAAGACTGTGCGGTGTCACGGCCGTGGCATGCTATTAGGGACCAGCTGACACCGAACAGTCTGAAGAAGCCATAGGGAGATGAGTGAGAGGTGGAGGTTCAGATATGCACTGCGCATGTCCATGGATCCCAGGCCCCCAGTGGGATTAAATCAGAAGACACTGCGAGGCGGGCTCTCGGCCAGCGCGGCCGCACAGGCGCAGCCATCCTGACACCAAATGATGCCAGAAGACGGGCAGCGCTAAGTGTGCCTGGCCACGGGATAACATAACAGCGCAGGCTCCGGGACGGAATCAAACAACGCTGAGGAGCCGGGGCGCGGCGCCGGGGGGGGAGGAATGACGGCTGTGCTGCGTCATATTACGAAGGAAAGTCCCACCTCCAGGACGGTTTTACGGTATCAGTGGACACATTTTATAAGTGTTAAGTTCTGCGTGTGCAAGGAGCTAAACCTAAATAGCTACCTTTTCCTTGTGCAGCATTACTGCTACACAAGGAGGCTCTTTCAGTAACAAACGCCTTGGGGGGGGGGGACAGATTCCCTTACATTTCAGTTGTTGTGTTAGCGTGGCGGTCGCATGACACATTGCCGGCTACACAGCTGGGGATCAGCTGACGTTACTGAAACCCAATAACACTGGGTCGTATGTTTTGACTGTGCAGACGGCACTTCTGAGCCTCAACTGGCGGTGTTGGAGCCCAGGAATTTAAGTTCAGGTGGTAGAAAGATGAACACAACAGGAGACCTGGATAACGTATACAGTGACCTAATTATTTAAACAGGAGGAGGAGTGGCAAATTCCTGCGAGATCCAGGCCTTGTTCATTTTCAGGAAAGTAAGCCGGTCAACGTTATCGGAGGATAGTCGCATGCGACGGTCAGTTAGTACACCACCTGCAGCACTAAAGACACGTTCCGATAATACACTGGCCGCAGGGCAAGACAGCACCTCCAATGCATACTGGCTTAGCTCTGGCCATGTATCCAGCTTTGAGACCCAAAACTTGAAAGGGGAAGAGCCGTCTGGGAGTACAGCAAGAGGGCAAGACATGTAGTCTGTCACCATCTGACGGAACCGTTGCCTCCTGCTGACTGGAGCCGTCTGTGATGGTGTAGACTTTTGTGGCGGGCACAGAAAACTGTACCACAGTTGGGCCATACTGGTCTTGCCTTGGGCAGAGGCACTGCTTCTGCTCCCTCTTTGTGCAGAGCCTCCACCACTGCCTGGACGCATTGAGCTGCTTTGGAATGCACTAGCAGCACTTCTCTCAGTTGGAATGGAGAAGATGATGGAATTGACCAGTGTGTCTTGGTACTCCCGCATTTTTCGCTCCCGGTTCAACGGTGTGATGAGGCTTTCTACGTTGTCCCGGTAGCGAGGATCGAGGAGGGTGAACACCCAATAATCAGACATGTTGAGAATGTGGGCGATGCGGCGGTCGTTTCTCAGGCACTGCAGCATGTAATCCACCATGTGCTGCAGACTGCCAACTGCCCAAGAAACGCTGTCCCCTGCTGGAGGCGTGATATCTGCCCGCTCGTCATCACCCCACCCTCGCTGTACACACTGAGTACTGGACAATTCGGTAACTCCCTCCTCTGGACGGATGTCTTCCTCCTCCATTGACTCCTCCTCATCCTCCTCACAAACTGTCCCCTGCCTACGCGTTTGTGAGGAACCACGTGGCGCTGACTGTCCAGAAGATGATGGAAATGGTGAATCCTCATCCTCCACCTCTTCCACAACATCATCCCTTAGCGCTTGCAGTGATTTTTCAAGCAGGCAGATAAGGGGGACAGTCATGCTGACTAGTGCATCATCTGCACTCGCCATCCGCGTGGAATAATCAAAGGGACGCAAAACCTGGCAGACGTCATTCATAGTGGCCCACTCTGTGGTTGTGAAGTCTGTACGGCGCTGAGTGCGACTTCTTTGCGCCTGAAGCAGCTGGTACTCCATTACAGCTTGCTGCTGCTCACACAACCGCTCCAACATATGTAACGTGGAATTCCACCTGGTAGGTAGGTCACATATGATGCGATGTTCCGGCAGGCGGTGTCGGCGCTGCAGAGCCGCAATGCGCGCTTTTGCCGTGCTGGAACGCCGCAAGTGAGCACACTCTAGGCGGACCTTGTGCAGCAGTGCATCAAGATCCGGATAGTCCCTCAAAAAGCTCTGCACGACCAAATTGAGCTCATGTGCCAGACATGGGATGTGAGTGAGGTTGCCGAGGCCCAGAGCTGCCACCAGATTTCGGCCATTATCACACACTACCATGCCTGGCTGGAGATTCGCTGGCACAAACCACACATCGCTCTCCTGCTTGATGGCATTCCAGAGCTCCTGCGCTGTGTGGCTACGATTCCCCAAAAAAATTATTTTTAAGACGGCCTGTTGACGTTTGGCCACGGCTGTGCTCATGTCGGTCGTAACAGGTACACGTTCATCACGGGTCCATGTGGAGGTGGACTGTGACGGCTCCTGCAGCGATGATTCTGAGGAACTGGTGTAAGAGGAGGAGTCAATGCGTACAGAATGGATTCCTGCAATCCTTGGAGTGGGCAGGACACGTCCTGCGCCACTCGCACGGTCTGTACCCGGCTCAACGACATTAACCCAATGGGCAGTGAGGGAAAGGTATCGCCCCTGTCCATGTTGACTGGTCCACGCATCGGTGGTGAGGTGGACCTTGCTACTGACGGCGTTCAGTAGCGCGTGTTTTATGTGTCCCTCCACATGCTTGTGCAGGGCAGGGACGGCTTGCCTGCTGAAGTAAAAGCGGCTAGGCACATTGTACTGTGGGACTGCCAATGACATCAAGTCACGGAAGCTGTCAGTCTCCACCAGCCTGAATGACAGCATTTCCAGTGACAGAAGTTTGGCAATGCCTGCAGTCAGAGCCTGTGCTCGTGGGTGGTTTGACGAGAAAGGCCGCCTTTTCTCCCATGCCTGTACTACCGATGGCTGTAGACTGGGCTGGGAGTGTGTGGATGACTGGGAAAGTGGTGCTGCGGGTGGAATTACAGCGGGTCTCTGGACAACAGGGCCAGAGGTTTTTCCACGGCGATCCTGGGAGGAAGCCGAACCAGCTGCGTGTGAGCTAGAGGAAGAGGCAACACGAGCTAAAGAGGTGGTAGCTGCCGCTGTTGGTTGGCCTAGCTCTTCAGTGTGTTTTTCTAACTCCGCCGGGTGCCTGTTGCGCACATGTTTCCACATGTTGGAGGTATTGAGGTTGCTGACATTTCGACCTCTTTTGACTTTTTGATGACACACCTTGCATCTGGCATAGCAAATGTCATCTGCAACTGTGTCAAAAAAGGACCAGGCACTGCAAGTCTTGGGAGCGCCCTTTTTGGCTTTTGGAAGAGACATGCTCCTAACGGGTGCCAAAGCGGAGGCTGCAGGATCCGCAGTCTTCCCCCTCCCTCTCCCTCTTTGGGCCGTACGGGGAATCTCTTCCTCAGAGCTGCTCCCACCACCTTCCTGTCCCTCATGCCAAGATGGGTCAAGGACCTCATCATCTACACTACCCTCTGCCCCCAACTGCTCCTCCTGGGTAGTCTCAGCAGCAGAGCACGCACCAGTAAGTGGCACCTGAGTGTCATCATCAGCTGATGCGGCCTGCGATGTGGTGACCGGAGCCACTGGCCCACCCGCCTCTTCAGAGGAAGAGAGAAAAAGCTGTTGGGCATCACTGCACCCTGCCTCTTCTTCCATTTCTCCAATGCTGCTTGGCTGGCCCCCTGTTTCCAAGCCAAGAGATTCAGAGAACAGAAGTAGAGACGGCTCCTGTCCTGGGCTCTCTGTCTGCCTGGGCAATTTGGCAGGTGGTGAAGAGACAGATGGCTGCTCTCCAGTGCTCTGTGTCTGAGAGGATGTGGCACTAATTGAAGTTGATGCATTAGCTGCCATCCATCCGACAACGGCTTCAATTTGGTCTTCACGCAGCAGCGGTGTACGGCGCTCTGACACAAAGCTGCGCATGAATGACTGTTGCCTGGTGAAAGTGGGTGCTGATGAGTCACCGGTGCCCGCAGCAGGCACAGAATCCCCACGTCCCCTCCCTGCTCCGCGCCCACGCCCACGCCCACGTGCCTTACTCACTGCCTTCTTCATCTTGGTTGACTGATAAAGATAAGCAGAAAAGTACTAACGGCTTTGTGTGCTTATTCCTGAGCAACTCCTCCTAACAGGTATAAGAAACACTAATTTTCTAAAGTGTGGACTAGACTTTAATATGAGCTAATGTGGCCTACACAAATGTAAAGTGGTGTAACTGGTGTGTTTGGTGAACTTTATTATTTATTTATTTTTTGGGGGCTGAACTGACAACGGATAGAGCTGCAGTCACACGGAGACCGTGCAGACAGACATAAACGGCGCTGCAAGGCCCAAAAACCCTCCTCTACGTTATCCTATGTAGTGTTTTTCCACAAATTAGCTGGAGACGGGTGGAAAGACACTAATAGGAATTTTTGGAAAAAATGTGCAGCAGCCTGCACTACTTAAAACAAAATGAAAATTGATTTGGCGGTATGACGCAGTGAACAACCCTGAGCTGGAGACAACCAGGCTATGGCTGCTCACAGACTACAGGGCGAGCTGCAGTCACACGGAGACCGTGCAGACAGCCGTAAACGGCGCTGCAAGGCCCAAAAACCCTCCTCTACGTTATCCTATGTAGTGTTTTTCCACAAATTAGCTGGAGACGGGTGGAAAGACACTAATAGGAATTTTTGGAAAAAATGTGCAGCAGCCTGCACTACTTAAAACAAAATGAAAATTGATTTGGCGGTATGACGCAGTGAACAACCCTGAGCTGGAGACAACCAGGCTATGGCTGCTCACAGACTACAGGGCGAGCTGCAGTCACACGGAGACCGTGCAGACAGCCGTAAACGGCGCTGCAAGGCCCAAAAACCCTCCTCTACGTTATCCTATGTAGTGTTTTTCCACAAATTAGCTGGAGACGGGTGGAAAGACACTAATAGGAATTTTTGGAAAAAATGTGCAGCAGCCTGCACTACTTAAAACAAAATGAAAATTGATTTGGCGGTATGACGCAGTGAACAACCCTGAGCTGGAGACAACCAGGCTATGGCTGCTCACAGACTACAGGGCGAGCTGCAGTCACACGGAGACCGTGCAGACAGCCGTAAACGGCGCTGCAAGGCCCAAAAACCCTCCTCTACGTTATCCTATGTAGTGTTTTTCCACAAATTAGCTGGAGACGGGTGGAAAGACACTAATAGGATTTTTTTGAATAAATTAGCAGCAGACTACACTACTTGAAAAAAAAAAAAAAAGAACAGTATGAGGCAATGAACCACCCTCCCTGAACTGAATACAACAAGCTATGGATGGCCTATGTGGCTGCACTCAGACTAGAGAGTGGGCTGCACTCACACACACACACACACACAGACCTTGCAGATCGCTGTGAAAACAGTGCTACAAGGCAAAAGCAAGGTGAATAGTAGGTGAACACAGCGGTTGCTAAATTAGCCTTTGGAAAGCACAAAGAAGCAAATCGCTATCTCTAAACTGTCCCTCAGTCAGCAAACAGCGTCCTGTCACTAACTGAATTCACAGCAGAGTGATCGCAAAATGGCGCCAGCGACTTTTAAACTGCATCATGACATCATTTCAGCAGCCAATCACAGCCTTGCCAGTAGTTTCATGCCCTCCATGCTAAACAGGATGTGCCCACACTTGGAATCATTCTCATTGGCTGAATTTCTGCATTTTGAATCTTGGAACTTCCGATTCCGGTATCCGATACGCGGCAAGTATCGGAATCCCGGTATAGGAATTCCGATACCGCAAGTATCGGCCGATACCCGATACTTGCGGTATCGGAATGCTCAACACTAGTGACTATTGATTCAGTGAGGAGGTATTTGGAAGGCCTTTAACAAATACCTGTGTGAATCAATACAGAGGAGGACAATTTTATATTACAGGATGATTTATGTAAACTAGAAGCTTGGGCTGATAAATGGCAAATGAGCTTTAATGGGGATAAATGTAGGGTCATGCACTTGGGTAGAAGTAATAAGATGTATAACTATGTGCTTAATTCTAAAACTCTGGGCAAACCGTCAAAGAAAAAGACCTGGGTGTATGGGAGGATGACAAACTCATATTCAGTGGCCAGTGTCAGGCAGCTGCTACAAAGGCAAATAAAATAATGGGATGCATTAAAAGAGGCATAGATGCTCATGAGGAGAACATAATTTTACCTCTATACAAGTCACTAGTTCGACCACACTTAGAATACTGTGCACAGTTCTGGTCTCCGGTGTATAAGAAAGAAATAGCTGAACTGGAGCGGGTGCAGAGAAGAGCGACCAAGGTTATTAGAAGACTGGGGGGTCTGCAATACCAAGATAGGTTATTACAATTGGGGCTATTTAGTTTGGAAAAACGAAGGCTAAGGGGTGATCTTATGTTAATGTATAAATATATGAGGGGACAGTACAAAGACCTTTCTGATGATCTTTTTAATCATAGACCTGAGACAGGGACAAGGGGGCTTCCTCTACGTCTGGAGGAAAAAAGGTTTAAGCATAATAACAGACGCGGATTCTTTACTGTAAGAGCAGTGAGACTATGGAACTCTCTGCCGTATGATGTTCTAATGAGTGAGTCATTACTTAAATTTAAGAGGGGACTGGATGCCTTTCTGGAAAAGTATAATGTTACAGGGTATATATATTAGATTCCTTGATAAGGCGTTGATCCAGGGAACTAGTCTGATTGCTGTATGTGGGGTCGGGAAGGAATTTTTTTCCCCATGGTGGAGCTTACTCTTACCACATGGGTTTTTTTTGCCTTCCCCTGGATCAACATGTTAGGGCATGTTAGGCTATGGGTTGAACTAGATGGACTTAAAGTCTTCCTTCAACCTTAATAACTATGTAACTATGTAAGAGCGAGTGAGTGATCAGATATAGGGAGTAAAGGAAAGTTCGGTGTTGAATATGACCTCAAGACAGCGGGCATGCTGCTTGGGAGTTATGGTAGAACCCTCCAGGGTAATTTTGATGCTGGATAGAGTGAGGTTAGTAGAAGGGAGAAACACAAGAAGTTCTGTTTCGCAGAGATTTAGTTTCAGATAAAGGGAGGACATGATGTTAGAGACAACAGACAGACAATCCTTGGTATTTTGAATTAGGGTAGGGGTGATGTCAGGGGAAGAAGTGTATAATTGGGTGTCATCAGCATAGAGATGATACTGGAAGCCAAATCTGCTGATTGTTTGTCCAATAGGGGCAGTGTATAGAGAGAAGAGGAGGGGGCCTAGGACTGAGCCCTGCGGAACCCCGATAGTAAGGGGATGAGGAGAGGAAGAGGAGCTGGCAAAAGATACAGTGAAGGAGCGGTCAGAGAGGAAGGAGGAGAACAGGAGAGGGCTGTGTCCTTGAGGACTATGGAGCGGAGCATAGGAGGAGAAGCTGGTGATCCACAGTGTCAAATGCAGCAGAGAGATCCAGGAGAATCAGCAGAGAGCAATGACCTTTGGATTTAGCTGTTAATAGATTATTAGAGACTTTAGTGAGGGCAGTTTCAGTGGAGTGTAAAGAGCGGAAACCAGATTGTAAGGGGTCAAGAAGAGAGTTATCCAAGAGATAGCGCATTAGACGGGAGTGGACCAAGTGTTCCAGGAGTTTAGAGATGAAGGAAATGTTAGAGGCAAATCTGTAGTTAGCAGTGCAGTTCTGGTCCAGGGATGGCTTTTTAAGTAAAGGGGTTATGATGGCTTGTTTAAATGAGGAGGGAAAGATACCATAGAAAGAGAGAGGTTAAATATTTTAGTCAGGTGAGTGGTGACCACTGGTGAGAGACTGCAGGAGATATGAAGGAATTGGGTCACTGTTGCAGGTTGTAGGCCGAGCAGAAACGAGGAGCTTGGAAACTTCTTCTTCTGAAACAGGCTCAAAGATGTCTAGTGAGCTTGAGGTGTGGCAGGGAAGGGGATCCAGGCACTGAGGAGATTGGCCTGAGATATCCTGATGGTTGTGGTTTATTTTTTCTAAGAAATAAGTGGCCAGATCCTCATCGCTGAGGTTTGTGATGGGGGCCTGTACTTAAGGTTTCAGGAGGGAGTTCAAGGTTTCAAAAAGTCATTTTGGGTTGTTGGATAGTGAGGTGATGAGGGTGGTGAAGTAGGATTGTTTGGCCAGATAAAGGGCAGAGTTATTGGTTTTGAGCATGAACTTATAGTGGATGAAGTCATCTGCTAAGAGAGAAAGCGTGTTTGCATAGTGTGCCAGGGCTGCCGTTGTCTGTGTCAGGTTGTTCTGTGTGTAGAAGATGCTGCTTCATCTGGGGCATTCTTCAGTGTATTATTGAAGTCTGACAATGCTAAGTCTGGACAGCATTCATGAAGTATGGCAGTTCCTCGGGTTGGTTGGCTTCTAACAAAGGTTCATTAAGGGCTTCACTAAGATAGCTGCACCACTGCAAGACTTGTTAGCGAGTCAATCCAAAAAGGCCAAGAACAAGAGTCCTCCGTTTGAGTGGAAAGACAAGCTGGAAGGATCCTTCACTCGGTTGAAGTTGGCTCTCACGGGAGATGAAGAACTGGCCTACCCTGATTATGACCAACTGTTTGTACTCTACACAGACGCCAGCAATGTGTGATTGGGAGCAGTGCTGTCCCAGGTACAGAAAGGCAGAGAAAGAGTAATTGCCTATGCCAGCAGTAAGCTTCATCCCACTGAAAGGAACCCCGACAATTATCGTTCCTTCAAGCTGGATTTCCTCACCATAGTCTGGGCAGTAACAGAGCGGTTCAAGCACTACCTGGCTTCAGTAAAATTCATGGTTTTCACAGACAACAATCCGCTGGCACACCTGGAAATGGCAAAACTAAGTGCATTGGATCAGCGATGGATGGCTCAGTTGTCCAACTATGAATTTGCAATCAAGTACCATGCAGGCCCAAGAACGCAAATACAGATGCACTGTCCAGGATGCCCCATTTACCAGGAGTGGGAGAAGATCCGGAAGCACTTGAAGAGATTGAGTTACCAGCCTTCCATCGCCCGAAGATGACCCAGTACTCACATTATGTGACGAACAAGTGCAATGACAGGCAAGAAGCCATGCTGAACCCATTGCCCCACCATAGATGGGCAGAGACAGAGGATAGCAAACCAGCAGTCCATCTGGTAAAAGAGCTGCTGACACAAGCCTGCTCCATAGGAGACTCAACAGTTGTGGAAGGAGAAAGGAAAATTGTTTATCTGTGACGGTAAGCTGTGTCGGAGGAATATTGACCCACGCACTCATGAGCTGGTCTGGCAGGTGGTAGTTCGTCCCAAGACAAGATGTGCCAATGGTCTTGGAAGTGTACCACGATGAAGCAGGACACTTCAGATGGAAGAAGTTGTAGGTCCTACTTCGCGGGAGGTTCTTCTGGATTGGCATGAGAAGAGCCATTGAAAAGTGGTGCCGAGAATGTGGCCCATGCAACCTGCGCAGAAAGGACCGTGACAGCTAGAGGGCACTCCTACAGCCCATAGTCACCAAAGAGCCACTTGAACTGGTAGCTTTGGATCATGTGAAGCTAACTCCAAGCCGGTCAGGATATGTCTATGCCTTGACCATAGTGGACCATTACTCCAGATTCCCGGTAGTCGTGCCTGTCAAAGACCAGACAGCAAAGATGGCAGCCAAGGCATTCCAACAACACTTTTGTCAACCACATGGTTACCTTGAAAAGGTACTCACTGACCAAGGCGGAAGTGTTCAAAGGATTCTGTAACCTGTACAGATGATAGAAGATCAGAACAACGCCGTACGTTCCACAGACCAATGGTATGTGTGAGAAGATGATTCAGGTGGTAATTGGCCTGTTGAAACCTTGCCTTTGGAAAAGAGAAACTTATGGCCAGAAAAGTTGCTGGACATGGTAGATCTGTACAACCATATCCCGGTGAATTGCACCAACTGCACTCCAGCCTACCTAATGAGAGGAAGACCTAGCAAATTACCTGTTGACCTTGATATGGGAGTCCTAACACCAGAAACAACATCACCAGATACAGATTGAGATACGGAGTGGCAGCAGAAATACCACCAAGTACAAGAATGCGTGGAATGAAGTTTGTCCCAGGCAAGACAGAGGAAAGAGAGAAACTATAATCAACAGGCCCATGTAATTCCATTGTCACCAGGTGAACAAGTTCTAAAGCGCAAAAGAAGAATGCACAAACTTGATCAGTGGGAAGCAGAACCATACACCATCTTACAGTCAAACTTTGATAACACCAAGGTGTGTCTCATAAGCAAAGATAGAGGAGAAACCAGGCGTGCAGTATCTAGAGATCATCTTAAGGTATGTCCTGACCAACTGAGAGTCAGAAAGAATGGCCAAGATAACCCACAATCCCCAGAAGAGGAGGAAAAGAGAATCCATACCATCCTTGGAGACTTTCCCCAGTCATGGACTCAAGTAAATCAAGCCATAATGGTGCCTGTTTTGACTTTTCCCCAGTTGGAAATACCAGAAAGAGATGTGACTCAAAACCATCCTGAAGCAGAGGAGACTCTACACCAGCAGGTCCAAGCAGCAGACATCACACCAGCAGTGGACCAATAGAATCCACCGCTGCTATCGGAGAATCCGTCATGCCCACAGCGAGCGGAAGTACTCTTATGAGATCACGTACACCTGTGCTACATAGAATCCCCAGTAGCATAGCTATAAGAGAGCGCATAACTAGTGTTGAGCATTCTGATACCACAAGTATCGGGTATCGGCCGATATTTGCGGTATCGGAATTCCGATACAGAGTTCCAATATTTTCCGTATATTTGATACCGGAATCGGAAGTTCCCATTATTCAAACTGCCCGAATTCAGCCAATGAGGACTGATTAGAAGTGTGGGCACATCCTGTTCTGCATGGTGCGCATGGAAGTACTGGCATGGCTGTGATTGGCTGCTGAAATGATGTCATGATGCACTATAAAAGTCGCTGTCGCCATTTAGGGCTAACTCTGCTGTGAATTCAGTTAGGGACAGGACGCTGTGTTCTGACTGAAGGTCAGTTTAGGGTACTTTCACATTTGCGTCAAAACGACGCATGCGGCAGCCTCCGCATACAGCTGCACGACCTGCGTACCTAATGTTAAAGATAGGTACGCAGGCCGCATGCGGGTGGCATGCAGAAGAAGGCGGAGCTAGCGGCGGAGGTGCAGCCGAGGGCGGGGCTTCACAGAGGAAGTCCGCAGCCGTCTGCAGATCAGGGAAACGCAAATGTGAAAGTACCCTTAGAGATAGCGATTTGCTTCATTGTGCTTTACCCAGGCTAATTTATCAAGCGCTGTGTGAGAACCTTGCTTTTGCCTTGCAGCGCTGTTCACAGCTGTCTGCAAGGTCTCTATGTGTGTGAGTGCACATCGCTCTGTAGTCGGTGTGCAGCCACAGCCGGTTGTATTTAGCTTAGGGTGCGTCACTGCCTCATACCGTTCTATCCATTGTCCTTTTTTGCTATTAGTGCAGGCTGCTGCACTTTTTTTCAAATATTTCCTATTAGTGGCTTTCCACCCGTATCCAGCTAAATTGTGGAAAAACACTACATAGGATTACATAGAGGAGGTATTTTTGGCCTTGCAGCACTGATTACGGCTGTCTGCACGGTCTCTGTGTGAGTGCACATCGCTCTGTAGTCATTTCTGCCCCCGCCCAAAAAAATAAATAATAAAGTTCACCAAACACACCACTTTACAGTTGTGTAGGCCACATTAGCTCATATTAAAGTCTAGTCCACACTTTAGAAAATTAGTGTTTCTTATACCTGTTAGGAGCTGTTCAGGAATAAGCACACTAAGCCCTTAGTACTTTTCTGCTTATCTTTATCAGTCAACCAAGATGAAGAAGGCAGGGAGTAAGGCACGTGGGCGTGGGCATGGGCGCGGAGCAGGGAGAGGACGTGGGGATTCTATGCCTGCTGCGGGCACCGGTGACTCATCATCACCCAGTTTCAGCAGGGAACAGTCCTTCATGCGCAGCTTTGTAGGAGATCACTGTACACCGCTGCTGCGTGAAGAACAAATTGAAGCCGTTGTCGGATGGATGGCAGCTAACGCATCGACTTCAATTAGTGCCACATCCTCTCAGGCACAGAGCACTGGAGAGCACCCATCTGTCTTTTCACCACCTGCCAAATTGCCCAGGCAGTCAGAAAGCCCAGGACTGGAGCCATCTCTACTTCTGTTCTCTGAATCTCTGTATGCATCTGATGATGAGACTCAGGTGCCACTTTCAGGTGCATACTGTGCTGCCGAGACTACCCAGGAGGAGCAGTTGGTGGCAGAGGGTAGTGTAGATGATGAGGTCCTTGACCCATCGTGGCTTGAGGTACAGGAAGGTGGTGGGAGCAGCTCTGAGGAAGAGATTCCCCAAACGGGCCAAAGAGGGAGAGGGAGGGGGAAGACTGCGGTTCCTGTAGCCTCCACTTCGGCACCCGTAAGGAGCATGCCTCTTCCAAAAGCCAAAACGGGCGCTCCCAAGACTTGCAGTGCCTGGTCCTTTTTTGACACAGTTGCAGATGACATTTGCTTTGTCAAATGCAAGGTGTGTCATCAGAAAGTCAAAAGAGGGAAAAATGTCAGCAACCTCAATATCACAAATATGTGGAAACATGTGCGGACCAAGCACGTGGTGGAGTTACAAAAAGACACTGAAGACCTAGGCCAACCAACTGCGGCACCTACCACCTCTTCAGCTCATGTTGTTGCCTCTTCCTCCAGCTCACACACAGCTGGTTCGGCTTCCTCACAGGATCGCCATAGAAGAACCTCTGGCACTGTTGTCCAGAGACCCACAGTAATTCCACCCACAGCACCACGTTCCCAGTCATCCTCACACTCCCAGCCAAGTCTACAGCCATCGGTAGCACAGTCATGGGAGAAAAGGAGGCCATACTTGGCAAACCATCCCCGAGCACAGGCTCTGAATGCTGGCATTGCAAAACTACTGTCCCTTGAAATGCTGTCATTCAGGCTGGTGGAGACTGACAGCTTCCGTAACTTGATGGCATTGGCAGTCCCACAATACAATGTGTCCAGCCGCTTTTATTTCAGCAGGCAAGCCGTCCCTGCCCTGCACAAGCATGTGGAGGGACACATAAAACATGCGCTACTGAACGCTGTCAGTAGCAAGGTCAACCTCACCACAGATGCGTGGACCAGTCACCATGGACAGGGGCGATACCTTTCCCTCACTGCCCATTGGGTTAATTTGTTGAGCCGGGTACAGATCGTGCGAGTGGTGCAGGACATGTTCTGCCAACTCCAAGGATTGCAGGAATCCAGTCTGTTCGCATTGACTCCTCCTCATACACAAGTTCCTCAGAATCATCGCTGCAAGAGCCGTCACAGTCCACCTCCACATGGACCCGTGAACGTTTACTGTTATGATCTGATGGCCTAGGAGCAGCATGAGATGTACTCTGGAGAAGGTGGTACCTGTACTGACCGCAGACCCTGAACTTAACACCACAACTAGAAGTAGCCGTGGAATGTACCTAACACTCCCTAGACATCTCGACACAGCCGGGGGATTAATTATTCCTAAAGATAGAAAAGGGAAAACTATCTTGCCTCAGAGAAAATCCCCAAAGGATAGACAGCCCCCCACAAATATTGACTGTGAGAGGAGAGGGAAATAACATATGCAGACTGAAAACAGGATTTAGCAAAGGAGGCCACTCTAGCT
This sequence comes from Ranitomeya variabilis, assembly GCF_051348905.1. Lineage (NCBI taxonomy): Eukaryota > Metazoa > Chordata > Amphibia > Anura > Dendrobatidae > Ranitomeya > Ranitomeya variabilis. Next base: position 21,821,365 of record NC_135236.1, on the reverse strand, counting down.
AAATAGAAAGGATAGGACAGAGTACTATGCGGTCAGTATTAAAACACTAGAAAATATCCACCACAGAAAATACAAAAATCTCCACATCCAACTAAAGACATGACGGTTATATCTGCATCTCCAGAGATACCAGCTTGGCTGAGCACATCCTTATACAGACCAAGCTGGACAAGACAAAACATGGAAAATCACTGAACGATCAGGCCCACAGCATGTGGACAGCAAAAAACAAAGCCAGAACTTATCTTTGATGAAATGAACAGCAAAGCAAGAGAGACCAGGCAGGGAAGTGAATCCTCCAGGAAACAATGGACAACTGGCACTGACTAAAGGGTAAAGCAAGACTAAATAGCCCAGTCAGAATTGCAATAAGTGGACACACCTGATGAATGCTGCAATCCAAAGACAGCAGCGCTACCACTTATAACCACCGGAGGGAGCCCAAGAGCAGAATTCACAACAGTACCCCCCCTTGAGGAGGGGTCACCGAACCCTCACCAGAGCCCCCAGGCCGATCAGGACGAGCCTAATGAAAGGCACGAACCAAATCGTCAGCATGAACATCGGACGCAACAACCCAAGAATTATCCTCCTGGCCATAACCCTTCCATTTGACAAGATACTGAAGCTTCCACCTCGAAAAACGAGAATCCAAAATCTTCTCAACCACATACTCCAACTCCCCCTCAACCAACACCGGGGCAGGAGGATCAGCAGAGGGAACAACAGGCACCACATATTTCCGCAGCAAAGATCTGTGAAAAACATTATGTATGGAAAAAGAGGCTGGAAGTGCCAAATGAAAAAACACCGGATTGATGATCTCAGAAATCCTATAAGGACCAATAAACCGAGGCTTGAACTTAGGGGAAGAAATATTCATAGGAACATGACGGGAAGACAACCAGACCAAATCCCCGACCCGAAGCCGGGAACCAACACACCGACGATGGTTAGCAAAGCGCTGAGCCTCCTCCTGAGACAATACCAAATTGTCCACAACATGAGCCCAAATCTGCTGCAACCTGTCAACCACAGAGTCCACCCCAGGACAATCAGAAGGCTCAACCTGCCCTGAAGAAAAATGAGGATGAAAACCAGAATTACAAAAGAAGGGTGAAACCAAGGTAGCAGAACTAGCTCGGTTATTAAGGGCAAACTCAGCCAATGGCAAGAAAGCCACCCAATCATCCTGATCAGCAGACACAAAGCATCTCAAATAAGTTTCCAAAGTCTGATTAGTTCGCTCGGTTTGGCACTTCCGGCCTCTTTTTCCATACATAATGTTTTTCATAGATCTTTGTTGCGGAAATATGTGGTGCCTGTTGTTCCCTCTGTTGATCCTCCTGCCCCGGTGTTGGTTGAGGGGGAGTTGGAGTATGTGGTTGAGAAGATTTTGGATTCTCGTTTTTCGAGGCGGAAGCTTCAGTATCTTGTCAAATGGAAGGGTTATGGCCAGGAGGATAATTCTTGGGTTGTTGTGTCCGATGTTCATGCTGACGATTTGGTTTGTGCCTTTCATTTGGCTCGTCCTGATCGGCCTGGGGGCTCTGGTGAGGGTTCGGTGACCCCTCCTCAAGGGGGGGTACTGTTGTGAATTCTGCTCTTGGGCTCCCTCCGGTGGTTATTAAAGGTAGCGCTGCTGTCTTTGGATCGCAGCATTCATCAGGTGTGTCCACTTATTGCAATTCTGACTGGGCTATTTAGTCTTGCTTTACCCTTAAGTCAGTGCCAGTTGTCCATTCGTCACCCTGCTTAATACGAACAAGATTATATGCCCCTCGAAGGTCAATCTTAGTAAACCAACTAGCCCCCTTAATCCTAGCAAACAAATCAGAAAGCAAAGGCACAGGGTATTGGAATTTGACCGTAATCTTATTCAAGAGGCGATAATCAATACAGGGTCTCAAAGAGCCATCCTTCTTGGCAACAAAAAAAAAACCTGCTCCCAATGGTGAAGAAGATGGCCGAATATGCCCCTTCTCCAAAGACTCCTTAACATAACTCCGCATGGCGGCATGTTCAGGCACAGACAGGTTAAAAAGTCGGCCCTTAGGGAACTTACAACCTGGAATCAAGCCGATAGCACAATCACGGTCCCTATGCGGTGGAAGGGAACTGGACTTGGGCTCATCAAATACATCCTGGAAATCTGACAAAAACTAAACGTGGACAAAAACTCAGGAATTTCAGAAGAGGGGGAGGAGGAAATTGACATCAAAGGAACGTCACCATGAACCCCCTGACAACCCCAACTAGTCACAGACAAAGATTTCCAATCTAATACCGGATTATGCACCTGTAACCATGGGAAACCCAGCACAATAGCATCATGCAAATTATGTAACACCAGAAAATGACAATTTTCCTGATGAGCTGGCGCCATACACATGGTCAGCTGTGTCCAAAACTGAGGTTTATTTTTTGCCAGCGGTGTAGCATCAATGCCCCTCAAAGGAATAGGACTCTGCAAAGGCTGCAAGGGGAACCCACAACATCTGGCAAATTCTAAGTCCATTAAGTTTAATGCGGCGCCTGAATCCACAAATGCCATGACAGAAAATGACGATAACGAGCAGATCAGGGTCACAGATAACAGAAATTTAGGTTGTACAGTACTGATGGTAACAGAACTAGTGATTCTCTTAGTACACTTAGGGCAATCAGAAATAACATGAGCAGAATCGCCGCAGTAAAAACACAACCTATTCTGACGTCTGAATCCTTGTCGTTCAGCTCTAGACACAATCCTATCACACTGCATGGGCTCAGGACTCCGCTCGGAAGACAACGCCACAGTGTGCACAACTCTGCGCTTGCGCAAGCGTCGATCAATCTGAATAGCCAGAGACATGGAACCCCACCATAACATCTTTAACGGATTCGAAAGACCCTTTCTGAAAATTGCAGCCAAGGAATCCTCATTCCATTTAGTCAGCACAGACCATTTTCTAAATTTCTGGCAATACAATTCTGCCGCTTCTTGACCCTGAGACAGGGCCAACAAGGTCTTCTCAGCATGATCCACTGAATTAGGTTCATCATACAATAACCCTAGTGCTTGAAAAAATGTGTCTACATTAAGCAAAGCAGGATTACCAGCTTCCAGGGAGAACGCTCAATCCTGAGGGTCACCGCGCAGCAGAGAAATGACTATTTTAACCTGCTGGATGGGATCACCAGAGGAACGGGGTTTCAGAGCAAAAAACAGTTTACAGTTATTTTTAAAGCTCAAAAATTTGGACCTGTCCCCAAAAAACAAATCAGGAGTTGGAATTCTAGGCTCTAAGACCGGAGTCTGAACGATATAATCGGAAATACCCTGTACTCTAGTAGCAAGTTGATCCACACGAGAAGCCAATCCCTGAACATCCATGCCAGCGCCAAACTCCTGAGCCACCCAGAGGCAAAGAGGAAAAAAAAGCACAACAGACTACAGAAAAAAAAATCTTTGATGAAATGAACAGCAAAGCAAGAGAGACCAGGCAGGGAAGTGAATCCTCCAGGAAACAATGGACAACTGGCACTGACTAAAGGGTAAAGCAAGACTAAATAGCCCAGTCAGAATTGCAAAAAGTGGACAAACCTGATGAATGCTGCGATCCAAAGACAGCAGCGCTACCACTTATAACCACCGGAGGGAGCCCAAGAGCAGAATTCACAACAGTTTACCTGTTACGACCGACATGAGCACAGCTGTGGCCAAACGTCAACAGGCCGTCTTGAAATTAATTTCTTTGGGGAATCGAAGCCACACAGCGCAGGAGCTCTGGAATGCCATCAAGCAGGAGAGGGACGTGTGGTTTTTGCCAGCGAATCTCCAGCCAGGCATGGTAGTGTGTGACAATGGCCGAAATCTGGTGGCAGCTCTGGCCCTAGGCAACCTCACTCGCATCCCATGTCTGGCACATGTGCTCAACTTGGTCGTGCAGAGTTTTTTGAGGGACTATCTGGATCTTGATGCACTGCTGCACAAGGTCCGCCTAGAGTGTGCTCACTTGCGGCGTTCCAGCATGGCAAGATCACGCATTGCAGCTCTGCAGCGCCGATTCCGCCTTCCGGAACATCGCATCATATGTGACCTACCCACCAGGTGGAATTCCACATTACATATGGTGGAGCGGTTGTGTAAGCAGCAGCCAGCAGAAATGGAGTACCAGCTGCATGAGGCGCAACAAAGTCGCACTCCGTGCCGTTCAGACTTCACAACCACTGAGTGGGCCACTATGAAGGACGTCTGCCAGGTTTTGCGTTCCTTCGATGATTCCATGCGCATGGCGGGTGCAGATGATGCACTAGTCAGCATGACTGTCCCCCTTATCTGCCTGCTTCAACAAGCACTGCAAGCACTAAGGGATGATGTTGTGGAAGAGGTGGAGGATGAGGAGTCACCAATTCCATCAGCTTCTGGACAGTCTGCGCTACATGGTTCCTCACAAAGGCCTAGGCAGGGGACACTTTGTGAGGAGGATGAGGAGGAGTCAATGGGGGAGGAAGACATCAGTCCAGAGGAGGGAGTTACACAATTCTCCAATAGTCAGTGTGTAGAGTGAGGGTGGGGTGATGCAGAGCAGGCAGAGATCACGCCTCAAGCAGGGGACAGCGTTTCTTGGCCAGTTGGCAGTCTGCAGCACATGGCTGATTACATGCTGCAGTGCCTGACAAATGACCGCCGCATCGCGCACATTCTCAACACGGCTGATTATTGGGTGTACACCCTCCTAGATCCTCGCTCCCTGGACAACTTACAAAGCCTCATAATACCGATGAACCGGGAGCGTAAAATGCGGGAGTACCAAGACAGACTGGTGAATTCCATCATCTTCTCCAGTCTAACTGAGAGCAGTGCTGCTAGTGCTTTACAAAGCAGCTCAGTGCGTCGAGGCAGTGGAGGAAGCTCTGCACAAAGAGGGAGCAGAAGCAGTGCCTCAGCACAAGGCAAGACCAGTATGGCCCAACTGTGGCACAGTTTTGTGTGCCCGCCACACATGTCTACACCATCACAGATGGCTCCTGTCAGCAGGAGGCAACGTTTCAGGCAGATGGTGACAGACTACATGTCTTGCCCACTTACTGTACTCCCAGACGGCTCTTCCCCCTTCAAATTTTGGGTCTCTAAGCTGGATACATGGCCAGAGCTAAGCCAGTATGCATTGGAGGTGCTGGCTTTCCCTGCTGCTAGTGTATTATCGGAACGCGTCTTTAGTGCCGCAGGTGGTGTACTAACAGACCGTCGCATGCGACTATCCTCCGATAACGTTGACCGGCTTACTTTTCTGAAAATGAACAAGGCCTGGATCTCACAGGAATTTGCCACTCCTCTTCCAGATTAAATAATAATTGGTTGGATACAGTATCCAGGTCTCCTGTTGCGTTCATGTTTCTACCACCTGAACTGTAATCCCTGGGCTCCAACACCGCCAGTTGATGCTAAGAAGTGCAGGCTGCACAGTAAAAACACATGACCCAGTGTTATTGGGTTTCAGTAACATCAGCTGATCCCCAGCTGTGTAGCCGGCAATGTGTCTAGCGACCGCCACGCTGACAAAACAACTCTAATTTAAGGGAACCTGTCCCCCCCACCAGGCGTTTGTTACTGAAAGAGCCACCTTGTGCAGTAGTAATGCTGCACAAGGAAAAGGTAGCTCTTTTAGTTTAGCTCCTAGCACACGCAGAACTTAACACTTATAAAATGTGTCCCCTCATACCATGAAACCGTCCCGGAGGTGGGACTTTCCTTCGTAATGTGACGCAGCACAGCCGTTATTCCTACCCCCTTGGCGCCGTGCGCCGCCTCCTTAGCGTTGTTTGAATCTGTCCCTTAGCCTGCACTGTTATGTTCAACCTTGGCCATGCGCTGTTTGCGCTGCCCGTTTTCTGACATCATTTGGTGTCAGGCTGACTGGGCCTGTGCGGCCGCGCTGCCCGTGATCCCGCCTCGCAGTCTCTTCTGATTTACCCATACTGCGGGCCTGGGATCCATGGGCATGTGCAGTGCTTATCTTAACCTCAGGCTCTCACTCATCTCCCTCCGCCTTCTTCAGATGGTGCGCCGTCAGCTGATCCCTAAGAGCATGCCACGGTCATGATGCCGCACCCTGTGAAGAAGCCGAAAGGAGGTGAGTGAGAGGCGAAGATATGCACTGCGCATGCCCATGGATCCCAGGCCCGCAGTGTGATTACATTAGACGACACTGCGAGGTGGGATCTCGGGCAGCGCGGCCGCACAGGCGCAGCCAGCCTGACACCAAATGATGTCAGAAGACGGGCAGCGCTAACTGCGCATGGCCAAGGTTTAACATAACATCGCAGGCTCCGGGACAGATTCAAACAACGCTAAGGAGGCGGCGCACGGCGCCAAGGGGGTAGGGATGAAGGCTGTGCTGCATCACATTTCGAAGGAAAGTCCCACCTCTGGGATGGTTTCACAGGATATGGGGAAACATTTTGTAAGTGTTTAGTTCTGCGTTTGCAAGGAGCATAACTAAAAGAGCCACATTTTCCTTTTGCATCATTGGTGCTGCACAAGGTGGCTCTTTCAGCTACAAACGCCTGGGGGATTAAAGGTTACCTTTTAACTTGCTCCAATTAGGCCTCAGCCTACACGCTGCTCCTCCTGCTTTCCCTTGGCTTCAACACCGCCAGTTGCTGCCCGGAAGTGCTGTCTGCACAGTCAACAGTCGCTCCTCTGTTATTGGGGTTCAGTAACGCCAGCTGCTCCCCTGCTGTGTTGCAGCAATACCTCCAGCCTGCTCCTCCTGCTGTCCCTGGGCTTTAACACTGCCAGTTGCTGCCCAGAAGTGCTGTCTGCACAGTCAACAGTCGCTCCTCTGTTATTGGGGTTCAGTAACGCCAGCTGCTCCCCTGCTGTGTTGCGGCAATACCTCCAACCTGCTCCTCCTGCTGTCCCTGGGCTCCAACACTGCCAGTTGCTGCCCGGAAGTGCTGTCTGCACAGTCAACAGTCGCTCCTCTGTTATTGAGGTTCAGTTACGCCAGATGCTCCCCTGCTGTGTTGCGGCAATACCTCCAGCCTGCTTCTCCTGCTGTCCCTGGGCTCCAACACCGCCAGTTGCTGCCCGGAAGTGTTGTCTGCACAGTCAACACTTGCTGCCGTGTTATTGGGGTTCAGTAACGCCAGCTGCTCCCCTGCTGTGTTGTGGCAATACCTCCAGCCTGCTCCTCCTGCTGTCCCTGGGCTCCAACACCGCCAGTTGCTGCCTGGAAGTGCTGTCTGCACAGTCAACGGTAGCTCCTCTGTCATTGGGGTTCAGTAACGCCAGCTGCTCCCCTGCTGTGTTGCGGCAATACCTCCAGCCTGCTCCTCCTGCTGTCCCTGGGCTTCAACACCGCCAGTTGCTGCCCATAAGTTCTGTCTGCACAGTCAATAGTTGCTCCTCTGTTATTGGGGTTCAGTAACGCCAGCTGCTCCCCTGCTGTGTTGCTGCAATACCTCCAGCCTGCTCCTCCTGCTGTCCCTGGGCTTCAAAATCGCCAGTTGCTGCCCGGAAGTGCTGTCTGCACAGTCAACAGTTGCTCCTCAGTTATTGGGGTTCAGTAACGCCAGCTGCTCCCCTGCTGTGTTGCGGCAATACCTCCAGCCTGCTCCTCCTGCTGTCCCTGGGCTTCAACACCGCCAGTTGCTGCCCGGAAGTGCTGTCTGCACAGTCAACAGTTGCTCCTCTGTTATTGGGGTTCAGTAACGCCAGCTGCTCCCCTGCTGTGTTGCGGCAATACCTCCAGCCTGCTCCTCCTGCTGTCCCTGGGCTCCAACACCACCAGTTGCTGCCCAGAAGTGCTGTCTGCACAGTCAACACTTGCTGCCGTGTTATTGGGGTTCAATAACGCCAGCTGCTCCCCTGCTGCACGCTCTACGAGCACTATGGACTCTGGCATGGCTGCACGCTCTACGAGCACTATGGACTCTGGCATGGCTGCATGCTCTACGAGCACTATGGACTCTGGCATGGCTGCACGCTCTATGAGCCCTATGGACTCTGGCATGGCTGCACGATCTACGAGCACTATGGACTCTGGCACAGTGCAGCCGGACCCTGACAGGTCACCCACCACCATGCCACGCCATATGAGCCCACCAAGACCTCCCACAACCAGGCAAACCAAAAAGAAAACACACAAAAAAAGGACTCTTAGCATTCCTCCCCTTCACCTCCCAATGTGTCTGTAATGTCAGGTTTGTCTCACCCTTCCAGTGCGTCTCAACCCTCTCATGTGTCAAGCCCATGTGTCTCTTCAGTTTGTCTCCAATGGATGCAGCAGAACAGAATCAGGACGCAATGACGTCAACAAACTTACCAATAAAGCAACATGGCTGCCATAACACTAGAAGTATGTGGCCAGTGTTTTATATCAGTATTTCTAAGCCAAAACAAGGAGTGAAACAATTAGAGTTAAATTATGATAATAACATAATAACTAGCACCTCGGCTTTTATCACTCACTCCTGGTTTGGGATTACAAAAAATGATATTAAATACAGATCAAATATTGAAAGTTTAGTACAGGCTTGGTTTGGAGAGGAAAAAGATATGAGACACGGTCAACTCAACCAAAACTAAAGTTTATTAATGAGAAATATTATAAAGTTTATTAATGAGAAATATTATTATCATTGTAGAAAATAACCGGTACAGATCGAATTACAACTGGACATTTACACAACATTGTCCTGCCATGACACACGTCCAATATCTGAATCATAAAAAGGCCACAAATTGGTCCCGCATGTGACCAACTGCTGCAGTTGAGCGCAGCGGGTGATGCTGGAAATCGGGCAGTGGGTGTGCAACTGGTTCATCCAGTTCAATGTTGGGTTGCTCCTTAACAATTATATAATTATGCAGAACCACACAGGCTTTGACCACCTCGTCGACTGTTTCCACTTTTAGATTTATGGTTGATGCAAGAATGCGCCATTTAGCGACCAGAATGCCAAAGGTACACTCTACAGTTCTTCGGGCCCTGGTCAGTCTGTAGTTAAAGATCCTTCTAGTGTGGTTCAAGTCCCAACTGGAATAGGGCTTCAGTAGGTTTTCACACATTTGAAAGGCCTCATCCCGAACCATAACAAATGGCATTGTTGGTCCTTGAGTGTTGGGGAGAGGTTGTGGTGGGGGAAAATTGAAATTGTTGCCATACACACGGCGGCCCATATCCGAGTTCTTGAAAGTCTGGGAATCGTTGCCACGTCCAAAAGCTCCAATGTCCACGGCGATGAAGCGACAGTTCGCATCGGCAATTGCCATGAGCACAACAGAAAAATATTTTTTGTAATTTAAGTACTCCGATCCTGTTCTGGCTGGTTTGATAATGCGAATGTGCTTTCCATCCACCGCTCCTAAACAGTTGGGGAAATCACACACACTCCAGAATTTCTCCGCAATTTCTAGCCACATGTCCAAGATGGGTAGAGGTATAAACTCATCCCGGAGTACATTCCACAAAGCCCGACAGGTGTCCACAACTATTCCGGACAGAGTGGATATTCCAAGCCGGTATTGGAAGTGGAGGGATGATAAACTCTCTCCGGTGGCCAGAAATCTGGAAGAAAAACAAACACAAGAAACATTACAATCTATTCTTTTTATGGTGTGGTTACGCTAAAGAAAGAAAGGAAAATACCCCAAAAATACATGTCTGAAAACACTAAATTTGGACTGTCATTGGTTTCGATTTTGAACGTACCTTAATGTAACCAGCAGACGTTCCTCGGGTGGAATCGATCTACGGAGCTGGGTGTCCTGTCGCTGTATGGCTCCTTGGACACGAGAAAGCAAATCCCGGAACGAGTCTTGTGACATTCGTGTGTATTCCAGGAATTTCTCCGGGTTGGCATTAAGCTCAGCATAGAGCGTGTGGTAGGCTCCACGGCTCTCATGTGGTTCGATAATGGGGTGCCTCCAACAATGCCTACGTTGTCTCCTTCTCCATCTTTCGCGATTTCTGTCTTGCTCCCAAGCAAAAGCACAGGCAAGAAACAGTTTGAAGCTGAAATCCAGGTTGAAATAAAAGCTCTCCATGCGAAGATCCATCATGACACAGGATACAGTAGTAAACTGTTAAAATTTCAGTAGCCCTAGGGTCTATATGTAGAGATTCCATAATACACGCCCTCTGTAGTCCCATTGGCGTTGTCTGGTTATCTAGATTTTTCTCTTGTGAAATTTCTCATCATGCGCACCAAAAACGCAAACGCAGGAAAAAACACATGTAAACGCGTACAAACGCGGCATTTTTTTAACCGCATGCGTTAACGCATGCATCAAATAAACGCCGCGTTTGTACGTGTTTATATGCGTTTTTACACCACATGCAGATGCGTTTTAAACGCTGCGGATTTAACCGCAAATGTGAAACTAGCCTAAGAAGGAAAGTCCCACCTCCGAGACGGTTTCACGGTATGAGGGGCAAAATTTTAGAAGTATTTCATTCAGCATGTGCAAGGAACATAATTAAAAGAGCCACCTTTTCCTTGTGCAGCATTACTGCTGCACAAGGTGGCTCTTCCAGTTACCAATGCCTGGGGGTTTTAAAGGTTCCCTTTCAATTTTTTCCAATTAGGCTTCGGCCTACACTCTGCTCCCCCTGCTGACCCTGGGCTCTAACACCGCCAGTTGGTGCCCAGAAGTGCTGGCTGCACAGAGAAAAACACCCGCCACTGTGTCAGTGATGTTCAGTAACGCCAGCTGTTCCCCTGCTGTGTAGCCGGCAACGTGTCCTGCAATGGCTACACAGACACAACAGATATTAAACTGCCTCCAGTGCAGGCTTCGGCCTACACTCTGCTCCTCTGATCCTCCTGCTGACCCTGGGCTCTAACACCGCCAGTTGGTGCTCAGAAGTGCTGGCTGCACAGAGAAAAACACCCGCCACTGTGTCCGTGGGGTTCAGTAACGCCAGTTGTTCCCCTGCTGTGTAGCCGGCAACGTGTCCTGCAAACGCCATGCAGACACAACAGATATTAAACTGCCTCCAGTACAGGCTTCGGCCTACACTCTGCTCCTCTGATCCTCCTGCTGACCCTGGGCTCTAACACCGCCAGTTGGTGCCTGGAAGTGCTATCTGCACAGAGAAAAACACCTGCCACTGTGTCAGTGGGGTTCAGCAACGCCAGCTGTTCCCCTGCTGTGTAGCTGGCAACGTGTCCTGCAAACGCCACGCAGACACAACAGATATTAAACTGCCTCCAGTGCAGGCTTCGGCCTACACTCTGCTTCTGTGATACTCCTGCTGACCCTGGGCTCTAACACCGCCAGTTGGTGCCCGGAAGTGCTGGCTGCACAAAGAAAAACACCCGCCACCATGTCAGTGGGTTTCAGCAATGCCAGCTGTTCCCTTGCTGTGTAGCCTGCAACGTGTCCTGCAAACGCCACGCAGACACAACAGACACTAAGCTGCCTCCAGTGCAGGCTTCGGCCTACACTCTGCTCCTCTGCTCCTCCTGCTGACCCTGGGCTCTAACAACGTCAGTTGGTGCCCAGAAGTGCTGGCTGCACAGAGAAAAACACCCGCCACCATGTCAGTGGGTTTCAGCAATGCCAGCTGTTCCCTTGCTGTGTAGCCTGCAACGTGTCCTGCAAACGCCACGCAGACACAACAGACACTAAGCTGCCTCCAGTGCAGGCTTCGGCCTACACTCTGCTCCTCTGCTCCTCCTGCTGACCCTGGGCTCTAACAACGTCAGTTGGTGCCCAGAAGTGCTGGCTGCACAGAGAAAAACACCCGCCACTGTGTCAGTGGGGTTCAGCAACGCCAGCTGTTCCCCTGCTGTGTAGCCAGCAACGTGTCCTGCAAACGCCACGCAGACACAACAGACACTAAGCTGCCTCCAGTGCAGGCTTCGGCCTACACTCTGTCTCCTCTGCTCCTCCTTGATTCCCTGGGCTCTAACACCACCAGTTGGTGCTCGGAAGTGCTGGCTGCACAGGGAAAACACCTGCCACTGTGTCAGTGGGGTTCAGCAACGCCAGCTGATCCCCTGCTGTGGTGCCGGCAATGTGTCCTGCAAACGCCACGCAGACACAACAGACACTAAGCTGCCTCCAGTGCAGGCTTCGGCCTACACTCTGTCTCCTCTGCTCCACCTGCTGACCCTGGCCTCTAACACCGCCAGTTGGTGCCCGGAAGTGCTGGCTGCACAGAGAAAAACACCCGCCACCGTGTCCGTGGGGTTCAGCAACGCCAGCTGTTCCCCTGCTGTGTAGCCGGCAACATGTCCTGCAAACGCCACGCAGACACAACAGACACTAAGCTGCCTCCAGTGCAGGCTTCGGCCTACACTCTGCTCCTCTGCTCCTCCTGCTGACCCTGGGCTCTAACACTGCCAGTTGGTGCCCGGAAGTGCTGGCTGCACAGAGAAAAACACCAGCCACTGTGTCAGTGGGGTTCAGCAACGCCAGCTGTTCCCCTGCTATGTAGCCGGCAACGTGTCCTGCAAGCACCACGCAGACACAACAGATATTAAACTGCCTCCAGTGCAGGCTTTGGCCTACACTCTGCTCCTCCTTGATTCCCTGGGCTCTAACACCACCAGTTGGTGCTCAGAAGTGCTGGCTGCACAGAGAAAAACACCCGCCACTGTGTCAGTGGGGTTCAGCAACGCTCCTGTTCCCCTGCTGTGTAGCCAGCAACGTGTCCTGCAAACGCCACGCAGACACAACAGACAATAATCCAATGTTGAAGAGAAAAATGATGTGCACTCACCAGTCCCGTGAATTAGTTTCTTTTATTCGGACATATGGCAGTTACAGACAGGGAGAAACGTGTGGTTAATAGGACGACAGCTGTTTCGCACCAATGTGCTTCTACAGGTCCCAAACCTGTGAAGAGGTGAGCGCTACCACCAGTCTTGTCTCATGCCAACTGTAAAGCATCCTGAAACCATTCATGTGTGGGGTTGCTTCTCAGCCAAGGGAATCGGCTCACTCACAGTCTAAAAACACAGCCATGAATAAAGAATGGTACCAGAATGTCCTCCAAGAGCAACTTCTCCCAACCGTCCAAGAGAAGTTTGGCGCCCAACAATGCCTTTTCCAGCATGATGGAGCACCTTGACATAAAGCAAAGGTGATAACTAAATGGCTCATGGAACAAAACATAGAGATTTTGGGTCCATGGCCTGGAAACTCCCCAGATCTTAATCCCATTGAGAACTTGTGGTTAATCATCAAGAGACGGGTGGACAAACAAAAACCAACAAATTCTGGCAAAATGCAAGCATTGATTATGCAAGAATGGACTGCTATCAGTCAGGACTTGGTCCAGAAGTTGATTGAGAGCATGCCAGGGAGAATTGCAGAGGTCTTGAAGAAGAAGGGTCAACACTGCAAATATTGACTTGCTGCATTAACTCATTCTAACTGTCAATATAACCTATTGGTACTCATAATATGATTGCAATTATATTTCTGTATGTGATATCAGACAAACACTAATAAAAACCAGAGGGCAGCAGATCATGTGAAAATATAATTTTGGTGTCATTCTCAAAACGTTTGGCCATGACTGTAATCTTCAAACTGTTATAGATAACAACTACAGGAATGCCTGTCACAAATAAGAATATGATGAAGAAGTAGAATATGAAGAAGAATAATAGTTTAATAAAAAGAATATGAAGAATTAAAAAAAAATAATAGGTAGAAGATGAAGAAGATGAATAAGGTGAAGAAGAAGTTGATGTCAAAGATGCTGCTGCTGAGGATGATGAAGAAGAAAAGTGTCGGAGAAGTAAAAAAGAAGGTGAAGGGCATGGAAGTAGTGAAACATCAATATCTGACAAAATAAAAAAAAATCTTAACATAGTCAATATCTTTGTAACTCCGAACGTCTTAAAAAAATAAAATAAAATTCCTGCTATTCTATTTGATTGGGCTAAACCTCTATGCCTTTAATGTCTCCGCCACCTCCCCCAATACATCCTACATTATTCTTAGTTGTTTTCCTTCATGTAGAATGAACCTACAAGGAAAGAAAGGGTTTATTTTAATTCCGATATTTTGGTCCCATTGACTTGCATTGGTATCGGGTATCGGTATCGGCGATATCTGATATTTTTTGAATATCGGCCGATCCAATCCGATACCTATACTTTCCAATATCGGAAGGTATCGCTTAACACTACACATAACACTAGTGATAGCAAGGCTAGTGAATCTAGTTAGATCACCCTCAGTGCCTGTGCTGTGAAGATCTAACCATAGTACTAGAGGTCAGATCCCAGCCCGTTACAGGGACTAAAAATGTAAAAATGTCAATAACAGGTGTTACCTGTTTAAAAATGTTTGCTTATGTATATTAAAAATCGTAAATGAACAATAGGCTAATGGACAGTGAATTACCTAAAAACTTCCCTTGTAAATAGCTGGCACCTCCTAAGGTGCACTTTATTGGTTTTACCATATCCTGGCAGCGTGAGAAGAATCCTGTTTGTATCTAAGACCTGAAGAAAAACCATTTGACTTGGCCGAAGAGGGTCTGGATGTTGTGCCTTGCAGCCCGCCCAAGACCTATGTTGGGGGTTTAGAACGAGTCCCCCACATCATTACAGTTGGTGCACAAGGACACCCTGGTATTTCAATGTTGAACTTATGTAATTTATGTTTGCAATGTTAAAGCCAAAGTGCCTCCAGTAAAGGGAAGAAAAAGTTTATATACCTGTTGTAATGCATTTTCAAAAAACAACTGCACATTTCTGACCTGTATTGTTTACGTTTCCTTTTCCCAGTCCGGGAGCACTGGATTTAAAGGGGGGAAATGTGGCACCCCAGGAGTTTGGGTACCACAGTGGTACTGCCTTCCTCTCGGGGAGGGTGATGTCATGCCTAGAAACCAGGAGGATCCCTTTGACAGGTAACCTGTACACGCAACATGTTCTGACTCCAAGCCAGAAGGGGGAACTCTAGATCCAGTTTCAGGGGAGCTTCCCTAGATATATATTCTGGCTTGGAGGAGGAGTTAGATTGTGTGAGTCAGTGAAGGAGGAAGGAGCAGAGGAGAAGTGAGGAGCTGGAGGGGAGCTGTGACTGGGCTTCCTCCATGCTGAAGCGCAGATACCGGACACCGGGAGTCTGAGGCTGTGTGGGACTTTATGCCCCACAGCAGAAACCGGAGGGCAGGAGATTGAAAGTAGCTTGCCACTATCTACACCCTGAGGTACAGCAACATACAGAGTGTGGATTCACCATGGATAGAGACCCCTATAAAATGGCTGGTGATGCCTACCATGCAGAAACGGTCTAAGGACAGAGAGTGAGAGAGGACCTTGGAAGGAGCCATAGGCAACAAGAGACTATTATACAGCACGTAGTGGAAGGTGTTATGACCCCAATGGCAGAGGGTCTCAGAAATAATTACTAAGTCTGCAAACACAAAACCCAGCTCATAGGGCAGTGGTAACTGGGCTGACCATATATCTAATCCTAGCACCACAAATAACAGCAGCCGGGGAACGTGCCTACGTTGATTCTAGACGTCTCGCGCCAGCCGGAGAACTAACTAACCCTAGAAGGGAAAAGAAAGACCTTTCTTGCCTCCAGAGAAAAGACCCCAAAAGTAGGATACAAGCCCCCAACAAATAATAACGGTGAGGTAAGAGGAAAAGACAAACGTAAGAATGAGCTAGGTATTTAGCAAAGAGAGGCCCACTAGCTAATAGCAGAATATAGTAAGATAACTTATATGGTCAGCAAAAACCCTATCAAAAATATCCACGCTGGAAATTCAAGAACCCCCGAACCGTCTAACGGCCCGGGGGGAGAACACCAGCCCCCTAGAGCTTCCAGCAAGGTCAGGAATCACATTTAGTACAAGCTGGACAAAAATGAGAGCAAGCAAATAACCCCAAAAAACAAAGAAGCAAGACTTAGCTTAATTTTGCACGAACCAGGACCAGCAGATAGGAGCAAACAGAAGGGATCTGATTACAACGATGCCAGGCACTGGACTAAGGATCCAGGGAGTTTATATAGCAACACCCCTGGACTAACGACCCAGGTGGGTGCAAACTGAGGGAAGAAAATCCCAGGGTCATATCACTAGTAACCACAAGAGGGAGCCAAAAAGTCTAATTCACAACAGTACCCCCCCTTAAGGAGGGGTCACCGAACCCTCACCAAGACCACCAGGGCGATCAGGATGAGCAGCGTGAAAGGCACGAACTAAATCGGCCGCATGCACATCAGAGGCAACCACCCAGGAATTATCCTCCTGACCATAGCCCTTCCACTTGACCAGATACTGAAGCCTCCGTCTGGAGAGACGAGAATCCAAGATCTTCTCCACCACGTACTCCAACTCGCCCTCAACCAACACCGGAGCAGGAGGCTCAGCAGAAGGAACCACAGGCACAACGTAGCGTCGCAACAAAGACCTATGGAACACGTTGTGAATGGCAAACGACACCGGAAGATCCAAGCGAAAGGACACTGGATTAAGGATTTCCAATATCTTGTAAGGACCGATGAAGCGAGGCTTAAATTTAGGAGAGGAGACCTTCATAGGAACAAATCAAGAAGACAGCCACACCAAATCCCCAACACGAAGTCGGGGACCCACACCGCGGCGGCGGTTGGCAAAACGCTGAGCCTTCTCCTGTGACAATTTTAAGTTGTCCACCACATGATTCCAGATCTGCTGCAACCTATCCACCACAGAATCCACCCCAGGACAGTCAGAAGGCTCCACATGTCCCGAGGAAAAACGAGGATGGAAACCAGAGTTGCAGAAAAATGGTGAAACCAAAGTAGCGGAACTAGCCCGATTATTAAGGGCAAACTCAGCCAACGGCAAGAAGGTCACCCAATCATCCTGACCTGCCGAAACAAAACACCTCAAATAAGCCTCCAGAGTCTGATTAGTTCGCTCCGTTTGTCCATTAGTCTGAGGATGAAAGGCAGACGAAAACGACAAATCAATGCCCATCCTAGCACAAAAGGATCGCCAGAACCTGGAAACAAACTGGGATCCTCTGTCAGACACAATATTCTCAGGAATGCCGTGCAAACGAACCACATTCTGAAAGAACACAGGAACCAGATCGGAAGAGGAAGGCAGCTTAGGCAAAGGCACCAAATGGACCATTTTCGAAAAGCGATCACATACCACCCAAATGACAGACATACCCTGAGACACCGGGAGATCAGAAATGAAATCCATGGAAATGTGTGTCCAAGGCCTCTTCGGGACAGGCAAGGGCAAGAGCAACCCGCTGGCACGAGAACAGCAAGTCTTAGCTCGAGCACAAGTCCCACAGGACTGCACAAATGACCGCACATCCCGTGACAAGGAAGGCCACCAAAAGGACCTAGCCACCAGATCTCTGGTGCCAAAAATTCCCGGATGACCTGCCAACACCGAGGAATGAACCTCGGAAATGACTCTGCTGGTCCACTTATCAGGAACAAACAGTCTGTCAGGTGGACAAGAGTCAGGTCTACCAGCCTGAAATCTCTGCAACACGCGTCGCAAATCAGGAGAAATGGCTGACAAGATAACTCCCTCTTTAAGAATACCAACTGGTTCTGCGACTCCAGGAGAGTCAGGCACAAAGCTCCTTGAAAGAGCATCAGCCTTCACATTCTTTGAACCTGGTAAATACGAGACCACAAAGTCAAAACGGGAGAAAAACAATGACCAGCGGGCCTGTCTAGGATTCAGACGTTTAGCAGACTCGAGATACATCAAATTTTTGTGATCAGTCAAGACCACCACACGATGCTTAGCACCCTCGAGCCAATGACGCCACTCCTCAAATGCCCACTTCATGGCCAGCAACTCCTGATTGCCAACATCATAATTCCGCTCAGCAGGCGAAAACTTCCTAGAGAAGAAAGCACATGGTCTCATTACCGAACAACCAGGGCCTCTCTGTGACAAAACGGCCCCTGCCCCAATCTCAGAAGCATCCACTTCGACCTGAAAGGGAAGTGAGACATCAGGCTGGCACAAAACAGGCGCCGAAGTAAACCGGCGTTTCAACTCCTGGAACGCCTCCACGGCTGCAGGAGCCCAGTTAGCAACATCAGAACCTTTCTTGGTCATATCCGTCAAAGGTTTAACAACGCTAGAAAAATTAGCGATAAAACGACGGTAGAAGTTAGCAAAACCCAAGAACTTCTGAAGACTCTTAACTGACGTGGGTTGAGTCCACTCATGAATAGCTCGGACCTTGACTGGGTCCATCTCCACAGCAGAAGGGGAAAAAATAAACCCCAAAAAGGGAACCTTCTGTACTCCAAAGAGACACTTTGAGCCCTTAACAAACAAAGCATTCTCACGCAAAACCTGAAACACCATCCTGACCTGCTCCACATGTGAGTCCCAATCTTCAGAGAAAACCAGAATATCATCCAGATAAACAATCATAAATTTATCCAGATACTTCCGGAAAATATCATGCATAAAGGACTGAAACACTGAGGGAGCATTAGAGAGCCCAAAAGGCATCACCAAGTACTCAAAATGACCTTCGGGCGTATTAAATGCAGTCTTCCATTCATCTCCTTGCTTAATGCGCACAAGGTTGTACGCACCACGAAGATCTATCTTGGTGAACCACTTGGCACCTTTAATCCGGGCAAACAAGTCCGACAACAGAGGCAAATGATACTGAAATTTAACAGTGGTTTTATTCAGAAGCCGATAGTCAATACAAGGTCTCAAAGATCCGTCCTTCTTGGCCACAAAAAAGAATCCCGCACCAAGAGGGGAAGAGGATGGACAGATATGCCCCTTCTCCAGAGACTCCTTGATATACGAACGCATTGCGGCATGCTCAGGTACAGACAGATTAAATAATCTTCCCTTAGGAAATTTACTACCTGGAATCAAATCTATAGCGCAGTCACAGTCCCTATGAGGAGGCAAAGCACTGGATCTGGACTCGCTGAATACATCCTGATAATCAGACAAATATTCAGGAAATTCCGAAGGAGTAGAGGAAGCAATAGACACCGGCGGGGAATCAGCATGAATTCCCTGACAGCCCCAACTTGACACAGACATTGCCTTCCAATCCAAGACTGGATTGTGGGTCTGTAACCATGGCAGACCCAAAACGACCAAATCATGCATTTTATGCAGAACAAGAAAACAAATCACCTCCCGATGTTCAGGAGTCATGCACATGGTTACCTGCGTCCAAAACTGCGGTTTATTTTCCGCCAATGGCGTAGCATCAATACCTCTAAGAGGAATAGGATTTACCAACGGTTCAAGAACAAAACCACAGCGCTTGGCAAATGACAGATCCATAAGACTCAGGGCAGCACCTGAATCCACAAACGCCATAACAGGGTAAGAAGACAATGAGCAAATTAAAGTCACAGACAAAATAAATTTAGGTTGCAAATTACCAATGGCGACAGGACTAACAACCCTTGTTAGGCGTTTAGAGCATGCTGATATAACATGTGTAGAATCACCACAGTAAAAACACAATCCATTCTGACGTCTATGATTTTTTCGCTCATTTCTAGTCTGAATTCTATCACATTGCATTAAATCAGGTGTTTGTTCAGACAACACCACCAGAGGATTAGCGGTTTTGCGCTCCCGCAAACGCCGGTCAATTTGAATAGCCAGCGCCATGGAATCATTCAGACTTGTAGGAATGGGGAAACCCACCATCACATTCTTAATGGCTTCAGAAAGGCCATTTCTGAAATTTGCGGCCAGAGCACACTCATTCCACTGAGTAAGCACGGACCATTTCCGAAATTTTTGGCAATACACTTCAGCTTCATCCTGGCCCTGAGAAATAGCCAGCAAGGCTTTTTCTGCCTGAACTTCAAGATTGGGTTCCTCGTAAAGCAATCCGAGCACCAGAAAAAACGCATCAATATTTGCCAATGCCGGATCTCCTGGCGCTAGCGAGAAAGCCCAATCCTGAGGGTCGCCCCGTAAAAAAGAAATAACAATTTTAACTTGCTGAGCTGAATCTCCAGATGAACGGGGTCTCAGAGAAAGAAACAATTTACAATTATTCTTGAAATTCCTAAACCTAAATCGGTCTCCAGAAAACAGTTCAGGAATAGGTATTTTAGGTTCAGACATAGGACTACTGGTAACAAAATCTTGTATGCCCTGCACACGAGCAGCCAGCTGGTCTACACTTGTAATCAAGGTCTGGACATTCATGTCTGCAGCAAGCACAAGCCACTCAAAGGTAAAGGGGAGAAAGAGAGGAAAAAAAAAAAAAAAAACTCAGAATTTCCTTTCTTGTTATCCCACTTCTGCAATGCATTAAACATTCAATGTTGGCCTGGCATACTGTTATGACCCCAATGGCAGAGGGTCTCAGAAATAATTACTAAGTCTGCAAACACAAAACCCAGCTCATAGGGCAGTGGTAACTGGGCTGACCATATATCTAATCCTAGCACCACAAATAACAGCAGCCGGGGAACGTGCCTACGTTGATTCTAGACGTCTCGCGCCAGCCGGAGAACTAACTAACCCTAGAAGGGAAAAGAAAGACCTTTCTTGCCTCCAGAGAAAAGACCCCAAAAGTAGGATACAAGCCCCCAACAAATAATAACGGTGAGGTAAGAGGAAAAGACAAACGTAAGAATGAGCTAGGTATTTAGCAAAGAGAGGCCCACTAGCTAATAGCAGAATATAGTAAGATAACTTATATGGTCAGCAAAAACCCTATCAAAAATATCCACGCTGGAAATTCAAGAACCCCCGAACCGTCTAACGGCCCGGGGGGAGAACACCAGCCCCCTAGAGCTTCCAGCAAGGTCAGGAATCACATTTAGTACAAGCTGGACAAAAATGAGAGCAAGCAAATAACCCCAAAAAACAAAGAAGCAAGACTTAGCTTAATTTTGCACGAACCAGGACCAGCAGATAGGAGCAAACAGAAGGGATCTGATTACAACGATGCCAGGCACTGGACTAAGGATCCAGGGAGTTTATATAGCAACACCCCTGGACTAACGACCCAGGTGGGTGCAAACTGAGGGAAGAAAATCCCAGGGTCATATCACTAGTAACCACAAGAGGGAGCCAAAAAGTCTAATTCACAACAGGAAGGCTCCCAATCTGACCTGACAAAGGGAATCCAACTCGTTTCCAGGCTGCCTGGACTCCATCGTCACCTGTTGCTGGTACCCTGGACTGTGGCCATAAACCACCAGTAAAACAGGTAAAGAGACTGCAACCTTGAGTGCTCTGATTATTTCTGCCACCATACTAGCATTGCCAAACACATCGGGAGCCCTGGGGACCCAGCTTCAGCTGTGGGAATCCATACCATCCTTGCTGCAGTGCCATTAGTACCCAGAGGACCCCTTTAAGCAGCGTTGGTCACCCCTGACCGAATACCACAGGTGACATCACAAATATTCTTATTTCAATAACCCCTTTAAAAATCATCCCTTTAATTTGGACTCCCAGGGTCACGGACCGGGTCGTTGCCACCGTGACCACCACTTTAGTGATGACCAGACCTGGTACCGAGTACCCCTAGGCCCTTTCGGTAGCTCCACAAGTTCTCCAGTTATGATAGGTATCGTTCTCCATAGAAATTTATGAACACCAACTATTATCTGTTATCTCAGTAATGGGAAGATCTGTGTTCACTGAATGTAAATTTCACACATGATTTGAGAATTTTGAGAAATAATGTTCAGCTCAGGTGGAGAAAAATGCAGATTCATCTGATAAGATCTATTACAAAGTTTTTTTATTTTAACGTGTAATATTGATTTATGCAATAAAAATGTAAAAAATGGTAACACTGTAACGACCACCAATATGCCTTTTAACGGTGGCAGTTAAGAGTACTTATGCCTCAGCGCCGCTTTTTAGTGGCGCTGAGAAATAAGTGTATAGCGTTCCCTAGAGAATTTCTTCTTTGGTAGCCGAGACCCCAGAGAATAATATTTGGGTTGGTTTTTATCAGCCCCAGCGTCACAATAGCCTACCACTAGTGTTGAGCATTCCGATACCGCAAGTATCGGGTATCGGCCGATACTTGAGGTATCGGAATTCCGATACCGAGTTCCGATATTTTTGTGATATCGGAAATCGGAATCGGAAGTTCCCAGTGTATGGTTCCCAGGGTCTGGAGGAGAGGAGACTCTCCTTCAGGCCCTGGGATCCATATTCATGTAAAAAATAAAGAATTAAAATAAAAAATATGGATATACTCACCCCTCCGGCGGACCCTGGACTTAGCGGTGTAACCGGGAGCCTCCGTTCCTAAGAATGAGGAGTTTAGGACCTGCGATGACGTCGCGGCTTGTGATTGGTAGCGTGAGCGGTCACTTGAGCGGTCACGTGACCAATCACAAGCCGCGACGTCATCGCAGGTCTTTCACTCGCTCATTCTTAGGAACGGAGGCTGCCGGTTACAGCGGTTACTACCAGGGCGCGTCAGAGGGTGAGTATATCCCTATTTTTTATTTGTATTCTTTATTTTACACATTAATATGGATCCCAGGGCCTGAAGGAAAGTTTCCTCTCCTTCAGACCCTGGGAACCATCCAGGATACCTTCCGATACTTGTGTCCCATTGACTTGTATTGGTATCGGGTATCGGTATCGGCGATATCCGATATTTTTCGGATATCGGCCGATACCATCCGATACCAATACTTTCAAATATCGGAAGGTATCGCTCAACACTACCTACCACCAAAAAAATTCCCATTTCCCATTTAATTTCTTTCTCTCCTCTGATGTGATCGCACATCACAGGAAAGAGAAATGGGATCCTCCGATTCCCCCATGGTACCTCCGATGTCCCTGCAAACCCCCATGAAGTTACCCAGGCTGTCAGCATCTTCTTCCAGGAACAAAATGGCAGGCACATGCCCAGTGCCCCCACCGAGATCTGTAAGCCGGGACCCGGCAACAATAAGACATTTTCCCTACTGGTTCATTTAGATCACCATCTTAGTTAGGTAAAAATAATGAAATAAAAATATATATATTTATTTCCATTTTCCAATTAGGGTTAGAGTTTGGCTAAAGTGAGTTTGTGTTGATAAAGTGAGTTGGGCTAAAGCTAGGGTTAGGGTTGAGCTAAAGCTAGAGTTAGGGTCAGGCTAGGGTTGAGGTTGGGCTAGGGTTAAACTTGAGGTTAGGGTTAGGGTTGGGGCTAAAGTTAGGGTTGAGCTAGGGTTGTGGTTACAGTTGAGATTACGGTTGGGAGTAGGGTTAGGGTCCATTTTCTCCTGATACCCTTGTGAAAATAAAAAAATTGGATTCCAAAGTAAATTTTTTTGTTGAAAACGTAAAATGTTCATTTTTACTTCCATATTGCTTTAGTTCTTGTGAAGCATCTGAAGGGTTAATAAACTTATTGAATGTGGTTTTGTGCACCTTGAGGCATGCAGTTTTTAGAATGGTGTCACTTTTAGGAAATTTTCTATTATATTAACTCCCCAATCTCACTTCAAATGTGAGGTGGTCACTAACAAAATGGTTTCGTAAATTTTGTCGGAAAAATGAGAAATTGCTGGTCAGCTTTTAACCCTTATAAAGTCCTAACTAGTGATGAGCCAAGGTGCTTGCCACTACTCGGTACTCACCCAAGTATCACTATGCTAGGTGTTCGAGAGAGGAAGGAGGGGGAGAGGGAAGGGTTGGAGCTTGACACGCCGAGACATGCATCTGTAAGCTGTTGCAAATAAATGTAGCTGGTGGGTGCCGTACCTGCTGGTGATTTCAGCTGAAGTAGAGAGAAAGGAAAGGGATATCCAGCACATCCATCCAGTGTAAGAAAAATATCCAAAATTTATTAGAACATTTTAAAAAAAGATTAAAAGAAGAGAGAGAGAGGCCCTCTCTGCCTGACACGTTTATGGCGCACCACGGCACCCTTAGTCATAGGAACTGATATCATATAGATGAACAGGTTTATATGTAACAGGGAACCAATCACAGACATGGCAATCAATTACATTGAGGAAAGCTGCAGCTAAACACACAAAACAAAAGTTTGTTTCCCCTTATCCCAAACATATTGAAATTGCATGGATATATACTTTAAATTGCCGCAAAGTCTATCTGTCAGTTCAATATATATAAAAATGATCATTCCTGTAATTCATACCATGTGGATGTTTAGTGTCTAAAGTCAGAATCCAAAAAGCTTCCCGCAGTGCCAATTGTTTTTTCCAATCCCCACCTCTAGGTGACCGACTAACCCTTTCAATGCCAAAGAATGAAAAATCTGATAGGTCTCCATTATGTGCAGAAATTAAGTGTTTTGTAGCCCCAGAATAACCTAAATTATTATTATTTATGTTCGCTATTAGTGTTGAGCATTCCGATACCGCAAGTATCGGGTATCGGCCGATATTTGCTGTATCGGAATTCCGATACCGAGATCCGATACTTTTGTGGTATCGGGAATCGGTATCGGGATCGATATTAATGTGTAAAATAAAGAATAAAAATAAAAAATATTGATATACTCACCCTCTGACGTGCTCTGGTTGTAACCGCCAGCCTCCGTTCATAAGAATGAGCGCTTGAAAGTCCTTAGATGACGTTGCAACCTGTGATTCGTCGCGGAGCGGTCACGTGACCGCAACGCGACCAATCACAAGCTGTGACGTCATCTAAGGTCTTTCCTCTCCTTCAGACCCTGGGAACCATCAGGATACCTTCCGATACTTGGCGTCAAATTGACTTGTATTGGTATCGGGTATCGGTATCGGCGATATCTGATACTTTTCGGGTATCGGCCGATAATATCCGATACCGATACTTTCAAGTATCGGACAGTATCACTCAACACTATTCGCTATGTGTTCTGAAATTCTTTTTTTGATTTTCCTTGCAGTGTAGCCTATATAGCATATGTTGCAAGCCTTACATTTTATGCAGTATACAACGTGGTCTGAATCACAGTAAATAAATGATTTTATATTATAAGTAACATTGTGACTCGAGGAAAAAGTAGTTCTTTTGTTATCTGCAAACTGACAGACATTACATCTATTACCAGAACATTTGAAAAATCCTTTTATTGATAACCATGATGTGGGAGTTTTTTTCTGGCGCACCATACTGGGAGATAGAATATTTCCCAGTGTGCAACCTCTCCTGGCCACTACTCTGCATCCATTTTGAAGAATTGTGCACAAAGATTTGTTCTGATTGACTACAGGAAGATATTTGAGAATAATCTGTCTGATTCTATTATACTGACTGCTTGCTATAAGCAGTAGAAAAGGTAATCTGCGTTTCAGAAGCCGCACTTGCATTTTCATTTTCAGAATATAGTAAATCAGCACGTGAAATTTTAGAAACATGTTTAAATGCATGTCTTATGTTAGACTGTTTATATCCCCTATCAAGTAATCTATTAAAAATGACACGACTCTCCTTATGGAAATTTTCCTCACAGGAGCAAATTCTTCTCGCTCTCGTGAGCTCGCCCCTAGGAATGGCACGAATGGTGTGACAAGGGTGTGCGCTTGAAGACATCAGGATCTTATTACCAGAATTGTCTTTTCTGTAGAGAGAAGTATTAACCCTATATGTTATGTTGCTGCTAGGGTTGAGCGAAACGGGTCGATCATTTTCAAAAGTCGCCGACTTTTGGCTAAGTCGGCGTCTCATGAAACCCGATCCGACCCCTGTGCTTGTCGGCCATGCGGTACGCGACTTTTGCGCCAAAGTCGCGTTTCAATGACGCGAAAAGCGCCATTTCTCAGCCAATGAAGGTGAACGCAGAGTGTGGGCAGCGTGATGACATAGATCCTGGTCCCCACCATCTTAGAGAAGGGCATTGCAGTGATTGGCTTGCTGTCTGCGGCGTCACAGGGGCTATAAAGGGGCGTTCCCGCCGACCGCCATCTTACTGCTGCTGATCTGAGCTTAGGGACAGGTTGCTGCCGCTTCGTCAGAAGCAGGGAGAGCGTTAGGCAGGGTCCACTAACCACCAAACCGCTTGTGCTGCAGCGATTTCCACTGTCCAACACCACCTTCGGTGTGCAGGAACAGTGGAAGCTATTTTTTTTTTTTTCCCTCAGCGCTGTAGCTCATTGGGCTGCCCTAGAAGGCTCCGTGATAGCTGTATTGCTGTGTGTACGCCACTGTGGAAACCAACTGCTTTTTTCAAAGCACATATCCTCTTGTTCCTTCCTTTCTGCACAGCTATCTTTTTTGTTTGTCCACACTTTTTATTTAATTTGTGCATCAGTCCACTCCTATTGCTGCCTGCCATACCTGGCTGAGATTACTGCAGGGAGATAGTAATTGTAGGACAGTCCCTGTTTTTTTTTTTTTTTTTTTTTTGTGGGAGATTAAGATTGGCATTTCTGCTACAGTGCCATCCCTGTGTGTGCCATCTCTCACTGAGTGGGCCATAGAAAGCCTATTTATTTTTTCCGTGATTTGTGTTCTAAATTCTACCTCAACACAAAAACACTACATCAATCAGTGGGAGAAAAATATTGGCCTCAGTCAGGGCTTGTGTTTCACTGCTGTGTGTGCTATCTCTCATTCAGTGGGCTATAGCAAGCCTATTTTTTTTTTTTTTTTTAAATATTATTTGGTTTCTAAAGTCTCCCTGAAAAAAAAAAAAAAACCTAAAAAAACAGTGGGAGAGTAATATTGCCCTTTCAGCTTGTGTGCCAGTCTTGACTCCTGGGTGTGCCACCTCTCTCCCTCTCATTCAGTGGGCCATAGAAAGCCTATTTATTTATTTTTTTAAATATTATTGGGTTTCTAAAGTCTCCCTTAAAAAACAAAAAATACATAAAAAAACAGTGGGAGAGTAATATTGCCCTTTCAGCTTGTGTGCCAGGCTTGACTCCTGGGTGTGCCACCTCTCTCCCTCTCATTCAGTGGGCCATAGAAAGCCTATTTATTTTTTTTTTTTAATATTATTGGGTTTCTAAAGTCTCCCTTAAAAAACAAAAAATACATAAAAAAACAGTGGGAGAGTAATATTGCCCTTTCAGCTTGTGTGCCAGTCTTGACTCCTGGGTGTGCCACCTCTCTCCCTCTCATTCAGTGGGCCATAGAAAGCCTATTTATTTTTTTTTTTAAATATTATTGGGTTTCTAAAGTCTCCCTTAAAAAACAAAAAATACATAAAAAAACAGTGGGAGAGTAATATTGCCCTTTCAGCTTGTGTGCCAGTCTTGACTCCTGGGTGTGCCACCTCTCTCTCTCATTCAGTGGGCCATAGAAAGGCTATTTTTTTTTTTGTTTTTTTAATATTATTTGGTTTCTAAAGTCTCCCTGAAAAAAAAAAAAAACATACAAAAAACAGTGGGAGAGTAATATTGCCCTTTCAGCTTGTGTGCCAGTCTTGACTCCTGGGTGTGCCACCTCTCTCCCTTTCATTCAGTGGGCCATAGAAAGCCTATTTATTTTTTTTTTAAAATATTATTGGGTTTCTAAAGTCTCCCTTAAAAAACAAAAAATACATAAAAAAACAGTGGGAGAGTAATATTGCCCTTTCAGCTTGTGTGCCAGTCTTGACTCCTGGGTGTGCCACCTCTCTCTCTCATTCAGTGGGCCATAGAAAGGCTATTTTTTTTTTTGTTTTTTTAATATTATTTGGTTTCTAAAGTCTCCCTGAAAAAAAAAAAAAACATACAAAAAACAGTGGGAGAGTAATATTGCCCTTTCAGCTTGTGTGCCAGTCTTGACTCCTGGGTGTGCCACCTCTCTCCCTTTCATTCAGTGGGCCATAGAAAGCCTATTTATTTTTTTTTAAAATATTATTGGGTTTCTAAAGTCTCCCTTAAAAAACAAAAAATACATAAAAAAACAGTGGGAGAGTAATATTGCCCTTTCAGCTTGTGTGCCAGTCTTGACTCCTGGGTGTGCCACCTCTCTCCCTTTCATTCAGTGGGCCATAGAAAGCCTATTTATTTTTTTTTTTAAATATTATTGGGTTTCTAAAGTCTCCCTTAAAAAACAAAAAATACATAAAAAAACAGTGGGAGAGTAATATTGCCCTTTCAGCTTGTGTGCCAGTCTTGACTCCTGGGTGTGCCACCTCTCTCCCTCTCATTCAGTGGGCCATAGAAAGCCTATTTATTTTTTTTTTTTAAATATTATTGGGTTTCTAAAGTCTCCCTTAAAAAACAAAAAATACATAAAAAAACAGTGGGAGAGTAATATTGCCCTTTCAGCTTGTGTGCCAGTCTTGACTCCTGGGTGTGCCACCTCTCTCTCTCATTCAGTGGGCCATAGAAAGGCTATTTTTTTTTTTGTTTTTTTAATATTATTTGGTTTCTAAAGTCTCCCTGAAAAAAAAAAAAACATACAAAAAACAGTGGGAGAGTAATATTGCCCTTTCAGCTTGTGTGCCAGTCTTGACTCCTGGGTGTGCCACCTCTCTCCCTTTCATTCAGTGGGCCATAGAAAGCCTATTTATTTTTTTTTTTAAATATTATTGGGTTTCTAAAGTCTCCCTTAAAAAACAAAAAATACATAAAAAAACAGTGGGAGAGTAATATTGCCCTTTCAGCTTGTGTGCCAGTCTTGACTCCTGGGTGTGCCACCTCTCTCTCTCATTCAGTGGGCCATAGAAAGGCTATTTTTTTTTTTGTTTTTTTAATATTATTTGGTTTCTAAAGTCTCCCTGAAAAAAAAAAAAAAACATACAAAAAACAGTGGGAGAGTAATATTGCCCTTTCAGCTTGTGTGCCAGTCTTGACTCCTGGGTGTGCCACCTCTCTCCCTTTCATTCAGTGGGCCATAGAAAGCCTTTTTTTTTTTTTTTTTTTTTAAATATTATTGGGTTTCTAAAGTCTCCCTTAAAAAACAAAAAATACATAAAAAAACAGTGGGAGAGTAATATTGCCCTTTCAGCTTGTGTGCCAGGCTTGACTCCTGGGTGTGCCACCTCTCTCTCTCATTCAGTGGGCCATAGAAAGGCTATTTTTTTTTTTGGTTTTTTTAATATTATTTGGTTTCTAAAGTCTCCCTGAAAAAAAAAAAACAACACATACAAAAAACAGTGGGAAAGTAATATTGCCCTTTCAGCTTGTGTGCCAGTCTTGACTCCTGGGTGTGCCACCTCTCTCCCTTTCATTCAGTGGGCCATAGAAAGCCTATTTATTTTTTTTTTTAAATATTATTGGGTTTCTAAAGTCTCCCTTAAAAAACAAAAAATACATAAAAAAACAGTGGGAGAGTAATATTGCCCTTTCAGCTTGTGTGCCAGTCTTGACTCCTGGGTGTGCCACCTCTCTCCCTCTCATTCAGTGGGCCATAGAAAGCCTATTTATTTATTTTTTTAAATATTATTGGGTTTCTAAAGTCTCCCTTAAAAAACAAAAAATACATAAAAAAACAGTGGGAGAGTAATATTGCCCTTTCAGCTTGTGTGCCAGGCTTGACTCCTGGGTGTGCCACCTCTCTCCCTCTCATTCAGTGGGCCATAGAAAGCCTATTTATTTTTTTTTTTAAATATTATTGGGTTTCTAAAGTCTCCCTTAAAAAAACAAAAAATACATAAAAAAACAGTGGGAGAGTAATATTGCCCTTTCAGCTTGTGTGCCAGTCTTGACTCCTGGGTGTGCCACCTCTCTCTCTCATTCAGTGGGCCATAGAAAGGCTATTTTTTTTTTTGTTTTTTTAATATTATTTGGTTTCTAAAGTCTCCCTGAAAAAAAAAAAAACATACAAAAAACAGTGGGAGAGTAATATTGCCCTTTCAGCTTGTGTGCCAGTCTTGACTCCTGGGTGTGCCACCTCTCTCCATTTCATTCAGTGGGCCATAGAAAGCCTATTTATTTTTTTTTTAAAATATTATTGGGTTTCTAAAGTCTCCCTTAAAAAACAAAAAATACATAAAAAAACAGTGGGAGAGTAATATTGCCCTTTCAGCTTGTGTGCCAGTCTTGACTCCTGGGTGTGCCACCTCTCTCCCTCTCATTCAGTGGGCCATAGAAAGCCTATTTATTTTTTTTTTTAAATATTATTGGGTTTCTAAAGTCTCCCTTAAAAAAAAAAAAAAACATAAAAAAACAGTGGGAGAGTAATATTGCCCTTTCAGCTTGTGTGCCAGTCTTGACTCCTGGGTGTGCCACCTCTCTCTCTCATTCAGTGGGCCATAGAAAGCATTTTTTTTTTTTTTCCTTGATTTGTGTTCTAAAATCTACCTCAACACAAAAACACTACATCAATCAGTGGGAGAAAAATATTGGCCTCAGTCAGGGCTTGTGTGCCACTGCTGTGTGTGCTATCTCTCATTCAGTGGGCTATAGAAAGCCTATTTTTTTTTTTTTTTTTTTTAATATTATTTGGTTTCTAAAGTCTCCCTGAAAAAAAAAAAAAAACCTAAAAAAACAGTGGGAGAGTAATATTGCCCTTTCAGCTTGTGTGCCAGTCTTGACTCCTGGGTGTGCCACCTCTCTCCCTCTCATTCAGTGGGCCATAGAAAGCCTATTTATTTATTTTTTTTAAATATTATTGGGTTTCTAAAGTCTCCCTTAAAAAAACAAAAAAACATAAAAAAACAGTGGGAGAGTAATATTGCCCTTTCAGCTTGTGTGCCAGGCTTGACTCCTGGGTGTGCCACCTCTCTCTCTCATTCAGTGGGCCATAGAAAGCCTTTTTTTTTTTTTTTTTTTTAATATTATTTGGTTTCTAAAGTCTCCCTGAGAAAAAAAAAAAATAAATTAGGTGGGAGATTAATATTGACATTAGTGCTTGAGTGACAGTCCTGCGTGTGTGTCATCTCTGTGATTTTGTGCCACAGAAAACAGAGTGTGTAACATTGTGCCTGATTTTCCTTGTGGTCTCACCAACCTGTTAAGGGATATTGAAATCATACTGAAGTTATAGCTCACCGTGTAAGTTGTTTGACAGCAACAAATAAAGTTACTTTGGTTAAGATTTTAAAACAATGAGGAAGTCTGGTGCAAGAGGTCGTCGTGGGCGTTCATTGTCAGCTGGTAATGATGGTAGTGGTAGTGGAGCATCAGGTGGTCGTGGGGATAAAAATATTCCACCTAAGTCTGGAGCTGTGGAGCCAGTTTCGTCGTCAGGCTACACAAGGCCTCGAACGCTCTCTTTTCTGGGAGTAGGAAAACCGCTTTTAAAGGCGGAGCAGCAACAGCAAGTTTTGGCTTACATTGCAGACTCAGCCTCTAGCTCTTTTGCCTCCTCTTCCGAAACTGGTAAATGTAAAAGCAGCGCGTCGCTTGTGGATGTTCACGGTCAGGGACAAGTCGCTTCCTTGTCCTCCTCAGCAAAAACTACAACAAGAGAGAAGGATGCAGCAGGCGACACAACGGGTCACTCCATGGAGCTCTTTACACATACCGTCCCTGGCTTAGAAAGTGAAACATTTAACAGGCCATGCCCATTACAAGTATATTCTGACATGGAGTGCACTGATGCACAGCCACAGCCAGAGTACTATGCTGCTCCTTTGACTCAGACCACCACATTGCCCTCTCAGGGTACAGATCCACAATCAGACCCTGATGAGACTATGTTGCCCCGCCACGAACGCTATACCACCGACCGACACAGTGACACAGACGAAGTTGCACACGAGCTCGAAGAGGAGGTAATAGATGACCCAGTTATTGACCCCGATTGGCAGCCATTGGGGGAACAGGGTGCAGGCGGCAGTAGTTCAGAAGCGGAGGTGGAGGAGGGGCCGCAGCAGGCATCAACATCGCAACAGGTTCCATCTGCCGGGCCCGTATCTGGCCCAAAACGCGTGTCAAAGCCAAAACCTGTTGGAGCACAGCGTTGCCATCCGGTTAAAGCTCAGTCTGCAATCCCTGAAAAGGGATCCGAGTCTAGGAAGAGTGCAGTCTGGCATTTTTTTAAACAACATCCAACTGATCAGCGCAAAGTCATCTGTCAAAAATGTTCAACTAGCTTAAGCAGAGGTCAGAATCTGAAAAGTCTAAATACTAGTTGCATGCATAGACACTTAACCACCATGCATTTTCAAGCCTGGACTAACTACCAAACGTCCCTCAAGGTTGTAGCACCCTCGGCCAATGAAGCTAGTCAGCAACGCAACATCCCTTCCGTCACTGTAAGGCCACCATTTTCCGCACCACCGGCAGTATCTGTGCAGGTTTCTTTGCCAGCCAAAAGCAGTCAGGGTCAGGGAATCACCAGTTTTGTAGGAGGAAATATTGCATCTAGGGCACCGGCGGAAACAATACCGTCTCCAACCGTCTCTCAGTCTGCCATGTACACCGGCACACCCGAAAGTTCCACGATCTCCAGCTCTCCAGTCCAGCTCACCCTACATGAGACTCTGGTTAGAAAAAGGAAGTACTTATCCTCGCATCCGCGTACACAGTGTTTTAACGCCCACATAGCTAGACTAATCTCGTTAGAGATGATGCCCTACCGGTTAGTTGAAAGCGAAGCTTTCAAAGCCCTGATGGAGTACGCTGAACCACGATACGAGCTACCCAGTCGACACTTTTTTTCCAGAAAAGCCATCCCAGCCCTGCACCAGCATGTTAAACAGCGCATCGTCCATGCACTCAGGCAATCTGTGAGTACAAAGGTGCACCTGACTACAGATGCATGGACCAGTAGGCATGGCCAGGGACGTTATGTGTCCATCACGGCACACTGGGTGAATGTGGTGGATGCAGGGTCCACAGGCGACATCAATTTAGGGACAGTTGTGCCTAGCCCACGGTCTAGGAAACAGTTGGCTGTAGGCGTTCGCACCCCCTCCTCCTCCTCGTCCTCCTGCAGAAGCTACAGCTCTTCCACAGAACGCAGTCTGCCAACCACTCCATCGGCAGATGACACTGTTGCACACCAGTTGTCCCATTATGGGCCAGCTACTGCCAAGCGTCAGCAGGCTGTATTGGCTATGAAGTGCTTGGGCGACAACAGACACACCGCGGAAGTTCTGTCCGAGTTCTTGCAACAAGAAACACAGTCGTGGCTGGGCACAGTAGATCTTGAGGCAGGCAAGGTAGTGAGTGATAACGGAAGGAATTTCATGGCTGCCATCTCCCTTTCCCAACTGAAACACATTCCTTGCCTGGCTCACACCTTAAACCTGGTGGTGCAGTGCTTATTGAAAACTTATCCTGGGTTCTCCGACCTGCTCCTCAAAGTGCGTGCACTTTGCTCACATATCCGACGTTCGCCTGTACACGCCAGCCGTATGCAGACCTATCAGCGGTCTTTGAACCTTCCCCAGCATCGCCTAATCATAGACGTTGCAACAAGGTGGAACTCAACACTGCACATGCTTCAGAGACTGTGCGAACAGAGGCGTGCTGTTATTTATTTGTGGGAGGATACACGGGCAGGCAGTAGGATGGCAGACATGGAGTTGTCAGGTGTGCAGTGGTCTAAGATACAAGACATGTGTCAAGTCCTTCAGTGTTTTGAGGAATGCACACGGCTGGTTAGTGCAGACAACGCCGTAATAAGCATGAGCATCCCCCTAATGCGTCTGCTGATGCAAAGTTTGACGCACATAAAGGAGCAGGCGTCTGCACCAGAGGAAGAGGAAAGCCTTGATGACAGTCAGCCATTGTCTGGTCAGGGCAGTGTACAGGACGAGGTAGCGGGCGAAGAGGAGGTGGAGGACGAGGAGGATGATGGGGATGAGTATATTTTTAATGCCGAACCTTTCCCGGGGGCACAGGAAATTGGTTGCGTGTCACGGCCGGGTTCTGGTTTTTTGAGGGACACAAGTGACGTAGATTTGCCTGCAACTGCCCCTCAAGCAATCACAACCGGAGATTTGACAACTGGAACTTTGGCCCACATGGCGGATTATGCCTTACGTATCCTAAAAAGGGACACACGCATTACGAAAATGATGAACGATGACGATTACTGGTTGGCCTGCCTCCTTGATCCACGCTATAAAGGCAAATTGCAAAATATTATGCCACATGAGAACTTGGAACTAATATTAGCAACCAAACAATCAACTCTTGTTGACCGTTTGCTTCAGGCATTCCCAGCACACAGCGCACGTGATCGTTCTCACACGAGCTCCAGGGGGCAGCAGACTAGGAGTGTTAGGGGTGCACACATCAGAAGTGGCGTTGGACAGAGGGGTTTTCTGACCAGGTTGTGGAGTGATTTTGCTATGACCACAGACAGGACAGGTACTGCTGCATCAATTGAAAGTGACAGGAGACAACATTTGTCCAGTATGGTTACTAACTATTTTTCATCCCTTATCGATGTTCTCCCTCAACCGTCATTCCCATTTGATTACTGGGCCTCCAAATTAGACACCTGGCCAGAATTGGCAGAATATGCATTGCAGGAGCTTGCTTGCCCGGCAGCAAGTGTCCTATCAGAAAGAGTATTCAGTGCTGCAGGTTCAATATTAACCGAAAAAAGGACTCGTCTGGCTACCCAAAATGTTGACGATCTAACATTCATTAAAATGAACCACAACTGGATTTCGAAATCTTTTGCCCCACCTTGCCCGGCCGACACCTAGCTTTCCTATGAAAAGCTCTTGCCTGTGAATTACTTTTCTAATGTCTAATTTGCTGCAGCTGATTGTACAGCATACGACATGTTTACACCTCCCTAAATGGCAAAACTCCCCACACGGGGCCGTGGTATCGCGACTTGGCGCAAGCACCCGTGAGACTGCTGTTTGTCTGAAGAGGTGAGTGTGCTCGCTTTTGGTTGACGGCATTGCTACTGGGTCCCTCATAGTACAATGTAGTGTCTCTGGCGGTGGTGGTGCGCACCCAACGTCAGACACACCGTTGTAACATGAGGGGCCCTGGGGCGGTCCCGCCGGCCTCAAGAGAGTTCCCCCCTACCCCAGCTCAAAATGTGCTCTACCACGTCCAAAATTATGTCGCACAGCTCCACCAATCTTTAGTCTATTCGCTGACATCATTCAATGTCTGGCACTGACAATACAAATTTGTAGACATCTATGATGCAACTTAAAGTAGTCTGTGTCTGTGTCCTATATTGGCACCATTAAATAGTTACTGCCAAATTACTATGTCAGAAACTCAGTAGATGAGCCCACCCCTGTACCTAAGTATGCCACCTTTTTTTTTGTTTTGGTTGTTTTGCGAGACATTAACATCTATTTATATTTTGGGAGTACTGGGACAGACACTCCTTGCACTAATCCTCCACTCACCACCAAGCTGCCTGTGTATCCATGTAACCGCTGTAAAGCTGCCATGAGCCTATTGTTTGTTATTTTAGGCCTTTGATAGCCTGTCTGCGGTCCCTACTTTAAATACTCCTCCACTCACCACCAAGCTGCCTGCCCGTGTATCCATGTAACCGCTGTAAAACTGCCATAAGCCTATTGTTTGTTATTTTAGGCCTTTGATAGCCTGTCTGCGGTCCCTACTTTAAATACTCCTCCACTGACCACCAAGCTGCCTGCCCGTGTATCCATGTAACCGCTGTAAAACTGCCATGAGCCTATTGTTTGTTATGTTAGGCCTTTGATAGCCTGTCTGCGGTCCCTACTTTAAATACTCCTCCACTGACCACCAAGCTGCCTGCCCGTGTATCCATGTAACCGCTGTAAAACTGCCATGAGCCTATTGTTTGTTATTTTAGGCCTTTGAAGCCTGTCTGCGGTCCCTCCTTCCACTAGTCCTCCACTGGCCAGACCACTGCTGCCCGTGTACCCCTGGAACCAATTATAAAGTGCCTACAGCCAGCCCATTTTCTTATGTTAGGCCTTTGAAGCCTGTCTGCGGTCCCTACTTTAAATACTCCTCCACTGACCACCAAGCTGCCTGCCCGTGTATCCATGTAACCGCTGTAAAACTGCCATGAGCCTATTGTTTGTTATTTTAGGCCTTTGAAGCCTGTCTGCGGTCCCTCCTTCCACTAGTCCTCCACTGACCAGACCACTGCTGCCCGTGTACCCCTGGAACCAATTATAAAGTGCCTACAGCCAGCCCATTTTCTTATGTTAGGCCTTTGAAGCCTGTCTGCGGTCCCTACTTTAAATACTCCTCCACTGACCACCAAGCTGCCTGCCCGTCTATCCATGTAACCGCTGTAAAACTGCCATGAGCCTATTGTTTGTTATTTTAGGCCTTTGAAGCCTGTCTGCGGTCCCTCCTTCCACTAGTCCTCCACTGGCCAGACCACTGCTGCCCGTGTACCCCTGGAACCAATTATAAAGTGCCTACAGCCAGCCCATTTTCTTATGTTAGGCCTTTGAAGCCTGTCTGCGGTCCCTACTTTAAATACTCCTCCACTGACCACCAAGCTGCCTGCCCGTGTATCCATGTAACCGCTGTAAAACTGCCATAAGCCTATTGTTTGTTATTTTAGGCCTTTGATAGCCTGTCTGCGGTCCCTACTTTAAATACTCCTCCACTGACCACCAAGCTGCCTGCCCGTGTATCCATGTAACCGCTGTAAAACTGCCATGAGCCTATTGTTTGTTATGTTAGGCCTTTGATAGCCTGTCTGCGGTCCCTACTTTAAATACTCCTCCACTGACCACCAAGCTGCCTGCCCGTGTATCCATGTAACCGCTGTAAAACTGCCATGAGCCTATTGTTTGTTATTTTAGGCCTTTGAAGCCTGTCTGCGGTCCATCCTTCCACTAGTCCTCCACTGGCCAGACCACTGCTGCCCGTGTACCCCTGGAACCAATTATAAAGTGCCTACAGCCAGCCCATTTTCTTATGTTAGGCCTTTGAAGCCTGTCTGCGGTCCCTACTTTAAATACTCCTCCACTGACCACCAAGCTGCCTGCCCGTGTATCCATGTAACCGCTGTAAAACTGCCATGAGCCTATTGTTTGTTATTTTAGGCCTTTGAAGCCTGTCTGCGGTCCCTCCTTCCACTAGTCCTCCACTGACCAGACCACTGCTGCCCGTGTACCCCTGGAACCAATTATAAAGTGCCTACAGCCAGCCCATTTTCTTATGTTAGGCCTTTGAAGCCTGTCTGCGGTCCCTACTTTAAATACTCCTCCACTGACCACCAAGCTGCCTGCCCGTGTATCCATGTAACCGCTGTAAAACTGCCATGAGCCTATTGTTTGTTATGTTAGGCCTTTGATAGCCTGTCTGCGGTCCCTACTTTAAATACTCCTCCACTCACCACCAAGCTGCCTGCCCGTCTATCCATGTAACCGCTGTAAAACTGCCATGAGCCTATTGTTTGTTATTTTAGGCCTTTGAAGCCTGTCTGCGGTCCCTCCTTCCACTAGTCCTCCACTGACCAGACCACTGCTGCCCGTGTACCCCTGGAACCAATTATAAAGTGCCTACAGCCAGCCCATTTTTTTATGTTAGGCCTTTGAAGCCTGTCTGCGGTCCCTCCTTCCACTAGTCCTCCACTGGCCAGACCACTGCTGCCCGTGTACCCCTGGAACCAATTATAAAGTGCCTACAGCCAGCCCATTTTCTTATGTTAGGCCTTTGAAGCCTGTCTGCGGTCCCTACTTTAAATACTCCTCCACTGACCACCAAGCTGCCTGCCCGTGTATCCATGTAACCGCTGTAAAACTGCCATGAGCCTATTGTTTGTTATGTTAGGCCTTTGATAGCCTGTCTGCGGTCCCTACTTTAAATACTCCTCCACTCACCACCAAGCTGCCTGCCCGTCTATCCATGTAACCGCTGTAAAACTGCCATGAGCCTATTGTTTGTTATTTTAGGCCTTTGAAGCCTGTCTGCGGTCCCTCCTTCCACTAGTCCTCCACTGACCAGACCACTGCTGCCCGTGTACCCCTGGAACCAATTATAAAGTGCCTACAGCCAGCCCATTTTTTTATGTTAGGCCTTTGAAGCCTGTCTGCGGTCCCTCCTTCCACTAGTCCTCCACTGGCCAGACCACTGCTGCCCGTGTACCCCTGGAACCAATTATAAAGTGCCTACAGCCAGCCCATTTTCTTATGTTAGGCCTTTGAAGCCTGTCTGCGGTCCCTACTTTAAATACTCCTCCACTGACCACCAAGCTGCCTGCCCGTGTATCCATGTAACCGCTGTAAAACTGCCATAAGCCTATTGTTTGTTATTTTAGGCCTTTGATAGCCTGTCTGCGGTCCCTACTTTATATACTCCTCCACTGACCACCAAGCTGCCTGCCCGTGTATCCATGTAACCGCTGTAAAACTGCCATGAGCCTATTGTTTGTTATTTTAGGCCTTTGAAGCCTGTCTGCGGTCCCTCCTTCCACTAGTCCTCCACTGACCAGACCACTGCTGCCCGTGTACCCCTGGAACCAATTATAAAGTGCCTACAGCCAGCCCATTTTCTTATGTTAGGCCTTTGAAGCCTGTCTGCGGTCCCTACTTTAAATACTCCTCCACTGACCACCAAGCTGCCTGCCCGTGTATCCATGTAACCGCTGTAAAACTGCCATGAGCCTATTGTTTGTTATGTTAGGCCTTTGATAGCCTGTCTGCGGTCCCTACTTTAAATACTCCTCCACTCACCACCAAGCTGCCTGCCCGTCTATCCATGTAACCGCTGTAAAACTGCAATGAGCCTATTGTTTGTTATTTTAGGCCTTTGATAGCCTGTCTGCGGCCCCTACTTGCAATACTCCTCCACTGACCACAATGCTGCCTGGAGTGCCTGCCTGTGTATCCATGTAACCGATGTAAAACTGCCATGACTGCCTACTGTTTGTTATTTTAGGCCTTTGATAGCCTGTCTGCAGCCCCTACTTGCAATACTCCTCCACTGACCACACCAATGCTGCCCGTGTACCCCTGGAACCTATTTAAAAGTTCATAGAGCCTAGTTATATATTTTATTTACTATTAATAAGGCCATGATGGACTACGCTGTACCACGCTACAAGCTAACCAGTCGACACTTCTTTTGCGAGAAAAGCCATTCCAACCCTCCACCAGCATGTAGAAGACCGCATTGTCCATGCACTCTGGCAATCTGTGAGTACAAAGGTGCACCTGACAACAGACGCATGGACCTGTAGGCATGGCCACGGAAGATTACGTGTCCATTACGGCGCAATGGGTTAATGTGGTGGATGCATGGTCCACAGGGGACAGCCTACTAAGTCTGTCTGCAGTCCCTAATTCAAATTGTCCTCCACTGTCTAAATCGGAGCTTCCACCTTCTGGCTTTCGGCCTATAGTATCAGAAATTAAACTGCATTTGGCCTTCAACTTTGGTTAGGGCCTACTAACGGCTTCTGCCCCTGCCTGGTGTTGCCCTCAACTAAATAAAGCTGAGCTTCAACCTTCCGGCTCTCATTAAGTGGTTTTAAAAAAAAAAAATGGTGGTTAGGGCCTACTAACGGCTTCTGCCCCTGCCTGGTGTTGCCCTCAACTAAATAAAGCTGAGCTTCAACCTTCTGCTCCAAATTACCATTTTGAAAAATGCAATAGGCTTTTCCGGCCTACTAAAGGTGTCTGTCTGTGTGCCCCTGCCTGGTGTTGTCCTCAACTAAATAAAGCTGAGCTTCAACCTTCTGCTCCAAATTACCATTTTGAAAAATGCAATAGGCATTTCCGGCCTACTAAAGGTGTCTGTCTATGTGCCCCTGCCTGGTGTTGTCCTCAACTAAATAAAGCTGAGCTTCAACCTTCCGGCTCTCATTAAGTGGTTTTAAAAAAAAAAAAATGGTGGTTTGGGCCTACTAACGGCTTCTGCCCCTCCCTGGTGTTGTCCTCAACTAAATAAAGCTGAGCTTCAACCTTCTGCTCCAAATTACCATTTTATAAAAAAAACAATAGGCTTTTCCGGCCTACTAAAGGTGTCTGTCTGTGTGCCCCTGCCTGGTGTTGTCCTCAACTAAATAAAGCTGAGCTTCAACCTTCCGGCTCTCATTAAGTGGTTTAAAAAAAAAAAATGGTGGTTAGGGCCTACTAACGGCTTCTGCCCCTCCCTGGTGTTGTCCTCAACTAAATAAAGCTGAGCTTCAACCTTCTGCTCCAAATTACCATTTTGAAAAATGCAATAGGCTTTTCCGGCCTACTAAAGGTGTCTGTCTATGTGCCCCTGCCTGGTGTTGTCCTCAACTAAATAAAGCTGAGCTTCAACCTTCCGGCTCTCATTAAGTGGTTTTAAAAAAAAAAAATGGTGGTTTGGGCCTACTAACGGCTTCTGCCCCTCCCTGGTGTTGTCCTCAACTAAATAAAGCTGAGCTTCAACCTTCTGCTCCAAATTACCATTTTATAAAAAAAACAATAGGCTTTTCCGGCCTACTAAAGGTGTCTGTCTGTGTGCCCCTGCCTGGTGTTGTCCTCAACTAAATAAAGCTGAGCTTCAACCTTCCGGCTCTCATTAAGTGGTTTAAAAAAAAAAATGGTGGTTAGGGCCTACTAACGGCTTCTGCCCCTCCCTGGTGTTGTCCTCAACTAAATAAAGCTGAGCTTCAACCTTCTGCTCCAAATTACCATTTTAAAAAATGCAATAGGTTTTTCCGGCCTACTAAAGGTGTCTGTCTGTGTGCCCCTGCCTGGTGTTGTCCTCAACTAAATAAAGCTGAGCTTCAACCTTCTGCTCCAAATTACCATTTTAAAAAATGCAATAGGCTTTTCCGGCCTACTAAAGGTGTCTGTCTGTGTGCCCCTGCCTGGTGTTGCCCTCAACTAAATAAAGCTGAGCTTCAACCTTCTGCTCCAAATTACCATTTTAAAAAATGCAATAGGCTTTTCCGGCCTACTAAAGGTGTCTGCCCCTCCCTGGTGTTGTCCTCAACTGAACAAAGCTGAGCTTCCACATTCTGGCTTTCGCCCTATACTATCAGATATTAAACTGCATTTGGCCTACTAGTGTGGTTAGGCCCTTGAAACAGTGTCTGCTGCTCTTGGGTTTGCTACTCCACTGAACAAAGCAATGCCGCCTGTTTAGTCCTGTTACCAATTTTGAACTGCATGTAGCCTACTTTATTCTTTGGCCCTATATCTGTTTCCTCCTCATCCTGCCCATTGCCCAGCCACTGCTAAATGAGTCTGCTGGTACATTGACCTAGACCACTACATTCCCCTTGCACTCTACACAGCCAGAATCTGTCCCTGCTGAAAGTAAGGTTCCCCTTCCCGCATGTTATACCACCTTACACAGGGACAAAGAGGAAGGTGCAGATGAAAGTGCAGGTTCCTTCATCAGGTGGGGGGGCATACTCGTTGGCGACGTCACTGGCACAGGGCCCCTCAGAGTACGCAAAAGTGTCGCTGCTGGTGGGAGGCGCCCCCGCCATGCAAACACACCGCCGTACTTTGAGGGGCCCTGTGCCAGTGGCAATGCGAACGAGTGGGCCCCCCCCTGCTTGCTCAGGATCACAGCACTTGCAACTTTTAAATACTTACCTTTCCCTGCAACACCGCCGTGACGTAGTCCGCATTTCCTGGGCCCACGAAAAACTTGAGCCAGCCCTACTCCCCCCACAACTTTCCCCCAATTCCCTATGCCCAACTATTATTATACAGTTAATTAAGATTGGCAAGCTTCAGAAACAAGAATGGATGTTTTTGGCATTAAAATGGGCACTGTAGGTGTTTTCCTGGCCTCCACTCACTGCCGACTATGCTTCCCCATTGACTTGCATTGGGTTTCGTGTTTCGGTCGATCCCCGACTTTTAGCGATAATCGGCCGACTGCACTCGACTCGACTCTGGACAAAATCGGGTTTCCCAAAACCCTACTCGATCTTAAAAAAATGAAAGTCGCTCAACCCTAGTTGCTGCCTGTGAGGAGCACATCCAAAAATGAAACCTCATCCGATGGAATGCTGCCAGTGAAACGCAGGTTACACTTGTTATTATTCAAATAGAGCATAAAATCAGAAAATTAGTCACATCCCCTTGCCAAATTAGCAAAATATCATCCACAAATTTCCCATACCAATTATGGTATGGGAGGAATGGATTATCATCTGTGAATATATAGATTTCTTCCCACTATGCCATAAATAAAATGGCTAAAGATGGAGAGAATTTAGACCCCATAGGAGCACCCATGGTCTGAATAAAGTACTCATTCTGAAACATAAAAAAATTATGCTTAAGTAAATAATGTAGTGATGCAAGAATGAACCATTTCAATGAGTCTGAATAACCACTGTACTTGTTTAGATGGTGTTCAATCGCTGTCATGGCCAGAGAATGGGGAATGCATGAATATAAATTTGTGACATCACAAGTTACAAAAGAATAATTGTGACACCATTGAAAAGTATCAAAAACCTTTAGAACTGTTGAGGTATCTTTGAGATACCCTGGAATTCTTGGAATTAAAGGCTGGAGATACTCGTCAATCAGATGACTGAGGTTTTCATTAAGGGAACCCATCCCAGAAATTATAGGTTGTAAAGGTGGAGGGAAAATATTTTTATGCGTTTTTGGAAGCCCATGGAAAATGGGAGTAATTGAGTGCTCTAGCAATAGCCATTTATAAATCTTATTGCTAATAACCCCCAATCTCTGTGCTTTATTGAGTATCTCAGTCATGTCATATTTGAAAGATAACGTGGGGTCAGATCTTAGAGAAGTATATGTACTAGTATCCTGTATAATAGACATAACCAACTTACAATGCAAAGCAGTATCTATGACAACTATACAGCCCCCTTTGTCCGACTGGCGGACTGTCAAATTATGATTACGTTGTAAGTCTTTAACAGCCTGAGATTGCTCTCTACTCAAATTACTTTGATGGTTGACACTCCGAGTTTCAGCATGTAATTTTTTCAAATCTTGTTCGACCAAAGTCTGAAAGAGGTCTAGGGCAGGAACCCTTGATTGGAGGGGATAATATGTCGGATGAGGATGTGCAGGTGCTTTCATCAAATCCGGCATATTATCCCCTCCAATCAAGGGTTCCTGCCCTAGACCTCTTTCAGACTTTGGTCGAACAAGATTTGAAAAAATTACATGCTGAAACTCGGAGTGTCAACCATCGAAGTAATTTGAGTAGAGAGCAATCTCAGGCTGTTAAAGACTTACAACGTAATCATAATTTGACAGTCCGCCAGTCGGACAAAGGGGGCTGTATAGTTGTCATAGATACTGCTTTGCATTGTAAGTTGGTTATGTCTATTATACAGGATACTAGTACATACACTTCTCTAAGATCTGACCCCACGTTATCTTTCAAATATGACATGACTGAGATACTCAATTAAGCACAGAGATTGGGGGTTATTAGCAATAAGATTTATAAATGGCTATTGCTAGAGCACTCAATTACTCCCATTTTCCATGGGCTTCCAAAAACGCATAAAAATATTTTCCCTCCACCTTTACGACCTATAATTTCTGGGATGGGTTCCCTTAATGAAAACCTCAGTCATCTGATTGACGAGTATCTCCAGCCTTTAATTCCAAGAATTCCAGGGTATCTCAAAGATACCTCAACAGTTCTAAAGGTTTTTGATACTTTTCAATGGTGTCACAATTATTCTTTTGTAACTTGTGATGTCACAAATTTATATTCATGCATTCCCCATTCTCTGGCCATGACAGCGATTGAACACCATCTAAACAAGTACAGTGGTTATTCAGACTCATTGAAATGGTTCATTCTTGCATCACTACATTATTTACTTAAGCATAATTTTTTTATGTTTCAGAATGAGTACTTTATTCAGACCATGGGTGCTCCTATGGGGTCTAAATTCTCTCCATCTTTAGCCGTCTTATTTATGGCATAGTGGGAAGAAATCTATATATTTACAGATGATAATCCATTTCTCCCATACCTCAATTGGTATGGGAGATTTGTGGATGATATTTTGCTAATTTGGCAAGGGGATGTGACTAATTTTCTGATTTTATGCTCTATTTGAATAATAACAAGTGTAACCTGCGTTTCACTGGCAGCATTCCATCGGATGAGGTTTCATTTTTGGATGTGCTCCTCACAGGCAGCAACATAACATATAGGGTTAATACTTCTCTCTACAGAAAAGACAATTCTGGTAATAAGATCCTGATGTCTTCAAGCGCACACCCTTGTCACACCATTCGTGCCATTCCTAGGGGCGAGCTCACGAGAGCGAGAAGAATTTGCTCCTGTGAGGAAAATTTCCATAAGGAGAGTCGTGTCATTTTTAATAGTTTACTTGATAGGGGATATAAACAATCTAACATAAGA
Source organism: Ranitomeya variabilis (assembly GCF_051348905.1). NCBI lineage: Eukaryota > Metazoa > Chordata > Amphibia > Anura > Dendrobatidae > Ranitomeya > Ranitomeya variabilis. The sequence continues at coordinate 21,777,366 of NC_135236.1, read as the reverse complement.
CATGCATTTAAACATGTTTCTAAAATTTCACGTGCTGATTTACTATATTCTGAAAATGAAAATGCAAGTGCGGCTTCTGAAACGCAGATTACCTTTTCTACTGCTTATAGCAGTCAGTATAATAGAATCAGACAGATTATTCTCAAATATCTTCCTGTAGTCAATCAGAACAAATCTTTGTGCACAATTCTTCAAAATGGATGCAGAGTAGTGGCCAGGAGAGGTTGCACACTGGGAAATATTCTATCTCCCAGTATGGTGCGCCAGAAAAAAACTCCCACATCATGGTTATCAATAAAAGGATTTTTCAAATGTTCTGGTAATAGATGTAATGTCTGTCAGTTTGCAGATAACAAAAGAACTACTTTTTCCTCGAGTCACAATGTTACTTATAATATAAAATCATTTATTAACTGTGATTCAGACCACGTTGTATACTGCATAAAATGTAAGGCTTGCAACATATGCTATATAGGCTGCACTACAAGGAAAATCAAAAAAAGAATTTCAGAACACATAGCAAACATAAATAATAATAATTTAGGTTATTCTGGGGCTACGAAACACTTCATTTCTGCACATAATGGAGACCTATCAGATTTTTCATTCTTTGGCATTGAAAGGGTTAGTCGGTCACCTAGAGGTGGGGATTGGAAAAAACAATTGGCACTGCGGGAAGCTTTTTGGATTCTGACTTTAGACACTAAACATCCACATGGTATGAATTACAGGAATGATCATTTTTATATATATTGAACTGACAGATAGACTTTGCGGCAATTTAAAGTATATATCCATGTAATTTCAATATGTTTGCGATAAGGGGAAACAAACTTTTGTTATGTGTGTTTAGCTGCAGCTTTCCTCAATGTAATTGATTGCCATGTCTGTGATTGGTTCCCTGTTACATATAAACCTGTTCATCTATATGATATCAGTTCCTATGACTAAGGGCGCCGTGGTGCGCCAGAAACGCGTCAGGCAGAGAGGGCCTCTCTCTCTCTTCTTTTAATCTTTTTTGAAAATGTTCTAATAAATTTTGGATATTTTACTTACACTGGATGGATGTGCTGGAAATCCCTATCCTTTCTCTATGCTAGGTGTTCTCGACGAGCACCGAGTATTTCCGAGATTATTCGGCAGGAGCTCGCAACTCCTCCTTTTAATTTTGGTGCTTTTTAGAGAACCCATCAGCATGCAGGAATTGTCTGCCATGCACTGCAATGCAGCAGCCATCTTTGTTGTGGTATTACAGTGATTGGCTGGCCGCACAGTGTCATCAGGTCTATAAGAGACCTGGCGCCGCCCTGCTCGCTGCATTCTGGTCTTGACCAAGCTAGTGTAGGGAGAGCTTCTGCTGAGATAGGGTCAGAATCGTCCTTTTATTAGTTAGTGTGGGTCTACTAGTGTTGAAGCCACAAATCCTGATAAACCAGCAGCCTATTTTAGGGCTAATTCGGGTTACATAGATTTCAGAGCTAGGTAGGCAGGGCACAGCATATCCACATCAGTGCAAGGCCTGCAGGCACTGCATGTGAGTATATAGATCTCACCGAATACCTCAAAAAGCTGCATTACTGTCTGCTGCTGCGTATTTTATATATACACATAACTGCAGGTATCCATGGCTTTTTTTTTTTTGCACCTTATACCTACTAATTTTATTAGAAAGCAATCCATAGCCCCCTTTTTTCTACATTTATTTGCTTGGTCACACTGCAGTCTACATCCTGGTCATTTCAATACAAGAGCGTGAAAATCCGTATCATATTGAAACAATCTGTTATATTTTTCAGATGCCTGGTGTATCTGTGGTGTCAAAATCCTAGCTGTGAAGGCATACATTAAATTTTCTTGTCTGCTAGCCTAGGTCTATACAGTATTTTGTGGTTAAAAAAACAAACAAAACAGGCCACATATTGAAACAGTCTGTTATCTGAGTCAGACGCGCGGGCTATATGAGGTCTCCAAATACTTGCTTTTCTGGCATACTGATCACATATAAGTTTTCTCAAATTTAATCCATTTGTTTTGAATGTTTAAAATATTTCAGTAGTCCATTTAAAATGGGCAAGACAAGGGGCAATGGGCGGGGAAGTGGACGTGATGCTGATGGTGCATGCAGAGGACGAGGTCGTGGCCAAGCTGAAAGTGGGCAACAACAAAGACCCACATCTTCTCGCTCGACCTTCCTGTCCCAGTTTATAGGGGACCACAGCACACCACTATTGAAGCCAGAGCAGTGTGAAACGGTTGTTGGTTGGATAGCGAATACTGCTTCCAGTCACTTTGCCACCAACACCATCACGTCTTCCACATGATCAAGTCTGAGTAGCCATGAGTGTCGACCGCATATTATTCACCCTGATCCTCCTTCCTCCCACCATGCTGAGTGCCCTGAGACAACTGATTCCACAATTGGACACTCCAAAGAGCTGCTCACTTTTCCCTTTAAAGATTCCAGACTCTTGGCCAGTCAACTTGAAATGGTGCAAGATGAGATCGCATGTAGCGATACCCAAAGATTTAAGCATCCACAGTCACATGAAGGCAATGATGGGAAAGTGTCACAAGAGGTGGACGATGAGGAGACACAGTTGTCAGGAAGAGGAGCAGAGTGTGGATGTGGAAAATGAGGTAGTGGATGACATAATACGTGACCCATATTTTAAATATTGATAATATAGACAAGAGCACTTTAGATTATAACAATCAAATTTATGCACATAACACTTTAACATATAGCACAAAAGCACCTATATTCTTATTTATTTGGTCATTTTATATTATTATTGTCATTATTCATAACGGATTATGCTTATTCCATCTATTATTCACATTGACTAGAACACGTTATAGAGATAGCCTATTCTTATATTTACGCTAATATATCACATTCTACATCTCTTGGTATTTTTCCCCTTTCACCTTATTCACACTCCTATGTGAGCGCATGACTAGATTGCAGGCCGGAGGGGAGGGCGGCTAGTGGTTACAGGGGGACGGGGCAGTAGGGTCGGACATATGGACAACCCTGCCCTCCAGACCCCATGACCGCGACCCGACTCCTCATTGCATGCCGGTATTAGCAGATCTGCTCATGCGCCATTCAAACACTGGAGTGTTTAGATCTCGCATTATGTATCTGTTGGAAGGCCATCGACACACATATCCGGTTTCCGTGCAGCAATTGATACACACCTCCGTTAGACATTTCCAGTTTACGCACAATAGGAGGTATATATCCAGCCTGTACGGCATATCCTTCTTCTGTATCCGCATTCCATACAGGGGGCGGAGACTTCCCACATGACACCGTACAGGAACTACAGGGAAGACATACATTTTAGATAGAGAACGGCGCTGTATGCGCACGCGCAGCATAACACCGCCCTATATCTCCGCGGCTGATATATATTTATAATTAGAAATTGACCAATGAACAGCAGGGTCTTTTACATTTAAACTGGCTAAACCCCCTGCCCTGACACGCCTCCAGAAGAAGCTAACGCGAAACGCGCGTCGGGGCAGAGGGACGCCGGGGACATTGCAGTAGACAAACAGCAAGGTAACATCCTTTCACTATCTTTTATATATGCCATGTATTTTGAGGGGTCTGATTTAGGATATCTCATTACTTAGCTCGGTCCAGGTGATTTAGGCAGCTTTTCATCCATGGACTCCCATATTAAAGCATAGGCATTTGTTATTGCATATACGCTGTATCTAACCTGAGTCATCCTGCAATCTCCTATGGCAGTATAGTCCCTATTATTGGATTTTGTACCTTCTTACATGTAGTAATTTTATTCCACTGTGTTTTTAACATTATGTTCAATAAAATTTATTCTTCATATTAGTACCATAGTGGAGATCACTATTGCATAGGTCCCACTATATGTGGAAGTTTGGTTTGGTGGTACTTATACCCTTGGTTTAGAAGGGATTTATTTTTGCATAAATATAGAGCAACTACGTGTGAATACATAATACGTGACCCAACCTGGCAGGAGGACATACAGAGCGACGACAGCAGGCAGGAAGAAGCAATGTGGTGGCTGCAGATAGAAGGCATGCATCCGTTCCGCGTTACACCAACATGACAGAAGTTGCCATTCCAATTGTTAGATCATCCTGAGCCTGGTTATTTTTTAAAGACTCTGCTGATAACCCCAAATAGGCCATTTGCAGCACCTGCCATGCCGCATCATAAGGGGTAGCAAAAGTACAAGCCTGACCACCACCAGCATGATCAGGCACATGGCAGCAAAGCACCCACCTTTGTGGGCTGAATGCCAGGCTCCAGGAACACTGTTAGCAGTTGACACCACTGCTTCTTCTACTGCTTTTGCGCAGAAGCCAATCCCAAGTCCACGGTGCATGTGAAGATGCATTGTGCCCTGCACCTGTTGTTGCCCACAGTCAACCAGCACCATCATCAAGCCTGTCCACGTCCTTGTCCCAGAGCAGCCTTCAGTTGTCTATACCTCAGTCATTGGAACACAAGCGGAAATACGCAGCCAATGCGCCACTGGTCACAGTACTAAATTCTCACATTTTTCGTCTGTTTGACCTCAAAATGTTGCCTTTTAACTGCTACCTGTAGCAGCAAAGAACACGTTAACCTGGGTGATCTAGTGGCGGCAAATAAGGAGACATAGAAGAAGACCTCATTAAAAACTAGGCCCAATGTAAATGAGTGTGTCTCCTAGACTTGTAATGCCCATGCATGACGTGCATAGGCTGACAAACATCCCGAGTTCCGACTGGGTCCTGGCTTCCACTATGTTAACCCAGTGCGCTATAAGTGAGATGTACCATCCCTGCCCACAAGCACTTGTCCACGTGTTCATGGTTTTGTGGACTTTCCCAGTAACAGCATTGTTGAGGGCCGGGTAGTGTTGTGGGACACACGCTGGTGTAATGACGGTACAACACACCAGGAGAAATAGTAGTGACTGGGGACCAAGTACCTTGGGAAGGCCGCCACCATCAGGTTGCGGAAAGCTTCCATCTCAAAGAGCCTAAAAGGCAACATTTTGAGCACAAGCAGACAAGAAATATTAGAATTTGGCCTGTGGGGCATTGGCTGGGTATTTCCGCTTGTGCTCCAATGACTGGGGTATAGACAACTAAAGACAGGGCTGGGACAGGGACATGGATGGGCTTGATGATGGTGCTGCTTGACTGTGGGCAACAACAGGTGCAGGGCCTGAGGCATCTTCACATGCATGGTGAATTGGGGATTGGATTCTACACAAAAGAGTGGAAGAAGCAGTGGTGTCACCTGCAGACAGTTTTCTGGGAGCCTGGGGTTCGGCCCACAAAGTCAGGTGCTTTACTGCCATGTGCCTAATCATACTGGTGGTGGTCAGGCTGGTAGTTTTGCTACCCCTGCTGATGCGGGCCTGGCAGGTGCTGCAAATGGCCTGTTAGAGGTTATCAGCAGAGTCTTTAAAAAATAGCTAGACTTGTTAAGATCTACCAGTTGGAATGGCAACTTCCGTCATGTTGGTGTTATGGGGAACGGATGCAAGCCTTCTGTCTGTGGCCACCACACTGCTTATTCCTGCCTGTTGGTATTATATGCCTCCTTCCCTTCTGTGCTGCTGTTCTCGCTCTGCATGTCCTCCTGCCAGGTCTTGTTGTGGCTCACTTTCAGCTTGGTCAGGGCCTCATCCTCTGCATGCACCATCAGCATCACATCCACTTCCCTCGTACCTTGCACCTTGCCTTGCCCATTTTAAATGGACTGATGATTAGTGTTGAGCATTCAGATACCGCAAGTATCGGGTATCGGCCGATACTTGCGGTATCGGAATTCCGATACCGAGATCCGATACTTTTGTGGTATCGGGAATCGGAATCGGAAGTTCCCAGTGTATGGTTCCCAGGGTCTGAAGGAGAGGAAACTCTCCTTCAGGCCCTGGGATCCATATCCATGTAAAAAATAAAGAATTAAAATAAAAAATAGGGATATACTCACCCTCTGACGCGCCCTGGTAGTAACCGGCAGCCAGCTTTGCTTAAATGAGCGCGTTCAGCACCTTCCATGACGTCACGGCTTCTGATTGGTCACGTGCCGCTCATGTGACCGCCACGCAACCAATCACAAGCCGTGACGTCATTCTCAGGTCCTAAATTCCTAGAATTCGGAATTTAGGACCTGAGAATAACGTCACTGCTTGTGATTGGTCGCGTGGCGGTCACATGAGCGGCACGCAACCAATCAGAAGTCGTGACGTCATGGAAGGCCCTGAATGCGCTCATTTTAAGCAACGGAAGCTGCCGGTTAACAGCGGTAAGGTGCAGGGGCCTCCGGACAGGTGAGTATATCAATATTTTTTATTTTAATTCTTTATTTTACACATTAATATGGATCCCAGGGCCTGAAGGAGAGTTTCCTCTCCTTCAGACCCTGGGAACCATAAGGGATACCTTCCGATACTTGAGTCCCATTGACTTGTATTGGTATCGGGTATCGGTATCGGCGAGATCCGATACTTTTCGGGTATCGGCCGATACTATCCGATACCGATACTTTCAAGTATCGGACGGTATCGCTCAACACTACTGATGATCTTTTTAATCATAGACCTGAGACAGAGACAAGGTGGCATCCTTTACGTTTGGAGGAAAGAAAGTTTAAGCATAATGACAGACACGTATTCTTTACTGTAAAAGCAGTGAGACTATGGAACTCTCTGCCGTATGATGTTGTAATGAATGATTCATTACTAAAATTTAAGAGGGGACTGGATGCCTTTCTTGAAAAGTATAATGTTACAGGGTATATACACTAGATTCCTTGATAGGGCGTTGATCCAGGGAACTATTCTGATTGCCGTATGTGGAGTCAGGAAGGAATTTTTTCCCCAATGTGGAGCTTACTCTTTGCCACATGTGTTTTTTTGCCTTCCTCTGGATCGACATGTTAGGGCATGTTAGGTTAGGCTATGGGTAGAACTAGATGGACTTAAAGTCTTCCTTCAACCTTAAAAACTATGTTACATAACTAAGTTACTGAAATCTTTGAAAAGCTCCATACAAATGGTTTTATTTGGAGAAAAATTATATGTGATCAGTATGCCTGAAAAGCAAGTATTTGGAGACCATAGATACACCTAGCATCTGTCAGAGATAACAGACAGTTAAAATATATATATTTTTTTAAATATTTTTTAAACAAAAAAGAATGAGTAGACCAAGGCTAGCAGGCAGAACAATGCAACGTATGCCTGTGGAGCCAAGATTTTTCCACCAGAGATACACCAGGCCTCTGACGGAGATAACAGACTGTCTAAATTTTTTAAAATGTTTTTTTTTTTTTTTTTTAAACACTAAATACTGAGTAGAACAAGGCTAGCATCCAGAACTATGCAACGTATGCCTGCAAAGCCAAGATTGTTACAGCACAGATACACCAGGCGTCTGGCAGAGATTTCAGACTATATACATTTTTTTAAATGTTTTTTGGTAATTTTTGAAAACAGTAAATACTGAGTAGAAAAGGCTAGCTGTCTGCTATGAACTATGAAACGTATGCCTGCAAAGCGAAGATTTTTACATCACAGCTACACCAGGCATCAGCCTTAGATAACAGACTTATCAAAATGTGGCCTTGATTTTTTTGGGCACACCAAACAAGTTGGCTATGACACTAAAACAAAATGGAGTACTAAAATTTTAAAATATTTAGCGCAATCATATGCGATGCATGTGGCGTACAACTCACTATGATAAATACAAGAACTAAATATTTTTGGGCCAGCTACAGATTTTTGGGGCAGCAAAATGGTGTCCAAAAATGTTGTAAGACACTCCAAAAAATAATATAGCACCAAAAAAAAAGGATAGATTTTTTGGCGCACTCACATCTGATGCCTGGGACAAAAAAAATTATTTTAAATTCTTAGATTTGCACTCTCTTCTATTGCAATGACTTGGCTGTAGTCTGCAGTGTGACCAAGCAAATAAATGTAGAAAAAAGGGGCTATGGATTGCTTTAGAATAAAATGAGCAGGTATAAGATGCAAAAAAAAAAAAAAAATTGACACAGTTAACTGCAGCTAGGTATATATTAAATAAGCAGCAGCAGACATTAATGGAGCTTTTTGAGGTATGCAGTGAGGTCTATATACTCACATACAGTGTCTGACGGCCTTGTACTGATGTGGATATGCTGTGCCCTGCCTACCTAGCGCTGCAATATCTGGACCCCCGAATCAGCCCTAAAAAGGACTCTTGGTTTATCCGGATTTGTGGACTGAACACTAGCAAACCCACACTATTAAAAGGATGATTCTGGCCCTATCTCAGCAGCAGCTCTCCCTACACTAGCGGTGAGCAGGGCAGCGCCTGGTCTCTTATAGACCTGATGACGCTGTGCGGCCATCCAATCACTGTAATACCACAAAAAAGATGGCTGCAGCATTACAGTGCATTGCAGACAATCCCTCATTGGGTCTCTAAAGAGCGCCAGAATTGCAGGGAGGAGACCTGAGCTCCCGCCGAATAATCCCGGAAATGCTCGCTGCTCGCCAAGTACACCGAACGTAGTGATACTCAGGCGACTTCCGAGTAGTGGCGAGCACGTTCGCTCATCACTAGGTGGTGTGTCATAAAATGTGACTGTACATTGGTACAAGTTATAAAATGAAGCAAATTGATAACTGGTGAAAATGTATGAAGAATGTACAGTATAGAAACCATCATATGCTAATTGTAATATGAAGCTAGCTAGAGCCCGATGCTTCTTGTGTATGAATATATTTGTCTCATATCCTCCTGTTTGTGAATAAGAATGTCAGTCTTATTTGCACCATAATTTATACCAATTTCCATCCCAAATTATAGTATTTCTGTCTGCTCATATGAGACCTCTACTCCTCATAGTAAGCTTTACCTATTATTAAAACATTATTAGTAGCAGGGGGTCTAAGGGGTAACGTTTCTCCTTATCGAGAGTGACATACCAGCTGGCTTGTCAAGGTAAGGAGGCTTATTCGCTGTGCAATGCTCCACTGGGAAATTTAATATGAAAATTGCCTCTTCAGAGAAAACAGGACTTAAACTCTATAGCGCCACCTGTTGGAAGTAACAATCCTACAAGTCACAATCAACCCTTTAAAAAGTCGTGCAATATGACTTAGGATAAAAGCCAAATCAGTATCTAAATTCGCAGATACGGTGTTTCGGGCTGTTGGCCCTCGTCAGTGCGAAGCATGAGAACTGATTTGGCTAGGTGAGAGGCTCTGGACTGGGGTCTAAGGTTTCTCCTTGTAGAGAGTGACATACCAGCTCTGGCTTGGCAAGGTAAGGAGGCTTATTCGTCGTGCAATGCTCCTCTGGGGAATTAAATATTCAAATTGCCTCTTCTGAGAAAAGGAGGACTTAAAATCAATAGCGCCATCTATTGGAAGTAGCGATCCTACAAGTCACAATCAACCCTTTAATGAGTCGTGCAATATGTGTCATGTCGGACGCTGTTCAGACCAGGTCGTCCGACAGACAGCGGTAATTCCGCTTTTGACCACTATTTGCTCTTTGGCGTCTGCTAGATTTTATCTAGCTGTTCCGGGGTTAATTTACCTAATCCTTGGATTGGAAGCTGGGCCATGCCCACTGCCTTTAAATAGTTCTCCTGATCTTTGGGCATCGCCGATTATAGCTTCTGTCTTGTACGTTGTTATCTCGGTCTGGAGTGGAGAGCTGGTGGTTGGAGATTCGTTGCTGGTGGTGTATTTTCCATTGTCTTATTTACTCCTTCCTATATTTGTATTTATTTTGCCCTGCACATTTATAGTGTATTCCTGAGTGACTGTGGCGTGGTGTATATTTTCCTTTATCCTTGTCTGTGCTAACTGTGGGTATTGGGGAACAACATCTTCACTGGGTGGTGGGCGGAGGTTTCAGCCTAGGGCTGAGCTCAGGAGACAGGGTGAGGTTCGAGGCCTGGACATGCACACCTTCAGTGTAAACTCCAGGTAGAGGGTCAGTCAGGATTTCCCTAGACTGAGGGAAACTGCAGGGGCCCGGGTCATTAGCTCTCGCTCACCTAGTCTCTCGCTGACATTATAATCGGCCCAACAACACACAAAAAAAGGGGTTTCTTTTTTTTGTGTTTTGTCATGGATCCCATGACTTCCATATCCCGCCAGTTGGAGGCGCTGTCCCTACATGTCACGGAGTTGAGGGGGGCAGTACAGCAACAGGGACTAGCAGTGTCTAATGTGCAAGCTGGAGCAACAGGAAGAGTTGCTGAGCCTTTGCCTAAAAAATTTGCTGGGGAAAGCAGTAAATTTGTTTCTTTTCGTGAAGCTTGCAAACTATATTTCCGTATGCGCCCGATATCTTCAGGTAATGAGGATCAGCGTGTGGGCCTGGTGTTGTCATTGTTGAGTGGGGATCCCCAAGCATGGGCGTTTTCTTTGCCATCTGATTCTGCTGCATTTGACTCTGTGGAGAGTTTTTTTTCCTGTCTTGGGAAAATCTACGATGAATCTGACAAAATGGCTCTAGCAGAATATAAGATACGCTCTATTCGCCAGGGGGAGCGAGTTGCAGAGGATTACTGTTCTGAATTTCATTGCTGGGTGATCGATACACAATGGAATGATCCAGCATTGCGGAGTCAGTTTATACATGGGATTTCTGGAAGGGTTAAAAAAGCCCTTCTGATGTACGAGACTCCTGCTTCTCTAGATTCCGCCATGAGTCTGGTTGTCCACATTGATCACCGTTTGCGTCAGGGGGAGCATGTGACATCGCCTATGGGAGAGGTTTTAGGTTCACGTGAGGTTGCTGCAGGTGAGCCCACGGAGCCTATGCAAATCGCAGGGATGTCACATGTGAAGTGTCCAGTCCCTGAGCTCAGGAAGCAGGGAGCCTGTTTTTACTGTAGTAAAATGGGTCATTTTATTAACATCTGTCCTCTGCTGTCTAAGAAAAACGCAACGGCAGAAAACTTCTAAGCTCAGAGGGTGTGGAGGAGACCAGTCTGAGCTTATGTATATCCTCCATGGTGGTTTCTCAGTGCATGCTCCCTACTAAGGTTTTTGTTGCTGGCAGTGAGCTGCCAATTACTGTTTTTGTGGATAGTGGTTCAGCCACAAATCTCATTGATGAGGAGTTTGCGTGCACAGCAGGTTTTAGGATTGAAAAACTGTCTCATCCTATCTGCGTGGTCACCATCAATGCTGCTCCTCTCTCTCAGGTGGAGATTACTGAATTTGTGGCTGAGGTGAAACTCCACATTGGAGTTCTACATTCAGAGTGGGTTACATGTAAGGTGCTCAGGAATCTTCCTGCTCAGGTGGTTTTGGGTTTTCCTTGGTTGTCTATGCACAACCCGGTAATTGACTGGAAAACTCAGGACATAATTCGGTGGAGCGAGTTCTGCCAGGAGAATTGCCTTCAAGCATTCCGGAGTCACTTCAGGATTTTGTGGATGTGTTCTCTGAGAAGGGTTGTTCAGAGTTGCCGCCGCATCGTCCTTATAACTGTTCTATCAGGTTTAAACCACGGGCCAAATTGCCTAAAGCAAGGATGTTTAACATCTCCGGTCCGGAGAGACAAGCGTTAAAAGATTACATTGCTGAAAGCTTGAGCAAAGGGCACATCAGCCCGTCATCCTCGCCGGTGGCAGCAGGGTTCCTCTTCGTGAAGAAGAAAGATGGCGGATTACGCCCGTGTTTGGATTTCAGGGAGTTGAACCAGATTACGGTTCGTGATCCATACCCTATGCCTCTGATAGCAGACTTGTTCAACCAGGTGGCAGGTGCTAAGTGGTTTACCAAGCTTGACCTCAGGGGGGCGTACAACCTCATAAGAGTCCATCAAGGTGATGAGTGGAAGATGGCTTTTAATACCCCTGAGGGTCATTTTGAAAATTTGGTGATGCCGTTTGGGTTGACTAACGCACCTACAGTGTTCCAACATTTCATCAATGATGTGTTCTCGCATGTTTTGGGGAAATTCATTATCGTGTACCTAGATGACATTCTCATATATTCTTGCAACCGTGATACTCATTTAGATCATGTCAGGCAGGTGTTACAGCTTCTCAGAGAGAATAAGCTGTATGCTAAACTTGAAAAATGTGTATTTTCTGTTCAAGAGTTGCTTTTCTTGGGTTATATTGTGTCTGCTTCTGGGTTTAAAATGGACGCCGCTAAGGTGCAAGTGGTGCTGCATTGGGAACGTCCTGATAACCTGAAAGCACTTCAGCGGTTCCTTTGGTTTTCTAACTACTATAGGAAATTTATCAAGGATTTTTCCATCATTGCTAAACCGCTAACTGACATGACTAAAAAGGGTACCAATTTCTCCGTTTGGCCTGAGGGTGCGGTGCGCGCATTTGAATTTCTTAAGAACAGTTTTGTTTCAGCCCCCATTCTTGTGCAGCCAGACGTATCTAAACCCTTTGTTGTGGAAGTCGATGCATCTGAGGTAGGTGTGGGGGCGGTACTATCTCAAGGCTCATCTTTGAGTGGTTTACGTCCGTGCGCCTATTTCTCCAAGAAACTGTCGTCCGCCGAACGTAACTACGATATCGGCAACAGGGAGTTGTTGGCAATTAAGTTGGCCTTTGAGGAATGGCGACACTTCTTGGAGGGGTCGGTACATCAGGTAACTGTTATTACCGATCATAAGAATCTGCTGTATTTGGAGTCTGCCAAGCGTCTGTCCCCCAGGCAGGCTCGCTGGGCATTGTTTTTCACGCGGTTCAATTTTGTGGTCACTTACAGACCGGGGTCTAAAAACACTAAGACGGATGCTCTGTCCAGGTGTTTTCCAGGGGGGAACCTCGGGAAGATCCAGTACCCATCCTCCAAAAGTGTGTTGTGGTTTCGGCTCTCACTACCGAGGTTGAGGCTGAGATTGCCGAGGCTCAGGAGGAGGTACCATCTGAGCTTCTCGTCAACAAATCTTTTGTACCGCTTCATCTCCGCCTAAAGGTTTTGGCAGAGCATCATGATGCTGTCCTGACTGGTCACCCAGGGGTTAGAGGTACCTTGGAGTTGGTGTCACGTCGGTTTTGGTGGCCCAAGATCCGACAGCACGTGGTCTCATACGTGTCAGCTTGTACCACGTGCGCTAGGGCTAAGATGCCTCGCTCCCGTCCTGTTGGCACACTATTTCCTCTTGAGGTACCTAGTAAGCCATGGACGGAAATCTCCATGGATTTCATCACTGATTTGCCCTCATCAGCTGGAAACACGGTCATCTTGGTGATTGTTGATCGGTTTTCTAAAATGTTGCACTTTGTGTCTTTGCCTGCATTGTCTAACGCTAAGACTCTGGCCCAAGTATTTGTGCAGGAGGTGGTCAGACTTCATGGGGTTCCGTCTGACATCATGTCTGATAGGGGGTCTCAGTTTGTGGCAAAATTTTGGAGAGCGTTTTGCTCATTGCTGGGAATCAAGTTATCTCATTCTTCGGCGTTTCATCCTCAGTCAAATGGTCAGACTGAGCGTATGAACCAAAATTTGGAACAGTACTTACGCTGCTTTGTCTCTGATAACCAGGAGGAGTGGTCTACCTTTCTTCTTTTGGCTGAGTTTGCCATCAATAATCACCGCCAGGAGTCGTCTGGGGAGTCTCCATTTTTTTGTGTTTACGGGCTACATCCTCTATTTTGTACCTTGATTCAGAGGGGCTCTTCCGGCGTTCCGGAGGAGGACCAGTTAGGAACACAATTGTCATCAGTCTGGAGGAGAGTTAAACAGTGCCTGTTGAGTGTGGGTGCTAGGTACAAACATGTGACTGACAGTAGGCGTGTGCCAGGTCCGGACCTGAGTGTGGATGACTGGGTGTGGTTATCCACAAAAAACATAAGACTCAAAATACCATCCCTTAAATTGGGTCCACGGTTTATTGGTCCATTTAGGGTCACCACCGTCATTAACCCAGTAGCGTACCGATTGGAGCTCCCTATGGTGTATAAGATACACAACATGTTCCACAGGTCTCTTCTAAAGAAGGTGGTGGGTTCTGTGGATGCGGCGCCTATGCCACCCCCAGTCTTGGTGGATGGTAATTTGGAGTTTGAAGTCTCCAAGGTGGTTGACTCTCATGTAGTGTGTCGCACTTTACAGTACTTGGTACATTGGCGTGGTTATGGGCCTGAGGAGAGGTCCTGGGTACCAGCCTCGGACGTTCATGCTGACCGGCTGGTCAGGTTGTTTCACCGCCTTCATCCGGACAAGCCGGGTCCTATTAGCCGTGAGGGCCCTGGGGTCCCTCGTAGAAGGCGGGGTACTGTCATGTCGGAAGCTGTTCAGACCAGGTCGTCCGACAGACAGCGGTAATTCCGCTTTTGACCAGTATTTGCTCTTTGGCGTCTGCTAGATTTTATCTATCTGTTCCCGGGTTAATTTACCTAATCCTTGGATTGGAAGCTGGGCCATGCCCACTGCCTTTAAATAGTTCTCCTGATCTTTGGGCATCGCCGATTATAGCTTCTGTCTTGTGCGTTGTTATCTCGGTCTGGAGTGGAGAGCTGGTGGTTGGAGATTCGTTGCTGGTGGTGTATTTTCCTTTGTCTTATTTACTCCTTCCTATATTTGTATTTATTTTGCCCTGCACATTTATAGTGTATTCCTGAGTGACTGCGGCGTGGTGTATATTTTCCTTTATCCTTGTCTGTGCTAACTGTGGGTATTGGGGAATAACATCTTCACTGGGTGGTGGGCGGAGGTTTCAGCCTAGGGCTGAGCTCAGGAGACAGGGTGAGGTTCGAGGCCTGGACATGCACACCTTCAGTGTAAACTCCAGGTAGAGGGTCAGTCAGGATTTCCCTAGTCTGAGGGAAACTGCAGGGGCCCGGGTCATTAGCTCTCACTCACCTAGTCTGTCCCTGACAATATGACTTAGGATAAAAGCCAAATAAGTATCTCAATTCAGTTTGCATATTAAATTTCCCAGAGGAGCATTGCACGGCGAATAAGCCTCCTTACGTTGACAAGCCAGAGCTGGTATGTCCAGAGCTTCTCACCTAGCCAAATTAGTTCTCATGCTTCGCACTGACGAGGGCCAACAGCCCGAAACACCGTGTCTACGAATTGAGATACTGATTTGGCTTTTATCCTAAGTCATATTGCACGACTCGTTAAAGGGTTGATTGTGACTTGTAGGATCGCTACTTCCAACAGGTGGCGCTATAGAGTTTAAGTCCTGTTTTTCTCTGAAGAAGCAATTAGCTTATTAGTAGCAGTAAGTTTTTCACATCAGTTTTCAGGAGTAGAGCAAACAGTTAACTACAGAAAGTGAAAAATCACTGGAGTCCTGGTCTCTGCATAATAAACCCTCTCAGAAGGGATATCAAAGCCTAGTAATAGATTCCCTTTAATACGTCATCTATACATACACTGCAGAATTATCTTCTTCATCCTTACACCTAAACTGCATCAACACAGAGTTTTGGATAGTAGCCAAGACTTACCCTTAAAGTACAATGTGTGGTCCTCACTACTTGTCCTGTCCTTCATTTCCAAGTTTTTAATAATGTCTTCATTGTGTTCTCTGAGAATCACATAAGCTTTATACTTTTCTGTATCTTCCCAGTGACTGATAATATCACACAGTTCTTTCATCTTGTCCTTGGATGTTGTCTTCGCCTTCACACCATTGTACTGTTCCTCAGTAAGTAGATGTTGGTCGTAGAGATCATGGAGAACTGGATCTACATGTCTTATCCATCTAATAAGATCTGACTGGTGAAGGTCTATAAAGTTTAGAATGCCTGCAGTGTGAAGGAAGAATGAAGACAAAGACAAAAATAGTTACATCTGGATTTCTCTATTTTTTCTGCTTACTATCATAGTAAAGTATTTGTCTGTGTTTCAGATGATGACATGGATTTCGCCCCTTTATAATGCTGCCTATTTGGGACAATAGGCAGCATTATAAACCTGACGTGTAATATTGACTCTAGAATGCTTTTCATTCCCAAATTATTTAAAGAATTGTACTTTATTATTATATAAATTTTAGTTATACATTTTGTACTTATGAAAATATATTATTTTAGACCATTTATTTAAAAAAATAGTTTTTTTTTAGTTAATTGCACCATGCAACAATTTTTCTACTGAGAGAAAAACACATACTGATCCCAAATATAAACTCTGAATTTGTCTGACATGTCTAGATTTTAAGTTATACTGTACATGCAAAGCCTATTCACTAATAATATTAATGCATTATATATTGAAAATATTCCAACAGACATGCCCAGACCTCTCCGCTCAAACAGGTCTAATGCAAGCTTGACAGAGTTCAATAAAGTGATATTAGTGATAGTGCTATAAGTTTGGAACCTTATGGGCTCATACTCTTACAGCAAGAAAATGGACGAGTGCAAACTGCAAAAAAAAAATCCGGCTACACTCTAACCAATGTTTTTCTATGTGTCTCTGCTCATCTGCAATATTTTTCTCAGCTCGGCCTGATAAAAAAAATCACAGCATGTTGCAGTTGTCCTCGTATCTTGGATGAAACTCACTGAGTTTCAAGTCAATGGGAGCGAGAAAAAAAAATATTGCATGGCATAAGAGCCATGCTAATGCCATCCAATTTTTACACACCCGTCTCCTTGAAAATCCGACATTTCATCAATCGCGAACAGTAAAATCACAGTGTGACCCGACAGAATAGAATAGGTAGAATACATATATACACAGATAATTGATATATATAAAGATGCCTGTCACATAAGTAATTACCATCAAAAAACGAACCTAGAAGCTGTTTAGCCATAAAATAACCACATTTTATTAAGACATACAAAAATGACATCAATGAAAAAAGTTAAAAATTGGGGGTGGAAACTATGCAAAAAAACACCGAGAGAGGCAATATAGTATGGTAATATTAAATATACAAAAGGTTCATAAACAAGTGTCTAATTCAAGTATATGTGTGCCCCAGGCATGTTAATAATAGAGCTTTCCAAGGAGAAAAAATATGGACTCCAGAAAAAAATTGTATTTTGTAAGAATTTACAAAAGGAATATAATCCTTAGATAAACAGAATAAAAATAATTTAAAGTGCATGCAGTGATCTAAATGATATCTATATAGTATAGCAGCCTGTGTAGAGAAGGAAAGTAATCCTTAATATATAAAGAGCTGGTCTCATACCAAAAATGAAACTGATTAGTTCAAAATGCATACAGTAACCTGGTATAGTAGCCTACAATAAGGTTAATTCATATGGAGAGCAAAAAACAGAATGACATGTATAAAGAGAAAACAGCCTGGGATATTACCTCAAGGTGGTCGCAACAGCCCGACGCGCATTTCGCATATAGCTTCGTCTAAGGGAAAGTGCGTGTTAGATGTATGTTGCCAATTGCTTAAATAGCCGGTGTTTAATGGGAATTGGTGGCAGTTTGATGACGGCGCTTCCGTCGGCGATCCCGCATGACGTCACTGCTGATCGGAGTCATGTGACGCCTGACCACTCCCCCCGCCCGACGCATCAGAGCGGGGGGGGCGGACCAGGCGCCAGCAGAGACGCGTCTCCACAGAAACGCCAAAGCAGGAAGCCCACGCAAGCACACTGCGCTGGTAAGTGCCGAAAAAAGATACTCAATATAGAGAAAGAAAAAATAAAAAAATATATATATACGGCCGTCCCTATACTTATGTGCTTGCGTTTAAGAAACAAATAAAAAATATAGTGCCAATAAATAAAAATCAGAAATGAACTGGCAGTGAGTCTCGAGTGTTCACATAAACCGCTGTGCAGTTATTAATCCAACAACGTGAGTGTAGAAAGCTTGTGGAACGCACACAAGACGCTCCACCACAATTATATGCAATTCAAAAGAAAGTGCTAAAATGTAAAAAATACTTAAAAAACATGCAGTATACAAAAAAACGTAGTGAAAGGTCAACTCTAATAAAAGGATAAGTGTAAACTTGCTATAAAAATAATGAGTGATTAAAAGTGACCATACATAGTATGTACAGTTAGGTCCATATATATTTGGACACAGACAACATTTTTCTAATTTTGGTTATAGACATTACCACAATGAATTTTAAACAAAACAATTCCGATGCAGTTGAAGTTCAGACTTTCAGCTTTCATTTGAGGGTATCCACATTAAAATTGGATGAAGGGTTTAGGAGTTTCAACTCCTTAACATGTGCCTCCCTGTTTTTAAAGGGACCAAAAGTAATTGGACAGATTTAATAATTTTAAAGAAAATGTTCATTTCTAGTACTTGGTTGAAACCCCTTTGTTGGCAATGACTGCCTGAAGTCTTGAACTCATGGACATCATCAGATGCTGTGTTTCCTCCTTTTTGATGTTCTGCCAGGCCTTCACTGCGGTGGTTTTCAGTTGCTGTTTGTTTGTGGCCTTTCTGTCTGAAGTTTAGTCTTTAACAAGTGAAATGCTGCTCAATTGGGCTGAGATCAGGTGACTGACTTGGCCATTCAAGAATATTCCACTTCTTTGCTTTAATAGACTCCTGGGTTGCTTTGGCTTCATGTTTTGAGTCGTTGTCCATCTGTAGTATGAAACGACGACCAATCAGTTTGGCTGCATTTGGCTGGATCGGAGCACACAGTATGGCTCTGAATACCTCAGAATTCATTCGGCTGCTTCTGTCCTGTGTCACATCATCAATAAACACTAGTGACCCAGTGCCACTGGCAGCCATGCATGCCCAAGCCATCACACTGCCTCCGCCATGTTTTACAGATGATGTGGTATGCTTTGGATCATGAGCTGTACCACGCCTTCGCCATACTTTTCTCTTTCCATCATTCTGGTAGAGGTTGATCTTGGTTTCATCTGTCCAAAGAATGTTCTTCCAGAAATGTGCTGGCTTTTTTAGATGTTTTTTTTAGCAAAGTCCAGTCTAGCCTTTTTATTCTTGACACTTATGAGTGGCTTGCACCGTGCAGTGAACCTTCTGTATTTACTTTCATGCAGTCTTCTCTTTATGGTAGATTCGGATATTGATACGCCGACCTCCTGGAGAGTGTTGTTCACTTGGTTGGCTGTTGTGAAGGGGTTTCTCTTCACCATGGAGACTGTTTTCACAGCTTAAGGATGGCTTGTTTCACTTGCATGGAGAGCTCCTTTGACCACATGTTTACTTCACAGCAAAACCTTCCAAATGCAGCACCACACCTCAAATCAACTCCAGGCCATTTATCTCCTTAATTTAGAATGACATAACGAAGGGACTGCCCACACCTGTCCATGAAATAGCCTTGGAGTCAATTGTCCAATTACTTTTGGTCCCTTTAAAAACAGGGTGGCACTTGTTAAAGAGCTGACACTCCTAAACCCTTCATCCAATTTTAATGTGGATTCCCTCAAATGAAAGCTGAAAGTCTGAACTTCAACTGCATCTGAATTGTTTTGCTTAAATTCATTGTGGTAATGTCTATAACCAAAATTAGAAAAATGTCGTCTCTGTCCAAATATATATGGACCTAACTGTATATATAACAATAAATATCACCGTTAAGGTATTAGAAATACATATATAAAAAACATGAAATGACGACGTAACATAAAACTTGTTTTCTTATGTTGCTGCTTCCCATGGGAATGGAAGTAGTTCAAAGTCAATAGAGATGTTCATGGCACCACCGATAATGCAGAGATGGATGCAATAGACTGCCATAAAACCGAAACTTCTTGGTATCGTCAGAGACTTACTGTATAAAGATAGCTAAAGAGAATAAAAAACCAATTAAAAACAACAATAATAGCAATAAAAACATACTTAAAATATATATCAAAAAACATGCAGAAAAAAGTTACAAAAAGGGGGCAAAACTAAGGACTTCATTTAAACCTGAAGGTTGAACAGAACCAACCTTATAAATCCACTGGGCTTCCAGCTGTGCCAATCTTTTCCTCCAGTTCCCTCCCCACGTATCGATATGTACCTTGTCAATACCAGTGACAGATAGGAGCGTAGCATCACAATTATGATATTTCCTAAAGTGTCTCGGTATAGGTTTCAAAAGTGTAGGATCATCTACACTAGATGCATTTAAAATGTCCCGATAGTGCTCCCTTGCCCTGACTTTAAGTGGCCTAGATGTAAGTCCCACATATAATTTAGGGCAAGTGCAGGCTGCTACATATACTACCCCTATTGTATTGCAAGTGATATGCTGCGTGATGGTGAATGTGTTCTTACCGTCACTGGATTTGAACTCAGTTGCACATAGCATATTAGGACAAGCGATACATACTCCACAAGGGTAGAAACCCCATTTCGGGCCTCCGGAGGAAAAACTCTTTTCTATTTGTGGACCCCGATAGTAGCTACGGACAAGCTGATCTTTTAAGTTAGGCGATCGATGGAAGGTGATAGATGGATACTGCGGTAGATGCTTAATGAGGGTACGATCAGTCGTCAAAATAGGCCAATATTTCCTTAAGGCCTCTCTCATTTCGAACCATTTGCCATTGTATAGATGACGCCGATCAGCAGTGACATCATGCGGGATCGCCGACGGAAGCGCCGTCATCAAACTGCCACCAATTCCCATTAAACACCGGCTATTTAAGCAATTGGCAACATACATCTAACACGCACTTTCCCTTAGACGAAGCTATACGCGAAATGCGCGTCGGGCTGTTGCGACCACCTTGAGGTAATATCCCAGGCTGTTTTCTCTTTATACATGTCATTCTGTTTTTTGCTCTCCATATGAATTAACCTTATTGTAGGCTACTATACCAGGTTACTGTATGCATTTTGAACTAATCAGTTTCATTTTTGGTATGAGACCAGCTCTTTATATATTAAGGATTACTTTCCTTCTCTACACAGGCTGCTATACTATAT
This sequence comes from Ranitomeya variabilis, assembly GCF_051348905.1. NCBI lineage: Eukaryota > Metazoa > Chordata > Amphibia > Anura > Dendrobatidae > Ranitomeya > Ranitomeya variabilis. Next base: position 21,756,532 of record NC_135236.1, on the reverse strand, counting down.
AGATATCATTTAGATCACTGCATGCACTTTAAATTATTTTTATTCTGTTTTTTCTAAGGATTATATTCCTTTTGTAAATTCTGATTTTTTGCATCTATTGTAGCCTTTATACAAACTATATAGTTTTACAATTTTTTTCTGGAGTCCATATTTTTTCTCCTTGGAAAGCTCTATTATTAACATGCCTGGGGCACACATATACTTGAATTAGACACTTGTTTATGAACCTTTTGTATATTTAATATTACCATACTATATTGCCTCTTTGGGTGTTTTTTTGTATAGTTTCCACCCCCAATTTTTAACTTTTTTCATTGATGTCATTTTTGTATGTCTTAATAAAATTTGGTTATTTTATGGCTAAACAGCTTCTAGGTTCGTTTTTTGATGGTTATATTGATTTGAAGCTTTGACAATTAAACTAGGCAGGTATTTCCTTTTTTTGATGTATCACATAAGTAATTAGTGCATTGTTGTGCATTATACTGTACATGGATTTTATTACTGAATAAATAAATACATTTCTGAAAAAAATGGCATGGGATCCCACAAATTTTTATTAACCAGCAAAAGCAAAGCTGACAGCTGGGGCAGATATTTACAGCCTGGGAAGGGGGTAATGACCATGGAACTTCCCAGGCAATTAATGTCAGCTCACAGCTGTATACTTAGCCTCTCTCATTTATTAATATGGGGGATACCCCAAGAAATGATGTGAGGTCCCCCCTATATTTAAACAGTAAAGGCTAGGCAGACAGCTGTGGGCTGATATTAATAGACTAGGAAAGGGCTATGAATATTGTCCCCTCCCAGACTAAGAACATCAGCTCTCAGCCGCCCAAGAAAAGTAGCATTTCTACGATATGCCAATTCTGGCACTTACCCTCACTCTTTCCACACTTTTCCAAGTGTGGTGTTATAGTATTGGGGTTGATGTCAGCTTTGAATTGGCAAAGGCATAAATCACTCACATATTTTTATCTATTATTTATCTGAATTGTTCTATTATCTCTCTATTTGTCTATATCTATCTATCTATCTCTTTCTATTATCTATCTATGTCTATCTCTCTGTCTATCTATTTATCTATTATCTCGCTATCAATCTATATCTATCTCTCTATTTCTATTATCTCTCTATATACATTGCTCAAAAAAATAAAGGGAACACTAAAATCCCACATCCTAGATATCACTGAATGAAATAGTCCAGTTGTAAATAGTTATTCATTATATAGTGGAATGCATAGAGAACAGTAAAACCTAAAAGTGAGGTCTGGAGTTGGAATGATGCTCAAAATCAAAGTGGAAGCTCAAATTGCAGGCTGATCTAACTTAAGTGGAAATGCCTCAATGCAGTGTGTGTGGCCTCCACGTGCCTGTATGACCTCCCTACAAAGCCTGGGCATGCTCCTGATGGGGCGACAGATAGTCTCCTGAGGGATCTCCTCCAAGACCTGGACTAAAGCATCTGCAAACTCCTGAACAGCCTGTGGAGCTACGTGACATTGGTGGATTGAACGAGACATGATGTCCCAGATGTGTTCAATCAGATTCAGGTCTGGGAAACTGGCGGGCCAGTCCATAGCTTCAATGCCTTCATCTTGCAGGAACTGCTGACACACTCCAGCCACATGAGGTCTGGCATTGTCCTTCATTAGCAGGAACCCAGGGCCAACCGCACCAGCATATGATCTCACAAGGGGTCTAAGGATCTCATCTCGGTACCTAATGGCAGTCAGGCTACCTCTGGCGAGCACATAGAGGGCTGTGCGGCCCTCCAAACCAGTCATGCTGAAGGACGTTGCAGGCAGCAGATCGCTCTCCATGGCATCTCCACAGTCTGTCACATCTGTCACATGTGCTCAGTGTGATCCTGCTTTCATCTGTGAAGAGCACAGGGCGCCAGTGGTGAATTTGCAAATCCTGGTGTTCTGTGGCAAATGCCAAGCATCCTGCACAGTTTTGGGCTGTGAGCACAACCCCCATCTGTGGACATCGGACACTCAGACCATCCTCATGGATTCGGTTTCTAACCATTTGTGCAGATACATACACATTTGTGGCCTGCCGGAGGTCATTTTGCAGGGCTCTGGCAGTGCTCCTGTTCCTCCTTACACAAAGGCGGAGGTAGCAGTCCTGCTGCTGGGTTGTTGCCCTCCAATGGCCCCCTCCATGTCTTCTGGTGTACTAGCCTGTCTCCTGGTATTGCCTCCAGCCTCTGGACACTATGCTGACAGACACAGCAAACCTTCTTGCCACAGCTCAAATTCATGTGCCATCTTGGATGAGCTGCACTACCTGAGCCACTTGTGTGGGTTGTAGAGTCCGTCTCATGCTACCATGAGTGTGAAAGCACAACCAACATTCAAAAGTGACCAAAACATCAGCCAGAAAGCATTGGTACTGAGATGTGGTCTGTGGTCCCCACCTGCAGAACCACAACTTTATTGAGGGTGTCTTGATAATTGCCAATAATATCCATCTGTTGTCTATTCCATTTGCACAATATCATGTGAAATTGATTGTCAGTGGTGCTTCCTAAGTGGACAGTTTGATTTTACAGAAGTTTGATTTACTTGGAGTTATATTCTGTTGTTTAAGTGTTCACTTTATTTTTTGAGCAGTGTATTTCTATCTATTTCTATCCATCTATCTAAAATATATGTGTGGAAGAATTTCTGCTTTAAAACTTTGTTTAGAATGACATAGAGAATTACTCTATGAAAAAGTGTATGTTAAAATTGCATGTCATTGGGATGTCATTTGGATGTTAGGTGATATAAATTGCATTGTACTCTCATGACACTCGCAGGACACTTGCATGCCACTCATCTGATGTGTCAGGAACAACATAGAACCAATTTATTTCACAGTGATGGGTATGAGCCCTAAGATGGAGAGATACAAATGTATTAAAAATCCGGACAATTTTTTCTACCTACAGGTGTTTCTCATAAAATTAGAATATGATTAAAAAGTTAATTTCAGTTCTTTAATAGAAAACATGAAACTCATATATTATATAGAGTCATTACACACAGAGTGATCTATTTCAAGTGTTTATTTCAGTTAATGTTGATGATTATGGCTTACACCCAAAGAAAACTCAAATGTTATTATCTCAATAAATTAGAATACTTTAAAACAACAACTTGAAAAATGATTTTAAAATCCGAAATGTTGGCCTACTGAAATGAATGTTCAGTAAATACACTAAATAATTGTCCACACTGCCAAAAGTACAAATACCTGGCTTAAAAACAACAGTATCACTGTGCTTGATTGGCCAGCAAACTCCCCTGACCTTAACCCCATAGAGAATCTGTGGGGTATTGTCAAGAGGAAGATGGAGACCCAACAATGGAGACGAGCTGAAGGCTGCTATCAAAGCAACCTGAGCTTCCGTAACACCTGAGCAGTGCCACAGGCTGATCACCTCCATGCCACGCCATATTGATGCAGTAATTGATGCAAAAGGAGCCTTGACCAAGTATTGAGTGCATTTACTCAACATTAGTGATGAGCGAGCACTAAAATGCTCGGGTGCTCGTTGCTCGGGTCGAGCAAATTGGAATACTCGTGTACTCGACCCGAGCAATGAGCCCAATGTAAGTCTATGGGAGACCCGAGTATTTTTACCGCGATTCCCCCCAGGAGTCCTCTTAAGGTCTAAAAACGTCTGAAAATGATGGAAACACTGCTCAAATGACACAGGGAATATCATGGGGATCACCCCTCGAAGTATTTCTGACTCCAAGGTCACAGCTGTAAGCAATGTTGTCAGAGTTTCAAGCCATTTTTACAGGTGCACCAAAAAACATACAAATGAAACCAAAATGGATTTTGCTGGGAAATATGTTAAGATACATCCTTTCTAGGCTGGTGACTTGTATATAAGGCAAAATAATTAACCCCAGACCAAAATGTTCCACCACCACTCTTGCTATGTTCACACGCAGCATTTTTGATGCATTTTTCAACTTTAACATTGCTTTCAACCAATACAAATGCATTCACTGGGAAATGTCATTGCAACATATAACACCCCTAGCTGGCCATGTGGTGTGTGACACATAAGCAGACCCATCTTGTTTCATTTATGAAGGAGGGACTCTTAAATTCACAGAGCCTATTTTTAGAGGGGCATCAGGTGGCATTAATATTCTTAAAGGGCCATTATTAAACAGTGGGTCTCCTATGCTGTTATTGCCTATGCAGTGAGTGGCTAGGCTGACAAGAATTACAATGCACCCCAATACCCCTTTCACAAGAGGTACATGTGGGCCTCCTGAAAAAATGTTGCATTGAATGCAAGTCCTGCCCTGCTATCAAGTCATATGCACCCCAATAAGCCTTTGAACCCAGGTACTGGAAGGCACATGAAAACCCACTTCACATTCTTCAGTTGGTCCTGCCATACAGTTTCCTTATGCATTGAATGCAAGGGCCACCTTGATCCAAATTTGCATGCACCGCAATCCCCCTTGGAAGAAACATGGAGGAGGGCCTCATTAAAAAAAGCGATCCTATTGCAAAGGAGCAGGTCTCCAAGACTCGTAATGCCCATATGCTAAGTGTAAGGTCTGACAAACATTTCCCCTTGGGGGGTACATTTTTTAAACATTTTTTATGGGGATCATAGACACCCTTGTCAAAAAATTAACTGGCTGTAGCAGCATAGAACTCGTTCACCCTGGTGTTATAGTGGCGGTGGATGATGAGACGTGGAGGAAGGCCTCAATATAAAATAGTCACAATTTAAAAGAGCTGGTCTCTTAGACTTGAAATGCCCATACACTAAGTGCATGGGCTGACAAACATTTCTCCATGGGGGGTACTTTTTTTTATTATTGTTTACGGGCATCATAAACACCTTGCAAAACTGTAAAGTGGTTTCCTACACAGTTGCTATTGGGAAGGTGCAGGTTTTTAGTAAAAATAGGGAGGACAAATCATTGGATAAAGTGATCAGGAAAAGGGCCATGGTGCTGACAGGAATGGGAACGTCCATGATTAATAACAGCGGGGGCTAGGGGAGATATGAGATCCAGGACACAGCCTACAATGATTAGTCATTTAGCCACCCCACCACCAATTACCAGAATGTGTTTCATGCCCGTCAGAAGATTGGTGTAACAGATGCATGTGTGAGACTCGGCCTAAAAAATGCCCGTTAAAAATAAGGTGCCAAAGATGCACTTGTCTGTCTAAAGGGCAAAGTGCAACATGTTCGTGCGATGCTGCATTAGAGAAAGCAGATCAGTTTTAGAGTAAAACCAAACAAACTGATGGATGTTTGTGGAATACTAAGTTTAAAGAGCAGTGCACCGTCTGTAACTATAAACACACCCATGGCACAAGCTTCTTCAGCTTCACCCATACATATTACCAAAAATTTCTATATGTCACAGTCAAAAATTATTTGTTCTAGTGTATCGAATACTGTTAAAGGAATGCCACTAAACGTAGATAACCACAACCCTGGGAAACACCAGATTTCCTCTTTACAAGATATGGATGATGACGGTATTGATGACGACTTTGAAATTTACCACATCCACACAAAGAAGATGAAGATCACAGCTGCAAAAAATGTGCAAAAAAGGCCGTGAATATCTGGAAAATCATTTTCTCTTTGGCAAACTTTCCCTCTTACTAAAGTGGTACTGAATGATGCATCCACAGCTCTCACGTCTATTTAGAGGGAGATGGTTGAAAGATGATGTATTCCATTTTGTCCATGTCCACTCTTTGAAAGCAAGCAGACAAGAAGGATGAAATAGCGTGAAGACGTGTGATTTAAGTCAGTAAGGAGGTGACGTCAGGTACAGATAGGTAGATACGCGTGTCATCGGCGTACTGATGATATTGCAACCCATGCCATTACATGAGCTGTCCAAGGCCGAAGGTGTAGATGGAAAAGAGTAGGGGTCCTAGAACTGAGCCTTGGGAAACATCGAAAGACAGGGTTCGAGGTGAGGAGGTAGTGTGTAAGATGAAGACACTGAATGTGCCCATAACAGTCTAGCTGTTTTTTAAAGACTCTTTTGATAACCATAAAAAGGCCATTTGCACCACCGGCCATTTCTGCATCAGAGGGAGAAGCAAAAGACCAGCCTAAGTACCACCAGCAAACATGGCAGCAAAGCACCCGACTTTGTTGGCCGAACACCAGGCCCCATGGACAGAGTTTGCGGGTGATACCACTGCTTCTTCCACTTATGTGCATGCAAGCCAATCACCTGTCCATGGTGAATGCAAAGATGCCTGCTGCCTTGCATCTGTAGTTGCACAAAAACTCAACTACCACCATCATCAAGCACCACCACAACCTTGTCCCAGCACAGCGTTCAGTTGTCCATATCCCATATGGGTTAGTGTAGAGGAAGCCATGATCCAGTCTGACATTGGGAGACCATGTCACAGATTTATTGAGGAGACAGGTTGTGGAAGGATTTATATGTCACAGTTAGGGTTTTGAACTGGAATAGGAAGGAAGTGAAGGGCCTGGTATAGAGGAAAGGCTTGGGAATAAAGGAGGGACAGTTGGATTACTCAGGCAGCAGAGATTAGGATAGATTAGAGTGGTGCAAGAGTGCTACAGGGGAGGCTAGAGAGTAGAAGGTTGCACTAGTTGAGGCAGGAGATGATGCGTGCTCAACTGTTTTTGAATTTCTTGGAATGTACGGATCCGAGAAATGTTTTTGAGTTGTAGAGAGCAAAAGGAGGCAAGTGCTTGAAAATGTAGCTTAAAAGGGAGGGCATAGTCGAGGATCATCCCGAGGCCCCAAACATGCGGGATTATTTGTCCCAATGTGCCTTCCAAGCATTACACAGGCACACAACATTACCCGTGCTGTTGTGAATTCCGTTCTCGGACTCCCTCCTGTGGTCGTGAATGGTACTTTGGTTAGTTCTGCTCTTGGACTCCCTCTGGTGGCTTTGAGCGGAACTGCTGGTCACTAAGGTTGGCTTTGTCAGCTGCTCTCGTTTATTGCTATGCTGGCTTCCCTATTTAACTCCACTCAGATCGTTACTTCATGCCAGCTGTCAATGGTTCAGTATTGGTTCAGATCTCTCTTGGACTTCTCTGAGGACCTGTCTACTCCAGCAGAAGCTAAGTCTTTGCTAGCTCATTTTTTGTTACTGCTTCCTGAATATATTTCTTAGTACTGCTATTTCTAGTCCAGCTTGCTATCATGATATTCCCTTGCTAGCTGGAAGCTCTGGGGTGCAGAGTGGCACCTCCACACCGTGAGTCGGTGTGGGGAGTCTTTTTGCTTACTCTGCGTGGTTTTTTGTAGTCTTTTGTGCTGACCGCATAAGTCCCTTTTCTATCCTCTGACTAAATTAGTGAAGTCTGGCCTACTTTGCTAAAACCTGTTTCATTCCTGTGTTTGTGGCTTTCCTCTTAACTCACAGTCAATATATGTGGGGGGCTGCCTTTACCTTTGGGGAATTTCTCTGAGGCAAGGTTAGGCTTCTATTTCTATCTTTAGGGGTAGTTAGCTCTTAGGCTGTGAAGAGGCGTCTAGGGAGAGTTAGGTATGCTCCACGGCTATTTCTAGTGTGTGTGATAGGAGTAGTGTTTGCGGTCAGCAGAGTTCCCACTTTCCCAGAGCTTGTTCCGATTTCTAGTTTACTCATCAGGTCATTCCGGGTGCTCCTAACCACCAGGTCCATAACAGTAACAGTACAGCTGGCCTTCAAAGTGTTAATGCATCTCAAAAGAGGGATAAGAGATGTTCTGAACCCATTTTTTTTTCTTTGCAGTGTGTTTTGTCTCTCTTTTCCCCTTAATCTCTGGGTGGTTCAGGACTCAGGTGTAGATATGGATATTCAAGGTCTGTCCTCTTGTGTGGATCATCTCACTGCAAGAGTACAAAGCATTCAAGATTATGTAGTTCAGAATCCGATACTAGAGCCTAGAATTCCAATTCCTGATTTGTTTTCTGGGGATAGATCTAAGTTTCTGAATTTCAAAAATAATTGTAAACTGTTTCTTGCTTTGAAACCCCGCTCCTCTGGTGACCCCATTCAGCAAGTAAAAATTATTATTTCTTTGTTGCGTGGCGACACTCAAGACTGGGAATTCTCCCTTGCGCCAGGAGATCCTGCATTGCTTAATGTAGATGCGTTTTTTCTGGCGCTTGGATTGCTTTATGACGAACCGAATTCAGTGGATCAGGCAGAGAAAATCTTGCTAGCTTTGTGTCAGGGTCAGGATGAAGCGGAGATATATTGTCAGAAGTTTAGAAAATGGTCTGTGCTTACTCAATGGAATGAGTGTGCCCTGGCAGTAATTTTTAGAAAGGGTCTTTCTGAAGCCCTTAAGGATGTTATGGTGGGATTCCCCACGCCTGCTGGTCTGAATGAATCAATGTCTTTGGCCATCCAAATTGATCGGCGTTTGCGTGAGCGCAAAATTGTGCACCATTTGGCGGTGTCCTCTGAGCAGAGGCCTGAGCTTATGCAATGTGATAGAACTTTGACCAGAACTGAACGGCAAGAACACAGACGTCAGAATAGGCTGTGTTTTTACTGTGGTGGTGACCCCACTCATGCTATCTCTGATTGTCCTAAGCGCACTAAGCGGTTCGCTAGGTCTGTCACCATTGGTACTGTACAGCCTAAATTTCTTTTGTCTGTTACTCTGATTTGCTCTTTGTCATCCTACTCGGTTATGGCATTTGTGGATTCAGGCGCTGCCCTGAATTTGATGGACTTGGAGTTTGCCAGGCGCTGTGGTTTTTTCTTGGAGCCTTTGCAGTATCCTATTCCATTAAGGGGAATTGATGCCACGCCGTTGGCCAAGAATAAACCTCAGTACTGGACTCAGTTGACCATGTGCATGGCTCCTGCACATCAGGAAGATATTCGCTTTTTGGTGTTGCATAATTTGCATGATGTGGTCGTGTTGGGTTTGCCTTAGCTACAGGTTCATAATCCAGTATTGGATTGGAAATCAATGTCTGTGTCTAGTTGGGGTTTTCAAGGGGTACATGGCGATGTTCCGTTGGTGTCAATTTCTGCTTCCACTCCTTCTGTAGTCCCTGAGTTTCTGTCGGATTACCAGGATGTATTTGATGAGCCCAAATCCAGTGTCCTACCCCCTCATAGGGATTGTGATTGTGCTATAAATTTGATTCCTGGTAGTAAGTTTCCTAAGGGCCGAGTTTTCAATTTATCTGTGCCAGAGCACGCCGCTATGCGGAGTTATATAAAGGATTCCTTGGAAAAAGGGCATATTTGCCCGTCTTCATCACCGTTGGGAGCAGGGTTCTTTTTTGTGGCCAAGAAGGATGGTTCTCTGAGACCCTGTATAGATTACCGCCTTCTCAATAAGATCACGGTCAAATTTCAGTACCCTTTGCCTCTGCTGTCTGATTTGTTTGCTCGGATTAAGGGGGCTAGTTGGTTCACCAAGATAGATGTTCGAGGGGCGTATAACCTTGTGCGTATTAAACAGGGCGATAAATGGAAAACAGCATTTAATACGCCCGAGGGCCATTTTGAGTACCTGGTAATGCCATTCGGGCTTTCAAATGCTCCATCTGTGTTTCAGTCCTTTATGCATGACATCTTCCAAAAGTATCTGGATAGATTCATGATTGTATATTTGGATGATATTTTGGTATTTTCGGATGATTGGGAGTCTCCTGTGAAACTGGTCAGAATGGTATTCCAGGTCCTTCGTGCTAATTCCTTGCTTGTGAACGGGTCTAAATGTCTCTTCGGAGTTCAGAAGGTTTCCTTTTTGGGCTTTATTTTTTCCCCTTCTACTATCGAGATGGACCCTGTTAAAGTTCAGGCCATTTATGATTGGACTCAACCTACATCTGTGAAGAGCCTCCAGAAATTCCTGGGCTTTGCTAATTTTTACCGTCGCTTCATCGCTAATTTTTCTAGTGTGGTTAAACCTTTGACTGATTTGACAAAGAAAGGTGCTGATGTGGTGAATTGGTCCTCTGCGGCCATTGAGGCTTTTCAGGAGCTGAAACGTCATTTTTCTTCGGCTCCTGTGTTGCGTCAGCCAGATGTTTCGCTCCCTTTTCAGGTCGAGGTTGATGCTTCTGAGATTGGAGCAGGGGCTGTTTTGTCTCAAAGAAGTTCTGATGGCTCTGTGATGAAGCCATGTGCCTTCTTTTCTAGAAAGTTTTCGCCTGCTGAGCGTAATTATGATGTTGGCAATCGGGAGCTGCTAGCTATGAAGTGGGCATTCGAGGAGTGGCGACATTGGCTTGAGGGTGCCAAGCACCGGGTGGTGGTCTTGACGGATCACAAAAATCTGACTTATCTCGAGTCTGCCAAGCGGTTGAATCCTAGACAGGCTCAATGGTCGCTGTTTTTCTCCCGTTTCGATTTTGTGGTCTCATACCTTCCAGGTTCTAAGAATGTGAAGGCGGATGCCCTTTCTAGGAGTTTTGTGCCTGATTCTCCGGGAGTCCCTGAGCCAGCTGGTATTTTCAAAGAGGGGGTAATTCTGTCTGCCATCTCCCCTGATTTGCGGCGGGTGCTGCAGGAGTTTCAGGCTGATAGACCTGACCGTTGTCCAGCGGAGAAACTATTTGTCCCTGATAGATGGACTAGCAGAGTTATTTCTGAGGTTCATTGCTCAGTGTTGGCTGGTCATCCTGGGATTTTTGGGACCAGAGATTTGGTGGCTAGGTCCTTTTGGTGGCCTTCCTTGTCTCGGGATGTGCGTTCTTTTGTGCAGTCCTGTGGGACTTGTGCTCGGGCTAAGCCCTGCTGTTCTCGTGCCAGTGGGTTGCTTTTGCCCTTGCCAGTCCCAAAAAGGCCTTGGACACATGTTTCCATGGATTTTATTTCAGATCTTCCTGTCTCTCAGAGGATGTCTGTCATCTGGGTGGTTTGTGATCGCTTTTCTAAGATGGTCCATTTGGTACCCTTGCCTAAATTACCTTCCTCCTCTGATTTGGTGCCATTATTTTTTCAACATGTGGTTCGTTTGCATGGCATTCTGGAGAACATTGTGTCGGACAGAGGTTCCCAGTTTGTCTCTAGGTTTTGGCGGTCCTTTTGTGCTAAGATGGGCATTGATTTGTCTTTTTCTTCGGCTTTCCATCCTCAAACAATTGCCAAACCAAACGAACCAACCAGACTTTGGAAACCTATCTGAGATGCTTTGTTTCTGCTGATCAGGATGATTGGGTGACCTTCTTGCCATTGGCTGAGTTTGCCCTTAATAATCGGGCTAGTTCGGCTACTTTGGTTTCGCCTTTTTTTTGCAATTCTGGTTTTCATCCTCGTTTTTCTTCGGGGCAGGTTGAGCCTTCTGACTGTCCTGGTGTGGATTCTGTGGTGGACAGGTTGCAGCAAATTTGGACTCACGTAGTGGACAATCTGACGTTGTCCCAGGAGAAGGCTCAACGTTTCGCTAACCGCCGTCGTTGTGTTGGTCCCCGACATCGTGTTGGGGATTTGGTTTGGTTGTCTTCTCGTTACGTTCCTATGAAGGTTTCTTCTCCTAAGTTTAAGCCTCGTTTCATTGGTCCTTATAAGATTTCTGAAATTCTCAACCCTGTGTCATTTTGTTTGGTCCTTCCAGATTCTTTTGCCATCCATAATGTGTTCCATAGGTCGTTGTTGCGGAGGTACGTGGCGCCTATGGTTCCCTCCGTTGATCCTCCTGCCCCGGTGTTGGTTGAGGGGGAGTTGGAGTATGTGGTGGAAAAAATTTTGGATTCTCGTATTTCGAGACGGAAGCTTCAGTACCTGGTTAAGTGGAAGGGCTATGGTCAGGAGGATAATTCCTGGGTTGTTGCCTCCGATGTCCACGCTGCCGATTTAGTTTGTGCCTTTCATTTGGCTCATCCTGATCAGCCTGGGGGCCCTGGTGAGGGTTCGGTGACCCCTCCTCAAGGGGGGGGTACTGTTGTGAATTCTGTTCTCGGACTCCCTCCTGTGGTCGTGAATGGTACTTTGGTTAGTTCTGCTCTTGGACTCCCTCTGGTGGCTTTGAGCGGAACTGCTGGTCACTGAGGTTGGCTTTGTCAGCTGCTCTCGTTTATTGCTATGCTGGCTTCCCTATTTAACTCCACTCAGATCGTTACTTCATGCCAGCTGTCAATGGTTCAGTATTGGTTCAGATCTCTCTTGGACTTCTCTGAGGACCTGTCTACTCCAGCAGAAGCTAAGTCTTTGCTAGCTCATTTTTTGTTACTGCTTCCTGAATATATTTCTTAGTACTGCTATTTCTAGTCCAGCTTGCTATCATGATATTCTCTTGCTAGCTGGAAGCTCTGGGGTGCCGAGTGGCACCTCCACACCGTGAGTCGGTGTGGGGAGTCTTTTTGCTTACTCTGCGTGGTTTTTTGTAGTCTTTTGTGCTGACCGCATAAGTCCCTTTTCTATCCTCTGACTAAATTAGTGAAGTCTGGCCTCCTTTGCTAAAACCTGTTTCATTCCTGTGTTTGTGACTTTCCTCTTAACTCACAGTCAATATATGTGGGGGGCTGCCTTTACCTTTGGGGAATTTCTCTGAGGCAAGGTTAGGCTTCTATTTCTATCTTTAGGGGTAGTTAGCTCTTAGGCTGTGAAGAGGCGTCTAGGGAGAGTTAGGTATGCTCCACGGCTATTTCTAGTGTGTGTGATAGGAGTAGTGTTTGTGGTCAGCAGAGTTCCCACTTTCCCAGAGCTTGTTCCGATTTCTAGTTTACTCATCAGGTCATTCCGGGTGCTCCTAACCACCAGGTCCATAAAACCGTGCCCTCCACAATGCTGTTACTGGGAAAAGCTACCTAACCACACACACGTGGACAAGTTCTTGTGGGCAGGGATGTTACATCTTTCTGACAGAGGAAAAATAATTTCCAGCATGGATCTTCTAAAAAATCAATTTATTGAAAACATTTTAAAATGCAAACATTTGCAAAAAAGAAGCGGGGGTCCCAGGTGATCATCGCAGACGCGTTTCGACCATCAAGTCTTAGTCATGGCATGAAAATGGACCCACATATTAACATTTTATACAACAGAGATCACTAAAACAACAGATGCTTAGATTAAAACTCAGGTGATCAATCAGAATATTCATTACATTAGCCCCCTGTAAACCGCAAAAGAAATTATTTGTCCCGGTGTGCCTTCCCGGCATTACACAGGCACATGTCCCTCAACATTACCAGTGCCCTCCACAATGATGTTACTGGGAAAAGCTACCTAACCACACACTCGTGGACAAGTTCTTTTGGGCAGCAATGTTAGATCTTTCTGACAGCACACTGGGTTAACAAAGTGTAAGCCGGGAACCAGTTCAACCTTGTGATGGTGCACATCCTCCCAACCCCGAATACAGTGTGCTCTATGCCAATCTGGGTTGCCCCCACAGTCTACACCTCCTCCTCCTCCTTCTCTTCAGCCTCCATCTCTGATAGTAGCACCTCAGTCACAACCTGGAAGCACTGCAACACTGCCTCATCCAAGCGGCAACAGGCTGTGCTGAAGCTAATATGCTTAGATGGCAAACCGCACAATGCTGAATAGTTGTGGACAGCTGTGAAAGAGCAGTCAGATATGTCGCTGACACTGCTGAACCTACAGCCAGGCATGGTCGTGTGTGACAATGGCCGGAACCTGGTGGCTGCACTGAGGCGAGGCATGCTCACACACACATGCCATGCCTGGCCTATGTGCTAAACTTAATTGTTCAATGGTTTAGGAAAAGCGACACGGAGGTGCATTATCTGCTAGGGAAAGTACAACGTCCTGCGTACCCATTTTATAAAGTCATTTTAGAGCTTCATCCGCCCTTGCTGTGCTTCAGCAGCATTTGCAGCTTCTTTCTCATAGTCTGGTGTGTGCTGTCCCCACGCATTGGAACTCTACACTGCAGATGTTGGAAAGGATTTGTGAGCAGAAGAGGGCAGTTGGTGACTGCAAGCATCAACATGGCCATTGGTATTCAGTTCGGGCTTCGCACATAAGATCTCAGTAGTGGACATGGATGTCAGACATTGGGTTCTTGGGTTCTCAAAATTGTGGGTGACAGGCAATACTGATTGGTGACACTTCTAGACCCACGCTACAAGGAGAACTTTATATCTCTTTTTCCACAGGCAGACAGGTGTACTAAAATGTTGAAGGACCAGAGGGTGTTTCTTGCAGAATTATTAAAAAATTCCCATCTGGAAGCGCTAGCAGCAGAGGTCACAGACATAGTTTGTTGCCTAAGCAAGGAGTACAGATGAGAGAGACACAACTCCAATCCAGCAGAGGCAGTGGAACACTGGCAAAGTTCTGGGAGAGTTTTATCAGACCCTCCTATTGCCCTGAACTGCGGCGGACTCTCCCAAGGAGTGCAACATTTTTGAAGATGCTGAGGGAGTACCTTGTTGACCTTATCAATGGCATCTGTCATTCCTCTGTGCCTTATAATTACTGGTTAGCGAAGCTGAGCACATGGCATGAACTGGCTCTCTCTACTGTGCACATGGACTGTACTCACGGTCATGGAATTCACGGAACCTCGCTCTATGGCGGTCACTGGGCACATGGTGCCTCTCTCACTGGCAGTTTGCATGAGCAAACGTGAACAGTCCTTTGTAGAGCCAGTGCTCTAAGGGTAAAGCACGCTGCTCAGCCTCCTATGCGCTGCTTGTCCACACCAAAAATCTGTTGTGCATGCTTTCTTTTAAGCTGGCCCTCTGGCCCTAGGTCAAGGGTCTATCAACTGCAGTTCATTGCAGCAGCGGCACTTCGGGTGCATAGTGTACTGCCCCTTTTGCTGCTCACATGCTGATAGCTGGGTTCTCACTATTGCTTTGTCTGTTTTTCCCTCAGTTCCAGCCAGGTTCCCTGTCTAAACATTCCCCCTCTTCCTGGGTAATGGTGCCTTTCCATTCCCCTATTCCTTCCCCTGGGAAACAGGGGACACAGCCTTGACAGTTCTGGACCTGGGGCAGCACAGGTACCCTTAGCCCGGTCATCCTGAGTTCGTACATATCTGGCCAATCAGTTCTTTAATGCAAGCATCATAGAATGCGTGTTATAATTTTAAATAGCAAATTGTATATTATATCGTAAATGGTTTCACTTTAAAGGACGTTGTGGCTCATATCAATCCAGAAGATAACACTAGTCTTATACTTCAAAATTTCGGTGGTAATTAAATAATTTCCCCACAGATTGGTTGTGTATGTTCTGACTTTTGTAATATCATTTGGGTGATAATTATTCAGACCTATTTGCTTCGCAATATATTCATATTCTTCTTCAAAACTTCTGAATACAATGTTGTAAAAGTTAAAGCAAGTTGGTGGGCGTGGCCTGACTGCTCATGGTGGAGGCTGCTTGATCCAGGAGCTCCTGGTCCCCGGGGCACTAAAGCGGCTTTTAATACCTTCCAGCCAGCCTTAGACTACTGAAATTTCCTACAGAAGTACATATGAAGACCCCCTGCCGATGGGAAAGGTAAAAAACCTGCACCCTTCGCTTCCCAATTTCCGATTTCCGATTACTTTCCCCCTGGCCGCCCAGAGGCCGCGCCGCTCTCCAATATGGCGCCTCCTTCTCCTCGCGCTGCCCGTGCTTCCTGCCGAGATATGCAAACACAGGAAGCCCTCTCAGAAGCCCTCTCTTCGGATTCCCCGGTCACCCTCGCCCTTTCGAAGGGACTCTTATCGGAGCTCAGAGCCTCTATCCAGGATGATATGAAGACAATAGTGGATGAACTTAAAGGGGAAGTTGCGGACTTGGGCAATCGCACAGACCACCTTGAGACCAAATTGACAGAACTCATCCAGTCCCACAACACTCTCCTGGATGAACACGAACAACTCCAGCAGATGATCAGGGTGGTACAGACAAAGAACTGCGATCTGGAAGATAGACACAGACGGAACAACGTCCGCCACAGAGGCATCCCGGAGTCGATCCCTCCTGCAGAGCTGAGAGCATTTCTTCAAGATTTCATGCTGGAAGTACTTCCAGGCTTAGAGCCTAGAGATCTTAAAATAGATCGCATACACAGGGTTCCGAAGCCCCCTAGTGTCCGCTCGGACTTACCGCGGGACGTACTCGTGAGGGTACATTTTTTTGAGGCTAAGGAAGACTTCCTGAGAGCACTAAGAGCGGCCCCTTCTCTCTCTGAGCGTTTTGCGGGGCTCGAGGTGAATCCGGACTTGTCCCCGGGCACCTTGGCCCTGCGTCGTGCGTTCAAGCCCTATACGATGCTGCTACGAGAGAGGGAAGTATCCTATCGTTGGGGGCATCCCACTCGCCTTATTGTTCGAAGAGATGACATCTCCCACGTCTGTCTTACTCCAGCTCAAGCGGAGCAGCTTCTGAAACGTTGGAACTTTCTTCCGCCGTCCATTTCAGCATCACCACAGAGGCCCGGACAGGATAACCCCGACAGGCAGGGACTTCGAGGAAGGAGGATCGATCCAGAATGGAGAGTTGCCTGATTCACTATTGGCTGAGTTGGTCTTCTTTTTTATGGATAATGTGCCCAGGGGACCGTCTTCCTGGTCTCATTTTTTGCTCCTCCCAGGTTGAATTATTGACTCTTTTCCCTTTTTTCCTTCTTTTTTCCTTATTCCTCTCTTTTAACCTTCTCTCCCCTTCCCCCTAACCCCTCTAACAAATGCACCTGGGAGTGTTGCCCCACCAAGCGATTTTTTTTCACTCTGGACCTTTTGTTTTTTCTTTTTTTTTCTATTTTTGTTGCTTGCTTGCTGTTTGCGAGTTGATGAACACCTAGGCTCACCCCCGTATGAGACGCTGGGGATCCGTGTTTCTTTTTTTTGCTATTTTTGATTCTTCAATTTTTTCTTTGTTTTTTTTATGCAATGCACTTGCGTCCTTAGAGTTATACAGACTGTTGAAATTAAATGTTCTGGTTGTATGTTTCCCCTTTTTCCCCCCTCCCCCCCCCCCTTTGTGAAGCCCATGCTCCTCGAATTTTCTTTCCTGGTGTATAAGACTCATAATTAGTGTTGAGCATTCCGATACTGCAAATATCGGGTATCGGCCGATACTTGCTGTATCGGAATTCCGATACCGAGATCCGATATTTTTGTGATATCGGGTATCGGTATCGAAACAACATTAATGTAAAAATGTGTAAAAGAGAGAATTAAAATAAAAAATATTGCTATACTCACCTCTCCGACGCAGCCTGCACCTTACCGAGGGAAGCGGCAGCGTTCTTTGTTTAAAATTCGCGCTTTTCTTTCCTTTACGTGAGTCCCGGCTTGTGATTGGTTGCGTGCCGCCCATGTGACCGGGACGCAACCAATCACAGCAAGCCGTGACGTAATTTCAGGTCCTTCAGGATTTTAAAATTACGTTCCGGCGTTGTGATTGGTTGCGTCGCAGTCACATGGGAGACGCAACCAATCACAGCAAGCCGTGACGTAATTTCAGGTCCTTAAGGATTTTAAAATTACGTCCCGGCTTTGTGATTGGTCCGCGTCCCGGCAACATGGCCGCCATTAACCAATCACAAGCCGTGACGTCACGGGAGGCTGGACACGCGCGCATTTTAAAATGGGCGCGTGTCCAGCCTCCCGTGACGTCCCGGCTTGTGATTGGTTGCGCCGCGGTCAACCAATCACAAGCCGGGAGGCTGGACACGCGCCCATTTTAAAATTTTAAAATGCGCGCGTGTCCAGCCTCCCGGCTTGTGATTGGTTGACCGCGGCGCAACCAATCACAAGCCGGGACGTCACGGGAGGCTGGACACGCGCCCATTTTAAAATTTTAAAATGCGCGCGTGTCCAGCCTCCCGGCTTGTGATTGGTTGACCGCGGCGCAACCAATCACAAGCCGGGACGTCACGGGAGGCTGGACACGCGCCCATTTTAAAATTTTAAAATGCGCGCGTGTCCAGCCTCCCGGCTTGTGATTGGTTGACCGCGGCGCAACCAATCACAAGCCGGGACGTCACGGGAGGCTGGACACGCGCCCATTTTAAAATGGGCGCGTGTCCAGCCTCCCGTGACGTCCCGGCTTGTGATTGGTTAATGGCGGCCATGTTGCCAGGACGCGGACCAATCACAGCAAGCCGTGACGTAATTTCGTCACGGCTTGCTGTGATTGGTCCGCGTCCCGGCAACATGGCCGCCCTGACCAATCACAAGCCGGGACGTCACATAACCAAGTAAAAGCGCGAATTTTAAACAAACAACGCTGCCGGTTCCCTCGCTGAGGTCCAGGCTGCGTCGGAGGGTGAGTATAGCGATATTTTTTATTTTAATTCTTTCTTTTACACATTTATATGGATCCCAGGGCCTGAAGGAGAGTTTCCTCTCCTTCAGACCCTGGGAACCATCAGGAATACCGTCCGATACTTGAGTCCCATTGACTTGTATTGGTATCGGGTATCGGTATCGGATTGGATCCGATACTTTGCCGGTATCGGCCGATACTTTCCGATACCGATACTTTCAAGTATCGGACGGTATCGCTCAACACTACTCATAATCTTTCTCGACTGTTACCATGACTATCTCCATCCTAGCTCTGAATGTGAACGGCCTAAATGCGCCTCAGAAGCGCTCACTCCTATATAGGCAACTAAAAAAGGCTCGTGCCAATATTGTTTTCCTGCAGGAAACTCATCTACTGGAGGCTGATAATCATAGAGTAACCTCCCGCTTCTATCCTCAGCGTTTCTTCTCCAACGCTCAGGATAAAAAATCTGGAGTAGCTATATTTATTGGTGCCAGCCTGTCATTTAACCTGATCAAAGTCTCCTCTGACCCCGAGGGGAGAAACCTGCTTCTAATTTGTCATCTAAATGATGTATTGTACTCCCTCTTAGCGATCTACGCCCCCAACGCAAAACAACCTGCATTTCTTAAATCTCTTTTGGTAGACCTCACCCCCTCTATGGTGGGTCAAAAACTGATTGCGGGTGACCTTAATGCCCCCCTAAATAAATCTCTCGACTGTTCGAATCCCTTGAAATTTAGATCTGACCTCGCCCCTATCACTTCCTCCTTTTACTTCCACGACATTTGGCGGTACCTCCACAGCAATGAACGTGATTACACCTTTTTTTCCCCGAGACATAAATCATTTAGCCGTATAGATTACTTTTTAGTCAACGACTCCCTCCTACCTCTTTGTATGACTGCGACTATTGACTCCATCTCCTTGTCAGACCATGCCCCTATCACTCTAATACTTTCTGATTCCACTCCCCACTCCCCCCGGACTTCCTGGAAAATGAATGAACACCTCCTGACTAGTGTTGAGCATTCCGATACCGCAAGTATCGGGTATCGGCCGATACTTGCGGTATCGGAATTCCGATACCGAGTTCCGATATTTCTGCGATATCGGAAATCGGAATCGGAAGTCCCCACAGTGCAAAAATCACTATAATGGAAAGTGGGCGGTGCGTGGGCAGAGACTGCGTGTCTCTGTGCGGGCGGGGTCTGTGCGAGTGTGCATGCCTGCCGGGGGTCTGTGCGGCCTCTCCGGGGTCTGTACGGCCTGCTGGGGGGTCTGTGCGGCCTCTCCGGGGTCTGTACGACCTGCTGGGGGGTCTGTGCGGCCTCTCCGGGGTGTGTACGACCTGCCAGGGGGTCTGTGCGGCCTCTCCGGGGTCTGTATGACCTGCCGGGGGGTCTGTGCGGCCTCTCCGGGGTCTGTACGATCTGCCGGGGGGTCTGTGCGGCCTCTCCGGGGTCTGTACGACCTGCCGGGGGGTCTGTGCGGACTGCCGGGGGTCTTTGTGTCTGTGCAGGCATCGTCCGATGGGACTACAAGTCCCATCGGACGATGCCTGCTACACTGACAGTGATTGACACATTAGCCAATGATGGGACAGTAGTAGTCCCATCATCAGGCTAATGTGTTGAACGTAAAAAAAAACAATACTCCATACATGCTACATACATACATAAATACATACATACATGCTACATACATACATACATGCTGCATACATATTCCATACATACATACATGCTACATACATACATACTCCATACATGCTACATACATACATACATGCTACATACATACATACATGCTACATACATGCTACATACATACTCTATACATACATACATGCTACATACATACTCCATACATGCTACATACATGCATACATACATGCTACATACATACTCCAAACACACATACATACATGCTACATTCATACTCCATACATACATACATGCTACATACATACTCCACACATGCCACATACATACATACATGCTACATACATACATACATGCTACATACATACATACATGCTACATACATACTCCATACATGCTACATATATACATGCTACATACATGCTACATACATGCTACATACATACATACATGCTACATACATGCTACATACATACATACATGCTACATACATGCTACAAACATACATGCTGCATACATACATGCTACATACATGCTACATACTACAAACATACATTCTACATACATACATACATACATGCTACATACTACATACATACATTCTACATACATACATACATGCTACATACTACATACATACATTCTACATACACACATACATGCTACATACGTACTACATATGCGCTTCATACATACTATATACATACATAGATGCTACATACATGCTACATACATACATGCTACATACATACATACCACATACATACATACCACATACATACTACATACATACATGCTATATACATACATACTACATACATGCTACATACTACATATATACATGCTACATACATACTACATGCTACATACATACATGCTACATACTACATACATACATGCTATACACATGCTACATACTACATACATACATGCTACATACATACTGCATACATACATCCATACATACATGCTACATGCAAACTACATGCTACATACATACTACATACATACATGCTACATACATACTACATGCTACATACATGCTACATACTACATACATGCTACATGCATGCTACATACTACATGCATACATACTGCATACATATATACATACATACAATACATACATATAGACATACGGAACATTAAACATAGATTACATACTCACCATTACTTGTCACTTTGTTCCCCGAAGCCAGTGTCATCTGTAAAAAATGTGAAAAAAACAAACAACCAATATACTCCCTGTCCGCAGAAATCCACGAGTGTCCCACAACGATCTCCCATGGAGAGCAGCAGCATCAGATAATGCGACTGCTCTCCAGGGGCTCCAGGAACACAATGACGGGAGGTAGATGTATCCTTCCGCCACTGTATTCCTCCGCCGCTGTAAAAAAAATTCCCTAGTCTCACTTTATGACATTGCTGTATGAGACATTTTCCCATGCAGCAATTGCCATAAAGTGACACTTTGAACTCAAGTAACCTCAGTGATGCACTGCAGGAGCCATTGTCTCCTGTCAGTGTGTCACTGAGGGTCCTATAGAGCAGTGACATCACTCGATGTCACTGTTCTATAGGGGAGATCGTCGTGGGACACTCGTTATTAATTGGACTACGGCGGACAGGTAGTATGCGGTTTATTATTTTACATTTTTTGCAGGCGCTGAAGTATGGTAAGTATGGTGAAATGAAGAATATTAAAATACTTTTTCCTATTGTGTGTGTGTTTTATTAACCCTTTTCTTACTATTAGATTAATAACGGATAGGCGTCTTATTGACGCCTCTCCGTTATTAACCTGGCTTAATGTCACCTTACAATAGCAAGGTGACATTAACCCCTTATTACCCCATATCCCACCACTACACGGGAGTGGGAAGAGAGGGGCTAAGTGCCGGAATTGGCGCATTTTACAGATGCGCCATTTCCGGGGCGGCTGCGGACTGGTATTTGTAGCCGGGGGGGCAATATCCATGGCCCCTCTCTAGGCTATGAATATCAGCCCGCAGCTGTATGCGTAGCCTTTCTGGCTATAAAATATAGGGGGACCCCACGTCATTTTTTGGGGGGTCCCCCTATTTTAATAGCCAG
This sequence comes from Ranitomeya variabilis, assembly GCF_051348905.1. Lineage (NCBI taxonomy): Eukaryota > Metazoa > Chordata > Amphibia > Anura > Dendrobatidae > Ranitomeya > Ranitomeya variabilis. Next base: position 21,734,577 of record NC_135236.1, on the reverse strand, counting down.
TAAAGGCTACGCAGACAGCTGTGGGCTGATATTCATAGCAGGCTACAAATATTGGCCCCCGGCCATCGGCTTTCCCCCTCTGGCGCAGAAAATTGCGTGGGAGCCCACGCCGTTTTTTTCCGTTTTTTTTTTTTAATTCAACGCTCATAAAGGCCTTTTTCACCCTTCGCTATGCGTCAGGCCGATGTACCGACGCATGTTGTGAAATTTGTACATGACGTGGGCAGCGGATGCAGTTTTTCAACGGATCTGGTGCCCATTCTGAAGTGCGGGGAGGAGGGGGCAGAGTTTCTGCTGCGCATGCGCGGTAGAAAATGGCAGATGCAACGGACAAAAAAACGTTCACTTGAACGTTTTTTAGTGCCGACGGTCCACCAAAACTCGACGGATCCGTTGCACGACGGACGCGACGTGTGGCCATTCGTCGCGATCCGTCGCTAATACAAGTCTATGGGAAAAAAAACGCATCCTGCGAGCACATTTGCAGGATCCGTTTTTTTCCGCCAGATCTGTTTTTTTCTGTTGGATCCGTTTTTTTTCCGCCATATCTGTTTTTTTCCACCGGATCCGTTTTTTTCCACCAGATCCGTTTTTTTCCGCTGGATCCGTTTTTTTCTGCCGGATCCATTTTTTTCCGCCAGATCAATTTTTTTCTCATAGAGTTGTATTAGCACCTGATTGCGCCTGATGGCCACACGTTTCATCCGTTTTTTGCAGGATCCGTCAAAAAAGCTGTTTCCGCCGGACGGAAAACACATAGGAACGGTTTTTGTCTGTTTTTTTCATGCATGTTTCCATTCAAATCATGCACATTTTCCATTTATTTATTTCCCAAAAACCACATCAAAACCTGCATCAAAACTGCACCAAAACCTGCATGAAAACCGCACCAAAAACTGCATGAAAAACCGCACCAAAAACCTGCAGCAAAAAAGCACCAAAAACTGCAGCAAAAACAGCATCTAAAACTGCATCAAAAAGCTACATCAAAAACAGCACCAAAAACTGCATCAAAAACCGCACCAAAAACCTGCACCAAAAACTGCATCAAAAACCGCACCAAAAACCTGCAGCAAAAAAAGCACCAAAAACTGCATCAAAAACAGCATCAAAAACCGCATCAAAAAGCTACATCAAAAACAGCACCAAAAACTGCATCAAAAACCGCACCAAAGGGGAGCGTGGCCTGGCTGTGAAGGAGAGCGGTCGCATCTCTATGGAGCTCCTGCTCAGCTCCTGATTTCCCATGAAGAACAAAAAGCTACACAGTGTGAAAATAACCCCCGTGACAGATAAGAAGCTCTGTCTGGCCCTGGAGCGGTCTGCGGGAAGTCGGTGATCCCACCCCGGCACGGGACCCAGATTCAAAGAGGAGAGGGAGAAAGCAGGGGCAGCGGCGCCGCCATCTTTAACAGCTCCACGAGCGGGGCTTAAGCCGGACTGCAGCGGACACAGGGAGGTACGTACTCCTCTCATCCCAGAACCCCCTCTCCTGTCTTGGATTGCCGCTTATGCGGCTTGCCGCTTACCTACGGCGGTGCCCCCTCTGACCTGGCGCTCCTGGCGGTGTTCTCCGGTGTGCTGGACTGACGCTACTGAGACCCGTCCTCTGCCATACAGCGGTGCCTATAGCTGGGAGACGTTCCGGTCGGCGGCATTGCTGAGCGGACTCATCCTCTGTGGCGGCGCCCTGCTCCCCTGGCGGCCCGGCGACTACCCCGGATACTTCCCTGATGACAGTGTGAGGAGCTGGGGAATTCCCACCAGTCCCGGCGCCATCTTGAAGTCACCGCATGGTGTGAGGAGAATCCCTGCACGTTTGAGGGGGGAACTGTGTCTTGCCGGGATCATTCCCCATCTGAAGCTTATAGCTGCGCACCGTCTCCTGCTGCCCCATACCCACCCGCTTACCACCTACGGAGCTGGATACGCTACCTGTGGGAGGTGTGGACAATACCACCAGTGAGCATAAATACAGGGAGCTGCATCCTATGTCGGGATCGCTTTACATTTGAAGCCCATAAATACATTTCATCTCCTGCTGCCCCATACCCATTTATCTAACCACCTAATACCCTTTTACTGATAGTAAGGAGACATTGCCTTCCAACTGGTGTTTCTGTTGGGCCTAATTGTATTTTTTCTTGCTGCCTCTATTCGCATACTGAGTAATCTAGAATTTGCTTTGCAAGATAATCTCACAGAGACACCTAGTACCTAACCTGAACACTAACATTACAATCAGTATATTTTGGGGCACATGCGCAAAGCTTGATGACGGCGGTTTGGCGGCAATGAGCTTCGCTCCCCGTTAGGTCCATAACTACCCCTATTAGCACGCCGACTAATACAAAAAGGACATCAGAGCTCCTCTCCCTATCCCGGGCACCGGCACGCTACCATGCCGAAGAAAGGAGGCTCCACTCATCGGGTAAGCCGCTCGATAGCAGATCTGCTGTCCAATTCTGGCAGCTCCAAAATGGCGGCCGCGGCTCCAGCCCCAGATATCACTAATACCCTCGCCGTGCGGCAGGACACTGCAGGGGACGACGAGGAGGGGCTGGCACAGGAGGACACTGTGGTGCCCACAGCTATTCTGATAAAAACCCTCCAGGAGACATTCAGGCAGGAACTGACTCTTGCCATGAAATCAGTTACGGCACAAATGCAGGAGATACTACAGCACACCTCCTCATTAGAGGACAAAATGGATACGGTGGCTGATGCGCTTGAGGAAGATCAGGAACAAATAAGACAACAAATGGAGCGCATTCATGAGCTAGAAATTAAGTGTGAGGACTATGAAAATCGATCAAGGAGAAGCAATCTCCATATAAGGGGTCTCCCTGAATCAATAGTGTCACTGAAAGAGACTGCATCTGGCCTGTTCTCTGCCCTTCTCCCACAGGCAGACCCGACCACGCTACACATCACTAGGATACACAGAGCACTGGGCAAGCCAAGGTCTGATAATACTCCAAGGGATGTAGTCCTGAAATTACACTATGAAGAGACCAGAGACCTCATTTTAACAGCAGCACGGGACTCCCCAAATCTTCCAGGCGTTCCAAACTCAGTCCATCTATATGCTGACATAGCTCCTGCCACTCTGAACAGGTGCAGGGAGTTCAGACCACTCACCACAACATTGCAAGCTGCCAAAATAAGATATAGATGGGGCTTCCCATTCGCTCTGTCTTTCTCCCATGATAACAAGCAATTTACGTGTCGATCATTTGAGGAGAGAAGACATGTGATTGAGCAATTGGGCTTCAAGATACCAGACGATCCACAACCTCTGCCTCAGAGGAAACCCAGACCAAGTAGGGAGTGGAAAGAGGTCCCAAGAGTAACAAGAAGCCAACGTGCGAATGTCACTTAAAAGATATTGAACAATGCGGCGGTCTCACTTAACTGTATTAATCAATGTTTACCTCTGCGCTTAATACCTACGAGAATGGAATTTCATCTAGGAAGGAATGGCTCAAGTTGTCCGGATAGAGTTGGAGGATTTTAATACCTCCCAAGGAGCTCACTTACATTCCTCCCTTCCCCCCTCCCTTTACCCCTTTACTCCCTCACCCTTTTTATACTCCTCCCTTCCACTCTCCCCCTCTCCCCCCCTTTTCTCCTCCCCTTACATTCCCCCCCACTTTTCTCCCACTCCCACTGTGTCCATCTCTAGCTTATATAGATGGAGACTTAACGAATCACTACTTACTGATCCTGTGATCACAAATACAATTAAGGACGAATTAATAGAATATTTTAAATTTAACACTTCTGGTGATGTATCCCCCGGAATCATTTGGATGGCACACAAGAAATTTATAACGGGCTCAATAATTAAGTTGGCTGCTCAAAGGAAAAAAACGAGAACCGAACTTCAAACTAGATTAGAAAACAAATTAGCAAAATTAGAACAAGCCAACCAGATGTCCACCTCTTTCTACCTTTCCAAACAAATTCAGGAGACTAAAACTCAATTAGATGCCATCCTCACCACTAGGACTGAGAAGGCCTTGACTTGGACGCGAGCCAAATTTTACAAATTCGCTAACAAGCCGAGCAAACTACTAGCCTGCAAGTTACGTTCTAGGGAAATGATCAACACGATTTTTTCAATAAAAGATTGTTCGGGGAGGATTTCATCCCACCCAGATAATATATATAGTACATTCCACGAATATTACCAAAACTTATATACTCAGCCCAAACCCTTATCTCCTCACCCGATTCAACAATTTCTACAAAACCTCCACCTACCTAAAATCACAGATGCAATAGCTAAACAACTTCACTCCAAAATATCTATAGAAGAGATCCAATCAGTTATTAAAGCGTTGAAAAAGGGGAAGGCCCCTGGCCCTGACGGACTCACGGCCATTTATTACCAAAAATTTGCTGAAATTCTATCGCCCCATATCAAAAAATTTGGAGATGCCCTCCTTCATGGCTCAAAAATGCCCCCAGAGTTTCTGGTTTCCCATGTTACAATTCTACCCAAGCCAAAAAAAGACCATTTACTGACCAAGAACTTTAGGCCTATTTCCTTACTAAATGTGGATTTAAAAATATTCACTGCAATTATCACAAGTAGAATAAATCGCATATTGCCCTCTCTTATTCACAAGGACCAGGTGGGGTTCATTCCGTCTAGGCAGGCCCCGGACAATATGAGAAGCAATATTAACCTTATCCACACTGCAAACTCCCGCAAGGAACAACTTTTAATACTAGCCTAAGGGTACCGTCTCACAGTGGCACTTTGGTCGTTACGACGGCACGATATGTGACGTTGCAGCGTCGTATGATTATCGCTCCAGCGTCGTAGACTGCGGTCACACATTGCAATACACGGCGCTGGAGCAATAATTTCATGACGTATTTGCGATGTAGAAGCCGTTGGTTACTGTGCGCACATCATATACAACCTGTGTCACACGATGCAATCATGCCGCCACAGCGGGACACTTGACGACGAAAGAAAGTTTCAAACGATCTGCTGCGACGTACGATTCTCAGCGGGGTCCCTGATCGCAGTAGCGTGTCAGACACTGCGAGATCGTAACTATATCGCTAGAACGTCACGAATCGTGCCGTCGTAGCGATGAAAATGCCACTGTGTGCCGGTACCTTTAGACATTGAGAAGGCATTCGACTCACTCTCCTGGAACTATCTCTTTCATGTCCTATCTAAATTTGGTTTCACCCGGGAGTTTATAGAATGTACTAAATTACTCTATGACTTTCCCACAGCATATCTGAAGCTCCCAACGTTGAACCCTTCTCCCATATCTATTCAGCGTGGTACCAGACAGGGATGCCCACTCTCCCCGGCGTTATTTGCTCTGGCCATGGAACCTTTGGCAGAAGCCATTAGAACAAATCAGAACATTACTGGATTAACTAACTTAGGCGAACAATACAAGGTTAGCTTGTTTGCAGACGACCTCCTTTTGACTATTACCAATCCCCATACAACAATTCCCAATCTCCTCTCCCTGCTCAATATATTTGAAGACATTTCAGGGCTGAAAATTAATATAGATAAATCGGAAGCTCTCTTTATCAATACTAGCAAAACTATGCAGGATAATATCACCTCCCAATTTAAATTCACAAAGAGGGACAATTATTTAACCTACTTGGGAATAAATATTACAACAAACAGAGCTAACCTCTGCAAATGGAACTACACGCCACTTATCCAGAATCTCCACACTGACTTATCCAGGTGGGCTTCGCTGAACCTATCTTGGCTGGGTAGAATCCATACAATAAAAATGGTGACCCTTCAGCGGTTTTTGTACCTTTTTAGATCTCTCCCAATACCGATTCCAGCTAAAACGTTTTCAGGCCTTCACGCCACGATCTCTAAATTTATATGGCTGAATAAAAGGGCTAGAATCCCCCAAAAATTAATGTTCTTCCATAGAAGACATGGTGGAGTTTCGCTCCCAAATCTATCCCTATATTATAAAGCGGCACAAATAGCACAACTAACAAGTATCTGCGCCCAAAATAACAAACCAAGGTGGGTTCATCTAGAGTCACATCTTATTAAGCTGCTCTCATTGCCAGGCCTAATGTGGTCTACGGGAAAAATCCCCAAACAACTATTTATAACAGCACCTTATACTGCTCACTCTTTCAATTTGTGGAGAAGAGTTAGATTCAAATATTCACTGCAATCAGATCCCTCCCCATTAACCTCTATATTAGGTAACCCGATGTTCACTCCTGGTCTGGACTCACGTTTGTTCACTTGGTGGATATTGAGAGGGATTACCACAATAAAACACTTATGTGACCCCTTCGGTGTCCTGATGGACAGAGCAGAATTTGTGAGGAAGTTTGAATCCCCGATTAGAGAAATAATGCACATATATCAGATTTTGCACTTTGCAGGTAGCCTAACCCATGGTAAACGCCCCGTTCCTGTCTCCAGCTATGAACAAAAATGCCTTTCTGACCCAATGGGAAGAGGGACAATATCTTTGCTTTATTCTATTATAAACCCACCCCATGATACGAAGAAATTGGGTTTCATGAGACGGTGGGAGGAGGAGTTGGGTGTCGAGCTGACTTTGGAGAATTGGAGGTGGTGCTGCGACACGCTAACTAAGGGCAGTCACCAGTCATCATTAGTGGAAACCTCGATCAAGGTCCTTCATAGGACTTATCTAGTGTCAACTAAACTCCATAGCATGTTCCCGAATGTCTCAAATTTATGCTTTCGGGGATGTAACTTGCCCGGGGACATGAAACATATATGGTGGACATGCCCAGTGGTGTCCAACTTATGGCAAAAGATAAACCTCCTAGTCGATCAACTGGCGGGGAAAAAAACCAATCTGGACGCCTCTGTTTTTCTCCTTGGGGTGGGACACCTAGCTCTTCCTAAAAACCTATTCAAGTTGGTTTCTTTTCTCTTTATGGCTACTAAAATCCACATTGCCTTGAAATGGCGGTCCTCCATGTTGTCGTTACGAATGGTTAAGGAAAGGATGAATAACATTATGCTCTATGAACGCATCGAGGCCACTAGAAATGATATGTGGGATCAGTTCTTTAAGATATGGGGCCCTTGGATGGATCTGCAACCTAACCTACACTTGAGTGAGACTCTTCGTTTGTCCCCATAGCGATTCATTTTCGTGGGGATAATGCTTGTTATAAATTAAAAAGTAAATGAAGTTTCCCTTCTCCTTCATGTTTTCCCTTATTTTGTCTTTGTATTGTCCACCCTTGTTGTTGTGAATTAGACTTTTTGGCTCCCTCTTGTGGTTACTAGTGATATGACTCTGGGATTTTCTTCCCTCAGTTTGCACCCAGCTGGGTCCTTAGTTCAGGGGTGTTGCTATATAAACCTCCTGGAACCTTAGTCCAGTGCCTGGTATCGTTGTAATCAGACACATTCTGTTTGCTCCTATCTGCTGGTCCTGGTTCGTGCTAAATTAAGCTAAGTCCTGCTTCTTTGTTTTTTGGGTTATTTGCTTGCTCTCATTTTTGTCCAGCTTGTACTAAATGTGATTCCTGTCCTTGCTGGAAGCTCTAGGGGGCTGGTGTTCTCCCCCCGGGCCGTTAGACGGTTCGGGGGTTCTTGAATTTCCAGTGTGGATATTTTTGATAGGATTTTTGCTGACCATATAAGTTATCTTTCTATATTCTGCTATTAGCTAGTGGGCCTCTCTTTGCTAAATACCTAGCTCATTCTTATGTTTGTCTTTTCCTCTTACCTCACCGTTATTATTTGTTGGGGGCTTCTATCCAACTTTTGGGGTATTTTCTCTGGAGGCAAGAAAGGTCTTTCTTTTCCCTTCTAGGGTAAGGTAGTTCTCCGGCTGGCGCGAGACGTCTAGGATCAACGTAGGAACGTTCCCCGGCTGCTGGTATTTGTGGTGCTAGGATTAGATATATGGTCATCCCAGTTACCACTGCCCTATGAGCTGGTTTTCTGTGTTTGCAGACTTAGCAATTATTCCTGAGACCCTCTGCCATTGGGGTCATAACAGTATGCCAGGCCAACATTGAATGTTTAATGCATTGCAGAAGTGGGATAATAAGAAAGGAAATTCTGAGGTTTTTTTTTTTTTTTTCTTTCCTCTCTTCCTCCCCTTTACCTTTGAGTGGCTTGTGCTTGCTGCAGACATGAATGTCCAGACCTTGATTACAAGTGTAGACCAACTGGTAGCTCGTGTGCAGGGCATACAAGATTTTGTTACCAGTAGTCCTATGTCTGAACCTAAAATACCTATTCCGGAATTGTTTTCTGGAGACCGATTTAGGTTTAGGAATTTCAAGAATAATTGTAAATTGTTTCTTTCTCTGAGACCCCGTTCATCTGGAGATTCAGCTCAGCAAGTTAAAATTGTTATTTCTTTTATGCGGGGCGACCCTCAGGATTGGGCTTTCTCGCTAGCACCAGGAGATCCGGCATTGGCAAATATTGATGCGTTTTTTCTGGCGCTCGGATTGCTTTACGAGGAACCCAGACTTGAAATTCAGGCAGAAAAAGCCTTGCTGGCTATTTCTCAGGGTCAGGATGAAGCTGAAGTGTATTGCCAAAAATTTCGGAAATGGTCCTTGCTTACTCAGTGGAATGAGTGTGCTCTGGCCGCAAATTTCAGAAATGGCCTTTCTGAAGCCATTAAGAATGTGATGGTGGGTTTCCCCATTCCTACAAGTCTGAATGATTCTATGGCGCTTGCTATTCAAATTGACCAACGTTTGCGGGAGCGCAAAACCGCTAATCCTCTGGTGGTGTTGTCTGAACAAACACCTGATTTAATGCAATGTGATAGAATTCAGACTAGAAATGAACGGAAAAATCATAGACGTCAGAATGGGTTGTGTTTTTACTGTGGTGATTCTACACATGTTATATCAGCATGCTCTAAACGCCTAACAAGGGTTGTTAGTCCTGTCGCCATTGGTAATTTGCAACCTAAATTTATTTTGTCTGTGACTTTAATTTGCTCTTTGTCTTCTTACCCTGTTATGGCGTTTGTGGATTCAGGTGCTGCCCTGAGTCTTATGGATCTGTCATTTGCCAAGCGCTGTGGTTTTGTTCTTGAACCATTAGTAAATCCTATTCCTCTTAGAGGTATTGATGCTACGCCATTGGCGGAAAATAAACCGCAGTTTTGGACGCAGGTGACCATGTGCATGACTCCTGAACATCGGGAGGTGATTAGTTTTCTTGTTCTGCATAAAATGCATGATTTGGTCGTGTTGGGTCTGCCATGGTTACAGACCCACAATCCAGTCTTGGATTGGAAGGCAATGTCTGTGTCAAGTTGGGGCTGTCAGGGTATTCATGCTGATTCCCCGCCGGTGTCTATTGCTTCCTCTACTCCTTCGGAAGTTCCTGAGTATTTGTCTGATTATCAGGATGTATTCAGCGAGTCCAGATCCAGTGCTCTGCCTCCTCATAGGGACTGTGACTGCGCCATAGATTTGATTCCAGGTAGTAAATTTCCTAAGGGAAGATTATTTAATCTGTCTGTACCTGAGCATGCCGCAATGCGTTCGTATATCAAGGAGTCTCTGGAGAAGGGGCATATCCGTCCATCCTCTTCCCCTCTTGGTGCGGGATTCTTTTTTGTGGCCAAGAAGGACGGATCTTTGAGACCTTGTATTGACTATCGGCTTCTGAATAAAATCACTGTAAAATTTCAGTATCCTTTGCCTCTGTTGTCGGACTTGTTTGCCCGGATTAAAGGTGCCAAGTGGTTCACCAAGATAGATCTTCGTGGTGCGTACAACCTTGTGCGCATTAAGCAAGGTGATGAATGGAAGACTGCATTTAATACACCCGAAGGTCATTTTGAGTACTTGGTGATGCCTTTTGGGCTTTCTAATGCTCCCTCAGTGTTTCAGTCCTTTATGCATGATATTTTCCGGAAGTATCTGGATAAATTTATGATTGTTTATCTGGATGATATTCTGGTTTTCTCTGAAGATTGGGACTCACATGTGGAGCAGGTCAGGATGGTGTTTCAGGTTTTGCGTGAGAATGCCTTGTTTGTTAAAGGCTCAAAGTGTCTCTTTGGAGTACAGAAGGTTCCCTTTTTGGGGTTTATTTTTTCCCCTTCTGCTGTGGAGATGGACCCAGTCAAGGTCCGAGCTATTCATGAGTGGACTCAACCCACGTCAGTTAAGAGTCTTCAGAAGTTCTTGGGTTTTGCTAACTTCTACCGTCGTTTTATCGCTAATTTTTCTAGCGTTGTTAAACCTTTGACAGATATGACCAAGAAAGGTTCTGATGTTGCTAACTGGGCTCCTGCAGCCGTGGAGGCGTTCCAGGAGTTGAAGCGCCGGTTTACTTCGGCGCCTGTTTTGTGCCAGCCTGATGTCTCACTTCCCTTTCAGGTCGAGGTGGATGCTTCGGAGATTGGGGCAGGGGCCGTTTTGTCACAGAGAGGCCCTGGTTGCTCGGTAATGAGACCATGTGCTTTCTTCTCTAGGAATTATGATGTTGGCAATCGGGAGTTACTGTGTTGTGAAATTGGATTTTGGGCTCCCCCGGTGGCCACTGGTGGAATTGAACTGGTGTGCATCATCCTCTCTGTTCACCTGTTTCCATCAGGATGTGGGAGTCGCTATTTAGCCTTGCTCCTCTGTCACTTCCATGCCGGTCAACATTGTAATCAGAAGCCTTTCTGTGCATGTTCCTGCTGCTAGACAACTCCCAGCTAAGTTGGACTTTAGTCCTTGTTTGTTTTTGCATTTTGTTCCAGTTCACAGCTGTAGTTTCGTTTCTGTGTCTGGAAAGCTCTTGTGATCTGAAATTGCCACTCTGATGTTATGAGTTAATACTAGAGTCTTAAAGTAATTTCAGGATGGTGTTTTGATAGTGTTTTTAGCTGACCATGAAAGTGCCCTTTCTATCTTCCTGCTATCTAGTAAGCGGACCTCAATTTTGCTAAACCTATTTTCATACTACGTTTGTCATTTCATCTAAAATCACCGCCAATATTTGTGGGGGCCTCTGTCTGCCTTTCGGGGAATTTTCTCTAGAGGTGAGCCAGGACTATATTTTCCTCTGCCAGGATTAGTTAGTCCTCCGGCCGGCGCTGGGCGTCTAGGGATAAAACGCAGGCTACGCTACCCGGCTACTGTTAGTTGTGCGGCAGGTTTAGTTCATGGTCAGTTTAGTTTCCATCCTTCCAAGAGCTAGTTCTTATGTTTGCTGGGCTATGTTCTCTTGCCATTGAGAACCATAACAGTTTGACCGGCCACAAAGGGTTAAATTAATTGACAGAGAAAGGAGAGAAAAGAGAAGTCTGCTGAAGATTTTTTTTTTTTTTTCCTTCAGTTCTGAGTGTGCTTGTAATTGAATCTTGCAAGTCTGCCTATATTGCAGCCTTTCTCTCTCTCTCTCCTTCTAATCCTGGAATGGCTCTGTGTTCACCTGTTTAAAATGGATATTCAGAGTTTAGCTGCAGGTTTGAATAATCTTACCACGAAAGTTCAAAATTTACAAGATTTTGTTGTTCATGTTCCTATATCTGAACCTAGAATTCCTTTGCCTGAATTTTTCTCGGGGAATAGATCTTGCTTTCAAAATTTCAAAAATAATTGCAAGTTGTTTTTGTCCCTGAAATCTCGCTCTGCTGGAGATCCTGCTCAGCAGGTCAGGATTGTGATTTCCTTGCTCCGGGGCGACCCTCAGGATTGGGCTTTTGCATTGGCTCCAGGGGATCCTGCGTTGCTCAATGTGGATGCGTTTTTTCTGGCCTTGGGGTTGCTTTATGAGGAACCTCAGTTAGAACTTCAGGCGGAAAAGGCCTTGATGTCCCTATCTCAGGGGCAAGACGAAGCTGAAATATACTGCCAGAAATTCCGTAAATGGGCTGTGCTTACTCAGTGGAATGAGTGCGCCCTGGTGGCGAATTTCAGAGAGGGTCTCTCTGATGCCATTAAGGATGTTATGGTGGGGTTCCCTGTGCCTGCGGGTCTGAATGAGTCCATGACAATGGCTATCCAGATCGATAGGCGTCTGCGGGAGCACAAACCTGTGCACCATTTGGCGGTGTCTACTGAGAAGACGCCAGAGAATATGCAATGTGATAGAATTCTGTCCAGAAGTGAACGGCAGAAATTTAGACAAAAAAATGGGTTGTGCTTCTATTGCGGTGATTCAACTCATGTTATATCAGCATGCTCTAAGCGTACTAAGAAGCTTGATAAGTCTGTTTCAATTGGCACTTTACAGTCTAAGTTTATTCTATCTGTGACCCTGATTTGTTCTTTATCATCTATTACCGCGGATGCCTATGTCGACTCTGGCGCCGCTTTGAGTCTTATGGATTGGTCCTTTGCCAAACGCTGTGGGTATGATTTGGAGCCTCTTGAAACTCCTATACCCCTGAAGGGGATTGACTCCACCCCATTGGCTAGCAATAAACCACAATACTGGACACAAGTAACTATGCGGATTAATCCGGATCACCAGGAGATTATTCGCTTTCTTGTGCTGTATAACCTACATGATGTGTTGGTGCTTGGATTGCCATGGCTGCAATCTCATAACCCAGTCCTTGACTGGAAAGCTATGTCTGTGTTAAGCTGGGGATGTAAGGGGACGCATGGGGACGTACCTGTGGTTTCCATTTCATCATCTATTCCCTCTGAGATTCCTGAATTCTTGACTGAATATCGTGACGTTTTTGAAGAACCTAAGCTTGGTTCATTACCTCCGCACCGGGAGTGCGATTGTGCCATAGATTTGATTCCGGGTAGTAAATACCCTAAGGGTCGTTTATTTAATCTGTCTGTGCCTGAACATGCTGCTATGCGAGAATATATAAAGGAGTCCTTGGAAAAGGGACATATTCGTCCTTCGTCATCTCCCTTAGGAGCCGGTTTTTTCTTTGTGGCTAAGAAAGATGGCTCTTTGAGGCCGTGCATTGATTATCGGCTTTTGAATAAGATCACGGTTAAATATCAATATCCGTGGCCACTGCTGACTGATTTGTTTGCTCGCATAAAGGGGGCCAAGTGGTTCTCTAAGATAGATCTCCGTGGGGCGTATAATTTGGTGCGAATTAAGCAGGGGGATGAGTGGAAAACCGCATTTAATACGCCCGAGGGCCACTTTGAGTATTTGGTGATGCCTTTTGGTCTTTCAAATGCCCCTTCAGTCTTTCAGTCCTTTATGCATGACATTTTCCGTGATTATTTGGATAAATTTATGATTGTGTATCTGGATGATATTTTGATTTTTTCGGATGACTGGGACTCTCATGTCCAGCAGGTCAGGAGGGTTTTTCAGGTTTTGCGGTCTAATTCCTTGTGTGTGAAGGGTTCTAAGTGCGTTTTTGGGGTTCAAAAGATTTCCTTTTTGGGATATATTTTTTCCCCCTCTTCCATCGAGATGGATCCTGTCAAGGTTCAGGCTATTTGTGATTGGACGCAACCCTCTTCTCTTAAGAGTCTTCAGAAATTTTTGGGCTTTGCTAACTTTTATCGTCGATTTATTGCTGGTTTTTCTGATGTTGTTAAACCATTGACTGATTTGACTAAGAAGGGTGCTGATGTTGCTGATTGGTCCCCTGCTGCTGTGGAGGCCTTTCGGGAGCTTAAGCGCCGCTTTTCTTCCGCCCCTGTGCTGCGTCAGCCTGATGTTGCTCTTCCTTTTCAGGTTGAGGTCGACGCTTCTGAAATCGGAGCTGGGGCGGTTTTGTCGCAGAGAAGTTCCGATTGCTCCGTGATGAGACCTTGTGCTTTTTTCTCACGTAAATTTTCGCCCGCCGAGCGGAATTATGATGTTGGGAATCGGGAGCTTTTGGCCATGAAGTGGGCTTTTGAGGAGTGGCGTCATTGGCTTGAGGGGGCTAGACATCAGGTGGTGGTATTGACTGACCACAAAAATCTAATTTATCTTGAGTCCGCCAGACGCCTGAATCCTAGACAGGCGCGCTGGTCGTTGTTTTTCTCTCGGTTTAATTTTGTGGTGTCCTACCTGCCGGGTTCTAAGAATGTTAAGGCGGATGCCCTTTCTAGGAGTTTTGAGCCTGACTCCCCTGGTAATTCTGAACCTACAGGTATCCTTAAGGATGGAGTGATATTGTCTGCCGTTTCTCCAGACCTGCGGCGGGCCTTGCAGGAGTTTCAGGCGGATAGACCTGATCGTTGCCCACCTGGTAGACTGTTTGTTCCTGATGATTGGACCAGTAAAGTCATTTCTGAGGTTCATTCTTCTGCGTTGGCAGGTCATCCTGGAATCTTTGGTACCAGGGATTTGGTGGCAAGGTCCTTCTGGTGGCCTTCCCTGTCTCGAGATGTGCGAGGCTTCGTGCAGTCTTGTGACGTTTGTGCTCGGGCCAAGCCTTGTTGTTCTCGGGCTAGTGGATTGTTGTTGCCCTTGCCTATCCCGAAGAGGCCCTGGACGCACATCTCGATGGATTTTATTTCGGATCTTCCTGTTTCTCAGAAGATGTCTGTCATCTGGGTGGTGTGTGATCGTTTCTCTAAGATGGTCCATTTGGTTCCCCTGCCTAAGTTGCCTTCTTCTTCCGAGTTGGTTCCTCTGTTTTTTCAAAATGTGGTCCGTTTGCATGGTATTCCGGAGAATATCGTTTCTGACAGAGGTACCCAATTCGTGTCTAGATTTTGGCGAGCATTCTGTGCTAGGATGGGCATAGATTTGTCTTTCTCGTCTGCTTTCCATCCTCAGACTAATGGCCAGACCGAGCGGACGAATCAGACCTTGGAGACATATTTGAGGTGTTTTGTGTCTGCAGATCAGGATGATTGGGTTGCTTTTTTGCCTTTAGCGGAGTTTGCCCTCAATAATCGGGCCAGCTCTGCCACCTTGGTGTCTCCCTTTTCCTGTAATTCGGGGTTTCATCCTCGATTTTCTTCTGGTCAGGTGGAATCTTCGGATTGTCCTGGAGTGGATGCTGTGGTGGAGAGGTTGCATCAGATTTGGGGGCAGGTAGTGGACAATTTGAAGTTGTCCCAGGAGAAGACTCAGCTTTTTGCCAACCGCCGGCGTCGGGTTGGTCCTCGGCTTTGTGTTGGGGACTTGGTGTGGTTGTCTTCTCGTTTTGTCCCTATGAGGGTTTCTTCTCCCAAGTTTAAGCCTCGGTTCATCGGCCCGTACAAGATATTGGAGATTCTTAACCCTGTGTCCTTCCGTTTGGACCTCCCTGCATCTTTTTCTATTCATAATGTTTTTCATCGGTCATTATTGCGCAGGTATGAGGTACCGGTTGTGCCTTCCGTTGAGCCTCCTGCTCCGGTGTTGGTTGAGGGCGAGTTGGAGTACGTTGTGGAAAAAATCTTGGACTCCCGTGTTTCCAGACGGAAACTCCAGTATCTGGTCAAATGGAAGGGATACGGTCAGGAGGATAATTCTTGGGTGACTGCCTCTGATGTTCATGCCTCCGATTTGGTCCGTGCCTTTCATAGGGCTCATCCTGATTGCCCTGGTGGTTCTGGTGAGGGTTCGGTGCCCCCTCCTTGAGGGGGGGGTACTGTTGTGAAATTGGATTTTGGGCTCCCCCGGTGGCCACTGGTGGAATTGAACTGGTGTGCATCATCCTCTCTGTTCACCTGTTTCCATCAGGATGTGGGAGTCGCTATTTAGCCTTGCTCCTCTGTCACTTCCATGCCGGTCAACATTGTAATCAGAAGCCTTTCTGTGCATGTTCCTGCTGCTAGACAACTCCCAGCTAAGTTGGACTTTAGTCCTTGTTTGTTTTTGCATTTTGTTCCAGTTCACAGCTGTAGTTTCGTTTCTGTGTCTGGAAAGCTCTTGTGATCTGAAATTGCCACTCTGATGTTATGAGTTAATACTAGAGTCTTAAAGTAATTTCAGGATGGTGTTTTGATAGTGTTTTTAGCTGACCATGAAAGTGCCCTTTCTATCTTCCTGCTATCTAGTAAGCGGACCTCAATTTTGCTAAACCTATTTTCATACTACGTTTGTCATTTCATCTAAAATCACCGCCAATATTTGTGGGGGCCTCTGTCTGCCTTTCGGGGAATTTTCTCTAGAGGTGAGCCAGGACTATATTTTCCTCTGCCAGGATTAGTTAGTCCTCCGGCCGGCGCTGGGCGTCTAGGGATAAAACGCAGGCTACGCTACCCGGCTACTGTTAGTTGTGCGGCAGGTTTAGTTCATGGTCAGTTTAGTTTCCATCCTTCCAAGAGCTAGTTCTTATGTTTGCTGGGCTATGTTCTCTTGCCATTGAGAACCATTAACATTACTGGCCATGAAGTGGGCATTTGAGGAGTGGCATCATTGGCTCGAGGGTGCTAAGCATCGTGTGGTGGTCTTGACTGATCACAAAAATTTGATGTATCTCGAGTCTGCTAAACGCCTGAATCCTAGACAGGCCCGCTGGTCATTGTTTTTCTCCCGTTTTGACTTTGTGGTCTCGTATTTACCAGGTTCAAAGAATGTGAAAGCTGATGCTCTTTCAAGGAGCTTTGTGCCTGACTCTCCTGGAGTCACAGAACCTGTTGGTATTCTTAAAGAGGGAGTTATCTTGTCAGCCATTTCTCCTGATTTGCGACGTGTGTTGCAGAGATTTCAGGCTGGTAGACCTGACTCTTGTCCACCTGACAGACTGTTTGTTCCTGATAAGTGGACCAGCAGAGTCATTTCCGAGGTTCATTCCTCGGTGTTGGCAGGTCATCCGGGAATTTTTGGCACCAGAGATCTGGTGGCTAGGTCATTTTGGTGGCCTTCCTTGTCACGGGATGTACGGTCATTTGTGCAGTCCTGTGGGACTTGTGCTCGAGCTAAGCCTTGCTGTTCTCGTGCCAGCGGGTTGCTCTTGCCCTTGCCTGTCCCGAAGAGGCCTTGGACACATATTTCCATGGATTTCATTTCTGATCTCCCGGTGTCTCAGGGTATGTCTGTCATCTGGGTGGTATGTGATCGCTTTTCAAAAATGGTCCATTTTGTGCCTTTGCCTAAGCTGCCTTCCTCTTCCGATCTGGTTCCTGTGTTCCTTCAGAATGTGGTTCGTTTACACGGCATTCCTGAGAATATTGTGTCTGACAGAGGATCCCAGTTTGTTTCCAGGTTCTGGCGATCCTTTTGTGCTAGGATGGGCATTGATTTGTCGTTCTTGTCTGCCTTTCATCCTCAGACTAATGGACAAACTGAACGAACTAATCAGACTCTGGAGGCTTACTTGAGGTGTTTTGTTTCGGCAGATCAGGATGATTGGGTGACCTTCTTGCCGTTAGCTGAGTTTGCCCTTAATAATCGGGCTAGTTACGCTACTTTGGTTTCGCCATTTTTCTGCAACTCTGGTTTCCATCCTCATTTTTCCTCGGGACATGTGGAGCCTTCTGACTGCCCTGGGGTGGATTCTGTGGTGGATAGGTTGCAGCTGATCTGGAATCATGTGGTGGACAACTTAAAATTGTCACAGGAGAAGGCTCAGCGTTTTGCCAACCGCCGCCGCGGTGTGGGTCCCCGACTTTGTGTTGGGGATTTGGTGTGGCTGTCTTCTCGATTTGTTCCTATGAAGGTCTCCTCTCCTAAATTTAAGCCTCGCTTCATCGGTCCTTACAAGATATTGGAAATCCTTAATCCAGTGTCCTTTCGCTTGGATCTTCCGGTTTCGTTTGCCATTCACAACGTGTTCCATAGGTCTTTGTTACGACGCTACGTTGTGCCTGTGGTTCCTTCTGCTGAGCCTCCTGCTCCGGTGTTGGTTGAGGGCGAGTTGGAGTACATGGTGGAGAAGATCTTGGATTCTCGTCTCTCCAGACGGAGACTTCGGTATTTGGTCAAGTGGAAAGGCTATGGTCAGGAGGATAATTCCTGGGTGGTTGCCTCTGATGTGCATGCGGTCGATTTAGTTTGTGCCTTTCACGCTGCTCATCCTGATCGCCCTGGTGGTCTTGGTGAGGGTTCGGTGACCCCTCCTTAAGGGGGGGGGTACTGTTGTGAATTAGACTTTTTGGCTCCCTCTTGTGGTTACTAGTGATATGACTCTGGGATTTTATTCCCTCAGTTTGCACCCAGCTGGGTTGTTAGTTCAGGGGTGTTGCTATATAAACCTCCTGGAACCTTAGTCCAGTGCCTGGTATCGTTGTAATCAGACACATTCTGTTTGCTCCTATCTGCTGGTCCTGGTTCGTGCTAAATTAAGCTAAGTCCTGCTTCTTTGTTTTTTGGGTTATTTGCTTGCTCTCATTTTTGTCCAGCTTGTACTAAATGTGATTCCTGTCCTTGCTGGAAGCTCTAGGGGGCTGGTGTTCTCCCCCCGGGCCGTTAGACGGTTCGGGGGTTCTTGAATTTCCAGTGTGGATATTTTTGATAGGATTTTTGCTGACCATATAAGTTATCTTTCTATATTCTGCTATTAGCTAGTGGGCCTCTCTTTGCTAAATACCTAGCTCATTCTTATGTTTGTCTTTTCCTCTTACCTCACCGTTATTATTTGTTGGGGGCTTCTATCCAACTTTTGGGGTATTTTCTCTGGAGGCAAGAAAGGTCTTTCTTTTCCCTTCTAGGGTTAGGTAGTTCTCCGGCTGGCGCGAGACGTCTAGGATCAACGTAGGAATGTTCCCCGGCTGCTGGTATTTGTGGTGCTAGGATTAGATATATGGTCAGCCCAGTTACCACTGCCCTATGAGCTGGTTTTCTGTGTTTGCAGACTTAGCAATTATTCCTGAGACCCTCTGCCATTGGGGCCATAACACCTTGTATCTATAAGAAATATGTGTTCTTATATTTCTTAGTTATAGACTCCTCTGCGAGGGAGCACATTCACATTGCAATTTCGTTTTATGAATGTTGAAGTTGAAATTTCAATAAAACCTTTTTAAAACAAAAAAAACCGCACCAAAAAACTGCACCAAAAACTGCATCAAAAACTGCACCAAAAACCTGCACCAAAAACTGCACCAAAAACGGCATCAAAAACCGCATCAAAAAGCTACATCAAAAACAGCACCAAAAACTGCATCAAAAACCGCACCAAAAACCTGCACCAAATCTGCACCAAAAACTGCATCAAAAACTGCACCAAAAACCTTCACCAAAAACTGCACCAAAAACGGCATCAAAAACCGCATCAAAAAGCTACATCAAAAAGAGCACCAAAAACTGCATCAAAAACCGCACCAAAAACCTGCACCAAAAACTGCACCAAAAACTGCACCAAAAACTGCATCAAAAACTGCACCAAAAACCTGCACCCAAAACTGCACCAAAAACGGCATCAAAAACCGCATCAAAATGCTACATCAAAAACAGCACCAAAAACTGCATCAAAAACCGCACCAAAAATCTGCACCAAAAACTGCATCAAAAACCGCACCAAAAACCTGCAGCAAAAAGCACCAAAAACTGCATCAGGGCTTGTTCACACGATCCTTTTTTCGCTGCGGATTTTTCAGGTCCTGATTTGTGAAAACCGCAGTGCAAAACCTGCGGTGGTTTTCACTGCGGTTTTCAGTCCTTTTTCTACTGCAGATTCCACTGCATTCCAGATGCATTTTCCTATTGGTGCTGGTGGAAACCCGCTGCGGAATCCGCAGAAAGAATTGACATGCTACTTCTTTTTTTCCGCTGAAAATCCGCGCTGATTTTCAAGCCGAAAAAAGGATAGTGGGCACAGCGGATTTCGTTTTCCATAGGGTAACATTGTACTGTACCCTGCATGGAAAACGTCTGCGGATTCGCAGCTGCAAATCCGCTGCGGATCTGCAGCGAAAACCGCAGCGTGTGAACATAGCCTCAAAAACAGCATCAAAAACCGCATCAAAAAGCTACATCAAAAACAGCACCAAAAACTGCATCAAAACTGCGCCAAAAACCTGCACCAAAAACTGCACCAAAAACTGCATCTAAAACTGCATCAAAAAGCTACATCAAAAACAGCACCAAAAACTGCATCAAAAACCGCACCAAAAACCTGCACCAAAAACTGCCCCAAAAACCTGCACCAAGAACTGCACCAAAAACGGCATAAAAAACCTGAACCAATAACTGCGCCAAAAACCTGCACCAAAAACTTGCATCAAGAACTGCATCAAAAACCGCATCAAAAACTGCATCAAAACTGCACCAGTTTTTTATGCAGGTTTTGATGCAGTTTTTGGTGCGGTTTTTTATGCAGTTTTCGATGCAGTTTTTGGTGCAGTTTTTGGTGCAGGTCTTTGGTGCGGTTTTTGAGGCAGTTTTTGGTGCAGGTTTGTGGTGCAGTTTTTGGTGCTGTTTTTGATGTAGCTTTTTGGTGCGGTTTTTGATGCTGTTTTTGATGCAGTTTTTGGTGCAGGTTTTTGGTGCGGTTTTTGGTGCAGGTTTTTGGTGCGGTTTTTGATGCAGTTTTTGGTGCAGGTTTGTGGTGCGGTTTTTGATGCTGTTTTTGATGCAGTTTTTGGTACTTTTTTGATGCAGGTTTTTGGTGCGGTTTTTGATGCGGTTTTCGATGCAGTTTTTGGTGCAGTTTTGATGCCGTTTTTGGTGCAGTTTTTGGTGCAGGTTTTTGGTGCGGTTTTTGATGCAGTTTTTGGTGCAGGTTTGTGGTGCGGTTTTTGATGCAGTTTTTGGTGCTGTTTTTGATGTAGCTTTTTTGGTGCGGTTTTTGATGCTGTTTTTGATGCAGTTTTTGGTGCTTTTTTGATGCAGGTTTTTGGTGCGGTTTTCGATGCAGTTTTTGGAGCAGTTTTGATGCAGTTTTTGGTGCGGTTCTTGGTGCAGGTTCTTGGTGCGGTTTTTGATGCAGTTTTTTGGTGCAGGTTTGTGGTGCGGTTTTTGATGCAGTGTTTGGTGCTGTTTTTGATGTAGCTTTTTTGTGCGGTTTTTGATGCTGTTTTTGATGCAGTTTTTGGTGCTTTTTTGATGCAGGTTTTTGGTGCGGTTTTTGATGCAGTTTTTGGTGCAGTTTTGATGCAGGTTTTGATGAGGTTTTTGGAAAATAAATAAACAGAAAATGTGCATGATTTGAATGGAAACATGCATGAAAAAACCAGACAAAACCCGTTCCTATGTGTTTTCCATCCGGCGGAAACAGCTTTTTTGACGGATCCTGCAAAAAACGGATGAAACTTGTGGCCATCAGGTGCAATCCGGCGCTAATACAACTCTATGAGAAAAAAACGGATCTGGCTGAAAAAAACGGATCTGGCAGGAAAAAACGGATACGGCGGGAAAAAAACAGATCTGGTGGAAAAAAACGGATCCGGTGGAAAAAAACAGATCTGGCGGAAAAAAACGGATCCTGCAAATGTGCTCGCAGGATGCGTTTTTTTTCCAATAGACTTGTATAAGCGACGGATTGCGACGAATGGCCACACGTCGCGTCCGTCCTGCAACAGATCTGTCGTGCTTTGGCAGACCGTCGGCAAAAAAAAACGTTCAAGTGAACGTTTTTTTGTCTGTCACGTCCGCCATTTTCTACCGCGCATGCGCAGCAGAAACTCCACCCCCTCCTCCCCGCACTTCAGAATGGGCAGCGGATGCGTTGATATTCATAGCCTAGAGAGGGGCCATGGATATTGCCCCCCCCCCGGCTACAAATACCAGTCCGCATCCACCCCGGAAATGGCGCATCTGTAAAATGCTCCAATTCCGGCACTTAGCCCCTCTCTTCCCACTCCCGTGTAGCGGTGGGATGTGGGGTAATAAGGGGTTAATGTCACCTTGCTATCGTAAGGTGACATTAAGCCAGGTTAATAACGGAGAGGCGTCAAGAAGACGCCTATCCGTTATTAATCCAATAGTAAGAAAAGGGCTAATAAAACACACACACATTAGGAAAAAGTATTTTAATATTCTTCATTTCACCATACTTACCATACTTCAGCACCTGCAAAAAACATAAAATAATAAACCGTATACTACCTTTCCGCCGTAGTCCAATTAATAACGAGTGTCCCACGACGATCTCCCTATAGAACAGTGACATCGGGTGATGTCACTGCTCTATAGGACCCTCAGTGACACACTGACAGGAGACAATGGCTCCTGCAGTGCATCACTGAGGTTGCCTGAGTTCAAAGTGTCACTTTATGGCAATTGCTGCATGGGAAAATGTCTCAT
The DNA here is from genome assembly GCF_051348905.1 of Ranitomeya variabilis. Taxonomy (NCBI): domain Eukaryota; kingdom Metazoa; phylum Chordata; class Amphibia; order Anura; family Dendrobatidae; genus Ranitomeya; species Ranitomeya variabilis. The sequence continues at coordinate 21,712,550 of NC_135236.1, read as the reverse complement.
ACATTTTTTTTTTTCATTCAACACATTAGCCGGATAATGGGACTACTACTGTCCCATCATTGGCTAATGTGTCAATCACTGTCAGTGTAGCAGGCATTGCCCGATGGGACTTGTAGTCCCATCGGACGATGCCCACACTGAGACCCTCGCATGCCGCAGAGACCCCCCCATGCCGCAGAGACCCCCCCACGCCGCAGAGACCCCCCCATGCTGCAGAGACCCCCCCACACCACAGAGACCCCCCAGCACGCCGCAGAGACCCTCCCCCACGCCACAGAGACCCCCCATGCCGAAGAGACCCCCCCATGCCACAGAGACCCCCCAGCATGCCGCAGAGACACCCCCCACACCGCATCAAGCCCTGGCACGCCGCATCGAGCCTGGGCAGCCTGGATACAGCGCCGCATAGAATGAGATCCCTGGCAGGCCCGCACAGACCCCGCCCGCACACACAGACACTCAGTGTCCGCCCACGCACCGTCCACGCACCGCCCACACTCTTCCCCCTCCAGAAGCCCATATAGAAGGACAGAAAGGGCTGATTCACATTCCGATACTTGTGTCCCATTCACTTGTATTGGTATAGGGTATCGTATCGGCGATATCCGATATTTTTTGGATATCGGCCGATCCAATCAGATACCGATACTTTTGAATATCAGAAGGTATCGCTCAACACTACTCCTGACATCACCGACTAATCATGACACCCTTACTGCCCATTTGAAAGACTTCTTTCACTTTAACAATGTTGATGACATTGCTCCAGATATGTTATGGTTCGCGCACAAAGCTGTAATTAGGGGTCATTGGCAGCGCATACCAAAAAACAGTACAATGCGACCCTGCATTCCCTGCTGACCAGAATTAAAATGCTTGAATGTTCCTGTAAAACCTCCCCAGACCCTACAATTCTCTCTGACCTGCTGAAAACTCGGAACTAGTGTTGAGCGATACCGTCCGATACTTGAAAGTATCGGTATCGGAAAGTATCGGCCGATACCGGCAAAGTATCGGATCCAATCCGATACCGATACCCGATACCAATACAAGTCAATGGGACTCAAGTATCGGACGGTATCCCTGATGGTTCCCAGGGTCTGAAGGAGAGGAAACTCTCCTTCAGGCCCTGGGATCCATATTAATGTGTAAAAGAAAGAATTAAAATAAAAAATATAGCTATACTCACCTCTCCGACGCAGCCTGGACCTCACCGAGGGAACCGGCAGCGTTGTTTGCTTAAAATTCACGCGTTTACTTCCTTACGTGAAGTCCCGGCTTGTGATTGGTCGCGTGCCGCCCATGTGGCCGCGACGCGACCAATCACAGCAAGCCGTGACGTAATTTCAGGTCCTTCAGGATTTTAAAATTACGTTCTGGCTTGTGATTGGTCGCGTCGCGGCCACATGGGCGACGCGACCAATCACAAGCCGTGACGTCACGGGAGGCTGGACACGCGCGCATTTTAAAATGGCAATTTGGCATTAGCAAATCATTATACTTATATAGTATAGCCTTATACTCCTCCCCTTGTGCCTTTGTTAAAGCAGGAGGTTTTTCCTCCTCCACTTTTCCAATAAACAACGGGCTGCCCCCTCTCCCCTCTCATTTGTGCCCTCGCTATGGAACCGCTAGTGGCTGTTATCCGCTCTCACCCCGATATATCAGGCATCACGGTGGGCTCTGTGGACCATAGAATTAGTCTCTATGCTGATGACGTCCTTCTTACTTGCACAAACCCTTCCGTCTCGATTCCAGATGTTGTCTCTGTCCTCTGACTTTTCTAATGTCTCTTTCTATAAGCTCAACCTCACTGAGTCCTCGATTTTCCAAATCAACCTGCCCGCCTCCTCTCAACAAATGCTTTGCACTCAATTCCCCTTCATTTAGGCTCCAGACGGCTTCCGCTACTTAGGGATCCACATTGCCTCTCTAAAAAATATACTTAGAATTAACTGTGACTCCTTGCTCTCAACTATTCAGTCGATCTGTGCGGACTACTCTACCTATCGTCTATCATGTTATGCGCTGCATACCCCTCCCATTTCCCAAAAAGTATTTAAATCTTTTCCAGTCGGTTCTGGGCCGATTCATTTGGAGCAATAAGCCACATCAGGTCGCCATGTCCACACTGACCCTCCCATACAATGAGGGTGGCCTCGGAGTGCCTGACATCGCAGCATATTACTCGGCAATTCTCTTAGACATAGCAAGAATTAGGTGGGTGGAGTCCCCTCCCTCGTTCTGGCTTCAAATCGAGACTTGTCATGCTCCTTGTGGATCGACCAGGCTTCTTCTGGAGATGAATCTTCTTCGCTACTCTTCCCCGCCCACCACTCTTCGCACTATGCAGGGTCTTCTTTCGGTTTGGCATAGGCTCAGCAAGTCACATTTCCCTTTCCTTTATCCTCATATTTCTTTGCAAGCTGTTGAAACTCTTATGGGGGAGATTTCCTTTGCGGCATGGGGGGACGGAGTCACTTCCTCGCTTAGTGAACTCCTGGATCAGGGTCTGCTCCTACCCTATAACACCTTAGCAGCTAAACTTTCTCTTCCCCCCTCGTCCCTATTTTCTTATTTTCGTCTCCGGCACTTTCTCCGTACAGTAGTCTTCCCAGAATATGATATTGCAGAGATCAGTCTCCCGTTACAAACTCTTTTCAAGTAGCCCGGACACACCTGTCATGGGGTATCTATCATATATAAATCCCTCCTCGCCCTACGATCCAGTTAAACTCCCATACATGCTCAGATGGGAATCCAGGCTTGCCTTCTCTGCTTCCCTAGAACAGTGGCAAACGGCCTCGGGACATGCTGCATACTTTACATGGTGTATTAACCATCTTGAGCAATCGAAAAAGCTTATGTTCAACTGGTATTTAAATCTGATGCACATTGCTGGATTTGGATGCCCTGGTTCTTCACCCTCTGCTGGAAGGGATGCCCTGAGCTAGGATCGGAAATACATATGTGGTGGATCTGCCCTGGTGTGAGCCGGTTTTGGCTCGAGGTTGAGTCCCTTTTGTCCTCCCTGACAGGCCTACCCCTGGACCTAACAGCCCCTCTAGCATTATTGGGCCTGGACTTGGACTTCTTCCCCCTAATTCTGAGACCCATCATAACTAATACTCTCATAGCTGCTCCTCAGACAATAGCTGCGCACTGGAGGTCTTCAGCCCTCCCCACTCTTTCTGAGGCTATATCTCGTTTAAATCTTCACTGTGCATATGAACTCATGCTTGCGCATGATTTTAAACAGAAAACTACAACTTTGCATTGGTGGGACCTATGGATCTTCTCAAAGTATAACACTGTGGATTTCCCGCCCTGTTCCCACTGAAATTTTTTTCTGTCTAGCACTCCTCTCTCCTTTGCAGGGATTGCTGTCTGTACACTTTGAATCTTACACTGGACATGTTGTATTGCTGCCTATTCTTCCCCTCCCCCTCACCCCCATTTTCCCTTATTTCTTCCCCATGTTTAATCTGACCCCTTTTCTTTTTCTGTTTGTCGACTGTTTGCTTATGTTATTCTTTGGAAATTTCAATAAAAACTATTGGTTTAAAAAAAAAAGCAAGTTGATGAAGTGTGTTGTAACTCAAATGTGAAAGTAATTGTCATCTTTACTATTTCTCCACTCAGTGTGCAGCTAACCACCTCATAGGTCTTATTGAGTTTCTTCGGCAAGAAAACAGCAGCTCCATCAATACGACATGCTTTTTCTATTAATTAATAATGCTGGCAGAGGTGAGATAAGGGATCTACATAACATTTGTGGACTGTAGTCAACATGACACTGTGACAAGAACCAATGTGGTCTAGCTACCAATTTGACATAGTTTGTACACAGCTGAACAGGGTTGCGAGAAAAACAACATTTTTATTCAATAACATGTTGGATGGATTGTCTATTGTAAATCGACCTAGGGTATTAGACAGAACAAAAGTTGGAATGTATGCATGAAAAACAACTATTTTTAGACCACATATAGAACGGGCACTGGACGGAGATAACAGACTGTTTTAATATGTGGCCTGTTTTTTTGTTTTAACATTTTTTGAACCACAAAATACTGTATAGACCAATGGTAGCAGACACAAAATATGGAATGAATGCCTGAAAAGCAAGATTTTTACATCACAAATGCAATATTATTTGGCCCCTTTACTTTCAGTGCAGCAAACTCACTCCAGAAGATCATTGTGGATCTCTGAATGGTCCAGTGTTGTCTTAAATGCCTAATGATGATAAATATAATCCACCTGTGTGTAATCAAGTCTCTGTATAAATGCACCTGCTCTGTGATAGTCTCAGTGTTCTGTTTGAAGCACAGAGAGCATCATGAAGACCAAGGAACACAACAGGCAGGTCCGTGATACTGTTGTGGAGAAGTTTAAAGCCAGATTTGGATACAAAATGATTTCCATGAACTGCAGAGATCTACAGCTGAGGTGGGACAGTCTGTCCATAGGACAACAATCAGTCATACACTGCACAAATCTGGCCTTTAAAGAAGAGTGGCAAGAAGAAAGCCATTTCTCAAAGATATAAATAAAAAGTGTTGTTTAAAGTTTGCAACAAGCCACCTGGGAGACACCAAACATGTGGAAGAAGGTGCTCTGGTCAGATGAATCCAAAATCAAACATTTTGGCAACAATGCCAAACGATATGTTTGGCGTAAAGGCAACACAGCTCATCACCCTGAACACACCCTCCCCACTGTCAAACATGGTGGTGGCAGCATCACGGTTTGGGCCTGCTTTTCTTCAGCAGGGACAGGGAAGATGGTTAAAATTGATGGGAAGATTGATGGAGCCAAATACAGGAGCATTCTTGAAGAAAACCTGTTGGAGTATGCAAAAGACCTGAGACTGGGACAGAGATTTGTCTTCCAACAAGACAATGATCCCAAATATAAAGCAAAATTTACAATGGAATGGTTCATAGATAAACGTATACAGGTGTTTGGATGGCCAAGTGAAAGTACAGACCTCAATCCAATCGAGAATCTGTGGAAAGAGCTGAAAAGCTGAAAATGATCTCCATCAAACCTCACTGAGCTCGAGCTGTTTGCCAAGGAAGAATGGGCAAGAATTTCAGTCTCTCGATGTACAAAACTGATAGAGACATACCCCAAGCAACTTGCAGCTGTAATTACAGCAAAAGGTGGCACAACAATGTGTTAAGATAAAGGGGCCGAATAATACTGCACGCCACACTTTTCAGTTTTTGAATTTCCACAAAAATTTAAAGTAACCAATAAATTTCGTTCAACTTCACAATTATGTTCCACTTGTTGTTGATTCTTCACCAAAAATTTACATTTGGTATCTTTATGTTTGAAGCATGATATGTGGGAAAAGGTTGAAAATTTCCAGGTGGCCGTATAGTTTCGCAAGGCACTGATATATCCATGCTTTTGTGGTCATCCCCTCTTTATGGCCTATATCTTTTTCTTGGATGGTTTGGTACTTTCCCACCATCACATTTGTGTGACCGTGGCTGCTCAAATCTTTGGGCATCGCTACATGCAATCTCATCTTTTAGATTGTGACTGAGCCTTCGCGGGCAGGGTCCTCTCTCCTCCTGTACCAGTTATGACTTGTATTGTTTAAGGTTATTGAACTTGCTTTTATTATGTATACCCCTCCTTACATTGCTGAATACACACTACCACTTCAATAAAGTGTAGAAAAGACGATACAGGCAAATATTAAAACATAATTAATTTTATTAAATATAATTTTAAAATCATGTAAAATACCAAGTAAAATACCAAAACAAGCTACTAGAGCCACACAAAAAGAAGAACACACAAGAGACGAGACCCATGGAAAATAACAAAAAAGTATATATATTTCAGGTATGAAAAAAAATATGTCAAAAGAAAAAAATGATAAAGCTAATGTACGCACTTATACATGGATAAATAATCAGCCGCAAAATAGTGATGACAATACCAATGCACCATAAGTGCAGTAAATACTGAAAGAGGCAACTAAAAGTGCCTAGTGCATAGTGCAAACAAAGGGCTGCATGTATATATACATAAGGTGCTATAAATATGCCAATGAGCAAGATAACAACTAAATGACTTCAAAGTTACCAAATCATGTGCGCACATATAGCCTGACACAGCAAATATGAGAATCAATAATGTATGAAAATTAAGTGTCCTCAATTTTATAGGTAACAAACCATGATTAGACTAATAATCTTGAAGAAATAATAATATGTATAACAAACTAGCAAGTGCTTATAGAAAGTGCCTTGTGCTTTGTGCAAAAAATTATTTTAATACACAGTTATATCAAACCCCTCCTTACATGTAAAGTGCCATGGAATAAATGGCGCTATAACAATAAATAATAATAATAGTAATAATAATCTCATCTGGCCCCACTTCAAGTTGCCCGGCCCAGAGTCTGTAATCTTTAAAGGGAAAACTGAACAGCTCTTTGGAGTGTCCAATTGTGGGATGAGTTGTCTCAGGGCACTCGGCATGGTGGGAGGAAGGAGGATCAGGGTGAGTAATATGCGGTCCACACTTACAGCTGCTCAGACTTGACCTTGTGGAAGACGTGATGTGGCTAAGTGACTGGAAGCATTATCTGCTATCCAGCCAACAACAATTTCACACTGCTCTGGCTTCAATAGTGGTGTACTGCAGTCCCCTAGAAACTGGTTCAGGAAGGTTGAGCGAGAAGATGCGGGTCTTTGTTGTGGTCCAATTTCAGCTTGGCCATGGCCTTGTCCTCTGCATGCACCATCAGCATCACATCCATTTCCCCGTCCCTTGCCCCTTGCCCATTTTAAATGGACTACTGAAATATTTGAAAAGTTCAATTCAAATGTATTAATTTGGAGAAAACTTATATGGAATCAGTATGCCTGAAAAGCAAGTATTTGGAGACCACAGATAGACCAGGTGTCAGGTGGAGATAACAGACAGTTTAAATATGTTGACTTCAAAAAATATGTTGTCTTTTTAAAAATCTATATTTTTAACCACAAAATAATGAGTAGACCAAGGCTAGCAGAAAAAAAAATACAACGTATGCCTGCAAAGCGAGGACTTTGACACCACAGATATACCAGGCGTCTGACGGAGATAACCGATTGTATAATTTTTTTATTTACATATTTTTTAAATTTTTTTAAACCACTAAATACTGAGTAGACCAAAGCTAGCAGACAAAATAATGCAACGTACAGTACAGACCAAAAGTTTGGACACACCTTCTCATTCAAAGATTTTTCTGTATTTTCATGACTATGGAAATTGTACTTTCACACTGAAGGCATCAAAACTCTGAATTAACATATGTGGAATTATATACTTAACAAAAAAGTGGGAAACAGCTGAAAATATGTCTTATATTCTAAGCTCTTCAAAGTAGCCACCTTTTGCTTTGATGACTGCTTTGCACACTCTTGGCATTTTCTTGATGAGCTTCAAGAGGTAGTCTCCGGAAATGGTGTTCACTTCACAGGTGTGCCCTGTCAGTTTAATAAGAGTGATTTCTCGACTTATAAATGGGGTTGGGACCATCAGTTGTGTTGTGCAAAAGTCTGGTGAATAGTGTTGAGCAATACCGTCCGATACTTGAAAGTATCGGTATCGGATAGTATCGGCCGATACCCGAAAAATATCGGATATCGCCGATACCGATACCCGATACCAATACAAGTCAATGGGACACCAAGTATCGGAAGGTATCCTGTATCGTTCCCAGGGTCTGAAGGAGAGGAAACTCTCCTTCAGGCCCTGGGATCCATATTAATGTGTAAAATAAAGAATAAAAATAAAAAATATTGATATACTCACCTCTCCGACGCAGCCTGGACCTTACTGATGTAACCGGCAGCTTCCGTTCCTAAGAATGAGCGCTTGAAAGACCTTAGATGACGTTGCGGCCTGTGATTGGTCACGTGAGCGGTCACGTGACCGCCACGCAACCAATCACAGGCCGCAACGTCATCTAAGGTCTTTCAAGCGCTCATTCTTAGGAACGGAAGCTGCCGGTTACATCGGTAAGGTCCAGCTGCGTCAGAGAGGTGAGTATATCGATATTTTTTATTTTTATTCTTTATTTTACACATTAATATCGATCCCGATACCGATTTCCGATATCACAAAAGTATCGGATCTCGGTATCGGAATTCCGATACAGCAAATATCGGACAATACCCGATACTTGCGGTATCGGAATGCTCAACACTACTGGTGAATACACAGCTGATAGTCCTACTGAATAGACTGTTAGAATTTGTATTATGGCAAGAAAAGAGCAGCTAAGTAAAGAAAAATGAGTGTCCATCATTACTTTAAGAAATGAAGGTCAGTCAGTCCGAAAAATTATGAAAACTTCGAAAGTGTCCCCAAGTGCAGTTGCAAAAACCATCAAGCATTACAAAGAAACTGGCTCTAATGATGATCAAACATGTTTGCCACTCTTCGGTACGCGCCCGAGTATTGCTTTGCTCGGCATGCTCGCCGAGCAGCGAGCATTTCCAGTATTATTTGGCGGGAACTGGAGTCTCCACCCAGCAGTTTTTGTGGACTTTAGAGACCCAATCACGCTGCAGGAATTGTCTGCCAGGCCATGAATCGCCGCAGCCATCTTTGTTGTGGTCGTGCAGTGATTGGCTTGGCTGTACGCCATCATCCCGAGTATAAGAGACCTGGCGCCGCCGTGCTAACCGCATTCTGTTCCTGTTTCAGTGAAAGTAGGGAGTGCTGGTGCCGAAATAGGGTTTGAATTGTGATTTTGTGATTGTAGGCCTGCAACTCTCACATCCACAACTCCCGAGAAACCAACAGTCCTTTTTATGGATAATTCGTGGGTCCCGATATTGCAGCGCTAGGTAGGCAGGGCACATCATATCCACATCAGTGCAAGGCCTGCAGAAAGTGAATGTGCGTTCATTGCTCCCACTGCATCCCTCCCAAAGCTGCATAACTGTATGCTGCTGCTGCTTCTTTACTATATACCTAGTTGGATTTTTTTTCCCAAAATTCTCCCCCCATAAAATATATACAGTCTAGTCTGTTCTGTCAGACTGAGGCCTGCTGAAAAATCATAGTTTGCCAGGCGTACGTATCATAGTTGTTTGTGCTAGCATTGTGCCACATTTTTTTTGTGTGTTTTAAATTCACCGAAAAAGGCCTCAACTCCAACTTTGGGCACTGAAGGCTCGTGGACCTCTTTTTTTGCTGTCTGAGACTCTAATTCTATACAGCACTATTTAGCTTCCAAGATTACAAAAAGGCCACATATTTGCCAGTGTGGTATTTCCGTGACAGCCTTCATATATCTGCATGCTCCAAGTTTAGTCATTGTAGGCCGGTGTACTTATTTTTTGGCTGTCTCACACTCAAATGCTATACAGCACTATTTTGCATATCAAACAAAAAAAAGGCCACATATTTGCTAGTGTGGTATTTCCGTGACAGCCTTCATATATGTGTGTGCTGCAAGTTTGCTCATTGTAAGCAGATGTACCCCTTTTTTTTATGTCTGATGCTCTAATTCTACACAACACTATTTAGCTTCCAAAATAAAAAAGACACATATTTGCCAGTGCGTTATCACAGACTTCTGATGTATTTGTGGCCTACAAAATGTGGAAATTCAGGCCAACATTCAGCTGTATTTGCTGTCTGTTACCCTAGTTTGGTGCACTATTTTAGTTTAAAAAATTAACAAATGCAGATCACATATCAAACAGTGTTGTATCTCATTAAAAATACTTCTCTTTCAAGTTGTTATGGCTGCTTCACGACTGTATTAAATTCTCCAACTCCAACTACCACCATCATCATCTTCTGCCTAGAGGCAGTCACTGCGCACATAGGAAGTCTGAGGAGCAGAGTGTGAATGCCTTTGCGGTGTTGTACTCTGTCTCTGAATTACGAAGGTGTGTGCTCCCGCCAATAAAAGTGTTACTGCCAGTAAGCGAGGAGCCATGTTCACAGTGACCACCAGAAAGCGAGGCACCGTGCGCTCCATGACTGTGAGTACAGCGCACGTTCGCAGTAGAGAGACAGTTCATGTTCAGTGTTCAGCTTTGCAAAACAATAATTAAAGGGCACAGAGGAATGACAGAGGACGTTGGTACGGTCAGTAAGGTACTCCCTCAGCATTTTCCAAAACAAAGCACTCCTTGTGAGAGTCCTCCACGCCTCAGGGCCAGGGCGATAGGAGGGTGTGAGAAAACTCTCCCCGAACTTTGTCAGTGTTCCACTGCCTCTGCTGGATTGGAGTTGTGTGTCTCACCTGTGCTACTTCCTTGGCCAATGAACTGTGACCTCTTCTACAAGCATTTTTAGATGGGAATTGTTTTAATAATTCAGCAAGAAAGGCCCTATGGTTTTCCAACATTGTACTGCACCTGTCTGCCTCTGGAATCAGAGAAATAAAGTTTGCCTTGTAGCGTGGGTCTGGAAGTGTCACCAATCAGTATTCCCTGTCACCCAAAATTTTGAGAATGCGAGGGTGACGGGAAAGGCAGGGGAACATAAACTCAGGCATGCGTGCAAGACTGCTAACAGTCGATACTTCCGTGTCATCACCAAAAGGACAACTGACCATGCTCTCCTCCTCCTCCTTGTCCTCAGGCCTCCATGACTTTTGACAGACCTCAGTGATATCATTGTAAATAAATCCTTGTAAATACATTCCCCTGTAGTTTTTATCTCCCCCACCTCATTGTAGATAGCAAGTTGTCACGAACAGGATTTTTTTGGGGGGGTTAATTATTGTTCTCGTTGTTACTTAGTGTAGATTGTAAGCTGTCACGAGCAGGGTTGTTTTATTTCTATTTAATTATTGTTATCATTTTTACTTAGGACTGTTGTGTTTCGAACTGTAAATATGTTGACGCTATTTAAATAAGTATAAATATTTATATTAGATCACAGAGAAGCAGAATGGAGATGTTAATTATGGCGTCATTGCCGCTCACCATCTTGGTGAATTACTCAAAGTTTTGGAGGATAGTACTTATGTCTGACATCCATGTCCACTACTGAGATCTTATGTGTGAAGTCAGAACTGAATACCAATGGCCTTGTTGATGTTGGAAGTCAACAACTGCCCTCTTCTGCTCACAAATCCTTTCCAAAATATGCAGTGTAGAGTTCCAATGCATGGGTAGGACATCACACACCAGTTGGTGAGCTAAAAGCTGCAAGCGTGGCAGAATCTTGGCAAGGGCAGGTGAAGCTGTAGCTGACTTTCTAAAATGGGTACGCAGCAGAGCCTCGTACTTTTCCTAGCAGATCTGGCACCTCTGTGTCTCTTTTCAGGAAACGTTGAACAATGAGGTTAATCACATGGGCCAGTCATGGCACGTGTGTGAGCTTGCCTCTACACAGGGCAGCCACCAGGTTCCAGCCATTGTCACACATGACCATGCATGGCTGTAGGTTCAGTGGTGTCAGCCACAGATCTGCCTGCTCTTTCACAGCTGCCCACAACTCTTCATCATTGTTCTGTTTGTCACCTAATCATATTAGCTTCAGCACAGCCTGTTGCTGATTGCCTGAGGCAGTGCTGCAGTGCTTCCAGTTTGTGGCTGATGTGTTACTTTCGGAGATGGAGGCTGAAGAGGATGCAAAGGAGGTGCAGGAGCTGTTGACTGTGGTGGCAACCCAGATTGATGTAGGGCCAGCAATACTCAGGGTTGGGAGGAGGTGCACCATCCCAAGGTCAGACTGTGTCCTGGCTTCCACTATGTTAACCCAGTGTGCAGCTAATGAGATGTACCGTCCCTGACCTCAAGCACTTCCCCACGTGTCTGTGGATAGGTGGACTTTCCCAATAACAGCATTGTGGAGGGAATGGGTAATGTTGTGGGACACATGCCTGTCTAATGCCGGGACGGCACACTGGTACAAATAGTCCCACATGTTCGGGGCTTCAGGGTGATCCTCGACTCTGCCCTCTCTTTCAAGATACATATCCAAGCCATTGGCCACTACAACTCAAAACATTTCCAGGATCCGTACATTCCAAGAAACTGTAAAAATGTTTGTGCATGCCCTCATGATCTCCCGCCTACACTATTGCAACCTTCTACTCTCTGGCCTCCCCTCTTGCACTCTTGCACCACTCCAATCTATCATAAAGTCTAATTCCCGAGTAAACCAACTGTCCCTCTTATTCCCCAGCCTCTCCTCTCTGCCAGGCCCTTCACTGCTTTCAAATTGCCCAGAGGCTACAGTTCAAAACCCTAACTATGACAGACAAAGCCTTCCACAACCTGTCTCCATACATATGCAGCATGGTCTCTCAATGTACGACTGGTTCATGGCTTCCTCTACGCTAACCCAGTGTGCCGTCAGTGACATGTACCATCCCTGACCACATGTCCAAGTGTCCATGTTTAGGTTCACTTTCCCTGTAACAGCATTGAAGAGGGCACGGGTAATGTTGTGGGATATGTGCTTGCTTGTCGAATGTCATGATGGCAGACAGGAAAAATTGTGGCACTGGGTAATGAGTACCTTGTGATGGTAACGACCATCAGGTTGCTGAAAGATTAGGTCTCACACAGGCATAAAATGCAACATTTCAAGAGCAAGCAGACTAGAAATGTGTGAATTTAATACTGTGGCATTGGCTGCTTATTTCCAATTGTGTATCAAATAATGGGGTATGGACAACTGAACACTGTGCTGGGACAAGGATGTGGATGTGCTTGTTGATGGTCCTAGTTGAATTTGTGTGCAACTGCAGATGCAGGGCATGAGGCATCTTTGCATGCACCATGGACAGGGGATTTGCTTGCATGCACAACATTGGAAGAAACAGTGGTATCACCAGTAGACACTCTTCATGGAGCCTTGTGTTCAACCATCAAAGTCGGGTGCTTTGCTGCCATGTGCCTGATCATGCTTGTGGTGGTTAGGATGGGAGTTTTGCTACCCCTGCTGATGTGTGCCTGGCCATTGGTGCAAATGGCCTTCTGGGGGTTATTGGCAGAGTCTTTAAAAAACAACCTGGGTGTTACAGGGACATTCAGTGTCTCCCTCTCCCACACCACCTCCTCACCTCCTAGGACCCCTACTCTTCTCCATCTACACCTTCGGCCTGGGACAGCTGATGTAATGGCACGGTTTGCAATATCATCAGTACGCCAATGACATGCAGATCTACCTATTTGTACCTGACATTACGTTCTTACTGACCAAAATCACACGTCTTGCTGCTATTTTATCCTTCTTTTCTGCTCGCTTTCAAACAGTGGACATGGATAAAACAGAATACATCATCTTTCAACCATCTCACGCTAAATAGACATGGGAGCTGTGCATGCATCGTTCAGTACCACTTTAGTAAGAGGGAAAGTTTGCCCAATAGAAAATGATTTTCCAGACACTCACAGCCTTTTTTTGCACATTTTTTGCAGCTGTGATCTTCATCTTCTTGGTTTGTATGTGGTAAATTAATATCGAAGTCGTCATCAATACCATCCTTGTCCATATCTTGTGAAGAGGAAATCTGGTGTTTCCCAGGGTCGTGGTTATCTACACTTATTGCCATTCCTTTAACAGTGTTCGTTACACTAGAACAAATAATTTTCAACTGTGACATTTGGATATTATTGGTAAAATGTGTGGCTGAAAATGAAGAAGCTTGTGCCACGTGTGTGTTTATAGTTACGGACGGTGCACTCCTCTTTTTTTAAATCAAATAATTTTGTATTAAAGCATCTGACATGCAGTAACACAGTCTGACACATTTTCCGGACAAGTACGACTAATACAAAACTGATTAATACATTTTCATTTTACGAAAATGGGACCCTTACCCCATAAGCAACTCTCCGTCACCCCAGTCCCTTACCCATTATGCAATACAACCAACTGACAACATCACCTCTTGAAAATTGTACAACAGTACATTAAAGTCCCTCCCAAAGCAACTAAACGGCCCCCATTCTACTCTGCAATAACTCAGCAAACACCACACCTGGGCAATCCATCCATCCGCCCCACACATTTTCAAATTTTGTATTCTGACCTCTCTTGATGTAGATATTCCTTTCCATAAGGAAAATAAATTTAATTTTATTAAGAAATTCCTTTTTCCCTGGCAGTTTTTCAGCCAACCAGTAAATCGCAATAAGCTTTCTCGCAGCATACAACAATCTTGCAATAATCAACCTTACAAATTCATCCGTAGCAATATCATCCATACAACCCAGAAGGCAAGTCAGTGTGTTACGCACCACGTTTATCCCTGTCACCACTTGAATCAAGTTAAGCTCCTTCACCAAAAGGGTTGGAGGCGAGCGCACGACCACATCATATGTATCAAATCTGCAGCATCCTTAACGCACCTTGGGCATTTTGAGTCACCTCTCACTCATGCCTTCCTCATCCATGCCATGGTCCTGTAGACCCTATACACCAGGTATAACTCCGACAAAGGACCCATGTCCGCCAACCCTTTTTCATTTAGCCTTAATGGATGTTTCAATAAAAAGGTGTCCATCAGACCCCTGTACATCATGGTAGTGAACCCCCTCATACTCCTCTGTTCATAATAGCCCCCAAAGACTACTGCGCATCTTCCAAGAACAGTGACACGTCGTGCGCGTACAGGGCAATCTTTTCTTCATAGATTCCGTATCTAAATGCCTTTATGTCTCTATACCTCCGTAAAGCTGCCGCCAAGGGCTCAACAGCAATTGCAAACAAGAGAGGAGACAAGGGGCACCCCTGCCGTGTTCCCCAATAAAAAGGAAAATCCCCCAACAAGAGCCCATTTACCCGTATCCCAGCTGTTGGAGAGGAATATAACAATTGCACCCAAATTATAAATCTCTCGCCAAAACCCATAGCCTTCATAAATACCGCCATTCCAGACTATCAAAAGCCTTAGCGGCTTCTAAAGACACCACAACCCTCTGACCCATATTGTCTGACTTTAACTGCACATTGAGAAACAATCGTCTAAGATTACATGCTGTAGAACTTTTGGGCATAAAACCGGACTATTCCCGGTTTATTGATGTCGTTATCACCTTGTTCAGATGATTAGCCAACATTTTGGCCAAGATTTTGATATCTATGGTTAATATAATGACATTGGGCGATAAGAAGCCGGATACGTCGAATCCTTACCCTGTTTTGGCAACACTTCAATTATTGCCTCAGGCATGGACCACGACAACTCACCCTCCACCAGACCAGCAGCATACACCTCCAACAAAGAAGGAAGCAATACCTAGTCTTTACATTTTATTTACACCTCCCCTGGAATACCATCCACCCCTGGGGCTTTACCATTAGGCATAGAGGCCAGTGGGGCTTCATGCTCCTATAAATTAAACTCTTCAAGAATTCCCTGATCAACTGTGCAAAGTCTAGGAAGATGAACCCCTGCCAGAAAACCATCCACCTCCTCCATCGTATATTGCACCTGCGATTTAGAAAGATCTGAATAATACTCCGTCATCACCTCCAAAATTGCCCCGCAAACAGTATGCTCCGACCCATCCTTTCCCTTCAAAACAACTATATGTGTGGAGTCTCTCTGTGCCGCCAGTATTCTACAAAGGAGATGACCCGCCTTGTCCCCCTCCTCATGCACTCCTCTTTAAACTTAGTTTTTCACAAGCATCCATCAGATTGTTTGGTTTTCCTCCAACACTAATCTGCTTTCTATAATTCAGCTTCTCACAAACATAGAATCATAGAATCATAGAATGGTAGAGTTGGAATGGACCTCCTGGGTCATCTGGTCCAACCCCTGCTTAAAGCAGGATTCACTAAATCATCCCAGACAGATGTCTGTCCAGCCTCTGTTTGAAGACTTAGATTGAAGGAGAACTCACCACTTCTCATGGCAGCTTGTTCCACTCATTGATCACCCTCAATGTCAAAAAGTTTTTTCTAATATCTAATCTGTGTCTTCTCCCATTCAGAATCATCCCATTGCTTCTAGTCTTTCCTTGTGCAAATGAGAATAAAGCTGATCCTTCTACAATGTCACAGCCCTTGAGATATTTGTAGACATCTATTAAGTCTCCTCTCAGTTTTCTTTTTTGCAAGCTAAACATTCCTAAATTCTGTACACGTTCCTCATAGGACATGGTTTGCAGACCGGTCACCATTCTGGTCGCTCTTCTCTGAACTTGCTCCAGTTTGTTGATGTCTTTTTTAAAATGTGGTTCCCAAAACTGGACACAGTATTCCAGGTGAGGTCAGAACAAAGAGGAGTAGAGGGCAATAATGATTTTGCGTGATCAAGACTGTATGCTTCTGTTAATACATCCCAGAATTGAATTTGCCTTTTTTGCTGCTACATTACACTGTTGACTCATGTTCAGTTTATGATCTATTAGTATACCCAAGTCTTTTTCACATGTGCCGTTGCTTAGCCCTATTCCTCCCATTCTGTATACAGTATGCTTTTTTCATTTTCATTGCCCAGATGTAGTACTTTGCATTTTTCCTTGGTAAAAAACATTCTGTTAGTTGCTGCCCTCTGCTCCAGTTTATTTATATATGTTTGAATCCTCTCTCTCTTCTCTAGCATTAGCTACCCCTCCTAGCTTTGTGTCATCAGCAAATGTAATCAGTGTACCCTAAATTCCTTCATCAAAATCATTGATAAAGATATTGAACAATACAGGGCCCAGGACAGAGCCCTGTGGTACCCCACTTGAGACATTCTTCCAACTGGATGTGCAGCCATTTACAACCACTCTTTGGGTCCGATCACTAAGCCAGTTATAGATCCACCAACTCAGAGCAAAACATATTATCTAAATTATAAGCAGAAGAAGACTAAGCAGTGTATGGGGGTAAGTCCGTTCCTCCTCGTGGTGCCCCTGGAAAAAACCTGCTGGTGCAGGCCAAACTGAACGTGGACAAATCCTGTTGTAAATATTTTGTGACAGGCAGAACAGAAGGTGTAATCTTCAAACTTTTATAGTTAACAACTACAGGAATGCCTGCCACAAATAAGAATATGATGAAGAAGAAGAATATGAAGAAGAATAGTTGAATAAGAAGAATATGAAGAATATAAAAAAAGATTAATAGGAAAAAGGTGAAGAAGAAGATGAATGAGGTGAAGAAGAAGTTGATGAAAAAGATGCTGCTGCTGAGGATGAAGAAGAAGAAAGTGTGGGAGAAGTAAAAAACAAGGTGAAGAGCATGGAAGTAGTGAAACATAAATATCTGACAAAATATAAAAAAATCTTAACATAGTCAATATCTTTGTAACTCCGAACGTCTAAAAAAAAAATTAATTCCTGCTATTCCATTTGATTGGGCTAAACCTTTATGCCTTTAATGTCTCCTCCACCTCCCCCAATACATCCTACATTATTCTTAGCTGTTTTCCTTCATGTAGAATTAACCTACAAGGAAAGAAAGGGTTTACTTTAACTCCGATATTTTTGTCCCTTTGACTTGCATTGGTATCGGGTATCGGTATCGGCGATATCCGATATTTTTCGGATATCGGCCGATGTAATCCGATACCAATATTTCCGAATATCGTAAGGTATCGCTCAACACTACTCTTCACTTATCCCCAAAGGCACTGGGAATATGCAAATGATCTCCTCAGGACTCTACCCCTGGTTTACCGATGTTGCACTTTTCACTAGGGTTGAGCGACTTTTACTTTTTGTGGGTCGAATCGGGTTTTGTGAAACCCGACTATCTCAAAAGTCGAGTCGAGTGCAATCGACCGATTATCGCGAAAAGTCGGGGATCGACCGAAACACGAAACCCAATGCAAGTCAATGGGGAAGCATAGTTGGCAGTGAGTGGGGGCCAGGAAAACACCTACAGTGCCCATTTTAATGGCAAAAACATCCATTCTTGTTACTGAGGCTTGTCAATCTTAATTAACTTTATAATAATAGTTAGGCTGTTGTGATTTTGCTTTTTGCTCCCTCTAGTGGTCATTAGTGATTTGACTCTGGAGCTTCTGTCTTTTCCTATATCCTCACCTGGGCCGTTAGTTCAGGGGCGTTGCTATATAAGCTCCCTGGACCTTCAGTTCAATGCCTGGCATCGTTGAAATCAGAGCTAATCTGTTGTGCTCTTGTCCTATGATCCTGGTTCCGGTATTTCAAGCTAAGTCTGCTTCCTTGCTTTTTGCTTTTGTTTTGTTTGGTATTTTTGTCCAGCTTGTTCCAATCTGTATCCTGACCTTTGCTGGAAGCTCTAGGGGGCTGGTGTTCTCCCCCCGGACCGTTAGACGGTTCGGGGGTTCTTGAATCTCCAGCGTGGATTTTTATAGGGTTTTTGTTGACCAGATAAGTTATCTTGCTATATTCTGCTATTAGTAAGCTGGCCTCTCTTTGCTGAACCTGGTTCATTTCTGTGTTTGTCATTTCCTCTTACCTCACCGTTATTATTTGTGGGGGGCTTGTATCTTGCTTTGGGGTCCCTTTCTCTGGAGGCAAGAGAGGTCTTTGTTTTCTTCTCCTAGGGGTAGTTAGATTCTCCGGCTGGCACGAGTCATCTAGCGATCACCGTAGGCATGATCCCCGGCTACTTCTAGTGTTGGCGTTAGGAGTAGCTATTTGGTCAACCCAGTTACCACAGCCCTATGAGCTGGATTTTTGAATCTCGCAGACTTACACGTTCCTCTGAGACCCTGTCCACTGGGGTCATAACAGTATGCCAGGCCAGTATTAAATGTTTAATGCATTGCAGAAGTGGGATTATAAGAAAGAAAATTTTGAGTTTTTTTTTCCCTCTCTCATTTTTTTTTTTCTTTTCCCCTTTACCTCAGAGTGGCTTAAGCTTGCTGCAGACATGAATGTCCAGACCTTGATTACAAGTGTGGACCAGCTTGCCGCTCGTGTGCAGGGTATACAAGATTATGTTACCAGAAATCCTAGGTCTGAACCCAAGATTCCGATTCCTGAACTGTTTTCAGGAGACCGATTTAAGTTTAGGAATTTCAGGAATAATTGTAAATTGTTTTTGTCCCTGAAACCTTGTTCGTCTGGAGACTCTGCTCAACAAGTAAAAATTGTTATTTCATTCTTACGGGGTGACCCTCAAGATTGGGCTTTTTCGTTGGCGCCAGGAGATCCGGCAATGGCTGATATTGATGCGTTTTTTCTGGCGCTCGGTTTACTTTATGAGGAACCCAATCTTGAGATTCAGGCAGAGAAAGCCTTGCTGGCTATGTCTCAGGGCCAGGACGAGGCTGAGGTGTATTGCCAAAAATTTCGGAAATGGTCCGTGCTGACACATTGGAACGAGTGTGCACTGGCCGCTAATTTTAGAAATGGCCTTTCTGAGGCCATTAAGAATGTTATGGTGGGTTTTCCCATTCCCACAGGTCTGAATGATACCATGTCCCTGGCTATTCAAATTGACCGGCGGTTGCGGGAGCGCAAAACCGCAAATTCCCTCATGTTGTTGTCTGAACAGACACCTGATGTGATGCAATGTGATAGAAAAACCGCAAATTCCCTCATGGTGTTGTCTGAACGGACACCTGATTTGATGCAATGTGATAGAATCCTGACTAGAAATGAGAGGAAAATTCATAGACGCCGGAATGGCTTGTGCTACTACTGTGGTGATTCTACACATGTTATCTCAGCATGCTCTAAACGTATATCTAAGGTTGTTAGTCCTGTCACCGTTGGTAATTTGCATCCTAAGTTTATTCTGTCTGTAACTTTGATTTGCTCACTGTCATCTTATCCTGTCATGGCGTTTGTAGATTCAGGTGCTGCCCTGAGTCTTATGGATCTCTCATTTGCTAAGCGCTGTGGTTTTATTCTTGAACCATTAGAAAATCCTATCCCTCTTAGGGGTATTGATGCTACGCCATTAGCAGAAAATAAACCGCAGTATTGGACACAGGTTACCATGTGCATGACTCCTGAACACCGCGAGGTGATACGTTTTCTCGTTCTACATAAAATGCATGATTTGGTTGTTTTGGGGCTGCCATGGTTACAGACCCATAATCCAGTCCTTGACTGGAAGGCTATGTCAGTGTCTAGTTGGGGCTGTCGTGGTATTCATGAGGATTCCCTGCCTGTGTCTATTGCTTCTTCTACGCCTTCGGAAGTTCCGGAGTATTTGTCTGATTATCAGGATGTCTTTAGCGAGTCCAGGTCCAGTGCATTGCCTCCTCATAGGGAATGTGACTGTGCAATAGATTTGATTCCAGGCAGTAAGTTTCCTAAGGGAAGACTGTTTAATCTGTCGGTACCTGAACATACCGCTATGCGTTCATATATCAAGGAGTCTCTGGAGAAAGGACACATCCGTCCGTCTTCTTCCCCTCTTGGTGCGGGATTCTTTTTTGTGGCTAAAAAGGACGGATCTTTGAGGCCTTGTATTGACTATCGGCTTTTAAATAAGATCACTGTCAAATTTCAGTATCCTTTGCCGCTGTTGTCTGACTTGTTTGCCCGGATTAAAGGTGCCAAGTGGTTTACCAAGATAGACCTTCGTGGTGCGTACAACCTTGTGCGCATTAAGCAAGGGGATGAATGGAAAACCGCATTCAATACGCCCGAAGGTCATTTTGAGTACTTGGTGATGCCTTTTGGGCTCTCTAATGCCCCTTCAGTTTTTCAGTCCTTTATGCATGACATTTTCCGGAACTATCTGGATAAATTTTTGATCGTTTATCTGGATGATATTCTGGTTTTTTCTGATAATTGGGACTCGCATGTGGAGCAGGTCAGGATGGTCTTTAAAATTTTGCGTGAAAATTCTTTGTTTGTCAAGGGCTCAAAGTGTCTTTTTGGTGTACAGAAGGTTCCCTTTTTGGGGTTCATTTTTTCCCCTTCTGCTGTGGAGATGGACCCAGTCAAGGTCCGAGCTATTCTTGATTGGACTCAGCCCTCGTCAGTTAAGAGTCTTCAGAAGTTCTTGGGTTTCGCTAACTTCTACCGTCGTTTTATCGCTAACTTTTCTAGCATTGTGAAACCTTTGACGGATATGACCAAGAAGGGCTCCGATGTGGTTAATTGGGCTCTTGCTGCCGTGGAGGCTTTCCAGGAGTTGAAACGTCGGTTTACTTCGGCGCCTGTTTTGTGCCAGCCTGATGTCTCGCTTCCCTTTCAGGTTGAGGTGGATGCTTCAGAGATTGGAGCAGGGGCCGTTTTGTCGCAGAGAGGCCCTGGTTGCTCTGTTATGAGACCTTGCGCCTTTTTCTCTAGGAAGTTTTCGCCTGCGGAGCGAAATTATGATGTGGGCAATCGGGAGTTGTTGGCCATGAAATGGGCATTTGAGGAGTGGCGTCATTGGCTCGAGGGTGCTAAGCATCGTGTGGTGGTCTTGACTGATCACAAAAATCTGATGTATCTCGAGTCTGCTAAACGCCTGAATCCTAGACAGGCCCGCTGGTCATTGTTTTTCTCCCGTTTTGACTTTGTTGTCTCGTATTTACCAGGTTCAAAAAATGTGAAGGCCGATGCTCTTTCCAGGAGCTTTGTGCCTGATGCTCCTGGAGTCGCTGAACCTGTTGGTATTCTTAAGGATGGTATTATCTTGTCAGCTATTTCTCCAGATCTGCGACGTGTGTTGCAGAGATTTCAGGCTGATAGGCCTGATTCTTGTCCACCTGACAGACTGTTTGTGCCTGATAAGTGGACCAGCAGAGTCATTTCCGAGGTTCATTCCTCTGTGTTGGCAGGTCACCCAGGAATTTTTGGCACCAGAGATCTGGTGGCCAGATCCTTTTGGTGGCCTTCCTTGTCTAGGGATGTGCGGTCATTTGTACAGTCCTGTGGGACTTGTGCTCGAGCTAAGCCTTGCTGTTCTCGTGCCAGCGGGTTGCTCTTGCCCTTGCCTGTCCCTAAGAGACCTTGGACACATATCTCCATGGATTTCATTTCTGATCTTCCGGTGTCTCAATGCATGTCTGTTATCTGGGTGATATGTGATCGCTTCTCCAAGATGGTCCATTTGGTTCCTTTGCCTAAGCTGCCTTCCTCTTCCGATCTGGTTCCTGTGTTTTTCCAGAACGTGGTTCGTTTGCACGGCATCCCTGAGAATATTGTGTCAGACAGAGGATCCCAGTTCGTTTCCAGATTCTGGCAATCCTTTTGTAGTAGGATGGGCATTGACTTGTCGTTTTCGTCTGCTTTCCATCCTCAGACTAATGGACAGACGGAGCGAACTAATCACACTTTGGAGGATTATTTGAGGTGTTTTGTCTCTGCTGATCAGGACGATTGGGTGACCTTCTTGCCGTTGGCTGAGTTTGCCCTTAATAATCGGGCTAGTTCCGCCACCTTGGTTTCGCCGTTTTTCTGCAACTCTGGTTTCCACCCTCGTTTTTCTTCGGGTCATGTGGAACCTTCTGACTGCCCTGGGGTGGATTCTGTGGTGGATAGGTTGCAGCGGATCTGGAATCTTGTGGTGGACAACTTGAAGTTGTCACAGGAGAGGGCTCAGCGCTTTGCCAACCGCCGCCGCGGTGTGGGTCCCCGACTACGTGTTGGGGATTTGGTGTGGCTTTCTTCCCGCTTTGTTCCTATGAAGGTTTCCTCTCCCAAATTTAAACCTCGTTTTATTGGTCCTTACAAGATATTGGAAATCCTTAATCCTGTATCCTTTCGCCTGGATCTTCCTGTGTCGTTTGCTATCCACAACGTGTTTCATAGGTCCTTGTTGCGGCGGTACGTTGTGCCTGTGGTTCCTTCTGCTGAGCCTCCTGCTCCGGTGTTGGTTGAGGGCGAGTTGGAGTACGTGGTGGAGAAGATCTTGGATTCTCGTCTCTCCAGGCGGAGGCTTCAGTACCTGGTCAAGTGGAAGGGCTATGGTCAGGAAGATAATTCCTGGGTGGTCGCCTCTGATGTTCATACGGCCGATTTAGTTCGTGCCTTTCACGCCGCTCGTCCTGATCGCCCTGGTGGTCGTGGTGAGGGTTCGGTGACCCCTCACTAAGGGGGGGGTACTGTTGTGATTTTGCTTTTTGCTCCCTCTAGTGGTCATTAGTGATTTGACTCTGGAGCTTCTGTCTTTTCCTATATCCTCACCTGGGCCGTTAGTTCAGGGGCGTTGCTATATAAGCTCCCTGGACCTTCAGTTCAATGCCTGGCATCGTTGAAATCAGAGCTAATCTGTTGTGCTCTTGTCCTATGATCCTGGTTCCGGTATTTCAAGCTAAGTCTGCTTCCTTGCTTTTTGCTTTTGTTTTGTTTGGTATTTTTGTCCAGCTTGTTCCAATCTGTATCCTGACCTTTGCTGGAAGCTCTAGGGGGCTGGTGTTCTCCCCCCGGACCGTTAGACGGTTCGGGGGTTCTTGAATCTCCAGCGTGGATTTTTATAGGGTTTTTGTTGACCAGATAAGTTATCTTGCTATATTCTGCTATTAGTAAGCTGGCCTCTCTTTGCTGAACCTGGTTCATTTCTGTGTTTGTCATTTCCTCTTACCTCACCGTTATTATTTGTGGGGGGCTTGTATCTTGCTTTGGGGTCCCTTTCTCTGGAGGCAAGAGAGGTCTTTGTTTTCTTCTCCTAGGGGTAGTTAGATTCTCCGGCTGGCGCGAGTCATCTAGCGATCACCGTAGGCATGATCCCCGGCTACTTCTAGTGTTGGCGTTAGGAGTAGCTATTTGGTCAACCCAGTTACCACAGCCCTATGAGCTGGATTTTTGAATCTCGCAGACTTACACGTTCCTCTGAGACCCTGTCCACTGGGGTCATAACATTAGGCATTGGAAATTGGGGGTCATTTGGCTATAGTTGTGGGGGGTAGGGCTGGTTCAAGTTTTTAGTAGGCCCAGGAAACGTGGACTACGTCATGGCGGTGGAGCAGTGAGAGGTAAGTATTTCAAGTTTGCAAGTGCTGTGATCGCTGAGGATCTGTTTATACCAAGGAAGGTGACGGGCACAAGGGGGCATTCTTTGCGTCTGGAGGAGAGAAGGTTTTTCCACCAAAATAGAAGAGGATTCTTTACTGTTAGGGCAGTGAGAATCTGGAATTGCTTGCCTGAGGAGGTGGTGATGGCGAACTCAGTTGAGGGGTTCAAGAGAGGCCTGGATGTCTTCCTGGAGCAGAACAATATTGTATCATACAATTATTAGGTTCTGTAGAAGGACGTAGATCTGGGGATTTATTATGATGGAATATAGGCTGAACTGGATGGACAAATGTCTTTTTTCGGCCTTACTAACTATGAGCAAGCAGGGGGGGCCCACTCGATCGCATTGGCACTGGCACAGGGCCCCTCAAAGTACGGCGGTGTGTTTGCAAGGCGGGGGCGCCTCCCACCAGCAGGGACACTTTTGCATACTCTGAGGGGCCTTGTGCCTGTGACGTCGCCAACGAGTATGCCCCCCACCTGATGAAGGAACCTGCACTTTCATCTGCACCTTCCTCTTTGACCCTATGTAAGGTGGTATAGTATGCAGGAAGGGGAACCTGACTTTCAGCAGAGTCAGATTGTTGCTGTGTAGCATGCAAGGGGAATGTAGTGGTCTGGATCAATGTACCTCAAGACTCATCTAGCACTGGCTGGGCAATGGGCAGGATGAGGATGAAACACAGATATAGGCCCAAATAATAAAGAGGGCTAAATGTTATGGACCTGGTGGTTAGGAGCACCCGGAATGACCTGATGAGTAAACTAGAAATCGGAACAAGCTCTGGGAAAGTGGGAACTCTGCTGACCGCAAACACTACTCCTATCACACACACTAGAAATAGCCATGGAGCGTACCTAACTCTCCCTAGACGCCTCTTCACAGCCTAAGAGCTAACTACCCCTAAAGATAGAAGTAGAAGCCTAACCTTGCCTCAGAGAAATTCCCCAAAGGTAAAGGCAGCCCCCCACATATATTGACTGTTAGTTAAGAGGAAAGTCACAAACACAGGAATGAAACAGGTTTTAGCAATGGAGGCCAGACTTCACTAATTTAGTCAGAGGATAGAAAAGGGAACTATGCGGTCAGCACAAAAAGACTACAAAAAGCCACGCAGAGTAAGCAAAAAGACTCCCCACACCGACTCACGGTGTGGAGGTGCCACTCTGCACCCCAGAGCTTCCAGCTAGCAAGGGAATATCATGAAAGCAAGCTGGACTAGAAATAGCAGTACTAAGAAATATATTCAGGAAGCAGTAACAAAAAATGAACTAGCAAAGACTTAGCTTCTGCTGGAGCAGACAGGTCCTCAGAGAAGTCCAAGAGAGATCTGAACCAATACTGAAACGACAGCTGGCATGAAGTAACGATCTGAGTGGAGTTAAATAGGGAAGCCAGCATAGCAATAACGAGAGCAGCTGACAAACCCAACCTCAGTGACCAGCAGTTCCGCTCAAAGCCACCAGAGGGAGTCCAAGAGCAGAACTAACCAAAGTACCATTCATGACCACAGGAGGGAGTCCGAGAACGGAATTCACAACAGTACCCCCCCTTGAGGAGGGGTCACCGAACCCTCATCAGGGCCCCCAGGCCGATCAGGACAAGCCAAATGAAAGGCATGAACCAAATCAGCAGCGTGGACATCGGAGGCAACAACCCAGGAATTATCCTCCTGACCATAGCCCTTCCACTTAACCAGGTACTGAAGCTTCCGTCTCAAAATACGAGAATCCAAAATTTTTTCCACCACATACTCCAACTCCCCCTCAACCAACACCGGGGCAGGAGGATCAACGGAGGGAACCATAGGCGCCACGTACCTCCGCAACAACGACCTATGGAACACATTATGGATGGCAAAAGAAGCTGGAAGGACCAAACGAAATGACACAGGGTTGAGAATTTCAGAAATCTTATAAGGACCAATGAAACGAGGCTTAAACTTAGGAGAAGAAACCTTCATAGGAACATAACGAGAAGACAACCAAACCAAATCCCCAACACGAAGTCGGGGACCAACACAACGACGGCGGTTAGCGAAACGTTGAGCCTTCTCCTGGGACAACGTCAGATTGTCCACCACGTGAGTTCAAATCTGCTGCAACCTGTCCACCACAGAATCCACACCAGGACAGTCAGAAGGCTCAACCTGCCCAGAAGAAAAATGAGGATGAAAACCAGAATTGCAAAAAAAAGGTGAAACCAAAGTAGCCGAACTAGCCCGATTATTAAGGGGCGAACTCAGCCAATGGCAAGAAGGTCACCCAATCATCCTGATCAGCAGAAACAAAGCATCTCAGATAGGTTTCCAAAGTCTGGTTGGTTCGTTCGGTTTGGCCATTTGTTTGAGGATGGAAAGCCGAAGAAAAAGACAAATCAATGCCCATCTTAGCACAAAAGGACCGCCAAAACCTAGAGACAAACTGGGAACCTCTGTCCGACACAATGTTCTCCGGAATGCCATGCAAACGAACCACATGTTGAAAAAATAATGGCACCAAATCAGAGGAGGAAGGTAATTTAGGCAAGGGTACCAAATGGACCATCTTAGAAAAGCGATCACAAACCACCCAGATGACAGACATCCTTTGAGAGACAGGAAGATCTGAAATAAAATCCATGGAAACATGCATCCAAGGCCTTTTCGGGACTGGCAAGGGCAAAAGCAACCCACTGGCACGAGAACAGCAGGGCTTAGCCCGAGCACAAGTCCCACAGGACTGCACAAAAGAATGCACATCCCGAGACAAGGAAGGCCACCAAAAGGACCTAGCCACCAAATCTCTGGTCCCAAAAATCCCAGGATGACCAGCCAACACTGAGCAATGAACCTCAGGAATAACTCTGCTAGTCCATCTATCAGGGACAAATAGTTTCTCCGCTGGACAACGGTCAGGTCTATCAGCCTGAAACTCCTGCAGCACCCGCCGCAAATCAGGGGAGATGGCAGACAGAATTACCCCCTCTTTGAGAATACCAGCCGGCTCAGGGACTCCCAGAGAATCAGGCACAAAACTCCTAGAAAGGGCATCCGCCTTCACATTCTTAGAACCTGGAAGGTATGAGACCACAAAATCGAAACGGGAGAAAAACAGCGACCATCGAGCCTGTCTAGGATTCAACCGCTTGGCAGACTCGAGATAAGTCAGATTTTTGTGATCCGTCAAGACCACCACCCGGTGCTTGGCTCCCTCAAGCCAATGTCGCCACTCCTCGAATGCCCACTTCAAAGCTAGCAGCTCCCGATTGCCAACATCATAATTACGCTCAGCAGGCGAAAACTTTCTAGAAAAGAAGGCACATGGCTTCATCACAGAGCCATCAGAACGTCTTTGAGACAAAACAGCCCCTGCTCCAATCTCAGAAGCATCAACCTCGACCTGAAAAGGGAGCAAAACATCTGGCTGACGCAACACAGGGGCCGAAGAAAAATGACGTTTCAGCTCCTGAAATGCTTCAACGGCCGCAGAGGACCAATTCACCACATCAGCACCTTTCTTTGTAAAATCAGTCAAAGGTTTAACCACACTAGAAAAATTAGCGATGAAGCGACGGTAAAAATTAGCAAAGCCCAGGATTTTCTGGAGGCTCTTTACAGATGTAGGTTGAGTCCAATCATAGATGGCCTGAACTTTAACAGGGTCCATCTCGATAGTAGAAGGGGAAAAAATGAAGCCCAAAAAGGAAACCTTCTGAACTCCGAAGAGACATTTAGACCCCTTCACAAACAAGGAATTAGCACGAAGTACCTGGAATACCATTCTGACCTGTTTCACATGAGACTCCCAATCATCCGAAAAGACCAAAATATCATCCAAATATACAATCATGAATCTATCCAGATACTTTCGGAAGATGTCATGCATAAAGGACTGAAACACAGATGGAGCATTTGAAAGCCCGAATGGCATTACCAGGTACTCAAAATGGCCCACGGGCGTATTAAATGCTGTTTTCCATTCATCACCCTGTTTAATACGCACAAGGTAATACGCCCCTTGAAGATCTATCTTGGTGAACCAACTAGCCACCTTAATCCGAGCAAACAAATCAGACAGCAGAGGCAAAGGGTACTGAAATTTGACCGTGATCTTATTGAGAAGGCGGTAATCTATACAGGGTCTCAGAGAACCATCCTTCTTGGCCACAAAAAAGAACCCTGCTCCCAACAGTGATGAAGACGGGCGAATATGCCCTTTCTCCAAGGACTCCTTTATATAATTCCGCATAGCGGCGTGCTCTGGCACAGATAAATTGAAAAGTCGGCCCTTAGGAAACTTACTACCAGGAATCAAATTTATAGCACAATCACAATACCTATGAGGGGGTAGGACACTGGATTTGGGCTCATCAAATACATCCTGGTAATCCGACAGAAACTCAGGGACTTCAGATGGAGTGGAAGCAGAAATTGACACCAACGGAACATCGCCATGTACCCCTTGACAACCCCAACTAGACACAGACATTGATTTCCAATCCAATACTGGATTATGAACCTGTAGCCAAGGCAAACCCAACACGACCACATCATGCAAATTATGCAACACCAAAAAGCGAATATCTTCCTGATGTGCAGGAGCCATGCACATGGTCAACTGAGTCCAGTACTGAGGTTTATTCTTGGCCAACGGCGTGGCATCAATTCCCCTTAATGGAATAGGATAATGCAAAGGCTCCAAGAAAAAACCACAGCGCCTGGCAAACTCCAAGTCCATCAAATTCAGGGCAGCGCCTGAATCCACAAATGCCATAACCGAGTAGGATGACAAAGAGCAAATCAAAGTAACAGACAAAAGAAATTTAGGCTGTACAGTACCAATGGTGACAGACCTAGCGAACCGCTTAGTGCGCTTAGGACAATCAGAGATAGCATGAGTGGGGTCACCACAGTAAAAACACAGCCTATTCTGACGTCTGTGTTCTTGCCGTTCAGTTCTGGTCAAAGTTCTATCACATTGCATAAGCTCAGGCCTCTGCTCAGAGGGCACCGCCAAATGGTGCACAATTTTGCGCTCACGCAAACGCCGATCAGTTTGGATGGCCAAGGACATTGATTCATTCAGACCAGCAGGCGTGGGGAATCCCACCATAACATCCTTAAGGGCTTCAGAAAGACCCTTTCTAAAAATTGCTGCCAGGGCACACTCATTCCATTGAGTAAGCACAGACCATTTTCTAAACTTCTGACAATATATCTCCGCTTCATCCTGACCCTGACACAAAGCTAGCAAGATTTTCTCTGCCTGATCCACTGAATTCGGTTCGTCATAAAGCAATCCAAGCGCCAGAAAAAACGCATCTACATTAAGCAATGCAGGATCTCCTGGTGCAAGGGAGAATGCCCAGTCTTGAGGGTCGCCACGCAACAAAGAAATAATAATTTTTACTTGCTGAATGGGGTCACCAGAGGAGCGGGGCTTCAAAGCAAGAAACAGTTTACAATTATTTTTGAAATTCAGAAACTTTGATCTATCCCCAGAAAACAAATCAGGAATTGGAATTCTAGGCTCTAACATCGGACTCTGAACTACATAATCTTGAATGCTTTGTACTCTTGCAGTGAGATGATCCACACAAGAGGACAGACCTTGAATATCCATATCTACACCTGAGTCCTGAACCACCCAGAGATTAAGGGGAAAAGAGAGACAAAACACACTGCAAAGAAAAAAAAATGGGTTCAGAACTTCTCTTATCCCTCTTTTGAGATGCATTAACACTTTGATTGCCAGCTGTACTGTTATGGACCTGGTGGTTAGGAGCACCCGGAATGACCTGATGAGTAAACTAGAAATCGGAACAAGCTCTGGGAAAGTGGGAACTCTGCTGACCGCAAACACTACTCCTATCACACACACTAGAAATAGCCATGGAGCGTACCTAACTCTCCCTAGACGCCTCTTCACAGCCTAAGAGCTAACTACCCCTAAAGATAGAAGTAGAAGCCTAACCTTGCCTCAGAGAAATTCCCCAAAGGTAAAGGCAGCCCCCCACATATATTGACTGTGAGTTAAGAGGAAAGTCACAAACACAGGAATGAAACAGGTTTTAGCAAAGGAGGCCAGACTTACTAAATAGTCAGAGGATAGAAAAGAATACTATGCGGTCAGCATAAAAAAAACTACAAAACCACGCAGAGTATGCAAAAAGACCCCCGCACCGACTCACGGTGTGGAGGTGCAACACTGCACCCCAGAGCTTCCAGCTAGCAAGGAAACATCATGATAGCAAACTGGACAAGAATTTAGAAGTGCTAAGAAATATATTCAGGCAGCAGTAACAACAAATGAACTAGCAGGGACTTAGCTTCTGCTGGAGTAGACAGGTCCTCAGAGAAGTCCAAGAGAGAGCTGAACCAATTCTGATACATTGACAGCTGGCATCAGGTAACGATCTGAGTGGAGTTAAATAGGGAAGCAGCATAGCAACATAACAAGAGCAGCTGATAAAGCCAACCTAGTGATCAGCAGTTCCGCTCGAAGCCACCAGAGGGAGCCCAAGAGCAGAACTAACCAAAGTACCATTCATGACCACAGGAGGGAGTCCGAGAACGGAATTCACAACAGTACCCCCCCTTGAGGAGGGGTCCCCGAACCCTCACCAGGGCCCCCAGGCCGATCAGGACGAGCCAAATGAAAGTCACGAACTAAATCGGCAGCATGGACATCGGAGGCAACAACCCAGGAATTATCCTCCTGACCATAGCCCTTCCACTTAACCAGGTACTGAAGCTTCCGTCTCGAAATACGAGAATCCAAAATCTTTTCCACCACATACTCCAACTCCCCCTCAACAAACACCGGAGCAGGAGGATCAACGGAGGGAACCATAGGCGCCACATACCTCCGCAACAACGACCTATGGAACACATTATGGATGGCAAAAGAAGCTGGAAGGACCAAACGAAATGACACAGGGTTGAGAATTTCAGAAATCTTATAAGGACCAATGAAACGAGGCTTAAACTTAGGAGAAGAAAACTTCATAGGAACATAACGAGAAGACAACCAAACCAAATCCCCAACACGAAGTCGGGGACCAACACAACGACGGCGGTTAGCGAAACGTTGAGCCTTCTCCTGGGACAATGTCAGATTGTCCACTACGTGAGTCCAAATTTGCTTCAACCTGTCCACCACAGAATCCACACCAGAACAGTCAGAAGGCTCAACCTGCCCCGAAGAAAAACGAGGATGAAAATCAGAATTGCAAAAAAAAGGCGAAACCAAAGTAGCCGAACTAGCCCGATTATTAAGGGCGAACTCAGCCAATGGCAAGAAGGTCACCCAATCATCCTGATCAGCAGAAACAAAGCATCTCAGATAGGTTTCCAAAGTCTGGTTGGTTCGTTCGGTTTGGCCATTTGTTTGAGGATGGAAAGCCGAAGAAAAAGACAAATCAATGCCCATCTTAGCACAAAAGGACCGCCAAAACCTAGAGACAAACTGGGAACCTCTGTCCTACATAATGTTCTCCGGAATGCCATGCAAACGAACCACATGTTGAAAAAATAATGGCACCAAATCAGAGGAAGAAGGTAATTTAGGCAAGGGTACCAAATGGACCATCTTAGAAAAGCGATCACAAACCACCCAGATGACAGACATCCTTTGAGAGATAGGAAGATCTGAAATAAAATCCATTGAAACATGCGTCCAAGGCCTTTTCGGGACTGGCAAGGGCAAAAGCAACCCACTGGCACGAGAACAGCAGGGCTTAGCCCGAGCACAAGTCCCACAGGACTGCACAAAAGAATGCACATCCCGTGACAAGGAAGGCCACCAAAAGGACCTACCAACCAAATCTCTGGTACCAAAAATCCCTGGATGACCAGCCAACACTGAGCAATGAACCTCAGAAATAACTCTGCTAGTCCATCTATCAGGGACGAACAATTTCTCTGCTGGACAACGATCAGGTCTATGAGCCTGAAACTCCTGCAGCGCCCGCCGCAAATCAGGGGAGATGGCAGACAGAATTACCCCCTCTTTGAGAATACCAGCCGGTTCAGGGACTCCCGGAGAATCAGGCACAAAACTCCTAGAAAGAGTATCCGCCTTCACATTCTTAGAACCTGGAAGGTATGAGACCACAAAATCGAAACGGGAAAACAGCGACCATCGAGCTTGTCTAGGATTCAACCGCTTGGCAGACTCGAGATAAGTCAGATTTTTGTGATCCGTCAAGACCACCACGAGGTGCTTGGCTCCCTCAAGCCAATGTCGCCACTCCTCGAATGCCCACTTCATAGCCAGCAGCTACCGATTGCCAACATCATAATTACGCTCAGCAGGTGAAAACTTTCTAGAAAAGAGGCACATGGCTTCATCACAGAGCCATCAGAACTTCTTTGAGACAAAACAGCCCCTGCTCCAATCTCAGAAGCATCAACCTCGACCTGAAAAAGGAGCGAAACATCTGGCTGACACAACACAGGGGCCGAAGAAAAATGACGTTTCAGCTCCTGAAAAGCCTCAACGGCCACAGAGGACCAATTCACCACATCAGCACCTTTCTATGTCAAATCAGTCAAAGGTTTAACCACACTAGAAAAATTTGCGATAAAGCGACAGTAAAAATTAGCAAAGCCCAGGAATTTCTGGAGGCTCTTCACAGATGTAGGTTGAGTCCAATCATAAATGGCCTGAACTTTAACAGGATCCATCTCGATAGTAGAAGGGGAAAAAATGAAGCCCAAAAAGGAAACCTTCTGAACTCCGAAGAGACATTTAGACCCCTTCACAAACAAGGAATTAGCACGAAGGACCTGGAATACCATTCTGACCTGTTTCACATGAGACTCCCAATCATCCGAAAAGACCAAAATATCATTCAAATATACAATCATGAATCTATCCAGATACTTTCGGAAGATGTCATGCATAAAGGACTGAAACACAGATGAAGCATTTGAAAGCCCGAATGGCATTACCAGGTACTCAAAATGGCCCTCGGGCGTATTAAATGCTGTTTTCCATTCATCGCCCTGTTTAATACGCACAAGGTTATACGCCCCTCGAAGATCTATCTTGGTAAACCAACTAGCCCCCTTAATCCGGGCAAACAAATCAGACAGCAGAGGCAAAGGGTACTGAAATTTGACCGTGATTTTATTGAGAAGGCAGTAATCTATACAGGGTCTCAGAGAACCATCCTTCTTGGCCACAAAAAAGAACCCTGCTCCCAACGGTGATGAAGATGGGCGAATATGCCCTTTCTCCAAGGACTCCTTCACATAAGTCCGCATAGCGGCGTTCTCTGGCACGGATAAATTGAAAAGTCAGCCCTTAGGAAACTTACTAACATGAATCAAATTAATAGCACAATCACAATCCCTATGAGGGGGTAGGACACTGGATTTGGGCTCATCAAATACATCCTGGTAATCCAACAGAAACTCAGGGACTTCAGAAGGAGTGGAAGCAGAAATTGACACCAATGGAACATCGCCATGTACCTCTTGACAACCCCAACTAGAAACAGACATTGATTTCCAATCCAATACTGGATTATGAACCTGCAGCCATGGCAAACCCAACACGACCACATCATGCAAATTATGCAGCACCAAAAAGCGAACATCTTCCCGATGTGCAGGAGCCATGCACATGGTCAACTGAGTCCAGTACTGAGGTTTATTATTGGCCAACGGCGTGGAATCAATTCCCCTTAATGGAATAGGATACTGCAAAGGCTCCAAGAAAAACCCCAGCGCCTGGCAAACTCCATGTCCATCAAATTCAAGGCAGCTCCTGAATCCACAAATGCCATAACCGAGTAGGATGACAAAGAGCAAATCAAAGTAACAGACAAAAGAAATTTAGGCTGTACAGTACCAATGGTGACAGACTTAGCGAACCGCTTAGTGCGCTTAGGACAATCAGAGACAGCATGAGTGGGGTCACCACAGTAAAAACACAGCCTATTCTGACGTCTGTGTTCTTGCCGTTCAGTTCTGGTCAAAGTTCTGTCACATTGCATAAGCTGAGGCCTCCGCTCAGAGGACACCGCCAAACTGTGCACAATTTTGCGCTCACGCAAACGCCGATCAAATTGGATGGCCAAGGACATTGACTCATTCAGACCAGCAGGCGTGGGGAATCCCACCATATCATCCTTAAGGGCTTCAGAAAGACCCTTTCTAAAAATTGCTGCCAGGGCACACTCATTCCATTGAATAAGCACAGACCATTTTCTAAACTTCTGACAATATATCTCCGCTTCATCCTGACCCTGACACAAAGCTAGCAAAATTTTCTCTGCCTGATCCACTGAATTCGGTTCGTCATAAAGCAATCCAAGCGCCAGAAAAAAACTCATCTACATTAAGCAATGCAGGATCTCCTGGCGCAAGGGAGAATGCCCAGTCTTGAGGGTCACCACGCAACAAAGAAATAATAATTTTTATTTGCTGAATGGGGTCACCAGAGGAGCGGGGTTTCAAAGCAAGAAACAGTTTACAATTATTTTTGAAATTCAGAAACTTAGATCTATCCCCAGAAAACAACTCAGGAATTGGAATTCTAGGCTCTAACATCGGATTCTGAACTACATAATCTTGAATGCTTTGTACCCTTGCAGTGAGATGATCCACACAAGAGGACAGACCTTGAATATCCATATCTACACCTGTGTCCTGAACCACCCAGGGGTTAAGGGGAAAAGAGAGAGAAAACACACTGCAAAGAAAAAAAAATGGGTTCAGAACTTCTCTTATCCCTCTTTTGAGATGCAGTAACACTTTATGGGCCAGCTGTACTGTTATGGAGGGCACGGTGTTATGGACCTGGTGGTTAGGAGCACCTGGAATGACCTGATGAGTAAACTCAAAAAACGGAACTAGCTCTGGGGAAGTGGGAACTCTGCTGACCGCAAACTCTACTCCTATCGCACACACTAGAAATAGCCGTGGAGCGTACCTAACTCTCCCTAGACGCCTCTTCACAGCTTAAGAGCTAACTACCCCTAAAGATGGAAATAGAAGCCTAACCTTGCCTCAGAGAAATTCCCCAAAGGTAAAGGCAGCCCCCCACATATATTGACTGTGAGTTAAGAGGAAAGTCACAAACACAGGAATGAAACAGGTTTTAGCATAGGAGGCCAGACTTACTAAATAGTCAGAGGATAGAAAAGAATACTATGCGGTCAGCATAAAAAAACTACAAAACCACGCAGAGTATGCAAAAAGACCCCCGCACCGACTCACGGTGTGGAGGTGCAACACTGCACCCCAGAGCTTCCAGCTAGCAAGGAAACATCATGATAGCAAACTGGACTAGAATTTAGCAGTGCTAAGAAATATATTCAGGCAGCAGTAACAACAAATGAACTAGCAGGGACTTAGCTTCTGCTGGAGTAGACAGGTCCTCAGAGAAGTCCAAGAGAGATCTGAACCAATTCTGATACATTGACAGCTGGCATCAGGTAACGATCTGAGTGGAGTTAAATAGGGAAGCAGCATAGCAACATAGCGAGAGCAGCTGATAAAGCCAACCTAGTGATCAGCAGTTCCGCTCGAAGCCACCAGAGGGAGCCCAAGAGCAGAACTAACCAAAGTACCATTCATGACCACAGGAGGGAGTCCGAGAACGGAATTCACAACAGAAACTATACTGACCGCAGATCCTGAACTAACACCGCAACTAGAAGTAGCCATGAGGTGTGCCTAACAAACCCTAGACACCTCGACACAGCCAGAGGACTAAATACCCCTATAGATGGAAATAGGAATACTACCTTGCCTCAGAGCAGAACCCCAAAGGATAAGCAGCCCCCACGAATACTGACTGTGAGGAGGAGAAGCAAAGACACATGCAGGCAGAAAACAAGATTTAGCAAAAGAGGCCACTCTAGCTAAATTGGAAAGGATAGGACAGAATACTAGGCGGTCAGTATTAAAACCATTCAAAAAATATCCACAGCAGATAATACAAAAAATTTCCACAATCTAACTAAAGACGTGGAATGAATATCTGCAACCCCAGAGAATCCAACAAGACTGAGAAAATACTGACACAATCTAAGCTGGACATGAAAACACAAAAGAATAGCACTGAATCATGAAGCACACAGCATGTGTGCCACAGAAAAAAAGCAGACACTTATCTTTGCTGATTTGGCAGAAAGGCAGGAGGAACCAGGCAGAGGTCCAACACCTCCCAACAACAATTGACAACTGGCAAGGACTAATGGATCCTGCACACCTAAATACCCCAGTCAGAACTGCAATCAGCAGAAACACCTGACCAGGACTGCAACTCAAGGACAACTGCATTACCACCTACCACCACCGGAGGGAACCCAAAAGCAGAATTCACAACAAGCGTGTTCCCGGCAATCTACTTCCGGGTTCGGGCACGTCAATGCTTCTTCGGCACTTCCGGTCTCTTGCACTCCAGGAGGTATGCTGAGTCTGCGCAGGCACTCTGGGTTCCCCTAAGGGTGCAGACGCATCTTCCCTGTTTCCTATTCCGGGGATCACCAAGGTCAGTCCTCCCGGTAACCAATCCCATCCCTGCCTCTACTATAAGAGGCAGGCTCTCCTGCTTCCTGGTGTCTGATTGTTTATAGCCTTGCTATGGCGTCTGGCCCTTCCCGTCTTAGTACCTAGTACTCTCTCAGATTCTGTCTTCGCTACGTTTTCTCCATCCATGTTTGTCCCTTCAGGTTCCTTTCCTGTTCTTGGTTATTCCCTGTTCCAGTTTCTAACTGTTACCTTTTGTTTTTTCCCCAGCATTCCTCCGTTCCAGCTTTCCAGGGTTCCTGACAGTCCTCTGACTACCGGAGTCTCCCGCCAGTATCTCTTCTTCAGCACCAGCACTCTCTCTTCTCTTTCTTCTTGGAGCCGTCCCTCTTGGTACTGTCACCGTGGGTAAGTGACCTCTGGGCCTGCTCCTTACGGTCCCTGTAGAGGGGTCGGTTCCTCACTAGGTCCGCTCGCCCAGGGGTAGGTCTCCCCATGGTCCAGAGGGTACACTCTAGTTTCTAGTTCAGCCCGTTATAGTAGAATCAGGCCATGGACCCCGCAGGTACCCCTTTTTCGGCCCGGAAGGAGTTGGCCCATTTGCGTGATAACCAGCAGCGCATAATTGCCTTTATGAAGACTAAGGAATCACGCTTAACCTCTCTACAAACTGCCAACCCTGTGAATGCCGCCCAACTGGCTAGTCTCCAACAGGAGCTTACCCAGCAGCGAGATACTCAGACTCACATGCTGAGTTATATGGCATCTATTGATGATCGCCTATTTAACTTACAGTCCGCTCCTGCTGCTTCTGCGCAAACATCCTCTCTTGACTCTAGTTCTTTGCCCGCCCCTCATCCTCCTCCTCGTTTGGGTAAACCTCCCAGGTACGCCGGCGATCCCAAGCTCTGCAGAGGGTTTCTAAATCAATGCCATCTTCATTTCGAGATTCTACCCCAGCAGTATCCCTCGGATCGAGCTAGAGTGGCGTTTATTGTGTCTCACTTGGAGGGGGAGGCTTTAGCTTGGGTTAATCCCTTGTGGGAGCGTGATGATCCCGTAGTCTGCCACTTACAGGACTTTCTTGAAACCTTTTGTAAGGTTTTTGATGAGCCTGGTCGTTTATCTTCTACAGCTGAGTCTCTCTTTAATTTACGTCAGGGATCCTCTTCTGTTGGACAATATGCCATCCGTTTCCGTACTTCGGCTTCGGAGCTTGGGTGGAACAATGAGGCTCTTGTGGGCGCTTTCTGGCGGGGTTTGTCTAGTCGGATTAAGGACGAGCTTGCTGGACGCGACACTACAACTACTCTGGAGGATCTTATTTCCCTCGCTACTTGGATAGACCTCCACTTTCAAGAGTGTTCCCGCGAGTCCGCTCGGGAGAAGAGACCTAATCCTTCTACAGCTACTTTCCGTCTGTCCAGCAGTCCTCGTGTCGCCATTTCTGCTTCTTCTACCTCTCCTACACCTGAACCCATGCAAGTGGATCGAGTAAAAATGGCAGAGCAGCGCCGTAAAGAGAGGCGTACCCAGGGTCTCTGCTTTTATTGTGGTAGTGCCGCCCACTTGCTTCGCAGTTGCCCAGGCAGACCGGAAAACTTCTCCACCTAGGACAGGTAAGAGAGGCCTCCCTAGGTGACTGTGTTTCCTCTCAACCTTTGACTCTTTCGGTCCTTCTTGTTTCCAACCAGGGTCGTTCTTCCGAAGTTGCGTATGTGGATTTGGGCGCGGCAGGCACTTTTATCAGTCTTGAGGCGGCTCGGAGGCATCGCATTCCAGTTTTCTTTTTGGACTCTCCTCGCCTTATTGCATCGGTGGATGGAAGACCTTTACAAGAAGCAATTTCTTTTGTTACTGAAGAGGTGGAATTACAAATCTGTTATGATCTGGTGGCCTAAGAGCAGCATGATACGTACTCTGGAGAAGGTGGTACCTGTACTGACCGCAGACCCTGAACTTAACACCGCAACTAGAAGTAGCCGTGGAATGTACCTAGCACTCCCTGGACATCTCGACACAGCCGGAGGACTAATTACCCTTAGAGATAGAAAAGGGAAAACTATCTTGCCTCAGAGAAAATTCCCAAAGGATAGGCAGCCCCCCACAAATATTGACTGTGAGAGGAGAGGGAAAAAACATGCACAGACTGAAATCAGAATTTAGCAAAGGAGGCCACTTCTAGCTAAATAGAAAGGATAGGACAGAGTACTATGCGGTCAGTATTAAAACACTAGAAAATATCCACCACAGAAAATACTAAAACTCCACAGCTAACTAAAGATATGGAGTGTACATCTGCATCTCCAAAGATACCAGCTTGGCTAAACAAATCCTTATACAGACCAAGCTGGACAAGACAAAAAACATGGAAAAGAACTGAACAATAAGGCCACAGCATGTGGACAGCAAAAAATCAAGGCCAGAACTTATCTTTGATGAAAAGAACTGCAAAGCAGGAGAGACCAGGCAGAGATGTGAATCCTCCAGGAACAATGGGCAACTGGCACTGACTAAAGGGTGAAGCAAGACTAAATAGCCCAGTCACAATTGCAAAAAGTGAACACACCTGATAAATGCTGTGATTCAGAGACAGCAGCGCTACCACTTACAACCACCGGAGGGAGCACAAGAGCAGAATTCACAACACAAATCGGGGCTCTTCATCATGAGAAAATCACTTTTTATGTTTTGCCTAATCTCTCTCACGCCTTTTTGTTCGGTCTTCCTTGGCTTCGAGTTCATGAGCCTACTCTTAATTGGCGTTCTGGAGACGTGCTTCGGTGGGGTCCTTCTTGTCATGATCGTTGTCTACGGTCTGTATGTCCAGTGGTTTCTCCTCAATCTGCTGGTGTTCCTGTTGGTTTGCCTTCTCCTTACTAGTCGTATGCAGACGTCTTCGACAAGAAGGAGGCTGAAAATCTTCCTCCACATCGTTCCTACGATTGTCCGGTTGATCTCCTCCCCGGTTGTTCTCCACCTAGAGGAAGAATCTATCCGCTCTCGGCTGCAGAGACCAAGGCCATGTCTGAGTATATACAAGAGAATCTGGCTAAAGGATTCATCCGAAAGTCTTCCTCTCCTGCTGGAGCAGGGTTTTCCTTTGTGAAAAAGAAGGACGGATCTTTAAGACCCTGTATTGATTATCAAGAATTGAACAACATCACAGTCAAGAATAGGTATCCTCTGCCTCTTATTCCGGAGCTCTTCGATCGTCTTCGAGGTGCTCGTATTTTCACTAAGCTTGACTTGCGAGGCGCTTACAATTTAGTCCAGATTCGTTCCGGCGATGAGTGGAAGACCGCCTTTAACACCCGGGATGGACATTACGAGTATTTAGTTATGCCCTTCGGCCTCTGCAATGCTCCCACGGTTTTCCAAGAGCTCGTCAATGATGTTTTCTGAGATCTTCTCTACTCGAGTGTTTTGGTTTATTTGGATGACATCCTTGTTTTTTCTCCAGATCTCCCATCGCATCGAAGGAGTGTTCGCAAAGTCTTGCAACGTCTGAGGGATAACCACCTGTATGCCAAGTATGAGAAATGTGTGTTCGAACAAACCTCCTTGCCATTCCTTGGATACATCA
Source organism: Ranitomeya variabilis (assembly GCF_051348905.1). Classification (NCBI taxonomy): domain Eukaryota; kingdom Metazoa; phylum Chordata; class Amphibia; order Anura; family Dendrobatidae; genus Ranitomeya; species Ranitomeya variabilis. Next base: position 21,672,666 of record NC_135236.1, on the reverse strand, counting down.
TCTTGGATTCTGGTCTTAAGATGGATCCCGAGAAGGTGAATGCCATAGTTAACTGGCCGCGACCCTGCGGAGTGAAAGCCATCCAACGGTTTATCGGATTTGCCAATTACTACAGGCAATTCATTCCGCATTTCTTTTCCGTAATTCATCCTCTTTCTTCTCTCACCCGTAAAAGTTCCTGCTCCAAGGTATGGACTCCGGAGGCTGAGGAGTCCTTTGTCTTGCTTAAAAAGTCTTTTTCCACCGCTCCTGTTTTGCATCACCCTGAGGTGAACAAACCCTTCTTTCTGGAAGTAGACGCCTCTTCAACGGGTGCCGGAGCTGTGCTCTTGCAAAAGACTCCTGAAGTTTGAATGGCTCCCTGCGGCTTCTTCTCTAAAGCCTTTTCGACTTCAGAACGGAACTATACCATTGGTGATTGAGAATTGCTGGCCATCAAATTGGCTTTGGAGGAGTGGAGGTATCTGCTAGAGGGATCTGTTCATCCTTTTGTAATCTTCTCCGATCATAAGAATCTGGCATACCTGCAAACTGCGCAAAGATTAAAACCACGACAAGCCAGATGGTCTCTATTTTTTGCCCGTTTTGAATTTGAGCTACGCTTTTGGCCAGGCAATAAGAACATTAAAGCTGACGCTCTGTCTAGGTCTTTTCAGTCGCCGGCTACCGTGGAGGAGCCTGCATACATCATTGATCCTTCTAAAGTTATAACCGTCGCTCCCTTACAAATGATCCGTCCACCACCAGGTAAGACCCTTGTCTCGGACCGCGATACTAGGAAGGTGTTGTCTTGGGGTCATTCTTCCAAATTGGCTGGTCATGCAGGGTCCAAGAAGACTTTCCTTCTCATCTCTCGGTACTACTGGTAGCCTACGTTATGTCAAGATGTTAAAGAATTCATTGCATCTTGCATCTTACCCCTCTTGTGCCCGAAACAAAGTACCTAGACAACTACCGTTTGGAAATCTGCTTCCTCTTCCAAATCCGTCTGCGCCTTGGCAACATATCACCATGGATTTCATTACCGACTTACCCAGCTCTTCCAGATGTACAGTCATCCTAGTTGTGGTGAACCATTTTTCTAAGATGGCTCACTTTATTTCACTGCCCGGATTACCCTCAGCTCATGAGTTGGCCAACATTTTCATCCAGAACATCTTCAGACTCCATGGCTTTCCTCTGCACATCGTGTCAGACAGAGGTGTACAATTTACTTCCCGCTTTTGGAGAGCTCTGTGCAAACTTCTAAGGGTGTCTCTGGACTTTACTTCCGCATATCACCCTCAAACCAACAGTCAAGCGGAACGAACTAACCAGACTTTAGCCGCTTATCTGCGACACTTCTCTAATGCTCATAATAATGACTGGATCAATTTGCTCCCTTGGGCGGAGTTTGCCTAAAATAACCACTCCAGTGAAGCCTCTGCGTGAACTCCTTTCTTCGTTGTATTTGGACAGCATCCTGGTTTGCCCCTACCAGTCTCTCCTGCCTCTGGAGTTCCAGCAGCCAACTCTTTAGCTTCTAAGTTTTCCTCGATCTGGGGCGAAGTCAAAGAGACGCTTGACAAAGCGTCTTTAAGAATGAAAAGGCAAGCTGACAAAAAGCATTTGGATCCTCCTCCTTTCTCACCTGGTGATAAAGTATGGCTTTCTTCGAGATTCATCAGACTCAAGATTCCATCCTACAAACTTGGTCCACGTTTCATAGGTGCTTTCAAGATTCTGCGTCGAGTTAACAATGTCACTTACAAGCTGAGATTGCCTGCCTCGCTCCATATACCCAATACCTTTCATGTCTCTCTTCTTAAACCTGCTGTCTTTAACCGCTTTCATCCCTTGTCTAGTACTCCTTCCCAACCAATCAGAGCTGACAACGTCTTTGAGGTGAGGGATATTCTGGCTGTTAAGAAAGTTCGTGGAAACAATTTTTCTTGGTTGATTGGAAGGGTTTTGGTCCTGAGGAGAGGTCTTGGGAGCCTCTGGAGAACATTGATGCTCCTCGCATTCTTAATAAATTTTTTGCCACTTTACGAAGGGGGAGTTGTAAGGAGGGGGGTACTGTTACCGCCACCGCTGCTCCGCGTTGCCGCTCCACCGCTGCTGTGTCCGGTCATCTCCGCTCTCTCCCCTCTGTCCGGGAGTCTGCTTCCTGCGTTGCGCGCTCCAGCCGCTTCGTCTCTGAGCCTGAGAGCGCTGGTCCTTCTGCTGCAGCGCGTTCCCGGCGATCTACTTCCGGGTCCAGCCATGTCATTGCTTCTTTGGCACTTCCGGTCTCTTGCCCTCCAGGAGGTATGCTGAGTCTCCGCAGGCGCTCTGGGTTCCCCAGAGGGCACAGGCGCATCTTCCGTGTTTCCTATTCCGGGGATCACCAAGGTCAGTCCTCCCGGTAACCAATCCCATCCCTGACTCTACTATAAGAGGCAGGCTCTCCTGCTTCCTTGTGCCTGATTGTTTATAGCCTTGCTATGGTGTCTGGCCCTTCCCGTCTTAGTACCTAGTACTCTCTCAGATTGTGTCTTCGCTACGTTTTCTCCGTCCATGTTTGTCCCTTCAGGTTCCTTTCCTGTTCTTGGTTATTACCTGTTCCAGTTTCTAACTGTTACCTTTTGTTTTTCCCCCAGCATTCCTCCTTTCTGGCTTTCCAGGGTTCCTGACAGTCCTCTGACTACCCGAGTCTCCAGCCAGTATCTCTTCTTCAGCACCAGCACTCTCTCTTCTCTTTGTTCTTGGAGCCGTCCCTCTTGGTACTGTCACCGTGGGTAAGTGACCTCTGGGCCTGCTCCTTACGGTCCCTGTATAGGGGTCGGTTCCTCACTAGGTCCGCTCGCCCAGGGGTAGGTCTCCCCACGGTCCAGAGGGTCCACTCTAGTTTCTAGTTCAGCCCGTTATAGTGCCCCTGTCTTAAAGGACCGAAATCGATAGCTATTATGGGTATAGGTCTGGACAAGGTTTGTGAGACAAGGCCTTGGTCCCGGACGAACTCTGCGTCTACCAAATTAAACCCCGCCCCACTGTTCAAGAAGGCGGACACGTCAACCTTATTTTCACCCACATATACAATAGCTGGAAGGAAAAAATGAGTCTTTCCCACAGAGGTTATGAGTACACCCGAGTTGCCTACCTCCCCGCAACCCGGGCTCTCTAGTTTTCCGGCGGTTGTTTAAACAAGTGACGGGTAGGACATGTGCCCACAAAATGACCTTTCTTGCCACAACAAAAGCACACTCCCCCTTACGCCGAATAAATGCAAGTTTGCTAGGTTGGAACGCTGCACCCACTTGCATGGGTTCCACAGTAGAATCAGTACTGGTCACGCTCAAACTTGGACCTCCTGCCCTCAGAGGTGTCTCCCTATGCCTCTGGTAACCCGGATCACCAGAGACATGGCTGCCTCAAGGGAATCCAAAGTCACATAGAGAGCTAAAGCATACCTTACTCTTATGGAGAGACCCTCACAGAACTGACTACGGAGGGCCGGGTCATTCCACCTAGTGTCAGTGGCCCACCGCCGGAACTTGGAGCAGTATTCCTCCGCTAGACGGTCTCCTTGCTGTTGGCGCAGAGACGACTCAGCCAAGGAGACATGATCACGGTCATCATACACTAAGCCCAAAACCTGGAAGAAGCCCTCTACTGACTGAAGTGACTGTGAGTCAGATGAAAGAGAAAATGCCCATGCTTGCGGGTCCCCCTGTAGAAGCGAGATTACAATCCCCACCCGTTGCTCCTCCGTACCAGAGGATACCGGACGCAGCCGGAAATAAAGTTTGCAGGCCTCCCAGAACACAACAAACTTGTCCCACCCTCCGGAGAACCTGTCTGGCAGCGCAACCTTGGGCTCCACATTGGTTTGTTTGGAAAGTGAGATCCCCACACCAGACGTAACAGAGTGCTGTGAAACCACCGTGCGTAAATCCGCCACCTCCAGACTAAGCTACTGCAACTGCCCTGTCAGCACTGTAATGGGATCCATAACAGATCAGAAAATGCTTTCGGGTCTGAGATAATCATACACATACTGACCAATGATCATGTTATTATACCGCATTGAATCAAAGAGTGTTGTAGTTTTTTTTTTAAAGGTTACAATTTTATTAACATATATGCTAAGAGACAAAACATACAATTAAAATAGTGCCTCAAAACCGCTAAAATACTGTATTAATAGGTAAGCGTAAGGAAGCGTAAGGAATACATAAATCCAGGGAAAATTAAATTGTAAAAGTTTCCAATTCTTGTAAATAAATAAAAAAAAGATTATCTATAATTGTTAAAGTGCTAGTGTAATACATGAAAGTGGAAGCTAGATTTATCAATACTAATATCCAAAAACCATGTACAAGCAAAAAGCCAGCATCAAAATATGCAGTTCCAAATGGCTACATGATAAACCAAACTAGCCCAACCTACAGATAAAGGAGCACCATAAATCATGCTGGATTAACAGTGTTTAGCGCCACAACAGCCGTATTGATAGAAGTGTGAAATGATACAATAAATCACAATGTGACTACAACCCAATTAACAATTCAGATTATCCGATGTAAAGGGTTTTTTAAAAAACGACTAAAGTACTTGTTAATATATACTGCCTGTGGAAATACCTTAAGATATCAATATATTATATGTAGGTTGGCGGGCTGATAATAAATCACAGTATCCAACTATAAGATGTCATAAATATCCTTAAATAAGCAGTGTTACTAAACAAGCTTGTAACATTATAAGTAGCGCTATAACAGCAGCATTAATAGCTGCATCTAAATCATACAATAAGTTACCCTGTGGCAGCCGCATTCCTGACAATAAATATAGCTAAATGAACAATGTTACTAAAACACGCTTGTAACACGGTAAGTAACGCTATTAAATGGCAACACTAGTAACTAAGTCTACACTGTGTTCCAAATTATTATGCAAATAATATTTCCTCCTATTTTCTGTAAATTACCTATCTGAATTGCAGTCATTGTTATTTTCCAGTCATCTACTATTCTAGTATAATTGCAATGTTTTGGAGCAAACTGCCTATGAAAACAGTATATTTAAAAAAAAAATAAACACTCAAAATGCATGTTCCAAATTATTATGCACAGCAGAGTTTTCAACCTTTTTTTTTATTTTGGACAAAAAAATGGTCAATTGTGAAGTTATAAGCATTATCAGCTTATTACAAAATGAAATCAAACAGTTTTCAAGTGAAAACGTTATTCTAGGTGATGTTACATTAGCACATAGGACCCCTTGTTGGAAAGAAGCTTCTGAACTCTCTCGTCCATAGAATTTGTCAGTTTTTGGATGGTTTCTGCTTCAATTGTTTTGCATGTGGACAGAATACCCTCCCAGAGCTGTTGCTTAGATGTGAACCGCCTCCCGCCATCATAGACACTCCTTTTGAGGATGCTCCAGAGGTTCTCAATGGGGTTGAGGTCAGGGGAAGATGGTGGCCACACCATAAGTTTGTCCTCTTTTATGCCCATAGCAGCCAGAGATGCAGATGTGTTTTTTGCAGCATGAGATGGTGCATTATCATGCATGAAAATGATCTTGCTGCGGAAAGCACGGTTCGTCCTCTTGAACCATGGCAGGAAGTGTTGTTTTAGAAACTCCACATAGATTATGGAGTTCATCTTTACCCCTTCAGGGATCATAAAGGGGCCGTCAATTAGGGTTGAGTGACTTTTATTTTTATAGGATCGGGTCGGGTTTCACGAAACCCGACTTTCTCAAAAGTCGGGTCGAGTGAAATCGGCCGATCCTATAAAAAAGTCGGGGTCGGGGTCGGCCGAAACACAAAACCCAATGCAGTGCAATGGGATACTATGGTTCCCAGGGTCTGAAGGAGAGGAAACTCTCCTTCAGGCCCTGGGATCCATATTAATGTATAAAATAAAGAATTAAAATAAAAAATATTGATATACTCACCTCTCCGACGCAGCCTGGACCTTACCGCTGGTAACCGGCAGCCTTCTTTGCTTAAAATGAGCGCGTTCAGGGCCTTCCATGACGTCACGGCTTCTGATTGGTCGGGGCCGCCCATGTGACCGCCACGCGACCAATCACAAGCCGTGACGTAATTCTCAGGTCCTAAATTCCTAATTCTAGGAATTTAGGACCTGAGAATTACATCACGGCTTGTGATTGGTCGCGTGGTGGTCACATGGGCGGCCGCGACCAATCACAAGCGGTGACGTCATGGAAGGCCCTGAACGCGCCCATTTTAAGCGAAGAAGGCTGCCGGTTACCAGCAGCGATGTCCAGGGGCCTCCTGAGAGGTGAGTATATCAATATTTTTTATTTTAATTCTTTATTTTACACTTAAATGTGGATTCCGATACCGATTTCCGATATCGCAAACATATCGGAACTCGGTATCGGAATTCCGATACCAGATTCAGAAGATCGCCGACCTCATGGCCAACCCCACACAGGGGTCGGGTCGGGTTTCATGAAACCTGACTTTGCCAAAAGTCGGTGACTTCTGAAAATGGCCGACCCGTTTCGCTCAACCCTACCGACAATCTCTCTCCCCATAATTCCAGCCCAAAACATTACTCCACCTCCTCCTTGTTGGCGCCTTAGCCGTGTTTTCATGGGGTGTCCATCAGCCAGCCATCCTCCACTCCATCCATTTGGACCATCGAGCATTGCACGGCACTCATCGGTGAACAAAACAGTTTGGAAGTCAGTCTTCATGTATCGTTTGGCCCACTGGAGCCGTTTCTGCTTGTGTGCAGTGGATAGAGGTGGTCGGCAGGATGGCTAACGCACAGCTGCAAACCTCTGAAGGACCCTGCATCTAGTTGTTCTGAGGAAGTTGGAGGCACCAACAGCTTCAAAAACTTGTCTGCTGCTATGACAAGGCATTTTTGCAGCTGCTCTTTTAACCTTACGCAATTGCCTGTTAGAAAGAGTCCTCATTTTTTCCATGTCAGCACGCACACGTGTGTGCTAGAAATCAGCTACATACTCCTTGATTGTGCGGTGATCATGATGAAGTGTCTTGGTAATGTTGATTGTAGTCATGCCTTGACCTAAATATTCTACAATTTGTTGCTTCTCAGCAGCCGACACATGCTTTTTCTTTCCCATTTTGGCAAAAAATGTAGGCTGCTTAATAATGTGGAACTTAAGTAGTCTTGCCTTTATTTGGACACACCTGCCAAACTAATTTGCACAGGTATCTGCAATTGCTTTCAGTGATATAAAGAGCCCTGACACACATCACCATCAATGAGTTTAAATGACAAACAAAAAAATTCTAACCTTATCACTCCTAAACTCTTTGTGCAGAATCATTTGGAACACAGTGTAAATCATACAATGAGTCACCCTGTGACAGCCGTATTCCCAACAAAGGTATCGCTAAATAAGCAGTGTTACTGAACAAGCTTGTAGCATGGTAAATAGCGCTATAATAGCAGCATCAATAGCTATATCCAAACCACACAATGAGTCACCCTGTGGTAACCGCGCTCCTAACAATGAATATAACTAGATAAACAGTGTTACAAAACAAGCTTGTGAACATGGTAAGTAACGCTATAGTAGCAGCATTAGTAACTGTATGTAAATCTTACACTGAGTCACCCTATGACAGACACGTTCCTAACAATAGATATCCTTAAATAAGCAGTTTTACTAAACAAGCTTATAGCATGATAGACAACGCTGTCACAGCAGCACTCACAGCTGTGTTTAAATCATACAATAAGCCTCCTTACCTTGACAAGCCAGCTGGTATGTCACTCTCCATAAGGAGAAACGCTACCCCTTAGACCCCAGTCCAGAGCCTCTCACCTAGCCAAATCAGTTCTCATGCTTCGCACTGACGAGGGCCAACAGCCCGAAACACCGTGTCTGCGAATTGAGATACTGATTTGGCTTTTATCCTAAGTCATATTGAACGACTCGTTAAAGGGTTGATTGTGACTTGTAGGATCGCTACTTCCAACAGGTGGCACTATAGAGTTAAGTCCTCTTTTTCTCAGAAGAGGCAATTTGCATAATAAGACACCTTGTGACTGCTGCATTCCTGAAAATACCTATTACACTGCACACAAATTACAGAGCGGAAACTTATAAATACATATTACCTGGATAAATGATATTCTCCATGTGTGGCCGAATGGCACGCTACACCTAGGCAAACCCCTAAGCCCAAAGCCTGGAAGAAGCCTTCTACTGACTGAAGTGACTGTGAGTCAGATGAAAGAAGAAATGCCCATGCTTGCGGGTCCCCCTGTAGGAGCGAGATTACAATCCCCACCCGTTGCTCCTCCATACCAGAGGATACCGGATGCAGCCGGAAATAAAGTTTGCAGGCCTCCCGGCACACAACAAACTTGTCCTGCCCTCCGGAGAACCTGTCTGGCAGCGCAACCTTGGGCTCCACAATGGTTTGTTTGGAAAGTGAGATCCCCACACCAGACGTAACAGAGTGCTGTGAAACCACCGTGCGTAAATCCGCCACCTCCAGACTAAGCTGCTGCAACTGCCCTGTCAGCACTGTAATGGGATCCATAACAGATCAGTAAATGCTTTCGGGTCTGAGATAATGTCACAATTGGACTGGCGAGTAAACTGGGACCAGGGGCACCTTTCCTGGCCCTAGCTCTAGGGGGCGCCCTAACTCGCCCTATTCCCCGGGATACCTCAGATGGTGAGGATGCCTGGGCCTCCACCCTTGCCCTGTCTCCTGACTGCCACCCTGTGTCTGTCCCCCTCCCCACCCGGGGAAGAGAGGCGCTACCATGTACAACAGTACACCAACCCGACAAACAGGGGAACGAAGACAGGGGTAAAAAGAAACTCCACTCACACAAAATATGCTCTCACAAATAACAGTGGTATCCACCAGGGTGTGAAGGACGGGTGAGAATAAATAAGGCAGGTAAGGATGAGGAATATTCCAAGCTTACAAACCATACAACTGTCGCACAATGAATTCCTCCAGCTCTCCAAACACCAGCTCCTCACTGCTCCAGGTCAATCAAGCAAGTGCTATCTCAGACAGAGGTCTGATCAGAAGGCCTAGCTTTTATAGGGGAGAGTGTTATGGTTTCCAATGGCAAGGAAACATCAGAAGCATAGAATAAACGGACAAGCTCTCGGGTGATGGAAACTAGAGCTGACCACGATGCTAAACCTACACACCACACTAGAAGTAGCCAGGGGGCATTCCTGCGTTGACTCTAGATGCCGCACGCCAGCCGGAGAACTAACTACCCCTGGTAGAAGAAAACACAGTCCTGGCTTGCCTCCAGAGAATGTCCCCACAGGAGATAGCAGCCCCCCACATATAATAACGGTGAGAGCAGATGAAAAGACACACGTAGTATGAAAGCAGATTTAGCACAGAGAGGCCCGCTAACTAAATAGCAGAAAGATACAACAGAGGACTTCGCAGTGAGCTGCAAAACCCTTCAAAACACCATCCTGAATGTACCTTAACTCATGTGACAACTCATGCCACTGGAGTGGTAATTTCAGCCCAACAAGAGCTTAAAGCTGCAGAGATTCACATAAGTGCAAACTGGACAAAACATACAAAAATAGACTTAAGGACTAAAGTGTCCAACTTAGCTGAGCAGAACACTGGGAGCAGGAACATGCAACAGAATCACTCTGGATACATTGATGGCCAGCATTAGAATTACTGAGGAGCAAGGTTAAATAGGATACTCCCACATCCTGATAGGAACAGGTGAACTGAAGGCAAAGCTTACAGGACACCAGTACCACAAGAGACCACCGGGGGAGCCCACGAACCGAATCACAACAGTACCCCCCCCTTAAGGAGGGGGCACCGAACCCTCACAAGAACCACCAGGGCGATCTGGATGAGCCCTATGAAAGGCACGGACCAAATCAGAAGCATGAACATCAGAAGCTGTAACCCAAGAATTATCCTCTTGACCGTAGCCCTTCCATTTCACCAGATATTGAAGTCTCCGTCTGGAAACACGGGAGTCCAAGATTTTCTCCACCACGTACTCCAATTCACCCTCAACCAGCACAGGAGCAGGAGGCTCAACAGAAGGCACAAGTGGTACCTCATACCTCCGCAATAATGACCGATGGAAGACATTATGGATAGCAAAGGATGCTGGGAGGTCCAAACGAAAAGACACAGGGTTAAGAATTTCCAAAATCTTATAAGGACCGATGAACCGAGGCTTAAACTTAGGAGAAGAGACCCTCATAGGGACAAAACGGGAGGACAACCACACCAAGTCCCCAACACGAAGACGAGGACCAACACGACGATGGCGATTAGCAAAACGTTGAGTCTTCTCCTGGGACAACTCCAAATTGTCCACCACCTGCCCCCAAATACGATGCAACCTATCCACCATGGTATCCACTCCAGGACAATCCGAAGACTCCACCTGACCAGATGAAAAACGAGGATGGAACCCTGAATTGCAAAAGAAAGGGGAGACCAAAGTGGCAGAACTGGCCCGATTATTAAGGGCAAACTCAGCCAACGGCAAAAAGGAGACCCAGTCATCCTGATCAGCAGACACGAAACACCTCAAATAAGTCTCCAAGGTCTGATTAGTACGTTCCGTCTGGCCATTTGTCTGGGGATGAAATGCAGATGAAAAAGACAAATCAATGCCCATCCTGGCACAAAACGCCCGCCAAAATCTGGACACAAACTGGGATCCCCTGTCGGAAACGATATTCTCCGGAATACCATGCAGCCGAACCACATTCTGAAAAAACAGGGGCACCAACTCAGATGAGGAAGGCAGCTTGGGCAAGGGCACCAAATGAACCATCTTAGAAAAGTGGTCACACACCACCCAAATGACGGACATCTTCTGAGAAACAGGGAGATCAGAAATAAAATCCATAGAGATGTGTGTCCAAGGCCTCTTAGGAACAGGCAAGGGCAACAACAACCCACTAGCCCGAGAACAACAAGGCTTGGCCCGAGCACAAACATCGCAAGACTGCACAAAAGTACGCACGTCCCGAGACAGGGAAGGCCACCAGAAGGACCTAGCCACCAAATCTCTGGTACCAAAAATTCCCGGATGACCTGCCAATGCGGAAGAATGAACCTCCGAGATGACTCTATTGGTCCACTCATCCGGCACAAACAATCTACCAGGCGGACAACGATCAGGCCGATCCGCCTGAAACTCTTGTAAAGCACGTCGCAGGTCTGGGAAGACAGCAGACAATATCACCCCATCCTTAAGTAAACCCGTAGGTTTAGAATCACCAGGGGAATCAGGTTCAAAACTCCTAGAAAGGGCATCCGCCTTCACATTCTTAGTACCTGGCAGATACGAAACCACAAAATTAAACCGGGAGAAAAACAACGACCAGCGCGCCTGTCTAGGATTCAGACGTCTGGCCGACTCATGATAAATCAAATTTTTGTGATCAGTCAAGACCACCACCTGATGTTTAGCACCCTCAAGCCAATGACGCCACTCCACGAATGCCCACTTCATCGCCAAAAGCTCCCGATTACCGACGTCATAATTTCGCTCGGCGGGCGAAAATTTTCGAGAAAAGAACACACAAGGTCTCATCACTGAACAATCTGAACTTTTCTGCGACAAAACCGCCCCCGCTCCGATCTCGGAAGCATCAACTTCCACCTGAAAAGGAAGAGAAACATCAGGCTGGCACAACACCGGAGCAGAAGAAAAACGGCGCTTAAGCTCCCGAAAGGCCTCCACAGCAGCAGGAGACCAATCTGCAACATCAGCACCCTTTTTAGTCAAATCAGTCAAAGGCCTGACAACGCTAGAAAAACCAGTTATGAATCGACGATAAAAGTTAGCAAAGCCCAAAAATTTCTGAAGGCCCTTAAGAGAAGTCGGTTGCGTCCAGTCACAAATAGCCCGAACCTTCACAGGATCCATCTCAATAGAAGAGGGGGAAAAAATGTACCCCAAAAAAGAAATCTTCTGAACCCCAAAAACACACTTTGAACCTTTAACAAACAGAGAATTGGTCCGCAAAACCTGAAAAACCCTCCTAACTTGTTGAACATGAGATTCCCAGTCATCCGAAAAAATCAAGATATCGTCCAAATACACAATCATAAATGTATCCAGATATTCACGGAAAATATTGTGCATAAAAGACTGAAAGACCGAAGGGGCATTTGACAGACCAAAAGGCATCACCAAATACTCAAAATGGCCCTCGGGCGTATTAAATGCGGTTTTCCACTCATCCCCCTGCTTAATTCGCACCAAATTATACGCACTGCGAAGATCAATCTTAGAGAACCACTTCGCCCCCTCAATGCGAGCAAATAAATCTGTCAGCAATGGCAAAGGATATTGATACTTGACTGTGATCTTATTCAAGAGTCTATAATCAATACAAGGTCTCAAAGAACCATCACTTTTAGCTACGAAAAAGAACCCCGCTCCAAGAGGAGACGAAGAAGGACGAATATGTCCCTTTTCCAAGGACTCCCTAATATACTCTCGCATGGCAGCATGTTCAGGTACAGACAGATTGAATAGACGACCCTTAGGAAATTTACTGCCAGGGATCAAATCTATGGCGCAATCGCAATCTCTGTGAGGAGGAAGAGAATTAAGAGTAGATTCCTCAAAAACCTCACGATAATCAGACAAAAACTCAGGAATTTCAGAGGGAATAGATGAAGCAATGGAGACCAAAGGTGTGTCCCCATGATTTCCCTGACATCCCCAGCTTAGTACAGACATTGTTTTCCAGTCAAGGACTGGGTTATGAGTTTGCAACCATGGCAATCCCAGCACCAACACATCATGTAGATTATACAGTACAAGGAAGCGAATCACCTCTTGATGGTCTGGAGTCATACGCATAGTCACTTGTGTCCAGTATTGTGGTTTATTACTAGCCAATGGTGTAGAATCAATACCCTTTAAAGGTATAGGAACTTCCAGAGGCTCTAGATCAAACCCACAGCGCCTGGCAAAGGACCAATCCATAAGACTCAAAGCGGCGCCAGAATCCACATACGCATCCGCAACAATAGAAGATAACGAACAAATTAGAGTTACAGACAAAATAAACTTGGACTGCAAAGTGCCAATAGCAGAGGATTTATCAACTTTCTTTGTTCGTTTAGAACATGCTGATATAACATGAGTAGAATTTCCACAATAGAAGCACAAATGATTTTTACGCCTGTAAATCTGTCGTTCGCTTCTGGACAGAAAGCTATCACATTGCATACTCTGTGGTGCCTCTTCAGAAGACACCGCCAACTGGTGCACAGGTTTGCGTTCCCGTAAACGCCGATCAATCTGAATTGCCATTGTCATGGACTCATTCAGACCAGTAGGCGCAGGAAACCCCACCATGACGTCTTTTACAGCATCAGAGAGACCTTCTCTGAAAATTGCCGCCAGAGCGCACTCATTCCACTGAGTAAGCACAGACCATTTTCGAAATTTTTGGCAATATATTTCGGCTTCATCTTGCCCCTGAGAGAGGGCTATTAGGGCTTTCTCAGCCTGAATCTCCAAATTTGGTTCCTCATAAAGCAACCCCAAAGCCAGAAAAAACGCATCCACATTGAGCAACGCAGGATCCCCTGGTGCCAATGAAAATGCCCAATTTTGGGGGTCACCCCGCAGTAAAGAAATAACAATTTTTACTTGCTGGGCAGGATCTCCAGCAGAATGAGATCTCAGCGAAAGAAACAATTTACAATTGTATTTAAAATTTAGAAAACAAGATCGATCTCCAGAAAAAAACTCCGGTATAGGAATTTTAGGTTCAGACCGAGGAGCATGTAACAAAAAATCTTGTATATTCTGAACTTTAGAGGCAAGATTATTCAAATTGGTAGCCAGACTCTGGGGATCCATATTTCAACAGATAAAGTCTGAGCCATTCAGGGGTTAAGAGGAGAGGAAAACAGGAGACTGCAATTACAGCTGGAGTGCAACTTCAGAGGAAGGAAAAAAAAAAAAAAAAAAGGTTTCACACAGTTCCTTTTCTCTCCTGCTTCAGCCTATAGATTAAACATTTTGAACTGGCCATACTGTTATGGTTTCCAATGGCAAGGAAACATCAGAAGCATAGAATAAACGGACAAGCTCTCGGGTGATGGAAACTAGAGCTGACCACGATGCTAAACCTACACACCACACTAGAAGTAGCCAGGGGGCATTCCTGCGTTGTCTCTAGATGCCGGGCGCCAGCCGGAGAACTAACTACCCCTGGTAGAAGAAAACACAGTCCTGGCTTGCCTCCAGAGAATGTCCCCACAGGAGATAGCAGCCCCCCACATATAATAACGGTGAGAGCAGATGAAAAGACACACGTAGTATGAAAGCAGATTTGGCACAGAGAGGCCCGCTAACTAAATAGCAGAAATATACAACAGAGGACTTCGCGGTCAGCTGCAAAACCCTTCAAAACACCATCCTGAAATTACCTTAACTCATGTGACAACTCATGCCACTGGAGTGGTAATTTCAGCCCAACAAGAGCTTCCAGCTGCAGAGATTCACATAAGTGCAAACTGGACAAAACATACAAAAATAGACTTAAGGACTAAAGTGTCCAACTTAGCTGAGCAGAACACTGGGAGCAGGAACATGCAACAGAATCACTCTGGATACATTGATGGCCAGCATTAGAATGACTGAGGAGCAAGGTTAAATAGGATACTCCCACATCCTGATAGGAACAGGTGAACTGAAGGCAAAGCTTACAGGACACCAGTACCACAAGAGACCACCGGGGGAGCCCACGAACCGAATCACAACAGGAGAGGCGTGGCTAACCGAGCACAGCTGAAAGCAGGAATTTCAACATAGCTTGTTAACCCCTGTCCTGCTGAAAGAAAACAACACACCATTAATACACAGGAGAAGTGCTTCTTCTCAGCGATGAAGCAGAAGCCATCAGACGCCGTGGTCTTCTGGAACTGCTCTGTCGCGGTAACTCCATGACACACTGTCTGCTCCCACCTCACTGCTTCTTCATGCCTGTTGGGTGCTAAGCCACCCTCTCCCTGTGTGCTGCTGTCCTCACTCTGCATATCCACCTGCCAGCTTGGGTCAGGTATTACATCATTCACCACCCTGGTCCATCTCCTCCTGGCTTTCTGGCAATTGTGCCTCATCACCGTCCACCTCTTGTGACACTTTACCACCATCGCCTTCATGTGACCGTGGCTGCTCAAATATTTAGGCAGCACTAGATGCAATATCCTCTTACACTGCTTCAAGTGGACCGGGTGAGAGGCCCGAATCTATAAATGGAAAAGTGAACAGCTCTTCGGAATGTCCAAGCATGGGATCAGTTGTCTGTGGACACTCGGCATGATTGGAGTAAGGAGGATAAGGGTGAGGAATAGTGTTGAGCATTCCGATACTGCAAATATCGGGTATCAGCCGATATTCGCTGTATCAGAATTCCGATATCGAGTTCCGATATTTTTGTGATATCGGAAATCGGAATCGGAAGTTCCTAAAAGTTCCCAGGCGTGTGCGGTGCGTATGGTTCCCAGGGTCTGGAGGAGAGGAGACTGTTATGATCCTGGTGGTAGGATCTCAAACTGACCTGACAAATATACCCTGAGTATATAGGACAAGTTCTGGGGATGTGGAAGCTATACTGACCGCAATCCTGATCCTATCCAAACACACTAAAGGCAGCTGTGGAACGTTACCTGAAAACCTAGACGTCTCTTCACAGCCTGAGAAACTGACTACCCCTAGAAAGAAAGCAAAGACCTCACTTGTCTCAGAGAAATGTACCCCAAAGTTTTAGATAGCCCCCCACAAATAATAACGGTGAGTCAAGGGGAAAACACAAACGTAGAGATGAAACAGATTTAGCAAATGAGGCCCGCTAATACTAGATAGGCAGAAAATAGATAGGTGTCTGTGCGGTCAGTACAAAAACTATCAAAAGTAAAGCACGCAGAGAATACAGGAACCCCCACACCGACTCACGATGTGAGGGGCGCATTCTGCACCCCAGAACTAACCAGCAAGCTAAAAATCACATAAAAGCAAGCTGGGCTGAACTCATTATATAATGAGAAACGTTTTCAAGGAAATAATGAGAAACTGAACAAGCAAACTTAGCTTCTCATAGCAGGAGACTGGTCACAAGGAATATTCAGGAGAGCACAGGATCAGGACTGAATACACCGACAGCAGGCGACAAGTAAAGGTCCAGGTGAGTTAAATAGGCCCAGCCTAGCAGGAGATGAAACAACTGAGCCCAGCCAAGACCAGCCATATCGCTAAAGGCCATCAGAGGGAGCCCAAGAACAAACTCACACAGTACCACTCATGACCACAGGAGGGAGCCCGAGAACGGAATTCACAACAGTACCCCCCCCCTTGAGGAGGGGTCACCGAACCCTCAACAGAGCTCCCAGGCCGATCAGGACGAGCCAAATGAAAGGCACAAACCAAATCGGCCGCATGGACATCGGAGGCGACAACCCAGGAATTATCCTCCTGACCATAACCATTTCACTAAGTACTGAAGCCTCCGTCTCAAAATACGAGAATTTAAGATCTTCTCCACCACATACTCCAACTCCCCCTTGACCAAGACCGGAGCAGGAGGATCAACAGAAGGGACCACAGGCAACACATATCTCCGCAACAATGACCTATGGAACACATTATGAATGGCAAACGATGTTGGGAGGTCCAAACGAAAAGACACAGGGTTGAGGATTTCCAAAATCTTATAAGGACCGATGAAACGAGGCTTGAACTTAGGAGAGGAAACCTTCATCAGGACATAACGAGAAGACAACCATACCAAATCCCCCACATGAAGTTGGGGACCCACACAGCGACGGCGGTTAGCAAAGTGCTGAGCCTTCTCTTGGGACAAAGTCAAATTGTCCACCACATGGTTCCAAATCTGCTGCAACCTATCCACCACAGAATCCACCCCAGGACAGTCAGAAGACTCAACCGGACCCGAGGAGAAACGAGGATGAAAACCAGAATTGCAAAAGAAAGGTGAAACCAAAGTAGCAGAACTAGCCCGATTATTGAAGGCGAACTCAGCCAATGGCAAAAAGGTCACCCAATCATCCTGGTCAGCAGAAACAAAACATCTCAAATAAGTTTCCAAGGTCTGATTAGTTCGTTCGGTTTGACCATTCATCTGAGGATGGAAGGCTGACGAAAAAGACAATTCAATGCCCATCTTAGCACAAAAGGATCGCCAAATCTGGACACAAACTGGGATCCTCTGTCGGACACAATGTTCTCCGGAATACCATGTAAACGAACCACGTTCTGAAAAAACAATGGCACCAAATCGGAGGAGGAAGGCAACTTAGGCAAGGGTACCAAATGGACCATTTTGGAAAAACGATCACAAACCACCCAGATGACAGACATCTTCTGAGAGACAGGAAGATCCGAAATAAAATCCATGGAAATATGCGTCCAAGGCCTCTTCGGGACAGGCAAAGGCAAAAGCAATCCACTGGCACGAGAACACGAAGGCTTGGCCCGAGCACAAATCCCACAGGACTGCACAAAGGAACGCACATCCCGCTACAAGGAAGGCCACCAAAAGGATCTCGCCACCAAATCCCTGGAACCAAAAATCCCAGGATGACCCGCCAACACCGAAGAATGAACCTCGGAAATAACTCTACTGGTCCATCTGTCTGGGACAAACAGTCTCTCCGGTGGACAATGGTCAGGTCTATTGGCCTGAAACTCCTGCAACACCCGTCGCAGATCAGGAGAGATAGCAGACAAAATCACCCCCTCTTTGAGAACACCAGTCGGCTCAGAAACTTCTGGCGAGTCAGGTACAAAACTCCTAGAAAGGGCATCAGCCTTCACGTTTTTCGAACCCGGAAGATATGAAACCACGAAATTGAAATGAGAGAAAAACAGCGACCATCAAGCCTGTCTCGGATTCAACCGTTTGGCAGACTCGAGATAAGTCAAATTCTTCTGATCCGTCAAGACCACCACACGATGCTTGGCTCCCTCAAGCCAATGTCGCCACTCCTCAAATGCCCACTTCATTGCCAACAACTCTCGATTACCAACATCATAATTCCGCTCGGCAGGCGAAAACTTTCTTGAAAAAAAAGCACATGGTCTCATCACAGAGCCATCAGAGCTTCTCTGCGACAAAACAGCCCCTGCTCCAATCTCTGAAGCATCAACCTCGACCTGAAAGGGAAGAGAGACATCGGGCTGGCGCAAGACAGGAGCCGAAGAAAACCGACATTTCAACTCCTGAAAGGCCTCCACGGCCGCAGGAGACCAATTCGTCACATCAGAGCCCTTCTTGGTCAAATCCGTCAAAGGCTTCACCACACTAGAAAAATTAGTGATGAAGCGACGGTAAAAATTAGCAAAACCCAAGAACTTCTGAAGACTCTTCACAGATGTAGGTTGAGTCCAGTCATGAATAGCCTGAACCTTGACTGGATCCATCTCGATAGTAGAAGGAGAAAAAATAAAGCCCAAAAAGGAAACCTTCTGGACTCCGAAGAGATATTTAGAGCCCTTCACAAACAAGGCATTGGCACGCAGGACCTGAAATACCATCCTGACCTGCTTCATATGAGACTCTGTTGTGATTCGGTTCGTGGGCTCCCCCGGTGGTCTCTTGTGGTACTGGTGTCCTGCAAGCTTTGCTTTCTCAGTTCACCTGTTCCTATCAGGATGTGGGAGTATCCTATTTAACCTTGCCCCTCAGTCATTCTAATGCTGGCCATCAATGTATCCAGAGTGATTCTGTTGCATGTTCCTGCTCCCAGTTTTCTGCTCAGCTAAGTTGGACACTTTAGTCCTTAAGTCTATTTTTGTATGTTTTGTCCAGTTTGCACTTATGTGAATCTCTGCAGCTGGAAGCTCTTGTTGGGCTGAAATTACCACTCCAGTGGCATGAGTTGTCACATGAGTTAAGGTAATTTCAGGATGGTGTTTTGAAGGGTTTTGCAGCTGACCGCGAAGTCCTCTGTTGTATCTTTCTGCTATTTAGTTAGCGGGCCTCTCTGTGCTAAATCTGCTTTCATACTATGTGTGTCTTTTCATCTGCTCTCACCGTTATTATATGTGGGGGGCTGCTATCTCCTGTGGGGACATTCTCTGGAGGCAAGCCAGGACTGTGTTTTCTTCTCCAGGGGTAGTTAGTTCTCCGGCTGGCGCCCGGCATCTAGAGACAACGCAGGAATGCCCCCTGGCTACTTCTAGTGTGGTGTGTAGGTTTAGCATCGCGGTCAGCTCTAGTTTCCATCACCCGAGAGCTTGTCCGTTTATTCTATGCTTCCGATGTTTCCTTGCCATTGGAAACCATAACAGTATGGCCAGCCAAAAATGTTTAATCTATAGGCTGAAGCAGGAGAGAAAAGGAACTGTGTGAAACCTTTTTTTTTTTTTTTTCTTTCCTCTGAAGTTGCACTCCAGCTCTAATTGCAGTCTCCTGTTTTCCTCTCCTCTTAACCCCTGAATGGCTCAGACTTTATCTGTTGAAATATGGATCCCCAGAGTCTGGCTACCAATTTGTATAATCTTGCCTCTAAAGTTCAGAATATACAAGATTTTTTGTTACATGCTCCTCGGTCTGAACCTAAAATTCCTATACCGGAGTTTTTTTCTGGAGATCGATCTTGTTTTCTAAATTTTAAATACAATTGTAAATTGTTTCTTTCGCTGAGATCTCATTCTGCTGGAGATCCTGCCCAGCAAGTAAAAATTGTTATTTCTTTACTGCGGGGTGACCCCCAAAATTGGGCATTTTCATTGGCACCAGGGGATCCTGCGTTGCTCAATGTGGATGCGTTTTTTCTGGCTTTGGGGTTGCTTTATGAGGAACCAAATTTGGAGATTCAGGCTGAGAAAGCCCTAATAGCCCTCTCTCAGGGGCAAGATGAAGCCGAAATATATTGCCAAAAATTTCGAAAATGGTCTGTGCTTACTCAGTGGAATGAGTGCGCTCTGGCGGCAATTTTCAGAGAAGGTCTCTCTGATGCTGTAAAAGACGTCATGGTGGGGTTTCCTGCGCCTACTGGTCTGAATGAGTCCATGACAATGGCAATTCAGATTGATCGGCGTTTACGGGAATGCAAACCTGTGCACCAGTTGGCGGTGTCTTCTGAAGAGGCACCACAGAGTATGCAATGTGATAGCTTTCTGTCCAGAAGCGAACGACAGATTTACAGGCGCAAAAATCATTTGTGCTTCTATTGTGGAAATTCTACTCATGTTATATCAGCATGTTCTAAACGAACAAAGAAAGTTGATAAATCCTCTGCTATTGGCACTTTGCAGTCCAAGTTTATTTTGTCTGTAACTCTAATTTGTTCGTTATCTTCTATTGTTGCGGATGCGTATGTGGATTCTGGTGCCGCTTTGAGTCTTATGGATTGGTCCTTTGCCAGGCGCTGTGGGTTTGATCTAGAGCCTCTGGAAGTTCCTATACCTTTAAAGGGTATTGATTCTACACCATTGGCTAGTAATAAGCCACAATACTGGACACAAGTGACTATGCGTATGACTCCAGACCATCAAGAGGTGATTCGCTTCCTTGTACTGTATAATCTACATGATGTGTTGGTGCTGGGATTGCCATGGTTGCAAACTCATAACTCAGTCCTTGACTGGAAAACAATGTCTGTACTAAGCTGGGGATGTCAGGGAAATCATGGGGACACATCTTTGGTCTCCATTGCTTCATCTATTCCCTCTGAAATTCCTGAGTTTTTGTCTGATTATCGTGAGGTTTTTGAGGAATCTACTCTTAATTCTCTTCCTCCTCACAGAGATTGCGATTGCGCCATAGATTTGATCCCTGGCAGTAAATTTCCTAAGGGTCGTCTATTCAATCTGTCTGTACCTGAACATGCTGCCATGCGAGAGTATATTAGGGAGTCCTTGGAAAAGGGACATATTCGTCCTTCTTCGTCTCCTCTTGGAGCGGGGTTCTTTTTCGTAGCTAAAAGCGATGGTTCTTTGAGACCTTGTATTGATTATAGACTCTTGAATAAGATCACAGTCAAGTATCAATATCCTTTGCCATTGCTGACAGATTTATTTGCTCGCATTGAGGGGGCGAAGTGGTTCTCTAAGATTGATCTTCGCGGTGCGTATAATTTGGTGCGAATTAAGCAGGGGGATGAGTGGAAAACCGCATTTAATACGCCCGAGGGCCATTTTGAGTATTTGGTGATGCCTTTTGGTCTGTCAAATGCCCCTTCGGTCTTTCAGTCTTTTATGCACAATATTTTCCGTGAATATCTGGATAAATTTATGATTGTGTATTTGGACGATATCTTGATTTTTTCGGATGACTGGGAATCTCATGTTCAACAAGTTAGGAGGGTTTTTCAGGTTTTGCGGACCAATTCTTTGTTTGTTAAAGGTTCAAAGTGTGTTTTTGGGGTTCAGAAGATTTCTTTTTTGGGGTACATTTTTTCCCCCTCTTCTATTGAGATGGATCCTGTGAAGGTTTGGGCTATTTGTGACTGGACGCAACCGACTTCTCTTAAGGGCCTTCAGAAATTTTTGGGCTTTGCTAACTTTTATCGTCGATTCATAACTGGTTTTTCTAGCGTTGTCAGGCCTTTGACTGATTTGACTAAAAAGGGTGCTGATGTTGCAGATTGGTCTCCTGCTGCTGTGGAGGCCTTTCGGGAGCTTAAGCGCCGTTTTTCTTCTGCTCCGGTGTTGTGCCAGCCTGATGTTTCTCTTCCTTTTCAGGTGGAAGTTGATGCTTCCGAGATCGGAGCGGGGCGGTTTTGTCGCAGAAAAGTTCAGATTGTTCAGTGATTAGACCTTGTGCGTTCTTTTCTCGAAAATTTTCGCCCGCCGAGCGAAATTATGACGTCGGTAATCGGGAGCTTTTGGCGATGAAGTGGGCATTCGAGGAGTGGCGTCATTGGCTTGAGGGTGCTAAACATCAGGTGGTGGTCTTGACTGATCACAAAAATTTGATTTATCTTGAGTCGGCCAGACGTCTGAATCCTAGACAGGCGCGCTGGTCGTTGTTTTTCTCCCGGTTTAATTTTGTGGTTTCGTATCTGCCAGGTACTAAGAATGTGAAGGCAGATGCCCTTTCTAGAAGTTTTGAACCTGATTCCCCTGGTGATTCTAAACCTACGGGTATACTTAAGGATGGGGTGATATTGTCTGCTGTCTTCCCAGACCTGCGACGTGCTTTACAAGAGTTTCAGGCGGATCGGCCTGATCGTTGTCCGCCTGGTAGATTGTTTGTGCCGGATGAGTGGACCAATAGAGTCATCTCGGAGGTTCATTCTTCTGCGTTGGCAGGTCATCCGGGAATTTTTGGTACCAGAGATTTGGTGGCTAGGTCCTTCTGGTGGCCTTCCCTGTCTCGGGACGTGCGTACTTTTGTGCAGTCTTGCGATGTTTGTGCTCGGGCCAAGCCTTGCTGTTCTCGGGCTAGTGGTCTGTTGTTGCCCTTGCCTGTTCCTAAGAGGCCTTGGACACACATCTCTATGGATTTTATTTCTGATCTCCCTGTTTCTCAGAAGATGTCCGTCATTTGGGTGGTGTGTGACCGCTTTTCTAAGATGGTTCATTTGGTGCCCTTGCCCAAGCTGCCTTCCTCATCTGAGTTGGTGCCCCTGTTTTTTCAGAATGTGGTTCGGCTGCATGGTATTCCGGAGAATATCGTTTCCGACAGGGGATCCCAGTTTGTGTCCAGATTTTGGCGGGCGTTTTGTGCCAGGATGGGCATTGATTTGTCTTTTTCGTCTGCATTTCATCCCCAGACAAATGGCCAGACGGAACGTACTAATCAGACCTTGGAGACTTATTTGAGGTGTTTCGTGTCTGCTGATCAGGATGACTGGGTCTCCTTTTTGCCGTTGGCTGAGTTTGCCCTTAATAATCGGGCCAGTTCTGCCACTTTGGTCTCCCCTTTCTTTTGCAATTCAGGGTTCCATCCTCGTTTTTCATCTGGTCAGGTGGAGTCTTCGGATTGTCCTGGAGTGGATACCATGGTGGATAGGTTGCATCGTATTTGGGGGCAGGTGGTGGCAATTTGGAGTTGTCCCAGGAGAAGACTCAACGTTTTGCTAATCGCCATCGTCGTGTTGGTCCTCGTCTTCGTGTTGGGGACTTGGTGTGGTTGTCCTCCCGTTTTGTCCCTATGAGGGTCTCTTCTCCTAAGTTTAAGCCTCGGTTCATCGGTCCTTATAAGATTTTGGAAATTCTTAACCCTGTGTCTTTTCGTTTGGACCTCCCAGCATCCTTTGCTATCCATAATGTCTTCCATCGGTCATTATTGCGGAGGTATGAGGTACCACTTGTGCCTTCTGTTGAGCCTCCTGCTCCTGTGCTGGTTGAGGGTGAATTGGAGTACGTGGTGGAGAAAATCTTGGACTCCCGTGTTTCCAGACGGAGACTTCAATATCTGGTGAAATGGAAGGGCTACGGTCAAGAGGATAATTCTTGGGTTACAGCTTCTGATGTTCATGCTTCTGATTTGGTCCGTGCCTTTCATAGGGCTCATCCAGATCGCCCTGGTGGTTCTTGTGAGGGTTCGGTGCCCCCTCCTTAAGGGGGGGGTACTGTTGTGATTCGGTTCGTGGGCTCCCCCGGTGGTCTCTTGTGGTACTGGTGTCCTGCAAGCTTTGCCTTCTCAGTTCACCTGTTCCTATCAGGATGTGGGAGTATCCTATTTAACCTTGCCCCTCAGTCATTCTAATGCTGGCCATCAATGTATCCAGAGTGATTCTGTTGCATGTTCCTGCTCCCAGTTTTCTGCTCAGCTAAGTTGGACACTTTAGTCCTTAAGTCTATTTTTGTATGTTTTGTCCAGTTTGCACTTATGTGAATCTCTGCAGCTGGAAGCTCTTGTTGGGCTGAAACTACCACTCCAGTGGCATGAGTTGTCACATGAGTTAAGGTAATTTCAGGATGGTGTTTTGAAGGTTTTTGCAGCTGACCGCGAAGTCCTCTGTTGTATCTTTCTGCTATTTAGTTAGCGGGCCTCTCTGTGCTAAATCTGCTTTCATACTACGTGTGTCTTTTCATCTGCTCTCACCGTTATTATATGTGGGGGGCTGCTATCTCCTGTGGGGACATTCTCTGGAGGCAAGCCAGGACTGTGTTTTCTTCTCCAGGGGTAGTTAGTTCTCCGGCTGGCGCGCGGCATCTAGAGACAACGCAGGAATGCCCCCTGGCTACTTCTAGTGTGGTGTGTAGGTTTAGCATCGCGGTCAGCTCTAGTTTCCATCACCCGAGAGCTTGTCCGTTTATTCTATGCTTCCGATGTTTCCTTGCCATTGGAAACCATAACAAGACTCCCAATCATCAGAAAAGACCAAAATATCATCCAGGTACACAATCATAAATCTATCCAGGTACTCTCGGAAGATATCGTGCATGAAGGACTGAAACACAGAGGGGGCATTAGAAAGCCCAAAAGCCATCACCAAGTACTCAAAATGGCCTTCGGGCGTATTAAATGCTGTTTTCCATTCATCGCCCTGCTTTATGCGCACAAGATTATACGCTCCACGAAGATCTATCTTGGTGAACCAACTGGCCCCCCTAATCCGGGCAAACAGATCGGACAACAGTGGCAAGGGATACTGAAATTTGACCGTGATGTTATTTAGAAGGCGATAATCTATACAGGGTCTCAGAGAACCATCCTTCTTGGCCACAAAAAAGAACCCCGCACCCAAAGGGGACGAGGACGGGCGAATATGTCCCTTCTCCAAGGACTCCTTTATATAACTCCGCATAGCGGTATGTTCTGGGACAGACAAATTAAAAAGTCGTCCCTTAGGGAACTTACTACCAGGAATCAGATTTATGGCACAATCACAATCCCTATGAGGAGGTAGGGCACTGGATTTGGGCTCATCAAATACATCCTGGTAGTCCGACAAAAATTCAGGGACTTCAGAAGGAGTAGAAGAAGCAATTGACACCAAAGGAGCATCGCCATGAATCCCCTGGCACCCCCAACTTGACACAGACATTGCTTTCCAATCCAGGACTGGATTATGAGCCTGCAGCCATGGCAGACCCAACACGACAACATCATGCAAATTATGTAGCACCAGAAAGCGAATTACCTCCTGATGTACAGGAGCCATGCACATGGTCAATTGAGTCCAGTACTGAGGTTTATTCTTGGCCAATGGTGTAGCATCAATTCCCTTTAGCGGAATAGGGAATTGTAAAGGCTCCAAGATAAAACCACAGCGCCTGGCAAATGACAAATCCATCAAATTCAGGGCAGCACCTGAATCCACAAAAGCCATAACTGGGTAGGATGACAGAGAGCAAATCAAAGTAACAGACAAAATGAATTTAGGTTGTACAGTACCAATGGTGACAAACTTGGCAACCCTTTTTGTGCGCTTAGAGCATGCTGAGATAACATGAGCAGAATCACCACAGTAAAAGCACAACCCATTCTGACGTCTGTGGTTTTGCCGTTCAACTCTGGTCAGAATCCTGTCACATTGCATAGGCTCAGGTTTCTGCTCAGAAAATACCACCAGAGGGTGCACAGGTTTGCGCTCCCGCAAACGCAGATCAATCTGAATGGCCAAAGACATTGACTCATTCAGACTCGCCAGCGTGGGGAACCCCACCATAACATCTTTAAGGGCTTCAGAAAGACCCTTTCTGAAAATCGCCGCCAGGGCGCACTCATTCCACTGAGTGAGCACTGACCACTTCCTAAACTTCTGACAATAAACCTTTGCTTCATCCCGACCCTGAGAGAGAGCCAGCAAAACCTTCTCTGCTTGGTCTACCAGATTTGGTTCCTCATAAAGCACTCCAAGCGCCAGAAAAAACGCATCAACATTTAGTAGTGCCGGATCTCCTGGCGCCAAAGAGAATGCCCAATCTTGAGGGTCACCCCGCAACAAAGAAATAACAATTTTGACTTGCTGAACAGAGTCGCCAGATGAGCGAGGTCTCAGAGAAAGAAATAACTTACAATTATTCTTAAAGTTCAAAAACCTAGATCTATCTCCGGAAAACAGCTCAGGAATAGGTATTTTAGGCTCTGACATAGGACTGCGGACTACATAATCCTGAATGCCCTGTACCCTTGCAGTGAGATGATCCACACTAGAAGACAGACTCTGAAAGTCCATATTAGTAGCTGCATACAGAACCACTCAGAGATTAAGGGGAGGTGAGAGGCAAAACAGAGTGCAGAGAAAAAGAAAAAAAGACCTTAAGATTTCTCTTCTCCCTCTTTAGCTGCATTAACACTTTCGGGCCTGCTGTACTGTTATGATCCTGGTGGTAGGATCTCAAACTGACCTGACAAATATACCCTGAGTATATAGGACAAGTTCTGGGGATGTGGAAGCTATACTGACCGCAATCCTGATCCTATCCAAACACACTAAAGGCAGCTGTGGAACGTTACCTGAAAACCTAGACGTCTCGTCACAGCCTGAGAAACTGACTACCCCTAGAAAGAAAGCAAAGACCTCACTTACCTCAGTGAAATGTACCCCAAAGTTTTAGATAGCCCCCCACAAATAATAACGGTGAGTCAAGGGGAAAACCAAACGTAGTGATGAAACAGATTTAGCAAATGAGGCCCGCTAATACTAGATAGGCAGAAAATAGATAGGTGTCTGTGCGGTCAGTACAAAAACTATCAAAAGTAAAGCACGCAGAGAATACAGGAACCCCCACACCGACTCACGATGTGAGGGGCGCACTCTGCACCCCAGAACTAACCAGCAAGCTAAAAATCACATAAAAGCAAGCTGGGCTGAACTCATTATATAATGAGAAACGTTTTCAAGGAAATAATGAGAAACTGAACAAGCAAACTTAGCTTCTCATAGCAGGAGACTGGTCACAAGGAATATTCAGAAGAGCACAGGATCAGGACTGAATACACCGACAGCAAGCGACAAGTAAAGGTCCAGGTGAGTTAAATAGGCCCAGCCTAGCAGGAGATGAAACAGCTGAGCCCAGCCAAGACCAGCCATATCGCTAAAGGCCACCAGAGGGAGCCCAAGAACAAACTCACACAGTACCACTCATGACCACAGGAGGGAGCCCGAGAACGGAATTCACAACAGGAGACTCTCCTTCAGGCCCTGTGATCCATATTCATGTAAAAAATAAAGAATAAAAATAAAAAATATGGATATACTCACCCCTCCGACGGACCGTGGACCTCACCGGTGCAACCGGCAGCCTCCGTTCCTAAGAATGCAGTGAGTGTAGGACCTGCGATGACGTCGCGGCTTGTGATTGGTCGCGTGAGCGGTCACATGAGCGGTCACGCGACCAATCACAAGCCGCGACGTCATCGAACGTCCTTCACTCTGCATTCTTAGGAACGGAGGCAGACGCTTGCAGTGGTGACCGCCAGGACCTCATCCGAGGGTGAGTATATCCATATTTTTTATTTTTACTCTTTATTTTTTACATGAATATGGATCCCAGGGCCTGAAGGAGAGTTTCCTCTCCTTCAGACCCTGGGAACCATCCAGGATCACTTCGGATATTTGTGTCCCATTGACTTGTATTGGTATAGGGTATCGGTATCGGCGATATCCGATATTTTTGGGATATCGGCCGATCCAATCCGATACCGATACTTTCAAATATCGGAAGGTATCGCTCAACACTAGTGAGGAATATGCAGTACAGACTAACGTCTACTGAGACTTTAGCATGTAGAAGACAGGGTGGTTGTGTAAAAGTGACGAAGCATTATCCGCTACCCAACCAACAATCTTTTGTTAATGCTCTGGTTTTAATAGTGGTGTGTTGCGGTCACCTAGTAATTAGGACAGAAAGGTCAGGCAAGAAGATGTGGGTTTTATTTGTGGCACAGTTTCAGTTTGCCCACAACACAGCCTCTGTGTGCGCCATCATGTCCAGTTCTCCATTCCTTGCCACGCACCTTGCCCATTTTAAATGGAGGACAATATTTTCCACTTTCACTACAAGTGGCTGAATTTGCAGCGAACTTATATGTGATCCATGTGACAGACAAACCACGGCTTTAAATAGCTGGCCTGTAGATAACTATTTTTAACAGCAAACTGGTGTCAATAACTTCATTAACACACTGCAACAAAAAATGAATGGAGGGCAGAAATGGCAGAATTTTGAGTGCAGTTATATGTGATCCTTGTGACAGACAAACCACAGTTTCCAATAGCTGGCCTGTAGATAACTATTTTTTACCAGAAAACAGGTATCAATGACTTCGCTAACACACTGCAACAAAAAATGAATGGAGGGCAGAAATGGCAGAATTTTGAGTGCAGTTATATGTGATCCTTGTGACAGACAAACCACAGTTTCCAATAGCTGGCCTGTAGATAACTATTTTTTACCAGAAAACAGGTATCAATGACTTCGCTAACACACTGCAACAAAAAATGAATGGAGGGCAGAAATGGCAGAATTTTGAGTGCAGTTATATGTGATCCGTGTGATGGACAAACCACAGTTTTCAATAGCTGGCCTGTAGGTAACTATTTTTACCAGAGTCAATGTCAATAGCTTCGCTAACACACTGCAACAAAAATTAAATGGAGGGCAGAAATGTCAGAATTTTGACACAGTTGTAACAATTATATTGGAACACTCAGGAACCTCTTGACTTGAGCCTATGAGTAAACTGTATAGGAGTACAGTAGCAAGTCTGTATTTACACAACTTAACGCAGGTGCAGCAAGTGAGCAACAGTTCAAGAAAACACAGCACACAGGGTGATAGTCAAGTAGTTCATATGCAGCACTGCTGCAGGCAAAGTCTCTTGGGTGAGGCACACACTAGGGGAAGCTGTTCAGAAGACAGTTCACAACCTGGCTGGCAGTCTCTGAATAAAAGTCCTGAAAACAATGCTGCAGGGAAGTGAGTCTCTTAGAAAGTCCAGAACAGTTACAAATACTGCCACTGCACACCAACTATATTAGCTGAAGCAGGCCAAGCTTATGCGTCCAAAGCAGGCAGGTGGAGACAGATGCAGATGCAGAGGAACACACACACAGCTTGCTACTGAAAACTGGGGATGTTTGCTGGAAGGGCTGAACCACATCTTTTGGAGAGGAGTAGTCTCTTGCAGCACAGAGCCAGGGATTCAAACAGAATACACAAGCATGGAATGGAAGGCAAACTAGGGTTATAAAGACAGGGAAGGCAGATCACATGAGCAGAAGGAAGGCAGCAGACACCATCTTGATAAAGGGCAATAAACACCACAGGTGAACAGAGAATCAGAGTTCCTGACAGCAGTTATATTTGATCCGTGTAACGGACAAACCTCTGTTTTCCATAGCTGGCCTGTAGGTAACTATTTTTACCAGCACACTGGTGTCAATAACTTTACTAACACACTGCAACAAAATTTGAATGGAGGACAGAAATGACAGAGTTTTGAACGCAGTTATATGTGATCCATGTGATGAACAAACCTACAGTTTTCAATAGCTGGCATGTAAGTAACTATTTTTACCAGTAAATTGGTGTAAATAACTGCACCAACACACGCAACAAAATTTAAAGGGAGGGCAGAAATGGCAGAATTTTGAGCACACTGTTTATCTCTGATCCGTGTGACGGACAAACCACAGTTTATAATATCTGGCCTCTAAAAAAATTATTCTTGGCCCCTGATACCTGGGGCTATGTCTAAAAATATCTGTAAAAGCCTGACTGTCTAGCACTGACATAACTGCAGCTTTATTAGTCCTCAGAAGGACTGTTAGTTGAGATGGATATGTGTAAATTATATGGTATACCCACACTAAGTAAGAACCAAACAAATCTCTCCTTAGCTCAGCAGCAACTCTCCCTACACTGTCTTCTTCCGGAATAGACTGTGACCAGCATGGTGCTCCAGGTCTGATATAGACCTGATGACGCTGTGCAGCCTGCCAATCACTGTAATGCCACAACCAACATGGCTGCGGCATTACAGTGTGTGGCAGACAATCCCTGCATGTTCATTGGCTCTCTAAAGAGCACCAAACTTGCAGGGATGGGACCCAAACTCCCGCCAAGCAAACTCGGAAATACTCGGCAAGCTCTGAGTATCTCGGGCAGTGAGATGCATGCTTGCTCATCACTAGTCAGCACATCAGAGACTGGAGGAGAGCACCAGGGAAACAGGAAAGTGAGCTCATACTGTATATAGAAGACTACTTGGTGCTCATGCTATATAGGTAGCTATGTGGGGATCATACTGTATATAGAAGGCTTTGTGGGGCTCTTACTGTATATACGTAAATAGCTATGTGGGGTTCATACTGTATATAAATAGCTATGTGGGGTTCATACTGTATACAGGGGGCTATGTGGGGCTCATACTGTATATAAATAGCTATGTGAGGTTCATACTGTATATAGAAGGCTTTGTGGGGCTCTTTCTGTATATAAATAGCTATGTGGGGATCATACTGTATCTAGAAGGCTATGTGGGGCTCTTACTGTATATAAATAGCTATGTGGGGTTCATACTGTATACAGGGGGCTATGTGAAGTCTCTTACAGTATGTAGGGAGCTGTGTGTGCTCATACAGCAGATGGGGGGCTATGTGGGGGCTCATACCATATATAGAGTGATGTCAGCGTACTTAATTTTGCTCAATATTAAGTGATACAATTAATATTAATTTAAAATAATTATAATTAATATGTTAATAATAGTGTTGAGCATTCCGATACTGCAAGTATCGGGTATCGGCCGATATTTGCTGTATCAGAATTCCGATACCGAGTTCCGATATTTTTGCGATATCGGAAATCGGAATCGGAAGTGTGCGGTGCGTATGGTTCCCAGGGTCTGGAGTAGAGGAGACTCTCCTTCAGGGCCTGGGATCCATATTCATGTAAAAAATAAATAATAAAAATAAAAAATATTGATATACTCACCCCTTCGGCGGACCCTGGCGCTTAGCGGTGACTCCGTTCCTAAGAATGCAGGGAGTGAATGACCTTCGATGACGTCGCAGCTTGTGATTGGTCACGTGAGCGGTCACATGAGCGGTCACGCGACCAATCACAAGCCGTGACGTCATCGAAGGTCCTTCACTCTGCATTCTTAGAAACGGAGGCAGACGCTTGGACCGGTGAGAGACGGGGCCGTCATAGGGGTGAGTATATCCATATTTTTTATTTTTATTCTTTATTTTATACATGAATATGGATCCCAGGGCCTGAAGGAGAGTTTCCTCTCCTTCAGACCCTGGGAACCATTCCGATATTTTGTGTCCCATTGATATGCATTGGTATTGGGTATCGGTATCGGCGATATCCGATACTTTTTGGATATCGGCCGATCCAATCCGATATCGATACCTTTGCATATCGGAAGGTATCGCTCAACACTAGTTAATAATAATATTGAGCAAAATTAATTTCATCCTATTGGTGCGGCCCAGCATAACAGTCGAGGTTTCTCATGTGGCCTCTTGGAAAATTAATTGCTCAATCTTGTCCTATGGTGTCTTATTGCAACTTGCGACTTCGTCGGACTGTGTAACAGTTCTCAAATGTTTCCAAACATGTAGGATTTTCTTTTGCTGGCTGCAAATTGCACACGCAACTCACTTGTCATAGACTTCATTGCAGGTCACAAGCGACCTGTGTGTCACTTATCTGCAATTGACCATTTTTTTTTACATCAAGCTCACAACATTACAATGCATCAGCAAGTTACAGATATGTTGCACAGAGGATTTTTGTCAATTGAATTTTATGAAAAAAGCTTTCATGTGACACTAGAACTTTTTTTTTAACACATTTGTGTAACTTAGCATTATTCCAATATCTATTAATCAATATGTACTTTGCTCACATAAAACCCCTCTAAATGTGCTACATATCTTATGGAATTTTAACAAAAAATAATGTCCTAAATTACTTGTGCCATGATTTTTATGTGTCTTAGGCATTTCATGCTCTTCACTTGACAAGAATGGCTTAGGGGTGAAAATGTAGCTTTTCCAAATTGAGGTGGTTTAAAATGTCACAAAACCTACCGTTAATGTTAATATAATATAATCCAAATAATAGGTGCTGTAAAGCCGGACTATACAGCCTAACGATTCACCAAATGTATAAAACTGCATGAAAAACTGTAGTAAATCTGCCTCAGCTTCAGACTGTCTAATCTGAGATGTTACTGTCTAATGATTAGACAGTGTATGAAAATCTACTGTAATGTATCAAATCATCTTCTATCTAAAATAAATCAGCTGTGGAATGTCAGATAGTGGTTGAGACTTACCTGTGAAGTCAATCCAGTCCTTCACTTCGAAGGATTTTATTTTCTCATTGTATTTTACGAGAACGGTATAAGCCACATATTTCCCAGCATCGTCCCAGTGACTGATAATATCACACAGTTCTTCCATCTTCTCCTCTGATGTCGTCTTGGCTTTCACATTATGGTTCTGACCAACATCCAGAAGATTTGGGTCAAAAAGATCACGTAACACTGAATCAATATCCTTTGTCCATCTAACAAGATCTGTCCGGTGACGATTTATAAAGTTAATCCTGACTGTTGAGTGAGGTTAGAATTATGAGAAAAAGACAAAATATCATTACATTTTATTTTCATTTCACTAAATTATTTTTCTTATTTTTATGCCCATAAAATAACAAAGCAAAATTACTTTTTTCTTATTTTTGGAAGTGGAGTGACCAAAATAAAAATGACGATTCTGGTGTTTTCTCTCTTTTTCTTTTTGCATTAAGAGCATGGACATTAGTTATTTGTTTTCATATTATGTTGTTTTTTTATTTATTTATTGTAATTTTTTAAAGAGTGGGATTCAATTATCAATAAGGTTTTAAAGTAATAAAAACTTGTTTTTAATTTACTTTTTAGCCATTGTTTAGCCTTTCTAGGTGACTTGATTGGGATGGTTTGATCACGTGCACTACTGACCGCACTACAACAATATTGCAGCATATGGTAGAAAAAAAGGAATTTCTATAAAGCCTAACCTAGAAATGCAGCAACTGACGGTCTGCTCTCCTGTGTCTATAGAAAAAACAGCCGCACACTCAAGACTTGCAGGTTTTTACGTGAAAGTTGTATTTTTTATTATTAGTACAGGCATCACCAAATGCTTATTTGTGTGCAGAGAAAATGACGGATACTTTCAGTTACGGTCAACGTTTCGACCAAGGCTGGTCTTTGTAAAAACCACACTTCTAATGGAGAGTAGAAAAGGTGAAGAAGCAGTCCGGAGTGGGCAGAGTCTGCAAGGGTCCTGTAGCACTGAGTCCGTCACACTGGTGATGCAGGTCTGCTCTCCTGAACTGCATGTCTCACTTTGGTAACACCCCTTTTCATTTAAAATAAGTTAATAGCTCATTTACATGCCAAGAAATATGTGGGTTTTTCTGGAATAAGACATCAGATCGCAGATATCAAGGTATCATTTTATTCAGCTTCCTATGACCTACATGTCCATATAGATGGTTTTACAAGGGGTGATCCTACTCATACCTTTAATAATATATATGCTTCTGTCTGTTTGTTGTAACCTTGACATTGAGACAACTACTTGTTTAATCATAATGAACTGGGAATATGTCCAGACAAGCCTGGATGCCTAAATGGACCTTTAACAGTTTGCGCATATAGATTATGGGCCAAGAAAAAGTTATGAGCTTAAGAATAAAGACATTACATCGGTAAATCAGATGGCAAAACTTACTCTTGATAAATGGTAGATGAGCATTTGTCCTTATCCAGTCCTTCATTTCTAAGTATTTGATGAGTTTTTCACTGTGTTTCCGGAGCAGTCTATAAACCATAAACTTTCCAGTGTCCTCCCAGTGACTGACAATATCAAACAGCTTTGTATTCCTCTCCTTGAATGTTTTCATCATTATTACTTCTAAGAACTGATGCGCAGTCAGTAGATTTTGGTCATGGAGATCACGTACAACTGGATCTACATATTGTATCTTTGTAATAAGATCTGCTTGGTGCCGTTCTATAAAGTTAACTCTGTCTATAGTGTGATAAGAAAAAAAATATTGAAAGACAGAACATTAAAGGGTGGTCCAAAGGCAAAGTACATTTCATTCTCAATCTCTATCTATTTTGTGCCGGAATCTAAAATGCTTTCTAATAAATTTGAATTAAAAACTCCATCTCCTTCCTTAACTTTACTATCTAACACCTATTCTCTTTTACCATACTTCCTTTTTGATGATCCTTCATTTGAGAATCCCAGTGTGAAGCCTCATCATTGATGCTGGTTTCAGGGGAAGGCCTGCACAATGACATTTAGATAATGATCTTCCTCAGAAGGGGTGCATGCGAAACGTGCTGGACTATTTCTGAATTTCAGGTATGACTGCCCCTAGCGTTCACCGGTTTACATTATATAGGCAGACTATGTTGTCTTGAAGCTATGGTGTGCACTATTTGTTCCTGGTTTCCTCTGTGATTTGTTACTTGTCTTCTCTAACCACACTTGTGTTCTATTATGCTTACAAGGAGTTAATCAGGGACAAATTCCAACAGTGTCTGGAGATGTCTAACATTATTAATTTATCTTTTTGTGTCTTAAATCACTTTGCATAGCACAATTATTTTTGACCTTTGCACATTATTTACTAATTGGTGTTATTTTGGCAATGATCTCTGTATACTCATTTTAAAGGAACATATATATCTACTATATAATTGTCTAAGGGGTACTTCTATCCTTCTGTCTGTCTGTCTGTCTGTCCCATTTATTCATTCGCTGATTG
Source organism: Ranitomeya variabilis (assembly GCF_051348905.1). Lineage (NCBI taxonomy): Eukaryota > Metazoa > Chordata > Amphibia > Anura > Dendrobatidae > Ranitomeya > Ranitomeya variabilis. Next base: position 21,637,966 of record NC_135236.1, on the reverse strand, counting down.
GTCTTGCCAGCTGATTGTCATGGCTGCCGCGACCAATCAGCGATGGGCAGAGTCCAATTAGTCCCTCCCTACTCCCCTGCAGTCAGTGCCGGGCAGCCGCTCCATACTCCCGCAGTCATCGCCACTCACCCAGGGTTAATGCCAGCGGTAATGGACCGCGTTATGCCGTGGGTAACTCACTCCGCTATTAACCCTGTGTGACCAAGTTTTTACTATTGACGCAGCCTATGCAGCGTCAATAGTAAAAGGATCTAATGTTAAAAATAATTTAAAAAATAAAAAATCATTATATACTCACCTTCTGCCGCCTTTCCCGCTTCTCGACACCCTCCGGTAACCGCTCTGTGCAAGCGGCAGGGTCCGGTACCAAGGATCGTATGGCAGAAGGACCTGCCATGACGTCACAGTCATGTGACCACGACGTCATCAAACCCTGGGACCGGAAGTATGGTGAGTATATTAGAACTACAAGGGGCCCTCAGATCGGAAGGTGAGTATATGTTTATTTTTTATTTTTTAACCTGTGACATACGTGGCTGGGCAATATACTACGTAGCTGGGCAATATACTACATGGGCTGTGCAATATACTACGTGGCTCTGTGCTGTATACTACGTGACTGGGCAATATACTATGTGGCTGGGCTATATACTACATGGCTGGGCTATAATACTACGTGGCTGGGCAATATACTACGTCGCTGGGCAATATACTACATGGCTGGGCAATATACTACATGGCTGGGCAATATACTACGTGGCTGAGCAATATAATACGTGGCTGGGCTATATACTACGTGGCTGGGCTATATAATACGTGGCTGGGCAATATACTACGTCGCTGGGCAATATACTACATGGCTGAGCAATATACTACATGGCTGGGCAATATACTACGTGGCTGGGCAATGTACTACGTGGCTGGGCAATATAATACGTGGCTGGGCAATATAATACGTGGCTGGGCAATATACTACATTGCTGGGCAATATACTACGTGTCTGGGCAATATAATACGTGGCTGGGCAATATACTACGTTACTGGGCAATATACTATGTGGCTGGTCAATATACTACGTCGCTGGGCAATATACTACGTGGCTGAGCAATATACTACGTGGCTGGGCAATATACTACGTGGCTGGGCAATATACTACGTGACTGGGCTATATACTACGTGGCTGGGCAATATACTATGTGGCTGGGCTATATACTATGTGGCTGGGAAATATACTACGTTGCTGGGCAATTTACTACGTGGCTGGGCAATATACTACGTGGCTGGGCAATATACTACGTGGCTGGGCAATATACTACGTGGCTGGGCAATATACTACGTCGCCGGGCAATAAACTACGTCGCTGGGCAATATACTACATGGCTGGGCAATATACTACGTGGCTGGGCAATATACTATGTGGACATGCATAGTCTAGAATACCCAATGATTTAGAATCAGGCCACCATCTAGTATATATATATATATATATATATATATATATATATATATATATATATATATATATATATATATATATATATATATTATTTTATAATATGTTTTAGGTGATATATATTCTCTGCAGACATAAATGCTTATTATTTGTCCAGAGTTTTGCTTTTACCATTTCTGCATGGTTTGTCTCCATCTCCAACAACAAAAAAATTTATGAAGTCTTTTTTATTGTAAATTTAATTAAAGATTATGTCATTTTATGACTCTTGTCTGGAGGACCTTTGTTCTTTCATATTTGTCTAAATCACGGTCCTCCGTGTTTAATTATTGGGGCATCTTTTTCATAATTAAAAATGTCAGCTCGGTGAGCAAAAAAAAAGCCCTCAACCAACCCGAGATCACAAAAAATGGAGACGCTACAGGTATCAGAAAATGGCGCAATTTTATTCAACAAAGTTTGGAATTTTTTTTCACCGTTTGGATAAAAAGGAACATAGACATGTTTGGTGTCTATGAACTTGTAATGACCTGGAGAATCATAATGGCAATTTCAGTTTTTGCATTTAGTGAACCTAGTAACAATGAGAAATAAAAATCCATTGTGGGAATGCACTTTTTGTGCAATTTCACCTAACTTGGATTTTTTTCCTGTTTTCCAGTACACAATATGTTAAAACCAATGGTGTTATTCAAAAGTACAACTCATCCTGTAAAACATAAGCCCTCACATGGCTGTAGGGGACAGGGACCTGGTGAGCTGTGCAGACGGGTGGAACCATTGTTGCCGGGAGTCGGGGTTCCGGGGGACGGATTTGAGGGGTGCATGGGAAGCCAGGCTCATGTGACAGGAGGAAGAGTGACGCAGGGAGAGGAGAGGATAAAAAGAAAAACGCGCGAAAGCAGAGGCAGAGAAGCGCGGGAAATCTCTGAGGAGAGGAAACTGCAGCGCAGTTGTTGTGAGTGTGCAGGCCGCAGTGAGACTTGCTGGAAGCAGGGGGAAAACGTGCAACAGACACTGCGGGCAACTACCAGAGCTCCCAAAAAGAGGCGCATTCGTCGTCAGCGACCCCCCAGGCAGAGGGGTAGTGCTGACCAGCTCAGGGACAGTATTACCGCGCTCCCTGAGAGCACCTTGCCAGAGAGTGCTACGGACTCGCATGGTTTCGTCTCAGCTGTGACTGATACTGATTATTCTCCTAATCCTCCTCAAAAAGACTCTTCTCTAGACTGGGAGGCTGTTACCTCGGATCAACGTCTGCCTGCAGGAGGGAACGCAGCACCGCAAAAGACATTCTGGACTCGACTCTACGCCTGGGCCCGTCGCCAGAAGACACCTCCTTCCTCCGCCATCAGGACTACGGCGTTGTCGGAGCCTCACCGTCAGGACTACATCGCTGAACCAGCACTGATAAGTGACCGTTGTTGACTTTATCTTAGTAGGGAGTCACTAGTGAGGCGCTGCCGCGTTCTACGGGTATAGTTCAGGGCGGTCATATAGTAATTAGGATTTACTGCGAGATTGTGTTCTTGTATATAAGTTCCCTGCGTGGAAAAACGTTTGTCATCTTTTTGGTTGGAAGTTAAAAAGAAAGTTAAAAACGCTATTTGCTTTCTGGCTCCTATTTGTCCCTGCATCCTTCTTTACCTGCGGTCCCTACATTTGGCGTAGTCGGCAGGATGCAGGATCCAAAGAAGGAGCCAGAAGATACGGAGGATGGGGCTAGGCCTAGAGCTTCTCTCTCATTGGGGGCCATGTTAAACAATTTGCCCAAGTTTAATGGGAGCAACATGTTGTTGTGGAGCTGGACTGAAAGGATGAGGGGGCTGTTGAGAATGCATCCTATGACCCCAGCCCTGGAAGCAGAGGTGGCCATTATGGCCTTAGACGGAGAGGCTCGGGATTCAGTGATGTTGAGACCCCCCACAGAGCGGAATACTTTTACCGGGGTGTTACATGTGTTAGAGGGGACGCACGGGGATCCCACCGACGTGGGAGAGCTGCGGGCCCGGTTGTTTGGACGGCGACAAAAAGAGGGCGAGACTGTCACTCAGTACATGAATGCTCTGCAAGAGCTAAACATTGCAATCGTGCGGAAAGATGGTATGGGGATGGGACATGTTGACGTGACCCTGCGCGACCAACTGGTGACGGGACTGCGGGATGAGTTGACCAAACAGGCTCTACGTGAACGAGTGCGGGTCGACCCGCGCCTGACTTTCTCCGACATAGGCAATGAGGCCCGCACCCGGGAGCAAGAGAGGGGGGTGACGGTCCTGACAGGAGAGGCTCGGGTTATCCAGACCGCTGCACCAGGAGGGGGTGAGCCGTCGTGGGTTCAGGAGATGCGGCAGGAGCTCAAACAAATCCGAGAGGAACTGGCCGAAGTTAAAAAAATGCGCGAAGCCCAAGGGAGCTACCCCGAGGGCAAGGGTCTGGGAGTCCAGCTCGTGGCGCTCGTTCAGGATATTATCCGGTCCCCGGTGCTTGCTATGGTTGCGGGGAGGCAGGACATTTCGCACGGGAGTGCCCCCGGAGAGGGAGGGCCTCGTCACGGCGGCCGTTAAACTAGAGGACTCCGAGCTAAGGGGACGACGCTCGGAGTCAGAATCCCCGCGGATGGGTGGTGAAAGTCCCGAAAATTTGGTTGCCAGCTGCCCCCTGGTTTGGGCAGAGTTTGAAGGGCGGGCTGTACGTTGTCTGGTGGACACCGGATCTCAAGTCACGACGATGCCCGAGGCCTATTTTAGAAAACACTTCCCTGTGTCAGTCAGACCCCAATGGGGCCCCGTAATCCGGTTGCAGGCCGCCAATCAGCTGCCCATCCCAGTGGAAGGGGTCACCTGGATGCAAATATCTTTATGTGGGAAAGACCTGGGCCGCCGGGGGGTTGTGTTGACGCGGGGGGATCCCAGCCCACAACATATCGTGACTTTGGGGATGAATGTATTGAAGGACTTTGGCAGTTTGCTGTTAGGGGAGACCACACAAGAGACACTCAATCAGTGGGGGACCAGTACACCTCAAGGCTCCGTGTTCAGACAGTTCGTGAGGGAAGTCCGTGTGCAAGAGACCTTTCAGGAGGGAGACATACTAGGGAAAGTAATCACCTCCCCGACAGCAGAAGTGACGTTTCCCCCAGGACAGACTGTTATATCCCTGCCCATCCGAGCTCGCATCCCTCTGGAAGGAGTGCAAGTGCAGGTTGAGCCCACCTTTACGTCCCCTTTGCCCACAGGACTGTTGGTTCAGAGTCGGGACGAATGGATACGGCTGCAACAGGAAGACCAGGAACTAGCTCCATTGCGACAGTGGATAACGAATGGTCTATTGCCCGTGAGAAGCCCTGGACAAACTCTCCCGTCAGACCTGAACCTTCTTCTGCGGCAGTGGGAGCGCCTAACTCTTCAGGACGGGCTCTTATGCCACTTAACCATGGCTCAGGCAGATTCCGAGCCGACCTGGCAGATGGTCTTACCAGGGCCCGTGGTGGCCGCAGTTGCTAAAGAAGCTCATGAGTCCGGGGCACACTTCGGAGTGAAGAGGACGTTTAAGTGGCTGCAAACTCGGTTCTATCATCCTCGGCTGCTTGCGGAAGTACAAACTGCCTGTAGACAATGTCGACAATGTGAGCTAACTGTTGTGAAATTGGATTTTGGGCTCCCCCGGTGGCCACTGGTGGAATTGAACTGGTGTGCATCATCCCCTCTGTTCACCTGTTTCCATCAGGATGTGGGAGTCGCTATTTAACCTTGCTCCTCTGTCACTTCCATGCCGGTCAACATTGTAATCAGAAGCCTTTCTGTGCATGTTCCTGCTACTAGACAACTCCCAGCTAAGTTGGACTCTTGTCCTCGTTTGTTTTTGCATTTTGTTCCAGTTCACAGCTGTAGTTTCGTTTATGTGTCTGGAAAGCTCTTGTGATCTGAAATTGCCACTCTGATGTTATGAGTTAATACTAGAGTCTTAAAGTAATTTCAGGATGGTATTTTGATAGGGTTTTCAGCTGACCATGAAAGTGCCCTTTCTGTCTTCCTGCTATCTAGTAAGCGGACCTCAATTTTGCTAAACCTATTTTCATACTACGTTTGTCATTTCATCTAAAATCACCGCCAATATATGTGGGGGCCTCTGTCAGCCTATCGGGGAAATTTCTCTAGAGGTGAGCCAGGACTATATTTTCCTCTGCCAGGATTAGTTAGTCCTCCGGCCGGCGCTGGGCGTCTAGGGATAAAAACGTAGGCAACGCTACCCGGCTACTGTTAGTTGTGCGGCAGGTTTAGTTCATGGTCAGTTTAGTTTCCATCCTTCCAAGAGCTAGTACTCATGTTTGCTGGGCTATGTTCTCTTGCCATTGAGAACCATAACAGTTTGACCGGCCCCAAAGGGTTAAATTAATTGACAGAGAAAGGAGAGAAAAGAGAAGTCTGCTGAAGATTTTTTTTTTTTTTTTCCCTTCCCTTCAGTTCTGAGTGTGCTTGTAATTGAATCTCTTGCAAGTCTGCCTATATTGCAGCCTTTCTCTCTCTCTCTCTCCTTCTAATCCTGGAATGGCTCTGTGTTCACCTGTTTAAAATGGATATTCAGAGTTTAGCTGCAGGTTTGAATAATCTCACCACGAAAGTTCAAAATTTACAAGATTTTGTTGTTCATGTTCCTATATCTGAACCTAGAATTCCTTTGCCTGAATTTTTCTCGGGGAATAGATCTTGCTTTCAAAATTTCAAAAATAATTGCAAGTTGTTTTTGTCCCTGAAATCTCGCTCTGCTGGAGATCCTGCTCAGCAGGTCAGGATTGTGATTTCCTTGCTCCGGGGCGACCCTCAGGATTGGGCTTTTGCATTGGCTCCTGGGGATCCTGCGTTGCTCAATGTGGATGCGTTTTTTCTGGCCTTGGGGTTGCTTTATGAGGAACCTCAGTTAGAGCTTCAGGCGGAAAAGGCCTTGATGTCCCTATCTCAGGGGCAAGACGAAGCTGAAATATACTGCCAGAAATTCCGTAAATGGGCTGTGCTTACTCAGTGGAATGAGTGCGCCCTGGCGGCGAATTTCAGAGAGGGTCTCTCTGATGCCATTAAGGATGTTATGGTGGGGTTCCCTGTGCCTGCGGGTCTGAATGAGTCCATGACAATGGCTATCCAGATCGATAGGCGTCTGCGGGAGCGCAAACCTGTGCACCATTTGGCGGTGTCTACTGAGAAGACGCCAGAGAATATGCAATGTGATAGAATTCTGTCCAGAAGTGAACGGCAGAATTTAAGACGAAAAAATGGGTTGTGCTTCTATTGCGGTGATTCAACTCATGTTATATCAGCATGCTCTAAGCGTACTAAGAAGCTTGATAAGTCTGTTTCAATTGGCACTTTACAGTCTAAGTTTATTCTATCTGTGACCCTGATTTGTTCTTTATCATCTATTACCGCGGATGCCTATGTCGACTCTGGCGCCGCTTTGAGTCTTATGGATTGGTCCTTTGCCAAACGCTGTGGGTATGATTTGGAGCCTCTTGAAACTCCTATACCCCTGAAGGGGATTGACTCCACCCTATTGGCTAGTAATAAACCACAATACTGGACACAAGTAACTATGCGGATTAATCCGGATCATCAGGAGATTATTCGCTTTCTTGTGCTGTATAACCTACATGATGTGTTGGTGCTTGGATTGCCATGGCTGCAATCTCATAACCCAGTCCTTGACTGGAAAGCTATGTCTGTGTTAAGCTGGGGATGTAAGGGGACGCATGGGGACGTACCTGTGGTTTCCATTTCATCATCTATTTCCTCTGAGATTCCTGAATTCTTGACTGAATATCGTGACGTTTTTGAAGAACCTAAGCTTGGTTCATTACCTCCGCACCGGGAGTGCGATTGTGCCATAGATTTGATTCCGGGTAGTAAATACCCTAAGGGTCGTTTATTTAATCTGTCTGTGCCTGAACATGCTGCTATGCGAGAATATATAAAGGAGTCCCTGGAAAAGGGACATATTCGTCCTTCGTCATCTCCCTTAGGAGCCGGTTTTTTCTTTGTGGCTAAGAAAGATGGCTCTTTGAGACCGTGTATTGATTATCGGCTTTTGAATAAAATCACGGTTAAATATCAATATCCGTTGCCACTGCTGACTGATTTGTTTGCTCGCATAAAGGGGGCCAAGTGGTTCTCTAAGATAGATCTCCGTGGGGCGTATAATTTGGTGCGAATTAAGCAGGGGGATGAGTGGAAGACCGCATTTAATACGCCCGAGGGCCACTTTGAGTATTTGGTGATGCCTTTTGGTCTTTCAAATGCCCCTTCAGTCTTTCAGTCCTTTATGCATGACATTTTCCGTGATTATTTGGATAAATTTATGATTGTGTATCTGGATGATATTTTGATTTTTTCGGATGACTGGGACTCTCATGTCCAGCAGGTCAGGAGGGTTTTTCAGGTTTTGCGGTCTAATTCCTTGTGTGTGAAGGGTTCTAAGTGCGTTTTTGGGGTTCAAAAGATTTCCTTTTGGGATATATTTTTTCCCCCTCTTCCATCGAGATGGATCCTGTCAAGGTTCAGGCTATTTGTGATTGGACGCAACCCTCTTCTCTTAAGAGTCTTCAGAAATTTTTGGGCTTTGCTAACTTTTATCGTCGATTTATTGCTGGTTTTTCTGATGTTGTTAAACCATTGACTGATTTGACTAAGAAGGGTGCTGATGTTGCTGATTGGTCCCCTGCTGCTGTGGAGGCCTTTCGGGAGCTTAAGCGCCGCTTTTCTTCCGCCCCTGTGTTGCGTCAGCCTGATGTTGCTCTTCCTTTTCAGGTTGAGGTCGACGCTTCTGAAATCGGAGCTGGGGCAGTTTTGTCGCAGAGAAGTTCCGATTGTTCCGTGATGAGACCTTGTGCCTTTTTCTCGCGTAAATTTTCGCCCGCCGAGCGGACTTATGATGTTGGGAATCGGGAGCTTTTGGCCATGAAGTGGGCTTTTGAGGAGTGGCATCATTGGCTTGAGGGGGCTAGACATCAGGTGGTGGTATTGACTGACCACAAAAATCTAATTTATCTTGAGTCCGCCAGACGCCTGAATCCTAGACAGGCGCGCTGGTCGTTGTTTTTCTCTCGGTTTAATTTTGTGGTGTCCTACCTGCCGGGTTCTAAGAATGTTAAGGCGGATGCCCTTTCTAGGAGTTTTGAGCCTGACTCCCCTGGTAACTCTGAACCTACAGGTATCCTTAAGGATGGAGTGATATTGTCTGCCGTTTCTCCAGACCTGCGGCGGGCCTTGCAGGAGTTTCAGGCGGATAGACCTGATCGTTGCCCACCTGGTAGACTGTTTGTTCCTGATGATTGGACCAGTAAAGTCATTTCTGAGGTTCATTCTTCTGCGTTGACAGGTCATCCTGGAATCTTTGGTACCAGGGATTTGGTGGCAAGGTCCTTCTGGTGGCCTTCCCTGTCTCGAGATGTGCGAGGCTTTGTGCAGTCTTGTGACGCTTGTGCTCGGGCCAAGCCTTGTTGTTCTCGGGCTAGTGGATTGTTGTTGCCCTTGCCTATCCCGAAGAGGCCCTGGACGCACATCTCGATGGATTTTATTTCGGATCTTCCTGTTTCTCAGAAGATGTCTGTCATCTGGGTGGTGTGTGACCGTTTCTCTAAGATGGTCCATTTGGTTCCCCTGCCTAAGTTGCCTTCTTCTTCCGAGTTGGTTCCTCTGTTTTTTCAAAATGTGGTCCATTTGCATGGTATTCCGGAGAATATCGTTTCTGACAGAGGAACCCAATTCGTGTCTAGATTTTGGCGAGCATTCTGTGCTAGGATGGGCATAGATTTGTCTTTCTCGTCTGCTTTCCATCCTCAGACAAATGGCCAGACCGAGCGGACGAATCAGACCTTGGAGACATATTTGAGGTGTTTTGTGTCTGCAGATCAGGATGATTGGGTTGCTTTTTTGCCTTTAGCGGAGTTTGCCCTCAATAATCGGGCCAGCTCTGCCACCTTGGTGTCTCCTTTTTTCTGTAATTCGGGGTTTCATCCTCGATTTTCTTCTGGTCAGGTGGAATCTTCGGATTGTCCTGGAGTGGATGCTGTGGTGGAGAGGTTGCATCAGATTTGGGGGCAGGTAGTGGACAATTTGAAGTTGTCCCAGGAGAAGACTCAGCTTTTTGCCAACCGCCGGCGTCGGGTTGGTCCTCGGCTTTGTGTTGGGGACTTGGTGTGGTTGTCTTCTCGTTTTGTCCCTATGAGGGTTTCTTCTCCTAAGTTTAAGCCTCGGTTCATCGGCCCGTACAAGATATTGGAGATTCTTAACCCTGTGTCCTTCCGTTTGGACCTCCCTGCATCTTCTTCTATTCATAATGTTTTTCATCGGTCATTGTTGCGCAGGTATGAGGTACCGGTTGGGCCTTCCGTTGAGCCTCCTGCTCCGGTGTTGGTTGAGGGCGAGTTGGAGTACGTTGTGGAAAAAATCTTGGACTCCCGTGTTTCCAGACGGAAACTCCAGTATCTGGTCAAATGGAAGGGATACGGTCAGGAGGATAATTCTTGGGTGACTGCCTCTGATGTTCATGCCTCCGATCTGGTCCGTGCCTTTCATAGGGCTCATCCTGATCGCCCTGGTGGTTCTGGTGAGGGTTCGGTGCCCCCTCCTTGAGGGGGGGGTACTGTTGTGAAATTGGATTTTGGGCTCCCCCGGTGGCCACTGGTGGAATTGAACTGGTGTGCATCATCCCCTCTGTTCACCTGTTTCCATCAGGATGTGGGAGTCGCTATTTAACCTTGCTCCTCTGTCACTTCCATGCCGGTCAACATTGTAATCAGAAGCCTTTCTGTGCATGTTCCTGCTACTAGACAACTCCCAGCTAAGTTGGACTCTTGTCCTCGTTTGTTTTTGCATTTTGTTCCAGTTCACAGCTGTAGTTTCGTTTCTGTGTCTGGAAAGCTCTTGTGATCTGAAATTGCCACTCTGATGTTATGAGTTAATACTAGAGTCTTAAAGTAATTTCAGGATGGTATTTTGATAGGGTTTTCAGCTGACCATGAAAGTGCCCTTTCTGTCTTCCTGCTATCTAGTAAGCGGACCTCAATTTTGCTAAACCTATTTTCATACTACGTTTGTCATTTCATCTAAAATCACCGCCAATATATGTAGGGGCCTCTGTCAGCCTATCGGGGAAATTTCTCTAGAGGTGAGCCAGGACTATATTTTCCTCTGCCAGGATTAGTTAGTCCTCCGGCCGGCGCTGGGCGTCTAGGGATAAAAACGTAGGCAACGCTACCCGGCTACTGTTAGTTGTGCGGCAGGTTTAGTTCATGGTCAGTTTAGTTTCCATCCTTCCAAGAGCTAGTACTCATGTTTACTGGGCTATGTTCTCTTGCCATTGAGAACCATAACAGCTAACCAAGTCACCGGAGGAAAGGGCGCCTGTGCAGAGCATCACGACGTCTGCCCCTTTTGAAGTATTAATGATAGACTACATTACCATTGGAGCAGCGCATCAAGGCTACGAACACTGCCTCGTTATGGTAGATCATTTTTCAAAATTCGCGGTAGTCACCCCTACCCGTGATCAGACAGCTGAGTCGGCGGCGAGCGCTATCTGTAAGAACTTTATTCAAGTTTACGGCTGTCCGAGGCGAATACATTCGGATCAAGGCGCCTGTTTCTTGGGCAAAGTCATGGAAGAGCTGCATCGCCTCTATGGCATTGATAAGTCACGCACCACACCGTATCATCCCCAGGGAAATGGGGCTTGTGAGCGGTTTAACCGGACTTTGCTTCAAATGCTGCGTGCGCTAGAACAAGATCAGAAGGCCCGCTGGCCGGAGTATGTGTCGGACCTAGTGTGGGTCTACAACAATAGAGTTCATCAAGTCACAGGACGCACCCCGTATGAAGTGGTCTTTGGGCGCCCAGGAAAAGGCATGACAGATCTGGAACTGTCTTCGGAGGAAGAAGGCCCCCGAACAGGGATGGCTTCGTGGGTGCGTGATCATCGGCATCGGCTGCAGACCTTACACCGACTGGTACACACTCGAATTCGGGAAGTGGAGCATCGGAGCACCCCTACAGCAAAACCCCCAGAGTTCCGGCCAGGTGATCGAGTACTCGTTCGAGAGCAAAGACCGCAAAACAAGTTAGACCATCGTTGGGAAAAAACACCCTATCGGGTGCTTCGCCGTATAGACCCGCATGGACCTGTATATGAAGTGCAGTCTGAGGCCCTCGGAAGTACAGGTACTCGCATTCTTCATCGCAACATGCTCCGGTTGTGTCGCTCTGTTGACTCGGAAACCCCGGAATCCGCAATCAGGGAAGAGCCACCTACGACTGAATCCCCCAACAACCATTGGTGGGATGAAGAAGATGATGAAGAAGAAGAACGGCGTCAAAATACTCCCCCTATCTCGACTACTACACTACCCCTGACCAGTCACTCTTCCGCTGACGACATTTCCCCAACACCCCCTATACAAGGACCCGAGCCACGACGTTCTGAACGTTCTACTGCCGGTAGACCCCCAACTCGCTACAGTCCTGACTTACACACCAGACAGACCCAAGTGTGGAACAATCCGTCAGGTGGGCGACCTGTCAGTGCGAAGGCCTCGCCCAGGGACTGGCGAGCATACAGGGTGGGGGAATGTAGGGGACAGGGACCTGGTGAGCTGTGCAGACGGGTGGAACCATTGTTGCCGGGAGTCGGGGTTCCGGGGGACGGATTTGAGGGGTGCATGGGAAGCCAGGCTCATGTGACAGGAGGAAGAGTGACGCAGGGAGAGGAGAGGATAAAAAGAAAAACGCGCGAAAGCAGAGGCAGAGAAGCGCGGGAAATCTCTGAGGAGAGGAAACTGCAGCGCAGTTGTTGTGAGTGTGCAGGCCGCAGTGAGACTTGCTGGAAGCAGGGGGAAAACATGCAACAGACACTGCGGGCAACTACCAGAGCTCCCAAAAAGAGGCGCATTCGTCGTCAGCGACCCCCCAGGCAGAGGGGTAGTGCTGACCAGCTCAGGGACAGTATTACCGCGCTCCCTGAGAGCACCTTGCCAGAGAGTGCTACGGACTCGCATGGTTTCGTCTCAGCTGTGACTGATACTGATTATTCTCCTAATCCTCCTCAAAAAGACTCTTCTCTGGACTGGGAGGCTGTTACCTCGGATCAACGTCTGCCTGCAGGAGGGAACGCAGCACCGCAAAAGACATTCTGGACTCGACTCTACGCCTGGGCCCGTCGCCAGAAGACACCTCCTTCCTCCGCCATCAGGACTACGGCGTTGTCGGAGCCTCACCGTCAGGACTACATCGCTGAACCAGCACTGATAAGTGACCGTTGTTGACTTTATCTTAGTAGGGAGTCACTAGTGAGGCGCTGCCGCGTTCTACGGGTATAGTTCAGGGCGGTCATATAGTAATTAGGATTTACTGCGAGATTGTGTTCTTGTATATAAGTTCCCTGCGTGGAAAAACGTTTGTCATCTTTTTGGTTGGAAGTTAAAAAGAAAGTTAAAAACGCTATTTGCTTTCTGGCTCCTATTTGTCCCTGCATCCTTCTTTACCTGCGGTCCCTACATGGCCATACTGACAGAAAAATAAAAGTTATATCTACGGGAAGAAGGGGAGCAAAAAATGAAAACGCAAAACCGAAAATACCTCCTGTCATGAAGGGGTTAACTGTTGACAAGGGTTTCTACTTTGCTCGGACCCCACTTCATCCGAACCTGGATTAAACTGAAAAATATATTTGGACATCGGTGCAGATGATTTCCTCCTCTTGACTCTGGGAATCTTTGGAGTATATTTCCTATGCCCTTGACATAGAATGTGTGAACAGATCTGCATACTGAGCCATCTGTGGTTCCCAACAGTCAGTTGGACGGTTGGAGATTTGTGATGTGGGGGAAAATAAGGGTAATTGGGGTGCCACCTGTGAAGATTGTAAGTGTGTGTGATGCTAAGGTGGATGAAGAGAAGCAGAAGCCATGTGATGCTGCGCTTGCCATCTACTGGAGCACATGTTCTATTTGGCCCTCATCTACAAAGTGTACCGCTGTGTGGCTGCCAAAGAAAGGGATTGGAGTAGCCCGTACAGTAACAGAAGTTGTAAAAATGCTGTGCAATTGCTCACTGCAGCAAAACAAACCTTCTTCTCATCCCTCATATCACACCAGTCTCACAACCCTAAACAGCTAATCAAAATTATCAATTCTCTCCTCTGTTCACCAGCTCCCTCTCATTTCATCTCGGCTGAAGACTTTGCCTCACCACTTGTGAACTTGACTTAATAACATCTCACCTCATTCCAACTCTTATCACAGTTTTCATCCCAAGCCTAACCCACCTCTTCAACCTATCTCTAACAACTGGTGCCTTCCCCTCCTGATTGAAACATACCTCGATCACACCCATCCTCAAAAAGCCCTCCCTTGACCCTTGCTCTGGGTCTAGATATTGCCCCATATCATTTCTCACCTATGCCTCCAAAATACTAGAACAACACGTCCATTTTGAACTGTCCTGCCGCCTATCCTCTTGCTCCCTCTTTAACTGATTACACCACATCATTCCATTCAAAATGCCCAAGTAACCAATGACCTACTAACCGCCAAATCAAAGTGATGCTAGTTTGTCCTCCTTCTTCTCCTGGATCTGGCATCTGTCTTTGACACAGTGGACCATTCCCTCTTACTACAGACTTTCTGATCTGTTGCCATTACAGACTTGACCCTTTGTTGGATCTCCTGCTACCTAACAGACAGGACATTTAGTGTCTTTCACTCACACACCACCTCCTCATCTCGCTCCCTATGTCTCAGTGTCCACCAAGGTTCAGTTGTAGGCCTGGGCACAATGCTTTAGGGCATGCACTCCCTCCCTCTTAAATGGACCACCCGCTTTAACCTAAGGTCTTCACAGCCTATAGCTGGACGACACCTTCTATTTATGGCTCCTCCTCTAATATGGAGGTGCCTGAGCTAGGTTGTTTTTTTTGTCTTGAATGCTTGCTAGTTGTCAGGTTCTCCAGGTCCGCCTGTCTGTTGGTCTACCCTGTACCTGTCTGCTCCTACCTGTATGTGCTCTTCTGTCCATCCGCTGCTCCAGATCGCACCTGTCAGTGCCCATCTGTTGAACACCTAGTCCAGCTCACACCTACCAGTGCTTTTCTGTTCCTCAACGGGTCCCATGTGCACCCGCGGTTCCATTGGCTCTACAGTGCCTGCCTACATTCTTCCACCCTCCAATGGACTGTAGCAGCCTACCTGCTGTAGGGGGTCAGCTGCCACCCTCTCTAGGTCAGCCCTCGAGTAGCACCTGGTGCCACCTCCTTGTCCCTCCTTGGGTTGCAGTATTCACCTGTAGCCACTTATCCAAGTTGAGATTTGGTAGGCTACCTAGTAACGGCTCTCCAGCCTTTCCGAGGGACATGACACAGTGGTTCCACCACCTTGCCTGTACCAGTCTATATCTGCTGGGTTGGCTGTAGTGTAAGAGGTGTCGGTCCCTATTATACTATTTTTACTGTAGTGAAATTGATACCACTTTGTTGGTGTCTTCTAGTTGGGTCTACTTAATGCATGTTGCATGTAGCAGTAGACTTCTGAGACCATCAGTCCTCCACTTCCCTTGAGTCAACGACCCATGTTACTATCCTTAGATTTTTCTGACAATAGTAGTCTATGACATTGATATTTGTGCCAGCTGAGTGTGGCTGATCATGATAAAAAGTTGAGCTGTTGCATGTGGTATCAGTGCTCCCAGCACAGCAGACCTCCACTGATCCCTCACCCACCTGGTCTGAATTTGAAGTCAATTCAAAGCTGTAAATGTTGGCCCAGACCCCGAAACCTCATGCATGGCTGATTGCTGCTGTGCCATGCTACAATTTGAACTGTGGATGGATTGAGACCAATATCCTGGTGTCTGTCCCTAATTTAATGTGTTTTGGCAGCTTTTGGGCCCATTTGAAGGTGTTGTGTATGCGTTTGTTTTTGTCTCCCCTGACTTGAATGGCGCTCGGCTAGGTTCAGGAATATTCTTTGAATACATTGGTGAATATTGCAAATTCGGTGATCGTAATCCAAACCAAACATTGAAGTAGTGCATGACAGTAAACACTGCCTATGATCGATGGTAAGATTGCTACCACCGGTCAGAGCGTTGCGGTTATTATGTATTAATAAATTACTAACTTTTTCTCAGCACAATTATGTTTTGTGGGACTGTTTTACTCTGTTTTGTTGTTTCTTATTGTCAGATGAAAGCGCTCTAACCAGAGGATAAAAGTTTACCTTTGGTCATAGGCATTGGCTGATGTAATTACTGCTGTGCCTGCTTTCCCTGGTAACAGTGAGAGCAGGTTGGTCTGATAGGAGTATTCATCATCTGGCGCCTGCGCTTTATATAAATACAATTTGAAAAAAATTATTTGGTTCCCCTTTATTTTTGATAACCAGCAAGGCAAAACTGACAGCTGCGGGATGCATCCTTCAGCTGTCAGTGTTATATTGGCTGGTTATCAAGAAAAGAGAGATCCCATGCCATTGTTTAAACTATTTAAATAAATAATAAAAAAAAAACTGCATGGAGTTCCCTTCCTTTTTAACAACCAGCCAAGTTAAAGCAGACAGCTGGGGGCTGGAATTATCAGGCTGGGAAGGAGCCTTGGATATTGCCCCCAGCCTAAAGATAGCAGCCTGCAGCCACCCCAGAAAAGACGCGTCCATTAGATGTGCCTACCCTGGCACTTTGCTTGGCTCTTCCCACTTGCCCTGTGGTGGAAGGAAATGGGTAATATTTGTGACGTTGATGTCATTTTGTGTTGTCAGGTGACATCAAGCCCAGGGGTTAATAATGGCGCGGCATCTATAAGATGCCACCATTATAAACCCCACAGAGAAATTGTAAATAAAAAGCAACCAGAATAAAGTCCTTTGCTAGAAATAAACATAACTCACAGTTTTCAATTTTATTTAACCCCTTTCTGCCAGCTGACGGGATAGTACGTCAGCTTGTAGAACCCCCACTTTGAGGTGGGCTCCGGCGGTGAGACCACCTCAAAGCTGCGACATGTCAGCTGTTATCAACAGCTGACATGTGACCACAATGGGAGCGAGCGGAATCTCGATCCGCCAGTGCCCATTAACTAGTTAAATGCCGCTATCAAGTCTGACAGCGGCATTTAACAAGCGCCACCAGCAGCGTGGCCGGAAGAGCTCGCACCGCTGACCCCGTCACATGATCTGGAGTCAGCAGTGCATGGCCATAACAACCCCCTTTCGCCCCAATAAAAAAAACAATTACAAAATCAAATCTACACATATTTGGTATCGCCGCATTCAGAATCACCTGATCTATCAATAAAAAAAGGATTAACCTGATTGCTAAACGGCGTAGCGAGAAAAAAAATCAAAACGCCAAAATTACTTTTTTTGGTCGCCGCGGCATTGCATTAAAATGCAATAACGGGCGATCAAAAAAATGTATCTGCACAAATGTAATATCGTTAAAAACGTCAGCTCGGCACACAAAAAATAAGCCCTCACCCAACCCCAGATCACGAAAAATGGAGACACTACGGGCATCGGAAAATGGCATTTTTTTTTTTTAAGCAAAGTTTGGATTTTTTTTACCACTTAGATAAAAAAGCACTTAGAAATGTTTGGTGTCTATGAACTCATAATTACCTGGAGAATCAAAATGGGAGGTCAGTTTTAGCATTTAGTGGACCTAGCAAAGAAGCCAAGCAAAAAACTAGTGTGGGATTGCACTTATTTTTTGCAATTTCATCGCACTTGGAATTTTTTTTTCCCGTTTTCTATTACACGACATGGTAAATACAATGGTATCACTCAAAAAGTACAACTCGACCAGCAAAAAATAAGCCCTCATGGCCACATTGACGGAAAAATAAAAAAGTTATGGCTCTGGAAAGAAGGGGAGCGAAAAACGAAAACGAAAAAAGCTCTGAGGGTTAAGGGGTTAAAAATAACAAACACAGTTATCTTCACCTTACGCCCATTACATTGAAGCTCTGGTCTCCTAAAAAAAAAGAAAATAATAAATAACAATAATACTCAACTAAGGCACTGGTCTGCTATAAATAAACAAAAATAAAAAATAACCATATCCCTCACCTGTCTAAAGTGAAGATGTTCCACTCTGTAATCCATATCTGCGACAAATGGTTTTCAACCTGGAGACTGTCAAGATTCAACCATCCAGGATGAAAATCACAAGAGAATGAGTCAGTGCGAGCGCAGTATCAGTGACTAGCGGTGATATCATCTAGGTTACCACAGGTCACTGAGGCTGCATTTACATTCGGACCAATGAATTGTGCTGAGCTCAGTGAGATCACAGCTCGCACTGTGAGAAAAAGTGTCACGGTGCAGGGCTGAGCACAGTGAGGTCACCTCAGTGAGTTTACAGGGTCAACCGTGGTGAACTTACTGAGCTTGGTGCTGCACTGTGACACTGTTTGTCATGGTGTGAGCGTTGATCTCATTGAGGTCACAGTAGTAGTTTTTAAATTAAAAAGTAAAACTGTGTGTGTTTATTTGTAATAAAGGACTTTTTTATGTATGTTTATTTCCAATTTGACTATGGGATAAGTTAGGTGGGCGCCTTATAGATGCCTCTCCATTGCAAACCCTTGGGCTTGATGTCACCTGACAAAATAAAGGTGACATCAACCTCACAAATATTATACCACTTGCTACCATCCCTTTTCTGGGACAGCAGCAAGCTGCTGTTTTAGGCTGGGGGGAACCAACAATTTTGGCCTCCTACAAGCCTGAGAATACCAGTCCCCAGCTGTCAGCCTTAGCTTGCCTGGTTGTTAAACATGGAGGGAACCCATGACATTTTTTAAATTATTAATTTAAATAACTAAAAACCGGTGAGGGTCAATTTTGCCTGTCTGGTTATCAAACTTAATGGAGAAACCACTTTATTTTTTGTTTTATTTATTTAAAGTGAAGGTGCCGCTGGTGAATACTGCCATCAGTGGCACCTGCTCTCGCTGATATTAATGGCAGCAGGCATACGCTGATGGGAGTAGTAGTGCCATCAGCCAACGCCTGTGACAGGAGGTAAATTTTTTACCTCCAGTCACAGCTGCAGTTCACGCTGTTATCTGACAGCGTGGGAACCGCAATGCTCAGAATGGCAATAATAATCTTACAGCTGATCAGAGCTACCAGTGTTCCTCACACTATTATCTGCATGAAATACACAGTGTTTGTGCAGTCAAACCCAAACAGCAACCAGAACTTCATGAAAAAGTGAGTATTTGGGGTCCTTTATAAGTCTAGGAGTACCACTACCTGACAATTTGAACAGAATGTGTATGAGACCCTCCTTTATGTCTAATACAAAATGTATCAGTGATCCTTCTTCCAGCAGAGTTTTAGCAGCTCTTGCTTCCTTCATAAATTACAGTAAAATTTCCAATTTGTAAATACACATTTCAATTTTTCTTTTCTTTTTTTAATCCTGCTTAAATTTTGCCCAGTGTACAACTCATTATACAGGAAAGAATGTTTCTTGCAATTTTTTTCCTGTAAACTCCAATATCTCATGGATTTTGAATGTTTTATAATCAGTACTTAAAGCTGAGTAAAAGTGTGACACCATTGTTCTCAGCAGCGATCTGAGAGTCAGACATGCTTCCAAGGGCATTTCCCATTCTGTTCTCCTTCCATTCAGCACTTTTTCCATCTATTTCAACATTCTCCCTTCCCCCAGACATCTTTGTAGGTTCTGTCTGAAAAATGCTCGGATTTCCCATTGACTCTCATTATACTTGTTACTCAAAAGGAGTAACCGAGCATTAAGAATAGTTAGTTCAAGTAACAAACATCCAAACATTTTAGCGCTCGCTCATTTCTTCTAACTACATTATTGTATTTATAACTAATTGAATCCCAAAAAAATTTTCAGTTTTTTTTTAAGTTTTACATACAACCTTAGTGCAACCCAAAGCATGTACGACTGTATGGATGTGTAATTTAATCTAAAAAAATGTTTAGAATTTTTTTAGTTTTATATACCACCATAGTTTAACAGTAACCATGTTACTGTATGGATGACTAATTTAATTCACAAAAAAAGTTGAACTTTTTTTTGAGTTTTATTTACAACTGTAATGAAACACTAACCACATTACTGTATGGATGAGTAATTAAATCCAGAAAAAAATTGCTTTTAAGGTTTTTTTGGCATTTTATATACCACCATAATGTAACACTAAGCAAATTACTGTATGGATGACAACATAGTAAATTTTTTCCACCCCCAAAAATAAATGTACCGTATTTTTCAGATTATAAGAAGCACTTTTTTCGCCAAAAATTTTGGGGGAAAATGGAGGTGCATCTTATAATGCGGATATACCTTATCAGAGTGCCACAGCGGGTGTCCCTGCGGCGGTGCTGCACTGTGTCCTGGTAGCGGTGCTGCGCTGCTTCCCAGTGGTGGTGCTGCACTGTGTCCCCGGTGCTGGGGGGCTCTACTGAAATTTTGTGAAAGGCCAGAGCCCCCTCAAGTTCTTCCATGGTTTCCTGACTCCTGTGCGGTGGTGGACTCCGGGAAAATGGCCGCTGGGAGGCGGCGCATGCCCAGATCGAGATCTCAGTGCTGAGATCTCATCTCCTGAGAGGCATTTTCCCAGAGTCCACCGCAACACAGGAGTCAGGAAACCATAGAAGACCTTGTTGGGGACTCAGGCCTTTCACAAAATGTTGGCAGAGTCCCCCGCAGCACCAGGGACACAGCGCAGCACCGGGGACACAGCACAGCACAGCACTGCCACCATGGACAGTAAACACAGAGCAGTACCACAACTGGGACACAGCTGTTATGACCCCAATGGCAGAGGGTCTCAGAAATAAATACCAAGTCTGCAAACACAAATAACCAGCTCATAGGGCAGTGGTAACTGGGCTGACCATATATCTAATCCTAGCACCACAAATAGCAGTAGCCGGGGAACGTGCCTACGTTGGTTCTAGACGTCTCACGCCAGCCGGAGAACTAACTAACCCTAGAAGGGAAAAGAAAGACCTTTCTTGCCTCCAGAGAAAAGACCCCAAAAGTTGGATACAAGCCCCCAACAAATAATAACGGTGAGGTAAGAGGAAAAGACAAACGTAAGAATGAGCTAGGTATTTAGCAAAGAGAGGCCCACTAGCTAATAGCAGAATATAGTAAGATGACTTATATGGTCAGCAAAAACCCTATCAAAATATCCACGCTGGATATTCAAGAACCCCCGAACTGTCTAACGGCCCGGGGGGAGAACACCAGCCCCCTAGAGCTTCCAGCAAGGTCAGAAATCACATTTAGTACAAGCTGGACAAAAAATAAGTGCAAAGCAAATAACCAAAAAACAAAGAAGCAGGACTTAGCTTAATTTTGCAAGAACCAGGACCAGCAGACAGGAGCAAACAGAAAGGATCTGATTACAACGATGCCAGGCACTGGACTAAGAATCCAGGAAGTTAATATAGCAACACCCCTGGACTAACGACCCAGGTGGGTGCCAAACTGAGGAAAGACAATCCCAGAGTCATATCACTAGTGACCACAAGAGGGAGCCAAAAAGTCTAATTCACAACACACAGCACAGCACCGCCACTGGGACACCCGCAGCGGCGTGCCACACTTTGGAACACCCACTCATCCCAGCCTGCAGCAACGATCCACTCTTGCCTCCTTCACCAGCGTCCCGGGGACCCCCGCTTCACCGCAGCCACCAACCCGGTAAGCAATAAGACACATGGATTATAAGAAGCATCACCATTTTATTTAAAAATAGTTTATTCCTCTTTTTCTCTTTAAAATTTGGGGTGTGTCTTATAATCCGGAGAGTCTTATAAAGCAAAAAATAGGGTAGTCACATGCAGCAGCTATATATTTAGCAAAAAACTGCAAAGCCCTATGCCCTGCCTAGAGACTTTATTCTTCCAACCTCCCTGCAACTTCAATATTCTGTAGGCTAAATGCAGAAAGTATTTGATATAAACAACAAAGCACAAGATTAGCCCTTAGAATGGCTGTGATTATGATGGTTCTGTAGCAACACTACAGGCCTCTGATTCATTATACTGGGCACACAGGCCTGGATAACTGCTCTCTCCTTCCAATCACAGCTGTATTTGAGCTGTACCAAGGTGCCAGTAAGGTGAGCATGGCTGCCCCAGTCCTTTTATAGCCTCTGATGAGGTAACAGGCCAGCAAATCATAGTAATGCCACTGCTAAGATAGCTGAGTCATGACGGTGACTGTCAGGCAATCTCTGTATGTTTATTGGCTGTGTCACAGAAGCCAAGCATGCGAGTCAGGGATTTGAGCTTCAAATCCTTCAAATCCAATCACCAGCCAATGCTCGTCGAGTGCCGAGCACATCCGAACACCCACATATGCGAGTGATATCCGATTATCACCAAGCAAGTTCCTTCATTGCTAGTGCACACTTAAAAATATATGTTTTATGCACAGTACTCCCACAGACACAACTGCACAGTTAAAAAAGTGAGTTTGGTCACTTTGTTAACTTAGCTTTGCATAGGCAGGTGTGTGAACAGTCGGGCCTGTGTCCTTCACTTAGAAGTAAAAATGAATGGCACTGAGATAAATCTAATGAGTTACTTACTGGTATAGAGGGATACACTCTGAATCATTGGCACATTATGGGAGTAAAGTCACTTGGTGGAGGGTGCTTGCCAAGAAGAAACATGTAGATAAATCCAAACGAAAAGGAAAGCAGCAACACTTCTGTTTTGTGACGAAGAAACCTTAGTCCTTTATTTCCAATATAAATTCATGAACAAGGTAAACAGGGCAGGGACAGTGCAAGTAAAAAGGATGATGGCCGTTTTGTGTTAACCACGCTTCCTCTGGACCCGTGGAAGCGTGGTTAATGGAAAACGGCCGTCGTTCTTTTTACTTGCACTGTCCCTGCCCTGTTAACCTTGTCCATGAATTTATATTGGAAATAAAGGACTAAGGTTTCTTCGTCACAAAACGGAAGTGTTGCTGCTTTCCTCTTCACTTGGACCTGTGTCCTTCACTGCCACCATCTATATTGAGGTCGACTGACACAAGGTAAGGTTTTAATTCTATAGATAGGACTTTCCTGACTGGATACACATTGTCTCTGTGGGAGACAATAGAGTTAACTAAGTCCCCTATGTTATTTAGCTGTACTATTACCATTTACTTATTTACTTATTACAAGGTATATGTTCATTTTTTTTTATATTAGGGTCTATAAGTAATTAAAAAAATAGTAAATTGAATTGAAAAAAAAATAAAAAAATGCTGCTAAATTTTTAAATTTAACATTCTAACAAAACAAATAGATGTTTGAAAAATTATACAAAGGTAAAGTGCACATATGGGAAATTATATTTATTAATTAGATTGTTTGGTATGGCTATCTGGTTTCATGATAATATAATTTACATTTTAAAATGTATTCTTTATGTAAATGATCATAATATTTTCAGATATATTCATAAAAATACACAACATGTGGATCTAAATATAACACTAACAAAGTACAATGCGTCACAAAAAATATCTCAGTGTCATTGGGATATGTTGAAGCACTATAGAGATGTTACCATGTAAAGTGACACTGGTCAGATTAAAAAAAAAAAGGGGTTTGGTCACAAGAAGCAAACTGGCTTAAGGGAAAGGGGTTAAAATATAAAAATATAAAAAGCCCAACAATGCAGAGTGTTATAAAATGATCTGTTAGGTACTACCATTATTATTTTTGCATCTACTACATGTTCGGATAGAATCTTGGACATGGGAATACTCCTTTCATTTTTACCCATAGAGTAAAGACAGTATGAGACTGAGTGAGTAGAAATAGATGAAATCGTGTCATTCCCACACCATATCATGGTGTATGTAGTCATGAGTGAGGAGAATCATGCTGTAATGCTATTCACCGATCACCGACAAACCGTGATACAAGGAAGTCAAATGTGCTGGGGTAACAAACCAAAAGGGCACATAATAAGCAAAAGGGAAAAGACAAAGGCAAAGTCAGGTTGCAGTCCGAAGTCAGAATACCAGGAAAATAGCCAATCAGAGCAAAGGGGATGAATGAATGGATGGTCAGAATTAGGACCAAAGTCAGGCAGCAATAGATCAATGAACAGAGCATAGAATATCAGGCAAACATCATCACTGAGTGAATGCTACGATGAGCAGAGATCTGGGGCTGAGAGCTCAGCTAAGTAGTAAGGCAAATAATCAGAAGCAGGGAGCGCCTCCCACTCTCTGATTGGACGACTGAGCTAAGCTGTGTAACAACAAACTGACAGCTCAGCACTCCCCTGCACCTGATTGTATGACTGAGCTGTCATTCACGGCCCATGACATGCTGAGGGGAGGAATCGGGACGCGTGTCATTTTTGCAATACTGATCATTGTACGTACAACCTGATTTTTCAATAGTACCAATGATTCTAATAAATAATTCTGATGAAATATTGTTTGAAAGGTTGGAGAAAAAAAATGTATTAATCATAAATTGTTATAGATCGTACATTATAAATGGAGGCTCTGCTCCGGTACATGTAATAATCATGGTATAGAGGAGATGGGATGGAGGTGTCACCTAGATTTTTGTCCTGATGAAGAGGTCCTGCATGTTAGGGGTCGAGTTCCCTCCTCTGCACAGGGGGAATCTCGGTCCATCTCCTCTGCGGTCTCCCATTCTTCTCCTGCTGCAGTGGAGCCTGCTCAGCGGAGACGGTCCCAGCGTCTCGCTCTGTCTGACTCTGTGCTAAGAGTTACTGCTGCCTTTCCTGCTTCTGCCATTGAAGTCGGTGCTGAACAGCAGCCAGCAGACACTTCTGGGTCTAAGTCATGCTTTGCTTGTTCTGAGCATGCTCAGAGTAAGATCTCTCAGTGGAGATCGAGGGTCACATGATCTGATACTGCAGCTAAGGTCATTGGCTCCTTCAGGAAGGTCCTGTAGGTGCTCACGCTCTGGTGTAGCTTCCCATTGGTCCTTCTAGGAAGGTCCTGTACGTGCTGCAGCTATTTAAGGTTCGCATGACCGCACGGCCATGCGCTAGTATTGTTCTTTGTTAAGTGCTTTGCGCCAGTGTGGTCACGAGAGTTTGTGTTCAGGGACCCGGCTGAAATAAGCCCCTAGAATGCTGGCACCTCCGGCGAGGAGTTTTGTGTGCAAGCGTGACCACTGACTGCTCTCTGTGTGGGCAGTTAGCCTGTGCCTCTGTGAAGCCTAACAGGGCACAGTGCTTTTCTTTCACGACTACACGGTGAACTAACAGGTTCGGTTGGCGGCTCTCGAGAGCTCAACCCCAGCTGTGGATGTTACCACAGTTGCTGTACAGGCTGCTAGCGTGGCTGCAGCTACCTTGTCCACTGCCACCCCTGTTCCGACATTATCTCGCCTCCCGCTGCCAGAAAAATTTTCTGGAGACAGCAAATCTTGTAGGGGTTTTGTGAGTCAGTGCTCTATTCATCTCGAGCTCCTTGCTGCACGTTTCCCTACTGAGCGGGCTAAGGTGGGATTTATTCTGTCTCTCTTGTCGGACAGGGCGTTGGAGTGGGCTACGCTGCTGTGGGAGCATGGCGATCATGTGGTGCAGAGTGCTCCGCGGTTCCTGAGCACTCTGAAACAGGTCTTTTTAGGACCTCAAGTCACCCATGACACGGCGCTCCAACTGCTGGCATTAACTCAGGGTGAGTCCATGGTCAGCCATTTTGGAGGGGCCTGGCTGATCACGTTAAGGACGCTCTGGCCACTAGGGTGATTCCTGCCACACTGGAGGAGTTAATATCGGTCTCTACTCGAATTGACCTCCGTTTTAACGAGCGGAGGTTAGAGCGAGCCCAGTGTAGGCAGAGGTTTTGGCTGGCTCCCACCTTCGCCAAACCTCTAGAATCTCCGGTCATGGTACCTGAGTCACATGAGGCCATGGAAGTGTCACGAGAGGGTTCTAAGACCCCGACTGCTCGTGCACTCCAGGTTTGTCATGTTTGCCAGCAGTCAGGACATCTTGCCACCATATGTTCTCAGCGGTCGAGGAAACGTCAGCGTCTAGTGGTAGTAGGTGGAGGTACACTAGACACAGCGATGTTTGCCTCCAAATTGTCCTTTAAGGGGACAATTATTATTGGCTCATCCTCCCACTCGGTAGAGCTCTGCATGGATTCAGGGGCAGAGGGCAATTTTATGTCTTCTGCCTTTGCCCAACGTCACGCAATACCCCTGGTTATGCTTGCTCAACCAGTGACGGTACGAGTGGTGAATGGGTCGACACTGCCCTCACAGATAACACACCAGACCATCCCTTTTACTCTGTCCATGTCGCCATCCCATCAGGAGATTATATCTCTGCTCATAATTCCTGAGGGAATTGATGAGGTCCTGTTGGGGATACCTTGGTTACGATACCGCTCTCCTCATATCGAGTGGTCCTCAGGCAGAATTTTGGGATGGGGTGAATCTTGTGGGGGTAGGTGTCAGAGGGAGTGCGTTCAGGTTGCTACTACAGAGGTACCCGCAGATCTATCCTCTCTCCCCAAGCAGTATCGGCCTTATGCGGACGTGTTCTCCAAAAAGGCGGCGGAGACCCTTCCGCCCCAAAGTCCCTATGACTGTCCTATTGATCTCTTGCCTGGTGCTGAGCCTCCTCGGGGTCGAGTTTATCCATCATCTCTCCTGGGGACGGAGGCAATGTCTCAGTAAATTCAAGAGAATCTGGCAAGAGGGTTTATCAGGAAGTCAGTGTCACCTGCTGGGGCTGGGTTCTTCTTCGTGCAGAAGAAGAATGGGGAACTGCATCCATGCATAGACTACAGGGGTCTTAACGCCATCACCATTAAGAATAAGTACCCTTTGCCCTTGATATCTGAGCTATTCGATAGGCTTTGGGGAGCAAGGGTGTTTACTAAACTAGATCTGTGGGTTGCTTACAACCTGATTCGCATCCGTGAGGGGGACGAATGGAAGACGGCTTTTAACACCAGGGATGGGCACTATGAATATCTGGTGATGCCCTTCGGGCTCTGTAATGCCCCAGCCATTTTCCAAGACTTTGTGAATGACATCTTCCGGGATATTCTCACCACCTCGGTCGTAGTCTATCTGGATGATATTCTCATCTACTCTCCAGATATTGACTCCCACCAGAGAGATGTTTGCAAAGTCTTCGACCTCCTACGGGCAAACTTCCTCTATGCCAAGTTGGAGAAGTGTGTGTTTGAGCAGGAGTCCTTACCTTTCCTGGGCTATATCATCTCCTCCCAGGGTTTGACCATGGATCCTGCCAAACTACAGGCTGTGATGGACTGGCAGGAACCCCATTCTCTTAAAGCGGTGCAGCGCTTTGTGGGGTTCATAAATTATTATCGTCAGTTTATTCCGCACTTCTCGACTTTGGTAGCTCCCTTGCTTGCCCTCAACAAGAAGGGAGCAAATCCCAAATTGTGGTCTGTGGAGGTCTCCAAGGCCTTTAACTCCATAAAGTCACACTTCGCTAGCGCTCCCATCCTACATCGCCCCGATGTAGATAGGCCATTTATCATGGAGGTGGATGCGTCATCTGTTGGTGCTGGAGCAGTCCTCTTCCAAAAGGATGCTCAAGGTCGGAAGCATCCTTGCTTCTTTTTTAAGACCTCACCAGCAGAGAGGAATTATTCCATCGGGGACAGGGAGTTGCTAGCCATGAAGTTGGCGTTCTCGGAGTGGAGACATCTCTTGGAGGGAGCTCGTTTTCCCTTCCAAGTCTACACAGATTACAAAAAATTGGTGTACCTGCAGACAGCCCAGCGGTTAAATTCTCGCCAGGTCAGATGGTTCTTGTTCTTCTCCCGGTTTAATTTCACCTTCCATTTCCTTTCTGGGGAGAAGAACATTTGTGCCGATGCTCTCTCTCACTCCGTTGTGTCATCTGTGGAGGAGGAAGAGGAGCCTCGGCTTATTGTCCCCACCGAGAGCCTGAGAACTGTGGCCCCGGTTTCACTAGAGTCCGTGCCTCTGGGCAAGACTTTTGTACCATCCGGTTTGCGACCGGAGGTTCTCTCTTGGGCACACTCATCCATGGTGGGTGGACATTTTGGTTCCAAAAGGACATCTGAGTTACTGGCGAGGACATACTGGTGGCCGCATATGGCTCGTGATGTCGCAGACTATGTTCGGGCATGTGTCTCCTGCGCCAAAAATAAGTCTCCTCGACAACGGCCAGCTGGGTTATTATATCCTCTGTCGGTGGCAGATAGGCCCTGGGAGATGGTCGGGATGGACTTTGTGGTGGGTTTGCCTAAGTCTCGTGGCTGTACCGTCATTTGGGTTATCACCGATCATTTTTCTAAAATGGTGCACTTGGTCCCGCTTCCACAGCTACCTTCTGCACGGGCCTTGGCAGAGTTGTTTATTAAACACATCTTCCGCCTACATGGTATGCCAGACAAAATTGTCAGTGACCGGGGTCCCCAGGTTGCGTCTCGGTTCTGGAGAGAGCTTTGTCATCTTCTCAGTATTGAGTTAAATCTCTCTTCTGCTTATCATCCCGAGATGAATGGGTTGGTAGAGAGGGCCAACCAGCCTTGGTCACATATCTGCGACATTTTGTCTCAGCCAGGCAGGATGACTGAGCATCCTTGCTATCGTGGGCAGAGTTTGCACTGAACAATGCTGTAGCCGACTCCACTGGACAGAGGCCATTCCTCCTTAATTATGGTCAGCATCCATGGGTACCTGTGCCCATGCCCATGTCTTCCGCCGAATCCAGGGTGGCAGACTGGGCTGTGGGGGCACGGGACATTTGGGACCGCACTCAGGATGCCATTCTGGCCTCCAAGAAGAGAATGAGGTCTTCCGCCGATGCACATCGGCGCCCCGCTCCGACCTTTGCTCCCGGCGATTTAGTGTGGCTCTCTGCCTGTAACATCAGGCTGCATGTTGAGTCCACTAAGTTTGCTCCTCACTACATGGGTCCCTTCAAGGTCCTCGAACAGGTAATCCTGTGGTCTACCGTCTAGCTCTTCCTCCACGCCTAGGTATCACCGACACCTTTCATGTGTCCCTCCTTAAGCCCGTATACATGTTCCGGTTTTCTGAGTCATCTGCCGGGACATCGGGTTCGTCTTCAGACGATTACAAGGTGAACGCTATTTTGGGGTACAAGGTGGTTCGTGGCAACAAATTTTATTTGGTGGACTGGAAGGATTACAGGCCTGAGAGCCTGCTGAGCGCATTCGGGCTCCGCAGCTCATTGCTGCCTTCGAACGTAGCGAGACCCAAGGGGGGGGGTGGTAATGTTAGGGGTCAAGTTCCCTCCTCTGCACAGGGTGAATCTCGGTCCATCTCCGCTGCGGTCTCCCATTCTTCTCCTGCCACAGTGGAGCCTGCTCAGCGGAGACGTCGGTCCCAGCGTCTCGCTCAGTCTGACTCTGTGCTAAGAGTTACTGCTGCCTTTCCTGCTTCTGCCATTGAAGTTGGTGCTGGGCAGCGGCGAGCAGACATTTCTCGGTCTAAGTCCTGCTTTGCTCGTTCTGAGCATGCCCAGAGTAAGATCTCTCAGTGGAGATCGAGGGTCACATGATCTGATACTGCAGCTAAGGTCATTGGCTCCTTCAGGAAGGTCCTGTAGGTGCTCATGCTCTGGTGTAGCTTCTCATTGGTCCTTCTAGGTAGGTCCTGTACATGCTGCAGCTATTTAAGGTTCGCATAACCGCACTGCCATGCGCTAGTATTGTTCTTTGTTAAGTGCTTTGCGCCAGTGTGGTCTGTTATGATCTGGTGGCCCAGGAGTAGCATTGGACGTACTCTGGAGAAGGTGGTATCTATACTGACCGCGGACCCTGAACTTAACACCGCAACTAGAAGTAGCCGTGGGAGGTACCTACTGATCCTAGACACCTCGACACAGCCGGAGGACTAATTAACCCTATAGATAGAAAAGGGAAAACTATCTCGCCTCAGAGCAAATTCCCAAAGGATAGGCAGCCCCCCACAAATATTGACTGTGAGAGGAGAGGAAAAAACATACACAGGCTGAAAACAGGATTTAGCAAAAGAGGCCACTTCTAGCTAAATAGGAAAGATAGGACAGAGAACTATGCGGTCAGTATTAAAATACTAGCAAATATGCACCACAGAAAATACAAAAGACTCCACATCTAACTAATGATATGGAGGGTATATCTGCCTCTCCAGAGATTCCAGCTTGACTGCATAAATCCTTACACAGATTAAGCTGGACAAGAAAAAACAACAAATGCACTGAGCAGTGAGGCCCACAACATGTGGGCTGCAAAACAAGCAGAACTTATCTTGGTGAAAAGACCAGGAAGCAGGAGAAACCATGAAGGGATGTGAAGCCTCCAGAATACAATGGACAACTGGCACTGACTGAAGGGTGAGGCCAGACTAAATAGCCCAGTCCAGAGTGGACACACCTGATAACTGCTGTGAAGGACAGACAGCAGCGCTACCACTTATAACCACCGGAGGGAGCCCAAGAACAGAATTCACAACAGTGGTCACAAGAGTATGTGTTCAGGGACCCGGCTGAAATAAGCCCCTAGAATGCTGGCACCTCCGGCGAGGAGTTTGTGTTTGAATGTGTTCAGGGACCTGGCTGAAATAAGCCCCTAGAATGCTGGCACCTCCGGCGAGGAGTTTGGTGTGCATGCGTGACCACTGACTGCTCTCTGTGTGGGCAGTTAGCCTGTGCCTCTGTGAAGCCTAACAGGGCACAGTGCTTTTCTTTCACGACTACTCGGTGAAGTAACTGAGTTAGTCCATACCACCATATCGTACCGCCGTTGCTAGCAGCAGGTACTCCTGCACGGTGGACCCCGGGCTGCGAACGCACCAATATCAATAAAAACATCTCTATTTATTTGGTGCATTCCGCTAACCGTAACACTGCGTGACCTTGAAACACGTTGACTCTTAAAACCTGCATAATAAATCTTTTCAAGTATTTTTCGTTCTTGGATCTTTCATCAGCAGCGCTTTGAGTGACACCTCCATCCTGTCTCCATTTCAAGTTGGTCCATCTGTGGCCGTGTCCAGCAGCAGCAGATAGCCACGTGTTTTATATTTCACTTTTGTGCAGCCTCACCAGGTGAGTGATTTCACTTTTCTCAAAACCATGTTATATCAGATAAGACCCTGTTGTGCTCTCTCATTCCCCAGTTTCCTTCAATAATAGTATAGTGTCATTTATTATTCACTCTCATCCTCTTACCTGTAAATATTCCTGTTCCAAGTCCTTGTCCTGTGATATCCACTGTGAATATAAAACCATGAAGTCATGAGTTATTCTGTCTTTGTTTTTTCAAAGGAACCAGATATGAAGGAAAGTAATGTAAATGTGTCATAAATGCAGTTTGGGGAAACCTGGGCAAATTGTGTCTCTCTGTGTCATTGAGGACCCCACATTTACCCCTTTCTGACCTCGGATGGGATAGTACGTCTGAGTTCAGATACCGCGCTTTGATGCAGGGCTCCGGTGGTGAGCCTGCATCAAAGCCGGGACATGTCAGCTGCTTTGTACAGCTGATATGTGCCAGCAATAGCGGCAGGTGGAATCGCGATCCACCTGCAGCTATTAACTAGTTAAGTGCCGCTGTCAAACACTGACAGCACCATTTAACCCGCGCTTCCGGCCATAGGGCCGGAAATGAGCGCATCACTGACCCCGTCACATGATCGGGGGTCAGCAATGTGTCAGCATGACAACCAGAGGCCTCTATGGTTGGTGATGCTGGATTGCTGTGAGCGTCACCCTGTGGTCGGTGCTCATAGCAATGCAGCAATTCTACTACATAAGAGTGATCTGAGCATGACCATGGAGGCTATTGAAGCATAGAAAAAGTAAAAAAAAAGTTGAAAAAAATATGAAAAAAATAAAAAAATATAAAAGTTTTAATCCCCCCCCCTTTCGCCCCATTCAAAATAAAACAATAAAAAAATCAAATATACACATTTGGTATCGCCGCATTCAGAATCGCCTGATCTATCAATAAAGAAAGGATTAACCTGATTGCTAAACAGCGTAGCGAGAAATAAATTTGAAACGCCGGAATTAGGTTTTTTTGGTCGCCGCGACATTGCATTAAATGCAATAATGAGCGATCAAAAAAACATATCTGCACGAAAACTGTATCATTAAAAAGGACAGCTCGGCATGCAAAAAATAAGCCCTCAACCGACCCGAGATCACGAAAAATGGAAACGCTATTGGTATCGGAAAATTGCGCATTTTTTTTTACCAAAGTTTGGATTTTTTTTTTACCACTTAGACAAATCATAGCCTAGACATGTTTGGTGTCCATGAACAGGAATTTGTTCCCGTTTTCTAGTACACGACATGGTAAAACCAATGGTGTCATTCAAAAG
Organism: Ranitomeya variabilis; assembly: GCF_051348905.1. Classification (NCBI taxonomy): domain Eukaryota; kingdom Metazoa; phylum Chordata; class Amphibia; order Anura; family Dendrobatidae; genus Ranitomeya; species Ranitomeya variabilis. Next base: position 21,606,138 of record NC_135236.1, on the reverse strand, counting down.
TACAACTTGTCCCACAAAAAATAAGCCCTCACATGGCCGTATTTATGGAAAAATAAAAAAGTTATGGCTCTGGGAATGAGGGGAGTGAAAAGCGAAAATGCAAAAATATAAAAGGGCAAGGTCTTGAAGGGGTTAAGCATGATATGTCTCATCATGTCTCATACACCATATAACCAGATAAGGTAGTAAAATGTTAAAATTACATTTCCTGGTGATTTTTTTCAGAATTGAAGGCAATGTAAATGTGCAAAAACACTACGTGTGAACAGAGTTGAGCGACATTTACTTTTTTATGATCGAGTCGGGTTTTGTGAAACCGACTTTTTCAAAAGTCGGGTCAGGTGAAATCGGCCGATTATTTCGAAAAGTCGGGGGCCGACTGAAACACGAAACCCAATGCAAGTCAATGGGGAATCAAAGTAGGCAGTGAGTGGAGGACAGGAAAACACCTACAGTGCCCATTTTAATGCCCAAAACATCAATTCTTGTTACTTAAGCTTGTCAGTCTTAATTTACCTTATAATAATAGTTAGTCATTGAAAATTGGGGGTCATTTGGCTAAAGTTGTGGGGGGGTAGGGCTGGCTCAAGATTTTCGTTGGCCCAGGAAATGCGGAATACGTCACGGAACAGGGAGAGGTAAGTATTTAAACTTTGCAAGTGCTGTGATCCTGAGCAAGCAGGGGGGGCCCACTCGTTGGGATTGGCACTGGCACAGGGCCCCTCAAAGTACGGCGGTGTGTTTGACGGTGGGGCACCTCCCACCGGCAGAGACACTTTTGCATACTATGAGGGGCCCTGTGTCAGTCACTTCGCCAAGGAGTATGCCCCCCCACCTGATGAAGGAACCTGCACTTTCATCTGCACCTTCCTCTTTGTCCCCGTGTAAGGTGGTATAGTATGCGGGAAGGGGAACCTGACTTTCAGCAGGTTCAGATTCTGGCTGTGCAAAGTGCAAGGGGAATGTAGTGGTCTGGGTCAATGTACCAGCAGACTCATCTAGCAGTGGCTGGGCAATGGGCAGGATGAGAAGGAAACAGAAGGCCCAAACAATAAAGTAGGCTAAATGCAGTTCAAATGTGGTAACAGGACTAAACAGGTGGCATTGCTTTGTTCAGTGGAGGACAACTGTATTGAGTGGCAGACACAGTTAGTAGGCCCAAGTAATAAAGTGGGCCAAATGCAGTTCAAAATTGGTAACAGGAGTAAACAGGTGGCACTGCTTTGTTCAGTGGAGGAGAACAACAAGCAGCGGCAGACATTGTTAGTAGGCCCAACCAAACAAGTAGGCCAAATTCAGTTTAATATCCGAAACAGGATGAAAATTGAGGCTCAGCTTTGTTCAGTGCAGGAGAAAAGCAAGGAGCGGCAGACACCGTTAGTAGGCCCAACCAAACAAGTTGGCCAAATGCAGTTTAACATTTGATATAGGCTGAAAATTGAAGCTTAGCTTTGTTCAGTGGAGGAGAAAAGCAAGGAGCGGGTGACACCTTTAGTAGGCCCAACCAAACAAGTAGGCCAAATGCAGTTTAATATTTGATATAGGCTGAAAATTGAACCTCAGCTTTGTTCAGTGGAGGAGAACAACAAGCAGCGGCAGACACCATTAGTAGGCCCAACCAAACAAGTAGGTTAAATGCAGTTTAATATTTGATAAAGGCTGAAAATTGAAGCTCAGCTTTGTTAAGTGGAGGAGAAAAGCAAGGTGCGGCAGACACCTTTAGTAGGCCCAACCAAACAAGTAGGCCAAATGCAGTTTAATATTAGATATAGGCTGAAAATTGAAGCTCAGCTTTGTTCAGTGGAGGAGAAAAGCAAGGAGCAGCAGACAACGTTAGTAGGCCCAACCAAACAAGTAGGCTAAATGCAGTTTAATATTCGAAACAGGAGTAAACAGGCGGCATAGCTTTGTGCAGTGGAGGACAACTGTAATGGGAGGCTGACACAGTTAGTAGGCCCCAAAAAGTAAGTAGGCTAAATGCAGTTCAAAATTGGTAACAGGAGTAAACTGGCGGCATAGCTTTGTGCAGCGGAGGACAGCTGAAATGAGTGGCGCAGACACAGTTTGTAGGCCTACATTAAAAATGTTGGCTCCAAGCAGTTCAAAAATGGAAACAGGATTAAACTGGCGGCATAGGTTTGTTCAGCGGAGGACAATTGTAATGAGTGGCGCAGACAGACTTAGTAGGCCTAAAATAAAAAAGTAGGCTCAATGCAGTTTAAAATTGGTTACAGGGGTACACAGGCCGCATAGCAATGTTCAGCGGAGGACGATTGTTATGAGTGGCGCAGACAGACTTAGTAGGCCTAAAACAAAAAAGTAGGCTCAATGCAGTTTAAAATTGGTTACAGGGATACACAGGCGGCATAGCTTTGTTCAGTGGAGGACAACTGTGAGGAGAGGCTGACACAGTTAGTAGGCCAAAGTAATAAAGTGAGGTAAATGTCTGCCAAAATTTTTTTCATAAATAAACAGGTGGCATAGCTAGGTACAGCGGTGGGCTCCTCTGCTGAGTAGCAGACAGTGGTAGTTGGCGCAAAATATTAACTGGTCTAAATGGAGGCCAGGGCCCCTGTATATTTTTACTATCATCTATCATTTCAACAAATTTGTATTTGCCAATGAAGGATTTAACAGCACAGACTACACAGTGGTGGAGCCAGGAGAGGAAAGTTTTTGCAAGTGGTAGAGCACTGTTCGAGCTGGGGGGGGGAAACACTCTCGTGGGTGGCGGTACTGGAACAGGGGTGCACCACCACCGTCAGAGACACTTCATTGTACTATGAGGGACCCTGTGCTAGTGCCGTCGCCCAAGAGTGGGCACACCCACCTGTCCAGGCAAACGGCACTCGCACGGGTGCTTGCGCTAGGTGGTGACGATGGCCCTGTGGGGGGAGTCAGCCCATTTAGGGAGGTATAAAAATGGCCTATGGTGGACATTCAGCAGCTGCAAATGGAGGAATTGGAGCAGTCAGTAACAGGAGGACAAAAGCAAGACATTTTTCAGGCAAGCTATGTGTCAGCACGGGAAGGTGTTATGACCCCAATGGCGAGGGTCTCAGAGATATCAGCAAGTCTGCGAAGTACAAAAATCCAGCTCATAGGGCAGTGGTAACTGGGTTGACCATATATCTACTCCTAACGCCAACACTAGAAGTAGCCCGGGAACATGCCTACGTTGGTCGCTAGATGTCTCGCGCCAGCCGGAGGACTAACTACCCCTAGAAGAGGAAAACAAAGACCTCTCTTGCCTCCAGAGAATAGACCCCAAAAGTTGGATACAAGCCCCCCACAAATAATAACGGAGAGGTAAGAGGAAATGACAAACACAGAGATGAACTAGGTTTAGCAAAGAGAGGCCCACTCACTAATAGCAGAATGTAGTAAGATAACTTATATGGTCAACAAAAACCCTACAAAAATCCACACTGGAGATTCAAGAACCCCCGAACCGTCTAACGGCCCGGGGGGAGAACTCCAGCCTCCCTAGAGCTTCCAGCAAGGATAGGATACAGATTATGTACAAGCTGGACAAAAATGCAAACAAAAACAATAGCAAAAAGCAAGAAAGCAGACTTAGCTTAATCAAGCAGGAACCAGGATCAGTAGACAAGAGCACTACAGATTAGCTCTGATATCAACGTTGCCAGGCATTGAACTGAAGGTCCAGGGAGCTAATATAGCAACACCCCTGACCTAACGACCCAGGTGAGCATACAAGGGATGATAGACATACCCAGAGTAAAAACACTAGTAGCCACTAGAGGGAGCCAAAAGGTAAATTCACAACAGTACCCCCCCCTTAGTGAGGGGTCACCGAACCCTCACCAAGACCACCAGGGCGATCAGGATGAGCGGCGTGAAAGGCGCGAACTAAATCGGCCGCATGCACATCAGAGGCGACCACCCAGGAATTATCCTCCTGACCATAGCCCTTCCACTTGACCAGGTACTGAAGCCTCCGCCTGGAGAGACGAGAATCTAAGATCTTCTCCACCACGTACTCCAACTCGCCCTCAACCAACACCGGAGCAGGAGGCTCAGCAGAAGGAATCACAGGCACAACGTACCGCCGCAACAAGGACCTATGAAATACGTTGTGAATGGCAAACGACACCGGAAGATCCAGGCGAAAGGATACAGGATTAAGGATCTCCAATATCCTGTAAGGACCAATGAATCGAGGCTTAAATTTGGGAGAGGAGACCTTCATAGGAACAAATCGAGAAGACAGCCATACCAAATCCCCAACACGAAGTCGGGGACCCACACCGCAGCGGCGATTGGCAAAACGCTGAGCCTTCTCCTGTGACAACTTCAAGTTGTCCACCACATGATTCCAGATCCGCTGCAACCTATCCACCACAGAATCCACTCCAGGACAGTCAGAAGGCTCCACATGTCCCGAGGAAAAACGAGGATGGAAACCGGAGTTGCAGAAAAATGGCGAAACCAAGGTGGCAGAACTAGCCCGATTATTAAGGGCAAATTCAGCCAACGGCAAGAAGGTCACCCAATCATCCTGATCAGAAGAGACAAAACACCTCAAATACGCCTCCAGAGTCTGATTAGTGCGTTCCGTTTGTCCGTTAGTCTGTGGATGAAAAGCGGACGAAAACGACAAATCAATGCCCATCCTACCACAAAAGGATCGCCAGAACCTGGAAACAAACTGGGATCCTCTGTCCGACACAATATTCTCAGGAATGCCGTGCAAACGAACCACGTTCTGGAAGAACACAGGAACCAGATCAGCAGAGGAAGGCAGCTTAGGCAAAGGAACCAGATGGACCATCTTGGAGAAACGATCACATATCACCCAGATGACAGACATGCCTTTAGACACCGGGAGATCCGAAATGAAATCCATAGAGATGTGTGTCCAAGGTCTCTTCGGGACAGGCAAGGGCAAGAGCAACCCGCTGGCACGAGAACAGCAAGGCTTAGCTCGAGCACAAGTACCGCAGGACTGCACAAATGACCGCACATCCCTTGACAAGGAAGGCCACCAAAAGGACCTGGCCACCAGATCTCTGGTGCCAAAAATTCCCGGGTGCCCTGCCAACACTGAGGAATGAACCTCGGAAATGACTCTGCTGGTCCATTTAGCAGGCACAAACAATCTGTCAGGTGGACAAGAGTCAGGCCTACCAGCCTGAAATCTCTGCAACACACGTCGCAGATCTGGAGAAATCGCTGACAAGATAACTCCTTCCTTAAGAATACCCTCAGGTTCAGCGACTCCAGGAGCATCAGGCACAAAGCTTCTAGACAGAGCATCGGCCTTCACATTCTTAGAACCTGGTAAATACGAGACCACAAAGTCAAAACGGGAGAAAAACAATGACCAGCGGGCCTGTCTAGGATTCAGGCGTTTAGCAGACTCGAGATACATCAAATTTTTGTGATCAGTCAAGACCACCACCCGATGCTTAGCACCCTCGAGCCAATGACGCCACTCCTCAAATGCCCACTTCATGGCCAATAACTCCCGATTGCCCACATCATAATTTCGCTCTGCCGGCGAAAACTTCCTAGAGAAAAAGGCACAAGGTTTCATAGTAGAGCAACCAGGGCCTCTCTGCGACAAAACGGCCCCTGCCCCAATCTCCGAAGCATCCACCTCAACCTGAAAGGGAAGTGAGACATCAGGCTGGCACAAAACAGGCGCCGAAGTAAACCGGCGTTTCAACTCCTGGAAAGCCTCCACGGCAGCAGGAGCCCAGTTAGCTACATCAGAGCCTTTCTTGGTCATATCCGTCAGCGATTTAACAACGCTAGAGAAATTTGCGATAAAACGATGGTAGAAGTTAGCAAAACCCAAGAACTTCTGAAGACTCTTAACTGATGAGGGTTGAGTCCAATCATGAATAGCTCGGACCTTGACTGGATCCATCTCCACAGCAGAAGGGGAAAAAATGAACCCCAAAAAGGGAACCTTCTGTACACCAAAGAGACACTTTGAGCCTTTTACAAATAAAGAATTTTCACGCAAAATCTCAAAAACCATCCTGACCTGCTCCACATGCGAGTCCCAATCATCAGAAAAAAACAGAATATCATCCAGATAAACAATCAAAAATTTATCCAGATACTTCCGGAAAATGTCATGCATGAAGGACTGAAAAACTGAAGGCGCATTAGAGAGCCCAAATGGCATCACCAAGTACTCAAAATGACCTTCGGGCGTATTGAATGCGGTTTTCCATTCATCGCCCTGCCTAATGCGCACAAGGTTGTACGCACCACGAAGGTCTATCTTGGTGAACCACTTGGCACCTTCAATCCGGGCAAACAAATCTGACAACAACGGCAAAGGATACTGAAATTTGACAGTGATCTTATTTAAAAGCTGATAGTCAATACAAGGCCTCAAAGATCCGTCCTTTTTGGCCACAAAAAAGAATCCCGCACCAAGAGGGGAAGAAGAAGGACGGATATGCCCCTTCTCCAGAGACTCCTTGATATATGAACGCATCGCGGTATGTTCAGGTACCGACAGATTAAACAGTCTCCCCTTAGGAAACTTACTGCCAGGGATCAAATCTATTGCACAGTCACATTCCCTATGAGGAGGCAGTGCACTGGACATAGACTCGCTGAAGACATCCTGATAATCAGACAAATACGCCGGAACTTCTGAAGGCGTAGAAGAAGCAATAGACAAGGGCAGGGAATCTCCATGAATTCCATGGCAGCCCCAACTTGACACTGACATAGCCTTCCAGTCCAAGACTGGATTATGGGTCTGTAACCATGGCAAACCCAAAACAACCAAATCATGCATTTTATGCAGAACAAGAAAACGTATTACCTCCCGATGTTCGGGAGTCATGCACATGGTAACCTGTGTCCAAAACTGCGGTTTATTTTTTGCCAATGGCGTAGAATCAATACCCCTAAGAGGGATAGGATTTTCCAATGGCTCAAGAACAAATCCGCAGCGCTTGGCAAATGACAGATCCATAAGGCTCAGGGCCGCACCTGAGTCCACAAACGCCATGACAGGATATGATGACAGTGAGCAAATCAAAGTTACAGATAGAATAAATTTAGGTTGCAAATTACCAATGACGACCGGACTAACAACCTTAGTAAGACGTTTAGAGCATGCTGAGATAACATGTGTAGAATCACCACAGTAGTAACACAAGCCATTCTGGCGTCTATGAATTTTCCGCTCATTTCTAGTCAGGATTCTATCACATTGCATTAATTCAGGTGCCTGTTCAGACAACACCATGAGGGAATTTGCGGTTTTGCGCTCCCGCAACCGCCGGTCGATTTGAATAGCCAGGGCCATAGAATCATTCAGACCTGTGGGAATGGGAAAACCCACCATCACATTCTTAATGGCTTCAGAAAGACCATTTCTAAAATTTGCAGCCAATGCACACTCGTTCCACTGGGTCAGCACGGACCATTTCCGAAATTTTTGGCAATACACTTCAGCCTCGTCCTGGCCCTGAGACATAGCCAGCAAGGCTTTTTCTGCCTGAATCTCAAGATTGGGTTCCTCATAAAGCAAACCGAGCGCCAGAAAAAACGCATCAATATCAGCCAATGCCGGATCTCCTGGCGCCAGCGAGAAAGCCCAATCCTGAGGGTCGCCCCGTAAAAAAGAAATAACAATTTTCACTTGCTGAGCGGAGTCTCCAGAGGAACAGGGTCTCAGGGACAAAAACAATTTACAATTATTCCTGAAATTTCTAAACTTAAATCGGTCTCCGGAAAACAGTTCAGGAATCGGTATCTTAGGTTCTGACATAGGATTTCTGGTAACATAATCTTGTATGCCCTGCACACGAGCAGCAAGCTGGTCCACACTTGTAATCAAGGTCTGGACATTCATGTCTGCAGCAATCACAAGCCACTCAGAGGTAAAGGGGAAAATAAAAAAAAAATGAGAGAGAGAAAAAAAAAAAAACTCAGAACTTTCTTTCTTATAATCCCGCTTCTGCAATGCATTTAACATTTAATACAGTCCTGGCAAACTGTTATGACCCCAATGGCGAGGGTCTTAGAGATATCAGCAAGTCTGCGAAGTACAAAAATCCAGCTCATAGGGCAGTGGTAACTGGGTTGACCATATATCTACTCCTAACGCCAACACTAGAAGTAGCCGGGGAACATGCCAGCCGGAGGACTAACTACCCCTAGAAGAGGAAAACAAAGACCTCTCTTGCCTCCAGAGAATAGACCCCAAAAGTTGGATACAAGCCCCCCACAAATAATAACGGTGAGGTAAGAGGAAATGACAAACACAGAGATGAACTAGGTTTAGCAAAGAGAGGCCCACTCACTAATAGCAGAATGTAGTAAGATAACTTATATGGTCAACAAAAACCCTACAAAAATCCACACTGGAGATTCAAGAACCCCCGAACCGTCTAACGGCCCGGGGGGAGAACTCCAGCCTCCCTAGAGCTTCCAGCAAGGATAGGATACAGATTATGTACAAGCTGGACAAAAATGCAAACAAAAACAATAGCAAAAAGCAAGAAAGCAGACTTAGCTTAATCAAGCAGGAACCAGGATCAGTAGACAAGAGCACTACAGATTAGCTCTGATATCAACGTTGCCAGGCATTGAACTGAAGGTCCAGGGAGCTAATATAGCAACACCCCTGACCTAACGACCCAGGTGAGCATACAAGGGATGATAGACATACCCAGAGTAAAAACACTAGTAGCCACTAGAGGGAGCCAAAAGGTAAATTCACAACAGGAAGGTGGGGCAAAATAATTTGAAAATGATGATTGGTTCATTTTAATGAAGGTTAGATCATCAACATTTTGGGTAGCCAGACGAGTCCTTTTTTCGGTCAGTATTGAACCAGCAGCACTGAAGAGTCTTTATGATAGCACACTAGCAGCAGGGCAAGCGAGCTCCTGTAATGCATATTCTGCCAATTCAGGCCAGGTGTCTATTTTAGATGCCCAGTAATCAAAGGGGAATGACATGTAAGGGAGAACATCGATAAGGGAGGAAAAATAGTTTGTAACCATACTGGACAAATGCTGTCTCCTGTCACTTTGAATCGATGCAGCAGTACCTGTCGTGTCAGCGGTCATTGCAAAATCACTCCACAACCTGGTCATAAAACCCCTCTGTCCAATGCCACTTCTGATTTGTGCACCTCTAACACCTCTGCCATGTTGCCTCCTACAGCTCGTGTGAGAACCATCACTGCTGCTGTGTGCTGGGAATGCCTGAACCAAACAGTCTACAAGAGTTGCTTGTTTGGTAGCCAATATTTGCTCAAGGTTCTCATGTGGCATGACATTTTGTAATTTCCCTTTATATCGTGGATCCAGGAGGCAGGCCAACCAGTAATCATCATCGGTCATCATTTTTATAATGCGTGGGTCCCTTTTTAGGATATGCAAGGCAAAATCAGCCATGTGGGCCAGTGTTCCAGGTGTCAATTCACTGCTAGTGCTGGGTTGAAGAGCATTTTCTTGCAAATCAACATCACTTGTCTCCCGCAAAATCCCTGTACCTGACCTTGCAACGCCAACAGTTTCTATTGCCCCCTCAGAAGCATCCTCCTCCCATAAATATTCATCTTCATCATCTCTCCTCCTCCTCCTCCTCTTCATCTGCCACCTCGTCCAGGAGAGTTCCCAGAGCAGACAATGGCTGACTGTCATCAAGGCTTCCGTCCTCCAAGACTGCAGGCGCCTGCTCCTTAATGTGCGTCAAACTTTGCATCAGCAGACACATTAGTGGGATGCTCATGCTTATGATGGCGTCTTCTGCACTTACCAGCCATGTGTATTCCTCAAAACACTGAAGGACTTGACAGAGGTCTTGTAGCTTCGACCACTGCACACCTGACAACTTCATGTCTGCCATCCAACTGCCTGCCCATTATTATGTATCCTCCCACAAATACATTACAGCACGCCTCTGTTTGCACAGCCTCTGAAGCATGTGCAGTGTGGAGTTCCACCTTGTTGCAACATCGATTATTAGGCGGTGCTGGGGAAGCTTCAGCGATCGCTGATGGTTCTGCATACGAATGGTGTGTAAGGGTGACCGGCGGATGTGCAAGCAAAGTCTTCGCACCTTCAGGAGCAGTGTTGGTAACCCCGGATAACTTTTCAGGAAGCACTGCACCACCAGGTTCAAGGTGTGAGCCAGGCAAGGTAAGTGTTTCACTTCTGAAAGGTGTTATGGACCTGGTGGTTAGGTGCACCTGGAATGAGCTGATTGTTAAACTAGAAGACAGGACGAGCTCTGGGAAGTGGGAACTCTGCTGACCGCAAATCCTAATCCTATAACACACACACTAGAAATAGCTGTGGAGCGTACCTAACTCTCCCTAGACGCCTCTTCACAGCCTAAGAGCTAACTACCCCTAAAGATAGGAAAATAAGCCTTACCTTGCCTCAGAGAAAATTCCCCAAAGGTAAAGGCATCCCCCCACATATATTAACTGTGAGTTAAGAGGAAAGTCACAAACACAGGGATGAAACAGGTTTCAGCAAAGGAGGCCAGACTTACTAGATAGACTGAGGATAGGAAAGGGATCTATGCAGTCAGCACAAAAAACTACAAAAAGCCACGCAGAGTGTGCAAAAAGACCCCTGCACCGACTCACGGTACGGAGGTGCCACTCTGCAACCCAGAGCTTCCAGCTAGCAAGGCAATATCATGTTAACAAGCTGGACTAGAACTTAGCAAGTACTAAGAAATATATTCAGTACACAATGAACAACAAATGAACTAGCAGGGACTTAGCTTCTGCTTGAGTAGACAGGTCATCAGAAAGATCTGAGAGAGATCTGAACCAGTGCTAATACATGGACAGCTGGCATGGAGTAATGATCTGAGTGGAGTTAAATAGAGAAGCCAACCCAGCCGCAAACGAGGGCAGCTGAGGAAGCAACCTCAGAACCAGCAGTTCCACTCACAGCCACCAGAGGGAGTCCATTGACAGAACTCACCGAAGTATCATTCATGACCACAGGAGGGAGTTCAAGAACGGAATTCACAACAGTACCCCCCCCCTTGAGGAGGGGTCACCGAACCCTCACCAGAGCCCCCAGGCCGATCAGGACGAGCCAAATGAAAGGCACGAACCAACTCAGCCGCATGGACATCGGAGGCAAAAACCCAGGAATTATCCTCCTGACCATAGCCCTTCCATTTGACCAGGTACTGAAGTTTCCGTCTCGAAATACGAGAATCCAAAATCTTCTCCACCACATACTCCAACTCCCCCTCAACCAACACCGGAGCAGGAGGGTCAACGGAGGGAACCATAGGCACCACATATCTCTGCAACAACGACCTATGGAACACATTATGGATGGCAAAAGAAGCTGGAAGGGCCAAACGAAACGACACAGGATTGAGAATTTCAGAAATCTTATAAGGACCAATGAAACGAGGCTTAAACTTAGGAGGAGAAACCTTCATAGGGACATGACTAGTGTTGAGCGATACCGTCCGATACTTGAAAGTATCAGTATCGGAAAGTATCGGCCGATACCGGCAAAGTATCGGATCTAATCCGATACCGATACCCGATACCAATACAAGTCAATGTGACTCAAGTATCGGACGGTATCCCTGATGGTTCCCAGGGTCTGAAGGAGAGGAAACTCTCCTTCAGGCCCTGGGATCCATATTAATGTGTAAAATAAAGAATTAAAATAAAAAATATTGCTATACTCACCTCTCCGACGCAGCCTGGACCTCACCGAGGGAACCGGCAGCGTTCTTTGCTTAAAATGCGCTCGTTTACTTCCTTCCGTGACGTCACGGCTTGTGATTGGTCGCGTGCCGCCCATGTGGCCGCGACGCGACCAATCACAGCAAGCCGTGACATAATTTCAGGTCCTCAATGCCTAATTCTAGGCATTCAGGATTTTAAAATTACGTTCCGTTCAGGCATTCAGGACCTGAAATTACGTCATGGCTTGCTGTGATTGGTCGCGTCGCGGTCACATGGGCGGCACGCAACCAATCACAAGCCGTGACGTAATTTTAAAATGCGCGCATTTCCTGCCTCCCCTGACGTCACGGCTTGTGATTGGTCGCGTCGCCCATGTGACCGCGACGCGACCAATCACAAGCCGGAACGTAATTTTAAAATCCTGAATGCCTAGAATTAGGCATTGAGGACCTGAAAATTACGTCACGGCTTGCTGTGATTGGTTGCGTCGCGGCCACATGGGCGGCACGCGACCAATCACAAGCCGTGACGTCACGGAAGGAAGTAAACGCGCGCATTTTAAGCAAAGAACGCTGCCGGTTCCCTCGGTGAGGTCCAGGCTGCGTCGGAGAGGTGAGTATAGCAATATTTTTTATTTTAATTCTTTATTTTACACATTAATGTTGTTTCGATACCGATACCCGATACCACAAAAGTATCGGATCTCGGTATCGGAAGTCCGATACCCGCAAGTATCGGCCGATACCCGATACTTGCGGTATCGGAATGCTCAACACTAGACATGACGAGACGACAACCAAACCAAATCCCCAACACGAAGTCGGGGACCAACACAGCGACGGCGGTTGGCGAAACGTTGAGCCTTCTCCTGGGACAATGTCAAATTGTCCACTACATGAGTCCAAATTTGCTGCAACCTGTCCACCACAGAATCCACACCAGGACCAGGACAGTCCGAAGGCTCAACCTGCCCTGAAGAAAAACGAGGATGAAAACCAGAATTACAAAAAAAAGGCGAAACCAAGGTAGCCGAACTGGCCCGATTATTAAGGGCGAACTCAGCCAATGGCAAGAAGGTCACCCAATCATCCTGATCAGCAGAAACAAAGCATCTCAGATAGGTCTCCAAAGTCTGATTAGTTCGTTCGGTTTGGCCATTTGTCTGAGGATGGAAAGCCGAAGAGAAATACAAATCAATGCCCATCTTAGCACAAAAGGACCGCCAAAACCTTGATACAAACTGGGAACCTCTGTCCGACATGATGTTCTCCGGAATGCCATGCAAATGAACCACATGCTGGAAAAATAGTGGAACCAAATCAGAGGAGGAAGGTAATTTAGGCAAGGGTACCAAATGGACCATCTTAGAGAAACGATCACAAACCACCCAGATGACCGACATCCTTTGAGAGACAGGGAGATCTGAAATAAAATCCATGGAAACATGCGTCCAAGGCCTTTTCGGGACTGGCAAGGGCAAAAGTAACCCACTGGAACGAGAACAGCAGGGCTTGGCCCGAGCACAAGTCCCACAAGACAGCACAAAAGACACATCCCGTGACAAGGAAGGCCAACAAAAGGACCTAGCCACCAAATTTCTGGTACCAAAAATCCCAGGATGACCAGCCAACACCGAACAATGAACCTCAGAGATAACTATACTAGTCCATCTATCAGGGACAAACAGTTTTTCTGCTGGACAACGGTCAGGTCTATCAGCCTGAAACTCCTGCAGCGCCCGCCGCAAATCAGGTGAGATGGCAGACAGAATTACCCCCTCTTGGAGAATACCAGCCGGCTCAGGAACTCCCGGGGAATCAGGCACAAAACTCCTTGAAAGGGCATCGGCCTTCACATTCTTAGAACCTGGAAGGTATGAAACCACAAAATTGAAACGGGAGAAAAACAGCGACCATCGAGCCTGTCTAGGATTCAACCGTTTAGCAGACTCGAGATAAGTCAGATTTTTGTGATCCGTTAAGACCACTACGCGATGCTTGTCTCCCTCAAGCCAATGTCGCCACTCCTCGAACGCCCACTTCATAGCCAACAACTCCCGATTGCCAACATCATAATTACGCTCAGCAGGCGAAAACTTTCTAGAAAAGAAAGCACATGGCTTCATCACAGAGCCATCAGAAGATCTTTGAGACAAAACAGCCCCTGCTCCAATCTCAGAAGCATCAACCTCGACCTGAAAAGGGAGCGAAACATCTGCTGACACAACACAGGGGCCGAAGAGAAACGACGTTTCAACTCCCGAAAAGCCTCAACGGCTGCAGAGGACCAATTCACCACATCAGCACCTTTCTTGGTCAAATCAGTCAACGGTTTAACAACACTAGAAGAATTAGCGATGAAGCGACGGTAAAAATTAGCAAAGCACAATAATTTCTGAAGGCTCTTCACAGATGTAGGCTGAGTCCAATCATAAATGGCCTGAACTTTAACAGGATCCAACTCGATAGTAGAAGGGGAAAAAATGAAACCCAAAAAGGAAACCTTCTGAACTCCGAAGAGACATTTAGACCCCTTCACAAACAAAGAATTAGCACGAAGAACCTGGAACACCATTCTGACCTGCTTCACATGAGACTCCCAATCATCCGAAAAGACCAAAATATCATCCAAATATACAATAATGAATCTATCCAAATACTTTCGGAAGATGTCATGCATAAAGGACTGAAACACAGATGGAGCATTAGAAAGCCCGAATGGCATCAACAGGTACTCAAAATGGCCCTCGGGCGTATTAAATGCTGTTTTCCATTCATCGCCCTGTTTAATACGCACCAGATTATACGCCCCTCGAAGATCTATGTTGGTGAACCAACTAGCCCCCTTAATCCGAGCAAACAAATCAGACAGTAGAGGCAAAGGGTACTGAAATTTGACCGTGATTTTATTGAGAAGACGGTAATCTATACAAGGTCTCAGAGAACCATCCTTCTTGGCCACAAAAAAGAACCCTGCTCCCAACGGTGACGACGACGGGTGAATATGCCCTTTCTCCAAGGACTCATTTATATAACTCCGCATAGCGGCGTGTTCCGGCACAGATAAATTGAAAAGTCGTCCCTTAGGAAATTTACTACCAGGAATCAAATTAATAGCACAATCACAATCCCTATGAGGAGGTAGGGCACTGGATTTGGGCTCACCGAATACATCTCGGTAAACCGACAAAAACTCAGGGACTTCAGAAGGAGTAGAAGGAGAAATTGACAACAACGGAACGTCACCATGTACCCCTTGACAACCCCAACTGGACACAGACATTGATTTCCAATCCAATACTGGATTATGGACCTGTAGCCATGGCAAACCCAACACGACCACATCATGCAAATTATGCAACACCAAAAAGCGAACATCTTCCTGATGTGCAGGAGCCATGCACATGGTCAACTGAGTCCAGTACTGAGGCTTATTCTTGGCCAAAGGCGTAGCATCAATTCCCCTTAATGGAATAGGATACTGCAAGGTCTCCAAGAAAAAACCACAGCGCCTGGCAAACTCTAAGTCCATCAAATTCAGGGCAGCGCCTGAGTCCACAAATGCCATAACAGAGTAGGACGACAAAGAGCAAATCAGAGTAATGGACAAAAGAAATTTAGGCTGTACAGTACCAATGGTGACGGACCTAGCGAACCGCTTAGTGCGCTTAGGACAATCAGAGATAGCATGAGTGGGGTCACCACAGTAAAAACACAGCCAATTCTGACATCTTTGTTCTTGCCGTTCAGCTCTGGTCAAAGTCCTATCACATTGCATAGGCTCAGGCCTCTGCTCAGAGGACACCGCCAAATGGCGCACAACCTTGCGTTCACGCAAGCGCCGATCGATCTGAATGGCCAAGGACATTGACTCATTCAGACCAGCAGGCGTGGGAAACCCCACCATAACATCCTTAAGGGCTTCAGAAAGACCTGTTCTGAAAATTGCTGCAAGGGCACACTCATTCCATTGAGTAAGCACAGACCACTTTCTAAACTTCTGGCAATATACCTCGGCTTCATCCTGACCTTGACACAAAGCTATAAGATTTTCTCTGCCTGATCCACAGAGTTAGATTGTCATAAAGCAATCCAAGCTCCAGAAAAAACGCATCTACATTAAGCAATGCAGGATCTCCTGGCGCAAGGGAGAATGCCCAGTCTTGTGGGTCGCCACGTAACAAAGAAATAATGATTTTTACTTGCTGAATGGGGTCACCAGAGGAGTGGGGTTTCAAAGCAAGAAACAGTATACAATTACTTTGGAAATTCAGAAATGTAGATCTATCTCCAAAAAACAAATCAAGAATTGGAATTCTAGGCTCTAACATAGGATTCTGAACTACATAATCTTGAATGCTTTGTACCCTCGCAGTGAGGTGATCAACACATGAGGACAGATCTTGAATGTCCATATCTACACCTGAGTCCTGAACCACCCAGAGGTTAAGGGGAAAAGAAAGACAAAACACACTGCAGAGAAAAAAAAATGGTCTCAGAACTTCTCTTATCCCTCTATTGAGATGCATTAACACTTTGCTGGCCAGCTGTACTGTTATGGATCTGGTGGTTAGGTGCACCTGGAATGACCTGATGGTTAAACTAGAAGACAGGACGAGCTCTGGGAAGTGGGAACTCTGCTGACCGCAAATCCTAATCCTATAACACACACACTAGAAATAGCTGTGGAGCGTACCTAACTCTCCCTAGACGCCTCTTCACAGCCTAAGAGCTAACTACCCCTAAAGATAGGAAAATAAGCCTTACCTTGCCTCAGAGAAAATTCCCCAAAGGTAAAGGCAGCCCCCCACATATATTAACTGTGAGTTAAGAGGAAAGTCACAAACACAGGGATGAAACAGGTTTCAGCAAAGGAGGCCAGATTTACTAGATAGACTGAGGATAGGAAAGGGATCTATGCGGTCAGCACAAAAAACTACAAAAAGCCACGCACAGTGTGCAAAAAGACCCCCGCACCGACTCACGGTTCGGAGGTGCCACTCTGCAACCCAGAGCTTCCAGCTAGCAAGGCATTATCATGTTAGCAAGCTGGACTAGAACTTAGCAAGTACTAAGAAATATATTCAGTACACAATGAACAACAAATGAACTAGCAGGGACTTAGCTTCTACTGGAGTAGACAGGTCATCAGAAAGATCTGAGAGAGATCTGAACCAGTGCTAATACATTGACAGCTGGCATGGAGTAACGATCTGAGTGGAGTTAAATAGAGAAGCCAACCCAGCCACAAACGAGGGCAGCTGAGGAAGCAACCTCAGAACCAGCAGTTCCACTCACAGCCACCAGAGGGAGTCCATGGACAGAACTCGCCGAAGTATCATTCATGACCACAGGAGGGAGTTCAAGAACGGAATTCACAACAGAAAGGGCTATGGCAGCCATAAAATTCCTTCTGTTATCACTGACTACCTTGCCTGCCTCAAGATGTACACTGCCCAGCCATGACTGAGTTTCTTGCTGCAAGTACTCGGCCAGTGCTTCCGCGGTGTGTCTGTTGTCGCCCAAACACTTAATTTGCCTGCTGATCCTTACCACTAGCTGTTTCAGAATGTGACACCTTGTGTGCAACACTGGCAGCTGCAGATGGAGTGGTAGGTTGACTGCGCTCTGTGGACGAGCTTTCGCTTCTGGAGGAGGAGGGGTGTCGAACGCCTACTGCCAACTGTTTCCTAGACCATGGGCTAGGCAGAACTGTCCCACTATGGCTGTCCCCTGTGGACCCTGCATCCACCACATTAATCCAGTGTGCCATGATGGACACGTAATGTCTCTGGCTGTGCCTACTGGTCCATGCATCTGTTGTGAGGTGCACCTTTCTACTGACTGATTGCTTGAGTGCATGGACAATGCGGTCTTTGACATGCTCGTGGAGGGCTGGGATGGCTTCTCTTGCAAAGAAGTGTCGACTGGGTAGTTCATAGCATGGTACTGTGTAGGCCATCATGGCTTTGAAAGCTTTGCTTTCAACCAACCGGTAGGGCATCATCTCTAACGAGATTAGTATAGCAATGTGGGCGTTCAAACCCTGTGTACGCGGATGAGAGGATGAGTACTTCCTTTTCCTAATGAGAGTCTCTTGTAGGGTGAGCTGGACTGGAGAGCTGCATATGGTGGAACTAGCGGTGGTGGCGGTGGTGGACATGGATTGAGAGAGGGTTGGTGATGGTATTCTTGATGTTGGCCTACATACAGTGTTTCCTACCAATAACCTTGTTATTCCCTGGCTGCTTTAGCCTTTCTACGATACCTCCATATTTGCTACTGGTGGTGTCCTAACTGGTGGGCTTACAGTGAGAGAAGCAATGTAGCGTTGCTAACTAGCTTCATTCTGAGCGGGTGCACCGTTACGGGATGTTTGGTAGTTAGTCCAGGCTTGCAAATGCATGCTGGTTAAATGTCTACGCATGCACGTTGTAATTAAATTTTGGCCATTCTTCCCTCTGCTAAAGGTCTTTGAGCATTTCTTACAGATAACTTTGCACTGATCATTCGGATCTTGGTTAAAAAATTGCCACACTGCACTCTTCCTACTATCGAATACCTTTTCAGGCACTGCACTGTTGTGAAATTGGATTTTGGGCTCCCCCGGTGGCCACTGGTGGAATTGAACTGGTGTGCATCATCCCCTCTGTTCACCTGTTTCCATCAGGATGTGGGAGTCGCTATTTAACCTTGCTCCTCTGTCACTTCCATGCCGGTCAACATTGTAATCAGAAGCCTTTCTGTGCATGTTCCTGCTTCTAGACAACTCCCAGCTAAGTTGGACTTTAGTCCTCGTTTGTTTTTGCATTTTGTTCCAGTTCACAGCTGTAGTTTCGTTTCTGAGTCTGGAAAGCTCTTGTGATCTGAAATTGCCACTCTGATGTTATGAGTTAATACTAGAGTCCTAAAGTAATTTCAGGATGGTATTTTGATAGGGTTTTCAGCTGACCATGAAAGTGCCCTTTCTGTCTTCCTGCTATCTAGTAAGCGGACCTCAATTTTGCTAAACCTATTTTCATACTACGTTTGTCATTTCATCTAAAATCACCGCCAATATATGTGGGGGCCTCTGTCTGCCTATCGGGGAAATTTCTCTAGAGGTGAGCCAGGACTATATTTTCCTCTGCCAGGATTAGTTAGTCCTCCGGCCGGCGCTGGGCGTCTAGGGATAAAAACGTAGGCAACGCTACCCGGCTACTGTTAGTTGTGCGGCAGGTTTAGTTCATGGTCAGTTTAGTTTCCATCCTTCCAAGAGCTAGTACTCATGTTTGCTGGGCTATGTTCTCTTGCCATTGAGAACCATAACAGTTTGACCGGCCGCAAAGGGTTAAATTAATTGACAGAGAAAGGAGAGAAAAGAGAAGTCTGCTGAAGATTTTTTTTTTTTTTTTTTCCCTTCCCTTCAGTTCTGAGTGTGCTTGTAATTGAATCTCTTGCAAGTCTGCCTATATTGCAGCCTTTCTCTCTCTCTCTCTCCTTCTAATCCTGGAATGGCTCTGTGTTCACCTGTTTAAAATGGATATTCAGAGTGTAGCTGCAGGTTTGAATAATCTCACCACGAAAGTTCAAAATTTACAAGATTTTGTTGTTCATGTTCCTATATCTGAACCTAGAATTCCTTTGCCTGAATTTTTCTCGGGGAATAGATCTTGCTTTCAAAATTTCAAAAATAATTGCAAGTTGTTTTTGTCCCTGAAATCTCGCTCTGCTGGAGATCCTGCTCAGCAGGTCAGGATTGTGATTTCCTTGCTCCGGGGCGACCCTCAGGATTGGGCTTTTGCATTGGCTCCAGGGGATCCTGCGTTGCTCAATGTGGATGCGTTTTTTCTGGCCTTGGGGTTGCTTTATGAGGAACCTCAGTTAGAGCTTCAGGCGGAAAAGGCCTTGATGTCCCTATCTCAGGGGCAAGACGAAGCTGAAATATACTGCCAGAAATTCCGTAAATGGGCTGTGCTTACTCAGTGGAATGAGTGCGCCCTGGCGGCGAATTTCAGAGAGGGTCTCTCTGATGCCATTAAGGATGTTATGGTGGGGTTCCCTGTGCCTGCGGGTCTGAATGAGTCCATGACAATGGCTATCCAGATCGATAGGCGTCTGCGGGAGCGCAAACCTGTGCACTATTTGGCGGTTTCTACTGAGAAGACGCCAGAGAATATGCAATGTGATAGAATTCTGTCCAGAAGTGAACGGCAGAATTTAAGACGAAAAAATGGGTTGTGCTTCTATTGCGGTGATTCAACTCATGTTATATCAGCATGCTCTAAGCGTACTAAGAAGCTTGATAAGTCTGTTTCAATTGGCACTTTACAGTCTAAGTTTATTCTATCTGTGACCCTGATTTGTTCTTTATCATCTATTACCGCGGATGCCTATGTCGACTCTGGCGCCGCTTTGAGTCTTATGGATTGGTCCTTTGCCAAACGCTGTGGGTATGATTTGGAGCCTCTTGAAACTCCTATACCCCTGAAGGGGATTGACTCCACCCCATTGGCTAGTAATAAACCACAATACTGGACACAAGTAACTATGCGGATTAATCCGGATCATCAGGAGATTATTCGCTTTCTTGTGCTGTATAACCTACATGATGTGTTGGTGCTTGGATTGCCATGGCTGCAATCTCATAACCCAGTCCTTGACTGGAAAGCTATGTCTGTGTTAAGCTGGGGATGTAAGGGGACGCATGGGGACGTACCTGTGGTTTCCATTTCATCATCTATTCCCTCTGAGATTCCTGAATTCTTGACTGAATATCGTGACGTTTTTGAAGAACCTAAGCTTGGTTCATTACCTCCGCACCGGGAGTGCGATTGTGCCATAGATTTGATTCCGGGTAGTAAATACCCTAAGGGTCGTTTATTTAATCTGTCTGTGCCTGAACATGCTGCTATGCGAGAATATATAAAGGAGTCCCTGGAAAAGGGACATATTCGTCCTTCGTCATCTCCCTTAGGAGCCGGTTTTTTCTTTGTGGCTAAGAAAGATGGCTCTTTGAGACCGTGTATTGATTATCGGCTTTTGAATAAAATCACGGTTAAATATCAATATCCGTTGCCACTGCTGACTGATTTGTTTGCTCGCATAAAGGGGTCCAAGTGGTTCTCTAAGATAGATCTCCGTGGGGCGTATAATTTGGTGCGAATTAAGCAGGGGGATGAGTGGAAGACCGCATTTAATACGCCCGAGGGCCACTTTGAGTATTTGGTGATGCCTTTTGGTCTTTCAAATGCCCCTTCAGTCTTTCAGTCCTTTATGCATGACATTTTCCGTGATTATTTGGATAAATTTATGATTGTGTATCTGGATGATATTTTGATTTTTTCGGATGACTGGGACTCTCATGTCCAGCAGGTCAGGAGGGTTTTTCAGGTTTTGCGGTCTAATTCCTTGTGTGTGAAGGGTTCTAAGTGCGTTTTTGGGGTTCAAAAGATTTCCTTTTTGGGATATATTTTTTCCCCCTCTTCCATCGAGATGGATCCTGTCAAGGTTCAGGCTGTTTGTGATTGGACGCAACCCTCTTCTCTTAAGAGTCTTCAGAAATTTTTGGGCTTTGCTAACTTTTATCGTCGATTTATTGCTGGTTTTTCTGATGTTGTTAAACCATTGACTGATTTGACTAAGAAGGGTGCTGATGTTGCTGATTGGTCCCCTGCTGCTGTGGAGGCCTTTCGGGAGCTTAAGCGCCGCTTTTCTTCCGCCCCTGTGTTGCGTCAGCCTGATGTTGCTCTTCCTTTTCAGGTTGAGGTCGACGCTTCTGAAATCGGAGCTGGGGCAGTTTTGTCGCAGAGAAGCTCCGATTGTTCCGTGATGAGACCTTGTGCCTTTTTCTCGCGTAAATTTTCGCCCGCCGAGCGGAATTATGATGTTGGGAATCGGGAGCTTTTGGCCATGAAGTGGGCTTTTGAGGAGTGGCGTCATTGGCTTGAGGGGGCTAGACATCAGGTGGTGGTATTGACTGACCACAAAAATCTAATTTATCTTGAGTCCGCCAGACGCCTGAATCCTAGACAGGCGCGCTGGTCGTTGTTTTTCTCTCGGTTTAATTTTGTGGTGTCCTACCTGCCGGGTTCTAAGAATGTTAAGGCGTATGCCCTTTCTAGGAGTTTTGAGCCTGACTCCCCTGGTAACTCTGAACCTACAGGTATCCTTAAGGATGGAGTGATATTGTCTGCCGTTTCTCCAGACCTGCGGCGGGCCTTGCAGGAGTTTCAGGCGGATAGACCTGATCGTTGCCCACCTGGTAGACTGTTTGTTCCTGATGATTGGACCAGTAAAGTCATTTCTGAGGTTCATTCTTCTGCATTGACAGGTCATCCTGGAATCTTTGGTACCAGGGATTTGGTGGCAAGGTCCTTCTGGTGGCCTTCCCTGTCTCGAGATGTGCGAGGCTTTGTGCAGTCTTGTGACGTTTGTGCTCGGGCCAAGCCTTGTTGTTCTCGGGATAGTGGATTGTTGTTGCCCTTGCCTATCCCGAAGAGGCCCTGGACGCACATCTCGATGGATTTTATTTCGGATCTTCCTGTTTCTCAGAAGATGTCTGTCATCTGGGTGGTGTGTGACCGTTTCTCTAAGATGGTCCATTTGGTTCCCCTGCCTAAGTTGCCTTCTTCTTCCGAGTTGGTTCCTCTGTTTTTTCAAAATGTGGTCCGTTTGCATGGTATTCCGGAGAATATCGTTTCTGACAGAGGAACCCAATTCGTGTCTAGATTTTGGCGAGCATTCTGTGCTAGGATGGGCATAGATTTGTCTTTCTCGTCTGCTTTCCATCCTCAGACAAATGGCCAGACCGAGCGGATGAATCAGACCTTGGAGACATATTTGAGGTGTTTTGTGTCTGCAGATCAGGATGATTGGGTTGCTTTTTTGCCTTTGGCGGAGTTTGCCCTCAATAATCGGGCCAGCTCTGCCACCTTGGTGTCTCCTTTTTTCTGTAATTCGGGGTTTCATCCTCGATTTTCTTCTGGTCAGGTGGAATCTTCGGATTGTCCTGGAGTGGATGCTGTGGTGGAGAGGTTGCATCAGATTTGGGGGCAGGTAGTGGACAATTTGAAGTTGTCCCAGGAGAAGACTCAGCTTTTTGCCAACCGCCGGCGTCGGGTTGGTCCTCGGCTTTGTGTTGGGGACTTGGTGTGGTTGTCTTCTCGTTTTGTCCCTATGAGGGTTTCTTCTCCTAAGTTTAAGCCTCGGTTCATCGGCCCGTACAAGATATTGGAGATTCTTAACCCTGTGTCCTTCCGTTTGGACCTCCCTGCATCTTTTTCTATTCATAATGTTTTTCATCGGTCATTGTTGCGCAGGTATGAGGTACCGGTTGTGCCTTCCGTTGAGCCTCCTGCTCCGGTGTTGGTTGAGGGCGAGTTGGAGTACGTTGTGGAAAAAATCTTGGACTCCCGTGTTTCCAGACGGAAACTCCAGTATCTGGTCAAATGGAAGGGATACGGTCAGGAGGATAATTCTTGGGTGACTGCCTCTGATGTTCATGCCTCCGATCTGGTCCGTGCCTTTCATAGGGCTCATCCTGATCGCCCTGGTGGTTCTGGTGAGGGTTCGGTGCCCCCTCCTTGAGGGGGGGGTACTGTTGTGAAATTGGATTTTGGGCTCCCCCGGTGGCCACTGGTGGAATTGAACTGGTGTGCATCATCCCCTCTGTTCACCTGTTTCCATCAGGATGTGGGAGTCGCTATTTAACCTTGCTCCTCTGTCACTTCCATGCCGGTCAACATTGTAATCAGAAGCCTTTCTGTGCATGTTCCTGCTTCTAGACAACTCCCAGCTAAGTTGGACTTTAGTCCTCGTTTGTTTTTGCATTTTGTTCCAGTTCACAGCTGTAGTTTCGTTTCTGTGTCTGGAAAGCTCTTGTGATCTGAAATTGCCACTCTGATGTTATGAGTTAATACTAGAGTCCTAAAGTAATTTCAGGATGGTATTTTGATAGGGTTTTCAGCTGACCATGAAAGTGCCCTTTCTGTCTTCCTGCTATCTAGTAAGCGGACCTCAATTTTGCTAAACCTATTTTCATACTACGTTTGTCATTTCATCTAAAATCACCGCCAATATATGTGGGGGCCTCTGTCTGCCTATCGGGGAAATTTCTCTAGAGGTGAGCCAGGACTATATTTTCCTCTGCCAGGATTAGTTAGTCCTCCGGCCGGCGCTGGGCGTCTAGGGATAAAAACGTAGGCAACGCTACCCGGCTACTGTTAGTTGTGCGGCAGGTTTAGTTCATGGTCAGTTTAGTTTCCATCCTTCCAAGAGCTAGTACTCATGTTTGCTGGGCTATGTTCTCTTGCCATTGAGAACCATAACACTGCACGCTGTGCTACTTTAACCAGATGGCCACTCTGTCCTAAAAGTGTTTTTGGTTTTGTCAAACGTTTTTGGCCAGATTCGGGCCTGCCAGATGAAAGTTGTTGCGATGTAGATGCCTGCTGCGGATCATCCTCCTCCGCTTCAGAGCTACTGCCAGCGGCACCCTGTTCCCCCAATGGCTGCCAATCTGGGTCAACAACTGGGTCATCTATCACCTCCTCTTCAATGTCATGTGCATCTTCCTCTGTGTCACCGTGTAAGGTGCTATAACGTTCAGAACGGGGCACCATAGTCTCATCAGGGTCACATTCTGGCTCAGTACACTGAGAGGGCAACGTAGTGATCTGAGACAATGGAACAGCATAATAATCTAGCTGTGGCTGTGCATCTGTGCACTCCATGTCCGATTCATCTTGTAATGGGCTGTTAACTGTTTCCCTTTCTAACCCTGGCACGATATGTGTAAAGAGCTCCATGGAGTAAACTGTAGTGTCGCCTGCCGCATCCTTCACTTTTGCTTTGGGTGAAGGACACAAGGAAGCGACTTGTTCCTGACCGGGAACATCCACTGATGACTCGCTGCTTTTATATTTGGAACTTTCGGAAGAGGAGGCGAAAGAGCTAGAGGCTGAGTCAGCAAGTAAAACCAAAACTTTTTCCTGCTGCTCTGGCTTTAATATCGGTTTTCCAACTCCCAGATAAGGGAGCCTTCGAGGCCTTGTGTAGCTGGCTCAACAACTCGAGCCTTAGGTGCTATTTTGCTTTTCCCACTACCACCAGATGCTCCACCACCACCACCACCATCAATACCAGCTGGCAACGACCGCCCAAGGACTCTTCCACCAGACTTCCTCATTTTTGGGAAAATGTAACCAAACTAACAATCGTTATATGGTACTGTAAAACAAGGTAGAAGGTGTATATAAACTTGTTGGCAATTTACATCACCCTTTTTGGGGGGGAGACTGGAGCAAAAAACAGATCCTGTGTATTACACTATACAATGTAAGTGGCAGAACGTGGCTGGAAGATATACGACGAACAGAACTGACATATATGAACTTGTTGGCAGTTTAAATCTCTCTTTTTTTGGGGGGGAGACTTGAGCAAAAAACAGGCCCTGTGTATTAGGCTATGTGCACACTTTGCAGGGTCCTCTGCGTGTTCTCCCTCAGCGGATTTGATAAATCTGCAGGGCAAAACCGCTGCGGTAATCCCTGCAGATTTATCGTGGTTTGTTTTGCAGTTTCCGCTGCGGGTTAACTCCTACTATTGATGCTGCATATGCAGCAATATGCAGCATCAATAGTAATGTTAAAAATAATTTAAAAAAATGGTTATACTCACCCTCTGACGTCCCGATCTCCTCGGTGCCGCACGCGGCGCTCCAGTTCCAAAGATGCTGTGCGAGAAGGACCTTCGTGATGTCACGGTCATGTGACCGGGACATCATCGCAGGCCCTGCTCGCACAGCAACCCTGTGACCGGACGGCAGCGTGCAGCCCTGAGAGGTGAGCATATCATTATTTTTTATTTTAATTCTTTTTTTTTACACAAATATGGTTCCCAGGGCCTGAAGGAGAGTCTCCTCTCCTCCACCCCAGGTACCATCTGCACATTATCCGCTTACTTCCCGCATCGTGGGCACAGCCCCATGTGGGAAGTAAGTGGATCAATGCATTCCTATGTGTGCAGAATCACAGCGATTCTGCACTAAAGAGGTGACATGCTGCAGAATGTAAACCGCTGCGTTTCTGCGCGGTTTTTCACGCAGCATGTGCACAGCGGATTGCGGTTTCCATAGAGTTTACATGTAACTGTAAACGCAATGGAAACTGCTGCGGACCCGCAGCTGCAGAAACGCTGCGGTTCCGAGGTAAAAACCGCTATGTGTGCACATAGCCTTACACTATACAATGTAAGTGGCAGAACGTGGCTGGAAGACATACGACAAACAGAACTGACATATATGAACTTGTTGGAAATTTAAATCTCCATTTTATTCGGACTCCCATGACAGCACTACGAGAGAGGGGTTCCACCCTTCAGGAACAGGAAACCTACAGATACAAAAGGGCGGCACCTCACCCATGCATCAGTTGGTTTCCTGTTCCTGGAGGGACAGATTCCTATGGATAAATCCTAAAGGACCCAGGCCGGCCGAATCAGGTAGCGGGGGTTCTCCTTCCTCGGCCGTTGCAGAGTCCCTGGAGATGCCACGGTGGTCCTGGCTGGGCTGCACGTCGGTGGCGTGTTGCAGCAGGGAGCAGAGTCCGGAGGATTTTCTGTCTCCATCCTGCTTTGGCCACATTTCATCATGGAGAGTGATGGTGATCAGCAGCCTCAGCTGCTGGATGAAGTGCGACAGAAGCCCAAGGAGAAGGAACATGTCAGGAGTAGGGTTGAGCGAAACGGGTCGTTCATTTTCAAAAGTCGCCGACTTTTGGCAAAGTCGGCGTCTCATGAAACCGAGCCGATCCCAGCGTTGCATCGGCCATGCGGTACGCGACTTTCGCGCCAAAGTCGCGTTTCAATGACACGAAAAGCGCCATTTCTCAGCCAATGAAGGTGAACGCAGAGTGTGGGCAGCGTGATGACATAGGTCCTGGTCCCCACCATCTTAGAGAAGGGCATTGCAGTGATTGGCTTGCTGTCTGCGGCGTCACAGGGGCTATAAAGGGGCGTTCCCGCCGACCGCCATCTCACTGCTGCTGATCTGAGCTTAGGGAGAGGTTGCTGCCGCTTCATTAGAAGCAGAGAGAGCATTAGGCAGGGTCCATTAACCACCAAACCGCTTGTGCTGTAGCGATTTCCACTGTCCAACACCACCTTCGGTGTGCAGGGACAGTGGAAGCTACATTTTTTTTTTCTCTCAGCGCTGTAGCTCATTGGGCTGCCCTAGAAGGCTCCGTGATAGCTGTATTGCTGTGTGTACGCCACTGTGCAAACCAACTGCTTTTTTCAAAGCACATATCCTCTTGTTCCTTCCTTTCTGCACAGCTATCTTTTTTGTTTGTCCACACTTTTTATTTAATTTGTGCATCAGTCCACTCCTTATTGCTGCCTGCCATACCTGGCTGAGATTACTGCAGGGAGATAGTAATTGTAGGCCAGTCCCTGTTTTTTTTGTTTTTTTTTTGTGGGAGATTAAGATTGTCATTTCTGCTAGAGTGCCATCCCTGTGTGTGCCATCTCTCACTCAGTGGGCCATAGAAAGCCTATTAATTTTTTTGCTTGATTTGGGTTCTAAAATCTACCTGAAAAAAAATCACTACATCAATCAGTGGGAGAAAAATATTGGCCTCAGTCAGGGCTTATGTGCCACTCCTGACTCCTGTGTGTGCCATCTCTCACTCAGTGGGCCATAGAAAGCCTATTTATTTTTTATTATTTTGTTTCTAAAGTCTCCCTGAAAAAGAAAAGAAAAAAAAAACAGTGGGAGATTAATATTGACATTTGTGCTTGAGTGACAGTCCTGCGTGTGTGGCATCTCTGTGATTTGGTGCCACAGAAAACAGAGTGTGTAACATTGTGCCTGATTTTCCTTGTGGTCTCACCAACCTGTTAAGGGATATTGAAATCATACTGAAGTTATAGCTCACCGTGTAAGTTGTTTGACAGCAACAAATAAAGTTACTTTGGTTAAGTTTTTAAAACAATGAGGAAGTCTGGTGCAAGAGGTCATCGTGGCCGTGGGCGTTCATTGTCAGCTGGTAATGATGGTAGTGGTAGTGGAGCATCAGGTGGTCGTGGGGATAAAAATATTCCACCTAAGTCTGGAGCTGTGGAGCCAGTTTCGTCGTCTGGCTACACAAGGCCTCGAACGCTCTCTTTTCTGGGAGTAGGAAAACCGCTTTTAAAGGCGGAGCAGCAACAGCAAGTTTTGGCTTACATTGCAGACTCAGCCTCTAGCTCTTTTGCCTCCTCTTCTGAAACTGGTAAATGTAAAAGCAGCGCGTCGCTTGTGGATGTTCAGGGACAAGTTGCTTCCTTGTCCTCTTCAGCAAAAACTACAACAAGAGAGAAGGATGCAGCAGGCGACACAACGGGTCACTCCATGGAGCTCTTTACACATACCGTCCCAGGCTTAGAAAGTGAAACACTTAACAGGCCATGCCCATTACAAGTAGATTCTGACATGGAGTGCACTGATGCACAGCCACAGCCAGAGTACTATGCTGCTCCTTTGACTCAGACCACCACATTGCCCTCTCAGGGTACTGATCCACAATCAGACCCTGATGAGACTATGTTGCCCCGCCACGAACGCTATACCACCGACCGACACAGTGACACAGACGAAGTTGCACACAAGCTCGAAGAGGAGGTAATAGATGACCCAGTTGTTGACCCCGATTGGCAGCCATTGGGGGAACAGGGTGCAGGCGGCAGTAGTTCAGAAGCGGAGGTGGAGGAGGGGCCGCAGCAGGCATCAACATCGCAACAGGTTCCATCTACCGGGCCCGTATCTGGCCCAAAACGCGTGTCAAAGCCAAAACCTGTTGGAGGACAGCGTGGCCATCCGGTTAAAGCTCAGTCTGCAATCCCTGAAAAGGGATCCGATGCTAGGAAGAGTGCAGTCTGGCATTTTTTTAAACAACATCCAATTGATCAGCGCAAAGTCATCTGTCAAAAATGTTCAACTAGCTTAAGCAGAGGTCAGAATCTGAAAAGTCTAAATACTAGTTGCATGCATAGACACTTAACCACCATGCATTTTCAAGCCTGGACTAACTACCAAACGTCCCTTAAGGTTGTAGCACCCTCGGCCAATGAAGCTAGTCAGCAACGCAACATCCCTTCCGTCACTGTAAGGCCACCATTTTCCGCACCACCGGCAGTATCTGTGCAGGTTTCTTTGCCAGCCAAAAGCAGTCAGGGTCAGGGAATCACCAGTTTTGTAGGAGGAAATATTGCATCTAGGGCACCGGCGGAAACAATACCATCTCCAACCGTCTCTCAGTCTGCCATGTCCACCGGCACACCCGAAAGTTCCACGATCTCCAGCTCTCCAGTCCAGCTCACCCTACATGAGACTCTGGTTAGAAAAAGGAAGTACTTATCCTCGCATCCGCGTACACAGGGTTTTAACGCCCACATAGCTAGACTAATCTCGTTAGAGATTATGCCCTACCGGTTAGTTGAAAGCAAAGCTTTCAAAGCCCTGATGGAGTACGCTGAACCACGATACGAGCTACCCAGTCGACACTTTTTTTCCAGAAAAGCCATCCCAGCCCTGCACCAGCATGTTAAACAGCGCATCGTCCATGCACTCAGGCAATCTGTGAGTACAAAGGTGCACCTGACTACAGATGCATGGACCAGTAGGCATGGCCAGGGACGTTATGTGTCCATCACGGCACACTGGGTGAATGTGGTGGATGCAGGGTCCACAGGGGACATCAATTTCGGGACAGTTGTGCCTAGCCCACGGTCTAGGAAACAGTTGGCTGTAGGCGTTCGCACCCCCTCCTCCTCCTCGTCCTCCTGCAGAAGCTACAGCTCTTCCACAGACCGCAGTCGGCCAACCACTCCATCGGCAGATGACACTGTTGCACACCAGTTGTCCCATTATGGGCCAGCTACTGGCAAGCGTCAGCAGGCTGTATTGGCTATGAAGTGTTTGGGCGACAACAGACACACCGCGGAAGTTCTGTCCGAGTTCTTGCAACAAGAAACGCAGTCGTGGCTGGGCACAGTAGATCTTGAGGCAGGCAAGGTAGTGAGTGATAACGGAAGGAATTTCATGGCTGCCATCTACCTTTCCCAACTGAAACACATTCCTTGCCTGGCTCACACCTTAAACCTGGTGGTGCAGTGCTTATTGAAAACTTATCTTGGTTTCTCCGACCTGCTCCTCAAAGTGCGTGGACTTTGCTCACATATCCGACGTTTGCCTGTACACTCCAGCCGTATGCAGACCTATCAGCAGTCTTTGAACCTTCCCCAGCATCGCCTAATCATAGACGTTGCAACAAGGTGGAACTCAACACTGCACATGCTTCAGAGACTGTGCCAACAGAGGTGGGCTGTTATGTTTTTGTGGGAGGATACACATACACGGGCAGGCAGTAGGATGGCAGACATGGAGTTGTCAGGTGTGCAGTGGTCGAAGATACAAGACATGTGTCAAGTCCTTCAGTGTTTTGAGGAATGCACACGGCTGGTTAGTGCAGACAACGCCATAATAAGCATGAGCATCCCCCTAATGCGTCTGCTGATGCAAAGTTTGACGCACATAAAGAATCAGGCGTCTGCACCAGAGGAAGAGGAAAGCCTTGATGACAGTCAGCCATTGTCTGGTCAGGGCAGTGTACAGGACGAGGTAGCGGGCGAAGAGGAGGTGGAGGACGAGGAGGATGATGGGGATGAGTATATTTTTAATGCAGAAGCTTTCCCGGGGGCACTGGAAATTGGTTGCGTGGCAAGGCCGGGTTCTGGTTTTTTGAGGGACACAAGTGACGTAGATTTGCCTGAAACTGCCCCTCAACCAATCACAACCGGAGATTTGACAACTGGAACTTTGGCCCACATGGCGGATTATGCCTTACGTATCCTAAAAAGGGACACACGCATTACGAAAATGATGAACGATGACGATTACTGGTTGGCCTGCCTCCTTGATCCACGCTATAAAGGCAAATTGCAAAATATTATGCCACATGAGAACTTGGAACTAATATTAGCAACCAAACAATCAACTCTTGTTGACCGTTTGCTTCAGGCATTCCCAGCACACAGCGCACGTGATCGTTCTCACACGAGCTCCAGGGGGCAGCAGACTAGGAGTGTTAGGGGTGCACACATCAGAAGTGGCATTGGACAGAGGGGTTTTCTGACCAGGTTGTGGAGTGATTTTGCTATGACCGCAGACAGGACAGGTACTGCTGCATCAATTGAAAGTGACAGGCGACAACATTTGTCCAGTATGGTTACTAATTATTTTTCATCCCTTATCGATGTTATCCCTCAACCGTCATTCCCATTTGATTACTGGGCATCAAAATTAGACACCTGGCCAGAATTGGCAGAATATGCATTGCAGGAGCTTGCTTGCCCGGCAGCAAGTGTCCTATCAGAAAGAGTATTCAGTGCTGCAGGTTCAATATTAACCGAAAAAAGGACTCGTCTGGCTACCCAAAATGTTGATGATCTAACATTCATTAAAATGAACCACAACTGGATTTCGAAATCTTTTGCCCCACCTTGCCCGGCCGACACCTAGCTTTCCTATGAAAAGCTCTTGCCTGTGGACTACTGTGAATTACTTTTCTAATGTCTGATTTTCTGCAGCTGATTGTCCAGCATACGACATGTTTACACCTCCCTAAATGGCCAAACTCCCCACACGGGGCCGTGGTATCGCGACTTGGCGCAAGCACCCGTGAGACTGCTGTTTGTCTGAAGAGGTGGGTGTGCTCGCTTTTGGTCGACGGCATTGCTACTGGGTCCCTCATAGTACAATAAAGTGTCTCTGGCGGTGGTGGTGCGCACCCAACGTCAGACACACTGTTGTAACATGAGGGGCCCTGGGCCTGTACCGCCGGCTACAAGTGAGTTCACCCACCCCCAGGTCAAACATTGCTCTACCACTTCCACAGTTATCTCTCACACTTCCACCAATGTTTAGTCTATGCGCTGACATCCTTCCATACCTGCCACTGACAATACCATTGTGTTGACATGTATGATGGTGCTTAACATAGTCAGGGGCAGTGTCCTCTATTTACCACATTAAACACTTTGCGCTAAATTAGTAGGTCTGAAACAACGCAGAGGATCCCACCCCTGAACCTAATGATTGCACCCTTTAGTGTTTTTGTTTTGTTTTAATGCGAGACATTCACATTTAATTGTTGTTTTTGACTACTAACTGGCAGACACTCATTACAATCGGCCTCCGTTGACCAGACCACTGCTGCCCGTGTACCCCTGGAACCAATTATAAAGTGCCTCCAGCCAGCCCATTTTATTGTGTTAGGCCTTCGAAGCCTGTCTGCGGTCCCTCCTTCCACTAGGCCTCCACTGACCAGACCACTGCTGCCCGTGTACCCCTGGAACCAATTATAAAGTGCCTCCAGCCAGCCCATTTTATTGTGTTAGACCTTCGAAGCCTGTCTGCGGTCCCTCCTTCCACTAGGACTCCACTGACCAGACCACTGCTGCCCGTGTACCCCTGGAACCAATTATAAAGTGCCTCCAGCCAGCCCATTTTATTGTGTTAGGCCTTCGAAGCCTGTCTGCGGTCCCTCCTTCCACTAGGCCTCCACTGACCAGACCACTGCTGCCCGTGTACCCCTGGAACCAATTATAAAGTGCCTCCAGCCAGCCCATTTTATTGTGTTAGGCCTTCAAAGCCTGTCTGCGGTCCCTCCTTCCACTAGGACTCCACTGACCAGACCACTGCTGCCCGTGTACCCCTGGAACCAATTATAAAGTGCCTCCAGCCAGCCCATTTTATTTTGTTAGGCCTTCGAAGCCTGTCTGCGGTCCCTCCTTCCGCTAGGCCTCCACTGACCAGACCACTGCTGCCCGTGTACCCCTGGAACCAATTATAAAGTGCCTCCAGCCAGCCCATTTTATTGTGTTAGGCCTTCGAAGCCTGTCTGCGGTCCCTCCTTCCACTAGGCCTCCACTGACCAGACCACTGCTGCCCGTGTACCCCTGGAACCAATTATAAAGTGCCTCCAGCCAGCCCATTTTATTGTGTTAGGCCTTCGAAGCCTGTCTGCGGTCCCTCCTTCCACTAGGCCTCCACTGACCAGACCACTGCTGCCCGTGTACCCCTGGAACCAATTATAAAGTGCCTCCAGCCAGCCCATTTTATTGTGTTAGGCCTTTGAAGCCTGTCTGCGGTCCCTCCTTCCACTAGGCCTCCACTGACCAGACCACTGCTGCCCGTGTACCCCTGGAACCAATTATAAAGTGCCTCCAGCCAGCCCATTTTATTGTGTTAGGCCTTCAAAGCCTGTCTGCGGTCCCTCCTTCCACTAGGCCTCCACTGACCAGACCACTGCTGCCCGTGTACCCCTGGAACCAATTATAAAGTGCCTCCAGCCAGCCCATTTTATTGTGTTAGGCCTTCGAAGCCTGTCTGCGGTCCCTCCTTCCACTAGGCCTCCACTGACCAGACCACTGCTGCCCGTGTACCCCTGGAACCAATTATAAAGTGCCTACAGCCAGCCCATTTTATTGTGTTAGGCCTTCGAAGCCTGTCTGCGGTCCCTCCTTCCACTAGGCCTCCACTGACCAGACCACTGCTGCCCGTGTACCCCTGGAACCAATTATAAAGTGCCTCCAGCCAGCCCATTTTATTGTGTTAGGCCTTCGAAGCCTGTCTGCGGTCCCTCCTTCCACTAGGACTCCACTGACCAGACCACTGCTGCCCGTGTACCCCTGGAACCAATTATAAAGTGCCTCCAGCCAGCCCATTTTATTGTGTTAGGCCTTCGAAGCCTGTCTGCGGTCCCTCCTTCCACTAGGCCTCCACTGACCAGACCACTGCTGCCCGTGTACCCCTGGAACCAATTATAAAGTGCCTCCAGCCAGCCCATTTTATTGTGTTAGGCCTTCGAAGCCTGTCTGAGGTCCCTCCTTCCACTAGGACTCCACTGACCAGACCACTGCTGCCCGTGTACCCCTGGAACCAATTATAAAGTGCCTCCAGCCAGCCCATTTTATTGTGTTAGGCCTTCGAAGCCTGTCTGCGGTCCCTCCTTCCACTAGGCCCCACTGACCAGACCACTGCTGCCCGTGTAACCCTGGAACCAATTATAAAGTGCCTCCAGCCAGCCCATTTTATTGTGTTAGGCCTTTGAAGCCTGTCTGCGGTCCCTCCTTCCACTAGGCCTCCACTGACCAGACCACTGCTGCCCGTGTACCCCTGGAACCAATTATAAAGTGCCTCCAGCCAGCCCATTTTATTGTGTTAGGCCTTCGAAGCCTGTCTGCGGTCCCTCCTTCCACTAGGCCTCCACTGACCAGACCACTGCTGCCCGTGTACCCCTGGAACCAATTATAAAGTGCATAGAGCCTATTTTTTATTTTATTTAATATTAATAAAGCCAGGATGGACTACGATGTACCACGCTATGAGCTACCCAGTTGACAATTCTTTTGCGAGAAAAGCCATCCCACCCCTCCACCAGCATGTTAAAGACCGCATTGTCCTTGCATTCTGTCAATCTGTGAGTCCAAAGGTACACCTGACAACAGACACATGGACCTGTAGGCATGGCCACGGAAGGTTACGTGTCCTTTGTGGCTCAATGGGTTAATGTATTGGATGCATGGTCCACACAGGGGACAGCCTGCTAAGTCTGTCTGCAGTCCCTAATTCAAGTTGTCCTCAACTGAATAAAGCTGAGCTTCTACCTTCTGGCTCTGATTAACTGCTGTTTTCAAACAAATTTGTGGTTCCGGCCTACTAACGGTGTCTGCCCCTCCCTGGTGTTGTCCTCAACTGAATAAAGCTGAGCTTCTACCTTCAGGCTCTGATTAACTGCTGTTTTTAAACAAATTGGTGGTTCTGGCCTACTAACGGTGTCTGCCCCTGCCTGGTGTTGTCCTCAACTGAATAAAGCTGAGCTTCTACCTTCTGGTTCTTATTAAGTTTTATTTTTTTTTTAATTGCTGGATGGGGCCTAATACCTCTGTTTGCTGCTTCCTGGTGTTTGTCCTCAACTGAATACAGCTGAGCTTCTACCTTCTGGCTCTCATTAAGTGCTGTGTTTTTAAAAAATGGTGTTTAGGGCCTACTAACGGTGTCTGCCCCTGCCTGGTGTTGTCCTCAACTGAATAAAGCTGAGTTTCTACCTTCTGGCTCTGATTAACTGCTGTTTTTAAACAAATTGATGGTTCCGGCCTACTAACGGTGTCTGCCCCTGCCTGGTGTTGTCCTCAATTGAATAAAGCTGAGCTTCTACCTTCTGGCTCTGATTAACTGCTGTTTTTAAACAAATTGGTGGTTCCGGCCTACTAACGGTGTCTGCCCCTCCCTGGTGTTGTCCTCAACTGAATAAAGCTGAGCTTCTACCTTCTGGCTCTGATTAACTGCTGTTTTTAAACAAATTGGTGGTTCCGGCCTACTAACGGTGTCTGCCCCTGCCTGGTGTTGTCCTCAACTGAATAAAGCTGAGCTTCTACCTTCTGGCTCTGATTAACTGCTGTTTTTAAACAAATTTGTGGTTCCGGCCTACTAACGGTGTCTGCCCCTCCCTGGTGTTGTCCTCAACTGAATAAAGCTGAGCTTCTACCGTCTGGCTCTGATTAACTGCTGTTTTTAAACAAATTGGTGGTTTAGGGCCTACTAACGGTGTCTGCCCCTGCCTGGTGTTGTCCTCAACTGAATAAAGCTGAGCTTCTACCTTCTGGCTCTGATTAACTGCTGTTTTTAAACAAATTGGTGGTTCCGGCCTACTAACGGTGTCTGCCCCTCCCTGGTGTTGTCCTCAACTGAATAAAGCTGAGCTTCTACCTTCTGGCTCTGATTAACTGCTGTTTTTAAACAAATTGGTGGTTTAGGGCCTACTAACGGTGTCTGCCCCTGCCTGGTGTTGTCCTCAACTGAATAAAGCTGAGCTTCTACCTTCTGGCTCTGATTAACTGCTGTTTTTAAACAAATTGGTGGTTCCGGCCTACTAACGGTGTCTGCCCCTGCCTGGTGTTGTCCTCAACTGAATAAAGCTGAGCTTCTACCTTCTGGCTCTGATTAACTGCTGTTTTTAAACAAATTGGTGGTTCCGGCCTACTAACGGTGTCTGCCCCTCCCTGGTGTTGTCCTCAACTGAATAAAGCTGAGCTTCTACCTTCTGGCTCTGATTAAGTGCTGTGTTTTTAAAAATTGGTGGTTAGGGCCTACTAACGGTGTCTGCCCCTCCCTGGTGTTGTCCTCAACTGAATAAAGCTCAGCTTCTACCTTCTGGTTCTTATTAAGCTTTTTTTTTTTTTTTTTTTTTTTTTTTAAATTGCTGGATGGGGCCTAATACCTCTGTTTGCTGCTCCCTGGTGTTTGTCCTCAACTGAATACAGCTGAGCTTCTACCTTCTGGCTCTCATTAAGTGCTGTGTTTTTAAAAAATGGCGTTTAGGGCCTACTAACGGTGTCTGCCCCTGCCTGGTGTTGTCCTCAACTGAATAAAGCTGAGCTTCTACCTTCTGGCTCTGATTAACTGCTGTTTTTAAACAAATTGGTGGTTCTGGCCTACTAACGGTGTCTGCCCCTGCCTGGTGTTGTCCTCAACTGAATAAAGCTGAGCTTCTACCTTCTGGCTCTGATTAACTGCTGTTTTTAAACAAATTGGTGGTTCCGCCTACTAACGTTGTCTGCCCCTCCCTGGTGTTGTCCTCAACTGAATAAAGCTGAGCTTCTACCTTCTGGCTCTGATTAACTGCTGTTTTTAAACAAATTGGTGGTTCCGGCCTACTAACGGTGTCTGCCCCTGCCTGGTGTTGTCCTCAACTGAATAAAGCTGAGCTTCTACCTTCTGGCTCTGATTAACTGCTGTTTTTAAACAAATTGGTGGTTCCGGCCTACTAACGGTGTCTGCCCCTGCCTGGTGTTGTCCTCAACTGAATAAAGCTGAGCTTCTACCTTCTGGCTCTGATTAACTGCTGTTTTTAAACAAATTGGTGGTTCCGGCCTACTAACGGTGTCTGCCCCTGCCTGGTGTTGTCCTCAACTGAATAAAGCTGAGCTTCTACCTTCTGGCTCTGATTAACTGCTGTTTTTAAACAAATTGGTGGTTCCGCCTACTAACGGTGTCTGCCCCTCCCTGGTGTTGTCCTCAACTGAATAAAGCTGAGCTTCTACCTTCTGGCTCTGATTAACTGCTGTTTTTAAACAAATTGGTGGTTCCGGCCTACTAACGGTGTCTGCCCCTCCCTGGTGTTGTCCTCAACTGAATACAGCTGAGCTTCTACCTTCTGGCTCTGATTAAGTGCTGTGTTTTTAAAAATTGGTGGTTAGGGCCTACTAACGGTGTCTGCCCCTCCCTGGTGTTGTCCTCAACTGAATAAAGCTGAGCTTCTACCTTCTGGTTCTTATTAAGCTTTTTTTTTTTTTTTAAATTGCTGGATGGGGCCTAATACCTCTGTTTGCTGCTCCCTGGTGTTTGTCCTCAACTGAATACAGCTGAGCTTCAACCTTCTGGCTCTCATTAAGTGCTGTTTATTTAAAAAAAAAATGGTGTTTAGGGCCTACTAACGGTGTCTGCCCCTGCCTGGTGTTTGTCCTCAACTGAATACAGCTGAGCTTCTACCTTCTGGCTTTTGGCCTATAGTATCAGATATTAAACTGCATTTGGCCTACTGGTGTGGTTGGGCCCTTGAAAAAGTGTTTGCTGCTCTTGGGTTTGCTACTCCACTGAACAAAGCAATGCCGCCTGTTTAGTCCTGTTACAAATTTTGAACTGCATTTAGCCTAATTTATTCTTTGGCCCTATATCTGTTTCCTCCTCATCCTGCCCATTGCCCAGCCACTGCTAGATGAGTCTGCTGGTACATTGACCTAGACCACTACATTCCCCTTGCACTCTACACAGCCAGAATCTGACCCTGCTGAAAGTAAGGTTCCCCTTCCCGCATGTTATACCACCTTACACAGGGACAAAGAGGAAGGTGCAGATGAAAGTGCAGGTTCCTTCATCAGGTGGGGGGGGGGGCATACTCGTTGGCGACGTCACTGGCACAGGGCCCCTCAGAGTACGCAAAAGTGTTGCTGCTGGTGGGAGGCGCCCCCGCCATGCAAACACACCGCCATACTTTGAGGGGCCCTGTGCCAGTGCCAATGCGAACGAGTGGGCCCCCCCTGCTTGCTCAGGATCACAGCACTTGCAACGTTGAAATACTTACCTCTCCCTGCTCCACTGCCGTGACGTAGTCCACGTTTCCTGGGCCCATTAAAACCTTGAACCAGCCCTACCCCCAACAACTTTTGCCAAATGACCCCCAAGTTCCAATGCCCAACTATTATTATAAAGTTAATTAAGATTGACAAGCTTCAGAAACAAGAATGGATGTTTTTGGCATTAAAATGGGCACTGTAGGTGTTTTCCTGGCCTCCACTCACTGCCGACTATGCTTCCCCATTGACTTGCATTGGGTTTCGTGTTTTGGACGATCCCCGACTTTTAGCGACAATCGGCCGACTGCACTCGACTCGACTCTGGACAAAATCGGGTTTCCCAAAACCCGACTCGATCTTAAAAAAATGAAAGTCGCTCAACCCTAGTCAGGAGTGACCAGTCCAGTCGTAAGAGCTCATCCAGGTAGGGATCAAGAGCATCGACTGGGAAAGAACCCCCTCATATTCCGGTACCTTTTCTTTTGGCGTGCACTGGTAAGTGATCTACGTGAATGTTCACTCAGTGACGCGAGCCCCTTATACTTTGTCATTTTAGGGGAAGAAAAGTACAGGCAAGACGAAACATAAGGAGTTTGCCCTCTGTGGAGTCCCTTTACCAGATTCTTGTCCCAAAAAATTATGCGCCCCCTGTATACAGTAAACGGTGAGGTCTACAGGAGTGGTAGGGGTTGAGTGACATTAGGTCAGATAGAGGTTATCACCTTTATTGTCCTCCCCTAGGTAGTGGAAGAATCTGTGAGTGCGGCTAACTTAAAGGAGATGATCCGTATGGAAGTGGAATCTCTGCGGTCCCTATCCCAGGTGGGAGGTTCGAAGCATAAAGCCCCCTTGAACTCTGATTCTTCGGAAGAAGAAAGAGAAGAGGGCTCCTATGGCTCTATTCCCTCTTCCTCTTCATCAGAAGAAGACTCTAGCCGATTTTGCCTATCTCTGGACAGGGTTGACAAATTAGTAAAATCGGTCAGTGGTACAATGGGCATAGAAGAGCCTAAATCGCAACCTTCCAGGCAGGAGATGATGTTCAGCATGTTAGATCATAGAAAATGCAGATCTTTTCCGGTGAACAAAAAAATTCAGGATTTAATTCTCCGAGAGTGGAAGAAACCTGAAAAGAAAGGCTCTTTACCACCAGCATTGAAGCGCAGGTACCCCTTTGATGATCCAGCTGTTGATACCTGGGACAAAGCCCCTAAATTAGATGCTGCAGTGGCGAAAGCATCAAAGAAAGCCTCACTACCATTTGAGGACATGGGGACCCTTAAGGATCCTCTTGATAGGAAGGCAGACACCTTCCTTAAAGGTACCTGGGAGATGGCGGCTGGATCTTTGAGACCGGCAGTAGCCACAACGTGTACAGCCAGATACTTAATGGTCTGGCTAGATCAGTTGGAGTCCCAGCTTAAAGAGGGCACTTCCAGAGATACAATTCTAAATGCACTACCAGTAATTCAAAATGCTGCTGCCTTCCTGTCAGACGCTTCAGTTGATTCAGTTAGAATGGCGGCCAAAGCGGCAGGACTCTCCAACGCGGCTCGTAGAGCCTTATGGTTGAAGTGTTGGTCAGGAGACATTCAATCAAGATCAAAACTCTGCAAAGGGGAATATCTCTTCGGGCCAACCTTGGATGAGTTGCTAGAGAAAGCAGGGGATGACAAGAAAAAGTTCCCTAATTTGTCATCAGCATCCTACCGTCGTCCTTTCAACAAAAGGAGATTTGGTCGTGGAAGAAAACTCGTATCCTCACACTCTAGAGATAATTTTAGATGTGAGGATAGACGCAGGAGAGGTACGGGCTACATGTTTCGCCGTTCCTCAAAAGAACGTAAGAAACCGGACCAATGACTAGCAATCACTGTGGAGGGGAGATTGGCAGCCTTCTCTTCAGCATAGTCTGACATCCCGAATAGTGACTGGGTCCGAGGCATAATATCGGATGGTCTTAGACTTGAGTTTGATCCCTGGCCTCGAGATAAGTTTAACCCTAGAACGCATGACGTTAAAAATATACATATTAACGTATTGGGGGCCTTTTGGGCCCCCATGCACATAATGTAGAAAAACAAACTTAAATAACTTTCACAAGTTTATTTCAAAATTGCTCAATAAAATATGAATAGTGGACAAAATTTTAATTTTTCACAGAAAACACCAAAAAATTCCCAAATTTCACACAAAGACATGAAAACACACAAAAACGCATAGAAATCTATTGCAAACTAGCTGCAGCTACATTTTTATTCTAACTTTCTTTTCTATTATATTAGTCTTCCAAACAATTCTGACATGTTATTTTTTCAGAAGAGTGTTCTGTGCAAACAGTTTCCTTACAAGTGGAACAATATCGCTCAGTTTTCCTCTCTATGTTTCTTGGACACATGAAACAACGCTTTTGTTTTCTTTCTCCTGGCTCTGGAATAATCTGAAACTGTACACCACACCGTTTCATTGCTTCTTTAGTTTGCTTTGGCAAGCATTTCAAGTCGCTTCGCTCTATCATGTGAGGCATTACAAGTTCATGACAAAGGTCCTTCAAGAATATGCGTCTCCTGTCCTTCCTCTGTGCATGAAATTCCGCATGAGTTTCTGTATAAATAATGAATGAATTTAGGGCTGCTACATCAAGCATATTTGAAAATAGTACTACAGGCCATCGTTTTGTTTGCCTCTTACATGAATATTCTCCCACCATCTCATCCATTTTATCTACACCTCCTTGTGTTGTATTGTAATGCAGGATGATTTCTGGTTTCAATTTTTTGTCATTGCTGTCAACACTGCAATCGTGATGCATGGTACTGAGTAAAATTACAGATTTCTCCTTCTTCGCCTTGTAAGATACCAGAGTCGCTTTGTAATTGAACCCAAAGACACTCTCATAAAGTGCTCGCTGACGATTGTGTTTCAGTGCTTCTGGAATTTCTCGTCTGTTTTGCTTTATAGTACCAACAAGTGTAATAGCTTTTGCAAGCAGAAAATTGCCTAGTTCAACATTGGTGAAATAATTATCCATAGTAATGTTTCTACCTGATTTGAATATTGGAACAGCAAGAGTTTTGACTATTTCAGACCCCAGATCCTTCTGTACTGGTGCACCAACCTCTTTGCCACAGTAGATTACGCCCTTTATGCCATAATAATTTGCAGAATCACACATCCAGAAGATTTTTATTCCGTACTTGGCTGGCTTGCTGGGCATGTATTGTATTAACTTGCAGCGTCCTCTGAACGGTACAAGTTGCTCATCTACAGTAACATTAGTACTAGGATTGTAAAGTTTTGTGCAATTTTTGATAAATATGTTCCAGATATAACTGATAGGGGCTAATTTGCTGCATGAGTTCGCTTATCATCAAAGTGAATGATTCTTCTAATTTCCTCATATCTGCCCACTGACATTGTCGCCTTATAGTGTGGATCAGAAAGTGGGTCCAGAAATAATTCTCGTATTGGGACATCATACGTTTTTTGACTCCCTGTCAGCAGTAAAAGTCCAATATATGCATAAAGTTCCTCTTTTGAAATATTTTTCCAGGACTTATTTTTTGCAGAAGCGATACGTCTTCCTTCTAGGTTTGAACATAATAGGACCTCTTCTGCAATATTGTCAGAAAAATAAGTACAGAATACATCTTTAGGGGTAAAGTAACTGGGACTTCCCACAGCTCCTTGAGCCTATCTCACAATATTGTGTGTTGGAGTACGTCCAACTAATGTAGGAACTAATGTAGGATTACTGTCCAAAAAAAACATTCGTTTTGGATGTTCTGCTTATCACTTCTTGAGGATCCACTAGATTCACTTCTTCATCATCAGAAGAATCACTGGATGAGGATGTTTGATTAGCTGGTGGCAGATATTCTTCATCAGACAAAGATAGTTCACTTTCATCATCGCTTTGAAACATAATCGCTTCAATCTCTTGGTCAGTCAGACACTTGGAGGAAGAGTGTGCCAATGCTGACTAGATGTTAGCAATGTCACGAACCCCTGACCGCTTCCACCAATATGTCAGGGATCCACACCGTGACCGTCACCCCTACGTCACGGATCGGGGTGACTTTTGGCCAACAGATGGCTATCACATGTGCAGGGGGGCTTATCTTAGTTATCCCTCCACTGCTACAATGTGATGAAAAACCACACACAAGGCTATTGACCTCTTAGTTTACAGCAGGGGCTTATTTTAGGTATCCCACTGCTCTTCAATATACCAGGAACTGCAGGGATCTATGAATATCCCGCTTACAGTTCCAATTAAACCTTGCAGCTCTCTGGCGCACCCCTTACTCTCAGGTCAGATTAGGTACTGCACCTAGGGTAATTAGTTGCCAGAAAGGCTGCCTGCTATGTACTGGCTATTGGGCACGCTACAGCGAGGCAATTTAACTACTCCCGCTCAGGCAGGAACCATAATTATCAATGTCACCGTCGCTACAACGCCTCCAACAGGCACAGTGCACACAGTAAGCTACCACCAGCTTCGATTAAACGGGTCCGAAGCTAACCCAAAACAGTAGCGTAATTCCCTTCAAGAGACAGGGTACGTTTTAGAACAGGGAGAACGAATCTAGTATATTAAATATTATACTCCATAAATGATTTTTAGGCAGTGTTTATATAAAAAGTTATTTAACAAGGATGTTACAAAAGAGACAATTGCAAATATGTACAAGGTAATTATATAAAAGAAAACAAGGATTACATGAGAATAACACTTACATGTGTTCAAAGCATTTCAGGCAACCAGGCTAGTGGAGTTTCCATCTGTCCCAATGCATGGGTAGGAACAGCTCTTCACGTCAGGCTCACATAGGCTCCAGCAGATAAACAAGAAGAGAGTGCTGAGAGCCTGCCAGAAACTTAAAAAAACTGCAGCTAGTAACATCACAGAAAGGCTGGCTTATCCAGACCCTCCTCTCCTTTCAGTCTGAGTACTTCAACCTTAAATTTGTCTACTTTCTATAAGTCTGCTGCAAAACATGTCATAGTCATAACAAACCCAGCATTCATCTTGGATTAACGTGGGCATTCTAATGAGATCAAATATGTCCTATCTGTGATACAGGATTGCAGAGAAATCCCTACTTCTTTACCAGATGGAGTTAGAAGCCCGTGTTTAGAGTAGCGGATAGATCCACCAAGGGGGATTAATAATATATTTTCTCATGTTCTTAACTTAAATAGTTTGCCTAATATCTTACAAAAACAAAACAAAGGACTATCATGGATTCTGGAAGCTTCTAATCCAGTTATAGCTGGAGAAGAGTTTACACTGCAGGAAACCGGTCGTAAATACCTCGGCTCTCAGAGCTAGAGGCCATAAAATCTCTACACTCATTGACAAGACAAGCTAAAACACAGTGAATGGGGGGTCAGCGCCCACCCTATGTGTGCTGGCAGAGAAACTAAACTTATATATTTCATACCATATCGTGACCCCTCCCCCTTTTGGCGTGCGCTAGGGAGGTAGAACCCCATGGTATGCCTCCATGCGCACCTCAGTAGGTTCACCCTGGCGGGACAGTCCATCTGCATTCCCATGCTCCCTGCCCGCTTTGTGTTCAATGGTGAAGTCAAATTGCTGACAAGCAAGGCTCCAGCGTAGAAACCTGCCGTTGGTTCCACACATGGTGCTTAGCCAGCGCAGAGGGTCGTGGTCAGTCACCACAATGAAGGTGCGACCGTACAAGTAGGGCTGCAAGCGCTGCAGCGCCCAGACTATGGCCAGGCACTCTGTCTCGATGGTGGAGTAGGCCACTTCCCTCGGCAAAAGTTTCCGGCTCAGGTACAACACGGGGTGCTCT
Source organism: Ranitomeya variabilis (assembly GCF_051348905.1). Lineage (NCBI taxonomy): Eukaryota > Metazoa > Chordata > Amphibia > Anura > Dendrobatidae > Ranitomeya > Ranitomeya variabilis. Next base: position 21,562,474 of record NC_135236.1, on the reverse strand, counting down.
TGGTCCTCAGAGTCAACCTGGCTGAGCACAGCACCAAGGCCAAACTCGCTGGCATCAGTCTGTACCAAGAACGGTCGACTGCTGTCGACTGCTTTCAACACAGGGGCGTTGCACAGTGCAGATTTCAACGCCTGGAAGGCCCTCTCACAGCCATCTGTCCAGTTGATGATGTGGGGTAGCTTCTTCCTGGTGAGGTCCATCAAAGGTTTTGCCAGGCTACTATAGTGCTGTATGAAGCGCCTAGAGTACCCTGCAGTGTCCAGGGAGGACATCACCTGTTTCTTGGTCCTGGGAGTGGGCTAGTTCACGATCGCGCCCACTTTCTCAGGCTCTGGCTTTAGGGTGTTTCCTCCTACCCGGTGCCCCAGGTAGTGAACCTCCCTCATGCCCATCTGGCACTTTCCCGGCTTGATAGTCAGTCCTGCTCGGTGAATTCGCCTGAGCACCTCCTCGAGATGCTGCAGGTGTTCCTCCAAGGAGGGACTGAAGATGGCAATGTCATCCAAATACGCCATGGTGTACTTCTCCAGTCCCTGAAGCAGGAGGTTGACCATCCACTGGAAAGTGGCAGGGGCATTCTTCATGCCGGAGGGCATGACCGTGGACTCGTACAGTCCAAAGGGTGTGATGAATGCGGACTTCTCCTGCGCCTCGGGGCTCAGGGGAATCTGCCAGTATCCTCGACTCAGATCCATTATTGTCAGGTATTTTGTGCCATCTAACTTCTCAAGCAGCTCCTCGATGCGCGGCATTGGGTGCATGTCAGCGGCTGTAATGGCGTTGAGCCCCCTGTAGTCCACACAGAACCGGGTGGTCCAGTCCTTCTTTGGCACGAGAACTACAGGGGAGTCCCACGCGCTCTTTGACCGTCAAATCACCCCCAGCTTAACATCTCATCGATCTCCTGGTGCATAATCTGCTGCACCTGGTCAGAGATTCGATAGGGTGTTTGCCGTAGTGGGGCGTGATTCCTGGTGTCCACCTCATGGACGGCTAATTCAGTCCTTCCAGGCCGGTTGGAGAACACGACCCGGAAGGGTTCCAGTGTGGTTTGCAACTGCAACCGCTGTGGTTCATCTAGCGAGGCGCGCTTACCTCCACGTCCTCAATGGACCCTCCGGCCTTGGCTTGGGCCAGCATGTCCAGGAGGGTGTCTTCCTCCCCGTCTTCAGGCAAGCTGCAGACCGGTAGGACGAAAGGTTCACGTTCGTGATGAGCCTTCATCATGTTGACGTGAAAGGCCTTTCGCCTACCCAGAACGTGGTCCAGCGTGACCACGTAGGTGACCGGGTTGAGCTGTTGGTGGATGACGTACGGGCCCTCCCAGGCTGCCTGTAGCTTTTCCATTGGTACAGGGACCAGCACCCACACCTTTTGACCCACGTGGTAGGTCCGCTCCCGGGCGTTCTGGTCGTACCAGTGCTTCTGATCAGCCTGACCCTGCGTCATGTTGTCATGCACCAACTGCGTCAAGGTCTGCATCTTGTCATGGAAGCGCATGACATACTCCACTATGGACACTTCAGAAGGGTTCGGCTCCTCTTCCCAGGATTCTCTTACCAACCCAAGGGGTCCCCGGACTCGCCTGCCGTACAGGAGCTCGAAGGGGGAGAACCCCGTCGAGGCCTGCGGAACCTCTCGGTAATCGAATAGCAGGTGTGGGAGGTACCGCTCCCAGTCGCGCCCTTGTGTCTCAACCAGCATGCGTAGCATCTGTTTGAGGGTACCATTGAAGCATTCACACAAGCCATTGGTCTGTGGGTGATATGCACTTGATACCAGGTGCTTCACCTGCATTCTCTTACAGAGAGCCTCCATTAGGTGAGACATAAATTGGGTCCCTTGATCAGTAAGCATTTCCCTGGGAAACCCTACACATGAAAAGATGGCCAACAGGGCATCCGCCACCTTATCTGCCCTAGTTGATGACAGAGCTACTGCCTCTGGGTACCGGGTAGCGTAGTCTACCACAGTAAGGATGTATTGCTTTCCAGAGCTGCTGGGGACGGCCAGCGGGCCCACAATGTCCACCGTGATCCTCTGGAAAGGCTCCTCTATCATTGGCAAAGGGATCAGGGGAGCCTTAAGAGCAGGCCCCGCCTTCCCCACTCTTTGACAGGTGACACAGGAGCGGCAGTAGTTTGACACATCTGTCCCCATCTTAGGCCAATAGAAGTGTTGAGACAGCCGGGCCTTAGTTTTGCTGATCCCCAAGTGTCCAGCTAGCAGGATCTCATGGGCAATCCGCAACAACTTACCCCGGAATTGCTGCGGGATGACCAGCTGTCTTTCCCTCAACCACTCCTTTTGTGATTCTCCGGGTACTGTCTCCCGGTACAACCTTCCTTGTTCCCAGAACACCTTCTCCTTATCAGTCTCGGAGAAGCGCGTCCCAGCGAGTTGTCTAAAAATCTCTAGACTCGCATCTGTGTGCAGAGCGGCCTGAAACTCCTGGCTAGGGGAAGCCAGAAGCAATGTCAAGGTCCCTTCCCCACGGGAGCCATCTGGGACCTGCTCTGGGTCCACCTCTGGTTCAGTCACAATGATGACTGAGGAGGGTCCGTAAGGCAAACAGTTATCTGCGTTCCGGCCACTCTGACTGCAGGTGACAGCAGCTACGTAGTCTGTCTCCCCGGGGTTTTCTACAGACCCATCAGCCGACACTGTTATGGGCTCTACCTCCCCATCCACCCCCAACACTTCAGGAGCATTGCTGCTTATGGGCCAGTTACCTTCCTCGGTGGCACTGGTCAATTTCATGGCGTCACCTGTCTCACAGTTCCCATGCAGCTCCCCATTTCCTGTAGCACCGACACTTGCCCCTGCTAAGGGTTCCTCAGCCGTCTCACTCCGCAGAGTGACGTGGCTGAGCACTCTTGTACCTATGGACACATTAACCTTTGCAGAAAAATGGTTATCAGCTTCAGTTGGCACAGGTACAACATTTTCACCATCAATCAGATGCATCATTACAAGATAAAGCATGGTCAGGTAACACATGCAATTTCCCATCATCATCAGGGTTAACGTTACCCTCATTAGCAAGTGGGGGAGGAGTGTCAGGGACGTAGTATGCAACCATCCTCCCCAAATCAGTCCCCAACAAAACATCAGTGGGCAAATTATCAGACAGCCCCACTTCCTTCACCCCGCTTCTGGCACCCCAATCACTATAAACCCGGGCCATTGGCAAGGGACAGCTGATGCCCCCAATCCCAGTGACAGTTAGGGATTTCCCCGGAATGATTTCTTCAGGGGCCGCCAGTTCGGGTCGGATGAGGGTTCGTTCAGCCCCGGTGTCCTTGAGGCCTGTAGCAACATGGCCTCCCATAGTGATGTGCTGTATGTTGTCACACACCCTCCCAGCCATACCACCCACCAAAAGAACTGCGGCATTAGGCCCTGGGGCCTTGGATGAGGGGTTCTTCTGCTTGTCTGGACAGTTGGGACTGATATGACCAGGCCGCCTGCAGTGGTAACACTGGCGAGGTTCGGTGGTAGGTCTGGTGCTGTTGGCCACGGAGACAGGACCTCTGGTGTGTTGGCTGGCAGGGGTATTGGCATTGGTTGCAGGCTTACCCCCTCTCCAGCTGGTGGTGACTGGCTTCCTCACTTCCGATCTATGGTTGGCCTCATAGGCATCGGCAATCTGCGCTGCTTTCGTCACGTCTTTGGGTTCTCTGTCCATCACGAACTGTCGCACCTCAGCTGGGCAAAGATGGAAGAACTGGTCTTTGATCATCAGGTCTCGCAGCTGTGCAAAGGTGGTCACTGACAGTCCTTGGGTCCACTGGTCAAAGTGGGTCCCCAGTCCATGCACCACATCACTGTAACTGTCGTGTGGGCCACGTTGGAGGGTCCGGAACTTTCTACAGTACACCTCGGGTGTAAGCTGGTACTTGGATATCAGAGCCTGCTTGATGGCCTCATAGTCACCATCTTGTTCTTGAGGGAGGGCAGCAAACGCCTCCAGAGCTTTGCCTCTCAGCCCTGGCGTCAGGTATCGGGCCCATTCTTGTGCAGGCAACTGGTACTGTCTGCAGGCTTTCTCAAATGCCCGCAGAAAAGTGTCCAAGTCCCCATCCTTTTCCATAACAGGAAAGTAGTCGGGTCGGGGCTTCGGTATCTGAGTGCTGCTGGGCTCACGGCTCTGGGCGGTGGAAGGCATCCCCCCCGCCGGAGCATCTCCAGTTCATGTTCTCGCTGGGCTTGGCGCTCGGCTCGCTGGGCCTGGGCCTCTCGCTCGGCTCGCTCCTGGTATTGCTGGATCAGCTGCCGACATCCATCATGGTCATCGGCGGGGAGTAGCTCCAAGACCGCCAGCAGGTGGGGGTCCAATCCGCCCTGGTTGCTAATCGGGCCGGCATTCAGTGGTTGGATCTCTGCTGCAGCACCATGTTCGCTGGTGCTGGCTTCTGCGGCTTCCGGGCTCTGAGAGTGGTCTAGAGAGTCTTCCCATTGCACCAGTTCAGCGACCATTTGAGTCTTGGTCTTGCCCTGGGGGTTCAGGCCATGGTACATGCATATCCCAGCAAGAGCGTCCCTCTTCTGCTGGGTGTACCAGGCTTCTCCTATCACAGCCATGGTTGCCAAATAAAAGATAGGATAGAAAAACGAAGAGAAAGGGAGGGGATAATTACCAGTACACACAATTGTCTCAAGTCTAATAAACACTGAGTTCATTCTCCAAACTTATTTGCGCAGAGTCCTTGCAAGAACTTTCTGCAAGTTTTTAGTGAGAGGAATGATTGCTCAAACCAAATCACTAATGCTCTAATATCCCACCACCTTGCCATCAATTTGTCACGAACCCCTGACCGCTTCCACCAATATGTCAGGGATCCACACCGTGACTGTCACCCCTACGTCACGGATCGGGGTGACTTTAGGCCAACAGACGGCTATCACATGTGCAGGGGGCTTATCTTAGTTATCCCTCCACTGCTACAATGTGATGAAAAACCACACACAAGGCTATTGACCTCTTAGTTTACAGCAGGGGCTTATTTTAGGTATCCCACTGCTCTTCAATATACCAGGAACTGCAGGGATCTATGAATATCCCGCTTACAGTTCCAATTAAACCTTGCAGCTCTCTGGCGCACCCCTTACTCTCAGGTCAGATTAGGTACTGCACCTAGGTAATTAGTCGCCAGAAAGGCTGCCTACTATGTACTGGCTATTGGGCACGCTACAGCGAGGCAGTTTAACTACTCCCGCTCAGGCAGGAACAATAATTATCAATGTCGCCGACGCTACAATGCCTCCAACAGGCACAGTGCACACAGTAAGCTGCCACCAGCTTCGATTAAATGGGTCCGAAGCTAACCCAAAACAGTAGCGTAATTCGCTTCAAGAGACAGGGTACGTTTTAGAACAGGGAGAACGAATCTAGTATATTAAATATTATACTCCATAAATGATTTTTAGGCAGTGTTTATAAAAAGTTATTTAACAAGGATGTTACAAAAGAGACAATTGCAAATATGTACAAGGTAATTATATAAAAGAAAACAAGGATTACATGAGAATAACACTTACATGTGTTCAAAGCATTGCAGGCAACCAGGCTAGTGGAGTTTCCATCTGTCCCAATGCATGGGTAGGAACAGCTCTTCACGTCAGGCTCACATAGGCTCCAGCAGATAGACAAGAAGAGAGTGCTGAGAGCCTGCCAGAAACTTAAAAAACTGCAGCTAGTGACATCACAGAAAGGCTGGCTTATCCAGACCCTCCTCTCTTTTCAGTCTGAGTACTTCAACCTTAAATTTGTCTACTTTCTATAAGTCTGCTGCAAAACATGTCATAGTCATAACAAACCCAGCATTCATCTCGGATTAACGTGGGCATTCTAATGAGATCAAATATGTCCTATCTGTGATACAGGATTGCAGAGAAATCCCTACTTCTTTACCAGATGGAGTTAGAAGCCCGTGTTTAGAGTGGTGCATAGATCCACCGAGGAGGATTAAGAATATATATTCTCGTGTTCTTAACTTAAATGGTTTGCCTAATATCTTACAAAAACAAAACAAAGGACTATCATGGATTCTGGAAGTTTCTAATCCAGTTATAGCTGGAGAAGAGTTAACACTGCAGGAAACCGGTCATAAATACCTCGGCTCTCAGAGCTAAAGGCCATAAAATCTCTACACTCATTGACAAGACAAGCTAAAACACAGTGAAGGGGGGGGGGGTCAGCACCCACCCTATGTGTGCTGGCAGAGAAACTAAACTTATATATTTCATACCATATCATGACAAGCAAACTAAAAGAAAAAACAATGAACAGAATCAGGGTTGTCCACTCTTTGCTTGTGTGTCACACTGCAAGTGTAATGTCTAATGTCACTGTAAGTCTAATGCAGAGGACTCCGCGTCAGTACTTCAGCACAGTACATGTCAGAGTTTTAAGTCCACATATTGTGCCTATACACTATCTGCGCAGCACCAGACACAGATCAAGCTGTGCCCTGCATGACACTGTTGTCACATTAATCAACCATTCTATTACTAGTCCGTAACTGATGAAGGTCCGGTAAAGGACCGAAATGTTTTTAGGCTACTACAATTAAATATTCACGAGCATTAAGTTGAGTGCCAGGTTCTTTTCTTTGAAGTGTCACATGGTGTGGGAACCTACCTAGGCACCATCAATAGTAGTGCACAAGCCTCTATCTTTCACAATAGCAAAAATGTAAGCATGGGGCCTAAAAGGCCCCCAATATGCATTCTAGGGTTAAGTTAACCACTTTGCATTCTTCCCCCCTTGAACAGACAGCTTTGGAAGCGGAGGTCATAAATTTATGCCTTAAAAAAGTTCTGATTGAAATTCCAGAATCAGAGAGAGGAAGAGGGTTCTACTCTCCTCTATTTCTGATTCAAAAACCAGATAAATCGTTTAAAACTATTATAAATCTTAAGTCCCTTAATGAGTTTCTGGTTAATAAAACCTTTAAAATGGAATCGATCAGTTCAACAATAAAGATGTTGTTCAAACACTGCTTCATGGTAGTTGTAGATTTAAAGGATGCATACTATCATGTACCTATCCATGAAGACTTCCAGAGGTTCCTAAGAGTAGCAGTGTCTATGGGAGGAATAGTTCGCCATTTTCAGTTCAGAGCTCTTCCCTTCGGCCTATCAGCAGCACCTAGGGTGTTTACAAAAATAGTTGCTGAGGTCATGGTGCACTTACGAGAGTCCAATATCCTCGTTATTCCTTATCTAGATGATTTCCTTATAGTAGGGAATTCAGCAGACCATTGCCTTTCACAGGTAAAGACGGCTACGACCAGACTAGAACGCCTGGGTTGGATTATAAATTATGAAAAATCCCGATTACAGCCCCTAAAAATTCAGAGATTCCTAGGGCTGTTGTTAAATTCAGAGACCCAACAATGCTGTCTTCCACCTGATAAATTATTGCATATTCAACAACAGGTGTCAAAGGCGATTGATAGACCCTTCATGACCCTTAGACAAGCTATGTCACTGTTAGGATCTCTAACTTCATGTATTCCCGCTGTCAGTTGGGCCCAATTCCACACCAAACCTTTACAGTCTGAGGTACTGGTTAACGATAGAGCCTTACAAGGGTCCTTGCAGGGTCAGGTGATTTTGAGTCCAGTAACTCTTATATCTCTTAGATGGTGGCTATATAAAGACAAATTATCAGCAGGAGTTCCCTGGGTGACACATGTGACTCGTGTAGTAACAACAGACGCTAGCCCCTCGGGGTGGGGGCACACATGAGTGACATTGCAGTTCAGGGTCTATGGGACCCCCAAACATCAGCCTCTACCAATCAGAGAGAGTTAATGGTGATTGAACTTTCAGTTAAGAAACTGCTCGCATATCTACAAGGTCACCATGTCAAGATCCTCTTGGACAACCAGGTGGCGGTCGCATACGTAAATCACCACGGTGGAACACATTCCGAATCACTGATGAAAGTGGCGGATAGCCTACTCCAGACAGCAGAAAACCATTTACTATCTTTAACTGCGCTGCATATAAGAGGAAAAGAAAATGTAAAGGCAGACTTTCTAAGCTGCAACACCTTAAGACAAGGGGAATGGTCTCTAAACAGACACGTCTTCAACCACATTGTCCGCAAATGGGGTCATCCAGAGGTGGACTTATTTGCCACCAAGGACATCAGAAAAACAAGAACATTTTGTTTCCTAAATCCCAGGGAGAATCCTCTGGCAGTGGATGCCTTCCTGATCAAATGGGATTTTCAATTGGCTTATGCGTTCCCCCCGCTGGGCCTGTTACCCCTAGTGGTCAGAAAGATAAAGGAGGATCGGGCAAGAGTCATACTGATTGCCCCATTCTGGCCCAGAAGGGCCTGGTTCGCCTGGCTCAGGACTATGTCGGTGGAAGACCCTTGGGTACTTCCGGACATTCCGGATTTGCTCTACCAGGGTCCGATCAGCCATTCACAAGTGAAGGGACTCCATTTAACGGCATGAGTTTGAGAGGTCATTGTTAAAGAACAGAGGTTTCTCCCCAAATTTAATTGATACCCTTATGAAGAGTAGAAAACAAATAACAACAAGAATCTACTCTAAAACCTGGAGGAAGTTCCTGGCCTCTTCAGAATTTAATATTGAAGAGGGTATACCCATAAACCAGATCTTAGAATTTCTGCAGAAGGGTTTGGAGCTAAATCTATCCACAAGTACGCTAAAAGTACAAGTCTCAGCCCTAGGGGCCCTGTTTTCTTGTAACATTGCTAATAACTATTGGGTATCAAGGTTTATTAAAGCATCTAGTAGAGCTAGACCCATACACAAGAATAGGTCGGTACCTTGGGATCTCAACCTAGTCCTTTCAGCCTTGACTAAGGAACAATTTGAGCCCTTACATTAGCCTCAGTTAAGATTTTATCCCTTAAAACAGCATTTTTGGTAGCAATAACATCTGCTCATAGGGTTGGGGACATACAGGCGCTTTCCAGGCTTTCCCCTTATACAGAGTTTCTACAGGATAGGGTAATCCTCAAACCGGACCCGGCCTATTTGCCAAAAGTGGCATCACATTTTCACAGATCACAGGAGATAGTTTTACCATCATTTCTTCCTAATCCTTCTAATTCTAAGGAAGAGCTACTCCATGCATTAGATGTTAGGAGATGCCTGTTAGAATATATCTCAGTCACTGATGCTTGGAAGAGAGATAATGCATTATTTTTGTCCTTCCAAGGTCCTAGAAAAGGGCTTAGAGTATCGAAGTACACACTAGCAAAGTGGATTAGGGAGGCTATCTCTCTGGCTTATACTGCAGGTGGGGGTCCGACTCCCCAGAATCTGAAGGCGCATTCCACCCTGGCAATGGCTACCTCCTGGGCAGAAAGATCTGGAGTGTAAATCGACCAGATATGTAAGGCAGCCACGTGGTCATCCCCTTCCACTTTCTTTAAGCACTATCGGTTGGACTTGGAGTCCTCCTCTGATCTCACCTTCGGGTTAAGGGTGCTACAAGCTATAGTCCCTCCCTAAGGTAGCTTACATCTCTGTAAATCTCTCATAATGCTGTCATGGGAGTCCGAATAAAGCATTAAGCTACTTACTGGTAGCGGCATTTTCGGAGGCCCATGACAGCACCCTTAGTTCCCTCCCTTTTCACGTGGGGGTTGCACTTCCTATAATGTATATAATGGAATATAAAGATCTCACATGCGGTATCTAGTGCAATAGGATATTTTTGTATATAAACTGTATATAATGTGTTTTTGTGTGCCACTAACCGCGGTAGTCCTCTCAGGCTCTGAAATACAACTGATGCATGGGAGAGGTGCCACCCTTTTGTATTTGTAGGTTTCCTGTTCCTGAAGGGCGGATCCCCTCTCTCGTAATGCTGTCATGGGCCTCCAAAAAATGCCGCTACCAGTAAGTAGCTTAATGTTTTTTTAGGGGGGAGACTGGAGCAAAAAACAGGCCCTGTGTATTACACTATACAATGTAAGTGGCAGAACGTGGCTGGAAGATATATATATATATATATATATATATATATATATATATATATATATATATAAAAAGGACTGTACTACAATTTCAATCCCCCTACAATGATCTCAGGACAAGTATGGCAGCCACCAATAACCAAATAACCAAATAAACAATGGACAAATAAACAATAGAACTGGGCAGAAAGGAGCAACAGGATTTTTGCTTTTAAAAAAGCAGTTGGTTTGCACAGCGGCGTACACACAGCAATGCAGCTATCAGGGAGCCTTATAAGGCAGCCTAATAAGCTACAGAGCTGATGCACTGAAATCTAGCCTCCACTGTCCCTGCAAAAAAAAGGTGGTGTTAGACAGTGGAAATCGCTACAGCACAAGCGGTTTGGGGGTTAATCTTTCCTCCCTAACTATATCCCTTCTTCTGACGAAGCTGCAGCAACCTCTCCCTATGCTCAGATCGGCAGAAGTAAGATGGCGGTCGGCGTGCACGCCCCTTTATAGTCCCTGTGACGCCGCAGACAGCAAGCCAATCACTGCAATGCCCTTCTCTAAGATGGTGGGGACCGAGACCTATGTCATCACGCTGCCCACACTCTGCGTCCTCCTTCATTGGCTGAGAAATAGCGCTGAACGCATCATGCAAAACGCGACTTTGGCGTGAAGATCACCGACCGCATGGCCGATCCCACACCAGGATCGGGTCGGTTTTAATGAAACCCGACTTTGCCAAAAGTCGGCGATTTTTGAATTTGTCCAATCCGTTTCACTCAACCCTACGTGTGAACATAGCCCAAGGTGTGGGGGAACATTTTTTGTTCTCTTAATTATTTTACCTTATATATAAGTTATTATCCTGGAAAGAATGCTTCTTTATATTTTCCCAGTAAAATCCATTTTATCTTCAGTTTTGTATTTTTATTGTTAGCCCCTGTAAGTGGCCTAATACCATTGTTCCCAGCAGTGACTTGTGATTCAGAGATGCTTCCAGGGATCTTCCCCATGCTTTTCCCATGCCATTTCAGTCAGCTTCCATCAATTTGATGAGCAATTTTTAGATGCCTCCAGACCTCCAGGAGGGAGGGGGCACCAGAAAAAAGCTAGATTTTTCCATTAACTTCCATTGTACTCACTACTTGGGTCGAGCACCCTAGCATTACGATTTGCTCAACTCGAGTAATAAGCACCCAAGCATTTTAGTGATCGCTAGTGTTGAGCGATACCTTCCGATATTCAATAGTATCGGTATCGGATTGGATCGGCCGATATCCAAAAAATATCGGATATCACCAATACCGATTCCCGATACCAATGCAAGTGAATGGGACACAAATATTGGAACGTAAATAAGCCCTTTCTGTCCTTCTATATGCTGTGTTGGAGGGGGGAAGAGTGTTGGCGGTGCGTGGGCGGTGCGTGGGCGGACACTGTGAGTGTCTATGTGTGCGGGCGGGGTCTGTGCGGGCCTGCCAGGGATGTGTACCTGCCTACCGGGGCTCTCTGGGGTCTGTGTGGCGTGCGGGGTGTCTCTGTGCGGCATGCGGGGTGTCTCTGTGCGGCGTGCGGGGTGTCTGTGCAGCATGCTGGGTGTCTCTGTGCGGCATGCGGGTGTCTCTGTGCAGCGTGCGGGGGTCTCTGCAGCGTGCGGGGTGTCTGTGCGGCGTGCGGGGTCTCTGTGCGGGGTCTCTGTGCGGGGTGTCTCTGTGTGGCGTGTGGGGTCTCTGTGTGGTGTGCGGGGTGTCTGTGCAGCGTCTCTGTGTGGCGTGCGGGGTCTCTGTGGCGTGCGGGGTCTCTGTGGCGTGCGGGGTCTCTTTGTGGCGTGCGGGGTGTCTCTGCGGCATGCAGGTGTCTCTGCGGCATGCAGGGTCTCCGTGTGGGGTGTCACTGCAGCATGTGGGGTGTCTCTGCGGCATGCGGGGTGTCTCTGTGTGGCGTGCGGGGTCTCTGTGCGGGGTGTCTGTGCAGAATGCGGGGTGTCTCTGTGCGGTGTGCGGGGTCTCTGTGTGGCGTGTCTCTGTGCGGCATACGGGGGTCTCAGTGCGGGCATCGTCGGATGGGACTACAAGTCCCATCGGACAATGCCTGCTACACTGACAGTGATTGACACATTAGCCAATGATGGGACAGTAGTAGTCTCATCATCCAGCTAATTTGTTGAATGAAAAGAAAAAAAAATACTTCATACATACTCCATACATACATACTGCATACATACATACATACATACATACATATTGCATACAGTTCATTCATACATGACATACTGTACATATAGACATATAGTACATTAAACGGAAAAAAAAAACGGCGTGGGCTCCCGCGCAATTTTCTGCGCCAGAGGGGGAAAGCCGACAGCCGGGGGCCAATATTTGTAGCCTGCTATGAATATCAGTCCGCAGCTGTCTGCGTAGCCTTACTGGCTATTAAAATAGAGGGACCCCAAAAAAAATGATGAGGGGTCCCCCTATATTTTATAGCCAGAAAGGCTATGCAGACAGCTTCGGGCTGATATTCATAGCCTAGAGAGGGGCCATGGATATTGCCCCCTTCCCCGGCTACAAATACCAGTCCGCAGCCACCCCAGAAATGGCGCATCTGTAAGATGCGCCAATTCCGGCACTTAGCCTCTCTCTTCCCACTCCCGTGTAGCAATGGGATATGGGGTAATAAGGGGTTAATGTCACCTTGCTATTGTAAGGTGACATTAAGCCGGGTTAATAAAGGAGAGGCATCAATAAGACGCCTATCCATTATTAATCCAATAGTAAGAAAGGGTTAATACACGCACACATCGGGTGATGTCACTGCTCTATAGGACCCTCAGTGACACACTGACAGGAGACAATGGCTCCTGCAGTGCATCACTGAGAGGATACCTGAGTTCAAAGTCTCACTTTATGGCAATTGCTGCCTGGGAAAATTTCTCATACAGCAATGCCATAAAGTGAGACTAGAGACTTTTTTTTTACAACGGCAGAGGAATACCTTCCTCCCATCATTGTGTTTCTGTGGCCCCTGGAGAGCGGTTGCAACAGCTGTTGCTGCCGTTCTCCATAGGAGATCGTCGTGGGACACTCGTGGATTTCTGCGGACAGGGAGTATATTGGTTGTTTGTTTTTTTCATCTTTTTTACAGATGACACTGGCTTTGGGGATCAAAATGACAAGTAATGGTGAGTATGTAATCTATGTTTAATGTACTGTATGTCTATATGTATGTCATGTATGTAATGTATGAATGTACTGTATGTAGTATGTATGTAGTAAGTATGTATGTATGTATGTAGTATGTATGTATGATGTATGTAGCATGTATATAGTATGTATGGATGTATGTAGTATGTATGCAGTATGTATGTAGTATGTATGTATGTAGCATGTATATAGTATGTATGGATGTATGTAGTATGTATGTAGTATGTATGTATGTAGCATGTATGCAGCATGTATGTAGGATGTATGTAGAATGTATGTAGCATGTATGTAGCATGTATGTAGCATGTATGCAGCATGTATGTAGTATATATGTAGCATGTATGTAGTGTGTATGTATGTAGTATGTATATAGTATGTATTCAGTGTGTATGTAGCATGTATGTAGTATGTATGTATGTATGTAGTATGTATGTAGTATGTATGTAGTATGTCTGTCTGTAGTATGTATGTACTGTATGTAGTATGTATGTAGTATGTATGCATGTAGTATGTATTTATGGAGTATTTTATTTTTTTCATCATTCAACACATTAGCCGGATGATGGGACTACTACTGTCCCATCATTGGCTAATGTGTCAATCACTGTCAGTATAACAGCCATTGTCCGATGGGACTTGTAGTCCCATCCGACGATGCCCGCACTGAGACCCCCGCACGCCGCACAGACACCCCGCATGCCACACAGAGACCCCGCATGCCGCACAGAGACACCCCACACAGAGATCCCGCACGCTGCACAGAGACACGCCGCACAGACATGCCGCACAAGAGACCCCGCACACCGCACAGAGACACGCAGCACAGAGACACCCCGCACACTGCACAGAGCCCCGGCACACACACAGAGAGCCCCACGTTCACGCACAGACACCGCCCGCACACGCACACACGCAGTCTCCGCCCACGCACTACCCACACTTCATTATACTGCATAATTTCACTATAGGAACTTCCGATTCCGATTTCCGATATCGCAAAAATATCGCAACTCGGTATAGGAATTCCGATACAGCGAATATCGGCCGATACCCGATATTTGCAGTATCGGAATGCTCAACACTAGTGATCACTCATCAATAATGAACATCTCTTTAGAGTGTCCAAGTGTGGGATCAGTTGTCTCCAGGCACTCGGCATGGTGGGAGGATGGAGAATCAGGGTAAGGATTATATGGTCCAGAGTCACACGGCTACTGAGACTGGACCATGTGGAAGAGAGGGTGGTGCTGGCAAACTGACTGGAAGCATTATCTTCTATCCATCCAGCAACCATTTCACACCGGCCTGGTTTCAAGATGTGAGTTCCGCGCCCCCCTACAAAGTGGGACAGGAAGCCAGGTCAACATGATGTGTGTGATTGTTGGGCTCCAGCAGCAGGCACAGTTTGACCTTTTCCATTTCCTCGGCCTCTGCATTCACCATTATCATCAAGTCCACTTCCCTGAACCTGATTTTATAATGTGTGTTATATGTACAATAAACATTTATATCTCCGTTTTCTAATTTGGCATTTTTTGCTTCACAGGATATTAGGTAACAGAGTGGTCTCACCTACCATTTGATCTTATTCATTTAAAATGTTCTTTTTTCAGACAGCAAACAGACCATGATTAAGACATTCCGCTGAAACGCGTAGGTCAGGGACCTCTTTTCTTGAACTATACTATATTGCCTACTAGTTCTGTAAGGAACATTTTATGTGGCTTAGGCTACTTTCACATTTGCGGTTAAGTCCGCAGCGTATCATCCGCAACCGCAAACACATGCAAAAATGCATGCAATCGTCTTTAAACACAGCGGTTTTTATACGCATCTGCTTATGCATGATGGTAAAAAAAAAAGCAGCGTTTGCATAAGTTTTTTACATGCGTTTGCGCTTTTTATGCGCATGCGTTTGATATTTCCAGGAGGGTGTGTCTTTAATGGGCATGCGCAGTCCGAAGTACGCAAGCATATCAAATGCATGCGTACGCAAAGACATGTGTACGCATGCGTTCCCATAGATAGTAATGCGTTTTTTGCCGAATTCCTTGCGCTAACAACCGCATACGTTTCTAGGCGGCAAATTGACGCCTCTAAAATTACTACATGTTGCGTTTACCGTGCCAAACCGCAGAAGATTAAATGACGCATGCGCCGTCAAATGCGGCAAAGCGCAACCGATCGCAGACACATGCGTCCCTAATGTTAAATATAGGAAAACACAACGCATGTGGATATTTGCGGAAGAAACACTGCGGACACAACCGCAAATGTGAAACCGGCCTTATTGAAAGCCAAGTTTTAAATAAATATAATTTTCGGCATAAAATTCACCCTATCCTGTCCTACACGATCCTTTCAGCCCAATCTCTGCCTAAGTGCTGTTAACAGCAGTATTAATGTTGGTTATCATTGGCCCTAAGAAGGGCTGTTGTTGCAGTTGAAAGAAATAAAAATGGTGTCTAATCCTGGCCTATGTGCAGTCAAAACTTTGTCTCTAGCTCAGCAGCGCAATATCTCTCCCTGCACTGTCTTTTTCCATTGTACAATGTGCTAAGAATGGCGTCACAGGTCTTTTATAGACCTGATGATGATATGTGGCCAGCCAATCACAGTAATGCCACTATTAACCTGGCTACGGCATGACTGTGACTGTCATGCAATCTCACATGTTAATTGTCTAACAAGCGCCAGACATGCAGGGCGGGGACTCAAGCTTGCCCACGATCATTAAAAAAATACTCACCGAGTAATGAGCATTTTGAGCACACTGATGCTCGAGCGAGTAACGAGCAATAACAAACACAACCGCTTATCACTACTAAGTACTATAGATGCAGTAGCGGTTAAAAGTGGAATTTTGTGCTGAATTTGGAGAAATCACTTCTTATGTTAGCTGAGATGTTGTCTAATCTGTTTCTTGCAAACTAAACACATTTTTTTCATAGAAGCCTCATTTATCAATGGCGGTTGGGTAATTTTTACTGCACCTGTGCTGCCATCTACAAGTCCTTCTCAAAAAATTAGCATATAGTGTTAAATTTCATTATTTACCATAATGTAATGATTACAATTAAACTTTCATATATTATAGATTCATTATCCACCAACTGAAATTTGTCAGGTCTTTTATTGTTTTAATACTGATGATTTTGGCATACAACTCCTGATAACCCAAAAAACCTGTCTCAATAAATTAGCATATTTCACCCGACCAATCAAATAAAAGTGTTTTTTAATAACAAACAAAAAAAGCATCAAATAATAATGTTCAGTTATGCACTCAATACTTGGTCGGGAATCCTTTGGCAGAAATGACTGCTTCAATGCGGCGTGGCATGGAGGCAATCAGCCTGTGACACTGCTGAGATGTTATGGAGGCCCAGGATGCTTCAATAGCGGCCTTAAGCTCATCCAGAGTGTTGGGTCTTGCGTCTCTCAACTTTCTCTTCACAATATCCCACAGATTCTCTATGGGGTTCAGGTCAGGAGAGTTGGCAGGCCAATTGAGCACAGTAATACCATGGTCAGTAAACCATTTACCAGTGGTTTTGGCACTGTGAGCAGGTGCCAGGTCGTGCTGAAAAATGAAATCTTCATCTCCATAAAGCATTTCAGCCGATGGAAGCATAAAGTGCTCCAAAATCTCCTGATAGCTAGCTGCATTGACCCTGCCCTTGATGAAACACAGTGGACCAACACCAGCAGCTGACATGGCACCCCACACCATCACTGACTGTGGATACTTGACACTGGACTTCAGGCATTTTGGCATTTCCTTCTCCCCAGTCTTCCTCCAGACTCTGGCACCTTGATTTCCGAATGACATGCAAAATTTCCAGTGCTGCTTCTCTGTAGCCCAGGTCAGGCGCTTCTGCCGCTGTTTATGGTTCAAAAGTGGCTTTACCTGGGGAATGCGGCACCTGTAGCCCATTTCCTGCACACGCCTGTGCACGGTGGCTCTGGATGTTTCCACACCAGACTCAGTCCACTGCTTCCTCAGGTTCCCCAAGGTCTGGAATCGGTCCTTCTCCACAATCTTCCTCAGGGTCCGGTCACCTCTTCTCGTTGTACAGCGTTTTCTGCCACATTTTTGCCTTCCAACAGACTTACCATTGAGGTGCCTTGATACAGCACTCTGGGAACAGCCTATTTGTTGAGAAATTTCTTTCTGGGTCTTACCCTCTTGCTTGAGGGTGTCAATGATGGCCTTCTTGACATCTGTCAGGTCGCTAGTCTTACCCATGATGGGGGTTTTGAGTAATGAACCAGGCAGGGAGTTTTTAAAAGCCTCAGGTATCTTTTGCATGTGTTTAGAGTTAATTAGTTGATTCAGAAGATTAGGGTAATAGGTCGTTTAGAGAACCTTTTCTTGATATGCTAATTTATTGAGACAGGTTTTTTGGGTTATCAGGAGTTGTAGGCCAAAATCATCAGTATTAAAACAATAAAAGACCTGACAAATTTCAGTTGGTGGCTAATGAATCTATAATATATGAAAGTTTAATTGTAATCATTACATTATGGTAAATAATGAAATTTAACACTATATGCTAATTTTTTGAGAAGGACCTGTACATCTATTGTCATTGATTATGGTTTCTGTTCTTTCTGAAATGCATTAAGATTAATTTTTCTTAAAATTCCACATTCTTCTCTCTAACTTCTAATGCTGTATCTGTATTGTGATTACTATATTGTGATAACTCTAATTATAACACAAAAGTCAGATGTGGATTATCAATTCTTACCTTCCATCAGATCAAGCTGGAGACTTTCCCGGACGCTCTGCTCATGTATTTTCGATAGGACAGCCAGGGTCACCTCGGCACCATAGGCATATTTGTAGTACTTATTTATCAGACCAGCAAGTTGTTCTGGATCTTTTCCCATCACCTCATTTTTTGGGATCTTTATATAGTTATCTTTTACTTTCAAGACATTGAGTTTTTCTATGAATCTCTGGAAACGTGAATCCTCCAGCTTCTTCAGAGCTCTAACCAGGACCTCCTGTAATGTCAGCGTCATCGTGATGTCACAGAGTTGAGCTCTAAGAAAACAAATGTTCATTTAATATAAATTATAATTCTATATTTATTAAGCTTATTACATAATGAATAGCACTAGATGCTTATACTACATAACAATCTTATAGATCTAGTAGGGGTGCTACTGGGGGACATGCATGCAGTGTAGGGTGCTGCTGTAATATTGTAGGACAAGCATACAGTGTGTGGGGTAACTAGAATACTTGTAACCATGCATACTGTGTGTGGGGGTCTACTAGGGGCCATGTATACAGTATAGGTGGGCTACTGGAATGCTGAGGGCCATGCATACAGTGTGTGGGGGTCTACTAGGGTCCATGCATACAGTATGGAATAATGTTTGGCAGGCATGCAGTGTGGTGGGCTGTAGAATACCAGCGGCCATGCATATTTACATTCATACAGAGTGGGGGTCTACTGGGGGCTTTGCATACAATGTTTGGGGTCAACTTGAGGCCATGCATACAGTGTGGAGGAGGCTACTGATGGCCCTGCATACAATGTGGGGAGACTACTGGGGAGTTTCATACAGTGTGGGAGGTTAACTAGGGGCAATACATACTTTCAATGGGGGCTACTGGGGCATGCATAAAGTGTGAGGAACTACTGGAACACTGGGGGTCATGCATAAAGTGTGGGGGACTAACGGAGGCCATGCATACAGCCGTGAGACAGGGTACTCAAATGTTCCAGGGTCAGATGCCAAGAGAGCACCTAGTGAACAAAAGGGAAAAGAAAAACACAGGGTCAGGTCACAGTCCAAAGTCAGAATACCAGAAATACCAGGAGATTAACGGATCACAGCAATGGCGCTGAGAAAAGTTGGTCAGAACGAAGTCCAAAGTCAGACAGCAATAGATCAAGAAACAGAGCACAGAATTACCATGCAATCAGCACCAGCAAGCGGAATTTTTGATTGGTAGAGATCTGGGGCTGACAGCTCAGCTGTACAGCTGGTAATTGTGTAGAAACTGGGAGCATCTTCAAGAAGCCCAGCACCTACCAGTGTTGGATTGGATGGCCGAGTCACCAGTCAAAATATACAGTGGGGCAAAAAAGTATTTAGTCATTCAGCAATAGTGCAAGTTCCACCACTTAAAAAGATGAGAGGCGTCTGTAATTTACATCATAGGTAGACCTCAACTATGGGAGACAAACTGAGAAAAAAAAATCCAGAAAATCACATTGTCTGTTTTTTTATCATTTTATTTGCATATTCTGGTGGAAAATAAGTATTTGGTCAGAAACAAACAATGAAGATTTCTGGCTCTCCCAGACCTGTAACTTCTTCTTTAAGAGTCTCCTCTTTCCTCCCCTCATTACCTGTAGTAATGGCACCTGTTTAAACTTGTTATCAGTATAAAAAGACACCTGTGCACACCCTCAAACAGTCTGACTCCAAACTCCACTATGGTGAAGACCAAAGAGCTGTCAAAGGACACCAGAAACAAAATTGTAGCCCTGCACCAGGCTGGGAAGACTGAATCTGCAATAGCCAACCAGCTTGGAGTGAAGAAATCAACAGTGGGAGCAATAATTAGAAAATGGAAGACATTCAAGACCACTGATAATCTCCCTCGATCTGGGGCTCCACGCAAAATCCCACCCCGTGGGGTCAGAATGATCACAAGAACGGTGAGCAAAAATCCCAGAACCACGCGGGGGGACCTAGTGAATGAACTGCAGAGAGCTGGGACCAATGTAACAAGGCCTACCATAAGTAACACACTACGCCACCATGGACTCAGATCCTGCAGTGCCAGACGTGTCCCACTGCTTAAGCCAGTACATGTCCGGGCCCGTCTGAAGTTTGCTAGAGAGCATTTGGATGATCCAGAGGAGTTTTGGGAGAATGTCCTATGGTCTGATGAAACCAAACTGGAACTGTTTGGTAGAAACACAACTTGTCGTGTTTGGAGGAAAAAGAATACTGAGTTGCATCCATCAAACACCATACCTACTGTAAAGCATGGTGGTGGAAACATCATGCTTTGGGGCTGTTTCTCTGCAAAGGGGCCAGGACGACTGATCCGGGTACATGAAAGAATGAATGGGGCCATGTATCGTGAGATTTTGAGTGCAAACCTCCTTCCATCAGCAAGGGCATTGAAGATGAAACGTGGCTGGGTCTTTCAACATGACAATCATCCAAAGCACACCGCCAGGGCAACGAAGGAGTGGCTTCGTAAGAAGCATTTCAAGGTCCTGGAGTGGTCTAGCCAGTCTCCAGATCTCAACCCTATAGAAAACCTTTGGAGGGAGTTGAAAGTCCGTGTTGCCAAGCGAAAAGCCAAAAACAGCACTGCTCTAGAGGAGATCTGCATGGAGGAATGGGCCAACATACCAACAACAGTGTGTGGCAACCTTGTGAAGACTTACAGAAAACGTTTGACCTCTGTCATTGCCAACAAAGGATATATTACAAAGTATTGAGATGAAATTTTGTTTCTGACCAAATACTTATTTTCCACCATAATATTCAAATAAAATGGTAAAAAAACAGACAATGTGATTTTCTGGATTTTTATTTCTCAGTTTGTCTCCCATAGTTGAGGTCTACCTATGATGTAAATTACAGATGCCTCTCATCTTTTTAAGTGGTGGAACTTGCACTATTGCTGACTGACTAAATACTTTTTTGCCCCACTGTATATAGCTCAGCACACCTCTACATCAGCCTGGATGACTGAGCTATATAGCCAAACACTAAAAGCTTAAAACGCAATGAGTCTGATTGGATTACTGAGCCATCACTCATTGCGCCCATGACATGCTTAGAGGAGGAATTGTGACAGGTACTATCAGTGTCTACAGATAGAAGCCAGGAGGTAGCATTATCTGTATCTAATTTATTTTGTAAATAAGATGCAAAATCCTGCCCGCATAACTGCTCATAACAAAATAATCTATATTGAAAGAAAACCTGCATCACACACAGCCATCCTTTCTTTGCTATGCACTGATGATGGGTACACACCCCAAAACAAGCTTTCCATTGTGTTTTTTCTGGCTTGGCATTTACCTAGTTTCAATGCCTGTTAAAGAGTTGTACGTTGAGTTATAGTGTAGCTTCATCATCTGTGTGGTAATTGTGAGATGTACCTCTGGAAACGGAATTGTTATCTATGGAACTCAGTCTGGATTACTAGTGTTTATAACCGTTCACATCTTTATTCACGTCAAAATTCTGTACATTACTCATTTTATCTGTTTCAATTTCTACAAGACCTATCATCATTAAATGTCACCACAACTATGTCAAGAAAAGAAGAGGAGAGCAGAAACACAATTTGGCCAGGCCTGGTTAATAATAAGTTATATATGTATGATTTTATTCTATACAATAGGTGTGGACTAAAATAGAGTGCAATACTAATAATGAATGATTTTCATGCCTAATCAAAAACATGTTATTAACTATAGAGATGGGCGGACACCTGGATGTTAGGGTCAGGCGGGCCCGGCCAAACAGTTACAAAAAGTTTGGTTTCGGGTTCCAGAACAGTACCTAAACCCAAACCTGATCCCAAAACCCATTCAATTGAATGGGGAGCCCAAACATCAGGTGTTTGCCACGCTTTCATGTGCATGACAGCACAGCAAAATCTGCTTCTGATCGGCGATAGAGTCATCACAACCGATCAGACAGATGCTTTTCCCCCGCTTTCAAAGACAGCGTGAGCATGCAGCTGTGAGTGGAGATATAAAGTTTACCTCCGTTCACTGGTGTCAGCTGATGGGACTACTGCGCTCATCAGCTGACACCTGCTGCTGCTAATAACAGTGAGAGCAGGAGGCAGCTGATGGGAGTTTTCATCAACTGACTCCTGTGTGTAAATAAATAATAAAAAAAAAATGCAACATGGGTTCCCCCATATTTTTGATAGCCAGCAAGCTAAAACTGCAACTCTCAGCTGTCAGCTTCAACAAGTCTTGTAATCAAGAATATTAGGGTCCCCATGTGTTTTTCAAATTATCTAAATAAATAATTAAATAAAAAACGGCATGGGGTCCCCACATTTTTGACAACCAGGCTTGCTAAAGCAGACAGCTGGGGGCTGGTATTCTCAAGCTGGTAAGGGGCCATTGATATTGGCCCCCCAGCCTCAAAATAGCTGCTCACAGCTGCCCAGAAAAGGTGCATCTATTAGATGTGTGAATTCTGGCCCTTTGCATGGCTCTCCAACTTGCCTGATAGCGGTGGCAAGTGGGGTTCATGTGTGTAAGGTTGATGTCACCTTTGTATTGTCAGGTGACATCAAGCCCATGGCTTAGTAATGGAGAGGCGTCTATTAGACATCTATCCATTGCTAATCCTATAGTTGTATGTAGGGTTGAGCGAAACGGGTCGTTCATTTTCATAAGTCGCCGACTTTTGGCGTGTGGGGTCGGCCATGCGGTACGCGATCTTGGCGCCAAAGTCGCGTTTTGTATGACGCGATTAGCGCCATTTTTTTAGCCAATGAATGAGCGTGGGCAGAGTGATGACATAGGCATTAGGGGAGTGAACGCCTATCGTCATGTGATCGCTTGTGCGCAGTAGCGATTTGGAATGTGCAAATCGAAGTTTTCTGTTCTGGGATGGAGGGGAGAGAGAGAGTGAGAGAGAGAGAGAGAATAAAAAAATATATATATCTTCACTGGGTTTCGTGTTTCGGCCGAAACCCGACTTTTCACTGTGGTCGGCCGATTTCACTCGACTCGACTTTTGAGACAGTCGGGTTTCACAAAACCCGACTCGACCCTAAAAAACTAAAGGTCGCTCAACCCTAGTTGTATGGTAAATAAAGACACAGCAAGAATAAAGTCTTTTATTTTAAATAAAACAAAACACACTTTTACTTTTTTATTTAAAAATAACAAACACAGTTATACTCACCTAAGGCCTAATTCCATTGAAGCCCTTGTCTCCTGTAATGAAAAACAATATCCCTCACCTGTCCATCATTCTGTCTCATGACGTAAACCATGTCTGAGGGATAAACAGTTTTCAACCTGGACATTGCCAAGATGTGACTGTCCAGGTTGTGAACCACTGGGGAATGAGCTGCTTCGAGCGCAGCCTGAGTGACTAGCTGTGACATCATCGAGGTTAATGCCGGTCACTGAGGATGTGGTCCCAGCTGATCTGAACTGCGATGACCTTGATGAGATCACAACTAGCACCGTGAGAAATTTTAATGATGCAGAGGGGAGTTCACCGCAGTTCATGGGGAGGATTTTACAGCGGTGAATTTGAATTGCGGTGAACTCGCCTCTGCACCGTGAGACTTTTTCACAGTGCTAGAGGGGATCTCACAGAGGTCACCGCAGTTAAGCCCAGCTGGGAACACAGCCTCAGTGGTTCTCAGCCTGGACGGTTGCATCTTGACTCCATTCAGGAGAAAAACTTTTTATCCCCCGGACATGAATTAAAGCATGGGATAGGACAATGGACAGGTGAAGGATATTGGTTTTTTTTTTATTTTTGTTTAATTACAGGAGACTAGGGCTTCAGAGGAATTAGGCATTTAGTGAGGGTAACTGTGTTATCTTTAAATAAAAAGTAATAAGTTTTGTTTTATTTAAAAAAAGACTTAATTCTGACTATGTCTTTATTTACCATACAACTATCGGATTAGTAACAGATAGGTGTCTTATTGACTTCTCTCCATTAGAAATCCATGGGCTCAATGTCACCTGACAATACAAAGGTGACATCAACCCCACAAATATGAACGCTACTTGCCACCTCCACAGGGCAAGTGGGAAGAGCCATGCAAAATGCCAGAATTTGCACATCAATTAGATGTACCTTTTCTGGATGGCTGTGGGCTGCTATTTTTAAGCTGGGGGCTGCAATATCCATGGCCCTTTAACAGCCTGAGAATACCAGCCCTCAGCTGTCAGCTTTAGCAAGGCTAGTTGTAAAAAATGGGGGAAAATCCATGCTTTTTAAAAAATTATTAATTTAAATAATTAAAAAATATGGCGTGGGGACCCGTCTATCCTTGCTAATGCTGACAGCTGAGGGTTGCAACACCCAGCTGTGAGTTTTGCCTGGTTGGTTATCAAAAACACAGGGGAACCCATGCCATTTTTTTTGTTAATTATTTCTTTACAGCGCAGGAGCCGGCTGATGAATACTCCCATCAACTCCTGCTCTCACTGTTATTATCAACAGTAGGTGGCAGCTGATGGGAACATTACTCCTATCAGCTGACACCAGTGACCAGAGGTAAACGTTATACCTCCAATATAGCTGCAGGCTCATGTTGTCATTTGACAGCATGGGAACCGCAGCTGTCTGACCGGAGGTGATGATCTGACTGCCGTTCAGAAGTGGCGTTTGCCACACAGTCATGCACATGACAGCGCAACCAACACCCGGTGTTCAGGGGGCTGAACCTGAACAGTAACAAGGACTTCCTGGTGTAGTCCGTGTTCAGTGCAGTGTCTGTGCTCGAACAGTTGGTATGGACGCTGAACTTTTACTGTTTTGGTGTGCACAGCTCTAATTAACTATTAATAAAATATGAAAAGAACAAGAAAAAAGGAAATGCATTTAGTTGCTACTATGTATCTTAAAAAGATTGTCCACTATTTTTACATTGATGATATATAGGTCATCGATGTCTGATTGACCGAGGACTGACCCCTGGGAACTTTGCCAATCACCTGTTATCGGTGTCGGCAACAATCACCAGCTGGATATATTCATTTTCCGAGCTACTCTATCTTCTTGTAGTGGTGGGGGCTTGGTATTGCAGATCCACCTCCTATTCAAATCAGTAGGAGGTGGATGTGTAGTACCCTGCAGTGGCCACTATCAAAAATGGAGCAGCTTCAAAAGTGAGTACTTCCGTCTGGCATCCGCAGACACCGATAACAGACAATTGACGAGGGTCCCAGGTGTTGGACCCGGGCTGATCAGACATTGATATCCTATCCTCAAGATAGGTTGTCAATAGTGTTGAGCATTCCGATACCGCAAGTATCGGGTATCGGCCGATACTTGCGGGTATCGGAATTCCGATACCGAGATCCGATACTTTTGTGGTATCGGGTATCGGTATCGAAACAACATTAATGTGTAAAAGAAAGAATTAAAACTTAAAATGCGCGCGTTTACTTCCTTACCGTGACGCGACCAATCACAGCAAGCCGTGACGTAATTTCAGGTCCTGAATGCCTAATTCTGCATTCAGGACCTGAAATTTACGTCACGGCTTGCTGTGATTGGTCGCGTCACGGTCACATGGGCGGCACGCAACCAATCACAAGCCGTGACGTAATTTTAAAATGCGCGCGTTTCCTGCCTCCCGTGACGTCACGGCTTGTGATTGGTCGCGTCGCCCATGTGACCGCGACGCGACCAATCACAAGCCGGAATGTAATTTTAAAATCCTGAATGCCTAGAATTAGGCATTCAGGACCTGAAAATTACGTCACGGCTTGCTGTGATTGGTCGCGTCGCGGCCACATGGGCGGCACGCGACCAATCAGAAGCCGTGACGTCACAGAAGGAAGTAAACGCGCGCATTTTAAGCAAAGAACGCTGCCGGTTCCCTCGGTGAGGTCCAGGCTGCGTCGGAGAGGTGAGTATAGCAATATTTTTTATTTTAATTCTTTCTTTTACACATTAATATGGATCCCAGGGCCTGAAGGAGAGTTTCCTCTCCTTCAGACCCTGGGAACCATCAGGAATACCGTCCGATACTTGAGTCCCATTGACTTGTATTGGTATCAGGTATCGGTATCGGATTAGATCCGATACTTTGCCGGTATCGGCCGATACTTTCCGATACCGATACTTTCAAGTATCGGACGGTATCGCTCAACACTAGTTGTCAATGTAAAAGTAGTATATAACCTATTTAAGCACGTTATATATTTTGTACATGAGTCATTAAAACTCCCACTGCATATGCTTAATGTACTTATAGGCCACAATTCAACCATTAGAGACCAAAAGGTAGTACAGTCTATGCTATCATCAAGACATCCTGTGGATTATATGTATCAGTATAAGTTTTATTGCACATTCAAATACAGCAGATTATGCTTTTCTGTGCAAACAATGGGATATGGGAAATACTCTCAGTGCCTACCTATGACAGGAGGCCTAGATGTGAGCAGTTCTAGTATTACAAAAGACAAACTTCACCCCTCAACATTGCGCTTGCAAACCAAGAAGGAAAAGCGATAGCATTATGGAAATCACAGGCTGGATAGACAAGTTAATGATGTGCAAATGATGAAAAAAAATGGAATTACAGCAGGAAGGGGGATAATTAAAATGTAATCTGTAACCGTGTATTTAAAAATATCTTACTTGATTTGAGATTGTTATAATTTTATTTGCTCAAGTAAATAAAATCTCTAAGATTAGTTGTGTCCTGCTGCTATGTGGAGGCTAGATAGTCGTGTGTGCTTTTATATCTGTAGGATTGTCCAGGTGGAGTAAGGATAAATTGTAAGTACACCAGATCTAAAGTTACAGGTGTTTCATTAACCATTCGCCACTGCTCTCAAAGGGTGACATGGTGCAAAGCAAGACGGCAAAGGAAGCTGGAATGGAGGGGAGTCCTTCTTTTGTCTGTAGGAAAATGATAGCCAGATATTGATCTGGAGACCAGTTGAATAATGTCATGACAAGGTCTTCACAAAGGAACATCACATTGTTCCTACACCCAGAAATATTGCCTTGGGTGGCATAGTATATGATACTTAGACCTCTTTAGTCTTCAATCTAGGCAGTAGCGCAGCTACCAGGGCGGCAGAGGGGGCCATCACCCCAGGCCCAGTGCTCAGAGGGGGCCCACCCAGAGCTACGCTACTGTAACTGTATTGGTGTGCACAGAGCAGAGAAAATCGATCTCCCTGCTCTGCTGCTATGGGGCACCTGAGCAGGTGGGGGTCCCAGTGCCAGCAGTGGGCCCCCCGTCCGTCATCGCAAGATCAGCTGTTTCGGCATTTATCCCATACAGCTGACTGCATTGATGATGGAGGGAGCGCTATGCTCCTTCTCCTATCATCCCCCTGTCAGCATCTGACATAACCAATGCCTACACTGACAGTGAGTGCGATGACGTCACTGCCCGGCGCCTTCTGTCAGGAGATAAGCGGGAGCTCGGAGCACTGCAGGAACCAGGAGAAATTGAGGTGAGTATTTATTTACTTTTTTTATGGAGTCTGCCTTATACTACAGGGTCTGCCTATGGGTGCTGTCTTATACTACAGGGTCTGCCTATGTGGTGCTGCCTTACACTACAGGGTTTGCCTATGTGGTGCTGCCTTATACTACAAGGATTGCCTATTGGGGTGCTGCCTTACACTACAGAATCTGCCTATGGGGTGCTGCCTTATACTACAGGGTCTGTCTATGGGTGATGCCTTATACTAGAGGGTCTGCCTATGGAGGCTGCCTTATGCTATAGAGTCTGGCTATGGGTGCTGCCTTGTGCTATAAAGTCTGCCTATGGGGGTGCATTATACAATAAAGAGTCTGCCTATGGGGATGCATTATACTTTATTTAGGACGATCTGGTGCATTAAACTATATGGAGGCTATCTAGTGGGGCCATCGTACAGTGTGTGGATTACAGTGAAGGGGCCATCATACAGTGTGGAGATTACAATGTTGGAGCCATCAAACAGTTTGGGGGCTACTAAGGGGTCAGTGTACTGTTTGGGTGGTACTATACAGCGAGGGGGCATTATACAGTGTATAAGAGAGCATCATATTGTGTACAGGGGGGATTCGGGACATTATTAAATGTAAAGTGGGCACTTATTGTTATAGGGGAACTCAGGTTACTGTGACTGTGAAATGGGGCACACAGGGCATTATTACTTTCTAGGGGCACAATGTGGGCAGAGTTTTGTAAGGCACTTGCGCCCAGCATTACTACATTATAGAAGAGTGCTTTAGAATTTAGAAGGCACAGAGAACCACACAGCAGGTGCAGTAATAGGGACACATACGGCAGCAGCGGCTCAGTATTGGGGTATCAGGTGCAGTAATAGGGACACATACGGCAGCAGCGGCTCAGTATTTGGGGTATCAGCAGGAAGAGGAGTTTGTGCAGGGTGGAGATAGATGGTGATGGGGCTGAAATATGAGAAGTGAAATGTGTCTGTTGTATTCTCTGCAGACGAGTCCTGGTTGGAAGAAGTTGTCATGTCGGTCTGGGTCAGATGGAAAAGACGTGAAAAATGTACAATCGTCATCAGAAAGGACGTAGGCAGTAAGTCATTATCTGTAACTGTGCTGTGATCTCTTATATGTTCTGCAAGACTCGTGTCTACCACTGACAATATAGCAGTAATATCAATGATGGTCTTTATATAGAGATTATTTTCAGTAGCAGCGCAGTCATCTGTTGAGGTTCTCCTCTATTAGAGCACGTCACCCAGTTGTAATCAAGGTTACCTGGTTAGGGGCCCACTGAGAAGTCTTGCCCCCCTGAACCAAAACCATAGCTATGCCTCTGATTCCAGGTGAACTAACTCCTCGGTGTTAGAT
The DNA here is from genome assembly GCF_051348905.1 of Ranitomeya variabilis. NCBI lineage: Eukaryota > Metazoa > Chordata > Amphibia > Anura > Dendrobatidae > Ranitomeya > Ranitomeya variabilis. Next base: position 21,533,752 of record NC_135236.1, on the reverse strand, counting down.
TGATTTGGTGGTAGAACCATAGGTGCAGCCATTTCTCCAAGGTGTCCAAGGAGCCATTTTTCAGCAAAACACCAAGCCACATTATGCTGATGCTTCTATGAGCAGTTTGTGTGACGCCCCTGGGTCCTGGTTGTCACAGTGACATTGCTTTCCTCACGGTAGAGTGATGTTACTTTTGGAAGCGATGAAGGATATCTTTTATCAGGTAATCACAATGCATACAACATGTTCACACTCCAGGCCAGAAGGGGGAGCTCTAAGCCTAGTTTATGGTGAACTCTCCTATAAATACATTCTGATCTGGAGGGAAAGGGTTCAGAAAGTTACAGACAGAGAAGAGAGCAGACTGACATGGAGGGTCAGAAGGTCTGAAGGGGTCCTGTAGTCCGAGGTACTACAGCCCCTGGAGAAAGAGACATATAGAAGGGAGGAACACCGTTCAGTGAGCGTGCAAGAGAGCGAAGCACAGAAGAGTGACATCAAGGGAGACCAGCTGCGAATGAACTATCTCCCCCTGAAGCGCAAATCACCGGTAGCCGGAACACCGAGGGTTTTGTGGAACTTTAAGACACATAGCAGAGACCGGCAGGACAGCTGAGTTACAAGTTACCTGTCTACCACACACCTGAAGGCACAGTAACACATAGATCCCGGGGCATGATAGAGTCTCTGTAAAAAGGTTTGAGTTATCTGTCATACAAGTATTGCCCTATTCTATATGGGGGACAGAGAGAAGAACTGTGAGGACCTTATCTGAAGCCATAGGCAGTAAAGGACTACAACACCACCGCGCTAGAGGAAGGCTTTTAACTCCACCTGGAAGAGGGGACTCTGGATTCACTTCCAAGCTGGCCGGGCCCTGCCTGCCCTGTGATCTGGTACCCTGGACTGTGGCTGCCAGAAGTCTTCAGTAAACCAGGTAAAGAGACCACAAACCTGTGTCCTCGTTCTTTACTGCACCATTCACCATCTTCCATCTACACCCCGGGAGCCCTGGGGATATACTTCACCTCTGGGAAGTTATACCATCTAGCTGCCATAACATCACCCTAGAGGACCCCTTAAAGCAGCTTCGGTCCCCACTGACCGAATACCACAGGTGGCATCACAAACATAAACTTTATTCAATTCCCCTTTTACATGAGCGCCCAGGGCCACGGATCGAGTCGCCAATGTGACATGCCCCTGTGAACACCGTACCAGGGACCGGGTACCCCACGGCCCTGGCGGGCGACTAATTTGCTTAGAAATCCTCCTATGGCTGCAGCATCTCCAATTTGTTCTTGTGCAGAATTTCTTTTCAACAGATCCCAGGTTTATATAGAGAAACCAGCAATATAAAGTTAAATATGAGAATACAAAACTCAAAATTAATCATATAAAGAAGGAGGAATCAAGAGTTTTTTTGTATAAATATATATATATCCTTTATTACATATAATATTAACAATTATTTATCAGTATCATAATATTAAAGACAATGTGTCAGTATGAAAAAAGAGATTGATCCAATATAGGTGATAGCGCAAGCGCAACCACCAGCAGAGACTTGACAATTTATAAGGGGTTCAGAATGAATACTAACTGCCAAATAAGTGTCCATTCACACATATAAGACAATGCCGTTCTGTGTGAGTATAGGTGTGTCACAAATCTACATACAACAGTCTTTTATCACGCAAGCCATGTGGCAGCGCTGATGATTAAGCGGCACACCTAACATAAATAAAAGAACCACATATAAAAAGATAAAGCATAAAGCAGTAAACTGGTTAATTACCCATGTTGTAAGGACGTCAGCTCTGCGGGTGATCGCTCTCCCCGACGCGCGTTTCGCGAGACCGAATCTCGCTTCCTCAAGGGGGCGTGATCTTATGGGGGTGAGCGTCATCATTAAATATCACCCTGATCCGGTCACATGGGAAAAGACCGGCCAATAACATGACGCATCTGATCGTAAGTATTAGAGCCGTTCTCGGACTCACCGCTGCCAATCAACGCTCCCCATGCACCTGCCGGTAAGCAGCGGCTAGCGCTAAGACGCATACCCCCGGCAGGCAACCGGAGAAACTCGAGAGACAGCATAGAGGCAGACAACGGAAAAGTCATGCAAAAATAGAGGACAATCCTCTCATATTAACATTATCTCCATATATATATATAAATTATTAAAAATAAACAAGTCGGAGAGTATAAACGGCGGCATATTAATTAAAGTGCATAGTGAGTATAAGACAACCACTTGTATGAAACTATTAAACATCAAAATATTGAATAAGATATAACAAAGTGCAATAAAAGTGCAAAGTGATATTAACGGCAACAATTATTTTGCCAAAGATTATATTATATGAATTTTTTAAAAAAAATATATTATACAATAAAATGTGGAATAATAAGAATCCGGTATACAGTGAACCACCATTTAAACTGTATGAACATACATATACAATTATTAAAAGAGACAATAAATGTGAGTTGAAACAAGAACATAATCTTCTTCATAACCGATAATTAATGGATGTGATGAATAACAGCCATAAATACTCAGCGAACCTAGTAAATCTAAAAAATAGAAAGAAAGGAAACAATGAATAAAAACACATAAAAACAAGAACACCACCATAAAAACCAACACATAAGGAGGATGGTATATTTGGAGAGGGTATCGCAACAGAGAGGCAGGTCAATTTTTATAATTATAAAAATGATGAATAACCATTAGTTTCATTTAATCCGTCAGGTACCATTGTACCTAAGGTGAAAATCCATCTGCATTCCTTTTGCGCTAACAGACCTTTGATGTTCCCACCTCTAATACCGCACTGCACATGCTCTATACCTCGAACTGCGAGATGACTTGAGTTGCAGTTATGGAATTGACGAAAATGTCGGGGTAGTGTTTTCAAAAGGGTAATGTCCTTCTCTGTTTTTGCAGCTGAAATATCTCGGACATGTTCCCGAACACGAGTACCCAAACGTCTGGAGGTTAAACCCACGTAAATTTTGGGGCATGTGCAGGTCGCATAGTAAATGACCTGTGTGGTATTACAGGTTATATGTTGTTTAATATTAAATCGCTTCCCGTCTACTGAGTGGAAATCTGAAGAGCGGGTAATGTGTTTACATGTTTATCCAAAAATTCAACTGACTTCCTACTAAAAGAATATGTCAGCTTAATATTCAGATCGTTACAATTCAATTGCTGCATGAACTTCTGTAAACAAATTTCCGTACCCTGCCAAATAATAAATAAATCATCAATATAACGTAACCAGCACTGCACATGGTCCGCGTCCCGGACGCCATCCTCGCCGAACACTCCCCTTTCCCAGTAACCCAGGAAGAGGCCGGCGAAAGATGGCGCACAGGCCGCGCCCATGGCAGTGCCGCGTTTCTGCAAATAAAAAATATCCTTGAACACAAAAAAATTTTTTGTTAAAATAAAATCCAATAGTTCAAGAATGAGTTCACATGTATGGCCATCCCAGTTGCTAGTCCCCAGAAAGAACCGGACCGCCTCCATGCCGTCATCATGGCAGATACACGTATAAAGTGTTTCTATATCCGCAGTGACTAGAAACATGTCCTCCTCCAGTTGTATGCCATTGATTCTAGTGAGAACATCGGAGGTGTCTCTGGCATAGGAGGGAAGCGACTCAACTAAAGGCTTTAAATAATAATCAATAAATTTACAAATTCTTGTTCTTGTTTTTATGTGTTTTTATTCATTGTTTCCTTTCTTTCTATTTTTTAGATTTACTAGGTTCGCTGAGTATTTATGGCTGTTATTCATCACATCCATTAATTATCGGTTATGAAGAAGATTATGTTCTTGTTTCAACTCACATTTATTGTCTCTTTTAATAATTGTATATGTATGTTCATACAGTTTAAATGGTGGTTCACTGTATACCGGATTCTTATTATTCCACATTTTATTGTATAATATATTTTTTTTAAAAAATTCATATAATATAATCTTTGGCAAAATAATTGTTGCCGTTAATATCACTTTGCACTTTTATTGCACTTTGTTATATCTTATTCAATATTTTGATGTTTAATAGTTTCATACAAGTGGTTGTCTTATACTCACTATGCACTTTAATTAATATGCCGCCGTTTATACTCTCCGACTTGTTTATTTTTAATAATTTATATATATATATGGAGATAATGTTAATATGAGAGGATTGTCCTCTATTTTTGCATGACTTTTCCGTTGTCTGCCTCTATGCTGTCTCTCGAGTTTCTCCGGTTGCCTGCCGGGGGTATGCGTCTTAGCGCTAGCCGCTGCTTACCGGCAGGTGCATGGGGAGCGTTGATTGGCAGCGGTGAGTCCGAGAACGGCTCTAATACTTACGATCAGATGCGTCATGTTATTGGCCGGTCTTTTCCCATGTGACCGGATCAGGGTGATATTTAATGATGACGCTCACCCCCATAAGATCACGCCCCCTTGAGGAAGCGAGATTCGGTCTCGCGAAACGCGCGTCGGGGAGAGCGATCACCCGCAGAGCTGACGTCCTTACAACATGGGTAATTAACCAGTTTACTGCTTTATGCTTTATCTTTTTATATGTGGTTCTTTTATTTATGTTAGGTGTGCCGCTTAATCATCAGCGCTGCCACATGGCTTGCGTGATAAAAGACTGTTGTATGTAGATTTGTGACACACCTATACTCACACAGAACGGCATTGTCTTATATGTGTGAGTGGACACTTATTTGGCAGTTAGTATTCATTCTGAACCCCTTATAAACTGCTTAGTCTCTGCTGGTGGTTGCGCTTGCGCTATCACCTATATTGGATCAATCTCTTTTTTCATACTGACACATTGTCTTTAATATTATGATACTGATAAATAATTGTTAATATTATATGTAATAAAGGATATATATATTTTTATACAAAAAAACTCTTGATTCCTCCTTCTTTATAAGATCCCAGGTTTAATGGCTTCAGTGACCTTTGATCACAGTACTCATAAATTTCTGTGGAGTGTGAATGTTAAATAAATTCTATGATCTTACCTTTATAATGTGTAAAAAAAGGTGCCTCCTCGTTCTCCTGGTAGGAGATCCTGTTACTCCATCTTATTTATGCAGAGTAAAAAAGAAAGTGAAGGTAAATGATGTCACATAAAGAATGCTAAACTTATTATAACGATTAGAAACTTGAGAAATGATAAACTTGTGGGAAAAGACCTTCCACCGAAACTTGGGTGAAAAGACCCTCCACGGACACTTGTGGGAAAAGACCCTCCACTGAAAACTTCTAGGAAAAGACCATCCACCAAAACTTGTGTGAAAAGACCCTCCACTGAAACTTGTGGGAAAAGACCCTCCACGGACACTTGTGGGAAAAGACCCTCCACTGAAAACTTCTAGGATAAGACCATCCACCAAAACTTGGGTGAAAAGACCCTCCAATGAAACTTGTGGGAAAAGATCCTCCACGGACACTTGTGGGAAAAGACCCTCCACTGAAACTTCTAGGAAAAGACCCTACACCAAAACTTCTAGGAGAAGACCCTCCACCAAAACTTGTAGGAAAAGACCCTCCACCAAAACTTGTGGGAAAAGACCATCCACCGAATCAATCAGATTCTCTAACTCTCCCTTACAGCGACCACGGCTTTCACATTCCTTCTCTTCCGAATTGGTATTACTTCCTCTTGTGATCAGAGCACATGAAGCCGTGTGTACTGGGCGTTTCTGAATCCAGATATCTGAGCTGAGGTGTTTTTCTTAAAGGAGCAGGTGCACTTAGAATATTACTAAAGATCCAATATATTTGAATTAATTTAAATTTATTGAGAGAATCCCATTCTATTTTGCACATCGGTATATAAATGTGCTCATTAACCTGTGCTCTGTACAAATATACCAGAGACTCTATTTTTTTTATTAAACGGATACGTTTTGCTTTCTCCAGTGCTGCCTAATCTGTCACCTGCATTCTGTACCAAGACATGGTGCATTTCTATTGCGGGATATGGTAGATAATAGAGAATCATGCAGATTGTAACCTGGGGTATGTTTGCTCTTTTTACACTGAAATGTTCAGAATTTCTGTGTGTCAGCATTTTATAATCTCTCATTAAATACAAACTAACACAAGGAACAGCGCAGAAGTAAATGATCATTTTTGGAGGATATTGCTGTATGAAATATTGTGACATAGATCTTCACACTCATCTCTTTGAATCGTGTTCATTAATGGCATAGTGAAATATTTGGATTCGGAAAAATCAGTACAAATAATTTCTCATATCTGGTATCATATCGGTACCGAATAACGAATCCAATGAAAGTCAATGGGAAAGCCGAATAATTTTCTGCTGAACCCAGCAAACAGGTCTGGAGGCCTGAGAAAAAGGATGAAATTGATGGGAAAGAGCTAAAACTAAATGGGAACAGCATGGAGAAGATGCCTGCATGCCTTTCTGACTCACATATGGTATCTGGGAATAATATTTTCAGACTTTGCACTGGTTTAACGGATTTATAAGAAGACCTACCAAACCAAACCTATTTTTTTTAAAGGGAAAAATGCTAAGAAACATTTTTTTCCTTCTTAATTACATGTATATAACACACACACAAAAAAAAATAAATAAATAAAATATATATATATATATATACAGTATATATATATATATATATATATATATATATATATATATATATATATATACCTCCCCTTTAGCATCTGTTCACATGGAGCGTTTTGGCTTAAGCTTTTCCTTTAACATTTGTGAGAGCTCTCATTTCTACATTTGGGAGGACCCTCTCTGATTCCAAATTGTTAGCAAGATAGTGGAAAACATATTCCTCCTCCCTTCACAATGCCAGATTAAACATGCACATGGACTTCGCCCACCACCACCACCACCATGTCTACCGCCATGTCATTATGCAGCCCTCGCTTCACACTTTCAGAGGGCCTCCAGGTGCCGTGAAAGCTGAGTTTTTTTGTGAGTTCCACAGTTCATTTTGGCCACCGGACCCCAATAGAGTCACTGTCATGGTGGTGAAGCCGCTGTAAGGTGAATATAATACAGGAGTTGGGGAGCTGTATGATCAATGTCTGTAAATTGGATTCTACCAGACACCAAAAGCATTAGAATTAAATTCTAAATACAGAAATTAATTCTAAACCTAACCAACTGCTATGCTCAGCTATCACCCCATATCATTGCTCCCATTTGCTTCCAAACTCCTTTAGCAGCATGTCCATACTCAACTTTCCTCCCTCCTCTTATCTAATTCTCCCCTTGATAGCCTCCAATCTGGCTTCTGCCCCCACCACTCCACGGAAACTGCCCTGACCAAATTTAATAATGACTTACATCCAAAGCTAACAGACAGTTCTCCATCCTCCACCTTCTCGACCTGTCCTCTGCCTTTGACACAGTCAACCACTGCCTACTGCTACATATTCTTTCTTTCCTTGGCATCAAAGACCTTGCCCTGTCCTTGATTGCCTCATACCTTTCCAACCACACATTTAGCGTTTCTCACTCCTACACTACCTCCTCATCCCGCCCCCTCTCTGTTGGAGTCCCTCAAGGCTCTGTTCTGAGGCTCCTACCTTTTTCCATCTATACCCTTGGCCTAGGAAATCTCATAAAGTCCCATGGCTTCCAGTACAACTTGTATGCAGATGACACTCAGATCTACATCTTTGGCCCAGATGTCACCTCTCTGCTGTCCAGAATCCCGCAGTGTCTATCAGCCATATCCTCCTTCTTTACCTCTCGCTTCCTAAAACTCAATGTAGACAAAACCCAAACTCATCAACTTTACTCTATCTCATGTATCTCTCCTACCCGACCTATCTATTATGGTAAACGACATCACGCTCTCTCCCGCACCTGAAATCCTCTGCCTCGGGGTAACTCTCGACTCTGCCCTGTCCTTCAAACCGCACGTCCAAACGCTTGCCACCTCCTGTCACCTCCAACTCAAAAATATTGCCAGAATCCATCCCTTCCACAGCCCTCAATCTACTAAAACTCTTGTGCATGCCCTCATCATCGCCCACCTCGATTACTGCAACACCCTCCTCTGTGGCTTCCCCGCTACCTCTCTTGCACCACTCCAGTCTGTTCTCAACTCTGCTGCCAGACTAATCCTCCTCTCTCCTCATTACTCCCCTGTTTCTCCCCTCTGCAAATCCCTCCACTAGTTCCCAGTTCCCCAACAAATCCAGTTCAAACTACTAACACTGACCTACAAAGCCATCCTCAACCTGTCCCCTCCCTATATCTCTGAACTAATCTCCCAATATCTTCCCTCACATAATCTTCGATCCTACTCCACTCCACACTTATTTGTTCCTCACACAACCACCTCCAAGATTTCTCCTGAATATCCCCCATCCTCTGGAATTCTGTGCCTCAACATGTCCGATTATCCACCATCCTCGTATTCTTCAGACGGAACCTGAAAAATCATCTTTTCAGGAAAGCTTACAGCCTGCAATAACCATTCTGATGCCTCACCACCGCCAGAGCTGCTTCACCCCCGACCTTCTGGCTCTTCCCCATTATCCCGTAGAATGTAAGTCTGCAAGGACAGGGTCCTCTCCCCTCTGTACCAGTCTGTCATCGTAATTTGTTTACTGTAAACAATATCGACATCATTGTATGTAACCCCTTCTCATTTACAGCACCATGAAATTAATGGTACTATACAAATAAATAATAATAATACAGTGTATGCAAGCGAGAGCCTTTATTTTGGTCAGTCTGTCAGGCCTGAAACCCATGTCAGGAATATGTACAAGCCTCATTTTACTTGGAAGCAGCCTCCTCAAGGGAAAGAGACAGGAGTGCCATTGACCAATCTGCACAAGCCTACGCAATTATTCTGGAAACTACCCAACCAGGAAGAATGTATCTTTTGCATGGTTTTGAGCTACAAGGGAGTAATTACATGATATGTCCTAGAGAGCTGAGATCTGTAGAGTGTATTACTCAGGAGACAGGCAGTGCTACAGAGCTCAGATAAAGGCCTTAGCTTGGCAATGACCATGTTCCAATATGTGTAAGGCTGTGGCCTGAATAGTTCTGTGGAGCAGATTAACCCAGTCTCTAAGGGTACGTGTCCACCCTCAGGATGGCCGGCGGTTTGGACAGAGCGGCAGACCCTCTCCTTCCTAAGCCCCGCCCTTCTGTGACACGATGATGCCGGATGTGTTCATTGCACACATCCGGCATCATCGCACCCCACACATAGGGCCCTGTGTTTTACCTTGCAGTGGTGCAACGTTGCCGCAAGGTAAACGGACATGCTGCGATCTTAAAAGAGGCGCTGCATGTCAGGAATCGCAGGACCGCCGGGTGAGTGTTACCACGCATAGTGGAGACAGGATTTCATAAAATCCCCTCCACTATGCTGTTGAATCGCCCCCACGTCAGGGCAATGGGGTACTTGGTACCGGGTCCTTCTCAGTTCGGATGATGTCATGGTGGCCCGACCCGGCCCGTGGCCCTATGAGGGGCGCCCAATTAAAGGTGTAGTTGTTTGTACTGTGTTCGTGATGCCACCTGTGGTATTCGGTCAGGATGACCGACGCTGCTTAGGGGTCCGCTGGGGTGATGGAATGGCAGCTAGATGGTATACCTTCCCACAGGTGAAGTAGGTCCCCAGGGCTTCCCAGATGGATAAGTGGTGATGGTGGTCGGTGTAAGGTGCAATGCATAATGAGGACACAAGGTTGCAGTCTAGAGCACTAGTCACAGGGCAGGTGGAATCCGGCCGGTCAGAAGGCACATCCAGAGTTCCCTTATCCAGGTGGAAATCAGTAGCCTTCCTACTAGCGCCTGTGTGTTGTAGTACCTCCCTGCTGAGCACCACGGGATAGTCCTCACAACTTTCGTGGATGTTTCTCTCTCTCTGTCCCCCAGATGGTATGGATAGGACAACCCGTATGATGGGGTAGGCCTGGAGCTTATTTATAGGGACCCTAGAGACACCCCTCTCCCACAATTTGCCTCCGTGTCTTCTTAGATATTAAGGTCGGGCAGCCAACTTGGAATCGACTGTCCTGCCAGTCTCTGAAGTAATGCATAAACCCTATTACTCCCTCAGTGTTCCGGCCACTGGCTATGCACCTCAGAAGGAGGCTGCCGATCTTGAGGCAGAACTTCTCCCGGTGTTATCTCCTTATGCTGTGACTTCGTTTCTCACTCTCCACAATACAATTCCTTTCTTGTCCTTTCTTAGGACGCTGCCGCAATGGGTGCAGGTGCAGCTCCGAAACATGCTCTCTCGTGCTTGGCCTCTCTCAGGATCCCACCCCTGACAGGGACCCTCTGTCTGCAGCTCAGATGTTCCTCCCTCCCCCTGTCTTCCTGACAGGTCCTCTCTGGGTCAAACCCAGGCAGCTTCTGATTAACTTCCTATCCAACCCACCAGTTTTACCCGTGTGTGAGGTGTGCCCTAATAGATAGAAGCAAGGCTCCCCCTGGTGGACTGGAGTGTGAAGTGTAGTGTGTGACTTGTGATAACCAGGACTCTGGGGCGCTGCACTCCCCCCCCCCTTTAAATCCAGTACTCCGGGACTGGGAAAAGAAAACAACAATTACAGGTTATTAAAAAACATACAAAATGTTGAAATGCTATGAACAAGTTAATTTAACAGTGCTTTCCTTTATGGGAGGTGAGGACACTTGAACGTTGCAAAACAAGAACATATTTACATTGTGCAAAGGCAATTGAAAACAGTTATTAACCAATTACCCATACAGGTATCCTATCTACTAAGTGCTATAACAATAATTTAACATTTTTCTTTCTCGAAGTGCAAAGTCTATTAACCTTCTATCTATGGCTCTCTAGAGGACCCACTAACCCCTTCAGGTTCACTTTATTGAAATTCAGAACAGGTTTCACCTCCACTACAGGCTAGACTGTATCTTTCTTCCAACTTCTTTTTGTCCTCAATTTTATTTAAAGTACATCATTTAACATTCTACTCTCAACATTTATCAAACATTTCTTATCACTAGCTTTCTAGCTACATACTATCACTATGTAAAACATTATTCCTAGCTAACGACTTAAGACAACATTATCACTTTTAGGCGAAGTGCAACAAATGAGCATTCCCTTTAAGAGGAAATCTCAAGTCTTTTTTATTTTTTTTTGAGGTAGTGCAAAATTATCATATCAGCAATATGCAAGTTTACTTACAGGCAACATGACGTGATAGGGAATGAGGGACCCGTTACGAACCCCTGAATGTTGGTCTTGGGTGAGCTACAAGACGTGTAATCCTGACCCAGAATTCTGCGACACCAATGGGTTTTTCTTCAGGTCTGTAAGGCAAAACAGTTATTTTCACAGCATAATTAACAGCAGTTTCTGTTAAGAGGCAGTCTCTGTAAATGCCTCTTATGTAAAACCAGTAACAATAATAATAATAATAATAATAATAATCTTTATTTATATAGCACCAACATATTCCGCAGCACTTTACAGTTTAACAGTTTGAAAGACAACAGTCATAGGTAACAATGTTAACAATACAGTAATAAAGCAAAATAAGACAAAATAAGACGACCCTGTTCGTGAGAGCTTTCAATCTACAATGAGGTGGGGAGATACAAAGTACAGGTGTGTATTTACAATGATGTATTTACAATGATGGTCCAGCCATCTTCAGGGGGTGGGGGGAAGATGGAGATAGTGAATGGGCTACACACACACAAACATAAAATGACTGATTAGGGAACGTGATAGGCCGCTCTGAACAAATGAGTTTGGAGCGAGCGCCTAAAACTATGCAAGTTGTGGATGGTCCTAATATCTTGGGGTAGAGCATTCCAGAGGATTGGCTCAGCACGGGAGAAGTCCTGGAGTCGGGAGTGGGAGGAACGGATTAGTGCAGAGGTTAGTCGAAAGTCATTTGCAGAGCGCAGCGGTCGGCTAGGCCGATAGACAGAAATGAGGGAGGAGATGTAAGGGGGTGCCGCACTGTGGAGAGCTTTGTGGGTGAGAACAAGTACTTTGAATTGTATCCTGTAATGAATGGGCAGCCAGTGTAATGACTGGCGAAGAGCGGACACATCCGAGTAACGATTAGCCAGATGGACGACCCTGGCTGCTGCATTAAGGATAGACTGGAGAGGGGAAAGTCGCGTGAGTGGGAGGCCAATTAATAGAGAGTTGCAGTAGTCCATACGTGAGTGGAATAGGGCGACAGTGAGAGTTTTTGTTGTCTCCATGGTGAGAAAAGGGCGGTTTCTATAGATGTTCTTTAGGTGTAAGCGGCACGAGCGGGCAAGAGATTGTACGTGGGAGGTGAAGGAGAGATCGGAGTCAAACATAACACCCAGACAGCGTGCCTGCTGCCTAGGCGTTATTATGGTTCCACCCATGGAGAGGGAAATGTCAGATTTAGGGAGGCTAGTAGAAGGTGGGAGCAGAAGAAGTTCAGTTTTGGAGAGGTTGAGTTTCAGACAGAGAGCGGACATGATGTTAGAGACTGCAGACAGACAGTCAGTGGCGTTCTGTAGTACAGCGGGGGTAAGGTCAGGGGCTGACGTGTATAGTTGTGTGTCATCAGCATAAAGATGGTACTGAAAGCCAAATCTGCTGATGGTCTGTCCAATTGGGGCCGTGTAGAGGGAGAAGAGAAGGGGGCCAAGGACTGAGCCCTGAGGTACCCCGACAGTGAGAGGAAGAGGAGATGAAGTGGAGCTGGAGAACAGAACTCTGAAGGAGCGTTCAGAAAGATAGGAAGAGAACCAGGAGAGAGCAGTGTGTTGTGAATTCCGTTCTGGAGCTCCCTCCTGTGGTTGCTAATGGTAGTTTTGTGAGTTCTGCCCTTGGGCTCCCTCTGGTGGTTTCGAGTGGAACTGCTGCTCCTTTAGGTAGCTGTGGCAGCTGCCTTCACTAATCGCCTTGCCTGGGTTTGTTATTTAAACCTGCTCTGGGCTTTAGTTCATGCCAGCTGTCAATGTTCTTGGTTGGATTTGGTTCTCTCCTTGGATTTCTCATATGGCCTGTCCTTGTCAGCAAAAGATAAGTTTTTGCTAGTTTTTGTTTGTCCATTTGCTTGGACTCTATTGCTCTGCAAATATGTCTGTTTTTGTCCAGCTTGTCACTATGTCATATTCAGGCTAGCTGGAAGCTCTGGGAAAGCAGATTTGCCCCTCCACACCGTGAGTCGGTGTGGAGTTCATTTTTGTAAACTCTGCGTGGATTTTGTAGTTTTTAATACTGACCGCATAGTATCCTTTTCTCTCTGTCTATCAAGTTTAGTATTGGCCTCCTTTGCTGAAATCTGATTTCATTTCTGTGTACGTCATTTCCCTCTTCACTCACAGTCAATATTTGTGGGGGGCTGTCTTTCCTTTTGGGGTTTTCTCTGAGGCAAGATAGCTTTCTATTTCCTTTTTTAGGGGTAGTTAGTTCTTAGGCTGTGAAGAGGTGCCTAGGGAGCGTCAGGAACATCCCACGGCTATTACTAGTGTTGTTGTTAGGATTAGGGACTGCGGTCAGTAGAGATACCACCTTCTAAGAGCTCGTCCCATGTTGCATTTTAGCCACCAGGTCATATCAGTGTGGCCTCTTAACCACCAGGTCATAACAGCAGTGTCCTTAATGCCTAGTGACTGGAGCCTAGAGAGTAGGAGAGGGTGGTCAACAGTGTCGAAAGCTGCAGAAAGATCGAGGAGAATGGGCAGAGAGTGGTCACTGTTACATTTTGCTGTCAGAAGGTCATTGGTCACCTTGATGAGTGCAGTGTTGTGAATTCTGCTTTTGGGCACCCTCCAGTGGTTGTAGGTGGTAATGCAGTTGTCCCTGAGTTGCAGTCCTGGTCAGGTGTATCTGCTGATTGCAGTTCTGACTGGGGTATTTAGGCGTGCAGGATTCATTAGTCCTTGCCAGTTGTCCATGGTTGTTGGGAGGTTTTGGTCCTGGTTTGGTTCCTTCTGCCTTCTGCCAAATCAGCAAAGATAAGTGTCTGGTTTTGTTTCTGTGGCACACATGCTGTGTGCTTAATAATTCTGTGCTATTCAGTGTTTTTTGTCCAGCAAAGTCTACGTTCACATTTGCGGTCTGCGCCACAGCGTCGGGCGCCGCAGCGTCGCCGCATGCGTCATGCGCCCCTATATTTAACATGGGGGCGCATGGACATGCGTCGCACTTGCATTTTGCGCTGCATGCGTCCCTGTGGCGCATGCGTCCGGGCGCAGAGGACGCAGCAAGTTGAATTTTTGCTGCGTCCAAAATCAATCAAAAAAAGGACGCATGCGGCGCAAAACGCAGCGTTGTGCATGCGTTTTGCTGCATTTTTGTTTGCGTTGTGCGTTGCGGCGCAGACGCTGCGGCGCACAACACAAATGTGAACGTAGCCTTAGATTGTGTCAGTATTTTCTCAGTCTTGTTGGAGTCTCAGGAGTTGCAGATATACATTCCATGTCTTTAGTTAGATTGTGGAACTTTTTGTATTATCTGCTGTGGATATTTTTGGAAGGGTTTTAATACTGACCGCTTAGTATTCTGTCCTATCTTTCCCTATTTAGCTAGAGTGACCTCTTTTGCTGAATCCTGTTTTCTTCCCCCAGGTGTGTCTTTCCTCTCCTACTCACAGTCAATATTCGTGGGGGGCTGCCTACCCTTTGGGGTTCTGCTCTGAGGCAAGGTAGTATTACTATTTCTATCTATAGGGGTATTTAGTCCTCCGGCTGTGTCGAGGTGTCTAGGGTTTGTTAGGCACACCCCACGGCTACTTCTAGTTGCTGTGTTAGTTCAGGTTTTGCGGTCAGTACAGTTTCCACCTACTCCAGAGAAAGTTCATGCGGCTCCAAAGTCACTGGATCATAACAGTACAACTGGCCCACTATGAGTTAAATGCATCTCAGAAGAAGGGAAGAAAGGTGTTGAGTCATTTTTTTTTCTGCAGTTTGCTTTGCCTTTTCTTCCCTCTTTTTCTCTGGGTGGCTAAGGAGTCTTGTGTTAGCATGGATGTTCAGGAATTAGCTTCTCGTGTAGACCAGCTTGCTGCTAGGGTACAGGGAATTTCTGATTAAATTGTTCAGACTCCTGTTTTATAGCCGAAGATTCCTACTCCTGATTTGTTTTTTGGTGACAGGTCCAAATTTTTGAGTTTTAAAAACAACTGTAAACTGCTTTTTGCTTTGAGACCTCTATCCTCTGGGGATTCTATTCAGCAGGTTAAAATCGTCATTTCTCTGCTGCGTGGTGATCCACAGGATTGGGCATTTTCCCTGGAATCTGGGAATCCGGCTTTGCTTAATGTAGATTCCTTTTTTCAGGCTTTAGGACTATTATATGATGAACCTAATTCTGTGGATCAAGCGGAGAAGACCTTGTTGGCCCTATCTCAGGGTCAAGAGGCGGCAGAATTGTATTGTCAGAAATTTAGAAAATGGTCTGTGTTGACTAAATGGAATGATGATGCTTTGGCTGCAATTTTCAGAAAGGGTCTTTCTGAATCTGTTAAAGATGTTATGGTGGAGTTTCCCACACCCATCGGTCTGAGTGATTCTATGTCTTTGGCCATTCAGATTGATCGGCGCTTGCGGGAGCACAGAACTGTGCACGCTGTGACGTTGTCCTCAGAGCAGAGTCCTGAGCCAATGCAGTGTAATAGGATTCTGTCTAGGACAGAACGACAAGGACTCAGACATCAGAATAGGTTGTGTTATTATTGTGGTGACGCTTCTCATGTCATTTCAGTCTGTCGGACAAAGAGGATCGCTAGTTCATTTACCATCAGTACTGTACAACCTAAATTTCTGTTATCGGTGTCCCTGATCTGCTCATTGTCATCATTTTCTGTCTTGGCGTTTGTGGATTCAGGTGCCGCTTTGAACTTAATGGACCTTGAGTTTGCCAGGCGTTGTGGTTTCCCCTTGCAGCCCTTGCAGAACCTTATTCCTTTAAGGGGCATTGATGCTACACCTTTGGCTAAAAATAAGCCCCAGTTTTGGACACAGGTGACCATGCGCATGGCGCCAGCCCATCAGGGAGATTGTCGATTTCTGGTATTGCATAATTTACATGATGCTATCGTGTTGGGTTTTCCGTGGTTGCAGGTACATAATCCTGTGTTGGATTGGAAGTCTATGTCTGTGACTAGTTGGGGTTGTCAGGGGGTTCATAATGATGTTCCTTTAATGACCATCTCCTCTTCTTCCTCTTCCGAAATTCCAGAGTTTTTGTCTGATTTTCAGGATGTATTCGATGAGCCCAAGTCCAGTTCTCTTCCACCGCACAGGGACTGTGATTGTGCTATTGATTTGATTCCAGGCTGTAAGTTTCCTAAGGGCCGACTCTTCAACCTGTCTGTGCCTGAACATACCGCTATGCGGAGTTATGTTAAGGAGTCTTTGGAGAAAGGGCATATTCGGCCATCTTCTTCACCGATGGGAGCAAGATTTTTTTTTTTTGCTAAGAAGGATGGCTCCATGAGACCCTGTATTGATTATCGCCTCTTGAATAAGATCACAGTCAAGTTTCATTACCCTTTACCTTTGCTTTCCGATTTGTTTGCTAGGAGTAAGGGGGCTAGTTGGTTACGAAGATTGACCTTCGGGGGGCGTATAATCTTGTTCGTATTAAGCAGGGTGATGAATGGAAAACTGCGTTCAATACGCCCGAAGGCCATTTTGAATACCTTGTGATGCCGTTCGGGCTCACTAATGCTCCATCTGTTTTTCAATCTTTCATGCATGATATTTTCCGGACTTTTATTGATAAATTCTTGATTGTATATTTGGATGATATTTTGATTTTTTCTGATGATTGGGAGTCTCATGTGGAACAGGTCAGCATGGTATTTCAGATCCTTCGTGACAATGCTTTGTTTGTGAAGGGGTCTAAGTGTCTCTTTGGGTTGCAGAAGGTTTCTTTTTGGGTTTTATTTTTTCTCCTTCATCTATTGAGATGGATCCGGTTAAGGTTCAGGCCATTCATGATTGGATTCAACCCACGTCCGTAAAGAGCCTTCAGAAATTTTTGGGTTTTGCAAATTTTTATCGCCATTTCATTGCTAACTTTTCCAGCGTGGTTAAACCCTTGACCGATTTGACGAAAAAAGGCGCTGATGTGGCGAATTGGTCCTCTGCGGTTGTTTCTGCCTTTCAGGAGCTTAAACGTCGATTTACTTCTGCTCCGGTGTTGCGCCAACCGGATGTTTCCCTTCCGTTTCAGGTTGAGATTGACGCTTCTGAGATTGGTGCAGGGACCGTTTTGTCCCAGAGGGATCATGTTGGTTCCTTGACGAAACCGTGTGCATTCTTTTCCCGTAAATTTTCGCCTGCTGAACGCAATTATGATGTCGGCAATCGGGAGTTGTTGGCTATGAAGTGGGCATTTGAGGAGTGGTGACATTGGCTTGAGGGAGCTAAGCACCATATTGTGGTCTTGACCGATCATAAGAATTTGATTTACCTCGAGTCTGCCAAGCGGCTGAATCCTAGACAGGCTCGATGGTCCTTGTTTTTTTCCCGTTTTGATTTTGTGGTCTCGTATCTTCCGGGTTCCAAGAATATTAAGGCTGATGCCCTTTCTAGGAGTTTTTTGCCTGATTCTCTTGAGGTCCTTGAACCGGTCGGCATTCTGAAAGAATGGGTGGTTCTTTCTGCTATTTCCCCTGATTTACGATGGGTTCTTCAGGAATTTCAGGCTGACAGACCTGATCGTTGTCCAGTGGGGAAACTGTTTGTTCCTGACAGATGGACTAGTAGAGTGATTTCTCAGGTTCACTGTTCTGTGTTGGCTGGTCATCCTGGTATTTTTGGTACCAGAGACTTGGTTGGTAGGTCCTTTTGGTGGCCTTCTTTATCACATGATGTGCGTACTTTTGTGCAGTCCTGTGGGACTTGTGCGCGGGCCAAGCCTTGTTGTTCCCATGCAAGTGGGTTGCTTTTGCCATTGGCCGAGTTTGCCCTTAATAATCGGGCTAGTTCGGCTACTTTGGTTTCGCCTTTTTTATGTAATTTTGGTTTTCATCCTCGTTTTTCTTCTGGGCAGGTTGAGCCTTCTGACTGTCCTGGTGTGGATTCAGTGGTTGACAGGTTGCAGCAGATTTGGGCTCATGTGGTGGACAATTTGGTGTTGTCTCAGGAGGAGGCTCAATGTTTTGCTAACCGCCGTCGGTGTGTTGGTTCCTGGCTTCAGGTTGGGGATCTGGTCTGGTTGTCTTCCCGTCATGTTCCTATGAAGGTTTCTTCTCCTAAGTTTAAGCCGCGGTTTATTGGTCCTTATAGGATTTCTGGGATTATTAATCCGGTGTCTTTTCGATTGGCGCTTCCGGCCTCTTTTGCTATCCATAATGTCTTCCATAGATCTTTATTGCGGAAATATGTGGTACCCGTTGTTCCCTCTGTTGATCCTCCGGCCCCTGTGTTGGTTGATGGGGAGTTGGAGTATGTGGTTGAGAAGATTTTGGATTCTCGTTTTTCGAGGCGGAGGCTTCAGTATCTTGTCAAATGGAAGGGTTATGGCCAGGAGGATAATTCTTGGGTTTTTGCCTCTGATGTCCATGCTGCTGATTTGGTTCATGCTTTTCATCTGGCTCGTCCTGATCGGCCTGGGGGCTCTGGTGAGGGTTCGGTGACCCCTCCTCAAGGGGGGGTTACTGTTGTGAATTCTGCTTCTGGGCTTCCTCCGGTGGTTGTAGGTGGTAATGCATTTGTCCCTGAGTTGCAGTCCTGGTCAGGTGTATCTGCTGATTGCAGTTCTGACTGGGGTATTTAGGCGTGCAGGATTCATTAGTCCTTGCCAGTTGTCCATGGTTGTTGGGAGGTTTTGGTCCTGGTTTGGTTCCTTCTGCCTTCTGCCAAATCAGCAAAGATAAGTGTCTGGTTTTGTTTCTGTGGCACACATGCTGTGTGCTTAATAATTCTGTGCTATTCAGTGTTTTTTTTGTCCAGCTTAGATTGTGTCAGTATTTTCTCAGTCTTGTTGGATTCTCTGGATTGGCAGATATACATTCCATGTCTTTGGTTAGATTGTGGAACTTTTTGTATTATCTGCTGTGGATATTTTTGGAAGGGTTTTAATACTGACCGCTTAGTATTCTGTCCTATCTTTCCCTATTTAGCTAGAGTGGCCTCTTTTGCTGAATCCTGTTTTCTACCTACTTGTGTCTTTCCTCTCCTACTCACAGTCAATATTCGTGGGGGGCTGCCTAGCCTTTGGGGTTCTGCTCTGAGGCAAGGTAGTACACCTATTTCCATCTATAGGGGTATTTAGTCCTCCGGCAGTGTCTAGGTGTCTAGGGTTTGCTAGGCACTCCCCACGGCTACTTCTAGTTGCGGTGTTAGTTCAGGCTTTGTGGTCAGTACAGTTTCCACCTACTCCAGAGAAAGTTCATGCGGCTCCAAAGTCACCGGATCATAACAGTGCGGTTTCTTTTGAATGTAGGGGGCGGAACCCGGACTGTGAAGGGTCTAGGAGGGAATGAGTTGAGAGGTAACGGGTAAGGCGGGAGTAGACTAGGCGCTCCAGGAGTTTTGAGATGAAGGGGAGATTGGAGACCGGTCTGTAGTTGTTTGCGCATGATGGGTCAAGGGTGGGTTTTTTTAGTAATGGAGTAATGATAGAGTGTTTGAAGGAGGAGGGGAAAATGCCAGAGGAGAGGTAGAGATTAAAAATTGTAGTTAGGTGAGTTGTGACGTCTGGAGAGAGAGACTGGAGGAGGTGTGAGGGAATGGGGTCGGTGGTGCATGTAGTCGGACGAGAAGAGGAGAGGAGCTTGGAGACTTCTTCTTCTGTGATGGGATCGAATGTGGAGAGTGAGCCAGGGCTGTTTCACTCTGGGTTTGGAGGTTTTGAGGGTGAGGGGAGCTACTTGGTCTAGGGTGCTTCTAAGAGTGTCATTGTAGTAATGTACAGCCAGATCAGGACAGGAAAAAGAGGAGATTGGGGACAGTGATGAGTGTAAGGAGTCTGAAAGTGTATGAGGGTTAATGGCATGTAGATTTCTTAATGTGTGGTAGGTAGGAGGGTGCTGGGGTGGGCGAGGAGTTGTTAGTGTGAAGGAGAGAATGTTGTGGTCAGAGAGGGGAAGTGGTGAGTTATCTAGGTATGGATTGAACAGAGCCGGGCAAAGACCAGGTCCAGGGTGTTACCGTCTTTGTGTGTTTCAGAGGTTGAGAGCTGTGAGAGGCCTAGGGAAGTGGTTAGTGATAGAAGCTGGGATGCAGATGTGGAAGTGGGGCTGTTAATGGGAATGTTGAAGTCTCCCAGGATAAGGGTTGGTAGTTCTGAGGAGTCTGTATTCGAATATCAGTTTTAGTGATAGGCTCAGTGGTAGAAATGATGCACACAGGGGTGGCAGCTTTAGCATTTGTCAGTTCAGATTTAGTCTTAGTCAGGACAGCAGGTGGCGCTACTGTAGGCTCACAACGCTTAACGTTCTGAGCGCAGAACCTTGTTCACTCCGATGATGGGTGTAGGTCACCTGGTCTCCTCTGCGTAAGATTCGGTTCCGATAACCGTCGCGGAATTGGACCTCCACGTCATGGCTGGCAACAAAGACTTCAGTTGGTAGTCCCGGCTCCTGTATAAAGCCCCAACCCCTTTTTGGGTGAAAGGCCAACATGGTTCCTTGTCTCACCAAGTTTTTACTACCGCGTTCTGTCTTGGGCTTTTGTACTTTCGGTGGGTCATTTCGTTCTGTTTCCTTTTTGTGTTTCCAATGTGAAATTAGACATTGTTTATACTGCTCCCAGGTGAGCACTGCAATATAAGTCCCCCTCCTGTTTGGATCCGTCTAATTTGGTTCTTGGGGCATCCCACATGAAGATCACCCCCTCAGAGCTCACATCCAATGGTTCACCCAGGGAGGTCGGCAACGGGGGCAGTATCCCTTCCATTGTGCCGAGAGCGGTCACTACTAGCTCGGCAGCAGGTGGTTGGTCACAAGCGGGGCGGGGATCGGCCACTGGAGCAGGAGCGGTCGGTGGGGCAGGGGCGCTTTCCATACCTGCGTCCGATGTGATTCCACCGGTGTCGATCCGCTCCGCTGACGAGGACATTGGAGTCGTCGGCGGCTCGGACCGCTGTTCTTCCAAGGCAATTTTCTTGCACAGCTCCGACTTCCATTTCTTCGTTGTGGTCAGCTCCGCAGTCGGGAGCTGGGGATTCAGCGCATCCACCAGTGGATCCCAGGGGTCCAACTCCTCCAGCAGCGACAAGTCCGGGATCGTCCCTGGCCGGCTGGGATGGCTCTGGGTCACTTCGTCATCGTTCAGGTACCCGCTGGTCGCCATCTCCGCTCCTAGGTCTACGATTGCACACGCACGCTGCTCCTCCATTTTCTGGGGGTGGAGCTCCTTCTCCCCCTGCTTCCCGCTGCTGCAAATCAGGGGGCTGTCTTCCCTCACTCCTGGGCATGTCGTCATCTCGCAGAAGTAGTCGGAGGGGCAGTCATCACTTCTGTCGCCACTTTGGTAGTCTCCTCCCATGACACGCCCTTCTTCTTCCCCTGCACTCCTCATGGCGCTGTAATGGCGGCGGTTTTGGCGGGAATTTTGGCGGCAAATGGCAATACACAGTCTTTTAGCAAATCACAGTTCCTAGGCACACATGACCCGATTTTCAGGCTTAAGTAGATCCTGTTTGTGACGCCAACGTTGAATCGCCCCCACGTCAGGGCAATGGGGTACTTAGTAGCAGGTCCTTCTCAGTTAGGGGGTTGTCACAGTGGCCCTACCCGGCCCGTGGCCCTATGAGGGGTGCCCAATTAAAGGTGTAGTTGTTTGTACGGTGTTCGTGACGCCACCTGTGGTATTCGGTCAGGTTGACCGACGCTGCTTAGAGGTCCGCTATGGTGATGGAATGGCAGCTAGATGGCATATCTTAACACAGGTGAAGTATGTCCCCAGGGCTTCCCAGATGGATAAGTGGTGATGGTGGGCAGTGTAAGGCGCAATAAATAACGAGGACACAAGGTTGCAGTATCTTTACCTTTTACTGAAGGTTTCGGCATCCACAGTCCAGAGCACTAGTCACAGGTCAGGTGGAATCTGGCCGGTCCAAAGGAACATCCAGAGTTCCCTTATCCAGGTGGAAATCAGTAGGCTTCCAACTAGCACCTGTGTGTTTTAGTACCTCCCTGCTGAGCACCATGGGATAGTCCTCACAACTTTTGTGGATGTTTCTGATGTTATCTCTCTCTCTGTCCCCCAGATGGTATGGATAGGACAACCCGTATGACGGGGTAGGCCTGGAGCTTATTTATAGGGACCCTAGAGACGCCCCTCTCCAACAATTTGCCTCCGTGTCTTCTTAGGTATTAAGGTCGGGCAGCCAACTTGAAATCGACTGTCCTGCCGGTCTCTGAAGTAATGCGTATAGCCTATTGCTCCCTCTGTGTTCCGGCCACCGGCTACGCGCCTCAGAAGGAGGCTGCCGATCTTGAGGCAAAACTCCTCCCGGTGTTATCTCCTTATGCTGTGACTTTTTTTCTCACTCTCCACAATACTATTCCTTTCTTGTCCTTTCTTAGGACGCTGCCGCAATGGGTGCCGGCGCAGCTCCGTAACATGCTCTCTCGTGCTTGGCCTCTGTCAGGATCCCAACCCTGACAGGGACCCTCTGTCTGCAGCTCTGATGTTCCTCCCTTCTCCCTGTCTGCCTGACAGGTCCTCTCTGGGTCAAACCCAGGCAGCTTCTGACTAACTTCCTATCCAACCCACCAGTTTTACCCATGTGTGAGGAGTGCCCTAATAGATAGAAGCAAGGCTCCCCCTGGTGGACTGGAGTATGAAGTGTAGTGTGTGACTTGTGATACCTAGTAAAGTGAACTCCTTTAGCACCATCAGAGCGACATTACTGCAGCGACCAGGACTCTGGGGCGCTGCACTGTAACATCTGGACGCTGCGTGTTTGACGCTGCGGCTCTGCGCAGTGTCAAACACGCAGCGTTTCCTGAACGTGGAAACATACCCTTAGACATGCTTAAAATGTACAGAAACTGACCAACACCCCACCACTGTTTCTTTTTTACCAAAATCTATAAAATTTAAGGGAAGCAAGAAGTTTACTAAAGAGAAACAAGTCTCATTTAGGAGCCTGGAAAAGCCAGGAATGGTCATTTTCCAGCATTGGACAATGTAAAGTGCTGACAAATATGCCCTATCTAACTAGCAATTTGGGAAGAGACATAAATGCTGACAAGGAACAACTGAATGCTGCACTAGGACCACCAAAAAATGGACGTGGTTGCTGAATGTTCTTGCTGTATCTTCAACTGCAGGTTGTGAGCAAGACGCATCAGCGCCTGCTTCCTGGACAGCAGATTCGGAAGAACATAACACAGGGGCAGGGCCAGTGGTTTCACCCTCTGACACAGATTTTGCACCCAGGCATTCCGTACACCTTCTGGGGTGGTGCATATGCCAGCAGTGTGTGGCGTAAGCTTACAGAGGTATTATGTTGAATTTCCCTTTATAAAGTGATGTGTGGGTGAGATTTTCATACTTGCAGCATATACAGTTGTGATCATAAGTTTACATACCCTGGCAGAATTTTTGCTTTCTTGGCCTTTTTTCAGAGAATATGAATGATAAAACTTTTTCTCCACTCATGGTTAGTGGTTGGGTGAAGCCAAATTACTGTGTTTTCTCTCTTTAAATCATAATGACAACCCAAAACTTCCAAAGTGCCCTGATGAAAAGTTCATATACCCTATTTCTGTGTATTGCCTCCTCTAACATCAATGACAGCTTGAAGTCTTTTGTGGTAGTTGTGAATGAGGTTCTTTATTTTCTCAGATGGTAAAGTTGCCCTCTCTTCTTGGAAAAAAGCCTCCAGTTCCTGGAAATTCCTGGGCTGTCTAGCATGAACTGCGCTTGAGATCTCCCCAGAGTGGCTCAATGATATTGAGATCAAGAGACTGATATGGCCACTCCAGAACCCTCACTTTGTTCTGCTGTAGCAAATGACAGGTCGACTTGACCTTGTGTTTTGGATCATTGTCATGTTGGAACGTCAAAATGCGTCCCATATGCAGGTTCTGGATTGATGAGTGCAAATTTGCCTTCAGTATTTGTTGATAACATGCTGCATTAATCTTTCCTTCAACTTTGACCAAGTTTCCTGTGCTTCTGTAGCATCAAAACATCAGCGATCCACCTCCATGCTTTACAGTAGGAATGGTGTTCCTTTCATCATAGGCCTTGTTAACCTCTCTCCAAATGTAACGTTTATGGTTGTGGCCAAAAGTTACATTTTGGTCTTATCACTCCAAATTACCTTGTTTCACAAGTTTTGATGTTTATTTCTGTGCTGTTTTGCGTATGGTACAGGAGAAACTTTGTGTCATTTGCACAGTAATTGATTTTTCTGGTGATTCGAGTGTATATCTGACTTGGCCACTGATCCATTCATTCCCTCACTAGCTGCTGTTGGTTTTTCCTGGAAGCCCTGAAAGAGAACGAATGGAGTTGCAGTCAGATGTTGTGATTTTGCTTTTTGCTCCCTCTAGTGGTCATTAGTAGGGTTGAGCGACTTTCATTTTTTTAAGATCGAGTAGGGTTTTGGGAAACCCGATTTTGTCCAGAGTCGAGTCGAGTGCAGTCGGCCGATTATCGCTAAAAGTCGGGGATCGACCGAAACACGAAACCCAATGCAAGTCAATGGGGAAGCATAGTCGGCAGTGAGTGGAGGCCAGGAAAACACCTACAGTGCCCATTTTAATGCCAAAAACATCCATTCTTGTTTCTGAAGCTTGCCAATCTTAATTAACTGTATAATAATAGTTGGGCATAGGGAATTGGGGGAAAGTTGTGGGGGGAGTAGGGCTGGCTCAAGTTTTTCGTGGGCCCAGGAAATGCGGACTACGTCACGGCGGTGTTGCAGGGAAAGGTAAGTATTTAAAAGTTGCAAGTGCTGTGATCCTGAGCAAGCAGGGGGGGGCCCACTCGTTCGCATTGCCACTGGCACAGGGCCCCTCAAAGTACGGCGGTGTGTTTGCATGGCGGGGGCGCCTCCCACCAGCAGCGACACTTTTGCGTACTCTGAGGGGCCCTGTGCCAGTGACGTCGCCAACGAGTATGCCCCCCCACCTGATGAAGGAACCTGCACTTTCATCTGCACCTTCCTCTTTGTCCCTGTGTAAGGTGGTATAACATGCGGGAAGGGGAACCTTACTTTCATCAGGGACAGATTCTGGCTGTGTAGAGTACAAGGGGAATGTAGTGGTCTAGGTCAATGTACCAGCAGACTCATTTAGCAGTGGCTGGGCAATGGGCAGGATGAGGAGGAAACAGATATAGGGCCAAAGAATAAAGTAGGCTACATGCAGTTCAAAATTGGTAACAGGACTAAACAGGCGGCATTGCTTTGTTCAGTGGAGTAGCAAACCCAAGAGCAGCAGACACTGTTTCAAGGGCCTAACCACACTAGTAGGCCAAATGCAGTTTAATATCTGATAGTATAGGGCGAAAGCCAGAATGTGGAAGCTCAGCTTTGTTCAGTTGAAGACAACACCAGGGAGGGGCAGACACCTTTAGTAGGCCGGAAAAGCCTATTGCATTTTTTAAAATGGTAATTTGGAGCAGAAGGTTGAAGCTCAGCTTTATTTAGTTGAGGGCAACACCAGGGAGGGGCAGAAGCCGTTAGTAGGCCCTAACCACCATTTTTTTTTTTAAAACCACTTAATGAGAGCCGGAAGGTTGAAGCTCAGCTTTATTTAGTTGAGGACAACACCAGGCAGGGGCACACAGACAGACACCTTTAGTAGGCCAGAAAAGCCTATTGCATTTTTCAAAATGGTAATTTGGAGCAGAAGGTTGAAGCTCAGCTTTATTTAGTTGAGGGCAACACCAGGCAGGGGCACACAGACAGACACCTTTAGTAGGCCAGAAAAGCCTATTGCATTTTTCAAAATGGTAATTTGGAGCAGAAGGTTGAAGCTCAGCTTTATTTAGTTGAGGGCAACACCAGGGAGGGGCAGAAGCCGTTAGTAGGCCCTAACCACCATTTTTTTTTTTTAAAACCACTTAATGAGAGCCGGAAGGTTGAAGCTCAGCTTTATTTAGTTGAGGACAACACCAGGCAGGGGCACACAGACAGACACCTTTAGTAGGCCGGAAAAGCCTATTGCATTTTTCAAAATGGTAATTTGGAGCAGAAGGTTGAAGCTCAGCTTTATTTAGTTGAGGGCAACACCAGGCAGGGGCACACAGACAGACACCTTTAGTAGGCCGGAAAAGCCTATTGCATTTTTCAAAATGGTAATTTGGAGCAGAAGGTTGAAGCTCAGCTTTATTTAGTTGAGGGCAACACCAGGCAGGGGCACACAGACAGACACCTTTAGTAGGCCGGAAAAGCCTATTGCATTTTTCAAAATGGTAATTTGGAGCAGAAGGTTGAAGCTCAGCTTTATTTAGTTGAGGACAACACCAGGCAGGGGCACACAGACAGACACCTTTAGTAGGCCGGAAAAGCCTATTGCATTTTTCAAAATGGTAATTTGGAGCAGAAGGTTGAAGCTCAGCTTTATTTAGTTGAGGGCAACACCAGGGAGGGGCAGAAGCCGTTAGTAGGCCCTAACCACCATTTTTTTTTTTTAAAACCACTTAATGAGAGCCGGAAGGTTGAAGCTCAGCTTTATTTAGTTGAGGACAACACCAGGGAGGGGCAGAAGCCGTTAGTAGGCCCTAACCACCATTTTTTTTTAAAAAACCACTTAATGAGAGCCGGAAGGTTGAAGCTCAGCTTTATTTAGTTGAGGACAACACCAGGGAGGGGCAGAAGCCGTTAGTAGGCCCTAACCACCATTTTTTTTTTTAAAACCACTTAATGAGAGCCGGAAGGTTGAAGCTCAGCTTTATTTAGTTGAGGACAACACCAGGGAGGGGCAGAAGCCGTTAGTAGGCCCTAACCACCATTTTTTTTTTAAAACCACTTAATGAGAGCCGGAAGGTTGAAGCTCAGCTTTATTTAGTTGAGGACAACACCAGGCAGGGGCACACAGACAGACACCTTTAGTAGGCCGGAAAAGCCTATTGCATTTTTCAAAATGGTAATTTGGAGCAGAAGGTTGAAGCTCAGCTTTATTTAGTTGAGGGCAACACCAGGCAGGGGCACACAGACAGACACCTTTAGTAGGCCGGAAAAGCCTATTGCATTTTTCAAAATGGTAATTTGGAGCAGAAGGTTGAAGCTCAGCTTTATTTAGTTGAGGGCAACACCAGGGAGGGGCAGAAGCCGTTAGTAGGCCCTAACCACCATTTTTTTTTTAAAACCACTTAATGAGAGCCGGAAGGTTGAAGCTCAGCTTTATTTAGTTGAGGACAACACCAGGCAGGGGCACACAGACAGACACCTTTAGTAGGCCGGAAAAGCCTATTGCATTTTTCAAAATGGTAATTTGGAGCAGAAGGTTGAAGCTCAGCTTTATTTAGTTGAGGGCAACACCAGGCAGGGGCACACAGACAGACACCTTTAGTAGGCCGGAAAAGCCTATTGCATTTTTCAAAATGGTAATTTGGAGCAGAAGGTTGAAGCTCAGCTTTATTTAGTTGAGGGCAACACCAGGCAGGGGCACACAGACAGACACCTTTAGTAGGCCGGAAAAGCCTATTGCATTTTTCAAAATGGTAATTTGGAGCAGAAGGTTGAAGCTCAGCTTTATTTAGTTGAGGACAACACCAGGCAGGGGCACACAGACAGACACCTTTAGTAGGCCGGAAAAGCCTATTGCATTTTTCAAAATGGTAATTTGGAGCAGAAGGTTGAAGCTCAGCTTTATTTAGTTGAGGGCAACACCAGGGAGGGGCAGAAGCCGTTAGTAGGCCCTAACCACCATTTTTTTTTTTTAAAACCACTTAATGAGAGCCGGAAGGTTGAAGCTCAGCTTTATTTAGTTGAGGACAACACCAGGGAGGGGCAGAAGCCGTTAGTAGGCCCTAACCACCATTTGTTTTTTAAAAACCACTTAATGAGAGCCGGAAGGTTGAAGCTCAGCTTTATTTAGTTGAGGACAACACCAGGGAGGGGCAGAAGCCGTTAGTAGGCCCTAACCACCATTTTTTTTTTTTAAACCACTTAATGAGAGCCGGAAGGTTGAAGCTCAGCTTTATTTAGTTGAGGACAACACCAGGGAGGGGCAGAAGCCGTTAGTAGGCCCTAACCACCATTTTTTTTTTAAAACCACTTAATGAGAGCCGGAAGGTTGAAGCTCAGCTTTATTTAGTTGAGGACAACACCAGGCAGGGGCACACAGACAGACACCTTTAGTAGGCCGGAAAAGCCTATTGCATTTTTCAAAATGGTAATTTGGAGCAGAAGGTTGAAGCTCAGCTTTATTTAGTTGAGGGCAACACCAGGCAGGGGCACACAGACAGACACCTTTAGTAGGCCGGAAAAGCCTATTGCATTTTTCAAAATGGTAATTTGGAGCAGAAGGTTGAAGCTCAGCTTTATTTAGTTGAGGGCAACACCAGGGAGGGGCAGAAGCCGTTAGTAGGCCCTAACCACCATTTTTTTTTTAAAACCACTTAATGAGAGCCGGAAGGTTGAAGCTCAGCTTTATTTAGTTGAGGACAACACCAGGCAGGGGCACACAGACAGACACCTTTAGTAGGCCGGAAAAGCCTATTGCATTTTTCAAAATGGTAATTTGGAGCAGAAGGTTGAAGCTCAGCTTTATTTAGTTGAGGGCAACACCAGGGAGGGGCAGAAGCCGTTAGTAGGCCCTAACCACCATTTTTTTTTTAAAACCACTTAATGAGAGCCGGAAGGTTGAAGCTCAGCTTTATTTAGTTGAGGACAACACCAGGCAGGGGCACACAGACAGACACCTTTAGTAGGCCGGAAAAGCCTATTGCATTTTTCAAAATGGTAATTTGGAGCAGAAGGTTGAAGCTCAGCTTTATTTAGTTGAGGGCAACACCAGGGAGGGGCAGAAGCCGTTAGTAGGCCCTAACCAAAGTTGAAGGCCAAATGCAGTTTAATTTCTGATACTATAGGCCGAAAGCCAGAAGGTGGAAGCTCCGATTTAGACAGTGGAGGACAATTTGAATTAGGGACTGCAGACAGACTTAGTAGGCTGTCCCCTGTGGACCATGCATCCACCACATTAACCCATTGCGCCGTAATGGACACGTAATCTTCCGTGGCCATGCCTACATGTCCATGCGTCTGTTGTCAGGTGCACCTTTGTACTCACAGATTGCCAGAGTGCATGGACAATGCGGTCTTCTACATGCTGGTGGAGGGTTGGGATGGCTTTTCTCGCAAAAGAAGTGTCGACTGGTTAGCTTGTAGCGTGGTACAGCGTAGTCCATCATGGCCTTATTAATAGTAAATAAAATATATAACTAGGCTCTATGAACTTTTAAATAGGTTCCAGGGGTACATGGGCAGCATTGGTGTGGTCAGTGGAGGAGTATTGCAAGTAGGGGCTGCAGACAGGCTATCAAAGGCCTAAAATAACAAACAGTAGGCAGTCATGGCAGTTTTACATCGGTTACATGGATACACAGGCAGGCACTCCAGGCAGCATTGTGGTCAGTGGAGGAGTATTGCAAGTAGGGGCCGCAGACAGGCTATCAAAGGCCTAAAATAACAAACAATAGGCTCATGGCAGTTTTACAGCGGTTACATGGATACACGGGCAGGCAGCTTGGTGGTGGTGAGTGGAGGAGTATTTAAAGTAGGGACCGCAGACAGGCTTCAAAGGCCTAACATAAGAAAATGGGCTGGCTGTAGGCACTTTATAATTGGTTCCAGGGGTACACGGGCAGCAGTGGTCTGGTCAGTGGAGGACTAGTGGAAGGAGGGACCGCAGACAGGCTTCAAAGGCCTAACATAAAAAAATGGGCTGGCTGTAGGCACTTTATAATTGGTTCCAGGGGTACACGGGCAGCAGTGGTCTGGCCAGTGGAGGACTAGTGGAAGGAGGGACCGCAGACAGGCTTCAAAGGCCTAAAATAACAAACAATAGGCTTATGGCAGTTTTACAGCGGTTACATGGATACACGGGCAGGCAGCTTGGTGGTGGTGAGTGGAGGAGTATTTAAAGTAGGGACCGCAGACAGGCTATCAAAGGCCTAACATAACAAACAATAGGCTCATGGCAGTTTTACAGCGGTTACATGGATACACGGGTAGGCAGCTTGGTGGTCAGTGGAGGAGTATTTAAAGTAGGGACCGCAGACAGGCTATCAAAGGCCTAAAATAACAAACAATAGGCTTATGGCAGTTTTACAGCGGTTACATGGATACACGGGCAGGCAGCTTGGTGGTGGTGAGTGGAGGAGTATTTAAAGTAGGGACCGCAGACAGGCTATCAAAGGCCTAACATAACAAACAATAGGCTCATGGCAGTTTTACAGCGGTTACATGGATACACGGGCAGGCAGCTTGGTGGTGGTGAGTGGAGGAGTATTTAAAGTAGGGACCGCAGACAGGCTTCAAAGGCCTAACATAAGAAAATGGGCTGGCTGTAGGCACTTTATAATTGGTTCCAGGGGTACACGGGCAGCAGTGGTCTGGTCAGTGGAGGACTAGTGGAAGGAGGGACCGCAGACAGGCTTCAAAGGCCTAAAATAACAAACAATAGGCTTATGGCAGTTTTACAGCGGTTACATGGATACACGGGCAGGCAGCTTGGTGGTGGTGAGTGGAGGAGTATTTAAAGTAGGGACCGCAGACAGGCTTCAAAGGCCTAACATAAGAAAATGGGCTGGCTGTAGGCACTTTATAATTGGTTCCAGGGGTACACGGGCAGCAGTGGTCTGGTCAGTGGAGGACTAGTGGAAGGAGGGACCGCAGACAGGCTTCAAAGGCCTAAAATAACAAACAATAGGCTTATGGCAGTTTTACAGCGGTTACATGGATACACGGGCAGGCAGCTTGGTGGTGAGTGGAGGAGTATTTAAAGTAGGGACCGCAGACAGGCTATCAAAGGCCTAACATAACAAACAATAGGCTCATGGCAGTTTTACAGCGGTTACATGGATACACGGGCAGGCAGCTTGGTGGTGGTGAGTGGAGGAGTATTTAAAGTAGGGACCGCAGACAGGCTTCAAAGGCCTAACATAAGAAAATGGGCTGGCTGTAGGCACTTTATAATTGGTTCCAGGGGTACACGGGCAGCAGTGGTCTGGTCAGTGGAGGACTAGTGGAAGGAGGGACCGCAGACAGGCTTCAAAGGCCTAAAATAACAAACAATAGGCTCATGGCAGTTTTACAGCGGTTACATGGATACACGGGCAGGCAGCTTGGTGGTCAGTGGAGGAGTATTTAAAGTAGGGACCGCAGACAGGCTTCAAAGGCCTAACATAAGAAAATGGGCTGGCTGTAGGCACTTTATAATTGGTTCCAGGGGTACACGGGCAGCAGTGGTCTGGTCAGTGGAGGAGTATTGCAAGTAGGGGCTGCAGACAGGCTACCAAAGGCCTAAAATAACAAACAGTAGGCAGTCATGGCAGTTTTACATCGGTTACATGGATACACAGGCAGGCACTCCAGGCAGCATTGTGGTCAGTGGAGGAGTATTGCAAGTAGGGGCCGCAGACAGGCTATCAAAGGCCTAAAATAACAAACAATAGGCTCATGGCAGTTTTACAGCGGTTACATGGATACACGGGCAGGCAGCTTGGTGGTCAGTGGAGGAGTATTTAAAGTAGGGACCGCAGACAGGCTATCAAAGGCCTAAAATAACAAACAATAGGCTTATGGCAGTTTTACAGCGGTTACATGGATACACGGGCAGGCAGCTTGGTGGTGGTGAGTGGAGGAGTATTTAAAGTAGGGACCGCAGACAGGCTATCAAAGGCCTAAAATAACAAACAATAGGCTCATGGCAGCTTTACATCGGTTACATGGATACACAGGCAGCTTGGTGGTCAGTGGAGGAGTATTTAAAGTAGGGACCGCAGACAGGCTATCAAAGGCCTAAAATAACAAACAATAGGCTCATGGCAGCTTTACAGCGGTTACATGGATACACAGGCAGCTTGGTGGTGAGTGGAGGAGTAGTGCAAGGAGTGTCTGTCCCAGTACTCCCAAAATATAAATAGATGTTAATGTCTCGCAAAACAACCAAAACAAAAAAAAAGGTGGCATACTTAGGTACAGGGGTGGGCTCATCTACTGAGTTTCTGACATAGTAATTTGGCAGTAACTATTTAATGGTGCCAATATAGGACACAGACACAGACTACTTTAAGTTGCATCATAGATGTCTACAAATTTGTATTGTCAGTGCCAGACATTGAATGATGTCAGCGAATAGACTAAAGATTGGTGGAGCTGTGCGACATAATTTTGGACGTGGTAGAGCACATTTTGAGCTGGGGTAGGGGGGAACTCTCTTGAGGCCGGCGGGACCGCCCCAGGGCCCCTCATGTTACAACGGTGTGTCTGACGTTGGGTGCGCACCACCACCGCCAGAGACACTACATTGTACTATGAGGGACCCAGTAGCAATGCCGTCAACCAAAAGCGAGCACACCCACCTCTTCAGACAAACAGCAGTCTCACGGGTGCTTGCGCCAAGTCGCGATACCACGGCCCCGTGTGGGGAGTTTTGCCATTTAGGGAGGTGTAAACATGTCGTATGCTGTACAATCAGCTGCAGCAAATTAGACATTAGAAAAGTAATTCACAGGCAAGAGCTTTTCATAGGAAAGCTAGGTGTCGGCCGGGCAAGGTGGGGCAAAAGATTTCGAAATCCAGTTGTGGTTCATTTTAATGAATGTTAGATCGTCAACATTTTGGGTAGCCAGACGAGTCCTTTTTTCGGTTAATATTGAACCTGCAGCACTGAATACTCTTTCTGATAGGACACTTGCTGCCGGGCAAGCAAGCTCCTGCAATGCATATTCTGCCAATTCTGGCCAGGTGTCTAATTTGGAGGCCCAGTAATCAAATGGGAATGACGGTTGAGGGAGAACATCGATAAGGGAAGAAAAATAGTTAGTAACCATACTGGACAAATGTTGTCTCCTGTCACTTTCAATTGATGCAGCAGTACCTGTCCTGTCTGCGGTCATAGCAAAATCACTCCACAACCTGGTCAGAAAACCCCTCTGTCCAACGCCACTTCTGATGTGTGCACCCCTAACACTCCTAGTCTGCTGCCCCCTGGAGCTCGTGTGAGAACGATCACGTGCGCTGTGTGCTGGGAATGCCTGAAGCAAACGGTCAACAAGAGTTGATTGTTTGGTTGCTAATATTAGTTCCAAGTTCTCATGTGGCATAATATTTTGCAATTTGCCTTTATAGCGTGGATCAAGGAGGCAGGCCAACCAGTAATCGTCATCGTTCATCATTTTCGTAATGCGTGTGTCCCTTTTTAGGATACGTAAGGCATAATCCGCCATGTGGGCCAAAGTTCCAGTTGTCAAATCTCCGGTTGTGATTGGTTGAGGGGCAGTTGCAGGCAAATCTACGTCACTTGTGTCCCTCAAAAAACCAGAACCCGGCCGTGACACGCAACCAATTTCCTGTGCCCCCGGGAAAGGTTCGGCATTAAAAATATACTCATCCCCATCATCCTCCTCGTCCTCCACCTCCTCTTCGCCCGCTACCTCGTCCTGTACACTGCCCTGACCAGACAATGGCTGACTGTCATCAAGGCTTTCCTCTTCCTCTGGTGCAGACGCCTGCTCCTTTATGTGCGTCAAACTTTGCATCAGCAGACGCATTAGGGGGATGCTCATGCTTATTACGGCGTTGTCTGCACTAACCAGCCGTGTGCATTCCTCAAAACACTGAAGGACTTGACACATGTCTTGTATCTTAGACCACTGCACACCTGACAACTCCATGTCTGCCATCCTACTGCCTGCCCGTGTATCCTCCCACAAATAAATAACAGCACGCCTCTGTTCGCACAGTCTCTGAAGCATGTGCAGTGTTGAGTTCCACCTTGTTGCAACGTCTATGATTAGGCGATGCTGGGGAAGGTTCAAAGACCGCTGATAGGTCTGCATACGGCTGGCGTGTACAGGCGAACGTCGGATATGTGAGCAAAGTGCACGCACTTTGAGGAGCAGGTCGGAGAACCCAGGATAAGTTTTCAATAAGCACTGCACCACCAGGTTTAAGGTGTGAGCCAGGCAAGGAATGTGTTTCAGTTGGGAAAGGGAGATGGCAGCCATGAAATTCCTTCCGTTATCACTCACTACCTTGCCTGCCTCAAGATCTACTGTGCCCAGCCACGACTGTGTTTCTTGTTGCAAGAACTCGGACAGAACTTCCGCGGTGTGTCTGTTGTCGCCCAAGCACTTCATAGCCAATACAGCCTGCTGACGCTTGGCAGTAGCTGGCCCATAATGGGACAACTGGTGTGCAACAGTGTCATCTGCCGATGGAGTGGTTGGCAGACTGCGTTCTGTGGAAGAGCTGTAGCTTCTGCAGGAGGACGAGGAGGAGGAGGAGGAGGGGGTGCGAACGCCTACAGCCAACTGTTTCCTAGACCGTGGGCTAGGCACAACTGTCCCTAAATTGATGTCGCCTGTGGACCCTGCATCCACCACATTCACCCAGTGTGCCGTGATGGACACATAACGTCCCTGGCCATGCCTACTGGTCCATGCATCTGTAGTCAGGTGCACCTTTGTACTCACAGATTGCCTGAGTGCATGGACGATGCGCTGTTTAACATGCTGGTGCAGGGCTGGGATGGCTTTTCTGGAAAAAAAGTGTCGACTGGGTAGCTCGTATCGTGGTTCAGCGTACTCCATCAGGGCTTTGAAAGCTTCGCTTTCAACTAACCGGTAGGGCATCATCTCTAACGAGATTAGTCTAGCTATGTGGGCGTTAAAACCCTGTGTACGCGGATGCGAGGATAAGTACTTCCTTTTTCTAACCAGAGTCTCATGTAGGGTGAGCTGGACTGGAGAGCTGGAGATCGTGGAACTTTCGGGTGTGCCGGTGTACATGGCAGACTGAGAGACGGTTGGAGACGGTATTGTTTCCGCCGGTGCCCTAGATGCAATATTTCCTCCTACAAAACTGGTGATTCCCTGACCCTGACTGCTTTTGGCTGGCAAAGAAACCTGCACAGATACTGCCGGTGGTGCGGAAAATGGTGGCCTTACAGTGACGGAAGGGATGTTGCGTTGCTGACTAGCTTCATTGGCCGAGGGTGCTACAACCTTGAGGGACGTTTGGTAGTTAGTCCAGGCTTGAAAATGCATGGTGGTTAAGTGTCTATGCATGCAACTAGTATTTAGACTTTTCAGATTCTGACCTCTGCTTAAGCTAGTTGAACATTTTTGACAGATGACTTTGCGCTGATCAGTTGGATGTTGTTTAAAAAAATGCCAGACTGCACTCTTCCTAGACTCGGATCCCTTTTCAGGGATTGCAGACTGAGCTTTAACCGGATGGCAACGCTGTGCTCCAACAGGTTTTGGCTTTGACACGCGTTTTGGGCCAGATACGGGCCCGGCAGATGGAACCTGTTGCGATGTTGATGCCTGCTGCGGCCCCTCCTCCACCTCCGCTTCTGAACTACTGCCGCCTGCACCCTGTTCCCCCAATGGCTGCCAATCGGGGTCAATAACTGGGTCATCTATTACCTCCTCTTCGAGCTCGTGTGCAACTTCGTCTGTGTCACTGTGTCGGTCGGTGGTATAGCGTTCGTGGCGGGGCAACATAGTCTCATCAGGGTCTGATTGTGGATCTGTACCCTGAGAGGGCAATGTGGTGGTCTGAGTCAAAGGAGCAGCATAGTACTCTGGCTGTGGCTGTGCATCAGTGCACTCCATGTCAGAATATACTTGTAATGGGCATGGCCTGTTAAATGTTTCACTTTCTAAGCCAGGGACGGTATGTGTAAAGAGCTCCATGGAGTGACCCGTTGTGTCGCCTGCTGCATCCTTCTCTCTTGTTGTAGTTTTTGCTGAGGAGGACAAGGAAGCGACTTGTCCCTGACCGTGAACATCCACAAGCGACGCGCTGCTTTTACATTTACCAGTTTCGGAAGAGGAGGCAAAAGAGCTAGAGGCTGAGTCTGCAATGTAAGCCAAAACTTGCTGTTGCTGCTCCGCCTTTAAAAGCGGTTTTCCTACTCCCAGAAAAGAGAGCGTTCGAGGCCTTGTGTAGCCTGACGACGAAACTGGCTCCACAGCTCCAGACTTAGGTGGAATATTTTTATCCCCACGACCACCTGATGCTCCACTACCACTACCATCATTACCAGCTGACAATGAACGCCCACGACGACCTCTTGCACCAGACTTCCTCATTGTTTTAAAATCTTAACCAAAGTAACTTTATTTGTTGCTGTCAAACAACTTACACGGTGAGCTATAACTTCAGTATGATTTCAATATCCCTTAACAGGTTGGTGAGACCACAAGGAAAATCAGGCACAATGTTACACACTCTGTTTTCTGTGGCACAAAATCACAGAGATGACACACACGCAGGACTGTCACTCAAGCACTAATGTCAATATTAATCTCCCACCTAATTTATGTTTTTTTTTTTTTCAGGGAGACTTTAGAAACCAAATAATATTAAAAAAAAAAAAAAAAAAAAAGGCTTTCTATGGCCCACAATTAGAGAGAGAGAGGTGGCACACCCAGGAGTCAAGACTGGCACACAAGCTGAAAGGGCAATATTACTCTCCCACTGTTTTTTTATGTTTTTTTTTTTTTCAGGGAGACTTTAGAAACCCAATAATATTTAAAAAAATAAATAAATAGGCTTTCTATGGCCCACTGAATGAAAGGGAGAGAGGTGGCACACCCAGGAGTCAAGACTGGCACACAAGCTGAAAGGGCAATATTACTCTCCCACTGTTTTTTGTATGTTTTTTTTTTTTTTTTTCAGGGAGACTTTAGAAACCAAATAATATTAAAAAAACCAAAAAAAAAATAGCCTTTCTATTGCCCACTGAATGAGAGAGAGAGGTGGCACACCCAGGAGTCAAGACTGGCACACAAGCTGAAAGGGCAATATTACTCTCCCACTGTTTTTTTATGTATTTTTTGTTTTTTAAGGGAGACTTTAGAAACCCAATAATATTTAAAAAAAAAAAATAAATAGGCTTTCTATGGCCCACTGAATGAAAGGGAGAGAGGTGGCACACCCAGGAGTCAAGACTGGCACACAAGCTGAAAGGGCAATATTACTCTCCCACTGTTTTTTGTATGTTTTTTTTTTTTTTTTCAGGGAGACTTTAGAAACCAAATAATATTAAAAAAACCCCCAAAAAAATAGCCTTTCTATGGCCCACTGAATGAGAGAGAGAGGTGGCACACCCAGGAGTCAAGACTGGCACACAAGCTGAAAGGGCAATATTACTCTCCCACTGTTTTTTTATGTATTTTTTGTTTTTTAAGGGAGACTTTAGAAACCCAATAATATTTAAAAAAAAAAAATAAATAGGCTTTCTATGGCCCACTGAATGAGAGGGAGAGAGGTGGCACACCCAGGAGTCAAGACTGGCACACAAGCTGAAAGGGCAATATTACTCTCCCACTGTTTTTTTATGTATTTTTTGTTTTTTAAGGGAGACTTTAGAAACCCAATAATATTAAAAAAAATAAATAAATAGGCTTTCTATGGCCCACTGAATGAAAGGGAGAGAGGTGGCACACCCAGGAGTCAAGACTGGCACACAAGCTGAAAGGGCAATATTACTCTCCCACTGTTTTTTTAGGTTTTTTTTTTTTTTCAGGGAGACTTTAGAAACCAAATAATATTAAAAAAAAAAAAAAAAAAATAGGCTTGCTATAGCCCACTGAATGAGAGATAGCACACACAGCAGTGGCACACAAGCCCTGACTGAGGCCAATATTTTTCTCCCACTGATTGATGTAGTGTTTTTGTGTTGAGGTAGAATTTAGAACACAAATCACGGAAAAAATAAATAGGCTTTCTATGGCCCACTGAATGAGAGGGAGAGAGGTGGCACACCCAGGAGTCAAGACTGGCACACAAGCTGAAAGGGCAATATTACTCTCCCACTGTTTTTTTATGTATTTTTTGTTTTTTAAGGGAGACTTTAGAAACCCAATAATATTTAAAAAAATAAATAAATAGGCTTTCTATGGCCCACTGAATGAGAGGGAGAGAGGTGGCACACCCAGGAGTCAAGACTGGCACACAAGCTGAAAGGGCAATATTACTCTCCCACTGTTTTTTTATGTATTTTTTGTTTTTTAAGGGAGACTTTAGAAACCCAATAATATTTAAAAAAAAAATAAATAGGCTTTCTATGGCCCACTGAATGAGAGGGAGAGAGGTGGCACACCCAGGAGTCAAGACTGGCACACAAGCTGAAAGGGCAATATTACTCTCCCACTGTTTTTTTAGTTTTTTTTTTTTTTTTCAGGGAGACTTTAGAAACCAAATAATATTAAAAAAAAAAAAAAAAAAAATAGGCTTGCTATAGCCCACTGAATGAGAGATAGCACACACAGCAGTGGCACACAAGCCCTGACTGAGGCCAATATTTTTCTCCCACTGATTGATGTAGTGTTTTTGTGTTGAGGTAGAATTTAGAACACAAATCACGGAAAAAATAAATAGGCTTTCTATGGCCCACTGAATGAGAGGGAGAGAGGTGGCACACCCAGGAGTCAAGACTGGCACACAAGCTGAAAGGGCAATATTACTCTCCCACTGTTTTTTTTATGTATTTTTTGTTTTTTAAGGGAGACTTTAGAAACCCAATAATATTTTTTTAAAAAAATAAATAGGCTTTCTATGGCCCACTGAATGAGAGGGAGAGAGGTGGCACACCCAGGAGTCAAGACTGGCACACAAGCTGAAAGGGCAATATTACTCTCCCACTGTTTTTTATGTATTTTTTGTTTTTTAAGGGAGACTTTAGAAACCCAATAATATTTAAAAAATAAATAAATAGGCTTTCTATGGCCCACTGAATGAGAGGGAGAGAGGTGGCACACCCAGGAGTCAAGACTGGCACACAAGCTGAAAGGGCAATATTACTCTCCCACTGTTTTTTTAGGTTTTTTTTTTTTTTTTCAGGGAGACTTTAGAAACCAAATAATATTAAAAAAAAAAAAAATATATAGGCTTGCTATAGCCCACTGAATGAGAGATAGCACACACAGCAGTGGCACACAAGCCCTGACTGAGGCCAATATTTTTCTCCCACTGATTGATGTAGTGTTTTTGTGTTGAGGTAGAATTTAGAACACAAATCACGGAAAAAATAAATAGGCTTTCTATGGCCCACTGAATGAGAGGGAGAGAGGTGGCACACCCAGGAGTCAAGACTGGCACACAAGCTGAAAGGGCAATATTACTCTCCCACTGTTTTTTTATGTATTTTTTGTTTTTTAAGGGAGACTTTAGAAACCCAATAATATTTAAAAAAAAAAATAAATAGGCTTTCTATGGCCCACTGAATGAGAGGGAGAGAGGTGGCACACCCAGGAGTCAAGACTGGCACACAAGCTGAAAGGGCAATATTACTCTCCCACTGTTTTTTTATGTATTTTTTGTTTTTTAAGGGAGACTTTAGAAACCCAATAATATTTTTTTAAAAAATAAATAGGCTTTCTATGGCCCACTGAATGAGAGGGAGAGAGGTGGCACACCCAGGAGTCAAGACTGGCACACAAGCTGAAAGGGCAATATTACTCTCCCACTGTTTTTTTATGTATTTTTTGTTTTTTAAGGGAGACTTTAGAAACCCAATAATATTTTAAAAAAAAAAATAAATAGGCTTTCTATGGCCCACTGAATGAAAGGGAGAGAGGTGGCACACCCAGGAGTCAAGACTGGCACACAAGCTGAAAGGGCAATATTACTCTCCCACTGTTTTTTTAGGTTTTTTTTTTTTTTTCAGGGAGACTTTAGAAACCAAATAATATTAAAAAAAAAAAAAAAAATAGGCTTGCTATAGCCCACTGAATGAGAGATAGCACACACAGCAGTGGCACACAAGCCCTGACTGAGGCCAATATTTTTCTCCCACTGATTAATGTAGTGTTTTTGTGTTGAGGTAGAATTTAGAACACAAATCACGGAAAAAATAAATAGGCTTTCTATGGCCCACTGAATGAAAGGGAGAGAGGTGGCACACCCAGGAGTCAAGACTGGCACACAAGCTGAAAGGGCAATATTACTCTCCCACTGTTTTTTTATGTATTTTTTGTTTTTTAAGGGAGACTTTAGAAACCCAATAATATTTTTAAAAAAAAATAAATAGGCTTTCTATGGCCCACTGAATGAGAGGGAGAGAGGTGGCACACCCAGGAGTCAAGACTGGCACACAAGCTGAAAGGGCAATATTACTCTCCCACTGTTTTTTTAGGTTTTTTTTTTTTTTTTCAGGGAGACTTTAGAAACCAAATAATATTAAAAAAAAAAAAAAAAAAAATAGGCTTGCTATAGCCCACTGAATGAGAGATAGCACACACAGCAGTGGCACACAAGCCCTGACTGAGGCCAATATTTTTCTCCCACTGATTGATGTAGTGTTTTTGTGTTGAGGTAGATTTTAGAACACAAATCACGGAAAAAATAAATAGGCTTTCTATGGCCCACTCAGTGAGAGATGGCACACACAGGGATGGCACTGTAGCAGAAATGCCAATCTTAATCTCCCACAAAAAAAAACAAAAAAAAAAAAAAAACTGTCCTACAATTACTATCTCCCTGCAGTAATGTAAGCCAGGTATGGCAGGCAGCAATAGGAGTGGACTGATGCACAAATTAAATAAAAAGTGTGGACAAACAAAAAAGATAGCTGTGCAGAAAGGAAGGAACAAGAGGATATGTGCTTTGAAAAAAGCAGTTGGTTTCCACAGTGGCGTACACAC
Source organism: Ranitomeya variabilis (assembly GCF_051348905.1). NCBI lineage: Eukaryota > Metazoa > Chordata > Amphibia > Anura > Dendrobatidae > Ranitomeya > Ranitomeya variabilis. The sequence continues at coordinate 21,492,983 of NC_135236.1, read as the reverse complement.
AGCAATACAGCTATCACGGAGCCTTCTAGGGCTGCCCAATGAGCTACAGCGCTGAGGGGAAAAAAAAAAAAAAATAGCTTCCACAGTCCCTGCACACCGAAGGTGGTGTTGGACAGTGGAAATCGCTGCAGCACAAGCGGTTTGGTGGTTAGTGGACCCTGCCTAACGCTCTCCCTGCTTCTGACGAAGCGGCAGCAACCTGTCCCTAAGCTCAGATCAGCAGCAGTAAGATGGCGGTCGGCGGGAACGCCCCTTTATAGCCCCTGTGACGCCGCAGACAGCAAGCCAATCACTGCAATGCCCTTCTCTAAGATGGTGGGGACCAGGATCTATGTCATCACGCTGCCCACACTCTGCGTTCACCTTCATTGGCTGAGAAATGGCGCTTTTCGCGTCATTGAAACGCGACTTTGGCGCGAAAGTCGCGTACCGCATGGCCGACAAGCACAGGGGTCGGATCGGGTTTCATGAGACGCCGACTTAGCCAAAAGTCGGCGACTTTTGAAAATGATCGACCCGTTTCGCTCAACCCTAGTCATTAGTGATTTGACTCTGGAGCTTCTGTCTTTTCCTATATCCTCACCTGGGCCGTTAGTTCAGGGGCGTTGCTATATAAGCTCCCTGGACCTTCAGTTCAATGCCTGGCATCGTGGAAATCAGAGCTAATCTGTTGTGCTCTTGTCCTATGATCCTGGTTCCTGTATTTCAAGCTAAGTCTGTTTCCTTGCTTTTTGCTTTAGTTTAGTTTGGTATTTTTGTCCAGCTTGTTCCAATCTGTATCCTGACCTTTGCTGGAAGCTCTAGGGGGCTGGTGTTCTCCCCCCGGACCGTTAGACGGTTCAGGGGTTCTTGAATCTCCAGCGTGGATTTTTATAGGGTTTTTGTTGACCAGATAAGTTATCTTGCTATATTCTGCTATTAGTAAGCTGGCCTCTCTTTGCTGAACCTGGTTCATTTCTGTGTTTGTCATTTCCTCTTACCTCACCGTTATTATTTGTGGGGGGCTTGTATCTTGCTTTGGGGTCCCTTTCTCTGGAGGCAAGAGAGGTCTTTGTTTTCTTCTCCTATGGGTAGTTAGATTCTCCGGCTGGCGCGAGTCATCTAGCGATCACCGTAGGCATGATCCCCGGCTACTTCTAGTGTTGGCGTTAGGAGTAGCTATTTGGTCAACCCAGTTACCACAGCCCTATGAGCTGGATTTTTGAATCTCGCAGACTTACACGTTCCTCTGAGACCCTGTCCACTGGGGTCATAACAGTATGCCAGGCCAGTATTAAATGTTTAATGCATTGCAGAAGTGGGATTATAAGAAAGAAAATTTTGAGTTTTTTTTTTCCCTCTCTCATTTTTTTTTTTCTTTTCCCCTTTACCTCAGAGTGGCTTAAGCTTGCTGCAGACATGAATGTCCAGACCTTGATTACAAGTGTGGACCAGCTTGCCGCTCGTGTGCAGGGTATACAAGATTATGTTACCAGAAATCCTAGGTCTGAACCCAAGATTCCGATTCCTGAACTGTTTTCAGGAGACCGATTTAAGTTTAGGAATTTCAGGAATAATTGTAAATTGTTTTTGTCCCTGAAACCTTGTTCGTCTGGAGACTCTGCTCAACAAGTAAAAATTGTTATTTCATTCTTACGGGGTGACCCTCAGGATTGGGCTTTTTCGTTGGCGCCAGGAGATCCGGCATTGGCTGATATTGATGCGTTTTTTCTGGCGCTCAGTTTACTTTATGAGGAACCCAATCTTGAGATTCAGGCAGAGAAAGCCTTGCTGGCTATGTCTCAGGGCCAGGACGAGGCTGAGGTGTATTGCCAAAAATTTCGGAAATGGTCCGTGCTGACACATTGGAACGAGTGTGCACTGGCCGCTAATTTTAGAAATGGCCTTTCTGAGGCCATTAAGAATGTTATGGTGGGTTTTCCCATTCCCACAGGTCTGAATGATACCATGTCCCTGGCTATTCAAATTGACCGGCGGTTGCGGGAGCGCAAAACCGCAAATTCCCTCATGTTGTTGTCTGAACAGACACCTGATGTGATGCAATGTGATAGAAAAACCGCAAATTCCCTCATGGTGTTGTCTGAACGGACACCTGATTTGATGCAATGTGATAGAATCCTGACTAGAAATGAGAGGAAAATTCATAGACGCCGGAATGGCTTGTGCTACTACTGTGGTGATTCTACACATGTTATCTCAGCATGCTCTAAACGTATATCTAAGGTTGTTAGTCCTGTCACCGTTGGTAATTTGCATCCTAAGTTTATTCTGTCTGTAACTTTGATTTGCTCACTGTCATCTTATCCTGTCATGGCGTTTGTAGATTCAGGTGCTGCCCTGAGTCTTATGGATCTCTCATTTGCTAAGCGCTGTGGTTTTATTCTTGAACCATTAGAAAATCCTATCCCTCTTAGGGGTATTGATGCTACGCCATTAGCAGAAAATAAACCGCAGTATTGGACACAGGTTACCATGTGCATGACTCCTGAACACCGCGAGGTGATACGTTTTCTCGTTCTACATAAAATGCATGATTTGGTTGTTTTGGGGCTGCCATGGTTACAGACCCATAATCCAGTCCTTGACTGGAAGGCTATGTCAGTGTCTAGTTGGGGCTGTCGTGGTATTCATGAGGATTCCCTGCCTGTGTCTATTGCTTCTTCTACGCCTTCGGAAGTTCCGGAGTATTTGTCTGATTATCAGGATGTCTTTAGCGAGTCCAGGTCCAGTGCATTGCCTCCTCATAGGGAATGTGACTGTGCAATAGATTTGATTCCAGGCAGTAAATTTCCTAAGGGAAGACTGTTTAATCTGTCGATACCTGAACATACCGCTATGCGTTCATATATCAAGGAGTCTCTGGAGAAAGGACACATCCGTCCGTCTTCTTCCCCTCTTGGTGCGGGATTCTTTTTTGTGGCTAAAAAGGACGGATCTTTGAGGCCTTGTATTGACTATCGGCTTTTAAATAAGATCACTGTCAAATTTCAGTATCCTTTGCCACTGTTGTCTGACTTGTTTGCCCGGATTAAAGGTGCCAAGTGGTTTACCAAGATAGACCTTCGTGGTGCGTACAACCTTGTGCGCATTAAGCAAGGGGATGAATGGAAAACCGCATTCAATACGCCCGAAGGTCATTTTGAGTACTTGGTGATGCCTTTTGGGCTCTCTAATGCCCCTTCAGTTTTTCAGTCCTTTATGCATGACATTTTCCGGAACTATCTGGATAAATTTTTGATCGTTTATCTGGATGATATTCGGTTTTTTTCTGATAATTGGGACTCGCATGTGGAGCAGGTCAGGATGGTCTTTAAAATTTTGCGTGAAAATTCTTTGTTTGTCAAGGGCTCAAAGTGTCTTTTTGGTGTACAGAAGGTTCCCTTTTTGGGGTTCATTTTTTCCCCTTCTGCTGTGGAGATGGACCCAGTCAAGGTCCGAGCTATTCTTGATTGGACTCAGCCCTCGTCAGTTAAGAGTCTTCAGAAGTTCTTGGGTTTCGCTAACTTCTACCGTCGTTTTATCGCTAACTTTTCTAGCATTGTGAAACCTTTGATGGATATGACCAAGAAGGGCTCCGATGTGGTTAATTGGGCTCCTGCTGCCGTGGAGGCTTTCCTGGAGTTGAAACGTCGGTTTACTTTGGCGCCTGTTTTGTGCCAGCCTGATGTCTCGCTTCCCTTTCAGGTTGAGGTGGATGCTTCAGAGATTGGAGCAGGGGCCGTTTTGTCGCAGAGAGGCCCTGGTTGCTCTGTTATGAGACCTTGCGCCTTTTTCTCTAGGAAGTTTTCGCCTGCGGAGCGAAATTATGATGTGGGCAATCGGGAGTTGTTGGCCATGAAATGGGCATTTGAGGAGTGGCGTCATTGGCTCGAGGGTGCTAAGCATCGTGTGGTGGTCTTGACTGATCACAAAAATCTGATGTATCTCGAGTCTGCTAAACGCCTGAATCCTAGACAGGCCCGCTGGTCATTGTTTTTCTCCCGTTTTGACTTTGTGGTCTCGTATTTACCAGGTTCTAAGAATGTGAAGGCCGATGCTCTGTCTAGGAGCTTTGTGCCTGATGCTCCTGGAGTCGCTGAACCTGTTGGTATTCTTAAGGATGGTATTATCTTGTCAGCTATTTCTCCAGATCTGCGACGTGTGTTGCAGAGATTTCAGGCTGATAGGCCTGATTCTTGTCCACCTGACAGACTGTTTGTGCCTGATAAGTGGACCAGCAGAGTCATTTCCGAGGTTCATTCCTCGGTGTTGGCAGGTCACCCAGGAATTTTTGGCACCAGAGATCTGGTGGCCAGATCCTTTTGGTGGCCTTCCTTGTCTAGGGATGTGCGGTCATTTGTACAGTCCTGTGGGACTTGTGCTCGAGCTAAGCCTTGCTGTTCTCGTGCCAGCGGGTTGCTCTTGCCCTTGCCTGTCCCTAAGAGACCTTGGACACATATCTCCATGGATTTCATTTCTGATCTTCCGGTGTCTCAAGGCATGTCTGTTATCTGGGTGATATGTGATCGCTTCTCCAAGATGGTCCATTTGGTTCCTTTGCCTAAGCTGCCTTCCTCTTCCGATCTGGTTCCTGTGTTTTTCCAGAACGTGGTTCGTTTGCACGGCATCCCTGAGAATATTGTGTCAGACAGAGGATCCCAGTTCGTTTCCAGATTCTGGCGATCCTTTTGTAGTAGGATGGGCATTGACTTGTCGTTTTCGTCTGCTTTCCATCCTCAGACTAATGGACAGACGGAGCGAACTAATCAGACTTTGGAGGCTTATTTGAGGTGTTTTGTCTCTGCTGATCAGGACGATTGGGTGACCTTCTTGCCGTTGGCTGAGTTTGCCCTTAATAATCGGGCTAGTTCCGCCACCTTGGTTTCGCCGTTTTTCTGCAACTCTGGTTTCCACCCTCGTTTTTCTTCGGGTCATGTGGAACCTTCTGACTGCCCTGGGGTGGATTCTGTGGTGGATAGGTTGCAGCAGATCTGGAATCTTGTGGTGGACAACTTGAAGTTGTCACAGGAGAGGGCTCAGCGCTTTGCCAACCGCCGCCGCGGTGTGGGTCCCCGACTACGTGTTGGGGATTTGGTGTGGCTTTCTTCCCGCTTTGTTCCTATGAAGGTTTCCTCTCCCAAATTTAAACCTCGTTTTATTGGTCCTTACAAGATATTGGAAATCCTTAATCCTGTATCCTTTCGCCTGGATCTTCCTGTGTCGTTTGCTATCCACAACGTGTTTCATAGGTCCTTGTTGCGGCGGTACGTTGTGCCTGTGGTTCCTTCTGCTGAGCCTCCTGCTCCGGTGTTGGTTGAGGGCGAGTTGGAGTACGTGGTGGAGAAGATCTTGGATTCTCGTCTCTCCAGGCGGAAGCTTCAGTACCTGGTCAAGTGGAAGGGCTATGGTCAGGAAGATAATTCCTGGGTGGTCGCCTCTGATGTTCATGCGGCCGATTTAGTTCGTGCCTTTCACGCCGCTCGTCCTGATCGCCCTGGTGGTCGTGGTGAGGGTTCGGTGACCCCTCACTAAGGGGGGGGTACTGTTGTGATTTTGCTTTTTGCTCCCTCTAGTGGTCATTAGTGATTTGACTCTGGAGCTTCTGTCTTTTCCTATATCCTCACCTGGGCCGTTAGTTCAGGGGCGTTGCTATATAAGCTCCCTGGACCTTCAGTTCAATGCCTGGCATCGTGGAAATCAGAGCTAATCTGTTGTGCTCTTGTCCTATGATCCTGGTTCCTGTATTTCAAGCTAAGTCTGTTTCCTTGCTTTTTGCTTTAGTTTAGTTTGGTATTTTTGTCCAGCTTGTTCCAATCTGTATCCTGACCTTTGCTGGAAGCTCTAGGGGGCTGGTGTTCTCCCCCCGGACCGTTAGACGGTTCGGGGGTTCTTGAATCTCCAGCGTGGATTTTTATAGGGTTTTTGTTGACCAGATAAGTTATCTTGCTATATTCTGCTATTAGTAAGCTGGCCTCTCTTTGCTGAACCTGGTTCATTTCTGTGTTTGTCATTTCCTCTTACCTCACCGTTATTATTTGTGGGGGGCTTGTATCTTGCTTTGGGGTCCCTTTCTCTGGAGGCAAGAGAGGTCTTTGTTTTCTTCTCCTAGGGGTAGTTAGATTCTCCGGCTGGCGCGAGTCATCTAGCGATCACCGTAGGCATGATCCCCAGCTACTTCTAGTGTTGGCGTTAGGAGTAGCTATTTGGTCAACCCAGTTACCACAGCCCTATGAGCTGGATTTTTGAATCTCGCAGACTTACACGTTCCTCTGAGACCCTGTCCACTGGGGTCATAACAGTCAGACATCTGAACTGCTGCTGCATTTTAAAATGGGGATAAGTGTCCTGTCAGGGATAAAACTTCCTCATTCTTCCGATCGGTGCAGTTTCTAATGGTCAGACCTAAGCGACCACCTATCCTGTGGAGCCCATTAATCGGTGATTACTTGTTTTATCATAGAACCTTTAATGTAAAGTACTGTAATTGTACATCCCATTTATGGTGGCGTACAGTAGATGTGCAGGAACCCTCTGTGTTTTACAGTCGATGCTCCACTATAATGGGAATAACATGACTTACAGATATTTGCATATAGCTGTAGGGTGGGCTCCTAGAGTCCATTCCCCTGGTCGGCCCCAGACACCCCAGTCTGACCCTGCGAATACAGATGGATCTCACATAATGGTGTGAATGACATCCTATGCAGACCTGTGAGCAATTAAAACACTAGACAATATTACTGACAGATGTTTGATGGGTAAATAAGTGGTTGATTTCAGTATTTTGCACATGTGCTGCCACTACTGTTATCTTGGGGGACCTGCTGCATCCTGTTTATGCATTTGTGTCTAGATGTGGTATTGCAAGTTTGGCAGCTTTCTCTATTTTAGTGATGCTATTATTCCAATATGGTCTGGAAACCTATGGATCTGCAAGAGCTGTTTACTCAAAAACTGTTGTGTGTCACATAAATGTATCAGGCTCCCTTTATAAATATTTTATTTGATATTGGTTTAGAGTGACTGCAGACCTTAGCCATGATTAAGGCTTGTTGCTGAAACGCGTCGGTTTCATCTGTGTGGACTATCTGTACTGTTACCTACACTGGCTGTACGATTTTAATGGACTAATTAAAAGCTAAGTTTTTTACTTTAACCTCTTAAGTTATGCTTTTTGTCGTTGGAGACCTATTTCTCTTTTTGCCTTTCTTTTCTTCATCTAGATTTCTTTATCTTATTCAGATTTTCAGTTACGGCTCATCTCTGCAACATTCATCTTCTCCTATCTTCTGCAGCACTTTCCCACAAAATAACTTCAAAATATTAGTGTTATTATAATGCTCATACATAGACATTTCTGCCCTACACTGATCTCCTGCATAAATAATTTCTCCGCACATGCTGTCCCCTCCTTTCCCCTCACACTTTCCCCATCTCTATAATTCCCCCACATTACTCAATATCGATTCTGTGTCCACTCTCATTCTTCTCCCCAATACTGGCTCTTCATGTGATTTCCTCACAAATTTCCTCACAAATTTCTCCCCTTCCCTGATATTGTCTCCTCACACAATTCATGCTTACATATAGTCTCCTCTTATATTTACCCCTTGCTCTCCATACTGTCTGCTCACAGATCCCTCCGCTAAACAAACTGTGTCTGCACCCGTACTCCCTCACTCCCCATACTGTGTCCGCATTCATCCAGTCCATGTTCCCCATACTGTTTGTGCACCCATCCTCCCCTCGCTCCTCATGCTGTTTCCCCATAAATTTTACCCCTTGCTCCCCATTATGTCTGCATCCATTCCACTCCCTTGCTCTCCATGCTGTGTCATCACATTTTTCCCCTCCATTCATTCTTTATCCACATAAATCCAAACCCCTCACTTCCCTTACTGTGCTATCAAATCTCAAATTTCCTTCCCCCTCAATCCTCATACCGTGTCCTCAAATTCCTCCCCCTCGCTACTCATACTATGTCCTCAAATATTCCCCTTGCTCCCTATTCTGTGTTGGCAGCCTTCCTTCCTCTTCGCTTCCCATACTGTATTCTCAAAGTTCCCCCACTCCCTTCACGTGCTGTGTCTACAAACTTATCTCCCCTTGCATCCCATAGTATATCCACATACACTCTGCCCCCTCGCTCCCCATACTGTGTCTACATCCATTCCTCCCTTGCTTCCCATACTGTGTCCATATCCATTCCCCCCTCACGCTCCATATTGTGTTCACATACTGTACATTACCCTCACCTTCTCTGCCCATACTGTGTCCATAATTCCTCCTCCCTTCACCTCCCCTCACCTCCTCTATCAACAGTACATTTTCTGTCTTCATCTGCATAGGAGCATCTACCACACCAAACTTCTGCCACCTACGCAGCGCCATGGAGTAATGTCAGCAGTGTTATTACATGTCATTATCATGCTGCTGACTTTGCACTGATCCGAAAGTGCCGGCATTCAGGGTTTCAATTTTATTCACACCTGAAAACAGTGGGTACTATTGATCACTGGGAGCTGGCACGCTGTACCTTTTCAGAGTCGACGGTCATTGCAACAGATGACTTAGAAAATGGCTAACTCCCTTTACAGGGGGTGGCATCATGCAGCTGCCTGGGAGACTCCTCTGACCATTGCATTATACGGCGCTCACCCTACCAAATGAAGCAGGGGAAAATGCCCCACGTGCCCCCTCAGAATACGCCCCTGGCTCTTTGTTAAACTAATAGCCATAATTATTGTTATTTCTTATGTACAGTCAGATAAACTATTCTGAAAAGTTACAAGAGGTATGCGCTAAGTAGTTCAGAAAGCTCCTCAAGTGCAGAGATTTCCTGGTGATATATTTTATAATCTGTATTGACATTATTGTAATTACTTACTCATATTACTGCAAAGACTGATCATACTTTTCCCCTGACATCACTAATATAACCTGCACTACTGCGGCTTCAAGCATAATATCACACTGCTGATCTTCTTACGTTTCTTGTCTCCACAGCTGGCGCTCTCTTTATAGACAAACACTAACCAGATCTGATTGAAAGAACAATGATTGTAAATTCACTTGTAATCAATTTGTGCCAAAATGGTGTGCTGGGAGAAGAGAAACGTGATAATATCATGAGAATGTCAGATACGAGGGATGTGGTAAAACTTCTGTTTGGTGGAATCAGAGACTCGGATGATGATGGCGAGGAGAAGGTTAATCAAACTTTGTATAAGCACAATCCCAGAGTCATCAAAGACATAAAAGTTTCAGAACCTCACAGTAAGTGTAAATGTAACATGTTTCTATTGCTGCACCTTTATTTCTCTGTCTCCAGTAAAGATGTTGAATCTTTTGAAAGTCAAAAATTTCAGCCTTAATTATGATTTTATTTTTTTTAATCGGTTTGCAAAAAATACTGCAATACCGAAATTTCTTGCATGGGGCACTCACCATTCACGTCAGGGACCAGGGTACCTGATGAAGAAGGATGCAGCTCCTTCAAAATGCGTCGGTAACCTTTTAGGTCCCAGTGCCGCTCCGTAGCCTCTGTGATGTCACACGCCAGGCATCCCCGCAGGCTATCTTTTCCCTTGCTTGCTCGTATCCAGGAACGCCACCGGCCGGGGAGTTCCCTGGCTCTGTGCAGCTCCTCTGCATCCCTGCTGTGCTGCGGCTGCTACCAGCCCACCTTCCTACCCACCGCACGCCAGGACCTCCACCTCAGGACCCGAAAGGCAAGCCACGCAGTATGCAGGTATGACTCGATTATAAGCCGAGAGGGGCAATTTCAGCCTAAAAAAATGGGATGAAATTCTCGGCTTATATTCGAGTATATACAGTAATCTTTGCAAGCGGCTGAAAATACTAATAGCAGTGAGCACCTTATCTACACAGAGATTTTTATAGTGTGAATAAATGTTTGTCTGTTCTGTGCTCAACTTTTTTCCTGTTATCATTCTCTTAAATATTTGATCAAAAGTTAATTTTTAGTAAGTTAATGAGATCCCTCATCTGTAGATTCTGAAACTCCCTCTGAAGGAATATGGATACTACAGTATGTGCAAAATGGAATAAGGCCTCAAGCCTCTGGCACTCTAACTATATTCTCCAAACCAAAGATGACTTATAAGGGTATGTGCACATGTTGCAGATTTCCTGCAGATCTGCAGTTTTTTTTCTGCGCAGAAACGCTGCAGATCCGCAAGTGATTTACAGTACAATGTAAATCAATGGGAATAAAAAATGCTGTGCTAATGGTGCGGAAAACTCCACACAGAAAACACAGCAGATTCAAAGAAGGGGCATCAAACAAAGGGATCACAGCGCTCCATCCAGATGTAATAATTTCAAAAAGGTAGCTTTATTATGCCATCAAAGCAACATTTCGACCTAACAGGTCTTTATCAAGCATAAAAAAGATAAAAAGGGCCGGCCTTAAATAGTGTGGATACCACGCAGGGCACCAATCACCATCCGGCCGCCACCCACAGAATATACATAATATATCAGTGTACAAAACAGACATCAAACATCTATACATTAAAAACTTTATTACTTTATTGAAAACAGACATTCAGTGAACCAACTTAGGTTCAGGGTGATAGACAGTGTCCCGGCTCTCAGGAGGGGTGGTGACAGATTACAAATTTAAAAAAAGAAGGAACTGCGATGGATTTATACATTGGTGTCTTTACAACCAAAGGGCCTAAATATTGATTTCAATTTACATACCTGTGTTTTCTAACTAGGATAGTATATGATATGGGGTCATTCATTGGTATTTGTTTTTAAATTTGACATCTGTTTAGTATATGTATTGATTTTTTCTTCTTTTTTTCTTTTTTTAGATGGGATGGCTACAGTCGGTCGTCAGGAGGAATGGGATACCTGGGAATGATATTTAGGATTGAGTATCCATATATTGTTTTGTAATCTCCCTTTGGTTCCCCTCCTTATGCCCCCCGACTGTTGCTTAATAGTGCACATTTATATGTATTCTTTATAAAGTAATGATTGTTTTTATATATTGTGTAGTATAGGATTCGGGTGTATGAGATTGGATTCTTCCAATTTACGAGGGATTTTCCTTCCTGTAGAATCTGCCGGAGTTGTGGAGATGTTTGTATGTTGCCTTGGTGACCGGTTCTGACCTGTGTCACATGATGCGGTGGGTTTGGAGTGGGTGGACGGTATCGCTGGTTGGTCCACATCTCGTTCTGATGGTGTGGACGCTTCCGGTTTGCGGTGCGCCTGCGCAATCTCATCGTCGCTGTTTGATGACCAGGTCAGGACGCCGGATGATGATGTAAGTCAGTGGTGCTCACTGGGAGGTAGTTACGACCATTTTAATTGGAGACATCGATGGGACCAATTGTTCTGGGACCGCTGATAGGCTCTGGATATATTTTGGCGGTGAGCCGGGTGATATTCAATTGGCCCGGTTCTGTGCTCTATGCGGATTGGTGAATATCTCCATGACAACCCGAAATGCACGAAGTGGATTGCACAGTGGTTTGTGTACATTTGTTGTTTTTTTGTAAATTGTGAAGTATTTTTGCACTTGATTGTTAGTATATGTATCGACGCTAGTTGATTTTTAATGTATAGATGTTTGATGTCTGTTTTGTACACTGATATATTATGTATATTCTGTGGGTGGCGGCCGGATGGTGATTGGTGCCCTGCGTGGGATCCACACTATTTAAGGCCGGCCCTTTTTATCTTTTTTATGCTTGATAAAGACCTGTTAGGTCGAAATGTTGCTTTGATGGCATAATAAACCTACCTTTTTGAAATTATTACATCTGGATGGAGCGCTGTGATCCCTTTGTTTGAAGCTACTTGTTTGTCCTGGAAGGTTCCCTGGACTTTGAACGGGCACCCCAGTAAGTGAGTGCTGTCGGACATCTTTTTACTCAAAGAAGGGGCATGTCAATTCTTTGTGCAGATCTGCTGCGTTTCTGCACCCATTCCATAATAGAAATCTGCAAGGGTAAAAAAAGGAAGAAATCTGCAACGTCTGCACAGACCAAAAAAAGGTGCAGATTCTGACCTGCGTTTTCTGCCAAGAAATGCAGAATCTGCACAGAAAATTCCACAGTCAAATCTGCAATGTGTGCACATAGCCTTAGAGACAATTGGAAAACACGCATATTCTGGAGAATGCAATTTGTAAAATTTCAAGAAAGTTAAGTTCTGCTGAAATAAATTTGCTCATCTCTCTCCTTATGTACCAGTCATGACTTGTATTGATTAAAATTATTGCACTTGTCTTTTATTATGTATACCCCTCCTCAAATGGAAAGCACTATGGAATGAATGGCGCTATAATAATAAATAATATTAATAATCTCTATGTAGCATCTAATTTAGCAGTGTCCTCTAAATGCTGAGAGCTCATTGGCTATTCAGATGACAAAAAATATACAAGAATTACAAAGCAACAATGAATCCAAACAACTCTGAGGATAGGGGGCAACAAAAGGGAACGACGCCGCGTATGATCTAAGTGCAGTAGAAACTAGGTGTAAATTGCATGCTTATATAATTGCACTCACCTAATCAAAGGCGAAAATGAAGCACAAAATGGCTGCTGTATTCCCTGCCTCGGATTTTATGCAGGCTATGATAGTACTTCTTGATTATCTGTGCTATAGTATGTGATGTGATAGATGTAAATCATTTTTTGAATGCTCACCCAGACATGCCCAAGGTCATGTGATCAATCTACTGCAATGTGACCCTAATGAACCAAATCTCATATTGTTAAAATTTGCTGGATTCACAACTGATTGATTTGCTCATGTCTGTAAAATAGCCCTCATTCTCTTAAAATGACTGACTATGTTTTTCATTATTTACAGAAAGAAGTCAAGGATCTGGAATGTCACCGATAAGTAATACTGAGATGACAGAAGACGACATTGTCTGTAAACTGTGCAATAAGGTATCAATGTTATACGCATGATGGTTGTCCATTGCCCATGTCAGTAATCTGTGGCCACTGCACAGGAGTCCTGAGAACTGCCTCTTACCTGATGGCAGCCGTGGCTCTTTTTTTTGATTAACGAGGTATTATATTTGCCAAGTGATGCCCATGTGACATCACACCAAACCAGCTGTTCTGTAGAAGTGCCATGAATGTCATTCACATAAGGACCTACCTTCATGGCTCCTATCCAATGTACTCAGATTACTGTGATGAAGGACTGGTTGTGCGAATTGATTCACACCAACTCTACTGATAAGACAAATATTGATTGGAGTCCTGACATCACAAAATGTCTTTCTCTGCATTCTTCAGTGGTAAAAACATAAACCTTACAATTATCTTTAGAATTTATGTTGCCGTTTCGTTGTTGATGAAGGTTCTATTGATATTTATTATATAACATGTTCTAATTAGTTATTGTGTCATTTACTAAATATTTAGAACATATTATATTATTTTATCAGCTAAACCAGGATCCAGTAGAAGTGATTACCCCCCATCATAACTGGCGGCACATACCGGTAAGTAGATATCAGTTACTATGTGAACATATTAAACGAAGTTTCTACTCTTTCAGAGTATTCTCACCTCTCTTTTCATTCTTATATACTCTGCTCAAAAAAATAAAGGGAATACTTAAACAACAGAATATAACTCCAAGTAAATCAAAGTTCTGTGAGATGAAACTGTCCACTTAGGAAGCAACACTGATTGACAATCAATTTCACATACTGTTGTGCAAAAAGAATAGACAACTGTTAGGTGACGAGTTTCCTGTGCTGCACAGGGGGAATATCGATCCGTGTCTGCTGCGGTCTCCCATTCTGCATCAGCCGCAGTGGAGCCTGCTCAGCGGAGATGTTGGTTCCAGCGTCTCACTGAATCTGATACTGTGCAAAGGGTTATTGCTGCCTCTCCAGGCTCTGCTGTTGTACCCTGCACTGATCTGCGGTGAGCAGGCTTTTCTGGGACTAAGTCCTGCTTTGCACACACTGAGCATGCCCAGGGTAAGATCTCTCAGTGGAGATCAAGGGTCTCATTCTCAGGTACTGCAGCCAAATCTATTGGTCCTTCTAGGAAGGTCCTGTAGGTGTGCAGGCTCTGTGGCAGTCTCTCATTGGTCCTTCTAGGAAGGCCCTGTAAGTGCTGCAGCTATTTAAGGCTCGCATGGCTGCACGGCCATGCGCTAGTATCTTCCTAAGTTATGTGCTTTGCGCCAGTGTGGTCATGTGTTTGAATGTGTTCAGGGACCCGGTTGAAATAAGCCCCTAGAATGCTGGCACCTCCGGCGAGGAGTGTTGTGTGCATGCCTGACCACTGACTGCTCTCATTTGGGTAGTTAGCCTGTGCCTCTGTGAAAGTCTAACAGGGCACAGAGCTTTGCTTTCTCGGCCACTCTGTGAAGCTAACAGAGCTGGTTCATACCGCCATATAGTGCCGCCATTTACTTAGCAGCAGGTTCTTTCCTGCATGGTGGATCCCGGGTTGTGAACGCACCAATCCCATCTAATAAATATATTCGGTGCATTCCGCCAACCCTAACAACAACAACAGATGGAAATTATTGGCAATTAACAAGACAACCTCAATAAAGGAGTGGTTCTGCAGGTGGGGACCACAGACCACATCTCAGCACCAATGCTTTCTGGCTGATGTTTTGGTCACTTTTGAATGTTGGTTGTGCTTTCACACTTGTGGTAGAATGAGACGGACTCTGCAACCCACACAAATGGCTCAGGTAGTGCAGCTCATCCAGGATGGCACATCAATGCGAGCTGTGGCAAGAAGGTTTGCTGTGTCTGTCGGTGTAGTGTCCAGAGGCTGGAGACGCTAACAGGAGACAGGCCAGTACACCAGGAGATGTGGAGGGGGCCGTAGGAGGGCAACAACCCAGCAGCAGGACCGCTACCTCCACCATTGTGCAGTGTGGAACAAGAGGAGCACTGCCAGAGCCCTGCAAAATGACCTCCAGCAGGCCACAAATGTGCATGTGTCTGCACAAATGGTTAGAAACCGACCCCATGAGGATGGTATGATGGTTCTTCATCCACAGATGGGGGTTGTGCTCACAGCCCAACACTGTGCAGGATGCTTGGCATTTGCCACCCACAGAACACCAAGATTGGAAAATTTGCCACCAGCACCCTGTGAGTAGTATTAAGAGCACCCCCTCTCGTCAAAATGCCGACTTCCGGTTTTTGACAGGTGTCCCGCCCCTTTTTGATAACTTCTAGCACTAACCCCACCCCACTTCCGGTCATAACCCCTCTCCTCCCCATTTACCGCCTACTCTCCGCCCCTCTGTGTGTCACTATGTGTGACGTCAGTTCCGTGCCCGCCCCAGAAGCCGCCCTGAGTGTGTCAATACCTGTTACGTCAGTTCCGTCCCCGCCCTGGAAGCCACCCTGTTCAGCCTCTGTTACGTCCCCCATGTCCGCCCATTCGCCGCCCATCTTGTGGGCTTATGTGGCATTCATTGATAGGTGGAGAGACCGAGTCCGCCCCACCTCCTGTCTAAACCTCTCCAGTGTGTATGAAAAAACATGTCTTGACATGTTTTGTGTGAGAATCCAGTCCAAGGGTTAATGACAGCCGGCTGTAGAGTTCATAGCCCTCCAGGGTGTGTAGGAAAACTTGTCAAGACGTGTTTTGTGTGAGAAGGAAGTCTCAGGATTCCAAGGTTCATAATAATGACGTAATAAAAACAGCGCTTAAAAATAAAATACATTTATTGTAGCTTCACGTAGAGGTATACACAAATCATGAAATGAAAAAGGCGTAAATAGATCTAAAAAATACAGCGATATACAAACACGCCTATAGGTTACAATACAGTCATTTCAAAGCTAATATTTAAAGAAATGAAGAAGGGGATTTGTATTATAGTTCCAGTTTCGCTCAACCAGTTTTAGCTAGCAAGCACATCTTTCTTTATCTTCAGGCATTTTTAGCTAGAGGACGCGGCTAAACAAGATTTTCAACAAACTGTTGACACCAGTGTGTCGTATTAACAGACATACCAAAATAGTCTGAATGACTTATTGAACGAGAAATAATTAGATCTAAGCAATGTATAGTACGCATTACAAAAAATGAAATAACGGTATAAAAACACTTTAGTAATATAACAGAAACAGAGCAAGATCATGTTGTGCAGGGAGGTTTGCAAGCCTGATTATAGCAGCATAATGGCATATGTAAAATCGTAAAAGAGTTAGAAAGATTTTGTACAAAAGAGGCAACTAGACGATCATTACGTTTTAAATCATTTGTAAACTTTTTCAGTACTCTCTTCAAAGTCATTCCCGCAGCGACGTGATACAACACGTAAATACAAAATTGACCGCAAAAACTTGAAATAGAGTCTTGCAGCTGGCGGTTCTGATAACAATACGACAATGTGTTTCTTCTTAAAAATTGTATAATAGTCTTCGGAAATACGGCGGCATCAGGTTGTAACCCGTAACTGTCAAAAAATAAGGATTTGTTCCTGCATAAAATAATAAGTAGCCAATGCGTACCGGGTTCTTCCGAAGAATCTGTGTTGACGATATAGGCGCTAGGTCTACGCCGGATAATGCGGCGCGGTAAGAGGTCGCAGGGAAATACGCCGCAAACATACTTCAAGTAACGGAATTTCATCGCAAAAGGCCTGTCAGTTGCACGGTATTCATTATAGACGAAGGCCGCGGTGGAGACACAAAAGTTTAATTAAAGTCGTATAGGACTTCTCGACGATGGCTAATCTCCAGTACGGCCGTGTTGACCGCATAAACGATCATATTCACTGTGTGGGGTGTGGCATCCGCAAAATGAATTTCGGCCCGTTGGTTGCCCGTTTTAATGAGCGAAAAGTGAGCGCTCGGTTCCTGATCTGGCGACAAATCGAACGCGAAGAAAGTGTAGCCGCTCATAAAATCGTCACGGTCTACACTTAATCCGACGTCTGCTTTTTGTTTTCCGGAGATGTGAACGAGCACCATATATTCCCTCACAGCATGTTCAGCATCAAAATGAGGGTGAAACGGCTTGGCGGGAATCTGTTGTCCATCCAAATACAGAGCCGCGTGATTGATCCGATAGTGGTGAAAACAAAGCGGGTTTCTCTGATAACTTCCGCTGAAGGCCTCATTGTCCACAAAGCATAGAATCACAGTTTTTGGTATCTGTCCCAGAAAAAGATTTTCGTGATTACTATTTCTCGTTCCTCCGGGGATGCTATAGACTTTCAAACAGGCTCTGTCTAGAGCGTATTTAGCGGGGCTTGCTAGAAGAGCTTGGCTGTGACCGATCCTGACGGCGGGAGAGACTTGTACTCTTTTTACATAGAGGGCCGCGTTTACGATCTGAACCTTAAACTGTTCCTGCTCGGCGGTCATAAGGCAAAATGCATCCTTATTTCTTGATAACTTGATCTTAAGATCTAGGCCGTTCAAAATGAGTTTCGGTTGATAAAAAATGTCACCGAAGATCGGTCCCACGAGTTCCACAGGCATTTCACGCTAGTTATCCTGCGGGTCCGGTGGCCCCCCTTGAGAGAAGAGTACTGTCATGATTCGTTCCAGAGTTTAATCCTGTCTGCCCTTTTTCCAGGTGGATCATGTCAAGGGTTAACTTTGCTCTGCCTCATTCTGGGTTCAGGTTTGCTATTTAGTTCCCATGAATCCTGCTGGCAGTTTCAGCTATAGTTCTGCGTGTGAACCTGACTTGGCTTGTATTTGGACTCGCATCTGCTTTCTGACTTTGTCTTATCCGATTCTGACCGCTGCTGAACCTCCTGGTCAGGGGGGCTCTTCCGGCGTTCCGAAGGAGGACATGTTAGGAGCACAACTGTCATCCGTCTGGAGGAAAGTGAAACAGCGCTTGTTGTGCGTGGGTGCAAGGTACAAACATGTAGCTGACAGTAGACGTGTGCCAGGTCTGGACCTGAGTGTGGGTGACTGGGTGTGGTTGTCCACAAAAAAGATAAGACTTAAAATACCATCCCTTAAATTAGGTCCTAGGTTTATTGGTCCATTTAGGGTCGCCGCCATTGTTAACCTGGTAGCTTACCGATTGGAGCTCCCTTCGGTATATAAGATTCACAACGTGTTCCACAGATCGTTATTAAAAAAGGTGGGGGTTCTGTGGACACGGTGCCGATGCCTCCTCCAGTCTTGGTGGATGGCAATTTAGAGTTTGAAGTCTCCAAGGTGGTTGACTCTCGTGTGTTGCGCCGCACATTACAGTACTTGGTACACTGGCATGGTTATGGGCCGGAGGAGAGTTCTTGGGTATCAGCTTCGGACATACATGCGGACCAGCTGGTCAGTATGTTTCACCGCCGCAATCCGGACAAGCCGGGTACTATAAGTCGTGTGGGCCCTGAGGTCCCTCATAGAAGGCGGAGTACTGTCATGTCGGACGCTGTTCACACTAGGGCGTCCGACAGTCAGCAGTAATTCCTCATTCGTCCACTATATGCTCAGTGGCGCCGGTTAGATTTGATCCAGATTATCCGGGGTTAATCTGGCTGGTACTCGGGTTGAAGGCTGAGTCACGCCCACTGCCTTTAAATAGTTTTGCTGGGCTTTGGGCGTCGCCGATTATAGCTTCTGTCTTGTGCTTGGTTATCTCAGTCTGGAGTGGTGGTCTAGGAGAAGGAGTATCGTATCTGGTGGTGTATTTCCCTTTGTCTTATTTTCTCCTTCCTATATTTGTATTTGTTTTGCCCTGCGCACTTATAGTGTATTCCTGTGTGACTGCGGCATGGTGCATATTTTCCGTTATCCTTGTCTGTGCTTACTGTGGGTATTGGTGTGTGGTCTCTTCACTGGGTGGTGGGTGGTGGTTTCAGCCTAGGGTTGAAACAGGAGACAGGGCGAGGGTGGAGGCCCAGATATGCACACCATCAGTGTAAACTCTGGGAGAGGGTCAGTCAGGGTTTCCCTAGTCTAAGGGAAATTGCAGGGGCCTGGGTTTTTAGCTCCTGCCTACCTAGGCTCCCCATGACAGAATAGTGACCATTAGTTTCAGCTGTTAGTAGATCATTAGAAACTTTAGTGAGGGCAGTTTCAGTAGAGTCTAAAGAGCGGAAACCAGATTGAAGAGGGTCGAGAAAAGTTATCTTAGAGATAGCGGATAAGACGGGAGTGGACCGGGCATTCGAATAGTTTAGAGATGAAGGGAAGATTGGAGACAGGTGTATAGTTAGTGGCACAGTTTTGGTCGAGGGATTAAAGAGGTTTCCCACTGCCCAGACAATTTCTATTTAAAAAAAAGTACTCCTTTCTAGTAAGATAAAAAATATTCTATAGTCACCATATTCCAGAGTTGTTGGTATCAGATCTCTCGGGGCTCGAGTTGCATGATTATACCACGTAAACCCTGCAGCCAGTCAGTGTCAGCTATTAGGCTCTCTCCACTTCCATTTGCTTAAGCTTAAATACAAAGTGTGAACTTTAACCCCTTAACGACCGCCGATACGCCTTTTAACGGCGGCCGCTAAGGGTACTTAAACCACAGCGCCGTTAATTAACGGCGCTGTGGAAAAAGTGAATAGCGCCCCCCAGAGTCGGATTTTCTCTGGGGTCTCGGTTGCCGAGGGTAGCCGAGACCCCAGAGAACATGATTCGGGGGGTTTTTACCGACCCCCGAGTTGCGATCGCCGGTAATTAACCGTTTACCGGCTGTCGCAACAAAAAAAAAAAAACGCAATTTGCCGTTTAATTTCTCTGTCCTCCGATGTGATCGCACATCGGAGGACAGAGAAATGTGGTCCCCGATGGCCCCCAATAGCCCCCCGATACTTACCTACCTCCCCCGGTGCTCCTCGTGGCTCCCGATGGGCGCCGCCATCTTTTTTCGGGAAAAAATGGCGGGCGCACGCGCAGTGTGCCCGCCGCCCGGCACCCGAAAGTTCTTTGGGGTCTCGGCTGCCGGGGGTAGCCGAGACCCCAAAGAACATGATCGGGGTCAGTTTTCACCGACCCCTGTTTTGCGATCGCCGGTAATTAACAGTTAACCGGCGACCGCAAAAAAAAAAAAAAAAAAAAGCGATCTGTAATTCTCTGTCCTCTGATGTGATCGCACATCAGAGGACAGAGAAATAGGGGGATTCGGGGACGCTAACATACTCACCTGGTGTCCCTGGGTCCTCTTCTGTCTCCTCCTGCCGGCCGGCTTTTTCCTTATGGCGGGCGCATGCGCAGTGCGCCCGCCATCTGCTGCCATCTGCTGGCCGGCAGGAGAGACGAGTTGGGGCTATAATTAGGGTTAGGGTTAGGGTTAGAGTTAGGGTTAGGGCTAGGGCTAGGGTTAGGGTTAGGGTTAGGGTTAGGGTTAGGGTTGGGGCTAAATTTAGGGTTAGGGCTAGGGTTAGGGCTAGAGTTAGGGCTAGGGTTAGGGTTAGGGTTAGGGCTAAATTTAGGGTTAAGGTTAGAGCTAGGGTTAGAGCTAGGGTTAGGCTACTTTCACACTAGCGTTTTTTGGCTTCCGTCGCAATGCGTCGTTGGAGAAAAAACGCATCCTGCAAAAGTGCTTGCAGGATGCGTTTTTTCTCCATTGGCTTGCATTAGCGACGCATTGCGACGGATTGCCACACGTCGCATCCGTCGTGCGACGGATGCGTCGTGCTTTGGCGGACCGTCGGCACAAAAAAAGCTACATGTAACTTTTTTGTGCGACGTGTCTGCCATTTCCGACCGCACATGCACGGCCGGAACTCCACCCCCGCCTCCCCGCACCTAACAATGGGGCAGCGGATGCCTTGAAAAAACAGCATCCGCTGCACCCGTTGTGCGGCGCTTACAACGCTAGCGTCGGTATGTCGGCCTGACACACTGCGATGGGCCGAGTACGATGCAAGTGTGAAAGTAGCCTTAGGCTTCTTTCACACTTGCGTCGGTACGGGGCGGTCGCAATGCGTCGGCCCGACGTACCGACGCACGTTGTGAAAATTGTGCACAACGTGGGCAGCGGATGCAGTTTTTTAATGCATCCGCTGCCCAGTCTATGTCCTGGGGAGGAGGGGGCAGAGTTACGGCCACGCATGCGCGGAAATGGCGGACGCGACGTACAAAAAAAAGGTTACATTGAACTCTTTTTGTGACGACGGGGCTAAAGTTATGGTTAGGGTTGGGGCTAAAGTTAGGGTTAGGGTTGGGGCTAAAGTTAGGGTTAGAGTTGGGATTAGGGTTAGGGGTGTGTTGGATTTAGGGTTTTGATTAGGGTTATGGTTAGGGTTGAGATTAGGGCTGTTTTGGGGTTAGGGTTGTGATTATCATTAGGGTTGTGATTAGGATTATGGATCGGGTTGAGATTAGGGTTAGGGGTGTGTTGGAGTTAGGGTTGGAGTTATAATTTTGGGGTTTCCACTGTTTAGGTACATCAGGGGGTCTCCAAACACGACAGCCAATTTTGCGCTAAAAAAGTCAAATGGTGCTCCCTCCCTTCTGAGCTCTGCCGTGCGCCCAAACAGTGGTTTACCCCCACATATGGGGCATCAGCGTACTCGGGATAAATTGGACAACAACTTTTGGGGTCCAATTTCTCCTGTTAACCTTGTGAAAATAAAAACTTGGGGGCTAAAAATCTTTTTTGTGGGAAAAAAAAATATTTTTTTATTTTCGCTACTCTGCATTATAAACTTCTGTGAAGCACTTGAGCATTCAAAGTTCTCACCACATATCTAGATAAGTTCCTTAGGGGGTCTAGTTTCCAAAATTTGGTCACTTTTTGGGGGTTTCTACTGTTTAGGTACATCAGGGGCTCTGCAAACACAACATAACACCCACAGACAATTCTATCAAAGTCTGAATTCCAAAATGGCGCTCCTTCTCTTCCGAGCTCTGCCGTGTGCCAAAACAGTGGTTTACCCCCACATATGGGGTACCAGCATACTCAGGACAAATTGGACAACAACTTTTGGGGTCCAATTTCTCTTGTTACCCTTGTGAAAATAAAAATTTTGGGGCTAAAAAATCTTTTTTGTGGGAAAAAAAAATATTTTTTATTTTCACTACTCTGCATTATAAACTTCTGTGAAGCACTTGGGCATTCAAAGTTCTCACCACATATCTAGATAAGTTCCTTGGGGGGTCTAGTTTTCAAAATGGGGTTACTTTTGGGGGGTTTCTACTGTTTAGGTACATCAGTGGCTCTGCAAACGCAGCATAACGCCCGCAGACAATTCTATCAAAGTCTGCATTCCAAAATGGCGCTCCTTCCCTTCCGAGCTCTGCCGTGCGCCCAAACAGTGGTTTACCCCCACATATGGGGTACCAGCATACTCAGGACAAATTGGAAAACAACTTTTGGGGTTCAATTTCTCTTGTTACCCTTGTGAAAATAAAAACTTGGGGGCTAAAAAATCTTTATTGTTAAAAAAAATATATTTTTTATTTTCACGACTGCATTATAAACTTCTGTGATGCACTTGGGCATTCAAAGTTCTCACTACACATCTAGATAAATTCCATGGGGGGTCTAGTTTCCAAAATGGGGTCACTTTTGGGGGGTTTCTACTGTTTAGGCACATCAGGGGCTCTCCAAACGCGACATGGCGTCCGATCTCAATTCCAGTCAATTTTGCATTGAAAAGTCAAATGGCGCTCCTATGCTTCCGAGCTCAGCCATGCGCCCAAACAGTGGTTTACCCCCATATATGGGGTGTCGGCGTACTCAAGACAAATTGTACAACAACCTCTGGGGTCCATTTTCTCCTGTTACCCTTGGTAAAATAAAAATTTGGAGGCAAAAAGATCATTTTTGTAGAAAAAATGCGATTTTTTTATTTTCACGGCTCTACGTTATAAACTTCTGTGAAGCACCTGGGGGTTTAAAGTGCTCACCACACATCTAGATAAGTTCCTTAAGGGGTCTAGTTTCCAAAATGGTGTCATTTGTGGGGGAACTCCACTGTTTAGGCACATCAGCGGCTCTCCAAACGTGACATGGCGTCCGATCTCAATTCCAGCCAATTCTACATTGAAAAAGTAAAACGACACTCCTTCTCTTCCAAGCTCTGCGGTGCGCCCAAACAGTGGTTTAACCCCACACATGGGGTATCGACGTACTCAGGAGAAATTGCACAACAACTTTTGTGGTCTAATTTCTCCTGTTACCCTTGTGAAAATAAAAATTTTGGGGCAAAAATATCATTTTTGTAGAAAAAATGTGATTTTTTATTTTCACGGCTCTACGTTGTAAACTTCTGTGAAGCACTTGGGGGTTCAAAGTGCTCACCACACATCTAGATAAGTTCCTTAAGGGGTCTAGTTTCCAAAATGGTATCACTTGTGGGGGGTTTCCACTGTTTAGGCACATCAGGGGCTCTCCAAACGCAACATGGCATCCGATCTCAATTCCAGCCAATTCTGCATTGAAAAAGTCAAACGGTGCTCCTTCACTTCCAAGCTCTGCGGTGCGCCCAAACAGTGGTTTACCTCCACATATGGGGTATCGACGTACTCAGGAGAAATTGCACAACAACTTTTGTGGTCTAATTTCTCCTGTTACCCTTGTGAAAATAAGAATTTGTGGGCGAAAAAATCATTTTTGTGAAAACAAATGCGATTTTTTATTTTCACGGCTCTACGTTATAAACTTCTGTGAAGCACTTGGGGGTTCAAAGTGCTCACCACACATCTAGATAAGTTCCTTAAGGGGTCTAGTTTCCAAAATGGTGTCACTTGTGGGGGGTTTCCACTGTTTAGGCACATTAGGGGCTCTCCAAACGCGACATGGCGTCCAATCTCAATTCCAGCCAATTCTGCATTGAAACAGTCAAACGGTGCTCCTTCAATTCCAAGCTCTGCGGTGCGCCCAAACAGTGGTTTACCTCCACATATGGGGTATCGGCGTACTCAGGAAAAATTGCACAACAAAATTTATGGTTAAATTTCTGTTTTTACACTTGTGAAAATTAAAAAAAATGGTTCTGAAGTAAAATGTTTGCAAAAAAAAGTTAAATGTTCATTTTTTTCTTCCACATTGTTTCAGTTCCTGTGAAGTACGTAAAGGGTTAATAAACTTCTTGAATGTGGTTTTGAGCAGCTTGAGGGGTGCAGTTTTTAGAATGGTGTCACACTTGGTTATTTTCTATCATATAGACCCCTCAAAATGACTTCAAAGGTGATGTGGTCCCTAAAAAAAACATGGTGTTGTAAAAATGAGAAATTGCTGGTCAACTTTTAACCCTTATAACTCCCAAACAAAAAAAAAATTGTTTCCAAAATTGTGCTGATGTAAAGTAGACGTGGGAAACGTTATTTATGAACTATTTTTTGTGACATAGTTCTCTGACTTAAGGGCATAAAAATACAAAGTTTGAAAATTGCAAAATTTTAAAAATTTTCGCCATATTTCCATTTTTTTCATAAATAATCGCAATTAATATCGAAGGAATGTTACCACTATCTTGAAGTACAATATGTCACGAAAAAACAATCTCAGAATCAGCGGGATCCGATAAAGCGTTCCAGAGTTATAACCTCTTAAAGTGACACTGGTCAGAATTGTAAAAATTGGCTCGGTCATTAAGTACCAAATTGGCTCTGTCACTAAGGGGTTAAACACCAGAAGAAGTGAGCGATCAGAAACCATTAGTAGTCACTGATTGGATGCAGGGCTTATGTAGCAAAATAATCTCATTCAAACCCTGGAACACCAGGTGATGACATCACTGTATGGAAACCAGTATGGATTAGGATGATATGGTGCTTTTATTTTACAAGTGGCACTACTCTATTTAAGGAAGTAGCTTCACCAGCAAAACCCACTAAACCCTGAGCCTGCAACTCAGCTGCAGAAGATAGAAGAAGCAGGTGTCACGCTCACGCCCTGACTGGTGGGCGTGAGCACGCGGGGGTATGTGGCCCCACTGTGCCACAAATCAGACTACCCTGGAAGGGGCGTGACTATGACAGCTGCCTGGGTTTTCACTGGAGCCCCTGATGGTGAGGTCAGGCTTGTGCAGCAGGCAGCTGCCAGGTGCTACTCCAGGGTGGTGTCTGGCTGTGGCTGCTGATCCCACTTGGGAGACAGGAACACCAGGATTGGTGCGGGCATCAGGCAGGACTGGCAGAAGAGCACAGCTGAGACACAGATGAGTAGGCTGGCATGGCTGAGACCAGGGCTGGCAGAGACACGGCAGAGAGCATAGGGCTGGCAGGAACACAGGACTGGCAGGAAACACAGGACTGGCTAAGACGACAGGAACACAGGACTGGAAGGCACGGCAGGAACGGCTGGACTGGCAGGAACACAGGATAGGAAGGCACGGCAGAGAACACAGGACTGGTTGATGTGGTTTATGAAGGAACAGGTAGGGACCTGTTCACACTAGAGGTGCAGGTACGGAAATGTAGTATGGAGGAACAGGTAGGGACCTATTCACACAGGAGGTGCAGGAACAGATATGAAATATGGAAGGAACAGGTTGGGACCTGTTCACACTGGAAGAGAACCACAAGGCTGCGGATAGGAGCGGTAGAGCAGCAAGAGATAGCAAAGCAAAGCAGAGCAGAACCACAAGGAATGTGGAGAAGAGCTGCAGCAAGAGATTCTTACAGCAGCCGGTGCGGAGCAGAGATGAACGGAGCAGAACCGCAAGGAAAGCGGAGAGGAGCTGCAGAAAGAGATTCTTACAGCAACGGGAGCAGAGATGAATGGAGTAGAACCGCAAGGAATGAGGAGAGGAGCTGCAGAAAGAGATTCTTACAGCAACAGGAGCAGAGCAGAGATGAACGGAGCAGAACCACAAGGAATGCGGAGAGGAGCTGCAGAAAGAGATTCTCACTGCAACGGGAGCGGAGCAGAGATGAACAGAGCAGAACCACAGGAGTGCGGATCAGAGGAAAAAGCCACAAAGGTATAGAGCAGGCAGAGCTGCAAGAGTGCAGAGCATAAGCAGACTGAGAACACAAGGAAAGACACAGCAGGGAAGGAAGCCACAGACAAGGAGTCGGAGATAAGACTAAGTACAGACAAGGCAATGGAACAAGAGACAAGGACAAAGACACAGGGACCAGGATATTCTGCCTCCTGGAGGGCGGACAACAAGACCAAGGCAAAAATACAGAGTA
Organism: Ranitomeya variabilis; assembly: GCF_051348905.1. Lineage (NCBI taxonomy): Eukaryota > Metazoa > Chordata > Amphibia > Anura > Dendrobatidae > Ranitomeya > Ranitomeya variabilis. The sequence continues at coordinate 21,466,952 of NC_135236.1, read as the reverse complement.
GAGCCTCCAGCGAGGGAGTAACATAGAGCAAGGCCTGGCAAACTCAGCAGCAAAACGCTAACTGAGCAAACACATTGCACAGGCCCAGAACACTGGGTGGAGCTGCACTATATACTGGAGGCCTGTTGGTAATTGGTCAGGAACAGATTAGACAGATGCAGCTGATTGCTATAAGAACCAGAGAGTTCAGGCGCCGCCCCCCTATACACAAAGCCATGAAGCATGCAGAGAGCAGAGACACAGAACATGGAGCTGGCATAAAACAGAAACCACATCATGGCCTGGAGCAGTGGGTAAGATAGTGTGAGAGATGTGAGGCCATGCCGTGATGCCAGCAGAGTTGTTACAGTACCCCCCCTTTACGGCCCCTCTTCTTCAAGCCCGCCAGAATAACTTGTAGAAGAAGGATAGGAGCACACATAGTCCTGGCCAACATGACATCTTCAGAGTAGAATAAGGCAGGCGGGCCACCAGGAATCTCAGAAAACAAAGTCTCTTTGTGCTCTGCAGGGTTAGCTTCATCAGAAATCTTGGATAGCAAAGTCTCATTGTGCCCAATGGGGTTAGCTTTCTCAATGGACTGGACCATTTCCTCAGGGTAGACAAGAAGCAGGGACTTGGAAGCTACCGACTTGTTATCTTCACCAGCCGGCCACATGGAAGCCGAAGGAATACTCACAGGATACACCTCCTGCCCGATATCCAGAGACAAACTTTCAGGTAGCAGAGATGTTCTAGAGTACTGAACACAGGAAAAGTCATTAAAAATGAGTGTGGAGAGCATCAGCTCGACCGGGTCAGAGAAAAATTGAGGTGAACAAACTTCTATTTTGAAGTCTTCACCAGCCGGCCACAAGGACACTGAAGGTATAAACATAGGAACCATCCTCTGCCCGTTATCCAGAAGAAATCATCCAAACGGCGGGGACGTTCCCAGGAACGGATTACAAGTAGAGTGGTAGGAGATGTGAGGAGAGATCGTCACCGCTTTCCCATCTTCGGTGACATTAGCACACCTTGACTCGACGACTAACTGTTTACTGGTATAGTCGCTGGAGATGTGTGGAGACATCCTCACCGTTTCCCCATCTTCGGTGACGTCAGCACACCTTGACTCCTCGACTAGCAGACCAGCTGAAGAAGATGTCACTGCTGAGTGTCTTTGACGCATGGGAACCAGACACTTCTCAAGACTGGGTAAGTTCAAACGAAGCACTTTACTGGAACTCTTGACCAGAGCGGGTGGTAGAGTCCTTGGCTCAGAATGACCCATGGGCATAACAGACAGCATGTGGAAGACAAACTTCTTCGTGTATAAGGCTCCAACTTGGAGCTGTAGTTGTCCTTGCAGGACTAGACTGCTCTTTAGCAGGGCTCGGCCAATATCAGGCATTGCCCACACCGGGTTCTGGAGCTGAAGAGCGGAGACCATACACCGACTCCGTATGATAAGTGGCTTAAACACACCAAAGCTCCCAGAAGGCAGAGAAACAGTCATTAGCTTAGATGGAGAGGAAGTACTCTCGCCAGGGGCAGCCTCTCCTACTGGCCCAGGGTTTTGGAGTACAGGCTTCACAGGGCAAAGACCGTCTGAATGTTCTTTACAACCACAGGGATACCGTATTTCAATCTCAGCACCAGATTCAGGCTGCAGATTTGCCAGCCTCCTCTTATTAGACCTCTTGGATCTTGATCGGGTGGCCGCTTTGGCAGGTTGTGGAACAAGTGAGTCTTGGACGGTCATGGACAGAAGCGACGGTTTACCTACAGGTTTCTTTTGTCTGGACCATCTCTGTGAGCTTGGAGGGGAAGACTTTTCAGGAGATGCAGTACTTGGCTCATCGAAGGCTTTACAGAAAGCCACCAGGAAGGCCGGCAGATTCGAGATGATGGGGTCCCCTGCTTTCCAAAGGGGGTCGCACCACATCAAAGCTTCTCCTCTTAGGTAGGCCATTAAGAAACCTACTTTCAACCAGTCAGTTGGGAATTGGGGAGCATGCCACTTGAAATAACGCAAGCACCGCTCCAGGAACACACGACATTGCTTTGGATCTCCATAGTAGCATGGAGGATCTGCTGGAATGGATTCGTCATTAGGAGCGCAGGCTTGAAGTTCATCCAACAGCTCATTGGAGATGACAATTGGGGATGGAGCAGTGAAGGACTGGCTTTCAGACTGGGTAAACATTTCCCTCGGAGGCCAATACTGGCAAGAAGAGAGTTCATCTTGTTCCGAGAGCGAAGGCACAATGGACTCAGCGGGGACCATGGCCTGTGCAAACTGTCACGCTCACGCCCTGACTGGTGGGCGTGAGCACGCGGGGGTATGTGGCCCCACTGTGCCACAAACCAGACTACCCTGGAAGGGGCGTGACTATGACAGCTGCCTGGGTTTTCACTGGAGCCCCTGATGGTGAGGTCAGGCTTGTGCAGCAGGCAGCTGCCAGGTGCTACTCCAGGGCGGTGTCTGGCTGTGGCTGCTGATCCCACTTGGGAGACAGGAACACCAGGATTGGTGCGGGCATCAGGCAGGACTGGCAGAAGAGCACAGCTGAGACACAGACGAGTAGGCTGGCACGGCTGAGACCAGGGCTGGCAGAGACACGGCAGAGAACACAGGGCTGGCAGGAACACAGGACTGGCAGGAAACACAGGACTGGCTAGGACGACAGGAACACAGGACTGGAAGGCACGGCAGGAATGGCTGGACTGGCAGGAACACAGGATAGGAAGGCACGGCAGAGAACACAGGACTGGTTGATGTGGTTTATGAAGGAACAGGTAGGGACCTGTTCACACTAGAGGTGCAGGTACGGAAATGTAGTATGGAGGAACAGGTAGGGACCTGTTCACACAGGAGGTGCAGGAACAGATATGAAATATGGAAGGAACAGGTTGGGACCTGTTCACACTGGAAGAGAACCGCAAGGCTGCGGATAGGAGCGGTAGAGCAGCAAGAGATAGCAAAGCAAAGCAGAGCAGAACCACAAGGAATGTGGAGAAGAGCTGCAGCAAGAGGTTCTTACAGCAACGGGAGCGGAGCAGAGATGAACGGAGCAGAACCGCAAGGAATGCGGAGAGGAGCTGCAGAAAGAGATTCTTACAGCAACGGGAGCAGAGCAGAGATGAATGGAGTAGAACCGCAAGGAATGCGGAGAGGAGCTGCAGAAAGAGATTCTTACAGCAACAGGAGCAGAGCAGAGATGAACGAAGCAGAACCGCAAGGAATGCGGAGAGGAGCTGCAGAAAGAGATTCTCACTGCAACGGGAGTGGAGCAGAGATGAACGGAGCAGAACCGCAGGAGTGCAGATCAGAGGAAAAAGCCACAAAGGTATAGAGCAGGCAGAGCTGCAAGAGTGCAGAGTATAAGCAGACTGAGAACACAAGGAAAGACACAGCAGGGAAGGAAGCCACAGACAAGGAGACGGAGATAAGACTAAGTACAGACAAGGCAATGGAACAAGACACAAGGACAAAGACACAGGGACCAGGATATTCTGCCTCCTGGAGGGCGGACAACAAGACCAAGGCAAAAATACAGAGTAGAGCTTCCAGCGAGGGAGTAACATAGAGCAAGGCCTGGCAAACTCAGCAGCAAAACGCTAACTGAGCAAACACATTGCACAGGCCCAGAACACTGGGTGGAGCTGCACTATATACTGGAGGCCTCTTGGTAATTTGTCAGGAACAGATTAGACAGATGCAGCTGATTGCTATAAGAACCAGAGAGTTCAGGCGCCGCCCCCCTATACACAAAGCCATGAAGCATGCAGAGAGCAGAGACACAGAACATGGAGCTGGCATAAAACAGAAACCACATCATGGCCTGGAGCAGTGGGTAAGATAGTGTGAGAGATGTGAAGCCATGCCGTGATGCCAGCAGAGTTGTTACAGCAGGGCTTAAAGTAAAAAGAAAAAAATAAACCTAATTAATAAATAGCTTTGAACAGTTGTTCTGTTTTTCAGTCTGTCAATGAACTATCCCGGACTGTTGCTCTGTAATAAGTCTGGAATTCATTTCCATGTCAAACAACCGGTGACTCTGGAATATGAGGTAGATTCCGGGAGTAACTACACAGAGATCCTGCACAATCTGCTTACAATATATGAGATCATTGGTTCTATCTACAACATAAAATCCAATGTCGAAGCTAATGTAGTTTCTGAAGTCTACCTCCTGCATTGCTTATGTCTAGGAGGTAATAAAGAACTTTAGATTGAATAACTTGTAGACTTGACATATGATAATTATTAATCATTGTCATTAATTCAGATGTATGATGGAGCCTAGGAACAGACATACCGCATATGTAGCTGCACGGGAGCCAGGAAGTGGAGGGGGACCCCTGCAGGGCAGCTAACATTGATGACAATCTGGCCTGTTTATGCAGCCCCGAGGGGCCCCTGGTCAGATTGCCCTCATGTGCCATGGGCAGGGAGTGATCCCTGCAACTCCGCTGCTACAGGAGAAAATGGCAGCAGAGCAGAGCTGCAGGGATCCTTCTTTTGCTTCCTGCCCACGTTTCCTATTTAACACAGCAGCGTGGCTGGATGACGTCTTCATACTGCATGCGGCTGTTTCATAAAAAAGCTGCCGTGACGAAGATGCTGTGACTTGCGGCTGAGGGGGAATATGCAGATGCGGTGAATGTGTGGAGAGGTGAGTGGTGTGTGTGTGGGGAGAGGCGAGTGTTGCTGTGTTTGTATAGGTGCTGGAAATGGCAATGATGTGGATGGTGGGTGAGAAGGCAATGGTGATGGTGGAAAGGACGATGATGATGGTGGGAAAGGCCAATGATGGGAGTGGTGGGGGAGAAAGCAATGATAGAGGTGATGATGAGGACAATGATGGGGTGGAGGGGCAGAACAATGAAGGACGTGATGGAGAGGTGTTATCACCTGGTGGTTACGGAGCAGTACTGAGATGACCTGGTGGGTAAAACCAATCATGGACAAGCTCAGAGGAGGTGGCAGCTCCACCGACAGTAATCACTGTTATGACCTAGTGATTACGGAGCAGCACTGAAATGACCTGGTGGGTAAAACAAATAATGTACTAGCTCTGAGGAGGTGGTAGCTTTACTGACCGCAATCCCTACTCCTAACACCAACACTAGAAATAGCCGTGGAGCGTTCCCATCTCTGCCTAGACGCCTCTTCACAGCCTAAGAACTAGCTACCCCTGAAGATGGAAACAGAAAACTATCTCGCCTCAGAGAAACCCCCATAGGAAAGATAGCCCCCACATATATTGACGGTGAGTGGAGAGGGAAATGACAAACTCAGAAGTGAAACTAGATTTAGCAAAGGAGGCCAATACTATCTAAATAGACAGAGATAGAAAAGGCTACTGTGCGGTCAGTATAAAAAACTGAATGTCCACGCAGAGTTTACAAAAATAACCTCCACACCGACTCACGGTGTGGAGGAGCAAATCTGCGACCCCAGAGCTTCCAACTAGCCGGAATATTTCATAATGACAAGCTGGACAAAAGAGACATGACTTAAACTGAACAGAAGGTCATAAACAGGGAAACAGCCAAAAACTAGCATAACTTATCTTAAGCTGAAATGGACTGGCCAACAGAGAGCTTCCAGGAAAGGACTGAATCCACAGGAAAAAACATTGACAGCTGGCATCAACTACAGCCTAAAGCCCAGTTAAATAACAAGGCCAGGGCACCGATTAGTGAAAGCAGCTGCTAAGTTCCACTCAAAACCACCAGAGGGAGCCCAAGAGCAGAACTCCCAAAAATACCATTCATGACCACAGGATGGAGCCCAAGAACGGAATTCACAACAGTACCCCCCCCTTGAGGAGGGGTCACCGAACCCTCACCAGAGCCCCCAGGCCGATCGGGACGAGCCAAATGAAAAGCACATACCAAATCGGCAGCATGGACATCGGAGGCAAAAACCCAAGAGTTATCCTCCTGGCCATAACCCTTCCTTGAGAATACCAGCCGGCTCACGGACTCCCGGAGAATCAGGCAAAAAACTCCTAGACAGGGCATCAGCCTTCACATTTTTAGATCCGGAAGATACGAGACCACAAAATCAAAACGGGAGAAAAACAAAGACCACCGAGCCTGTCTAGGATTCAACCGCTTGGCAGACTCAAGGTAAATCAGATTCTTATGATCGGTCAAGACCACAACACGATGCTTGGCTCCCTCAAGCCAATGTCGCCACTCCTCAAATGCCCACTCCATGGCCAACAACTCCCGATTGCCGACATCATAATTACGCTCAGCAGGCGAAAACTTTCTGGAGAAGAAAGCACACGGTTTCAACACCGAGCCATCAGAACTTCTCTGAGACAGAACAGCTCCTGCCCCAATCTCAGAAGCGTCAACCTCAACCTGAAAAGGGAGAGAAACATCTGGCTGACGCAACACAGGGGCAGAAGTAAAACGACGCTTAAGCTCCTGAAAGGCCTCCACAGCCGCAGAGGACCAATTCACCACATCAGCACCCTTCTTGGTCAAATCGGTCAGAGGTTTAACCACAGTAGAAAAATTAGCAATGAAGTGGCGATAAAAATTAGCAAAGCCCAAAAATTTCTGAAGGCTCTTCACAGATGTGGGTTGTGTCCAATCATAAATAGCCTGGACCTTAACAGGGTCCATTTCAATAGCCGAGGGAGAAAAAATGAACCCCAGAAAAGAAACCTTCTGAACTCCAAAAAGGCACTTAGACCCCTTCACAAACAGTGTATTAGCACGAAGAATCTGAAATACCATCCTGACCTGCTTCACGAGACTCCCAATCATCGGAAAAAATCAAAATATCATCCAAATATACAATCATGAGTTTATCCAGATACTCCCGGAAAATATCATGCATAAAGGACTGAAACACATGGAGCATTAGAGAGCCTGAAAGGCATCACAAGATATTCAAAATGGCCTTCGGGCGTATTAAATGCTGTTTTCCATTCATCACCCTGTTTGATGCGGACAAGATTATACGCCCCTAGAATGTCAATCTTGGTAAACCAGCTAGCCCCTTTAATCCGAGCAAACAAATCAGAGAGCAAAGGCAAAGGGTACTGGAATTTGACCGTGATCTTATTGAGAAGGCGATAATCTATACAGGGCCTCAAGGAGCCATCCTTCTTGGCAACAAAAAAGAACCCCGCTCCCAACGGTGACGAAGACGGGCGAATATGCCCCTTCTCCAAGGACTCCTTTACATAACTCCGCATAGCGGCATGCTCTGGCACAGACAGATTGAAAAGTCGACCCTTAGGGAACTTACAGCAAGGAATCAAATTAATAGCGCAATCACAGTCCCTATGAGGAGGCAGAGGACTGGATTTAGGCTCCTCAAATATATCCTGGAAATCCGACAAAAAGTCAGGAACTTCAGAAGAAGGGGACAAGGAAATTGACATCAGAGGAATGTCACTATGTATCCCCTGACAACTCCAACTAGTCACAGACATAGATTTCCAATCCAGCACTGGATTATGTACCTGTAACCATGGAAACCCCAGCACAACCACATCATGCAAATTATGCAACACCAAAAAGCGAATATTTTCCTGATGTGCTGGAGCCATGTTCATGGCTAACTGTGTCCAGTACTGAGGTTTATTCTTGGCCAATGGCATAGCATCAATCCCCCTCAAGGGAATAGGGCTCTGCAAAGGCTCCAAGGAAAAACCACAGCGCCTGGCAAATTCTAGGTCCATTAAGTTCAGGGCAGCGCCAGAATCCACAAATGCCATTAAAGAAAAGGACGACAATGAGCAAATCAGGGTAATAGACAAGAGAAATTTAGGCTGTACAGTACTGATGGTAACCGACCAAGCAACCCTCTTAGTTCGCTTCGGGCAGTCAGAGATAGCATGAGTAGCGTCACCACTAGTGTTGAGCGATACCTTCCGATATCGGAAAGTATCGGTATCGGAAAGTATCGGCCGATACCGTCAAAGTATCGGATCTAATCCGATACCGATACCCGATCCCAATGCAAGTCAATGGGACGAAAATATCGGAATTAAAATAAACCCTTTCTTTCCTTGTAGGTTAATTCTACATGAAGGAAAACAACTAAGAATAATGTAGGATGTATTGGGGGAGGTGGCGGAGACATTAAAGGCACAGAGGTTTAGCCCAAACAAGTAGAATAGCAGGATTTTTTTTTTTTTTTATGACGTTCGGCGTTAGAAAGATTTTGACTATGTTAGTTTTTTTATTTTGTCAGATATTTATGTTTCACTACTTCCATGCCCTTCACCTTCTTTTTTACTTCTCCCACACTTTCTTCTTCATTATCCTCATCATCAGCTTCTTTGACATCAACTATCGTCACCTTATTCATCTTCTTCTTCTTCTACCTATATTTTTTTTTTTTTACATTGTTCATATTCTTTTTATTTAACTATTATCTTCTTCATATTCAACTTCTTCATCATATTCTTATTTGTGACAGGCATTCCCGTAGTTGTTATCTATAAAAGTTTGAAGATTACACCTTCCGTTCTGCCTGTCACAAAAGAGTTACATTTGTCCGCGTTCAGTTTGGCCTGCAGCATCAGGCTTTATCCAGGGGCACCACGAGGAGGAACGGACTCACCCCCATACACTGCTTAGTCTTCTTCTGCTTATAATTTAGATAATATCTTTTGCTCTGATATTTAGTGTTATGCTTAATGTTCTTCTGCTGTTTGTTCTGCAGCCTCTTGTTCTTCTGCTTCTCGGTCTCTCATGTCGTCGTCGTCTCCAGGGTCGTCGTCTCCATGGTCGTCGTCTCCGGGGTCGTCGTCATCGGGGTGGTCTTCAGGGTCATCGTCTCCAGGGTCGTCGTCATCTCAGTGGTCGTCTTCTCTGGTGTCGTCGTCATCTTAGGGGTGGTCTTCCGGGTCGTCGTCTTTAGGGTCTTGAACTTGGAAATGTAGCAGAAGGTACAAGAAGGCTGAGAAAATGCAGAGAAACAGCTGATGGAACTGGAACTCGGATGGCTACCCGAAGGTCCAAGAGCCAATGGAACTACCGAGGACCAGCTGACGTTACTGGAACCCGGTTACTAAGCAGGAGGTACCCGTGCCTGAAAGCACTACCAAGGACCACCTGACGTTGGTGGAACTCGGATACCCAGAAGGAGGCACCTAAGCCAAAGGCTCTGCCCGGAACCAGCTGACGGTACTGGAACCAGGATGGGGAGCAGAAGGTACAAGAGCAAAAGACACTGCCGAGAACCAGCTGACGGTAGTGGAACCCGGATGGGTAGCCGAAGGTCCAAGAGCCAATGGAACTACCGAGGACCAGCTGACGTTACTGGAACCCGGTTACTAAGCAGGAGGTACCCGTGCCTGAAAGCACTACCAAGGACCACCTGACATTGGTGGAACTCGGATACCCAGAAGGAGGCACCTAAGCCAAAGGCTCTGCCCGGAACCAGCTGACGGTGCTGGAACCAGGATGGGGACCTATTCAAGCTTATCTTCCTAGAGCCCCAACTGGCGGTGTTGGAGCAAAGGGTCAGCAGGGGGAGCAGAGTGTAGGCCGAAGCCTGCACTGGCGGCAGCTTTGTGTCTGCGTGGCTGTTGCAGGACACATTGCCGGCTACACAGCAGGGGAACAGCTGGCGGTGCTGAACCCCACTGACACATTGACGGGTGTTTTTCTCTGTGCAGCCAGCACTTCGGGGCACCAACTGGCGGTGTTAGAGCCCAGGCTCTGCAGGGGGAGCAGAGTGTAGGCCGAAGCCTAATTGAACCAATTTTAAAGGTAACCTTTAACCCCCCCTCAGGTGTTACAAACTAGAAGAGCCACGCCTTATGCAGCAGTAGTGCTGCACAAGTCAAAGGTTGCTCTTTTAATTTTGTTCCTTGCACAAGCTGAATGAAACATGTACAACATTTTGGCCCTTATACAGTCAATCTGTCTTGGAGGCGGGAGTTCCCTTCGTAATGAGACGCAGCACAGCTGGCAAAAATACCACCTTGGTGCTTGGTGCGGCCTCCTGAGCATCGCATTTTGATGTACAGGAGTCTGCGTTGTTGCGTTATCCCTTGGCCATGCGCTGCCCGTCTTCTGACATCATTTCATGTCGGCTGGTGCGGTTTGCGATGCCCATGAATCCCAGCCCCGCAGTGTCTTTACAGTGTTTCACACTGCGGGGCTGGGATTCATGGCCTGGCGCAGTACATATGTTCGCCTCTCGCTCGTGTCCTTACACCTGCTACAGACTGTGCGGCGTCAGCTGATCCCTTATCGCATGCCACGGCCATGAAGCCGCACAGTCTGAAGAAGGCGGAAGGAGATGAGTGACAGCCTGGCGAAGATATGCACTGCTCATGCCTGTCAATCACACCCTCGCAGTCAAAATAAATAAGACACCAAGGGGTGTTGTGTCGGGCAGGGCGGCCGCAGAGGCGCAGCCAGCCAAACAATTATGTCAGAAGAAGGGCTGTGCTACCAAGGGGGTCGTTGAGTGTCATTACAAAGGAAAGTCACACCTCAGGGACATTTTAATGGTCTCAGGGGACACATTGTAGACGTGTTCTGTTCCACGTGTGCAAGGAGAATAAGTTTATGAGCCACCTTGCACACATGCAGCATTACTGCTGTACAAGGTGGCAGTAAAACATACAAACACCTGGGGGTGGGGCGACAGGATCCCTTCAATTTCAGTTCTTGTGTCTGCGTGGCTTTTGCAGGACACGATGCCGGCTACACAGCAGGGGAACAGCTGGCGGTGCTGAACCCCACTGACACATTGGCTGGTGTTTTTCTCTGTGCAGCTAGCAGTACCGGGCACCAACTGGCGGTGTTAGAGCCCAGGGTCAGCAGGAGGAGAGGGAGCAGAGTGTAGGCCGAAGCCTGCACTGGCGGCAGCTTTGTGTCTGCGTGGCTGTTGCAGGACACGTTGCCGGCTACACAGCAGGGGAACAGCTGGCGGTGCTGAACCCCACTAACACATTGGCGAGGTGTTTTTCTCTGTGCAGCCAGCACTTCGGGGCACCAACTGGCGGTGTTGGAGCCCAGGCTCTGCAGGGGGAGCAGAGTGTAGGCCGAAGCCTAATTGAACCAATTTTAAAGGTAACCTTTAACCCCCCCTCAGGTGTTACAAACTAGAAGAGCCACGCCTTATGCAGCAGTAGTGCTGTACAAGTCAAAGGTTGCTCTTTTAATTTTGTTCCTTGCACAAGCTGAATGAAACACGTACAACATTTTGGCCCTTATACAGTCAATCTGTCTTGGAGGCGGGAGTTCCCTTCGTAATGAGACGCAGCACAGCTGGCAAAAATACCACCTTGGTGCTTGGTGCGGCCTCCTGAGCATCGCATTTTGATGTACAGGAGTCTGCGTTGTTGCGTTATCCCTTGGCCATGCGCTGCCCGTCTTCTGACATCATTTCATGTCGGCTGGTGCGGTTCGCGATGCCCATGAATCCCAGCCCCGCAGTGTCTTTACAGTGTTTCACACTGCGGGGCTGGGATTCATGGCCTGGCGCAGTACATATGTTCGCCTCTCGCTCGTGTCCTTACACCTGCTACAGACTGTGCGGCGTCAGCTGATCCCTTATCGCATGCCACGGCCATGAAGCCGCACAGTCTGAAGAAGGCGGAAGGAGATGAGTGACAGCCTGGCAAAGATATGCACTGCTCATGCCCGTCAATCACACCCTCGCAGTAAAAATAAATAAGACACCGAGGGGCGTTGTGTCGGGCAGGGTGGCCGCAGAGGCGCAGCCAGCCAAACAATGATGTCAGAAGAAGGGCTGTGCTACCAAGGGGGTCGTTGCGTGTCATTACAAAGGAAAGTCACACCTCAGGGACGTTTTAATGGTCTCAGGGGACACATTGTAGACGTGTTCTGTTCCACGTGTGCAAGGAGAATAAGTTTATGAGCCACCTTGCACACATGCAGCATTACTGCTGTACAAGGTGGCAGTAAACATACAAACACCTGGGGGTGGGGCGACAGGATCCCTTCAATTTCAGTTCTTGTGTCTGCGTGGCTTTTGCAGGACACGATGCCGGCTACACAGCAGGGGAACAGCTGGCGGTGCTGAACCCCACTGACACATTGGCTGGTGTTTTTCTCTGTGCAGCTAGCAGTACCGGGCACCAACTGGCGGTGTTAGAGCCCAGGGTCAGCAGGAGGAGAGGAAGCAGAGTGTATGCCGAAGCCTGCACTGGCGGCAGCTTTGTGTCTGCGTGGCTGTTGCAGGACACGTTGCCGGCTACACAGCAGGGGAACAGCTGGCGGTGCTGAACCCCACTGACACATTGGCGAGGTGTTTTTCTCTGTGCAGCCAGCACTTCGGGGCACCAACTGGCGGTGTTGGAGCCCAGGCTCTGCAGGGGGAGCAGAGTGTAGGCCGAAGCCTAATTGAACCAATGTTAAAGGTAACCTTTAACCCCCCCTCAGGTGTTACAAACTAGAAGAGCCACGCCTTATGCAGCAGTAGTGCTGCACAAGTCAAAGGTTGCTCTTTTAATTTTGTTCCTTGCACAAGCTGAATGAAACACGTACAACATTTTGGCCCTTATACAGTCAATCTGTCTTGGAGGCGGGAGTTCCCTTCGTAATGAGACGCAGCACAGCTGGCAAAAATACCACCTTGGTGCTTGGTGCGGCCTCCTGAGCATCGCATTTTGATGTACAGGAGTCTGCATTGTTGCGTTATCCCTTGGCCATGCGCTGCCCGTCTTCTGACATCATTTCATGTCGGCTGGTGCGGTTCGCGATGCCCATGAATCCCAGCCCCGCAGTGTCTTTACAGTGTTTCACACTGCGGGGCTGGGATTCGTGGCCTGGTGCAGTACATATGTTCGCCTCTCGCTCGTGTCCTTACACCTGCTACAGACTGTGCGGCGTCAGCTGATCCCTTATCGCATGCCACGGCCATGAAGCCGCACAGTCTGAAGAAGGCGGAAGGAGATGAGTGACAGCCTGGCGAAGATATGCACTGCTCATGCCCGTCAATCACACCCTCGCAGTCAAAATAAATAAGACACCGAGGGGCGTTGTGTCGGGCAGGGCGGCCGCAGAGGCGCAGCCAGCCAAACAATGATGTCAGAAGAAGGGCTGTGCTACCAAGGGGGTCGTTGCGTGTCATTACAAAGGAAAGTCACACCTCAGGGACGTTTTAATGGTCTCAGGGGACACATTGTAGACGTGTTCTGTTCCACGTGTGCAAGGAGAATAAGTTTATGAGCCACCTTGCACACATGCAGCATTACTGCTGTACAAGGTGGCAGTAAAACATACAAACACCTGGGGGTGGGGCGACAGGATCCCTTCAATTTCAGTTCTTGTGTCTGCGTGGCTTTTGCAGGACACGATGCCGGCTACACAGCAGGGGAACAGCTGGCGGTGCTGAACCCCACTGACACATTGGCTGGTGTTTTTCTCTGTGCAGCTAGCAGTACCGGGCACCAACTGGCGGTGTTAGAGCCCAGGGTCAGCAGGAAGAGAGGGAGCAGAGTGTAGGCCAAAGCCTGCACTGGTGGCAGCTTTGTGTCTGCGTGGCTGTTGCAGGACACGTTGCCGGCTACACAGCAGGGGAACAGCTGGCGGTGCTGAACCCCACTGAAACATTGGCGAGGTGTTTTTCTCTGTGCAGCCAGCACTTCAGGGCACCAACTGGCGGTGTTGGAGCCCAGGCTCTGCAGGGGGAGCAGAGTGTAGGCCGAAGCCTAATTGAACCAATTTTAAAGGTAACCTTTAACCCCCCCTCAGGTGTTACAAACTAGAAGAGCCACGCCTTATGCAGCAGTAGTGCTGCACAAGTCAAAGGTTGCTCTTTTAATTTTGTTCCTTGCACAAGCTGAATGAAACACGTACAACATTTTGGCCCTTATACAGTCAATCTGTCTTGGAGGCGGGAGTTCCCTTCGTAATGAGACGCAGCACAGCTGGCAAAAATACCACCTTGGTGCTTGGTGCGGCCTCCTGAGCATCGCATTTTGATGTACAGGAGTCTGCGTTGTTGCGTTATCCCTTGGCCATGCGCTGCCCGTCTTCTGACATCATTTCATGTCGGCTGGTGCGGTTCGCGATGCCCATGAATCCCAGCCCCGCAGTGTCTTTACAGTGTTTCACACTGCGGGGCTGGGATTCATGGCCTGGCGCAGTACATATGTTCGCCTCTCGCTCGTGTCCTTACACCTGCTACAGACTGTGCGGCGTCAGCTGATCCCTTATCGCATGCCACGGCCATGAAGCCACACAGTCTGAAGAAGGCGGAAGGAGATGAGTGACAGCCTGGCGAAGATATGCATTGCTCATGCCCGTCAATCACACCCTCGCAGTCAAAATAAATAAGACACCGAGGGGCGTTGTGTCGGGCAGGGCGGCCGCAGAGGCGCAGCCAGCCAAACAATGATGTCAGAAGAAGGGCTGTGCTACCAAGGGGGTCGTTGCGTGTCATTACAAAGGAAAGTCACACCTCAGGGACGTTTTAATGGTCTCAGGGGACACATTGTAGACGTGTTCTGTTCCACGTGTGCAAGGAGAATAAGTTTATGAGCCACCTTGCACACATGCAGCATTACTGCTGTACAAGGTGGCAGTAAAACATACAAACACCTGGGGGTGGGGCGACAGGATCCCTTCAATTTCAGTTCTAGTGTCTGCGTGGCTTTTGCAGGACACGATGCCGGCTACACAGCAGGGGAACAGCTGGCGGTGCTGAACCCCACTGACACATTGGCTGGTGTTTTTCTCTGTGCAGCTAGCAGTAGCGGGCACCAACTGGTGGTGTTAGAGCCCAGGGTCAGCAGGAGGAGAGGGAGCAGAGTGTAGGCCGAAGCCTGCACTGGCGGCAGCTTTGTGTCTGCGTGGCTGTTGCAGGACACGTTGCCGGCTACACAGCAGGGGAACAGCTGGCGGTGCTGAACCCCACTGACACATTGGCGAGGTGTTTTTCTCTGTGCAGCCAGCACTTCGGGGCACCAACTGGCGGTGTTGGAGCCCAGGCTCTGCAGGGGGAGCAGAGTGTAGGCCGAAGCCTAATTGAACCAATTTTAAAGGTAACCTTTAACCCCCCCTCAGGTGTTACAAACTAGAAGAGCCACGCCTTATGCAGCAGTAGTGCTGCACAAGTCAAAGGTTGCTCTTTTAATTTTGTTCCTTGCACAAGCTGAATGAAACACGGACAACATTTTGGCCCTTATACAGTCAATCTGTCTTGGAGGCGGGAGTTCCCTTCGTAATGTTCGTAATGAGATGCAGCACAGCTGGCAAAAATACCACCTTGGTGCTTGGTGCGACCTCCTGAGCATCGCATTTTGATGTACAGGAGTCTGCGTTGTTGCGTTATCCCTTGGCCATGCGCTGCCCGTCTTCTGACATCATTTCATGTCGGCTGGTGCGGTTCGCGATGCCCATGAATCCCAGCCCCGCAGTGTCTTTACAGTGTTTCACACTGCGGGGCTGGGATTCATGGCCTGGCGCAGTACATATGTTCGCCTCTCGCTCGTGTCCTTACACCTGCTACAGACTGTGCGGCGTCAGCTGATCCCTTATCGCATGCCACGGCCATGAAGCCGCACAGTCTGAAGAAGGCGGAAGGAGATGAGTGACAGCCTGGCGAAGATATGCACTGCTCATGCCCGTCAATCACACCCTCGCAGTCAAAATAAATAAGACACCGAGGGGCGTTGTGTCGGGCAGGGCGGCCGCAGAGGCGCAGCCAGCCAAACAATGTCAGAAGAAGGGCTGTGCTACCAAGGGGGTCGTTGTGTGTCATTACAAAGGAAAGTCACACCTCAGGGACGTTTTAATGGTCTCAGGGGACACACTGTAGACATGTTCTGTTCCACGTGTGCAAGGAGAATAAGTTTATGAGCCACCTTGCACACATGCAGCATTACTGCTGTACAAGGTGGCAGTAAAACATACAAACACCTGGGGGTGGGGCGACAGGATCCCTTCAATTTCAGTTCTTGTGTCTGCGTGGCTTTTGCAGGACACGATGCCGGCTACACAGCAGGGGAACAGCTGGCGGTGCTGAACCCCACTGACACATTGGCTGGCGTTTTTCTCTGTGCAGCTAGCACTTCGGGGCACCAACTGGTGGTGTTAGAGCCCAGGGTCAGCAGGAGGAGAGGGAGCAGAGTGTAGGCCGAAGCCTGCACTGGTGGCAGCTTTGTGTCTTCGTGGCTGTTGCAGGACACGTTGCCGGCTACACAGCAGGGGAACAGCTGGTGGTGCTGAACCCCACTGAAACATTGGCGAGGTGTTTTTCTCTGTGCAGCCAGCAATTCGGGGCACCAACTGGCGGTGTTGGAGCCCAGGCTCTGCAGGGGGAGCAGAGTGTAGGCCGAAGCCTAATTGAACCAATTTTAAAGGTAACCTTTAACCCCCCCTCAGGTGTTACAAACTAGAAGAGCCACGCCTTATGCAGCAGTAGTGCTGCACAAGTCAAAGGTTGCTCTTTTAATTTTGTTCCTTTCACAAGCTGAATGAAACACGTACAACATTTTGGCCCTTATACAGTCAATCTGTCTTGGAGGCGGGAGTTCCCTTCGTAATGAGACGCAGCACAGCTGGCAAAAATACCACCTTGGTGCTTGGTGCGGCCTCCTGAGCATCGCATTTTGATGTACAGGAGTCTGCGTTGTTGCGTTATCCCTTGGCCATGCGCTGCCCGTCTTCTGACATCATTTCATGTCGGCTGGTGCGGTTCGCGATGCCCATGAATCCCAGCCCCGCAGTGTCTTTACAGTGTTTCACACTGCGGGGCTGGGATTCATGGCCTGGCGCAGTACATATATTCGCCTCTCGCTCGTGTCCTTACACCTGCTACAGACTGTGCGGCGTCAGCTGATCCCTTATCGCATGCCACGGCCATGAAGCCACACAGTCTGAAGAAGGCGGAAGGAGATGAGTGACAGCCTGGCGAAGATATGCACTGCTCATGCCCGTCAATCACACCCTCGCAGTCAAAATAAATAAGACACCGAGGGGCGTTGTGTCGGGCAGGGCGGCCGCAGAGGCGCAGCCAGCCAAACAATGATGTCAGAAGAAGGGCTGTGCTACCAAGGGGGTCGTTGCGTGTCATTACAAAGGAAAGTCACACCTCAGGGACATTTTTATGGTCTCAGGGGACACATTGTAGACGTGTTCTGTTCCACGTGTGCAAGGAGAATAAGTTTATGAGCCACCTTGCACACATACAGCATTACTGCTGTACAAGGTGGCAGTAAAACATACAAACACCTGGGGGTGGGGCGACAGGATCCCTTCAATTTCAGTTCTTGTGTCTGCGTGGCTTTTGCAGGACACGATGCCGGCTACACAGCAGGGGAACAGCTGGCGGTGCTGAACCCCACTGACACATTGGCTGGTGTTTTTCTATATGCAGCTAGCAGTACCGGGCACCAACTGGCGGTGTTAGAGCCCAGGGTCAGCAGGAGGAGAGGGAGCAGAGTGTAGGCCGAAGCCTGCACTGGCGGCAGCTTTGTGTCTGCGTGGCTGTTGCAGGACACGTTGCCGGCTACACAGCAGGGGAACAGCTGGCGGTGCTGAACCCCACTGACACATTGGCAAGGTGTTTTTCTCTGTGCAGCCAGCACTTCGGGGCACCAACTGGCGGTGTTGGAGCCCAGGCTCTGCAGGGGGAGCAGAGTGTAGGCCGAAGCCTAATTGAACCAATTTTAAAGGTAACCTTTAACCCCCCCTCAGGTGTTACAAACTAGAAGTTCCACGCCTTATGCAGCAGTAGTGCTGCACAAGTCAAAGGTTGCTCTTTTAATTTTGTTCCTTGCACAAGCTGAATGAAACACGTACAACATTTTGGCCCTTATACAGTCAATCTGTCTTGGAGGCGGGAGTTCCCTTCGTAATGAGACGCAGCACAGCTGGCAAAAATACCACCTTGGTGCTTGGTGCGGCCTCCTGAGCATCGCATTTTGATGTACAGGAGTCTGCGTTGTTGCGTTATCCCTTGGCCATGCGCTGCCCGTCTTCTGACATCATTTCATGTCGGCTGGTGCGGTTCGCGATGCCCATGAATCCCAGCCCCGCAGTGTCTTTACAGTGTTTCACACTGCGGGGCTGGGATTCATGGCCTGGCGCAGTACATATGTTCGCCTCTCGCTCGTGTCCTTACACCTGCTACAGACTGTGCGGCGTCAGCTGATCCCTTATCGCATGCCATGGCCATGAAGCCGCACAGTCTGAAGAAGGCAGAAAGAGATGAGTGACAGCCTGGCGAAGATATGCACTGCTCATGCCCGTCAATCACACCCTCGCAGTCAAAATTAATAAGACACCGAGGGGCGTTGTGTCGGCCAGGGCGGCCGCAGAGGCGCAGCCAGCCAAACAATGTCAGAAGAAGGGCTGTGCTACCAAGGGGGTCGTTGCGTGTCATTACAAAGGAAAGTCACACCTCAGGGACGTTTTAATGGTCTCAGGGGACACATTGTAGACGTGTTCCGTTCCACGTGTGCAAGGAGAATAAGTTTATGAGCCACCTTGCACACATGCAGCATTACTGCTGTACAAGGTGGCAGTAAAACATACAAACACCTGGGGGTGGGGCGACAGGATCCCTTCAATTTCAGTTCTTGTGTCTGCGTGGCTTTTGCAGGACACGATGCCGGCTACACAGCAGGGGAACAGCTGGCGGTGCTGAACCCCACTGACACATTGGCTGGTGTTTTTCTCTGTGCAGCTAGCAGTACCGTGCACCAACTGGCGGTGTTAGAGCCCAGGGTCAGCAGGAGGAGAGGGAGCAGAGTGTAGGCCGAAGCCTGCACTGGCGGCAGCTTTGTGTCTGCGTGGCTGTTGCAGGACACGTTGCCGGCTACACAGCAGGGGAACAGCTGGCGTTGCTGAACCCCACTGACACATTGGCGAGGTGTTTTTCTCTGTGCAGCCAGCACTTCGGGGCACCAACTGGCGGTGTTGGAGCCCAGGCTCTGCAGGGGGAGCAGAGTGTAGGCCGAAGCCTAATTGAACCAATTTTAAAGGTAACCTTTAACCCCCCCTCAGGTGTTACAAACTAGAAGAGCCACGCCTTATGCAGCAGTAGTGCTGCACAAGTCAAAGGTTGCTCTTTTAATTTTGTTCCTTGCACAAGCTGAATGAAACACGTACAACATTTTGGCCCTTATACAGTCAATCTGTCTTGGAGGCGGGAGTTCCCTTCGTAATGTTCGTAATGAGACGCAGCACAGCTGGCAAAAATACCACCTTGGTGCTTGGTGCGGCCTCCTGAGCATCGCATTTTGATGTACAGGAGTCTGCGTTGTTGCGTTATCCCTTGGCCATGCGCTGCCCGTCTTCTGACATCATTTCATGTCGGCTGGTGCGGTTCGCGATGCCCATGAATCCCAGCCCCGCAGTGTCTTTACAGTGTTTCACACTGCGGGGCTGGGATTCATGGCCTGGCGCAGTACATATATTCGCCTCTCGCTCGTGTCCTTACACCTGCTACAGACTGTGCGGCGTCAGCTGATCCCTTATCGCATGCCACGGCCATGAAGCCACACAGTCTGAAGAAGGCGGAAGGAGATGAGTGACAGCCTGGCGAAGATATGCACTGCTCATGCCCGTCAATCACACCCTCGCAGTCAAAATAAATAAGACACCGAGGGGCGTTGTGTCGGGCAGGGCGGCCGCAGAGGCGCAGCCAGCCAAACAATGATGTCAGAAGAAGGGCTGTGCTACCAAGGGGGTCGTTGCGTGTCATTACAAAGGAAAGTCACACCTCAGGGACATTTTTATGGTCTCAGGGGACACATTGTAGACGTGTTCTGTTCCACGTGTGCAAGGAGAATAAGTTTATGAGCCACCTTGCACACATGCAGCATTACTGCTGTACAAGGTGGCAGTAAAACATACAAACACCTGGGGGTGGGGCGACAGGATCCCTTCAATTTCAGTTCTTGTGTCTGCGTGGCTTTTGCAGGACACGATGCCGGCTACACAGCAGGGGAACAGCTGGCGGTGCTGAACCCCACTGACACATTGGCTGGTGTTTTTCTCTATGCAGCTAGCAGTACCGGGCACCAACTGGCGGTGTTAGAGCCCAGGGTCAGCAGGAGGAGAGGGAGCAGAGTGTAGGCCGAAGCCTGCACTGGCGGCAGCTTTGTGTCTGCGTGGCTGTTGCAGGACACGTTGCCGGCTACACAGCAGGGGAACAGCTGGCGGCGCTGAACCCCACTGACACATTGGCGAGGTGTTTTTCTCTGTGCAGCCAGCACTTCGGGGCACCAACTGGCGGTGTTGGAGCCCAGGCTCTGCAGGGGGAGCAGAGTGTAGGCCAAAGCCTAATTGAACCAATTTTAAAGGTAACCTTTAACCCCCCCTCAGGTGTTACAAACTAGAAGAGCCACGCCTTATGCAGCAGTAGTGCTGCACAAGTCAAAGGTTGCTCTTTTAATTTTGTTCCTTGCACAAGCTGAATGAAACACGTACAACATTTTGGCCCTTATACAGTCAATCTGTCTTGGAGGCGGGAGTTCCCTTCGTAATGAGACGCAGCACAGCTGGCAAAAATACCACCTTGGTGCTTGGTGCGGCCTCCTGAGCATCGCATTTTGATGTACAGGAGTCTGCATTGTTGCGTTATCCCTTGGCCATGCGCTGCCCGTCTTCTGACATCATTTCATGTCGGCTGGTGCGGTTCGCGATGCCCATGAATCCCAGCCCCGCAGTGTCTTTACAGTGTTTCACACTGCGGGGCTGGGATTCATGGCCTGGCGCAGTACATATGTTCGCCTCTCGCTCGTGTCCTTACACCTGCTACAGACTGTGCGGCGTCAGCTGATCCCTTATCGCATGCCACGGCCATGAAGCCGCACAGTCTGAAGAAGGCGGAAGGAGATGAGTGACAGCCTGGCGAAGATATGCACTGCTCATGCCCGTCAATCACACCCTCGCAGTCAAAATAAATAAGACACCGAGGGGCGTTGTGTCGGGCAGGGCGGCCGCAGAGGCGCAGCCAGCCAAACAATGATGTCAGAAGAAGGGCTGTGCTACCAAGGGGGTCGTTGCGTGTCATTACAAAAGAAAGTCACACCTCTGGGACGGTTAAATGGTCACACAGAGGACACATTTTAGACGTGTTTTCAGTTCCACATGTGCGAGGAGAATAAGTTTATGAGCCACCTTGCACACATGCAGCATTACTGCTGTACAAGGTGGCTGGAAAACATACAAACGCCTGGGGGAGGGGGGACAGGTTCCCTTCAATTTCAGTTCTTATGTCTGCGTGGCTGTTGCAGGACACGTTGCCGGCTACACAGCAGGGGAACAGCTGGCGGTGCTGAACCCCACTGACACATTGGCTGGTGTTTTTCTCGGTGCAGCTAGCACATCTGGGCCCCAACTGGCGGTGTTAGAGCCCAGGGTCAGCAGGAGGAGGAGAGGGAGCAGAGTGTAGGCCGAAGCCTGCACTGGCGGCAGCTTTGGGTCTGTTGTGCGTGCGTGGCTGTTGCAGGACACGTTGCCGGCTGCACAGCAGGGGAACAGCTGGCGTTGCTGAACCCCACTGACACTTTGGCTGGTGTTTTTCTCTGTGCAGCTAGCACATCTGGGCCCCAACTGGCGGTGTTAGAGCCCAGGGTCAGTAGGAGGAGGAGAGGGAGCGGAGTGTAGGCCGAAGCCTAATTGAACCAATTTCGAAGGTAACCTTAAACCCCCCCTCAGGTGTTCCAAACTAGAAGAGCCACAGCTTATGCAGCAGTAGTGCTGCACAAGTCAAAGGTTGCTCTTTTAATTTTTCTCCTTGCCCACGCTGAAAGGAACACGTATAACATTTAGGCCCTTACACAGTCAAGCTGATTTTGAGGCGTGAGTTCCCTTCGTAAAGAGACGCAGTACAGCTGGCAAAAATGCCACCTTGGTGCTTGGCGCGGCCTCCTGAGCATCGTTATTTGTTGCACAGGAGTCTGCGCTGTCGTGTTATCCCTTGGCCTTGCGCTGTTAGCGCTGCCCATCCTCTGACATCATGTAATGTCGGCCGTTGCGGTTTGCGATGACCATGAATCCGAGCCCCGCAGTGTCTTAACATTGTTAAAACACTGCGGGGCTGGGATTCATGGCCTGGCGCAGTACATATGTTTGCCTCTCGCTTGGGTTCTTACACCCGCTTCAGACTATGCGGCGTCAGCTGATCCCTTATCGCATGCCACGGCCATGAAGACGCACAGTCCGAAGAAGGTGGAAGGAGATGAGGGACAGGCGAAGAAATGCACCGTTCATGCCCATCAATCACACCCTCGCAGTCCAAATAAATAAGACACCGAGGGGCGTTGTGTGGGGCAAGGCGGCCGCAGAGGTGCAGGCAGCCAAACAATGATGCCAGAAGACGGGCAGCGCTACCAAGGAGCTTGTTGCGTGTCAATACAAAGGAAAATCACACCTGAGGGACGTTTTAATGGTCGCAGAGGACTCATTTTAGACGTGTTCAGTTCAACATTGGCAAGGAGAATAAGTTTCTGAGCCACCTTGCACACATGCAGCATTACTGTCATACAAGGTGGCTGTAAAACGTAGAAACACCTGGGGGAGTGGGGACAGGTTTCCTTCAATTTCAGTTCTTGTGTCTGCGTGGCTGTTGCAGGACACATTGCTGGCTGCACAGCAGGGGAACAGCTGGCGGTGCTGAACCCCACTGACACATTGGCTGGTGTTTTTCTCTGTGCAGCTAGCACATCTGGGCCCCAACTGGCGGTGTTAGAGCCCAGGGTCAGCAGGAGGAGGAGAGGGAGCAGAGTGTAGGCCGAAGCCTGCACTGGCGGCAGCTTTGGGTCTGTTGTGCCTGCATGGCTGTTGCAGGACACGTTGCCGGCTGCACAGCAGGGGAACAGCTGGCGTTGCTGAACCCCACTGACACTTTGGCTGGTGTTTTTCTCTGTGCAGCTAGCACATCTGGGCCCCAACTGGCGGTGTTAGAGCCCAGGGTCAGCAGGAGGAGGAGAGGGAGCAGAGTGTAGGCCGAAGCCTGCACTGGAGCAAGGTGAAAGGGAACCTTTAACCCCCCCCCCAGGCATTTGTAACTGAAAGAGCCATCGTGTACAGCACTAATGCTGGAAAAGGTAAACTTAGCACTTTTAATTATGGTCCTTGCACATGCTGAACCTAACACTTATGAAAAGTGTCTCCTCCTACCGTGATACCGTCCGGTTGGTAGAACTTTCCTTTGTGATGTGACGCAGCACAGCCGTCATTCTTACCCCCTTGGCGCCGTGCGCCGCCTCCTCAGCGTTGTTTGAATCAGTCCCGGAGCCTGCGCTGTTAGGTTAGCCCTTGGCCATGCACACATTTTGCGCTGCCCGTCTTCTGACATCATTTGGTGTCAGACTGGCTGCGCCTGTGCGGCTGCACTGGCCGAGATCCCGCCTCGCAGTGTCGTCTAATGTAATCCCACCACGGGCCTGGGATCCATGGCCATGCGCAGTGCATATCCTCACCTCTCACTCCCCTCCCTACGGCTTCTTCAGACTGTGCGGTGTCACGGCCGTGGCATGCTATTAGGGATCAGCTGACACCGCACAGTCTGAAGAAGCCGTAGGGAGATGAGTGAGAGGTGGAGGTTCAGATATGCACTGCACATGTCCATGGATCTCAGGCCCCCAGTGGGATTAAATCAGAAGACACTACGAGGCGGAATCTCGTCCAGCGCAGCCGCACAGGCTCAGCCAGCCTGACACGAAATGATGTCAGAAGACGGGCAGCGCAAAATGTGTGCATGGCCAAGGGCTAACCTAACAGCGCAGGCTCCGGGACTGATTCAAACAACGCTGAGGAGGCGGCGCACGGCGCCAAGGGAGTAAGAATGACGGCTGTGCTGCGTCACATCACAAAGGAAAGTTCCACCTACCGGACGGTATCACGGTAGGAGGGGACACATTTCATAAGTGTTAGGTTCAGCATGTGCAAGGAGCACCATGAAAAGAGGCACTTTTTCCCTTTGCATCATTACTGCTGCACAAGGTGGCTCCTTCAGTAACAAACGCCTGGGGGGGGAAGACAGGTTCCCTTAAATTTAACTTGTTGTGCCTGCGTGGCGGTCACAGTACACGTTGCCGTATACACAGCAGGGGAACAGCTGGCAGTGCTGAACCCCACTAACACATTGGCGAGGTGTTTGGCTCTGTGCGTACAGCACTTCTGGACAGCAACTAGCGGTGTTGGAGCACAGGGACAGGAGGAGGAGGAGGAGGTGGAGGAGATAGGAGGGATTGCCACACACACAGCTGGGGAACAGCTGACGTTACTGAACCCCAATAACAGAGGAGGGACTGTTGGGACTGTGCGTACAGCACTACCAGGCAACAACTAGCGGTGTTGGAGCCCAGAGACAGGAGGAGGAGGAGGAGGTGGTGGAGGAGATAGGAGGGATTGCCACACACACAGCTGGGGAACAGCTGACATTACTGAACCCCAATAACAGAGGAGTGACTGTTGACTGTGTGTACAGCACTTCTGGACAGCAACTAGCGGTGTTGGAGCCCAGGGACAGGAGGAGGAGGAGGAGGTGGAGGAGATAGGAGGGATTGCCACACACACAGCATGGGAACAGCTGACGTTACTGAACCCCAATAACAGAGGAGGGACTGTGCATACAGCACTTCTGGACAGCAACTAGCGGTGTTGGAGCCCAGGGACAGGAGGAGGAGGAGGAGGAGGTGGAGGAGATAGGAGGGATTGCCACACACACAGCTGGGGAACAGCTGACGTTACTGAACCCCAATAACAGAGAAGGGACTGTTGGGACTGTGCGTACAGCACTACCAGGCAACAACTAGCGGTGTTGGAGCCCAGGGACAGGAGGAGGAGGAGGAGGTGGTGGAGGAGATAGGAGGGATTGCCACACACACAGCTGGGGAACAGCTGACGTTACTGAACCCCAATAACAGAGGAGGGACTGTTGGGACTGTGCATACAGCACTTCTGGACAGCAACTAGCGGTGTTGGAGCCCAGGGACAGGAGGAGGAGGAGGAGGTGGGGGAGATAGGAGGGATTGCCACACACACAGCTGGGGAACAGCTGACGTTACTGAACCCCAATAACAGAGGAGGGACTGTTGGGACTGTGCGTACAGCACTACCAGGCAACAACTAGCGGTGTTGGAGCCCAGGGACAGGAGGAGGAGGAGGAGGTGGGGGAGATAGGAGGGATTGCCACACACACAGCAGGGGAACAGCTGACGTTACTGAACCCCAATAACAGAGGAGTGACTGTTGACTGTGCGTACAGCACTTCTGAACAGCAACTAGCGGTGTTGGAGCCCAGGGACAGGAGGAGGAGGAAGAGGTGGAGGAGATAGGAGGGATTGCCACACACACAGCAGGGGAACAGCTGACGTTACTGAACCCCAATAACAGAGGAGGGACTGTTGACTGTGCGTACAGCACTTCTGGACAGCAACTAGCGGTGTTGGAGCCCAGGGACAGGAGGAGGAGGTGGAGGAGATAGGAGGGATTGCCACACACACAGCTGGGGAACAGCTGACGTTACTGAACCCCAATAACAGAGGAGGGACTGTTGGAACTGTGCGTACAGCACTACCAGGCAACAACTAGCGGTGTTGTAGCCCAGGGACAGCAGGAGAAGCAGAGGAACACAATGTAGGCCGAAGCCTGATTGGAGAAAGTCGAAAGGGAACCTTTAACCCCCCCCCCAAGGCGTTTGTAGCTGAAAGAGCCAGCTTGTGCAGCACAAAAGATGCAAAAGGAAAAGGTGGCTCTTTTTATTATGCTCCTTGCAAACACAGAACTAAACACTTATAAAATGTGTCCCCTGAAACCGTGAGACCGTCCCGGAGGTGGGACTTTCCTTCGTAATATGACGCAGCACAGCTGTCATTCCTACACCCTTGGCGCCGTGCCCCGGCTCCTCAGCGTTGTTTGAATCTGTCACGGAGCCTGCGCTGTTATGTTATCCCTTGGCCAGGCACACTTAGCGCTGCCCATCTTCTGACATAATTTGGTGTCAGGCTGGCTGCGCCTGTGCGGCCGCGCTGGACGAGATCCCGCCTCGCAGTGTCGTCTAATGTAATCCCACCGCGGGCCTGGGATCCGTGGCCATGCGCAGTGCATATCCTCGCCTCTCACTCCCCTCCCTACGGCTTCTTCAGTCTGTGCGGCGTCACGGCCGTGGCATGCTATTAGGGATCAGCTGACGGCGCACAGTCTGAAGAAGGCGTAGGGAGATGAGTGAGAGGCGGAGGTTCAGATATGCACTGCGCATGTCCATGGATCTCAGGCCCCCAGTGGGATGAAATCAGAAGACAATGCGAGGCGGGATCTCGGCCAGCGCATACGCACAGGCGCAGTCAGCCTGACACCAATTGATGTCAGAAGATGGGCAGCGCTAAGTGTGCCTGGCCAAGGGATAACATAACAGCGCAGGCTCCAGGACAGATTTAAACAACGCTGAGGAGCCGGGGCACGGCGCCAAGGGGGTAGGAATGACAGCTGTGCTGCGTCATATTACGAAGGAAAGTCCCACCTCCGGGACGGTTTTACGGTATCAGTGGACACATTTTATAAGTGTTAAGTTCTGCGTGTGCAAGGAGCTAAACAAAAATAGCTACCTTTTCCTTGTGCAGCATTACTGCTGCACAAGGTGGCTCTTTCAGTAACAAACGCCTTGGGGGGGGGAGAGGTTCCCTTACATTTCAGTTGTTGTGTCAGCGTGGCGGTCGCAGGACACATTGCCAGCTACACAGCTGGGGATCAGCTGACGTTACTGAAACCCAATAACACTGGGTCGTATGTTTTGACTGTGCAGACGGCACTTCTGAGCCTCAACTGGCGGTGTTGGAGCCCAGGAATTTAAGTTCAGGTGGTAGAAAGATGAACACAACAGGAGACCTGGATAACGTAAACAGTCACCTAATTATTTAATCAGGAAGAGGAGTGGCAAATTCCTGCGAGATCCAGGCCTTGTTCATTTTCAGGAAAGTAAGCCGGTCAACGTTATCGGAGGATAGTCGCATGCGACGGTCAGTTAGTACACCACCTGCAGCACTAAAGACGCGTTCCGATACACTAGCCACAGGGCAAGCCACCACCTCCAATGCATACTGGCTTAGCTCTGGCCATGTATCCAGCTTTGAGACCCAAAACTTGAAAGGTGAAGAGCCGTCTGGGAGTACAGCAAGAGGGCAAGACATGTAGTCTGTCACCATCTGACGGAACCGTTGCCTCCTGCTGACTGGAGCCGTCTGTGATGGTGTTGACTTTTGTGGCGGGTACAGAAAACTGTGCCACAGTTGGGCCATACTGCTCTTGCCTTGGGCAGAGGCACTGCTTCTGCTCCCTCTTTGTGCAGAGCCTCCACCACTGCCTGGACGCACTGAGCTGCTTTGTAATGCACTAGCAGCACTTCTCTCACTTGGAATGGAGAAGATGATGGAATTCACCAGTGTGTCTTGGTACTCCCGCATTTTTCGCTCCCGGTTCAACGGTGTGATGAGGCTTTCTACGTTGTCCCGGTAGCGAGGATCGAGGAGGGTGAACACCTAATATTCAGACATGTTGAGAATGTGGGCGATGCGGCGGTCGTTTCTCAGGCACTGCAGCATGTAATCCACCATGTGCTGCAGACTGCCAACTGCCCAAGAAACGCTGTCCCCTGCTGGAGGCGTGATCTCTGCCCGCTCGTCATCACCCCACCCTCGCTGTACACACTGAGTACTGGACAATTGTGTAACTCCCTCCTCTGGACGGATGTCTTCCTCCTCCATTGACTCCTCCTCATCCTCCTCACAAACTGTCCCCTGCCTACGCGTTTGTGAGGAACCACGTGGCGCTGACTGTCCAGAAGATGATGGAAATGGTGAATCCTCATCCTCCACCTCTTCCACAACATCATCCCTTGGCGCTTGCAGTGATTTTTCAAGCAGGCAGATAAGGGGACAGTCATGCTGACTAGTGCATCATCTGCACTCGCCATCCGCGTGGAATACTCGAAGGGACGCAAAACCTGGCAGACGTCATTCATAGTGGCCCACTCTGTGGTTGTGAAGTCTGAACGGCGCGGAGTGCGACTTCTTTGCGCGTGATGCAGCTGGTACTCCATTACAGCTTGCTGCTGCTCACACAACCACTCCAACATATGTAACGTGGAATTCCACCTGGTAGGTAGGTCACATATGATGCGATGTTCCGGCAGGTGGTGTCAGCGCTGCAGAGCCGCAATGTGTGCTTTTGCCGTGCTGGAACGCCGCAAGTGAGCACACTCTAGGCGGACCTTGTGCAGCAGTGCATCAAGATCCGGATAGTCCCTCAAAAAACTTTGCACGACCAAATTGAGCACATGTGCCAGACATGGGATGTGAGTGAGGTTGCCGAGGCCCAGAGCTGCCACCAGATTTCGGCCATTATCACACACTACCATGCCTGGCTGGAGATTCGCTGGCACAAACCACACATCGCTCTCCTGCTTGATGGCATTCCAGAGCTCCTGCGCTGTGTGGCTTCGATTCCCCAAAGAAATTAATTTCAAGACGGCCTGTTGACGTTTGGCCACGGCTGTGCTCATGTCGGTCGTAACAGGTAAACGTTCATCACGGGTCCATGTGGAGGTGGACTGTGACGGCTCCTGCAGCGATGATTCTGAGGAACTCGTGTAAGAGGAGGAGTCAATGCGTACAGAATGGATTCCTGCAATCCTTGGAGTGGGCAGGACATGTCCTGCGCCACTCGCACGATCTGTACCCGGCTCAACGACATTAACCCAATGGGCAGTGAGGGAAAGGTATCGCCCCTGTCCATGTTGACTGGTCCACGCATCGGTGGTGAGGTGGACCTTGCTACTGACGGCATTCAGTAGCGCGTGTTTTATGTGTCCCTCCACATGCTTGTGCAGGGCAGGGACGGCTTGCCTGCTGAAGTAAAAGCGGCTGGGCACATTGTACTGTGGGACTGCCAATGACATCAAGTCACGGAAGCTGTCAGTCTCCACCAGCCTGAATGACAGCATTTCCAGTGACAGAAGTTTGACAATGCCTGCAGTCAGAGCCTGTGCTCGTGGGTGGTTTGACGAGAAAGGCCGCCTTTTCTCCCATGCCTGTACTACCGATGGCTGTAGACTGGGCTGGGAGTGTGTGGATGACTGGGAAAGTGGTGCTGCGGGTGGAATTACAGCGGGTCTCTGGACAACAGGGCCAGAGGTTCTTCCACGGGGATCCTGGGAGGAAGCCGAACCAGCTGCGTGTGAGCTGGAGGAAGAGGCAACACGAGCTGAAGAGGTGGTAGCTGCCGCTGTTGTTTGGCCTAGCTCTTCAGTGTGTTTTTCTAACTCCACCGCGTGCCTGTTGCGCACATGTTTCCACATGTTGGAGGTATTGAGGTTGCTGACATTTCGACCTCTTTTTACTTTGTGATGACACACCTTGCATTTGACATAGCAAATGTCATCTGCAACTGTGTCAAAAAAGGACCAGGCACTGCAAGTCTTGGGAGCGCCCTTTTTGGCTTTTGGAAGATACATGCTCCTAACGGGTGCCAAAGCGGAGGCTGCAGGATCCGCAGTCTTCCCCCTCCCTCTCCCTCTTTGGGCCGTACGGGGAATCTCTTCCTCAGAGCTGCTCCCACCACCTTCCTGTCCCTCACGCCAAGATGGGTCAAGGACCTCATCATCTACACCACCCTCTGCCCCCAACTGCTCCTCCTGGGTAGTCTCAGCAGCAGAGCACGCACCAGAAAGTGGCACCTGAGTGTCATCATCAGCGGATGCGGCCTGCGATGTGGTGACCGGAAGCACTGGCCCACCCGCCTCTTCAGAGGAAGAGAGAAAAAGCTGTTGGGCATCACTGCACCCTGCCTCTTCTTCCATTTCTCCAATGCTGCTTGGCTGGCCCCCTGTTTCCAAGCCAAGAGATTCAGAGAACAGAAGTAGAGACGGCTCCGGTCCTGTGCTCTCTGTCTGCCTGGGCAATTTGGCAGGTGGTGAAGAGACAGATGGCTTCTCTCCAGTGATCTGTGTCTGAGAGGATGTGGCACTAATTGAAGTTGATGCATTAGCTGCCATCCATCCGACAACGGCTTCAATTTGTTCTTCACGCAGCAGCGGTGTACGGCGCTCTGACACAAAGCTGCGCATGAAGGACTGTTCCCTGGTGAAAGTGGGTGCTGATGAGTCACCGGTGCCCGCAGCAGGCACAGAATCCCCACGTCCTCTCCCTGCTCCGCGCCCACGCCCATGTGCCTTACTCACTGCCTTCTTCATCTTGGTTGACTGATAAAGATAAGCAGAAAAGTACTAACGGCTTTGTGTGCTTATTCCTGAACAACTCCTAACAGGTATAAGAAACACTAATTTTCTAAAATGTGGACTAGACTTTAATATG
Organism: Ranitomeya variabilis; assembly: GCF_051348905.1. Taxonomy (NCBI): domain Eukaryota; kingdom Metazoa; phylum Chordata; class Amphibia; order Anura; family Dendrobatidae; genus Ranitomeya; species Ranitomeya variabilis. The sequence continues at coordinate 21,436,674 of NC_135236.1, read as the reverse complement.
AGCTAATGTGGCCTACACAAATGTTAAGTGATGTCACTGGTGTGTTTGGTGAACTTTATTATTTATTTTTTGGGGACTGAACTGACAACAGAGGGAGCTGCAGTCACACGGAGACCGTGCAGACAGCCGTAAACGGCGCTGCAAGGCCCAAAAACCCTCCTCTACGTTATCCTATGTAGTGTTTTTCCACAAGTTAGCTGGAGACGGGTGGAAAGACACTAATAGGAATTTTTTGAAAAAATGTGCAGCAGCCTGCACTACTTAAAACAAAAGGAAAATTGATTTTACGGTATGACGCAGTGAAGAACCCTGAGCTGGAGACAACCAGGCTATGGCTGCTCACAGACTACAGGGCGAGCTGCAGTCACACGGAGACCGTGCAGACAGCCGTAAACGGTGCTGCAAGGCCCAAAAACCCTCCTCTACTTTATCCTATGTAGTGTTTTTCCACAAGTTAGCTGGAGACGGGTGGAAAGACACTAATAGGAATTTTTTGAAAAAATGAGCAGCAGACTACACTACTTGAAAAAAAAACAAAAAAAAAAAACAAACAGTATGAGGCAATGAACCACCCTCCCTGAACTGAATACAACCAGCTATGGATGGCCTATGGCTGCACTCAGACTAGAGAGTGGGCTGCACTCACACACACACACACACAGACCTTGCAGATCGCTGTGAAAACAGCGCTACAAGGCAAAAGCAAGGTGAATAGTAGGTGAACACAGCGGTTGCTAAATTAGCCTTTGAAAAGCACAAAGAAGCAAATCGCTATCTCTAAACTGGCCCTCAGTTAGCAAACAGCGTCCTGTCACTAACTGAATTCACAGCAGAGTCAGCGCAAAATGGCGCCAGCGACTTTTAAACTGCATCATGACATCATTTCAGCAGCCAATCACAGCCATGCTAGTAGTTTTATGCCCTCCATGCTGAACAGGATGTGCCCACACTTGGAATCATTCTCATTGGCTGAATTTGTGCAGTTTGAATCTGGGAACTTCCGATTCCGGTATCCGATACGCGGCAAGTATCGGATCTCGGTATCGGAATTCCGATACCGCTAAGTATCGGCCGATACCCGATACTTGCGGTATCGGAATGCTCAACACTAGTCACCACAGTAAAAACACAGCCCATTCTGACATCTGAACTCCTGCCGTTCTGCTCTCATCAAAATCCTATCACATTGCATAGGCTCAGAACTCTGCCCAGAGGACACTGCCATATGGTGCACCACCTTACGTTCACGTAGGCGCCGATCAATCTGAATGGCCAGAGACATTGATTCGTTCAAACCAGCAGGTGTGGGAAACCCCACCCTAACATCTTTAAGGGCTTCAGAAAGACCCTTTCTGAAAATAGCTGCCAGGGCATCCTCATTCCATTTCGTAAGCACAGACCACTTTCTAAATTTCTGACAATATATTTCTGCTGCTTCCTGATCCTGACACAGAGCCAGCAAAATTTTTTCTGCCTGATCCACAGAATTGGGTTTGTCATAAAGCAGTCAAAGTGCTTGAAAAAATGAATCTACATTGAGCAATACAGGATTCCCTGGCTCAAGGGAGAATGCCCAGTCCTGCGGGTCGCCACGCAGCAGAGAAATAACAATCTTCACCTGCTGAATGGGGTCACCAGAGGAACGGGGTCTCAGAGCAAAAAACAATCTGCAATTATTTTTAAAGTTCAAAAACTTAGATCTATCCCCAGAAAACAAATCAGGGATAGGAATTCTAGGCTCAGAAACAGGAGTTTGAACAACATAGTCTTGGATACTCTGTACCCTTGCAGCGAGATGATCAACACGCGCAGACAGACCCTGAACCTCCATATCAGCACCAAGCTCCTGCACCATCCAAAAATCAAGGGAAAAAAAAGATGAAACAGGCAACGAGAAAAAAAAAAAAATGACTCAGAACTTTCTCTTCCCTCTTTTGAGATGCATTTAACACATTGTGGGCCACCTGTACTGTTATGACCTGGTGGTTACGGAGCAGTACTGAGATGACCTGGTGGGTAAAACCAATCATGGACAAGCTCAGAGGAGGTGGCAGCTCCACCGACAGTAATCACTGTTATGACCTAGTGATTACGGAGCAGCACTGAAATGACCTGGTGGGTAAAACAAATAATGTACTAGCTCTGAGGAGGTGGTAGCTTTACTGACCGCAATCCCTACTCCTAACACCAACACTAGAAATAGCAGTGGAGCGTTCCTATCTTTGCCTAGACGCCTCTTCACAGCCTAAGAACTAGCTACCCCTGAAGATGGAAACGGAAAACTATCTCACCTCAGAGAAACCCCCAAAGGAAAGATAGCCCCCACAAATATTGACGGTGAGTGGAGAGGGAATTGACAAACTCAGAAATGAAACTAGATTTAGCAAAGGAGGCCAATACTATCTAAATAGACAGAGATAGAAAAGGCTACTGTGCGGTCAGTATAAAAAACTGAATGTCCACGCAGAGTTTACAAAAATAACCTCCACACCGACTCACGGTGTGGAGGAGCAAATCTGCGACCCCAAAGCTTCCAACTAGCCGGAATATTTCATAATGACAAGCTGGACAAAAGAGACATAACTTAAACTGAACAGAAGGTCATAAACAGGGAAACAGCCAAAAACTAGCAGAACTTATCTTAAGCTGAAATGGACTGGCCAACAAAGAGCTTCCAGGAAAGGACTGAATCCACAGGAAAAAACATTGACAGCTGGCATCAACTACAGCCTAAAGCCCAGTTAAATAACAAGGCCAGGGCACCGATTAGTGAAAGCAGCTGCTAAGTTCCACTCGAAACCACCAGAGGGAGCCCAAGAGCAGAACTCCCAAAAATACCATTCATGACCACAGGATGGAGCCCAAGAACGGAATTCACAACAGAGAGGGTAATGATAGAGTTGATGGAGAGGGCAATGATGGAGGTGGTGGAGAGGGCAATGATAGGGTGGAGAAGGCATTGATGGAGAGAGCAATAATGAGGTGGTGGAAAGGGCAATGATGACTGTGGTGGAGAAAGCATTGATGGAGAGGATAAAGATGAGAGGGGAAGGTGGAAAATGAAAGATGTGGAGAATTGGAATGGCTGGATGGGGGACTTATAATGGGCTTATGGACAGGAGAAGGTGAAGAAAGACGTTAGATATGGATGTAAAATTAATTGGGTGGTGGAGGAGGGTCATAAGCTCCTGATAACGTCCTCCCCCTTCTTACAATTCATTGTGATGCTTGTTATGACCCCAATGGCAGAGGGTCTCAGGAATATTTACTAAGTCTGCAAACACAAAAACCAGCTCATAGGGCAGTGGTAACTGGGCTGACCATATATCTAATCCTAGCACCACAAATAACAGCAGCCAGGGAACGTGCCTACGTTGATTCTAGACGTCTCGCGCCAGCCGGAGAACTAACTAGCCCTAGAAGGGAAAAGAAAGACCTTTCTTGCCTCCAGAGAAAAGACCCCAAAAGTTGGATACAAGCCCCCAACAAATAATAACGGTGAGGTAAGAGGAAAAGACAAACGTAAGAATGAGCTAGGTATTTAGCAAAGAGAGGCCCACTAGCTAATAGCAGAATATAGTAAGATAACTTATATGGTCAGCAAAAACCGTATCAAAAATATCCACGCTGGAAATTCAAGAACCCCCGAACCGTCTAACGCCCCGGGGGGAGAACACCAGCCCCCTAGAGCTTCCAGCAAGGTCAGGAATCACATTTAGTACAAGCTGGACAAAAATGAGAGCAAGCAAATAACCCAAAAAACAAAGAAGCAGGACTTAGCTTAATTTTGCACGAACCAGGACCAACAGATAGGAGCAAACAGAAAGGATCTGATTACAACGATGTCAGGCACTGGACTAAGGATCCAGAAGGTTTATATAGCAACACCCCTGGACTAACGACCCAGGTGGGTGTAAACTGAGGGAAGAAAATCCCAGAGTCATATCACTAGTAACCACAAGAGGGAGCCAAAAAGTCTAATTCACAACAGTACCCCCCCCCCCGAACCCTCACCAAGACCACCAGGGCGATCAGGATGAGCAGCATGAAAGGCACGAACTAAATCGGCCGCATGCACATCAGAGGCAACCACCCAGGAATTATCCTCCTGACCGTAGCCCTTCCACTTGACCAGATACTGAAGCCTCCGTCTGGAGAGACGAGAATCCAAGGTCTTCTCCACCACGTACTCCAACTCGCCCTCAACCAACACCGGAGCAGGAGGCTCAGCAGAAGGAACCACAGGCACAACGTAGCGTCGCAACAAAGACCTATGGAACACGTTGTGAATGGCAAACGACACCGGAAGATCCAAGCGAAAGGACACTGGATTAAGGATTTCCAATATCTTGTAAGGACCGATGAAGCGAGGCTTAAATTTAGGAGAGGAGACCTTCATAGGAACAAATCGCGAAGACAGCCACACTAAATCCCCAACACGAAGTCGGGGACCCACACCGCGGCGGCGGTTGGCAAAACGCTGAGCCTTCTCCTGTGACAATTTTAAGTTGTCCACCACATGATTCCAGATCTGCTGCAACCTATCCACCACAGAATCCACCCCAGGACAGTCAGAAGGCTCCACATGTCCCGAGGAAAAACGAGGATGGAAACCAGAGTTGCAGAAAAATGGCGAAACCAAAGTAGCGGAACTAGCCCGATTATTAAGGACAAACTCAGCCAACGGCAAGAAGGTCACCCAATCATCCTGATCTGCCGAAACAAAACACCTCAAATAAGCCTCCAGAGTCTGATTAGTTCGCTCCGTTTGTCCATTAGTCTGAGGATGAAAGGCAGACGAGAACGACAAATCAATGCCCATCCTAGCACAAAAGGATCGCCAGAACCTGGAAACAAACTGGGATCCTCTGTCAGACACAATATTCTCAGGAATGCCGTGTAAACGAACCACATTCTGAAAGAACACAGGAACTAGATCAGAAGAGGAAGGCAGCTTAGGCAAAGGCACCAAATGGACCATTTTCGAAAAGCGATCACATACCACCCAGATGACAGACATACCCTGAGACACCAGGAGATCAGAAATTAAATCCATGGAAATGTGTGTCCAAGGCCTCTTCGGGACAGGCAAGGGCAAGAGCAACCCGCTGGCATGAGAACAGCAAGGCTTAGCTCGAGCACAAGTCCCACAGGACTGCACAAATGACCGCACATCCCGTGACAAGGAAGGCCACCAAAAGGACCTAGCCACCAGATCTCTGGTGCCAAAAATTCCCGGATGACCTGCCAACACCGAGGAATGAACCTCGGAAATGACTCTGCTGGTCCACTTATCAGGAACAAACAGTCTGTCAGGTGGACAAGAGTCAGGTCTACCAGCCTGAAATCTCTGCAACACGCGTCGCAAATCAGGAGAAATGGCTGACAAGATAACTCCCTCTTTAAGAATACCAACCGGTTCTGCGACTCCAGGAGAGTCAGGCACAAAGCTCCTTGAAAGAGCATCAGCCTTCACATTCTTTGAACCTGGTAAATACGAGACCACAAAGTCAAAACGGGAGAAAAACAATGACCAACGGGCCTGTCTAGGATTCAGGCGTTTAGCAGACTCGAGATACATCAGATTTTTGTGATCAGTCAAGACCACCACACGATGCTTAGCACCCTCGAGCCAATGACGCCACTCCTCAAATGCCCACTTCATGGCCAGCAACTCCCGATTGCCAACATCATAATTCCGCTCAGCAGGCGAAAACTTCCTAGAGAAGAAAGCACATGGTCTCATTACCGAGCAACCAGGGCCTCTCTGTGACAAAACGGCCCCTGCCCCAATCTCAGACGCATCCACTTCGACCTGAAAGGGAAGTGAGACATCAGGCTGGCACAAAACAGGCGCCGAAGTAAACCGGCGTTTCAACTCTTGGAACGCCTCCACGGCTGCAGGAGCCCAGTTAGCCACATCAGAACCCTTCTTGGTCATATCCGTCAAAGGTTTAACAACGCTAGAAAAATTAGCGATAAAACGACGGTAGAAGTTAGCAAAACCCAAGAACTTCTGAAGACTCTTAACTGACGTGGGTTGAGTCCACTCATGAATAGCTCGGACCTTGACTGGGTCCATCTCCACAGCAGAAGGGGAAAAAATAAACCCCAAAAAGGGAACCTTCTGTACTCCAAAGAGACACTTTGAGCCCTTAACAAACAAAGCATTCTCACGCAAAACCTGAAACACCATCCTGACCTGCTCCACATGTGAGTCCCAATCCTCAGAGAAAACCAGAATATCATCCAGATAAACAATCATAAATTTATCCAGATACTTCCGGAAAATATCATGCATAAAGGACTGAAACACTGAGGGAGCATTAGAGAGCCCAAAAGGCATCACCAAGTACTCAAAATGACCTTCGGGCGTATTAAATGCAGTCTTCCATTCATCTCCTTGCTTAATGCGCACAAGGTTGTACGCACCACGAAGATCTATCTTGGTGAACCACTTGGCACCTTTAATCCGGGCAAACAAGTCCGACAACAGAGGCAAAGGATACTGAAATTTAACAGTGATTTTATTCAGAAGCCGATAGTCAATACAAGGTCTCAAAGATCCGTCCTTCTTGGCCACAAAAAAGAATCCCGCACCAAGAGGGGAAGAGGATGGACGGATATGCCCCTTCTCCAGAGACTCCTTGATATACGAACGCATTGCGGCATGCTCAGGTACAGACAGATTAAATAATCTTCCCTTAGGAAATTTACTACCTGGAATCAAATCTATGGCGCAGTCACAGTCCCTATGAGGAGGCAGAGCACTGGATCTGGACTCGCTGAATACATCCTGATAATCAGACAAATACTCAGGAACTTCCGAAGGAGTAGAGGAAGCAATAGACACCGGCGGGGAATCAGCATGAATTCCCTGACAGCCCCAACTTGACACAGACATTGCCTTCCAATCCAAGACTGGATTGTGGGTCTGTAACCATGGCAGACCCAAAACGACCAAATCATGCATTTTATGTAGAACAAGAAAACGAATCACCTCCCGATGTTCAGGAGTCATGCACATGGTCACCTGCGTCCAGAACTGCGGTTTATTTTCCGCCAATGGCGTAGCATCAATACCTCTAAGAGGAATAGGATTTACCAACGGTTCAAGAACAAAACCACAGCGCTTGGCAAATGACAGATCCATAAGACTCAGGGCAGCACCTGAATCCACAAACGCCATAACAGGGTAAGAAGACAATGAGCAAATTAAAGTCACAGACAAAATAAATTTAGGTTGCAAATTACCAATGGCGACAGGACTAACAACCCTTGTTAGGCGTTTAGAGCATGCTGATATAACATGTGTAGAATCACCACAGTAAAAACACAACCCATTCTGACGTCTATGATTTTTCCGCTCATTTCTAGTCTGAATTCTATCACATTGCATTAAATCAGGTGTTTGTTCAGACAGCACCACCAGAGGATTAGCGGTTTTACGCTCCCGCAAACGCCGGTCAATTTGAATAGCCAGCGCCATGGAATCATTCAGACTTGTAGGAATGGGGAAACCCACCATCACATTCTTAATGGCTTCAGAAAGGCCATTTCTGAAATTTGCGGCCAGAGCACACTCATTCCACCGAGTAAGCACGGACCACTTCCGAAATTATTGGTAATACACTTCAGCTTCATCCTGGCCCTGAGAATTAGCCAGCAAAGCTTTTTCTGCCTGAACTTCAAGATTGGGTTCCTCGTAAAGCAATCCGAGCGCCAGAAAAAATGCATCAATATTTGCCAATGCCGGATCTCCTGGCGCTAGCGAGAAAGCCCAATCCTGAGGGTCGCCCCGTAAAAAAGAAATAACAATTTTAACTTGCTGAGCAGAATCTCCAGATGAACGGGGTCTCAGAGAAAGAAACAATTTACAATTATTCTTGAAATTCCTAAACCTAAATCGGTCTCCAGAAAACAGTTCAGGAATAGGTATTTTAGGTTCAGACATAGGGCTACTGGTAACAAAATCTTGTATGCTCTGCACACGAGTAGCAAGCTGGTTTACACTTGTAATCAAGGTCTGGACATTCATGTCTGCAGCAAGCACCAGCCACTCAAAGGTAAAGGGGAGAAAGAGAGGAAAAAAAAAACCTCAGAATTTCATTTCTTATTATCCCACTTCTGCAATGCATTAAACATTCAATGTTGGCCTGGCATACTGTTATGACCCCAATGGCAGAGGGTTTCAGGAATATTTACTAAGTCTGCAAACACAAAAACCAGCTCATAGGGCAGTGGTAACTGGGCTGACCATATATCTAATCCTAGCACCACAAATAACAGCAGCCGGGGAACGTGCCTACGTTGATTCTAGACGTCTCGCGCCAGCCGGAGAACTAACTAGCCCTAGAAGGGAAAAGAAAGACCTTTCTTGCCTCCAGAGAAAAGACCCCAAAAGTTGGATACAAGCCCCCAACAAATAATAACGGTGAGGTAAGAGGAAAAGACAAACGTAAGAATGAGCTAGGTATTTAGCAAAGAGAGGCCCACTAGCTAATAGCAGAATATAGTAAGATAACTTATATGGTCAGCAAAAACCATATCAAAAATATCCACGCTGGAAATTCAAGAACCCCCGAACCATCTAACGCCCCGGGGGGAGAACACCAGCCCCCTAGAGCTTCCAGCAAGGTCAGGAATCACATTTAGTACAAGCTGGACAAAAATGAGAGCAAGCAAATAACCCAAAAAACAAAGAAGCAGGACTTAGCTTAATTTTGCACGAACCAGGACCAACAGATAGGAGCAAACAGAAAGGATCTGATTACAACGATGCCAGGCACTGGACTAAGGATCCAGAAGGTTTATATAGCAACACCCCTGGACTAACGACCCAGGTGGGTGTAAATTGAGGGAAGAAAATCCCAGAGTCATATCACTAGTAACCACAAGAGGGAGCCAAAAAGTCTAATTCACAACAGATGCTATCAGAGGCTTAACATTTATTGGGGAGAGGAGGTGATAAGGTGCATCGTACCCTTTATAATGAACTGAAAGGTGGGAGACGACGCTGTCAGGGACTTGTAATGAATTGGGAGATGGCGGATGCTCTGTAGCTGATAGCATCATAATAATTATGGGGGTGGGAGAAGATGCTATCAAGTACTTATAATGAATAATGGGGACACAGGACAGGGACTAAGGCTATGTGCACACGTTCAGGATTTGCAGGAGAAAATTCTGCTGTATATCCTAATGTGTTGGCAGGAAGAAAGTTGTGTAATATATATTTATTTTTTGCCATGCTTTTGTTATTTAATTTTCCCTATTAGTACGGGTCAAAAACGCTGCAAGAATTTACATTATGCAGATTTTAATCTGCTGCAAATCTGCAAGGAAAAAATAAGCAGCGTGTGCACGAGACTTCAGGGATCTCGTTCATGTTTCTTGTACTGTAAAACCTTCCATATATTCCATGTGCACATAGCCGAACAGTTAATAGGGGAGAATCACAGATTGAATAATTTATATTATTGGGAGTCAGAGATTATAGGAATAGGGGCACAGTGCTGATGATCACTGTATATTTATATTGGTGGGTGGATAATAGTATATTGATGATGGTTACATATCTGTATTTGGGGGGAGACACATGTATGTATACAATGTATGTGACCTTGATATTTTCAGGGCTGCATTGATTATCGTTACAGGACGAGTTGTGGCTGGGAGATGTCGACATGAAGGTCTGACCAGATGGAGAACAAACAGGAGGAAGCGGCTCTAATCAGACGAGATGTCAGCGCTGCCTGGATGTAGATATTATTCTGTGTCTGCACTGTGTGATGGGGAATGATAATGTTATCTGTAAAATCCCTTAGGGTACCGTCACACAGTGCCATTTTCATCGCTATGACGGCACGATCCGTGACATCGCAGCGACGTATGATTATCGCTCCAGCGTCGTAGACTGCGGTCACACTTTGCAATCACGGCGCTGGAGCGATGCCGAAGTCCCCGGGTAACCAGGGTAAACATCTGGTTACTAAGCGCAGGGCCGCGCTTAGTAACCCGATGTTTACCCTGGTTACCAGCATAAACGTAAAAAAAACAAACAGTACATACTTACATTCCGGTGTCTGTCCCCCGGCGTTCTGCTTCTCTGCACTGTGTAAGCACCAGAGCCGGAAAGCAGAGCGGTGACGTCACCGCTGTGCTCGCTTTCCGGCCGGCAGGCGCTCACAGTGCAGAGAAGCTGAGACGCCGGAGGACAGACACCGGAATGTAAGCATGTACTGTTTGTTTTTTTTACGTTTACGCTGGTAACCAGGGTAAACATCGGGTTACTAAGCGCGGCCCTGCGCTTAGTTACCCGATGTTTACCCTGGTTACAAGCGAACACATCGCTGGATCGGTGTCACACACAACGATCAAGCGATGTCAGCGGGTGAGCAAGCGACGAAAGAAAGTTCCAAACGATCTGCTACGACGTACGATTCTCAGCGGGGTCCCTGATCGCATTAGCGTGTCAGACACAACGATATCGTAACGATATCGCTAGAACGTCACGAATCGTGCCGTCATAGCGATGAAAATGGCACTGTGTGACGGTACCCTTATTCTACATTCTCACATTTGTGTGAAATGTCCGTGAGCTTCCAGGTTTTTTATCATATGGCACACGGACTTATAGAGTTTTATAGGTCCATTCACAAATACATGAAAATCACGGATCTGAGAATAAGGTCCGTGAGGGTCAGAGAATGTTCTGTTGGGATCTGATTTTGAGGACCAGAATAAGACATTCTCAATGCATCCATAAAAACGGGCAGCACACCACACTGCACACAGATACAGGGACATAGCCTTATTATGTATAGCACCATCCCTTAGTATATAGTGTACTCACTTATTATGTATAGCACAGTCCCTTAGTTGTCATAATTCCCCAATGGCATGGGAACATCAGAAACACAAAAATAACAGACTAGCTCTCGGGTGATGGAAACTCAAGCTGACCGTGACCTAAATCTACCACACAACTAACAGTAGCCAGGAAGCATTCCTACGGCTGCCTAGATGCCATGCGCCAGCCGGAGAACTAACTACGCCTGGAAGAGGAAGGAACAGACCTGGCTTACCTCTAGTGAAATTCCCCAAAGATGATAGTAGCCCCCACATATATTAACGGTAAGTTCAGAGGAAAAGACATACACAGTATGAAGGTAGATTTAGCAAAGCGAGGTCCACTTACTAGATAGAGGAAGGATACAAAAGAGGACTTCACGGTCAGCTGAAAAACCCTTTCAAAAACCCATCCTGAAATTACTTTAAGACTCCTGTGTCAACTCATCACACAGGAGTGGCAATTTCAGTCCACAAGAGCTTCCAGTAACAGAAAATGACAAAACTGTAAACTGGACAAAAAAATACAAAACAAAAGGACAAGAGTCCACTTAGCTGATCAGCAGACTAGTAGCAGGAACATGCAACTGAATGACTCAGGTTACAATGATGACCGGCAAGGAAGTGACTGGAGAGCAAGGCTAAATAGGGAACTCCCAAAACTGATGGAAGCAGGTGAGCTGAGGCAGAAAAGCACACACAAGTCTCCAGTACTACCAGCCACCACCAGGGGAGCCCAAAAAGCGGATCACAACAGTACCCCCCCTTAAGGAGGGGGCACCGAACCCTCACAAGAACCGCCAGGGCGACCTGGATGAGCCCTATGAAAGGCACGAACCAAATCCGAGGCATGAACATCAGAGGCAGTTACCCAAGAATTATCTTCCTGACCATAGCCCTTCCATTTAACCAGATACTGGAGTCTCCGCCTGGAAATACGGGAGTCCAAGATCTTCTCTATAACATACTCCAATTCACCCTCAACCAGCACAGGAGCAGGAGGCTCAGCAGAAGGAACCACCGGCACCTCGTATCTCCGCAACAACGACCGATGGAACACATTATGGATAGCGAAAGATGCCGGAAGGTCCAAACGAAAGGAAACAGGGTTAATAATCTCCAAAATCCTATAGGGACCGATGAACCGAGGCTTAAATTTAGGAGAAGAAACCCTCATTGGGACAAAACGGGAAGACAACCACACCAAGTCCCCAACACGAAGGCGAGGACCAACCCGACTCTGGCGGTTAGCAAACCGCTGAGTCCTCTCCTGGGACAAATTCAAATTGTCCACCACTTGTTCCCAAATCCGATACAACCGATCCACCACAGCATCTACTCCAGGACAATCCGAAGACTCCACCTGACCAGAAGAAAAACGGGGATGAAACCCCGAATTGCAAAAGAAAGGGGAAACCAAAGTGGCAGAACTAGCCCGATTATTAAGAGCAAACTCCGCCAACGGCAGAAAGGCAACCCAATCGTCCTGATCCGCAGACACAAAACACCTCAAATACGTCTCCAAAGTGTGATTAGTTCGCTCCGTCTGGCCATTAGTCTGAGGATGGAAGGCAGACGAAAAAGACAAATCAATGCCCAACCTGGCATAGAATGCCCGCCAAAATCTAGAAACGAACTGGGTACCCCTATCAGAAACGATACTTTCAGGAATACCATGCAAGCGAACCACATTTTGAAAAAACAAAGGAACCAACTCAGACGAGGAAGGCAACTTCGGCAATGGCACCAAATGAACCATCTTAGAAAAACGGTCACACACCACCCAGATAACAGACATCCTCTGAGAGACAGAAAGATCAGAAATAAAGTCCATCGAGATGTGCGTCCAAGGCCTCTTCGGAATAGGCAAGGGCAACAACAACCCGCTAGCCCTAGAACAACAAGGCTTGGCCCGAGCACACACATCACAAGACTGCACAAAAACACGCACATCTCGAGACAGAGATGGCCACCAGAAGGATCTAGCCACCAAATCCCTGGTACCAAAAATTCCAGGATGACCCGCCAGCGTAGAAGAATGAACCTCCGAGATGACTCTACTGGTCCAATCATCAGGAACAAACAGTCTACCAGGTGGACAGCGATCAGGTCTATCCGCCTGAAACTCTTGCAAAGCACGTCGCAGATCTGGGGAAATAGCGGATAATATCACCCCATCCTTAAGGATACCTGTAGGTTCCGAATCACCAGGGGAATCAGGCTCAAAACTCCTAGAAAGGGCATCCGCCTTCACATTCTTAGAACCTGGTAGATATGAGACCACAAAATTAAACCGAGAGAAAAACAACAACCAGCGCGCCTGTCTAGGATTCAGGTGCCTGGCAGACTCAAGATAAATCAGATTCTTGTGATCAGTCAAAACCACCACCTGATGTCTAGCACCCTCAAGCCAATGACGCCACTCCTCAAATGCCCACTTCATGGCCAAAAGCTCCCGATTACCGACATCATAATTTCTTTCGGCGGCAGAAAATTTTCGAGAAAAGAACGCACAAGGTCTCATCACTGAGCAATCGGAACTTTTCTGCGACAAAACCGCCACCGCTCCGATCTCGGAAGCATCGACCTCAACCTGAAAGGGGAGAGAGACATCGGGCTGGCGCAACACAGGGGCAGACGAAAAGCGGCGCTTAAGTTCCCGAAAGGCCTCCACAGCGGCAGAGGACCAATTGGCAACATCAGCACCCTTCTTAGTCAAATCCGTAAGAGGCTTAGCAACACCAGAAAAACCAGTTATAAATCGACGATAAAAATTAGCAAAGCCCAAGAACTTCTGAAGACCCTTTAGAGAAGTAGGCTGCGTCCAGTCACAAATAGCCCGAACCTTGACAGGGTCCATCTCAACAGAAGAAGGGGAAAAAATGTACCCCAAAAAGGAAATCTTTTGAACCCCAAAAACACACTTAGAACCCTTTACACACAGAGAATTCTCCCACAAGACCTGAAAAACCCTCCTGACCTGCTGAACATGAGACTCCCAGTCCTCAGAAAAAATCAAAATATCGTCCAAATACACAATCATAAATTTATCCAGATATTCACGGAAAATATCATGCATAAAGGACTGAAAAACTGAAGGCGCATTAGAAAGGCCGAAAGGCATTACTAAATACTCAAAGTGGCCCTCAGGCGTATTAAATGCGGTTTTCCACTCATCCCCTTGCTTAATTCGCACCAAATTATACGCCCCACGGAGATCAATCTTGGAGAACCACTTAGCCCCCCTTATGCGAGCAAACAAATCAGTAAGCAGCGGCAACGGATACTGATATTTGACAGTAATTTTATTCAGGAGTCGATAATCAATACAAGGCCTCAGCGAGCCATCCTTTTTAGAGACAAAGAAAAACCCAGCTCCTAAAGGTGATGAAGGACGAATATGTCCATTTTCCAGGGACTCCTTAACATACTCTCGCATGGCAGCATGCTCAGGTACAGATAGGTTAAACAAACGACCCTTTGGAAATTTACTGCCTGGAATCAGATCTATGGCGCAATCACACTCTCTGTGGGGAGGGAGAGAACCAATTTTAGGCTCTTCAAAAATATCCCCAAAATCCGACAAAAATGCCGGAATCTCAGAGGGAATAGATGACGAGATAGGAACCAAAGGTATGTCCCCATGAGCCCCCCGACATCCCCAGCTTAACACAGACATAGTTTTCCAGTCCAGTACTGGGTTATGAGATTGTAACCATGGTAATCCAAGCACTAAAACATCATGTAAATTATACAACACGAGGAAGCGAATCATCTCCTGATGGTCTGGAGTCATACGCATAGTCACTTGCGTCCAGAACTGTGGTCTATTACAAGCCAGAGGTGTAGAATCAATACCCTTCAGAGGTATAGGAACTTCCAGAGGCTCCAAATCAAACCCACAGCGCCTGGCGAAGGACCAATCCATGAGACTCAGAGCGGCGCCAGAGTCCACATAGGCATCCACGGTAATAACTGATAATGAACAAATCAGAGTTACAGACAGAAGAAATTTAGACTGTAAAGTGCCAATAGAAACAGACTTGTCAACCTTCCTAGTACGTTTAGAGCATGCTGATATAACATGCGCGGAATCACCACAGTAGAAGCACAAGCCATTTTTGCGCCTATAATTCTGCCGCTCGCTTTTTGACAGAATTCTGTCACATTGCATTTTCTCTGGCGTCCCTTCAGAAGATACCGCCAAATGGTGCACGGGTTTGCGCTCCCGCAAACGCCGATCAATCTGAATCGCCATTGTCATGGACTCATTCAGACCTGTGGGCGTAGGAAACCCCACCATGACATCCTTAACGGCATCAGAAAGGCCCTCTCTGAAATTTGCCGCTAGGGCACACTCATTCCACTGAGTAAGCACAGACCATTTACGAAATTTTTGGCAGTATATCTCAGCTTCATCTTGCCCTTGAGACAGGGCTATTAAAGCTTTTTCAGCTTGAATCTCCAAATTAGGTTCCTCATACAGCAACCCTAAAGCCAGAAAAAACGCATCCACATTGAGCAACGCAGGATCCCCTGGTGTCAATGAAAATGCCCAATTTTGAGGGTCACCTTGCAGCAAAGAAATCACAATCTTAACCTGCTGAACAGGATCTCCAGAGGAGTGAGGTCTGAGAGAAAGGAATAATTTACAATTACATTTGAAATTCAGAAACCGAGATCTATCTCCGGAAAATACCTCTGGTGTAGGAATCTTAGGTTCAGAAATAGGAGTACGTATAACATAATCTTGTAAATTCTGAACCTTCGTAGCAAGATTATTTAAACCTGCAGCCAAACTCTGAGGGTCCATCCTTAAACTGGAGAGATCAGAGCCATTCAAGGATTAGAAGGAGAGAAAGGCAAGGCAGTAAATAGAGCAGAAATACAACTGAGCCAACTAAGTAGCAAACAAGAGAGGGAAAAAAAAAATCTACAGACTTCTTTTACTCTCCTTTCTTCTGCCAATTACTTTAACAGTGGCCGGTCATACTGTCATGATTCCCCAATGGCATGGGAACATCAGAAACACAAAAATAACAGACTAGCTCTCGGGTGATGGAAACTCAAGCTGACCGTGACCTAAATCTACCACACAACTAACAGTAGCCAGGAAGCATTCCTACGGCTGCCTAGATGCCATGCGCCAGCCGGAGAACTAACTACGCCTGGAAGAGGAAGGAACAGACCTGGCTTACCTCTAGTGAAATTCCCCAAAGATGATAGTAGCCCCCACATATATTAACGGTAAGTTCAGAGGAAAAGACATACACAGTATGAAGGTAGATTTAGCAAAGCGAGGTCCACTTACTAGATAGAGGAAGGATACAAAAGAGGACTTCACGGTCAGCTGAAAAACCCTTTCAAAAACCCATCCTGAAATTACTTTAAGACTCCTGTGTCAACTCATCACACAGGAGTGGCAATTTCAGTCCACAAGAGCTTCCAGTAACAGAAAATGACAAAACTGTAAACTGGACAAAAAAATACAAAACAAAAGGACAAGAGTCCACTTAGCTGATCAGCAGACTAGTAGCAGGAACATGCAACTGAATGACTCAGGTTACAATGATGACCGGCAAGGAAGTGACTGGAGAGCAAGGCTAAATAGGGAACTCCCAAAACTGATGGAAGCAGGTGAGCTGAGGCAGAAAAGCACACACAAGTCTCCAGTACCACCAGCCACCACCAGGGGAGCCCAAAAAGCGGATCACAACACTTAGTATATAGTGTACTCCCTTATTATGTATAACATCGTTCTTAGTTACATAGTTTCCTCTTATATTATGTATAACCCCGTCCCTTATTATATACCATCCTCTCTAGTTATATGTGGCGCCATCCCTTATTATATAGCTTCATCTGCTGTTATGTAGAGTGCTGTCTCTTACATAGTGTATTCCTATTATTTTTGTTATTCACAGTGCCCTCTATTACATAATCCCCTCTCTTGTTAGATATAAAATGACTGCTGATGGGCCAGTTGGTGACAAGACGACCAGTCCATCAGCTCCTCCATTAGAAAAGAAGTTTTCCTATGCTCCATCATCTGTCATTGCATTATATATGTCAGGAGGAGGAATGAGCTATCAGGAGGAGGAGTGAGCTGTCAGGAGGAGGAATGAGCTGTCAGGAGGAGGAATGAGCTGTCAGGAGGAGGAATGAGCTGTCAGGAGGAGGAATGAGCTATCAGGAAGAGGAGTGAGCTGTCAGGAGGAGGAATGAGCTGTCAGGAGGAGGAATGAGCTGTCAGGAGGAGGAATGAGCTGTCAGGAGGAGGAATGAGCTATCAGGAAGAGGAGTGAGCTGTCAGGAGGAAGAATGAGCTATCAGGAGGAGGAGTTAGCTATCAGGAGGAGGAGTTAGCTATCAGGAGGAGGAGTTAGCTGTCAGGAGGAAAAATGAGCTATCAGGAAGAGGAGTGAGCTGTCAGGAGGAAGAATGAGCTATCAGGAGGAGGAGTTAGCTATCAGGAGGAGGAGTTAGCTATCAGGAGGAGGAGTTAGCTATCAGGAGGAGGAGTTAGCTGTCAGGAGGAGGAATGAGCTATCAGGAGGAAGAGTTAGCTGTCAGGAAGAGGAGTGAGCTGTGAAAAGGAGGAGTGAGCTGTCAGGAGGAGGAATGAGCTGTCAGGAGGAAGAGTTAGCTGTCAGGAGGAGGAATGAGCTATCAGGAAGAGGAGTGAGCTGTCAGGAGGAGGAATCAGCTATCAGGAGGATTCAGCAAACAGCAACTACCCGGTAGGAAGGGTTCTTGAACACTTATTTAAAGAAGGAGCATTTCACATGAAAAGACGGTAATACAAGACCTGGACCATAAATTGTTACGTGACTCCTCTCTCCCTGCTCACTGGACTGGTGCAATAAAAAGGTAACTGGAGACGTTTCATCTGACTTTCTTCTTATTAAAGTCAAAACGGTGCAAAGCAGTTGAAATATATTTTACTTTCACTTTTGATTTCTACAATTTTTATTTTCCTCCACATGGAGGAAACTTTTACTTTATGCAGAGCATATTTCAGAAAAGAGAAAATGGGAGTAAAATATCTAAACTCTCTGGATAATTGTTTGCTGCATTGTGACAATTTCATTATCAAAAACTTTTCACACATTTGTATTTCTCTGATCCTGGTATTGTAATCGAGTATGTCATATTCATAATATGAATAGCATAAACATTGGAGCTGTATCTGCGCCATTATCAGTGAGTGACAGCTGTAACACAACAGTGACGTGTGACTGCAAGAGCCAGAATTAGAATTATCTCATATTTTAGTCTTATCACCGGCAGAGGCAGCTGAGGGCTCTGATATAGGAGAACGCACATCAGGCAGCGCTAACGTCATGGATAATCTCACAGATCGAAAAGCGTGAAATACTAAGACTTCCAAAACTTTCTATCAAGGGTAAAGTTATCCCAACTTATGATCTCTGTGTATCTATTAGAAATGCCTCCTCACTTGAGATCACAAAATTAGTGTAAGATTAATTTTATTCACATTTCATATTACGACAAATTCAGAATTTTTAGTAATTCGTTTTATGATAATACCACAAAATATCTACTGCCTGGCTGCCATTTTGCTGATTTGCAAACAGTGTATTGAAAAAATATTCATACCCTGTGAACTTTTCCTCATTTTATTATACTACATCCAAAAAACTTAAATGTACTTTTTATTTTATTTATAAAACTGATATTTATCAACCAGTTAAACCCTACCCTTGCTTTATTTTTTTCTCCTCAGCTTTTGTTTGCAGTGATTTTATATGGTACATCAACACAAAGTATCAAGTATTTGTGAAGTGTAAAGTAAATAATACAAGGTTTTTTAATTATTTTAACAATGTTAATCTGAAAATTGTGATATACATTTGTATTCAGCCCCTGTAGTTGTACACCTTATAAAAACCCTGAGTGCCCAAAAATCACATAATTAGTAAATTGCATCCGACTGTCTGTGGTTTATTCTTAGATTAACTACCGCTGTTCTGTGATGGCCTGAGAGGTTTCAGAACATTAGGAATCAAACATCAAGAAACACAAGGAACCCACCAGACAGGTCAGAGATAAGGTTGTGGGGAAGAGTAAAGCAGGGTTAGGTTATAAACAAATAGCTCAAGTGCTGAACATCTCATGGTGCACTGCTCAATACATCCTCCAAAAATGGAAGAAATATGGCACAACTGCAAACCTACCAAGACATGACCATCCACCTAAACTGACATCCCAAGCAAAAAGAGCGCTGTTAGAGAATTAGACTCCTATTTTTGGCATTCATTGTAGCCTATAGCCCCCTCATGGATTTGTCTGAATCCTATTTTAGGGGGATTTAGGCAGAACCCCTGAACGTGCTGCAGAAACACAGTGTGAACAGGCCTTTATAAACTATTGTATGGAATAGTGAAATCTACTATACTACTCCAAACTACCCCAAATATACCAGTCAGATACAAACAGACCAGAAGACACCTTTTTTAATGCATTACATGTCAATTCTTTCAACTTTTTTGCAGCAGAATTTCCCTATTCAAAGAAATATGAAACAATAATGCAAGTAAAAACAAAACACTGCAATAACACTCACTAAACACATAAAAATGCACATACTGTGCTCAGCCTTTTTCCTGCAAGCACTCTGGATTTTGAGGCAAAGCAAGCTGCAGCAAAAACGAGGTGTTTGAACACAGCCTAAAGGGGTTTTCTAAGAATTAAAAAAAAGCATATTAGTGATAAATCCCCAGCGGCTCCCGCACCGATGCTCTGGTGGTCTTTGCCAGTCTTGGCACTTGGCTGTAGTGATCTTGTGGCTTAACCTTCTGTTATAGCTGCAAAATCAATAATGACTCGCAGGGACACTAGTGAATTGGTTTTGAAGCCAAAGAGGATTTAGTTGAGTAGTTTGGGGGAATATGACTTTTTTTCAACAGCTTTTTTATTCTATTCTTTTGGAGTTAGGATGTACAAAAAGAAGCAATTCTGCCAATGTTTTCTGTTCTTTGACTGTTACAGTGTTGTTAGTGGAATATTCAGGATTGGGGGGTCCACTTTAAATTTCACCCAGGGTACAAATTTCTCTAAAATTGGCCCTGCATGCAGAGAATGAGAATCTATGAGACTATCTAAAACGAAGTCAAGTTCATGGCTGCTACTAGATCACTCTGTTCTGTCCATGTTCATTACCATTTCTACACTGGCCAGGAAGCAAGATGTCATGATTCCTCTGCTCAGAGTGTCTGGGACTCTGTGATGGACAGCTCTGTCATCCTATCCTGTGCTGGGGTGTGTTGAGCTGTCAGTGCTTTGATTGATCTATCTGACTGGTAGGTGCAGAGATTTCCACAGGTGCTCCATGTTCTTGGTAAATGCCCTGCTATTTAGATGAGCTGTCTGGCTCAGATCATTGCCAGTCAAAAGCTTGTTCTAAGCTTGTGCTCTCTGGTGTGTTCACCTGTACCCTGTGGTGTAAGATCTGATCGTCTTCTGCTGCTGACATTTGGACCATGGTCAGACTGCCCATTTGTTGTTGCCCCTTTGAATCTGATATTCCGTTGCTTACCTCTGGACTGTTTTCAGACTACCCGTTTGTCATTGCCCCTTTGCATTTGATATTCCGCTGCTGACCTTTGGACTGTGTTCAGACTATCCGTTTGTTATTGCCCCTGTGCTTATCTGCTTTTTCTCTGGTATTCTGACCCTGGCAGGTGACCTGACTTACGACTTTGTATTCTCCTTTGGTTTACTCCGTGCTCTTTTACTATTGATTCCAGAACTTCTGACTGTGCTGATTCACGGCCTAGCCATGGGTTGTGACTAGTGTCACACACGATTTACTGTATATTATTATTATTATTATTAATATTACGCTATTTATTTCATGGAGCTTTACATGTGAAAAGGGTACACGTAATAAAAACGAGTACAGTAATCTTAAACAAAAATTGCAACTAGTACAAGAGGAGAGAGGACCCTGCCCATGAGGTTATAAAACATGAGTTTTGCTGGATTACTTTAAGAAACTGTTGGATAATTTGTTTCTTGCTTGTCACGGTGTTTCATGTAGTAGCCATATCATTATTATTATTTAAATCCACCATTATCTTGATTGTATGAAGCTAGGGGGTCTCTGATCTTCCTCTTTGATTTGCTCTTTCTATTCTTTCGACCATGATGTCTTTCTTCAGTGCATCCACTCATCGATTGATGTGTCCAAAGTAGGCAAGTTGTAGATTGGTGATCCTTGCTTTGAGTGATATGTCTGGCTTGATTTGTTTCAAAATAGTTTTGTTTGTTCTTCTTGCCATCCATAGTATTGATAACATTTTTATCAAGCACCACATTTTGGTGACCTTGCTTCTTTTTTCTTGTTTTTTATTGTCCAAGTTTAGCCTCCATATTTTAGTACAGAAATAACAGACAATGTATGAGCTGTGTGTTCATTGCCAGTGAAATGTTCCTTGATTTGAAAATCCAGTCCAGTGACTAAATTGTTGATTTGCCCGTAGATATTCTCCTATTGACATCTGCTGCCATCACTGCATTTTGAGTGATGATTGATCCAAATAGGTTGAAATACTTTACAGCTTCCAGTTCGTCATCATCAATCTCAAATATGTCCGGGTCATAACTGGCAGTAGTCATTGTTTTTGTATCCTTTGTGTTGAATAGAAATCCCATATTTGAACTTTTCTTCTTGACTCTACAACATTTGCCCTTCATTCCCTCTATGCTTGTTGCTGTCAATGTTTTATCATCGGCGTATTTAACACTATTGATGGTTTGTCCAACAATTTTGATTCCTTCTTCATTTGTGGCAAATCCAGCCTTCCTGAAAATAGCTTATGAATATAAATTGAAGAGAAATGGTGACAGGATGCAGCCTTGTCTGACTCCTTGATCTACTGTGAACCATACTGTGTCACTATGTTCTGTTCGGAATGTTGATTCTTGGTCAATGTAAGGGCTCCTAATGAGACTGATCAGATGGTTCAGCATATCTATATCTTTCATGGTATTCCAAAGCTTCTGGTGATCAACACAGTTGAAGGCATTGCTGTAAATGAAGAAACAAAAATTGTTGAATTTTTTGGAGTTTTTCATTATCCAACTACTATTAGAAAATACATCTCTTGTTCCTCTGCCTTTTCTTACTCCTGCCTGCTCCTCTGGCAGTTCTTTGAAAGGGTGTATCTAGGTTTTCCACCACCCAGAGCAAGAATTGCTTGTCGCTCCCTCCCTCTCATATAGTTTGAGAAATCATCATGTGACCACTCATTCATATGCGATTTGCTCACTTACAGCAACATGTAGATGAGCTGCTCTTCCTAATCATTGTTCAGTGAAATACTGAGGGAAGCAGGAAGAAAAGCTAGTTGTCACATGACCGTAAGTATGAAAATTGTATGAGTGAAGTGGCTATGTGATGACTTCTGGAATCAGTATAAAGAGCTGAAACCAGTGAGTATATTACATTACAGTGAGGTTGTTACATGCTGTTAATTAAATTCTATGTTTAGGTTTGTGATGAAAATCTGCAAGCACCTTTGCCGACTGCAGGCTTCTGAATTCTCACAGTGCATGATTGCACACTTTTAGGATTCTCCTCTGCCAGAGTCAAGAGTGCACCATCCCGTGAGAACAAGTATGCGATTTGCTTACTTCTGATCACATTCCGCCTAGAGGTGTTTGACCTTGCTCTATTCATTTTCAATGAGCAAGGCCATGTATATCTAGTTGGCACGTAACCGCATGTATGCAAAGTGCATACTTGCGATTTCATGACCTCCCCCTCTCACTGCCGGCACCAGAGAAACCTGACAGTGTGCAGTGTTCATTCTGTGAGAATTTAGATGTCTACTTCGAAATGTGTCGATAATAAAACCTGAGTAATTCAGTTCCTTACATCCTGGATCCATTCATCATTCTTCCAGCAATGTTGAAAATACACACAAGTTTCTTCATTATTACAATTGAAATTCACTGAAAAAAGGACAGAAAATTAGCACAGGTGAAAAATACTGAAAACAAGCCACTTACTAACCCACTAAACATCCATGGAGCTGCTCCTAGTATTCTAATAGCACACAGGTCTTCATAGGGTATCATTCCCATCATTTAATGAGCTGCACCTCTATACATAGAGCAACATTATCAGCGCCCCTTCTCATTGCATCAGGTGGGCGGCCAGTACCATATGTGCACCCATAAGCCAGACGCCCCATATTACCCAGCCACCACTGGAAAGACCTGGACTGAACCCTGAAAACCTGTGTGCAAATAGAATACTAGGCAGCCACCCGACGGATGTTTTCAGTCATTTGAACCTGTCCCGCCTTTATCATGCGACACCTGCTGCATAATGTTTGTGCTTTTGTGTCTGGGCATGGTTTTGCAAGTATGACTGTTTTTTCTTTTTTTGCAGGGTGCAGGCAAGGTCTTTCCCATGGTGGCTGGGTAATGTGGGGTGTCTGACCTGTGGGTGCACATGTGATATTGGCCGCCCGCCTGATGTAATAGAAGGAGCATTGGTAATAGGCTGCTATACAGATAGAGGTGCATCTCATGTAATGGTGTGAAGGACACCCTCTGCAGACCTGGTGCAATTAAAATACTAGGCAGACAACTGACTGATGTTTGGTGGGTTAGGACGTGGTTGATTTCAGTATTTTGTACATGTGCTGCCATTACCTTTATCATGGGGGACCTGCTGCATCCTGTTTTCATTTGTGCCTGGACGTGGTATTGCAAGTTTTGCGGCTTTTTCTCTTTTAGTGATGTTATTATTCCTATTTTACCTGCCAACCTATGGATCTGCAGCAGCTGTGTACTTAAAAACTGTTGTGTGTCACATAAATGTATCAGGTTCCCTTTATAAATATTTTCTTTGATATTGGTAAAGACCCTATTGCGATTTTTTGCTCCTGCACAACAGTCACTTAGAGTGACTGCAGACCTTAGCCATGATTAAGGCTTGTTGCTGAAACGCGTCGGTTCATCTGTGTGGGCTCTCTGCATTGTTACCTACACTGGATGTATGATTTTAATGGACTAATTAAAAGCTAAGTTTTTTTTACTTTAAAGTTATGCTTTTCGTCGCTGGAGACCAATTTCTCTTTTTGCCTTTCTTTTCTTCATTCAGATTTCTTCATCTTATCCAGATTTTCACAGTTAAGGCTCATTTCCACATGCGAGGCACACGTCCGTATCTCGCATGTGGAAACCAAGCTGTGGAGCCGGCACTCCAGAGCGGAGCGTGCGGCCGCATTGGAACACATGGAGCTGCACAGCTCTGCTCCTGAGTGCCGGCGCCAGAGCTTGGTTTCCACACGCGAGACACGGACGTGTTTCTCGCATGTGGAAATGAGCCCTTACAGCTCGTCTCTGCAAACAGTCGTCTTATCTAATCTTCTACAGCACATTCCTACACAATAACTTAAAAATGTTAGTGTCATTATAATGCTCCTGCAGCGCCCCAGAGTCCTGGTTGCTGCAGTACTGACACTCCGCCGCTATGGGGAGCTATGGTACGTCTGATGGCACTGAAGGAGTTCATCTGACCAGGTATCACAGACACCAATACATTTCACAGTCTGGCCTCCAGGGGGAGCTAAGGGCACTATGTATTAGGCCACTCCTCACAGTCTGGTAAAACTGGGGGTTAGATAGGAAGTTAGGAGAGAAGCTGACTGGGTTGGAACCAGGCAACACCTTGTGGCAGAGGGTGCTGCAGGGGAAGATTCAGAGGGGTCCCTGTCAGGGGTGCGATCCTGACAGAGGCCTAGCGAACAGAGAGAACGTTACGGGACCGTGCCTGCACGATATAGCGGCGGTGCCCCAAGAAAGGATAAGAAGCGAGATTTATTGTGCTGAGTGAGAAACGAGATCAACGGAACAAGGAAAATACCAGTAGGAGTCGTGCTGTAAGACCGAGGCAACATCCTATTGAGGCGCATAACCGGTGGCCGGAACGCCGAGGAAGTATAGAGCTCCAGGCCAAACTTCAAACTTACGGCAGGACAGTCAGTTAGAGGCGAGCTGTCTCACACAGACCCAGGAAGACACAGGGGGGTAACAACAGGAGAGGGGTGACGATAGAGCCCAGGAAGAACCTCCGAGCCTCCCCGTCATACGGGTGCGTCCTAACCGTAAGATCAGGGGGACGTAGAAGAACATCAGAATTGAGTTGTGAGGGAACACGAGAAACAGACACAACAGTTGTGGGGTACTATCCCGTAAGCACAGCAGGGGAGGACCACAACACACAAGCGCTAGCAGGTAGGCACAGATTTCCACCTGCAAAGGAAACTCTGGAGGTGCCATCGGACCGGCCGGACTTGCGCAGTCTGGTAAACCGTATTCCGGACTGAGGACCCAGAAGCCTTCAGTAAAGAGGTAAAGAGACTGCAACCTGGTGTCCTCGTTATTTACTGCACCGCACCACCACGACCATCCACTCCTATTATTTGAGCGCCCCTCAGCAGGGTCACGGACCGGGCCTAGCCGCCGTGACAACCCCCAGAGCAGAGACTCAGAGGCCCGGTACCGGGTACCCCTCGGCCCTGCGGCAGTGGGGGCGCTGCACTCCTACATAAACATATCTGCCCTACACTGACCTCCTGCATAAATTATTGCTACTCATTGTGTTCCCTGCACAAAATATGACCCACACTCTGTCCTCTCACACTGTGCCCCTATAATGCCCAGTCTCTCCACTGTGCCCCCTCATCACACTCCCCCTTCTCGACATGCTGTCCCCTCCTTTCATCTCACACTTTCCCCATCTCTAGAATACCCCCACACTACTCAATATCAATTCTGTGCCCATTTTTCTCCCCGATTCTGGCTCCTCCTGTGATTTCCCTCAATTGTGAGAATCTGTTTAGTTTGTTACTATCCACAATTTTCTTGTGGTGTTCTGGCTGCTGGTCTTTTTCCTCTGGTGCTGGGTTTGTCTTGGGTCAAGTGTTTGTTTCACTCTTTATTAACCAGCACCTGCCTCCCAGTCCTTGCTGGACAACAGTGTTAATCTGCTTGAGCTCTAGCTTGGTGCTTTGCTTTGTCTTCTGTGTGTGTTATTTGTGCAGTACTGGGACCTCTGGTTCTGCTAGCCTTAGTTTCTGTTTTCAGTTGGTTTCTGCAGCCTTCTCTGTGTTTTCTATTAAGGAGGTGACCCATTTTTGTACCCCGTCCTTAGATCTTTTAGGGACCCCCTTCCCTCTATCTATAGGTCTTCGCTTGAGATTAACCTAGGATCGTCAGTGGGTCTATTCGCAAAAAATGGGTCACCCATTCCATCATAGGGTTTCAGCCTAGTCATAGTGCAGGGTCAGTTTCCCCCCTTCTACCTTAGTCCTGTGTTGCAGTTTCATAAGTTTGTCCAGCCAGAAAGAAGTATTAAAAAAAATCCCTCCCGGATTTCTGCAATATGAACAGCATTCAAGGTCTTGCTCAACGCCTGCAAGGCTTAACATTGAAAGTTGCCACCTTACAATAGGAAGTGAGTAATTGCCCTGGAATCCGCTCTGAAGAAACTAAGGTGGGTTTGCCTGAATGTTTTTCTGGTAAACGGCAGGATTTTTTTTCGTTTAAAAATGCATGTTTACTTTATTTTCGGCTTAGACCCAGGTCTTCAGGGGCTGAATTACAGCGCGTGGGAATTATGTCGTTATTGCGAGGTGAGCCGCAAGTTTGGGCATTTTCATTGCGTCCGGATGACCCTTGTTTGATGTCAGTAGAAGTGTTTTTTTCTGCTATGTGGGAATTATATGATGATCCTGATCGGGTCACTACAGCCGAGGAAGAACTCAGACAGCTGAAAAAGGGTTCTGGCGATGCTGAGAGATATTGTACCCAGTTCACACGATGGTCTGCAGGAGTCAATTGGAATGATCCAGCAATCAGAAGTCAGTTTTTAGCAGTTTTGAATGACAGGGTTAAAGATTTACTCAGTGCATATCCTGCACCTGCTACACTTGAAGCTGCTATGCAGTTAGCTATCCGGGTGGATAGAAGATTGAGCGATAGACAGAATGAGGAGAAGGTTTCAATTTTGCTGGAACCAGTCTCTCAGGAGAGCCCCTTTGACAGCGGAGAACCGATGCAACTTGGGGCAATGTCCTCTCGTTCCCAGAAAAGAGAGAGAAGGTTCTCTCAGGAGCTATGCCTTTATTGTGGTAAGGCTGACCATTTTATTAAGCAATGTGAAGGACGCATAAGCAAGGAAAAGAGAAAAAAAGGTCAATCAGAGTAACCCTCCCGTTGCATTTTTACGGTCTGCAGGAGTTTCTTTCTCTGGTAGTTCTACCTGTCGTGGTCATTTGATTGATTTTCAAGTGATGGTGGACTGTGGTTCAGCACTTAATTTGATTGATCAACAATTTCTAGAAAAGTATAAGGTTGATTCTCTACCTTTAACAAACCCTTTTCCTGTAGTGGTGCTTAGTGATGAGTGAATGTGCTCGCCACTACTCGTTACTCGCCCGAGTATCAGTGTACTTGGTGTACTTGCCGAGAGCCGAGCATTTCCGGGATTATTTGGCGGTAACTGGTGTCTCCACTCAGCATTTTTGGTGGATTTAGAGACCCAATCATGCTGCTGGGATTGTCTGCCAGGCCATGAAACGCTGCAGCCATCTTTGTTGTGGTAGTGCAGTGATTGGCTTGGCCGCACAGCATCATCCCGAGTATAAAAGACCTGGCGCCGCCCTGCTCACCGCATTCTGCTCCGGATTCAGCAAGAGTAGGGAGAGCTGCTGCCGAGACAGGGTCAGAATCGTGGTTTTTATAGTAGTGTATGTCTGCAACTGTTAAATCCACAACTCCTGAGAAACCAATAGTCCTTTTAGGGCTAATTCGTGGGTCCCGATATTGCAGCGCTAGGTAGGCAGGGCACAGCATATCCACATCAGTGCAAGGCCTGTAGGCACTGTATGTGTGTACATAGCTTCCACAGCATCTCTCCCCAAACTCCATAACTGTCTGATGCTGCTGCAGATTCTTTACTATATACTTAGTTGCATTTTTTTTCCCAAAAATTCACCCCCCCAAAAAAAATATACAGTCCGTTCTGTCCGACTGATGCCTGTTTAAAAATCATAGTTTGTCAGGCATACGTAGCATAGTTGTGTGTGCTAGCATTGTGCCACCATTGTTTTTTTTTTTTGTTTAAATTCACCTCATATATCTGCAGTGGCATAGTGACTGGACATGTGATTAATGGACGATATGTATCGCAGAGGTGGGTGGCCCTGTGATGGAAGCCTGTGTATGTTTTGCTCAAGCAGATCTACTGCTGAGGGATTTGTTTACATTAGGAAGGCTTCCAGGTGATTGGAGAGATGGGTGAGTTCAGTCACCTACAAACCCACCCAAAGAGGCGTGTTTGAACATGTAAGATGGTTTTGTGTGTAAGGACCTGTGGTGATGTCACGCTCACCTGACTGGCCATGTGACAGGTACCTGGGTGTGGTTACACCTTTGTAAAGGAGGTGTGTGTAGCACATGGTGAGAGTGTTTGGAAGTCTGTCAGGGTGGACACACTTCCAGGTATCCTGGCTGGACACTGCAGAGTGGCCTGTGTGTTGGACGGTTCTATGTGGGGACGGACATCCTGAACAACACACAGAGACCATCTTTAGGCTGGAGAGCCTACGTGCTGGACATAGCACAGTCTGTGTGCCCACAGACCTGAGAGAGCGGAGCTCCACTATGGACTTTGAGGATGCATCTGTGTGATGTAAGACTGTTTACCTGTTGTTCCTGTTGCAATGTGGTTTATGGAGCAATAAACCTGTGAACTTTTAAGGAAACGTGTCTCCTGAGTGTCACCCATCGCACCTGAGCAAGTACAACCCCTACAATGCATACTCCAAGTTTGTGCATTGTAGGCCGGTTCACCACTTTTTTTGCTGTCTGTTACTCTACATATATACAGCACTATTTTGCATTCAGAAACTACAGGCCACTTATTTGGTAGTGTGATATTTCTGTGACAGGCCCCATATATCTGCATGCTCAAAGTTTGGGCATAGTAGGCCAGTTTACTACTTTTTTGATGTCTTTTACTTTACTTAAATAAAGCAATATTTTGCATTCAGAAACTTACAGGCCACATATTTGGCAGTGTGATATTTCAATGACAGGCCTCCTATATCTGCGTGCTCAAAGTTTTGGCATTTTAGGTCGTTTTGCCACTGTTTTTGCTGTCTGTTACTCTACTGATATGCAGCACTATTTTGCATAATATTAAATTCACAAAAATGCCCCCCAAAATTGAATACAGTCTGTTATGTCAGGCTGAGGCCTGTCTGGTGTTTGTGTTTGAAAAATCATAGATTTGCAGGCATATTGATCAGATATTATTTCGCTCCTAATAAATACATTTGTGTTGAGCTTTTAAAATAGTGCCGTTGTCCATTTAAAATGGGCAAGGGACGAGGAAGTGGACGAGATGCTCATGGTGCATGCAGAGGACGAGGCCGTGGCCAAGGTGAAAGTAGGCCAAAACAAAGACCCACATCTTCTTGCTCGACCTTCCTGTCCCTGTTTCTAGGGGACCGCAGCACACAACTATTGAAGCCAGAGCAGTGTGAAATGGTTGTTGGTTGGATAGCAGATAATGCTTCCAGTCACTTAGCCACCACCACCAACACCATGTCTTCCACATGATCAAGTCTGAGTAGCCGTGAGTGTGGCCCGGATATTTTTTACCCTGATCCTCCCTCCTCCCACCATGCCGAGTGCCCTGACACAGTTGATCCCACACTTGGACACTCCGAAGAGCTGATCAGTTTTCCATTTCAAGATTCCTGACTCTCAGCCGGTCAACCTGAAGAGTTGACAGCTGAGATCGCATGTAGAGATGCCAAAAGTTTTGACCAGCCCCAGTCACATAAAGGCAATGGTGGGAAAGTGTCAGAAGAGAAGGACAATGATGAGACACAATTGCCAGAAAGTCAGGAGAAGGAGCAGGGTGTGGATGTGGAAGACGAGGTGGTGGATGACTATGTGACTGACTCAACCTGGCAGGAAGACATGCAGAGTGAGGACAACAGCACAAATGGGGAAGAAGGCATATCCCCCCAACAGCAAGGAAGAAGCCGTGTGGTGGCCATAGACAGAAGGCGTACATCCATTCCCCGTAACACCAACATGAGTGAAGTTGCCATTCCAACTGTTAGATCTTCCCGAGTCTGGTTATTTTTCAAAGACTCTGCCCATAACCCCAAACAGGCCATTTGCAGCACCTGCCATGCCCACATCAGCAGGGGTAGCAAAACAACCAGCCTGACCACCACCAGCATGATCAGGCACATGGCAGCAAAGCACCAGACTTTGTGGGCCGAATCCCATGCTCCAGGATCACTGTCTGCAGATCACACCACTGCTTCGTCCTCTGTTTTGCGTAGAAGCCAATCCCCAGTACACCGTGCATGTGAAGATGCCTCTAGCCCTGCACCTGTTGTTGCCCCCAGTGAAGTAGCACCATCATCAAGCCCGTCCATGTCCTTGTTCCAGCACAGCCTTCAGTTGTCTGTGCCCCAGTCTTTGGAAGGCCACATTCCTAAAATTCAAATATTTCTCTTCTGCTTGCGCTAGAAATGCTGCCTTTTAGGCTCGTTCAGACCGAAGCTTTCCGCAACCTGATTGCTGCAGCAATTCCAAGGTACTTGGTCCCCAGTCGCCACTATTTCTCCCAGTGTGCCGTACCAGCATTACCCCAGCATGTGTCCCACAACATTACCCGTGCCCTCAGCAATACTGTTACAGGGAAAGTCCACCTAACCACGGACACGTGGACAAGTGCTTGTGGGCAGGGACGGCACATCTCACTGACGGCACACTGGGTTAACATAGTGGAAGCCGAGACCCAGTCGGACCTTGGGATGGAATACATCCTCCCCTTGCTGAGGATTGCTGGTCCTATGTCAATCAGGGTTGCCTCCCACAGTCTACAGCTCCTGCACCTCTTCCTCCTCTTCATCCTCCATCTCTAAAATCAACACATCAGTCAGAAGCTGAAAGCACTGCATCACTGCCTCAGTCAAGCGGCAACAGGCTGTGCTGAAGCTTATCTGCATAGGTGACAAACTGCACAATGCTGAAGAATTGTGGACAGCGCTGAAAGAGCAGTCAGATATTTGGATGACACCGCTGAACCTACAGCCAGGCACGGTCGTGTGTGACAATAGCCATAACCTGGTGGCGGCTCTGAGGCAAGATGAGCTCACACATGTACCTTTCTTGGCCCATGTGCTTAACCTCGTGGTTCAACGTTTTCTGAAAAGCTACCCGGATCTGCAAGTGAAAGTACGCCATCTGTCTGCCCTTTTTATTAAGTCAGCTACAGCTTCAGCCACCCTTGCTGTGCTTCAGCATCGTTTGCAGCTTCCAGCTCACTGACTGGTGTGTGTGATGTCCCCACACATTGGAGCTCTACGCTGCATATGTTGGTAAGGATTTGCGAGCAGAAAAGGGCAGTTGTTGACTACCAAAATAAACAAGGCCGTTGACATTCAGTTCAGACTCCACACAAAAGACCTCAGGAGTGGACATGGATGTCAGACATATGTACCATCCTCCAAAACTCCAAGATGGTGAGCGGCGATGATGCCATAATTAGCATCACCATCCCACTTCTCAGCATTCTGAAAACCTCTCTGATCACAATTAAAGAGGATGCATTGCAGGCAGAGCATGAGGACATGGAGCAAGGAACCATACAGGGGGATTACACTCAGCCCAGCCTCATATCTTCTCAATGTGGATTGTTAGGCAAAAAGGAGGAGTAGGAGGAGGAGGAAGAACAGGAGCTACTTTCATTCGCTATAGATGTACTACAAGCACAGCTGTCATACTGTCTGTCCAGCATGGATGGCCTGAAGACAGGGATGAGGAGGATGAGGAGGACGGCATGGTCAGCCATCCTATTGGTGAGGACATGGAAGTCTTGCCTGTTAGTAGTCTGGCAAGCATGGCTGACTTTTATGTTGCGCTGCATTTCACGTGACCCTCGCATTATAAAAATTTTGGGTGACACATTACTGGTTGGTGACACTTCTAGACCCATGCTACAAGGATAACTTGAAATCTCTACTGCCAGAGGCAGAGAGGTGTGCTAGAATGTTGCAGTACCAAAGGGCCCTTGTAGCACAATTACATAGAAAATTCCCATGTGAGAACGCTGGCAGCAGACTTCAGAGTTTATTGTACAACCAAGGAGTCCAAGTGAGAGAGACAGAAGAAAAATCCAGCTCAGGCAGGGGAACAATGGCATAGTTCTGGGACAGTTTTCTCAGACCCTGCCCTTGTGTCGGTACAGAGGCAAGGGGTGCAGTCACAGGAAGTGCAATGTTTGGGAAGATGGTGAGGGAGTACCTTGCAGATCGTACAAATGTCCTCCGTCATTCCTCTGTGCCTTTTAATTATTGGGTATCCAAGCTGGACACGTGGCATGAACTGGCTCTCTACACCATGGAGATCTTGGCATGCCCTGCTGCTAGCGTTCTGTGAGAGTGGGTTTTTAGTGCCGCAGGTGGAATTATAACAGATAAGCGCATCCACCTGTCAAATGAAACTGCTGATAGGCTGACTTTTATAAAAAAACAAGGGCTGGATTGAGAAAAACTTCTGTACACCACCAAGTAAAAACAGCGAAACATAACCTCAAATACATTCTCTGTTTTGGGAGGTGTATTCTCATTCACCTCTTCACAATCACACATAGGTATATGCTTCCAGATTTGGTCTGTTTGTTCTTATCATCCTCCTTATCCTCATCCTCATCATCCAGAACCACTAGATGACCAGGGTGAACGTGCTCTGTACTGTTATAGGCCAGTGAATTTTGGGCAAGGGAGCTGTGATGGCACTAATTTATTTAGTATAAAAAGGACCCCACATTGGGGAATTGGGTATTACATTGCTTTGGGCCTACTTCTTAACTCTGTCTCCTGGAATGTCTCCTTTAACTGCCACTAGATCACCAGGGTTAACGTGCTCTTTACTGTTATTCGACACTGAATTTTGGGCATGGGGCTTATCATGGCACTAGTTTATTTATTAGAAAAGGACCCCCCATTGAGGAATTGTTTGTCAGCTCCCTATTTCTTAACTCTGTCTCCTGCATTGTCCTTTAACTGCGACTAGAGGACCTGGGTGAACGTGCTCTGTATGGTGAATTTTGGGCATGGGGGCTTTGATAGCACTATTTTGTTTAGTAAAAAAAGGACCCCACATTAGGGAGCTGTTTGTCGGCTCTTGCCCTCCATTTCAAGTCTCAGCCCTATATTGGGCCACCCACACCCCTATATTGGGCCTACTTCTAACTCTGTTTCCTGCAATGTCTCTTCCTTATCTCTGACGACATGACCTGGGTAAATGTGTTCTGTACTTTTTTAGGCCTCAGAATTTTGAGAAAGGGGGGCTGTGATGGCAATAGTATATTTTTAAAAATGGTACCCCCTATTGGTGAAACCACATCCTTGTTGGAAAACACTTCACAACATTTGTGTACCGAGCTCACTTGAAAAGCTCTTTTTTGTGTTGCCTGGTTGCTCACATTGGACACAATGCACTTTATATAAATTTGATACAGCAATGCTGTTAGTTTGGCTCAGCAGTTCATTACAAATATTTCTTTGTCGACTTTATTAGTTTCTCTCCTTGACAGCCATAACTTTGGCTGCCTCAAATGTACAAATTGCGAATGTATAAATGGCATATATACAAATGGTGATTTGGAATCCAGATAAAATACTGTACACCGAATGCATTCAGACAATCACATAGCTGCATTTCTTGTAACAGATGTGACAGACAATGCTCATAGTGACACAATCTTGAGAAATGTTTGTTTATTCACTTTACAAACAGTTCTAAGCCTCTATACATTTGCTGTTTGTAATTGTAACACATTAAAGTTTACTGAAACTCTGCCTGCGGTGGTTTGATCTAAATCCTTGTGGCTTTTATTTTCTAGGTGTTTATGGGCCCTCGTCTAACTCCATGATATCTCAGTTTCATACAACTTTGAAAGCTGACCATTTGAAGGGCTGGGAGAAACTAGAGTTACTGCATAGTGTAAATCACTATATAAGACCAGAGAAACATGACTAAGACAGATGCTAAAACTGGGGTACCTGTACATGTACAGTGTGCTGATACCTGCATAATTGGGGATGCCCATGCAGTGTAGGTAATCTCCCAGGGGTTCTCTGTCTTGTGTTGCTTCTCTGATATTCCAGATGGATGATGCTTAAAAGCCTCTTGTGGATAATGTATGCATATTGTATGTAGTTAATCTTTATATACGTAATCACTATATGTATTTAATCCTTATATGTACTTATTAACCTTTGTATGTTAACATATACAAAAGTGCACACACTCACACTATTCAAACATACTATTCCTTGAATTTGTAGTTTGCAATAAAATTGAATTGTATTGCACGTATTAGCCTTATTTAAAGCTGTATCTGAACCTTAGTGTTAAAAACATGGCAAATAAAATAGCCAAATTATCCTGTAAATTCTGAAAGAGGGAATTATCATACCATTAAAGAATACAAGTGGATTTTAATGGGCCCATCCAGTATGTGGGTTCAAAGGCTTATTGGGGTGCATATGAATTGGTAGCAGGGCAGGCCCTGCATTCAATGCAACATTTTTTCAGGAGGCCATCCTGGACATCTTATGAAAGGGGTATTGGGGTGCGTAGTAAATCTTGGCAGCCCATCCACTCAAAGCATAGGCTTCAACAGCTTAGGAGACCCACTGTTTCATAATGGCACTTTAAGAAGATTAATGCCATCTGATGCACCAGTAAAAATATGCCCTGTGCCTTTAAGAGTCCCTCTTTCATAAATGAAACAAGATGGGTCTGCTTATGTGTCCCACACTACATGGCCAGCTAGGGTTGTTACATGTTACAATAACATTTCCCAGTGAATGCATTTGTAGTGCTTGAAAGCAATGTTAAAGTTGAAAAACGCTTCAAAAACGCTGCGTCTGAACTAAGCCTAAGTGTGGGAGGAAATTTTCAGTCTGGGGTTAATTATTTGGCCTTACAGGCAAGTCATTAACCTGCAAAGGATGTACCTTAACATATTTCCCAGCAAAATCCGTTTTGGTTTCGTTTTAGTGGTTTTTTGTGGTACTGGGAAAAATGGCATGAATCTCAGAAAAAATTGTTTAAAGATGTGAACTGGGAGTCAGGAATGCTTACAGGGGTGATCCACATGATGTTCCTGTGTCATTTGAGCAGTGTTTCCATGATTTTCAGACATTTTTAGACCTTAAAAGGACCCCCGGGGGGATCGAGACTTACATTGGGTTTGTTGTTCTGGCCGAGTACCCGAGTATACCAATCTGCTTGACCCGAACAACGAGCACCCGAGCATTTTAGTGCTCGCTCATCACTAATAACACTCCTCTAGAGCATGGGTGCGTTTCTCGAAAGGTCACCGGGTTTCCACTCACTGTGAATATGGAACACCAGGAATCTTTAGATTTGTTTGTACTTGATAAATTGCCTTTTCCAGTTGTCCTGGGGTTACACTGGTTAAAATGAACAATCCTGTACTGGGCTGGTCGTCAAGTACAATAAGATCCTGGAGTCAGGAGTGTTATGGGAAATGTTGTGATGTACACATTGCTTCTGTTGTGAAAAGTGAGCTACCTGAAGCCATTCAGGAATTCTGGAAAGTATTTTCAGAAGTGCAGTCACAAGCTCTACCACCTTATAGAGATTATGATTGTGCAATTGAGTTCGTACCAGGTGCTACTCTCCCTAAGAGTTGTTTATTTAATCGGACGATTACCGAGAGGGACCCCTTAAAGGAATACCTGCACACTAGACTTGCTGCAGGTCATATAAGACCCTCTAAGTCCCTTGTGGCAGTGGGTTTCTGTTTTTTTTTTTTTTTTAAAGATGGGGATCTTAGGCCGTGTCTGGATTTCAGAGAGATTAATAAGATCACTATGTGCAATATTTACCCCTTGCCATTAATTCCGGATTTGTTTAACCAATTAGTTGGAGCCAAGTGGTTCTCCAAGATCGATCTCCGTGGGGCATATAATTTGCTGTGGGTAAAAGAAGGCAATGAATGGAAGAGGTCATTTTGAGTGTCTGGTGATGCCGTCAGCCTTATAAATGCTCCAGCATACTTTCAAAATCTCATTAACAACATTCTGAGGCCGTTGATCGGTAGGAGTGTTATTGTATATTTGGATGATATTTTGATCTACTCACCCCATCTGGAGTCGCATTGGCAGAGAGTCTGCGAGGTTCTGCAGATTCTGGGAGAAAACACACTCTTTGCTAAACTGGAGAAATGCAAGATTGCGGTACAGAGAATTAGTTTTTTGGGGTACTTTATATCCAGTGATGGTTTTGAGATGGACCCAGTGATGGTTTTGAGATGGACCCAGTGAAGGTTCAGGCGGTATTAGAGTAGTCTAGACCTGAATGCTTGAAGTCGATTCAGAGATTCTTGGGGTTTGTTAATTATTATAGAAAATTCATAAAGAATTTTTCCCTTCCCGACCCATGACGCCTATGCGGCGTCATGGAATGATCGCATCCCTGCAGATCGGGTGAAAGGGTTAATTCCTATTTTACCCGATCTGCAGGGAGAGGGGGAGTTGTACTTCAGCCTAGGGGGGGTGGCTTTGCCCCCACGTGGCTACGATCGCTCTGATTGGCTGTTGAAAGTGCAACAGCCAATCAGAGCAATTTGCAATATTTCACCTATGAAAATGGTGAAATATTGCAATCCAGCCATGGCCGATGCTGCAATAGCATCTGCCATGGCTGGAAATCATGTACTGGTAGATGGCGGGCGCATGCTCAGTACGCCCGCCGAATCTGCAGGCTGGCAGATTCATTACAGGTACATTTTGATCGCTGTGGTAGGTTCTACCACAGCGATCAAAATAAAAAAATAATAAATAAACCCCCCCCTTTATCACCCCCATAGGTAGGGACAATAATAAAATAAAGAAAATATTTTTTTTTCTTTTTCCACTAGGGTTAGGGTTAGAACTAGGGGTAGGGTTAGGGGTAGGGTTAGGGTTACGGGTAGGGTTAGGGTTAGGGGTAGGGTTATGGCATGTGCACACAGAGCGGCTCGGCCGCGGATCCGCAGCGGATCCGCAGCGGATCGGCCGCGGATCGGCCGCGGATCGGCAGCGGATCGGCAGCGGATCGGCCGCGGATCGGCAGCGGATCCGCAGCGGATCGGCCGCGGATCCGCAGCGGATCGGCCGCGGATCCGCAGCGGATCCGCAGCGGATTGGCCGTGGATCCGCAGCGGATCGGCCGCGGATCCGCAGCGGATCCGCAGCGGATTGGCCGCGGATCTGCAGCGGATTGGCCGCGGATCTGCAGCGGATTGGCCGCGGATCCACAGCGGATTGGCAGCGGATTGGCCGCGGATCCGCAGCGGATTGGCCGCTGCGAATTCGAAGCAGTTTTCCATCAGGTTTACAGTACCATGTACACCTAAGGAAAACCAAATCTGCTGTGCCCATGGTGCGGAAAATTCCGTGCAGAAACGCTGCATTGTATTTTCCGCAGCATGTCAATTCTTTGTGCGGATTCCGCAGCGTTTTACACCTGTTCCTCAATAGGAATCTGCAGGTGAAATCCGCACAAAAAAACACTGGAAATCTGCTGTAAATCCGCAGGCAAAACGCAGTGCCTTTTACCTGCAGATTTTTCAAAAATCGTGCGGAAAAATCTCACACGAATCCGCAACGTGGGCACATACCCTTAGGGTTAGGGTTGGAATTAGGGCTAGGGTTGGAAATAGGGTTAAGAATAGGCTTGTGGTTAGGGTTACGGATAGGGTTAGGGGTGTGTTGGGGTTACAGTTGTGGTTAGGGTTGGGATTAGGGTTACTGTTGGGATTAGGGTTAGGATTAGGGTTGGAATTAGGGTTACGGTTGTGTTGCGGTTAGGGTTGTGGTTAGGGGTGTGTTGGGGTTAGGGTTGTGATTAGGGTTATGGCTACAGTTGGGATTAGGATTAGGGGTGTGTTGGGGTTAGTGTTGAAGTTAGAATTGAGGGGTTTCCACTGTTTAGGCACATCAGGGGTCTCCAAACGCAACATGGCGCCACCATTGATTCCAGCCAATCTTGCGTTCAAAAAGTCAAATGGTGCTCCCGCCCTTCCAAGCCCCGACGTGCGCCCAAACAGTGGTTTACCCCCACATTTGGGGTACCAGCGTACTCAGGACAAACTGGGCAACAACTGTTGGGGTCCAATTTCTCCTGTTACCCTTGCAAAAATAAAAAATTACTTGCTAAAACATAATTTTTGAGGAAAGAACAATTATTTTTTATTTTCACGGCTCTGCGTTATAAACTTCTGTGAAGCACTTGGGGGTTGAAAGTGCTCACCACACATCTAGATAAGTTCCTTCGGGGGTCTAGTTTCCAAAATGGGGTCACTTGTGGGGTGTTTCTACTGTTTAGGCACATCAGGGGCTCTGCAAATGCAATGTGACGCCCGCAGACCATTCCATCAAAGTCTGCATTTCAAATGTCACTACTTCCCTTCCGAGCCCTGACGTGTGCCCAAACAGTGGTTTACCCCCACATTTGGGGTATCAGCGTACTCACAACAAACTGGGCAACAAATATTGGGGTCCAAATTCTCCTGTTACCCTTGTGAAAATAAAAAATTGCTTGCTAAAACATCTTTTTTGAGGAAAGAAAAATGATTTTTTATTTTCACGGCTTTGCGTTGTAAACTTCTGTGAAGCACTTGGGGGTTGAACGTGCTCACCACACATCTAGATAAGTTCCTTGGGGGGTCTAGTTTCCAAAATGGGGTCACTTGTGGGGGGTTTCTACTGTTTAGGCATATCAGGGGCTCTGCAAACGTAACATGATGCCCGCAGACCATTCCATCAAAGTCTGCATTCCAAAACGTCACTACTTCCCTTCCGAGCCCCGGCATGTACCCAAACAGTGGTTTACCCCCACATATGGGGTATCAGCGTACTCAGGAGAAACTGGACAACAACTTTTGGTGTCCAATTTCTCCTGTTACTCTTGCAAAAATAAAAAATTCTGGGCTAAAAAAATATTTTTGAAGAAAGGAAACATTTATTATTTTCACGGCTCTGCGTTATAAACTTCTGTGAAGCACTTGGGGGTTCAAAGTGCTCACCACACATCTAGATAAGTTCCCTTGGGGGTCTAGTTTCCAAAATGGAGTCACTTGTGGGGAGTTCCTACTGTTTAGGCACATCAGGGGCTCTGCAAACGCAACCTGATGCCCGCAGAGCATTCCATCAAAGTCTGCATTTCAAAACGTCACTACTTCCCTTCCGAACCCCGACGTGTGCCAAAACAGTGGTTTACCCCCACATATGGGGTATCATCGTACTCAGGAGAAACTGGAAAACAACTTTTGGGGTCCAATTTCTCCTATTACCCTTGGGAAAATAAAAAAATTGTGGGCTAAAAAATCATTTTTGAGAAAAGAAAAATTATTTTTTTATTTTCATGGCTCTGCGTTATAAACTTCTGTGAAGCACTTGGGGGTTCAAAGTGCTCACCACACATCTAGATTAGTTCCTTGGGAGGTCTAGTTTCCAAAATTGGGTCACTTGTGCGGGAGCTCCAATGTTTAGGCACACAGGGGCTCTCCAAACGCGACATGGTGTCCGCTAATGATTGGAGCTAATTTTCCATTCAAAAAGCCAAATGGCGTGCCTTCCCTTCCGAGCCCTGCCGTGCGCCCAAACAGTGGTTTACCCCCACATATGGGGTATCATCGTACTCAGGACAAACTGGACAACAACATTTGGGGTCCAATTTCTCCTATTACCCTTGGGAAAATAAAAAATTCTGGGCTAAAAATCATTTTTGAGGAAAGAAAAATTATTTTTTTATTTTCATGGCTCTGCGTTATAAACTTCTGTGAAGCACCTGGGGGTTATAAGTGCTCACTATGCATCGAGATAAGTTCCTTGGGGGGTCTAGTTTCCAAAATGGGGTCACTTGTAGGGGAGCTCCAATGTTTAGGCACACAGGGGCTCTCCAAACGCGACATGGTGTCCGCTAACGATTGGAGCTAATTTTCCATTCAAAAAGTCAAATGGCACGCCTCCCCTTCCGAGCCTTGCCGTGCACCCAAACAGTGGTTTACCCCCACATATGAGGTATCGGCATACTCAGGAGAAATTGCCCAACAAATTTTAGGATCCATTTTATCCTGTTGCCCATGTGAAAATGAAAGAATTGAGGCTAAAAGAAATTTTGTGTGAAAAAAAAGTACTTTTTCATTTTTGCGGATCAATTTGTGAAGCACCTGGGGGTTTAAAGTGCTCACTATGCCTCTAGATGAGTTCCTTGGGGGGTCTAGTTTCCAAAATGGGGTCACTTGTGGAGGAGCTCCAATGTTTAGGCACACAGGGGCTTTCCAAACGCGACATGGTGTCCGCTAACGATGGAGATAATTTTTCATTCAAAAAGTCAAATGGCGCTCCTTCCCTTCCGAGCCTTACCATGTGCCCAAACAGTGGTTTACCCCCACATGTGAGGTATTGGTGTACTAAGGAGAAATTGCCCAACAAAATTTAGGATCCATTTTATCCTGTTGCCCATGTGAAAATGAAAAAATTGAGGCTAAAATAATTTTTTTGTGAAAAAAAAAGTACTTTTTCATTTTTACGGATCAATTTGTGAAGCACCTGGGGGTTTAAAGTGCTCACTATGCTTCTAGATAAGTTCCTTGGGGGGTCTAGTTTCCAAAATGGGGTCACTTGTGGGGGAGCTCCAATGTTTAGGCACACGGGGGCTCTCCAAACGCGACATGGTGTCCGCTAAAGATTGGAGCCAATTTTTCATTGAAAAAGTCAAATGGCGCTCCTTCCCTTCCGAGCCCTGCCGTGCGCCCAAACAGTGGTTTACCCCCACATATGAGGTATCAGCGTACTCAGGACAAATTGGACAACAACGTCCGTGGTCCAGTTTCTCCTTTTATCCTTGGGAAAATAAAAAAATTTTCGCTAAAAGATCATTTTTGTGACTAAAAAGTTAAATGTTCATTTTTTCCTTCCATGTTGCTTCTGCTGCTGTGAAACACCTGAAGGGTTAATAAACTTCTTGAATGTGGTTTTGAGCACCTTGAGGGGTGCAGTTTTTAGAATGGTGTCACTTTTGGGTATTTTCAGCCATATAGAACCCTCAAACTGACTTCAAATGTGAGGTGGTCCCTAAAAAAAATGGTTTTGTAAATTTTGTTGTAAAAATGAGAAATCACTGGTCAAATTTTAACCCTTATAACTTCCTAGCAAAAAAAAAATTTGTTTCCAAAATTGTGCTGATGTAAAGTAGACATGTGGGAAATGTTATTTATTAACTATTTTGTGTCACATAACTCTCTGGTTTAACAGAATAAAAATTCAAAATGTGAAAATTGCGAAATTTTCAAAATTTTTGCCAAATTTCCGTTTTTTTCACAAATAAACTCAGAAATTATCGACCTAAATTTACCACTAACATGAAGCCCAATATGTCACGAAAAAACAATCTCAGAATCGCTAGGATCCGTTGAAGCGTTCCTGAGTTATTAACTCATAAAGGGACACTGGTCAGAATTGCAAAAAACGGCAAGGTCATGAAGGGGTTATTGCAAAACCCGTTACTGATCTTACTAAGAAGGGTTCCAATACTGTCCAATGGTCCCCTGAGGCTGTTAAGGTTTTTGAGCATCTCAAGGATAAGTTTAGCTCTGCTCCTGTTTTGATCCAGACAGATGAGACTAAGCCCTTTCTGGTAGAGGTGGACGCCTCATCAGTAGGAGTGGGGGCTGTTCTGTCATAGGAAGGAGAGGATGGGGTGCATCCCTATGCATTCTTTTCTAATAAATTTTCAGAGGTGGATTTCAACTACGATGTTGGGAATCGAGAATCGCTGGCTATTAAGCTTGCATTTGAGCATTGGCAACATTTTTTGGAGGGTGGTAGACATCCTATACAAGTTTTTACTTATCATAAGAATTTGATCTATCTGGATGCTGTTAAACATTGAATGCCTGTCAAGCTAGGTGGGCATTGCTTTTTGTGCGGTTCCATTTCTCTGTGACATATATCCCGGGGACAAAGAATGTTGAAGCTAATGCTTTTTCTTGAAGCTTCTCCCCAGTGGTTAATACTGAAAAGGAGGAATCTATTCTGCAGAGAGGAGTGGTGGTGGCAGCATTAGGTTTTGAGTTGGAAAATAGAATTCTTAAAGCCTAGGATGCGGCACCAATTAACACTCCATATGGGAAATTATTTGTGCCTAAAGCCCTGTGGAGAGCTTTGTTTTCGGAATATCATGAGTCTTGCTTGGCAGGTCATCCAGGGATTGCCGAAACAAGAAAGTCGATCGGTCGGAGTATCTGGTGGCTGGGGTGGCTAAGAGAAATTGTCAAGTGGGTGCTTCAGTGTACCTTGTGCGCTAGGTCTAAGGCTTCTCATGCTCCAGCGGCCGGGTTGCTTTGCCCATTAGAGGTTCCTAGTTCTCCATGGACGCATCTTGCAATGGATTTTATCACAGACCTGCCGGTCTCTGAGGGTTTTCCTGTCATCTGGGTTGTTGTGAACCGGTTTAGTAAGATGTGTCATCTGGTCTCGTTCAATAAATTACCTTGCGCTAAGACACTTGCCAGGGCATTTGTGAAAGAGATTGTCAGACTCTATGGTGTTCCCACGGACATTGTCTCTGATAGGGGACCACAGTTTGTGGCTCGCTTTTGGCATGCCTTTTGTGACAGACTTCAGGTTCATTTGACATTTTCGTTAGGTTATCATCCGGAGTCCAATGGACAGACCAAGAGGAAGAACCAGGACATTTAGCAGTTTTTGAGATGTTTTGTAGCAGATAGTGTTAAGCATTCCGATACCGCAAGTATCGGGTATCGGCCGATATTTGCGGTATCGGAATTCCAATACCGAGTTCCGATACTTTTGCGATATCGGGAGTCGGTAACGGGATCCATATTAATGTGTAAAATAAAGAATAAAAATAAAAAATATTGATATACTCACCCCTCCGGAGGCCCCTGGACCTTAGTGCTGCAACCGGCAGCCTCCATTCCTAAGAATGAGCGCGTGAAAGACCTTCGATGACGTCGCGGCTTGTGATTGGTCGCGTGAGCGGTCATGTGACCGCTCACGCGACCAATCACAAGCCGTGACATCATTAAAGGTCCTTCACGAGCTCATTCTTAGGAACGGAGGCTGCCGGTTACATCAGTAAGGTCCAGGCTCCGTTGGAGGGGTGAGTATATCAATATTTTTTATTTTTATTCTTTATTTTACACATTAATATGGATCCCAGGGCCTGAAGGAGAGTTTCCTCTCCTTCAGACCCTGGGAACCATCCAGGATACCTTCCGATACTTGGTGTCCCATTGACTTGTATTGGTATCGGGTATCGGTATCGGCGATATCCGATATTTTTCGGGTATCGGCCGATACTATCCGATACCGATACTTTCAAGTATCGGAAGGTATCGCTCAACACTAGTAGCAGACAATCAGGAGATGTGGTCGGAATATCTGCCATTAGCTGAGTTTGCTCTCAATAATCATATGTCTTCTTCTGCTGGTGTTCTAATTTCTTTTGTTGTACTGGGAAGCATCCATCTTTTGGTCCTTTTTCTAGGATTGTTGCGGTGATGCCTGAGGAGGAGAGTTTTTCTGGAAATTTGGAAAGGGTTTGGATCACTGTGTGCCATAGTCTGAAACAGGCTAATAGGAGGTCTAAGAAATATTTTGACAAGAGAAGAAGGGAGGCAAGGTTTGTTGTTGGGGACATGGTTTGGTTGTCCTCTAGGAATCTGCAATTGAAGATCCCTTATAAAAAGTTGGGGCTTAAGTTTGTAGGACCCTTCAAAGTGGTTCAGATTGTCAACTCGGCAGCGATGAGATTAGACTTTCATTCGTCCTGGAAAATTAATTCAGTTTTTCATGTATCTTTGCTGAAGAAAGTTGACACGCCAGATAAGGTGGCTATGCCAACTGCTCCTTCAATTGATGAGGACTGAAAATTTGAGATTCACGCATTCTTGATTCCAGGTGGCACAGAGGAGGGTTACAGTATCTTGCGTCCTGGAAGGGTTTTGGTCCCGTGGACAATTCCTGGGTGAAAGCTGTGGACATCTCAGCCTCAAGGTTAATTAACAGGGAAAATGAAGATCGGTCTCAGGAGCACAGAAAGAGGACTAGAACTCCAGGTTGTATTTGAACCACAACGCGTTTCAAAGGACAACACCGTCTTCATCAGGTGGGCAGTTTACGGTGTTATCTGTTGAAACGTGTTGTGGTTCAAATACAACCTGGTTTTCGAGTCTTCTTTCTATGCTCCTGAGACCGATCTTCATTTTCCCTGCTATCGCGTCCTCCAATGGAGGTGTTCGGCTGGAAGCTGCGGGGGACTCTGCACCTTTTCTTCCCTCTCCCCTCTGTGGGTCTACCTCCTGGCACTCCACCTTTTACTATAATTCAAGGTTAATTAAGGCTTTTTACAGGAGATTTCCGAATAAGGCCCAGCCTTGAGGATCCGGGGGATCCTCGTTAAAGGGGAGGTACTGTTAAAATCTGTTTAGTTTGTGACTATCCGCCATTTTCTTGTGGTTTTCTGGCTGCTGGTCTTTTTCCTTTGGTGCTGGGTTTGTCTTGGGTCAAGTGTTTGTATCACTCTTTATTAACCAGAACCTGCCCTCCAGTCCTTGCTGGACAACAGTGTTAATCTGCTCGAGTTCTGGCTTGGTGCTTTGCTTTGTCTTCTGTGTGTGTAATTTGTGCAGCACTGGGACCTCTGGTTCAACTTATCTTAGTTTCTGTTTTCAGTTGGTATCTGCAGCCTTCTCTGTGTTTTCTATTAACGAGGTGACCCGTTTTTGTACCCAGTCCTTAGATCTTTTACGTACCCCCTTTCCCCCATCTATAGGTCTTCGCTTGAGATTAACCTAGG
This sequence comes from Ranitomeya variabilis, assembly GCF_051348905.1. Classification (NCBI taxonomy): domain Eukaryota; kingdom Metazoa; phylum Chordata; class Amphibia; order Anura; family Dendrobatidae; genus Ranitomeya; species Ranitomeya variabilis. Next base: position 21,391,845 of record NC_135236.1, on the reverse strand, counting down.
ATTGTCGGTGGGTCTATTCGCTAGAAATGGTTCGCCCACTCCATCGTAGGGTATCAGCCTAGTCATAGTGCAGGGTCAGTTTCCCTCTTCTACCCTAGTCCTGTGTTGCTGTTCCGTAACAATAGTTTCCTCACAAATTTCTCCCCTTCCTTCATATTGTCTCCTCACACATTTCATGCTTACATATTGTTTCCTCATATATTACCCCCTTGCTCTCCATACTGTCTGCTCACACATCTCTCCACTACCCAAACTGTGTCTGCACTCATCCCCCTCACTCCCCATGCTATGTGTCCACCTGCATCCAGTACATGCTCCCCATACTATATGTGCACCCATCCTCCTCTTGCTCCTCAAACTGTGTCCACATAAATTTCCCCCTTGCTCCCCATTCTGCCTAAATTAATTCCACCTCCTCACTCCCCATACTGTGTACTCAAATTTTTCTCCTCCATCCATACTTTATCCACACTAATCCAAACCCTCACTCCCCTTACTGTGTTATCAAATCTCAAATCCCCCCTCAATCCCCATACCATGTCCTCAAATACCTCTTCCTCGCTACTCATACTATATCCTCAAATATTCCCCTTACTCCCTATTCTGTGTCGGCAACCTTCCTTCCCCCTTGCTTCCCATACTGTATTCTCAAAGTTCCCCCACTCCCTCTACGTGCTGTGTCTTCAAACTTCTCTCCCCTTGCATCCCAAAGTATATCCACATACACTCCACCCACTCGCTCCCCATACTGTGTCCATATTCATTTGCCCCTCACTCTCCATATTGTGTTGACATACATTCCCCTCATCTTCTCTGCCCATACTGTGTCCACAATTCCTCTCCCCTTCACCTCCTCTATCAACTACATTTTTTGTCTTCAGCTGCATAGGAGCACTTACCACACCAAACGACTGCCGCCTACACAGTGCTGAGGAGTAATGTCAGCAGTTTTATTACATGACCATGCTGCTGACTTTGCACAGATATGAACATGCCAGCATTTAGGGCTTCAATTTTATACACCCCTGAAAATCGCAGGTACTCTTGATCATCAGGAGCTGCTGCACCTTCACCGAGCCGACTGTCACTGTGACAGCTGACTTCGAAAATGGATAACTCCCTTTGCAGGGGGTGGTAACATGCAGCTGCCAGGAAGACTTATCAGTCCATTGCATTATACAGCGCCCACCGTACCAACTGAACTTGGGGCAAATGCCACGTGTACCCCCAAAATACGCCCCTGGCTCTTTGTCAAACTAATAGCCATAATTAGCGTTATTTCTTATGTACAGTCAGACAAACTATTCTGAAAAGTTACAAGAGGTATGCGCTAAGTAGTTCAGAAAGCTCCTCAAGTGCAGAGATTTCCTGGTGATATATTTTATAATCTGTATTGACATTATAGTAATTACTTACTTATATTACTACATAGACTAAGTAAACGTTTCCCCTGACATCACTAATATAACCTGCACTACTGCGGCTTCAAGCATAATATCACACTGCTGATCTTCTTACGTTTCTTGTCTCCACAGCTGGCGCTCTCTTTATAGACAAACACTAACCAGATCTGATTGAAAGAACAATGATTGTAAATTCACTTGTAATCGATTTGTGCCAAAATGGTCTGCTGGGAGAAGAGAAACGTGATAATATCATGAGAATGTCAGATACGAGGGATGTGGTAAAACTTCTGTTTGGTGGAATCAGAGACTCGGATGATGATGGCGAGGAGAAGGTTAATCAAACTTTGTATAAGCACAATCCCAGAGTCATCAAAGACATAAAAGTTTCAGAACCTCACAGTAAGTGTAAATGTAACATGTTTCTATTGCTGCACCTTTATTTCTCTGTCGCTAGTAGAGATGTTGAATAGAGATGTTGAATAGTGATGAGCGAGCACTAAAATGCTCGGGTGCTCGTTGCTCGGGTCGAGCACATTGGAATGCTCGGGTACTCGGACAGAACAACGAGCCCAATGTATTTATATATGGGAGACCCGAGCATTTTTACAGTGATCCCCCCCGGGGTCTTTTTAAGGTCTAAAAACATCAGAAAATTATAGAAACACTGCTCAAATGAGACAGGGACCTCATGGGGATCGCCCCTGGAAGCATTCCTGACTCCTAGTTCACAGCTTTAATAATTTTTTTCCAAGATTCATGCCATTTTTCCCGGTACCACAAAAAACACATGAAAATGAAACCAAAATGGATTTTGCTGGGAAGTATGTTAAGGTACATCTTTTGCAGGTTAATGACTTGCCTGTAAGGCCAAATATTTAACCCCAGACTGAAACTTTCCTCCCCCACTTAGGCTTAGTTCAGACGCAGCGTTTTTGAAGCGTTTTTCAACTTTAACATTGCTTTCAACCACTACAAATGCATTCACTGGGAAATGTCATTGTAACATTTAACAACCCTAGCTGGCCATGTGGTGGGTGACACATAAGCAGACCCATCTTGTTTCATTTACAAAGGAGGGATTCTTAAATTCACAGAGCCTATTTTTACTGGCACATCAGGCGGCACTAATCTTCTTAAATGGCCATTATGAAACAGTGAGTCTCCTAAGCTGTTTTAGCCTATGCTGTGAGTGGATGGGCTGCCAAGAACTACGATGCACCACAATACCCCTGTCATACGATGTCCAGGGGGGACTCCTGAAAAAGTGTTGCATTGAATTCAAGGCCTGCCCTGCTACCAATTCATATGCACCCCAATAAGCCTTTGAACCCACATACTGGATGGACCCATGAAAATCCACTTCACAATATGCATTTTGTACACCTGTACTGCTTTGTTTTACACATTGGCAGCAAGGCCAGCCCTGTCAGTCATATGCACCCCATTAGGCCTTGGAACCCACATACTGGATGAGCCCATGAAAATCTCATATTTTTTAATGGTATGATGGTTCCCTCTTTGCACAATTATTTACAGTAGTATTTGGCAATTTTATTTGCCACGTTTTTAACACTAAGGTTCAGAAACGGATTTAAAAAAGGCTAATACTTGCAATACAACGCAATTTTATTGCAAACTTAAAAATTCAAGGAATAGTATGATTGAATAGTGTGAGTGCGTACACTTTTGTATATGTTAAAATACAAAGGTTAATAAGGGCATATAAGGATTACATAAATATAGTGATTATGTATATATGAAGATTAACTACATACAGTATAGTTAGATCATCACCAAGAGGATTTTAAACATCATCCGTCTGGAATATCAGAGAAGCAACACCAAGACACACAACCCCTGGGAGATTACCTACACTGCATGGGCATACCCAATTATGCAGGTATCAGCCCACTGTACATGTACAGGTACCCAAGTTTTGACATCTGTCTTAGTCATGTTTCTCTGGTCTTATATAGTGATTTACACTATGTAGTAACTATAGTTTCACCCAGACCTTCAAGTGGCCACTTTTCAAGGTTGGATGAAACTGAGATATCATGGAGTCATCAGACGACTGGCCATAAACCCCTAGAAAATAAAAGTCACAAGGATTTAGATCAAACCACCACAGGCACAGTTTCAGTAAACCTTAATGTTTTACAATGCCAAACAGCAAACATATAGAGGCTTAAAACTGTTTGTGAAGTGAATAAACAAACATTTATCAAGATTGTGTGACTATGAGCATTGTTTGTCACATCTGTAAATGTTTTACAAGAAATGCAGCTATGTGATTGTCTAAATGCATTCGGTATACAGTATTTTAATCTAGATTCCAAATTGCCATTTGTACATTTGATGCAGCCAAAATTAAGGCTCTCAAGGAGAGAAACTAATATAGTGGACAAAGAAATATTTTTAGTGAACTACTGAGCCAAACTAGCATCATTGCTTTATCAAATTTATATGAAGTGTATTGTGTCCAATGTTAGCAACCAGGCAAAACAAAAAGGAGCTTTTCAAGTGAGCTCTTTAAGGTACACAAATGTTATGAAGTGTTTGCCAACAAGAATGTGATTTCACCAATGGGAGGTATCTTTTATAAAAATATACTAGTGCCATCACAGCCCCCCTTGCCCAAACTTCTCCAGCCTATAACAGTACAGAGCACTTTCACCCTGGTGATCTAGTGGCAGTTAAACAAGAGACATTGCAGGAGACAGAGTTAAGAATTAGGCCCAATGTAGTGTTGTGTGTCTCTGAGACTTGTAATGCAGTGCATGATCTGCCAAACAATTCCCCAATGGGGGTACCTTTATTAAAAATAGACTAGTGCCATCGCAGGCACCTTGGCCAAACTTCATCGGCCTATAACAGTACAGAGCACGTTCACCCTGGTGATCTACTGGCAGGTAAAGGACTGATTGCTGGAGACCGAGTTAAGAAGTAGGCCCAATGTAACATCTTGCCCAATTCCCCAATGTGGGATCCTTTTTTAAAAAAATAAGAGTGCCATCACAGCCCCCTTGGCCAACATGCACTGTACAGAGCACGTTCACCCTGGTGATCTTCTGGCAAGTACAGGACAGATTGCAGGAGACAGAGTAAAGAAGTATGCCTAAAGTAATGTCATGCCCAATTCCCCAATGTGTTGTCCTTTTTGGACTTGAAAAAATAGTGCCATTACAGCCCCCTTGCCAAAAATTCATTGGCCTATAACAGGACAGAGCACGTTCACCCTGGTGATCTACTGGCAGGTTCAAGACAGATTGCAGGAGACCCAGTTAAGGTAGTAGGCTTCACAGCCCCTTTGCCCGAGGAGAGGTGAGGAGAGTGTTTTTTTTTAATTTATCAATGAGTGTTAACTGGATTGTGGGGGCTGTATTACATTCTATTGGGCTGGCTGCATTACATTCTATGGGGGGCTGGCTGCATTACATTCTACGGGGGCTGTGCTGTTTTACATTCTATGGGGGCTGGCTGCATTAAATTCTATGGGGGCTGGCTGCATTACATTCTAGAAGGCTGTGCTGTATTACATTCTATGGGGGCTGTGTTGTATTACATTGTATGGGGGGCTATATTACTTTCTATGAGGGGCTGTATTACATTCTTTGGGGGCTGCGGTGTATTACATTCTATGGGGGGCTGTATTATATTCTATGGCGGGGCTGTATTACATTCTCTGAGGGCTACATTTTATTCTATGGGGGCTGTATTATATTCTATGGGGAGGTGGGCTGTGTTACATTCTATGGGGGGCTGTATTACATTCTATGGGAGGCTGGCTGCATTACATTTTATGGGGAGCTGGCTGCATTACATTCTAGGGGACAGGCTGCATTACATTCTATGGGGGCTGTGCTGTTTTACATTCTATGGGGGCTGTGCTGTATTATATTCTATGGGGGCTGGCTGCATTACATTCTATGGGGGGTGTTGTATTACATTCTATGGGGGGGCTATATTACTTTCTATGGGGGGTTGTATTACTTTCTATGGGGGCTACATTTTATTCTATGGGGGCTGTATCATATTCTATGGGGAGGTGGGCTGTATTACATTCTATGGGGTGATGTATTATATTCTATTGGTGGGCTGTATTATATTCTATGGGGGCTGCATTACATTCTCTGGGGGCTACGTTATATTCTATGGGGGGTGACTGCATCATACTCTATGAGGGGGCTACATTATATTCTATGGGGAGCTGCATTATACTATATGAGGAGTGCTGCATTGTATTCTATGGAGGGGCTACATTATATTCTATGGGGTGCTGCATTATGCTCTATGAGGGGGCTACCATATATTAGATATGCAGGGGCTGTATTATACTATATGAGGGGGCTGCATTATATTCTCTGGGGGGTTACATTATACTCGAGGCTACAATATATTCTGTGGGGTGGCTGCATTATACTCCGGGGTGGCATCATTATACTATATGTGGGTGTTAGTGTTATGATCCGGTGGTAGGATCACAAAACTGACCTGATAGGTAAACCTAAATATTAGGACAAGCTCTGGGGATGTGGAAACTATACTGACCGCAACACTGATCCTATCCACACACACTAAAGGCAGCCATGGAGCGTTACCTAAAAACCTAGACGCCTCTTCACAGCCTGAGAAACTAACTACCCCTAGAGAGAAAGCAAAGCCTCACTTGCCTCAGAGAAATAACCCCAAAGTTTAGACAGCCCCCACAAATAATAACGGTGAGTTAAGGGGAAAATACAAACGTAGGAATGAAAAACAGGTTTAAGCAAATGAGGCCCGCTAACACTAAATAGACAGAAGATAGCAAGGGGTCTGTGTGGTCAGTATAAAACTATCAAAAACAATCCACGCAGAAAGTGCAAGAACCTCCACACTGACTCACGATGTGAGGGGTGCACTCTGCACCCCAGAGCTACCAGCAAGCGAAAAATCACATATAAGCAAGCTGGACTGAACTCATGATATACTGAGAAACATATTCAAGGAAACAATGAACAAAAAGAACTTAGCAAGACTTAACTTCTCCAGAAGGAAACAGGTTACAAGGAAGTCCAGGAGAAATCAGAACCAGTACTGAATACAACGACAGCAGGCAGGAAGTAAAGGTCCAGGTGGAGTTAAATAGGGACCAGCATAGCAGGAAATGAGGCAGCTGAGCCCTGCTACAGACCTGCAGTATCGCTAAAGGCCACCAGAGGGAGCCCAGACGGAATTCACAACAGTACCCCCCCCTTGAGGAGGGGTCACCGAACCCTCACCAGAGCCCCCAGGCTGATCAGGACGAGCCGAATGAAAGGCACGAACCAAATCGGCCGCATGGACATCAGAGGCGACAACCCAGGAATTATCCTCCTGACCATAGCCCTTCCACTTAACCAAGTACTGAAGCTTCTGTCTCGAAATACGAGAATCCAAGATCTTCTCCACCACATACTCCAATTCTCCCTCGACCAAGACCGGAGCAGGAGGATCAACAGAAGGAACCACAGGCACCACATATCTCCGCAACAATGACCTATTGAACACATTGTGAATGGCAAACGATGCTGGGAGGTCCAAACGAAATGACACAGGGTTGAGGATTTCCAAAATCTTATAAGGACCGATGAAACGAGGCTTGAACTTCGGAGAGGAAACCTTCATCGGAACAGAACGAGAAGACAACCATACCAAATCCCCTACATGAAGTCGGGGACCCACACAGCGACGGCGGTTAGCAAAGCGCTGAGCCTTCTCTTGTGACAACTTCAAATTGTCCACCACGTGGTTCCAAATCTGCTGCAACCTATCCACCACAGAATCCACCCCAGGGCAGTCAGAAGGCTCAACCTGACCCGAGGAAAAACGAGGATGAAAACCAGAATTGCAAAAAAAAGGCGAAACCAAAGTAGCAGAACTAGCCCGATTATTGAGGGCGAACTCAGCCAATGGCAAAAAAGACACCCAATCATCCTGATTAGCAGAAACAAAACATCTCAGATAAGTCTCCAAGGTCTGATTAGTTCGTTCGGTCTGGCCATTCGTCTGAGGATGGAAGGCCGATTAAAAAGATAGTTCAATGCCCATCTTAGCACAAAAAGACCGCCAAAATCTGGACACAAACTGGGATCCTCTATCAGACACAATGTTCTCAGGAATACCATGTAAACGAACCACATTCTGAAAAAACAGTGGAACCAAATCGGAGGAGGAAGGCAGCTTAGGCAAGGGCACCAAATGGAACATTTTAGAAAAACGATCACAAACCACCCAGATAACAGACATCCTCTAAGAGACTGGAAGATCCGAAATAAAATCCATGGAAATATGCGTCCAGGGCCTCTTCGGGACAGGCAAAGGCAAAAGCAATCCACTGGCACGAGAACAGCAAGGCTTGGCCCGAGCACAAATCCCACAGGACTGCACAAAGGAACGCACATCCCGCGACAAGGAAGGCCACCAAAAGGACCTAGCCACCAAATCCCTGGTACCAAAAATCCCAGGATGACCCGCCAACACTGAAGAATGAACCTCGGAAATGACTCTACTGGTCCATCTATCCGGGACAAACAGTCTCTCTGGTGGACAACGGTCAGGTCTATTGGCCTGAAATTCCTGCAGCACCCGTCGCAAATCAGGGGAGATGGCAGACAAAATCACCCCTTCTCTGAGGACACCAGCCGGTTCAGAAACTCCTGGAGAGTCAGACACAAAGCTCCTAGAAAGGGCATCAGCCTTCACATTCTTCAAGCCCGGAAGGTATGAAACCATGAAATCGAAACGGGAGAAAAACAGCGACCATCGAGCTTGTCTAGGATTTAACCGTTTGGCAGACTCGAGATAAATCAAATTCTTGTGATCCGTCAAGACCACCACGCGATGTTTGGCTCCTTCAAGCCAATGCCGCCACTCCTCGAATGCCCACTTCATTGCCATCAACTCCCGATTACCAACATCATAATTCCGCTCGGCAGGCGAAAACTTTCTAGAAAAGAAAGCACATGGCCTCATCACAGAGCCATCAGAGCTTTTCTGCGACAAGACAGCCCCTGCTCCAATCTCAGAAGCATCAACCTCGACCTGAAAAGGAAGAGATACATCTGGCTGACGCAAGATAGGAGCCGAAGAAAACCGACGTTTCAGCTCCTGAAAGGCCTCAACAGCCGCAGAAGACCAATTTGCCACATCAGCACCCTTTTTGGTCAGATCCGTCAAAGGCTTAACCACACTAGAAAAATTAGTGATGAAGCGACGGTAAAAATTAGCAAAGCCCAAGAACTTCTGAAGACTCTTCACCGATGTAGGTTGAGTCCAGTCATAAATGGCCTGGACTTTAACTGGATCCATCTTGATAGTAGAAGGGGAAAAAATAAAGCCCAAAAAGGAAACCTTCTGGACTCCGAAGAGACATTTAGAGCCTTTCACAAACAAGGCATTGGCACGCAGGACCTGAAATACCATCCTGACCTGCTTCACATGAGATTCCCAATCATCAGAAAAGACCAAAATATCATCCAGGTACACAATCATAAATCTATCCAGATACTCTCGGAAGATGTTGTGCATGAAGGACTGAAACACGGAAGGGGCATTAGAAAGCCCAAAAGGCATCACCAAGTACTCAAAATGGCCTTCGGGCGTATTAAATTCTGTTTTCCATTCATCGCCCTGTTTTATACGCACAAGATTATAAGCTCCCGAAAGATCTATCTTGGTGAACCAACTAGCCCCCCTAATCCGAGCAAACAGATCAGACAGCAGAGGCAAAGGGTACTGAAATTTGACCGTGATTTAATTTAGAAGGCGATAATCTATACAGGGTCTCAGAGAACCATCCTTCTTGGCTACAAAAAAGAACCCTGCACCCAAAGGTGACGAGGACGGACGAATATGCCCTTTCTCCAAAGACTCCTTTATATAACTCCGCATAGCGGCATGTTCTGGTACAGATAAATTAAAAAGTCGACCCTTAGGGAACTTACTACCAGGAATCAAATTTATAGCACAATCACAATCCCTATGAGGAGGTAGGGCACTGGATTTGGGCTCATCAAATACATCCTGGTAATCCGACAAAAACTCAGGGACTTCAGAAGGAGTAGAAGAAGCAATTGACACCAAAGGAACATCGCCATGTACCCCTTGACAACCCCAACTAGACACAGACATTGCTTTCCAATCCAGGACTGGATTATGAACCTGCAGCCATGGCAGACCCAACACGACAATGTCATGCAAATTATGTAACACCAGAAAGCGAATAACCTCCTGATGTGCAGGAGTCATGCACATGGTCACTTGAGTCCAGTACTGAGGCTTATTCTTGGCCAATGGCGTAGCATCAATTCCCTTTAGTGGAATAGGGAATTGCAAAGGCTCCAAGATAAAACCACAGCACCTGGCAAAATCCAAATCCATCAAATTCAGGGCAGCGCCTGAATCCACAAAAGCCATAACTGAGTAGGATGACAGAGAGCAAATCAAAGTAGCAGACAAAATGAATTTAGGCTGTACAGTACCAATGGTGACAGGCTTAGCGAACCTCTTTGTGCGCTTAGAACAATCAGAGATAACATGAGTGGAGTCGCCACAGTAAAAGCACAAGCCATTCTGACGTCTGTGATTTTGCCGTTCAATTCTGGTCAGAATCCTGTCACATTGCATAGACTCAGGCTGCTGCTTAGGAAACACCGCCAGATGGTGCACAGGTTTGCGCTCCCGCAAACGCCGATCAATCTGAATGGCCAAAGACATTGACTCATTCAGACCCGCAGGCGTGGGGAACCCCACCAGAACATCCTTAAGGGCTTCAGAAAGACCCTTTCTGAAAATCGCTGCCAGGGCACACTCATTCCATTGAGTGAGCACAGACCACTTCCTAAACCTCTGACAGTAAACCTCAGCTTCATCCTGACCCTGAGACAGAGCCAGCAAAATCTTTTCTGCCTGGTCTACTAGATTAGGTTCCTCATAAAGCAATCCAAGCGCCAGAAAAAACGCATCCACATTTAGCAATGCAGGATCTCCTGGCGCCAGGGAGAATGCCCAATCTTGAGGGTCACCACGTAACAAAGAAATTATAATTTTAACTTGCTGAACAGGGTCACCAGAGGAACGGGGTCTCAGAGAAAGAAACAATTTGCAATTATTTTTGAAATTCAAGAACTTAGATCTATCTCCAGAGAACAACTCAGGAATTGGTATCTTAGGCTCTGACATAGGACTGTGAACTACATAATCCTGAATGCTTTGTACCCTTGCAGTGAGATGATCCACACTAGAGGACAGACTCTGAATGTCCATATCTGCAGCTGAGTTCTGAACCAGCCAGAGATTAAGGGGAGGAGAGAGGCTAAACACACTGCAGAGAAAAAAAAATGAGCTCAGAACTTCTCTTATCCCTCTTTTGCGATGCATTAACACTTTACTGGCCAGCTGTACTGTTATGGTCCTGGTGGTTAGGACACATGAATGACCTGATAGGTAAACCAGAAAATAAGGACAAGCTCTGGGAATGTGGGAACTTTACTGACCGCAATCCTGATCCTATCAACACACACTATAGGCAGCCGTGGAGCGTTCCTGACTCTGCCTAGACGCCTCTTCACAGCCTGAGAACTAACTTCCCCTAGAGAGAAACAAAGCCTCACTTGCCTCAGAGAAATGTCCCCCAAAGTTTAGACAGCCCCCCACAAATAATAACGGTGAGTTAAGGAGAAAACACAAACATAGGAATGAAAACAGGTTTTAGCAAATGAGGCCCGCTAATAACTAAATAGTCAGAAGATAGCAAGGAATCTGTGCGGTCAGTATAAAATACTACAAAAATTATCCACGCAGAGAATGCAAAAAACCCCCACACCGACTCACGATGTGAGGGGCGCAACTCTGCATCCCAGAGCTTCCAGCTAGCAAGAAAATAGCATATAAGCAAGCTGGATTGAACTCATCATATACAGAGAAACATTTTCAAAAAGCAAAGAGCAAAAATGAACTAGCATGAACATAGCTTCTCAAGGAGGAGACAGGTCACTAGGGAAGTCCCAGAGAGTTCTGAACCAGTACTGAATACAACGACAGCTGGCAACAAGTAAAGGTCCAGGTGGAGTTAAATAGGCAACTAGCATAGCAGAAAACGAGGCAGCTGGGGCCCAGCTACAGACAGCCATATCACTCAAAGCCACCAGAGGGAGCCCATGAACAGAACTCCTAAAGTACCACTCATGACCACAGGAGGGAGACCGAGGACGGAATTCACAACAAAGGACTGACCTCAGAGTGAGGCTATAAAAAGCCTCCCAGGACCCAGAAAGAGGCCATCCGAGTTAACCCTGCAACTACCTGACCCAAGAGGACAGTAAACCATGACAGTACCCCCTACTTAATGGGGGGCCTCTGGACCCCTAGGTTTCTCAGGATTCCGAGCATGGAATGCCCGAACCAGACGATCAGCGTGTACCGACCTGGCTGGCACCCAAGACTGGTCCTCCGGCCCGTACCCCCTCCAATGCACCAGGTATTGTAAAGACCCCTGAACCCGCCGGGAATCTACAATATGTTGAACCTCGAATTCCATATGCCCCTCAACCAAGACTGGGGAGGGAACAGCACCTGGATCTTCCACCACCGATCCCAAGGGTTTAAGCAAGGATCTATGGAATACGTTATGAAGTTTCAACGAGGGAGGGAGGCGAAGACGATACGCCACCGGGTTAACTACCTCAACGATCTCGTAGGGACCAATGAACTTAGGTCCCAGTTTGGTGGAGGGCAAACAGAGACTTATATTTCGCAGAGAGAGCCACACCTTGTCCCCACACTGCAAAACCTGAGCAGAGTTCCTTTTTTTATCCGCAAAATGCTTATAATTCTCCTGAGCCCTGGAAATATTTAGCCGGACTTTTGACCACAACTCCCTGATTCGGTTGACACAGTCCTCAGCTCCTGGACAGCCCGAATCTAATCGTGAGAATTCACCAAAATGGGGGTTAAGACCATAATTAACAAAAAATGGTGACCTACCGGTTGATTGATTGGTACGGTTGTTGAAAGCAAACTCTGCTAACGGTAGGGCATCACACCAGTCGCTTTGCAGAGCAGACGTCAAACATCAAAGAATTTGTTCAAGCGACTGGTTGGTGCGCTCTGTCTGCCCATTACTCTCTGGGTGGTAAGCTGAGGAAAAAGACAAAGATATCCCCAACCTTTTGCAAAAAGCCCGCCAGAACTTAGCCACAAATTGTGCCCCTCTATCCAATACAATGTTCATAGGAACCCCATGTAACCGTACAATTTGTGCAAGGAAATGCTTAGCGAGAGTCTCTGCTGAAGGTAGACTTGCCATAGGTACAAAATGCGCTAACTTAGAAAACCTGTCTATGACTACCCAGATTACCGTGTTACCCCGGGTCACAGGAAGGTTGGTAATGAAGTCCATGGACAAGTGTGTCCATGGTCTTCCTGGAATTGATAAAGGCATCAATTCCCGGGCCGGCAATGAGAGCTCTTAGAACGGGCGCATACCCCACACGCAGCGACATACTTCTTAATATCCGAAGCCATTAAAGGCCACCAAAAGACTCTAGCTACTGACTCTCGTGTGGCAGAAATGCCTGTGTGAGCACTCAGTTTTGAATCATGGAACTCTCGCAGGAGCTTGGAACGTAATTGCTGAGGAACAAACAATTTGTTTTCAGGTTTGGACCTTGGAGCTAAAGATTGAGCCCCCACAATCTCCCTCTCCAATTCCGATGACACTTCGGCTATAATGATATTGGGTTGAAGAATGGGGGACGGCGGATCAGGGGTGGATAGCGGCTCAAAACTACATGATAAAGCATCAGCTTTCACATTTTTAGACCCTGGACGGAACGTTATTGAGAATTGAAATCGGGGAAAAAAAAGTGACCAACTGGCCTGCCTGGGAGTCAGTCTTTTAGCAGATTTGATATACTCTAGGTTTTTGTGGTCGGTGATGACCGTGATGGGGTGAGCCGCCCCCTCCAAAAAATGCCTCCATTCCTCGAACACCAACTTAATTGCTAAGAGTTCTCTATTACCAACGTCATAATTCCTCTCAGCCTGAGAAAATTTTTTCGAGAAATAGGCACAAGTTTTGAGATTAGTCAGAGAAGCAGGTCCCTGTGACAACACTGCCCCCAACCCTACCTCCGAAGCATCAACTTCAACTACAAACGGCTTGGATAAGTCAGGTTGCACAAGAACAGGAGCAGATGTGAAACAGTTTTTCAAAGTTAGAAAAGATTGTTTGGCTGACAAGGACCAATTCCTGACATCTGCCCCTTTACATGTGAGATCAGTAAGGGGTTTTACAATCTGAGAAAAACCTTTGATAAACCTGCGATAGTAATTTGCGAATCTCAAAAAGCGCTGGAGTCCCCTAAGGTCTCGAGGCTGGACCCACTCCATAATGGCTTGCACCTTCTTGGGATCCATACGAAACCCCTGTGGAGAGATTATGAGACCCAAAAATGATAGCTCCTGAACGAAAAAAGAACATTTCTCTAGTTTAACAAATAATTGATTTTCCCTGAGTCTTTGAAACACTGTTTTAACATGTGATAAATGAGAATGTCTGTCAGAGGAATATATCAGGATATCATCCAAGTAGATAACAACAAAGCGACCAATGAGGTCCGAAAAAACTACATTAATGAAATTTTGAAACACAGCTGGGGCATTGGTGAGACCAAACGGCATCACCAGATTTTCGAATAACCCCTCTGATGTAAGAAATGCAGTTTTCCATTCATCACCTTCCCGCATTCTTATCAGATTATAAGCTCCTCTGAGGTCCAATTTTGAAAACCACTTGGCCCCAGAGAGCTGATTACAGAGATCAGGGATCAGAGGCAGGGGGTATGTGTTCCGGACTGTGATTTTATTAAGTTCTCGAAAGTCGAGGCAGGGACGTAGGCCGCCATCCTTATTTTTAACAAAGAAAAACCCTGCAGCTACTTGGGACACAGAAGGTCTTATATGCCCTTTACGAAGACTTTCAGCAATGTATTGCTTCATAGCCAGGCGCTCCAGGCCTGACAAATTAAATAGACGGGCTTTGGGCAATTTGGCTCCAGGAATAAGATCAATAGCACAGTCAAATGACCTATGCGGGGGCAGCGCCTCAGCCTCACTTTCAGAGAACACGTATTCAAAGTCTTTTAGGTACTCTGGAATAGCCTCCAGACTAACAGAAGACACCGAGACAGGTTTTGCAGGTTTCAAACAACAAACAGGTTTATGGCAACAATCGACACATTTGGATCCCCATTTAATAATCTCCCCTGTTTCCCAGTCAATCACCGGGTTGAGGTGTTGAAGCCATGGCATGCCCAGCACTAGCCCTGCGGGCAATTTGTCCATAACAAAACATTCCATCTCTTCCTTGTTGGAAGAACCGATCTGTAAAGAAAACCTTTTGGAAACATAAAGAATCCCTGTACATGTAAGAGGGGAAGAGTCGCTGGCCACAATTTTAAGTGGCATTTCCAGCCTGACTGTCCCTATCTTGTGTTGGGAGACGACACAGGAACTGATCAGGTTGAGAGATGAACCACTGTCCACCAATGCTGTAGAGAAAAAACAATAATAGTCTACCCATAGTTCCACCTTTAACAAGACTTTAGTACATGAGGAAGACAGTACCTGAAGGTCTGGGCAGTTTCCTCGACCGCTACCCAGACCTAGTCATTTTCCATCATCTTAGAGGATGATGGACAGGAGGGGCAATCTTTTCTCCAGTGTCCGGGTTCTCCACAATAGAAACAGAGTTGTTTCTCCCTGCGGCATCTTCTCTCCTTCTCTTTTATTGAGGTGACCCCGATTTCCATGGGCTCAGGAGCAGTCCCAATCTCTTTACTGCCAGCAAACAGGGAAGTTTCACACTGCATAACACCCCTGGTGCGTAACCTGCGGTTCCCATTCGTACGGCCTGGGTTATGGCGTCTTCCAGAGTGTCAGGTGGAGGATGAAGGGCCAAAGCGTCCTGGAGGCGTTCAGACAGGCCTCTGCGGAATAGCCCTCGAAGGGCGGCATCATTCCAGGACACCTCTGCAGCCCACAGTTGGAACTCTGAACAGAACCACTCAGCTGAATGTTTGCCCTGCCGAACACTCATTACCATGTCCTCAGCCATACGGACCCTGTCAGGCTCATCATAGATGCAGCCCAGGGCACCAAAAAAGGCATCAACAGTCATCCTCTCAGGAGCAGAAGGAGATAGAGAAAAGGCCCAGGCTTGTGGAGCCCCTCGAAGTAAAGAAATAATGACCCCCACCCCTCTGGAACTCATCCCCAGAAGAACGAGGCCTCAGGGAAAAAAAAAGTTTACATCCCTCCCTGAAGGCTCTGAACTCCTTTTTATCCCCTGAGAAGGGGTCGGGCAGTTTTACTGGAGATTCAGGAGATACCAATGACACATCTCTACTACCAGTGCCAAAAGACCCCGCAGCGACAGCCCCCTGTACGGTATCTACCAGCTGCTGCTGGGTCTGAGCCATTGTGCGCTGCTCCACATTCAGTTTCTGGAACATTTGCGTTAGGTGTTTCACCTGATCCACTAATGCCTGCATAGGATCCATGCAGATAACACACCCAAAAAAAAAAACTGTGACGGTCGTTTATAATGTCAAGATCCTGTCAGCACCGAAACACTGTAACGGCTGAACAGGGTGACTCACCCACTCTACAGGAGGACCCGGGATCAAATACCACAAGGAAAACTCAGACAGACGGGACCTGCACAGCTTGCTGAATATGGTAGAGAGCAGAAGGACCTATGGTCATGTGACCAGAGGGGCGGGGCTTAGCGTCCTGCTGCTGGGGAAGAGTGTAAGATTTTACAGGGAAACTGAAGTAAGGAGAGGGGAACTCAGGTCGGACAGGCAGGGGTCATACACGGAGAGGGCGGCGCAGTACACAGGGGCAATCAGAAGAATAGTCAGGACATAGCAAGAGATCAGAAAAACCAGAACGGGCAATAGGCGGTACAGAAACAGCAGGCAAGAATCACAACAGGGACAGAATCAGATCAGAAACCAAACAGACAGACTAGTACTTGCACAAAGCAGAGGCACACCAGGGTCAGACACACTCAGCCAAAGTCAGAGTATAAACAACAAGGACTGACCTCAGAGTGAGGCTATAAAAAGCCTCCCAGGACCCAGAAAGAAGCCATCCGAGTTAACCCTGCAAATACCTGACCCGAGAGGACAGTAAACCATGACACCCGCTTGCCGGACCAATTTGCCATTTAATACTGGCCTACACATGCACATATGTATGTATATATTCCTATCCTACCCACTACAATTTTGATGCATACCAATTAATATCTACTGGGGTTCCGACATCCATACCGCCTTTGCTATTTTTTAGCACGCTAATGAAGGTCAATTGTAGACCGAAACATTCTGTATGTATATTAAACAAACCCCTTTGCATCACAGTTTTGGAGTGTGCCAGTTGTTTATATTTCACTTTCTGGCAATTGTGTCTCATCATCGTCCACCTTTTGTGACACTTTCCCACCATCGCCTTTGTGTGACCGAGGCTGGTCAAAGCTTTGCGTAGCTCTACATGCCATATCATCTGTCCCCACTTGAGGTTGACTGGCAGAGAGTCCAGAATCTTGAAATGGAAAACTGAATAGCTCTTCAGAGTGTCCAAGGGTGGGATCAGTTGTCTCAGGGCACTCAGCATGGTGGGAAGAAGGAGGATCAGGGTGAGGAATATCCGGGCCACACTCACTGCTACTCAGACTTGACTGTGTGGAAGACATGGTGTTGGTGGTGGTGGCTAAGTGACTGGAAGCATTATCCGCTATCCAATCAACAACCGTTTCACTCTGGTCTGGCTTCAATAGTGGTGTGCTGCGGTCCCCTAGAAACTGGGACAGGAAGGTTGAGCGAGAAGATGCTGGTCTTTGATGTTGCCCACTTTCATCTTGGCCACGGCCTCGTCCTCTGCATGCACCGTCATCATCATGTCCACTTCCCCGTCCCTTGCCTTGCCCATTTTAAATGGACTACTGCACTATTTCAAATGCTCAACAAAAATGTATTTATTAGTAGGGTTGAGCGAAACGGATCGTTCATTTTCATAAGTCGCCGACTTTTGGCAAAGTCGGCGTCTCATGAAACCGACCCGATCCCTGTGTGGGGTCTGCCATGCGGTCCGCGACTTTCACGCCAAAGTCGCGTTTCAATGACGCTAAAAGCGCAATTTCTCAGCCAATGAAGGTGGACGCAGAGTGTAGGCAGCGTGATGACATAGATCTCAGTCCCCACCATCTTAGAGAAGGGCATTGCAGTGATTGGCTTGCTTTCAGCCGCGTCACAGGGGCTATAAAGGGGCGTTCCCGCCGACCGCCATCTTACTGCTGCTGATCTGAGTGTAGGGAGAGGTGCCGCTTCGTCAGAAGCAGGGATAGTGATAGGCAGGGTACATAAAGCCACAAACCGCTTGTGCTGTAGCGATTTCCACTGTCCAACACCACCTTTTGTTTGCAGGGACAGTGGAAGCTACATTTTTTTTCCTCAGCGCTGTAGCTCATTGGGCTGCCCTAAGAAGGCTCCCTGATAGCTGCGTTGCTTTGTGTGTACGCCGCTGTGCAAACCAACTGCTTTTTTCAAAGCACAAATCCTGTTGTTCCTCCCCTCTTGGTGCAGGATTTTTTTTTGTAGCCAAGAAAGACGGGTCTTTGAGACCTTGTATTGATTATCGTCTTTTGAATAAAATCACGGTTAAATTTCAGTATCCTTTGCCATTATTGTCTGATTTGTTTGCTCGGATTAAGGGTGCCAGTTGGTTCACCAAGATAGATCTTCGCGGTGCGTATAACCTTGTGCGCATTAAGCAGGGAGATGAATGGAAAACAGCATTTAATACGCCCGAGGGCCATTTTGAGTACTTGGTGATGCCTTTTGGACTCTCTAATGCTCCTTCTGTGTTTCAGTCCTTCATGCATGACATCTTCCGGAATTATCTGGATAAATTTATGATTGTTTATCTGGATGATATTTTGTTTTTTTCTGATGATTGGGATTCCCATGTGAGGCAGGTCAGGATGGTGTTTCAGGTCCTGCGTGATAATGCTTTGTTTGTGAAGGGCTCAAAATGTCTCTTCGGAGTACAGAAGGTTTCCTTTCTGGGTTTTATTTTTTCCCCTTCTACGGTGGAGATGGACCCAGTTAAGGTCCGAGCCATTCATGACTGGACTCAGCCCACGTCTGTTAAGAGTCTTCAGAAGTTCTTGGGTTTTGCTAATTTTTACCGTTGTTTTATCGCTAATTTTTCTGGCGTGGTTAAACCGTTGACGGATATGACCAAGAAGGGTTCTGATGTTACTGATTGGTCTCCTGCGGCCGTGGAGGCCTTTCGGGAGCTTAAGCGCCGGTTTACTTCGGCGCCAGTCTTGTGCCAGCCAGATGTCTCGCTTCCCTTCCAGGTCGAAGTGGATGCTTCTGAGATTGGTGCGGGGGCTGTTTTGTCGCAGAGAAGCTCTGGGGGCTCTGTGATGGAGCCATGTGCTTTCTTTTCAAGGAAGTTTTCGCCTGCTGAGCGGAACTATGATGTTGGTAATCGGGAGTTGTTGGCTATGAAGTGGGCATTTGAGGAGTGGCGACATTGGCTCGAGGGAGCTAAGCATCGTGTGGTGGTCTTGACTGATCACAAAAATCTAATTTATCTTGAGTCTGCCAAGCGCCTGAATCCTACACAGGCTCATTGGTCGTTGTTTTTCTCCCGTTTTGACTTTGTGGTCTCGTACCTGCCTGGTTCAAAGAACGTGAAGGCTGATGCTCTTTCTAGGAGTTTTGTGCCTGACTCCCCGGGAGTCCCTGAACCTGCTGGTATTCTCAGAGAGGGAGTGATTTTGTCTGCCATTTCCCCAGATTTGCGACGAGCGCTGCAGAAATTTGAGGCTGATAGACCTGATCGTTGCCCACCAGAGAAATTGTTTGTCCCTGATAGATAGACCAGCAGAGTTATTTCCGAGGTTCATTCTTCGGTGTTAGCGGGGCATCCTGGGATTTTTGGTACCAGAGATTTGGTGGCTAGGTCCTTTTGGTGGCCTTCCTTGTCACGGGATGTGCGTTCCTTTGTGCAGTCCTGTGGGATTTGTGCTCGGGCTAAGCCTTGCTGTTCTCGTGCCAGCGGGTTGCTTTTGCCCTTGCCTATCCCGAAGAGGCCTTGGACGCACATTTCCATGGATTTTATTTTGGATCTTCCAGTGTCTCAGAGAATGTCTGTCATCTGGGTGGTGTGTGATCGTTTTTCTAAGATGGTCCATTTGGTGCCCTTGCCTAAGTTGCCTTCCTCCTCTGATTTGGTTCCTTTGTTCTTTCAGAATGTGGTTCATTTGCATGGCATCCCTGAGAATATTGTGTCTGACAGAGGATCCCAGTTTGTGTCCAGATTCTGGCGATCTTTTTGTGCTAAGATGGGCATTGATTTATCTTTTTCGTCGGCTTTCCATCCTCAGACAAATGGCCAAACCGAACGAACCAATCAGGCCTTGGAAACCTATCTGAGATGCAAACCGAGCGAACTAATCAGACGTTGGAAACTTATTTAAGATGTTTTGTTTCTGCTGATCAGGATGATTGGGTGACTTTCTTGCCACTGGCCGAGTTTGCCCTTAATAATCGGGCTAGTTCTGCTACTTTGGTTTCGCCCTTTTTCTGCAATTCTGTTTTTCATCCTCGTTTTTCCTCGGGTCAGGTTGAGCCTTCTGACTGTCCTGGGGTTGATTCTGTGGTGGATAGGTTGCAGCGGATTTGGAACCATGTGGTGGACAATTTGAAATTGTCACAGGAGAAGGCTCAGCGTTTTGCCAACCGCCGCCGCGGTGTGGGTCCCCGACTTTGTGTTGGGGATTTGGTTTGGTTGTCTTCTCGGTATGTCCCTTTGAAGGTCTCCTCTCCTAAGTTCAAGCCTTGCTTTATCAGTCCTTATAAGATTTTGGAGGTTCTTAACCCGGTGTCTTTTCGTTTGGACCTCCCGGCGTCATTTACCATTCATAATGTGTTCCATAGGTCTTTGTTGCGGCGCTATGTGGTGCCTGTGGTTCCTGTTGTTGAGCCTCCTGCTCCGGTGTTGGTTGAGGGCGAGTTGGAGTACGTGGTGGAGAAGATCTTGGATTCTCGTATCTCTAGATGGAAGCTTCAGTATTTGGTTAAGTGGAAGGGCTATGGTCAGGAGGATAATTCCTGGGTTGTCGCCTCTGATGTTCATGCGGCCGATTTGGTTCATGCCTTTCACGCTGCTCATCCTGATCGCCCTGGGGGTCTTGGTGAGGGTTCGGTGACCCCTCCTCAAGGGGGGGTACTGTTGTGAACTGTGTTTCTGGGCTCCCTCTTGTGGTCACAAGCGGTATTGTATAGTTTTGTCTTTATTCTGGCTTGGACTTCAGCTGTTTCGTTAGGGCTGTGGGTGTTCCCTATTTAGCCCTCTTAGAGCCTCAGTCTTGTGCCGGTCATCAATGTATTCAGTCCAAAGCTGTTTCTTCCTGATTCCTGCCATCTGTCTCTAGCAAGAGAAGCTAAGTGTTGTTTGCATACTTTGGATCATTTGTCTTATTCATGTTTTTTTGTCCAGCTTGCCAAAATGTGATTTTCTTGCTTGCTGGTAGCTCTAGGGGTGCTGATATTCTCCCCTCACACCGTTAGTCGGTGTGGGGGTTCTTGAATATCCAGCGTGGATGTTTTACAGGGTTTTCTGCTGACCGCATAGTCCACTTCCTATTTTCAGCTATCTAGTCTTAGTGGGCCTCACTTTGCTGAATCTGATTTTCATCTCTATGTTTGTGTTTTCCTCTTACCTCACCGTTATTATTTGTTGGGGGCTTCCTATATCTTGGGGTTAATTTCCCTAGAGGCAAGTGAGGTCTTCTTTTCCCTCTAGGGGTAGTTAGTTCTCCGGCTGGCTCGAGACGTCTAGGAATTGTTTAGGTACGTTCACCGGCTACTTCTAGTTGTGTGTTAGGATTAGGTATGCGGGCAGCCTAGTTACCACCTCCCTAGAGCTGGTTTTTAGTTTTGCAAACCTAGCAGGAATACAAGAGATCCTTTCCCACTAGGATCATAACAGCTCACCCAGACATGCCCAAGGTCATGTGATCAATCTACTGCAATGCGACCCAAATGAACCAAATCTCATATTGTTAAAATTTGCTGGATTCACAACTGATTGATTTGCTCATGTCTGTAAAATAGCCCTCATTCTCTTAAAATGACTGACTATGTTTTTCATTATTTACAGAAAGAAGTCAAGGATCTGGAATGTCAACGATAAGTTATACTGAGATGACAGAAGATGACATTGTCTGTAAACTGTGCAATAAGGTATCACTATTATACGCATGATGGTTGTCCATTGCCCTTGTCAGTAATCTGTGGCCACTGCACAGGAGTCCTGAGAACTGCCTCTTACCTGATGGCAGCTGTGGCTCTTTTTTTTGATTAACGAGGTATTATATTTGCCAAGTGATGCCCATGTGACGTCACACCAAACCAGCTGTTCTGTAGAAGAGCCATGAATGTCATTCACATAAGGACCTACCTTCATGGCTCCTATCCAATGTACTCAGATTACTGTGATGAAGGACTGGTTGTGCGAATTGATTCACACCAACTCTACTGATTAGACAAATATTGAATTGTTTCCTGACACCACAAAATGTCTTTCTCTGCATTCTTCAGTGGTAACAATATAAACCTTATAATTATCTTTAGAATTTATGTTGCCATTTTGGTTTTGATGAAGGTTCTATTGATATTTATTATATAACATGTTCTTATTAGTTATTGTGTCATTTACTAAATATTTAGAACATATTATATTATTTTATCAGCTAAACCAGGATCCAGTAGAAGTGATTACCCCCATCATAATTGGCGGCACATACCGGTAAGTAGACATCGGTTACTATGTGAACATATTCAATTAAGTTTCTACTCTGTCAGAGTATGCACATGTTGTAAAGACGAGTGATGAGTGAACGTGCTCACCACTACTCGGTACTTGCCCGAGTATCCGGTACTCAGTGTACTCTGCGAGCACCAAGCATTTCTGGGATTATTTCAGCAGGAGCTCGGGTCTCCGCCTTTAAATTTTGGTGATTATTGGGCTGCCGTCACACTAGCAGTATTTGGTCAGTATTTTACATCAGTATTTGTAGCCAAAACCAGGAGTGGGTGATAAATTCAGAAGTGGTGCATATGTCTCTATTATACTTCTCCTCTAATTGTTCCACTCCTGGTTTTGGCTACAAATACTGATGTAATATACTGACCAAATACTGCTAGTGTGACCGCAGCCTTAGAGCGCCAATGAACATGCAGGGATTGTCTGTCATGCACTGTAATACCGCAGCCATCTTTGTTGTGGTATTACAGCAATTGGCTATCAGGTCTATAAGGCTAGGCTCACATTTGCATTGAGCAGAGCTGCGGAGGGCTGCGTAGTTTCTCCGTTAAGCCCCGCCCACTGCCGTACCGCTTCCATTCAGCTCTGCCTACATCGGCATGCATCCTGCGCACCTATCTTTAACATTGGGTACACAGGCCATGCTAATGTATGCGGATGCCTCCGCATGCGTCAATTTGACGCTGTGCCGAATTGCGTCAAATGCAACATGTTTCATTTTGTTGCGGTCGGCACAGCGTCAAAATGACACATACAGAGGCATCCACATACATTTGCATGGCCTGCGTACACAATGTTAAAGACAGGTATGCAGGACAGATGCCATCGTAGGTAGAGCTGAATGGAAGAGGTGTCACAGTGGGCTGTGCTTAACGGAGGAACTATGCAGCCCTCCGCAGCTATGCCCAATGCAAAGGTAAAACCAGCCTAAGGTTGTGTGCACACGATATGGAATTAGTGCGGATCCGCAGCGGATTTTTCCGAGCACAAACGCTGCAGTTCCTCAAAGTGATTTACAGTACAATGTGAATCAATAGAAAAAAAAAAGCTGTGCTAATGATGCAAAAAAATCCGCATGAAAACCACTGTGGATCAAAAAGAAGTTGCATGCTACTTCTTTTGTGCAGAACTGCAGCGTTTCTGACCCTTTCCATTATAGAAATCCACAGGGGTAAAAAACGCAGAAAATCCCCACAAAATCTGCATCAATTCCGCAACAAAAACGCACAAAATCTGCGGCAAATCCGCACCTGCGTTTTCTGCCAGGAGATGCAGATTTTGTGCAGAAAATTCTGCACCCCAATCCGCAACGTGTGCACATAGCCTAAGAGACCTGGTGCCGCCCTGCTTGGCATTCTGCTCCAGACTCAGCTACTGTGGTGAGAGCTGCTGCTGAGATAGGGGCTGATTCATTCTTTTAATAGTTAGTATGTGTCTGCTAGTGTTCAGTCCACAAATCCTGATAAACCAAAAGTCCTTTTTAAGGTGTGTGTCCACATTCAGGATTGGATCAGGATTTGGTCAGGATTTTTCATCAGTATTTGTAAGCCAAAACCAGGAGTGGGTGATAAATGCTTAAGTGGTGCATATGTTTCTATTATACTTTTCCTCTAATTGTTCCACTCCTGGTTTTGGCTTACAAATACTGATGAAAAATCCTGACCAAATCCTGATGCAATCCTGAACGTGGAGGCCGTGGAGGCTTGCAGGCACTGTATGTGAGTATATACAGTAGATCTCCTTGCATACATCAAAAGGCTCCATTACTGTCTGCTGCTGCATATATTATACATATATAGCTGCAGGTATCCGTGGCTAGGAATTTTTTTTTTTTGCACTTTATACCTGCTAATTTTATTACAAAGCAATCCATAGCCCCCTTTTTTCTACATTTATTTGCTTGGTGACACTGCAGACTACAGCCAGGTCATTTTAATACACGAGCGTCAAAAACTAACAATTTAAAATGTTTTTTTTTTTGTCACAGGCATCAGATGTGAGGGCGCAGAAAATGCTGGCCTTTTTTTGGGTACTATAGTATTTTTGGAGTTTCTTACAACATTTTTGGACACCATTTTGCTGACCAAAAAATCTGTAGCTGGCCCTAAAATATTTAGCTACAGTTCTTATATTTATCACTGAGATTTGTACGCCACATGCATCGCATATCATTGCGCTAAATATTTTACAATTTTAGTACTCCAATTTTCTTTTTAGTATAATAGCCTACTTATTGACACAATTTTGGTGGGCCAAAAAATATCCAGACCACATTTTGATAGGTCTGTTATCTCCGTCAGATGCCCGGTCTATCTGTGCTGTACAAATACTTGCTTTTCAGGCATACATTCCACTTTTTTGTCTGTCTGCTACCTTTGGTCTATACAGTATTTTGGGGTAAAAAAAAATTTAAAAATCCAGGCCACATTTTGATAGGTCTGTTATCTCAGTCAGACGCCCAGTCTATCTGTGGTCTCCAAATACTTGCTTTTCAGGCATACATTCCATGTTTTTGTCTGTCTGCTACCCTTGATCTATACAGTATTTTGGGTTTAAAAATGTTTAAAAACTCTAGGCCACATATTGAAACAGTCTGTTATCTCAGTCGGATGCCTGGTCTATCTGTGAGCTACAAAAACTTGCTTTTCAGGCATATATTCCACTTTTTAGGTGTTGTGTTAGCCTACTTCATGAAGGTAATTTTCCTTTCAAAAACTAAAAAAAGGCCATATATTGCACATTGTGTTTTTTCTGTCAGACACTTCTTCTATCTGTGGGTTAAAAATTGTTGCATTTGAGTGCTCATTTGATCTGGTTTTGCTGTATCTTACCCTAGTTATTAATAAAATTTGTTAAAAACAAAATAAAAAAATTACCAACATTCCATTGAATTAAAAGTGTGCTTTTTCAGCACACTAATCACATATAAGTTTTCTCAAAATGAATCCATTTGTATTGAACTTTTAAAATATTTCAGTAGTCCATTTAAAATGGGCAAGGCAAGGGGCAAGGGACGGGGAAGTGGATGTGATGCTAATGGTGCATGCAGAGGATGAGGCCGTGGCCAAGCTGAAAGTGGGCCTCAACAAAGACCCATGTCTTCTAGCTCGACCTTCCTGTCCCAGTTTCTAGGGGACCACAGCACATTACTACTGAAGCCAGAGCAATGTGAAATGGTTGTTGGTTAGCGGATAATGCCTCCAGTCACTTTGCCACCACCACGTCTTCCACACTGTCAAGTCTGAGTAGCCGTAGTCAGGACCGCATATGACTCACCCTGATCCTCCTTCCTCCCACCAGGCCGAGTGCCCTGAGACAACTGATTCCACACTTGGACACTCCA
The DNA here is from genome assembly GCF_051348905.1 of Ranitomeya variabilis. Classification (NCBI taxonomy): domain Eukaryota; kingdom Metazoa; phylum Chordata; class Amphibia; order Anura; family Dendrobatidae; genus Ranitomeya; species Ranitomeya variabilis. The sequence goes on along the minus strand of NC_135236.1, from coordinate 21,366,168 downwards.
AAGAGATATTCACTTTTCCTTTAAAGTTTCTGGACTCTTGGCCAGTTAACTTAAAGTGGGGCCAGATGAGATTGCATGTAGCGATGCCCAAAGATTTGAGCAGCCACGGTCACACGAAGGCAATGGTGGGAAAGTGCCACAAGAGGTGGTTGATGATGAGACACAATTGCCAGAAAGTCTGGAGGCTAAGCAGGGTGAGGATGTGGAAGACGAAGTGGTGGATGACATAGTAACTGACCCAACTTGGCAGGAGGACATGCAGAGCAAGAAGATCAGCACACATGGGGAAGGAGGCATATCCCCCCAACAGGCAGTAAGAAGCAGTGTGGTGGCTGCAGACAGAAGGTGTGCATCCGTTCCCCGAAACACTAACATGAGTGAAGTTGCCATTCCAACTGTTAGATCTTCTCAAGTCTGTTTTTTTTTTTTTTTTAAACTCTGACTATAACCCCAATCAGGCCATTTGCAGCACCTGCCATGCCCGCATCAGGAGGGGTAGCAAAACTACCAGCCTGACCACCACCAGCATGATCAGGCACATGGCAACAAAGCACCCGACTCTGTGAAATGAACCCCAGGCTCCAGGAACACTGTCTCCAGGTGACACCACTGCTTCTTCCCCTGTTTTGCATACAAGCCAATGCCCAGTCCATGGTGCATGCGAAGATGCCTAGTACACTGCACCTGTTGTTGCCCACAGTCAACTATCACCATCATAAAGCCCATCCACATCCTTGTCCCAGCGCAGCATTCATTTGTCTATACCCCAGTCATTGTGATGCAAACGGAGATACGCAGCCAAAGCCACACAGGCCACAGTACTAAATTCTCACTATTCTCATCTGCTTGCTCTCGAAATGTTGCCTTTTAAGCTCGTTGAGATGGAAGAATTCCAAGGTACTTGGTTCCCAGTCGCCTCTATTTCTACTGGTGTGCTATACAAGCATTACTGTTGTGAATTTGCTTTTTGCTCCCTCTAGTGGTTACTGGTTTTTTGACTCTGGTTTTTCTGTCATTCCTTTTATCCGCACCTGGGTCGTTAGTTAGGGGTGTTGCTATATAAGCTCCCTAGACCTTCAGTTCTATGCCTGGCAACGTAGTTATCAGAGCTAGTCTGCTGTGCTCTTGTCTACTGATCCTGGTTCCAGTTATATCAGCTAAGTCTGCCTTTTGCTTTTTGCTATTTGTTTTGGTTTTGTATTTTTGTCCAGCTTGTTCCAAATCTATATCCTGACCTTTGCTGGAAGCTCTAGGGGGCTGGTGTTCTCCCCCCGGACCGTTAGACGGTTCGGGGGTTCTTGAATTTCCAGTGTGGATTTTGATAGGGTTTTTGTTGACCATATAAGTTACCTTTCTTTATTCTGCTATCAGTAAGCGGGCCTCTCTGTGCTAAACCTGGTTCATTTCTGTGTTTGTCATTTCCTCTTACCTCACCGTTATTATTTGTGGGGGGCTTCTATCCAGCTTTGGGGTCCCCTTCTCTGGAGGCAAGAAAGGTCTTTTGTTTTCCTCTACTAGGGGTAGCTAGATTCTCCGGCTGGAGCGTGTCATCTAGAATCAACGTAGGAATGATCCCCGGCTACTTCTAGTGTTGGCGTTAGGAGTAGATATATGGTCAACCCAGTTACCACTGCCCTATGAGCTGGATTTTTGTATTCTGCAGACCTCCACGTACCTCTGAGACCCTCGCCATTGGGGTCATAACAGTTTGCCAGGCCAGTATTAAATGTTTAATGCGTTGCAGAAGAGGGATTATAAGAAAGAAGATTCTGAGTTTTTTTTTTTTTTTTCTTTCTTCTTCCCCTTTACCTCAGAGTGGCTATGCTTGCTGCAGACATGAATGTCCAGACCTTGATTACAAGTGTGGACCAGCTGGCTACTCGTGTGCAGGGCATACAAGACTATGTTATCAGAAATCCTAGGTCAGAACCTAAAATACCGATTCCTGAACTGTTTTCAGGAGACCGATTTAAGTTTAGGAATTTCGTGAATAATTGTAAATTGTTTTTGTCCCTGAGACCCTGTTCATCTGGAGACTCTGCTCAGCAAGTAAAAATAGTTATTTCGTTCTTACGGGGCGACCCTCAGGATTGGGCTTTTTCGCTGGCGCCAGGAGATCCGGCATTGGCTGATATTGATGCATTTTTTCTGGCGCTCGGTTTACTTTATGAGGAACCCAATCTTGAGATTCAGGCAGAAAAGGCCTTGCTGGCTATGTCTCAGGGGCAGGACGAGGCTGAAGTGTATTGCCAAAAATTTCGGAAATGGTCCGTGCTGACACATTGGAACGAGTGTGCACTGGCCGCTAATTTTAGAAATGGCCTTTCTGAGGCCATTAAGAATGTTATGGTGGGTTTTCCCATTCCCACAGGTCTCAATGATACTATGGCACTGGCTATTCAAATTGACCGGCGGTTGCGGGAGCGCAAAACCGCAAATTCCCTCATGGTGTTGTCTGAACAGACACCTAATTCGGTGCAATGTGATAGAAAAACCGCAAATTCCCTCATGGTGTTGTCTGAACAGACACCTGATTTAATGCAATGTGATAGAATCCTGACTAGAAATGAGCGGAAAATTCATAGACGCCGGAATGGCTTGTGCTACTACTGTGGTGATTCTACACATGTTATCTCAGCATGCTCTAAACGTATAGCTAAGGTTGTTAGTCCTGTCACCGTTGGTAATTTGCAACCTAAATTTATTCTGTCTGTAACTTTGATTTGCTCACTGTCGTCTTATCCTGTCATGGCGTTTGTAGATTCAGGTGCTGCCCTGAGTCTTATGGATCTGTCATTTGCTAAGCACTGTGGTTTTACTCTTGAACCATTAGAAAATCCTATTCCTCTTAGGGGTATTGATGCTACGCCATTGGCAGCAAATAAACCGCAGTATTGGACACAGGTTATCATGTGCATGACTCCTGAACACCGCGAGGTGATACGTTTCCTGGTTTTACATAAAATGCATGATTTGGTTGTTTTAGGGCTGCCATGGTTACAGACCCATAATCCAGTCCTGGACTGGAAGGCTATGTCAGTCTCAAGTTGGGGCTGTCGTGGTATTCATGGGGATTCCCTGCCTGTGTCTATTGCTTCTTCTACGCCTTCGGAAGTTCCGGAGTATTTGTCTGATTATCAGGATGTCTTCAGTGAGTCTGAGTCCAGTGCACTGCCTCCTCATAGGGACTGTGACTGTGCTATAGATTTGATCCCAGGCAGTAAGTTTCCTAAGGGAAGACTGTTTAATCTGTCGGTACCTGAACATACCGCTATGCGTTCATATATCAGGGAGTCTCTGGAGAAAGGACATATTCGTCCGTCTTCTTCCCCCCTTGGTGCGGGATTCTTTTTTGTGGCAAAAAAGGACGGATCTTTGAGACCTTGTATTGATTATCGGCTTTTAAATAAGATCACTGTCAAATTTCAGTATCCTTTACCGCTGTTGTCTGACTTGTTTGCCCGGATTAAAGGTGCCAAGTGGTTCACCAAGATAGACCTTCGTGGTGCGTACAACCTTGTGCGCATTAAGCAAGGTGATGAATGGAAAACCGCATTCAATACGCCCGAAGGTCATTTTGAGTACTTGGTGATGCCTTTTGGGCTCTCCAATGCGCCTTCAGTTTTTCAGTCCTTTATGCATGACATTTTCCGGAAGTATCTGGATAAATTTTTGATTGTTTATCTGGATGATATTTTGGTTTTTTCTGATGATTGGGATTCGCATGTGGAGCAGGTCAGGTTGGTCTTTAAAATTTTGCGTGAAAATTCTTTGTTTGTCAAGGGCTCAAAGTGTCTCTTTGGTGTACAGAAGGTTCCCTTTTTGGGGTTCATTTTTTCCCCTTCTGCTGTGGAGATGGACCCAGTCAAGGTCCGAGCTATTCTTGATTGGACTCAGCCCTCGTCGGTTAAGAGTCTTCAGAAGTTCTTGGGTTTCGCTAACTTCTACCGTCGTTTTATCGCTAATTTTTCTAGCATTGTTAAACCGTTGACGGATATGACCAAGAAGGGCTCCGATGTAGCTAACTGGGCTCCTGCTGCCGTGGAGGCTTTCCAGGAGTTGAAGCGCCGGTTTACTTCGGCGCCTGTTTTGTGCCAGCCCGATGTCTCACTTCCCTTTCAGGTTGAGGTGGATGCTTCAGAGATTGGAGCAGGGGCCGTTTTGTCGCAGAGAGGCCCTGGTTGCTCTGTTATGAAACCTTGTGCCTTTTTCTCCAGGAAGTTTTCGCCTGCCGAGCGAAATTATGATGTGGGCAATCGGGAGTTGTTGGCCATGAAATGGGCATTTGAGGAGTGGCGTCATTGGCTCGAGGGTGCTAAGCATCGTGTGGTGGTCTTGACTGATCACAAAAATCTGATGTATCTCGAGTCTGCTAAACGCCTTAATCCGAGACAGGCCCGCTGGTCATTGTTTTTCTCCCGCTTTGATTTTGTTGTCTCGTATTTACCAGGTTCAAAGAATGTGAAGGCCGATGCTCTTTCTAGGAGCTTTGTGCCTGATGCTCCTGGAGTCGCTGATCCTGTTGGTATTCTTAAAGATGGAGTTATCTTGTCAGCTATTTCTCCGGATCTGCGACGTGTGATGCAGAGATTTCAGGCTGATAGGCCTGAGTCTTGTCCACCTGACAGACTGTTTGTCCCGGATAAATGGACCAGCAGAGTCATTTCCGAGGTTCATTCCTCGGTGTTGGCAGGTCACCCGGGAATTTTTGGCACCAGAGATCTGGTGGCCAGGTCCTTTTGGTGGCCTTCCTTGTCAAGGGATGTGCGGTCATTTGTGCAGTCCTGTGGGACTTGTGCTCGAGCTAAGCCTTGCTGTTCTCGTGCCAGCGGTTTGCTCTTGCCCTTGCCTGTCCCGAAGAGACCTTGGACACATATCTCCATGGATTTCATTTCTGATCTTCCGCTATCTCAGGGCATGTCCGTTATCTGGGTGATATGTGATCGCTTCTCCAAGATGGTCCATTTGGTTCCTTTGCCTAAGCTGCCTTCCTCTTCCGATCTGGTTCCTGTGTTTTTCCAGAACGTGGTTCGTTTGCACGGCATCCCTGAGAATATTGTGTCAGACAGAGGATCCCAGTTCGTTTCTAGGTTCTGGCGATCCTTTTGTAGTAGGATGGGCATTGATTTGTCGTTTTCGTCTGCTTTCCATCCTCAGACTAATGGACAGACGGAGCGAACCAATCAGACTTTGGAGGCTTATTTGAGGTGTTTTGTCTCTGCTGATCAGGACGATTGGGTGACATTCTTGCCGTTGGCTGAGTTTGCCCTTAATAATCGGGCTAGTTCCGCCACCTTGGTTTCGCCTTTTTTCTGCAACTCTGGTTTCCATCCTCGCTTTTCTTTGGGTCATGTGGAGCCTTCTGACTGTCCTGGGGTGGATTCTGTGGTAGATAGGTTGCAGCGGATCTGGAATCATGTGGTGGACAACTTGAAGTTGTCACAGGAGAGGGCTCAGCGCTTTGCCAACCGCCGCCGCGGTGTGGGTCCCCGACTACGCGTTGGGGATTTGGTATGGCTTTCTTCCCGCTTTGTTCCTATGAAGGTCTCCTCTCCCAAATTTAAACCTCGTTTTATTGGGCCTTACAAGATATTGGAAATCCTTAATCCTGTATCTTTTCGTCTGGATCTTCCTGTGTCATTTGCTATTCACAATGTATTTCATAGGTCCTTGTTGCGGCGGTACATTGTGCCTGTAGTTCCTTCTGCTGAGCCTCCTGCTCCGGTGTTGGTTGAGGGCGAGTTGGAGTACGTGGTGGAGAAGATCTTGGATTCTCGCCTCTCCAGGCGGAGGCTTCAGTACCTGGTCAAGTGGAAGGGCTATGGTCAGGAGGATAATTCCTGGGTGGTCGCCTCTGATGTTCATGCGGCCGATTTAGTTCGTGCCTTTCATGCCGCTCATCCTGATCGCCCTGGTGGTCGTGGTGAGGGTTCGGTGACCCCTCACTAAGGGGGGGGTACTGTTGTGAATTTGCTTTTTGCTCCCTCTAGTGGTTACTGGTTTTTTGACTCTGGTTTTTCTGTCATTCCTTTTATCCGCACCTGGGTCGTTAGTTAGGGGTGTTGCTATATAAGCTCCCTAGACCTTCAGTTCTATGCCTGGCAACGTAGTTATCAGAGCTAGTCTGCTGTGCTCTTGTCTACTGATCCTGGTTCCAGTTATATCAGCTAAGTCTGCCTTTTGCTTTTTGCTATTTGTTTTGGTTTTGTATTTTTGTCCAGCTTGTTCCAAATCTATATCCTGACCTTTGCTGGAAGCTCTAGGGGGCTGGTGTTCTCCCCCCGGACCGTTAGACGGTTCGGGGGTTCTTGAATTTCCAGTGTGGATTTTGATAGGGTTTTTGTTGACCATATAAGTTACCTTTCTTTATTCTGCTATCAGTAAGCGGGCCTCTCTGTGCTAAACCTGGTTCATTTCTGTGTTTGTCATTTCCTCTTACCTCACCGTTATTATTTGTGGGGGGCTTCTATCCAGCTTTGGGGTCCCCTTCTCTGGAGGCAAGAAAGGTCTTTTGTTTTCCTCTACTAGGGGTAGCTAGATTCTCCGGCTGGAGCGTGTCATCTAGAATCAACGTAGGAATGATCCCCGGCTACTTCTAGTGTTGGCGTTAGGAGTAGATATATGGTCAACCCAGTTACCACTGCCCTATGAGCTGGATTTTTGTATTCTGCAGACCTCCACGTACCTCTGAGACCCTCGCCATTGGGGTCATAACACATTACATCAGCACGTGTCCCACAATATTTCCCATGCCCTCAAGAATGCTTTAACTGGGAAAGTCCACCTATCCACGGACACGTGGACAAGTGCTTGTGGGCAGGGACTGTACATCTCTCTGAAGGCACACTGAATTAACATTGTGGAAGCTGGGACTCAGTCGGACCTTGGGATGGAAAAAATCCTTCCGAAGCCGAGGATTGCTGGCCCTACGTCAATCAGGGTTGGTCCCACAATCTACAGCTCCTGCACATCCTCCTTCTTCTTCTCCTCTTTTTCAGCCTCCATCTCCAAAATGACCACATCAGTCAGAAGCTGGAAACACTGCAGCTCTGCCTCATCCAAGAAGCAACAGGCTGTGCTGAATCTAATCTGAAGCATTGTGGACAGCGCAGAAAGAGCAGTCAGATTTTTGGCTGACACCACAGAACCTACAGCCAGGGATGGTCACGTGTGACAATGGCCGGAACCTGGTGGTGGCTCTGAGGCAGGGTGAGCTCACACATGTACCTTGCCTGGCCTATGTGCTTAAACTTGTTGTTCAATTTTTTCTCAAATGCTTCCCCGAGCTGCCGGATCTGCTAGTAAAAGTACACTGCCTGTCTGCCCCTTTTGAGAAAGTCAGCTACAGTTTCAGCCGCCCTTGCCGTGCTTCAGCAGCGTTTGCATCTTCTGGCTCACCGATTGGTGTGTGATATCCCCAAACGTTGGAACTCTATGCTTTATATGTTGGAAAGGATCTGTGAGCAGAAGAGGGCAGTTGTTGACTACCAGCATCAACAATGACATTATTATTCAGTTCAGACTCCACACATAAGACCTCTGGAGTGGACAAGGATGTCAGACATATGTACCATCCTCCAAAACTTTGAGAACTGCACCAAGATGTTAAGCGGCGATGATGCCATAATAAGCATCACCATGCCACTTCTCTGCATTTTGAAAACCTCTCTGCTCACAATTAAAGAGGTTTCATTGCAGGGACAGCACGAGGACATGGAGAAAGGAACCATACAGGGGGATTACACACAGCCCAGCCTCATGTTGTCCCAACGTGGATTTGTAGACAATGAGGAAGAGGAGGAAGAACAGGAGCTACTTTTATACGGTATAGATGGTACTACAAACACAGCTGTCATACCATCTGTTCAGCGTGGATGGCCTGAGGAGGAGGATGAGGAGTAGGAGGAAGGCATACTCAGTCATCCTGTTGGTGAGGACACGGAAGTCTTGCCTGTTAGCAGCCTGGCACACATGATTGACTTTGTGTTGCACTGCATTTCCCGTGACCCTCTTATTATAAAAATTTTTGGTGACGCTCATTACTGGTTTGTGACACTTCTATGCCCATGCTACAAGGATAACTTTCAATTTCTTCTTCTAGAGGCAGAGAGGTGTACTAAAATATTGCAGTACCAGAGGGCTTTTGTAGTGGAATTACTAAAAAAATTCCCATCTGAGAATGCTTGCAGCAGACGTCAGAGTTTGTTGGACAATCAAGGAGTAGTACAGGCAAGAGAGACAGAAGTACAATCCAGCACAGGTAGAGGAACAATGTCAAAGTTCTGGGACAGTTTTCTCAGACCCTCCCATTGCGTCAGCACAGATGCAAGGGGTGCTGTCGCAAGAAGTGCAATGTTTGGGAAGATGCTGAGGGAGTACCTTGCTGATTGTACAAACATCCTCCGTGATTCCTCTGTGCCTTTTAATTATTGGGTATCCAAGATGGACACGTGGCATGAACTGCCTCTCTATGCCTTGGAGGTCCTGGCCTGCCCTTCTGCTAGCGTTCTGTCAGAGCGGGTTTTTAGTGCCGCTGGTGGAATTATAACTAGTGTTGAGCGATACCTTCCGATATTGGGAAATATCGGATCGGATTGGATCAGACCGATACCCAAAAAATATCGGATATCGCCAATTCCGATACCGGAAACCAATGAAAATAAACCCTTACTTTCCTTGTAGGTTAATTCTACATGAGGGAAAACAACAAAGAATAATGTAGAATGTATTGGGGGAGATGGAGGAGACATTAATGGCATAGAGGTTTAGCGCAATCAAATGGAATAGCAGGAATTAATTTTTTTTTAAGACGTTCGGAGTTACAAAGATATTGACTATGTTAAAATTTTCTATATTTTGTCAGATATTAATGTTTCACTACTTCCATGCTCTTCACCTTCTTTTTTACTTCTCCCACACTTTCTCCTTCATCATCCTCAGCAGCAGCATCTTTTTCATCAACTTCTTCTTCACCTTATTCATCTTCTTCTTCTTCACCTTCTTCCTATTATTCTTCTTTTTTATATTCTTCATATTCTTCTTATTCAACTATTATTCTTCTTCATATTCTACTTCTTCATCTTCTTCTTATTCTTCTTCTTCATCATATTCTTATTTGTGACAGGCATTCCTGTAGTTGTTATCTATAAAAGTTTGAAGATTACACTTTCCATTCTGCCTGTCACAAAAGATTTACAACAGGATTTGTCCGCGTTCAGTTTTGCCTGCATCAGCAGGTATTTTCCAGGGGCACCACGAGGAGGAACAGACTCACCCCCATACACTGCTTAGTCTTCTTCTGCTTATAATTTAGATAATATCTTTTGCTCTGATTTTTAGTCTTATTCTTAATGTTCTTCTGCTTTTTGTTGTGCAGCTTCTTGTTCTTCTGCTTCTTGGTCTTCTGTCTCTTGTTATTCTGTATCTTGGTGGTTGTCTTCTTGTTCTTTGTCAACTTGGTTATCTTCTTCAGAGTCATCTTCTTGGTCTTCTTCGGGGTGGTCTTCAGTGTCGCGTCTTCGGGGTCGCTGTCTTCTTCGGGGTGGTCTTCAGCGTCATCGGCTCCAGGGTCATCGTTTTCGGGGTCGTCTTCTTCGGGGTGGTCTTCAGGGTCGTCATCTCCAGGGTCGTAGTTTTCGGGGTCATTGTCTTCTTTGGGGTGGTCTTCAGGGTCGTCGTCTTTAGGGTTGTCATCAGGGAGATCCAGAGTGATTACCAAAAACCATTTCAAAAGGCTTGAACTTGGAAATGTAGCAGAAGGTACAAGAAGGCTGAGGAACTGCCAAGAACTAGCTGACGGTACTGGAACCCAGATTGGTAGCAGAAGGTACAAGAGCCAATGGAACTACCGAGGACCAGCTGATGGTACTGGAACCCGGTTGCTAAGCAGGAGGTACCTGTGCCAGAAAGCACTACCAAGGACCAGCAGACGTTGGTGGAACTCGGATACCGTGAAGGAGACACCTAAGCCAAAGGCTCTGCCTGGAACCAGCTGACTTTACTGGAACCCAGGGGGACATATTCAAGATTGACTTCCAAAGAACCAGCTAATGGTACTGGAACTCAGATAGGCAGCAGAAGTTACACATGAAATCAAAGTTGCAAGGCCGTGAGCCGGCTGGAGTTACTGAAAGCCCACAGTCCTACAGGGGGGAGCTTGTCCTATTGGCACTACAGAACCAGCCTTCATTGCCAGATCACGCAGCCCACATAGGAAGCACCTAAACTGCAGGCACCATAGTGTCAGCTAACCTGACCGCAACACGACAGGACAACGTATTGGAGGCAAAGTGACGTTGACACTACCCGGAAATGGCTGGCATGATGGAACCAGGCTGGGCAGGAGGGAGTACTGTTGTGAATTGGATTATTTGGCTCCCTCTTGTGGTCACTAGCGACATGACACCTTGAGTTTCTTTCTTCTGCTTGGGTTCCTCCTGGCTCGTTAGTTCAGGGGTGTTGCTATGTAAGCTTCTTGGATTTTCAGTCTGGTGCCTGGCATCGTTGTAATCAGTTCATTTCTGCTTACTCCAGTCTTCTGTCCTGGTTCTTGCAAAATTAAGCTAAGTCCTGCTTTCTTGTTTTTTGGCTATTTTCATTGCTTTGATTTTTGTCCAGCTTGTACTAAATGTGATTCCTGATATTGCTGGAAGCTCTAGGGGGCTGGTATTCTCCCCCCGGGCCGTTAGACGGTTCGGGGGTTCTTGAATATCCAGCGTGGAAATTTTGTTAGGGTTTTTTTTGCTGACCGTATAAGACATCTTACTATATTCTGCTATTAGTCAGTGGGCCTCTCTTTGCTAAATACCTAGTTCATTCTTACGTTTGTCTTTTCTTCTTACCTCACCGTTATTATTTGTTGGGGGCTTGTATCTAACTTTTGGGGTCTTTTCTCTGGAGGCAAGAAAGGTCTATTTTTTCCCTTGTAGGGTTAGTTAGTTCTCCGGCTGGCGCGAGACGTCTAGAACCAACGTAGGCACGTTCCCCGGCTGCTGTTATTTGTGGTGTTAGGATCAGGTATACGGTCAGCCTAGTTACCACTCCCTATGAGCTAGCTTTTTGTGTTTGCAGACTTGGTACTACTTCTGAGACCCTCTGCCATTGGGGTCATAACAGAGTACCTGTGCCAAAGACACTTCTGAGCTGCAACTGACGATGTTGGAGCCCAGGGTAAATGAATGTGGACAGAGCAGGAGAAATTACCGGACACACAGCTGGGGATCAGCTGACGTTACTGAACCCCAATAACACAGAAGCAAGTGTTGACTGTGCAGACAGCACTTCTGAGCAGCAACTGGCGGTGTTGTAGCCAAGGGTAAATACTAGAAACAGAGTGGAGGCAGAGGCCTAATTGGAGCAAGTTTAAAATCAGTAGTAGTGTGAATGTGGACAGAGCAGGAGAAATTGCCAGACACACAGTAGGGGATCAGCTGATGTTACTGAACCCCAATAACACTGGAGCAAGTGTTGACTGTGCAGACAGCACTTCTGAGGAGCAACTGGTGGTGTTGGAGCCCAGGGTAAATACTAGAAACAGAGTGGAGGCAGAGGCCTAATTGGAGCAAGTTTAAAATCAGTAGTAGTGCGAATGTGGACAGAGCAGGAGAAATTGCCGGACTTACAGCTGGGGATCAGCTGACATTACTGAACCCCAATAACACTGGAGCATGTGTTGACTGTGCAGATGGCACTTCTGAGCAGCAACTGGCCTTGTTGGAGCCTAGGGTAAATACTAGAAACAGAGTGGAGGCAGAGGCCTAATTGGAGCAAGTTTAAAATCAGTAGTAGTGTGAATGTGGACAGAGCAGGAGAAATTGCCGGACACACAGCTGGGGATCAGCTGACGTTACTGAACCCCAATAACACTGGAGCATGTGTTGACTGTGCAGATGGCACTTCTGAGCAGCAACTGGCATTGTTGGAGCCCAGGGTAAACACTAGAAACAGAGTGGAGGCAGAGGCCTAATTGGAGCAAGTTTAAAATCAGTAGTAGTGCGAATGTGGGCAGAGCGGGAGAAATTGCCGGACACACAGCTGGGGATCAGCTTACGTTACTGAGCCCCAATAACACTGGAGCATGTGTTGATTGTGCGATGGCACTTCAGAGCAGCAACTGGCAATGTTGGAGCCCAGGATAAATACTAGAAACAGTGTGGAGGCAGAGGCCTAATTGGAGCAAGTTTAATATCTGTAGTAGTGTGTTTGTGGATGGAGCAGGAGAAATTGCCGCACTCACAGCAGGTGATCAGCTGACGTTACTGAACCCCAATAACACTGGAGCATGTGTTGACTGTGCAGACAGCACTTCTGAGCAGCAACTGGCAGTGTTGGAGCCCAGGGAATACAGTTCAGGTGGTAGAAACATGAACACAACAGGAGACCTGGATACAGTTGCCAACCAATTATTTAACCCCTTTCTGACATTAGACGTACTATCCCGTCGAGGTGGGGCGGGCCCGTATGACCACTGATGGGTAGGGTTGAGCGACTTTCATTTTTTTAAGATCGAGTCGGGTTTTGCGAAACCCGACTTTGTCCAAAGTCGAGTCGAGTGCAGTCGGCCGATTATCGCTAAAAGTCGGGGATCGACCGAATTACGAAACCCAATGCAAGTCAATGGGGAAGCATAGTCGGTAGTGAGTGGAGGCCAGGAAAACACCTACAGTGCCCATTTTAATGCCAAAAACATCCATTCTTGTTTCTTAAGCTTGTCAATCTTAATTAACTTTATAATAATAGTTGGGCATTGGAAATTGGGGGTCATTTGGCAAAAGTTGTGGGGGGGGGTAGGGCTGGTTCAAGGTTTTAGTGGGCCCAGGAAACGTGGACTACGTCACGGCGGTGGCGCAGTGAGAGGTAAGTATGTCAAGTTTGCAAGTGCTGTGATCCTAAGCAAGCAGGGGGGGCCCACTCGTTGGCATTGGCACTGGCACAGGGCCCCTCAAAGTACAAAGTGTGTTTGCACGGCGGGGGCGCCTCCCACCAGCAGCGACACTTTTGCGTACTCTGAGGGGCCCTGTGCCAGTGACGTCGCCAACGAGTATGCCCCCCCACCTGATGAAGGAACCTGCACTTTCATCTGCACCTTCCTCTTTGTCCCTGTGTAAGGTGGTATAACATGCGGGAAGGGAAACCTTACTTTCAGCAGGGTCATATTCTGGCTGTGTAGAGTGCAAGGGGAATGTAGTGGTCTAGGTCAATGTACCAGCAGACTCATCTAGCAGTGGCTGGGCAATGGGCAGGATGAGGAGTACTAAACACAGATATAGGGCCAAAGAATAAAGTAGGCTAAATGCAGTTCAAAATTGGTAACAGGACTAAACAGGCGACATTGCTTTGTTCAGTGGAGTAGCAAACCCAGGAGCAGCAGACACTGTTTTAAGGGCCCAACCACACTAGTAGACCAAATGCAGTTTAATATCTGCTACTATAGGCCAAAAGCCTAAAGACTGAAGCTCAGCTTTATACAGTGGAGGACAACACCATGGAGCGACAGACACCGTTTGTAGGCCGTAACCACCAATTTTTTGTTAAAAAAGCACTTAATGAGAGCCAGAAGGTTGAAGCTCAGCTTTATACAGTTGAGGACAACACCAGGGAGCGGCAGACACCGTTAGTAGGCCGTAACCACCAATTTTTTTTTAAAAAAGCACTTAATGAGAGCCAGAAGGTTGAAGCTCAGACAAGGCAACCTGGAGGAGAACACCAAGGAGGAGGAGAACACTCAGGAGGAGGACAACACCAGGGAGCGGCAAACAGAGGTATTAGGCCCCAACCACCAATTTTTTTTAAAAAGCACTTAATGAGAGCCAGAAGGTTGAAGCTCGGATTTCTACAGTTGAGGACAACACCAGGGAGCGGCAAACATAGTTATTAGGCCCCAACCACCAATTTTTAAAAAAAAGCACTTAATGAGAGCCAGAAGGTTGAAGCTCAGATTTATTAAGTTGAGGACAACACCAGGGAGCGGCAAACAGAGTTATTAGGCCCCAACCACCAATTTTTTTTAAAAAGCACTTAATGAGAGCCAGAAGGTTGAAGCTCGGATTTCTACAGTTGAGGACAACACCAGGGAGCGGCAAACATAGTTATTAGGCCCCAACCACCAATTTTTTAAAAAAAGCACTTAATGAGAGCCAGAAGGTTGAAGCTCAGATTTATTCAGTTGAGGACAACACCAGGGAGGGGCAAACAGAGGTATTAGGCCCCAACCACCAATTTTTTTAAAAAAAGCACTTAATGAGAGCCAGAAGGTTGAAGCTCAGATTTATTCAGTTGAGGACAACACCAGGGAGCGGCAAACAGAGGTATTAGGCCCCAACCAACAATTTTTTTTAAAAAAAGCACTTAATGAGAGCCAGAAGGTTGAAGCTCAGATTTATTCAGTTGAGGACAACATCAGGGAGCGGCAAACATAGTTATTAGGCCCCAACCACCAATTTTTTTTAAAAAAAGCACTTAATGAGAGCCAGAAGGTTGAAGCTCAGATTTATTCAGTTGAGGACAACACCAGGGAGCGGCAAACAGAGGTATTAGGCCCCAACCACCAATTTTTTAAAAAAAAGCACTTAATGAGAGCCAGAAGGTTGAAGCTCAGATTTAGACAGTGGAGGAAAATTTTAATTAGGGACTGCAGACAGACTTAGTAGGCTGTCCCCTGTGGACCATGCATCCACCACATTAACCCATTGCGCCGTAATGGACACGTAACCTTCCGTGGCCATGCCTACAGGTCCATGCGTCTGTTGTCAGGTGCACCTTTGTACTCACAGATTGCCAGAGTGCATGGACAATGGAGGTGGTGCTGGTGGAGGGCTGGGATGGCTTTTCTTGCAAAAGAAGTGTCGACTGGGTAGCTCGTAGTGTGGGACAGCGTAGTCCATCATGGCTTTTTTAATATTACATAAAATAAAGAAATAGGCTCTTTGCACTTTAAAATAGGTTCCAGGGGTACACGGGCAGCATTGGTGTGGTCAGCGGAGGAGGAGGATTGCAAGGAGGGACCGCAGACAGGCGTACTAGGCCTAAAATAACTAAAAATAGGCTCAAGGCAGTTTTAAATCGGTTACCTGGATACACAGGCAGAATTGTGGTCAGCGGAGGAGGAGGATTGCAAAGAGGGACCGCAGACAGGCGTACTAGGCCTAAAATAACTAAAAATAGGCTCAAGGCAGTTTTAAATCAGTTACCTGGATACACAGGCAGCATTGTGGTCAGCGGAGGAGGAGGATTGCAAGGAGGGACCGCAGACAGGCGTACTAGGCCTAAAATAACTAAAAATAGGCTCAAGGCCTTTTTAAATCGGTTACATGGATACACAGGCAGCATTGTGGTCAGCAGAGGAGGATTGCAAGGAGGGACCGCAGACAGGCTTACTAGGCCTAAAATAAATAAAAGTAGGCTCAAGGCAGTTTTAAATCGGTTACATGGATACACAGGCAGCATTGTGGTCAGTGGAGGAGGAGGATTGCAAGGAGGGACCACAGACAGGCGTACTAGGCCTAAAATAACTAAAAATAGGCTCAAGGCAGTTTTAAATCGGTTACATGGATACACAGGCAGCATTGTGGTCAGTGGAGGAGGAGGATTGCAAGGAGGGACCGCAGACAGGCGTACTAGGCCTAAAATAACTAAAAATAGGCTCAAGGCAGTTTTAAATCGGTTACATGGATACACAGGCAGCATTGTGGTCAGCGGAGGAGGATTGCAAGGAGGAACCGCAGACAGGCTTACTAGGCCTAAAATAAATAAAAATAGGCTCAAGGCACTTAGAGTTATCTGGCAGGAGTACACAGGCAGCATTGGTGTGGTAAGCGGAGGACGATTGCAAGGAGTGTCTGACACAGTTAGTACTCACAAAAAATAAATAGATGTTAATGTCTTGCCAAAAAACAAAAAAAAAAGTGTGGCATACTTAGGTACAGGGGTGGGCTCATCTGCTGAGTTTCTGACTTAGGTATTTGGCAGTAAGTATTTACTGGTGTCAATATAGGACACTGACCCAGACTACTTTAACTAGCATCATAGATGTCAACAAATTGGTATTGTCAGTGCCAGGCATTGAATGATGTCAGCGCATAGACTAAACATTGGTGGAGCTGTGAGAGATAATTTTGCACGTGATAGAGCACAGTTTGAGCTGGGGGGGGTGAACTCTCTTGTGGCCGGCGGTACCGTCCCAGGGCACCTCATGTTACAACGGTGTGTCTGACGTTGGGTGCGCGCCACCAATGCCAGAGACACTTTATTGTACTATGAGGGACCGAGTGGCAGTGCCGTTGACCAAAAGCGGGCACACCCACCTCTTCAGACAAACGGCACTCTAACGGGTGCTTGTGCCAAGTGGCGAGACCACGGCCCCGTGGGGGGGAGTTTTCCCTTTGAGGGAGGTGTAAACATGTCGTATGCTGGACAAACAGCTGCTGCAAATTAAGAGATTGGAACACTCAGTAAGACCAGTCCACAAGCAATACCTTTTTATAGGAAAGCTAGGTGTCAGCCGGGAAAGGTGGGGCAAAATAATTTGAAATCCAGGAGTGGTTCATTTTAATGAAGGTTAGATCATCCACATTTTGGGTAGCCAGACGAGTCCTTTTTTCGGTTAATATTGAACCAGCAGCACTGAATACTCTTTCTGATAGCACACTAGCTGCAGGGCAAGCAAGCTCCTGCAATGCATATTCTGCCAATTCAGGCCAGGTGTCTAATTTGGATGCCCAGTAATCAAATGGGAATGACGGTTGAGGGAGAACATCGATAAGGGATGGAAAATAGTTAGTAACCATACTGGACAAATGTTGTCTCCTGTCACTTTGAATAGATGCTGCAGTACCTGTCCTGTCTGCGGTCATTGCGAAATCGCTCCACAACCTGGTCAGAAAACCCCTCTGTCCAACGCAACTTCTGATTTGTGCACCTCTAACACCTCTGCCCTGTAGCCCCCTGCAGATCGTGTGAGAACCATCACCGGCGCTGTGTGCTGGGAATGCCTGAATCAAACGATCTACAAGAGTAGCTTGTTTCGTTGCTAATATTTGTTCAAGGTTCTCATGTGGCATAATATTTTGCAATTTGCCTTTATAGCGAGGGTCAAGGATGCAGGCCAACCAGTAATCGTCATCGCTCATCATTTTACTAATGCCTGGGTCCCTTTTGAGGATACGTAAGGCATAATCCGCCATGTGGGCCAAAGTTCCAGTTGTCAAATCTGCGGTTGTGCTGGTTTGAGGGGCAGTCACAGGCAAATCTACGTCACTTGTCTCCCTTAAAAAAACAGAACCCGGCCTTGCAGCGCCACTAATTTCGGTTGGCCCAGGAGAAGCTTCCTCATTAAAAAAGTACTCATCCCCATCATCTTCCTCGTCCTCCTCCTCCTCCTCTTCGCTCGCTACCGCGTCCTCTACACGGCCCTGACCAGACAATGGCTGACTGTCATCAAGGCTTTCCTCTTCCTCGGCTGCAGACGCCTGCTCCTTTATGTGCGTCAAACTTTGCATCAGCAGACGCATTAGGGGGATGCTCATGCTTATTATGGCGTTGTCTGCACTAACCAGCCGTGTTCCTCAAAACACTGAAGGACTTGACACAGGTCTTGTAGCTTCGACCACTGCACACCTGACAACTCCATGTCTGCCATCCAACTGCCTGCCCGTGTATGTGTATCCTCCCACAAAAACATAACGGCACGCCTCTGTTCACACAGTCTCTGAAGCATGTGCAGTGTGGAGTTCCACCTTGTGGCAACGTCGATGATTAGGCGATGCTGGGGAAGGTTCAAAGACCGCTGATAGTTCTGCATACGGCTTGAGTGTACGGGCGAACGGCGGATATGCGAGCAAAGTCTGCGCACTTTGAGGAGCAGGTCGGGTAACCCCGGATAACTTTTCAGGAAGCACTGCACCACCAGGTTTAAGGTGTGAGCCAGGCAAGGAATGTGTTTCAGTTGGGAAAGGGCTATGGCAGCCATGAAATTCCTTCCGTTATCACTCACTACCTTGCCTGCCTCAAGATGTACAGTGCCCAGCCATGACTGAGTTTCTTTCAGCAAGAACTCGGACAGAACTTCCGCGGTGTGTCTGTTGTCGCCCAAACACTTAATTGCCAATACAGCCTGCTGACGCTTGCCACTAGCTGTCCCATAATGGCACACCTGGTGTGCAACAGTGGCAGCTGCGGATGGAGTGGATGTGCGACTGCGGGCTGTGGACGAGCTCTCGCTTCTGCAGGAGGACGAGGAAGAGGAGGAAGAGGGGGGGCGAACGCCTACAGCCCACTCTTTCCTTGACCGTGGGCTAGGCAGAACTGTCCCAATATTGCTGTCCCCTGTGGACCCTGCATCCACCACATTCACCCAGTGTGCCGTGATGGACACGTAACATCCCTGGCCATGCCTACTGGTCCATGCATCTGTTGTCAGGTGCACCTTTGTAGTCACAGACTGCCTGAGTGCATGGACGATGCGGTCTTTAACATGCTGTTGGAGGGCTGGGATGGCTTTTCTAGAAAAGAAGTGTCGACTGGGTAGCTCGTAGCGTGGTACAGCGTAGTCCATCAGTGCTTTGAAAGCTTCGCTTTCAACTAACCAGTAGGGCATCATCTCTAATGAGATTAGTCTAGCAATGTGGGTGTTCAAACCCTGTGTACGCGGATGCGAGGATGAGTACTTCCTTTTCCTAATGAGAGTCTCATGAAGGGTGACCTGGACTGGAGAGCTGCATATGGTGGAACTAGCGGGGGTGCCGGTGGACATGGGTGACTGAGAGAGGGTTGGAGATGGTATTCTTGCCGGTGCCCTACATGCAGTGTTTCCTACTACTAACCTGGTGATTCCCTGACTGCTTTGGCCTGGCGACGAAAGCTGCACAGATACTGCAGGTGGTGCGGGAAATGGTGGGCTTACAGGGAGGGAAGGGATGTAGCGTTGCTGACTAGCTTCATTGGCCGAGGGCGCTGCAACCTTTAGGGACGTTTGGTAGTTAGTCCAGGCTTGCAAATGCATGGTGGATAAATGTCTATGCATGCAACTTGTATTTAGACTTTTAAGATTCTGACCTCTGCTTAAGGTAGTTTAACATTTTTGACAGATGACTTTGCGCTGATCATTTGGATGTTGTTTAAAAAAATGCCATACTGCACTCTTTCAACTATTGGATACATTTTCAGGCATTGCAGACTGAGCTTCTTTAACCGGATGGCCACGCTGTACTCCAACTGGTTTTGGTTTTGCCAAGCGTTTTTGGCCAGATATGGGCCCGGCAGATGGAACCTGTTGTGATGTTGATGCCTGCTGTGGCTCCTCCTCCTCCGCTTCAGAACTACTGCCGCCTGCACCCTGTTCCCTCAACGGCTGCCAATCGGGGTCAACAACTGGGTCATCTATGACCTCCTCTTCTATGTCGTGTGCAACTTCGTCTGTGTCACCGTGTAAGCCGGTGGTATAGCGTTCGTGACGGGGCACCATAGTCTCCGCTGGTTTTGATTCTGCCTCAGTACACTGCGAGGGCAATGTTCTGGTCTGAGTCAAAGGAACAGCATAGTAATCTGTCTGTGGCTGTGCATCTGTGCACTCCATGTCCGATTCAACTTCGAATGGGCATGGACTGTTAACTGTTTCACTGTCTAACCCAGGAACGGTATGTGTAAAGAGCTCCATGGAGTAACCTGTTGTGTCGACTGACGCATCCTTCACTGTTGTTCTGGGTGAAGGACACAAGGAAGCGACTTGTTCCTGACCGGGAGCATCCACTGACGATGCACTGCTCTGACATTTGGCACTTTCCGAGGAGGAGGCGAAAGAGCTAGAGGCAGAGTCAGCAATGAAAGCCAATACTTGTTCCTCCTGCTCCGGCTTCAAAAGTGGTTTTCCTACTCCCAGAAAAGAGAGCGTTCGAGGCCTTGTGTAGCCAGACGACGAACCTGGCTCAACAACTCGAGACTTAGGTGCTGTACTGCTTTTACCACGACCACCTGATGCTCCACCACCACTACCATCATTACCAGCTGACAATGACCGCCCACGGCCACGACCTCTTCCACTAGACTTCCTCATTTTTTGCAAAACGTAACCAAAGTAACGGTATTTGTTACTGTAAAACAACTTATAAGGTGAACTCAAACTTCTGTAGGATTTATATATACCTTTATAGGTGCTTGACACTGAAATGAAAATCAGGCCCAATGTTACACACTAGGTTTTCTGTGCCCCAATAATTTGAGACAGATGGCACACACAGGACCGGCACTCAAGCAGAAATGCCAATCTTAATCTCCCACTATTTTGTATTTTACAGGGAGAATTTACCAAAAAAAAAAATGGCCCAGTATTACACAGTGGTTTTCAGTGGCACACAAGGAGAGACAGATGCCACACACAGCACTGGCACAGAGGCAGACTTGCCAATCTTTATCTCCCACTATTCATTTTTTTTTTTTACAGGGAGAATTTGCCCCCCCCCAAAATGGCCCAATATTACACACTGGTTTTCGGTGGCACACAAGGAGAGACAGATGCCACACACAGGACTGGCACAGAGGCAGACTTGCCATTCTTTATCTCCCACTATTAATTTTTTTTTTTACAGGGAGAATCTACCAAAAAAAAAAATGGCCCAGTATTACACACTGGTTTTCAGTGGCACACAAGGAGTGACAGATGCCACACACAGCACTGGCACAGAGGCAGACTTGCCAATCTTTATCTCCCACTATAATTTTTTTTTTTTACAGGGAGAATTTACCAAAAAAAAAAAATGTCCCAATATTACACACTGGTTTTCGGTGGCACACTAGGAGAGACATATGCCACACACAGGACTGGCACAGAGGCAGACTTGCCAATCTTTATCTCCCACTATTAATTATTTTTTTACAGGGAGAATTTAACAAAAAAAAAAAAATGGCCCAATATTACACACTGGTTTTCAGTGGCACACAAGGAGAGACAGATGCCACACACAGCACTGGCACAGAGGCAGACTTGCCAATCTTTATCTTCCACTATTTATTTTTATTTTTTTTCAGGGAGAATTAAAAAAAAACAAAAAAAAAACAATATTACACACTAGGTTTTCTGTGGCACACAATGAGAGACAGATGCCACACACAGCACTGGCACAGAGTCAGACTTGCCAATCTTTATCTCCCTGCAGTAATCTCAGAAAAGTATGGCAGGCAGCTATAAAAAGGACTGCTGCACACAAAAGTGTGGACAAACAAACAAGATAGCTGTGCAGAAAGGAAGGAACAACAGGATTTGTGCTTTGAAAAAAGCAGTTGGTTTGCACAGCGGCGTACACACACAGAAACGCAGCTATCAGGGAGCCTTCTAGGGCAGCCCAATGAGCTACAGCGCTGAGGAAAAAAAAATGTAGCTTCCACTGTCCTGCAAACAAAAGGTGGTGTTGGACAGTGGAAATCGCTACAGCACAAGCGGTTTGGGGGTGAATGTACCCTGCCTATCACTATCCCTGCTTCTGACGAAGCGGCAGCAACCTCTCCCTACGCTCAGGTCAGCAGCAGTAAGATGGCGGTCGGCGGGAACGCCCCTTTATAGCCCCTGTGACGCCGCAGAAAGCAAGCCAATCACTGCAATGCCCTTCTCTAAGATGGTGGGGACTGAGATCTATGTCATCACGCTGCCCACACTCTGCGTCCACCTTCATTGGCTGAGAAATGGCGAAATGGCGCTTTTAGCGTCATTGAAACGCGACTTTGGCGCAAAAGTCACGTACCTCATGGCCGACCCCACACAGGGATCGGGTCAGGTTTCATGAGACGCCGACTTTGCTAAAAGTCAGCGACTTATGAAAATGAACGATCCGTTTCGCTCAACCCTACTGATGGGATAATATGTCATATGCGATCGGCCGCGCTCTCGGGGGGAGCGCGGCTGATCGCGGCCGGGTGTCAGCTGACTATCACAGCTGACGTCCGGCACTATGTGTCAGAAGCGGTCACGGACCGACCCCGGCACATTAACCCCCGGCACACTGCGATCAAACATGATTGCAGTGTTCAGGCGGTATAGGAAGAATTGCGCAGGGAGGGGGCTCCCTGCGTGCTTCCCTGAGACCCCCAGAGCAACGCGATGTGATCACATTGTTCTGAGGGTCTCTTACCTCCTCCTCCCTGCAGCAGGCCCGGATCCAAAATGGCCACGGCATCCGGGTCCTGCAGGGTGGTGGCTTCACAGCGCCTGCTCAGAGCAGGCGCCGGGAAGCCTTGAGGAGCTGTGCACGTCAGATTGCCGATCTGACAGAGTGCTGTGCAAACTGTCAGATCAGCGATCTAACACTATAACATGATGCCCCTCCCCCCCCCCGGGGCAATGTTATAGTGTAAAAAAAAAATATTCACATGTGTAAAAGAAATAAAAAAAATCCCCCCAAAAATTCCCCAAGAATATATATATATTGTTCCTATAAATACATTTCTTTATCTAAATAAAAAAACAAAACAATAAAAGTACACATATTTAGTATCACCGCGTCCGTAACGCCCAACCTATAAAACTGTCCCACTAATTAACCCCTTCAGTGAACACCGTAAAAAAAAAAAAACCGAGGCAAAAAACAACGCTTTTATATCATACCGCCAACCAAAAAGTGGAATAACACACGATCAAAAAGACGGATATAATTAACCATGGTACCACTGAAAACGTCATCTTGTCCCGCAAAAAAGAGCTGCCATACAGCGTCATCAAAGAAAAAAGAAAAAAGTTACAGTCATCAGAAAAAAGCGATGCAAAAATAATTATTTTTTCTATAAAATAGTTTTTATCGTATAAAAGAGCCAAAACATAAAAATAGATATAAATGAGGTATCGCTGTAATCGTACTGACCCGAAGAATAAAAAAGCTTTATCCATTTTACCAAACGCGAAACGGTATAAGCGCCTCCCGAAAAGAATTTAATGAATAGCTGGTTTTTGGTCATTCAGCCACACAAAAATCAGACTAAAAAGCGATCAAAAAATGTCACGTGCCCGAAAATGGTACCAATAAAAACGTCAACTCATCCCACAAAATAAAAGACCTCACATGACTCTGCGGACCAAAATATGGAAAAAATTATAGCTCTCAATATGTGGTAACGCAAAAAATATTTTTTGCAATAAAAAGAGTCTTTCAGTGTGTGACGGCTGCCAATCATAAAAATCCGCTAAAAAATCCACTATAAAAGTAAATCAAACCCCCCTTCATCACCCCCTTAGTTAGCGAAAAATAAAAAAATAAAAAAAGTATTTATTTCCATTTTCCCATTAGGGTTAGAGTTAGGGCTAGGGTTTAGCTAGGGTTAGGATTAGGGTTAGGATTAGGGCTAGGGTTAGGGCTAGGGTTAGGGCTAGGGTTAGGGCTAGGGTTAAGGCTAGGGCTAGGGTTAGGGCTAGGGTTAGGATTAGGGCAAGGGTTAGGGCTAGGGTTAGGGCAAGGGTTAGGGTTAGGACTAGGGTTAGGGTTGGGGCTAGGCTTAAGGCTACAGTTAGGGTTGGGGCTAAAGTTAGGGTTGGGGCTAAAGTTAGGGTTAGGGTTTGGATTACATTTATGGTTGGGATTAGGGTTAGGGGTGTGTCAGGGTTAGGGGTGTGGTTAGGGTTTTTGTTGGTATTAGGGTTAGGGATGTATTTGGATTAGAAAACTTTATTAGTACATATAAAAAGTCAGTAAAATATTGTAGCCAATAGTGCTTAGTGAGCCAAAAATAGCAACAAAAGGCATCACCAACAGAAGGGCAAGATATTAACAAAAATAAATAAATAAACACATAGCAAGACCACAATGGGATGAATAGGATAAAAGGGATCGTACACAAAGGGTTAGTATAAAATAGTTACCAGAGATAAATATAAATAAGTATAAATATATACCCCAGTGTTAGGAACCAAAAAATCCTAAATATGTAAACAATGATGGAAATGGATTCTGGACCATGGGTAAGAATAAAGGTGCATAGTGTAAAGACTTAGGGGAAAAAAAAAAAAAAAAAAAAAAACACAAGCCAAGTCCTAGCTACCCAGGTACATAAAACCCAAATGTACAACTAAATCAATCAATGTGGTCAGCATAAATAAGTATGAAAGAATCTTACCAGCACATGTGTGGAGACGCCGCAACCCCTATGCGCATTTCGGCAGAGTGCCTTCCTCAGGGGGTATTATATGTACTAATAAAGTTTTCTATCATTGTTCTTGCACACGTGTCTTTTTGTATGTTTAAATATCTGCTTTCACGTTGAACCTGTTTCCCATTAGTACTAATTTAGATACCACTATAGCACCTTCTGATTAGTGTACTTGACTATAGTATTATAATCCGAGGTATCTTTTTGCTGGAAGTATCAATATGATGTGATGTATTTGGATTAGGCTTTAATTTTAATTGGGGGTTTACTGTTATGGTCCGGTGGTAGGACCTCAAAACTGACCTGACACATATGACCAGAACATAGGACAAGTTCTGGGGATGTGGAAACTATACTGACCGCAATCCTGATCCTATCCACACACACTAAAGGTAGTCGTGGAGCGTTACCTGAAAACCTAGATGCCTCGTCACAGCCTGAGAAACTGGCTACCCCTAGAGAGAAAGCAAAGACCTCACTTGCCTCAGAGAAATAACCCCAAAGTTATAGATAGCCCCCACAAATAATAACGGTGAGTTAAGGGGAAAAGACAAACGTAGAAATGAAACAGGTTAAGCAAATGAGGCCCGCTAATACTAGATAGACAGAAAATAGCAAGGAGTCTGTGCGGTCAGTACAAAACTATCAAAAATAAACCACGCAGAGAATGCAAGAACCCCCACACCGACTCACGATGTGAGGGACGCATTCTGCACCCCAGAACTAACCAGCAAGCAAAAAATCACATAAAAGCAAGCTGGACTGAACTCATTATATACTGAGAAACGTTTTCAAGGAAATAATGAGCAAACAAACTTAGCTTTTCCAGCAGGAGACTGGTCACAAGGAATATTCAGGAGAACTCAGAAACAGGACTGAATACACTGACAGCAGGCAACAAATGAAGGTCCCGGTGAATTAAATAGGAAAGGCCTAGCAGGAAGTGAAGCTGCTGAGCCCAGCCATATCGCTAAAGGCCACCAGAGGGAGCCCAAGAACAAACTCACACAGTACCACTCATGACCACAGGAGGGAGCCCGAGAACGGAATTCACAACAGTACCGCCCCTTGAGGAGGGGTCACCGAACCCTCACCAGGGCTCCCAGGCCGATCAGGACGAGCCGAATGAAAGTCACGAACCAAATCGGCCACATGGACATCGGAGGCAACAACCCAGGAATTATCCTCCTGACCATAGCCCTTCCATTTCACTAAGTACTGAAGCTTCCGTCTCGAAATGCGAGAATCCAAGATCTTCTCCACCACGTACTCCAACTCCCCCTCGACCAAGACCGGAGCAGGAGGATCAACAGAAGGGACCACAGGCACCACATATCTCCGCAACAATGACCTATGGAACACATTATGAATGGCAAACGATGTTGGAAGGTCCAAGCGAAATGATACAGGGTTGAGGATTTCCAAAATCTTATAAGGACCGATGAAACGAGGCTTGAACTTAGGAGAGGAAACCTTCATCGGGACATAACGAGAAGACAACCATACCAAATCCCCCACACGAAGTCGGGGACCCACACAACGACGGCGGTTAGAAAAGCGCTGAGCCTTCTCCTGGGACAACGTCAAATTGTCCACCACATGGTTCCAAATCTGCTGCAACCTATCCACCACAGAATCCACCCCAGGACAGTCAGAGGGCTCAACCTGACCCGAGGAAAAACGAGGGTGAAAACCAGAATTGCAAAAGAAAGGTGAAACCAAAGTAGCAGAACTAGCCCGATTATTGAGGGCGAACGCAGCCAATGGCAAAAAGGTCACCCAATCATCCTGATCAGCGGAAACAAAACATCTCAAATAAGTTTCCAAGGTCTGATTAGTTCGTTCGGTTTGGCCATTCGTCTGAGGATGGAAGGCCGACGAAAAAGACAATTCAATGCCCATCTTAGCACAAAAGGACCGCCAAAATCTGGACACAAACTGGGATCCTCTGTCAGACACAATGTTCTCCGGAATACCATGTAAACGAACCACATTCTGAAAAAACAGTGGCACCAAATCAGAGGAGGAAGGCAGCTTAGGCAAGGGTACCAAATGGACCATTTTAGAAAAACGATCACAAACCACCCAGATGACAGACATCCTCTGAGAGACAGGAAGATCCGAAATAAAATCCATGGAAATATGCGTCCAAGGCCTCTTTGGGACAGGCAAAGGCAAAAGCAAACCACTGGCACGAGAACAGCAAGGCTTGGCCCGAGCACAAATCCCGCAGGACTGCACAAAGGAACGCACATCCAGCGACAATGAAGGCCACCAAAAGGACCTCGTCACCAAATCCCTGGTACCAAAAATTCCAAGATGACCCGCCAACACCGAAGAATGAACCTCGGAAATATCTCTACTGGTCCATCTGTCCGGGACAAACAGTCTCTCCGGTGGACAACGGTCAGGTCTATTGGCCTGGAACTCCTGCAACGCCCGTCGCAGATCAGGAGAGATGGCAGACAAAATCACCCCCTCTTTGAGGACACCAGTTGGTTCAGAAACTTCCGGGGAGTCAGGTACAAAACTCCTAGAAAGGGCATCAGCCTTCACATTTTTCGAACCTGGAAGATATGAAACCACGAAATTGAAAGGAGAAAAAAACAACGACCATCGAGCCTGTCTCGGATTCAACCGCTTGGCAGACTCGAGATAAGTCAAATTCTTGTGATCTGTCAAGACCACCACACGATGCTTGGCTCCCTCAAGCCAATGTCTCCACTCCTCAAATGCCCATTTCATTGCCAACAACTCCCGATTACCAACATCATAATTCCGCTCGGTAGGCGAAAACTTTCTTGAAAAGAAAGCACATGGTCTCATCACAGAGCCATCAGAGCTTTTCTGCGACAAGACAGCCCCTGCTCCAATCTCCGAAGCATCAACCTCAACCTGAAAGGGAAGAGAAACATCAGGCTGGCGTAAGACAGGAGCCGAAGAAAACCGACGTTTCAGCTCCTGAAAGGCCTCCACGGCTGCAGGAGACCAATTCGTAACATCAGAACCCTTCTTGGTCAAATCCGTCAAAGGCTTAACCACACTAGAAAAATTAGTGATGAAGCGACGGTAAAAATTAGCAAACCCCAAGAACTTCTGAAGACTCTTCACAGATGTAGGTTGAGTCCAGTCATGAATAGCCTGGACCTTGACTGGATCCATCTCAGTAGTAGAAGGAGAAAAAATAAAGCCCAAAAAGGAAACCTTCTGGACTCCGAAGAGACACTTAAAGCCCTTCACAAGCAAGGCATTGGCACGCAGGACCTGAAATACCATCCTGACCTGCTTCACGTGAGAGTCCCAATCATCAGAAAAGACCAAACTATCATCCAGGTACACAATCATAAATCTATCCAGATACTCTCGGAAGATGTCGTGCATGAAAGACTGAAACACAGAGGGGGCATTAGAAAGACCAAAAGGCATCACCAAGTACTCAAAATGGCCTTCGGGCGTATTAAATGCTGTTTTCCATTCATCGCCCTGCTTTATGCGCACAAGATTATACGCACCTCGAAGATCTATCTTGGTGAACCAACTGGCCCCCTTAATCCGGGCAAACAGATCAGACAACAATGGCAAGGGGTACTGAAATATGACCGTGATGTTATTTAGAAGGCGATAATCTATACAGGGTCTCCGAGAACCATCCTTCTTGGCCACAAAAAAGAACCCCACACCCAAAGGGGACGAGGACGGGCGAATATGCCCCTTCTCCAAGGACTCCTTTATGTAACTCCAAATAGCGGCATGTTCTGGTACAGACAAATTAAAAAGTCGTCCCTTAGGGAACTTACTACCAGGAATCAGATTTATGGCACAATCACAATCCCTATGAGGAGGTATGACACTGGATTTGGGCTCATCAAATACATCCTGGTAGTCCGACAAATTCAGGGACTTCAGAAGGAGTAGAAGAAGCAAATGACACCAAAGGAGCATCGCCATGAATTCCCTGGCAACCCCAACTTGACACAGACATTGCTTTCCAATCCAGGACTGGATTATGAGCCTGCAGCCATGGCAGACCCAACACGACAACATCATGCAAATTATGTAGCACAAGAAAACGAATCACCTCCTGATGTGCAGGAGCCATGCACATGGTCATTGGGTCCAGTACTGAGGTTTATTCTTGGCCAATGGTGTAGCATCAATTCCCCTTAGAGGAATAGGAAATTGTAAAGGCTCCAAGATAAAACCACAGCGCCTGGCAAATGACAAATCCATCAAATTCAGGGCGGCACCTGAATCCACAAAAGCTATAACTGAGTAGGATGACAGCGAGCAAATCAAAGTAACAGACAAAATGAATTTAGGTTGTACAGTACCAATGGTGCCAGACTTGGTGAACCTTTTTGTGCGCTTAGAGCATGCTGAGATAACATGAGCAGAATCACCACAGCAAAAGCACAACCCATTCTGACGTCTGTGATTTTGCCGTTCAACTCTGGTCAGAATCCTGTCGCCTTGCATAGGCTCAAGTTTCTGCTCAGAACATTCCGCCAGATGATACACAGGTTTGCGTTCCCGCAAACGCCGATCAATCTGAATGGCCAAAGACATTGACTCATTCTGACCCGCAGGCATGGGGAACCCCACCATAACATCTTTAAGGGCTTCAGACAGACCCTTTCTGAAAATCGCCGCCAGGGCGCACTCATTCCATTGAGTGAGCACAGACCACTTCCTAAACTTTTGACAGTAAACCTCTGCTTCATCTTGACCCTGAGAGAGAGCCAGCAAAACCTTCTCTGCTTGGTCTACCAGATTTGGTTCCTCATAAAGCACTCCAAGCGCCAGAAAAAACGCATCCACATTTAGCAATGCAGGATCTCCTGGCACCAGAGAGAATGCCCAATCTTGAGGGGTCGCCACGCAACAAAGAGATAATAATTTTAACTTGCTGAACAGAATCACCAGAGGAGCGAGGTCTCAGAGAAAGGAATAACTTACAATTATTCTTAAAGTTCAAAAACCTAGATCTGTCTCCGGAGAACAGTTCAGGAATAGGTATCTTAGGCTCTGACATAGGACTGCAAACTACATAATCCTGAATGCCCTGCACACTTGCAGTGAGATGATCCACACTAGAAGACAGACTCTGAATGTCCATATCCGCAGCTGAGTTCAGAAACACCCAAAGATTAAGGGGAGGAAAGAGGCTAAACCCAGGGCAGAGGAAAAAAAAATGACTTCAGGATTTCTCTTCTCCCTCTTCTGCTGCATTAACACTTTCTGGCCTGCTGTACTGTTATGGTCCGGTGGTAGGACCTCAAAACTGACCTGACACATATGACCAGAACATAGGACAAGTTCTGGGGATGTGGAAACTATACTGACCGCAATCCTGATCCTATCCACACACACTAAAGGTAGCCGTGGAGCGTTACCTGAAAACCTAGACGCCTCGTCACAGCCTGAGAAACTGGCTACCCCTAGAGAGAAAGCAAAGACCTCACTTGCCTCAGAGAAATAACCCCAAAGTTATAGATAGCCCCCACAAATAATAACGGTGAGTTAAGGGGAAAAGACAAACGTAGAAATGAAACAGGTTAAGCAAATGAGGCCCGCTAATACTAGATAGACAGAAAATAGCAAGGAGTCTGTGCGGTCAGTACAAAACTATCAAAAATAAACCACGCAGAGAATGCAAGAACCCCCACACCGACTCACGATGTGAGGGATGCACTCTGCACCCCAGAACTAACCAGCAAGCAAAAAATCACATAAAAGCAAGCTGGACTGAACTCATTATATACTGAGAAACGTTTTCAAGGAAATAATGAGCAAACAAACTTAGCTTTTCCAGCAGGAGACTGGTCACAAGGAATATTCAGGAGAACTCAGAAACAGGACTGAATACACCGACAGCAGGCAACAAATGAAGGTCCCGGTGAATTAAATAGGAAAGGCCTAGCAGGAAGTGAAGCTGCTGAGCCCAGCCATATCGCTAAAGGCCACCAGAGGGAGCCCAAGAACAAACTCACACAGTACCACTCATGACCACAGGAGGGAGCCCGAGAACGGAATTCACAACAGTTTACACTGTTTAGGCACATCAGGGGCTCTCCAAATGCGACATGACATCTGATCTGAATTCCAGCCAATTCTGTGTTGAAAAAGTAAAACAGTGCTCCTTCCCTTCCGAGCTCTCCCGTGCGCCCAAACAGGGGTTTACCCCAACATATGGGGTATCAGCGTACTTAGGACAAATTGAACAAAAACTTTTGGGGTCCAATTTCTCCTGGGAAAATACAAAACTAGGGGCTAAAAAATATTTTTTGTTGAAAAAAAAGATTTTTTATTTTCACGGCTCTGCGTTATAAACTGTAGTGAAACACTTGGGGGTTCAAAGTTCTCACAACACATCTATATAAGTTCCTTGGGGGGTCTAGTTTCCAATACGGGGTCACTTGTGGGGGGTTTCTGTTGTGAATTCCGTTCTCGGGCTCCCTCCTGTGGTCATGAGTGGTACTGTGTGAGTTTGTTCTTGGGCTCCCTCTGGTGGCCTTTAGCGATATGGCTGGTCTGTGGCTGGGCTCAGCTGCTTCATTTCCTGCTATGCTGTTCCTATTTAACTCACCTGGACCTTCACTTGTTGCCTGCTGTCGTTGTACTCAGTCCTGATTCTGATCTCTCCTGGACCTCCCTTGTGACCTGTCTCCTGCTGGAGAAGCTAAGTCTTGCTTGTTCATTTTGCTCATTATTTCCTTGAAAACGTTTCTCAGTATATGATGAGTTCAGTCCAGCTTGCTTTAATGTAATTTTTCGCTTGCTGGTTAGTTCTGGGGTGCAGAGTGCGCCCCTCACATCGTGAGTCGGTGTGGGGGTTCTTGTATTCTCTGCGTGGTTAGTTTTTGTACTGACCGCATAGATTCCTAGCTATCTTCTGTCTATCTAGTGTAAGCGGGCCTCATTTGCTAAACCTGTTTCATTTCTACGTTTGTATTTTCCCCTTAACTCACCGTTATTATTTGTGGGGGGCTGTCTAAAACTTTGGGGTTATTTCTCTGAGGCAAGTGAGGTCTTTGCTTTCTCTCTAGGGGTAGCCAGTTTCTCAGGCTGTGATGAGGCGTCTAGGTTTTTAGGTAACGATCCACGGCTGCCTTTAGTGTGTGGATAGGATCAGGATTGCGGTCAGTATAGCTTCCACATCCCCAGAACTTGTCCTTATACTCTGGTTTATATGTCAGGTCAGTTTTGTGATCCTACCACCGGATCATAACAGGTTTCTACTGTTTAGGTACATTAGGGGCTCTGCAAACGCAATGTGACCTCTGCAGACCAATCGATCTAAGTCTGCATTCCAAATGACGCTCCTTCCCTTCAGAGCTTTGCCATGCGCTCAAATGGTGGTTCCCCCCCACATATGGGGCATCAGCTTACTCAGGATAAATTGGACAACAACTTTTGTGGTCCAATTTCTTCTCTTACCCTTGGGAAAATAAAAAATTTGGGGCAAAATAATCATTTTTGTGAAAAAATATGATTTTTTATATTTACGGCTCTGCATTATAAACTTCTGTGAATCACTTAATGGGTCAAAGTGCTCACCACACATCTAGATAAGTTCCTTAGGGGGTCTACGTTCCAAAATGGTGCCACTTGTGGGGGATTTCAATGTTTAGGCACATCAGTGGCTCTCCAAACGTAACATGGCGTCCCATCTCAATTCCTGTCAATTTTGCATTGAAAAGTCAAACGGCGCTCCTTCCCTTCTGAGCTCTCCCATGCACCCAAACAGTGGTTTACCCCCACATATGGGGTATCAGCGTACTCAGGACAAATTCTTCAACAACTTTTGGGGTCCAATTTCTTCTCTTTCCCTTGGGAAAATAAAAATTGGGGCGAAAAGATCATTTTTGTGAAAAAATATGATTTTTTATTTTTATGGCTCTGCATTATAAACTTCTGTCAATCATTTAATGGGTCAAAGTGCTCACCAAACATCTAGATAAATTCCTTAGAGGGTCTACTTTCCAAAATGGTGTCACTTGTGGGGGGTTTCAATGTTTAGGCACATCAGTGGCTCTCCAAACGCAACATGGCGTCCCATCTCAATTCCTGTCAATTTTGCATTGAAAAGTCAAATGGCGCTCCTTTGCTTCCGATCTCTACCATGCGCCCAAACAGTGGTTTACCCCCACATATGGGGTATCGGCGTACTCAGGACAAATTGTTCAATGACTTTTGAGGTCCATTTTCTCCTGTTACCCTTGGTAAAATAAAACAAATTGGAGCTGAATTAAATTTTTTGTGAATAAAAGTTAAATGTTCATTTATATTTAAACATTCCAAAAATTCCTGTGAAACACCTGAAGGGTTAATAAACTTCTTGACTGTGGTTTTGAGCACCTTGAGGGGTGCAGCTTTTAGAATTGTTTCACACTTGGTTATTTTCTATCATATAGACCCCTCAAAATTACTTCAAATGAGATGTGGTCCCTAAAAAAAATGGTGTTGTAAAAATGAGAAATTGCTGGTCAACTTTTAACCCTTATAACTCCCTAAAAAAAAAATTTGGGTTCCAAAATTGTTCTGATGTAAAGTAGACATGTGAGAAATGTTACTTATTAAGTATTTTGTGTGACATATATCTGTGATTTAATTGCATAAAAATTCAAAGTTGGAAAATTGCTAAATTTTCAAAATTTTCGCCAAATTTCCGTTTTAGTCACAAATAAATGCAGGTAATATAATTTTTTTTTTACCACTATCATGAAGTTCAATATGACACAAGAAAACAATGTCAGAATCACCGGGATCCGTTGAAGCGTTCCAGAGTTATAACCTCATAAAGGGACAGTGGTCAGAATTGTAAAAATTGGCCCGGTCAATAACGTGCAAACCACCCTTGGGGGTAAAGGGGTTAATCTGGAAGAGGACTGGAAAATTCCTGTGAGATCCAGGCCTTGCTCATTTTCAGAAAAGTAAGCCGGTCAATGTTATCGGAGGATAGTCGCATGCGACGGTCTGTTAGTACACCACCTGCGGCACTAAAGACGATTTCCAATAATACACTAGCAGCAGGGCAAGACAGCACCTCCAATGCATATTGCTAAGCTCTGGCCATGTATCCAGCTTAGAGACCTAAAACTTGAAGGGGGAAGAGCCGTGTGGGAGAACACTGAGAGGGCAAGACATGTAGTCTGTCACCATCTGACGGAAACGTTGCCTCCTGCTGTCTGTAGCCGTCTGTGATGGTGTAGACATTTGCGGCGGGAACACAAAACTTTGCCACATTTGGGCCATACGGGTCTTGTCTTGCGCTGAGGCGCTGCTTCTACTCCCTCTTTGTGCAGAGCTTCCTCCACTGCCTTGACTCACTGAGCTGCTTTGTAAAGCACTACCAGCAATGCTCTCGGGTGGAATGGAGAGCATGATGGAATTCACCAGTGTGTCTTGGTACTCCCGCATTTTACACTCCCGGTTCAACGGTGTTATGAGGCTTTGTAAGTTGTCCCAGTAGCGAGGATCAAGGAGGGTGTACACCCAATAATCAGCCGTGATGCGAATGTGGGCGATGTGGCGGTCGTTTCTCAGGCACTGCAGCATGAAATCAACCATGTGCTGCAGACTGCCAACTGGCCAATAAACGCTGTCCCCTGCTTGATGTGTCAACTCTGCCTGCTCTGCATCACCCCACCCTCACTCTATATACTGACTACTAGAGCATTCTGTTCCTGTCCTCTGGACAGATGTCTTCCTCCACCATTGACTCCTCCTCATCCTCCTCACAAAGTGTCCCCTGCCTAGGCCTTTGTGAGGAACCCCGTTACGCAGACTGTCCAGAAGCAGATGGTATTTGTGACTCCTCATCCTCCACCTCTTCCACAACCTCCTCCCTTAGCACTTGCAGTGTTTTTTCAAGCAGGTAGATAAGGGGGATAGTCATGCTGACTAGTGCATCATCTGCACTCGCCATCCACGTGGAATGATTGAAGGCACACAAAACATGGCAGATGTCCTTCATAGAGGCCCACTCAGTGGTGATAAAGTGTGAACGGCGCGCAGTGCGACTTGTTTGCGCCTGATGCAGCTGGTACTCCATTACTGCTGCCTGCTGCTCACACAACCTCTCTAACATATGTAACGTTGAATTCCACCTAATGGTTAGGTCACATATGATGCTATGTTCTGGAAGGCGGAATCAGCGCTGCAGAGCTGCAATGCGTGATCTTGCCATGCTGGAACGCCACAAGTGAGCGCACTCTTGGCGGACCTTGTGCAGCAGTGCATCAAGATCCGAATAGTCCCTCAAAAAACTCTGCACGACCAAGTTGAGCACATGGGCCAGACATGGGATGTGAATGAGGTTGCCTAGGCCCAGAGCTGCCACCAGATTTCAGCCATTGTCACACACTACCATGCCAGGCTGGAGCTTCGCTGGCACAAACCACACGTCGCTCTCCTGCTTTATGGCATTCCAGAGCTCTTGCGCTGTGTGATTTCAATTCTGCCTGTTGACGTTTGGCCATGACTGTGCTCATATCGGTCGTAACAAGTAAGCGTTCACGGGTCCATGTGGAGGTAGACTGTGATGGCTCCTGCAGCGATGATTCAGAGGAACTGGAGTATGAGGAGGAATCAGTGTGTACAGACTGGATTCCTGCAATCCTTGGAGTTGGCAGAACATGTACAGCGCCACTCTCAAGATCTGTACCCGGCTCCACAACATTTACCCAATGGGCAGTGAGGGAAAGGTATCGTCCCTGTCCATGGTTACTGGTCCACGCATCGGTGGTCAGGTGGACCTTGCTACTGATGGCGTTTAGTAGCGCGTGTTAAATTTTTCCCTCCACATGCTTTTGCAGGGCAGGGACGGCTTGCCTGCTGAAATAAAAGCAGCTGGGCACGTTGTATTGTGGGACTGCCAATGCCATGAAGTTACGGAAGGTGTCAGTCTCCATCAGCCTGAATTAGAGCATTTCAAGGGACAGTATGCCAGCATTCAGAGCCTGTGCTCAGGGGTGGTTTGCCGAGTATGGGCGCCTATTCTCCCATGCCTGTGCTACCGATGGCTGTAGACTTGCCTGGGAGTGAGAGGATGACAAGGAACGTGGTGCTGTGGGTGGAATGACACTGTGTCTCTGTACAACAGTGCCAGAGGTTCTTCCATGGCGATCCTGTGAGGAAGCCGAACCAGCTGTGTGTGAGCTGGAGGAAGAGGCTACAACATGAGCAGAAGAGGTAGTAGGTGGCGCTGTAGGTTGGCATAGGTCTTCAGTGTGTCTTTGTAACTCCACCACGTGCTTGGTCCGCACATATTTCCACATATTTGTGGTATTGAGGTTGCTGACACTTTTCCCTCTTTTCACTTTCGGATTACACAGCTTTCATTTGACAAAGCAAATGTCATCTGCAACTGTGTAAAAAAAGGACCAGGTACTGCAAGTCTTGGGAGCGCCAGTTTGGGGTTTTGGAAGAGGCATGCTCCTAATGGGTGTTGAAGTGGAGGCGACAGGCAACTGAGTCTGCCCCCTCCCTCTCCCTCCTTTTTTGGCTGTTTGGGGAATCTCTTCCTCAGAGCTGCTCCCACCACCTTCCTGTACCTCACACCATGATGGGTCAAGGACCTCATCATCGACACTACCCTCTTCAAATGATTGCTTCTCCTGGGTAGTCTCGACAGCACAGTACGCACCAGAAAGTGGCACCTGAGTCTCATCATCAGATCATCAGATGCACACTAAAGGTACCTTCACACGAAACGACATTATAACGATATCGCTAGCAATACGTGACGTTGCAGCGTCCTCGCTAGCGATATCGTTTCGTTTGACACGCAGCAGCGATCAGGATCCTGCTGTGATGTCGCTGGTCGCTGAATAAAGTCCAGAACTTTATTTGGTCGTCCGATCGCTGTGTATCGTTGTGTTTGAAAGCAAAAGCAACGATACCAGCGATATTTTACACTGGTAACCAGGGTAAACATCGGGTTACTAAGCGCAGGGCCGCGCTTAGTTACCCGATGTTTACCCTGGTTACTAGCGTAAAATGTAAAAAAAACAAACAGCACATACTCACATTGCGTCCCCTGCAGTCTGCTTCCTCCTCTGACTCAGCGCCGCAAAGTGAAAGTGAAAGCAGCACAGCGGTGACGTCACCGCTCTGCTCTCACTGTACGGCGCTCAGTCAGTCAGGAAGTGGACGCAGGGGGACGTGAATGTAAGTATGTGCTGTTTGTTTTTTTTAGATTTTACGCTGGTAACCAGGGTAAACATCGGGTTACTAAGCGCGGCCCTGCGCTTAGTTACCCGATGTTTACCCTGGTTACCAGGGGACCTCGGCATAGTTGATCGCTGGAGAGCGGTCTGTGTGACAGCTCTCCAGCGACCAAACAGCGACGCTGCAGCGATCGACATCGTTGTCGCTATCGCTGCAGCGTCGCTTCGTGTGAAGGTACCTTAAGGTGTGCTGACCATAGGCACTGGCCCACCGGCCTATTCAGATTCAGAGAGACAAAGCTGTTGCGAATCATTGCATACTACCTCTTCAAATTCTCGAATGCTGCTTGGCTGGCTCCCTCTTTCCAAGCCAACAGATTCAGGGAACAGAAGTAGAGATGGCTCCTGTCCAGGGCTCTCTGACTGCCTGGGCAATTTGGCAGGTGGTGAAGAGACAGATGGGTGCTCTTCAGTGCTCTGGACCTGAGAGGATCTGGAACTAATTGAAGTTGATGCGTTAGCTGCCATCCATCCGACAACGGCTTCAATTTGTTTGTCCCACAGCAGTGGGGTACGGCGAGCTCCTAAAAGCTGCGCATAAAGGACTATTCCCTGGTAAAACTGGGGGATGCTGAGTCACTGGTTCCCGCAGCAGATACAGAATCCCCACGTCCTCTCCCTGCAGAAACTCCATGACCACGACCACGTGCCTTACTCCCTGCCTTCTTCATCTTGGTGGACTGATAAAGATAGGCAGAAAAGTACTAAGGGCTTTAGTGTACTTATTCCTGAACAGCTGCTAACAGGTATAAGAAACACTAATTTTTTAAAGTGAGGACTAGACTTTAATATGAGCTAATGTGGCCTACACAACTGTAAAGTGGAGTGTTTGGTGAACTTTATTTACTTTTTTTTTCACAAAAAGACACTGGATGTGCCTAAAGATGTAAAACTGATAGTATCACAAACTTTTTGTAGCTATTACAATGCAGGAAGGTAACCTACAATGCAATAGATGAGGCTCCAAAAAATAGGCTAATACTAATCTGGCTGGGACTGCAGAGCACAAACCAGCAGAAAGGCTCCTGTATCTACTCCTACTCGTTACGGAGCCGCGCCTGCACCTCATTGTGGCGGCATCCTAAGAAAGGACAAGAAGCGAAGGATATTGTGGAGAAGTGAGAAACGAGATCACAGCACTAAGGAGATAATACCGGGAGGAGTCGTGCCCTAAGATCGTGGCAACATCCTTCTGAGGCGCGTAGCCGGTGGCCGGAACACCGAGGGAGTACTGGCTCTACGCACTACTCTGAATCATGGCAGGGCAGTTAACTTTAGGTTGGCTGTCTCACCTAATCACCTAGGCAGACAACGGAGGCAATTGTGGGAGAGGGGTGCCTCTAGGGTCCCTATAAAATAACTCCAGGCCTACCCCATCATACGGGTGCGTCCTAGCCATACCAACTGGGGGAAAGAGAGAGAACATCAGAAACAGATACAAGAGTTGTGAGGACTATCCCGTGGTGCTCAGCAGGGAGGTACTACAACACACAGGCACAAGTAGGAAGGCTACTGATTTCCACCTGCAAAGGGAACTCTGGATGTGCCTTCGGACCGGCCGGTCTCAGCCAGCCTTGTTAGCAGTGCTCTGGATTGCGGATGCTGAAGCCTTCAGTAAAGAGGTAAAGAGGCTGCAACCCTGTGTCCTCGTTATTCATTGCATCTTGCACCACCCACCATCACCTTTAACTGGACGCCCCTTAGCAGGGCCACGGACCAGGTCTAGCCACCATGACATCCCCAGGACCGAGACAGAGAGACCCGGTAGCGGGTACCCCATTGCTCTGCGTTTGGGAGCCGCTCAACATACACTTAGTGTATTCAAAGTATAGGTGAAGCCCTCCTTTTTAATATGACAATTTTTTTTTCCACGTTTCTTCCAAGGAGGATTGTGGTGCATGCAAATTACGGCCAGGCCTTGCATTCACTTCATGGACAAAATTTATGGTAATAAAAAAAATAATAGTAATGTTAACTTTTGTTTCATGTGGTCACCCAGTACATGGTTTCAAAGGGTTATTGGAGTGCATGTAACATTGGTGCAGGTCAGGCCTTGCATTCAGTGCATAAGCAAACAGTATGGGAGACACACTCTCTTCTAATGGGAACAATTTTGACATGAGGCCCTCAAGTTCATCTGCAGAAACGGTTATTAGGGTGCATGTCACTTGATAGCAGGGCAGGCCTTGCATTCAATGCAACAGTTTTTCAGGAGGCCCTCCTGTACGTCTTTTGAAAAGGGTATTGGAGTATGTCATAAATTTTGGCAGCCCAGCCACTCACTGCATAGGCAATAACAGTATAGGAGACCCACTGTTTAATGGCCCTTTAAGAAGATTAATGCCGTCTGATGCCCCTCGAAAAATAGGCTCTGTGACTTTAAGAGTCCCTCCTTCATAAGTGAGGCAAGATGGGCTCCTTATATGTCACACACCACATGGCCAGCTAGGGATGTTCAATGTTACAAGGACATTTCCCAGTGAATGCATTTGTATTGGTTGAAAGCAATGTTGAAGTTGAAAAACGCATAAAAAATGCTGCTTCTGAACTAAGCCCAAGTGGTGGAGGAACATTTTTGGCTGGGGTTAGTTATTTTTATTTATATAATTCATTACTATGGAAAGGATGTACCTTAACATATTTAACAGCAAAATCCATTTTGGTTTCGTTTTTGTATGTTTTTGGTGCACCTGTAAAAATGGCGTGAAACTCTGACAACATTGCTTACAGCTGTGACCTAGGAGTCAGGAATGCTTCCAGGGGCGATCCACATGATGTTCCTCTGTCATTTGAGCAGTGTTTCCATCATTTTCAGACATTTTTTGACCTTAAAAGGACCCCCGGGGGGATCGCGGTAAAAATGCTCAGATTTCCCATAGACTTACATTGGGCTCAGTGCTTGGGCCGAGTACCCGGGTATTCCAATTTGCTCGACCCAAGCAACGAGCACCCGAGCATTTTAGTGCTCGCCCATCACTAGTAAAGACCTCTCTTTTCATTCTGATATACTTCTTTTTTTTGTTTTTCTTTGCATGGGAGTTAATGGAAGAAAAGAGTCTATAGACAGTACAGTTTTTTGAAAGCGCTAGAGTACAATTCTTTTTGTGGAGACCAGAAGAAGGAGCAATTACATTGCTTGCTTCTCTTTAAAGCAAGTAAGGGTTTTATTGAAAAAAAAAATACATTATATTCATCTCGAACCTCACCTGTCATGGCCCAACAACTCCCTGCCTGGTTCTCTCCTGGGTTTTCTCCTACCAACTTGTCTTCTGTCTTCAGTCTTCTTCAGTCTTTGTTGCTTCAGCACTGACCTCAAATGACCAAATGATGTTAAGTGAAGCCTACTGAGTACTGGAGGTACCGAAGAGGGAAGAATATTAAAGACAGAATAGAAGATTGGAGCAAAAAAAAGAATGGAAGCAAGCCAGTCAGCAGACAACCTTTTGCACAACAAAACTACAAGACTTATACTAAAGAGGTTGCCCACTACCTAGACAATTTCTCTTTAA
Source organism: Ranitomeya variabilis (assembly GCF_051348905.1). Classification (NCBI taxonomy): domain Eukaryota; kingdom Metazoa; phylum Chordata; class Amphibia; order Anura; family Dendrobatidae; genus Ranitomeya; species Ranitomeya variabilis. Next base: position 21,326,309 of record NC_135236.1, on the reverse strand, counting down.
ATAAAGTACTCCTTTCTAATAATATAAAAATATTCTATATTCACCTTCAGCACTGGTGACATTCCAGAGTTGTCGGCACCAGATCTCCCCGGGGCTCGAGTTACATGATTATAGCACGTAAACCCTACAGCCAGTCAGTGACGGCTATTAGGCTCTCTCCGCCTCCATTTGCTTGAGCTTAATTACAAAGTGTGAACTTTAAACACCAGAAGAAGTGAGAGTGCAGCAGACATTAGTAGTCACTGATTAGCTGCAGGGCTTACGTATCATAATAATCATAATCATATCATGACGTAGCATAATAATGTCATTCAAACTCTGGGAGACCAGGTGATGACCTCACTGGATGGAAACCAGTATGGATTGGGATGATATGGTGCTTTTATTTTACAAGTGGCACTACTCTATTTAAGGAAGTAGCTTCACCAGCAAAACCCACTAAATCCTGAACCTGCAACTCAGCTGAAGAAGTTAGAGGAAGCAGTTCTTAAAGTACAAAAAAAATCCTAAACCTAATTACTAACAGCTTTTGAACCGTTGTTCTGCTTTTCAGTCTGTCAATGAACTATCCTGGACTGTTCCGCTGTTCTGAGTCTGGAATTCAGTTCCGTGTGAAACAACCGGTGACTCTGGAATATGAGGTGGATTCCTGGAGCAACTACACAGAGATCCTGCAGAATCTGCTTACGAGATATGAGATCATTGGTCCTCTCTACAACATAAAATCCAATGTCGAAGCTAATGTTGTTTCTGAAGTCTTCCTCCCGCATTGCTTATGTCTAGGAGGTAATAAATAACTTTACATTGCAAAACTTTTAGACTTTACATATGATAATTATTAAGTATTGTCATTAATTCAGATGTATGATGGAGCCCAGGAGGGGCAGACATACCGCATGTGCAGCTGCACCAGGGCCCGGAGTTGGAGGGGGGACCCTGCAGGGCAGCTAACACTGATGGCAATCTAGCCTGTTTATGCAGCCCCGAGGAGCCCCTGAAAAGATTGCCCTTTGGTGCCACGGGCAGCGATCCCTGCTGCTCCGCTGCTTACAGCAGTATATGGCAGCGGAGCATAGCTGCAGGGATCCGTCTCGCGAGTCCTGCCCCCACTTCCTATATGACACAGCAGAGTAGCTGGATGATGTCATCATTCTGCTCACAGCTGTTTCAGAGAGAAAGCTGCTCGCGATGAAGATGCTGTGGCTTGCGGGTGCAGGGAATGTGCGGGTGTGGAGAGGTGAGTGGTGTGTGTAGGTGGTGGAAAGGGCAATGATGTGGGTGATGGAGAGCAAAGTGATGGGAGTGGTGGGGGAGAAAGCAATGATGGAGGTGGTGGAGAGGGCAATGATGGGAGTGGTGGGGAGAAGGCAATGATGGAGGTGGTGGAAAGGGCAATGATGGGGCTGGTGGGTGACAAGGCAATGATGGAGGTGCTGATGAGTACAATGATGGGAGTGGAGGAGGAGAACAATGATGGAGGTGGTGGAGAGGGCAATGATGGAGGTGATGGAGACCTCAATGATGGATGTGGTGGAGAAGGCAATGATGGAGGTGATGGAGAGGATAATGACTAGGGTGGTGGAGAAGGCATTGGTGGAGAGGACAATGATGGGATGAGGGGGAGGAGGACAATGAAGGATGTGGGGGATTGGGATGGGAGGGGGACTTATAATGGACTTACAGACAGGGGGAGGCAGAGGAAGACGTTAGATATGGATGTAAATAAATTGGGTGCTGGAAGAGGGTGCTAAACCACTGATAATGTCCTCCCCTATCTCACAATTCATTGTGACACTATCAGGGACTTAAAATTTATTGGGGAGAGGAGGTGATAAGGTGCATCGGACCCTTTATAATGAACTGAAAGGTGGGAGAAGACGCTGTCAGGGACTTAAAATTTATTGGGAAGAGGAGGTGATAAGGTGCATCGTACCCTTTGTAATGACCTGAAAGGGGGGAGAAGACGCTGTCAGGGACTTATAATGAATTGGGAGATGGCGGAGGCTCTGTACCTATTAGCGTCTTCTCCCACCCCCAAAATCATTATGATGCTATCAAGGGCTTATAATGAATGATGGGGACACAGGATAGGGACTAAGGCTATGTGCACACGTTCAGGATTTACAGGAGAAAAATCTGCTGCACAATCCTAATGTGTTGGCAGGAAGAAAGTTGTGTAAAATACATTTTTTACCACATTTTTGCCATGCTTTTGTTACATATTTTTCTCCATTAGTACAGGTGAAATACGCTGCAAGAACTGACATTATGCAGATTTTAATCTGCTGCAAATCTGCAAGGAAAAAATAGGCAGCTTGTGCATGAGACTTCAGGGATCTCATTCACTTTTCCTGCACTGTAAAACCTTGCGTATATCCCATGTGCACATAGCCGAACAGTTAATTGGGGAGAATCACAGACTGAATAATTTATAATACTGGGAGTGAGAGATTATAGTTAATGGGGGCACAGTGCTAATTATCACTTTATATTTTTAATGGTGTGTGGCTAATGGTATATTATTGGTGGGGTACATATCTGTATTCGTGGAGAGTCACATGCATTTATGCAATGTATGTGACCTTGTTAGTTTCAGGGCTGCAAAGATCATTGTGACAAGATGAGTTGTGGCTGGGAGATGTCAACATGAAGGTCTGACCAGATGGAGAACAAACAGGAGGAAGCGGCTCTAATCAGACGAGACGTCAGTGGTAAGTGCCTGGATATAGATATTATTCTGTGTCTGCGCTGTGTGACGTTGGGTGACAATGTTTTTTTGTAAAATTCCTTATTCTACCTTCTCACATTTGTGTGAAATGTCCGTGAGCTTCCAGGTATTTTTTCATCGAATGGCACAAGGACTAAAGTTTTATAGGTCCATTCACACATGCAGGAAAATCACGGATCTGAGAATGAGATCCCTGAGGGTCAGAGAATGTTCTGTTCTGATCCGATTTTGAGGATCAGCATAGGACATCTCAATGCATCTGTAAAAGCGGGCTCTCCCACCCACCCCTCTTTGTTTAGGTACTGCCCACCATGGCAGTTTCTTGGTGCTTCCTGTGTGTCTTCAGGTATATATGCCTATGGACTTTTTTCTTCAGCTCAATGGCTCATTCCTATTGATATCCTTAGCCTTTCCTCCTGTCAGCATTGAAAAGCACTCACTTTATATGGACATTTCTGGCTTTTTTTTTCTTTACTCCTGCCAGCAGTGGTGAGTAGAGTTGAGCAACTTTTACTTTTTTAGGATCGAGATGGGTTTAGCGAAACCCGACTTTGTCAAAAGTCGGGTCGGGTGAAATCAGCCGATTATTGCGAAAAGTCGGGGATCCGACTGAAACACGAAACCCAATGCAAGTCAATGGGGAATCAAAGTCGGCAGTGAGTGGAGGACAGGAAAACATCTACAGTGCCTATTTTAATGCCAAAAACACCCATTCTTGTTACTTAAGCTTTTCAATCTTAATTTGCCTTATAATAATAGTTAGGCATTGAAAATTGGGGGTCATTTGGCTAAAGATGTGGGGGGGTAGGGCTGGCTCAAGTTTTCCGTGGGCCCAGGAAACACGGATGACGTCACGGCGGTGGAGCAGGGAGAGGTAAGCATTTCAACTTTGCAAGTGCTGTGATCCTGAGCAAGCAGGGGGGCACACTCGTTCGCATTGGCACTGGCACAGGCCCCTCAAAGTACGGTGGTGTGTTGGATGGCGGGGGTGCCTCCCACCGGCAGAGACACTTTTGCGTACTATGAGGGGCCCTGTGCCAGTGACGTCGCCAACGAGTATGCCCCCCCACCTGATGAAGTACCCTGCACTTTCATCTGCACCTTCCTCGTTGTCCCCGTGTAAGGTGGTATATAGGGTTGAGCAAAACGGATCGGTCATTTTCATAAGTCGCCCACTTTTGGCAAAGTCGGCGTCTCATGAAACCCGACCCGATCCCTGTGTGGGGTCGGCCATGCGGTAAGAGATCTTGGCGCCAAAGTCGCGTTTTGAATGACGCTTTCCCCGCCATTTTTTCAGCCAATTAATTGTGGGCAGCGTGCTGACATAGGTTCCGGCCTGGTTTCTGCGGCGTCATAGAGCCATATTACCGTTTGGGCTGCAGTGATTTCCAGAGTCAAACACAACATATGCTTTGCATGGAGGGGAGAGAGAGAGAGAGAGAGAGAGATAATTTTTTCCCCATTGACATGCATTGGGTTTCGTGTTCCGGCCGATCCCCGACTTTTCGCAGTAATCGGCCGATTTCACCCGACTCGACTTTTCAGATAGTCGGGTTTCGTGAAACACCACTCGACCCTAAAACAGGCAAGGTCGCTCAACCCTAGTGGTATAGTATGCGGGAAGGGGAACCTGACTTTCAGCAGGGTCAGATTCTGGCTGTGTAGAGTGCAAGGGGAATGTAGTGGTCTGGGTCAATGTACCAGCAGACTCATCTAGCAGTGGCTGGGCAATGGGCAGGATGAGAAGGAAACACAGTTAGTAGGCCCAAATAATAAAGTAGGCTAAATGCAGTTCAAATGTGGTAACAGGACTAAACAGGCGGCATTGCTTTGTTCAGTGGAAGACAACTGTAATGAGTGGCAGGCACAGTTAGTAGGGCCAAATAATAAAGTGGGCCAAATGCAGTTCAAAATTGGTAACAGGAGTAAACAGGCGGCACTGCTTTGTTCAGTGGAGGAGAACAGCAAGCAGCGGCAGACACCGTTAGTAGGCCCAACCAAACAAGTAGGCCAAATGCAGTTTCATATTTAAAATATAGGCCGAAAGCCTGACGATTGAAGCACAGGAGAAAAGCACAGAAGAACACCAAGGAGCGGCAGACACCATTAGTAGGCCCAACCAAACTAGTAGGCCAAAGGCAGTTTCATATTCAAAATATAGGTCGAAAGCCTGAAGATTGAAGCTCAGCTTTGTTCAGGGGAGGAAAAAAGAAAGGAGCGGCAGACACCGTTAGTAGGGCCCAACCAAACTAGTAGGCCAAATACAGTTTCATATTGTAAATATAGGCCGAAAGCCTGAAGATTGAAGCTCAGCTTTGTTCAGTGGAGGAGAAAAGCAAGGAGCGGCAGACACCATTAGTAGGGCCCAACCAAACTAGTAGGACAAATGCAGTTTCATATTCAAAATATAGGCCGAAAGCCTGAAGATTGAAGCACAGGAGAAAAGCACAGGAGAACACCAAGGAGTGGCAGACACCGTTAGTTGGCCCAACCAAACTAGTAGGCCAAATGTAGTTTCATATCTATATATATAAGAGGCATCGTGATTACTCGCTAATCCCGCCCCTGCACAGTAGCTCCGCCCCACCACATCACCACACATAATCCCGCCCCAACCCATTACCACACACAATCCCGCCCCACCACATTACCACACACAATCCCCCCCACCACATTACCACACACAATCTCGCTCCCCACCACATAACCACACACAATCCCGCTCCCCACCATATTACCACACACAATCCCGCTTCCCAACACATCACCACACACAATCCCGTCCCCCACCCCATTACCACACATAATCCCACCCCCACCACATTACCACACATAATCCCACCCCCCACCCCATTACCACACACAATTCCGCCCCCCACCACATTAACACACATAATCCCGCCTCCCACCACATCACCACACATAATCCCACCCCCCACCATATTACCACACATAATCCCGCCCCCCCACCATATTATTACACATAATCCTGCCCCTTATTAAATCACCACACATAATCCCACCCCCCACCACATTACCACACATAATCCCTCCCCCCACCACATCAACATAATCCCACCCCCACCACATCACCACACATAATCCCGCCCCTTACCACATCACCACACATAATCCCATCCCCCCAACACATCACCACATATAATCCCGCCCCCCAACACATCACCATATATAATCCCGCCCTCTTACCCCATTACCACACATAATCCCGCCCCCCACCCCATCACCACACATAATCCCGCCCCCCACTACATTACCACACATGATCCCGCCCCCCCACTACATCACCACACATAATCCCACCCCCATCTCATTACCTCAGATAATCCCACCCCCACCACATCACCACACATAATCCCGCCCGCCCACCACATTACCACACATAATCCCGCCGCCCCACCACATTACCACACACAATCCCGCCCCCCACGACATTACCACAATTATTGTTATTAACTTCATTTTAAGTTAATTTACCACCTGCGTAAGCGCTATTGAATGTTGTCATTATTTACATTAGTTTAATCACCAGCAGTGGTAATTACTGTAGATAGCAATGAGCGTGCCGAGCGTTAGCTGGCTGGAAACAGCTAGTTCAAAATATAGGCCGAAAGCCTGAAGATTGAAGCTCAGCTTTGTTTAGTGGAGGAGAAAAGCAAGGAGCGGCAGACACTGTTAGTAGGCCCAACCAAACAAGTAGGCCAAATGCAGTTTCATATTGTAAATATAGGCCGAAAGCCTGAAGATTGAAGCTCAGCTTTGTTCAGTGGAGAAGAAAAGCAAGGAGTGGCAGACACCGTTAGTAGGGCCCAACCAAACTAGTAGGCCAAATGCAGTTTCATATTCAAAATATAGGCCAAAAGCCCGAAGATTGAAGCTCAGCTTTTTTCAGTGGAGGACAGCTGTATTGAGTGGCGCAGACAGACACAGGTAGTAGGCCTAAAATAAAAAAGTAGGCTCTATGCAGTTTAAAATAGGTTACAGGGGTACACAGGCAGCATTAGTTTGGTCAGCAGAGGACGATTGCAAGGAATGGCGCAGACTTACTAGGCCTAAAATAAAAAAGTAGGCTCTATGCAGTTTAAAATAGGTAACAGGGGTACACATGCAGCATTGGTTTGGTCAGCGGAGGACTATTGCAAGGAGTGGCACAGACAGACTTAGTAGGCCTAAAATAAAAATGTAGGCTCAATGCAGTTCTAAACTGGTAACAGGAGTAAACTGGCGGCACTGCTTTGTTCGGTGGAGGACAACTGGAAGAAGTGGCTGACACAGTAAGTTGGCCAAAATAGTAAAGTGGGCTAAATGTCTGCAAAAAAAAATGTTCCTAAATAAACAGGTGGCAAAGCTAGGTACAGGGGTGGGTTCCTCTGCTGAGTAGCAGACAGTGGTAGTTCGCGCAGAGTACTCAGGTCTAAATGGAGGGCAGGGCCCCTGTATATTTTTACTATCATCTATCATTTCAACAAATTTGTATTGGCAGTGCCATTGAAGGATTTAACAGCACTGACTAAACAGTGGTGGAGCAGTGAGAGGTAAGTTTTGCAAGTGGTAGAGCACTGTTTGAGCTGGGGGGGGAACACTCTCTCATGGGAGGTGGTACTGGCCCAGGGCCCCTCATATTACGATGGTGTGTCTGACGTTGAGTGTGCACCACCACCTCCAGAGACACTTCATTGTACTATGAGGGACCCTGTGCCAGTGCCGTCACCCAAAAGTGGGCACACCCACCTGTCCAGGCAAACGGCACTTGCACGGGTACTTGCGCCAAGTGGTGACCTGTTATGATGGTCTGGTGGTTAGGAGCACCCAGAATGACCTGATGGTTAAACTGGAAATCGGGACGAGCTCTGGGAGTGGGAGCTCTGCTGACCGCAAACCCTAATCCTATCACACAAACACTAGAAATAGCCGTGGAGCGTACCTAACTCTCCCTAGACGCCTCTTACAGCCTAAGAGCTAACTACCCCTAATGATAGAAAATAAGCCTTACCTTGCCTCAGAGAAATTCCCCAAAGGAAAAGGCAGCCCCCACAAATATTGACGGTGAGTTAAGAGGAAAGTCACAAACACAGGAATGAAACAGGTATTAGCAAAGGAGGCCAGTCTTCACTAGATAGGCAGAGGATAGTAAAGGGATCTATGCGGTCAGCACAAAAAAACTACAAAAACCCCGCAGAGTGTGCAAAAAGCCCTCCTCACCGACTCATGGTGTGGAGGTGCAACCCTGCGCCCCCAGAGCTTCCAGCTAGCAAGGAAATATCATGAAAGCAAGCTGGACAGAACTTAGCAAGTACTAAGAAATAAATTCAGAACACAATGAACAATAAATGAGCTAGCAGTGACTTAGCTTCTGCTGGAACAGTCAGGTCATAAGAGAAATCCAAGAGAGATCTGAACCAGTACAGAGACATTGACAGCAGGCATGAGGTAACGATCTGAGTGGAGTTAAATAGAGAAGCCAGCCTAGCGATAAACGAGGGCAGCTGGGAAAGTGAACCTCAAGCAGTACCACTCAAAGCCACCAGAGGGAGTCCAAGAACAGAACTCACTGAAGTACCATTCATGACCACAGGAGGGAGTCCAAGAACGGAATTCGCAACAGTGACCATGGCCCCGTAGGGGGAGTCAGCCCATTTAGGGAGGTGTAAAAATGGCCTATGGTGGACATTCAGCAGCTGCAAATGGAGAAATTGGAGCAGTCAGTAAGAGGAGGCCAAAAGCAAGACCTTTTTACAGGAAAGCTACGTGTCAGCAGGGGAAGGTGGGGCAAAATAATTAGAAATCCATGATTGGTTCATTTTAATGAAGGTTAGATCATCAACATTTTGGGTAGCCAGACGAGTCCTTTTTTCGGTCAGTATTGAACCAGCAGCACTGAATACTCTTTCTGATAGCACACTAGCAGCTGGGCAAGCGAGCTCCTGTAATGCATATTCTGCCAATTCAGGCCAGGTGTCTATTTTAGATGCCCAGTAATCAAAGGGGAATGATGTGTGAGGGAGAACATCGAAAAGGGAGGAAAAATAGTTCATAACCATACTGGACAAATGTTGTCTTATGTCACTTTGAATTGATGCAGCAGTACCTGTCGTGTCTGCGGTCATTGCGAAATCACTCCACAACCTGGTCATAAAACCCCTCTGTCCAACCCCACTTCTGATTTGTGCACATCTAATACCTCTGCCATGTTGCCCCCTGCAGCTCGTGTGAGAACCATTACCGCCGCTGTGTGTTGGGAATGCCTGAACCAAACGGTCTACAAGAGTCGCTTGTTTGGTAGCCAATATTTGCTCAAGGTTCTCATGTGGCATGATATTTTGCAATTTCCTTTTATAGCGTGAATCCAGGAGGCAGGCCAACCAGTAATCGTCATCGGTCATCATTTTGATAATGCGGGGGTCCCTTTTTAGGATACGCAAGGCATAAACAGCCATGTGGGCCAATGCTCCAGGTACCAAATCACTGCTTGTGCTGGGTTGAGGAGCACTTTCTGGCAAATCAACATCACTTGTCTCCTGCAAAAACCATGTACCTGACCTTGCAATGCCACCAGTTTCTATTGCCCCCTGAGAAGCTTCCTCCTCCCATAAATATTCATCCCCATCATCCTCCTCCTCCACCTCTTCGTCCGCCACCTCGTCCAGGAGAGTTCCCTGAGCAGACAATGGCTGACTGTCATCAAGGCTTCCCTCATCCTCGGCTGCAGACGCCTGCTCCTTAATGTGTGTCAAACTTTGCATCAGCAGATGCATTAGTGGGATGCTCATGCTTATCATGGCGTTGTCTGCACTTACCAGCCTTGTGCATTCCTCAAAACACTGAAGGACTTGACAGAGGTCTTGTAGCTGCGACCACTGCACACCTGACAACTCCATGTCTGCCATCCAACTGCCTGCCCATGTATGTGTATCCTCCCACAAATACATTACAACACGCCTCTGTTCGCACAGCCTCTGAAGCATGTGCAGTGTGGAGTTCCACCTTGTTGCAACGTCGATTATTAGGCGGTGCTAAGGAAGCTTCAACGATGGCTGATGGTTCTGCATACAGCTGAAGTGTACGGGCGACTGGTGGATGTGCGAGCAAAGTCTTCGCACCTTCAGGAGCAGGGCTGGTAACCCCGGATAACTTTTCAGGAAGCACTGCACCACCAGGTTCAAGGTGTGAGCCAGGCAAGGTATGTGTTTCAGTTCTGAAAGGGCTATGGCAGCCATAAAATTCCTTCCGTTATCACTGACTACCTTGCCTGCCTCAAGATGTACACTGCCCAGCCATGAATGAGTTTCTTGCTGCAAGAACTCGGCCAGAACCTCTCCGGTGTGTCTGTTGTCGCCCAAACACTTCATTTCCAAAACAGCCTGCTGACGCTTACCACTAGCTGTTCCATAATGGGACACCTCGTGTGCAACACTGGCAGCTGCGGATGGAGTGGTAGGGCGACTGAGCTCTGTGGATGAGCTTTCACTTCTGCTGGAGGAGGAGGAGGAGGGGTGGCGAACGCCTACAGCCAACTGTTTCCTAGACCGTGGGCTAGGCAGAACTGTCCCATTATGGCTGTCCCCTGTGGACCCTGCATCCACCACATTAACCCAGTGTGCCATGATGGACACATAACGTCCCTGGCCATGCCTACTGGTCCATGCATCTGTTATGAGGTGCACCTTTCTACTGACTGATTGCCTGAGTGCATGGGCAATGCGGTCTTTAACATGCTGGTGGAGGGCTGGGATGGCTTTTCTCGCAAATAAGTGTCGACTAAGTAGGTCATAGCATGGTACTGCATAGGCCATCAGGGCTTTGAAAGCTTTGCTTTCAACCAACCAATAGGGCATCATCTCTAACAAGATTAGTCTACCAATTTGGGCGTTCAAACCCTGTGTACACGGATGAGAGGATGAGTACTTCCTTTTCCTAACGAGACTCTCTTGTAGGGTGAGCTGGACTGGAGAGCTGCATATGGTGGAACTAGCGGGGGTGGTGGTGGACATGGCAGATTGAGAGAGGGTTGGTGAGGGTGTTCTTGCTGTTGGCCTACATACAGTGTTTCCTACCAACAACCTGGTGATTCCCTGACTGCTTTGGCCTTGCAACAATACCTCCATATTTGCTGCAGGTGGTGTTCTAAATGGTGGGCTTACAGTGAGGGAAGCAATATAGCGTTGCTGACTAGCTTCATGCAGAGCGGGTGCACCTACGTTATGGGACGTTTGGTAGTTAGTCCAGGCTTGCAAGTGCATGCTGGTTAAATGTCTACGCATGCAGGTTGTATTTAAATTTTTGACATTCTGCACTCTGCAAAAGGTCCTTGAGCATTTCTAACAGATAAGTTTGCACTGATGATTTGGATCTTGGTTAAAAAATTGCCAGACTGCACTCTTCCTACTATCGAATACCTTTTCAGGCATTGCACGCTGTGCTACTTTCACCGGATGGCCACGCTGTCCTAAAACTGTTTTTGGTTTTGACACACGGTTTTGGCCAGATACGGGCCTGCCAGATGAAAGTTGTTGTGATGTTGGTGCCTGCTGCGGCTCATACTCCTCCGCTTCAGAGCTACTGCCAGCGGCACCCTGTTCCCCCAATGGCTGCCAATCGGGGTCAACAACTGGGTCATCTATCACCTCCTCTTCAATGTCCTGTGCACCGTCCTCTGTGTCACCGTGTAAGGTGCTATAGCATTCGGGACGGGGCACCATAGTCTCATCACTGTCAGGTTCTGGCTCAGTACACTGCGAGGGCAATGTAGTGATCTGAGTCAATGGAACAGCATAATAATCTAGCTGTGGCTGTGCATCTGTGCACTCCATGTCCGATTCATCTTGTAATGGCCTTTTAACAATTTCCCTTTCTAACCCAGGCACGGTATGTGTAAAGAGCTCCATGGAGTAACCTGTTGTGTCGCCTGGCGCATCCTTCACTGTTGTTCTGGGTGAAGGACACAAGGAAGCGACTTGTTCCTGACCGGTAGCATCCACTGACGACTCGCTGCTTTTAAATTTTGAACTTTCCAAAGAGGAAGCGAAAGAGCTAGAGGCTGAGTCAGCAAGGAAAGCCAAAACTTTTTCCTGCTGCTCCAGGTTTAAAAGCGTTTTTTTTCCCAGAAAAGGGAGCGTTCGAGGCATTATGTGTAGCCAGAGAATGATGCTGGCTCAACACCTCCAGCCTTAGGTGCTATTTTGCTTTTCCCACTACCACCAGATGCTCCACCACCACCACCACCATCATTACCAGCTAGCAATGACCGCCCACTCCCACGGCCTCTTCCACCAGACTTCCTCATTCTTGGGAAAATGTGACCAAAATAACAACCGTTATATGGTACTGTAAAACCAGGTAGAAGGTGTATGTAAACTTGTTGTGAATTTAAATCTCCCTTTCTATATGTGTGGGAGACTGCTGAAAAAATCAGGCCCACTGTATTACACTACACAGTATAAGTGGCAGAAAGTGGCTGGAAGATATATATAAAAAAAAGGACTGTACTACAATAACAATCTCCCTACAATGATCTCAGGACAAGTATGGCAGCAATAAAAAGGACTGCTGCACACAAAAGTGTGGACAAATAAACAATAGATCTGTGCAGAAACGAGCAACATGACTTTTGCTTTTAAAAAAGCAGTTGGTTTGCACAGCGGCGTACAAACAGCAATGCAGCTATCAGGGAGCCTTATAAGCTACAGAGCTGATGCACAGAAATCTAGCCTCCGCTATCCCTGCAAAGAATAGGTGGTATTGGACAGTGGAAATCGCTACAGCACAAGCGGTTTAGTGGTTAATATTTCCTCCCTAACAATATCCCTTCTTCTGACGAAGCTGCAGCAACCTCTGCCTATGCTCAGATCGGCAGAAGTAAGATGGCGGTCAGCGTGCACGCCCCTTTATAGCCCCTGTGACGCCGCAGAAAGCAAGCCAATCACTGCCATGCCCTTCTCTAAGATGGTGGGGACCGAGACCTATGTCATCACGCTGCCCACACTCTGCGTCCACCTTCATTGGCTGAGAAATGGCGCTGAATGCATCATACGAAACGCGACTTTGGTGCGAAGATCACCGACAGCATGGCCGATCCCACACTGTGATCGGGTCAGGTTTCACGAAACCCAACTTTGCCGAAAGTCGGCGATTTTTGAAAATGTCCGATCCATTTCGCTCAACTGTAGTGGTGAGCATAAAGCTTGAATAGATTTTTTGATGTACTTTTTTTTGTGTTTGGTGACCTCCATACCAAGCAATTCTGAATTCAGTTTATTGACATCCCACCCATTATTGTAGAGGACAACTGGGTCATATACTGGACATGAATAGGTCAGTTTTGATGGTTGGTCACAGTTGCTATGAATTATTAGTCATGTATTATTCTCACAAACTATTGTAATTTATTGATTTGTGATTCTATAATAGCTTATTATTAATTGACAGTTGTGTACTGTTGATTCAACACATGGTTATGAAAACTGACAGGTTGTCACCGTTTAATATTGAGAGTTGTGGGTTGACTGCCAAGATGTATATTTGTTTTTAATAGTGATGAGTGAGGGTACTCGTTGCTCCGGTGTCCTCCGAGTATTTATGACTGCTCGGAGATTTAGTTTTCATCACGGCAGCTGAATGATTTACAGCTATTAGCCAGGCTGAGTACATGTGGGGGTTGCCTGGTTTCTAGGGAATCCCCACATGTATTGAAGCTGGCTAATAGCTGTAAATCATTCAGCTGCGGTGATGAAAACTAAATCTCCGAGCAGTCATAAATACTCGGAGGTCACCCAAGCAGCGAGTACACTCGCTCATCACTAGTTTTTAATTGTTTTTATTGTTTGTGAATTTGTGTGTCCTAACGTCCAAATAAAGCTATATATTTTATTATTATCATGATCTGAGCATTTAAACAGATGTGCACGCCCATTTTTGTCTGGTATTTTTTGCTTTGAGTCACATTGTATTTTCAGGCTTGGTGTGGTACCCTGTTACACAGATTGACATGCAGACTATCGAAAGGAGGTGCATCCTACTTTATCCCCTGTAAAAACAGGCAACATACTAACACTGTACACAGATACAGTGATGTAGCCTTATTATGTATAGCACAGTCCCTTAGTATATAGTGTACTCACTTATTATGTATAACACAGTCATTAGTTACATGGTTTCCTCTTATATTGTGTATAACACCGTCCCTTATTGCGTACCATCCTCTCTAGTTAAATATGTTGCCGTCCCTTATTATATATCTTCCTTTGCTGTTACGTGCAGTGCTGTCTCTTACTTTGTGTATTCTTGTTATTTTTGTTATTCATTGCACCCTCTTTTATTACATAGTCCCCTCTCTTGTTAGATATTAAATGACTGCTGATGGGGCAGTTGGTGACCAGACAACCAGTCCATCATCTCCTCTATTAGAAAAGAAGCTTTCATATGCTCCATCTGCCATCATTGCATTATACAGCTAACAAGACAGGACAATATGTAATAAAAAAACAGGGCTCTGTATAATCCAATATGTAAGGGATGGACCTGTACATAACAAGAGAGGGCACTGTGTAATAAGAGATGTCAACATACATAATAAAGGAGACTACGTAACATATATATGTAACACCCCAGGAAGCCGGTTGTTACAGTGGTATTGCTTTCCTCACGTAGAGGGTGATGCCATGCCTGGAAGCTACAAGGATCCTCTTAACAGGTAACACGTACATACAACACTGTTCTGACTCCAGACCAGAATGGGGAGCTCTGGACCCAGTTTCAGTGTGGCTTCTCTATATATTCTGGTTGGAGGAGGAATTAGAGGAGTCTGTGAGGAGAGCTGGAGCTGAGCAGACATGCAGCTCTGTAGTTCCTGACAGGAGAGTCAGGCAGTCTGTAGGAGACTGTGAGGGGAGAAGGAGCAAAGGAGGAGAGAGAGAAACTGTAGTGGAGCTGCAAGTGGGTTCCCTCCAGGATCAAACGCAGAAACCGGAGGCTGGAATTCCGAGGCTGTGGGGGTAACTGTATGCCCCACAGCAGAAACTTGCAGGCAGGAGATTCCAAGTCTCCTGGCTACAGCTACACCCGAAGGCACAGCAGCAGATAGAGCTCGGAGTCACCACGAGAGAGGGACCCCTGTAAAAAGGCTCAAGTTGCCTACCATATGGATAGTGTCTACCTAAAGAGACAGAGAGGATCTTGTACGAAGCCTCAGGCAGCAAGGGACTGAGAACACAGTGCAGTAAGGAAGGCTTCCAACCCTACCTGGCTAGGGGGATTCCGAATCGCTTCCAGGCTGCCCGGATTCCAAAGATCACCTGTAACCTGTATCTGAACTGCACCAGTAAAAGGTAAAGAGACTGCAACTTTGTGTCCTCCAATTATTTCCTGCACTTCAACATCTATCATCCTTACCAACTACACTGGGAGCCCTGGGGACTAAGTTCTACCTGTGGGGAACTGTACCATCTCTGCTGCAATACCATCATCCCCAGAGGACCCCTTTAAGCAGTGTCAACCATTTCTGGCCAAGTACCACAGGTGGTGTCACAAACATCACTTTTTAGACTTTTTTTCCCACTCTACTTTATACCTTTTATTGGATGCCCAGGGCCACAGACAGGGTCACTGCCACTGTGACACATCCAATTAAGAATGGGCAGGGTACCAAGTACCCCACGGTCCTAGTGGGTGCTCAATATACATGTATGTGTGTGTGTGTGGCTATATATATCACCATAAAGTGAGGGGTTCAGACATATTTCTTGCACAGGGGCCCCAAGCTGTCAGTGTTCGCCATTGATGGAGCCAATATATCCACTGCAACTTTTTCAATGAGACATGTCTTTTTTTTCAACTAATTTTATTTCCATTTATTTTTTTTACAGGTTTTGAAGAGGACAAATCATTAATTCAATGTTTCCACTACAAGCATGATAACATAACTTTGGAAACACCATCTAGAATAGAAGCAATGTACGCAGTGTTGGAAAATCCCACCTTCTCCTGTCATGGAGTTATTCTTTCCTCCTGGAACCGATTAATGAGAAAACCATGTCATGGAATGGTCCTGTTATTCTGTAACACTATTATCAAAGATAATCAAAATCACATGTATAGACTTCATCTGTATCTGCTGCCGAGGATCCGCACACTGGTGAAGGTTTGTCTTCCATTCTTTCTATAACAGTGGCTCACTATTCTCGGCAAATGAATTCCAAGTGGTACAGCCTAATTACACCTTAGAAGAGTTTTTGTTAAGGTTGGGGCAAAACTAGAATAGCACTGTGATATGTGGACAAAGTTAGAGTACATCACACAGCTCCCCTTTTTTGTCTTAGTATTTTGTATGTTTATTTGTCGATTGATTTCAGTGGAATCGGCTGGCCATCTGTTGTTATAAGAGCCTTTCAACTCTTCCTCAAGAGAGTAGAGATAAAGGTCAGGTGGCTTGAATACAAATACCTGAATCTTATATTTTCTATGCAGATAAAACAAAGGCTTATCTGGCACCATATTACTATTTTCTCACCATAGAGACCCCATAAAAGATTAGCTGAGTTGAGCATTCAAAGTCAAATTGAGTGAACCAATTCAGCGCAAAACATATTTGAGTAGAGTTTTTAAAAATTTGCAGAACCTGATGAATTTAAACAATTTGCAATTTGCTTTGTGTGAATCGGCTAAAACGGTTATGACCATTTAATGCAGTGCAGATGAGAAAGGGTCACGACTAGTGTTGAGCATTCCGATGCTGCAAGTATCGGGTATCGGCCGATACTTGCTGTATCGGAATTTCCGATACCGAGATCCGATATTTTTGTAATATCGGATATCGGTATCGAAACAACATTAATGTAAAAAGGTGTAAAATAAAGAATTAAAATAAAAAAAATCGCTATACTCACCTGTCCGACGCAGCCGGGACCTCGGCGATTGTAAGCGGCAGCGTTGTTTCTTTAAAATTCGCGCTTTTACTTGCTTACGTGAATTCCCGGCTTCTGATTGGTCAGGGCGGCCATGTTGCCGGGACTCGGACCAATCACAGCAAGCCGTGACGAAATTACGTCACGGCTTGCTGTGATTGGTCCGCGTCCCGGCAACATGGCCGCCATTAACCAATCACAAGCCGTGACGTCACGGGAGGCTGGACACGCGCTTATTTTGAAAAGCGCGCGTGTCCAGCCTCCCGTGACGTCACGGCTTGTGATTGGTCACGGCGCCATATTGCCGGGACGCGGACCAATCACAGCAAGCCGTGACGTAATTTCGTCACGGCTTGCTGTGATTGGTCCGAGTCCCGGCAACATGGCCGCCCTGACCAATCAGAAGCCGGGAATTCACGTAAGCAAGTAAAAGCGCGAATTTTAAAGAAACAACGCTGCCGCTTAAAATCGCCGAGGTCCCGGCTGCGTCGGACAGGTGAGTATAGCGATATTTTTTATTTTAATTCTTTATTTTACACATTTATATGGTTCCCAGGGCCTGAAGGAGAGTTTCCTCTCCTTCAGACCCTGGGAACCATCAGGAATACCGTCCGATACCTGAGTCCCATTGACTTGTATTGGTATCGGGTATCGGTATCGGATTGGATCCGATATTTTGCCGGTATCGGCCGATACTTTCCGATACCGATACTTTCAAGTATCGGACGGTATCGCTCAACACTAGTCACGACCTCGAGCACATCCAAAGATTCTCCAATCACATGGTATAGCACAGTGAATTAGGATGGACTATCATGGCCTGTATAAAAAGTAGAAGCAGGAAACTCAGCAGCATTTTCATGGTGAATCTGGATAGTGAGACGACTGTTATGACCCCAATGGCGAGGGTCTCAGAGATATCAGCAAGTCTGCGAAGTACAAAAATCCAGCTCATAGGGCAGTGGTAACTGGGTTGACCATATATCTACTCCTAACGCCAACACTAGAAGTAGCCGGGGAACATGCCTACGTTGGTCGCTAGATGTCTCGCGCCAGCCGGAGGACTAACTACCCCTAGAAGAGGAAAACAAAGACCTCTCTTGCCTCCAGAGAATAGACCCCAAAAGTTGGATACAAGCCCCCCACAAATAATAACGGTGAGGTAAGAGGAAATGACAAACACAGAGATGAACTAGGTTTAGCAAAGAGAGGCCCACTCACTAATAGCAGAATGTAGTAAGATAACTTATATGGTCAACAAAAACCCTAACAAAAATCCACACTGGAGATTCAAGAACCCCCGAACCGTCTAACGGCCCGGGGGGGAGAACTCCAGCCTCCCTAGAGCTTCCAGCAAGGATAGGATACAGATTATGTACAAGCTGGACAAAAATGCAAACAAAAACAATAGCAAAAAGCAAGAAAGCAGACTTAGCTTAATCAAGCAGGAAACAGGATCAGTAGACAAGAGCACTACAGATTAGCTCTGATATCAACGTTGCCAGGCATTGAACTGAAGGTCCAGGGAGCTAATATAGCAACACCCCTGACCTAATGACCCAGGTGAGCATACAAGGGATGATAGACATACCCAGAGTAAAAACACTAGTAGCCACTAGAGGGAGCCAAAAGGTAAATTCACAACAGTACCCCCCCCTTAGTGAGGGGTCACCGAACCCTCACCAAGACCACCAGGCGATCAGGATGAGCGGCGTGAAAGGCGCGAACTAAATCGGCCGCATGCACATCAGAGGCGACCACCCAGGAATTATCCTCCTGACCATAGCCCTTCCACTTGACCAGGTACTGATGCCTCCGCCTGGAGAGACGAGAATCTAAGATCTTCTCCACCACGTACTCCAACTCGCCCTCAACCAACACCGGAGCAGGAGGCTCAGCAGAAGGAACCACAGGCACAACGTACCGCCGCAACAAGGACCTATGAAATACGTTGTGAATGGCAAACGACACCGGAAGATCCAGGCGAAAGGATACAGGATTAAGGATCTCCAATATCTTGTAAGGACCAATGAATCGAGGCTTAAATTTGGGAGAGGAGACCTTCATAGGAACAAATCGAGAAGACAGCCATACCAAATCCCCAACACGAAGTCGGGGACCCACACCGCGGCGGCGATTGGCAAAACGCTGAGCCTTCTCCTGTGACAACTTCAAGTTGTCCACCACATGATTCCAGATCCGCTGCAACCTATCCACCACAGAATCCACTCCAGGACAGTCAGAAGGCTCCACATGTCCCGAGGAAAAACGAGGATGGAAACCGGAGTTGCAGAAAAATGGCGAAACCAAGGTGGCAGAACTAGCCCGATTATTAAGGGCAAATTCAGCCAACGGCAAGAAGGTCACCCAATCATCCTGATCAGAAGAGACAAAACACCTCAAATACGCGTCCAGAGTCTGATTAGTTCGTTCCGTTTGTCCGTTAGTCTGTGGATGAAAAGCGGACGAAAATGACAAATCAATGCCCATCCTACCACAAAAGGATCGCCAGAACCTGGAAACAAACTGGGATCCTCTGTCCGACACAATATTCTCAGGAATGCCGTGCAAACGAACCACGTTCTGGAAGAACACAGGAACCAGATCAGCAGAGGAAGGCAGCTTAGGCAAAGGAACCAGATGGACCATCTTGGAGAAACGATCACATATCACCCAGATGACAGACATGCCTTTAGACACCGGGAGATCCGAAATGAAATCCATAGAGATGTGTGTCCAAGGTCTCCTCGGGACAGGCAAGGGCAAGAGCAACCCGCTGGCACGAGAACAGCAAGGCTTAGCTCGAGCACAAGTACCGCAGGACTGCACAAATGACCGCACATTCCTTGACATGGAAGGCCACCAAAAGGACCTGGCCACCAGATCTCTGGTGCCAAAAATTCCCGGGTGCCCTGCCAACACTGAGGAATGAACCTCGGAAATGACTCTGCTGGTCCATTTAGCAGGCACAAACAATCTGTCAGGTGGACAAGAGTCAGGCCTACCAGCCTGAAATCTCTGCAACACACGTCGCAGATCTGGAGAAATCGCTGACAAGATAACTCCTTCCTTAAGAATACCCTCAGGTTCAGCGACTCCAGGAGCATCAGGCACAAAGCTCCTAGACAGAGCATCGGCCTTCACATTCTTAGAACCTGGTAAATACGAGACCACAAAGTCAAAACGGGAGAAAAACAATGACCAGCGGGCCTGTCTAGGATTCAGGCGTTTAGCAGACTCGAGATACATCAAATTTTTGTGATCAGTGAAGACCACCACCCGATGCTTAGCACCCTCGAGCCAATGACGCCACTCCTCAAATGCCCACTTCATGGCCAATAACTCCCGATTGCCCACATCATAATTTCGCTCTGCCGGCGAAAACTTCCTAGAGAAAAAGGCACAAGGTCTCATAGTAGAGCAACCAGGGCCTCTCTGCGACAAAACGGCCCCTGCCCCAATCTCCGAAGCATCCACCTCAACCTGAAAGGGAAGTGAGACGTCAGGCTGGCACAAAACAGGCGCCGAAGTAAACCGGCGTTTCAACTCCTGGAAAGCCTCCACGGCAGCAGGAGCCCAGTTAGCTACATCAGAGCCTTTCTTGGTCATATCCGTCAGCGGTTTAACAACGCTAGAGAAATTTGCGATAAAACAACGGTAGAAGTTAGCAAAACCCAAGAACTTCTGAAGACTCTTAACTGACGAGGGTTGAGTCCAATCATGAATAGCTCGGACCTTGACTGGATCCATCTCCACAGCAGAAGGGGAAAAAATGAACCCCAAAAAGGGAACCTTCTGTACACCAAAGAGACACTTTGAGCCTTTTACAAACAAAGAATTTTCACGCAAAATCTCAAAAACCATCCTGACCTGCTCCACATGCGAGTCCCAATCATCAGAAAAAACCAGAATATCATCCAGATAAACAATCAAAAATTTATCCAGATACTTCCGGAAAATGTCATGCATGAAGGACTGAAAAACTGAAGGTGCATTAGAGAGCCCAAATGGCATCACCAAGTACTCAAAATGACCTTCGGGCGTATTGAATGCGGTTTTCCATTCATCGCCCTGCCTAATGCGCACAAGGTTGTACGCACCACGAAGGTCTATCTTGGTGAACCACTTGGCACCTTTAATCCGGGCAAACAAATCTGACAACAACGGCAAAGGATACTGAAATTTGACAGTGATCTTATTTAAAAGCCGATAGTCAATACAAGGCCTCAAATATCCGTCCTTTTTGGCCACAAAAAAGAATCCCGCACCAAGAGGGGAAGAAGAAGGACGGATATGCCCCTTCTCAAGAGACTCCTTGATATATGAACGCATCGCGGTATGTTCAGGTACCGACAGATTAAACAGTCTCCCCTTAGGAAACTTACTGCCAGGGATCAAATCTATTGCACAGTCACATTCCCTATGAGGAGGCAGTGCACTGGACTTAGACTCGCTGAAGACATCCTGATAAACAGACAAATACGCCGGAACTTCCGAAGGCGTAGAAGAAGCAATAGACAAGGGCAGGGAATCTCCATGAATTCCATGGCAGCCCCAACTTGACACTGACATAGCCTTCCAGTCCAAGACTGGAGTATGGGTCTGTAACCATGGCAAACCCAAAACAACCAAATCATGCATTTTATGCAGAACAAGAAAACGTATTACCTCCCGATGTTCGGGAGTCATGCACATGGTAACCTGTGTCCAAAACTGCGGTTTATTTTTTGCCAATGGCGTAGAATCAATACCCCTAAGAGGGATAGGATTTTCCAATGGCTCAAGAACAAATCCGCAGCACTTGGCAAATGACAGATCCATAAGGCTCAGGGTCGCACCTGAGTCCACAAACGCCATGACAGGATACGATGACAGTGAGCAAATCAAAGTTACAGATAGAATAAATTTAGGTTGCAAATTACCAATGACGACCGGACTAACAACCTTAGTAAGACGTTTAGAGCATGCTGAGATAACATGTGTAGAATCACCACAGTAGTAACACAAGCCATTCTGGCGTCTATGGATTTTCCGCTCATTTCTAGTCAGGATTCTATCACATAGCATTAATTCAGGTGCCTGTTCAGACAACACCATGAGGGAATTTGCGGTTTTGCGCTCCCGCAACCGCCGGTCGATTTGAATAGCCAGGGCCATAGAATCATTCAGACCTGTGGGAATGGGAAAACCCACCATCACATTCTTAATGGCTTCAGAAAGACCATTTCTAAAATTTGCAGCCAATGCACACTCGTTCCACTGGGTCAGCACGGACCATTTCCGAAATTTTTGGCAATACACTCCAGCCTCGTCCTGGCCCTGAGACATAGCCAGCAAGGCTTTTTCTGCCTGAATCTCAAGATTGGGTTCCTCATAAAGCAAACCGAGCGCCAGAAAAAACGCATCAATATCAGCCAATGCCGGATCTCCTGGCGCCAGCGAGAAAGCCCAATCCTGAGGGTCGCCCCGTAAAAAAGAAATAACAATTTTCACTTGCTGAGCGGAGTCTCCAGAGGAACAGGGTCTCAGGGACAAAAACAATTTACAATTATTCCTGAAATTTCTAAACTTAAATCGGTCTCCGGAAAACAGTTCAGGAATCGGTATCTTAGGTTCTGACATAGGATTTCTGGTAACATAATCTTGTATGCCCTGCACACGAGCAGCAAGCTGGTCCACACTTGTAATCAAGGTCTGGACATTCATGTCTGCAGCAATCACAAGCCACTCAGAGGTAAAGGGGAAAAGAAAAAAAAATGAGAGAGAGAAAAAAAAAAAACAACTCAGAACTTTCTTTCTTATAATCCCGCTTCTGCAATGCATATAACATTTAATACTGGCCTGGCAAACTGATATGACCCCAATGGCGAGGGTCTCAGAGATATCAGCAAGTCTGCGAAGTACAAAAATCCAGCTCATAGGGCAGTGGTAACTGGGTTGACCATATATCTACTCCTAACGCCAACACTAGAAGTAGCCGGGGAACATGCCTACGTTGGTCGCTAGATGTCTCGCGCCAGCCGGAGGACTAACTACCCCTAGAAGAGGAAAACAAAGACCTCTCTTGCCTCCAGAGAATAGACCCCAAAAGTTGGATACAAGCCCCCCACAAATAATAACGGTGAGGTAAGAGGAAATGACAAACACAGAGATGAACTAGGTTTAGCAAAGAGAGGCCCACTCACTAATAGCAGAATGTAGTAAGATAACTTATATGGTCAACAAAAACCCTAACAAAAATCCACACTGGAGATTCAAGAACCCCCGAACCGTCTAACGGCCCGGGGGGGAGAACTCCAGCCTCCCTAGAGCTTCCAGCAAGGATAGGATACAGATTATGTACAAGCTGGACAAAAATGCAAACAAAAACAATAGCAAAAAGCAAGAAAGCAGACTTAGCTTAATCAAGCAGGAACCAGGATCAGTAGACAAGAGCACTACAGATTAGCTCTGATATCAACGTTGCCAGGCATTGAACTGAAGGTCCAGGGAGCTAATATAGCAACACCCCTGACCTAACGACCCAGGTGAGCATACAAGGGATGATAGACATACCCAGAGTAAAAACACTAGTAGCCACTAGAGGGAGCCAAAAGGTAAATTCACAACAGACGACGTCACAGTTCTCAGCTTCGTGATACATATATGTCTGAATTGAATCGGCTCATCCATTTAGAACTAAAATTCTAAAATGATCAAAATAGGTGACAAAATTCATATTTTCTAGCCCGATTTTTAAATCTTAGATTAAAGATAAAATGTACATTTTCTCATACAGGAAGTTGAGCGTGATAAGCAACAATTCTCCTTCAAGAGAATTCCTAAACCTCCTCAGACAAAATCTGTGTATCCTAAGAAGGAATACAAAATTAACGGACCTGAGATAGCAAGTGTTAACCCCAAGGTAAGATGTTTTTTACATACTGCATAGTGTGCCTTCATTTTTAGTATTCTAGTTATTTTAGAGTTTTGGTAAAGTTTTGAAAATAAGTAAAAGATATATAAAAATGGCACATTTAATGCTCCTTTTCTGATCAGTCAAGAGTAGGGAAGGCTACTGCTCTAATAGCCTGGAGCAGAGATTACTCCAGTTATGCCAAAGTAATCCCTGAGATGCTACAGTAATTGATGAAAACATCATCTAAATGTTTCGACAGTGGTAGTAGGCACTCTTTGCCATGTCATCACCCCTAAAACACTATGATATGACATACAAGGGGGTCTAAGAATAGTCTCCAGGTCTGCCATGTCATCATACTGTACAAATGCACATTGCACACCAGTATTATTGTTTTTTCCCCTACTTGCCAGCCAAAAAATGGAATGAAACCTTATTATGTACAAATGGGATTATCCCAGCTAATTCTTTAAAAAACAAGCTCTCAAAAAAGTCCATCAGTGAAAAATAATAAAAAGTGATGGCACTTAGATTGGGGGTAAGAAAAAATGTTTTTAAGTATTTAATACACTGTCAATTGTGCAAGTTTTCCCACCTACAAAGAATAAAGAGGTCTGTAATTGTTATTGAAGGTACACTTCACCTGTGAGTAGTGTTGAGCATTCCGATACCGCAAGTATCGGGTATCGGCCGATATTTGCTGTATCGGAATTCCGATACCGAGATCCGATACTTTTGTGATATCGGGAATCGGTATCGGGATCGATATTAATGTATAAAATAAAGAATAAAAAAAAAAAATATTGATATACTCACCTCTCCGACGCAGCCTGGACCTTACCGATGTAACCGGCAGCTTCCATTCCTAAGAATGAGCGCTTGAAAGACCTTAGATGACGTCTCGGCTTGTGATTGGTCACGTGGCGGTCACGTGACCATTCACATGACCAATCACAGGCCGCGACGTCATCTAAGGTCTTTCAAGCGCTCATTCTTAGGAACGGAAGCTGCTGGTTACATCGGTAAGGTCCAGGCTGCGTCGGAGAGTGAGTATATCAATATTTTTTATTTTTATTCTTTATTTTACACATTAATATGGATCCCAGGGCCTGAAGGAGAGTTTCCTCTCCTTCAGACCCTGGGAACCATACAGGATACCTTCCGATACTTGGTGTCCCATTGACTTGTATTGGTATCGGGTATCGGTATCAGCGATATCCGATACTTTTCGGATATCGGCCGATACTATCCGATACCGATACTTTCAAGTATCGGACGGTATCGCTCAACACTACCTGTGAGAGACAGAATCTCAAATAAAGGAGAACATCACATTGTAGGATTGTTACATAATTAATTTGCATTTTATTGCATGAAATAAGCTTTGTTTACCGAACAACCAACAAGAATTCCGGCTCTCATCGTCCTGTTAGTTTTTCATTAAGAAGTCTCTTACTCTGCTCTCATTACATGTATTAATCGCACCTGTTTGAACATGTTACCTGTATAAAATACACCTATCTACACACTCAGTCAATCACACTCCAACCTCTCCACCATGGCCAAAACCAAATAGCTGTGTAGGGACACAAGGGAAAATTTTTTAGACCTGCACAAGGCTGGAATGGGCTACAGGACAATAGACAAGTAGCTTGATGAGAAGGCAACAACTGTTGGCACAATTATTAGAAAATCGAAGAAACACAAGATGACTGTCAATCTTCCTCGGACTGGGGCTTCATGTAAGGTCCTTACTTGTAGGGTAAGCATGATAATGGGAAATGTCAGGAATTAGCCCAGTACTACGCTGTAGGACCTGGTCAATGACTGAAGATAGGTGGGACCATAGTCTCAAGCATTACCATTGGTAACACACTATACCATCATGGATTATAATTAGTGATGAGCGAGTATACTCGTTGCTCGGGTTCTCTGGAGCATGCTTGGGTGATCTCCAAGTATTTGTTATTGCTCGGAGATATAGTTTTCATTGCCTCAGTTGCATGATTTATGGCTGCCAGATACTCTGAATACATGTGGGAATTCCCTAACAAACAGGCATTCCTCACATGTATTCAACGTATCTGGCAGCCGTAAGTCATGCAACTAAGGCGATGAAAACTATATCTCTGAGCAATAACAAATACTCGGATATCACCCGAGCGTGCTCGGGAAAACCCGAGCAACGAGTATACTCGCTCATCTCTATTTATAATCCTGCAGAGAACACAATGTTCCGCTGCTTACATCAGCATATATGCTGGCCTGTTTGAAGTTTCACCATTGACCATCTAGATTAGGAGTGGGGAACCTCAGGCACCTGGGCCATTTATGGCCCTCGATGACCTTTTAGCAGCCCCCGTGCAGATTTTCAAAGAATATAAAGAACAAGGCAAACACTGAAGGCTGTTATAAAAATGTGCAATTATAATAGAAGTTATAGTCATATGGTATAATCAGCCAATACATGGAAAGGTGTAGGACACACTACTGCTAACAAGCTAAACCACTAAAAAATAGTGCAATAGTCCAAATACATAGAAAAAGTTTATTGGATAAATACAAAAATAAACAAAGTCAGCAAAGTAGGGAGCGTAAGACAACAAACCTCATGGAGCCAAAGAGCAAGGAAGTGTTCCCCAAACAAAAATCAATAAATAGAACCATGAATGGTACATATAAAATATAGTGGGCTCACATAAAAACCAAACAAACTGTCTGATAACACAGGTCAACAAAAAAAAAAATTTTTTCTGGTGTCCAAAATATTTTAATGAATTTGGGGTATTTTTGGGGTGCTGATTCTGAATATGCTATCAGTTTTGCCAGATTGGCTCAAGTTTTTGACATTTTTGGTATCTTATTTATAGCACTTGTTGGTAAATGCGACGCATCATCTCATTAATTTCTTTGGATTAGTACTTGAACTGAGCAGTTCTCAATATAGTTTTGTGTTAATTAGTGTTCTAAAAGTTTGTTCATAGCTTGATTTTTGCACTAACTTAATGTTGTTGTCTGTTTTCCAGTGAAAAGCATGAACTCATCAAGAAGAAGTTGTCTTAACGATCCAGACTCATTCTGTTACATTTGTGGTGAATACACACTGCCAAAACATAGAAGAAACATAACAGACTTCGTAAAAAAAAGTGTATTTTGCCTATTTTGGGGTTATGCTTGGGGACCAAGACAAGTTTTGGGCACCACACATAGTGTGCAAAGCATGTATCGAATTATTACGAAAATGGAGCAAAGGACAAAGAAAAAGCTTCAAATTTGGTGTTCCAATGGTGTGGAGAGAGCCAAAAAATCATCATGATGACTGTTATTTCTGTGCAGTGCAAGTGCAAGGATTCAATAAGCATAAGAAACGAAAATGGGAGTAACATGGAATCTGCAAGAAGGCCTGTCCCTCATTGTGAAGATGTGCCTGTACCTGTGTTTACCATAAATAACAGTCATCATGATGATTTTTTGGCTCTCTCCACACCATTGGAACACCAAATTTGAAGCTTTTTCTTTGTCCTTTGCTCCATTTTCGTAATAATTCGATACATGCTTTGCACACTATGTGTGGTGCCCAAAACTTGTCTTGGTCCCCAAGCATAACCCCAAAATAGGCAAAATACACTTTTTTTACGAAGTCTGTTATGTTTCTTCTATGTTTTGGCAGTGTGTATTCACCACAAATGTAACAGAATGAGTCTGGATCGTTAAGACAACTTCTTCTTGATGAGTTCATGCTTTTCACTGGAAAACAGACAACAACATAAAGTTAGTGCAAAAATCAAGCTATGAACAAACTTTTAGAACACTAATTAACACAAAACTATATTGAGAACTGCTCAGTTCAAGTACTAATCCAAAGAAATTAATGAGATGATGCGTCGCATTTACCAACAAGTGCTATAAATAAGATACCAAAAATCTCAAAAACTTGAGCCAATCTGGCAAAACTGATGACATATTCAGAATCAGCACCCCAAAAATACCCTAAATTCGATGAAATATCTTTGGCACCAAAAATGCTGTTGACCAGTGTAATTATATCAATATCATATTATAAATAGTACAGAGTAACAAACCACAGACGTGTGTAGATACAAATAGTACATATACACATGAGAACATACCACTATAGAATGGGGAAACACACCAGCTCCTGCCCACCCCGATGCGCGTTTCGGTAAAGTCCTTCCTCAGGAGGCGTGACTCGGAAGTGCTGTGTGCACAGTCAACACTTGCTGCCGTGTTATTGGGGATCAGTAATGCTAGCTGCTCCCCTGCTGTGTGTGCGGCAATACCTCCAGTCTGCTCCTCCTGCTTTCTCTGGGCTCCAACACCACCAGTTGCTGCTCGGAAGTGCTGTCTGCACAGTCAACAGTTGCTCCTCTGTTATTGGGGTTCAGTAACGCCAGCTGCTCCACTGCTGTGTGTGCGGCAATACCTCCAGTCTGCTCCTCCTGCTTTCCCTGGGCTCCAACACCGCCAGTTGCTGCTTGGAAGTGCTGTCTGCACAGTCAACAGTTGCTCCTCTGTTATTGGGGTTCAGTAACGCCAGCTGCTCCACTGCTGTGTGTGCGGCAATACCTCCAGTCTGCTCCTACTGCTTTCCCTGGGCTCCAACATCACCAATTGCTGCTCGGAAGTGCTGTCTGCACACTCAACAGTTGCTTCTCTGTTATTGGGTTTCAGTAATGCCAGCTGCTCACCTGCTGTGTGTGCGGCAATACCTTCAGTCTGCTCCACCTTTTTTCACTGGGCTCAAACACCGCCAGTTGCTGCTCGGAAGTGCCGTTTGCACAGAGAAAAACACTCGCTCCTGTGTTAGTAGGGTTCAGTAATGTCAGCTGCTCCCATGCTGTGTATCTGGCAATTTGGCCTGCTACCTCCACGCTCACACTACTTCAGATATTAAACTGCCTCGAGTGCAGGCCTTGGCCTACACCCTAATTGACCCTGGGCTCCAACACCGCCAGTTGCTGCTCGGAAGTGCCATTTGCACAGAGTAAAACACTCGCTCCTGTGTTAGTAGGGTTCAGAAATGTCAGCTGCTCCCCTGCTGTGTATCCGGCAATTTTGCCTGCTACCTCCATGCTGACACAACAATAGATATTAAACTGCATTGAGTGCAGGCCTCGGCCTACACTCTGCTTCTCCCTTATTCCCTGGGCTCCAACACCACCAGTTGCTGCTCAGAAGTGCTGTCTGCACAGTCAACACTTGCTGCCATGTTATTGGGTTTCAGTAACGTCAGCTGATCCCCAGCTGTGCATCCGGCAATTGCTCCTGCTACCTCCACGCTCACACTACTGCAGAAATTAAAGGGAACCTGCCCGCCCAGGCATTTGTAACTGAAAGAGCCACCTTGTGCAACACTAATGCTGCACAAGGAAAAGGTGGCTCTTTTCATTATGCTCCTTGCAGACTATTATTATTATTATACATTTTTATAGCGACATTTATTCTATGGCGCTTTACATGTGAAATACGGGGCATATATAGACAAATACATTAAACATGAGCAAAAAAAACAAGGCACACGGGTACATAAGGAGGGAGGACCCTGCCTGCGAGGGCTCACAGTCTGCAGAGGATGGGTGATAATACACTAGGAGAGGGTAGAGCTGGTTGTGCGTCTTGGATGCGGTTGTGGGAATAGAAGATGAGAGGGGAGTAGAGAAGCAGGTCATGAGAGGATCGGAGGTTGCGTGTTGGTAGGTATCAGGAGATCATGTCACAGATGTATGGAGGAGATAGGTTGTGGATGGCTTTGTAGGCCATTGTGAGGGTTTTGAACTGGAGTCTCTGGGCAATAGGAAGCCAGTGAAGGGCTTGGCATAGGGGAGAAGCTGGGGAATAGCGGGGAGACAGGTAGATAAGTCGGGCAGCAGAGTGTAGCATGGATTGGAGTGGTGCCAGAGTGCTAGAAGGGAGTCCAGAGAGTAGGAGGTTGCAGTAGTCGAGGCGGGAGATAAGGTCATGCACTAGAGTTTTTGCGGTGTCGTGGTCAAGGAATGCGCGGATCCGGGAAATGTTTTTGAGTTTGAGGTGGCAGGAGGAGGCAAGTGCTTGGATATGTGGCTTGAAAGAGAGGGCAGAGTCGAGGATCACCCCGAGGCAATGGGCGTGTGGGACTGGGGAAAGTGAGCAGCCATTGACATTGATGGACAGATCTGGTGGAGGGGTAGAGTGAGATGGGGAAAGATGATGAGTTCTGTTTTGTCCATGTTCAGTTGTAGAAAGCGAGCAGAAAAGAAGGCTGAAATAGCAGACAGACCGTGCGGGATTTTGGTAAGTAAGGAGGTGAGGTCAGGTCCGGATAGGTAGATCTGCGTGTCGTCAGCATAGAGATGGTACTGCATACCGTGGGATTCTATGAGTTGTCCCAGACCGAAGGTGTAGATGGAGGAGAGTAGGGGTCCTAGAACAGAGCCTTGAGGAACACCGACTGACAAGGGGTGAGGTGAGGAGGTGGTGTGGGGAGGGAGACACTGACTGTCCGATCTGTCAGATATGAGGAGATCCAGGAAAGGGCCAAGTCTGTGATGCCAAGAGATGAGAGGATTTGTAGCAGGAGGGAGTGGTCCACAGTGTCAAAGGCAGAAGACAGGTCCAGGAGAAGGAGGACAGAGTAGTGTCGCTTGCTCCTGGCAGTTAGTAGGTCATTGGTGACTTTAGTTAGGGCAGTTTCAGTTGAGTGATGGGAACGGAACCAGACTGTAACCAATCAAAGAGGGAGCAGGAGGAGAGGTGGGTTCAAGATGGGTGTGTTGCTCCAGCAATTTGGAGGCATAAGGAAGAAGAGATATCGGGCAAAAGGTAGACACAGAGGATGGGTCGAGGGAGGGCTTTTTGAGGATGGGTGTGATCTTGGCATGCTTGAAGGATGAGGGGAAGACAACTGTTGTGAGTGAGAGGTTGAAGAGGTGCGTTAGGGTTGGGATGAAGACCGTGGAAGGGTTAGGGATGAGGTGGGACGGGAGCGGGTCGAGCGTGCAGGTGGTGAGGTTTGATCTTGACAGGAGGGTGGAGAGCTGATCTTCTGTCATGGTGGAGAGGCTGGTTTTGGAGGAGCAGGGGTGAGCAGCTAAGAGGGGCAGTGGGCGCTGTGGGCCAAAGCTTTCTCTGATCTTATCGATCTTCTGTTTAAAGAAAGAGGCGAAGTCTTCAGCAGAAATGAGAGAGGAGGGAGGGGGTGCAGGGGGACGGAGTAGAGAATTGAAAGTGTTGAAAAGCTGTTTAGGGTTGTGAGACAGGGAGGATATGAGAGATGAGAAGTAAGTTTGTTTTGCGGCAGTGAGCGTGGACTTGAAGCTGGCGAGGGACTGCTTGTATGCGGTGAAGTGGTCAGCAGAGCGGGATCACTTCCATCTCCGCTCAGCGATCCTGGAAGCCCGTCTCAGTTCTTTAGTCAGGCTGGTCAGCCAAGGCTGCCTGTTGATTGTACGAGTTTTGCTATGCATGAGCGGGACTGCCAAATTGAGTGATGCTGTTATTGTGGTGTTATAAAAAGCAGCAGCAGCAGCATCTGTGTCATGAAGGAAGGCTATGTCAGTTAGAGGGAGAAGGGACTCAGAGAGTGATTGTAAGTTGAGATGTTTGAGATTTATGCAAGGGTGAGGGAGTTTGTGGAGTGGGGGTTGCACACTAGGAGAGGAGAGGGAAGAGAATGTCAGTAGGTTGTGGTCAGACTGGGGGAGGGGTGTGTTAGTGAGATTAGTAAGGGAGCAGAGGCGGGTGAAGATGAGGTCCAGCATGTGGCCATCTTTGTGAGTGGCCTCAGAGGACCATTGAGTGAGGCCAAAGGAGGCAGTCAGTGATAAAAGTTTAGAGGCAGCTGAGGTGGAAGGGTCAATCAGGATGTTGAAATCACCCATGATGATAGTGGGGATGTCAACAGAGAGGAAATGAAGTAGCCATGTGGTGAAGTGGTCGAGAAAGGTGGAGATGGCTAGTTCTGGGGGGCGGTAGATGACAGCCAGCTGGAGGTTGGAGGGGGAATAGATGCGGATGGAGTGCACCTCAAATGAGGGAAGAGTAGCGGAGGGTGGTAGCAGAATTGGAGTGAAGGAGCAGGTGTCAGACAGGAGCAAGCCAACTCCTCCACCACGTTTGTTGGTGGAGCGAGAGGTGTGAGAGAGGTGGAGACCGCCGTAGGAAAGCGCAGCTGGAGAGGCTGAGTCAGAGGGGGTGAGCCAGGTTTCCACGATGCCAAGGAAGGAGAGTTTGTTGGTGATGAAGAGGTCATGGATAAATGGCAGTTTGTTGCAGACGGAGCGTGCGTTCCATAGTGCTCCAGGTAAGGGGACCGGGGAGTGGGGGCTGGATGAATGGGTATAAGGTTGTCATGGTGGGGAAAACGTGCAGAGGATCGAGGTAGGAGGTTAGAAATGAGCGTGGGGATGTGTTGAGGAGGGCCGGGATTTGGGGATACATCACCGGCAATGAGGAGTAGCAGACAGAGCGTTAGAAGGTGGGTGCAGGATAGGACATGATGCGGCCGTGTGTCTGGTGAAAAAGGATTGTATGTGGAGGAACAGTTCTGAGGAGAAGGTGAGATGGCTGGGGAGGATTGAGGAAGAAATGACTAGTTCCTTACAAGGTGGAGGGATTGCAGGAGATTGTAAGAAGGAAAGTAGTATAGGGGTGAATGAGAAAAGAAACCGAAGCATTGTAGTGGTTTGGTGTTCTGTTACCTTCCAGTCAGTTCCAGTCCAATTCAGTCTAATTCAAATTCATAATTAAAAGATGTAATTTAAAAAATGGAAGTTAAAAGATGAAATGCAGCAGACTGCGTCTGGTGCCGACTCCTGCATGTGAATATATCCCCAGTTAAGGGCAATCAGGTGTGAATGAGGAGGTGGCTGGGTATGGGAGACCAGATGCACAGAGTTAGGCAGAGGTCATAAAGAGAGGGAGGGGTTGGAGTGACCACTCAAAGATATGCCAGGATAGCACAATGAGAGACATGAAAACAGGTCATGGAAACAGGCTGATAGGTAAAAAAGCATACTAAAAAGGATTATATGTGCTGCACCAAGACACTCAGATCCAGGGAAAGCATAGAGAATTCAAAGCAATATACAGAGACATTCAGGAGCCAGAGAGAGCAGGGGAAAGTCAGCGCATACCATGGAAAATCAATGTAATATACAGAGGCATTCAGGAGCCAGGGAGAGCTGGGGAAAGTCAGCGCATACCATGGAAAATCAATGCACTATACAGAGACATTCAGGAGCCAGGGAGAGCAGGGGAAAGTCAGCGCATACCATGGAAAATCAATGTAATATACAGAGGCATTCAGGAGCCAGGGAGAGCTGGGGAAAGTCAGCGCATACCATGGAAAATCAATGCAATATACAGAGACATTCAGGAGCCAGGGAGAGCTGGGGAAAGTCAGCGCATACCATGGAACATCAATGCAATATACAGAGACATTCAGGAGCCAGGGAGAGCTAGGGAAAGTCAGCGCATACCATGGAAAATCAATGCAATATGCAGAGACATTCAGGAGCCAGGGAGAGCTGGGGAAAGTCAGCGCATACCTGTTGGAAGAGGAGAGATTAACACTTATAAAATGTTGCCCCTCATACTGTTAAAACATCCCTGAGGCGGAACTTTCCTTTGTAATGAGACGCAGCACAGCCGTCATTCATACCCCCTTGGTGCCAGGCAAAGCCTCCTCAGTGTTGTTTGAATCTGTAATGAAGCCTGCACTGTTATGTTCAATCTTGGGCATGTGCACTTAGCGCTGCCCGTCTTCTGACATCATTTTGTGTCAGGCTGACTGTGCCTGTGCTCCAGCGCTGCACGAGATCATGCCCCGCAGTGTCTTCTGATTTATTCACATTGCGGGGCTGGGATTCATGAGCATGCATAGTGCATATCTTGGACTATCACCCATCTCCTTCCGGCTTCTACAGACTGTGCGCCATCAGCTGATCCCTAATCGCATGCCACGGCCATGACGCCGCACAGTCTGAAGAAGGTGGAAGGAGGGGAGTGAGAGGTGAAGATATGCACTGCACATGCCCATGAATCCCAGCCCCGCACTGTGAAAAAATCTGAAGAAACTGCGGGGCGCTATCTCGGGCAGCGCGGTCGCACAGACACAGTCTGCCTGACACAAAATTATGTCAGACGACGGGCAGTGCTAACTGAGTCATGCCCAAGGTTTAACATAACAGCGCATGCTCAGGGACAGATTCAAACAATGCTGAGGAGGCGTCGCCGGTCGCCAAGGGGGTATGAATGACGGCTGTGATGCGTCCCATTATGAAGGAAAGTCCCACCTCCGGGACGGTTTCACAGTATGAGGGTACACATTTTATAAGTGTTAAGTTCAGCGTCTGCAAGGAGCATAACTAAAATAGCCACCTTTTCCTTGTGCAACATTAGTGATGCACAAGGTGGCTCTTTCAGTTACAAACGCCTGAGGGGGTTAAAGGTTCCCTTTCAACTTACTCCAATAAGGCCTCAGTCTACACTCTGCTTCTCCTTTATTCCCTGGGCTCCAACACCGCCAGCTGCTGCCCGGAAGTTCTGTCTACACAGTCAACACTTGCTGCCGTGTTAATGTGGTTCAGTAACACCAGCTGCTCCCCTGCTGTGTGCGGCAATACCTCCAGTCTGCTCCTCCTGCTTTCTCTAAGCTCCCACACCGCCAGTTGCTGCTCGGAAGTGCTGTCTGCACAGTCAATAGATGCTCCTCTGTTATTGGGGTTCAGTAACAAGAGCTGCTCCCCTGCTGTGTGTGCGGCAATACCTTCAGTATGCTCCACCTGCTTTCCCTGGGCTCCAACAATGCCAGTTGCTGCTCAGAAGTCTTATCTGCACAGTCAACAGTTGATCCTCTGTTATTGGGGTTCAGTAACATCAGCTGCTTCCCTGCTGTGTGTGCAGCAATACCTCCAGTCTGCTCCACCTGCTTTTCCTGGGCTCCAACACTGCCAGTTGCTGCTTGGAAGTGCTGTCTGCACAGTCAACAGTTGATCCTCTGTTATTGGGGTTCAGTAACTCCAGCTGCTCCCCTGCTGTGTGTGTGGCAATACCTCCAGTCTGCTCCACTTGCTTTCCCTGGGCTCCAGCACCACCAGTTGCTGCTCGGAAGTGCTGTTTGCACAGAGAAAAACCACTCGCTCCTGTGTTAGTAGAGTTCAGTAATGTCAGCTGCTCCCCTGCTGTGTATCTGGCAATTTGGCCTGCTACCTCCACGCTCACACTACTTCAGATATTAAACTGCCTCGAGTGCAGGCCTCGGCCTACAATCCTGATTGACCCTGGGCTCCAACACCGCTAGTTGCTGCTCAGAATTGCTGTTTGCACAGAGAAAAACACTCGCTCCTGTGTTAGTGGGGTGCAGTAACGTCAGCTGTTCCCCTTCTGTGTATCCGGCAATTTTGCCTGCTACCTCCATTCTGACACAACAACAGATATTAAACTGCCTTGATTGCAGGCCTCGGCCCACACTCTGCTTCTCTTTTATTCCCTGGACTCCAGCACCGCCAGTTGCTGCTCAGAAGTGCCGTCTGCACAGTCAACACTTGCTGCCGTGTTATTGGGTTTCAGTAACGTCAGCTGATCCCCTGCTGTGTATCCGGCAATTGCTCCTGCTACATCCACGCTCACACTACTGCAGAAATTAAAGGGAATCTGCCCCCCCAGGTGTTTGTAACTGAAAGAGCCACCTTGTGCAGCAGTAATGCTGCACAAGGAAAAGGTGGCTCTTTTCATTATGCTCCTTGCAGACGATGAGCTTAACACTTATAAAATGTTGCCCCTCATACCGTTAAACCGCCCCGGAGACGGAACTTTCCTTTGTAATGAGACGCAGCACAGCCGTCATTCATACCCCCATGGCACTGTGCAAAGCCTCCTCAGCGTTGTTTGAATCTGTAATGGAGCCTGCACTGTTATGTTCAACCTTGGGCATGTGCAGTTAGCGCTGCCCGTCTTCTGACATCATTTTGTGTCAGGCTGACTGCGCCTATGCGCCAGCGCTGCACGAGATCACGCCCCACAGTGTCTTCTGATTTATTCACATTGCGGGGCTGGGATTCATGGGCATGCGTAGTGCATATCTTGGACTCTCACTCATCTCCTTCCGGCTTCTTCAGACTGTGCGCCATCAGCTGATCCCTAATCGCATGCCACGGCCGTGACGCCGCACAGTCTGAAGAAGGCGGAAGGAGATGAATGAGAGGCGAAGATATGCACTGTGCATGCCCATGAATCCCAGCTCTGCACTGTGAATAAATCTGAAGACACTGCGGAGCGCTATCTCGGGCAGCGCAGCTGCACAGGCGCAGTCTGCCTGACACAAAATTATGTCAGAAGACGGGCATCGCTAACTGCGCATGCCCAAGGTTTAACATAACAGCGCAGGCTCAGGGACAGATTCAAACAATGCTGAGGAGGCGTCGCCCGTCGCCAAGGGAGTATGAATGACGGCTGTGCTGCGTCTCATTCCAAAGAAAAGTCCCACCTCCGGGACGGTTTCACGGTATGAGGGGACACATTTTATAAGTGTTAAGTTCAGCGTCTGCAAGGAGCATAACTAAAATAGCCACCTTTTCCTTGTGCAGCATTAGTGATGCACAAGGTGGCTCTTACAGTTACAAACGCCTGAGGGGGTTAAAGGTTACCTTTCAACTTGCACCAATTAGGCCTCAGCCTACACTCTGCTTCTCCTTTATTCCCTGGGCTCCAGCACCGTCAGTTGCTGCCCGGAAGTGCTGTCTGCACAGTCAACACTTGCTGCTGTGTTATTGGGGTTCAGTATCGCCAGCTGCTCCCCTGCTGTGTGCGGCAATACCTCCAGTCTGCTCCTCCTGCTTTCTCTGGGCTCCAACACCGCCAGTTGCTGCTCGGACGTGCTGTCTGCACAGTCAACAGTTGCTCCTCTGTTATTGGGGTTCAGTAACAAGAGCTGCTCCCCTGCTGTGTGTGTGGCAATACCTTCAGTCTGCTCCACCTGCTTTCCCTGGGCTCCAACATGCCAGTTGCTTCTCAGAAGTACTGTCTGCACAGTCAACATTTGATCCTCTGTTATTGGGGTTCAGTAACGCCAGCTGCTTCCCTGCTGTGTGTGCGGCAATACCTCCAGTCTGCTCCTCCTGCTTTCCCTGGGCTCCAACACCGCCAGTTGCTGCTCGGAAGTGCTGTCTGCACAGTCAACAGTTGCTCCTCTGTTATTGGGGTTCAGTAACGCCAGCTGCTCCCCTGCTGTGTGTGCGGCAATACCTCCAGTCTGCTCCACCTGCTTTCGCTGGGCTCCGGCACCGCCAGTTGCTGCTCGGAAGTGCTGTCTGCACACTCAACAGTTGCTCCTCTGTTATTGGGGTTCAGTAACGCCAGCTTCTCCCCTGCTGTGTGTGCGGCAATACCTCCAGTCTGCTCCTCCTGCTTTCCCTGGGCTCCAGCACCGCCAGCTGCTGCTCGGAAGTGCTGTCTGCACAGTCAACACTTGCTGCCATGTTATAGGGTTTCATTAACGTCAGCTGATCCCCTGCTGTGTATCCAACAATTTCTCCTGCACCTTCCACACTCACACTACAACAGAAATTAAATGGAACCTGTCCCCCCCAGGCGTTTGTAACTAAATGAGCCACCTTGTGCAGCACTAATGCTGCACAAGGAAAAGGTGGCTCTTTTAATTAGGCTCCTTGTACACGCTGAAGTTAACACTTATAAGTTGTGTCCCCTCATACTGTCAAACTGTCCCGGAGGCAGAACTTTCCTTCTTAATGAGATGCAGCACAGCAGTCACTCATACCCCCTTGGCATCACCTCAGCATTGTTTGAATCTGTCCCGGAGCCTGCGCTGTTATGTTATCCCTTGGCCATGCGCAGTTAGCGCTGCCCGTCTTCTGACATCATTTGATGTCAGGCTGGCTACGCCTGTGCGGCCGCCCTGCCCAAAATCCCGCCCTGCTTTGTCTTCAGATTTATTCACACTGCGGGGCTGGGATTCCTGGGCATGCGCAGTGCATATCTTGGCCTCTCGCTCATCTCCTTCCGCCTTCTTCAGACTGTGCCTCGTCAACGCCGTGGCATGCTATTAGGGATCAGCTGATGTGGCACAGTCTGAAGAAGGTGGAAGGAGATGAGTGAGAGTCCATGATATGCACTGCGCATGCCCAGGAATCTCAGCCCCGCAGTGTGAATAAATCTGAAGACACAGTGGGGCTGGGTTTCCTGGGCATGCGCAGTGCATATCTTGGACTCTCACTCTTTTCCTTCCGCCTTCTTCAGACTGTGCTGCGTCACGGCCATGGCATGAGATTAGGGATCAGCTGACGTGGCACAGTTTGAAGAAAGCGGAAGGAGATGAGTGAGAGGCCTAGATATGCACTGCGCATGCCCATGAATCCCAGCCCCGCAGTGTGAATAAATCTTAAGACAAAGCGGGGCGGGATCTCGGGCAGGGCGGCCGCACAGGCGCAGCCAGCCTTACAGCAAATGATGTCTGAAGATGCGCAGCACTAACTGTGCATGGCCAAGAGATAACATAACAGCGCAGGCTCCGGGACAGATTCAAACAATGCTGATAATTAAAAGAGCCACCTTTTCTTTGTGCAGCATTAGTGCTGCACAAGGTGGCTCTTTTAGTTGCTAACGCCTGGGGGATTAAATGTTCCCTTTCAACTTGCTCCAAATAGGCCTCAGCCTACACTCTGTTTCTCATGTAATCCCTGGGCTCCATCACCGCCAGTTGCTGCTCAGAAATGTCTTTGGCACGGGTACTCCCTGCTGCCCAGCCTGGTTCCAGCACCCCAGCTGTTTCCGGGCAGTGTCCAAGTCAAATTGCCACCAATCCATTGTCCTGTCGTGTTGCGGTCGGGTTAGCCGACTATATGGTGCCTGCAGTTTAGGTGTTTAGGTTTATGTGGGCTGTGACATCTGGCAATGAAGGCTGGTTCTGTCGTGCCAATAGGACAAGCAACTCCTGTAGGACTGTGGGTTTTGGTAACTCCGGCCGGCTCGCAGCCTTGCAATTTTTTGATCATGTGGACTTTCTGCTGACTATCTGAGTTCCAGCACCATTAGCTGGTTCTTTAGAAGTCAATCTTGAAAAGGTCCCCCTGGGTTCTAGTACCATCAGCTGGTTCCAGGCAGAGCCTTTGGCTTAGGTACCTCCTTCTGCGTATCCGAGTTCCACCAATGTTAGGTGGTCCTTGGTAGTGCTTCCTGGCACGGGTTCCTCCTGCTTAGTAACCGGGTTCCAGTACTGTCAGCTGGTCCTCGGTATTTCCATTGGCTCTTGTACCTTTGTCTAGCCATCCGAGTTGCAGTACCGTCAGCTGGTTCTCGGCAGTGTCCTTTGCTCTTGTAACTTCAGCTCCACATCCTGGTTCCAGTACGGTCAGCTGGTTCTGGGCAGAGCCTTTGGCTTAAGTGACTCCTTCTGGTTATCCGAGTTCCACCAACATCAGGTATTCCTTGGTAGTGCTTTCTGACATGGGTACTTCCTGCTTAGTAACCGGTTTCCAGTACTGTCAGCTGGTCCTCAGTAGTTCCATTGGCTCTTGTACCTTCAAATAGTCATCCAGGTTCCAGTACCATCAGCTGGTTCTCGGCAGTGGCATTTGCTCTTGTACCTTCTGCTCCACATCCTGGTTCCAGTACCATCAGCTAGTTCCGGGCAGAGCCTTTGGCTTAGGTGCCTCCTTCTAGGTATCCGAGTTCCACCAACGTCAGGCGGTCCTTGGTAGTGCTTTCTGGCATGGGTACCTCCTGCTTAGTAACTGGGTTCCAGTACCGTCAGCTGGTCCTCGGTAGTTCCATTGGCTCTTGTACCTTCGGCTAGCCATCCGGGTTCCAGTACCAACAGCTGGTTCTCGGCAGTTCCTCAGCCTTCTTGAACCTTCTGCTACATTTCCAAGTTCAAGACCCTAAAGACAACAACTCTGAAGACCACTCCATAGATGACGATGACCCCGGAGATGACGACCCCTGAGACGACAACCCTGGAGACGATGACCCTGAAGATCACCCCGAAGAAGACGACGACCCCGGAGACGATGACCCTGGAGACGACGACCCTGAAGACCGAGAAGCAAAAGAACAAGAAGCTGCAGAACAAAAAGCAGAAGAACATTAAGCATAAGACTACAAATCAGAGCAAAAGATATTATCTAAATTATAAGCAGAAGAAGACTAAGCAGTGTATGGGGGTGAGTCCATTCCTCCTCGTGGTGCCCCTGGAAAAAACCTGCTGCAGCAGGCCAGACTGAACGCGGACAAATCCTGTTGGAATTCTTTTGGGACAGGCAGAACGGAAGGTGTAATCTTCAAACTTTTGAAGATAACAACTACAGGAAGGCCTGTCACAAACAAGAATATGATGAAGAAGAAGAATATGAAGAAGTAGAATATGAAGAAGAATAGTTGAATAAAAGAATATGAAGAATGTAAAAAAAAAATAATAGGAAGAAGGTGAAGAAGAAGAAGATGAATAAGGTGAAGGAGAAGTTGATGAAAAAGATGCTGCTGCTGAGGATGATGAAGAAGAAAGTGTGGGAGAAGTAAAAAAGAAGATGAAGAGCATGGAAGTAGTGAAACATAAATATCTGACAAAATATAAAAAATCTTAACATAGTCAATATCTTTGTAACTCTGAATGTCTTAAAAAAAATTATAATAATTCCTGCTATTCTATTTGATTGGGCTAAACCTCTGTGCCTTTAATGTCTCCGCCACCTCCCCCAATACATCCTACATTATTCTTAGTTGTTTTCCTTCATGTAGAATGAACCTACAAGGAAAGAAATGGTTTATTTTAATTCCAATATTTTTGTCCTATTGACTTGCATTGGTATCGGGTATCGGTATCGGCGATAGCCGATATTTTTTGAATATCGGCCGATCCAATCCGATACCGATACTTCTGGATATCAGAAGGTATCGCTCAACGCTAGTCTTGCCTCATGACTTTGGGCCCATGCCCATGTTGCAGATTTGTCTCTTTTTTAGCAGATTTGTCAAAAAACTTGAAAGGTTTCCTGATGATCAAAATAAATGAGAATCCTGAAGTCTTATGGACACGTTGCTTATTTTTGGCTGCAGATTTGGTGCAGATTTAAATCAACTGTATGTCAATTCTTTCAGTGTTTTTACTGCAGAGTTCACTCCTACCAACGATTGAGGAAAAATCTGCATCAAAAACACATGTATATAACATATCAAAAACGCGCTTATGCAGTGCTTTTCCTGTCAACAAATGTAAAACTTATGCAATAATGTATGCACAAAATACTTAATGTGTACACATACGCTTAGGGCAAAAGCCAACCCATATACTTTAGCTTCAGACACGTGTTTCGGGCTGATTGCTCATCTTCAGGAAAAAGCAAGAGTTCTGCTTGGCTGCATGAGAGGCCTCTGATGGGCATTAGAAATGTTATTGGGTTCTCCAAACGTAAACAGATTAAAAAAAAATAATAAGTTGTCCACTATTTTATTAACGCCTCCATCCCCAAGCTTGTTTTTACATTCCTGACCAGACCAAATTATTCATTTATGACCAGTGTCACTTTATGAGGTCATAACTCTGTAATAACTCTGCAATTCTTCAATATAACCCAGTGATTTGGAGAATGCTTTTTCATGACATATGGTACTTATGGTCAATGTTGGTTGACAGCATTTGCGTTTATTTCTGAAAAAAAATGGAAATTTGATGAACAATTTAAATAATTAGCAATTTTCAAACTTTGAATTTTTATACCCATACAGATAAAAAACAGACTTTGAAAAAATGACATTTGCCACATGTCTACTTTATATCCGCATATTATTTTTAGTATTTTTTTTTCTTTTAAACATATTTTTGAGGAAGTAAGAAGGGTTTAAATTTTATCGGAAATGTTTCACTTTTCCTGCAAAATATCTAAAAAAAACATTTTTTACAGACCACATAAAATTTGAAGTAACTTTGACGGGCCTACGTGACAGAAAATACCCAAAAGTGATAACATTTTAAAAACTACACCCGCTGTCAAAATGCTCAAAAAACGATTTAATAACTTTATTAACCCTTTAGGTTCTTCACAGGAATTATAGCAATATGGAAGGAAAAAAATGAAAATGTTGTATTTTTCCCTCAAAAAGGTTGCTTTAGCCTCAAGGTTTTCATTTTTTAGGAGTAACAGGAGAAAATAGAGAAAATTGTTATGCAATTTCTACTGAGCACGTCGATACCCCATATGTGGAAACTTATTGTTTGGGCGCACGGCATGGCACGGAATAAAATGAAGACCATTTGACTTTTGGAGTGTAAAATTGGCTGGAGCAAATAACGGATGCCATGTCACATTTGGAGAGCCCCCACAATTCACCCCATTTTAGAAACTTTACCCCTCAAGGAATTTATCTAGAGGTGTAGTTAGCACCTTGAATTTTGCAGGTGCTCGACAGAATTTTATAATGTTTAGATGTGAAAATTAAAAAAATACACTTAACATTTTCCCACAAAAATGTTGCTTCAGCCCAAAATTTTTTCACAAGGACATCAGAAGAAAATCGACCCAAAAATGTATTTAGCATTTTCTCTTAAAAATACCAGTGCTCCACATGTGGTGGAAAACTGTTTGGTCACACGTCATGAAAGGGATGGAGCACCATTTGAATTCTGGAGTGCAATTTTGGTGGGAATAGATTGTGGATACCATGTTGTATTTGCACCTCACACAAGTGACACCAATTTGAAAACTACACCTCTTGAGGAATTGATTTAGGGTAGTAGTTAGTATTTTTAATTTCAGGAGATTCACAAAATTGTATAACATTGGGTTGACTAAATGAAAAATTACCATTTTTTCTACTAAAATGTTAATATGGGACTGAAGACTTATGTTGATGCACAGTGCAGATTTTTCTGGAATGGTTTGAGGGTGCCATGTCACATTGGTAGAGCTCCTTAGCTGCCAGAAAAGCAGAACCTCCATAAGTAAACCCACTTTAAAAACTTCACCCCTCATTTAATTTATCTAGGGGTGCAGTGACCATACTGACACCACAGGTGTGTCACAGAATGTATACCATGGAGCAATGAAGACAAAATAAATACATTTTACCACTAAAATTTTGTGCTAGCCCCAAGTTTTTAATTTTTACAATGGCTAGAGGTAAAAAAGGGACCTCACAGTTTGTTGTGCAATTTCTCTTGAGTATCCCAATAACGTGCATGTAATTGGAAACAGCTTTCAGGCACAGTGTAAAGCTCAGAAGGGAAGTGCCATATTGTAGTGCAGGTTTTGCTGTTATTGTTTGCGGGTACCACGCGACATTGGCAGAGCCCCAGAGAGGCCAGGACACCAGAACCCCCATAAGTGACCCCATTTTACAAACTACACCTCTCAATGAAATAATCTAGGGGTACAGTGACATTTTTATAATTTCAAATAGAAAAGAAAGGGGAACAGCATTCAATCCAGGTGAAATAATAGAAAAAAATTTATTCCACCATCATACAACGTTTCGACTGGTATTGATCTTTATCAGATATACTTGATAAAGACCAATACCGGTCGAAATGTTGTATGATGTCGAAATAACGTTTTTTTCTACTTTTTCACCTGGGTTGGATGCTGTTCCCCTTTCTTTTCTATTTGGAGTTATTTACATCCAATTGGGTCTATGGACTTGGAGCGTGCATCCTGATTTTATCTGAAGTGCTGTCGGCTGTCTTTTTATTTTTATAGATTCAATCCACTGCTATAGGAACACTCTGGAAGTTAATTCCATTTATGTCAAATTACAATCCCCCACCACTCCAAAGACTACAGCAATTTAACCTCTGCAATGTCACACCAATGCATGTTACCTACATGTAATCTTAAACTTTTCAGCATAACACAGACATGGCTGCATCTGACACCTTCACCTGACACCTTTCATTTTCAGTTTGGTCAGCTAGATTGTATGGGTTAGTTATATAGCATGGGTAGGAATTAAAATGTAACTTTTATTAGTCATATAAAAAGACTCAAAACAAAGAAGTGTCATCCAATGTGAATTAAAACACTAAGGATTATGTCCCATTCAAAAAGTGCTATATTATAGAGACAATAATCTCATAGGATAGAGAATAACGCTTGCAGTGGCCAAGTGCAAGATCAAATAAACCAGGGCATGTAGTTCCTAATATCAGTGCAAACGCAATTCAACTATGCAAATCAGGAACACAATACCCACAACACAATAGTTGCATAAATATAGGCAGTTATCACATAAATTATATATGTATAATCAATTGGCAGAGGAAATGTAACATAGAGATGTAAATAAAAAGGAACAATCTCACCAAATCCAAGGACCAGAGACGGGAGAGCCAAAACTTGCTGAGTTAAGAAGATCCATTATGAGCAGAAATTGGAGACAATGCCCTGTCAATCCCTATGGGGCTAACAATAAACTCGTTCCCCAAGCTCCCGACCTTACAAGGGCAGTCCACATCTACCTCTGCAATAAAGCATGCCCTGCACTCTCCATAATAGGGTGTCCCAACGCGTTTCTTCCAAGCTGGATCATCAAGGGACTAGCTTGTTTTGGGAGATAAAATGCATAAGTGCTGAATAAAGAGACATAGAGTCCTGCCACTCTCTATGCTACACTGCAGCTAGATTGTAGAAATGCAAAAAGTCATCCGGAACCTGAACACTCCATGACAAATGATTTTCCAAATATGACATTGATTGCTAACAGCTCTGTTCGCTGCAGCACTTCATCCCCTTCTGTGTTTTCCCAAGTGCTCTACCACTTTTTTCCTCCATGTAGTTTGTATATCTACCGGTCATGTACTGGGTGAATGAGGGTTGGTGCACTAGTTGGCCTTGCCTTCTGTGTGGAGATGAGTCAAGATGGGCAGGCAATGCTGGGTCAGGCAGTTCTTATTTTAAATTGTGCGGCCTTGGAAATCTTTTCTACATGTTCTGATTAAGCTTCCCATTAGTTATCATACACCAATAGTC
This sequence comes from Ranitomeya variabilis, assembly GCF_051348905.1. Taxonomy (NCBI): domain Eukaryota; kingdom Metazoa; phylum Chordata; class Amphibia; order Anura; family Dendrobatidae; genus Ranitomeya; species Ranitomeya variabilis. The sequence continues at coordinate 21,281,795 of NC_135236.1, read as the reverse complement.
TGTTTCCGTTCTCTACTTTTGTATGTCACACTTGATAAGGATGTGACGGCGTTCTCCTCACTCTCAGTCTCTCGTAAATCTGACTATACAATGATGTCTGCACACGTATCCTTCAGTTAGTTGCGCCAAATGCTTACACTATTAGTCAAAAAGGATCCATGGGACCTAATTTTCATATAAACAAATAAAACTCATTTTCGACATGCGCCATAAATATACAGCACTGTGGGAGCTGCATTCCCTCAATCTGCGGTATATGTACAGTGCGGCGATCACGTGAGCTCACACTGAGCGCTGAGGCGATCTGGTGCTAGTGTCAGCTCTATGTGAGAACTAACACCCTGCAGCAATGCCCTCAATCAGTGTTAGCAACCTGTACACTCCATGACAAATTATTTTCCAAATATGACATTGATTGATAACAGTCCAGATTGATAACAGCTCTGGACTAGTGATGAGCGAGTGCACTCGTTGCTTGGGTTTTCCCGAGCATGCCCTGGTGATCTCCGAGTATTTATGACTGCTCAGAGATTTAGTTTTCCTTGCCGCAGCTCAATGATTTACAGCTACTAGCCTGCTTGATTACATGTGAGGATTCCCTAGCAACCAGGCAACCCCCACATGTACTCAGCCTGGCTAATAGCTGTAAATCATTCAGCTGAGGCGATGAAAACTTAATCTCCGAACACTAACAAATACGCGGAGGTCACCCGAGCATGCTCTGGAAAACCCGAGCAACGAGTATATTCGCTCATCACTACTCTGGACGCTTCAGTGCTTCATCCCCTTCTGTGTTTTCACAAATGCTCTACCATTTTTTCCTACATGTAGATTGTATATCTGCTGGTCATGTACTGAATGAATGTGGGTTGGTGCACAAGTCTGCCTTGCCTTCTATGTGGACATGAATCAGGATCGGCAGGCAGTGCTGCAGCAATGCTCTCAATCGGTGCCAGCAACCATGACAAATGATTTTCCAAATATGACATTGATTGATAACTGTGGTGCTAGCACTGATCGTGAATGTTTAACCCCTCTGATGCCGCTGTCAATAGTGACAGCGACCTCGAAGAGTATTGCACAAGAAGTGAGCTCCCTGTCTGCTCCAATCAGCACAACTCGATCACGTCTCCATGGTGACCCCGGCCACAAGATGGCAGTGAGGTGATTCAAAGAAGGTGGCCTGTGAGCACCTACTAAGAGCAGAAGCTAAAATGCCTCCTCCCCTGCCTGTCAGAAGCTTCTGCGATGACCTGCAGTAGAGAAGCATCCGTAACGACCCACTCTATTAACCTGTCTCACTAGTTATCCCCTTTAGTGAACACCATAAAAAAAGTCAAAAAACTACTTTATCTTCATTTCACTGAACAAAGCAAGAAAAGACAAGTGTAAATAAAAATGGCACCGTTGAAAACTTCATCTTACCCTGCAAACAACATTCTGCAATAAAGCTCTGTCCATGGAAAAGTAAAAAGTTATAGCTCTCAGAATAAAGCAATGCAAAAATAATTATTTTTTTTTACAAAATAGTTTTTATTGTGTAAAAGCGCCAAAACTTAAAAAATTATACAAATGTGGTATTGCTTTATTCGTACTGATCTAAAGAATAAAGCTGAATTATCAATTTTACCACATGTTGATTGGTATAAAAAACAATTCCTGAATTGCTGGTTTTTGTTCATTCTACATCCAAAAATCAGAATATAAAGCAATAAAAAGTCATGTGCCGAAAATGGAACCAATAAAAACATCAACTCATCACGCAGAAAAAAAGCTGTCACACGAAAAATTGTGGAAAAATTATAGCTCTCAAAATAGGTTGATGCAAAAACTAGTTTTTGCAATAAAAATCATCTTTTTGTGATTGTCTCTGAGTGAAATGTCCCCACTTCCATTGAAGTGACAAGAAAGTTGAAGTGACCAGTACATTGCAGTGACCAGTACATTATGACCAGCTCATGCTTCTGCAGACACGTACCCGTAAGTCAGGCAGGCTCTCATCACTACAGAAATGCCAAACATTTGGGCACTAAATATGGTTTAGATACACTGGGGCGCAGAAGAGAGGTGTCAATTGGATTTGGGAGTGCAGAATTTGCTGAATTTCTTTTGAGGGACGTGGAGCCATTTTGCTTTTTCTGAGCCTTTGTACTACCAGTAACGTGAAAACCCCCTATATTTCCGTTAACAGAAGACGGGCATGAGTGGGGACTTGCTTTTTTTGTGGATTGAGTTGAAGCTTTTATTTGGAACATTTTACATAACATTTAGCATCATATTTATCCGGCGCTCTACCATGAGCACTTCCTTTAGGGTTTCCATCTAAATCTCCCAGAGATGTGACAGGTGAAATCCCTCAAGGATCCATTCACTATAATGTGGCAGCAGAGTTACTCTGGACTCCATATGGCAGCTGTTCAGTGTTGCCCTTCTTTTCAGAAGTGCACAAAACTGTTGTCGACTGCTCTTTTATGCTCGCATAAAAAGATGGACACCCCAGATCATGGGTCCTATGGCATCCACAGTGCCTCATCTGCCTCATTATAGGGAATCTTCTGCCGGAGGTTTGATCTGAATCACATTTTTCAGAGACTTACACAGTAACCCCAGTGTTAATGCTCAACGCAGACCATAGGATAAATGTGAGCCCAACCTCACTGTAATCTTTAGGAGGCAGAAAGAACAAATCCACAGCAGGTAAATAATTGGTTTTATTTTTTTTTAAGGCCCCGTCACACACAGCGTCGCTGCAGCGATACAGACAACGATGCTGATCGCTGCAGCGTCGCTGTTTAGTCGCTGTGTGGTCGCTGGAGAGCTGTCACACAGACCGCTCTCCAGTGACCAACGATGCCGAGGTCCCGGGTAACCAGGGTAAACATCGGGTTGCTAAGCACAGGGCCACGCTTAGTAACCCGATGTTTACCCTGGTTACCAGTGTAAAATGTAAAATAACAAACAGTACATACTCACCTTCGCATCCCCCGGCATCCGCTTCCTGAACTGACTGAGCGCCGGCCCTAACAGCAGAGCGGTGACGTCACCGCTGTGCTGTACTTTCACTTTGCGGCCAGCCGGAGCTCACAGTCAGTACGGGAAGCAGACGCCGGCGAGGGACGTGTGACAGACATCAGAGGGTGAGTATGTACTGTTTGGTTTTTTACATTTTACACTGGTAACCAGGGTAAACATCGGGTTGCTAAGCACGGCCCTGCGCTTAGTAACCCGATGTTTACCCTGGTTACCAGTGAAGACATCGCTGAATCCGTCACACACACCGATTCAGCGATGTCAGCGGGACCTCAACGACCAAAAAAAGGTCCAGGCCATTCCGACACGACCAGTGATCTCGCAGCAGGGGCCTGGTCGCTGGTACGTGTCAAACATAGCGAGATCGCTACTGAGGTCGCTGTTGCGTCACAAAACTTGTGACTCAGCAGTGATCTCGCTAGCGATCTCGCTACGTGAGACGGGGCCTTAACTCTGTTCCTTGTGTGTTATAAGTGATACGGCAACTTTATTCTTTGGGTCGGTGCGATTACAGAGATACCAGATTTATTTTAGGTTTTTATGTTTGGCTACTGTCACACACTACTGCTTGTTTCTGGAATATACTCATGGAGTCAGAATCGTCACTACACCTGTAGATAAATTACCAAAAGAGTATAATTTCCAAACTGGGTATACATGAAGGGGGATTCTTCTTTTCTATCTCTGTGAAGCTCTGTATATGGAGTCTGGAAATTATTATAGGAACATCTGAGCTACAGGAGTAGATAGCGCTCCGTCCCTCCCGAGTCTCACCATGTGGCTAAGCAGTACTGTACAGCTATATCTAGCGTATTTCTACTTTCAGAAGAAATTATGTGACACATTTTGGTGCCTTTTTTACCTATTTTCTAGTCTCAAAATGTAAAATTTGGGTATAACACACAATGTTGGTGGTAAAAATGTAAGTTATTTTTTCCAAGAAAGAAATATATCTTGGTACCGTGTTAGCCAGTAGATAGAAAAATATTTAGAATTGAGAGTCCTCAGTGGTTGATACCTTTTAATAGCTAGCTGAAAAGATGGTAACAAATTGCAAGCTTTTGAGACTACATACGTTTCTTCATCAGGCAAAGACTAAAAGAAATTCTGAAGAATCACATATTTATGCACAATATAGTATAGAAAAAAAAAAGAGGGGAAAAAACCATGGATAAGCCAGGTGACATGAAGCAGAATTACCATGGGTAATTCACCCATGGTAATTCTGCTTCATGTCACCTGGCTTATCCATGTTTTTTTCCCCTCCTTTTTTTTTTTTTCTATACTATGTTGTGCATAAATATGTGATTCTTCAGAATTTCTTTTAGTCTTTGCCTGATGAAGAGACGTATGTAGTCTCGAAAGCTTGCAATTTGTTACCATCTTTTCAGTTAGCCATTAAAAGGTATCAACCACTGAGGACTCTCAATTCCAAAAAGTTATTTTTTCTTCACTGGCCAATGGTCTAACATTTTGTGACACACTTGTCGTGTCAATATGATCACTACAGCCCCAGATGAATACATTGAGAGGTATAGTTTGTAAAATGGGGTCACTTATATGGGGTCATGCTGTTCTGGCACCTCAGGGCCTCTGCCAATGTGACATGGCCCCCCTCAAACCAGTGCAGAAAAATCTGCACTTTAATATGATGCTCCTTCCCTTCTGAGCTTTGCACTGCGCCTCAAAAGTAGTGTTTGACCATATATTGAGTATCGGTGAACTCAGGAGAATTGTACAAAAAAATTTGGTGTCCATTTTCTCCTGTTACGCTTGTGAAAATACAAAATTTGGGGCTAAAAACTTTTTTGTGGGAAAATTTAGATTTTTTTTAATTTTTACAGCTCAATATTATAAACTTCTGTGAAGCACTTGGGATTGCAAGGTGCTCACCACACATGTAGATAAGCTACAGGAGAGGTCTAGTTCCAAAATTATGTCACTTGTTGGGGGTTTCTACTGTTTAGGCACATCAAGGGCTTTCCAAATGCAACATGGTGTCAGCTAATTATTTCAGCAAAGTTTGAATTCAAAAATTCAAATGGTGCTCTTTACCTTCCAAGCCCTGCCGAGCAACCATACAGTAGTTTTCCTCCGCATATGGGGTATCATCATACTTAGGAGATATTGCACAGCAAATTGTATTGTGCAATTTTTCCTGTTACCCTTATGAAAATGCAAAATTTGGAAACATCTTTGTTTTTCTTTTATTTCCATGGCTCAATGTTATAAACTTCTGTAAAGCGGCTGGGGTTTCATGGTGCTCAATACACATTGAGTTAAGTTCCCTGAGGGGTCTAGTTTTCAAAATGATGTCAATTGTGGGGGGTTTATAAACATGACGTGGCGTCCACTAATTAATTCAGTTTATATTCAAAAAGTCAAATGGTGCTCATTCCGTTCCGAGCATGCCGTGCACCCAAACAGTGGTTGTCCCCCCCATATGGTGTACATGCATGCTCAAGAAGGACAAATTATACAATACATTTTTTGGCCAATTTTCTCATGTTACCATTGTGAAAGTAAAAAAAAAATAGGTCTAAAAGAAATTGTGAAAAAAAATTTAACTATTTATTTTTTCCTTCCATGTTCCATTAATTCCGGGGAAGCTCCTGAAAAGTTAATAAGCTTCTTGAATGTGGTTTTGTCACTATATAGTATTTTCTGTCATATAGTCCCCTCAAAGTTACTTCAAATGTGATTTGGTCCCTAAAAAATGGTTTTGCAAATTTTGTTGTATAAATTAGAAATCTCTGGTCAACTTTTAACCCTTATAACGTCCTAACAAAAAAAATATGTTTTAAAAATTGTGCTGATGTAAAGTAGACATGTGAGAAATGTTATTTATTAACTATTTTGTGTGAAATTACTCTTTTAAGGGCATAAAAATAAAAATAAATTTTTTTTTAAATATGCACTTGAGCTTTTTTCAAAATATACAGCAAACATAAGGATTAATTTCGATGTCCACAGGGTCTTACATACCAGTAGAGATGAACAGTTCTGATAAGATTCAAATTTGTCAATTTGTATGGATTTATTTTAAAAATGTATACTCCTCAAATTGAATATCCCAAATTATGCTCTATGTTGACATTTTGCTTGGAGCGAATAATACAAATTCACATTCTGAAGAATACAGATTTTTGCAAATTTCAAGTAGAAATTATACTAGCATACATTTCCCAACTCTACTTGTCTGGTATGACTTATTATTACTTTTGCTGCATGTGCTGTTTCTATTTCTACAGCTACTCTGAAAATGTCTGAGGCATTAGTTATAAATTTATCCCAGAAATTAATGTTTTTAGATTATCAATAAAGTTTATCTGTACTTTAGAGTCTGCTGTTTGAAAGCTGCCCCCCAGAGATATACTCCTACACAGAAATCAAGATGGAGGGAGAGGCAAACACAGTCGTTAATGTGTCAATACTTCCTGTGGATGAAGATGATACAGTTTGGGAAACTGAGGTGTCTGCAGGTAATGTGCAATAATGAGTGTAAACTTGGGGAGAGGATTCACACGGGCATTGGAGATGCCGGAATCGATTTGCGACAAATTAAATTAATTGCAAATTTGATGGAATTCAGTGAATCTGGTGAAATCGAAAAATGTGTAATTTGATTTGCACAAATCATCTACACTCTCTGACAGAACTTATGTCGCTTATCCATGTTATGCAAATAAAAGCTTATAGCCTGACGTTAAATTCATCCATTGGTTGTATAAATTATTCTTTTCAAAGCTGAAACCCTCCAAAATGTGGTTTAGGTTAAGAAAATAAATTGGCATCAATGCAGAAATATTGATCATTTAATGGACACAGAATGGTCAGATTTTGGCAAGACAAAAGTTTTGTGGCCCACAGAAAGTAATGTTATATTCAAACAAATAATTAAATTAAAATACAAATATATGTTGCATAACATTGGTGAATGAAGTTGTGGTGCTATTAGAGTCATATTTAATATTTTGTGTGACTTCCATGAGCTTGAAGGACTGCATCCATGCGGTTCAACAATGATTCATACAATTTATTAATGAAGTCATCAGGAATAGCAAAGAATGCAGTCTTACATGCCTCCCAGAGTTCAACTAGATTCTTTGGTTTTGTCTTCCAAGCTTCCTCTTTCATCCTACCCCAAACATGCTCAATGATGTTCATGTCTGGTGAATGGGCTGGCCAGTCCTTGAGCACCTTGATCTTTTTTGCCTGGAGGAGCTTTGTTGTAGAGATGGATGTATGAGATGGAGGACCATCCTGCTGCAGAATTTGACCCCTTTTATGATTTGGAATATAAGAGGTAGCTAATACTTCTTGATATTTTAGGCTAGTGATATTGCCTTCCGCCTTGCAAATGTTTTCGCACACCGCCATACTGAAGGTAACCCCTGACCATGATCTTTCCACCACCAAATTGAACTGTTTTCTGGGTGTATTTTGGATCCATACGGGCTCCAGTAGGTCTCCTGCAGTATTTGCGGCAACTGTGGTGTAATTCTACTGAAGATTCATCAGAGAAAACCACCTTCTGCCACTTTTCCAGCATCCATCTGTTTATCAGGTTATGGGACTTTGCAAATGCCACACGGTTTTTTATTTGCCTTTTGTTTTGTGCTGGCTTCTGAGCACTGATTCAACCATGGAGGCCATTTCAAGAAATAATCCTACAAACTTTTCAAGTTGACACAAGACTTGAGGTGACCAGACCTGTTGGAGCTCTGCTGCAGTAGAAGAAGGGCTTGCTTTGGATTTTCTAACCAACAATCGTTCCTCCTGAGCAGTTGTCTTGTGGGGTCTGCCGGACCTGGGCTTGTCAAACACATCTCTAGCCTCTTCAAATCTTTTTTTTAATTCTTTGTACTTGACACTGAGACATATTAAAGGTTCCAGCCACCTCTGCAGTGCTCTTGATAATCCAGGCTTTGGTCAAAGGGTGGATTTTTGGCATGTTGTCAGAGCTCAAGTTGCAGTTCAAAGGAAGGTCTGGGGTGCTGGGTTTCTTTTTATACACACACACTAATTAACCGATCATTTACTGAGCACAGGTGAGGATGTAAACTAGGATTGGGTGCATTATATGACCAGGTGACAAGACTTTTTTCTTGCCAAAATCTGACCATTCTGTGTTCATTAACAGGTCAATATTTCTGCATTGATGCCAATTTATTTTCTTAACCTAAACCACATTTCGGAGGATTTCAGCTTTGAAAAGAATAATTTATACAACCAATGCATGAATTTAAAGTCAGTTTATAAGCTTTTATTTGCATAACATGGATAAGCGAAATAACTTCTGTCAGGGAGTGTAAAATAGCTGCAGCCATTTTAAACATTGCAGAAGATTAATTGCATTTGTTGGCTGGTCCATTTCTGAGAATGGAGAAATAATGTTAAAATAACACGAGACAAGTACAAAAAATAGAGGTGCAGAATTTTGTGACTGATGCATAAAAAGTGTTTCGCAAACTACTGATTTTGTGTACAGCGATTTTATCAATCAAATTAGATGTACTTAGAAACTTACTAATGTAATCTTTTGCCGTTGCTGTTTTTTGGTGTGTCATAAGCCTAGCATTTCTAGGTCATACATTTTTTCAAAAAGGTAAATTGTGGTTACAGACAATATCAAAAGTTAAAACTGGTGGAGTAAAAACATGATAAAAGAAAATGTGATAATGGCAATGGATGATATAAAAAGCAAAAGAAAACATACTAAGACACCTGCATGTAAGAATATGGAAGACACAAAAAGGAGCAGCAGTATCATCAAACACCGGTCACAAGTGTGCTCTTTTGCCTCCAGCTAACATACTTATAGAAATCAATTGAAGAGCATTATGAAAGTTATGGCAAATAACTCATTTCAGTAGGTAAGATGATGTTATCTCTGACAGTGACACTATCAGTATGATTTCATGTTCTATACCTTTGTTCACCTTCTTAGCCATAACAGTTACAATTTTACATTACAGACTTTCAGTTCTGTCAATGATACCTTTGACTTTTATGCCCCTACATCAGTTGAGCTACAAAACTTCAGCAATAAAATTGTTTCACAAGAACTTATTCCACTTGATTCCATGGATAAAAAGTCAATATACGGACTTGGATGACATGATGGCTGACAAGGTATAAGACATGACTCAATCATCTAGCTTGGTTCTTGGCAATGACATCCAAACTGTTAGTAGAACTCTGAGACAGGGCAAATCTAGAGTTGTTAGTCATGCAATGGGGGCCAGGAAATCAGAACATTTATCACACTCAGACAACTGTCAGTTGAGTCTGGGATGATAATGATGATGATTCCATGATGGACAGTACTAGGAGAATAGATTGAGGCAAAGAGGAGGTAATGTTAACAGAGGAGTAGGGTGCTGAGGTCAATGATAAGAAAGGGAACTGACAGCCACACACAAGATCATCTGGGGCAAATCTGTATCTTACAGATTTATATAATCACTAGCTATTGAACCCGTTCTACGCCCGGGTGGCAAGCATTTATACTGGTATATGGTCTCCATCCTGGTATGTGCTGCTCCCATCTTGCTCTCCCATCCTGTCATGTGCTGCTGCATCCTGCATCCCCATCCTGTCATGTGCTGCTCCACCGTGTCATGTGCTGCTCCATCCTGCGCCCCCATCCTGTCATGTGCTGCTCCACCATGTCATGTGCTGCTCCATCCTGCATCCCCATCCTGTCATGTGCTCCCATCCTGCGCCCCCATCCTATCACGTGCTGCTCCATGCAGTGCGGGCGGCTGTGCTGAGTGCGGGCGGCTGTGCTGAGTGCGGGCGGCTGTGCGGAGTGCGGGCGGCTGTGCGGAGTGCGAGCGGCTGTGCGGAGTGCGGGCGGCTGTGCTGAGTGCGGGCGGCTGTGCTGAGTGCGGGCGGCTGTGGACGGCTGTGCTGGTTGCGGTGGCTGTGCTGGGTGCGGCGGCTGTGGACGGCTGTGCTGGGTGCGGTGGCTGTGCTGGGTGCAGCGGCTGTGGATGGCGGCTGTGCTGGGTGCAGCGGCTGTGCTGGGTGCGGCGGCGGTGCGTGGCTGTGCTGGGTGCGGCGGCTGTGGTGGGTGCGGCGGCTGTGCGTGGCTGTGCTGGGTGCGGCGGCTGTGGACAGCTGTGCTGGGTGCAGCGGCTGTGCGTGGCTCTAGGCGGCTGTGCGTGGCTGTGGGCGGCTGTCCGTGGCTGTGCTGGGTGCGGCGGCTGTGCTGGGTGCGGTGGCTGTGCTGGGTGCAGCGGCTGTGCGTGGCTGTGGGCGGCTGTGCGTGGCTGTGACGGCTGTGCTGGGTGCGGCGGCTGTGCGTGGCTGTAGGCGGCTGTGCGTGGCTGTGGGCGGCTGTGCGTGGCTGTGCTGGGTGCGGCGGCTGTGCGGAGTGCGGGCGGCTGTGCTGGGTGCGGCGGCTGTGGTGCGTGCGGTGGCTGTGGGCGGGTGTGCGTGGCTGTGGGCGGCGGCTGTGCTGGGTGCGGCGGCTGTGGGTGGCTGTGCGTGGCTGTGCTGGGTGTGGCGGCTGTGCTGGGTGCGGTGGCTGTGCTGGGTGCAGCGGCTGTGCGTGGCTCTAGGCGGCTGTGCGTGGCTCTAGGCGGCTGTGCGTGGCTGTGCTGGGTGCGGCGGCTGTGGACGGCTGTGCTGGGTGTGGTGGCTGTGCTGGGTGCGGCGGCTGTGCGTGGGGTGTGGGCGGCTGTGCGTGGCTGTAGGTGGCTGTGCTGGGTGTGGCGACTGTGCTGAGTGCGGGTGGCTGTGCTGGGTGCGGGCGGCTGTGGTTGGCTGTGCTGGGTGCGGTGGCTGTGCTGGGTGCAGCGGCTGTGCATGGCTGTGGGCGGCAGCTGTGCTGGGTGCGGCGGCTGTGGTGGGTGCGGTGGCTGTGCTGGGTGTGGCGGCTGTGCTGGGTGTGGCGGCTGTGGACGGCTGTGCTGGGTGCGGTGGCTGTGCTGGGTGCAGCGGCTGTGCGTGGCTGTGGGCGGCTGTGCGTGGCTGTGCTGGGTGCGGCGGCTGTGCTGGGTGTGGCGGCTGTGCGTGGCTGTAGGCGGCTGTGCATGGCTGTGCTGGGTGCGGCGGCTGTGGACGGCTGTGCTGGGTGTGGTGGCTGTGCTGGGTGCGGCGGCTGTGCTGTGCGTGGCTGTAGGCGGCTGTGCTGGGTGCGGCGGCTGTGCTGTGCGTGGCTGTAGGCGGCTGTGCGTGGCTGTAGGCGGCTGTGCTGGGTGCGGCGGCTGTGCTGTGCGTGGCTTGTAGGCGGCTGTGCGTGGCTGTAGGCGGCTGTGCTGGGTGTGGCGGCTGTGGACGGCTGTGCTGAGTGCGGCGGCTGTGCTGGGTGCGGCGGCTGTGCTGAGTGCGGCGGCTGTGGGTGGCTGTGCTGGGTGCGGCGGCTGTGCTGGGTGCGGCAGCTGTGCGTGGCTGTAGGCGGCTGTGCGTGGCTGTAGGCGGCTGTGCGTGGCTGTGGGCGGCTGTGCGTGGCTGTGCTGGGTGCAGCGGCTGTGCGTGGCTGTGCTGGGTGCGGTAGCTGTGGTAGGTGCGGCGGCTGTGGACGTAAGTGGCGTAAGTAACAAATAGCTGTGGCATGAAGTGCCACAGCCTCATGGCACAGCAATTTGTTACTTGCGGTACCTTATTCATTTCCGGCGCCATTTTCTGTGTCCTCCTGGTGCCGGAATCGGCGCCTGCGCAGTCCTCGCTTTCCGGCGCCATTTTCTTGAAGACACACTGCAATGTGTCTTCAAGAAAATGGCGCCGGAAAGCGCGGACTGCGCAGGCGCCGATTCCGGGAGCAGGGGGATATTCATGGCCCGGAATGGCGTCGGTGGAACGGGACGGGTAAGTATACTCACCCTCCGCCTCCTGGCTCATCCCTGTTTCTCCGTTGGAGATCGCGGTGTGCGTTCAGCGCTTACGCATACCGCGATCTCCTGGGAGCGTCGCTCTGTGAGGTCCAGACTGCGCCGGCGCTTGCGCTTGCGCAGTCTATAAAGGCTTCGGACAGAGTGACGCTCCCAGCGTTATATTATAGATCTGCTGCAAATTGCAGAGATTTATTGAGGGTCAGGATACATATGCGACATCTGTCATTGCTAGAATACTTAACTCAATTTTCTAGATAATGGATAGCCAGTCTGTGGACTATTAGATGGAGTTGCAGAGGGATTGCAAGACTAGGGATTGATTACATGGGCAGCAGAGTTGAGGTATGCTTCAAAGGGCACAACAGTTTTAGATGGGAGCTCATAGAGAAAATGTTGCAGTAATCAAGATTTTAAAGGACAGGAGCATTTTAATTGAGACAGAGTTGAGAAGAGAGCAAATTCAAGAAGTATTTCTCAGTCGGAAGTGATGAGAAATGGTAGGAGCTTGGATGTTTACTTTAAATCAGAGGGCAAAGCTAAACCCCCAAAGCCACAGAGATACAGGAAATATATGTCACGGGGGTACTAGGTCGACTAAGACTGGTTACCTGGGCCCCTGCGATATCACTCAGACTAAGGAAAACCCTGTCTGTCCCTCTCCCAGAATTTACACTGATGGTGTGCTTGTCTGGGCCGCCAGGCCTGCCCCTGACTCCTATTTGAGCCCTATGCTGAAAACCTCAACCCGCCACCCAGTGATGGGACTACACACCAACTTACACAGAAAGCACAGACAGGGAAAACCAAAAAAGCACCACGCCGCAGGCACACAGGAAAACACTATAATTTGCACAGGGTAAAACAAATACAAATATAGGAAGGAGAAATATGACAAAGGATAATACACCACCAGATACGATATTTCTTCTCCTAGACCACCACTCCAGACCAAGATCACAAGACACAAGCTATAATCGGCGACGTCCAAAGTTCAGCAGAACTATTTAAAGGCAGTGGGCGTGACCCAGCCTCCAATCCGAGAACCAGCTAGATTAACCCCAGATAACCTAGATAAAATCTAGCCAGCGCCACTGAGCGCATAGTGGACGAATGCGGAATTACCACTGTCTGTTGGACGCCCTAGTGTGAATAGCGTCCGACATGACAGTACCCCGCCTTCTACGAGGGACCCCAGGGCCCTCACGACTTATAGGACCCGGCTTGTCCGGATGGCGGCGGTGAAACATACTGACCAGCCGGTCCGCTGTTATGGTCCGGTGGTAGAACCTCAAAACTGACCTGACACATATGACCAGAACATAGGACAATTTCTGGGGATGTGGAAACTACACTGACCGCAATCCTGATCTTATCCACACACACTAAAGGTAGCTGTGGAGCGTTACCTGAAAACCTAGACGCCTCGTCACAGCCTGAGAAACTGACTACCCCTAGAGAGAAAGCAAAGACCTCACTTGCCTCAGAGAAATAACCCCAAAGTTATAGATAGCCCCCACAAATAATAACGGTGAGTTAAGGGGAAAAGACAAACGTAGAAATGAAAGAGGTTAAGCAAATGAGGCCCGCTAATACTAGATAGACAGAAAATAGCAAGGAGTCTGTGCGGTCAGTACAAAACTATCAAAAATAAACCACGCAGAGAATGCAAGAACCCCCACACCTACTCACGATCTGAGGGGTGCACTCTGCACCCCAGAACTAACCAGCAAGCAAAAAATCACATAAAAGCAAGCTGGACTGAACTCATTATATACTGAGAAACGTTTTCAAGGAAATAATGAGCAAACAAACTTAGCTTTTCCAGCAGGAGACTGGTCACAAGGAATATTCAGGAGAACTCAGAAACAGGACTGAATACACCGACAGCAGGCAACAAATGAAGGTCCCGGTGAATTAAATAGGAAAGGCCTAGCAGAAAGTGAAGCTGCTGAGCCCAGCCATATAGCTAAAGGCCACCAGAGGGAGCCCAAGAACAAACTCACACAGTACCACTCATGACCACAGGAGGGAGCCCGAGAACGGAATTCACAACAGTACCCCCCCTTGAGGAGGGGTCACCGAACCCTCACCAGGGCTCCCAGGCCGATCAGGACGAGCCGAATGAAAGGCACGAACCAAATCGGCCACATGGACATCGGAGGCAACAACCCAGGAATTATCCTCCTGACCATAGCCCTTCCATTTCACTAAGTACTGAAGCTTCCGTCTCGAAATGCGAGAATCCAAGATCTTCTCCACCACGTACTCCAACTCCCCCTCGACCAAGACCGGAGCAGGAGGATCAACAGAAGGGACCACATGCACCACATATCTCCGCAACAATGACCTATGGAACACATTATGAATGGCAAACGATGTTGGAAGGTCCAAGCGAAATGATACAGGGTTGAGGATTTCCAAAATCTTATAAGGACCGATGAAACGAGGCTTGAACTTAGGAGAGGAAACCTTCATTGGGACATAACGAGAAGACAACCATACCAAATCCCCCACACGAAGTCGGGGACCCACACAGCGACGGCGGTTAGCAAAGCGCTGAGCCTTCTCCTGGGACAACGTCAAATTGTCCACCACATGGTTCCAAATCTGCTGCAACCTATCCACCACAGAATCCACCCCAGGACAGTCAGAGGGCTCAACCTGACCCGAGGAAAAACGAGGGTGAAAACCAGAATTGCAAAAGAAAGGTGAAACCAAAGTAGCAGAACTAGCCCGATTATTGAGGGCGAACTCAGCCAATGGCAAAAAGGTCACCCAATCATCCTGATCAGCGGAAACAAAACATCTCAAATAAGTTTCCATGGTCTGATTAGTTTGTTCGGTTTGGCCATTCGTCTGAGGATGGAAGGCCGACGAAAAAGACAATTCAATGCCCATCTTAGCACAAAAGGACCGCCAAAATCTGGACACAAACTGGGATCCTCTGTCAGACACAATGTTCTCCGGAATACCATGTAAACGAACCACATTCTGAAAAAACAGTGGCACCAAATCAGAGGAGGAAGGCAGCTTAGGCAAGAGTACCAAATGGACCATTTTAGAAAAACGATCACAAACCACCCAGATGACAGACATCCTCTGAGAGACAGGAAGATCCGAAATAAAATCCATGGAAATATGCGTCCAAGGCCTCTTCGGGACAGGCAAAGGCAAAAGCAAACCACTGGCACGAGAACAGTAAGGCTTGGCCCGAGCACAAATCCCGCAGGACTGTACAAAGGAACGCACATCCAGCGACAAGGAAGGCCACCAAAAGGACCTCGCCACCAAATCCCTGGTACCAAAAATTCCAGGATGACCCGCCAACAGCGAAGAATGAACCTCGGAAATAACTCTACTGGTCCATCTGTCTGGGACAAACAGTCTCTCAGGTAGACAACGGTCAGGTCTATTGGCCTGGAACTCCTGCAACACCCGTCGCAGATCAGGAGAGATGGCAGACAAAATCACCCCCTCTTTGAGGACACCAGTTGGTTCAGAAACTTCTGGGGAGTCAGGTACAAAACTCCTAGAAAGGGCATCAGCCATCACATTTTTCGAACCCGGAAGATATGAAACCACGAAATTGAAACGAGAAAAAAACAACGACCATCGATCCTGTCTCGGATTCAACCGCTTGGCAGACTCGAGATAAGTCAAATTCTTGTGATCCGTCAAGACCACCACACGATGCTTGGCTCCCTCAAGCCAATGTCGCCACTCCTCAAATGCCCATTTCATTGCCAACAAGTCCCGATTACAAACATCATAATTCCGCTTGGCAGGCGAAAACTTTCTTGAAAAGAAAGCACATGGTCTCATCCTAGAGCCATCAGAGCTTTTCTGCGACAAGACAGCCCCTGCTCCAATCTCTGAAGCATCAACCTCAACCTGAAAGGGAAGAGAAACATCAGGCTGGCGTAAGACAGGAGCTGAAGAAAACCAACGTTTCAGGTCCTGAAAGGCCTCCACAGCCGCAGGAGACCAATTCGTAACATCAGAACCCTTCTTGGTCAAATCCGTCAAAGGCTTAACCACACTAGAAAAGTTAGTGATGAAGCGACGGTAAAAATTAGCAAACCCCAAGAACTTCTGAAGACTCTTCACAGATGTAGGTTGAGTCCAGTCATGAATAGCCTGGACCTTGACTGGATCCATCTCAATAGTAGAAGGAGAAAAAATAAAGCCCAAAAAGGAAACCTTCTGGACTCCGAAGAGACACTTAGAGCCCTTCACAAACAAGGCATTGGCACGCAGGACCTGAAATACCATCCTGACCTGCTTCATGTGAGAGTCCCAATCATCAGAAAAGACCAAAATATCATCCAGGTACACAATCATAAATCTATCCAGATACTCTCGGAAGATGTCGTGCATGAAAGACTGAAACACAGAGGGGGCATTAGAAAGCCCAAAAGGCATCACCAAGTACTCAAAATGGCCTTCGGGCATATTAAATGCTGTTTTCCATTCATCGCCCTGCTTTATGCGCACAAGATTATACGCACCTCGAAGATCTATCTTGGTAAACCAACTGGCCCCCTTAATCTGGGCAAACAGATCAGACAACAATGGCAAGGGGTACTGAAATTTGACCGTGATGTTATTTAAAAGGCGATAATCTATACAGGGTCTCAGAGAACCATCCTTCTTGGCCACAAAAAAGAACCCCGCACCCAAAGGGGACGAGGACGGGCGAATATGCCCCTTCTCCAAGGACTCCTTTATGTAACTCCGCATAGCGGCATGTTCTGGTACAGACAAATTAAAAAGTCGTCCCTTCGGGAACTTACTACCAGGAATCAGATTTATGGCACAATCACAATCCCTATGAGGAGGTAGGACACTGGATTTGGGCTCATCAAATACATCCTGGTAGTCCGACAAAAATTCAGGGACTTCAGAAGGAGTAGAAGAAGCAATTGACACCAAAGGAGCATCGCCATGAATTCCCTGGCAACCCCAACTTGACACAGATATTGCTTTCCAATCCAGGACTGGATTATGAGCCTGCAGCCATGGCAGACCTAACACGACAACGTCATGCAAATTATGTAGCACAAGAAAATGAATCACCTCCTGATGTGCAGGAGCCATGCACATGGTCACTTGGGTCCAGTACTGAGGTTTTTTCTTGGCCAATGGTGTAGCATCAATTCCCCTTAGAGGAATAGGAAATTGTAAAGGCTCCAAGATAAAACCACAGCGCCTGGCAAATGACAAATCTATCAAATTCAGGGCGGCACCTGAATCCACAAAAGCCATAACTGAGTAGGATGAAAGCGAGCAAATCAAAGAAACAGACAAAATGAATTTAGGTTGTACAGTACCAATGGTGACAGACTTGGTGAACCTTTTTGTGCGCTTAGAGCATGCTGAGATAACATGAGCAGAATCACCACAGTAAAAGCACAACCCATTCTGACGTCTGTGATTTTGCCGTTCAACTCTGGTCAGAATCCTGTCGCCTTGCATAGGCTCAAGTTTCTGCTCAGAACATTCCGCCAGATGGTACACAGGTTTGCGTTCCCACAAACGCCGATCAATCTGAATGGCCAAAGACATTGACTCATTCAGACCCGCAGGCGTGGGGAACCCCACCATAACATCTTTAAGGGCTTCAGACAGACCCTTTCTGAAAATCGCCGCCAGGGCACACTCATTCCATTGAGTGAGCACAGACCACTTCCTAAACTTCTGACAGTAAACCTCTGCTTCATCTTGACCCTGAGAGAGAGCCAGCAAAACCTTCTCTGCTTGGTCTACCAGATTTGGTTCCTCATAAAGCACTCCAAGCCCCAGAAAAAACGCATCCACATTTAGCAATGCAGGATCTCCTGGCGCCAGCGAGAATGCCCAATCTTGAGTGTCCCCACGCAACAAAGAGATAATAATTTTAACTTGCTGAACAGAATCACCAGAGGAGCGAGGTCTCAGAGAAAGGAATAACTTACAATTATTCTTAAAGTTAAAAACCTAGATCTGTCTCCGGAGAACAGTTCAGGAATAGGTATCTTAGGCTCTGACATAGGACTGTGAACTACATAATCCTGAATGCCCTGCACCCTTGCAGTGAGATGATCCACACTAGAAGACAGACTCTGAATGTCCATTTCCGCAGCTGAGTTCAGAACCACCCAAAGCTTAAGGGGAGGAAAGAGGCTAAACCCAGGGCAGAGGCAAAAAAAAAAAATGACTTCAGGATTTCTCTTCTGCTGCATTAACACTTTCTGTCCTTCTGTACTGTTATGGTCCGGTGGTAGGACCTCAAAACTGACCTGACACATATGACCAGAACATAGGACAAGTTCTGGGGATGTGGAAACTACACTGACCGCAATCCTGATCCTATCCACACACACTAAAGGTAGCCGTGGAGCGTTACCTGAAAACCTAGATGCCTCGTCACAGCCTGAGAAACTGACTACCCCTAGAGAGAAAGCAAAGACCTCACTTGCCTCAGAGAAATAACCCCAAAGTTATAGATAGCCCCCACAAATAATAACGGTGAGTTAAGGGGAAAAGACAAACGTAGAAATGAAACAGGTTAAGCAAATGAGGCCCGCTAATACTAGATAGACAGAAAATAGCAAGGAGTCTGTGCGGTCAGTACAAAACTATCAAAAATAAACCACGCAGAGAATGCAAGAACCCCCACACCGACTCACGATGTGAGGGATGCACTCTGCACCCCAGAACTAACCAGCAAGCAAAAAATCACATAAAAGCAAGCTGGACTGAACTCATTATATACTGAGAAACGTTTTCAAGGAAATAATGAGCAAACAAACTTAGCTTTTCCAGCAGGAGACTGGTCACAAGGAATATTCAGGAGAACTCAGAAACAGGACTGAATACACCGACAGCAGGCAACAAATGAAGGTCCCGGTGAATTAAATAGGAAAGGCCTAGCAGGAAGTGAAGCTGCTGAGCCCAGCCATATAGCTAAAGGCCACCAGAGGGAGCCCAAGAACAAACTCACACAGTACCACTCATGACCACAGGAGGGAGCCCGAGAACGGAATTCACAACAGTCCGCATGAATGTCCGAGGCTGGTACCCAAGACCTCTCCTCAGGCCCATAACCACGCCAGTGTACCAGGTACTGTAAAGTGTGGCGCACTACTCGAGAGTCAACCACCTTGGAGGCTTCAAATTCCAAATTGCCATCCACCAAGACTGGAGATGGCGTCATCGTCGCGTCCACGGAACCCACCACCTTTTTTAATAACGATCTGTGGAACACGTTGTGTATCTTATAAACCGTAGGAAGCTCCAATCGGTAGGCTACTGGGTTAATGATGGCGGCTACCCTAAATGGACCAATAAACCTTGAACCTAATTTCAGAGATGGTATTTTGAGTCTTATGTTTTTTGTGGACAACCACACCCAGTCACCCACACTCAGGTCCGGACCTGGCACCCGTCTACTGTCAGCCACATGTTTGTACCTAGCACCCACACTCAGCAAGTGCTGTTTCACTCTCCTCCAGACAGATGACAGTTGTGCTCCTAGCTGGTCCTCCTCCAGGACGCCAGAAGAGCCCCCCTGACGCAGAGTACAAAATTGAGGATGATGCCCGTAAACACAAAAGAACGGGGACTCCCCAGATGATTCCTGGCGGTGATTATTTATAGCAAACTCCGCCAAAGGAAGGAACTTCGACCACTCCTCCTGATTGTCAGAAACAAAGCAGCGTAAAAACTGCTAAAAAAATCTGGTTCACCCGCTCGGTCTGACCATTTGACTGAGGATGAAACGCAGAAGAATGCAATATCTTGATCCCCAGCCATGAGCAAAATGCTTTCCAAAATTCTGCCACAAACTGAGCACCCCTATCAGACATGATGTCAGACGGAACCCTGTGAAGTCTGACCACCTCCTGTACAAATATCTAGGCAATACCTTAGGCAACGAAGGCAAGGAAACAAAGTGCAACATTTTTGAGAACCGATCAACAACCACCAAGATGACCGAGTTCCCAGCTGAAGAGGGCAGATCTGTAATAAAATCCATGGAGATCTCCATCCATGGCCTACTGGGTACCCATAGAGGATGTAATGTGCCAGCAGGATGGGAGCGGGGCGTCTTAGCCCTAGCACACGTGGTACATGCTTACACGTACGAGACCACGTCCTGTCGGATTTTGGGCCACCAAAACCGACGAGACACCAACTCCAAGGTACCCCTAACCCCTGGATGGCCAGCCAGGACAGCATCATGATGCTCACCCAAAACCTTTAGGCAAAGATGGAGCGGTACAAATGATTTGTTAATGGGAAGCTCTGGTGGTACTTCCTCCTGAGCCTCAGCAATCTCAGCCTCAACCTCGGTCGTGAGAGCCGAGACCACTACACCCTTTTGGAGGATGGGTACCGGATCTTCCTGAGGTTCTCCCCCTGGAAAACACCTGGATAAAGCATCCGCTTTAGTGTTCTTAGACCCCGGTTGGTAAGTAACATAAAAGTTAAACAGCGTGAAAAACAATGCCCAGCGAGCCTGCCTGGGGGACAGACGCTTGGCTGACTCAAGATAAAGCAGATTTTTATGGTCGGTGATAACTGTAACCTGGTGGACCGACCCCTCCAAGAAGTGTCACCATTCCTCAAAAGCGAACTTGATAGCCAACAATTCCCTGTTGCCGATATCGTAGTTACGTTCAGCGGGCAACAGCTTCTTGGAACAGTAGGCGCATGGATGCAAATCGCCCAAAGATGAGCCTTGTGACAGCACCGCCCCCACTCCAACCTCAGACGCATAGACTTCCACGGTAAATGGTTACAATACGTCCGGCTGCACCAGAATGGGGGCCGAAGCAAAACTGTTCTTCAGAAATTCGAATGCGCGCACAGCAGCCACAGGCCAGGCGGAGAAATTGGTACCCTTTTTCGTCATGTCAGTAAGCGGTTTAGCAATGGTAGAAAAATCGCTGAAGCGCTTTTAGGTTATCAGTAGTGTTGAGCATTCCGATACCGCAAGTATCGGGTATCGGCCGATACTTGCCGTATCGGAATTCCAATACCGAGATCCGATACTTTTGTTGTATCGGGAATCGGTATCGGGACCATATTAATGTGTAAAATAAAGAATTAAAATAAAAAATATTGATATACTCACTTCTCCGACGCAGCCTGCACATCACCGCTGGTAACCGGCAGCCTGCTTTGTTTAAAATGAGCGCGTTCAGTACCTTCCATAACGTCACGGCTTCTGATTGGTCGCGTGCCGCTCATGTGACCGCCACGCGACCAATCAGAAGCCGTGACGTCATCCCTCAGGTCCTAGATTCCTAATTCTAGGAATTTAGGACCTGAGGGATGACGTCACGGCTTGTGATTGGTCGCGTGGCGGTCACATGGGCGGCCGCGACCAATTACAAGCTGTGACGTAATTTTCAGGTCCTGAACGCGCTCATTCTTAGGAAGGAAGGCTGCCGGAAAGAAGCCGAGGGTGAGTATATTCCTATTAGGTATATACTCACCCTCGGACGCGCCCTGCTTCTTTCCGGCAGCCTTCCTTCTTAAGAATGAGCGCGTTCAGGACCTGAGAATTACGTCATGGCTTGTGATTGGTCTCGGCCGCCCATGTGACCACCACGCGACCAATCACAAGCCGTGACATCATCCCTCAGGTCCTAAATTCCTAGAATTAGGAATCTAGGACCTGAGGGATGACGTCACGGCTTCTGATTGGTCGCGTGACGGTCACATGAGCGGCACGCGACCAATCAGAAGCCGTGACGTTATGGAAGGTACTGAACGCGCTCATTTTAAACAAAACAGGCTGCCGGTTACCAGCGGTGATGTCCAGGCTGCGTCGGAGAGGTGAGTATATCAATATTTTTTATTTTAATTCTTTATTTTACACATTATTATGGTTCCCAGGGCTTGAAGGAGAGTTTCCTCTCCTTCAGACCCTGGGAACCATCAGGGATACCGTCCGATACTTGAGTCCCATTGACTTGTATTGGTATCGGGTATCGGTATCGGATTAGATCCAATACTTTGCCGGTATCAGCCGATACTTTCCGATACCGATACTTTCAAGTATCGGACGGTATCACTTAACACTAGTTATCAGGCCGTTCCCAACACAGCACGGCTTGCACCTTAGCGACGTCCATTTTAAACCCTGAAGCAGACACAATATAACCCAAGAAAGGCAACTTCTGAGCCGAAAATACACATTTCTGAAGTTTTGCATAGAGCTTATTCTCTCTGAGAAGCTGTAACACCTGCCTGACATGCTCTAAATGAGTATCACGGTCGCATGAGTAAATGAGAATGTCATCTAGGTACACAATAACGAATTTCCCCAAAACATGCGATAACACATCATTTATGAAATGTTGAAAAACTGCAGGCGCGTTTGTCAACCCAAATGGCATCACCAAATTTTCAAAATGACCCTCAGGAGTATTAAAAGCCGTCTTCCACTCATCACCTTGACGGACTCCTATGAGGTTGTAGGCCCCCTGAGGTCAAGCTGGGAAAACCACTTAGCACCAGCCACCTGGTTGAACAAATCAGGTATCAATGGCATAGGGTATGGATCACGAACCGTAATCTGGTTTAACTCCCTGAAATCCAGACACGGGTGTAGTTCGCCATCTTTCTTCTTAACGAAGAAGAACCCCGCAGCCACCGGTGAGGACGAAGGTCTGATGTGCCCTTTGCTCAAACTCTCAGCAATGTAGTCCTTTAAAGCTTGCCTCTCAGGACCAGAGATGTTAAACATCCTTGCTTTCGGCAATTTGGCCCCTGGTTTATACCTAAAAGTACAGTCATAGGGGTGATGTGATGGCAATTCTGAGCAACCCTTCTCTGAGAACACATCCGCGAAATCCAGCAGTGACTCAGGAATGCTAGGAGTCACAGCGGACACACATGCGGCCAGGCAATTCTCCTGGCAGAATCCGCTCCACTGGATTATGTCCTGAGTTTTCCAGTCAATCACCGGGTTGTGCATAGATAACCATGGAAAACCCAAAACCATTTGTGCAGGAAGATTCCTGAGTACCCTACATGTAACCTGCTCGAAATGTTGGACCCCAATGTGGAGTTTCACCACAGCCACAAACTCTGTAATCTCCCCCTGTGGGAGAGGAGCAGCATTGATGGTGACCACCCGGATAGGATAAGGCAGTTTTTCGACCGTGAACCTGGCCGTGCGCGCAAACTCCTCATCAATGAGATTAGTAGCCGAACCACTATCCACAAAAACAGTGATAGGCAGCTCTCTGCCAGCGACCATAACTCTGGCAGGGAGCATACATTGAGAGACCACAATGGAAGATATGCATAAGCTCAGATTAGTCTCTTCCACACCCTCTGAGCTTAGTAGTTTTCCGCCGTTGCGCTTTTCTTAGGTAACAGAGGACGAGCATTTACATAATGCCCATTTTTACTACAGCAAAAACAGGCTCCCTGCTTCCTGAGCAAGGGGGCTCGACGATGTGACACCCCTGTGATTTGCATAGGCTCCATGGGCTCACCTGCAGCAACCTCACATGCACCTATGCCCTCCCCCATAGGCGGCGTCTCTTGCACTCCTTGACGCAAATGGGGATCAATGCGGACAATAAGACTCATAGCAGACTCTAGAGAAGCAGGAGTCTCATACATCAGAAGGGCCTGTTTAACCCTTCTCGAAACCCCATGAACAAGCTGACTCCACAGCGCCGGTCATTCCACTGCGTGTCTACCACCCAGCGGTGAAATCCAGAACAGTAATCCTCCGCCATTCGCTCCCCCTGGCGGAGAGCACGAATTTTAGATTCTGCTAGAGCCAATCTGTCAGGGTCATCATAAATAAGCCCAAGGGCAGAAAAAACTCTCCACTGAGTTAAATGCAGCTGAATCAGATAGTAAAGAAAATGCCCAAGCTTGGGGGTCTCTGTTCAGTAATGACAATACCAGGCCCACACGCTGAGCCTCATTACCTGAGGAGATCGGGCGCATACGAAATTATAATTTGCAAGCTTCACGACAGACAACAAATTTACTGCGTTCCCCAGCAAACCTCTCAGGCAAAGAGATCTTTGTCTCTGCAACTCTGCCTGCATTTTCAGCTTGCACATTAGATACTACAATACCCTGTTGCTGAACTGCCCCCTTCAACTCAGTGACCTGTAAGGACAGCGACTCCAACTGGCGGGTTATGGAAGTCATGGGATCCATGGAATACAAAATTTTAGATGGCCGATTTTAATGTCACGGGGTACTAGGTCGACTAAGACTGGTTACCCGGGCCCCTGCGATATCCCTCAGACTAGGGAAAACCCTGTCGGTCCCTCTCCCAGAATTTACACTGATGGTGTGCTTGTCTGGGCCGCCAGGCCTGACCCTGACTCCTGTTTCTTCCCTGTGCTGAAAACCTCCACCCGCCACCCAGTGATAGGACCACACACCAACCTACACAGAAAGCACAGACAGGGAAAACCAAAAACGCACCACGCCGCAGGCACACAGGAAAACACTATAATGTGCACATGGTAAAACAAATACAAATATAGGAAGGAGAAATATGACAAAGGATAATACACCACCAGATACAATATTTCTTCTCCTAGACCACCACTCCAGTCCGAGATCACAAGACACAAGCTATAATCGGCGACGCCCAAAGTTCAGCAGAACAATTTAAAGGCAGTGGGCGTGACCCAGCCTCCAATCCGAGAACCAGCTAGATTAACCTCGGACAACCTAGATAAAATCTAGCCGGTGCCACTGAGCGCATAGTGGACGAATGTGGAATTAACGCTGTCTGTCAGATGCCCTAGTGTGAATAGAGTCCGACATGACAATTTAGAGCTCTGTTAAAAATGATTGATAGACTTTGGAGAAAGGGTGATGTGAAATAGCGGGAAATTAATGAATTTAGTTTTCTTTCAATAGAGTTTTATAACGTGACAAAGTTGAGTATGGCCAATAGAAAGTCTAGAAGTCTGGACAGTTGTAACAGGTAACATTTAGAATAGAGTTCAGATAAATGTGAATGGTGCCAGCATAAATATGGGATTGAATACATGTGGTTTCATGACTTTTCCAAGGCCAAAGAGATGGATTAAAAAAAAGGTGAAATAATACAGAGCGTTGAACGAATTCAACAGCAAGAGGGTGATAAAAGATAATGGTGTGAGTATTGGAGAAAAAGAAAGTGCTAAAAAATTGTTAGAGAATGTAAGAAAGAGAACAGATGACCTTAATAAAGAGCAAAAAATATTTCAAATTGATTCAGTACCTCAAAGTAAGTTTTCTTTCAACAATTTCTGCAAACTTGAAAGATTATCTTGATTTTTCAGATTTTAAAGTGTATAAGATTGGTGATTGAGTTGAAAATTGACAAACTTGGGGCATTGTTGTGAATGGGTGATGCTTCTGTGTGAAGAGCATCAAGAAGTGAGGAGATGGGGATAAGTAAAGAAAAAAAACATTTATTTTAACAGACGGAAAAGCGAGTTTGTAAGGTTAGATCTGCAATAAGGAAAGTTAAGTTCTAGCCTGTGACTGACATACAGGCTGTGGAGAACCACTATAAGTAGACGGAGTTAAAGGCAACTGCATGACATTTGCCAATGGGCATTTTAAAGTCATCCATGGTGATGGTGAGGATCGGAACTGAAAAAAGGGTAGGCAGCAGATGTTAGAGTAGCTAAGTGGTGAAAGGGTCTGATGGTCATTAGGTGATGACTCTCAGAGACTGGAGCTGGAATAGATCTGAATGACATGTACATGTAATGAGAGTGAAGGAGGGTTCTAGCTAAAGATTCCTTTATCTGAAAAGAAATACAAACTCTTTCACCACGTTTGTTGCCCAAAAAGGGAGTGTAAGTAAACTAAAGTCCATCTAAAATCATTCTGTCACCCATTAGCAGGCTGAGAACATAATTGTTCAGTGTCAATGGATATCCATGGCACCTTAACAAAGACCTCAAGTTCTACCACGTGCCCAACAAATAACTTGTTAGGTTACTACTGGCAGAGAATTATGTGCATTTAGCTCTACTCAAAGCTTAATGCATTAAAAATTAGAACTCCCTACTTGCTTCCAAAAAAAACAGTTATGACTTTTGTCTAGAAACGAGCGGATCCACAGAGAATGTAGCTAATGTTGAATTAACTTAAATTCATGGTTTGCAAGTTCAAAAAAACTTGCCAGTCACCATTTCCCACGCTACTGCAGCAAAAGAGAGCAGGCTAATGTCATTGTGTGTTGCCCCAAAAGCCTCTCCATAATTTCCTGCAGGTACAGCATCCTACGGACTGTCATACATTGTACAGTGGTGGTCACCTGGGCCATCTGGGCTTACAAGTTCCCAGTGAAGCATAGTTAGTATGGCAGAGTTATTTTCCATTTCCATGGATACTGGGTAAGTCTTTCCTTCCTGCAAAGTGTAAGCTCTAATAGTCATCAGGGTCTTCTCTCTCTCCTGTAGAGTGTAAGCTCTAATAGTCATCAGGGTCTTCTCTCTCTCCTGTAGAGTGTAAGCTTGTATAGTCATCAGGGTCCTCTTTATTCTGTGGAGTGTAAGCTCTTATGGTCATCAGTGTCCTCTTTCTTCTTTAGAGTGTAAGCTCTTATAGTCATCAGGGTCCTGTCTCTCCTGTAGAGTGTAAGCTCTTATGGTCAGTGGGGTTTTCTCTCTCTCTTCTGTAGAGTGTAAACTCTTGTAGTCATCAGTGTCCTTTCTCCTGTAGAGCGCACACTCTTATAGTAATCAGGGTCCTCTCTCTCTCTCTCTCTCTCTCCTGCAGAGTGTAAGCTTTTATAGTCATCAGGGTCTTCATTCTTCTATAGAGTGTAAGCTCTTATAGTCATCAGTGTCCTCTCTCTCCTGCAGAGTGTAAGCTCTTATGGTCAGTGAGGTCCTCTCTCTGTATACTTTTCCAGAAAGGTATCCAGTCCCCTCTTAAATTTAATTAATGAATCACTCATTACAACATCATACGGCAGAGAGTTCCATAGTCTCACTGCTCTTACAGTAAAGAATCCGCGTCTGTTATTATGCTTAAACCTTCTTTCCTCCAGACGTAGAGGATGCCCCCTTGTCCCTGTCTCAGGTCTATGATTAAAAAGATCATCAGAAAGGTCTTTGTACTGTCCCCTCATATATTTATACATTAAAATAAGATCACCCCTTAGTGTTCGTGTAAGCTCTTACGGTAAGTGGGGTCCTCTCTCTCCTGTAGAGTGTAAGCTCTTATGATCAGCAGGGTCCTCTCTCTCCTGTAGAGTGTAAGTTCTTATGGTCAGCGGGGTCCTCTCTCTCCTGTAGAGTGTAAGCTCTTATTGTCAGTGGGGTCCTCTCTCTCCTGTAAAGTGTAAGCTCTTATGGTCAGTGGGGTCCTCTCTCTCTCCTGTAGAGTGTAATTTCTTATGTTCAATAGGGTCTTCTCCCTCCTTTAGAGTGTAAGCTCTTATGGTCAGTGAGGTCCTCTCTCTCCTGTACAGTGTGAGCTCTCATGGTCAATGGGGTCCGCTCTCTCCTGTAGAGTGTAAGCTCTTATGGTCAGTGAGCTCCTCTCTCTCCCATAGAGTGTAAGTTCTTATGGTTAGCGGGGTCCTCTCTCTCCTGTAGACTGTTAGCTCTTATGATCAGCATGGTCCTCTCTCTCCTGTAGAGTGTAAGTTCTTATGGTCAGCGGGGTCCTCTCTCTCTCCTGTAGAGTGTAAGCTGTTATGGTCATTGAGGTCCTCTCTCCTGTAGAGTGTAAGCTCTTATGGTCAGTGGGGTCCTCTCTCTCCTGTAGAGTGTAAGCTCTTATGGTCAGCGGGGTCCTCTTTCTTCTGTAGAGTGTAAGCTCTTATGGTCAGTGGGGTCCTCTCTCTCCTGTAGAGTGTAAGCTCTTATGGACAGTGGGGTCCTCTCCCCTTTAGAATGTAAGCTCTTATGATCAGCGGGGTCCTCTCTCTCTTGTAGAGTGTAAGTTCTTACGGTCAGTGGGGTCCTCTCCCCCCTGTAGAATGTAAGCTCTTATGATCAGTAGGGACCTCACTCTCTCTTGTAGAGTGTAAGTTCTTATGGTCAGTGGGGTCCTCTCTCTCTCCTGTAGATTGTTAGCTCTTATGGTCAGTGGGGTCCTCTCTCACCTGTGGAGTGTAAGCTCTTATGGTCAGTGGAGTCCTCTCTCTCTCCTATAGAGTGTAAGCTCTTATGGTCAGTGGGGTTCTCTCTCTCCTGTAGAGTGTAAGCTCTTATGATCAGCGGGGTCCTCGCTCTCTTGTAGAGTGTAAGCTCTTATGATCAGTGAGGTCCTCTCTCTCCTGTAGAGTGTAAGCTCATATGATCAGTGAGGTCCTCTCTATCTTGTAGAGTGTATGCTCTTATGGTCAGTGGGGTCCTCTCTCTCCTGTAGAGTGTAAGCTCTTATGGTCAGTGGGGTCCTCTCCCTCCTGTAGAGTGTAAGTTCTTATGGTCAGTGGGGTCCTCTCTCTCCTGTAGAGTGTAAGCTCTTATGGTCAGTTGGGTCCTCTCTCTCCTGTAGAGTGTAAGCTCTTATGGTCGGTGGGGTCCTCTCTCTCCTGTAGAGTGTAAGCTCTTATGGTCAGCAGGGTCCTCTCTCCCTCCTGTAGAGTGTAAGCTATTATGGTCAGTGGGGTCCTCTCTCTCCTGTAGAGTGTAAGCTCTTATGGTCAGTTGGGTCCTCTCTTTCCTGTAGAGTGTAAGCTCTTATGGTCAATGGGGTCCTCTCTCTCCTGTAGAGTGTAAGCTCTTATGGTCAGTGGGGTCCTCTCCCTCCTGTAGAGTGTAAGTTCTTATTGTCAGTGGGGTCCTCTCTCTCCTGTAGAGTGTAAGCTCTTATGGTCAGTGGGGTCATCTCTCTCTCCTGTAGATTGTAAGCTCTTATGGTCAGTGGGGTCCTCTCTCGCCTGTGGAGTGTAAGCTCTTATGGTCAGTGGAGTCCTCTCTCTCTCCTATAGAGTGTAAGCTCTTATGGTCAGTGGGGTTCTCTCTCTCCTGTAGAGTGTAAGCTCTTATGATCAGCGGGGTCCTCGCTCTCTTGTAGAGTGTAAGCTCTTATGATCAGTGAGGTCCTCTCTATCTTGTAGAGTGTATGCTCTTATGGTCAGTGGGGTCCTCTCTCTCCTGTAGAGTGTAAGCTCTTATGGTCAGTTGGGTCCTCTCTCTCCTGTAGAGTGTAAGCTCTTATGGTCGGTGGGGTCCTCTCTCTCCTGTAGAGTGTAAGCTCTTATGGTCAGCAGGGTCCTCTCTCCCTCCTGTAGAGTGTAAGCTATTATGGTCAGTGGGTGTTGTGAATTTACCTTTTGGCTCCCTCTAGTGGCTACTAGTGTTTTTACTCTGGGTATGTCTATCATCCCTTGTATGCTCACCTGGGTCGTTAGGTCAGGGGTGTTGCTATATTAGCTCCCTGGACCTTCAGTTCAATGCCTGGCAACGTTGATATCAGAGCTAATCTGTAGTGCTCTTGTCTACTGATCCTGGTTCCTGCTTGATTAAGCTAAGTCTGCTTTCTTGCTTTTTGCTATTTTTGTTTTGCATTTTTGTCCAGCTTGTACATAATCTGTATCCTATCCTTGCTGGAAGCTCTAGGGAGGCTGGAGTTCTCCCCCCGGGCCGTTAGACGGTTCGGGGGTTCTTGAATCTCCAGTGTGGATTTTTGTTAGGGTTTTTGTTGACCATATAAGTTATCTTACTACATTCTGCTATTAGTGAGTGGGCCTCTCTTTGCTAAACCTAGTTCATCTCTGTGTTTGTCATTTCCTCTTACCTCACCGTTATTATTTGTGGGGGGCTTGTATCCAACTTTTGGGGTCTATTCTCTGGAGGCAAGAGAGGTCTTTGTTTTCCTCTTCTAGGGGTAGTTAGTCCTCCGGCTGGCGCGAGACATCTAGCGACCAACGTAGGCATGTTCCCCGGCTACTTCTAGTGTTGGCGTTAGGAGTAGATATATGGTCAACCCAGTTACCACTGCCCTATGAGCTGGATTTTTGTACTTCGCAGACTTGCTGATATCTCTGAGACCCTCGCCATTGGGGTCATAACAGTTTGCCAGGCCAGTATTAAATGTTAAATGCATTGCAGAAGCGGGATTATAAGAAAGAAAGTTCTGAGTTTTTTTTTCTCTCTCTCATTTTTTTTTTCTTTTCCCCTTTACCTCTGAGTGGCTTGTGATTGCTGCAGACATGAATGTCCAGACCTTGATTACAAGTGTGGACCAGCTTGCTGCTCGTGTGCAGGGCATACAAGATTATGTTACCAGAAATCCTATGTCAGAACCTAAGATACCGATTCCTGAACTGTTTTCCGGAGACCGATTTAAGTTTAGAAATTTCAGGAATAATTGTAAATTGTTTTTGTCCCTGAGACCCTGTTCCTCTGGAGACTCCACTCAGCAAGTAAAAGTTGTTATTTCTTTTTTATGGGGCGACCCTCAGGATTGGGCTTTCTCGCTGGCGCCAGGAGATCCGGCATTGGCTGATATTGATGCGTTTTTTCTGGCGCTCGGTTTGCTTTATGAGGAACCCAATCTTGAGATTCAGGCAGAAAAAGCCTTGCTGGCTATGTCTCAGGGCCAGGACGAGGCTGAAGTGTATTGCCAAAAATTTCGGAAATGGTCCGTGCTGACCCAGTGGAACGAGTGTGCATTGGCTGCAAATTTTAGAAATGGTCTTTCTGAAGCCATTAAGAATGTGATGGTGGGTTTTCCCATTCCCACAGGTCTGAATGATTCTATGGCCCTGGCTATTCAAATCGACCGGCGGTTGCGGGAGCGCAAAACCGCAAATTCCCTCATGGTGTTGTCTGAACAGGCACCTGAATTAATGCAATGTGATAGAATCCTGACTAGAAATGAGCGGAAAATTCATAGACGCCAGAATGGCTTGTGTTACTACTGTGGTGATTCTACACATGTTATCTCAGCATGCTCTAAACGTCTTACTAAGGTTGTTAGTCCGGTCGTCATTGGTAATTTGCAACCTAAATTTATTCTATCTGTAACTTTGATTTGCTCACTGTCATCGTATCCTGTCATGGCGTTTGTGGACTCAGGTGCTGCCCTGAGCCTTATGGATCTGTCATTTGCCAAGCGCTGCGGATTTGTTCTTGAGCCATTGGAAAATCCTATCCCTCTTAGGGGTATTGATTCTACGCCATTGGCAAAAAATAAACCGCAGTTTTGGACACAGGTTACCATGTGCATGACTCCCGAACATCGGGAGGTAATACGTTTTCTTGTTCTGCATAAAATGCATGATTTGGTTGTTTTGGGTTTGCCATGGTTACAGACCCATAATCCAGTCTTGGACTGGAAGGCTATGTCAGTGTCCAGTTGGGGCTGCCATGGAATTCATGGAGATTCCCTGCCCTTGTCTATTGCTTCTTCTACGCCTTCGGAAGTTCCGGCGTATTTGTCTGATTATCAGGATGTCTTCAGCGAGTCTAAGTCCAGTGCACTGCCTCCTCATAGGGAATGTGACTGTGCAATAGATTTGATCCCTGGCAGTAAGTTTCCTAAGGGGAGACTGTTTAATCTGTCGGTACCTGAACATACCGCGATGCGTTCATATATCAAGGAGTCTCTTGAGAAGGGGCATATCCGTCCTTCTTCTTCCCCTCTTGGTGCGGGATTCTTTTTTGTGGCCAAAAAGGACGGATCTTTGAGGCCTTGTATTGACTATCGGCTTTTAAATAAGATCACTGTCAAATTTCAGTATCCTTTGCCGTTGTTGTCAGATTTGTTTGCCCGGATTAAAGGTGCCAAGTGGTTCACCAAGATAGACATTCGTGGTGCGTACAACCTTGTGCGCATTAGGCAGGGCGATGAATGGAAAACCGCATTCAATACGCCCGAAGGTCATTTTGAGTACTTGGTGATGCCATTTGGGCTCTCTAATGCACCTTCAGTTTTTCAGTCCTTCATGCATGACATTTTCCGGAAGTATCTGGATAAATTTTTGATTGTTTATCTGGATGATATTCTGGTTTTTTCTGATGATTGGGACTCGCATGTGGAGCAGGTCAGGATGGTTTTTGAGATTTTGCGTGAAAATTCTTTGTTTGTAAAAGGCTCAAAGTGTCTCTTTGGTGTACAGAAGGTTCCCTTTTTGGGGTTCATTTTTTCCCCTTCTGCTGTGGAGATGGATCCAGTCAAGGTCCGAGCTATTCATGATTGGACTCAACCCTCGCCAGTTAAGAGTCTTCAGAAGTTCTTGGGTTTTGCTAACTTCTACCGTAGTTTTATCGCAAATTTCTCTAGCGTTGTTAAACCGCTGACGGATATGACCAAGAAAGGCTCTGGTGTAGCTAACTGGGCTCCTGCTGCCGTGGAGGCTTTCCAGGAGTTGAAACGCCGGTTTACTTCGGCGCCTGTTTTGTGCCAGCCTGACGTCTCACTTCCCTTTCAGGTTGAGGTGGATGCTTCGGAGATTGGGGCAGGGGCCGTTTTGTCGCAGAGAGGCCCTGGTTGCTCTACTATGAGACCTTGTGCCTTTTTCTCTAGGAAGTTTTCGCCGGCAGAGCGAAATTATGATGTGGGCAATCGGGAGTTATTGGCCATGAAGTGGGCATTTGAGGAGTGGCGTCATTGGCTCGAGGGTGCTAAGCATCGGGTGGTGGTCTTGACTGATCACAAAAATTTGATGTATCTCGAGTCTGCTAAACGCCTGAATCCTAGACAGGCCCGCTGGTCATTGTTTTTCTCCCGTTTTGACTTTGTGGTCTCGTATTTACCAGGTTCTAAGAATGTGAAGGCCGATGCTTTGTCTAGGAGCTTTGTGCCTGATGCTCCTGGAGTCGCTGAACCTGAGGGTATTCTTAAGGAAGGAGTTATCTTGTCAGCGATTTCTCCAGATCTGCGACGTGTGTTGCAGAGATTTCAGGCTGGTAGGCCTGACTCTTGTCCACCTGACAGATTGTTTGTGCCTGCTAAATGGACCAGCAGAGTCATTTCCGAGGTTCATTCCTCTGTGTTGGCAGGGCACCCGGGAATTTTTGGCACCAGAGATCTGGTGGCCAGGTCCTTTTGGTGGCCTTCCTTGTCAAGGGATGTGCGGTCATTTGTGCAGTCCTGCGGTACTTGTGCTCGAGCTAAGCCTTGCTGTTCTCGTGCCAGCGGGTTGCTCTTGCCCTTGCCTGTCCCGAAGAGACCTTGGACACACATCTCTATGGATTTCATTTCGGATCTCCCGGTGTCTAAAGGCATGTCTGTCATCTGGGTGATATGTGATCGTTTCTCCAAGATGGTCCATCTGGTTCCTTTGCCTAAGCTGCCTTCCTCTGCTGATCTGGTTCCTGTGTTCTTCCAGAACGTGGTTCGTTTGCACTGCATTCCTGAGAATATTGTGTCGGACAGAGGATCCCAGTTTGTTTCCAGGTTCTGGCGATCCTTTTGTGGTAGGATGGGCATTGATTTGTCGTTTTCGTCCGCTTTTCATCCACAGACTAACGGACAAACGGAACGAACTAATCAGACTCTGGAGGCGTATTTGAGGTGTTTTGTCTCTTCTGATCAGGATGATTGGGTGACCTTCTTGCCGTTGGCTGAATTTGCCCTTAATAATCGGGCTAGTTCTGCCACCTTGGTTTCGCCATTTTTCTGCAACTCCGGTTTCCATCCTCGTTTTTCCTCGGGACATGTGGAGCCTTCTGACTGTCCTGGAGTGGATTCTGTGGTGGATAGGTTGCAGCGGATCTGGAATCATGTGGTGGACAACTTGAAGTTGTCACAGGAGAAGGCTCAGCGTTTTGTCAATCGCCGCCGCGGTGTGGGTCCCCGACTTCGTGTTGGGGATTTGGTATGGCTGTCTTCTCGATTTGTTCCTATGAAGGTCTCCTCTCCCAAATTTAAGCCTCGATTCATTGGTCCTTACAAGATATTGGAGATCCTTAATCCTGTATCCTTTCGCCTGGATCTTCCGGTGTCGTTTGCCATTCACAACGTATTTCATAGGTCCTTGTTGCGGCGGTACGTTGTGCCTGTGGTTCCTTCTGCTGAGCCTCCTGCTCCGGTGTTGGTTGAGGGCGAGTTGGAGTACGTGGTGGAGAAGATCTTAGATTCTCGTCTCTCCAGGCGGAGGCTTCAGTACCTGGTCAAGTGGAAGGGCTATGGTCAGGAGGATAATTCCTGGGTGGTCGCCTCTGATGTGCATGCGGCCGATTTAGTTCGCGCCTTTCACGCCGCTCATCCTGATCGCCCTGGTGGTCTTGGTGAGGGTTTGGTGACCCCTCACTAAGGGGGGGGGTACTGTTGTGAATTTACCTTTTGGCTCCCTCTAGTGGCTACTAGTGTTTTTACTCTGGGTATGTCTATCATCCCTTGTATGCTCACCTGGGTCATTAGGTCAGAGGTGTTGCTATATTAGCTCCCTGGACCTTCAGTTCAATGCCTGGCAACGTTGATATCAGAGCTAATCTGTAGTGCTCTTGTCTACTGATCCTGGTTCCTGCTTGATTAAGCTAAGTCTGCTTTCTTGCTTTTTGCTATTGTTTTTGTTTTGCATTTTTGTCCAGCTTGTACATAATCTGTATCCTATCCTTTCTGGAAGCTCTAGGGAGGCTGGAGTTCTCCCCCCGGGCCGTTAGACGGTTCGGGGGTTCTTGAATCTCCAGTGTGGATTTTTGTTAGGGTTTTTGTTGACCATATAAGTTATCTTACTACATTCTGCTATTAGTGAGTGGGCCTCTCTTTGCTAAACCTAGTTCATCTCTGTGTTTGTCATTTCCTCTTACCTCACCGTTATTATTTGTGGGGGGCTTGTATCCAACTTTTGGGGTCTATTCTCTGGAGGCAAGAGAGGTCTTTGTTTTCCTCTTCTAGGGGTAGTTAGTCCTCCGGCTGGCGCGAGACATCTAGCGACCAACGTAGGCATGTTCCCCGGCTACTTCTAGTGTTGGCGTTAGGAGTAGATATATGGTCAACCCAGTTACCACTGCCCTATGAGCTGGATTTTTGTACTTCGCAGACTTGCTGATATCTCTGAGACCCTCGCCATTGGGGTCATAACAGTGGGGTCCTCTCTCTCCTGTAGAGTGTAAGCTCTTATGGTCAGTTGGGTCCTCTCTTTCCTGTAGAGTGTAAGCTCTTATGGTCAGTGGGGTCCTCTCCTGTAGAGTGTAAGCTCTTATGGTCAGTGGGGTCCTCTCTCTCCTGTAGAGTGTAAGCTCTTATAGTCATCAGGGTCTTTTTTCTCCTGTAGAGTGTAAGCTCTTATTGTTATCAAGGTCTACTCTCTCTCCTGTAAAGTGTAAGCTCTTTTAGTAGTCAGGGTCCTCTCTCTCTCTACTGTAGAGAGTAAGCTCTTATTGTTATCAGGGTCTTCTCTCTTTTTCTCCTGTAGAGTGTAAGCTCTTGTTGTCACTAGGGTCTTCTCTTTCTCGGTCACCTGTACAGTGTAAGGTATCTCTTTATCACCTGTAGAATGGAAGCTCTAATGGTCAGTAGAGTGTCTCTCTTTTTCTCTCTTCTCTCCCCATGTGTACTTACTAAGAAATTACAACTTTTCCACTATTAAGATTTGAGGAAATTATTTGCAGAAATTTAAATTTTGGAGATTAAATTATCTATGTTGGCAAACTTGGATTTCAAAATATTTGTACTCTTGTCTGACCTCATTTTTTTGTTTGTGCTTTTTTGCAGAAGAGATGTTGAATGTAACATCCTCAATATCAAGACCAGGTATGTTTTGACTAGAAGATTCTATTCTACCTCGCATAAAATTAGAGTTATTCAGCCTTGTTAATGCTGCTGTTAAAGTCTATTCAATCGCAGAAATACTTCTTGACTATTTCCTAACATTCACCAATGAAGAATGCCTCCATCATATGTCACTGTAAATGTGTAACGTGACAAACATCATCCATAAGCTTTCATGTTAAAAAAAATGCATCATATTTGTTTTTTGGGCAATCTCTGCACAGACTGAGCTGCTCAACATAGCTAAGAAAGATACTCTGATCTAAACTGATCTATACCAGCCCAACTGTATTGGGTTATGTAGGGTGTATGAAGTCTTATGGATATATTTATCACATGCCCTAGAAGCTTTATTTGAAGCATACACCAAATTAACACCTGATGGAACCGACAATGGGAGCAGTGAGCAAAGGAAATTCCTCGTTCCTGCCGATCATTGTCACAGGCAGATTCCCAACTATGGAGGTCAATGCAGCAATCGCAGTGCAGGTGGTGAAATGTATATTCAATGATTGGAATATTGAGCGCTCTAACTAACATTTCATGATCCATTTAACAATCTTTCCAGAGTTGAGAAAAAGTGCCAACTAATTTCAATAAGTATCTTAAAAGTTGGCTGTCGGTAGTCACTGTCACCATCCCTGTAGTCGCAGAGCAGTCAGTAAAACTGGTCACTTTTCATTTACAATCTCTTTACAATGTAGACAGAGGCCTAGCTGAAAAATCCACAAGATGCAGATGAGCTGATTAATCAAGATGCCACTACTGAAAAAAATTCACTGACATAAGATGTACCAAATTCATTAAAAGAGTTGTGTTACCATCATATTTTTGTCATTTTTCTAGCTTACTCTAATTAAAAATATTAAATGGTTACAAAGATATATTTTTATTTCTTGCATGGATGATGCCCCATAGTTGGTAGCATTTCCTGCCTCCTGGCTCTTTGTGTGTAACTGTTCTTTGTGGCCTATAGTAATGACCTACATGCTCACCAATGCTCGATAATTGATCGAATATCGGGGTGCTTGGGTACGCTTGTTGCTCAATTCAGTATCAAATTTTTTTGTCTTTACAATTTGAAATGTTTGTGACAATTTTTGCCTAAGCAATCATTATAATAACGAAGGCCAGCCTGATCCTCCATACTTATACTGTTATGATGTGATAACTTTATTCATATGGTCCATATTTCTTGGCCGGCCTAAAACATAGAGGTTCCATTAGGACAGCATGATATGATGGATAGTATTACGAACCTGACCTTGACCAAACTCCTGCACAGTGTTTGTCGTTTTTTGTTCGGTTTGTTTGACATCTCTGCTTTTTAAATTGTTTTTATGCTTTATCTGTCAATAGCATTGAAATATTTGTGATCATTATTATTGTTGTTGGAGGATTTTGTTCTCAATATAGGTTCTCTTGTCTATGGGAAACAGTCACTTGCCCTAACATTAAGCCTCTCCAATTATGGGCTAGTCCCAGACATTAACTCTTAACTTACTCAAATATCACTACCTAGCTACAATCAACTATCTTATCTTATGTACCTTAAGTGCTAAACCCTAATACTGTCCCTGTATTACCTATCTTATATTGTCACATCCTACACTGTACATTCCTAACATTATTCATTGCCTTTTCATTATGCAGCGCCCCAGAGTCCTGGTCGTTGCAGTACTGTGGCTCCGCCACTATGGGGAGCTATGGTGCGTCCGATGGCACTGAAGGAGTTCATCTGACCAGGTATCACAGACACCAATACATTTCACAGCCGGGCCTCCGGGGGGAGCTAAGGGTGCTATTCATTAGGCCACTCCCCACCATAGTGGGTAAACTGGGGGTCAGGCAGGAAGTTAGATCAGAAAGCTGACTGGGTTGGAACCAGGCAACACCTTGTGGCAGAGGGTGTTGTAAGGGAAGATACAGTAGGGTCTCTGTCAGGGGTGGGATCCTGACAGAGGCTTGGCAACGAGGACGAACGTAACGGGACCGTGCCTGCTCCGGGTAGCGGCGGTGCCCAAGAAAGGATTAGAAGAGAGATAGATTGTGCTGAGTGAGAAACGGGATCACGCAAAGGAGAAATACCAGTAGGAGTCGTGCTGTAAGACCGAAGCAACATCCTACTGAGGCGCACTACCGGTGGCCGGAACGCCGAGGGAGTAGAATAACATTCAGCTTCAAGCAATACTCCAAACAGCGGCAGGACAGTCAGTCTTAGGAGGGCTGTCTAACTCAAATCACCTATGAAGTCTTGGGAGGCAATTGTGGGAGAGGGGCGTCTCTAGGGTCCCGGAAGAACTCCAGGCCTACCCGTCAAACGGGTGCCGTTCCTACCCGAACCTCAGGGAGGGACGGAGGATTAGCAGAACATCATCTAGTCGAGTTGTGAGGGAACATCAGAAACAGACACAACAGTTGTGGGGTACTTTCCGTAAGCACAGCAGGGAAGGACTACAACACATAGCGCTAGGGGGAAGGCACAGATTTCCTCCTGTGAAGAGAACTCTGGAAGTGTCATTGGACCGGCCGGACTTGCGCAGCCTGGTGAGCCGTATTCTGGATTGAGGACTCAGAGATCTTCAGTAAAGAGGTAAAGAGACTGCAACCTGGTGTCCTTGTTATTTATCGCGACCTGCACCCCACAACTGCACCGTTACAACACCTCTTATTTCACCGGACGTCCCCCACTGACAGACAGGGCCACGGACCGGGTCTAGCCACCGTGACAACCCCAGGACTGAGATCTAGAGGCCCGGCTCCGGGTACCCCTCGGCCCTGCGGCGGTGTGGGGGCGCTCCAAACTTGGCGTCACGAATAGGATCTACTTAAGCCTGAAGAATCAGGTCATGTGTGCCTTGGAACTGTGATTTGTTGTGCTTGGACTGTACTTTATTAGGAGACTGTGTATTGCCATTGACCCAGAGAAGTTCCCGCCAAAAGCCGTCGCCATTGCTACGCCAGAGAAGAAGGAGGGCGTGCCATGGGAGGAGACTACCAGAGTGGCGCGAGAAATGGCTACCGCCCCCTGCGCTTCTGGCTGCAAAGTGAGGACCTGCCCTCAAGCAGAAGACGACCCCCTGATTTGCAATGGCGGGAAGCAGGAGATGGAGAAGCTCGGCCCCGGAGAAATGGCGGAGTCCGATGCATGCATTGCCACCGATCAGCAGACCATGACGAAGAACAGCGAGTGCCGGAACGGGGAAGGAGCAGTCCCGGTTTGCCCTCGTTTATCGGGGGCAGACCCGTGTCCCCTGCAGCCGGAGGATCCGAAGCTCCTGGAACAGATAGCGGAGCTGAGTCCACCAATCCCGACCTCGGAGTCAGCGGAGGAGGAACCACAGCGAGCGGAGCCGCGTTCGGGGACCGCATTGGAGGAGCCATGGTCCGAACAGCAGCTGACTCCAGTGTCCTTGTCAGCGGAGCGGATCGACACCGGTGGAATCACATCAGGCGTAGGTATGGAAAGCGCCCCTACTCCCCTGACCGATCCGGTTCCCCCGATCGATCCCGCTCCTGTGAGCACTCCTCACCCCAGCAATGACCGTTTCTTCTCGGTGGAGCGGGTGGTCCTCACCTCTAACACGATGGGGAAGCTAGTGCCTCCACTACCAACCCAGATGGGAGAACCCATAGATGTGGGCCCAGATGGGGTGGTCCTCCGGTGGGCCACCCCCTGGACCGGGCCGGGTGGAGCCCAGGAGGACGGCCTCACCCTTGCCGTGCTCACTTGGGAGCAATATAAGCAATGCCTAATCCATCACTGGAAGGATGGAGACGAGGTTGAGCAGCCGGATACGCAACGCAGAAAGTCTGTGCAGGGCAGGAAAGGCGTGGTAAAGCGGGGGACTGTGTTGGCCTTCCACCCGAAGAGGGGTTGGGGTTCCATCCAGGAGCCGGGGCTAACCACTGACGTCTTTGTTACAAGTTACAATGTGAAAACTCCCTGCTGCGACCGGAATGGCGATCCACTACGAAGGGGGGACCAGGTGACGTACACCCGTCACAGGAGCGCACAAGGATGGTGTGCTCGGGATGTTCGGCGATGTGAACCTGAGGGGGCGTCACCTGTTGCCCCGATCATGACAGATCCGGATTTGTCAGATCTTGTGACCATCACTACCGTACGCGTAGTAGCGGCTGCTGAACTCGCAAGCAAGGTCAGTCTTCAAATTCAGACACCGGGTGACCTGGTGGTCCCTGCGGGGCCTGCCGCTGGTATCCGTGCCACAGTAGTCGGGGGCCAAGGGCCAAGACCACCTGAGTAAGAATAAACCTCGATACCATGAGTATGTATATAGTTACTGTTTCCTGTTTTGCTGCTAAACCCGTCCAGGGTTAATTCCTTATGGATCCCTTTGTTGACCCGGGATCCTTGTTGTTTTGTTTACTTTTCTTCAAGTTTGCACAAGATTGAAAGAACTGCAGTAATCATGGACCGTGCATGATACAAACTTTTTCCTGTATATAGTTTGCACCTTCTTAAAGGCGCTTCTTACTGGTTTTATTTAAAGACTCTTTGCGAAGATACCGTACCGGAACCTTTGCTGAGCATGGACTGGTAGTCTGAGAAGACTGACTACCTCAGAAAGACTTGATCCCCTCTTAAAGGGGATGCCAAAAGTGTACTTATGAGTGATACTGTTTTAGAACAGTAATGTGATGACAATGCTTAAAGTGAAAATGATAATTTTTTACATGTAACAGTTATATGTATTTGATTGGTTGAACGTAAAGAAATGTAGATGATGTTTTCCAGAAAGAAAGTTAGAAGAAAGATGCAGAAGGCCCGTAGGGGTAGACAGAGTGTTCTGCATAGTCAGTAGTAAGAACGTAATAATGAGGATTGATGTTATAAGAGAATAGTTGATAATGTTGATAAGAAAATGGGGATAGAAGGTAAACCCTAAGTCCTCCATAGTAAGTCAGTTATTGTAAAGAAAGAGTTAATAATGTGTTACAGAGGACAGAAAGTGAACCCGTAGGGGTTAGGTAGTGAGTCCTCCAAGGAGCCATACGTAGATGGCTCAGTGCTTCTAAAACTGAAAGTAATGTTATGATCTATACTGTGTATAGAAGTTGAAAAGGCAGTAGGCCCTGGCTGAACGGGGCGGTCCTGTAACAGGAAGGAGAGGCAGTAGGTCTGGTGCCGATAGGACAGGCGGTCCTGCAGATTCAAAGAAGGAGAATGAAAAGTTAACTTACCTTATAATGTGATTATAGGAAGGTATTTGGTGGATACAGAGTGTATGTCCTTAAAGGCAATGTTAAAGTACTGTTCAGCAATTTTTGCACTTAGTAGAATACCCGGTTGGGTAACAGGAGTTATTTATAGCCTGTAATTTATAATGTTTAATGTTTAACCATGTTTTGTAACGTTCAAGTGTCCTCACCTCCCATAAAGGGAAGCTTGTTCAAGTATACGTATTGTTATTTGCACTCAACAAAAATTGTATGTCTTTTTGCTAAACTTGTATTGTTGTTTTCTTCCCAGTCCCGGAGTACTGTGTTTAACCAGGGGGGAGTGCAGCGCCCCAGAGTCCTGGTCGTTGCAGTACTGTGGCTCCGCCACTATGGGGAGCTATGGTGCGTCCGATGGCACTGAAGGAGTTCATCTGACCAGGTATCACAGACACCAATACATTTCACAGCCGGGCCTCCGGGGGGAGCTAAGGGTGCTATTCATTAGGCCACTCCCCACCATAGTGGGTAAACTGGGGGTCAGGCAGGAAGTTAGATCAGAAAGCTGACTGGGTTGGAACCAGGCAACACCTTGTGGCAGAGGGTGTTGTAGGGGAAGATACAGTAGGGTCTCTGTCAGGGGTGGGATCCTGACAGAGGCTTGGCAACGAGAACAAACGTAACGGGACCGTGCCTGCTCCGGGTAGCGGCGGTGCCCAAGAAAGGATTAGAAGAGAGATAGATTGTGCTGAGTGAGAAACGGGATCACGCAAAGGAGAAATACCAGTAGGAGTCGTGCTGTAAGACCGAAGCAACATCCTACTGAGGCGCACTACCGGTGGCCGGAACGCCGAGGGAGTAGAATAACATTCAGCTTCAAGCAATACTCCAAACAGCGGCAGGACAGTCAGTCTTAGGCGGGCTGTCTAACTCAAATCACCTATGAAGTCTTGGGAGGCAATTGTGGGAGAGGGGCGTCTCTAGGGTCCCGGAAGAACTCCAGGCCTACCCGTCAAACGGGTGCCGTTCCTACCCGAACCTCAGGGAGGGACGGAGGATTAGCAGAACATCATCTAGTCGAGTTGTGAGGGAACATCAGAAACAGACACAACAGTTGTGGGGTACTTTCCGTAAGCACAGCAGGGAAGGACTACAACACATAGCGCTAGGGGGAAGGCACAGATTTCCTCCTGTGAAGAGAACTCTGGAAGTGTCATTGGACCGGCCGGACTTGCGCAGCCTGGTGAGCCGTATTCTGGATTGAGGACTCAGAGATCTTCAGTAAAGAGGTAAAGAGACTGCAACCTGGTGTCCTTGTTATTTATCGCGACCTGCACCCCACAACTGCACCGTTACAACACCTCTTATTTCACCGGACGTCCCCCACTGACAGACAGGGCCACGGACCGGGTCTAGCCACCGTGACAACCCCAGGACTGAGACCTAGAGGCCCGGCTCCGGGTACCCCTCGGCCCTGCGGCGGTGTGGGGGCGCTCCAATTACTTATACGCTATATATATTATACTTCACATGACACAATATACACTGCTCAAAAAAAATAAAGGGAACACTAAAATCCCACATCCTAGATACCACTGAATGAAATATTCCTGTTGTAAATCTTTATTCATTACATAGTGGAATGTGTTGAGAACAATAAAACCTAAAAATGATCAACATAAATCACAAGTAATATCCCATGGAGGTCTGGATTTGGAATGATGCTCAAAATCAAAGTGGAAAATGAAGTTACAGGCTGATCTAACTGCAGTGGAAATGGTTCAAAACAATGAAATGATGCTAAGTAGTGTGTGTGGCCTCCACGTGCCTGTATGACCTCCATACAATGCCTGGGCATGCTCCTGATGAGCCGGCGAATGGTCTCCTGAGAGACCTCCTCCGAGACCTGGACTAAAGCATCTGCCAACTCCTGGACAATCTGTGGTGCAATGTGACATTGGATGGTGCAAGACATGATGTCGCAGATGTGTTCAATTGAATTCAGGCCTGGGGAACAGGCGGGCCAGTTCATAGCTTCAATGCCTTCATCTTGCAGGAACTGCTGACACACTCCTGCCACATGAGGTCTGGCATTGTCCTGCATTAGGAGGAACCCAGGGCCAACCGCACCAGCATATGGTCTCACAAGGGTTCTGAGGATCTCATCTCGGTACCTAATGGTAGTCAGGCTACCTCTTGCGAGCATATCAAGAGCTGTGTGGCCGTCAAAAGAAATGCCACCCCACATCATTACTGCCCACTGCCAAACCGGTCATTTTGAAGGATGTTGCAGGCAACAGGTCGCTCTTCACGGCATCTCCAGACTCTGTCGTGTCTGTCACATGTGCCCAGTGTGAACCTGCTTTCATCTGTGAAGTGCACAGGGCACCAGTGGCGAATTTGCCAATCCTGGTGTTCTGTGGCGAATGCCAAGCATCCTGCACAGTGTTGGGCTGTGGACATTGGGCACTCAGACCATCCTCATGGAGTCAGTTTCTAATGTTTGTGCAGACACATGACATTTGTGGCCTGCTGGAAGTCATTTTGCAGGGCTCTGGCAGCGCTCCTCCTGTTCCTCCTTGCACAAAGGCTGAGGTAGCGGTCCTGCTGCTCGGTTGTTGCTTTCCTATGGCCCCTCCACGTCTCCTGGTGTACTGGCTTGTCTACTGTTAGAGCCTCCAGCCTCTGGACACTATGCTGACAGACACAGCAATCCTTCTTGCCACAGCTCACATTAATGTGCCATCCTGGATGAGCTGCACTACCTGAGCCACTTGTGTGGGTTGTAGAGTCCGTCTCATGCTACCACGAGTGTGAAAGTACAACCAACATTAAAAGTGACCAAAACATCATCCAGAAAGCATTGGTACTGAGATGTGGTCTGTGGTCCCCAACTACAGAACCACTCCTTTATTGAGGGTGTCTTGATAATTGCCAATAATTTTCATCTGTTGTCTATTCCATTTGCACAACAGCATGTGAAATTGATTGTCAAGCAGTGTTGCTTCCTAAATGGACAGTTTGATTTCACAGAAGTTTGATTTACTTGGAGTTATATTCTGTTGTTTGTGTTCCCTTTATTCTTTGAGCAGTGTATATAAAGATGTAGGACATAATGCACACAATGCAATTGATATCTTCAGGGGTAGGAATGTAACAGTCATTGTCACTATTCTTACAGATCTAAATTTCCCATAAAAATTGATTAAATGGAGAAGAGAAGCTGATGTTTTTATTGCTATTGTTGCCTATCAATGGTTAGTGATGTCCCTATGAGAACAGTTGTTGGTTTCCGGCAGTGTTGGTGATTCCTTTGATTTGGTGATTCTGTCGTTTGCTTACTTGCCCTCTGGTGCACCAGCTCACTTATATAGCTTTACATTTCAGAGGTTAAAGATA
Source organism: Ranitomeya variabilis (assembly GCF_051348905.1). Lineage (NCBI taxonomy): Eukaryota > Metazoa > Chordata > Amphibia > Anura > Dendrobatidae > Ranitomeya > Ranitomeya variabilis. The sequence continues at coordinate 21,237,684 of NC_135236.1, read as the reverse complement.
GGTTGCTAATAGAGGATTGACTCTGACCATATTAATCATATGATCATATTTCCCTCTACAGGAATCTCTAGGTCTCATTCTTCACAATGTGTCCATTTTCTGGATGAACATAGAGCATATCTGATCAGCAGCATCACTGGGATAAATCAGGTTATAGATGATCTCCTTCATCTAAGACTATTAAATTACGAACAATATGAAACTGTAAGCACCCAAAACACCAATCCGGGAAAGATGAGGAAGCTGTACGATTATATAAGAGCCTTCAGTGATGATGACAAAGACAAAGTCTACCGGTCTATAAGAACGCATAACTATCCCATCATCAGGCAGCTGGAGGGTGAGGGCCCCACAGAACGCAATGAACCTCACAATTTGGATCATAACTTTAGATGCTACGTCTGCTGAACATTTTGCAGTGAACAACATATATGACTGCCTGGATATTAGCATGGGACCCATCATAACAAAAGTCAGAGGGTCTCTCTGCATGATCGTACACACCACACAGTGGACCAGATTGGCTATGATTCTGATTATGACTGCATGTATCTGGCCTTTTATTCTCAGAATGTAATCACCAAAAACAATGTGAGTTACTTTGGATAATAGAAAGGAACATTTTGGCACATTATTTACAGCTAAGCACGACAACACCCATATCATTGTAAAGGTGGGACTTTCACCCTAAAACTGATGTTTTCTCACCATATTTTATTATTGCTAACATCACACATAACATGTGCTCCTGTCAGGATTTCCACTATCTTAAAATCTATAGTTTTTATTACATTTAAAGGGAATTTGTCAGCAGGATTTCGTCCCACCAAACTATTGTAGCTCTTTCAAAGATAAGTCCAGCAATATATTTGCATGACCGGTTAATTCCTTTGTTACTGAGAAATCAGCTTATGATTTAATATGCAAATGAGGCTGAAATGCTATGGTAGATCTGAAGCATCTTTCCCTCCAGCTCTATTCCCTGCCCAAGTGGACAGATGGTTTTCATTCCAGTTCTATTTCCTGCCCAGTGCTATTCCCTCCTGCTTGACTAACGGCTCCTTTGCCTGAACTCACACAACATAAGGAGCAGGCGGTGCTGGGCAGGGAACAGATAGTCAATATCTCTTCTTCCTCATTTGCATATCCATTCCATCTCTGATTACCCAGTAATGTAGGAACAGAATGGCCATGTAAAAGTGTTGCTGGACTTGTCTTTGAAAGAGCTGTATGCCCATATAATTTGAGAAATGTAGACAAAATCTGTCTCACATATACCTTTTCAAGTGAGACAAGACATGACATCTGCATTTTTTCGCTACTCCTGTTAAACTCTGTTGAAAGCTGAATATTTTGAATTCACTTAATGCAGGAAAAGTCAACCAAGGAAATAGTTGATAAAATGTGTACACATTAATACTCTCTAAATGCTCATTGGGGTCAGGCTTTCTGAATTGCTAACATGTCTTTATTCAACGCTGAATATAATTAAAAAAAAACTTTTTGGTGTCTTATTGCTTTGTCTATCTCCATAAAATTGTTTTTATAGCTTGGCAGGTGATACGCCAGTGGGTGACTAATTGTGGGTACATTGTTGTCCGTAGACTAATCAACCAACAAATCATATTCTCACTACAATGGGGGCATGAGTGACAAGCAGTGTGCCCCATGCACCACTATGGATCTATACTGGGTACAGGGGTACTATACCCCAACACCTGGGATACAATGACATTATAGCATGTAATGTCATTTTAGAACAGCTCTCTTCCTCTCCCGATGCTATAATGACACTAAGTGATGTGAGGAGATTTCAGAGTGACCAGGTTAGACAGGCCTCTTCTTAATAAGAAGTAGTTTCAAGCCTTCTCTGGGTGTGTTTTCGATTTTCCCCTTGTATGATGCTATATTCTTATGATTGGACAACATCCTATAGAGGATAAGATAAACGCCCCCAGAGAGAAATCTTTGCTAACAACTGAAGGCAAATTTAGCATATTAAGCTTCGTAAACTTTGAGAGAAGTAATAAAAATAATTATATGAAAGCTGCGTTTTATAAAAAACGCCAGAGGCAGCACATGTGCAGATTGAGATCTCAGCAATTAAATCTCGTTTTGAGACCTCGGGACTAGTGTTGAGCATTCCGATACCGCAAGTATCGGGTATCGGCCAATACTTGCGGGTATCGGAATTCCGATACCGAGATCCGATACTTTTGTGGTATCGGGTATCGGTATCGAAACAACATTAATGTGTAAAATAAAGAATTAAAATAAAAAATATTACTATACTCACCTCTCCGACGCAGCCTGGACCTCACCGAGGGAACCGGCAGCATTGTTTGCTTAAAATGCACGCTTTTACTTCCTTCCGTGACGTCACGGCTTGTGATTGGTTGCGTGCCGCCCATGTGACCGCGACGCGACCAATCACAGCAAGCCGTGACGTAATTTCAGGTCCTGATGCCTATTTCTGCATTCAGGACCTGAAATTATGTCACGGCTTGCTGTGATTGGTCGCGTCGCGGTCACATGGGCGGCACGCAACCAATCACAAGCCGTGACGTAATTTTAAAAATGCGCGCGTCTCCTTGAGTCCCATTGACTTGTATTGGTATCGGGTATCGGTATCGGATTAGATCCGATACTTTGCCGGTATTGGCCGATACTTTCCGATACCGATACTTTCAAGTATCGGACGGTATCGCTCAACACTACTCGGGAAATGAGATTTCAGTGCCGAGCTTTTATTTTCTCGGAGGCCACCGCATTGAAGTAACGGATGTGCAGGGGCTCTGGGCTTTCACAAAATTTTGGTGGAACCCTTGCACCACTGAACACAGCTGAACCTGCCGCACCAGTTGCAATAGGAACCAGATCATCAATGGACCAGCAAATTCCTGATGTGACCCTGTTCCACCAGTGCTGCCGATCCTCCTCCCCGGTAAGCTGAATTCGTACTGTAAGACGTGTAGTGCCACCTATTGGAAGTAGCAATCCTAACAGTCAATGTCGACCCTTTAACGAGCTTTGTCACATGACTTAGGATAATAGCCAAACCAGAATCTCAATTTGCAGACACTGTGTTTCGGGGTACTGCCCCTCGTCAGTGCAAAGTGAAGATCTGGTTTGGCTGATTGAGAGGCATCTGACCGGGATCCAAGAAGTATCGTTTCTCCTTGCGGAGAGTGACATGATAAGCATGTCGAGGTGAGGAGACTGAGGAAGAATGTGTAAAGAGAAGACAAAAGAAAGGGGGGAAAATAGTTTGTAGAGATCAGGCTGCATTAGGGAAATGTTGGGGAACACATTGTGAATTGATATATTATTTTGATGGTATTAGCTAAGCATTTGACATCTATAGTGGATAGTTGTTAAGCTAGAGGTAGTGATAATGTGCCATAGAGCAAGGTGCCAAAATCATCAAACAAGGAAATAATTGAATAAATAACCAATAAATGGGCCTACCAATCTATACATTATCTGCTAAACTGTCACCAAATCTTTCTATTAAAAAAACTGTGAATTTTATTAACACATATACAACACATAAAAACATAAGAAGGTGATGGCATGATAAGGCATCACATGACAAGGCCATATACAATTAGTGAACAGTGGGGATGAATATATTAAGATTTATATATATGTAATTCTATTACATCATATCCATTCATGGGGCTAAAGAACATTGACCAAACTAAGTACATAGGATGGACAGAATTGGAAGATAATTTCAGCAGATTATTTTATGCCCAGGATGGAGGGAACAATATAGTGAAGAAAAATAAAAAAATGCATAAAAAGGAAAAACAAAGTTGGATTTTATTACCACGTAAATATCAAATAAAACATAGTTGTCACTTGAATTGAATTTGATACAATAACAGAGGAGGAGATTTGAAGAAAAAATTGGCCAAACTAGAATCTCGTTGAATTTGGAAGGTAGATGATACTGTATGCCCAAAAATGACTAAATTCAAAATTTTATTCCATGTCTGTTCATAATTTCAACTTTGATTTTATTACTTAAAGTTTTTTCTTTATACCTTATCTCCATGCAGCTTGCGTTTGATGGTTAATCTGCTTTCAAGATTTCCGTATTTCATTATTTACAGTCTGCAAATTGTGATAAGAAATGTTCTCATCTTTCTGGGTGATGTTTTCATTAAATATTTTTTTACTTTATAATATTGGTTAACCCCAAGTTTTTTCTTTTTTTTTTCAGCTATGATGGTTTTAATCTAGTTATTTTGCTTTACCAGGCACACTGACTCTCCCCTTGAATCCATCAAGGCCCTTTTGCCCATTGTGGTTTTGATGAGAAAGTCACTGTGGAGACACGAGGGTCAGCAGGTGATCTAGTCCGCTGGCTCAAAACCGTATGGACAAGGGATAATCCCACTTATGCCCACTCTCCTTTTACTGTTGGCATAATACTACTCAGACAACAAGGGGAGAGGGTAAAACACTGTGGCAATAATTTATTGAGCCACTAACACACAATAACATATAGAACAGTCCCAACAAATGCCCAAGATGGTGCAAAATACAGAGTCTCACCCTTCCGCTGGCTCACCGGGATTAGAGCAACTGCAACTTTCTGGGTCCCAGGGCCAACTATCCCCACCAGTGGTAACCCCACTTTTGTCGGACACACACCTCGAGGAGGTAAGGAAGCTGACAGTCCATTGCTGTATGAGGCCAGGTGTCTTAATTGTCCCAACATGGATTATCTAAATGTCTTTCAAAGGTTCAGTGATGGTCAATGAGGCAGCTCTGTATTTCTTCTGTTGGTGCCATGATGCCATGGCTTCTGTAATGCAGAGTCTCTCTAAACACAGGCAGATCCCCCAATGCAGGCTTGGGGGAAGGTGGAATAAGGCCATCCCTCACTGCTATAGTGTTCAAATAACATGCAGTATTTGGCCTTCATACTGCATTTGCAGAGCACCACTTACTGTAATTCATCTATAATAGATTTCCCCATTAAGGTGTCAGAATTATTTTTATACACACTGCATTTATTGATAAAGACAATTCATTTCTCAGTGGTATATTTTACTTTAAAGCTGGTCTTCAATTTCCTATTTTTTTCACCAAGTTTCCCCCATTTGAAACCCTTAAGATCTTGTGCTACAGTCGTCTGGATAAGTTTGTCCTGAGTGATATTTTCAACTATGGTGATTTTTTTTTCTTTTACTACATGATAATTTTTAGAATCAAGTGGTCTTAATAGATTTATTTGCTTTGATATGCTATATCCACAATATTACAGTGGGCACGGAAAGTATTCAGACCCCTTTACATTTTTCACTCTTTGTTTCATTGCAGCCATTTAGTAAATTCAAAAAAGTTATTTTTTTTTCTCATTAATGTACACTCTGCACCCCATCTTGACTGAAAAAAACAGAAATGTAGAAATTTTTGCAAATTTATTAAAAAGAAAAACTGAAATCTCACATGGTCATAAGTATTCAGAGCCTTTGCTCCAACACTCATATTTAAGTCCCATGCTGTCCATTTCCTTGTGATCCTCCTTTGAGATGGTTCTACTCCTTCATTGGAGTCCACTTGTGTTTAATTAAACTGATAGGACTTGATTTGCACAGCCACACACCTGTCTATATAAGACTTCCAGAAATAGATGGAAACAAAGCACTTGAGAGTTCATAAGTTGTTATTCCAGCTCCAGTAGCATAAAGTCTCCCACCACTACATCTTACATACAGATGCTAGAGAGAAACGGTGAATGAGCCCATTAAATCAGTTAACTTTGCCTGTTTTGATGAACTTCTGAGTACAAATCACCATAAAAAAGATGAAACGTTCAATGAGTCCATGGAAAGAAGCAACTGCAAGGCTTAGGATTTTGTAAGGCAATAATGCCTGACTAGATGGGTGTCATATGATATACCTACTTCCACACCTCACCGTAGACTAAAGGTACCGTTACACTAAACGACTTACCAACGATCACGACCAGTGATACGACCTGGCCGTGATCGTTGGTAAGTCGTTGTGTGGTCGCTGGGGAGCTGTCACACAGACAGCTCTCTCCAGCGACCAATAATCAGGGGAACGACTTCAGCATCATTGAAACTGTCTTCAACGATGCCAAAGTCTCTGGGTAACCAGGGTAAACATCGGGTTACTAAGTGCAGGGCCGAGCTTAGTAACCCGATATTTACCCTGGTTACCATTGTAAATGTAAAAAAAAAAAAAAACACTACATACTCACATTCCGGTGTCTGTCCTTTACGGCCGGCGCTGACAGTCAGTGCAGGGAAGCTGACACCGGGGGACATCACAGACATCGGAATGTGAGTATGTAGTGTTTTTTTTTTTAACTTTTACAACGGTAACCAGGGTAAATATCGGGTTACTAAGCGCGGCCCTTAGTAACCCGATGTTTACCCCGGTTACATGCGAACACATCGCTGGATCGGCGTCACACACGCCGATCCAGCGATGACAGCGGGTGATCCAGCGACGAAATAAAGTTCTGGCCTTCTAGCTCCGACCAGCGATGTCACAGCAGGATCCTGATCGCTGCTGCGTGTCAAACACAATGAGATCGCTATCCAGGATGCTGCAAAGTCACAGATCGCTGTCATTCTCGTTCAAAAGTTGCTCAGTGTGACGGTACCTTAATTGCAGATGAGAGCAGTATTATGGTAGAGTATAGAATGGATTTAAACTGGCCCTGAGAAGATCTTTATTTTGTAGGTGGCAGTAGCAAACACTGGAGCTTAGATGAATATCTGACTACAGATCACCATAAAAGAAAATCTGTCAATAAGTGCATGAAAAAAGCAGCAGCAAGAATTGTAATAATCCCAGACTAGATGGCAGTAATTTGCTCTCCCTGCTGCCATACCTCACCATAGGCAAACTGCATATAAGAGCACTATTATTATAACAAAATTGAATTTTATCAACCCTGAGGGAGAATATAGTAGAGCGTGTCTCATCTACTCAGCCTGGTATGGAGGAGACCATGATCTTCTGAACTTACTGTGCAAACTCTCCTGTTCTGGCTGTGAAATCCTGTATGCACTCCCTATGTGATGACCACATGATAGCCCATAACACGCCATTGGATCAAACATTACTAATAGAAACCACCAGCAAATTTGTATTCCAAAAATTAAACCTCAACTAGAAGGTGAAAAGAAAAAGTTCATCTCACCCCTTAGCTCTCCTTGGACAGCCAGATCACACAGAGCCGCACTGGCTTGGTGGATACAAGTCCAAATATACAGTAATCTCCAGTGATCTCAGGCAGGAAGGTACCGTATTTTCCGGTGTATAAGACGACTGGGCGTATAAGACAACCCCCCAACTTTTCCAGTTAAAATATAAAATCTTCTTAAAAGTCGGGGGTGTGTTATGACCCCAATGGCAGAGGGTCTCAAAAGTACATACCAAGTCTGCAAACACAAAAAAACCAGCTCATAGGGCAGTGGTAACTGGGCTGACCATATATCTAATCCTAGCACCACAAATAGCAGCAGCCGGGGAACGTGCCTACGTTGGTTCTAGACGTCTCGCGCCAGCCGGAGAACTAACTAACCCTAGAAGGGAAAAGATAGACCTTTCTTGCCTCCAGAGAAAATACCCCAAAAGTTGGATACAAGCCCCCAACAAATAATAACGGTGAGGTAAGGAGAAAAGACAAACGTAAGAATGAACTAGATATTTAGCAAAGAGAGGCCCACTGACTAATAGCAGAATATAGTAAGATGACTTATATGGTCAGCAAAACCCCTATCAAAATTTCCACGCTGGATATTCAAGAACCCCCGAACCGTCTAACGGCCCGGGGGGAGAACACCAGCCCCCTAGAGCTTCCAGCAAAATCAGGAATTACATTTAGTACAAGCTGGACAAAAAATAAGAGCAAAGCAAATAACCAAAAAACAAGGAAGCAGGACTTAGCTTAATTTTGCAAGATCCAAGACCAGCAGACAGGAGCAAACAGAAAGGATCTGATTACAACGATGCCAGGCACTGGACTAAGGATCCAGGAAGCTTATATAGCAACTCCCCTGGACTAACGACCCAGGTGGGTGCCAAACTGAGGAAAGACAATCCCAGAGTCATATCACTAGTGACCACAAGAGGGAGCCAAAAAAGTCTAATTCACAACAGTACCCCCCCTTTAAGGAGGGGTCACCGAACCCTCACCAAGACCACCAGGGCGATCAGGATGAGCAGCGTGAAAGGCACGAACTAAATCGGCCGCATGCACATCAGAGGCAACCACCCAGGAATTATCCTCCTGACCATAGCCCTTCCACTTGACCAGATACTGAAGCCTCCGCCTGGAGAGACGAGAATCCAAGATCTTCTCCACCACGTACTCCAACTCGCCCTCAACCAACACCGGAGCAGGAGGCTCAACAGAAGGAACCACAGGTACAACGTACCGCCGCAACAAAGACCTATGGAACACGTTGTGAATGGCAAACGACACCGGAAGATCCAAGCGAAAGGACACAGGATTAAGGATTTCCAATATCTTGTAAGGACCGATGAAGCGAGGCTTAAATTTAGGAGAGGAGACCTTCATAGGAACAAATCGAGAAGACAGCCATACCAAATCCCCAACACGAAGTCGGGGACCCACACCGCGGCGGCGGTTGGCAAAACGCTGAGCCTTCTCCTGTGACAACTTCAAGTTGTCCACCACATGATTCCAGATCCGCTGCAACCTATCCACCACGGAATCTACCCCAGGACAGTCAGAAGGCTCCACATGTCCCGAGGAAAAACGAGGATGGAAACCAGAGTTGCAAAAAAATGGTGAAACCAAAGTAGCGGAACTAGCCCGATTATTAAGGGCAAACTCAGCCAACGGCAAGAAGGTCACCCAATCATCCTGATCTGCAGAAACAAAACACCTCAAATAAGCCTCCAGAGTCTGATTAGTTCGCTCCGTTTGTCCATTAGTCTGAGGATGAAAGGCAGACGAAAACGACAAATCAATGCCCATCTTAGCACAAAAGGATCGCCAGAACCTGGAAACAAACTGGGATCCTCTGTCAGACACAATATTCTCAGGAATGCCGTGTAAAAGAACCACATTCTGAAAGAACAAAGGAACCAGATCAGAAGAGGAAGGCAGCTTAGGCAAAGATACCAAATGGACCATCTTGGAAAAGCGATCACATACCACCCAGATGACAGACATGCCCTGAGACACCGGAAGATCTGAAATGAAATCCATGGAAATGTGTGTCCAAGGCCTCTTCGGGACAGGCAAGGGCAAGAGCAACCCGCTGGCACGAGAACAGCAAGGCTAAGCTCGAGCACAAGTCCCACAGGACTGCACAAATGACCGCACATCCCGTGACAAGGAAGGCCACCAAAAGGACCTAGCCACCAGATCTCTGGTGCCAAAAATTCCCGGATGCCCTGCCAACACCGAGGAATGAACCTCGGAAATGACTCTGCTGGTCCACTTATCAGGAACAAACAGTCTGTCAGGTGGACAAGAGTCAGGTCTACCAGCCTGAAATCTCTGCAACACACGTCGCAAATCCGGAGAAATGGCTGACAGGATAACTCCCTCTTTGAGAATACCAACTGGTTCTGCGACTCCAGGAGAGTCAGGCACAAAGCTCCTTGAAAGAGCATCAGCCTTCACATTCTTTGAACCTGGTAAATACGAGACCACAAAGTCAAAACGGGAGAAAAACAATGACCAGCGGGCCTGTCTAGGATTCAGGCGTTTAGCAGACTCGAGATACATCAGATTTTTGTGATCAGTCAAGACCACCACACGATGCTTAGCACCCTCGAGCCAATGACGCCACTCCTCAAATGCCCACTTCATGGCTAACAACTCCCGATTGCCAACATCATAATTCCGCTCAGCAGGCGAAAACTTCCTAGAGAAAAAAGCACATGGTCTCATTACAGAGCAACCAGGGCCTCTCTGCGACAAAACGGCCCCTGCCCCAATCTCAAAAGCATCCACTTCAACCTGAAAGGGAAGTGAGACATCAGGCTGGCACAAAACAGGCGCCGAAGTAAACCGGCGCTTCAACTCTTGAAAGGCTTCCACGGCTGCAGGAGCCCAGTTAGCAACATCAGAACCTTTCTTGGTCATATCCGTCAAAGGTTTAACAACGCTAGAAAAATTAGCGACAAAACGACGGTAGAAGTTAGCAAAACCCAAGAACTTCTGAAGACTCTTAACTGACGTGGGTTGAGTCCAATCATGAATAGCTCGGACCTTGACTGGGTCCATCTCCACCGCAGAAGGGGAAAAAATAAAACCCAAACAGGGAACCTTCTGTACTCCAAAGAGACACTTTGAGCCCTTAACAAACAAAGCATTCTCACGCAAAACCTGAAACACCATCCTGACCTGCTCTACATGCGAGTCCCAATCATCAGAAAAAAACAGAATATCATCCAGATAAACATAAATAAATTTATCCAGATACTTCCGGAAAATATCATGCATAAAGGACTGAAATACTGAAGGAGCATTAGAGAGCCCGAAAGGCATCACCAAGTACTCAAAATGACCTTCGGGCGTATTAAATGCAGTTTTCCATTCATCTCCTTGCTTAATGCGCACAAGGTTGTACGCACCACGAAGATCTATCTTGGTGAACCACTTGGCACCTTTAATCCGGGCAAACAAGTCCGACAACAGAGGCAAAGGATACTGAAATTTAACAGTGATTTTATTCAGAAGCCGATAGTCAATACAAGGTCTCAAAGATCCGTCCTTCTTGGCCACAAAAAAGAATCCCGCACCAAGAGGGGAAGAGGATGGACGGATATGCCCCTTCTCCAGAGATTCCTTAATATATGAACGCATTGCGGTATGCTAAGGTACAGACAGATTAAATAATCTTCCCTTAGGAAATTTACTACCTGGAATCAAATCTATAGCACAGTCACAGTCCCTATGAGGAGGAAGAGCACTGGACCTGGACTCGCTGAATACATCCTGGTAATCAGACAAATACTCAGGAACTTCCGAAGGAGTAGAGGAAGCAATAGACACCGGCGGGGAATCACCATGAATTCCCTGACAGCCCCAACTTGACACAGACATTGCCTTCCAATCCAAGACTGGATTATGGGTCTGTAACCATGGCAGACCCAAAACGACCAAATCATGCATTTTATGCAGAACAAGAAAACGAATCACCTCCCGATGTTCAGGAGTCATGCACATGGTTACCTGTGTCCAAAACTGCGGTTTATTTTCCGCCAATGGCGTAGCATCAATACCCTTAAGAGGGATAGGATTTACCAACGGCTCAAGAATAAAACCACAGCGCTTGGCAAACGACAGATCCATAAGACTCAGGGCAGCACCTGAATCCACAAATGCCATAACAGGGTAGGAGGACAATGAGCAAATTAAAGTCACAGACAAAATAAATTTAGGTTGCAAATTACCAATGGCGACAGGACTAACAACCCTAGTTAGGCGTTTAGAGAATGCTGATATAACATGTGTAGAATCACCACAGTAAAAACACAACCCATTCTGACATCTATGATTTTTCCGTTCATTTCTAGTCTGAATTCTACCACATTGCATTAAATCTGGTGTTTGTTCAGACAACACCACCAGAGGATTCGCGGCTTTGCGCTCCCGCAAACGCCGGTCAATTTGAATAGCCAGCGCCATGGAATCATTCAGACCTGTAGGAATGGAGAAACCCACCATCACATTCTTAATGGCTTCAGAAAGGCCATTTCTGAAATTTACTGCCAGAGTACACTCATTCCACTGAGTAAGCACGGACCATTTCCGAAATTTTTGGCAATACACTTCAGCTTCATCCTGACACTGAGAAATAGCCAGCAAGGCTTTTTCTGCCTGAATTTCAAGATTGGGTTCCTCGTAAAGCAATCCGAGCGCCAGAAAAAACACATCAATATTTGCCAATGCCGGATCTCCTGCGCTAGCAAGAAGGCCCAATCCTGAGGGTCGCCCCGTAAGAAAGAGATAACAATTTTTACTTGCTGAGCTGAGTCTCCAGATGAACGGGGTCTCAGAGATAGAAACAAATTACAATTATTCCTGAAATTCCTAAACTTAAATCGGTCTCCAGAGAACCTCCAGAGAAAATACCCCAAAAGTTGGATACAAGCCCCCAACAAATAATAACGGTGAGGTAAGGAGAAAAGACAAACGTAAGAATGAACTAGATATTTAGCAAAGAGAGGCCCACTGACTAATAGCAGAATATAGTAAGATGACTTATATGGTCAGCAAAAACCCTATCAAAATTTCCACGCTGGATATTCAAGAACCCCCGAACCGTCTAACGGCCCGGGGGGAGAACACCAGCCCCCTAGAGCTTCCAGCAAAATCAGGAATCACATTTAGTACAAGCTGGACAAAAAATAAGAGCAAAGCAAATAACCAAAAAACAAGGAAGCAGGACTTAGCTTAATTTTGCAAGATCCAAGACCAGCAGACAGGAGCAAACAGAAAGGAACTGATTACAACGATGCCAGGCACTGGACTGAGAAACCAGGAAGTTTATATAGCAACACCCCTGGACTAACGACCCAGGTGGGTGCCAAACTGAGGAAAGACAATCCCAGAGTCATATCACTAGTGACCACAAGAGGGAGCCAAAAAAGTCTAATTCACAACAGGGGTGGTCTTATACGCTGTATGTCGTCTTACAGGGCCGGTGACAAATGCCTTTTTTTTGGGGGGTGGTCCCGATGACGGAGGGGGCGTCTCACAGGAAAGTGTGAGTGGAGTATGCCCCATTACCTCACATTGTAGCTGCAGCCAGCGTTAGCGTGGGGTGCTGGGGAGCGGCAGCGGCTGCTCCTCTTTGTGCCGCGTGGGTGCCGTGGGGCGGCGGCTCCTCTTCGTGCAGCGTCGGGGCTCTGTGTTGTGGGGCGGCGGCGGCGTATCTTCACGCAGAGTCAGTCGGGGCTCCTCCGGCATCTTCTCAAAGCCCGGAGGCACCAGCAGCTCCATTTCTCCAATGCGGTGGCCTCTGGGAAATTGGCCGCTGGGTGCGGCGCATGCTCAGATTCAGATCTCATCCCGAGATCTCGGAAGACGAGATCTGAATCTGAGCATGCGCCGCCCCCAGCGGCCATTTTCCCGGAGGCCACCTCATCGCAGCAATGGAGCTGCCGGTGCCTCCGGCTTTCAGGAGATGCCGGAGGAGCCCCGACTGACTCTGAGTGAAGATACGCCTCTGCCGCCGCCCCACAGCACCCACGCGGCACAAAGAGGAGCAGCTGCCGCCGCTCCCCAGCACCCCTCGCTGACGCTGGCTGCAGCTACAATGTGAGGTAATGGGGCATACTCCACTCACACTTTCCTGTGAGACGCCCCCTCCGTCATCGGAACCACTCCCCCCCCACCCAACCACCATATACACCCGGCGTACAAGACGATACCCGGCGTATAAGATGACCCCCGACTTTTAAGAAGATTTTCAGGGGTTAAAAAGTCGTCTTATACGCCGGAAAATACAGTAAGTATAAAAATTATTCCTTTACTTCTTTTGTTAAAACAACATATCACAGGCAGTGGATACCCCAGTGGATATCCCAGGGCTAACTTAGAGGGTGGCAGCTGACCCCCTAGCGTGGGTAGGCTGCTCTAACCCAAAAAAAGGGGTGAAGAATGCAGGCAGGCACTGTAGGGACACTGAAAGTATGGGTGCAAATGGGGCTGGCTGAGAAACAGAAACGCAATGGCAGGTGAGGGCTGATGGGTACAAGGTAGACAAACAAACAGGTGGACCTGGGAAACCTGAAAACTAGCAAATATGCAAGGAAAACTAACAACGTAGCTCAGGCACCTCCATATTGGAGGAGCCTCAAATAGCTGTTACCCAGCTATTGGCTGGGAACATCTTAGGGTGACATGTGGTTCTTTTAAGAGGGAGGGAACACATACCCTAAGCACAGTGCCCAGGCCTACAACTGAACCTTGAGTTACATCAACACATAGTGGGTGAGATGAGGAGGTGGTGTGTGAGTGGGAGACACTGAATTTCCTGTCTGTTAGGTATAAGGAGATCCAACAAAGGGCCAAGTCTGTAATGGCAAAAGATCAGAAAGTCTGTAGTAAGAGGGATTGGTCAGCTGTGTCAAAGGCAAATGTCAGGTTCAGAAGAAGGAGGAGGACAAACTAAATTTGCTTTGATTTGATGGTTAGTAGGTTTTTAGTGACTTTAGTCAGGGCAGTTTCAGTGGAATGGGGTGGTCAGAAGCTAGATTGTAAGTGGTCAAGGAGGGAGCAAGGGTAAAATTGAGAGGACAGTTCAAGATGGAAGTGTTGTTTCAGTAGTTTGGAGGCATAGGGGAGAAATGAGACAGGGTGATAGCTAGACATAGAAGATGGGTCAAGGGTGGGCATTTGGAGGATGGGTGTTATCGAGGTATGTTTCAATCAGGAGGAGAAGACACCAGTTGTTAGTGACAGGTTGACTAGGTGGGTTAGGCTTGGAATGAAGACTCCAGTAAGGTTTGGAATGAGGTGGGATGTTATTGGGTCAAATTCTGAGGTGATGAGTCAAAGTCTACAGCTGAGATGAAAGAAGAGGGAGGGGGAGCTGGTGGATGGACGAGAGAATTGAAAGTACTGAATAGCTCTTTAGGGTTGTGAGACAGGTATGGTCTGATGGATTTATTTAATGTGCATGAGCTATGCAGATAGTGGAATTTCACCACCACTAAATAACAAGATGAAATATGGCATGGTGAATCATGGTTTCAACTGCCAAAAATGTTTCTGGCTGGAAGGTTGATTTCACAGCCACACAGGAAACTAGCTAGCTAAACTATCTGACTAATAAACAACCGCCTATCTAACTACCTAAAAATGTTGCAACAGTCCCAATGTCCGGAGAAGCCTTTGCGCTGCTAGTGTCAAAATGGTGATAATTAGGGTTGAGCGAAACGGATCGTTCATTTTCATAAGTCGCCGACTTTTGGCAAAGTCGGCGTCTCATGAAACCGACCCGATCCCTGTGTGGGGTCTGCCATGCGGTACGCGACTTTCGCGCCAAAGTAGCGTTTAAATGACGCTAAATGCGCCATTTCTCAGCCAATGAAGGTGGACGCAGAGTGTGGGCAGCTTGATGACATAGATCTCAGTCCCCACCATCTTAGAGAAGGGCATTGCAGTGATTGGCCTGCTTTCTGCCGCGTCACAGGGGCTATAAAGGGGCGTTCCCGCCGACCGCCATCTTTCTGCTGCTGATCTGAGAGTAGGGAGAGGTGCCGCTTCGTCAGAAGCAGGGATAGACAGTGTTAGGCAGGGTACATTCACCACCAAACCGCTTGTGCTGTAGTGATTTCCACTGTCCAACACCACCTTTTGTTTGCAGGGACAGTGGAAGCTACATTTTTTTTTCCTCAGCGCTGTAGCTCATTGGGCTGCCCTAGAAGGCTCCCTGACCCTGATAGCTGCGTTGCTGTGTGTGTACGCCGCTGTGCAAACCAACTGCTTTTTCCAAGCACAAATCCTGTTGTTCATTCCTTTCTGCACAGCTATCTTGTGTGTTTGTCCACACTTTTGTGTGCAGCAGTCCTTTTTATAGCTGCCTGCCATACTTTCCTGAGAATACTGCAGGGAGATAAAGATTGGCAAGTCTGCCTCTGTGCCAGTCCTGTGTGTGGCATCTGTCTCTCATTGTGTGCCACCGAAAACCACTGTGTAATACTGGGCTATTCTTTATTTTTGGGGTGTAAATTCTCCCTGTAAAAAAAGAATGGCCCAGTATTACAAAGTGGTTTTCGGTGGCACACAATGAGAGACAGATGCCACACACAGGACTGGCACAGAGGCAGACTTGCCAATCTTTATCTCCCAGACTCCCACTATTATTTTTTTTTTTACAGGGAGAATTTACCCCCCAAAAAAAGAATGGCCCAGTATTACACAGTGGTTTTCGGTGGCACACAATGAGAGACAGATGCCACACACAGGACTGGCACAGAGGCAGACTTGCCAATCTTTATCTCCCACTAATTATTTTTTTTTTTACATACTGGGCCATTTCTTTTAATACTGGGCCATTCTTTATTTTTTAGCAATTCCAGATTCTCACTGCCCTAACAGTAAAGAATCCTCTTCTATTTTGGTGGAAAAACCTTCTCTCCTCCACACGCAAAGAATGCCCCCTTGTGCCCGTCACCTTCCTTGGTATAAACAGATCCTCAGCGAATTCTCCCTGAAAAAAAAAAAATTATTAGTGGGAGATAAAGATTGGCAAGTCTGCCTCTGTGCCAGTCCTGTGTGTGGCATCTGTCTCTCATTGTGTGCCACTGAAAACCACTGTGTAATACTGGGCCATCTTTTTTTGGGGGGTAAATTCTCCCTGTAAATAAAATAATTAGTGGGAGATAAAGATTGGCAAGTCTGCCTCTGTGCCAGTCCTGTGTGTGGCATTTGTCTCTAATTGTGTGCCACCGAAAACCACTGTGTAATACTGGGCCATTCTTTTTTGGGGGGGTAAATTCTCCCTGTAAAAAAAAAATATAATTAGTGGGAGATAAAGATTGGCAAGTCTGCCTCTGTGCCAGTCCTGTGTGTGGCATCTGTCTCTCATTGTGTGCCACCAAAAACTACTGTGTAATACTGGGCCATTCTTTTTTGGGGGGGTAAATTCTCCCTGTAAAAAAAAAATAATTAGTGGGAGATAAAGATTGGCAAGTCTGCCTCTGTGCCAGTCCTGTGTGTAGCATCTGTCTCTCATTGTGTGCCACCGAAAACCACTGTGTAATACTGGGCCTTTTTTTTTTCTTCTAAATTCTCCCTGAAAAAAAAAATTATTAGTGGGAGATAAAGATTGGCAAGTCTGCCTCTGTGCCAGTCCTGTGTGTGGCATCTGTCTCTCATTGTGTGCCACCGAAAACCACTGTGTAATACTGGGCCATTCTTTTTTTGGGGGGGTAAATTCTCCCTGTAAACAAAATAATAATTAGTGGGAGATAAAGATTGGCAAGTCTGCCTCTGTGCCAGTCCTGTGTGTGGCATTTGTCTCTAATTGTGTGCCACCAAAAACCACTGTGTAATACTGGGCCATTCTTTTTTTGGGGGGGTAAATTCTCCCTGTAAAAAAAAAAATAATTAGTGGGAGATAAAGATTGGCAAGTCTGCCTCTGTGCCAGTCCTGTGTGTGGCATCTGTCTCTCATTGTGTGCCACCGAAAACCACTGTGTAATACTGGGCCATTCTTTTTTTATTTGGGTAAATTCTCCCTGTAAAAAAAAAAATAATAGTGGGAGTCTGGGAAATAAAGATTGGCAAGTCTGCCTCTGTGCCAGTCCTGTGTGTGGCATCTGTCTCTCACTGTGTGCCACCGAAAACCACTGTGTAATACTGGGCCATTCTTTTTTGGGGGGGGATAAATTCTCCCTGTAAAAAAAAAATAATAGTGGGAGTCTGGGAGATAAAGATTGGCAAGTCTGCCTCTGTGCCAGTCCTGTGTGTGGCATCTGTCTCTCATTGTGTGCCACCGAAAACCACTGTGTAATACTGGGCCATCTTTTTTTGGGGGGGCAAATTCTCCCTGTAAAAAAAAAAATAATTAGTGGGAGATAAAGATTGGCAAGTCTGCCTCTGTGCCAGTCCTGTGTGTGGCATTTGTCTCTAATTGTGTGCCACCGAAAACCACTGTGTAATACTGGGCCATTCTTTTTTTGGGGGGGTAAATTCTCCCTGTAAAAAAAAAAATATTAGTGGGAGATAAAGATTGGCAAGTCTACCTCTGTGCCAGTCCTGTGTGTGGCATCTGTCTCTCATTGTCTGCCACCGAAAACCACTGTGTAATACTGGGCCATTCTTTTTTTTGGGGGGTAAATTCTCCCTGTAAAAAAAAAAATAATTAGTGGGAGATAAAGATTGGCAAGTCTGCCTCTGTGCCAGTCCTGTGTGTGGCATCTGTCTCTCATTGTGTGCCACCGAAAACCACTGTGTAATACTGGGTCTTTTTTTTTTTTTCTAAATTCTCCCTGAAAAAAAAATAATTAGTGGGAGATAAAGATTGGCAAGTCTGCCTCTGTGCCAGTCCTGTGTGTGGCATCTGTCTCTCATTGTGTGCCACCGAAAACCACTGTGTAATATTGGGCCTTTTTTTTTTTTTCTAAATTCTCCCTGAAAAAAAAAATTATTAGTGGGAGATAAAGATTGGCAAGTCTGCCTCTGTGCCAGTCCTGTGTGTGGCATCTGTCTCTCATTGTGTGCCACCGAAAACCACTGTGTAATACTGGGCCATTCTTTTTTTGGGGGGGTAAATTCTCCCTGTAAAAAAAATAATAATTAGTGGGAGATAAAGATTGGCAAGTCTGCCTCTGTGCCAGTCCTGTGTGTGGCATTTGTCTCTAATTGTGTGCCACCGAAAACCACTGTGTAATACTGGGCCATTTTTTTTTGGGGGGGGGGTAAATTCTCCCTGTCAAAAAAAAAATAATTAGTGGGAGATAAAGATTGGCAAGTCTGCCTCTGTGCCAGTCCTGTGTATGGCATCTGTCTCATTGTGTGCCACCGAAAACCACTGTGTAATACTGGGCCATTCTTTTTTTGGGGGGGTAAATTCTCCCTGTAAAAAAAAAATAATTAGTAGGAGATAAAGATTGGCAAGTCTGCCTCTGTGCCAGTCCTGTGTGTGGCATCTGTCTATAATTGTGTGTCACCGAAAACCACTGTGTAATACTGGGCCATTCTTTTTTTATTTGGGTAAATTCTCCCTGTAAAAAAAAAAAATAATAGCGGGAGTCTGGGAGATAAAGATTGGCAAGTCTGCCTCTGTGCCAGTCCTTGTGTGTGGCATCTGTCTCTCATTGTGTGCCACCGAAAACCACTGTGTAATACTGGGCCATTCTTTTTTTGGGGGGGATCAATTCTCCCTGTAAAAAAAAATAATAGTGGGAGTCTGGGAGATAAAGATTGGCAAGTCTGCCTCTGTGCCAGTCCTGTGTGTGGCATCTGTCTCTCATTGTGTGCCACCGAAAACCACTGTGTAATACTGGGCCATCTTTTTTTTGGGGGGCAAATTCTCCCTGTAAAAAAAAAAATAATTAGTGGGAGATAAAGATTGGCAAGTCTGCCTCTGTGCCAGTCCTGTGTGTGGCATTTGTCTCTAATTGTGTGCCACCGAAAACCACTGTGTAATACTGGGCCATTCTTTTTTGGGGGGGTAAATTCTCCCTGTAAAAAAAAAAAATATTAGTGGGAGATAAAGATTGGCAAGTCTGCCTCTGTGCCAGTCCTGTGTGTGGCATCTGTCTCTCATTGTGTGCCACCGAAAACCACTGTGTAATACTGGGCCATTCTTTTTTTGGGGGGGTAAATTCTCCCTGTAAAAAAAAAACAAAATTAGTGGGAGATAAAGATTGGCAAGTCTGCCTCTGTGCCAGTCCTGTGTGTGGCATCTGTCTCTCATTGTGTGCCACCGAAAACCACTGTGTAATACTGGGCCTTTTTTTTTTTTTCTAAATTCTCCCTGAAAAAAAAATTATTAGTGGGATATAAAGATTGGCAAGTCTGCCTCTGTGCCAGTCCTGTGTGTGGCATCTGTCTCTCATTGTGTGCCACCGAAAACCACTGTGTAATACTGGGCCTTTTTTTTTTTTTTTTCTAAATTCTCCCTGAAAAAAAAAATAATTAGTGGGAGATAAAGATTGGCAAGTCTGCCTCTGTGCCAGTCCTGTGTGTGGCATTTGTCTCTAATTGTGTGCCACCGAAAACCACTGTGTAATACTGGGCCATTCTTTTTTTTGGGGGGGTATATTCTCCCTGTAAAAAAAAAATAATAGTGGGAGTCTGGGAGATAAAGATTGGCAAGTCTGCCTCTGTGCCAGTCCTGTGTGTGGCATCTGTCTCTCATTGTGTGCCACCGAAAACCACTGTGTAATACTGGGCCATCTTTTTTTTTTTGGGCAAATTCTCCCTGTAAAAAAAAAAATAATTAGTGGGAGATAAAGATTGGCAAGTCTGCCTCTGTGCCAGTCCTGTGTGTGGCATTTGTCTCTAATTGTGTGCCACCGAAAACCACTGTGTAATACTGGGCCATTCTTTTTTTGGGGGGGTAAATTCTCCCTGTAAAAAAAAAAATATTAGTGGGAGATAAAGATTGGCAAGTCTGCCTCTGTGCCAGTCCTGTGTGTGGCATCTGTCTCTCATTGTCTGCCACCGAAAACCACTGTGTAATACTGGGCCATTCTTTTTTTTGGGGGGTAAATTCTCCCTGTAAAAAAAAAATAATTAGTGGGAGATAAAGATTGGCAAGTCTGCCTCTGTGCCAGTCCTGTGTGTGGCATCTGTCTCTCATTGTGTGCCACCGAAAACCACTGTGTAATACTGGGCCTTTTTTTTTTTTTCTAAATTCTCCCTGAAAAAAAAATTATTAGTGGGATAAAAAGATTGGCAAGTCTGCATCTGTGCCAGTCCTGTGTGTGGCATCTGTCTCTCATTGTGTGCCACCGAAAACCACTGTGTAATACTGGGCCATCTTTTTTTTTTTGGGCAAATTCTCCCTGTAAAAAAAAAAATAATTAGTGGGAGATAAAGATTGGCAAGTCTGCCTCTGTGCCAGTCCTGTGTGTGGCATTTGTCTCTAATTGTGTGCCACCGAAAACCACTGTGTAATACTGGGCCATTCTTTTTTTGGGGGGGTAAATTCTCCCTGTAAAAAAAAAAATATTAGTGGGAGATAAAGATTGGCAAGTCTGCCTCTGTGCCAGTCCTGTGTGTGGCATCTGTCTCTCATTGTCTGCCACCGAAAACCACTGTGTAATACTGGGCCATTCTTTTTTTTGGGGGGTAAATTCTCCCTGTAAAAAAAAAATAATTAGTGGGAGATAAAGATTGGCAAGTCTGCCTCTGTGCCAGTCCTGTGTGTGGCATCTGTCTCTCATTGTGTGCCACCGAAAACCACTGTGTAATACTGGGCCTTTTTTTTTTTTTCTAAATTCTCCCTGAAAAAAAAATTATTAGTGGGATAAAAAGATTGGCAAGTCTGCATCTGTGCCAGTCCTGTGTGTGGCATCTGTCTCTCATTGTGTGCCACCGAAAACCACTGTGTAATACTGGGCCATTCTTTTTTTTGGGGGGTAAATTCTCCCTGTAAAAAAAATAATAATTAGTGGGAGATAAAGATTGGCAAGTCTGCCTCTGTGCCAGTCCTGTGTGTGGCATTTGTCTCTAATTGTGTACCACCGAAAACCACTGTGTAATACTGGGCCATTCTTTTTTTGGGGGGGTAAATTCTCCCTGTAAAAAAAATAATAATTAGTGGGAGATAAAGATTGGCAAGTCTGCCTCTGTGCCAGTCCTGTGTGTGGCATCTGTCTCTCATTGTGTGCCACCGAAAACTACTGAGTAATACTGGGCCATTCTTTTTTTGGGGGGTAAATTCTCCCTGTAAAAAAAAAATAATTAGTGGGAGATAAAGATTGGCAAGTCTGCCTCTGTGCCAGTCCTGTGTGTGGCATCTGTCTCTCATTGTGTGCCACCGAAAACCACTGTGTAATATTGGGCCTTTTTTTTTTTTTCTAAATTCTCCCTGAAAAAAAAAATTATTAGTGGGAGATAAAGATTGGCAAGTCTGCCTCTGTGCCAGTCCTGTGTGTGGCATTTGTCTCTAATTGTGTGCCACCGAAAACCACTGTGTAATACTGGGCCATTCTTTTTTGGGGGGGTAAATTCTCCCTGTAAAAAAAAAAAATATTAGTGGGAGATAAAGATTGGCAAGTCTGCCTCTGTGCCAGTCCTGTGTGTGGCATCTGTCTCTCATTGTGTGCCACCGAAAACCACTGTGTAATACTGGGCCATTCTTTTTTTGGGGGGGTAAATTCTCCCTGTAAAAAAAAAACAAAATTAGTGGGAGATAAAGATTGGCAAGTCTGCCTCTGTGCCAGTCCTGTGTGTGGCATCTGTCTCTCATTGTGTGCCACCGAAAACCACTGTGTAATACTGGGCCTTTTTTTTTTTTTCTAAATTCTCCCTGAAAAAAAAATTATTAGTGGGATATAAAGATTGGCAAGTCTGCCTCTGTGCCAGTCCTGTGTGTGGCATCTGTCTCTCATTGTGTGCCACCGAAAACCACTGTGTAATACTGGGCCTTTTTTTTTTTTTTTTCTAAATTCTCCCTGAAAAAAAAAATAATTAGTGGGAGATAAAGATTGGCAAGTCTGCCTCTGTGCCAGTCCTGTGTGTGGCATTTGTCTCTAATTGTGTGCCACCGAAAACCACTGTGTAATACTGGGCCATTCTTTTTTTTGGGGGGTATATTCTCCCTGTAAAAAAAAAATAATAGTGGGAGTCTGGGAGATAAAGATTGGCAAGTCTGCCTCTGTGCCAGTCCTGTGTGTGGCATCTGTCTCTCATTGTGTGCCACCGAAAACCACTGTGTAATACTGGGCCATCTTTTTTTTTTTGGGCAAATTCTCCCTGTAAAAAAAAAAATAATTAGTGGGAGATAAAGATTGGCAAGTCTGCCTCTGTGCCAGTCCTGTGTGTGGCATTTGTCTCTAATTGTGTGCCACCGAAAACCACTGTGTAATACTGGGCCATTCTTTTTTTGGGGGGGTAAATTCTCCCTGTAAAAAAAAAAATATTAGTGGGAGATAAAGATTGGCAAGTCTGCCTCTGTGCCAGTCCTGTGTGTGGCATCTGTCTCTCATTGTCTGCCACCGAAAACCACTGTGTAATACTGGGCCATTCTTTTTTTTGGGGGGTAAATTCTCCCTGTAAAAAAAAAATAATTAGTGGGAGATAAAGATTGGCAAGTCTGCCTCTGTGCCAGTCCTGTGTGTGGCATCTGTCTCTCATTGTGTGCCACCGAAAACCACTGTGTAATACTGGGCCTTTTTTTTTTTTTCTAAATTCTCCCTGAAAAAAAAATTATTAGTGGGATAAAAAGATTGGCAAGTCTGCATCTGTGCCAGTCCTGTGTGTGGCATCTGTCTCTCATTGTGTGCCACCGAAAACCACTGTGTAATACTGGGCCATTCTTTTTTTGGGGGGGTAAATTCTCCCTGTAAAAAAAATAATAATTAGTGGGAGATAAAGATTGGCAAGTCTGCCTCTGTGCCAGTCCTGTGTGTGGCATTTGTCTCTAATTGTGTACCACCGAAAACCACTGTGTAATACTGGGCCATTCTTTTTTTGGGGGGGTAAATTCTCCCTGTAAAAAAAATAATAATTAGTGGGAGATAAAGATTGGCAAGTCTGCCTCTGTGCCAGTCCTGTGTGTGGCATCTGTCTCTCATTGTGTGCCACCGAAAACTACTGAGTAATACTGGGCCATTCTTTTTTGGGGGGGTAAATTCTCCCTGTAAAAAAAAAATAATTAGTGGGAGATAAAGATTGGCAAGTCTGCCTCTGTGCCAGTCCTGTGTGTGGCATCTGTCTCTCATTGTGTGCCACCGAAAACCACTGTGTAATATTGGGCCTTTTTTTTTTTTTCTAAATTCTCCCTGAAAAAAAAAATTATTAGTGGGAGATAAAGATTGGCAAGTCTGCCTCTGTGCCAGTCCTGTGTGTGGCATCTGTCTCTCATTGTGTGCCACCGAAAACCACTGTGTAATACTGGGCCATTCTTTTTTTTGGGGGGTAAATTCTCCCTGTAAAAAAAATAATAATTAGTGGGAGATAAAGATTGGCAAGTCTGCCTCTGTGCCAGTCCTGTGTGTGGCATTTGTCTCTAATTGTGTGCCACCGAAAACCACTGTGTAATACTGGGCCATTTTTTTTTTGGGGGTGGGGTAAATTCTCCCTGTCAAAAAAAAAATAATTAGTGGGAGATAAAGATTGGCAAGTCTGCCTCTGTGCCAGTCCTGTGTATGGCATCTGTCTCATTGTGTGCCACCGAAAACCACTGTGTAATACTGGGCCATTCTTTTTTTTGGGGGGTAAATTCTCCCTGTAAAAAAAAAATAATTAGTAGGAGATAAAGATTGGCAAGTCTGCCTCTGTGCCAGTCCTGTGTGTGGCATCTGTCTATAATTGTGTGTCACCGAAAACCACTGTGTAATACTGGGCCATTTTTTTGGGGGGGGTAAATTCTCCCTGTCAAAAAAAAATAATTAGTGGGAGATAAAGATTGGCAAGTCTGCCTCTGTGCCAGTCCTGTGTGTGGCATCTATTTCTCATTGTGTGCCACCGAAAACCACTGTGTAATACTGGGCCATTCTTTTTTTATTTGGGTAAATTCTCCCTGTAAAAAAAAAAATAATAGTGGGAGTCTGGGAGATAAAGATTGGCAAGTCTGCCTCTGTGCCAGTCCTTGTGTGTGGCATCTGTCTCTCATTGTGTGCCACCGAAAACCAATGTGTAATACTGGGCCATTCTTTTTTTGGGGGGGATCAATTCTCCCTGTAAAAAAAAAAATAATAGTGGGAGTCTGGGAGATAAAGATTGGCAAGTCTGCCTCTGTGCCAGTCCTGTGTGTGGCATCTGTCTCTCATTGTGTGCCACCGAAAACCACTGTGTAATACTGGGCCATCTTTTTTTGGGGGGGCAAATTCTCCCTGTAAAAAAAAAAATAATTAGTGGGAGATAAAGATTGGCAAGTCTGCCTCTGTGCCAGTCCTGTGTGTGGCATTTGTCTCTAATTGTGTGCCACCGAAAACCACTGTGTAATACTGGGCCATTCTTTTTTGGGGGGGTAAATTCTCCCTGTAAAAAAAAAAAATATTAGTGGGAGATAAAGATTGGCAAGTCTGCCTCTGTGCCAGTCCTGTGTGTGGCATCTGTCTCTCATTGTGTGCCACCGAAAACCACTGTGTAATACTGGGCCATTCTTTTTTTTGGGGGGTAAATTCTCCCTGTAAAAAAAAAAAAAAATTAGTGGGAGATAAAGATTGGCAAGTCTGCCTCTGTGCCAGTCCTGTGTGTGGCATCTGTCTCTCATTGTGTGCCACCGAAAACCACTGTGTAATACTGGGCCTTTTTTTTTTTTTCTAAATTCTCCCTGAAAAAAAAAAAAATTAGTGGGAGATAAAGATTGGCAAGTCTGCCTCTGTGCCAGTCCTGTGTGTGGCATTTGTCTCTAATTGTGTGCCACCGAAAACCACTGTGTAATACTGGGCCATTCTTTTTTTTGGGGGGTATATTCTCCCTGTAAAAAAAAAATAATAGTGGGAGTCTGGGAGATAAAGATTGGCAAGTCTGCCTCTGTGCCAGTCCTGTGTGTGGCATCTGTCTCTCATTGTGTGCCACCGAAAACCACTGTGTAATACTGGGCCATCTTTTTTTTTTTGGGCAAATTCTCCCTGTAAAAAAAAAAAATAATTAGTGGGAGATAAAGATTGGCAAGTCTTCCTCTGTGCCAGTCCTGTGTGTGGCATCTGTCTCTCATTGTGTGCCACCGAAAACCACTGTGTAATACTGGGCCTTTTTTTTTTTTTTTCTAAATTCTCCCTGAAAAAAAAAATTATTAGTGGGAGATAAAGATTGGCAAGTCTGCCTCTGTGCCAGTTTTGTGTGTGGCATTTGTCTCTAATTGTGTGCCACCGAAAACCACTGTGTAATACTGGGCCATTTTTTTGGGGGGGGGTAAATTCTCCCTGTCAAAAAAAAATAATTAGTGGGAGATAAAGATTGGCAAGTCTTCCTCTGTGCCAGTCCTGTGTGTGGCATCTGTCTCTCATTGTGTGCCACCGAAAACCACTGTGTAATACTGGGCCTTTTTTTTTTTTTTTCTAAATTCTCCCTGAAAAAAAAAATTATTAGTGGGAGATAAAGATTGGCAAGTCTGCCTCTGTGCCAGTTTTGTGTGTGGCATTTGTCTCTAATTGTGTGCCACCGAAAACCACTGTGTAATACTGGGCCATTTTTTTTTTTTGGGGTAAATTCTCCCTGTCAAAAAAAAATAATTAGTGGGAGATAAAGATTGGCAAGTCTGCCTCTGTGCCAGTCCTGTGTGTGGCATCTGTCTCATTGTGTGCCACCGAAAACCACTGTGTAATACTGGGCCATTCTTTTTTTTGGGGGGTAAATTCTCCCTGTAAAAAAAAAAAATAATTAGTGGGAGATAAAGATTGGCAAGTCTGCCTCTGTGCCAGTCCTGTGTGTGGCATCTGTCTCTAATTGTGTGCCACCGAAAACCACTGTGTAATACTGGGCCATTTTTTTGGGGGGGGTAAATTCTCCCTGTCAAAAAAAATAATTAGTGGGAGATGAAGATTGGCAAGTCTGCCTCTGTGCCAGTCCTGTGTGTGGCATCTGTCTCTAATTGTGTGCCACCGAAAACCACTGTGTAATACTGGGCCATTTTTTTGGGGGGGGTAAATTCTCCCTGTCAAAAAAAATAATTAGTGGGAGATGAAGATTGGCAAGTCTGCCTCTGTGCCAGTCCTGTGTGTGGCATCTGTCTCTCATTGTGTGCCACCGAAAACCACTGTGTAATACTGGGCCATTCTTTTTTTTGGGGGGGTAAATTCTCCCTGTAAAAAAAAAAATAATAGTGGGAGTCTGGGAGATAAAGATTGGCAAGTCTGCCTCTGTGCCCGTCCTGTGTGTGGCATCTGTCTCTCATTGTGTGCCACAGAAAACCTAGTGTGTAATATTGTTTTGTTTTTTGTTTTTTTAAATTCTCCCAGAAAAAAAAAATTGTGGGAGATTAAGATTGGCATTTCTGCTTGAGTGCTGGTCCTGTGTGTGCCATCTGTCTCAAATTATTGGGGCACAGAAAACCTAGTGTGTAACATTGGGCCTGATTTTCCTTTCAGTGTCAGGCACCTATAAAGGTATATATAAATCCTACAGAAGTTTGAGTTCACCTTATAAGTTGTTTTACAGTAACAAATACCGTTACTTTGGTTACGTTTTGCAAACAATGAGGAAGTCTAGTGGAAGAGGTCGTGGCCGTGGGCGGTCATTGTCAGCTGGTAATGATGGTAGTGGTGGTGGAGCATCTAGGGGCAAAAACTGAACTCGGTAATTATAGGCCAGTGAGTTTAACCTCTACTGTGGGTAAAATTCTGGAGGGCATTCTAAGGGATGCTATGCTGGAGTATCTGAAGAGGAATAACCTCATGACCCAGTATCAGCACGGGTTTACTAGGGACCGTTCATGTCAGACTAATTTGATCAGTTTCTATGAAGAGGTAAGTTCCGGACTGGACCAAGGGAACCCAGTGGACGTAGTATATATGGACTTTTCCAAAGCTTTTGATACGGTGCCACACAAAAGGTTGTTACATAAAATGAGAGTAATGGGGATAGGGGAAAATATGTGTAAGTGGGTTGAGAGCTGGCTCAGGGATAGGAAACAAAGGGTGGTTATTAATGGAGCACACTCGGACTGGGTCAAGGTTAGCAGTGGGGTACCACAGGGGTCAGTATTGGGCCCTCTTCTTTTTAACATATTTATTAATGACCTTGTAGGGGGCATTCAGAGTAGAATTTCAATATTTGCAGATGACACTAAACTCTGCAGGGTAATCAATACAGGGGAGGACAATTTTATATTACAGGATGATTTATGTAAACTAGAAGCTTGGGCTGATAAATGGCAAATGAGCTTTAATGGGGATAAATGTAAGGTCATGCACTTGGGTAGAAGTAATAAGATGTATAACTATGTGCTTAATTCTAAAACTCTGAGCAAAACCGTCAATGAAAAAGACCTGGGTGTATGGGTGGATGACAAACTCATATTCAGTGGCCAGTGTCAGGCAGCTGCTACAAAGGCAAATAAAATAATGGGATGTATTAAAAGAGGCATAGATGCTCATGAGGAGAACATAATTTTACCTCTATACAAGTCACTAGTTCGACCACACTTAGAATACTGTGCACAGTTCTGGTCTCCGGTGTATAAGAAAGACATAGCTGAACTGGAGCGGGTGCAGAGAAGAGCGACCAAGGTTAATAGAGGACTGGGGGGGTCTGCAATACCAAGATAGGTTATTACACTTGGGGCTGTTTAGTTTGGAAAAACGAAGACTAAGGGGTGATCTTATGTTAATGTATAAATATATGAGGGGACAGTACAAAGACCTTTCTGATGATCTTTTTAATCATAGACCTGAGACAGGGACAAGGGGGCATCCTCTACGTCTGGAGGAAAGAAGGTTTAAGCATAATAACAGACGCGGATTCTTTACTGTAAGAGCAGTGAGACTATGGAACTCTCTGACGTATGATGTTGTAATGAGTGATTCATTAATTAAATTTAAGAGGGGACTGGATACCTTTCTGGAAAAGTATAATGTTACAGGGTATATACACTAGATTCCTTGATAAGGCGTTGATCCAGGGAACTAGTCTGATTGCCGTATGTGGAGTCGGGAAGGAATTTTTTTCCCCATGGTGGAGCTTACTCTTTGCCACATGGGGTTTTTTTGCCTTCCCCTGGATCAACATGTTAGGGCATGTTAGGTTAGGCTATGGGTTGAACTAGATGGACTTACAGTCTTCCTTCAACCTTAATAACTATGTAACTATGTAACTATGTAACTATCAGGTGGTCGTGGTAAAAGCAGTACAGCACCTAAGTCTCGAGTTGTTGATCCAGGTTCGTTGTCTGGCTACACAAGGCCTCGAACGCTATCTTTTCTGAGAGTAGGAAAACCACTTTTGAAGCCGGAGCAGGAGGAACAAGTATTGGCTTTCATTGCTGACTCTGCCTCTAGCTCTTTTGCCTCCTCCTCGGAAAGTGCCAAATGTCAGAGCAGTGCATCGTCAGTGGATGCTCCTGGTCAGGAACAAGTCGCTTCCTTGTGTCCTTCACCCAGAACAACAGTGAAGGATGCGTCAGTCGACACAACAGGTTACTACATGGAGCTCTTTACACATACCGTTCCTGGGTTAGACAGTGAAACAGTTATCAGGCCATGCCCATTCGAAGTTGAATCGGACATGGAGTGCACAGATGCACAGCCACAGCCAGATTACTATGCTGTTCCTTTGACTCAGACCAGAACATTGCCCTCGCAGTGTACTGAGGCAGAATCAAACCCAGCGGAGACTATGGTGCCCCGTCACGAACGCAATACCACCGGCTTACACGGTGACACAGACGAAGTTGCACACGACATAGAAGAGGAGGTCATAGATGACCCAGTTGTTGACCCCGATTGGCAGCCATTGGGGGAACAGGGTGCAGGCGGCAGTAGTTCTGAAGCGGAGGAGGAGGAGCCGCAGCAGGCATCAACATCACAACAGGTTCCATCTGCCGGGCCCATATCTGGCCAAAAACGCGTGGCAAAACCAAAACCAGTTGGAGGACAGCGTGGCCATCCGGTTAAAGAAGCTCAGTCTGCAATGCCTGAAAAGGTATCCGATAGTAGAAAGAGTGCAGTCTGGCATTTTTTTAAACATCCAAATGATCAGTGCAAAGTCATCTGTCAAAAATGTTCAACTACCTTAAGCAGAGGTCAGAATCTTAAAAGTCTAAATACAAGTTGCATGCATAGACATTTATCCACCATGCATTTGCAAGCCTGGACTAACTACCAAACGTCCCTAAAGCTTGCAGCACCCTCGGCTAGGGTTGAGCGAAACGGGTCGATCATTTTCAAAAGTCGCCGACTTTTGGCTAAGTCGGCGTCTCATGAAACCCGATCCGACCCCTGTGCTTGTCGGCCATGCGGTACGCGACTTTCGCGCCAAAGTCGCGTTTCAATGACGCGAAAAGCGCCATTTCTCAGCCAATGAAGGTGAACGCAGAGTGTGGGCAGCGTGATGACATAGATCCTGGTCCCCACCATCTTAGAGAAGGGCATTGCAGTGATTGGCTTGCTGTCTGCGGCGTCACAGGGGCTATAAAGGGGCGTTCCCGCCGACCGCCATCTTACTGCTGCTGATCTGAGCTTAGGGAGAGGTTGCTGCCGCTTCGTCAGAAGCAGGGAGAGCGTTAGGCAGGGTCCACTAACCACCAAACCGCTTGTGCTGTAGCGATTTCCACTGTCCAACACCACCTTCGGTGTGCAGGAACAGTGGAAGCTATTTTTTTTTTTTTCCTCAGCGCTGTAGCTCATTGGGCTGCCCTAGAAGGCTCCGTGATAGCTGTATTGCTGTGTGTACGCCACTGTGGAAACCAACTGCTTTTTTCAAAGCACATATCCTCTTGTTCCTTTCTGCACAGCTATCTTTTTTGTTTGTCCACACTTTTTATTTAATTTGTGCATCAGTCCACTCCTATTGCTGCCTGCCATACCTGGCTTACATTACTGCAGGGAGATAGTAATTGTAGGACAGTCCCTGTTTTTTTTTTTTTTTTTTTTTTTTTGTGGGAGATTAAGATTGGCATTTCTGCTACAGTGCCATCCCTGTGTGTGCCATCTCTCACTGAGTGGGCCATAGAAAGCCTATTTATTTTTTCCGTGATTTGTGTTCTAAATTCTACCTCAACACAAAAACACTACATCAATCAGTGGTAGAAAAATATTGGCCTCAGTCAGGGCTTGTGTGCCACTGCTGTGAGTGCTATCTCTTATTCAGTGGGCTATAGAAAGCCTATTTATTTATTTATTTTTTTTCTTATTATTTGGTTTCTAAAGTCTCCCTGAAAAAAAAATAAATAAATAAAAAAACAGTGGGAGAGTAATATTGCCCTTTCAGCTTGTGTGCCAGTCTTGACTCCTGGGTGTGCCACCTCTCTCTCTAATTGTGGGCCATAGAAAGCCTTTTTTTTTTTTTTTTTTTTAAATATTATTGGGTTTCTAAAGTCTCCCTTAAAAAACAAAAAATACATAAAAAAACAGTGGGAGAGTAATATTGCCCTTTCAGCTTGTGTGCCAGTCTTGACTCCTGGGTGTGCCACCTCTCTCTCTCATTCAGTGGGCCATAGAAAGGCTATTTATTTTTTTGGTTTTTTTAATATTATTTGGTTTCTAAAGTCTCCCTGAAAATAAAAAAAAAAAAACTTAAAAAAACAGTGGGAGAGTAATATTGCCCTTTCAGCTTGTGCGCCAGTCTTGACTCCTGGGTGTGCCACCTCTCTCTCTCTAATTGTGGGCCATAGAAAGCCTTTTTTTTTTTTGTTTTTTTTTTATATTATTTGGTTTCTAAAGTCTCCCTTAAAAAACAAAAAATACATAAAAAAACAGTGGGAGAGTAATATTGCCCTTTCAGCTTGTGTGCCAGTCTTGACTCCTGGGTGTGCCACCTCTCTCTCTCATTCAGTGGGCCATAGAAAGGCTATTTATTTTTTTGGTTTTTTTAATATTATTTGGTTTCTAAAGTCTCCCTTAAAAAACAAAAAATACATAAAAAAACAGTGGGAGAGTAATATTGCCCTTTCAGCTTGTGTGCCAGTCTTGACTCCTGGGTGTGCCACCTCTCTCTCTCATTCAGTGGGCCATAGAAAGGCTATTTATTTTTTTGGTTTTTTTAATATTATTTGGTTTCTAAAGTCTCCCTAAAAAAAAAAAAACATAAAAAAACAGTGGGAGAGTAATATTGCCCTTTCAGCTTGTGTGCCAGTCTTGACTCCTGGGTGTGCCACCTCTCTCTCTCATTCAGTGGGCCATAGAAAGGCTATTTATTTTTTTGGTTTTTTTAATATTATTTGGTTTCTAAAGTCTCCCTGAAAATAAAAAAAAAAAAACTTAAAAAAACAGTGGGAGAGTAATATTGCCCTTTCAGCTTGTGCGCCAGTCTTGACTCCTGGGTGTGCCACCTCTCTCTCTCTAATTGTGGGCCATAGAAAGCCTTTTTTTTTTTGTTTTGTTTTTTGTTTTTTTTTTTATATTATTTGGTTTCTAAAGTCTCCCTGAGAAAAAAAAATAAATAAATTAGGTGGGAGATTAATATTGACATTAGTGCTTGAGTGACAGTCCTGCGTGTGTGTCATCTCTGTGATTTTGTGCCACAGAAAACAGAGTGTGTAACATTGTGCCTGATTTTCCTTGTGGTCTCACCAACCTGTTAAGGGATATTGAAATCATACTGAAGTTATAGCTCACCGTGTAAGTTGTTTGACAGCAACAAATAAAGTTACTTTGGTTAAGATTTTAAAACAATGAGGAAGT
This sequence comes from Ranitomeya variabilis, assembly GCF_051348905.1. Lineage (NCBI taxonomy): Eukaryota > Metazoa > Chordata > Amphibia > Anura > Dendrobatidae > Ranitomeya > Ranitomeya variabilis. Next base: position 21,205,731 of record NC_135236.1, on the reverse strand, counting down.
CTGGTGCAAGAGGTCGTCGTGGGCGTTCATTGTCAGCTGGTAATGATGGTAGTGGTAGTGGAGCATCAGGTGGTCGTGGGGATAAAAATATTCCACCTAAGTCTGGAGCTGTGGAGCCAGTTTCGTCGTCAGGCTACACAAGGCCTCGAACGCTCTCTTTTCTGGGAGTAGGAAAACCGCTTTTAAAGGTGGAGCAGCAACAGCAAGTTTTGGCTTACATTGCAGACTCAGCCTCTAGCTCTTTTGCCTCCTCTTCCGAAACTGGTAAATGTAAAAGCAGCGCGTCGCTTGTGGATGTTCACGGTCAGGGACAAGTCGCTTCCTTGTCCTCCTCATCAAAAACTACAACAAGAGAGAAGGATGCAGCAGGCGACACAACGGGTCACTCCATGGAGCTCTTTACACATACCGTCCCTGGCTTAGAAAGTGAAACATTTAACAGGCCATGCCCATTACAAGTAGATTCTGACATGGAGTGCACTGATGCACAGCCACAGCCAGAGTACTATGCTGCTCCTTTGACTCAGACCACCACATTGCCCTCTCAGGGTACAGATCCACAATCAGACCCTGATGAGACTATGTTGCCCCGCCACGAACGCTATACCACCGACCGACACAGTGACACAGACGAAGTTGCACACGAGCTCGAAGAGGAGGTAATAGATGACCCAGTTATTGACCCCGATTGGCAGCCATTGGGGGAACAGGGTGCAGGCGGCAGTAGTTCAGAAGCGGAGGTGGAGGAGGGGCCGCAGCAGGCATCAACATCGCAACAGGTTCCATCTGCCGGGCCCGTATCTGGCCCAAAACGCGTGTCAAAGCCAAAACCTGTTGGAGGACAGCGTGGCCATCCGGTTAAAGCTCAGTCTGCAATCCCTGAAAAGGGATCCGAGTCTAGGAAGAGTGCAGTCTGGCATTTTTTTAAACAACATCCAACTGATTAGCGCAAAGTCATCTGTCAAAAATGTTCAACTAGCTTAAGCAGAGGTCAGAATCTGAAAAGTCTAAATACTAGTTGCATGCATAGACACTTAACCACCATGCATTTTCAAGCCTGGACTAACTACCAAACGTCCCTTAAGGTTGTAGCACCCTCGGCCAATGAAGCTAGTCAGCAACGCAACATCCCTTCCGTCACTGTAAGGCCACCATTTTCCGCACCACCGGCAGTATCTGTGCAGGTTTCTTTGCCAGCCAAAAGCAGTCAGGGTCAGGGAACCACCAGTTTTGTAGGAGGAAATATTGCATCTAGGGCACCGGCGGAAACAATACCGTCTCCAACCGTCTCTCAGTCTGCCATGTACACCGGCACACCCGAAAGTTCCACGATCTCCAGCTCTCCAGTCCAGCTCACCCTACATGAGACTCTGGTTAGAAAAAGGAAGTACTTATCCTCGCATCCGCGTACACAGGGTTTTAACGCCCACATAGCTAGACTAATCTCGTTAGAGATGATGCCCTACCGGTTAGTTGAAAGCGAAGCTTTCAAAGCCCTGATGGAGTACGCTGAACCACGATACGAGCTACCCAGTCGACACTTTTTTTCCAGAAAAGCCATCCCAGCCCTGCACCAGCATGTTAAACAGCGCATCGTCCATGCACTCAGGCAATCTGTGAGTACAAAGGTGCACCTGACTACAGATGCATGGACCAGTAGGCATGGCCAGGGACGTTATGTGTCCATCACGGCACACTGGGTGAATGTGGTGGATGCAGGGTCCACAGGCGACATCAATTTAGGGACAGTTGTGCCTAGCCCACGGTCTAGGAAACAGTTGGCTGTAGGCGTTCGCACCCCCTCCTCCTCCTCCTCCTCGTCCTCCTGCAGAAGCTACAGCTCTTCCACAGAACGCAGTCTGCCAACCACTCCATCGGCAGATGACACTGTTGCACACCAGTTGTCCCATTATGGGCCAGCTACTGCCAAGCGTCAGCAGGCTGTATTGGCTATGAAGTGTTTGGGCGACAACAGACACACCGCGGAAGTTCTGTCCGAGTTCTTGCAACAAGAAACGCAGTCGTGGCTGGGCACAGTAGATCTTGAAGCAGGCAAGGTAGTGAGTGATAACGGAAGGAATTTCATGGCTGCCATCTCCCTTTCCCAACTGAAACACATTCCTTGCCTGGCTCACACCTTAAACCTGGTGGTGCAGTGCTTATTGAAAACTTATCCTGGGTTCTCCGACCTGCTCCTCAAAGTGCGTGCACTTTGCTCACATATCCGACGTTCGCCTGTACACGCCAGCCGTATGCAGACCTATCAGCGGTCTTTGAACCTTCCCCAGCATCGCCTCATCATAGACGTTGCAACAAGGTGGAACTCAACACTGCACATGCTTCAGAGACTGTGCGAACAGAGGCGTGCTGTTATTTATTTGTGGGAGGATACACGGGCAGGCAGTAGGATGGCAGACATGGAGTTGTCAGGTGTGCAGTGGTCTAAGATACAAGACATGTGTCAAGTCCTTCAGTGTTTTGAGGAATGCACACGGCTGGTTAGTGCAGACAACGCCGTAATAAGCATGAGCATCCCCCTAATGCGTCTGCTGATGCAAAGTTTGACGCACATAAAGGAGCAGGCGTCTGCACCAGAGGAAGAGGAAAGCCTTGATGACAGTCAGCCATTGTCTGGTCAGGGCAGTGTACAGGATGAGGTAGCGGGCGAAGAGGAGGTGGAGGACGAGGAGGATGATGGGGATGAGTATATTTTTAATGCCGAACCTTTCCCGGGGGCACAGGAAATTGGTTGCGTGTCACGGCCGGGTTCTGGTTTTTTGAGGGACACAAGTGACGTAGATTTGCCTGCAACTGCCCCTCAACCAATCACAACCGGAGATTTGACAACTGGAACTTTGGCCCACATGGCGGATTATGCCTTACGTATCCTAAAAAGGGACACACGCATTACGAAAATGATGAACGATGACGATTACTGGTTGGCCTGCCTCCTTGATCCACGCTATAAAGGCAAATTGCAAAATATTATGCCACATGAGAACTTGGAACTAATATTAGCAACCAAACAATCAACTCTTGTTGACCGTTTGCTTCAGGCATTCCCAGCACACAGCGCACGTGATCGTTCTCACACGAGCTCCAGGGGGCAGCAGACTAGGAGTGTTAGGGGTGCACACATCAGAAGTGGCGTTGGACAGAGGGGTTTTCTGACCAGGTTGTGGAGTGATTTTGCTATGACCGCAGACAGGACAGGTACTGCTGCATCAATTGAAAGTGACAGGAGACAACATTTGTCCAGTATGGTTACTAACTATTTTTCATCCCTTATCGATGTTCTCCCTCAACCGTCATTCCCATTTGATTACTGGGCCTCCAAATTAGACACCTGGCCAGAATTGGCAGAATATGCATTGCAGGAGCTTGCTTGCCCGGCAGCAAGTGTCCTATCAGAAAGAGTATTCAGTGCTGCAGGTTCAATATTAACCGAAAAAAATGACTCGTCTGGCTACCCAAAATGTTGACGATCTAACATTCATTAAAATGAACCACAACTGGATTTCGAAATCTTTTGCCCCACCTTGCCCGGCCGACACCTAGCTTTCCTATGAAAAGCTCTTGCCTGTGAATTACTTTTCTAATGTCTAATTTGCTGCAGCTGATTGTACAGCATACGACATGTTTACACCTCCCTAAATGGCAAAACTCCCCACACGGGGCCGTGGTATCGCGACTTGGCGCAAGCACCCGTGAGACTGCTGTTTGTCTGAAGAGGTGGGTGTGCTCGCTTTTGGTTGACGGCATTGCTACTGGGTCCCTCATAGTACAATGTAGTGTCTCTGGCGGTGGCGGTGCGCACCCAACGTCAGACACACCGTTGTAACATGAGGGGCCCTGGGGCGGTCCCGCTGGCCTCAAGAGAGTTCCCCCCTACCCCAGCTCAAAATGTGCTCTACCACGTGCAAAATTATGTCGCACAGCTCCACCAATCTTTAGTCTATTCGCTGACATCATTCAATGTCTGGCACTGACAATACAAATTTGTAGACATCTATGATGCAACTTAAAGTAGTCTGTGTCTGTGTCCTATATTGGCACCATTAAATAGTTACTGCCAAATTACTATGTCAGAAACTCAGTAGATGAGCCCACCCCTGTACCTAAGTATGCCACCTTTTTTTTTGTTTTGGTTGTTTTGCGAGACATTAACATCTATTTATATTTTGGGAGTACTGGGACAGACACTCCTTGCACTACTCCTCCACTCACCACCAAGCTGCCTGTGTATCCATGTAACCGCTGTAAAGCTGCCATGAGCCTATTGTTTGTTATTTTAGGCCTTTGATAGCCTGTCTGCGGTCCCTACTTTAAATACTCCTCCACTCATCACCAGCTGCCTGCCCGTGTATCCATGTAACCGCTGTAAAACTGCCATGAGCCTATTGTTTGTTATTTTAGGCCTTTGATAGCCTGTCTGCGGTCCCTACTTTAAATACTCCTCCACTCATCACCAGCTGCCTGCCCGTGTATCCATGTAACCGCTGTAAAACTGCCATGAGCCTATTGTTTGTTATTTTAGGCCTTTGATAGCCTGTCTGCGGTCCCTACTTTAAATACTCCTCCACTCATCACCAGCTGCCTGCCCGTGTATCCATGTAACCGCTGTAAAACTGCCATGAGCCTATTGTTTGTTATTTTAGGCCTTTGATAGCCTGTCTGCGGTCCCTACTTTAAATACTCCTCCACTCACCACCAAGCTGCCTGCCCGTGTATCCATGTAACCGCTGTAAAACTGCCATGAGCCTATTGTTTGTTATTTTAGGCCTTTGATAGCCTGTCTGCGGTCCCTACTTTAAATACTCCTCCACTCATCACCAGCTGCCTGCCCGTGTATCCATGTAACCGCTGTAAAACTGCCATGAGCCTATTGTTTGTTATTTTAGGCCTTTGATAGCCTGTCTGCGGTCCCTACTTTAAATACTCCTCCACTCACCACCAGCTGCCTGCCCGTGTATCCATGTAACCGCTGTAAAACTGCCATGAGCCTATTGTTTGTTATTTTAGGCCTTTGATAGCCTGTCTGCGGTCCCTACTTTAAATACTCCTCCACTCACCACCAAGCTGCCTGCCCGTGTATCCATGTAACCGCTGTAAAACTGCCATGAGCCTATTGTTTGTTATTTTAGGCCTTCGAAGCCTGTCTGCGGTCCCTCCTTCCACTAGGCCTCCACTGACCAGACCACTGCTGCCCGTGTACCCCTGGAACCAATTTTAAAGTGCCTACAGCCAGCCCATTTTATTGTGTTAGGCCTTCGAAGCCTGTCTGCGGTCCCTCCTTCCACTAGGCCTCCACTGACCAGACCACTGCTGCCCGTGTACCCCTGGAACCAATTTTAAAGTGCCTACAGCCAGCCCATTTTATTGTGTTAGGCCTTCGAAGCCTGTCTGCGGTCCCTCCTTCCAATAGGCCTACACTGACAAAGGTACACCTGACAACAGACACATGGACCTGTAGGCATGGCCACGGAAGGTTACGTGTCCTTTGTGGCTCAATGGGTTAATGTATTGGATGCATGGTCCACACAGGGGACAGCCTGCTAAGTCTGTATGCAGTCCCTAATTCAAGTTGTCCTCAACTGAATAAAGCTGAGCTTCTACCTTCTGGCTCTCATTAAGTGTTTTTTAAAAAACAAAATGGTGGTTAGGGCCTACTAACGGCTTCTGCCCCTCCCTGGTGTTGCCCTCAACTGAATAAAGCTGAGCTTCTACCTTCCGGCTCTGATTAACTGCTGTTTTTAAACACATTGCTGGTTCCGGCCTACTAACGGTGTCTGCCCCTGCCTGGTGTTGCCCTCAACTGAATAAAGCTGAGCTTCAACCTTCTGGCTCTCATTAAGTGTTTTTTAAAAAACAAAATGGTGGTTAGGGCCTACTAACGGCTTCTGCCCCTCCCTGGTGTTGCCCTCAACTGAATAAAGCTGAGCTTCTACCTTCCGGCTCTGATTAACTGCTGTTTTTAAACACATTGCTGGTTCCGGCCTACTAACGGTGTCTGCCCCTGCCTGGTGTTGCCCTCAACTGAATAAAGCTGAGCTTCAACCTTCTGGCTCTCATTAAGTGTTTTTTAAAAAACAAAATGGTGGTTCCGGCCTACTAACGGTGTCTGCCCCTGCCTGGTGTTGCCCTCAACTGAATAAAGCTGAGCTTCAACCTTCTGGCTCTCATTAAGTGTTTTTTAAAAAACAAAATGGTGGTTAGGGCCTACTAACGGCTTCTGCCCCTCCCTGGTGTTGCCCTCAACTGAATAAAGCTGAGCTTCTACCTTCCGGCTCTGATTAACTGCTGTTTTTAAACACATTGCTGGTTCCGGCCTACTAACGGTGTCTGCCCCTGCCTGGTGTTGCCCTCAACTGAATAAAGCTGAGCTTCAACCTTCTGGCTCTCATTAAGTGTTTTTTAAAAAACAAAATGGTGGTTCCAGCCTACTAACGGTGTCTGCCCCTGCCTGGTGTTGCCCTCAACTGAATAAAGCTGAGCTTCAACCTTCTGGCTCTCATTAAGTGTTTTTTAAAAAAACAAAATGGTGGTTAGGGCCTACTAACGGCTTCTGCCCCTCCCTGGTGTTGCCCTCAACTGAATAAAGCTGAGCTTCTACCTTCCGGCTCTGATTAACTGCTGTTTTTAAACACATTGCTGGTTCCGGCCTACTAACGGTGTCTGCCCCTGCCTGGTGTTGCCCTCAACTGAATAAAGCTGAGCTTCAACCTTCTGGCTCTCATTAAGTGTTTTTTAAAAAACAAAATGGTGGTTAGGGCCTACTAACGGCTTCTGCCCCTCCCTGGTGTTGCCCTCAACTGAATAAAGCTGAGCTTCTACCTTCCGGCTCTGATTAACTGCTGTTTTTAAACACATTGCTGGTTCCGGCCTACTAACGGTGTCTGCCCCTGCCTGGTGTTGCCCTCAACTGAATAAAGCTGAGCTTCAACCTTCTGGCTCTCATTAAGTGTTTTTTAAAAAACAAAATGGTGGTTCCGGCCTACTAACGGTGTCTGCCCCTGCCTGGTGTTGCCCTCAACTGAATAAAGCTGAGCTTCAACCTTCTGGCTCTCATTAAGTGTTTTTTAAAAAACAAAATGGTGTTTAGGGCCTACTAACGGTGTCTGCCCCTCCCTGGTGTTGCCCTCAACTGAATAAAGCTGAGCTTCAACCTTCTGGCTCTCATTAAGTGTTTTTTAAAAAACAAAATGGTGGTTAGGGCCTACTAACGGTGTCTGCCCCTCCCTGGTGTTGTCCACAACTGAACAAAGCTGAGCTTCCACATTCTGGCTTTCGGCCTATACTATCAGATATTAAACTGCATTTGGCCTACTAGTGTGGTTAGGCCCTTGAAACAGTGTCTGCTGCTCTTGGGTTTGCTACTCCACTGAACAAAGCAATGCCGCCTGTTTAGTCCTGTTACCAATTTTGATCTGCATTTAGCCTACTTTATTCTTTGGCCCTATATCTGTTTCCTCATCATCCTGCCCATTGCCCAGCCACTGCTAGATGAGTCTGCTGGTACATTGACCTAGACCACTACATTCCCCTTGTACTCTACACAGCCAGAATCTGACCCTGCTGAAAGTAAGGTTCCCCTTCCCGCATATTATACCACCTTACACAGGGACAAAGAGGAAGGTGCAGATGAAAGTGCAGGTTCCTTCATCAGGTGGGGGGGCATACTCGTTGGCGACGTCACTGGCACAGGGCCACTCAGAGTACGCAAAAGTGTCGCTGCTGGTGGGAGGCGCCCCCGCCATGCAAACACACCGCCGTACTTTGAGGGGCCCTGTGCCAGTGCCAATGCGAACGAGTGGGCCCCCCCTGCTTGCTCAGGATCACAGCACTTGCAACTTTGAAATACTTACCTCTCCCTGCTCCACCGCCATGACGTAGTCCATGTTTCCTGGGCCCACTAAAACCTTGAACCAGCCCTACCCCCACAACTTTTGCCAAATGACCCCCAATTTCCAGTGCCCAACTATTATTATAAAGTTAATTAAGATTGACAAGCTTCAGAAAACAAGAATGGATGTTTTTGGCAGTAAAATGTGCACTGTAGGTGTTTTCCTGGCCTCCACTCACTGCCGGCTATGCTTCCCCATTGACTTGCATTGGGTTTCGTGTTTCGGTCGATCCCCGACTTTTAGCGATAATCGGCCGACTTCACTCGACTCGACTCTGGACTAAATCGGGTTTCACAAAACCAGACTCGATCTTAAAAAAATGAAAGTCGCTCAACCCTACCCTCGGCCAATGAAGCAAGTCAGCAACGCTACATCCCTTCCCTCACTGTAAACCCACCATTTCCCGCACCACCTGCAGTATCTGTGCAGCTTTCGTCGCCAGGCCAAAGCAGTCAGGGAATCACCAGGTTCGCAGTAGGAAACACTGCATGTAGGGCACCGGCAAGAATACCATCTCCAACCCTCTCTCAGTCACCCATGTCCACCGGCACCACCGCTAGTTCCACGATCTCCAGCTCTCCAGTCCAGCTCACCCTACATGAGACTCTTGTTAGGAAAAGGAAGTACTCATCCTCGCTTCCGCGTACACAGGGTTTGAACGCCCACATTGCTAGACTAATCTCATTAGAGATGATGCCCTACCGGTTAGTTGAAAGCGAAGCTTTCAAAGCGCTGATGGACTACGCTGTACCACGCTGCGAGCTACCCAGTCAACACTTCTTTTCTAGAAAAGCCATCCCAGCCCTCCAACAGCATGTTAAAGACCACATCGTCCATGCACTCAGGCAGTCTGTGACTACAAAGGTGCACATGACAACAGATGCATGGACCTGTAGGCATGGCCAGGGATGTTACGTGTCCATCACGGCACACTGGGTGAATGTGGTGGATGCAGGGTCCACAGGGGACAGCAATATTGGGACAGTTCTGCCTAGCCCACGGTCAAGGAAAGAGTTGGCTGTAGGCGTTCGCCCCCCCTCCTCCTCTTCCTCCTCCTCCTGCAGAAGCAAGAGCTCGTCCACAGACCGCAGTCGCACATCCACTCCATCCGCAGCTGCCACTGTTGCACACCAGGTGTGCCATTATGGGACAGCTAGTGGGAAGCGTCAGCAGGCTGTATTGGCAATGAAGTGTTAGGCAACAACAGACACACCGCGGAAGTTCTGTCCGAGTTCTTGCAGAAAGAAACTCAGTCATGGCTGGGCACTGTACATCTTGAGGCAGGCAAGGTAGTGAGTGATAACGGAAGGAATTTCATGGCTGCCATAGCCCTTTCCCAACTGAAACACATTCCTTGCCTGGCTCACACCTTAAACCTGGTGGTGCAGTGCTTCCTGAAAAGTTATCCGGGGTTACCCGACCTGCTCCTCAAAGTGTGCAGACTTTGCTCGCATATCCGCCGTTCGCCCGTACACTCCAGCCATATGCAGAACTATCAGCGGTCTTTGAACCTTCCCCAGCATCGCCTAATCATCGACGTTGCAACAAGGTGGAACTCCACACTGCACATGCTTCAGAGACTGTGCGAACAGAGGTGTGCTGTTATGTATTTGTGCGAGGATACACGGGCAGGCAGTTGGATGGCAGACATGGAGTTGTCAGGTGTGCAGTGGTCGAAGCTACAAGACCTGTGTCAAGTCCTTCAGTGTTTTGAGGAATGCACACGGCTGGTTAGTGCAGACAACGCCATAATAAGCATGAGCATCCCCCTAATGCATCTGCTGATGCAAAGTTTGACGCACATAAAGGAGCAGGCGTCTGCAGCCGAGGAAGAGGAAAGCCTTGATGACAGTCAGCCATTGTCTGGTCAGGGCCGTGCAGAGGACGCGGTAGCGGGCGAAGAGGAAGAGGAGGATGAGGAGGATGATGGGGATGAGTACTTTTTTAATGAGGAAGCTTCTCCTGGGCCAACCGAAATTAGTGGCGTTGCAAGGCCGGGTTCTTTTTTTTTAAGGGAGACAAGTGACGTAGATTTGCCTGTAACTGCCCCTCAAACCAGCACAACCGCAGATTTGACAACTGGAACTTTGGCACACATGGCGGATTATGCCTTACGTATCCTCAAAAGGGACCCACGCATTATTAAAATGATGAGCGATGACGATTACTGGTTGGCCTGCATCCTTGACCCTCGCTATAAAGGCAAATTGCAAAATATTATGCCACATGAGAACCTCGAACAAATATGAGCAACCAAACAAGCTACTCTTGTAGACCGTTTGATTCAGGCATTCCCAGCACACAGCGCCGGTGATGGTTCTCACACGAGCTGCAGGGGGCTACAGGGCAGAGGTGTTAGAGGTGCACAGATCAGAAGTGGCGTTGGACAGAGGGGTTTTCTGACCAGGTTGTGGAGTGATTTTGCAATGACCGCAGACAGGACAGGTACTGCAGCATCTATTCAAAGTGACAGGAGACAACATTTGTCCAGTATGGTTACTAACTATTTTTCATCCCTTATCGATGTTCTCCCTCATCCGTCATTCCCATTTGATTACTGGGCATCCAAATTAGACACCTGGGCTGAATTGGCAGAATATGCATTGCAGGAGCTTGCTTGCCCAGCAGCTAGTGTGCTATCAGAAAGAGTATTCAGTGCTGCTGGTTCAATATTAACCGAAAAAAGGACTCGTCTGGCTACCCAAAATGTGGATGATCTCACCTTCATTAAAATGAACCACTCCTGGATTTCAAATTATTTTGCCCCACCTTTCCCGGCTGACACCTAGCTTTCCTATAAAAAGGTCTTGCTTGTGGACTGGTCTTACTGAGTGTTCCAATCTCTTAATTTGCAGCAGCTGTTTGTCCAGCATATGACATGTTTACACCTCCCTCAATGGGAAAACTCCCCCCACGGGGCCGTGGTCTCGCCACTTGGCGCAAGCACCCGTTACAGTGCTGTTTGTCTGAAGAGGTGGGTGTGCCCACTTTTGGTCGACGGCACTGCCACTGGGTCCCTCATAGTACAATGAAGTGTCTCTGGCGGTGGTGGTGCGCACCCATCGTCAGACACACCATTGTAACATGAGGGGCCCTGGGGCGGTCCCGCCGGCCACAAGAGAGTTCCCCCCCCCAGCTCAAACTGTGCTCTACCACGTGCAAAATTATCTCGCACAGCTCCACCAATGTTTAGTCTATGCGCTGACATCATTCTATGCCTGGCACTGACAATACCAATTTGTTGACATCTATGATGCTAGTTAAAGTAGTCTGGGTCAGTTTCCTATATTGACACACCAGTAAATACTTACTGCCAAATTACTTTGTCAGAAACTCAGCAGATGAGCCCACCCCTGTACCTAAGTATGCCACACTTTTTTTTTGTTGTTGTTGTTTTGCGAGACATTAACATCTATTTATTTTTTGTGAGTACTAACTGTGTCAGACACTCCTTGCAATCCTCCTCCACTGACCACAATGCTGCCCGTGTATCCATGTAACCGATTTAAAACTGCCATGAGCCTATTTTTAGTTATTTTAGGCCTTCATTAGCCTGTCTGTGGTCCCTCCTTGCAATACTCCTCCACTGATCACAATGCTGCCTGTGTATCCATGTAACCTATTTAAAACTGCCATGAGCCTATTTTTAGTTATTTTAGGCCTTCATTAGCCTGTCTGCGGTCCCTACTTGCAATACTCCTCCACTGACCACAATGCTGCCTGTGTATCCATGTAACCGATTTAAAACTGCCATGAGCCTATTTTTTGTTATTTTAGGCCTTCATTAGCCTGTCTGCGGTCCCTACTTGCAATACTCCTCCACTGACCACAATGCTGCCTGTGTAACCATGTAACCGATTTAAAACTGCCTTGAGCCTATTTTTTGTTATTTTAGGCCTTCATTAGCCTGTCTGCGGTCCCTACTTGCAATACTCCTCCACTGACCACAATGCTGCCTGTGTATCCATGTAACCGATTTAAAACTGCCATGAGCCTATTTTTAGTTATTTTAGGCCTTCATTAGCCTGTCTGTGGGCCTTCATTAGCCTGTCTGCGGTCCCTACTTGCAATACTCCTCCACTGACCACAATGCTGCCTGTGTATCCATGTAACCGATTTAAAACTGCCTTGAGCCTATTTTTTGTTATTTTAGGCCTTCATTAGCCTGTCTGCGGTCCCTACTTGCAATACTCCTCCACTGACCACAATGCTGCCTGTGTATCCATGTAACCTATTTAAAACTGCCATGAGCCTATTTTTAGTTATTTTAGGCCTTCATTAGCCTGTCTGCGTGCCTTCATTAGCCTGTCTGCGGTCCCTCCTTGCAATACTCCTCCACTGACCACAATGCTGCCTGTGTATCCATGTAACCGATTTAAAACTGCCATGAGCCTATTTTTTGTTATTTTAGGCCTTCATTAGCCTGTCTGCGGTTCCTCCTTGCAATACTCCTCCACTGACCACAATGCTGCCTGTGTATCCATGTAACCGATTTAAAACTGCCATGAGCCTATTTTTTGTTATTTTAGGCCTTCATTAGCCTGTCTGCGGTTCCTCCTTGCAATACTCCTCCACTGACCACAATGCTGCCTGTGTATCCATGTAACCGATTTAAAACTGCCTTGAGCCTATTTTTTGTTATTTTAGGCTTTCATTAGCCTGTCTGCGGTCCCTACTTGCATTACTCCTCCACTGACCACAATGCTGCCTGTGTATCCATGTAACCTATTTAAAACTGCCATGAGCCTAATATTAGTTATTTTAGGCCTTCATTAGCCTGTCTGTGGGCCTTCATTAGCCTGTCTGCGGTCCCTCCTTGCAATACTCCTCCACTGACCACAATGCTGCCTGTGTATCCATGTAACCGATTTAAAACTGCCTTGAGCCTATTTTTTGTTATTTTAGGCCTTCATTAGCCTGTCTGCGGTCCCTACTTGCAATACTCCTCCACTGACCACAATGCTGCCTGTGTATCCATGTAACCGATTTAAAACTGCCAAGAGCCTGTTTTTAGTTATTTTAGGCCTTCATTAGCCTGTCTGCGGGCCTTCATTAGCCTGTCTGCGGTCCCTACTTGCAATACTCCTCCACTGACCACATTGCTGCCTGTGTACCCATGTAACCGATTTAAAACAGCCATGAGCCTATTTTTTGTTATTTTAGGCCTTCATTAGCCTGTCTGCGGTCCCTACTTGCAATCCTCCTCCGCTGACCACACCAATGCTGCCCATGTACCCCTGGAACCTATTTAAAAGTTCATAGAGCCTATTTATATATTTTATTTAATATTAATAAAGCCATGATGGACTACGCTGTACCATGCTACAAGCTAACCAGTCGACACTTCTTTTGCGAGAAAAGCCATCCCAACCCTCCACCAGCATGTAAAAGACTGCATTGTCCATGCACTCTGGCAATCTGTGAGTACAAAGGTGCACCTGACAACAGACGCATGGACCTGTAGGCATGGCCACGGAAGGTTACGTGTCCATTACGGCGCAATGGGTTAATGTGGTGGATGCATGGTCCACAGGGGACAGCCTACTAAGTCTGTCTGCAGTCCCTAATTAAAATTGTCCTCCACTGTCAAAATGTGAGCTTCAACCTTCTGGCTCTCATTAAGTGCTGTTTTTTAAAAAGCTTGGTGGTTACGGCCTACTAACGGTGTCTGCCGCACCCTGGTGTTTTCCTCAACTGAATAAATCTGAGCTTCAACCTTCTGGCTCTCATTAAGTGCTGTTTTTAAAAAAACTTGGTGGTTATGGCCTACTAACGGTGTCTGACGCTCCCTGGTGTTTTCCTCAACTGAATAAATCTGAGCTTCAACCTTCTGGCTCTCATTAAGTGCTGTTTTTTAAAAAGCTTGGTGGTTACGGCCTACTAACGGGGTCTGCCGCTCCCTGGTGTTGTCCTCCACTGTATAAAGCTGAGCTTCAGTCTTTAGGCTTTTGGCCTATAGTAGCAGATATTAAACTGCATTTGGCCTACTAGTGTGGTTGGGCCATTAAAACAGTGTCTGCTGCTCCTGGGTTTGCTCCTCCACTGAACAAAGCAATGCCGCCTGTTTAGTCCTGTTACCAATTTTGAACTGCATTTAGCCTACTTTATTCTTTGGCCCTATATCTCTGTTTCCTCCTCATCCTGCCCATTGCCCAGCCACTGCTAGATGAGTCTGCTGGTACATTGACCTAGACCACTACATTCCCCTTGCACTCTATACAGCCAGAATCTGACCCTGCTGAAAGTAAGGTTCCCCTTCCCGCATGTTATACCACCTTACACAGGGACAAAGAGGAAGGTGCAGATGAAAGTGCAGGTTCCTTCATCAGGTGGGGGGGCATACTCGTTGGCGACGTCACTGGCACAGGGCCCCTCAGAGTACGCAAAAGTGTCGCTGCTGGTGGGAGGTGCCCCCGCCGTGCAAACACACCGCTGTACTTTGAGGGGCCCTGTGCCAGTGCCAATGCCAATGAGTGGGCCCCCCCTGCTTGCTTAGGATCACAGCACTTGCAAACTTGACATACTTACCTCTCACTGCTCCACCGCCGTGACGTAGTCCACGTTTCCTGGGCCCACTAAAACCTTGAACCAGCCCTACCCCCACAACTTTTGCCAAATGACCCCCAATTTCCAATGCCCAACTATTATTATAAAGTTAATTAAGATTGACAAGCTCCAGAAACAAGAATGGATGTTTTTGGCATTAAAATGGGCACTGTAGGTGTTTTCCTGGCCTCCACTCACTGCCGACTATGCTTCCCCATTGACTTGCATTGGGTTTCGTGTTTCGGTCGATCCCCGACTTTTAGCGATAATCGGCCGACTGCACTCGACTCGACTCTGGACAAAGTCGGGTTTCACAAAACCCGACTCGATCTTAAAAAAATGAAAGTCACTCAACCCTAGTGATAATGCAATATGTCATTCTTTATATGGCGAGGGACATGTGGTTTCAGCAGCCAATGACAAAAGCCATTGTAATAGGACATTGTGGATATTTTCTATGCCCTAATTGGCTAGCTGCAATGTGCACACATAAATTTAAAAGAAAAAAATATTACAGTTCACCAGCATGCCGTTCCTCTAAGTTCTGCAAACCCCCTACCCACATCAAACACGAGCCCTATGCTCACCATACACCATCATTATCATAGACAAAGTGCTGAAAATACTTTACTGGCAATGCAAATGTTGTCCCTCACTTTTAACTGAATGGTTCCAATTTTTTCCGAATGTATAAAAATTTGCTTGTGTTTCCGATCACGGATCTGAATGTGCCATATTCGTGCTTATTTTATGTTTGGCGATCTTTTTTCGAACAAATTTGCTATTAGTAACATAGTAACATAGTTATTAAGGCTGAAGCAACACTTTCAGTCCATCTAGTTCAGCTCATAGCCTAGCCTAACATGCCCTAACATGTTGATCCAGAGGAAGGAAAAAAAAACTCATGTGGCAAAGAGTAAGCTCCACATTGGGGAAAAAAATTCCTTCCCGACTCCACATACGGCAATCAGACTAGTTCCCTGGATCAACGCCCTATCAAGGAATCTAATATATATACCCTGTAATATTATACTTTTCCAGAAAGGTATCCAGTCCCCTCTTAAATTTAATTAATGAATCACTCATTACAACATCATACGGCAGAGAGTTCCATAGTCTCACTGCTCTTACAGTAAAGAATCCGCCTCTGTTATTATGCTTAAACCTTCTTTCCTCCAGACGTAGAGGATGCCTCCTTGTCCCTGTCTCAGGTCTATGATTAAAAAGATCATCAGAAAGGTCTTTGTACTGTCCCCTCATATATTTATACATTAAAATAAGATCACCCCTAAAGGCCCCGTCACACATAGCGAGACAAGTTTTGTGACGCAACAGCGACCTCAGTAGCGATCTCGCTATGTGTGACACGTACCAGCGACCCGGCCCCTGCTGCGAGATCGCTGGTTGTGTCGGAATGGCCTGGACCTTTTTTTGGTCGTTGAGGTCCCGTTGACATCGCTGAATCGGTGTGTGTGACACCGATCCAGCGATGTCTTCACTGGTAACCAGGGTAAACATCGGGTTACTAAGCGCAGGGCCGCGCTTAGTAACCCGATGTTTACCCTGGTTACCAGCGTAAATGTAAAAAAAAAAAAAACAGTACATACTCACCATCTGATGTCCGTCAGGTCCCTTGCCGTCTGCTTCCTGCTCTGACTGAGTGCCGCCATACAGTGAGAGCACAGCACAGCAGTGACGTCACCGCTGCGCTCTGCTCTCACTGTACAGCGGCACTCAGTCAGAGCAGGAAGCGGACGGCAAGGGACCTGACGGACATCAGATGGTGAGTATGTACTGTTTGTTTTTTTTGGTAACCAGGGTAAACATCGGGTTACTAAGCGCGGCCCTGCGCTTAGTAACCCGATGTTTACCCTGGTTACCCGGGTGCTGCAGGGGGACTTCGGCATCGTTGAAGACCGTTTCAACGATGCCGAAGTCGTTCCCCTGATCGTTGGTCGCTGGAGAGAGCTGTCTGTGTGACAGCTCCCCAGCGACCACACAACGACTTACCAACGATCACGGCCAGGTTGTATCGCTGGTCGTGATCGTTGGTAAATTGCTATGTGTGACGGGGCCTTTAGTCTTCGTTTTTCCAAACTAAATAGCCCCAAGTGTAATAACCTATCTTGGTATTGCAGACCCCCCAGTCCTCTAATAACCTTGGTCACTCTTCTCTGCACCCGCTCTAGTTCAGCTATGTCTTTCTTATACACCGGAGACCAGAACTGTGCACAGTATTCTAAGTGTGGTCGAACTAGTGATTTGTATAGAGGTAAAATTATGTTCTCCTCATGAGCATCTATGCCTCTTTTAATGCATCCCATTATTTTATTTGCCTTTGTAGCAGCTGCCTGATACTGGCCACTGAATATGAGTTTGTCATCCACCTATACTCCCAGGTCTTTTTCATTGACGGTTTTGCCCAGAGTTTTTGAATTAAGCACATAGTTATACATCTTATTACTTCTACCCAAGTGCATGACCTTACATTTATCCCCATTAAAGCTCATTTGCCATTTATCAGCCCAAGCTTCTAGTTTACATAAATCATCCTGTAATATAAAATTGTCCTCCTCTGTATTGATTACCCTGCAGAGTTTAGTGTCATCTGCAAATATTATGATGTACAATAACAAATTGTATTGTGGTACCGTGTTAGCCAGAAAAATCGATGTGAATACTTTTCTGCCCAATGATGACAGAAGTATTCTAGGAGTGATACCTTTATTGGCCAACCAGAAAATAATATGTTTGCAAGCTTTCAGAGCACAGAGGCTCCTTCTTCAGGCAAGATTACAAAATTTTGTAATCTTGCCTGAAGAAGGAGCCTCTGTGCTCTGAAAGCTTGCAAACATATTATTTTCTGGTTGGCCAATAAAGGTATCACTCCTAGAATACTTCTGTCATCATTGGGCAGAAAATTATTCACATCGATCTGCAAATATTGAAATTCTGCTCTGAATGCCCCCTACAAGGTCACTAATAAATATGTTAAAAAGAAGAGGGCCCAATACTGACCCCTGTGGTACACAACTGCTAACCGCGACCCAGTTCGAGTATGTTCCATTAATAACCACCCTTTGTTTCCTATCCCTGAGCCAGCTGTCAACCCACTTACACATATTTTCCCCTATCCCCATTATTCTCATTGTATGTATCAACCTTTTGAGTGGCACCGTATCAAAAGCTTTTGAAAAGTCCATATAAATTACGTCTACTGGGTTCCCTGATCCAGACCGGAACTTACCTCTTTATAGAAATTGATCAGATTAGTCTGACATGAAAGGTCCCTAGTAAACCCGTGCTGATACTGGGTCATGAGTAGTGTTGAGCGATACCGTCCGATACTTGAAAGTATCGGTATCGGAAAGTATCGGCCGATACCGGCAAAGTATCGGATCCAATCCGATACCGATACCCGATACCAATACAAGTCAATGGGACTCAAGTATCGGACGGTATTCCTGATGGTTCCCAGGGTCTGAAGGAGAGGAAACTCTCCTTCAGGCCCTGGGAACCATATTAATGTGTAAAAGAAAGAATTAAAATAAAAAATATTGCTATACTCACCTCTACGAGGGAACCGGCAGCGTTGTTTGCTTAAAATTTGCGCTTTTCTTTCCTTACGTGAAGTCCCGGCTTTGTGATTGGTTGCGTCGCAGTCACATGGGCGACGCAACCAATCACAGCAAGCCGTGACGTAATTTCAGGTCCTTAAGGATTTTAAAATTACGTCCCGGCTTTGTGATTGGTTGCGTCGCAGTCACATGGGCGACGCAACCAATCACAGCAAGCCGTGACGTAATTTCAGGTCCTTAAGGATTTTAAAATTACGTCCCGGCTTTGTGATTGGTTGCGTCGCAGTCACATGGGCGACGCAACCAATCACAGCAAGCCGTGACGTAATTTCAGGTCCTTAAGGATTTTAAAATTATGTCCCGGCTTTGTGATTGGTTGCGTCGCAGTCACATGGGCGACGCAACCAATCACAAGCCGTGACGTCACGGGAGGCTGGACACGCGCGCATTTTAAAATGCGCGCTTGTCCAGCCTCCCGTGACGTCCCGGCTTGTGATTGGTTGCGTCGCGGTCAACCAATCACAAGCCGGGAGGCTGGACACGCGCGCATTTTAAAATGCACGCTTGTCCAGCCTCCCGTGACGTGTCGGCTTGTGATTGGTTGCGTCGCGGTCAACCAATCACAAGCCGGGAGGCTGGACACGCGCGCATTTTAAAAGGAGAGGTGAGTATAGCAATATTTTTTATTTTAATTCTCTCTTTTACACATTTTTACATTAATGTTGTTTCGATACCGATACCCGATACCACAAAAGTATCGGATCTCAGTATCGGAATTCCGATACCCGCAAGTATCGGCCGATACCCGATACTTGCGGTATCGGAATGCTCAACACTAGTCATGAGGTTATTCCTCTTCAGATACTCCAGCATAGCATCCCTTAGAATGCCCTCCAGGATTTTACCCACAGTAGAGGTTAAGCTTACTGGTAGTGTTGAGCGATACCTTCCGATACTTGAAAGTATCGGTATCGGATAGTATTGGCCGATATCCGAAAAATATCCGATATCGCCGATACCGATATCCGATACCAATACAAGTCAATGGGACACAAGTATCGGAAGGTATCCTGGATGGTTCCCAGGGTCTGAAGGAGAGGAAACTCTCCTTCAGGCCCTGGGATCCATATTCATGTAAAAAATAAATAATTAAAGTAAAAAATATGGATATACTCACCCCTCCGGCGGCCCCTGGACCTTACCGATGTAACCGGCAGCCTCCGTTCCTAAGAATGAGGAGTTTAGGACCTTCGATGACGTCGCGGCTTGTGATTGGTCGCGTGACCACTCATGTGACCGCTCACGCGACCAATCACAAGCCGCGACATCATCGCAGGTCCTAAACTCCTCATTCTTAGAAACGGAGGCTGCCGGTTACATCGGTAAGGTCCAGGGGCCGTCGGAGGGGTGAGTATATCCATATTTTTTTTTTTAATTCTTTATTTTTTACATGAATATGGATCCCAGGGCCTGAAAGAGAGTCTCCTCTCCTCCAGACCCTGGGAACCATACACTGTGAACTTCTGATTCCGATTTCCGATATCACAAAAATATCGGAACTCGGTATCGGAATTCCAATACCGCAAATATCGGCAGATACTTGCGGTATCGGAATGCTCAACACTACTTACTGGCCTATAATTACCGAGTTCAGTTTTTGTCCCCTTTTTGAATATTGGCACCACATTTGCTATACGCCAGTCCTGTGGTACAGACCCTGTTATTATGGAGTCTTTAACCCCTTTCTGTCATTAGACGTACTATTCCGTCCATGTGGGGTGGGCCCTACTTCCCAAGGACGGAATAGTACGTCATACGCGATCGGCCGCGCTCACGGGGGGAGCGCGGCCGATCGCGGCCGGGTGTCAGCTGACATCCGGCACTATGTGCCAGGAGTGGTCACGGACCGCCCCCGGCACATTAACCCCCGGCACACCGCGATCAAACATGATCGCGGTGTGCCGGCGGTATAGGGAAGCATCGCGCAGGGAGGGGGCTCCCTGCGTGCTTCTCTGAGACCCCCGGAGCAACGCGATGTGATCGCGTTGCTCCGAGGGTCTCCTACCTCCCTCCTCGCCGCAGGTCCCGGATCCAAGATGGCCGCGGCATCCGGGTCCTGTAGGGAGGGAGGTGGCTTACCGAGTGTCTGCTCAGAGCAGGCACTGGTAAGACTGCACAGATGTAAGTGAGATCGGTGATCTGAGAGTGCTGTGCACACTATCAGATCATCGATCTGTAATGTCCCCCCTGGGACAAAGTAAAAAAGTTTAAAAAAAACGTCCACATGTGTAAAAAAAAAAAAAAATCCTAAATAAATAAATTTAAAAAAAAAATTATTCCCATAAATACATTTCTTTATCTAAATAAAAAAAAATGAAACAATAAAAGTACACATATTTAGTATCGCCGCGTCCGAAACGACCCCACCTATAAAACTATATCAGTAGTTAACCCCTTCAGTGAACACCGTAAAAAAAAAACGAGGCAAAAAACAACGCTTTATTCTCATACCGCCAAACAAAAAGTGGAATAACACGCGATCAAAAAGACGGATATAAATAACCATGATACCGCTGAAAACGTCATCTTGTCCCGCAAAAAACGAGCCACAATACACTATCATGAGCGAAAAAATAAAAAAGTTATAGTCCTCAGAATAAAGCGATGCCAAAATGATTATTTTTTCTATAAAATAGCTTTTATCGTATAAAAGCGCCAAAACAAAAAAAAATTATATAAATGAGATATCGCTGTAATCGTACTGACCCGAAGAATAAAACTGCTTTATCAATTTTACCAAACGCGGAACGGTATAAACGCCTCCCCCAAAAGAAATTCATGAATAGCTGGTTTTTGGTCATTCTGCCTCACAAAAATCGGAATAAAAAGCGATCAAAAAAATATCCCGTACCCGAGCATGTTACCAATAAAAACGTCAACTCGTCCCACAAAAAACAAGACCTCACATGACTCTATGGTCTCAAATATGGAAAAATTATAGCTCTCAAAATGTGGTAACGCAAAAAATATTTTTTGCAATAAAAAGCGTCTTTCAGTGTGTGATGGCTGCCAATCATAAAAATCCGCTAAATAACCCGCTATAAAAGTAAATCAAACCCCCCTTCATCACCCGCTTAGTTAGGGAAAAATTAAAAAAATGTAAAAAATGTATTTATTTCTATTTTCCCAATAGGGTTAGGGTTAGGGCTAGAGTTGGGGCTAAAGTTAGGGTTAGGGTTTGGATTACATTTACGGTTGGGAATAGGGTTGGGATTAGGGTTAGAGGTGTGTCTGGGTTAGAGGTGTGGTTAGGGTTACCATTGGGATTAGGGTTAGGGGTGTGTTTGGATTAGGGTTTCAGTTATAATTGGGGGGTTTCCACTGTTTAGGCAAATCAGGGGCTCTCCAAACGTGACATGGCGTCCGATTTCAATTCCAGCCAATTCTACGTTGAAAAAGTAAAACAGTGCTTCTTCCCTTCCAAGCTCTCCCGTGCGCCCAAACAGGGGTTTACCCCAACATATGGTGTATCAGCGTACTCGGAACACATTGGAGAACAACTTTTGGGGTCCAATTTCTCCTGTTACCCTTGGGAAAATACAAAACTAGGGGCTAAAAAATAATTTTTGTGGAAAAAAATTTTTTTTTATTTGCATGGATCTGCGTTATAAACTGTAGTGAAACACTTGGGGGTTCAAAGCTCTCACAACACATCTAGATGAGTTCCTTAGGGGTTCTACTTTCCAAAATGGTGTCACTTGTGGGGGGTTTCTACTGTTTAGGTACATTAGGGGCTCTGCAAACGCAATGTGACGCCTGCAGACCATTCCATCTAAGTCTGCATTCCAAATGGCGCTCCTTCCTTTCCGAGCCCTCCCATGCGCCCAAACGGTGGTTCCCCCACACATATGGGGTATCAGCGTACTCAAGACAAATTTGACAACAACTTTTGGGGTCCAATTTCTCCTGTTACCATTGGGAAAATACAAAACTGGGGGCTAAAAAATAATTTTTTGGGGAAATTTTTTATTTTTTTTATCTTCACCGCTCTGCGTTATAAACTGTAGTGAAGCACTTGGGGGTTCAAAGTTCTCACAACACAACTAGATAAGTTCCTTGGGGGGTCTAGTTTCCAATATTGGGTCACTTGTGGGGGGTTTATACTGTTTAGGTACATTAGGGGCTCTGCAAACGCAATGTGACGCCTGTAGACCAATCCATCTAAGTCTGCATTGCAAATGATGATCCTTCCCTTCCGAGCTCTGCCATGCGCTCAAACGGTGGTTCCCCCCCAGATATCAGGTATCAGCGTACTCAGGACAAATTGGACAACAATACATATGGTCCAATTTCTCCTGTTACCCTTGGAAAAATACAAAACTGGGGGCTAAAAAATAATTTTTGTGGAAAAAAAATATTTTTTATTTGCACGGCTCTGCGTTATAAACTGTAGTGAAACACTTGGGGGTTCAAAGCTCTCACAACACATCTAGATGAGTTCCTTTGGGGGTCTACTTTCCAAAATGGTGTCACTTGTTGGGGGGGTTTTACTGTTTAGGTACATTAGGGGCTCTGCAAACGCAATGTGATGCCTGCAGACCATTCCATCTAAGTCTGCATTCCAAATGGCGCTCCATCCCTTCCGAGCCCTCCCATGTGCCCAAACGGTGGTTCCCCCCACATATGGGGTATCAGCATACTCAGGACAAATTGGACAACGACTATTGGGGTCCAATTTCTCCTGTTACCCTCGGGAAAATACAAAACTGGGGGCTAAAAAATATTTTTTGTGGGAAAAAAATTTTGTTTTATTTTTACGGCTCTGCATTATAAACTTCTGTGAAGCACTTGGTGGGTCAAAGTGCTCACCACACATCTAGATAAGTTCCTTAGGGGGTCTACTTTCCAAAATGGTGTCACTTGTGGGGGGTTTCAATGTTTAGGCACATCAGTGGCTCTCCAAACGCAACATAGCGTCCCATCTCAATTCCTGTCAATTTTGCAGTGAAAAGTCAAACGGCGCTCCTTCGCTTCCGAGCTCTGTCATGCGCCCAAACAGTGGTTTACCCCGACATATGGGGTATCAGCGTACTCAGGACAAATTGTGTAACATCTTTTGGGGTCCATTTTTTCCTGTTACCCTTGGTAAAATAAAACAAATTGGAGCTGAAGTAAATTTTGTGTGAAAAAAAGTTAAATGTTCATTTTTATTTAAACATTCCAAAAATTCCTGTGAAACACCTGAAGGGTAAATAAACTTTTTGAATGTGGTTTTGAGCACCTTGAGGGGTGTAGTTTTTAGAATGGTGTCACACTTGGGTATTTTCTATCATATAGACCCCTCAAAATGACTTCAAATGAGATGTGGTCCCTAAAAAAAAATGGTGTTGTAAAAATGAGAAATTGCTGGTCAACTTTTAACCCTTATAACTCCCTAACAAAAAAAAATTGTGGTTCCAAAATGGTGCTGATGTAAAGTAGACATGTGGGAAATATTACTTATTAAGTATTTTGTGTGACATATCACTGTGATTTAATTGCATAAAAATTCAAATTTGGAAAATTGCGAAATTTTCAAAATTTTTGCCAAATTTCCATTTTTTTCACAAATAAATGCAGGTAATATCAAAGAAATTTTACCACTATCATGAAGTACAATATGTCACGAGAAAACAGTGTCAGAATCACCAGGATCCGTTGAAGCGTTCCAGAGTTATAACCTCATAAAGGGACAGTGGTCAGAATTGTAAAAATTGGCCCGGTCCATAACGTGCAATCCACCCTTGGGGGTGAAGGGGTTAAAGATTAAAAATAATGGTCTATCAATGACTGTACTTAATTCCTGCAGTACTCGAGGGTGTATCCCATCCATGCCGCCGTACTTCCTGCTGGGCTAAGCAGGTGACATTTAATGGGGAATTTTAGTTATCACTGATCATATTGTCGCCATGGGATTTTCTTTTGTAAATACTGATGAAAAAAAGTCATTTAGCATATTGGCTTTTTCCTCATCCTCATCCACCATTTCACCCAGACTATTTTTAAGGGGTCCAACACTATCATTTTTTAGTTTCTTACTATTTATGTAGTTAAAGAATATTTTGGGATTATTTTTACTCTCTCTGGCAATGAGTCTCTCTGTCTCAATCTTTGCTGCCTTGATTTGCTTTTTACAGAATTTACGTAATTTTCTGTATTTATTTAATGCCTCCTCACTACCTACTTCCTTTAATTCTCTAAATGCTTTATTTTTGTCACTTATTGCACCCCTTAGGCTACGTTCACATTTGCGGTTAGCGCCGCAGCGTCGGGCGCCGCAGCGTCGCCGCATGCGTCATGCGCCCCTATATTTAACATGGGGGCGCATGGACATGCGTTGTGCTGCGTTTTGCGCCGCATGGCCGCAAGCGTTGGACGCAAGAAACGCATCAAGTTGCATTTTTTTTGCGTCCAACTTTCGGCCAAAAAGGACGCATGCGGCGCAAAACGCAGCGTTTTAGCGTGCGTTTTGCCGCGTTTTTGTTTGCGTTGTGCGCTGCGGCGCCGACGCTGCGGCGCACAACGCAAATGTGAACGTAGCCTTACAGCTCTATTTAGCCATATTGGTTTCCTCCTATTTCTAGTATGTTTATTCCCATACGGTATATACTGTGCACAGGTCCTATCCAGGATGCTAATAAACGTCTCCCATTTTCTTTGTGTATTTTTGTCTCAGGATATCGTCTCAGTTAATTGCACCAAGATCCTCTCTCATCCGTTGGAAATTTGCCCTCCTGAAGTTTAGTGTCCTTGTCACCCCTCTACTACACATCTTATTAAAAGATACATGACAACTTATTATTTTGTGATCACTATTCCCCAGTGACCCCCAACCCTTATATTTGATATGCGGTCTGGCCTGTTGGTTAATATTAGGTCTAGCAGTGCCCTCCTTCTTGTTGGGTCCTGAACCAGTTGTGAAAGGTAATTGTCTCTCATAGTTGTCAAAAACCGATTACCTTTGCTGGAACTGCGGTTTCTGTTCCCCAATCTATTTCAGGGTAGTTGAAGTCCCCCATAATAATGACTTCTCCTTGAGTCGCAGCTTCATCTATTTGCTTTACGAGGATATTCTCCATTGCTTCCATTAGTTTTGGAGATTTATAACAAACCCCTATCAGTAATTTATTATTTTTCCCCCTCCCCTTATCTCCACCCACAGGGACTTTATATTTTCATTAGATTCACCTATATTATCACGCAGGATGGGTTTTAAGGTTGATTTTACATACAGACACACCCCACCCCCTCTCTTATCTGTACGGTCATTTCTGAACAGGCTATAGCCCTGCAAGTTAACAGCCCAGTCATGGCTCTCATCCAGCCATGTCTCAGATATCCCCACCATGTCATAATTATGCGCCAACAACATTAATTCTAATTTATCCATTTTGTTGGCAAGGCTTCTGGCATTAGTATACATGCACTTTATGTATCTCTCTGTGTTAGGGGTCGAGTTCCCGCCTCTGCACAGGGGGAATCTCGGCCATCTCTGCTGCAGTCTCCCATTCTTCTCCTGCTGCAGTGGAGCCTGCTCAGCGGAGACGTCGGTCCCAGCGTCTCGCTCAGTCTGACTCTGTACAAAGAGTTACTGCCGCTTTTCCTGCTGCTGCCATTGAAGTCAGTGCTGGGCAGCGGCGAGCAGACGCTTCTGGGACTAAGTCTTGCTTTTCTCATTCTGAGCATTTCCTGAGTAAGATCTCTCAGTGGAGATCGAGGGTCACATGATCAGATACTGCAGCTAAGGCCATTGGTCCTTCAGGAAGGTCCTGTAGGTGCTCATGCTCTGTGGCAGCCTCTCATTGGTCCTTCTAGGAAGGTCCTGTACGTGCTGCAACTATTTAAGGCTCGCATGGCCACACGGCCATGCGCTAGTATTGTTCTAAGTTATGTGCTTTGCGCCAGTGTGGTCATGTGAGTTTGTGTTCAGGGACCCGGCTGAAATAAGCCCCTAGAATGCTGGCACCTCCGGCGAGGAGTTTGTGTACATGCATGACCACTGACTGCTCTCAGTTGGGTAGTTAGCCTGTGCCACTGTGAAGTCAAACAGGGTGCAGTGCTTTGAGTTTTTGGCTACTCTGTGAAGTAACAGGGTTAGCTCATACCACCATACAGTTCGACGTTTGCTAGCAGCAGGTTCTCCTGCACGGTGGACTGTTGTGAACTGTGTTAGGTATGTCTTGTTGCAGGCCTGAGCTCCAGCTGTGTCGTTAAGCAGCGGGTGTTTCCTATTTGAGTCTCCTCTGGACTCAGTCTCTTGCCTGGCATCGTTGTATCCAGACCTATTTGGTCTCCTCCGGATTCCTTTCAGTCTGCCTCATGCAAGAAAAGCTAAGTCTGTTTTGTACAATTTGGATCGTTTGCATTATTCAGTGTTTTTGTCCAGCTTGCTTTACATTTGATTTTTGACTCGCTGGAAGCTCTAGGGGGCTGATATTCTCCCTCCACACCGTCAGTCGGTGTGGGGGTTCTTGAATGTTCAGCGTGGATGTTTTGTAGGGTTTTCTGCTAACCGCATAGTCCACTATCTATTTTCTGCTATCTAGACTATTGGGCCTCACTTTGCTGAATCTAGTTCATCTCTACGTTTGTGTTTTCCTCTTGCCTCACCGTTATTATTTGTTGGGGGCTTTCTATATCTTTGGGGTTCAATTTCTCTGGAGGCAAGCGAGATCTTATTTTTTCCCTCTAGGGGTAGTCAGTTCTCCGGCTGGCTCGAGACGTCTAGAACCAACGTAGGCACGTTCACCGGCTACTTTTAGTTGTTTGTGTCAGGATCAGGTATGCGGTTAGCCCAGTTTCCACCTCCCTAGAGCAGTATTTATATTTTTGCTATCTTGCCGGAATATCAGAGATCCTCTGCCATTGGGATCATAACAGTGGACCCCGGGCTGCGAACGCATCAATTATAATAAAACCTCTATATTTACTCGGTGCGTTCCGCTAGCCCTAACACTCTGTACCTCTATTCTTTCTTAAATTATTAATTGTTCTAACCCCACCTCCCATGCCACCGCCACCCCCAACTTCTTTATTTGTGCCCAGGTCTCTATCTGCACTATCTTCTCCTCCTATAAAATGAATACCCTCCCCCACAATCCCTAGTTTAAACACTCCTCCAACCTTCTAGCCATTTTCTCCCCCAGCACAGCTGCACCCTCCCCATTGAGATGCAGCCCGTCCCTAGCGTAGAGCCTGTAGCCACCTGAGAAGTCGGCCCAGTTCTGCAGGAACCCAAACCCCTCCTTCCTACACCAATTCTTGAGCCACTTATTAACCTCCCAAATCTCCCATTGCCTCTCTGGCATGGCACGTGGTACAGGCAGTATTTTGGAAAATACCAAGTTGGAGGTCCTTGCTTTCAGCTTGCAGGATAATTCCCTCAAATCATATTTAACCCCTTAATCCCATATGATGTACTATCCGGTTGAGGTGACCTGGGACTAGTCGAACGGCCACACTCATGGGGGGGAGCGCGGCCGATTACGGCCTGGGAGTCAGCTGACTATCGCAGCTGACATCCGGCACTATGTGCCAGGAGTGGTCAAAGACCGCTCCTTGCACATTGGCCCCCGGAACACTGCGATCAAAGATGATTGCAGAGTTCCGGCGGCATAGGTAAGCATTTCCCAGGGAGGGGGCTCCCTGCGTGCTTCCCTGAGACCCTTGGAGCAACGCGATGTGATCGTGCTGCTCCGAGGGTCTCCTACCTCCTCCTCCCTGCAGGCCCGGATCCAAAATGGCCGCGGGGGCCTTCCAGGTCCTGCAGAGAGGTGGCTTCCAAGCCTCCCTGCAATGCCTGTGTGATCGCTGATCTGACACAGTGCACTGCAAAGTGTCAGATCAGCGATATGTCACTGTAATGTGATGTTTCCCCTGGGGCAATGTAAAAAAGTAAAAAAAAAAATATTCACTTGTGTTAAAAAAAAAAAAAAGTAAATAAATAAATATATTGTTCCAATAAATACATTTCTTTATTTAAATAAAAAAACAATATCAGTACACATATTTAATATCGCCGCGTTCGTAACGACCTGACCAACAAAACTGTCCCACTAGTTAACCCCTTCAGTGAACACCATAAAAAATGAAGCAAAAAACGAAGCTTTATTGTCATACCACCAAACAAAAAGTGGAATTACACGTGATCAAAAAGATGGATATAAATAACCATGGTACGGCTGAAAATGTCATCTTGTCCTACAAAAAACAACCTGCCATACAGCGTCATCAACTAAAAAGTTAAAAAGTTATAGTCCTCAGAATAAATCGATGCAAAAATAATTATTTTTTATATAAAATAGTTTTTATCGTATAAAAGCGCCAAAACATAAAAAATGATATAAATGAGGTATCGCTGTAATCGTTCTGACACGAAGAATAAAACTGATTTATCAATTTTACCAAACCTGGAACTGTATAAGCGCCCTCCCCCCAAAAAATTAATGAATAGGTGGTTTTTGTTCATTCTGCCTCACAAAAATCAGAATAAAAACCAATCAAAAAAGGTCACGTGACCGAAAATGGTACCAATAAAAACGTCAACTCGTCCCGCAAAAAAAAAAGACCTCAAATGACTCTGTGGACCAAAATATGGAAAAATTAGAGCTCTCAAAATATGGAGACGCAAAAACTATTTTTTTGCAATAAAAAGTGTCTTTTAGTGTGTGAACGCTGCCAATCATAAAAAATATGGTAAAAAAAACTATAAAAGTAAATAAAACCCCCCTTCATCACCCCCTTAGTTAGGGATAATAAAATGTATTAATAAAAAATGTATTATTTCCATTTTCCCTTTAGGGTTAGGGTTGGGGTTGGGGTTAGAGTTAGGATTGGGGCTAAAGTTAGGGTTAGAGTTGGGGCTAAAGTTAGGGTTAGGGTTGGGGTTAAAGTTAGGGTTAGGGTTGGGGTTAAAGTTATGGTAAGGTTGCGTTTAAGTTAGGGTTTGGTTTACATTTATGGTTGGGATTAGGGTTGGGATTAGGGTTAGGGGTGTGGTTAGGGTTATGGTTGGGATTAGGGTTAGGGGAGTGTTTGGGTTAGGGTTTCAGTTAGAATTGGGGGATTTCCACTGCTTAGGCACATCATGGGCTCTTCAAACGCGACATGGAGTCCGATCTCAATTCCAGCCAAATCTGTGTTGAAAAAGGAAAACAGTGCTCCTTCCCTTCCGAGCTTTCCAGGGGTTTACCCCAACATATGGGCGTATCAGCGTCCTCAGGACAAATTGTACAACAACTTTTGGGGTCCAATTTCTCTTGTTTCCCTTGGTAAAATACAAAACCGGGGGCTTAAAAAATAATTTTTGTGGGGAAAAAAGTTTTTTTTATTTTCACGACTCTGTGTCATAAACTGTAGTGAAACACTTGGGGGTTCAACGTTCTCACAACACATCTAGATAAGTTCCATTTGGGGTCTAGATCCCAATATGGAGTCCATTGTGGAAGGTTTCTACTGTTTAGGCACATTAGGGGCTCTGCAAATGCAACGTGACGCCTGCAGACCAATTCATCTAAGTCTGCATTCCAAATGGTGCTCCTTCCCTTCCGAGCTCTGCCATGCGCCCAAACGGTGGTTCCCCCCATATATGGTGTATCTGCATACTCGAGACAAATTGAAGAAAAACTTTTTGGGTCCAATTTCTCCTGTTACCCTTGGGAAAATACAAAACTGGGGGTTAAAATATAATTTGTGTGGAAAAAAAATATATTTTTTTTATTTTGACTGCTCTGCATTATAAACTATAGTGAAACACTTGGGTTCAACGTTCTCACAACACATCTAGATAACTTCCTTGGGGGGTCTAGTTTACAATATGGGGTCACTTGTGGGTGGTTTCTACTGTTTAGGTACTTCAAGGGCTCTGAAAACGCAATGTGACGCCTGCAGACCATTCCATCTAAGTCTGCATTACAAACGGAGCTCCTTCCCTCCCGAGCTCTGCCATGCGCCTAAACGGTGGTTCCCCCCACATATGGGGTATCAGTAAACTCAGGACAAATTGGACAACAACTTTTTGGGTCCAATTTCTCCTGTTACCCTTGGGAAAATACAAAACTGGGGGCTAAAAATAATTTTTGTGGAAAAAACAAGAATTTTTATTTTCACGGCTCTGCGTTATAAAGTATAGTAAAACACTTGGAGGTTCAAAGATTTTCAAAACACATCAGATAAATTCCTTAGGGGGTCTTCTTTGCAAAATGGTGTCACTTGTGGGGGGTTTCAATGTTTAGGCACATCAGGTGCTCTCCAAACGCAACATGGTGTCCTATCTCAATTCCAGTCAATTTTGCATTGAAAAGTCAAACGGCGCTCCTTTCATTCTGAGCTCTGCCATGTGCCCAAACAGTGGTTTACCCCCACATATGGGGTATCATCGTACTCAAGACAAATTTTACGACAACTTTTGTGGTACAATTTCTTTTGTTACCCTTGCGAAAATGAAAAATTGGGGGTGAAAAAATCATTTTGTGAAAAAATATGATTTTTTTATTTTTACAGTTCTCCATTATAAACGTCTGTGAAGCACTTGGTGGGTCAAAGTGCTCACCACACATCTAGATAAGTTCCTTAGGGGGTCTACTTTCCAAAATGGTGTAACTTTTGGGGGTTTCAATTTTTAGGCACATCAGGGGCTCTCCAAACGCAACATGGCATCCCATCTCAATTCCAGTCAATTTTGCATTGAAAAGTCAAATGGCGCCCCTTCCTTTCCGAGCTCTGCCATGCGCCCAAACAGTGGTTTACCCCCACATGTGAGGTAACAGCATACTCATGACAAGTTTTTCAACAACTTTTGGAGTCCAATTTCTCCTGTTACCCTTGGTAAAATAAAACAAATTGGAGCTGAACTAAATTTTTTGTGAAAAAAGTTAAATTTTTTTTCCAAAAATTCCTGTGAAACACCTGAAGGGTTGATAAACTTCTTGAATGTGGTTTTGAGCACCTTGGGATGTGCAGTTTTTAGAATCATGTCACACTTGGGTATTTTCTATCATAAAGACCCCTCAAAGTGGCTTCAAATGTGATGTGGTCCCTAAAAAAATTGGTGTTGTAAAAATGAGAACTTGCTGGTCAACTTTTAACCCTTATAACTCCCTGAATAAAATATGTTCCAAAATTGGGCTGATGTAAGGTAGATATGTGGGAAATATCACTTATTAAGTATTTTGTGTGACATATTTCTGTGACTTAAGGAGATAAAAACTCAAAGTTGGAAAATTGCGAAATTTTCAAATTTTTTGCCAAATTTCCATTTTTTTTCACAAATAAATGCAGGTAATAAGAAAGAAATGTTACCACTATCATGAAGTACAATATGTCATGAGAAAACAATGTCAGACTCATCGGAATCCATTGAAGCGTTCCAGAGTTGTAACCACATAAAAGAAAGTGGTCAGGATTGTAAAAATTGGCCCTGTCATTAATGTGCAAACCACCCTTGGGGGTTAAGGGGTTAAAGACCTTCCACCTACCTCTAAGGCTACGCTCACATTTGCGGTCTGCGCTGCAGCGTCGGGCGCCCCAGCGTCGCCGCATGCGTCATGCGCCCCTATATTTAACATGGGGGCGCATGGACATGCGTCGCACTTGCGTTTTGCGCCGCATGCGTCCCTGTGGCGCCCGCGTCCGGGCGCAGAGGACGCAACAAGTTGCATTTTTGCTGCGTCCAAAATCAATGAAAAAAAGGACGCATGCGGCGCAAAACGCAGCGTTGTGCATGCGTTTTGCTGCGTTTTTGTTTGCGTTGTGCGTTGCGGCGCCGACGCTGCGGCGCACAACGCAAATGTGAACGTAGCCTTACTTTGTCATTTGTGCCAATGTGCACCATGACCGCTGGGTCCTCACCAGCCCCTCCCAGTAATCTGTCATCCCGATCTGCGATGTGTCGAACTCTAGCGCCAAGTAGGCAGCACACCGTTCGACGATCCTTGTCTTTGTAACAGATTGTCCTATCTTTTCCCCTAATAACTGAGTCCCCCACTACTAGCACCTGTCTGGCCTGCCATGCTGTCCTATTTCCCTCCTTACTGGAGCAGTCACTCCTCTCGCTTTCAGAGGACATGCCTGGCTGCAGCAGTGCTACCCCTGTACTGGCACCCCCTCATCTGCAAACTTAGCAAACTTTTTGGGGTGTGCCAGATCAGGTCTAGCCTCCCTGGCACTCTTCCCTCTACCCGGCCTTCTAACTGTCACCCAGCTTGCTGCTCCACTGTCCTGCAGCTCCATCCTACCGTCCCCCCATCCTCTATCCCATTGAGCGTATGCTCAGTGAGCAGAAGACCCCTTTCCATATTGTCAATGGATCTCAGTGTTGCCAGCTGCATATTTAGATCCAGAATCTGGGCTTCCAAATGCATAATGTGCTCACATCTCACACAGCAGTATGCACCCTTGACCGGCTGATCAAGGATTCCATACATGTGGCAAGATGTGCACTGGATGGCATTAACAATAGTGGAGCACATTTCCTAATGGGGACTGCACCAGACAGAAACATTAAATAAAAAATAAATGCAAAGTATTAATAAACTACAGAGAGCAATTCAGTAATTCCTCCCTTGGAAACTCCCTGAATCCAAAGTCACTGAATCACAAGTCACACTTACCGCCGTTCGCACATACGCTCAGGTCACACTCGCTAAGCTGAAGATTTAAAGAGATTTTTTTCCCCTCAGCAGCAATCCACCTTGCTGTTCAATGCACTTCCAAACTCACTTTCAATGCACTTCCGCAATGCACTTCCACTATTCACTAGTGTTGAGAAGTCTGTCCCAATCCAGCCCTACTTTATTTGAATAGGGTCAGCCTGTCAGCATTTTAAGTTGATAGGCAGATGCGCCTATCTGTTATAATACACCCCTGGCGGCACTAAAAACCCGGTCTGACAAAACAACAGCGACAGGGCAGGCCAGAACCTTCAAGGTGTTGAGAGTCAGTTAATGCCACATGTCTGGCTTGAATACCCAACAGTTGTAAGGCACAGAAGGATCACAGACAACACTGATATGGTTGGCAATGTACTCCTACAGCATCTTTCAAAACAGTAGCCTCCTTATCAGAGTACCCCATGAATCAAGGCCTGGACAATGGGAGGGAGAATAAAGGACATGCAATTCACCCTTTTGTGTCTTACATGATCCCTTCAGAACAATCTCTCCCTAAGTGCCAGCTAACAGCAGTATTACTATTGATTATAATTAGCCTTAAAAGGGCTGTTGATGTACTTAAAAAAAATATACAGTTGGGGTCAAACGTTTAAATACACTGGTAGAATTTTTGCTTCCTTTGCCTTTTTTCAGAGAATATGGATGATAGCACCAACACTTTTTCTCCACTAATGGTTAGTGGTTGGGTGAAGCCATTTTTTGTCAAACTACTGTGTTTTCTCTTTTTTAATCATAATGACAACCCAAAACATCCAAATGACCCTGATCAAAAGTTTGCATGCCCCATTTCTTAATACCGTATATAGCCCCCTCTAACATCAATGACAGCTTGAAGGCTTTTGTGGTAGTTGTGGATGAGGTTCTTTATTTTCTCAGATGGTAAAGCTGCCCACTCTACTTGGCAAAAAGCCTCCAGTTCCTGTTAATTACTGGGCAGTCTAGCATGAACTGCATGCTTGAGATCTCCCCAGAGTGGCTCAATGATATTGAGGTCAGGAGACTAAGATGGCCACTCCAGAACCTTCACTTTGTTCTGCTGTAACCAATGACAGGTCAACTTTGCCTTGTGTTTTGGATTGCTGTCATTTTGGAACGTCCAAGTATGTCCCTTGCGCAGCTTCCAGACTGATGAGTGCAAATTTGCCTCCAGTATTTACATTCATCTTTCCTTCAACTTTGACCGAGTTTCCTGTGCCTTTGTAGCTCACACATCCCCAAAACCTCAGCGATCCACCTCCGTGCATTACAGCAGGAATTATGTTCCTTTCATCACATACCTTGTTGACCTCTCTCCAAATGTAACACTTATGGTTATGGCCAAAAAAATTCAATTTTGGTCTTATCACTCCAAATTACCAGAAGTTTTGAGGCTCTGTGCTGCTTTGCGTATTGTAGTTGAGACACTTTGTGGCATTTGCACAGTAATGGCTTTCTTCTGGTAACTCGACCATTCCTCCTTATTATGCATCTTGAAACAGCCACACCGCTAGTTTTCAGAGAGTCCAGTATTTCAGCTGATGTTATTTGTGGGTTTTTTTGCATCCCAAACAATTTTCCTGGCAATTGTGGTTGACATTTTTGTTGGTCTATCTGTCTGTCGGTTTGTTTTTACAGAGCCCTTGATTTTCCAATTGTTAATTACAGTTTGAACACTGCTGACTGGCATTATCAATTCCCTGGATATCTTTTTGTATCCCTTTCCCCTGTATTATACAGTTCAACTACCTTTTCCCGTTCATCCATTGACAATTATTTTGCTTTTCCCATGACTCACCATCCAGAAACTTCAGTTGCTGGATGAAAGATGCAAGAGTCTGTCTGGATCCCAGAAACTCACTCAGCTTTTATGCAAACACTGATTACAAGCAAACAGGTCACAGGTGAGGATGTTACCTTTAGAAGCCATTCAAACCCATTGTGTCAACTTCTGTGCATGTTATCAGACCAAAATCATCAGGGAATGTAAACTTTTGATCAGGGCCATTTGGATGTTTTGGGTTGTCATTATGATTTAAAAAGAGAAAACACAGTAGTTTGACAATTAGTGTTGAGCATTCCGATACCGCAAGTATCGGGTATCGGCCGATATTTGCGGTATCGGAATTCCGATACCGAGTTCCGATACTTTAGTGATATCGGGAATCGGTATCGGGATCGATATTAATGTGTAAAATAAAGAATTAAAATAAAAAATAGGGATATACTCACCCTCTGACGCGCCCTGGTTGTAACCGCCAGCCTCCGTTCATAAGAATGAGCGCTTGAAAGACCTTAGATGACGTTGCGGCCTGTGATTTAAGAATTAAAATAAAAAATATTGATATACTCACCTCTCCGGAGGCCCCTGCACCTTACCGCTGTTAGCCGGCAGCCTTCTTTGCTTAAATGAGCGCGTTTAGGGCCTTCCATGATGTCACGGCTTCTGAACGCGCTCATTTTAAGCAAAGAAGGCTGCCGGCTAACAGCGGTAAGGTGCAGGGGCCTCCGGAGAGGTGAGTATATCAATATTTTTTATTTTAATTATTTATTTTACACATTGATATGGATCCCAGGGCCTGAAGGAGAGTTTCCTCTCCTTCAGACCCTGGGAACCATCAAGATACCTTCCGATACTTGGTGTCCCATTGACTTGTATTGGTATCGGGTATCGGTATCGGCGATATCCGATACTTTTCGGGTATCGGACGATACTATCCGATACCGATACTTTCAAGTATCAGACGGTATCGCTCAACACTATTGACAATAAATGGCTTCACCCAACTATTAACCATGAGTGGAGTAAACGTTTCGGTGTTATCATTCATATTCTCTGAAAAAATGCCAAGAAAGCAAAAATTCTGCTGGGGTAAGTAAACTTTTAAGCACAACTGTAAAGGTGGTTGAATCTCCTGCTAATACATAGCTACAGTTCTGTCCCTCTTTCACCAGCACTTTTTTGTTTCTGGGGTACAGTCTTATATAGACCCGATGACACTTGTTGTGAATTCTGCTCTTGGGTTCCCTCCGGTGGTTGTTGGTGGTAGTGCAGTTATCCCTGGGTTGCAATCCTGGGCAGGTGTCCCTGCTGATTGCAGTGCTGACTGGGGTATTTAAGGTTGCAGGATTCATTAGTCCTTGCCAGTTGTCCATTGTTCTTGGAAGTTTTGGATCTCAGTCTGGTTCCTCCTGCCCTGCTGCCAAATCAGCAAAGATAAGTGTCTGTTTTTTGTTTCTGCAGCACACTTGCTGTGTGCTTTACAGATCAGTGCTATTCATTGTTTTTTCTTGTCCAGCTTTGACTGTGTCAGGATTTTTCCAGTCAAGTTGGATTTTCAGGAGATGCAGATATACGTTCCATGTCTTTAGTTAGATGGTGGAATTTTTGTATTATCTGCTGTGGATATTTTCAGGGTTTTATACTGACCGCTTAGCATTCTGTCCTATCCTTTTCTATTTAGCTAGAGTGGCCTCTTTTTCTAAACCCTGTTTTCTGCCTGCGTGTGTCTTTCCTCTAGTACTCACAGTCAATATTGGTGGGGGGCTGCCTATCCTTTGGGGTTCTGCTCTGAGGCAAGATAGGATTCCCATTTCCATCTATAGGGGTATTTAGTCCTCCGGCTGTGTCGAGGTGTCTAGGATTGTTAGGTACACCCCACGGCTACTTCTAGTTGTGGTGTCAGTTTAGGGTTTGCGGTCAGTATAGGTTCCACCTACTCCTGAGAAAGTCTCATGCGGCTCCAAGGTCACCGAATTATAACAGTACAACTGGACAACAATGAGTTAAATGCATCTCAGAAGAAGGGAAGAAAGGTGTTGAGCCATTTTTTTTCTGTAGCCTGCTTTGTCTTCTCTTCCCTCTTTTTCTCTGGGTGGCTGAGGAGTCTGGTGCTAGCATGGATATTCAGGGATTAGCTTCTTGTGTAGACCAGCTTGCTGCTAGGGTACAGGGTATTTCTGATTATATTGTTCAGACTCCGGTTTTAGAGCCTAAGATTCCTATTCCTGATTTGTTTTTTGGTGACAGGTCCAAATTTTTGAGTTTTAAAAACAACTGCAAACTGTTTTTTGCTCTGAGACCTCGATCCTCTGGTGATTCCATTCAGCAGGTTAAAATTGTCATCTCCCTGCTGCATGGTGATCCTCAGGATTGGGCATTTTCCCTGGAAT
Organism: Ranitomeya variabilis; assembly: GCF_051348905.1. Taxonomy (NCBI): domain Eukaryota; kingdom Metazoa; phylum Chordata; class Amphibia; order Anura; family Dendrobatidae; genus Ranitomeya; species Ranitomeya variabilis. The sequence continues at coordinate 21,168,846 of NC_135236.1, read as the reverse complement.
CTGGGAATCCGGCCTTGCTTAATGTAGACGCCTTTTTTCAGGCTTTAGGATTATTATATGATGAACCAAACTCTGTGGATCAAGCAGAGAAGACCTTGTTGGCCCTGTCTCAGGGCCAAGAGGCGGCAGAATTGTATTGTCAGAAATTTAGAAAATGGTCTGTGTTGACTAAATGGAATGATGATGCTTTGGCGGCAATTTTCAGAAAGGGTCTTTCTGAATCCGTTAAAGATGTTATGGTGGGGTTTCCCATGCCTTTTGGTCTTAGTGATTCTATGTCTCTGGCCATTCAGATTGATCGGCGCTTGCGTGAGCGCAGAACTGTGCGAGCTGTGGCGTTGTACTCAGGGCAGATGCCTGAGCCAATGCAATGTGATAGGATTCTGTCTAGAATGGAACAACAAGGATTCAGACGTCAGAATAGGTTGTGTTTTTATTGTGGCGATGCTTCTCATGTCATTTCAGTCTGCCCTAAGCATACAAAGAGGATTGCTAGTTCATTTACCATCAGTACTGTACAACCTAAATTTCTGTTATCTGTGTCCTTGATCTGCTCATTGTCATCATTTTCTGTCATGGCGTTTGTGGATTCAGGCGCCGCCTTGAACTTAATGGATTTTGAGTTTGCCAGGCGTTGTGGTTTTCCCTTGCAGTCTTTGCAGAACCCTATTCCTTTAAGGGGCATTGATGCTACACCTTTGGCTAAAAATAAACCCCAGTTTTGGACACAGGTGACCATGTGCATGGCGCCAGCCCATCAGGAAGAGTGTCGATTTCTGGTGTTGCATAATTTGCATGATGGTATCGTGCTGGGTTTTCCGTGGTTGCAGGTACATAATCCTGTGTTGGATTGGAAGCTTATGTGACTAGTTGGGGTTGTCAGGGGGTTCACAATGACTTTCCTTTGATGTCAATCTCCTCTTCTTCCTCTTCTGAAATTCCAGAGTTTTTGTCTGATTTTCAGGATGTATTCGATGAGCCCAAGTACAGTTCCCTTCCACCGCATAGGGACTGTGATTGTGCTATTGACTTGATTCCAGGCTGTAAGTATCCTAAGGGCCGACTTTTCAACCTTTCTATGCCTGAACATACCGCTATGCGGAGTTATGTTAAGGAGTCTTTGGAGAAAGGGCATATTCGGCCATCTTCTTCACCGTTGGGAGCGGGATTTTTTTTTATTGCTAAGAAGGATGACTCCTTGAGACCCTGTATTGATTATCACCTCTTGAATAAGATCACGGTCAAGTTTCAATACCCTTTACCTCTGCTTTCCGATTTGTTTGCTAGGATTAAGGGGGCTAGTTGGTTTACTAAAATTGACCTTCGGGGGGCATATAATCTTGTTCATATTAAGCAGGGTGATGAATGGAAAACTGCGTTTAATACGCCCGAAGGCCATTTTGAATACCTTGTGATGCCATTCGGGCTCTCTAATGCTCCATCTGTTTTTCAGTCCTTCATGCATGATATCTTCCGGACTTATCTTGATAAATTCTTGATTACATATTTGGATGACATTTTGATTTTTTCCGATGATTGGGAGTCTCATGTGAAGCAGGTCAGGATGGTATTTCAGATCCTTCGTGATAATGCTTTGTTTGTGAAGGGGTCTAAGTGTCTCTTTGGAGTGCAGAAGGTTTCTTTTTTGGGCTTCATTTTTTCTCTCTCATCTATAGAGATGGATCCGGTTAAGGTTCAGGCCATTCATGATTGGATTCAACCCACATCCGTGAAGAGGCTTCAGAAATTTTTGGGCTTTGCTAATTTTTATCGCCGTTTCATTGCTAACTTCTCCAGCATGGTTAAACCCTTGACCGATTTGACGAAGAAAGGCGCTGATGTGGCAAATTGGTCCTCTGCGGCTGTCTCTGCCTTTCAGGAGCTTAAACGGCGATTTACTTCTGCACCGGTGTTGCGTCAACCGGATGTTTCTCTTCTGTTTCAGGTTGAGGTTGACGCTTCTGAGATTGGCACAGGGGACGTTTTGTCCCAGAGTGATCCTGTTGGTTCCTTGATGAAACCATGTGCCTTCTTTTCCCGTAAAATTTCGCCTGCCGAACGCAATTATGATGTCGGCAATTGGGAATTGTTGGCTATGAAGTGGGCGTTTGAGGAGAGGCAACATTGGCTTGAGGGAGCTAAGCACCGTATTGTGGTCTTGACCGATCATAAGAATCTGATTTACCTCGAGTCTGCCAGATGGCTGAATCCTAGACAGGCTCGATGGTCCTTGTTTTTTTCCCGTTTTGATTTTGTGGTCTTGTATCTTCCGAGTTCTAAGATTATTAAGGCGGATGCCCTCTCTAGTTTTTTGCCTGATTCTCCTGAGGTCCTTGAACTGGTCGGCATTCTGAAAGAAGGGGTAGTCCTCTCTGACATTTCCCCTGATATACGACGGGTTCTTCAGGAATTTCAGGCTGACAAACCTGACCGCTGTCCGGTGGGGAAACTGTTTGTTCCTGACAGATGGACAAGTAGAGTGATTTTTGAGGTTCATTGTTCTGTGTTGGCTGGACATCCTGGTATTTTTGGTACCAGAGATTTGGTTGGTAGGTCTTTTTGGTGGCCTTCTTTGTCACGTGATGTGCATTCTTTTGTGCAGTCCTGTGGGACGTGTGCGCGGGCCAAGCCTTGTTGTTCCCGTTTTAGTGGGTTGCTTTTGCCATTGCCTGTCCCTGAGAGGCCCTGGACACATGTTTCTATGGATTTTTTTTCTGATCTTCCGGTTTCCCAGAGGATGTCAGTTATCTGGGTGGTTTGTGACCGGTTCTCTAAGATGGTTCATTTGGTGCCTTTGCCTAAATTGCCTTCCTCTTCAGATTTGGTTCCGTTGTTTTTCCAGCATGTAGTTCGTTTGCATGGTATTCCGGAGAATATTGTGTCCGACAGAGGTTCCCAGTTTGTTTCTAGGTTTTGGCGGGCCTTTTGTGCTAGGCTGGGCATTGATTTGTCTTTTTCTTCCGCATTTCATCCTCAGACAAATGGCCAAACCGAGTGAACTAATCAGACCTTGGAGACTTATTTGAGATGCTTTGTGTCTGCTGATCAGGATGATTGGGTGGCTTTCTTGCCATTGGCCGAGTTTGCCCTTAATAATCGGGCTAGTTCGGCTACTTTGGTTTTGCCCTTCTTTTGTAATTTTGGTTTTCATCCTCTTTTTTCTTCAGGGCAGGTTGAGCCTTCTGACTGTCCTGGTGTGGATTCTGTGATTGACAGGTTGCAGCAGATTTGGGCTCATGTGGTGGACAATTTGGTGTTGTCTCAGGAGGAGGCTCAACGTTTTGCTAACCGTCATCGGTGTGTTGGTTGCCGGATTCGGGTTGGGGATCTGGTTTGGTTGTCTTCCCGTCATGTTCCTATGAAGGTTTCTTCCCCTAAGTTTAAGCCTCAGATTATTGGTCCTTATAGGATTTCTGAGATTATTAATCTGGTGTCTTTTCGATTAGCGCTTCCGACCTCTTTTGCTATCCATAATGTCTTCCATAGATCTTTATTGCGGAAATATGTTGTGCCCGTTGCTCCCTCTGTTGATCCTCCGGCCCCTGTGTTGGTTGAAGGGGAGTTGGAGTATGTGGTTGAGAAGATTTTGGATTCTCGCTTTTCGAGGCGGAGGCTTCAGTACCTTGTCAAATGGAAGGGTTATGGCCAGGAGGATAATTCTTGGGTTTTTGCCTCTGATGTCCATGCTGCTGATTTGGTTCGTGCCTTTCATCTGGCTCATCCTGATCGGCCTGGGGGCTCTGGTGAGGGTTCGGTGACCCCTCTTCAAGGGGGGGGTACTGTTGTGAATTCTGCTCTTGGGTTCCCTCCGGTGGTTGTTGGTGGTAGTGCAGTTATCCCTGGGTTGCAATCCTGGGCAGGTGTCCCTGCTGATTGCAGTGATGACTGGGGTATTTAAGGTTGCAGGATTCATTAGTCCTTGCCAGTTGTCCATTGTTCTTGGAAGTTTTGGATCTCAGTCTGGTTCCTCCTGCCCTGCTGCCAAATCAGCAAAGATAAGTGTCTGTTTTTTGTTTCTGCAGCACACTTGCTGTGTGCTTTTCAGATCAGTGCTATTCATTGTTTTTTCTTGTCCAGCTTTGACTGTGTCAGGATTTTTCCAGTCAAGTAGGATTCTCAGGAGATGCAGATATACGTTCCATGTTTTTAGTTAGATGGTGGAATTTTTGTATTATCTGCTGTGGATATTTTCAGGGTTTTAATACTGACCGCTTAGCATTCTGTCCTATGCTTTTCTATTTAGCTAGAGTGGCCTCTTTTGCTAAACCCTGTTTTCTGCCTGCGTGTGTCTTTCCTCTAATACTCACAGTCAATATTTGTGGGGGGCTGCCTATCCTTTGGGGTTCTGCTCTGAGGCAAGATAGGATTCCCATTTCCATCTATAGGGGTATTTAGTCCTCCGGCTGTGTCGAGGTGTCTAGGATTGTTAGGTACACCCCACGGCTACTTCTAGTTGTGGTGTCAGTCTAGGGTTTGCGGTCAGTATAGGTTCCACCTACTCCTGAGAAAGTCTCATGCGGCTCCAAGGTCACCGAATCATAACAGACACTATGCAGCCAGCTAATCACAGTAACGCCACAACCAAGATGACTACAGCATTACAGTGACTGGCAGGCAATCCCTACATTATTGGCTGTCTAAAAAAGCACCAAACACCTCTGATTACAGCTGCAGGTTCACGCTGTCATTTGACAGCATGGGAACCGTAGCTCACTTACCGGCGGTAACGATTTTACCGTTGATCATAACCAGTGTTTGCCATGCTATCATGCACCTGACAGCATGTCAAACACTGGAAGTTTGGGCCCCCATTCTAGTGAATGGGACCCGAGTTCGGATTCGGGTACTGTTTTAGTTCCCAAACTTTTTGTAACTGTTCGACCGAACCCGCCGGACCCAAACAACCAGGGGTCCGTCCATCTTTACTCAAGACCCCCAGAACTACAAAGCAACTGTGCTAACCACTTTTCCACGATGCTACCAATAGCTGGTAATAGCAGCAGATTGTTGTTGCATTGGGTCATGCTCAGGGTACCCGGATTAGTCCAGACTGTAGCCACAAGACCAAGGGTAGTGCTAGAGTGTCCATATTGCCATTGTCATTTCTTTGTATTGCAATTGGTCGTACTAAATGTGCAAATAGCTAATAAATAACCATCTGTTTTTGTAACCACTGAGTACCTATCCTTTGTGCCATTGCATCCAGTAATCATCTACTAAGAGGGAGGATCAGTGGACACCTGTTGACTAGAGTGTGATATGCACATCATATCTACACTTTCCTACTATACTTGAGCTCTTATCTGTTATAGTATCCCCAGCCGCTACTAATTTTGAGATGATTGTTGACCTGTTCTTATACTGCACCACAGAAGAAGAAATCTTGACTTCTAAAAGAACGGAATAGTTGGATATTTATTTGTATAAGTTTTTAATGAAAATGAGAATTCTAGAAAACTGCTTTTGGATTTCTTTGTTCCTGAAATAGTATATAATTGGATTTAACAACGGTGTCCCCAAAATATATAGAAGAGATAACATCTTGTTAATGTTATCGGATTGATCATGTGAAGGAAATAAATATATACTCAGCAATGAACCATAATAAGTCCCTACAACAAGTAGGTGGGAGCTGTAGGTTGAGAAGGTCATCTTTCTTCCTGTAGATGAGGGTATCCCAATAATTGTCGAGAAAATGGAGATGTAGCTACCTAGGACAGTTAGAAAAGGCAGTAGGACCATGATATTGACAAGGACAAATGTTTCAATGATGATGGGTGATACATCTGAACACGAAAGTTCTAACATCGGAAGGAAGTCACAATAGAAGTGGTTGATGGTCATACTACCACAAAAATCCAATTGGCAAAGCAATGAGATGGTTATGAGCATAAACATAAAACCAAGTAACCATGACCATGTAGCAAAAAGCAGGCAAAGTTTACTGTTCATGACTGAAGAATAACGTAATGGGATGCTGATGGCCACAAATCGGTCAAAGGCCATGACAGTAAGAAGATAACATTCAGTGGTAGTGCAAGAAGCAAAAATATAGAACTGGATAAGACAACCAGAAAATGAGATGGCGCTTCCACCTCCTAAGGCATATGTGCATCATATTGGGGACAATGTTTGAGGAGAATAGAAAATCAGAAAATCAGAAAGTGACAGGTGGCTCAAAAAGAAGTACATGGGGGTTTGTGAAAGATGACTGGTGGACACCATTGTGACAATTAGAAGGTTTCCAATGACAGTCATGATGTAAATGTTGAGTACAAATATAAAGAAAAGTTTATTGTAGTTGCCAAAATTCTGGAAACCAGTGAGGAAGAAGTCTGTAACTAAAGTTGAGTTTTTCTGAAACATGATTGGTAGGTAGAAAAAGAAATACAGAAATGACAGTCCTATTGTTTTTAATATAGGAATTTACAGAATTTACAATTTTTTTAGAATAGTCAAGATGCACTTTCTGATGTTAGTCACCATCACCAAAGCCCATGGAGTTTAGACTAATCTTAACTGAACCTTCTATCCAGGGGCTGTAACGTCACTTGGCCTGACTATGTTACATAGTTACATAGGATGAGAAAAGACCTCGGTCCATCAAGTTCTCCCTTTCTCCACCAATTGTACATTTCGTCACTAATCTAGCTATAACCCGCAAAGTTGTGTATCAAGGAAATCATCAAACCATTTATTAAAAGCTGTTACAGTGTCAGCCATTACTACCTCCGGTGGTAGGTCATATGGGAAGCAAGTTCTTGTCTGCCTTTTAGCTTAATTTATATGGTGGCCAATCACCTTCCCTGGACCCTTAGCGGTCCACTTGGCATCCTCCACGGTAGGCAAGTTCCAGAAGCTTGGAAAACAGAGTGATTCATTTCATGCAAAATATGTTTAATTCCCAGTAAATATCTTCTGCTGAGCCTTATAAAGATTCACATTCATAAACAAATACTGTAGTAATGTCCAAACATGTAAGCTGACGTTTTTGAACAATATTTGATGCTTTTGAACAGTATTTTTGCAGATGAGATGTAATATTTCATGGAAGTAGATAAAAATAATATTAAACAAAAAATGAATGCTTTTTGTTTGCTCAGTATACATTATGATGGGGTATAAAGACCTTGATTTTCACTAACCACAGAACAATTTATAGGCGGCACTATTCTGTGACATTAAGGTCGGTGCTTAACATTCAAGGACCAGAGATGTGTCAGTTTACCACTGGGTTTCTGAGTTTGAGCCTGAGATGCTAGGCCATGAGGAAGAGCATGCTGTGATTTACCTATAGTGTGCTACGCTATACTACGCTGTAGTAGGTACCATGTTCTGTGTTGTGGAGTGAGTGAACGCTCCTCACAAGGACATACTGCCGCTCCTCAGCTTTACCATCTATCATTGCCACACTGGTCAGTGATCTGATAGGAGTGAGATCTCACTGCTTAGGGAGGAGAGAGACCAGGAGGGGTTACCATATCCGCAGCTACCGGGGCCATCCAGGCTTTTTATTAGAAGATTGCTCACTGCCATACCCATGGTAACTATAGTACAGTTTCCCCTGCGGCACTGCAGCTTCACTTTATCACTATCACACTGTTTTTTGCTCTGATTGGAGCGTTTTCACTCTAATCATAACACAGACCAGTGTGATAATGATAGATAAGCTGCAGACAGACAGAGGACATGCTTCTAATAAAGTATCAGCATGTCCCTGCGAGCAGCGCACTTTTAGGCCATGTTCACACGCTGCGGTTTTTACCGCGGAACCGCCGCGATTTTGATGCTGCGGGTCCGCAGCAGTTTCCATAGCGTTTACATTAACATGTAAACCCTATGGAAACCGCAAACCGCAGTGCACATGCTGCGGGAAAAACCGTGCAGAAACGCAGCAGTTTACAACCCGCAGCATGTCACTTGTTTGTGCAGAATCGCTGCGATTCTGCACCCATAGGAATGCATTGAACCGCTTACTTCCCGCATGGGGCTGTGCCCACGTTGCGGGAAGTAAGCGGATAATGTGCGGGTGGTACCCGGGGTGGAGGAGAGGAGACTCTCCTCCAGGCCCTGGGAACCATAAAATAGTGTAAAAAAAAGAATTAAAATAAAAAATGAAGCTATACTCACCTCTCAGCGCTGCCCGCGGCGTCCGGTCTCAGTTGCTGTGCCGAACAGGACCTGTGGTGACGTCGCGGTCACATGACCGTGATGACGCCGCGGTCACATGACCGTGACGTCACGAAGGTCCTTGTCGGCACAGCCGCTTGCAGCGCCGGGGAGATCGCGACGTCAGAGGGTGAGTATAGCCAATTTTTATTATTTTTTACATTACTATTGATGCTGCATATTGCTGCATATGCAGCATCAATAGTACAGCAGTAATCCCGCAGCGGAAACCGCGGAACAAACCGCGATAAATCTGCAGGGATAACCACAGCGGTTTTGCCCTGCAGATTTTCAATTCCGCTGCGGGATTAACCCGCAGAGGAACCCGCAGCGTGTGAACGTGGCCTTAGTCTCTACCTTGCTTATTTGAAGCATTTTGGTGTTGGGGTTTAGTCACTCTGTTATATGAGGGTATACAGGAGCAGTGTACGTGTATATGAGGGTATACAGGAGCGGTGTATATGAGGGTATACAGGAGCGGTGTATATGAGGGTATACAGGAGCAGTGTACGTGTATATGAGGGTATACAGGAGCGGTGTATATGAGGGTATACAGGAGCAGTGTACGTGTATATGAGGGTATACAGGAGCGGTGTATATGAGGGTATACAGGAGCGGTGTATATGAGGGTATACAGGAGCAGTGTACGTGTATATGAGGGTATACAGGAGCAGTGTACGTGTATATGAGGGTATACAGGAGCGGTGTATATGAGGGTATACAGGAGCAGTGTACGTGTATATGAGGGTATACAGGAGCGGTGTACGTGTATATGAGGGTATACAGGAGCGGTGTATATGGGGGTATACAGGAGCAGTGTACGTGTATATGAGGGTATACAGGAGCGGTGTATATGGGGGTATACAGGAGCAGTGTATATGAGGGTATACAGGAGCGGTGTATATGAGGGTATACAGGAGCGGTGTATATGAGGGTATACAGGAGCAGTGTACGTGTATATGAGGGTATACAGGAGCGGTGTACGTGTATATGAGGGTATACAGGAGCGGTGTACGTGTGCCGGAGTTTTCTCATGGAGGATTGTGGGATGAATGCTGATGAGGGTGATTTGCATACTTGTCCACTCCCTCCATTCATTAGGCAGAAAAGATATTAATTGTGGTGAATATTAATCAGTGATGGTGCTGACCACCGGCCTGTCACCAGCAGCGTAGCGGCTGTACTACGGAGACATGTCACCCAGAAGAGCTGGACTGCCATGGCAACAGATGTGGTTGCTACGAGATATTTTGTTGTCATGGAAACAGGAAGCAAACGCTTCTCCTTCATACACAGAGATGCTGAATATACTGAGGAAAAAGCAGGTGACATCCTGTGCTGAGGACCCCGGCCCGTATCAGCTGCCAGATACTCCCAGGACCCCCATACACAGCCACATATTACAGACCTAGCACAGAGCACATGTACACACACTGATGTGACAATCTGTTCACCCCTCCCTGATTTCCTATTCTTTTCCATGTTCCTCACACTTAAATGTTTCTAATCACCAAACAAATGTAAATATTAGAAAAGCGTAACACAAGTAATCACAAAATGCAGTTTATAAATGAAGGTCTTTATTAAGGGAAAAAGAAATCCAAACCTACAGGGCCCTGTGTGAGAAAGTGACTGACCCTCCTTAAAACATGAAAAAACATGTGGTTTATCAGCTCTTTGAGAAGATGAGCTCACATTCCCCAGCCACACGCAGGCCTGATTACTGCCACACCCTGTTCTTAATCAATAAATCACTTAAATAGGACCTGCCTGACAAAGTGAAGTAGACTGAAAGATCCTTAAAAGCTACATATCATACCGAGATCCAAAGAAATTCTGAAATAAATGAGAAACATAGTAATTGAGATCTATTGGTCTGAAAAAGGTTATAAAACCATTTCTAAAGCTTTGGGACTCCAGCGAACCACAGTGAGAGCCATTATCCACAAATGGTGAAAACGTGGAACAGTGGTGAACCTTCCCAGGTGCGGCTGGCCGACCAAAATTACCCCAAGAGCGCAGTGACGACTCATCGAAGAGGTCACAAAAGACCCTACAACAATATCCAAAGAACTGCAGGCCTCACTTGCCTCAGTGAAGGTCTGTGTTCATGACTCCACCATAAGAAAGAGACTGGGCAAAAATGGCCGCATGACAGAGGTCCAAGACAGAAACCACTGCTGAGCAATGAGAACATAAAGGCTCGTCTCAGTTTTGCCATAAAGCATCTTTACGATCCCAAAGACTTCTGAGTGAATACTCTGTGGACTGACGAGCAAAGGCTGAACTTTTTGGAAGGTGAATGTCCCATTACATCTGGCGTAGAAGCAGGGTTGGACTGGCCCACCGTAGGACCGGAGGATTCTCTGGTGGGCCCAGGCACTGCAATCTGCTGGCACAGTGAACCTAAGTCACGTGTGCCAGCAATGTGCGTACCAACCGCTGTCCCCAGCTGTCTTACTGGGCAGAGCAGTGACATAAGTCATCAGAATGCCAGAGCGCAGTCACTGATAACACGGCCGACCCGCTCCCTGCTGCAGACGGCGGCGCACTATTTGTAAGTACCAGCGCTCGTGTCCTGATGGCTTTATGTCACCGCTCTTCCAAGCAGGGAGAGAGGAGCAGCTCTTGATAAGGACAACATTAATTGGCTGCAGTGCAGCCAATCAGTGTTAGCTTTGTTTGTGTCCTCATCTCCCCGGCCATACAGCACAGCTCAGGCATCCATAACGCGCGCTCCCCTCCCCCACTGTGTAAGCAGCAGAGGGAGATAGAGAGCTCCCTGCTACAGCCGCAATGGTTGAAGGGCCCCCTGCCAGCCCAATAGTAAGTGTAAATGGGGATCTTTAGTCTGGGGTGATAGAGGGGGAGGGGCTAAGATACTTAGGGGTGAATGAGGGCCCCATTACCGCAACTCTCCCTTCACTCCTGACTGCACACCCTCCCTCTATATCACCTCTGACTGAACCCCTCTATATCACCCCTGACCGAGCCCCCCCTGTATATCACCCCTGACTGAGCCTCCTCCCTCTGTATCACCTCTGGCTGTGCCACCTCCCTCTGTATCACCCTGACTGAGCCCCTCTCTCCCTTTATCACCCTGACTGAGCCCCTCTCCCCCATTATCACCCCAGACTAAAACTTTTCCATCCCTATGGGCAGAGACACACTGCCGTATTTCTCGTGGGAGAATCGCATCATAAACCTCGTACTGGCCGGCACCTCTCCTGACCGGAGCTTGATAGCTGCACAGTAATCCATCCCGCTGTCATGCTCAGGTCAGGAGAGGTGCCGGCCAGTCCGTGCAGTGCGTCTCTGCCCTACTACTAAGGGCGGCCCAACCAGTCGTTAGGTTTAGGGGGTAATCACTTTTTCACACAGGGCCTCGGAGGTTTGGATTTCTTTTTCCCTTAATTATAAAGACCTTCATTTATAGACTGCATTTTGTGATTATTGTGTTATCTGTGATAACACAATGTTTGTTGATCGGAAAAATTTAAGTGCGACAAACATGCAAAAAAAATAGGAAATCAGGAAGGGGGCAAATACTTCCACACGACTATATAAATATATATACACACACACACAGTTGTGCTCAAAAGTTTACATACCCGGCTTTTTGCTTTCTTGGCCTTTTTTCAGAGAATATGAATGATAACACCAAAACTTTTTCATGTTAGTGGTTGGGTGAAGCCATTTATTGTCCAACTATTATTACTATTATTATTATAATACATTCTTATAGCGCCATTTATTCCACGGCGCTTTACATGTGAGAAGGGGGCAAATATAGACAAATACAATTAAACATAAGCAAAAAAAAACAAACTGATACACCGATATTACCCTATATCCCCCTCATACACCGATATTACCCTATATCCCCCTCATACACCGATATTACCCTATATCCCCCCATACACCGATATTACCCTATATCCCCCCATACACCGATATTACCCTATATCCCCCCTCATACACCGACATTACCCTATATCCCCCCTCATACACCGACATTACCCTATATCCCCCCCTCATACACCGACATTACCCTATATCCCCCTCATATACCGATATTACCCTATATCCCCCCTATATATGAAGCATTTTGGTGTTGGGGTTTAGTCACTCTGTTAGTAGTGTTTGTTTACACAGGCAGGCAATATCTTGCTCCATCAGCATAAGGAAAAACAAATAATCTTTCTACGAGGAAAAAGGTATAACAAAACCAAAACAGTTCTTTCAGATGTTACAGGCTCACTTGTTTAAAGTACAGTCCACTCTTAGGCTACTTTCACACTTGCGTTTTTCTTAATCCGTCACAATCCGTCGTTTTTTGTGAATGCAGGATCCTGCTTTTTCCCATAGGCTTGTATTAGCGGCGGATTGTGACGGATGGCCATCCATTTCATTCGTCGTGCACTGGATCCATTATACAATAGCGGTCCGTCGTGCAGAGAAAACGTTCATAGGAACGTATCTCTCTCTCTTTTTCCTGGACATTTGAATTCTGGAAATTTTTTCATTTACAAATAGAAACAACACAAACGACACATCCGTCATCTCACTGGATCCGTTGCACACGTTTTTCACTATTTTCATGACATCCGTCGATACGTCATTTCACTGTACGACGACGGAAACCAGAAAACGCAAGTGTGAAAGTAACCTTAACTAATATTTAGCAGGGTCTGACCAGCATACAATAAAAAATCTTTCTACCTTCACTTTTAGACAACCTCTGAGAAAGCTCTGCTGCTTTTTTTAATTGGCCACACAGTCTAAACTGGAGATATCGGAACAGCCAGTCCCACCCTGCTCTTCTAGCTCCTCCTAAAACTCAGATCCAGAAATCGAGTTCCATATAAAAACATAGCAGCAACCTAAAGGTTTTGGAACCTGCTCTTCAGGCTTCACATCACCAAGCTTAACCAATTAGGTGACACATATCTCCCATCCAGGACCTTTCCAGCTGCAACCTTACAATGGTCAGAAACTTTAGTGAGAAGCAGTGCCATCCGCAAGATGGTGTTGTGCTTCCATTGAAAAATAGTTTTTTAGATAAATATTGACTTTGAAAATAGTCAGTGTCTATCTTAAATAATAAGTATATATATATTTACTTTTTATATATATATTTTAATAACACAATATCTTTAAAGATAGATAGGGAACATTCAATACATGTAAGGCTACTTTCACACTGGCTTTAACTGCAATACGTCGCAATGCGTCGTTTTGCCGAAAAAACGCATCCTGCAAAAGTGCTTGCAGGATGCGTTTTTTCTGCATTGACTAACATTAGCGACGCATTTGCGACGCATTGACACACGTCGCAACCGTCGTGCGATGGTTGCGCCGTGCTGTGGCGGACCGTCGGGAGCAAAAAACGTTACATGTAACGTTTTTTGCTCCCGACGTTCCGCTTTTTCCGACTGCACATGCGCGGCCGGAACTCCACCCCCACCTCCCCGCACTTCCCCGCACCTCACAATAGGGCAGCGGATGCGCTGGAAAAATGCATCTGCTGCCCCCGTTGTGCGGCGGAGACAACGCTAGCGTCGGGAACCTCGGCCCGACGCTAGTGTGAAAGTAGCCTAAGATAAAACTGATTCTCAAAATATAGCATTTATCAACATTTTAATGAGAAAAAAAAATATTTGGAAGGAGAAACTGTAACTCGACACAGCACAAGTCATTGATTATGTCAATTTAGCTTTTACAATTTTCTGTACCAAGATATTATAATATGAGCATTATGATAGAAAATTCTACATATGTGGAGATTATTATAGGAAAAGGTTCATTGTAGTTACGGTATTCAATTATGTAAAACAGGAACACATTAGCCGTTCGCACAGTGAACAAGCCTGTAGAGACATGTTCACACCACCAAGAGACTTGAAAACACAAAAAAGCACCCCTCTTTTTTTGAGCCGTGCGCACAAGAGCTGTTCTATCCAGCGTGTCCACATTGGACATTTTCCTTTCTGAGTCTTGCTCATACAGGTACTATACATATGACCAGGTTTTTAAATACATCAGATAGGGATTACATACATTTGTCAGAACTGCTCTGATACGGGTATACCTTGACGTTTGGTGGAGCAGCTTAGTATACATTTTTTTTGCAAAAAACGTATCAACCAAATACCCTGTTTTTTCCATCTTTTTACTAGCACTTGCTATTCACTGTGATTTTTTTGCAACAGTGTGTTTTTGGTTTTACTGTGCTTTTTTGTGTTTTCTAGTTACAGTATTGAAACTATATCATCATAAATACCAATATTAAATATCGAAAAGTAGTAATGGCAGATACTAAGTCAGTATTTAAGTCTTGGATGCTCTTCTCATAACAAATGCTGAAGGTTAGAAGTATCAATAAATATTGTATAATCGAGAAAGGTTGAACTTGATGGAACTGTTCTCTAAAAAAACACTTACTTGTGCTGGTAGATTCAGTGCAGATTAGTTCACCACCTGGAAAATCACATAAAATATAAATATCCTGTTTATATATCTTTAGTATTTAGGTGGAAGTAGAATAAGAAAACAGCAAACTGAACACAAAGCATTTGCAGATTTCCCTTGTGGCCCAATTACATTTTAAAATGATACTAAGGATCCTGACGGTTCCAAAGTTTGACATTAACTTTCTTAGATTTTTCTATTCCTAATTAAGAAAGTAAAGTTATTAAATGAGCAAAAGTAAAGAAAGATGCAAAAACATTTTCATCTTTTTGAACAGGATGATTCAGAGCTTGGGACTTGACCAGGGCTTGACAACAGCCAAAGCTGTCACGTTTGATGCATCAAACAGTGGGTACGGAAAGTATTCAGACCCCTGTAAATTTTTCACTCTTTGTTTCAATTGCAGCCATTTGGTAAGTTCAAAAAAAGTTCATTTTTTTCTCATTAATGTACACTCTGCACCCCATCTTGACTAAAAAAAAGCAGAAATGAAGACATTTTTTCAAATTTATTAAAAAATAAAAACTGAAATATCACATGGTCATAAGTATTCAGCCCCTTTGCTCAGTATTGAGTAGAAGCCCCTTTTGAGCTAGTACAGCCATGAGTCTTCTTGGGAATGATGCAACAAGTTTTTCACCCCTGGATTTGGGGATCCTCGGCCATTCTTCCTTGCAGATCCTCTCCAGCTCCGTCAGGTTGGATGGTGAACGTTGGTGGACACCATTTTCAGGTCTCTCCAGAGATGCTCAATTGGGTTTAGGTCAGGACTCTGGCTGGGCCAGTCAGGAATGGTCACAGAGTTGTTCTGAAGCCACTCCTTTGTTATTTTAGCTGTGTGCTTAGGGTCATTGTCTTGTTGGAAGATGAACCTTCAGCCAAATCTGAGGTCCTGATTAATCTGTGTGTCATCTCCCCTGTATAGAGTATATACCTGTGTGTCATCTCCTCCTATATATAGTATATACCTGTATATCATCTGCTCCTTTATATAGTATATACCTGTATGTCATCTCCTCCTGTATATAGTATATACCTGTGTGTCATCTGCTCCTGTATATAGTATATACCTGTGTGTCGTCTGCTCCTGTACATAGTATATACCTGTGTCATCTCCTCTGTATATAGTATATACCTGTATGTCATCTCCTCCTGTATATAGCATATACCTGTATGTCATCTCCTCCTGTATACAGTATATATTCTGTGTGTCATCTCCCCTGTATATAGTATATACCTGTGTGTCATCTGCTCCTGAATCTGGTGTATACCTGTATGTCATATGCTCCTGTACATAGTATATACCTGTGTGTCATCTCCTCCTGTATATAGTATATACCTGTATGTCACTCCTCCTGTATACAGTGTATATTCTGTGCGTCATCTCCCCTGTATATAGTATATACCTGTGTGTCATCTGCTCCTGTATATGGTGTATACCTGTATATCATGTCCCCTGTATATAGTATATACCTGTATGTCATCTCCTCCTGTATATAGTATATACCTGTGTGTCATCTCCCCTGTATATAGTATATACCTGTATATCATCTCCTCCTGTATATAGTATATACCTGTATGTCATCTCCTCCTGTATATGGTGTATACCTGTATGTCATCTCCCCCCTGTAAGTAGTATATCCTGCTCTGCAATTTGTGTCTCTTCTCGCAAGTGTACCGGCGCCATTTTTTTTAAGCAAAGGTTTTTTAACAAAATATTAACCCCTTAATGACTGCTGATACAACTTTTAATGGCAGCGGTTAAGGGGCCTTATTATTCCTGCACCTTCCGCTCCTCCTTTATACACAGCAATTTTCTGCAGCAAAGCTTTACTCCTTTATAGTCACCTCCTCCGGCAGCAACTCACATGCCTCTTCCTTAAGAGTTTAAGTCCTCTTTCTCTCTGAAGAGTCAATTTGAATATATAATTGAAAACACTTGATCCTGAGAAAAATTGAACTAATTGCATTAAAGCGTATCGTATACACAGCATACTTCTTCTGCAGCACCACACTCTTCACCTTTAGACCTCGTTCACACGTTATTTGGCCTTATGCACAGCCGTCACCTGCAGCGCCTCACTCTTCTCTATACACAGCCTCACACTGCAGCAGCTCCTCACTTCTCTCATTTTCCCTCTCACATCTCTCTCCATGAGGCTCCTCAATTTCCATTGACATCACACCTCACAGGAGCAACTCCATTCTAGAAACGACGGAGCAAGATGTGGCCTGTGCCGGCTATGCGGAGCGGGCGGAGCTATGTGCAGTGGGCGGGGCTTGATATACACACATACATACATGCACTCAACTTTAACCCCTTACCGACATCGGACATACTATACCGTCTGATGTCGGCTCCCCTGCTTTGATGTAGGGCTCCGCGGTGAGCCGGCATCAAAGCCGGGACATGTCAGCTGTTTTGAACAGCTGACATGTGCCTGCAATAGGCGTGGGCAGAATCGCCATCTGCCCGCTCCTATTAACTAGTTAAATGCCGCTGTCAAACACAGACAGCGGCATTTAACTACTTCATCCGGCCGGGCGGCCAGAAATGACGTCATCGCCGACCCCCGTCACATGATCGGGGGTCGGCGATGTGTCAGGACAGTAACCATAGAGGTCCTTGAGACCTCTATGGTTACTGATCCTCGGTAGCTGTGAGCGCCACCCTGTGGTCGGCGCTCACAGCACACCTGCATTTCAGCTATATAGCAGCGATCTTATGATCGCTGCTATATAGCAGAGGCGATCCCATTGTGCCTGCTTCTAGCCTCCCATGGTGGCTATTGAAGCATGGCAAAAGTAAAAAAAAAAAAGTAAAAAAAATGTGAAGAAAATAAAAAAAACATAAAAGTTTAAATCGCCCCCCTTTCGCCCCAATCAAAATAAATTAATTAAAAAAAAATCAAATCTACACATTTGGTATCGCCGCATTCAGAATCGCCCGATCTATCAAAAAAAGAAAAGCATTAACCTGATCGCTAAACAGCGTAACAAGAAAAAAAATCGAAACGCCAGAATTACGTTTTTTGGTCGCCGCGATATTGCATTAAAATGCAATAACGGGTGATCAAAAGAATGTATCTGCACCAAAATGCTATCATTAAAAACGCCGTCTCGGCATGCAAAAAATAAGCCCTCACCTGACCCCAGATCACGAAAAATGGAGACGCTACGAGTATCGGAAAATGGCGCAATTTTTTTTTTTTTGCAAAGTTTGGAATTTTTTTTCACCACTTAGGTGAAAAATAACCTAGTCATGTTATGTGTCTATGAACTCGTACTGACCTGGAGAATCATAATGGCAGGTCAGTTGTAGCATTTAGTGAACCTAGCAAAAAGCCATGCAAAAAACAAGTGTGGGACTGCACTTTTTTTGCAATTTCACTGCACTTGGAATTTTTTTCCTGTTTTCTAGTACACAACATGGTAAAACCAATGATGAATTTCAAAAACACAACTCGTCCTGCAAAAAATAAGCCCTCAGAAGGCCAAATTGACGGAAAAATAAAAAAGTTATGGCTCTGGGAAGGAGGGGAGCGAAAAACGAACATGGAAAAATGGAAAATCCCACGGTCATGAAGGGGTTAATATATAGATTATTATCATTATTACGATTATTATCATATAGGTTAAAAAAACTCAACTTTTTAATTAGACTGTAAAAAATGTGCAGGTTTTATAGAATCATATAATATTATTATTACTTGAAAAAATTCTGAGCTCAAGACAAATATAGAAATGTTAACAATAGAAATTCACAACATATCCCAGTTTATTGAAAAGTGATATTCTACAAATGAGATCATAATAATATTACACTGCAATTCAGCCATGTTACATTTTATGACATTTTGATATATGAATTTTATTATGACAACTCTCATTTGATCAGCACGATAAATCGATGGAAGGCTGCCTTCATGTCTTTACTTCTAAGACTATATATGATGGGATTGATGCAGGGAATGAGCACAGTATACAGCAGAGACAGGACTTTGCTTGCAGTTAATGTTTGTCCTCGTGTAGGCACAAGATATGTGCACAGAAGGGTCCCATAATACATGGACACCACCGTCAAGTGGGAGCTGCAGGTGGAAAAGGCCTTCTGTCTACCGGTGACTGATGGAATTCTTAAGATGGTGAAAAGGATATATGAATATGACACAATGACTAAAAGAAACTGAAAGAAAGCCATAGGGATGACCAACAAGGTGACTTCTATCTGTACAACGAAGGTGTCCGAGCAGGAAAGTTCCAGCAGAGGAGAAAGATCACAGAAGTAGTGGTCGATGACATTGGGTCCACAAAACTCTAACCCACAGATGGCTACGATGTGATTTAATATCACGGAAAAGCTTAAAAACCAAGAAAATCCTATAAATTTCATACAAAATAAATAGTCCATTATATTGTTATAACGCAATGGGTTACAGATGGCTAGATATCTGTCATAGGACATGCCAGAAAGAAGAAGAGATTCCAGCGCCAGTGAGGCGCTAAAGAAATAAAACTGAGTTAGGCAACCTGTAAAACTGATGGTGGCATCATCTTCCAAGACTACGTAAAGAGTGTTGGGTATTATACTGGTGGCCATCAATGAGTCAGATATGGAGAGATGTGTGAGGAAGCAGTACATCGGAGACTGAAGGCTCCGGCTGCGAGTTACTAGTAGAATTATGGTCACATTCCCACTAATTGTCACATAATAAATCAGGAGCAACAAAATGAAGAGTAAGACATTGAGCTGACGAAGAGTGTGGAATCCTAGAAGATGGATCTCCGAGATCATGGTCAAATTCCTCACCGGTATCATTGGTGGATGAAAGCAAAATTCCAGATTTTATTAGACAAATACAAAGTCAGCAGCTGCAGAAACTGACAAAAGAGTTATGTATACTTGTACTTTTTAATAATTTGATTCATTCTTTGCATGTTAAACAAAGTTCATAATTTTACTAAATTCATTCAGCCGAGCAGGGAGATGTGCAGAAACATGAGATTTCATTTTCTGTAAATGATAATAATAATTTTATTTCTAAAATTCCGCAGCACTTTACATTTTAAATGATAAAACTTTAGGTTCAATTGAAAAATGTATTTTAATTATATATTTTATTCAGCCACAACATTAAAACCATTGACAAATTAGTTAACTAACACTTTTTATTGATTGACAAGGATGTTTGCCAGGAGAGAGATGTTTTAAGTATTATTATTATTTATTGTTATAGAGCCATTTATTCCATGGTGCTTTATATAGAACTAATTTTGGTTAATATGTTGTAAGCAATAAAAATAGGCAGTTGGGAAGATCTGAGTTACTTTTATAATGGACCAATTATGTCAGAACATCTCCATAGTGAATTGTCTTGTCGGGTGTACTGTTTTCAGAACGCATGACTTTTGGGGTGTTCCTGGCATAATGAAGGTCTTGTGGGATGTAACTAAACTACAAAACTTAGAGCCTTTAATAAAATTAGAACTGAGTGCCAGACAGATATGTGTATATGTGTACAGGGGTGGACGCAGACGATTTGGGGCCCCTGTGCAAGAAATGTGTTTGGGCCCCCCTCCTTTTATGGCTACCAATGTACAGATATATACATACCATATTTTCGGATTATAGGACGCTCCATATTATAAGACGCACCCCAAATTTTGAGGAGAAAAATAGGAACATTTTTTTTTCTTAATAAAATGGTGGTGCTTCTTATAATCCATACGTCTTATTGCTTACTGGGGATAGTAGCTGCAGTGAAACGGGGTCCCAGGGTCACTGCTGGAGGAGGCAGGAGTGGGGTGATGCTGCAGGCCGCAGGCTGGGATGAGGGGGTGTTCTGATGTGGGCGCGCTGCAGCAGGTGTCCGGTGCTGCTGCAGGTGTCCGGTGGTGCTGCTGCGGGTGTCTCCGGTGCTGCAGGTGTCTGGCGCTGCGGGGGTGTCCGGCAGTGCTGCTGCGGGTGATCTCCATCTGTGCATGCGCCGCCCCCAGTGCCATTTTCCAGGAGTCCACCGCACAGGAAACCATGGAACTGTGGGGGGCTCTGGCCTTTCACAAAATGTTGGCAGAGCCCCCTGCAGCATTGGAGACACCTGCCACAGCAACAGGCAGCATCGCCAGGCACCCTCGCAGCACCGGACACCCCTGTAGCACCGCCGGACACCTCCTCATCCCAGCCAGCGGCAAAGGTACCGGTAAGGTATATACACATTATAAGACGCACACCCATTTTCCCCCCAAATTTGAGGGAAAAAAGTGCGTCTTATAATCCGAAAAATACGGCATATTGCATAGTCTCCTCTCATTATGTATTTTGCCGCCCGTTATTACACAGTCCCCTCTCTTGTTATGTGTAACGCCGTCACTTATTACACAGTGCCCTCTCGTTATGTCCAGCATTGTTATCTATAGTGCCCTGGTCTTTATTTCATACTGCCCTGTTTTGTTAGTTATACACTGAAATGATAACTGATGGAGCATGATAAACCTTTTTTTCTGTTGGAGAAGGCTAAGGGTATGTGCAGATAGAATTCTATATACGGTATATATTATGTGAAGCAATACAAATGCTGAATCGGAGGAAAGATGGGGACAGGAGCCACTCTGAGCCTGGGGTTATTGCTGCAGTAATGGCAGGAGGTGTCTGGGGTCAGTGATTACAAGCAGTGACTTAGTGCCTGTGATGCAGCTCCCTGCTATTTGATCGGTGCAGGATCAGGTTTCTCAGCCATTCACTGCACCGACCAGGAAGCACCGAGCGCACAGTCACTAAGTCACTGCTGTCATCATGGACACGGTGCCTCCTGTCACTGCTGCTCGGGGGATACTAACCAGCAGCAGTGAGAACTCCCAGCCATCCCTCACCTTGTGCTCTGGAAGAAGAGGCCCTGAGATCTGGAACACAGAGGCTGCAGGAGACCTGTGGCAAGCAGAGGACCCAGAGGAGCTGCGCAGACCAGGGCAGCGGGGGTGCACTCAGCCACTCACTGAGAGGCTGAAGTTTGCAATCGAAACAAACTTTATTTAAAATGTATACGCTGCCTAGCCACACCCCCGCATGTGGAACTGGGAAGCGATGCTGTGATTCTCCTGCCTCATAGAGCCAGCAGCAGCATCAAGAGGAGAGGAAGGGGGCCTCTTACAGCTTCTTTTGCACCGTGCAGGGCCCTCTCTGACGGCAAATGACTCAGGTACCGGCCGCCTTCCTCTCCACTTAGTGGAGATGCTGCCGCTGGCTCTATGAAAGAATAAAACACTTCAACAGCTGATTGGGCCCCCTCTTCTTTGGGGCCCCTGTGCAGCTGCAGCGGCTGAACCAGTGGTATGTCCGCCCATGTATGTGTATATATATATATATATATATATATATATATATATATATATATATAATATATATGTATAGTTGTGTGCAGTGTTAGAGAGACAGTCAGTCTGGCTTCTATATATTTAGATACATATATAGTGTAACAATTAACTCTTTTTTGTACACATTAGACATTAGGCCTTAAGTATCATTCACATAAGCAAAGCTGTGTTAGACCAAACACGTGCAGTTTTTATTGCTTCCGCAAGATGCGCAACACCAAAACAAAACCATAAACATAGATGTCAGCCTTGTCTGGTCACTAACTGAACAGTATACACTCTGGCTACTCATATATGCCTGAGCTACCCCCAGCTCGGTCAAACAAAACAGCTATTGTCCATAGTAGCCAGTCAGGGCCGGACTGGCCATCTGGTAATTCTGGCAAATGCCAGAAGGGCCTGTCTGGTCATGGGCTGCCTTGTCTGCTATGTTGTTAACAGAATCGATGCTCTCAAGACACCCATACTGTTAAGAGTTGTGATGGAGCACAAAGTTGCTGACTCCGTCACTTACACCAGCAGGCCACGGGAATCATTAGAAATATTGGTCTTGTAGAAAATCTCCCTTTCCTCCATCCAGGGTAATATTAGTAATATATTCCATCTGGTTCATGGGGCCGAGGACAACATTAGCCTGTGTGATTTCAAATGCCAGGACTAAATTTTAGCCCCAGTCCATACCTGTAGCCAGTGATACTTGTGGTTCTCTGCACATGGCTGGTGCAGACTTTACTTACACAAACATTCTTTTCTCTCTTCAGCTTCAAAAAAGCATCCAGTATGGTGTCCAAGGTCTGTGCATTCACAGCTAACACATTTGCTGCTGCTAAGTCCAACAGACTGACTGACTCCTCAGTAGTGTTGAGCATTCCGATGCTGCAAGTATCGGGTATCGGCCGATACTTGCTGTATCGGAATTCCGATACCGGGATTCCGATACTCTTGTGGTATCGGGTATCGCAACAACATTAATGTTAAAATGTGTAAAAGAGAGAATTAAAATAAAAAATATCGCTATACTCACCTGTCCGACGCAGCCGGGACTTCAGCGAGGGAACCGGCAGCGTTGTTTGTTTAAAATTCGCGCTATTACTTGGTTACGTGAATTCCCGGCTTGTGATTGGTCAGGTCGGCCACGTTGCCGGGACGCGGACCAATCACAGCAAGCCGTGACGAAATTACGTCACGGCTTGCTGTGATTGGTCCGCGTCCCGGCAATATGGCCGCCCCGACCAATCACAAGCCGTGACGTCACGGGAGGCTGGACACGCGCCCATTTTAAAATGAGCGCGTCCAGCCTCCCGGCTTGTGATTGGTTGACCGCGGCGCAACCAATCACAAGCCGTGACGTCACGGGAGGCTGGACACGCGCCCATTTTAAAATGAGCGCGTCCAGCCTCCCGGCTTGTGATTGGTTGACCGCGGCGCAACCAATCACAAGCCGTGACGTCACGGGAGGCTGGACACGCGCCCATTTTAAAATGAGCGCGTCCAGCCTCCCGGCTTGTGATTGGTTGACCGCGGCGCAACCAATCACAAGCCGTGACGTCACGGGAGGCTGGACACGCGCCCATTTTAAAATGAGCGCGTCCAGCCTCCCGGCTTGTGATTGGTTGACCGCGGCGCAACCAATCACAAGCCGTGACGTCACGGGAGGCTGGACACGCGCCCATTTTAAAATGAGCGCGTCCAGCCTCCCGGCTTGTGATTGGTTGACCGCGGCGCAACCAATCACAAGCCGTGACGTCACGGGAGGCTGGACACGCGCCAATTTTAAAGTGAGCGCGTGTCCAGCCTCCCGTGACGTCACGGCTTGTGATTGGTCAGGGCGGCCATATTGCCGGGACGCGGACCAATCACAGCAAGCCGTGACGTAATTTCGTCACGGCTTGCTGTGATTGGTCCGCGTCCCGGCAACATGGCCGACCTGACCAATCACAAGCCGGGAATTCACGTAACCAAGTAATAGCGCGAATTTTAAACAAACAACGCTGCCGGTTCCCTCGCTGAAGTCCCGGCTGCGTCGGAGAGGTGAGTATAGCGATATTTTTTATTTTAATTCTTTCTTTTACACATTTATATGGTTCCCAGGGCCTGAAGGAGAGTTTCCTCTCCTTCAGACCCTGGGAACCATCAGGAATACCGTCCGATACTTGAGTCCCATTGACTTGTATTGGTATCGGGTATCGGTATCGGATTGGATCCGATATTTTGCCGGTATCGGCCGATACTTTCCGATACCGATACTTTCAAGTATCGGACGGTATCGCTCAACACTACTCCTCAGACATTCCTTTCAGAGACAGACTCCGACCAGCTTTCCTGAAATCTACTTCCTGAATGTACTTCCTGATTCTTAGAGAAACCATGAAGGCGCTTCTAATCAAACACTGCAGAGCTGGGAGTTAACACTGTCGTTCCCAGTTATGTTGCAATATCCTATCTACCTGTACATATGTAAACACTATATTGATAAACTCCTACTAGAAACATGTATATTACGATTTTGCAGTAACTTGTTTCTTGTACGTACCTATTTTCACTGATTTCTGTCATTTCTGACACTTACAGCAAATGTATACTTTGGGTGCTGCTACACTGCTCTCTACATCATTATTGCAATGATAACCTTTTAGAAACATTGCACACCATATAATGGTAGGTGAAAACTAGATAATTTATTGCCACAATACATATAAAAACATACATAAAGCAGGATAATATGGAGGGCACATCCACACAGATAAATGATCAAAAGTTCACATACCCCATTTCTTTATACCGTGTATTGTCCCCTCTAACATCAATGACAGCTTGAAGTCTTTTGCGGTAGTTGTGCATAGGGCTCTTTATCTTCTCAGATGGTAAAGCTGCCCACTCTTCTTGGCAAAAAGCCTCAAGTTCCTGTAAATTCCTGGGATGTCTAGCAGTAACTGTGCGCTTGAGATGTCCCCAGAGCGGCTCAACGAGATTGAGGTCAAGAGACTGAGATGGCCACTCCAGAACCTTCACTTTGTTCTGCTGTAGCCAATGATCGACTTAGCCTTGTGTTTTGGATCGCTGTCAGAAGACATAGAGCATCACAGCTATAGAAAGGTGTACTAAGATAAAGTGCATCAGATTAACTATACGATAGGAAGGTGTCAGAACACATAGTATGTAAAAACTTGTTATGTAGCTACAAATTAGTCAGAACACCCATGATGCCCCTTTATGCTGCAGAAAGTGCATACAATGAGTACGAGTATCAGAAAATTAAAATTATAATTCATAATTGGATAATAAATATTGATGACTGCTATTAACCCTTTGTTCTCCAAGCAAAGTTTCCTGCTCTTACTGGAGATATTTGCAACGTAAAATGTTGTTTTAAGAGCAAGAAAGAGTATTGTCTTCACTAGTCATATTGGATCACTACATACTGTAATTTTCTTGTTCTTTTATAGTTTTGTCTAAAATAAATGTGTATCCTTTTGTAGTAAGTTCCAATATTTTTACCCCTTCACAACATTTGACTTATAGATACGTCATATGTCATGTATCCCCCTTTGATGCGGACACCAGAACTGAGCCTGCTTCTTTTCTGGCACATGACAGCTGACCTGATCATCAGCATATAACATGCTCATGCCACGAGAGCATCACTAGCCATGCACATTGGTGCCCTGTCACATGATTGCACGGTCCTGATGGGTCTGTATGACAGTTGGGTGTATGCCGGAGACCCCCGTGGTTCTCATAGCCAATCTGCTGTGATCACCGCCCAGTGGCTGAAACATTGCTGTGTTTAGCACAAGCGATCAGAAGATCACAGCTTCTAGACTCCTAAGGGAACTATTGAAGTAAGTAAAAAGTAGAAAAACATTTGTTTGAAAGTATTTGAAGAATATAAATCACCCCCTTTTGCCCCATTCAAAATAAAACAATAAAAAAAATAAAAAAAAATACATATTTGGTATTGCCTAGTTCAGAAACGCCTGATCTATAAAAATGTAAAAAGAATTACGGTAAGCTGAACAGTAAATGGTGTAATGAGAAACAAACTCCAAATGTCAGATTTAGGTTTCTTGGTCAATGCAACATTGCAATAAAACTCAATAACAGGTGATCAAAACATCGTCTCTACCCCAGGATGGTATCAATAAAAACATCAGCTTGACACTCAAAAATATAAGCCATTACCCAGCCCCAGATTCCAAAAATGGAGACGCTTTTTTTGTTTACAAGATTTGGATTTTTTTTTACCGCTTAAATAAAAAAACAACCTACATGTTTGGTATCTACAAACTAGCAATGACCTGGTGAATCATAATGGCAGGCTAGTTTTAACATTCAGGGAAAATGGTAAAAAAAACACTTTTGTGGAATTGAACTTTCTTTTGCAAATTCAGTGCACTTGGAATTTTGTTTCCCATTTTCCAGCACACTATATGGTAAAATGAATGGTTTCTTTCAAAAGTGCAACTCCAACAAAACAAGCCCTCACTTGGCCATATTAAATGGACAAATATAAACGGTATGGCTCTAGGAAGAAGGGGAGCAAAAAACGAAAACAAAAAAACAGAATGGCCCAGGAGCGAAGGAGTTAAGCACTTACTGTACAAGAAGAGGCCCTCTAATTTGGTAATCTGCTGTTGATGATAATGAGGCATCATTATTATTCCAGCAATAGTTATGGTGTCACTTTCTGAGATATATTGCCATATCATTTCAACATGGTCCATCTTGTTGCCAACATTGTGAAGATCGTAGATTAATCATTGTCAGAGATTATATGAAATGAGTCCAGGGGATTGTTCACATCCCTTTATATATTAATGATACTCACTGTCTCTATTCCGGATGAGTCAATAGGGAATAATTAATGTAAAGTAAAACATTGGGGAATGAAACTACTGGGAATGTAATTAGAAAACATTGTAGAGCCGCTGATTGTGAGATCCCGATAACCGGATGTGTCTGAAGCAACTGCAACTGGACTGACCAACCCGAGGAAGACGTGTACTGCATAATGTGTGTAACCTAGAGGAAGCAGGGGAGCAATTGTAGAAAATCCTGACATGTAGATGCTCCTTGGGCTCTAATATCAGGTAAATAATATACAATCACCTACCATATGGTGGACTCCAATCTGCAACCCGATAGACACAATCTAGACCACGCACTGGAGTCTGAGCAATCCTCTTTTCCTATAAGTATAAAACAACTAAAAAAGTTCACAACTATTATTTAAATGTTTATCCCCTCAAACAATTAAATTAAATAGGCGGGGAGATGATGAGAAAGTGTATTCACCCTAGTTTCAATTATTTTCCCAATTTCTACTACATTGTATAGTAAAATGCGTGATGTTGTTAGGATTTGCGGAACGCACTAAATAAATGTAACAGTAAAGTGCGTTCGCCACCTGAGGTCTACCGTGCAGAGATAGCAAAGTGCAGCTAAAGGACAATGGCGATACTTGCAGCAAACATAAGTGACTCGCAATCTGTTAGCATCTGTTAGGGCTAGAAGAACCCACCAAATTATATAGCGGAAGATATAAGGTGCATTCAGAGCCCGGGTCCGCCGTGCAGAGATATTACCTGCTGCTTTGTAATGGTGGACAGTGGATGATGGTATAATGAAAACACACACGGGTTTATGTCACCCGGTATGTGTGGAGACGGACTCTGTTGTGTCACAGAGCCGCAACATCGCTGGATGAACACTAGATGTTCGGTCAAAGGATTCTGTCCCAAGGACACAGGGTTAGAGTCCCTCTAGACCTACTAGGGTTCAGCGCTGCACCTGCGGTGCCAGGGAAAAACTATAATAAAGAACTTAGAGCACTGAGAGCACTCAGCGCCGCTCTGGCTGACACCACTAACTGCCCTAACTAGGGACTGGAAAGAGCACTATTTGCGCACCACGCCGCACTGGCGAACACTGCTGATGATGCTGTAGGAAACATTCTTAGTGCTGGATGGCACTTAACTGGCACTAGTCAGCTCCAACCCACCCACACACAGACAACAACGCTAGGGAATTGGATCAATTAGGAGCTTTCACCAGAACACACATGCATCCATACACAACATGTTTTGAGGTTACACTAGCGCATGGCCAAGCGGCCATATGAACCTTGGATACTTGCAACCTTCCGGGACCTTCCCAGTGGTCCAATCAGAGCTTCTTGAGGACCTGGGCATGTGACCCTCAACCTCCAATGAGAGGTCATCCCACGGGCATGCTCAGTAGTCCCAGGAATGTCTGCTCATTGCTGACTAATTCTGGTTACAATAGCTGGACCTGGGATGGTAGCAGTAACCAGATGCACAGCATTAGCTTGAGCAAGATGCTGGGACCGATATCTTTGCTGAGCAGACTTCTCTGGGGCTGACGAAGAATGGGAGACTTCCTAATGAATCCTCTTGCCAGATTCTCCTGGATGTACTGAGTCATTGTCTCCATCTGCGGGAGAGCAAGGATAGACTGGATACCGGGGAGGCTCAGCACCAGGCAAGAGGTCAATAGGACTGTCCTAGGGGCGGTGAGGTGGAAGGGTCTCCACTGCCTTATTGGAGAACATGTCTGCATAGGGCCAATAGTGCTTGGGGAAAGAGGAAAGATCTGTGGGTACCTCGGTTTCAGCAACCTGAATGCAATCCCTCAGACATGTACCCTCAGAAGATTCACTCCATCCCAGAATTCTCCCTGAGGACCACTCTATATGAGTGGATAGATAACATAGCCAGGGTATCCCTAAGAGGACCTCATCAATTCCCTCGGGAATGACTAACAGGGAGATAATCTCCTGATGGGAAGGAGACAAGGAAAGAGTGAATGGTATGGTTTGGTGTGTTATCTGTGAGGGCAGTGTCGACCCAGTTACCACTCGTACTGTCACTAGTTTGGTGAGCATCACCAGGGGTATTGCATATCATTGGGCTAAGACAGAAGATATGAAGCTGCCCTCCGCCCAAGAATCCACGCAAAGCTCTACCGTATGAGTGGATGTGCTAATGGTAATTGTCTCCTTGATGGACAATTTGGAGGAAAACACCGCTGTGTCTAGTGAACCTTCACCTATGGTCACTACACGCGGTGGTTTCCCGACCGCAGGGGACATTTCCTGGCATAATGTCCCAGCTGCTGGCAGACAGGACAGACCATGTGTACTCGAGCGACCCGGGACTTAGATCCTGCTCGAGAAACCTCCATGACCTCCTGTAGCTCGGATGCCTGCTCCGGAGATTACAGAGGTCTGACAAAGGTGGGAGCCAGCCAAAACCTCTGCCTACACTGGGCTTGCTCCAATCTTTGCTCGTTAAAATGAAGGTCGATAAGAGTGGATAACGCTATTAGCTCCTCCAGTGTGGCAGGAATCTCCCAAGTGGCCAGAGCGTCCTTCACATGGTCAGCCAGCCCGCTCCAAAATACAGGGATGAGGATTTTATCCGGCCACTCCAGCTCAGATGTCCGGAAGTGGACGGCAAAATGGCTGACCATGGACAATCCCTGTGTCAGTGCCAGAAGTTGGAACCCCATATCATGGGTGACTCGAGGACCCAAAAAGACCTGTTTCAGAGAGCTCAGGAACCGAGGAGCACTCTGCACCACATGATTGTCGTGCTCCCACAGAGGCACAGCCCACTCCAACACCCTGTTCAAAAGGAGTTATATTATAATTCCCACTTTTGCTCGCTCTGCAGGAAAACGTGCAACCTGAAGCTCAAGGTGTATTGCACACTGGCTCATGAATCCCCTACATGACTTGCTGTTGTCAGAGAACTTATCTGGCTACAGGAGGTGGGATAAAGTCAGAACAGGGGTGGCAGTGGACCAATTGGCTGCAGCCATGCTAGCAACCTGAACAGCTACTGCGGTAACATCCACAGGTGAGGTTGTGTGCTTGAGAGCCGCCAACCTGCCCTCCAGCTGCTGGATGTACCACTGCAGTCGCTGCTTGTCCGCCATTACTAGCCAGATCCTGTCACTAGTATAATGTTAGGGCTAGCGGAATGCACCACATAGTATAAAGGAAGATATAAGGTGCGTTTGCAGCTTGGGGTCCACCGTGCAGAGATATTACCTGCTGCTCGGTAAAGGCTGACAGTATATGGCGGTATAATGAAAACACATGGGTTAACGTCACCCGGTATGTGTGGATATGGATCCTAAAGTGTCACAGAGCCGCTATACTGTTGAATGAAAGCTAGTGTTTGGTCACATAACTTTGCCCCAAGGACACAGGGATATAGTCCCTCTAGACCTACTGGCGTTTGGCGCAGCACCTGCGGTGCCAGGGAAAAACTATAGTAAAGAATTTAGTGCACTGAGTTTGTGCAGCGCCACACTGGCAGACACCACTTACCACCCTAACTAGGGACCGGAAAGCGCACTAGTTGCGCACGGCGCCTCACTGGCGAAGTTTGCTAATGACGCTGTGGGAAACATGCTAAGTGCTGGATTGCACTTAACTGGCGCTAGTGAGCTCCAATCACCCACACACAAACAACAACGATAGGGAAGGGGATCAATTAGGAGCTTTCATCAGAACAGACATGCATCCATACACACCACAGTTTAACCCTAGAACGCATACCTGGGGCCTCGCAGGCCTGCCAGATTACTTGTTTTCTTTTTTCTGTAAAAGTACTTTAGTTAGAATTTAGAAAATCTAGGTAATCCTCAGGTATATAGTTGTTAGTAATTTCCAGCTATTCATATATTTTTAACTTTTACAGACATTTCAGTATAACAACCTTTTTTTGGGACTACCCCATATTCACGCACCTGGGGCCTTTTAGGCCTGTACTAGGTTTACATGTGATACTCAGTCTTTTTGTCTGTATTGTTGCTGGGGAAGAACTTTTGTGACTCTGCTATTGCTGGGAAGAGTGTGGATTCTGCATGAGAAATTAGCCCCTATTAGCTATATCTGGAATCTTTTTATCAAGAACTGTACAAAGCTTTACCATTCCAGTGATAATGTGACAGTGGACGAGCAACTTCTTGCCTTTAGGGGACATTGCAAATTCATTCAGTATATGCCCAGTAAGCCAGCTAAGTATGGCATAAAAATTTTCTGGATGTGCGATTCAGCAAGCTATTATGGGATGAATGGTCTGATTTACTGTGGCAAAGAAGCTGATGCTCCAGTCCAGAA
Organism: Ranitomeya variabilis; assembly: GCF_051348905.1. Lineage (NCBI taxonomy): Eukaryota > Metazoa > Chordata > Amphibia > Anura > Dendrobatidae > Ranitomeya > Ranitomeya variabilis. The sequence goes on along the minus strand of NC_135236.1, from coordinate 21,137,684 downwards.
AGACCTATGTTCCGACATAGTAAAAACACTTGCACTACCAATTTTCAATTCAGGAAAAAATATTACAATGGATAATTACTTTACCAATTTTTAAATAGCCAACTTTTTGCTTCAAAAGCAACTTACACTTGTTGGTACTATGAGGCCAAACCGCCACAAAATTCCTCCAATTATGAAGCACAATGCACAGCGGACAATCTACGAGAGTGTATTCGGTTTCTGCAATCAAGCAACAATGATGCGTTATAAAGCCAAGAAAGAAAAATCCATGATATTACTGAGTACAATGCATCATGATGGAAGTATTGACACCAATGACAGGAAAAAAAAACCCTGAAATCATACTGCATTATAATAAGACAAAAGGAGGTGTTGACAAGATGGACGAAATGATTGGAGAGTATTCATCCAAAAGGCAGACTAAACGTTGGCCTGTTGCCCTTTTTTCCAATATCCTTGATGTGTCAGCCCTCAATAGCTACATTGTTTATTGTCAAACTAATCCAGAATTCCATGCCAACAGGAAAGACAAGAGACGTCTATTTTTGACAGAACTTTGTTATGAACTTTTGATGCCTACTATGATGGAGAGAAGCAGCATGATATGCTTATCAAGGCGAATTACGGAGGCAATGATCCGATGTGGAATACGCTTTCTGGAACATCCAGAGCAAAGAGAAAAAAAGAAAGCGCTGCTATATTTGTCCAGCAAAGAAGGAAAGAAAATCGGAGCATTTCTGTTCTACTTGCGAACAAAATGTATGCAAGGAACATTCAGCCGAAAAAATAATATGCGAGAATTGTCGGGGGAATATGTAAAGTTACAAATAAATATTTCTGCACCAAGTTGCTACAACCAAAAAATGTTTTCATTAAAAAAATTGCATATAGAATGCCTATATTTGGCGTGCCCGTTTACTTACTTTTTTGTTGTTTTATGCACATAATTATGTTTTGAAATATACACATCTTAGGCTATGTTCCCAGTAGTGCTGGGGTTCGCCAGAAGGGGATCCATAATGGATCTGACCTCCTGGTAACTCCAGGATTCCGCCAGCCTTAGCTGGGGTCACCAGGAGGTCAGATCCATTACGGATCCCCTCCTGGAGGACCCCAAAGCTAGTTGGAATGCATCCTTACCTTGCAATTGTAAAATAAATTTAGAAAAGTATTTTTATTTGAGTTATTCCGTGTTATTTGCACACAGGCCTAAAAGGCCCCAGGTGCGTGAATATGGGGTAGTCCCAAAAAAAGGTTGTTATACCGAAATGCCTATAACACAAAAATATATGAACAACTGGAATTTACTAACAACTATATACCTGAGGAATACCTAGAGTTTCAAAATTCTAACTAAAGTAATTTTAAAGAAAATAGAAAACAAGTAACCTGGCAGGCCTGCGAGGCCCCAGGTATGCGTCCGCCAGCCTTAGCTGGGGTCACCAGGAGGTCAGATCCATTACGGAATCCCGTCCTGGTGGACCCCTGCACTAGTGGGAATGCATCCTTACTTTGCAATAAACTTTGAAAAGTATTTTTATTTGAGTTATTCCATGATAATTGTAAACAGGCCTAAAAGGCCCCAGGTGCGTGAATGTGTAGATTTCTATGGGTATGCATTCTAGGGTTAAGATTATACTAGCGCATGGCCAAGCAGCCATATGAACCTTTTATAGTTGCAGCCTTCGGGGACCTTTCCAGTGGTCCAATCGGAGCCGCTTGAGGACCTGGGAATGTGACCCCTGACCTCCAATGAGAAGTAGTCCCACGGGCATGCTCAGTAGGCAAAAAGCAGGACTTTGTGCCAGGAACATCTGCTTGCTGATGACTAATGCTGGTTACAATAGCTGGACCTGGGACGGCAACAGTAACCAGATGCACAGCATCAGCTTGAGCAAGATGCTGGGACTGATGTCTCTGCTGAGCAGGCTCCTCTGTGGCTGGGGAAAAATGGAAGAACACAGAGGACATAGTTCGAGATTCCCCCTGTGCAGTGGTGGGAACTTGACACCTAGCAGTGTTACTCAGTGGAAAAGCATGTGGCTGTGCCAGTTGCACACAGTGACAGAAGGGAACTCTGCAACAGCACTATGTTTATCGGCACACAGCCGCAAAGTAAATACGGTGTTAATTTTGTACCCTGTTAGCATCACAGGTGTACACAAGCCCCACTGGGGCAATGGAACAGTTGGTGGACTCAGACACAGCGAGGGCATACACACAAACTCCTTTCCGGAGGTGTCGGAATTCTAAGGGCTGAATGCTTGACCTATGCACACACACGAAGCTGGAATTCTAATAGGTGATAACCCTGCCCTGAGCACACAAAAACTATTCCACACACATAACACAAATGATCTTGGCAAACCAAAGATCCTTTTATAGTTTTTGTCAATCTGACAGGACCTTGCTCACTGGCCAGTCCGGAGCCAGACCAGTACCTGAGCATGTGGCGGTTGACCACCTACGAGAAGTCGACCCGGGAGCATGCTCAGTAGAGCGAGTCCTGGACTTAGTCTCAGGAGTGACTGCTCGCCGCTGAGTATTGCCAGTTACCATAGCTGAACCTGGAGAGGCAGCAGCAACCAAGCGCACAACATGAGTCTGAAAAAGACATTGAGATGAACATCTTTGCTCAGCAGCATTCACTGCAGTTGAAATTGAATGGGAGACCGCAGAAGAAGACAAGGCTTGGGATCCATCCTGTGCAGAGGAAGAATTCCTGCACCTAACAGATTTACTTAAAACTACATCTGCCCAACAAAGTACAACCTATTATATGCCTATGTTAACCGAAAAATAATTTGAAAAAGATATTCTTGAAAGACATAAAAAGAAAAAAAAATGGATTCAAAATGACTCCAAAGGGATAATTTTTATATTTGGGTTCATATTTTTAAAGTGATATCTAGGGTTGAGCGACTTTCATTTTTTTAAGATCGAGTAGGGTTTTGGGAAACCCGATTTTGTCCAGAGTCGAGTCGAGTGCAGTCGGCCGATTATCGCTAAAAGTCGGGGATCGACCGAAACACGAAACCCAATGCAAGTCAATGGGGAAGCATAGTCGGCAGTGAGTGGAGGCCAGGAAAACACCTACAGTGCCCATTTTAATGCCAAAAACATCCATTCTTGTTTCTGAAGCTTGCCAATCTTAATTAACTGTATAATAATAGTTGGGCATAGGGAATTGGGGGAAAGTTGTGGGGGGAGTAGGGCTGGCTCAAGTTTTTCGTGGGCCCAGGAAATGCGGACTACGTCACGGCGGTGTTGCAGGGAAAGGTAAGTATTTAAAAGTTGCAAGTGCTGTGATCCTGAGCAAGCAGGGGGGGCCCACTCGTTCGCATTGCCACTGGCACAGGGCCCCTCAAAGTACGGCGGTGTGTTTGCATGGCGGGGGCGCCTCCCACCAGCAGCGACACTTTTGCGTACTCTGAGGGGCCCTGTGCCAGTGACGTCGCCAACGAGTATGCCCCCCCACCTGATGAAGGAACCTGCACTTTCATCTGCACCTTCCTCTTTGTCCCTGTGTAAGGTGGTATAACATGCGGGAAGGGGAACCTTACTTTCAGCAGGGACAGATTCTGGCTGTGTAGAGTACAAGGGGAATGTAGTGGTCTAGGTCAATGTACCAGCAGACTCATTTAGCAGTGGCTGGGCAATGGGCAGGATGAGGAGGAAACAGATATAGGGCCAAAGAATAAAGTAGGCTACATGCAGTTCAAAATTGGTAACAGGACTAAACAGGCGGCATTGCTTTGTTCAGTGGAGTAGCAAACCCAAGAGCAGCAGACACTGTTTCAAGGGCCTAACCACACTAGTAGGCCAAATGCAGTTTAATATCTGATAGTATAGGGCGAAAGCCAGAATGTGGAAGCTCAGCTTTGTTCAGTTGAGGACAACACCAGGGAGGGGCAGACACCTTTAGTAGGCCGGAAAAGCCTATTGCATTTTTTAAAATGGTAATTTGGAGCAGAAGGTTGAAGCTCAGCTTTATTTACTTGAGGGCAACACCAGGGAGGGGCAGAAGCCGTTAGTAGGCCCTAACCACCATTTTTTTTTTTTAAACCACATAATGAGAGCCGGAAGGTTGAAGCTCAGCTTTATTTAGTTGAGGACAACACCAGGGAGGGGCACACAGACAGACACCTTTAGTAGGCCTGAAAAGCCTATTGCATTTTTCAAAATGGTAATTTGGAGCAGAAGGTTGAAGCTCAGCTTTATTTAGTTGAGGGCAACACCAGGGAGGGGCAGAAGCCGTTAGTAGGCCCTAACCACCATTTTTTTTTTAAAACCACATAATGAGAGCCGGAAGGTTGAAGCTCAGCTTTGTTCAGTTGAGGACAACACCAGGGAGGGGCAGACACCTTTAGTAGGCCGGAAAAGCCTATTGCATTTTTTAAAATGGTAATTTGGAGCAGAAGGTTGAAGCTCAGCTTTATTTAGTTGAGGGCAACACCAGGGAGGGGCAGAAGCCGTTAGTAGGCCCTAACCACCATTTTTTTTTTAAAACCACATAATGAGAGCCGGAAGGTTGAAGCTCAGCTTTATTTAGTTGAGGACAACACCAGGGAGGGGCAGAAGCCGTTAGTAGGCCCTAACCACCATTTTTTTTTTTAAAACCACATAATGAGAGCCGGAAGGTTGAAGCTCAGCTTTATTTAGTTGAGGACAACACCAGGGAGGGGCAGAAGCCGTTAGTAGGCCCTAACCACCATTTTTTTTTTTAAAACCACATAATGAGAGCCGGAAGGTTGAAGCTCAGCTTTATTTAGTTGAGGACAACACCAGGGAGGGGCACACAGACAGACACCTTTAGTAGGCCTGAAAAGCCTATTGCATTTTTCAAAATGGTAATTTGGAGCAGAAGGTTGAAGCTCAGCTTTATTTAGTTGAGGGCAACACCAGGGAGGGGCAGAAGCCGTTAGTAGGCCCTAACCACCATTTTTTTTTTAAAACCACATAATGAGAGCCGGAAGGTTGAAGCTCAGCTTTATTTAGTTGAGGACAACACCAGGGAGGGGCAGAAGCCGTTAGTAGGCCCTAACCACCATTTTTTTTTTAAAACCACATAATGAGAGCCGGAAGGTTGAAGCTCAGCTTTATTTAGTTGAGGACAACACCAGGGAGGGGCAGAAGCCGTTAGTAGGCCCTAACCACCATTTTTTTTTTTAAAACCACATAATGAGAGCCGGAAGGTTGAAGCTCAGCTTTATTTAGTTGAGGACAACACCAGGGAGGGGCACACAGACAGACACCTTTTGTAGGCCTGAAAAGCCTATTGCATTTTTCAAAATGGTAATTTGGAGCAGAAGGTTGAAGCTCAGCTTTATTTAGTTGAGGGCAACACCAGGGAGGGGCAGAAGCCGTTAGTAGGCCCTAACCACCATTTTTTTTTTAAAACCACATAATGAGAGCCGGAAGGTTGAAGCTCAGCTTTATTTAGTTGAGGACAACACCAGGGAGGGGCAGAAGCCGTTAGTAGGCCCTAACCACCATTTTTTTTTTTAAAACCACATAATGAGAGCCGGAAGGTTGAAGCTCAGCTTTATTTAGTTGAGGACAACACCAGGGAGGGGCAGAAGCCGTTAGTAGGCCCTAACCACCATTTTTTTTTTTAAAACCACATAATGAGAGCCGGAAGGTTGAAGCTCAGCTTTATTTAGTTGAGGACAACACCAGGGAGGGGCACACAGACAGACACCTTTAGTAGGCCTGAAAAGCCTATTGCATTTTTCAAAATGGTAATTTGGAGCAGAAGGTTGAAGCTCAGCTTTATTTAGTTGAGGGCAACACCAGGGAGGGGCAGAAGCCGTTAGTAGGCCCTAACCACCATTTTTTTTTTAAAACCACATAATGAGAGCCGGAAGGTTGAAGCTCAGCTTTATTTAGTTGAGGACAACACCAGGGAGGGGCAGAAGCCGTTAGTAGGCCCTAACCACCATTTTTTTTTTAAAACCACATAATGAGAGCCGGAAGGTTGAAGCTCAGCTTTATTTAGTTGAGGACAACACCAGGGAGGGGCAGAAGCCGTTAGTAGGCCCTAACCACCATTTTTTTTTTTAAAACCACATAATGAGAGCCGGAAGGTTGAAGCTCAGCTTTATTTAGTTGAGGACAACACCAGGGAGGGGCACACAGACAGACACCTTTTGTAGGCCTGAAAAGCCTATTGCATTTTTCAAAATGGTAATTTGGAGCAGAAGGTTGAAGCTCAGCTTTATTTAGTTGAGGGCAACACCAGGGAGGGGCAGAAGCCGTTAGTAGGCCCTAACCACCATTTTTTTTTTAAAACCACATAATGAGAGCCGGAAGGTTGAAGCTCAGCTTTATTTAGTTGAGGACAACACCAGGGAGGGGCAGAAGCCGTTAGTAGGCCCTAACCACCATTTTTTTTTTTAAAACCACATAATGAGAGCCGGAAGGTTGAAGCTCAGCTTTATTTAGTTGAGGACAACACCAGGGAGGGGCAGAAGCCGTTAGTAGGCCCTAACCACCATTTTTTTTTTTAAAACCACATAATGAGAGCCGGAAGGTTGAAGCTCAGCTTTATTTAGTTGAGGACAACACCAGGGAGGGGCACACAGACAGACACCTTTAGTAGGCCTGAAAAGCCTATTGCATTTTTTAAAATGGTAATTTGGAGCAGAAGGTTGAAGCTCAGCTTTATTTAGTTGAGGGCAACACCAGGGAGGGGCAGAAGCCGTTAGTAGGCCCTAACCACCATTTTTTTTTTTTAAACCACATAATGAGAGCCGGAAGGTTGAAGCTCAGCTTTATTTAGTTGAGGGCAACACCAGGGAGGGGCAGAAGCCGTTAGTAGGCCCTAACCAAAGTTGAAGGCCAAATGCAGTTTAATTTCTGATACTATAGGCCGAAAGCCAGAAGGTGGAAGTTCCGATTTAGACAGTGGAGGACAATTTGAATTAGGGACTGCAGACAGACTTAGTAGGCTGTCCCCTGTGGACCATGCATCCACCACATTAACCCATTGCGCCGTAATGGACACGTAATCTTCCGTGGCCATGCCTACAGGTCCATGCGTCTGTTGTCAGGTGCACCTTTGTACTCACAGATTGCCAGAGTGCATGGACAATGCGGTCTTCTACATGCTGGTGGAGGGTTGGGATGGCTTTTCTCGCAAAAGAAGTGTCGACTGGTTAGCTTGTAGCGTGGTACAGCGTAGTCCATCATGGCCTTATTAATAGTAAATAAAATATATAACTAGGCTCTATGAACTTTTAAATAGGTTCCAGGGGTACACGGGCAGCATTGGTGTGGTCAGTGGAGGAGTATTGCAAGTAGGGGCTGCAGACAGGCTATCAAAGGCCTAAAATAACAAACAGTAGGCAGTCATGGCAGTTTTACATCGGTTACATGGATACACAGGCAGGCACTCCAGGCAGCATTGTGGTCAGTGGAGGAGTATTGCAAGTAGGGGCCGCAGACAGGCTATCAAAGGCCTAAAATAACAAACAATAGGCTCATGGCAGTTTTACAGCGGTTACATGGATACACGGGCAGGCAGCTTGGTGGTCAGTGGAGGAGTATTTAAAGTAGGGACCGCAGACAGGCTTCAAAGGCCTAACATAAGAAAATGGGCTGGCTGTAGGCACTTTATAATTGGTTCCAGGGGTACACGGGCAGCAGTGGTCTGGTCAGTGGAGGAGTATTTAAAGTAGGGACCGCAGACAGGCTATCAAAGGCCTAACATAACAAACAATAGGCTCATGGCAGTTTCACAGCGGTTACATGGATACACGGGCAGGCAGCTTGGTGGTCAGTGGAGGAGTATTGCAAGTAGGGGCTGCAGACAGGCTATCAAAGGCCTAAAATAACAAACAGTAGGCAGTCATGGCAGTTTTACATCGGTTACATGGATACACAGGCAGGCACTCCAGGCAGCATTGTGGTCAGTGGAGGAGTATTGCAAGTAGGGGCCGCAGACAGGCTATCAAAGGCCTAAAATAACAAACAATAGGCTCATGGCAGTTTTACAGCGGTTACATGGATACACGGGCAGGCAGCTTGGTGGTCAGTGGAGGAGTATTTAAAGTAGGGACCGCAGACAGGCTTCAAAGGCCTAACATAAGAAAATGGGCTGGCTGTAGGCACTTTATAATTGGTTCCAGGGGTACACGGGCAGCAGTGGTCTGGTCAGTGGAGGAGTATTTAAAGTAGGGACCGCAGACAGGCTATCAAAGGCCTAACATAACAAACAATAGGCTCATGGCAGTTTCACAGCGGTTACATGGATACACGGGCAGGCAGCTTGGTGGTCAGTGGAGGAGTATTGCAAGTAGGGGCCGCAGACAGGCTATCAAAGGCCTAAAATAACAAACAATAGGCTCATGGCAGTTTTACAGCGGTTACATGGATACACAGGCAGCTTGGTGGTGAGTGGAGGAGTAGTGCAAGGAGTGTCTGTCCCAGTACTCCCAAAATATAAATAGATGTTAATGTCTCGCAAAACAACCAAAACAAAAAAAAAAGGTGGCATACTTAGGTACAGGGGTGGGCTCATCTACTGAGTTTCTGACATAGTAATTTGGCAGTAACTATTTAATGGTGCCAATATAGGACACAGACACAGACTACTTTAAGTTGCATCATAGATGTCTACAAATTTGTATTGTCAGTGCCAGACATTGAATGATGTCAGCGAATAGACTAAAGATTGGTGGAGCTGTGCGACATAATTTTGCACGTGGTAGAGCACATTTTGAGCTGGGGTAGGGGGGAACTCTCTTGAGGCCGGCGGGACCGCCCCAGGGCCCCTCATGTTACAACGGTGTGTCTGACGTTGGGTGCGCACCACCACCGCCAGAGACACTACATTGTACTATGAGGGACCCAGTAGCAATGCCGTCAACCAAAAGCGAGCACACCCACCTCTTCAGACAAACAGCAGTCTCACGGGTGCTTGCGCCAAGTCGCGATACCACGGCCCCGTGTGGGGAGTTTTGCCATTTAGGGAGGTGTAAACATGTCGTATGCTGTACAATCAGCTGCAGCAAATTAGACATTAGAAAAGTAATTCACAGGCAAGAGCTTTTCATAGGAAAGCTAGGTGTCGGCCGGGCAAGGTGGGGCAAAAGATTTCGAAATCCAGTTGTGGTTCATTTTAATGAATGTTAGATCGTCAACATTTTGGGTAGCCAGACGAGTCCTTTTTTCGGTTAATATTGAACCTGCAGCACTGAATACTCTTTCTGATAGGACACTTGCTGCCGGGCAAGCAAGCTCCTGCAATGCATATTCTGCCAATTCTGGCCAGGTGTCTAATTTGGAGGCCCAGTAATCAAATGGGAATGACGGTTGAGGGAGAACATCGATAAGGGATGAAAAATAGTTAGTAACCATACTGGACAAATGTTGTCTCCTGTCACTTTCAATTGATGCAGCAGTACCTGTCCTGTCTGCGGTCATAGCAAAATCACTCCACAACCTGGTCAGAAAACCCCTCTGTCCAATGCCACTTCTGATGTGTGCACCCCTAACACTCCTAGTCTGCTGCCCCCTGGAGCTCGTGTGAGAACGATCACGTGCGCTGTGTGCTGGGAATGCCTGAAGCAAACGGTCAACAAGAGTTGATTGTTTGGTTGCTAATATTAGTTCCAAGTTCTCATGTGGCATAATATTTTGCAATTTGCCTTTATAGCGTGGATCAAGGAGGCAGGCCAACCAGTAATCGTCATCGTTCATCATCGTTCATCATTTTCGTAATGCGTGTGTCCCTTTTTAGGATACGTAAGGCATAATCCGCCATGTGGGCCAAAGTTCCAGTTGTCAAATCTCCGGTTGTGATTGGTTGAGGGGCAGTTGCAGGCAAATCTACGTCACTTGTGTCCCTCAAAAAACCAGAACCCGGCCGTGACACGCAACCAAATTCCTGTGCCCCCGGGAAAGGTTCGGCATTAAAAATATACTCATCCCCATCATCCTCCTCGTCCTCCACCTCCTCTTCGCCCGCTACCTCGTCCTGTACACTGCCCTGACCAGACAATGGCTGACTGTCATCAAGGCTTTCCTCTTCCTCTGGTGCAGACGCCTGCTCCTTTATGTGCGTCAAACTTTGCATCAGCAGACGCATTAGGGGGATGCTCATGCTTATTACGGCGTTGTCTGCACTAACCAGCCGTGTGCATTCCTCAAAGCACTGAAGGACTTGACACATGTCTTGTATCTTAGACCACTGCACACCTGACAACTCCATGTCTGCCATCCTACTGCCTGCCCGTGTATCCTCCCACAAATAAATAACAGCACGCCTCTGTTCGCACAGTCTCTGAAGCATGTGCAGTGTTGAGTTCCACCTTGTTGCAACGTCTATGATTAGGCGATGCTGGGGAAGGTTCAAAGACCGCTGATAGGTCTGCATACGGCTGGCGTGTACAGGCGAACGTCGGATATGTGAGCAAAGTGCACGCACTTTGAGGAGCAGGTCGGAGAACCCAGGATAAGTTTTCAATAAGCACTGCACCACCAGGTTTAAGGTGTGAGCCAGGCAAGGAATGTGTTTCAGTTGGGAAAGGGAGATGGCAGCCATGAAATTCCTTCCGTTATCACTCACTACCTTGCCTGCCTCAAGATCTACTGTGCCCAGCCACGACTGCGTTTCTTGTTGCAAGAACTCGGACAGAACTTCCGCGGTGTGTCTATTGTCGCCCAAGCACTTCATAGCCAATACAGCCTGCTGACGCTTGGCAGTAGCTGGCCCATAATGGGACAACTGGTGTGCAACAGTGTCATCTGCCGATGGAGTGGTTGGCAGACTGCGTTCTGTGGAAGAGCTGTAGCTTCTGCAGGAGGACGAGGAGGAGGAGGAGGAGGGGGTGCGAACGCCTACAGCCAACTGTTTCCTAGACCGTGGGCTAGGCACAACTGTCCCTAAATTGATGTCGCCTGTGGACCCTGCATCCACCACATTCACCCAGTGTGCCGTGATGGACACATAACGTCCCTGGCCATGCCTACTGGTCCATGCATCTGTAGTCAGGTGCACCTTTGTACTCACAGATTGCCTGAGTGCATGGACGATGCGCTGTTTAACATGCTGGTGCAGGGCTGGGATGGCTTTTCTGGAAAAAAAGTGTCGACTGGGTAGCTCGTATCGTGGTTCAGCGTACTCCATCAGGGCTTTGAAAGCTTCGCTTTCAACTAACCGGTAGGGCATCATCTCTAACGAGATTAGTCTAGCTATGTGGGCGTTAAAACCCTGTGTACGCGGATGCGAGGATAAGTACTTCCTTTTTCTAACCAGAGTCTCATGTAGGGTGAGCTGGACTGGAGAGCTGGAGATCGTGGAACTTTCGGGTGTGCCGGTGTACATGGCAGACTGAGAGACGGTTGGAGACGGTATTGTTTCCGCCGGTGCCCTAGATGCAATATTTCCTCCTACAAAACTGGTGATTCCCTGACCCTGACTGCTTTTGGCTGGCAAAGAAACCTGCACAGATACTGCCTGTGGTGCGGAAAATGGTGGCCTTACAGTGACGGAAGGGATGTTGCGTTGCTGACTAGCTTCATTGGCCGAGGGTGCTACAACCTTGAGGGACGTTTGGTAGTTAGTCCAGGCTTGAAAATGCATGGTGGTTAAGTGTCTATGCATGCAACTAGTATTTAGACTTTTCAGATTCTGACCTCTGCTTAAGCTAGTTGAACATTTTTGACAGATGACTTTGCGCTGATCAGTTGGATGTTGTTTAAAAAAATGCCAGACTGCACTCTTCCTAGACTCGGATCCCTTTTCAGGGATTGCAGACTGAGCTTTAACCGGATGGCAACGCTGTGCTCCAACAGGTTTTGGCTTTGACACGCGTTTTGGGCCAGATACGGGCCCGGCAGATGTAACCTGTTGCGATGTTGATGCCTGCTGCGGCCCCTCCTCCACCTCCGCTTCTGAACTACTGCCGCCTGCACCCTGTTCCCCCAATGGCTGCCAATCGGGGTCAATAACTGGGTCATCTATTACCTCCTCTTCGAGCTCGTGTGCAACTTCGTCTGTGTCACTGTGTCGGTCGGTGGTATAGCGTTCGTGGCGGGGCAACATAGTCTCATCAGGGTCTGATTGTGGATCTGTACCCTGAGAGGGCAATGTGGTGGTCTGAGTCAAAGGAGCAGCATAGTACTCTGGCTGTGGCTGTGCATCAGTGCACTCCATGTCAGAATATACTTGTAATGGGCATGGCCTGTTAAATGTTTCACTTTCTAAGCCAGGGACGGTATGTGTAAAGAGCTCCATGGAGTGACCCGTTGTGTCGCCTGCTGCATCCTTCTCTCTTGTTGTAGTTTTTGCTGAGGAGGACAAGGAAGCGACTTGTCCCTGACCGTGAACATCCACAAGCGACGCGCTGCTTTTACATTTACCAGTTTCGGAAGAGGAGGCAAAAGAGCTAGAGGCTGAGTCTGCAATGTAAGCCAAAACTTGCTGTTGCTGCTCCGCCTTTAAAAGCGGTTTTCCTACTCCCAGAAAAGAGAGCGTTCGAGGCCTTGTGTAGCCTGACGACGAAACTGGCTCCACAGCTCCAGACTTAGGTGGAATATTTTTATCCCCACGACCACCTGATGCTCCTCTACCACTACCATCATTACCAGCTGACAATGAACGCCCACGACGACCTCTTGCACCAGACTTCCTCATTGTTTTAAAATCTTAACCAAAGTAACTTTATTTGTTGCTGTCAAACAACTTACACGGTGAGCTATAACTTCAGTATGATTTCAATATCCCTTAACAGGTTGGTGAGACCACAAGGAAAATCAGGCACAATGTTACACACTCTGTTTTCTGTGGCACAAAATCACAGAGATGACACACACGCAGGACTGTCACTCAAGCACTAATGTCAATATTAATCTCCCACCTAATTTATTTTTTTTTTTTTCTCAGGGAGACTTTAGAAACCAAATAATATTAAAAAAAAAAAAAAAAAAGGCTTTCTATGGCCCACAATTAGAGAGAGAGAGGTGGCACACCCAGGAGTCAAGACTGGCACACAAGCTGAGAGGGCAATATTACTCTCCCACTGTTTTTTTATGTATTTTTTGTTTTTTCAGGGAGACTTTAGAAACCCAATAATATTTTAAAAAAAAAATAAATAGGCTTTCTATGGCCCACTGAATGAGAGGGAGAGAGGTGGCACACCCAGGAGTCAAGACTGGCACACAAGCTGAAAGGGCAATATTACTCTCCCACTGTTTTTTTATGTATTTTTTGTTTTTTCAGGGAGACTTTAGAAACCCAATAATATTTTTAAAAAAAAATAAATAGGCTTTCTATGGCCCGCTGAATGAGAGGGAGAGAGGTGGCACACCCAGGAGTCAAGACTGGCACACAAGCTGAAAGGGCAATATTATTCTCCCACTGTTTTTTTAGGTTTTTTTTTTTTTTTCAGGGAGAATTAGAAACCAAAAAATATTAAAAAAAAAAAATAAATAGGCTTTCTATGGCCCACTGAATGAGAGGGAGAGAGGTGGCACACCCAGGAGTCAAGACTGGCACACAAGCTGAAAGGGCAATATTACTCTCCCACTGTTTTTTTATGTATTTTTTGTTTTTTCAGGGAGACTTTAGAAACCCAATAATATTTAAAAAAAAAAATAAATAGGCTTTCTATGGCCCACTGAATGAGAGGGAGAGAGGTGGCACACCCAGGAGTCAAGACTGGCACACAAGCTGAAAGGGCAATATTACTCTCCCACTGTTTTTTTAGGTTTTTTTTTTTTTTTCAGGGAGACTTTAGAAACCAAATAATATAAAAAAAAAAAAAAAAAATAGGCTTGCTATAGCCCACTGAATGAGAGATAGCACACACAGCAGTGGCACACAAGCCCTGACTGAGGCCAATATTTTTCTCCCACTGATTGATGTAGTGTTTTTGTGTTGAGGTAGAATTTAGAACACAAATCACGGAAAAAATAAATAGGCTTTCTATGGCCCACTGAATGAAAGGGAGAGAGGTGGCACACCCAGGAGTCAAGACTGGCACACAAGCTGAAAGGGCAATATTACTCTCCCACTGTTTTTTTATGTATTTTTTGTTTTTTCAGGGAGACTTTAGAAACCCAATAATATTTAAAAAAAAAAATAAATAGGCTTTCTATGGCCCACTGAATGAGAGGGAGAGAGGTGGCACACCCAGGAGTCAAGACTGGCACACAAGCTGAAAGGGCAATATTACTCTCCCACTGTTTTTTTAGGTTTTTTTTTTTTTTTTCAGGGAGACTTTAGAAACCCAATAATATTTTAAAAAAAAAATAAATAGGCTTTCTATGGCCCACTGAATGAGAGGGAGAGAGGTGGCACACCCAGGAGTCAAGACTGGCACACAAGCTGAAAGGGCAATATTACTCTCCCACTGTTTTTTTAGGTTTTTTTTTTTTTTTCAGGGAGACTTTAGAAACCCAATAATATTTAAAAAAAAAAATAAATAGGCTTTCTATGGCCCACTGAATGAAAGGGAGAGAGGTGGCACACCCAGGAGTCAAGACTGGCACACAAGCTGAAAGGGCAATATTACTCTCCCACTGTTTTTTTATGTATTTTTTGTTTTTTCAGGGAGACTTTAGAAACCCAATAATATTTTTAAAAAAAAATAAATAGGCTTTCTATGGCCCGCTGAATGAGAGGGAGAGAGGTGGCACACCCAGGAGTCAAGACTGGCACACAAGCTGAAAGGGCAATATTATTCTCCCACTGTTTTTTTAGGTTTTTTTTTTTTTTTCAGGGAGAATTAGAAACCAAATAATATTAAAAAAAAAAAATAAATAGGCTTTCTATGGCCCACTGAATGAGAGGGAGAGAGGTGGCACACCCAGGAGTCAAGACTGGCACACAAGCTGAAAGGGCAATATTACTCTCCCACTGTTTTTTTAGGTTTTTTTTTTTTTTTCAGGGAGACTTTAGAAACCAAATAATATTAAAAAAAAAAAAAAAAAAAAAAAAAATAGGCTTGCTATAGCCCACTGAATGAGAGATAGCACACACAGCAGTGGCACACAAGCCCTGACTGAGGCCAATATTTTTCTCCCACTGATTGATGTAGTGTTTTTGTGTTGAGGTAGAATTTAGAACACAAATCACGGAAAAAATAAATAGGCTTTCTATGGCCCACTGAATGAAAGGGAGAGAGGTGGCACACCCAGGAGTCAAGACTGGCACACAAGCTGAAAGGGCAATATTACTCTCCCACTGTTTTTTTATGTATTTTTTGTTTTTTCAGGGAGACTTTAGAAACCCAATAATATTTTTTAAAAAAAATAAATAGGCTTTCTATGGCCCACTGAATGAGAGGGAGAGAGGTGGCACACCCAGGAGTCAAGACTGGCACACAAGCTGAAAGGGCATATTGCTCTCCCACTGTTTTTTTAGGTTTTTTTTTTTTCAGGGAGACTTTAGAAACCAAATAATATTAAAAAAAAAAAAAATAGGCTTGCTATAGCCCACTGAATGAGAGATAGCACACACAGCAGTGGCACACAAGCCCTGACTGAGGCCAATATTTTTCTCCCACTGATTGATGTAGTGTTTTTGTGTTGAGGTAGATTTTAGAACACAAATCACGGAAAAAATAAATAGGCTTTCTATGGCCCACTCAGTGAGAGATGGCACACACAGGGATGGCACTGTAGCAGAAATGCCAATCTTAATCTCCCACAAAAAAAAAAAAAAAAAAAAAAAAAAACTGTCCTACAATTACTATCTCCCTGCAGTAATGTAAGCCAGGTATGGCAGGCAGCAATAGGAGTGGACTGATGCACAAATTAAATAAAAAGTGTGGACAAACAAAAAAGATAGCTGTGCAGAAAGGAAGGAACAAGAGGATATGTGCTTTGAAAAAAGCAGTTGGTTTCCACAGTGGCGTACACACAGCAATACAGCTATCACGGAGCCTTCTAGGGCAGCCCAATGAGCTACAGCGCTGAGGGGAAAAAAAAAAAAAAATAGCTTCCACAGTCCCTGCACACCGAAGGTGGTGTTGGACAGTGGAAATCGCTGCAGCACAAGCGGTTTGGTGGTTAGTGGACCCTGCCTAACGCTCTCCCTGCTTCTGACGAAGCGGCAGCAACCTCTCCCTAAGCTCAGATCAGCAGCAGTAAGATGGCGGTCGGCGGGAACGCCCCTTTATAGCCCCTGTGACGCCGCAGACAGCAAGCCAATCACTGCAATGCCCTTCTCTAAGATGGTGGGGACCAGGATCTATGTCATCACGCTGCCCACACTCTGCGTTCACCTTCATTGGCTGAGAAATGGCGCTTTTCGCGTCATTGAAACGCGACTTTGGCGCGAAAGTCGCGTACCGCATGGCCGACAAGCACAGGGGTCGGATCGGGTTTCATGAGACGCCGACTTAGCCAAAAGTCGGCGACTTTTGAAAATGATCGACCCGTTTCGCTCAACCCTAGTGATATCAACTATATATTTAAAAAAAATATTTTCAAAGAAAGAAAAACAGTGTATGGCTTGTTTTCTGAGGGTGAGGTATAGTTTTTAATGGTAACATGACTTTTAGTCTGGTTGAGGGTACCAAAAAGAACTACGGTATGTGTTCTATGCCTATGTATGTATATATATATATATATATATATATATATATATATATATATATATTTAACTAATGAAGAGAAAAAAGGGTGGAGGCGTATAACTGTTTGCAAGTCTCAAAATTCTAGACAGGATTCAGACTATTTTACTGGATTTCATTTTTGTTTTCCATCCTCAAAGCAACAGGTTTATTGATATATCTGGACTATGCCCCAAGCCATTCTGGGGGAAGGGTGTAGACTGAGAGCAGATTCAGGAGACCTGGCAAGGTATGTGGCCTCGGCATCATCACCATCAGCAGTAATCCAGAGAACAGAGCGAGCCAGCGTGCCTCTAGCAATAAGGACAGCAAAGGAGCCCTGTTGTGAATTCTGTTTTTGGGCTCCCTCTGGTGACCACTGGTGGCACTGGTTGACTTTTGTCTTGTGTTTCCGTGCACCTGTTTTCATCAGGAAATTGGGAGTTTCCTATTTAGTCTGGCTTCTCAGTCACTCTAGCGCCGGCAATCAATGTTACCAGAGCACCTCTGTTGCTTGCTACCTGCTCCAAGTCTGCAACTCAGCTAAGTTGAATCTTTGGCTTTTTTGTGTTTGTTTTGTCCAGCATGCATTTATATTTCTCGTGCTGCTGGAAGCTCTAGTGAGCTGAAATTACTACTCCGGTGTCATGAGTTGATAACGGAGTTAAGGTAGTTTCAGGATGGCTGCATAGGGTTTTGAGGTAACCGCGAAGTCCTCTTTTGTATTTTCATCTATCTAGTCAGAGGGCCTCACTTTGCTGAATCTATATTCATACTGCGTTTGTGTTTTCCTCTTACCTAACCGTTATTATATGTGGGGGGCTACTATAACTTTTGGGGTTTCCCTGGAGGCAAGCCAGGTCTGTGTATTCCTCTTCTAGGGATAGCTAGATCTCCGGCTGGCGCGAGGTGTCTAGGGATAAAACGTAGGTACACCCCCTGGCTACTTTTATTTGCGTGTTAGGTTCAGTATCGCGGTTACCTGAGATACCATCTTCCTAGAGCTAGTCCGTTTTTGCCCGTGTCCCTGCCATTGGGAATCATGACAGTATTGCCGGCCATAATATATTAAAAGGTATTGGCTAAAGAAGGAGAGAAAAGAGACGTTTCTGACACTTTTTTTTTTTTTACTCAGAAGTTCTGTCTAGCCATAATTGCTATCTGCTGTTTTTTTTTTTTTTTTTTTTTCTCTCCTCTTAACCCCTGAATGGCTCAGATCTCTGCTGTTGAGAAATGGATATCCAGAGTTTAGCTTCAAATCTTAATACTCTTGCCTCTAAGGTTCAAAATATCCAAGACTATGTTATACATGCTCCTATGTCTGAACCCAAGATCCCTATACCGGAGTTCTTTTCTGGAGATAGATCTCATTTTTTGAATTTTAAGCACAATTGTAAATTGTACCTTTCTCTGAGATCTCGCTCCGCTGGAGACCCCGCTCAGCAGGTTAAAATTGTTATTTCCTTGTTGCGGGGTGACCCCCAGAATTGGGCATTTGCATTGGCACCAGGGGATCCTGCGCTGCTCAATGTGGATGCGTTTTTTCTGGCACTGGGGTTGCTCTATGAGGAACCTAATTTGGAAATTCAGGCTGAAAAGGCCTTGATAGCCCTCTCTCAAGGGCATGATGAAGCTGAAATATATTGTCAAAAATTTCGAAAATGGTCGGTGCTTACTCAGTGGAATGAGTGCGCCCTGGCGGCGAATTTCAGAGAAGGTCTCTCTGACGCCGTTAAAGATGTCATGGTGGGGTTTCCTACGCCCACAGGTCTGAATGAATCCATGACTATGGCTATTCAGATTGATCGGCGTTTACGGGAGCGCAAACCTGTGCACCATTTGGCGGTGTCTTCTGAGCAGGCACCGGAGATTATGCAATGTGATAGAATTCTGTCCAGAAGTGAACGGCAGAATTATAGGCGTAAAAATGGGTTGTGCTTCTACTGTGGTGATTCTGCTCATGTTATATCAGCATGCTCTAAACGCTCAAAAAAGGTTGATAAGTCTTTTGCAATTGGCACCTTACAGTCTAAGTTTATTTTGTCTGTAACTTTGATCTGTTCATTATCAACTATTACTGTGGATGCCTATGTGGATTCTGGCGCTTCCTTGAGTCTTATGGATTGGTCCTTTGCCAGACGTTGTGGGTTTAGCCTAGAGCATTTGGAAGTTCCTATCCCTCTGAAGGGTATCGACTCCACACCTTTGGCTAGGAATAAACCACAATACTGGACACAAGTGACTATGTGTATGACTCCTGACCATCGGGAGGTGATTCGCTTCCTTGTGTTGCATAACTTGCATGATGTCTTAGTGCTTGGATTGCCATGGTTGCAAACTCATAATCCAGTCCTTGACTGGAAAACAATGTCTGTGTTAAGTTGGGGATGTCAGGGGGCTCATGGGGAAGTACCCTTGGTTTCCATTGCTTCATCTACTCCCTCTGAAATTCCGGCATTTTTGTCTGATTATTGTGATGTTTTTGAGGAGCCTAAACTTAGTTATCTCCCCCCTCACAGGGACTGCGATTGTGCTATAGACTTGATTCCGGGCAGCAAGTTTCCCAAGGGTCGTTTGTTCAATCTATCTGTGCCTGAGCATGCTGCTATGTGAGAGTATATTAAGGAGTCCTTGGAAAAGGGACATATCCGTCCATCCTCATCCCCTTTGGGAGCAGGTTTTTTTTTCGTGGGTAAAAAAGATGGCTCTCTGAGGCCCTGTATTGATTTTCGCCTGTTGAATAAGATTACAGTCAAATACCAGTATCCTTTGCCACTATTGACTGATTTATTTGCTCATATTAAAGGGGCAAAGTGGTTCTCTAAGGTTGATCTTCGGGGTGCGTATAATTTGGTGCGGATTAAGCAGGGAGATGAGTGGAAAACTGCATTTAATACGCCCGAGGGCCATTTTGAGTATTTGGTAATGCCTTTTGGCCTTTCTAATGCTCCTTCAGTCTTTCAGTCCTTTATGCAAAATATTTTCCGTAAATACCTGGATAAATTTATGATTGTGTATTTGGATGACATTTTAATTTTTTTGGATGACTGGGAGTCGCATGTTCAACAGGTTAGGAAGGTTTTTCAGTTTTTGCGGTCCAATTCTCTGTTTGTAAAGGGTTCAAAGTGTATCTTTGGGGTTCAGAAGATCTCCTTTTTGGGGTATATGTTTTCCCCTTCTTCTGTTGAGATGGATCCTGTCAAGGTTCGGGCAATTTGTGATTGGACGCAGCCTACTTCCCTTAAGAGTCTTCAGAAGTTTTTGGGCTTTGCTAATTTCTATCGTCGATTTATAACTTGGTTTTCAAGTGTTGCTAAACCTCTGACTGATTTGACTAAGAAGGGTGCTGATGTTGCCAATTGGTCCTCTGCGGCTGTGGAGGCCTTTCGGGAGTTTAAGTGCCGCTTTTCTTCTGCCCCTGTGTTGCGCCAGCCTGATGTTTCGCTCCATTTTCAGGTTGAGGTTGATGCTTCCGAGATTGGAGCGGGGTCGGTTTTGTTGCAGAAAAGTCCCGATTGCTCAGTGATGAGACCATGTGCATTCTTCTCTCGAAAGTTTTCGCCCGCCGAGCGAAATTATGATGTCGGTAATCGGGAGCTCTTGGCTATGAAGTGGGCATTTGAGGAGTGGCGTCATTGGCTTGAGGGTGCTAGACATCAGGTGGTGGTCTTGACTGATCACAAGAATCTGATTTACCTTGAGTCTGCCAGGCGTCTGAATCCTAGACAGGCGCGCTGGTCATTGTTTTTCTCTCGGTTTAATTTTGTGGTTTCATACTTGCCTGGCTCGAAAAATGTGAAGGCAGATGCTCTTTCTAGGAGTTTTGAGCCTGACTCCTCTGGTGATTCTGAGCCTACGGGTATCCTTAAGGATGGAGTGATTTTGTCTGCTGTCTCCCCAGACTTGCGACGTGCTTTGCAGGAGTTTCAGACTGATAGGCCTGATCGTTGTCCGTCTGGGAGATTGTTTGTTCCAGATGAGTGGACCAGTAGAGTCATCTCAGAGGTTCATTCTTCTGTGTTGGCGGGCCACCCTGGAATTTTTGGTACCAGAGATTTGGTGGCCAGGTCCTTCTGGTGGCCTTCCCTGTCTCGGGATGTGCGTACCTTTGTACAGTCTTGTGATGTTTGCGCTCGGGCTAAGCCTTGCTGTTCTCGGGCTAGTGGATTGTTGTTGTCCTTGCCTATTCCGAAGAGGCCGTGGACGCACATCTCGATGGACTTTATCTCGGATCTCCCGGTTTCTCAGAAAATGTCCGTCATTTGGGTGGTGTGTGACCGTTTTTCTAAGATGGTTCATTTGGTACCCTTGCCCAAATTGCCTTCTTCATCGGAGTTGGTTCCTTTATTTTTTCAGAATGTGTTTCGCTTACATGGTATTCCGGAAAACATCGTGTCTGACAGAGGATCTCAATTTGTGTCTAGGTTCTGGCGAGCGTTCTGTGCCAGGATGGGCATTGATTTGTCTTTTTCATCTGCGTTCCATCCTCAGACTAATGGCCAGACGGAGCGAACTAATCAGACTTTGGAGACTTATTTGAGGTGTTTTGTGTCTGCGGATCAGGATGATTGGGTCGCCTTTTTGCCGTTAGCAGAGTTTGCCCTCAATAATCGGGCCAGTTCTGCTACTCTGGTTTCTCCTTTCTTTTGCAATTCTGGGTTTCACCCTCGTTTTTCATCTGGTCAGGTGGAATCTTCGGATTGTCCTGGAGTGGATTCTGTGGTGGATAGACTGCACCGGATTTGGAGTCATGTGGTGGACAATTTGAAGTTGTCTCAGGAGAAGACTCACCAGTTTGCTAATCGTCATCGTCGTGTGGGTCATCATCTCCGTGTTGGAGACTTGGTGTGGTTGTCTTCTCGTTTTGTCCCTATGAAGGTCTCTTCTCCTAAGTTCAAACCTCGGTTCATAGGTCCTTATAAGATTTTGGAGATTCTTAATCCTGTATCTTTTCGTTTGGACCTTCCAGCATCTTTCACCATTCATAATGTCTTCCATAGGTCGTTGTTGCGGAGGTACGAGGTACCGGTTGTTCCTTCTGTTGAGCCTCCTGCTCCTGTGCTGGTGGAGGGTGAATTGGAGTATGTTGTGGAGAAGATTTTGGACTCTCGCATTTCCAGACGGAGACTTCAATATCTGGTTAAATGGAAGGGATACGGTCAGGAGGATAATTCTTGGGTGACTGCCTCTGATGTTCATGCCTCTGATTTGGTTCGCGCCTTTCATAGGGCGCATCCAGATCGCCCTGGTGGTTCTCATGAGGGTTCGGTGCCCCCTCCTTAAGGGGGGGTACTGTTGTGAATTCTGTTTTTGGGCTCCCTCTGGTGGCCACTGGTGGCACTGGTTGACTTTTGTCTTGTGTTTCCGTGCACCTGTTTTCATCAGGAAATTGGGAGTTTCCTATTTAGTCTGGCTTCTCAGTCACTCTAGCGCCGGCAATCAATGTTACCAGAGCACCTCTGTTGCTTGCTACCTGCTCCAAGTCTGCAACTCAGCTAAGTTGAATCTTTGGCTTTTTTTGTGTTTGTTTTGTCCAGCATGCATTTATATTTCTCGTGCTGCTGGAAGCTCTAGTGAGCTGAAATTACTACTCCGGTGTCATGAGTTGATAACGGAGTTAAGGTAGTTTCAGGATGGCTGCATAGGGTTTTGAGGTAACCGCGAAGTCCTCTTTTGTATTTTCATCTATCTAGTCAGAGGGCCTCACTTTGCTGAATCTATATTCATAATGCGTTTGTGTTTTCCTCTTACCTAACCGTTATTATATATGAGGGGCTACTATAACTTTTGGGGTTTCCCTGGAGGCAAGCCAGGTCTGTGTATTCCTCTTCTAGGGATAGCTAGATCTCCGGCTGGCGCGAGGTGTCTAGGGATAAAACGTAGGTACACCCCCTGGCTACTTTTATTTGCGTGTTAGGTTCAGTATCGTGGTTACCTGAGATACCATCTTCCTAGAGCTAGTCTGTTTTTGCCCATGTCCCTGCCATTGGGAATCATGACAGAGCCCCTGGTCCTGGAACAACTATCTACAGAGTCTTGACACCTACCAACAGGCCATCCCGAAGCACAAACATGTACCTCATCATAGAGACAAAGAAAGAGACGCATTATTTGTGCTTCAGGGTGGATTGTGGGATGTTCTTTCTTTAGTTTCTCTATCTGTAATCTACTCTATCTGCAGTCAAACCCTGGAGCATGAGCATATCATTGAAAACTTTTAATATTGATTACACAAGAACCTCAAGACGGATTTCTTCACCCCAGGTATTATTTTAATCAGTATGACAATGCTAACTTGACAGTGTCTGTAGTTTACTTAGCAAAATTTTGCAAACATGTTCACTTTAAGAAGTTTCATGACAAACACCATCTCTCTTGGGTGTTAGACTCTTTTTGGAGGGTCTCTAAAATAGTGGTGATACTTATACTCTCCTCTTTTGGTTCAATAGTCCTATGTCCCCCATTTTAATGAGATCTCTTAGTTCACCTCTATGTCAGATTTGTTTAACAGCTTCAATTGTTAAACAACAAGACAAAAGCAAATTCAGTTTTCTAAATTAAAAAGTGTAAAAGAT
Source organism: Ranitomeya variabilis (assembly GCF_051348905.1). Lineage (NCBI taxonomy): Eukaryota > Metazoa > Chordata > Amphibia > Anura > Dendrobatidae > Ranitomeya > Ranitomeya variabilis. The sequence continues at coordinate 21,114,547 of NC_135236.1, read as the reverse complement.
ATGGCTTTAAGAATATAGTGCAAAAAAGATATTTTTTGCGACAAGATCATTATCGTTTGCAAAAGTAGTAAACATAATTAGTTATGGCTGCATTGGTATTGACCCTTACTATGACACTAAATCATTTACATCATATGGTGCAAGTCATGAGAAACAAGTGTGACCAAAGAAATCATTATTGCAGGTTTTTGTTCACCCAGCCTCACAAAACTGCATAAATCGGTTACTGTCATTATCATATCAACTTACAAAATAAATTTAATGTCAAACTGAAAAATAAACAGTGTCTGAATAAAATTAAAAATAAAATGAAGAATTAATGTTTCTTTTGTATATTCCACTTCCAAAACAAGTGTAGCAAAAAGTAATCAAGATAAATATTATATATAACAGAAAATAATTGAGAATTATGTATTGTCATACACAAAATAGGTCACCTGACAGCTCAACTGACAGAAAATTGCAAACACTTGGCTCTTAGAATATGTCGAAACAAAAGCAATGAGTGTTCTTTCAGTTTATTTATTGAACAAAAGTAGTAACAATAAATAAAGCTAATTGAATTTGATGCTGTTATAAATGTAATGACCCACATAATAAAGCTCACACAGTATTTGGGCAGCCAGTGAATAGTGGAAAATGTAAATGATTTAAAAAATAAAAATTGAGCTGCAGCTTTTTTTTCTACTCCTCCGCATAAAGTTAATTAAAGTGATATCCTAATTTATATGTGAAAAAAAACAAAAGGGAACAAATGGGATATAAATTGGTGTGCACGCAACAAGTAAGCGCATGTTCAAAGTAGCCGCTGAACAGAAAAAAACAAAATCAGAAACATAATCATTAAATACCCTGCAGTAAATAAACAAATGGCATAGTGCAGGAAAAAAATAGATGATAGGGTTAAGCGAAACGGGTCGGCCATTTTCAGAAGTCGCCGAGTTTTGACAAAGTCGGGTTTCATGAAACCCGATCCGACCCCTGTGTGGGGTCGGCTATGAGGTCGGCGATCTTCTGAAACTGGTATCGGAATTCCGATACCGAGTTCCGATATGTTTGCGATATCGGGAATCGGTATCGGAATCCATATTTAAGTGTAAAGTAAAGAATCAAAATAAAAAATATTGATATACTCACCCTCGGATGCGCCCTGGTACTAACTGGCAGCCTTCCTTCCTAAGAATGAGCGCGTGAAGGGCCTTAGATGACGTCACGGCTTGTGATTGGTCGCGACCGCCCATGTGACCGCTCACGTGACCAATCACAAGCCGCGACGTCACCGCAGGTCATTCACGCGCTCATTCTTAGGAACGAAGGCTGCCAGTTCGTACCAGGGCACGTCCGAGGGTGAGTATATCAATATTTTTTATTTTGATTCTTTATTTTACACATTAATATGGATCCCGGGGCCTGAAGGAGAGTTTCCTCTCCTTCAGATCCTGGGAACCATAGTATCCCATTGCACTGCATTGGGTTTCGTGTTTCGGCCGACCCCGACTTTTTTATAGGATCGGCCGATTTCACTCGACCCGACTTTTGAGAAAGTCGGGTTTCGTGAAACCCGACCCGATCCTATAAAAATAAAAGTCGCTCAACCCTAATAGACGGTATTTAGGCCTCTTTCACACATCACTTTTTTAGAATCAGTCACAATCCATCAAAGTGTTGAAAAGACGCATCCTGTGCAGACTGTAAAAATCTAATTGAGACCCTGATTGGAAAAATGGGTTAAATGAAAGGCATAGAAATTCTTCCACGCATGCTCAGTTTCAAAAAACGGAATCTGTCGCTGGATTCTGTCTTCTGTTGGACAGCGACGGATCCTGCACCCATAGGCTTCCATTACAGCAAACTACGGATGGCACAGGATCCATCGCTGTCTGACTTTTCGATGTACACAAAAAACTTTACAATGTCTGTTGTCTCTGGCCAAAGGACAAAGACGTTACGACGGATCCGTCAAATTACAGATGAAACGGAAGGCCATCCGTCACAATCCGTCGCTAATACAAGTCTATGAGAAAAAAACGGATCCATCAGCAACATTTGCTGGATCCATTTTTTTCTAAAAAAGACGGATTGTGACTGATGGCAAAAAACTGATGTGTGATAAGAGGCATTAGTTAACATGTGTTTTGATTAAAAAAAAGTGAAATCCATCCCGCCTCGTCAAGAAAAACTAACTGGGACAATCCTAAGTCTAATATTAAAACCTTACCGTTTGTCAAGTGACATGCATGTGGATAAGGGCTGAGAAGGACAGAGCCCAATTAGTGGACACACACCCAAGGGAGACCCCATAAATAATGTAAGGCTCAAGAGAAAGGCTTTCACATTTTTTTGAGCTTGGAAACCAGAATCAGGCTTTGGTTGCATGTTAGCTACATTGACAGGTGAGAAGCTTACTCGTGAATTTCCAGCCAACTCTTTCCAGCCTATTGATTTTTATACAGTAGATAGCTGCCCATCTTCTTCCACAAAATCTCAGCTCCTGAGCAGGCTGCTCTTATCAGTCCAATAAAACCACCAGCAGCTGGCCCCCAACGTTCCTTTCCAGAGCTTTTCTCTAATTCACTGCTCTCACTTTCCTGAGCTGTGTGCTTGCTCAAAGCCTCTGTTATCTCTATATGCAAATATAGCAATGCCAGTGCAGACTCTAAACACTGACAGACCAATGATGTGCTGCAGCAGCACAAAGCCCCTAGGTCAGAACTGTCACTCCAGGAGGAGTGCCTGCCTCCCGCTACCAGGAAGTGAGTTGGCTGGAGAGTTTTGTGTTCTTGAATATGACTTGAAAACAACGTTTTAATTTTATTGAATTCATGAAGACAGTGAGGACCATCATGGCTATCCTTCCAGCCGAAAAGTCAGAATGTTTTTTTTTTATTAATGTGACAGAATTTCGGGAATGGAATTAAGTAAAAGAGAAAACATTTTTTGTAATGTAAAAGACTTGAGATTTTTAAATAAAATCCTTAAAAAAGGAACTCTCATTTCAAATGGAAAGGATTTGTTTATTGGTAACATTTATTTTTTATCTACATTTTAACATCAGGATTTACAGTAGTTTTCATTTTACGTGAAATTAAGTCAAAATAAATGATGTGATTGATAGCAGGGAATAAACTGCGATTCTGGACATACATTTCAAAGTTTTTATGTTCCATATAAATTAGATAAACATATAATTTATACAATGTTATTTTCCGGATTTTATTTTTGATATTCTATTAATCAATCTTAAAAATCTACCTACCCTTAAAACTATAGATTGTTCATGTCTTTGTCAGTGGGCAAACTTACAAAATCAGCAAGGGGTCAAATCCTTATTTCCACCTCTGTATTTCTGGCTAGTTTTATTTTCAGTAATATTAACACAAATTTTACAGTGTATTCTGTTTGTAACATCCCAGAAAATAATACTAGAAATATTTTTCTACAAGCAACTAATTATTAAACCATCCAAAATGTATTTCTGAACACTAGACTCTCGTGAGAAAAACCTTAATATCTGATTGATATATTTCTGAAACAAACCAACAATGACATTCCAGCCCAAACTAAAGGTTATCTCCCAAACCCTAAGGCTACGTTCACACTTTGCGGGTTTTGCCACGGATCCGCAGCGGATTTGACACTGCGGATCTGCAGCAGTTTTCCATGCAGGGTACAGTACAATGTTACCCTATGGAAAACAAAACCCGCTGTGCCCACGCTCCGGATTTCCGCAGAAAAAGCCGCGCGGTTTTGCCCTGCAGATTTATCAATTTCGCTGCGGGATTAACCCGCAGAGCAGGCCGCAAAGTGTGAATGTGGCCTAAGCCTGTTTTTCAAAGACCCTTTACTGTAACGTGCAGCTATAACATTAATTTCTGAGCTGAGCTGCACCAAGACTGCGGCTGAGGCTCGACATCAATGTTAATTGTATAGTTAACGTCCTAACATTGTGGTTTTCTGCAACTATCCCACAATCCTACTACTTTCTTATAGTCACAATTTCCCCACCCCATAAATATATGAATACATTCTGCACAGACCCCCAAATTGTTACTTAACCCTTTCACCCTCAAGCCTGTTTTCACCTTCCTGACCAGGCCAATTTTTGCAATTCTGACCACTGTCACTTTAGGCCATAACTCTGAAATGCTTCAATGGATGCCACTGATCCTGAGATTTTTTTTCTCGTGACATATTGTACTTCATGATAGCGGTAAAATTTCTTTGACATGTCTTGCATTTACACGTGAAAAAAAATTGAAATGTGGCAAAAATGTGGCAAATTTTGAAAATTTCAAATGTTTAATTTTTTCGCCTTTAAATCAGAGAGTCATATTGCACAATTTTTGAAAGATATATATATTTTTGTCAGGAAGTTATAAGGGTTAAAATATGACCAGTGATTTATCATTTTTACAACAAAATTAGCAAACCCATATTTTTAGGGACCACCTCACATTTGAAGTGACTATATGAAAAGAAAATACAAAAAAATAACACAATTCTAAAAACGGCACCCCTCACAATACTCAAAACCTCATTCAATAAGTTCATTAACCCTTTAGGTGCTTCACAGTAATTTTTGGAATGTGGAAGGGAAAAATATGCAAATTGCCTCTTCAGAGAAAAAGAGGACTTGATCTCTATAGAGCCACCTGTTGGAAGTAGCGATCCTGCAAGTCACCGTCCACCTTTTAACAAGTCTTGCAATATGACTTAGGATAAAAGCCAAATCAGTATCTCAATTCACAGACATGGTGTTTCGGGCTAGTGGCCTTTGTCAATGCGAAGCATGAGAACTGATTTGGCTAGGTGAGAGGAAAAAACATATTTACTATCATATCACAATTTATTTTTAGTTTTGCAAGGGTAACAGAAGAAAATGGACCATACAATTTTTTGTGCAATTTCTCCTCAATATGCTGATACCCAATATGTGGGGGAAATCTACTGTTTGCGCATACAGCAGGAATCTTTTTGAATGTAAAATTTGCTAATGCCATGTAATGTTTGAAGAGCCCCTGATGTGCGATTTTGGAAACTAGACCCCATAGGAAACTTATCTAGATGTGTGATGAGTAGTGATGAGCGAGTATACTCCTTGCTTGGATTTTCCAGAGCATGCTCGGGTGGTCTCCGAGTATTTCTAACTGCTCGGAGAATTAGTTTTCATCACCACAGCTGAATGATTTACAGCTAGTAGCCAGCCTGAGTACATGGGGGGTTGCATGGTTGCTAGGGAATTTCCACATGTATTCAAGCTAGCTAGTAGCTGTAAATCATTCTGCTGAGGCTAAGGGTATGTGTCCACGTTCAGGAAACACTGCCCTTTTGACGCTGCGTTGAGCCACAGTGTGAAACACGCAGCGTCCAGATGTTACAGCATAGTGGAGGGGATTTCACGAAATCCCGTCTCCACTATGCGGTAAAACACATAGGTGGCAGACCCACATAAATGGACATGTGGCACGTCTTTTCAGAACGCAGCATGTCTGTTTACAGTGCAGCGACGCTCCGTCGCCACAAAGTAAATTTCCCATAGATAATAATCTTTATTTTTATATAGCGCTAACATATTACGCAGCGTTTTACAGTTTGCACACATTATTATCGCTGTCCCCGATGGGGCTCACAATCTAAATTCCCTATCAGTATGTCTTTGGAATGTGGGAGGAAGCCGGAGTGCCCGTTCCTCCACACAAACACGGAGAGAACATACAAACTCTTTGCAGATGTTGTCCGTGGTGGGGTTTGAACCCAGGACTCCAGCGCTGCAAGGCTACTGTGCTAACCACTGCGCCACTGGTAAAATCGCATCTAATGATTAGTGAAATGCATACTAACTGCATTAATGCAGCTTACTATGCATGTCTGCCGGCTCACCTGTCCCGCCGCTGGAAGCCCCACATCCACTGCAGTTCTCACGGTAAAATAAGTTCTCGCGATGACTTTGCTTACCACGAGAACTGCCGTGCATGTGACCGGGGGTTATCTTCGGTCACACTAGGCTGTTTCTCACGGTCAGCTGACCGTGAGTGCTAGAATATAGGTGATCGCTGGAGAGTTATCTCCAGCAATCATCTACAAGCTCTGCTATGTCTGGATGTCAGGTATCCAGATGTAGCAGAGCTGGACTCGTCGTTGGACACTCGTTATGAGATATCTGCGGACAGGGAGTATGAATTTGTTTTTTTTTTGCTTTTTTGCAGGACGAGGGTCTTCAAGAGGATTGAGCATACAATAAAGATATTGTTAAAAAGTGTGTGTAATCATTTCATTAAAATACTTTTTTCTAGTGTCTGTGTTTTATTTACACTTTACTAGGATTAATAATGGATAGGCGTCTTATTGACGCCTCGTCATTATTAACCGGGCTTAATGTCACTAAAGGTGTAATTAACCCCTCATTAGCCCATATCCCACCGCTACTCGGGAGTGGGAAGAGAGGGGCTAAGCACTGAAATTGGCGCATCTTAAGATGCGCCATTTCTGGGGCAGCTGGGGGCTGGTATTTATAGCCAAGGGTGGGGCAATATCCATGGCCCCTCTATAGGCTATGAATATCAGCCCACATCTGTCTGTGTAGCCTTTCTGGCTATAAATTATAGGGGGACCCCACATTATTTTTTTGGAGGGTCCTCCTATTTTTATAGCCAGTAAAGGCTACGCAGACAGCTGCGGGCTGATATTTATAGCCTGGGAAGCTCCATGGGTATTAACCCCTTCCCAGGTTACAAATATCAGTCCCCCAGTCCCTGGCTTTCCCTCTCTGGAGCAGAAAATTATGCGGGATCCTACGACATTTTTTATTTATTTATTTTTTAAATTAAACATTGCATTTAACGCCTTGGTAAATAAGCAGCACTGCCGCGGGCACTCAGGATCGGAGCGTTCAGCTGCATAGAAATACATGCAGCCGCACACTGTGGTCCCGAGTGCCAGCGGCTGTGCCAGGTATTGAAGCGAGAGACTTGTGTGAGTTTGAGTGTGACCCCGACGTAATGCAGATTTCGTGTGTGTGTCTGTTATGGATCCTGGTGGTAAGGATAACGAAATTGACCTGATAGGTAAACCAGAATAATAGGACAAGCTCTGGGGATGTGGGAACTATACTGACCGCAACACTGATCCTATCCACACACACTAAAGGCAGCCGTGGAGCGTTACCTAAAAACCTAGATGCCTCTTCACAGCCTGAGAAACTAGCTACCCCTAGAGAGAAAGCAAGCCTCACTTGCCTCAGAGAAATAACCCCAAAGTTTAGACAGCCCCCCACAAATAATAACGGTGAGTTAAGGGGAAAGCACAAACGTAGAAATGAAAACAGGTTTTAGCAAATGAGGCCCGCTAATTCTAAATAGTCAGAAGATAGCAAGGAATCTGTGCGGTCAGTACAAAATACTATCAAAAACTATCCACGCAGAGAATACAAGAACCCCCACACCGACTCACGATGTGAGGGGCGCACTCCGCACCCCAGAGCTACCAGCAAGCGAGAAAATCACATATAAGCAAGCTGGACTGAACTCATCATATAGTGAGAAACATTTTCAAGGAAACAATGAGCAAATGAACTAGCAAGACTTAACTTCTCCAGGAGGAGACAGGTCACAAGGAAAGTCCAGGAGAGATCAGAACCAGTACTGAATACAACGACAGCAGGCAACCAGTAAAGGTCCAGGTGAATTAAATAGGAATGAGAATAGCAGGAAACGAGACAGATGAGCCACCTACAGACCAACCGTATCGCTAAAGGCCACAAGAGGGAGCCCAAGAACAGAACTCACACAGTACCACTCATGACCACAGGAGGGAGCCTGAGAACGGAATTCACAACATGTGTCTTTATTTAAGGCCGGGATCACACATGCAAGAAACTTGGACGAGTCTCGCATCTTAATACCAGGCACTGCCGCTGGCACTTGGGACTGGCGCGTGCAGCTGCATAGAAATACATGGAGCTGCATGCTCCACACCTGAGTGCCGGCGGCAGTGCCGGGTATTAAGATGCGAGACTCATCTGAGTTTCTCGCTTGTTTTATCCATCTATCGTATCTATCTATCATATCCATCTATCTATCTATCATATCAATCATCTGTTTATCTATTATCTATCTATCTATCTATCTATCTATCTATTGTATCCATCTATTATCTATTTATCTATTTTCTATCTATTATCTGTTGTGAATTAGACTTTTTGGCTCCCTCTTGTGGCTACTAGTGATATGACTCTGGGATTTTCTTCCCTCAGTTTACACCCACCTGGGTCGTTAGTTCAGGGGTGTTGCTATATAAACCTCCTGGATCCTTAGTCCAGGGCCTGGCATCATTGTAATCAGACACTTTCTGTTTGCTCCTTTCTGCTGGTCCTGGTTCGTGCAAAATTAAGCTAAGTCCTGCTTCTTTGTTTTTTGGGTTTTTTGCTTGCTCTCATTTTTTGTCCAGCTTGTACTAAATGTGATTCCTGACCTTGCTGGAAGCTCTAGGGGGCTGGTGTTCTCCCCCCGGGCCGTTAGACGGTTCGGGGGTTCTTGAATTTCCAGTGTGGATATTTTTGATAGGGTTTTTGCTGACCATATAAGTTATCTTTCTATATTCTGCTATTAGCTAGTGGGCCTCTCTTTGCTAAATACCTAGCTCATTCTTATGTTTGTCTTTTCCTCTTACCTCACCGTTATTATTTGTTGGGGGCTTGTATCCAACTTTTGGGGTCTTTCCTCTGGAGGCAAGAAAGGTCTTTCTTTTCTCTTCTAGGGGTAGTTAGTTCTCCGGCTGGCGCGAGACGTCTAGAATCAATGTAGGTACGTTCCCCGGCTGCTGTTATTTGTGGTGCTAGGATTAGATATATGGTCAGCCCAGTTACCACTGCCCTATGAGCTGGTTTTTTGTGTTTGCAGACTTAGTAATTATTTCTGAGACCCTCTGCCATTGGGGTCATAACAGTATGCCAGGCCAACATTGAATGTTTAATGCATTGCAGAAGTGGGATAATAAGAAAGGAAATTCTGAGTTTTTTTTATTTTTTATTCTTTCCTCTCTTCCTCCCCTTTACCTTTGAGTGGCTTGTGCTTGCTGCAGACATGAATGTTCAGACCTTGATTACAAGTGTAGACCAGCTTGCAGCTCGTGTTCAGGGCATACAAGATTTTGTTACCAGTAGTCCTATGTCTGAACCTAAAATACCTATTCCGGAACTGTTTTCTGGAGACCGATTTAGGTTTAGGAATTTCAAGAATAATTGTAAATTGTTTCTTTCTCTGAGACCCCGTTCATCTGGAGATTCAGCTCAGCAAGTTAAAATTGTTATTTCTTTTTTACGGGGCGACCCTCAGGATTGGGCTTTCTCGCTAGTGCCAGGAGATCCGGCATTGGCAAATATTGATGCGTTTTTTCTGGCGCTCGGATTGCTTTACGAGGAACCCAATCTTGAAATTCAGGCAGAAAAAGCCTTGCTGGCTATTTCTCAGGGCCAGGATGAAGCTGAAGTGTATTGCCAAAAATTTCGGAAATGGTCCGTGCTTACTCAGTGGAATGAGTGTGCTCTGGCCGCAAATTTCAGAAATGGCCTTTCTGAAGCCATTAAGAATGTGATGGTGGGTTTCCCCATTCCTACAAGTCTGAATGATTCTATGGCCCTGGCTATTCAAATTGACCGGCGTTTGCGGGAGCGCAAAACCGCTAATCCTCTGGTGGTGTTGTCTGAACAAACACCTGATTTAATGCAATGTGATAGAATTCAGACTAGAAATGAGCGGAAAAATCATAGACGTCAGAAAGGGTTGTTAGTCCGGTCGCCATTGGTAATTTGCAACCTAAATTTATTTTGTCTGTGACTTTAATTTGCTCATTGTCTTCTTACCCTGTTATGGCGTTTGTGGATTCAGGTGCCGCCCTGAGTCTTATGGATCTGTCATTTGCCAAGCGCTGTGGTTTTGTTCTTGAACCGTTGGTAAATCCTATTCCTCTTAGAGGTATTGATGCTACGCCATTGGCAGAAAATTAACCGCAGTTTTGGACGCAGGTAACCATGTGCATGACTCCTGAACATCGGGAGGTGATTTGTTTTCTTGTTCTGCATAAAATGCATGATTTGGTCGTTTTGGGTCTGCCATGGTTACAGACCCACAATCCAGTCTTGGATTGGAAGGCAATGTCTGTGTCAAGTTGGGGTTGTCAGGGAATTCATGCTGATTCCCCGCCGGTGTCTATTGCTTCCTCTACTCCTTCAGAAGTTCCTGAGTATTTGTCTGATTATCAGGATGTATTCAGCGAGTCCAGATCCAGTGCTCTGCCTCCTCATAGAGACTGTGACTGCGCCATAGATTTGATTCCAGGTAGTAAATTTCCTAAGGTAAGATTATTTAATCTGTCTGTACCTGAGCATGCCGCAATGCGTTCGTATATCAAGGAGTCTCTGGAGAAGGGGCATATCCGTCCATTCTCTTCCCCTCTTGGTGCGGGATTCTTTTTTGTGGCCAAGAAGGACAGATCTTTGAGACCTTGTATTGACTATCGACTTCTGAATAAAATCACTGTTAAATTTCAGTATCCTTTGCCTCTGTTGTCGGACTTGTTTGCCCGGATTAAAGGTGCCAAGTGGTTCACCAAGATAGATCTTCGTGGTGCGTACAACCTTGTGCGCATTAAGCAAGGCGATGAATGGAAGACTGCATTTAATACGCCCGAAGGTCATTTTGAGTACTTGGTGATGCCTTTTGGGCTCTCTAATGCTCCCTCAGTGTTTCAGTCCTTTATGCATGATATTTTCCGGAAGTATCTGGATAAATTTATGATTGTTTATCTGGATGATATTCTGGTTTTCTCTGAAGATTGGGACTCACATGTGGAGCAGGTCAGGATGGTGTTTCAGGTTTTGCGTGAGAATGCTTTGTTTGTTAAAGGCTCAAAGTATCTCTTTGACGTACAGAAGGTTCCCTTTTTGGGGATTATTTTTTCCCCTTCTGCTGTGGAGATGGACCCAGTCAAGGTCCGAGCTATTCATGAGTGGACTCAACCCACGTCAGTTAAGAGTCTTCAGAAGTTCTTGGGTTTTGCTAACTTCTACCGTCATTTTATCGCTAATTTTTCTAGCGTTGTTAAACCTTTGACGGATATGACCAAGAAAGGTTCTGATGTTGCTAACTGGGCTCCTGCAGCCGTGGAGGCGTTCCAAGAGTTGAAGCGCCGGTTTACTTCGGCGCCTGTTTTGTGCCAGCCTGATGTCTCTCTTCCCTTTCAGGTCGAAGTGGATGCTTCTGAGATTGGGGCAGGGGCCGTTTTGTCACAGAGAGGCCCTGGTTGCTCGGTAATGAGACCATGTGCTTTCTTCTCTAGGAAGTTTTCGCCTGCTGAGCAGAATTATGATGTTGGCAATCGGGAGTTGCTGGCCATGAAGTGGGCATTTGAGGAGTGGCGTCATTGGCTCGAGGGTGCTAAGCATCGTGTGGTGGTCTTGACTGATCACAAAAATTTGATGTATCTCGAGTCTGCTAAAGGCCTGAATCCTAGACAGGCCCGCTGGTCATTGTTTTTCTCCCGTTTTGACTTTGTGGTCTCGTATTTACCAGGTTCAAAGAATGTGAAGGCTGATGCTCTTTCAAGGAGCTTTGTGCCTGACTCTCCTGGAGTCGCAGAACCAGTTGGTATTCTTAAAGAGGGAGTTATCTTGACAGCCATTTCTCCTGATTTGCGACGCGTGTTGCAGAGATTTCAGGCTGGTAGACCTGACTCTTGTCCACCTGACAGACTGTTTGTTCCTGATAAATGGACCAGCAGAGTCATTTCCGAGGTTCATTCCTCGGTGTTGGCAGGTCATCCGGGAATTTTTGGCACCAGAGATCTGGTGGCTAGGTCCTTTTGGTGGCCTTCCTTGTCACGGGATGTGCGGTCATTTGTGCAGTCCTGTGGGACTTGTGCTCGAGCTAAGCCTTGCTGTTCTCGTGCCAGCGGGTTGCTCTTGCCCTTGCCTGTCCCGAAGAGGCCTTGGACACACATTTCCATGGATTTCATTTCTGATCTCCCGGTGTCTCAGGGTATGTCTGTCATCTGGGTGGTATGTGATCGCTTTTTCGAAAATGGTCCATTTGGTGCCTTTGCCTAAGCTGCCTTCCTCTTCCGATCTGGTTCCTGTGTTCCTTCAGAATGGGGTTCGTTTACACGGCATTCCTGAGAATATTGTGTCTGACAGAGGATCCCAGTTTGTTTCCAGGTTCTGGCGATCCTTTTGTGCTAGGATGGGCATTGATTTGTCGTTCTCGTCTGCCTTTCATCCTCAGACTAATGGACAAACGGAGCAAACTAATCAGACTCTGGAGGCTTATTTGAGGTGTTTTGTTTTGGCAGATCAGGATGATTGGGTGACCTTCTTGCCGTTGGCTGAGTTTGCCCTTAATAATCGGGCTAGTTCCGCTACTTTGTTTTCGCCATTTTTCTGCAACTCTGGTTTCCATCCTCGTTTTTCCTCGGGACATGTGGAGCCTTCTGACTGTCCTAGGGTAGATTCTGTGGTGGATAGGTTGCAGCAGATCTGGAATCATGTGGTGGACAACTTAAAATTGTCACAGGAGAAGGCTCAGCGTTTTGCCAACCGCCGCCGCGGTGTGGGTCCCCGACTTCGTGTTGGGGATTTGGTGTGGCTGTCTTCTCGATTTGTTCCTATGAAGGTCTCCTCTCCTAAATTTAAGCCTCGCTTCATCGGTCCTTACAAGATATTGGAAATCCTTAATCCAGTGTCCTTTCGCTTGGATCTTCCGGTTTCGTTTGCCATTCACAACGTGTTCCATAGGTCTTTGTTGCGACGCTACGTTGTGCCTGTGGTTCCTTCTGCTGAGCCTCCTGCTCCGGTGTTGGTTGAGGGCGAGTTGGAGTACGTGGTGGAGAAGATCTTGGATTCTCGTCTCTCCAGACGGAGGCTTGAATATTTGGTCAAGTGGAAGGGCTATGGTCAGGAGGATAATTCCTGGGTGGTTGCCTCTGATGTGCATGCGGCCGATTTAGTTCGTGCCTTTCACGCTGCTCATCCTGATCGCCCTGGTGGTCTTGGTGAGGGTTCGGTGACCCCTCCTTAAGGGGGGGGGTACTGTTGTGAATTAGACTTTTTGGCTCCCTCTTGTGGTTACTAGTGATATGACTCTGGGATTTTCTTCCCTCAGTTTACACCCACCTGGGTCGTTAGTTCAGGGGTGTTGCTATATAAACCTCCTGGATCCTTAGTCCAGGGCCTGGCATCGTTGTAATCAGACACTTTCTGTTTGCTCCTTTCTGCTGGTCCTGGTTCGTGCAAAATTAAGTTAAGTCCTGCTTCTTTGTTTTTGGGGTTTTTTGCTTGCTCTCATTTTTTGTCCAGCTTGTACTAAATGTGATTCCTGACCTTGCTGGAAGCTCTAGGGGGCTGGTGTTCTCCCCCGGGCCGTTAGACGGTTCGGGGGTTCTTGAATTTCCAGTGTGGATATTTTTGATAGGGTTTTTGCTGACCATATAAGTTATCTTTCTATATTCTGCTATTAGCTAGTGGGCCTCTCTTTGCTAAATACCTAGCTCATTCTTATGTTTGTCTTTTCCTCTTACCTCACCGTTATTATTTGTTGGGGGCTTGTATCCAACTTTTGGGGTCTTTCCTCTGGAGGCAAGAAAGGTCTTTCTTTTCTCTTCTAGGGGTAGTTAGTTCTCCGGCTGGCGCGAGACGTCTAGAATCAATGTAGGTACGTTCCCCGGCTGCTGTTATTTGTGGTGCTAGGATTAGATATATGGTCAGCCCAGTTACCACTGCCCTATGAGCTGGTTTTTTGTGTTTGCAGACTTAGTAATTATTTCTGAGACCCTCTGCCATTGGGGTCATAACAGTATGCCAGGCCAACATTGAATGTTTAATGCATTGCAGAAGTGGGATAATAAGAAAGGAAATTCTGAGTTTTTTTTATTTTTTATTCTTTCCTCTCTTCCTCCCCTTTACCTTTGAGTGGCTTGTGCTTGCTGCAGACATGAATGTTCAGACCTTGATTACAAGTGTAGACCAGCTTGCAGCTCGTGTTCAGGGCATACAAGATTTTGTTACCAGTAGTCCTATGTCTGAACCTAAAATACCTATTCCGGAACTGTTTTCTGGAGACCGATTTAGGTTTAGGAATTTCAAGAATAATTGTAAATTGTTTCTTTCTCTGAGACCCCGTTCATCTGGAGATTCAGCTCAGCAAGTTAAAATTGTTATTTCTTTTTTACGGGGCGACCCTCAGGATTGGGCTTTCTCGCTAGTGCCAGGAGATCCGGCATTGGCAAATATTGATGCGTTTTTTCTGGCGCTCGGATTGCTTTACGAGGAACCCAATCTTGAAATTCAGGCAGAAAAAGCCTTGCTGGCTATTTCTCAGGGCCAGGATGAAGCTGAAGTGTATTGCCAAAAATTTCGGAAATGGTCCGTGCTTACTCAGTGGAATGAGTGTGCTCTGGCCGCAAATTTCAGAAATGGCCTTTCTGAAGCCATTAAGAATGTGATGGTGGGTTTCCCCATTCCTACAAGTCTGAATGATTCTATGGCCCTGGCTATTCAAATTGACCGGCGTTTGCGGGAGCGCAAAACCGCTAATCCTCTGGTGGTGTTGTCTGAACAAACACCTGATTTAATGCAATGTGATAGAATTCAGACTAGAAATGAGCGGAAAAATCATAGACGTCAGAAAGGGTTGTTAGTCCGGTCGCCATTGGTAATTTGCAACCTAAATTTATTTTGTCTGTGACTTTAATTTGCTCATTGTCTTCTTACCCTGTTATGGCGTTTGTGGATTCAGGTGCCGCCCTGAGTCTTATGGATCTGTCATTTGCCAAGCGCTGTGGTTTTGTTCTTGAACCGTTGGTAAATCCTATTCCTCTTAGAGGTATTGATGCTACGCCATTGGCAGAAAATTAACCGCAGTTTTGGACGCAGGTAACCATGTGCATGACTCCTGAACATCGGGAGGTGATTTGTTTTCTTGTTCTGCATAAAATGCATGATTTGGTCGTTTTGGGTCTGCCATGGTTACAGACCCACAATCCAGTCTTGGATTGGAAGGCAATGTCTGTGTCAAGTTGGGGTTGTCAGGGAATTCATGCTGATTCCCCGCCGGTGTCTATTGCTTCCTCTACTCCTTCAGAAGTTCCTGAGTATTTGTCTGATTATCAGGATGTATTCAGCGAGTCCAGATCCAGTGCTCTGCCTCCTCATAGAGACTGTGACTGCGCCATAGATTTGATTCCAGGTAGTAAATTTCCTAAGGTAAGATTATTTAATCTGTCTGTACCTGAGCATGCCGCAATGCGTTCGTATATCAAGGAGTCTCTGGAGAAGGGGCATATCCGTCCATTCTCTTCCCCTCTTGGTGCGGGATTCTTTTTTGTGGCCAAGAAGGACAGATCTTTGAGACCTTGTATTGACTATCGACTTCTGAATAAAATCACTGTTAAATTTCAGTATCCTTTGCCTCTGTTGTCGGACTTGTTTGCCCGGATTAAAGGTGCCAAGTGGTTCACCAAGATAGATCTTCGTGGTGCGTACAACCTTGTGCGCATTAAGCAAGGCGATGAATGGAAGACTGCATTTAATACGCCCGAAGGTCATTTTGAGTACTTGGTGATGCCTTTTGGGCTCTCTAATGCTCCCTCAGTGTTTCAGTCCTTTATGCATGATATTTTCCGGAAGTATCTGGATAAATTTATGATTGTTTATCTGGATGATATTCTGGTTTTCTCTGAAGATTGGGACTCACATGTGGAGCAGGTCAGGATGGTGTTTCAGGTTTTGCGTGAGAATGCTTTGTTTGTTAAAGGCTCAAAGTATCTCTTTGACGTACAGAAGGTTCCCTTTTTGGGGATTATTTTTTCCCCTTCTGCTGTGGAGATGGACCCAGTCAAGGTCCGAGCTATTCATGAGTGGACTCAACCCACGTCAGTTAAGAGTCTTCAGAAGTTCTTGGGTTTTGCTAACTTCTACCGTCATTTTATCGCTAATTTTTCTAGCGTTGTTAAACCTTTGACGGATATGACCAAGAAAGGTTCTGATGTTGCTAACTGGGCTCCTGCAGCCGTGGAGGCGTTCCAAGAGTTGAAGCGCCGGTTTACTTCGGCGCCTGTTTTGTGCCAGCCTGATGTCTCTCTTCCCTTTCAGGTCGAAGTGGATGCTTCTGAGATTGGGGCAGGGGCCGTTTTGTCACAGAGAGGCCCTGGTTGCTCGGTAATGAGACCATGTGCTTTCTTCTCTAGGAAGTTTTCGCCTGCTGAGCAGAATTATGATGTTGGCAATCGGGAGTTGCTGGCCATGAAGTGGGCATTTGAGGAGTGGCGTCATTGGCTCGAGGGTGCTAAGCATCGTGTGGTGGTCTTGACTGATCACAAAAATTTGATGTATCTCGAGTCTGCTAAAGGCCTGAATCCTAGACAGGCCCGCTGGTCATTGTTTTTCTCCCGTTTTGACTTTGTGGTCTCGTATTTACCAGGTTCAAAGAATGTGAAGGCTGATGCTCTTTCAAGGAGCTTTGTGCCTGACTCTCCTGGAGTCGCAGAACCAGTTGGTATTCTTAAAGAGGGAGTTATCTTGACAGCCATTTCTCCTGATTTGCGACGCGTGTTGCAGAGATTTCAGGCTGGTAGACCTGACTCTTGTCCACCTGACAGACTGTTTGTTCCTGATAAATGGACCAGCAGAGTCATTTCCGAGGTTCATTCCTCGGTGTTGGCAGGTCATCCGGGAATTTTTGGCACCAGAGATCTGGTGGCTAGGTCCTTTTGGTGGCCTTCCTTGTCACGGGATGTGCGGTCATTTGTGCAGTCCTGTGGGACTTGTGCTCGAGCTAAGCCTTGCTGTTCTCGTGCCAGCGGGTTGCTCTTGCCCTTGCCTGTCCCGAAGAGGCCTTGGACACACATTTCCATGGATTTCATTTCTGATCTCCCGGTGTCTCAGGGTATGTCTGTCATCTGGGTGGTATGTGATCGCTTTTTCGAAAATGGTCCATTTGGTGCCTTTGCCTAAGCTGCCTTCCTCTTCCGATCTGGTTCCTGTGTTCCTTCAGAATGGGGTTCGTTTACACGGCATTCCTGAGAATATTGTGTCTGACAGAGGATCCCAGTTTGTTTCCAGGTTCTGGCGATCCTTTTGTGCTAGGATGGGCATTGATTTGTCGTTCTCGTCTGCCTTTCATCCTCAGACTAATGGACAAACGGAGCAAACTAATCAGACTCTGGAGGCTTATTTGAGGTGTTTTGTTTTGGCAGATCAGGATGATTGGGTGACCTTCTTGCCGTTGGCTGAGTTTGCCCTTAATAATCGGGCTAGTTCCGCTACTTTGTTTTCGCCATTTTTCTGCAACTCTGGTTTCCATCCTCGTTTTTCCTCGGGACATGTGGAGCCTTCTGACTGTCCTAGGGTAGATTCTGTGGTGGATAGGTTGCAGCAGATCTGGAATCATGTGGTGGACAACTTAAAATTGTCACAGGAGAAGGCTCAGCGTTTTGCCAACCGCCGCCGCGGTGTGGGTCCCCGACTTCGTGTTGGGGATTTGGTGTGGCTGTCTTCTCGATTTGTTCCTATGAAGGTCTCCTCTCCTAAATTTAAGCCTCGCTTCATCGGTCCTTACAAGATATTGGAAATCCTTAATCCAGTGTCCTTTCGCTTGGATCTTCCGGTTTCGTTTGCCATTCACAACGTGTTCCATAGGTCTTTGTTGCGACGCTACGTTGTGCCTGTGGTTCCTTCTGCTGAGCCTCCTGCTCCGGTGTTGGTTGAGGGCGAGTTGGAGTACGTGGTGGAGAAGATCTTGGATTCTCGTCTCTCCAGACGGAGGCTTGAATATTTGGTCAAGTGGAAGGGCTATGGTCAGGAGGATAATTCCTGGGTGGTTGCCTCTGATGTGCATGCGGCCGATTTAGTTCGTGCCTTTCACGCTGCTCATCCTGATCGCCCTGGTGGTCTTGGTGAGGGTTCGGTGACCCCTCCTTAAGGGGGGGGGTACTGTTGTGAATTAGACTTTTTGGCTCCCTCTTGTGGTTACTAGTGATATGACTCTGGGATTTTCTTCCCTCAGTTTACACCCACCTGGGTCGTTAGTTCAGGGGTGTTGCTATATAAACCTCCTGGATCCTTAGTCCAGGGCCTGGCATCGTTGTAATCAGACACTTTCTGTTTGCTCCTTTCTGCTGGTCCTGGTTCGTGCAAAATTAAGTTAAGTCCTGCTTCTTTGTTTTTGGGGTTTTTTGCTTGCTCTCATTTTTTGTCCAGCTTGTACTAAATGTGATTCCTGACCTTGCTGGAAGCTCTAGGGGGCTGGTGTTCTCCCCCGGGCCGTTAGACGGTTCGGGGGTTCTTGAATTTCCAGTGTGGATATTTTTGATAGGGTTTTTGCTGACCATATAAGTTATCTTTCTATATTCTGCTATTAGCTAGTGGGCCTCTCTTTGCTAAATACCTAGCTCATTCTTATGTTTGTCTTTTCCTCTTACCTCACCGTTATTATTTGTTGGGGGCTTGTATCCAACTTTTGGGGTCTTTCCTCTGGAGGCAAGAAAGGTCTTTCTTTTCTCTTCTAGGGGTAGTTAGTTCTCCGGCTGGCGCGAGACGTCTAGAATCAATGTAGGTACGTTCCCCGGCTGCTGTTATTTGTGGTGCTAGGATTAGATATATGGTCAGCCCAGTTACCACTGCCCTATGAGCTGGTTTTTTGTGTTTGCAGACTTAGTAATTATTTCTGAGACCCTCTGCCATTGGGGTCATAACAGTATGCCAGGCCAACATTGAATGTTTAATGCATTGCAGAAGTGGGATAATAAGAAAGGAAATTCTGAGTTTTTTTTATTTTTTATTCTTTCCTCTCTTCCTCCCCTTTACCTTTGAGTGGCTTGTGCTTGCTGCAGACATGAATGTTCAGACCTTGATTACAAGTGTAGACCAGCTTGCAGCTCGTGTTCAGGGCATACAAGATTTTGTTACCAGTAGTCCTATGTCTGAACCTAAAATACCTATTCCGGAACTGTTTTCTGGAGACCGATTTAGGTTTAGGAATTTCAAGAATAATTGTAAATTGTTTATTTCTCTGAGACCCCGTTCATCTGGAGATTCAGCTCAGCAAGTTAAAATTGTTATTTCTTTTTTACGGGGCGACCCTCAGGATTGGGCTTTCTCGCTAGTGCCAGGAGATCCGGCATTGGCAAATATTGATGCGTTTTTTCTGGCGCTCGGATTGCTTTACGAGGAACCCAATCTTGAAATTCAGGCAGAAAAAGCCTTGCTGGCTATTTCTCAGGGCCAGGATGAAGCTGAAGTGTATTGCCAAAAATTTCGGAAATGGTCCGTGCTTACTCAGTGGAATGAGTGTGCTCTGGCCGCAAATTTCAGAAATGGCCTTTCTGAAGCCATTAAGAATGTGATGGTGGGTTTCCCCATTCCTACAAGTCTGAATGATTCTATGGCCCTGGCTATTCAAATTGACCGGCGTTTGCGGGAGCGCAAAACCGCTAATCCTCTGGTGGTGTTGTCTGAACAAACACCTGATTTAATGCAATGTGATAGAATTCAGACTAGAAATGAGCGGAAAAATCATAGACGTCAGAAAGGGTTGTTAGTCCGGTCGCCATTGGTAATTTGCAACCTAAATTTATTTTGTCTGTGACTTTAATTTGCTCATTGTCTTCTTACCCTGTTATGGCGTTTGTGGATTCAGGTGCCGCCCTGAGTCTTATGGATCTGTCATTTGCCAAGCGCTGTGGTTTTGTTCTTGAACCGTTGGTAAATCCTATTCCTCTTAGAGGTATTGATGCTACGCCATTGGCAGAAAATTAACCGCAGTTTTGGACGCAGGTAACCATGTGCATGACTCCTGAACATCGGGAGGTGATTTGTTTTCTTGTTCTGCATAAAATGCATGATTTGGTCGTTTTGGGTCTGCCATGGTTACAGACCCACAATCCAGTCTTGGATTGGAAGGCAATGTCTGTGTCAAGTTGGGGTTGTCAGGGAATTCATGCTGATTCCCCGCCGGTGTCTATTGCTTCCTCTACTCCTTCAGAAGTTCCTGAGTATTTGTCTGATTATCAGGATGTATTCAGCGAGTCCAGATCCAGTGCTCTGCCTCCTCATAGAGACTGTGACTGCGCCATAGATTTGATTCCAGGTAGTAAATTTCCTAAGGTAAGATTATTTAATCTGTCTGTACCTGAGCATGCCGCAATGCGTTCGTATATCAAGGAGTCTCTGGAGAAGGGGCATATCCGTCCATTCTCTTCCCCTCTTGGTGCGGGATTCTTTTTTGTGGCCAAGAAGGACAGATCTTTGAGACCTTGTATTGACTATCGACTTCTGAATAAAATCACTGTTAAATTTCAGTATCCTTTGCCTCTGTTGTCGGACTTGTTTGCCCGGATTAAAGGTGCCAAGTGGTTCACCAAGATAGATCTTCGTGGTGCGTACAACCTTGTGCGCATTAAGCAAGGCGATGAATGGAAGACTGCATTTAATACGCCCGAAGGTCATTTTGAGTACTTGGTGATGCCTTTTGGGCTCTCTAATGCTCCCTCAGTGTTTCAGTCCTTTATGCATGATATTTTCCGGAAGTATCTGGATAAATTTATGATTGTTTATCTGGATGATATTCTGGTTTTCTCTGAAGATTGGGACTCACATGTGGAGCAGGTCAGGATGGTGTTTCAGGTTTTGCGTGAGAATGCTTTGTTTGTTAAAGGCTCAAAGTATCTCTTTGACGTACAGAAGGTTCCCTTTTTGGGGATTATTTTTTCCCCTTCTGCTGTGGAGATGGACCCAGTCAAGGTCCGAGCTATTCATGAGTGGACTCAACCCACGTCAGTTAAGAGTCTTCAGAAGTTCTTGGGTTTTGCTAACTTCTACCGTCATTTTATCGCTAATTTTTCTAGCGTTGTTAAACCTTTGACGGATATGACCAAGAAAGGTTCTGATGTTGCTAACTGGGCTCCTGCAGCCGTGGAGGCGTTCCAAGAGTTGAAGCGCCGGTTTACTTCGGCGCCTGTTTTGTGCCAGCCTGATGTCTCTCTTCCCTTTCAGGTCGAAGTGGATGCTTCTGAGATTGGGGCAGGGGCCGTTTTGTCACAGAGAGGCCCTGGTTGCTCGGTAATGAGACCATGTGCTTTCTTCTCTAGGAAGTTTTCGCCTGCTGAGCAGAATTATGATGTTGGCAATCGGGAGTTGCTGGCCATGAAGTGGGCATTTGAGGAGTGGCGTCATTGGCTCGAGGGTGCTAAGCATCGTGTGGTGGTCTTGACTGATCACAAAAATTTGATGTATCTCGAGTCTGCTAAAGGCCTGAATCCTAGACAGGCCCGCTGGTCATTGTTTTTCTCCCGTTTTGACTTTGTGGTCTCGTATTTACCAGGTTCAAAGAATGTGAAGGCTGATGCTCTTTCAAGGAGCTTTGTGCCTGACTCTCCTGGAGTCGCAGAACCAGTTGGTATTCTTAAAGAGGGAGTTATCTTGACAGCCATTTCTCCTGATTTGCGACGCGTGTTGCAGAGATTTCAGGCTGGTAGACCTGACTCTTGTCCACCTGACAGACTGTTTGTTCCTGATAAATGGACCAGCAGAGTCATTTCCGAGGTTCATTCCTCGGTGTTGGCAGGTCATCCGGGAATTTTTGGCACCAGAGATCTGGTGGCTAGGTCCTTTTGGTGGCCTTCCTTGTCACGGGATGTGCGGTCATTTGTGCAGTCCTGTGGGACTTGTGCTCGAGCTAAGCCTTGCTGTTCTCGTGCCAGCGGGTTGCTCTTGCCCTTGCCTGTCCCGAAGAGGCCTTGGACACACATTTCCATGGATTTCATTTCTGATCTCCCGGTGTCTCAGGGTATGTCTGTCATCTGGGTGGTATGTGATCGCTTTTTCGAAAATGGTCCATTTGGTGCCTTTGCCTAAGCTGCCTTCCTCTTCCGATCTGGTTCCTGTGTTCCTTCAGAATGGGGTTCGTTTACACGGCATTCCTGAGAATATTGTGTCTGACAGAGGATCCCAGTTTGTTTCCAGGTTCTGGCGATCCTTTTGTGCTAGGATGGGCATTGATTTGTCGTTCTCGTCTGCCTTTCATCCTCAGACTAATGGACAAACGGAGCAAACTAATCAGACTCTGGAGGCTTATTTGAGGTGTTTTGTTTTGGCAGATCAGGATGATTGGGTGACCTTCTTGCCGTTGGCTGAGTTTGCCCTTAATAATCGGGCTAGTTCCGCTACTTTGTTTTCGCCATTTTTCTGCAACTCTGGTTTCCATCCTCGTTTTTCCTCGGGACATGTGGAGCCTTCTGACTGTCCTAGGGTAGATTCTGTGGTGGATAGGTTGCAGCAGATCTGGAATCATGTGGTGGACAACTTAAAATTGTCACAGGAGAAGGCTCAGCGTTTTGCCAACCGCCGCCGCGGTGTGGGTCCCCGACTTCGTGTTGGGGATTTGGTGTGGCTGTCTTCTCGATTTGTTCCTATGAAGGTCTCCTCTCCTAAATTTAAGCCTCGCTTCATCGGTCCTTACAAGATATTGGAAATCCTTAATCCAGTGTCCTTTCGCTTGGATCTTCCGGTTTCGTTTGCCATTCACAACGTGTTCCATAGGTCTTTGTTGCGACGCTACGTTGTGCCTGTGGTTCCTTCTGCTGAGCCTCCTGCTCCGGTGTTGGTTGAGGGCGAGTTGGAGTACGTGGTGGAGAAGATCTTGGATTCTCGTCTCTCCAGACGGAGGCTTGAATATTTGGTCAAGTGGAAGGGCTATGGTCAGGAGGATAATTCCTGGGTGGTTGCCTCTGATGTGCATGCGGCCGATTTAGTTCGTGCCTTTCACGCTGCTCATCCTGATCGCCCTGGTGGTCTTGGTGAGGGTTCGGTGACCCCTCCTTAAGGGGGGGGGTACTGTTGTGAATTAGACTTTTTGGCTCCCTCTTGTGGTTACTAGTGATATGACTCTGGGATTTTCTTCCCTCAGTTTACACCCACCTGGGTCGTTAGTTCAGGGGTGTTGCTATATAAACCTCCTGGATCCTTAGTCCAGGGCCTGGCATCGTTGTAATCAGACACTTTCTGTTTGCTCCTTTCTGCTGGTCCTGGTTCGTGCAAAATTAAGTTAAGTCCTGCTTCTTTGTTTTTGGGGTTTTTTGCTTGCTCTCATTTTTTGTCCAGCTTGTACTAAATGTGATTCCTGACCTTGCTGGAAGCTCTAGGGGGCTGGTGTTCTCCCCCGGGCCGTTAGACGGTTCGGGGGTTCTTGAATTTCCAGTGTGGATATTTTTGATAGGGTTTTTGCTGACCATATAAGTTATCTTTCTATATTCTGCTATTAGCTAGTGGGCCTCTCTTTGCTAAATACCTAGCTCATTCTTATGTTTGTCTTTTCCTCTTACCTCACCGTTATTATTTGTTGGGGGCTTGTATCCAACTTTTGGGGTCTTTCCTCTGGAGGCAAGAAAGGTCTTTCTTTTCTCTTCTAGGGGTAGTTAGTTCTCCGGCTGGCGCGAGACGTCTAGAATCAACGTAGGTACGTTCCCCGGCTGCTGTTATTTGTGGTGCTAGGATTAGATATATGGTCAGCCCAGTTACCACTGCCCTATGAGCTGGTTTTTTGTGTTTGCAGACTTAGTAATTATTTCTGAGACCCTCTGCCATTGGGGTCATAACAATTATCTATCGATATATCTTTTGATATATCTATCTATCAATATATCTATATATAGATAGATATATGTATAGATAGATATATCGATAGATAGATAGATAAATAGATAGGTTAGATGGATACAATAAATAATTAATACACATATATACAAAAATAGTAAGTATATGGCATGCATTTGAGAAATCAACCAAACCTACAACATAATGCACAACTCAAAATTATATTTAAACAAAGTACCTTTATTACCAGTCATGAAAAAATATCATATAACATGTATAAAAGGGAAAACGAAAAACAGGTGGAACGAAATTGCGGGACCGCACAGAGACCAATGATGGTATGTCTTGTAACTCATAAAAATCAAATATTGAATATAAGTATAACCTAAATAGGTATTAAGTTATGAGTATATAGAATTTCTCATATATTCATCCACAAAATAATGAAGAAAAAAATAAAAATTCATATAATTCAGTCAGTAAATGGATGCCTATGTGCTAAGTTTCCATGTCAATTTCCTAATTTATGTGACACATATTATATCCATCGCTACAGTTCATTCATATGACAATATAATGTAGACAGTATATACTGAAATTTAATCACATCATGAAGGAACTATCTGTGTACAATTAGAGATAGTGCACAGCATAACCCAGCACAATAAATATGGCAATGCACTGCAGTGATAATAAAGTCAAAGGGTCCAAAGAACCGGACTGAAAAGAGAAAGGAAACTAAGTAGAAAAGTGGAATACTTAACCGTATGAGTGGTCCTGTGACAGCCCGCAACTGCCCGACGCGCGTTTCGCCTGAGCTTTAACGAGGGAATGAGCTGAAGACTGGTGGAGTAGTATTTAACCGGCAAGGAACCAATCAGTGGTTGCGTGCATAATAAATAAGAGGTGAACAGCTAATTGTACACAGATAGTTCCTTCATGATGTGATTAAATTTCAGTATATACTGTCTACATTATATTGTCATATGAATGAACTATAATTTATTGCTGTAGCGATGGATATAATATGTGTCACATAAATTAGGAAATTGACATGGAAACTTAGCACATAGGCATCCATTTACTGACTGAATTATATGAATTTTTCTTTTTTTCTTCATTATTTTGTGGATGAATATATGAGAAATTCTATATACTCATAACTTAATACCTATTTAGGTTATACTTATATTCAATATTTGATTTTTATGAGTTACAAGACATACCATCATTGGTCTCTGTGCGGTCCCGCAATTTCGTTCCACCTGTTTTTTGTTTTCCCTTTTATACATGTTATATGATATTTTTTCATGATTGGTAATAAAGGTACTTTGTTTAAATATAATTTTGAGTTGTGCATTATGTTGTAGGTTTGGTAGATGGATACAATAGATAGATATGATACATATCTATCGTATCTATCTATCTATCATATCCATCTATCGCATCTATCTATCGTATATATCTATTATCTATTTATCTATTATCTGTCTATTATTTATCAATATATCTATCAATATATCTATATATAGATATATAGATATATTGATAGATAGATATATCGATAGATAGATACCATAGATAAATACGATAGATAGATAGATCCATAGATATGATAGATAGATAGATAAGATAGATAGATACGATAGATATGTATTATATCTATCTATTGTATCCATCTAACGTATCTATCTATTTATCTATCTAGCTGTGTGTATATTCTACAATGCAGTATGTAAGTGAAGAGGTTGGACAAGAAATGACATCACAATTCTTTTCTTTTGTATATCTTTATTGAGCTTACAAAAACACACACAAATCCGCATGAAAAAAAGCATCAAAAAATGCATGAATTACTCATCAAAAATGAGTTAAAAAATGCATGAAAAATGCAGGTGACCTGCCAGTGACCTCAGGTGCAGATTTGGTGCAGATTTTAACTGCGTCAAATCCTGATGCAATTCCGAACGTAGAAACATACCCTAAGAAAACTAAATCTCCGAACACTAACAAATACTCGGAGATCGCCAGAGTGTGCTCGGGAAAACCTGAGCAACGAGTGTACTCTCTCATCACTAGTGTTGAGCACTTTCAACTCACAGGTGCTTCACAGAAGTTTAGAGCGTAGAGCCATGAAAATAAAAAAAAACACATTTTTCTCAGATAAATATTTTTTAGATCCAAATTTTGCATTTTCATAAGGGTAACAGGAGAAATTGCTTCATAAAATTTGTTGCGCAATTTCTCCTTAGTGCACAGATGCCCCATATGTGGGGGTAAACCATTGTTTGGGTGCTCGGCAGGGCTTGTAAGGGAAGGAGCACAATTTGACCTAATGAATGTAAAATTTGCAGCAATAATTAGCGGACGCCATGTCGCGTTCGGAGAGCCCTGATGTGCCTAAACAGTGGAAACCCCCCACAAGTGACCCCATTTTGGAAACTAGTCTCCTTAGGGAGCTTATCTAGTTGTATATTGAGCACCTTGAACCTCCATGTGCTTCACAGAAGTTTATAACATTTAGCTGTGAAAATTAAACATATATCACATTTTTTCTGCAAAAATCTTTTTTAGCTCCAAATTTTGTATTTTCACAAGGGTAATGGGAGAAAATGGACCCAAAATTTGTTGTGAAAATTCTCCTGAGTTTACCAATACCCCACATGTCATCAAAAACTACTTTTGAGGCACAGTTCAAAGCTCAGAAGGGAAGAAACACCATATTACAGTGCAGATTTTGCTGCGCTTGTTGTAGTGTGCCTTGTTACATTGGCAGAGCCCCTGAAGTGCCAATACAGCAGAACCCCCATATGTGACCCCATTTTACAAACTACACCTCTCCGTGAATTCATCTAGGGGTGCAGTGACACCACAGGTAAAACAATTTACATTTTTACCACCAAAATTGTGTGTTAGCTCTACGTTTCACATTTTCATACTGGTAAATGAGTAAAGATTGCACTAATATTTGTCCCACATTTTCTTCTGAATGTGTTAATAGCTCGTATTTGGCTGTACAGTACTAATTAGCCAAACGGAGAGACTCGGCAGAGACGGAGCACTATTTGCCTCCTTGAACGCAGATTTTCCTAGAATATTTTGCGGATTTCGTATATAGAGCCCCTAAGTGGTAGAGATGCAGAATACCCCCTCAAGTGACCCCATTTTGTAAATTATTATGACTCTTATCTACAGATGTAGTGACAATTTCGACTCTATGGGTGTTTTCCAGAAACAAGAACCAGTGGATTTTGCTGAGTGAAAATTGCAAACTGCAGTTGCTGGGACCAGTTTGCTGTGATGAACAGTACATTAGTCTCAGCTCACGCTTCTGGAGACACGCACCTGTAAGTTAGGCGGGCTGTCATCATTACAGAAATGCCAAATATGTGGGCGTATATGTTGTTTAGGCACACTGGGGCTCAGAAAGGAGGGGGGGAATTTGCAGAATTTCTTTGGGGGGCAAGGAGCCATTTTGCTTTTCCAATGCTTTGCATTACCAGTAACATAGAAGCCCCAAATATTTCCATTAACAGATGACAGACCTGAGTGGGGACTTGCTTTTTTTGTGGATTGAGTTGAAGCTTTTATTGTGAACATTTTACATAACATTTACGATCATATTTATCCGACCCTCTACGCTGAGCACCTACATCCGGGCTTCCATCTAAATCTCTGAGTGACATGACAGATAAAACCCCCGATGGATCCATTCACTATAATGAGGCAGCAGAGTTACTCTATACTCCATCTGAAATCTTTTCAGCCATGTAATTCTTTTCAGAGGTGCACAAAACTGTGGCCGACGGCACTTTTATGCAATCCTAAAAAGATGGATACCGCTAGATCACAGGTCCTATGGCATGCACAGTGCCTCCATCTGTCTCATTGTAGGGAATCTTCTGCCAGGTTTCTGCCTGAATCGCATATTTCAGGGATTTAAATGGAAACTCTGGTGTAAGTGCTCAGAAGAGAGTGCAGGATAAATGTGCACCGAGCCTTACTGTGATCATTGGGAGACAAAAATCAACAGCATGTGAAGAATTGGTTTTATTCATTTTTTACACTGTTCCTCGTGTGGTATAAGGGGTTAGGCGACTTTATTCTTCAGGTCGGTGCGATTACAGCGATTCCAGATTTATATTAGTGTTTTTATGTTTGTCAGCTATCACACACTAAAAGACGTTTTTTATTGCGAAAACTGCGTTTTGCATCACCATATTTTGAGAACTATAATTTTTTCCATTTTTCTGCCTACAGAATCATGTTATGGCTTGTTTTTTTGCGAGACAAGCAGATGTTTTCAGTGGTACAATCTTCTGACACATGACATTTTTTGATTGCCTTCTATTCCAATTTTGAGAGACAGAATGAACATACACCAGAAATTCAGGAATTGCTTTTTATTTTGTTTTTGTTTTTATACCGCTTCATTTGTGGTAAAACTGATAAGGCAGCTTTATTCTTCAGGTCAGTAAAATTACAGTGATACCCAATTTATATTTTTTTTATGTTTTGGCTCTTTTACACAATAAAAACTATTTTACAGAAAAAAAAATTGTTTCCATCGCTTTATTATGAGAGCTATAACTTTTTTTTTATTATTCTACTGATGGAGCTGTATGGTAGTTGTTTTTTGCGGGACAATATCAAGTTTTCAGTGGTTCCATTTTTATTTTCATTCATCTTTTTGATCGTGTTGTATTGCACTTTTTTGTTCCGCAGTATGCAGAGAAAGAATTATTTTTTTAATCATTTTTTATTTATTTCTTACAGTGTTAAATGAAGGTGTTAATTAGTCGGACATTTTTATAGAGCGGATCATTATGGATGCAGCGATACCAAATATCTGCACTTTTATTGTTTATTTTTTTATTTACATAAATAAATGTCTTTATTGGAAAAAATATTTGTATCTTTTTTCTGTATTTGCGGATTTAAAAAAAAAATATATTTTTACACTTTTTATTTATTGATATTTTTACTTATTTACATTGATGCTGCTTTCAGCAGTGACACAGGGGTTAAATGCCTGCGACCTGTGCTACCACCGATTGCGGGCATTGCTGCATTGTGTCAACTCTGACACTAAGCTGACACCCGCACGCGATCGCCGCTATGCTGAGCATGAGGCCGCGTGATCGTGCCGCCGTACATAGTGTTCTGCTATTTGCAGGAACGTGGTTCCCACAGAGCACTATATGTACGGCGCATGTCGGGAAGGGGTTAATGTGCATTTCCTGCTCATTCTATTATTATCCACTGTGCTCACCCCCACCCTAGTAAATAATATAATTAAAGGGAATCTGTCAGCGGGTTTTGCTATGTAATCTGAGAGCGCCATGATTTAATGGAAGAATTACAGTGATGCGTTCACTTACTGGGCTATGGTTAGCTGTTTAATCCAATGTTTTATGAGCAGGAGAATATCACTGTAGGACTAGTGCTCTTGTGCCTCCTGGTCCAACCCCACCACTGATAAGCAGCTTTCTGTTTATTTACTGTGAATAGCTGTCAATCAGTGATATAGGCGGGGATATGCAGGGTTCCACATTCTGATGGACTCATGATTATCTATCACCTCCTCCTCTTTGAGGATGTGATAGAATTTAATGGCATAAATTTATTCTAATTAAGGGTAAGAAATGCTTGAAGGTGTAAGAGTGTGACAGTAGGTGTCATCCGCACCTCCCCCTAATGTTCATGTAAATGATGCTTACGCGTACCTTACTTAGAACAATATGGTTGTCATCTTGTGTACGAGTTTTACATCTGTTTTGTGTGCTTTGATA
The DNA here is from genome assembly GCF_051348905.1 of Ranitomeya variabilis. Lineage (NCBI taxonomy): Eukaryota > Metazoa > Chordata > Amphibia > Anura > Dendrobatidae > Ranitomeya > Ranitomeya variabilis. Next base: position 21,085,120 of record NC_135236.1, on the reverse strand, counting down.
TTGTGACATTAGGGAAAGATGTAAAAGATAAGATAGGAGGATAGCTATAAAGTAGGATAGGATTGGTTATGGCTCAGTGAGGCACAACAGAGTCAGGAAACTCGGGTGCCAGTATAAGAATAGGTGAAGCAGGGGATTTCCAAGTTGCGATGGGTGAGAGTGAGAGATTGAGTTTTTCTAGTGGAGACTTCCTGCATCTCAGTCAGTCTGTTGGAGCTGTGGAAAGCAGCTTATTATAGTTATAATATTAAGAAAGTGCTGGAGAGTGATTCAGGAGAAACACAGAACAGGCCTGAGGGCCACACAGTACGGAAAGGCACAGAATGCTTGGAAAAAGCAGAATGCGGTCGGCCGCCACTTGGCACGACAGTATCCCCTTTTCTTTGCAGGGTGTCAGCGTGTGCTGGAGCAGCAGCCCCTCACCATGACTACCACCATGGCCACCTCACAAAAGGTTAGATGCTTTTTAAGAATTTCATGTCATCTATGTTTCCACATCAGTCTTCCTGTGTATCTGTTGCACTGTGAGAATTGTTTTCAGCTATAAAAAGCTTTAGGGAATATTTTTGACCTTACATTCATTTGAAGGCATCATTCACACGTCCCTGTTTCACATGCTGTAAGTGTTCTTAGTGTTGAATGTGTTTTTTTCACACATAGGACACATATCCGCTATAATTTATGGTGCTTTTCACATGTTTCATGTTTCTTTCACAGACCATGTGTCAAAACAAAACTCATGGAGACAAGTTAGTTTTTCCCAGCAGCATGACTCAAACAAGCCAACACAAGTGTATGGATCCATGAGAAACACAGATGGCATCCTGGATAGAAGAACTTATTGATCTATCTGTGAAAAACATCGATGGCTGATAGTAAAAAAGGATACACGGATAAAACACTGCTGACACCGGTAACATTGTTCACGTATGTGTTTTAAAAATGGATGAATGAAGCCTAACATACAGGACAACAGTGGTAAAAGGTACATGGCAATTCAAATGCTACAGTGGGGAAAATACGTTTTCCCGCCTACAAAAAATAGAGAGGTCAGTCATTTTTATCGTAGGTACAGTACACTTTGACTGTGAGAGACAGAAACTTAAAAAACTTTAGAAAATCACATTGGTTTGATTTTTACATAATTAATTTGCATTTTAATTCATGAAATAAGTAGAAGAATGGAGGATTCACTTATGTGCTGCTGAAATCGAATAATCGGTGAAATTAAAACATTTATTTAAAAAGGTTTAAAAGTCAACACATTTTGAGATCACCCAGGACCTCTTCATCAGGACAAACCTAATGAGACTATATGGTATAGCTGGCTTATATACTGTGTCTATTGAAAAAGACCACCAAACTGGGCACACGGCATGTCAAAGTACAAATGTGTCACGGGGATGAGCTCGGCTGCTAGTCAATTTTCCAATTTGAAAAGCAAAATTAAATTGACGCCAGAATACTAGTATGCAGACGTCAAAAAACAGTGAGTAAATGAAGAATTTGTGGATCCAGTTTAGGACTTTTCAACAAATATAATAAATCTATAATATAGAAAACAGAAGAAAAGATTATTAATTTAAAATTCTAAGAATCATAGAAAACGGAATAATCCTTGAGCATTGCAAAAAGTGGATTCTAAAAAACTTTTTGGGTAAGAATACAAAGCGATAACAACGGAAAGGACACCATTGTAGGCATTTACTACATGCCGCCTGTGCAAGCTGAAGATATGGGTGTCCTCTTTAGGCATCACATGGCCAAGTTCTCCAAAAAATCTGACATAGTGGTCATGGGAGATTTCAACTATTCAGACATTTGTTGGGAATCTCTCTCAGGCAAAACTAACAGGTCAAGCAAATTCTTATCCTCTCTTGCGGACAACTTTTTCTTCCAAAAGGTAGGGGAGAAAACAAGGGGATCAGCTACATTGGATCTAATCCTTATAAACAGGGAGGAAATGGTTGAGGAGGTAAGAGTAGCTGGGACCCTAGAAGGTAGAAACCATGCTATTTTAGAATTTTGGATAACTAGAGGAGGAAGACCTGTGAAGACTCAGACTTCAAGGTTAAATTTCAAAAAGGCAGATTTGAAGGGACTCAGAAAGAGGGACCAATGGCTGGATATCCTTGAGGACAAAAATGTCCAGCAAGGAAAAGAAATCTTGAAAAATGACATTCTGAAAGCACAATTGTTAACAATTCCAAAAAGAGGGAATAATACAAAGCATTTAAGGAAACCAGGATGGATGAACTCAGAACTTAAACACGTGCTAAAAAGGAAGAAAGAAATGTTTATCAAATGGAAAGAGGGAGGCATATCTAAAGAAGAATGTAATGCTGTCTGCAGAATCTGCAGGGCAGGAATCAGATTATCTAAAGCTGACAATGAATTAAGGCTTGCAAGAAATGTCAAAAGCAATGAAAAAGGATTTTGGGGATATGTCAAAAGTTAAAGAAAAGTCAAAGATGCCATAGGATTTTTACAGGATGAAAATTATGGAATGGTAAGAATGGATGTTGAGAAGACCGAACTTATAAATTCCTATTTTGCATCTGTTTTCTCTCAGAAAGGAAATATAACATTAACTGATCTTCACTGTCCTATTAAAGGAATTGAAGAATCCAGGATATCTATAAACAGAAAGATAGTGAGGAAACACTTAGCTAACATAAATGAATTCAAGTCTCCAGGTCCAGATGAATTACACCTTGAGTACTAAAGGAGAAAGCAGAAGACATTTTTGAACCACTCTTTATAATCTTTGACAATTCTTGGAGAATATGAGAAGTCCCAGAAGACTGGAGAAGAGCAAATGGTGTTCCTATCTTCAAAAAGGGGAAGAAGGTGGACTCAGAGAACTACAGGCTGGTGAGTCTGACCTCTATACTAGGAAAGATCTTTGAACAATTTATTAAACAACATGTATGCAAGTACCTGGATAAGAATGAAGTGATTAACCAGAGTCAGCATGGGTTCGTAACTAATAACTCATGTCAGACTAACTTAATTTCCTTCTATGATGGAATCACTGACTGGGTGGATGAGGGAAATGCTGTAGATATAGTATATCTTGACTTCAGCAAAGCATTTGACAAACTATCTCACACAATCCTTATTGAGAAAAATGACTAAGTCTGGAATGGACAAGGCAACTGTTAGGTGGATTAATAACTGGCTTAGTGATCGGACCCAAAGAGTGGTCGTAAATGGCTGCACATCCAGTTGTATCAAGTGGGAAACCACAGGGTTCTGTCCTGGGCCCTGTATTGTTCAACATCTTTATCAATGACTTAGATGAAGGAATTGAGGATACATTGATTAAATTTGCTGATGACACAAAGCTAGGAGGGATAGCTAATACTACAGAAGAGAGAGGATTCAAAAATATATAAATAAACTGGAGCAGTGGGCAGCAACTAACAGAATGGTTCTTAACAAGGAAAATTGCAAAGTACTACATCTATGTAATAAAAATGAAAAAGCATATACAGAATGGGAGGAATAGGGCTAAGCAACAGCACATGTGAAAAAGACTTATACTAATAGATCATAAACTGAACATGAGTCAACAGTGTGATGCAGCAGTAAAAAAGGCAAATGTAATTTTGGGATGTATTAACAGAAGCATACTGTATAGATCACATGAAGTCATTATTGCCCTCTACTCCTCTTTGGTCAGACCTCATCTGGAATACTGGGTCCAGTTTTGGGCACCACATTTTAAAAAAGACATCAACAAACTGGAGCGAGTTCAGAGAAGAGTGACTAGACTGCAAACCATGTCCTATGAGGAACGGTTACAGGATTTGGGGATGTTTAGCTGCAAAAAAGAAGACTGAGAGGAGACTTAATAGCTATCTACAAATATCTCAAGGGCTGTCACATTGTAGAAGGATCATCTTTATTCTCATTTGCACAAGGAAAGACTAGAAGCAATGGGAGGAAACTGAATGGGAGGAGACACAGATTAGATATCAGAAAAAACATTTTGACAGTTAGGGTGACCAATGAGTGGAACAGGCGGCCATGAGGGGTGGTGAGTTCTCCTTCCATGGAAGCTTTCAAACAGAGGCTGGACAGACATCTGTCTGGGATGATTTAGAGAATCCTGCTTTGAGCAGGGGGTTGGACCAGATGACCCAGGAGGTCCCTTCCAACTCTGCCATTCTATGATTCTATGATTAATTCTACTGGGAGCAAGTGCGTTTTTCATTGTAGGAGATCTTCTAAAGATCAAGGAGGGGTTCTCAGGTAGAAGTCTGGTCAAAACAGGATAATTTAGTAAAATATACCAATGGGCTTAGATCATTTTACATATATTTTTATGTTGATTGTTAAAAGCGGTTATGAAATTGTAGTCATGTTTGTTGTTAGTCTATTTAGGGGCTTTTTCAAAAGGCACTCCTGTTTGGTATTACTAGCATAATCAAAAGCACGTGTAATCAACTTGTGGGGATATTCTTGTTCAGCAAACCTTTTTTAAATTATATTAGCTTGATGTAAAAAAAAAAGGAATCCAGCATGCAATTCTTCCTAATCCTTCTATGCTGGTTATGAAGGATATTATACAACCATTTGGAATAATGACCACTTAATAACCATTAATCCTTGATGTGTCAGTCACTGCTATGCATAGCTCATTTCAAATCTTATATACATTTTTTATTTGAGCAATGTTTTTCATTATTTATTATGCATATTTAACTGATTATTCCTCCTTTGGGTTCTATAAGTTTTATTGTCGTGCATACTAGTATACTGGTGTCAATTTAATTTAGCTTTTCTAATTGGAAAATTGACTAGCAGCCATGCTCATCCGTGTGACACATTTGAACCTTGACATGTCATGTGCCCGGTTTTGTGGTCTTTTTCAAGAAACACAGTTTAACCCCTTAGTGACGGAGCCAATTTTTTTAAATCTGACCAGTGTCACTTTATGTGGTAATAACTCTGCAATGCTTCAACAAATCCCAGTGATTTTGAGATTGTTTTTCGTGACATGTTGTACTTTATGATAATGATAAATTTAGGTCGATATGTTTTGTGTTTATTTATAAAAAATATCAGAAATTTGAGAAAAATGTTAAAAAATTAGCAATTTTCAACTTTGATTGATAATCCCTTTAATCCAGATAGTCATACCACAGCAAAATATTAATAAATAACATTTCCCACATGTCTGCTTTACATCAGCACCATTTGTAAAATGTTATTTTATTTTGTTAGCATTTTAGGAGGTTTAAAAATGTAGCGTAATTTTTCATCTTTTCAAGGAAATTTACAAAATTTATTTTTTTATGGACCTATCCATGTTTGAAGTGACTTTAGGGGTCCCATATATTGGGAAACCCCCAAAAGTTATACCATTTTAAAAACAGCATCCCCCGACATATTGAAAACTGCAATTAGGTAGTTTATTAACCCTTCAGGCGATTTTGAGGAATTAATGCAAATTGGCATGACAGAAATGAAAATATGCATTTTTACCACCTAAATGCCGCTAACTTCTGAACAGATTAGTAGAGCCGTCAGGCTCTAAGGCTACTATTTGGTCATGAACTGCCATTGCAAACATCAGGACCACAAAATCATGATCTGAGGGCACCAATTGGGATAAAGAAGAAGCCCTCACACTCTGTTAACCATTTATAATGATGTAGTCACTATTGACAGCAGCATCTAAGGGGTTAAACAGATTTGGAAGGTGCAAACATTGATCATGGCTGATACAGCAAGTTGTCAGCTACAGTGTACAGCCAACAGCTGCTGGATTGTGACCTGTATGGGGAGGTCATTGTCTTATATCTCAGGTCAGTTAAAAGACGTATTGGCGGTCATTAAGGGGTTAAATGATACAATACAGTCTCACGAGATTTGTCCTGAAGAGGAGGTCCTTCGTGACTTCAGAACACATTGACTTTTAAACCTGTTTAAATAAATGTTTTAAATTCACCGATTCTTCGATTTCAGCAGCACATAAGTGATACTTCTGTTCTTCTGCTCTGTGTCAGAGGTCGTTCTCTCTACTACTATCATTGCAGCAGCTGTGACATGCCTGTTATGTGTTGCTATTCAGCAACTTAAAACCTACAAATGAAAAAAAATGAGCAAAAGCCCTTCTGTAACTAAATAAGCAAAAAGCAAAAGTGCATTTATATAACTCAGGGTTCTTAGTAATACTGTTTTTAATCAATAATAGCATAAAAGCCATCCCACAGTCAACAAGGTACTTCTGATCAGGACGGAACCTATGCTGTCTAATATTAAAAACCTTACCATGTGATACAGCTGACCTCAGGGTGTGAATAAGGGCAGACAAAAGGACCAGGTCCCAATCTATGGACACCAGTCTGGGGAAGCTTTTAAATGTAATTTCCAGCTCAGGAGAGGGAGGCCACACACCTGCTTGCACAAAATGCAAAAATACAAAGAAATAACACAACAATTGAGCTTGGATTAAGTTAGTATACATATAGCACATAAACACATGTTCACATTGGCCATAAAGCATACAAAACCTACAAGAAACAAAATGAGCAAAAACCCTGCTGTAACTAAATAAGCAAAAAGCAAAAGTGCATTTAAATAGCACTGGGGTCTTATTAATACTGTTTTTGACCAAAAATAGCATAAAAGCCATCCCACCATCGTCAAGGTGCCCCTGATCGCAAAAGAACCTACACTGTCTGATATAAAATTTTTGCATTTTGTGCAAGCCCGGTATGGCCTCCCTCTCCTGAGCTGATAATTATATTTAAAAGCTTCCCCAGACTGATGTCCATAGATTTGGACCCAATCCTTTTGTCTGCCCTTATTTACACACTGAGATCAACTCTGACACATGGTAAAGTTTTTAATAATAGACAGTGTAGGTTCTGTCCTGATCAGGGCACCTTGACGATGGTGGGATGGATTTTTTGCAATTGTTGATCAAAAGCAGTATTACTAAGAATCTTTAAGAGATAAAATACAGCCAGAACAAATTTATTATGGATGAATGTTGTTTAGGAAGATTGATCTTGTGCAAGCCTAGATATGTCCTCCATGATCTTCTCAGCCGTTATCTTGATAGTATGAAGTGTAAGGCGATAGCTTTCATGCCAGTATGGTAGTGAGGCAGTGACCCAGGTAAGTTCAAAACAAAGATTTTGTTTTCCAACTTTACAAATATAATTCAAACCCTTTCATCTGGATTGCAGCTGGGATCGTCTTTATATAGGTTGTTGTCATGGGTGCCTGCACCACTATAAGAATCTCGGGTGCGGCAACGGCTTTACCCAAATATCCAGGCATGCACAGAACCTCCAGCTTAGCTGCACAAGAAACCACAAAACTAACACACCCAATCCTTACCTGCAGGTTTAAATGTGAATCGTGCCATGGGCCACTTGCAATACCTGGACTCGAGGGAAAGATACATCCCACTACCTTACTAAAGATCTTTCCATAAATAAAAGCCATTATCAGGTTTTCTTAAACTGATGGCTTAATACTACTAATATAACATTGGAAAAGACCATTGTGATCCTATCTATGTTTGCACAAGATTAATCTTCCTACAGGGCATTCATTCATCACATGGCTATGGTTCGAGATCGAGCTGTAAACCCATAAATAAATAAGTAGAGGCATTTTGAGACAGAGCTGTAGGATTAAATTTCAACAAACATAATATGTATGTGGGATTAAAGGGATTCTGTCACCTGAATTTGGCGGGCTATGTAAATGCCTTGTTTTCGGTCCGATGGGCGGTGTTTCTACTTTTTTCCTCCACCCCATCCTTCCCCGCTGTCCGCAATATTTTCCGGAATTGGAATAGGTGTCTTCCATAGTTTGCGCGTGCGCAAAGCAATCTTGTCTCGTGCACGTGCACTATGCTTCGCCCATCTGCGGGCCAAGCCGAAAAGCATTACTGCGCATGTGCCGGCGCACTATGTCCCAGAACACAGAGAAATACTTCTGGAACATAGTGCGCTGGCGCATGCACAGTAATGCTTTTTCAGCTTTGCCCGCAGATGGGAAAAGCATACTATGCGACAAGATTGCATTGTGCACGCGTGAACTATGGAGGACACCTACTCCAATTCTGGAAAATATTGCGGACAGCGGGGAAGGATGGAGTGGAGGAAAAAGGAAGAAACACCGCCCTTCGGACCGATAACAGGGAATTTACATAGCCTGCCAAATTCAGGTTACAGATTCCCTTTAATGCAGTCATGGTCCTCTATATCATCACTTACAATCTGAACTTAAAGTGTCCTGTGTCAAAGGCAAGTACCACCAATGGAGGCAATAGAAGTGTAAAAATGTTTTTTTTCTAAAGCAAACAGCTCCTTTTTTATAGTACTTTCTCTATTTTTTATTGGTCACATGAAATAACTTTTCCATGACAAGTCTCATTTCTTGGTTTCTTAAGCAATATATGATTGGGTTGAACAGAGGAGTTATGACAATATACAAAAATGCAATCAATTTGTTAAGTATCAAAGTATCTCCATTAGCGGGGACCATATAAATAGTTATGAGGGTTCCATAGTACATGGTGACCACGGTGAGGTGGGAGCTACAAGTCGAGAAAGTTTTCTTTCTTCCTTTTGCCAAAGAGATGCCAATAATTGTCATAAAGACACAAATATAACTGATAATAACTAATATAAAAGGTATAACCATTAAAGGAACAGCAACAATCAAGATCATAAGCTGGAAGGCAAACTTGTGCAAACATGTAAGTTCAGCAAACGGAGCAAGATCACAGAAAAAATGGTCAATCACATTGGAGTCACAGAAAAAAAGTTGACAAATAAAATTAAGCGTGATCTGGGTTAATAGGAAGCCAAAAACCCAACAATAAATGACCAAGATATTCTGAAGTCTAGTGTCCATGATGGTATTGTAGCGAAGAGGGTTACAAATGGCCAAATACCGGTCATAAGCCATGACTGTCAGGAGGTGACACTCTGTGCACCCTATGGCACAATACAAATAGGCCTGAGTTATACAACCGGTAACAGAGATGGTGGCTCCTTCCAACCAGATGACACGGAGCATGTTAGGAACAACAACAGTCAAGAACATGCATTCAACCAATGATAACTGCTGGAGGAAAAAGTACATGGGGGAATGGAGCTGCTCCTTGATAGACACCAACACCATAACCATAGTGTTTATCATGAGAGTCATAATGTAAACCACAAAAATCACAATAAATAAAACAGTGGCCCAAAAGCCGAAAATATCTGGGAAACCTAAGAGAAGAAATTCAGTGACTTGCTGGTTGCTTTTATTCATAATGTATTTCTAATGTATTTTTGAAGGGCATATTTTAGTAAAATTGGCCCCTGTGGTCAATCTTGGGTTGAGCTAGGTTGGGTGGTGCTTTTTTACCTGTGAAAACACAAAAATAAAATGTTATAACAGATAAATAGAAGAGTAGCTCAGAAATTGACATTGGAATGATGATGCTCTCGTCACATGTACATTTCAAGTTTTTGTGTGGAGCTGTGAAAATTCTGAAAACCAACTTTTCTGTTCTGATGCCGGCTTGCATCATTCGAGGCTTTACTTTACTTAATCACAGGGACATGTTACCACTTCAGAAGCTAGCCCTTTTTTGGTCTACTAGCTCCTATGTCAAGCTGATATGTTACATGGTCCAGCAGATTTCCCACATATAGCCTCATAACTATTTGTAATTTTTTTTATGTATGACCAAAGGAGCTTCAAAAAAGAAATAATTTTGAAACAGAATAGTACAGTCATTAAAAGCCAAAAAACTACAGTGCCAGTAATTAGTGGCTTAAGTGGTTCCCGAAAAGAAACACCATTAGAGCTTCATATGAAGGTAGTGTAGTCAAGTGGTCCTTCAAGTTCCAGCTTGCAAACTTTCTTTCCAGCTCTATCTCTAAGAGCAATGTCTTTGTTTCTTCTTGCATCCTTTTCTTTCTTTGTGTAAGGCAAAAATCTCTTCTCAACTTTTTCCAGCAGTCATTTAACAACCTGAGAATATTAGTGAACTAGATATCCACAATGTGAGTGTTGTCAATTTGCCTAATTTTGATTAAAACTGTAAGTCAATGGGTTTTCCTCCACTCCACACTGTTTATTATTGGTTGGCTGCTGTGGGACATGGACCTAATGTGTGCCAGTATGAACATCACTATTACAGAACTGTTCCCTTATAAGAGTCATTCATGGAGTACAAACATGCGATGAAGACAAGTGAAGGTAGAAAGAATAACAGAATAGATGTGTTCCACTGTAACATACATAATCCTCTTACCATGACGGAAAATACATCCAGTTGTAACTAAATTGGTTGTTTCTTAAAGTTCCTTATCATCTTATCATATTATTCATTGAAGAAACACTTTTGTGAATATTACCTCCATGAGAGCTAAACTCTTCATTTGCTCAAACTCTTCTTGGATTTTGTTCCAGGTCAAGCTGTAGACTTACATCCTCAGGCATGAAGAAGAAATACATACAGCAAAAGAGCCTTATATAATGAACAGATGACTGAACTGATTTCATGAAGCTGTTTATGTAATATACAATGTCATGAGAATTGGTTGTTTTTAAAATATTAGCAAACTGCCCTGGGACCAATATTGTTTTATTATATATAGAATGTAACTCCACAAGGACAGGGTCCTCTCCCATCTGTACCAGTCTGTCACTGTAAATGATATATATAACTCTGTATGTAACCCCTTTCTCATGTACAGCACCATGGAATTAATAATTATTAATAATTAATTAATAATATTATAAAATAATAATAATAATTATATTAGAATGTAGCAAGGTTTAGTAAAGTTAAAATATGACTTAAAAACAAAAAATAGGTAAAAAAATGTCAAACTGGGGGGAAGGAAAGGGGGTGGGTTTAAAGGATTCCAGGGGAAAAAGGCCTGACATCATGTGTGTCCAAGTTCCAAACATTTGTAATGGAACGGGGGAGTAAACACCAATAGCAGGAAAGTGGGTTTGTTCATCACGCCATAGAATAATAATATTACACACATTTAAGATTAAACAATAGTATGTATCATTATTATTATTATAACGTAGACATAAAATATAATACTGTCTTATTATCCTAAATATATGTATTATTATTCTTCCATGGTGTGATGAACAATCTCACTTTCCTATTATTGATGTTTACTCTCCTTATTCCCTTACAAATGTTTGGCATTTGGACACACACAATGTCAGGACTAAGAGTGTGTGATTGAAACGCGTTGACCAGTGTGTTAGGACTGGCGCAACACACCAAATATTAATTAGTGGCAATATAAGATGTGTTTGCAGTCCGGAGTCCACAGTGCAGAAAAGACACCTGCTGCTCGGTAATGATGGACTATATGGCTGCGTTAAGAGGAGACACACACGGGTTACCTTCACTCGGTATGAAGAAGGCAAACCCTGTTTCGTCACATGGCCACGATACCGCACATAGAGCGCAAGCAAGGAGTCACAGAATTCTGCCCCAAGACTCAGGGTAAGAGTCCCTCTAGACCTCTTGCAATCAACACCGCTACAGTGGTGTCAGGGATTCAACAAAAGTAAAGATTTACCGCACAAGAGTCAGTGCAATGCCGCTCTGGTGGACACCACTAACCACCCTAAGTTGTGCCAGGAAAGCGCACTATCTGCGCAAGGCGCTGCACTGGCGGTCGCTGCTAATAGACGCAGTAACTTGTTATAAATGTGTGTGATCTCACTGTCAGGCGCTAGGTAGCTCCACCATTCACGAGCAGTCAACAACTCTAGGAAGGGGAATGATTAGGAGTGTTCATACGTAGACAGGCATACATCCACACACACAAGTTGGCAGGTTTACACTAGTGCATGGCCGAGCAGCCATGTGAACCTTTTATAATAGTAGCGTTCTGGGACCTTCCTGATGGTCCAATAGGAGTCGCAACAGGACCTGAGCATGTGACCCCTGACCTCCAATGGGGAGTATGAGAAAAGTAGGACTTAGTCACTGAAGACAAGCGCACAGTGTCAGCTTGAGCCAGACGCTGGGATCAATGTCTCCGCTGAGCAGTCTCCACTGTTATGATCCTAATGGCAGAGGATCTCAGGAGTACCAGCTAAGTCTGCAAACACAAAAAGCCAGCTCATAGGGAAGTGGTAACTTGACTGACCGTATACCTGATCCTAACACAAACAACTAGCAGCAGCCGGGGAACGTACCTACGTTGGTTCTAGACGTCTCGCGCCAGCCGGAGAACTAACTAACCCTTTTAGAGAAAATAAGACCTCTCTTGCCTCAAGAGAAAGGAACCCCAAAGTTGAAATACAAGCCCCCAACAAATAATAACGGTGAGGTAAGAAGAAATGACAAACGTAAGAATGAACTAGATTTAGAAAAGAGAGGCCCACTGACTAATAGCAGAATATAGGAAGATGACTTATACGGTCAGCAAAAAACCCTACAAAATATCCACGCTGAATATCCAAGAACCCCCGCACCGACTAACGGTGTGGGGGGAGGATAACAGCCCCCCTTGAGCTTCCAGCAAAATCAGGAATCACATTTTAAACAAAGCTGGAACAAAATAAGGGAAATTCAAATGCACAAAAATAAGAAAGCAGGACTTAGCTTATCTTGCAAAATCAGGAGACCAGGAGACAGGAGAAAACAGACAAGGACTGATAACAACGAATCCAGGCACAATACTGAGTATCCAGGAAGTTTATATAGGCACACCCAGACCAAACGAAGCAGGTGAGTGCCAACCTGGGGAAAGACACTCAAAGTGCCATACTGCTAATGACCACAAGAGGGAGCCAGGAACTATAGTTCACAACAGTACCCCCCCTTTAAGGAGGGGTCACCGAACCCTCACCAAGACCACCAGGGCGATCAGGATGAGCAGCGTGAAAGGCACGAACCAAATCGGCCGCATGAACATCAGAGGCGACCACCCAGGAATTGTCCTCCTGACCATAGCCCTTCCATTTGACCAGATACTGAAGCCTCCGTCTAGAGAGATGAGAGTCCAAGATCTTCTCCACCACATACTCCAACTCGCCCTCAACCAACACCGGAGCAGGAGGCTCAACAGCAGGAACCATAGGCACCACGTACCGCCGTAACAAAGACCTATGGAACACATTGTGAATGGCAAACGACACCGGAAGATCCAAACGAAACGACACCGGATTAAGGACTTCCAAAATTTTATAAGGACCAATAAAGCGAGGCTTAAACTTAGGAGAGGAAACCTTCAGAGGGACATACCGAGAAGACAACCAAACCAAATCCCCAACACGAAGTCGGGGACCCACACCGCGGCGGCGGTTGGCAAAGCGCTGAGCCTTCTCCTGTGACAACTTCAAGTTGTCCACCGCAAGATTCCAAATCCGCTGCAACCTATCCACCACGGAATCCACCCCAGGACAGTCAGAAGGTTCAACATGACCCGAGGAAAACCGCGGATGAAAACCAGAGTTGCAGAAAAATGGCGAAACCAAAGTAGCGGAACTTGCCCGATTATTAAGGGCAAACTCAGCCAGTGGCAAGAAAGTCACCCAATCATCCTGATCCGCAGAAACAAAACATCTCAAATAAGCCTCCAGCGTCTGATTAGTTCGCTCCGTTTGGCCATTAGTCTGAGGATGAAAGGCAGATGAAAATGACAAATTGATGCCCATCCTAGTACAAAAGGATCGCCAGAATCTGGATACAAACTGGGATCCTCTGTCAGACACGATATTCTCAGGAATGCCGTGCAAACGAACCACATTCTGAAAGAACAAAGGAACCAAATCGGAAGAGGAAGGCAACTTAGGCAAGGGCACCAAATGGACCATCTTGGAAAAATGATCACAGACCACCCAGATGACAGACATTCCTTGAGACACAGGAAGATCTGAAATGAAATCCATGGAAATGTGCGTCCAAGGCCTCTTCGGGATGGGCAAGGGCAAAAGTAACCCACTGGCACGAGAACAGCAAGGCTTAGACCGAGCACAAATCCCACAGGACTGCACAAAAGATCGCACATCCCGTGACAGGGACGGCCACCAAAAGGACCTAGCCACCAAATCTCTGGTACCAAAAATCCCAGGATACCCTGCCAACACCGAGGAATGAACCTCGGAAATAACTCTACTGGTCCATTTATCAGGAACAAACAGTCTGTCAGGTGGGCAAGAGTCAGGTCTACCAGCCTGAAATCTCTGCAACACACGTCGCAAATCAGGAGAAATGGCCGACAAGATTACTCCCTCTTTAAGAATACCCGCTGGCTCTGCGACTCCAGGAGAGTCAGGCACAAAACTCCTAGAAAGAGCATCAGCCTTCACATTCTTTGAACCAGGCAGGTACGAGACCACAAAGTCAAAACGGGAGAAAAACAACGACCAACGAGCCTGTCTAGGATTCAGGCGTTTAGCGGACTCGAGGTACATCAGATTTTTATGATCAGTCAAGACCACCACACGATGCTTAGCTCCCTCGAGCCAATGACGCCACTCCTCAAATGCCCACTTCATAGCCAACAACTCCCGATTACCAACATCATAGTTCCGCTCAGCAGGCGAAAACTTCCTAGAAAAAAAGGCACATGGTCTCATCACAGAGCAACCAGAGCCTTTCTGCGACAAAACAGCCCCTGCACCGATCTCAGAAGCGTCTACTTCAACCTGAAAGGGAAGTGAGACATCAGGCTGGCACAAAACCGGCGCCGAAGTAAACCGGCGCTTCAGCTCCCGGAAAGCCTCCACGGCCGCAGGAGCCCAATTAGCAACATCAGAACCTTTCTTGGTCATATCCGTCAAAGGTTTTACAATGCTAGAAAAATTAGCAATAAAACGACGGTAGAAATTAGCAAAACCGAAGAACTTCTGAAGACTCTTAACGGACGTGGGTTGAGTCCAATCATGAATAGCTCGGACCTTGACTGGGTCCATCTCCACAGTAGAAGGGGCGAAAATAAAACCCAAAAAGGAAACCTTCTGCACTCCAAAGAGACACTTTGAGCCCTTCACAAACAAAGCATTATTACGCAAAACCTGAAACACCATCCTGACCTGCTTTACATGAGAATCCCAATCATCAGAGAAAACCAGAATATCATCCAGATAAACAATCATAAATTTATCCAGATACTTCCGGAAAATGTCATGCATAAAGGACTGAAACACTGAGGGGGCATTAGAAAGCCCAAAAGGCATCACCAAGTACTCAAAATGACCTTCGGGCGTATTGAACGCAGTTTTCCATTCATCTCCCTGCTTAATGCGCACAAGGTTGTACGCACCACGAAGATCTATCTTGGTGAACCACTTGGCACCCTTAATCCGGGCAAACAAGTCCGACAATAGTGGCAAAGGATACTGAAATTTGACAGTGATTTTATTCAAAAGCCGATAGTCTATACACGGTCTCAAAGAGCCGTCTTTCTTGGCCACAAAAAAGAATCCCGCACCAAGAGGGGAAGAGGATGGACGAATATGTCCCTTCTCTAAAGACTCCTTAATATAAACAAGCATCGCGGCATGCTCAGGTACAGACAGATTAAACAGTCGTCCCTTAGGAAATTTACTACCAGGAATCAAATCTATAGCGCAGTCACAGTCCCTATGAGGAGGAAGGGCACTGGACCTGGACTCACTGAATACATCCTGATAGTCCAACAAATACTCAGGGACTTCAGAAGGAGTAGAAGAAGCAATAGACACCGACGAGGAATCGCAATGAATTCCCTGACAACTCCAACTTGACACGGACATAGCCTTCCAATCCAAAACTGGATTATGGGTCTGTAACCATGGCAGACCCAGAACGACCAAATCCTGCATTTTATGCAAAACAAGAAAACGAATCACCTCCCGATGTTCAGGAGACATGCACATGGTCACTTGTGTCCAATACTGCGGTTTATTCTCCGCCAATGGCGTAGCATCAATTCCTCTAAGAGGAATAGGATTTTCTAAAGGCTCTAGGACAAAACCACAGCGCTTGGCAAATGATAAATCCATAAGACTCAGGGCAGCACCTGAATCCACAAATGCCATAACAGGGTAGGAAGATAATGAGCAAATCAAAGTCACAGACAAAATGAACTTAGGCTGTAAATTACCAATGGCGACAGGACTAACAACCTTTGATGGCCGTTTAGAGCATGCCGAGATAACATGTGTAGAATCACCACAGTAAAAACACAACCCATTCTGACGCCTATGATTTTGCCGTTCGGTTCTAGTTAGGATTCTATCACATTGCATTGAGTCAGGCGTCCGTTCAGACAACACCGCCAGAGGATTAGCAGTTTTGCGCTCCCGCAAACGCCGATCAACCTGGATGGCCGGAGCCATAGAATCATTCAGACTTGTAGGAATAGGAAAACCCACCATCACATTCTTAATGGCTTCAGAAAGGCCATTTCTGAACTTTGCGGCCAGAGCACACTCACTCCATTGAGTAAGCACGGACCATTTCCGAAATTTTTGGCAGTACACCTCAGCTTCATCCTGGCCCTGAGAGATAGCCAGCAATGCTTTTTCTGCCTGTATTTCAAGATTGGGCTCCTCATAAAGCAATCCGAGCGCCAGAAAAAACGCATCAATATTTGCCAATGCCGGATCTCCTGGCGCCAATGAGAAAGCCCAATCCTGAGGGTCGCCACGCAAGAAGGAGATAACAATTTTAACTTGTTGAGCTGAGTCTCCAGATGAACGAGGTCTCAAAGATAGAAACAATTTACAATTATTCCTAAAATTCCCAAATTTAAATCGATCTCCAGAGAACAGCTCAGGAATAGGTATCTTAGGTTCTGACATAGGACTGCTAATAACAAAATCCTGAATGCCCTGCACACGTGCAGCAAGCTGATCCACACTAGTAATCAGAGTCTGAACATTCATGTCTGCAGCAGAGCTTCAAGCCACTCAGAGATAAAGGGGAGGAAGAAAAAAAAACAAAAACTCAGACTTCTTTTCTTATAGTCCCGCTTAGCAATGCACTCTTTTGGCCTAGATTACTGTTATGATCCTAATGGCAGAGGATCTCAGGAGTACCAGCTATGTCTGCAAACACAAAAAGCCAGCTCATAGGGAAGTGGTAACTTGACTGACCGTATACCTGATCCTAACACAAACAACTAGCAGCAGCCGAGGAACGTACCTACGTTGGTTCTAGACGTCTCGCGCCAGCCGGAGAACTAACTAACCCTTTCAGAGAAAATAAGACCTCTCTTGCCTCAAGAGAAAGGAACCCCAAAGTTGAAATACAAGCCCCCAACAAATAATAACGGTGAGGTAAGAAGAAATGACAAACGTAAGAATGAACTAGATTTAGCAAAGAGAGGCCCACTGACTAATAGCAGAAAATAGAAAGATGACTTATACGGTCAGCAAAAAAACCTACAAAATATCCATGCTGAATATCCAAGAACCCCCGCACCGACTAACGGTGTGGGGGGAGGGTAACAGCCCCCCTTGAGCTTCCAGCAAAATCAGGAATCACATTTTAAACAAAGCTGGAACAAAATAAGGGAAATTCAAATGCACAAAAATAAGAAAGCAGGACTTAGCTTATCTTGCAAAATCAGGAGACCAGGAGACAGGAGAAAACAGACAAGGTCTGATAACAACGAATCCAGGCACAATACTGAGTATCCAGGAAGTTTATATAGGCACACCCAGACCAAACGAAGCAGGTGAGTGCCAACCTGGGGAAAGACACTCAAAGTGCCATACCGCTAATGACCACAAGAGGGAGCCAGGAACTATAGTTCACAACAGTACCCCCCCTTTTAGGAGGGGTCACCGAACCCTCACCAAGACCACCAGGGCGATCAGGATGAGCAGCGTGAAAGGCACGAACCAAATCGGCCGCATGAACATCAGAGGCGACCACCCAGGAATTGTCCTCCTGACCATAGCCCTTCCATTTGACCAGATACTGAAGCCTCCGTCTAGAGAGACGAGAGTCCAAGATCTTCTCCACCACATACTCCAACTCGCCCTCAACCAACACCGGAGCAGGAGGCTCAACAGCAGGAACCATAGGCACCACGTACCGCCGTAACAAAGACCTATGGAACACATTGTGAATGGCAAACGACGCCGGAAGATCCAAACGAAACGACACCAGATTAAGGACTTTCCAAAATTTTATAAGGACCAATAAAGCGAGGCTTAAACTTAGGAGAGGAAACCTTCAGAGGGACATACCGAGAAGACAACCAAACCAAATCCCCAACACGAAGTCGGGGACCCACACCGCGGCGGCGGTTGGCAAAGCGCTGAGCCTTCTCCTGTGACAACTTCAAGTTGTCCACCACAAGATTCCAAATCCGCTGCAACCTATCCACCACGGAATCCACCCCAGGACAGTCAGAAGGTTCAACATGACCCGAGGAAAACCGCGGATGAAAACCAGAGTTGCAGAAAAATGGCGAAACCAAAGTAGCTTAACTAGCCCGATTATTAAGGGCAAACTCAGCCAGTGGCAAGAAAGTCACCCAATCATCCTGATCCGCAGAAACAAAACATCTCAAATAAGCCTCCAGCGTCTGATTAGTTCGCTCCGTTTGGCCATTAGTCTGAGGATGAAAGGCAGATGAAAATGACAAATCGATGCCCATCCTAGCACAAAAGGATCGCCAGAATCTGGACACAAACTGGGATCCTCTGTCAGACACGATATTCTCAGGAATGCCATGCAAACGAAACACATTCTGAAAGAACAAAGGAACCAAATCGGAAGAGGAAGGCAACTTAGGCAAGGGCACCAAATGGACCATCTTGGAAAAACGATCACAGACCACCCAGATGACAGACATTCCTTGAGACACAGGAAGATCTGAAATGAAATCCATGGAAATGTGCGTCCAAGGCCTCTTCGGGACGGGCAAGGGCAAAAGTAACCCGCTGGCACGAGAACAGCAAGGCTTAGCCCGAGCACAAATCCCACAGGACTGCACAAAAGATCGCACATCCCGCGACAGGGACGGCCACCAAAAGGACCTAGCCACCAAATCTCTGGTACCAAAAATCCCAGGATGCCCTGCCAACACCGAGGAATGAACCTCGGAAATAACTCTACTGGTCCATTTATCAGGAACAAACAGTCTGTCAGGTGGGCAAGAGTCAGGTCTACCAGCCTGAAATCTCTGCAACACACGTCGCAAATCAGGAGAAATGGCCGACAAGATTACTCCCTCTTTAAGAATACCCGCTGGCTCTGCGACTCCAGGAGAGTCAGGCACAAAACTCCTAGAAAGAGCATCAGCCTTCACATTCTTTGAACCAGGCAGGTACGAGACCACAAAGTCAAAACGGGAGAAAAACAACGACCAACGAGCCTGTCTAGGATTCAGGCGTTTAGCGGACTCGAGGTACATCAGATTTTTATGATCAGTCAAGACCACCACACGATGCTTAGCTCCCTCGAGCCAATGACGCCACTCCTCAAATGCCCACTTCATAGCCAACAACTCCCGATTACCAACAACATAGTTCCGCTCAGCAGGCGAAAACTTCCTAGAAAAAAAGGCACATGGTCTCATCACAGAGCAACCAGAGCCTTTCTGCGACAAAACAGCCTCCACGGCTGCAGGAGCCCAATTAGCAACATCAGAACCTTTCTTGGTCATATCCGTCAAAGGTTTTACAATGCTAGAAAAATTAGCAATAAAACGACGGTAGAAATTAGCAAAACCCAAGAACTTCTGAAGACTCTTAACGGACGTGGGTTGAGTCCAATCATGAATAGCTCGGACCTTGACTGGGTCCATCTCCACAGTAGAAAGGGCGAAAATAAAACCCAAAAAGGAAACCTTCTGCACTCCAAAGAGACATCTTTGAGCCCTTCACAAACAAAGCATTATCACGCAAAACCTGAAACACCATCCTGACCTGCTTTACATGAGAATCCCAATCATCAGAGAAAACCAGAATATCATCCAGATAAACAATCATAAATTTATCCAGATACTTCCGGAAAATGTCATGCATAAAGGACTGAAACACTGAGGGGGCATTAGAAAGCCCAAAAGGCATCACCAAGTACTCAAAATGACCTTCGGGCGTATTGAACACAGTTTTCCATTCATCTCCCTGCTTAATGCGCACAAGGTTGTACGCACCACGAAGATCTATCTTGGTGAACCACTTGGCACCCTTAATCCGGGCAAACAAGTCCGACAATAGTGGCAAAGGATACTGAAATTTGACAGTGATTTTATTCAAAAGCCGATAGTCTATACACGGTCTCAAAGAGCCGTCTTTCTTGGCCACAAAAAAGAATCCCGCACCAAGAGGGGAAGAGGATGGACGAATATGTCCCTTCTCTAAAGACTCCTTAATATAAGCACGCATCGCGGCATGCTCAGGTACAGACAGATTAAACAGTCGTCCCTTAGGAAATTTACTACCAGGAATCAAATCTATAGCGCAGTCACAGTCCCTATGAGGAGGAAGGGCACTGGACCTGGACTCGCTGAATACATCCTGATAGTCCAACAAATACTCAGGGACTTCAGAAGGAGTAGAAGAAGCAATAGACACCGACGAGGAATCGCAATGAATTCCCTGACAACTCCAACTTGACACGGACATAGCCTTCCAATCCAAAACTGGATTATGGGTCTGTAACCATGGCAGACCCAGAACGACCAAATCCTGCATTTTATGCAAAACAAGAAAACGAATCACCTCCCGATGTTCAGGAGACATGCACATGGTCACTTGTGTCCAATACTGCAGTTTATTCTCCGCCAATGGCGTAGCATCAATTCCTCTAAGAGGAATAGGATTTTCTAAAGGCTCTAGGACAAAACCACAGCGCTTGGCAAATGATAAATCCATAAGACTCAGGGCAGCACCTGAATCCACAAATGCCATAACAGGGTAGGAAGATAATGAGCAAATCAAAGTCACAGACAAAATGAACTTAGGCTGTAAATTACCAATGGCGACAGGACTAACAACCTTTGATGGCCGTTTAGAGCATGCCGAGATAACATGTGTAGAATCACCACAGTAAAAACACAACCCATTCTGACGCCTATGATTTTGCCGTTTGGTTCTAGTCAGGATTCTATCACATTGCATTGAGTCAGGCGTCCGTTCAGACAACACCGCCAGAGGATTAGCAGTTTTGCGCTCCCGCAAACGCCGATCAACCTGGATGGCCAGAGCCATAGAATCATTCAGACTTGTAGGAATGGGAAAACCCACCATCAAATTCTTAATGGCTTCAGAAAGGCCATTTCAGAACTTTGCGGCCAGAGCACACTCATTCCATTGAGTAAGCACGGACCATTTCCGAAATTTTTGGCAGTACACCTCAGCTTCATCCTGGCCCTGAGAGATAGCCAGCAATGCTTTTTCTGCCTGTATTTCAAGATTGGGCTCCTCATAAAGCAATCCGAGCGCCAGAAAAAACGCATCAATATTTGCCAATGCCGGATCTCCTGGCGCCAATGAGAAAGCCCAATCCTGAGGGTCGCCACGCAAGAAGGAGATAACAATTTTAACTTGTTGAGCTGAGTCTCCAGACGAACGAGGTCTCAAAGATAGAAACAATTTACAATTATTCCTAAAATTCCCAAATTTAAATCGATCTCCAGAGAACAGCTCAGGAATAGGTATCTTAGGTTCTGACATAGGACTGCTAATAACAAAATCCTGAATGCCCTGCACACGTGCAGCAAGCTGATCCACACTAGTAATCAGAGTCTGAACATTCATGTCTGCAGCAGAGCTTCAAGCCACTCAGAGATAAAGGGGAGGAAGAAAAAAAAACAAAACTCAGACTTCTTTTCTTATAGTCCCGCTTAGCAATGCACTCTTTTGGCCTGGATTACTGTTATGATCCTAATGGCAGAGGATCTCAGGAGTACCAGCTAAGTCTGCAAACACAAAAAGCCAGCTCATAGGGAAGTGGTAACTTGACTGACCGTATACCTTTCGTTCCCCGGCTGCTATTAGTTGTGGGCTAGGATCAGGTATGTGGTCAGCTCAGTTACCACCTCCCAAGAGCTAGTTTTTATGTTTGCAGCCTTTCTGAAGCCATTAAGAATGTGATGGTGGGTTTCCCCATTCCTACAAGTCTGAATGATTCTATGGCGCTGGCTATTCAAATTGACCGGCGTTTGCAGGAGCGCAAAACCGCTAATCCTCTGGTGGTGTTGTCTGAACAAACACCTGATTTAATGCAATGTGATAGAATTCAGACTAGAAATGAGCGGAAAAATCATAGATGTCAGAATGGGTTGTGTTTTTACTGTGGTGATTCTACACATGTTATATCAGCATGCTCTAAACGCCTAACAAGGGTTGTTAGTCCTGTCGCCATTGGTAATTTGCAACCTAAATTTATTTTGTCTGTGACTTTAATTTGCTCTTTGTCTTCTTACCCTGTTATGGCGTTTGTGGATTCAGGTGCTGCCCTGAGTCTTATGGATCTGTCATTTGCCAAGCGCTGTGGTTTTGTTCTTGAACCGTTAGTAAATCCTATTCCTCTTAGAGGTATTGATGCTATGCCATTGGCGGAAAATAAACCGCAGTTTTGGACGCAGGTGACCATGTGCATGACTCCTGAACATCAGGAGGTGATTCGTTTTCTTGTTCTGCATAAAATGCATGATTTGGTCGTTTTGGGTCTGCCATGGTTACAGACCCACAATCCAGTCTTGGATTGGAAGGCAATGTCTGTGTCAAGTTGGGGCTGTCAGGGAATTCATGCTGATTCCCCGCCGGTGTCTATTGCTTTCTCTGCTCCTTCGGAAGTTCCTGAGTATTTGTCTGATTATCAGGATGTATTCAGCGAGTCCAGATCCAGTGCTCTGCCTCCTCATAGGGACTGTGACTGCGCCATAGACTTGATCCCAGGTAGTAAATTTCCTAAGGGAAGATTATTTAATCTGTCTGTACCTGAGCATGCCGCAATGCGTTCGTATATCAAGGAGTCTCTGGAGAAGGGGCATATCCGTCCATCCTCTTCCCCTCTTGGTGCAGGATTCTTTTTTGTGGCCAAGAAGGACGGATCTTTGAGACCTTGTATTGACTATCGGCTTCTGAATAAAATCACTGTAAAATTTCAGTATCCTTTGCCTCTGTTGTCGGACTTGTTTGCCCGGATTAAAGGTGCCAAGTGGTTCACCAAGATAGATCTTCGTGGTGCGTACAACCTTGTGCGCATTAAGCAAGGAGATGAATGGAAGACTGCATTTAATACGCCCGAAGGTCATTTTGAGTACTTGGTGATGCCTTTTGGGCTCTCTAATGCTCCCTCAGTGTTTCAGTCCTTTATGCATGATATTTTCCGGAAGTATCTGGATACATTTATGATTGTTTATCTGGATGATATTCTGGTTTTCTCTGAAGATTGGGACTCACATGTGGAGCAGGTCAGGATGGTGTTTCAGGTTTTGCGTGAGAATGCTTTGTTTGTTAAAGGCTCAAAGTGTCTCTTTGGAGTACAGAAGGTTCCCTTTTTGGGTTTTATTTTTTCCCCTTCTGCTGTGGAGATGGACCCAGTCAAGGTCCGAGCTATTCATGAGTGGACTCAACCCACGTCAGTTAAGAGTCTTCAGAAGTTCTTGGGTTTTGCTAACTTCTACCGTCGTTTTATCGCTAATTTTTCTAGCGTTGTTAAACCTTTGACGGATATGACCAAGAAAGGTTCTGATGTTGCTAACTGGGCTCCTGCAGCCGTGGAGGCGTTCCAGGAGTTGAAGCGCCGGTTTACTTCGGCACCTGTTTTGTGCCAGCCTGATGTCTCACTTCCCTTTCAGGTCGAAGTGGATGCTTCTGAGATTGGGGCAGGGGCCGTTTTGTCACAGAGAGGCCCTGGTTGCTCGGTAATGAGACCATGTGCTTTCTTCTCTAGGAAGTTTTCGCCTGCTGAGCGGAATTATGATGTTGGCAATCGGGAGTTACTGGCCATGAAGTGGGCATTTGAGGAGTGGCGTCATTGGCTCGAGGGTGCTAAGCATCGTGTGGTGGTCTTGACTGATCACAAAAATTTGATGTATCTTGAGTCTGCTAAACGCCTGAATCATAGACAGGCCCGCTGGTCATTGTTTTTCTCCCATTTTGACTTTGTGGTCTCGTATTTACCAGGTTCAAAGAATGTGAAGGCTGATGCTCCTTCAAGGAGCTTTGTGCCTGACTCTCCTGGAGTCACAGAACCAGTTGGTATTCTTAAAGAGGGAGTTATCTTGTCAGCCATTTCTCCTGATTTGCGACGCATGTTGCAGAGGTTTCAGGCTGGTAGACCTGACTCTTGTCCACCTGACAGACTGTTTGTTCCTGATAAATGGACCAGCAGAGTCATTTCCGAGGTTCATTCCTCGGTGTTGGCAGGTCATCCGGGAATTTTTGGCACCAGAGATCTGGTGGCTAGGTCCTTTTGGTGGCCTTCCTTGTCACGGGATGTGCGGTCATTTGTGCAGTCCTGTGGGACTTGTGCTCGAGCTAAGCCTTGCTGTTCTCGTGCCAGCGGGTTGCTCTTGCCCTTGCCTGTCCCGAAGAGGCCTTGGACACACATTTCCATGGATTTCACTTCTGATCTCCCGGTGTCTCAGGGTATGTCTGTCATCTGGGTGGTATGTGATCGCTTTTCGAAAATGGTCCATTTGGTGCCTTTGCCTAAGCTGCCTTCCTCTTCCGATCTGGTTCCTGTGTTCCTTCAGAATGTGGTTCGTTTACACGGCATTCCGGAGAATATTGTGTCTGACAGAGGATCCCAGTTTGTTTCCAGTTTCTGGCGATCCTTTTGTGCTAGGATGGGCATTGATTTGTCGTTCTCGTCTGCCTTTCATCCTCAGACTAATGGACAAACGGAGCGAACTAATCAGACTCTGGAGGCTTATTTGAGGTGTTTTGTTTCAGCAGATCAGGATGATTGGGTGACCTTCTTGCCGTTGGCTGAGTTTGCCCTTAATAATCGGGCTAGTTAAGCTACTTTGGTTTCGCCATTTTTCTGCAACTCTGGTTTCCATCCTCGTTTTTCCTCGTGACATGTGGAGCCTTCTGACTGTCCTGGGGTAGATTCTGTGGTGGATAGGTTGCAGCAGATCTGGAATCATGTGGTGGACAACTTGAAATTGTCAAAGGAGAAGACTCAGCGTTTTGCCAACCGCCGCCGCGGTGTGGGTCCCCGACTTCGTGTTGGGGATTTGGTGTGGCTGTCTTCTCGATTTGTTCCTATGAAGGTCTCCTCTCCTAAATTTAAGCCTCGCTTCATCGGTCCTTACAAGATATTGGAAATCCTTAATCCAGTGTCCTTTCGCTTGGATCTTCCGGTTTCGTTTGCCATTCACAACGTGTTCCATAGGTCTTTGTTGCGACGCTACGTTGTGCCTGTGGTTCCGTCTGCTGAGCCTCCTGCTCCGGTGTTGGTTGAGGGCGAGTTGGAGTACGTGGTGGAGAAGATCTTGGATTCTCGTCTCTCCAGACGGAGGCTTCAGTACCTGGTCAAGTGGAAGGGCTATGGTCAGGAGGATAATTCCTGGGTGGTTGCCTCTGATGTGCATGCGGCCGATTTAGTTCGTGCCTTTCACGCTGCTCATCCTGATCGCCCTGGTGGTCTTGGTGAGGGTTCGTTGACCCCTCCTTAAGGGGGGGGGGTACAGTTGTGAATTAGACTTTTTGGCTCCCTCTTGTGGTTACTAGTGATATGACTCTGGGATTTTCTTCCCTCAGTTTGCACCCAGCTGGGTCGTTAGTTCAGGGGTGTTGCTATATTAACCTCCTGGAACCTTAGTCCAGTGCCTGGCATCGTTTTAATCAGACACATTCTGTTTGCTCCTATCTGCTGGTCCTGGTTCGTGCAAATTAAGCTAAGTCCTGCTTCTTTGTTTTTTGGGTTATTTGCTTGCTCTCATTTTTTGTCCAGCTTGTACTAAATGTGATTCCTGATCTTGCTGGAAGCTCTAGGGGGCTGGTGTTCTCCTCCCGGGCCGTTAGACGATTCGGGGGTTCTTGAATTTCCAGTGTGGATATTATTGATAGGGTTTTTGCTGACCATATAAGTTATCTTTCTATATTCTGCTATTAGCTATTGGGCCTCTCTTTGCTAAATACCTAGCTCATTCTTATGTTTGTCTTTTCCTCTTACCTCACCGTTATTATTTGTTGGGGGCTTGTATCCAACTTTTGGGGTCTATTCTCTGGAGGCAAGAAAGGTCTTTCTTTTCCCTTCTTGGGTTAGCTAGTTCTCCGGCTGGCGCGAGACGTCTAGAACCAACGTAGGAACGTTCCCCGGCTGCTGTTATTTGTGGTGCTAGGATTAGATATATGGTCAGCCCAGTTACCACTGCCCTATGAGCTGGTTTTTTGTGTTTGCAGACTTAGAAATTATTTCTGAGACCCTCTGCCATTGGGGTCATAACAACAGATGCCTGATTTAATGCAATGTGATAGAATTCAGACTAGAACTGAACGGCAAAATCATAGACGTCAGAATGGGTTGTGTTTTTACTGTGGTGATTCTACACATGTTATATCAGCATGCTCTAAACGCCTAACAAAGTTTGTTAGTCCTGTCGCTGTTGGTAACTTGCAGCCTAAATGTATTTTGTCTGTGACTTTAATTTGCTCATTGTCTTCCTACCCTGTTATGGCGTTTGTGGATTCAGGCGCTGCCCTGAGTCTTATGGACTTGTCGTTTGCCAGGCGCTGTGGTTTTGTCCTGGAGCCTTTAGAAAATCCTATTCCTCTTAGAGGAATTGATGCTACGCCATTGGCGGAGAATAAACCTCAGTATTGGACACAAGTGACCATGTGCATGACTCCTGAACATCGGGAGGTGATTCGTTTTCTTGTTCTGCATAAGATGCATGATTTGGTCATTTTGGGTCTGCCATGGTTACAGGCTCATAATCCTGTTCTGGATTGGAGGGCTATGTCTGTGTCAAGTTGGGGATGTCAGGGAATTCATGAGTCCAGGTCCAGTGCTCTTCCTCCTCATATTGACTGTGACTGCGCTATAGATTTGATTCCTGGTAGTACGTTTCCTAAGGGACGATTATTTAATCTGTCGGTGCCTGAGCATGCCGCGATGCGTTCTTATATAAAGGAGTCTTTGGAGAAAGGACATATTCGTCCATCCTCTTCCCCTCTTGGTGCGGGATTCTTTTTTGTGGCCAAGAAAGACGGATCTTTGAGACCTTGTATAGACTATCGGCTTCTGAATAAAATCACGGTTAAATTTCAATACCCTCTGCCACTATTGTCGGACTTGTTTGCTCGGATTAAGGGTGCCTGTTGGTTCACCAAGATAGATCTTCGTGGTGCGTACAACCTTGTGCGCATTAGGCAGGGTGATGAATGGAAAACTGCATTTAATACGCCCGAAGGTCATTTTGAGTACTTGGTGATGCCTTTTGGGCTCTCTAATGCTCCTTCAGTGTTTCAATCCTTTATGCATGACATCTTCCGGAAGTATCTAGATAAATTTGTGATTGTTTATCTGGATGACATTTTAGTTTTTTCTGATGATTGGGATTCTCATGTAAAGCAGGTCAGGATGGTGTTTCAGGTTTTGCGTGATAATGCTTTGTTTGTGAAGGGCTCAAAGTGTCTCTTTGGAGTGCAGAAGGTTTCCTTTTTGGGTTTTATTTTTTCCCCTTCTGCTGTGGAGATGGACCCAGTCAAGGTCCGAGCTATTCATGATTGGACTCAACCCACGTCTGTTAAGAGCCTTCAGAAGTTTTTGGGTTTTGCTAATTTCTACCGTTGTTTTATTGCTAACTTTTCTAGCATTGTTAAACCTCTGACAAATATGACCAAGAAAGGTTCTGATGTCGCTAATTGGGCTCCTGCGGCCATTGAGGCATTCTGGGAGCTGAAGCACCGGTTTACTTCGGCGCCTGTTTTGTGCCAGCCTGATGTCTCACTTCCCTTTCAGGTTGAAGTGGATGCTTCTGAGATCGGTGCAGGAGCTGTTTTGTCGCCGAGAGGCTCTGGTTGCTCTGTGATGAAACCATGTGCTTTCTTTTCCAGGAAGTTTTCGCCGGCTGAGCGGAACTATGATGTTGGTAATCGGGAGTTGTTGGCCATGAAGTGGGCATTTGAGGAGTGGCGTCATTGGCTCGAGGGAGCTAAGCATCGTGTGGTGGTCTTGACTGATCACAAAAATCTGATGTATCTCGAGTCTGCTAAACGCCTGAATCCTAGACAGGCTCGTTGGTCATTGTTTTTCTCCCGTTTTGACTTTGTGGTCTCATACCTGCCTGGTTCGAAAAATGTAAAGGCTGATGCTCTCTCTAGGAGCTTTGTGCCTGACTCTCCTGGAGTCTCAGAGCCAGCTGGTATTCTTAAAGAGGGAGTGATTTTGTCGGCCATTTCTCCTGATTTGCGACGTGTGTTGCAGAGATTTCAGGCTGGTAGACCTGACTCTTGCCCACCTGATAGACTGTTTGTTCCTGATAAATGGACCAGCAGAGTTATTTCCGAGGTTCATTCCTCGGTGTTGGCAGGGCATCCGGGGATTTTTGGTACCAGAGATTTGGTGGCTAGGTCCTTTTGGTGGCCTTCCTTGTCGCGTTCTTTTGTGCAGTCCTGTGGGACTTGTGCTCGGGCTAAGCCTTGCTGTTCTCGTGCCAGCGGGTTGCTTTTGCCCTTGCCCGTCCCGAAGAGGCCTTGGACACACATTTCCATGGATTTCATTTCAGATCTTCCGGTGTCTCAGGGAATGTCTGTCATCTGGGTGGTGTGTGATCATTTTTCTAAGATGGTCCATTTGGTGCCCTTGCCTAAGTTGCCTTCCTCTTCCGATCTGGTTCCTTTGTTTTTTCAGAATGTGGTTCGTTTACACGGCATTCCTGAGAATATAGTGTCTGACAGAGGATCCCAGTTTGTGTCCAGATTCTGGCGATCTTTTTGTGCTAAGATGGGCATTGATCTGTCGTTTTCGTCTGCCTTTCATCCTCAGACTAATGGCCAAACGGAGCGAACTAATCAGACGCTGGAGGCTTATTTGAGATGTTTTGTTTCTGCGGATCAGGATGATTGGGTGACCTTCTTGCCATTGGCTGAGTTTGCCCTCAATAATCGGGCTAATTCCGCTACTTTGGTTTCGCCATTTTTCTGCAACTCTGGTTTTCATCCTCGTTTCTCCTCGGGTCATGTTGAGCCTTCTGACTGTCCTGGGGTGGATTCTGTGGTTGATAGGTTGCAATGGACTTGGAATCATGTGGTGGACAACTTGAAGTTGTCACAGGAGAAGGCTCAGCGTTTTGCCAACCGCCTCCGCGGTGTGGGTCCCCGACTTCGTGTTGGGGATTTGGTTTGGTTGTTCTCGGTTTGTCCCTCTGAAGGTTTCCTCTCCTAAGTTTAAGCCTCGCTTTATTGGTCCTTATAGAATTTTGGAGGTCCTTAATCCGGTGTCTTTTCGTTTGGATCTTCCTGTGTCGTTTGCCATTCACAATGTGTTCCATAGGTCTTTGTTGCGGCGGTACATTGTGCCTGTGGTTCCTGCTGTTGACCCTCCTGCTCCGGTCTTGGTTGAGGGCGAGTTGGAGTATGTGGTGGAGAAGATCTTAGATTCTCGTCTCTCTAGATGGAGGCTTCAGTATCTGGTCAAATGGAAGGGCTATGGTCAGGAGGATAATTCCTGGGTGGTCGCCTCTGATGTTCATGCGGCCGATTTGGTTCGTGCCTTTCACGCTGCCCATCCTGATTGCCCTGGTGGTCGTAGTGAGGGTTCGGTGACCCCTCCTTAAAGGGGGGGTACTGTTATGAACTATACTTTTTGGCTCCCTCTTGTGGTCACTAGCGGTATGGTTCTTGGATACTCTTTCCCCAGGTTGGTAGTCACCTGGTTCGTTAAGACTCTGGGTGTTTCTATTTAAACTTCCTGGAGTCTTAGTCCATTGCCTGGCATCAGTGTAATCAGTCCTTGTCTGGTTGCTCTTGTCTACTGGTCCTGATTTTTGCAACATAAGCTAAGTCCTGCTTTCTTGTTTTTTGTTTATTTGTATTATTCTGTTTTTTGTCCAGCTTGTTCATAATGTGATTCCTGATTTTGCTGGAAGCTCTAAGGGGGCTGATATTCTCCCCCCATACCGTTAGTCGGTACGGGGGTTCTTGAATATTCAGCGTAGATATTTTTGTAGGGTTTTTCGCTGACCACATAAGTCCGCTTTCTATATTTCTGCTATTATTTAGTGGGCCTCTCTTTGCTGAATCTAGTTCATACTTACGTTTGTCCTTTCCTCTTACCTCACCGTTATTATTTGTTGGGGGCCTGTATCTACTTTGGGGTACCTTTCTCTGGAGGCAAGTGAGGTCTGTATTTTCTCTGAAAGGGTTAGTTAGATCTCCAGCTGGCGCGAGACGTCTAGAACCAACGTAGGTTCGTTCCCCGGCTGCTATTAGTTGTGGGCTAGGATCAGGTATGTGGTCAGCTCAGTTACCACCTCCCTAAGAGCTAGTTTTTATGTTTGCAGACTTTGCTGAAGACCCTGAGATCCTCTGCCATTAGGATCACAACAGGCATCCTATTGAAAGAGGACCGCTCCAGCACCGACGGATGAGGCATCCGCCTCTATAATGAAGGGCTTATTTACATCGGGATGATGCAAAATGGGAGCGCTAGAAAAATGGGACTTAACATATAAGAAGGCCTTGGAGACCTCCTCAGACCACAATTTGGGATTTGCACCCTTCTTGGTGAGGGCTACCAAGGGAGCTACCAACGTTGAGAAGTGGGGAATGAACTGACGATAATAATTAATAAACCCCATAAGGCTCTGTACCGCTTTGAGAAAATGAGGTTCCTGCCAGTCCATCACTGCTTGTAGCTTGGCAGGATCCACAACTAATCCTCGGGCTGAGATGATATAGCCCAGGAAAGGCAAGGACTCCTGCTCAAACACACACCTCTCCAACTTGGCATAGAGGTAGTTTGCCCGTAGGAGGTCGAAGATTCTGCAAACATCTCACTGGTTGGAGTCCAAATCTGGAGAATAGATGAGAATATCATACAGATAGACTACCACCGAGGAGGAGAGCATATCCTGAAAGATATCACTTACAAAGTCTTGGAAGATGGCTGGGGCATTACAAAGCCAAAAGAGCATCACCAGATATTCATAGTGCCCATCCCTGGTATTGAAAGCCGTCTTCCATTCGTCCCCCTCACGGATGTGAATCTGTTGTGACCCCAATGGCAGAGGATCTCAGAGGTTACAACAAAGTCTGCAAACACAAAAAAACAGCTCATAGGGAAGTGGTAACTAGGCTGACCGTATACCTGATCCTAGCACAACAACTAGCAGTAGCCGGGGAACGTACCTACGTTGATTCTAGACGTCTCGCGCCAGCCGGAGAACTAACTGACCCTATAAGGGAAAATAAGACCTTTCTTGCCTCCAGAGGAAAGACACCAAAGTTGAATACAAGCCCCCAACAAATAATAACGGTGAGGTAAGAAGAAATGACAAACATAAGAATGAACTAGGTTTTAGCAAAGAGAGGCCCACTGACTAATAGCAGAATATAGGAAGATGACTTATACAGTCAGCAAAAAACCCTATCAAAATATCCACGCTGAATATTCAAGAACCCCCGAACCGACTAATGGTGTGGGGGGAGAATATCAGCCCCCAAGAGCTTCCAGCAATATCAGGAATCACATTTTGTAAAAGCTGGACAAAAATAAGAACATTGCAAATAACCAAAAATAAGGAAGCAGGACTTAGCTTATCTTGCAAAGAACCAGGACCAGCAGACAGGAGCAAACAGAAATAAACTGATTACAACGATGCCAGGCACCAGACTGAGAATCCAGGAAGTTTAAATAGCCACACCCCTGGCCTAACGAACCAGGTGGGTACCAAGCTGGGGAAAGACAATCCCAGTGCCATACCACTAGTGACCACAAGAGGGAGCCAAGAAGTATAGTTCACAACAGAATCAGGTTGTAAGCACACCACAGATCTAGCTTAGTAAATACCCTCTCCCCTCGTAGTCTATCAAAGAGCTCAGATATCAAGGGCAGAAGGTACTTATTCTTAACGATGATGGCGTTAAGACTAGGGTTGAGCGAAACGGATCGGTCATTTTCATAAGTCGCCGACTTTTGTGTGGGGTCGGCCATGCGGTACGCGACTTTCGCGCCAAAGTCGCGTTTCAATGATGCTAAAAGCGCCATTTCTCATCCAATGAAGGTGGACGCAGAGTGTGGGCAGCGTGATGACATAGATCTCAGTCCCCACCATCTTAGAGAAGGGCATTGCAGTGATTGGCTTGCTTTCTGTGGCGTCACAGGGGCTATAAGGGGGCGTTCCCGCCGACCGCCATCTTACTGCTGCTGATCTGAGCGTAGGGAGAGGATGCTGCCGCTTTGTCAGAAGCAGGGATAGTGTTAGGCAGGGTACATTCACCCCCAAACCGCTTGTGCTGTAGCGATTTCCACTGTCCAACACCACCTTTTGTTTGCAGGGACAGTGGAAGCTACATTTTTTTTTCCTCAGCGCTGTAGCTCATTGGGCTGCCCTAGAAGGCTCCCTGATAGCTGCATTGCTGTGTGTGTACGCCGCTGTGCAAAACAACTGCTTTTTTCAAAGCACAAATCCTGTTGTTCCTTCCTTTCTGCACAGCTATCTTGTTTGTTTGTCCACACTTTTGTGTGCAGCTGTCCTTTTTATAGCTGCCTGCCATACTTTTCTGAGATTACTGCAGGGAGATAAAGATTGGCAAGTCTGCCTCTGTGCCAGTGCTGTGTGTGGCATCTGTCTCTCATTGTGTGTCACAGAAAACCTAGTGTGTAATACTGGGTCATTTTGTTTTAAATTCTCCCTGAAAAAAAAAAAAATAAATAGTGGGAGATAAAGATTGGCAAGTCTGCCTCTGTGCCAGTGCTGTGTGTGGCATCTGTCTTTCATTGTGTGCCACAGAAAACCTAGTGTGTAATACTGGGCCATTTTTTTTTAATTCTCCCTGAAAAAAAATAAAAAATAGTGGGAGATTAAGATTGGCATTTCTGCTTGAGTGCCGGTCCTGTGTGTGCCATCTGTCTCAAATTATTGGTGCACAGAAAACCTAGTGTGTCGTACTGTTAATTTTTTTTTTTAAATTCTCCCTGAAAAAAAATAAATAAATAGTGGGAGATAAAGATTGGCAAGTCTGCCTCTGTGCCAGTGCTGTGTGTGGCATCTGTCTCTCATTGTGTGCCACAGAAAACCTAGTGTGTAATACTGGGCCATTTTTGTTTTTTTAATTCTCCCTGAAAAAAAAAAATAGTGGGAGATTAAGATTGGCATTTCTGCTTGAGTGCCGGTCGTGTGTGTGCCATCTGTCTCAAATTATTGGTGCACAGAAAACCTAGTGTGTCATACTGTTCATTTTTTTTTTTTTTAAATTCTCCCTGAAAAAAAAAATAGTGGGAGATTAAGATTGGCATTTCTGCTTGAGTGCCGGTCCTGTGTGTGCCATCTGTCTCAAATTATTGGGGCACAGAAAACCTAGTGTGCAACATTGGGCCTGATTTTCCTTTCAGTGTCAGGCACCTATAAAGGTATATATAAATCCTACAGAAGTTTGAGTTCACCTTATAAGCTGTTTTACAGTAACAAATACCGTTACTTGGTTACGTTTTGCAAATGATGAGGAAGTCTGGTGGAAGAGGTCGTGGCCGTGGGCGGTCATTGTCAGCTGGTAATGATGGTAGTGGTGGTGGAGCATCAGGTGGTCGTGGTAAAAGCAGTACAGCACCTAAGTCTCGAGTTGTTGAGCCAGGTTCGTCGTCTGGCTACACAAGGCCTCGAACGCTCCCTTTTCTGGGAGTAGGAAAACAGCTTTTAAAGCTGGAGCAGCAAGAACAAGTTTTGGCTTTCCTTGCTGACTCAGCCTCTAGCTTTTTTGCCTCCTCTTCTGAAAGTGCTAAATGTAAAAGCAGCGCGTCGTTAGTGGATGTTCACGGTCAGGGACAAGTCGCTTCCTTGTCTTCTTCACCCAGAACAAGAGAGAAGGATGCGTCAGGTGACACAACGGGTTACTCCATGGAGCTCTTTACACATACCGTTCCTGGGTTAGACAGTGAAACAGTTAACAGGCCATGCCCATTAGAAGTTGAATCGGACATGGAGTGCACAGATGCACAGCCACAGCCAGATTACTATGCTATTCCTTTGACTCAGACCAGAACATTGCCCTCACAGTGTACTGAGCCAGAATCAAACCCAGCGGAGACTATGGTGCCCCGTCATGAACGCTATACCACTGGCTTACACGGAGACACAGATGAAGTTGCACACGACATAGAAGAGGAGGTCATAGATGACCCAGTTGTTGACCCCGATTGGCAGCCATTGGGGGAACAGGGTGCAGGCGGCAGTAGTTCTGAAGCGGAGGAGGAGGAGCCGCAGCAGGCATTAACATCACAAGAGGTTTCATCTGCCGGGCCCGTATCTGGCGAAAAACGCTTGGCAAAACCAACACCAGTTGGAGGACAGCGTGGCCATCTGGTTAAAGAAGCTCAGTCTGCAATGCCTGAAAAGGTATCCGATAGTAGAAAGAGTGCAGTCTGGCATTTTTTTAAACAACATCCAAATGATCAGCGCAAAGTCATCTGTCAAAAATGTTCAACTACCTTAAGCAGAGGTCAGAATCTTAAAAGTCTAAATACAAGTTGCATGTGGAGTGGACATTTATCCACCATGCATTTGCAAGCCTGGACTAACTACCAAACGTCCCAAAAGGTTGCAGCACCCTCGGTCAATGAAGCTAGTCAGCAACGCTACATCCCTTCCCTCCCTGTAAGCCCACCATTTCCCGCACCACCTGCAGTATCTGTGCAGCTTTCGTCGCCAGGCCAAAGCAGTCAGGGAATCATCAGGTTAGTAGTAGGAAACACTGCATGTAGGGCACCGGCAAGAATACCATCTCCAACCCTCTCTCAGCCACCCATGTCCACCGGCACCCCCGCTAGTTCCACCGTATGTAGCTCTCCAGTCCAGCTCACCCTTCATGAGACTCTCGTTAGGAAAAGGAAGTACTCATCCTCACATCCGCGTACACAGGGTTTGAACGCCCACATTGCTAGACTAATCTCATTAGAGATGATGCCCTACTGGTTAGTTGAAAGCGAAGCTTTCAAAGCGCAGATGGACTACGCTGTACCACGATATGAGCTACCCAGTCGACACTTCTTTTCGAGAAAAGCCATCCCAGCCCTCTACCACCATGTTAAAGAGCGCATCGTCCATGCACTCAGGCAATCTGTGACTACAAAGGTGCACCTGACAACAGATGCATGGACCAGTAGGCATGGCCAGGGACGTTACGTGTCCATCACGCCACACTGGGTGAATGTGGTGGATGCAGGGTCCACAGGGGACAGCAATATTGGGACAGTTCTGCCTAGCCCACGGTCTAGGAAACAGTTGGCTGTAGGTGTTCACCCCCCCCTCCTCCTCCTCCTCATCCTCCTGCAGAAGCGAGAGCTCGTCCACAGACCGCAGTCACACATCCACTCCATCCACAGCTGCCACTGTTGCACACCAGGTGTGCCATTATGGGACAGCTAGTGGCAAGCGTCAGCAGGCTGTATTGGCAAAGAAGTGTTTGGGCGACAACAGACACACCGCGGAAGTTCTGTCCGAGTTCTTGCAGAAAGAAACCCAGTCATGGCTGGGCACTGTACATCTTGAGGCAGGCAAGGTAGTGAGTGATAATGGAAGGAATTTCATGGCTGCCTTAGCCCTTTCCCAACTGAAACACATTCCTTGCCTGGCTCACACCTTAAACCTGGTGGTGCAGTGCTTCCTGAAAAGTTATCCGGGGTTACCCGACCTGTGTGCAGACTTTGCTCTCATATCCGCCGTTCGCCCGTACACTCCAGCCGTATGCAGAACTATTAGCGGTCTTTGAACCTTCCCCAGCATCGCTTAATCATTGATGTTGCAACAAGGTGGAACTCAACACTGCACATGCTTCAGAGACTGTGCGAACAGAGGCGTGCTGTTATATATTTGTGGGAGGATACACATACACGGGCAGGCAGTTGGATGGCAGACATGGAGTTGTCAGGTGTGCAGTGGTCGAAGGTACAAGACCTGTGTCAAGTCCTTCAGTGTTTTGAGGAATGCACACGGCTGGTTAGTGCAGACAACGCCATAATAAGCATGAGCATCCCCCTAGTGCATCTGCTGATGCAAAGTTTGACGCACATAAAGGAGCAGGCGTCTGCAGCCGAGGAAGAGGAAAGCCTTGATGACAGTCAGCCATTGTCTGGTCAGGGCAGTCTACAGGATGAGGTAGCGGGCGAAGAGGAGGAGGACGAGGAGGATGATGGGGATGAGTATTTTTTAAATGAGGAAGCTTCTCCGGGGCCAATGGAAATTGCTGGTGTGGCAAGGCCGGGTTCAGGTTTTTTGAGGGAGACAAGTGACGTAGATTTGCCTGTGACTGCCCCTCAAACCAGCACAACCGCAGATTTGACTACTGGAACTTTGTCCCACATGGCGGATTATGCCTTACGTATCCTCAAAAGGGACCCACGCATTATTAAAATGATGACCGATGACGATTACTGGTTGGCCTGCCTCCTTGATCCTCGCTATACAGGCAAATTGCAAAATATCATGCCACATGAGAACCTCAAACAAATATTAGCAACCAAACAAGTAACTCTTGTAGACCGTTTGATTCAGGCATTCCCAGCACACAGCGTCGGTGATGGTTCTCACACGAGCTGCAGGGGGCTACAGGGCAGAGGTGTTGGAGGTGCACAAATCAGAAGTGGCGTTGGACAGAGGGGTTTTCTGACCAGGTTGTGGAGTGATTTCGCAATGACCGCAGACAGGACAGGTACTGCAGCATCTATTCAAAGTGACAGGAGACAATATTTGTCCAGTATGGTTACTAACTATTTTTCAGCCCTTATCGATGTTCTCCCTCAACCGTCATTCCCATTTGATTACTGGGCATCCAAGTTAGACACCTGGCCTGAATTGGCAGAATATGCATTGCTGGAGCTTGCTTGCCCAGCAGCTAGTGTGCTATCAGAAAGAGTATTCAGTGCTGCTGGTTCAATATTAACCATAAAAAGGACTCGTCTGGCTACCCAAAATGTTGATGATCTAACCTTCATTAAAATGAACCACTCCTGGATTTCAAATTATTTTGCCCCACCTTTCCCGGCTGACACCTAGCTTTCCTATAAAAAGGTCTTGCTTGTGGACTGGTCTTACTGAGTGTTCCAATCTCTTAATTTGCAGCAGCTGTTTGTCCAGCATACGACATGTTTACACCTCCCTAAATGGGAAAACTCCCCCCACGGGGCCGTGGTCTCGCCACTTGGCGCAAGCACCCGTTAGAGTGCCGTTTGTCTGAAGAGGTGGGTGTGCCCGCTTTTGGTCGACGGCACTGCTACTGGGTCCCTCATAGTACAATAAAGTGTCTCTGGCGGTGGTGGCGCGCAACCGTCAGACACACCGTTGTAACATGAGGGGCCCTGGGCCTGTACCGCCGGCCACGAGAGAGTTCCCCCCCCAGCTCAAACTGTGCTCTACCACGTGCAAAATTATCTCTCACAGCTCCAACAATGTTTAGTCTATGTGCTGACATCCTTCAATGCCTGGCTCTGACAATACCAATTTGTTGACATGTATGATGCTAGTTAAAATAGTCAGGGTCAGTGTCCTATATTGACACAAGTAAATACGTAGTGCCAAATTACTATGTCTGAAACTCAGTAGAGGCGCCCACCCCTGTACCTAAGTATGCCACACTTTTTTTTTTTGTTTTGTTGTTTTGCGAGACATTAACATCTATTTATTTTTTGGGAGTACTAACTGTGTCAGACACTCCTTGCAATCGTCCTCCGCTGACCACACCAATGCTGCCTGTGTACCCCTGCGAGATAACTCTAACTGCCTTGAGCCTATTTTTATTTATTTTAGGCCTAGTAAGCCTGTCTGCGGTCCCTCCTTGAAATCGTCCTCCGCTGACCACACCAATGCTGCCTGTGTACCCCTGCGAGATAACTCTAACTGCCTTGAGCCTATTTTTATTTATTTTAGGCCTAGTAAGCCTGTCTGCGGTCCCTCCTTGAAATCGTCCTCCGCTGACCACACCAATGCTGCCTGTGTACCCCCGCGAGATAACTCTAACTGCCTTGAGCCTATTTTTATTTATTTTAGGCCTAGTAAGCCTGTCTGCGGTCCCTCCTTGCAATCGTCCTCCGCTGACCACACTAATGCTGCCTGTGTACCCCTGCAAGATAACTCTAACTGCCTTGAGCCTATTTTTATTTATTTTAGGCCTAGTAAGCCTGTCTGCGGTCCCTCCTTGCAATCGTCCTCTGCTGACCACACCAATGCTGCCTGTGTACCCCTGCGAGATAACTCTAACTGCCTTGAGCCTATTTTTATTTATTTTAGGCCTAGTAAGCCTGTCTGCGGTCCCTCCTTGCAATCGTCCTCTGCTGACCACACCAATGCTGCCTGTGTACCCCTGCGAGATAACTCTAACTGCCTTGAGCCTATTTTTATTTATTTTAGGCCTAGTAAGCCTGTCTGCGGTCCCTCCTTGCAATCGTCCTCTGCTGACCACACAAATGCTGCCTGTGTACCCCTGCGAGATAACTCTAACTGCCTTGAGCCTATTTTTATTTATTTTAGGCCAAGTAAGCCTGTCTGCAGTCCCTCCTTGCAATCGTCCTCCGTTGACCACACCAATGCTGCCTGTGTACCCCTGCGAGATAACTCTAACTGCCTTGAGCCTATTTTTATTTATTTTAGGCCTAGTAAGCCTGTCTGCGGTCCCTCCTTGCAATCGTCCTCCGCTGACCACACCAATGCTGCCTGTGTACCCCTGCGAGATAACTCTAACTGCCTTGAGCCTATTTTTATTTATTTTAGGCCTAGTAAGCCTGTCTGCGGTCCCTCCTTGCAATCGTCCTCTGCTGACCACACCAATGCTGCCTGTGTACCCCTGCGAGATAACTCTAACTGCCTTGAGCCTATTTTTATTTATTTTAGGCCTAGTAAGCCTGTCTGCGGTCCCTCCTTGAAATCGTCCTCCGCTGACCACACCAATGCTGCCTGTGTACCCCCGCGAGATAACTCTAACTGCCTTGAGCCTATTTTTATTTATTTTAGGCCTAGTAAGCCTGTCTGCGGTCCCTCCTTGCAATCGTCCTCCGCTGACCACACTAATGCTGCCTGTGTACCCCTGCAAGATAACTCTAACTGCCTTGAGCCTATTTTTATTTATTTTAGGCCTAGTAAGCCTGTCTGCGGTCCCTCCTTGCAATCGTCCTCTGCTGACCACACCAATGCTGCCTGTGTACCCCTGCGAGATAACTCTAACTGCCTTGAGCCTATTTTTATTTATTTTAGGCCTAGTAAGCCTGTCTGCGGTCCCTCCTTGCAATCGTCCTCTGCTGACCACACCAATGCTGCCTGTGTACCCCTGCGAGATAACTCTAACTGCCTTGAGCCTATTTTTATTTATTTTAGGCCTAGTAAGCCTGTCTGCGGTCCCTCCTTGCAATCGTCCTCTGCTGACCACACAAATGCTGCCTGTGTACCCCTGCGAGATAACTCTAACTGCCTTGAGCCTATTTTTATTTATTTTAGGCCAAGTAAGCCTGTCTGCAGTCCCTCCTTGCAATCGTCCTCCGTTGACCACACCAATGCTGCCTGTGTACCCCTGCGAGATAACTCTAACTGCCTTGAGCCTATTTTTATTTATTTTAGGCCTAGTAAGCCTGTCTGCGGTCCCTCCTTGCAATCGTCCTCCGCTGACCACACCAATGCTGCCTGTGTACCCCTGCGAGATAACTCTAACTGCCTTGAGCCTATTTTTATTTATTTTAGGCCTAGTAAGCCTGTCTGCGGTCCCTCCTTGCAATCGTCCTCTGCTGACCACACCAATGCTGCCTGTGTACCCCTGCGAGATAACTCTAACTGCCTTGAGCCTATTTTTATTTATTTTAGGCCTAGTAAGCCTGTCTGCGGTCCCTCCTTGCAATCTTCCTCCGCTGACCACACCAATGCTGCCTGTGTACCCCTGCGAGATAACTCTAACTGCCTTGAGCCTATTTTTATTTATTTTAGGCCTAGTAAGCCTGTCTGCGGTCCCTCCTTGCAATCGTCCTCTGCTGACCACACCAATGCTGCCTGTGTACCCCTGCGAGATAACTCTAACTGCCTTGAGCCTATTTTTATTTATTTTAGGCCTAGTAAGCCTGTCTGCGGTCCCTCCTTGCAATCGTCCTCCGCTGACCACACCAATGCTGCCTGTGTACCCCTGCGAGATAACTCTAACTGCCTTGAGCCTATTTTTATTTATTTTAGGCCTAGTAAGCCTGTCTGCGGTCCCTCCTTGCAATCGTCCTCCGCTGACCACACCAATGCTGCCTGTGTACCCCTGCAAGATAACTCTAACTGCCTTGAGCCTATTTTTATTTATTTTAGGCCAAGTAAGCCTGTCTGCGGTCCCTCCTTGCAATCGTCCTCCGTTGACCACACCAATGCTGCCTGTGTACCCCTGCGAGATAACTCTAACTGCCTTGAGCCTATTTTTATTTATTTTAAGCCTAGTAAGCCTGTCTGCGGTCCCTCCTTGCAATCTTCCTCCGCTGACCACACCAATGCTGCCTGTGTACCCCTGCGAGATAACTCTAACTGCCTTGAGCCTATTTTTATTTATTTTAGGCCTAGTAAGCCTGTCTGCGGTCCCTCCTTGCAATCGTCCTCTGCTGACCACACCAATGCTGCCTGTGTACCCCTGCGAGATAACTCTAACTGCCTTGAGCCTATTTTTATTTATTTTAGGCCTAGTAAGCCTGTCTGCGGTCCCTCCTTGCAATCGTCCTCCGCTGACCACACCAATGCTGCCTGTGTACCCCTGCGAGATAACTCTAACTGCCTTGAGCCTATTTTTATTTATTTTAGGCCTAGTAAGCCTGTCTGCGGTCCCTCCTTGCAATCGTCCTCCGCTGACCACACCAATGCTGCCTGTGTACCCCTGCAAGATAACTCTAACTGCCTTGAGCCTATTTTTATTTATTTTAGGCCAAGTAAGCCTGTCTGCGGTCCCTCCTTGCAATCGTCCTCCGTTGACCACACCAATGCTGCCTGTGTACCCCTGCGAGATAACTCTAACTGCCTTGAGCCTATTTTTATTTATTTTAGGCCTAGTAAGCCTGTCTGCGGTCCCTCCTTGCAATCTTCCTCCGCTGACCACACCAATGCTGCCTGTGTACCCCTGCGAGATAACTCTAACTGCCTTGAGCCTATTTTTATTTATTTTAGGCCTAGTAAGCCTGTCTGCGGTCCCTCCTTGCAATCGTCCTCTGCTGACCACACCAATGCTGCCTGTGTACCCCTGCGAGATAACTCTAACTGCCTTGAGCCTATTTTTATTTATTTTAGGCCTAGTAAGCCTGTCTGCGGTCCCTCCTTGCAATCGTCCTCCGCTGACCACACCAATGCTGCCTGTGTACCCCTGTGAGATAACTCTAACTGCCTTGAGCCTATTTTTATTTATTTTAGGCCTAGTAAGCCTGTCTGCGGTCCCTCCTTGCAATCGTCCTCCGCTGACCACACCAATGCTGCCTGTGTACCCCTGCGAGATAACTCTAACTGCCTTGAGCCTATTTTTATTTATTTTAGGCCTAGTAAGCCTGTCTGCGGTCCCTCCTTGCAATCCTCCTCCGCTGACCACACCAATGCTGCCTGTGTACCCCTGTGAGATAACTCTAACTGCCTTGAGCCTATTTTTATTTATTTTAGGCCTAGTAAGCCTATCTGCGGTCCCTCCTTGCAATCGTCCTCCGCTGACCACACCAATGCTGCCCGTGTACCCCTGGAACCTATTTTAAAGTGCATAGAGCCTAGTTATATATTTTATTTACTATTAATAAGGCCATGATGGACTACGCTGTACCACGCTACGAGCTACCCAGTTAACACTTCTTTTGCGAGAAAAGCCATCCCAACCCTCCACCAGCATGTAAAAGACCGCATTGTCCATGCACTCTGGCAATCTGTGAGTACAAAGGTGCACCTGACAACAGATGCATGGACCTGTAGGCATGGCCACGGAAGGTTACGTTTCCATTACGGTGCAATGGGTTAATGTGGTGGATGCATGGTCCACAGGGGACAGCCTACTAAGTCTGTCTACAGTCCCTAATTCAAATTGTCCTCAATTCAGGTTTTCGGGCTTTTTTAAAAAATAGGAAACTGCATTTGGGCTACTAGTTTGGTTGGGGCCTACTGTTGATGTCTGATGCTCCTGGGTGTTCTCCTCCTCCTGGGTGTTCTCCTCCTCCTGGGTGTTCTCCTCCTCCTGGGTGTTCTCCTCCTGGTTTCCTTGTCTGAGCTTCAACCTTCTGGCTCTCATTAAGTATTTTTAAATGTAACACTGCAGTTGCCCTGCTACCTGGGTTGGGGCCCAGTAATGGTGTCTGCTGCAGCCTGGTGTTCTCCTCCTCCTTGGTGTTCTCCTCCAGGTTTCCTTGTCTGAGCTTCAACCTTCTGGCTCTCATTAAGTATTTGTTGGTAAAAATTGGTGG
Source organism: Ranitomeya variabilis (assembly GCF_051348905.1). NCBI lineage: Eukaryota > Metazoa > Chordata > Amphibia > Anura > Dendrobatidae > Ranitomeya > Ranitomeya variabilis. The sequence continues at coordinate 21,042,606 of NC_135236.1, read as the reverse complement.
TTGGGGACTAGTAACGGTGTGTGCCGCTCCCTTTTGTTGTCCTCCACTGTATAAAGCTGAGCTTCAACCTTTAGGCTTTTGGCCTATAGTAGCAGATATTAAACTGCATTTGGCCTTCAACTTTGGTTGGGCCCTACTAACGGTGTGTGCCGTTCCCTGGTGTTCTCCTCCTCCTTGGTGTTTTCCTCCAGGTTTCCTTGTCTGAGCTTCAACCTTCAGGCTCTCATTAAGTATTTTTAAATGTAACACTGCAGTTGCCCTGCTACCTGGGTTGGGGCCTAGTAACGGTGTCTGCCGCTCCCTGGTGTTCTCCTCCTCCTTGGTGTTCTCCTCCAGGTTTCCTTGTCTGAGCTTCAACCTTCTGGCTCTCATTAAGTATTTGTTGGTAAAAATTGGTGGTTGGGGCCTAGTAACGGTGTGTGCCGCTCCCTGGTGTTGTCCTCCACTGTATAAGGCTGAGCTTCAACCTTTAGGCTTTCGGCCTATAGTAGCAGATATTAAACTGCATTTGGCCTTCAACTTTGGTTGGGCCCTACTAACGGTGTCTGCCGCTCCCTGGTGTTCTTTTCCACTGTATAAAGCTGAGCTTCAACCTTCAGGCACTCATTAAGTATTTGTTTGTAAAAATTGGTGGTTGGGGCCTACTAACGGTGTGTGCCGCTCCATGATGTTGTCCTCCACTGTATACACTGTGTTCCAAATTATTATGCAAATTGGATTTAAGTGTCTTAAAGATTTAATTGTTTTGTTTTTCAAATATACTCATGGATGGTATTGTGTCTCAGGGCTCAGTGAATCACTGAAATCAATCTTAAACACATGTGATAATTAGTTTTCCAGGTGATTCTAATTAAAGGAAAACTACTCAAAAATGATGTTCCACATTATTATGCAGGTCACAGGTTTCAAGCAATATGGGAAATAAAAAGGTTCTCTCTGCTGCTGAAAAGCGTTAAATAGTGCAATGCCTTGGACAAGGTATGAAAAAATTAGATATTTCACGAAAACTTAAGAGTGATCATCATACTCTGATGAGATTTGTGACTGAAACAGAGCACAGACAGAGTTCATGCAAATAAAGGCATAATGAGGAAGTTTTCTGGCAGACAAATTCATTGGATTAAGAGAGCAGCTGCCAAAATACCATTACAAAGCAGCAAACAGTTATTTGAAGCTGCTGGTGTGTCTGGAGTCCCTCGAACATCAAGGTGTAGGATCCTTCAAAGGCTTGCTGTGGTGCATAAACCTACTATTTGGCCACCCGTAAACAGTGTTCACAAGCAGAAATGGTTGCAGTGGGCCCAGACATACATGAAGACTAATTTCCAAACAGTCTTGTTTACTGATGAGTGTCGAGCAACTCTGGACGGTCCAGATGGATGGAGTAGTGGATGGTTGGTGGATGGCCACCATGTCCCAACAAGGCTGCGACGTCAGCAAGGAGGTTTAGGAGTCTTGTTTTGGGCTGGAATCATGGGGAACCAGCTGGTAGGGCCCTTTAAGGTTCCTGAAGGTGTGAAAATGACCTCAGCAAAGTATATAGAGTTTCTGACTGAAAACTTTCTTCCATGGTCTAAAAAGCAGAAACGTGCCTTCAGGAACAAAATCATCTTCATGCATGACAATGAATACCTCTGAGTAATTGGCTGCTATGGGCATAAAAGGAGATAAACTCATGGTGTGGCCACCATCTTCCCCTGACCTCAACCCTATAGAGAACCTTTGGAGTATCATCAAACAAAAGATCTATGAGGGTGGGAGGCAGTTCACATCAAAGCAGCAGCTCTGGGAGGCTATTCTGACTTCATGCAAAGAAATACAAGCAGAAACTCTGCAAAAACTCAAAAGTTCAATGGATGCAAGAATTGTGAAGGTGATAGCAAAGAAGGGTCCTATGTTAACATGTAACTTGGCCCGTTAGGATATTTTGGAGTTAAATAGCTTTTTTGTTCAGTGAATGTGACCTCCTAATGCTGCAAATTCCACAAATGAGCATTTTCAGTTCTTTGAAACATATCAAATGTTTAGAAATACTTCTGTGCGTAATAATTTGGAACAGTGCATTTTGAGTTTTTATTCATTTTGGAGATTATACTGTTATCATTGGGAGGTTTCCTCAATAAAATTCGATGCATAATCTAACGGGTGATGACTTTTATTAGACTGACAGTCATTTGCACTGACCATTTAGGAAAATCCGAGAAAAATGTCATTTGCATAATAATTTGGAACATAGTGTAAAGCTGAACTTCAATCTTAAGGCTCTCGTTAAGTAGTTGTTTTTAAAATGTGTGCTTGGGCCCTTAAAACGGTGTCTGACGCTACTGGGCTTTCTCCTGTTTTGTTGTCCCGACCTTCAATGTTCAGGCTTTCGGCTTACATTTTAAATAATTAAACTGCAGTTGGCCTACTACTTTGGTTGGCCTAGTAACGTTGTGTGCCGCACCTTGGTGTTGTCCTGTGTTATTTTCCTGACCTTTTATCTTCAGGCTTTCGGCCTTCATTTGTAATATTAGACTGCATAGGGCCTACTAGTGTGGTTCGGCCCTACTAACGGTGTCTGACGCTTTTGGGTTTTCTACTCCACTGAACTAAGCAATGCCACCTGGTTAGTCCTGTTACCAATTTTGAACTGCATTTTACCCACTTTATTATTTGGGCCTATATCAGTGTTTCGTCCTCATCCTGCCCATTGCCCAGCCGTTGCTAGATGAGTCTTGTGGTACTTTGACCCAGACCACTACATTCCCCTTGCACTCTACACAGCCACAGTCTGACCCTGCTGAAAGTCAGGTTCCCTTTCCCGCATACTATATCACCTTACACAGGGACAAAGAGGAAGGTGCAGATGAAAGTGCAGGTTTCTTCAACAGGTAGGGGGCATACTCGTTGGCGACGTCACAGGCACAGGGCCCCTTAGAGTATGCAAAAGTGTCGCTGCCGGTGGGAGGCGCCCCCGCCATGCAAACACACCGCCGTACTTTGATGGGCCCTGTGCCAGTGCCAATGCGAACGAGTGGGCCTCCCTGCTTGCTCAGGATCACAGCACTTGCAAAGTTGAAATACTTACCTCTCACTGCTCCACCGCAGTGACGTAGTCCACGTTTCTTGGGCCCACTAAAACCTTGAACCAGCCCTACCCCCCACAACTTTTGCCAAATGACCCCCAATTTACAATGCCCAACTATTATTATAAAGTTAATTAAGATTGACAAGCTTCAGAAACAAGAATGGATGTTTTTGGCATTAAAATGGGCACTGTAGGTGTTTTCCTGGCCTCCACTCACTGCCGACTATGCTTCCCCATTGACTTGCATTGGGTTTCATGTTTCGGTCGATCCCCGACTTTTCGCGATAATCGGCCGACTTCACTCAACTCGACTTTGGACAAAGTCGGGTTTCGCAAAACCCGACTCGATCTTAAAAAAATGAAAGTCGCTCAACCCTAGTTAAGACCCTTGTAGTCAATGCATGGATACAATTCTCCGTTCTTCTTATGTACGAAGAAGAAACCCGCCCCAGCAGGTGACACTGACTTCCTAATGAATCCTCTTGCCAGATTCTCCTGGATGTATTGTGACTTTGCCTCTGTCTCCAGAAGAGACAGGGGATAGACACGTACCCAGTGAAGCTCTGCCACTGGCAAGAGATCAACAGGACAGCCATAGGGACTTTGAGGCGGAAGAGTCTCCGCAGCTATCTTGGAAAATACATCCGCATAAGACCAATAATGTTTGGGGAGAGAGGTAAGGTCTGCGGGTACCTCCATAGTGGCAACCTGAACGTACTCCCTCAGACATATGCCCTCACAAGATTTACTCCATCCCAAAATTCTCCCAGAGGACCACTCTATAAGTGGGGAGTGGTAACGCAACCAAGGTATCCCTAGCAGAATCTCGTAAATTACCTCAGGAATGACAAAAATGGAAATAATCCCCTGATGGGATAGAGACATGGATAACGTAAACTGGATAGTCTGGTGTGTAATCTGTGAGGGTAGTGTCGACCCATTCACCACTCTTATGGTCACAGCTTTGGCTAACATAACCAGGGGTATTGCTTGCTCTTTGGCGAAGGCAGAGGACATGAAATTTCCCTCCACCCCGGAATCAACACAAAGTTTAACCGTAAAAGTGGAAGGGCCAAAAGTAATTGTCCCCTTCAAGGACAATTTGGAGGAAAACGCCACTGTATCTAGTGAACCTCCTCCTACAGTTACTAGACATAGTCGTTTCCCTGCCGCTGTGGACATTTCTTGGTATAATGTCCTGACTGCTGGCATTACATACCATGGGTATTTGAGCAGCCCGAGACTTAGGACCAGCTCGAGAAACCTCCATGATCTCATAGGGCTCGGATGCCTGAACAGGAGACTCCAGAGGGCTGGCGAACATAGGTGCCTACCTGAAACCTCTGCCTACACTGGGCTCGCTCCAACCCCTGCTCATGATAACAGAGGTCAATGCGAGTGCATATAGCTATTAACTCCTCCAGTGTGGCAGAAATCTCCCTAGTGGCCAAAGCGTCCTTCAAATAGTCAGCCAGTCCTTTCCAGAACATTGGGATAAGGACTTTATCCGGCCACTCCAGCTTAGATGCCAAAGTCTGAAAGTGGACGACAAAATGACTGATCATGGACGAACCCTGTGTTAATGCCAGCAGTTGGAGCGCCAAATCATGGGTGACACGAGGTCCCAGAAAGACCTGTTTCAGAGAGTCCATGAACCTTGGAGCATTCTGCACCACATGATCATCATGCTCCTACAGCGGTGTTGTCCACTCCAACGCCCTACCCAACAACAGGGATACTATAAATCCCACTTTCGCCCGCTCCATAGGAAAACGTGCAGCCAGGAGCTCAAGGAGTAAGGCACACTGACTCACGAATCCCCGACACAGCTTACTGTCACCAGTAAACTTATCAGGTAGCTGGAAAATGGATAAGGTTGGAGCAGAGGTAGCAGTTGACAAACTGGCTGCAGCTACGCTGGAAGCCTGAACAGCAACTGTGGCCACATCCACAGCCAAGGTAGTATGCTCAAGAGCCACCAACCTACCCTCCAGCTGCTGGATTTACCAGTGTAGAGACTGTTTGTCTGCCATTACAAGCCAGACCCTTGCGCTAGTGTAATGTTAAGACTGGCGGATCGCACCAAATATTAATTAGAGGCGATATAAGATGCGTTCGCATTAAGAGTAGGCACACACGGGTTAGCTTCACCCGGTATGAAGAATGCGAACCCTGTTGCGTCACAGGGCCGCGATACCGCACTGAGAGCGCAAGCAAGGAGACATAGAACTCTGCCCCAAAATTCAGGGTAAGAGTCCCTCTAGACCTCTTGTGCTCGACACTGCTGCAGTGGTGTCAGGGAATTAACTAAAGATTTACCGCACAAGAGTGCGCATGCCACTAACCACCCTAAATTGGGCCAGGAAAGTGCACTATCTGCGCTGGGCCCCGCACTGGCAGTCGCTGCTAATAGACACAGTAACTTGTGCTAAATGTGCGGGATCGCACTGTCAGGCGCTAAGTAGCTCCACCATTCACGAGCAGTCAACAACTCTAGGAAGGGGAATGATTAGGAGCTTTCATACACAGACAGGCATACATCCACACACAAAAGTTGACAGGTTTACACTAGCGCATGGACGAGTGGCCATGTGAACCTTTTATAATAGTAGCTCTCTGAGACCTTCTCCTGATTGTAGAATAGGAGTCACAACAGGACCTGAGCATGTGACCCCAGACCTCCAATGGGAGGTCATCCCGTGGGCATGCTCAGTATGGTAAAAGCAGGACTTAGTCCCTGAAATGCCTGCTCGTTGCTGATCAGTGCTGGCTACAAAGGCAGAGCCTGGAAAGGCAGCAGTAACCAAGCACACAGTATCAGCTTGAGACAGATGCTGGGATAGACGTCTCCGCCGAGCAGGCTCTACTGCAGCTGAAGGAGAATGGTAGATTGCAGCGGACATGGTTTGAGATTCTCACTGTGCAGCGGTGGGAACTCGACACCTAACACTGTGTCCCCAATGATCATTTAACTCCACCCCTTTTCGCTCCCCTCTTTATTCACATTTTTACTTTTTTTTGTTTTAATATCACAATAAAAGACATTAGTAAAGTTTTACTTTATTAAACCTTGTTGTGGATGCTGGATTTTATTCTTCTCATTTCTGGTATCAGAAACTGGTCTGGAGTCTCCGTACACCACAATTGATAGAGGCAATCTATATTTGGTGAGCTGATATTCCTTTTTTTCTCTCTGTTCATGTTCATTGTTTTATTATATTGTCAATAAACCATAATTAGATCATTATCTGAATGGTTGTCATTCATGTATGAGCCTAAGACATTTATAAATTAAAGATGTAATTTAAGTTAAATATTGATATGAAAATTTGGGTCAATATTTAGACATAGAAAGATCATTATGTTCATGTAGAGTCTGATGTTTCCTACTGTCCCAATGGGGAGCAGGTAAATTTCATAAACCAAAAAGGTGGCCTCCCTTAAAAAGCCCCAATTGAGGTGGTCTTGTAAAGGATGCACGTGTTTTATGAATATCTTGAAGTATGACCTGGAACAGGAATGTTTTCCACACTAGATATGAATAGGCCATGGCATATATTATTTTAACCATAAGCATTTTGAAGGCGAGTCTCTGGGCTAACAAAGGTGCATAATGCTATTTAATAAGGATGAGTTTATTTGCTTGAGGCAAATTAAATTATCTTCGAAATTATCAATTTAATTCAAGCCAATTAATCTAAGTAATGGCCATCCAGCTATTATTATACTGAAATGTAGAAGGCCAGTAAACGGCGTAGTGAAAAAAAAGTAAAAATGCCAGAATTAAGAATTAAAATGCAGTAACAGGCGATCAAAAGATCTTATCCACGCCAAAATGTTATCATTAAAACATCAGCTTGGCCCACAAAAATAAGCCCTCACCCAGCCTCAGATCACCAAGAATGAAGATACTATGGGTCTCGGAAAATTACACTTTTTTTTAGCAAACTTTGGATTTTTTTCACCATTTAGAAAACAATCTATACATGTTTCATGTTTGTGAACGCATAATGACCTGGAGAATCATAATGACAGGTCAGTTTTAGCATTTGATGAATGTGGTTAAAAAAGAATCCAAAATACAGTTGTGGAATTGCACTGTTTTTGCCATTGCATCACCCTTGGAATTTTTTTCCTGTTTTCGAGTAGGCAGTATTGTAAAATCAAAAGTACAACTCGTCCCACAAAAACAAGCCCTCACGTGTAGAGATGGGTGACCCTCAAAAGTAAAGTTTGGCATTCGTAGCGAACACCTACGGTTCGGGCATGAATACCGAACACGAACTTCATCAGGAAGTGCTGTTCTGTTTCGGCTGCCCGAACACCAGGTGTTTGTCACGCTGTCGTATGCATGACTGCGGGGAAAACACTGCTTCTGATCGACGGTGAAATCTTTCCCTGCCATCAGAGATCCATGGTTCCCACATTATCAAAAGACGGCATGAGCACTCATGCCACAGAATATATAACGACCACACAGGGGGATCAGTCAGCGGACGGCTCAACACACTCATAACAGAATGGTATATGAGAGTGGAAGGCCCTACCGATAGGGAATGAGGGATTGTCACCACCTGAACTCAAACCTGAGTCTGTTCCTGCACTCCCCTAATGCCGTAAGTGGGTCCTCCCCTTCCCGCATTCAGGAACCTTGTCCCTCGATGTCACCTTATACTGCCCTGGCTAGTGCTCTGGCCGGCAAAAGCACTAGTCTCACCACTGCAAATGGAAACAAACATAGGGGACATTGACAAACTAGAGAGGGACAAGGAATAAATACAACACAGCTTCCAGACTCCGCTGCCAAGCACCTCACCGCAGATAACACAGAAACTGGAATCCAAAACTCCAGAAATAGCTGACACCAGAGAGCTACAACTGCATGGCTGGTCTTCATAGAGAAACTCTATCACAAACAGTCAGCTGATGCATCAGGCAACCAATTAAATTATGGTGGGAGTGGTCAGCACCCACATCAGATAATGCAGCAGCTCTGCAGTTGCATCAGATTGCCAGTGAGGAAAAAATTGACATTAACCCTCTCTGGTCTTGAAAGGGAAAAAAGGTACACTTAAATCAGAGTGGAACCAGAGCTGCCACGAATCCAAAAATGGATTGTGACAGTACCCCCCTTTCAATGAGGGGCCTCTGGACCCTCAACACTGGACCTCACCTGAAACGAAGCACGGTGAGGACGCCTCGATCCACTAGAATTCACCTCTGCAGTCACCTGATCCTCAAGTTTAAGGCAAATGCAGTCCAATATAGATGGCAATAAAGTAGGCTCCGGAGTTGCCACAGATCTCTAGAGCATCGACCTGTTAAATACATTGTGTAGTGCATTACTGGGGGTAACGCCAGCTAGAAAGTCTTTGAACTGAAAATGGCCAAGACCCGATATGGTCTGATCACCCTAGAACTCGAGGTCCCAGATGCGTATTTCCATCTCATGTTTTTGGTGGACACCCACACGCACTCATTCATGCACTGTGAACATTTATTTCCACACATGCATTTGCCAAAGGATGGTGAACTCTTTGCGGAACCAACAACAGAGGTCTCCCCCCTGTGTCACCAAACTCATACCCTCACTGCATATAGAGGGAACCACCACCCTCCCCTGACCCCTTCTCCTAAGAGGACTTCGAGACTCGGGGTATACTTGTGGTGAGGGTTGAGTCTTGCTCCTACTCCCTGGCAGCACCTCAGCTGCACCCACCAGAGATAAAGGGGTTGGATGGAGAAGGATGGTAGAGATTGTAGCTCCCAGGCAGCAGACATTACATGACTGGTCCCATCTGAATAGTTCCCTGGACCTGCAATTTATGACCGGGTTGTGTTTCTTTAACCAAGGAAGGCCTAAGACGATGGGAGTTGACATACCCTCCAAAATGTAGCACGACAGGGACTCTTAATGAAAAGTCCCTATACGCAGGTATATATTATCTGTAACTTGGGTCACCCTCCCCTGGCTTAGTTGGACAGAATCAATTGCCTGAATTCTAAGGGGTCTTACCAGCATCCTACCCAGCAGACTATAAGTCTGGATAAAGTGAGAATCCACCAAATTGACTCTCTTTCCACTATTCACAAGCACAGGTATTGTCTCAGTTACCCTTTCAAACCACCACTTCACCAGGAAAGATATACTGAGACAAAAAGATGTAGGTAATATGCACACCATGGTCACCATCCTCCACATGACCAGGAGGATGCGGCTTTTGAGATGGTGTACATACAGTACTTGGGTACGAGATGGGCAGACATTGATGTAATGACTTGTAAGACCACAGTAGAAACATGATCCCATCCCACTGCAAACACCAGGCAACCCTGTTTGTGAAGAGACTCCTCCCACCTGCATGGGTTCGTCCATCCACACCAGTGGGTCCTCCTCCCTAAAAAGAAAAACAAGGGGTAGATTTGGTTATGTCTCTCCCTGAGGCGTCTATCCACCCAAATAGCAAGGGCCATGGTGGCTTGCAACAACCCAGGAGTAGCATACTGCCCCAGAGTATCCTGTAGCCTTCCTGTCAGACCATGACAGAAATGACTACAAAGAGCAGGGTTTTTCCACTGCGTGTCAGTGGCCTATTTCCTAAACTCTGACAGTACTACTCGGCCGGCCGACACCCCTGCTTGATTTTTCAGAGTCTAGACTCAGCCAGAGAGATGCCAACAGGATTCCCATACACTAGCGCCAATGCCGCAAAAAAATAATCCACCGACTGCAGAGATGGTGAATTGGTCAGCAGGGAGAAGGCCCAGGATTGGGGATCATCCTTGAAAAGGGAGACTATAATCCCCACATGCTGTTCTTCATGGAGGGCGGAGCCTGAAATATAGTTTACAGGCCTCCTTAAATACCAAAAACGTATCTATCTCACCTGGAAACCTGTCAGGGAGTGAAATCTTGGGTTCCAGCTGAGCCTGCACATGAGCAGAGAGCCAGAATCACGACATCTGCTGGAGCTGCTGCACCACCTGACACCGCAGCTCCTTAACCTCATTTGTCAAGTTCTGGATCAGCTGAGCAAAAGCCTGAGCTTGAGCCATGGGTTCATCAGAAAAATGTAGGGTTGGTGATAACGTCACGGAATACATAACAACTTGTGATGAGTGAGTATACTTGTTGCTCGGGTTTTCCAAAGCACGCTCAGGTGACCTCCGGGTATTTGTTAGTGTTCAGAGATTTAGTTTTCATCATGGCAGCTGAGTTATTTACAGCTATTAGCCAGGCTGAGTACATGTGGGGGTTGCCTTGTTGCTAGGTAATCCCCACATGTAATCAAGCTGGCTGATAGCTGTAAATCATGCTGCTGAGGTGATTAAAACTTAATTTCCGGTCAGTCATAAATACTCAGAGACCATCCAAGCTTGTTCAGGAAAACCCAAGCAACGAGAACACTCGCTCATCACTAATAACAACCCAACAGGGGGTCAGTCAGCGGACGGCACGACCCACACATAACGGGATGGTATTAGGAAATGGAAGGGAATGAGGGATGGTCACCACCTGAATGCAAACCTGAGTTTGTTCCTGCACTCGCTTAATGTCCTAAGTGAGTCCTTCCCCCACTGCTATCAGGAACTTTATCCCTCGCTGTCACTTCATAATGCCCTGGCTAGTGCACTGGCCAGCAAGAGCGCTAGTCTCACCAATGCAAATGGTAACAAACACAAAGGACAGTGACAAACAAGAAAGGGGCTAGGAATGAACACAACATTTAGCTTCCAGACTCCGCTGCCAAACACCAAACCGCAGATAACAAAGAAACTGGACAATGAAACTGCAGAAAGTTGACACCAGAGAGCTGCAACTGTACCGACAGTCAGCTCATGCATCAGGTGACCAATGAAAGGATGGTGGGAGTGGTCTCCACCCACATCAGCTGACCCAGCAACTCTGCAGTTGTAGTAGATAGCCAGCGAGGAAAAAAACTGACTTTAACCCTCTCTGGTCCTGAAAGGAAAAAAAATAAATTTAAAACAGATTGGAACCAGAGCTGCCACAAATCCAAAAATGGATTGTGACAGCTCAGCTGTGATCGGAGGTACAAAGTTTACCTTCAGTCACTGGTGTCAGCAGATGGGACTACAATCCTAGTCATCTGACACCTGCCGCCGCTAATACCAGCGAGACCAGGAGCAGCTGATGGGTGTATTCATTAGCTGGCTCCTGCACTGTAAATAAATAACTTAAAAAAGGCATGATTTCTCCTGTATTTTTGATAACCACGCAGGCAAAACTCACACCTGGGGCATGCAACCCTCAGCTGTCAGCTTCAACAAGGCTGGTTATCAAGAATAGAGGGGTCCCCATGCCATATTTTTAATTATTTAAATAAACAGTTTAAAAAATGACATGGGGTCTCCCCCCGTTTTTGACAACCAGCCTTGCTAAAGCAGGTAGCTGAGGACTGGTACATTCAGGCTGTTAATGGTCCATGAATATTGCCCCTCAAGCCTAAAATAGCCCATAGCTGCCCAGAAAAGGCATATCTATTAGATTCACCATTTCTGGAGCTTTGCCCAGCTCTTCCCACTTGTCCTGTAGTGGTGGCAAGTGGAGTTCATATTTGTGGGGTTGATGTCATTTGTATTGTCCGGTGACATCAAGCCCATGGTTTAGTAATGGAAAGGCATCTATAAGACACCTATCCATTACTAATCCTATAGTTACATGGTAAATAAAGACACAGCCAGAATAATGTATTTTATTAGAAATAAGACTAAACACAGTTTTCCATTTTATTTAGAAATAACAAACACAGTTATATTCACCTAACGCCTAATTCCACAGAATACCTTGATCTCCTGTAATAAAACTAAAATAAAAAACAACAATATACCATACCTGTCTGTCGTTCTGTCCCACGCCACAATCATGTCTAGGGGATTACTAGTTTTCAACCTGGGCAGTGCCAAGAAGCTTTTTGGAATGAATAATGCTCACTGTAACCTTTTATCACTTGGCCTAAGCTCCTTTCACTTTCCCTATGCTTAAACTATTCTTTGTGTGCTGTTTCTGGCTGTATGTGTGCAAAATGGCATCGGCAAACTTTAAATAGTCCCTATGATGATGGAAGGCCAGCCATTCACAGTAATTCCACACCAAAGATTGCGCCAGCATTACTGTGATTGGCATGTCAGCCAAGCATGTTCAGTGGCTGCAAATAAAGTGCCAAACATGCTGGGCAGGTCACTCAAATATACCTAAGCGAATACCTAATTACTCGTCAAGCAATGAATAGCAATGAATAGCCTGAATAGTGTACTATTCGTGCGAGTAACAAATAGGGCAAAATGTATTTGCTCATCACTAATCTTAATAAAACACAGTGGACCTACACAAGCAGATGACAACGCTCTCCAAACCATCACTAATTGTGGAATTTCACACTAGACCTCAAGTAGCTTGGATTGTGGCCTCTCCACTCTTCCTCCAGACTCTGGGACCTTGATTTCCATATGAAATGCAAAATTTTCTTTAATCTGAAAACAACTCCTTGGACTACTAAGAAACAGTCCAATTCTTTTTCTCCTTGGCCCAGGTAAGATGCTTCTGGTGTTGTCTATTTGTCATAAGTGGCTTCACAAGGAGTGTGACACTTGTAGCCCATGTCCTGGATACGTCTATGTGTGGTGGATCTGGAAGCAACTTCTCCAGCAGAAGGCCACTCCTTGTGAATCTGCCCCAACTTTTTGAATGGCCTTTTTTTAACAATCCTTTCAAGGATGAGGTTATCCTGGTTTCTTGTTCAACCTTTTCTACAACACTTTTTCCTTCCACTCAACTCTCCATTACTTCACTCTGTGAACAGCCATCTTCTTTTGCAATAACCTTTTGTAGTTTACCCTCTTTGTGGAGTGTGTCAATGATTGTCTTCTGGACATAGTCCTTCCCATGATTTTGGAGCTACTGAAACAGACTAAGGAACCTTTCAAAAGCTTAGGAAGCCTCTTCAGGTGTTTTTTGTGAATTATTCTAATTTACTGAGATAATGAATTTTTGGTTTTTCTTTAGCTGGAGGCCATAATCATCAACATTAACAGAAATAAACACTTGAAATAGATAACTATGTTTGTAATGATGCTATATAATATAAGAGTTTAACTTTTTGTATTGAAGAACTAAAATAAATCAACTTTTTGATGATATTCTAATTTTGTGAGAGGCGCCTTTATATTGGACATATTTTTTGCATGAAGAGGGACTAGAAATAGCAATTACCTTCTAAAATATGATTACTGACTAATATGTGGACAGACACAACATTTTAAGTCATTAGCAGGTCTGCTTCAATATAATTAATGGTGAAAAAATGGTTCTGTAATGTGCAGTTTAAATATTAAAAGAGGAGACATCAAGGAGATGCAGAATAAATGGGAAAGTCCACTGTAAATGTCAACCACGTTATTATGATGTATATATGTGTATATGAGGTATATGCTGACTACAGGAGGATGGTTAATATTTTGCTTAGATGATTTATACATATAAATCAGTTTTTACAGAATGTCTCTTGAATATTCTTCTCTAACATGATGCCTAATTAAGGTGAATCCTTAATGGATTCATTTAAAATAATTGAGAAACAGATATGATGAAAACAAAATAACCAGCAGCCATTAATGTTCTCAAATAAGCAATCTACGATTTGTTTGGGACAGATAATTCCCGCAATAGACGTGTCCTTATGAGATCTCATGATACTTTCTTATGGGATCTCAGTGCTTGTTTATGTGAAGCCGTTACAAGAGATTCTCCCGGGATTTGATTCATGAAATGAATTGTATCAGTATTTTATTGGCACTGACTGTGGAAACTCATTATGTGATTCTAAAGCATTGACATTGAAAGTCACAGTGAATAATGTAGAGTAGACTTAGACATGCAGAGTTGAATGGGCTATTGAAATAATGTTATAATAATCCGAGTCTAATCGTAGCCCTGAAGGGCAACATTGTGAACATGAGGGTTACAATACAATGGGTGACTCGTCGAGTGCAAATGTGAACCTTCCGGTGGTCTTCCCTAGTCTGTTCCTATGTTATTTGAGCACTGTTAATAATAATAATAATAATATTTTTATGGCTCTAACATGTTCCTCACTGTCCCCGATGGGGCTCACAATCTAAATTCCCTATCGGTATGTCTTTGGTATGTGGGAGGAAACCAGAGTACCCAGAGGAAACCCACACAAACACGGGGAGAACATACAAACTCCTTGCAGATGTTGTCCAAGGTGGGATTAGAACCCAGGATCCCAGCGCTGCAAGGCTGCAGTGCTAACCACTGTGCCACCATGCTGCCCATAAGCTGTTCCCATCGATTTCCAAAATGTCTAGTTCCTCTAAAGACTGCCAGGCGGGTCATAGTAAAAATGCTCTAGCTTCCCACAGACTTACATTGGGCTCATTGCTCGGGTCGAGCACCTGAGAATTCCAATTTGCTCGAACCGTGCAACGAGCACCCGATCATTTTAGTGCTCGCTCATCACTAGTTACAACCATCTGAGAAGAGAAGAGAATGGAGGGCACCACTGAGCGATGCTATGAATGTGGGTTCTCCAAAGGCATACTACTAAACATTGAGAAAAGGAAGAAGAAAAGATGCATGCCCACAAGATTGAGAACACCCAATGTAAAGTAAAAATGTTTAATTTTATTAGTCGGAATCAATGCATGCAACAAAGCAGACAAATAAAAACATTTAAAAACACCAAAGCATGGTAAAATGATGAGTTATGCCCAAGATAAGACAATAACTAACCCACACTAGATTCAATCAGCAATATATCGATTTGAAGCTCCTGAATATAAAACAAATATATCCAAAATGTTCTGCAAATACAATGTACCCACATTCACAGCACCATGTCACTAGCTGAGCAATACCTAAATGATAATGAATTTAAGAACCAGAATTGCTGTAAAGTGCATACATACAGCTTGAGTGGACCAGAAAAAATGGCCCAGTCCAGGGTGTAAGGCATCAGGCTGCCCGCTTTGCTGGTGCATTGTTGCTGCAGCTGTGGTTAGCGCAAGACGCCGCTCTTTTAATTTGATAGGAAACCACTGAGAGTTTTGCTGTGACGTGGCAGTGGGCTTCATACAGTCTGATGGGAATGAAACTAAGAAACTCATGTACAGTTATATATATATATATATATATATATATATATATATATATACACATACTGTATATACTGTATATACATATATTTTTGCCTAGCGGCAAAAGAGCAATGTATAATTTTGGGAGGTGCTGACCATTCTCTCTTTTCTGCAATATTGCATGTTCTGCCCTTTTTTTCGGATGTGCACTCCTCCCATTTGTCATAGTTGATTTGAAATTAGCAGGTGACTGCAAAAGGGGTCTAGCCTAATTTTGAGAGCTTAAGGAAGGAGAGTTTCAATGCTCCTTTCATTTGGTGTTGCTTGTGTGTGATGGTCATTGTTGCTGTGGCTTTCTGCTTTTGGGATTGCGATCTGGAGTCATGAGGATTAAGCCTTGCAGCATGGGCGCTGTGAGGAACCAGGATGCCCGCCCTTGCTGGTGCATTGTTGCTGCGGCAGTGGTTAGTAGTGTTGAGCGATACCGTCCGAAAAGTATCGGATATCGCCGATAGCGATACCCGATACCAATACAAGTCAATGGGACACCAAGTATCGGAAGGTATCCTGATGGTTCAGAGGGTCTGAAGGAGAGGAAACTCTCCTTCAGGCCCTGGGATCCATATTACTGTGTAAAATAAAGAATTAAAATAAAAAATATTGATATACTCACCTCTCTGGAGGCCCCTGCACATTACCGCTGGTAACCGGCAGCTTTCTTTGCTTAAAATGAGCGCGTTTAGGGCCTTCCATGACGTCACGGCTTCTGATTGGTCGCGTGCCACTCATGTGACTGCCACGCGACCAATCACAAGCCGCGACGTCATTCTCAGGCCCTAAACTCCTCATTCTAGGAATTTAGGACCTGAGAATGACGTCGCGGCTTGTGATTGGTCGCGTGGCGGACACATGAGCAGTACGCGACCAATCAGAAGCCGCGACGTCATGGAAGGCCCTAAATGCGCTTATTTTAAGCAAAGAAGGCTGCCGGTTACCAGCGGTAATGTCCAGGGGCCTCCGGAGAGGTGAGTATATCAATATTTTTTATTTTAATTCTTTATTTTACACAGTAATATAAATCCGATACCGATTCCCGATACCACAAAAGTATCGGCACTCGGTATCGGAATTCCGATACCGCAAGTATCGGCCGATACCCAATACTTGCGGTATCGGAATGCTCAACACTAGTAGTTAGTGCACAACACCACTCCTTTAAGGCGATAAAGACCCACTAAGAGGTTTGTTGTGACATGGCAGTGGGCTTCATACAGTCTGATCAGAATGTTAACTAAGAACCTTATGTTCAGTTATATATATTTTTACCTAGCAGCATTAGATCAATGAATGATTTTTGGAGGTTCTGCCAATTCTCTCTTTTTTGAGATATGAGTTTAAGCAAAGCCTGTTGTTGCATCACCGAGGCAGTGCTCACAGCTTGCGACAGATATGGATGATAATTCTGAGATGTAGGATGAGGATTAGAGAGAGTGCAAGAACTGGAAAATTGGGAGGAGGAAACCCTGATGGAATTTGGGCCCGCAATCCTAGGTGTCAGTAGCACATGTGCCGTACCTGGGTCGGAATCGGCCTTCACCACATTCACCGAATGTGCCGTCAGCGAAATGTAGCATCCCTGACACTAGTCCACATGTCAGTGGTTAAGTGGAAATTTCCAGCAACTGCGTTGGCCAGGGCATGGGTGATGATATGGGACACATGATGGTGTAAGACAGGGATGGCTATCCAGGCAAAATACTGTCAGCTGTAGATCGAGTCTCGACAGACGGCTGCCTCCATGAGGTTGTGGAAAGTCTTAGTGTCCACATGCCTAAACATTAACATTTCTGGGGAAAACAATCTGGATATGTGTCTGTTTAGTGCTTGGGCCTGTAGGTGACTAGGAATTTATGCTCGCGTAACAAGGCCTGGGAAGGAAGGGACAACGAAGTGGATGTGGCTGTTTATGGTGCTTACAAATGAGCCAAGATAGGTGCCTGCAACTGCGGCATGGACAGGGGATTAGGAAGCATGCAGTAGAGGGGAAGACACAGTGGTGTCACCCAAAGACATTGAGTGTGGACCAAGGTGTTTGGCCTTCTTATTTAGGTGCTTGGATGACATATGCTCGAACATGCTGGTGGTGGTCAGGCTAGTAGTGGCCTGTGCCCTGCTTAGATTGGTACAGCACAGGCTGCACATGACCATTTTCTTGTATTCGGCACTTTCTGTAAAAAGTACCAGACTGGGGAACACCTATCCCTTGGCCTTGGATCTGTCCGTGTGTGGGTGCTCTGGGTAACAGTTGACCACCCACTCCCTCTGGCTACATCTCTGCCTTTTCCTGACAGTTGAGATGCTGGGGATCCCTCCCACTCTATGCTGCTGTATTTGCTCTGCATATCACCTTACCAGATTTGGTGAGTGACTTTATTATCCACCACCTCGTCTTCCACATCCTCACTTTGGTCCTCCTCCTGACTTGTTGACTTAACATGACTTTTTGGCAACTGTGTCTCATCATCATCTATCTTTTGAGAACAATTACTGTTCCCTAATATTGGCTTCATTTGACCATGGATGCTCAAATATTTGGGCACCACCACACACCATCTCCTCATGTCCCTCTTTAATTTTGAGAGGACAGAATCAATAAATCGAAAGGTAAAGAGCTCCTCAGAATGTCCAAGTGTGGGGTCATTGTCTCCTGAGGCTTGCCGTAGTGGGAGGAAGGTGAATCAGGTTGAGGATTTTGTGGTCGAGACTCTTGCCTAGTGAGACTGGAACATGTGGAAGACATGGTGATGCTGTTAAGCAGGCAGAAAATATTATCTGCAATCCAACCGACCACCTTTTGCACTGTTCTGGCTTCAACAATGGTGTCCCGCGACCCCTGCAAAGTGAAGTAAGAAGCTTCATGGATGAGCATGTTTGTTCTACTCCCACAAGAGTTACAGTTTCACCTGCCCCACAGACTTGACCTCTGCGTGCACCACAACGGGTCCACTTTCCCGTCCCTTAGCACACACGTTGCATATTTTAAATTTTGTACACAGCTAAGAGCAGTGTTATTAAAGAAAATAATCTACTTAATTTGGCCATGAAAGGACTTTTGGTTGTACTTGGTAGCACCAAGGACATTAATGCTATGAACTCTGCCTAAATGTCTCCAATACACTATCCCTATTAGTAATATTTTTTAGACCCTGGGGTAAGTACAACAATAAATCCCTTTACTGCTTATTAAATAAATCCCATCACATTTTTATTAATTCCCCAGCACCATCCCAGAGATGATAATGTAGTTAGAAATAAAGATAAATAAAAGGCAATGTGATCACTGAGACGCACAGATTTTTGTCATCCCCATCTCCAGTCTGGAAATTACTGTAAGTACTATCAATAGAATCTATTGTTCCTTGTAGAGGGACATTAGGGTCATATGTGGTGGCTTTATGATACTTTGTTGTATTATTTGCGATTTTCAACAGAATTTCAGTTAACATAATTTATCACAAGGCACAAATGCAGAAAGACGTGCAATATGTTTAGCTCTTCTTTTTTAATAAGAACATTAGAACTAAAAAAATTACATTCAACATAAAAATTGCAAAAGTCATGAAATTGTGGAAATCCTGAATGCAATCAGAATGAATAGACATTTCATTGATATGCAAATGATAAAAAAATGAAAACAAAACTGTGATAACATTTTGATTTATTCAGTGTTGAGTATGAGCACCATGCACACGAAAACACGAACTTACATGAAATTGCTGCTGTCAATGAGGTTACTGATGGTTGTTAGAGGCATGGACTACTATTGTAAATGTACTTGGATCATCAAGATTTGCTGCTGCAGCTCTATTGGCAACTGTCGACCAGTGATATCTCAGAATTTTTTGAAAACAAGTCTGGAGACATTAGTGGCCATGGTTTAGCCACAAAGACTACTCAAAGTAGCAAGAGAAACATGCAGCCTTGCACTATTGTGTAGAAATTGAGTTCTTGGCACACCTTGGTGAAATGGCTGAACCACTAGTCCCATGGTCAATTCAATGTAACTCCGAGATATTAGGAAACCTGAAGTGAATATTAAAGGGATTGGATACCATGTATTATGCCAACCCATAAGAAATGTGATGGACAAAATATTCCATGCCAAAGGCATCTTCATGGTATTGTGCACATGGTCTCCAGATCAATTTCCTGCTATCATTTCATCTAAAAAAGCTATATTCATCACTGAAGTAGATAGACCTGGAATAGAAATTGTTTGATGCCTTAGGCTTAGTATATACCATCCCAGCAGTACAGTCATACCCTTGGAACAACCATTTGTCTAAAGTTTCCAGAGCCATTTTTCAACACAACACTGCCATGTTTATCTTTCTATTGTGAACAGCCTGCATTACTTAAATTTGCTACTATGCCCTGCAACTAAAACTTCCATCCCATACATCTGAGACAACATGAATTGGCAATTGCAATGGGATAAAACGTTGGTTTATCTTGGTGGCTTGGGCTACTGCAGTTCCTTTGTGGTTGTACAGATGTTTTAACACTGATAAAAGTTTATCAACCTTCTAGTAGAGTAGAACTGGACCATGCCAAGATGACTAAGTTATCCATAAATGTTTACAGAGAAAAGTCAATGGCAACTTCATATCTTACATGTGATTATCACCAAAATTACACACAGTGTAGGATGTACGAAGTGTTCATCCAACCTCATGATTGTAGCCACAGAGTAATCCAAGTTCTGTATAAATACATAGCTCCGCTCTCATCTCCCATGTCTGGGACTTTGTTTTACTGTAAATTCTACATAGTTCCTGATGTTTCTCAGTTTAGGCTGTGTATGTATAATTGTAAATTAATGTACTCTGCAATTACTCACCTAATCCATTTTATTTCAGTGAAGAGATGTCAACCAGTATTAATCTCCTACTTAACAAAAATGTGTGAAGGGAACCAGACAGAAGTTACTCACTTTCTCCTCCTTGGATTTAGTGGTCTATATAAATATAAAATACTTTTATTTATAATTTGCCTCGTCTCTTACTTCCTTATACTTAATGGAAACCTTCTTATTATACTCTTGGTATCCACCAATGAGAACCTCAATATCCCAATGTTCTTCTTTCTAATGCATCTAGCACTGGCCGATGTCCTCACAACAACGACCATTATGCCCATGATGTTAAATATTATACTGTTGGATATGATAGAGGTGCCAGTGTGGTCCTGCATTATCCAACTCCACCTATTCTTCCTATTCGGGTTTGTCCAGAGTTTTCTCATTGCTATCATGTCCTATGATCGATACTTGGCCATTTGCAACCCAATGCACTACAATTCCATAATGCAACCTCATGTTTGCCTCAAGATGGTTCTTGCCACCTGGTTCTTGATATTTACCTTATCATTTGAGATCATTTGGGTTTGGCAGCTTAAGTTTTGTGGTCAGAATGTCATTGACCATTTCTTCTGTGACTTCAAACCAGTGATTGATTTGGCTACCTCTGATTTCTTCAGAAGCAGGGAGAGTGATAGGCAGGGTACATAAAGCTGCAAACCGCTTGTGCTGTAGCGATTTCCACTGTCCAACACCACCTTTTGTTTGCAGGGACAGTGGAAGCTACATTTTTTTTTCCTCAGCGCTGTCGCTCATTGGGCTGCCCTACAAGGCTCCCTGACCCTGATAGCTGCGTTGCTGTGCCTGTGTGTGTACGACGCTGTGCAAACCAACCACTTTTTTCAAAGCACAAATCCTCTTGTTCCTTCCTTTCTGCACAGCTATCTTTTTTGTTTGTCCACACTTTTTATTTAATTTGTGCATCAGTCCACTCCTTATTGCTGCCTGCCATACCTGGCTGAGATTACTGCAGGGAGATAGTAATTGTAGGACAGTCCCTGTTTTTTTTTTTTTTTTTTGTGGGAGATTAAGATTGGCATTTCTGCTAGAGTGCCATCCCTGTGTGTGCCATCTCTCACTCAGTGGGCCATAGAAAGCCTATTAATTTTTTTGCTTGATTTGGGTACTAAAATCTACCTGAAAAAAAATCACTACATCAATCAGTGGGAGAAAAATATTGGCCTCAGTCAGGGCTTGTGTGCCACTCCTGACTCCTGTGTGTGCCATCTCTCACTCAGTGGGCCATAGAAAGCCTATTTATTTTTTTGCTTGATTTGGGTTCTAAAATCTACCTGAAAAAAAATCACTACATCAATCAGTGGGAGAAAAATATTGGCCTCAGTCAGGGCTTGTGTGCCACTCCTGACTCCTGTGTGTGCCATCTCTCACTCAGTGGGCCATAGAAAGCCTATTTATTTTTTTGCTTGATTTGGGTTCTAAAATCTACCTGAAAAAAAATCACTACATCAATCAGTGGGAGAAAAATATTGGCCTCAGTCAGGGCTTGTGTGCCACTCCTGACTCCTGTGTGTGCCATCTCTCACTCAGTGGGCCATAGAAAGCCTATTTATTTTTTTGCTTGATTTGG
Source organism: Ranitomeya variabilis (assembly GCF_051348905.1). NCBI lineage: Eukaryota > Metazoa > Chordata > Amphibia > Anura > Dendrobatidae > Ranitomeya > Ranitomeya variabilis. The sequence continues at coordinate 21,020,910 of NC_135236.1, read as the reverse complement.
GTTCTAAAATCTACCTGAAAAAAAATCACTGCATCAATCAGTGGAAGAAAAATATTGGCCTCAGTCAGGGCTTGTGTGCCACTCCTGACTCCTGTGTGTGCCATCTCTCACTCAGTGGGCCATAGAAAGCCTAATTATTTTTTTGCTTGATTTGGGTTCTAAAATCTACCTGAAAAAAAATCACTACATCAATCAGTGGGAGAAAAATATTGGCCTCAGTCAGGGCTTGTGTGCCACTCCTGACTCCTGTGTGTGCCATCTCTCACTCAGTGGGCCATAGAAAGCCTATTTATTTTTTTGCTTGATTTGGGTTCTAAAATCTACCTGAAAAAAAATCACTACATCAATCAGTGGGAGAAAAATATTGGCCTCAGTCAGGGCTTGTGTGCCACTCCTGACTCCTGTGTGTGCCATCTCTCACTCAGTGGGCCATAGAAAGCCTATTTATTTTTTTGCTTGATTTGGGTTCTAAAATCTACCTGAAAAAAAATCACTACATCAATCAGTGGGAGAAAAATATTGGCCTCAGTCAGGGCTTGTGTGCCACTCCTGACTCCTGTGTGTGCCATCTCTCACTCAGTGGGCCATAGAAAGCCTATTAATTTTTTTGCTTGATTTGGGTTCTAAAATCTACCTGAAAAAAAATCACTACATCAATCAGTGGGAGAAAAATATTGGCCTCAGTCAGGGCTTGTGTGCCACTCCTGACTCCTGTGTGTGCCATCTCTCACTCAGTGGGCCATAGAAAGCCTTTATTTTTTTATTATTTGGTTTCTAAATTGTCCCTGAAAAAATCATTTTATCTTATTTGATTTCTAAAGTCTCCCTGAGGAAAAAAAAAAAAAAATAGGTGGGAGATTAATATTGACATTTGTGCTTGAGTGACAGTCCTGCGTGTGTGGCATCTCTGTGATTTTGTGCCACAGAAAACAGAGTGTGTAACATTGTGCCTGATTTTCCTTGGGGTCTCCTTAACAGGTTTAAGGGATATTGAAATCATTCTGAAGTTATAGCTCACCGTGTAAGTTGTTTGACAGCAACAAATAAAGTTACTTTGGTTAAGTTTTTAAAACAATGAGGAAGTCTGGTGCAAGAGGTCGTGGCCGTGGGCGTTCATTGTCAGCTGGTAATGATGGTAGTGGTAGTGGAGCATCAGGTGGTCGTGGGGATAAAAATATTCCACCTAAGTCTGGAGCTGTGGAGCCAGTTTTGTCATCTGGCTACACAAGGCCTCGAACGCTCTCTTTTCTGGGAGTAGGAAAACCGATTTTAAAGCCGGAGCAGCAACAGCAAGTTTTGGCTTACATTGCAGACTGTACTATGCTGCTCCTTTGACTCAGACCACAACATTGCCCTCTCAGGGTACTGATCCACAATCAGACCCTGATGAGACTATGTTGCCCCGCCACGAACGCTATACCACCGACCGACACGGTGACAAAGACAAAGTTGCACACGAGCTCGAAGAGGAGGTAATAGATGACCCAGTTGTTGACCCCGATTTGCAGCCATTGGGGGAACAGGGTGCAGGCGGCAGTAGTTCAGAAGCGGAGGTGGAGGAGGGGCCGCAGCAGGCATCAACATCGCAACAGGTTCCATCTGCCGGGCCCGTATCTGGCCCAAAACGCGTGTCAAAGCCAAAACCTGTTGGAGGACAGCGTGGCCATCCGGTTAAAGCTCAGTCTGCAATCCCTGAAAAGGGATCCGATGCTAGGAAGAGTGCAGTCTGGCATTTTTTTAAACAACATCCAATTGATCAGCGCAAAGTCATCTGTCAAAAATGTTCAACTAGCTTAAGCAGAGGTCAGAATCTGAAATGTCTCAATACTAGTTGCATGCATAGACACTTAACCACCATGCATTTTCAAGCCTGGACTAACTACCAAACGTCCCTTAAGGTTGTAGCCCCCTCGGCCAATGAAGCTAGTCAGCAACGCAACATACCTTCCGTCACTGTAAGGCCACCATTTTCCGCACCACCGGCAGTATCTGTGCAGGTTTCTTTGCCAGCCAAAAGCAGTCAGGGTCAGGGAATCACCAGTTTTGTAGGAGGAAATATTGCATCTAGGGCACCGGCGGAAACAATACCGTCTCCAACCGTCTCTCAGTCTGCCATGTCCACCGGCACACCCGAAAGTTCCACGATCTCCAGCTCTCCAGTCCAGCTCACCCTACATGAGACTCTGGTTAGAAAAAGGAAGTACTTATCCTCGCATCCGCGTACACAGGGTTTTAACGCCCACATAGCTAGACTAATCTCGTTAGAGATGATGCCCTACCGGTTAGTTGAAAGCGAAGCTTTCAAAGCCCTGATGGAGTACGCTGAACCACGATACGAGCTACCCAGTCGACACTTTTTTCCAGAAAAGCCATCCCAGCCCTGCACCAGCATGTTAAACAGCGCATCATCCATGCACTCAGGCAATCTGTGAGTACAAAGGTGCACCTGACTACAGATGCATGGACCAGTAGGCATGGCCAGGGACGTTATGTGTCCATCACGGCACACTGGGTGAATGTGGTGGATGCAGGGTCCTTAGGGGACATCAATTTCGGGACAGTTGTGCCTAGCCCACGGTCTAGGAAACAGTTGGCTGTAGGCGTTCGCACCCCCTCCTCCTCCTCCTCCTCGTCCTCCTGCAGAAGCTACAGCTCTTCCACAGACCGCAGTCGGCCAACCACTCCATCGGCAGATGACACTGTTGCACACCAGTTGTCCCATTATGGGCCAGCTACTGGCAAGCGTCAGCAGGCTGTATTGGCTATGAAGTGTTTGGGCGACAACAGACACACCGCGGAAGTTCTGTCCGAGTTCTTGCAACAAGAAACGCAGTCGTGGCTGGGCACAGTAGATCTTGAGGCAGGCAAGGTAGTGAGTGATGACGGAAGGAATTTCATGGCTGCCATCTCCCTTTCCCAACTGAAACACATTCCTTGCCTGGCTCACACCTTAAACCTGGTGGTGCAGTGCTTATTGAAAACTTATCCTGGGTTCTCCGACCTGCTCCTCAAAGTGCGTGGACTTTGCTCACATATCCGACGTTCGCCTGTACACTCCAGCCGTATGCAGACCTATCAGCGGTCTTTGAACCTTCCCCAGCATCGCCTAATCATAGACGTTGCAACAAGGTGGAACTCAACACTGCACATGCTTCAGAGACTGTGCCAACAGAGGCGGGCTGTTATGTTTTTGTGGGAGGATACACATACACGGGCAGGCAGTAGGATGGCGGACATGGAGTTGTCAGGTGTGCAGTGGTCGAAGATACAAGACATGTGTCAAGTCCTTCAGTGTTTTGAGGAATGCACATGGCTGGTTAGTGCAGACAACGCCATAATAAGCATGAGCATCCCCCTAATGTGTCTGCTGATGCCAAGTTTGACGCACATAAAGGATCAGGCGTCTGCACCAGAGGAAGAGGAAAGCCTTGATGACAGTCAGCCATTGTCTGGTCAGGGCAGTGTACAGGACGAGGTAGCGGGCGAAGAGGAGGTGGAGGACGAGGAGGATGATGGGGATGAGTATATTTTTAATGCGGAAGCTTTCCCGGGGGCACTGCAAATTGGTTGCGTGGCAAGGCCGGGTTCTGGTTTTTTGAGGGACACAAGTGACGTAGAATTGCCTGAAACTGCCCCTCAACCAATCACAACCGGAGATTTGACAACTGGAACTTTGGCCCACATGGCGGATTATGCCTTACGTATCCTAAAAAGGGACACACGCATTACGAAAATGATGAACGATGACGATTACTGGTTGGCCTGCCTCCTTGATCCACGCTATAGAGGCAAATTGCAAAATATTATGCCACATGAGAACTTGGAACTAATATTAGCAACCAAACAATCAACTCTTGTTGACCGTTTGCTTCAGGCATTCCCAGCACACAGCGCACGTGATCGTTCTCACACGAGCTCCAGGGGGCAGCAGACTAGGAGTGTTAGGGGTGCACACATCAGAAGTGGCGTTGGACAGAGGGGTTTTCTGACCAGGTTGTGGAGTGATTTTGCTATGACCGCAGACAGGACAGGTACTGCTGCATCAATTGAAAGTGACAGGAGATAACATTTGTCCAGTATGGTTACTAACTATTTTTCATCCCTTATCAATGTTCTCCCTCAACCGTCATTCCCATTTGATTACTGGGCATCAAAATTAGACACCTGGCCAGAATTGGTAGAATATGCATTGCAGGAGCTTGCTTGCCCGGCAGCAAGTGTCCTATCAGAAAGAGTATTCAGTGCTGCAGGTTCAATATTAACCGAAAAAAGGACTTGTCTGGCTACCCAAAATGTTGACGATCTAACATTCATTAAAATGAACCACAACTGGATTTCAAAATCTTTTGCCCCACCTTGCCCGGCCGACACCTAGCTTTCCTATGAAAAGCTCTTGCCTGTGGACTACTGTGAATTACTTTTCTAATGTCTAATTTGATGCAGCTGATTGTCTAGCATACGACATGTTTACACCTCCCTAAATGGCCAAACTCCCCACACGGGGCCGTGGTATTGCGACTTGGCGCAAGCACCTGTGAGACTGCTGTTTGTCTGAAGAGGTGGGTGTGCTCGCTTTTGGTCGACAGCATTGCTACTGGGTCCCTCATAGTACAATAAAGTGTCTCTGGCGGTGGTGGTGCGCACCCAACGTCAGACACACTGTTGTAACATGAGGGGCCCTGGGCCTGTACCGCTGGCCACAAGAGAGTTCACCCACCCCCAGGTCAAACATTGGTCTACCACTTCCACAGTTATCTATCACACTTCCACCAATGTTTAGTCTATGCGCTGACATCCTTCCATACCTGCCACTGACAATACCATTGTGTTGACATGTATGATGGTACTTAACATAGTCAGGGGCAGTGTCCTCTATTTACCACAGTAAATACTTTGCGCTAACTTAGTAGGTCTGAAACAACGCAGAGGATCCCACCCCTGAACCTAATGATTGCACCCTTTAGTGTTTTTGTTTTGTTTTAATGCGAGAAATTCACATTTATTTGTTGTTTTGGACTACTGACTGGCAGACACTCATTACAATCGGCCTCCGTTGACCAGACCACTGCTGCCCGTGTACCCCTGGAACCAATTATAAACTGCCTACAGCCAGCCCATTTTAGTATGTTAGGCCTTCAAAGCCTGTCTGCGGTCCCTCCTTCCACTAGGCCTCCACTGACCTGACCACTGCTGCCCGTGTACCCCTGGAACCAATTATAAAGTGCCTACAGCCTGCCCATTTTAGTATGTTAGGCTTTGGAAGCCTGTCTGCGGTCCCTCCTTCCACTAGGCCTCCACTGACCTGACCACTGCTGCCCGTGTACCCCTGGAACCATTTATAAAGTGCCTACAGCCTGCCCATATTAGTATGTTAGGCCTTCGAAGCCTGTCTGCGGTCCCTCCTTCCACTAGGCCTCCACTGACCTTTTACAGTGCATAGAGCCTATTTTTTAATTTTATTTAATATTAATAAAGCCATGATGTACTACGCTGTACCACGCTATGAGCTACCCAGTTGACAATTCTTTTGCGAGAAAAGCCATCCCACCCCTCCACCAGCATGTTAAAGACCACATTGTCCTTTCATTCTGTCAATCTGTGAGTCCAAAGGTACACCTGACAACAGACACATGGAGCGGTAGGCATGGCCATGGAAGGTTACGTGTCCTTTGTGGCGCAATGGGTTAATGTATTGGATGCATGGTCCACACAGGGGACAGCCTGGTAAGTCTGTCTGCTGTCCCTAATTCAAGTTGTCCTCAAATGAATAAATCTAAGCTTCAACCTTCTGGCTCTCATTAAGTGCTGTGTTTTTAAAAATTGGTGGTTCCGGCCAACTAACAGTGTCTGCCCCTGCCTGGTGTTGTCCTCAAATGAATAAAGCTGAGCTTCTACCTTCTGGCTCTCATTAAGTGCTGTGTTTTTAAAAATTGGTGGTTAGGGCCTACTAACGGTGTCTGCCCCTCCCTGGTGTTGACCTCAACTGAATACAGCTGAGCTTCTACCTTCTGGCTTTCGGCCTATAGTATCAGATATTAAACTGCATTTGGCCTTCAACTTTGGTTACGGCCTACTAACGGTGTCTGCCCCTGCCTGGTGTTGCCCTCAACTGAATACAGCTGAGCTTCAACCTTCTGGCTCTCATTAAGTGCTGTGTTTTTAAAAATTGGTGGTTAGGGCCTACTAACGGTGTCTGCCCCTGCCTGGTGTTGTCCTCAACTGAATAAAGCTGAGCTTCTACCTTCTGGCTCTCTTTAAGTGCTGTGTTTTTAAAAATTGGTGGTTCCGGCCTACTAACGGTGTCTGCCCCTGCCTGGTGTTGTCCTCAAATGAATAAAGCTGAGCTTCTACCTTCTGGCTCTGATTAAGCTTTTTTTTTTTTTTTTTTTTTTAATTGCTGGATGGGGCCTAATACCTCTGTTTGCTGCTCCCTGGTGTTTGTCCTCAACTGAATAAAGCTGAGCTTCTACCTTCTGGCTCTCATTAAGTGCTGTTTTTTAAAAGATTGGTGGTTCCGGCCTACTAACGGTGTCTGCCCCTGCCTGGTGTTGTCCTCAACTGAATAAAGCTGAGCTTCTACCTTCTGGCTCTCTTTAAGTGCTGTGTTTTTAAAAATTGGTGGTTCCGGCCTACTAACGGTGTCTGCCCCTGCCTGGTGTTGTCCTCAAATGAATAAAGCTGAGCTTCTACCTTCTGGCTCTCTTTAAGTGCTGTGTTTTTAAAAATTGGTGGTTCCGGCCTACTAACGGTGTCTGCCCCTGCCTGGTGTTGTCCTCAACTGAATACAGCTGTGCTCCAACCTTCTGGCTCTCATTAAGTGCTGTGTTTTTAAAAATTGGTGGTTAGGGCCTACTAACGGTGTCTGCCCCTCCCTGGTGTTGCCCTCAACTGAATACAGCTGAGCTTCTACCTTCTGGCTTTCGGCCTATAGTATCAGATTTTAAACTGCATTTGGCCTACTAGTGTGGTTGGGCCCTTAAAACAGTGTCTGCTGCTCTTGGGTTTGCTACTCCACTGAACAAAGCAGTGCCGCCTGTTTAGTCCTGTTACCAATTTTGAACTGCATTTAGCCTACTTTATTCTTTGGCCCTATATCTGTTTCCTCCTCATCCTGCCCATTGCCCAGCCACTGCTAGATGAGTCTGCTGGTACATTGACCCAGACCACTACATTCCCCTTGCACTCTACACAGCCAGAATCTGACCCTGCTGAAAGTAAGGTTCCCCTTCCCGCATGTTATACCACCTGACACAGGGACAAAGAGGAAGGTGCAGATGAAAGTGCAGGTTCCTTCATCAGGTGGGGGGGGCATACTCGTTGGCGACGTCACTGGCACAGGGCCCCTCAGAGTACGCAAAAGTGTCGCTGCTGGTGGGAGGCGCCCCCGCCGTGCAAACACACCGCTGTACTTTGAGGGGCCCTGTGCCAGTGCCAATGCCAACGAGTGGACCCCCTGCTTGCTTAGGATCACAGCACTTGCAAACTTGACATACTTACCTCTCACTGCTCCACCGCCGTGATGTAGTCCACGTTTCCTGTGCCCACTAAAACCTTGAACCAGCCCTACCCCCCACAACTTTTGCCAAATGACCCCCAATTTCCAATGCCCAACTATTATTATAAAGTTAATTAAGATTGACAAGCTTCAGAAAACAAGAATGGATGTTTTTGGCATTAAAATGGGCACTGTAGGTGTTTTCCTGGCCTCCACTCACTGCCGACTATGCTTCCCCATTGACTTGCATTGGGTTTCGTGTTTCGGTCGATCCCCGACTTTCAGCGATAATCGGCCGACTGCACTCGACTCGACTCTGGACAAAATTGGGTTTCACAAAACCCGACCTTAAAAAAATGAAAGTCGCTCAACCCTACCCACGGCTGTATGTTTCGCGGCTGTTTGACATCCACAACACATACAGGGATTGCTTCCTGCAGTAGCAGGAATTGTAACATATCTTTCGAGCTTGCTGAAGACACTCGTTTAGCACCCGATCATGCACGGATAAGACTCCATCCACACACGTTCCCTTATTACTAATAAATATCTGATGTCTGTATAGCTTTCATCATGTATGCAAAACTTTGTCGCCTGATATAACAATAATATGGAGCGCACTGGATTGAAGTCAGTGATCATTATAATTTGTGATTTATATTTTGACTGTCTGATGATAGATGTGACCTGATAGATTGATGTTACTAACATATATAGTTTGTTTCTTTATTTATTGGGCTAATGCACAAGCCTCCATTTCAAAGCATCCCCCATTTGATGGATTAGACTTGAATTGTTTTATTATGTACAGATATGATTATCATTTTGTTTAGCTCTTTTTTATTTTTGCTCACTTTATATTGTTTACTGATCTAGTGCTCGTTCAGATTTTGGATGTGCATCTCCTACTTTATAAGCTGTATGTTTAGGTGAATAACATTTGTGTCTATTTATGAAATTATTGGAAATTTAGTGAAAATTTTTAAAAAATGTTTAAAATGTCACAATTTTGAATGTTAACCCCTTAAGGCAGACACCAGCACCAAACAAAATTAGTTAATGAATTCATAAATAGTGTTTTCCATTTGTGTACTATACATCAGCATCATATCTTCTGTGATTTTCTATTTTGCTAGGATATTAAAAGAGTTAAAAAATTTAGCAGCAAATTTACATTTTTTCAAGAAAACTTACAAATCTTATTTTTTTGCCAACACCATCAGGTTTGATGTGACTTTGAGGGGTCTATTTAGTGGAAAACTCCCACAGGCAATGCCATTTTAAAAACTGCACACCTGCCTAACAGTATTTAACGCAATGTGGAAAGACGAAAATATTTTTTCTAAACAACTAGTTTAGAAAGTTGTTTTAGCCCTTATTTTTCATTTTCAGAAGAGGTAATAGGATAAAATGAAACTAATTTTTTTGCTATTTCTTTCAACTACAGCAATATACCATATGTGAACAAAAACAAATGCTTCATGTGGCAGGACAGAATCTCCTGGGATCTCCAGTACTGGATCAGATGGACAGGGTGGACAGCAGTATGAGCAGCTTCTTCTTACCTCAGCACCCCTAGCATTTCCAATTTTAGAGCAGATAGACAGGCTTATCCACAGTGGGACCAGGCTTTTTTTCAACTTAACACCCTGGTATCTCCTTTATTGGATCAGAAAGATACGGAGGATAGGATTGTGAGTAGCCTCTTCTTACCTCTGCATCCCTACTATCTCCAATGTTAGATCAGATAGTCAGAGTGGCCTACAGTGTGGCCAGCTTTTGTATACCTCATCACCGCAGGTATCTCCTGTACAAGATCAGAAAGACAGTAGTGTGAGCAGAAACATCTTACCTCAGCATTCCTGGTATTTTCAGTATTTAATTATGCAGACAGGGTGGACAGCAGAGTGGGCAGGATGTTAATACCACAGCATCCCTACTACCTTAAGTATTAGATCAGATAAGCAAGGTTTACAACAGTGTGAATGACGTCTACTTACTCCTATACTCTTGGTGTCTCCAGAACTACATTCGATAGAAAGCTTAGATGCAACGGGAGTGGTAGAACCATTGTAGTGTTGTGTGAGGAGAGCCTGGTGGGGCGTATCTAGGTGATCACCTGATCCTTTACTAGAGCACCTGGTGATGAGGTTAGGCTTGGCTCACGATTAACACCAAGTGCAACACCACGACAGACCATGGCTGACCTCCAAGGGACATGGAGCTACAATGGCCCAGAAGGAGATTACAGCTGGTATATGCAGGTACAGCATGAATACAGGAACGACAAGTACTGTTGGTTACCAGAGAGCCATTGGCAGGTGCAGACTGGTATGGCTGGTAAAAAGGTGGGCATGGAAGGTGCAGGCTGATAAGCTGATATACAGGTGAGCTCAGCAGGTGCAGGCTGGCACGCCTAGTATACAAGTAAGAATGGCAGGTGCAGTCTGGTATGGTTAGTATACAAGTGATCATGGCAGGTGCAGGCTGGCATGGCTTATATACAGGTGCGCATGGCAGGTGCAGGCTGGCATGTTTTTTATACAAGTGAGCAAAACAGCTTCAGGCTGGTGCAGTTGCCCATGCTGCAAGACTGCATTCCCTTGACTTCAGACTGCACAAACCACTAGCACAAAACCACAGCAACAGGCACCAGGCCAGACTGTAAGGCACCAGGTCGCCAGCCCTGCTGGTGCAATATAGCTGCCGTATGATGACACTCCTTTAAAGCTATAGGGACCCACTGAAAGGTTCGCCGTGATGTAGCTAGGGGCTTCATATATTCTGATGAGAATGCTACTCAGAACATATATATTCAGTTATATATATTTTTGCCTAGCAGTATGAGATCAATGTATGAATTTTGGAGGTGCTGCTGTCCATTCTCTCTTTCTTGAGATAGAATTTTAAGCAGAGCCTGTTGTTGCATCACCGAGGCAGTGCTTACAGCTTACATGCCTAAACAGCAACATTTCTAGGAAAAATCTGGAAATGTGTCTGTTTAGTGTTTGGGCCTGTGGGTGGCTTGAAATTTATATTTGCGTTACAAGGCTTGGGTAGGAACAGCTGAACGCTGTGCTGGGACAACGAAGTGGACGTCCTTGTTGATTGTGCTTGCAAATGGGTAACGACAGGTGCCTGCACCTATGGTATGGACAGTGGAGTGGCAAACATTTGGAACACAGGAAGAGGCAGTGATGTCACACATGGACACTGATTGTGGACCAAAGCATTAAGCTCACCTATTTAGGTGCTTGGGTGACATATGCTTGAGCATGCTGGTGGTGGTCTGTCAGGTAGTGGTCTGGGCACTGCTGAGCTTGATACAGCATAGGTTGCACATGACCATTTTTTTGTCTTGTGCACTTTCCGCAAAAAAGTGGCAGACTGAGGAACACCTAACATTTGGCCTGGGATCTGTCCGTGTGTGGGTGCTCTGGGAAACAGTTGAACACCAGCTCCCTCTGAGTAAATCACTTCCTTTTCCTGACTGTTGAGGTGCTATGGATCCCTCCCCCTCTATGCTGCTGTACTTACTCTGTATGCCACTTTTCCAGGTTTGGTCAGTGACTTTATCATCTACCATCTTGTCTTCCACATTTTCACTCTGGTCCTCCTCCTGACTAGAGATGAGCGAATATTTGAATATTCGATTCGGATTACGTTCGCCGAATTTGCAATATTCGCCAATTAATTTGTTGAATATTCAAAGAAGATTACCGAATGCCATGGGAGGCAAAAACAAATGCATGCACAACACCTTAGAATGGCCCCAAATGCTGCCTAAACACATCAAATGAGGGACAGACACCAGGAAAGTGATCTTAATTCAACCACAGTACAAATTGCAGCATGAATCTGCAGTAATTAGCCATTCATGAGGTATCGGGGTCTGGGAAAGCATTTGCAGCTTTACAATGAACGTCACAGTAAGACGAGGTGGGTGAGCGATCGGTGTAAGGCCCACTTGCTGTGAGCACTGACACCATATGCAACACCTCTACCTGCTTTCATGCTGAACCACATTCAGGTGGCACAAATATCAGTTTTGTAGACTACCATTGTCAGAAACATTCAAGGATAGTAACATGGGTAGTTGAGTGCAAGGTATTGGAGGCCTGACGGTTTCGGAGGACTACTGCTACAGGCAACACGCATGAAGGAAACCTAACCAGGAGTGTTCACATTTCCAAAAAATATTGGAAGACACCACAGATGTGGCATCAATTTCACCACAGTAGAAATAGTCTGATATGGACCAACAGGTTTTTCTCTACATCCAATCCAACAGATGGACACCCTACCTGGAGTGTTCACATTTGAAGAAATGAGGTCCTTAAACCACAGAAGTGGCATCAATTTCACCACAGTAGAAATAGTTTAATAGGGACCGAAAGGTCTTTCACTACACCCAATCCAGCAGATGGACACCCAACCGGGAGTGTTCACATTTGAAGGAATGAGGGCCTTACACCAAAGAAGTGGCATTAATTTCTCCAAATTCAATTTTACCACAGTAAAAATAGTCTAATAGGGACCAACAGGTATTTCTCTACACCCAACCCAGCAGATGGACACTCAACCATGAGTGCTCACATTTCCAAAAATTATTTGTAGATACCACCTGTCATGGTTCCCAAAGGCAGGGACTCAGGCAAAAACGGACTAGCTCTAAGAATGATGGAATCTCAGATGACCGCGACACTGAACCTAACACGCAACTAATAGTAGCCGGGGGGTGTGCCTACGATTATCCCTAGACACCTCGCACCAGCCGGAGATCTAGTTACCCCCTAGTAGAGGAATACACAGACCTGGCTTGCCTCCAGGGAAACCCCAAAAGTGATAGTAGCTCCCCACATATAATAACGGTTAGGTAAGAGGAAAACACGTACGCAGTATGAATATAGATTCAGCAAAGAGAGGCCCTCTGACTAGATAGCAGAACATACAAAAGAGGACTTTGCGGTCACCTCAAAACCCTAAACAGCCATCCTGAAATTACTTTAACTCCGTTATCAACTCATGACACCGGAGTAGTAATTTCAGATCACTAGAGCTTCCAGCAGCAAGAGAAATATAAATGCATGCTGGACAAACAAACACAAAAAATGCCAAAGATCCAACTTAGCTGAATTGCAGACTTGGAGCAGGTAGCAAGCAACAGAGGTGCTCTGGTAACATTGATTGCCGGCACTAGAATGACTGAGAAGCCAGACTAAATAGGAAACTCCCAGTTTCCTGATGGGAACAGGTGCAAGACAAAAGTCAGCCAGTACCACCAGTAACCACCAGAGGGAGCCCAAAAACAGAATTCACAACAGTACCCCCCCTTAAGGAGGGGGCACCGAACCCTCATGAGAACCACCAGGGCGATCTGGATGCGCCCTATGAAAGGCGCGAACCAAATCAGAGGCATGAACATCGGAGGCAGTCACCCAAGAATTATCATCCTGACCGTATCCCTTCCATTTAACCAAATATTGAAGTCTCCGTCTGGAAACGCGAGAGTCCAAAATCTTCTCCACAACATACTCCAATTCACCCTCCACCAGCACAGGAGCAGGAGGCTCAACAGAAGGAACAACCGGTACCTCGTACCTCCGCAACAACGACCGATGGAAGACATTATGAATGGTGAAAGATGCTGGTAGGTCCAAACGAAAAGATACAGGATTAAGAATCTCCAAAATCTTATAAGGACCTATGAACCGAGGTTTAAACTTAGGAGAAGAGACCTTCATAGGGACAAAACGAGAAGATAACCACACCAAGTCCCCAACGTGGAGATGATGACCCACACGACGATGACGATTAGCAAACTGCTGAGTCTTCTCCTGAGACAACTTCAAATTGTCCACCACATGACTCCAAATCCGGTGCAGTCTATTCACCACCGTGTCCACTCCAGGGCAATCCGAAGATTCCACCTTGCCAGATGAAAAACGAGGGTGAAACCCTGAATTGCAAAAGAAAGGAGAAACCAGAGTGGCAGAACTGGCCCGATTATTGAGGGCAAACTCTGCCAACGGCAAAAAGGCGACCCAATCATCCTGATCAGCAGACACAAAACACCTCAAATAAGTCTCCAAGGTCTGATTAGTTCGCTCCGTCTGGCCATTAGTCTGAGGATGGAATGCAGACGAAAAAGACAAATCAATGCCCATCCTGGCACAGAACGCTCGCCAGAACCTAGACACAAATTGAGACCCCCTGTCAGAAACGATGTTTTCCGGGATACCATGTAAACGAACCACATTCTGAAAAAATAAAGGAACCAACTCAGATGAAGAAGGCAATTTGGGCAAGGGTACCAAATGAACCATCTTAGAAAAACGGTCACACACCACCCAAATGACGGACATTTTCTGAGAAACCGGGAGGTCCGAGATAAAGTCCATAGAGATGTGCGTCCACGACCTCTTCGGAATAGGCAAGGACAACAACAATCCACTAGCCCGAGAACAGCAAGGCTTGGCCCGAGCACAAACATCACAAGACTGTACAAAGGCACGCACATCCCGAGACAGGGAAGGCCACCAGAAGGACCTGGCCACCAAATCTCTGGTACCAAAAATTCCAGGGTGACCTGCCAACACAGAAGAATGAACCTCCGAGATGACTCTACTGGTCCATTCATCTGGAACAAACAGTCTCCCAGGCGGACAACGATCAGGCCTATCAATCTGAAACTCCTGCAAAGCACGTCGCAAGTCTGGGGAGACAGCAGACAAAATCACCCCATCCTTAAGGATACCCGTAGGCTCAGAATCACCAGAGGAGTCAGGCTCAAAACTCCTAGAAAGGGCATCTGCCTTCACATTTTTTGAACCCGGCAAGTACGAAACCACAAAATTAAACCGGGAGAAAAACAACGACCAGCGCGCCTGTCTAGGATTCAGACGCCTGGCAGACTCAAGGTAAATCAGATTCTTGTGATCAGTCAAGACCACCACCTGATGTCTAGCACCCTCAAGCCAATGACGCCACTCCTCAAATGCCCACTTCATAGCCAAGAGCTCCCGATTACCGACATCATAATTTCGCTCGGCGGGCGAAAACTTTCGAGAGAAGAATGCACATGGTCTCATCACTGAGCAATCGGGACTTCTCTGCGACAAAACCGCCCCCGCTCCAATCTCGGAAGCATCAACCTCGACCTGAAAAGGGAGCGAAACATCAGGCTGGCACAACACAGGGGCGGAAGAAAAGCGGCGCTTAAGCTCCCGAAAGGCCTCCACAGCCGCAGAGGACCAATTGGCAACATCAGCACCCTTCTTAGTCAAATCAGTCAGAGGTTTAGCAACACTTGAAAACCCAATTATAAATCGACGATAGAAATTAGCAAAGCCCAAGAACTTCTGAAGACTCTTCAGGGAAGTAGGCTGCGTCCAATCACAAATAGCCCGAACCTTGACAGGATCCATCTCAACAGAAGAAGGGGAAAAAATATACCCCAAAAAGGAGATCTTCTGAACCCCAAAAATACACTTTGAACCCTTTACAAACAAAGAATTGGCCCGCAAAACCTGAAAAACCTTCCTAACCTGTTGAACATGCGACTCCCAGTCATCCGAAAAAATCAAAATATCATCCAAACACACAATCATAAATTTATCCAGGTATTTACGGAAAATATCGTGCATAAAGGACTGAAAGACTGAAGGAGCATTAGAAAGACCAAAAGGCATTACCAAATACTCAAAATGGCCCTCGGGCGTATTAAATGCAGTTTTCCACTCATCTCCCTGCTTAATCCGCACCAAATTATACGCACCCCGAAGATCAATCTTAGAGAACCACTTTGCCCCTTTAATACGAGCAAATAAATCAGTCAATAGTGGCAAAGGATACTGGTATTTGACTGTAATCTTATTCAACAGGCGATAATCAATACAGGGCCTCAGGGAGCCATCTTTTTTACCCACGAAAAAAAAACCTGCTCCTAAAGGGGATGAGGATGGACGGATATGTCCCTTTTCCAAGGACTCCTTAATATACTCCCGCATAGCAGCATGCTCAGGCACAGACAGATTAAACAAACGACCCTTGGGAAACTTGCTGCCCGGAATCAAGTCTATAGCACAATCACAATCCCTGTGAGGGGGGAGAGAACTAAGTTTGGGCTCCTCAAAAACATCACAATAGTCAGACAAAAATGCCGGAATTTCAGAGGGAGTAGATGAAGCAATGGAAACCAAAGGTACTTCCCCATGAGCCCCCTGACATCCCCAGCTTAACACAGACATTGTTTTCCAGTCAAGGACTGGATTATGAGTTTGCAACCATGGCAATCCAAGCACTAAGACATCATGCAAGTTATGCAACACAAGGAAGCGAATCACCTCCCGATGGTCAGGAGTCATACACATAGTCACTTGTGTCCAGTATTGTGGTTTATTCCTAGCCAATGGTGTGGAGTCGATACCCTTCAGAGGGATAGGAACTTCCAAAGGCTCTAGGCTAAACCCACAGCGTTTGGCAAAGGACAAATCCATAAGACTCAAGGAAGTGCCAGAATCCACATAGGCATCCACAGTAATAGATGATAATGAACAGATCAAAGTTACAGACAAAATAAACTTAGACTGTAAAGTGCCAATTGCAAAAGACTTATCAACCTTTTTTGTGCGTTTAGAGCATGCTGATATAACATGAGCAGAATCACCACATTAGAAGCACAACCCATTTTTACGCCTATAATTCTGCCGTTCACTTCTGGACAGAATTCTATCACATTGCATAATCTCCGGTGTCTGCTCAGAAGACACCGCCAAATGGTGCACAGGTTTGCGCTCCCGTAAACGCCGATCAATCTGAATAGCCATAGTCATGGATTCATTCAGACCTGTGGGCGTAGGAAACCCCACCATGACATCTTTAACGGCGTCAGAGAGACCTTCTCTGAAATTCGCCGCCAGGGTGCACTCATTCCACTGAGTAAGCACAGACCATTTTCAAAATTTTTGACAATATATTTCAGCTTCATCATGCCCTTGAGAGAGGGCTATCAAGGCCTTTTCAGCCTGAATCTCCAAATTAGGTTCCTCATAGAGCAACCCCAGTGCCAGAAAAAACGCATCCACATTGAGCAGCGCAGGATCCCCTGGTGCCAATGCAAATGCCCAATTCTGGGGGTCACCCCGCAACAAGGAAATCACAATTTTAACCTGCTGAGCGGAGTCTCCAGCGGAGCGAGATCTCAGAGAAAGATACAATTTACAATTGTGCTTAAAATTCAAAAAACGAGATCTATCTCCAGAAAATAACTCAGGTATAGGAATCTTGGGTTCTGACATAGGAGCATGTATAACATAGTCTTGGATATTTTGAACCTTAGAAGCAAGAGCACTCAGGCCTGTAGCTAAACTCTGGATATCCATTTCTCAACAGCTGAGATCTGAGCCATTCAGGGGTTAAGAGGAGAGAAAAAAGCAGCAGATTGCAATTATGGCTAGACAGAACTTCTGAGTAAAAACAAAAAAACAAAAAAAAAGTGTCAGAAACTTCTTCTTTTCTCTCTTTCTTCAGCCAATACCTTTAATACATTTGCGGCCGGCAATACTGTCATGGTTCCCAAAGGCAGGGACTCAGGCAAAAATGGACTAGCTCTAGGAATGATGGAATCTCAGATGACCGCGACGCTGAACCTAACACGCAACTAATAGTAGCCATGGGGTGTGCCTACGATTATCCCTAGACACCTCGCACCAGCCGGAGATCTAGTTACCCCCTAGTAGAGGAATACGCAGACCTGGCTTGCCTCCAGGGAAACCCCAAAAGTGATAGTAGCCCCCCACATATAATAACGGTTAGGTAAGAGGAAAACACGTACGCAGTATAAATATAGATTCAGCAAAGAGAGGCCCTCTGACTAGATAGCAGAAAATACAAAAGAGGACTTCGCGGTCACCTCAAAACCCTAAACAGCCATCCTGAAATTACTTTAACTCCGTTATCAACTCATGACACCGGAGTAGTAATTTCAGATCACTAGAGCTTCCAGCAGCAAGAGAAATATAAATGCATGCTGGACAAACAAACACAAAAAATGCCAAAGATCCAACTTAGCTGAATTGCAGACTTGGAGCAGGTAGCAAGCAACAGAGGTGCTCTGGTAACATTGATTGCCGGCACTAGAATGACTGAGAAGCCTGACTAAATAGGAAACTCCCAGTTTCCTGATGGGAACAGGTGCAAGACAAAAGTCAGCCAGTACCACCAGTAACCACCAGAGGGAGCCCAAAAACAGAATTCACAACAACCACCATAGTGACATCAATTTCAAGACAGTAGAAATAGTAGAATAGGGACCGACAGTTCTTTCACTACACACAATCCAGCAGATGGACACTCTACAAGGTGTGTTCACATTTAAAGAAATGAGGGCTTTACACCCCAGAAGTGGCATCAATTTCTCCAAAGTAGAAATAGTTCAATAGGGACCAACAGGTCTTACTCTACACTCAATGCAGCAGATGAACACTTTACATGGTGCGTTCACGTTTAAATAAATGAGGGCCTTACACCACAGAAGTGGCATCAATTTCAACACAGTAGAAATAGTAGAATAGGGACCCACAGGTCTGTCACTACACCCCAACCAGCAGATGAACACCCTACAAGGTGTGTTCTTATTTAAAGAAATGAGGGCCTTACACCACAGAAGTGGCATCAATTTCACAACAGTAGAAATAGTAGAATAGGGACCGACAGCTCTTTCTCTATACCCAATCCAGCAGATGGGCACTCAACAAGAAGTGTTTACATTTCCAAAAATTATTGGCCTAAACCACCAAAGTTGCATCAATTTCATCAGGGCTGCCACTAGACGTTTTGGGGCCCCATACTGGCAAAATTTTACGGGCCCCCTTGAGACTCCGCCCAGGCTCCACCCCAGCCCCACCTCCACCCCTCGAACTGTCAACAGTCAAAAGATTTTTAAAGCCGCCGCCACGACAAGGTCGGGCCCTACCCTACTCTAACCTACTAAACATTTGTTAAAATATCCAATACAATTTAGGTATATTGTTATTTATTTTTCAAATGACAAATACCACATACAGGGGACAAATACCAAGGCACCATGACCATACACCATGTTGCCACCACATAGTGACCAAATAATAGCACATACAAGGAACAAATACAACCACACGATGACCACACCACATATTACCACCACATAGTGACCAAATAATAGCA
This sequence comes from Ranitomeya variabilis, assembly GCF_051348905.1. Lineage (NCBI taxonomy): Eukaryota > Metazoa > Chordata > Amphibia > Anura > Dendrobatidae > Ranitomeya > Ranitomeya variabilis. The sequence continues at coordinate 21,002,210 of NC_135236.1, read as the reverse complement.
CATACAAGGAACAAATACCATCACACCATGGCCGGACAACATATTACCACCACATAGTGACTGAATACTACAATAGTGATCAGTAATAAAAAAAACCCTCAATTCTAATATCACCATAAGTGCCATTATACACTAGAGATCTGTACTTAGTATGCAGTGTCTGTGTACAGGTAATACAGTGATCACCGGTGACATTATACACAGGAGCTCTGTATATAGTGTATAATGTATAGGTAATACAGTTTTCACTGGTGACATTGTACACAGGACTGCTGTATATAGTATTCAGTGTATAGCATCAGTGTACAGGTAACACACTGACTCACCAGTGACGTCTCGAGGTGAAGTCCTTCATCTTTGCTTTTAATCTTCATCCAGCACATATTGCCGTCACTTCATCCAGTCAGGGCTCGTTTCTGCAGGAAATAACAGTTGTCTAGAGCACCGCTTGCAGAATACATAACTTATTTTTTTCCCAAATTCTAAACTACAACAGATGAAGAAAAAAAGCGACAGTGTTGGTCTGCATAGTTACAGGACTGCCCCCCCATTTAAAACCGTATCCTCAAAAAATAAAATAAATATATAATTGCAGTAATAATATCCCTTAATTAGCCCCTATGGTAACAATATCCCTCATCCTGGCCCTGTGTATCTCATTCCTGGTTCCAGCCATATGTTCTCCTATCCTGCCCCATGTGATGCCCCATCCTGCCCAATATGATCTCCCCATCCTGTCCCATGATCCTACCCCATCTGTCCCATGAACCTGCCCCATCTGTCTCATGATCCTGCCCCATCTGTCTCCATTGTATTCATTCTACCCCATAATCCTACACCATCTATCTCCATCCTGCCCCATCTGTCCCATGATCCTGCACCATCTGTCTCCATCCTGCCCCACATTCCTGTCCCATCTGTCTCCATCCTGCACCATGTCTCTATTCTGCACCCCGTGTCTCCCATCTGCCCTTGTGTCTCCCATCTGCCCCTTTGTCTCCCATCTGCCCCTTGTCTCCATTCTGCCCCTAGTCTCCATTCTGCCCCCTTGTCTCCATTCTGCCCCTTGTCTCCAATCTGCCCCCTTGTCTCCAATCTGCCCCTTGTCTCCATTCTGCCCCTTGTCTCCATTCTACCCCCATGTCTCCATTCTGCTCCCTTGTCTCCATTCTGCCCCCTGTGTCTCCATTCTGCCCCCTTGTCTCCATTCTGCCCCCTTTGTCTCCAAACTGCCCCCTTGTCTCCATTCTGCTTCCTGTCTCCTTTCTGTTCTGGGCTGGATGGAGACACGTGGTCCACATTGCGGTTTGCCGCTTTCAGTTAAATAAATAAAAAAAACCTGCGGTGAAGTGAAGATCCCTCCCGGCGTTTCAGCTCGCACTCGCCAGCAAATAACAATGGCGTCATATGCTGGCGATGCGCACTGGCGTCAGCTGCCAGCCTCCGATTGGCTGGCGGCTTTAACCATTGCAGTACAGACCCACATGGGCCCACAAGGCTGCAATAGAGTAACTGAACCTGCGTCTCGGACGCAGGTTCAGTTACCGTTAGAAGCCTGCCACTGGGGCCTGGGCCCGATGAGCAGAAGAAATGGAGCCCGATGTGGGCCCCCTCTACCACTGGGCCCCATACGCCAGTCAGAACAGGAATGCCCTGATGGCGGCCCTGAATTTCAACACAGTAGAAATAGTAGAACAGTGAATGACAAGTCTTTCACTACACCCAATCCAGTAGATGCACACCCAAATTGGATTCCTCACATTTAAAAAATGAAGGCCTGACACCACTGAATTTGATAACTTTCATGATGATAGAAATAGTATAATTGGGACTGACACATCTTCCACTACAGCAGATGTAGTCCAACCATGAGTGTTCATATTTCCACAAATTTGTGTTAACATCATCATCCGCAGCAGCAGCCATTGGAGCGACACTAAAGATATCACAAAGTGCTGTTACGTGACATTAATGCATCACACTAAAAAATGCAATATCTCCTAGTCTGTACAGTCTGCGATTGGGGTGCCAAAGTCCTTGGAGATCCATGACTTTTTCATCTTAATTAAAGGTAGGCAGTCAACACTTTCAGGGGACAACCGTATGCGCTTATCCGTCAAGACACCACCCTCAGCGCTGAAGACACTTTCTGAGAGAACGTTGGCTGCCGGGCACAATAAAACCTCCAATGTATGTGAGGCGAGCTCAGGCCACTCCTCCGTTTTGGAAGACCAAAATGTGAGAGGGTCCAAAACCTGATGGTATTGATATTTAGTTTTAGATACTCCTGCACAATCCCCTCCATTCGTTTACCTCGTGAAAGACTTGGACTCCGTTAAGCTTGTGCATGAGTTAGTCTAAAAAAGTGTCAAAGGACTTACAGAAATTGCTTCTTCCACTTCTACCACTGCTGCTGCTAATGTTTTGGCATTGAAAAATTGACGGGCCGGAGGTTGGAAGTCTACAGCTGTGATGCGAACTGTGTACTTCACTGCTGTCTTGGGGAAAAGCTCTCTTAAGGTTGTATAAAAGCTTGTTTCGATGCTCCAGCATTCCCAGGTCCCTTTCTAGGGTGGGAATCATCTGGCAAAATGTGTTTTTATAAGGTTGATCTGATAAAGTGGCAACTCAGCAGTCAGCATTAATCCTAATCATAACTATATGGGGATCATGTTGCAGATACTGCAGCAAGAAGGCACTCATATTTCAGGTTCTACCAAGAGGTCCAAGCTGATGCTGTGTTGGTGGCTGGGTAACATTGAGGCTCATTTCCTCCATTCCCTCCCACCAACCCCAAACAACAGAGAAGGGAGAATTGTCATCTTCATCTGACAGTTGCTCGCCAATCATTTCTTCCTCATCCATTTCTTCCTAGGATTTTGCACCTTCGATAACAGTTTGTATGTTATCATCACAAACCCCCATCATTCACAGCACTCCTCGTTCCCTTGTTACCTACCTGTGTGACAACAGTCTTGAACTTCGAGACAATGTTATACCTCCTCTGCTTCCTCCTCTTCTTCTGGGACACCCACTTTCTCCCGCAACCTATTCAAAGTCTGCTCCAGCATATAAATGACCGGAATAGTGATGCTAATGACATCACCACTAACCATCTTACTAGCCATTTCAAAACTGTGCAGAAGGGTGCAGAGGACCTGAATGTGTGCCCACACTGTAAACTCGATATGTGTCACCTCCGTACATCTTTGATCCAGGCTATGCAACATGACATACTGCGTCAGGGCTTGTTGCTGCTGCCACATTTGCTGCAACATGTGCAGAGTGGGAATCCACTGTGTCAGCAAATTGCATATCAACCTGTTAACTGACATGGAAAAAGACATCTGTATCAATGCAAGTCGATGAGCAGAGGGGTATGAATGGTGGAAATAAGCACACAGCTTATGTGTAGTGTTGAGCATTCCGATACCGCAAGTATCGGGTATCGGCCGATATTTGCTGTATCGGAATTTCGATACCGAGATCCGATACTTTTGTGGTATCGGGTATCGGTATCGAAACAACATTAATGTGTAAAATAAAGAATTAAAATAAAAAATATTGCTATACTCACCTCTCCGACGCAGCCTGGACCTCACCGAGGGAACCGGCAGCGTTGTTTGCTTAAAATGCGCGCTTTTCCTTCCTTCCGTGACGTCACGGCTTCTGATTGGTCGCGTGCCGCCCATGTGGCCGCGACGCGACCAATCACAGCAAGCCGTGACGTAATTTTCAGGTCCTTCTAGGCATTCAGTATTTTAAAATTACGTTCCGGCTTTGTGATTGGTCGCGTCGCGGTCACATGGGCGACGCGACCAATCACAAGCCGTGACGTCACGGGAGGCAGGAGACGCGCGCATTTTAAAATGCGCGCGTCTCCTGCCTCCCGTGACGTCACGGCTTGTGATTGGTCGCGTCGCCCATGTGACCGCGACGCGACCAATCACAAAGCCGGAACGTAATTTTAAAATACTGAAGGACCTGAAATTATGTCACGGCTTGCTGTGATTGGTTGCGTCGCGGCCAACATGGGCGACGCGACCAATCACAAGCCGTGACGTCACGGGAGGCTGGACACGCACACATTTTAAAATGCGCGCGTCTCCTGCCTCCCGTGACGTCACGGCTTGTGATTGGTCGCGTCGCCCATGTGACCGTGACGCGACCAATCACAAAGCCGGAACGTAATTTTAAAATACTGAAGGACCTGAAATTACGTCACGGCTTGCTGTGATTGGTTGCGTCGCGGCCAACATGGGCGATGCGACCAATCACAAGCCGTGACGTCATGGGAGGCTGGACACGCGCGCATTTTAAAATGCGCGCGTCTCCTGCCTCCCGTGACGTCACGGCTTGTGATTGGTCGCGTCGCCCATGTGACCGCGACGCGACCAATCACAAAGCCGGAACGTAATTTTAAAATACTGAATGCCTAGAAGGACCTGAAAATTACGTCACGGCTTGCTGTGATTGGTCGCGTCGCGGCCACATGGGCGGCACGCGACCAATCAGAAGCCGTGACGTCACGGAAGGAAGGAAAAGCGCGCATTTTAAGCAAACAACGCTGCCGGTTCCCTCGGTGAGGTCCAGGCTGCGTCGGAGAGGTGAGTATAGCAATATTTTTTATTTTAATTCTTTATTTTACACATTAATATGGTTCCCAGGGCCTGAAGGAGAGTTTCCTCTCCTTCAGACCCTGGGAACCATCAGGGATACGTCCGATACTTGAGTCCCATTGACTTGTATTGGTATCGGGTATCGGTATCGGATTAGATCCGATACTTTGCCGGTATCGGCCGATACTTTCCGATACCAATACTTTCAAGTATCGGACGGTATCGCTCAACACTACTTATGTGTTTTCTGGAGCAGGTCACCGAGGCCAGGATAGTGGCTGAGAATACGCTGCACCACCAGGTTGATAACGTGAGCCAGGCAAGACACGTTTGTGAGCTTGCCTCACTGGAGGGCCGCCACCATGTTCACACCGTTATCGGGCAGGGCCTTCCCTGGATGCAGTTTCAGTGCAGACAGTCATTGATCAAACTCAGCCTGGAGAGCTGTCCACAACTATTCAGCTGTATGACTGCAATCTCCAAGGCATATCAATTTTAAGACGGACTGATTGCAGTGAGTCCTGACTGAGCAGTATGGAGGTGGTGGGGGTTCGCTATGCACTGTTTGAACGCGTGTCTCATGAAGGCAGATATTCAGGGTGCAGGTGGAGGCCCTAGAGGAGATAGAGGAGGCAGAAGCAGCAGAGGAAGTGATAAATGTAGAGGTTTGGCCTGCAAACCTTGGGGATTCCAAGACTTGTGGAGCAGCACCTGTCCGCACAGCTACCAGTGTCACTCAGTGCTCAGTCAGCGTGATGTAATGCCCTTGGCCATGCTTACTCGTCCAAGTGTCTGTGGTGAAATACACACTGGCAGACTGAGATTTTGTCAAGAAATGGGTGATGTTGTCTGCTACATGCTGGTGTAGCGCAAGCACAGCTTTCTTAAAAAAATAATGGCGACTGGGTATTTGAGCTCTCCAAACTCCCTCCCCTCATCAAACACATGCCAAATGCTCATAAAACACCACCATTATCGTTTCTACAGTGCGCAATGGAAATATTTTCCTGCACTTTTACAGGGTTTTTTTTACCAATTTTATGAAATTTTGCTCATTTGTAGGATCACGAATCTGAATGTGCCATATTTGTGCCGAATTTATGTTTGGTGATTATACTCCAAACAAATTTGCTCATCTCTACTCCTGACTTGTTGACTTTACATGACTTGTTGGCAACTGTGTCTCATCATCATCCACCTCTTGAAAGTAACTGTTCCCTGTCATTGGCTTCTTTTGACCATGGCTGCTCAAGTATTTGGGTACCACCACACGCAATCTCCTCATATCCCTCTTTAAATGTGAAAGGTCAGAATCAATAAATGGAAAGGTAAAGAGCTGCTCGGATTGTCCAATTGTGTGGTCATTATCTGCTTGGACTTGCCCTACTGGGAGGAAGGTGAATCAGGTTGTGGTCCAGACTCTTGTCTAGTGAGACTGGAATATGTGGAAGACATGGTGGTGCTGTGAAACAGACTGGAAATATTATCTGCAATCCAACCGACCACCTGTTAACTGTTATGGTCCGGTGGTAGGACCTTAAAACTGACCTCACACATATGACCAGAATACAGGACAAGTTCTGGGGATGTGGAAGCTATACTGACCGCAATCCTGATCCTATCCACACACACTAAAGGCAGCCATGGAGCGTTCCTAAAATCCTAGATGCCATGTTCACAGCCTGAGAAACTGACTACCCCTAGAGAGAAAGCAAAGACCTCACTTGCCTCAGAGAAATAACCCCAAAGTTATAGATAGCCCCCACAAATAATAACGGTGAGTTAAGGGGAAAAGACAAATGTAGAAATGAAACAGGTTAAGCAAATGAGGCCCGCTAATACTGGATAGACAGAAAATAGATAGGAGTCTGTGCAGTCAGTACAAAAACTATCAAAAATAAACCACGCAGATAATGCAAGAACCCCCACACCGACTCACGATGTGAGGGGCGCACACTGCACCCCAGAACTAGCCAGCAAGCAAAAAATCACATAAAAGCAAGCTGGACTGAACTCATTATATACTGAGAAACGTTTTCAAGGAAATAATGAGCAAACAAACTTAGCTTCTCCAAAGGAGACTGGTCACAAGGAATATTCAGGAGAACTCAGAAACAGGACTGAATACACCGACAGCAGGCAACAAATGAAGGGCCAGGTGAATTAAATAGACCCAGCATAGCAGGAAACGAAGAAGCTGAGCCCAGCCAAGACCAGCCATATAGCTAAAGGCCACCAGAGGGAGCCCCAGAACAAATTCACACAGTACTGCTCATGACCACAGGAGGGAGCCCGAGAACGGAATTCACCACAGTACCCCCTCCTTGAGAAGGGGTCACCGAACCCTCACCAGAGCTCCCAGGCCGATCAGGACGAGCCGAATGAAAGGCACAAACCAAATCGGTCGCATGGACATCGGAGGCGACAACCCAGGAATTATCCTCCTGACCATAGCCCTTCCATTTCACTAAGTACTGAAGCTTCCGTCTCGAAATACGAGAATCCAAGATATTCTCCACCACATACTCCAACTCCCCCTCGACCAAAACCGGAGCAGGAGGATCAACAGAAGGGACCACAGGCACCACGTATCTCCGCAACAATGACCTATGGACACATTATGAATGGCGAATGATGTTGGGAGGTCCAAACGAAATGACACAGGGTTGAGGATTTCCAAAATCTTATAAGGACCGATAAAACGAGGCTTGAACTTAGGAGAGGAAACCTTCATCGGAACATAACGAGAAGACAACCATACCAAATCCCCCACAAGAAGTTGGGGACCCACACAGCGACAGCGGTTAGCAAAGCGCTGAGCCTTCTCTTGGGACAACGTCAAATTGTCCACCACATGGTTCCAAATCTGCTGCAACCTATCCACCACAGAATCCACCCCAAGACAGTCAGAGGGCTCAACCTGACCCTAGGAAAAACGAGGATGAAAACCAGAATTGCAAAAGAAAGGTGAAACCAAAGTAGCAGAACTAGCCCGATTATTGAGGGCGAACTCAGCCAATGGCAAAAAAGTCACCCAATCATCCTGATCAGCAGAAACAAAACATCTCAAATATGTTTCCAAGGTCTGATTAGTTCGTTCGGTTTGGCCATTCGTCTGAGGGTGGAAGGCCGATGAAAAAGACAATTCAATGCCCATCTTAGCACAAAAGGACCGCCAAAATCTGGACACAAACTGGGATCCCCTGTCAGACACAATGTTCTCCGGAATACCATGTAAACGAACCACATTCTGAAAAAACAGTGGCACCAAATCGGAGGAGGAAGGCAGCTTAGGCAAGGGTACCAAATGGACCATTTTAGAAAAACGATCACAAACCACCCAGATGACAGACATCCTCTGAGAGACAGGAAGATCCGAAATAAAATCCATGGAAATATGCGTCCAAGGCCTCTTTGGGACAGGCAAGGGCAAAAGCAATCCACTGGCACGAGAACAGCAAGGCTTGGCCCGAGCACAAATCCCACAGGACTGCACAAAGAGACGCACATCCCGCGACAAGGAAGGCCACCAAAAGGACCTCGCCACCAAATCCCTATAACCAAAAATCCCAGGATGACCCGCCAACACTGAAGAATGAACCTCGGAAATAATTCTACTGCTCCATCTGTCCGGGACAAACAGTCTCTCTGGTGGACAACGGTCAGGTCTGTTGGCCTGAAACTCCTGCAACACCCGTCGCAGATCAGGAGAAATGGCAGACAAAATCACCCCCTCTTTGAGGACGCCAGTCGGTTCAGAAACTTCCGGGGAGTCAGGTACAAAACTCCTAGAAAGGGCATCAGCCTTCACGTTTTTCGAACCCGGAAGATATGAAACCACGAAATCGAAATGAGAGAAAAACTACGACCATCGAGCCTGTCTCGGATTCAACCGCTTGGCAGACTCGAGATAAGTCAAATTCTTGTGATCAGTCAAGACCACCACACGATGCTTGGCTCCCTCAAGCCAATGTCGCCACTCCTCAAATGCCCACTTCATTGCCAACAACTCACGATTACCAACATCATAATTCCGCTCGGCAGGCGAAAACTTTCTTGAAAAGAAAGCACATGGTCTCATCACAGAGCCATCAGAGCTTCTCTGCGACAAGACAGCCCCTGCTCCAATCTCGGAAGCATCAACCTGAACCTGAAAGGGAAGAGAGACATCGGGCTGGCGCAAGACAGGAGCCGAAGAAAACCGACGCTTCAGCTCCTGAAAGGCCTCCACGGCCGCAGGAGACCAATTCGTCACATCAGAACCCTTCTTGGTCAAATCCGTCAAAGGCTTAACCACGCTAGAAAAATTAGTGATGAAGCGACGGTAAAAATTAGCAAAACCCAAGAACTTCTGAAGACTCTTCACAGATGTTGGTTGAGTCCAGTCATGAATAGCCTAGACCTTGAGTAGATCCATCTCAATAGTAGACGGAGAAAAAATAAAGCCCAAAAAAGAAATCTTCTGGACTCCGAAGAGACATTTAGAGCCCTTCACAAACAAGGCATTGGCACACAGGACCTGAAATACCATCCTGACCTGCTTCACATGAAACTCCCAGTCATCAGAAAAGACCAAAATATCATCCAGGTACACAATCATAAATCTATCCAGATACTCTCGGAAGATATTGTGCATGAAGGACTGAAACACAGAGGGGGCATTAGAAAGCCCAAAAGGCATCACCAAGTACTCAAAATGGCCTTCGGGCGTATTAAATGCTGTTTTCCATTCATCGCCCTGTTTTATGCGCACAAGATTATACGCTCCTCGAAGATCTATCTTGGAGAACCAACTGGCCCCCCTAATCCGGGCAAACAGATCGGACAACAGTGGCAAGGGGTACTGAAATTTGACCGTGATGTTATTTAGAAGGCGATAATCTATACAGGGTCTCAGAGAACCATCCTTCTTGGCCACAAAAAAGAACCCCGCACCCAAAGGGGACAAGGATGGGCGAATATGCCCCTTCTCCAAGGACTCCTTTATATAAGTCCGCATAGCGGCATGTTCTGGTACAGATAAATTAAAAAGTCGTCCCTTAGGGAACTTACTACCAGGAATCAAATTTATAGCACAATCACAATCCCTATGAGGAGGTAGGGCACTGGATTTGGGCTCATCAAATACATCCTGGTAGTCTGACAAAAATTCAGGGACTTCAGAAGGAGTAGAAGAAGCAATTGACACCAAAGGGGCATCGCCATGAATTCCCTGGCAACCCCAACTTGACACAGACATTGCTTTCCAATCCAGGACTGGATTATGAGCCTGCAGCCATGGCAGACCCAACACGACAACATCATGCAAATTATGTAGCACAAGAAAGCGAATCACCTCCTGATGTGCAGGAGCCATACACATGGTCACTTGAGTACTGAGGTTTATTCTTGGCCAATGGTGTAGCATCAATTCCCTTTAGTGGAATGGGGAATTGCAAAGGCTCCAAGATAAAACCACAGCACCTGGCAAATGACAAATCCATCAGATTCAGGGCGGCACCTGAATCCACAAAAGCCATAACTGAGTAGGATGACAGAGAGCAAATCAAAGTAACAGACAAAATGAATCTAGTTTGTACAGTACCAATGGTGACCGACTTGGTAAACCTTTTTGTGCGCTTAGAGCATGCTGAGATAACATGAGCAGAATCACCACAGTAAAAGCACAACCCATTCTGACGTCTGTAGTTTTGCCGTTCAACTCTAGTCAGAATCCTGTCACATTGCATAGGCTCAGGACTCTGCTCAGAAATTACTGCCAGATGGTGCACAGGTTTGCGTTCCCGCAAACGCCGATCAATCTGAATGGTCAAAGACATTGACTCATTCAGACCCGCAGGCGTGGGGAACCCCACCATAACATCTTTAAGGGCTTCAGAAAGACCCTTTCTGAAAATTGCCGCCAGGGCGCACTCATTCCATTGAGTGAGCACAGACCACTTCCTAAACTTCTGACAGTAAATCTCTGCTTCATCTTGACCCTGAGAGAGAGCCAGCAAAACCTTCTCTGCTTGATCTACCAGATTTGGTTCCTCATAAAGCAATCCAAGCGCCAGAAAAAACGCATCCACATTTAGCAATGCAGGATCTCCTGGCGCCAGAGAGAATGCCCAATCTTGAGGGTCGCCACGCAACAAAGAGATAATAATTTTAACTTGCTGAACAGAATCACCAGAGGAGTGAGGTCTCAGAGAAAGGAATAACTTACAATTATTCTTAAAGTTCAAAAACCTAGATCTGTCTCCGGAGAACAGTTCAGGAATTGGTATTTTAGGCTCTGACATAGGACTGCGGACTACATAATCCTGAATTCCCTGCACCCTTGCAGTGAGATGCTCCACACTAGAAGACAGACTCTGAATGTCCATATCTGCAACTAAATTCAGAACCACCCAAAGATTAAGGGGAGGGAAGAGGCCAAACACAGTGCAGAGGAGAAAAAAAAATGACTTCAGGATTTATCTTCTCCCTCTTCTGCTGCATTAACACTTTCGGGCCTGCTGTACTGTTATTGTCCGGTGGTAGGACCTTAAAACTGACCTCACACATATGACCAGAATACAGGACAAGTTCTGGGGATGTGGAAGCTATACTGACCACAATCCTGATCCTATCCACAAACACTAAAGGCAGCTGTGGAGCGTTCCTAAAATCCTAAACACCTTGTTCACAGCCTGAGAAACTGACTACCCCTAGAGAGAAAGCAAAGACCTCACTTGCCTCAGAGAAATAACCCCAAAGTTATAGATTGCCTCCACAAATAATAACGGTGAGTTAAGGGGAAAAGACAAACATAGAAATGAAACAGGTTAAGCAAATGAGGCCCGCTAACACTAGATAGGCAGATAAAGATAGGTGTCTGTGCGGTCAGTACAAAAACTATCAAAAGTAAACCACACAGATAATGCAAGAACCCCCACACCGACTCACGATGTGGGGGGCGCACTCTGCACCCCAGAACTAACCAGCAAGCAAAAAATCACATAAAAGCAAGCTGGACTCAACTCATTATATACTGAGAAACGTTTTCAAGGAAATAATGAGCAAACAAACTTAGCTTCTCCAAAGGAGACTGGTCACAAGGAATATTGAGGAGAACTCAGAAACAGGACTGAATACACCGACAGCAGGCAACAAATGAAGGGCCAGGTGAATTAAATAGACCCAGCATAGCAGGAAACGAAGCAGCTGAGCCCAGCCATATAGCTAAAGGCCACCAGAGGGAGCCCTAGAACAAATTCACACAGTACCGCTCATGACCACAGGAGGGAGCCCGAGAACAGAATTCACAACAGTTAACACTTTTCACGCTTCAACTTTGGTGTCCCGCAACCCCCTGCAAAGTGACGCTAGAAGCTACGTTTCATGGGTGAGCATGTTTAAACTTCTCCCGTAGGAGGCACAGTTTCACCTGTTCCAAAGACTTAGCCTGTGCGTGCACCATCATGGATCCACTTCCCCTTCCCTTAGTGCACACGTTGCGTATTTTAGATTTTGTAAGCAGCTAAGAGCAGTGTTATTGAAGAAAATAATTTATTTAATTTGGCCATGAAAGGAGTTTTCGTTGTACATGGCAGCACCACGTACACCACGTAGTAATACACTATCCCTACTTCAGTGGGATATTTTAGACCCTGGGGTAATTACAACAATAAATCCCTTTGCTGCTTACTAAATAAATCCCATCGCATTTTTGTTAATTCCCCAGCACCATCCCAGAGATGATATTGTAGTTATTAATAAAGAATAAATGGAGGGCAATGTGATCGCTGAGACGCACAGACTTTGTCATCCTCATCTCCAGTCGGGAAAATATTGTAAGTACTATCGATAGAATCTGTTATTCCTTGTAAAGGGACAATAGGGGCCATATGTAGTGGATTTATGATAATTTGTTGTATTATTTATGATCTACAACACTGCAGTTAACATAATTTATCACAAGGCACAAATGCATAAAGAAGTGCAACATGTTTGGCTATTTTTTTTTCTAATAGGAATATATATAAAACTCATAAAAACATAAAAATTACAACACCAAGAATGAAAGTCATGGAATTATGGAAATCAAAGAATGAATAGACATTGTATTGATATACAAAGGATGAATAAATGAAAACAAAACTGTTTTAAGATTGTGATTTATTCAGTGTTAAGTATGAGCGCCATGCACACAAAAGCACAAGCTTACATACCTTCTATCAATGAGGTCATATATGGTTGTTAGAGGGATGGACTGCCATTGTAAATGTACTTGGGCACAGAGATCATCAAGATTTGCTGCTGCAGCTCTATTGGCAACTGTTGATCAGTGATATCTCAGAAATTCTTGATGGAAAATAAGTCTGGAGACACTAGTGGCCAAGGTTCTGCCACAAAAGCTACTCAAAGTAGTAGGAGAAACACGCAGCCTTGCACTATTGTGTAGAAAATTGGTTCTTGGCGCACCTTGGTGAAATGGCTGAACCACTAGTCCCATAATCAATTCAATGTAACTCCGAGATATTAGGAAACCAGAAGTGAACATTAAAGAGATTGTTTATGATATATTGTGCCAGACCACATCATCATCTAGGGAGAGTGATGGATGATATGTTCCTTCCTAAAGGCCTCTTCATGGTATTGCGCACATGGTCTCCAGACCAATTTCCTGCTATCATTGCATTTGAAAAAAAAACAACTCATCACTGAAGTAGATAGACCTGGTATAGAAACTGCTTCACGCCTTAAGCTTGGTATGTAACATTCATATTTACAAGCAGTACAGTTAGACCCCATGAGCAACCATTAGTCCAAAGTGCCTAGGAGCCATTTTTCAGCACAACAATGCCATGTTTATCATTTTGTTGTGAACAGCCTGCATGGCCTAAGCTTGCTACCATGACCTGCAGCTAAAAGTTCCACCCCATACATCTGAGACGCCATTGATTGGCAATTACAATGGGATCTGCCAGCAATGGGTCTTGATGATTTGTCAGCACAAGTACTGTCAGTCAGGCTGAACATTCCTCAAACAACGATTAAAACTTCAGTGATAGCAGCCAAGGTTGTAATTGTGGATATTTCTGCACTCATATTCAATACTGTACAAATCGAGATATTTTGAACATTTTATTTCCATTTTTCACCATTTGAATAACATTTATATGGCTATCCATACCTGGGTTTCCATAAACTCAAGACTTTCTCTTCTTGAAGTTGTAATGTAAATTTTGCGGAGTGTATAGATCGATTTGACTTTAAATACCTTTATTTTGCAATTCCATATAGAACCAGACTTGTATATTCCAGTTTTGTACTCCAAACGTGTAGATGTCAGAATGCTCATAGTGACACATGATGTGAATACATTGTGTACAAAATGAAAATCCAAGCTGCTGAAACATAACTTCACTAGGGTACAAGATTTTGTAGACCAAGCTAGTTTGATTAAATACATGTTTATAGCAAGAAATTATGAAAAATTCCTTATAAAATCCCTAGAAGAAAAAGCTCATAATGATGCATTTCATGAAGGGCAGAGGCCCAAAAGATGACCACAGGGAGCCAATGTGTCCATATGTTGATTTTGCTGTGTCAGGTATGGGACATCTAAAGATAGAAGGATAAAGTCCACTAAGAAGAACAAGAAATAATGTAAAAAGTTAAAAAAAAATATATATAAAATACACAAAAAGGTATAGTAAATCTACTCTCTTTCCCCCATTTATCAATAAAAAATGTAAAAAATATATATACAGAAAAATACATATTTGTAATACATATGTTACTAGGACCAACCAGATCAGAAAAATCCGATCCATAAAAATAAAAAATTCTTTAAGCCAATTGGTTAAGTAAAAAAAACAAAACACCAGAATTGCTGGTTTTCAATTTCGCGATAGTGCAAAAAAAATGCAATAAAAATTAAAATATAACCATATTATCTACCCCAAAATTATATGACTAAACAGATAGCTTCATTGATGGTAATACAGAAAAAGATTAAGCTCTTGGACAAGGAGAAATAAAACGTGTTTTTTATTTTTTTACAAAACTGAATTTTTATAAGCCAATAAAATAGTAAAAACAAACTCTAAAACTTTGGTTTATCTTGGTGGCTTGGGCTACTGCAGTTCCTTTGTGGTTGTACAGATGTTCTAACACTGATAAAAGTTTATCAACCTTCTAGTGGAGTAGAACTGGACCATGCCAAGATGACTAAGTTATCCATAAATGTTTACAGAGAAAAGTCAATGGCAACTTCATATCTTACATGTGATTATCGCCAAAATTGCACAGTGTAGGATGTAAGAAGTGTTCATCCAACCTCATGATTGTAGCCACAGAGTAATCCAAGTTCTGTATAAATACATAGTTCCGCTCTCATCTCCCATGTCTGTGACTTTGTTTTAAGGTACCGTCACACTAAACGATATCGCTAGCGATCCGTGACGTTGCAGCGTCCTCGCTAGCGATATCGTTGTGTTTGACACGCAGCAGCGATCAGGATCCTGCTGTGATATCGCGGGTCGTTGATTAAAGTTCAGAACTTTATTTGGTCATCAGATCGCCGTGTATTGTTGTGTTTGACAGCAAAAGCAACGATACCAGCGATGTTTTACAATGGTAACCAGGGTAAATATCGGGTTATTAAGCGCAGGGCCGCGCTTAGTAACCCGATGTTTACCCTGGTTACCAGCGTAAAATGTAAAAAAACAGTACATACTCACCTTCGCGTCCCCCGCCATCCGCTTCCTTCCCGCACTGACTGACTGCCGGCCGGAAAGTGAAAGTACAGCACAGCGGTGACGTCACCGCTCTGCTGTTAGGGCCGGCGCTCATTCAGTGCAGTAAGCGGACGCCGGGGGACGCGAAGGTGAGTATGTAGTGTTTGTTTTTTTACATTTTACGCTGGTAACCAGGGTAAACATCGGGTTACTAAGCGCGGCCCTGCGCTTAGCAACCCGATGTTTACCCTGGTTACCCAGGAACCTCGGCATCGTTGGTCGCTGGAGAGCGGTCTGTGTGACAGCTCTCCAGCGACCAAATAGCGACGCTGCAGCGATCGGCATCGTTGTCTGTATCGCTGCAGCGTCGCTTAGTGTGACGGTGCCTTTACTGTAAATTCTGTATAGTTCCTGATGTTTCTCAGTTTAGGCTGTGTATGTATAATTATAAATTAATGTGCTCTGCAATTACTCACCTAATCCATTTTATTGCAGTGAAGAGATGTCACCCAGTATCTCTTGTTAATCTCCTACTTAACAAAAATGTGTGAAGGGAACCAGACAGAAGTTACTCACTTTCTCCTCCTTGGATTTAATAGTCTATATAAATATAAAATACTTTTATTTATAATTTGCCTCGTCTCTTACTTCCTTATACTTATTGGAAACCTTCTTATTATACTCTTGGTATCCACCAATGAGAACCTCAATATCCCAATGTTCTTCTTTCTCAAGCATCTAGCATTGGCCGATGTCCTCACAACAACGACCATTATGCCCATGATATTAAATATTATACTATTGGATATGATAGAGGTGCCAGTGAGGTCCTGCATTATCCAACTCTACCTTTTCTTCCTCTTCGGGTTTGTCCAGTGTTTTCTCATTGCTATCATGTCCTATGATCGGTACTTAGCCATTTGCAGGCCAATGCACTACAATTCCATAATGCAACCTCATGTTTGCCTCAAGATGGTTCTTGCCTCCTGGTTCCTTATGTTTCTCTTTTCATTTGAGATCATTTTGGTTTGGCAGCTCAAGTTTTGTGGTCGGAATGTCATTGACCATTTCTTCTGTGACTTCAAACCAATGATTGATTTGGCTACCTCTGATATTTACCTTTTAGTTTTGTTTGATTTTGTTATTGCTATTATTGGGGGTGTCACACCTTTTACTTTAATTATTTTCAGCTATATAAGGATATTCTTCACCATAACAATCCTTCCATCCACCGGTGGATGGAAAAAAACCTTCTCCACCTGCGGCTCCCATCTCACCACTGTATGCATCTACTATGGAACCATCTTGATGGTGTACATGGCGCCATCAGATGACAGTTCATTGAACATTAACAAGTTTAAGTCTCTGCTGTTTATTGTGGTGACTCCAATGATGAATCCAATCATATACAGCCTGAAGAACCATAAGATCAGGAGAAACCTTCAACAAATGTTTAAAAGATTGAAAAGGTATGATTGAATATTATTCACTAAATGAATAAATAAAAAGAAACATACTTTTTATGTCAAAATCCTCTAGATACACCAGAAATTTGCATTTGGACAGTTCAGCTTTATTTCATTTCTAAGGAATGAGAGGGAGTGTTCCCTGTTCACCTCATAACAGGTTGCTTGATAGCTGTGGAGACACAAGGGTGACACAAGGCTAAGTGGGTTCTCTCATCCGCTGGCCCGATACAACATGGCCCAGGGCTCATCCCACTGGATGCCCGCTCTCTTTTACTGTGGGCAGAATACTAATCAGACAACATGGGGTTAGGATAAAACAGTGTGATAATACTTTATTGAACCAAACAATAACATATGCAACAGTCTCAGCAAAATACCCAAGATTTTGCAAAATTGCAGAGTTTCACCCTTCTGCTTACTTGCCGGGATTTGAGGCTTCCAATGCCGACCACACCCACCTTTGGGACCCTGATTTTGTCAGGAACCCACAGAAAGGAGATAATGTCTAGAGATGAAAGAATATGTTCAGAAAATTATAGCCAACCATATATTCGGCACATTCAGATTCGTGATCGTAAATCCAAGCAAAATTTTATAAAATCTGTAAAAATCGGTAACAATTGTTAAAAGTGCGGGAAAATATTTGTGTTGCCACAAAAGTATTTTCAGCACTTTAGCAACGATAATGGTGGTGTTTTCTGAGCGCTTGGCACATGTTTGATGAGGGGAGGGGGTTTGCTGAGCTCTGAGACGCAGAGTTCTTGGAAGCACAGCACAGCAGTAATTTTTTTTGCTAACTTTATGTGTACACATTGCGTCTAGCCAATAAGGGTGCAGGAAACACCCACAATGTCCTGAAACCATGACTTGTGTCATTGGCTACTGAAATCACATGTCCCTCTCCATAAAAATAGTGGACATGTGGTTTTAGAGCCATTTTGACACTGATACAGCACAGGGAGGCTGGGCTGACGCTGCCTCTGTTACTAGCAAGATTTCAGCTATTTAGTTATGCAGTTGCATATCAGTCAGATAGTGTAGCTAGATAGTGTCCAGCAGGGTTGTGGAGTCAGAGTCGGAGTTGTGGAGTTGGAGTCGGAGCCCATTTTGGTGGAGTCGGAGTAAGTGTTGGAGTCGGTATAAAATGGACCGACGCCAACTCCTAAAATATATAATAAATTGGCAACAGTAGTTCAATGCAGTTTGTGGAGAATTTTTTTTCATAAGAATTTGGGAAAGTTATGAAATGTCCTGTAAATGTCTGTCCTATTCCTGATCTAAGGTGTAGACTTTTAGCTGAGATGAATCTGTGCTGCAGTTTATGTTCATGATAAGTAGCGATGCTCCTCTACAGATAAGGGGAAAATATAAACACACAGGGAAGGAAAGCCTACATTCATCTCAGAATTTCTGGAGTGAATAGAAGAGTAGGATTAAAGAAGGTAAGTACTTCCTAAAGCATAGCTAAACTTTCAATAAACTGTGCATAAATCAAAAGCCCAGTATATGTTGTCTCTGTATGCTTGATGTTTTAGTTTGTTTTTCCTCTTAGCTCTTGTTTAGATACATTAACTGCTCTGATGTCTTTTATACATAGAATATAAGGGGAAAAAAATGTTTTCTAACATCTTAAATTCAGAAATACAGTAACAGGATTGATAAGGACATATATATTTGTGTGTGTGTGTTATGGAATTGGATTCAGCACAAACATGCTCCCTCCCTCCTCCCCTCTTCATAGACTGTGAGAAAATATGATGTGAAGCACTTAGTGAGCTGTACCCTGCTGAGACAAGCTTTGACATTGAAAGTTCAAAGTAAAGCTATTTAACAACACATTTTACAAACTTTACAGTTATCATCTGTCCTATTGATTTATGCAAAAATTGTTTTATTTATATCCCAAATTATACAGTGTATGATTCTTTATTCTTGCAAGAATTACAGAATACTTTTGTTTTACAGGACAAAAAGCAAATTTACATAATTACAAAATGTCTAAGAAGCATCTTATGTATTCCTCTGTATTTGAACATTTCACAGTGACTGAAGATAATAAACATTTTGTGTGTCAATGCATAAGTGACCCAGATGAAAACAAATACTGTGATGTCAAAATTTGTGCATACCAAGGAAGTGGTAAAAATGCTCCTTCAAGAGCTTCCAATCTAAAAAAACATTTCCATGCTGTCACCCAGAAGTTTACAAAGCTGTGACTGAAAAAGATAACAGCAGCACCAAGAAATTAGAGACCAGCACTTCCCACCAGGCAAAGGAGGAAGAAAGAACGTTTTAAACTTCAGTTACAAGATATTTTGTAAATGAAAAAGTTACAATGACAGCAGATGTGTTTAAAAGAGAGCTCATCGAACTTGTTGTGAAGGACAGTATACCATTATCATTATTTACACGACCAGCTTTTACAGCTCTAAATGGAGAAATGGCTCGCAAACTTGATGTTTCTCTGAAAAGAGAAAGTATTAGAAAATTAGTGAGTGAAAAAGCCCTTAACCAAAAGGAAGATCTTAGAAGACACTCAAGAGATGCTTTGCATTTCTTAAAATGGATGCCCGCACACATCACAGAGTGAACTATTTTGCTATCAACGTTCGATATGTTTGTTACAACAAAAACAATGTTACTAAAACACTGGCAGTAAAAGATACTAAAGCTCATCACAGCAGCCAGTTTCTCCAGACCTTAGTTGAAAAAGTTCCGCAAGATTATGAACTCACAAAAGAGCAGGTTCTTGCTATTGTAACTGATAATGCTTCAAACATGATAAGTAAAAATAAACTAATGAGTGAGAATAATGAAGTTGATGATGCATGGCCACAGTCCTGTTCCCATAATGGAGGAACAAACAGATAATACTACAGAAGAACAGCAAAATGATTCTCCACAATTAGATAATCTTGTTGAAGCTGCTTCACCCCTCTTTCCTATTCATTACATGTGCTTTGTTGTGCACACACTGCAGCTGGCAATAAGAGATAGTCTGCAAGAGGGACATGCTGGAACTCTGATTAGCAATGTGAGGAAATTGGCTATTGCTGCCAGAACCCCTAAAATTGATAACATCTTGAAGAGATGTGCTGGAAAAGGGGCAATTGTGGATCAAGCCACTAGGTGAGGCAGCACCTATTTAATGATTGAGTTATGCCTTGAGCTGAAACCCTTCCTTGTAGATATGGCCAACCCAGTGCTGCTGCTGCCATACCTTCATCCTCATCAGATGAGGAGTTTGATTTTGACAAGTATTTGGACTACATGGAGCAGGCAAAGGGTTTCTGCAGGGAAAAAAGATTCCACTCCCAGAGAAAACAGATTGACCATATTTCAGAAAAATTTTTCACTTGCTCTAAAGAACTAGAAGAGTTCATTCGTTCATCAAAACTGACTGTACACGAGGCAATTCCTTTATACCCTGAAATTGTTAGAGATGTTGCCCATGTGGTTGCTGCTTTGCCACCAACCCAAGTTAGTGTAGAGAGGTTGTTCTATAGCCTTATAATAATTAGGTCAGATTTGAGGTCATCTCTAATGGAGGATCTGATGGAGGCAATACTATTTCTCTGAACAAATTCATAGACTGCACAAATGCTATTCAGTATGTTTTTGTTGAAAACTGTTTATTCCCACTTACTGCACTGTCTAATAAATTGCAAATATGCAAAGTTTTTTTTCTTCTAAAGTTGCATTCCAATAAATATATGTTATGTTCTTTCTAAATGGCTTGATTATTGTATCATAATAAAGATTAAAAGCCTGATGTTACCATTTTACTAAAGTAAATGTATCACTTAAACATGAGCCATGTATGAGAGAGTCAGAGTTGGAGTCGTGGAGTCGGAGCTGGCGTCATGGGAATTGAGGAGTCGGAGTTGGAGTCAGAGGTTTGACTTACCGACTCCACAGCCCTGGTGTCCAGTGTGGATGTAAAATCTACTTTCCAGCACTTTTTCTTTTTTGGCCATACTGAGGTGCACATACAATCCAGCAGGGCACGTGTTGTGCACTGCTTCTATTGTGATCCATTCACGAGTACAGCATTCTAATTCACATGTAGCTAGTGAAAAAAATATTAAAGAGCCTGCTGTATCCCACATTGTCATTTTGTGGTGGTGATATGAGCCTGTCTGCAAACCTAAGGCATATTTAAAAAATATATAATTTTTCAGTTGCAAAAAGTTAGACAACCCACCATATCACACTTTTTCATTTGTTTGGGTTGCAATTAAGCTGTAGAGGCCTGATCCAGAGGCCACAAACAAATTCTTCTGTTATTAACATCATACAGTAAGGGACCTCAGTTTAAAAAGAGTTTATGGCATCTAGTGTGTTATAGAGGCCTGATACATAGGCTACAAAAAAAATTCTTCAGTTATTTACATCACAACCATGACTCAGCCCTTAGAGCTAAATTTTACAAACCCTATGATCATTGTGCAGTGGACAAATCTCGAATGTAGATTGGTCCTACCAAACTAATATTTGTCATTGGAGACCTTTGTGACACGTTGTCCCACATTATGACTGACATAGGAGATACATATTCAGTAGAAATCTAGGATTGGTAGTTGTTCTTGTGTATCTGTAAAAGTGACGTAATACTGCAACAAACTTACTCCCAGAAACCATATGTGAGTCAGAAATGCATTCAAGCATATTCTCCAGGCTCTTCCCTTTCTGTTTCATTACTTTCCCATCCATTTCAGCCTTTTCCTCAGGCTCCCAGACCCCTTTGTAGAGTGCAGCAGAAAATTACTTGCATTTCCCTTTGACTTGCATTGTACTGGCTATTCGGATGAATACGCAATTTTTACAAAGTACTCGTTACGAGTACAGCTCTGGCAAAAATTAAGAGACCACCACATCAAAACCCTGTCATGGGCAGCCCAATCTCCAGACCTGAAACCCACAGAAAACCTCTGGAATGTTATAAAGAGGATGATGGATAGTCACAAACCATTAAACAAAGAAGAACTGCTTACATTTTTGTGCCAGAAGCAGTGTAAAAGGCTGGTGGAAAGCAT
Organism: Ranitomeya variabilis; assembly: GCF_051348905.1. Lineage (NCBI taxonomy): Eukaryota > Metazoa > Chordata > Amphibia > Anura > Dendrobatidae > Ranitomeya > Ranitomeya variabilis. The sequence continues at coordinate 20,980,377 of NC_135236.1, read as the reverse complement.
GCCAAGACGCATGAAAGCTGAGATTAAAAATCATGGTTATTCCACAAAATATTGATTTCTGAACTTTTCCTGAGTTAAAACATTAGTATTGTTGTTTTTAAATGATTATGAACTTGTTTTCTTTGCATTATTTGAGGTCTGAAAGCATTGTTTTTTTAATTTTGACTATTTCTCCTTTTCAGAAAAAAATACAAAATGTGTTGCTTGGAACTTCAGAGATATGTTGTCAGTAGTTTATAGACTAAAAGAACAATTTACATTTTACTAAAAAATATACCTATAAAAAAAATCAGGCAAACTGAACATTTTGCAGTGTTCTTTTAATTTTTGCCAGAGCTGTATATCATGTTGACGCTAAGGGTAAATCAGACTGGGAAAACAATCGCTGAAACATTGGAGGCAATTAGACAGTTAAGGGATCTGGGAGATTGGGATACCAAAGAAAAGGATAATTTTCCCTCTGAAGTGCAGCATGATGATGTCAAAAGTCATTATAATCCTAGATCCCGTGCCATGTTTATGGCCTTATAAAAGGATGGCATCCATATGGATAAAATAGATGGATTGTTACTAACGAGACGTGGAAATTGTATCAAAAGAAAGGACTTAATAAAAAGGGAGGTGTTTCATTTAGTAAAAAAGTTACAGTAAAAGATTCTGAATCTCCACAGCAGGAAGAGACAAGACACAGGGAGAGAGAGGGCCCACACCCTCTTCGTCTGTCAAAGCCCACAACACCTGGCTTTGAGGATGTTTAAACTGAAGTCAAGTCCTTGATAGAGGAATTCAAAGCCCAGCTTGAGGGGGCTATCATTTTCTTCTACTAAGATGTCTTCATTTGAAATGGAGGATCGATGGAGGGAAAAAGATATGAGTGATTAACTAGCTGGCCATGCCCACACCACCAATAGATAGACATTCCCACATAGATTTTGTGATTAACTGGAAAAATAAAAACGGTAACATGTTAAAGCTTTGTTAGATAAAGGGGAGGAGGCCAGTTTGATTTCTGGAAATCCAAAACAATTCAGTGGGCGCAATGTTATAATTACAGGTTTAGGAAAAAAGCATATTGAGACAATTCAGAATTTGATAGAGACCGGTGTGCTTGAGCCTAGAGCTGAATGGAACAATCCTGTAGTGTGGGGAAAATACTTGTGGCAAGGTATCTGGGCAATTGTACAAGAATGAAAGCGACTGTGTTTAATGTTGATGTTCATTGTGCTTCAAATATATTGGAAAGACTCTTCAACTCAGTAGCAGGTGAACATTCCAGAATGTCAGTCACTGAATCCAGTAAAAAGGCTGATGCAACTGAGGGACTTCCCAGATAGACTCGGTGAGCACACCAGAAATATGGACACCTGGAAGAGAAAACTCCTCACCAGAGGAGTACCCATCAGGTTAGATTTTATAAAAGGATTTGATCCTCACATCTTATCAATGATGGTCAAAAATCTGGGTGAAACAACTGGGGGACAAAGGTCCTTCAGAACCTGCTAAAATAAATGCTCGTGGAGCACATAATGTGCTAATAGTTATGTAGCTATGAAACGCGGGCAAAAGAAGTCGGAACACGTCCCAACAGACAGATGTAATTTCAGAGAATTTCCTTAGATGATGAACACTAGCCATTTTTGTATGACAGACACTACTACTGCTATCAATATATTAGAAACTTGTCTGACGGCAGTACTCCTATGGTTATAGAAAAATCTAATAGGGGTATCTACTCAAGATGAATACATAGAAGAATATGTGGCCCAAAACTTCACATACAATTCATATTATGCCTGTATGAGATTATTATCTTTGAAAAAGAAAAAGAAAAATTATCGGGCACTGCTCATAATAGTTACAAAATAATAATAAGGGGTGCAACTATTGTGCATGAAAACATGTAATGGACAAAAAAGAGAAAGACAGCACAAATAAAAGTGCACATATCCCACATAGCAAGTGAAAAAAAGCTTTATTGAGAAAACAAATTGCGAAAAACATAAAAACATTTTAAAACATGCACAAAAAGCATATAAAGACATGAACAAACTCCCAATAGAGCATAAATAACCATGCTAACAAAAAATGTATTAACTCCTCAATTTAATAAATTCAACTCCCATGCGAATAAGCCAGCTATTGGATTAATAATGTATAGGTGTCATAATTGACGCCTCTCCATTATTAATCTGGCTTAATGTCACCTTACAATAGCAAGGTGGCATTAACCCTTCATTACCCCATATCCCACCGCTACACGGGAGTGGGAAGAGAGTGGCCAAGTGCCAGAATAGGCGCATCTTCCAGATGTGACTTTTCTGGGGTGGCTGGGGGCAGATGTTTGTAGCCAGGGGGGGTCCTATAACCATGGTACCTCTCTAGGCTATTAATATCTGCCCTCAGTCACTTACTTTCCCACCCTGGCGGAGAAAATTGCGCGGGAGCCCACGCCAATTTTTTCCGGGATTTAACCCTTTAATTTAATAGCTAGAGCTTCAAAATTTTACACACAGACACTTGTTTCATTACTAAAGAGGAATATATAATAAAAAAGGTATATGAGATGGTTTACTGTATGTAACATGTCTCATATCCTGTTGGGTTTGTGAAGGAGAGAGCAAAAGCCGGCAATTGAATTACCGGCTTTTATGCTATCTAGCGCTGAATTAGATATAAATAAATATATATATATATATATATATATATATATATATATATATGTGTCTCACTGACATATATACCGTATTTTTCTGACCATAAGATGCACTTTTTTTCCTCCAAATTTGGGAGGAAAGTGTGGGTGCGTCTTATGGTACGGATGTAGCATGTGGGGAGGGGGGCAGCAGTGAGTGGGATCGCACTGTTATCCCACATCAGGATGTCCCCACTGCCCGGAATCAGAGCTGGGAAAACCACGTGGTCCCGATGATTAAGTGCAGTGAATATTCATTAGCGGCTCCCCGATCGGTCAGCCGGGAGCAGCAAATGAATACTGCACTTAAGCAGGGACACGCATGGCTTCCTCAGCGCTGATTCCTGCAGCAGCTAGGGAGATTTGTGTGTCCTGGGGAGGAGGAGGCAGCAGCAGGGGCCAGAGCGGTGAGGAGATCGCTGTATACCTGCCTGCCATGCCTGGATGCCAGTGCTGTGCACAAACAGGACCTGTGTGATGTCAGAAGTGGGCGGGCTGGAGCATCACATGGCAGCACAGAGCCCTCCCTCTTCTTGACATCATCACAGGTCCTTCAGGCTCTCCACTAGAATCTTCTGGCTTCCTCAAAACCTGTGCTGTGGAGAGGCAACAAGAGGGAGGGCTCTGTGTGCAGTCATGGGATGCTTTTACCTCACCACAGGCTGGCTGCCACAATTAACCCCTTTCTGCCAGCTGACGGAATAGTACGTCAGCTGGCAGATCCCCTGCTGTAAGGTGGGCTCCGGCGGCGAACCCACCTTAAAGCCGCGACATGTCAGCTGTTTTGTACAGCTGACATGTGCGCGCAATGAGCGCGAGCGGAATCGCGATCCGCCCGCGCCCATTAACTAGTTAAATGCCGCAGTCAAGCGCTGACAGCGGCCTTTAACTAGCGCTCCCACTGCTGACCCCGTCACATGATCGGGAGTCAGCAGTGCATTGCCATAACAACCAGAGGTCTCCTTGAGACCTCTATGGTTGTTGATGGCCGATTGCTTTGAGCGCCATCCTGTGGTCGGCGTTCAAATTGCACCTGGATTTCTGCTACATAGAGGTGATCTGTACTTCACCTCTATGTAGCAGAGCCGATCGTGTAGTGCATGCTTCTAGCCTCCTATGGAGGCTATTGAAGCATGCCAAAATTAAAAAAAAAAGTGGTTAAAAATATAAAAAATTAAAAAAATATATAAAAGTTCAAATCACCCCCCCCTTTCGCCCCAATCAAAATAAAACTATTAAAAAAAATCAAACCTACGCATATTTGGTATCGCCACATTCAGAATCGCCCGATCTATAAATAAAAACAAAGCATTAACCTGACCGCTAAATGGCGTAGCGAGAAAAAAAATCAAAAAGCCAAAATTACGTTTTTTGGTCGCCGCGACATTGCAGTAAAATGCAATAATTTGCGATCAAAAGAACGTATCTACACCAAAATGGTATCATTAAAAACGCCAGCTCGGCATGCAAAAAACAAGCCCTCACCCGACCCCAGATCATGAAAATTGGAGACGCTACGGGTATCGGAAAATCGCGCAATTTTTTTTTTTTTTTTGCAAACTTTGGAATTTTTTTTCACCACTTAGATAAAAAATAACCTAGACATGTTAGGTGTCTAAGAACTCGTAATGACCTGGAGAATCATATCATAATAGCAGGTAAGTTTTAGCATTTGGTGAACCTAGCAAAAAAGCCAAACAAAAAACAAGTGTAAGATTGCACTTTTTTTGCAATTTCATCACACTTGAATTTTTTTTCCCATTTTCTGTTACACGGCATGGTAAAACCAATGGTATCGTTCAAAAGTACATCTCGTCCCGCAAAAAATAAGCCCTCACGTGGCCATATTGACGGAAAAATAAAAAAATTATGGCTCTGGGAAGGAGGGGAGCGAAAAACGAAAACGAAAAAAAAAGGAAAAGGTCCGGGAGTGAAGGGGTTAAGAGCAGGGGCGTAACTACCGCGGTCGCAGCGGTCGCCATTGCGACCGGGCCCCGCAGGTCAGGGGCCCCGGGCCGGCAGGTCTGAGCAGGGCCAGGCTGGCCATCGGGCACTTCTGGCAAATGCCAGAAGAGCCGATGCCAGTAGTGGGCCGCTGCACTGTTCCTCCCCCGGAACCCCCCCCCCCAGTGCCGCCGCCGCCGCATTTAACTATACCGGCGTCTATGACACCGGTATAGTTCAATGCAATGATGGAGGAGAGAGCGTCACCTGACGCTTCCTCTCCCATCATTCCCCGCTCTGCCTCTGACAGTACACTGCGGGTGCGCGATGACGTCATATCATCGCGCACCTGCAGTGTCCTGGGCAGACTGCAGCTGCCAGGAGCAGCGCGGGCAAAAGGAAAGGTGAGGAGAGTTTTTTTTTTTTTTTCTTTTTAACCGGACTGTGGGGCCATTATCGGGGGGGGGGGGGGATGAGATGAGATGTGGGCTGTGCTCTATATATCCCTGTGCGGGCTCTGCTGTATATACCCCTGTGGGGGCTGTGCTGTATATATCCCTGTGCGGGCTCTGCTGTATATATCCCTGTGCGGGCTCTGCTGTATATACCACTGTGCGGGCTCTGCTGTATATACCACTGTGCGGGCTCTGCTGGATATACCACTGTGCGGGCTGTGCTCTATATATCCCTGTGCGGGCTCTGCTGTATATACCACTGTGCGGGCTGTGCTGTATATACCACTGTGCGGGCTGTGCTGTATATACCACTGTGCGGGCTGTGCTGTATATACCACTGTGCGGGCTGTGCTGTATATACCACTGTGCGGGCTGTGCTGTATATACCACTGTGCGGGCTGTGCTGTATATACCACTGTGCGGGCTGTGCTCTATATACCACTGTGCGGGCTGTGCTGTATATACCACTGTGCGGGCTGTGCTGTATATACCACTGTGCGGGCTGTGCTGTATATACCACTGTGCGGGCTCTGCTGTATATACCACTGTGCGGGCTGTGCTGTATATACCACTGTGCGGGCTCTGCTGTATATACCACTGTGCGGGCTGTGCTGGATATACCACTGTGAGGGCTGTGCTGTATATACCCCCTGTGCTGGCTGTGCTGTATATACCCCTGTGCGGGCTGTGCTGTATATACCACTGTGCGGGCTGTGCTGGATATACCACTGTGCGGTCTGTGCTGGATATACCACTGTGCGGTCTGTGCTGGATATACCACTGTGCGGTCTGTGCTGGATATACCACTGTGCGGGCTGTGCTGGATATACCACTGTGCGGGCTGTGCTGGCACCCAACACCATGTTGCAGTGCAGGAGATTCCTGCAACAGTCCGAGGCGTATCTAGGGGAAGCGGGGCGGGGGAAGGTGGGGGGGTTGTGGGGGCGGGGGAAGGTGGGGGGGTATGGGGGGGTAGGGGGGGGTCCATTTGGAAGTTTGCACCGGGGCCCATAACTTTGTAGTTACGCCACTGGTTAAGAGGTTAGTCTTTACAATACACAATAAAGCACTCTGCCACTCCTGTGGTGAACTATAACTCCCAGCATGTCATAGGATCTGCAGGACATGCTAGGAGTTATAGTTCTCCCATGGGATTTTAAAGCAGCACTCCAGTGCTATTTTGCAGTGCTGGAGTGGTGCTTTCACTATAAGCCCTGTGCCCCCATTCTTATACTCACCCTCCAGCATCTTCATATAGTACTGTACAGACACCACACTGGTCCTGCAGCTTCCAACATAATAACATACTATTATATGTAATAACACCACATATTATAGTATGTTATTTATGTTATTAAATATTTTACCACATTTTTTTGCTTCAAATATTTTTTTCCCTATTTTCCACCTCTAAAACCTGGGTGCGCCTTATAGTCCGGTGCGTCTTATAGTCCGAAAAATACGGTACATATATATATATATATATATATATATATATATATATATATATATATATATATATATACCTATTCAATGTGTACATGATTTTACTGTACACCGCACTGAATTGTCGGCTTTTCTATAGAACACCGGTGCTTATTTCTCACAAGTCACATGCATGGTCCGTGTGTAATCCGTATTTTTCTTGCCCTCATAGACTTTCATTGGCGGATTTTTTGCGCAATACGCTGACAAACGCAGCATGCTGCGATTTTCTACGGCCGTACAAGACCGTATAATACAGATCAGTAAAATACGGCAGATAGGAGCAGGGACATAGAGAATCATGGTACCGTATGAAATCCGTAGTTTCTGTGCCTCTCATACGTTCGTAAAACACGCCAGTGTGACGCTGGCCTAAGGGAGACCTGAGTATTTCTACAGTGATCCCCCGGGGGTCCTCTTAAGATCTAAAAACACCTGAAAATGATGGGAACACTGCTCAAAAGACACAGGAACATCATGGGGATCGCCCCTGGAAGCATTTCTGACTCCCAGGTCACAGCTGTAAGCAATGTTGTCAGAGTTTCACGCCATTTTTACAGGCGCACCAAAAAACATACAAAAACATAACCAAAATGGATTTTCTTGGGAAATATATTAATGAACATCCTTTCCAGGGTAATAACTTTTATATAAGGCCAAATAATTAACCCCAGACCAAAATGTTCCTCCACCACTTGGGCTATGTTCACACGCAGCGTTTTTTAGGTGTTTTTCAACTTTAACATTGCTTTTAACTAGGGTTGAGAGAAACGGATTTTCATAAGTCGCCGACTTTTGGCAAAGTCGGGTTTCATGAAACCCGACCCGATCCCAGTGTGGGATCGGCCATGCGGTACACGATCTTTGCGCCAAAGTCGCGTTTCCTATGACGCTTAAAGCACCATTTCTCAGCCAATGAAGGTGCACGCAGAGTGTGGGCAGCGTGATGACATAGGTCCTGGTCCCCACCATCTTAGAGAAGGGCATTGCAGTGATTGGCTTGCTTTCTGCGGCATCACAGGGGCTATAAAGGGGCATTCCCGCCAACCGCCATCTTACTGCTGCTGATCTGAGCGTAGGGAGAGGTTGCTGCCGCTTCGTCAGAAGCAGGGATAGCGTTAGGCAGGGTAAATTAACCCCCAAACCGCTTGTGCTGTAGCGATTTCCACTGTCCAACACCACCTTTTCTTTTTGGGACAGTGGAGGCTCGATTTCTGTGCATCAGCTCTGTAGGTTATAAGGCTCCCTGATAGCTGCGTTGCTGTGTGTACGCCGCTGTACAAACCAACTGCTTTTTTCAAAGCACAAATCCTGTTGCTCCTTCCTTTCTGCACAGCTATCTTGTTTGTTTGTCCACACTTTTGACTTTTGTGTGCAGCAGTCCTTTTTATTGCTGCCTGCCACACTTTTCTGAGATTACTGTAGGGAGATAGTAATTGTAGTACAGTCCCTTTTTTTTTTTTTTTTTGGTTATATCTCTTCAAGCTACTTTTTGCCACAGAAAATATACTCTAATACAGTGGCCCCGATTTCTTCACAATTCTCCCAGAAAAAAAAATAAAAGTGGGAGATTAAGATTGGCAAATCTGCATTAGATCCAGTCCTGTGTGTGGCATCTTTTTTTTTTCTGCCACAGAAAACCAACCGTGTACGGCCGGTTTCACACGTCAGTGGCTCCGGTACGTGAGGTGACAGTTTCCTCACGAACCGGAGCCACTGACACACGTAGACACATTAAAATCAATGCATCTGTGCAGATGTCATTGATTTTTTGCGGACTGTGTCTCCGTGTGCCAAACACAGAGACATGTCAGTGTTCGTGGGAGCGCACGTATTACACGGACCCATTAAAGTCAATGGGTCTGTGTAAAACACGTACCGCACATGGACGTTCTCCGTGTGCAGTGCAGGAGACAGCGCTCCATTAAGCGCTGTGCCCCCCACATGGTGCTGAAGCCGCGATTCATATCTTCTGTGCAGCAGCGTTTGATGTAAAGAAGATATGAATAATCCAATTTTTTAGTGGTATTTCGTGTTTAAAATAAAGCTCCATGTCCCCACCCCCTGTGCACCCCCCCGCTGTTCTAAAAATACTCACCCGGCTCCCTCGTTGGCTGTCGCTGCTTCCTGTCCTGGCCGCACCTTCTACTGTATGCGGTCACGTGGGGCCGCCGATTACAGTCATGAATATGCGGCTCCACCTCCCATAGGGGTGGAGCCGCATATTCATTACTGTAAATGAGCGGCCCCACATGACTGCATACAGGAGAAGCTGCGGCCAGGACAGGACACTGCGAGGGAGCCGGGTGAGTATTGTCAGAACAGCGGGGGGGCGCACAGGGGGTGGGGACATGGTGCTTTATTTTAAACACAAAATACCACTAAAAAAAAATGGATCATTCATATCTTCTTTACAGCAAACGCTGCTGCACAGAAGATATGAATCGCGGCTTCAGCACGATGCAGGGGACAGCGCTAAACTTTAGCGCTGTCTCTCCTGCACGGTCCGTGTGGTACCCAGGCGGCACACGGCTGCCACACGTGTGCCATACGGATGGCCTATGTGAGCTCACGGACACACGGACATGCATAACTCCGGTACCGATTTTTTCCGGTACCGGAATTATCTGGACGTGTGAGTCTGGCCTAACAGTGGGCCTGATTTCTTCACAATTCTCCCAGAAAAAAAATAAAAGTGGGAGATTAAGATTGGCAAATCTGCATTAGTGCCAGTCCTGTGTGTGGCATCTGTCTTTGTTTTTCTGCCACAGAAAACCTACTGTATAACAGTGGGCCTGATTAAATCACTTGTCTCACATATCCCCCCAAAAAATTAAAATAAAGGGAGAATAATCTTGCCAAACCTGTGCATCTGTGCGAGTGCTGTCTGTGGTATCTGTCAGTCATTTTGTGCCACAGGAACTATACCGTGATATAGTGGGCCTGATTCAATCCCTTGTCTCCCATATCAAAAAAAGAGGGACATTTCTATTGCCAGTGGGTGCATCTGCGTCATTCCGGCTAGTGCCATATCTGCCAGCCTCTTTCTGCTAATCAAACTGTGTTGTTGTGTAATACAGTAGGCCTGATTTTTCCCTGCATTTTCCCACACATAAAGAGGGACATTTCTATTGCCAGTGTTTTTATCTGCGTCACTCCTGTTAGTGCCATATCTGCCAGCCTCTTTCTGTCAATCAAACAGTGTAGTGTAATACAGTGGGCCTGATTTTTCCCTGCATTCTCCCACACACAAAGAGGGACATTTCTATTGCCAGTGTTTTTATCTGCGTCACTCCTGTTAGTGCCATATCTGCCAGCCTCTTTCTGCCAATCAAACAGTGTAGTGTAATACAGTGGGCCTCATTTTTCCCTGCATTCTCCCACACATAAAAAAGGGAGATTTACATTCACAACAAGTTCACACACACCTTGTACCTGGTTTTACAGGACCACATAACGGTTGTTAGTTTGGTAACATTTTTCCAAGAATGAGGAAGTCTGGTGGAAGAGGTCGTGGCCGTGGGCGTTCATTGCCAGCTGGTAACGATGGTAGTGGTGGTGGTCGTAGAGCATCAGGTGGTCGTGGGTAAAGCAATATAGCCCCTAAGTCTCGAGTTGTTGAGCCAGCGTCATCGTCTGGCTACACAAGGCCTCGAAGGCTCCCTTTTCTGGGAGTAGGAAAACCGCTTTTGAAGCCGGAGCAGCAGGAACAAGTATTGGCTTTCATTGCTGACTCTGCCTCTAGCTCTTTCGCCTCCTCCTTGGAAAGTGCCAAATGTCAGAGCAGTGCATCATCAGTGGATGCTCCCGGTCAGGAACAAGTCGCTTACTTGTGTCCTTCACCCAGAACAACAGTGAAGGATGCATCAGGCGACACAACTGGTTACCCCATGGAGCTCTTTACACATACCGTGCCTGGGTTAGAAAGGGAAATTGTTAACAGGCCATGCCCATTACAAGATGAATCGGACATGGAGTGCACAGATTCACAGCCACTGCCAGATTATTATGCTGTTCCTTTGACTCAGATCAGAACATTGCCCTCACAGTGTACTGATCCAGAATCTGACCCCGATGAGACTATGGAGCCCCGTCACGAATGCTATAGCACTGGCTTACACGGTGACCCAGAGGAAGCTGCACAGAACATAGAAGAGGAGGTCATAGATGACCCAGTTGTTGACCCCAATTGGCAGCCATTGGGGGAACAGGGTGCAGGCGGCAGTAGCTCTGAAGCGGAGGAGGAGGAGCCGCAGCAGGCATCAACATCGCAACAGGTTCCATCTGGCAGGCCCGTATCTGGCCAAAAACGTGTGGCAAAACCAAAACCAGTTGTAGGACAGCGTGGCCATCAGGTTAAAGTAGCTCAGTGTGCAATGCCTGAAAAGGTATCCGATAGGATGAGTGCAGTCTGGAATTTTTTTAACCAAGATCCCAATGATCAGCGCAAAGTCATCTGTAGGAAATGTTCAAGGACCTTCAGCAGAGGTCAGAATGTTAAAAATTTAAATACAAGTTGCATGCATAGACATTTAACCACCATGCACTTGCAAGCCTGGACAAACTACCAAACGAACCTTAACGTTGTAGCACCCTCTCACAATGAAGCTAGTCAGCAACGCGACATCCCTTCCCTCACTGTAAGCCCACCGTTTACCACACTACTTGCAGGTAATGTTGCGGTTTCATCGCAAGGCCAAAGCAGTCAGGGAATCACCAGGTTCGTGGTCGGAAAAACTGTATGTAGGGCACCATCAAGAATACCATCACCAACCCTCTCTCAGTCACCCATGTCCACCGGCACTCCCGCTACTTCCACCCTATGCAGCTCTCCAGTCCAGCTCACCCTACATGAGACTCTCGTTAGGAAACGAAGTACTCATCCTCGCATCCGCGTACACAGGGTTTGAACGCCCACATTGCTAGACTAATCTCATTAGAGATGATGCCCTACCGATTAGTTGAAACTGAAGCTTTCAAAGCCCTGATGGACTACGCTGTACCACGCTACGAGCTACCCAGTCGACACTTCTTTTCGAGAAAAGCCATCCCAGCCCTCCACCAGCATGTAAAAGACTGCATTGTCCATGCGCTCAGGCAATCTGTGAGTAGAAATGTGCACCTGACAACAGATGCATGGACCAGTAGGCACGGCCAGGGGCATTACGTCTCCATCACGGCACACTGGGTTAATGTGGTGGATGCAGGGTCCACAGGGGACAGTAATATTGGGACAGTTCTGCCTAGCCCACGGTCTAGGAAACAGTTGGCTGTAGGCGTTCGTCCCCCCTCCTCCTCATCATCCTCAAGCAGAAGTGAGACCTCGTCCACAGACCGCAGTCGCACGACCACTCCATCCGCAGCTGCCACTGTTGCACACGAGGTGTCCAATTATGGAACAGCTAGTGGCAAGAGTCAGCAGGCTGTATTGGCAATGAAGTGTTTGGGCGACAACAGACACACCGCGGAAGTTCTGTCCGAGTTCTTGCAGCAAGAAACTCGGTCATGGCTGGGCACTGTACATCTTGAGGCAGGCAAGGAAGTGAGTGATAACGGAAGGAATTTTATGGCTGCTATAGCCCTTTCACAACTGAAACACATTCCTTGCCTGGCTCACACCTTAAACCTGGTGGTGCAGTGCTTCCTGAAAAGGTATCCAGGGTTACCCGACCTGCTGCTGAAAGTGCACAGCCTTTGCTCTCACATCCGCCGTTCGCCCGTACACTCCAGCCGTATGCAGAACCATCAGCGGTCTTTGAACCTTCCCCAGCATCGCCTAATCATCGACGTTGCAACAAGGTGGAACTCCACACTGCACATGCTTCATATACTGTGCGAACAGAGGCGTGCTGTTATGTATTTGTGGGAGGATACACATACACGGGCAAGCAGTTGGATGGCAGATATGGAGTTGTCAGCTGTGCAGTGGTCGAAGATCCAAGACCTGTGTCAAGTCCTTCAGTGTTTTGAGGAATGCACACGGCTGGTTAGTGTAGACAACGCCGTAATAAGCAGGAGCATCCCCCTAATGCGTCTGCTAATGCAAAGTTTGACGCACATAAAGGAACAGGCGTCTGCAGCCGAGGACGAGGGAAGCCTTGATGACAGTCAGCCATTGTCTGCTCAGGGAAGTCTACAGGACGAGGTGGCGGGCGAAGAGGAGGAGGACGAGGAGGATGATGGTGATGACTATTTTTTGGATGAGGAAGCTTCTCAGGGGGCAATAGAAACTGCTGGCGGTGCGGAGGGAGACAAGTGACGTTGATTTGCCAGAAAGTGCTCCTCGACCCAGCATATGCACTGACTTGACAACTGGAACATTGGCCCACATGGCGGATTATGCCTTGCGTATCCTCAAAAGGGACCCACGCATTATAAAAATGATGACAGATGACGATTACTGGTTGGCCTGCCTCCTTGATCCTCGCTATAAAGGCAAATTGCAAAATATCGTGCCACATGAGAACCTCGAACAGATATTGGCAACCAAACAAGCTACTCTTGTAGACCGTTTGATTCAGGCATTCCCAGCACACAGCGCCGGTGATGGCTCTCACAAGAGCTGCAGGGGGCAACAGGGCAGAGGTGTTAGAGGTGCACAGATCAGAAGTGGCGTAGGACAGAGGGGTTTTCTGACCAGGTTGTGGAGTGATTTCGCAATGACCACAGACACGACAGGTACAGGAGCATCCATTCAAAGTGACAGGAGACAACATTTGTCCAGTATGGTTACTAACTATTTTTCCTCCATTACCGATGTTCTCCCTCAACCATCATTCCCCTTTGATTACTGGGCATCCAAAATAGACACCTGGCCTGAATTGGCTGAATATGCATTGCAGGAGCTTGCTTGCCCAGCAGCTAGTGTGCTATCAAAAAGAGTATTCAGTGCTGCTGGTTCAATACTGACCGAAAAAAGGACTTGTCTGGCTACCCAAAATGTTGATGATCTAACCTTCATTAAAATGAACCACTCATGGATTTCAAATTATTTTGCCCCACCTTTCCCGGCTGACACCTAGCTTTCCTGTAAAAAGGTCTTGCTTTGGGACTGGTGTGACTGACTGTTCCAATCTCTTAATTTGCAGCTGCTGTTTGGCCAGCATACGACATGTTTACACCTCCCTACATGGCCTAACTCCCCCCATGGGGCTGTGGTCTCGCCACTTGTCGCAAGCACCCGTCAGAGTGCCGTTTGTCTGAAGAGGTGGGTGTGCCCACTTTTGGTCGATGGCACAGGCACTTGGTCCCTCATAGTACAATGAAGTGTCTCTGGCGGTGGTGGCACGCACCCAACGTCAGACACACCGTTGTAACATGAGGGGCCCTGGGCTTGTACCGCCGGCCAGGAGAGAGTGTCCCCCCCAAGGTCAAACAGTGCTCTACCACTTGCTAAATTATCTGTCGCTGCTCCACCACTGTTTAGTCTATGCGCTGAAATCCTTCCATGCCTGGCACAGACAATATCAATTTGTTGACATGTATGATGCTAGTTAAAATAGTCAGGGGCCCTGTCCTACATTTACACCAGTAAATACTTTGCACCAAATTACAATGTCTGAAAGTCAGCATAGGAGCACACCCCTGTACCTAAGTATGCCACCCTTTTTTGGGGGGGGGGTTGTTTTTGTTTGGGATACATTAACATCAATTTAGGTTTTGGGATGGGACTCGGAGTACTTACTGTGTCAGATACTCCTTCCAATTGTCCTCCGCTGACCACACCAATGCTGCCTGTGTACCCCTGCCACCTAATGGAAGCTGCATAGAGCCTATTTTATTATTTTAGGCCTAGAAATTCTGTCTGCGGTCCCTCCTTCCAATTGTCCTCCACTGACCACACCAATGCTGCCTGTGTACCCCTGTAGCCAAATTAAAGCTGCATAGAGCCTATTTTAATATTTTGGGCCTGGAAAGTCTGTCTGCGGTCCCTCCTTCCAATTGTCCTCCGCTGACCACACCAATGCTGCCTGTGTACCCCTGCCACCTAATGGAAGCTGCATAGAGCCTATTTTATTATTTTAGGCCTAGGAATTCTGTCTGCAGTCCCTCCTTCCAATTGTCCTATGTTGACCACACCAATGCTGCCTGTGTACCCCTGCCACCTAATGGAAGCTGCATAGAGCCTATTTTATTATTTTAGGCCTAGGAAGTCTGTTTGTGGTCCCTCCTTCCAATTGTCCTCCACTGACCACACCAATGCTGCCTGTGTACCCCTGCCACCTAATGGAAGCTGCATAGAGCCTATTTTATTATTTTAGGCCTAGGAATTCTGTCTGCGGTCCCTCCTTCCAATTGTCCTACGTTGACCACACCAATGCTGCCTGTGTACCCCTGCCACCTAATGGAAGATGCATAGAGCCTATTTTATTATTTTAGGCCTAGGAATTCTGTCTGCGGTCCCTCCTTCCAATTGTCCTACGTTGACCATACCAATGCTGCCTGTGTACCCCTGCCACCTAATGGAAGCTGCATAGAGCCTATTTTATTATTTTAGGCCTAGGAAGTCTGTCTGCGGTCCCTCCTTCCAATTGTCCTCCGCTGACCACACCAATGCTGCCTGTGTACCCCTGTAACTAATTAAAAAATGCATAGAGCCAACTTTTAAAGTTAACACATACTACCTTTGTCTGTCTGCGGCGCCACTCAATCACGCTGTCCTCCACTGAAAAAGCTGAACTTCAACCTTCAGGCTCTCATTAACCCCTTCATTACCCAGCCTATTTTGGCCTTAATGACCTTGCCGTTTTTTGCAATTCTGACCAGTGTCCCTTTATGAGGTAATAACTCAGGAACGATTCAACGGATCCTAGCGATTCTGAGATTGTTTTTTCGTGACATATTGGGCTTCATGCTAGTGGTAAATTTAGGTTGATAATTTCTGAGTTTATTTGTGAAAAAAGCGGAAATTTGGCAAAAATTTTGAAAATTTCGCAATTTTCACATTTTGAATTTTTATTCTGTTAAACCAGAGAGTTATGTGACACAAAATAGTTAATAAATAACATTTCCCACATGTCTACTTTACATCAGCACAATTTTGGAAACAATTTTTTTTTTTGCTAGGAAGTTATAAGGGTTAAAATTTGACCAGTGATTTCTCATTTTTACAACAAAATTTACAAAAACATTTTTTTTAGGGACCACCTCACATTTGAAGTCAGTTTGAGGGTTCTATATGGCTGAAAATACCCAAAAGTGACACCATTCTAAAAACTGCACCCCTCAAGGTGCTCAAAACCACATTCAAGAAGTTTATTAACCCTTCAGGTGTTTCACAGCAGCAGAAGAAACATGGAAGTAAAAAATGAACATTTAACTTTTTAGTCACAAAAATGATCTTTTAGCAACAATTTTTTTATTTTCCCAAGGGTAAAAAGAGAAACTGGACCACAGACGTTGTTGTACAATTTGTCCTGAGTACGCTGATACCTCATATGTGGGGGTAAACTACTGTTTGGGCGCACGGTAGGGCTCGGAAGGGAAGGAGCGCCATTTGACTTTTTCAATGAAAAATTGGCTCCAATCTTTAGCGGACACCATGTCGCGTTTGGAGAGCCCCCGTGTGCCTAAACATTGGAGCTCCCCCACAAGTGACCCCATTTTGGAAACTAGACCCCCCAAGGAACTTATCTAGAAGCATAGTGAGCACTTTAAACCCCCAGGTGCTTCACAAATTGATCCGTAAAAATGAAAAAGTACTTTTTTTTCACAAAAAAATTATTTTAGCCTCAATTTTTTCATTTTCACATGGGCAACAGGATAAAATGGATCCTAAATTTTGTTGGGCAATTTCTCCTGAGTACACCAATACCTCACATGTGGGGGTAAACCACTGTTTGGGCACATGGTAAGGCTCGGAAGGGAAGGAGCGCCATTTGACTTTTTGAATGAAAAATTATCTCCATCGTTAGCGGACACCATGTCGCGTTTGGAAAGCCCCTGTGTGCCTAAACATTGGAGCTCCTCCACAAGTGACCCCATTTTGGAAACTAGACCCCCCAAGGAACTCATCTAGAGGCATAGTGAGCACTTTAAACCCCCAGGTGCTTCACAAATTGATCCGCAAAAATGAAAAAGTACTTTTTTTTCACACAAAATTTCTTTAGCCTCAATTCTTTCATTTTCACATGGGCAACAGGATAAAATGGATCCTAAAATTAGTTGGGCAATTTCTCCTGAGTATGCCGATACCTCATATGTGGGGGTAAACCACTGTTTGGGTGCACGGCAAGGCTCGGAAGGGGAGGCGTGCCATTTGACTTTTTGAATGGAAAATTAGCTCCAATCGTTAGCGGACATCATGTCGTGTTTGGAGAGCCCCTGTGTGCCTAAACATTGGAGCTCCCCTACAAGTGACCCCATTTTGGAAACTAGACCCCCCAAGGAACTTATCTAGATGCATAGTGAGCACTTATAACCCCCAGGTGCTTCACAGAAGTTTATAACGCAGAGCCGTGAAAATAAAAAAATAATTTTTCTTTCCTCAAAAATGATTTTTAGCCCAGAATTTTTTATTTTCCCAAGGGTAATAGGAGAAATTGGACCCCAAATGTTGTTGTCCAGTTTGTCCTGAGTACGATGATACCCCATATGTGGGGGTAAACCACTGTTTGGGCGCACGGCAGGGCTCGGAAGGGAAGGCACGCCATTTGGCTTTTTGAATGGAAAATTAGCTCCAATCATTAGCGGACACCATGTCGCGTTTGGAGAGCCCCTGTGTGCCTAAACATTGGAGCTCCCGCACAAGTGAACCCATTTTGGAAACTAGACCTCCCAAGGAACTAATCTAGATGTGTGGTGAGCACTTTGAACCCCCAAGTGCTTCACAGAGGTTTATAACGCAGAGCCATGAAAATAAAAAATAATTTTTCTTTTCTCAAAAATTATTTTTTAGCCCACAATTTTTTATTTTCCCAAGGGTAACAGGAGAAATTGGACCCCAAAAGTTGTTGTCCAGTTTCTCCTGAGTACGCTGATACCCCATATGTGGGGGTAAACCACTGTTTTGGCACACGTCGGGGTTCGGAAGGAAAGTAGTGACGATTTGAAATGCAGACTTTGATGGAATGCTCTGCGGGCGTCACGTTGCATTTGCAGAGCCCCTGATGTGCCTAAACAGTAGGAACTCCCCACAAGTGACTCCATTTTGGAAACTAGACCCCCAAGGGAACTTATCTAGATGTGTAGTGAGCACTTTGAACCCCCAAGTGCTTCACAGAAGTTTATAACGCAGAGCCGTGAAAATAAAAAATGTGTTTCCTTTCCTCAAAAATATTTTTTTAGCCCAGAATTTTTTTATTTCTGCAAGAGTAACAGGAGAAATTGGACCCCAAAAGTTGTTGTCCAGTTTCTCCTGAGTACGCTGATACCCCATATGTGGGGGTAAACCACTGTTTGGGCACATGCCGGGGCTCGGAAGGGAAGTAGTGACGTTTTGGAATGCAGACTTTGATGGAATGGTCTGCGGGCATCATGTTACGTTTGCAGAGCCCCTGATATGCCTAAACAGTAGAAACCCCCCACAAGTGACCCCATTTTGGAAACTAGACCCCCCTAGGAACTTATCTAGATGTGTGGTGAGCACGTTCAACCCCCAAGTGCTTCACAGAAGTTTACAACGCAGAGCCGTGAAAATAAAAAATCATTTTTCTTTCCTCAAAAAGATGTTTTAGCAAGCAATTTTTTATTTTCACAAGGGTAACAGGAGAATTTGGACCCCAATATTTGTTGCCCAGTTTGTTGTGAATACGCTGATACCCCATATGTGGGGGTAAACCACTGTTTGGGCACACGTCAGGGCTCGGAAGGGAAGTAGTGACATTTGAAATGCAGACTTTGATGGAATGGTCTGCGGGCGTCACATTGCATTTGCAGAGCCCCTGATGTGCCTAAACAGTAGAAACACCCCACAAGTGACCCCATTTTGTAAACTAGACCCCCGAAGGAACTTATCTAGATGTGTGGTGAGCACTTTCAACCCCCAAGTGCTTCACAGAAGTTTATAACACAGAGCCGTGAAAATAAAAAAATAATTGTTCTTTCCTCAAAAATTATGTTTTAGCAAGTAATTTTTTATTTTTGCAAGGGTAACAGGAGAAATTGGACCCCAACAGTTGTTGCCCAGTTTGTCCTGAGTACGCTGGTACCCCAAATGTGGGGGTAAACCACTGTTTGGGCGCACGTCGGGGCTTGGAAGGGCGGGAGCACCATTTGACTTTTTGAACGCAAGATTGGCTGGAATCAATGGTGGCGCCATGTTGCGTTTGGAGACCCCTGATGTGCCTAAACAGTGGAAACCCCTCAATTCTAACTTCAACACTAACCCCAACAGACCCCTAATCCTAATCCCAACTGTAGCCATAACCCTAATCACAACCCTAACCCCAACACACCCCTAACCACAACCCTAACCGCAACAAAGCCGTAACCCTAATTCCAACCCTAATCCTAACCCTAATCCCAACCGTAACCCTAATCCCAACCCTAACCACAACTGTAACCCCAACACACCCCTAACCCTATCCGTAACCCTAACCACAAGCCTAATCTTCACCCTATTTCAAACCCTAGCCCTAATTCCAACCCTAACTCTAATTCCAACCCTAACCCTAAGGCTATGTGCCCACGTTGCGGATTCGTGTGAGATCTTTCCGCACGATTTTTGAAAAATCTGCAGGTAAAAGGCACTGCGTTTTACCTGCGGATTTACAGCAGATTTCCAGTGTTTTTTTGTGCGGATTTCACCTGCGGATTCCTATTGAGGAACAGGTGTAAAACGCTGCGGAATCCGCACAAAGAATTGACATGCTGCGGAAAATACAATGCAGCGTTTCTGCACGGAATTTTCCGCACCATGGGTACAGCGGATTTGGTTTTCCTTAGGTGTACATGGTACTGTAAACCTGATGGAAAACTGCTTCGAATTCGCAGCGGCCAATCCGCTGCGGATCCGCGGCCAATCCGATGCCGATCCGCGGCCAATCCGCTGCGGATCCGCGGCCAATCCGCTGCGGATCCGCTGCCAATCCACTGCGGATCCGCGGCCGATCCACTGCCGATCCGCTGTGGATCCGCTGCGGATCCGCTGCGGATCCGCTGCCGATCCGCTGCGGATCCGCTGCCGATCCGCTGCGGATCCGCTGCCGATCCGCTGCGGATCCGCTGCCGATCCGCGGCCGATCCGCTGCGGATCCGCTGCCGATCCGCTGCGGATCCGCTGCCGATCCGCTGCGGATCCGCTGCCGATCCGCTGCGGATCCGCTGCCGATCCGCTGCGGATCCGCGGCCGATCCGCTGCGGATCCGCGGCCGATCCGCTCTGTATCCGCGGCCGATCCGCTCTGTGTGCACATGCCATAACCCTACCCCTAACCCGTAACCCTAACCCTAACCCTAACCCTACCCCTAGTTCTAACCCTAGTTCTAACCCTAACCCTAGTGGAAAAAGAAAAAAAAATATTTTCTTTATTTTATTATTGTCCCTACCTATGGGGGTGATAAAGGGGGGGGTTTATTTAATATTTTTTTATTTTGATCGCTGTGTTAGAACCTACCACAGCGATCAAAATGTACCTGTAATGAATCAGCCAGTCGGCTGATTCGGCGGGCGCACTGAGCATGCGCCCGCCATTTTGGAAGATGGCGGCGCCCAGCGAGGAGACGGACCGACACCGGGAGCCTAGGTAAGTATAAGGGGGGGGGGAGATCGGGGCACGGGGGGGGCATCGGAGCACCGGGGGGTGACATAGGAGCAGGGGGGGAGCGGGCAGGAGGACGGGGGAGCGGAGCACAGGACGGAGGGGACCGGACCCCATAACGGAGCACTGGGGGGGCGATCGGTGGGGTGGGGGGGTCACTTCAGGTTTTCCAGCCATGGCCGATGGTATTGCAGCATCGGCCATGGCTGGATTGTAATATTTCACCAGTTTTTTAGGTGAAATATTACAAATCGCTCTGATTGGCAGTTTCACTTTCAACAGCCAATCAGAGCGATCGTAGCCACGGGGGGGTGAAGCCACCCCCCCTGGGCTGAAGTACCACTCCCCCTCTCCCTGCAGATCGGGTAAAATAGGAGTTAACCCCTTCACCCGATCTGCAGGGACGCGATCATTCCATGACGCCACATAGGCGTCATGGGTCGGATTGGCACCGGTTTTCATGACGCCTACGTGGCGTCAAAGGTCGGGAAGGGGTTAAGTAGTTGTTTATATAAGACAGCAGTTGCCCTACTACTTTGGTCGGCGCCTAGTAACGGTGTCTGCCGCTCCTTGGTGTTCTCCTCCTCCTTGGTGTTCTCCTCCAGGTTTCCTTGTCTGTTATGGTTCTCAATGGCAAGAGAACATAGCCCAGCAAACATAAGTCCTAGCTCTTGGAAGGATGGAAACTAAACTGACCATGAACTAAACCTGCCGCACAACTAACAGTAGCCGGGTAGCGTTGCCTACGTTTTTTATCCCTAGACGCCCAGCGCCGGCCGGAGGACTAACTAATCCTGGCAGAGGAAAATATAGTCCTGGCTCACCTCTAGAGAAATTTCCCCGATAGGCAGACAGAGGCCCCCACATATATTGGCGGTGATTTTAGATGAAATGACAAACGTAGTCTGAAAATAGGTTTAGCCAAAATTGAGGTACGCTTACTAGATAGCAGGAAGACAGAAAGGGCACTTTCATGGTCAGCTGAAAACCCTATCAAAATACCATCCTGAAATTACTTTAAGACTCTAGTATTAACTCATAACATCAGAGTGGCAATTTCAGATCACAAGAGCTTTCCAGACACAGAAACGAAACTACAGCTGTGAACTGGAACAAAATGCAAAAACAAACGAGGACTAAAGTCCAACTTAGCTGGGAGTTGTCTAGAAGCAGGAACATGCACAGAAAGGCTTCTGATTACAATGTTGACCGGCATGGAAGTGACAGAGGAGCAAGGTTAAATAGCGACTCCCACATCCTGATGGAAACAGGTGAACAGAGGGGATGATGCACACCAGTTCAATTCCACCAGTGGCCACCGGGGGAGCCCAAAATCCAATTTCACAACAGTACCCCCCCCTCAAGGAGGGGGCACCGAACCCTCACCAGAACCACCAGGGCGATCAGGATGAGCCCTATGAAAGGCACGGACCAGATCGGAGGCATGAACATCAGAGGCAGTCACCCAAGAATTATCCTCCTGACCGTATCCCTTCCATTTGACCAGATACTGGAGTTTCCGTCTGGAAACACGGGAGTCCAAGATTTTTTCCACAACGTACTCCAACTCGCCCTCAACCAACACCGGAGCAGGAGGCTCAACGGAAGGCACAACCGGTACCTCATACCTGCGCAACAATGACCGATGAAAAACATTATGAATAGAAAAAGATGCAGGGAGGTCCAAACGGAAGGACACAGGGTTAAGAATCTCCAATATCTTGTACGGGCCGATGAACCGAGGCTTAAACTTAGGAGAAGAAACCCTCATAGGGACAAAACGAGAAGACAACCACACCAAGTCCCCAACACAAAGCCGAGGACCAACCCGACGCCGGCGGTTGGCAAAAAGCTGAGTCTTCTCCTGGGACAACTTCAAATTGTCCACTACCTGCCCCCAAATCTGATGCAACCTCTCCACCACAGCATCCACTCCAGGACAATCCGAAGATTCCACCTGACCAGAAGAAAATCGAGGATGAAACCCCGAATTACAGAAAAAAGGAGACACCAAGGTGGCAGAGCTGGCCCGATTATTGAGGGCAAACTCCGCTAAAGGCAAAAAAGCAACCCAATCATCCTGATCTGCAGACACAAAACACCTCAAATATGTCTCCAAGGTCTGATTAGTCCGCTCGGTCTGGCCATTAGTCTGAGGATGGAAAGCAGACGAGAAAGACAAATCTATGCCCATCCTAGCACAGAATGCTCGCCAAAATCTAGACACGAACTGGGTTCCTCTGTCAGAAACGATATTCTCCGGAATACCATGCAAACGGACCACATTTTGAAAAAACAGAGGAACCAACTCGGAAGAAGAAGGCAACTTAGGCAGGGGAACCAAATGGACCATCTTAGAGAAACGGTCACACACCACCCAGATGACAGACATCTTCTGAGAAACAGGAAGATCCGAAATAAAATCCATCGAGATGTGCGTCCAGGGCCTCTTCGGGATAGGCAAGGGCAACAACAATCCACTAGCCCGAGAACAACAAGGCTTGGCCCGAGCACAAACGTCACAAGACTGCACAAAGCCTCGCACATCTCGAGACAGGGAAGGCCACCAGAAGGACCTTGCCACCAAATCCCTGGTACCAAAGATTCCAGGATGACCTGTCAACGCAGAAGAATGAACCTCAGAAATGACTTTACTGGTCCAATCATCAGGAACAAACAGTCTACCAGGTGGGCAACGATCAGGTCTATCCGCCTGAAACTCCTGCAAGGCCCGCCGCAGGTCTGGAGAAACGGCAGACAATATCACTCCATCCTTAAGGATACCTGTAGGTTCAGAGTTACCAGGTGAGTCAGGCTCAAAACTCCTAGAAAGGGCATCCGCCTTAACATTCTTAGAACCCGGCAGGTAGGACACCACAAAATTAAACCGAGAGAAAAACAATGACCAGCGCGCCTGTCTAGGATTCAGGCGTCTGGCGGACTCAAGATAAATTAGATTTTTGTGGTCAGTCAATACCACCACCTGATGTCTAGCCCCCTCAAGCCAATGACGCCACTCCTCAAAAGCCCACTTCATGGCCAAAAGCTCCCGATTCCCAACATCATAATTCCGCTCGGCGGGCGAAAATTTACGCGAGAAAAAGGCACAAGGTCTCATCACGGAACAATCGGAACTTCTCTGCGACAAAACTGCCCCAGCTCCGATTTCAGAAGCGTCGACCTCAACCTGAAAAGGAAGAGCAACATCAGGCTGACGCAACACAGGGGCGGAAGAAAAGCGGCGCTTAAGCTCCCGAAAGGCCTCCACAGCAGCAGGGGACCAATCAGCAACATCAGCACCCTTCTTAGTCAAATCAGTCAATGGTTTAACAACATCAGAAAAACCAGCAATAAATCGACGATAAAAGTTAGCAAAGCCCAAAAATTTCTGAAGACTCTTAAAAGAAGAGGGTTGCGTCCAATCACAAATAGCCTGAACCTTGACAGGATCCATCTCGATGGAAGAGGGGGAAAAAATATATCCCAAAAAGGAAATCTTTTGAACCCCAAAAACGCACTTAGAACCCTTCACACACAAGGAATTAGACCGCAAAACCTGAAAAACCCTCCTGACCTGCTGGACATGAGAGTCCCAGTCATCCGAAAAAATCAAAATATCATCCAGATACACAATCATAAATTTATCCAAATAATCACGGAAAATGTCATGCATAAAGGACTGAAAGACTGAAGGGGCATTTGAAAGACCAAAAGGCATCACCAAATACTCAAAGTGGCCCTCGGGCGTATTAAATGCGGTCTTCCACTCATCCCCCTGCTTAATTCGCACCAAATTATACGCCCCACGGAGATCTATCTTAGAGAACCACTTGGCCCCCTTTATGCGAGCAAACAAATCAGTCAGCAGTGGCAACGGATATTGATATTTAACCGTGATTTTATTCAAAAGCCGATAATCAATACACGGTCTCAAAGAGCCATCTTTCTTAGCCACAAAGAAAAAACCGGCTCCTAAGGGAGATGACGAAGGACGAATATGTCCCTTTTCCAAGGACTCCTTTATATATTCTCGCATAGCAGCATGTTCAGGCACAGACAGATTAAATAAACGACCCTTAGGGTATTTACTACCCGGAATCAAATCTATGGCACAATCGCACTCCCGATGCGGAGGTAATGAACCAAGCTTAGGTTCTTCAAAAACGTCACGAAATTCAGTCAAGAATTCAGGAATCTCAGAGGGAATAGATGATGAAATGGAAACCACAGGTACGTCCCCATGCGTCCCCTTACATCCCCAGCTTAACACAGACATAGCTTTCCAGTCAAGGACTGGGTTATGAGATTGCAGCCATGGCAATCCAAGCACCAACACATCATGTAGGTTATACAGCACAAGAAAGCGAATAATCTCCTGATGATCCGGATTAATCCGCATAGTTACTTGTGTCCAGTATTGTGGTTTATTACTAGCCAATGGGGTGGAGTCAATCCCCTTCAGGGGTATAGGAGTTTCAAGAGGCTCCAAATCATACCCACAGCGTTTGGCAAAGGACCAATCCATAAGACTCAAAGCGGCGCCAGAGTCGACATAGGCATCCGCGGTAATAGATGATAAAGAACAAATCAGGGTCACAGATAGAATAAACTTAGACTGTAAAGTGCCAATTGAAACAGACTTATCAAGCTTCTTAGTACGCTTAGAGCATGCTGATATAACATGAGTTGAATCACCGCAATAGAAGCACAACCCATTTTTTCGTCTTAAATTCTGCCGTTCACTTCTGGACAGAATTCTATCACATTGCATATTCTCTGGCGTCTTCTCAGTAGACACCGCCAAATGGTGCACAGGTTTGCGCTCCCGCAGACGCCTATCGATCTGGATAGCCATTGTCATGGACTCATTCAGACCCGCAGGCACAGGGAACCCCACCATAACATCCTTAATGGCATCAGAGAGACCCTCTCTGAAATTCGCCGCCAGGGCGCACTCATTCCACTGAGTAAGCACAGCCCATTTACGGAATTTCTGGCAGTATATTTCAGCTTCGTCTTGCCCCTGAGATAGGGACATCAAGGCCTTTTCCGCCTGAAGCTCTAACTGAGGTTCCTCATAAAGCAACCCCAAGGCCAGAAAAAACGCATCCACATTGAGCAACGCAGGATCCCCTGGAGCCAATGCAAAAGCCCAATCCTGAGGGTCGCCCCGGAGCAAGGAAATCACAATCCTGACCTGCTGAGCAGGATCTCCAGCAGAGCGAGATTTCAGGGACAAAAACAACTTGCAATTATTTTTAAAATTTTGAAAGCAAGATCTATTCCCCGAGAAAAATTCAGGCAAAGGAATTCTAGGTTCAGATATAGGAACATGAACAACAAAATCTTGTAAATTTTGAACTTTCGTGGTGAGATTATTCAAACCTGCAGCTAAACTCTGAATATCCATTTTAAACAGGTGAACACAGAGCCATTCCAGGATTAGAAGGAGAGAGAGAGAGAGAAAGGCTGCAATATAGGCAGACTTGCAAGAGATTCAATTACAAGCACACTCAGAACTGAAGGGAAAAGAAAAAAAAAAAAATCTTCAGCAGACTTCTCTTTTCTCTCCTTTCTCTGTCAATTAATTTAACCCTTTTTGGGGCCGGTCAAACTGTTATGGTTCTCAATGGCAAGAGAACATAGCCCAGCAAACATAAGTCCTAGCTCTTGGAAGGATGGAAACTAAACTGACCATGAACTAAACCTGCCGCACAACTAACAGTAGCCGGGTAGCGTTGCCTACGTTTTTTATCCCTAGACGCCCAGCGCCGGCCGGAGGACTAACTAATCCTGGCAGAGGAAAATATAGTCCTGGCTCACCTCTAGAGAAATTTCCCCGATAGGCAGACAGAGGCCCCCACATATATTGGCGGTGATTTTAGATGAAATGACAAACGTAGTCTGAAAATAGGTTTAGCCAAAATTGAGGTACGCTTACTAGATAGCAGGAAGACAGAAAGGGCACTTTCATGGTCAGCTGAAAACCCTATCAAAATACCATCCTGAAATTACTTTAAGACTCTAGTATTAACTCATAACATCAGAGTGGCAATTTCAGATCACAAGAGCTTTCCAGACACAGAAACGAAACTACAGCTGTGAACTGGAACAAAATGCAAAAACAAACGAGGACTAAAGTCCAACTTAGCTGGGAGTTGTCTAGAAGCAGGAACATGCACAGAAAGGCTTCTGATTACAATGTTGACCGGCATGGAAGTGACAGAGGAGCAAGGTTAAATAGCGACTCCCACATCCTGATGGAAACAGGTGAACAGAGGGGATGATGCACACCAGTTCAATTCCACCAGTGGCCACCGGGGGAGCCCAAAATCCAATTTCACAACACTTGTCTGAGCTTCAACCTTCAGGCTCTCATTAAGTATTTTTTAATGTCACACTGCAGTTGGCCTACTACTTTGGTTGGGGCCTAGTAACGGTGTCTGCCGCTCCTTGGTGTTCTCCTCCTCCTTGGTGTTCTCCTCCAGGTTTCCTTGTCTTAGCTTCAACCTTCAGGCTCTCATTAAGTTTTTTTAATGTCACACTGCAGTTGGCCTACTACTTTGGTTGGGCCCTACTAATGGTGTGTGCCGCTCCCTGGTGTTGTCCTCCACTGTATAAAGCTGAGCTTCAGTCTTTAGGCTTTCGGCCTATAGTAGCAGATATTAAACTGCATTTGGCCTTCAACTTTGGTTGGGCCCTACTAACGGTGTGTGCCGCTCCCTGGTGTTGTCCTCCACTGTATAAAGCTGAGATTCAGTCTTTAGGCTTTCGGCCTATAGTACCAGATATTAAACCGCATTTGGCCTTCAACGTTGGTTGGGCCCTACTAACGGTGTGTGCCGCTCCCTGGTGTTGTCCTCCACTGTATAAAGCTGAGCTTCAGTCTTTAGGCTTTTGGCCTATAGTAGCAGATATTAAACTGCATTTGGCCTACTTGTGTGGTTGGGCCCTTAGAACGGTGTCTGCTGCTCCTGGGTTTGCTCCTCCACTGAACAAAGCAGTGCCGCCTGTTTAGTCCTGTTACCAATTTTGAACTGCATTTAGCCTACTTTATTCTTTGGCCCTATATCTGTGTTTCCTCCTCATCCTGCCCACTGCCCAGCCACTGCTAGATGAGTCTCCTGGTACATTGACCCAGACCACTACATTCCCCTTGCACTCTACACAGGCAGAATCTGACCCTGCTGAAAGTAAGGTTCCCCTTCCCGCATGCTATACCACCTTACACAGGGACAGAGAGGAAGGTGCAGATGAAAGTGCAGGTTCCTTCATCAGGTGGGGGGGCATACTCGTTGGCTATGTCACTGGCACAGGGCCCCTCAGAGTACGCAAAAGTGTCGCTGCCGGTGGGAGGCACCCCGCCGTGCAAACACACCGCTGTACTTTGAGGGGCCCTGTGCCAGTGCCAATGCCAATGAGTGGGCCCCCCAGCTTGCTCAGGATCACAGCACTTGCAAACTTGACATACTTACTTCTCACTGCTCCACCGCCGTGACGTAGTCCACATTTCCTGGGCCCACTAAAAACTTGAACCAGCCCTACCCCCCACAACTTTAGCCAAATGACCCCCAATTTCCAATGCCTATCTATTATTATAAAGTAAATTAAGATTGACAAGCTTCAGTAACAAGAATGGATGTTTTTGCCATTAAAATGGGCACTGTAGGTGTTTTCCTGGCCTCCACTCACTGCCGACTATGCTTCCCCATTGACTTGCATTAGGTTTCATGTTTCGGTCGATCCCCGACGGTTCGCGATAATCGGCCGACTTTACTCGACTCGACTTTTAACAAAGTCGGGTTTCGCAAAACCCGACTCGACCCCAAAAAAGTAAAAGTCGCTCAACCCTACTTTTAACTAATACAAATGCATTCACTGGGAAATGTCATTTCTCTGTGCCTTTTAATTATTGGGTATCCAAGCTGGACACGTGGCATGAACTGGCTCTCTACTCCTTGGAGGTCCTGGCCTGCCGTGCTGCTAGTGTTTTGTCAGAGCAGGTTTTTAGTGCCACTGGTGGAATTATAACAGATAAGAGCGTTTGTCTGTCAAATGCAAATGCAGACAGGCTGACTCATAAAAATGAACAAGGGCAGGATTGGGCAAGATTTCTTTACATGACCAAATGTCAGTGAAACATAACCTCCAATACAGTGTCTTTTTGGGATATGTATTCCCATGCACCTCTTCACAACCACACATGGGTATATAGTTAATATAGCACTCAATTTTACTGTGCTAAAGCAAGGAAATGTGTGATACATGAAATGTGAATAGCATAATGGCTTGAGAAATCTATGAAAAAACACATGAGATGCTTAGCACAAGATTTGGCCACAAATTGTGAGCCCATCCACCAAACGTCAAGGTGATCTCAGATCGGATGGGTACCTGACCTGTCTGCCTAGTGTGAACACTCACCTATGGCTAATAACATGGTAAAGCCTGTATTTATATGAAGATCAGAACCAACTGTGTTTGGATGTAATTAAAATCACAGCATGGCGAAGGGCAGGGCGTTCAAGTCAGAAAAAACAGTACATAGTAAATATAGGAAAACTGGCTGAACAGAAATCTAGTCTGAACTGGTGCATAACCAAAAAAGTCTTACATAGCAAATAGATAATGGCTGCACTCAATTTTACTGTGGTAAAGCAAGGAAATGTGCAATACATGAAATGTGAATAGCATAATGGCTTGTGAAATCTATGAAAAAACACATGAGATGCTTAGCACAAGATTTGGCCAAAAATTGTGAGCCCATTCACCAAACGTCAAGGTAATCTCAGATCGGATGGGTACCTGACCTCTCTGCCTAGTGTGAACACTTTTAAATGCAGGCTTTACCATGTTATTAGCCAGAGGTAAGTGTTCACACTAGGCAGTCAGCTCAGGTACCCATCCGATCTGAGATTACCTTGACATTTGGTGGATGGGCTCACAATTTTTGGCCAAATCTTGTGCTAAGCATCTCATGTGTTTTTTCATAGATTTCACAAGCCATTATGCTATTCACATTTCATGTATCGCACATTTCCTTGCTTTAGTACAGTAAAATTGAGTGCAGCCATTGATCTATTTACTACACACATGGGTATATGCTTCCTGATTTTGGCTATTTCATGTCCTCTTCCTCCTTCTGCTCATCCTCATCATCCACCTCCACGAGAATGCCAAAGTGAACATGTTCTGTGATGCTACAGCAAGTGTATTTTTTGCAAGGGTGTCTATGAAGCCCGTAAACAAATTTAAAAAAAATGTACCCGTTTGGGGAAATATTTGTCAGCCCATACATACAGTGTATGTGCATTCCGAGTATAGGAGACCCCCTCCTTTAAATTGGAAAAACATTCATAGAAGGATATCCTCCACGTCTCTTCAGACATCACCACTAGAACACAAGGGTGAACGTATTCCGAGATGTAACAGTCACTCTAATTTTTGGCATGGGTGTTTATGATGCCCGTAAAGAATTTAAAAAAAAAAGTTGACCCCCAGGGGGAAATGTTTGTCAGCCCTTAACTTTAGTGTATGGGCATTACAAGTATCGGAGACACACTCCTTTAAATTCGGAAAACATTAATAGGAGGACATCCTCCATGTCTCTTCAGACACCACCACTAGAGTGTTGAGCGCGCGACCGCTACGCGACCAATCAGAAGCTGCGGACGTCTTCTAAGGTATTTCAAGCGCTTGAAAGACCTTAGGTGACGTCACGGCTTTGTGATTGGTCGCGTAGCGGTCACGCAACCGCTAAGGACCAATCAGAGCGCCGTGACGTCATCTAAGGCCCTTCAAGCACGCATTCTTAGGTACAACGGCTCCCAGTTACGGCGGTAAAGTCCAGGGCGCGTCAGAGGGTGAGTATATCCCTATTTTTTATTTTAATTCTTTCTTTTACACATTGATATGGATCCCAGGGCCTGAAGGAGAGTTTCCTCTCCTTCGGACCCTGGGAACCATCAGGGATACCGTCCGATACTTGAGTCCCATTGACTTGTATTGGTATCGGGTATCGGTATCGGATTAGATCTGATACTTTGCTGGTATCGGCCAATACTTTCTGATACCGATACTTTCAAGTATCGGACGGTATCGCTCAACACTAATAAACAGCTGTAGAATATAAGATGGCGACCGCTTCTAACCCAGGGTATGGAGATTAGGGTTGAGCAACTTTTATTTTTATAGGATCGGTTCGGGTTTCACGAAACCCGACTTTCTCAAAAGTCGGGTCGAGTGAAATCGGCCGATCCTATAAAAAAGTCGGGGTCGGGGTCGGCCGAAACACGAAACCCAATGCAGTGCAATGGGATTCTATGGTTCCCAGGGTCTGAAGGAGAGGAAACTCTCCTTCAGGCCCTGGGATCCATATTAATGTGTAAAATAAAGAAACAAAATAAAAAATATTGATATACTCACCCTTGGATGCGCCCTGGTACTAAGCGGCAGGCTTCCTTCCTAAGAATGAGCGCGTGAATGACCTGCGGTGACGTCACAGCTTGTGATTGGTCGCGAGCGGTCACATGGACAAGCCGCGACGTCATCTAAGGTCCTTCACGCGCTCATTCTTAGGAAGGAAGGCTGCCAGAAAGCAGGGCTCGTCCGAGGGTGAGTATATTCCTATTAGGTATATACTCACCCTCGGACGCACCCTGCTTCTTTCCGGCAGCCTTCCTTCCTAAGAATGAGCGCGTGAAGGACCTTAGATGACGTCGCGGCTTGTCCATGTGACCGCTCACGACCAATCACAAGCCGCGACGTCACAGCAGGTCATTCACGCGCTCATTCTTAGGAAGGAAGCCTGACGCTTAGTACCAGGGCGCGTCCGAGGGTGAGTATATCAATATTTTTTATTTTGATTCTTTATTCTACACTTAAATATGGATTCCGATACCGATTCCCGATATTGCAAACATATCGGAACTCGGTATCGGAATTCCGATACCAGATTCAGAAGATCGCCGACCTCATGGCCGACCCCACACAGGGGTCGGGTCGGGTTTCATGAAACCCGACTTTGCCAAAAGTCGGCGACTTCTGAAAATGGCTGACCCGTTTCGCTACACCCTAATGGAGATATAAAAAGATACCCTAAAGAATGGAAGAGTTCAAAGTAGTGACTCCTCTGTTAGCTCAAGGCTGAATGACCCAAGTGGGAGACCTGGTAGCAAACATAGTAATGAAGAGTCAGACTCAGATCAGTCACTAGGCTTGACTGGATGGGGTACTCATGACCGCAACAACAGTAGGAGGCGGCCATTGAAAGAAAGGTCACGTGAAGGGGTACCCTTGGAAAGTGGGCTGACTAAAAAGGGTCTGGTGACACAGACGGGTAGTGACTCAGGGCTGCAGCCCAGGACTGACATACTAACAGCTAGGGACAGGGGAGACCTAACAAAGGTGTAATGTTGAATGATGCCCAAAACTAACTGAGATGTTCCTCTCAACTTGTAGGGTAAGGTGACATGGGTACCCAGGATCGGGACCCATGGTTTATGTCATGTGTTCTACCCCGTAAGATTGAACAGAGGGAGAGTGTATATGGTGCGGTGACCCATGTTACAGCCAGGGGGCACTGTGTGTGTGCTTCAGGATGTGCTTGGAGGCATAATTATGATGATAAGACAAAGTCCGGCAGGATTGTAAATGTCCAGTGTGTGTCGCAGAGGTGCTCTGCGCTGTAAGCCAAAAATGATATGGTTATGCTGGGACTTGTAGTTCAACAAGAGTTTGTTGTGTTTACTTATAAGGGCAGGCTTATAGGGTTAGCTGGTGAGCTGGATGGGACTGGCTAACCACACACACCACCCACCTATGGGGGTGGTTACAGCTTCATAATGTGACCAGGGTGTGGGTCACATGGTAAAAAGTGTATGGATCTGTTTGATCCATTTGCAAGGTCAGGTCTGTGTTGGAAGCTCCTGTGAGTCTAGGCTTCCTGGAAGCACCTAGAGAGACTGTGGACCTGAATGCTCAGGGTGTTGGATTCTCCTGGGATGGACTGGAGTCCTGCAAGCACCTGCTAAGAATTTAAGTCCTGGAATGGTCAGGGTGTTGGATTGTCCTGGAGTGGACTGGAGTCCTGGAAGCACTTGGTGAGACCATGGACTGATGGCCTCTGTGTTGGAAGTGCCTGGGACTGGACTTCCTGGAAAGCGCATGGAGAGGCCTCACATGCAGAGCCTGGGATGGCTACTGTGTTGGGGAAGCTACAGTTCCTACTGTGGGTCTGGACTATCTGAGGCGCCCTGGTTACAAGGATAGTGATCCCAGTGTGGCAGCTTTCCCCTGGGAACCAGCATTGACAGGAGTCAGTGTGTGGAGCCGGAGCTCCTGAAAGGTAACCCCGGACAAGGGGACTGTAATATATGGCAGAGAAGTTTATCTGCTGCATGAACAGACTGGTGGTCGTGATAAGTTCATGGATGTAATGAAATGCACTGTATGTAATGTGGTTTATGATGTTTAATAAACCAAATAGACTGACTTAAGTGGACAAATCGTTCCTGAGTGCTTAAATATCGTGCTAAGCGAGTGTCCCCCAACCCACTATGGTAGCGTTTCACCACACCCTTTAAGAAGATTAATGCTGCCTGATGCCCCTCTAAAAATAGGCTTTGTGACGTTAAGAGTCCCTCCTTCATAAATGAAACAAGAAAGGTCTGCCACATGGCCAGCTAGGGTTGTTAAATGTTACAATGATTTTTCTCAGTGAATGTATTTGTATTGGTTGAAAGCAATGTAATAGTTAAAAAACGCATCAAAAACACTATGTGTGAACATCGCCCAAGTGGGGGAGGAACATTTTTGTTTTGGCTTAATTATTTGGCCTTATATAACAGTCATTACACTGGAAAGTAAGTTCATTAATATATTTCCCAGGAAAATCCATTTGGGTTTCGGTTTTGTATGTTTTCTGAGGCACCTGTAAAAATGGCGTAAGACTCTGACAACATTGTTTACAGCTGTGATCTACGAGTCAGGAGTGCTTCCAGAGGCGATTCCCATGATGTCCCTGTGTCATTTGAGCAGTGTTTCCATCATTTTTAGACTTTGTAGACCTTAAAAGGATCCCAAGGGGGATCGCGGTAAAAATACTCTGGTCTCCATAGACTTACATTGGGCTCGTTTCTCGGGTCAAGTACCTGAGTATTCCAATCTGCTCGACCTGAGCAATGAGCACCTAAGCATTTTAGTGCTCGTTCATCACTAGTTTTCAGGCTTGGTAGTGTGTTTTGTAAGGCTACGTTCACA
The DNA here is from genome assembly GCF_051348905.1 of Ranitomeya variabilis. Classification (NCBI taxonomy): domain Eukaryota; kingdom Metazoa; phylum Chordata; class Amphibia; order Anura; family Dendrobatidae; genus Ranitomeya; species Ranitomeya variabilis. The sequence continues at coordinate 20,946,842 of NC_135236.1, read as the reverse complement.
TTTGCGTTGTGCGGTGCAGCGGCGGCGACGCAACGCACAACGCAAATGTAAACGCATGCACAACTCAGCGTTTTGTGACGCATGCGTCCACTTTTGCATGGTTTTTGGCGCAGAAAAAACTGCAACATGCAGCCTCCTCTGCGCCCTGACGCATGCACCACAGTGACGCATGCGTCACAAAACGCAAGTGCCACGCATGTCCATGTGCCCCCCATGTTAAATATAGGGGCGCATGACGCATGCGTCGCCGCTGCTGCGCCTGACGCAACGCTAATGTGAACATAGCCTAATACTGTTGTCAATACATCACATCAACCATCTCTTTGCCATAGGCGGCAAAAATAAATTTTTAGGCCTGGTGTGTATTATGTACTACTTTTGCAAATCAATATATTGATTTGTTTGAATATTGATTGAATATATTCACTGTCTCATTGCCATTTCCAGGCCCCAGAAAACAATTTTTCTGGACTGTTGTGCATTTTTTATTAGTGTGGGAAGTAAAAAAAATAGCATTAGCTGTCTCGTAATTTTTAGTCCCCAAAAATAATTTTTTCAGACCAGGTGTTTGTTGTCTAGTACTTTTGCAAATCAATATATCGCATCATTCATCTCGTTGCCATTTCTAGTCCAATTTTTCTGGACTGATATGTATTTTTATTAGACTAGGAAATAAAAAAAATGGGCATGAGCTTTCTCATTGCCATTTCTAGGCTCAAAAAATAATATTTTAGAATCGGTGTGTGTTTACTAGTAATCTGAGAAATAAATAATTTGCATAAGCCTACCTGTTGCCATTAGGAGTCCAAATAAATTATTTTTCAGGACCGCTGTCTGTTTTCTATTAGTCTGTGACATAATTGTCATCATTCATCTCGTGGCCATTTCCAGGGCAAATAAAGACATTTTCTAGCCTAATGTGTGCTCTTTAGTAGTATGTGAGGTAATGAATTGGCATCTGCTGGCTCATCTCCTTTTCTAGGCGAAGCCAATAATTTTACTGTTCTGCTATGTCTATATAAGTAGTGTATATAAAAAATAAGTTTACTGCAGTTTTTGTCAAGTAGTGTGTCTAAAAAATCTGTGTACTCTACATTGTTTTTCTGCAATGCAAGTAGTGTGGGTAAAAAATTACTGTACTCTGCCTCATTTTTTTTGTGAGTACTGTGTCTAAGAAAATGTTTTACTCTACTGCTGTATCTGTATGAGTTGTAGCTGTTCCTATAAAAAAGTTGTCTTTTAACCTCTGAAACCATGCTTCTGGGAGTACTGTGCCAAAAAGCTTCTGGGAGGACTGTGCCAAAAAGCCTCTAGGAGTACTGTGCCAAACAACCTCTAGGAGTACTGTGCCAAACAACCTCTAGGAGTACTGTGCCAAACAACCTCTAGGAGTACTGTGCCAAACAGCCTTTTAGTGTCTAACCTATTAATCCCGAGTGAGTTGCTAAACATGCACAGCATAAACACTGCCTCCTACTATTATGGAGCTTATCAGATGGTGGCGGTGGATGTTGTGACATGCTCAATAAAGTTTTCCACATTTCTGCCATGCTAAGCCTCCCTTCCAAGCTGCATTACTGATTTCCTCCTCCTCCTCTGCCTTGTGCTTACATTGAGTCCCCGCTGTCAGATGAGGATATCATTAGTAGTTAATGTATCAGCATGTCCTTTAGTTCCAACACTTTAGGCTCATGCTCTATTGATGGAAATAAGGATGGCACGTTGTGCTTGTAGTGAGGATCCAGCAGGGTGACCACACAGCAATCAGTACTTGTAGCAATCTTGCAAACTCAGTTGTCATTGTGCAGACACAACAGAATCTATTGCCTCATGTGTGCCAGGATGCCCATATACAACAACAAGCTGTCCTCAGTGGCAAGTGTATTGTCTGTGTCCTCTCTATCACCTGTATCCCACCAGCCATACTCTAGTGATGCCTGTGAGATTCTTTGAGTGCCACCCTGCTCTGAACACAATTGTTTCTCATCCTCATTCTCCTACTGCTCCTCCTCCAAAACTGTCACCTGTGTACCTTGCCGATGTTGTTACAGGAACCTGTCCTCAAAGACGTGTGTATGTGAGAGATGCCAGGGCCGTAGTCATGGCTGACAAAGGTTGATCATTCACTCCCTGGTCTCCCGTCACATGCACACAATGTCCACTTTGTAGCGTACCTTTCGTTCCACTTTCCAACAAGTCAGGGTCCTCTCTGATCTGCTGAGGAGTTCTTCCAGACGGTGTCAAACAAAGAGGGACAGAGTCCAGTTCAAACTTATCATTTTACTAGGTCCCATTCTCAGAATGTCCAGCTCAGTTACAGCAACATCATAGAAAACATCACAGAACACATCCTTGTCTTGCCTTGCATTTTCCCTCACTTTTCCAGAATGTCCCAGGGGCGCACCGACTCGTCTGGCACAACAACCTTCCTTCTGGTCAGCTTAACTATCTTCAGGTGTTCTCCTGTCCATTTCGGACCAGACATCAGGGCATCAGCCCACATAGTTAGCTGCCACATCTTGGAACTGCCCTGAATTCCTTCACCCCTGTGACCTTCAGCAAACAGGTCCTGGACGACTGAGCCCCTACTTAAACTTTGCGTGGTCAACTGCTTTGTCCGGGCTCTAAGGCCTCTGCACTGTCCGAGCTCCCTTGCCCTATTAACTCAGATGCAGGAAATACTCTGCCTGACCCACAGTTGGCCCCTCCTAATTCTAACCAGTTCCTATATTATCACTACTTGGTCCCAATGAGCCCCCTCTAGTGGGCCAAAAGTATTACTAAGCTTTCCCTACAAATTAGTATTCATTTAACAGCATTGCAGGAGATCATACTATATATATATTGTGAGGTACCAAGGGGAGAAGTACTAGAAAACAGATATGTTTCTCCCCGTTTCATTTCATATGTCTCCCAGTATTGATTGTGAAGCTGTTTATTTCACTGTAATCCGGTCCTGGTTTCTTTAGTGATCAGCGTGGAAAGGACTGGTGCTTCCCCTCCACACATGCAGTCCAGGTTTTGGTCTCCTGACTAGGGTTGAGCGACTTTCATTTTTTAAAGATCGAGTCGGGTTTTGTGAAACCCGACTTTGTCCAGAGTCGAGTCGAGTGCAGTCGGCCGATTATCGCTAAAAGTCGGGGATCGACCGAAACACAAAACCCAATGCAAGTCAATGGGGAAGCATAGTCGGCAGTGCGGGGAGGCCAGGAAAACACCTACAGTGCCCATTTTAATGCCAAAAACATCCATTCTTGTTTCTGAAGCTTGTCAATCTTAATTAACTTTATAATAATAGTTGGGCATAGGAAATTGGGGGTCATTTGGCAAAAGTTGTGGGGGGTAGGGCTGGTTCAAGGCTTTAGTGGGCCCAGGAAATGTATACTACGTCACGGCGGTGGAGCAGGGAGAGGTAAGTATTTCAACGTTGCAAGTGCTGTGATCCTGAGCAAGCTGGGGGGGGCCCACTCGTTCGCATTGGCACTGGCACAGGGCCCCTCAAAGTACAGCGGTGTGTTTGCATGGCGGGGGCGCCTCCCACCGGCAGCGACACATTTGCGTACTCTGAGGGGCCCTGTGCCCGTGACGTCGCCAACGAGTATGCCCCCCCCACCTGATGAAAGAACCTGCACTTTCATCTGCACCTTCCTCTTTGTCCCTGTGTAAGGTGGTATAACATGCGGGAAGGGGAACCTTACTTTCAGCAGGGTCAGATTCTGGCTGTGTAGAGTGCAAGGGGAATGTAGTGGTCTAGGTCAATGTACCAGCAGACTCATCTAGCAGTGGCTGGGCAATGGGCAGGATGAGGAAGAAACAGATATAGGGCCAAAGAATAAAGTAGGCTAAATGCAGTTCAAAATTGGTAACAGGACTAAACAGGCGGCATTGCTTTGTTCAGTGGAGTAGCAAACCCAAGAGCAGCAGACACTGTTTTAAGGGCCCAACCACACTAGTAGGCCAAATGCAGTTTAATATCTGCTACTGTAGGCCAAAAGCCAGAAGGTTGAAGCTCAGCTTTATTCAGTTGAGGACAAACAACATGGAGGGGCAGACACCGTTAGTAGGCCCTAACCACCAATTTTTAAAAACACAGCACTTAATGAGAGCCAGAAGGTTGAAGCTCAGCTGTATTCAGTTGAGGTCAGACTCAACACCAGGGAGGGGCAGACACCGTTAGTAGGCCGTAACCAAAGTTGAAGGTCAAATGCAGTTTAATATCTGATACTATAGGCCGAAAGCCAGAAGGTTGAAGCTCAGCTGTATTCAGTTGAGGTCAACACCAGGGAGGGGCAGACACCGTTAGTAGGCCGTAACCAAAGTTGAAGGCCAAATGCAGTTTAAATATCTGATACTATATGCCGAAAGCCAGAAGGTTGAAGCTCAGCTGTATTCAGTTGAGGGCAAACACCAGGGAGGGGCAGACACCGTTAGTAGGCCCTAAACACCATTTTTTTTTTAAAAACAGCACTTAATGAGAGCCAGAAGGTTGAAGCTCAGCTGTATTCAGTTGAGGGCAAACATCAGGGAGGGGCAGACACCGTTAGTAGGCCCTAAACACCATTTTTTTTAAAAAAAAACAGCACTTAATGAGAGCCAGAAGGTAGAAGCTCAGCTTTATTCAGTTGAGGACAAACACCAGGCAGGGGCAGACACCGTTAGTAGGCCCTAAACACCATTTTTTTTAAAAAAAACAGCACTTAATGAGAGCCAGAAGGTTGAAGCTCAGCTTTATTCAGTTGAGGGAAAACACCAGGGAGGGGCAGACACCGTTAGTAGGCCGTAACCAAAGTTGAAGGCCAAATGCAGTTTAATATCTGATACTATAGGCCGAAAGCCAGAAGGTTGAAGCTCAGCTGTATTCAGTTGAGGGCAAACACCAGGGAGGGGCAGACACCGTTAGTAGGCCCTAAACACCATTTTTTTTAAAAAAAACAGCACTTAATGAGAGCCAGAAGGTAGAAGCTCAGCTTTATTCAGTTGAGGACAAACACCAGGCAGGGGCAGACACCGTTAGTAGGCCGTAACCAAAGTTGAAGGCCAAATGCAGTTTAATATCTGATACTATAGGCCGAAAGCCAGAAGGTTGAAGCTCAGCTGTATTCAGTTGAGGACAAACACCAGGCAGGGGCAGACACCGTTAGTAGGCCCTAAACACCAATTTTTTTTTAACCCCTTCATGACCCAGCCTATTTTGGCCTTAATGACCTTGCCGTTTTTTGAAATTCTGACCAGTGTCCCTTTATGAGGTAATAACTCAGGAACGCTTCAACAGATCCTAGCGATTCTGAGATTGTTTTTTCGTGACATATTGGGCTTCATGATAGTGGTAAATTTAGGTCGATAATTTCTGAGTTTATTTGTGAAAAAAACGGAAATTTGGCAAAAAATTTGAAAATTTCGCAATTTTCACATTTTGAATTTTTATTCTGTTAAACCAGAGAGTTATGTGACACAAAATAGTTAATAAATAACGTTTCCCACATGTCTACTTTACATCAGCACAATTTTGGAAACAATTTTTTTTTTTGCTAGGAAGTTATAAGGGTTAAAATTTGACCAGTGATTTCTCATTTTTACAACAAAATTTACAAAACCATTTTTTTTAGGGACCACCTCACATTTGAAGTCATTTTGAGGGTTCTATATGGCTGAAAATACCCAAAAGTGACACCATTCTAAAAACTGCACCCCTCAAGGTGCTCAAAACCACATTTAAGAAGTTTATTAACCCTTCAGGTGTTTCACAGCAGCAGAAGCAACATGGAAGTAAAAAATGAACATTTAACTTTTTAGTCACAAAAATGATCTTTTAGCAACAATTTTTTTATTTTCCCAGCGGTAAAAGGAGAAACTGGACCACGGACGTTGTTGTCCAATTTGTCCTGAGTACACTGATACCTCATATGTGGGGGTAAACCACTGTTTGGGCGCACGGCAGGGCTCGGAAGGTAAGGAGCGCCATTTGACTTTTTGAATGAAAAATTGGCTCCAATCTTTAGCAAACACCATGTCACGTTTGGAGAGCCCCCGTGTGCCTAAACATTGGAGCTCCCCCACAAGTGACCCCATTTTGGAAACTAGACCCCCCAAGGAACTTATCTAGAAGAATAGTGAGCACTTTAAACCCCCAGGTGCTTCACAAATTGATCCGTAAAAATGAAAAAGTACTTTTTTTTCACAAAAAAATTATTTTAGCCTCAATTTTTTCATTTTCACATGGGCAACAGGATAAAATGGATCCTAAATTTTGTTGGGCAATTTCTCCTGAGTACACCAATACCTCACATGTGGGGGTAAACCACTGTTTGGGCACATGATAAGGCTCGGAAGGGAAGGAGCGCCATTTGACTTTTTGAATGAAAAATTATCTCCATCGTTAGCGGACACCATGTCGCGTTTGGAAAGCCCCTGTGTGCCTAAACATTGGAGCTCCTCCACAAGTGACCCCATTTTGGAAACTAGACCCCCCAAGGAACTCATCTAGAGGCATAGTGAGCACTTTAAACCCCCAGGTGCTTCACAAATTGATCCGCAAAAATGAAAAAGTACTTTTTTTTCACACAAAATTTCTTTTAGCCTCAATTCTTTCATTTTCACATGGGCAACAGGATAAAATGGATCCTAAAATTTGTTGGGCAATTTCTCCTGAGTATGCCGATACCTCATATGTGGGGGTAAACCACTGTTTGGGTGCACGGCAAGGCTCGGAAGGGGAGGCGTGCCATTTGACTTTTTGAATGGAAAATTAGCTCCAATCGTTAGCGGACACCATGTCGCGTTTGGAGAGCCCCTGTGTGCCTAAACATTGGAGCTCCCCTACAAGTGACCCCATTTTGGAAACTAGACCCCCCAATGAACTTATCTAGATGCATAGTGAGCACTTATAACCCCCAGGTGCTTCACAGAAGTTTATAACGCAGAGCCGTGAAAATAAAAAAATAATTTTTCTTTCCTCAAAAATGATTTTTAGCCCAGAATTTTTTATTTTCCCAAGGGTAATAGGAGAAATTGGACCTCAAATGTTGTTGTCCAGTTTGTCTTGAGTACGATGATACCCCATATGTGGGGGTAAACCACTGTTTGGGCGCACGGCAGGGCTCGGAAGGGAAGGCACGCCATTTGGCTTTTTGAATGGAAAATTAGCTCCAATCATTAGCGGACACCATGTCGCGTTTGGAGAGCCCCTGTGTGCCTAAACATTGGAGCTCCCGCACAAGTGACCCCATTTTGGAAACTAGACCTCCCAAGGAACTAATCTAGATGTGTGGTGAGCACTTTGAACCCCCAAGTGCTTCACAGAAGTTTATAACGCAGAGCCGTGAAAATAAAAAATGTGTTTCCTTTCCTCAAAAATATTTTTTTAGCCCAGAATTTTTTTATTTTTGCAAGAGTAACAGGAGAAATTGGACCCCAAAAGTTGTTGTCCAGTTTCTCCTGAGTACGCTGATACCCCATATGTGGGGGTAAACCACTGTTTTGGCACACGTCGGGGTTCGGAAGGGAAGTAGTGACGTTTTGAAATGCAGACTTTGATGGAATGCTCTGCGGGCATCAGGTTGCGTTTGCAGAGCCCCTGATGTGCCTAAACAGTAGGAACTCCCCACAAGTGACTCCATTTTGGAAACTAGACCCCCAAGGGAACTTATCTAGATGTGTGGTGAGCACTTTGAACCCCCAAGTGCTTCACAGAAGTTTATAACGCAGAGCCGTGAAAATAATAAATGTGTTTCCTTTCCTCAAAAATATTTTTTTAGCCCAGAATTTTTTATTTTTGCAAGAGTAACAGGAGAAATTGGACCCCAAAAGTTGTTGTCCAGTTTCTCCTGAGTACACTGATACCCCATATGTGGGGGTAAACCACTGTTTGGGCACATGCCGGGGCTCGGAAGGGAAGTAGTGACGTTTTGGAATGCAGACTTTGATGGAATGGTCTGCGGGCATCATGTTACGTTTGCAGAGCCCCTGATATGCCTAAACAGTAGAAACCCCCCACAAGTGACCCCATTTTGGAACCTAGACCCCCCAAGGAACTTATCTAGATGTGTGGTGAGCACGTTCAACCCCCAAGTGCTTCACAGAAGTTTACAACGCAGAGCCGTGAAAATAAAAAATCATTTTTCTTTCCTCAAAAAAGATGTTTTAGCAAGCAATTTTTTATTTTCACAAGGGTAACAGGAGAATTTGGACCCCAATATTTGTTGCCCAGTTTGTTGTGAGTACGCTGATACCCCATATGTGGGGGTAAACCACTGTTTGGGCGCACGTCAGGGCTCGGAAGGGAAGTAGTGACATATGAAATGCAGACTTTGATGGAATGGTCTGCGGGCGTCACATTGCATTTGCAGAGCCCCTGATGTGCCTAAACAGTAGAAACACCCCACAAGTGACCCCATTTTGGAAACTAGACCCCCGAAGGAACTTATCTAGATGTGTGGTGAGCACTTTCAACCCCCAAGTGCTTCACAGAAGTTTATAACGCAGAGCCGTGAAAATAAAAAATAATTGTTCTTTCCTCAAAAATTATGTTTTAGCAAGTAATTTTTTATTTTTGCAAGGGTAACAGGAGAAATTGGACCCCAACAGTTGTTGCCCAGTTTGTCCTGAGTACGCTGGTACCCCAAATGTGGGGGTAAACCACTGTTTGGGCGCACGTCGGTGCTTGGAAGGGCGGGAGCACCATTTGACTTTTTGAACGCAAGATTGGCTGGAATCAATGGTGGCGCCATGTTGCGTTTGGAGACCCCTGATGTGCCTAAACAGTGGAAACCCCTCAATTCTAACTTCAACACTAACCCCAACAGACCCCTAATCCTAATCCCAACTGTAGCCATAACCCTAATCACAACCGTAACCCCAACACACCCCTAACCACAACCCTAACCGCAACACACCCGTAACCCTAATTCCAACCCTAATCCTAACCCTAATCCCAACCGTAACCCTAATCCCAACCCTAACCACAACTGTAACCCCAACACACCCCTAACCCTATCCGTAACCCTAACCACAAGCCTAATCTTAACCCTATTTCAAACCCTAGCCCTAATTCCAACCCTAACTCTAATTCCAACCCTAACCCTAAGGCTATGTGCCCACGTTGCGGATTCGTGTGAGATTTTTCCGCACGATTTTTTAAAAATCTGCAGGTAAAAGGCACTGCGTTTTACCTGCGGATTTACAGCAGATTTCCAGTGTTTTTTTGTGCGGATTTCACCTGCGGATTCCTATTGAGGAACAGGTGTAAAACGCTGCGGAATCCGCACAAAGAATTGACATGCTGCGGAAAATACAACGCAGCGTTTCTGCACGGAATTTTCCGCACCATGGGCACAGCGGATTTGGTTTTCCTTAGGTGTACATGGTACTGTAAACCTGATGGAAAACTGCTTCGAATTCGCAGCGGCCAATCCGCTGCGGATCCGCGGCCAATCCGCTGCGGATCCGCGGCCAATCCGCTGCCGATCCGCTGCGGATCCGCGGCCGATCCGCTGCGGATCCACGGCCAATCCGCTGCCGATCCGCTGCGGATCCGCTGCGGATCCGCGGCCGATCCGCTGCCGATCCGCTGCCGATCCGCTGCGGATCCGCTGCGGATCCGCGGCCTATCCGCTGCGGATCCGCTGCCAATCCGCTGCGGATCCGCTGCCAATCCGCTGCGGATCCGCGGCCGATCCGCTGCGGATCCGCTGCGGATCCGCGGCCGATCCGCTGCGGATCCGCTGCGGATCCGCTGCCCATCCGCTGCGGATCCGCTGCGGATCCGCGGCCCATCCGCTGCGGATCCGCGGCCGATCCACTGCGGATCCGCGGCCGATCCGCTCTGTGTGCACATGCCATAACCCTACCCCTAACCCTACCCGTAACCCTAACCCTACCCCTAACCCTACCCCTAGTTCTAACCCTAGTTCTAACCCTAACCCTAGTGGAAAAAAAAATAAAAAATTTCTTTATTTTATTATTGTGCCTATGGGGGTGATAAAGGGGGGGGGGGTTATTTATTATTTTTTTTTATTTTGATCGCTGTGGTAGAACCTACCACAGCGATCAAAATGTACTTGTGAGGAATCTGCCGACTGGCAGATTCGGCGGGCGCACTGAGCATGCGCCCGCCATTTTGGAAGATGGCGGCGCCCAGCGAGCAGACGTACGGACACCGGGAGGATCGGTAAGTATGAAGGGGTGGTGGGGGGGTGGATCGGAGCACAGGGGGGGGGGATCGGAGCACAGGGGGGGTGGATATGAGCAAGGAGGGAGCGGACAGGAGGACGGGGGAGCCGGCAGGCGGACGGAGGGGACCGGACCCCATAACGGAGGACTGGGGGGGCGATCGGTGGGTGTGGGGGGGGTCACTTTAGTATTTCCAGCCATGGCCGATGATATTGCAGCATTGGCCATGGCTGGATTGTAATATTTCACCAGTTTTTTAGGTGAAATATTACAAATCGCTCTGATTGGCAGTTTCACTTTCAACAGCCAATCAGAGCGATCGTAGCCACGGGGGGGTGAAGCCACCCCCCCTGGGCTGAAGTACCACTCCCCCTCTCCCTGCAGATCGGGTAAAATAGGAGTTAACCCCTTCACCCGATCTGCAGGGACGCGATCATTCCATGACGCCAAATAGGCGTCATGGGTCGGATTGGCACGGGTTTTCATGACGCCTACGTGGCGTCATGGGTCGGGAAGGGGTTAAACAACAGCACTTAATGAGAGCCAGAAGGTTGAAGCTCAGATTTATTCATTTGAGGACAACTTGAATTAGGGACTGCAGACAGACTTACCAGGCTGTCCCCTGTGTGGACCATGCATCCAATACATTAACCCATTGCGCCACAAAGGACACGTAACCTTCCGTGGCCATGCCTACAGGTCCATGTGTCTGTTGTCAGGTGTACCTTTGGACTCACAGATTGACATAGTGCATGGACAATGCGGTCTTTTACATGCTGGTGGAGGGGTGGGATGGCTTTTCTCGCAAAAGAATTGTCAACTGGGTAGCTCATAGCATGGTACAGCTTAGTCCATCATGGCTTTATTAATATTAAATAAAATAAAAAAATAGGCTCTATGCACTGTAAAATAGGTTCCAGGGGTAAACGGGCAGCATTGGTGTGGTCAGTGGAGGAGTAATGCAAGTAGGGACCGCAGACAGGCTATCAAAGGCCTAAAATAACAAACAATAGGCTCATGGCAGTTTTACATCGGTTACATGGATACACAGGAAGGCAGCATTGTGGTCAGTGGAGGAGTAATGCAAGTAGGGACCACAGACAGGCTATCAAAGGCCTAAAATAACAAACAATAGGCTCATGGCAGTTTTACATTGGTTACATGGATACACAGGCAGGCAGCATTGTGGTCAGTGGAGGAGTAATGCAAGTAGGGACCGCAGACAGGCTATCAAAGGCCTAAAATAACAAACAATAGGCTCATGGCAGTTTTACATCGGTTACATGGATACACAGGCAGGCAGCATTGTGGTCAGTGGAGGAGTAATGCAAGTAGGGACCGCAGACAGGCTATCAAAGGCCTAAAATAACAAACAATAGGCTCATGGCAGTTTTACATCGGTTACATGGATGCACAGGCAGGCAGCATTGTGGTCAGTGGAGGAGTTATGCAAGTAGGGACTGCAGACAGGCTATCAAAGGCCTAAAATAACAAACAATAGGCTCATGGCAGTTTTATATCGGTTACATGTATGCACAGGCAGGCAGCATTGTGGTCAGTGAAGGAGTATTGCAAGGAGTGTCTGACACAGTTAGTACTCCAAAAAAATAAATAGATGTTAATGTCTCGCAAAACAACTATAAGTTAAAAAAGGGTGTCATGCTTAGGTACAGGGGTGGGCTCAACTGCAGAGTTTATGACAAAGTAATTTGGCAGTAAATTAGTATTTACTGGTGTCAATATAGGACACTGACCCAGACTACTTTAACTAGCATCATAGATGCAAACAAATTGGTATTGTTTGTCAGTGCCAGGCATTGAATGATGTCAGTGCATAGACTAAACATTGGTGGAGCTGTGCGAGATAATTTTGCACGTGGTAGAGCACAGTTTGAGCTGGGGGGGGAACTCTCTTGTGGCCGGCGGTACCGCCCCAGGGCCCCTCATGTTACAATGGTGTGTCTGACGTTGGGTGCGCACCACCACCGCCAGAGACACTACATTGTACTATGAGGGACCCAGTGGCAGTGCCGTCGACCAAAAGCGGGCACACCCACCTCTTCAGACAATCAGCACTGTAACGGGTGCTTGCGCCAAGTGGCGAGACAACGGCCCCGTGGGGGGATTTTTCCCATTGGGGGAGGTGTAAACATGTCGTATGCTGGACAAACAGCTGCTGCAAATTAACAGATTGGAACACTCAGTAAGACCAGTCCACAAGCAAGACCTTTTTATAGGAAAGCTAGGTGTCAGCCGGGAAAGGTGGGGAAAAATAATTTGAAATCCAGGAGTGGTTCATTTTAATGAAGGTGAGATCATCCACATTTTGGGTAGCCAGACGAGTCCTTTTTTCGGTTAATATTGAACCAGCAGCACTGAATACTCTTTCTGATAGCACACTAGCTGCTGGGCAAGCAAGCTCCTGCAACGCATATTCTGCCAATTCAGGCCAGGTGTCTAATTTTGATGCCCAGTAATCAAATGGGAATGACGGTTGAGGGAGAACATCGATAAGGGAAGAAAAATAGTTAGTAACCATACTGGACAAATGTTGTCTCCTGTCACTTTGAATAGATGCTGCAGTACCTGTCCTGTCTGCGGTCATTGCGAAATCACTCCACAACCTGGTCAGAAAACCCCTCTGTCCAACACCACTTCTGATTTGTGCACCTCTAACACCTCTGCCATGTAGCCCCCTGCAGCTTGTGTGAGAACCATCACCGGCGCTGTGTGCTGGGAATGCCTGAATCAAACGGTCTACAAGAGTAGCTTGTTTGGTTGCTAATATTTGTTCGAGGTTCTCATGTGGCATAATATTTTGCAATTTGCCTTTATAGCGAGGGTCAAGGATGCAGGCCAACCAATAATCGTCATCGCTCATCATTTTGATAATGCGTGTGTCCCTTTTGAGGATACGTAAGGCATAATCCGCCATGTGGGCCAAAGTTCCAGTTGTCAAATCTGCGGTTGTGCTGGTTGGAGGGGCTGTTACAGGCAAATCTACGTCACTTGTCTCCCTTAAAAAAAACAGAACCCAGCCTTGCAATGCCACTAATTTCTGTTGGCCCAGGAGAAGTTTCCTCATTCAAAAAGTACTCATCCCCATCATCCTCCTCATCCTCCTCCTCCTCTTCGCCCGCTACTGCGTCCTCTACACGGCCCTGACCAGACAATGGCTGACTGTCATCAAGGCTTTCCTCTTCCTCGGCTGCAGACGCCTGCTCCTTTATGTGCGTCAAACTTTGCATCAGCAGACGCATTAGGGGGATGCTCATGCTTATTATGGCGTTGTCTGCACTAACCAGCCGTGTGCATTCCTCAAAACACTGAAGGACTTGACACAGGTCTTGTAGCTTCGACCACTGCACACCTGACAACTCCATGTCTGCCATCCAACTGCCTGCCCATGTATGTGTATCCTCCCACAAAAACATAACAGCACGCCTCTGTTCGCACAGTCTCTGAAGCATGTGCAGTGTGGAGTTCCACCTTGTTGAAATGTCGATGATTAGGCGATGCTGGGGAAGGTTCAAAGACCGCTGATAGTTCTGCATACGGCTGGAGTGTACGGGCGAACGGCGGATATGCGAGCAAAGTCTGCGCACTTTGAGGAGCAGGTCGGGTAACCCCGGGTAACTTTTCAGGAAACACTGCACCACCAGGTTTAAGGTGTGAGCCAGGCAAGGAATGTGTTTCAGTTGGGAAAGGGCTATGGCAGCCATGAAATTCCTTCCGTTATCACTCACAACCTTGCCTGCCTCAAGATGTACAGTGCCCAGCCATAACCAAAAATAAGGAAGCAGGACTTAGCTTATCTTGCAAAGAACCAGGACCAGCAGACAGGAGCAAACAGAAATGAACTGATTACAATGATGCCAGGCACCAGACTGAGAATCCAGGAAGTTTAAATAGCAACACCCCTGGCCTAACGAACCAGGTGGGTACCAAGCTGGGGAAAGACAATCCCAGTGCCATACCACTAGTGACCACAAGAGGGAGCCAAGAAGTATAGTTCACAACAGTACCCCCCCTTTAAGGAGGGGTCACCGAACCCTCACCAAGACCACCAGGGCGATCAGGATGAGCAGCGTGAAAGGCACAAACCAAATCGGCCGCATGAACATCAGAGGCGACCACCCAGGAATTATCCTCCTGACCATAGCCCTTCCACTTGACCAGATACTGAAGCCTCCGTCTAGAGAGACGAGAATCCAAGATCTTCTCCACCACGTACTCCAACTCGCCCTCAACCAACACCGGAGCAGGAGGCTCAACAGAAGGAACCACAGGCACAACGTACCGCCGCAACAAAGTCCTATGGAACACGTTGTGAATGGCAAACGACACCGGAAGATCCAAACGAAAGGACACTGGATTAAGGATTTCCAAAATCTTATAAGGACCGATGAAGCGAGGCTTGAATTTAGGAGAGGAGACCTTCATAGGAACAAACCGAGAAGACAGCCATACCAAATCCCCAACACGAAGTCGGGGACCCACACCGCGGCGGCGGTTGGCAAAACGCTGAGCCTTCTCCTGTGACAACTTTAAGTTGTCCACCACATGATTCCAAATCTGCTGCAACCTATCCACCACGGAATCCACCCCAGGACAGTCAGAAGGCTCAACATGTCCCGAGGAAAAACGAGGATGAAAACCAGAGTTGCAGAAAAATGGCGAAACCAAAGTAGCGGAACTAGCCCGATTATTAAGGGCAAACTCAGCCAATGGCAAGAAGGTCACCCAATCATCCTGATCCGCAGAAACAAAACATCTCAAATAAGCCTCCAGTGTCTGATTAGTTCGCTCTGTTTGGCCATTAGTCTGAGGATGAAAGGCAGACGAAAACGACAAATCAATGCCCATCTTAGCACAAAAGGATCGCCAGAACCTGGACACAAACTGGGATCCTCTGTCAGACATGATATTCTCAGGAATGCCGTGCAAATGAACCACATTCTGAAAAAACAAAGGAACCAGATCGGAAGAGGAAGGCAACTTTGGCAAGGACACCAAATGGACCATCTTGGAAAAACGATCACACACCACCCAGATGACAGACATTCCTTGAGACACCGGAAGATCTGAAATGAAATCCATGGAAATGTGTGTCCAAGGCCTCTTCGGGACAGGCAAGGGCAAAAGCAACCCGCTGGCACGAGAACAGCAAGGCTTAGCCCGAGCACAAGTCCCACAGGACTGCACAAATGACCGCACATCCCGTGACAAGGAAGGCCACCAAAAGGACCTAGCCACCAAATTTCTGGTGCCAAAAATCCCCGGATGCCCTGCCAACACCGAGGAATGAACCTCGGAAATGACTCTGCTGGTTCATTTATCAGGAACAAACAGTCTGTCAGGTGGACAAGAGTCAGGTCTACCAGCCTGAAATCTCTGCAACACACGTCGCAAATCAGGAGAAATGGCCGACAAGATTACTCCCTCTTTAAGAATACCAGCTGGCTCTGAGACTCCAGGAGAGTCAGGCACAAAGCTCCTAGAAAGAGCATCAGCCTTCACATTCTTCGAACCAGGCAGGTACGAGACCACAAAGTCAAAACGGGAGAAAAACAATGACCAACGAGTCTGTCTAGGATTCAGGCGCTTAGCAGACTCGAGATACATCAGATTTTTGTGATCAGTCAAGACCACCACACGATGCTTAGCACCCTCAAGCCAATGACGCCACTCCTCAAATGCCCACTTCATGGCCAACAGCTCCCGATTCCCAACATCATAGTTCCGCTCAGCAGGCGAAAACTTCCTAGAAAAAAAAGCACATGGTCTCATTACAGAGCAACCAGAGCCTCTCTGCGACAAAACAGCCCCTGCACCGATCTCAGAAGCATCCACTTCAACCTGAAAGGGAAGTGAGACATCAGGCTGACACAAAACAGGCGCCGAAAGTAAACCGGCGCTTCAGCTCTTGGAAGGCCTCCACAGCTGCAGGAGCCCAATTAGCAACATCAGAACCTTTCTTGGTCATATCCGTCAAATATTTAACAACGCTAGAAAAGTTAGCGAAAAAATGACTGTAGAAGTTAGCAAAACCCAAGAACTTCTGAAGACTCTTAACAGACGTGGGTTGAGTCCAATCATGAATAGCTCGGACCTTGACTGGGTCCATCTCCACAGCAGAAGGGGAGAAAATAAAATCCAAAAAGGGAACCTTCTGCACTCCAAAGAGACACTTTGAGCCCTTCACAAACAAAGCATTCTCACGCAAAACCTGAAACACCATCCTGACCTGCTTTACATGAGAGTCCCAATCATCAGAAAAAAACAGAATATCATCCAGATAAACAATCATAAATTTATCCAGATACTTCTGGAAGATGTCATGCATAAAGGACTGAAACACTGAAGGAGCATTAGAGAGCCCAAAAGGCATCACCAAGTACTCAAAATGACCTTCGGGCGTATTAAATGCAGTTTTCCATTCATCTCCTTGCTTAATGCGCACAAGGTTGTACGCACCACGAAGATCTATCTTGGTGAGCCACCTGGCACCCTTAATCCGGGCAAACAAGTCCGACAATAGAGGCAAAGGATACTGAAATTTAACAGTGATTTTATTCAGAAGCCGATAGTCTATACAAGGTCTCAAAGATCCGTCCTTCTTGGCCACAAAAAAGAATCCCGCACCAAGAGGGGAAGAGGATGGACGAATATGCCCCTTCTCCAAAGACTCCTTGATATAAGAACGCATTGCGGCATGCTCAGGTACAGACAGATTAAATAATCTTCCCTTAGGAAATTTACTACCCGGAATCAAATCTATAGCGCAGTCACAGTCCCTATGAGGAGGAAGAACACTGGACCTGGACTCACTGAATACATCCTGATAGTCAAACAAATACTCAGGAACTCCTGAAGGAGTAGAGGAAGCAATAGACACCGGCGGAGAATCGCAATGAATTCCCTGACAGCCCCAACTTGACACAGACATAGCCCTCCAATCCAAAACTGGATTATGGGTCTGTAACCATGGCAGACCTAAAACGACCAAATCATGCATTTTATGCAGAACAAGAAAACGAATCACCTCCCGATGTTCAGGAGTCGTGCACATGGTCACCTGTGTCCAAAACTGCGGCTTATTTTCCGCCAATGGCGTAGCATCAATTCCTCTAAGAGGGATAGGATTTACTAAAGGCTCCAGAACAAAACCACAGAGCTTGGCAAACGACAAGTCCATAAGACTCAGGGCAGCACCTGAATCCACAAACGCCATAACAGGGTAGGAAGACAATGAGCAAATTAAAGTCACAGACAAAATAAATTTAGGTTGCAAATTACCAATGGCGACAGGACTAAAAACCTTTGTTAGGCGTTTAGAGCATGCTGATATAACATGTGTAGAATCACCACAGTAAAAACACAACCCATTCTGACGTCTATGATTTTTCCGTTCGATTCTAGTCTGAATTCTATCACATTGCATTAAATCAGGTGTCTGTTCAGACAACACCACCAGAGGATTAGCGGCTTTGCGCTCCCGCAAACGCCGGTCAATCTGAATGGCCAGCGCCATAGAATCATTCAGACTTGTAGGAATGGAGAAACCCACCATCACATTCTTAATGGCTTCAGAAAGGCCATTTCTGAAATTTGCGGCCAGAGCACACTCATTCCACTGAGTAAGCACGGACCATTTCCGAAATTTTTGGCAATACACTTCAGCTTCATCCTGGCCCTGCGAGATAGCCAGCAAAGCTTTTTCTGCCTGAATTTCAAGATTGGGCTCCTCATAAAGCAATCCGAGCGCCAGAAAAAAACCATCAATATTTGCCAATGCCGGATCTCCTGGCGCCAACGAGAAAGCCCAATCCTGAGGGTCGCCACGCAAAAAGGAGATAACAATTTTAACTTGCTGAGCTGAGTCTCCAGACGAACGAGGTCTCAAAGATAGAAACAATTTACAATTATTCCTAAAATTCCTAAATTTAAATCGATCTCCAGAGAACAGCTCAGGAATAGGTATTTTAGGTTCTGACATAGGACTACTAGTAACAAAATCCTGAATGCCCTGCACATGTGCAGCAAGCTGATCCACACTAGTAATCAGAGTCTGGACATTCATGACTGCAGCAAAGCTTAAAGCCACTCAGAGAATAAGGGGAGGAAGAAAAAAAAAAAAAAAACTCAGAATTTCTTTTCTTTTAATCCCACTTCTGCAATGCATTAACTATTCACTTAGGCCTGGCATACTGTTATGACCCCAATGGCAGAGGGTCTCAGAGGTTTCAGCAAAGTCTGCAAACACAAAAAACCAGCTCATAGGGCAGTGGTAACTAGGCTGACCGTATACCTGATCCTAGCACAAACAACTAGCAGTAGCCGGGGAACATACCTACGTTGATTCTAGACGTCTCGCGCCAGCCGGAGAACTAACTAACCCTATAAGGGAAAAATAGACCTTTCTTGCCTCCAGAGGAAAGACCGCAAAGTTTAATACAAGCCCCCAACAAATAATAACGGTGAGGTAAGAAGAAAAGACAAATGTAAGAATGAACTAGGTTTTAGCAAAGAGAGGCCCACTGACTAATAGCAGAATATAGGAAGATGACTTATACGGTCAGCAAAAAACCCTATCAAAATATCCACGCTGAATATTCGAGAACCCCCAAACCGACTAACGGTGTGGGGGGAGAATATCAGCCCCCTAGAGCTTCCAGCAATATCAGGAATCACATTTTGTACAAGCTGGACAAAGATTAGAACAATGCAAATAACCAAAAATAAGGAAGCAGGACTTAGCTTATCTTGCAAAGAACCAGGACCAGCAGACAGGAGCAAACAGAAATGAGCTGATTACAACGATGCCAGGCACCAGACTGAGAATCCAGGAAGTTTAAATAGCAACACCCCTGGCCTAACGAACCAGGTGGGTACCAAGCTGGGGAAAGACAATCCCAGTGCCATACCACTAGTGACCACAAGAGGGAGCCAAGAAGTATAGTTCACAACACCAGCCATGACTGAGTTTCATTCTGCAAGAACTCGGACAGAACTTCCGCGGTGTGTCTGTTGTCGCCCAAACACTTCATTGCCAATACAGCCTGCTGACGTTTGCCACTAGCTGTCCCATAATGGCACACCTGGTGTGCAACAGTGGCAGCTGCGGATGGAGTGGATGTGCAACTGCGGTGTGTGGACGAGCTCTCGCTTCTGCATGAGGAGGAGGAAGAGGAGGAGGGGGGGCGAACGCCTACAGCCAACTCTTTCCTTGACCGTGGACTAGGCAAAACTGTCCCAATATTGCTGTCCCCTGTGGACCCTGCATCCACCACATTCACCCAGTGTGCCGTGATGGACACGTAACGTCCCTGGCCATGCCTACTGGTCCATGCATCTGTTGTCAGGTGCACCTTTGTAGTCACAGACTGCCTGAGTGCATGGACGATGCGGTCTTTAACATGCTGTTGGAGGGCTGGGATGGCTTTTCTAGAAAAGAAGTGCCGACTGGGTAGCTCGTAGTATGGTACAGCGTAGTCCATCAGCGCTTTGAAAGCTTTGCTTTCAACTAACCGGTAGGGCATCATCTCTAATGAGATTAGTCTAGCAATGTGGGCGTTCAAACCCTGTGTACGCGGATGCGAGGATGAGTACTTCCTTTTCCTAACAAGAGTCTCATGTAGGGTGAGCTGAGCTGGAGATCGTGGAACTAGCGGTGGTGCCGGTGGACATGGGTGAGTGAGAGAGGGTTGGAGATGGTATTCTTGCCGGTGACCTACATGCAGTGTTTCCTACTGCAAACCTGGTGATTCCCTGACTGCTTTGGCCTGGCGACGAAAGCTGCACAGATACTGCCGGTGGTGCGGGAAATGGTGGGTTTACAGTGAGGGAAGGGATGTAGCGTTGCTGACTAGCTTCATTGGCCGAGGGTGCTGCAACTTTTAGGGACATTTGGTAGTTATTCCAGGCTTGCAAATGCATGGTGGATAAATGTCTATGCATGCAACTTGTATTTAGACTTTTAAGATTCTGACCTCTGCTTAAGGTAGTTGAACATTTTTGACAGATGACTTTGCGCTGATCATTTGGATGTTGTTTAAAAAAATTCCAGACTGCACTCTTTCTACTATCGGATAACTTTTCAGGCATTGCAGACTGAGCTTCTTTAACCGGATGGCCACGCTGTCCTCCAACAGGTTTTGGTTTTGCCACGCGTTTTTGGCCAGACACGGGCACGGTAGATGGAACCTGTTGTGATGTTGATGTTGATGCCTGCTGCGGCTCCTCCTCCTCCGCTTCTGAACTACTGCCACCTGCACCCTGTTCCCCCAATGGCTGCCAATCGGGGTCAACAACTGGGTCATCTATGACCTCCTCTTCTATGTCGTGTGCAACTTCGTCTGTGTCACCGTGTAAGCCGGTGGTATAGCGTTCGTGACGGGGCACCATAGTCTCCGCTGGGTTTGATTCTGCCTCAGTACACTGCGAGGGCAATGTTCTGGTCTGAGTCAAAGGAACAGCATAGTAATCTGGCTGTGGCTGTGCATCTGTGCACTCCATGTCCGATTCAACTTCTAATGGGCATGGCCTGTTAACTGTTTCACTGTCTAACCCAGGAACGGTATGTGTAAAGAGCTCCATGGAGTAACCTGTTGTGTCGACTGACGCATCCTTCACTGTTGTTCTGGGTGAAGGACACAAGGAAGCGACTTGTTCCTGACTGGGAGCATCCACTGATGATGCACTGCTCTGACATTTGGCACTTTCCGAGGAGGAGGCGAAAGAGCTAGAGGCAGAGTGAGCAATGAAAGCCAATACTTGTTCCTCCTGCTCTGGCTTCAAAAGTGGTTTTCCTACTCCCAGAAAAGAGAGCGTTCGAGGCCTTGTGTAGGCAGACAACGTTTTTGGCTCAACAACTCGAGACTTAGGTGCTGTACTGCTTTTACCATGACCACCTGATGCTCCACCACCACTACCATAATTACCAGCTGACAATGACCGCCCACGGCCACGACCTCTTCCACTAGACTTCCTCATTGTTTGCAAAACGTAACCAAAGTAACGCTATTTGTTACTGTAAAACAACTTATAAGGTGAACTCAAACTTCTGTAGGATTTATATATACCTTTATAGGTGCCTGACACTGAAAGGAAAATCAGGCCCAATGTTACACACTAGGCTTTCTGTGCCCCAATAATTTGAGACATATGGCACACACAGGAGCAGCACTCAAGCAGACTTGCCAATATTTATCTCCCACTAATTATTTTTTTTTTTAAAAGGGAGAATTTACCCCCCCCCCAAAAAAAGGCCCAGTATTACACAGTGGTTTTCGGTGGCACACAATGAGAGAGAGATGCCACCCACACTAATGGCACAGAGGCAGACTTGCCAATATTTATCTCCCACTAATTATTTTTTTTTGAAAAGGGAGAATGTACCCAAAAACAAAAAAAATGGCCAAATATCACACACTGGTTTTTGGTGGCACACAATGAGAGATAGATGCCACACACAGGACTGGCACGGAGGCAGACTTGCCAATATTTATCTCCCACTAACTATTTTTTTTAGAAAAGGGAGAATGTCCCCAAAAACAAAAAAAATGGCCAAGTATCACACACTGGTTTTCGGTGGCACACAATGAGAGACAGATGCCACACACAGCAATGGCACGGAGGCAGACTTGCCAATATTTATCTCCCACTAATTTTTTTTTGGAAAAGGGAGAATGTACCCCCCCCAAAAAAAAAAATGGCCAAGTATTACACAGTGTTTTCGGTGCCACACAATGACAGACAGATACCACACACAGCAGTGGCACAGAGGCAGACTTGCCAATATTTATCTCCCACTAATTTTTTTTTTTGGAAAAGGGAGAATTTAGCAAAAAAAAAAAAAAATGGCCAAGTATTACACAGTGTTTTCGGTGGCACACAATGAGAGACAGATACCACACACAGCAATGGCACGGAGGCAGACTTGCCAATATTTATCTCCAACTAATTTTTTTGGGGGAAAAGGGAGAATTTAGCAAAAAAAAAAAAAAATGGCCAAGTATTACACAGTGTTTTCGGTGCCACACAATGACAGACAGATACCACACACAGCAATGGCACGGAGGCAGACTTGCCAATATTTATCTCCCACTAATTTTTTTTTTTGGAAAAGGGAGAATTTAGCAAAAAAAAAAAAAATGGCCAAGTATTACACAGTGTTTTCGGTGGCACACAATGAGAGACAGATACCACACACAGCAATGGCACGGAGGCAGACTTGCCAATATTTATCTCCAACTAATTTTTTTTGGGGAAAAGGGAGAATTTAGCAAAAAAAAAAAAATGGCCAAGTATTACACAGTGTTTTCGGTGGCACACAATGAGAGACAGATACCACACACAGCAATAGCACGGAGGCAGACTTGCCAATATTTATCTCCCTGCAGTTATCTCAGAAAAGTATGGCAGGCAGCTATAAAAAGGACTGCTGCACACAAAAGTGTGGACAAACACACAAGATAGCTGTGCAGAAAGGAAGGAAAAACAGGATTTGTGCTTTAAAAAAAGCAGTTGGTTTGCACAGCGGCGTACACACAGGCACAGCAACGCAGCTATCAGGGTCAGGGAGCCTTCTAGGGCAGCCCAATGAGCTACAGCGCTGAGGAAAAAAAAAAAGTAGCTTCCACTGTCCCTGCAATCAAAAGGTGGTGTTGGACAGTGGAAATCGCTACAGCACAAGTGGTTTGTAGCTTTATGTACCCTGCCTATCACTATCCCTGCTTCCGAAGAAGCTGCAGCAACCTCTCCCTACGCTCAGATCAGTAGCAGTAAGATGGCGGTCGGCGGGAACGCCCCTTTATAGCCCCTGTGACGCCGCAGAAAGCAAGCCAATCACTGCAATGCCCTTCTCTAAGATGGTGGGGACTGAGATCTTTGTCATCACGCTGCCCACACTCTGCGTCCACCTTCATTGGCTGAGAAATGGCACTTTTAGCGTCATCGAAACGCGACTTTGGCGCGAAAGTCGCGTACCGCATGGCAGACCCCACACAGGGATCGGCTCGGTTTCATGAGACGCCGACTTTGCCAAAAGTCGGCGACTTATGAAAATGAACGATCCGTTTCGCTCAACTCTACTCCTGACTGCTTCAGCTGATATAATCAGGAGCTGCTGGGATCTCACTCTCTCATCTGCTGGTCTGGGAAGCTGACACAGTAAGAGTGCATGAACTTCTTTGTTGTTGTGTAGGTTTATTTTGTAGTTAGAACCTTATTGCTAGTTAGCGGCCAGACGGCCTTAGACATTTTATTTCATGTTTTGTATGACAAGTGTGCACAATAAATACGCCTGGCACATCTGTGTGGAACTCACCAGCCTGCTATTGTCCATTGTAACCCCATAGCCACCAGCTTGGGCCAAAGTAAAGATCCCTGCTGAGCTATATTCCCACAATATATATATATATATATATATATATATATATATATATATATATATATATATATATATAGTAGGAAAGGCATACAAGGTATTATATTCAGAACCGGGATGTGTTTAGGGCATAGATCAGTCTCTGTTGCTCCCTCATATGTACGCCTGGCCTGATAATTCTGGGAATGGTCCCTGTTCCTCCTTCTCTTCCACTTGTGCCACCACCTGATCCATAATTTTTTTCTAGAAGGCATATAAGTGGGATATTAACCCTAAGGATGATGGCACTATCAGTGATGGCAACGTTGGTGGAGTACTGGAAGCCGTGCAACATGGCCTACACATCCAGCATGGAGAGGCAATCATTGGTCTTGAAGTGGTGTTGTTCCACAAAGCGCCGAACCCTTGCGAGCTTCATCTCAAACTCCAGTATAGCCTGCTGCTGCATGCATAGTCTCTCCAGCATGTGAAATGTGGATTTCCATCTTGTAGGTACGTGACATATGATGCAGTGAATGGGAAGGCAGAAGTGAAGCTGCAGCACAAACAGGCGAGCAACAGCAGGGTGAGAACTTCAAAAGCAGGCATAGATGACCTGCACTTTCTGACTGAATGAGGAGATGGTGGAACAAGCTGAGTAGGAGGAGGAGGCAAAATGGACAGAGACAGCTGACTAAATGACTAAAGGCCGGCCGCGGTGTGCAGTAGCAGGAAACTTAATGGTTAGGGACAGCTTCAGCTCTTTTTAGTAGCTGACATAATAGCTATAGGCCCTGGCATGGTGTGTAGTAGCAGCCAACGTAATGGCTAGGGGCAGGCCATCGCACTTTTGCACCCTGATCCATATTTTGCTGTACAGTTGGGATAGTGTGACCACCACCACCTCTTCCTCCAAAATGCCCACATCACTCGAATAGCCTTGACTCGATGTTGGGTGTAGAACCTCATCCTTATCGCATCATCACACCACTTCAGTCCTTCAATCTGCTGCCTCACTAATCTATTTCTGTCCTCATTACTCCTCCACTTCACCCCTCTACTAGTCCCTTCATTGTCTCCCAGTTCCACAATTTATCCACTTCAAGCTACTAACATTGACCTATAAAGCCATCCATAATCTATCTCTATCCATATATCTCTGAACTACTCTCACAATATCTTCCACTGCGTAATCTCTGGTCTTTTCAAGACTTCCTTTTCTACTCCAAAATCACACGTTCCTCATCCAATTACCTGCAAGATTTCTCCGAGTATCTCAGTTCTAGTAGAATTATCCCCTCTTTTCTAGAGTACAAACAGCAGAAAGCTGCAGCAGCTGGCATCATCAAATGTGCAGCGATGTTCTGCTGCCCATTTACACTACCCCTCCCATGTTTCATACTTCAACAGAACAAGTGGTTGGGCATCAGTGTACTCAATTTCCACCAATAGTCGGCCAGGGCCACATGGATGGCTGTTATGACCCCAGTGGAAAGGGTCTCAGAGAAACGTGTAAGTCTGCGAGATTCAAAAATCCAGCTCATAGGGCTGTGGTAACTGGGTTGACCAAATAGCTACTCCTAACGCCAACACTAGAAGTAGCCGGGGATCATGCCTACGGATCGCTAGATGACTCGCGCCAGCCGGAGAATCTAACTACCCCTAGGAGAAGAAAACAAAGACCTCTCTTGCCTCCAGAGAAAGGGACCCCAAAGCAAGATACAAGCCCCCCACAAATAATAACGGTGAGGTAAGAGGAAATGACAAACACAGAAATGAACCAGGTTCAGCAAAGAGAGGCCAGCTTACTAATAGCAGAATATAGCAAGATAACTTATCTGGTCAACAAAAACCCTATAAAAATCCACGCTGGAGATTCAAGAACCCCCGAACCGTCTAACGGTCCGGGGGGAGAACACCAGCCCCCTAGAGCTTCCAGCAAATGTCAGGATACAGATTGGAACAAGCTGGACAAAAATACCAAACAAAACAAAAGCAAAAAGCACGGAAGCAGACTTAGCTTGAAATACAGGAACCAGGATCATAGGACAAGAGCACAACAGATTAGCTCTGATTTCAACGATGCCAGGCATTGAACTGAAGGTCCAGGGAGCTTATATAGCAACGCCCCTGAACTAACGGCCCAGGTGAGGATATAGGAAAAGACAGAAGCTCCAGAGTCAAATCACTAATGACCACTAGAGGGAGCAAAAAGCAAAATCACAACAGTACCCCCCCCTTAGTGAGGGGTCACCGAACCCTCACCACGACCACCAGGGCGATCAGGACGAGCGGCGTGAAAGGCACGAACTAAATCGGCCGCATGAACATCAGAGGCGACCACCCAGGAATTATCTTCCTGACCATAGCCCTTCCACTTGACCAGGTACTGAAGCCTCCGCCTGGAGAGACGAGAATCCAAGATCTTCTCCACCACGTACTCCAACTCGCCCTCAACCAACACCGGAGCAGGAGGCTCAGCAGAAGGAACCACAGGCACAACGTACCGCCGCAACAAGGACCTATGAAATACGTTGTGGATAGCAAACGACACAGGAAGATCCAGGCGAAAGGATACCGGATTAAGGATTTCCAATATCTTGTAAGGACCAATAAAACGAGGTTTAAATTTGGGAGAGGAAACCTTCATAGGAACAAAGCGGGAAGAAAGCCACACCAAATCCCCAACACGTAGTCGGGGACCCACACCGCGGCGGCGGTTGGCAAAGCGCTGAGCCCTCTCCTGTGACAACTTCAAGTTGTCCACCACAAGATTCCAGATCCGCTGCAACCTATCCACCACAGAATCCACCCCAGGGCAGTCAGAAGGTTCCACATGACCCGAAGAAAAACGAGGGTGGAAACCAGAGTTGCAGAAAAACGGCGAAACCAAGGTGGCGGAACTAGCCCGATTATTAAGGGCAAACTCAGCCAACGGCAAGAAGGTCACCCAATCGTCCTGATCAGCAGAGACAAAACACCTCAAATAAGCCTCCAAAGTCTGATTAGTTCACTCCGTCTGTCCATTAGTCTGAGGATGGAAAGCAGACGAAAACGACAAGTCAATGCCCATCCTACTACAAAAGGATCGCCAGAATCTGGAAACGAACTGGGATCCTCTGTCTGACACAATATTCTCAGGGATGCCGTGCAAACAAACCACGTTCTGGAAAAACACAGGAACCAGATCAGAAGAGGAAGGCAGCTTAGGCAAAGGAACCAAATGGACCATCTTGGAGAAGCGATCACATATCACCCAGATAACAGACATGCCTTGAGACACCGGAAGATCAGAAATGAAATCCATGGAGATATGTGTCCAAGGTCTCTTAGGGACAGGCAAGGGCAAGAGCAACCCGCTGGCACGAGAACAGCAAGGCTTAGCTCGAGCACAAGTCCCACAGGACTGTACAAATGACCGCACATCCCTAGACAAGGAAGGCCACCAAAAGGATCTGGCCACCAGATCTCTGGTGCCAAAAATTCCTGGGTGACCTGCCAACACCGAGGAATGAACCTCGGAAATGACTCTGCTGGTCCACTTATCAGGCACAAACAGTCTGTCAGGTGGACAAGAATCAGGCCTATCAGCCTGAAATCTCTGCAACACACGTCGCAGATCAGGAGAAATAGCTGACAAGATAATACCATCCTTAAGAATACCAACAGGTTCAGCGACTCCAGGAGCATCAGGCACAAAGCTCCTGGAAAGAGCATCGGCCTTCACATTTTTTGAACCTGGTAAATACGAGACAACAAAGTCAAAACGGGAGAAAAACAATGACCAGCGGGCCTGTCTAGGATTCAGGCGTTTAGCAGACTCGAGATACATCAGATTTTTGTGATCAGTCAAGACCACCACACGATGCTTAGCACCCTCGAGCCAATGACGCCACTCCTCAAATGCCCATTTCATGGCCAACAACTCCCGATTGCCCACATCATAATTTCGCTCCGCAGGCGAAAACTTCCTAGAGAAAAAGGCGCAAGGTCTCATAACAGAGCAACCAGGGCCTCTCTGCGACAAAACGGCCCCTGCTCCAATCTCTGAAGCATCCACCTCAACCTGAAAGGGAAGCGAGACATCAGGCTGGCACAAAACAGGCGCCGAAGTAAACCGACGTTTCAACTCCTGGAAAGCCTCCACGGCAGCAGGAGCCCAATTAACCACATCGGAGCCCTTCTTGGTCATATCCGTCAAAGGTTTCACAATGCTAGAAAAGTTAGCGATAAAACGACGGTAGAAGTTAGCGAAACCCAAGAACTTCTGAAGACTCTTAACTGACGAGGGCTGAGTCCAATCAAGAATAGCTCGGACCTTGACTGGGTCCATCTCCACAGCAGAAGGGGAAAAAATGAACCCCAAAAAGGGAACCTTCTGTACACCAAAAAGACACTTTGAGCCCTTGACAAACAAAGAATTTTCACGCAAAATTTTAAAGACCATCCTGACCTGCTCCACATGCGAGTCCCAATTATCAGAAAAAAACAGAATATCATCCAGATAAACGATCAAAAATTTATCCAGATAGTTCCGGAAAATGTCATGCATAAAGAACTGAAAAACTGAAGGGGCATTAGAGAGCCCAAAAGGCATCACCAAGTACTCAAAATGACCTTCGGGCGTATTGAATGCGGTTTTCCATTCATCTCCTTGCTTAATGCGCACAAGGTTGTACGCACCACGAAGGTCTATCTTGGTAAACCACTTGGCACCTTTAATCCGGGCAAACAAGTCAGACAACAGTGGCAAAGGATACTGAAATTTGACAGTGATCTTATTTAAAAGCCGATAGTCAATACAAGGCCTCAAAGATCCGTCCTTTTTAGCCACAAAAAAGAATCCCGCACCAAGAGGGGAAGAAGACGGACGGATGTGTCCTTTCTCCAGAGACTCCTTGATATATGAACGCATAGCGGTATGTTCAGGTATCGACAGATTAAACAGTCTTCCCTTAGGAAATTTACTGCCTGGAATCAAATCTATTGCACAGTCACATTCCCTATGAGGAGGCAATGCACTGGACCTGGACTCGCTAAAGACATCCTGATAATCAGACAAATACTCCGGAACTTCCGAAGGCGTAGAAGAAGCAATAGACACAGGCAGGGAATCCTCATGAATACCACGACAGCCCCAACTAGACACTGACATAGCCTTCCAGTCAAGGACTGGATTATGGGTCTGTAACCATGGCAGCCCCAAAACAACCAAATCATGCATTTTATGTAGAACGAGAAAACGTATCACCTCGCGGTGTTCAGGAGTCATGCACATGGTAACCTGTGTCCAATACTGCGGTTTATTTTCTGCCAATGGCGTAGCATCAATACCCCTAAGAGGGATAGGATTTTCTAATGGTTCAAGAATAAAACCACAGCGCTTAGCAAATGAGAGATCCATAAGACTCAGGGCAGCACCTGAATCTACAAACGCCATGACAGGAAAAGATGACAGTGAGCAAATCAAAGTTACAGACAGAATAAACTTAGGATGCAAATTACCAACGGTGACAGGACTAACAACCTTAGATATACGTTTAGAGCATGCTGAGATAACATGTGTAGAATCACCACAGTAGTAGCACAAGCCATTCCGGCGTCTATGAATTTTCCTCTCATTTCTAGTCAAGATTCTATCACATTGCATCAAATCAGGTGTCCGTTCAGACAACACCATGAGGGAATTTGCGGTTTTTCTATCACATTGCATCACATCAGGTGTCTGTTCAGCAACAACATGAGGGAATTTGCGGTTTTGCGCTCCCGCAACCGCCGGTCAATTTGAATAGCCAGGGACATGGTATCATTCAGACCTGTGGGAATGGGAAAACCCACCATAACATTCTTAATGGCCTCAGAAAGGCCATTTCTAAAATTAGCGGCCAGTGCACACTCGTTCCAATGTGTCAGCACGGACCATTTCCGAAATTTTTGGCAATACACCTCAGCCTCGTCCTGGCCCTGAGACATAGCCAGCAAGGCTTTCTCTGCCTGAATCTCAAGATTGGGTTCCTCATAAAGTAAACCGAGCGCCAGAAAAAACGCATCAATATCAGCCAATGCCGGATCTCCTGGCGCCAACGAAAAAGCCCAATCTTGAGGGTCACCCCGTAAGAATGAAATAACAATTTTTACTTGTTGAGCAGAGTCTCCAGACGAACAAGGTTTCAGGGACAAAAACAATTTACAATTATTCCTGAAATTCCTAAACTTAAATCGGTCTCCTGAAAACAGTTCAGGAATCGGAATCTTGGGTTCAGACCTAGGATTTCTGATAACATAATCTTGTATACTCTGCACACGAGCGGCAAGCTGGTCCACACTTGTAATCAAGGTCTGGACATTCATGTCTGCAGCAAGCTTAAGCCACTCTGA
Source organism: Ranitomeya variabilis (assembly GCF_051348905.1). Taxonomy (NCBI): domain Eukaryota; kingdom Metazoa; phylum Chordata; class Amphibia; order Anura; family Dendrobatidae; genus Ranitomeya; species Ranitomeya variabilis. The sequence goes on along the minus strand of NC_135236.1, from coordinate 20,916,928 downwards.
GGTAAAGGGGAAAAGAAAAAAAAAAAAAAAAAAATGAGAGAGGGAAAAAAAAAACTCAAAATTTTCTTTCTTATAATCCCACTTCTGCAATGCATTAAACATTTAATACTGGCCTGGCATACTGTTATGACCCCAGTGGAAAGGGTCTCAGAGAAACGTGTAAGTCTGCGAGATTCAAAAATCCAGCTCATAGGGCTGTGGTAACTGGGTTGACCAAATAGCTACTCCTAACGCCAACACTAGAAGTAGCCGGGGATCATGCCTACGGATCGCTAGATGACTCGCGCCAGCCGGAGAATCTAACTACCCCTAGGAGAAGAAAACAAAGACCTCTCTTGCCTCCAGAGAAAGGGACCCCAAAGCAAGATACAAGCCCCCCACAAATAATAACGGTGAGGTAAGAGGAAATGACAAACACAGAAATGAACCAGGTTCAGCAAAGAGAGGCCAGCTTACTAATAGCAGAATATAGCAAGATAACTTATCTGGTCAACAAAAACCCTATAAAAATCCACGCTGGAGATTCAAGAACCCCCGAACCGTCTAACGGAGAACACCAGCCCCCTAGAGCTTCCAGCAAATGTCAGGATACAGATTGGAACAAGCTGGACAAAAATACCAAACAAAACAAAAGCAAAAAGCACGGAAGCAGACTTAGCTTGAAATACAGGAACCAGGATCATAGGACAAGAGCACAACAGATTAGCTCTGATTTCAACGATGCCAGGCATTGAACTGAAGGTCCAGGGAGCTTATATAGCAACGCCCCTGAACTAACGGCCCAGGTGAGGATATAGGAAAAGACAGAAGCTCCAGAGTCAAATCACTAATGACCACTAGAGGGAGCAAAAAGCAAAATCACAACAGATGGCCCACAGAACTACAGCCAATAGAGTCATTAAAAAGTAGAAGTGACTGCTGCATGACTTGGTGCTTACTTGATTTGCAAGGGTGAGGTGAAAGATGGATTTCAATGGGCCATATGTGCAAAATCTGTGCTTTCAGCAGGGGCCTGGGTGGAAGACCAAGCAAAGAAATTGAAGGCGCACTAAGCCAACTAATCTAAAACCACCTCTGCTTCTTCTGACCACACTTTTTATCCAGCTGTACTCATACCTACAAAAATTATGCAGAACGTCTTGATGCATGCGTGCACAAAAGGAAGTTGTTTCATTTGGGCACATAGAAGGCAAGGCTGTGGAGTTTGTAACCAAAACCTACAACGCCTCAATTTGCTTGACTCCCGACTAAATGACTCTGACTCCACAGTAGTGCCTTACTACTAAGCATGTACATAAAGTGCTGCACAGATTCATCTCCACTAAAAGCCTACATCCTCACATCAGGAAGAGAGCAGACATTTATTGTACATTTTATGATGTTCACAAATTCTATTTAAAAAATGTACAGCTCATACTGCACTGAACTACTGTACCCAATGTATTAAATATTTTAGGAGTTGGATTTTAGGAGTTGGAGTCCATTTCATACTGGCTTTAACTCCACCAAAATGGACACCTACTCTGACTCCACAACTCCGACTCCATAGCCCTGGTAGCAGGCATGTTCTCACACTGCCTGCAGCAGCTACACCACCACCACCAGCAACACAGCCATGTCCCCTATTTGATGCTCTCCTCAATGTTTTCAACCCCCAAAAAGTGTGGAGTATTATACAATCTTTATAAACACAGACAGTTGCCAGCGAATTATTACACTGCCTGTTTTAAAAATACCCCCCCACCTAAGAAAAAAAACAAAACCAGTGTTGGCTATCTCCTCCTCCTATGCCACATCCATGTACACCTCAACCTCCTCCTCCACTTGAACCTCCGCCTCCTGGTTCTAAATTCTTATTTTTATTCTTGCATGTTCTTTTAAGTCTGTTACCTAACTAAAACAAAAAAAACACTGTAATAGTGTTGGATACCTCCTCCCCTACCTCTTCCACCTACACAGCCACATCCCCCTCCTCCCCTACCTCTTCCACTTGGTCCTGCGCCTCTTAGTTCAAAATTATTAGTTTTTCTTTTCTCTATTCTGTTTAATTTTAAATCATTTTCCTATCTGAATACGTTTGCAGGCAATTGTCCAGCTCTTACCCCATCTAGTTTGCTTTGCACCCCACAACCCCTCACTATGACTATTTTACAGCCATTTTAAAGCCTTGAAGTTTGGGTCCCCTTTGACTTCTGGTTCGGGTCCAGGGTTAAGTTCGTGGTGAAGTTTGGCCCCGAAAACAACCATTTTACTTTATGTGCGTCGAACCTAGGGAACCTGAACATCCATGGGTTTACGCGTCTCTAAACATCTAGCTTGTGGTTAGGACTATCTCAGCTCACGCAGGAACCATTGGGGACTGTGGAGTCAGAATCTCTAGTCTGTAGGAAACGGCCGGATCCATTGCAATTTTAAGTGTGTTTTCCATTTTCCAGAGTGCACGATCTTCACACCCAGCTGGTATTTTGTTTGGGAAAAGTACATCTTGCAGTTCCACGTATTAATTTATATTTAATAAGTGCAAGTTGTTGCTGTCACAGATATATATACAAAAGGAAAAGCTTGAATGATGTGTTTTAGAGTCGTAGTATAACACTTTTTCCAATTAATTTTTTTTACACATGAAATATAACAAAAAACCTTACAAATTGAATGCATATAGTATAAAAGATGAACTTACTTTTGCTGTCAAATGTTTCAGTCTTTGTTTCAGCTGAAAAAAAACAATCAAACTCCGGTCTGTTCTAACTATTCAATGTTCAGGTCTCTTTGTATATTTTATGCCAACATCGTTGTATACTGACCTGCACAATGAGGTTGTGTGATGTATCATATGATTTGACACAAAACTTTTAACTTGCTGTTTAGTTCCAAAATTTGTCACTTGTGCATCGGAAACCTTGCTTTTTTGTCACATCTAAAGAATACTGTAGATTAGATTAGATTAGATAGATTAGAATACAAAAAGTAGGAACATTTTTTTATCTGAAAATAAAATATGTTCTTGTAAAAAATAATAATTATTTCCAATAATAAACCATTAGGCTTTATAAAATAATGGACCATAACAAAACGTCCTCTTGGGTAATTAAATTATCAATTAATCTAAGCGGCCAGTCTTGTGTGTTTACCTCTTCCAGCAGAATGTGATTATCAGGATCCAGGGGGATTTGCCATGTTTTTCTGACATTATAAAAGACGTCCACATTTAGGAGATCTAGTCTTTACATGAGAAGACTCAAGAGCGGTTACATATCACATCATGGCTGAAATTAGAAAAGAGACTCTTGAGAGTCTCCTGTAGGAAAAACAATCATAAAGTGTCATACTGTGATGTATTTCAGGAGTTTATAAAGGTTTTTTTTTTAAATGCTCTTATTTTTTTAGGAGAAAAAACATTTTTTTAAAATATTCATGGACCACAATTATGTGTGAGGAGAATCAGACAGAAGTCACGCAGATACGTCTTCTTGGATTCCAAAGTCTGTCCAAATACAAACCTCTTCTATTCCTTCTGCTAACCCTGAGTTACATATGTATACTGGGAGGAAATCTTCTTATTATCTTTCTAGTGACCACCGTCGACCACCTCAAAATCCCAATGTTTCTGTTTCTCAAACATTTATCCATTGCAGATGTCTTACTGACCACCAGTGTTATCCCCATGATGCTGGACATAACATTTGTGGAGGAAGGAGTCCTGTCCCTTTGGGGCTGTCTGTTGCAGCTTTGTGCCTTTGGTATCTTTGGATTTATTCAATGTTCAATCATCGCCATCATGTCATGTGATCGATATTTGGCCATCTGCCATCCATTACATTATTCTTCTCTAATGAGTCCAGATCTTTGCCTTCAGTTGGTCATTGGGTCTTGGTTTTGGGTTATTGGGTTGATATCAAGTGAGTTCTTTGCTATTATCCAGTTTAACTTCTGTGGCTTGAATTCCATAGACCATTTCTTCTGTGACTTTAGTCCCATAATGCAATTGGCCACTTCAGACATTTCTATTGTAATTTTGCAAGACTTTGTTTATTGCATCTTTACGCTTTTTTTCCCATTTACTCTTATTATTATTTCCTACTTTTGCATTTTTGTTAGCATCCTTAAAATTTCTTCAACTAATGGTAGAAGAAAAGCCTTCTCCACATGTAGCTCCCACCTGACCACAGTATGTGCATATTACGGCACCCTAATCGCAGTCTACATGGCTCCATCTGATGAGAGCTCATCCAATATCAACAAATACAGATCCCTGTTGTATTTAGTGGTGACACCATTGATGAATCCCATTATCTACAGTTTGAGGAACAACGAGATCAAGAGAGCTATGCAAAAGATGCGGTTTATGTTTTTAAATGGAGGGAGAAGGTGAAAATTTCAGTTAAAAAGGAAAATACAGCTACGAATCTCAGAATCCTATCACTGAAAACATTTCTCACATCTCAGTTTTTTACCCATGTCTTTATTTTGCATCCACTAGATATGTTAAAATACAGTTGAGTTAATCAATTGAAAGCAAATTTATTACAACAATCAAACTAAATTATGGATTCTCCAGAATACAAATTATTTTATGTCATCAACATGATATCTGGCAAACTAACAGTTTACTTGAGTATTTTTTAAAGTGAGATTTGATAGTAAAATATAACATATGTATAATACTTAATCTTCCCCTCTCTTGTCTTTGTGCACCTCAATGCTTGGTCCTCTACTGGCTCTCCATAGTCCTCCAGCACTGATTCCTTGGTCCCCAGTGTGCCCCACTTTTATTAATCCTCTCTGACATTTATGCCCATTATAGATTGTATGCTCTCACGAGCAGGGTCGTCTTATTTTGTTTCAATTATTCTATTGTTAACGTTGTTACTTATGACAGTTGTGTTTGAAACTGTTAAACTGTAAAGCGCTGCAGAATATGTTGGCGCAATATAAATAAAGATTATTATTATTATTATTATTATTATTATTATGCCAATCACATGTGGAGTAGGGAGAGGCCTCCGAGCAAAATAAACATCTTTTAATGGCAAACAGAAACTTTTTATTCTCATAGAGTCAAACTATGCAGCTAAATTCAATCTATTATCCTGATTTGGATTTTGGAAGACATGTTCATCTTTAGTTGTAACAAACAGAAACTGTTTGACCTGCAGTATATCACTAGGTCTCTGCATGATGCAACATATAATTCAGTGGATTGAAAATAAGTTTGAAATGATTTTTGATCATTTCGATTTAACCTACTTGCTACAATATTTTGAAAAAGGACATGTTTAATCTTGATTAAGCTAACATGCGGAGCTTTCCATCTACCATTTTTTCGGACTATAAGATGCACCGAAACATAAGATGCACCAAGGTTTTAGAGGAGGATATTAGGAAAAAAAATTGAAACAAAAAATGGTCATTTCTGTACTTTAATATCCCCTATCCTGGTAAATATGGTCCACTCATCCCCATTCTGATACACATGGCCCCTCATCCCTATCCAGGTATGCATGGCCCCCTCATCCCTATTCTGGTATAATTGGCACCATCCCGGTCCTGGGATGCATGACCCCATACCTGTCCTGGTATGATTGGCCCCATCATGGTCCTGGTATGATTGTTCCCATCCTTTTTTCTTTTATAATTAGCACTATCCCATTTCTAGTATCCATGGCCCCATCCTGTTCCTGGTATGATTGGCTCCATCCTGTTCCTGATATGATTGGCCCCATCCTTTTTCTGGTATAACTGACCCCATCCTGTTCCTGGTATGATTGGCCCCATCCTGTTCCTGGTATGATTAGACCCATCCTTTTTCTGGTATAACTGGCACCATCCTGTTCTTGGTATGATTGGCTCCATCCTGTTCCTGATATGATTGGCCCCATCCTGTTCCTGGTATGATTGGCCCCATCCTGTTCCTGGTATGATTGGCCCCATCCTGTTCCTGATATGATTGGACCCATCCAGTTCCTGGTATGATTAGACCCGTCCTTTTTTTCTGGTATAACTGGCCCCATCGTGTTCCTGGTATTATTGGACCCATGGTTTTTCTGGTATGATTGGCCCCATTTTGTTCCTGGTATGATTGGACCCATCCTTTTTTTCTGGTATAACTGGCCCCATCGTGTTCCTGGTATTATTGGACCCATGGTTTTTCTGGTATGATTGGCCCCATCCTGTTCCTGGTATGATTGAACCCATCCTTTTCCTGGTATGATTAAATCCATCCTTTTTCTGGTATAACTTGTTAGGAGTCGAGTTTCCTCTGCTTCACAGGGGGAATCTCGATCCGTGTCTGCTGCGGTCTCCCATTCTCCATCGGCTGCAGTGGAGTCTGCTCAGCGGAGACGTCGGTCCCAGCATCTCACTGAGTCTCATTCTGTGCAAAGGGTTACTGCTGCCTCTCCAGGCTCTGCTATTATACCCTGCACTGATCTGCGGCGAGCAGGCTTTTCTGGGACTAAATCCTGCTTTGCACACACTGAGCATGCCTAGGGTAAGATCTCTCAGTGGAGATCAAGGCTCACATGCTCAGGTACTGCAGCCAAATCTATTGGTTCTTCTAGGAAGGTCCTGTAGGTGCGCAGGCTCTGTAGCAGTCTCTCATTGGTCCTTTTTAGGAAGGTCCTGTACGTGCTGCAGCTATTTAAGGCTCGCATGGCCGCACGGCCATGCACTAGTATCTTCCAAAGTTACATGCTTTGCGCCACTGTGATCATGTATTTGAATGTGTTCAGGGACCCAGCTGAAATAAGCCCCTAGAATGCTGGCACCTCCGGTGAGGAGATTGTGTATGAGTGTATTCAGGGACCTGGCTGAAATAAGCCCTAGAATGCTGGCACCTCCGGCGAGGAGTGTTGTGTGCATGCATGACCACTGACTGCTCTCATCTGGGTAGTTAGCCTGTGCCTCTGTGAGAGTCTAACAGGGCACAGAGCTTTGCTTTCTCGGCCGCTCTGTGAACCTCACAGAGCTGGTTCATACCGCCATATTGTGCCACCATTCACTTAGCAGCAGGTTCTTTCCTGCACGGTGGATCCCGGGTTGCGAACGCACCAATCCCATCAATAAATATATTCGGTGCATTCCGCAAACCCTAACAGTATACTAGCGCCAGGATCTGGCTAAGTAATGGCGGATGAACAGCGGTTGCAGGGGTACATCCAGCTGCTGGAGGGTCGGTTGACGTCTCTTGAGCATGCAACCTCGGCGGTGGATGTTACCGCAATAGCTGTTCAGGCTGCTAGCATGGCTGCAGCAGCTTTACCCACTGCCACCTTTGTTCCAACCATATCCCACCTCCCATTGCCTGAGAGATACTCTGGGGACAGTAAGTCCTGTAGGGGCTTCGTGAGCCAGTGAAGTATACACCTCGAGCTCCTGGCTGCAGGTTTTCCCACAGAGCGGGCAAAGGTGGGATTCATAATATCTCTCTTGTCGGACAGGGCATTGGAGTGGGCTACGCCGCTGTGGGAGCGCAACGATCATGTGGTGCGGAGTGTTCCTCGGTTTCTGGACACTCTGAAACAGGTCTTTGTAGGACCTCAAGTCACCCATGATACAGCGCTCCAGCTGCTGGCTTTGACTCAGGGTTCTGACATGGTAAGTCATTTTGCGGTTACCTTCCGGACGTTAGAGTCTGAGTTGGAATGGCCGGATAAAACCCTCATTCCCGTAGTTTGGAGGGGGCTGACTGACCATGTGAAGGACACTTTGGCTACTAGGGAGATTTCCGCCACACTGGAGGAGCTCATAGCTGTATCAACTCGCATAGACCTTCGTTTTCACGAGCGAAGGTTGGAGCGAGCCCAGTGTAGGCAGAGGTTTCGGCTGGCTCCCACCTTCGCCAGACCTCTGTAATCTCCAGTCCAGGCGTCCGAGTCACATGAGGCCATAGAGGTGACACGAGCGGGACCCAAGTCCCAGTCTGCTCGTGCACATAAGGTCTGTCATGTTTGCCGGCAGTCAGGACATCTTGCCTCCAAGTGTCCTCAGTGGTCGGGGAAACATCAGCGTCTAGTGGCAGTAGGAGGAGGTACACTAGACACGGCGACGTTTGCCTCAAAGTTGTCCTTCAAGGGGACAATTACTTTTGGCCTATCCACTCTTTTGGTAGAGCTATGCGTGGACTCTGGGGCGTAGGGTAATTTTATGTCATCCGCTTTCGCACAACGTCACACAATACCCCTGGTTATGCTCGCCAAGCCACTAACCATTTGACTGGTATATGGGTCGACACTACCCTCTCAGATTACCCACCAAACCATCCCTATCACGCTTTCTGTGTCTCCATCACATCAGGAGATTATCTCCCTATTAGTCATTCCTGAGGGAATTGATGAGGTCCTGTTGGGGATACCATGGCTACGCTACCATTCTCCTCATATAGAGTGGTCCTCTGGGAGAATTTTGGGATGGAGTAAATCCTGCGAGGGTAGATGTCAGAGGGAGTGCGTTCAGGTTGCTACAACTCAGGTACCCGCAGATCTTTTCTCTCTCCCTAAACACTATTGACCCTATGCAGACGTGTTCTCCAAAAAGGCTGCGGAGACCCTTCCGCCTCACCGCCCCTATGACTGTCCTATTGACCTCTTGTCTGGTGCTGAGCCTCCTCGGGGTCGAGTTTTTCCGTTATTTCTCCCGGAGACGGAGGCAATGTCTCAGTACATCCAAGAGAATCTGGCAGGAGGATTCATTAGGAAGTCAGTGTCACCTGCAGGGGCAGGGTTCTTCTTCGTACAGAAGAAGACAGGAGACTTACGTCCATGCATAGATTACAGGGGTCTTAATGCTATCACCATTAAGAACAAGTACCCATTACCCCTGATTTCTGAGCTTTTTGATAGGCTCCGGGGTGCTAGGGTATTTACAAAATTAAATCTGCGGGGTGCCTACAGCCTGATTCGCATCCGTGAGGGGGACGAATGGAAGACGGCTTTTAACACCAGGGATGGGCATTATGAATACCTGGTAATGCCCTTCGGGCTCTGTAATGCGCCAGCCATTTTCCAAGACTTTGTGAACGACATTTTCCGGGATATGCTCACCACCTCGGTCGTAGTCTATCTGGATGATATTCTCATCTACTCTCCAGATATTGACTCCCATCGGAGAGATGTTCGCAAAGTCTTCGACCTCTTACGGGCAAACTCCCTCTACGCCAAGTTGGAGAAGTGTGTGTTTGAGCAGGAGTCCTTGCCTTTCCTTGGTTATATCATCTCTGCCCAGGGTTTGGCTATGGATCCTGCCAAGCTACAGGCTGTGATGGACTGGCAGGAACCCCATTCTCTGAAAGCGGTGCAGCGCTTTATGGGGTTCATTAATTACTATCACCAGTTCATTCCACACTTCTCAACTTTGGTAGCTCCCTTGGTTGCCCTCACCAAGAAAGGAGCAAATCCCAAGTTGTGGTCAGAGGAGGTCTCCAAGGCCTTTCTCTCGATTAAGTCATACTTCGCTAGCGCTCCCATCCTACATGGCCCCAATGTAGATAAGCCATTTATTATGGAGGTGGATGCCTCATCCGTTGGTGCTGGAGCAGTCCTTTTCCAAAAGGATGCTCAAGGTCGGAAGCATCCTTGCTTCTTTTTCTCCAAGACCTTCACACCAGCGGAGAGGAATTATTCCATCAGGGACAAGGAGTTGCTAACCATGAAGTTGGCTTTTTCAGAGTGGAGACACCTCTTGGAGGGAGCTCGCTTTCCCTTCCAAGTGTTCACAGACCACAAGAACTTGGTGTATTTACAGACGGCAGAGCGGCTGAATTCTCGCCAGGCTAGATGGTCCCTGTTCTTCTCCCGGTTCCATTTTACTCTCCATTTTCTCTCCGGAGAGAAGAACATTCGTGCCGACGCTCTCTCCCGCTCCGTAGTGTCATCTGAGGAGGAGGAGGAGCCTCGGCTTATTGTCCTTTCTGAGAGCCTGAGAACTGTGGCTCCAGTTTCGCTTGAGTCTGTGCCCCTGGGCAAGACTTCTGTACCAGCGAATTTGCGACCAGAGGTTCTCTCTTGGGCTCACTCGTCCAGAGTGGGTGGACATTTTGGGACCAAGAGAACATCTGAGCTTTTGGCGAGGACGTATTGGTGGCCGCATATGGCTCGTGACGTCGGGGACTATATTCGGGCGTGTGTCTCCAGCACCCAGAATCGGTTTCCTCGGCAACGGACTGCTGGGTCACTTTACCCCATGCCGGTGGCAGAAAGGCCCTGGGAAATGGTTGGGATGGACTTCATGGTGGGCTTACCCAAGTCTCGTAGCTGCACCGTTATTTGGGTAGTCACCGATCATTTTTCCAAGATGGTGCATTTGGTGCTTCATGCTCTTTGTGCTTCAAACAGAACCCTGAGACTATATCTGAGCATGTGAATTTATACGGAGACTTGATTTCTCACAGGTGGATTATATTTATCATTATTAGGCATTTAGGACAACATTGGATCATTCAGAGATCCATAATGAACTTCTGCAGTGAGTTTGCTGCACTGAAAGTAAAAGGGCCAAATAATATTGCACGCCCCACTTTTCAGTTTTTGAATTTCCACAAAAATTTAAAATAACCAATAAATTTTGTTCAACTTCACAATTGTGTTCCACTTGTTGAATCTTCACCAATAATTTACATTTGGTATCTTTATGTTTGAAGCATGATATGTGGGAAAAGGTTGAAAAGTTCCAGGGGGCAGAATACTTTTGCAAGGCACTGTAACAAATGTGGCAGAAATTCCCACAGTCAACTAAGAAATCTTTTTGAAAAAACACAGAAATTAAGCTTGGTTTAAGTTGGTATATATGCAGCACAAAAATGCATGTTCACATTGGCCATAAAGCATACAAAACCTAAAAGAAACAAAATGAGCAAAAACCCTGCTGTAACTAAATAAGTAAAAAACAAAAGTGCATTTAAATAACACAGGGTTCTTTGTAATACTGTTTTTGATCAAAAATAGCATAAAAGCCATCCCTCCTTAACAAGGTGACTCTGATCGGGACTGTCCTACTCTTTCTAATATTAAAAATCTTACCATTTGTTAAAGTTGACCTCAGTGTGTGAATAAGGGAAGACAAAAGGACCAGGTTACAACGAGTGGACACCAGTCTAGGGAAGCCTTTACATGTAATTTCCAGATCATGAGAGGGAGGCCAGAAGCCTGGTGCACAGAATTCAAAAATACAAAGAAAAAACACAAAAATTAAGCTTGGTTTGAGTTGGTATACATGCATCACATAAACGCATGTTCACATTGGCCATAAAACATACAAAACAGACAAGAAACAAAATGAGCAAAAACCCTGCTGTAACAAAATAAGTAAAAAATCAAAAGTGCATTTAAATAACAGGGTATTGTATGATTTAAGGCCAATGTGAACATGCATTTATGTGCAGCATGTGTACCAACTTAAACCAAGCTTCATTTTTGTGTTTTTTCTTTGTATTTTTGAATTCTCAGCAAGCCAGGGTGTGACCTCCCTCTCCTGAGCTGGAAATTATATTTAAAGTCTTCCCCAGACTGGCATACACATGTCAGAACCCAGTTCTTTTGTCTGCCCTTATTCACACACTGAGGTCAACTCTAACATATGGTAAGGTTTTTAATATTAGACAGCATAGGACGGTACGGATCAGAGTCACCTTGTCAACGGTGGGATGGCTTTTATGCTATTTTGATCAAAAACAGTATTACTCAGAACCCTGCGTTATTTTAATTCACTTTTGTTTTTTTACTAGTGATGTCACGGGGCTACCGTGACAGAGAGGTTCCAGAGAACCGCAGCGCTCTGGGCCTCGTTCACACACAGTGAACAGAAGCTCTTCACCTGTATTCTGACCTGGCTGCTTTGTGCCAGCAGTGCAGGAGTTAACCTTATTGCTGTGTTGCTGAGAGCTGGGTCTCTCAGCTGAAGTGGATCTTGTAATCTGATCCTCTATATAGACCCAGTCCTGACTTCAGCTATTGTCAGTGATCAGTTCTACTGCCTGGCTTGGAGGTTGAAGTAGTGTAGTGTTGGAGTTGGAGGTTTATTTACAGAGATTGGTGTCTGCTGTTTTGGTTGCATGTAAAACCTGTTTTCCTTCCTAGTTTTTTCCTTCTCTTCCCTTCTCTGTGTTTCCTCTGTGGTTGTGTGAGCATTTGGTGAGTTTGAGACTTTTAGTTACCTTGTCTGTATACCCTGTTGTTTGTTGTATTATTACACTGGTGCAGTCCTCCTCCTTTGGGGGAGAGGGGGCCACTGATAGGGCCTGCACAGGAGACAGGGATACGCTGGCGGCTCAGGCCTCCTAACCATCATAGGTACCCCTGAGATAAGGGAAAGCCAGGGCCCCATTATAGTGGCAGGGTCAGGTGCGGGTCCCAGTACACCATCCTGCCCCTTTATCGCCATTTACGGCATGACAGTATCACTGACCTTAAAAATTTTCTTGGTCCAATATGGACCCCATTGCTGCTTTAGCTGGACAAATGCAGCAACTCAGCCTAGAGGTGGCTGACCTCCGGACGGCGGTTGTGAAGCACATTCAAATGGCCACAACAGGGGTTGCTACACCTCCACAAGCTTCGCTGGAGCCTAAAATTGCATTACCTGACAGGTTCTCTGAAGGGCGTGACAAATTTGTTATGTTCAGGGAGGCCTGTAAATTGTATTTTAGGTTGCGTCCTCACACTTCAGGTTCAGAGGAGCAGAGGGTTGGAATTATTGTATCGCTCCTACAAGGTGACCCTCAGGCCTGGGCATTTTCACTTCCTGCTGACGCTTTACCGTTACGGACTGTGGAGGAGTTTTTTCAAGCCTTAGGTCAAGTGTATGATGATCCTGACCGCATCTCCCTCACTGAGTCCACTATACGCCATCTTACACAGGGAGACCAGCCAGTAGAGGAGTACTGCTCTGAGTTTCTGAAATGGGCTTCTGACACAATGTGGAATGACCCTGCACTCCGCAGTCAATTCTATCAGGGCCTATCTGATAAAGTAAAAGATGCTTTCACCCTACAGGAGACACCAACCACGCTGGAGGCAGCTATGTCTCTTGCGATCCATGTGGACCGCCGCCTGCGCAAGAGACTTAAGGAATCGCCGCTATTCAAGGGAAATTCAGATTTGGACTCACCAGAATCTGAGTCTTTAGGAGAACCTATGCAGTTGGGTGGCGCTTCTCGTTCCAAGGTGGCTGCAGTAGTACGGCGTAAGGAGGGTGCATGTTTTTTTGTGGCAGAAAGGGTCATTATGTGAATGTGTGTCCATCTAGAAAACAACTGCTGGAAAACTATTGAGCCTGGGCTGCGGAGAGGTTGGCAACTCGGGTGTACTAATTTCCTCCTTAGGTAAACCTCAATTTTTTCTACCAGCCGGGATTCGTCTTGGTGAAAGTAGGTTCAATATCTCTGCCTTTCTTGATTCTGGGGCAGGGTTTAATCTAATTGATGCTGGGTTTGTTCAGGCACATGGGCTTAAGACTCAAGAGTTGTCTAGACCCATAACTATAATTGCCATTGATTCTGCACCTTTGAGTCAGGGGACTTTCACTCAGATCGTCCGTGGGGTGAGCCTACAAATAGAGGCGTTACACTCTGAGTCATTAGATTGTTATATGTTGGGGGTTTGCCGTCGCCTGTAGTTCTCGGTTTACCATGGCTCACGTTACACAACCCGATGTTAGACTGGCAGACTTGGGAGATTACTAGATGGAGTGAGTTTTGTCAGGAACATTGCCTGGGTACTCGGCTGGCCCGGCTAAAGTCAGGGCGGTCTTTGAGTGGGATAATCCTGAGGACCTTAAGGCTTTACAGAGGTTTTTAGGTTTTGCAAATTTCTATCGCAAATTCATTAAAGATTTTTCAGTGATAGCCAAACCATTGACAGACATGACCAAGAGAGGCACGGATTTCTCCGTATGGTCCAGTGTGGCCAGTAAAGCTTTTGAAATGTTGAAAAGGTGTTTTTCCACTGCACCCATATTAATACAGCCTGACATCACTCAGCCATTTGTGGTAGAGGTGGATGCCTCTGAGGTAGGGGTGGGAGCTGTATTGTCTCAGGGGATTTCTCCGAGTAAGTGGCGTCCGTGTGCATTTTTCTCAAGAAAATTATCTCCTACGGAGAATAATTATGACATTGATAACAGGGAGCTGTTGGCAATTACATGGGCATTTGAGGAATGGCGTCATTTTTTGGAGGGAGCACTTCACTCTGTCATGGTGATCACAGATCACAAGAATCTGTTGTATTTAGAATCTGCAAAGCGTCTTACACCTAGGCAGGCAAGGTGGTCTCTGTTCTTCGCCAGGTTCAATTTCTACATTATGTACTGGCCAGGAAATAAGAATGTCAAGGCTGATGCTTTATCTCGTTGTTTCCCGGGGGGTGGGGATAATTGTGAACCAGGTCCTATACTACAGAAGGGTGTAGTTGTCACTGCAATTAATTCTGATCTTGAGAAAGAGGTGGTAGAGGCAAAGGGGGACGCCCCAGCAGCCTGTCCATCAGGTAAACTTTTTGTTCCAGCTAATCTCCGTCTCAGAGTCATAAATGAACATCATGACTCGGTTTTGGCCTAACACCCTGGAAGTAAGGTTACCGCGGACCTACTCACTCGGCGTTTTTGGTGGTCTGGGGTAAGACATGATGTACAGGAATATGTCGCTGCCTGCAGTGTGTGTGCGCATTCCAAGTCCTCTCGTTCTCCCCCATCTGGGTCTCTCCAACCTTTGGAGATTCCCAGAAGACCTTGGACTCATTTGTCAATAGATTTCATCACTGTCTTACCAGTTTCGGAGGGTAATACAGTTATCTTAGTCGTAGTTGATAGATTTAGCAAGATGTCTCATTTCATTGCGCTCCCCACATTACCAAATGCTAAGACTCTGGCACAGGTCTTTATCAAGGAGGTTGTGAGACTGCATGGTATTCCTTCCGAAATTGTCTCAGACCGTGGGGTGCAATTTATTTCTAAGTTTTGGAGGGCTTTCTGCAGCCGGCTGGGGACTCATTTGTCATATTCTTCAGCTTTTCATCCTCAATCCAATGGTCAGACTGAACGTGTTAATCAAAATCTTGAGACTTATCTCAGGTGTTTCATCTCAGAGAACAAGGAGGACTGGGTTAAGTACTTACCGTTAGCAGAATTTGCTATAAACAATCATACTCATGAGTCTACTGGTAAGTCCCCATTTTTCGAGGCATATGGTTTCCATCCTCAATCTAGTTCATTTAATAGGAGGGATTCCTCAGGTGTTCCTGAAGAAGAGAGGTATTCTTCATCCATCACGTCCGTATGGCAAGGGGTCCTTGATAAATTGAAGAGGATGGGTTCCAGGTATAAGAATGCAGCTGATCGGAGACGTGTGGAAGGTCCGGACCTGTGTGTGAGTGATTGGGTTTGGTTGTCCTCGAAAAATAAGCTGAGAGTTCCCTCATGGAAATTGGGCCCTAGGTTCATTGGCTCTTATAGGATTGTGGCCGTCGTGAATTCCGTTGCTTTTCAGCTGGCTTTGCCTCAGTCATTCAAGATCCATAATGTTTTTCATCGCTCCTTACTCAAAAAGGTTGTGACACCATCCAATCAGTCCCCTTCACCTCCATCTCCGGTCCTTGTTGATGGAGATCTCAAGTTCCAAATTTCCAGGGTTATGGATTCTCGTTTAGTTCGTTGATCCCTACAATTTGACTCAATTATTAGGGGAACAGATAGGGCAATCTGTCACAAAGACAGGGATCGTCGGACGGTGTGCTGCCTACCTGGAGCTCGAGTCCGACACATCGCTGATCGGGTGGACAGATTACTGGGAGGGGCTGGTGAGGACCCAGCGGTCATGGTGCACATTGGCACAAATGACAAAGTTAGAGGTAGGTGGAAGGTCCTTAAAGATGATTTCAGGGAATTAGGCTGCAAGCTGAAAGCAAGGACCTCCAACGTGGTATTTTCCGAAATACTGCCTGTACCACGTGCCACGCCAGAGAGGCAACGGGAGATTAGGGAGGTTAATAAGTGGCTCAAGAATTGGTGTAGGAAGGAGGGGTTTGGGTTCCTGCAGAACAGGGCCGACTTCTCAGTTGGCTACAGGCTCTACGCTAGGGACGGGCTGCACCTCAATGGGGAAGGTGCAGCTGTGCTGGGGGAGAAAATGGTTAGAAGGTTGAAGGAGTGTTTAAACTAGGGATTGGGGGGGAGGGTATTCATTTTATAGGAGGGGAAGATAGTGCAGATAGAGACCTGGGCACAAATAAGGAAGTTGGGGGTGGCGGTGGCATGGGGGGTGGGGTTAGAATAGTTAGTAATTTAAGAAAGAATAGAGGTACAGAGAGTAACATCAAGTGCATGTATACTAATGCCAGAAGCCTCGCCAACAAAATGGACGAATTAGAACTAATGTTGTTGGAGCATAATTATGACATGGTGGGGATATCTGAGACGTGGCTGGATGAGAGCCATGACTGGGCTGTTAACTTGCAGGGCTATAGCCTGTTCAGAAATGACCGTACAGATAAGCGAGGGGGAGGGGTGTGTCTATATGTAAAATCTTCCTTAAAACCCATCCTGCGTGATAATATAGGTGAATTTAATGAAAATGTAGAGTCCGTGTGGGTGGAGATAAGGGGAGGGGGAAAAAATAATAAATTACTGATAGGGGTTTGTTATAAATCTCCAAAACTAATGGAAGCAATGGAGAATATCCTCGTAAAGCAAATAGATGAAGCTGCGACTCAAGGAGAAGTCATTATTATGGGGGACTTCAACTACCCTGAAATAGATTGGGGAACAGAAACCTGCAGTTCCAGCAAAGGTAATCGGTTTTTGACAACTATGAGAGACAATTACCTTTCACAACTGGTTCAGGACCCAACAAGGAGGGGGGCACTGCTAGACCTAATATTAACCAACAGGCCAGACCGCATATCAAATATAAGGGTTGGGGGTCACTTGGGGAATAGTGATCACAAAATAATAAGTTTTCATGTAACCTTTAATAAGATGGGTAGTAGGGGGGTGACAAGGACACTAAACTTCAGGAGGGCAAATTTCCAACGGATGAGAGAGGATCTTGGTGCAATTAACTGGGACGATATCCTGAGACACAAAAATACACAAAGAAAATGGGAGACATTTATTAGCATCCTGGATAGGACCTGTGCACAGTATATACCGTATGGGAATAAACATACTAGAAATAGGAGGAAACCAATATGGCTAAATAGAGCTGTAAGGGGCGCAATAAGGAACAAAAAGAAAGCATTTAGAGAATTAAAGGAAGTAGGTAGTGAGGAGGCATTAAATAAATACAGAAAATTAAATAAATTCTGTAAAAAGCAAATCAAGGCAGCAAAGATTGAGACAGAGAGACTCATTGCCAGAGAGAGTAAAAATAATCCCAAAATATTCTTTAACTATATAAATAGTAAGAAACTAAAAAATGACAGTGTTGGCCCCCTTAAAAATAGTCTGGGTGAAATGGTGGATGAGGATGAGGAAAAAGCCAAATATGCTAAATGACTTTTTTTCATCTGTATTTACAAAAGAAAATCCCATGGCAGACAAAATGACTAGTGATAAAAATTCCCCATTAAATGTCACCTGCTTAACCCAGCAGGAAGTACAGCGGCGTCTAAAAATAACTAAAATTGACAAATCTCCGGGCCCGGATGGGATACACCCCCGAGTACTGCAGGAACTAAGTACAGTCATTGATAGACCATTATTTTTAATCTTTAAAGACTCCATAATAACAGGGTCTGTACCACAGGACTGGCGTATAGCAAATGTGGTGCCAATATTCAAAAAAGGGGCAAAAACTGAACTCGGTAATTATAGGCCAGTAAGCTTAACCTCTACTGTGGGTAAAATCCTGGAGGGCATTCTAAGGGATGCTATGCTGGAGTATCTGAAGAGGAATAACCTCATGACCCAGTATCAGCACGGGTTTACTAGGGACCGTTCATGTCAGACTAATTTGATCAGCTTCTATGAAGAGGTAAATTCCAGACTGGACCAAGGGAACCCAGTGGACGTAGTATATATGGACTTTTCCAAAGCTTTTGATACGGTGCCACACAAAAGGTTGTTACATAAAATGAGAGTAATGGGGATAGGGGAAAATATGTGTAAGTGGGTTGAGAGCTGGCTCAGGGATAGGAAACAAAGGGTGGTTATTAATGGAGCACACTTGGACTGGGTCACAGTTAGCAGTGGGGTACCACAGGGGTCAGTATTGGGCCCTCTTCTTTTTAACATATTTATTAATGACCTTGTAGGGGGCATTCAGAGTAGAATTTCAATATTTGCAGATGACACTAAACTCTGCAGGGTAATCAATACAGGGGAGGACAATTTTATATTACAGGATGATTTATGTAAACTAGAAGCTTGGGCTGATAAATGGCAAATGAGCTTTAATGGGGATAAATGTAAGGTCATGCACTTGGGTAGAAGTAATAAGATGTATAACTATGTGCTTAATTCTAAAACTCTGGGCAAAACCATCAATGAAAAAGACCTGGGTGTATGGGTGGATGACAAACTCATATTCAGTGGCCAGTGTCAGGCAGCTGCTACAAAGGCAAATAAAATAATGGGATGTATTAAAAGAGGCATAGATGCTCATGAGGAGAACATAATTTTACCTCTATACAAGTCACTAGTTCGACCACACTTAGAATACTGTGCACAGTTCTGGTCTCCGGTGTATAAGAAAGACATAGCTGAACTGGAGCGGGTGCAGAGAAGAGCGACCAAGGTTATTAGAGGACTGGGGGGTCTGCAATACCAAGATAGGTTATTACACTTGGGGCTATTTAGTTTGGAAAAACGAAGACTAAGGGGTGATCTTATTTTAATGTATAAATATATGAGGGGACAGTACAAAGACCTTTCTGATGATCTTTTTAATCATAGACCTGAGACAGGGACAAGGGGGCATCATCTACGTCTGGAGGAAAGAAGGTTTAAGCATAATAACAGACGCGGATTCTTTACTGTAAGAGCAGTGAGACTATGGAACTCTCTGCCGTATGATGTTGTAATGAGTGATTCATTAATTAAATTTAAGAGGGGACTGGATACCTTTCTGGAAAGTATAATGTTACAGGGTATATACACTAGATTCCTTGATAAGGCGTTGATCCAGGGAACTAGTCTGATTGCCGTATGTGGAGTCGGGAAGGAATTTTTTTCCCCATGGTGGAGTTACTCTTTGCCACATGGGGTTTTTTTGCCTTCCCCTGGATCAACATGTTAGGGCATGTTAGGTTAGGCTATGGGTTGAACTAGATGGACTTACAGTCTTCCTTCAACCTTAATAACTATGTAACTATGTAACTATGTAAAATATCTGGTACACTGGAGAGGGTACGGTCCTGACGAAAGGACGTGGGTACCTGCTGCCGATGTCCATGCGGTTAGGTTGGTTCGGGCATTGTCATGTCGGACTCTGTTCAGACCAGGTCGTCCGACAGACAGCGGTAATTCCGCTTTTGTCCACTATGCGCTCATTGGCGTCGGCTAGATTTTATCTAGCTGGTCCGGGGTTAATTTACCTGGTGCTCGGATTGGAAGCTGGGCCATGCCCACTGCCTTTAAATAGTTCTCCTGAACATTGGGCGTCGCCGATTATAGCTTCTGTCTTGTGCGTGGTTATCTCGGTCTGGAGTGGTGAGCTAAGTAGTTGGAGTTTCGTTGCTGGTGGTGTATTTCCCTTTGTCTTATTTTCTCCTTCCCATATTTGTATTTGTTTTGCCCTTTGCATTTATAGTGTATTCCTGAGTGACTGTGGCGTGGTGCTTATTTTTCCGTTATCCTTGTCTGTGCTAACTGTGGGTATTGGAGTGTGGTCTCTTCACTGGTGGGGGGTGGTGGTTTCAGCCTAGGGTGGAAACAGGAGATAGGGCGAGGGTGGAGGCCCAGACATGCACACCATCAGTGTAAACTCTGGGAGAGGGTCAGTCAGGGTTTCCCTAGTCTGAGGGAAATCGCAGGGGCCCGGGTTATTAGCTCTATCCTACCTAGGTCTCCCGTGACATTATAATCGGCCAACATTATTTCCATGGATCCCATGGTTTCCAAAACCCGCCAGTTGGAGGCGCTATCTGTTGTGAATTCCGTTCTTGGGCTCCATACTGTGGTTGCGAATGGTATTTTTGGGAGTTCTGCTCTTGGGCTCCCTCTGGTGGTTTCAAGTGGAACTTAGCAGCTGTGTTCACTAATCGGTTTCCTGGCCTTGTTATTTAACTGGGCTTTTGGCTTTAGTGGATGCCAGCTGTCAATGTATTTCCTGTGGATTCAGTCCTTTCTTGGAAGTTCTCTGTTGGCCTGTCCATTTTCAGCTTAAGATAAGTCTGCTACTTTTTGGGTTTTCCCTGCTTATGACCTTCTGTTCAGTTCAAATTATGTCTCTTTTGTCCAGCTTGTCATTATGAAATATTCCGGCTAGTTGGAAGCTCTGGGGTCACAGATTTGCCCCTCCACACCGTGAGTCGGTGTGGTGGTTATTTTTGTAAACTCTGCGTGGACTTTTAGTTTTTATACTGACCGCACAGCAACCTATCCTATCTCTGTCTATTTAGATAGTATTGGCCTCCTTTGCTAAAAAATCTAGTTTCATTTCTGAGTTTGTCATTTCCCTCTCCACTCACCGTCAATATTTGTGGGGGGCTGTCTTCCTTTGGGGGTTTCTCTGAGGCGAGATAGCTTTCCGTTTCCATCTTTAGGGGTAGCTAGTTCTTAGGCTGTGCAGAGGCGTCTAGGCAGAGTTAGGTACGCTCCACGGCTATTTCTAGTGTTGGTGTTAGGAGTAGGGATTGCGGTCAGTAAAGTTACCGCCTCCTCAGAGCTAGTCCTATTTTTGTTTTACCCACCAGGTCATTTCAGTGCTGCTCCGTAGTGAGTCCATGATTGGTTTTGCCCACCAGGTCATCTCAGTACTGCTCCGTACCCACCAGGTCTTAACAGTACAGCTGGCCCACAATGTGTTAAATGCATCTCAAAAGAGGGAAGAGAAAGTTCTGAGTCTTTTTTTATTTTTTTTTGTGTGTTGCTTGTTTTGTCCTTTTTTTCCCATTGATTTTTGGATGGTGCAGGAGCTTGGTGCTGATATGGAGGTTCAGGGTTTGTCTGCGCGTGTTGATCATCTCGCTGCAAGGGTACAGAGTATCCAAGACTATGTTGTTCAAACTCCTGTTTCTGAGCCTAGAATTCCTATTCCTGATTTGTTTTCTGGGGATAGATCTAGGTTTTTGAATTTTAAAAATAATTGCAGATTATTTTTTGCTCTGAGACCCCGTTCCTCTGGTGACCCCATTCAGCAGGTGAAGATTGTTATTTCTCTGTTGCGTGGCGACCCGCAGGACTGGGCATTCTCCCTTGAGCCAGGGAATCCTGCATTGCTCAATATAGATTCATTTTTTCAAGCACTTGGACTGCTTTATGACGAACCCAATTCTGTGGATCAGGCAGAAAAAATTTTGCTGGCTCTGTGTCAGGGTCAGGAAGCAGCAGAGATATATTGTCAGAAATTTAGAAAGTGGTCTGTGCTTACAAAATGGAATGAGGATGCCCTGGCGGCTATTTTCAGAAAGGGTCTTTCTGAAGCTCTTAAAGATGTTATGGTGGGGTTTCCCACGCCTGCTGGTTTGAATGAATCAATGTCTCTGGCCATTCAGATTGATCGGCGCTTACGTGAACGTAAGGAGGTGCACCATATGGCGGTGTCCTCTGGGCAGAGTTCTGAGCCTATGCAATGCGATAGAGTTTTGACAAGAGCAGAAAGGCAGGAGTTCAGACGTCAGAATGGGCTGTGTTTTTACTGTGGTGACGCTACTCATGCTATCTCTGACTGCCCGAAGCGAACTAAGAGGGTTGCTAGGTCGGTTACCATCAGTACTTTACAGCCTAAATTTATATTGTCTGTTACCCTGATTTGCTCATTGTCGTCCTTTTCTGTAATAGCATTTGTGGATTCTGGAGCTGCCCTGAACTTAATGGACCTGGAATTTGCCAAGCGCTGTGGTTTTTCCTTGGAGCCGTTGCAGAGTCCTATTCCCTTGAGGGGGATTGATGCTACGCCATTGGCCAAGAATAAACCTCAGTACTGGACACAGTTAGCCATGAACATGGCTCCAGCACATCAGGAAAATATTCGCTTTTTGGTGTTGCATAATTTGCATGATGTGGTTGTGCTGGGGTTTCCATGGTTACAGGTACATAATCCAGTGCTGGATTGGAAATCCATGTCCGTGACTAGTTGGGGTTGTCAGGGGATACATAGTGACATTCCTCTGATGTCAATTTCCTCGTCCCCTTCTTCTGAGGTTCCTGAGTTTTTGTCAGATTTCCAGGATATATTTGAGGAGCCTAAATCCAGTCCTCTGCCTCCTCATAGGGACTGTGATTGCGCTATTAATTTGATTCCTGGCTGTAAGTTCCCTAAGGGTCGACTTTTCAATCTGTCTGTGCCAGAGCATACCGCTATGAGGACTTATGTAAAAGAGTCCTTGGAGAAGGGGCATATTCGCCCGTCTTCGTCACCGTTGGGAGCGGGGTTCTTTTTTGTTGCCAAGAAGGATGGCTCTTTGAGGCCCTGTATTGATTATCGCCTTCTCAATAAGATCATTGTCAAATTCCAGTACCCTTTGCCTTTGCTTTCTGATTTGTTTGCTCGGATCAAAGGGGCTAGCTGGTTTACCAAGATTGACCTTCGAGGGGCGTATAATCTGGTTCGCATCAAACAGGGTGATGAATGGAAAACAGCATTTAATACGCCCGAAGGCCATTTTGAATATCTTGTGATGCCTTTCGGGCTCTCTAATGCTCCATCTGTGTTTCAGTTCTTTATGCATGATATTTTCCGGGAGTATTTGGATAAATTTATGATTGTATATTTGGATGATATTTTGTTTTTTTCCAATGATTGGGAGACTCATGTGAAGCAGGTCAGGATGGTATTTCAGATTCTTCGTGCTAATACACTGTTTGTGAAGGGGTCTAAGTGCCTTTTTGGAGTTCAGAAGGTTTCTTTCTAGGGTTCATGTTTTCTCCCTCGGCTATTGAAATGGACCCTGTTAAGGTCCAGGCTATTTATGATTGGACTCAGCCCACATCTGTGAAGAGCCTTCAGACATTTTTGGGCTTTGCTAATTTTTATCGCCGCTTCATTGCTAATTTTTCTACTGTGGTTAAACCTCTGACCGATTTGACCAAGAAAGGTTCAGATGTGGTGAATTGGTCCTCTGCGGCTGTGGAGGCCTTTCAGGAGCTTAAGAGTCGTTTTACGTCTGCCCCTGTGTTGCGTCAGCCAGATGTTTCTCTCCCTTTTCAGGTTGAGGTTGACGCTTCTGAGATTGGGGCAGGAGCTGTTCTGTCTCAGAGAAGCTCTGATGTCTCTGTGTTGAAGCCGTGTGCTTTCTTCTCCAGAAAGTTTTCGCCTGCTGAGCGTAATTATGATGTCGGCAATCGGGAGTTGTTGGCTATGAAGTGGGCATTCGAGGAGTGGCGACATTGGCTTGAGGGAGCCAAGCATCGTATTGTGGTCTTGACCGACCATAAGAATCTGATTTACCTTGAGTCGGCCAAGAGCTTGAATCCTAGACAGGCTCGGTGGTCTTTGTTTTTCTCCCGTTTTGATTTTGTGGTCTTGTATCTTCCGGGATCTAAGAATGTGAAAGCTGATGCCTTCTCTAGGAGTTTTTTGCCTGATTCTCCTGGAGTCCGTGAGCCGGCTGGTATTCTCAAAGAGGGGGTGATTCTTTCTGCTATCTCCCCTGATTTGCGGCGGGTGCTTCAGGAGTTTCAGGCTGATAGACCCGACCGCTGTCCTGTGGGGAAATTGTTTGTTCCTGATAGATGGACTAATAAGGTGATTTCTGAGATCCATTGTTCGGTGTTGGCTGGTCATCCTGGGATCTTTGGAACCAGAGATTTGGTTGCCAGGTCCTTTTGGCGGCCTTCTTTGTCACGGGATGTGCATTCCTTCGTGCAGTCCTGTGGAATTTGTGCTCGGGCTAAGCCCTGCTGTTCTCGTGCTAGTGGGTTGCTTTTGCTCTTGCCTTATCCTGAGAGGCCCTGGACACATATTTCCATGGATTTTATTTCCGATCTTCCTGTGTCTCAGAAGATGTCTGTCATCTGGGTGGTTTGTGACCGGTTTTCTAAAATGGTCCATTTGGTACCTTTGCCTAAGTTGCCTTCCTCCTCTGATTTGGTTCCTTTGTTTTTCCAGCATGTGGTTCGTTTGCATGGTATTCTGGAGAATATTGTGTCTGACAGTGGTACCCAGTTTGTTTCTAGGTTTTGGCGGTCCTTTTGTGGTAGAATTGGCATTAATTTGTCTTTTTCTTCGGCATTTCATCCTCAGACAAATGGGCAGACGGAGCGAACCAATCAGACCTTGGAAACTTACTTGAGATGCTTTGTGTCTGCTGATCAGGATGATTGGGTTACCTTCTTGCTGTTGGCCGAGTTTGCCCTTAATAATCGGGCTAGTTCGGCTACTTTGGTTTCGCCTTTTTTTTGCAATTTCGGTTTTCATCCTCGTTTTTGTTCAGGGCAGGTTGAGTCTTCGGAATGTCCTGGGGTGGATTCTGTGGTGGACAGGTTGCAGCGGATTTGGACTCATGTGGTGGACAATTTAACATTGTCTCAGGAAAAGGCTCAACGTTTTGCTAACCGCCGTCAGTGCGTTGGTCCCCGGCTTCGGGTTGGGGATTTGGTCTGGTTGTCTTCTCGTCATGTTCCTATGAAGGTCTCTTCCCCTAAGTTCAAACCTCGTTTTATTGGTCCTTATAGGATTTCGGAAATGATCAATCTGGTGTCTTTTCGTTTGGCCCTTCCAGCTTCGTTTTCCATTCATAATGTGTTCCATAGATCTTTGTTGCGGAGATATGTGGTGCCCATGGTTCCCTCCGTTGACCCTCCTGCTCCGGTGTTGGTTGAGGGGGAGCTGGAATATGTGGTGGAGAAGATTTTGGATTCTCGTCTTTCAGGGCGGAAACTTCAGTATTTGGTCAAGTGGAAGGGTTATGGCCAGGAGGATAACTCTTGGGTTTTTGCCTCCGATGTCCATGCTGCCGATTTGGTACGTGCTTTTCATTTGGCTCGTCCCGATCGGCCTGGGGGCTCTGGTGAGGGTTCGGTGACCCCTCCTCAAGGGGGGGGTACTGTTGTGAATTCCGTTCTTGGGCTCCATCCTGTGGTTGCGAATGGTATTTTTGGGAGTTCTGCTTTTGGGCTCCCTCTGGTGGTTTCAAGTGGAACTTAGCAGCTGCGTTCACTAATCGGTTTCCTGGCCTTGTTATTTAACTGGGCTTTTGGCTTTAGTGGATGCCAGCTGTCAATGTATTTCCTGTGGATTCAGTCCTTTCTTGGAAGTTCTCTGTTGGCCTGTCCATTTTCAGCTTAAGATAAGTCTGCTACTTTTTGGGTTTTCCCTGCTTATGACCTTCTGTTCAGTTCAAATTATGTCTCTTTTGTCCAGCTTGTCATTATGAAATATTCCGGCTAGTTGGAAGCTCTGGGGTCGCAGATTTGCCCCTCCACACCGTGAGTCGGTGTGGTGGTTATTTTTGTAAACTCTGCGTGGACTTTTAGTTTTTATACTGACCGCACAGCAACCTGTCCTATCTCTGTCTATTTAGATAGTATTGGCCTCCTTTGCTATAAAATCTAGTTTCATTTCTGAGTTTGTCATTTCCCTCTCCACTCACCGTCAATATTTGTGGGGGGCTGTCTTCCTTTGGGGGTTTCTCTGAGGCGAGATAGCTTTCCGTTTCCATCTTTAGGGGTAGCTAGTTCTTAGGCTGTGCAGAGGCGTCTAGGCAGAGTTAGGTACGCTCCACAGCTATTTCTAGTTCTAGTGTTGGTGTTAGGAGTAGGGATTGCGGTCAGTAAAGTTACCACCTCCTCAGAGCTAGTCCTATTTTTGTTTTACCCACCAGGTCATTTCAGTGCTGCTCCGTAGTGAGTCCATGATTGGTTTTGCCCACCAGGTCATCTCAGTACCGCTCCGTACCCACTAGGTCATAACAGCTATCCCTACAGGTCACTGAGTTGAGGGGGGCAGTGCAGCAACAGGGACTAGCAGTATCTAATGTGCAAGACGGAGTTACAGGTAAAGTTGCTGAGCCTAAGTTTCCTTTGCCTGAAAAGTTTGCTGGGGAACGCAGTTAATTTGTTTCTTTTCGTGAAGCTTGCAAACTGTATTTCTGTATGCGCCCGATCTCCTCCGGTAATGAGGCTCAGCGTGTGGGCCTGGTGTTGTCATTATTAAGTGGGGATCCCCAAGCATGGGCGTTTTCTTTGCCGTCTGATTCTGCTACATTTAACTCAGTGGAGAGTTTTTTTTCTGCTCTAGGACACATTTACGACGATCCAGACAGAATGGCTCTAGCAGAATCTAAGATACGCACTATTCACCAGGGGGAGCGTGTTGCAAAGGATTACTGTTCAGAATTTCGCCGCTGGGCGGTCGACACACAGCGGAATGATCCCGCGCTGCGGAGTCACTTTATTGATGGAGTTTCTGATAGGGTTAAAAAAGCCCTCCTGATGTACAAGACTCCTGCTTCACTAGATTCCGCTATGAGTCTTGTTGTCCGCATTGATTGCCGTTTGCGTCAGGGGGATCATGAGACGCCGCCTGTGGGAGAAGGTTTAGGTTCACGTGAGGTTGCTGCAGGTGAGCCCACAGAATCTATGCAAATCGCAGGGGTATCACATGTTAAGCATCGAGCCCCTGTACTCAGGAAGGAGGGAGCCTGCTTTTACTGCGGTAAACTGGTCATTTTTTTAATATCTGTCCTCTGCTGTAAAAAAAAATGCAACGGCGAAAAACTTCTAAGCTCAGAGGGTGTGGAGGAGTCCAATCTGAGCTTATTTATATCCTCCATGATGGTTTCTCAGTGCATGCTCCCTGCCAAAGTTGTTGTCGCTGGCAGAGAGCTGCCAATCACTGTTTTTGTGGATAGTGGTTCTGCCACAAATCTCATTGATGAGGAGTTTGCGCGCACTGCTGGTTTTAGGATCGAAAAACTGCCTCATCCTATCCGCCTGGTCACCATCAATTCTGCTCCTCTCCTACAGGGGGAGATTACTGAGTTTGTGGCTGAGGTTAAACTCCACAATGGGGTTCTCCATTTCGAGCAGGTTACATGTAAGGTGCTCAAGAGTCTTCCGGCACAATTGGTTCTGGGTTTTCCATGGTTGTCTACACACAACCCGGTTATTGACTGGAAAACTCAGGACATAATTCAGTGGAGTGATTTCTGTCAGGAGAATTGCTTGGCCACATGTGTTTTTGCTGTGTCTTCAAGCGTTCCTGAGTCACTTCTGGATTTTGTGGATGAGTTCTCTGAGAAGGGTTGTTCAGAGTTGCCACCACATCGCTCCTATGACTGTATTATCAGGTTTAAACCAGGGGCCAAATTGCCTAAAGCAAGGATGTTTAACATCTCCGGTCCGGAGAGACAAGCGCTAAAGTATTACATTGCTGAAAGTTTGAGCAAAGGACACATCAGTCCTTCATCCTCACCAGTGGCAGCAGGGTTCTTCTTCATTAAGAAAAAAGATGGTGGACTACGGCCGTGTCTGGATTTCAGGGAGTTAAACCAGATTACGGTTTGTGATCCATACCCTATGCGATTGATACCGGATTTGATCAACCAGGTGGGAGGTGCTGAGTGGTTTGCCAAGCTTGACCTCAGGGGGGCGTACAACCTCATAAGAGTCCGTCAAGGTGATGAGTGGAAGACGGCTTTTAATACCCCTGAGGGTCATTTTGAAAATTTGGTGATGCCATTTGGGTTGACAAACGCACCTGCAGTGTTTCAACATTTCATAAATGATGTGTTCTCGCATGTTTTGGGGAAATTCGTTATTGTGTACCTAGATGACATTCTCATATTTTCTTGCGATCGTGATACTCATTTAGATCATGTCAGGCAGGTGTTACAGCTTCTCAGAGAGAATAAGCTATATGCAAAACTGGAGAAATGTGTATTTTCGGTACAGGAGTTGCCTTTCTTGGGCTATATTGTGTCTGCTTCTGGTTTTAAAATGGACGACGCTAAGGTGCAAGCGGTGTTGCATTGGGAACGGCCTGATAACCTAAAAGCACTTCAGCGGTTTCTTGGGTTTTCTAACTACTATAGGAAGTTTATCAAGGATTTTTCTTTCATTGCTAAACTGAACTGAAAAGGGTACCAATTTCTCCGTTTGGCCTGAGGCTGCTGTGTGCGCATTTGAATCTCTTAAGAAGAGGTTTGTTTTGGCTCCCATTCTTGTGCAGCCAGATGTATCGAAACCTTTTGTTGTAGAAGTCGATGCGTCTGAGGTTGGTGTGGGGGCGGTGCTGTCACAAGGCTCATCCTTGAACGGTTTGCGTCCATGCGCCTATTTTTCCAAGAAACTGTCGCCCGCCGAATGTAACTACGATATCGTCACCAGAGAGTTGTTGGCAATCAAATTGGCCTTTGAGGAATGGCGACACTTCTTGGAGGGGTCGGTTCATCAGGTTACTGTTATTACCGACCATAAGAATTTGCTTTATATGGAGTCTGCCAAGCGTCTGTCCTTAGGCAGGCTCGCTGCGCATTGTTCTTCATGCGGTTCAACTTTGTTGTCACTTACAGACCTGGTTCTAAAAACACTAAGGCGGATGATTTGTCCAGGTGTTTTCCGGGGGGAGAGCCTCGGGAAGATCCAGTACCCATCCTCCAAAAGGGTGTTGTGGTTTCAGCTCTCAATACCGAGGTTGAGGCTGAGATTGCCGAGGCTCAGGAGGAGGTACCATCTGAGCTTCCCATCAACAAAACTTTTGTACCGCTTCATCTCCGCTTAAAGGTTTTGGCAGAGCATCATGATGCTGTCCTGGCTGGCCATCCAGGGGTTAGGGGTACCTTGGAGTTGGTGTCACGTCGGATTTGGTGGCCCAAGATCTGACTGGACGTGGTCTCATACGTGTCAGCTTGCACCATGTGCGCTAGGACTAAGACACCCCGCTCCCATCCTGTTGGCACTCTACTTCCTCTCGAGGTACCTAGTAAGCCACGGATGGAAATCTCCATGGATTTTATCACTGACTTGCCCTCCTCAGCTGGGAACACGGTCATCTTGGTGATTGTTGATCGGTTCTCAAAAATGTCGCACTTTGTGTGTTTGCCTTCGTTGCCTAACGCTAAGACTCAGGCTCAGGTATTTGTGCAGGAGGTGGTCAAACTTCATGGAGTTCCATCTGACATCGTTTCTGATAGGGGGTCTCAGTTTGTGGCAAAATTTTGGAAAGCATTTTGTTCACGGCTGGGGATCAAGTTGTCTCATTCTTCGGCGTTTCATCCTCAGTCAAATGGTCAGACCGAGCGTATGAACCAAAATTTGGAACAATACTTACGCTGCTTTGTTTCGGATAACAAGGAGGAGTGGTCGAAGTTCCTTCCTTTGGCTGAGTTTGCCATCAATAATCACCGCCAGGAGTCGTCTGGGGAGTCTCCGTTTTTTTGTGTTAACGGGCTACATCCTCAATTTTGTACTTTGAGTCAGGGGGCTCTTCCGGGGTCCCGGAGGAAGACCAGTAAGGAGCACAATTATCATTAGTCTTGAGGAGAGTTAAACAGCGCCTGTTGAGTGTGGGTGCTAGGTACAAACTTGTGGCTGACAGTAGGCGTGTGCCAGGTCTGGACCTGAGTGTGGATGACTGGGTGTGGTTATCCACAATAAACATAAGACTCAAAATACCATCCCTTAAATTGGGTCCACGTTTTATTGGTCCATTTAGGGTTGCCGCTGTCATTAACCCAGTAGCGTACCGGTTGGAGCTTCCTACGCTGTATAAAATACACAAAGTGTTCCACAGATCGTTGTTAAAGAAGGTTGTGGGTCTTGTGGATGCGACACCAATGCCTTCTCCAGTCTTGGTGGATGGTAATTTGGAATTTGAAGTCTCCAAGGTGGTTGACTCTCGTGTAGTGCGCCGTACTTTACAGTACTTGGTACACTGGCGTGGTTATGGGCCTGAGGAGAAGTCCTGGGTACCAGCCTCGGACGTTCATGCGGATCGGCTGGTCAGGTTGTTTCACCACCGCCATCCGGACAAGCCGGGTCCTATAAGCCGTGAGGGCCCTGGGGTCCCTCGTAGAAGGCGGAGTACTGTCATGTCGGACGCTGTTCAGACCAGGTCGTCCGACAGACAGCGGTAATTCCGCTTTTGTCCACTACGCGCTCATTGGCGTTGGCTAGATTTTATCTAGCTGGTCCGGGGTTAATTTACCTGGTGCTCGGATTGGAAGCTGGGCCATGCCCACTGCCTTTAAATAGTTCTCCTGAACATTGGGCGTCACCGATTATAGCTTCTGTCTTGTGCGTGGTTATCGTGGTCTGGAGTGGTGAGCTAAGTAGTTGGAGTATCATTGCTGGTGGTGTATTTCCCTTTGTCTTATTTTCTCCTTCCCATATTTGTATTTGTTTTGCCCTTTGCATTTATAGTGTATTCCTGAGTGACTGCGGCGTGGTACTTTTTTTTCCATTATCCTTGTCTGTGCTAACTGTGGGTATTGGAGTGTGGCCTCTTCACTGGTGGGGGGTGGTGGTTTCAGCCTAGGGTTGAAACAGGAGATAGGGCGAGGGTAGAGGCCCAGACATGCACACCATCAGTGTAAACTCTTTGAGAGGGTCAGTCAGTGTTTCCCTAGTCTGAGGGAAATCACAGGGGCCCGGGTTATTAGCTCTATCCTACCTAGGTCTCCCGTTACAGGCATTTGATGCAGCTCATCCTGAGAAACCTGGTCCTGAGGTTCCGGAGGTCCCTCGTAGAAGGGGGGGTACTCTCATTGGGCTACCTGTTATGGTCTGGTGATTAAGGAGCGACATGCGACTAGCTCTGAGCAGGTGGTAACTATACAGACCACAGTTCCTGATCATAACACAACACTAGCAGTAGCCGTGGGATGTTCCTGTCACTCCCTGGACACCTCGTCACAGCCGGAGAACTAGCTACCCCTAAAGGTAGAAACAGGAAAGCTATCTTACCTCAGAGAAGATCCCCAAAGGATAGGACAGCCCCCCACAAATATTGACTGTGAGAGGAGAAGGAAATGACATACGTAGTATGAAACAAGATTAAGCAAAGGAGGCCACTTCTAGCTAGATAGATAGTACAGGAAAGAACACTGTGCAGTCAGTAATAAAAACTAGAAAAAGTCCACCGCAGAGATATGCAAAAATCTCCACACCAGACTAAAGGTGTGGAGGGCAAAATCTGCAGCCCAGAGCTTCCAGCTTAGCTGAATAGATCCATACTGATAAGCTGGACAAATGAGCAAAACATAGAATGTGCTGAACAATAAAGTCCACAACAAGTGGACTGCAAAAGGACAAGCAAGGACTTATCTTTGCTGAACTGGACAGAGTGTCAGGGAAATCCAAAAGAGCAGTACTTCCAAGCAGGAACAATTGACAACTGGCATTGATTGAGGGATAAGGCCAGACTAAAATAGCCGAGCCAGAAAGACAATCAGTGGAAGCAGCTGCTGATGCTAAATCCAAGAAGTAGCTATACCACTCAAAACCACAGGAGGGAGCCCAAGAGCGGAATTCACAAAAGTGCTACTTACAACCACCGGAGGGAGCCCAAGAGCGGAATTCACAACAGCTACCACGACAGAGAGGTTCCAGAGAACCGCAGCGCTCTGGGCCTCATTCACACACAGTGAACAGAAGCTCTTCACCTGTATTCTGACCTGGCTGCTTTGTACCAGTAGAGCAGGAGTTAACCTTATTGCTGTGTTGCTGAGAGCTGGGTCTCTCAGCTGAAGTGGATCTTGTAATCTGATCCTCTATATAGACCCAGTCCTGACTTCAGCTATTGTCAGTGATCAGTTCTACTCCCTGGCTTGGAGGTTGAAGGAGCGTAGTGTTGGAGTTGGAGGTTTATTTACAGAGATTGGTGTCTGCTGTTTTGGTTGCATGTAAAACCTGTTTTCCTTCCTAGTTTTTTTCCTTCTCTTCCCTTCTATGTGTTTCCTCTGTGGTTGTGTGAGCATTTGGTGAGTTTGAGAATTTTAGTCACCTTGTCTGTATACCCTGTTGTTTGTTGTATTATTACACTGGTGCGGTCCATCTCCTTTGGGGGGAGAGGGGGCCATTGATAGGGCCTGCACAGGAGACAGGGATATGCTGGTGGGTCAGGCCTCCTAACCATCATAGGTACACCTGAGATAAGGGAAAGCCAGGGCCCCATTATAGTGGCAGGGTCAGGTGCGGGTCCCAGTACGCCATCCTGCCCTTTTATCGCCGTTTATGGCGTGACATGTGATGAGTGAGCACTAGTTTTGAGCGATACCTTCCGATATCGGAAAGTATCGGTATCGGATTGGATCGGCCGATATTCAAAAAATATCGGATATTGCCGATACCGATACCCGATACCAATGCAAGTCAATAGGACCAAAATATCGGAAATAAAATAAACCCTTTCTTTCCTTGTAGGTTCATTCTACATGAAGGAAAACAACTAAGAATAATGTATGATGTATTGGGGTAGGTGGCGAAGACATTAAAGGCACATAGGTTTAGCCCAATCAAATAGAATAGCAGGAATTTAAAAAAATGTTTAAGACTTTCGGAGTAACAAAGATATTGACTATGTTAAGATTTTTTTAATTTTGTCAGATATTGATGTTTCACTACTTCCATGCCCTTCACCTTCTTTTTTACTTCTCCCACACTTTCTTCTTCATCATCCTCAGCAGCAGCATCTTTGACATCAACTTCTTCTTCACGATGTAAGGAAGGCGTTCCAGCTCCATAAAATTCAAATGCTTTATTTCTCCATTAAAAATTGGTGTAGTACAAACAGTCCTTGCCTTAGCGCAAAAGTCCTAGTACAGAGTACATGCGACGCGTTTCGATCGTACCCGATCTTAGTCAATGCAACTTCTTCTTC
Organism: Ranitomeya variabilis; assembly: GCF_051348905.1. Lineage (NCBI taxonomy): Eukaryota > Metazoa > Chordata > Amphibia > Anura > Dendrobatidae > Ranitomeya > Ranitomeya variabilis. Next base: position 20,884,020 of record NC_135236.1, on the reverse strand, counting down.
ACCTTATTCATCTTCTTCTTCATCTTCTACCTATTATTTTTTTGTTACATTCTTCATATTCTTTTTATTAAACTATTATTCTTCTTCATATTCCACTTCTTCATCATATTCTTATTTGTGACAGGCATTCCTCTAGTTGCTATCTATAAAAGATTGAAGATTACACCTTATGTTCTGCCTGTCACAAAAGAGTTACAACAGGATTTGTCCGCATTCAGTTAGGCCTGCAGCAGCAGGCTTTTTCCAGGGGCACAGCGAGGAGGAACATACTCACCCCCATACACTGCTTAGTCTTCTTCTGCTTATAATTTAGATAATATATTTTGCTCTGATGTTTAGTCTTATGCTTAATGTTCTTCTGCTCTTTGTTCTGCAGCCTCTTGTTCTTCTGCTTCTCGGTCATCGTCTTTAAGGTCTTGAACTTGGAAATGTAGCAGATGGTACAAGAAGGCTGAGAAAATGCCGAGAACCAGCTGATGGAACTGGAAATCGGATGGCTACCCGAAGGTCCAAGAGCCAATGGAACTACCAAGGACCAGCTGACGTTACTGGAACCCAGTTACTAAGCAGGAGGTACCTGTGCCAGAAAGCACTACCAAGGGCCACCTGACGTTGGTGGAACTCGGATACCCAGAAGGAGGCACCTAAGCCAAAGGCTCTGCCCGGAACCAGCTGATGGTACTGGAACCAGGGGGACCTATTCAAGATTGTTTTCCTAGAGCCCCAACTAGCGGTGTTGGAACCAAGGGTCACCAGGGGGAGCAGAGTGTAGGCCAAAGCCTGCACTGGTGGCAGCTTAGTGTCTGTTGTGTCTGCATGGTGTTTGCAGGACAGGTTGCCGGCTACACAGCAGGGGAACAGCTGACGGTACGGAACCCCATTGACACAGTGACGAGTGTTTTTCTCTGTGCAGCCAGCACTTCCAGGCACCAACTGGCGGTGTTAGAGCCCAGGGAATCAAGGAGGAGCAGAGTGTAGGCCGAAGCCTGCACTGGAGGCAGCTTAGTGTCTGTTGTGTCTGCGTGGCATTTGCAGGACACGTTGCCGGCTACACAGCAGGGGAACAGCTGACGTTACTGAACCCCACTGACACAGTGGCGAGTGTTTTTCTCTGTGCAGCCAGCATTTCCGAGCACCAACTGGTGGTGTTAGAGCCCATGGAATCAAGGAGGAACAGAGGAGCAGAGTGTAGGCCAAAGCCTGCACTGGAGGCAGCTTAGTGTCTGTTGTGTCTGTGTGGCGTTTGCAGGACATGTTGCTGGCTACAAAGCAGGGGAACAGCTGGCATTACTGAACCCCACTGACACAGTGGCGAGTGTTTTTCTCTGTGCAGCCAGCACTTCTGAGCACCAACTGGCGGTGTTAGAGCCCAGGGACAGCAGGAGGAGCAGAGTGTAGGCCGAAGCCTGCACTGGAGGCAGCTTAGTGTCTGTTGTGTCTGCGTGGTGTTTGCAGGACATGTTGCTGGCTACACAGCAGGGGAACAGCTGACGTTACTGAACCCCACTGACACAGTGGCGAGTGTTTTTCTCTGTGCAGCCCAAAGAACAAAGAAAAAAGAATGGACTAAATAAGGCCTGCACAACCATATACCAAAATATCAAAACAAGTTTATTGGACACCACAAAAACAACATTAAAAACATCTAAAATACACCTGTGTGTAAAACACCCCAATGTATCCTGATAAATAAATAAACAACAGTATATGTAATATATAACAACCGACCATCCTGAATATAAGAACAATAATATATACCAATAGATCTGAGTATATCCGAGAAAGAAGCAGTAAGTTTTTATGCAAACCAAGTATATAAGATGCAAATGCAAAAATCAAAATACATTACCAGCAGATGATAGAATATGTGGCAAATGAACCGCCAAAGAGTGTATCTCGGATAAAGGGAATAACCCTAATGAATAGAACAGAATTCCCCTCAGGGAGATCTACGGGGCTGGTACATCATTAAAACAATGCCCAGCTGGGTCTAAAGTCATGATGCATGAAGATCAGGAGGTCGGAGGATGCAGCTATAACTGCGAAGCCATACGCCATGAATGGCCAATAAGTGGTCAGGAGAGGGTGTAGGAAACAAAGCCCCACGCGTATCGCCGCCGCAGCGGCTTCATCAGGGGAAGTGGGGTATGTGGTGTACAACCCACGTATAAATAGAGTCATAAATACATAAGATGGCATACCGGTGTGCTTCTCCATGGAGTGGCAGGCGGGAGGCGGGATAGAGGTACAGCCGCATGTGAAGACAGAGGAGGATGTACGGAGGCCTCCGTGGAACAAAGACGGCGCGTGCGCAGATGCGGCTCACTGTCAGAGCCACACTGCGCATGCGTCCGGAGTACAAGGTCATAGAGGAACCGGCCAAATGCCGGAGATAAGAAGGTAGTGACAAAGAGAGAAATATCCCCCACCTTTCCTACGAGTACCAAAGGTGGGGAAAAAAGTGTGTGTGGAATATGGGCATATCCTGGAATCCCTAAAAGGGATCCACTATAATAAATAATAAATCTTAACCAAAAATAGATGACAATACGTCATAATAGGTGACTACTATATAAAACAACCAAACCTAAAAAGAAAACAAATTATATCAGGAGACACATATATTAATGATGTTAAATCAGAAAACTCATATGAAAAGAAAAAAGTTCAAAATGAGAGTCCAAAGAGAAATATATATAGATACATATATCTCTTGCGTATGTCCATGGAGGCAACACTTCATCAGGATAATACTTCTCCATTTAATCGCATAAAACGAGATGTTAAATGTCCTTATTAAATACTCCCATGACATTGGGGATAACGGTGAATCAGAGCAAAAGAGCGCAAGTCATGTATAGGAGAAGTCCAATAAACCATAGATGCAGTTGATGGTACAGATGATATGATCCGGATGGAGAACGTCCCGTGTCACATAAAGTAATTCCAATGACCAAGGTCCTCTAAATTCAATATCGATTTGTCTTAGGTCCATAGTGACCGTATGTCCCAGGCAACCTGAACTCCAGTATGGTGATGAAAAACAACAAACAAAGGAACAGGCAACGGTAAGTGAAGATGAACAATACCTTGTGGAGTCACAAATAAAACAAATGAAATAGGAATACCTACTATTTTACCCCTGTGGCCACATAGGGATGGGGCTACTGTCCCAGGAACCCCGTGAAGAGGAGTTCCTCGTTTAAACCCGCTGGGGCCACTGTATGCAACCTAAAAATCCATTTGGATTCTATTTGGAGAAGGAGTCTGCTTTTGTTACCCCCTCTCTCATTAAGAATGAGCTTCTGCAGGCCCACCACCTTCAAATTAGCTGAAGAACCCCCGTGTTTGGCCAGAAAATGTTCAGCCACTGGGGTGAGAGTCTTGCCCTTTATTTGATCTGCGGCTGCCAAATGTATTGTGGAGATGTGTTTTTGGGCATGCCTCCTGAGCTCCTGGGTGGTCTGCCCAACATATAACATCTTGCAAGGGCAGATGAGAGCACAGACCACATCCCTAGATCTACAGTTGATGTAGGATTTGAGAAAGTATCTAGTTAACGAAACAGGGTGCAGAAAGAGGTCACGAGTAGGTACCATGTGGGGACAGATGTTACAGTCCCCACATGGAAACGATCCTCTCAAGGTAATACCCCTGTTAAGTTTGCACGTCGGTCTCTTAAAGTGACTCCGAGTTAGGATGTCCCTAAGGTTAGGTGCCCATCGGGCCGTGAGGAGGGGTCTATTGCTGGTGACCTCCGAGGTGTGTAAATCTGCCCGGAGGATCTGCCAATGTCTGGACAAAATGTCACTGACCTGTTTCCAATTGTTGTTGAAGTCGGTAATGAACCTGGTCTGACTCTCTTGATTTTGTCTCTTGGACGACAGAAGCGACCTCTGATCTTGTGCCTTCGCCCTCTGATAGGCTGTGGAGATAACGTGTCTAGGGTAACCCCTATGTCGGAACCGGTCTGAAAGCTCCCGAGCCTGGATTGAAAAATCAGTGTCAAGGGTACAGTTCCGTCTTGTACGTAAAAATTGTCCCGTTGGGACACCCACCTTTGTGTGCCAAGGGTGAAAACTAGAAAATTCTAGAAGTGAGTTCGTCGACGTAGGTTTTCTAAAGAGGTCAGTAGCCAGATGTTGTTCATGTGGAAATACCTTTAAATCCAGAAAGGTGGTATCCCTGGTGGAGATAGAAAATGTGAGAAAAATGTTGACGGAATTAGAGTTTAAATCATTGAAAAATGTGACACATTCCTCTTCTGTGCCTTTCCAGATGATAAAGACATCATCTATAAAACGATACCAGGCGTGGACGTGGGCGATGAATAGAGGGGAGGGATATACAATTAGCTCCTCCCACCAGCCTAAAAAGATGTTGGCATAAGCTGGTGCGCACTTCGCGCCCATCGCCACGCCCGATCGCTGCAGGTAATAGATTCTGTCGAAGAGGAAAAAATTATGATGTAGCACAAAAGACATCAAATCAAGGAGAAATGAATTGTGGTCTCTGTCCATGGATGTCTTTTTATCCAGGAAATGTGTTAACGCCCTTATCCCGTCCTGATGTCCGATATTCGAGTAAAGGGATTCCACATCACAGGTGACTAGTAAAAAGTTGTTATTGTTAGGAAGTATCAACTGGCTGCACATGTTGATAAAGTGTGAGGAATCCCGAATAAATGAAGGAAGGGATGAGGCGATAGGTTGCAGGAAAAAATCCAAATATTCGCCTGCCTTCTCACACATACTGCCCACACTTGATACAATGGGTCTGCCAGGAGGTCTAACCTTATCCTTGTGAATTTTCGGCAACATATAAAATGTTGCCGTAACAGGATTAGCTACCCAAAGGTACTGTTTCTCCTGTGGAGAGATGATACCATGCTGTAATGCCCTACCAAGTAGTTGGTCATATTTACGGAGAAATATGGAGGTGGGATCAGAAGGGAGCTTCTGGTAGTACTGTGTATTACTCAGCTGTCGTTTGGCTTCAGTTTCATAGAGTTGAACTGACCACAAGACCACATTGCCCCCTTTGTCTGCCTCCTTGATGGTGAAGTCCCCGTTATTCTGTAGGGCAGTGAGGGCCCGTCTTTCATCCATGTTTAAATTCAATGGTCCACTTACCCGAATAGGCATGGCCATAATGTCTCTCCTGACGACCTCGAAGAATATCTTAATGGCTGGTACCAAGGAGAAGGAGGGAGTTTTAAGAGATTTGTTTCTATTTGGAAACCTCCTACTATTTGGACTTGGTTCATTCTCCTCAAGCAGTTCCATCAAATCCTGGAAGGTTTGGCGTTCATCACTAGGTATCGTCTGCATGATGTCAGGTCTCCTATACATGACTTGAAATGTTAGCTTCCTGCAAAACAAATATAAATCTTTAATAAGAGTAAATTTGTCTGCAACATGTGTAGGGACAAAGGACAGTCCTTTTTGGAGCACAGATAATTCTACAGGTGTAGGGACATAGTTGGAAAGATTTATAACCTGTAGTGTAGTCGAGCCAGGCATATGTCCCAATGTGTCCTGGTGCCCGACCTCCATATCCCCTATTTCCGCCTGGTGGGATATTTGTGGCGATGGGGAGATATGTACCCCCTGTGTCGTGGGAACCGTTTTGTTACGTTTCTTGTGTTTTCTCCCTCGTCTGGTCCGTGGTCGACCTCGCTCCCGGCGGAAGATAAAAAATCGCTGGAGCTTTCCTCTCTATACGGAGGGGCTGTGACCATAGAGGAAGGGTGAGAACCACCCTTATGGGGATTTGGTCTGCGTGCATTGCCCGAGTGTCTCCATTTATATGCTTTCCCCTGCTCAAAGTCCGTTTTGTCCCTTTGGAATTTTGCTCTTTTACGTTGTGTAATTTCACTCTCATATTTATCAAGAGTTTCCTTCAACTTGCTTTTAAAGGCCGTAACCAAGCCCTCATCAAAGCTGATTAATTTAGATTCTAGCTCTTTAATAGAATTTTTGGTTGCTGAAAAGAGTGTTCTATCATGCTCCAATAATAAGTTAATCAAAATGCCTGAACACCGTGTGAGTCCCTGCTCCCAGGTTTGTTTAAAAGTATCTGAGGGTTCCCAGGCGGGAAAAATAGATAGCCGAAGACCTCTCGGGATAAAACCCGACTTAGCATGCTCCTCCAAACTGCGCATATTCCACCAGAGCCTCACACCAGTCTTATGGGCTCTGGTTAGCTCTGAGCATAATGCTGAAAAATCATGATCCACTTGGGGTGTAGAAGCCCCAGTCACCTCAAAAACACTGGAGGATTTAACCCGCCATGCCGCCTCTCTGGCCTCCCAATCCATGGTATCCTAAACCGGTAAATAGTATTATTATGGCACCACTCAAATATGTGTGTGCAACCCCGTAGAAAAATGCCCTGGGACACAGGGCTGGACAACTAGAATATGATGCTAAATACAGGGTGCACCCTTGCCAAAAATGTATAAGAAGGGGGAAGGGTGCAAGGCCAAGTCCACTAGGTTAAAGCACAAAGAACAAAGAAAAAAGAATGGACTAAATATGGCCTGCACAACCATATACCAAAATATCAAAACAAGTTTATTGGACACCACAAAAACAACATTAAAAACATCTAAAATACACCTGTGTGTAAAACACCCCAATGCATCCTGATAAATAAATAAACAACAGTATATGTAATATATAACAACCGACCATCCTGAATATAAGAACAATAATATATACCAATAGATCTGAGTATATCCGAGAAAGAAGCAGTAAGTTTTTATGCAAACCAAGTATATAAGATGCAAATGCAAAAATCAAAATACATTACCAGCAGATGATAGAATATGTGGCAAATGAACCGCCAAAGAGTGTATCTCGGATAAAGGGAATAACCCTAATGAATAGAACAGAATTCCCCTCAGGGAGATCTACGGGGCTGGTACATCATTAAAACAATGCCCAGCTGGGTCTAAAGTCATGATGCATGAAGATCAGGAGGTCGGAGGATGCAGCTATAACTGCGAAGCCATACGCCATGAATGGCCAATAAGTGGTCAGGAGAGGGTGTAGGAAACAAAGCCCCACGCGTATCGCCGCCGCAGCGGCTTCATCAGGGGAAGTGGGGTATGTGGTGTACAACCCACGTATAAATAGAGTCATAAATACATAAGTACCAACTGGCGGTGTTAGAGCCCAGGGAATCAAGGAGGAGCAGAGGATCAGAGTGTAGGCCGAAGCCTGCACTGGAGGCAGCTTAGTGTCTGTTGTGTCTGCGTGGCGTTTGAAAGACACGTTGCCGGTTATACAGCAGGGGAACAGCTGACGTTACTGAACCCCACTGACACAGTGGCGAGTGTTTTTCTCTGTGCAGCCAGCACTTCTGAGCACCAACTGGCGGTGTTAGAGCCTAGGGAATCGAGGAGCAGAGGAGCAGAGTGTAGGCCGAAGCCTGCACTGGAGGCAGCTTAGTGTCTGTTGTGTCTGCGTGGCATTTGCAGGACAGGTTGCCGGCTACACAGCAGGGGAACAGCTGACATTACTGAACCCCACTGACACAGTGGCGAGTGTTTTTTTCTGTGCACCAAGCACTTCCGAGCACCAACTGGTGGTGTTAGAGCCCAGGGAATCAAGGAGGAACAGAGTGTAGGCCGAAGCCTAATTGGAGCAAATTGAAAGGGAACTTTTAAACCCCCCAGGCATTAGTATCTAGAAGAGCCACCTTGTGCAGCAGTAATGCTGCACAAGGAAAAGGTGGCTCTTTTAATTATGTTCCTTGCACACACTGAATGAAACACTTCTAAAATTTTGCCCCTTATACCGTGAAACCGTCTCGGAGGCGGGACTTTCCTTCTTAATGAGATGAAACACAGCTGTCAGAAATACCCCCTTGGTGCTGGGCGCAGCTTCCTGAGCATTGCTTTTTTGTGTTCCGGAGTCTGCGCTGTTGTGTTATCCCTTGGCCATGCGCTGTTACTGTGCATGCCCAAGAATCCCAGCCCCGCAGTGTCTTCTGATTTATTCACACTGTGGGGCTGGGATTCATGGCCTTGCGCAGTAAATATCTTCGCCTCTCACTCGTGTCCTTACGCCTGCTTCAGACTGTGCGGCGTCAGCTGATCCCTTATCGCGTGCCACAGCCGTGAAGCCGCACAGTCTGAAGAAGGTGGAAGGAGATGAGTGAGAGGCGAAGATATGCACTGTGCATGCCCATGAATCCCAGCCCCGCAGTGTCTTCTGATTTATTCACACTGTGAGGCTGGGATTCATGGCCTTGCGCAGTAAATATCTTCGCCTCTCACTCATGTCCTTACGCCTGCTTCAGACTGTGCGGCGTCAGCTGATCCCTTATTGCATGCCATGGCCGTGAAGACGCACAGTCTGAAAAAGGCAGAAGGAGATGAGTGAGAGGCGAAGATATACACAAAGCATGCCCATGAATCCCAGCCCTGCAGTGAGAATAAATAAGACAAAGCACTCCATGGCTCAGCACCACCTTACATCTCCTCTCTGGTCTCAGTCTACCACCCTACCCATGCCCTCCTCTCTGCTAATGACCTCAGGTTAGCATCCTCAATAATCAGAACCTCCCACTCCCGTCTCCAAGACTTTACAGGTGCTGTGCCGATTCTTTGGAATGCACTATCTAGGTTAATATGATTAATCTCCAATCCCCACAGTTTTAATGGTGCCCTAAAAACTCATTTGTTCAGATTGGCCTACTGCCTCAACGCATTAACCTAACTATCCCTGTGTGGCCTATTATAAAAAAAAAATACCATAATCAGGTTCCTCGCATCATGTTCTCATACGCTTTATGTAGTTAATAGCTCTCTGTGTCTGTACTGTTACATACTTAGGCAGTTAGCTGGTTCATGCAGCTTTACATGAACACCCGAACCTTACACTATGGCTGGTCCAAATAACTAAAGCAATTGTTACCATCCTCCTCTCGTGTCTCCCCCTTTTCCTCATACACTGTGTTCCAAATTATTATGCAAATTGGATTTAAGTGTCATAAAGATTTAATTGTTTTGTTTTTCAAATAAACTCATGGATGGTATTGTGTCTCAGGGCTCAATGGATCACTGAAATCAATCTTAAACACAGGGCCGGCGTTAGGGCCAGGCAGACTAGGCAGCTGCCTGGGGCCCCCACTCCCTTGGGGGCCCCCAGCATCTACAGCAGACGCTTCACTGATAATAATAGCATTATCAGTGAAGCTTCCGATGTAGAGACTGGTTAAGGACCTGTAGTGACATCACGATCAGGTGACCTGCCATGTGACCGTGATGTCACCACAGGCCATGTACTCAGGGACTGTCTGGATGTTTCTGCAGTGAAAAAGGAGCGTGCAATGAAGCACAGGAGCTGCGGCCACTGAACCTCCCCCATCAGAGTGATAGAAGTGCTCATTGGCCAGTGCTCCTGCACGGAGCCTCTGAGGGGGGAGCTAGAGATGGCAGCTACCAACCTGAGCTGTGAGGTAAGCAGTGCGGCACTGTGTGAGCTGCTCCTGTCCTTCTGTCAGCTCCTCCTGCACGGAGCCTCTGAGGGGGAGCTAGAGATGGCAGCTACCAACCTGAGCCGGCAGATAAGTAGAAGAGCACCGTCCCACTGTGTGTGCTGCTCCTGGTGATGATGGCTCCTGTCCTGCTGTCAGCTCCTCCTGCTCTTGTCGGCAGTCCCAGCAGAGGAGAGGGCAGGGAGGTGTCTGCTGGGACAGTGCTGCTGGGAGCAGGAGGGCTGCAGCTGATAGTGTGGAACATCTCATTCCCTCCAGCATAAAGCATGTATCTGAGGTGTGTGCAGTGTATAGTGTGTGCTGTCTGTGAGCTGTGTGTGAGCTGTGTGTGTGTGTGTTTATGTGAATCACATGTATCAAATGAGCATTTGTTGTGCCGCATCTGTGTGTATGTGTGTGTGTGTGTAGGTGTATGTGTGTATATAAGTGTGTGCCGTGTATGTATATAAGTGCGTGCCATGTGTGTGTATATACTGTAAGTGCGTGCCATGGGTGTGTATATACTGTAAGTGCGTGCCATGGGTGTGTATATACTGTAAGTGCGTGCCATGGGTGTGTATATACTGTAAGTGCGTGCTATGGGTGTGTATATACTGTAAGTGCGTGCCATGGGTGTGTATATACTGTAAGTGCATGCCATGTGTGTGTATATACTGTAAGTGCGTGCCATGTGTGGGTATATACTGTAAGTGCGTGCCATGTGTGTGTATATACTGTAAGTGCGTGCCATGTGTGTGTATATACTGTAAGTGCGTGCCATGTGTGGGTATATACTGTAAGTGCATGCCATGTGTGTGTATATACTGTAAGTGCGTGCCATGTGTGGGTATATACTGTAAGTGCATGCCATGTGTGTGTATATACTGTAAGTGCGTGCCATGTGTGGGTATATACTGTAAGTGCATGCCATGTGTGTGTATATACTGTAAGTGCGTGCCATGTGTGTGTATATACTGTAAGTGCGTGCCATGTGTGTGTATATAAGTGTGTGCCATGTGTGTATATACTGTAAGTGCGTACCGTGTGTGTGTATATAAGTGCGTGTCATGTATGTATGTATGCATGTATAAATGTGTGCCATGTTTGTATGTATGTGTGTGAATAAATGCATGCCATGTATGTGTATAAGTGCGTGCCATTTACATGTATGTATGTGCCATGCGTGTTTGTGTATAAGTACATGCCATGTATGTGTGTGTGTATACAAGTGAATGCCGTGTGCGTATAAGTGTGCCATGTATGTGTATGTGTGTATAAGTGCGTGCCATGTGTGTGTGTGTATAAGCATGTGCCTTGTACATGTATGTATGTGTGTATAAGCATGTGCCGTGTAGGTATGTGTATATATATATATATATATATATATATATATATACATTTTTTGCATTACTCTAACTTGAATATATGTTAGTATATGTAGATGGCTGGGTATAGACACACAGTGATAGCGTGTGAGTGTGGTGTGTGCGTGTTTGTGTGTCATGCACATTTTTAAATACTGGCTGAAGAACAGACGAGAGTTCATTCATATATATATATATATATATATATATAAACATGTTGGCAATCGTGCAACAAATGAGCAAAATGCTCATTTATAGGACATTTCATAACTTTCCCACATTATTATGAAAAAATTACAGCACATCCTGCACCCAATGTATTATATAATGTATTTAAGGAGACAGAGTCTGTCCATTTGATACCAACTACACCAAAATGGACACTGACTCCGACTCTCCAGCCCTCCTGCTTATAACATGAAACTATATGGGGACAGATTAAACTACTAGTGTTCTGTCCCCATCGTTCTTCATTAGCCGGTGTAAAGAGGCCGAGAAACAAGAGCCAAACAACTTCAATATTGTAGATCACACGCATTGAACGGCCTGAACTCAGCTCATGTCAATACAACCAAAATGTTTGAGAGTCATGGTGCAATATGTATGTGAGCATTGGGGGCCTCATTTTAAACTTTTGCCTAGGGCCCCACATTGTCTAAAACCGGCCCTGCTTAAACACATGTGATAATTGGTTTTCCAGGTGATTCTAATTAAAGGAAAACTACTTAAAAATGATGTTCCACATTATTAAGCAGGTCACAGTTTTCAAGTAACATGGGAAAGAAAAAGGATCTCTCTGCTGATGAAAAGCATCAAATAGTGCAATGCCTTGGTGAAGGGATGAAAACATTAGAAATTTTCCAAAAACATAAGCGTGATCATCGTACTGTTAAGAGATTTGTGGCTGTAGCTGAGCACAAATATGTTTGTGCTGATAAAGGCATAATGAGGAAGATTTCTGCCAGGCAAGTTCATCGGATTAAGAGAGCAGCTGCTAAAAAGCCATTACAAAGCAGCAAACAGATATTTGAAGCTGCTGGTGCCTCTGGAGTCCCTCGAACCTCAAGGTGTAGGCTCCTTCAAAGGCTTGCTGTGGTGCATAAACCTACTATTCGGCCACCCTTAAACAGTGTTCACAAGCAGAAATGGTTGTATTGGGCCCACACATACATGAAGACTAATTTCCAAACAGTCTTGTTTACTGATAAGTGTTGAGCAACCCTGGATGGTCCAGATGGATGGAGTAGTGGATGGTTGGTGGATGGCCACCATGTCCCAACAAGGCTGGAACGTCAGCGAGGAGGTGGAGGAGTCATGTTTTGGGCCAGAATCATGGGAAACAGCTGGTAAGGCCCTTTAAGGTTCCTGAAGGTGTGAAAATGACCTCTGCAAAGTATATAGAGTTTCTGACTGACAACTTTCTTCTATGGTCTAAAAAGCAGAAATGTGCCTTCAGGAGCAAAATCATCTTCATGCTGACAATGCCCCATCTCATGCTGCAAAGAATACCTCTGAGTCATTGGCTGCTATGGGCATAAAAGGAGATAAACTCATGGTGTGGCCACCATCTTCCCCTGACCTCAACCCTATAGAGAACCTTTGGAGTATCATCAAGCAAAAGATCTATAAGGGTGGGAGGCAGTTCACATCCAAACAGCAGCTCTGGGAGGCTATTCCAACTTCATGCAAAGAAATACAAGCAGAAACTCTCCAAAAACTCACAAGTTCAATGGATGCAAGAATTGTGAAGGTGATATCAAAGAAAGGTTCCTATGCTAACATGGACAGTAGGGCAAAAAAGTATTTAGTCAGTCAGCAATAGTGCAAGTTCCACCACTTAAAAAGATGAGAGGCGTCTGTAATTTACATCATAGGTAGACCTCAACTATGGGAGACAAACTGAGAAAAAAAAATCCAGAAAATCACATTGTCTGTTTTTTTATCATTTTATTTGCATATTATGGTGGAAAATAAGTATTTCGTCAGAAACAAACAATCAAGATTTCTGGCTCTCACAGACCTGTAGCTTCTTCTTTAAGAGTCTCCTCTTTCCTCCACTCATTACCTGTACTAATGGCACCTGTTTAAACTTGTTATCAGTATAAAAAGACACCTGTGCACACTCTCAAACAGTCTGACTCCAAACTCCACTATGGTGAAGACCAAAGAGCTGTCAAAGGACACCAGAAACAAAATTGTAGCCCTGCACCAGGCTGGGAAGACTGAATCTGCAATAGCCAACCAGCTTGGAGTGAAGAAATCAACAGTGCGAGCAATAATTCGAAAATGGAAGACATACAAGACCACTGATAATCTCCCTCGATCTGGGGCTCCACGCAAAATCCCACCCCGTGGGGTCAGAACGATCACAAGAACGGTGAGCAAAAATCCCAGAACCACGCGGGGGGACCTAGTGAATGAACTGCAGAGAGCTGGGACCAATGTAACAAGGCCTACCATAAGTAACACACTACGCCACCATGGACTCAGATCCTGCAGTGCCAGACGTGTCCCACTGCTTAAGCCAGTACATGTCCGGGCCCGTCTGAAGTTTGCTAGAGAGCATTTGGATGATCCAGAGGAGTTTTGGGAGAATGTCCTATGGTCTGATGAAACCAAACTGGAACTGTTTGGTAGAAACACAACTTGTCGTGTTTGGAGGAAAAAGAATACTGAGTTGCATCCATCAAACACCATACCTACTGTAAAGCATGGTGGTGGAAACATCATGCTTTGGGGCTGTTTCTCTGCAAAGGGGCCAGGACGACTGATCCGGGTACATGAAAGAATGAATGGGGCCATGTATCGTGACATTTTGAGTGCAAACCTCCTTCCATCAGCAAGGGCATTGAAGATGAAACATGGCTGGGTCTTTCAATATGACAATGATCCAAGGCACACCGCCAGGGCAGCAAAGGAGTGGCTTCGTAAGAAGCATTTCAAGGTCCTGGAGTGGCCTAGCCAGTCTCCAGATCTCAACCCTATAGAAAACCTTTGGAGGGAGTTGTGTTATGATTAGTGTTGAGCATTCCGATACCGCAAGTATCGGGTATCGGCCGATACTTAGCGGTATCGGAATTCCGATACCGAGATCCGATACTTGCCGCATATCGGATACCGGAATCGGAAGTTCCCAGATTCAAACTGCACAAATTCAGCCAATGAGAATGATTCCAAGTGTGGGCACATCCTGTTCAGCATGGAGGGCATGAAACTACTGGCATGGCTGTGATTGGCTGCTGAAATGATGTCATGATGCAGTTTAAAAGTCGCTGGTGCCATTTTGCGCTCACTCTGCTGTGAATTCAGTTAGTGACAGGACGCTGTTTGCTGACTGAGGGCCAGTTTAGAGATAGCGATTTGCTTCTTTGTGCTTTTCAAAGGCTAATTTAGCAACCGCTGTGTTCACCTACTATTCACCTTGCTTTTGCCTTGTAGCGCTGTTTTCACAGCGATCTGCAAGGTCTGTGTGTGTGTGTGTGTGAGTGCAGCCCACTCTCTATTCTGAGTGCAGCCATAGGCCATCCATAGCTGGTTGTATTCAGTTCAGAGAGGGTGGTTCATTGCCTCATACTGTTTTTTTTTTTTTTTTTTTTTTTTTTTCAAGTAGTGTAGTCTGCTGCTCATTTTTTCAAAAAATTCCTATTAGTGTCTTTCCACCCGTCTCCAGCTAACTTGTGGAAAAACACTACATAGGATAAAGTAGAGGAGGGTTTTTGGGCCTTGCAGCGCCGTTTACGGCTGTCTGCACGGTCTCCGTGTGACTGCAGCTTGCCCTGTAGTCTGTGAGCAGCCATAGCCTGGTTGTCTCCAGCTCAGGGTTCTTCACTGCGTCATACCGTAAAATCAATTTTCCTTTTGTTTTAAGTAGTGCAGGCTGCTGCACATTTTTTCAAAAAATTCCTATTAGTGTCTTTCCACCCGTCTCCAGCTAACTTGTGGAAAAACACTACATAGGATAAAGTAGAGGAGGGTTTTTGGGCCTTGCAGCGCTGTTTACAGCTGTCTGCACGGTCTCCGTGTGACTGCAGCTCGCCCTGTAGTCTGTGAGCAGCCATAGCCTGGTTGTCTCCAGCTCAGGGTTCTTCACTGCGTCATACCGTAAAATCAATTTTCCTTTTGTTTTAAGTAGTGCAGGCTGCTGCACATTTTTTCAAAAAATTCCTATTAGTGTCTTTCCACCCGTCTCCAGCTATCTTGTGGAAAAACACTACATAGGATAAAGTAGAGGAGGGTTTTTGGGCCTTGCAGCGCTGTTTACGGCTGTCTGCACGGTCTCCGTGTGACTGCAGCTCGCCCTGTAGTCTGTGAGCAGCCATAGCCTGGTTGTCTCCAGCTAAGGGTTCTTCACTGCGTCATACCGTAAAATCAATTTTCCTTTTTTTTTAAGTAGTGCAGGCTGCTGCACATTTTTTCAAAAAATTCCTATTAGTGTCTTTCCACCCGTCTCCAGCTAACTTGTGGAAAAAACACTACATAGGATAACGTAGAGGAGGGTTTTTGGGCCTTGCAGCGCCGTTTATGGCTGTCTGCACGGTCTCCATGTGACTGCAGCTCTCTCTGTTGTCAGTTCAGTCCCCAAAAAATAAATAAATAATAAAGTTCACCAAACACACCAGTGACACCACTTACCATTTGTGTAGGCCACATTAGCTCATATTAAAGTCTAGTCCACACTTTATAAAATTAGTGTTTCTTATACCTGTTAGGAGTTGTTCAGGAATAAGCACACAAAGCCGTTAGTACTTTTCTGCTTATCTTTATCAGTCAACCAAGATGAAAAAGGCAGTGAGTAAGGCACGTGGGCATGGGTACGGAGCAGGGAGAGGACGTGGGGATTCTGTGCCTGCTGCGGGCACCGGTGACTCATCAGCACCCACTTTCACCAGGGAACAGTCCTTCATGTGCAGCTTTGTCGCAGAGCGCCGTACACCGCTGCTGCGTGAAGAACATATTGAAGCCGTTGTCGGATGGATGGCAGCTAATGCATCAATTTCAATTAGTGCCACATCCTCTCAGACACAGAGCACTGGAGAGCAGCCATCTGTCTCTTCACCACCTGCCAAATTGCCCAGGCAGACAGAGAGCCCAGGACAGGAGCCGTCTCTACTTCTGTTCTCTGAATCTCTTGGCTTGGAAACAGGGGGCCAGCCAAGCAGCATTGGAGAAATGGAAGAAGAGGCAGGGTGCAGTGATGCCCAACAGCTTTTTCTCTCTTCCTCTGAAGAGGCGGGTGGGCCAGTGCTTCCGGTCACCACATCGCAGGCCGCATCCGCTGATGATGACACTCAGGTGCCACTTTCTGGTGCGTGCTCTGCTGCTAAGATTACCCAGGAGGAGCAGTTGGGGGCAGAGGGTAGTGTAGATAATGAGGTCCTTGACCCATCTTGGCGTGAGGGACAGGAAGGTGGTGGGAGCAGCTCTGAGGAAGAGATTCCCCGTACGGCCCAAAGAGGGAGAGGGAGGGGGAAGACTGCGGATCCTGCAGCCTCCGCTTTGGCACCCGTTAGGAGCATGTCTCTTCCAAAAGCCAAAAAGGGCGCTCCCAAGACTTGCAGTGCCTGGTCCTTTTTTGACACAGTTGCAGATGACATTTGCTATGTCAAATGCAAGGTGTGTCATCACAAAGTCAAAAGAGGTCGAAATGTCAGCAACCTCAATACCTCCAACATGTGGAAACATGTGCGCAACAGGCACGCGGCGGAGTTAGAAAAACACACTGAAGAGCTAGGCCAAACAACAGCGGCAGCTACCACCTCTTCAGCTCGTGTTGCCTCTTCCTCCAGCTCACACGCAGCTGGTTCGGCTTCCTCCCAGGATCGCCGTGGAAGAACCTCTGGCCCTGTTGTCCAGAGACCCGCTGTAATTCCACCCGCAGCACCACGTTCCCAGTCATCCACACACTCCCAGCCCAGTGTACAGCCATCGGTAGTACAGGCATGGGAGAAAAGGCGGCCTTTCTCGTCAAACCACCCACGAGCACAGGCTCTGACTGCAGGCATTGCCAAACTTCTGTCACTGGAAATGCTGTCATTCAGGCTGGTGGAGACTGACAGCTTCCGTGACTTGATGTCATTGGCAGTCCCACAGTACAATGTGCCCAGCCGCTTTTACTTCAGCAGGCAAGCCGTCCCTGCCCTGCACAAGCATGTGGAGGGACACATAAAACACGCGCTACTGAATGCCGTCAGTAGCAAGGTCCACCTCACCACCGATGCGTGGACCAGTCAACATGGACAGGGGCGATACCTTTCCCTCACTGCCCATTGGGTTAATGTCGTTGAGCCGGGTACAGACCGTGCGAGTGGCGCAGGACGTGTCCTGCCCACTCCAAGGATTGCAGGAATCCATTCTGTACGCATTGACTCCTCCTCTTACACCATTTCCTCAGAATCATCGCTGCAGGAGCCGTCACAGTCCACCTCCACATGGACCCGTGATGAACGTTTACCTGTTACGACCGACATGAGCACAGCCGTGGCCAAACGTCAACAGGCCGTCTTGAAATTAATTTCTTTGGGGAATCGAAGCCACACAGCGCAGGAGCTCTGGAATGCCATCAAGCAGGAGAGCGATGTGTGGTTTGTGCCAGCGAATCTCCAGCCAGGCATGGTAGTGTGTGATAATGGCCGAAATCTGGTGGCAGCTCTGGGCCTCGGCAACCTCACTCACATCCCATGTCTGGCACATGTGCTCAATTTGGTCGTGCAGAGTTTTTTGAGGGACTATCTGGATCTTGATGCACTGCTGCACAAGGTCCGCCTAGAGTGTGCTCACTTGCGGCGTTCCAGCACGGCAAAAGCGCGCATTGCGGCTCTGCAGCGCCGACACCACCTGCCGGAACATCGCATCATATGTGACCTACCTACCAGGTGGAATTCCACGTTACATATGTTGGAGCGGTTGTGTGAGCAGCAGCAAGCTGTAATGGAGTACCAGCTGCATCAGGCGCAAAGAAGTCGCACTCCGCGCCGTTCAGACTTCACAACCACAGAGTGGGCCACTATGAATGACGTCTGCCAGGTTTTGCGTCCCTTCGATTATTCCACGTGGATGGCGAGTGCAGATGATGCACTAGTCAGCATGACTGTCCCCCTTATCTGCCTGCTTGAAAAATCACTGCAAGCGCTAAGGGATGATGTTGTGGAAGAGGTGGAGGATGAGCATTCACCATTTCCATCATCTTCTGGACAGTCAGCGCCACGTGGTTCCTCACAAACGCGTAGGCAGGGGACAGTTTGTGAGGAGGATGAGGAGGAGTCAATGGAGGAGGAAGACATCCGTCCAGAGGAGGGAGTTACACAATTGTCCAGTACTCAGTGTGTACAGCGAGGGTGGGGTGATGACGAGCGGGCAGAGATCACGCCTCCAGCAGGGGACAGCGTTTCTTGGGCAGTTGGCAGTCTGCAGCACATGGTGGATTACATGCTGCAGTGCCTGAGAAATGACCGCCGCATCGCCCACATTCTCAACATGTCTGAATATTGGGTGTTCATCCTCCTCGATCCTCGCTACCGGGACAACGTAGAAAGCCTCATCACACCGTTGAACCGGGAGCGAAAAATGCGGGAGTACCAAGACACACTGGTGAATTCCATCATCTTCTCCATTCCAAGTGAGAGAAGTGCTGCTAGTGCATTACAAAGCAGCTCAGTGCGTCCAGGCAGTGGTGGAGGCTCTGCACAAAGAGGGAACAGAAGCAGTGCCTCTGCCCAAGGCAAGAGCAGTATGGCCCAACTGTGGCACAGTTTTCTGTGCCCGCCACAAAAGTCAACACCATCACAGATGGCTCCAGTCAGCAGGAGGCAACGGTTCCGTCAGATGGTGACAGACTACATGTCTTGCCCTCTTGCTGTACTCCCAGACGGCTCTTCACCTTTCAAGTTTTGGGTCTCAAAGCTGGATACATGGCCAGAGCTAAGCCAGTATGCATTGGAGGTGCTGGCTTGCCCTGCGGCTAGTGTATTATCGGAACGCGTCTTTAGTGCTGCAGGTGGTGTACTAACTGACCGTCGCATGCGACTATCCTCCGATAACGTTGACCGGCTTACTTTCCTGAAAATGAACAAGGCCTGGATCTCGCAGGAATTTGCCACTCCTCTTCCTGATTAAATAATTAGGTGACTGTCTACGTTATCCAGGTCTCCTGTTGTGTTCATCTTTCTACCACCTGAACTTAAATTCCTGGGCTCCAACACCGCCAGTTGAGGCTCAGAAGTGCCGTCTGCACAGTCAAAACATACGACCCAGTGTTATTGGGTTTCAGTAACGTCAGCTGATCCCCAGCTGTGCAGCCGGCAATGTGTCCTGCGACCGCCACGCTGACACAACAACTGAAATGTAAGGGAACCTGTCCCCCCCCAAGGCGTTTGTTACTGAAAGAGCCACCTTGTGCAGCAGTAATGCTGCACAAGGAAAAGGTAGCTATTTTTGTTTAGCTCCTTGCACACGCAGAACTTAACACTTATAAAATGTGTCCACTGATACCGTAAAACCGTCCCGGAGGTGGGACTTTCCTTCACAGCTGTCATTCCTACCCCCTTGGCGCCGTGCCCCGGCTCCTCAGCGTTGTTTAAATCTGTCCCGGAGCCTGCTCTGTTATGTTATCCCTTGGCCAGGCACACTTAGCGCTGCCCATCTTCTGACATCAATTGGTGTCAGGCTGGCTGCTCCTGTGCGGCCGCGCTGGCCGAGAGCCCGCCTCGCATTGTCTTCTGATTTCATCCCACTGGGGGCCTGAGATCCATGGACATGCGCAGTGCATATCTGAACCTCCGCCTCTCACTCATCTCCCTACGCCTTCTTCAGACTGTGCGCCGTCAGCTGATCCCTAATAGCATGCCACGGCTGTGACGCCGCACAGTCTGAAGAAGCCGTAGGGAGGGGAGTGAGAGGCGAGGATATGCACTGCGCATGGCCACGGATCCCAGGCCCGCGGTGGGATTACATTAGACGACACTGCGAGGCGGGATCTCGTCCAGCGCGGCCGCACAGGTGCAGCCAGCCTGACACCAAATGATGTCAGAAGATGGGCAGCACTAAGTGTGCCTGGCCAAGGGATAACATAACAGCGCAGGCTCCGTGACAGATTCAAACAACGCTGAGGAGCCGGGGCACGGCGCCAAGGGGTAGGAATGACAGCTGTGCTGCGTCATATTACGAAGGAAAGTCCCGGTTTTACGGTATCAGTGGACACATTTTATAAGTGTTTAGTTCTGTGTTTGCAAGGAGCATAATGAAAAGAGCCAACTTTTCCTTTTGCATCTTTTGTGCTGCACAAGCTGGCTCTTTCAGCTACAAACGCCTTGGGGGGGGGTTAAAGGTTCCCTTTCGACTTTCTCCAATCAGGCTTCGGCCTACATTGTGTTCCTCTGCTTCTCCTGCTGTCCCTGGACTCCAACACCGCTAGTTGTTGCCTGGTAGTGCTGTACGCACAGTCCCAACAGTCCCTCCTCTGTTATTGGGGTTCAGTAACGTCAGCTGTTCCCCAGCTGTGTGTGTGGCAATCCCTCCTATCTCCTCCACCTCCTCCTCCTCCTCCTGTCCCTGGGCTCCAACACCGCTAGTTGTTGCCTGGTAGTGCTGTACGCACAGTCCCAACAGTCCCTCCTCTGTTATTGGGGTTCAGTAACGTCAGCTGTTCTCCAGCTGTGTGTGTGGCAATCCCTCCTATCTCCTCCACCTCCTCCTCCTCCTCCTGTCCCTGGGCTCCAACACCGCTAGTTGCTGCCTGGTAGTGCTGTACTCACAGTCCCAACAGTCCCTCCTCTGTTATTGGGTTTCACTAACGTCAGCTGTTCCCCAGCTGTGTGTGTGGCAATCCCTCCTATCTCCTCCACCTCCTCCTCCTCCTCCTGTCCCTGGGCTCCAGCACCGCTAGTTGCTGTCCAGAAGTGCTGTCCGCACAGAGCCAAACACCTCGCCAATGTGTTAGTGGGGTTTAGCACCGCCAGCTGTTCCCCTGCTGTGTATACGGCAACGTGTACTGCGACCGCCACGCAGGCACAACAAGTTAAATTTAAGGGAACCTGTCCCCCCCCCCAGGCGTTTGTTACTGAAGGAGCCACCTTTTGCAGCGGTAATGATTAGTGTTGAGCATTCCGATACCGCAAGTATCGGGTATCGGCCGATACTTGCGGGTATCGGAATTCCGATACCGAGATCCGATACTTTTGTGGTATTGGGTATCGGTATCGAAACAACATTAATGTAATAATGTGTAAAAGAGAGAATTAAAATAAAAAATATTGCTATACTCACCTCTCCGACGCAGCCTGCACCTTACCGAGGGAACCGGGAGCGTTCTTTGCTTAAAATTCGCGCGTTTACTTCCTTACGTGAAGTCCCGGCTTGTGATTGGTCGCGTGCCGCCCATGTGGCCGCGACGCGACCAATCACAGCAAGCCGTGACGTAATTTCAGGTCCTTCAGGATTTTAAAATTACGTTCTGGCTTATGATTGGTCGCGTCGCGGTCACATGGGCGACGCGACCAATCACAAGCCGTGACGTCACGGGAGGCTGGACACGCGCGCATTTTAAAATGGTTCCAGTACCGTCAGCTGGTTCCAGGCAGAGCCTTTGGCTTAGGTGCCTCCTTCTGGGTATCCGAGTTCCACCAATGTCAGGTTGTCCTTGGTAGTGCTTTCAGGCACGGGTACCTCCTGCTTAGTAACCGGGTTCCAGTAACGTCAGCTGGTCCTCGGCAGTTCCATTGGCTCTTGGACCTTCGGGTAGCCATCCGAGTTCCAGTTCCATCAGCTGTTTCTCGGCATTTTCTCAGCCTTCTTGTACCTTCTGCTACATTTCCAAGTTCAAGACCCTAAAGACGACGACCCGGAAGACCACCCTTAAGATGACGACGACACCAGAGACGACGACCACTGAGATGACGACGACCCTGGAGACGATGACCCTGAAGACCACCCCGATGACGACGACCCCGGAGACGACGACCCTGGAGACGACGACCCTGTAGACGACGACGACATGGGAGACCGAGAAGCAGAAGAACAAGAGGCTGCAGAACAAAGAGCAGAAGAACATTAAGCATAACACTAAATATCAGAGCAAAAGATATTATCTAAATTATAAGCAGAAGAAGACTAAGCAATGTATGGGGGTGAGTCCGTTCCTCCTCGTGGTGCCCCTGGATAAAGCCTGATGCTGCAGGCCAAACTGAACGCGGACAAATGTAACTCTTTTGTGACAGGCAGAACGGAAGTTGTAATCTTCAAACTTTTATAGATAACAACTACGGGAATGCCTGTCACAAATAAGAATATGATGAAGAAGTTGAATATGAAGAAGATGATAGTTAAATAAAAAGAATATGAACAATGTAAAAAAAAAAAATTAGAGGTAGAAGAAGAAGAAGATGAATAAGGTGAAGATAGTTGATGTCAAAGAAGCTGATGATGAGGATAATGAAGAAGAAAGTGTGGGAGAAGTAAAAAAGAAGGTGAAGGGCGTGGAAGTAGTGAAACATCAATATCTGACGAAATAAAAAAAAAAAATTACATAGTCAAAATCTTTCTAACGCCGAACGTCATAAAAAAACAAACAAAAAAACCTGCTATTCACAACAGAGTTGAAAGTCCGTGTTGCCAAGCGAAAAGCCAAAAACATCACTGCTCTAGAGGAGATCTGCATGGAGGAATGGGCCAACATACCAACAACAGTGTGTGTCAACCTTGTGAAGACTTACAGAAAATGTTTGACCTCTGTCATTGCCAACAAAGGATATATTACAAAGTATTGAGATGAAATTTTGCTTCTGACCAAATACTTATTTTCCACCATAATATGCAAATAAAATGATAAAAAAACAGACAATGTGATTTTCTGGATTTTTTTTTCTCAGTTTGTCTCCCATAGTTGAGGTCTACCTATGATGTAAATTACAGACGCCTCTCATCTTTTTAAGTGGTGGAACTTGCACTATTGCTGACTGACTAAATACTTTTTTGCCCCACTGTATCTTGGCCTGTTAGGATGTTTTGGAGTTAAATAGCTTTTTTGTTCAGTGAATGTGACCTCCTAATGCTGCAAATTCCACAAATGAGCATTTTCAGTTCTTTAAAACATATCAAATGTTTAGAAATTCTACTGTGCCTAATAATTTGGAACAGTGCATTTTGAGTTTTTATTCATTTTGGAGATTATACTGTTATCATTGGGAGGTTTCTTCAATAAAATTTGATGTATAATCTAACGGGTGATGACTTTTATTAGACTGACCGTCATTTGCACCGACCATTTAGGAAAATCTGATAAAAATGTAATTTGCATAATAATTTGGAACATAGTGTAGTTTGTAAGCTTGCGAGCAGGGCCCTCATTCCTCCTGGTATCTATCTTGAACTGTGATTTCTGTTATGATGTAATGTCTATTGTCTGTACAAGTCCCCTCTATAATTTGTAAAGCGCTGTGGAATATGTTGGCGCTATATAAATAAAATTATTATTATTATTATTATTATTATTATTATATTTGCAGTATCGGAATTCTCAACACTATTCATAAGGAATCACAACTGGTAATGGTGTGTTGGCCCACACACTTGCAGTGGGTATGGAAAGTATTCAGACCCCTTTAAATTTTTTGCTCTTTGTCTCATCTCTTTTGTCATCATTGGACAGAAAAGTATTCACATCAATTTTTCTGGCTAACATGGTACCACAAGGACTTGGTTGGAAAGGGGCACACATGTCTATATAAGAGCTTACAGTGCATGTAAGAATCATGAGGTCAAAGGAACTGGCCAAGGAGCTCAGAGACAGAATTATGGCAAGGCACAGATCTGGCCAAAGTTACACCAGAATTTCTGCAGTACTCAAGGTTCCTAAGAGCACAGTTGCCTCCATAATCCTTAAATGGAAGAAGTTTGGGACCATTAAACTTCCTAGACTTGGCCGTTTAGCCAAACTGAGCAATCGTGGGAGAAGAGCCTTGGTGAGAGAGGTAAAAAAGAACCTCAAGATTACTGTGGTTGAGCTCCAGAGATGCAGTAGGGAAATGGGAGAACGTTCCACAAAGTCAACTATTACCGCAGCCCTCCACCAGTCGGGCCTTTATGGCAGAGTGGCCTCTCCTCAGTGCAAGACATATGAAAGCCCGCATAGAGTTTGCTAAAAAACTTATGAAGGACTCCCAGACTATGAGACATAAGATTCTCTGGTCTGATGAGAAGAAGATAGACCTTTTTGGCGATAATACTAAGCGGTATGTGTGGCGAAAACCAGGCACTGCTCATCACCTGCCCAATACAATCCCAACAGTGAAGCATGGTGGTGGCAGCATCATACTATGGGGGTGTTTTTCAGCTGCAGGGACAGGATGACTGGTTGCCATAGAAGGAAACATGAATGCTGCCAAGTACAGAGATAACCTGGATGAAAACCTCTTCCACAGTGCTCTGGACCTCAGACTTGGCCGAAGGTTCACCTTCCAACAAGACAGTGACCCTAAGCACACAGCTAAAATAACAAAGGAGTGGCTTTAGAACAACTCTGTGACCATTCCTGACTGGCCCAGCCAGAGCCCTGACCTAAACCCAATTGAGCATCTCTGGAGAGACCTAAAAATGGCGTCCACCAGCTTTCACCATCCAACCTGATGGAAATGGAGAGGATCTGCAAAAAAGAATTGCAGAAGATCCCTAAATCCAGGTGTCAAATATCTGTTTTATCATTCCCAAGAAGACTCTGTACTAGATCAAAAGGTGCTTCTACTCAATACTGAGCAAAGGGTCTGAATACCTATGATCATGTGATATTTCAGTTTTTCTTTTTTAATACATTTGCAAAAATTTCTACATTTCTGTTTTTTTTTTCCAGTCGAGATGGGGTGCAGAGTGTACATTAATTAGAAAAAAATGAACTTTTTTGAATTTACCAAATGGCTGCAATGAAACAAAGAGTGAAAAATTTAAAGGGGTCTGAATACTTACCGTACCCACTGTAAATAATGCAACAGCCTTCTCCACTCACAGTAAAGTATGCCAAATGCATCCATGTGTAATGGAAAGGATATTCCATAAAATTCAGAATTTTTGTATCATTTGAAAAATGATAATAGAAAAGGACTCAATTATATGTATGGCCTACATAGCAGTGTTTTGTCTCTCATCACAAAAGTATGCTGTCAACACTATGTGAGCTGCAAACAATTATAGACAAACATTGGCCCCAAATGGGGGAAATAGCAATAAAGAGCAATCAAATGCACGGTCCTTCAATGCGACATACAGAGGATGATGCTGTAGCTGGGTCTGTCCCACATCCCTCTGCCCCGACAAGTGTTTCAGCCACACTTCCTCAGGGAGCGTCTGACATCACAGTGTCTAGCCCGGACAATCAGGGTGGGATATTACATTCTGCAAAAAAGACAAGCTAATCAGAGTAATTTTAGGCTTTTACAGTTTAACCACCTTACCCTCAAGGGTGGTTTGCACGTTAATGACAGGACCAATTTTTACAATTCTGACCACTGAAACGCTTCCAGGGATTTTAGTGATTCTGACAGTGTTTTCTCGTGACATATTGGACTTCATGTTAGTTGTAAAATTTATTTGATATAATTTGCATTTATTTGTGTAAAAAATGGAAATTTGGTGAACATTAGGAAAATCTTGGAATTTTAAAACTTTGAATTTTTATGCCCTTAAATCAGAGAAATATGTCACACAATATAGTTCATAAATAGCATTTCCCACATGTCTAATTTATATCAGCATAATTTTTGAAACAAAAAAGAATTTTAGTTAGGGAGTTACAAGGGTTAACATTTGACCAGCGATTTCTCATTTTTACAACAAAATTTACGAAACTATGTTTTTTAGGGACCAAATCACATTTGTAGTCACTTTGAGGGGTCTATGTGGCAAAAAATACCCAAAAGTGACATCATTCTAAGAACTGCACCCCTCAAGGTACCCAAAACCACATTGAAGAAGTTTATTAACCCTTCAGGTGATTCACAGGAATTAATGGAATGTGAAAGGAAAAAATGAACATTTAACTTTTTTTTACTAAAATGTAACCGTAGACTATTTTGTTTCACAAGGGTAACAAGGAAAAAATGAACCCCAAAATTTGTAATGCAATTTCTCCTGAACATGCATAGGACCCATTGACGTGCAGCTAGCACGAAATGGCTGTTGTCCACAGAAGGTATCCACTCCTATCCTGCTGTAACCGTGTTATGGACTACATAAAGGAATGTTTTACCGGATGGTGAGTGCCACCTTCTTTTTCATTCTTTTTTCAGTTTTTGGACTTTAAGTGATTTATTCTTTTGGTGCTCACTCATATTCCCTCAGTTATCTGGTGTCCATCCAACACCCAGGTAGATTTCAATCTTAGCTGAGATAACAACAGAAGTAAGGGTACTGTCACACAGTACCATTTCCATCGCTACGACGGTACGATTCGTGACGTTCTAGCGATATCGTTACGATATCGTTGTGTCTGACACGCAGCAGCGATCAGGGATCCTGCTGAGAATCGTACGTCGTAGCACATCGTTTGGAACTTTCTTTCGTCGCTTGATCACCCGCTGACATCGCTGGATCGTTGTGTGTGACAGCGATCCAGCGATGTGTTCGCTTGTAACCAGGGTAAACATCGGGTAACTAAGCGCAGGGCCGCGCTTAGTAACCCGATGTTTACCGTGGTTACCAGCGTAAAAGTAAAAAAAAAAAAACCGTACATACTCACCATCTGCTGCCCGTCAGGTCCCTTGCCGTCTGCTTTCCACTCTGACTGTCTGCCGGCCGGAAAGTGAGAGCAGATCACAGCGGTGACGTCGCCGCTGCGCTCTGCTCTCACTGTACGGCCGGATCTCAGTCAGAGCAGGAAGCGGACGGCAAGAGACCTGACGGGCAGCAGATGGTGAGTATGTACGGTTGTTTTTTTTTACTTTTACGCTGGTAACCAGGGTAAACATCGGGTTACTAAGTGCGGCCCTGCGCTTAGTTACCCGATGTTTACCCTGGTTACCCGGGGACTTCGGCATCGCTCCAGCGCCGTGATTGCAACGTGTGACCGCAGTCTACGACGCTGGAGCGATAATCATACGATCGCTGCGACGTCACGGATCGTGCCGTCGTAGCGATCAAAATGGTACTGTGTGACAGTACCCTAAGTGTTGGCAACACACCTCTTTTTAAATGGTCTTACCTATATGTGTGGTGAGCACTTTGTATCACTTTGCCGTGAAAATAAAAAATCCAAATTTTTCCACAAAAATGATTTTTAGCCCCCATTTTTTTCCAAGGGTAACCGGAGAAATTGGAGCCAAAAAGTTGTTGAACAATTTCTGCTTAGTACGCTGATACCCCATATTTTGGGGTAAACCATTGTTTGGGCGCTTGGCAGAGCTCGGAAGGAAAGGAGCGCCGTTTGACTTTTTGAAACCAAAATTGGCTGGAATTGAGATCGGATGCTATGTCGCATTTGGAGAGCCCCTGATGTGCCTAAACAGTAGAAATTCACCACAAGTGTTACCACACTTTGGAAACTAGACCACAAAGGAACGTATCCAGATGTGTTGTGAGCACATTGAAGCACTAAGTGTTTCACTAAAGTTTGTAATGTATAGCCATGAAAATAAAAAATCATATTTTTTCCACAAAAATGATCTTTTAGCCCCAAATTTTTATTTTCCCAAGGTTAACAGGAGAAATTGGACCCCAAAAATTGTTGTGCAATTTGTTTTTAGTACGCTGATACCCCATATGTGGGGGTAACCACTGTTTGGGTGCATGGCAGAGCTAGGACGGAAAGGAGTGCCATTTGACTTTTCAATGCAAAAT
Source organism: Ranitomeya variabilis (assembly GCF_051348905.1). Classification (NCBI taxonomy): domain Eukaryota; kingdom Metazoa; phylum Chordata; class Amphibia; order Anura; family Dendrobatidae; genus Ranitomeya; species Ranitomeya variabilis. The sequence goes on along the minus strand of NC_135236.1, from coordinate 20,856,355 downwards.
TGGCTGGAATTGAGATCGGACGCCATGTCATGTTTGGAGAGCCCCTGATGTGCCTAAACAGTGGAAACCCCCAAAAGTCACCTAATTTTGAAAACTAGACCCCAAAGGAATTTATATAGATGAGTGGTGAGAACTTTGAACCCCAAAGTGTTTCACTAAAGTTTATAATGCAGAGCCATGAAAATAAAATCGGAAGGGAAGTAGTGACGTTTTGGAATGCAGACTTTGATAGAATGGTCTGTGAGCGTCATGTCATGTTGGCAGAGCCCCTGATGTGCCTAAACAGTAGAAATCCTCCAAAAGTGACCCCATTTTGGAAACTAGACCCCCTCAAGGAACTTATCTAGATATGTGGTGAGAACTTTGAACCAACAGGTGTTTCGCTAAAGTTTGTAACACAGCCGAAAAAACTAAAAATCATATTTTTTTTCCACAAAAATTATCATATAGCCCTCAATTTTTTATTTTCACAAGGGTAACAGGAGAAATTGGACCCAAAAAGTTGTTGTACAGTTTGTCCTGAGTCTGATGATGCCCAATATGTGGGAGAAAACTACTGTTATACTGTGTATAAGAAAGACGTAGCTGAACTAGAGCGGGTGCAGAGAAGAGCGACCAAGGTTATTAGAGGACTGGGGGGTCTGCAATACAAAGATAGGTTATTACACTTGGGGCTATTTAGTTTGGAAAAACGAAGACTAAGGGGTGATCTTATGTTAATGTATAAATATATGAGGGGACAGTACAAAGACCTTTCTGATGATCTTTTTAATCATAGACCTGAGACAGGGACAAGGGGGTATCCTCTACGTCTGGAGGAAAGAAGGTTTAAGCATAATAACAGACGCGGGTTCTTTACTGTAAGAGCAGTGAGACTATGGAACTCTCTGCCGTATGATGTTGTAATGAGTGATTCATTACTTACATTTAAGAGAGGACTGGATGCCTTTCTGGAAAAGTATAATGTTACAGGGTATATACACTAGATTCCTTGATAGGGCGTTGATCCAGGGAAGTAGTCTGACTAGTCTTTCCTTGTGATCCTTTTTGAGATGGTTCTAGTCCTTCATTGGAGTCCAGATGTGTTTAATTAAACTGACAGGACTTGATTTGGAAAGGCGCACACCTTTCTATATAAGACCTCACAGCTCACAGTGCATGTCACACCAAATGAGAATCATGAGGTCAAAGAAACTGGCCAAGTTTCAAGTTTCTTAAGAGCCCAGTGGCCTCCATAATCCTTAAATGGAAGAAGTTTTGGACCACCAGAAGTCTTCCTAGACCTGGTCGTCCAGCCAAACTGAGAAATCGTGGGAGAAGAGCCTTGGTGAAAGAGGTAAAGAAGAACCCAAAGATCACTGTGGCTGAGCTCCAGAGATGCAGTAGGGAGATGGGGGAAAGTTCCACAAAGTCAACTATCACTGCATCCCTCCATTAGTCAGAACTTTACAGCAGAGTGGCCCGATGGAAGTCTTTCCTCAGTGCAAGACACATGAAAGCCCGCATAGAGTTTGCTAAAAAAAACATATGAAGGACTCCCAGACTATGAGAAATAAGATTCTCTGGTCTGATGAGATGAAGATAGACCTTTATGTTGATAATTCTAAGCAGTATGTGCACTGATCATCACCTGCCCAATACAATCTCAACAGTTAAACACAGTGGTGGTAGCATCATGCTATGGGGGTGTTTTTCAGCTGCAAGGACAGGACGACTGGTTGTCATTGAAGGAAACATGAATGCGGCCAAGCACAGTGATATTCTGGATGAAAACCTCTTCCAGAGTGCTCTGGACCTCAAACTTGGCCAAAGGTTCACCTTCCAACAAGACAATGACCCTAAGTACACAGCTAAAATAACAAAGGAGTGGCTTCAGAACAACTCTGTAATCATTCTTGACTGGCCCAGCCAGAGCCCTGACCTAAAACCAATAGAGCATCTCTGGAGAGACCTGAAAATGGCTGTCCACCAATGTTCACCATCCAACGTGACGGAACGGGAGAGGATCTGCAAGGAAGAATGGCAGAGGATCCCCAAATCCAGATGTGAAAGGCTTGTTGCATCATTCCCAAGAAGACTCATGGCTGTACTAGCTCAAAAGGTGCTTCTACTCAATACTAAGCAAAGGGTCTGAATACTTATGACCATGTGATATTTCAGTTTTTCTTTTTTAATAAATTTGCAAAAGTTACATTTTCTTCAGTCAAGATGGGGTGCAGAGTGTACATTAATGAGAAAAAAAATAACTTTTTTTTAATTTACCTAATGTCTGTAATGAAACAAAGAGTGAAAAATTTAAAGGGATATTAATACTTTCTGTACCCACTGTAGATTATTTCCACTTGTTTTTTTATCGGGGACAGGGGCATTGGGGATTAGGTGTTAAGGTTAGTGTAATGCTTTTTATTTTTATTTCAATATTTATTGATATACCGGAATTTACCATATATACTCGAGTATAAGCCGAGATTTTCAGCACATTTTTTTAGGCTGAAAGTGTCCCTCTCGGCTTATACTCGAGTCATTGTCGGAGGGGGTCAGCGGGGCAGGGGAGCGGCAACTGAACACACTCAACTGCTCCTGGTGCGGTCCCTGCTATGGTCTCTGGGCAGCTCTTCCTGTGTTCAGTGGATACGTGGTACCACTCATTAAAGTAATGAATATGGACGCATATTCATTACCTTAATGAACGGTATGTGACCGCTGAACATAGGAAGAAGCTGCCGGCTCCAAGAGACCATCTGATAGTGAGAAGCTGCCAGGGACTGCGCCAGGAGCAGGTGAGTATAACGAGGAGGGTGAGCATTGCGCGATATTTGCCTGACCATGTTCCACCGCCGTGCGCCACTCCGTCTTCCGCATCCTCTGCCTGTGACTGTTCAGATCAGAGGGCATGATGATGCGGTTAAGGTGCGTCCTCTGTCTGAACAGTCAGAGAGCCGGAAGACAGAGTGGTGCGCAGAGGTGGAACAGGAAAGGTGAATATCGCAGGTGTCGGGGGCCTGAGCAACAAGAGGTGAGTATGTGATTTTTTAAATTTTAATCACAGCATATGGGGCATAATCTATGGAGCATTTTATGGGGCATAATCTATGGAACATCTTATGGGGCACAATCTATGGAGCATCTTATGGGGCATAATCTATGGAACATCTTATGGGGCATAATCTATGGAGCATTTTATGGGGCAATCAACCTTTATACAGCCTTGTATGGGGCATAATACATGGAGCATCTTATGGGGCATAATCTATGGAGCATCTTATGGGGCATAATCTATGGAGCATCTTATGGGGCCATAATCAATATTTACACATCATTGTATGGGGCAAATGTTTCTATAGAGCATCTTATGGGGCCATTATTAGCCTTTGTGCAGCATTATATGGGGCATATTTTAATATGAAGCATCTTATGGGGCCCATCATGAACTGTATGGAGCATTATATGGGGCTCCTGATTCAATAAGGATATTCAAAAACAATTAACCTACTGATGTCTCAATTAATTTTACTTTTATTGGCATCTATTTTTATTTTTGAAATTTACCAGTAGCTGTTGCATTTCACACCCTAGGCTTATACGAGAGTCATTAAGTTTTCCCAGTTTTTTGTGGCAAAATTAGGGGCCTCGGCTTATACTCGGGTCGGCTTATACTCGAGTATACAAGGTATCTTTCTTTTTTTTACTCAAAGCACAGGCCCTGTCTGATGAACACATCAGCAGCACCTGCTCTTGCTGTTATCAGTGACAGCAGTCATACAGTGTTGTGGGTAGTGCTCCCATCAGCCGATGCCTGTGACCGACAGCATTTTACAGCCAGTCTGTTGTGAATTCGCTCTTGGGCTCCCTCCAGTGGTTGTAAGTGGCATTTTTGCGAGTTCTGCTCTTCGGCTCCCTCCGGTGGTATTAAGTGGTACTGCTGCTCCTTGGATTTAGTAGTCAGCAGCTGCTTCCACTGATTGTATTTCTGGATCAACTATTTAGCCTGGTTCTATCCTTCAGCCTGTGCCAGTTGTCAATGGTTCCTGGTTGGATTCACATCTCTGCTTGGATTTCCCAGATATTCTGACCAGTTCAGCAAAGATAAGTCCTTGCTTTGTTCTTTTGCAGTCCACTTGTTGTGGACTTAATCTTTCTGCACTTTCTAAGTTTTTTCTAGTCCAGCTTGTCAGAATGGATTTATTCAGTTAGCTGGAAGCTCTGGGAAGCAGATTTACCCTCCACACCTTTAGTCAGGTGTGGAGATTTTTGTAAACTCTGTGGTGGATTTTTCTAGTTTTTAATACTGACCGCACAGTATTCTTTCCTGTTCTATTTATCTAGTTAGACTGGCCTCCTTTGCTACATCCTGGTTTCATTCTGCGTATGTCATTTCCCTCTCCACTCACAGTCAATATTTGTGGGGCCTGTCCTATCCTTTGGGGATTTTCTCTGAGGCAAGATAGCTTTTCTGTTTCTAGCTTTAGGGGTAGTTAGCCCTCCGGCTGTGACGAGGTGTCTAGGGAGTGACAGGAACATCCCACGGCTACTTCTAGTGTTGTGCTAAGCTCAGGAACTGCGGTCAGTACAGGTACCACCTCCTCCAGAGCACGTCCCATGTTGCTCCTAAACCACCAGCTCATAACACCAGTCATAGCTATGGGCTCACGCTATCATTTGACTGTGTGGGAACTGTAGCTCTCTGACCTTCTATAATGATTTTACCACTGAATTAGTAGTGTTTCTCGCACTGTCATGCAGATGACAGAGTGGGAAACACTCATTGTTTAGGGCTCTGAACCCAAACAGTAACTTGAACCTCCTGAAGAAGTCCGTGTTTGAGGTCTCTGCCCAAGCACTAGGTATTTGGTGCAGACTCCGAACTTTACTATTTGGGTTCGCCCATCTCTTAAAATGATAAAACAACACTTTTCTGCAATATTTTTTCTCCAGTTTTTTTTCTTTATGAAAAAATGCATATTCTTCAGGTCAACTAAATTTTGGCCAAATCAAACTTATGCATTTTTTTAAAAATTATTATTATTTGGAAAAAAAACTTTGAGTTTTGTAAAAAATTCCTAACAAAACTCTAAAAGAATTAGGAGAGACTCAGGCTCAATTTCCATCCTTAAATGTCTGACAAATACATACCCAGACCAATGTTTGATGATACACGTGATCATAAGAGTGGGAGTGTGATAGAAAATCATAGGTGTTTATGGATTATCTGATAGCAAAAGTGCTATTCATACACGCAGATCCTCAGTTACTTGTGGACATAGTGGCACAAGGTCGGGGCTAACTACAGAGTTATGTCAATGTGAGTTTTGATGCCGGCTGTGCAAAAGGGCTGTCAATGAGCAATCAATGCGATGTCAGCAGCACAACTCATTTCTCGAAGCTGAAATAAGATGTGCTGGATGAGAAGTTGCTATGATAGCCATTAACAGGTAGTTGATCGAAAAAGAAGTACAGTGGTAATCCTGCCAGTATGAAAACTATTTTATGAATAAAAGGGGTATTTTGGGTGTCAGAAGTTTCACCTACCTGTAGATAAGTGACAATCTCTAGACTGGTGTGAGTCACAAAGCTGGTCCCCCATTCTAATGATCAGTGAGGGTCTTAACAATTGAATCTTAACTAATCAAGAAATGATTGCTGATCTCATACATAGACAATCATGTCTTGTAACATTTCACTAGCTGATTAACCTTTATCTTCCGATTCTTAAAACCTATGTTAAGGATGTGAATGTTAACATTGATCTACAATTTAGCTTTTCCATGAATAACACAACAGAATAACAATTTTGTAATGAGAAAAGATAGAGGAGAAAAGTTGGTGAATAGTTTCCTAAGAACCTGCTTAATATCTCTATTACTCAGACTGTAAATGATGGGATTAAGAAGTGGGGTTAAAACAGTGTAGAACAGGGACAGTAATGTCTTTGCATTTTGCTGATGTGGAAATATATAGATGATAATGATTGACCCATAGAATAAAGACACTACAGTCAAGTGGGCACTACAGGTGGAGGTCTTCTGCCTCCCGGTCGCAGTCGGGATCTTTAGTATGGTTGAGATAATGTACAAGTAGGAAACTATAATAACAGAAAGGGGACACACCGCAAGAATAATTGACAAAAATAAACTTTCCATCTTGATTATAAAAGTATCTGAACAGGAAAGCTCCAGTAGAGGTTGTAAATCACAAAAGAAATGGTCAATGATGTTTGGTCCACAGAAATTCAAACGACTTACTGTAAAAAAAAACATTAACATCATTATAAAAATTATCAACCAGGACATAAGAACGATTCTCAGACAAAATGTGAGGTCCATAACTGAGGTATATTGTAGAGGGTAACAGATGGCCTGATACCGGTCATAGGACATGATGGTCAGGAGAAGACATTCTAAGCCTACAGAGACCGTGGAAAAATAAAATTGCACCAGACAGCCAATAAAAGACAAAGATCTTCCTTCATCCAACAGAATGCGAAGCATGTTGGGTTCTATTGTGGTGGTGAGAAGGATATCTGACAGAGAGAGTTGTGTGAGGAAGAAGTACATGGGAGAGTGGAGCGATCGGGTGGAGGACACCACCAGAATGATGAGGAGGTTTCCGCATACAGTTACACAGTACATAATTAGAAGCAGAACAAAAAAAGGAAAATGTAATATTTGAACATTTTGAAATCCCAACAGCAAAACTTCAGTCACTTTGCTAAAATTGTGAGGCTGCATATTCATGGAGGACAATTTCTTGAAAAACTGTAAGAAGGAAAGTAGACAGAACATATTAGAGTGAAGAAAAATGTTGTTCTCGGTGTCAGCAGCCTGTGGAAATCAGCTCTACAGAAACTCTTAGGCTAGGGTCACATTGCGTTAGGGCAATCCGTTAAGCGCATAGCGCTAGCGGGTTGCGCTAACGCAATGCTTCCCTAGGGTTCGCGTTCAGTGTCCCCGCTAGCGCAGATCCCCGATCTGCACTAGCGAGGAACGGACCTCGGGCGCGCCGCGGACGCTGCAAGCAGCGTCCGAGGTCCGTCACTCAAATGACGCGACATCGCTAGCGCCCGCCCAATGTGGGCGGGCGCTAGCGACGCGCTCACCATTACAGGCTATGGCGGCGTTAACGGACTACGTTAACACCGCGTTATGCCGCGGTGTAACGTAGTCCGTTAAACGCGGTCACATAACGCAATGTGACCCTAGCCTTACTTTCTTAAGATTTGCCTATTCTAATCATTACATATTTATATAATTTTCTTGCGACCAAAAATGTCTTCATGTTTTAAAATATATAGTTTTCTACGTTTTACAGAAGCCGGAACTGACACTAATATTCTTATATTCTTAATTATGGTGCACAAAGCTCAGTAGGAAATAATTATCACATCGACTTATTGACCTCGAATCGGCCTGAAGATTCCACTTCCACTGGTTCATTCTCTTGTAGATTTTCCAGCAGTCACACGTAAGACACAATGTCATTGCTCGGCTTCCTTTTATACAGGAATCTAACACCACTTTCACTGAGCAATCATGGAGAATTCCCACTGGGAGATTGGGCTACGAGGAGATAGATGTAAAAGAAAAAAATGCAATGAAAGAAAAACGGTCATTGTCAGTTTTGTCATTATAGACACAACCTTTTTAATCAAATCTAATGTGTCAGTTTACATGGTTAAAACAATGGAAAGCTTCTTCTTATCCATGTCATTATGAGCTTATTTTTTCATGATCCATAGTACTTCATGTTATTTGTAAATGTAATTCAATTTTACCGTAGGTCATTTATTTTATTTTTTATCTCAAATTTATTGAACATTTTGAATTTGACAAACTCTAATATTACTAACTGGCATTGAGTGGCCGATATACGTATTATAAATTGTCATCCCATACTTTAGTCTATAACAAAACTGCGCAGTCCAATGACCATCCAGAAAGATTGATTGTTTTTCAAAAATTAAATTTATGACAAATAAATATTGCAATTGCTCAGAAATTACACATAAGAGAGAGGAGAGAGAGAAAAAAACATGATGACCCTAACAGCTTAAATTTCAAAGCCAAGAGAAAGAGGTCCCGTTTACTACAAGAGTTTACACTGCACAGGAGAAAGAGAGAACCTCACACTCTACAGGACAGAGGGAAGTCCCCGCTGACCATAAGAGCTGACACGCTACAGGAGAGAGGACATCACTGACCATAAGAGCTTACACTCTACAGGAGAGGACCCCACTGACCATAAGAGCTTACACTCTACAGAAGAGAGAGGACCCCACTGACCATAAGAGCTTACACTCTACAGAAGAGAGAGAGGACCTCACTGACCATAAGAGCTTACACACTACAGAAGGGAGAGGACCTCACTGACCATAAGAGCTTACACTCTACAGAAGGGAGAGGACCTCACTGACCATAAGAGCTTACACTCTACAGAAGAGAGAGGACCCCACTGACCATAAGAGCTTACACTCTACAGGAGAGAGAGGACCACACTGACCATAAGAGCTCACACTCTACAGGAGAGAGAGGACCTCACTGACCATAAGAGCTTACACTCTACAGAAGAGAGAGGACCCCACTGACCATAAGAGCTTACACTCTACAGAAGAGAGAGGACCTCACTGACCATAAGAGCTTACACACTACAGAAGGGAGAGGACCTCACTGACCATAAGAGCTTATACTCTACAGAAGAGAGAGGACCTCACTGACCATAAGAGCTTACACACTACAGAAGGGAGAGGACCTCACTGACCATAAGAGCTTACACTCTACAGAAGAGAGAGGACCCCACTGACCATAAGAGCTTACACTCTACAGAAGAGAGAGGACCCCACTGACCATAAGAGCTTACACTCTACATGAGAGAGAGGACCCCACTGACCATAAGAGCTTACACTCTACAGGAGAGAGAGAACCCCACTAACCATTAGAGCTCACACTCTACAGGAGAGATATGATGCCACTGACCATAAGAGCTTACACTCTACATGAGAGAGAGGACCCCACTGACCATAAGAGCTTACACTCTACAGGAGAGAGAGGACCACACTGACCATAAGAGCTAACACTCTACAGAAGAGAGAGGACCTCACTGACCATAAGAGCTTACACACTACAGAAGGGAGAGGACCTCACTGACCATAAGAGCTTACACTCTACAGGAGAGAGAGGACCCCAGTGATCATAAGAGCTTACACTCTACAGGAGAGAGAGCACCCCACTGACCATAAGAGCTTACAATCTAGAGGAGGGAGAGGACTCCACTGACCATAAGAGCTTACACTCTACAGGAGAGAGGACCCCACTGACCATAACAGTGTAACACCCCAGGGTCCTGGTTGTTACAGTGGCATTGCTTTCCTCACAGGGAGAGTGATCTCATGCTTGGAAGCGAAGGTAAGATCTTCTTTATCAGGTAAACGCTAAGCACACAATATGTTCACACGCCAGGCCATAAGGGGGAGCTCTGATCCAGCTTGTGGGTGGCTGCATTTTTATGCAACTTTATGTTGCTCTGCATTTCACGTGACCCTCGGACTATCAAAATGTTGGGTGACACTCATTACTGGTTGGTGACACTTCTAGACCCAGGCTACAACTTTCAATCTCTTCTGCTTGAGGCAGAGAGGTGTACTAAAATGTTACAGTAGCACAGTGCCCTTGTAGAAGAATTACTTAAAAAATTTCCATGTGAGAACGCTGGCAGCAGATGTCAGAGTTTGTTGTACAAACAAGGACTCCAAGCGAGAGAGACATAAATACAATCCAGCTCAGGCAGGAGAACAATGGCCAAGTTCTTGGACAGTTTTCTTAGAAAAAAAAACACCATGAGAGGAAAGACCACTATTATAGACAAAAAAAAACACCAGTACACAGGCAGAGATGCTTACCTGTTCAAGGCCTCCAAACAATTGCACTAACCAGGGTGCAGCGGACCCAAATCAAGATGGCAAATGCACAGGTGCAATAATACCGATAATGCAGCCACCCTACAATCAGGAATTGGCCGCTTGGTGCACCTGTGCAAACAAATAGTCTGTATGTGGCGTGTTCACACAGGAATGCAAAGTATATGGCTCAAAGCCTATTAATGATGCCATGTAGCGGGCTCATCATAATTCATCCTGTGTGAACAGAGGCCACAGTGTACAGAGCCATCTAGGGCCCAGCCGCACCCTGGAAAAGTATACAGTGCACCAAAAACATAACAATGTATGCAAGGTATTGGTTGATATTATGGCCACAATATTTAAGCTGCCAACCCGCGTCAAGGGTCTTTACATATTGGCAGTCCTAATCTGAAAAAAACACCATAAGAGGAAAGACCTCCACTATTCTAGACAAAAAAAACACCAGTGCACAGCCAGAGATGCTTACCTTTTCAAGGCCTCCAAACAATTGCAATAACCAAGGTGCAGCAGACCCAAGTCAAGATGGCAAACGCACAGGTGCAATAATACCGATAATGCAGCCACCCTACAATCAGGAATTGGCCGCTTGGTGCACCTGTGCAAACAAATAGTCTGTATGTGGCGTGTTCACACAGGAATGCAAAGTATATGGCTCAAAGCCTGTTAATGACGCCATGTAGCGGGCTCACCATAATTCATCTTGTGTGGCTCTGCTCCTTCCTCCTCCCATCCTTGTATGCGTGGCTCTGCTTCCTCCCCCCTCCCATCTTGTATGCGTGGCTCTGCTCCCCCTCCTCCCATCCTCATATGTGTGGCTCCGCTTCCCCCTCCTCCCATCCTTGTATGCATGGCTCTGCTCCCCCCTCCTCCCATCCTCATATGTGTGGCTCCGCTTCCCCCTCCTCCCATCCTTGTATGCGTGGCTCTGCTTCCTCCCCCCTCCCATCTTGTATGCATGGCTCTGCTCCCCCCTCCTCCCATCCTCATATGTGTGGCTCCGCTCCTCCCGCCTCCCATCCTTGTATGCGTGGCTCCGCTTCCCCCCTCCCATCTTGTATGCGTTGCTCCCCCGTCCTCCTCCCTCATTCTCCTTCATCTTCCTTCTCCTCCCACGGCAGTAATACTCACCCTCCTCACAGCATGCTGAATGGACTCCCTGTCCTGCACGTCTGTCCCGACACCCGGCGCCGAAGCTTCTACCTGTGTGAGCTGTCACATGGTACAGCTTATTAAGGTCATGAATATGCGTTAATAAATATATGCCGATTAATAAATAAAAAAATAAATAAATAAAACAAACCTTGCTCAGGTGTCACCCCACGCATCCTGCTGTCCTAGGCATGTGCCCTCACGTGCCTAGTGGCAAATACGACCCTGCTGTACATGTACAGTGTGCTGATACCTGCATAATTGGGGACGCCCATGCAGTTTAGGTAATCTCCCAGGGGTTCTCTGATGGATGATGTTTAAAACCCTCTTGGTGATGATCTAAGTATACTATATGTAGTTAATCTTCATATATACGTAATCACTATATTTATGTAATCCTTATATGTACTTATTAACATGTGTATGCTAACACATACAAAAGTGGACACACTCGCACTATTCAATCATACTATTCCATGAATTTTGTAGATTGCAATAAAATTCCCTTGCATTGCAAGTATTAGCCTTTTTTAAGCCGTATCTGAACCTTAGGCTGTCTGCACACATTCCGGATTTTTTGCATTTTTCGCGTATTTTTCGCAATAAGAAACGCTTAAACAATGCATACATGTGGACCCCATCATTTATAATGCATTCTGCAATTTTTTACATTTGTTGCGTTTTGTTCCGCGAAAAAAATGCATCGCGGAAAAAACGCAGCATGTTAATTAATTTTGCGGATTTTTTGCGGATTTCCCACTATATTATTGCATTGGGAACTTCCAGAAAAATACGCAAAAAATCTGAAAAAAACAGTGCAAAAAACGCAAAAAACTGCACAAAAAACGTGAAAAATCCACATGCGGATTTCTGGCAGAAAGTGTCCGGTTTTGTTCAGCAAATTTCTGCAAGAAATCCTGACGTGTGCACATAATTTTAGTGTTAAAAACATGTCAAATAAAATTGCAAAATTCTCCTGTAAATAATTGTGCCAAGAGAGAACCATCATACCATTAAAAAATACGAGTGAATTTTCCTGGGCCCATCCGGTATGGGGAGCCAAGGCCTAATAGGGTGCATATGACTATGCAGCAAGGCTCGCCTTCCTGCCAATGTATAAAACAAAGGAGTATGGAGCACAAATTGTGAAGTGGATTTTCATGGGCCCATCCAGCATGTGGGTTCCAAGGCCTAATGGGGTGCATATTACTGACTATGCAGCAGGGCTGGCCTTGCCGCCAATGTGTAAAACCAAGAAGTATTTAGTACAAAATGCATATTGTGAAGTGGATTTTTCATGGGCCCATCCACTATGTGGGTTCAAAGGCTTAATGGGTGCATATGAATTGGTAGCAGGGCAGGCCTTGAATTCATTGCAACACTTTTTCAGGAGTCCCCACTGGACATCTTATGACAGGGGTATTGTGGTGCGTCGTAATTCTTGGCAGCCCATCCACTCACAGCATAGGCTACAACAGCTTAGGAGACCCACTGTTTCATAATAGACCTTTAAGAAGATTAATGCTGCCTGATGCACCAGTAAATATAGTCTCTGTGACCTTAAGAGTCCCTCCTTCATAAATGAAGCAAGATGGGTCTGCTTATGTGTCACACACCCCATGGCCAGCTAGGAGTGTTAAATGTTACAATGACATTTCCCAGTGAATGAATTTGTAGTGGTTGAAAGCAATGTTAAAATTGAAAAACGCTTCAAAAACGCAGCGTCTAAACTAAGCCTAAGTGGGAGAGGTAATTTTCGTTCTGGGGTTAAATATTTGGCCTTACCGGCAAGTCATTAACCTGCAAAGGATGTACCTTGACATATTTCCAAGCAAAACCTGTTTCGGTTTCGTTTTCATATGTTTTTTGTGGCATCGGGAAAAATGGCATGAATCTCGGAAAAAAATGATTAAGGCTGTGAACTAGGAGTCAGGAATGCTTCCAGGGGCTATAATTTTTGCATTGTGTGTCTATGTGTGCCACACTAAGCATGGAGAACAAAAAGAGGAGAGAACTGTCTAAGGACTTGAGAACCAAAAATGTTTAAAAATATCAGCAATCTCAAGGTTATAAGGCCATCTTCGGAGATCTTGATGTTCCTTCGTCAACCATGTCCATCATAATCAAGAAGTTTATAACGAATAGCACTGTAGGTAATCTTCCTGAATGTGGACAGCAGAGAAAAATTGTTGATAGGTTGCAACACAGGATTGTCCAGATGATGGATAAGCAGCCCAATAAAGTTCCAAAGAATTTCAAGTTGTCTTGGAGGCCCAGGTGCATCAGTGTCAGCGAAAGCTGTACGTCGACATTTGAATGAAATTAAATTGTAAGGCAGTAGACCCAGGAGGTCTCCATTTCTGACAAAGAAACAAAAAAGCTAGACTGCAGTTTGCCAGAATATACGTGAGTAAGCCAAATTCCTTCTGGGAAAGTGTCTTGTCACCAGATGAAACCAAGATAGAGTGTTTCAGTAACTTTGTGCCCATGGGTGTACCAAATCTACCGGCCGTACTGAATACTCTCTCTGACATGACACTGGAGGTTGAACTCACTGAGGTCACCTAAGTTTAGGGGTCCAGGTGGGAATGCAGTCTCAGTGACTAGCGGTAACCTCGATGACGTCACCGCCAGTCACTGAAGCTGCACTCGCAGCATCCCATTCCTCAGTGGTTCTCAGCCTGGACGGTCGCACCTTGGCATCATGCATGTTGAAAACTGTTTATCCCCAGGCATGAATTACCACATGGGACAAAACCACGGACAGATGAGGGATATGGTTGTTTTTTATTTTTACTGTTTACAGAAGATCATGGCTTCAATGGAATGGGCATTCGGTGAGTATAACAGCATTTGCTATTTTAAAATAAAAATGTAAAAGTGTGTTTTTTAATTTCAAATATAAGACTTTATTCTGGCTGCATGTTTATTTAGAATATAACTATAGAATTAGTAATGTAAAGTAAAATAGGAGCCTTACAGACATTTCTCCATTACTAATCCATAGGCTTCATGTCAACGGACAATACAAAGGTTGACATTAACCCCACAAATATGAGAACCACTTGCCAGCACCACAGGGCAAGTGGTAAGAGCCTGGCAAAGCACCAGAATTGGAGCATCAAATAGATGCCCCTATTCTGGGCAGCTGCAGGCTGCTATTTTTGAGCAGGGGAGGACAATATCCATTGCCCTTTACCAGCCTGAGAAAACCAATCCCCAGCTGTCTGACTTAACTTGGTTGGTTGTCAAAAATGGGGGGACATCATGACACTTTTTAAAATTATTTATTTAAATGCTTTAAAAAAAATGGCATGCCAGCAGCTGTCAGTTTTGTCTGGCTGGTTATCAAAAATACAGGGGAACCCACAACCCATTTTTCTTTTTAATTAATTATTTAGAGCCCAGGAAGCGCCTGATGATGAATACTCTCATCAGCCATCACCTGCTCTCGCTTTAATTAGCAGAAGTAGGCATAGGCTGATGGTAGTAGTAGTCCCATCAGTTGACATCAGTAGCCGAAGATACCCTTTTTACCTCCGATCAAAGCTGCGGGCTCGGGCTATCATTTGAGAGCTTGGGGACTATAACTGTCTGGCCTACAGTAATTATCTTAACACCATAGGCAGTGTTTTTTACGCTGTCATGCACATGGCAGTTATACATATTAGTCCAAAAAATTTGTTTTTCACAGAACACATTCATGCACATGACAGTGCAGGAAACACCCAGACAGTAACATTATGGAACCCAAATTTTAATGTTTGGGATCGCCCATCTCTAATCCTAAGCAAACATCCAATTTAGTCAAAAATTGTTTAGCAACGAAAATTTTTTGCCTGTTGCAATGACCAAGTCAATCACCTGCTTTAAACCTTAATGAGCACCTTTTGAATGATTTTGGGTGATGAGTTAGGGTCCGTACCCATAGCAAAAAAAGATAAATATCAATTGTTTGCAGATTTGCCAATGGAATGGAACAGGATGTCTTGAATACCCTAGTGGCTTTATTGTCCTGTCTTTGTGGTGTAGTAAGTAAAACAAGAGGTTATGACACATAAAAGAGTATATTCAAAACTTTTGGAAATCAGTTTACTTTAATTAAATGACTACACCTATATTCTAAAGCATTTCGGTTAAAATTTAGGTCGTGCATGAATACTACATTTGGCACTGTTCGTTACTCGCACGAATAGTGCGGTATTTGGGCTATTCGTTACTCGGCGAGTAATTAGGTAATCACCATGTTAAGGATATGTATTTGATATTAATTTTGAAGATATACAAAATATGGACATTTACATTCAAAATAGATGCTTTGCTGAATATGTATTAAATGAAGTGCTTATGTGTTCTCCAATTCATGCCTGTTAACAAGTTACATAAACCTCCAGTGGTGACATCATTAATGCACTGGGCTAAAAAAAGAATGGAAATTGTACCTGTACTATGGAATTATCAGTCCTCACACACCTCTCATTCCCACAGGAATAAATGACTGGCAACAATTTTTAGATAAGGCAATAAGGTAATGTGGAAAAACACCTTGTTTCCCTCTATAAGTACAGACTACTAATCTAATAAAGCAGAAATCATTTGAGACACGACTCGTTTTGGTTGTCTGATTTCTCCGGCCGTAAACCTCCAAGATACAATTTGGCAGCAGACAATTAAGATGACAACACATGCATCTTATGTGCCCTAACAGCCTCAATAAATTCAAGTGACTCACCCAGCATGTTTGGAGCTTTATTTGCAGCCAAAAAACATGCTGGGCTGGTTTGCAAATCACAGCAACGTCGTTGCCACCTTTGGTGTGGCATTACTGTTATTGGCTGGTCTTCCAGCATCATAGGGACCGTTTAAAGGCTGCTGGTGCCATCTTGCATATGTTGCAGCCAGAAACAGTGTAGGGAGAGAGTAGTTTCAACGTAGGTAGAGTGAAAGGAGCGTAGGAAAGTTATAGAAGGTTATAGTTGGTGTTATTTATTACAAAAAGTTCTTTTAAGAGGTGAAGTTTGTCAAGAGATTACTTGTTTGTTAAGTGGATGTCCTCATCATTGCAAGTACATGCTGCAGATCTCTGTTATTTTACACTCTGCTGTATAGTAGTTAGTATTAGGAACCGACTGTGGTATTAGGGTGAAATGGGGAGGGTTGTTTCCACTATCAAAATATAAAACCAGCAATTTGTAGAGGGAAATAATATTAGGCAGTACCAGCATATTCAAAACCAATTTATAGAGAGCTACATAATATTCCTGTGTAGCAGCATATTTTTTTTCTAAGCGCAAAATAATATTAATCAGTGGCAACATATAGTAACATCCATTTTTAAATCTAGTTGCTAAATAATGCTCCTCGTCTATAGCTAAAATACTTCACGACTCCACATTTGGAATGTGTCAGCAAGACGATTGAAAAATAAATCATAATTTCCTATTGGTTTAAAAAATAGCTTATCTTTATCTAGCAGTTGTGCAACTGGCGCAAAGCCTGCAGATATATGCGAACGTGACTATCTGTAATTTACATCAGTCTGCTGTTGCTGTGTATAATCAAGTTGCGATCTCAAAAAAGAGCCATACATTGCTAAATACAGTGAATTTGTAAATAAGACCTTTGTAAGGGTACTTGTGAAAAATAAAGCCAGGAATTTTTTGTATCATAAGCATAACGCATTCAAGATGAGAAAGGGTGATGCTAACGGACGTGGATGTGGTGGTACCCTCCAAGGCCGTGTGACAGATCCAAAGGTGACTGTATCTCAATCTAGGTTCCTGTGAAAATTTGGTCAGCATACTACACTACTAACGAACCCAGACAAGTGGAGGTTTTGGGTTGGATGGCAGAGAAAGGATCCATTATGTTGACAAACAGCACCATGAAGTCTTCCGCATCGTCCAGTCTCAGTAGCCAAGAGGCTGGGCCTCTGAATCCTCAACCTCGTCCTTCTTCCTTCCATCAAGAGTCCCAGGAGACATATGACCTCAATGCTGGCCATTCTTAGGAAATATCTACATTCCCTTGTAATTTGATAAGCCTTTCAATATGTACCATTAAAGAGTGTCATGAGTAGAGATGAGCTGCTGCATGTGTCGCGGCTTTGTGACAGTCACAGCATATGCATGGAGAGTCTGTTTGATGGGGAGCCGAACAGTTGATCAGATGGAGCAATCCAGGGAGCCGGATTCCCTCTGCAGCTTATTCGGTAAGTGCTATAGCTTGCCGAAAAAGCCTTGTTCCGATCAAATTCATTCTTCTCTACTAGTGATGAGCGAGCATACTCGGTAATCCTCGTTACTTGCATTACTTGCCCGAGCATCGCTGTACTCACTGTACTCGGCTAGCACCGTGCATTTCCAGGTTTGCTCAGTGGGAGCTCGGGTCTCTGTCCTGCATGATTGGTGCTCTTTACAGGGCCAATCAACATACAGGGATTGTGTGCCACGCACTGTAATGCCACAGCCAACTTTGTTCTGATATTACAGTGATTGGCTGGCCGCACAGCGTCATCAGGTCTATTAGAGTTCTGGTGCCGCCCTACTTGTCGCATTCAGCTCCTGATTCAGTGCAGGGAAAGCTGCTGCCGAGATAGGGTTAGATTTGGGGATTTATTAGCTTGTGTGGGTCTACCATCATAGAAAACACAAATCCAGCTAAACCAACAGTAATTCTAAGAACTAATTACAGAGTATCTAGATTGCATATCAGTGCAAGTCATGCAGGCACTTTATGTGTGTATATAGATATCATTGTATACATCAAGAGGGCCCATTCCATTACTGTCTGCTGATGCTGCCTATTACTTATATACCTAGCACCAGGTTCCAGTGGCTAGGAAATTTTTTTCTGGCATCTTAATCCTGATTATTTTATTCCAAAGCAATCCAGAGCCCACTTTTTTTTGCTTGTTCCCATATTGGACATTGTGGGTTCTCTGTCAGACCCCTGATCTCTCTGTGGGCTACAAATTTGGCATTTCAGGAATTCATTCCACTGCATTTGCTGTCTGTTACCCTTGTTCTATAAAGTATTTTGTGGTGAAAAGAAACAGGCCACATATTGTGGACATTGTGGTTTCTCTGTCAGACCCCTGATCTATCTGTGAGCTACAAATTTGAACAGTGTGGTACCTCTGTCAGATGCCTTATCTATTTTTGGGCTGCAAATTGTGGCATTTCAGGTCTCCTGTGAACTGGTTTTGCGGTGTCTTACCCTAGTTATTAACAACAGTTTAAAAAAAAAAACTACAGTCAAGATAATTTAAACTGTGTTATTTGCCCACACTGATCACATATAAGTTTGCTCAAAATTCATCCATTTGTAGTGAACGTGGAAAATAGTGTAGTAGTCAATTTAAAATAGGCAAGGCGCGTGACAAGGGATGGGGAAGTGGATGTGATGCTGATGGTGCATGCAGTGGCCTAAGCCAAGGGCAAGCTCAAAGTTGGCCACAACAAACACTCACATCTTCTTGCTCGATCTTCCTGTCCCAACTACTAGGGGATTGCAGCACATCACTATTGATGCCAGAGCAGTGTCAAAAGGTTGTTGGTTGGATAGCAGACACTGCATCCAGTTATTTTGCCACCACCCACCACGTCTCCTACATGGTCAAATCAGAGTAGCTATCAGTATGGACCGCATATTACTCACCCTGATCCTCCTTCGGTTGTTGGTTGGATAGGGGATAATGCTTCCAGTCACTTAGCCACCACCACCATGTCTTCCACACGGTCAAGTCTGAGTAGTCGTGATTGTGGCCAGGATATTCCTCACCCTGATCTTCCTTCCTCCCACCATGCCGAATGCTCAGAGACAACTGATCCCACACTTGGACACTCCGAAGAACTGTTCACTTTTCCATTTATAGATTTGGGACTTTCGCCCGGTCCACTTGAAGTGGGGCAAGATGAGATTGCATGTAGCATTGCCCAAATATTTGAGCAACCACAGTCACACGTAGGCGATGGTGGGAAAGTGACAAAAAAGGTGAACTATGTTGCGACACAATTGCCAGAAAGTCAGGAGTAGGTCCAGGGTGTGGATGTTGAAGATGAGGTGATGGATGATATAGTAACTGACCAAACCTGGCAGGGGGAAATGCAGAGCAAGGACAGCAGAACTCATGGGGAAAGAGGCATAGTACCCCAAAAGGCAGGAAGAAGCAGTGTGGTGGCCGCAGACAGAAGGCGTGCACCCGTTTCCCGTAACACCAACATGACATAAGTTGCCATTCCAACTGTTTGGTCTTCCTGAGTCTCGTTGTTTTTTAAAGACTCTGCCAATAACCCCAAATAGGCAATTTTCACCACCTGCCATGCCCGCATCAGCAGGGATAGCAAAACTACCTGCCTGACACCACCAGCATGATCAGGCACATGGCAGCAAGGCACCCGTCTTTGTGGGCCGAACCCCAGGGTCTAGGAACAGTGTCTGCAAGTGACACCACTGCTTCTTCCACTGTTGTGTGTGCAAGCCAATCCCTTGTCTATGGTGCATGAGAAGAAGAAACGTGCCCTGCACTTGTCGTTGCCCACAGTCAACTAGCACCATCATCAAGCACATCCACGTCCTTGTCACAGTGCAGCCTTCAGTTGTCCACACCCCAGTCATAGGAACGCAAGAGGAAATACGCAGCCAAAGCCCAACAGGCCACAGTAATAAATTCACACATTTCTTGTCTGCTTGCGCTCAAAATGTTACCATTTAGGCATGTGGAGACGGAAGCTTTCTGCTACCTGATGGCAGTTGCTGTCCCAAGTTACTCGGTGTCCAGGCGCCACTATTTCTCTTGGTGTGCCGTATCGGCATTACACCAGCACGTTCCCACAACATTACTAGTGCCCTCAATAATGCTGTTTCTGGGAAAGTCCACCTAACCACAGACAGATAGGGCAATCTGTCACAAAGACAGGGATTGTCGAACGGTGATTGAGTCTGACACATCGCTAATCGGGCTGACAGATTACTGGGAAGGGCTGGTGAGGACCCAATTGTCATGGTGTACATTGGCACAAATGACAAAGTAAGAAATAGGTGGAAGGTCCTTAAAAAAGATTTCAGGGAATTAGGCTGCAAGCTGAAAGCAAGGACCTCCAACATGGTATTTTCTGAAATACTGCCTGTACCACGTGTCATGCCAGAGAGGCAACGGGAGATTACCGTGTAATAATTATAGGGGATAACTCAGGAGACTCTTTGCATGGAGCAAGACAACTACAGGACACAGTTTTATAAGTGGTAAAGTCTATATTATCACACGGTGATTCAAACAGGTGCAGAGAGAAACTCAAGTCCACAACACTTGGTGTAAATATTGAACGCAGCTTAGCAGTCTATAGGAAACTTCAGAGGAAAATGCAATCAAGCAGAAAGTCTATGAAGCACAGTTATTCTTGAGGATACTTGACACGAATAAATCCTTGTCTTAGTACAAGCACAGATAGATAAGCTTATAAGGCAGTTCAAATAATATCTCAGCTCAACCAGGGAGGCCTGGTTAATAGTCTCAGGTTTTTGCAGAGCAGCAAACGCTTACATGTCTAGCAAATTCAGATGGAAGTAAATACGAGCAGCAGATGATGGAGGATTACTGGAACTGGTGTATGCAGCAGGAACTCAGAGCAGAGTAGCAGGATCACCACACAGGTTCACAGGAGCAGGTATATAGCGAGGGATTAATCAGAGGTCAGGAGCTGGATGCAAGGCAGAATTCTCTAGCACAGACTGAAGGCTGGGGTGGAGTTTTATAGCAGGAAGACACAGTGCACATGAGACCAATGACGCCATCTTGGAAAAGGGCAGTAATGCACAAAAGGTAAAAAATGTTCAGAGTCCTGACATTACTCCCTCCTTAGAAGCGGCCTCAGGACGATCCTGGACCTGGTTTCTCAGGGAATATCTTATGGAAACGAGAAATCTTCTGTTGGGCATTGATGTTTTCCACAGGTTCCCAAGAGTCTTCCTCAGGGGGATATCTGTTATGGTCTGGTGATTTAGGAGCGACATGCGACTAGCTCTGAGCAGGTGGTAACTATACAGACCGCAGTTCCTGATCTTAACACAAACACTAGCAGTAGCCGTGGGATGTTCCTGTCACTCCCTGGACACCTCGTCACAGCCGGAGAACTAGCTACCCCTAAAGGTAGAAACAGGAAAGCTATCTTGCCTCAGAGAAAATCCCCAAAGGATAGGACAGCCCCCCACAAATAATGACTGTGAGAGGAGAAGGAAATTACATACGTAGTATGAAACAAGATTCAGCAAAGGAGGCCACCTCTGGCTAGATAGGTAGTACAGGAAAGAACACTGTACGGTCAGTAATAAAAACTAGAAAAAGTCCACCGCAGAGAAATGCAAAAATCTCCACACCTGACTAAAGGTGTGGAGGGCAAAATCTGCTGCCCAGAGCTTCCAGCTTAGCTGAATAGATCCATACTGATAAGCTGGACAAATGAGCAAAACATAGAAAGTACTGAACAATAAAGTCCACAACAAGTGAACTGCAAAAGGACAAGCAAGGACTTAGCTTTGATGAACTGGTCAGAGTGTCAGGGAAATCCAAAGAGCCGTGGCTCCAAGCTGGGACAATTGACAACTGGCATTGATTGAGGGAAAAGGCCAGACTAAAATAGCCGAGCCAGAAAGACGATCAGTGGAAACAGCTGCAGATGCTAAATCCAAGAAGCAGCCATACCACTCAAAACCACAGGAGGGAGCCCAAGAGCGGAATTCACAACAGATATCCCTGCCATCTTATCAGATATTGGAGCCGAATCCTGCGAATCCTGGAATCAATAATTTCCCCCACACACAAATTGTTCTTGCCCATCAATCACCACAGGCTGCGGAGGTGGCACAACACATCCCTGGAAGGTATTAGGAGATACAGGCTTTAGTAAAGATACATGGAAAACTGGGTGTACCTTCAAAGTCCTAGGCAGCTTTAGCCGGCAGGCCACAAAGCTCACAATACCGTTGATCTTGAAAGGGCCAATGAATTTCTGTCCAAGTTTTTGTGAAGGAATGTTTAACTTCAGATTCTTAGTTGCTAACCACACGGAATCTCCTACCTTGAACATGGGTGCAGGTTTATGGAATCTATCAGCCGATCTCTTATAACGTTCTTGAGCTGTGGTCAGGGATTCCTTCAGAACCTCCAAATTTTGTCTCATCGCAGTCAGCCTTTCCTCCAGTGCCGGAACCGGATAATTAATTGGAGACCTAGGTAAAATACACGGATGATAACCCAGATTGGCAAAGAAAGGTGTAAATTTAGTGGAGGCACTCTGAGAATTATTATATGAAAGTTCAGCTAACGGCAGCAACTCCAACCAATCATCCTGGAGATGGCTGACATAGCATCTTAGATATTGTTCCAGCGTCTGGTTGGTACGCTCAGTCTGACCATTTGTCTGGGGATGGTAAGCGGAAGAGAGACAGACATTAATATTGAGTGCAGAGCAAAACCCCTTCCAGAATCTTAAAGTGAACTGTACACCACGGTCAGAGATGATCTCATCCAGAACCCCATGCAACCGAAAGACATTCTGTATAACCAAGTTCACTGTATCTTTAGCTGAGGGGAGGCCGGTGCATGGAACAAATGAGCAGCTTTAGTCAGGCGATCAACTACCACCATGATTGTATTCATGCCCCCCGATGTAGGCAGCTCCACAATAAAGTCCATTGATATAGACCCCCAAGGGCGGGACAGAACAGGTAATGGTCGTAGAAGACCTGTAGGTGCCACATGAGAAGTCTTGTAATGGGCACATACCTCACAAGAGAGAACATAGTCCTTGGTATCCTTCAGGGAAGTTGGCCACCAGAAGAATCGGCTCAGGAACTCTTGTGTCTTCTGTACCCCCCTGTGACCAGCCAACTTGGAGTCATGTATTAACTTGAGGATCTGCAGATGGACGACCTCAGGGACATAGATACGTCGATCTCTGAACCACATGCCACACTTAAAGACAAGATTAATATCCACAGGTGGGTTGGCCAGAAATACATCACCATCATAGGCTTCCCTGCACTCCTTCCACAAGTCCTGATCGTGGATAACTCCGATGAAATTGCCATCAGATAGAATGGTCTTGGACGGGGCTCCTGGTACCGAATCCACAGCATGGATTCGGGATAAAGCATCAGCCTTCCCATTACGAGAACCTGGACAGTACGAGATAACAAAGTTAAATTGATTTAAAATAAGTTCCAACGAGCCTGACGAGGAGAAAGACATCTAGCAGATTTAAGGAACTCTAAATTGCGATGGTCAGTTAGCACTATGATCTGTTGTGCAGCTCCTTGCAGATGATGCCTCCATTCTTTGAAAGCCACAATAATAGCCAGCAATTCCTTGTCTCCCATGTCGTAATTCTTCTCTGCTGAGGTTAGTCTATGGGAAAAGAAAGCACAAGGATGTAGCAGACCCTTCTCTCCAGTTCTTTGGGAGAGAATAGCCCCCAAAGCATTATCAGAAGCGTCCACCTCCACAATGAATGAAAGTGTTGGATCTGGGTGAATCAACAACGGTGCTGATGTGAAACAGAGCTTAAGCCGATCAAAAGCTTCTTGAGCCTGTGATGACCACTTAAAGGGCTTTTCCTTCTTTGTCAAGGAAGTAATGGGACGGACAATATCAGAAAAATTTTGAATTAAGCGTCTGTAGAAATTTGCAAAAACAATAAAACGTTGGACCTCCTTAACGTTCTTGGGTACTGGCCAGTCAAGGATAGCCTGAATCTTACCAGATTCCATGTTCAGCCCCTGGTGAGAGATCATATAACCTAAGAACTGTATCTCAGAACGATGGAACTCGCATTTCTCCGGCTTAATATACAGATGGTTCTCTTTCAGACGTCTTAAAACAGTTTTTACATGTTCTTCATGTTCCTGTAGAGAGTCAGAAAAGATTAGCATATCGTCCAAATAGATCACCACAAACTGGCCCAACAAATCTCTGAAAATGTCATTAGCAAGGTGTTGAAATATTGCAGGGGCGTTACAAAGCCCGAAGGGCATCACAAGAGATTCAAAGTGTCCATACTGGCATCTGAATGCTGTCTTCCACTCATCCCCTGGACGAATACACACCAAATTATAAGCCCCAGGAAGATCCAGTTTAGAGAACAACTTAGCATGGCGGACTCTTTCCAGTAATTCGGGAATCAGAGGCAAAGGGTAACAGTTTCGTATGGTTACCTTATTGATTTCCCAATAATCAACACAGGGTCTCAGGGTCCCATCCTTCTTTTTTACAAAAAATATAGGTGCCCCTGCTGGTGAGGAAGAAGGACATATGAAGCCTTTGGCCAGATTTTCATCAATTTACTCTTTTGAGGCTTGAAGCTCAGGTGCCGCCAAAGGGTATACGTTACCAAAAGGAATAGCTGCCCCAGGAAGCAGCTCAATGGGACATTCATAATGCCTGTGTGGAGGAAGCTGATCTGCATTCTTCTTATCACAGATGTCAGAGAACTCTTTATATGCGGAAGGTAAAGAAAATACCTGTACATGTGGTTCCGTAGCCGTGGACTCCGGAACAGCTTCTGTTAATGCTGAGTTGCTCCTTGTTGGAAAGGTAATCTCCTTGGTCTCCCAGTTGATAATTGGATTCTGAGAACACAACCAAGGAATGCCTAAAATCACAGGAAAATGAGGAGAAGAAATTAGCAAGAAAGAAAGTTGCTCCTGATGACTAGGCTCCAACACAATTCCAAGGGGTACGGCTCCTGATCCACAGGCCCAGAGATTAAAGGTGACCCATCCACTGTTTCCATGGTAATTGGAGAGGCTCTTTGCTGAATTTCAATACCATGTTCCTTGGCAAATGCGATATCCATGAAATTGCCACCTGCACCAGAGTCAATCATAGCTGCACTGGAAATCCACTGTCCTGAACACAGGATCTTAATAGGGAGAGAACAGTGAGAGTTCTTTTCCTTAAGCTCCTTGGGGGGTGAAGTCATAGAAAGTGAATGGAATACAGCGTTTAAAGGCAGGGTACATTCAGAGATGTCAGATTCATCATCACAGTTGTCATACTCCCCTACTGCTGCTAGCACCTTGTTAGGCTGTCTAGGATACTTAGAACAATTGATCAAGAAGTGGTCATACTGGCCGCAGTAGAAACATAGACTTTCACGAAGGCGATGCTCCCGGCGCTCATTGATCTTGCGCCTCTGAATGGAATCAATTTGCATGGGCACCTCCTCCATTTCACGAGAGGTTTTACCTTCAGGCTCTTTGGAAGGAAGGGAAAAGTTAGAAATACGGTTATAAGCAGCAAAGTTCTCCTGCCTACGCTCAGTAAGGCGAATGTCTATGCGCACACAATGCTGTATAAATGTCTCTAGCTCTTGTGGTGACTCAGAGCAAGCTAGATCATCTTTTATAATACTAGACAGACCCTTTTTAAAAATAGGCAATTGTGCACAACTGTCCCAATTGGTATCTATTGCTAATCTCCTGAATTCAGTGGCATACTCAATAACAGAACTTTTAGCCTGGCGTAAAGACAACAAAGCAGAGGGATGCCCTGGAGAGCACTGGTTGGCTACGTATCTACCTGTATATATAATTGAAGTAAGTGTCTTCCCATATTGCCCATTAATTTGCACTTTTGCTGTGCACTATTATTGCACTTTGCACCACGCATGTTGCACTGCGTATTTCTATTGCACTTTCGTTTAAATTTTTTTATATATTTTTCATCTTTTATTTTGCACATTGTGGTTACCCGCTTGATATAATTAATGCACATGTTTTTTACTTTTTTAGTGGGCCATTCCTAATGACCTTATGGATATTTGAATTATTTAATATGGCAGCCAGATAGCTACAGGCACTTATATATTTTATACATATATATTTTATTGCTCTTTATTTTTAATACTACATTGTATGTTTTAAATTATTGATATCTAATAAATTGATGTTTATACGATCACATTTTCTGTCGTGGTTGTTTTTCTGGGATTGTTTCTATGTGGTGAGCACGATATTTCTCAGTAAGGCGAATGTCTATGCACACACAATGCTGTATAAATGTCTCTAGTTCTTGTGGTGACTCTGAGCGAGCTAGTTCATCTTTTATAATACTAGACAGACCCTTTTTAAAAATAGGCAATTGTGCACAACTGTCCCAATTGGTATCTATCGCTAATCTCCTGAATTCAGTGGCATACTCAATAACAGAACGTTTAGCCTGGCGTAAAGACAACAAAGCAGATTCAGTGGTTGCACGGTGATTAGGGTCATCAAACATTAATGTCATAGCGGCCAAGAAATCATCCAAGTTATTTAACCGTGTGTTAATGACTCAATCATTGGATTTGCCCAGGCGAGCGCTCGTGAGGTCAGTAGCATTATTACACACAATACTTGGGATCTATCAGTAGGAAAATGGTCAGCATGCACATCAAAATATAGCTTACATTGATTCACAAAGCCACAAAATTTGTCGCGATCACCATTAAATCTGAATGGGGGCAACTTAGGTGGGCCAGCTGGTGGCGGTTGCCCAGAGGGTAAAGTCACTTGTGCAGCTATTTGGGTGCTTATGTCCTGAAAAGCCCGTCCATACTGGGACTCTATGCCAGCAAGTTTGTTTTCCTGGGCTGCCATGCGGTTGCTTAAGTCCTGCAAAGTTTGTCCAAACACTTGTTGATTGTGTTCAAAGCTTCCAAACTTCTTTTGCAGACCTTCCACATCTTTCTGCAGTGATCTAATATGGAAAACACCTGCTCTAGTCTGCTTTCTGCAGTCATTGTTCCAGCAGTATCCTTTTTTTATGGCTAGAGTATCCTGTAATAATTATAGGGGATAACTCAGGAGACTCTTTGCCTGGAACAAGACAACTACAGGACACAGTTTTATAAGTGATAAAGTCTATATTATCACACGGTGATTCAAACAGGTGCAGAGAGAAACTCAAGTCCACAACATTTGGTGTAAATATTGAACACAGCTTAGCAGTCTATAGGAAACTTCAGAGGAAAATGCAATCAAGCAGAAAGTCTATGAAGCACAGTTGTTCTTGAGGATACTTGACACAAATAAATCCTTGTCTTAGTCCAAACACAGATAGATAAGCTTATAAGGCAGTTCAAATAATATCTTAGCTCAACCAGGGAGGCCTGGTTTATAGTCTCAGGTTTTTGCAGAACAGTGAATGCTTACATGTCCAGCAAATGCAAAATGGAAGTAAATATGAGCAGCAGATGAAGGAGGATTACTGGAACATGTGTATGCAGCAGGAACTCAGAGCAGAGTAGCAGGATCACCACACAGTTTCACAGGAGCAGGTATATAGCCAGGGAGTAATCAGAGGTCAGGAGCTGGATGCAAGGCAGAATACTCTAGCATAGACTGGGGTGGAGTTTTATAGCAGGAAGACACAGTGCACATGAGACCAAAGACACCATCTTGGAAAAGTGCAGTAATGCACAAAAGGTAAAAAATGTTCAGAGTCCTGACATAGGGAAGTTAATAAGTGGCTCAAGAATTGGTGTAGGAAGGAGGGGTTTGGGTTCCAGTAGAACTGGGCCGACTTCTCAGTCTACGCTAGGGACGGGCTGAATCTCAATGGGGAAGGTGTAGCTGTGCTGGGGGAGAAAATGGCTAGAAGGTTGGAGGAGTGTTTAAACTAGGGAATGGGGGGAGGGTATTCATTCTATAGGAGGGGAAGATAGTGCAGATAGAGACCTGGGCATGGGAGGTGGGGTTAGAACAATTAATAATTTAAGAAAGAATAGAGGTGCAGAGAGATACATAAAATGTATGTATACTAATGCCAGAAGCCTCGCCAACAAAATGGACAAATTAGAATTAATGTTGTTGGAACATAATTATGATATGGTGGGGATATCTGAAACATGGTTGGATGAGAGCCATGACTGGGCTGTTAACTTGCAGGGCTATAGCCTTTTCAGAAATGACCGTACAGATAAGCGAGGAGGTGGGGTGTGTCTGTATGTAAAATCGACCTTAAAACCCATCCTGCGTGATAATATAGGTGAAACTAATGAAAATGTAGAGTCCCTATGGGTGGAGATAATGGGAGGGGGAAAAAATAATAAATTACTGATAGGGATTTGTTATAGGTCTCCAAAAATAATGGCAGCAATGGAGAATATCCTCATAAAGCAAATAGATGAAGCTGCGACTCAAGGAGAAGTCATTATTATGGGGGACTTCAACTACCCTGAAATAGATTGAGGAACAGAAACCTGCAGTTCCAGCAAAGGAAATTGGTTTTTGACAACTATGAGAGACAATTACCTTTCACAATTGGTTCAGGACCTAACAAGAAGGGGGGCACTGCTAGACCTAATATTAACCAACAGGACAGACCACATAGCAAATATAAGGGTTGGGAGTCACTTGGGGAATAGTGATCACAAAATAATACATTTTCATGTATCCTTTAACCCCTTAACGACCGCCGATACGCCTTTTAACGGCGGCCGCTAAGGGTACTTAAACCACAGCGCCGTTAATTAACGGCGCTGTGGAAAAAGTGAATAGCGCCCCCCAGAGTTGGATTTTCTCTGGGGTCTCGGTTGCCGAGGGTAGCTGAGACCCCAGAGAACATGATTCGGGGGGTTTTTACCGACCCCCGAGTTGCGATCGCCGGTAATTAACCGTTTACCGGCGGTCGCAACAACAAAAAAAAAAACGCGATGTGCCGTTTAATTTCTCTGTCCTCCGATGTGATCGCACATCGGAGGACAGAGAAATAGGGTCCCCGATGGCCTCTGGTAGCCCCCCAATACTCACCTATCTCCCTCGGTGCTCCTTGTGGGTCCCCATGGGCGCCGCCATCTTTTTTCCGGGAAAAAATGGCGGGCGCACGCGCAGTACGCCCGCCGCCCGGCACCCGGAAGATCTTTGGGGTCTCGGCTGCCGGGGGTAGCCGAGACCCCAAAGAACATGATCGGGGTCGGTTTGCACCGACCCCTGTTTTGCGATCGCCAGTAATTAACAGTTTACCGGCGACCGCAAAAAAAAAAAAAAAGCGATCTGTAATTCTCTGTCCTCTGATGTGATCACACATCAGAGGACAGAGAAATAGGGGGATTTGGGGACCCTAACATACTCACCCGGTGTCCCTGGGTCCTCTTCTGTCTTCTGCCAGCCGGCTTTTTCCTTATGGCGGGCGCATGCGCAGTGCGCCCACCATCTGCTGCCATCTGCCGGCCGGCAGGAGAAGACGAGTTGGGGCTAAAATTAGGGTTAGGGTTAGGGTTAGAGTTAGGGTTAGAGTTAGGGTTAGGGTTAGGGTTAGGGTTAGAGTTAGGGTTAGGGTTAGGGTTAGGGTTAGAGTTAGGGTTAGGGTTAGGGCTAGAGTTAGGGTTAGGGTTAGGGCTAGGGTTAGGGTTGGGGCTAAATTTAGGGTTAGGGTTAGGGCTAGGGTTAGGGTTAGGCTCCTTTCACACTAGCGTTTTTTGGCTTCCGTCGCAATGCGTCGGAGAAAAAACGCATCCTGCAAAGGTGCTTGCAGGATGCGTTTTTTCTCCATTGGCTTGCATTAGCGACGCATTGCGACGGATTGCCACATGTCGCATCCATCGTGCGATGGATGCGTCGTGCTTTGGCGGACCGTCGGCACAAAAAAGCTACATGTAACTTTTTTGTGCGACGTGTCCGCCATTTCCGACCGCGCATGCGCAGCCGGAACTCCACCCCCGCCTCCCCTCACAATGTGGCAGCGGATGCGTTGAAAAAACAGCATCCGCTGCACCCGTTGTGCGGCGCTTACAACGCTAGCGTCGGTACGTCGGCCCGGCACACTGTGATGGGCCGAGTACGACGCTAGTGTGAAAGTAGCCTTAGGCTTCTATCACACTTGCGTCGGTACAGGGCGGTCGCAATGCGTCGGCCCGACGTACCGACGCACGTTGTGAAAATTGTGCACAACGTGGGCAGCGGATGCAGTTTTTCAACGCATCCGCTGCCCAGTCTATGTCCTGGGGAGGAGGGGGCAGAGTTACGGCCACGCATGCGCGGAAATGGCGGACGCGACGTACAAAAAAAAGGTTACATTGAACTTTTTTTGTGACGACGGGGCTAAAGTTATGGTTAGGGTTGGGGCTAAAGTTAGGGTTAGGGTTGGGGCTAAAGTTAGGGTTAGAGTTGGGATTAGGGTTTGGATTAGGGTTGGGATTAGGGTTACGTTTGGGATTAGGGTTAGGGGTGTGTTGGATTTAGGGTTTTGATTAGGGTTATGGTTAGGGTTGAGATTAGGGCTGTTTTGGGGTTAGGGTTGTGATTATCGTTAGGGTTGTGATTAGGATTATGGATCGGGTTAAGATTAGGGTTAGGGGTGTGTTGGAGTTAGGGTTGGAGTTATAATTTGGGGGTTTCCACTGTTTAGGTACATCAGCGGGGTCTCCAAACACGACAGCCAATTTTGCGCTAAAAAAGTCAAATGGTGCTCCCTCCCTTCTGAGCTCTGCCGTGCGCCCAAACAGTGGTTTACCCCCAACATATGGGGCATCAGCGTACTTGGGATAAATTGGACAACAACTTTTGGGGTCCAATTTCTCCTGTTACCCTTGTGAAAATAAAAACTTGGGGGCTAAAAATCTTTTTTGTGGGAAAAAAAATATTTTTTTATTTTCACTACTCTGCATTATAAACTTCTGTGAAGCACTTGAGCATTCAAAGTTCTCACCACATATCTAGATAAGTTCCTTAGGGGGTCTAGTTTCCAAAATTTGGTCACTTGTGGGGGGTTTCTACTGTTTAGGTACATCAGGGGCTCTGCAAACGCAACATAACACCCACAGACAATTCTATCAAAGTCTGAATTCCAAAATGGCGCTCCTTCTCTTCCGAGCTCTGCCGTGCGCCCAAACAGTGGTTTACCCCCACATATTGGGTACCAGCATACTCAGGACAAATTAGACAACAACTTTTGGGGTCCAATTTCTCCTGTTACCCTTGTGAAAATAAAAACTTGGGGGCTAAAAATCTTTTTTGTGGGAAAAAAAAATATTTTTTATTTTCACTACTATGCATTATAAACTTCTGTGAAGCACTTGGGCATTCAAAGTTCTCACCACATATCTAGATAAGTTCCTTGGGGGGTCTATTTTCCAAAATGGGGTCACTTGTTAGGAGTTTCTACTGTTTAGGTACATTAGGGGTCTGCAAACGCAAAATAACGCCCGCTGACAATTCTATCAAAGTCTGCATTCCAAAATGGCGCTCCTTCCCTTCCGAGCTCTGCCGTGCCCCCAAGCAGTGGTTTACCCCCACATATTGGGTACCAGCATACTCAGGTCAAATTGGAAAACAACTTTTGGGGTCCAATTTCTCTTGTTACCCTTGTGAAAATAAAAACTTGGGGGCTAAAAAATCTTTATTGTTAAAAAAAATATATTTTTTATTTTCACGACTCTGCATTATAAACTTCTGTGATGCACTTGGGCATTCAAAGTTCTCACTACACATCTAGATAAGTTCCATGGGGGGTCTAGTTTCCAAAATGGGGTCACTTTTGGGGGGTTTCTACTGTTTAGGCACATCAGGGGCTCTCCAAACGCGACATGGCGTCCGATCTCAATTCCAGTCAATTTTGCATTGAAAAGTCAAATGGCGCTCCTTTGCTTCCGAGCTCAGCCATGCACCCAAACAGTGGTTTACCCCCACATACGGGGTGTCGGCGTACTCAAGACAAATTGTACAACAACTTCTGGTGTCCATTTTCTCCTGTTACCCTTGGTAAAATAAAAATTTGGAGGCAAAAAGATCATTTTTGTAGAAAAAATGCGATTTTTTTATTTTCACGGCTCTACGTTATAAACTTCTGTGAAGCACCTGGGGGTTTAAAGTGCTCACCACACATCTAGATAAGTTCCGTAAGGGGTCTAGTTTCCAAAATGGTGTCATTTGTGGGGGTCTCCACTGTTTAGGCACATCAGCGGCTCTCCAAACGTGACATGGCGTCCGATCTCAATTCCAGCCAATTCTACATTGAAAAAGTAAAACGACACTCCTTCTCTTCCAAGCTCTGCGGTGCGCCCAAACAGTGGTTTACCCCCACATATGGGGTATTGACGTACTCAGGAGAAATTGCACAACAACTTTTGTGGTCTAATTTCTCCTGTTACCCTTGTGAAAATAAAAATTTGGGGGCAAAAAGATCATTTTTGTAGAAAAAATGCGATTTTTTATTTTCACGGCTTTACGTTATAAACTTCTGTGAAGCACTTGGGGGTTCAAAGTGCTCACTGAATATCTAGATAAGTTCCTTAAGGGGTCTAGTTTCCAAAATGGTATCACTTGTGGGGGGTTTCCACTGTTTACGCACATCAGGGGCTCTCCAAACGCGACATGGCATCCGATCTCAATTCCAGCCAATTCTGCATTGAAAAAGTCAAACGGTGCTCCTTCACTTCCAAGCTCTGCGGTGCGCCCAAACAGTGGTTTACCCCCACATATGGGGTATTGACGTACTCAGGAGAAATTGCACAACAACTTTTGTGGTCTAATTTCTCCTGTTACCCTTGTGAAAATAAGAATTTGTGGGCAAAAAAATCATTTTTGTGAAAACAAATGCGATTTTTTATTTTCACGGCTCTACGTTATAAACTTCTGTGAAGCACCTGGGGGTTCAAAGTGCTCACCACACATCTAGATAAGTTCCTTAAGGGGTCTAGTTTCCAAAATGGTATCACTTGTGGGGGGTTTCCACTGTTTAGGCACATTAGAGGCTCCCGAAACGCGACATGGCGTCTGATCTCAATTCCAGCCAATTCTGCATTGAAACAGTCAAATGGTGCTCCTTCACTTCCAAGCTCTGCGGTGCGCCCAAACAGTGGTTTACCTCCACATATGGGGTATCAGCGTACTCAGGAAAAATTGCACAACAAAATTTGTGGTTAAATTTCTGTTTTTACACTTGTGAAAATTAAAAAAAATGGTTCTGAAGTAAAATGTTTGCAAAAAAAAGTTAAATGTTCATTTTTTTCTTCCACATTGTTTCAGTTCCTGTGAAGTACGTAAAGGGTTAATAAACTTCTTGAATGTGGTTTTGAGCAGCTTGAGGGGTGCAGTTTTTAGAATGGTGTCACACTTGGTTATTTTCTATCATATAGACCCCTCAAAATGACTTCAAATGAGATGTGGTCCCTAAAAAAAAATGGTGTTGTAAAAATGAGAAATTGCTGGTCAACTTTTAACCCTTATAACTCCCTAACAAAAAAAAAAATTGTTTCCAAAATTGTGCTAATGTAAAGTAGACATGTGGGAAATGTTATTTATTAACTATTTTTTGTGACATATCTCTCTGATTTAAGGGCATAAAAATACAAAGTTTGAAAATTGCAACATTTTAAAAATTTTCGCCATATTTCCATTTTTTTCATAAATAATCGCAAGTAATATCGAAGAAATGTTACCACTCACTTGAAGTACAATATGTCACGAAAAAACAAACTCAGAATCAGTGGGATCCGATAAAGCGTTCCAGAGTTATAACCTCTTAAAGTGACACTGGTCAGAATTGTAAAAATTGGCTCGGTCATTAAGTACCAAATTGGCTCTGTCACTAAGGGGTTAATATGATGTGTAGTAGAGGGGTTACAAGGGCACTAAACTTCAGGAGGGCAAATTTCCAACACATGAGAGAGGATCTTGGTGCAATTAACTGGGACGATATCCTGAGACATAAAAATACACAAAGAAAATGGGAGACGTTTATTAGCATCCTGGATAGGACCTGTGCACAGTATATACCGTATGGGAATAAACATACTAGAAATAGGAGGAAACCAATATGGTTAAATAGAGCTGTAAGGGGCTAAATAGAGCTGTAAGGGGTGCAATAAGGGACAAAAAGAAAGCATTTAGAGAATTAACGGAAGTAGGTAGTGAGGAGGCATTAAATAAATACAGAAAATTAAATAAATTCTGTAAAAAGCAAATCAAGGTAGCAAAGATTGAGACAGAGACTCATTGCCAGAGAGAGTAAAAGTAATCCCAAAATATTCTTTAACTATGAAAATAGTAAGAAACTAAAAAATGATAGTGTTGGCCCCCTTGAAAATAGTCTGGGTGAAATGGTGGATGAGGATGAGGAAAAGGCCAATATGCTAAATGACTTTTTTTCATCAGTATTTACACAAGAAAATTCCATGGCCGACAATATGATCAGTGATAACAAAAACTCCCCATTAAGTGTCACCTGCTTAACCCAGCAGGAAGTACGGCGGCATCTAAAAATCACTAGAATTGACAAATCTCCGGGCCGGATGGGATACACCCCCGAGTACTGCAGGAATTAATTACAGTCATTGATAGACCATTATTTTTAATCTTCAAAGACTCCATAATAACAGGGTCTGTACCACAGGACTGGCGTATAGCAAATGTGGTGCCAATATTCAAAAAGGGGACAAAAACTGAACTCGGAAATTATAGGCCAGTAAGCTTAACCTCTACTGTGGGTAAAATCCTGGAGGGCATTCTAAGGGATGCTATACTGGAGTATCTGAAGAGGAATAACCTCATGACCCAGTATCAGCACGGGTTTATTATTGACCGTTCCTGTCAGACTAATCTCATCAGCTTCTATGAAGAGGTAATTTCCCGACTGGACCAAGGGAACCCAATGGATGTAGTGTATATGGACTTTTCAAAAGCATTTGATACGGTGCCACACAAAAGGTTGATTCGTAAAATGAGAATAATGGGGATAGCGGAAAATATGTGTAAGTGGGTTAAGAGTTGGCTCAGGGATAGGAAACAAAGGATGGTTATTAATGGAGCACACTCGGACTGGGTCGCGGTTAGCAATGGGGTACCACAGGGGTCAGTATTGGGCCCTCTTCTTTTTAACATATTTATTAATGATCTTGTAGGGGGCATACAGAGCAGAATTTCAATATTTGCAGATGACACTGAACTCTGCAGGGCAATCAATACAGAGCAGGACAATTTTATATTACAGGATGATTTATGTAAACTAGAAGCTTGGGCTGATAAATGGCAAATGAGCTTTAATTGGGATAAATATAAGGTCATGCACTTGGGTAGAAGTAATAAGATGTATAACTATGTGCTCAATTCTAAAACTCTGGGCAAAACCGTCAAAGAAAAAGACCTGGCTCCTAGGTGTATGGGTGAATGACAAGCTCATATTCAGTGGCCAGTGTCAGGCAGCTGCTACAAAGGCAAATAAAATAATGGGATGCATTAAAAGAGGCATAGATGCTCATGAGGAAAACATAATTTTACCTTTATACAAGTCACTAGTTCAACCACACTTAGAATACTGTGCACAGTTCTGGTCTTCGGTGTATAAGAAAGACATAGCTGAACTAGAACGGGTGCAGAGAAGAGCGACCAAGGTTATTAGAGGACTGGGGGGTCTGCAATACCAAGATAAGTTATTACACATGGGGCTATTTAGTTTGGAAAAACGAAGGCTAAGGGGTTATCTTGTCTTAATGTATAAATAAATGAGGGGACAGTGAAAAGACCTTTCTGATGATCTTTTTAATCATAGACATGAGACAGGGACAAGGGGGCATCCTCTACGTCTGGAGGAAAGAAGGTTTAAGCATAATAACAGACGCAGATTCTTTACTGTAAGAGCAGTGAGACTATGGAACTCTCTGCCATATGATGTTGTAATGAGTGATTCATTGCTTAAATTTAAGAGGGGACTGGATACCTTTCTGGAAAAGTATAATGTTACAGGGTATATACACTAGATACCTTGATAGGGCGTTGATCCAGGGAACTAGTCTGATTGCCGTATGTGGAGTCAGGAAGGAATTTTTTTCCCCAATGTGGAGCTTACTCTTTGCCACATGGGTTTTCTGCTTTCCTCTGGATCAACATGTTAGGGCATGTTAGGTTAGGCTATGGGTTGAACTAGATGGACTTAAAGTCTTCCTTCAACCTTAATAATAACTAACTAACTATATGTGGACAAGCGCTTGTGGGCAGGGATGGTGCATCTCACTCACAGCACACTGGGTTAACATAGTGGAAGCTGGGACCTAGTCTGACCTTGGCATGGAACACTTCCTTCCGACACCGTGGATTGCGGGCCCTACATCAATCAGGGTTGCCCCCACAGTCTACAGATCCTGCACCTACTCCTACTCCTCAGTCTCCATCTCTGAAATGAGCACATCAGTCACCAGCTAGAAGCACTGCAGCACTACCTCAGCCAAGTAGCAACAGGCTGTGCTGAAGCTCATCTGCTTAGGTGACAAACTGCACAATTCTGAAGAGTTGTGGACAGCTCTAAAACAGCAGTAACATTTGTGGCTGACACCACTGAATCTACAGCCAGGCATGGTCATTAACAATGGCCGCAACCTGATGGCAGCTCTGAGGCGAGGTGAGCTCACACAAGTACCATGCCTGGCCCATGTGCTTAATCTTGCTCAATGGTTTCTCAAAAGCTACTTGGAGCTACTGTCTCTGCTTGTGAAAGTATGCTAACTGTGTGCCCATTTTAGAATGTGAGCTACAGCTTTAGCCACCCTTTCCGTGCTTCAGCAGCATTTGCAGCTTCCAGCTAACCGACTGTTGTGTGATGTACCCACACGTTGGAACTCTACACTGCATATGATGGAAAAGATTTGTGAGCGGATGAGGGCAGTTGTTGACTACCAGCATCAACAAGGCTGTCGTTATTTAGACTCCACACATAAGACCTCAGGAGTGGACATGGATGTCAGACATTTGTACCATTCTACAAAACGCTGAGGACTCCACCAAGATGGTGAACGTCGACGATGCCATAATTGGCGTAACCATCCCGCTTCTCTGCATTCTGAAAAGCTGTATGCTCACAATGAAAGAGGATGCATTGCAGGTGGAGCACAAGGACATGGAGAAAGTAACTGTACAGGGTGATTACATACAGCCCAGCCTCATGTCGTCCCAACGTGGATTGGTAGACAATGAGGACGAGGAGGAAGAACAGGAGTTACTTTCAAATGCAATAGATGGTACTACAAGCACAACTGTCATACTGTCTGTTCAGCATGGAAGGCCTGAGGACAGGAAGGAGGAGGAGGACAGCATTGTCAGTCATCCTTTTGGTGAGGACACAGAAATGTTAAGTGTTAGCAGTCTGGCACCCGTGACTGACTTTATGTCACGCTGCCTTTTCCATGACCCTTGCGCTATCAAACTTTTCGGTGACACTCATTACTGGTTGGTGATACTTGTAGACCCATGCTACAAGGAGAACTTTCAATTTCTTCTTCCAGAGGCAGACAGGTATACTAAATTGGTGAAGTACCAGGGGGCCCTTGTTGCAGAATTACTAAAAAAAATCCCATATGAGAACGCTGGTGGCAGACATCTTAGTTCATTGGACAACCAAGGAGTACAGGCAAGAGAGACACAACTCCAATTCAGCAGAGGCAGGGGAACACTGGCAAAGTACTAGAGGAGTTTTCTCAGACCCTCCTATCACCCTGGCCCAGAGGCACAGGGTACTCTCACAAGGAGTGTAGTGTTTGGGTAGATGCTGAGGGAGTAACTTGCTGACCATACCAATGTCCTCCGTGATTCCTCTGTGACTTTTAATTATTGGGTATCCAAGCTGGACACGTGGCATGAACTGGCTCTCAATGCCTTAGAGGTCCTGGCCTGCCCTGCCACTGGCGTTTTGTCAGAGTGGGTTTTTAGTGCCGCTGGTGGAATTATAACTGATAAGCTCACCACCTGCTAACTGAAAATGCTAACAGGCTGACGCTTATCTAAATGAGCAGGGGCTGCATTGGGCCAGACTTCTGCACACCACCAAATGACAGCGAAAGGTAACCTCTCATACATTGTCTTTTTTTGGGAGGTGTATTCCCATGCATCACTTCACACCCACACATGGGTATAGGCTTCCTGATGTTGTCTATTTAGTGTTATCCTCCTCCGTCTAATCATCATCCACCAACACAAGAACACAAGGGTGAACTTGTTCCGTGATGAAATAGTCACTCAATTTTTTTTCAAGGGTGTTAATGATGCCGTAAAAAAATGCATGTAAAAAAAAACTGTATAGGAGACTGGCTCCCTTATAATGGGAACTTTTTTATGAGGCTCTCCTCCACATCTCATTCAAGGGGCATTGGAGTGCCTCCAAATTTTTTGCAGGCCCTGCATTCACTGCATAGGCAAACACTGTGGGAGACACACTTCCAAATAATGGGAACATTGTTTTCAGGAGTCACACCTCTACATCTCTTCCAAGGCTTATTGGGGTGAGTGTGAATTTCGTGCAGAGCAGGCCTTGCATTCAATGCCTAAGCAAACAGTATGGCAGTACCAAATGAATCATGTGAACGAGGTTTTCCTGTGACCATCCAGTAAGTGGGCTCAAAAGCTTATTGGGGTGCTTGTAACTTTGGGACAGAGCAGACCTTGCATTCAGTGCCTAAGCAAACAGTATGGCAGTACCAAATGAATAACGTGAACTTGGTTTTCCTGTGGCCATCCAGTACGTGGGCTCAAAGGCTTATTGGGTGCATGTAACTTTGGGGCAGGGCAGGCCTTGAATTCAATGCATAGGCAAACACTATGTGAGACCCACTTTCTTATAATGGGAACATTTTTTTGGGAGACTCTCCTGTACGTCTTGTGAATTGGGTATTGTGGGTCGTTCTAATTTTTGGCAGCCCATCCAGTCACTGGATAGGCAATAACAGTATAGGAGAACCACTGTTTAATAATGGCCCATTAAGAATAATAATGACGCCTGATGCTACTATAAAAATAGGCTTCATTACTTTAAGAGTCACACCTTCATAAATGAAACTAGATGTGTCTGATGATGTGTCATATACCACATGGCCAGCTAAGGTCGTTAAATGTTACAATGACATTTCCCAGTGAAAGCATTTGCATTGATTCAAAAACGCTACGTGCGAACATAGCTCAAGTGGTGGAGGAACATTTTTGTTTTGGGTTAGTTATTGTGCCTTATATTAAAGTCATTACCCTTGAAATGATGTTCTTTAACATACTGTATTTCCCAGGAAAATCCATTTTGTTGTAAAAATGGCATAAGACTCTGACAACATTGCTCACAGCTGTGACCTGGGAGTCAGAAATGCTTCCAGGGGCATTCTCCATGATGTTCCCATGTCATTTGAGAACTGTTTCCATTATTTTCAGATGTTTTTAGGCCTTAAAAGGACCCCCAGGGGGATCATGGTAAAAATGCTCGGGTTTCCCATAGACTTACTTTGGGCTCATTGTTCTGGTCGCGTACCCGAGTATTCCAATCTGCTCGACCCGAGCAATGAGCACCCGAACCTTTTAGTGCTCACCCATCACTATTCTCTACTCATGAGGAGATGGAATGCAGTGATGCCTAAGCATATGAGCACCCATACCCAGGAGAAAGGCAGGTTGGGGAAAGCCAATTGATGTCTGAAGAGGTGGAGGATAATTATGAGGCCCAGTTGTCATCAGGTCAGCCTCAACTCACAGCTCAGAAGGAGGATCAGATTGAGTAAGTGGAAGACAATGTAGTCCATGATGAGGCCATTGATCCAAAGTGGCACCATGGCATGCCTAGCAAGTACAGCAGTGCAGAGATGGATGGATCTGTAGCAAGAAAGCAAGCAAGAAGAGGTAGTGGCATGCCCAGAGGTAGAACCCAACTGTTCTACTGTCAACTGTTTCACAGAGCCCTCCCATTCGCCTACATAGCAGGTCAAGGTGTGTTGTTTCCCTGTATGGCAGTGTTTTCTAAAAGGCCTTCAGATAAAACAACTGTGATTTTCAGCATCTGCCAAACCAATTAAAAAGAGGCAAGAACACTGCCAACCTGAGCACCACAAGCATGCAAAAGTACATGGCAGTCAAACACCCCATTATTTTGGTGAACCGCCTGTGTACCAAATCTGAGTCTGAGGGTCAAACCACTGCTCATTCCTCTGTGTTATGGCCTTTCCAATCTGCTGACCATGAAGCAGGTGCTAATACCTCCAGCCCACAACCACACATACACAACAGTAAGCAACCACGTCCACTTCGTTGTCCCAGCACGGTGTTCAGATGTCCCTGCAACAGACATTTACAGACAGAAATATCCACCCACACACCACACTTAAAACCACATTGCCAGATTGCTAGCCATGGAAATGTTGCTGTTTCAACTTGTGGGAACTAGCCTTTCCTTAACCTCTTGGCAGTGGCTGCCCCACGGTACTTGATTCCTAGCCGACACTATTTTTCCCAGTTTGTCGTACCTGCGTTACATAAGCACGTGTTACACAATATCAGCCGTGCTCTGGCTAGCGCAGTCACAGGGAAGATCCATCTAAAAATAGACATGTGGAAAAGCTCTTGTGGACAGGGACGATACATTTCCCTGATGGCACACTAGGTTAACCTGGTATAGTCATGAGACAGGGTCAGAGTCTGGGACATCACACATCTTACCCTAACCAAGAATAGCAGGCCCAACTTCCATCAGGGTTTCAGTCTCCTTGTATTCCACTATCTGTCTCTCCTCATCCTCAGCGGAACTAGCCTCCCCATCACTTCTCAGCTGAAATCTGCAGCACTCCTATGGCAAAGCGGCAGCACGCTCTGCTGAAGCTCATCTGTTTTGGTGATAAAGCTCACAAAGCAGCCAAGCTGTTGAAATGGACAAAAGAACCCACCGATTAGTGGCTATCTCCTTTTAACCTCCAACCAGGCCTGATTGTGTGCTAAATTGGGTGTAACTTGGTGGTGTCTTTAAAGCTCAGCAAGCTGGTACATATTCTATGCATGGC
Organism: Ranitomeya variabilis; assembly: GCF_051348905.1. Classification (NCBI taxonomy): domain Eukaryota; kingdom Metazoa; phylum Chordata; class Amphibia; order Anura; family Dendrobatidae; genus Ranitomeya; species Ranitomeya variabilis. The sequence goes on along the minus strand of NC_135236.1, from coordinate 20,815,522 downwards.
CCAAGTGCTGAACTTGGTTGTACTGCGGTTTTTAAAAACATACCTTGACTTGCCTGATCTATTTGCCAAGGTACGCCGTGCCAGCGCACATTTCCAAAAGTCATCTCAGGCTTTCGTCGGTCTAGGTTTGCTGCAGCAATGGTTTAATTTGCCTCATCACTGACTGATTTGTGTCCTGCCCACATGCTGGAATTCAACCTTCCATATGTTGGAAGGCTTATTGAGTAATAGAGGGCAGTGTCTGAATTCCAGCTTCTCAATGCCCATCAGAGTAACACTCAGCCCCCACACATTACAGCTGCAGAGTGGGTGTGGATTGCTGACCGATGTGAGGTTTTGCAGGTACTTGTGGTTTGGATTGGTTTTTTTTGCAGGGTTATGGGATGGTGATATTATTATATTATTATTACTATTTTCGTTGTCTGTATCACTATACAATTCTTCTTTAGTATCTGGTTACTTACCTGTTTTGGCCGTATCGCATATTTAATATTGCATATATCTTTGTTTATTTATTTATCTTGTATAGTTTCTCATTGAGGCATGTATTAGATTGCCCCGGTTAATATGGTAGCATACCTATGATTCAGTGCATGTGCCTTCTTTATCTGTATTTGTTAGGGTGTCTTTTTATTCGCCGCCTTAATAGCCCTTATACTTTTTGCGCATGCGTTGTCCCCTTGGCTGTGGCGCTGAAACGCTGGTTGATATCTTCCCTTGATAGGGTGTACTGGGTGCGCTTGCGCTCTGTTGTCCATTGCGGGCTTTTTCTCTATTTGTCGGCGCATGCGCTGTGATTCATGGTTTTGCCCCGTATTTCCGGTCTATTTACCGCTAGAGTGTGTCAGCGCTCTTCATTTCCGTGTGGGTCCATTTTGGACTTCACTATCATGGCGTCTTATGGGGTTTTACCTTGCGCTATCATGACTATGGTATGATCTAAGTGACGGTTATGTTTTAATCAACAAACAGGAAGTCCTTTCTTTCCTTGCTGTGAGCTTATCTATTTAAGCCGTACCCACAGGTAAATCACTGCAGCCCTATCTTTTTGTATACCTATATACTGCCATGTTGTTATCTGTACTCTCCTGATGAACCCAGGCATGTGGGGGAAACGCGTCGAGAGGTGTTTTGGAGATTTTGCTCGCCCTGAGTCACTTTGTGAGCCACTATTCCTGGATGAATGATCGGCTGGGGATTACTAGTGCAATAGATGAGTATACTATTACTATCATAAATGTATCTCTTGTTCTAAAACTGCATTTCTCATTTGGCTGACCTTATCAGTTTATGACAATCTATTTCCAGGTGTATGTGGTGGCTAGGGTTGAGCGACTTTCATTTTTTTAAGATCGAGTCGGGTTTTGTGAAACCCGACTTTTTTCCAGAGTCGAGTCGAGTGCAGTCGGCCGATTATCGCTAAAAGTCGGGGATCGACCGAAACACGAAACCCAATGCAAGTCAATGGGGAAGCATAGTCGGCAGTGAGTGGAGGCCAGGAAAACACCTACAGTGCCCATTTTAATGCCAAAAACATCCATTCTTGTTACTGAAGCTTGTCAATCTTAATTAACTTTATAATAATAGTTGTTCAATGGAACTTGGGGGTCATTTGGCAAATTTGTGGGGGGTAGGGCTGGTTTAAGGTTTTAGTGGGCCCAGGAATCGTGGACTACGTCACGGCGGTGGAGTAGGGAGAGGAAAGTATTTCAACGTTGCAAGTGCTGTGATCCTGAGCAAGCAGGGGGGCACACTTTTTCGCATTGGCACTGGCACAGGGCCCCTCAAAGTACAGCGGTATGTTTGCACGGCGGGGGCGCCTCCCACCAGCAGCAACACATTTGCGTACTCTGAGGGGCCCTGTGCCAGTGACGTCGCCAACGAGTATGCCCCCCCACCTGATGAAGGAACCTGCACTTTCATCTGCACCTTTCTCTTTGTCCCTGTGTAAGGTGGTATAACATGCGGGAAGGGGAACCTTACTTTCAGCAGGGTCAGATTCTGGCTGTGTAGAGTGCAAGGGGAATGTAGTGGTCTAGGTCAATGTACCAGCAGACTCATCTAGCAGTGGCTGGGCAATGGGCAGGATGAGGAGGAAAGAGATATAGGGCCAAAGAATAAAGTAGGCTAAATGCAGTTCAAAATTGGTAACAGGACTAAACAGGCGGCATTGCTTTGTTCAGTGGAGTAGCAAACCCAGGAGCAGCAGACACTGTTTTAAGGGCCCAAACACACTAATAGGCCAAATGCAGTTTAATATCTGATACTTTAGGCCAAAAGCCAGAAGGTTGAAGCTCAGCTTTATTCAGTTGAGGACAAACACCAGGGAGGGGCAGACACCGTTAGCAGGCCGTAACCAAAGTTGAAGGCCAAATGCAGTTTAATTTCTGATACTATAGGCCGAAAGCCAGAAGGATGAAGCTCAGCTTTATTCAGTTGAGGGCAAACACCAGGGAGGGGCAGACGCCATTAGTAGGCCGTAACCAAAGTTGAAGGCCAAATGCAGTTTAATTTCTGATACTATAGGCCGAAAGACAGAAGGTTGAAGCTCAGCTTTATTCAGTTGAGGAAAAACACCAGGGAGGGGCAGACACCGTTAGTAGGCCCTAACCACCAATTTTTAAAAACACAGCACTTAATGAGAGCCAGAAGGTTGAAGCTCAGCTTTATTCAGTTGAGGAAAAACACCAGGCAGGGGCAGACACCGTTAGTAGGCCGTAACCAAAGTTGAAGGCCAAATGCAGTTTAATATCTGATACTATAGGCCCAAAGCCAGAAGGTTGAAGCTCAGCTTTATTCAGTTGAGGGCAAACAACAGGGAGGGGCAGACACCGTTAGTAGGCCATAACCACCAATTTTTAAAAACACAGCACTTAATGAGAGCCAGAAGGTTGAAGCTCAGCTTTATTCAGTTGAGGAAAAACACCAGGCAGGGGCAGACACCGTTAGTAGGCCGTAACCAAAGTTGAAGGCCAAATGCAGTTTAATATCTGATACTATAGGCCGAAAGCCAGAAGGTTGAAGCTCAGCTTTATTCAGTTGAGGAAAAACACCAGGGAGGGGCAGACACCGTTAGTAGGCCGTAACCAAAGTTGAAGGCCAAATGCAGTTTAATATCTGATACTATAGGCCCAAAGCCAGAAGGTTGAAGCTCAGCTTTATTCAGTTGAGGGCAAACACCAGGGAGGGGCAGACACCGTTAGTAGGCCCTAACCACCAATTTTTAAAAACACAGCACTTAATGAGAGCCAGAAGGTAGAAGCTCAGCTTTATTCAGTTGAGGGCAAACACCAGGGAGGGGCAGACGCCGTTAGTAGGCCGTAACCAAAGTTGAAGGCCAAATGCAGTTCAATTTCTGATACTATAGGCCCAAAGCCAGAAGGTTGAAGCTCAGCTTTATTCAGTTGAGGAAAAACACCAGGGAGGGGCAGACACCGTTAGTAGGCCGTAACCAAAGTTGAAGGCCAAATGCAGTTTAATTTCTGATACTATAGGCCGAAAGCCAGAAGGATGAAGCTCAGCTTTATTCAGTTGAGGGCAAACACCAGGGAGGGGCAGACGCCGTTAGTAGGCCGTAACCAAAGTTGAAGGCCAAATGCAGTTTAATTTCTGATACTATAGGCCCAAAGCCAGAAGGTTGAAGCTCAGCTTTATTCAGTTGAGGAAAAACACCAGGGAGGGGCAGACACCGTTAGTAGGCCCTAACCACCAATTTTTAAAAACACAGCACTTAATGAGAGCCAGAAGGTTGAAGCTCAGCTATATTCAGTTGAGGAAAAACACCAGGCAGGGGCAGACAACGTTAGTAGGCCGTAACCCAAGTTGAAGGCCAAATGCAGTTTAATTTCTGATACTATAGGCCGAAAGCCAGAAGGTGGAAGCTCCGATTTAGACAGTGGAGGACAATTTGAATTAGGGACTGCAGACAGACTTAGTAGGCTGTCCCCTGTGGACCATGCATCCAACACATTAACCCATTGCGCCGTAATGGACACGTAATCTTCCGTGGCCATGCCTACAGGTTCATGCGTCTGTTGTCAGGTGCACCTTTGTACTCACAGATTGCCAGAGTGCATGGACAATGCGGTCTTTTACATGCTGGTGGAGGGTTGGGATGGCTTTTCTCGCAAAAGAAGTGTCGACTGGTTAGCTTGTAGCGTGGTAGAGCGTAGTCCATCATGGCCTTATTAATAGTAAATAAAATACATAACTAGGCTCTATGAACTTTTAAATAGGTTCACGGGCAGCATTGGTGTGGTCAGTGGAGGAGTATTGCAGGCAGGGGCCGCAGACAGGCTCACAAAGGCCTAAAATAACAAACAGTAGGCAGTCATGGCAGTTTGAAATCGGTTACATGGATACACAGGCAGGCAGCATTGTGGTCAGTGGAGGAGTATTGCAAGTAGGGGCTGCAGACAGGATCACAAAGGCCTAAAATAACAAACAGTAGGCAGTCATGGCAGTTTGAAATCGGTTACATGGATACACAGGCAGGCACTCCAGGCAGCATTGTGGTCAGTGGAGGAGTATTGCAAGTAGGGGCCGCAGACAGTCTATCAAAGGCCTAAAATAACAAACAATAGGCAGGCATGGCAGTTTTAAATCGGTTACATGGATACACAGGCAGGCAGCATTGTGGTCAGTGGAGGAGTATTGCAAGTAGGGGCCGCAGACAGGCTATCAAAGGCCTAAAATAACAAACAATAGGCAGGCATGGCAGTTTAAAATCGGTTACATGGATACACAGGCAGGCAGCATTGTGGTCAGTGGAGGAGTATTGCAGGTAGGGGCCGCAGACAGGCTATCAAAGGCCTAAAATAACAAACAATAGGCAGGCATGGCAGTTTTAAATCGGTTACATGGATACACAGGCAGGCAGCATTGTGGTCAGTGGAGGAGTATTGCAGGTAGGGGCCGCAGACAGGCTATCAAAGGCCTAAAATAACAAACAATAGGCAGGCATGGCAGTTTAAAATCGGTTACATGGATACACAGGCAGGCACTCCAGGCAGCATTGTGGTCAGTGGAGGAGTATTGCAAGAAGTGTCTGACACAGTTAGTACTCACAAAAAATAAATAGATGTTAATGTCTCGCAAAACAACTATAAATAAAAAAAAGGGTGGCATGCTTAGGTACAGGGGTGGGCTCATCTGCAGAGTTTATGACAAAGTAATTTGGCAGTAAATTAGTATTTACTGGTGTCAATATAGGACACTGACCCAGACTACTGTAACTATCATCATAGATGTCAACAAATTGGTATTGATTGTCAGTGCCAGGCATTGAATGATGTCAGCGCATAGACTAAACATTGGTGGAGCTGTGCGAGATAATTTGGCACGTGGTAGAGCAAAGTTTGAGCTGGGGGGGGAACTCTCTTGTGGCCGGCGTTACCGCCCCAGGGCCCCTCATGTTACAACGGTGTGTCTGACGTTGGGTGCGCACCACCACCGCCAGAGACACTACATTGTACTATGAGGACCCAGTGGCAGTGCCGTCGACCAAAAGCGAGCACACCCACCTCTTCTGACAAACAGCACTGTAACTAACGGGTGCTTGCGCCAAGTGTCAAGAGTGAGACAACGGCCCCGTGGGGGGAGTTTTCCCATTGGGGGATGTGTAAAAATGTCGTATGCTGGTCAAACAGCTGCTGCAAATTAAGAGATTTTAACACTCAGTAAGACCAGTCCACAAGCAAGACCTTTTTATAGGAAAGCTAGGTGTTAGCCGGGAAAGGTGGGGCAAAATAATTTGAAATCCAGGAGTGGTTCATTTTAATGAAGGTGAGATCATCCACATTTTGGGTAGCCAGACGAGTCCTTTTTTCGGTTAATATTGAACCAGCAGCACTGAATACTCTTTCTGATAGCACACTAGCTGCTGGGCAAGCAAGCTCCTGCAAGGCATATTCTGCCAATTCAGGCCAGGTGTCTAATTTTGATGCCCAGTAATCAAATGGGATTGACGGTTGAGGGAGAACATCGATAAGGGCTGAAAAATAGTTAGTAGCCATACTGGACAAATGTTGTCTCCTGTCACTTTGAACAGATGCTGCAGTACCTGTCCAGTCTGCAGTCATTGCAAAATCACTCCACAACCTGGTCAGAAAACCTCTCTGTCCAACGCCACTTCTGATCTGTGCACCTCTATCACCTCTGCCATGTTGCCCCCTGCAGCTTGTGTGAGAACCATCACCGGCGCTGTGTGCTGGGAATACCTGAATCAAACGGTCTACAAGAGTAGCTTGTTTGGTTGCTAAGATTTGTTCGAGGTTCTCATGTGGCATAATATTTTGCAATTTGCCTTTATAGCGAGGGTCAAGGATGCAGGCCAACCAGTAATCGTCATCGCTCATCATTTTAGTAATGCGTGGGTCCTTTTTGAGGATACGTAAGGCATAATCCGCCATGTGGGCCAAAGTTCCTGTTGGCAAATCTGCGGTTGTGCTGGTTTGAGGGGCAGTTACAGGCAAATCTACATCACTTGTCTCCCTTAAAAAAACAGAACCCGGCCTTGCAACGCCACTAATTTCTGTTGGCCCAGGAGAAGCTTCCTCATTAAAAAAGTACTCATCCCCATCATCCTCCTCGTCCTCCTCCTCCTCTTCGCCTGCTACCGCGTCCTCTACACAGCCCTGACCAGACAATGGCTGACTCTCAACAAGGCTTTCCTCTTCCTCGGCTGCAGACGCCTGCTCCTTTATGTGCGTCAAACTTTGCATCAGCAGACGCATTAGGGGGATGCTCATGCTTATTATGGCGTTGTCTGCACTAACCAGCCGTGTGCATTCCTCAAAACACTGAAGGACTTGACACAGGTCTTGTAGCTTCGACCACTGCACACCTGACAACTCCATGTCTGCCATCCAACTGCCTGCCCGTGTATGTGTATCCTCCCACAAAAACATAACAGCACGCCTCTGTTCGCACAGTCTCTGAAGCATGTGCAGTGTGGAGTTCCACCTTGTTGAAATGTCGATGATTAGGCGATGCTGGGGAAGGTTCAAAGACCGCCTATAGTTCTGCATACGGCTGGAGTGTACGGGCGAACGGCGGATATGCGAGCAAAGTCTGCGCACTTTGAGGAGCAGGTCGGGTAACCACGGGTAACTTTTCAGGAAGCACTGCACCACCAGGTTTAAGGTGTGAGCCAGGCAAGGAATGTGTTTCAGTTGGGAAAGGGCTATGGCAGCCATGAAATTCCTTCCGTTATCACTCACAGCCTTGCCTGCCTCAAGATGTACAGTGCCCAGCCATGACTGAGTTTCATTCTGCAAGAACTCGGACAGAACTTCCGCGGTGTGTCTGTTGTCGCCCAAACACCTCATTGCCAATACAGCCTGCTGACGCTTGCCACTAGCTGTCCCATAATGGCACACCTGGTGTGCAACAGTGGCAGCTGCGGATGGAGTGGATGTGCGACTGCGGTGTGTGGACGAGCTCTCGCTTCTGCATGAGGAGGAGGAAGAGGAGGAGGGGGGCGAACGCCTACAGCCAACTCTTTCCTTGACCGTGGACTAGGCAAAACTGTCCCAATATTGCTGTCCCCTGTGGACCCTGCATCCACCACATTCACCCAGTGTGCCGTGATGGACACGTAATGTCCCTGGCCATGCCTACTGGTCCAGGCATCTGTTGTCAGGTGCACCTTTGTAGTCACAGACTGCCTGAGTGCATGGACGATGCGGTCTTTAACATGCTGTTGGAGGGCTGGGATGGCTTTTCTAGAAAAGAAGTGCCGACTGGGTAGTTCGTAGTGTGGTACAGCGTAGTCCATCAGGGCTTTGAAAGCTTCGCTTTCAACTAACCGGTAGGGCATCATCTCTAATGAGATTATCTAGCAATGTGGGTGTTCAAACCCTGTGTACGCGGATGCGAGGATGAGTACTTCGATTTCCTAACAAGAGTCTCATGTAGGGTGATCTGGACTGGAGAGCTGGAGATCGTGGAACTAGCGGTGGTGCTTGTGGACATGGGTGACTGAGAGAGGGTTGGAGATGGTATTCTTGCCGGTGCCCTACATGCAGTGTTTCCTACCACTAACCTGGTGATTCCCTGACTGCTTTGGCCTGGCGACGAAAGCTGCACAGATACTGCAGGTGGTGTGGGAAATGGTCGGCTTACAGGGAGGGAAGGGATGTAGCGTTGCTGACTAGCTTCATTGGCCGAGGGTGCTGCAACCTTTAGGGACGTTTGGTAGTTAGTCCAGGCTTGCAAATGCATGGTGGATAAATGTCTATGCATGCAACTTGTATTTAGACTTTTAAGATTATGACCTCTGCTTAAGGTTGTTGAACATTTTTGACAGATGACTTTGCGCTGATCATTTGGATTTTGTTTAAAAAAATGCCAGACTGCACGCTTTCTACTATCGGATACCTTTTCAGGCATTGCAGACTGAGCTTCTTTAACCGGATGGCCACGCTGTCCTCCAACTGGTTTTGGTTTTGCCACGCGTTTTTGGCCAGATACGGGCCCGGTAGATGGAACCTGTTGTGATGTTGATGCCTGCTGAGGCTCCTCCTCCTCTGCTTCAGAACTACTGCCGCCTGCACCCTGTTCCCCCAATGGCTGCCAATCGGGGTCCACAACTGGGTCATCTATGACCTCCTCTTCTATGTCGTGTGCAATTTCGTCTGTGTCACCGTGTAAGCCGGTGGTATAGCGTCCGTGACGGGGCACCATAGTCTCCGCTGGGTTTGATTCTGCCTCAGTACACTGCGAGGGCAATGTTCTGGTCTGAGTCAAAGGAACAGCATAGTAATCTGGCTGTGGCTGTGCATCTGTGCACTCCATGTCCGATTCAACTTCTAATGGACATGGCCTGTTAACTGTTTCACTGTCTGACCCAGGAACGGTATGTGTAAAGAGCTCCATGGAGTAACCCGTTGTGTCTCCTGACGCATCCTTCTCTCTTGTTCTGGGTGAAGAAGACAAGGAAGCGACTTGTCCCTGACCGGGAGCATCCACTGATGATGCACTGCTATGACATTTGGCACTTTCCGAGGAGGAGGCGAAAGAGCTAGAGGCAGAGTCAGCAATGAAAGCCAATACTTGTTCCTGCTGCTCCGGCTTCAAAAGTGGTTTTCCTACTCCCAGAAAAGAGAGCGTTTGAGGCCTTGTGTAGCCAGACAACGAACCTGGCTCAACAACTCGAGACTTAGGTGCTGTACTGCTTTTACCACGACCACCTGATGCTCCACCACCACTACCAACATTACCAGATGACAATGACCGCCCACAGCCACGACCTCTTCCACTAGACTTCCTCATTGCTTGCAAAACATAACCAAAGTAACACTATTTGTTACTGTAAAACAACTTATAAGGTGAACTCAAACTTCTGTAGGATTTATATATACCTTTATAGGTGCCTGACACTGAAGGGAAAATCAGGCCCAATGTTACACACTAGGTTTTCTGTGGCCCAATAATTTGAGACAGATGGCACACACAGGCCCAGCACTCAAGCAGAAATGCCAATCTTAATCTCCCACTATTTTTTTTTTTTTCTGGGAGAATTTACCCTAAAAAAAAAAAAAAGGCCCAGTATTACACAGTGTTTTCAGTGGCACACAATGAGAGAGAGATGCCACACACAGCAATGGCACGGAGGCAGACTTGCCAATATTTATCTCCCAATATATATTTTTTTTTTTTTAAAAGGGAGAATGTACCCCCCCAAAAAAAATGGCCAACTATTACACAGTGTTTTCAGTGGCACACAATGAGAGAGAGATGCCACACACAGCAATGGCATGGAGGCAGACTTGACAATATTTATCTCTCACTAATTTTTTTTTTTGGAAAAGGGAGAATTTAGAAAAAAAAAAAAAAAAGGCCAAGTATTACACAGTGTTTTCAGTGGCACACAATGAGAGAGAGATGCCACACACAGCAATGGCACGGAGGCAGACTTGCCAATATTTATCTCCCAATAATTTTTTTTTTTTTAAAAGGGAGAATGTACCCCCCCAAAAAAAAATGGCCAAGTATTACACAGTGTTTTCGGTGCCACACAATGAGAGAGAGATGCCACACACAGCAATGGCACGGAGGCAGACTTGACAATATTTATCTCCCAATAATTTTTTTTTTTTGAAAAGGGAGAATGTACCCCCCCAAAAAAAAATGGCCAAGTATTACACAGTGTTTTCAGTGGCACACAATGAGAGAGAGATGCCACACACAGCAATGGCACGGAGGCAGACTTGCCAATATTTATCTCCCAATAATTTTTTTTTTTTGAAAAGGGAGAATGTACCCCCCCCCAAAAAAATGGCCAAGTATTACACAGTGTTTTCGTTTTCAGTGGCACACAATGAGAGAGAGATGCCACACACAGCAATGGCACGGAGGCAGACTTGCCAATATTTATCTCCCAATAATTTTTTTTTTTTTTGAAAAGGGAGAATGTACCCCCCCCCAAAAAAATGGCCAACTATTACACAGTGTTTTCAGTGGCACACAATGAGAGACAGATGCCACACACAGCAATGGCACGGAGGCAGACTTGACAATATTTATCTCCCACTAATTTTTTTTGGGGAAAAGGGAGAATTTAGAAAAAAAAAAAAGGCCAAGTATTACACAGTGTTTTCGGTGCCACACAATGAGAGAGAGATGCCACACACAGCAATGGCAAGGAGGCAGACTTGCCAATATTTATCTCCCTGCAGTTATGTCAGAAAAGTATGGCAGGCAGCTATAAAAAGGACTGCTGCACACAAAAGTGTGGACAAACACACAAGATAGCTGTGCAGAAAGGAAGGAAAAACAGGATTTGTGCTTTGAAAAAAGCAGTTGGTTTGCACAGCGGCGTACACACACAGCAATGCAGCTATCAGGGAGCCTTCTAGTGCAGCCCAATGAGCGACAGTGCTGAGGAAAAAAAAAATGTAGCTTCCACTGTCCTGCAAACAAAAGGTGGTATTGGACAGTGGAAATCGCTACAGCACAAGCGGTTTGTGGCTTTATGTACCCTGCCTATCACTATCCCTGCTTCCGAAGAAGCTGCAGCAACCTCTCCCTACGCTCACATCAGCAGCAGTAAGATGGCGGTCGGCGGGAACACCCCTTTATAGCCCCTGTGACGCCGCAGAAAGCAAGCCAATCACTGCAATGCCCTTCTCTAAGATGGTGGGGACTGAGATCTATGTCATCACGCTGCCCACACTCTGCGTGCACCTTCATTGGCTGAGAAATGGCGCTTTTAGCGTAATTGAAACGCGACTTTGGCGCGAAAGTCGCGTACCGCATGGCCGACCCCACACAGGGATCGGCTCGGTTTCATGAGACGCCGACTTTGCCAAAAGTCGGCGACTTATGAAAATGAACGATCCGTTTCGCTCAACCCTAGTGGTGGCGTGTTGTGTTTTGTTACGTATCAAGTGGTATGAGTATTTTTTAGTGATTATCAGTCTCTGACAGTGTTGGTTGCATATTTTATATGTATCCTCTAGACTATATTATTAACCAACCCAGGCTTGTGCTGGTTATATACCGATGTTATTTGTTTTCTTTGTGTCCTATTTGGTGATATTTTAGTCAGTACAACTATCCTTTAACCTTACATCACATATTGGGGGTTGGGCCTGAAATGCTGTATAGCTGGTATCATATAGTGTCACACGTTATTACCAGCCACCTGGCCTTCTGTTTCCAATTCTATCCCTTATAGGGAGACAGTAGGAGACCAGGGATAGCCATCGTACAGGCAGGGGCGCCATTCTCGTTATTCTTCTTAGGGTGCCAACCTCCGCATCTAGGTAGTATCATTCTCTAGGGTTTTTGTGTAGCTGTGAGGGATAGTGCACTTATATATATATATACACCCTTACAGCTATTATTGGTCACTAGTGTTATATCACTTTTTCTATTGGATATTCAAATAACATTGTGGGTGTGGTATCTTACCAGTATTTATAAACTAATACGGGGGATTATATTATATATATTTTTCTCCCCTGGAAATACTGACTTTTTGATAGGGTTTTTTGGTTTTAGTGCATTATCTAATAAAGTATTCCAGTTTTACGGGGGTTATTTTTCTTTTGTAAGCTCTTTTGTCCTCCCCTCGGCAATATATTTTTTGAACAGTAAGCCCCGATGTGAGGTTCTCCAAAACTTTGACTACTACACCAAGATGGTGAGTCGTGATGACGCTATTATGAACGTAACCATCCCACTGCTCTGTCTATTAAAATGTTCGATGCAGAATCTGAAAGAGGCAGCTTTGAATGCCGAGCAGGTGGCTATAGAGCAATTTGTACAGTGGCTGATACCACACAGCCCAGCACACTCCCCAAATAACAAAGTTTTATCCCTGTAAGAAAGTGTTCCCCAACTCTGGTCCTCAAGAGCCACCAACAGGTCATGTTTTCAGGATTTCTTTAGTATTGCACCTGTGCAATATTAAGGAAATCCTGAAAACAAGACCTGTTGGTGGCTCTTGAGGACCGGAGTTGGGGAACACTGCTGTAAGATAAGGGTATAAGCCCTATTTTAATTATGTAAATTACCAGATTCCCAATTGGACTGAGTTCCTAAGAGCAGGGTATATTACTATCTTGGACACTGCTCACATTTGAGACCTAGAAGAAGACCTAAGAAAGTCAAAATGCGTTGTCTGCTCGCATAAAGCAGCAGTGTGCCATTTATTTGATCCCCCTGTGTGCATCAAGAATTTTTGCAAAATGGATCATTTTAAGGATGAAATAATAAAAAGGATTTAACTGCCAAGTAGGATAGATCCACTGGAATTTTTTGTTGTTTCCTGTGCCTATCGCATCATCGGTGTGCCTCTGACATTTCAACTCCGTGCGGCTTCGAGGCAGTGAGCGGATCTCCTTAAGACGACAGACTGGGTGAACTGGCTACGATTTTTATTTTTTTGGAAATAAATAATAATATTAATACCGATGTGTGGCTGCCAAAGAAAGTGAGTCGAGTAGCCCATATAGTAACAGAAGTTGTCAAAATGCTGCTCAATTCTACTTCTTGTCTGGGGAATTATATATCACTTTAGTGTTGTGTGGCAATAATTTTTGGACATATTTGGACTCTAAGTTGGGTCTCCTTCATGTATGTTGCCTAAATTTGGCAGGGCTCTCAGAGCTTCAGCCTTACACCTGTCAGTAATTCACCTGTTACTGATTGATGTTTAAGCTAGAAATGCTGGTTAAAGCACTGCCCCATACATCCATGATGAGCAATGATACTATTTGTTCTCTGGTACTGGTGTCTGCCCCAATTTGAGCTGTTTTGGCAGCATTTTCATTCCCTGAAGGTGTTGTATTCGCCTCCTCTTGAAATCAATGGAGGTTCGGATATGTTCGGCGAACTGTTCAACCAACATCGGGGCACTTGCCAAACTGAACCGAAATGAACAATGAAAGGTTCGCTCATCTTTATACACTAGTTTGGGACATCCATCTGTGACTAGTCTTGGGACATTTTCGTAACATTGTTGCGACACACACTCTATTCCACTTGTTCTTACTGCAACTGCATACAGGTTGTAATTTTGCATGTGTAGAGCTGTATTTTCAGCCAGAAGTAATAGCCTAGTTTGACAATGCTTGGAGTATCAGAGCATGGTGGTGATAAGAAGAGGTGCCAAGTACCAAGCAGGAAAAAATGAGCAGCAGAGTTGAGCAATGAGGTCACTATTGGTTTTTTTGCTTGCTTTTTTATGCTATAGTATAGTTACATAATCAGGGACATTCAATTTACTGAGATAAATTAACTATAAAATGACTTTCCTAGGAAATTACATGCAATATTATTAGTTAGAATCTCATCAGATCAGGTCTAACTTTGACTCAACATCACTTTGGTGTTTCCCACCAGGTCAATTATCGTGACTGGATTGTCCCTGATATTCAGAATCTTGTTCATTTGCTTCTAAATACATTAAAGCTTGATTAATAAAAGGTCTAAAATTTCAGCTGACTCACAAACTATTTTTCATAATTTAAAGTATATCTATGAAGATAAAAAATTATTTCCTATAAAATAAACAGTAAATAAAAGATGTCGCCCATGTGAAGAACTGTAGATAACTTTTCTCATTATTTCACCACAAATGGCTTATTATCTTCTTACTTAGAGCTTTAGCAATTCTTGATAATAATTAGTATAATGAGGCCAATGGGAATTCCTTACAGGATAGTTAGTAAACTCTCAGGATTATATATTACCTGACAATAGAAGTCGGCAGCTGGAATGATTCGTGTCCTTTATTGATGATTCGGTTTTGACGTGAAGCATCAGGGATGTGACCAAGGTACATTTTGAAGTTAATAATCGTAAACACAATTCTATACAGGATCAACATGAGATGAATATTAATAACATACAGTAAAGTCCATATTACAACATGTAGTGTCTCCCAATTTCAGCAGCATTTTAACATTTTTAGGACATTATATTTATATTTGCTATACAACTAGATTTAATGTAGATTTAGGTAAGCAAACTTTGATTATAAAAGATTTGTGTGGAGACCCAGGTTTAGTTCAGATGAGCTGCACAGTGTCTGGTTGTTACAACCATAATATCAATTCTAAAGTGAATGATTTAGACTTTGATACAGGAAATATATACATCTTGGTACCGTGTTAGCCAGTGGATATAAAAATATTTAGAATTGAGAGTCCTCAGTGGCTGATACCTTTTAATGCCTAACTGAAAAGATGGTAACAAATTGCAAGCTTTCGAGACTACTCAGGTCTGATGCCTGATGAAGAGACCTGAGTAGTCTCGAAATCTTGAAATTTGTTACCATCTTTTCAGTTAGCCAATAAAAGGTATCAACCACTGAGGACTCTCAATTCAAAATGAGTTAGACTTTGTATCTAAAGCCTTGCCTCCAACAGAGTAAACTTTCTATTTTATTCCAGTTAGTGTATTCAGGTACCTAACACCTGTGCTGTACTATGGGAAGCTGATTGCATCAGACCCGAAGTTTTCATTTTGACTTATCCATGGTCTGCAAAGAAATCTGCACTTAGAGAAATGCCAACTTTTGAACTCCAAAATGTCGCTTGGCCAATGACAACATAGCTCTGGTTCTAGCAACTCTGGTTAGAGTAACTTTATAACTCAACTTTTAAATTCTTATATTACCATGTTCAAGAGTGACCTTGGCAGGGTCAATGAGGACTACACAGGTTTTCAGGTGATCTGTTGTCAGACATTTCTCTTAAGGTACCAAGTTTCTCAGGGAATGCGCTCTTTACATTCCTATAACTATAAAAACATGAACTTGAACAATGATGGCCTCATGCAGTTCAAATACATGTTATTCTGTAAGAATAAGTGAAAGTAATAATGATCAGGTGGTTCTCTTTAAATTCAAGTCCCCCTTAACATTCTTCTCCAAGAGGCATTGATACCGGGAGTACACCCAGGTCTACGTGACTGAAGAGGCTCCAAAACACCTTTGGTATGTAAGAAGAAATCAATTTTACAAAAACTAATTAAGGAATCCTGTGAAAGATTTTGCACTGCGTCTAGGAGCTTTAATTTCTATTCAGGTTCTGTTCTCACTCCTCGTCTTGTTGTCAAAGGGGAGATCATCCTTCACTCTTAAAGACCTGTCTGGTATTACAGACACACCTTTCATGCAGATTTGAGCAAAATTGTTTACAATACCCTGGTTCAAAACTATGTGGAAACTGAACCAGGATCCTCAAACTTCTTTAGACATCACTCGAATGCCATCCTGGCCACCTCTGATGTTTGCAAAGCCCCAGCAACATCATGCGATTGTATAAGCTGCAATTTGAGTTTTAGCAAAAGACATTTGCAGAACAGTGATCTGACTTCCATGGAGAACCAATTTTTACATAGCGTTAGGGTCCTGCAAGTCTTTTGATTAAAAATTAAACATTTTCTTTGAATCATTATGTTATTGAGGCTGCAAAAAAAGACCAACCAATCCCCAGCTAGTAAATTAATACTTTAAATTAGTCTCCATGTAGCTTCTTCCCCATGTCTTTTTTGATGCAGAAGCTATAGAGCAAGAGACACAGAAGATATATCAATCAAACATGGGTCGGTGCTAAGTAGGAAATAATACAGATAAACAAAGCACTAACCAGGGATAGGCCCATCCATAATACTTTTTCAGCAATGAAAAATACATTCATGTGTGTGTCTTGTCATTTACTTAACTACCTAGTGATAAAATAAGTTTTGTGACAGTAAAACTCTTGACAGGTTTCCGTTAACTCAAAGTTCCTTATAGTTAAATATATGAAGAGAGGTTTTAGAACTCTGACAAACCTCTTAAGACTGTTAAACATTGACTTCTGCTAATTAAAATCCATCAAATTTATGTAGTCCTTCCTTTTGTATGGCAGATATTTCAGGTTTTATAAGGATATCATACAAGTTACATGAAATGAAATTTCTCTTTCTAACAGTAAACATGAGGATTTTCTAAGGTCCCATCTATCATTGCATCTTACATTCATTCACCCAGATATACAATGAACAAAACTTTCATATCAGAAATCATCCTCATAGGATTTGGAAACCTGCAGAACTTCAAGTTCCTCTTTATCTGTATGTGTCTGCTCATCTACTTGGTCACAGTAATAGGAAACCTTATTATCATCTTGTTGGTGTCAATCAGTTACCGTCTCCGAACTCCAATGTTCTTCTTTCTCGGTCACCTCTCCTTCTCTGATATATTGGTCACTTCAAATGTTGTTCCAGTCATGGTGAGCATTACTTTGACAGATGGAGGTAGTTTGGACCTGACTGGTTGTATAACTCAATTTTTCTTTTTTGGAGCATTTGCAACCACAGAGTGTCTTCTTCTGACGGCAATGTCCTACGACCGATATCTTGCTATTTGTAGACCACTGCACTACTCAACCATTATGGATGACAAAGTTTGCTTATATCTAGTTGTTGGCTGCTGGTTTCTTGGTTTTGGACTAACCCTTATTCCAATATTTTTGCTACAGACATTGTGGTTCTGTGGTCCCAGAGTCATCGACCACTTTTTTTGTGACTTTGGTCCTCTTCTGGAGCTCTCCTGTTCAGATGTTTCTGTTGTAAAATATGAGGTATTGTCCCTCTCTGGAATCATTACCACAATCCCCTTTGTGTTTATTGTCGTCACCTATGGTTATATCTTTGTAACCATCTTGAAGATCACCTCAGTCACCGGGAGGAAGAAGACATTTTCTACTTGTAGCTCACACCTGGCTGTTGTATGTACCTATTATGGAGCACTCTTTGTAATATATGTTGTACCCCGTGGAAGGTATTCCACAACTGTTAACAAAGTGTTGTCTCTTTTATACACTGTAATTACACCTTTATTCAATCCGATCATATATGGTTTAAGAAATCAAGAAATCAAAATGGCCGTGCTGAACTATTTATGTCCAGATACAATCAAAAGAAAATAAATAAATATAATATTATTTAAATTTTATTTTTTATCTTTTTTTTCATAATTTGGAGCTTAAATATTTAACAAAATTATAACCCTGTATGCAAGCATGCGGCAAAAAAGGGATAAGCAGCTTTCTAGGATGTTTATGGTGATCTAACATCTGCTTTGATGAATCTCGTAAGAGTCTGTAACTTACAAAAATACAACTTTATTTGGGCTGTATAAATGAGCCTAATGCTAAGGAGCAGTAGTAAGTGTTATGAAGAGAGATAGAAAACTATCAGGTAGTGCTTCAGGAGTCGAAAGAGGTGAAGCACAATTCTGAAATTCCTGCCTATTCCCCCATTGGATGGGTCTTTTTAGGACTTTGGGTCTTCAGAAAGTCAGAGGGTCTCCAAGATTTTTTAGGAGACACTAAACAAAAATTGCATAAATACTAAAAAGGTTCTTGATAACTGATTCAAACATTTTGTATTTGAAAGTAAGGTAATGAAATGCCCT
Organism: Ranitomeya variabilis; assembly: GCF_051348905.1. Classification (NCBI taxonomy): domain Eukaryota; kingdom Metazoa; phylum Chordata; class Amphibia; order Anura; family Dendrobatidae; genus Ranitomeya; species Ranitomeya variabilis. The sequence continues at coordinate 20,797,605 of NC_135236.1, read as the reverse complement.
CTAGTTATTAGAGTAACCCTGCAGTTGGATTAATATAGAAGACACAAAAAAGCACAGTGAGGTCAAAAATACTCTGTTGTAAAAAAATCACAGTAATAAGCAAGTGCTAGTCAAAAGATGTAAAGAAAACAGGGTATTTAGTTGATACGTTTTTTTGCAAAAAAATGTATACTAAGCTGGATTAATATAGAGCAGAACTGGCCATCATGTACCTTGCATATACAATGACAATTTTGCTTCGTTCTTGTAATATGCCATCACAGACTAAACAGAGGTCATAAAATGCTCAGAATGCTTGGTGTGGAGATCTGCAGCATTGCTATTTTACAATATTGTCTCATCAATGGTAAGAATGGGGTATTTCTGACCTTTAAATCAGTGGCGAGGTTGCTGCATGTGATCACAACTATTAGAATGAAAGTGCGATACAGAAACAGCAGTGTGTACTCACAGTCGTGCTTAACTCTTACAAAACCTTTAAAAGAAGGTGACGATACAGGTCTGGCCATCTTTCCATAGTTAAAGAAATAGAAATATAGAACAAATATGGATGCCTTTGATTCCTTTTCATGTAACTGTAAATCAAGCTTGGCTTCCACATCAATTTCTTTTTGAAAGACCACCAGCCATAGAATATAATGTAGCCCCGAATAAAATATAATACAGCCCACTTCCCCATAGAATATAATGTAGCCCCCATAAAATAAAATACAGCCCACCTCCCCATAGTATATAATGTAGCCCCCATAGAATATAATATAGCCCACCTCCCCATAGTATGTCATGTAGCCCCCCCATAGAATATAATGCAGCCCCCCATAGTATATAACACAGCCTCCCCAATAGAATATATTGTACCCCCATAGTATATAACACAGTCTCCCCCATAGAATATAATGTATAATGTTCCCTAATAGTATATAACACAGCCACGTAGTATATAACACAGCCTCCTCATAGAATCTGATATACCCCACATAGTATATAACACAGCTTCCCCATAGAATATAACATACTCCCCAACAGTATATAACACAGCCACATAGTATGCAACACACCCTCCCCCATAATATATAGCACAGCCCATGTAGTATATAGCAAAGCCCACATAGTATATAGCACAGCCCACATAGTTTATAGCACAACCTGCATAGTATATAGCACAGCCCACATAGTATGTAGCGCAGCCTGCATAGTATATAGCACAGCCCATGTAGTTTATACCACAGACCATATAGTATATAGCACAGCCTGGGTAGTATATAGCACAGGCCGCGTATTATATAGTACAGCCTGCATAGTATAAACCACATCCCCCATAGTATATAGCACAGCCCACATAGAATATAACACAGCCTGTGTAGTATATAACCCAGCCCGCATAGTATATAGCCCAGCCCGCATAGTATATAGCACAGCCCACTTAGAATATAGCACAGCCCGTGTAGTATATAGCACAGCCTGCATAGTATATAGTAAAGTGCGCATAGTATATAGCACAGCCCGTGTAGTATATACCACTGCCTGCATAATATATAGCACAGCCCGCATCTCCCCCCCAGAATGGCCCCACAGTCCAGTACTCACATTGCTATTGTAAAACAAAAACCAAAAAAATCCTCACCTCTTCTCGTGCCCGTGCTGCTCCCTGCTCCTGTCTCAACAGCTGCACTGCCTGACACACAGTGAGTGCGCAATGACATCATTGCACACCCGCAGTGTCAGAGGCAGGGCAGTGAACAATGGGAGAAAGAGCATCAGCTGACGCTTTCTCCTCCATCATTGCTTTGAACTGTACTGGCAGACACCAGTATAGTTCAATGCGGGGGAGACGGCACTGGCGGCAGGCAGGCCCCCCTGCTTCACAGGGGCCCCATTGCAGCTGCATGATGTGCCACTAGCTGGGGGCCCCTGGGGGAGCGGGGGCCCTAGGCAGCTGTCTGCCCCTAACAGTGGCCCTGTTTCTTTGAACTGTATCGGTGCCATAGATGCCGGTATAGTTCAATGCGGCAGCGGCGGGGGGAGTCGGGTGCCTCTGACCAGCCGGACCCCTGACCTGCTAGGCCCGGTTTCAGCGGTTGCCCCTTCTGGGTGCTAAGGAAACCAATCTCAATAGAATTTTTCAGTTGATTGACTGTATGAGAGACCTTAGAATTTTGATAGGTCTGAGACAGAGGATCAAATCCAGACAGATAACATGACTGAAAGTGGCACTGTAGTAGCACTTTCAGCAGTGGTGATGGCAGAACTGCTGAGTACACATAGGTACAATTAATCTCCAGGAAGATATGGAGGAGGGTCAAGAAATTTCAGAAATTAAGGATTACGATTCTGAGACTTTTTTTGTTATGACATATCTTATTTCATAACAGTGGTAACATTTTTCAATATGATTTGTATTTACTTATAAAAATATCAAACATTTGGTGAAAATTTTTGAAAATTTAGCAATCTTCTAAATTTATATTTTTATGACCAGAGTTATTTCACACAATATAGTTAATAAACACCATATTTGTTGGACTATAAAATGCAATTTTTTCCTCCATAAACGTGGAGGAAAATCAGGCGTGCGCCTTATAGTCCGGATGTGCTGCATCCTGGTATGCTCCAGCTGTGGTGGGGAGGTGGAGGAGGTGGGGGAGGTGGGGGAGCAGCAGCGGCAGAGCAGCAGGTCACAGGAGGCAGTAGCCGGTGGCTGTGGCTAACTCCTGTATCTGCCGCTGAAGAGAAATGAATATTCACTCCATTTCACACCCATAGGAAAGGAGTGAATATTAGTGTTGAGCGATACCGTCCGATACTTGAAAGTATCGGTATCGAAAAGTATCGGCCGATACCGGCAAAGTATCGGATCTAATCCGATACCGATACCCGATACCAATACAAGTCAATGGGACTCAAGTATCGGAAGGTATCCTGATGGTTCCCAGGGTCTGAAGGAGAGGACACTCTCGTTCAGGCCCTGGGATCCATATTAATGTGTAAAATAAAGAATTAAAATAAAAAATATTGATATACTCACCCTCTGACGCAGCCTGCACCTTACCGAGGGAACCGGCAGCCTTCTTTGCTTAAAATGCGCGCGTTTACTGCCTTCCATGATGTCACGGCTTCTGATTGGTCGCGTGCCGCCCATGTGACCGCGACGCGACCAATCACAACAAGCCATGACGTAATTTTCAGGTCCTTGCGGTATCGTAATGCTCAACACTAGTGAATATTTATTTCTCTTTAATAGTGAGCACAATGCCTTTGGCTTCTTGCAGCTACCGGGTGTTCCTATGTGCTGCTACTTAAAGCAATGAATATTCACTGCATTCCACTCCCATAGGTGTGGAATGTAATGAATATTCTTTCCCTCTAGTAGCAGCACAAGTGAAAGCTTGGCAGCTTCACGAACCCAGCAGCTGCGACTGATACTGTGCTTGATAAAGAACAATAATTACTCACTGCGCTCCATGCACATAGAACTGACATGGAGAGCGGTGAGTATTCCGGCAACTGGCGCAGTCTGATCGGTAGGATGCTAGCAAGACACATTTCCATGAAGAGTCCCTGTCATGCTACATCTTGGAGGGTAGGCCAACCCCAATCGTTTCAGGCCTTCCTTGGCTGAAGAGACACCATCCGGTCATAGATTTGTGGTCCAGGTAAGTAGTGAGTTGGGTCCAGTCTTGTAAAGACTTGCCTGGGAGCAACTGTCTCTTCCATTCTTCTCAAACCTACCCCTTCTTCTCCTGTGGAGGCAGATAAGGTGCAACCAGGAAGTAGGGGGGATTCCTCCCTCATCACAAGTTAACCCTAAATCTCGGTGTCCTCTCAGGAGAAGGATCAGGGGAGGGTAGTGGTTCCCCCTGAATGTAGTGAGGGTATGAGTTCGGTGACACGGGGCAACACTTCTGTGGTCTGTGGGCAAGTACTATCTGTTGGCAATCGTACGCTTTGAAACAAATGTTCAGGTCCAGACTTGTGTGTGAATGAGTATGTGTGGGTGTCCACTAAAAACATCAAGTGGAGGTGAACATTTGGGACCTGGAGTTCTAGGGTGATCGGGTCGTTTCAGGTGTCGTCCGTTCTCAGCCCTAGAACCTTCCAGCTGGAGTTGCTCCCAGTAATGCAGGTACAAAACAAATTCCACAGTCGTCGCTCTGGAGATTTGTTGTGCCTCTGGAGCCTGTTATTTCCATCACCATCGAGCTGTGTTTGCCATAAACCTGAAGATCAGGTGACTGCGGAGGTGAACCGTATTGGGTTGAGGCGTCTTCACTAGTGATGAGTGAATTTGTTCGGAAAGCGATCACCAAACATAAATTTGGCATGAACATGGCATATTAGGATTTGTGATCAGAAACACAAGAAATCGGTAACATTTGGTAAAAATTTCAGGAAGATATTTGCGGTTCCACAATGTATTTTCAGCACTTTAGCAACGATAATGGTTGTGTATCATAAGCATTTGGCACATGTTTGATGAGGGGAGGGGGTTTGCAGAACTCAGAAGTGCGGCGCTCTTGTAAAAAGTATTTTTTTATTTTTTCCTAACTTTATATGTATGTGCACATTGCGACTAGCCAATCAGGGCACAGGAAACATCCACAATGTCCTGAAAAAATTAGAAAACAGTAGTTTGACAATAAATGGCTTCACCCAACCACTAACCATGAGTGGAGAAAAAGTTTTGGTGTTATCATTTATGTTCTCTGAAATAAGGCCAAGAAAGCAAATATTCTGCCTGGGTATGTAAACTTTGGATCACAACTGTATATTTATATTGATGTGAGTATATCACTTTATGCATAATAATAAATAATTGCTTGTAAGCATACAGCAGGAAGTGTTGCACAAAGACCATAATATATGATATCACATGAAAAAATTACAACATCTCAATTTTGGGCTGCAATTGTGGGTCCGTTCAAAGTTTTTTTATGCCTTACCTCATGGTAACCAGGAGATGATGTAACGCTGTAACGTTTTTGGTTTGGTCAGATGATAGAATACCATGACAATGGAGTGCTTACCCATATTGAAGGGGCGGTGATTGCGGTCCGCTTAGGACTAATTCATATGTAACCAGGAAGTGATGTAACACTGTCCTTCCTCCATTTGGTCACATGACAGAAAACTATGGTAACGGCGCAATCATTCTTAGTATGTGGGTGGCGACTACAGTTTGTAATCATTGAACATGTGAGGACATCTGTTCTACTTTTGTTCTTATTCATTGTCAACACCTTAAATACTTACCTTGTCCAGCACATAGCCATCCCTGGATGAAACATTTCAGTGCAAAATGCGTGTTGGGTGTGATGGGTCACCGGAACAATTGACGAGGTAATTATAAGTGTGATTACTTCTGTCTGGTTGTTGTGATGCCATTTTCCTGGTGAATTTAGTAAACTTGAATCAAATGGTTGCCAGCTATAAGGATGAAAGGATGTTAGTTTTCAACATTTGCTTGGCCAAAAGTTTTGCATATTAAGAAAAAGTCAGTGTCTGATTTCCATAAAAGCACTGTACAGATTTTGCATAAAATGAATGAAGAATATGGGGTCAAAGTGAGTTGCCAAACTGTGATGTTATGGCAAGAGCAGTAGGATTGCATGCACACTTACGAGTCAAGAAGCCTTTATTCTCTGCAAAGACCCGGAAGGTCCAACTTAAGTTTTCCAAAGAACACAGCCAATGGAAAGAGATAAATTGGCCTAAGGTCTTGTGGTTGGATGAATCCAAGCTCAATCTGTTCTGTAGTGATGGCAAGCATTATATATGCTGCCCAATTGCAAAACGTAATTATGTAATTTACCAAACAATTACAGTGAAACATGGTGGTAGCAGTGTCATGGCTTGGGGCTGCCTCTCTGCATCTACCATTGGTCTTTTCCGTAGAGTTGATGGAAACATGAATGCTACCATGTACAAGCATATACTGGAGAATGTAATTGTTTTACATAATGACTATCACAAGAGAGGAGCCAGAAGTCTGCAGCGTCTGATTGCTTCTACTCCTGCACTGAAAAGAATCACTTCACTTTCTTTTCAAATGGTGTTATTTTCTTTTGGCAGAACAGGGGTTAATTGGCTATTTTGGGAGCTTTGGAAGTCTGAGCTCTCAGCTGAACACTGTTAGCCACTCCTGTCCCCTATATAATCTGGGTCCTGATTGAAACACATCTTCAGAGCAACCCAGGAGAGGTGTAGTGGTGGTTATATGAGGAGTTTGGTGGAGTTATCTGTGACTGTTGTGAGGATTTGTAAGTGTGATACTTCCTTTCCCTCCTCAATCTTTGGTTTCTCCTCTGTCATCCACTCCCAAATGCAATGCTCTGTTATGTGTGAGTGAATATTTGTATGCCTGGTGTTTTCAGTTATCCTTGTTTGTGTTGCCTTGTTTGTCGGGTTAGTGTACTGTGATGCACGGAAGCTCCATTCTTTACTAGGTGAGGTAAGAGAACAGAGAGAGGGCTGATTAAGGAGATAAGGCAAGGGTGGAGGCCCTTGCATCTTCACCTTCAGAAGTATCTCAGGGAATAGAGCGACCTAGGGCAACCCCAAGTGTTAGGGACAGGAAAGGAGGCCCTGGTCCTGGGTCACCTGACAGCTGAGCCATGACATTAGCTCTGACCGTAACTTGGGAGGTTAGCAGTCCGGGTGTACTCATCACTTCCATGGGTAGGATGCAATTTTTTCTGCCAGCTGAAATTCACCTGGGTGAAATTAAGGTGGATGTGTCTGCATTCCTGGACAATGGGGCAGAGTTTAACTTGATCAACTCTAAGTTCGTTCAGGTCCAAGACCTCAATCCACATACTCTGTCCAGACCCATACCCACAATCACCATTGACTCTGTCCCTTTGAAACAGGGGTATTTTACTGAAGTCATCCAAGGTTTACATCTTCAGGTAGGGGCAATGCACTTTGAGGTAATAGACTGTTATTTGCTAGAGGGTCTGCCCTCGCCTGTGGTTCTTGGACTTTCTTAGCTCATTCTGCGTAATCCTGTGTAGATTGGCAGACTCAAGAAGTGGTAAAGTGGAGCGAGTATTGTCAAGGACACTGCTTGGGTACCAGGCTTTTTAGGGTGGATTCCCAGTCTGTGCCAAAATACCTGTCTGACATTGGGAATGTAGTCTTGAAGCTGGGGTGCTAAGAACTTCCTTCCCATCATCCTTATGACTGTGCCTTTAATTTTGTTCCTGGTGCCAGGCTGCCTATGTGCAGACTGTATAATATCTCTGGTCCAGAGAGGCAAGCCATGAAGGACAATATCGCTGAAAGTTTTGCATAGGATCATATCAGACCATCCTCATCCCACATTGCTTAGGGGTTCTTTTTGTAAGGAAAAAAAATTGTGATTACACTCATGCCTAGATTTCCGTGAACTCAATCAGATCCCGGTCCTTGATCCATCTCCACTCCTTCTCATCCTTAACATCTTTAATTAGATTGTAAGAACAAAGTGGTTTTCAAAACTGGACGTCAGGGGGGTGTATAATCTCATTCGCATTAACCCCTTCGCGACATGCGCCATACTAGTACTGCGCTGCCGGCACTGCATTTGTGCCAGCCGCAGTACTAGTACGGCGCACCGATCACCGCGGTCTCACGCTGAGCGCCGCGGTGATCGGGTGTTGGTGTCAGCTGTATATGACAGCTGACACCCCGCAGCAATACCCACGATCGGCGCTAGCACCAATCACGGGCATTTAACCCCTCTGATGCCGCTGTCAGTAGTGACAGCGGCATAGAGGGGGATCGCGCAGGGACGGGGGCTCCCTGCGCTCTCCCAGCGGAGCAACGCGATGAGATCGCGTTGCTCCAGTGATCCGGAAGGAGTCCCCGGATCAAAGATGGCCACGGGACTCCTTCCGGGTCATGAAATCACCTGGCTAGCCGGCGCCTGCTGAGAGCTGCTGAGAGCAGGAGCTGGAAAGCCTCCTAAACTTGCCTGTCCTAAACTTGCCTGTCAGATCGTTGATCTGACAGAGTGCTATGCACACTGTCAGATCAACGATCTCATCTAACACAGTGATGTCCCACCCTGGGACAATAGTAGAAAGTAAAAAAAAAAAAAAAATAGAATGTATAAAAAAATAAATAAATCCCCAAATAAAGGGAAAAAAAACATTTCCCAGTAAATCCATTTATTTATGTAAATAAAAAAAACAATAAAAGTACACATATTTGGTATTACCACGTCCGTAACGACCCGCTCTATAAAACTATCCCACTAGTTAACCCCTTCGGTGAACACCGCAAAAAAAAAAAAACAAAACAAGGCAAAAAACAACGCTTTATTATCATACAGGCGAACAAAAAGTGGAAGAACACGCGATCAAAAAGACCGATATAAATAACCATGGTACCACTGAAAACATCATCTTGTCCCGCAAAAAAAAGCCGCCATACAGCATCATCAGCAGAAAAATAAAAAAGTTATAGCTCTCAAAATAAAGCGATGCAAAAACAATTATTTTTTTATATAAAATAGTTTTTATTGTGTAAAAGCGCCAAAACATAGAAAAATTACATAAATGAGGTATTGCTGTAATCGTACTGACCTGAAGAATAAAGCTGCTTTATCAATTTTACCACACGTGGAACGCTATAAATGCCCCCCTAAAAGAATTTCAGGAATTGCTGGGTTTTTTTCATTCTGCCTCCCAAAAATCGGAATAAAAAGCGATCAAAAAATGTCATGTGCCCGAAAATGTTACCAATAAAAACGTCAACTCGACCCGCAAAAAACAGGATCTCACATGACTCTGTGGACAAAAATATGGATAAATTATAGCTCTCAAAATGTGGTGATGCAAAAACTATTTTTTCCAATAAAAAGCATCTTTTAGTGTGTGACGGCTGCCAATCATAAAAATCGGCCAAAAAAACGCTATAAAAGTAAATCAAACCCCTCTTCATCACCCCCTTAGTTAGGGAAAAATAATACAATTTTAAAAAATGTATTTATTTCCATTTTCCCATTAGGGTTAGGGTTAGGGCTAGGGTTAGGGCTAGGGTTAGGGTTGGGGTTAGGGTTGGGGTTAGGGCTAGGGTTAGGGCTGGGGTTAGGGTTGGGGTTAGGGTTTCAGTTAGAATTGGGGGGTTTCCACTGTTTAGGTACATCAGGGGCTCTCCAAACGCGACATGGCGTCCGATCTCAATTCCAGCCAATTCTGCTTTGAACTTTGTTCCAAGCTCTCCCGTGCACCCAAACAGTGGTTCCCCCAATATATGGGGTATCAGCGTACTCAGCACAAATTGGACAACAATTTTTGTGGTCCAATTCCTCCTGTTACCCTTCGGAAAATAAAAATGTGGGGGCTAAAATATCATTTTCGTGGAAAAAAAAATATTTTTTATTTTCACGGCTCTGCGTTATAAACTGTAGTGAAACACTTGTTGGTTCAAAGTTCTCACAACACATCTAGATAAGTTCTTTGGGAGGTCTAGTTTCCAATATGTGGTCACTTGTGGGGGGTTTCTACTATTTAGGTACATCAGGGACTCTGCAAATGCAACATGACGCCTGCAGACCAATCCATCTAAGTCTGCATTTCAAACGGCGCTCCTTCCCTTCCGAGCTCTGCCGTGCGCCCAAACAGTGGTTTCCCCCCATGTATGGGGTATCAGTGTACTCAGGACAAATTGGACAATAACTTTTGTGGTCCAATTTCTTCTGTTACCCTTGGGAAAAAAATTGCGGGCTAAAACATCATTTTGTGGAAAGAAAAAATGATTTTTTAATTTTCAGGGCGCTACATTCTAAACTTTAGTGAAACAATTGGGGATTAAAAGTGCTCACCACACATCTAGATAAGTTCCTTAGGGGGTCTTCTTTCCAAAATGGTGTCACTTGTGGGGGGTTTCTACTGTTTAGGCACGTCAGGGACTCTCCAAACGTGACATGGGGTCCGATCTCAATTCCAGCCAATTTTGCATTGAAAAGTCAAACGGCGCTCCTTCCCTTCCGAGCTCTGCCATGCGCTCAAACAGTGGTTTATCCCCATATATGAAGTATCAGTGTACTCAGGACAAATTGCACAACAACTTTTGGGGTCCAATTTATCCTGTTACACTTGGGAAAATAAAAAATTTGGGGCAAAAATATCATTTTTTGTGAAAATTAATATGAATTTTTTTACGGCTCTACATTATAAACTTCTGTGAAGCACTTGGAGGTTCAAAGTGCTCACCACACATCTAGATAAGTTCCTTAGGGGGTCTACTTTCCAAAATGGTGTCACTTGTGGGGGTTTCCACTGTTTAGGCACGTCAGGAGCTCTCCAATCGCGACATGGGTTCCGATCTCAATTCCAGCAAATCTTGCATTGAAAAGTCAAATGGGGCTCCTTCCCTTCCGAGCTCTGCCATGTGCCCAAACATTGGTTTACCCCAACATGTGGGGTATTGGCATACTCAGGACAAATTGTACAACGACATTTGTCATCCAGTTTCTCCTGTTACCCGTGGTAAGATAAAACAAATAGGATCTGAAGTAAACATTTTGTGAAAAAAAGTTAAATGTTCAATTTTTTTTAAACATTCCAAAAATTCCTGTGAAGCACCTGAAGGGTTAATAAAATTTTTGAATGTGGTTTTGAGTACCTTTAGGGGTGCAGATTTTAGAATGGTGTCACTTTGGGTATTTTCTGTCATATAGACCCCTCAAAGTCACTTCAAGTGTGAGGTGGTCCGTAAAAAAAATGGTTTTGCAAATTTTGTTGCAAAAATGAGAAATCGCTGGTCAACTTTTAACCCTTATAACTCCCTAACAAAAAAAAAATTATGTTTCCAAAATTGTGCTGATGTAAAGCAGACATGTGGGAAATGTTGCTTATTAACTATATTATGTGATATAACTCTCTAATTTAAGGGCATAAAAACGAAAAATTTGAAAATTGCAAAATTTTCATAATTTTTGACAAATTTCTGTTTTTTTCACAAATAAATGCAAGTCGTATCGAAGAAGTTTTACTACTATCATAAAGTGCAATATGTCTTGAGAAAACATTGTCAGAATCACCAGGATCCGTTGAAGCGTTTCAGAGTTATGACCTCATAAAGTGACAGTGGTCAGAATTGTAAAACTTGGCCCTGTCACTTAGGTGAAAACAGGCTTCGGGGTGAAGGGGTTAAAGAGATGGATGAGTGGAAAACAGCATTCAATATACACGCAACCTACATGCAACCTCCGATCCTAACAAGATCTCCTTCTCTACTCCCCTCTTATCTCCTCTTCCCACAATCGCATACAAGATTTCTCTCGCGTATCACCCCTACTCTGGAACCCTTTACCACAACACATCAGACTCTCGCCTACCATCAAAATCTTCAAAAAGAACCTGAAAACCCACCTCTTCCGACAAGCCTACAACCTGCAGTAACCACCAATCGACCAAACCGCTGCACGACCAGCTCTATCCTCACCTACTGTATTCTCACCCATCCCTTGTAGATTGTGAGCCCTCGCGGGCAGGGTCCTCTCTCCTCCTGTACCAGTTATGACTTGTATTGTTTAAGATTATTGTACTTGTTTTTATTATGTATACCCCTCCTCACATGTAAAGAGCCATGGAATAAATGGCGCTATAACAATAAATAATAATAATAAATAATAATAATATACCTGAGGGACACTAGGAGAACCTGGTGATGCCATTCGGGTTGACAAATGTGTCAGCACTTTGAAAATGACATCTTTAGACACCTGGTATGCAGATTCATGGTCATCTACTAGGATGACATATTAATTTATTCATCTAATCTTGAGTCACATCAGGTACATGTCAGGCAGGTTTTACATATACTCAGAGACAATAAATTATTTGCCAAACTGGAAAAATGTATGTTCTCGGTTGAGGAGATTCCTTTCCTAAAATATGTGTTGTCATCAGTTTTTCCCGGTCCTCCACTCCCCAGTGCATTCTTCTGTAATATGTGAGTGAATATGTAAATTTAGATTAAGTATAATACATCCAAAGTTCATTTTGATATATTGTTCCAATGTCCGTCAAAAGTTTAGTAGAAAATTACAATGTGTCAAAATATTGTAGAACCAGTGAAGAACCAGAGATCTGTGTAATGACCTTTTTTTACACATAGGCTGGTAAAGATGACAAGGGGACATCCTCTACGTCTAGAGGAAAAAGGATTTAATCTTAATCACAGATGGTGATCCTTTACTATGCAAGAAGTAGGACTATTAATTCTCTACAGTGCAAGCAGGGTGATTATGGAACTCTCAGACACAAAATGTTTGTCACAATTCCTCCACTCTGCCAGCCGAAGCATTTGCTTGGTGGGGCTTTTGTGAGGCTTTGCCTTGTATTCCTATGTTTGCTTATCTATGGCTGCCTTACCTTGGACTTTAGTATTAAAAATGTCCTTTAGGACCAGGGAAGAAAAATCAAATGTGAAACATGTATTCCCATAAAAGCACAAATCTTTAATGAAAAATATTGTTAAAAATACCCTCCCAGTGCAAATAGTCAAATATGGAGCATAGCATAAGTTAGTAACAATAACCTGGCAAATCCCTATGCTTGCCTGCTATCCCTTCCTGATAGTGGAGGTTGGCACCCTAATAGGTACGATTATTTGGCGCCCCCATTCCACGACGGCTGTCCAAGACTAGCCCTGATAGATCCTAAAATGCTATAGGTGGGAAAACAATGAGCAATCCAAAGAAATGAAGGGATAGCACTTATCAATCATATTATATCATCAGATAGACAGGTTATTGTATAATTATTATTATTATTATTATTTATTGTTATAGCGCCATTTATTCCATGGCGCTTTACAAGTGAGGAGGGGTATACATAATAAAAACAAGTACAATAATCTTGAACAATACAAGTCATAACTGGTACAGTAGGAGAGAGGACCCTGCCCGCGAAGGCTCACAATCTACAAGGGATGGGTGAGGATACAGTAGGTGAGGGTAGAGCTGGTCATGCAGTGGTTTGGTCGATCGGTGGTTACTGCAGGTTGTAGGCTTGTCGGAAGAGGTGGGTCTTCAGATTCTTTTTGAAGGTTTCGATGGTGGGCGAGAGTCTGATGTGTTGTGGTAGAGGGTTCCAGAGTAGGGGTGATACGCAAGAGAAATCTTGTACACGATTGTGGGAAGAGGAGATAAGAGGGGAGTAGAGAAGGAGATCTTGTGAGGATCGGAGGTTGCGTGTAGGAAAGTACCGGGAGATGAGGTCACAGATGTAAGGAGGAGACAGGTTGTGGATGGCTTCATCTTGTATAAGATGAAATCCTGTACAACAAATACATAATAATAGTCTTGTCCCTCTAAAGGTCATCAAATAGGATTAGTCAGCGATACAATATTATAAAGGACCCATAGGATTTAACCCCTTAGTGACAGAGCCAATTTGGTACTTAATGACAGAGTCAATTTTTACAATTCTGACCACTGTCATTTTATGAGGTTATAATTCTGGAACGCTTTAACAGATCCCGCTGATTCTTAGAATGTTTTTTCGTGACATATTATACTTCATGTTAGTGGTAACATTTCTTCAATATTACTTGTAATTATTTATGAAAAAAAACAGAAAAATGGTGAAAATTTTTAAAATTTTGCAATTTTCAAACTTTGTATTTTTATGCCCTTAAATCAAAGAGATATGTCACAAAAAATAGTTAATAAATAACATTTCCCACAAGTCTACTTTAAATCAGCATAATTTGGGAAACAATTTTTTTTCTTAGAGAGTTATAAAGGTTAAAAGTTGACCAGCAATTTCTCATTTTTCCAACACCATTTTTTTTAGGGACCCCATCACATTTGAAGTCATTTTGAGGGGTCAATATGACAGAAAATAACCAAGTGTGACACCATTCTAAACTTCAACCGTCAAGGTGCTAAAAACCACATTCAAGAAGTTTATTAACCCTTTACGTGCTTCACAGGAACTGAAACAATGTGGAAGGAAAAAATGAACATTTAACTTTTTTTGCAAACATTTTACTTCAGAACCATTTTTTTTATTTTCACAAGTGTAAAAACAGAATTTTAACCATAAGTTTTGTTGTGCAATTTCTCCTGAATACGCCGATACCCCACATGTGAAGGTAAACCACTGCTTGGGCGCACCGCAGAGCTTGGAAGGAAAGGAGCGCCATTTGACTTTTCAATTTTTGCAGAATTGGCTGGAATTGAGATCGGATGCCATGTCGCGTTTGGAGAGCCCCTGATGTGCCTAAACAGTGGAAACGCTCCACAAGTGACACCGTTTTGGAAACTAGACCCCTTAAGGAACTTATCTAGATGTGTGGTGAGCACTTTGAGCCCCCAAGTGCTTCACAGAAGTTTATAACGTAGAGCCGTGAAAATAAAAAATCGCATTTGTTTACACAAAAATGATCTTTTCACCCCCCAATTCTTATTTTCACAAGGGCAACAGGAGAAATTAGACCACAAAGTTTGTTGAGCTGTTTCTCCTGAGTATGTTGATACCCCATATTTGGGGGTAAACCACTGTTTGGGCACACCGCAGAGCTTGGAAGAGGAGTGCTGTTTTACTTTTTCAATGTAGAATTGGCTGGAATTGAGATCGGACACCATGTCGCGTTTGGAGAGCCCCTGATGTGCCTAAACAGTAGAAACCCCCCACAAGTGACCCAATTTTGGAAACTAGACCACTTAAGGAACTTATCTAGATGTGTGGTGAGCACTTTAAACCCCCAAGTGCTTCACAGAAATTTATAAAGTAGAGTCGTGAAAATAAAGAATCCTTTTTTTTCTCTCAAAAATGATTTTTTATCTTGCAATTTTTTATTTTCTCAAGGGTAACAGGAGACATTGGACTCCAAAATCTGTTGACCAGTTTGTCCTGAGTACGCTGATACCACATATGTGGGGGGGCACTGTTTGGGCACCCATCGGGGCTCGGAAGGGAAGGAGCGCCGCTTGGAATGCAGACTTTGAAGGGATGGTCTGCAGGGCGCCATGTTACATTTGCAGAGCTCCTGATGTACCTAAACAGTAGAAAACCCCCACAAATGACCCCATTTTGGAAACTAGACCCCTTAAGGAACTTACAGAATCTAGATGTGTGGTGAGCACTTTAAGCCCCCAGGTGCTTCACAGAAGTTTGTACCGTAGAGCCGTGAAAATAAAAAAAACACATTTTTTCTACAAAAATTAATTTTTGCCCCCAAATTTTTATTTTCACAAGAGTAACAGGAGAAATTAGACCAGAAAAGTTGTTGTGCAATTTCTCCTGAGTACGTTGATACCCCATATGTGGGGGTAAACCACTGTTTGGGCACACCGCAGAGCTTGGAAGAGAAGGAGTGCCGTTTTACTTTTTCAATGCAGAATTGGCTGGAATTGAGATCGGACACCATGTCGCGTTTGGAGAGCCCCTGATTTGCCTAGACAGTAGAAACCCCCCAGAAGTGACCCAATTTTGGAAACTAGACCCCATAAGGAACTTATCTAGATGTGCTTCTCAGAAATTTATAAAGTAGAGTCGTGAAAATAAAAAATCCTTTTTTTTTTCCTCAAAAATGATTTTTTAGCATGCAAATTTTTATTTTCTCAAGGGTACCAGGAGACATTGGACCCCAAAATCTGTTGACCAGTTTGTCCTGAGTACGCTGATACCCCATATGTGGGGGGGCACTGTTTGGGCACCCATCGGAGCTCGGAAGGGAAGGAGCGCCGCTTGGAATGCAGACTTTGATGGGATGGTCTGCGGGTGTCATGTTGCATTTGCAGAGCTCCTGATGTACCTAAACAGTAGAAACCCCCCACAAGTGACCCCATTTTGGAAACTAGACCCCCGAAAGAGCTTATCTAGATGTGTAGTGAGCACTATGAATCGCCAACTGCTTCACAGAAGTTTAGAGCCATGAAAATAAAATAAATCATATATTTTCTACAAAAATGATCTTTTCACCCCCAAATTTTTACTTTCACAAGGGTAACATGAGAAATTGGACCCTAAAATTTATTGTGCAATTTATGCTGAGTAGGCAAATTCCCCATATGTGGGGGTAAACCACTGTTTGGGCGCAAGGCAGAGCTCGGAAAGGAAGGAGCGCCATTTTGGAATGCAGACTTTGATAGAATGGTCTGCGGGCGTTATGTTGCGTTTGCAGAACCCACGATGTACCTAAACAGTAGAAACCCCCCACAAGTGACCCCATTTTGGAAACTAGACCCCCCAAGGAACTTATCTAGTTGTGTGTTGAGAACTTGGAATGCCCAAGTGCTTCACAGAAGTTTATAATGCAGAGTCGTGAAAATAAAAAGTATTTTTTTCCACAAAAAATATTTTAGCCCCCAAGTTTTTATTTTCACAAGAGTAACAAGAGAAATTGGATCCCAAAAGTTGTTGTCCAATTTGTCCTGAGTATCCTGGTACCCCATTTGTGGGGGAACCACTGTTTGGGCACACGGCAGAGCTCGGAAGGGAAGGAGCGCCATTTTGGAATGCAGACTTTGATAGAATGGTCTGTGGGCGTTATGTTGCGTTTGCAGAGCCCCTGATGTACCTAAACAGTAGAAACCCCCCACAAGTGACTGCATTTTGGAAACTAGACCCCCATGGAACTTATCTAGATATGTGGTGAGAACTTTGAATGCCCAAGTGCTTCACAGAAGTTTAAAATGCAAAGTCGTGAAAATAAAAAATATTTTTTTCCCACAAAAAATATTTTTTAGCCCAGAAGTTTTTATTTTCACAAAGGTAAAAGGAGAAATTGGACCCAAAAAGTTGTTGTCCAATTCATCCCGAGTATGCTGATGTCCCATATGTGGGGGTAAACCACTGTTTGGGTGCAAGGCCGAGCTCAGAAGGGAGGGAGCACAATTTGACTTTTTGAGCGCAAAATTGGCTTTCGTGTTTGGAGACCCCCTGATGTACCTAAACAGTGGAAACCCCCCAATTCAATCTCCAACCCTAACCCCAACACACCGCTAACCCTAATCCCAACCCGATTCATAATCCTAATCACAACCCTAATGATAATTACAACCCTAACCCCCCAAAAAACCCAATCTCAACCCTAACCATAACCCTAATCAAAACCTTAAATCCAACACACCCCTAATCATAATCTCAACCCTAACCTCAAACCTAACCCTAATCCCAATACACCCCTAACCCTAATCCCAAACCTAACCTTAACCCTAATCCCAAACCTAACCCTAAGCCCAAACGTAATCCTAATGCCAACCCTGATCCAAACCCTAACCCTAATCCCCACTATAACCCTAAGTTTAGCCCCAACCCTAGCCCTAACTTTAGCCCGAACCCTAACCCTAACTTTAGCCCCAACCCTAGCCCTAACCCTAGCCCTAAACTTAACCCCAACCCTAACCCTAGCCCTAACCCTAGCCCTAACCCTAGCCCAACTATTACCCTAAGTTTAGCCCCAACCCTAACCCTAGTCCTAACCATAGATTTAGCCCCAACCCTAAATTTAGCCCCAACCCTAACCCTGAATTTAGCCCCAACCCTAACCCTAAATTTAGCCCCAACCCTAACCCTAACCCTAAATTTAGCCCCAACCCTAACCCTAACCCTAAATATAGCCCCAACTCCTCTAGCTGCCGGCCGGCAGATCATGGCAGGCGCACTGCGCATGGGCCCGCTATATTCTTACCAGATGAAGAAGTCGGTGGGCAGGAGGGGACACCGGTAAGTATAACAGGGTCCCCGAATCCCCCTATTTCTCTGTTCTCTGATGTGCGATCACATCAGAGGACAGAGAATGACACACCGCTTTTTTTGTTGCGGTCGCCGGTAAACAGTTAATTACCGGCTATAGCAAAACAGGGGTCGATAAAAACCAACCCCGATCATGTTCTTTGGGGTCTCGGCTACCCCCGGCAGCTGAGACCCCAAAGATCTTCCTGGTGCCAGCCGGCGGGCGCACTGCGCATGCACCCGCCATTTTTTGGCCGGAACAAGATGGCGGCGCCCATCGGGAGCCACGAGGAGCACCAGGGGGACAGGTGAGTATCGGGGGACGATCAGGGACCCCATTTCTCTGTCCTCTGATGTGCGATCACATCGGAGGACAGAGAAATTAAATGGGAAATTGCGGGTTTTTTTGCGACCGCCGGTAAACGGCTAATTACCAGCGATCGCAACCCGGGGGTCAGTAAAAAAAACCCGAATCATGTTCTCTGGGGTCTCGGCTACCCCCGGTAAACAAGACCCCAGAGAAAATCTGACTCTGGGGGGCGCTATTCACTTTTTCCACAGTGCCGTTAAATAACGGCGCTGTGGTTTAAGTACCCTTAACTGCCGCCGTTAAAAGGCGTATTGGCGGTTGTTAAGGGGTTAAACAAAAAAATCACAATCTCCCATCAAATGAACAAGACATGTACAAGAGATCAAAAGGTCAGCCTTTTTATCTTGACACCTCACGTCTATGGATTAGCTGGTTCCGTATTGTGCCTCCTGATGAACTGTGTGGATGGGGAAACGCATCGAGGCTGGAAGCTACCGTAAGTTTGGTATAACCCCTGGCTTTCTTTTGTTTTTGGCATCAATGTTTGCTAATTGTGTATTCATGGGAACAACTGTGGACATTTGATGTTCCCTGTTTGAACCATGCTGTGAATTTCGGCTGTGGCATATGAATATTTCAGCATTGAGTTTTACAGGAATACTGAAACCAGTGTGCACAAAATACTATAAGTTTCCAGAATCACAAAATATCCATACTAAACTATTTATCAACCCAGGATCACTGAGCACCACAGTGCACCTCTAAATACAATCCCAGATTCATTGAAAACCACAGTGCAGCACTAAATACTATAGCATAGCACCAAGACCATCCTAAGCATTGCTGAACAAACACAGTATCACGTAGGAAGTGCCCAATATCACAATGCATCACTAAATACCTTCTAAGCAACAACAAACTCATGGGATACCATGGCATACCCCTACTGGTAATGTTATTGTCCCACTTTACATCCCTCTCTCACTTATAAACAACCCAGCAGTGCAAGGGCTTCTACAACAAGAGAGGAGTTGTTAAGGTTCACACAGAGTAAGTATTCTTGCACACACATCCCTTACTGGTAGTACTAATACCCCAACTTCGCTTAATGTCAGTATTATTGCCCTCATTAACCTCACTGCTAGTATTATTGACCTCACTTCCCTCATTCGTAGTGTTATTTCCCCCACTTCCCTCACTGGTAGTATTATTGCCCTCACTTCTCTCGCTGGCAGTATTAGTGCCCCCACTTCCCTCACTGGTAGCATTACTACCTTCCCTTCTCTCAATGTAGTATTATTGCCCTCATTTCCTTTACTGGGAGTGCTATTGCCCTAATTTCCCTCACTGGTAGTATCACTACCCCCACTTCCCTCATACTTAGTGTTTTTGCCCCCACTTCCCTTACTAGTACTATTATTGCCATCAATTCCCTTATTGGTATTATTATTACCCCCACTTCCCTCAATGTTAGTTTTATTACCCTCACTTACCTCACAGGTAGTATTATGGCCCTCATTTCACTCACTAATAACATTATATCCCTCTATTCCCTACATGGTAGTATTATTGCCCCCACTTCATTTACAGGGAATGCTATTGCCCTCAATTTCCTCACTGGTAATATAATCGCCCCACTTACCTCACTGGTAGATTTATTGCCCTCACTTCTCTCACAGGTATTATTATTGACCCCACTTTCCTCACTGGTAGCATAATTGCTCTCAACTCCCTCAATGGTAGTATTATTGCCCCATGTTCCTCATTGTTAATAATATTGCCCCACTTCCCTCACTGATGGTATTATTGTCCTCAATTCCTTCACTGGTAATATTATTTTCCCCACTGGTAATATTATTACCCCCACTTCTCTCACTGGTAGTATTATTGACCCAAATTACCTCACTCTTGGTATTATTTCACCACTTCCCTCATTGTAGTATTATTGCCCCCCACTTCCATACAGATAGACTTATCGCCTTTAATTCACTGAGTGGCAATATTATTGCCCGCACTTCACTCACTGGTAATTTTATTGCCTTCACTTTCCTCACTGGTAATATTATTGCCCCACTTACCTCACTGGTAATATTATTACCCCACTTCCCTCACTGTTAGCATTATTGCCCTCACAGCCCTGACAGGGAGGATTACCTTACCTCCTCCACCCAAAATTCCACTCTCACCCCACTCACACTGGTAGTAACACTGAACCCTACACTGTCCTTTCCTCTTATCACCAGGTGTCTTGTTGCTGTCTCCCCTCCCACATATCATATATGTGGACTAGCAGGTTCCTCTCTTACCTCTCATTCTGTTCATTTGTTTGAAGCACACTTCGGCAGGGACATGGACTTATGAACTCTGATTTTATGATTATGATGCAAGACTTTCTAACCGTCTACATACTGTATACAGGTGCTTCTCACAAAATTAGAATATCATCAAAAAAGTAATTTATTTCTGTTCTTTATTACAAAAAGTGAAACTCATATATTATATACAGTAGAGGCATTACAAACAGAGTGATCTATTTCAAGTGTTTATTTCTGTTAATGTTGATGATTATGGCTTACAGCCAATGAAAACTCCAAAATCATTATCTCAGTAAATTTGAATAATTAACAAAAAAGCACTTGCATTTAAAAAGGTCCCTTAGTCTGTTTCAGTAGCTCTACAATCATGGGTAAGACTGCTGACTTGACAGATGTCCAGAAGGCAATCATTGACACACTCCACAATGGAAAGTTGAGAGGAAGGAAAAAGTGTGGTAGAAAAAGGTGCACAAGCAACTGGGATAAGTGCAGCCTCAAAAGGATTGTTAAGAAAAGGCCATTTGAAAATTTGGGGGCGATTCACAAGGAGTGGACTGCTGCTGGAGTCATTGCTTCTAGAGCCACCACACACAGACGTATCCAGGACATTGGCTACAAGTGTCGCATTCCTTGTGTCAAGACACTCATGACCAATAGACAATGCCAGAAGCATCTTACCTGTGCCAAGGAGAAAAAGAACTGGACTGTTCTGAGAAGTCCAAGGGGTTGTTTTCAGATGAAAGTAAATTTTGCATTTCATTTAGAAGTCCAAGAGTCTGGAGGAAGAGTGGAGAGGCCACAATCCAAGCTGCTTAAGGTCCAGTGTGAAGTTTCCACAATCAGTGGTGGTTTGGGGAGGCATATCATCTGCTGATGTAGGTCCACTGTGCTTTATCAAGACCAACATCAACAAAGCCCTCTACCTTCTGTCGACAAGGTTTTTGGAAATGAAAACTTCATTCTAAAGAAGGACTTGGCACCTGTCCACACTGCCAAAAGTACCAATACCTGGTTTACAAACAACAGTATCACTGTGCTTCATTGGCCAGCAAACTCACCTGACCTTAACCCCTGTTAGGTGTCGAGTTCCCGCTGCTACACAGGGGGAATCTTGAACCATGTCCGCTGCGGTCTCCCATTCTCCCTCAGCAGCAGTGTAACCTGCTCAGCAGAGACATCGATTCCAGAGTCTAGCTTTAGCTGATATGTGCACTTGCTTACTGCTGCATTTCCAGGCTCAGCCCTTGTAGCCAGCACTGATCAGTGGCGAGCAGACGTTCCAGGGACTACGTCCTGCTTTTCCCCTACTGAGCATGCCCACGGGTCGACCTCTCATTGGAGGTCGGGGGTCACATGCTCAGGTTCTGTAGTGGCTCCTATTGGATCTCTAGGAAGGTCCTGGAGAGCTACAGCTATAAAAGGTTTTGCATGGCCACATGGCCATGCTCCAGTATAAATCAGTTATTGTGTGTCTATGTGTGTGTGTGTGTGTGTGTGTGTGTGTGTGTGTGTGTGTGTGTGTGTGTGTGTGTGTGTGTGTATGCCCTCTCTGGTGAAAGCTCCAAATCATTCCCATCCCTAGTGTTAATGAATGCTCGCAAATGTTGGAGCTGTCTAGTGCCAGTTATTGCTACCCAGCACCAGGCACAATCTATAGCGTCTTTCAGCAATATTAGCCAGTGCGGTACCGTGCACAACCAGTGCACTTTCCTGTCCCTAGTTAGGGCGGTTAGAGGTGTCTGCCAGAGAGGAGCTGCTCGCACTCAGTGCACTAAATCTATTTTAAGTTTAGTTTACTCCTGACACCACTGTAGCGGTTTAAAGCACAAGAGGTCTCAAGGGACTCTGACCCTGAGTCTTGGGGCACAGTTCTGTGACTCCTTGCTTGCATTCTCTGTGCATTATCGCAGCTCTGTGACGAAACAGGGTTCGATGCCTTCAAACCAGGTGAAGCTAACCCATGTGTGTCATCTCATAATACCGCCATATAGACAGCCATTAGGGAGCAGCAGGTTTCTTCTCTGCACGGTGGACCCAGACTGCAAACTCATCTTATATTACCTCTTATTTATATTTGGTGCATTCCGCCAGTCCTAACACTATACTAGCGCCAGGGACGGGCTAGGAAATTGCGGACAAACAGCAATCCTTGTGGTACATCCAGCAGCTGGAGGGTAGGTTGGCGGCTCTCGAGCGCACAACCTCAACTGTGGATGTTACCGCAGTTGCTGTTCAGGCTGCTAGCATGGCTGCAGCTAGTTTGTTTACTGCCACCCCTGCTCTGACATTATCCCGTCTTCCATTGCCAGACAAGTTTGCTGGTGACAGTAAGCTGTGTAGGGGATTCGTGAGCCAGTGTGCTATATATCATGAGCTCCTGGCTGCACGTTTTCCCATGGAGCAGGCTAAGGGGGGATTTATTATATCCCTTCTGTCAGACAGGGCCCTGTGGGAGCATGACGGTCATGTGATGCAGAGTGCTCCGCTGTTCTTGAGCACTCTGAAGCAGGTCTTTTTGGGACCTCCTGTACCCCATGATATGGCACTCCAACTGCTGGCATTGACACAGGGTTTGTCTATGGTCAGCCATTTTGCTGTCCACTTCCGGACTTTGGCATCTGAGCTGGAGTGGCCGGATAAAGTCCTCATCCCTGTATTCTGGAGGGGACTAGCTGACCATGTGAAGGACGCCTTAGCCACTAGGGAGATTCCTGACACACTGGAGGAGCTAATAGCAATATTTACCCGCATTGACCTTCATTTTAATGAGCGAAGGTTGGAGCGAGCCCAGTGTAGGCAGAGGTTTCAGCTGGCTCCCACCTTCACCAAACCTCCGGAATCTCCGGTCCAGGCGTCTGAGCCACATGAGACCATGGAGGAGACACAAGAAGGGTCTAAGTCCTGGACCACTCGTGTACTCAGGGTCTGTTCTGTCTGCCAGTAGTCGGGACACTATGCCAGAAAATGTCCCCAGCGGTCGGGAAAACATCAGCATCTATTGGTTGTAGGAGGAGGTACACTATAGGTACCACAGGCCCATCCACTCTTACAGTAGAGCTTTGCATGAATTCTGAGGTGGAGGGCAACTTCATGTCTTCTGCCTTCACTCAATGGCACGCAATACCCCTGGTGTCACCAAACCAGTGACCGTACGAGTGGTGAATGGGTCGACACTGCCATCACAGATTACACACCAGGCCATCCCATTTACTCTTTCTATGTCACCATCCTATTAGGAGATTATATCTTTACTTGCCATTCCCGAGGGAATTGATGAGGTCCTGTTAGGGATACCTTGGCTACGGTATCACTCCCCTCATATTGAGTGGTCCACAGGGAGAATTTTGGGATGGAGTGAATCTTGTGAGGGTAGCTATAGCGAACTAGGAGAGACAAGAGTGGACCCTCTGGACCGTGGGGAGCCCTACCCCTGGGCGAGCGACCTAGGAGATAACGACCCCTATACAGGGACCGCAAGGAGCAAGCCCAGAGGTCACTTACCCACGGTGAGATACCAGTAGGGACGGCTCCAGGAAGAGAGATAAACGAAGGCAGGATACTGAGGAAGAATACGGGAAGCAGCTAGAGAGCCCGGAGGGCTGGGAGGCAGGAATGGAGCTGAGCTGAGGGAAGGAAAACAAAACAAAGACCATAGGTAAACTACAGGAAAAGAAGAACGGGGACTGCAGGTAACAACAAGGAGGAAACGGAGTGAACCAGAGAGAACCGGAAGGTAGCACGGTAAGGCACAGAGTGCAGGTACTTGAGCAGGGAATACGAAGGGCCAAACGTAATAGCAAACGTGCTAAAACAATCAGGCACCAGGAAGCAGGAAGAACTACCTTTTATAGGAGGAGCAGGAACAGGATTGGGTGGAAAGAGCATGTGACTTCAGGAGGAGGTAACAGAGACGCTGGGCCTGCGAGCTACAGGGAAGCTAGAGCGCCTGCGCAGAGAAAGAACACCTGCAGAGGAGCGTGCAGACCGGGACGCTGGAGCGATGGAACGAGGACGCTGGAGCGTAGCGGAGGATGTAACAGTACCCCCCTTCTTATACCCCCCTTTACGAAGAGTAGCAAAAAACCTATTGAGAATACGAGGAGCATCAATGTTCTCCAAGGGCTCCCAGGACCTCTCCTCCGGACCAAAACCCTTCCAGTCCACCAGAAAAAACTCTTTTCCCCGAACCTTTTTAACAGCCAAAATGTCCTTAACCTCAAAAATGTTGTCCGTGCTGGCAGGTTGAGAAGAGGAACAAGAGGGAGAATGAAAACGGTTAAAGACGGCTGGTTTGAGAAGAGAGACATGAAACGTATTGGGTATACGGAGCGAAGCAGGCAATTTCAGCTTGTAGGCGACATCGTTGACTCGACGTAGAATCTCAAAAGGACCGATGAACCGTGGACCAAGCTTGTAGGAAGGAATCTTGAGTCTGATGAATTCTGAAGAAAGCCAAACTTTGTCACCAGGAGAAAAAGGAGGAGAATCTAAACGCCTCTTGTCTGCTTGTCTCTTCATTCTAGAAGAAGCTAGATTTAAGGTCCCTTTGACCTCGCTCCAGATGGAAGAAAAGTTGAGAGCCGTAGAGTCAGCAGCTGGAACACCAGAGGCAGGAGAAACCGGTAGGGGAACACTTGGATGCCGTCCAAAAACAACAAAAAATGGAGACTTTGCGGAGGATTCGCTGGAATGGTTGTTATAGGCAAACTCCGCCCAAGGAAGTAGTTCGACCCAGTCATTATGGTGAGCATTAGAAAAATGCCGAAGATAAGCAGCCAAGGTTTGGTTGGTACGTTCTGCTTGACCGTTAGTTTGAGGGTGATACGAGGAAGAGAAGTCCAGATTCACCTTTAAAAGTTTGCACAAAGCTCTCCAAAAGCGGGAAGTAAATTGAACCCCTCTGTCTGACACGATGTGCTGAGGAAGACCATGGAATTTGAAGATGTTAAGAATAAAAATGTTAGCCAACTCAGGAGCTGAAGGTAAACCGGATAATGGAATGAAGTGAGCCATCTTAGAGAATCTGTCCACAACGACGAGGATGACCGTGCAGGCGGAAGAGCAAGGTAGATCGGTGATGAAGTCCATTGCGATGTGTTGCCAAGGTGCGGATGGAACAGGAAGAGGAAGGAGATTTCCATGCGGTAGTCGCCTGGGTACCTTGTTTCTGGCACAAGAAGGACAAGAGGCTACGAAGTCCTTTACGTCTTGACGTAAAGTAGGCCACCAATAGTAACGCGAAATGAGAAGAAAAGTCTTTCTAATACCGGCATGACCAGCCAATTTGGAAGAATGGCCCCAAGATAAGACCCTCTTAGTGTCTTCATCCAAGACAAGAGTTTTGCCCGGAGGAGGTTGGAACATCCGTAAAGGGGCTACGGTGACCATCTTAGTAGGGTCAATGATGTAAGCTGGCTCCTCTACGGTATCTGACGATTGGAAGGACCTGGACAGGGCGTCAGCTCTTATGTTTTTGTTGCCGGGCCGAAAACGAAGTTCGAACTCAAAGCGAGCAAAGAACAAGGACCATCTAGTGTCATGATCTCCATGGCCAGAGAACTAGCATAAGCCTCTATAGGAACAAGCTCTTGGAAGATGTAACTATACTGACCATGAACTAAACCTACCGCATCATCTAGAAGTAGCCAGGTAGCATGTCCTACTTTTTATCCCTATATGCCCAGCGCCGGCCGGAGAACTAAATAATGCTAGCAGAGGGAAATATAAGACCTGACTCACCTCTAGAGAAATGCCCAAAAAGGAGACAGAGGCCCCCCACATATATTGGCGGTGATATGAGATGAAACAACAAACGCAGCAGGAAAATAGTTTTAGCAAATTTGAGGTCCGCTTTCTAGATAGCAGAAGACAGAAAGCATACTTTCATGGTCAGTAGAAAACCCTAACAAAACACATCCAGAAATTACTTTAGGACTCTGGCATTAACTCATAATACCAGAGTGGCAATTCCTGATCAACAAGAGCTTTCCAGACACAGTAACGAAACTGCAGCTGTGAACTGGAACCAAAATACAAAAACAAAACATGGACGAATGTCCAACTTATCTAGTAGATGTCTGGGAGCAGGAACAAGCACAGAGAGGCTTCTGATAACATTGTTGACCGGCAAGCATCTAACAGAGAAGCCAGGTTATATAGCGAACCCAGATCTAATCAGAACAGGTGAACAGGGAAGATGATGTCACAAGTTCAATTCCACCAGTAGCCACCGGGGGAGCCCAGAATCCAAATTCACAACAGTACCCCCCCCTCAAGGAGGGGGCACCGAACCCTCACCAGAACCACCAGGGCGATCAGGATGGGCCCTATGAAAGGCACGAACCAGATCAGAGGCATGAACATCAGATGCAGTGACCCAAGAATTATCCTCCTGGCCATATCCCTTCCACTTGACCAGATACTGGAGTCTCCGTCTGGAAACACGGGAGTCTAGGATTTTTTCCACAACGTACTCCAACTCACCCTCAACCAACACCGGAGCAGGAGGCTCAACGGAAGGCACAACCGGTGCCTCATACCTGCGCAATAACGACCGATGAAAAACGTTATGAATAGAAAAGGATGCAGGGAGGTCCAAACGGAAGGAAACAGGGTTAAGAATCTCCAATATTTTATACGGACCGATGAACCGAGGCTTAAACTT
Source organism: Ranitomeya variabilis (assembly GCF_051348905.1). Lineage (NCBI taxonomy): Eukaryota > Metazoa > Chordata > Amphibia > Anura > Dendrobatidae > Ranitomeya > Ranitomeya variabilis. The sequence goes on along the minus strand of NC_135236.1, from coordinate 20,770,641 downwards.
AGGAGATGAGACCCTCATAGGGACAAAACGAGAAGACAACCACACCAAATCTCCAACACAAAGCCGAGGACCAACACGACGGTGACGGTTGGCAAAAAGCTGAGTCTTCTCCTGGGACAACTTTAAATTGTCCATCACCTGCCCCCAGATATGATGCAATCTCTCCACCACCGCATCCACTCCAGGACAATCCGAGGATTCCATCTGACCGGAGGAAAATCGAGGATGGAACCCCGAATTACAGAAAAACGGGGAAACCAAGGTGGCAGAGCTGGCCCGATTATTGAGGGCGAACTCCGCCAATGGCAAAAAAGCAACCCAATCATCCTGGTCAGCAGACACAAAACACCTCAGATATGTCTCCAGGGTCTGATTAGTCCGCTCGGTCTGGCCATTAGTCTGAGGGTGAAAAGCAGACGAAAAAGACAAATCTATGCCCATCCTAGCACAAAATGCCCGCCAAAATCTAGACACAAATTGGGTTCCTCTGTCAGAAACGATATTCTCAGGAATACCATGCAAACGAACAACATTTTGAAAAAACAGGGGCACCAACTCGGAAGAAGAAGGCAATTTGGGCAGGGGAACCAAATGAACCATCTTAGAAAAACGGTCACACACCACCCAGATGACAGACATCTTCTGAGAAACAGGCAGATCTGAAATAAAATCCATCGAGATGTGTGTCCAAGGCCTCTTAGGAATAGGCAAGGGCAACAATAATCCACTAGCCCGAGAACAACAAGGCTTGGCCCGAGCACAAACGTCACAAGACTGCACAAAGCCTCGCACATCTCGTGACAGGGAAGGCCACCAGAAGGATCTTGCCACCAAATCCCTGGTACCAAAAATTCCAGGATGACCTGCCAACGCAGAAGAATGCACCTCAGAGATGACTTTACTGGTCCAATCATCAGGAACAAACAGCCTATCAGGCGGACAACGATCCGGTCTATCCGCCTGAAACTCCTGCAAGGCCCGCCGCAGGTCTGGAGAAACGGCTGACAAGATAACTCCCTCCTTAAGAATACCTGTGGGGTCAGAGTTGCCAGGTGAATCAGGCTCAAAACTCCTAGAAAGGGCATCCGCCTTAACATTCTTAGAACCTGGTAGGTACGATACCACAAAATTAAACCGAGAAAAAAATAATGACCAGCGCGCCTGTCTAGGATTCAGGCGCCTGGCGGTCTCAAGATAAATCAAATTTTTGTGGTCAGTCAATACCACCACCTGATGTCTGGCCCCCTCGAGCCAATGGCGCCACTCCTCAAACGCCCACTTCATGGCCAAAAGCTCCCGATTCCCAACATCATAATTCCGCTCAGCGGGCGAAAATTTACGGGAAAAGAAGGCACAAGGCCTCATCACGGCGCAGTCAGAACTTTTCTGCGACAACACTGCCCCAGCTCCGATCTCAGAAGCGTCGACCTCAACCTGAAAAGGAAGAGTCACATCAGGCTGACGCAACACAGGGGCAGAAGAAAAACAGCGCTTAAGCTCCTGAAAGGCCTCCACAGCATCAGGGGACCAATTAGCAACATCAGCACCCTGTCTAGTCAAATCGGTCAATGGCTTAACGACATCCGAAAAACCAGAAATAAATCGACGATAAAAGTTGGCAAAGCCCAAAAATTTCTGAAGACTTTTAAGAGAAGAGGGCTGCGTCCAATCACAAATAGCTTGAACCTTGACAGGATCCATCTCAATGGAAAAGGGAGAAAAAATATATCCCAAAAAGGAAATTCTCTGAACCCCAAAAACGCACTTAGAACCCTTGACACACAGAGAATTAGACCGCAAAACCTGAAAAACCCTCTTAACTTGCCGGACATGAGAGTCCCAGTCATCCGAAAAAATCAGAATATCATCCAGATACACTATCATAAATTTATCCAAAAAATCGCGGAAAATATCATGCATAAAGGACTGGAAGACTGAAGGGGCATTAGAAAGACCAAAAGGCATCACCAAATACTCAAAGTGGCCCTCGGGCGTATTAAATGCGGTTTTCCACTCATCCCCCTGCCTGATCCGCACCAAATTATACGCCCCACGGAGATCAATCTTAGAGAACCACTTGGCCCCCTTTATGCGAGCAAACAAATCAGTCAGCAACGGCAATGGGTATTGATATTTAACCGTGATTTTATTCAAAAGCCGATAATCAATACATGGTCTCAAAGAGCCGTCTTTTTTTGACACAAAGAAAAAACCGGCTCCTAAGGGAGATGACGATGGACGAATATGTCCCTTTTCCAAGGACTCCTTTATATATTCTCGCATAGCAGTATGTTCAGGCACAGACAGATTAAATAAACGACCCTTTGGGTATTTACTACCCGGAATTAAATCTATAGCACAATCGCACTCACGGTGCGGAGGTAGTGAACCAAGCTTGGGTTCTTCAAAGACGTCACGATAGTCAGACAGGAACTCAGGGATTTCAGAGGGGATAGATGATGAAATGGACACCAAAGGTACGTCCCCATGAGTCCCCTTACATCCCCAGCTCAACACAGACATAGCTTTCCAGTCAAGGACTGGGTTGTGAGACTGCAGCCATGGCAATCCCAGCACCAAATCCTCATGTAGATTATACAGCACTAGAAAACGAATAGTCTCCTGGTGATCCGGATTAATACACATAGTCACTTGTGTCCAGTATTGTGGTTTATTATTAGCCAATGGGGTGGAGTCAATCCCCTTCAGAGGAATAAGAGTTTCCAAAGGCTCTAAATCATACCCACAACGATTGGCAAAGGACCAATCCATAAGACTCAAAGCGGCGCCAGAGTCGATATAGGCGTCAGTAGTAATAGATGACAAAGAGCAAATCAGGGTCACAGACAAAATAAATTTAGACTGTAAAGTGCCAATGGAAACAGATTTATCAAGCTTTTTAGTACGTTTAGAGCATGCTGATATAACATGAGTAGAATCCCCACAATAGAAACACAACCCATTTTTCCGTCTAAAATTCTGCCGCTCGCTTCTGGACAGAATTCTATCACACTGCATGCTTTCTGGCGTCTTCTCAGTGGACACCGCCAGATGGTGCACTGGTTTGCGCTCCCGCAGACGCCTATCGATCTGAATGGCCATTGTCATGGACTCATTCAGACCCGCAGGCACAGGGAACCCCACCATAACATCCTTAATGGCATCAGAGAGACCCTCTCTGAAAGTAGCCGCCAAGGCACACTCATTCCACTGAGTAAGCACAGACCATTTACGGAATCTTTGGCAGTAAATTTCAGCTTCATCTTGCCCCTGCGATAGGGACATCAAAGTTTTTTCTGCCTGAAGTTCCAAATGAGGTTCCTCATACAGCAAGCCCAAGGCCAAAAAAAACGCATCCACATTGCGCAACGCAGGATCCCCTGGTGCCAATGCAAAAGCCCAGTCTTGAGGGTCGCCGCGGAGCAAGGAAATCACAATCCCAACCTGCTGTGCAGGGTCTCCAGCAGAACGAGATTTCAGGGACAAAAATAGCTTACAATTATTTCTAAAATTCTGAAAGCTAGATCTATTCCCTGAGAAGAATTCCGGCAAAGGAATTCTCGGCTCAGATACCGGAGCATGAATAATAAAATCTTGCAAATTTTGTACTTTCGTGGTGAGATTATTCAAACCTGCAGTTACACTCTGAAGATCCATTATTAACAGGTGAACACAAAGCCATTCAAAGATTATAAGGAGAGAGAAAAAAAAGAAAGACTGCAGCATAGACAGACTGGCAAGTGATCCAATTAAGAGCACAGAAAAAAAAAAAAAAAAAAAAACTCTCAGCAGACTTCTTATTTCTCTCCTTTCTCAGCCAAGGATTTTAACCCTTTAGTGGGCCGGTCAAACTGTCATGATCTCCATGGCCAGAGAACTAGCATAAGCCTCTATAGGAACAAGCTCTTGGAAGATGTAACTATACTGACCATGAACTAAACCTACCGCATCATCTAGAAGTAGCCAGGTAGCATGTCCTACTTTTTATCCCTATATGCCCAGCGCCGGCCGGAGAACTAAATAATGCTAGCAGAGGGAAATATAAGACCTGACTCACCTCTAGAGAAATGCCCAAAAAGGAGACAGAGGCCCCCCACATATATTGGCGGTGATATGAGATGAAACAACAAACGCAGCAGGAAAATAGTTTTAGCAAATTTGAGGTCCGCTTTCTAGATAGCAGAAGACAGAAAGCATACTTTCATGGTCAGTAGAAAACCCTAACAAAACACATCCAGAAATTACTTTAGGACTCTGGCATTAACTCATAATACCAGAGTGGCAATTCCTGATCAACAAGAGCTTTCCAGACACAGTAACGAAACTGCAGCTGTGAACTGGAACCAAAATACAAAAACAAAACATGGACGAATGTCCAACTTATCTAGTAGATGTCTGGGAGCAGGAACAAGCACAGAGAGGCTTCTGATAACATTGTTGACCGGCAAGCATCTAACAGAGAAGCCAGGTTATATAGCGAACCCAGATCTAATCAGAACAGGTGAACAGGGAAGATGATGTCACAAGTTCAATTCCACCAGTAGCCACCGGGGGAGCCCAGAATCCAAATTCACAACAATCTAGCTTGACGTGGATTCAATCTTTGCGCAGTATGTAGGTAAGTAAGATTCTTGTGATCGGAGAAGATTACAAACGGGTGCACCGAGCCCTCCAGTAGATATCTCCACTCGCCTAGAGCCAATTTGATGGCCAGCAATTCTCGATCTCCAATTGTGTAATTTTGTTCAGAGGGTGAAAAGGCTTTTGAGAAGAAGCCGCACGGTGCCGTTAGACCCTCAGGAGTCTTTTGTGAGAGCACAGCTCCAGCTCCGGTAGAGGAGGCGTCAACTTCCAGAATAAAAGGCTTGTTCACCTCCGGGTGATGCAAGACTGGGGCAGAAGAAAAAGATCTCTTGAGAAGGACAAAGGACTTCTCGGCCTCAGGAGACCAATCCTTGGAGCAGGAACCTTTGCGAGTGAGAGAAGAGAGAGGACGAATCATGGAGGAGAAATGTGGGATGAATTGCCTGTAGTAATTAGCGAATCCGATGAAGCGTTGAATGGCTTTCACTCCGCAGGGCCGTGGCCAGTTAATAATGGCATTCACCTTCTCAGGGTCCATCTTAAGGCCGGAGTCAGAGACAATGTAACCAAGGAAAGGTAGTGAGGTTTGCTCAAACAAGCACTTCTCTATCTTGGCATACAAGTGGTTTTCTCTTAGGCGTTGCAAGACCTCGCGGACACTCCTGCGATGTGACGGAAGATCAGAAGAAAAAATAAGGATATCATCCAAATAAACCAGAACACAAGAGTACAGAAGATCCCGGAACACATCGTTAACGAACTCTTGGAAAACCGCAGGAGCGTTGCAGAGACCGAAAGGCATGACTAAATACTCGTAGTGTCCATCCCGGGTGTTAAAAGCTGTTTTCCACTCATCACCAGAGCGGATCCGGACCAAATTGTAAGCGCCTCGTAAATCCAACTTAGTAAAAATACGAGCGCCACGGAGGCGATCGAAGAGCTCCGGTATAAGGGGCAGAGGATACCGATTCTTAATCGTGATGCTGTTCAAACCCCGATAGTCTATACAAGGTCTTAAGGAACCGTCCTTCTTCTTCACAAAGAAGAACCCTGCTCCAGCAGGGGAGGAGGATTTCCGGATGAATCCTTTAGCTAGGTTCTCTTGTATGTACTCAGACATAGATTTGGTCTCAGCTGCAGAAAGCGGGTAAATCCTTCCCCTAGGTGGAGAACGGCCGGGAAGAAGCTCCACAGGACAATCGTAAGAACGATGGGGAGGAAGATTCTCAGCCTCTCGCTTGTTGAAGACGTCAGCGTAAGACCAGTAAGGAGAAGGTAACCCGTCAGGAACTTCAGCAGGCTGGGTACGAGAAACCGGACATACAGACCGAAGGCAACGATCATGGCACGAAGGACCCCACCGAAGTACATCTCCAGTGCGCCAATTCAGTGTGGGCTCATGTAGTCGAAGCCAAGGGAGACCCAGCAGGAAGGCGTAGGAAAGGTTAGGCAGAACATAAAAAGCGATCTTCTCGCGATGAAGGGCCCCAATTTGTATCTCCACCTCTTCAGTGACGAGGGAAATTGCATCTTGTAAAGGTCTTCCATCCACAGAGGCGATTAGACGGGGGGTGTCCAAAGAGATTACTGGTACGCGAAGCCTCCGAACCGCCTCAAGACTGATAAAATTGCCTGCCGCTCCAGAATCCACATACGCCACCTCGGAAGATTGATGCTGGTTAGAGAAAAAAAGAATGGAAAGAGTCAAAGGTTGAGAGGAAACGCGGGCACCTAGGGAGGCCTCTCTTACCTGTCCTAGGCGGAAGAGTTTTCCGGTCTGTCAGGGCAACTGCGGAGTAAATGGGTTGCACTACCACAATAGAAGCAGAGGCCCTGGGTGCGTCTCTCTTTGCGGCGTTGTTCCGCCATTTTAACTCGATCCACTTGCATAGGTTCAGAGGTTGGAACAGTAGAGGGAACAGAAACGGGAGCACGAGAAATACTAGACTGACGGAAGGTAGCGGAGACAGGCATAGATCTCCTCTCTCTAGCAGACTCCCGCGAACGCTCCTGGAAGCGGAGGTCGATCCGAGTGGCGAGAGAGATAAGGTCCTCCAGGGTAGTTGGAGTGTCACGACCGGCGAGCTCGTCTTTAATACGGCTGGACAGGCCTCGCCAGAAAGCACCCACAAGAGCCTCATTGTTCCACCCTAACTCCGAGGCCAAAGTACGAAAGCGGATGGCATATTGTCCAACGGAAGAAGAACCCTGACGCAGATTAAAGAGAGACTCGGTCGTAGAGGCTAAACGTCCGGGCTCATCGAAAACTTTCCGAAACGTCTCAAGAAAGTCCTCCAGGTGGCTGACAACGGGATCGTCACGCTCCCATAAGGGGTTCACCCAAGCTAATGCCTCCCCCTCAAGATGAGACACTATGAACGCCACTCTCGCCCGATCTGATGGATACTGAAGTGGGAGAAGCTCAAAGTGGAGGCGGCATTGATTTAAAAAACCCCTGCAAAGTTTTGGATCGCCAGAGTACCTGGGAGGTTTACCCAAACGAGGGGGAGGGTGAGCGGTAGACGGAGGACTGGAGTCAAGGGAAGAGGCTTGTGTGACCACAGCTGGGGCAGACTGGAGATTAAACAAACGGTCATCAATAGAGGCCATATAACTCAGCATGTGGGATTGGGTATCGCGTTGCTGGGCAAGCTCTTGTTGGAGACTAGCTAACTGGGCAGCGTTAACTGGGTCTGAAGTCTGTATCGAGGTAAGGCGGGACTCCATAGACTTCATAAAAGCCATTATGCACCGTTGGTTTTCACGCAAATGGGCTAGCTCTTTCTGGGCCGAGAAAGGGGTACCCGCGGGGTCCATGGCCTGATTGTACTATAGCGAACTAGGAGAGACAAGAGTGGACCCTCTGGACCGTGGGGAGCCCTACCCCTGGGCGAGCGACCTAGGAGATAACGACCCCTATACAGGGACCGCAAGGAGCAAGCCCAGAGGTCACTTACCCACGGTGAGATACCAGTAGGGACGGCTCCAGGAAGAGAGATAAACGAAGGCAGGATACTGAGGAAGAATACGGGAAGCAGCTAGAGAGCCCGGAGGGCTGGGAGGCAGGAATGGAGCTGAGCTGAGGGAAGGAAAACAAAACAAAGACCATAGGTAAACTACAGGAAAAGAAGAACGGGGACTGCAGGTAACAACAAGGAGGAAACGGAGTGAACCAGAGAGAACCGGAAGGTAGCACGGTAAGGCACAGAGTGCAGGTACTTGAGCAGGGAATACGAAGGGCCAAACGTAATAGCAAACGTGCTAAAACAATCAGGCACCAGGAAGCAGGAAGAACTACCTTTTATAGGAGGAGCAGGAACAGGATTGGGTGGAAAGAGCATGTGACTTCAGGAGGAGGTAACAGAGACGCTGGGCCTGCGAGCTACAGGGAAGCTAGAGCGCCTGCGCAGAGAAAGAACACCTGCAGAGGAGCGTGCAGACCGGGACGCTGGAGCGATGGAACGAGGACGCTGGAGCGTAGCGGAGGATGTAACAGTAGCTGTCAGAGGGAGTGCATTCAGGTTGCTACTACTGAGGTACCCACAGATCTTTCCACTCTCCCCAAGCACTATTGGCCCTATGCGGATGTGTTCTCCAAGAGGGCTGCGGAGACTCTTCCACCTCACTGCCCCTATGACTGTCCTATTGACCTCTTGCCTGGTGCTGAGCCTCCTCGGGGTCAAGTCTACCCATTATCTCTCCTGGAGATGGAGGCAATGTCTCAGTACATCCAGGGGAATCTGGCAAGAGGATTCATTAGGAAGTCAGTGTCACCCGCAGGGGCTGGGTTCTTCATCGTACAGAAGAAGAATGGAGAATTACGTCCCTGCATAGACTGCAGGGTTCATAATGCCATAACCGTTAAGAATAAGTACCCATTGCCACTTATATTTGAGCTCTTTGATAGGTTGCGGGGGTCAAGGGTATTTACTAAACTTGATCTGCGGGGTGCTTACAACCTGATTCACATCCATGAGGGGGACGAATGGAAGATGGCATTTAACACCAGGGATGGGCACTATGAATACCTGGTGATGCCCTTCGGGCTCTGTAATGCTCCTGGCATTTTCCAAGACTTTGTATCTTCCGAGATTTGCTCACCACCTCAGTCGCAGTCTAGCTGGATGATATTATTATCTACTCTCCAGATATAGACTTTCACTGGAGAGATGTTTGCAAAGTCTTTGACTTCATACGGACAAACTCCCTCTATGCCAAGTTGGAGAAGTGTGTTTGCGCAGGAGTCCTTGCCTTTCCTGGGCTATATCATCTCCGCCCAGGGGTTGGCCATGGATACTGCCAAGCTACGGCTGTGATGGACTGGCAGGAACCCCATTCTCTCAAAGCGGTGCAGTGCTTTATGGGGTTCATCATCTATTATCGCCAGTTCATTCCCCACTTCTCAACCTTGGTAGCTCCCCTGGTTGCCCTACCAAGAAGGGAGCTAATCCCAAATTGTGGTCGAAGGAGGTCTCATAGGCTTTTCTCTCTATCAAGTCACACTTCACTAGTGCACCCATTTTACATTGCACCGATGTTGATAAACCATTTATCGTGGAGGCGGATGCCTCTTCTGTCAGTGCTGGAGCAGTCCTCTTCCAGAAGGATGCTCAAAGTCGGAACCATCCTTGCTTCTTCTTCTCCAAGATCTTCTCACCAGCTGAGAGGAATTATTCCATCAGGGACAGGGATTTACTAGCCATAAAGTTGGCCTTTTCAGAGTGGAGACACCTCATGGAGGGGGCTCGCTATCCCTTCCAAGTATTCACCGACCACAAAAATTTGGTATATTTACAAACCGCCCAGCAGCTAATCTCTTGCCAGGCCAGATGGTCCCTTTTCTTCTCCCGGTTCAACTTTACCCTCCATTTTCTCTTTTTGGAGAAGAACTCTCGTGCCGATGCTCTCTCCCACTCCTTTGTGTCATCAGAGGAGGAGGAGCCTCGGCTTATTGTCCCTTCTGAGAGACTGAGAACTGCGGCCCCGGTTTCACTAGGGTCTGTGCAACCAGGCAAGACTTTTGTTCCACCTAATTTGCAACCAGAGGTTCTCTCTTGGGCCCACTCCTCCAGGGTAGGTGGGCATTTTTGGACTAAGGGGACATCTGAGCTCCTGGTGAGAACGTATTGGTGGCCGCATATGGCCCGTGACGTCGAAGACTATATTCGAGCATGTTTCCTGTGCCAAAAATAAGTCCCCTCAACAACAGCCTGTTGGGGTACTTTACCCCCTGCTGGTGGCGGACAGGCCCTGGGAAATGGTCGGGATGGACTTCATGACTTCAAGTCCCGTAGCTGCACCATTATTTGGGTAGTCACCGACCATTTTACCAAAATGGTGCACTTGGTGCCTCTTCCAAGGCTACCTTCTGCACGGGCCTTGGTGGCATTGTTTATTAAACACATTTTCTGCCTACAGGGTACGTATGCCAGACGAAATTGTCAGTGACCGGGGTCCCCAGTTTGTGTCTCGGTTCTGGAGAGAGCTTTTTTGTCTACTTAGCACCGAGCTGAATCTCTCTTCTGGATATCATCCCAAGATGAATGGGTTGATATAGAGGGCCAACCAGACCCTGTTCACATACCTGCGACATTTTGATTCAGCCAGGCAGGATGACTGAGCATCCTTGCTACCTTGGGAAGAGTTTGCGCTGAACAACGCCGTAGCCGACTCCACTAGACAGACCCCATTCCTCCTTAACTACTGCCAGCATTTGCAGATTCCGGTGCCCAAGCCCATGTCTTCCGCTGACTCCAGGATGGCAGACTGGGCTATGAAAGCACATGACATTTGGTACCGCACACAAGATGCCATCCTGGCCTCCAAGAAGAGAATGAGGGTCTCCGCTGATGCACATCGGTGCCCCGCTCCGACCTTTGCTCCTGGCGTCTTAGTGTGGCTCTCCGCCCATAATATCAGGCTGCGCATTGAGTCTACTAAGTTTACGCCTCACTACTTAGGCCCCTTCAAGGTTCTGGAACAGGATAACCCTGTGGTCTATCGTCTGGCCCTTCCTCCATGCCTGGGTATCACTGATACCTTTCATGTGTCCCTCCTAAAGCCCGTTCATATGTCCCAGTTTTCTGAGTCATCTACCGGGACATCAGGTTCGTCCACAGACGAGTACGAGGTGAATGCTGTCATGGGGTGTAAGGTGGTACGTGGCAAAAAATTCTATTTGGTGGATTGGAAGGGTCATGGGCCAGAGGACAGGCCCTGGGAGGCTGTTGAGCACACTTGGGCTCTGCAGCTCATTGCTGCCTTCGAGCATAGTGAGGCCCAAGGGGGGGAGGCCCTAGGAGGGGGGTAATGCTAGGTGTCGAGTTCCCACCGCTGCACAGGGGGAATCTCGGACCATGTCCGCTGCGGTCTCCCATTCTCCACCAGCCGCAGTGGAAACTGCACAGCAGAAATGTTGATCCCAGCGTCTGGCTCAAGCTGATACTGTGCGCTTGGTTACTGCTGCCTTTCCAGGCTCAGCCCTTGTAGCCAGCACTGATCAGTGGCAAGCAGAGATTCCAGGGACTATGTCCTTCTTTTCCCCTACTGAGCATGTCCATGGGTAGACCTCTCATTGGAGGTCGGGGGTCACATGCTCAGGTCCTGCAGCAGCTTCTATTGGATCACAAGGAAGGTTCTGGAGAGCTACAGCTATAAAAGGTTGGCATGGCCATGCGCTAGTATAAATCAGTTATTGTGTGTGTATGTGGATGTATGCGTGTTCTGGTGAAAGCTCCAAATCATTCCCATCCCTAGTGTTGATGAATGCTCGCGAATGATGGAGCTGTCTAGCGCCAGTTAGTGCCATCCAACACCAGGCACAATCTATAGCTCCTATCAGCAGGGTTCTGGAGAGCTACAGCTATAAAAGGTTGGCATGGCCATGCGCTAGTATAAATCAGTTATTGTGTGTGTGTGTGGATGTATGCGTGTTCTGGTGAAAGCTCCAAATCATTCCCATCCCTAGTGTTGATGAATGCTCGCGAATGTTGGAGCTGTCTAGCGCCAGTTAGTGCCATGCAACACCAGGCACAATCTATAGCTCCTATCAGCAGGGTTATCCAGTGTGGCACCATGCGCAACCAGTGCGTTGACCTGTCCCTAATTAGGGCGGTTAGTGGTGTCCACCAGAGTGGCGCTGCGCATACTCAGTGCGCAAAATCTATTTTAAGTTTAGTTTACTCCTGACACCACTGTAGCGGTGTCAAGCGCAACAGGTCTCGAGGGACTCTGACCCTGAGTCTTGGGGCAGAGTTCTGTGGCTCCTTGCTTGCGCTCTCTGTGCGTTATCATGGCCCTGTGATGCAACAGGGTTCGCTTCCTTCATACTGGGTGAAGCTATCCCGTGTGTGTCTTCTCTTAATACTGCCATATAGTCCACCATTACCGAGCAGCAGGTGTCTTCTCTGCACGGTGACCCCCGGACTGCGAATGCATCTTATATTTCCTCTTATATATATTTTGGTTCCGCCAGTCCTAAAAACCCCATAGTGAATTTATGGGGTATTGTCAAGAGGAAGATGAGAGACACCAGACCCAAAAATGCAGATGAGGTGAAGGCTGCTATCAAAGCAACTTGGGCTTCCATAACACCTCAGCAGTGCCACAGACTGATCACCTCCATGCCACGCCGCATAGATGCAGTAATTGATGCAAACGGAGCCTCAACCAAGTATGGAGTGTATTTACTGAACATACAGTAAATTACAATCATTTTTCAAGCTGGTGTTATAAAGTATTCTAATTCACTGAGATAATGACTTTTGGGTTTTTATTGGCTGTAAAAAATAATCATCAACATTAACAGAGATAAACACTTGAAATAGATCATTCTGTTTGTAATGATTAAATATAAAAATAGAGTTTCACTTTTTGTATTGAAGAACTGAAATAAAGTAACTTTTTGATGAAATTCTAATTTTGTGAGAAGCACCTGTAGATACTGCAACATGCATGGTTCGTATCTGTGCAGTATAAACATTCTTGATGCAGGCAGTGCCCTTACGATTCAGCCCACCAGGATTATGCCCAGAAGAACACATTTCCAGTTTCTGCCTAGGACTCATTTTTTCCTTAAATATCATCTTAGTAAGGTTTACATGTTGGACTCGGTGGACTTGTCTCTTTTTTCATTTTATTAATTATTAACTCAGGGTAAGGAAAATGTGTTGTTTACAGCTGGACCTCTATTGGTTCAAACCTCATTAACTCGTTAAGTGACACAAGTATAGGAAGCCCTATGAAGTAGCTTGTATCTTCTGCGTATTTCCTGATATGCTGAGATAATAATTGTGAAATGACAGATGAATCCTTCTTATCCTGTAAATCACCTTCATGAGTTGAGCTGTCTGTTCCTCACCTACAGCACGTCCTTATACAATATTTATGCCTGAGGCTGTCCCCCAATTGTGTAAGATGGAGGCAGATAAATAAGTTTATTATGATGGGAATATTGACGAGGAGAATGAATTCTGCTTCGTCTTTGCCTGGAGTCCCTTGGAAATGTTGAGATGAAGTGGAGGTTATAAATCTCTGAGGCACGGTATCCAAGCAGACAATGAAGAAGCTGGCGTTCCTTGCACTGTGCACAGTTTCTCTCCTCACTGGGGTAAGTCTATTATTCAGCACACTTGGCTTGGAATACAAAAGATTGTTTTATTAAGTGTGGAATTATTAGAAACTTAATTAGAAGAAATATATTGTGCATTACTGGTGGATATAAAGTTGGTATAACTGTATTTTCTTTCATTAATAATAGGTAATAGAATATTAATAAGTATGTAAACAGTGAGATATTTCTATTGTTTTCTTTTATTGAGAAAATGAACTAGACAGCATTTACTCCTGTTTTTATCCTAAAATTGGATATCCCCTATTAATTTACACTTCTAAACATGCACAGTTAGTTATTGTTAAAGAAAATTGTTTTTTGTTTTTATTAAATAATTCAAAATCTATTTTATATATATATATATATATATATATATATATATATATATATATATATATATATATTCAGCACAATTTACATGTGTGATCAGCTCATGTTCTACTGGGGTGCGGGGGAGCCACCTGTGGATGGACACGTGGAGACAACCTACAATTAGGAATATAGCGCAGTGTAGTGTACATTTCCTGCATTATTTGCTCTTCTAGCAATGTACCGTATACTGCACACCAGGGGAAGATCTATTACATTAGTATCTCTGCTGAATCCATGCATAAAGCCCACCAATGGATAACTCTGAGGGTCCAGATATTTTTTTTTATTTTTCTATCACTGAATTTCAAGAGACATAACTTTTATGGTATCTTGAATAATCCGTTCTTCGGAGAGTTGCCGTAATCACTATTGAAGGCAGTATCTTACTGGTTAAAGTTACCAAGGAACTTGTGATTTAAGTGTCTTGTTATTTACGTGTTTGCATTCGCCACACCTGTTCCTTTCTTGTTGAAGAACAAGTTCTAGTGACTCCAAGCCAAGGCTGCAGATAAGCGCGTAGTTAAACAAAATATCAAAGTTTAGCACACTCACCCCTAATGGTTTAAATTAAATCACGAATACTTTTTTATTCATTTTTTTTAAAAAATATTTCCAATTATTTAAAATATGTTTCAGATATTATACAATTTTTTACATTAAAAAATGAACCTTTTATGTCTAGAATATAAGAATAGCTAATATTTGATATATTTACCAGACATTATTTTCCACCAATCTTTCATTATTTTAACAGTTTCTCTTCAATGTTTAGATTCAATCATTTTTCTCTGATCTGTATCATCACCTACATTTCCTTTTACCATCTTTTTCTTACACAGTTTTTCATCAATCATAATAGTAATTGTTTTTTTCTTTTTGTTTTACATTTTTTTTATTGGGTTATATAACACAAATAAACAATCATGTAAAACTACATAACAGGGTGTGTGTGTTTTTTCAATAAAATGTTATAAAAAGTTCTTTCATTAGGTCGTCACATAGTACATGTTTAGATTAATCATAGTAGAAGTTACAATCTTTCATTCCACAAGTTTGTCTTGTTTTTATAAGGAAGGAGTCTAACCCAATGTGTACACACCTATAGATCTATAACATTGATATAGAGAGACAGATAGAAAAAGTAGGGTGGGGAAAATCAGATGAAGGGAGAGGAGGTAGGGGAGAGGCAGGGGAGTCCTCTGTGTAAGAATGGATAGAGGTATCAGCAGTCAGTGCCTCACAGCGTCATGAGACCTATGTAACAAGCATTAATCTCTCCTGAAAGCTTTGTTAGTTTTAAGGGTGGATGCCAGATCTTCATTCAGTCGCTGTGTGAGACTGCTGACTCATCATCCTTAAGTATTCATCCAATTCTCTATACAGAACCGATGGCTCCCATGTTACCCCAAACCTGTCTCTTGAGAAGTTTGTGAAAGCTCCAATTTCCTCTACATAATAAAGCTGATCAACTTTTTGGAGCCCATCAACAATGCTCGGGCTACTCTGAGAGCGCCATTTTGTGGGAATAATTAGTTTGGCCGCTGCTAAGAAAAATAAGAGTAGTGATTTGTACTTGGTCTGTGAAATATCGCTAGACCAGTTTAGAAAGATGAGGTTTGGCCGTGGGGGGTTTGAAAGTTTGCACAACTTGGTAATAGTTTTCAAAACACTATTCCAAAACGGTCTAATCTTTTCACATGACCACCAAATGTGCAGGAACTCCCCTTTATCTTTATTAGGTCTCCAACAGGTTGGGGGTATGTTGGGGTACCAGGTATGAGTTACCACTGGGGTGGTATACCATCTTGTGACGATCTTATATGAGTTTTCTTGAACTCTTACACAGCTAGACGGCCCAAATGAATTTTTATAATTACGCTCAACCTCATAGTCCTGCAGTTTAATTCCGAGTTCTTTCTCCCATGCTAATATATAGGCACGTTTAATAGGTACTGAGTCCGACAGAAGAGTCTGGTATTATTTTGCTAATACTCCTTTGGGTTGTTTATGTTGTGCTAATAAGGTTTCGAAAGTCGTTAATTCCCTAAATGGGATACCAGCTTGTAAATACCATCTAATAGCTTTCTTAAGTTTATTATAGTGGAGAAAGTTAATATGTTGTTTTGGGAATTATTTTGTAATTCTGGTAATGTGAGAAGTGTACCTTTTGTGAGTACACTATCTATGCCCTCCTTAATCGAGTGTAAGATGTCTGTGGATTTAATCATAGTTTGATCCAAATACAGCCCTGTGAAATGCATCTCCCTGGCCAAAGGTGACGGAAGTGGCATTAATAGGTTGGAGTTTCTAGCCCAAGTGTGTACCACATTCCTAGACATAGTGTTAGGTATTTCCAATTTGTGGATAAAATCTTTGGGAGCATGAAGTATGGTAGTGATTAGGGTTGAGCGAAACAGATCGGCCAATTTCAAAAGTCGCCGACTTTTGGCAAAGTCGGGTTTCGTGAAACCCGACCCGATCTCACTGTGGGATCGGGTCGGCGGTCGGCGATCTTCGCTCCAAAGTTGGGTTTCGTTTTTTCTATATATATATATATATGTCATTGAGACACATATATATATTTATATTTACTTCAGCGCGATATATGTGAAAAGCCGGTAATTCAACTGCCGGCTTTTCATTTCTGCTGCCTAAACCCGACATGATATGAGACATGGTTTACATACAGTAAACCATGTCATATCCCCCTTTTTTTTGCATATTCCACACTACTAAAATTTTGGCGCTGTAGCTATTAAATTTAAGGGTTAAATCGCGGAAAAAATTGGCGTGGGCTCCCGCGCAATTTTCTCCGCCAGAGTGGTAAAGCCAGTGACTGAGGGCAGATATTAATAGCCAGGAGAGGGTCCATGGTTATTGGCCCCCCTGGCTACAAACATCTGCCCCCAGCCACCCCAGAAAAGGCACATCTGGAAGATGCGCCTATTCTGGCACTTGGCCACTCTCTTCCCACTCCCGTGTAGCGGTGGGATATGGGGTAATGAAGGGTTAATGCCACCTTGCTATTGTAAGGTGACATTAAGCCAGATTAATAATGGAGAGGCGTCAATTATGACACCTATCCATTATTAATCCAATTGTATGAAATGGTTAAAACAACACACACACAATATTGCAAAGTATTTTAATGAAATAAACACACAGGTTGTTGAAATATTTTATTGTTCTCTCAATCCACCTGAAGTCCATTGTTCTGTAACAAATTACAAATAATAAACCAACAAAATACATACCTTCCGTAGATCTGTAACGTCCCACGATGTAAATCCATGTGAAAAATTTTACAGGCAGGAGCTCTGCTATAATGCAGCTGTGCTCGTGCCTGTAAACCCTGGTGAATCGTGGTTAAATGGCGATTAAAATACTGTATACCGAATGCATTTAGACAACTACATAGCTGCATTTCTTGTAAAACATTTACAGACAGACAATGCTCATAGTGAGCAATGAGAAATGTTTGTTTATTCACTTCACAAACAATTCTAAGCCACTATATGTTTGCTGTTTGTCATACAACCTTGAAAGCTGGCCACTTGAAACTGGAGTTACTACATAGTGTACATCACTATTTAAGACCAGAGAAACATGACTAAGACAGATGCCAAACTGGGGTACCTGTACATGTACAGTGTGCTCATACCTGCATAATTGGGGATGCCCATGCAGTGTAGGTAATCTCCCAGGGGTTCTCTGTCTTGGTGTTGCTTCTCTGGTATCTGATAGCAAAACACAAGAAACAGTTATAGCATCATATAATGTGAGAGGACTGAATGCACCGATCAAAAGGTCCCAGGTACTTACACACATCAAAAAGTTGGGGATAGGTATTGTGTTGCTACAAGAGAAAGCCCCAAATTTAGACAGACATCATTACTATGACACCTGGTATCATTCATACTCATCCTCCAGGAAATCAAAAGGAGTCGCTATTGCGATATCCAAACACACACCATTCCAATACATGGAGACGCTCAAGGATAACGATGGCAGATTTATTTTTATCAAAGGGAAAATTGCCCATAAAGTGGTAACCATAGGCAATTTATATGCCCCCAATACTAAACAAGATATTTGGTACTCCAAGACCATGAGAGAGGCTATCGATTTTATAGAGGGCATCCTGATCCTGGGAGGTGACTTAAATACGCCTCTTGAACCAGTAGTAGATTCCTCAACAGGGAAATCAAACGTAACCAAAAAAGCACTTAAACGCATGTCCTACATTTACATCAGCTAATAGACACATGGAGATTTTTATACCCTAATTCAAAAGATTACACCCACTTTTCCCAAACACAATCGTCCTATGGTGGAATAGATTATCTTTTCCTGCTGTTCCAGATGATCTCGAATCTAAATGATGCGCAGATAATCTCGAATGTCCATTCTGACCACTCGATACTTATAAATAAAATAGTGTTGGGTCACAGACCAAAAAATAACACATGGAGACTTAATGAGATCCTTCTGTCTGAACAATCCGCCAAAGGGAAAATACTGAGAACGATAAGAGAATACTTTGAACTTAACACACAAGATAACACACCATTCCCTATTGTTTGGGAAGCTCACAAAGCGGTGGTAAGAGGGGAATGGATCTCCATTGCATCACATAAAAACAAGACATGACAGACAAATCTGGAGTCTCTCTCCAAAGAGATCCAGACCCTTGAAAAAGAACACAAACAAACAGTTAGACCTGACATTTTTACTCTTTTGTCGCAAAAAAGACGAGAACTCAGAGACATAATGAATAAGGATTCAATCAGGGTGTTCACAAAATGGAAACACAAAATGCTTGCACATGGGGATAAAGTGTCAAAATTCATGGTGTCTTAGATTAAAAAGAGAAAAGCTAATTCACTAATATATACGCTCAAAAAATCAAATGGAGAGAAAATTAGAGATCCAGATGGCATTGCTTCAGCTTTTAAAGAATAATAATCCTCTCTATATAATCTGCACCCCTGTGAGAGTGAAGAACAATTAGATACAAGAAACGTTAACATAAAATAATTTTTAAATACCATTAATTTATCAAGCCTTTCCGAAGAGCAGCAACTAGAATTAGTAGTTTCACGCTGAGGGAACTCCAGTCTGCCCTGTCAAACTGTCCGGCAGGAAAGAGCCCAGGACCAGATAGACTCCCGGCCTCCTACTATAAAGCCTTCCAGGAAACATTGAGCCCATACTGTTATGGTTCTCAATGGCAAGAGAACATAGCCCAGCAAACATAGAACTAGCTCTTGGAAGGATGGAAACTAAACTGACCATGAACTAAACCTGCCGCACAACTAACAGTAGCCGGGTAGCGTAGCCTGCGTTTTATCCCTAGACGCCCAGCGCCGGCCGGAGGACTAACTAATCCTGGCAGAGGAAAATATAGTCCTGGCTCACCTCTAGAGAAAATTCCCCAAAAGGCAGACAGAGGCCCCCACAAATATTGGCGGTGATTTTAGATGAAATGACAAACGTAGTATGAAAATAGGTTTAGCAAAATTGAGGTCCGCTTACTAAATAGCAGGAAGACAGAAAGGACACTTTCATGGTCAGCTAAAAACACTATCAAAACACCATCCTGAAATTACTTTAAGACTCTAGTATTAACTCATAACATCAGAGTGGCAATTTCAGATCACAAGAGCTTTCCAGACACAGAAACGAAACTACAGCTGTGAACTGGAACAAAATGCAAAAACAAACAAGGACAAAAGTCCAACTTAGCTGGGAGTTGTCTAGCAGCAGGAACATGCACAGAAAGGCTTCTGATTACAATGTTGACCGGCCTGGAAGTGACAGAGGAGCAAGGCTAAATAGCGACTCCCACATCCTGATGGAAACAGGTGAACAGAGAGGATGATGCACACCAGTTCAATTCCACCAGTGGCCACCGGGGGAGCCCAAAATCCAATTTCACAACAGTACCCCCCCCTCAAGGAGGGGGCACCGAACCCTCACCAGAACCACCAGGGCGATCAGGATGAGCCCTATGAAAGGCACGGACCAAATCGGAGGCATGAACATCAGAGGCAGTCACCCAAGAATTATCCTCCTGACCGTATCCCTTCCATTTGACCAGATACTGGAGTTTCCGTCTGGAAACACGGGAGTCCAAGATTTTTTCCACAACGTACTCCAACTCGCCCTCAACCAACACCGGAGCAGGAGGCTCAACGGAAGGCACAACCGGTACCTCATACCTGCGCAATAATGACCGATGAAAAACATTATGAATAGAAAAAGATGCAGGGAGGTCCAAACGGAAGGACACAGGGTTAAGAATCTCCAATATCTTGTACGGGCCGATGAACCGAGGCTTAAACTTGGGAGAAGAAACCCTCATAGGGACAAAACGAGAAGACAACCACACCAAGTCCCCAACACAAAGCCGAGGACCAACCCGACGCCGGCGGTTGGCAAAAAGCTGAGTCTTCTCCTGGGACAACTTCAAATTGTCCACTACCTGCCCCCAAATCTGATGCAACCTCTCCACCACAGCATCCACTCCAGGACAATCCGAAGATTCCACCTGACCAGAAGAAAATCGAGGATGAAACCCCGAATTACAGAAAAAGGGAGACACCAAGGTGGCAGAGCTGGCCCGATTATTAAGGGCAAACTCCGCTAAAGGCAAAAAAGCAACCCAATCATCCTGATCTGCAGACACAAAACACCTCAAATATGTCTCCAAGGTCTGATTCGTCCGCTCGGTCTGGCCATTAGTCTGAGGATGGAAAGCAGACGAGAAAGACAAATCTATGCCCATCCTAGCACAGAATGCTCGCCAAAATCTAGACACGAATTGGGTACCTCTGTCAGAAACGATATTCTCCGGAATACCATGCAAACGGACCACATTTTTAAAAAACAGAGGAACCAACTCGGAAGAAGAAGGCAACTTAGGCAGGGGAACCAAATGGACCATCTTAGAGAAACGATCACACACCACCCAGATGACAGACATCTTTTGAGAAACAGGAAGATCCGAAATAAAATCCATCGAGATGTGCGTCCAGGGCCTCTTCGGGATAGGCAAGGGCAACAACAATCCACTAGCCCGAGAACAACAAGGCTTGGCCCGAGCACAAACGTCACAAGACTGCACGAAGCCTCGCACATCTCGAGACAGGGAAGGCCACCAGAAGGACCTTGCCACCAAATCCCTGGTACCAAAGATTCCAGGATGACCTGCCAATGCAGAAGAATGAACCTCAGAAATGACTTTACTGGTCCAATCATCAGGAACAAACAGTCTACCAGGTGGGCAACGATCAGGTCTATCCGCCTGAAACTCCTGCAAGGCCCGCCGCAGGTCTGGAGAAACGGCAGACAATATCACTCCATCCTTAAGGATACCTGTAGGTTCAGAGTTACCAGGGGAGTCAGGCTCAAAACTCCTAGAAAGGGCATCCGCCTTAACATTCTTAGAACCCGGCAGGTAGGACACCACAAAAATTAAACCGAGAGAAAAACAACGACCAGCGCGCCTGTCTAGGATTCAGGCGTCTGGCGGACTCAAGATAAATTAGATTTTTGTGGTCAGTCAATACCACCACCTGATGTCTAGCCCCCTCAAGCCAATGACGCCACTCCTCAAAAGCCCACCTCATGGCCAAAAGCTCCCGATTCCCAACATCATAATTCCGCTCGGCGGGCGAAAATTTACGTGAGAAAAAAGCACAAGGTCTCATCACGGAGCAATCGGAACTTCTCTGCGACAAAACCGCCCCAGCTCCGATTTCAGAAGCGTCGACCTCAACCTGAAAAGGAAGAGCAACATCAGGCTGACGCAGCACAGGGGCGGAAGAAAAGCGGCGCTTAAGCTCCCGAAAGGCCTCCACAGCAGCAGGGGACCAATCAGCAACATCAGCACCCTTCTTAGTCAAATCAGTCAATGGTCTAACAACATCAGAAAAACCAGCAATAAATCGACGATAAAAGTTAGCAAAGCCCAAAAATTTCTGAAGACTCTTAAGAGAAGAGGGTTGCGTCCAATCACAAATAGCCTGAACCTTGACAGGATCCATCTCGATGGAAGAGGGGGAAAAAATATATCCCAAAAAGGAAATCTTTTGAACCCCAAAAACGCACTTAGAACCCTTCACACACAAGGAATTAGACCGCAAAACCTGAAAAACCCTCCTGACCTGCTGGACATGAGAGTCCCAGTCATCCGAAAAAATCAAAATATCATCCAGATACACAATCATAAATTTATCCAAATAATCACGGAAAATGTCATGCATAAAGGACTGAAAGACTGAAGGGGCATTTGAAAGACCAAAAGGCATCACCAAATACTCAAAGTGGCCCTCGGGCGTATTAAATGCGGTTTTCCACTCATCCCCCTGCTTAATTCGCACCAAATTATACGCCCCACGGAGATCTATCTTAGAGAACCACTTGGCCCCCTTTATGCGAGCAAACAAATCAGTCAGCAGTGGCAACGGATATTGATATTTAACCGTGATCTTATTCAAAAGCCGATAATCAATGCACGGCCTCAAAGAGCCATCTTTCTTAGCCACAAAGAAAAAAACGGCTCCTAAGGGAGATGACGAAGGACGAATATGTCCCTTTTCCAAGGACTCCTTTATATATTCTCGCATAGCAGCATGTTCAGGCACAGACAGATTAAATAAACGACCCTTAGGGTATTTACTACCCGGAATCAAATCTATGGCACAATCGCACTCCCGGTGCGGAGGTAATGAACCAAGCTTAGGTTCTTCAAAAACGTCACGATATTCAGTCAAGAATTCTGGAATCTCAGAGGGAATAGATGATGAAATGGAAACCACAGGTACGTCCCCATGCGTCCCCTTACATCCCCAGCTTAACACAGACATAGCTTTCCAGTCAAGGACTGGGTTATGAGATTGCAGCCATGGCAATCCAAGCACCAACACATCATGTAGGTTATACAGCACAAGAAAGCGAATAATCTCCTGGTGATCCGGATTAATCCGCATAGTTACTTGTGTCCAGTATTGTGGTTTATTGCTAGCCAATGGGGTGGAGTCAATCCCCTTCAGGGGTATAGGAGTTTCAAGAGGCTCCAAATCATACCCACAGCGTTTGGCAAAGGACCAATCCATAAGACTCAAAGCGGCGCCAGAGTCGACATAGGCATCCGCGGTAATAGATGATAAAGAACAAATCAGGGTCACAGATAGAATAAACTTAGACTGTAAAGTGCCAATTGAAACAGACTTATCAAGCTTCTTAGTACGCTTAGAGCATGCTGATATAACATGAGTTGAATCACCGCAATAGAAGCACAACCCATTTTTTCGTCTAAAATTCTGCCGTTCACTTCTGGACAGAATTCTATCACATTGCATATTCTCTGGCGTCTTCTCAATAGACACCGCCAAATGGTGCACAGGTTTGCGCTCCCGCAGACGCCTATCGATCTGGATAGCCATTGTCATGGACTCATTCAGACCCGCAGGCACAGGGAACCCCACCATAACATCCTTAATGGCATCAGAGAGACCCTCTCTGAAATTCGCCGCCAGGGCGCACTCATTCCACTGAGTAAGCACAGCCCATTTACGGAATTTCTGGCAGTATATTTCAGCTTCGTCTTGCCCCTGAGATAGGGACAACAAGGCCTTTTCCGCCTGAAGTTCTAACTGAGGTTCCTCATAAAGCAACCCTAAGGCCAGAAAAAACGCATCCACATTGAGCAACGCAGGATCCCCTGGAGCCAATGCAAAAGCCCAATCCTGAGGGTCTGTTATGACCCCAATGGCGAGGGTCTCAGAGGTACGTGGAAGTCTGCAGAATACAAAAATCCAGCTCATAGGGCAGTGGTAACTGGGTTGACCATATATCTACTCCTAACGCCAACACTAGAAGTAGCCGGGGATCATTCCTACGTTGATTCTAGATGACACGCTCCAGCCGGAGAATCTAGCTACCCCTAGTAGAGGAAAACAAAAGACCTTTCTTGCCTCCAGAGAAGGGGACCCCAAAGCTGGATAGAAGCCCCCCACAAATAATAACGGTGAGGTAAGAGGAAATGACAAACACAGAAATGAACCAGGTTTAGCACAGAGAGGCCCGCTTACTGATAGCAGAATAAAGAAAGGTAACTTATATGGTCAACAAAAACCCTATCAAAATCCACACTGGAAATTCAAGAACCCCCGAACCGTCTAACGGTCCGGGGGGAGAACACCAGCCCCCTAGAGCTTCCAGCAAAGGTCAGGATATAGATTTGGAACAAGCTGGACAAAAATACAAAACCAAAACAAATAGCAAAAAGCAAAAGGCAGACTTAGCTGATATAACTGGAACCAGGATCAGTAGACAAGAGCACAGCAGACTAGCTCTGATAACTACGTTGCCAGGCATTGAACTGAAGGTCTAGGGAGCTTATATAGCAACACCCCTAACTAACGACCCAGGTGCGGATAAAAGGAATGACAGAAAAACCAGAGTCAAAAAACTAGTAACCACTAGAGGGAGCAAAAAGCAAATTCACAACAGTACCCCCCCCTTAGTGAGGGGTCACCGAACCCTCACCACGACCACCAGGGCGATCAGGATGAGCGGCATGAAAGGCACGAACTAAATCGGCCGCATGAACATCAGAGGCGACCACCCAGGAATTATCCTCCTGACCATAGCCCTTCCACTTGACCAGGTACTGAAGCCTCCGCCTGGAGAGGCGAGAATCCAAGATCTTCTCCACCACGTACTCCAACTCGCCCTCAACCAACACCGGAGCAGGAGGCTCACCAGAAGGAACTACAGGCACAATGTACCGCCGCAACAAGGACCTATGAAATACATTGTGAATAGCAAATGACACAGGAAGATCCAGACGAAAAGATACAGGATTAAGGATTTCCAATATCTTGTAAGGCCCAATAAAACGAGGTTTAAATTTGGGAGAGGAGACCTTCATAGGAACAAAGCGGGAAGAAAGCCATACCAAATCCCCAATGCGTAGTCGGGGACCCACACCGCGGCGGCGGTTGGCAAAGCGCTGAGCCCTCTCCTGTGACAACTTCAAGTTGTCCACCACATGATTCCAGATCCGCTGCAACCTATCTACCACAGAATCCACCCCAGGACAGTCAGAAGGCTCCACATGACCCGAAGAAAAGCGAGGATGGAAACCAGAGTTGCAGAAAAAAGGCGAAACCAAGGTGGCGGAACTAGCCCGATTATTAAGGGCAACCAACCATCAGCCAACGGCAAGAATGTCACCCAATCGTCCTGATCAGCAGAGACAAAACACCTCAAATAAGCCTCCAAAGTCTGATTGGTTCGCTCCGTCTGTCCATTAGTCTGAGGATGGAAAGCAGACGAAAACGACAAATCAATGCCCATCCTACTACAAAAGGATCGCCAGAACCTAGAAACGAACTGGGATCCTCTGTCTGACACAATATTCTCAGGGATGCCGTGCAAATGAACCACGTTCTGGAAAAACACAGGAACCAGATCGGAAGAGGAAGGCAGCTTAGGCAAAGGAACCAAATGGACCATCTTGGAGAAGCGATCACATATCACCCAGATAACGGACATGCCCTGAGATAGCGGAAGATCAGAAATGAAATCCATGGAGATATGTGTCCAAGGTCTCTTCGGGACAGGCAAGGGCAAGAGCAAACCGCTGGCACGAGAACAGCAAGGCTTAGCTCGAGCACAAGTCCCACAGGACTGCACAAATGACCGCACATCCCTTGACAAGGAAGGCCACCAAAATGACCTGGCCACCAGATCTCTGGTGCCAAAAATTCCCGGGTGACCTGCCAACACCGAGGAATGAACCTCGGAAATGACTCTGCTGGTCCATTTATCCGGGACAAACAGTCTGTCAGGTGGACAAGACTCAGGCCTATCAGCCTGTAATCTCTGCAACACACGTCGCAGATCCGGAGAAATAGCTGACAAGATAACTCCATCTTTAAGAATACCAACAGGATCAGCGACTCCAGGAGCATCAGGCACAAAGCTCCTAGAAAGAGCATCGGCCTTCACATTCTTTGAACCTGGTAAATACGAGACAACAAAATCAAAGCGGGAGAAAAACAATGACCAGCGGGCCTGTCTCGGATTAAGGCGTTTAGCAGACTCGAGATACATCAGATTTTTGTGATCAGTCAAGACCACCACACGATGCTTAGCACCCTCGAGCCAATGACGCCACTCCTCAAATGCCCATTTCATGGCCAACAACTCCCGATTGCCCACATCATAATTTCGCTCGGCAGGCGAAAACTTCCTGGAGAAAAAGGCACAAGGTTTCATAACAGAGCAACCAGGGCCTCTCTGTGACAAAACGGCCCCTGCTCCAATCTCTGAAGCATCCACCTCAACCTGAAAGGGAAGTGAGACATCGGGCTGGCACAAAACAGGCGCCGAAGTAAACCGGCGCTTCAACTCCTGGAAAGCCTCCACGGCAGCAGGAGCCCAGTTAGCTACATCGGAGCCCTTCTTGGTCATATCCGTCAACGGTTTCACAATGCTAGAAAAATTAGCGATAAAACGACGGTAGAAGTTAGCGAAACCCAAGAACTTCTGAAGACTCTTAACCGACGAGGGCTGAGTCCAATCAAGAATAGCTCGGACCTTGACTGGGTCCATCTCCACAGTAGAAGGGGAAAAAATGAACCCCAAAAAGGGAACCTTCTGTACACCAAAGAGACACTTTGAGCCCTTGACAAACAAAGAATTTTCACGCAAAATTTTAAAGACCAACCTGACCTGCTCCACATGCGAATCCCAATCATCAGAAAAAACCAAAATATCATCCAGATAAACAATCAAAAATTTATCCAGATACTTCCGGAAAATGTCATGCATAAAGGACTGAAAAACTGAAGGCGCATTGGAGAGCCCAAAAGGCATCACCAAGTACTCAAAATGACCTTCGGGCGTATTGAATGCGGTTTTCCATTCATCACCTTGCTTAATGCGCACAAGGTTGTACGCACCACGAAGGTCTATCTTGGTGAACCACTTGGCACCTTTAATCCGGGCAAACAAGTCAGACAACAGCGGTAAAGGATACTGAAATTTGACAGTGATCTTATTTAAAAGCCGATAATCAATACAAGGTCTCAAAGATCCGTCCTTTTTTGCCACAAAAAAGAATCCCGCACCAAGGGGGGAAGAAGACGGACGAATATGTCCTTTCTCCAGAGACTCCCTGATATATGAACGCATAGCGGTATGTTCAGGTACCGACAGATTAAACAGTCTTCCCTTAGGAAACTTACTGCCTGGGATCAAATCTATAGCACAGTCACAGTCCCTATGAGGAGGCAGTGCACTGGACTCAGACTCACTGAAGACATCCTGATAATCAGACAAATACTCCGGAACTTCCGAAGGCGTAGAAGAAGCAATAGACACAGGCAGGGAATCCCCATGAATACCACGACAGCCCCAACTTGAGACTGACATAGCCTTCCAGTCCAGGACTGGATTATGGGTCTGTAACCATGGCAGCCCTAAAACAACCAAATCATGCATTTTATGTAAAACCAGGAAACGTATCACCTCGCGGTGTTCAGGAGTCATGCACATGATAACCTGTGTCCAATACTGCGGTTTATTTGCTGCCAATGGCGTAGCATCAATACCCCTAAGAGGAATAGGATTTTCTAATGGTTCAAGAGTAGTGTTGAGCATTCCGATACCGCAAGTATCGGGTATCGGCCGATACTAGCGGTATCGGAATTCCGATACCGGGATTCCGATACTTGGCGCGTATCGGATACCGGAATCGGAAGTTCAATGATTCAAAATTCAGAAATTCAGCCAATGAGAAAGATTCCAAGTGTGGGCACATCCTGTTTAGCATGGAGGGCATGAAACTACTGGCAAGGCTGTGATTGGCTGCTGAAATGATGTCATGATGCAGTTTAAAAGTCGCTGGCGCCATTTTGCGATCACTCTGCTGTGAATTCAGTTAGTGACAGGACGCTGTTTGCTGACTGAGGGACAGTTTAGAGATAGCGATTTGCTTCTTTGTGCTTTCCAAAGGCTAATTTAGCAACCGCTGTGTTCACCTACTATTCACCTTCCTTTTGCCTTGTAGCGCTGTTTTCATAGCGATCTGCAAGGTCTCTCTGTGTGTGTGTGTGTGAGTGCAGCCCACTCTCTAGTCTGAGTGCAGCCACATAGGCCATCCATAGCTGGTTGTATTCAGTTCAGGGAGGGTGGTTCATTGCCTCATACTGTCCTTTTTTTTTTTTTTTTTGAAGTAGTGCAGGCTGCTGCACATTTTTTCCAAAAATTCCTATTAGTGTCTTTCCACCCGTCTCCAGCTAATTTGTGGAAAAACACTACATAGGATAAAGTAGAGGAGGGTTTTTGGGCCTTGCAGCGCCGTTTACGGCTGTCTGCACGGTCTCCGTGTGACTGCAGCTCGCCCTGTAATCTGTGAGCAGCTATAGCCTGGTTGTCTCCAGCTCAGGGTTTTTCACTGCGTCATACCGCCAAATCAATTTTCTTTTTTTTCAAAGTAGTGTAGTCTGCTGCTAATTTATTTTAAAAAATCCTATTAGTGTCTTTCCACCCGTCTCCAGCTAATTTGTGGAAAAACACTACATAGGATAAAGTAGAGGAGGGTTTTTGGGCCTTGCAGCGCCGTTTATGGCTGTCTGCACGGTCTCCGTGTGACTGCAGCTCGCCCTGTAGTCTGTGAGCAGCCGTAGCCTGGTTGTCTGCAGCTCAGGGTTTTTCACAGCGTCATACCGCCAAATCAATTTTCTTTTTTTTCAAAGTAGTGTAGTCTGCTGCTAATTTATTTTAAAAAATCCTATTAGTGTCTTTCCACCCGTCTCCAGCTAATTTGTGGAAAAACACTACATAGGATAAAGTAGAGGAGGGTTTTTGGGCCTTGCAGCGCCGTTTACGGCTGTCTGCACGGTCTCCGTGTGATTGCAGCTCTATCCGTTGTCAGTTCAGCCCCAAAAAAATAAATAAATAATAAAGTTCACCAAACACACCAGTTACACACCACTTTACATTTGTGTAGGCCACATTAGCTCATATTCAAGTCTAGTCCACACTTTAGAAAATTAGTGTGTCTTATACCTGTTAGGAGGAGTTGCTCAGGAATAAGCACACAAAGCCGTTAGTACTTTTCTGCTTATCTTTATCAGTCAACCAAGATGAAGAAGGCAGTGAGTAAGGCACGTGGGCGTGGGCGCGGAGCAGGGAGGGGACGTGGGGATTCTGTGCCTGCTGCGGGCACCGGTGAGTCATCAGCACCCACTTTCACAAGGGAACAGTCGTTCATGCGCAGCTTTGTCGCCGAGCGCCGTACACCGCTGCTGCGTGAAGACCAAATTGAAGCCGTTGTGGGATGGATGGCAGCTAATGCATCAACTTCCATTAGTGCCACATCCTCTCAGACACAGAGCACTGGAGAGCAGCCATCTGTCTCTTCACCACCTGCAAAATTGCCCAGGCAGACAGAGATCCCAGGACAGGAGCAGTCTCTACTTCTGTTCTCTGAATCATCTCTTGGCTTGGAAACAGGGGGCCAGCCAAGCAGCATTGGAGAAATGGAAGAAGAGGCAGGGTGCAGTGATGCCCAACAGCTTTTTCTGTCTTCCTCTGAAGAGGCGGGTGGGCCAGTGGCTCCGGTCACCACCTCGCAGGCCGCATCAGCTGATGATGACACTCAGGTGCCACTTACTGGTGCGTGCTCTGCTGCTGAGACTACCCAGGAGGAGCAGTTGGGGGCAGAGGGTAGTGTAGATGATGAGGTCCTTGACCCATCTTGGCGTCAGGGACAGGAAGGTGGTGGGAGCAGCTCTGAGGAAGAGATTCCCCGTACGGCCCAAAGAGGGAGAGGGAGGGGGAAGACTGCGGATCCTGCAGCCTCCGCTTTGGCACCCGTAAGGAGCATGTCTCTTCCAAAAGTCAAAAGGGGGGCTCCCAAGACTTGCAGTGCCTGGTCCTTTTTTGACACAGTTGCAGATGACATTTGCTATGTCAGATGCAAGGTGTGTCATCAAAAAATCAAAAGAGGTCAAAAAGTCGCCAACCTCAATACCTCCAACATGTGGAAACATGTGCGCAACAGGCACCCGGCGGAGTTAGACAAACACACTGAAGAGCTAGGCCAACCAACAGCGGCAGCTACCACCTCTTCAGCTCGTGTTGCCTCTTCCTCTAGCTCACACGCAGCTGGTTCGGCTTCCTCCCAGGATCGCCGTGGAAGAACCTCTGGCCCTGTTGTCCAGAGACCCGCTGTCATTCCACCCGCAGCACCACTTTCCCAGTCAACCACACACTCCCAGCCCAGTCTACAGCCATCGGTAGTACAGGCATGGGAGAAAAGGCGGCCTTTCTCGTCAAACCACCCACGAGCACAGGCTCTGACTGCAGGCATTGCCAAACTTCTGTCACTGGAAATGCTGTCATTCAGGCTGGTGGAGACTGACAGCTTCCGTGACTTGATGTCATTGGCAGTCCCACAGTACAGTGTGCCCAGCCGCTTTTACTTCAGCAGGCAAGCCGTCCCTGCCCTGCACAAGCATGTGGAGGGACACATAAAACACGCGCTACTGAACGCCGTCAGTAGCAAGGTCCACCTCACCACCGATGCGTGGACCAGTCAACATGGACAGGGGCGATACCTTTCCCTCACTGCCCATTGGGTTAATGTCGTTGAGCCGGGTACAGACCGTGCGAGTGGCGCAGGACGTGTCCTGCCCACTCCAAGGATTGCAGGAATCCATTCTGTACGCATTGACTCCTCCTCTTACACCAGTTCCTCAGAATCATCGCTGCAGGAGCCGTCACAGTCCACCTCCACATGGACCCGTGATGAACGTGTACCTGTTACGACCGACATGAGCACAGCCGTGGCCAAACGTCAACAGGCCGTGTTGAAATTAATTTTTTTGGGGAATCGTAGCCACACAGCGCAGGAGCTCTGGAATGCCATCAAGCAGGAGAGCGATGTGTGGTTTGAGCCAGCGAATCTCCAGCCAGGCATGGTAGTGTGTGATAATGGCCGAAATCTGGTGGCAGCCCTGGGCCTCGGCAACCTCACTCACATCCCATGTCTGGCACATGTGCTCAATTTGGTCGTGCAGAGTTTTTTGAGGGACTATCCGGATCTTGATGCACTGCTGCACAAGGTCCGCCTAGAGTGTGCTCACTTGCGGCGTTCCAGCACGGCAAAAGCGCACATTGCGGCTCTGCAGCGCCGACACCGCCTGCCGGAACATCGCATCATATGTGACCTACCTACCAGGTGGAATTCCACGTTACATATGTTGGAGCGGTTGTGTGAGCAGCAGCAAGCTGTAATGGAGTACCAGCTGTATCAGGCGCAAAAAAGTCGCAGTCAGCGCCGTACAGACTTCACAACCACAGAGTGGGCCACTATGAAGGATGTCTGCCAGGTTTTGCGTCCCTTTGATTATTCCACGCGGATGGCGAGTGCAGATGATGCACTAGTCAGCATGACTGTCCCCCTTATCTGCCTGCTTGAAAAATCACTGCAAGCGCTAAGGGATGATGTTGTGGAAGAGGTGGAGGATGAGGATTCACCACTTCCATCATCTTCTGGACAGTCAGCGCCACGTGGTTCCTCACAAACGCGTAGGCAGGGGACAGTTTGTGAGGAGGATGAGGAGGAGTCAATGGAGGAGGAAGACATCCGTCCAGAGGAGGGAGTTCCCGAATTGTCCAGTACTCAGTGTGTACAGCGAGGGTGGGGTGATGACGAGCAGGCAGAGATCACGCCTCCAGCTGGGGACAGCGTTTCTTGGGCAGTTGGCAGTCTGCAGCACATGGTGGATTACATGCTGCAGTGCCTGAGAAACGACCGCCGCATCGACCACATTCTCAACATGTCTGATTATTGGGTGTTCACCCTCCTCGATCCTCGCTACCGGGACAACGTAGAAAGCCTCATCACACCGTTGAACCGGGAGCGAAAAATGCGGGAGTACCAAGACACACTGGTCAGTTCCATCATCTTCTCCATTCCAACTGAGAGAAGTGCTGCTAGTGCATTCCAAAGCAGCTCAGTGCGTCCAGGCAGTGGTGGAGGCTCTGCACAAAGAGGGAGCAGAAGCAGTGCCTCTGCCCAAGGCAAGACCAGTATGGCCGAACTGTGGCACAGTTTTCTGTGCCCGCCACAAAAGTCTACACCATCACAGACGGCTCCAGTCAGCAGGAGGCAACGGTTCCGTCAGATGGTGACAGACTACATGTCTTGCCCTCTTGCTGTACTCCCAGACGGCTCTTCCCCTTTCAAGTTTTGGGTCTCAAAGCTGGATACATGGCCAGAGCTAAGCCAGTATGCATTGGAGGTGCTGTCTTGCCCTGCGGCCAGTGTATTATCGGAACGTGTCTTTAGTGCTGCAGGTGGTGTACTAACTGACCGTCGCATGCGACTATCCTCCGATAACGTTGACCGGCTTACTTTCCTGAAAATGAACAAGGCCTGGATCTCGCAGGAATTTGCCACTCCTCCTCCTGATTAAATAATTAGGTCACTGTATACGTTATCCAGGTCTCCTGTTGTGTTCATCTTTCTACCACCTGAACTTAAATTCCTGGGCTCCAACACCGCCAGTTGAGGCTCAGATGTGCCGTCTGCACAGTCAAAACATACGACCCAGTGTTATTGGGTTTCAGTAACGTCAGCTGATCCCCAGCTGTGTAGCCGGCAATGTGTCATGCGACCGCCACGCTGACACAACAACTGAAATGTAAGGGAATCTGTCCCCCCCCCCCCAAGGCGTTTGTTACTGAAAGAGCCACCTTGTGCAGCAGTAATGCTGCACAAGGAAAAAGGTAGCTATTTTGGTTTTGCTCCTTGCACACGCAAAACTTAACACTTATAAAATGTGTCCACTGATACCGTAAAACCGTCCCGGAGGTGGGACTTTCCTTCGTAATATGACGCAGCACAGCCGTCATTCCTACCCCCCCGGCGCCGCGCCCCGGCTCCTCAGCGTTGTTTGATTCCGTCCCGGAGCCTGCGCTGTTATGTTATCCCGTGGCCAGGCACACTTAGCGCTGCCCGTCTTCTGGCATCATTTGGTGTCAGGCTGGCTGCGCCTGTGCGGCCACGCTGGCCGAGAGCCCGCCTCGCAGTGTCTTCTGATTTAATCCCACTGGGGGCCTGGGATCTATGGACATGCGCAGTGCATATCTGAACCTCCACCTCTCACTCATCTCCCTATGGCTTCTTCAGACTGTTCGGTGTCAGCTGGTCCCTAATAGCATGCCACGGCCGTGACACCGCACAGTCTGAAAAAGAAGCCGTAGGGAGGGGAGTGAGAGGCGAGGATATGCACTGCGCATGGCCATGGATCCCAGGCCCCCAGTGGGATTACATCAGAAGACACTGCGAGGCGGGCTCTCGGCCAGCGCGGCCGCACAGGCGCAGCCAGCCTGACACCAAATGATGTCAGAAGATGGGCAGCGCTAAGTGTGCCTGGCCACGGGATAACATAACAGCGCAGGCTCCGGGACGGAATCAAACAACGCTGAGGAGCCGGGGCACGGCGGCGGGGGGGTAGTAATGATGGCTGTGCTGCGTCATATTACGAAGGAAAGTCCCACCTCCGGGACGGTTTCACGGCTTCAGGGGACACATTTTAAAAGTGTTTAGTTCTGTGTTTGCAAGGAGCATGATGAAAAGAGCCACCTTTTCCTTTTGCATCTTTTGTGCTGCACAAGCTGGCTCTTTCAGCTACAAACGCCTTGGGGGGGGGGTTAAAGGTTCCCTTTCGACTTTCTCAGGC
This sequence comes from Ranitomeya variabilis, assembly GCF_051348905.1. Classification (NCBI taxonomy): domain Eukaryota; kingdom Metazoa; phylum Chordata; class Amphibia; order Anura; family Dendrobatidae; genus Ranitomeya; species Ranitomeya variabilis. Next base: position 20,737,302 of record NC_135236.1, on the reverse strand, counting down.
TTCGGCCTACATTGTGTTCTTCTGCTTTTCCACCTGCCCCTGGGCTCCAACACCGCTAGTTGCCGTCCAGAAGTGCTGTACGCACAGTCAACAGTCGCTCCTCTGTTATTGGGGTTCAGTAACGTCAGCTGTTCCCCTGCTGTGTGTGTGGCAATCCCTCCTACCTCCTCCAACCTCCTCCAACCTCCTCCTCCTCCACCTGTCCCTGGGCTCCAACACCGCCAGTTGCCGTCCAGAAGTGCTGTACGCACAGTCAACAGTCCCTCCTCTGTTATTGGGGTTCAGTAACGTCAGCTGTTCCCCTGCTGTGTGTGTGGCAATCCCTCCTACCTCCTCCAACCTCCTCCTCCTCCACCTGTCCCTGGGCTCCAACACCGCCAGTTGCCGTCCAGAAGTGCTGTACGCACAGTCAACAGTCCCTCCTCTGTTATTGGGGTTCAGTAACGTCAGCTGTTCCCCTGCTGTGTGTGTGGCAATCCCTCCTACCTCCTCCAACCTCCTCCTCCTCCACCTGTCCCTGGGCTCCAACACCGCCAGTTGCCGTCCAGAAGTGCTGTACGCACAGTCAACAGTCCCTCCTCTGTTATTGGGGTTCAGTAACGTCAGCTGTTCCCCTGCTGTGTGTGTGGCAATCCCTCCTACCCCCTCCAACCTCCTCCAACCTCCTCCTCCTCCACCTGTCCCTGGGCTCCAACACCGCCAGTTGCCGTCCAGAAGTGCTGTACGCACAGTCAACAGTCCCTCCTCTGTTATTGGGGTTCAGTAACGTCAGCTGTTCCCCTGCTGTGTGTGTGGCAATCCCTCCTACCTCCTCCAACCTCCTCCAACCTCCTCCTCCTCCACCTGTCCCTGGGCTCCAACACCGCCAGTTGCCGTCCAGAAGTGCTGTACGCACAGTCAACAGTCCCTCCTCTGTTATTGGGGTTCAGTAACGTCAGCTGGTCCCCTGCTGTGTGTGTGGCAATCCCTCCTACCTCCTCCAACCTCCTCCTCCTCCACCTGTCCCTGGGCTCCAACACCGCTAGTTGCCATCCAGAAGTGCTGTACGCACAGTCAACAGTCCCTCCTCTGTTATTGGGGTTCAGTAACGTCAGCTGTTCCCCTGCTGTGTGTGTGGCAATCCCTCCTACCTCCTCCAACCTCCTCCTCCTCCACCTGTCCCTGGGCTCCAACACCGCCAGTTGCCGTCCAGAAGTGCTGTACGCACAGTCAACAGTCCCTCCTCTGTTATTGGGGTTCAGTAACGTCAGCTGTTCCCCTGCTGAGTGTGTGGCAATCCCTCCTACCCCCTCCAACCTCCTCCAACCTCCTCCTCCTCCACCTGTCCCTGGGCTCCAACACCGCCAGTTGCCGTCCAGAAGTGCTGTACGCACAGTCAACAGTCCCTCCTCTGTTATTGGGGTTCAGTAACGTCAGCTGTTCCCCTGCTGTGTGTGTGGCAATCCCTCCTACCTCCTCCAACCTCCTCCAACCTCCTCCTCCTCCACCTGTCCCTGGGCTCCAACACCGCCAGTTGCCGTCCAGAAGTGCTGTACGCACAGTCAACAGTCCCTCCTCTGTTATTGGGGTTCAGTAACGTCAGCTGGTCCCCTGCTGTGTGTGTGGCAATCCCTCCTACCTCCTCCAACCTCCTCCTCCTCCACCTGTCCCTGGGCTCCAACACCGCTAGTTGCCGTCCAGAAGTGCTGTACGCACAGTCAACAGTCCCTCCTCTGTTATTGGGGTTCAGTAACGTCAGCTGTTCCCCTGCTGTGTGTGTGGCAATCCCTCCTACCTCCTCCAACCTCCTCCTCCTCCACCTGTCCCTGGGCTCCAACACCGCCAGTTGCCGTCCAGAAGTGCTGTACGCACAGTCAACAGTCCCTCCTCTGTTATTGGGGTTCAGTAACGTCAGCTGTTCCCCTGCTGTGTGTGTGGCAATCCCTCCTACCTCCTCCAACCTCCTCCAACCTCCTCCTCCTCCACCTGTCCCTGGGCTCCAACACCGCCAGTTGCCGTCCAGAAGTGCTGTACGCACAGTCAACAGTCCCTCCTCTGTTATTGGGGTTCAGTAACGTCAGCTGGTCCCCTGCTGTGTGTGTGGCAATCCCTCCTACCTCCTCCAACCTCCTCCTCCTCCACCTGTCCCTGGGCTCCAACACCGCTAGTTGCCGTCCAGAAGTGCTGTACGCACAGTCAACAGTCCCTCCTCTGTTATTGGGGTTCAGTAACGTCAGCTGTTCCCCTGCTGTGTGTGTGGCAATCCCTCCTACCTCCTCCAACCTCCTCCAACCTCCTCCTCCTCCACCTGTCCCTGGGCTCCAACACCGCCAGTTGCCGTCCAGAAGTGCTGTACGCACAGTCAACAGTCCCTCCTCTGTTATTGGGGTTCAGTAACGTCAGCTGTTCCCCTGCTGTGTGTGTGGCAATCCCTCCTACCTCCTCCAACCTCCTCCAACCTCCTCCTCCTCCACCTGTCCCTGGGCTCCAACACCGCCAGTTGCCGTCCAGAAGTGCTGTACGCACAGTCAACAGTCCCTCCTCTGTTATTGGGGTTCAGTAACGTCAGCTGTTCCCCTGCTGTGTGTGTGGCAATCCCTCCTACCTCATCCAACCTCCTCCAACCTCCTCCTCCTCCACCTGTCCCTGGGCTCCAACACCGTCAGTTGCCGTCCAGAAGTGCTGTACGCACAGTCAACAGTCCCTCCTCTGTTATTGGGGTTCAGTAACGTCAGCTGTTCCCCTGCTGTGTGTGTGGCAATCCCTCCTACCCCCTCCAACCTCCTCCTCCTCCACCTGTCCCTGGGCTCCAACACCGCCAGTTGCCGTCCAGAAGTGCTGTACGCACAGTCAACAGTCCCTCCTCTGTTATTGGGGTTCAGTAACGTCAGCTGTTCCCCTGCTGTGTGTGTGGCAATCCCTCCTACCTCCTCCAACCTCCTCCAACCTCCTCCTCCTCCACCTGTCCCTGGGCTCCAACACCGCCAGTTGCCGTCCAGAAGTGCTGTACGCACAGTCAACAGTCCCTCCTCTGTTATTGGGGTTCAGTAACGTCAGCTGTTCCCCTGCTGTGTGTGTGGCAATCCCTCCAACCTCCTCCAACCTCCTCCTCCTCCACCTGTCCCTGGGCTCCAACACCGCTAGTTGCCGTCCAGAAGTGCTGTACGCACAGAGCCAAACACCTCGCCAATGTGTTAGTGGGGTTCAGCACCGCCAGCTGTTCCCCTGCTGTGTATACGGCAACGTGTACTGCGACCGCCACGCAGGCACAACAAGTTAAATGTAAGGGAACCTGACCCCCCCCCCCCCAGGCGTTTGTTACTGAAGGAGCCACCTTGTGCAGCAGTAATGATGCAAAGGGAAAAAGTGCCTCTTTTCGTGATGCTCCTTGCACATGCTGAACCAAACACTTATGAAATGTGTCCCCACACAGCGTTAAACCGTCCGGTAGGTGGAACTTTCCTTTGTCGTGTGACGCAGCACAGCCATCATTTTTACCCCCTTGGCGCCGTGCGCCGCCTCCTCAGCGTTGTTTTAATCTGTCCCGGAGCCTGCGCTGTTAGGTTAGCCCTTGGCCATGCACACATGTTGCGCTGCCCGTCTTCTGACCTCATTTGGTGTCAGGCTGGCTGCGCCTGTGCGGGTGCGCTGGCCGAGATCCCGCCTCGTAGTGTCGTCTAATGTAATCCCACCGCGGGCCTGTGATCCGTGCCCGTGCGCAGTGCATATCCTCTCCTCTCACTCCCCTCCCTATGGCTTCTTCAGACTGTGCGATGTCAGCTGGTCCCTAATAGCATGCCACGGCCGTGACACCGCACAGTCTGAAAAAGCCGTAGGGAGGGGAGTGAGAGGAGAGGATATGCACTGCGCACGGGCACGGATCACAGGCCCGCGGTGGGATTACATTAGACGACACTGCGAGGCGGGATCTCGGCCAGCGCACCCGCACAGGCGCAGCCAGCCTGACACCAAATGAGGTCAGAAGACGGGCAGCGCAACATGTGTGCATGGCCAAGGGCTAACCTAACAGCGCAGGCTCCGGGACAGATTAAAACAACGCTGAGGAGGCGGCGCACGGCGCCAAGGGGGTAAAAATGATGGCTGTGCTGCGTCACACGACAAAGGAAAGTTCCACCTACCGGACGGTTTAACGCTGTGAGGAGACACATTTCATAAATGTTAGGTTCCGCATGTACAAGGACCATAATTAAAAGAGCTAAGTTTACCTTTTCCAGCATTAGTGCTGTACACAATGGCTCTTTCAGCTACAAACGCCTGGGGGGGGGGGGGGGGTTTAAAGGTTTCCTTTCAACTTGCTCGAGTGCAGGCTTCGGCCTACACTCCGCTCCCCCTGCTCCTCCTGCTGACCCTGGGCTCTAACACCGCCAGTTTTTGCCCAGATGTGCTAGCTGCACAGAGAAAAACACCAGCCAATGTGTCAGTGGGGTTCAGCACCGCCAGCTGTTCCCCTGCTGTGTAGCCGGCAACGTGTCCTGCGACCGCCACGCAGACACAAGAACTGAAATTGAAGGGAACCTGTCCCCCCTCCCCCAGGTGTTTCTATGTTTTACAGCTACCTTGAACAGCAGTAATGCTGCATGTGTTCAAGGTGGCTCAGAAACTTATTCTCCTTGCCCATGTTGAAGTGAACACGTCTAAAATGTGTCCTCTGTGACCATTAAAACGTCCCTCAGGTGTGATTTGACTTTGTATTGACACACGCAACAAGCTCCTTGGTAACGCTGCCCGTCTTCTGGCATCATTGTTTGGCTGGCTGCGCCTCTGCGGCCGCCCTGACCCACACAACAGCCCTCGTTGTCTTATTTAATGGGACTGCGAGGGTGCGATTGATGGGCAGGATCAGTGCATCAGTTCGCCTGTCCCTCCTCTCCTTCCGCCTTCTTCGGACTGTGCGGCTTCATGGCCGTGGCATGCGATAAGGGATCAGATGACGCCGCACAGTCTGAAGCGGGTGTAAGGACCCGAGTGTGAGAGGCGAACATATGTGCTGCGCCAGGCCCTGAATCCCAGCCCCGCAGTGTTTTAACAATGTTAAGACACTGCGGGGCTGGGATTCATGGGCATCGCGAACCGCACCGGCCGACATTACATGATGCCAGAAGATGGGCAGCGCTAACGGCGCTAGGCCAGGGGATAACACGACAGCGCAGACTCCTGTACAGCAAATAACAACGCTCGGGAGGCTGCACCCAGCACCAAGGTGGGATTCTTGACACCTGTGCTGCGTCTCATTACAAAGGGAACTCTCGCCTCCATTACACAGTTTGACTGTATAAAGGGCTAAATGTTATACGTGTTCCATTCAGCGTGTGCAAGGAGAAAAATTACAAGAGCAACCTTTGACTTGCGCAGCACTGCTGCTGCATAAGCTGTGGCTCTTCTACTTTGTAACCCCTGAGGGGGGGTTAAAGGTGACTTTTGAAATCGGTTCAATTAGGCTTCGGCCTACACTCTGCTCCACCTGCAGAGCCCGGGCTCCAACAACGCTAGTTACTGTCCGGAAGTGCTGGCTGCACAGAGCCAAACACCTCGCCAATGTGTCAGTGGGGTCCAGCACCGCCAGCTGTTCCCCTGCTGTGTAGCCGGCAACGTGTCCTGCAAAAGCCACGCAGACACAACACACCCAAAGCTGCCGCCTGTGCAGGCTTCGGCCTACACTCCCCTCCCCCTGCTCCTCCTCCTCCTGCTCCTCCTCCTGCTGTCCCTGGGCTCTAACACACCGCCAGTTGGGGCCCAGATGTGCTAGCTGCACAGAGAAAAACACCAGCCAATGTGTCAGTGGGGTCCAGCACCGCCAGCTGTTCCCCTGCTGTGCAGCCGGCAACGTGTCCTGCAAAAGCCACGCAGACACAAGAACTGAAATTGAAGGGAACCTGTCCCCCCTCCCCCAGGCGTTTTTACGTTATCCAGCCACCTTGTACAGCGGTAATGCTGCATGTGTGCAAGGTGGCTCAGAAACGTATTCTCCTCGCACATGTGGAACTGAAAACACGTCTGAAATGTGTCCTCTGTGTGACCATTTAACCGTTCCGGTGGTGTGACTTTCCTTTGTAATGACACGCTGCAACCCCCTTGGTAGCGCTGCCCGTCTTCTGGCATCATTGTTTGGCTGGCTGCGCCTCTGCGGCCGCCCTGACCCACACAACGCCCCTCGGTGTCTTATTTATTGGGACTGCGAGGGTGTGATTGATGGGCAGGATCAGTGCATCAGTTCGCCTGTCCCTCCTCTCCTTCCGCCTTCTTCGGACTGTGCGGCTTCATGGCCGTGGCATGCGATAAGGGATCAGATGACGCCGCACAGTCTGAAGCGGGTGTAAGGACCCGAGTGTGAGAGGCGAACATATGTGCTGCGCCAGGCCCTGAATCCCAGCCCCGCAGTGTTTTAACAATGTTAAGACACTGCGGGGCTGGGATTCATGGGCATCGCGAACCGCACCGGCCGACATTACATGATGCCAGAAGATGGGCAGCGCTAACGGCGCTAGGCCAGGGGATAACACGACAGCGCAGACTCCTGTACAGCAAATAACAACGCTCGGGAGGCTGCACCCAGCACCAAGGTGGGATTCTTGACACCTGTGCTGCGTCTCATTACAAAGGGAACTCTCGCCTCCATTACACAGTTTGACTGTATAAAGGGCTAAATGTTATACGTGTTCCATTCAGCGTGTGCAAGGAGAAAAATTACAAGAGCAACCTTTGACTTGCGCAGCACTGCTGCTGCATAAGCTGTGGCTCTTCTACTTTGTAACCCCTGAGGGGGGGTTAAAGGTGACTTTTGAAATCGGTTCAATTAGGCTTCGGCCTACACTCTGCTCCACCTGCAGAGCCCGGGCTCCAACAACGCTAGTTGCTGTCCGGAAGTGCTGGCTGCACAGAGCCAAACACCTCGCCAATGTGTCAGTGGGGTCCAGCACCGCCAGCTGTTCCCCTGCTGTGTAGCCGGCAACGTGTCCTGCAAAAGCCACGCAGACACAACACACCCAAAGCTGCCGCCTGTGCAGGCTTCGGCCTACACTCCCCTCCCCCTGCTCCTCCTCCTGCTGTCCCTGGGCTCTAACACACCGCCAGTTGGGGCCCTAGGAAGACAAGCTTGAATAGGTCCCCATCCGGGTTCCAGTACCGTCAGCTGGTTCTCGGCAGTGTCTTTTGCTCTTGTACCTTCTGCTCCCCATCCTGGTTCCAGTACCGTCAGCTGGTTCCGGGCAGAGCCTTTGGCTTAGGTGCCTCCCTCTGGGTATCCGAGTTCCACCAACGTCAGGTGGTCCTTGGTAGTGCTTTCAGGCACGGGTACCTCCTGCTTAGTAACCGGGTTCCAGTAACGTCAGCTGGTCCTCGGTAGTTCCATTGGCTCTTGGACCTTCGGCTACCCATCCGGGTTCCAGTACCGTCAGCTGGTTCTCGGCAGTGTCTTTTGCTCTTGTACCTTCTGCTCCCCATCCTGGTTCCAGTACCGTCAGCTGGTTCCGGGCAGAGCCTTTGGCTTAGGTGCCTCCCTCTGGGTATCCGAGTTCCACCAACGTCAGGTGGTCCTTGGTAGTGCTTTCAGGCACGGGTACCTCCTGCTTAGTAACCGGGTTCCAGTAACGTCAGCTGGTCCTCGGTAGTTCCATTGGCTCTTGGACCTTCGGGTAGCCATCCGAGTTCCAGTTCCATCAGCTGTTTCTCGGCATTTTCTCAGCCTTCTTGTACCTTCTGCTACATTTCCAAGTTCAAGACCCGAAAGACGATGACCCGGAAGACCACCCCTAAGATGATGACGACACCAGAGACGACAACCACCGAGATGACGACGACCCTGGAGACGATGACCCTGAAGACGACCCCGATGACGACGGCCCCGATGACGACGACCCCGATGACGACGACCCTGGAGATGACGACCCTGGAGATGACGACGACAACCTGGAAGACCGAGAAGCAGAAGAACAAGAGGCTGCAGAACAAAGAGCAGAAGAACATTAAGCATAAGACTAAATATCAGAGCAAAAGATATTATCTAAATTATAAGCAGAAGAAGACTAAGCAGTGTATGGGGGTGAGTCCGTTCCTCCTCGTGGTTCCCCTGGATAAAGCCTGATGCTGCAGGCCAAACTGAACGCGGACAAATGTAACTGTTTTGTGACAGGCAGAATGGAAGGTGTAATCTTCAAACTTTTATAGATAACAACTACGGGAATGCCTGTCACAAATAAGAATATGATGAAGAAGTTGAATATAAAAAAGATAATAGTTAAATAAAAAGAATATGAACAATGTAAAAAAAAATATATATATATACGTAGAAAAGAAGAAGATGAATAAGGTGAAGAAGTTGATGTCACAGAAGCTGATGATGAGGATAATGAAGAAGAAAGTGTGGGAGAAGTAAAAAATAGGGTGAAGGGCGTGGAAGTAGTGAAACATCAATATCTGACAAAATAAATAAAAAATTAACATAGTCAAATTCTTTCTAACGCCGAACGTCATAAAAAAATTAAAAATACTGCTATTCTATTTGATTGGGATAAACCCCTGTGCCTTTAATGTCTCCGCCACCTCCCCCAATACATCCTACATTATTCTTAGTTGTTTTCCTTCATGTAGAATTAACCTACAAGGAAAGAAAGGGTTTATTTTAATTCCGATATTTTCGTCCCATTGACTTGCATTGGGATCGGGTATCGGTATCGGATTGGATTCCGATACTGTGACGGTATCGGCCGATACTTTCCGATACCGATACTTTCCGATATCGGAAAGTATCGCTCAACACTATTCAAGAGTAAAACCACAGTGCTTAGCAAATGACAGATCCATAAGACTCAGGGCAGCACCTGAATCTACAAACGCCATGACAGGATAAGACGACAGTGAGCAAATCAAAGTTACAGACAGAATAAATTTAGGTTGCAAATTACCAACGGTGACAGGACTAACAACCTTAGCTATACGTTTAGAGCATGCTGAGATAACATGTGTAGAATCACCACAGTAGTAGCACAAGCCATTCCGGCGTCTATGAATTTTCCGCTCATTTCTAGTCAGGATTCTATCACATTGCATTAAATCAGGTGTCTGTTCAGACAACACCATGAGGGAATTTGCGGTTTTTCTATCACATTGCACCGAATTAGGTGTCTGTTCAGACAACACCATGAGGGAATTTGCGGTTTTGCGCTCCCGCAACCGCCGGTCAATTTGAATAGCCAGTGCCATAGTATCATTGAGACCTGTGGGAATGGGAAAACCCACCATAACATTCTTAATGGCTTCAGATAGGCCATTTCTAAAATTAGCGGCCAGTGCACACTCGTTCCAATGTGTCAGCACGGACCATTTCCGAAATTTTTGGCAATACACTTCAGCCTCGTCCTGCCCCTGAGACATAGCCAGCAAGGCCTTTTCTGCCTGAATCTCAAGATTGGGTTCCTCATAAAGTAAACCGAGCGCCAGAAAAAACGCATCAATATCAGCCAATGCCGGATCTCCTGGCGCCAGCGAAAAAGCCCAATCCTGAGGGTCGCCCCGTAAGAACGAAATAACTATTTTTACTTGCTGAGCAGAGTCTCCAGATGAACAGGGTCTCAGGGACAAAAACAATTTACAATTATTCACAAAATTCCTAAACTTAAACCTGTCTCCGGAAAACAGTTCAGGAATCGGTATTTTAGGTTCTGACCTAGGATTTCTGATAACATAGTCTTGTATGCCCTGCACACGAGTAGCCAGCTGGTCCACACTTGTAATCAAGGTCTGGACATTCATGTCTGCAGCAAGCATAGCCACTCTGAGGTAAAGGGGAAGAAGAAAGAAAAAAAAAAAAACTCAGAATCTTCTTTCTTATAATCCCTCTTCTGCAACGCATTAAACATTTAATACTGGCCTGGCAAACTGTTATGACCCCAATGGCGAGGGTCTCAGAGGTACGTGGAAGTCTGCAGAATACAAAAATCCAGCTCATAGGGCAGTGGTAACTGGGTTGACCATATATCTACTCCTAACGCCAACACTAGAAGTAGCCGGGGATCATTCCTACGTTGATTCTAGATGACACGCTCCAGCCGGAGAATCTAGCTACCCCTAGTAGAGGAAAACAAAAGACCTTTCTTGCCTCCAGAGAAGGGGACCCCAAAGCTGGATAGAAGCCCCCCACAAATAATAACGGTGAGGTAAGAGGAAATTACAAACACAGAAATGAACCAGGTTTAGCACAGAGAGGCCCGCTTACTGATAGCAGAATAAAGAAAGGTAACTTATATGGTCAACAAAAACCCTATCAAAATCCACACTGGAAATTCAAGAACCCCCGAACCGTCTAACGGTCCGGGGGGAGAACACCAGCCCCCTAGAGCTTCCAGCAAAGGTCAGGATATAGATTTGGAACAAGCTGGACAAAAATACAAAACCAAAACAAATAGCAAAAAGCAAAAGGCAGACTTAGCTGATATAACTGGAACCAGGATCAGTAGACAAGAGCACAGCAGACTAGCTCTGATAACTACGTTGCCAGGCATTGAACTGAAGGTCTAGGGAGCTTATATAGCAACACCCCTAACTAACGACCCAGGTGCGGATAAAAGGAATGACAGAAAAACCAGAGTCAAAAAACTAGTAACCACTAGAGGGAGCAAAAAGCAAATTCACAACAGGGTCGCCCCGGAGCAAGGAAATCACAATCCTGACCTGCTGAGCAGGATCTCCAGCAGAGCGAGATTTCAGGGACAAAAACAACTTGCAATTATTTTTGAAATTTTGAAAGCAAGATCTATTCCCCGAGAAAAATTCAGGCAAAGGAATTCTAGGTTCAGATATAGGAACATGAACAACAAAATCTTGTAAATTTTGAACTTTCGTGGTAAGATTATTCAAACCTGCAGCTAAACTCTGAATATCCATTTTACACAGGTGAACACAGAGCCATTCCAGGATTAGAAGGAGAGAGAGAGAGAAAGGCTGCAACATAGGCAGACTTGCAAGAGATTCAATTACAAGCACACTCAGAACTGAAGGAAAAAAAAAAAAAAATCTTCAGCAGACTTCTCTTATCTCTCCTTTCTCTGTCAATTAATTTAACCCTTTAGGGCCGGTCAAACTGTTATGGTTCTCAATGGCAAGAGAACATAGCCCAGCAAACATAGAACTAGCTCTTGGAAGGATGGAAACTAAACTGACCATGAACTAAACCTGCCGCACAACTAACAGTAGCCGGGTAGCGTAGCCTGCGTTTTATCCCTAGACGCCCAGCACCGGCCGGAGGACTAACTAATCCTGGCAGAGGAAAATATAGTCCTGGCTCACCTCTAGAGAAAATTCCCCAAAAGGCAGACAGAGGCCCCCACAAATATTGGCGGTGATTTTAGATGAAATGACAAACGTAGTATGAAAATAGGTTTAGCAAAATTGAGGTCCGCTTACTAAATAGCAGGAAGACAGAAAGGACACTTTCATGGTCAGCTAAAAACACTATCAAAACACCATCCTGAAATTACTTTAAGACTCTAGTATTAACTCATAACATCAGAGTGGCAATTTCAGATCACAAGAGCTTTCCAGACACAGAAACGAAACTACAGCTGTGAACTGGAACAAAATGCAAAAACAAACAAGGACAAAAGTCCAACTTAGCTGGGAGTTGTCTAGCAGCAGGAACATGCACAGAAAGGCTTCTGATTACAATGTTGACCGGCCTGGAAGTGACAGAGGAGCAAGGCTAAATAGCGACTCCCACATCCTGATGGAAACAGGTGAACAGAGAGGATGATGCACACCAGTTCAATTCCACCAGTGGCCACCGGGGGAGCCCAAAATCCAATTTCACAACACCATACCTTCTGAAATTGTGTAATGAGGTGTTGCGGGGAGCAACCGTCCCGAAACAGAAACTAGAAGCACACATATCGTTGATCCATAAGGAAGGCAAAGACTCAGAGATATGCAGCAATTACAGACCAATCTCTTTATTGAATAACGATCTTACATTGTTTGCAAAAATGATTGCCAAAAGAATAGGTCTGGCACTAGACACATTAATCTCACTGGAACAGGAGGGGTTTGTTGGGGCAGAGAAGGTAGGGATAACTCCCTAAGAGTCTTATACATTATGCAATATGCTAAAATCCATCATAAACCATTGGTGTTGATGGGAACGGATGTGGAAAAGGCGTTCGACAAGGGTGAACTGGACATTTATGCAAGAGACCTTGGAGAGATTTGGGTTTCCACCACTGTTAATCAATCCCATTTTTCAAATGTACACATACCCAACAGCCAGGGTAAGGATAAATGGAGACTTGTCCACTTCCTTTGTAATTAAAAATGGCACCCGTCAAGGTTGCTCGCTCTCGCAGACCCTATTTGTTTTGACTATTGAAACTCTGATTCAAAGCCATAGACAACACCTGGACATAGAAGGGGTTAGACTAGCTGAAATGTCCCATATTGTAGCAGCTTTCGCAGATGATTTATTACTACTACTGACAAATCCTAGCAAAGAAATCCCTGCAGTGCTGGAACTGTTTGAAAAATTTGGAAGCATGTCAAATTTTAAAATAAATCTTGATAAATCGGAGGCTATGAGTATGAATGTCCAGAACGTGACTCTTCAAGACATTAAGTCCAGATTTCCAATTAAGTGGAACTCGAGCTTTATTAAATACTTGGGAATTAAATTAAGCCCACATTGGCATTCATTATTCTCACTTAACTATGCCCCTCTGATCAACACTACATTAGAACTGATTAAGTCATGGAGGGCAACTTTTGTCTCCTGGATGGGAAGAATCCGTTAAAGAGCTTCATACTCCCCAAGTTCAGCTATGTATCAAGAATGCTCCCTATCAAAGTGTCTATCAAATTTTTTCAGCGAATACGCTCCACCTTTGGGAAGTATATATGGAGAGGCTCCAGATCTAGACAGATCTAGACATTTGCATAATCGCCGTTTGTACAGTTGATGAAGCCAAAGTTATGGCTTTCAATGAGAGAAACTATTATAGTGGACAAAGAAATATTTGTAATGAACTACTGCGCCAACCTAACAGCATTGCTTAATCAAACTTATATGAAGTGTATTGTGTCCAATGTGAGCAACCAGACAACACAAAAAAGAGGTTTTCAAGTGAGCTCTTTACGGTACACAAATGTAATGAAGTCTTTGCCAACAGGGATGTGGTTCAGCAATGGGGGTACCTTTTTTAAAAGTATACTATTTCCATCACAGCCCCCTTGCTTAAAATTTTGTGGCCTATAACAGTACAGAACACATTCACCCAGATCACGTTGTCAGAGATAAGGAAGAGACATTGCAGGAAACAGAGTTTAGAAGTAGGCCCAATGTAGGGGTGTGGGTCTCTGAGACTTGTAATGGAGGGCATGAGCTGACAAACAATTCCCCAATGGGGGTCCTTTTTTTAATAAATAAAATAGTGCCATCAGCCCCTCTTGCCCAACATTCACCAGCCTATGTCAGTACAGACCACGTTCACCAAGGTCATGTAGTCGGAGATAAGGAAGAGACATTGCAGGAAACTGAGTTAAGAAGTAGGCCCAATGTAGGAGTGTTGTCTCTGAGACTTGTAATAGAGGGCATGAGCTGACAAACAATTCCCCAATGGGGAATATCTTTTTTAATAAATAAACTAGTGCTATCACAGCCCTCCTTGCCCCAAATTCAGTGGCCTATAACAGTACAGATGATGTTAACCCTGGTGATCTAGTGGCAGGTAAGGAACAAACATTGCAGGAAAACGATTTAAGAAGTAGGCCCAATTTAGGGGTGTGGGTCTCTGAGACTTGTAATGGAGGGCATGAGCTGACAAACAATTCCCCAAAGGGGTTACCTTTTTTAAACATATACTATTACCATAACAGCCCCTCTTGCTCAACATTCGCCGGCCTATATCAGTACAGAATACGTTCCCCCAGGTCATGTAGTCAGTGACAAGGAAGAGACATTGCAGGAAACTGAGTTAAGAAATAGGTCCAATGTAGGGGTGTGGTCTCTGAGAGTTGTAATAGAGGGCATGAGCACACAAACCATTCCCCAATGGAGAATATCTTTTTTAATAAATAAACTAGTGCTATCACAGCCCCCCTTGCCCCAAATTCAGTGGCCTATAACAGTACAGAGCACGTTATCCCTGGTGATCTAGTAGTAGGTAAGGAAGAGACATTGCAGGAAAACGAGTTAAGAAGTAGGCCCAATTTAGGGGTGTGGGTCTCTGAGTCTTGTAATGGAGGGCATGAGCTGCAAACAATTCCCCAAAGATGGTACCTTTTTAAAAATATACTATTACCATAACAGCCCCTCTTGCTCAACATTCACCGGCCTATATCAGAACAGAATACATTCCCCCAGGTCATGTAGTCAGTGACAAGGAAGAGACATTGCAGGAAACCAAGTTAAGAAGTATGCCCAATGTAGGGGTGTGGGTGTTAGCTGTCGAGTTCCCGCCTCTGCACAGGGGGAATCTCGAACAATCTCCGCTTCGGTCTCCCATCTTACTGCTGCTTTTCCAGCTTCTGCCATTGAAGCCAGTGCTGGGCAGCGGCGAGCAGAAGCTTTTGGGACTAAGTCCTGCTTTTCCCCTTCTGAGCATGCCCAGGGCAAGATCTCCCATTGGAGATCGAGGGTCACATGCTCAGATACTGCAGCAGATTCCCCAATGGGAAGTCCTTTTTTTATAAATAAAATAGTGCCATGACAGTCCTCTTGCCCAAAATTCACTGGCCTATAACAGTGCAGAGCACATTCACCCTGGTCATCTAGTGTTTCTGGATGATGAGGGTGAGGATAAGGAGGAGGATAAGAACAAACAGACCAAGTCTGGAAGCATATACCCAAGTGTGTTTGTGAAGAGGTGCATGAGATTACACCTCCCCAAAGCAAAGAATGTATTTGAGGTTATGATTCGCTGTTTTCACTTGGTGGTGCACAGATGTCTTTCCCAATCCAGCCCTTTTTCATTTTATAAGAGTCAGCCTGTCAGCATTTTTAATTGACAGACTGATGCGCTTATCTGTTATAATTCCACCAGCAGCACTAAAAACCCGATTTCACAGAACACTAGTAGCAGGGCAGGCCAGGACCTCCAAGGCGTAGAGAGCCAGTTCATGTCACGTGTCCAGCTTGGATACCAAATAATTAAAAGGCACAGAGGAATCACGGAGGAAGTTTGTACTATCTGCAAGGTACTCCCTCACCATGTTCCCAAACATTGCACTTCTTGTGACAGCACCCCTTGCATCTGCCGTCACGATGGGAGGACCTGATAAAACTGTCCCAGAACTTTGCCATTGTACTTCTGTCTCTCTCGCTTGGACTCCTTGGTTGTACAACAAACTCTGACGTCTGCTGCCAGCTTTCTTACATGGGAATTTCCTAAGTAATTCCGCTACAAGGGCCCTCTTGTAGTGCAACATTTTAGTACACCTCTCTGCCTCTGGCAGAAGAGAATGAAAGTTCTCCTTGTAGCGTGGGTCTCGAAGTGTCATCAACCAGTAACGAGTGTCACCCAAAATTTTAATAATGCGAGGGTCATGTGAAATGCAGAGCAACATAAAGCCAGCCGTGCGTGCCAGACTGCTAACAGGCAAGACTTCCGTGTCCTCATCAACAGGATGGCTGACCATGCTGTCGTCCTCCTCCTCATCATCCTCCCCCCTGTCCTCAGGCCATCCCCACTGAAAAGATGGTATGACAGCTGTGCTTGCAGTACTGTCTATAGCGCATGAAAGTAGCTCCTGTTCTTCCTCCTCCTCGATGCATACTAATCCACGTTGCGAAGTCATGAGGCTTTGCTGAGTGTAATCCCCCTGTATGGTTCTTGCTCCATGTCCTCATGCTCTGCCTGCAATGCATCCTTTTTAATTGTGAGCAGAGAGGTTTCCAGAATGCTGAGAATAGGGATGGTGATGCTAATTTTGGCATCATCGCCGCTCACCAAAGTTTTGCAGAATGGTACAGATGTCTGACATCCATGTCCACTCCTGAGGTCTTATGTGTTGAGTCTGAACTGAATATCGACAGCCTTGTTGATGTTGGTAGTCATCAACTGCCCTCTTTTGCTCACAAATCCTTTCCAACATATGCAGCGTAGTGTTCCAGCATGTGGGGACATCACACCTGTCAGTGAGCTGGTAGCTGCAAACGCTGCTGAAGCACGGCAAGGGCACCTGAAGCTGTAGCTGACTTTCTAAAATGTGCAGACAGATGGCGTACTTTCACTAGCAGATCCGGCAGCTCTGGGTAGCTTTTCAGAAAACGTTGAACCACGAGGTTAAACACATGGCCCAAGCAAGATACGTGTGTGAGCTCACTTTGCCTCAGAGCTGCCACCAGGTTACGGCCATTGTCACACATGACCATGCATGGCTGTAGGTTCAGCGGTGTCATCCAAATATCTAACTGTTCTTTCACTGCTGTCCACAACTCTTCTGCATTGTCCAGTTTGTCACCACTGCAAATTAGCTTCAGCACAGCCTGTCGCCGCTTGGCTGAGGCAGTGCTGCAGTGCTTCCAGCTTCTGACTGATGTGTTGATTTCAGAGATGGGGATGAAGAGGAGGAGGAGGAGGTGCAGGAGCTGTAGACTGTGGGGGCAACCCTGATTGACATAGGGCCAGCAATCATCAGTGTGGGGAAGATGTGTTCCATCCCAAGTCCCGACTGGGTCCCGACTTCCACTATGTTAACCCAGTGTGCCGTCAGTGAGATGTACCATCCCTGCCCACAAGCACTTGTCCACGCGTCCATGGTTAGGTGGACTTTCCCTGTAATAACATTGTTGAGGGCACAGGTATTGTTGTGGGTCACATGTTGGTGTAATGCCGGTTCGGCACACCAGGAGATATAGTGGCGACTGGGGACCGAGTACCTTGAGACGGCCGCCGCCATCAGTGTAGTGAACTCTGTTTTTGGGCTCCCTCTAGTGGTCACAAGCGGTACTGTGTAGTGTTGTCTTTCTGCAGGTTGGCAGCATCAGCTGGTTCATTATCCTTGGTTGGTTTCCTATTTAGCTCACCTGGATACTCAGTTCCTTGCCTGCTCTCAATGTATTCAGTGCTCTTCAGATTCCTTGTGACTACCTTGCTCCCAGTCTCTCCAAGACAAGCTAAGTTTTTGTTTGATCATTTTTTGATTATCAGCATTTATTATGTTTTTAGTCCAGCTCGCTAAAATGTGATTTCCTCGCTTGCTGGTTGCTCTAGGGGACTGAGTTTCTCCCCCCACACCGTTAGTTGGTGCGGGGGTTCTTGAAATCTCAGTGTGGATATTTTGTAAGGGTTTTTTACTGACCGCACAGACCCCTTTACTATTTTCTGCTATCTAGTATTAGTGGGCCTCATTTGCTAAATCTGTTTTCACCCCTGTGTATGTGCCTTCCTCTTACCTCACCGTTATTATATGTTGGGGGCTTCTATATCTTTGGGGATTATTTCTCTGGAGGCAAGAGAGGTCTGTCTTTCTCTCTAGGGGTAGTTAGTTCCTCAGGCTGGCTCGAGACGTCTAGGATTTTTAGGCACGTTCACCGGCTACTTCTAGTGTGTTTGGATAGGTTCAGATTTGCGGTCAGTCCAGTTTGCCACCTCCCTAGAGCTTGTCCTATGTATGTTACTTAGCTGGAGTAATTTGTGATCCTCAACCACTAAGGATCATAACACATCAGGTTGTGGGAAGCTTATGTCTCAATGAGCCTAAAAAGCAACATTTTGAACACAAGCAGAAGAGAAATGTTACAATTTAGGACTGTGGCCTGTGGGACATTGGCTGGGTATTTCTGCTTGCATTCCAAAGACTGGGGTATAGACAACCAAAGGCTGTGCTGGGACAAGGGCATGGACAGGCTTGATGAAGGTACTACTTGACAACAACAACAGTTGAAGGGTTAGAGGCATCTTCACATGCACGGTGGATTGGGGATTGGATTCTTCGCAAAACAGTGGAAGAAGCAGTGGGGTCACCTGCAGACAGAATTCCTGGAGCCTGGGGTGCAGCCCACAAAGTCGGGTGCTTTGCTGCCATGTGCCTGATTATGCTGGTGGTGGTCGGGCTGGTTATTTTTCTACCCCTGCAGATGCGGGCATGACATGTGCTGCAAATGGCCTGTTTGGGGTTATTGGCAGAGGCTTTAAAAAATAACCAGACTCGGGAAGATCTAACAGTTGGAATGGCAACTTCATTCATGTTGGTGTTACGGGGAATGGATGCACGCCTTCCGTCTGTGGCCACCACACTGCTTCTTCCTGCCTGTTGGGGGGATATGCCTCCTTCCCCATGTGTGCTGCTGTGCTTGCTATGCATGTCCTCCTGTCAGGATGGGTCAGTCACCTCTTCTTCCACATCTGCACCCTGCTCCTCCTCCTGACTCTCTGGCAATTGTGTCTCATCATCGTCCACCTCTTGTGACACTTTCCCAACATCGCCTGCGTGTGACCGGGCTTGTCAAAGCTTTGGGAAGCTCTAGATGCGATCTCATCTGTCCCCACTTCAAGTTGACCAGCCGAGAGTCAGGAATATTGAAATGGAAAACTGAACAGCTTTTCAGAGTATCCAAGTGTGGGATCAGTTGTCTCAGGGCACTCAGCATGGTGGGAGGAAGGAGATTCAGGGTGAGGAATATCCAGGCCACAATCATGACTACTCAGACTTGACCATGTGGAAGACATGGTGGTGGTGGCTAAGTGACTGGAAGCATTATCCGCTATTCAACCAACAACCGTTTCACACTGCTCTGGCTTTAACAGTGGTGTGCTGCGCTCCCCTATAAACTGGGACAGGAATGTCGAGCAAGAAGATGTGGGTCTTTGATGTGGCCCACTTTCAGCTTTGCCATGGCCTTGTCCTCTGCATGCACCATCAGCATCACATCCACTTCCTCATCCCTTGCCTTGCCCATTTTAAATGGACTACTGCACTATTTCAAAAGCTCAACACAAATGTATTTATTTTGAGCTAAATGATTTCTGATCAGTATGCCTGCAACTCTACAATTTTTCAAACACAAACACCAGGCCTCAGCCTGACATAACAGACTGTATTAAATTTTGGGGGGCTTTTTGGTGAATTTAAAACCCCCCAAACAAGAGTGGCACAAGGCTACCACACAGAACTATACTACGTATGCCAGCTGAAGTACGATTTTTCTAAACCAGATACAACAGAACTCAGCCTGACATAATAGACTGTATTAACTTTTTTAGGGTTTTGTATAATTAATAAAAAAAAAAATAAAAAAAGAACAAGGCTAGCAGACAGATCTATGAAACTTATGCCTGTCAAGCTATAATTTTTCTACCACAGATACAACAGGCCTCTGTCTGACATAACAGACCTTCTTTCATTTTTGGGGGGTTTTGTAGAATGTTTTTAAATGCAAAGTAGTGCTGTATATAAGTAGAGTAACAGACAGCAACAGAGTAACAGTGGAAAACCACTGGGGAAGCCTTATATACAATTTCCAGCTCAGGAGAGGGGAAGGCCACACCCCAGCTTGCACAGAATGTGTACCAACTCAAGTTAAGCTCAATTTTGGTGTTTTTTATGTTATGCATGTGCAGTATGTGTATATACATGTGTATGTATGTGCAATGTTTATATACATGTGTATGTACTGTATGTGCAGTGTGTATATACTTGTGTATGTATGTGCAGTGTGTGTTTATAAAGTACACACCTTCTCATTTAAAGATTTTTTTGTATTTTCATGACTATGAATACTGCAATTTCACACTGAAGGCATCAAAACTATGAATCAACAGATGTGGAATTATATACTTAACAAAAAAGTGTGAAACAACTGAAATATGTCTTATATTCTAAGTTCTTCAAAGTAGCCACCTTTTGCTTTTATGACTGCTTTGCACACTCTTGGCATTCTCTTGATGAGCTTCTTGATGAGCTTGGGAACTCCTTCAAGATTGTTGGAAGACCATTTCCGGTGACTACCTCTTGAAGCTCATCAAGAGAATGCCAACAGTGTGCAAAGCAGTCATCAAAGCAAATGGTGGCTACTTTGAAGAACCTAGAATATAAGACATATTTTCAGTTGTTTCACACTTTTTTGTTAAGTATATAATTCCACACGTGTTAATTCATAGTTTTGATGCCTTCAGTGTGAATTTACAATTTTTATAGTCATAAAAATATAGAAAAATCTTTAAATGAGAAGGTGTGTCCAAACTTTTGGTCTGTATGGTACATATGTGTGCATATATGTGAATTGTTTGTATATACATGTGTATGTATGTAGGCCAGAAGTATATTGCAAAAAAGAAAAAAACTTTATTACAATTACAAGGAACAAGCCCCCTGACGAAGGCTTTGCCGAAACGTGCGTCGGGGTGACGTGGGCTGCACTGACTGGTCCCGGTGGTTTCCTGGTCATTAACTTAGGTATGAGAAGCCTGAATGTTTTTCCTATATTGCTACGGAGGATCTCTATTTTGAATACTATCTTGTGGCTTCTCTCTACACCATTTTCAGTCCTTTGTGACTGTGAAGGTTACATATACATTATTTACATTATCCTCCAGGGATCAATGAGATCACCTGTATTAGCTTTCATTAGGAGATCTACATAGAGATATATGTGTAAAAGAGTATAGCTATCCACACATACTCTTCTGTATACTTTCTGGGTGCCCCTCACTCCTATTTTGGTTTCATTATATAATTGTTTTTATGCACATTTGCCCTTTATTATTGTAATAATTAAAAAAAAAATGTCTGTCCTAAAAAATGTGCACACTATGTATGCTATATTCTAATTGTTGCAAATAAAGTACTGTACATGTGTATGTGTGTGCAGTGTGTATATGCATGTGTATGTATGTGCAGTGTGTATATACATGTGTATGTGTGTGCAGTGTGTGTATACATGTGTATGTATGTGCAGTGTGTGTATATACATGTGTATGTATGTGCAGTGTGTGTATACATGTGTATGTATGTGCAGTGTGTGTATACATGTGTATGTATGTGCAGTGTGTGTATATACATGTGTATGTATGTGCAGTGTGTGTATATGCATGCGTATGTATGTGCTGTGTGTATATACATGTGTATGTATGTGCAGTGTGTGTATACATGTGTATGTATGTGCAGTGTGTATATACATGTGTATGTATGTGCAGTGTGTGTATATACATGTGGATGTATGTGCAGTGTGTGTATATGTATGTGTATGTATGTGCTGTGTGTATATACATGTGTATGTATGTGCAGTGTGTGTATACATGTGTATGTATGTGCAGTGTGTGTATACATGTGTATGTATGTGCAGTGTGTGTATATACATGTGTATGTATGTGCAGTGTGTGTATACATGTGTATGTATGTGCAGTGTGTGTATACATGTGTATGTACGTATGTGCAGTGTGTGTATATACATGTGTATGTATGTGCAGTGTATATACATGTGTATGTATGTGCAGTGTGTATATACATGTGTATGTATGTGCAGTGTGTGTATATACATGTGTATGTATGTGCAGTGTGTGTATACATGTGTATGTATGTGCAGTGTGTATATACATGTGTATGTATGTGCAGTGTGTGTATACATGTGTATGTATGTGCAGTGTGTGTATACATGTGTATGTATGTGCAGTGTGTATATACATGTGTATGTGTGTGCTGTGTGTATACATGTGTATGTGCAGTGTGTGTATACATGTGTATGTATGTGCAGTGTGTATATACATGTGTATGTATGTGCAGCGTGTATATACATGTGTATGTGTGTGCTGTGTGTATACATGTGTATGTATGTGCAGTGTGTGTATACATGTGTATGTATGTGCAGTGTGTATATACATGTGTATGTATGTGCAGTGTGTGTATATACATGTGTATGTATGTGCAGTGTGTGTATATGCATGTGTATGTATGTGCTGTGTGTATATGCATGTGTATGTATGTGCAGTGTGTGTATATACATGTGTATGTATGTGCAGTGTGTGTATATACATGTGTATGTATGTGCTGTGTGTATATGCATGTGTATGTATGTACAGTGTGTGTATACATGTGTATGTATGTGCAGTGTGTGTATACATGTGTATGTATGTGCAGTGTGTGTATACATGTGTATGTATGTGCAGTGTGTGTATATACATGTGTATGTATGTGCAGCGTGTATATACATGTGTATGTGTGTGCTGTGTGTATACATGTGTATGTATGTGCAGTGTGTGTATACATGTGTATGTATGTGCAGTGTGTATATACATGTGTATGTATGTGCAGTGTGTGTATATACATGTGTATGTATGTGCAGTGTGTGTATATGCATGTGTATGTATGTGCTGTGTGTATATGCATGTGTATGTATGTGCAGTGTGTGTATATACATGTGTATGTATGTGCAGTGTGTGTATATACATGTGTATGTATGTGCTGTGTGTATATGCATGTGTATGTATGTGCAGTGTGTGTATATGCATGTGTATGTATGTGCAGTGTGTGTATACATGTGTATGTATGTGCAGTGTGTGTATATACATGTGTATGTATGTGCTGTGTGTATATGCATGTGTATGTATGTGCAGTGTGTGTATATGCATGTGTATGTATGTGCAGTGTGTGTATACATGTGTATGTATGTGCAGTGTGTGTATACATGTGTATGTATGTGCAGTGTGTATATACATGTGTATGTATGTGCAGTGTGTGTATATACATGTGTATGTATGTGCAGTGTGTGTATATGCATGTGTATGTATGTGCTGTGTGTATATGCATGTGTATGTATGTGCAGTGTGTGTATATACATGTGTATGTATGTGCAGTGTGTGTATATGCATGTGTATGTATGTGCTGTGTGTATATACATGTGTATGTATGTGCTGTGTGTATATGCATGTGTATGTATGTGCAGTGTGTGTATATGCATGTGTATGTATGTGCAGTGTGTGTATACATGTGTATGTATGTGCAGTGTGTGTATATGCATGTATATATGTGTGTAGTTTGTGTATACATGTGTATGTATGTGCAGTGTGTATATACATGTGTATGTATGTGCTGTGTGTATACATGTGTATGTATGTGCAGTGTGTGTATATACAAGTGTATGTATGTGCAGTGTGTGTATATACATGTGTATGTATGTGCAGTGTGTGTATATGCATGTATATATGTGTGTAGTTTGTGTATATGTGTGTGAGTGTGTATGTGGTGATATGATTATATTTGAATAAGTGTTGATTTTGGGGTGCGTCTTGTTGGATACGGTGTTACCATCAGGTATATGTCCTCCATATTTTGTATTGGCCACTTCATTGTCTTTTGTGTGCAATGCACTTGATAGATTTGTGAGTGATTTACACCAACCTATATTGCACGTTTGCACTTTGCACTTTTGTCACTTTCCTTTTTAACCCTATTATGGGTTACTTTTTTATCCTTTAACGTTTCACGATTTCATGAATTTTTAGTTAATTTGGGAGACATATACATATAATTACTATATAACTGTCTAATTTTCTTTTGGTACACCGTAGGCCTATTGGCTACTATATAACTTTTGGAGATTCAATTTTAATCATTTTATCCAACATGTGCACTTTTATTTATATGTATCATTACCATTAATAAAGATTTATATACATTAATACATATACCCTGCTCTGTTTTCCTTTTTCTGGGACTGGTATCCAGGCTTTAGGTGGTTGGTTCTTTTTTTCTATGTGTATGTGCAGTGTGTGTATATGCATTTATATATGTGTGTAGTTTGTGTATATGTGTGTGAGTGTGTATGTGGTGATATGATTATATTTGAATAAGTGTTGATTTTTTTGTTTAAGAATAATTGTGGATTGTTGTTCATGAGAAAAAAAAGACATCACCTAAAAAGAAGCCCTAACTTATCTTTTGAACCCCATAATAATATAATACCCTGTCTTATTTTGGGGGTAAACATGGTAGTTACCATGACATGTGACTTTCACTTTACTGTAATATGGCTGATTACTATTATTTTGAAAACAAGGGAAACTCTCCTCTCTGTTTTCTATTTTTAGTCCTCATGTGTAGTTTATGTCTTTTATTGTTTCTTTTTATTATTATTAGTTTTTCCTTTGGTCCCTTAATGCCCCATCACAAATGTATTTGCCATGGAGCGTGTCATGAAAGTTAGAACATGCTCAGAATCCAAGCTTACTCCACATATTGCAGATGATGACTTTAGAATATAGCCGTCATCTGACTCTGTCATTGCGCCTGCCAATCCCTGTTGTTAACTTCTTAAAGGGAACCTGTCAGCAGTGCCGGCGTTAGCGGCAGGCAGACCAGGTAGCTGCCTAGAGCACTCACTCTCCAGGGGCCCCCAGCCAGTGGCGTGCTGCTAATTGCGGCACATCATGCAGCAACTATGGGACCCATGAGTCACGGGGGCCCATTTGCTGCCAGCGCCGACTCCCCCCCTGCTGCCGCATTCAACTATGCGGGCGTCTATCAGGTACAGTTAAAAGCAATGATGGAAGAGAGAGCATCACATGACGCTCCCTCTCCCATCATTTCCCTGTGCCTCTGACACTGCAGGTGCGCAATGACGTCACTTCATCGCACACCCACTGTGTGCCGCCGCTGAGACCGGAGTCAATCCTGAAGCAGCATGGGGCACAAGGAGAGGTGAGGATTGTGTTTTTTTAATATATCAGTGAGTGAGTAATGGACTGTGGGGCCATTCTTGGGGGGCTGTTTGATATTGTATGGAGGGCTACATTATATGCTTTGGGGGCTGTATTATATTCTATGAGGGAGTATTGCATCTTACTCTTTGATGGGGCTGCATCATATTCTATGGGGAGGTGGGCTACATTATATTCTATGGGGTTGTATTATATTCAATGAGGGAGGGTTGCATCATACTCTATGAGGGGGCTACATTACACTATATGAGGGGGCTATATTGTATTATATGGGGAGTTGCATTACATTCTATGGGAGGCTAAACTATATTGTATGCAGGGCTTCATTATACTCTATGAGGGGGCTACATTATATTCTATGGGGGCTTAAAGAATCATAGAATGGTAGAGTTGGAAGGGACCTCCTGGGTCATCTGGTCCAACCCCCTGCTCAAAGCAGGATTCAATAAATCATCCCAGACAGATGTCTGTTCAGCCTCTGTTTGAAGACTTCAATGGAAGGAGAACTCACCACCTCTCATGGCAGCCTGATCTACTCATTAATCACCTTAACTGTCAAAAAGTTTTTGCTAATATCTAATCTGTGTCTCCTCGCATTCAGTTTTATCCCATTGCTTCTAGTCTTTCCTTGTGCAAATGAGAATAAAGGTCATCCTTCTACAATGTGACAGCCCTTGAGATATTTGAAGACAGCTATTAAGTCTCCTCAGTTGTCTTTTCTGCAAGCTAAACATTCCCAAATCCTGTAACCGTTCCTCATAGGACATGGTTTGCAGACCAGTCACCATTCTGGTCACTCTTCTCTGAACTTGCTCTAGTTTGTTCATGTCTTTTTTTAAATGTGGTGCCCAAAACTGGACACAGTATTCCAGATGAGGTCTGACCAAAGAGGAGTAGAGGGCAATAATGACTTTGCGTGATCTAGACTGTATGCTTCTGTTAATACATCCCAGAATTGCATTTGCCTTTTTTGCTGTTGCATCACACTGTTGACTCATGTTTAGTATGTGATCTATTAGTATACCCAAGTCATTTTCACATGTGCTGTTGCTTAGACCTTCTCCTCGCATTATGTATATGATTTTTTCATTTTTATTGCCCAGATGTAGCACTTTGCATTTTTCTCTGTTAAAACCACTCTGTTAGTTGCTGCCCACTGCTCCAGTTTATTTATGCCTTTTTGAATCCTCTCTCTCTTCTCTAGTATTAGCTATCCCTTCTAGCTTTGTGTCATCAGCAAATTTAATTAGTGTGCCCTCAATTCCTCCATCTAAATCATTGTTAAAGATGGTGAACAATACAGGGCCCAGGACAAAGTCCTGTGGTTCCCCGACTTGAGACATTCCTCCAACTGGATGTGCAGCCATTTACGACCACTCTTTGGGTCCAATTTCTAAGCCAGTTATGAATCCATCTAACAGTTGCCTTGTCCATTCCATACTTAGTCATTTTTTCAATAAGGATGGTGTGAGATACTTTGTCAAATGCTTTGCTGAAGTCAAGATATACTATATCTACAGCATTTCCCTGATCCACCCAGTCAGTGATTCTGTCAGAGAAGGAAATTAAGTTAGTTTGACATGACTTATTAGTTACAAACCCATGCTGACTCTGGTTAATCATTTAATTCTTATCCAGGTACTTATACACATGTGGTTTAACAATTTGTTCAAATATCTTTCCTGGTATGGAAGTCAGACTCACCAGCCTATAGTTCCCTGGGTCTACCTTCTTCCCCTTTTTTGAAGATAGGAACAACATTTGCTCTTATCCAGTCTTCTGGGACTTCTCCTGTTCTCCCAGAATTTTCAAAGATTATGGACAGTGGTTAAAAAATTTCTTCTGCTATCTCCTTCAGTACTCTGAACTGCAATTCATCTGGACCTGGAGACTTGAATTCATTTATGTTAGCTATGTGTTTCCTCATTTTCTTTCTGTTTACAGATATCCTGGATTCTTCTATTCCTTTAAATAGGACAGTGAAGATCAGTTGATGTTGCATTTCCTTTCTGGGAGAAAACAGATGCAAAATAGGAATTTAAAAGTTTGGCCTTCTAAACATAATTTCTTACTTTATCATTATTTTCATCCTATAGCATCTTTGACTTTCACTTTACTTTTGACATATCCCCAAATTCTTTTTATTGCTTTTGACATCTCTTGCAAGCCTTAATTCATTGTCAACATTAGCTAATCTGATTTGTGCCCTGCAAGTTCTGCAGATAGCATTATATTTTTCTTTAGATATGCCTCCCTCTTTCCATTTGATAAACATTTTTCTTCTTTTTTTATCATGTGTTTAAGTTCTGTGTTCATCCATCCTGGTTTCCTTAAATGCTTCCTATTCTTCCCTCTTTTTGGAATTGTTAACAATTGTGCTTTGAGAATCTCATTTTTAAAGATTTCCCAACCTTCCTGGACATTTTTGTCCTTAAGGATATCCAACGATTGGATCCCTCTGATTCTCTTTCTGAGACACTTAAAATCTGCCTTTCTGAAATCTAACCTTGAAATCTGAGTCTTCACAGGTCTTCCTCCTCTAGTTATCCAAAATTGTAAAATAGCATGGTCGATACCTCCTAGGGTCCCAGCCACTCTTACCTCCTCAACCATTTCCTCCCTGTTTATGAGGATTAGATCCAAGGTAGCAGATCCCTTTGTTTTCTCCCCTACCTTTTGGAAGATAAAATTGTCAGCAAGAGAGGATAAGAATTTTTTTGACCTGTTACTTTTGCCTGAGAGAGATTCCCAACAAATGTCTAGATAGTTGAAATCTCCCATGACAACTATGTCATATTTTTTGGAGAACTTGGCCATTTGATACATAAAGAGTTCATCCATATTTTCAGCTTGCACAGGTGGCCTGTAGTAAATGCCTACAATGGTGTCCTTTCCATTGTTCTGTCTTCGTATTCTTATCCAAATAGTTTCCACAGAACTCCCAGTCTCTGAAGCTTCAATCTCTGTGCAGATATATGCTTTTCTAACATACAGTGCAACACCTCCTCCTCGTTTATCAAGTCTTTTTCTGGCAAATAAGTTGTATCCTTCTAGCCTTGTATTCCAATCATGTGTATCATCCCACCAAGTTTCAGTGATTCCAATTACAACATATTTCTTCTCTGTGTTAGTAGGTCCCGTTCTCCTTGTTTGTTGCCCATGCTTTGTGCATTTGTATAGAAACATTTTAGTTTGTGATTGGTTTCTTTTCCTCCAATATTTTTATTATTTAGATTTTGTTTGTCCTTGTTTTTCCTTTCCATTTCTAATAGCAGAGTTCTCAATAGTATTTGTCAGGTGTATGGCTTTTTCTGGACTTTTGCTTCCCTTCCCACATTGTTCTAGTTTAAAGGTCTCCTGATGAGTGCAGCAAGGCGACTTACAAATACTATATGAGGAGGGCTACATTTTATTCTATGAAGGGGCTACATTCTACTTTATAATGGGTCTGCATTATATTCTATGGAGGGGCTGTATTTTATTCTGTGGGGGGCTGCATTACGCTCTATGAGGGGGCTACCATATTATGCATTATACTATATGGATCACAATGAGGAGTGTATTATACTATATGGAGGACTGAGCAGCATATTTTAATATATGGAGGACTGAGGAGTGTATTATACTATATGGAGAACTGAGGAGTGTATTATACTATATTGAGGACTGAGGAGTGTGCTTTAATATATGGAGGAGTATGAGGAGTGTATTATACTATATGGAGGACTGAGGGGTGTATTTTAATATATGGAAGACTATGGGGAGTGTATTATACTATATGGAGGACTATGGGATGTGCATATCACAATATGGAGGACAGTGGTGCACATTGTAATATATGGAGGACTATGGGGTGTAATATACTAAACAAGCAAAATGCTGCATATTCATCAAGTGATTGGATTGTTTATGTGGGAACAGAAATCCTTGTTCTCAGCAGCACATCGCTGGTGTAAACTGTAGATGTGCTGCTGATAACATGATACTGTATGGGGACAGATTGATCTAATTGTGATTGTTCTGTTCCCATCATTCTTTCTCAGTTGGTGTAAAGACGCCGGGAGACAAGCGTCGAATGACTTCATTATTGTAGATCACACTCGTTTAGCGGCCTGAGATCAGTGCATGTAAATACAACAGAAATGCTTCTGTGTGATATGCAATATGTCAGCATTTGGGGCCCCATTTTAATCTTTTGCCGAGGGCCCCACTTTGCCTAAAACCAGCCCTGCCTGTCAGCAGGATTGTGCTGAGTAACCTACAGGCAGTGTCATTGTAATCAGCATAGCGACACAAACCTGACACTGTCTGTAGGTTACTCAGCACAATCCTGCTGACAGTTTCCTTTTAAGTGATGTTGTCAATTGCTGTCAATGGTATTGTTGTACAGTTGAAACTAGAAGTTTCCATCTACTATACATTAAGACACATCTGCATGTTTTTCTCAATATCTGACCTGAAATCAGAATAAACCTTTCCAGTTTTAGGTCAATTAGGAATACCATAATTATAATTTGACAAATGCCAGAATAATGAGAGAGAGAGAATGTTTTATGGCAATTTTACTACTTTCTGCAAAGTTAAAAGTTTTCATACATTTCATTAGTATTTGGTACCATTGGCCTTAAATTGAAAGACTTGGGTCAAACGTTTGGGATCTCCTTCCACAAGCTTCTAACAATAGTTGGTCAGAATTTGTGCCCATTCCGCCTTACAAATCTTGTGTAACTGATCCAGCTTTGTAGGTTGCCTTGCTCACATCAGCCTTTTCAGCTTTGCCTATACATTTTTAATAGGATTGAGATCAGAGCTTTGTGATGGCCTCTCCAAAACATTAACTTTCTTGATTTAACTTCCTGGGTTATGTCTTGAGATATTGCTTCAGTATTGCCGCATAATCTTCTTTTCTCATGATGCCATCTATTTTGTCAAGTCCATCAGTCGCTCCTGCAGCAAAACAGCCCCACAACGTGATGCTGCCTGTTGTGATCCTAATGGCAGAGGATCTCAGGGTCTTCAGCAAAGTCTGCAAACATAAAAACTAGCTCTTAGGGAGGTGGTAACTGAGCTGACCATATACCTGATCCTAGCCCACAAATAATAGCAGCCAGGGAACGTGCCTACGTTGGTTCTAGACGTCTCGCGCCAGCCGGAGATCTAACTAACCCTTTCAGAGAAAATACAGACCTCACTTGCCTCCAGAGAAAGATACCCCAAAGTAGATACAGGCCCCCAACAAATAATAACGGTGAGGTAAGAGGAAAGGACAAACGTAAGTATGAACTAGATTCAGCAAAGAGAGGCCCACTAAATAATAGCAGAAATATAGAAAGCGGACTTATGTGGTCAGCGAAAAACCCTACTAAAATATCCATGCTGAATATCCAAGAACCCCCGTACCGACTAAGGGTATGGGGGGAGAATATCAGGCCCCTAAGAGCTTCCAGCAAAATCAGGAATCACATTATGAACAAGCTGGACAAAAAAAACAGAATAATACAAATAAACAAAAAACAAGAAAGCAGGACTTAGCTTATGTTGCAAAAATCAGGACCAGTAGACAAGAGCAACCAGACAAGGACTGATTACATGGATGCCAGGCAATGGACTAAGACTCCAGGAAGTTTAAATAGAAACACCCAGAGTCTTAACGAACAGGTGACTAAAAACCTGAGGAAAGAGAATCCAAGAACCATACCGCGAGTGAACACAAGAGGGAGCCCAAAAGTATAGTTCATAACAGTACCCCCCCTTTAAGGAGGGGTCACCAAACCCTCACTACGACCACCAGGGCGATCAGGATGGGCAGCGTGAAAAGCACGAACCAAATAGGCCGCATGAACATCGGAGGCGACCACCCAGGAATTATCCTCCTGTCCATAGCCCTTCCATTTGACCAGATACTGAAGCCTCCGTCTAGAGAGACGAGAATCTAATATCTTCTCCACCACATACTCCAACTCGCCCTCAACCAAGACCGGAGCAGGAGGATCAACAGCAGGAACCACAGGCACAATGTACCGCCGCAACAAAGACCTATGGAACACATTGTGAATGGCAAACGACACAGGAAGATCCAAACGAAAAGACACCTGATTAAGGACCTCCAAAATTCTATAAGGACCAATAAAGCGAGGCTTAAACTTAGGAGAGGAAACCTTCAGAGGGACAAACCGAGAAGACAACCAAACCAAATCCCCAACACGAAGTCGGGGACCCACACCGCGGCGGCGGTTGGCAAAACGCTGAGCCTTCTCCTGTGACAACTTCAAGTTGTCCACCACATGATTCCAAGTCCGCTGCAACCTATCAACCACAGAATCCACCCCAGGACAGTCAGAAGGCTCAACATGACCAGAGGAGAAACGAGGATGAAAACCAGAGTTGCAGAAAAATGGCGAAACCAAAGTAGCGGAACTAGCCCGATTATTGAGGGCAAACTCAGCCAATGGCAAGAAGGTCACCCAATCATCCTGATCCACAGAAACAAAACATCTCAAATAAGCCTCCAGCGTCTGATTAGTTCGCTCCGTTTGGCCATTAGTCTGAGGATGAAAGGCAGACGAGAACGACAGATCAATGCCCATCTTAGCACAAAAAGATCGCCAGAATCTGGACACAAACTGGGATCCTCTGTCAGACACAATATTCTCAGGAATGCCGCGCAAACGAAACACATTCTGAAACAACAAAGGAACCAGATCGGAAGAGGAAGGCAACTTAGGCAAGGGCACCAAATGGACCATCTTGGAAAAACGATCACACACCACCCAGATGACAGACATTCCCTGAGACACCAGAAGATCTGAAATGAAATCCATGGAAATGTGTGTCCAAGGCCTCTTCGGGACGGGCAAGGGCAAAAGCAACCCGCTGGCACGAGAACAGCAAGGCTTAGCCCGAGCACAAGTCCCACAGGACTGCACAAAAGCACGCACACCACGTGACAAGGAAGGCCACCAAAAGGACCTAGCCACCAAATCTCTGGTACCAAAAATCCCAGGATGCCCAGCCAACACCGAGGAATGAACCTCGTAAATAACTCTGCTGGTCCATTTATCAGGAACAAACAGTCTATCAGGTGGACAAGAGTCAGGTCTACCAGCCTGAAATCTCTGCAACACACGTCGCAAATCAGCAGAAATGGCCGACAAAATCACTCCCTCTTTAAGAATACCAGCCGGCTCTGAGACTCCAGGAGAATCAGGCACAAAGCTCCTGGAAAGAGCATCAGCCTTCACATTTTTCGAACCAGGCAGGTATGAGACCACAAAGTCAAAACGGGAGAAAAACAATGACCAACGAGCCTGTCTAGGATTCAGGCGTTTAGCAGACTCAAGATACATCAGGTTCTTGTGATCAGTCAAGACCACCACACGATGCTTAGCTCCCTCGAGCCAATGACGCCACTCCTCAAATGCCCACTTCATGGCCAACAACTCCCGATTACCAACATCATAGTTCCGCTCTGCCGGCGAAAACTTCCTGGAAAAGAAAGCACATGGTTTCATCATAGAGCAACCAGAGCCTCTCTGCGACAAAACAGCTCCTGCACCAATCTCAGAAGCATCCACTTCAACCTGAATGGGAAGTGAGACATCAGGCTGGCACAAAACAGGCGCCGAAGTAAACCGGCGCTTCAGCTCCCAGAAGGCCTCAATGGCCGCAGGAGCCCAATTAGTGACATCAGAACCTTTCTTGGTCATATCCGTCAGAGGTTTAACAACGCTAGAAAAGTTAGCAATAAAACGACGGTAGAAATTAGCAAAACCCAAAAACTTTTGAAGACTCTTAACAGACGTGGGTTGAGTCCAATCATGAATAGCTCGGACCTTGACTGGGTCCATCTCCACAGCAGAAGGGGAAAAGATAAAACCCAAAAAGGAAACCTTCTGCACTCCAAAGAGACACTTTGAGCCCTTCACAAACAAGGCATTATCACGCAAAACCTGAAACACCATCCTGACCTGCTTTACATGAGAATCCCAATCATCAGAAAAAACTAAAATGTCATCCAGATAAACAATCACAAATTTATCTAGATACTTCCGGAAGATGTCATGCATAAAGGATTGAAACACTGAAGGAGCATTAGAGAGCCCAAAAGGCATCACAAAGTACTCAAAATGACCTTCGGGCGTATTAAATGCAGTTTTCCATTCATCTCCCTGCCTAATGCGCACAAGGTTGTACGCACCACGAAGATCTATCTTGGTGAACCAACAGGCACCCTTAATCCGAGCAAACAAGTCCGACAATAGTGGCAGAGGGTGCTGAAATTTAACCGTGATTTTATTCAGAAGCCGATAGTCTATACAAGGTCTCAAAGATCCGTCTTTCTTGGCCACAAAAAAAAATCCCGCACCAAGAGGGGAAGAGGATGGACGAATATGTCCTTTCTCCAAAGACTCCTTTATATAAGAACGCATCGCGGCATGCTCAGGTACCGACAGATTAAATAATCGTCCCTTAGGAAACTTGCTACCAGGAATCAAATCTATAGCGCAGTCACAGTCCCTATGAGGAGGAAGAGCACTGGACCTGGACTCACTGAACACATCCTGATAGTCAAGCAAAAACTCAGGAACTTCTGAAGGAGTGGAGGAAGCAATAGACACCGACGGGGAGTCGCAATGAATTCCCTGACAACCCCAACTAGACACAGACATAGCCCTCCAATCCAGAACAGGATTATGAGCTTGTAACCATGGCAGACCCAAAACGACCAAATCATGCATTTTATGCAGAACAAGAAAACGAATCACCTCCCGATGTTCAGGAGTCATGCACATGGTCACTTGTGTCCAATACTGCGGTTTATTCTCTGCCAATGGCGTAGCATCAATTCCTCTAAGAGGAATAGGATTTTCTAAAGGCTCCAGGACAAAACCACAGCGCCTGGCAAACGACAAGTCCATAAGACTCAGGGCAGCGCCTGAATCCACAAACGCCATAACAGGGTAGGAAGACAATGAGCAAATTAAAGTCACAGACAAAATAAATTTAGGCTGTAAGTTACCAACGGCGACAGGACTAACAAACTTTGTTAGGCGTTTAGAGCATGCTGATATAACATGTGTAGAATCACCGCAGTAAAAACACAACCCATTCTGACGTCTATGATTTTGCCGTTCAGTTCTAGCCTGAATTCTATCACATTGCATTAAATCAGGCGTCTGTTCAGACAACACCGCCAAAGGATTAGCGGATTTGCGCTCCCGCAAACGCCGATCAATCTGAATGGCCAGCGTCATAGAATCATTCAGACTTGTAGGAATGGGAAAGCCCACCATCACATTCTTAATAGTTTCAGAAAGGCCATTTCTGAAATTTGCGGCCAGAGCACACTCATTCCACTGAGTAAGCACGGACCATTTCCGAAATTTTTGGCAATACACTTCGGCTTCATCCTGGCCCTGAGAAATAGCCAGCAAAGCCTTCTCTGCCTGAATTTCAAGATTGGGCTCCTCATAAAGCAATCCGAGCGCCAGAAAAAACGCATCAATATTCGCCAATGCCGGATCTCCTGGCGCCAATGAGAAAGCCCAATCCTGAGGGTCGCCCCGCAAGAAGGAGATAACAATTTTAACTTTCTGAGCTGAGTCTCCAGACGAACGAGGTCTCAAAGAAAGAAACAATTTACAATTATTCCTAAAATTCCCAAATTTAAATCGATCTCCAGAGAACAGCTCAGGAATAGGAATCTTAGGCTCTGACATAGGACTGCCAATAACAAAATCCTGAATGCTCTGCACACGAGCAGCAAGCTGATCCACACTAGTAATCAGAGTTTGCACATTCATGTCTGCAGCAGAGTTTCAAGCCATTCAGAGGTAAAGGGGAAGGAAGAAAAAAAAAAAAGCTCAGAACTTCTCTTTTCTTTTAATCCCACTTCTGCAATGCATTAACTATTCAGTGGCCTGGCATACTGTTGTGATCCTAATGGCAGAGGATCTCAGGGTCTTCAGCAAAGTCTGCAAACATAAAAACTAGCTATTAGGGAAGTGGTAACTGAGCTGACCACATACCTGATCCTAGCCCACAAATAATAGCAGCCGGGGAACGTGCCTACGTTGGTTCTAGACATCTCGCGCCAGCCGGAGATCTAACTAACCCTTTCAGAGAAAATACAGACCTCACTTGCCTCCAGAGAAAGATACCCCAAAGTAGATACAGGCCCCCAACAAATAATAACGGTGAGGTAAGAGGAAAGGACAAACGTAAGTATGAACTAGATTCAGCAAAGAGAGGCCCACTAAATAATAGCAGAAATATAGAAAGCGGACTTATGTGGTCAGCGAAAAACCCTACTAAAATATCCACGCTGAATATCCAAGAACCCCCGTACCGACTAATGGTATGGGGGGAGAATATCAGGCCCCTAAGAGCTTCCAGCAAAATCAGGAATCACATTATGAACAAGCTGGACAAAAAAAAACAGAATAATACAAATAAACAAAAAACAAGAAAGCAGGACTTAGCTTATGTTGCAAAAATCAGGACCAGTAGACAAGAGCAACCAGACAAGGACTGATTACATGGATGCCAGGCAATGGACTAAGACTCCAGGAAGTTTAAATAGAAACACCCAGAGTCTTAACGAACAGGTGACTAAAAACCTGAGGAAAGAGAATCCAAGAACCATCCCGCATGTGACCACAAGAGGGAGCCCAAAAGTATAGTTCATAACAGCTGCCACCACCGTGTTTCACAGTTGGGATGGTGTTCTTAGGCTTCCAAGCTTCTCCCTTTTTCCTCCAAACATAACGATGGACATTATGCCCCAAAAGTTCAATTTTAGTTTCATCAGACCACAGGACATGTCTCCAAAAATTAAGATCTTTGATCGTGTGTCCATTTGCAAGCATTAGTCTGGCTTTTTTGTGCTTTTTTTTGAGTAATAGCTTGTTACTGGCAGAGTGGTCTTTCAGCCCATGTTGATACAGAACTAGTTTCACTGTGGATATTGACACAATATTAATAGCTTCCACCATCATCTTCACAAGGTCTTTGCTTTTGTCCTTGGGTTGATATGCAAATGTCGGACCAATAGACGTTCATCTCTAGGACACAGAACTCGTCTCCTTCCTGAGTGTCATCATGGCTGGACATTCCCATCTTGTTTGTACTTGCGTATAATTTTTTGTACAGATGAACAAGGCACCTTCAGGTATCTTGAAATTGTACCAAAGGATGAGCCATACTAGTGCAAGTCCACAATTCTCTTCCTGATCTTGGCTGATTTCTTGAGACTTTCCCATGATGCTACACAAAGAAGCAGTGTGTTTCAGGTGTGCATTAAATACATCCACAGGTGTGTCTCTAATTAACTCAGATGTTGCAAGAAAATAGAATCTTCCAAATACGTGACATCGTCATATGGGCAGTCCAAAATTGTTTAAAGCCATAGTAATCTTATTATTTGTAAACTTTTGACTTTGCAGTAAGTAATACAAATGCCTTAAACCATTCTCTCTCTCGCTCAGTATTCTGGCATTTGGCAAATATGAATAATTATGGTAATCCTAATTGACCTAAAACGGGAAAGGTTTATTCTGATTTCAGGTCAGATATTGAGAAAAACCTGCAGATGTGTATTTTTATATAGTGGATGGAAACTTCTGGTTTCAACTGTATATACTAAAAGTCATTACACGATCTCAGGTTCAAATCGCGTCAGGAGACTAACAAACAAGCAAAGAAAACATTTTTAAATTTTTTTAAAAAAAATAACATATCCAAGAATTTGAACTTGCCTCCATTTTCCACAGTAAACAATAAAGGCATGTAAAAAAAAAAGAAAATACACACATTTTTTTTTTCTAACGTGTGTAAAAAATTCCAATCTATCTAAATATAAAACGAATTAACCAGGGCAAAAATTAATGTAAAGAGAAAAAAGATGACTATGTCAGAATCGCAAGATTTTGGTTTTGGCAGCTCCACGAAAAATGCAACAACAAGCAAATAAATAGTAGCATCTGCCACAAAATAGCATCAATAAAACATCAGGTAAGCATGCAAAAATCAAACCCGAATACGGCCCCATCAACTGAAAAATAAAAAAGTTACAGATTTTGGAAAATAATGGGAAATTGCATTTATTTTTAGTTTCACTATATTTGGAATGTTTTTCCGATTTTCCCATAAGTCATATCATTAAAGGAATGGTGTAGTACAAGAATATACTAGTCCCAAAGAAAGCAATCCCTCATATGACTTTGTCAGTGGGAAAATAAAAAAATTACAACTCTTGGATAAATGAATTAGTTTCTATGCAGGAAAGATATACATACAGTATCTTTGTACTGTATTAGTCAGTAGATAGGAATATATTTATAATTGAGAGTCCTCAGTGGTTGATACCTTTTAATGGCTACCTGAAAAGATGGTAACAAATTGCAAGCTGTCGAGACTACACAGGTCTCTTCTTCAGGCATAGAATAATACAAAATCTGAAGAATCACATATTTATGCACAACAGGCCACAGATATAATGCCATAGATAAGACAGGTGATGTAAAGCAGAAATACCATTATGTGAGAGTGATAAACAGTTGGGTCCATAAATATTGGAACAGTTCATAGATAAGGAGTGTGAATATAACATTCACACTTCTTATCTATGAACTGTTCCACTATTTATGGACACAACTCTTTATCACTTTCTCACAATGACAGTTCTGCTTCACGTCACTTGTCTTACCTTTTGAATTATTTCTTTATGTGCTCTGTTGTGCATAAATATGTGATTCTTCAGATTTTGTATTACTCTATGCCTGATGAAGAAGCCTGAGTAGTCTGGATGAATTCTCACCGCCACACAATAAGAGATAAAAGAATTGATCTAACTGTGGCCAAACATTTTTGCATCCCTGATCATAGCACCATGGATGTGAAAGTACTTGTATCAAAAGGGAATTTCGAATCTCAGAGAGACAGAAGAGTCCGGGAGTATAAACTCATGACAACCTTTGACACACTCAGTGCAGGAATGAATGTATTGCATGGATTTATTTCTCTTTACATCAATTAAAGAATTTGCTCCTCAGACCTTGTGGAGACGTCATGACACAGAACCAGACCCCAATCAGAGGACAATAAAATATTCACACTCCTTATCTATGAACTGTTCCAAAATTTATGGCCACAACTGTTTATCACTCTCCCATAATGATAGTTCTGCTTCACGTCACTTGTCTTATCTATTGCATTATTTCTTTCTGTGCTGTATTGTGTAGAAATATGTTATTCTTCAGATTTTATAGAAGGCCTTGCCTGATGAAGAGACCTGAGAAGTCTCGAAAGATTGCAATTTGTTACCATTAGCGTTGAGCGATACCATCCGATACTTGAAAGTATTGGTATCGGATAGTATCAGCCGATACCCGAAAAGTATCGGATATCGCCGATACCGATACCCGATACCAATACAAGTCAATGGGACACCAAGTATCAGAAGGTATCCTGATGGTTCCCAGGGTCTGAAGGAGAGGAAACTCTCCTTCAGGCACTGGGATCCATATTAATGTGTAAAATAAAGAATTAAAATAAAAAATATTGATATACTCACCTCTCCGGAGGCCCCTGCACCTTACTGCTGTTAACGGCAGCCTTCTTTGCTTAAAATGAGCGCCTTTAGGGTCTTCCATGACATCACGGCTTCTGATTGGTCACATGCCGCTCATGTGACCGCCACGCGACCAATCACAAGCCGCGACATCATTCTCAGGTCCTAAATTCCTAGAATTAGGAATTTAGGACCTGAGAATGACGTCGCGGCTTGTGATTGGTCGCGTGGCGGTCACATGAGCGGCATGGAACCAATCAGAAGCCGTGACGTCATGGAAGGCCCTAAATGCGCTCATTTTAAGCAAAGAAGGCTGCCGGTTAACAGCGGTAAGGTGCAGGGGCCTCCGGAGACGTGAGTATATCAATAATTTTTATTTTAATTCTTTATTTTACACATTAATGTGGATCCGATACCGATTCCCGATACCACAAAAGTATCAGAACTCGGTATCGGAATTCCGATACCGCAAGTATTGGCCGATACCGGATACTTGCGGTATCGGAATGCTCAACACTAGTTACCATCTTTTCAGTTAGCCATTAATAATAATAATAATAATAATAATAATAATAATAATCTTTATTTATATAGCGCCAACATATTCCGCAGTGCTTTACCGTTTAACAGTTTCAAACACAACAGTCATAAGTAACAATGTTAACAATACAATAATTAAAGCAACATAAGTCAACCCTGCTCATGAGAGCTTACAATCTACAATGAGTAACCATTAGCAAGATAGAAAACCCTGGCTGCTGCATTAAGGATAGACTGGAGAGGGGAAAGTCGAGCAAGGGGGAGGCCAATTAATGGAGCATTGCAGTAGTCCAGGCGGGACTGGATCAGGGCGACAGTGAGGGTTTTGTTGTTTCCATGGTGAGAAAATTCCGTGGCGGATTCTAGAGATGTTCTTTACAGTAGGTGTAAGTGGCACAAGCGGGCAAGAGATTGTATATGGGATGTGAGCCATTAAAACATATCACTCACTGAGGACTCTCAATTCTAAATATTTTTAGTTTCTCTGTGTAAACAGCTGGCTCATTCCCTCCCCTTGTCATCCACAATGACAGATGGTATTTCATTAACGGTTGCATAAGTCATCTTGTACTTCTTGACTTTCAATTTTTTCCATACATACATCTTGCTAGCACATTTTCTCCTCTTAAATAGTTTGAACTTATTCACACAGGTTCTCATATTAGTTATGTGACAAATGACATATTGTTCACATATTGTCCCCTCAGAGTATACTGCAGCCCAATTAGAGTACACTGCAGTCCCCCTCAGGATATACTGCAGCCCCTCAGGATATACTGCAGCCCCCTCAGGATATACTGCAGCCCCCTCAGGGTATACTGCAGCCCCCCTCAAAGTATACTGCAGCCCCCCTCAGAGTATACTGCAGCCCCCTCAGGGTATACTGCAGCCCCCTCAGAGCATACTGCAGCCCCCCTAGGGGAATATTACAGCCCCCCTCAGAGTATACTGCAGCCCCCCTAGGGGAATATTGCAGCCCCCCTCAGAGTATACTGCAGCCCCCTCAGATTTTGTATACAAAATTTATAGGAAAAAATTATTTGGCTAATGTCTCAATTTTCCGAGACCCGTAGAATTTTCATTTTTTGGGATCTCAGGTTGTATGAGAGCTTATTTTTTTTGCAAACTGAGCTGATGTTTTTCCTGATACAATTTTTTGGCTGAGACAAACTTTTGATTTCCTCTTATTGCATTTTACTGCAATGTTGCAGTGATAAAAATATACATCAAAGGTCATAAAGGGGTTAATTAATTAACAGTGACCAATTTCAGGTGATTGCTTTGTATAGGCATACTTCTTTCTTCTCTTTATTTCAAATTGGACCTTTTTTTGGTATGATTTAGTTTGATCCCGGTTTATTGGATTGTGCCCACTTTAATTTTCTCATATTTGAGGGATAAATTAATTGAAAAAAAAAAAATTACTCAATCCATACAGGGTTAAAGATATTATTACAACTTAAAAATACATAGTTGTTAATGCTGCAGCTATCTTGCAAGTAAATGCTATTGTAATAAAACTGTAATAAAATGATGCCCGATGCAAAATCTATGTATCTTTGATGGTTACCATAGCATCCTTCAGCTTTATTATCTCTCACCATGATGTCCGTCCATCTCACCCTCTTCTTGTGGCCTAACATTAGCAATTCCCAATTCCTTTGAAATAGCTCTGTCTTAATCAGCGCACTGGATTACCCCGATCAGGAGTTATGTTCCCCTAAACCAGCGGGATCTCATCCAGGTGGCTAAAAACAGTTATGCACTGGAAGGCTCTGAAGGGAATGCATTGAGACGCCCACTACTGGGGCCTATAGTCTCCTCTTCTCACCCACCATAGCAAATAAAAAGCTCTTACTTATTCTCTTCCTTTTAATTTCTGAGAGAAAAGTCAGAGACCATGGCTACATGTATGGATGAGGGTAAGGTTAGGGTTAGAACTAAGGTTAAGACTAGAGTTGGGGATAAAATTAGGATTAGTCAAGGGATGGGTAACTTTCTTTATTTCATATCTCGGCAAAAACGCTGAAAGGGTAAATGGTAAAATTATTTGTAGATAAGTATTTCCTTAAAATTCATGTGTAAGCGATAAGGACTAGTGAGAAGGAGTCAGGGAGAGCTCATGGTCCATGGGTTAGAGTCCATGTTGACAGTGTGATGTTCGTCCTTCGTAGTCTAAGATGACCATGGCTTCAGGGTTAGAGGAGAATTAGTAGTTATGGGTCCGGAGGTGGCTGATGAGTCTACTGGAAGGATAAATATGAGCTAAGTGAGGTGAGGTAAGAACCATGCAGTATGTGCGAGAGAGAGCTCTAGAAGTGAGGTGAGATAACCCTCTTCTGGTACGTGAGAGATGGATAATAAAGGAGTGTTTCCAGATAAGAACCTGGGAAATGAGAACAGACAAGTGTCATCCAGTGTGTGAGGAAGAGACAAGAAAGGAATGATAAGAAACCAGCTTCACGCAATTTGTGACATCCACACGAGAAAGGAGTGTGTGTCCAATGCATATTATTTTATGAGACAGGCATTAAGTCTTAGACAGTAAAGTGTTTTAGAAGATAAAATAAGAAATAATTAAAGTACAAAATTTTTTTTAGGAAAAATGGATTCTTTGCAAACTGGATCGTAGAATGAAATGTCGATGTAGGGTTCGCATCGGGCCTCATAAGAGCCTCATTTTATTTCCACAATGCCTCTTGTTCAGTAGGATATGATGGGGTACAAGGAAACAGGAAAGCATTCTATGCCCAGCAGAGTAAAAAGATACTGATTTTGGCCACCGGTGTCCCATACTGGGCTTCACCGAGGCTTACAGCCTTCTCATGTATTCTATAGTTTTGATGTCCCTCAATTTCTATCTCTTTAGTGTTTAATGATGATCTTCAGTTTATCTACAGATTACAATGGAAAGAAAGCTTCACACATGAGGCAAGTACATCTGCAACATTTAGCACTGCATCATTGCCAAAGATGAACCCCTGGGATGAAGAGCTCCTCATTCATTTAAAGTTGACTGAATGGCCACTGCCCCCGGACAACACAACTTTAGAGTTTTCCACGCATCCAAGGACATCAGAATTTTTCCTGCTTTATCCCCAGTCTTCCTATGCCGTGGGAGACAATTTGAAAGTTCTCATCATGGCCAAGGACCATAAAGGCCGGGCAAAGAGCTATGGTGGGGACTTTTTCCATGCAAAGCTTCATTCCCCAAGTCTCAAAGCTGGAGTGAGTGGGTCTGTGACAGACAACAAGAACGGCTCCTACACAGCCTCCTTCATTCTCCAGTGGCCTGGTGAGACCATGGTCTCCATAAAGCTCATGCATTCCAGCGAAGCTATTGGAATATTGAATGAGAAAAGGACTACACGACCAGATAAGGTAAAGCAAAACAGACAACTAATGAATAACTTATCACAGAAAACAGCAGTGATATTTGATATTTCAGACTTCAAAGACTCGGATGAGGCAAGTACACAGGTAGAGGGTGGGTCGTTAATGTGTGAGGATTGTCCTGGTAATCTGGGGTTATAGACTATGTACAACATCGTTTGAGTTCAACTTGAAAAAAATAGAAAACTTAATGATTAAACAAATGACTTCATTTTTTTCTGTTTACAGCCTTGTGACAAAAGTTTGATTGCTACAAATGCACAAAGTCTTAAAAAAGCTTGGTGGTTGACGGTCACATTTAGTGGCCCAACAATCTTGAAAACTGAAGGCCTTAAAGGGAAACCAGATGTATTCTATCTTATCTTTGAGCAGCATAATGTACGGGCACAGAGCTCGAATCCATCGCTGTATCACTTACTGGACTGCTTGGTGCAAATTTAATAGAATTCCTGTTTTATCTGTTGCTGGTGTAGCAGTGGTCAGAATGCTGAGCTGTGTATACCCTCCCCCACACACACACACCTATCAATGGCAGCTCTCTGTGTATATTGCCAATCAATGGTGGCTGTGGAGTTACACAAATTAGCCTGACTGGTCTGCACATTCGACTTCAGGTACCGCTACACTAAGCGACGCTCCAGCGATACAGACAACGATCCGACCTAAACTAGATCGCTGGAGCGTCGCTGTTTAGGTCGCTGTAGAGACGT
The DNA here is from genome assembly GCF_051348905.1 of Ranitomeya variabilis. Classification (NCBI taxonomy): domain Eukaryota; kingdom Metazoa; phylum Chordata; class Amphibia; order Anura; family Dendrobatidae; genus Ranitomeya; species Ranitomeya variabilis. Next base: position 20,694,457 of record NC_135236.1, on the reverse strand, counting down.
CAAACACAGCAACTCCAGAACGATGCAGGAGCGATCCAGTGACGTAACCGCGACTCACTTATCGTTCACGCTCCATGTAAAAACATTGCTGGCATCGTTGCTTTTGCTGTCAAACATGACGATACACGCCGATCTAGCGACCAAATAAAGTTCCAGACTTCTAGCTCCGACCAGCGATATAACAGCGGGATCCAGATCGCTGCTGCGTGTCAAACTCAACGAGATTGCTATCCAGGACGCTGCAACGTCACGGATCATTGTCGTTCTCGTTGAAAAGTTGCTGAGTGTGAAGGTACCTTTAGTCACTCAGTGATAATCCCCTGCTGATAAAAACTGATTGTATTTAAACTACAACATCCACTTTAATAAGTGACACATCTGTGGATTGTGGCACTCATACTCTGTCTCTATAGTATGCTGCTCTTGGATTAAATAACGTACGTCTGCTGACAGATTTCCATGAACAAACTTGTCTGGTGAGAACAACTTATCGCTTATTCAAAGGATATGTGCTACATTTTTGATCAGTAGGGATAAAATCCCTGGAACCTGCACTGAACAGCAAAAGAGAACACTCAAATCCCTTGCAATTGGCTTTTTCTGGCAGCCCTATAGAGAATGATTGAAGGAATGATTGTGCCTCAAACCTTCTGCTCTATTTTATAATGGGAATACAAGTGCCCATAACCAGAAAACTCCTTTCAACCTTTGGAGGTTATATTTCATTCAGATCTCCTTCACTACCTACAACTAATAACTCAATCTTTCATGCCACCTGCACATCAAGCACATCTCTAGAATCTGACCTTTTAGTTCCCTTTCATGCTGCAAAACTCTCGCTGCTCTTATCCATTCTCATCTGAACCATGATGTACAATAACAAATTGTATTGTGGTACCGTGTTAGCCAGAAAAATCGATGTGAATACTTTTCTGCCCAATGATGACAGAAGTGTTCTAGGAGTGATACCTTTATTGGCTAACCAGAAAATAATATGTTTGCAGCTTTCAGAGCACAGTGGCTCCTTCTTCAGGCAAGATCACAAATAGATTAATAAGAAACAAGCACAACATTAAAGGCCCCGTCTCACTAAGCGATTTACCAACGATCACGACCAGCGATATGACCTGGCCGTGATCGTTGGTAAGTCGCTGTGTGGTCGCTGGGGAGCTGTCACACAGACCGCTCTCCCCAGCGACCAACGATCAGGGGAACGACTTCGGCATCGTTGAAACTGTCTTCAACGATGCCGAAGTCCCCCTGCAGCACCCGGGTAACCAGGGTAAACATCGGGTTACTAAGCGCAGGGCCGCGCTTAGTAACCCGATGTTTACCCTGGTTACCAAAAAAAACAAACACTACATACTCGCCTTTCGGTGTCCAGGTCCCTTGCCGTCTGCTTCCTGCTCTGACTGAGATCCGGCCGTACACTGAGAGCAGAGCGCAGCGGTGACGTCACTGCTGTGCTCTCACTTCTCACTGTACGGCCGGGAGTCAGTGAGAGCAGGAAGCAGACGGCAAGGGACCTGACGGACATCAGAAGGCGAGTATGTACTGTTTGTTTTTTTTTACATTTACGCTGGTAACCAGGGTAAACATCGGGTTACTAAGCGCGGCCCTGCGCTTAGTAACCCGATGTTTACCCTGGTTACCAGTGAAGACATCGCTGGATCGGTGTCACACACACCGATTCAGCAATGTCAGCGGGGCCTCAACGATCAAAAAAAGGTCCAGGCCATTCCGACACGACCAGCGATCTCGCAGCAGGGGCCTGATCGCTGGTACGTGTCACACATAGCGAGATCGCTATGGAGGTCGCTGTTGCGTCACAAAACTTGTGACTCAGCAGCGATCTCGCTAGCGATCTCGCTATGTGAGACGGGGCCTTTAGAGAATACTACAGGAGGACATTTGTTAGAGGGAGGGAGGTCCATAGATAAGCCAAGGTAATCAAATTAGGCATTTTCTTACAAATGGAGAGGCAGTGGGAATAATGTTCTTAGTTATCTGGAGTCCGTCTGGTGGAGGCGTGAATTGTATCCATGTAGTGACTCATAAATCCAGGTGTTAAATTGAGTCCTAGTGTCAACAAATTATGCATCTTCATTAGTTTGTATTCCCAAATGTTTCTTTCCCTGTGGTCCTTAAAATTACCTTTTAGTACTAAGACTTTTAAGTCTGTAATACTGTGTCTAGTTCCAGAGAAATGTTTTCCCACCGGTGTGTCCATTTCATTCCTGATTGTGTGTCTGTGTAGATTCATCCTAGTTTGTAGTCTTTGCATGGTTTCCTAAATATAAATACTTCCAGGGCACCTCGTGCATTGTATCACGTACACCACGTTGGAGGATGTACAAGAAAAGGAACCCATGACCTTATAGTCCTGATTTGTGTTTGGTACACAGGCTATATCTGTTGGTAATATGTGGGTACACGTTTTGCATTTTTTATTGTTACAGGGGAATGTGCCAGTCACTGATGGTGATGAGAGGACACTTCTGACAAGGAGATTCCTTAAGTTAGGGGGCTGTTTATAGGAGAGAAGTGGTAGTTCTGGGAATAGGTCTTTCAATTTGTGATCTCTATGGAATATGGGTTGGAGATCAGCACCAATTTTCCTTAGGATGCTCATGTGGGGTTGTATGTGACCACACACAAGAGGTACCCTGTTGTTATCCTCTCTCAGTTTGTAATCCAGGAGGCTGTTTCTTGGGATCCTTGTAGCCCTGTGCATCTGCTCGTCTATTACCAGTGGATGGATCCTTTTTGTAGGAATATACTCCCCAGGGATCGCAGCTGTAGTTCCCTGTCTTTGCTGTCTGAACAGATCCGAATATACCTCAGAGCTTGACTGTAGATGATGGATTTTTTTGTGTGTCTTGGATGAAAGCTGTTCCATCTAAGATAAGCCGGACGTCTGGTGGGCTTGTGGTAAATGGATGTCTGTATGGCATTGTCCTTGATGTATATGGTCATGTCCAGAAAATGTATTTGGGTCTTTGAAACATTGAGGGAGAGCTTGATGGTTGGGTGGTACTTGTTGAAGTTATTGTGGAAGGTGAGCAGATCATCTTTTGAGCCTGTCCATATTATTAGCAGATCATCAATGTAGCGGAAGTATCCAAAAGGTTTAACAGAACAAGATGCAATAATTCTTCCTCTAGCTTCGCCATAAATAAGTTTCCATATTGTGGGGACAGTTTGCTTCCCATGGCTCTGCCCATACACTGTTGGTATAAATTGTTCCAAAAGAAAAATAGTTGTGATGGAGCACAAACCTGATAAATTGCAGTGTTGGTTCTGTGGCTAGATTGTTATTTTGAAGGAAATATTTACATGCTGAAATTCCATCCTCATGAGGAATGTTGGCATAGAGAGACTCTACATTCATGGTGGCTAGTAGAGTGTCCTCTGGAAGTGGGCCGAGCGCTGACAATTTGCAAAGAATATCCGTGGTGTCCTGGATATAGCTGGGTGTGCACCTCACCAAGGGTTCTGCACCATTGAAACTCTCCACTAATTGGTCTCCCTTTGCTAAACTCTTCCCTCTCCAATGCAGCCTAAAAGCAGCATCCAGGATCATAATCCTTTCCAAACTATACATTGGTGCCTCCAGCTGGTTTCAGTCATTACCCATCCACTACAGAATAGAACTGTCATGGTTAGGACATGGTTAATGTCTGTTCTCTCAGGGTTAATTTTGCTGGCTCCTCTTTCAATCTGGGAGGGGTATTTTTACTCACTCCAGACTAGTATTCGCTGTCAGCTATACTTTCTGTTCTAGTATGTGTGACTGACCCAAGGAGTGTGCGCCCTGTTTGCAATTGTTTTCCTTGCTCTCTGTGTGTTACTCTGTTTGTTTGTTCTTCTGGATTTCTGACCTCTGGTGTCACTTCTGACAATCCCCTGTCTCACTCCTTTGGTACTTCGTGATCTCCTGGCTCCGATCTTAACTTGTTTGACTACTCTTTTGTGTGTATCCCTCCTCTGCACCCCGGCGTCTGGCTCCATTCCCGACCACCTCCTACTCTGTCACATGGTTCAGGTCCTGGTTGTTATCTGGTTATTAACCTGGCACTTTGCTCAGCTCCCTTGCTCTTGTGTGCAGCGTTTCCCACAGCAGTATTACCCGGGAGTCGAAACAGCACTTTTTACCATTAACCCTTTAAGAATCTCCTATTTCTTCTTAGATTATATGTTTGCAAGCAGAAACCTCAATCCTCTTAGTATTTGTGAGTTATGTGTTGCTCTGTAATATCTGATGTTTGTATATGTTCCCTCTTATTAGTAAAGTGCTGCAGAATATGATGGAGCTATAGAAATAATAAAAACATAGTTATTTAGTATTGTAACTATTCGTCCAAGTTCTGCTGTGGATTTCTAGGAAACTTCACTTTGCCACAATCCCGCCTTTCTCACTAGGCTGTTCAAGCCTTACGTAGTTTCAGTATTACTGTAAGCACTTTGTACCACTAAACCACCACCATTTGCAGAACTACCCCCAGTGCCACCTGTTGATAATGTGCCACACTACTCCTAAAGAAACAGAAGGGTCCCAGGGCATTGAGTGGTCAACAGAGTTTCAGTCTGACTGACATGAGGCAAAATGTAGGATGACACTAGTACACCAATCAATGCACAATACATCTCTTGGGGTGAAGAGCCAGATGCATTTTTCAGGTATGAAGGGCACATTGTTAGATTATGGCCAAAATTAAAAAATAATTAGCATTCCTAATTGAGACAACTTATAATATATTGTTCCAGTTCTGACATTTATGGTCTATTGATGACATATGCCACAAATGTTTGATAGTGGGTTGTTCTATCTGTAGAATTCTCTAAATAAGGGGCTTGTATGTTTTGGACCCCGATTTTAGCACTTCAGAGAGTGAGAGATGAGAAGGACATAAATCTGCGCAAATATTTTCAATGTAAATTACATAACGTCTATAATGGGGGAAGGCTGCTCACAAAGGCATTATCCATCCCCATTCCAAAAGCTAAACACCCCTGCTCTAGATAGAAAAGTTTAAAGGGGTGTTAGCAACTGAGCTGAACTTGATACCCTGTCATTGCAAGTGGAAAACATTGATCATGAAGAATCTGCTCATGGGTTCTCACAGAAATCCCAACATGGGTGTCACAGGGTCCTTCTCCGATACCACACAATCAACCGAGCAAGAGAATAGTGAACAATTCCGAAAGCTTTATTTAGGCAAAAATACGAAAGGTCCATATACGATCTACCACACAAAGGATAAGATAGTCCAAAAGCCGAATGCAGTTCAGTAACAGGATAAATGTCCAAGGAGATGAGAGTCCAATTATCCAGCAGACAGGGGATAATAAATGGTCCATATGCTTAGGGGGGTGGGTCACAGGGGCTCATTGTTTCAACAAGCTAGTTCAAATGTCATTAGCATATTAGCAAGCAACATTATTCACTAACCCTGTGGAGAGATAACGGTACAGCACTGTGGGGGCTGATATCAGATGGCAAATAACAACTCATGCTACAAGAGAACACCATGATAATCAGTAAAATATAAATATACACAAAATGATATTCACAAAACATATCGCACCATCACAATGGGCCTCTAAAGAACCTTCTCTGATTGTAGTAGAAGTATGCATGTTCAACTCACCACCACCAGCACCAACATCCCTATTCATTGTTGTGGGTTACTGAAGGAGGCTGAGCGCGGTGTTGGGTTGCTTCCAGAAGTTCCATAGATTATGGATATGGAATAACTGTCAATTATGGGAACGACTCTTTACTCATGTTATTCACTATTTGTTCTTATCTTTGAGCAAGGTCTTTTTCAAAGGCTATTTTGTGAAAAACGGAATTGTAGAAGTGGTGGAATGTAATTTTGACCTTCCGGGGCAAGATGTTTGTGAATATTATGACTCACTCAATGAAGAAAAATGGGTGTGCAAAAGGCCAAAAACACTACCCTGTGATGCTTATCGGGACCATTCATCTGGTGGCAATCGTGTTATCCTAAATAAAGCAGAAAAACAGTTCTTCTCATTGTAAGTCCTTGTTTAGTTTTTTTCTCTTCTACCTAAAAAATAACAAAAAACACAAAAATATTCACCAGAACATCCTCAATCAGCTCGTAGCAGCTCCTGGCCGACACAGCAGAAGAGCTGTGTTTAAAATAATAGCAGTAGTTTAGTAGAACCTGGCAGCGATTGCTAAACATTGAGTGAAGTTTTGCTTTGCAGCTCCATTCAAATTGCTAATATCTGATCCTCACCACAGAAAATAATGGGTGATCTTGGGGTGCAGGCTCTCAGATACCGACAACCTCTTATTTATTAGCTGTCTCTTGATTACTTCATCAATCTGTCATGATTGGACATAATCTTTAAACAATAATCTTGGTTTCATCTAAAAAGGAAATCTGTCAGGAGGTATTTTCACTGTACAAAAGCTTCTTACAAAATTAGAATATCATCAAAAAGATAACTTATTTCAGTTCTTCAATACAAAAAGTGGAACTTGTATATTATATAGAGTCAATACACACAGGGTGACGAATTTCATGTGTTTATTTCTGTTAATGTTGATGATTATGGCTTACAGCCAATTAAAACCCAAAAGTCATTATCTCAGTAAATTAGAATACTTTGTAACACCAGCTTGAAAAATGATTTCAAAATCCGAAATGTCATCTTACTTTTGACAATACTCCATAGATTCTCTATGGGATTAATGTCAGGCGAGTTTGCTGCCAATCAAGCCCAGTGATACTGTTTGTACACCAGGTATTGGTACTTTTGGCAATGTGGACAGGGGCCAAGTCCTGCTGGAGAATGACATTTCCATCTACAAAAAGCTTGTAGGCAGAAGGAAGCATGAAATGCTCTAAAATTTCCTGGTAGACGGATGCGCTGACTTTGGTCTTGATAAAACACAGTGGACCTGCACCAGCAGATGACATGGCTCCCCAAACCATCACTGATTGTGGAGACTTCACACTAGACCTTCAGCAGCTTGGATTGTGGCCTCTCCACTCTTCCTCCAGACTCTGGGACCTTGATTTCCAAATGAAATGCAAAATTTACTTTTATCTGTAAGCAACACCTTGGAACACTGAGTAACAGTCCAGTTGTTTTTCTCCTTGGTCCAGGTAAGATGCTTCTGGCGTTGTCTATTGGTAGTGAGTGGCTTGACACAAGGAATGCGACACTTGCATCTCATGTCCTGGATATGTCTGTGTGTGGTGGCTCTTGAACCAAATACTCCAGCAGCAATCCACTCCTTGTGAATCTTCACCAAGTTTTTGAATGGCCTTTTCTTAACAATCCTTTCAAGGCTGCGGCTATCTCAGTTGCTTGTGCACCTTTTTCTACCACAATTTTTGCTTCCACTAATATGCTTTAATTTAACACTCGGTGGACTGTGTCAATGACTGCCTTCTGGGCACCTGTCAAGTCAGCAGTCTTCTCCATGATTGTGGAGCTGCTGAAACAGACTAAGAGACCTTTTTAAATGCTTAGGAAGCCTTTGCAGGTGTTTTTCGCTAACTATTCTAATTTACTGATATAATAACTTTTGGGGTTTTATTGGCTGCAAACCATAATCATCAACATAAAGAGAAATAAAAACTTGAAATAGATCACTCTGTTTGTAATGACTCTATATAATGCATGAGGTTTACTTTCAATATTTAAGAACTGAAATAAATTATCTTTTTAATGATACTCTAACTTTATGAGAAGCACCTGTAATCTGAAAACAGCAGGCAATAGAGGCTGAAACACCAAAGTTAGGGATGGGTCACATGTCAAAGTGAGTGCTGTTGTTTACTAACTGTGAAGGATTTATCTCTAAGATATTAACATTGCTGGACTATTCTAGTCTGGTAACGCCCACTCCTGCGATAAGCACCTCACTGTCTACAGATATTTAATGCCTGGAGAGCCTGCTGTGGGCAGTGGTAGCAAACGCAAAAACAATATATTTCTTTCTCTACAAGGTCATTGATTGAGCAAGAACTTTCATCAAATGTCAAACCTTTCAATGTCCTTCCCAAAAAAGATTATGTCAGAGGTATGTTTAATCTATCTATCTATCTATCTATCTATCTATCTATCTATCTATCTATCTATCTATCTATCTATCTATCTATCTGTCTATCTATCTGTCTATCTATCTATCCATCTATCTTCATCCATCTTTCAATTTAATTAAAAAGATTTTTCAAGGAATTTAAAACATTGTTAAAAATGTTCAGACAACATAAACAAACAACAAATAAGATCCTGAGTAGTGTTGAGCATTCCGATGCTGCAAGTATCGGGTATCGGCCGATACTTGCTGTATCGGAATTTCCGATACCGAGATCCGATATTTTTGTGATATCGGGTATCGGTATCGAAACAACATTAATGTAAAAATGTGTAAAAGAGAGAATTAAAATAAAAAAAATCGCTATACTCACCTGTCCGACGCAGCCGGGACCTCGGCGATTGTAAGCGGCAGCGTTGTTTCTTTAAAATTCGCGCTTTTACTTGCTTACGTGAATTCCCGGCTTCTGATTGGTCAGGGCGGCCATGTTGCCGGGACTCGGACCAATCACAGCAAGCCGTGACGAAATTACGTCACGGCTTGCTGTGATTGGTCCGCGTCCCGGCAACATGGCCGCCATTAACCAATCACAAGCCGTGACGTCACGGGAGGCTGGACACGCGCTTATTTTGAAAAGCGCGCGTGTCCAGCCTCCCGTGACGTCACGGCTTGTGATTGGTCACGGCGCCATATTGCCGGGATGCGGACCAATCACAGCAAGCCGTGACGAAATTACGTCACGGCTTGCTGTGATTGGTCCGCGTCCCAGGAACATGGCCGCCATTAACCAATCACAAGCCGTGACGTCACGGGAGGCTGGACACGCGCTTATTTTGAAAAGCGCGCGTGTCCAGCCTCCCGTGACGTCACGGCTTGTGATTGGTCACGGCGCCATATTGCCGGGATGCGGACCAATCACAGCAAGCCGTGACGAAATTACGTCACGGCTTGCTGTGATTGGTCCGCGTCCCAGGAACATGGCCGCCATTAACCAATCACAAGCCGTGACGTCACGGGAGGCTGGACACGCGCTTATTTTGAAAAGCGCGCGTGTCCAGCCTCCCGTGACGTCACGGCTTGTGATTGGTCACGGCGCCATATTGCCGGGACGCGGACCAATCACAGCAAGCCGTGACGTAATTTCGTCACGGCTTGCTGTGATTGGTCCGAGTCCCGGCAACATGGCCGCCCTGACCAATCAGAAGCCGGGAATTCACGTAAGCAAGTAAAAGCGCGAATTTTAAAGAAACAACGCTGCCGCTTACAATCGCCGAGGTCCCGGCTGCGTCGGACAGGTGAGTATAGCGATATTTTTTATTTTAATTCTTTATTTTACACATTTATATGGTTCCCAGGGCCTGAAGGAGAGTTTCCTCTCCTTCAGACCCTGGGAACCATCAGGAATACCGTCCGATACTTGAGTCCCATTGACTTGTATTGGTATCGGGTATCGGTATCGGATTGGATCCGATATTTTGCCGGTATCGGCCGATACTTTCCGATACCGATACTTTCAAGTATCGGACGGTATCGCTCAACACTAATCCTGAGTGATCCCCTGCGTTTTTTGCTCTACTGCTTATCTAGTCCTGGCTTGTCAGTGCTTCCTAGTGCATTCTCTGACACACTGAAAATAGATGGCAATATGTCACCATAGCAGGAAGTAAAGCCAATCAGACAATTCATTTAAGTTTGCATCTTAAGTGTTATTCTTAATTTTATGTTTCATTCTAATGAATTTGAATATTTACAACATATACTGTATGACTAGAACTGCAGTGCCACCTATTCAAAGTAGCAATCCTAAAAGTCAATATCAACCCTTTTATGAGCCTTGTCACGACTTGGGATGAAAGTGAAATCAAAATCTCAATTTTTAAACATGGTATTTTGGAGTGAGTTACCCCTTATCGGTGCAAAGTATGAGACATGATTTCACTGTATGAGAGGCTTAAGACTGGAATATAAGGGGGAACGATTCTCCTTGTGGAAAGTGACATACCTGGCATGTCAATGTAAGGAGGCTTATAAGCCATGCAATGCTCCTCTGGGAAGTTAAATATGTACAGTAAATTGCTGAACCACATCTCATACTTTGCACTGATGAAGGGCAACACCCCAAAGCACTGTCTGCAAACTGAGATTCTGATTTGGCTTTTATCCTAACTCTTGTGGCAAAGTTCATTACAGGGTCGATATTGACTTTTAGGATTGTTATTTCCATTAGGTGGCACTAGATTTCATGTCCTCTTCTTCTATTATGACACAATTTACATATGTAATTTTCTAGAGGAACAGTGTATTGGCATTTAAGCCTTTTTTACACTGACATGCCAGGCATCTCACTCTTCATAAGGAGAAATTTTATTCCTTAAATTACATCATATATTACATTTTAAACTCATAAGCAGAAATATAAGCAAAAAAATAAGTCGGCTCACCTATTTAGGCAGCTATCTCCCAATGCCAAGATCTTGCACAGAAAAAAAAGGCTGAGCAGCCAGTGTTTTAGCAGTAGTGTTGAGCGATACCTTCCGATACTTGAAAGTATCTGTATCGGATAGTATCGGCCGATACCCGAAAAATATCGGATATCGCCGATACCGATACCCGACACCAATACAAGTCAATGGGACTCAAGTATAGGAAGGTATCCTGGATGGTTCCCAGGGTCTGAAGGAGAGGAAACTCTCCTTCAGGCCCTGGGATCCATATTCATGTAAAAAATAAAGAATTAAAATAAAAAATATGGATATACTCACCCGTCCGGGGGCCCCTGGACCTTACCGATTGTAACCGGCAGCCTCCATTCCTAAGAATGAGCAGTTTAAGACCTTCGATGACGTCGCGGCTTGTGATTGGTCACGTGACGCTCATGTGACCGCTCACGCGACCAATCACAGGCCGCGACGTCATCGCAGGCCCTAAACTCCTCAATGACATCGCGGCCTGTGAATGGTCGCGTGAGCGGTCACATGAGCGGCACGCAACCAATCAGAAGCCGCGACATCATCGAAGGCCCTTCACACGCTCATTCTTAGGAATGGAAGCTGCCGGTTACAGCGGTAAAGTCCAGGGGCCGCCGGAGAGGTGAGTATATCCATATTTTTTATTTTAATTCTTTATTTTTTACATGAATATGGATCCGATTCCGATTTCCTATATCACAAAAGTATGAGAACTCGGTATCGGAATTCCGATACCGCAAGTATCGGCCGATACCCGATACTTGCGGTATCGGAATGCTCAACACTAGTTAGCAGAGAAGAACAATTCAGATTCAGCAAAATCCAGGACGGACTTTGTCTTTGGTAATAAAATATAGTTTTCAATGAGCAATTTTCAAATATCAGTGACATTACAAAAAATTATTCACCAATAATTTTATTGCACATAGCAGCGTAATACACACAGTGCAGAGTTTATGACCAATGCATTTCGACTTATGTCTTTGTTATTTTAACATTTTTAACATTAACAGCTAGATTTTACTACCAAAGGCAAAGTTCTTCATGGATTTCGCTGGATCTAAATTGTTCTTCTCATTTTAAAGTCATAGTTACACCTTACTTGTGATGTGACAATGTTTTATTGATCAATCAAATGGCTGGAATTGGAGATACTATTCATCCCTGATATTGCCCCAGTGTGGTAGCTGACAATGACAAGTTCCGACCCGTCCTATGAATTACTGTTGTTCTCCTGTGATCTCCGCACTGAAAAAAACCATGTATGCTTAGAGACAAGTAATAAAATGGTGCAAAAAAACATAAGCATGATACTATAAAAATTAGTAGAGAATAAAGGGCGTCAAGTAATGAGAAACATTTCAAAGACTATTTTTGTATATGCAAAGGCTTCCTTGGTGATTGTATTCTATTCTTCATATTTAAATTAATTATCTTTCAAAATCTAACAAAAAACAATAAGAAATTAACTTAACTCTCTCTTTTTTTTTAATAAGCTAACAATACTTGTACATCTCTACTGAAAAATCCAAATCCATCAGGCTTTTATTTTGAAGATATATGGACCTCTCATGTGTGCTCCAATCAAGATTTCAATACGTCCATCAAAGTATCTAAATGCCTTGCTGGAAAGATGGTCTACATGTTCGGAGACTCTACACTCCGTCAATGGTGGGAATACCTAGTGACGTTTGTTCCAAGTAGGTCGCCCAAATGACTCACATGAGTACTCAGATATTTTTTCTGAAATACTGCCTGCACCACGTGCCACGCCAGAGAGGCAACTGGAGATTAGGGAGGTTAATAAGTGGCTCAAGAATTGGTGTAGGAAGGAGGGGCCGACTTCTCAGTGGGCTACAGGCTCTACGCTAGGGACGGGCTGCACCTCAATGGGGAAGGTGCAGCTGTGCTGGGGAGAAAATGTCTAGAAGGTTGGAGGAGTGTTTAAACTAGGGATTGGGGGAGGGTATTCAATTTATAGGAGGGGAAGATAGGGCAGATAGAGACCTGGGCACAAATAAGAAAGTTGGGGGTGGCGGTGGCATGGGGGGTGGGGTTAGAACAGTTAATAATTTAAGAAAGAATAGAGGTACAGAGAGGAACATCAAGTGCATGTATACTAATGCCAGAAGCCTCGCCAACAAAATGGACGAATTAGAATTAATGTTGTTGGAGCATAATTATGACATGGTGGGGATATCTGAAACATGGCTGGATGAGAGCCATGACTGGGCTGTTAACTTGCAGGGCTATAGCCTGTTCAGAAATGACCGTACAGATAAGCGAGGGGGTGGGGTGTGTCTATATGTAAAATCGTCCTTAAAACCCATCCTGCGTGATAATATAGGTGAATTTAATGAAAATGTAGAGTCCCTGTGGGTGGAGATAAGGGGAGAGGGAAAAAATAATTACTGATGGGGGTTTGCTATAAATCTCCAAAAATAATGGAAGCAATGGAGAATATCCTCGTAAAGCAAATAGATGAAGCTGCGACTCAAGGAGAAGTCATTATTATGAGGGACTTCAACTACCCTGAAATAGATTGGGGAACAGAAACCTGCAGTTCCAGCAAAGGTAATCGGTTTTTGACAACTATGAGAGACAATTACCTTTCACAACAGGTTCAGGACCCAACAAGAAGGGGGGCACTGCTAGACCTAATATTAACCAACAGGCCAGACCGCATAGCAAATCTAAGGGTTGGGGGTCACTTGGGGAATAGTGATCACAAAATAATAAGTTTTCATGTCTCCTTTAATAAGATGTGTAGTAGAGGGGTGACAAGGACACTAAACTTCAGGAGGGCAAATTTCCAACGGATGAGAGAGGATCTTGGTGCAATTAACTGGGACGATATCCTGAGACATAAAAATACACAAAGAAAATGGGAGACGTTTATTAGCATCCTGGATAGGACCTGTGCACAGTATATACCGTGTGGGAATAAACATACTAGAAATAGGAGGAAACCAATATGGCTAAATAGAGCTGTAAGGGGCGCAATAAGTGACAAAAGGAAAGCATTTAGAGAATTAACGGAAGTAGGTAGTGATGAGGCATTAAATAAATACAGAAAATTAAATAAATTCTGTAAAAAGCAAATCAAGGCAGCAAAAATTGAGACAGAGAGACTCATTGCCAGAGAGAGCAAAAATAACCCCAAAATATTATTTAACTACATAAATAGTAAGAAACTAAAAAATGAAAGTGTTGGCCCCCTTAAAAATAGTCTGGGGGAAATGGTGGATGAGGATGAGGAAAGAGCCAATATGCTAAATGACTTTTTTTCATCAGTATTTACACAAGAAAATCCCACGGCAGCCAATATGATCAGTGATAACTAGTGTTGAGCGATACCGTCCGATACTTGAAAGTATCTGTATCGGAGAGTATCGGCCGATACCGGCAAAGTATCGGATCCAATCCGATACCGATACCCGATACCAATACAAGTCAATGGGACTCAAGTATCGGACGGTATCCCTGATGGTTCCCAGGGTCTGAAGGAGAGGAAACTCTCCTTCAGGCCCTGGGATCCATATTAATGTGTAAAAGAAAGAATTAAAATAAAAAATATTGCTATACTCACCTCTCCGACGCAGCCTGGACCTCACGGAGGGAACCGGCAGCGTTCTTTGATTAAAATTCGCGCGTTTACTTCCTTCCGTGAAGTCCCGGCTTGTGATTGGTCGCGTGCTGCCCATGTGGCCGCGACGCGACCAATCACAGCAAGCCGTGACGTAATTTCAGGTCCTTCAGGATTTTAAAATTACGTTCTGGCTTGTGATTGGTCGCGTCGCGGTCACATGGGCGACGCGACCAATCACAAGCCGGGACGTCAAGGGAGGCAGGACACGCGCACATTTTAAAATGCGCGCGTGTCCTGCCTCCCATGACGTCACGGCTTGTGATTGGTCGCGTCGCCCATGTGACCGCGACGCGACCAATCACAAGCCAGAACGTAATTTTAAAATCCTGAAGGACCTGAAATTATGTCACGGCTTGCTGTGATTGGTCGCGTCGCGGCCACATGGGCGGCACGCGACCAATCACAAGCCGGGACTTCACGGAAGGAAGTAAACGCGCGAATTTTAAACAAAGAACGCTGCCGGTACTCTCCGTGAGGTCCAGGCTGCGTCGGAGAGGTGAGTATAGCAATATTTTTTATTTTAATTCTTTCTTTTACACATTATTACATTAATGTTGTTTCGATACCGATACCCGATACCACAAAAGTATCGGATCTCGGTATCGGAATTCCGATACCCGCAAGTATCGGCCGATACCCGATACTTGCGGTATCGGAATGCTCAACACTAGTGATAACAAAAATTCCCCATTAAGTGTCACCTGCTTAACCCAGCAGGAAGTACGGAGCCGTCTAAAAATCACTAAAATTGACAAATCTCCGGGCCCGGATGGGATACACCCCCGAGTACTGCAGGAATTAAGTACAGTCATTGATAGACCATTATTTTTAATCTTTAAAGAGTCCATAATAACAGGGTCTGTACCACAGGACTGGCGTATAGCAAATGTGGTGCCAATATTCAAAAAGGGGACAAAAACTGAACTCGGTAATTATAGGCCAGTAAGCTTAACCTCTACTGTGGGTAAAATCCTGGAGGGCATTCTAAGGGATGCTATACTGGAGTATCTGAAGAGGAAGAACCTCATGACCCAGTATCAGCACGGGTTTACTAGGGACCGATCATGTCAGACTAATTTGATCAATTTCTATGAAGAGGTAAGTTCCGGACTGGACCAAGGGAGCCCAGTGGATGTAGTGTATATGGACTTTTCAAAAGCTTTTGATACGGTGCCACACAAAAGGTTGATACATAAAATGAGAATAATGCGGATAGGGGAAAATATGTGTAAGTGGGTTAAGAGCTGGCTCAGGGATAGGAAACAAAGGGTGGTAATTAATGGAGCACACTCGGACTGGGTCGTGGTTAGCAGTGGGGTATCACAGGGGTCAGTATTGGGCCCTCTTCTTTTTAACATATTTATTAATGACCTTGTAGGGGGCATTTAGAGTAGAATTTCAATATTTGCAGATGACCCTAAACTCTGCAGGGTAATCAATACAGGGGAGGACAATTTTATATTACAGGATGATTTATGTAAACTAGAAGCTTGGGCTGATAAATGGCAAATGAGCTTTAATGGGGATAAATGTAAGGTCATGCACTTGGGTAGAAGTAATAAGATGTATAACTATGTGCTTAATTCTAAAACTCTGGGCAAAACCGTCAATGAAAAAGACCTGGGTGTATGGGTGGATGACAAACTCATATTCAGTGGCCAGTGTCAGGCAGCTGCTACAAAGGCAAATAAAATAATGGGATGCATTAAAAGAGGCATAGATGCTCATGAGGAGAACATAATTTTACCTCTATACAAGTCACTAGTTCGACCACACTTAGAATACTGTGTACAGTTCTGGTCTCCGGTGTATAAGAAAGACATAGCTGAACTGGAGAAGGTGCGGAGAAGAGCGACCAAGGTTATTAGAGGACTGGGGGGTCTGCAATACCAAGATAGGTTATTACACTTGGGGCTATTTAGTTTGGAAAAACGAAGACTAAGGAGTGATCTTATTTTAATGTATAAATATATACAGTACAGGGGACAGTACAAAGACCTTTCTGATGATCTTTTTAATCATAGACCTGAGACAGGGACAAGGGGGCATCCTCTACGTCTGGAGGAAAGAAGGTTTAAGCATAATAACAGACGCGGATTCTTTACTGTAAGAGCAGTGAGACTATGGAACTCTCTGCCGTATGATGTTGTAATGAGTGATTCATTACTTAAATTTAAGAGGGGACTGGATGCCTTTCTTGAAAAGTATAATGTTACAGGGTATATACACTAGATTCCTTGATAGGGTGTTGATCCAGGGAACTAGTCTGACTGCCATATGTGGAGTCGGGAAGGAATTTTTTTCCCCAAGGTGGAGCTTACTCTTTGCCACATGGGTTTTTTTTGCCTTCCTCTGGATCAACATGTTAGGGCATGTTAGGTTAGGCTATGGGTTGAACTAGATGGACTTAAAGTCTTCCTTCAACCTTAATAACTATGTAACTATGTAACTATGCCAAAAGCACTTCAGAGTATTAATATAATTTTACTGGAATAGTTATAAATATTTAATACATTTTTAAACTTAATTATCAAAGGGTTATATGGGTTGTATACTATAATTTATGAAGATCTTCAAGATTCTGCTTTTTAAGTTGTTGTAAAGCTCAGTTAATTAATTTTATTTTCTAAATTTTCAGCTCTCAAGCAAATAGATCTTCATGTTACTCATAACCCTGGCCCATTGTTGGCCACAGACTCAGATAATAACTACATAGTCGAGTGGAGAGCACATCAGAAGCCTCTGCGCATGGAGCGTACAGGAATTAAAGAGCTGCAGTACATTGCTACAGAGCTTCATAGACTCGGGCCACGGAAAAATATGGTCATTGTGTTGACTTGTTGGAGTCACTTTCTCACATATCCCATTTCATTTTATGTCCGACGATTATGGCACATTCGAGAAGCTATTAAACAACTCTTGGAACGTAGCCCTGATACAAAGATTCTCATTAAATCGGCTAACACCGGATATAGGTTTGACCATGGAAGCGATTGGTTGTCCTATCAGTTGGATACAGTGATGAGAGCTATGTTTTCTGAGCTTCCAGTAAATATATTGGACGTCTGGCAAATGACCTCGTGCCACCGAGAACCAGAGAATATTCATCCAATAAGGATCATTATAAAAAATGAGGTGCACCTGATGCTTTCATTTATATGTCCTGAATAATGTGGAGTCAAAACACACTCTGTACTTAAATGTGAATATGCTTACTTCATTCTTTTAAAAAACTATGACTAGTGTGCTCATTAGTGTTGAGCAATACCTTCCGATACTTGAAAGTATCGGTATCAGATAGTATCGGCCGATATCCGAAAAATATCGGATATCGCCGATACCGATACCCAATACCAATACAAGTCAATGGGACACAAGTATTGGAAGCTATCCTGGATGGTTCCCAGGGTCTGAAGGAGAGGAAACTCTCCTTCAGACCCTGGGATCCATATTCATGTAAAAAATAAAGAATTAAAATAAAAAATATGGATATACTCTCCCTCGGACGAGCCCTGGACCTTACCGATGTAACCGGCAGCCTCCGTTCCTAAGAATGAGGAGTTTAGGACCTTCGATGATGTCGCGGCTTGTGATTGGTCGCGTGACCGCTCATGTGACCGCTCGGCCGATACCCGATACTTGCGGTATCGGAATGCTCAACACTAGTGCTCATATCACATCTTTAAGTCCGCTCCAGCAGAATGGAATGCTTCCATTAAAAACTATAAAAAATTGCACTGAAAGGTGGAACATCTTCAAAGCCTAGAGAATTTTCACGCTGCTTCGAGACTAAACCTTCAACAAACTTTCTATTTTCCACAGCAGCACTCTGTGTGGTCAAGATACAGTTGTGCTCAAAAGTTTACGTACCCCGGCAGAATTTTTGATTTCTTGGCCTTTTTCTCAGAGAACATGAATGATAACACCGAAACTTTCTCTACACTCATAGTTAGTGGTTGGGTGAAGCCCATAACCTGATAAAGACATTGTAATCTGCATGCATCAAATAAATATTACAACTGGGCTATAATGATTTATGGCCTCCGTCCATTAACCTTTGTGAGCAGGTGGATGGACATTGTAGGTGATGGGATCCTTAAAATATCATGTTGATTGAAGCCCTTTAGTATTACATTTAGTACTGAGTGCGGCCAGTGTTGGTGTCCTTTTTAACTCCTTCATGACCCAGCCTATTTTGTCCTTAATGACCTGGCCATTTTTTGCTATTCTGACCAGTGTCCTTTTATGAGGTAATAACTCAGGAATGCTTCAACGGATCCTAGCGATTCTGAAAATGTTTTTTCGTGACATATTGGGCTTTATGTTAGTAGTAAATTTAGATCAATAATTTTTGCATTTGTTTGTGAAAAAGTCCGAAATTTGGTGAAAATTTTGAAAATTTTGCAATTTTTAAATTTTGAATTTTTATTCTGTTAAACCAGAGAGCTATATGACACAAAATAGTTAATAAATAACATTACCCACATGTCTAATTGACAATAGCACAATTTTGGAAACAACATTTTTTTTTCTGCTAGGAAACTACAGTTAGGTCCATATATATTTGGTCACAGACAACATTTTTCTAATTTTGGTTATAGACATTACCACAATGAATTTTAAACAAAACAATTCCGATGCAGTTGAAGTTCAGACTTTCAGCTTTCATTTGGGGGTATCCACATTAAAATTGGATGAAGGGTTTAGGAGTTTCAACTCCTTAACATGTGCCTCCCTGTTTTTAAAGGGACCAAAAGTAATTGGACAGATGAAATAATTTTAAATAAAATGTTCATTTCTAGTACTTGGTTGAAAACCCTTTGTTGGCAATGACTGCCTGAAGTCTTGAACTCATGGACATCACCAGACGCTGTGTTTCCTCCTTTTTTATGCTCTGTCAGGCCTTCACTGAGGTGGTTTTCAGTTGCTGTTTGTTTGTGGGCCTTACTGTCTGAAGTTTAGTCTTTAACAAGTGAAATGCTGCTCAATTGGGTTGAGATCAGGTGACTGACTTGGCCATTCAAGAATATTCCACTTCTTTGCTTTAATAAACTCCTGGGTTGATTTGGCTTTATGTTTTGGGTCATTGTCCATCTGTAGTATGAAACGACGACCAATCAGTTTGGCTGCATTTGGCTGGATCTGAGCACACAGTATGGCGGCTCTGAATACCTCAGAATTCATTCCTGTGTCACATCATCAATAAACACTAGTGACCCAGTGCCACTGGCAGCCATGCATGCCCAAGCCATCACACTGCCTCCGCCGTGTTTTACAGATGATGCGGTATGCTTTGGATCATGAGCCGTACCACACCTTCGCCATACTTTTCTCTTTCCATCATTCTGGTAGAGGATGATCTTGGTTTCATCTGTCCAAAGAATGTTCTTCCAGAACTGTGCTGACTTTTTTAGATGTTTTTAGCCTTTTTATTCTTGACACTTATGAGTGGCTGCACCGTGCAGTGAACCCTCTGTAGTTACTTTCATGCAGTCTTCTCTTTATGGTAGATTTGGATATTGATACGCCGACCTCCTGGAGAGTGTTGTTCACTTGGTTGGCTGTTGTGAAGAAGTTTCTCTTCACCATGGAGATTATTCTGCGATCATCCCCCACTGTTGTCTTATGTGGGCGCTCAGGTCTTTTTGCATTGATGAGTTCACCAGTGCTTTCTTTCTTTCTCAGGATGCACCAAACTGTTGATTTTGCCACTCCTAATATTGTAGCAATTTCTCGGATTTTTTTTTTCTGTTTTCGCAGCTTAAGGATGGCTTGTTTCACCTGCATGGAGAGCTCCATTGACCGCATGTTTACTTCACAGCAAAACCTTCCAAATGCAAGCACCACATCTCAAATCACCTCCAGGCCTTTTATCTGCTTAATTTAGAATGACATAACGAAGGGACTGCCCACACCTGTCCATGAAATAGCCTTGGAGTCAATTGTCCAATTACTTTTGGTCCCTTTAAAAACAGGGTGGCACATGTTAAGGAGCTGAAACTCCTAAACCCTTCATCCAATTTTAATATGGATACCCTCAAATGAAAGCTGAAAGTCTGAACTTCAACTGCATCTGAATTGTTTTGCTTAAAATTCATTGTGGTAATGTCTATAACCAAAATTAGAAAAATGTCGTCTCTGTCCAAATATATATGGACCTAACTGTATATGGGTTAAAATTTGACCAGCGATTTTTCATTTTTACAACAGAATTTACAAAACCATTTTTTTTAAGGGACCACATCACATTTGAAATCAGTTTGAGGGGTCTATATGGCTGAAAACACCCAAAAGTGACACCATTCTAAAGACTGCACTCCTCAAGGTGCTCAAAACCACATTCAAGAAGTTTATTAACCCTTCAGGTGCTTCATAGAAGCAGAAGCAACATGAAAGGAAAAAATGAACATTTAACATTTTAGTCACAAAAATGATTTTTAGCAACAATTTTTCTTTTTTCCCAAGAGTAAAAGGAGAAACTGGACCCCGAAAGATATTGTACAATTTGTCCCGAGTACGCTGATTCCCCATATATGGGGGGAACCACTGTTTGGGCGCACGACAGGGCTCGGAAGGGAAGGAGTGCCATTTGACTTTTTGAAGAAAAAATTGGCTCCAATCTTTAGCGGACACCATGTCGCATTTGGAGAGCCCCTGTGTGCCTAAATATAGGAGCTCCCCACAAGTGACCCCAATTTGGAAACTAGACCCCCCAAGGAACTTATCTAGATGCATAGTGAGCACTTTAAACCCCCAGATGCTTCCCAAATTGATCCGTAAATATGAAAAAGTACTTTTTTTCACCAAAAAAAATATTTTAGCCTCAATTTTTTTCATTTTCACATGGGCAACAGGATAAAATGGATCCTGAAATTTGTTGGGCAATTTCTCCTGAGTACACCAATACCTCATATGTGGTCAGAAACTACTGTTCGGGTGCACGGCAGGGCTCGGAAGGAAAGGAGCGCCATTTGACTTTTTGAATAAAAAATTAGCTCCAATCGTTAGCGGACACCATGTCGTGTTTGGAGAGCACCTGTGTGCCTAAACATTGGAGATAACCCACAAGTGACCCCATTTTGTAAAGTAGATCCCCCAAGGAACTTATCTAGATGCATAGTGTGCACTTTGAACCCCCAGGTGCTTCACAAATTGATCCGTAAAAATGAAAAAGTCCTTTTTTTCACAAAAAAAAATTTTAGCTTCAATTTTTTCATTTTTACAAGGGCAACAGGATAAAAAGCATCCTAAAATTTGTTGGGCAATTTCTTTTGAGTACACAGACACCTCATATGTGGTCAGAAACCACTGTTTGGGCGCACGGCAGGGCTCGGAAGGAAAGGAGCGCCATTTGACTTTTTGAATAAAAAATTAGCTCCAATCATTAGCGGACACCATGTCGCGTTTGAAGAGCCCCTGTGTGGCTAAACATTGGAGCTCCTCCACAAGTGACCCCATTTTGGAAGCTAGACCTCCAAAGGAACTAACATAATTGTGCGATGAGCACATTGAACCCCCAAGTTCTTCACAGAAGTTTATAACGCAGAGCCGTGAAAATAAAAAAATAATTTTTCTTTCTTCAAAAATGATTTTTTAGCCCACAATTTTTCATTTTCACAAGGGTAACAGGAAAAACTGGACCCCAAAATTTGTTGTCCAGGTTGTCCTGACTATGCTGATACCCCATATGTGGGGGAAACCACTGTTTGGGTTCACGTCAGGGCTCAGAAGGGAAGTAATGATGTTTTGAAATTCAGACTTTGATGGAATGGTCTGCGGGCGTCACATTGTGTTTGCAGAGCCCCTGATGTGCCTAAACAGAAGAAACCCAGCACAATTGACCCATTTTGGAAACTAGACCTCCCAAGGAACTTATCTATATGTGTGGTTAGCACTTTGAACCCCCAAATGCTTCACAGAAATTTATAACGCAGAGCTGTGAAAATAAAAAATATTTTTTCCCCACAAAAATATGTTTTTAACCCACAATTTTAATTTTCCCAAGGGTAACAGGAGAAGTTAGACCCCCAAAGTTGTTGTGCAATTTTTCCTGAGTATGCTTATGCCCCATATGTTTGGGTAAACCACTGTTTGGGCACACGTCGGGGCTCGGAAGGGAGGGAGCACCATTTGACTTTTTGAACACAAGATTGACTGGAATCAATGGTGTTGCCATGTTGCGTTTGGAGACCCCTGATGTGCCTAAACAGTGGAAGCCCCTCAATTCTAACTCCAAAACTAATCCCAACACACCCCCACCCTAATCCCAACTCTAGCCATAACCCTAATCACACCCCTATCCCCAACACACACCTAACCACAACCCTAACCCCAACACACCCCTAACCCTAATCCCAACCCTAACCCAAACCACAACCCTACCCCCAACATACACCTAACCCTAATCCGAACCCTAACCATAACCCTAACCACCAAATCTTAACCCTATTTCCAACCCTAACCCTAATTCCAACCCTAACTCTAATTCCAACCCTAAGGCTATGTGCCCACATTGCAGATTCATGTGAGGATTTTTCAGTTTTGCAAAAATCCGCAGGTAAAATGCACTGCGTTTTACCTGCGGATTTACCGCGGATTTCCAGTGTTTTTTGTGCGGATTTCAACTGCGGATTCCTATTGAGGAACAGGTGTAAATCGCTGCGGAATCCGCACAAAGAATTGACATGCTGTGGAAAATACAATGCAGCTTTTCCGTGTGGTATTTTTCGCACCATGGGCAAGGCGGATTTGGTTTTCCATAGGTTTACATGGTACTGTAAATGTGATGGAAAACTGCTACGAATCAGCAGCAGCCAATCCACTGCGGATCGGCAGCCAAATCCACACCATGTGCACACTGTTAGGGTTGGCGGAACGCACCAAATATATTTATTAGATGGGATAGGTGTGTTCGCAACCCGGGATCCACCGTTCAGGAAAGAACCTGCTGCTAAGTAAGGCGGCGAAGCAAAATAGAATAAACGAACTCTGTTACTTCACAGAGCCTGTAGTAAAGAGAACGCTGTGCCCTGTTTAGCTCACAGGGGACACAGCTACTGTGTAGAGCCGACAGTGGTCATGCAGTCCAACCAACACGCAGCTCCTCTTCGGTGGAGCCGGAATTCTATTGGCTATTAGCCAGCCCTAAATTCACACAAAACTCCTCGCCGGAGGTGCCAGCATTCTAGGGGCTTATTTCAGCCGGGTCCCTGACCACACACACGACTACACTGGCGCTGAGCTCGTACATATTTGACACTAGCGCATGGCCGTGCGGTCATGAGAACCTTATATATCTGCAGCACCTACAGGACCTTCCAATAAGGACCAATAGAAGGCTGCCACAGAACTTGATCAGGTACAGGACCTTCCTGGAGGACCAATGGAAGTTGCTGCAGTACCTGAGCATGTGACCCTTGATCTCCACTGAGAGATCTTACCCTGGGCATGCTCAGTGTGTGCAAAGCAGGACTTAGTCCCAGAAAAGCCTGCTCGCTGCAGATCAGTGCAGGGTAGTTTATTTATTATTTTTTTATTTTGATCAAAATGTACCTGGAATGCGTCTGTTGGTGGGTGCACAGCACATGCGCCCGCTATTTTGGAAGATGGCGGCACCCATGGAGAAGACGGATGGACAACTGGAGGGACACCGGAGCTCAGTAAGTATGCAGGGGTGGGATTGGACCACAGGGGGTGGGATCAGACTGTGGGGGGAGCGAACAGGAGGACGGAGTGGAGCATAGGACAGCAGAGGACAGGACAGAGGATGGGGGCGGTAGATCGGTGGCAGTGGCAGGGTCAGATCGTGGTCTCCAGCCATGGCCGATGATATTGCAGCATCGGCCATGGCTGGATTGTAATATTTCACCAATTTTCATTGGTCGATATATTACGATTGCTCTGATTGAAAGTGAAAGTGAAATGTCACTTTCAACAGCCAATCAGAGCGATCATAGCCACGGGGGGTGAAGCCACCGCCCCTTGGCTCAAGTACCACTCCCCCTGTCCTTGCAGGTTGGGTGAAATTACAATTAACCCTTTCACTCGACCTGCAGGAGCTCAATCTTTCTGTGACGCAGCATATGCGTCACAGGTCGGATTGGCAATGACTTTCATGATGCATACGCTGCATCACAGGTCGGGAAGGGGTTAATCACATCTTTTAAATCTTGTTTGTTAATATATGTTTGATGATCTGTTTCAATAAAGGTTGTTATAGAAATTTTGCCAAAAATTCCAATATTTCTCCTTTTTGAATTTAATAAGTCAGGTCGCAGGGTTATAAACACATCTAGGTGTCATATGTTCTTTATACTTTTTTTACATGAGCAATTTGACACTACAGTATTGGTTAGGGGTATGTTCACATTTTTGCTGCACTTTTTCCATGATTTTTTTTTTCAGCAAAAAATGCAGCATTTTACTGACTTAACAAAGTGAATTAAACTTTTGAAATTGCATTCACACTCCAGCAATGTTAAAATAAAATAGCTAGGGTAATGCCAAAAGTATTTATGTTATTGAGCACAAGAGCCCATGTACAGTATACACCTTTATTTGAAAGTTGGTAAAACAAACACAAAATATTAAATAGTACTTTATTTTAGAACAAATAAAACCATTAACATGACAACAAATGCTATTTTATTTCAAAAGCTAAACAATGTTAGCAAACAACTCAAAGCCAAAATGTTAATGGAACATAACATAGAAACATAGCATAGGTAGCAAGGCTGAAAAAAGCAATTTGTCCATCCAGTTCAGCTGATATTTCATCAGAATAAATTCCCAGATCTACGTCCTTGTAAAGATTCTAATAATTGTAAGATACAATATTGCTATGCTCCAGGAAGACATCCAGGCCTCTCTTGAACCCCTCGACTGAGTTCGCCATCACCACCTCCTCAGGCAAGCAATTCCAGATTCTCACTGCCCTAACAGTAAAGAATCCTCTTCTATGTTGGTGGAAAAACCTTCTCTCCTCCAGAAGCAGAGAATGCCCCCTTGTGACCGGCACCTTCCTTTGTATAAACAAATCCTTGGAGAGATATTTGTACTGTCCCCTTATATACTTATACATTGTTATTAAATCGCCCCTCAGTCATCGTTTTTCTAGACTAAATAATTCTAATTTTGCTAATCTCGCTGGGTATTGTAGTTCTCCCATCCCCTTTATTAGTTTTGTTGCCCTCCTTTGCAATCACTCTAGTTCCATTATATCCTTCCTGAGCACCGGTGCCCAAAACTGTACACAGTACTCCATGTGCGGTCTAACTAGGGATTTGTACAGAGGCAGTATAATGTTCTCATCATGTGTATCCAGACCTCTTTTAATGCACCCCATGATCCTGTTTGCCTTAGCAGCTGCTGCCTGGCACTGGCTGCTCCAGGTAAGTTTATCCTTAATTAGGATCCCCAAGTCCTTCTCCCTGTCAGATTTACCCAGTGGTTTTCTGTTCGGTGTGTAATGGTGATATTGATTCCTTCTTCCCATGTGTATAACCTTACATTTATCATTGTTAAACCTCATCTGCCACCTTTCAGCCCAAGTTTCCAACTTATCCAGATCCATCTGTAGCAGAATACTATCTTCTCTTGGATTGACATAATAAATATGCTGAAGAGAATAGGTCCCAACACCGACCCCTGCATTACCCCACTGGTCACAGTGACCCAGTTAGAGAATATACCATTTATAACCACCCTCTGCTTTCTAGCACTAAGCCAGTTACTTACCCATTTACACACATTTTCCCCCAGAGCTGTATAATGTGCTCACTACATTTCCCCAAGTTTTCCCCTTGGCAGGCTCTATCTCTCATGTGCAGTTGACTCTGAGCTAGTGGGAGGACACAAACTACGATGATGTGTATTAAAAAATAGAATTTCAATTCTTAGTTATCTCACAAACAGAAGCAGCAGCAGTACAGAGAAAATTATACAGCAGTACTAAGCTATGTAGTTGTGAATCCAGCTCTGGAGTGAGGAAATTGATTGATTAGAGAGCTCACCACGTTCTTTCTGTGGCTTCATTTAGTCTTTTTCTCACTATGCTTTTTGTTTCAAAGCAGATAAAAATCCAGGAGGTAAAGGTAGAGACTAGGTGATTCAAAAGGAGATACTGAATTTTCCAGTTCAGAGCTAACGGGCTCTGGTCTATTATCTTCATAATAACACCCTAAAATATTGCACTGAAGAAATATCTAGGCAATTTTTTGTTTTAGTTTTATTTGTTTTGTTTTTACTGTCATTATTATTTAACAAATAATACAAACTAATATACAAAATTCAAGTTCAAGGGGTTATCCAGACTCAGGCAACAATTCTGCAGTCACCCTCATCCAACAATTCAATGTTTAAAAATAAGAGAAAAATAAGATGAGAAGGGGGGTGTTCACCAAAAGACATAGAGTAAGAAATAAAGGAAATATTATGACAAAGTGGATTATGGAAAGACCTAATAAGGCCGTGACTCAATCAGGTTTCTAGAAAGTTGGTTGTTGCATCGTAAACATCCCAGGGATTCACAGAACTGCACAAATCTGTCCATGGTGTTGGCGAGGAAGGCCTTAAGGCCATTGTTATAAATATAATTGTAAAAATCTTTTAAGCTCTCATATTAACATGTTCACGACCTTGGACCAATAGGTACATCAAAGGTCGTGTCCCTTCTTTTGCATTGG
This sequence comes from Ranitomeya variabilis, assembly GCF_051348905.1. Classification (NCBI taxonomy): domain Eukaryota; kingdom Metazoa; phylum Chordata; class Amphibia; order Anura; family Dendrobatidae; genus Ranitomeya; species Ranitomeya variabilis. Next base: position 20,667,571 of record NC_135236.1, on the reverse strand, counting down.
AACCAGCATTTTTCCCTGCACATGACAGCTGATCTAATCAGCTGTCATATTCCTCTAACAGCCAATGGTGAATCCGAGATGCATAAATGGCTGTTAACCAGTCAAATTCTGCTGTCAATCACTGGCAGTGGTATATAACATGTGCTGCCTGGAAGCCCATCACAAGTCCAGCCCATCGGCGCCCCTGTCACATAATTGGGGGCCACCAATTGGTTGCCATGACAGCCGGGGGGTTGAAAAAGATCCCTGTGACTGTCATTATGAATCTCTGACCCTTGACAGCTTCAATTCTCCTAAGGTAACTATTGAAGTCAGTAAAATGTTAAAAAAAGTCTAAAAATTAAAAAGCACTAAAGTTCAAATAACTCCACTTTTACCACATTCAAAATAAAACAATTTAAGAAATGCGCAAACTTGATATCGCTGCATTTAGAAATGTCTGATTTATTAAAATGAAAAGTACATTCGTCCCTTCAATAAATGGCGTCACAGGAAAAAAATCAAAACATCAGAATTAAGGTGTTTTGGCCACAGAAACATCATTTTGACCCCAAATGGCATTAATGTAAATTTCAGCTCAGGACACAAAAAGTAAGCCCTTACCGAGCCCCAGATCCTGAAAACTGGAGACATCAGGTTCACATTTTTTTTTCTTATAAATGTAGGATTTTTTTTCACCACTTAAAAAAAAAACCTATAGATGTTTGGCTTCCGTGTGTTCGTACTGACTTGAGGAATTATATTTCAAAGTCAGTTATAGCCTTTAGTGAGCATGGCAAACAAAAAATCTAAAGCAATTGTGGAATTGTACTTTTTTTGCAATTTCACTATACTTGGAATCTCTTACTTTTTCTTGTATTCATTCTTGTCTGGACTACTGTAACTCTCTACTAATTGGCCTCCCTCTTACCAAACTCTCCCCTCTCCAATCTGTCCTGAATGCTGCAGCCAGGATCATATTTCTCACCAATCGTTACACCGATGCCTCTACCTTGTGCCAGTCATTACACTGGTTATCCATCCACTCCAGAATCCATTACAAATGTATTACCCTGACCCACAAAGCGCTCCATGGCTCCGCACCACCCTACATCTCCTCCCTGTTCTCAGCCTACCACCCTACCCATGCTCTCCATTCTGATAATAACCTGAGGATAATATCCTCCATAATTAGAACCTCCCACTCCCATCTGCAAGACATTTCACGTGCTGTGCCAATTCTCTGGAATGCACTACCCAGGTTAATACGGTTAATCCCCAATCCCCACAGCTTTAAGCGTGCCATAAAAACACATTTGTTCAGCTTGGCCTACTGCCTCAATGCATTAACCTAACTAGCCCTGAGTGGCCCATTCAAAATTTTTACCATAATTAGGTTCCTCGCATCATGTTCTCACATGCGTTGTGCATTTAATAGCCCTCTGTGTCTGTACTGTTACATACTTAGGCTGATAACTGGTTCATGCAGCTTTACATGAACACCCGATCCTTACACTATGGCTGGTCTGAACAACAAAATTAATTGTTACATCCACCTCTTGTGTCTCCCCTTTTTCCTCCTAGATTGTAAGCTTGTGAGCAGCAGGGCCCTCATTCCTCTTGGTATCTGTTTTCATCTTTGTGTTTATTGTTATGCTGTAATGTCTATTGTCTGTACAAACTTAAAAAAACTGACCATCACATCCAAACATAGACTAAGTGTGAACAGGTGCTGAACCTAGAGTCACCAACTCGTATACAGTCAAATAAATAAGGCAGCACACTGTAGCGCCAAAACCCGCAAACATGAAGACTGAATTGCATTACTGCACTAGAAATATGAAAAATTGAGAAAGTTTAGCGCATAAATTAGCCAATTCATGTGTACCTTGCAGCCACGTTAAGGCATTTCTCGTATACAAGGTCCTAGCAATGCCTTTTCTCTCTGAGAATAAAGTCTTCATTTGCTGCCTGATTTATTTGACTGTATACGAGTTGCTGACTCTTGGTTCAGCACCTGTTCACACTTAGTCTATGTTTGGATGTGACGGTCAGTTTTTTGAAGTTTGTATTCATTAGCCTTCTGACCGAGCACTCCTCCTTTTAGCCATAGGTGTTTTTCATCACAGTAGGTCCACTACCCCTCCACAGAGAGAGAGATTTTGAGTCAAAGAGAGGACTGCCTTTAGGTTCCCATTCAGATGAGACTTTATTCTTAGATAGAAAAGGCATTGCTAGGACCTTGTATACGAGAAATGCCTTAACATGGCTACAAGGTACACATGAATTGGCCAATTTATGCCCTAAACTTTCTCGTTTTTTCATATTTCTAGTGCAGTAATGAAATTCAATTTTCATGTTTCATGTGTGCAGGTTTTGGCGCTACAGTGTCCTGCCTTATTTATTTTATTGTCTGTACAAGTCTATAAAGTAAAGTGCTGCAGAATATGTTGGCGCTATATAAATAAAATGTATTATTATTATTATCATTATTATTATTATTATTATTAAGGGGAGCAAACAAAGAAAGCACAAAAATGGAAAAATCACAAGGTGGTGAAGGGGTTAACGTTGAAGTGTGGAATAAATGGATCAAAAAGTTGGTAACTGTAAAGATTATAAGGGATAACTCAGGAGACTCTTTGCATGGAACAAGACAACTACAGGACACAGTTTTATAAGTGGTAAAGTATATATTATCACACGGTGATTCAAACAGGTGCAGAGAGAAACTCAAGTCCACAACACTTGGTGCAAATATTAAACGCAGCTTAGCAGTCTATATGAAACTTCAGAGGAAAAGGCAATCACGCAGAAAGTCTATGAAGCACAATTATTCTTGAGCATACTTGATACGAATAAGTCCTTGGTAGTCCAAACACAGATAGATATGCTTATAAGGCAGTTCAAATAATATCTTAGCACAACCAGGGAGGCCTGGGTAAAAGTCTCAGGTTTAAGCAGAGCAGCAACAGCTTACATGTCCAGCAAATGCAGATGGAAACAAACACAAGCAGCCAGATGGAGGATTACTGGAGACCGTTGTATGCAGCAGAAACTCAGAGCTGAGTAGCAGGATCTCCAAACAGGTTCACAGGAGCAGGTATATAGTGTTGTGAATTAGACTTCTTGGCTCCCTCTGGTGGTTATTAGTGATATGACTCTGGGATTTTCTTTCCTCAGTTTGCACCCACCTGGGTCGTTAGTCCAGGGGTGTTGCTATATAAACCTCCTGGATCCTTAGTCCAGTGCCTGGCATCGTTGTAATCAGATCCTTTTTGTTTGCTCCTATCTGCTGGTCCTGGTTCGTGCAAAATTAAGCTAAGTCCTGCTTCTTTGTTTTTTGGATTATTTGCTTGCTCTCATTTTTGTCCAGCTTGTACTAAATGTGATTCCTGACCTTGCTGGAAGCTCTAGGGGGCTGGTGTTCTCCCCCCGGGCCGTTAGACGGTTCGGGGGTTCTTGAATATCCAGCGTGGATATTTTTGATAGGGTTTTTGCTGACCATATAAGTTATCTTACTATATTCTGCTATTAGCTAGTGGGCCTCTCTTTGCTAAATACCTAGCTCATCCTTTTTTTTTTTTTCCTCTCTTCCTCCCCTTTACCTTTGAGTGGCTTGTGCTTGCTACAGACATGAATGTCCAGACCTTGATTACAAGTGTAGACCAGCTTGCTGCTCGTGTGCAGGGCATACAAGATTTTGTTACCAGTAGTCCAATGTCTGAACCTAAAATACCTATTCCTGAACTGTTTTCTGGAGACCGATTTAGGTTTAGGAATTTCAGGAACAATTGTAAATTGTTTCTTTCTCTGAGACCCCGTTCATCTGGAGATCCAGCTCAGCAAGTGAAAATTGTTATCTCTTTTTTTCGGGACGACCCTCAGGATTGGGCTTTTTCGCTAGCGCCAGGAGATCCGGCATTGGCAAATATTGATGCGTTTTTTCTGGCGCTCGGATTGCTTTATGAGGAGCACATTCTTGAAATTCAGGCAGAGAAGGCTTTGCTGGCTATCTCTCAGGGCCAGGATGAAGCTGAAGTGTATTGCCAAAAATTTCGGAAATGGTCCGTGCTTACTCAGTGGAATGAGTGTGCTCTGGCCGCAAATTTCAGAAATGGCCTTTCTGAAGCCATTAAGAATGTGATGGTGGGTTTCCCCATTCCTACAAGTCTGAATGATTCTATGGCGCTGGCTATTCAAATTGACCGGCGTTTGCGGGAGCGCAAAACCGCTAATCCTCTGGTGGTGTTGTCTGAACAAACATCTGATTTAATGCAATGTGATAGAATTCAGACTAGAAATGAGCGGAAAAATCATAGACGTCAGAATGGGTTATGTTTTTACTGTGGTGATTCTACACATGTTATATCAGCTGTTATGACCCCAGTGGACAGGGTCTCAGAGGAACGTGTAAGTCTGCGAGATTCAAAAATCCAGCTCATAGGGCTGTGGTATCTGGGTTGACCAAATAGCTACTCCTAACGCCAACACTAGAAGTAGCCGGGGATCATGCCTACGGTGATCGCTAGATGACTCGCGCCAGCCGGAGAATCTAACTACCCCTAGGAGAAGAAAACAAAGCCCTTTCTTGCCTCCAGAGAAAGGGACCCCAAAGCAAGATACAAGCCCCCCACAAATAATAACGGTGAGGTAAGAGGAAATGACAAACACAGAAATGAACAAGGTTCAGCAAAGAGAGGCCAGCTTACTAATAGCAGAATATAGCAAGATAACTTATCTGGTCAACAAAAACCCTATAAAAATCCACGCTGGAGATTCAAGAACCCCCGAACCGTCTAACGGTCCGGGGGGAGAACACCAGCCCCCTAGAGCTTCCAGCAAAGGACAGGATACAGATTGGAACAAGCTGGACAAAAATACAAAACTAAACAAAAGCAAAAAGCAAGGAAGCAGACTTAGCTTGAAATACAGGAACCAGGATCATAGGACAAGAGCACAACAGATTAGCTCTGATTTCAACAATGCCAGGCATTGAACTGAAGGTCCAGGGAGCTTATATAGCAACGCCCCTGAACTAACGGCCCAGGTGAGGATATAGGAAAAGACAGAAGCTCCAGAGTCAAATCACCAATGACCACCAGAGGGAGCAAAAAGCAAAATCACAACAATCAGCATGCTCTAAACGCCTAACAAGGGTTGTCAGTAGTGTTGAGCATTCCGATACCACAAGTATCGGGTATCGGCCGATACTTGCGGTATCGGAATTCCGATACCGGGATTCCGATACTTGCCGCGTATCGGATACCGGAATCGGAAGTTCCCAGATTTAAAATGCACAAATTCAGCCAATGAGAATGATTTCAAGTGTGGGCACATCCTGTTCAGCATGGAGGGCATGAAACTACTGGCATGGCTGTGATTGGCTGCTAAAATGATGTCATGATGCAGTTTAAAAGTCGCTGGCGCCATTTTGCGATCACTCTGCTGTGAATTCAGTTAGTGACAGGACGCTGTTTGCTGACTGAGGGCCAGTTTAGAGATAGCGATTTGCTTCTTTGTGCTTTCCAAAGGCTAATTTAGCAACCGCTGTGTTCACCTACTATTCACCTTGCTTTTGCCTTGTAGCGCTGTTTTCACAGCGATCTGCAAGGTCTGTGTGTGTGTGTGTGTGAGTGCAGCCCACTCTCTAGTCTGAGTGCAGCCACATAGGCCATCCATAGCTGGTTGTATTCAGTTCAGGGAGGGTGGTTCATTGCCTCATACTGTTCTTTTTTTTTTTCCAAGTAGTGTAGTCTGCTGCTAAGTTTTAACAAAAAATCCTATTAGTGTCTTTCCACCCGTCTCCAGCTAATTTGTGGAAAAACACTACATAGGATAACGTAGAGGAGGGTTTTGGGGCCTTGCAGCGCCGTTTACGGCTGTCTGCACGGTCTCCGTGTGACTGCAGCTCGCCCTGTAGTCTGTGAGCAGCCATAGCCTGGTTGTCTCCAGCTCAGGGTTGTTCACTGCGTCATACCGCAAAATCAATTTTCATTTTGTTTTAAGTAGTGCAGGCTGCTGCACATTTTTTCAAAAAATTCCTATTAGTGTCTTTCCACCCGTCTCCAGCTAACTTGTGGAAAAACACTACATAGGATAACGTAGAGGAGGGTTTTTGGGCCTTGCAGCGCCGTTTACGGCTGTCTGCACGGTCTCCGTGTGACTGCAGCTCTCTCTGTTGTCAGTTCAGCCCCCCAAAAATAAATAAATAATAAAGTTCACCAAACACACCAGTGACACCACTTTACATTTCTGTAGGCCACATTAGCTCATATTAAAGTCTTGTCCACACTTTAGAAAATTAGTGTTTCTTATACCTGTTAGGAGGAGTTGTTCAGGAATAAGCACACAAAGCCGTTAGTACTTTTCTGCTTATCTTTATCAGTCACCCAAGATGAAGAAGGCAGTGAGTAAGGCACGTGGGCGTGGGCGCGGAGCAGGGAGGGGACGTGGGGATTCTGTGCCCGCTGCGGGCACCGGTGACTCATCAGCACCCACTTTCACAAGGGAACAGTCATTCATGCACAGCTTTGTCGCAGAGCGCCGTACACCGCTGCTGCTTGAAGACCAAATTGAAGCCGTTGTCGGATGGATGGCAGCTAATGCATCAACTTCAATTAGTGCCACATCCTCTCAGACACAGAGCACTGGAGAGCAGCCATCTGTCTCTTCACCACCTGCCAAATTGACCAGGCAGACAGAGAGCCCAGGACAGGAGCCGTCTCTACTTCTGTTCTCTGAATCTCTTGGCTCGGAAACAGGGGGCCAGCCAAGCAGCATTGGAGAAATGGAAGAAGAGGCAGGGTGCAGTGATGCCCAACAGCTTTTTCTCTCTGAGTCTGAAGAGGCGGGTGGGCCAGTGGCTCCGGTCACCACATCGCAGGCCGCATCCGCTGATGATGACACTCAGGTGCCACTTACTGGTGCGTGCTCTGCTGCTGAGACTACCCAGGAGGAGCAGTTGGGGGCAGAGGGTAGTGTAGATGATGAGGTCCTTGACCCATCTTGGCGTGAGGGACAGGAAGGTGGTGGGAGCAGCTCTGAGGAAGAGATTCCCCGTACGGCCCAAAGAGGGAGAGGGAGGGGGAAGACGGCGGATCCTGCAGCCTCCGCTTTGGCACCCGTTAGGAGCATGTCTCTTCCAAAAGCCAAAAAGGGCGCTCCCAAGACTTGCAGTGCCTGGGCCTTTTTTGACACAGTTGCAGATGACATTTGCTATGTCAAATGCAAGGTGTGTCATCAGAAAGTCAAAAGAGGTCGAAATGTCAGCAGCCTCAATACCTCCAACATGTGGAAACATGTGCGCAACAGGCACGCGGCGTTGTTAGAAAAACACACTGAAGAGCTAGGCCAACCAACAGCGGCAGCTACCACCTCTTCAGCTCGTGTTGCCTCTTCCTCCAGCTCACACGCAGCTGGTTCGGCTTCCTCCGAGGATCGCCGTGGAAGAACCTCTGGCCCTGTTGTCCAGAGACCCGCTGTAATTCCACCCGCAGCACCACTTTCCCAGTCATCCACACACTCCCAGCCCAGTCTACAGCCATCGGTAGTACAGGCATGGGAGAAAAGGCGGCCTTTCTCGTCAAACCACCCACGAGCACAGGCTCTGACTGCAGGCATTGCCAAACTTCTGTCACTGGAAATGCTGTCATTCAGGCTGGTGGAGACTGACAGCTTCCGTGACTTGATGTCATTGGCAGTCCCACAGTACAATGTGCCCAGCCGCTTTTACTTCAGCAGGCAAGCCGTCCCTGCCCTGCACAAGCATGTGGAGGGACACATAAAACACGCGCTACTGAACGCCGTCAGTAGCAAGGTCCACCTCACCACCGATGCGTGGACCAGTCAACATGGACAAGGGCGATACCTTTCCTGTTGTGAATTTGGATTCGGGGCTCCCCCGGTGGCTACTGGTGGAATTGAACTGGTGTCTTCATCTTCTCTGTTCACCTGTTCCCATCAAGATGTGGGAGTCGCTATATAACCTTGCTTCTCTGTTAGTTGCTTGCCGGTCAACAATGTTATCAGAAGCCTCTCTGTGCTTGTTCCTGCTCCTAGACAACTACTAGATAAGTTGGACTCTTGTCCATGTTTGTTTTTGCTTTTTGTTCCAGTTCACAGCTGTAGTTTCGTTACTGTGTCTGGAAAGCTCTTGTGAACAGGAATTGCCACTCTGGTGTTATGAGTTAATGCCAGAGTCTTAAAGTAATTCCTGGATGGTGTTTTGATAGGGTTTTCAGCTGACCATGAAAGTGTCCTTTCTGTCTTCTGCTATGTAGTAAGTGGACCTCAAATTTGCTAAACCTATTTTCATACTACGTTTGTTATTTCATCTTGATTCACCGCCAATACATGTGGGGGGCCTCTGTCTCCTTTCGGGGTATTTCTCTAGAGGTGAGCTAGGACTAATATTTTCCTCTGCTAGCTTTATTTAGTCCTCCGGCTGGTGCTGGGCATCTAGAATCAACGTAGGCATGCTACCCGGCCACTGCTAGTTGTGCGTTAGGTTTAGTTCATGGTCAGCTCAGTTCCCATCTTCCAAGAGCTAGTTCCTATATAGGCTGATGCTATGTTCTCTTGCCATTGAGATCATGACAGTTTGACCGGCCCACTAAAGGGTTAAAATCCTTGGCTGAGAAAGGAGAGTAATAAGAAGTCTGCTGAGTTTTTTTTTTTTTTTTTTCTTTGAATGGCTCTGTGTCCACCTGTTTGTAATGGATCTTCAGAGTGTAACTGCAGGTTTGAATAATCTCGCCACGAAGGTACAAAATTTGCAAGACTTTGTTTGTCATGCACCTGTATCTGAGCCGAGAATTCCTTTGCCGGAATTTTTCTCGGGGAATAGATCTGGGTTTCAGAATTTTCGAAATAATTGCAAATTATTTTTGTCCCTGAAATTTCGCTCTGCCGGAGACCCTGCACAGCAGGTCAGGATTGTGATTTCCTTGCTCCGGGGCGACCCTCAAGACTGGGCTTTTTCATTGACACCAGGGGATCCTGCGTTGCTCAATGTGGATGCGTTTTTTCTGGCCTTGGGGTTGCTTTATGACGAACCTCATTTGGAGCTTCAGGCAGAAAAAACTTTGATGTCCCTATCTCAGGGGCAAGATGAAGCGGAAATTTACTGCCAAAGATTCCGTAAATGGTCTGTGCTTACTCAGTGGAATGAGTGCGCCCTGGCGGCGACTTTCAGAGAGGGTCTCTCTGATGCCATTAAGGATGTTATGGTGGGGTTCCCTGTGCCTGCGGGTCTGAATGAGTCCATGACAATGGCTATTCAGATCGATAGGCGTTTGCGGGAGCGCAAACCAGTGCACCATCTGGCGGTGTCCACTGAGAAGTCGCCAGAGAGTATGCAGTGTGATAGAATTCTGTCCCGAAGCGAGCGGCAGAATTTTAGACGGAAAAATGGGTTGTGTTTCTATTGTGGTGATTCTACTCATGTTATATCAGCATGCTCTAAGCGCACTAAAAAGCTTGATAAATCTGTTTCCATTTGCACCTTACCGTCTAAGTTTATTCTATCTGTGACCCTGATTTGCTCTTTGTCATCTATTACCACGGACGCCTATGTCGACTCTGGCGCCGCTTTGAGTCTTATGGATTGGTCCTTTGCCAAACGCTGTGGGTATGATTTAGAGCCTTTGGAGACTCCTATTCCTCTGAAGGGGATTGACTCCACCCCATTGGCTAATAATAAACCACAATACTGGACACAAGTAGCTATGCGTGTTAATCCGGATCACCAGGAGATTATTCGCTTTCTGGTGCTGTATAGTCTACATGATGATTTGGTGCTAGGATTGCCTTGGCTGCAATCTCACAACCCAGTCCTCGACTGGAGAGCTATGTCTGTGTTGAGCTGGGGATGTAAGGGGGCTCATGGGGATGTACCTGTGGTTTCCATTTCATCATCTATTCCCTCTGAAATTCCTGAGTTCCTGTCTGACTATCGTGACGTCTTTGAAGAATCCAAGCTTGGTTCGTTACCTCCGCACCGAGAGTGCGATTGTGCCATAGATTTAATCCCGGGTAGTAAATACCCAAAGGGTCGTTTATTTAATCTGTCTGTGCCTGAACATGCTGCTATGCGAGAATATATAAAGGAGTCCTTGGAAAAGGGACATATTCGTCCATCGTCATCTCCCTTAGGAGCCGGTTTTTTCTTTGTGTCAAAAAAAGACGGCTCTTTGAGACCATGTATCGATTATCGACTTTTGAATAAAATCACTGTTAAATATCAATACCCATTGCCGTTGCTGACTGATTTGTTTGCTCGCATAAAGGGGGCCAAGTGGTTCTCTAAGATTGACCTTCGTGGGGCGTATAATTTGGTGCGAATCAGGCAGGGGGATGAGTGGAAAACCGCATTTAATACGCCCGAGGGCCACTTTGAGTATTTAGTGATGCCTTTTGGTCTTTCAAATGCTCCGTCAGTTTTCCAGTCCTTTATGCATGATATTTTTCGCGATTATTTGGATAAATTTATGATTGTGTATCTGGATGATATTCTGATTTTTTCGGATGACTGGGACTCTCATGTCCAGCAAGTCAGGAGGGTTTTTCAGGTTTTGCGGTCTAATTCTTTGTGTGTGAAGGGTTCTAAGTGTGTTTTTGGGGTACAGAGGATTTCCTTTTTGGGATATATTTTTTCTCCCTCTTCCATTGAAATGGATCCTGTCAAGGTTCAAGCTATTTGTGATTGGACGCAGCCCTCTTCTCTTAAGAGTCTTCAGAAATTTTTGGGCTTTGCTAACTTTTATCGTCGATTTATTGCTGGTTTTTCGGATATTGCTAAACCATTGACCGATTTGACTAAGAAGGGTGCTGATGTTGCTGATTGGTCCCCTGATGCTGTGGAGGCCTTTCGGGAGCTTAAGCGCCGTTTTTCCTCTGCCCCTGTGTTGCGTCAGCCTGATGTTGCTCTACCTTTTCAGGTTGAGGTCGACGCTTCTGAGATCGGAGCTGGGGCAGTGTTGTCGCAGAAAAGTTCTGACTGCTCCGTGATGAGGCCTTGTGCCTTCTTTTCCCGTAAATTTTCGCCCGCTGAGCGGAATTATGATGTTGGGAATCGGGAGCTTTTGGCCATGAAGTGGGCTTTTGAGGAGTGGCGCCATTGGCTTGAGGGGGCCAGACATCAGGTGGTGGTATTGACTGACCACAAAAAATTGATTTATCTTGAGACCGCCAGGCGCCTGAATCCTAGACAGGCGCGCTGGTCATTATTTTTCTCTCGGTTTAATTTTGTGGTGTCATACCTACCGGGTTCTAAGAATGTTAAGGCGGATGCCCTTTCTAGGAGTTTTGAGCCTGACTCGCCTGGTAACTCTGAGCCCACAGGTATCCTTAAGGATGGAGTGGTATTGTCAGCCGTTTCTCCAGACCTGCGGCGGGCCTTGCAGGAGTTTCAGGCGGATAGACCGGATCGTTGCCCACCTGATAAACTGTTTGTTCCTGATGATTGGACCAGTAGAGTCATCTCTGAGGTTCATTCTTCTGCGTTGGCAGGTCATCCTGGCATTTTTGGTACCAGGGATTTGGTGGCAAGGTCCTTCTGGTGGCCTTCCCTGTCACGAGATGTGCGAGGCTTTGTGCAGTCTTGTGACGTTTGTGCTCGGGCCAAGCCTTGTTGTTCTCGGGCTAGTGGATTATTGTTGCCCTTGCCTATTCCTAAGAGGCCTTGGACGCACATCTCGATGGATTTTATTTCTGATCTGCCTGTTTCTCAGAAGATGTCTGTCATCTGGGTGGTGTGTGACCGTTTCTCTAAGATGGTCCATTTGGTTCCTCTGCCCAAGTTGCCTACTTCTTCCGAGTTGGTTCCTCTGTTTTTTCAAAATGTTGTTCGTTTGCATGGTATTCCTGAGAATATCATTTCTGACAGAGGGACCCAATTCGTGTCTAGATTTTGGCGGGCATTCTGTGCTAGGATGGGCATAGATTTATCTTTTTCGTCCGCTTTCCATCCTCAGACGAATGGCCAGACCGAGCGGACTAATCAGACCCTGGAGACATATCTGAGGTGTTTTGTGTCTGCTGACCAGGATGATTGGGTTGCTTTTTTGCCATTGGCGGAGTTCGCTCTCAATAATCGGGCCAGCTCTGCCACTTTGGTGTCCCCGTTTTTCTGTAATTCGGGGTTTCATCCTCGATTTTCCTCTGGTCAGGTGGAATCTTCGGATTGTCCTGGAGTGGATGCTGTGGTGGAGAGATTGCATCAGATCTGGGGGAAGGTGGTGGACAATTTGAGGTTGTCCCAGGAGAAGACTCAGCTTTTTGCCAACCGCCACCGTCGTGTTGGTCCTCGGCTTTGTGTTGGGGATTTGGTGTGGTTGTCTTCTCGTTTTGTCCCTATGAGGGTCTCTTCTCCTAAGTTTAAGCCTCGGTTCATCGGCCCGTATAAGATATTGGAGATTCTTAACCCTGTTTCCTTCCGTTTGGACCTCCCTGCATCCTTTTCTATTCATAACGTTTTTCATCGGTCATTATTGCGCAGGTATGAGGTACCGGTTGTGCCTTCCGTTGAGCCTCCTGCTCCGGTGTTGGTTGAGGGTGAGTTGGAGTACGTTGTGGAGAAAATCTTAGACTCCCGTGTTTCCAGACGGAGACTCCAGTATCTGGTCAAGTGGAAGGGATACGGCCAGGAGGATAATTCTTGGGTGAATGCATCTGATGTTCATGCCTCTGATCTGGTTCGTGCCTTTCATAGGGCCCATCCTGATCGCCCTGGTGGTTCTGGTGAGGGTTCGGTGCCCCCTCCTTGAGGGGGGGGTACTGTTGTGAATTTGGATTCGGGGCTCCCCCGGTGGCTACTGGTGGAATTGAACTGGTGTCTTCATCTTCTCTGTTCACCTGTTCCCATCAAGATGTGGGAGTCGCTATATAACCTTGCTTCTCTGTTAGTTGCTTGCCGGTCAACAATGTTATCAGAAGCCTCTCTGTGCTTGTTCCTGCTCCTAGACAACTACTAGATAAGTTGGACTCTTGTCCATGTTTGTTTTTGCTTTTTGTTCCAGTTCACAGCTGTAGTTTCGTTACTGTGTCTGGAAAGCTCTTGTGAACAGGAATTGCCACTCTGGTGTTATGAGTTAATGCCAGAGTCTTAAAGTAATTCCTGGATGGTGTTTTGATAGGGTTTTCAGCTGACCATGAAAGTGTCCTTTCTGTCCTCTGCTATGTAGTAAGTGGACCTCAAATTTGCTAAACCTATTTTCATACTACGTTTGTTATTTCATCTTGATTCACCGCCAATACATGTGGGGGGCCTCTGTCTCCTTTCGGGGTATTTCTCTAGAGGTGAGCTAGGACTAATATTTTCCTCTGCTAGCTTTATTTAGTCCTCCGGCTGGTGCTGGGCATCTAGAATCAACGTAGGCATGCTACCCGGCCACTGCTAGTTGTGTGTTAGGTTTAGTTCATGGTCAGCTCAGTTCCCATCTTCCAAGAGCTAGTTCCTATATAGGCTGATGCTATGTTCTCTTGCCATTGAGATCATGACACTTTCCCTCCCTGCCCATTGGGTTAATGTCGTTGAGCCGGGTACAGACCGTGCGAGTGGCGCAGGACGTGTCCTGCCCACTCCAAGGATTGCAGGAATCCATTCTGTACGCATTGACTCCTCCTCCTACACCAGTTCCTCAGAATCATCGCTGCAGGAGCCGTCACAGTCCACCTCCACATGGACCCGTGATGAACGTGTACCTGTTACGACCGACATGAGCACAGCCGTGGCCAAACGTCAACAGGCCGTCTTGAAATTAATTTCTTTGGGGAATCGAAGCCACACAGCGCAGGAGCTCTGGAATGCCATCAAGCAGGAGAGCGATGTGTGGTTTGTGCCAGCGAATCTCCAGCCAGGCATGGTAGTGTGTGATAATGGCCGAAATCTGGTGGCAGCTCTGGGCCTCGGCAACCTCACTCACATCCCATGTCTGGCACATGTGCTCAATTTGGTCGTGCAGAGTCTTCTGAGGGACTATCCGGATCTTGATGCACTGCTGCACAAGGTCCGCCTAGAGTGTGCTCACTTGCGGCGTTCCAGCACGGCAAAAGCGCGCATTGCGGCTCTGCAGCGCCGACACCGCCTGCCGGAACATCGCATCATATGTGACCTACCTACCAGGTGGAATTCCACATTACATATGTTGGAGCGGTTGTGTGAGCAGCAGCAAGCTGTAATGGAGTACCAGCTGCTTCAGGCGCAAAAAAGTCGCAGTCAGCGCCGTACAGACTTCACAACCACAGAGTGGGCCACTATGAATGACGTCTGCCAGGTTTTGCGTCCCTTCGATTATTCCACGCGGATGGCGAGTGCAGATGATGCACTAGTCAGCATGACTGTCCCCCTTATCTGCCTGCTTGAAAAATCACTGCAAGCGCTAAGGGATGATGTTGTGGAAGAGGTGGAGGATGAGGATTCAGCATTTCCATCATCTTCTGGACAGTCAACGCCACGTGGTTCCTCACAAACGCGTAGGCAGGGGACAGTTTGTGAGGAGGATGAGGAGGAGTCAATGGAGGAGGAAGACATCCATCCAGAGGAGGGAGTTACACAATTGTCCAGTAGTCAGTGTGTACAGCGAGGGTGGGGTGATGACGAGCAGGCAGAGATCACGCCTCCAGCAGGGGACAGCGTTTCTTGGGCAGTTGGCAGTCTGCAGCACATGGTGGATTACATGCTGCAGTGCCTGAGAAACGACCGCCGCATCGCCCACATTCTCAACATGTCTGAATATTGGGTGTTCACCCTCCTCGATCCTCGCTACCGGGACAACGTAGAAAGCCTCATCACACCGTTGAACCGGGAGCGAAAAATGCGGGAGTACCAAGACACACTGGTGAATTCCATCATCTTCTCCATTCCAAGTGAGAGAAGTGCTGCTAGTGCATTCCAAAGCAGCTCAGTGCGTCCAGGCAGTGGTGGAGGCTCTGCACAAAGAGGGAGCAGAAGCAGTGCCTCTGCCCAAGGCAAGACCAGTATGGCCCAACTGTGGCACAGTTTTCTGTGCCCGCCACAAAAGTCTACACCATCACAGACGGCTCCAGTCAGCAGGAGGCAACGGTTCCGTCAGATGGTGACAGACTACATGTCTTGCCCTCTTGCTGTACTCCCAGACGGCTCTTCCCCTTTCAAGTTTTGGGTCTCAAAGCTGGATACATGGCCAGAGCTAAGCCAGTATGCATTGGAGGTGCTGTCTTGCCCTGCGGCCAGTGTATTATCGGAACGTGTCTTTAGTGCTGCAGGTGGTGTACTAACTGACCGTCGCATGCGACTATCCTCCGATAACGTTGACCGGCTTACTTTCCTGAAAATGAACAAGGCCTGGATCTCGCAAGAATTTGCCACTCCTCTTCCTGATTAAATAATTAGGTGACTGTCTACAGTATCCAGGTCTCCTGTTGTGTTCATCTTTCTACCACCTGAACTTAAATTCCTGGGCTCCAACACCGCCAGTTGAGGCTCAGAAGTGCCGTCTGCACAGTCAAAACATACGACCCAGTGTTATTGGGTTTCAGTAACGTCAGCTGATCCCCAGCTGTGTAGCCGGCAATGTATCCTGCGACCGCCACGCTGACACAACAACTGAAATGTAAGGGAACCTGTCCCCCCCCAAGGCGTTTGTTACTGAAAGAGCCACCTTGTACAGCAGTAATGCTGCACAAGGAAAAGGTAGCTATTTTTGTTTAGCTCCTTGCACACGCAGAACTTAACACTTATAAAATGTGTCCACTGATACCGTAAAACCGTCCCGGAGGTGGGACTTTCCTTCGTAATATGACGCAGCACAGCCGTCATTCCTACCCCCTTGGCGCCGTGCCCCGGCTCCTCAGCGTTGTTTGATTCCGTCCCGGAGCCTGCGCTGTTATGTTATCCCTTGGCCAGGCACACTTAGCGCTGCCCGTCTTCTGACATCATTTGGTGTCAGGATGGCTGCGCCTGTGCGGCCGCGCTGGCCGAGAGCCCGCCTCGCAGTGTCTTCTGATTTCATCCCACTGGGGGCCTGAGATCCATGGACATGCGAAGTGCATATCTGAACCTCCACCTCTCACTCATCTCCCTACGGCTTCTTCAGACTGTGCGGTGTCAGCTGGTCCCTAATAGCATGCCACGGCCGTGACACCGCACAGTCTTAAGAAGCCGTAGGGAGGGGAGTGAGAGACGAGGATATGCACTG
Source organism: Ranitomeya variabilis (assembly GCF_051348905.1). NCBI lineage: Eukaryota > Metazoa > Chordata > Amphibia > Anura > Dendrobatidae > Ranitomeya > Ranitomeya variabilis. Next base: position 20,651,414 of record NC_135236.1, on the reverse strand, counting down.
CGCATGGCCACGGATTCCAGGCCCGCGGTGGGATTACATTAGACGACACTGCGAGGCGGGCTCTCGGCCATCGCGGCCGCACAGGCGCAGCCAGCCTGACACCAAATGATGTCAGAAGATGGGCAGCGCTAAGTGTGCCTGGCCAAGGGATAACATAACAGCGCAGGCTCCGGGACGGAATCAAACAACGCTGAGGAGCCGGGGCACGGCGCCAAGGGGGTAGGAATGACGGCTGTGCTGCGTCATATTACGAAGGAAAGTCCCACCTCCGGGACGGTCACACGGTATCAGGGGACACATTTTATAAGTGTTTAGTTCTGTGTTTGCAAGGAGCATCATGGAAAGAGCCACCTTTTCCTTTTGCATCTTTTTTGCTGCACAAGCTGGCTTTTTCAGCTACAAACGCCTTGGGGGGGGTTAAAGGTTCCCTTTCAACTTTCTCCAATCAGGCTTCGGCCTACATTGTGTTCCTCTGCTTCTCCTCCTGTCCCTGGGCTCCAACACCGCTAGTTGTTGCCTGGTAGTGCTGTACGCACAGTCAACAGTCCCTCCTCTTTTATTGGGGTTCAGTAACGTCAGCTGTTCCCCTGCTGTGTGTGTGGCAATCCCTCCTATCTCCTCCACCTCCTCCTCCTCCACCTGTCCCTGGGCTCCAACACCGCTAGTTGTTGCCTGGTAGTGCTGTACGCGCAGTCCCGACAGTCCCTCCTCTGTTATTGGGGTTCAGTAACGTCAGCTGTTCCCCTGCTGTGTGTGTGGCAATCCCTCCTATCTCCTCCACCTCCTCCTCCTCCACCTGTCCCTGGGCTCCAACACCGCTAGTTGTTGCCTGGTAGTGCTGTACGCGCAGTCCCGACAGTCCCTCCTCTGTTATTGGGGTTCAGTAACGTCAGCTGTTCCCCTGCTGTGTGTGTGGCAATCCCTCCTATCTCCTCCACCTCCTCCTCCTCCACCTGTCCCTGGGCTCCAACACCGCTAGTTGTTGCCTGGTAGTGCTGTACGCGCAGTCCCGACAGTCCCTCCTCTGTTATTGGGGTTCAGTAACGTCAGCTGTTCCCCTGCTGTGTGTGTGGCAATCCCTCCTACCTCCTCCACCTCCTCCTCCTCCACCTGTCCCTGGGCTCCAACACCGCTAGTTGTTGCCTGGTAGTGCTGTACGCGCAGTCCCGACAGTCCCTCCTCTGTTATTGGGGTTCAGTAACGTCAGCTGTTCCCCTGCTGTGTGTGTGGCAATCCCTCCTATCTCCTCCACCTGCTCCTCCTCCACCTGTCCCTGGGCTCCAACACCGCTAGTTGTTGCCTGGTAGTGCTGTATGCGCAGTCCCGACAGTCCCTCCTCTGTTATTGGGGTTCAGTAACGTCAGCTGTTCCCCTGCTGTGTGTGTGGCAATCCCTCCTACCTCCTCCACCTCCTCCTCCTCCACCTGTCCCTGGGCTCCAACACCGCTAGTTGTTGCCTGGTAGTGCTGTACGCACAGTCCCGACAGTCCCTCCTCTGTTATTGGGGTTCAGTAACGTCAGCTGTTCCCCTGCTGTGTGTGTGGCAATCCCTCCTATCTCCTTCACCTCCTCCTCCTCCTCCTGTCTCTGGGCTCCAACACCGCTAGTTGCTGTCCAGAAGTGTTGTACGCACAGTCAACAGTCCCTCCTCTGTTATTGGGGTTCAGTAACGTCAGCTGTTCCCCTGCTGTGTGTGTGGCAATCCCTCCTATCTCCTCCACCTCCTCCTCCTCCTCCTGTCCCTGGGCTCCAACACCGCTAGTTGCTGTCCAGAAGTGTTGTACGCACATTCAACAGTCCCTCCTCTGTTATTGGGGTTCAGTAACGTCAGCTGTTCCCCAGCTGTGTGTGTGGCAATCCCTCCTAACTCCTCCACCTCCTCCTCCTCCTGTCCCTGGGCTCCAACACCGCTTGTTGCTGTCCAGAAGTGCTGTACGCACAGTCCCAGCAGTCCCTCCTCTGTTATTGGGGTTCAGTAACGTCAGCTGTTCCCCTGCTGTGTGTGTGGCAATCCCTCCTATCTCCTCCACCTCCTCCTCCTCCTCCTGTCCCTGGGCTCCAACACCGCTAGTTGCTGTCCAGAAGTGTTGTACGCACAGTCAACAGTCCCTCCTCTGTTATTGGGGTTCAGTAACGTCAGCTGTTCCCCAGCTGTGTGTGTGGCAATCCCTCCTATCTCCTCCACCTCCTCCTCCTCCTCCTGTCCCTGGGCTCCAACACCGCTAGTTGCTGTCCAGAAGTGTTGTACGCACAGTCAACAGTCCCCCCTCTGTTATTGGGGTTCAGTAACGTCAGCTGTTCCCCAGCTGTGTGTGTGGCAATCCCTCCTATCTCCTCCACCTCCTCCTCCTCCACCTGTCCCTGGGCTCCAACACCGCTAGTTGTTGCCTGGTAGTGCTGTACGCGCAGTCCCGACAGTCCCTCCTCTGTTATTGGGGTTCAGTAACGTCAGCTGTTCCCCTGCTGTGTGTGTGGCAATCCCTCCTACCTCCTCCACCTCCTCCTCCTCCACCTGTCCCTGGGCTCCAACACCGCTAGTTGTTGCCTGGTAGTGCTGTACGCACAGTCCCGACAGTCCCTCCTCTGTTATTGGGGTTCAGTAACGTCAGCTGTTCCCCTGCTGTGTGTGTGGCAATCCCTCCTATCTCCTCCACCTCCTCCTCCTCCTCCTGTCCCTGGGCTCCAACACCGCTAGTTGCTGTCCAGAAGTGTTGTACGCACAGTCAACAGTCCCTCCTCTGTTATTGGAATTCAGTAACGTCAGCTGTTCCCCTGCTGTGTGTGTGGCAATCCCTCCTACCTCCTCCACCTCCTCCTCCTCCACCTGTCCCTGGGCTCCAACACCGCTAGTTGTTGCCTGGTAGTGCTGTACGCACAGTCCCGACAGTCCCTCCTCTGTTATTGGGGTTCAGTAACGTCAGCTGTTCCCCTGCTGTGTGTGTGGCAATCCCTCCTACCTCCTCCACCTCCTCCTCCTCCACCTGTCCCTGGGCTCCAACACCGCTAGTTGTTGCCTGGTAGTGCTGTACGCACAGTCCCGACAGTCCCTCCTCTGTTATTGGGGTTCAGTAACGTCAGCTGTTCCCCTGCTGTGTGTGTGGCAATCCCTCCTATCTCCTTCACCTCCTCCTCCTCCACCTGTCCCTGGGCTCCAACACCGCTAGTTGTTGCCTGGTAGTGCTGTACGCACAGTCCCGACAGTCCCTCCTCTGTTATTGGGGTTCAGTAACGTCAGCTGTTCCCCTGCTGTGTGTGTGGCAATCCCTCCTACCTCCTCCACCTCCTCCTCCTCCACCTGTCCCTGGGCTCCAACACCGCTAGTTGCCGTCCAGAAGTGCTGTCCGCACAGAGCCAAACACCTCGCCAATGTGTTAGTGGGGTTCAGTAATGCCTGCTGTTCCCCTGCTGTGTATACGGCAACGTGTACTGCGACCGCCACGCAGGCACAACAAGTTAAATTTAAGGGAACCTGTCCCCCCCCCAGGCGTTTGTTACTGAAGGAGCCACCTTGTGCAGCAGTAATGATGCAAAGGGAAAAAGTGCCTCTTTTCGTGGTGCTCCTTGCACATGCTGAACCTAACACTTATGAAAAGTGTCCCCTCCTACCGTGATACCGTCCGGTAGGTGGAACTTTCCTTTGTGATGTGACGCAGCACAGCCGTCATTCTTACCCCCTTGGCGCCGTGCGCCGCCCCCTCAGCGTTGTTTGAATCAGTCCCGGAGCCTGCCCTGTTAGGTTAGCCCTTGGCCATGCACACATTTTGCGCTGCCCGTCTTCTGACATCATTTGGTGTCAGGCTGGCTGCGCCTGTGCGGCCACGCTGGCCGAGATCCCGCCTCGTACTGTCTTCTGATTTCATCCCACTGGGGGCCTGAGATCCATGGACATGCGCAGTGCATATCTGAACCTCCACCTCTCACTCATCTCCCTACGGCTTCTTCAAACTGTGCGTTGTCAGCTGGTCCCTAATAGCATGCCACGGCCGTGACACCGCACAGTCTGAAGAAGCCGTAGGGAGGGGAGTGAGAGGCGAGGATATGCACTGCGCATGGCCATGGATCTCAGGCCCCCAGTGGGATTAAATCAGAAGACAGTACGAGGCGGGATCTCGGCCAGCGCGGCCGCACAGGCGCAGCCAGCCTGACACCAAATGATGTCAGAAGACGGGCAGCGCAAAATGTGTGCATGGCCAAGGGCTAACCAAACAGCGCAGGCTCCGGGACTGATTCAAACAACGCTGAGGAGGCGGCGCACGGCGCCAAGGGGGTAAGAATGACGGCTGTGCTGCGTCACATCACAAAGGAAAGTTCCACCTACCGGACGGTATCACGGTAGGAGGGGACACTTTTCATAAGTGTTAGGTTCAGCATGTGCAAGGACCATAATTAAAAGAGCTAAGTTTACCTTTTCCAGCATTAGTGCTGTACACGATGGCTCTTTCAGCTACAAACGCCTGGGGGGGGGTTAAAGTTTCCCTTTCAACTTGCTCCAGTGCAGGCTTCGGCCTACACTCTGCTCCCTCTCCTCCTCCTGCTGACCCTGGGCTCCAACACCGCCAGTTGGGGCCCGGTACTGCTAGCTGCACAGAGAAAAACACCAGCCAATGTGTCAGTGGGGTTCAGCACCGCCAGCTGTTCCCCTGCTGTGCAGCCGGCAACGTGTCCTGCAACAGCCACGCAGGCACAACAGACCCAAAGCTGCCGCCAGTGCAGGCTTCGGCCTACACTCTGCTCCATCTCCTCCTCCTGCTGACCCTGGGCTCTAACACCGCCAGTTGGGGCCCGGTACTGCTAGCTGCACAGAGAAAACACCAGCCAATGTGTCAGTGGGGTCCAGCACCGCCAGCTGTTCCCCTGCTGTGTAGCCGGCAACGTGTCCTGCGACCGCCACGCAGGCACAACAGACCCAAAGCTGCCGCCAGTGCAGGCTTCAGCCTACACTCCCCTCCCCCTGCTCCTCCTCCTGCTCCTCCTCCTGCTGACCCTGGGCTCTAACACCGCCAGTTGGGGCCCGGTACTGCTAGCTGCACAGAGAAAAACACCAGCCAATGTGTCAGTGGGGTCCAGCACCACCAGCTGTTCCCCTGCTGTGTAGCCGGCAACGTGTCCTGCAAAAGCCACGCAGACACAAGAACTGAAATTGAAGGGAACCTGTACCCCCTCCCCCAGGCGTTTGTACGTTTTACAGCCACCTCGTACAGCGGTAATGCTACATGTGTGCAAGGTGGCTCATAAACGTATTCTCCTCGCACATGTGGAACTGAAAACACATCTAAAATGTGTCCTCTGTGTGACCATTTAATCGTCCCGGTGGTGTGACTTTCCTTTGTAATGACACGCTGCAACCCCCTTGGTAGCGCTGCCCGTCTTCTGGCATCATTGTTTGGCTGCCTGCGCCTCTGCGACCGCCCTGACCCACACAACGCCCCTCGGTGTCTTATTTATTGGGACTGCGAGGGTGTGATTGATGGGCATGAGCAGTGCATATCTTCGCCTATTGTCACTCATCTCCTTCCGCCTTCTTCAGACTGTGCGGCTTCATGGCCGTGGCATGCGATAAGGGATCAGCTGACGCCGCACAGTCTGAAGCGGGTGTAAGGACCCGAGTGTGAGAGGCGAACATATGTGCTGCGCCAGGCCATGAATCCCAGACCCGCAGTGTTTTAACAATGTTAAGACACTGCGGGGCTGGGATTCATGGTCATCGCGAACCGCACCGGCCGACATTAAATGATGTCAGAAGATGGGCAGCGCTAACAGCGCTAGGCCAGGGGATAACACGACAGCGCAGACTCCTGTACAGCAAATAACAACGCTCAGGAGGCTGCACCCAGCACCAAGGTGGGATTCTTGACATCTGTGCTGCGTCTCATTACGAAGGGAACTCGCGCCTCCAACACAGTTTGACTGTATAAAGGGCTAAATGTTATACGTGTTTCATTCAGCGTGTGCAAGGAGAAAAATTAAAAGAGCAACCTTTGACTTGTGCGGCACTACTGCTGCATAAGCTGTGGCTCTTCTAGTTTGTAACCCCTGAGGGGGGGTTAAAGGTTTACTTTAAAATTGGTTCAATTAGGCTTCGGCCTACACTCTGCTCCCTCTGCAGAGCCCGGGCTCCAACACCGCCAGTTGGGGCCCGGTACTGCTAGCTGCACAGAGAAAAACACCAGCCAAAGTGTCAGTGGGGTTCAGCACCGCCAGCTGTTCCCCTGCTGTGTAGCCGGCAACGTGTCCTGCGACCGCCACGCAGGCACAACAGACCCAAAGCTGCCGCCAGTGCAGGCTTCGGCCTACACTCCCCTCCCCCTGCTCCTCCTCCTGCTCCTCCTCCTGCTGACCCTGGGCTCTAACACCGCCAGTTGGGGCCCGGTACTGCTAGCTGCACAGAGAAAAACACCAGCCAATGTGTCAGTGGGGTCCAGCACCGCCAGCTGTTCCCCTGCTGTGTAGCCGGCAATGTGTCCTGCAAAAGCCACGCAGACACAAGAACTGAAATTGAAGGGAACCTGTCCCCCCTCCCCCAGGCGTTTGTACGTTTTACAGCCACCTCGTACAGCGGTAATGCTGCATGTGTGCAAGGTGGCTCATACACGTATTCTCCTCGCACATGTGGAACTGAAAACACGTCTAAAATGTGTCCTCTGTGTGACCATTTAACCGTCCCGGTGGTGTGACTTTCCTTTGTAATGACACGCTGCAACCCCCTTGGTAGCGCTGCCCGTCTTCTGGCATCATTGTTTGGCTGCCTGCGCCTCTGCGGCCGCCCTGACCCACACAACGCCCCTCGGTGTCTTATTTATTTGGACTGCGAGGGTGTGATTGATGGGCTTGATCAGTGCATTTCTTCGCCTGTCCCTCATCTCCTTCCGCCTTCTTCAGACTGTGCGGCTTCATGTCCGTGGCATGCGATAAGGGATCAGCTGACGCCGCACAGTCTGAAGCGGGTGTAAGGACCCGAGTGCGAGAGGCGAACATATGTACTGCGCCAGGCCATGAATCCCAGCCCCGCAGTGTTTTAACAATGTTAAGACACTGCGGGGCTGGGATTCATGGTCATCGCGAACCGCACCGGCCCGACATTAAATGATGTCAGAAGATGGGCAGCGCTAACAGCGCAAGGCCAAGGGATAACACGACAGCGCAGACTCCTGTACAGCAAATAACAACGCTCAGGAGGCTGCACCCAGCACCAAGGTGGGATTCTTGACATCTGTGCTGCGTCTCATTATGAAGGGAACTCGCGCCTCCAACACAGTTTGACTGTATAAAGGGCTAAATGTTATACGTGTTTCATTCGGCGTGTGCAAGGAGAAAAATTAAAAGAGCAACCTTTGACTTGTGCGGCACTACTGCTGCATAAGCTGTGGCTCTTCTAGTTTGTAACCCCTGAGGGGGGGTTAAAGGTTACCTTTGAAATCGGTTCAATTAGGCTTCGGCCTACACTCTGCTCCACCGGCAGAGCCCGGGCTCCAACAACGCTAGTTGCTGTCCGGAAGTGCTGGCTGCACAGAGCCAAACACCTCGCCAATGTGTCAGTGGGGTTCAGCACCGCCAGCTGTTCCCCTGCTGTGTAGCCGGCAACGTGTCCTGCGACCGCCACGCAGGCACAACAGACCCAAAGCTGCCGCCAGTGCAGGCTTCGGCCTACACTCCCCTCCCCCTGCTCCTCCTTCTGCTGACCCTGGGCTCTAACACCGCCAGTTGGGGCTCTAGGAAGACAAGCTTGAATAGGTCCCCATCCTGGTTCCAGTACCGTCAGCTGGTTCCGGGCAGAGCCTTTGGCTTAGGTGCCTCCCTCTGGGTATCCGAGTTCCACCAACGTCAGGTGGTCCTTGGTAGTGCTTTCAGGCACGGGTACCTCCTGCTTAGTAACCGGGTTCCAGTAACGTCAGCTGGTCCTCGGTAGTTCCATTGGCTCTTGGACCTTCGGCTACCCATCCGGGTTCCAGTACCGTCAGCTGGTTCTCGGCAGTGTCTTTTGCTCTTGTTCCTTCTGCTCCCCATCCTGGTTCCAGTACCGTCAGCTGGTTCCGGGCAGAGCCTTTGGCTTAGGTGCCTCCCTCTGGGTATCCGAGTTCCACCAACGTCAGGTGGTCCTTGGTAGTGCTTTCAGGCACGGGTACCTCCTGCTTAATAACCGGGTTCCAGTAACGTCAGCTGGTCCTCGGTAGTTCCATTGGCTCTTGGACCTTCGGCTACCCATCCGGGTTCCAGTACCGTCAGCTGGTTCTCGGCAGTGTCTTTTGCTCTTGTACCTTCTGCTCCCCATCCTGGTTCCAGTACCGTCAGCTGGTTCCGGGCAGAGCCTTTGGCTTAGGTGCCTCCCTCTGGGTATCCGAGTTCCACCAACGTCAGGTGGTCCTTGGTAGTGCTTTCAGGCATGGGTACCTCCTGCTTAGTAACCGGGTTCCAGTAACGTCAGCTGGTCCACGGTAGTTCCATTGGCTCTTGGACCTTCGGGTAGCCATCCGAGTTCCAGATCCATCAGCTGTTTCTCGGCATTTTCTCAGCCTTCTTGTACCTTCTGCTACATTTCCAAGTTCAAGACCCTAAAGACGATGACCCGCAAGACCACCCCTAAGATGATGACGACACCAGAGACGACAACCACCGAGATGACGACGACCCTGGAGACGATGACCCTGAAGATGACACCGATGACGACGACCCCGATGACGACGACCCCGGAGACGACGACCCTGGAGACGACGACGACATGGGAGACCGAGAAGCAGAAGAACAAGAGGCTGCAGAACAAAGAGCAGAAGAACATTGAGCATAACACTAAATATCAGAGCAAAAGATATTATCTAAATTATAAGCAGAAGAAGACTAAGCAGTGTATGGGGGTGAGTCCGTTCCTCCTCGTGGTGCCCCTGGATAAAGCCTGATGCTGCAGGCCAAACTGAACGCGGACAAATCATAGATTGTAAGCTTGCGAGCAGGGCCCTCATTCCTACTGGTATCTGTTTTGAACTGTGATTTCTGTTATGCTGTAATGTCTATTGTCTGTATAAGTCCCCTCTATAAGTTGTAAAGCGCTGCGGAATATGTTGGCGCTATATAAATAAAATTATTATTATTATTATTATTAAATGTAACTCTTTTGTGACAGGCAGAACGGAAGGTGTAATCTTCAAACTTTTATAGATAACAACTACGGGAATGCCTGTCACAAATAAGAATATGATGAAGAAGTTGAATATGAAAAAGATAATAGTTAAATAAAAAGAATATGAACAATGTAAAAAAAAAAAATTAGAGGTAGAAGAAGATGAATAAGGTGAAGATAGTTGATGTCAAAGAAGCTGATGATGAGGATAATGAAGAAGAAAGTGTGGAAGAAGTAAAAAAGAAGGTGAAGGACGTGGAAGTAGTGAAACATCAATATCTGACAAAATAAAAAAAAAAAATAGTCAAAATCTTTCTAACGCCGACCGTCATAAAAAAAAACAAAAAAACCTGCTATTCTATTTGTTTGGGCTAAACCTCTGTGCCTTTAATGTCTCCGCCACCTCCCCCAATACATCCTACATTATTCTTAGTTGTTTTCCTTCATGTAGAATTAACCTACAAGGAAAGAAAGGGTTTATTTTAATTCCGATATTTTCGTCCCATTGACTTGCATTGGGATCGGGTATCGGTATCGGATTAGATCCGATACTTTGACGGTATCGGCCGATACTTTCCGATACCGATACTTTCTGATATCGGAAGGTATCGCTCAACGCTAGTTGTCAGTCCTGTCACCATTGGTAATTTGCAACCTAAATTTATTTTGTCTGTGACTTTAATTTGCTCATTGTCTTCTTACCCTGTTATGGCGTTTGTGGATTCAGGTGCTGCCCTGAGTCTTATGGATCTGTCATTTGCCAAGCGCTGTGGTTTTGTTCTTGAACCGTTGGTAAATCCTATTCCTCTTAGAGGTATTGATGCTACGCCATTGGCGGAAAATAAACCGCAGTTTTGGACGCAGGTAACCATGTGTGTTGTGATTTTGCTTTTTGATCTCTCTAGTGGTCATTAGTGATTTGACTCTGGAGCTTCTGTCTTTTCCTATATCCTCACCTGGGCCATTAGTTCAGGGGCGTTGCTATATAAGCTCCCTGGACCTTCAGTTCAATGCCTGGCATCGTTGAAATCAGAGCTAATCTGTTGTGCTCTTGTCCTATGATCCTGGTTCCTGTATTTCAAGCTAAGTCTGCTTCCTTGCTTTTTGCTTTTGTTTTGTTTGGTATTTTTGTCCAGCTTGTTCCAATCTGTATCCTGACCTTTGCTGGAAGCTCTAGGGGGCTGGTGTTCTCCCCCCGGACCGTTAGACGGTTCGGGGGTTCTTGAATCTCCAGCGTGGATTTTTATAGGGTTTTTGTTGACCAGATAAGTTATCTTGCTATATTCTGCTATTAGTAAGCTGGCCTCTCTTTGCTGAACCTGGTTCATTTCTGTGTTTGTCATTTCCTCTTACCTCACCGTTATTATTTGTGGGGGGCTTGTATCTTGCTTTGGGGTCCCTTTCTCTGGAGGCAAGAGAGGTCTTTGTTTTCTTCTCCTAGGGGTAGTTAGATTCTCCGGCTGGTGCGAGTCATCTAGCGATCACCGTAGGCATGATCCCCGGCTACTTCTAGTGTTGGCGTTAGGAGTAGCTATTTGGTCAACCCAGTTACCACAGCCCTATGAGCTGGATTTTTGAATCTCGCAGACTTACACGTTCCTCTGAGACCCTGTCCACTGGGGTCATAACAGTATGCCAGGCCAGTATTAAATGTTTAATGCATTGCAGAAGTGGGATTATAAGAAAGAAAATTTTGAGGTTTTTTTTCCCTCTCTCATTTTTTTTTTTTTCTTTTCCCCTTTACCTCAGAGTGGCTTAAGCTTGCTGCAGACATGAATGTCCAGACCTTGATTACAAGTGTGGACCAGCTTGCCGCTCGTGTGCAGGGTATACAAGATTATGTTACCAGAAATCCTAGGTCTGAACCCAAGATTCCGATTCCTGAACTGTTTTCAGGAGACCGATTTAAGTTTAGGAATTTCAGGAATAATTGTAAATTGTCTTTGTCCCTGAAACCTTGTTCGTCTGGAGACTCTGCTCAACAAGTAAAAATTGTTATTTCATTCTTACGGGGTGACCCTCAAGATTGGGCTTTTTCGTTGGCGCCAGGAGATCCGGCATTGGCTGATATTGATGCGTTTTTTCTGGCGCTCGGTTTACTTTATGAGGAACCCAATCTTGAGATTCAGGCAGAGAAAGCCTTGCTGGCTATGTCTCAGGGCCAGGACGAGGCTGAGGTGTATTGCCAAAAATTTCGGAAATGGTCCGTGCTGACACATTGGAACGAGTGTGCACTGGCCGTTAATTTTAGAAATGGCCTTTCTGAGGCCATTAAGAATGTTATGGTGGGTTTTCCCATTCCCACAGGTCTAAATGATACCATGTCCCTGGCTATTCAAATTGACCGGCGGTTGCGGGAGCGCAAAACCGCAAATTCCCTCATGTTGTTGTCTGAACAGACACCTGATGTGATGCAATGTGATAGAAAGACCGCAAATTCCCTCATGGTGTTGTCTGAACGGACACCTGATTTGATGCAATGTGATAGAATCTTGACTAGAAATGAGAGGAAAATTCATAGACGCCGGAATGGCTTGTGCTACTACTGTGGTGATTCTACACATGTTATCTCAGCATGCTCTAAACGTATATCCAAAGTTGTTAGTCCTGTCACCGTTGGTAATTTGCATCCTAAGTTTATTCTGTCTGTAACTTTGATTTGCTCACTGTCATCTTATCCTGTCATGGTGTTTGTAGATTCAGGTGCTGCCCTGAGTCTTATGGATCTGTCATTTGCTAAGCGCTGTGGTTTTATTCTTGAACCATTAGAAAATCCTATCCCTCTTAGGGGTATTGATGCTACGCCATTAGCAGAAAATAAACCGCAGTATTGGACACAGGTTACCATGTGCATGACTCCTGAACACCGCGAGGTGATATGTTTTCTCGTTCTACATAAAATGCATGATTTGGTTGTTTTGGGGCTGCCATGGTTACAGACCCATAATCCAGTCCTTGACTGGAAGGCTATGTCAGTGTCTAGTTGGGGCTGTCGTGGTATTCATGAGGATTCCCTGCCTGTGTCTATTGCTTCTTCTACGCCTTCGGAAGTTCCGGAGTATTTGTCTGATTATCAGGATGTCTTTAGCGAGTCCAGGTCCAGTGCATTGCCTCCTCATAGGGAATGTGACTGTGCAATAGATTTGATTCCAGGCAGTAAATTTCCTAAGGGAAGACTTTTTAATCTGTCGATACCTGAACATACCGCTATGCGTTCATATATCAAGGAGTCTCTGGAGAAAGGACACATCCGTCCGTCTTCTTCCCCTCTTGGTGCGGGATTCTTTTTTGTGGCTAAAAAGGACGGATCTTTGAGGCCTTGTATTGACTATCGGCTTTTAAATAAGATCACTGTCAAATTTCAGTATCCTTTGTCGCTGTTGTCTGACTTGTTTGCCCGGATTAAAGGTGCCAAGTGGTTTACCAAGATAGACCTTCGTGGTGCGTACAACCTTGTGCGCATTAAGCAAGGGGATGAATGGAAAACCGCATTCAATACGCCCGAAGGTCATTTTGAGTACTTGGTGATGCCTTTTGGGCTCTCTAATGCCCCTTCAGTTTTTCAGTCCTTTATGCATGACATTTTCCGGAACTATCTGGATAAATTTTTGATCGTTTATCTGGATGATATTCTGTTTTTTTCTGATAATTGGGACTCGCATGTGGAGCAGGTCAGGATGGTCTTTAAAATTTTGCGTGAAAATTCTTTGTTTGTCAAGGGCTCAAAGTGCCTTTTTGGTGTACAGAAGGTTCCCTTTTTGGGGTTCATTTTTTCCCCTTCTGCTGTGGAGATGGACCCAGCCAAGGTCCGAGCTATTCTTGATTGGACTCAGCCCTCGTCAGTTAAGAGTCTTCAGAAGTTCTTGGGTTTTGCTAACTTCTACCGTCGTTTTATCGCTAACTTTTCTAGCATTGTGAAACCTTTGACGGATATGACCAAGAAGGGCTCCGATGTGGTTAATTGGGCTCCTGCTGCCGTGGAGGCTTTCCAGGAGTTGAAACGTCAGTTTACTTCGGCGCCTGTTTTGTGCCAGCCTGATGTCTCGCTTCCCTTTCAGGTTGAGGTGGATGCTTCAGAGATTGGAGCAGGGGCCGTTTTGTCGCAGAGAGGCCCTGGTTGCTCTGTTATGAGACCTTGCGCCTTTTTCTCTAGGAAGTTTTCGCCTGCGGAGCGAAATTATGATGTGGGCAATCGGGAGTTGTTGGCCATGAAATGGGCATTTGAGGAGTGGCGTCATTGGCTCGAGGGTGCTAAGCATCGTGTGGTGGTCTTGACTGATCACAAAAATCTGATGTATCTCGAGTCTGCTAAACGCCTGAATCCTAGACAGGCCCGCTGGTCATTGTTTTTCTCCCGTTTTGACTTTGTTGTCTCGTATTTACCAGGTTCAAAAAATGTGAAGGCCGATGCTCTTTCCAGGAGCTTTGTGCCTGATGCTCCTGGAGTCGCTGAACCTGTTGGTATTCTTAAGGATGGTATTATCTTGTCAGCTATTTCTCCTGATCTGCGACGTGTGTTGCAGAGATTTCAGGCTGATAGGCCTGATTCTTGTCCACCTGACAGACTGTTTGTGCCTGATAAGTGGACCAGCAGAGTCATTTCCGAGGTTCATTCCTCGGTGTTGGCAGGTCACCCAGGAATTTTTGGCACCAGAGATCTGGTGGCCAGATCCTTTTGGTGGCCTTCCTTGTCTAGGGATGTGCGGTCATTTGTACAGTCCTGTGGGACTTGTGCTCGAGCTAAGCATTGCTGTTCTCGTGCCAGCGGGTTGCTCTTGCCCTTGCCTGTCCCTAAGAGACCTTGGACACATATCTCCATGGATTTCATTTCTGATCTTCCGGTGTCTCAAGGCATGTCTGTTATCTGGGTGATATGTGATCGCTTCTCCAAGATGGTCCATTTGGTTCCTTTGCCTAAGCTGCCTTCCTCTTCCGATCTGGTTCCTGTGTTTTTCCAGAACGTGGTTTGTTTGCACGGCATCCCTGAGAATATTGTGTCTGACAGAGGATCCCAGTTCGTTTCCAGATTCTGGCGATCCTTTTGTAGTAGGATGGGCATTGACTTGTCGTTTTCGTCTGCTTTCCATCCTCAGACTAATGGACAGACGGAGCGAACTAATCAGACTTTGGAGGCTTATTTGAGGTGTTTTGTCTCTGCTGATCAGGACGATTGGGTGACCTTCTTGCCGTTGGCTGAGTTTGCCCTTAATAATCGGGCTAGTTCTGCCACCTTGGTTTCGTCGTTTTTCTGCAACTCTGGTTTCCACCCTCGTTTTTCTTCGGGTCATGTGGAACCTTCTGACTGCCCTGGGGTAGATTCTGTGGTGGATAGGTTGCAGCAGATCTGGAATCATGTGGTGGACAACTTAAAGTTGTCACAGGAGAAGGCTCAGCGTTTTGCCAACCGCCGCCGAGGTGTGGGTCCCCGACTTCGTGTTGGGGATTTGGTATGGCTGTCTTCTCGATTTGTTCCTATGAAGGTCTCCTCTCCTAAATTTAAGCCTCGCTTCATCGGTCCTTACAAGATATTGGAAATCCTTAATCCTGTGTCCTTTCGCTTGGATCTTCCGGTGTCGTTTGCCATTCACAACGTGTTCCATAGGTCCTTGTTGCGGCGGTACGTTGTACCTGTGGTTCCTTCTGTTGAGCCTCCTGCTCCGGTGTTGGTTGGGGGCGAGTTGGAGTACGTGGTGGAGAAGATCTTGGATTCTCGTCTCTCCAGACGGAGGCTTCAGTATCTGGTCAAGTGGAAGGGCTATGGTCAGGAGGATAATTCCTGGGTGGTTGCCTCTGATGTGCATGCGGCTGATTTAGTTCGTGCCTTTCACGCTGCTCATCCTGATCGCCCTGGTGGTCTTGGTGAGGGTTCGGTGACCCCTCCTTAAGGGGGGGTACTGTTGTATTTGCTAAATACCTAGCTCATCCTTACGTTTGTCTTTTCCTCTTACCTCACCGTTATTATTTGTTGGGGGCTTGTATCCAACTTTTGGGGTCTTTTCTCTGGAGGCAAGAAAGGTCTTTCTTTTTCATTCTAGGAATTTAGGACATGAGAATTACGTCACGGCTTTTGATTGGTCGCTGAGCGGTCACGTGGGCCGCCGCGACCAATCACAAGCCGTGACGTCATCGAAAGGTCCTTCACGTGCTCATTCTTAAGAAGGAAGTCTGCCGGAAAGAAGCAGGGCATGTCCGAGGGTGAGTATATACCTAATAGGAATATACTCACCCTCGGCTTCTTTCCGGCAGCCTTCCTTCTTAAGAATGAGCGCGTGAAGGTCCTTTCGATGACATCACGGCTTGTGATTGGTTGCGGCGGCCCACGTGACCGCTCAGCGACCAATCAAAAGCCGTGATGTAATTCTCATGTCCTAAATTCCTAGAATGAGGAATTTAGGACCTGAAAATTACGTCACGGCTTTGTGATTGGTCGCTGAGCGGTCACGTGGGCGGCCGCGATCAATCACAAGCCGTGACGTCATCGAAAGGTCTTTCAAGCGCCATTCTTAGGAATGGAAGATGCCCGTTATCAGCGGCGATGTCCAGGCTGCGTCGGAGAGGTGAGTATATCAATATTTTTTATTTTAATTCTTTATTTTACACTTAAATATGGATCCCAGGGCCTGAAGGAGAGTTTCCTCTCTTTCAGACCCTGGGAACCATAGTATCCCATTGCACTGCATTGGGTTTCGTGTTTCGGCCGACCCCGACCCCGACTTTTTTATAGGAGCGGCCGATTTCACTCGACCCGACTTTTGAGAAAGTCGGGTTTCGTGAAACCCGACCCGATCCTATAAAAATAAAAGTCGCTCAACCCTAGTGCTGAGTAGTGATGGGCGAGCACTAGAATGCTCGGGTGCTCATTGCTTGGGTTGAGAAGATTGGAATACTGGGGTACTCGGCCAGAACAACGAGCCCAATGTAAGTCTATGGGAGAGCTGAGTATTTTTACCGCAATCTCCCCGGGGGGTCCTTTTAAGGTGTAAAAACGTATAAAAATGATGGAAACACTGCTGAAATGACACAGAGACATCATGAAGATCAGCCCTGGAAGCATTCCTAACTCCTAGATCACAGCTTTAATTATTTTTTTCCGAGATTCATGCCATTTTTCCCGGTGCCACAAAAAACACATGAAAACTAAACCAAAATGGGTTTTGCTTGGAAATATATCAAGTTACATCCTTTGCAGGTTAATGACTTGCCTGTAAGGCCAAATATTTAACCCCAGACCGAAAATTTCCTCCCCCACTTAGGTTTAGTTCAGACGCAGCGTTTTTGAAGCGTTTTTGCAACTGTAACATTGTTTTCAACCACTACAAATGCATTCACTGGGAAATGTCATTGTAACATTTAATACCCCTAGCTAGCCATGTGGTGTGTGACACATAAGCAGACCCATCTTGTTTCATTTACGAAGGAGGGACTCTTAAAGTCACAGAGCCTATTTTTACTGGTGCATCACGTGGCATTACTCTTCTTACAGGGCCATTGTAAACAGTGGGTCTCCTAAGCTGTTGTATCCTATGCTGTGAGTGGATGGGCTGCCAAGAATTACGGAGCACCACAATATCCCTGTCATAAGATGTCCAGGGGGGACTCCTGAAAAAGTGTTGCATTGAATTCAAGGCCTGCCCTGCTAGCAATTCATATGCACCGCAATAAGCCTTTGAACCCACATACTGGATGGGCCCATGAAAATCCACTTCACAGTATGCATTTTGTGCTCCATACTCCTTTGTTTTATACATTGGCAGGAAGGCGAGCCATGCTGCATAGTCAGTCATATGCACCCCATTAGACCTTGGAACCCACATACTGGATGGGCCCATGAAAATCCTCTTGTATTTTTTAATGGTATGATGGTTCCCTCTTTGCAGAATTATTTACAGGAGAATTTGGCAATTTTATTTGACATGTTTTTAACACTAAGGCTCAGAAACGGCTTTAAAGAAGGCTAATACTTGCATTACAAAGCAATTTTATTGAAAACTACTAAATTCTACAAATAGTATGATTAAATAGTGTGAATGCTTACACTTTTGTATATGTTAATATACAAAGGTTAATAAGTACATATAAGGATTAAATACATATAGTGATTATGTATATATGAAGATTAACTACATACAGTATACTTACATCATCACAAAGAGGCTTTTAAACAACATCCGTCTGGAATGTCAGAGAAGCAACACCAAGACAGAGAACCCCTGGGAGATTACCTACACTGCATGGTCGTCCCCAATTATGCAGGTACTAGACGGTGGCCCGATTCTAACGCATCGGGTATTCTAGAATATGTATGTTTGTATGTCGCGCTGTGAGTGGGGGTTAAATTCCGCACCAATATCGCTGATTGGTCCGGCCAGAAAGGCGGTACCAATCAGCGAAACGTGGTTGAAATCCCGCACCAATTCGCGGCCGGACTGCGTTTTGCTGATTGGTCGCGGTTGGCCGGGCATGACTAATCACCAAAGCGGTGTTTAAATCCTGCGGCAATATCACTGATTAGTCTCGGCCGGCCGCGTAGTATATAGCAGCCACGAAGTATATAGCACAGCCATGTAGTATATAGCACAGCAATGTAGTATATCACACAGCTGTCATGCCGTTCTGTCTGTATCTGGTTTTCGGCGTGACAGTGTATATGTTTGCTTTAACCCTTTACTCTTTTCCCCCTAATTTGAGCTGGGATACTGTTGGCTGTTACCTGGATGTAGCCTTCTAAGTCACCTGCTCTGCTGCGCAGCCATACATGGGTATAGGTCTTTTCTATTGCTTACTTTCCTCATGTGCGGTCCCTAGTTGCCACTGTGGAAGCTGTCCACGGGTTGTGAAGTCATTTGCAGCTGGTGCATGACTTTCCCCTGCTTTTATCAGGGTTAGGGTGTGTACTTGAAATGCTGTCCCCAGCCAATTGCTGAGGGGCAGCTCCTATATAATGTTCCCCTGCCCTATGGGTGGGGCCTGAGCTGCTCACAAAGCTCCTGAACTTTGCTATGTGTGTTTGTGTTCCTGCACCTCTCCTGTCTATGTTTTGGTACCAAAGTCCTTGCCTTGATTCCTGTTTTGTCCTGTTCTGTCGCCTGTCTTGGAGGCGGTATATCCAGACCCGAATCCTTGATCCTGTACCTGTCCTGTACCTGAACCTGTGTGAACTGTGTCTGCTGTGATTATGTTCCTGGAATCCCTCTGCATCTGGAGCCTCACTCACAGTGACTTTGAGTCTCTTGAAACCGGTGTTTCTGCTGAGCATCTACTGCTCTGTGCTCTGACTACCATGCGGTGCTAACCCCGTCTGGCTCAGGTCCAGTATGGCGGTGCTTGCACCATCACACTTAAGTTCCTTCCTAGGTCCGATGCCCGGAGCCTGACAACCGCAGTCTGGAACCTGATGACCGCTGCCTGGAGCTTGGAGCCTGATGACTGGTGGTGCTTGTAGGTCGTGTCGGATGTCCGGAACCGTATGACTCCTGTCTGATGTCTGCCGGTGACCCTGGGTCCAGATGTCCTGATGTTATGTCTGTACACTGATGTCCTGCCTGTGACCTGATGATCTCATGGACTCTGATGTCCTGATATCCTGTCTGTACCCTGATTTCCTGTGTCCTATATCCTGGTGTAACTGATGACCTGGGCTGCCACGTCAGTGTCCCTGATGTCTATCCAATGTCCTGATGACCACGTGTACACTGATGTCCCGATGACCTCATGTGTCCTGATGACCTGATGTCCTGATGTCCTGTCTGTACCCTGATGTCCTGCCTGTGTCCTGATGACCTTGTGTACCCTGATGTCCTGCCTGTGTCCAGATGTCCCGCCTATGTGTGCCTCGGTGATCTGTTGCTGCCTTGGGGTCCACTCAATGGTACCCTTCTGGGAGGTGTGTAATTGGGAGCCTGGCATAGGCTTGTTTGGTTTATGTACTGTGTGAATTTACTTTAGTAAACTTTATTTTCTCTATACCTGAACTTGGGCAGTGTAATCAAGTCCTATGTGTCTCGTTCCTTGTCCACATGCTCAGCTGCCACGGAACCCCGCTCTCTGCCCTTCCCTAGTTCAGGTAGGCCCAGGTCCCCCTCTGCAGTTTAAAGGGTCCGTATTGCGTCCCCGGGGGACATGCACCAACGCCTTCTGAGGTCGGTCGGCTTGGGGACGTTTATGGGCTGAGCCGCATTAGCGGCTGCAGCTGATCGTGGCAACAGCCCACGCAGTATATAGCACAGCCACGTAGTATATTGCACAGCCATGTAGTATATAGCACAGGCACATAGTATATAGCACAGCGATGAAGTATATAACACAGCCCATGCAGTATATAGCACAGCCATGTAGTATATTGCACAGCCAAGTAGTATATAGCACAGGCACGTAGTATATAGCACAGCGATGTAGTATATAGCAGCCACGTAGTATATAACAGCCCACGTAGTATATAGCACAGCGACATAATATATAGCAGCCACGTAGAATATAACACAGACAGCCACGTAGTATATAGCAGTCACATAGTATATAGCAGCCACGTAATATATAGCAGCCACATAGTAATAGCACAGCCATGTAGTATATAGCACAGCAATGTAGTATATTGCAGCCAAGTAGTATATAAAACAGCCCACATAGTATAAAGCACAGCCACGTAGTATATAGCAGCCACGTAGTATATAACACAAACAGCCATGTAGCATATAGCACAGCCACGTAGTATGTAGCACAGTGATGTAGTATATAGCACAGCCACATAGTATATAGCAGCCACGTAGTATATAACACAGACAGCCACACAGTATATAGCAGTCACGTAGTATATAGCAGCCACGTAATATATAGCAGCCACGTAGTAATAGCACAGCCATGTAGTATATAGCACAGCAATGTAGTATATTGCAGCCAAGTAGTATATAACACAGCCCACGTAGTATAAAGCACAGCCACGTAGTATATAGCAGCCACGTAGTATATAACACAAACAGCCATGTAGCATATAGCACAGCCACGTAGTATGTAGCGCAGCGATGTAGTATATAGCACAGCCACGTAGTATATAGCAGCCACATAGTATATAACACAGATAGCCACACAGTATATAGCACAGCCACGTAGTATGTAGCCCAGCAATGTAGTATATAGCAGCCATGTATTATATAGCACAGCCCATTTAGTATATAGCACAGTGAGGTAATATATAGCAGCCACGTAGTATATAACACAGACAGCCAATTAGTATATAGCAGCCACGTAGTATATAGGACAGCCACGTAGTATATAGCACAGTGATGTAGTATATAGCAGCAACATAGTATATTACACAGCCCACATAGTATATAGCACAGCCACGTAGCATATAGCAGCCACGCAGTATATAACACAGACATCCACATAGTATATAGCACAGTGACGTAGTATAAAGCAGTCACATAGTATATAGCAGCCACATAATATATAGCAGCCATATAGTATGTAGCAGCCACGTAGTATATAACACAGCCCATGTAGTATATACCACAGCCGCGTAGTATATAACACAGGCCACATAGTATATAGCACAGCCCAAATAGTATATAACACAGCCCACATAGTAAACAGCAGTGTGGGCACCATATCCCTGTGAACAAAAGAATTAAAAGAAAAACTAGTTTTATACTCACCTTCCGTCGTCCACCGAAGCTGTCCCACTCCATGCGATGCGGCCGGCAGCTTCCGTTCCCAGTGATACATTGAGAAATTACCCAGATGACATAGCCGTCTCGCGAGACCACTAACTCATCTGGGTAACTTTGCAATGCATCTCTGGAAATGGAAGCTGCCGAAAGCATCGGGAGGAGCAGGAAAGCTGCGGAGGCAACAGAAGGTGAGAATTGCATGATTTTTTATTTTTTTAAATTATTTTTAACATTATATCTTTTTACTATTGATGCTGGGCTACCAGTTGAAGTACACATTGCAGGAGACAGAGTAAAGAAGTAGGGCCAATGTAATGTAATGCCCAATTCCCCAATGTGGGGTCCTTTTTTTCCTAAATAAAATAGTGCCATCACAGTCCCCTTGCCCAAAATTTACCGTACAGAGCATGTTCACCCTGGTCATCTAGTGGCAGTTAAAGGACAGGTTGCAGTAGACAGAGTTAAGAAGTAGGGAGCTGACAAACAATTCCCCAATGGGGGGGTCCTTTTTTTAATCAATAAACTAGTGCCATCATAACCCCCTTGCCCAAAATTCAGTGACCTATAACAGTACAGAGCACGTTAACCCTGGTGATCTAGTGGCAGTTAAAGGAGACATTGCAGGAGACAGAGTTAAAAAAGTAGGCTCAATGAAATCTAATGCCCAATTCCCCAATCTGGGTTCTTTTTTTAATAAATAAAATAGTGCCATCACAGCCCCATTGCCCAAAATTCAACTGTCTATAACAGTACAGAGCACGTTCACCCTGGTCATCTAGTGGTTCTGGATAATGAGGATGAGGATAAGGAGGAGGATAAGAACAAACAGACCAAATCTAGAAGCATATACCCATGTGTGATTGTGAAGAGGTGCATGAGAATACACATCCCCAAAACAGAGAATGTATTTGAGGTTGTTTCGCTGTTTTCTCTTGTTGGTGTACAGAAGTCTTTCCCAATCCAGCCCTTGTTCATTTTATAAGAGTCAGCCTGTCAGCATTTTCAGTTGACAGGCGGATGCGCTTATCTGTTATAATTTCACCAGCGACACTAAAAACCCGCTATGACAGAACGCTAGCAGCAGGGCAGGCCAGGATCTCCAATGCATAGAGAGCCAGTTCATGCCACGTGTCCAGCTTGGATACCCAATAATTAAAAGACACAGAGGAATCACGGAGGACGTTTGTACGATCTGCAAATTACTCCCTCACCATCTTCCCAAACATTGCACTTCTTGTGACAGCACCCCTTGCCTCTGTGCCGTCACGATGGGAGGGTCTGGGAAAACTGTCCCTGAACTTTGCCATTGTTCCCCTGCCTGAGCTGGATTGTACTTCTGTCTCTTTTGCTTGGACTCCTTGGTTGTACAACAAACTCTGATGTCTGCTTCCAGCATTCTCTACAAGGGCCCTCTGGTACTGCAACATTTTAGTACATCTCTCTGCCTAAGGCACAAGAGATTGAAAGTTCTCCTTGTAGCATGGGTCTAGAAGTGTCACCAACCAGTAATGAGTGTCACCCAAAATTTTTATAATGTGAGGGTCCCGTGAAATGCAGCGCAACATAAAGTCAGCCATGCGTGCCAGACTGCTAACAGGCAAGACTTCCGTGTCCTCACAAAAAGGACAGCTTACTATGCTGTCCTCCTCCTCCTCCTCCTACCTGTCCTCAGACCATCCCCGCTGAACAGACGGTATGACAGCTGTGCTTGTAGTACGATCTATAGCGCATGAAAGTCTACCAATCCATGTTGCTAATTATGGCATCATCGTCGCCCACCATCTTGCTGCAGTCCTCCTTTTGGAGGATGGTACATATGTCTGACATCCATGTCCACTCCTGAGGTCTTATGTGTGAAGTCTGAACTGAATATCAGTGGCATTGTTGATGTTGGTAGTCAACAGCTGTCCTGTTCTGCTCACAAATCCTTTCCAACATATGCAGCGTAGAGTTCCAGCACGTGGGGACATCACACACCAGTCGGTGAGCTGGAAGCTGTGAATGCTGCTGAAGCACGGCAAGGGGGGCTGAATCTGTAGATGATTTTCTAAAATGGCCAGACAGATGGCATACTTTCACTGGCAGTTCCACAGCTCCGGGGAGCTTTTCAGAAAACATTGAACCACGAGGTTAAGCACATGGGCATAGCAAGGTATGTGTGTGAGCTCACATTGCCTCAGAGCTGCCACCAGGTTACAGCCATTGTCTCACACGGCCATGCCTGGCTGTAGGTTCAGCGGTGTCATCCAAATATCTGACTGCTCTTTCAGCGCTGTCCACAACTCTTCTGCATTGTGCGGTTTGTCACCTGTGCAGATTAGCTTCAGCACAGCCTGTTGCCACTTGGCTGAGGCAGTGCTGCAGTTCTTCCAGCTTCTGACTGATGTGTTGATTTCAGAGATGGGGATGAAGAGGAGGAGGAGGTGGAGGAGCTGTAGACTGTGGGGGCAACCCTGATTGACATAGGGCCAGCATTTCTAGTCGTGGGGAGGATGTGTTCCATCCCAAGGTCCGACTGGGTCCTGTCTTCCACTATGTTAACCCAGCTGTCAGTGAGATGTACCATCCCTGACCGCAAGCACTTGTACACGTGACCATGGTTAGGTGGACTTTCCCTGTAACAGCATTGCTGAGGGCACGGGTAATGTTGTGGGACACATGGTGGTGTAATGCCAGTACGGCACACCAGGAGAAATAGTGTCGACTGGGGACCGAGTACTGGGGACAAACACCGCCATCAGTTTGCAAAAAGTTTCCATCTCAACTAGCCTAAAAGGCAACATTTCGAGCGCAAGCAGAAGAGAAAAATTAGAATTTAGGACTGTGGCCTGTGGAGCTTTGGCTGGGTATTTCTGCTTGCGCTCCTGAGGTTCAGGCCACACAGTCGGGTGATTTGCTGCCATGGGCCTGATCATGCTGGTGGTGGTCAGGCTTGTTGTTTTGCTACCCATGCTAGGGTGAGTATGGCAGGTACTGCCTGTGTGGGGTTATCGGCAGAGTCTTTTAAAAAAATAACCAGACTCGGGAAGATCTAACAGTTGGAATGGCAACTTCCCTCATGTTGGTGTTACGGGGAACGAATGCACGCCTTCTGTCTGTGGCCACCACACTGCTTCTTCCTGCCTGTTGGGTTGATATGCCTCCTTCTCCATGTGTACTACTGCCCTCGCACTGCATGTCCTCCTGCCAGGTTGGGTCAGTCACATAGTCATCCACTACCTTGTCTTCCACATCCGCACCCTGCTCCTCCTCCTGACTTTCTGGCAATTGTGTCCCATAATCGTCCACCTCTTCTGACACTTTCCCACCATCACATTCATTGAACCAGGGCTGGTCAAAGCTTTGGGCATCTCTACATGCGATTTTAGCTGCCACCACTTCAAGTTGACCAGCTGAGAGTCAGGAATCTTGAAATGGAAAACTGAACAGCTCTTCAGAATGTCCAAGTGTGGGATCAGTTGTCTCAGGGCATTCAGCATGGTGAGAGGAAGGAGGATCAGGGTGAGGAATATCCGGGCCACACTCACGGCTACTCAGACTTGACCGTGTGGAAGACATGGTGGTGGTAGCTAAGTGACTGGAAGCATTATCCGCTATCCAACCAACAACCATTTCACATTGCTCTGGCTTCAATAGTGGTGTGCTTAGGTCCCCTAGAAACTGGGACAGGAAGGTCGAGCGAGAAGTCTTTGTTGTGGCCCACTTTCAGCTTGGCCACGGCTTTGTCCTCTGCTTGAACCATCAGCATCATGTCCACTTCCCCATCCCTTGCCCCTTGCCTTGCCCATTTTAAATGGACTACTGCACTATTTCAAAAGCTCAACACAAATGTATTTATTAGGAGCAAAATAATATCTGATAAGTATGCCTGCAAATCTACGATTTTTCAAACACATACACCAGGCAGGCCTCAGCCTGACATAACAGACTGTATTCTATATATTTTTTTTTTGTGTGAATTTAATTTATGCAAAATAGTGCTGTACATAAGTAGAGTAACAGACAGCAAAAACAGTGGCAAAACGGCCTACAATGCTCAAACTTTCAGCACGCAAATATATGAGGCGTGTCACGGAAATACCGCACTGCCAAATATGTGGCCTGTACTTTCTGAATGCAAAATAGTGCTGCATATAAGTAGAGTAACACACATCAAAAAAGTGGTAAACCGGCCTACATTGCCCAAACTTTGAGCACACGAATATATGAGGCCTGTCTCAGAAATATCACACTGCCAAATATGTGGCCTGTTTTTTAAAAAAATGCAAAATAGTGCTGTATATGTTAGGTGTCGAGTTCCCACCTCTGCACAGGGGGAATCTCGAACCATCTCCGCTGCGGTCTCCCGCTCTTCTCCATCTGCAGTGGAGCCTGCTTAGCAGAGACATCGGTCCCAGCATCTAGCTCAGGCTAATACTGGACGACTGGTTACTGCTGCCCTTCCAGGCTCTTTCTTTGTAGCCAGCAGTGATCAGCAGCGAGCAGGTCTTTCTGGGACTAAGTCCTGCTTTTCTCATACTGAGCATGCCCACAGGACGACCTCCCATTGGAGGTTGGGGGTCACATGCTCATTTCCTGTTGCGGTTCCTATTGATCTATCTGGAAGGTCTTGTAGCACTGCCGCTATATAAGGTTTGCATGGCCGCTCGGCCTTGCGCTAGTGTACATTTGAAAACGTGTGTGTGTTGATCAGTGCAAGTCATTTTTAATCATCCCCTCCCTTGTGTATGACTGCTCGTGTAAGGTGGATGTCTGCTATCTATTGCCCGACTGATCTATCAGCACAATAATGCACAAAACAGCGTCTGATTGCTGTGACCGCCAGTGCGGCGCCGTGCGCTATTAGAGCGCTTTCCTGTCCCAAAGTCCGGGTGGTTAATGGTGTCCGCCAGAGGGGCACAGCACGCACTCTTGTGCATATAAGTTACCTTTTCTGTTACTCTGATACCCCTATTGTGGTGTTGAGCGCAAGAAGTCTACACAAACTCTAATCCTGTGTCCTGGGATAGAGTTCTACGATTCCTTGCTTGCGCTCTTTGTGCGGTACCGCGGCCCTTGTGACTCAACAGGGTTCGCTTCCTTCATACAGGGTGAAGTTAACCCATGTGTGTATCCACATTGTACCGCCATATAGTCCGTCATTACTCAGTAGCAGGTTCCATCTCTGCACGGTGGACCTCGGGCTGCGAAAGTACCTCATATCTTCTCTCTAATTACTTGGTGCGTTCCGCTAGCCCTAATATTACACTAGCGCCAGGGTCTGGCTAGTATTGACGGACAAACAGAAATCCTTGCGGTACATCAAGCAGCTGGAGGGTAGGTTGGCGGCTCTCGAGCGCACAACCTCAGCTGTGGATGTTTCCCGCAGTGGCTGTTCAGGATGCTAGCGTGGCTGCAGCAACTTTGTCCACTGCCACCCCTGTTCCGACCCTATCTCGCCTCCCGCTGCCAGATAACTTTTCTGGTGATAGCAAATCTTGTAGGGGATTCATTAGCCATTGCACTATACACCTCGAGCTCCAGGCTGCACGTTTCCCCACAGAGCGGGCAAAGGTGGGATTCATTTTGTCTTTCCTGTCAGACAGAGCATTGGAATTGGCTACGCCACTGTGGGAGCATGGCGATCATGCGGTGCAGAGTGCTCCGCTGTTCCTGAGCACTCTGAAACAGGTCTTTTTAGGACCTCTAGTCACTCATGATATGGGGCTCCAACTGTTGGCATTGACTCAGGGCTCGTCCTTGGTCAGCCAATTTGCCGTCCACTTCCGCACCTTAGCATCTGAGCTGGAGTGGTCGGATAAAACCCTTATCCCTATATTTTGGAGGGGGCTGGCTGACCACGTGAAGGACACTTTGGCCACTAGGGAGATTCCCGTCATGCTGGAGGGAGCTCATATCTATATCCACTCGTATTGCCCTCCGTTTTAACGAGCGGAGGTTAGAGTGAGCCCAGTGTAGGCAGAGGTTTTGGCTGGCTCCCACCTTCGCCAAACCTCTGGAATCTCCGGTCCAAGCCCCTGAGTCACATGAGGCCATGGAAGTGTCACAAGCAGGATCTAAGTCCCAGACCGCTCATGCACTCAAGGTCTGTCATGTTTTCCGGCAGTCAGGACATCTTGCCACCAGATGTTCCCAGCGGTCGGGGAAGCGTCAGTGTCTAGTGGTAGTAGGTGGAGGTAGACTAGACACAGTGATGTTTGCCTCCAAATTGTCCTTTAAGGGGACAATTACAATAGGCTCATTCACTCATTCAGTAGAGCTCTGCGTGGATTCTGGGGCGAAGGGCAATTTTATTTTTTCTGCCTTCGCCCAACGTCATGCAATACCCCTGGTGATGCTTGTTCAACTAGTAACCGTACGAGTGGTGAATGGTTCGACACTACCCTCACAGATAACACACCAGACCATCCCTTTTACTCTGTCCATGTCGCCATCTCATCAGGAGATTATATCTCTGCTTGTCATTCCTTAGGGAATTGATGAGATCCTGTTAGGGATACCTTGGCTACGGTAACACTCTCCTCATATTGAGTGGTCCACAGGCTAAGTTTTGGGATGGGGTGAATCTTGTGGGGGTAGATGTCAGAGGGAATGTGTTCAGGTTGCTGCTACGGAGGTACCCGTAGATCTTTCCTCTCTCCCCAAGCAATATTGGTCCTATGCGGACGTGTTCTCCAAAAGGGCTGCGGAGACCCTTTTACCTCACTACCCCTATGACTGTCCTATTGACCTCTTGCCTGGTGCAGAGCCTCCCCGGGGTTGAGTCTATCCGTTATTTCTCCCGGAGACTGAGGCAATGTCACATTACATACAGGAAAATCTGGCAAGAGGATTCATTAGGAAGTCAGTGTCACCTGCAGGGGCTGGGTTCTTCTTCGTGCAGAAGAAGAACGAGGAAATATGTCCATGCATAGACTACAGTGGTCTTAACGCCATCACCGTTAAGAATAAGTATCCTCTGCACCTGATATATGAGCTCTTTGATAGGCTTCGGGGAGCAAAGGTATTTACCAAACTAGATCTGGGGGGTGCTTACAACCTGATTTGCATCCGTGATGGGGACGAATGGAAGATGGCTTTTAACACCAGGGATGGGCACTATGAATACCTAGTGATGCCCTTTGGGCTCTGTAATGCCCCAGACATTTTTCAAGACTTTGTAAATGATATCTTCCAGGATATGCTCTCCACCTCGGTCGTAGTGTATCTGGATGATATTCTCATCTACTCTCCAGATATTGACTCCCACCGGAGAGATGTTTGCAGAGACTTCGACCTCTTACGGGCAAGTTCACTCTATGCCAAGTTGAAGAAATGTGTGTTTGAGCAGGAGTCCTTATCTTTCCTGGGCTATATCATCTCCACCCAGGGATTGGCTATGGATCCTGCCAAACTACAGGCTGTGATGGACTGGCAAGAACCACATCCTCTTAAAGCAGTGCAGCACTTTATGGGGTTCATTAACTATTATTGCCAGTTCATCCCTCATTTCTCAACTTTGGTAGCTCCCTTGGTAGCCCTCACCAAGATGGGAGCAAATCTCAAATTGTGGTCTGAGGAGGTCTCCAAGGCCTTCACTTCTATTAAGTCTCATTTTGCTAGCGCTCCTATCTTACATTGCCCCGATGTTGATAAGCCATTTATAATGGAGGTGGATGCCTCATTTGTTGGTGCTGGAGCAGTCCTCTTCCAAAAGGATGCTCAAGGTTGGAAGCATCCCCGCTTCTTCTTTTCCAAGACCTTCATACCAGCTGAGAGGAATTATTTCATCGGGGACAGGGAGTTGTTAGCTATGAAGTTGGCTTTCTCTGAGTGGAGACACCTTTTGGAGGGGGCTCACTTTCCCTTCCAAGTATTCACAGAACACAAAATCTTGATCTACTTACAATCAGCCCAGCAGCTAAATTCTCGCCAGGCCAGATGGTCCCTGTTCTTCTCCCAGTTCCATTTCACCCTCCATTTTCTCTCAAGGGAGAAGAACATTTGTGCCGATGCTCTCTCTCGCTCCGTTGTATCATCTGAGGAGGAGGAAGAGGAGCCTCGGCTTATTGTCCCTTCTGAGAGCCTGAGAACCGTGGCTCCGGTTTCGCTAGAGTCTGTTCCCCCGGGCAAGACTTTTGTACCAACTAATTTGCGTCCGAAGGTTCTCTCTTGGGCTCACTCGTCAAGGGTGGGTGGACATTTTGGGACCAAAAGGACATCTGAGCTGCTGGCGAGGACATACTGGTGGCCGCATATGGCCCGTGACATCAGAGACTATGTTTGGGCGTGTGTCTCCTGCACCAAGAACAAGTCCCCTCGACAATGGCCAGCTGGGTTACTTTACCTTCTGCCGGTGGCAGACAGGCCCTGGAAGATAGTTGTGATGGATTTTGTGGTGGGCTTAACCAAGTCACTTAGCTGCACCATTATTTGGGTGATCTCCGACCATTTTTCCAAAATGGTGCACTTGGTGCCTCTTCCACGGCTACCTTCTGCACGGACTCCGGCAGCATTGTTTATTAAGCATATCTTTCGCCTACATGGTAAGCCAGACAAAATTGTCAGTGACCGGTGTACCCAGTTTGCGTCTCGGTTCTGGAGAGAGCTATGTCGTTTACTCAGCATTGAGTTGAGTCTCTCTTCAGCATATCATCCCGAGACGAATGGGTTGGTAGAGAGGGCCAACCAGACTCTGGTCACATATCTGTGACATTTTGTTTCAGCCAGGCAGGATCACTACTCCACCTTGCTACCGTGGGCAGAGTTTGCGCTAAATAACGCCGTAGCCGACTCCACTGGTCAGACCCCATTCCTCCTTAATTACGGCCAGCATCCGCGGGTTCCTGTGCCTATGCCCGTGTCTTCCGCCAACTCCAGGGTGGCAGACTGGGCTGTGGAGGCATGGGGCATTTGGGTCCGCACTCAGGAAGCCATCGTGGCCTCCAAGGAGAGAATGAGGTCCTCCGCCGAAGCACATCGGCGCCCCGCTCCGACCTTTGCTCCTGACGACTTAGTGTGGCTCTCCGCCCATAACATCAGGCTGCGAGTTGAGTCCACTAAGTTTGCACCTCGCTACTTGGGTCCCTTCAAGGTCCTCAAACAGGTTAATCCTGTGGTCTACTGTCTGGCCCTTCCTCCACGCCTTGGTATCACCGACACCTTTTATGTGTCCCTCTTAAAGCCCTTACACATGTCCCGGTTTTCCGAGTCATCTGCTGGGACATCGGGGTCGTCTACGGGTGATTATGAGGTGGATGCTATCTTGCGGTGTAAGGTGGTATGTGGTAAAAAATTTAATTTGGTGGATTGGAAGGGTTATGGCCCAGAGGACAGGTCCTGGGAGCCTGATGGGCACATTCAAGCTCTGCAGCTCACTGTTGCCTTCAAGCGTAGCGAGGCCCAAGGAGGGGGGGTAATGTTAGGTGTCGAGTTCCTGCCTCTGCACAGGGAGAATCTCAAACCATCTCCGCTGCGGTCTCCCATTCTTCACCAGCTGCAGTGGAGCCTGCTCAGTAGAGACGTCGGTCCCAGCGTCTAGCTCAGGCTGATACTGTGCGACTGGTTACTGCTGCCTTTCCAGGCTCTGTCTTAGTAGCCAGCAGTGATCAGCAGTGAGCAGGTCTTTCTGGGACTAAGTCCTGATTTTCTCACACTGAGCATGCCCACAGGACGACCTCCCATTGGAGGTCGGGGGTCACATTCTCAGGTCCTGTTGCGGCTCCTATTGGTCCATCTGGAAGGTCTTGTAGCACTGCCACTATAAAAGGTTTGCATGGCCGCTCGGCAATGCGCTAGTGTACATTTGAAAACATGTGTGTTGATGAGTGAAAGTCGTTCTTAATCATCCCCTCCCTTGTGTATGACTACTCGTGTAAGGTGGATGTCTGCTATTTAGCGCCCGGCTGAGCTATCAGCACAAAAACACACGAAACAGCGTCTAATTGCTGTGACTGCCAGTGTGGCGCCGTGCGCTATTAGAGTGCTTTCCTGTCCTAAGTCTGGGTGGTTAATGGCGTCCGCCAGAGGGGCACAGCACGCACTCTTTTTCATATAATTTACCTTTTCTGTTACTCTGATACCCCTATTGTGTCGAGCACAAGAGATCTACACGAACTCTAATCCTGTGTCCTGGGATAGAGTTCTGTGATTCCTTGCTTGCGCTCTTTGTGCGGTACCGTGGCCCTGTGACGCAGCAGGGTTTGCTTCCTTCTTACAGGGTGAAGTTAACCCATGTGTGTATCCACATTGTACCACCATATAGTCCGTCATTTCTCAGCAGCAGGTTCCATCTCTACACGGGTGACCCAGGCTGCGAACGCACCTCATACCTTCTCTCTAATTATTTGGTGCATTCCACTAGCCCTAACAGTATATAATGAGAGTAACAGACAGGAAAAAAGTGGGAAACCTGCCTACAATGCCCAAACTTGGAGCACCCAGATATATGAGTCCTGTCACGAAAATATCACACTGCCAAATATGTGGCCTGTATTTTCTGAATGCAAAATAGAGCTGCATATAAGTAGATTCACAGACAGCAAATACAGTGGGAAACCGGCCTACGATGCCCAAACATTGAGCACGCAGATATATAGGCCTGTCACGGAAACACCACACTGCCAACTATGTGGCCTGTTTTTTTTGTAATGCAAAATATTGCTGTATATAAGTAGAGTAACAGACATCAAAAACATTGGGATACCAGCCTAAAATGCCCAAACTTGGAGCACGCAGATATATGAGGCCTTTTTTGGTGAATTTAAAACAAAGAAAAAAAAAAAGTGGCACAAGGCTAGTACACACAACTATGCAATGTATGCCTGACAAACTATGATTTTTAAACAGGCCTCAGTCTGACAGAACACAATGTATATTTTTTTTTTTGGGGGGGGTGAATTTTTGGGAAAACAAAAATGCAACTAGGTATATGGTAAAGAAGCTGATGCAGCAGACAGTTATGGAGCTTTGGGAGGGATCTTTCTGCTAATGACCTGAGGTTAGCATCCTCAATAATCAGAACCTCCCACTCCCGTCTCCAAGACTTTTCACGTGCTTCGCCAATTCTTTGGAATGCACTACCCAGGATAATACGATTAATCCCCAATCCCCACAGTTTTAAGCGTGCCCTAAATGCGTGCCCCACATTTGTTCAGACAGGCCTTCCGCCTCAACACATTAACCTAATTATCCCTGTGTGACCCATTCATATAAGTTAAACCAAAATCAGGTTCCTCGCATTATGTTCTCATACAGTTTATGCAGTTGTCTGTACTGTTACATACTTTGGCAGTTAACTGGTTCATGCAGCTTTACATGAACACCCGATCCTTACACTATGGCTGGCCCGAACAACGAAAGCAATTGTTACCATCCACCTCTCGTGTCTCCCCTTTTTCCTCATAGTTTGTAAGCTTGCGAGCAGGGCCCTGACTCCGCTTAGTATGTGTTTTGATTGATTTTTTTTTATGCTCTAATGTTGATTGTCTGTACAAATCCCCTCTATAATTTGTAAAGCGCTGCGGAATATGTTGACGCTATATAAATAAAATTATTATTAATAATAATAATAATAATTATTATTATTATTATTACTATTATTATTATTATGCAGTGGGAGCAATGGACGCACATACAGTGTGTGCAGGCCTTGCACTGCTGTGGATATGTGCACATTAACTCCCCTGCCTACCTAGCGCTGCAATATCGGGACCCACGAATTAGCCCTAAAAAGGACTGTTGGTTTATCAGGATTTGTGGATTCTGTGATGGTAGACTCACACTAATAAATGTCAGAATCTGACCCTATCTCATCAGCAGCACTCCCTACACTAGCTGAGTCCAGAGCAGAATTCGGCGAGCAGGGTGGCGCCAGGACTCTTATACTTGGGATGATGCTGTGCGGCTAGCCAATCACTGTAATACCACAACAAAGATGTCTGCGGCATTACAGTGCATGTCTGACAATCCCTGCATACTGATTGGTGCTCTAAAAAGCACCAGAATTGGAGGGCGGAGACCCGAGATCCGGCCGAATAATCCCGGAAATACTCGGTGCTCGCCAAGTACACCGAGCATTTATCCTGCGCTCTATGCTGAGCACTTACATCAGGGCTTCCATGTAAATCTTCCAATGACGTGATTCAGATGAAACCCCTGAAGGATCCGTTCACTATAATGAGGCAGCAGAACTACTCTACTCACCATCTGGCCTCGGTTTAGTGGTGTCCTTTATTTCAGAGGCGCACAAAACTGTGACCAACTGTGTGATTATGCACGCTTAAAAAATGGGACTCCACTGACAGAAAGTATCCACAGTGTCTCCATCTGTGTCCGTATAGGGAATCTTCCACTGCAATAAAGCCACTGAACAGCAAATAACATATGTATGTGTATTATCACTGTAATCACAGTGACATGACGAAATATCATGCAAGGTCATGTTTTCCACACAATGAATGCGGTAAAAATAAAATCTCCCTTGGAATTTTTGTTAATAAAAATATAATACAACCCACCTAGCAAAACAATTCCTTATTTGGCTAGGGTGGAGGAAAAATAAGGAGATAGGAAGGGAAAAAATGAAAATAGCACAAAAATAGAAATTGACTGCATTCTGATTCTGCATTTTAGCTTTTTCTTTTTCACTCCCTTCATCTCAGAGCCATAACTTGTTTATTTTTCCATCAATATGGCCACGTGAGGGCTTGTTTTTGTGGGACAAGTTGTACTTTTTTGTGACACTAATGATTTTACCATAC
The DNA here is from genome assembly GCF_051348905.1 of Ranitomeya variabilis. Lineage (NCBI taxonomy): Eukaryota > Metazoa > Chordata > Amphibia > Anura > Dendrobatidae > Ranitomeya > Ranitomeya variabilis. The sequence goes on along the minus strand of NC_135236.1, from coordinate 20,617,896 downwards.
AGTACAATATACAATAAGAAGATACCGTATATACTCGAGTATAAGCCGAGATTTTCAGCCCAAATTTTTGGGCTGAAAGTGCCCCTCTCGGCTTATACTCGAGTCACGGTCGGCAGTGGGGTCGGCAGGTGAGGGGGAGAGGGCGCTGAGGCATACTTATCTAGTCCCGGCGATCCTGACGCTCCCCCTGCCTGTCACACTGTCTTCGGGTGCCGCAGCTCTTTCCCTGTTCAGCGGTCACGTGGGACCGCTCATTAGAGAAATGATTATGGACTCCACTCCCATAGGGGTGGAGCCGCATATTCATTTCTCTAATCAGTGGTGCCGGTGACCGCTGACAGAGGAAGAGCTGCGGCACCCGAAGACAGTGTGACAGGCAGGGGGAGCGTCAGGAGCGCCGGGACTAGGTGAGTATTTCATATTCACCTGTCCACGATCCACACGCCGGGCGCCGCTCCGTCTTCCCGGCGTCTCTCTGCTCTGACTGTTCAGGTCAGAGGGCGCGATGACGCATATAGTGTGCACGGCGCCCTCTGCCTGATCAGTCAGTGCGGAGAGACGCCGGGACGGGACGTGAGGAGCTGCAAGCAAGACAGGTGAGTATGTGATTTTTTTTTTTATTGCAGCAGCAGCGTTATATATGTCACAGCTTTATGTGGAGTATGTACGGGGCAACGGTGCAGTGCACTATATATAAGGCACCGATTTATATGGCACATCTATGGGGCAACGGTGCAGAGCACTATATATGGCACCGATTTATATGGCACATCTATGGGGCAACGGTGCAGAGCATTATATATGGCACAGATTTATATGGCACATCTATGGGGCAACGGTGCAGAGCACTATATATGGCACAGATTTCTATGGCACATCTATGGGGCAACGGTGCAGAGCATTATATATGGCACCGATTTATATGGCACATCTATGGGGCAACGGTGCAGAGCATTATATATGGCACCGATTTCTATGGCACATCTATGGGGCAACGGTGCAGAGCATTATATATGGCACAGATTTATATGGCACATCTATGGGGCAATGGTGCAGAGCATTATATATGGCACAGATTTATATGGCACATCTATGGGGCAACGGTGCAGAGCATTATATATGGCACTGATTTATGTGGAGTATCTATGGGGCAACGGTGCAGAGCATTATATATATGGCACAGATTTATGTGGAGTATCTATGGGGCAACGATGCAGAGCATTATATATATGGCACAGATTTATGTGGAGTATCTATGGGGCAACGGTGCAGAGCACTATATATGGCACAGATTTATATGGCACATCTATGGGGCAACGGTGCAGAGCACTATATATGGCACCGATTTATATGGCACATCTATGGGGCAACGGTGCAGAGCATTATATATGGCACAGATTTATATGGCACATCTATGGGGCAACGGTGCAGAGCACTATATATGGCACAGATTTATATGGCACATCTATGGGGCAACGGTGCAGAGCATTATATATGGCACCGATTTATATGGCACATCTATGGGGTAACGGTGCAGAGCACTATATATTGCACAGATTTATATGGAGTATCTATGGGGCAACGGTGCAGAGCATTATATATGGCACAGATTTCTATGGCACATCTATGGGGCAACGGTGCAGAGCATTATATATGGCACAGATTTATATGGCACAGCTATGGGGCAACAATGAACAGTGCAGAGCATACATGGCACTGCTTTATATGGAGCATCTATGGGGCCATAATGAATGGTGCAGAGCACTATATATGGCACAGCTTTATATGGAACCTCCTTTCGGGCAATAATGAACGGTATGGAGCATCTATTTTTATTTTTGAAATTCACCGGTAGCTGCTGTATTTTCCACCCTAGGCTTATACTCGAGTCAATAAGTTTTCCCAGTTTTTTGTGGCAAAATTAGGGGGGTCGGCTTATACTCGGGTCGGCTTATACTCGAGTATATACAGTACATATAAAAAGGTAAGAAAACCACTGGTAAGGCACTAGGTGGGTACACCCAGATATATTGAAAAATGGGAATGTGCTTGGTAATAAACTATCATTTCAGTATTAATTGCTATAAATCACTATAAGTACACTAACTATTTATCTAATGCTCAAAAAAAAAAATATATATATATATATATATATATATATATATATATATATATATATATATATATATATATATATACTCACCGGCCACTTTATTAGGTACACCATGCTAGTAACGGGTTGGACCCCTTTTGCCTTCAGAACTGCCTCAATTCTTCGTGGTATAGATTCAACAAGGTGCTGGAAGCATTCCTCAGAGATTTTGGTCCATATTGACATGATGGCATCACACAGTTGCCGCAGATTTGTCGGCTGCACATCCCAAAGATGCTCCATACAAGGCAGGATGGATCCATGCTTTCATGTTGTTTACGCCAAATTCTGACCCTACCATCCGAATGTCACAGCAGAAATCGAGACTCATCAGACCAAGCAACGTTTTTCCAATCTTCTACTGTCCAATTTCGATGAGCTTGTGCAAATTGTAGCCTCAGTTTCCTGTTCTTAGCTGAAAGGAGTGGTACCCGGTGTGGTCTTCTGCTGCTGTAGCCCATCTGCCTCAAAGTTCGACGCACTGTGCGTTCAGAGATGCTCTTAGGCCTACCTTGGTTGTAACGGGTGGCGATTTGAGTCACTGTTGCCTTTCTATCAGCTCGAACCAGTCTGCCCATTCTCCTCTGACCTCTGGCATCAACAAGGCATTTCCGCCCACAGAACTGCCGCTCACTGGATTTTTTTTCTTTTTCGGACCATTCTCAGTAAACCCTAGAGATGGTTGTGCGTGAAAATCCCAGTAGATCAGCAGTTTCTGAAATACTCAGACCAGCCCTTCTGGCACCAACAACCATGCCACGTTCAAAGGCACTCAAATCACCTTTCTTCCCCATACTGATGTTTGAACTGCAGGAGATTGTCTTGACCATGTCTACATGCCTAAATGCACTGAGTTGCCGCCATGTGATTGGCTGATTAGAAATTAAGTGTTAACAAGAAGTTGGACAGGTGTACCTAATAAAGTGGCCAGTGAGTGTATATATATATATATATATATATATATATATATATATATATCCTTCCTCTAGTGTTAGCTTTCTGTTACTCTTTCTTATGTTAACGGGTCGGTTTTGACCCGTGTCTTAAATCACCCCTAGGATACCCTAAAAACAGTTATTTATGATCCAATTTGTTTCTTACCTCTTAGTTACCTTGTTAGGGTTTCTCATCTATGGAAGGATTGATTTTAATATTTTTTGTTGTGGCCCCCTGGTCCTTTCATTTGAGAGCATACCCTTCATTTTCAATATAAAAATATTGTCAAATGAACCTCAAGAGAATAATATGAACTTAAAAAGTTTGTTATATTACCTGACTATTACTGAATGGTTTTAGAACACGTTTCTTAAATGTAAAAAAATATACATATATATATTTTATATTAATAACTCTAGTAACATCTATGGTGTTACGGGTCAATTTTGACCCATATCTAACTACCTTATGAAAAAGGCAAAAAACAGATTTTTTTTTATAGAACTTTAATACAAATAAAATATGAAAATTATATTAACATTAATAGCAATAATAACAAAAAGTAGCTTTTCTAGGTCAAACAAACAAACAACAATCAATCAAGCAAATCAAATCAACAGAAATCAAGTACTAGTTTTTAGATGCATTAGTATTTAGATGCAAGTGTGACACTTTTTGTGTGTTCTTTGCAGAGGTATTTTTTGCAGGCGAAGCACGATATGTTTGTCTTTCTGTCCTTATTGTTAGGGCAGACCTGACACCTCTTTCTTTTAGAATCAGGTGGTCTCACTGGGGTTGTGGCTGTTGTGGTTGATGTTGAGGCAGGCCTGGTTGAGGAGGATGCTGGCGATGATGCTCTTTGTGTTGCTGTGGGTGTGGACGAAGCACTTGTTGAGCTCTGGAGTTGTCGGACCAAGGCTGCAGCGGCTGGGTCTCGGGGCACTCGTTCCCTTTGGTCAATGTGCACCTTGACAAGGGATCTTCCTAGTTCCTCAAGAAACATCCTCCGCTTGTTTTTTTTCTTTGAATTCCATCCTTGGTGAATGTGGGTCCACAACACAAATGAATTGCATGCTGACACATCAAGGATGTTGTAAAATACAACCATTGGCCATCTCCTAGTAATTCGCTGGCAAGTGTAGGTGGCAGTCAGCTTGTCCAGGTTGTCCACTCCTCCTTTGCTTTTGTTATAGTCCAGGATGATTCTGGGCTTTTTGTCACTTCCTGATGACAAAGCTGCATCTTTGTGAAGTGTGGACATCAGTACCACATTCCGTTTTTTTTGGGGCAGTATGAAACAGCAGTGGTGGTGTCTGTAAAAACAAACTTTGAGGAAAGTGGGGCCCTGTCCTTCATCTGCAACAATTCAGCGGGCAGCTCAGGTTTGTTTTTTTTCACTGTGCCCACCATGGTGATTTTCCTCCTGAGAAGTTCTTGTCCAAGGTCATAGCTGGTAAAAAAAATTGTCACAAGTAATGTTGTGACCCTGCAGTCCAGTAGTCATATCGAGGACTACACGTTTTCCTTGGTTTTTTTCGGGGATGCCACTTGCAGACTTGCCTGTGTAAATCTGTAGATTCCATGCATAGCTAGTTTTTGCATCACAGGCTGCCCAGATTTTTATGCCGTATTTGCCTGGCTTACTTGGCATGTATTGCCGGATGGGGCATTTTCCACAGAAAGGGATAAAACGTTCGTCTACTGTCACCTCTGGCCCTTGGTTGAACATCAGTGGAAGGAGCTGCACCCATTTCTCCCAAACATCCCTGATGGGAGCAAGTTTGTCAGATTTTGTTCTGGTGTCTCTGTTGTCAAATCTGAGGACTCTTGATATCATTTGAAACTTTTGAAGTGACATTGTTGCTCGGAAAATATTCCTGCCTGTCGATGCATCCCAGAGACTGTCAGTGGCCTCATTGCAGGATTTGTACACTCCAGCAAGGAGAAGAACACCAATGTAGGCATCCAGGACATCATCATGAAGGTCATTCCACATGTCGCTGTGGACTTTTTTTCCTTCAAGGTTTGTCATAGCAATAATGACTTTTTTTATTTACAATGGCATAAACAGATCAAAACATGTCTTGATGTCACTTACTCTTGTCACAGCAAACCTTGTGATCCCAGGGGTCATTTTTATGACATTTGCAGCATCTGCCCTGCCATGTACATCTGGAGGTACTGAGCTCCAACTGATCTTTCCACTTTTGGATTTGAATCTTTCAGCGGGAGCAGCTTCAGCACCAGTGACCTCCTCATCAGACTGATCAGAACTGTCTGTGTCTTCCGGTTGATACTTCACATCATCTTCCTCCTCAGAAACCTGTTCATCTGTATCAGTTTGCTGCTGTGTGTCCACTGATTAATTATCATCTAAGATATAATCCAGAATTTGGCTTACATCAAATCTTCTCCTCATTGTTGCATGTGTAAACTGGAGACGTATACTCTGCAAAGTACCAACTCTAAGCTGATTTGGCCATACATGCCTGGACATGTCCCTAACTCAAGTTGTTGGAGGTAGAGCTGGCTGTGGGCTGTTGGTTTATATTGTGTTTATAAGTTCAGTTTTGGGACTTATTATTGTTTTTTTACTCTTATATTAGACCTGGGTCGAAATTGTCCCCAACAACACAAATGTTATAACTTTAATAAGAGCATTTTACAATTTAGTAAAATAGTTTTATTTTATTGTACTTTGTTTTAAAATAAGTTCCTGAAAAAGTCAAAAAGTCTTGATGCAATAAACAAATGTGGAAATTGTATGCATTTAAAACATAAAACGGGTCGGTCACGACCCTAACACTAGAGGAAGGATATATATAAAAGCATAACACTTTATGCATAATAATCAATTAATGCTTGCAAGCATACAGCAGGAAGTATTACACAAAGACCATAATATATATATCACTAGTATTTCACATGAAAAAATTCCAAGATCTCAATTTAGGGCTGCAATTAAGGGTCCGTTCATGTTTTTTTGATAGCTTACCTCATGGTAACCAGGAAATGATGTAATACTGTAACTGTTTTTGTTTGGTCACATGGTAGAATATCATGACAACAGAGTGATTACCCATAGTGTACGTGTGGTAATTGCGGTTCTGCTTATGACTAGTTGATACGTAACTAGGAAGTGATGCAACACTGTACCTCCTCCATCTGGTCACATGACAGAAAACTATGGTAACGACATAATCATTCTTAGTATATGGGTGGTGATTGCAGCTTGTAATAATTGAATATGTGAGGACATCTGCTCTATTTTTGTTCTTATTGGTTGTCAACACCTTAAAGAAGATATCCACTACAATAAAAAAATTTTCATAAATCTTGCTATTATGTGCCACTGAAAACATCCACTGTGTTTATTTTAGCAATATTACATTTTATCATGCTGTAGCAGCACATCTTCAGTGCTGGATCCAGCTCTCATGGGGTTAATCAACAACTTCCTTTCTTCTGAGTTATTGTGCTCTAATACTACAAGTTCCATGATGCATTGCACTGCCACTAAGCATGAACCTACCACACCCCCTCCAAAACACACCCAAACCCCTCCCTCGTCTCCCTCCTCTAGCTTCAAAAAGATTTGTGATGTCATTTCTGTCCAACCTCCTCTTTTACATTTGTCCAACCCACACTCCATTACACACAGATAGAGGGATAGATAGATAGATAGATAGATAGATAGATAGATAGATAGATAGATGGATAGATAGATAGATAGATAGATAGATAGATAGATACAGATATATCTATGTCTATTTCCATAGATATGTCCATATCCATGTTTCTAAACCCCTTCACCCCTGGAGCTCTTTTTGTTTATCGCTCCCCTTCTTTCCAGAGCCATAATTTTTCCATCAATATGGTCATGTGAGGGACAAGTTCTACTTTTGAACGACACCATTGGTTTTACCATGTCGTGTAACAGAAAATGTGAAAAAAAAGTCAAAGTGCGATGAAATTGCAAAAAAAGTGCAATCCCACACTTGTTTTTTGCTTGGCTTTTTTGCTAGGTTCACTAAATGCTAAGGCTGTGTGCACACGTTGCGGATTTGATTGCAGATCCGCAGGGTTTTTTGCTGCACAAAACTGCATCAAATCCGCATTGTAGTGCTCAACCAATGTAAGTCTATGGGAGCCGCAGACTTGTTGTGCACATGCTGCGGAAAAAGCCACACCGAAACGCAGCTTTTTTTTTTCCAGAGCATGTCACTTCTTTTGTGCCAAACTGCAGCGTTTCTGCACCCATAGACTTTCATTGAGTCGGGCACAACCGCAGCAAAACCGCAGATGTAAAAAAGATCTGCAGTTTTGCTGCAGATGTGGGTCCGAGAAACGCTGCAGTTCGGGAGGAGGGAAGTGTGTGGGCGGTGATGGTGTGCATTTATGTGTGTGAGGATGGGGTCTGCAGGCTGTTCGTATGTGTGCGGCGCTGTGCGGGACTGTTCAGGTGTGTGCGGGGTCTGCGGGCTGTTCGGATGTGTGCGGGACTGTTTGGATGTGTGTGGCGCTGTGCGGGACTGTTCGGGTGTGTGCGGGACTGTTTGGGTGTGTGCGGGACTGTTCAGGTGTGTGCGGGGCTGTGCGGGCGGTCTTTTGGGGTGTGTGTGCATGCATCATCCGATGGGACTACAAGTATGCAGCATCCAATCTGCAGCTAATTCGGATGTAATCCGGACAGTGAACACGCACCCTACACTATCCATACATCTATCAATAGATATATCTATCCAGATATATCTAAAGATAGATATAGGAATAGATAGATGTATGCATCTATAGATCTATCTATATGTAGCTCTGTCTATCCATTTCATCTATCATCTATATTTCTATCTGTGTGTAATTGAGTGTGGGTTTGACAAATGTAAAAGAGGAGGTTGGACAATAATGACATCACAAATCTTTTTTTTTGTTCAATAATACATCTTTATTTAGCTTTCAAAAACACATATAAAAATGCACAAAAAACACGCAAAAACCGCACCCAAAAAAAAAAAAAGCATCAAAAGCGTGCAAAAACTGCATCAAAACTGCATCAAAAACGCATAAAAACCGCACCAAAAACTGCATCAAAACTGCACCAACAGCAGCATAAAAACCGCACCAAAAACTGCATCAAAACCGCACCAACAGCAGCATCAAAACCGCACCAAAAACTGCATCAAAACCGCACCAACAGCAGTATCAAAACCGCACCCAAAACTGCATCAAAACCGCACCAAAAACTGCATCAAAACCGCAGCAAATGCTGCATCAAAACCGCACCAAATACTGCATCAAAACCGCACCAAATACTGCACCAAATACTTCATCAAAACCGCACCAAATACTGCATCAAAACCGCACCAAATACTGCATCAAAACTGCACCAAAAACTGCATCAAAACTTTACCAAAAACTGCATAAAAAAGCATCAAAAACATTAATCAAAACCACACAAAAAGCAGCACCAAATACTGCAGCAAAAACTGAAATAAAACTGTGCAAAAACCACACCAAAAACCGCACCAAGAACTACATCAAAACCACACAAAAAACCCACATCAAAACCGCGCAAAAAACATGAAAAAACGTGAAAAAATGCATCCAAAACGCTGCTGCGTTTTCTGCAAGGAGAAGCAGATTTTGTGCAGAAAATTCTTCACCCAAATCTGCAACGTGTGCACACAGCATAAAACTGACCTGCCATTATGATTCTCCAGGTCATTATGAGTTCATAGACACCAAACACGTCTAGGTTATTTTTTTATCTAAGTGGTAAAAAAATTTCAAAACTTTGCTAAAAATAAATAAAATAATTGCGCCATTTTCCGATACCCGTAGCGTCTATATTTTCTGAGATATTGGGTCGGGTGAGGGATCATTTTTGGCGTGCCGAGCTGACGTTTTTAATCATACCACTTTTGTGCAGATACGTTCTTTTGATCGCCCATTATTGCATTTTAATGCAATGTTGCGGCGATCAAAAAAACATAATTTTGGCTTTTTTTCTCGCTACACCGTTTAGCGATCATGTATATTTTTTTGGTTGTATTGAAAACAGCTGACTTTGAAGTGGGCTCACCGCCGAAGCCCACCTCAAAGCGTGGGGATACTGCCAGCTGACGTACTATTCCGTCAGCTGGCAGAAAGGGGTTAATAAACAATATGTTTCATTTAAAAAAAAAAATGGCATGGGCTCCCGCAAAATTTTCTGCGCCAGAGGGGGAAAGCCACGGCCGGGGGCCAATATTTGTAGCCTGCTATGAATATCAGCCCGCAGCTGTCTGCGTAGCCTTTACTGGCTATTAAAATAGGGGGACCCCCAAAAAAATTACGTGGGGTCCCCCTATATTTCATAGCCAGAAAGGCTACGCAGACAGCTGTGGGCTGATATTCATAGCCTAGAGAGGGGCCATGGATATTGGCCCCCTCCCCGCAACAAATACCAGTCCGCAGCCGCCCCAGAAATGGCGCATCTGTAAGATGTGCCAATTCTGGCACTTAGCCCCTCTCTTCCCACTCCCGTGTAGCGGTGGGATATGGAGTAATAAGGGGTTAATATCACCTTGCTATTGTAAGGTGACATTAAGCCGGGTTAATAATGGAGAGGCGTTAATAAGACGTCTATTCGTTATTAATCCAATAGTAATAAAGGGTTAATAAAACACACACACATTAGGAAAAAAGTATTTTAATACTCTTCATTTAACCATACTTACCATACTTCAGCGCCTGCAAAAAATGTAAAATAATAAACCATATACTACCTGTCCGCCGTAGTCCAATTAATAACGAGTGAGTGTCCCACAATGATCTCCCCTATAGAACAGTGACATCGGGTGATGTCACTGCTCTATAGGACCTTCAGTGACACACTGACAGAAGACAATGGCTCCTGCAGTGCATTACTGATATTACTATAGTTCACTGGTATCACTTTATGGCAAAAAGCTGCGTGGGAACTTTCTCACACAGCAATGCCAAAAGTGAGACTAGGGACTATTTTCTCACAGGAGCGTAGGAATACATTGTGGTGAATACATTGTGGAAGGATACCTTCCATCATTGTATTCCTGGGGCCCCTAGAGAGCGGTCGCATCAGCTGATGCTCCTGCTCTCCACGGGAGATCGTTGAGGGGCACTCATTTTAATTGGATTTCTGCGGATCAGTGAGTATATTATTTGTTTATTATTTTAATATTTTTTACAGGTGACACTGGTGTCGGGGAACAAAGTTACAAGTGATGGTGAGTATGTACTCTATGTTATATTTACTGTATGTCTATATGTATGTTGTATGTATGTACTGTATTTATGTACTGTATGTGGCATGTCACATGATGTCACATGTTGCATGTCGCATGCTGCATGTCATCGCATGGTGCATGTCGTTGCATGCCATCACATGTCGCAGGGTGCATGTCGCATGATGTCACATGTTGCATGTCGCCGCATGTTGCATGGTGTCGCATGGTGCATGTCATCGCATTCTGCATGTCTTCGCATGGTACATGTTACATGTCATCACATGTTGCATGTCGTCACATGTTGCATGTTGTCGCATGCCGCATGTCGTCGCATGGTGCATGTCGCATATTGTCGCATGTCGTCACGTGTTACATGTCGTCACATGGCGCATGGCGCCGCATGTCGCATGGTGCATGTCGTCACATGTCGCATGCTGCATGTCACATGTTGTCGCATGGCGCATGCCACATGCTGCATGTCGTCGCATGGTGCATGTTGCATGTTGTCACATGTCGCCGCATGGTGCATGTCGTCGCATGGTACATGTCGTCACATGTCGCATGCTGCATGTCACATGTCGCATGTTGCATGTCGCCGCATGGTGCACGGCGCCGCATGTCACATGTTGTCACATGTCACATGCTGCATGTTGCATGGTGCATGGTGCATGTTGCATGGTGCATGTTGTCACATGTCGCATGCTGCATGTTGTCGCATGTCACCGCATGCTGCATGTTGCATGTCGTCACATGTTGCATGTCGCATGGTGCATGTTCTGTATGTGTGTTCTATGTATGTATGTACTGTATATGTGTGTTTTTTTACATTCAACACATTAGCCGGATGATGGGACTACTACTGTCCCATCTTTGGCTAGTTTGTCACTCACTGTCACTGTAGCAGGCAGAGCCCGACGGGACTTGTAGTCCCATCAGACGATGCCTGCACACAGAGATGCCGCCACCACCACCACCACCACCACACAGCACTGCAGACCCCCCCGCACACTCCAGCATTCATCGCGCAGACCCCCACCATCGCACCAGCCACCACCATTGCACCGGCCACCGCCATGGCATCGGCCACCGAAGCACCGGCCATCGCCAATGCACCTGCCACCACCATGGCACCGACGCACCGGCCGTCGCCATGGCACTGGCCGATGACGACGCACCGTCCTCACATCTCGGCACATGAGCGTGGCCGGCGAACAGATCCCAGCACAGACACCAACACAGCCCCACCCGCCCCCAGCCCAGCACCACAGCCCACAGCACCGCCCAAAGCCCAGTCACTCTTGAGTGACTGCTGACTGTGCGGCTTGGTCACGTCTGTTGCTGACGTCACGTCAATTTCCAGAGTCTGGAAATTGACGTGACGTCGGCGGAAATTAGCGGTGGCTGCAATTAATAATGAGTTTCCCACAATGATTTCCCATATAGAAAAGTGACATCGGGTGATGTCACTGCTCTATAGGACCTTCAGTGACACACTGACAGGAGACAATGGCTCCTGCAGTGCATCACTGATGTTACTATAGTTCACTGGTCTCACTTTATGGCAAAAAGCTGCATGGGAACTTTCTCACATAGTAATGCCAAAAGTGAGACTAGGGACTATTTTCTAACACGGGTGTAGGAATACATTGTGGTGAATACATTGTGGAAGGATACCTTCCATCATTGTATTCCTGGAGCCCCTGGAGAGCGGTCGCATCAGCTGATGCTCCTGCTCTCCACGGGAGATCGTTGAGGGACACTCATTTTATTTGGATTTCTGCGGATCAGTGAGCATATTTTTTGTTTATTAATTTAATATTTTTTACAGGTGACAGTGGCTTCGGGCAACAAAGTGACAAGTGATGGTGAGTATGTACTCTATGTTATATGTACTGTATGTCTATATGTATGTTGTATGTATGTACGGTATGTATGCACTGTATGTGGCATGTCACATGATGTTACATGTTGCATGTCGCATGCTGCATGTCATCACATGGTGCATGTCGTTACATGCCATCACATGTCGCATGGTGCATGTCGCATGATGTCACATGTTGCATGTAGCCGCATGTCGCATGGTGTCGCATGGTGCATGTTGTCGCATGGTGCATGTCGCATGTCATCACATGTTGCATGTCGTCGCATGTCGCCACATGCTTCATGTCGTCGCATGGTGCATGTCACATGTCGTCACATGTCGGAACGTGTTGCATGTCATCGCATGGTGCATGTCGCCGCATGTCACATGGTGCATGTCATCACATGTTGCATGCTGCATGTCACATGTCGTCGCATGGCGCATGTCACACGCTGCATGTCGTCGCATGGTGCATGTCACATGTTGTCACATGTTACATATCGTCGCATGGTGCATGTCGTCGCATGGTACATGTCATCACATGTCACATGCTGCATGTCGCATGTTGCATGTTGCCACATGGTGCATGGCGCCGCATGTTGTCACATGTCCAATGCTGCATGTCGCATGGCGCATGGTGCATGCTGCATGTTGCATGTCGTCACATGTTGAATGTCGCATGGTGCAAGTTCTGTATGTGTGTTTTATGTATGTATGTACTGTATATGTGTGTTTTTTTACATTCAACACATTAGCCAGATGATGGGACTACTACTGTCCCATCATTGGCTAGTTTGTCACTCACTGTCACTGTAGCAGGCAGAGCCCGATGGGACTTGTAGTCCCATTGGACTATGCCTGCACACAGAGATGCTGCCACCACCACCACCACCGCACAGCCCCGCAGACCCCCCGCACACTCCAGCATTCACCGTGCAGACCCCCGCCGTCGCACCAGCCACCACCCACCACCATCGTGCCGGCCACTGCCATGGCATCGGCCACCGAAGCACCGGCCGCCGCCAATTCACCGGCCACCGCCATGGCACCGGCCACCGCCACCAACGCACCGGCCGCACATCTCGGCACATGAGCGTGGCCAGTGAGCAGATCCCAGCACAGACATCAACACAACCCCGCCTGCCCCCAGCACAGCCCCACAGCCCACAGTCTTGAGTGACTGCTGACTGTGCGGCTGGGTCACGCCTGTTGATGACGTCACGTCAATTTCCAGAGTCTGGAAATTGACGTGACGTCGGCGGAAATTAGCGGTGGCTGCAGCCTGGGGGTCACGTGACCCGGACTCAGCTGCCAGCATAGCGCCACTCACAGGCAAAAATGGCAACAGAAGGTATTTACACAATTCATTAGGGGCCCCGGGGGATATTTTGGGGTTAACTGAAAGTAGGTACATTCCATGGCTACTTCTAGTTGCGTTGTTAGGTTCAGGGTCTGCGGTCAGTACAGGTACCACCTTCTCCAGAGTACGTCCCATGCTGCTTTTAGGCCACCAAAACATAACAGTTTACAGTTATTTTTAAAGCTCAGAAATTTGGACCTATCCCCAAAAAACAAATCAGGAGTTGGAATTCTAGGCTCTAAAACTGGAGTCTGAACGATATAATCGGAAATACCCTGTACTCTAGCAGCAAGTTGATCCACACGAGAAGTCAATCCCTGAACATCCATACCAGCGCCGAACTGCTGAGCCACCCAGAGGCAAAGAGGGAAGAGAAAAAATAAAACACAACAGACTACAGAAAAAAATGGCTCAGCACTTTCCTTCCCTTCTTCTGTGATGCGGTTAACTCATTGTTGGCCAGTTGTACTGTTATGTTCTGGTGGCCTAAGAGCAGCTTGGGACGTACTCTGGAGAAGGTGGTACCTGTACTGACCGCAGACCCTGAACCTAACACCGCAACTAGAAGTAGCCGTGGAATGTACCTAGCGCTCCCTAGACATCTCGACACAGCCGGAGGACTAATTACCCCTAGAGAAATAAAAAGGGAAAACTATCTTGCCTCAGAGAAAATCCCCAAAGAACAGGCAGCCCCCCACAAATATTGACTGTGAGAGGAGAGGGAAAAAACATACACAAACTGAAATGAGAATTTAGCAAAGGAGGCCACTTCTTGCTAAATAGAAAGGACAGGACAGAGTACTATGCGGTCAGTATTAAAACACTAGAATATATCCACCACAGAAAATACAAAAACTCCACAGCTAACTAAAGACATGGAGGGTATATCTGCATCTCCAGAGATACCAGCTTGGCTAAACAAATCCTTATACAGACCAAGCTGGACAAGACAAAACATGGAAAATAACTGAACAATAAGACCACAGAATGTGGACAGCAAAATCAAGGCCAGAACTTATCTTTGTTGAAAAGAAGAAGAGACCAGGCAGGGATGTGAATCCTCCAGGAACAATGGACAACTGGCACTGACTAAAGGGTGAAGCAAGACTAAATAGCCCTGTCCAAATTGCAAAAAGTGAAAACACCTGATAAATGCTGTAATTCAGAGACAGCAGCGCTACCACTTACAACCACCGGAGGGAGCCCAAGAGCAGAATTCACAACAGACATGTCAATTTTTTACCGTCAGCATGGATCACAAAACATCCTGCACATGGAGAACACACAATGATGTCATCTGTGTGATACGCATCGTCGCAAGGGAAGCAGCGCTACAGTAAGCGCTGTTGTCTGGCGGCGGGTGCAGAAAACGGCTCTCATCATTCTCCACTGCTCTGTCAGTAATCAGCGTGAGCAGAAGAGAATAATGAGAGCTATATTCAAGTCAGAACAAGGACAGCATGTGGGGGCTTTTGGGACTATTACTCCCATCAACCTTCACCTGCTTGCTGTTAATACCAGTGACAGCAGTAACGGATGATTGGGGTATTCCTCACCCGCCACCTGTGATATAACCAAATAAATGAATGAAAACCCCCGTTTTGGATCCCCTGTATTTTCTGTAACCAGCCAGGCAAAACTCACAGCTGGGGGCTGCAACGCTCAGCTGTCAGCTTCAGAAAAGTTAGTTACAAAAATAGAGGGGTCACCATGCTGTTTTTAAAAATTATTTAAATAAATAATTTTAAAAAACTGGCACGGGGACCCCCCCATTTTTGACAACCAACCTTGGATAAAACTGACAGCCGGGGGCTGGTATTCTCAGGCTGGTAGGGGGCCATTGATCTAGGCCCCCCGCCTAAAAACAGCAGCCCTAGGGTCCTCAGCTGCCCAGAAAAGGCACATCTATTAGATGCACAAGTTCTAGTGATTTGCCCAGCTCTTCCCACTTGCCCTGTAGAGGTGGCAAGTGGGGATCATATTTGTAAGGTTGATGTCACCTTTGTATTGTCAGGTGACATCAAGCCCATGGCTTCGTAATGGAGAGGCATCTATAAGAAACCTATCCATTACTATTCCTATAGTTATACGATAATTAAAGAAAAGGCCAGAAAAAAGCATTTTATTAGAAATAAAACAAAACAATCTTTTCCTTTTTTATTTAAAAATAACAAGCACAGTTATATTTGCCTAGCGCCTATTCCACCGAAGCCCTCGATCTCCTGTAATAAAACTAAAATAAAAAACAACAATATACCATACCTGTCCATCGTTCTGTCCCATGCCGTAGTCCATGTCTTGGGGATTAATAGTTTTCAACCTGGATGGTGCAAAGATGTGACCGTCCAAGCTGAGAACCACTGGGGAATAAGATGCAGCAAGCACAGCCTCAGTGACCAGTGGTGACATTATCGAGGCCGGAATGAATTGCGGTGACCTCAGGACCGTGGGAAAATGCTAGTGATGAGGTCACCGCAGGTCTCATGCACACACATTGTTTTTTTTGTCATCTGCATTTTGTGCTTTGCATGGTTTTTTGAACATAGAGCATGTAACTTCTTTCAGCGTTTGAAAAAGCTCACCAAAAATGTTCGTATCATGTTTTGTTGAGTTTTTTTGTGCCAAAACCTAATTTTAGGGTATAGGACTTTTTTTTTCAACATTAGGATTTATCAGCATGCATAAGAGACAAATGTAGAATGCCAAAACCGCCGCAAAAAATGCACAAAAAATGGCGCGAAAAACCAAGGAAGTCCTGCTTCTTTCCTGCTAAGTGTTTAGATTTGGTGCAGAAAAAACACTCTGAAAAAATGCCTAGTGTAAACTTACCCTTACGTTCATTCCAATAAATCATCATATGGGTACTGAGCATATTTATCCTCTGAAGAGGATAATTTAATACTACTGCTTTATTCAGAAGTCAGAAGCATGGGTGAAGAAATTGCAATTGATCTTAAATGCAGATAAATATAAGAAATGCACTTGGGCCAAGGAATCAAAAAGTAGAATTATTTACTAAATAGTAAAACTAGGGAAGACAGTCAACCAAAAAAGCCGTGAAGAAAAACACAATTTGGGCTGCACTAATCAAAATGAAGATCCTTGATCCAATAATACAAAGAAGTAGTCCGCCAGTCCGCCGTGTCAACATGTGGAATAAAATATGCTTTTTTTATTACATTGGATCAAGTATCTTCATTTCAATTAGCAAAGCCAAAACCGTGAATTGTTTCATCATTCAAGCATCCTGGTGAAATTCATCCGTTAGCCTCAGGGCAGCAGCAACTGTTATTGAGCTTTCATTCGAGTTGTGGCTGCACAACTCACTCTGGTGAGCACATTAACTGAATATAATGTCTTTTTATAAAGGTATCACCCTATTGTCTGGTGCCTTCTGTTTCCCTACAGTGTTAATTTAGCCAAAAAAGATGATGTTTTATTAGTGGACAGCATACGTTTTACTGTATAGTGACCAATGTCAGGCAGCTGCCAGGCAAATTAAATCATGGGATGCAATAAAAAGAGTCATAGAGGTTTGTGAGAAAACATAATTCTACCCCTATACAAGTCACTAGTAAAGCCACAGTTGGACTGTTGGGAGAGATTAATTATGCTAAATGCACAAGAAAATTGTCATTTGTGACTTTCAGCACACCATTCTTACACTTTCTGTACGTTGTCCTACAAGGACATACAGTATAAATGAACAAGCAAGCAAGCAAAGGAACAGTAGTGACCAAAAGTTATGCATTTTTGCTTAAAAGTGTGATTACTTCTGTCTGGTTCTTGTGATGCCATTTTCCTGGTGAATTTAGTAAACCTGAACTAAATGGTTAACAAAACCTATAAATATTCTTCCAAAATTAGTGTATGCTTCCAAAGCAACAAAAAAGCATCTAAACCTATAACAATACAGTCAAATTCTCGAAATACTCAAAATAATATTTTGAGGACTATATACCATGATGGAAGCAAAACAGCCAAGATTTATAAATATAACAAACTTTATTTAAATATCATGATAATGGTAACATCATATTAGTAGTAGATCCGTGAGAAAACACCTATAGCAAACAAAAAAACAGAAGACAAAAAGTTTTGCCAGGCAGCAAAACGCAAGATAACACCGCACCACACTAGATAACTATATATAAAAGGCCCCTTGTGCTTTGTTCATCACACGGATCAAATAAACGTGAGCTCAAACTTCTGCCATTTCTGGCCTCCCTTTAAATTTTCTTGCAGTGTGTTAGTGAAGTGATTGACATCAGTTTGCTGTTCAAAATACTTACCTACAGGCCAGCTATTTCAAACTATGGTTTTTCCATCACATGGATCACATACTGTAAATGTGCGCTCAAAATTCTGCCATTTCTGGCCTCCCTTTTAATTTTTTTGCAGTTTGTTACAAAAGTGATTGACACCAGTTTGCTGTTCAAAATAGTTACCTATATATTGTGAGCCCTCACGGGCAGGGTCCTCTCTCCTCCTGTACCAGTTGTGACTTGTATTGTTCAAGATTATTGTACCTGTTTTTATTATGTATACCCCTCCTCACATGTAAAGCGCCATGGAATAAATGGCGCTATAATAATAAATAATAATAATAATAATAATAATACAGGCCAGCTATTTCAAACTGTGATTTGTCCATCACACTGATCACATAAAGGTGCGCTCAAATTTCTGCCATTTCTGATTTCTGGCCTCCCATTAAATTTTGGTGCAGTATGTTAGTGAAGTTATTGACACCAGTTTGCTGTTCAAAATGGTTACCTACAGGCCAGCTATTTCAAACTGTGGTTTGTCCGTCACATAGATCCCTTATATGTTTGCTCCAAATTCAGCCATTTGTAGTGAATGTGGAAAATATTGTCCTCCAGTTAAAATGGGTAAGGTGCGTGGCAAGGGACGGAGAACTGGACATGATAGTGGTGGTGCATGCAGAGGCCGAGGCCGTGGGCAAGCTGAAATTGTGCCACAACAAACACCCACATCTTCTCACCCGACCTTTCTGTCCCAATTACTAGGTGAACGCAGCTCACCACTATTGTACCCAGAGCAGCGTCAAAAGGTTGTTGGCTGGATAGCAGATAATGTTTCTAGTCACTTAGCCACCACCACCACCCTGTCTTCCACATGGTCGAGTCTCAGTAGCCATCAGTCAGGACTGCATATTCCTCACTCTGATCCTCCTTCCTCCCACCATGCCGAATGCCCAGAGACAACTAATCCCACACTAAGACACTCCAAAGAACTGTTCACTTTTCCATTTACAGATTCAGGCCTCTTGCTCAGTCAACTTGAAGCGGGTAAAGAGGAGATTGCATGTAGCGATGCTCAAATATTTGAGCAGCCAGGGACGCACAAAGGCAAAAGTGAGAACATGTCACAAGAGGTGGACGATGATGAGACCCAATAGCCATAAAGTCAGGAGGAGGACCAGGGTGCGGAAGAAGAAGCCGAGGTGGTGGATAATATAGTAACTGAATCAGCATAAAAAGGAGGACATGCAGAGCGAGGACAGCAGCACTGTTGTGAATTCTGCTCTTGGGCTCCCTCCGGTGGTTGTTGGTGGTAGTGCAGTGGTCTCTGGATTGTAAGGTAGGGCAGGTGTTTTTGCTTATTGCAGCTCTATTTGGTATTTAGGTGTTTAGGATCCATCAATCCCTGCCAGTTGTCCATTGTATCTTGGAGGGATTGCATCTCTGTCTGGCTCCACTTGCCCTGCTATCATTTCAGCTAAGATAAGTGTCTGGTTTTTTGTTCTCTGTAGCACGCATGCAGTGTGCTTTTATGTGCAGTGCAATCTATTGTGTTTTTGTCCAGCTTAGACTTTGTTTGGATTTTTCTGTCATGCTGGATTCTTTGGAGATGCAGATAAACATCCTATATCTTTAGTTAGATGTAGTAGATAGTATATTCTGCTGTGGATTTTTCTAGAGTTTTAATACTGTCCGCTTAGTACTCTGTCCTATCCTTTTCTATTTTAGCTAGAAGTGCCTCTTTTGCTAAACTCTGTCTTTTCTGCCTGTGTACGTATTTCCTCTTAAACTCACAGTCAATATTTGTGGGGGCTGCCTATCCTTTGGGGCTCTGCTCTGAGGCAAGATAGGATTTCCCATTTCCATCTTTAGGGGTATTTAGTCCTCCAGCTGTGTCGAGGTGTCTAGGCCATGTTAGGTACATCCCACGGCTACTTCTAGTTGCGGTGTCAGTATTAGGATTGCGGTCAGTACAGGTACCACCTACTCCAGAGATAGTCACATGCGGCTCCAGGGTCACCGGATCATAACAGTACAACTGGCCCACAATGAGTTAAATGCATCTCAGAAGAAGGGAAGAAAAGTGCTGAGCCATTTTTTTTTATGTAGTCTGTTTTGTCTTTCCCTCCCTCTTTACCTCTGGGTGACTGAAGAGCTGTGTGCTAGCATGGATGTTCAGGGATTGGCTTTTCGTGTAGACCAGCTGGCTGCTAGGGTACAGGGTATTTCCGAATATATTGTTCAGACTCCGGTTTTAGAGCCTAGGATTCCTACTCCTGATTTATTTTTTGGGGACAGGTGTAAATTTTTGAGTTTTAAAAATAACTGTAAACTGTTTTTTGCTCTGAAACCTCGTTCTTCTGGTGATCCCATTCAGCAGGTAAAAATTGTCATCTCCCTGCTGCGCGGCGATCCTCAGGATTGGGAATTTTCCCTGGAATCTGGGAATCCTGCCTTGCCTAATGTAGAAGCTTTTTTTCAGGCTCTAGGGTTATTGTATGATGAACCAAATTCTGTGGATCATGCTGAGAAGACCTTGTTGACCCTGTTTCAGGGTCAAGAAGCGGCAGAATTGTATTGTCATAAATTTAGAAAATGGTCTGTGCTGACTAAGTGGAATGAGGATGCTTTGGCGGCAATTTTCAGAAAGGGTCTTTCTGAATCTGTTAAAGATGTTATGGTGGGGTTTCCCACGCCTATTGGTCTGTGCGATTCTATGTCTCTGGCCATTCAGATTGATCGGCGCCTGCGTGAGCGCAGAGCTGTGCGCGCTGTGGCGTTGTCCTCAGAGCGGACACCTGAGCCTATGCAGTGCGATAGGATTCTGTCTGGAGCGGAACAACGGGGATTCAGACGTCAGAATGGGTTGTGTTTTTACTGTGGTGATGCTTCTCATGTCATTTCGGTCGGCCCTAAGCGTACTAAGAGGATCGCTAGTTCAGTTACCATTGGTACTGTGCAACCTAAATTTCTGTTATCTGTGACATTGATCTCCTCATTGTCGTCATCTTCTGTCATGGTGTTTGTAGATTCTGGCGCCGCTTTGAACTTAATGGACTTTGAATTTGCTAGACGTTGTGGTTTCCCCTTGCAGTCTTTGGAGAACCCTATTCCTTTAAGGGGCATTGATGCTACACCTTTGGCTAAAAATAAACCCCAGTTTTGGACACAAGTGACCATGTGCATGGAGCCAGCGCATCGGGAGGATTGTCGCTTTCTCGCTTTCTGGTGTTGCATAATTTGCATGATGCTATTGTGCTGGGTTTTCCATGGTTGCAGGTACATGATCCGGTGTTGGATTGGAAATCTATGTCTGTGACTAGTTGGGGTTGTCAGGGAGTTCATGGTTACGTTCCTTTGATGTCAATCTCCTCTTCCCCCTCTTCTGAAATTCCAGAGTTCTTGTCTGATTTTCAGGATGTGTTCGATGAGCCCAAGTCCAGTTCCCTTCCACCGCATAGGGACTGTGATTGTGCTATTGACATGATTCCAGGTTGTAAGTTTCCTAAGGGCAGACTTTTCAACCTGTCTGTGCCTGAACATACCGCCATGCGGAGTTATATTAAGGAGTCTTTGGAGAAAGGGCATATTCTGCCATCTTCTTCACCATTGGGAGCGGGATTTTTTTTTTTTTGCCAAGAAGGATGGCTCCTTGCGACCTTGTATTGATTATAGCCTCTTGAATAAGATTACTGTCAAATTTCAATACCCTTTGCCTTTGCTTTCCGATTTGTTTGCTAGGATTAAGGGGGCTAGATGGTTTACTAAGATTGACCTTCGAGGGGCATATAATCTTGTTCATATTAAGCAGGGTGACGAATGGAAAACTGCGTTTAATACGCCAGAGGGCCATTTTGAATACCTTGTGATGCCTTTCGGGCTCTCTAATGCTCCATCTGTTTTTCAGTCCGTCATGCATGATATCTTCCGGAATTATCTTGATAAATTCATGGTTGTATATTTGGATGACATTTTGATTTTTTCCAATGATTGAGAGTCTCATGTGAGACAGGTCAGGATGGTATTTCACATCCTTCGTGATAATGCTTTATTTGTGAAGGGGTCTAAGTGTCTCTTTGGAGTGCAGAAGGTTTCTTTTTTGGGCTTTATTTTTTCTCCCTTCATCTATACAGATGGATCTGGTTAAGGTTCAGGCCATTCATGATTGGACTCAGCCCACTTCTGTGAAGAGTCTTCAGAAATTTTTGGGCTTTGCTAATTTCTATCGCCGTTTCATTGCTAACTTCTCCAGTGTGGTTAAACCCCTGACCGATTTGATGAAAAAGGGCGCTGATGTGACGAATTGGTCCTCTGCGGCTGTCTCTGCCTTTCAGGAGCTTAAACACCGATTTACTTCTGCCCCGGTGTTGCGTCAGCCAGATGCTTCTCTTCCATTTCAGGTTGAGGTTGACGCTTCTGAGATTGGGGCAGGGGCCGTTTTGTCTCATAGGAATTCTGATGGTTCCTTGATGAGGCCATGTGCCTTCTTTTCCCGAAAGTTTTCGCCTGCTGAACGTAATTACGATGTCGGCAATCGGGAATTGTTGGCTATGAAGTGGGCGTTCGAGGAATGGCGACATTGGCTTGAGGGAGCCAAGCACCGTATTGTGGTCTTGACCGATCATAAAAATCTGATTTACCTCGAGTCTGCCAAGCGGCTGAATCCTAGACAGGCTCGATGGTCTTTGTTTTTCTCCCGTTTCGATTTCGTGGTCTCGTATCTTCCGGGTTCTAAGAATATTAAGGCTGATGCCCTCTCTAGGAGCTTTTTGCCTGATTCTCTGGAGGTCCTTGAACCGGTCGGCATTCTAAAGGAAGGGGTGGTCCTTTCTGCCATCTCCCCTGATTTGCGACGGGTTCTTCAGGAATTTCAGGCTGACAAACCTGACCGCTGTCCAGTGGGGAAACTGTTCGTTCCTGATAAATGGACTAGTAGAGTGATTTTGGAGGTTCATTGTTCTGTGTTGGCTGGTCATCCTGGTATTTTTGGTACCAGAGATTTGGTTGGTAGGTCTTTTTGGTGGCCTTCTTTGTCGTGGGATGTGCATTCTTTTGTGCAGTCCTGTGGGACTTGTGCGCGGGCTAAGCCTTGTTGTTCCCACGCTAGTGGGTTGCTTTTGACTTTGCCGGTCCCTGAGAGGCCTTGGACGCATATTTCTATGGATTTTATTTCAGACCTTCCGGTTTCCCAGAGGATGTCGGTTATCTGGGTGGTTTGTGACCGGTTTTCTAAGATGGTTCATTTGGTGCCTTTGCCTAAATTGCCTTCCTTTTCTGATTTGGTTCTATTGTTTTTTCAGCATGTGGTTCCTTTGCATGGTATTCCGGAGAATATTGTGTCCGACAGAGGTTCCCAGTTTCTTTCTAGGCTTTGGCGAGCCTTTTGTGCTAGGCTGGGCATTGATTTTTCTTTTTCTTCCGCATTTCATCCTCAGACAAATGGCCAAACCGAGCGAACTAATCAGACTTTGGAAACTTATTTGAGATGCTTCATGTCTGCTGATCAGGATGATTGGGTGGCTTTCTTGCCATTGGCCGAGTTTGCCCTTAATAATCGGGCTAGTTCGGCTACCTTGGTTTCACCCTTCTTTTGTAATTTTGGTTTTCATCCTCGTTTTTCTTCAGGGCAGGTTGAGCCTTCTGATTGTCCTGGTGTGGATTCTGTGGTTGACAGGTTGCAGCAAATTTGGGCTCATGTGGTGGACAATTTGGTGTTGTCTCAGGAGGAGGCGCAACGTTTTGCTAATCGTCGTCGGTGTGTAGGTTCCCGGCTTCGGGTTGGGGACTTGGTCTGGTTGTCTTCCCGTCATGTTCCTATGAAGGTTTCTTCCCCTAAGTTTAAGCCTCGGTTTATTGGTCCTTATAGGAATTCTGAGATTATCAATCAGGTGTCTTTTCGTTTGGCCCTTCCGGCATCTTTTGCCATCCATAATGTTTTCCATAGATCTTTATTGCGGAAATATGTGACGCCCGTTCTTCCCTCTGTTGATCCTCCGGCTCCTGTGTTGGTTGATGGGGAGTTGGAGTATGTGGTTGAGAAGATTTTGGATTCTCGTTTTTCGAGACGGAAGCTTCAGTACCTTGTCAAATGGAAGGGTTACGGCCAGGAGGATAATTCTTGGGTTTTTGCCTCTGATGTCCATGCTGCTGATTTGGTTCGGGCCTTTCATCTGGCTCGTCCTGATCGGCCTGGGGGCTCTGGTGAGGGTTCGGTTACCCCTCTTCAAGGGGGGTTACTGTTGTGAATTCTGCTCTTGGGCTCCCTCCGGTGGTTGTTGGTGGTAGTGCAGTGGTCTCTGGATTGTAAGGTAGGGCAGGTGTTTCTGCTTATTGCAGCTCTATTTGGTATTTAGGTGTTTAGGATCCATCAATCCCTGCCAGTTGTCCATTGTATCTTGGAGGGATTGCATCTCTGTCTGGCTCCACTTGCCCTGCTATCATTTCAGCTAAGATAAGTGTCTGTTTTTTTGTTCTCTGTAGCACGCATGCAGTGTGCTTTTATGTGCAGTGCAATCTATTGTGTTTTTGTCCAGCTTAGACTTTGTTTGGATTTTTCTGTCATGCTGGATTCTTTGGAGATGCAGATATACATCCTATGTCTTAAGTTAGATGTAGTAGATAGTATATTCTGCTGTGGATTTTTCTAGAGTTTTAATACTGACCGCTTAGTACTCTGTCCTATCCTTTTCTATTTTAGCTAGAAGTGCCTCTTTTGCTAAACTCTGTCTTTTCTGCCTGTGTACGTATTTCCTCTTAAACTCACAGTCAATATTTGTGGGGGGCTGCCTATCCTTTGGGGCTCTGCTTTGAGGCATGATAGGATTTCCCATTTCCATCTTCAGGGGTAATTAGTCCTCCGGCTGTGTCGAGGTGTCTAGGCCATGTTAGGTACATCCCACGGCTACTTCTAGTTGCGGTGTCAGTATTAGGATTGCGGTCAGTACAGGTACCACCAACTCCAGAGATAGTCACATGAGGCTCCAGGGTCACCGGATCATAACACATCACACAGGTGGAGAGAGGCATAGCACTTCAACAGGCAGGAAAAAGTAGCGTGGTGGCCACAGACAGAAGGTGGAAAACCGCTCCCCATAACACCAACATGACGGAAGTTGCCAGTTCAACTGTTAGGTCTTCCCGAGTCTCGATGTTTTTTAAAGACTCTGTCATTAACCCCAAAAAGGCGATTTGCACCACCTGCAAGGTCAGCATCAGCAGGGGTAGCAAATCTACCAGCCTCACCACCACCAGCATGATCAGGCACATGGCAGCAAAGCACCTGACTTTGTGGGCCAAACCTCAGGGTCCAGGAGCAGTGTCTGCGGGTGACACCACTGCTTCTTCCGCTGTGTGCATGCATGCCAATACCTTGTGCATGATGCATGTGAAGATGCCTCCTGCCCTGCACCTGTCAATGCACACACTCAGCTAGCACAATCAGCAAGCATGTCCATGTCCTTATCCCAGCGCAGGCTTCAGTTATCCATACCCCAGTCCTTGGAATGCAAGCGCAAATATACAGCCAACACCCCAAAGGCCACACTTCTAAATTCAAACATTTTGTGACTGCTTGCTCTTGAATTGTTGCCTTTTAGGTTTGTGGAGACGGAAGCTTTCCGCAACCCAGCTGCCACTATTTCTCCCGGTTTGCCATCCCTGCCTTACAGAAGCACGTGTCCCACAATATTAGCCATGCCCTCAACAATGCAGTTACTGGGAAAGTACACCTAACCACGGACACGTGGACAAGTGCTTGTGGGCAGGGATGGTACATATCACTGATGGTACACTGGGATAACATAGTGGAAGCTGGGACTCAGTCGGACTTTGGGATGGAGCACATCATCCTGATGCCAAGCATTATGAGCCCTAGGTCAATCAGGGTTGCCCCCACAGTCTACAGCTCCTGCACCTCATCCTTTCACTCCTCCTCAGCCTCCATCTCCACGTTGACCACATCAGTCACAAGCTGGAAACACGGCAGCACTGTCTCAGCCTAGCTTCATGGCAGGCCAGGACCTCCAAGGAGTAGAGAGCCAGTTTATGCCATGTGTCCATCTTGGATATCCAATAATTATAAGGCACAGAGGAATCACGGAGGACGTTGGTATTGTCAGCAAAGTACTCCCTCAACATCTTCCCAAACTTTGCACTCCTTGTGAGAGGACCCCGCGCCTCAGGGCTTGGGTGATGGGAGGGTCTGAGAAAACTCTACCAGAACTTTGCCAGTGTTCCCCTGCCTCTGCTGAATTCGAGTTGTGTCTCTTGCCTGTACTCCTTGGCTGTCCAATGAACTGTGTCCTCTGCGTCCAGTGTTTTCAGATGGGAATTTTTTAAATAATTCTGCAACAAGGCCCTTTTGGTACTGCTCCATTTTAGTAGACCTGTCCACCTAGAGAATAAGAGAAAGTTCTCCTTGTAGCATGGCTCAAGAAGTTTCACCAACCAGTAATGACTGTCACCCAAAATTTTGAGAATGCGAGGGTCACGGGAAAGGCAGTGTAACATAAACTCAGCCATGCGTGCCAGACTGTTAACAGGCAAGTCATCCTTGTCCTCACCAAGAGGATGACTGACCATGCTCTCCTCCTCCTCCCTGTCCTCAGGCCATCCATGCCAAACAGACGATATGACAGTTGTCACGTGATGATCCTTACTCTATTTTCTCTGAGCATGCTCGGGTGGTCTCCAAGTATTTTGGTGTGCTCAGAGATTTAGTTTATGTCAACGCAGCTGCATAATTTGCACTTGCTAGACAGCTTGAAAATATGTGGGGATTGCCTGTTTGTTAGGCAATACTTTTAAAATGCTTAGGAAGCCTATGCAAGTTTTTTGTTAATTATTCTCATTTACTGAGATAATGACTTTTGTGTTTTCATTGGCTGTAAGCCATAATCATCAATATTAACAGAAATAAACACTTCAAATAGATCACTGTGTGTAATGACTCTATATAATATGTGATTTCCACTTTTTGTTTTGAAGAACTGAAATAAATTAACTTTTTGATGATATTCTAATTTCGTGAGAAGCACCTGTAGATACTGCAACATGCAGAGTTGGTAGCTATGCAGTATAAACATTCTTCATGCAGGCAGTGCCCTTACCAATCAGCCCACCCGGATTATGCCCAGAAGAACCCATTACTAGTGTTAAGCATTCCGATACTGCAAATATCGGGTATCGGCCGATATTCGCGGTATCGGAATTCAGATACTGAGTTCCGATACTTTCTCAATATTGGATACCGGAATCAGAAGTTCCCATAATTCAATGAGCCAGTTTGATTTAATTCAGCCAATGAGGAATCCAAAGAAGTGTGGGCACATCCTGTTATGAATGTTAGGTATGTAAGTAAGGGCATGGCTGTGATTGGCTGCTGAAATGATGTCATGATGCACTATAAAAGTCGCTGCCATCATTTTGGGTTCACTCTGCTGTGAATTCAGATAGGGACAGGATGCTTCTGTTCTGACTGAGGGATAGTTAGAGATAGCGATTTTCTTCATTGTGCTTTACCCAGGCTAATTTAGCAACCGCTGTGTGAGAACCTTGTTTTTGTCTTGCAGCGCTGTTCACGGCTGTCTGCAAGGTCTGTGTGTGAGTGCAGCTCACTCTGTAGTCTGTTCTGCAGCCACAGCTGGTTGTAGTCAGCTCAGAGTGTGTCACTGCCTCATACTCTTCCATTGTCCTTTTTTCAATTAGTGCAGCCTGCTGCACATTTTTTCAGATTTATCCTATTAGTGGGTTTCCATCCGTATCTTGCTAGATTGTGGAAAAACACTATTTAGGAGTACATAGAGGAGCTTTTTTTGGCCTTGCAGCACTGTTCACGGCTGTCTGCAAGGTCTATGTGTGAGTGCAGCTCACGCTGTAGCCTGTTCTGCAGCCACAGCTGGTTGTAGTCAGCTCAGCGTTCGTCACTGCCTCATACTGTTCCATTGTCCTTTTTTCAATTAGTGCTGCCTGCTGCACATTGTTCCCGATTTATCCTATTAGTGGGTTTCCATCCGTATCCTGCTAGATTGTGGAAAAACACTATATGAGAGTACATAGAGGAGCTTTTTTTGGCCTTGCAGCGCCGTTCACGGCAGTCTGCAAGGTCTATGTGTGACTTCAGCTCACGCTGTAGTCTGTTCTGCGAAAAAAACAAAAAGTTAATGAAGTTCACCAAACACTCCACTTTACAGTTGTGTAGGCCAAATTAGTTCATATTAAAGTGTATACCACACTTTATAAAATTAGTGTTTATTATACCTGTTAGCAGCTGTTCAGGAATAAGCACACTAAGCCCTTAGTACTTTTCTGCCTATCTTTATCAGTCTACCAAGATGAAGAAGGCAGGGAGTAAGGCACGTGGT
Organism: Ranitomeya variabilis; assembly: GCF_051348905.1. Classification (NCBI taxonomy): domain Eukaryota; kingdom Metazoa; phylum Chordata; class Amphibia; order Anura; family Dendrobatidae; genus Ranitomeya; species Ranitomeya variabilis. Next base: position 20,589,717 of record NC_135236.1, on the reverse strand, counting down.
CGTGGGCGTGGAGTTTCTGCAGGGAGAGGACATGGGGATTCTGTGCCTGCTGCGGGCACCAGTGACTCATCATCATCCCTCAGTTTTAGCAGGGAATAGTCCTTCATGTACAGCTTTGTAGGAGCTCGCCGTACCCCACTGCTGCGGGACGAACAAATTGAAGCCGTTGTTGGATGGATGGCAGCTAACGCATCGACTTCAATTAGTGCCACATCCTCTCAGGCACAGAGCACTGAAGAGCACCCATATGTCTCTTCACCACCTGCCAAATTGCCCAGGCAGTCAGAGAGCCCAGGACAGGAGCCATCTCTACTTCTGTTCTCTGAATCTCTTGGCTTGGTGTAATAATTATAGAGGATAACTCAGGAGACTCTTTGCATGGAACAAGACAACTACAGTACACAGTTTTATAAGTGGTAATAATGTCTATATTATCACACAGTGATTCAAACAAGTGCAGAGAGAAACTCAAGTCCACAACACTTGGTGTAAATATTAAACGCAGCTTAACAGTCTATAGGGAACTTCAGAGGAAAATGCAATCCCGCAGAAAATCTATGAAGCACAATTATTCTTGAGGATACTTGACACGAATAAGTCCTTGCTTAGTCCAAAACACAGATAGATATGCTTATAAGGCAGTTCAAATAATATCTTAGCTCAACCAGGGAGGCTTGGTTAATAGTTTCAGGTTTTTGCAGAGCAGCAACAGCTTACATGTCCAGCAAATGCAGATGGAAGTAAACACGAGCAGCAGACGAAGGAGGACCACTGGAAACTGGTGTATGCAGCAGGAACCCAGATCAGAGCAGCAAGATCACCACACAGGTTCACAGGAGCAGGTATATAGCCAGGGATTAATCAGAGTCAGGAGCTGGATGCAAGACAGGATACTCTAGCACAGACTGAAGGCTGGGGTGGAGTTTTATAGCAGGAAGACATAGTGCACATGAGACCAAAGACGCCATCTTGGAAAAGGGCAGTAATGCATAAAAGGTAAAAAAAGTTCAGAGTCCTGACAGTTGGAAAGAGGGGCCAGCCAAGCAGCATTCGAGAAATGGAAGAAGAGGCAGTATGCAGTGATGCCCAACTGCTTTGTCTCTCTGAATCTGAAGAGGTGGGTGGGCCAGTGCCTCTGGTCAGCACACCTCAGTTCGCATCTGATGATGAGACTCAGGTGCCACTTTCTGGTGCATACTGTGTTGCCGAGACTACCCAGGAGAAGCAGTTGTTGGAAGAACGTAGTGTAGATGATGAGGTCCTTGACCCATCATGGCGTGAGGTACAGGAAGGTGGTGGGAGCAGCTCTGAGGAAGAGATTCCCCGAATGGCCCAAAAAGGAGGGAGAGGGATGGGGAAGACTGCGTTGCCTGTAGCCTCCACTTCGGCACCCATTAGGAGCATGCCTTTTCCAAAAGCCAAAACGGGCGCTCCCAATACTTGCAGTGCCTGGTCCTTTTTTGACACAGTTTATGATGGCATTTGCTTTGTCAAATGCAAGCTGTGTAATCAGAAAGTCAAAAGAGGGAAAAGTGTCAGCAACCTCAATACCACAAATATGTGGAAACATGTGCGGACCAAGCACGTGGTGGAGTTACAAAAACACACTGAAGACCTAGGCCTACCTAAAGCGGCACCTACCACCTCTTCAGCTCATGTTGTAGCCTCTTCCTCCAGCTCACACAGCTGGTTCGGCTTCCTCACAGGATTGCCATGGAAGAACCTCTGGCACTGTTGTACAGAGACCCAGTGTAATTCCAAACACTGCACCACGTTTCCTGTCTTCCTCACATTCCCAACCCAGTCTACAGCCATCGGTAGCACAGGCATGGGAGAAAAGGCGGCCATTCTCAGCAAACCTCCCCCGAGCACAGGCTCTAAATGCTGGCATTGCAAAACTACTGTCCCTTGAAATGCTGTCATTCAGGCTGGTGGAGACTGACACCTTCTGTAACTTGATGGCATTGGCAGTCCCACAATACAACGTGCCCAGCCGCTTTTATTTTAGCAGGCAAGCTGTCCCTGCCCCGCAAAAGCATGTGGAGAGAAACATTAAACATGCGCAACTAAACGCCATCAGTAGCAAGGTCCACCTGACCACTGATGTGTGGACCAGTAAGCATGGACAGGGACGATACCTATCCCTCACTGCCAATTGGGTAAATGTTGTGGAGCCGGGTACTGATCTTGAGAGTGGCGCTGTACGTGTTCTGCCAACTCCAAGGATTGCAGGAATCCAGTCTGTACACATTAACTCCTCCTCATACTCCAGTTCCTCTGAATCAGCGCTGCAGTAGCCTTCACAGTCCACCTCCACATGGACCCGTGAACGCTTACCTGTTACGACCGATATGAGCACAGCCGTGGCCAAACATCAACAGGCCATATTGAAATTAATTTCTTTGGGGAATCAAAGTCACACAGCGCAGGAGCTCTGGAATGCCATCAAGCAGGAGAGCGACGGGTGGTTTGTGCAGCGAATCTCCAGCCAGGCATGGTAGTATGTGACAATAGCCAAAATCTGGTGGCAGCTCTGGGCCTAGACAACCTGTTATGACCCCAATGGCGAGGGTCTCAGAGGTACGTGGAAGTCTGCAGAATACAAAAATCCAGCTCATAGGGCAGTGGTAACTGGGTTGACCATATATCTACTCCTAACGCCAACACTAGAAGTAGCCGGGGATCATTCCTACGTTGATTCTAGATGACACGCTCCAGCCGGAGAATCTAGCTACCCCTAGTAGAGGAAAACAAAAGACCTTTCATGCCTCCAGAGAAGGGGACCCCAAAGCTGGATAGAAGCCCCCCACAAATAATAACGGTGAGGTAAGAGGAAATGACAAACACAGAAATGAACCAGGTTTAGCACAGAGAGGCCCGCTTACTGATAGCAGAATAAAGAAAGGTAACTTATATGGTCAACAAAAACCCTATCAAAATCCACACTGGAAATTCAAGAACCCCCGAACCGTCTAACGGTCCGGGGGGAGAACACCAGCCCCCTAGAGCTTCCAGCAAAGGTCAGGATATAGATTTGGAACAAGCTGGACAAAAATACAAAACCAAAACAAATAGCAAAAAGCAAAAGGCAGACTTAGCTGATATAACTGGAACCAGGATCAGTAGACAAGAGCACAGCAGACTAGCTCTGATAACTACATTGCCAGGCATTGAACTGAAGGTCTAGGGAGCTTATATAGCAACACCCCTAACTAACGACCCAGGTGCGGATAAAAGGAATGACAGAAAAACCAGAGTCAAAAAACTAGTAACCACTAGAGGGAGCAAAAAGCAAATTCACAACAACAACCTCACTCACATTCCATGTCTGGCACATGTGCTCAACTTGGTCGTGCAGAGTTTTTTGAGGGAGTATCCGGATCTTGATGCACTGCTGCACAAGGTCCGCCTAGACTGTGCTCAGTTGCGGAGTTCCAGCATGGCAAGATAGCGCATTGCAGCTCTGCAGCGCCGATTCTGCCCTTTGGAATATCGCATCATATGTGACCTACCCACCAGGTGGAATTCAACGTTACATATGTTGGAGCGGTTGTGTGAGCAGCAGGCAGCAGTAATGGAGTACCAGCTGCATCAGGCACAAAGAAGTCGCACTTCAGACTTCACAACCACTGAGTAGGCCACTATGAAGGACATCTATCAGGTTTTGTGTGCCTTCGATGATTCCACGCGGATGGCGAGTGCAGATGATGCACTAGTAAGCATGACTATCCCCCTTATCTGCCTGCATCAAAAAACACTGCAAACGCTAAGGGATGAGGTTGTGGAAGAGGTGGAGGATGAGGAGTCACAAATGCCATCTGCTTCTGGACAGTCTACGCAACGTGGTTCCTCACAAAGGCCTAGGCAGGGGACACTTTGTGAGGAGGATAAGGAGAAGTCAAAGGAGGAGGAAGACATCTGTCCAGAGGAGGGAGTTACACAATGCTCCAGCAGTCAGTACGTAGAGCGAGGGTGAGGTGATGCAGAGCAGGCAGAGATCACGCCTCAAGCAGGGGACAACATTTCTTGGCCAGTTGGCAGTCTGCAGCACATGGTTGATTTCATGCTGCAGTGCCTGAGAAACAACCGCCACATCGCCCACATTCTCAACACGGCTGATTATTGGGTGTACACCCTCCTATATCCTCGCTACTGGGACAACTTACAAAGCCTCATAACACCGTTGAACCGGGAGCGTAAAATGCGGGAGTACCAAGACACACTGGTGCATTCCATCATCTTCTCCATTCCAACCGAGAGCAGTGCTGCTAGTGCTTTACAAAGCAGCTCAGTGCATCAAGGCAGTGGAGTAAGCTCTGCACAAACAGGGAGCAGAAGCAGTGCCTCAGCACAAGGCAAGACCAGTATGGCCCAACTGTGCAAAGTTTTGTGTGCCCGCCACAAATGTCTACACCATCACAGATGGCTCCAGTCAGCAGGACGCAATATTTCCATCAGATGGTGACAGACTACATGTCTTGCCCTCTCAGTGTACTCCCAGACGGCTCTTCCCCCTTCAAGTTGTGGGTCTCTAAGCTTGATACATGGCCAGAGCTTAGCCAGTATGCATTGGAGGTGCTGGCTTGCCCTGCTGCTAGTGTATTATCGGAACGCGTCTTTAGTGCTGCAGGTGGTGTACTAACAGACTGTTGCATGCGACTATCCTCCGATAACGTTGACCGGCATACTTTTCCGAAAATGAACAATGCCTGGATCTCGCAGGAATTTGCCACTCCTCTTCCAGATTAAATAATTGGTTGCCAACAGTATTCAGGTCTCCTGTTGTGTTCATGTTTCTACCAACTGAACTGCAATCCCAGGGCTCCAACACCGCCAGTTGCTGCTCAGAAGCGTCGTCTGCACAGTCAACACATGACCCAGTGTTATTAAGTTCCAGTAACGTCAGCTGATCCCCTGCTGTGTGTGCGGCAATGCCTCCACTCTGCTTCTCCTGCATTCCCTGGGCTACAACACCGCCAGTTGCTGCTCGGAAGTGCCGTCTGCACAGCCAACACTTGCTGCCGTGTTATTGGGTTTCAGTAACGTCAGCTGATCCCCAGCTGTGTATCCGGCAATGCCTCCACTCTGCTTCTCCTGCATTCCCTGGGCTCCAACACCGCCAGTTGCTGCTCGGAAGTGCCGTCTGCACAGTAAACAGTTGCTCCTCTGTTATAGGGGTTCAGTAACGTCAGCTGATCCCCTGCTGTGTATCCGGCAATGCCCCCACTCTGCTTCTCCTGCATTCCCTGGGCTCCAACACCACCAGTTGCTGCTCGGTAGTGCCGTCTGCACAGTCAACAGTTGCTCCTCTGTTATAGGGGTTCAGTAACGTCAGCTGATCCCCTGCTGTGTGTGGCAATGCCTACACTCTGCTTCTCCTGCATTCCCTGGGCTACAACACCGGCAGTTGCTGCTCGTAAGTGCTGTCTGCACAGTCAACACTTGCTGCCGTGTTATTGGGTTTCAGTAACGTCAGCTGATCCCCTGCTGTGTATCTGGCAATGCCTCCACTCTGCTTCTCCTGCATTCCCTGGGCTTCAACACTGCCAGTTGCTGCTCGGAAGTGCCGTCTGCACAGTCAACAGTTGCTCCTCTGTTATAGAGGTTCAGTAACGTCAGCTGATCCCCTGCTGTGTGTGTGGCAATGCCTACACTCTGCTTCTTCTGCATTCCCTGGGCTACAACACCGGCAGTTGCTGCTCGTAAGTGCTGTCTGCACAGTCAACACTTGCTGCCGTGTTATTGGGTTTCAGTAATGTCAGCTGATCCCCAGCTGTGTATCCGGCAATGCCTCCACTCTGCTTCTCCTGCATTCCCTGGGCTCCAACACCGCCAGTTGCTGCTCGGAAGTGCCGTCTGCACAGTAAACAGTTGCTCCTCTGTTATAGGGGTTCAGTAACGTCAGCTGATCCCCTGCTGTGTATCCGACAATGCCCCCACTCTGCTTCTCCTGCATTCCCTGGGCTCCAACACCACCAGTTGCTGCTCGGTAGTGCCGTATGCACAGTCAACAGTTGCTCCTCTGTTATAGGGGTTCAGTAACGTCAGCTGATCCCCTGCTGTGTGTGTGACAATGCCTACACTCTGCTTCTCCTGCATTCCCTGGGCTACAACACCGGCAGTTGCTGCTCGGAAGTGCTGTCTGCACAGTCAACACTTGCTGCCGAGTTATTGGGTTTCAGGAACGTCAGCTGTTATGATTAGGGTTGAGCGAAACGGGTCGATCATTTTCAAAAGTCGCCGACTTTTGGCTAAGTCGGCGTCTCATGAAACCCGATCCGACCCCTGTGCTTGTCGGCCATGCGGTACGCGACTTTCGCGCCAAAGTCGCGTTTCAATGACGCGAAAAGCGCCATTTCTCAGCCAATGAAGGTGAACGCAGAGTGTGGGCAGCGTGATGACATAGATCCTGGTCCCCACCATCTTAGAGAAGGGCATTGCAGTGATTGGCTTGCTGTCTGCGGCGTCACAGGGGCTATAAAGGGGCGTTCCCGCCGACCGCCATCTTACTGCTGCTGATCTGAGCTTAGGGACAGGTTGCTGCCGCTTTGTCAGAAGCAGGGAGAGCGTTAGGCAGGGTCCACTAACCACCAAACCGCTTGTGCTGCAGCGATTTCCACTGTCCAACACCACCTTCGGTGTGCAGGGACTGTGGAAGCTATTTTTTTTTTTTTTTTCCCTCAGCGCTGTAGCTCATTGGGCTGCCCTAGAAGGCTCCGTGATAGCTGTATTGCTGTGTGTACGCCACTGTGGAAACCAACTGCTTTTTTCAAAGCACATATCCTCTTGTTCCTTTCTGCACAGCTATCTTTTTTGTTTGTCCACACTTTTTATTTAATTTGTGCATCAGTCCACTCCTATTGCTGCCTGCCATACCTGGCTTACATTACTGCAGGGAGATAGTAATTGTAGGACAGTCCCTGTTTTTTTTTTTTTTTTTTTGTGGGAGATTAAGATTGGCATTTCTGCTACAGTGCCATCCCTGTGTGTGCCATCTCTCACTGAGTGGGCCATAGAAAGCCTATTTATTTTTTCCGTGATTTGTGTTCTAAATTCTACCTCAACACAAAAACACTACATCAATCAGTGGGAGAAAAATATTGGCCTCAGTCAGGGCTTGTGTGCCACTGCTGTGTGTGCTATCTCTCATTCAGTGGGCTATAGCAAGCCTATTTTTTTTTTTTTTTTTTTTAATATTATTTGGTTTCTAAAGTCTCCCTGAAAAAAAAAATACCTAAAAAAACAGTGGGAGAGTAATATTGCCCTTTCAGCTTGTGTGCCAGTCTTGACTCCTGGGTGTGCCACCTCTCTCCCTCTCATTCAGTGGGCCATAGAAAGCCTATTTATTTTTTTTTTAAATATTATTGGGTTTCTAAAGTCTCCCTTAAAAAACAAAAAATACATAAAAAAACAGTGGGAGAGTAATATTGCCCTTTCAGCTTGTGTGCCAGTCTTGACTCCTGGGTGTGCCACCTCTCTCCCTCTCATTCAGTGGGCCATAGAAAGCCTATTTATTTATTTTTTTTAAATATTATTGGGTTTCTAAAGTCTCCCTTAAAAAACAAAAAATACCTAAAAAAACAGTGGGAGAGTAATATTGCCCTTTCAGCTTGTGTGCCAGTCTTGACTCCTGGGTGTGCCACCTCTCTCCCTCTCATTCAGTGGGCCATAGAAAGCCTATTTATTTTTTTAAAAAAATATTATTGGGTTTCTAAAGTCTCCCTTAAAAAACAAAAAATACATAAAAAAACAGTGGGAGAGTAATATTGCCCTTTCAGCTTGTGTGCCAGGCTTGACTCCTGGGTGTGCCACCTCTCTCCCTCTCATTCAGTGGGCCATAGAAAGCCTATTTATTTATTTTTTTAAATATTATTGGGTTTCTAAAGTCTCCCTTAAAAAACAAAAAATACATAAAAAAACAGTGGGAGAGTAATATTGCCCTTTCAGCTTGTGTGCCAGGCTTGACTCCTGGGTGTGCCACCTCTCTCCCTCTCATTCAGTGGGCCATAGAAAGCCTATTTATTTATTTTTTAAAATATTATTGGGTTTCTAAAGTCTCCCTTAAAAAACAAAAAATACATAAAAAAACAGTGGGAGAGTAATATTGCCCTTTCAGCTTGTGTGCCAGTCTTGACTCCTGGGTGTGCCACCTCTCTCCCTCTCATTCAGTGGGCCATAGAAAGCCTATTTATTTTTTTAAAAAAATATTATTGGGTTTCTAAAGTCTCCCTTAAAAAACAAAAAATACATAAAAAAACAGTGGGAGAGTAATATTGCCCTTTCAGCTTGTGTGCCAGTCTTGACTCCTGGGTGTGCCACCTCTCTCCCTCTCATTCAGTGGGCCATAGAAAGCCTATTTATTTATTTTTTTAAATATTATTGGGTTTCTAAAGTCTCCCTTAAAAAACAAAAAATACCTAAAAAAACAGTGGGAGAGTAATATTGCCCTTTCAGCTTGTGTGCCAGTCTTGACTCCTGGGTGTGCCACCTCTCTCCCTCTCATTCAGTGGGCCATAGAAAGCCTATTTATTTATTTTTTTAAATATTATTGGGTTTCTAAAGTCTCCCTTAAAAAACAAAAAATACATAAAAAAACAGTGGGAGAGTAATATTGCCCTTTCAGCTTGTGTGCCAGGCTTGACTCCTGGGTGTGCCACCTCTCTCCCTCTCATTCAGTGGGCCATAGAAAGCCTATTTATTTTTTTTTTAAAATATTATTGGGTTTCTAAAGTCTCCCTTAAAAAACAAAAAATACATAAAAAAACAGTGGGAGAGTAATATTGCCCTTTCAGCTTGTGTGCCAGTCTTGACTCCTGGGTGTGCCACCTCTCTCCCTCTCATTCAGTGGGCCATAGAAAGCCTATTTATTTTTTTTTTTAAATATTATTGGGTTTCTAAAGTCTCCCTTAAAAAACAAAAAATACATAAAAAAACAGTGGGAGAGTAATATTGCCCTTTCAGCTTGTGTGCCAGTCTTGACTCCTGGGTGTGCCACCTCTCTCCCTCTCATTCAGTGGGCCATAGAAAGCCTATTTATTTTTTTTTTAAAATATTATTGGGTTTCTAAAGTCTCCCTTAAAAAACAAAAAATACATAAAAAAACAGTGGGAGAGTAATATTGCCCTTTCAGCTTGTGTGCCAGGCTTGACTCCTGGGTGTGCCACCTCTCTCTCATTCAGTGGGCCATAGAAAGCATTTTTTTTTTTTCCTTGATTTGTGTTCTAAAATCTACCTCAACACAAAAACACTACATCAATCAGTGGGAGAAAAATATTGGCCTCAGTCAGGGCTTGTGTGCCACTGCTGTGTGTGCTATCTCTCATTCAGTGGGCTATAGAAAGCCTATTTTTTTTTTTTTTTTTTTAATATTATTTGGTTTCTAAAGTCTCCCTGAAAAAAAAAAAAACCCTAAAAAAAAAAAACAGTGGGAGAGTAATATTGCCCTTTCAGCTTGTGTGCCAGTCTTGACTCCTGGGTGTGCCACCTCTCTCCCTCTCATTCAGTGGGCCATAGAAAGCCTATTTATTTTTTTAAAAAATATTATTGGGTTTCTAAAGTCTCCCTTAAAAAACAAAAAATACATAAAAAAACAGTGGGAGAGTAATATTGCCCTTTCAGCTTGTGTGCCAGTCTTGACTCCTGGGTGTGCCACCTCTCTCTCATTCAGTGGGCCATAGAAAGCATTTTTTTTTTTCCTTGATTTGTGTTCTAAAATCTACCTCAACACAAAAACACTACATCAATCAGTGGGAGAAAAATATTGGCCTCAGTCAGGGCTTGTGTGCCACTGCTGTGTGTGCTATCTCTCATTCAGTGGGCTATAGAAAGCCTATTTATTTATTTATTTTTTTTCTTATTATTTGGTTTCTAAAGTCTCCCTTAAAAAACAAAAAATACATAAAAAAACAGTGGGAGAGTAATATTGCCCTTTCAGCTTGTGTGCCAGTCTTGACTCCTGGGTGTGCCACCTCTCTCTCTCATTCAGTGGGCCATAGAAAGGCTATTTTTTTTTTTGTTTTTTTAATATTATTTGGTTTCTAAAGTCTCCCTGAAAAAAAAAAAAAAAAACATACAAAAAACAGTGGGAGAGTAATATTGCCCTTTCAGCTTGTGTGCCAGTCTTGACTCCTGGGTGTGCCACCTCTCTCCCTTTCATTCAGTGGGCCATAGAAAGCCTATTTATTTTTAAAAAAAAATATTATTGGGTTTCTAAAGTCTCCCTTAAAAAACAAAAAATACATAAAAAAACAGTGGGAGAGTAATATTGCCCTTTCAGCTTGTGTGCCAGTCTTGACTCCTGGGTGTGCCACCTCTCTCTCTCATTCAGTGGGCCATAGAAAGGCTATTTTTTTTTTGGTTTTTTTAATATTATTTGGTTTCTAAAGTCTCCCTGAGAAAAAAAAAAAAATAAATTAGGTGGGAGATTAATATTGACATTAGTGCTTGAGTGACAGTCCTGCGTGTGTGTCATCTCTGTGATTTTGTGCCACAGAAAACAGAGTGTGTAACATTGTGCCTGATTTTCCTTGTGGTCTCACCAACCTGTTAAGGGATATTGAAATCATACTGAAGTTATAGCTCACCGTGTAAGTTGTTTGACAGCAACAAATAAAGTTACTTTGGTTAAGATTTTAAAACAATGAGGAAGTCTGGTGCAAGAGGTCGTCGTGGGCGTTCATTGTCAGCTGGTAATGATGGTAGTGGTAGTGGAGCATCAGGTGGTCGTGGGGATAAAAATATTCCACCTAAGTCTGGAGCTGTGGAGCCAGTTTCGTCGTCAGGCTACACAAGGCCTCGAACGCTCTCTTTTCTGGGAGTAGGAAAACCGCTTTTAAAGGCGGAGCAGTAACAGCAAGTTTTGGCTTACATTGCAGACTCAGCCTCTAGCTCTTTTGCCTCCTCTTCCGAAACTGGTAAATGTAAAAGCAGCGCGTCGCTTGTGGATGTTCACGGTCAGGGACAAGTCGCTTCCTTGTCCTCCTCAGCAAAAACTACAACAAGAGAGAAGGATGCAGCAGGCGACACAACGGGTCACTCCATGGAGCTCTTTACACATACCGTCCCTGGCTTAGAAAGTGAAACATTTAACAGGCCATGCCCATTACAAGTATATTCTGACATGGAGTGCACTGATGCACAGCCACAGCCAGAGTACTATGCTGCTCCTTTGACTCAGACCACCACATTGCCCTCTCAGGGTACAGATCCACAATCAGACCCTGATGAGACTATGTTGCCCCGCCACGAACGCTATACCACCGACCGACACAGTGACACAGACGAAGTTGCACACGAGCTCGAAGAGGAGGTAATAGATGACCCAGTTATTGACCCCGATTGGCAGCCATTGGGGGAACAGGGTGCAGGCGGCAGTAGTTCAGAAGCGGAGGTGGAGGAGGGGCCGCAGCAGGCATCAACATCGCAACAGGTTCCATCTGCCGGGCCCGTATCTGGCCCAAAACGCGTGTCAAAGCCAAAACCTGTTGGAGCACAGCGTTGCCATCCGGTTAAAGCTCAGTCTGCAATCCCTGAAAAGGGATCCGAGTCTAGGAAGAGTGCAGTCTGGCATTTTTTTAAACAACATCCAACTGATCAGCGCAAAGTCATCTGTCAAAAATGTTCAACTAGCTTAAGCAGAGGTCAGAATCTGAAAAGTCTAAATACTAGTTGCATGCATAGACACTTAACCACCATGCATTTTCAAGCCTGGACTAACTACCAAACGTCCCTCAAGGTTGTAGCACCCTCGGCCAATGAAGCTAGTCAGCAACGCAACATCCCTTCCGTCACTGTAAGGCCACCATTTTCTGCACCACCGGCAGTATCTGTGCAGGTTTCTTTGCCAGCCAAAAGCAGTCAGGGTCAGGGAATCACCAGTTTTGTAGGAGGAAATATTGCATCTAGGGCACCGGCGGAAACAATACCGTCTCCAACCGTCTCTCAGTCTGCCATGTACACCGGCACACCCGAAAGTTCCACGATCTCCAGCTCTCTAGTCCAGCTCACCCTACATGAGACTCTGGTTAGAAAAAGGAAGTACTTATCCTCGCATCCGCGTACACAGTGTTTTAACGCCCACATAGCTAGACTAATCTCGTTAGAGATGATGCCCTACCGGTTAGTTGAAAGCGAAGCTTTCAAAGCCCTGATGGAGTACGCTGAACCACGATACGAGCTACCCAGTCGACACTTTTTTTCCAGAAAAGCCATCCCAGCCCTGCACCAGCATGTTAAACAGCGCATCGTCCATGCACTCAGGCAATCTGTGAGTACAAAGGTGCACCTGACTACAGATGCATGGACCAGTAGGCATGGCCAGGGACGTTATGTGTCCATCACGGCACACTGGGTGAATGTGGTGGATGCAGGGTCCACAGGCGACATCAATTTAGGGACAGTTGTGCCTAGCCCACGGTCTAGGAAACAGTTGGCTGTAGGCGTTCGCACCCCCTCCTCCTCCTCCTCCTCGTCCTCCTGCAGAAGCTACAGCTCTTCCACAGAACGCAGTCTGCCAACCACTCCATCGGCAGATGATACTGTTGCACACCAGTTGTCCCATTATGGGCCAGCTACTGCCAAGCGTCAGCAGGCTGTATTGGCTATGAAGTGCTTGGGCGACAACAGACACACCGCGGAAGTTCTGTCCGAGTTCTTGCAACAAGAAACACAGTCGTGGCTGGGCACAGTAGATCTTGAGGCAGGCAAGGTAGTGAGTGATAACGGAAGGAATTTCATGGCTGCCATCTCCCTTTCCCAACTGAAACACATTCCTTGCCTGGCTCACACCTTAAACCTGGTGGTGCAGTGCTTATTGAAAACTTATCCTGGGTTCTCCGACCTGCTCCTCAAAGTGCGTGCACTTTGCTCACATATCCGACGTTCGCCTGTACACGCCAGCCGTATGCAGACCTATCAGCGGTCTTTGAACCTTCCCCAGCATCGCCTAATCATAGACGTTGCAACAAGGTGGAACTCAACACTGCACATGCTTCAGAGACTGTGCGAACAGAGGCGTGCTGTTATTTATTTGTGGGAGGATACACGGGCAGGCAGTAGGATGGCAGACATGGAGTTGTCAGGTGTGCAGTGGTCTAAGATACAAGACATGTGTCAAGTCCTTCAGTGTTTTGAGGAATGCACACGGCTGGTTAGTGCAGACAACGCCGTAATAAGCATGAGCATCCCCCTAATGCGTCTGCTGATGCAAAGTTTGACGCACATAAAGGAGCAGGCGTCTGCACCAGAGGAAGAGGAAAGCCTTGATGACAGTCAGCCATTGTCTGGTCAGGGCAGTGTACAGGACGAGGTAGCGGGCGAAGAGGAGGTGGAGGACGAGGAGGATGATGGGGATGAGTATATTTTTAATGCCGAACCTTTCCCGGGGGCACAGGAAATTGGTTGCGTGTCACGGCCGGGTTCTGGTTTTTTGAGGGACACAAGTGACGTAGATTTGCCTGCAACTGCCCCTCAACCAATCACAACCGGAGATTTGACAACTGGAACTTTGGCCCACATGGCGGATTATGCCTTACGTATCCTAAAAAGGGACACACGCATTACGAAAATGATGAACGATGACGATTACTGGTTGGCCTGCCTCCTTGATCCACGCTATAAAGGCAAATTGCAAAATATTATGCCACATGAGAACTTGGAACTAATATTAGCAACCAAACAATCAACTCTTGTTGACCGTTTGCTTCAGGCATTCCCAGCACACAGCGCACGTGATCGTTCTCACACGAGCTCCAGGGGGCAGCAGACTAGGAGTGTTAGGGGTGCACACATCAGAAGTGGCGTTGGACAGAGGGGTTTTCTGACCAGGTTGTGGAGTGATTTTGCTATGACCGCAGACAGGACAGGTACTGCTGCATCAATTGAAAGTGACAGGAGACAACATTTGTCCAGTATGGTTACTAACTATTTTTCATCCCTTATCGATGTTCTCCCTCAACCGTCATTCCCATTTGATTACTGGGCCTCCAAATTAGACACCTGGCCAGAATTGGCAGAATATGCATTGCAGGAGCTTGCTTGCCCGGCAGCAAGTGTCCTATCAGAAAGAGTATTCAGTGCTGCAGGTTCAATATTAACCGAAAAAAGGACTCGTCTGGCTACCCAAAATGTTGACGATCTAACATTCATTAAAATGAACCACAACTGGATTTCGAAATCTTTTGCCCCACCTTGCCCGGCCGACACCTAGCTTTCCTATGAAAGGCTCTTGCCTGTGAATTACTTTTCTAATGTCTAATTTGCTGCAGCTGATTGTACAGCATACGACATGTTTACACCTCCCTAAATGGCCAAACTCCCCACACGGGGCCGTGGTATCGCGACTTGGCGCAAGCACCCGTGAGACTGCTGTTTGTCTGAAGAGGTGGGTGTGCTCGCTTTTGGTTGACGGCATTGCTACTGGGTCCCTCATAGTACAATGTAGTGTCTCTGGCGGTGGTGGTGCACACCCAACGTCAGACACACCGTTGTAACATGAGGGGCCCTGGGGCGGTCCCGCCGGCCTCTAGAGAGTTCCCCCCTACCCCAGCTCAAAATGTGCTCTACCACATGCAAAATTATGTCGCACAGCTCCACCAATCTTTAGTCTATTCGCTGACATCATTCAATGTCTGGCACTGACAATACAAATTTGTAGACATCTACGATGCAACTTAAAGTAGTCTGTGTCTGTGTCCTATATTGGCACCATTAAATAGTTACTGCCAAATTACTATGTCAGAAACTCAGCAGATGAGCCCACCCCTGTACCTAAGTATGCCACCTTTTTTTTTGTTTTGGTTGTTTTGCGAGACATTAACATCTATTTATATTTTGGGAGTACTGGGACAGACACTCCTTGCACTACTCCTCCACTCACCACCAAGCTGCCCGTGTATCCATGTAACCGCTGTAAAACTGCCATGAGCCTATTGTTTTTTATGTTAGGCCTTTGAAGCCTGTCTGCGGTCCCTCCTTCCACTAGTCCTCCACTGGCCAGACCACTGCTGCCCGTGTACCCCTGGAACCAATTATAAAGTGCCTACAGCCAGCCCATTTTCTTATGTTAGGCCTTTGAAGCCTGTCTGCGGTCCCTACTTTAAATACTCCTCCACTGACCACCAAGCTGCCTGCCCGTGTATCCATGTAACCGCTGTAATACTGCCATGAGCCTATTGTTTGTTATTTTAGGCCTTTGAAGCCTGTCTGCGGTCCCTCCTTCCACTAGTCCTCCACTGACCAGACCACTGCTGCCCGTGTACCCCTGGAACCAATTATAAAGTGCCTACAGCCAGCCCATTTTTTTATGTTAGGCCTTTGAAGCCTGTCTGCGGTCCCTCCTTCCACTAGTCCTCCACTGGCCAGACCACTGCTGCCCGTGTACCCCTGGAACCAATTATAAAGTGCCTACAGCCAGCCCATTTTCTTATGTTAGGCCTTTGAAGCCTGTCTGCGGTCCCTACTTTAAATACTCCTCCACTGACCACCAAGCTGCCTGCCCGTGTATCCATGTAACCGCTGTAAAACTGCCATGAGCCTATTGTTTGTTATGTTAGGCCTTTGATAGCCTGTCTGCGGTCCCTCCTTCCACTAGTCCTCCACTGACCAGACCACTGCTGCCCGTGTACCCCTGGAACCAATTATAAAGTGCCTACAGCCAGCCCATTTTCTTATGTTAGGCCTTTGAAGCCTGTCTGCGGTCCCTACTTTAAATACTCCTCCACTGACCACCAAGCTGCCTGCCCGTGTATCCATGTAACCGCTGTAAAACTGCCATGAGCCTATTGTTTGTTATTTTAGGCCTTTGAAGCCTGTCTGCGGTCCCTCCTTCCACTAGTCCTCCACTGACCAGACCACTGCTGCCCGTGTACCCCTGGAACCAATTATAAAGTGCCTACAGCCAGCCCATTTTTTTATGTTAGGCCTTTGAAGCCTGTCTGCGGTCCCTCCTTCCACTAGTCCTCCACTGGCCAGACCACTGCTGCCCGTGTACCCCTGGAACCAATTATAAAGTGCCTACAGCCAGCCCATTTTCTTATGTTAGGCCTTTGAAGCCTGTCTGCGGTCCCTCCTTCCACTAGTCCTCCACTGACCAGACCACTGCTGCCCGTGTACCCCTGGAACCAATTATAAAGTGCCTACAGCCAGCCCATTTTTTTATGTTAGGCCTTTGAAGCCTGTCTGCGGTCCCTCCTTCCACTAGTCCTCCACTGGCCAGACCACTGCTGCCCGTGTACCCCTGGAACCAATTATAAAGTGCCTACAGCCAGCCCATTTTCTTATGTTAGGCCTTTGAAGCCTGTCTGCGGTCCCTCCTTCCACTAGTCCTCCACTGGCCAGACCACTGCTGCCCGTGTACCCCTGGAACCAATTATAAAGTGCCTACAGCCAGCCCATTTTCTTATGTTAGGCCTTTGAAGCCTGTCTGCGGTCCCTACTTTAAATACTCCTCCACTGACCACCAAGCTGCCTGCCCGTGTATCCATGTAACCGCTGTAAAACTGCCATGAGCCTATTGTTTGTTATTTTAGGCCTTTGAAGCCTGTCTGCGGTCCCTCCTTCCACTAGTCCTCCACTGACCAGACCACTGCTGCCCGTGTACCCCTGGAACCAATTATAAAGTGCCTACAGCCAGCCCACTTTTTTATGTTAGGCCTTTGAAGCCTGTCTGCGGTCCCTCCTTCCACTAGTCCTCCACTGGCCAGACCACTGCTGCCCGTGTACCCCTGGAACCAATTATAAAGTGCCTACAGCCAGCCCATTTTCTTATGTTAGGCCTTTGAAGCCTGTCTGCGGTCCCTACTTTAAATACTCCTCCACTGACCACCAAGCTGCCTGCCCGTGTATCCATGTAACCGCTGTAAAACTGCCATGAGCCTATTGTTTGTTATGTTAGGCCTTTGATAGCCTGTCTGCGGTCCCTCCTTCCACTAGTCCTCCACTGACCAGACCACTGCTGCCCGTGTACCCCTGGAACCAATTATAAAGTGCCTACAGCCAGCCCATTTTCTTATGTTAGGCCTTTGAAGCCTGTCTGCGGTCCCTACTTTAAATACTCCTCCACTGACCACCAAGCTGCCTGCCCGTGTATCCATGTAACCGCTGTAAAACTGCCATGAGCCTATTGTTTGTTATTTTAGGCCTTTGAAGCCTGTCTGCGGTCCCTCCTTCCACTAGTCCTCCACTGACCAGACCACTGCTGCCCGTGTACCCCTGGAACCAATTATAAAGTGCCTACAGCCAGCCCATTTTTTTATGTTAGGCCTTTGAAGCCTGTCTGCGGTCCCTCCTTCCACTAGTCCTCCACTGGCCAGACCACTGCTGCCCGTGTACCCCTGGAACCAATTATAAAGTGCCTACAGCCAGCCCATTTTCTTATGTTAGGCCTTTGAAGCCTGTCTGCGGTCCCTACTTTAAATACTCCTCCACTGACCACCAAGCTGCCTGCCCGTGTATCCATGTAACCGCTGTAAAACTGCCATGAGCCTATTGTTTGTTATGTTAGGCCTTTGATAGCCTGTCTGCGGTCCCTACTTTAAATACTCCTCCACTCACCACCAAGCTGCCTGCCCGTCTATCCATGTAACCGCTGTAAAACTGCAATGAGCCTATTGTTTGTTATTTTAGGCCTTTGATAGCCTGTCTGCGGCCCCTACTTGCAATACTCCTCCACTGACCACAATGCTGCCTGGAGTGCCTGCCTGTGTATCCATGTAACCGATGTAAAACTGCCATGACTGCCTACTGTTTGTTATTTTAGGCCTTTGATAGCCTGTCTGCAGCCCCTACTTGCAATACTCCTCCACTGACCACACCAATGCTGCCCGTGTACCCCTGGAACCTATTTAAAAGTTCATAGAGCCTAGTTATATATTTTATTTACTATTAATAAGGCCATGATGGACTACGCTGTACCACGCTACAAGCTAACCAGTCGACACTTCTTTTGCGAGAAAAGCCATCCCAACCCTCCACCAGCATGTAGAAGACCGCATTGTCCATGCACTCTGGCAATCTGTGAGTACAAAGGTGCACCTGACAACAGACGCATGGACCTGTAGGCATGGCCACGGAAGATTACGTGTCCATTACGGCGCAATGGGTTAATGTGGTGGATGCATGGTCCACAGGGGACAGCCTACTAAGTCTGTCTGCAGTCCCTAATTCAAATTGTCCTCCACTGTCTAAATCGGAGCTTCCACCTTCTGGCTTTCGGCCTATAGTATCAGAAATTAAACTGCATTTGGCCTTCAACTTTGGTTAGGGCCTACTAACGGCTTCTGCCCCTCCCTGGTGTTGCCCTCAACTAAATAAAGCTGAGCTTCAACCTTCTGCTCCAAATTACCATTTTAAAAAATGCAATAGGCTTTTCCGGCCTACTAAAGGTGTCTGTCTGTGTGCCCCTGCCTGGTGTTGCCTTCAACTAAATAAAGCTGAGCTTCAACCTTCTGCTCCAAATTACCATTTTAAAAAATGCAATAGGCTTTTCCGGCCTACTAAAGGTGTCTGTCTGTGTGCCCCTGCCTGGTGTTGTCCTCAACTAAATAAAGCTGAGCTTCAACCTTCCGGCTCTCATTAAGTGGTTTTAAAAAAAAAAAATGGTGGTTAGGGCCTACTAACGGCTTCTGCCCCTCCCTGGTGTTGCCCTCAACTAAATAAAGCTGAGCTTCAACCTTCTGCTCCAAATTACCATTTTAAAAAATGCAATAGGCTTTTCCGGCCTACTAAAGGTGTCTGTCTGTGTGCCACTGCCTGGTGTTGTCCTCAACTAAATAAAGCTGAGCTTCAACCTTCCGGCTCTCATTAAGTGGTTTAAAAAAAAAAAAATGGTGGTTAGGGCCTACTAACGGCTTCTGCCCCTCCCTGGTGTTGCCCTCAACTAAATAAAGCTGAGCTTCAACCTTCTGCTCCAAATTACCATTTTAAAAAATGCAATAGGCTTTTCCGGCCTACTAAAGGTGTCTGTCTGTGTGCCCCTGCCTGGTGTTGTCCTCAACTAAATAAAGCTGAGCTTCAACCTTCTGCTCCAAATTACCATTTTAAAAAATGCAATAGGCTTTTCCGGCCTACTAAAGGTGTCTGTCTGTGTGCCCCTGCCTGGTGTTGTCCTCAACTAAATAAAGCTGAGCTTCAACCTTCCGGCTCTCATTAAGTGGTTTAAAAAAAAAAAAATGGTGGTTAGGGCCTACTAACGGCTTCTGCCCCTCCCTGGTGTTGCCCTCAACTAAATAAAGCTGAGCTTCAACCTTCTGCTCCAAATTACCATTTTAAAAAATGCAATAGGCTTTTCCGGCCTACTAAAGGTGTCTGTCTGTGTGCCCCTGCCTGGTGTTGTCCTCAACTAAATAAAGCTGAGCTTCAACCTTCTGCTCCAAATTACCATTTTAAAAAATGCAATAGGCTTTTCCGGCCTACTAAAGGTGTCTGTCTGTGTGCCCCTGCCTGGTGTTGTCCTCAACTAAATAAAGCTGAGCTTCAACCTTCTGCTCCAAATTACCATTTTAAAAAATGCAATAGGCTTTTCCGGCCTACTAAAGGTGTCTGTCTGTGTGCCCCTGCCTGGTGTTGTCCTCAACTAAATAAAGCTGAGCTTCAACCTTCTGCTCCAAATTACCATTTTAAAAAATGCAATAGTCTTTTCCGGCCTACTAAAGGTGTCTGTCTGTGTGCCCCTGCCTGGTGTTGCCCTCAACTAAATAAAGCTGAGCTTCAACCTTCTGCTCCAAATTACCATTTTAAAAAATGCAATAGGCTTTTCCGGCCTACTAAAGGTGTCTGTCTGTGTGCCCCTGCCTGGTGTTGTCCTCAACTAAATAAAGCTGAGCCTCAACCTTCCGGCTCTCATTAAGTGGTTTTAAAAAAAAAAAATGGTGGTTAGGGCCTACTAACGGCTTCTGCCCCTCCCTGGTGTTGCCCTCAACTAAATAAAGCTGAGCTTCAACCTTCTGCTCCAAATTACCATTTTAAAAAATGCAATAGGCTTTTCCGGCCTACTAAAGGTGTCTGTCTGTGTGCCCCTGCCTGGTGTTGCCCTCAACTAAATAAAGCTGAGCTTCAACCTTCTGCTCCAAATTACCATTTTAAAAAATGCAATAGGCTTTTCCGGCCTACTAAAGGTGTCTGTCTGTGTGCCCCTGCCTGGTGTTGTCCTCAACTAAATAAAGCTGAGCTTCAACCTTCCGGCTCTCATTAAGTGGTTTAAAAAAAAAAAAATGGTGGTTAGGGCCTACTAACGGCTTCTGCCCCTCCCTGGTGTTGCCCTCAACTAAATAAAGCTGAGCTTCAACCTTCTGCTCCAAATTACCATTTTAAAAAATGCAATAGGCTTTTCCGGCCTACTAAAGGTGTCTGTCTGTGTGCCCCTGCCTGGTGTTGTCCTCAACTAAATAAAGCTGAGCTTCAACCTTCTGCTCCAAATTACCATTTTAAAAAATGCAATAGGCTTTTCCGGCCTACTAAAGGTGTCTGTCTGTGTGCCCCTGCCTGGTGTTGCCCTCAACTAAATAAAGCTGAGCTTCAACCTTCTGCTCCAAATTACCATTTTAAAAAATGCAATAGGCTTTTCCGGCCTACTAAAGGTGTCTGTCTGTGTGCCCCTGCCTGGTGTTGCCCTCAACTAAATAAAGCTGAGCTTCAACCTTCTGCTCCAAATTACCATTTTAAAAAATGCAATAGGCTTTTCCGGCCTACTAAAGGTGTCTGTCTGTGTGCCCCTGCCTGGTGTTGTCCTCAACTAAATAAAGCTGAGCTTCAACCTTCCGGCTCTCATTAAGTGGTTTTAAAAAAAAAAAATGGTGGTTAGGGCCTACTAACGGCTTCTGCCCCTCCCTGGTGTTGCCCTCAACTAAATAAAGCTGAGCTTCAACCTTCTGCTCCAAATTACCATTTTAAAAAATGCAATAGGCTTTTCCGGCCTACTAAAGGTGTCTGTCTGTGTGCCCCTGCCTGGTGTTGCCCTCAACTAAATAAAGCTGAGCTTCAACCTTCTGCTCCAAATTACCATTTTAAAAAATGCAATAGGCTTTTCCGGCCTACTAAAGGTGTCTGTCTGTGTGCCCCTGCCTGGTGTTGTCCTCAACTAAATAAAGCTGAGCTTCAACCTTCCGGCTCTCATTAAGTGGTTTAAAAAAAAAAATGGTGGTTAGGGCCTACTAACGGCTTCTGCCCCTCCCTGGTGTTGCCCTCAACTAAATAAAGCTGAGCTTCAACCTTCTGCTCCAAATTACCATTTTAAAAAATGCAATAGGCTTTTCCGGCCTACTAAAGGTGTCTGTCTGTGTGCCCCTGCCTGGTGTTGTCCTCAACTAAATAAAGCTGAGCTTCAACCTTCTGCTCCAAATTACCATTTTAAAAAATGCAATAGGCTTTTCCGGCCTACTAAAGGTGTCTGTCTGTGTGCCCCTGCCTGGTGTTGCCCTCAACTAAATAAAGCTGAGCTTCAACCTTCTGCTCCAAATTACCATTTTAAAAAATGCAATAGGCTTTTCCGGCCTACTAAAGGTGTCTGCCCCTCCCTGGTGTTGTCCTCAACTGAACAAAGCTGAGCTTCCACATTCTGGCTTTCGCCCTATACTATCAGATATTAAACTGCATTTGGCCTACTAGTGTGGTTATGCCCTTGAAACAGTGTCTGCTGCTCTTGGGTTTGCTACTCCACTGAACAAAGCAATGCCGCCTGTTTAGTCCTGTTACCAATTTTGAACTGCATGTAGCCTACTTTATTCTTTGGCCCTATATCTGTTTCCTCCTCATCCTGCCCATTGCCCAGCCACTGCTAAATGAGTCTGCTGGTATATTGACCTAGACCACTACATTCCCCTTGTACTCTACACAGCCAGAATCTGACCCTGCTGAAAGTAAGGTTCCCCTTCCCGCATGTTATACCACCTTACACAGGGACAAAGAGGAAGGTGCAGATGAAAGTGCAGGTTCCTTCATCAGGTGGGGGGGCATACTCGTTGGCGACGTCACTGGCACAGGGCCCCTCAGAGTACGCAAAAGTGTCGCTGCTGGTGGGAGGCGCCCCCGCCATGCAAACACACCGCCGTACTTTAAGGGGCCCTGTGCCAGTGGCAATGCGAACGAGTGGGCCCCCCCCTGCTTGCTCAGGATCACAGCACTTGCAACTTTTAAATACTTACCTTTCCCTGCAACACCGCCGTGACGTAGTCCGCATTTCCTGGGCCCACGAAAAACTTGAGCCAGCCCTACTCCCCCCACAACTTTCCCCCAATTCCCTATGCCCAACTATTATTATACAGTTAATTAAGATTGGCAAGCTTCAGAAACAAGAATGGATGTTTTTGGCATTAAAATGGGCACTGTAGGTGTTTTCCTGGCCTCCACTCACTGCCGACTATGCTTCCCCATTGACTTGCATAGGGTTTCGTGTTTCGGTCGATCCCCGACTTTTAGCGATAATCGGCCGACTGCACTCGACTCGACTCTGGACAAAATCGGGTTTCCCAAAACCCTACTCGATCTTAAAAAAATGAAAGTCGCTCAACCCTAGTTATGATCCTTAGTGATTGGGGATCACAAATTACTCCAGCTAAGTAACATACATAGGACAAGCTCTAGGGAGGTGGCAAACTGGACTGACCGCAAATCTGAACCTATCCAAACACATTAGAAGTAGCCTGTGAACGTGCCTAAAAATCCTAGACGTCTCGAGCCAGCCTGAGGAACTAACTACCCCTAGAGAGAAAGAAAGACCTCTCTTGCCTCCAGAGAAATAATCCCCAAAGATATAGAAGCCCCCAACATATAATAACGGTGAGGTAAGAGGAAGGCACATACACAGGGGTGAAAACAGATTTAGCAAATGAGGCCCACTAATACTAGATAGCAGAAAATAGTAAAGGGGTCTGTGCGGTCAGTAAAAAACCCTTACAAAATATCCACACTGAGATTTCAAGAACCCCCGCACCAACTAACGGTGTGGGGGGGAGAAACTCAGTCCCCTAGAGCAACCAGCAAGTGAGGAAATCACATTTTAGCGAGCTGGACTAAAAACATAATAAACGCAGATAATCAAAAAATGATCAAACAAAAACTTAGCTTGTCTTGGAGAGACTGGGAGCAAGGTAGTCACAAGGAATCTGAAGAGCACTGAATACATTGAGAGCAGGCAAGGAACTGAGTATCCAGGTGAACTAAATAGGAAACCAACCAAGGATAACGAACCAGCTGATGCTGCCAACCTGCAGAAAGACAACACTACACAGTACCGCTTGTGACCACTAGAGGGAGCCCAAAAACAGAGTTCACAACAGTACCCCCTCTTGAGGAGGGGTCACCGAACTCTCATCAAGACCCCCAGGGTGATCAGGATGAGCCGCGTAGAAGGCACAAACCAAATCGGCCGCATGAACATCAGAGGCGACAACCCAGGAATTATCCTCTTGACCATAGCCCTTCCACTTCACCAAATACTGAAGCCTCCATCTAGAGATACGAGAATCCAAAATCTTCTCCACCACGTACTCCAATTCGCCCTCGACCAGCACCAGAGCAGGAGGCCCAACAGAAGGAACCACAGGTACCACATACCTCCGCAACAAAGACCTATGGAACACATTATGAATGGCAAACGATGCTCGGAGATCCAAATGAAAAGACACCGGGTTAAGGATTTCCAAGATCTTATAAGGACCGATGAAGCGAGGCTTAAATTTAGGAGAGGAGACCTTCATAGGAACATACCGAGAAGACAGCCACACCAAATCCCCAACACGAAGTCGGGGACCCACACCGCGGCGGCGGTTGGCAAAGCGCTGAGCCTTCTCTTGTGACAACCTCAAATTGTCCACCACATGGTTCCAAATCTGCTGCAACCTATCCACCACAGAATCCACCCCAGGACAGTCAGAAGGCTCAACCTGACCCAAGGAAAAACGAGGATGGAAACCAGAATTGCAGAAAAAGGGTGAAACCAAAGTAGCAGAACTAGCCCGATTATTAAGGGCAAACTCGGCCAATGGCAAAAAAGTCACCCAATCATCCTGATCAGCAGAATAAAAACATCTCAAATAAGTTTCCAATGTCTGATTAGTTCGCTCGGTTTGGCCATTAGTCTGAGGATGGAAGGCTGACGAAAAAGACAAATCAATGCCCATCTTAGCACAAAAAGTCCGCCAAAACCTGGACACAAACTGGGATCCTCTATCAGACACAATATTTTCAGGAATGCCGTGCAAGCGAACCACATTCTGAAAAAATAGAGGAACCAAATCAGAGGAAGAAGGCAGCTTAGGCAAGGGCACCAAATGGACCATCTTGGAAAAATGATCACACACCACCCAGATGACAGACATTTTCTGAGATACCGGAAGATCCGAAATAAAATCCATGGAAATGTGCGTCCAAGGCCTTTTCGGAATAGGCAAAGGCAAAAGCAAACCGCTGGCACGAAAACAGCAAGGCTTAGCCCGAGCACAAATCCCACTAGACTGCACAAAGGAACGAACATCCCGCGACAAGGAAGGCCACCAGAAGGACCTAGCCACCAAATCTCTGGTGCCAAAAATCCCAGGATGACCCGCCAACACCGAAGAATGAATCTCGGAAATAACTCTGCTGGTCCATCTATCCGGGACAAACAGTCTCTCTGTTGGACAACGGTCAGGTCTATCCGCCTGAAATTTCTGCAGCACTCGTCGCAAATCTGGGGAAATGGCAGACAAAATCACTCCCTCTCTGAGAATACCAGCCGGCTCAGAAACTCCCGGAGAGTCAGGCACAAAACTCCTAGAAAGTGCATCAGCTTTCACGTTCTTCGAACCAGGCAGATATGAGACCACGAAGTTGAAACGGGAGAAAAACAACGACCAACGAGCCTGTGTAGGATTCAGGCGCTTGGCAGATTCAAGGTAAATCAGATTTTTGTGATCAGTCAAGACCACCACACGATGTTTAGCTCCTTCGAGCCAATGTCGCCACTCCTCAAATGCCCACTTCATAGCCAACAACTCCCGATTACCAACATCATAATTCCGCTCGGCAGGCAAAAACTTTCTTGAAAAGAAAGCACATGGTTTCATCACAGAGCCATCAGAGCTTCTCTGTGACAAAACAGCCCCTGCTCCAATCTCAGAAGCATCAACCTTGACCTGGAAGGGGAGAGAGACATCTGGCTGACATAAGACTGGAGCTGAAGAAAACCGGTGCTTCAGCTCCTGAAAGGCCTCCACGGCCGCAGGAGACCAATTAGTCACATTAGAACCCTTCTTGATCAAATCCGTCAAAGGTTTAACCACGCTAGAAAATTTAGCGATGAAACGACGGTAAAAATTAGCAAAACCCAAGAACTTCTGAAGACTCTTAACAGACGTGGGCTGAGTCCAGTCATGAATAGCCTGGACCTTGACTGGGTCCATCTCCACAGTAGAAGGAGAAAAAATTAAACCCAAAAAGGAGACCTTCTGTACTCCGAAGAGGCATTTTGAGCCCTTCACAAATAAAGCATTAGCACGCAGGACCTGAAACACCATCCTGACCTGCTTCACATGGGACTCTCAATCATCAGAAAAGACCAAAATGTCATCCAGATAAACAATCATAAATTTATCCAGATATTCTCGGAAGATGTCATGCATGAAAGACTGAAACACAGAAGGAGCATTAGAGAGTCCAAAAGGCATCACCAAGTACTCAAAATGGCCTTCAGGCGTATTAAATGCTGTTTTCCATTCATCTCCCTGCTTAATGCGCACAAGGTTATACGCACCACGGAGATCTATCTTGGTGAACCAACTGGCACCCTTAATCTGAGCAAACAAATCAGACAATAGTGGTAAAGGATACTGAAATTTGACTGTGATTTTATTCAGAAGACGATAATATATACAAGGTCTCAACGAACCATCCTTCTTGGCCACAAAAAAAAATCCTGCACCAAGAGGGGAAGAGGATGGGCGAATATGACCCTTCTCCAAAGACTCCTTTATATAACTCCGCATCGCGGCATGCTCTGGTATAGACAGATTAAAAAGTCGTCCCTTAGGGAATTTGCTACCAGGAATTAAATTTATAGCACAGTCACAATCCCTATGAGGGGGCAGGGCACTGGACCTGGGTTCATCAAATACATCCTGGTAGTCAGACAAAAACTCAGGGACCTCAGAAGGAGTGGAAGAAGCAATAGACACCAACGGAACATCGCCATGAATTCCCTGACGACCCCAACTTGACACAGACATAGCTTTCCAATCTAAAACTGGATTAGGAGCCTGCAGCCATGGCAGACCCAAAACGACAACATCATGCAAATTATGCAGAACAAGAAAGCGAATCACCTCCTGATGTACGAGAGTCATGCACATGGTCATTTGCGTCCAATACTGAGGCTTATTCTCAGCCAATGGCGTAGCATCAATTCCCCTCAGAGGAATAGGAAATTCCAAAGGCTCCAGGACAAAACCACAGCGCCTGGCAAACGACAAATCCATCAGATTCAGGGCAGCACCCGAATCCACAAAAGCCATAACCGGGTAGGATGACAAAGAACAAATCAAAGTAACAGACAAAATAAACTTAGGCTGCATAGTACCAATGGTGACAGGTTTAGCGATAATTTTTAAGCGTTTAGAGCATGCTGAGATAACATGAGTAGAATCACCACAGTAAAAGCACAACCCATTTTGACGTCTATGACTTTGTCGCTCAATTCTGGTCAGAGTTCGGTCACATTGCATAGACTCAGGTCTCTGTTCAGAAAATACCGCCAAAGGATGAGCAGATTTGCGCTCCCGCAAACGCCGATCAACCTGAATGGCTAAAGCCATAGAATCACTCAGACTTGTAGGGGTGGGAAACCCCACCATAACATTCTTAACGGCCTCAGAAAGACCTTCTCTGAAATTTGCAGCCAAGGCACACTCATTCCACTGAGTAAGCACCGACCATTTCCAAAATTTTTGACAATACACCTCTGCTTCATCCTGACCTTGAGAGAGGGCCAGCAACGCTTTTTCTGCCTGATTCTCAAGATTAGGCTCCTCATAAAGCAGTCCAAGAGCCAGAAAAAATGCATCCACATTAAGCAATGCAGGATCTCCTGGCGCCAGAGAGAAAGCCCAATCTTGAGGGTCGCCACGCAACAAGGAGATAACAATTTTAACTTGCTGAGCGGAATCACCAGAGGAACGAGGTCTCAGAGATAGAAATAATTTACAATTAGGGTTGAGCGACTTTCATTTTTTTAAGATCGAGTAGGGTTTTGGGAAACCCGATTTTGTCCAGAGTCGAGTCGAGTGCAGTCGGCCGATTATCGCTAAAAGTCGGGGATCGACCGAAACACGAAACCCAATGCAAGTCAATGGGGAAGCATAGTCGGCAGTGAGTGGAGGCCAGGAAAACACCTACAGTGCCCATTTTAATGCCAAAAACATCCATTCTTGTTTCTGAAGCTTGCCAATCTTAATTAACTGTATAATAATAGTTGGGCATAGGGAATTGGGGGAAAGTTGTGGGGGGAGTAGGGCTGGCTCAAGTTTTTCGTGGGCCCAGGAAATGCGGACTACGTCACGGCGGTGTTGCAGGGAAAGGTAAGTATTTAAAAGTTGCAAGTGCTGTGATCCTGAGCAAGCAGGGGGGGGCCCACTCGTTCGCATTGCCACTGGCATAGGGCCCCTCAAAGTACGGCGGTGTGTTTGCATGGCGGGGGCGCCTCCCACCAGCAGCGACACTTTTGCGTACTCTGAGGGGCCCTGTGCCAGTGACGTCGCCAACGAGTATGCCCCCCCACCTGATGAAGGAACCTGCACTTTCATCTGCACCTTCCTCTTTGTCCCTGTGTAAGGTGGTATAACATGCGGGAAGGGGAACCTTACTTTCAGCAGGGTCAGATTCTGGCTGTGTAGAGTACAAGGGGAATGTAGTGGTCTAGGTCAATGTACCAGCAGACTCATTTAGCAGTGGCTGGGCAATGGGCAGGATGAGGAGGAAACAGATATAGGGCCAAAGAATAAAGTAGGCTACATGCAGTTCAAAATTGGTAACAGGACTAAACAGGCGGCACTGCTTTGTTCAGTGGAGTAGCAAACCCAAGAGCAGCAGACACTGTTTCAAGGGCCTAACCACACTAGTAGGCCAAATGCAGTTTAATATCTGATAGTATAGGGCGAAAGCCAGAATGTGGAAGCTCAGCTTTGTTCAGTTGAGGACAACACCAGGGAGGGGCAGACACCTTTAGTAGGCCGGAAAAGCCTATTGCATTTTTTAAAATGGTAATTTGGAGCAGAAGGTTGAAGCTCAGCTTTATTTAGTTGAGGGCAACACCAGGCAGGGGCACACAGACAGACACCTTTAGTAGGCTGGAAAAGCCTATTGCATTTTTTAAAATGGTAATTTGGAGCAGAAGGTTGAAGCTCAGCTTTATTTAGTTGAGGACAACACCAGGCAGGGGCACACAGACAGACACCTTTAGTAGGCCGGAAAAGCCTATTGCATTTTTTAAAATGGTAATTTGGAGCAGAAGGTTGAAGCTCAGCTTTATTTAGTTGAGGGCAACACCAGGGAGGGGCAGAAGCCGTTAGTAGGCCCTAACCACCATTTTTTTTTTTAAACCACTTAATGAGAGCCGGAAGGTTGAAGCTCAGCTTTATTTAGTTGAGGACAACACCAGGCAGGGGCACACAGACAGACACCTTTAGTAGGCCGGAAAAGCCTATTGCATTTTTTAAAATGGTAATTTGGAGCAGAAGGTTGAAGCTCAGCTTTATTTAGTTGAGGGCAACACCAGGCAGGGGCACACAGACAGACACCTTTAGTAGGCCGGAAAAGCCTATTGCATTTTTTAAAATGGTAATTTGGAGCAGAAGGTTGAAGCTCAGCTTTATTTAGTTGAGGGCAACACCAGGGAGGGGCAGAAGCCGTTAGTAGGCCCTAACCACCATTTTTTTTTTTTAAAAACACTTAATGAGAGCCGGAAGGTTGAAGCTCAGCTTTATTTAGTTGAGGACAACACCAGGCAGGGGCACACAGACAGACACCTTTAGTAGGCCGGAAAAGCCTATTGCATTTTTTAAAATGGTAATTTGGAGCAGAAGGTTGAAGCTCAGCTTTATTTAGTTGAGGGCAACACCAGGCAGGGGCACACAGACAGACACCTTTAGTAGGCCGGAAAAGCCTATTGCATTTTTTAAAATGGTAATTTGGAGCAGAAGGTTGAAGCTCAGCTTTATTTAGTTGAGGGCAACACCAGGCAGGGGCACACAGACAGACACCTTTAGTAGGCCGGAAAAGCCTATTGCATTTTTTAAAATGGTAATTTGGAGCAGAAGGTTGAAGCTCAGCTTTATTTAGTTGAGGACAACACCAGGCAGGGGCACACAGACAGACACCTTTAGTAGGCCGGAAAAGCCTATTGCATTTTTTAAAATGGTAATTTGGAGCAGAAGGTTGAAGCTCAGCTTTATTTAGTTGAGGGCAACACCAGGGAGGGGCAGAAGCCGTTAGTAGGCCCTAACCACCATTTTTTTTTTTTTAAACCACTTAATGAGAGCCGGAAGGTTGAAGCTCAGCTTTATTTAGTTGAGGACAACACCAGGCAGGGGCACACAGACAGACACCTTTAGTAGGCCGGAAAAGCCTATTGCATTTTTTAAAATGGTAATTTGGAGCAGAAGGTTGAAGCTCAGCTTTATTTAGTTGAGGGCAACACCAGGCAGGGGCACACAGACAGACACCTTTAGTAGGCCGGAAAAGCCTATTGCATTTTTTAAAATGGTAATTTGGAGCAGAAGGTTGAAGCTCAGCTTTATTTAGTTGAGGACAACACCAGGCAGGGGCACACAGACAGACACCTTTAGTAGGCCGGAAAAGCCTATTGCATTTTTTAAAATGGTAATTTGGAGCAGAAGGTTGAAGCTCAGCTTTATTTAGTTGAGGACAACACCAGGCAGGGGCACACAGACAGACACCTTTAGTAGGCCGGAAAAGCCTATTGCATTTTTTAAAATGGTAATTTGGAGCAGAAGGTTGAAGCTCAGCTTTATTTAGTTGAGGACAACACCAGGCAGGGGCACACAGACAGACACCTTTAGTAGGCCGGAAAAGCCTATTGCATTTTTTAAAATGGTAATTTGGAGCAGAAGGTTGAAGCTCAGCTTTATTTAGTTGAGGGCAACACCAGGGAGGGGCAGAAGCCGTTAGTAGGCCCTAACCACCATTTTTTTTTTTTTAAACCACTTAATGAGAGCCGGAAGGTTGAAGCTCAGCTTTATTTAGTTGAGGACAACACCAGGCAGGGGCACACAGACAGACACCTTTAGTAGGCCGGAAAAGCCTATTGCATTTTTTAAAATGGTAATTTGGAGCAGAAGGTTGAAGCTCAGCTTTATTTAGTTGAGGACAACACCAGGCAGGGGCACACAGACAGACACCTTTAGTAGGCCGGAAAAGCCTATTGCATTTTTTAAAATGGTAATTTGGAGCAGAAGGTTGAAGCTCAGCTTTATTTAGTTGAGGGCAACACCAGGGAGGGGCAGAAGCCGTTAGTAGGCCCTAACCACCATTTTTTTTTTTTTAAACCACTTAATGAGAGCTGGAAGGTTGAAGCTCAGCTTTATTTAGTTGAGGACAACACCAGGCAGGGGCACACAGACAGACACCTTTAGTAGGCCGGAAAAGCCTATTGCATTTTTTAAAATGGTAATTTGGAGCAGAAGGTTGAAGCTCAGCTTTATTTAGTTGAGGGCAACACCAGGCAGGGGCACACAGACAGACACCTTTAGTAGGCCGGAAAAGCCTATTGCATTTTTTAAAATGGTAATTTGGAGCAGAAGGTTGAAGCTCAGCTTTGTTTAGTTGAGGGCAACACCAGGGAGGGGCAGAAGCCGTTAGTAGGCCCTAACCACCATTTTTTTTTTTTAAACCACTTAATGAGAGCCGGAAGGTTGAAGCTCAGCTTTATTTAGTTGAGGACAACACCAGGCAGGGGCACACAGACAGACACCTTTAGTAGGCCGGAAAAGCCTATTGCATTTTTTAAAATGGTAATTTGGAGCAGAAGGTTGAAGCTCAGCTTTATTTAGTTGAGGACAACACCAGGCAGGGGCACACAGACAGACACCTTTAGTAGGCCGGAAAAGCCTATTGCATTTTTTAAAATGGTAATTTGGAGCAGAAGGTTGAAGCTCAGCTTTATTTAGTTGAGGGCAACACCAGGGAGGGGCAGAAGCCGTTAGTAGGCCCTAACCACCATTTTTTTTTTTTTTAAACCACTTAATGAGAGCCGGAAGGTTGAAGCTCAGCTTTATTTAGTTGAGGACAACACCAGGCAGGGGCACACAGACAGACACCTTTAGTAGGCCGGAAAAGCCTATTGCATTTTTTAAAATGGTAATTTGGAGCAGAAGGTTGAAGCTCAGCTTTATTTAGTTGAGGGCAACACCAGGGAGGGGCAGAAGCCGTTAGTAGGCCCTAACCACCATTTTTTTTTTTTAAAACCACTTAATGAGAGCCGGAAGGTTGAAGCTCAGCTTTATTTAGTTGAGGACAACACCAGGCAGGGGCACACAGACAGACACCTTTAGTAGGCCGGAAAAGCCTATTGCATTTTTTAAAATGGTAATTTGGAGCAGAAGGTTGAAGCTCAGCTTTATTTAGTTGAGGGCAACACCAGGCAGGGGCACACAGACAGACACCTTTAGTAGGCCGGAAAAGCCTATTGCATTTTTTAAAATGGTAATTTGGAGCAGAAGGTTGAAGCTCAGCTTTATTTAGTTGAGGGCAACACCAGGGAGGGGCAGAAGCCGTTAGTAGGCCCTAACCAAAGTTGAAGGCCAAATGCAGTTTAATTTCTGATACTATAGGCCGAAAGCCAGAAGGTGGAAGCTCCGATTTAGACAGTGGAGGACAATTTGAATTAGGGACTGCAGACAGACTTAGTAGGCTGTCCCCTGTGGACCATGCATCCACCACATTAACCCATTGCGCCGTAATGGACACGTAATCTTCCGTGGCCATGCCTACAGGTCCATGCGTCTGTTGTCAGGTGCACCTTTGTACTCACAGATTGCCAGAGTGCATGGACAATGCGGTCTTCTACATGCTGGTGGAGGGTTGGGATGGCTTTTCTCGCAAAAGAAGTGTCGACTGGTTAGCTTGTAGCGTGGTACAGCGTAGTCCATCATGGCCTTATTAATAGTAAATAAAATATATAACTAGGCTCTATGAACTTTTAAATAGGTTCCAGGGGTACACGGGCAGCATTGGTGTGGTCAGTGGAGGAGTATTGCAAGTAGGGGCTGCAGACAGGCTATCAAAGGCCTAAAATAACAAACAGTAGGCAGTCATGGCAGTTTTACATCGGTTACATGGATACACAGGCAGGCACTCCAGGCAGCATTGTGGTCAGTGGAGGAGTATTGCAAGTAGGGGCCGCAGACAGGCTATCAAAGGCCTAAAATAACAAACAATAGGCTCATTGCAGTTTTACAGCGGTTACATGGATAGACGGGCAGGCAGCTTGGTGGTGAGTGGAGGAGTATTTAAAGTAGGGACCGCAGACAGGCTATCAAAGGCCTAACATAACAAACAATAGGCTCATGGCAGTTTTACAGCGGTTACATGGATACACGGGCAGGCAGCTTGGTGGTCAGTGGAGGAGTATTTAAAGTAGGGACCGCAGACAGGCTTCAAAGGCCTAACATAAGAAAATGGGCTGGCTGTAGGCACTTTATAATTGGTTCCAGGGGTACACGGGCAGCAGTGGTCTGGCCAGTGGAGGACTAGTGGAAGGAGGGACCGCAGACAGGCTTCAAAGGCCTAACATAAAAAAATGGGCTGGCTGTAGGCACTTTATAATTGGTTCCAGGGGTACACGGGCAGCAGTGGTCTGGTC
Organism: Ranitomeya variabilis; assembly: GCF_051348905.1. Lineage (NCBI taxonomy): Eukaryota > Metazoa > Chordata > Amphibia > Anura > Dendrobatidae > Ranitomeya > Ranitomeya variabilis. The sequence continues at coordinate 20,556,875 of NC_135236.1, read as the reverse complement.
AGTGGAGGACTAGTGGAAGGAGGGACCGCAGACAGGCTTCAAAGGCCTAAAATAACAAACAATAGGCTCATGGCAGTTTTACAGCGGTTACATGGATACACGGGCAGGCAGCTTGGTGGTCAGTGGAGGAGTATTTAAAGTAGGGACCGCAGACAGGCTTCAAAGGCCTAACATAAGAAAATGGGCTGGCTGTAGGCACTTTATAATTGGTTCCAGGGGTACACGGGCAGCAGTGGTCTGGTCAGTGGAGGACTAGTGGAAGGAGGGACCGCAGACAGGCTATCAAAGGCCTAACATAACAAACAATAGGCTCATGGCAGTTTTACAGCGGTTACATGGATACACGGGCAGGCAGCTTGGTGGTCAGTGGAGGAGTATTTAAAGTAGGGACCGCAGACAGGCTTCAAAGGCCTAACATAAGAAAATGGGCTGGCTGTAGGCACTTTATAATTGGTTCCAGGGGTACACGGGCAGCAGTGGTCTGGTCAGTGGAGGACTAGTGGAAGGAGGGACCGCAGACAGGCTTCAAAGGCCTAAAATAACAAACAATAGGCTCATGGCAGTTTTACAGCGGTTACATGGATACACGGGCAGGCAGCTTGGTGGTGAGTGGAGGAGTATTTAAAGTAGGGACCGCAGACAGGCTTCAAAGGCCTAACATAAAAAAATGGGCTGGCTGTAGGCACTTTATAATTGGTTCCAGGGGTACACGGGCAGCAGTGGTCTGGTCAGTGGAGGACTAGTGGAAGGAGGGACCGCAGACAGGCTTCAAAGGCCTAAAATAACAAACAATAGGCTCATGGCAGTTTTACAGCGGTTACATGGATACACGGGCAGGCAGCTTGGTGGTCAGTGGAGGAGTATTTAAAGTAGGGACCGCAGACAGGCTATCAAAGGCCTAACATAACAAACAATAGGCTCATGGCAGTTTTACAGCGGTTACATGGATACACGGGCAGGCAGCTTGGTGGTCAGTGGAGGAGTATTTAAAGTAGGGACCGCAGACAGGCTTCAAAGGCCTAACATAAGAAAATGGGCTGGCTGTAGGCACTTTATAATTGGTTCCAGGGGTACACGGGCAGCAGTGGTCTGGCCAGTGGAGGACTAGTGGAAGGAGGGACCGCAGACAGGCTTCAAAGGCCTAACATAAAAAAATGGGCTGGCTGTAGGCACTTTATAATTGGTTCCAGGGGTACACGGGCAGCAGTGGTCTGGTCAGTGGAGGACTAGTGGAAGGAGGGACCGCAGACAGGCTTCAAAGGCCTAAAATAACAAACAATAGGCTCATGGCAGTTTTACAGCGGTTACATGGATACACGGGCAGGCAGCTTGGTGGTCAGTGGAGGAGTATTTAAAGTAGGGACCGCAGACAGGCTTCAAAGGCCTAACATAAGAAAATGGGCTGGCTGTAGGCACTTTATAATTGGTTCCAGGGGTACACGGGCAGCAGTGGTCTGGTCAGTGGAGGACTAGTGGAAGGAGGGACCGCAGACAGGCTATCAAAGGCCTAACATAACAAACAATAGGCTCATGGCAGTTTTACAGCGGTTACATGGATACACGGGCAGGCAGCTTGGTGGTCAGTGGAGGAGTATTTAAAGTAGGGACCGCAGACAGGCTTCAAAGGCCTAACATAAGAAAATGGGCTGGCTGTAGGCACTTTATAACTGGTTCCAGGGGTACACGGGCAGCAGTGGTCTGGCCAGTGGAGGACTAGTGGAAGGAGGGACCGCAGACAGGCTTCAAAGGCCTAAAATAACAAACAATAGGCTCATGGCAGTTTTACAGCGTTTACATGGATACACGGGCAGGCAGCTTGGTGGTCAGTGGAGGAGTATTTAAAGTAGGGACCGCAGACAGGCTATCAAAGGCCTAACATAACAAACAATAGGCTCATGGCAGTTTTACAGCGGTTACATGGATACACGGGCAGGCAGCTTGGTGGTCAGTGGAGGAGTATTTAAAGTAGGGACCGCAGACAGGCTTCAAAGGCCTAACATAAGATAATGGGCTGGCTGTAGGCACTTTATAATTGGTTCCAGGGGTACACGGGCAGCAGTGGTCTGGCCAGTGGAGGACTAGTGGAAGGAGGGACCGCAGACAGGCTTCAAAGGCCTAACATAAAAAAATGGGCTGGCTGTAGGCACTTTATAATTGGTTCCAGGGGTACACGGGCAGCAGTGGTCTGGTCAGTGGAGGACTAGTGGAAGGAGGGACCGCAGACAGGCTATCAAAGGCCTAACATAACAAACAATAGGCTCATGGCAGTTTTACAGCGGTTACATGGATACACGGGCAGGCAGCTTGGTGGTCAGTGGAGGAGTATTTAAAGTAGGGACCGCAGACAGGCTTCAAAGGCCTAACATAAGAAAATGGGCTGGCTGTAGGCACTTTATAATTGGTTCCAGGGGTACACGGGCAGCAGTGGTCTGGTCAGTGGAGGACTAGTGGAAGGAGGGACCGCAGACAGGCTATCAAAGGCCTAACATAACAAACAATAGGCTCATGGCAGTTTTACAGCGGTTACATGGATACACGGGCAGGCAGCTTGGTGGTCAGTGGAGGAGTATTTAAAGTAGGGACCGCAGACAGGCTTCAAAGGCCTAACATAAGAAAATGGGCTGGCTGTAGGCACTTTATAATTGGTTCCAGGGGTACACGGGCAGCAGTGGTCTGGCCAGTGGAGGACTAGTGGAAGGAGGGACCGCAGACAGGCTTCAAAGGCCTAACATAAAAAAATGGGCTGGCTGTAGGCACTTTATAATTGGTTCCAGGGGTACACGGGCAGCAGTGGTCTGGTCAGTGGAGGACTAGTGGAAGGAGGGACCGCAGACAGGCTTCAAAGGCCTAAAATAACAAACAATAGGCTCATGGCAGTATTACAGCGGTTACATGGATACACGGGCAGGCAGCTTGGTGGTCAGTGGAGGAGTATTTAAAGTAGGGACCGCAGACAGGCTTCAAAGGCCTAACATAAGAAAATGGGCTGGCTGTAGGCACTTTATAATTGGTTCCAGGGGTACACGGGCAGCAGTGGTCTGGCCAGTGGAGGACTAGTGGAAGGAGGGACCGCAGACAGGCTTCAAAGGCCTAACATAAAAAACAATAGGCTCATGGCAGTTTTACAGCGGTTACATGGATACACGGGCAGCTTGGTGGTGAGTGGAGGAGTAGTGCAAGGAGTGTCTGTCCCAGTACTCCCAAAATATAAATAGATGTTAATGTCTCGCAAAACAACCAAAACAAAAAAAAAGGTGGCATACTTAGGTACAGGGGTGGGCTCATCTGCTGAGTTTCTGACATAGTAATTTGGCAGTAACTATTTAATGGTGCCAATATAGGACACAGACACAGACTACTTTAAGTTGCATCGTAGATGTCTACAAATTTGTATTGTCAGTGCCAGACATTGAATGATGTCAGCGAATAGACTAAAGATTGGTGGAGCTGTGCGACATAATTTTGCATGTGGTAGAGCACATTTTGAGCTGGGGTAGGGGGGAACTCTCTAGAGGCCGGCGGGACCGCCCCAGGGCCCGTCATGTTACAACGGTGTGTCTGACGTTGGGTGTGCACCACCACCGCCAGAGACACTACATTGTACTATGAGGGACCCAGTAGCAATGCCGTCAACCAAAAGCGAGCACACCCACCTCTTCAGACAAACAGCAGTCTCACGGGTGCTTGCGCCAAGTCGCGATACCACGGCCCCGTGTGGGGAGTTTGGCCATTTAGGGAGGTGTAAACATGTCGTATGCTGTACAATCAGCTGCAGCAAATTAGACATTAGAAAAGTAATTCACAGGCAAGAGCCTTTCATAGGAAAGCTAGGTGTCGGCCGGGCAAGGTGGGGCAAAAGATTTCGAAATCCAGTTGTGGTTCATTTTAATGAATGTTAGATCGTCAACATTTTGGGTAGCCATAGCCAGACGAGTCCTTTTTTCGGTTAATATTGAACCTGCAGCACTGAATACTCTTTCTGATAGGACACTTGCTGCCGGGCAAGCAAGCTCCTGCAATGCATATTCTGCCAATTCTGGCCAGGTGTCTAATTTGGAGGCCCAGTAATCAAATGGGAATGACGGTTGAGGGAGAACATCGATAAGGGATGAAAAATAGTTAGTAACCATACTGGACAAATGTTGTCTCCTGTCACTTTCAATTGATGCAGCAGTACCTGTCCTGTCTGCGGTCATAGCAAAATCACTCCACAACCTGGTCAGAAAACCCCTCTGTCCAACGCCACTTCTGATGTGTGCACCCCTAACACTCCTAGTCTGCTGCCCCCTGGAGCTCGTGTGAGAACGATCACGTGCGCTGTGTGCTGGGAATGCCTGAAGCAAACGGTCAACAAGAGTTGATTGTTTGGTTGCTAATATTAGTTCCAAGTTCTCATGTGGCATAATATTTTGCAATTTGCCTTTATAGCGTGGATCAAGGAGGCAGGCCAACCAGTAATCGTCATCGTTCATCATTTTCGTAATGCGTGTGTCCCTTTTTAGGATACGTAAGGCATAATCCGCCATGTGGGCCAAAGTTCCAGTTGTCAAATCTCCGGTTGTGATTGGTTGAGGGGCAGTTGCAGGCAAATCTACGTCACTTGTGTCCCTCAAAAAACCAGAACCCGGCCGTGACACGCAACCAATTTCCTGTGCCCCCGGGAAAGGTTCGGCATTAAAAATATACTCATCCCCATCATCCTCCTCGTCCTCCACCTCCTCTTCGCCCGCTACCTCGTCCTGTACACTGCCCTGACCAGACAATGGCTGACTGTCATCAAGGCTTTCCTCTTCCTCTGGTGCAGACGCCTGCTCCTTTATGTGCGTCAAACTTTGCATCAGCAGACGCATTAGGGGGATGCTCATGCTTATTACGGCGTTGTCTGCACTAACCAGCCGTGTGCATTCCTCAAAACACTGAAGGACTTGACACATGTCTTGTATCTTAGACCACTGCACACCTGACAACTCCATGTCTGCCATCCTACTGCCTGCCCGTGTATCCTCCCACAAATAAATAACAGCACGCCTCTGTTCGCACAGTCTCTGAAGCATGTGCAGTGTTGAGTTCCACCTTGTTGCAACGTCTATGATTAGGCGATGCTGGGGAAGGTTCAAAGACCGCTGATAGGTCTGCATACGGCTGGCGTGTACAGGCGAACGTCGGATATGTGAGCAAAGTGCACGCACTTTGAGGAGCAGGTCGGAGAACCCAGGATAAGTTTTCAATAAGCACTGCACCACCAGGTTTAAGGTGTGAGCCAGGCAAGGAATGTGTTTCAGTTGGGAAAGGGAGATGGCAGCCATGAAATTCCTTCCGTTATCACTCACTACCTTGCCTGCCTCAAGATCTACTGTGCCCAGCCACGACTGTGTTTCTTGTTGCAAGAACTCGGACAGAACTTCCGCGGTGTGTCTGTTGTCGCCCAAGCACTTCATAGCCAATACAGCCTGCTGACGCTTGGCAGTAGCTGGCCCATAATGGGACAACTGGTGTGCAACAGTGTCATCTGCCGATGGAGTGGTTGGCAGACTGCGTTCTGTGGAAGAGCTGTAGCTTCTGCAGGAGGACGAGGAGGAGGAGGAGGAGGGGGTGCGAACGCCTACAGCCAACTGTTTCCTAGACCGTGGGCTAGGCACAACTGTCCCTAAATTGATGTCGCCTGTGGACCCTGCATCCACCACATTCACCCAGTGTGCCGTGATGGACACATAACGTCCCTGGCCATGCCTACTGGTCCATGCATCTGTAGTCAGGTGCACCTTTGTACTCACAGATTGCCTGAGTGCATGGACGATGCGCTGTTTAACATGCTGGTGCAGGGCTGGGATGGCTTTTCTGGAAAAAAAGTGTCGACTGGGTAGCTCGTATCGTGGTTCAGCGTACTCCATCAGGGCTTTGAAAGCTTCGCTTTCAACTAACCGGTAGGGCATCATCTCTAACGAGATTAGTCTAGCTATGTGGGCGTTAAAACACTGTGTACGCGGATGCGAGGATAAGTACTTCCTTTTTCTAACCAGAGTCTCATGTAGGGTGAGCTGGACTGGAGAGCTGGAGATCGTGGAACTTTCGGGTGTGCCGGTGTACATGGCAGACTGAGAGACGGTTGGAGACGGTATTGTTTCCGCCGGTGCCCTAGATGCAATATTTCCTCCTACAAAACTGGTGATTCCCTGACCCTGACTGCTTTTGGCTGGCAAAGAAACCTGCACAGATACTGCCGGTGGTGCGGAAAATGGTGGCCTTACAGTGACGGAAGGGATGTTGCGTTGCTGACTAGCTTCATTGGCCGAGGGTGCTACAACCTTGAGGGACGTTTGGTAGTTAGTCCAGGCTTGAAAATGCATGGTGGTTAAGTGTCTATGCATGCAACTAGTATTTAGACTTTTCAGATTCTGACCTCTGCTTAAGCTAGTTGAACATTTTTGACAGATGACTTTGCGCTGATCAGTTGGATGTTGTTTAAAAAAATGCCAGACTGCACTCTTCCTAGACTCGGATCCCTTTTCAGGGATTGCAGACTGAGCTTTAACCGGATGGCAACGCTGTGCTCCAACAGGTTTTGGCTTTGACACGCGTTTTGGGCCAGATACGGGCCCGGCAGATGGAACCTGTTGCGATGTTGATGCCTGCTGCGGCCCCTCCTCCACCTCCGCTTCTGAACTACTGCCGCCTGCACCCTGTTCCCCCAATGGCTGCCAATCGGGGTCAATAACTGGGTCATCTATTACCTCCTCTTCGAGCTCGTGTGCAACTTCGTCTGTGTCACTGTGTCGGTCGGTGGTATAGCGTTCGTGGCGGGGCAACATAGTCTCATCAGGGTCTGATTGTGGATCTGTACCCTGAGAGGGCAATGTGGTGGTCTGAGTCAAAGGAGCAGCATAGTACTCTGGCTGTGGCTGTGCATCAGTGCACTCCATGTCAGAATATACTTGTAATGGGCATGGCCTGTTAAATGTTTCACTTTCTAAGCCAGGGACGGTATGTGTAAAGAGCTCCATGGAGTGACCCGTTGTGTCGCCTGCTGCATCCTTCTCTCTTGTTGTAGTTTTTGCTGAGGAGGACAAGGAAGCGACTTGTCCCTGACCGTGAACATCCACAAGCGACGCGCTGCTTTTACATTTACCAGTTTCGGAAGAGGAGGCAAAAGAGCTAGAGGCTGAGTCTGCAATGTAAGCCAAAACTTGCTGTTGCTGCTCCGCCTTTAAAAGCGGTTTTCCTACTCCCAGAAAAGAGAGCGTTCGAGGCCTTGTGTAGCCTGACGACGAAACTGGCTCCACAGCTCCAGACTTAGGTGGAATATTTTTATCCCCACGACCACCTGATGCTCCACTACCACTACCATCATTACCAGCTGACAATGAACGCCCACGACGACCTCTTGCACCAGACTTCCTCATTGTTTTAAAATCTTAACCAAAGTAACTTTATTTGTTGCTGTCAAACAACTTACACGGTGAGCTATAACTTCAGTATGATTTCAATATCCCTTAACAGGTTGGTGAGACCACAAGGAAAATCAGGCACAATGTTACACACTCTGTTTTCTGTGGCACAAAATCACAGAGATGACACACACGCAGGACTGTCACTCAAGCACTAATGTCAATATTAATCTCCCACATAATTTATTTTTTTTTTTCTCAGGGAGATTTTAGAAACCAAATAATATTAAAAAAACCAAAAAAAAAATAGCCTTTCTATGGCCCACTGAATGAGAGAGAGAGGTGGCACACCCAGGAGTCAAGACTGGCACACAAGCTGAAAGGGCAATATTACTCTCCCACTGTTTTTTTATGTATTTTTTGTTTTTTAAGGGAGACTTTAGAAACCCAATAATATTTTTTTAAAAAATAAATAGGCTTTCTATGGCCCACTGAATGAAAGGGAGAGAGGTGGCACACCCAGGAGTCAAGACTGGCACACAAGCTGAAAGGGCAATATTACTCTCCCACTGTTTCTTGTATGTTTTTTTTTTTTTTTCAGGGAGACTTTAAAAACCAAATAATATTAAAAAAACCAAAAAAAAAATAGCCTTTCTATGGCCCACTGAATGAGAGAGAGAGGTGGCACACCCAGGAGTCAAGACTGGCACACAAGCTGAAAGGGCAATATTACTCTCCCACTGTTTTTTTATGTATTTTTTGTTTTTTAAGGGAGACTTTAGAAACCAAATAATAAGAAAAAAAATAAATAAATAAATAGGCTTTCTATAGCCCACTGAATGAGAGATAGCACACACAGCAGTGGCACACAAGCCCTGACTGAGGCCAATATTTTTCTCCCACTGATTGATGTAGTGTTTTTGTGTTGAGGTAGATTTTAGAACACAAATCAAGGAAAAAAAAAAAAAAATGCTTTCTATGGCCCACTGAATGAGAGAGAGGTGGCACACCCAGGAGTCAAGCCTGGCACACAAGCTGAAAGGGCAATATTACTCTCCCACTGTTTTTTTATGTATTTTTTGTTTTTTAAGGGAGACTTTAGAAACCCAATAATATTTAAAAAAATAAATAAATAGGCTTTCTATGGCCCACTGAATGAGAGGGAGAGAGGTGGCACACCCAGGAGTCAAGACTGGCACACAAGCTGAAAGGGCAATATTACTCTCCCACTGTTTTTTTATGTATTTTTTGTTTTTTAAGGGAGACTTTAGAAACCCAATAATATTTTAAAAAAAAAATAAATAGGCTTTCTATGGCCCACTGAATGAGAGGGAGAGAGGTGGCACACCCAGGAGTCAAGACTGGCACACAAGCTGAAAGGGCAATATTACTCTCCCACTGTTTTTTTATGTATTTTTTGTTTTTTAAGGGAGACTTTAGAAACCCAATAATATTTTAAAAAAAAAATAAATAGGCTTTCTATGGCCCACTGAATGAGAGGGAGAGAGGTGGCACACCCAGGAGTCAAGCCTGGCACACAAGCTGAAAGGGCAATATTACTCTCCCACTGTTTTTTTATGTATTTTTTGTTTTTTAAGGGAGACTTTAGAAACCCAATAATATTTAAAAAAATAAATAAATAGGCTTTCTATGGCCCACTGAATGAGAGGGAGAGAGGTGGCACACCCAGGAGTCAAGACTGGCACACAAGCTGAAAGGGCAATATTACTCTCCCACTGTTTTTTTAGGTATTTTTTGTTTTTTAAGGGAGACTTTAGAAACCCAATAATATTTAAAAAAATAAATAAATAGGCTTTCTATGGCCCACTGAATGAGAGGGAGAGAGGTGGCACACCCAGGAGTCAAGACTGGCACACAAGCTGAAAGGGCAATATTACTCTCCCACTGTTTTTTTATGTATTTTTTGTTTTTTAAGGGAGACTTTAGAAACCCAATAATATTTTTTTTAAAAAATAAATAGGCTTTCTATGGCCCACTGAATGAGAGGGAGAGAGGTGGCACACCCAGGAGTCAAGACTGGCACACAAGCTGAAAGGGCAATATTACTCTCCCACTGTTTTTTTATGTATTTTTTGTTTTTTAAGGGAGACTTTAGAAACCCAATAATATTTTTTAAAAAAAATAAATAGGCTTTCTATGGCCCACTGAATGAGAGGGAGAGAGGTGGCACACCCAGGAGTCAAGCCTGGCACACAAGCTGAAAGGGCAATATTACTCTCCCACTGTTTTTTTATGTATTTTTTGTTTTTTAAGGGAGACTTTAGAAACCCAATAATATTTAAAAAAAAAAATAAATAGGCTTTCTATGGCCCACTGAATGAGAGGGAGAGAGGTGGCACACCCAGGAGTCAAGCCTGGCACACAAGCTGAAAGGGCAATATTACTCTCCCACTGTTTTTTTATGTATTTTTTGTTTTTTAAGGGAGACTTTAGAAACCCAATAATATTTAAAAAAATAAATAAATAGGCTTTCTATGGCCCACTGAATGAGAGGGAGAGAGGTGGCACACCCAGGAGTCAAGACTGGCACACAAGCTGAAAGGGCAATATTACTCTCCCACTGTTTTTTTATGTATTTTTTGTTTTTTAAGGGAGACTTTAGAAACCCAATAATATTTAAAAAAAAAAAAAAAAGGCTTTCTATGGCCCACTGAATGAGAGGGAGAGAGGTGGCACACCCAGGAGTCAAGACTGGCACACAAGCTGAAAGGGCAATATTACTCTCCCACTGTTTTTTTAGGTTTTTTTTTTTTTTCAGGGAGACTTTAGAAACCAAATAATATTAAAAAAAAAAAAAAAATAGGCTTGCTATAGCCCACTGAATGAGAGATAGCACACACAGCAGTGGCACACAAGCCCTGACTGAGGCCAATGTTTTTCTCCCACTGATTGATGTAGTGTTTTTGTGTTGAGGTAGAATTTAGAACACAAATCACGGAAAAAATAAATAGGCTTTCTATGGCCCACTCAGTGAGAGATGGCACACACAGGGATGGCACTGTAGCAGAAATGCCAATCTTAATCTCCCACAAAAAAAACAAAAAAAAAACAGGGACTGTCCTACAATTACTATCTCCCTGCAGTAATGTAAGCCAGGTATGGCAGGCAGCAATAGGAGTGGACTGATGCACAAATTAAATAAAAAGTGTGGACAAACAAAAAAGATAGCTGTGCAGAAAGGAACAAGAGGATATGTGCTTTGAAAAAAGCAGTTGGTTTCCACAGTGGCGTACACACAGCAATACAGCTATCACGGAGCCTTCTAGGGCAGCCCAATGAGCTACAGCGCTGAGGGGAAAAAAAAAAAAAAATAGCTTCCACAGTCCCTGCACACCGAAGGTGGTGTTGGACAGTGGAAATCGCTGCAGCACAAGCGGTTTGGTGGTTAGTGGACCCTGCCTAACGCTCTCCCTGCTTCTGACAAAGCGGCAGCAACCTGTCCCTAAGCTCAGATCAGCAGCAGTAAGATGGCGGTCGGCGGGAACGCCCCTTTATATCCCCTGTGACGCCGCAGACAGCAAGCCAATCACTGCAATGCCCTTCTCTAAGATGGTGGGGACCAGGATCTATGTCATCACGCTGCCCACACTCTGCGTTCACCTTCATTGGCTGAGAAATGGCGCTTTTCGCGTCATTGAAACGCGACTTTGGCGCGAAAGTCGCGTACCGCATGGCCGACAAGCACAGGGGTCGGATCGGGTTTCATGAGACGCCGACTTAGCCAAAAGTCGGCGACTTTTGAAAATTATCGACCCGTTTCGCTCAACCCTATTTACAATTATTCTTAAAGTTTAGAAACCTACTAGATCTATCACCAGAAAACAATTCAGGAATGGGTATCTTTGGTTCTGTCATAGGGCTATGAATAACAAAATCCTGAATACTTTGCACCCGTGCAGTCAGATGATCCACACTAGAAGTCAGAGTCTGAAAATTCATGTCTGCAGCTGAGCTCAAAACCACCCAGAGTTCAAGGGGATGAAAGAAGCTAAACAAACTGCAGCAAAGGAAAAGCAGGAGGAAAAAAAAATGTACTCAGGTCTTCTTTTTATCAAACTTCTGCGATGCATTAAATACTTTTGAGGCCTGCTCTACTGTTATGATCCTTAGTGGTTGAGGATCACAAATTACTCCAGCTAAGTAACAAACATAGGACAAGCTCTAGGGAGGTGGCAAACTGGACTGACCGCAAATCTGAACCTATCCAAACACACTAGAAGTAGCCGGTGAACGTGCCTAAAAATCCTAGACGTCTCGAGCCAGCCTGAGGAACTAACTACCCCTAGAGAGAAAGAAAGACCTCTCTTGCCTGCAGAGAAATAATCCCCAAAGAAATAGAAGCCCCCAACATATAATAACGGTGAGGTAAGAGGAAGGCACATACACAGGGGTGAAAACAGATTTAGCAAATGAGGCCCACTAATACTAGATAGCAGAAAATAGTAAAGGGGTCTGTGCGGTCAGTAAAAAACCCTTACAAAATATCCACACTGAGATTTCAAGAACCCCCGCACCAACTAACGGTGTGAGGGGGAGAAACTCAGTCCCCTAGAGCAACCAGCAAGCGAGGAAATCACATTTTAGCGAGCTGGACTAAAAACATAATAAATGCTGATAATCAAAAAATGATCAAACAAAAACTTAGCTTGTCTTGGAGAGACTTGGAGCAAGGTAGTCACAAGGAATCTGAAGAGCACTGAATACATTGAGAGCAGGCAAGGAACTGAGTATCCAGGTGAACTATATAGGAAACCAACCAAGGATAACGAACCAGCTGATGCTGCCAACCTGCCGAAAGACAACACTACACAGTACCGCTTGTGACCACTAGAGGGAGCCCCAAAACAGAGTTCACAACAGTCAGCTGATCCCCTGCTGTGTATCTGGCAATGCCTCCACTCTGCTTCTCCTGCATTCCCTGGGCTTCAACACTGCCAGTTGCTGCTCGGAAGTGCCGTCTGCACAATCAACAGTTGCTCCTCTGTTATATGGGTTCAGTAACGTCAGCTGATCCCCTGCTGTGTGTGCGGCAATGCCTCCACTTTACTTCTCCTGCATTCCCTGGGCTCCAACACCGCCAGTTGCTGCTTGGAAGTGCAGTCTACACAGTCAACACTTGCTGCCGTGTTATTGGGTTTCAGTAACGTCAGCTGATCTGTTATGACCCCAATGGCGAGGGTCTCAGAGGAACGTGGAAGTCTGCAGAATACAAAAATCCAGCTCATAGGGCAGTGGTAACTGGGTTGACCATATATCTACTCCTAACGCCAACACTAGAAGTAGCCGGGGATCATTCCTACGTTGATTCTAGATGACACGCGCCAGCCGGAGAATCTAGCTACCCCTAGTAGAGGAAAACAAAGACCTTTCTTGCCTCCAGAGAAGGGGACCCCAAAGCTGGATAGAAGCCCCCCACAAATAATGACGGTGAGGTAAGAGGAAATGACAAACACAGAAATGAACCAGGTTTAGCACAGAGAGGCCCGCTTACTGATAGCAGAATAAAGAAAGGTAACTTATATGGTCAACAAAAACCCTATCAAAATCCACACTGGAAATTCAAGAACCCCCGAACCGTCTAACGGTCCGGGGGGAGAACACCAGCCCCCCTAGAGCTTCCAGCAAAGGTCAGGATATAGATTTGGAACAAGCTGGACAAAAATACAAAACCAAAACAAATAGCAAAAAGCAAAAGGCAGACTTAGCTGATATAACTGGAACCAGGATCAGTAGACAAGAGCACAGCAGACTAGCTCTGATAACTACGTTGCCAGGCATTGAACTGAAGGTCCAGGGAGCTTATATAGCAACACCCCTAACTAACGACCCAGGTGCGGATAAAAGGAATGACAGAAAAACCAGAGTCAAAAAACTAGTAACCACTAGAGGGAGCAAAAAGCAAATTCACAACAGTACCCCCCCCTTAGTGAGGGGTCACCGAACCCTCACCACGACCACCAGGGCGATCAGGATGAGCGGCATGAAAGGCACGAACTAAATCGGCCGCATGAACATCAGAGGCGACCACCCAGGAATTATCCTCCTGACCATAGCCCTTCCACTTGACCAGGTACTGAAGCCTCCGCCTGCAGAGGCGAGAATCCAAGATCTTCTCCACCACGTACTCCAACTCGCCCTCAACCAACACCGGAGCAGGAGGCTCAGCAGAAGGAACTACAGGCACAATGTACCGCCGCAACAAGGACCTATGAAATACATTGTGAATAGCAAACGACACAGGAAGATCCAGACGAAAAGATACAGGATTAAGGATTTCCAATATCTTGTAAGGCCCAATAAAACGAGGTTTAAATTTGGGAGAGGAGACCTTCATAGGAACAAAGCGGGAAGAAAGCCATACCAAATCCCCAACGCGTAGTCGGGGACCCACACCGCGGCGGCGGTTGGCAAAGCGCTGAGCCTTCTCCTGTGACAACTTCAAGTTGTCCACCACATGATTCCAGATCTGCTGCAACCTATCCACCAAAGAATCCACCCCAGGACAGTCAGAAGGCTCCACATGACCCGAAGAAAAGCGAGGATGGAAACCAGAGTTGCAGAAAAAAGGCGAAACCAAGGTGGCGGAACTAGCCCGATTATTAAGGGCAAACTCAGCCAACGGCAAGAATGTCACCCAATCGTCCTGATCAGCAGAGACAAAACACCTCAAATAAGCCTCCAAAGTCTGATTGGTTCGCTCCGTCTGTCCATTAGTCTGAGGATGGAAAGCAGACGAAAACGACAAATCAATGCCCATCCTACTACAAAAGGATCGCCAGAACCTGGAAACGAACTGGGATCCTCTGTCTGACACAATATTCTCAGGGATGCCGTGCAAACGAACCACGTTCTGGAAAAACACAGGAACCAGATCGGAAGAGGAAGGCAGCTTAGGCAAAGGAACCAAATGGACCATCTTGGAGAAGCGATCACATATCACCCAGATAACGGACATGCCCTGAGATAGCGGAAGATCAGAAATGAAATCCATGGAGATATGTGTCCAAGGTCTCTTCGGGACAGGCAAGGGCAAGAGCAAACCGCTGGCACGAGAACAGCAAGGCTTAGCTCGAGCACAAGTCCCACAGGACTGCACAAATGACCGCACATCCCTTGACAAGGAAGGCCACCAAAAGGACCTGGCCACCAGATCTCTGGTGCCAAAAATTCCCGGGTGACCTGCCAACACCGAGGAATGAACCTCGGAAATGACTCTGCTGGTCCACTTATCCGGGACAAACAGTCTGTCAGGTGGACAAGACTCAGGCCTATCAGCCTGAAATCTCTGCAACACACGTCGCAGATCCGGAGAAATAGCTGACAAGATAACTCCATCTTTAAGAATACCAACAGGATCCGTGACTCCAGGAGCATCAGGCACAAAGCTCCTAGAAAGAGCATCGGCCTTCACATTCTTTGAACCTGGTAAATACGAGACAACAAAATCAAAGCGGGAGAAAAACAATGACCAGCGGGCCTGTCTCGGATTAAGGCGTTTAGCAGACTCGAGATACATCAGATTTTTGTGATCAGTCAAGACCACCACACGATGCTTAGCACCCTCGAGCCAATGACGCCACTCCTCAAATGCCCATTTCATGGCCAACAACTCCCGATTGCCCACATCATAATTTCGCTCGGCAGGCGAAAACTTCCTAGAGAAAAAGGCACAAGGTTTCATAACAGAGCAACCAGGGCCTCTCTGCGACAAAACGGCCCCTGCCCCAATCTCCGAAGCATCCACCTCAACCTGAAAGGGAAGTGAGACATCAGGCTGGCACAAAACAGGCGCCGAAGTAAACCGGCGTTTCAACTCCTGGAAAGCCTCCACGGCAGCAGGAGCCCAGTTAGCTACATCGGAGCCCTTCTTGGTCATATCCGTCAAAGGTTTCACAATGCTAGAAAAATTAGCGATAAAACGACGGTAGAAGTTAGCGAAGCCCAAGAACTTCTGAAGACTCTTAACTGATGAGGGCTGAGTCCAATCAAGAATAGCTCGGACCTTGACTGGGTCCATCTCCACAGCAGAAGGGGAAAAAATGAACCCCAAAAAGGGAACCTTCTGTACACCAAAGAGACACTTTGAGCCCTTGACAAACAAAGAATTTTCACGCAAAATTTTAAAGACCAACCTGACCTGCTCCACATGCGAATCCCAATTATCAGAAAAAACCAAAATATCATCCAGATAAACAATCAAAAATTTATCCAGATACTTCCGGAAAATGTCATGCATAAAGGACTGAAAAACTGAAGGCGCATTGGAGAGCCCAAAAGGCATCACCAAGTACTCAAAATGACCTTCGGGCGTATTGAATGCGGTTTTCCATTCATCACCTTGCTTAATGCGCACAAGGTTGTACGCACCACGAAGGTCTATCTTGGTGAACCACTTGGCACCCTTAATCCGGGCAAACAAGTCAGACAACAGCGGTAAAGGATACTGAAATTTGACAGTGATCTTATTTAAAAGCCGATAATCAATACAAGGTCTCAAAGATCCGTCCTTTTTTGCCACAAAAAAGAATCCCGCACCAAGAGGGGAAGAAGACGGACGAATATGTCCTTTCTCCAGAGACTCCTTGATATATGAACGCATAGCGGTATGTTCAGGTACCGACAGATTAAACAGTCTTCCCTTAGGAAATTTACTGCCTGGGATCAAATCTATAGCACAGTCACAGTCCCTATGAGGAGGCAGTGCACTGGACTCAGACTCACTGAAGACATCCTGATAATCAGACAAATACTCCGGAACTTCCGAAGGCGTAGAAGAAGCAATAGACACAGGCAGGGAATCCCCATGAATACCACGACAGCCCCAACTTGAGACTGACATAGCCTTCCAGTCCAGGACTGGATTATGGGTCTGTAACCATGGCAGCCCTAAAACAACCAAATCATGCATTTTATGTAAAACCAGGAAACGTATCACCTCGCGGTGTTCAGGATTCATGCACATGGTAACCTGTGTCCAATACTGCGGTTTATTTGCTGCCAATGGTGTAGCATCAATACCCCTAAGAGGAATAGGATTTTCTAATGGTTCAAGAGTAAAACCACAGCGCTTAGCAAATGAGAGATCCATGAGACTCAGGGCAGCACCTGAATCTACAAACGCCATGACAGGATAAGATGACAGTGAGCAAATCAAAGTTACAGACAGAATAAATTTAGGTTGCAAATTACCAACGGTGACAGGACTAACAACCTTAGCTATACGTTTAGAGCATGCTGAGATAACATGTGTAGAATCACCACAGTAGTAGCACAAGCCATTCCGGCGTCTATGAATTTTCCGCTCATTTCTAGTCAGGATTCTATCACATTGTATTAAATCAGGTGTCTGTTCAGACAACACCATGAGGGAATTTGCGGTTTTGCGCTCCCGCAACCGCCGGTCAATTTGAATAGCCAGTGCCATAGTATCATTCAGACCTGTGGGAATGGGAAAACCCACCATAACATTCTTAATGGCTTCAGAAAGGCCATTTCTAAAATTAGCGGCCAGTGCACACTCGTTCCAATGTGTCAGCACGGACCATTTCCGAAATTTTTGGCAATACACTTCAGCCTCGTCCTGCCCCTGAGACATAGCCAGCAAGGCCTTTTCTGCCTGAATCTCAAGATTGGGTTCCTCATAAAGTAAACCGAGCGCCAGAAAAAACGTATCAAGATCAGCCAATGCCGGATCTCCTGGCGCCAATGAAAAAGCCCAATCCTGAGGGTCGCCCCGTAAGAACGAAATAACAATTTTTACTTGCTGAGCAGAATCTCCAGATGAACAGGGTCTCAGGGACAAAAACAATTTACAATTATTCACGAAATTCCTAAACTTAAACCTGTCTCCGGAAAACAGTTCAGGAATCGGTATTTTAGGTTCTGACCTAGGATTTCTGATAACATAGTCTTGTATGCCCTGCACACGAGTAGCCAGCTGGTCCACACTTGTAATCAAGGTCTGGACATTCATGTCTGCAGCAAGCATAGCCACTCTGAGGTAAAGGGGAAAAAGGAAAAAAAAAAAAAAAAAAAACTCAGAATCTTCTTTCTTATAATCCCTCTTCTGCAATGCATTAAACATTTAATACTGGCCTGGCAAACTGTTATGACCCCAATGGCGAGGGTCTCAGAGGAACGTGGAAGTCTGAAGAATACAAAAATCCAGCTCATAGGGCAGTGGTAACTGGGTTGACCATATATCTACTCCTAACGCCAACACTAGAAGTAGCCGGGGATCATTCCTACGTTGATTCTAGATGACACGCGCCAGCCGGAGAATCTAGCTACCCCTAGTAGAGGAAAACAAAGACATTTCTTGCCTCCAGAGAAGGGGACCCCAAAGCTGGATAGAAGCCCCCCACAAATAATGACGGTGAGGTAAGAGGAAATGACAAACACAGAAATGAACCAGGTTTAGCACAGAGAGGCCCGCTTACTGATAGCAGAATAAAGAAAGGTAACTTATATGGTCAACAAAAACCCTATCAAAATCCACACTGGAAATTCAAGAACCCCCGAACCATCTAACGGTCCGGGGGGAGAACACCAGCCCCCCTAGAGCTTCCAGCAAAGGTCAGGATATAGATTTGGAACAAGCTGGACAAAAATACAAAACCAAAACAAATAGCAAAAAGCAAAAGGCAGACTTAGCTGATATAACTGGAACCAGGATCAGTAGACAAGAGCACAGCAGACTAGCTCTGATAACTACGTTGCCAGGCATTGAACTGAAGGTCCAGGGAGCTTATATAGCAACACCCCTAACTAACGACCCAGGTGCGGATAAAAGGAATGACAGAAAAACCAGAGTCAAAAAACTAGTAACCACTAGAGGGAGCAAAAAGCAAATTCACAACACTGATCCCCAGCTGTGTATCCAGCAATGCCTCCACTCTGCTTCTTCTGCATTCCCTGGGCTCCAACACCGCCAGTTGCTGCTCGGAAGTGCGGTCTGCACAGTAAACAGTTGCTCCTCTGTTATAGGGGTTCAGTAACGTCAGCTGATCCCCTGCTGTGTATCCGGCAATGCCCCCACTCTGCTTCTCCTGCATTCCCTGGGCTCCAACACCACCAGTTGCTGCTCGGTAGTGCCGTCTGCACAGTCAACAGTTGCTCCTCTGTTATAGGGGTTCAGTAACGTCAGCTGATCCCCTGCTGTGTGTGTGGCAATGCCTACACTTTGCTTCTCCTGCATTCCCTGGGCTACAACATCGGCAGTTGCTGCTCGTAAGTGCTGTCTGCACAGTCAACACTTGCTGCCGTGTTATTGGGTTTCAGTAACGTCAGCTGATCCCCTGCTGTGTATCTGGCAATGCCTCCACTCTGCTTCTCCTGCATTCCCTGGGCTTCAACACTGCCAGTTGCTGCTCGGAAGTGCCGTCTGCACAATCAACAGTTGCTCCTTTGTTATATGGGTTCAGTAATGTCAGCTGATCCCCTGCTGTGTGTGCGGTAATGCCTCCACTTTACTTCTCCTGCATTCCCTGGGCTCCAACACCGCCAGTTGCTGCTTGGAAGTGCAGTCTACACAGTCAACACTTGCTGCCATGTTATGAGGTTTCAGTAACATCAGCTGATCCCCAGCTGTGTATCCGGCAATTGTTCCTGCTCCCTCCACACTCACACTACTTCAGATATTAAACTTGCTCCAATTAGGCTTCGGCCTACACCCTGATTGACCTTGGGTTCCAACACCACCAGTTGCTGCTCGGAAGTGCCCTCTGCACAGAGAAAAACACTAGCTCCTGTGTTAGTAGGGTTCAGTAACGTCAGCTGATCCCCTGCTGTGTATCCAGCAATTGCTCCTGCTCCCTCCACACTCACACTACTTCAGATATTAAACTTGCTCCAATTAGGCTTCAGCCTACACCCTGATTGACCCTGGGCTCCAACACCGCCAGTTGCTGCTCAGAAGTGTCGTCTGCACAGAGAAAAACATTAGCTCCTGTGTTAGTAGGGTTCAGTAACGTCAGCTGCTCCCCTGCTGTGTATCCGGCAATTGCTCCTTCTCCCTCCACACTCACACTACTTCAGATATTAAACTTGCTCCAATTAGGCTTCGGCCTACACCCTGATTGACCCTGGGCTCCAACACCACCAGTTGCTGCTCGGAAGTGCCCTCTGCACAGAGAAAAACACTAGCTCCTGTGTTGTGAAATTGGATTTTGGGCTCCCCCTGTGGCCACTGGTGGAATTGAACTGGTGTGCATCATCCTCTCTGTTCACCTGTTTCCATCAGGATGTGGGAGTCGCTATTTAGCCTTGCTCCTCTGTCACTTCCATGCCGGTCAACATTGTAATCAGAAGCCTTTCTGTGCATGTTCCTTCTGCTAGACAACTCCCAGCTAAGTTGGACTTTAGTCCTTGTTTGTTTTTGCATTTTGTTCCAGTTCACAGCTGTAGTTTTGTTTCTGTGTCTGGAAAGCTCTTGTGATCTGAAATTGCCACTCTGATGTTATGAGTTAATACTAGAGTCTTAAAGTAATTTCAGGATGGTGTATTGATAGGGTTTTCAGCTGACCATGAAAGTGCCCTTTCTGTCTTCCTGCTATCTAGTAAGCGGACCTCAATTTTGCTAAACCTATTTTCATACTACGTTTGTCATTTCATCTAAAATCACCGCCAATATTTGTGGGGGCCTCTGTCTGCCTTTCGGGGAAATTTCTCTAGAGGTGAGCCAGGACTATATTTTCCTCTGCCAGGATTAGTTAGTCCTCCGGCCGGCGCTGGGCGTCTAGGGATTAAACGCAGGCTACGCTACCCGGCTACTGTTAGTTGTGCGGCAGGTTTAGTTCATGGTCAGTTTAGTTTCCATCCTTCCAAGAGCTAGTTCTTATGTTTGCTGGGGCTATGTTCTCTTGCCATTGAGAACCATAACAGTTTGACCGGCCCGAAAAAGGGTTAAATTAATTAACAGAGAAAGGAGAGAAAAGAGAAGTCTGCTGAAGATTTTTTTTTTTTTTTTTCCTCAGTTCTGAGTGTGCTTGTAATTGAATCTCTTGCAAGTCTGCCTATATTGCAGCCTTTCTCTCTCTCTCTCCTTCTAAATCCTGGAATGGCTCTGTGTTCACCTGTTTAAAATGGATATTCAGAGTTTAGCTGCAGGTTTGAATAATCTCACCACGAAAGTTCAAAATTTACAAGATTTTGTTGTTCATGTTCCTATATCTGAACCTAGAATTCCTTTGCCTGAATTTATCTCAGGGGCAAGACGAAGCTGAAGTATACTGCCAGAAATTCCGTAAATGGGCTGTGCTTACTCAGTGGAATGAGTGCGCCCTGGCGGCGAATTTCAGAGAGGGTCTCTCTGATGCCATTAAGGATGTTATGGTGGGGTTCCCTGTGCCTGCGGGTCTGAATGAGTCCATGACAATGGCTATCCAGATCGATAGGCGTCTGCGGGAGCGCAAACCTGTGCACCATTTGGCGGTATGTACTGAGAAGACGCCAGAGAATATGCAATGTGATAGAATTCTGTCCAGAAGTGAACGGCAGAATTTTAGACGAAAAAATGGGTTGTGCTTCTATTGCGGTGATTCAACTCATGTTATATCAGCATGCTCTAAGCGTACTAAGAAGCTTGATAAGTCTGTTTCAATTGGCACTTTACAGTCTAAGTTTATTCTTTCTGTGACCCTGATTTGTTCTTTATCATCTATTACTGCGGATGCCTATGTCGACTCTGGCGCCGCTTTGAGTCTTATGGATTGGTCCTTTGCCAAACGCTGTGGGTATGATTTGGAGCCTCTTGAGACTCCTATACCCCTGAAGGGGATTGACTCCACCCCATTGGCTAGCAATAAACCACAATAATGGACACAAGTAACTATGCAGATTAATCCGGATCACCAGGAGATTATTCGCTTTCTTGTGCTGTATAACCTACATGATGTGTTGGTGCTTGGATTGCCATGGCTGCAATCTCATAACCCAGTCCTTGACTGGAAAGCTATGTCTGTGTTAAGCTGGGGATGTAAGGGGACGCATGGGGACGTACCTGTGGTTTCCATTTCATCATCTATTCCCTCTGAGATTCCTGAATTCTTGACTGAATATCGTGACGTTTTTGAAGAACCTAAGCTTGGTTCATTACCTCCGCACCGGGAGTGCGATTGTGCCATAGATTTGATTCCGGGTAGTAAATACCCTAAGGGTCGTTTATTTAATCTGTCTGTGCCTGAGCATGCTGCTATGCGAGAATATATAAAGGAGTCCTTGGAAAAGGGACATATTCGTCCTTCATCATCTCCCTTAGGAGCCGGTTTTTTCTTTGTGGCTAAGAAAGATGGCTCTTTGAGGCCGTGCATTGATTATCGGCTTTTGAATAAAATCACGGTTAAATATCAATATCCGTTGCCACTGCTGACTGATTTGTTTGCTCGCATAAAGGGGGCCAAGTGGTTCTCTAAGATAGATCTCCGTGGGGCGTATAATTTGGTGCGAATTAAGCAGGGGGATGAGTGGAAAACCGCATTTAATACGCCCGAGGGCCACTTTGAGTATTTGGTGATGCCCTTTGGTCTTTCTAATGCCCCTTCAGTCTTTCAGTCCTTTATGCATGACATTTTCTGTGATTATTTGGATAAATTTATGATTGTGTATCTGGATGATATTTTGATTTTTTCGGATGACTGGGACTCTCATGTCCAGCAGGTCAGGAGGGTTTTTCAGGTTTTGCGGTCTAATTCCTTGTGTGTGAAGGGTTCTAAGTGCGTTTTTGGGGTTCAAAAGATTTCCTTTTTGGGATATATTTTTTCCCCCTCTTCCATCGAGATGGATCCTGTCAAGGTTCAGGCTATTTGTGATTGGACGCAACCCTCTTCTCTTAAGAGTCTTCAGAAATTTTTGGGCTTTGCTAACTTTTATCGTCAATTTATTGCTGGTTTTTCTGATGTTGTTAAGCCATTGACTGATTTGACTAAGAAGGGTGCTGATGTTGCTGATTGGTCCCCTGCTGCTGTGGAGGCCTTTCGGGAGCTTAAGCGCCGCTTTTCTTCCGCCCCTGTGTTGCGTCAGCCTGATGTTGCTCTTCCTTTTCAGGTTGAGGTCGACGCTTCTGAAATCGGAGCTGGGGCGGTTTTGTCGCAGAGAAGTTCCGATTGCTCCGTGATGAGACCTTGCGCTTTTTTCTCGCGTAAATTTTCGCCCGCCGAGCGGAATTATGATGTTGGGAATCGGGAGCTTTTGGCCATGAAGTGGGCTTTTGAGGAGTGGCGTCATTGGCTTGAGGGGGCTAGACATCAGGTGGTGGTATTGACTGACCACAAAAATCTAATTTATCTTGAGTCCGCCAGACGCCTGAATCCTAGACAGGCGCGCTGGTCGTTGTTTTTCTCTCAGTTTAATTTTGTGGTGTCCTACCTGCCGGGTTCTAAGAATGTTAAGGCGGATGCCCTTTCTAGGAGTTTTGAGCCTGACTCCCCTGGTAATTCTGAACCTACAGGTATCCTTAAGGATGGAGTGATATTGTCTGCCGTATCTCCAGACCTGCGGCGGGCCTTGCAGGAGTTTCAGGCGGATAGACCTGATCGTTGCCCACCTGGTAGACTGTTTGTTCCTGATGATTGGACCAGTAAAGTCATTTCTGAGGTTCATTCTTCTGCGTTGGCAGGTCATCCTGGAATCTTTGGTACCAGGGATTTGGTGGCAAGGTCCTTCTGGTGGCCTTCCCTGTCTCGAGATGTGCGAGGCTTCGTGCAGTCTTGTGACGTTTGCGCTCGGGCCAAGCCTTGTTGTTCTCGGGCTAGTGGATTGTTGTTGCCCTTGCCTATCCCGAAGAGGCCCTGGACGCACATCTCGATGGATTTTATTTCGGATCTTCCTGTTTCTCAGAAGATGTCTGTCATCTGGGTGGTGTGTGATCGTTTCTCTAAGATGGTCCATTTGGTTCCCCTGCCTAAGTTGCCTTCTTCTTCCGAGTTGGTTCCTCTGTTTTTTCAAAATGTGGTCCGTTTGCATGGTATTCCGGAGAATATCGTTTCTGACAGAGGTACCCAATTCGTGTCTAGATTTTGGCGAGCATTCTGTGCTAGGATGGGCATAGATTTGTCTTTCTCGTCTGCTTTCCATCCTCAGACTAATGGCCAGACCGAGCGGACGAATCAGACCTTGGAGACATATTTGAGGTGTTTTGTGTCTGCAGATCAGGATGATTGGGTTGCTTTTTTGCCTTTAGCGGAGTTTGCCCTCAATAATCGGGCCAGCTCTGCCACCTTGGTATCTCCCTTTTTCTGTAATTCGGGGTTTCATCCTCGATTTTCTTCTGGTCAGGTGGAATCTTCGGATTGTCCTGGAGTGGATGCTGTGGTGGAGAGGTTGCATCAGATTTGGGGGCAGGTAGTGGACAATTTGAAGTTGTCCCAGGAGAAGACTCAGCTTTTTGCCAACCGCCGGCGTCGGGTTGGTCCTCGGCTTTGTGTTGGGGACTTGGTGTGGTTGTCTTCTCGTTTTGTCCCTATGAGGGTTTCTTCTCCCAAGTTTAAGCCTCGGTTCATCGGCCCGTACAAGATATTGGAGATTCTTAACCCTGTGTCCTTCCGTTTGGACCTCCCTGCATCTTTTTCTATTCATAATGTTTTTCATCGGTCATTATTGCGCAGGTATGAGGTACCGGTTGTGCCTTCCGTTGAGCCTCCTGCTCCGGTGTTGGTTGAGGGCGAGTTGGAGTACGTTGTGGAAAAAATCTTGGACTCCCGTGTTTCCAGACGGAAACTCCAGTATCTGGTCAAATGGAAGGGATACGGTCAGGAGGATAATTCTTGGGTGACTGCCTCTGATGTTCATGCCTCCGATTTGGTCCGAGCCTTTCATAGGGCTCATCCTGATCGCCCTGGTGGTTCTGGTGAGGGTTCGGTGACCCCTCCTTGAGGGGGGGGTACTGTTGTGAAATTGGATTTTGGGCTCCCCCTGTGGCCACTGGTGGAATTGAACTGGTGTGCATCATCCTCTCTGTTCACCTGTTTCCATCAGGATGTGGGAGTCGCTATTTAGCCTTGCTCCTCTGTCACTTCCATGCCGGTCAACATTGTAATCAGAAGCCTTTCTGTGCATGTTCCTTCTGCTAGACAACTCCCAGCTAAGTTGGACTTTAGTCCTTGTTTGTTTTTGCATTTTGTTCCAGTTCACAGCTGTAGTTTTGTTTCTGTGTCTGGAAAGCTCTTGTGATCTGAAATTGCCACTCTGATGTTATGAGTTAATACTAGAGTCTTAAAGTAATTTCAGGATGGTGTATTGATAGGGTTTTCAGCTGACCATGAAAGTGCCCTTTCTGTCTTCCTGCTATCTAGTAAGCGGACCTCAATTTTGCTAAACCTATTTTCATACTACGTTTGTCATTTCATCTAAAATCACCGCCAATATTTGTGGGGGCCTCTGTCTGCCTTTCGGGGAAATTTCTCTAGAGGTGAGCCAGGACTATATTTTCCTCTGCCAGGATTAGTTAGTCCTCCGGCCGGCGCTGGGCATCTAGGGATTAAACGCAGGCTACGCTACCCGGCTACTGGTCAGTTTAGTTTCCATCCTTCCAAGAGCTAGTTCTTATGTTTGCTGGGGCTATGTTCTCTTGCCATTGAGAACCATAACACTCCTGTGTTAGTGGGGTTCAGTAACGTCAGCTGCTCCCCTGCTGTGTATTCGGCAATTAGGGTTGAGCGACTTTCATTTTTTTAAGATCGAGTAGGGTTTTGGGAAACCCGATTTTGTCCAGAGTCGAGTCGAGTGCAGTCGGCCGATTATCGCTAAAAGTCGGGGATCGACCGAAACACGAAACCCAATGCAAGTCAATGGGGAAGCATAGTCGGCAGTGAGTGGAGGCCAGGAAAACACCTACAGTGCCCATTTTAATGCCAAAAACATCCATTCTTGTTTCTGAAGCTTGCCAATCTTAATTAACTGTATAATAATAGTTGGGCATAGGGAATTGGGGGAAAGTTGTGGGGGGAGTAGGGCTGGCTCAAGTTTTTCGTGGGCCCAGGAAATGCGGACTACGTCACGGCGGTGTTGCAGGGAAAGGTAAGTATTTAAAAGTTGCAAGTGCTGTGATCCTGAGCAAGCAGGGGGGGGCCCACTCGTTCGCATTGCCACTGGCACAGGGCCCCTCAAAGTACGGCGGTGTGTTTGCATGGCGGGGGCGCCTCCCACCAGCAGCGACACTTTTGCGAACTCTGAGGGGCCCTGTGCCAGTGACGTCGCCAACGAGTATGCCCCCCCACCTGATGAAGGAACCTGCACTTTCATCTGCACCTTCCACTTTGTCCCTGTGTAAGGTGGTATAACATGCGGGAAGGGGAACCTTACTTTCAGCAGGGACAGATTCTGGCTGTGTAGAGTACAAGGGGAATGTAGTGGTCTAGGTCAATGTACCAGCAGACTCATTTAGCAGTGGCTGGGCAATGGGCAGGATGAGGAGGAAACAGATATAGGGCCAAAGAATAAAGTAGGCTACATGCAGTTCAAATTTGGTAACAGGACTAAACAGGCGGCATTGCTTTGTTCAGTGGAGTAGCAAACCCAAGAGCAGCAGACACTGTTTCAAGGGCCTAACCACACTAGTAGGCCAAATGCAGTTTAATATCTGATAGTATAGGGCGAAAGCCAGAATGTGGAAGCTCAGCTTTGTTCAGTTGAGGACAACACCAGGGAGGGGCAGACACCTTTAGTAGGCCGGAAAAGCCTATTGCATTTTTTAAAATGGTAATTTGGAGCAGAAGGTTGAAGCTCAGCTTTATTTAGTTGAGGGCAACACCAGGGAGGGGCAGAAGCCGTTAGTAGGCCCTAACCACCATTTTTTTTTTTTAAAACCACTTAATGAGAGCCGGAAGGTTGAAGCTCAGCTTTATTTAGTTGAGGACAACACCAGGGAGGGGCAGAAGCCGTTAGTAGGCCCTAACCACCATTTTTTTTTAAAAACCACTTAATGAGAGCCGGAAGGTTGAAGCTCAGCTTTATTTAGTTGAGGACAACACCAGGCAGGGGCACACAGACAGACACCTTTAGTAGGCCGGAAAAGCCTATTGCATTTTTTAAAATGGTAATTTGGAGCAGAAGGTTGAAGCTCAGCTTTATTTAGTTGAGGACAACACCAGGCAGGGGCAGAAGCCGTTAGTAGGCCCTAACCACCATTTTTTTTTTTAAAACCACTTAATGAGAGCCGGAAGGTTGAAGCTCAGCTTTATTTAGTTGAGGGCAACACCAGGCAGGGGCACACAGACAGACACCTTTAGTAGGCCGGAAAAGCCTATTGCATTTTTCAAAATGGTAATTTGGAGCAGAAGGTTGAAGCTCAGCTTTATTTAGTTGAGGGCAACACCAGGGAGGGGCAGAAGCCGTTAGTAGGCCCTAACCACCATTTTTTTTTTTAAAACCACTTAATGAGAGCCGGAAGGTTGAAGCTCAGCTTTATTTAGTTGAGGACAACACCAGGGAGGGGCAGAAGCCGTTAGTAGGCCCTAACCACCATTTTTTTTTTTAAAACCACTTAATGAGAGCCGGAAGGTTGAAGCTCAGCTTTATTTAGTTGAGGACAACACCAGGGAGGGGCAGAAGCCGTTAGTAGGCCCTAACCACCATTTTTTTTTTTTAAAACCACTTAATGAGAGCCGGAAGGTTGAAGCTCAGCTTTATTTAGTTGAGGACAACACCAGGCAGGGGCACACAGACAGACACCTTTAGTAGGCCGGAAAAGCCTATTGCATTTTTCAAAATGGTAATTTGGAGCAGAAGGTTGAAGCTCAGCTTTATTTAGTTGAGGGCAACACCAGGGAGGGGCAGAAGCCGTTAGTAGGCCCTAACCAAAGTTGAAGGCCAAATGCAGTTTAATTTCTGATACTATAGGCCGAAAGCCAGAAGGTGGAAGCTCCGATTTAGACAGTGGAGGACAATTTGAATTAGGGACTGCAGACAGACTTAGTAGGCTGTCCCCTGTGGACCATGCATCCACCACATTAACCCATTGCGCCGTAATGGACACGTAATCTTCCGTGGCCATGCCTACAGGTCCATGCGTCTGTTGTCAGGTGCACCTTTGTACTCACAGATTGCCAGAGTGCATGGACAATGCGGTCTTCTACATGCTGGTGGAGGGTTGGGATGGCTTTTCTCGCAAAAGAAGTGTCGACTGGTTAGCTTGTAGCGTGGTACAGCGTAGTCCATCATGGCCTTATTAATAGTAAATAAAATATATAACTAGGCTCTATGAACTTTTAAATAGGTTCCAGGGGTACACGGGCAGCATTGGTGTGGTCAGTGGAGGAGTATTGCAAGTAGGGGCTGCAGACAGGCTATCAAAGGCCTAAAATAACAAACAGTAGGCAGTCATGGCAGTTTTACATCGGTTACATGGATACACAGGCAGGCACTCCAGGCAGCATTGTGGTCAGTGGAGGAGTATTGCAAGTAGGGGCCGCAGACAGGCTATCAAAGGCCTAAAATAACAAACAATAGGCTCATTGCAGTTTTACAGCGGTTACATGGATAGACGGGCAGGCAGCTTGGTGGTCAGTGGAGGAGTATTTAAAGTAGGGACCGCAGACAGGCTTCAAAGGCCTAACATAAGAAAATGGGCTGGCTGTAGGCACTTTATAATTGGTTCCAGGGGTACACGGGCAGCAGTGGTCTGGTCAGTGGAGGACTAGTGGAAGGAGGGACCGCAGACAGGCTTCAAAGGCCTAAAATAACAAACAATAGGCTTATGGCAGTTTTACAGCGGTTACATGGATACACGGGCAGGCAGCTTGGTGGTCAGTGGAGGAGTATTTAAAGTAGGGACCGCAGACAGGCTTCAAAGGCCTAACATAAGAAAATGGGCTGGCTGTAGGCACTTTATAATTGGTTCCAGGGGTACACGGGCAGCAGTGGTCTGGTCAGTGGAGGACTAGTGGAAGGAGGGACCGCAGACAGGCTTCAAAGGCCTAAAATAACAAACAATAGGCTTATGGCAGTTTTACAGCGGTTACATGGATACACGGGCAGGCAGCTTGGTGGTCAGTGGAGGAGTATTTAAAGTAGGGACCGCAGACAGGCTATCAAAGGCCTAAAATAACAAACAATAGGCTTATGGCAGTTTTACAGCGGTTACATGGATACACGGGCAGGCAGCTTGGTGGTCAGTGGAGGAATATTTAAAGTAGGGACCGCAGACAGGCTTCAAAGGCCTAACATAAGAAAATGGGCTGGCTGTAGGCACTTTATAATTGGTTCCAGGGGTACAAGGGCAGCAGTGGTCTGGTCAGTGGAGGACTAGTGGAAGGAGGGACCGCAGACAGGCTTCAAAGACCTAAAATAACAAACAATAGGCTCATGGCAGTTTTACAGCGGTTACATGGATACACGGGCAGGCAGCTTGGTGGTGAGTGGAGGAGTATTTAAAGTAGGGACCGCAGACAGGCTATCAAAGGCCTAACATAACAAACAATAGGCTCATGGCAGTTTTACAGCGGTTACATGGATACACGGGCAGGCAACTTGGTGGTGGTGAGTGGAGGAGTATTTAAAGTAGGGACCGCAGACAGGCTATCAAAGGCCTAAAATAACAAACAATAGGCTCATGGCAGCTTTACAGCAGTTACATGGATACACAGGCAGCTTGGTGGTGAGTGGAGGAGTAGTGCAAGAAGTGTCTGTCCCAGTACTCCCAAAATATAAATAGATGTTAATGTCTCGCAAAACAACCACAACAAAAAAAAAGGTGGCATACTTAGGTACAGGGGTGGGCTCATCTACTGAGTTTCTGACATAGTAATTTGGCAGTAACTATTTAATGGTGCCAATATAGGACACAGACACAGACTACTTTAAGTTGCATCATAGATGTCTACAAATTTGTATTGTCAGTGCCAGACATTGAATGATGTCAGCGAATAGACTAAAGATTGGTGGAGCTGTGCGACATAATTTTGGACGTGGTAGAGCACATTTTGAGCTGGGGTAGGGGGGAACTCTCTTGAGGCCGGCGGGACCGCCCCAGGGCCCCTCATGTTACAACGGTGTGTCTGACGTTGGGTGCGCACCACCACCGCCAGAGACACTACATTGTACTATGAGGGACCCAGTAGCAATGCCGTCAACCAAAAGCGAGCACACCCACCTCTTCAGACAAACAGCAGTCTCACGGGTGCTTGCGCCAAGTCGCGATACCACGGCCCCGTGTGGGGAGTTTTGCCATTTAGGGAGGTGTAAACATGTCGTATGCTGTACAATCAGCTGCAGCAAATTAGACATTAGAAAAGTAATTCACAGGCAAGAGCTTTTCATAGGAAAGCTAGGTGTCGGCCGGGCAAGGTGGGGCAAAAGATTTCGAAATCCAGTTGTGGTTCATTTTAATGAATGTTAGATCGTCAACATTTTGGGTAGCCAGACGAGTCCTTTTTTCGGTTAATATTGAACCTGCAGCACTGAATACTCTTTCTGATAGGACACTTGCTGCCGGGCAAGCAAGCTCCTGCAATGCATATTCTGCCAATTCTGGCCAGGTGTCTAATTTGGAGGCCCAGTAATCAAATGGGAATGACGGTTGAGGGAGAACATCGATAAGGGATGAAAAATAGTTAGTAACCATACTGGACAAATGTTGTCTCCTGTCACTTTCAATTGATGCAGCAGTACCTGTCCTGTCTGCGGTCATAGCAAAATCACTCCACAACCTGGTCAGAAAACCCCTCTGTCCAACGCCACTTCTGATGTGTGCACCCCTAACACTCCTAGTCTGCTGCCCCCTGGAGCTCGTGTGAGAACGATCACGTGCGCTGTGTGCTGGGAATGCCTGAAGCAAACGGTCAACAAGAGTTGATTGTTTGGTTGCTAATATTAGTTCCAAGTTCTCATGTGGCATAATATTTTGCAATTTGCCTTTATAGCGTGGATCAAGGAGGCAGGCCAACCAGTAATCGTCATCGTTCATCATTTTCGTAATGCGTGTGTCCCTTTTTAGGATACGTAAGGCATAATCCGCCATGTGGGCCAAAGTTCCAGTTGTAAAATCTCAGGTTGTGATTGGTTGAGGGGCAGTTGCTGGCAAATCTACGTCACTTGTGTCCCTCAAAAAACCAGAACCCGGCCGTGACACGCAACCAATTTCCTGTGCCCCCGGGAAAGGTTCGGCATTAAAAATATACTCATCCCCATCATCCTCCTCGTCCTCCACCTCCTCTTCGCCCGCTACCTCGTCCTGTACACTGCCCTGACCAGACAATGGCTGACTGTCATCAAGGCTTTCCTCTTCCTCTGGTGCAGACGCCTGCTCCTTTATGTGCGTCAAACTTTGCATCAGCAGACGCATTAGGGGGATGCTCATGCTTATTACGGCGTTGTCTGCACTAACCAGCCGTGTGAATTCCTCAAAACACTGAAGGACTTGACACATGTCTTGTATCTTAGACCACTGCACACCTGACAACTCCATGTCTGCCATCCTATTGCCTGCCCGTGTATCCTCCCACAAATAAATAACAGCACGCCTCTGTTCGCACAGTCTCTGAAGCATGTGCAGTGTTGAGTTCCACCTTGTTGCAACGTCTATGATTAGGCGATGCTGGGGAAGGTTCAAAGACCGCTGATAGGTCTGCATACGGCTGGCGTGTACAGGCGAACGTCGGATATGTGAGCAAAGTGCACGCACTTTGAGGAGCAGGTCGGAGAACCCAGGATAAGTTTTCAATAAGCACTGCACCACCAGGTTTAAGGTGTGAGCCAGGCAAGGAATGTGTTTCAGTTGGGAAAGGGAGATGGCAGCCATGAAATTCCTTCCGTTATCACTCACTACCTTGCCTGCCTCAAGATCTACTGTGCCCAGCCACGACTGTGTTTCTTGTTGCAAGAACTCGGACAGAACTTCCGCGGTGTGTCTGTTGTCGCCCAAGCACTTCATAGCCAATACAGCCTGCTGACGCTTGGCAGTAGCTGGCCCATAATGGGACAACTGGTGTGCAACAGTGTCATCTGCCGATGGAGTGGTTGGCAGACTGCGTTCTGTGGAAGAGCTGTAGCTTCTGCAGGAGGACGAGGAGGAGGAGGAGGAGGGGGTGCGAACGCCTACAGCCAACTGTTTCCTAGACCGTGGGCTAGGCACAACTGTCCCTAAATTGATGTCGCCTGTGGACCCTGCATCCACCACATTCACCCAGTGTGCCGTGATGGACACATAACGTCCCTGGCCATGCCTACTGGTCCATGCATCTGTAGTCAGGTGCACCTTTGTACTCACAGATTGCCTGAGTGCATGGACGATGCGCTGTTTAACATGCTGGTGCAGGGCTGGGATGGCTTTTCTGGAAAAAAAGTGTCGACTGGGTAGCTCGTATCGTGGTTCAGCGTACTCCATCAGGGCTTTGAAAGCTTCGCTTTCAACTAACCGGTAGGGCATCATCTCTAACGAGATTAGTCTAGCTATGTGGGCGTTAAAACCCTGTGTACGCGGATGCGAGGATAAGTACTTCCTTTTTCTAACCAGAGTCTCATGTAGGGTGAGCTGGACTGGAGAGCTGGAGATCGTGGAACTTTCAGGTGTGCCGGTGTACATGGCAGACTGAGAGACGGTTGGAGACGGTATTGTTTCCGCCGGTGCCCTAGATGCAATATTTCCTCCTACAAAACTGGTGATTCCCTGACCCTGACTGCTTTTGGCTGGCAAAGAAACCTGCACAGATACTGCCGGTGGTGCGGAAAATGGTGGCCTTACAGTGACGGAAGGGATGTTGCGTTGCTGACTAGCTTCATTGGCCGAGGGTGCTACAACCTTGAGGGACGTTTGGTAGTTAGTCCAGGCTTGAAAATGCATGGTGGTTAAGTGTCTATGCATGCAACTAGTATTTAGACTTTTCAGATTCTGACCTCTGCTTAAGCTAGTTGAACATTTTTGACAGATGACTTTGCGCTGATCAGTTGGATGTTGTTTAAAAAAATGCCAGACTGCACTCTTCCTAGACTCGGATCCCTTTTCAGGGATTGCAGACTGAGCTTTAACCGGATGGCAACGCTGTGCTCCAACAGGTTTTGGCTTTGACACGCGTTTTGGGCCAGATACGGGCCCGGCAGATGGAACCTGTTGCGATGTTGATGCCTGCTGCGGCCCCTCCTCCACCTCCGCTTCTGAACTACTGCCGCCTGCACCCTGTTCCCCCAATGGCTGCCAATCGGGGTCAATAACTGGGTCATCTATTACCTCCTCTTCGAGCTCGTGTGCAACTTCGTCTGTGTCACTGTGTCGGTCGGTGGTATAGCGTTCGTGGCGGGGCAACATAGTCTCATCAGGGTCTGATTGTGGATCTGTACCCTGAGAGGGCAATGTGGTGGTCTGAGTCAAAGGAGCAGCATAGTACTCTGGCTGTGGCTGTGCATCAGTGCACTCCATGTCAGAATATACTTGTAATGGGCATGGCCTGTTAAATGTTTCACTTTCTAAGCCAGGGACGGTATGTGTAAAGAGCTCCATGGAGTGACCCGTTGTGTCGCCTGCTGCATCCTTCTCTCTTGTTGTAGTTTTTGCTGAGGAGGACAAGGAAGCGACTTGTCCCTGACCGTGAACATCCACAAGCGACGCGCTGCTTTTACATTTACCAGTTTCGGAAGAGGAGGCAAAAGAGCTAGAGGCTGAGTCTGCAATGTAAGCCAAAACTTGCTGTTGCTGCTCCGCCTTTAAAAGCGGTTTTCCTACTCCCAGAAAAGAGAGCGTTCGAGGCCTTGTGTAGCCTGACGACGAAACTGGCTCCACAGCTCCAGACTTAGGTGGAATATTTTTATCCCCACGACCACCTGATGCTCCACTACCACTACCATCATTACCAGCTGACAATGAACGCCCACGACGACCTCTTGCACCAGACTTCCTCATTGTTTTAAAATCTTAACCAAAGTAACTTTATTTGTTGCTGTCAAACAACTTACACGGTGAGCTATAACTTCAGTATGATTTCAATATCCCTTAACAGGTTGGTGAGACCACAAGGAAAATCAGGCACAATGTTACACACTCTGTTTTCTGTGGCACAAAATCACAGAGATGACACACACGCAGGACTGTCACTCAAGCACTAATGTCAATATTAATCTCCCACCTAATGTATGTTTTTTTTTTTTTCAGGGAGACTTTAGAAACCAAATAATATTAAAAAAAAAAAAAAAAAAAAAGGCTTTCTATGGCCCACAATTAGAGAGAGAGAGGTGGCACACCCAGGAGTCAAGACTGGCACACAAGCTGAAAGGGCAATATTACTCTCCCACTGTTTTTTTATGTTTTTTTTTTTTTCAGGGAGACTTTAGAAACCAAATAATATTTAAAAAAAACCAAAAAAAAAATAGCCTTTCTATGGCCCACTGAATGAGAGAGAGAGGTGGCACACCCAGGAGTCAAGACTGGCACACAAGCTGAAAGGGCAATATTACTCTCCCACTGTTTTTTTATGTTTTTTTTTTTTCAGGGAGACTTTAGAAACCAAATAATATTAAAAAAACCAAAAAAAAAATAGCCTTTCTATGGCCCACTGAATGAGAGAGAGAGGTGGCACACCCAGGAGTCAAGACTGGCACACAAGCTGAAAGGGCAATATTACTCTCCCACTGTTTTTTTAGGTTTTTTTTTTTTTCAGGGAGACTTTAGAAACCAAATAATATTTAAAAAAAAAAAAAAAAAATAGGCTTTCTATGGCCCACTGAATGAGAGAGGTGGCACACCCAGGAGTCAAGACTGGCACACAAGCTGAAAGGGCAATATTACTCTCCCACTGTTTTTTTATGTATTTTTTGTTTTTTAAGGGAGACTTTAGAAACCCAATAATATTTAAAAAAAAAAATAAATAGGCTTTCTATGGCCCACTGAATGAAAGGGAGAGAGGTGGCACACCCAGGAGTCAAGACTGGCACACAAGCTGAATGGGCAATATTACTCTCCCACTGTTTTTTGTATGTTTTTTTTTTTTTTTTCAGGGAGACTTTAGAAACCAAATAATATTAAAAAAAACAAAAAAAAATAGCCTTTCTATGGCCCACTGAATGAGAGAGAGAGGTGGCACACCCAGGAGTCAAGACTGGCACACAAGCTGAAAGGGCAATATTACTCTCCCACTGTTTTTTTATGTATTTTTTGTTTTTTAAGGGAGACTTTAGAAACCCAATAATATTTAAAAAAAAAAATAAATAGGCTTTCTATGGCCCACTGAATGAGAGGGAGAGAGGTGGCACACCCAGGAGTCAAGACTGGCACACAAGCTGAAAGGGCAATATTACTCTCCCACTGTTTTTTTAGGTTTTTTTTTTTTTTTCAGGGAGACTTTAGAAACCAAATAATATTAAAAAAAAAAAAAAAAAATAGGCTTGCTATAGCCCACTGAATGAGAGATAGCACACACAGCAGTGGCACACAAGCCCTGACTGAGGCTAATATTTTTCTCCCACTGATTGATGTAGTGTTTTTGTGTTGAGGTAGATTTTAGAACACAAATCACGGAAAAAATAAATAGGCTTTCTATGGCCCACTCAGTGAGAGATGGCACACACAGGGATGGCACTGTAGCAGAAATGCCAATCTTAATCTCCCACAAAAAAAAACAAAAAAAAAAAAAAAACTGTCCTACAATTACTATCTCCCTGCAGTAATGTAAGCCAGGTATGGCAGGCAGCAATAGGAGTGGACTGATGCACAAATTAAATAAAAAGTGTGGACAAACAAAAAAGATAGCTGTGCAGAAAGGAAGGAACAAGAGGATATGTGCTTTGAAAAAAGCAGTTGGTTTGCACAGTGGCGTACACACAGCAATACAGCTATCACGGAGCCTTCTAGGGCAGCCCAATGAGCTACAGCGCTGAGGGGAAAAAAAAAAAAAAATTGCTTCCACAGTCCCTGCACACCGAAGGTGGTGTTGGACAGTGGAAATCGCTGCAGCACAAGCGGTTTGGTGGTTAGTGGACCCTGCCTAACGCTCTCCCTGCTTCTGACGAAGCGGCAGCAACCTGTCCCTAAGCTCAGATCAGCAGCAGTAAGATGGCGGTCGGCGGGAACGCCCCTTTATAGCCCCTGTGACGCCGCAGACAGCAAGCCAATCACTGCAATGCCCTTCTCTAAGATGGTGGGGACCAGGATCTATGTCATCACGCTGCCCACACTCTGCGTTCACCTTCATTGGCTGAGAAATGGCGCTTTTCGCGTCATTGAAACGCGACTTTGGCGCGAAAGTCGCGTACCGCATGGCCGACAAGCACAGGGGTCGGATCGGGTTTCATGAGACGCCGACTTAGCCAAAAGTCGGCGACTTTTGAAAATGATCGACCCGTTTCGCTCAACCCTATCGGCAATTGCTCCTGCTCCCTCCACACTCACACTACTTCAGATATTAAACTTGCTCCAATTAAGCTTCGGCCTACACCCTGATTGACCCTGGGCTCCAGCACTGCCATTTGATTCTCAGAAGTGCCGGTTGCACAGAGAAAAAAACTAGCTCCTGTGTTAGTGGGGTTCAGTAACGCCAGCTGCTCCCCTGCTGTGTGTGCGGCAATTTCTGCCATCAGTTTCTAGCATTGACTCTGGGCTCCAACACCACCAGTTGCTGCCCGGAAGTGCTGTCTGCACAGTCAACACCTGCTCCAGTGTTATTGGGGTTCAGTAACGCCAGCTGCTCTCCTGCTGTGTGTGCGGCAATTTCTTCCATCAGTTTCTGGCATTGACCCTGGGCTCCAACATTGCCAGTTGCTGCCCAGAAGTGCTGTCTGCGCAGTCAACACCTGCTCCAGTGTTATTGGGGTTCAGTAACGCCAGCTGCTCTCCTGCTGTGTGTGCGGCAATTTCTTCCATCAGTTTCTGGCATTGACCCTGGGCTCCAACACTGCCAGTTGCTGCCCAGAAGTGCTGTCTGCACAGTCAACACCTGCTCCAGTGTTATTGGGGTTCAGTAATGCCAGCTGCTCCCCTGCTGTGTGTGCGGCAATTTCTTCCATCAGTTTCTAGCATTGACCCTGGGCTCCAACACCGCAAGTTGCTGCCCAGAAGTGCTGTATTCACAGTCAACACCTGCTCTAGTGTTATTGGGGTTCAGTAACGCCAGCTGCTCCCCTGCTGTGTGTGCGGCAATTTCTGCCATCAGTTTCTAGCATTGACCCTGGGCTCCAACACCGCCAGTAGCTGCCCGGAAGTGCTGTCTGCACAGTCAACACCTGCTCCAGTGTTATTGGGGTTCAATAACGCCAGCTGCTTCCCTGCTGTGTGAGCGGCAATTTCTGCCATCAGTTTTTAGCATTGACCCTGGGCTCCAACACCGCCAGTAGCTGCCCGGAAGAGCTGTCTGCACAGTCAACACCTGCTCCAGTGTTATTGGGGTTCAGTAACGCCAGCTGCTCCCCTGCTGTGCGTGCTGCAATTTCTCCTGCTCCCTCCACACTCACACTACTACAGAAATTAAAGGGAACCTTTCACGGTATGAGGGGGCACATTTTATAATTGTTAACTTCAGCGTGTGCAAGAAGCATAAGTAAAAGAGCCACCTTTTCCTTGTGCAGCATTAGTGCTGCACAAGGTGGCTCTTTCAGTTACAAAATGCCTGGGGGTTTAAAGGTTCACTTTCAATTTGCTCCAATTAGGCCTCAGCCTACACTCTGTTTCTCCTGTAATCCCTGGGCTCCAACACCACCAGTTGCTGCTCTGAAGTGTCTTTGGCACGGGTAGCCCCTCCTGCCCAGCCTGGTTCCAGCACACCAGCTGTTTCCGGGTAGTGTCAAGGTCACTTTGCCTCCAATACGTTGTCCTGTCGAGTTGCGGTCGGTTTAGCCAACTCTATGGTGCCTGCAGTTTAGGTGCTTCCTATGTGGGCTGCGGGAACTGGCAATCAAGGCTGGTTCCATAGTGCCAATAGGACAAGCTCCCCCTGTAGGACTGTGAGTTTTCGGTAACTCCAGCTGGCTCGCGGCCTAGCAATTTTTTTTCATGTGGACCTTCTGCTGCCTATCTGAGTTCCAGCACCGCTAGCTGGTTCTCTGGAAGACAATCTTGAATAGGTCCCCCTGGTTCCAGTACTGTCAGCTGGTTCCAGGCAGAGCCTTTGCCTTAGGTACCTCCTTCTGGGTATCTGAGTTCCACCAATGTCTGGTGGTCCTTGGTAGTGCATTCTGGCACGGGTACCTCCTGCATAGTAACCGGGTTCCAGTACCATCAGCTGGTCCTCGGTAGTTCCATTGGCTCTTTTACCTTCTGTTACCTATCCAGGTTCCAGTACCGTCAGCTGGTTCTCGGCAGTGTCTTTTGCTCTTGTACCTTCTGCTCCCCATCCTGGTTCCAGTACCATCAGCTGGTTCCAGGCAGAGCCTTTGGCTTAGGTACCTCCATCTGGGTATCCGAGTTCCACCAACGTCTGGTGGTCCTTGGTAGTGCTTTCTGGCATGGGTACCTCCTGCTTAGTAATGGGGTTCCAGTATCGTCAGCTGGTCCTCGGTACGTCCATTGGCTCTTGTACCTTCTGCTACCCATCTGGGTTCCAGTACCATCAGCTGCTTCTCGGCAGTGTCTTTGGCATGGGTTCTTCCTCCTGCCCAGACTGGTTCCGGCATGCCAGCTGTTTCCGGGTAGTGTCAAGGTCACTTTGCCTCCAATACGTTGTCCTGTCGGATTGCGGTCAGGTTAGCCAACTCTATGGTGCCTGCAGTTTAGGTGCTTCCTATGTGGGCTGCGGGAACTGGCAATTAAGGCTGGATCCATAGTGCCAATAGGACATGCTCCCCTGTAGGACTGTGGGTTTTTGGTAACTACGGCCAGCTCGCAGCCTAGCAATTTTTTTTTCAAGTGGACATTCTGCTGCCTATCTGAGTTCCAGCACCATTAGCTGGTTCTTTGGAAGACAATCTTGAATAGGTCCCCCTGGTTCCAGTACCGTCAGCTGGTTCCAGGCAGAGCCTTTAGCTCAGGTGCCTCCTTCTCGGTATCCGAGTTCCACCAACGTCTGGTGGTCCTTGGTAGTGCTTTCTGGCATGGATACCTCCTGCTTAGTAACCGGGTTTTAGTATCGTAAGGTGGTCCTCGGAAGTTCCATTGGCTTTTGTACCTTCTGCTACCCATCCGGGTTCCAGTACCGTCAGCTGGTTCTCAGCAGTGTCTTTTGCTCTTGTACCTTCTGCTCCCCATCCTGGTTCAAGTACCATCAGCTGGTTCCAGGCTGAGCCATTGGCTTAGGTACCTCCTTCTGGATATCCGAGTTCCACCAACGTCTGGTGGTCCTTGGTAGTGCTTTGTGGCACGGGTACCTCCTGCTTAGTAATGGGGTTCCAATACTGTAAGCTGGTCCTCGGTAGTTCCATTGGCTCTTGTACCTTCTGCTCCCCATCCTGGTTCCAGTACCGTCAGCTGGTTACAGGCAGAGCCTTTGGCTTAGGTACCTCCTTCTGGGTATCCGAGTTCCACCAACGTCTGGTGGTCCTTGGTAGTGCTTTCTGGCAGGGTACCTCCTGCTTAGTAACCAGGTTCCAGTACCGTCAGCTGGTCCTCGGTAGTTCTATTGGCTCTTGTACCTTCGGCTACCCATCTTGGTTCCAGTACTGTCAGCTGGTTCTCGGTAGTGTCTTTGGCTCTTGTACCTTCTGCTCCCCATCCTGGTTCCAGTACCGTCAGCTGGTTCTGGGCAGAGCCTTTTGCTTTGGTGCCTCCTTCTGGGTATCCGAGTTCCACCAACGTCTGGTGGTCCTTGGTAGTGCTTTCTGGCACTGGTACCTCCTGCTTAGTAACCGGGTTCCAGTACCATCAGCTGGTCCTCGGTTGTTCCATTGGCTTTTGTACCTTCGGGTAGCCATCCGGGTTCCAGTACCGTCAGCTGGTTTTCGGCAGTTCCTCAGCCTTCTTGTACCTTCTGCTACATTTCCAAGTTCAAGCTTTTGGAAATGGTTTTTGCTAATCACTCTGGATCTCCCTGACGATGAGACTAAAGATGACGACCCTGAAGACCACCCGAAGAAGACGACGACCCCGGAGACGACGACCCCAGAGATGACGACCCTGGAGACAACGACCCTGAAGACCACCCCGAAGAAGACCACGACCCTGGAGACGACGACCCTGGAGACGACGACCCTGAAGACCACCCCGAAGAAGACCAAGATGCAGAAGAACAAGAAGCTGCAGAACAAAAAGCAGAAGAACATTAAGCATAAGACTAAAAATCAGAGCAAAAGATATTATCTAAATTATAAGCAGAAGAAGACTAAGCAGTGTATGGGGGTGAGTCCGTTCCTCCTCGTGATGCCCCTGGAAAAGACCTGCTGCTGCAGGCCAAACTGAACGCGGACAAATCCTGTTGTAAATCTTTTGTGACAGGCAGAACGGAAGGTGTAATCTTCAAACTTTTATAGATAATAAACTACAGGAATGCCTGTCACAAATAAGAATATGATGAAGAAAAAGAATATGAAGAAGATGAAGAAGTAGAATATGAAGAAGAATAATAGTTGAATAAAAAGAATATGAAGAATGTAAAAAAAAGAATAATAGGAAGAAGGTGAAGAAGAAGAATATGAATAAGGTGAAGGAGAAGTTGATGAAGAAGATGCTGCTGCTAAGGATGATGAAGAAGAAAGTGTGGGAGAAGTAAAAAAGAAGGTGAAGAGCATGGAAGTAGTGAAATAAAAATATCTGACAAAATATAAAAAATCTTAACATAGTCAATATCTTTGTAACTCCGAACATCTTAAAAAAAAAATAATTCCTGCTATTCCATTTGATTGGGCTAAACCTCTATGCCTTTAATGTCTCCTCCACCTCCCCCAATACATCCTACATTATTCTTAGTTGTTTTCCTTAATGAAGAATTAACCTACAAGGAAAGAAAGGGTTTATTTTAATTCCCATATTTTTTTCCCATTGACTTGCATTGGTATCGGAAATCGGTATCGGCGATATCCGATATTTTTGGGATATCGGCCGATCCAATCCGATACCGATATTTCTGAATATCAGAAGGTATCTCTCAACACTACCCATTACCAGTTTCTGTCTAGGACTCATTTTTTTCTTAAATATGATCTTAGTAAGGTTTACATATTGAACTTGTCTATTTTTTCATGTTACTAATATTAACATAGGGTAAGGAAAATGTGTTGTTTACAGCTGGTCCTCTATTGGTTACAGATATCAAACCTCATTAACTCGTTAAGTGACACAAGTATAGGAAGCCCTATGAGGTAGCTTGTATCTTCTGCGTATTTCCTGATATGCTGAGATAATAATTGTGAAATAAGAGATGAATCCTTCTTATTCTGTAAATCACCTTCATGAGCTGTCTGTTCCTCACCTACAGCACCTCCTTATACGATATTTAGAGTAGTGCCTGAGGCTGTCCCCCAATTGTGTAAGATGAATGTTGAGATGAAGTGGAGGTGATAAATCTCTGAGGCACGGTATCCAAGCAGTTTTGGGTCACCTACAAGACAATGAAGAAGCTGGCGTTCCTTGCACTGTGCACAGTTTCTCTCCTCACTGGGGTAAGTCTATTATTCAGCACACTTGGCTTGGAATACAAAAGATTGTTTTATTAAATGTGGAATTATTAGAAACGTAATTAGAAGTAAATATACTGTGTATTATTGGTGGATATAAAGTTGGTATAACTGTATTTTCTTTCACTAATAATAGGTAATAGAATGTTAATAAGTATGTAAACAGTGAGATATTTCTATTATTTTCTTTTTTGAGAAAATGGACTAGACAGCATTTACTCCTGTTTTTATCCTAGATTTTGATATACCCGATTCATTTACACTTCTAATCTCCCTCTTTAATAAAATTATCTGTTGTCCTTCTGCCCTTCCCCTGCCTATCTCTCCCATGACAAGAAACAATATGAAGTATAATACAGTACAATATTAAGAGAATATATAGAAGTGATCTGCCACATGCACAGTTTGTTATTGTTTTTATTTTTTTATGAAAAATAATTAAAAATCAATTTAAACAAATATATATATATTCAGCACAATTTACATGTGTGATCAGCTCATGTTCTACTGGGGTGCGGGGGAGCCACCCGTGGATGGACACCGTGGTGACAACCTACAATTAAGCATATAGCGCAGTGTAGAGTACATTTCCTGCATTATTTGCTCTTCTAGCAATGTACCGTATACTGCACACCAGGGGAAGATCTATTACATTAGTATCTCTGCTGAATCCATGCATAAAGCCCACCAATGGATAACTCTGAGGGTCCAGATATTTTTTTTATTTTTCTATTACTGAATTTCAAGAGACATAACTTTTATGGTATCTTGAATAATCCGTTCTTCGGAGAGTTGCCGTAATCACTATTGAAGGCAGTATCTTACTGGTTAAAGTTACTAAGGAACTTGTGATTTAAGTGTCTTGTTATTTACGTGTTTGCATTCGCCACACCTGTTCCTTTCTTGTTGAAGAACAAGATCTAGTGACTCCAAGCCAAGGCTGCAGATAAGCGCGTAGTTAAACAAAATATCAAAGTTTAGCACACTCACCCCTAATGGTTTAAATTAAATCACGAATACTTTTTTCTACATTTTTAATAAAATATTTCCTAAATATTTAAAATATTTTTCAGATATTATACAATTCTTTACATTAAAAAATGAACCTTTTATTTCTAGAATATAAGAATAGCTAATATTTTATATAATTACCAGGCATTATTTTCCACCAATCTTTCATTATTTTAACAGTTTCTCTTCAATGTTTAGATTCAATCATTTTTCTCTGATTTGTATCATCACCTACATTTCCTTTTCCATCTTTTTCTTACATGGTTTTTCATCAAGCATAATAGTAATTTTTTTTTTTTTTTTTATATCATTTTTTTGTTTAATGCATAACAACATTATCTAACTTTAATTGTCTCCGGGTATTGGATTTGTTATCCTTCCCCAAGAACGGGCGTCTTTTGACCGTGGTTTGATCTCCATTGAATCCGCACTTCTAGTGGGGTTTTCTTTTCTTTTTTTCCTCTCACCTCCTCGTTCTCAAGCTGCATTGCTGTTCCAAGTTTTTTTTGCCTGATGTGCTCCCACTCCTTCCCGTTGATGTGCACGTTTGTCAACACTGCCAACAGGGGTCTTCTCCAGCAATCCTCAAGACCTCTTGGGTAATATCCACACTGACCTACTACTTACAGACAAGCGCGGTGAATTAGCAGACTATAACACCATTATCTTCTTAACTTTTCTTGCTTAAATTGCAAAGCTTCACTAGTTCGCATTCCGTCCTGTTTCTGACATATTCTTTCAGGAAGATAATTCTGATTTTTTGTTTATATACATATATATATATATATATATATATATATATATATATATATATATATTTTATGTGTAATTATTTATATATTTTTAGAAATAGAATATAAACAGTAACTATATTCAAAGACTTTCTCAGTCTACTATTTTATATACTATGTCCCCATACACAGCATTAATTGATAATGATATTCCGGTCTTTCAGAACAAATTTTTTACAAATTTTCAAAGATTATTCCATTTTTTACATTTTTAGAATATTGAATAAATAATTTTTTTTGATTAAAGATTTGTTTATACTATATTCTTATGTAACAAAATTTTATAAGACACTTTTGTTTTTAATATTTGAAAAATATATTGAAAAACTAGATGCACAAATACTTCACTCACTCAGCGGGATTGATGCCCTGCAGTGGCACATTAATCCTTGATGTACCAGTCACTGCAATGCATAGCTCATTCTTCAGTTTGAATTTTATATACATTATTTGAACGTTGTTTTTTCTATTTATTATATATTATGCATATTTATCTCATTGTTCTTCCCTTGGATTTTGTAAGTATAATTGAAATCATACTAGTATTCTGGTGTCAATTTAATTCTGTTTTCCAAATTGGAAAATTGACTAGCAGCCGCACTCATCCTCGTGACACATTTGAGCTTTGACATGCTGTGTGCCCAGTTTGGCGATCTTTTTCATGAAACAGCATACATTACAGCTATACCATACAGTATCACTAGGTTTCTCCTGATGAAGAGGTCCTGCGTGACCTCGAAAAGCGTTGACTTTTAAACCTGTTTGAATAAATGTTTTAATTTCACCGAAGATTTTATTTCAGCAGCGCATAAGTGATACCTCCGTTTTTTTCCTTACTTTAACATAAAAGCATAGTTAGGTGTTTTCCTTACTAGTTTTCCTTTGTTTTTATATCTGTATTGTATATCCTAATTTAATAATATGTGCTTCACAGATAATGCCAC
Organism: Ranitomeya variabilis; assembly: GCF_051348905.1. Lineage (NCBI taxonomy): Eukaryota > Metazoa > Chordata > Amphibia > Anura > Dendrobatidae > Ranitomeya > Ranitomeya variabilis. Next base: position 20,513,270 of record NC_135236.1, on the reverse strand, counting down.
CAGGTGTGCGTCTTGTGGGATGTATGCATTCCTTTGAGGGTGAATATGTCTGCACTCGATTCAAGCGAGTGACATGTTTGGAAGCCCAGGTAATGGATCTAAATTTGCAGCTTGCAACACTCAAGAACATTGCACACCTGGAGAGGAGTTTATTTCTCACTGAGCTTGTGCTGGCTAGGGCCAGTGATATTGAGGAGGGTGGATGTAGGGAAGATCAGGACCCAGAAGAAGGCGGCTGGGTGACAGTTACAAGAAGGGGTGGGGGGAAAATGCCAGGGTGCCCAGTTCTGATCTGGCACAAGCTAGTAAATATGCCTGTTTGGCTGATATTAGGAATGCAGGCCCAGGACTGGGATCATTACAGCAGGACATTGCCTCAACAACCAGGAAAATGACTACTGTAGGACAGAAGGAAATAGGAGTGCAGCAAAGGCCAGACAGATGTTGGTGGTAGAGTACTCTATAATTAAACGGACAGACGTGGTCATCTGCTGCCGAGACCGTGAATGTCGAACAGTGTGTTGTTTCCTGAGTGCTTAGGTCGACATATTGTGGATCGAATAGACGGATTGCAAGGTGAGGCTGAGAAAAACCCAGAGATCATGGAACACATCGGTACCAATGAAAAAGTTAGAGGGCGTTGAAAGATCCTTAAGAATGATTTCAGGGAACTGGGAGAGAAGCTGAAGGACAGGACCTCCATGGTGGTGTTTTCAGAAATACTACCAGTGCCATGAGTGTCACTAGAAAGACAGTGGGAGCTTAGGGAGATACAGTTGTTCTCAAAAGTTTGCATACCCGGGCTGAATTTCTGCTTTCTTGGCCTTTTTCCAGAGAATATGAATGATAACAAAACTTTTTCTGCACTCATGGTGAGTTATTGTCAAACTACTGTGTTTTCGCTCTTAAAATCACAATGACAACCCAAAACATCCAAATAACCCTGATCAAAAGTTCACATACCCGTGTGATTTTGGCCTGATAACATGCACAGAAGTTGACACAAATGGGTTTGAATGGCTACTAAAGGTAACGTCTTCACCTTTCACCTGTTTGCTTATAATTAGTGATGGGCGAACCTGAACTGTAAAGTTCTGGACCCGTACCGAACACATAGCGTTCGGTCACAAGGTCCCAAACACGGGTTTCCATGGGAAACCATTGTTACAGTCTGGGTTCAGTTTGGGTCCAGGGCCTGTAAAACAAAGCAAAAAATTAATAATAAACATAATTATGCTTATCTGTCCAGCGAAGCATTCTCCCATCCCGTTGTCTCCTGGCTGCATCTGCTTCTGGGGCCGCTCATTAACTTCCGGTGGTATTCACTGCACTCAACAGTCTTTGTCTTTTTCCAGCAGTGTTCATGCAGTGTCGGTATTGCTATGCAGCTGCACACTCCGGTCCCGAGTGCTGGCGTCAGTGCCAGGTATTGATGGGAGAGACTCTCATCACACTCGCAAGTGTGACCCCGGCCTAACTGTTAAGATCTTTTCTTGATATATTCACAGCATGTTAGACAATGGGTCAGATACCAGGAGGTCAGTCAGCAAGAAAACTCAGTCAAGCAATTGCCAAAATTACAAAAAAAAATACAGAGGTACGGTGGGTATGGAAAGTATTCAGACCCCTTTTAATTTTACACTCTTTATTTCATTGCAGCCATTTGGTAAATTCAAAAAACACTACTAGATATTATGAAAATATCCAGGCAATAACTGGAAACTCCCCGTAGTATGATGTGGGGAATAAGTAGGGTATGGCGCTGCACCATTAGCCATAGTAAGGAACTAATTGGGCAGTAGAAACAGTTGGGCAGCACCACTAGTACCAACAAGTCAACCTACATGAAAACGTCTGATTGGGGAGGATCTGAGTCTCCCAGTGATATTAGCTGTGACATTTTCCCAAACACCAGCATAAGTCAAGCAGTGCTTGGTCTTGTGCAGATCGGTCAATGGCACTCCTGTCTCTTTCCCTTGAGGATGCTGCTTCCAAGTGAAATGAGGCTTGTACATGTTCCTGACATGGGTTTCAAGCCTGACAGACTGACCACAGTACAGGCCCTCGCTTGTATGCACTTTATTCCAAATTTAATTCTAAAGCTTTTGGTGTCTGGTAGAATCCAATTCCCTGACATTGATCATACAGATCCCCCAACTCCTGTATTATATTCTCCTTACAGCGGCTTCACCCGCTATGACAGTTGTTCCATTGGGATCCGGTGGCAAAAATGGACTCTGGATCCTACAAAACGCAGGTTTCACAGCACATGGTGGCCTTCTGAAAATTAAAAGCGAGGGCATCATAATAGCATGGCGGTGGACATGGTAGTGGTGGCGGGCGATGCCCAGAAATCAAATGGGCATGTTTGAAATGGCAATGTAATGGGGTGGGGAATATCTATTCCACTATCTTGCTAACTATTTGGTAAGAGGGAGGAACCTTCCAAATGTAGGAGTGAGAGCCCTCACAAATGTTAAAGTAAAAAATAAAGCCAAAACACTCCATGTGAATATATGCTAAGGGGGAGGTTTATATTTTTTTCATTTTTATTTTGAGTTATATACACGTTGGCTCAGTGGTTAGCACTGCAGACTTGCCACGCTGGGATCCTGGGTTTAAATCCCAACAAGGACAACATCTGCAAGGAGTTTGTATGTTCTCCCTGTGTTTCCTATGAGTTCTCCTGTTTCCTCCCACATTTCAAAGACATACTGATCGGGATTCTGGATTGTGAGCCCCGATGGGGACAGTGATGATGATGTCTGTAAAGCGCTGTGGAATTAATGGCGCTATATAAATCAGTAAAATAAATAAATAAAAATGATGAAGGAAATTTTGTTTCTTAGCATTTTTCCCTTTAAAAAAAATTGTTGGTTTGCTTTGGGAGATGTTCTTGTAAATCCGTAAAACCAGCACAGTAGTCTGACAACATTATCCCAGATACTATATGTGAGTCAGAAAGGCATTCAAGCATCTTCTCCATACTGTTATTATGTAGTTTTAGCTCCTTCTCATCCATTTCAGCTTTTTTCTCAGGCACCCAGATCTGTTTGTTGGGTCCAGTAGACAAATATTCAGTTTTCCCATTTACTTGCATTGGATTCATTATTCGCTACGATTACACGGATACTAGAAATTATTTGCGACGATTTTCCTGAGTCCAATTATTTCACTATTTGATCGTCACTATTAACTAAAAAAGATAAGCAAAATCAGTACAGTGGTCTCTATGATCCATGGCAGTCTTTAACTCTGATCAATAAAGACAGAATTATATAAGAAAATGTAAATTGACATAAATCTTTTTTTTTTCTTATTCACTTCCTGCTAATCCAGGAGAAAAGAATTATAGAGGTTTAGGCTTAGCCACTCAAACATTTCATCTTATTCTGACACAGCCACTGTTTTGTTGATTTGAAGGTCATTTAGGCCTTTGTCATGTTGAAAGATGATATTCATCTTCACCTTTATAGAATAGTCCTGAAAGTTAAGTTGGAAAATTGACCAATATTTGGAACTGCTCATAATTCCATCTATCTTTACTAAAGTCCTGTTCCACATGCCAAAAACCAGCCCCAAAAGCACAATGATGTCTCCACCATGCTTTACTGTGTACATGGTATTCTTTGGGGAATGCGTAGTGTTGGCTTTGTGCCAAGCATACCTGTTGGAATTATGGATAAAAAAATTCAACCTTGGACTTCTGTAGTGAGTTAATTAGCTGTGAACTCCAACTTCCTGTCTGATGGCACCTTGAGCATGAGAACTTTCTCACGCTCGTGGTACCATCAGGCAGGTAACAGCAGTTCACAGGAAGACACTGAGCACATGCTGCTCAGTGTCTCTGCTGGATGGCAGGCTGTACGGTGGCATCATGCATCCATGCAGACTGCCATCTAAATGTAGCAGAGCTAGACCCATCGTGGGACAAATGGATTAGCAGCATCTCTGCAGAAAGGTGTTGAATAATGTTGTTTGTTATTTTAACTCTTTTGCAGAATTCAATGGAGTCTGTGAAATGGGCGATGTTGTAACTATGGTTTAATTAAGATTTATTAAAGGAGTCTGTGACATTCTTTCAATTTACGGCCTTATTTATGTGTGTGTTTTTATACAAAATAACTATGGGGTTAATAATGGGGGGGGGTCTTATTGACACCTCTCCATTACTAAACTCGGGGCTTGATGTCACCTGACAGTACAAAGGTGACATAAACTCCCCCAACTATCACCAAACCTGCCACTGTTACAAGGTAATTGGGAAAAGTGAGGCGAAGTGCCAGAACTCATGCATTTTAGAAATGTGTTTTTTTTCTGGGACGGCTAAGAGCTGATGTTTTTTGTCTGGAGGGGACAGTATCCATGGCCCCTTCCTAGGCTATTAATATCAACCCACAGCTGTCTCCATAGACTTTGCAAGTTATTAATTATAGGGGAACCCTACGTCACTTTTTTTGGGGGTCCCCCATTAGCCAGAAAAATCTAAGTATACTGTTGTCAGCTGATATCAATAGCCTGGGAAGTTCCATGGGTATTACCCACTTCTCTGGCTATAAACATCTGCCCCCAGCCATTGGCTTTCCCTCTGCTGGTTTTGAAAATTTTGCGGGAGCCCACAACATTTTTTTCAGAAAAATAATCTTTTATTAATTAAATACATAAACTGTACACACATTGAACTAATTGTATATGTGTCACATCTGTATATCTATAATAAGTGTATATCTTGTATGTAATTCATCTATTCTATCGGCTCCTGCTGTGATTTTACACTACGCAGCTGCTGAATTGCCAGCTTTTCGTCTATCTATGAATTTATCTACCTATCTGTGTAATATATGTATGTGTCACTGACATCTATATATCTATTTTATCTGTTATATTCCAACCTGTCACTCTGATTTTACTCTGTGTGGCATTGACCTGGTCCCTAATCTAAGCTGCTGTTAACCTGCCAGTGTGTATATACTTGTGTATGTATGTGCAGTGTATGTATATAATTTTGTATGTATATGCAGTGTGTATTAGGGGTCGAGTTCCCATCTCTGCACAGGGGGAATCTCGGGCCATCTCCGCTGCAGTCTCCCATGCTTCTCCTGCCGCAGTGGAGTCTGCTCAGCGGAGACGTCGGTCCCAGCGTCTCGCTCAGTCTGACTCTGTACAAAGAGTTAATGCTGCTTTTCCTGCTTCTGCCATTGAAGTCAGTGCTGGGCAACAGCGAGCAGACGCTTCTGGGACTAAGTCCTGCTTTTCTCGTTCTGAGCATGCCCAGAGTAAGATCTCTCAGTGGAGATCGAGGGTCACATGATCAGACACTGCAGCTAAGGTCCTGTAAGTGTTCACGCTCTGTGGCAGCCTCTCATTGGTCCTTCTTGGAAGGTCCTGTACGTGCTGCAACTATTTAAGGCTCGCATGGCCGCACGGCCATGCGCTAGTATTACTTTTATTTATGTACTTTGCGCCAGTGTGGTCTTGTATGAGTGTGTTCAGGGACCCGGCTGAAATAAGCCCCTAGAATGCTGGCACCTCCGGCGAGGAGTTTGTATGCTTGTGTGTTCAGGGACCTGGCTGAAATAAGCCCCTAGAATGCTGGCACCTCCGGCGTGGAGTTTCGTGTGCATGCAAGACCACTGACTGTTCTTGTTTAGGCAGTTAGCCTGTGCCTCTGTGGAGTCTAACAGGGTGCAGTGCTTTGAGTTCACGGCTGCTCTGTGAAGTAACAGAGTTAGCTAACACCGCCATATAGTTCGTCTATATGCTAGCAGCAGGTTCTCCTGCACGGTGGACCCCGGGCTGCGAATGCATCTATCCTAATAAAATATATACATTCTTTAGGTGCGTTCCACTAGCCCTAATATGTGTGGTGAGCACTTTGACCCATTAAGTGCTTCACAGAAGTTTATAATGCAGAGCCATCAAAATAAAAAATCATATTTTTTCACAAATATGATCTTTCTGCCCCCAATTTTTTATTTTCCCAAGGGTAAGAGAAGAAATTGGACCTCAAAAGTTGTTGTGCCATTTGTCCTGAGTATGCCAATACTCCATATGTGGGGGTAAATCACTGTTTGGGCGCGTGGCAGAGCTCGGAAGGGAAGGAGCGTCATTTGACTTTTCAATGCAAAATTGACTGGAATTGAGATGGGACACCATGTTGCGTTTGGAGAGCCCCTGATGTGCCTAAACTTTGAAACTCCCCACAATTGACACCATTTTGGAAAGTAGACCCCTAAGGAACTTATCTAGATGTTTGGTGAGCACTTTGACCCACCAAGTGCTTCACAGAAGTGAACGGGGGAACCACCGTTTGGGTGCATGGCAGAGCTTGGAAGGGAAGGAGCGCCATTTGGAATGCAGACTGAGATGGATTGGTCTGCAGGCGTCACATTGCATTTGCAGAGCCCCTGATGCATGTAAACAGTAGAAACCCCCTACAAGTGACACCATTTTGGAAACTAGACCCCCAAGGAACTTATCTAGATGTGTTGTGAGAACTTTGAACCTCCAAGTGTTTCACTACAGTTTATAACGCAGAGCCGAGAAAATAAAAATCCTTTTTTTTTTCCACAAAAATTATTTTTTAGCCCCCAGTTTTGTATTTTCTCAAGGGTAAAATGAGAAATTCGACCCCAAAATTTGTTATCCAATTTGTCCTGAGTATGCTGATACCCCATATGTGGGGGGAACCACCGTTTGGGCGCATGGCAGAGCTTGAAAGGGATGTGTTGTGAGAACTTTGAACCCCCAAGTGTTTCACTACAGTTTATAACGCAGAGTCGTGAAAATAAAAATTAATTTTTTTCCCACAAAATTTTTTTTAGCCCCCCAAATTTTTATTTTCTCAAGGGTAACAAGAGAAATTGGACCCCAATTGTTGTTGTCCAATTTGTCCTGAGTATGCTGATACCCCATATGTTGGAGTAAACCCCTGTTTTGGTGCATGGCAGAGCTCGGAAGGGAAGGAGCACTGTTTTACTTTTTCAATGCAGAATTGGCTGGAATTGAGATCGGATGCCATGTCGCGTTTCGAGAGCCTTGATGTGCCTAAACAGTGGAAACCCCCAATTCTAACTGAAACCCTATCCCAAACACATCCCTAACCATAATTCCAACCATAACCCTAACCACATCCCTTACCCTGACACACCCCTAACCCTAATCCCAACAGTAAATGTAATCCAAACCCTAACCCTAACTTTAGCCCCAACCCTAACTTCAGCCCCAACCCTAACCCTAACTTTAGCCCCAACCCTAATTCTAAATTTAGCCCCAACCCTAACTTTAGCCCCAACCCTAACTGTAGCCCTAACCTTAACTTTAGCCTTAACCCTAGCCCCAACCCTAGCCCCAACCCTAGCCCCAACCCTAGCCCCAACCCTAGCCCCAACCCTAGCCCCAACCCTAGCCCTAACCCTAGCCCTAACCCTAGCCCTAACACAAGCCCTAACCCTAGCCCCAACCCTAACCCTATCCCTAACCCTATCCCTAACCCTAACCCTATCTCTAACCCTTACCCTAGCCCTAACCCTAACCCTAGCCCTGACCCTAGCCCTAACCCTAGCCCTAACCCTAACCCTAGCCTTAGCCCTAACCCTAGCACTAACCCTATCCCTAACCCTAGCCCTAACCCTAGCCCTAACCCTAACCCTACTCCTAAAGGGAAAATGGAAACAAATACATTTTTTATTTTTTTATGTTTCCCTTACTAAAGGGGTGATGAAGGGGGGGTTGGTTTACTTTATAGTGGGTTTTTTAGTGGATTTTTATGATTGACAGCTGTCACACACTAAAAGACGCTTTTTATTGCAAAAAATATTTTTTGCGTTACCACATTTTGAGACCTATATTTTTTCCATATTTTGGTCCACAGAGTCATATGAAGTCTTGGTTTTTGCAGGATGAGTTGACGTTTTTATTGGTACCATTTTGGGGCATGTGACATTTTTTGATCGCTTTTTATTCCGATTTTTGTGAGGCAGAATGAACAAAAACTAGCTATTCATGAATTTCTTTTGAGGGGGGCGTTTATACCGTTCCGCGTTTGGTAAAATGGATAACGCAGTTTTATTCTTCGGGTCAGTACGATTACAGCGATACCTCATTTATGTCATTGTTTTATGTTTTGGCGCTTTTATACGATAAAAACTATTTTATAGAAAAAATAATTATTTTTGCATTGCTTTATTCTGAGGACTATAACTTTTATATTTTTTTGCTGATGATGCTGTATGGTGGCTCATTTTTTGCAGGACAAGAAGATGTTTTCAGCGGTACCATGGTTATTTATATCTGTCTTTTTGATTGCGTGTTATTCCACTTTTTGTTCGGTGGTATGATTACAAAGCGTAGTTTTTTGCCTCTTTTTTTACGGTGTTCACTGAATGGGTTAACTAGTGGGACAGTTTTATAGGTCGGGTCGTTACGGACACGGCGATACTAAATATGTGTACTTTTATTGTTTTTTTAATTTAGATAAAGAAATGTATGTATGGGAACAATATTTTTCTTTTATTTATTTAGGAATTTTTTTTTTACATATCAAAAATTTTTTTTTTTTTTTTTTTTTTACATTGTCCCAGGGGGACATCATGTATAGTGACAGATTGCTGATCTGACACTTAGCAGAGCACTGTGTCAGATCAGCAATCTGACGTGCCCTGCTGCAGACTTACCAGCGCCTGCTCTGAGCAGGCACTTGGTAAGCCACCTCCCTGCAGGACCCAGAAGTAGCCCCGCGGCCATTTTGGATCCAGGCCTGCAGGGAGGAGACACTCGGTTTAAGGTGAGCACATCGCCTTGTACCCATCGTCTCAGGGAAGCACGCAGGGAGCCCCCTCCCTGCACAATGCTTCCCTATACCGCCGGAACACTGGGATCATGTTTGATCACAGTGTGCCGGGGGTTAATGTGCTGGGGCAGTCCGCGACTGCTCCTGGCAAATAGTGCCGGATGTCAGCTGCGATAGTCAGCTGACACCCGGCCGCGATCGGCCGCGGTCCCCCCGTGAGCAAGGCCAATTGCATATGACATACTATCCCGTCACTGGGAATTAAGTCCCAGGTCACCTTGACGGGATAGTATGTCATATGGGATTAAGGGGTTAAGCAGGGCTCGGCCATCACAAGACAACGCCCTCATCAAATTCTGGAGCTGTAGGACAGAGATCATACACCGACTCTGTATGGCTGGTGGTTAAACACACCAAAGCTTCCAGAAGGCAGATACAAAGTCATGGACTTTAATGGAGAGAAGGTAATCTTGCCAAGGGCAGCCTCTCGTATTGTCCCAGGGTTTTTGGAGTATAGGCTTCACAGAGCAGCGACCGTCATGATATTCCTTTCAATGCAGCGATACCGTATTTAATTCTCAGGACTAGATTCAGGTTGCAGGTTTGCCAGTCCACTCTTATCAGACCTCTTGGATCATGCACGGGTGGCTGCTTTGGCAGGTTGTGGAACAGGTGAGTCTTGAACGGTCATGGACAGATGTGACGGCTTACCCACAGGTTTTTTTCATCTGGTCTGTTTCTCTGCGAGCTGGAGGCGATGACTTTGAGAAGACACTATATTTGACTTATCGAAGACCTTACAGAAGGCCACCAAGAAGGCCGGCAGATTTGAGTTGATGGGATCCCCTGCTTCCCAGAGATGGGGTTGAGCCACTTCAAAGCATCTCCTGCTAGGTAGGTCATTAATAATCTTACTTTAATCTGATCTGTGGAGAAATAGGGAGCATGCCATTTGAAATAACGTAAGCACTGTGTCAGGACTCTGAACATTTTTTATTACCTTTTGTGCATTACTGCCCTTTTCCAAGATGGCGGCTTTGGTCTCATGTGCACTGTGTCCTCCTGCTATAAAACTCCACCCCAGCCTTCAGTCTGTGCTAGAGTATTCTGCCTTGCATCCAGCTCCTGACCCTGATGACTCCCCTGCTATATACCTGCTTCTGTGAACCTGTGTGGTGATCCTGCTACTCTGCTCTGAGTTCCTGCTGCATACACCAGTTTCCAGTAGTCCTCCTTCATCTGCTGCTCGTGTTTACTTCCTTCTGCATTTGCTGGACATGTAAGCTGTTGCTGCTCTGCAAAAACCTGAGACTATTACTCAGGCCTCCCTGGTTCAGCTAAGATATTATTTGAGCTGCATTATAAGCATATCTATCTGTGTTTGGACTAAAACAAGGACTTATTTGTGTCAAGTATCCTCAAGAATAACTGTGCTTCATAGACTTTCTGCGTCATTGCATTTTCCTCTGAAGTTTCCTATAGACTGTTAAGCTGCGTTTAATATTTACACCAAGTGTTGTGGACTTGAGTTTCTCTCTGCACCTGTCTGAATCACCGTGTGATAATATAGACTGTACCACTTATAAAACTGTGTCCTGTAGTTGTCTTGTTCCACGCAAAGAGTCTCCTGAGATATCTCCTATAATTATTACAGGATACTCTAGCCACAAAATAGGAGACTGCTGGAACAATGACTGCAGACAGCAAATTAGAGCAGGAGTTTTCCATAATTAGATCACTGCAGAAAGATGTGGAACGTCTGCAAAAGAAGTTTGGAAGCTTTGAACACAATCAACAAGTGTTTGGACAGACTTTGCAGGACTTAAGCACCCACATGGCAGCCCAGGAAAATAAACTTGCTGGCATGGAGTCCCAGTATGGATGGGCTTTTCGGGACATAAGCACGCAAATAGCTGCACAAGCGACTTTACTCTCTGGGCAACCGCCACCAGCTAGCCCACCTAAGTTGCCCCCTTTCAGATTTAATGGTGATCGTGACAAATTTTGTGGCTTTGTGAATCAATGTATTCTATATTTTGATGTGCATGCTGACTGTTTTCCTAATGATAGATCCTAAGTATTGTGTGTAATAATGCTGCTGACCGCACGAGCGCTCTCCTGGGCGAATCCGATGATTGAGTCTCGTGACCCACGGTTAAATAACTTGGATGATTTCTTGGCAGCTATGGCATTAATGTTTGATGACCCTAATCGCCGTGCAACTGCTGAATCTGCTTTATTGTCTTTACGCCAGGCTAAACTTTCTGTTAATGAGTATGCTACTGAATTCAGGAGATTAGCGGTAGATACCAATTGGGACAGTTATGCACAATTGCCTATTTTTAAAAGTTGTCTGTCTAGTATTGTAAAAGATGAACTAGCTCGCTCTGAGTCACCACAAGAGCTAGAGACATTTATACAGCATTGTGTGCGCATAGACATTCACCTTACTGAGCGTAGGCAAGAGAAGTTTGCTGCATATAACCGTATTTCTAACTTTTCCCTTCCTTCCAAAGAGCCTGCAGGTAAAACATCTCGAGAGGTAGAGGCGGTGCCCATGCAAATTGATTCCGTTCAGAGGCGCAAGATCAATGAGCGCCGTGAGCATCGCCTTCGAAAGTGAAAAAGAGAAGGGCTGACAGCACTCACTCAATGGGGCGCCCGTTCCATGTCCAGGGAACCGTCCCAGATATTCCAAACAGACTACAGATAGATGAACAGCGCTCCTGTTTGGTCCTGTTTACAACGTAGCTTACCGACAGTTTCAGCTTTTGAATATTATCCTATGATGTCATATAGAAGGGGATGCAATTTAGGTGATAGATTGGTTAAATTGGACATTGGAACATTGAAAGTCTCAATTCAACAGACTTTAAGCACACCCTGGAATGGAAATTTTCCATGTCTGGGTTGTGCTTGTTGTAACAATATGCTGAAAGGTTAATTTTTCTATCATTCTCATACGGGCAAGAAAATCTTTTTGAAGGAACGATACACCTGCACCTCCAGTTTTGTAGTCTATATGATTGTGTGCCCATGTGGTTTGGTATACGTAGGTGAGACTACAATGGAGGTGAAGGCCCGTATCAGTAAGCACAAGAGCACTATCAGGACAGGGCTTACATATTTGCCGATCCTTAATCACTTCTTAGACAATAAACACTCGGTAAACCAATTGCGATTTAGGGTGATTGACAGCGTCCCGACCCTAAGAAGAGGAGGAGATAGACTATCATTATTGAAAAAGAAGGAGATGAGATGGATCTATACACTGGGGTCTTTACAACCCAGGGGTCTGAATTTAGACTTTAATCTACAGGTATGCGTCTCCAAATAACTCTGTTCCTCCTCTGGGGTGCTGCAGTGTCACCATCGGTGTGTTGTTTTTATGCATTTAACACTTTATTGTATATTTTTTTATTTTTTGTTTTTTTGATATGGGTAATTGATGTGACAGTCGGTGGATGGACCATTGGAGATTTTGGAAATTGTAACTATGATTATGGTCTCTTTGTAAATGGGGAATATATGGATTTTGTATATATGGCTTTGGTTCATTGTCTCCCGACTGCCCCATTGTATATATATAAGGTTTGCTTTGTGATGTGTGTGATATTTTGCACTTTTAACAAGTTGTCTCTCAGTCCATTTTGCTAGATTAAGTTTGATTCAATATGGATTCTGTATGTTATTTATATATCCAAATGGGGTGCCGCAGTTCTCTAATAATGTCGTTCAGGTGGCCGTCTTAAGCCGCGGTCACGTGAGTCCACGCTTGGGGGTTACATGCGCGTCATCGCTGGGTATGCCCGTATCGTGATCATGTGATGTGGGCGTATCTGGTGGGTGGCGTGCATGCGCTCCTATGGTGCGGAGCTTCCGAGACCTGCGACCCAGCGGTAGAACCTGTGACAACGTAACCCTGGTTACCGCTTCGAACCGCGGTCATGTGGGCCCGGGGTTGTGGGAGTTGCATGCGTGTCATTGCTGGGCATGTTCTTGTCGCGATCATGTGATGTAGGCGTGTCTGGTGGGTGACGCGCTTGCGCTCTCACGATGCGGTGCTTGTGAGACCTGCGACCCAGTAGTGTAGCCTGTGGATGGACGAACACATATGACGTAGATATGGATTTACTACATAAGGAAACGTCTGATTGGCGACTTAGGGTGTGCCTTTATATATGTGATATAGAGATTGGCTACTCTTTTTTCCTTGGCGCCAATTTTTGCTGGCATTGGATAGGCTTTGCGGAGAACCATATGAACATATACATTGGTGGACCATCACTATGGATACGAGGATGCTTCATTTCAATTCGCTGAGCAGAAGATAAACATACTATTAATCTTGTATTTAGAATTGTATATTGCGATTATCTATATGGTGGATTGTATTTTATAGGTGATTAAGTATTATATGTCTATTTGATGTGTGTTATGTGCTGTATTTTTTATATAATTGGTGGCGGGATGGTGATTGGTGCCCTGCGTGGTATCCACACTATTTAAGCCAGCTTGTTGTGGTGATGTGTATGCTTGAAAAAGACCACACTTTGGTCGAAACGTTGCTGTGCCACCGATTAATAAATACTTCACTTGGATATTACTACACCTGACTGGAGCGCTGTTCATCTATCTGTAGTCTGTTGGGAACATCGCCTTTGTGAAAGTCTATGTTCCAGTCTGACCACTTCTTGATCAATTGTCCTAAGTGTCCAAGACGGCCTAACAAGGTGCTAGCAGCAGTAGGGGAGTATGACAACTCTGATGATGAATCTGACATCTCTGAATGTAGCCTGCCTTTAAACGCTGTATTCCATTCACTTTCTATGACTTCACCCTCCAAGGAGCTGAAGGAGAAGAACTCTCACTGTTCTCTCCCTATTAAGATCCTGTGTTCAGGACAGTGGATTTCCAGTGCAGCTATGATTGACTCTGGTGCTGGTGGCAATTTCATGGATATCGCATTTGCCAAGGAACATGGTATTGAAATTCAGCAAAGAGCCTCTCCAATTACCATGGAAACAGTGGATGGGTCACCTTTATTCTCTGGGCCTGTGGATCAGAAGACCGTACCCCTTGAAATTGTGTTGGAGCCTAATCATCAGGAGCAACTTTCTTTCTTGCTAATTTCTTCTCCTCATTTTCCTGTGATTTTAGGCATTCCTTGGTTGCATTCTCAGAACCCAATTATCAACTGGGAGACCAAGGAGATTATCTTTCCAACAAGGAGCAACTCAGCTTTAACAGAAGCTGTCCCTGAGTCCACGGCTACGGGACCACATGTACAGGTATTTTCTTTACCTCCAGCATATAACGCGTTCTCTGACATCTGTGACAAGAAGAATGCAGATCAGCTTCCTCCACACAGGCATTATGACTGTCCCATTGAGCTGCTTCCTGGGGCAGCTATTCCTTTTGGTAACGTATACCCTTTTTCGGCACCTGAGCTTCAAGCCTTAAAGGAGTATATTGATGAAAATCTGGCCAAAGGCTTCATACGTCCTTCTTCCTCACCAGCAGGGGCACCTATATTTTTTGTAAAAAAGAAGGATGGGACCCTGAGACCCTGTGTTGACTATCGGGAACTCAATAAGATAACCTTACAAAACCGTTACCCTTTGCCTCTGATTCCCGAATTACTGGAAAGTGTCCGCCATGCTAAGGTGTTCTCTAAACTGGATCTTTGTGGGGCTTATAATTTGGTGCGTATTCCTCCAGGGGATGAGAGGAAGACAGCATACAGATGCAGGTATGGACACTTTGAATATCTTGTGATGCCCTTCTGGCTTTGTAACGCCCCTGCAACGTTTCAACACCTTACTAATGACATTTTCAGAGATTTGTTGGACCAGTTTGTGGTGATCTATTTGGACCATATACTAATCTTTTCTGACTCTCTGCAGGAACATGAAGAACATGTCAAAACTGTTTTAAGACGTATGAAAGAGAACCAACTGTATATCAAGCCGGAGAAATGCGATTTCCATCTTTCTGAGATACAGTTCTTAGGTTATATCATCTCTCCCCAGGGGCTGAACATGGAATCTGGTAAGATTCAGGCTATCCTTGACTGGCCAGTACCCAAGAACGTTAAGGAGGTCCAAAGTTTTATTGGTTTTGCAAATTTCTACACACACTTCATTCAAAATTTTTCTGATATTGTCCATCCCATTACTTCCTTGACAAAGAAGGAAAAGCCCTTTAAGTGGTCATCACAGTCTCAAGAAGCTTTTGATCGGCTTAAGATCTGTTTCACATCAGCACCGCTGTTGATACACCCAGATCCAACACTTTCTTTCATTGTGGAGGTGGACGCTTCTGATAATGCTTTGGGGGCTATACTCTCCCAAAGAACTGGAGAGAAGGGTCTGCTACATCCTTGTGATTTCTTTTCCCATAGACTAACCTCAGCAGAGAAGAATTATGATGTGGGAGACAAGGAATTGCTGGCTATTATTGCGGCTTTCAAAGAATGGAGGCATCATCTGCAAGGAGCTGCACAACAGATCATAGTGCTAACTGACCATTGCAATTTAGAGTTCCTTAGATCCGCTAGATGTCTTTCTCCTCATCAGGCTCATTGGAACTTATTTTTAAATCAATTTAACTTTGTTATCTCGTACTGTCCAGGTTCTCGTAATGGGAAGGCTGATGCTTTATCCTGAATCCATGCTGCGGATTCCATACCTGGAGCCCCATCCAAGACCATTCTATCTGATTCCAATTTCATCGGAGTTATCCACGATCAGGACTTGTGGAAGGAGTGCAGGAAGGTCTATGACGGTGATGTATTTATGGCCAACCCTCCTGTGGATATTAACCCCTTACTGACATCAGACGGGATAGTACGTCCGATGTCAGCTCCCCTGCTTTGATGCAGGGCTCCTCGGTGAGCCCGCATCAAAGCCGGGACATGTCAGCTGTTTTGAACAGCTGACATGTGCCCGCAATAGCGGAGGGTGAAATCGCGATTCACCCACCGCTATTAACTAGTTAAATGCTGCTGTCAAACGCAGACAGTGGCATTTAACTACCGCATCCGGCTGGGCGGCCGGAAATGACGGCATCGCCGACCCCCATCACATGATTGGAGGTCGGCGATGCTTCTCCATTGTAACCATAGAGGTCCTTGAGACCTCTATGGTTACTGATCGCCGGTAGCTGTGAGCGCCACCCTGTGGTCGGCGCTCACAGCACACCTGATTTTCTACTACATAGCAGCGAACAGCAGATCACTGCTATGAAGCAGAGGCGATTGTGCTGTGCCTGCTTCTAGCCTCCCATGGAGGCTATTGAAGCATGGCAAAAGTTTTAAAAAAAAGTTAAAAAAATGTGAAAAAAATAAAAAAAATATAAAAGTTTAAATCACCCCCCTTTCACCCCAATCAAAATAAATCAATAAAAAAAAATCAAATCTACACATATTTGGTATCGCCACATTCAGAATTGCCCGATCTATCAAAAAAAAAAAGCATTAACCTGATCGCTAAACGGCGTAACGAGAAAAAAAATCGAAACGCCAGAATTAGGTTTTTTTGGTCGCCGCGACATTGCCTTAAAATGCAATAACGGGCGATCAAAAGAATTTATCTGCACCGAAAAATGCCAGCTCAGCACGCAAAAAATAAGCCCTCAACCGAGCCCAGATCATGAAAAATGGAGACGCAACGAGTATCGGAAAATGGCGCAATTTTTTTTTTTTTTTAGCAAAGTTTTGAATTTTTTTTCACCACTTAGGTAAAAAATAACCTAGTCATGTTAGGTGTCTATGAACTCGTAATGACCTAGAGAATCAGAATGGCAGGTCAGTCTTAGCATTTAGTGAACCTAACAAAAAAGCCAAGCAAAAAACAAGTGTGGGATTGCACTTTTTTTGCAATTTCACCGCACTTGGAATTGTTTTCCCGTTTTCTTGTACACAATATGGTAAAACCAATAATGTCGTTCAAAAGTACAACTCGTCCCGCAAAAAATAAGCCCTCACATGGCCAAATTGACATAAAAAGTTATGGCTCTGGGAAGGAGGGGAGTGAAAAACGAACATGGAAAAACGAAAAATCCCACGGTCATGAAGGGGTTAATCTTGTTTTTAAGGGTGGCATGTGGTTCAGAGATCGACATATCTACGTCATTGAGGTCGTCCGTCTGCAGATCCTCAAGTTGGTACATGACTGCAAGTTGGCTGGTCACAGGGGAGTACAGAAGACACAAGAGTTCCTGAGCCAATTCTTCTTGTGGCCAACTTGCCTGAAGGATACCAAGGACTATGTTCTCTCTTGAGAGGTATGTGCTCGTTACAAGACTCCTCATGTGGCACCTACGGGTCTTCTACAACCATTACCTGTTCCATCCCGCCCTTGGGGGTTTATATCAATCTCTTCTCGACCCTCTTCAATCTGGCTTCCGCTCTTTACACTCTACTGAAACTGCCCTCACTAAAGTCTCTAATGACCTACTAACAGCTAAATCTAATGGTCACTACTCCATGCTAATTCTCTTGGATCTCTCCGCAGCATTCGACACTGTGGATCATCAGCTCCTCCTCACTATGCTCCACTCCATCGGCCTCAAGGACACCGTTCTCTCTTGGTTCTCCTCCTATCTCTCTGACCGATCCTTCATTGTATGTTTTGCTGGTTCCTCCTCCTCTCACCTTCCACTTACTGTTAGGGTTCCTCAAGGATCAGCCCTAGGCCCCCTCCTCTTCTCTTTGTATACTGCCCCTATTGGACAAACAATCAGTAGACTTGGTTTCCAGTACCATCTCTATGCTGACGACACCCAATTATACACCTCTTCTCCTGCTTTCACGCCGACCTTCTTACCGCTTGTCTTACCGCTGTCTCTAACATCATGACCTCCCTCTATCTGAAACTGAACCTGTCAAAAACTGAACTCCTCGTGTTCTCTCCCTCTACTAACCTACCTTTGCCTGACATTGCCATCTCTGTGTGCGGTTCCACCATTATTCCAAAGCAACATGCCCGCTGCCTTGGGGTCATCTTTGATTCCTAGCTTTCATTCACCCCCCACATCCGGTCACTGGCTCGCTCTTCTTATCTGCATCTCAAAAACATTTCTAGAATTTGCCCTTTTCTTACTTTCGACTCTGCAAAAACTCTTACTGTCTCACTTATTCATTCTCGTCTGGACTATTGTAACTCTCTACTAATCGGCCTCCCTCTTACCAAACTCTCCCTGCTCCAATCTGTCCTGAATGCTGCTGCCAGGATCATATTCCTCACCAACTGTTACACCGATGCCTCTACCTTGTGCCAGTCATTACACTGGCTACCCATCCACTCCAGAATCCAGTACAAAACTACTGCCCTCATCTAAAAAGCACTCCATGGTTCAGCACCACCCTACATCTCCTCTCTGGTCTCAGTCTACCACCCTACCCATGCCCTCTGCTCCGCTAATGACCTCAGGTTAGCATCCTCAATAATCAGAACCTCCCACTCCCGTCTCCAAGACTTTACACGTGCTGCACCGATTCTTTGGAATGCACTACCTAGGTTAATACGATTAATCCCCAATTCCCACAGTTTTAAGCGTGCCCTAAAAACTCATTTGTTCAGACTGGCCTATCGCCTCAACACATTAACCTAACTATCCCTGTGTGGCCTATTTAAAAAAAAAAACATAATCAGGTTCCTCGCATCATGTTCTCATACACTTTATGCAGTTAATAGCACTCTGTGTCTGTACTGCTACATACTTAGGCAGTTAACTGGTTCATGCAGCTTTACATGAACACCCGAGCCTTACACTATGGCTGGTCCAAATAACTAAAGCAATTGTTACCATCCACCTCTCGTGTCTCCCCTTTTCCTCATAGTTTGTAAGCTTGCGAGCAGGGCCCTCATTCCTCCTGGTATCTGTTTTGAACTGTGATTTCTGTTATGCTGTAATGTCTATTGTCTGTACAAGTCCCCTCTATAAGTTGTAAAGCGCTGCGGAATATGTTGGCGCTACATAAATAAAATTATTATTATTATTATTATATTTATTGTGGAGCTGCCTACATCGGGGGGCATGAATACAATCATGGTGGTAGTTGATCGCCTGACTAAAGCTGCTCATTTTGTTCCGTGCACCGGCCTCCCCTCAGCTAAAGATAGAGTGAACTTGGTTATACAGAATGTCTTTTGGTTGCATGGGGTTCCGGATGAGATCATCTCTGACTGTGGAGTACAGTTCACTTCAAGATTCTGGAAAGGGTTTTGCTCTGCACTCAATATTAATGTCTGTCTCTCTTCCGCTTACCATCTCCAGACAAATGGTCAAACTTATCGTACCAACCAGATGCTGGAACAATATCTAAGATGCTATGTCAGCCATCTCCAGGATGATTGGTTGGAGTTGCTGCCGTTAGCCGAATTTTCATATAACAATTCTCAGAGCACCTCCACTAAATTTACTCCTTTCTTTGCCAATCTGGGTTATCATCCGTGTATCTTACCAAGGTCTCCAATTAATTCTCCGGTTCCAGCAGTGGAGGAAAGGCTAACTGCGATGAGGCAAAATCTGCAGGTTGTGAAGGAATCCCTGACCACAGCTGAAGAACGTTATAAGAGATCAGCTGATAGATTCCGTAAACCTGCACCCATGTTCAAGGTAGGAGATTCTGTGTGGTTAGCAACTAAGAATCTGAAGTTAAACGTTCCTTCACAAAAACTTGGACAGAAATTCAATGATCTTACCCTTTCAAGATCAATGGTATTGTGAGCTCTGTGGCCTGCCTGTTATGATCCCAGTGGCAAGGATCGCAGGTCTGACAAGCTAAGTACTAACGGACAACTAGCTCTGGGGAAGTGGTAGCTAGATTGACCGCAACCTGATCCTATCCGCAACCAACTAAAAGTAGCCGTGGAACGTTACCTAAAAAATTCCTAGACATCTCGTCACGGCCGGAGAAGCTGACTAATCCTAGAGGGAAAGAAAGTCCTCGCTTGCCTCAGTGAAATGACCCCAAAGAAATAGAAAGCCCCCCACAAATATTAACGGTTAGTTAAGGGGAAAGCACAAACGCAGAGATGAAAATAGATTTAGCAAACGAGGCCCGCTAATACTAAATAGCAGAAAATAGGAAGGGGACTGTGCGGTCAATACAAAACCCTATTCAAAATATCCACGCAGAGATTGCTCGAGCCCCCGCACCGACTAACGGTGCGGGGGAAGCAACTCCGTGCCCCAGAGCTTACCAGCAAAAAGAAATCATATATTAGCAAGCTGGACTAGACTCATCATACACAGAAATAATATTGCAGGCAGATGAGCAAAAATATTCAAACAGAACTTAGCTTATCCTGAAGAGGCAGAAAACAAGATGATCAAGAGCACTCAGAATAGCACTGAATACATTGACAGCCGGCGACAAGTGGAAGTGAAGCCGAGCTAAATAAGAGCCTCCCTGGTGGATAACGAGGCAGCTGATCCAGCCAGACCCGCAGGATAACAAACCAAACCACCAGGGGGAGCCCAAAAACCAAAGTCACACAATACCATCTGTGACCACAAGAGGGAGCCTGAAAACGGAGTTCACAACAGTACCCCCCCTTGAGGAGGGGTCACCGAACCCTCAACAAAAACCCCAGGGCGATCAGGGTGAGCCACATGGAAGGCACAAACCAAATTGGACGCATGAACATCAGAGGCGACAACCCAGGAATTATCCTCGTGACCATAGCCTTTCCACTTAACCAAATACTGAAGCCTCCGTCTAGAAATACGAGAATCCAAGATCTTCTCCACCACGTATTCCAATTCTCCCTCAACCAGCACAGGGGCAGGAGGCTCAACCGAAGGGACCACAGGCACCACATACCTCCGCAACAATGACCGGTGGAACACATTATGAATAGCAAATGATGCCGGGAGGTCCAAACGAAAAGACACA
Source organism: Ranitomeya variabilis (assembly GCF_051348905.1). NCBI lineage: Eukaryota > Metazoa > Chordata > Amphibia > Anura > Dendrobatidae > Ranitomeya > Ranitomeya variabilis. Next base: position 20,492,574 of record NC_135236.1, on the reverse strand, counting down.
GGGTTAAGGACTTCCAAAATCTTAAAAGGACCGATAAACCGAGGCTTAATCTTATTAGAGGAGACCTTCATAGGAACAAAGCGAGAAGACAACCACACCAAGTCCCCAACGCGAAGTCGGGGGCCCACACAGTGACGGCGGTTGGCAAAGCGCTGAGCCTTGTCTTGTGACAGCTTCAAATTGTCCACCACATGACTCCAAATCTGATGCAACCTATCCAACACAACATCCACTCCAGGACAGTCAGAAGGCTCCACCTGACCCGAGGAAAAACGAGGATGAAACCCTGAATTACAAAAAAAGGTGAAACCAAAGTAGCAGAACTAGCCCGATTATTAAGGGCAAACTCGGCCAATGGCAAAAAAGTCACCCAGTCATCCTGATCAGCCGAAACAAAACATCTTAAATAGGTTTCCAAAGTCTGATTAGTGCGCTCGGTTTGGCCATTCGTCTGAGGATGGAAAGCCGACGAAAAAGACAAATCAATGCCCATCTTAGCACAAAAGGTCCGCCAAAATCTAGACACAAACTGGGATCATCTGTCGGAAACAATATTTTCAAGGATCCCGTGCAACCGGACCACATTTTGAAAAAACAGAGGAACCAACTTGGAGGAGGAAGGCAACTTAGGCAAGGGCACCAAATGGACCATCTTAGAAAAATGATCACACACCACCCAAATGACAGACATTCTCTGAGAGACAGGAAGATCTGAAATAAAATCCATGGAAATGTGCGTCCAAGACCTCTTCGGGACAGGCAAAGGTAGCAACAAGCCACTGGCACGAGAACAGCAAGGCTTAGCCCGAGCACAAATTCCACAAGACTGCACAAAGGAACGCACATCCCGCGACAAGGAAGGCCACCAAAAGGACCTAGCCACCAAATCTCTGGTACCAAAAATCCCAGGATGGCCTGCCAACACTGAAGAATGAACCTCGGAAATAACTCTGCTGGTCCATCTATCAGGGACAAACAGTCTCTCTGGTGGGCAATGGTCAGGTCTATCCGCCTGAAATTTATGCAGCACACGTCGCAAATCTGGGGAAATGGCAGACAAAATCACTCCCTCTTTGAGAATACCAGCCGGCTCTGAATCTCCCGGAGAGTCAGGCACGAAGCTCCTAGAAAGAGCATCAGCCTTTACATTCTTCGAACCAGGCTGGTACGAAACCACAAAATCAAAACGGGAGAAAAACAATGACCAACGAGCCTGTCTAGGATTCAGCCGCTTGGCCGACTCGAGATAAATCAAATTCTTGTGATCAGTCGAGACCACCACACGATGCTTAGCTCCCTCGAGCCAATGTCGCCACTCCTCAAATGCCCACTTCATAGCCAACAACTCCCGATTACCAACATCATAATTCCGCTCGGCAGGCGAAAACTTTCTTGAAAAGAAAGCACATGGCTTCATCACAGAGCCATCAGAGCTTCTATGCGACAAAACAGCCCCCGCTCCAATCTCAGAAGCATCAACCTCGACCTGGAAGGGAAGGGAAACGTCTGGCTGACATAAGACCAGAGCTGAAGAAAACCGGCGCTTCAGCTCCCGAAAGGCCTCCACAGCCGCAGGAGACCAATTAGTAACATCAGAGCCCTTCTTGGTCAAATCCGTCAATGGCTTAACAACACCTGAAAAATTAGCGATGAAGCGACGGTAAAAGTTAGCAAAACCCAAGAACTTCTGAAGACTCTTAACAGATGTAGGCTGAGTCCAGTCATGAATAGCCTGAACCTTGACTGGGTCCATCTCAATAGCAGAAGGAGAAAAAATGAAACCCAAATAAAAACCTTCTGGACTCCAAAAAGACATTTTGAGCCCTTCACAAATAATGCATTGGCACGCAGGACCCGAAACACCATCCTGACCTGCTCACCATGGGACTCCCAATCATCCGAATAAAGCAGAATATCATCCAGATACACAATCATAAATTTATCCAGATATTCCCGGAAGATGTCGTGCATAAAGGACTGAAAGACAGAAGGAGCGTTAGAAAGTCCAAAAGGCATCACCAAGTACTCAAAATGGCCTTCGGGCGTATTAAATGCAGTTTTCCATTCATCACCCTGCTTAATACGCACAAGGTTATACGCACCTCGAAGATCTATCTTGGTGAACCAACTAGCCCCCCTAATGCGAGCAAGCAGATCAGATAACAATGGCAAAGGATACTGAAATTTGACCGTGATTTTGTTTAGAAGGCGATAATCAATACAAGGTCTCAGGGAACCATCTTTCTTAGCCACAAAAAAGAACCCCGCACCAATAGGGGACGAGGAGGGGCGAATAAGTCCATTCTCCAAAGACTCCTTTATATAACTCCGCATAGCAGCATGCTCCGGCACTGACAAATTGAAAAGTCGTCCCTTAGGAAATTTACTACCAGGAATCAAATCTATAGCACAATCACAATCCCTATGAGGAGGTAGAGAACTGAGTTTGGGCTCATCAAATACATCCTGGTAATCTGACAAAAACGCAGGGACCTCAGAAGGAGTGGATGAAGCAATTGACACCACAGGAGCGTCGCCATGAATTCCCTGATAACCCCAACTTGCCACAGACATTGCTTTCCAATCCAGGACTGGATTATGAGTCTGCAACCATGGCAGGCCCAACACGACAACATCATGCAAATTATGCAATACAAGAAAACGAATCACCTCCTGATGAGCAGGAGTCATGCACATGGTCACTTGTGTCCAGTACTGAGGTTTATTCATAACCAATGGTGTAGCATCAATTCCCCTTAGTGGGATAGGGAATTTTAAAGGCTCCAAAACAAAACCACAGCGCCTGGCAAATGACCAATCCATCAGACTCAGGGCAGCACCTGAATCCACAAAAGCCATAACCGGGTAAGATGACAGGGAACAAATCAGGGAACCGACAAAATAAACTTAGGCTGTAAAGTACCGATGGTGACAGAATTATCAATCCTTTTTGTGCGCTTAGAGCATGCTGAGATAACATGAGCTGAATCACCACAGTAAAAGCACAACCCATTTTGCCGTCTATAATTTTGCCGTTCACTTCTGGTCAGAATTCTATCACATTGCATAGACTCAGGTGTCTGTTCAGAAGACACCACCAAACGGTGCGCAGGTTTGCGCTCCCGCAAACGCCGATCAATCTGAATGGCCAGAGTCATTGACTCATTCAGACCTGCAGGCGTAGGGAACCCCACCATGACATTCTTAATGGCTTCAGAAAGACCTTTTCTGAAATTTGCAGCCAGGGCACACTCATTCCATTGAGTAAGCACCGACCATTTACGAAATTTCTGGCAGTACACCTCTGCATCATCTTGCCCCTGAGAGAGGGCCAATAATGCTTTTTCAGCCTGGTTCTAAAGATAAGGTTCCTCATAGAGCAATCCAAGGGCCAGAAAAAACGCATCCACACTGAGCAATGCAGGATCCCCTGGAGCCAATGCGAAAGCCCAATCTTGAGGATCGCCACGCAAGAAAGGAATAATAATTTTAACTTGCTGAACAGAATCCCCAGAGGAACGAGGTTTCAAAGAAAGAAACAACTTGCAATTGTTCTTAAAATTCAGGAACCTAGATCTATCTCCAGAAAACAACTCCGGAATAGGTATTCTAGGCTCTGACATAGGACTGTGCACAACAAAATCCTGAATACTTTGTACCCTTGCAGCAAGATGATCTACACTGGAGGCTAAACTCTGGATATCCATATCAGCAGCTGAACTCAGAGCCACACCAAGATTAAGAGGAGGATAGAAGCCAGACACACAGCAGCTAGACACACAGCAGCAAAAAAAAAAAAAAAAAAAATCTCCAAGCTTCTTTTCTCCTGCTTCTGCCATGCAATTAACACCTTACTGGCCGGCTTGTTGTGAATTTGGATTCTGGGCTCCCCCGGTGGCTACTGGTGGAATTGAACTTGTGACATCATCTTCCCTGTTCACCTGTTCTGATTAGATCTGGGTGTCGCTATATAACCTGGCTTCTCTGTTAGATGCTTGCCGGTCAACAATGTTATCAGAAGCCTCTCTGTGCTTGTTCCTGCTCCCAGACATCTACTAGATAAGTTGGACATTCGTCCATGTTTTGTTTTTGTATTTTGGTTCCAGTTCACAGCTGCAGTTTCGTTACTGTGTCTGGAAAGCTCTTGTTGATCAGGAATTGCCACTCTGGTATTATGAGTTAATGCCAGAGTCCTAAAGTAATTTCTGGATGTGTTTTGTTAGGGTTTTTTTACTGACCATGAAAGTATGCTTTCTGTCTTCTGCTATCTAGAAAGCGGACCTCAAATTTGCTAAAACTATTTTCCTGCTGCGTTTGTTGTTTCATCTCATATCACCGCCAATATATGTGGGGGGCTCCTGTCTCCTTTTTGGGCATTTCTCTAGAGGTGAGTCAGGTCTTATATTTCCCTCTGCTAGCATTATTTAGTTCTCCGGCCGGCGCTGGGCATATAGGGATAAAAAGTAGGACATGCTACCTGGCTACTTCTAGATGATGCGGTAGGTTTAGTTCATGGTCAGTACAGTTACATCTTCCAAGAGCTTGTTCCTATTGAGGCTTATGCTAGTTCTCTGGCCATGGAGATCATGACAGTTTGACCGGCCCACTAAAGGGTTAAAATCCTTGGCTGAGAAAGGAGAGAAATAAGAAGTCTGCTGAAAATTTTTTTTTTTTTTTTTTTTTTCTCTAGTAGTTAGTGTGCTCTTAATTGGATCACTTGCCAGTCTGTCTATGCTGCAGTCTTTCTTTTTTTTTCTCTCTCCTTCTAATCTTTGAATGGCTCTATGTTCACCTGTCTATAATGGATCTACAGAGTGTAACTGCAGGTTTGAATAATCTCGCCACGAAAGTACAAAGTTTGCAAGATTTTGTTGTTCATGCTCCGGTATCAGAGCCGAGAATTCCTTTGCCGGAATTCTTCTCAGGGAATAGATCTAGCTTTCAGAATTTTAGAAATAATTGTAAGTTATTTTTGTCCCTGAAATCTCGTTCTGCTGGAGACCCTGCACAGCAGGTTGGGATTGTGATTTCCTTGCTCCGCGGCGACCCTCAGGATTGGGCTTTTGCATTGGCACCAGGGGATCCTGCGTTGCGCAATGTGGATGCGTTTTTTCTGGCCTTGGGCTTGCTTTATGAGGAACCTCATTTGGAACTTCAGGCAGAAAAAACTTTGATGTCCCTATCGCAGGGGCAAGATGAAGCTGAAATTTACTGCCAAAGATTCCGTAAATGGTCTGTGCTTACTCAGTGGAATGAGTGTGCCTTGGCGGCTACTTTCAGAGAGGGTCTTTCTGATGCCATTAAGGATGTTATGGTGGGGTTCCCTGTGCCTGCAAGTCTGAATGAGTCCATGACAATGGCCATTCAGATCGATAGGCGTCTGCGGGAGCGCAAACCAGTGCACCATCTGGCGGTGTCCACTGAGAAGACGCCAGAAAACATGCAGTGTGATAGAATTCTGTCCAGAAGCGAGCGGCAGAATTTTAGACGGAAAAATGGGTTGTGTTTCTATTGTGGGGATTCTACTCATGTTATATCAGCATGCTCTAAGCGTACTAAAAAGCTTGATAAATCCGTTCCCATTGGCACTTTACAGTCTAAATTTATTTTGTCTGTGACCCTGATTTGCTCTTTGTCATCTATTCCCTCTGAAATCCCTGAGTTCCTGTCTGATTATCGTGACGTCTTTGAAGAACCCAAGCTGGGTTCGCTACCTCCGCACCGTGAGTGCGATTGTGCTATAGATTTAATTCCGGGTAGTAAATACCCAAAGGGTCGTTTATTTAATCTGTCTGTGCCTGAACATACTGCTATGCGAGAATATATAAAGGAGTCCTTGGAAAAGGGACATATTCGTCCATCGTCATCTCCCTTAGGAGCCGGTTTTTTCTTTGTGTCAAAAAAAGACGGCTCGTTGAGACCATGTATTGATTATCGGCTTTTGAATAAAATCACGGTTAAATATCAATACCCATTGCCGTTGCTGACTGATTTGTTTGCTCGCATAAAGGGGGCCAAGTGGTTCTCTAAGATTGATCTCCGTGGGGCGTATAATTTGGTGCGGATCAGGCAGGGGGATGAGTGGAAAACCGCATTTAATACGCCCGAGGGCCACTTTGAGTATTTGGTGATGCCTTTTGGTCTTTCTAATGCCCCTTCAGTCTTCCAGTCCTTTATGCATGATATTTTCCGCGATTTTTTGGATAAATTTATGATAGTGTATCTGGATGATATTCTGATTTTTTCGGATGATTGGGACTCTCATGTCCGGCAAGTTAAGAGGGTTTTTCAGGTTTTGCGGTCTAATTCTCTGTGTGTCAAGGGTTCTAAGTGCGTTTTTGGGGTTCAGAGAATTTCCTTTTTGGGATATATTTTTTCTCCCTCTTCCATTGAGATGGATCCTGTCAAGGTTCAAGCTATTTGTGATTGGACGCAGCCCTCTTCTCTTAAAAGTCTTCAGAAATTTTTGGGCTTTGCCAACTTTTATCGTCGATTTATTTCTGGTTTTTCGGATGTCGTTAAGCCATTGACCGATTTGACTAGACAGGGTGCTGATGTTGCTAATTGGTCCCCTGATGCTGTGGAGGCCTTTCAGGAGCTTAAGCGCCGTTTTTCTTCTGCCCCTGTGTTGCGTCAGCCTGATGTGACTCTTCCTTTTCAGGTTGAGGTCGACGCTTCTGAGATCGGGGCTGGGGCAGTGTTGTCGCAGAAAAGTTCTGACTGCGCCGTGATGAGGCCTTGTGCCTTCTTTTCCCGTAAATTTTCGCCCGCTGAGCGGAATTATGATGTTGGGAATCGGGAGCTTTTGGCCATGAAGTGGGCGTTTGAGGAGTGGCGCCATTGGCTCGAGGGGGCCAGACATCAGGTGGTGGTATTGACTGACCACAAAAATTTGATCTATCTTGAGACCGCCAGGCGCCTGAATCCTAGACAGGCGCGCTGGTCATTATTTTTCTCTCGGTTTAATTTTGTGGTATCGTACCTACCGGGTTCTAAGAATGTTAAGGCGGATGCCCTTTCTAGGAGTTTTGAGCCTGATTCACCCGGCAACTCTGACCCCACAGGTATTCTTAAGGAGGGAGTTATCTTGTCAGCCGTTTCTCCAGACCTGCGGCGGGCCTTGCAGGAGTTTCAGGCGGATAAACCGGATCGTTGTCCGCCTGATAGGTTGTTTGTTCCTGATGATTGGACCAGTAGAGTCATCTCTGAGGTACATTCTTCTGCATTGGCAGGTCATCCTGGAATTTTTGGTACCAGGGATTTGGTGGCAAGATCCTTCTGGTGGCCTTCCCTGTCACGAGATGTGCGAGGCTTTGTGCAGTCTTGTGACGTTTGTGCTCGGGCCAAGCCTTGTTGTTCTCGGGCTAGTGGATTATTGTTGCCCTTGCCTATTCCTAAGAGGCCTTGGACACACATCTCGATGGATTTTATTTCAGATCTGCCTGTTTCTCAGAAGATGTCTGTCATCTGGGTGGTGTGTGACCGTTTTTCTAAGATGGTCCATTTGGTTCCCCTGCCCAAATTGCCTTCTTCTTCCGAGTTGGTGCCCCTGTTTTTTCAAAATGTTGTTCGTTTGCATGGTATTCCTGAGAATATCGTTTCTGACAGAGGAACCCAATTTGTGTCTAGATTTTGGCGGGCATTCTGTGCTAGGATGGGCATAGATTTGTCTTTTTCGTCTGCTTTTCACCCTCAGACTAATGGCCAGACCGAGCGGACTAATCAGACCCTGGAGACATATCTGAGGTGTTTTGTGTCTGCTGACCAGGATGATTGGGTTGCTTTTTTGCCATTGGCGGAGTTCGCCCTCAATAATCGGGCCAGCTCTGCCACTTTGGTGTCCCCGTTTTTCTGTAATTCGGGGTTCCACCCTCGATTTTCCTCCGGTCAGATGGAATCCTCGGATTGTCCTGGAGTGGATGCGGTGGTGGAGAGATTGCATCATATCTGGGGGCAGGTGATGGACAATTTAAAGTTGTCCCAGGAGAAGACTCAGCTTTTTGCCAACCGTCACCGTCGTGTTGGTCCTCGGCTTTGTGTTGGAGATTTGGTGTGGTTGTCTTCTCGTTTTGTCCCTATGAGGGTCTCATCTCCTAAGTTTAAGCCTCGGTTCATCGGTCCGTATAAAATATTGGAGATTCTTAACCCTGTTTCCTTCCGTTTGGACCTCCCTGCATCCTTTTCTATTCATAACGTTTTTCATCGGTCGTTATTGCGCAGGTATGAGGCACCGGTTGTGCCTTCCGTTGAGCCTCCTGCTCCGGTGTTGGTTGAGGGTGAGTTGGAGTACGTTGTGGAAAAAATCCTAGACTCCCGTGTTTCCAGACGGAGACTCCAGTATCTGGTCAAGTGGAAGGGATACGGCCAGGAGGATAATTCTTGGGTCACTGCATCTGATGTTCATGCCTCTGATCTGGTTCGTGCCTTTCATAGGGCCCATCCTGATCGCCCTGGTGGTTCTGGTGAGGGTTCGGTGCCCCCTCCTTGAGGGGGGGGTACTGTTGTGAATTTGGATTCTGGGCTCCCCCGGTGGCTACTGGTGGAATTGAACTTGTGACATCATCTTCCCTGTTCACCTGTTCTGATTAGATCTGGGTGTCGCTATATAACCTGGCTTCTCTGTTAGATGCTTGCCGGTCAACAATGTTATCAGAAGCCTCTCTGTGCTTGTTCCTGCTCCCAGACATCTACTAGATAAGTTGGACATTCGTCCATGTTTTGTTTTTGTATTTTGGTTCCAGTTCACAGCTGCAGTTTCGTTACTGTGTCTGGAAAGCTCTTGTTGATCAGGAATTGCCACTCTGGTATTATGAGTTAATGCCAGAGTCCTAAAGTAATTTCTGGATGTGTTTTGTTAGGGTTTTTTACTGACCATGAAAGTATGCTTTCTGTCTTCTGCTATCTAGAAAGCGGACCTCAAATTTGCTAAAACTATTTTCCTGCTGCGTTTGTTGTTTCATCTCATATCACCGCCAATATATGTGGGGGGCTCCTGTCTCCTTTTTGGGCATTTCTCTAGAGGTGAGTCAGGTCTTATATTTCCCTCTGCTAGCATTATTTAGTTCTCCGGCCGGCGCTGGGCATATAGGGATAAAAAGTAGGACATGCTACCTGGCTACTTCTAGATGATGCGGTAGGTTTAGTTCATGGTCAGTACAGTTACATCTTCCAAGAGCTTGTTCCTATTGAGGCTTATGCTAGTTCTCTGGCCATGGAGATCATGACACCGGCTGTACTCTTATGATCCCAGTGGCAAGGATCGCAGGTCTGACAAGCTAAGTACTAACGGACAACTAGCTCTGGGGAAGTGGTAGCTAGATTGACCGCAACCTGATCCTATCCGCAACCAACTAAAAGTAGCCGTGGAACGTTACCTAAAAAATTCCTAGACGTCTCGTCACGGCCGGAGAAGCTGACTAATCCTAGAGGGAAAAAAAGTCCTCGCTTGCCTCAGTGAAATGACCCCAAAGAAATAGAAAGCCCCCCACAAATATTAACGGTTAGTTAAGGGGAAAGCACAAACGCAGAGATGAAAATAGATTTAGCAAACGAGGCCCGCTAATACTAAATAGCAGAAAATAGGAAGGGGACTGTGCGGTCAATACAAAACCCTATTCAAAATATCCACGCAGAGATTGCTCGAGCCCCCGCACCGACTAACGGTGCGGGGGAAGCAACTCCGTGCCCCAGAGCTTACCAGCAAAAAGAAATCATATATTAGCAAGCTGGACTAGACTCATCATACACAGAAATAATATTGCAGGCAGATGAGCAAAAATATTCAAACAGAACTTAGCTTATCCTGAAGAGGCAGAAAACAAGATGATCAAGAGCACTCAGAATAGCACTGAATACATTGACAGCCGGCGACAAGTGGAAGTGAAGCCGAGCTAAATAAGAGCCTCCCTGGTGGATAACGAGGCAGCTGATCCAGCCAGACCCGCAGGATAACAAACCAAACCACCAGGGGGAGCCCCCAAAAACCAAAGTCACACAATACCATCTGTGACCACAAGAGGGAGCCTGAAAACGGAGTTCACAACAACTGCCGGCTGAAGCTGCCTAGGACTATGAAGGTGCATCCAGTTTTTCATGTATCTTTACTAAAGCCTGTATCTCCTAATACCTTCCAGGGACGTGTTGTGCCACCTCCGCAGCCTGTCGTGATTGATGGGCAAGAACAATTTGTGGTGGAGGAAATTGTTGATTCCAGGATTCGCAGGAATCGGCTCCAATATCTGATAAGATGGCAGGGATATCCCCCTGAGGAAGACTCTTGGGAACCTGTGGAAAACATCAATGCCCAACAGAAGATTTCTTGTTTTCATCAGAGATTTCCTGAGAAACCAGGTCCAGGATCGTCCTGAGGCCGCTTCTAAGGAGGGAGTAATGTCAGGACTCTGAACATTTTTTATTACCTTTTGTGCATTACTGCCCTTTTCCAAGATGGTATGTTTGGTCTCATGTGCACTGTGTCTTCCTGCTATAAACTCCACCCCAGCCTTCAGTCTGTGCTAGAGTATTATGCCTTGCATCCAGCTCCTGACCCTGATGAATCCCTGGCTATATACCTGCTCCTGTGAACCTGTGTGGTGATCCTGCTACTCTGCTCTGAGTTCCTGCTGCATACACCAGTTTCCAGTAATCCTCCTTCATCTGCTGCTTGTGTTTACTTCTATCTGCATTTGCTGGACATGTAAGCTGTTGCTGCTCTGCAAAAACCTGAGACTATTACTCAGGCCTCCCTGGGTGAGCTAAGATATTATTTGAACTGCCTTATAAGCATATCTATCTGTGTTTGAACTAAAACAAGGACTTATTTGTGTCTAGTATCATCAAGAATAACTGTACTTCATAGACTTTCTGCGTGATTGCATTTTTCTCTGAAGTTTCCTATAAACTGCTAAGCTGCGTTTAATATGTACACCAAGTGTTGTGGACTTGAGTTTCTCTCTGCACCTGTTTGAATCACCGTGTGATAATATAGACTTTACCACTTATAAAACTGTGTCCTGTAGTTGTCTTGTTCCACGCAAAGAGTCTCCTGAGTTATCCCCTATAATTATTACACACTGCTCCAAGAATATATGGCACTGCTTTGGATCCCCATCGTAGCTTGGCGGATGGGATGGGTTCAACTTTAGGAGTGCAAGCCTCAATTCAATTGAATAGCTCATTAGAGTTGAAGATTGTGGGTGGAGCAGTGAAGCATAGGATTTCAGACCGGGTAAAGAAATTATCCAGTTGCTCATGCTGGCTAGAAAAAGGTAATCTTGCTCCGAGAGCTAAACAACATGGGACTTAGCAGGGACCATGGCCTGAGCAAACTGTTGAGCTCGCGCTCTGACTGGTGGATGCGAGCATGGGGGTGTGTCCCCACTGTGCCACAAACCAGACTACCTTGGAAGGGGCGTGACTAAGCAGCTACCTTGGTGTTCACTGGAGCCTCTGATGGTGAGGTCGGGCTTGTGCTGCAGGTAGCTGCCAGGTACCATTACAGGGAGTTGTATGGTTGTGGCTGCAGATCTCACTGGGGGACAGAACACTGGCAGGCAGTCGGGCATAGCTAAGACACTGGCAGGCAGGCAGGCACGGGTGAGACACTGGCAGGCGGGCACAGCTAAGACACTGGCAGGCAGGCGGGCATGGCTGAGACACTGGCAGGCAGGTACAGCTGGGACAGAAGGGACAGGAACTGAGTCGGAAGGCACAGGAACACAGGCAGATGTGAGTGGTATATGGGAAAAGGTAGAGACCGGTAAACACTAGAGGAGCAAGGACTGATTCAGGAAGGACAGGAACATGGACAGATATGAGTGATATATGGGAACAGGTAGGGACCTGTTCAGACTGTAGGAGCAGGGACTGATTCAGGGAGGAGAGGAACACGGACAGGTATGAGTGGTATATGAGAACAAGTAGGAACCTGTTCAGACTGGAAGAGCAAAGACCCGCGAGGTGCGGAACGAGAGCGGAGCAGAACTGCAAGGAGCAGGGCCGAGTAGGACCGTAAGGTGCGGAGCAGGGCCGGACTGCAGAGTGGGAGCAGAGCAGGACCACAGAGCGAGAGCAGAGAAGAGCTGCAGAGTGCGGAGCAAAGAGCTGAGCAGAGTCGCAGGGTGCGAAGCTAAAAGCAGAGTGCAGAGCAAAGAGCGGAGTTGCAGGGTGTGGAGCAAAGAGCAGAGCAAGGTCGCAGAGTGAGGAGATGAGAGCAGAGCAAAGCCGCAGAGTCAACACAAGAAAACACACAGAGATATAGAGAAGGCTCAAGACAGGGATAGAAATGGACAGGTGTAGAATTTAGTTCAGACAAGGACAGGTGTGAGACAAGGCACAGAAACGAGGATACAGATGGCGGAAACAAGAGACACAGGATACAGGCATTGACCAGGGTACAATGCCTCACTGAGTGCCAGACTCAAAAGAAAAAGAATGCAATGACAGGCCACAGTACAAAGCCCCACTGGGTTGCTAACACAAGAGATAAGGACAGGACCTGGCACCTGAGCAGAGATAAACTAATTGAGGAAGTAAGTTGCTCAGGCATTCCCCTAGAGGTGGGAATGCATTTAAGTACCTCATGCCTCTTGGCCATTGGCTGGGGACAACTTAGTAGAATGCACACAGTCTCTATAAGAGTCAGGGAGAGCCAGCGCCGCCCCCCTATGCACATAGCCAGGAAGTATGCAGAGGGCAGGCAGGAGACAAGAGGCATACAGCATGGAGCCGGCAGAAGACAGAACTCACAGCATGGCCCGGAGTAGTGAATAAGTTGGTGTGTAAAACAGGTGGGGGAAGGGAGGCCATGCATTGTTGCCGGTAGAGTTGTTACAATGTGACATCATCATATGTGCAGGCCAAAATTGTTTAAAGGCATATTAATCTTAGCGTATGTAAACTTTTGACTTTGCAATAAGTAATACAAATGCATTTAAACATTCACTGTCTCTCATTATTCTGGCATTTGGCAAATATGAATATTTATGGTAATCCTAATTGCCCTAAAACTTGAAAGGTTTATTCTGATTCCATGTCAGATATTGAGGAAAACCTGCAGATGTGTCGTTTTATATAGTGGATAAAACTTCTGGTTTCAACTGTATATACTAAAAGCCATCACACGATCTCAGGTTCAAGTCCTGTCAGCAGACTAATAAACAAGCAAAGAAAACATTTTTTAAAAAATGTTAAAAAAGAAAACATCCAAAAATTTTAACTTGCCTCCATTTTGCACAGTAAACAATAAAGACATGTAAAAAAAAAAAAGTACATATATTTTCCTCCAATGTGTGAAGAAAATTCCAGTTTATCTAAATATAAAACTTATTAACCAGGGCAAAAATTAATGTAAAGAGTAAAAAAAGATCACTATGTCAGAATTACAAGCTTTTGGTTTTGGCAGCTCCACAAAAAATGCAACAAGAATCAAATAAATAGTAGCATCTGCCACAAAACAACATCAATAAAACATCAGGTAAGCATGCAAAAATCAAACCCGAATACGGCCCCATCAACTGAAAAATAAAAATGTTACAGATTTTGGAAAATAATGGGAAATTTCATTTATTCTTAATTTTACTATGTTTGGAATGTTTTTCTTATTTTCCAATATGTCATATAATAAAAGGAATGGTGTAGTACAAAAGTAAACTAGTCACAAAGAATGCAATCCCTCATATGACTTTGTCAGTGGGAAAATAAAAAACTTACAACTCTTGGATAAATGAATTAGTTTCTATGCAGGAAAGATATACATATCTTTGTACTGTATTAGTCAGTAGATAGGAATATATTTAGAATTGAGAGTCGTCAGTGGCTGATACGTTTTAATGGCTAACTGAAAAGATGGTAACACATGCAAGCTTTCGAGACTACTCAGGTCTCTTCTTCAGGCATAGAATAATACAAAATCTGAAGAATCACATATTTCTACACAACACAGCACAGAAAGAAATAATGCAATAGATAAGACAAGTGACGTGAAGCAGAACTATCATTATGGGAGAAGTGATGAACAACTATGTCCATAAATATTGAAACAGTTCATAGATAAGAAGTGTGAATGTTTTGGACACCATCATTAACCTACAGAACAATGAAATAGAGAAATCTCTGTATCAGAAGCCAATCGACCGCCCAACATACCTTAAATGGGACAGTTTCCATCTAAAACATATAAAAAACTCAACTGCCAAGCCACCAGATTTGTTCCAACCCCATGGATAGGGATGAACACCTTGGTCTCCTCAGAAAGACCTTTTTGAATCAGGGCTACCATCCAAGAACAATTCCAAACCAAATTACAACAACCACTAGAATATCAAGGAATCACCTGCTACATTACAAAGCTAAAGAAGAAAATGACCAGGTGCCTCTGGTAGTCACCTACAATCCAAACCTGGAGGTGCTAAGGGGAGCTGCATGGAAAATACAACCTTTACTACAAAAAGATGCCCAATTGCAATCCATTTTCCAGACCCCCAACTACTGTGTTTTAGGCAGCCCCCAAATCTAAGAAGCCTCCCTGTCCTCTCCAACAGCTGCAGGTACCTTTCCTTGCAACCAGAAAACATGTAAACCTCCGTCTCCAAGACTTCTCTCGTGCTGCGCCAGCTCTCTGGAATGCACTTCCCCAGATGATCAGACTGATACCTAGCCCCGACCTATTCAAGCGCGCTTTGAAACCCCAACTCTTCAAACAAGCCTACCACATCATCTACTCAGTAAACTAACTTTGCCCTGTTTCCTCCTTCCAAATATTATTCTGAATCTGCACCCTACTATTCATCTGTCTCCACACCCTTCATACACATAACTGCACTTGATACTTGACTATTGCACTTAAAAACACGGGCTAATGAACTGATCTATTTATTATAATTGGCAGACCTGAAATAACAAGCACTTTTCACCTATTGTGTCCCCCCATTTCCTTGTAGATTGTAAGCTTGCGAGCAGGGACCTCACTCCTAATGTCACTGTTTAAGTTGTCTTAACTTGTATTGAATTTATTGTCTGTACATGTCCCCGCTTAATTGTAAAGTGCTGCGGAATATGTTGGCGCTATATAAATAAAAATTATTATTATTATTATCGTATTTTCCGGTATATAAGACGACTGGGCGTATAAGACGACCCCCCAACTTTTCCAGTTAAAATATGAAATCTTCTTAAAAGTCTCGGGTCTTCTTATATGCCATATGTCTTCTTATAGGGCCGGTGACTAATGTGCCTTTTGGGGTGGGGAGTGGTCCCGATGACGAAGAGAGGGGGCGTCTCACAGGAAAGTGTGAGTGGAGTAGCCCCCTGTTACCTCATTGCGGCAGCGTGGGGGTCTCTGTGCTGGGGAGCGGCGGCTCCTCATTGCGGTAGCATAGGGTTCCTGTGCTGGGAGTGGCAGCTCCTCTTCGTGCCGTGGGTGCTGTGGGGCGGTGCATCTTCTTGCAGCATCGGGGCTCCTCCGGAATCTCCTCAAGGCCCGGAGGCACCGGCAGCTCCATTGCTGCGATGCGGTGGCCTCTGGGAAAATGGCCGCTGGGGGCAGTGCATGCTCAGATTCAGATCTCGTCCCGAGATCTCGGGAGACGAGATCTGAATCTGAGCATGCGCCGCCCCCAGCGGCCATTTTCCCGGAGGCCACCACATCGTAATAATGGAGCTGCCGGTGCCTCCGGGCCTTGCGGAGATGCTGGAGGAGCCACGACGCTGCAAGAAGATGCACCACCCCACAGCACAGAGCCCCCATGGCATGAAGAGGAGCTGCCGCTCCCAGCACAGGAACCCTATGCTACCGCAATGAGGAGCCGCCGCTCCCCAGCACAGAGACCCCCACGCTGCCGCAATGAGGTAACAGGGGGCTACTCCACTCACACTTTCCTGTGAGACGCCCCCTCTCTTCGTCATCGGGACCACTCCCCCCCACCCACCATATGCACATTTGTCTGTACCCGGCGTATAAGACGACCCCCGACTTTAAAGAAGATTTTGAGGGGTTAAAAAGTCGTTTTATACGCCGGAAAATACAGTAGGTAAAACCTGTCCATTTATAATGACCACAAACAAGATAAAGATCCCCAACTCACATCAGGACTACAAGATCCCAGGTACTTTCTGCTGTATTACATCTAATGTGGTGTACTAAATTACAAATGTAACAAATTTTTATTTATTTTTTGTTCCTGGACCCAAAGTGTGTTTTCCTAGACCGTTATGCCAAAAACAAATAGAAAATAGTTGTTACTACTCAGTTTTGAATACGAATGGAGAATTTTCCCGAAAACAGACAAATTTCAAAATTCATTGTCCTGATCATAGAAGCAAAGTTTTTGTGAAACAACAAATATTTTCTATTTCTTTTAGGCATAACAGGTTAGGAAAGTACACTTTGGACCCAGGAACAAAAAATAAATAAACATTTGCTATAGTGTAATTTCCTTCTTTGACACAATATATACGATTTTTTTTCTGGCCTGTGGTCATAAAATCAAAGTTTGTGCTGAATGAAGTCATTTTTCCCTAGTCTTTAAATATAAGCAGTTGAAATATTACACTTGTAAGCCAGGAAAAAAATGTGTTACACAGTGTTATTTGTACTAAATGTCCAACTGGGAGTCTGTATGTAGACACAGGTCGAAAGCTTAGAACAAGGATGAATTCTCACTGCCACACCATAAGAGATAAAGTAATGGATCTACCTGTGGCCAAACATTTTTTCATCCCTGATCACAGCAATATGGACATAAACGTACTTGTATTAAAAGGGAACTTCAAATCTCAGAGAGACAGAAGAGTCTCTGAGTATAAATTTATGACAATATTTGACACACTCAGTGCAGGAATGAATGTGTCACATGGATTTATGTCTCTTTACATCAGTTAAGGAATTTGATCCTCAGACCTTGTGGAGACATCACAACACAGAACCAAGACCCCAGTCAGAGGACAACAGAATATTCACACTCCTAATCTATGAACTGTTCCAAAAGTTATGGCCACAACTGTTTATCCCTCTCCGATAATAATGGTTCTGATTCATGTCACTTCTTGTATGTAATTCTTCAGAATTTACATTAGTCTATGCCTGATGAGGGAATGTGAGTAGTCTCGAAAGCTTGCAATTTGTTACCATCTTTTCAGTTAGCAATTAAAAGGTATCAACCACTGAGGACTCTCAATTCTAAATCTTTTTAATTTCTATGTGTACGCAGCTGGCACATTCCCTCCCCTTGTCACCCACAATGACAGATGGTATTTAATTAACAGTTGAATAAGTCAACTTGTACTTCTTGACCTTCCCTTTTTTCATACGTACATCTTGCCAGCACATTTTCTCCTCTTATATAGTTTGGACTTATTCACACAGGTTCTCATATTAGTTATCTGACCAATGACATATTGTTCATTTTGGCTTTTGCCACACTTTCGCCTTTGATAAATTTTGGACCTATTCACACTGGCTTTTCACATGACATGCAGTCTATTTTGTTATTGTCTACATGCATTCACAGCTGTCATACTGTATTCCCTTCCTTTGTACATGTTGGTTTTATAATAGTTTAGCACTAGTGATGAGGGAGTGTACTCCTTGCTCGGGTTTTCCAGAGCACGCTCGGGTGGTCTCCGAGTATTTGTTAGTGTTCGGAGATTTAGTTTTCATCCCGGCAGCTGAATGATTTACAGCTACTAGCCAGCTTGATTACATGTGAGGATTCCCTAGAAACCAGGTAACCCCCACATGTACTCAGGCTGGCTAATAGCTGTAAATTATGCAGCTGCGGTGATGAAAACAAATTCTCCGAACACTAACGAATACTCGGATATCACCCGAGCAACGAGTATACTCGCTCATCACTATTTAGCACATGGAACATTGCTATTTATTTCTCCACACATATCATGCAGCACTGCCCCGTTATCCACCTCAGTAACTCTACATGCTCTTTATGTTATCAGTAACTTTTATGGGTTCTTTATATTTGATAGATATTTTCTGCCTAGCACTATGATTATTCATCCTTTATCTATATTTGTCCCCAGTCTGATTTTTTTACGCATGTTGTGCTGATATTCCTTATGTCATCTGCACGAGCGCTTCCTTCTGTATTTTCCTCCACACAATTTGTGTTTACCTTTGCAGGTGTTGTATACTTTAAGCCAACTTTATTTATGACAACTGCGTGTCAGCATATGCACATTTGACGTCTAAATCAACTTTATATTGTTCTAGCGTATTTACATTCTTACGCTTGCGCATCTTGTGTTTTTTCAGTTGCCCATGCGTGTGCACTTCATTTATTTATAACCCTTGCTTCTTCTTGCACAGCACATCCACAGGAGATGCTGTAGTTTCCCTTCACTACATGTTGTTACCTCCTACAGCTGGCAATTTTCTACTAATTTACTAATTGTGTTCATCTATATGTAAGGGGTCAGCCCATGTCAAGAACTGAATTACACTGTGACTTTGAGAGACTATACTCACCACTGATTTATGTGCACTTGGAGCAGTCCTTTTACCCCCGTGCTGTTTGCTGTGTGGTGGTTTGCACAAGAAGTGTCTGTGGAGACAGAGACTCATACCTGTGAGAGACCGGCAGGATAATAATTGTGTCCTAGCACTAAGAGTCTGGTAAATTAACTAACAGCTTCATAAGAGAATCCTTGGATGCTACACACAGGGGGCTAGTTTTAGACAAAGTGGGGCCCTGGACAAAAGTTTAAAGTGGACCCCCAAATGCTCACATATTGCACCATCACACAGAAACATTTCAGTTTTATTTACATGTGCTGAGATAAGACCACTAAACGAGAACAAGGAGGAAGAAGAATGGGGATGGATAGTCATTGATACAGTATAATGCAGCTCCCATAACGTACATTTAGTACAATGCACTTCCCTTGGTCTTTGATAGAATATACTGCATCCCTCTCAGGGTATACTTCAGCCCCCTCAGAGTATACTGCAGCCCCCTAAGAGAATATTGCAGTCCCTCTCTGGGTATACTGCAGCCCCCTCAGAGTATACTGCAGCCCCCCTAAGAGAATATTGCAGTCCCTCTCAGGGTATAATGCAGCCCCCTCAGAGTTTACTGCAGCTCCCTCAGAGTATACTGCATCCCCCTCAGGGTATACTGCATCCCCCTGAGAGTATATGGCAGCCCCTCAGAGTATACTGCATCCCCCCTCAGGGTATACTGCATCCCCCTCAGAGTATATGGCAGCCCCCTCCGAGATTACTACATCACCTCTCAGAGAATACAGTCCCCTTTGGGTATACTGAAGCCCCCATCAGAGAATACTGCAGCCCCCCAAAGAGAATATTGCAGCCCCCCTAACAGTATACTGCAGCCCCCCTAAGAGAAAATTGCAGCCCCCTCAGAGTATACTGTAGTCTCCCTCAGAGAACACTGCAGCCCCCCTAAGATAATACTGAAGCCCCCTCAGAGTATACTGAAGCCCCCTCAGAGTATAATGCAGCCCCCTCAGATTTTGCATACAAAATTTGTAAGAAAAAATGATTTGGCTTCTGTCTCAATTTTCCGAGACCAGTAGCGTTTTCATTTTTTGGGATCTCTGGCTGGATCAGAGCTTGTTTTTTGCACACTGAGCTGATGTTTTTATTGATACAATTTTTGGGCTGAGATGAAGTTTTGATTTCCTCGTATTGCATTTTCCTGCAATGTTGCGGCGACAAGTATACGTCAAAGGTCATAAAGGGGTTAATCAATAAACAGTGACTAATTTCAGGGGATTGCTTTGTATAGTCATACTTCTTTCTTCTCTTTATAACAAGTTGGGCCTTTTTTTCTATGATTTAGTTTGATCCCGGTTTATTGGATTGTGCCCGATTTAATTTTCTCATATTTGAGGGATAAATTAATTGCAAAGAAAAAATAATAATTCAATCCTTGCGGGGTTAAATATATTATACAACTTAAAAATATATAGTTGTTAATGCTGCAGCTATCTTGCAAGTAAATACTATTGTAATAAAACTGTAATAAAATGATGCCCGATGCAAAATCAATGTATCTTTGATGGTTACCATAGCATCCTTCAGCTTTATTATCTCTCACCATGATGTCCGTCCATCTCACCCTCTTCTAGTGGCCTAACATTAGCAATTCCCAATTCCTTTGAAATAGCTTTGTTTCAACCAGCTCACTGGATTATCCCGATCAGGAGTTTATGTTCCCCTAAACCAGCGGGATCTCATTCAGGTGGCTAAAAACAGTTATGCGCTGTAAGGGTCTGAAGGGAATACATTGAGACGCCCACTACTGGGGCCTATAGTGTCCTCTTCTCATCCACCATAGCAGATAAAGAGCCCTTAATTTTTCTCTTCCCTTCAATTTCGGAGAAAAAAGACAGAGACTATGGCTACATGTATGGATGAGGGTAAGGTTAGGGTTAGAACTAAGGTTAAGACTAGAGTTAGGGATATAATTAGGATTAGTCAAAGGGAAGGTTAACTATTTTTATTTCATCTCTCAGCAAAAAAGCTGAAAAGGTGAATGGTAAAATTACTTGTAGATAAATATTTCCTTAACCCCTTTCTGACCTCGGACGGGATAGTACGTCCGAGGTCAGATTCCCCTCTTTGATGCGGGCTCCAGCGGTGAGCCCGCATCAAAGCTGGGACATGTCAGATGTTTTTAACAGCTGACATGTGCCCACAATAGTGGCGGGTGAAATCGTGATCTGCCCGTGCCTATTAACTAGTTAAATGCCGCTGTCAAACGTAACTACTGCAAACGGCCGGGCGGCCGGAAATGACGTCATCGCCGACCCCCCGTCACATGATCGGAGGTCGGCGATGCTTCAGAATGGTAACCATAGAGGTCCTTGAGGCGTTCAGAATCGCCCGATCTATCAATAAAAAAAAGCATTAACCTCATCGCTAAACAGCGTAGCGAGAAAAAAGTTAGAAACTCCAAAATTACGTTTTTTTGGTCGCCGCGACATTGCATTAAAATGCAATAACGGGTGATCAAAAAAACATATCTGCACCAATATGCTATCATTAAAAACACCAGCTCAGCACGCAAAAAAAAGCCCTCAACCGACCCCAGATCATGAAAAATGGAGACACTAAGAGTATCAGAATATGGCGCCATTTTTTTTTTTTTTTTTTAGCAAAGTTTGAATTTTTTTTTCACCACTTAGGTAAACAATAACCTAGTCATGTTAGGTGCCTATGAACTCGTAGTGACCTAGAGAATCATAATGGCAGGTCAGTTTTAGCATTTAGTGAACTTAGCAAAAAAGCCAAACAAAAAACAACTGTGGGACTGCACTTTTTTTGCAATTTCACTGCACTTGGAATTTTTTTCCCATTTTCTCGTACACAACATGCTAAAACCAATGATGTCTTTCAAAAGTACAACTCATCCCACAAAGAATAAGCCCTCACATGGCCAAATTGACAGAAAAAAAAAAAAGTGATGGCTCTGGGAAGGAGGAGAGTGAAAAACGAACATGGAAAAACGAAAAATCCCAAGGTCATGAAGGGGTTAAAATACATGTGTGAGTAATAAGGACTAGTGGGAAGGAGTCAGGAAGCGCTCATGGTCCATGGGTTAGAGTACATGTTGAGTGTGATGTTCGTCCTTCGTAGTCTAAGATGACCATGACTTCAGGGTTAGAAGAGAATTAGTAGTTATGGGTCCGGAGGTGGCTGATGAGTCTACTGGAAGGATAAATATGAGCTAAGTGAGGTGAGGTAAGAACCATGCAGTATGTGCGAGAGAGAGCTCTAGAAGTGAGGTGAGATAACCCTCTTCTGGTACGTGAGAGATGGATAATAAAGGAGTGTTTCCAGATAAGAACCTGCGAAATGAGAAGAGACAAGAGTCATCCAGTGTGTGAGGAAGAGACAAGAAAGGAATGATAAGAAACCAGCTTCACGCAATTTGTGACAGCCACGTGAGAAAGGAGTGTGTGTCCAATGCATATTATTTTATGAGACAGGCATTAAGTCTTAGGCAGGAAAGTGTTTTTAGGAGATAAAATAAGAAATAATTAAAGTACAAACAATTTGTAGGAAAAATGGATTATTCTCAAACTGGATTGTAGAATGAAATGACTGAGTCGATGAAGGGGACGCATCGGGCGTCATATGAGCCGCATTTTATTTCCACAATGACTCTTCTTCAGTAGGATATTCCCATTGTTTAGTTTTTTTATTAAGTTTTCCACTTTTATCTGTTAGCATTTTTGGTATAGATGCTTTTGACATTAACGTTCTTATTACACAACCCTTTTAGTACAAGTTATTGCCTATCAGTCTGACACAAACGAAGCCATTTTTCTATTTAATTATTGGATGAGTTTGGCAGTAAGTAGCCACCCTACACGGCAAAAGCAGAGTTAAAAGATACTGATTTTGGCGACCGGTGTCTCATACTGGGCTTCACCGAGGCTTACAGCCTTCTCATGTATTCTATAGTTTTGATGTCCCTCAATTTCTATCTCTTTAGTGATTAATGATGATCTCCAGTTTATCTACAGACTAGAATGGAAAGAAAGCTTCACACAGGAGGCAAATACATCTGCAACATTTAGCACTGCATCATTGCCAAAGATGAACCCCTGGGATGAAGAGCTCCTCATTCTTTTAAAGTTGACAGAATGGCCTCTGCCCCCGGACAATACAACTTTAGAGTTTTCCACCCATCCAAAGAAATCAGAATTTTTCCTGCTTCAACCCCGGCCTTCCTATGTCGTGGGAGAAAATTTGGAAGTTCTCATCATGGCCAAGGACCATAAAGGCCGGGCAAAGAGCTATGGTGGGGATTTTTTCCACGTAAAGCTTCATTCCCCAAGTCTGAAAGCTGGAGTGAGTGGGTCTGTGACAGACAACAAGAACGGCTCCTACACAGCTTCCTTCATTCTCCAGTGGCCTGGTGAGACCATGGTCTCCATAAAGCTCATGCATTCCAGCGAAGCTATTGGAATATTGAATGAGAAAAGGACTACACGACCAGATAAGGTAAAGCAAAATAGACAACTAATGAAAACGTTATTCACAGTAAACAGCAGTGATATTTGATATTTCAGACTTCAAAGACTCGGATGAGGCAAGTGCACACAGGTAGAGGGTAGGTCGTTAATGTGTGAGGATTGTCCTGGTTATCTAGGGTTATAGGTCTCTGTCAAAAAAAGTCTGAATTTAACTTGAAAAACATGGTGAAACAATTACTGTAACTTCATTTCCTTTCTGTTTACAGCCTTGTGACAAAAGTTTGATTGTTACAAATGCACAAAGTCTTAAAAAAGCTTGGTGGTTGATGGTCACATTTAGTGGCACAGCAATCTTGAAAACTGAATACCTTAAAGGGAAACTGTCACCAGGTTTATTATACCTTATCTGTGCGCAGCATAATGTATGGGCACAGAGCCCGAATCCATCAATGTATCATTCACTGGACTGCTTGGTGCAATTTTGATAGAATTCCTGTTTTATCTGCTGCAGGTGTAGCAGTGGTCAGAATGCTGAGCTGTGTATAACCCCCCCCCCACACACACACACACACACACACACCTATGAATGGCAGCTTTATGTGTATATTGCCAAAAACTGCTAATCAATGGTGGCTGTGGGGGTTACACAAATTGGCCTGACTGGTTTGCACATGAGACCTAGTCACTCAGTGATAGTCCCCTGCTGATATAAAATTATTGCATTGAAACTACAACACCCAGTCTAATAAGTGACACATCTATGGATTCTGGCACTCATACTCTATAGTATGCTGCTCTTAGATTAAATAACGTACGTCTGCTGACAGATTTCCATGAACAAACTTGTCTGGTGAGAACAACTTATCGCTTATTCATAGAAAATGTGTTACATTTTTGATCAGTAGGGATAAAATCCCTGGAACCTGCACTGAACAGCAAAAGAGAACACTCAAATCCCTTGCAATTGGCTTTTTCTGGCAGCCCTATAGAGAATGATTGAAGGGGTGATTGTGCATCGAACCTTCTGCTCTATTTTATAATGGGAATACAAGTGCCCCATAACCACAAAACGCCTTTGGAGGTTATATTTCATTCAGATCTCCTTCACTACCTACAACTAATAACTCAATCTTTCATGCCACCTGCACATCAAGCACATCTCTAGAATCTGTCCTTTTATTTCCCTTTCATGCTGCAAAACTCTCGCTGCTCTTATTCATTCTTGCCTGGACCATTGAAACTCTCTACTAATTGGTCTCCATCTTGCTAAACTCTTCCCTCTCCAATCCATGCTAAAAACAGCAGCCAGGATCATAATCCTTTCCAATCTATACATTGGTGCCTCCAGCTGGTGCCAGTCATTGCAATGGTTACCCATCCACTACAGAATAGAACTGTCATGGTTAGGACATGGCTAATGTCCTGTTCTCTCAGGGTTAATTTTGCTGGCCTCCCTTTAGATCTGGGAGGAGTATTTTTACTCACTTAGGTCCATTGTGGTGATGAGTGAGTGTGCTCATTACTCGGGTTTTCCGAGCATGCTCGTGTGTTCTCCGAGTATCTTGGGCATGCTCGCAGATTATGTTTGTGTCCCCGCAGCTACATGATTTGCGGCTGCTAGACAGCCTGAATACATGTGGAGATTCCCTAACAAAAAGGCAACCCCTGCATGTGTTCAGGTTGTCTAACAGCCGCAAATCATACAGCTGCGGGGGACACAAACATAATCTATGAGCACGCCCAAGATACTCAGAGAACACCCGAGCATGCTCGGAAAACCCGAGTAATGAGCACACTCGCTCATCACTAGTCCCTTGTATAATCACTGTACACCTTTATTGCACATAATAGCACAAAGCACTCTGTCTGTACTGTCACCAGTTCTGGAACGATATTTGAATACCATATTTATTATATTGTGGCTGGACCCTACAATACAAGCAGTTCTTACCATTAACCCTTCAAGACTCTCCTATTTCCTCTTAGATTATATGTTTGGAAGCAGGAACCTCAATCCTCTTAGTATTTGTGAGCTATGTTGCTCTGTAATATCTGATGTTTGTATATGTCCCCTCTTATTAGTAAAGTGCTGCAGAATATGATGGAGCTATAGAAATAATAAAAACATAATTATTTGGTATTATAACTATTCGTCCAAGTTCTGCTGTGGACTTCTAGGAAACTTCCCTCTGCCACAATCCCGCCTTTCTCACTAGGCTGTTCAAGCCTTAGGTAGTTTCGGTATCACTGTAAGTGCTTTGTACCACTAAACCACCACCATTTGCAGAACTACCCCCAGTGCCTCCTGTTGATAATGTGCCACCTTACTCCTAAAGAAACAGAAGGGTCCCAGGGCATTGAGTGGTCAACAGAGTTTCAATCTGTAATCCAAGCAGAGAACAGAAGCCAATGCCATTGAGTAAAATATATCAATTTTATTAACACAAAATCTAAAATGGTACAAGACCATATAAAAAGAGAGTTTAAATCTGACTGACATGAGGATGACACTAGTACACCAATCCATGCATGATACATCTCTTGGGGTCTTCACTGAAGAGCCAGATGCGTTTTTCAGGTATGAGGGGCACATTGTTAGATTAGGGCCAACGTTAAAGAAAAATTAGCATTCCTGATTGAGACAACTTATAATATATTGTTCCAGTTCTGACATTTATGGTCTACTGATGACATATGCCACAAATGTTTGATAGAGGGTTGTTCTATCGGTAGGATTCTCTAATTAAGAGGCGTGTATATTTTGGATCCCCATTTTAGCACTTCAGAGCGTGAGAGATGAGAAGGACATAAATCTGGGCAAATATTTTCAATGTAAATTACATAACATCTATAATGGGGGAAGGCTGCTCACAAAGGCATTATCCATCCCCATTCCAAAAGCTGAACACCCCTGCTCTAGATAGAAAAGTTAAAACGGGTGTTAGCAACTGAACTGAACTTGATCCCCTGTCATTGCAAGTGGAAAACATATTGATCATGAAGAATCTGCTCACGGGTTCCGACAGAAATCCCAAGATGGGCCTCTAAAGAACCCTCTCTGAATGTAGTAGAAGTATGCATGTTCAACTCACCACCACCAGCACCACCATCCCTATTCATTGTTGTGGGTTACTGAAGGAGGCTGAGCGCGGTGTTGGGTTGCTTCCAGAAGTTCCATAGATTATGGATATGGAATAACTTTCAATTATGGGAATGACTTTTTGCTCATATCATTCACTATTTATTCTTATCTTTGACCAAGGTTTTTTTCAATGGCTATTTTATGAAAAACGGAACGGTAGAAGTGGTGGAATGTAATATTGACCTTCCTGGGCAAGACGTTTGTGAATATTATGACTCACTCAATGAAGAAAAATGGGTGTGCAAAAGGCCACAAACACTACCCTGTGACGCTTATCGGGACCATTCATCTGGTGGCAAACGTGATATCCTAAATAAAGCAGAAAAACAGTTCTTCTCATTGTAAGTCCTTGTTTAGTTTTGTTCTTATCTACCTAAAAAATAACAAAAAACAAAAAAATTAAATGCCTAACCTCCTCGATCAGCTCGTAGCAGCTGCTGGCCGATACTGCAGAAGAGCTGTGTTTAAAATAATAGCAGTAGTTCAGTAGAACCTGGCAGCGATTGCTAAACATTGAGTGAAGTTTCGCTTTGCAGCTCCATTCAAATTGCTAATATCTGATCGTCACCACAGAAAATAATGGGTGATCTTGGGGTGCAGGCTCTCAGATACCGACAACCTCTTATTTATTAGCTGTCTCTTGATTACTTCATCAATATGTCATGAATTGGACGTAATCTTTAAACAATAAACTTGGCTTCATCTTAAAGGGCATCTGTCAGGAGGTTTTTTCAATGTACCAGAGCTTCTCACTAAATTAGAATATCATCAAAAAGATAACTTATTTCAGTTCTTCAATACAAAAAGAGAAACTTATATATTAGATAAAGTCATTACAGACAGACTGATATATTTCACGTGTTTATTTCTGTTAATGTTGATGATTATGGCTTACAGCCAATGAAAACCCAAAAGTCATTATCTCAGTAAATTAGAATACTTTATAACACCAGCTTGAAAAATGATTTTAAAATCCGAAATGTTGGTCTACTGAAATGCATGTTTAGTAAATGCACTCAATACTTGGTTGGGGCTCCTTTTACATCAATGCGGTGTGGCATGGAGGCGATCAGCCTGTGGCATTGCTGAGGTGTTATGGAAGCCCAGGTTGCTTTGATAGGAGCCTTGAGCTCGTCTGCATTGTTGGCCTGGTGTCTCTCTTCTTTCTCTTGGCAATACTCCATAGATTATCTGTGGGGTTAAAGGGAACCTGTCACCCCGTTTTTTCCGTATGAGATAAAAATACTGTTAAATAGGGCCTGAGCTGTGCATTACAATAGTGTATTTTGTGGACCCCGATTCCCCACCTATGCTGCCGAAATATGTTACCAAAGTAGCCGTTTTCGCCTGTCAATCAGGCTGGTCTGGTCAAAAGGGCGTGGTGTCTTCCCCCAGATCTTGCTTAGTTTTCCGTTGGTGGCGTAGTGGTGTGCGCATGCCCAAGGTCCCAAATCCACGTCACAGGGGAGCGAAAAGATCGCGATGTGCTGTATTTCATTGGTGATCGGTGGGCGCGGCCATCTTCCTTTGGCCGCGCGTGCGCAGAAGCGGCGCTCTGCTGGCCACGGCTTCAGGAAAATGGCCGCGGGATGCTGCGCGTGCGCAGAAGGAGATCGCGGTGGCCATTTTCCTGAAGCCGAGATGCGAACACTGCTCTGCTGTGCCTCTCCACTCTTCCTCCAGACTATGGGACCTTGATTTCTGAATGAAATGCAAAATGTACTTTTATCTTAAAACAACACCATGAACCACTGACAACAGTCCAGTTCTTTTTCTCCTTGGTCCAAGTAAGACACTTCTGGCATTGTCTATTGGTCATGAGTGGCTTGATACAAGGAATGAGACACTTGCAGCTCTTGTCCTGGATACGTCTGTGTATGGTGGCTCTTGAAGCAATGACTCCAGCAGCAGTCCACTCCTCCTGAATCTCCACTAAATTTTTGAATGGCCTTTTCTTAACAATCCTTTCAAGGCTGCGGTTATCTCAGTTGCTTGTGCACCTTTTTCTACCACACTTTTTCCTTCCACTAATATGCTTGGATACAACGCTCAGTGGAGAGTGTCATTGACTGCCTTCTGAGCACTTGTCAAGTCAGCAGTCTTCCTGATGATTGTGGAGCTGCTGAAATAGACAAAGGGGCCTTTTTAAATGCTTAGGAAGCCATTGCAGGTGTTTTTCGCTAACTATTCTAATTATTATTATTATTATTATTAATCGTATGAACATATATTTAAACATCATATAAGAATACAGTACATAAATGATAAACAGTGATTGAAAAGAACAAAGGAGCAGAAATCAGAGTTGGATATCGAGATTTTCTATGTATGCAATAACATTGTCATTTCCAGTATAGAAATCATTCTTGTCACCAGTATAAGCTCTGAGGGGACATTCCTCGACAATGTGCTGAATTGTTTGATGGTCAGCTCCACAGTCACAGGCAGGAGAGTCAGATTTTCCCCACTTATGCATAAGATCTGCACAGACACCAAAGTTTGTTCTGATACGATTCAAAGTGACCCAGGTTTTCCTTGGCAGATTGAAGCCTGGTGGTGGATTTTGAAAGTGAGGAAACGCTTGAGGCTCACCATCTACTGCACTGACCCAAAGTTCACGCCATTTCTCTTCTAAACTGAAATCATGATCATAACTATTCTAATTTACTAATATAATAACTTTTGGGGTTTTTTGGCTTTAAACGATAATCATCAAGATAAACAGAAATAAAAACTTGAAATAAAAAAACTTGAAACAGATCACTCTGTTTGTAACGACTCTATATAATACATGAGTTTAACTTTTTATATTTAAGAACTGAAATAAATTAACTTTTTGATGATATTATAATTTTAAGAGAAGCAATTAGTCTGAAAACAACAGGCGAAGGAGGCTGAAATACCGAAGTTAGGGATGGGTCACATGTCAAAGTGAGTGCTGTTATTTACTAACTGTGAAGGATTTATCTCTAATTATTAACATTGCTGGACTATACTAGTCTGGTAACGCCCACTCCTGCGATAAGCACCTCACTGTCTACAGATTTTGTGCCTGGAGAGCCTGCTGTGGGCAGTGGAAGCAAAAGCAAAAACAATATATTTCTTTCTCTACAAGGTCATTGATTGAGCAAGAACTTTCATCAAATGTGAAACCTTTTAATGTCCTTCCCAAAAAAGATTATGTCAGAGGTATGTTTTATCTATCTATCTATCTATCTATCTATCTATCTATCTATCTATCTATCTATCTATCTATCTATCTATCATCTATCTATCTATCTATCTCATCATCATCCATCTTTCAATTTAATTAAAAAGGTTTTTCAAGCATTGTTGAAAAACAAAACATTGTTAAAAATGTTCAGACAACATAAACAAACAACAAATAAGATCCTGAGTGATCCCCTGCATTTTTTGCTCTACTGCTTATCTGGTCCTGGCTTGTCAGTGCTTCCTAGTGCATTCTCTGACACACTGAAAATAGATGGCAATATGTCCTTCTGTTGGGAATTCGCCATAGCAGGATGTAAAGCCAATCAGATTTCATGTCAGGATAAGAGTAACTGGAGATCAGTGAGCAATGTTTTTTTCTTTTGTTTTAAATTATTATTGTTATTTATTTATATAGCACCCTTAATTCCATGGTGCTGTACATGAGAAGGGGTTACATCAAAATACAAATATCACTTACAGTAAACAAAACTAACAATGACAGACTGGTACAGAGGGGCGAGGACCCTGCCATTGCGGGCTTACATTCTACAGGATTATGGGGAAGGAGACAGTAGGTCGAGGGTTGCAGTAGCTCCGATGGTGTTGAGGTGGCGGTGTGGTCATTACAGGCTGTAAGCTTCTTTGAAGAGGTGGGTATTCAGGTTTCTTTTGAAGGATCCAAATGTGGTGGATAACCTGACTTGTTGGGGCACAGAATTCCAGAGGATTGGGGATACTCGGGAAATGTCTTGGAGGCGATTGGGTGAGGAGCAAATAAGCATAGAGGAAAGAAGGAGGTCTTGAGAGGACCAGAGATTACGTGAGGGGGGAGACGAGTTTGGAAACATGGAGGAGAAAGGTCATGGATGGCTTTGTAGGTAAGCATTAGCCGTTGGGAAATTGGGAGCCAGTGAAGGGATTTGCAAAGAGGGGAAGCAGGAGTGTAGCGAGGAGAGAGATTAATTAGTCGGGCAGCAGAGTTAAGGACTGACTGGAGGGGTGCGAGAGTGTTAGAAGGTAGGCCACAGAGGAGGATGTTGCAGTAATCAAAGCGGGAGATGATTAGGGCATGCACAAGCATTTTGGTAGAGTGAGGGTTGAGGAAAGGACGGATTCAGGAAATATTTTTGAGCTGGAAGCGACAGGAAGTGGCGAGAGCTTGGATGTGCAGTTTGAAGGACAGGGCAGAGTCAAGGGTTACTCCGAGGCAGTGGATTTTGGGGACAGGGGAAAGTGTGATTTCATTTCTTTTGATAGATAGATCAGGCAGGGAAGATATGCGAGATGGAAGAAAGATATTTATTTCAGATTTGTCCACATTGAGCTTGAGGAAGCGAGAGGAGAAGAAGGAGGATATGGCTGATGGACACTCTGGGATTCTGGAGAGCAGAGAAGTGACATCTGGGCCAGAGAGGTAGATCAGAGTGTAATCAGCATATAGATGGTACTAGAAGCCATAGGACCTTATGAGTTGTCCCAGGCCGAATGTATAGATTGAGAAGAGTAAGGGCACAAGGACAGAGCCTTGAGGGACACCAACAGAGAGGGGGCGAGATGCAGAGGTAGCATGGGAGTAGGAAACGCAAAATGCACGGTTGGTATGGTATGAGAAGATCCAAGATAGGGCAAGGTCTTTGACACCAAAGGAAGAGAGCATCTGTAATAGGAGGCAGTGGTCAACTGTGTCGAAGGCAGAGGACAGTCTCGAAGGAGGAGCATGGAGAATTGTCTGTTAGCTTTGACTGTAAGTAAGTCATTAGTAATTTTGGTCAGGGCACTCTCAGTGGAATGGTGAGGACGGAAGCCAGATTGTAGGTTGTTGAAGAGATAATTAGATGCAAAGTGAGTGGAAAGTTCAGTATGGACGTGCTGCTCAAGGAGTTTGGAAGCAGATGGTAGCAAAGATGTGGGGCGATAGCTAGACATAGCGCTTGGGTCAAGGGATGGCTTTTTGAGGATAGGTGTGATTGTGGCATGTTTGAAAGCAGTGGTAAAGGTACCAGAAGTTAGTGATAGGTTGAAGAGATGGGTTAGGGATGGGATTAGTGTGGTGGTGAGGTTGGGGAGGAGGTGGGATGGGATGGGGTCAATTGCACAAGTGGTGAGGTGTGATTTGGAGAGAAGATGAGCAAGCTCCCCTTCAGTGATTTTGGAGAGGGAAGTTATGGGGTTTGGGCATTGGTCTGGTATACCAAGGGGTTGTGGTGGTTTGCAGGAAATAGAAAAAAATCCAGCTCGACGAGGTGGTGAAAAAGCAAAGTCTTGGTACTTTATTCACTTCATATCAAAAAATAGAGGATAAAACAACAGCACAATATAATTAAAAACACTATCTACGCGTTTCTGGTGACATAGCACCCTTAGTCATGATAACTTTAGTGCAGCCTGTTCTATGCTTTTATACTGGTTGCCAGTATAAAAGCATAGAACAGGCTGCACTAAAGTTATCATGACTAAGGGTGCTATGTCACCAGAAACGCGTAGATAGTGTTTTTAATTATATTGTGCTGTTGTTTTATCCTCTATTTTTTGATATGAAGTGAATAAAGTACCAAGACTTTGCTTTTTCACCACCTCGTCGAGCTGGATTGTTTTCTATTTCCTGCATTCCTCCCGCCTTGACACAGTGTTTCCGTGCTCCGAGCCTCCAGGGACTACAATTATGGTGAGCTGGATTTTTT
Organism: Ranitomeya variabilis; assembly: GCF_051348905.1. Taxonomy (NCBI): domain Eukaryota; kingdom Metazoa; phylum Chordata; class Amphibia; order Anura; family Dendrobatidae; genus Ranitomeya; species Ranitomeya variabilis. The sequence continues at coordinate 20,460,576 of NC_135236.1, read as the reverse complement.
CTCTTGTGGTGGTTTGACAACAAAGACTTGCCTTGTTTGGTCTATCTTATTTTTGAAGTGCATGGCAAAGTCCTCGGCAATGATTAGGGAACTCGGAGGGGGCAGTGGTGGGTGGAGGAGGGAGTTAAAAGAGTTGAAACACTATTTGGGGTTGTGGGATAAGAAAGATACGAGGGTTGTGAAGTAGGCCTGTTTAGCAGAGGTGAGAGCTGATTTGAATGCGAGTGTTGCTTGTTTGAGTGCAGCAAAATCATTTTGCGAACGCGTTTTCTTCCAACGCCGTTCTGCAATTTTGGATACTTGCTGAAGCTTTTTAGTGATGTTATTGTGCCAGGGTTGTCTATTGATTCGTCGTACTTTGCTATGCATGACAGGGGCAACCGTGTCAATTGCTGATGTAAGAGTGGCATTGTAGACAGTAGTGGCACTATCTGTGTCGTAGAGTGAGGATATGGATGCTAGTGAAATGAACAATTAATTTACGTTTGCATCTTAAGCGTTATTCCTTAAATTTATTTTTCATTCTAATGAATTTGAATACTTACAACATATATTGTAAATTGCCTCTTCAGAGAGGAAGAGAACTAGAAATGCAGTGCCACCTATTCAAAGTAGCAATCCTATATGTCAATATTGACCCTATAATTGTTAGGGGTCGAGTTCCTGCCTCTGCACAGGGGGAATCTCGGGCCATCTCCGCTACGGTCTCCCATTCTTCTCCTGCCGCAGTGGAGCCTGCTCAGTGGAGACGTCAGTCCCAGTGTCTCGCTCAGTCTGACTCTGTACAAAGGGTTACTGCTGCTTTTCCAGCTTCTGCCATTGAAGTCAGTGCTGGGCAGCGGCGAGCAGACGCTTCTGGGACTAAGTCCTGCTTTTCTCGTTCTGAGCATGCCCAGAGTAAGATCTCTCAGTGGAGATCGAGGGTCACATGTTCAGATACTGCAGCTAAATCCATTGGTCCTCCAGGAAGGTCCTGAAGATGCTCAGGCTCTGTAGCAGCCTCTCATTGGTCCTTCTAGGAAGGTCCTGTACTTGCTGCAGCTATTTAAGGCTCTCATGACCGCACGGCCATGCGCTAGTATTGAATCTGTTACGTGCATGCGCCAGTGTGGTCATTTATGTGTGTTCAGGGACTCGGCTGAAATAAGCCCCTAGAATGCCGGCACCTCCGGCGAGGAGATTGCGTGCATGGATTTAGGGCCCCGGCTGAAATAAGCCCCTAGAATACTGGCTCCTCTGGTGAGGAGATTGTATGTTTGCATGACCACTGACTGCTCTCTGATGGGCAGTTAAACTGTGCTCCTGTGAAGTCTAACAGGGCACAGAGCTTTCCTTTTTTGGCTACTCTGTGAGGTAACAGAGCTAGTCTATACCGCCAAATAGTGCCACCATTTAGGTTCCCCTGCACGGTGGACCCCGGGCTGCGAACGCGTCAATAATAATAAACATCTATATTTCCTCGGTGCGTTCCGCTAGCCCTAACAGAATACTAGTGCCAGGGTCTGGCTAGTAAATGGCGGACATACAGCAGTCCTTGCGGTATATCCAGCAGCTGGAGGGTAGGTTGGCGGCTCTTGAGAGCACAACCTCAGCTGTGGATGTTACCGCAGTTGCTGTACAGGCTGCTAGCGTGGCTGCAGCAACCTTGTCCATTGCCACCCCTGTTCCGACATTATCTCGCCTCCCGCTGCCAGAAAAAGTTTCTGGAGATAGTAAATCTTGTAGGGGTTTCATGAGTCAGTGCTCTATATACCTCGAGCTCCTGGCTGCACATTTTCCCACAGAGCAGGCAAAGGTGGGATTTACTGTGTCTCTCTTGTCGGACAGGGCTCTAGAATGGGCTACAACGCTGTGGGAGCGTGGCGATCATGTGGTGCAGAGTGCTCCGCTGTTCCTGAGACTCTGAAACAGGTCTTTTTAGGACCTCGAGTCACCCATGACACGGCGCTCCAACTGCTGGCATTGACTCAGGGTTCGTCCTTGGTCAGCCATTTTGCCGTCCACTTCCGTACCCTAGCATCTGAGCTGGAGTGGTCGAATAAAGCTCTTATCCCTATATTTTGGAGGGGCTGTCTGACCATGTGAAAGATGCTCTAGCCACTAGGGAGATTCCCGCCACACTGGAGGAGTTAATAGCTGTCTCCACTCATATTGACCTCCGTTTTAACAAGTGGAGGTTAGAGCGAGCTCAGTGTAGGCAGAGGTTTCGGCTGGCTCCCACCTTCGCCAAACCTCTGAAATCTCCGGTCCTGGTCCCTGAGTCACATGAGGCCATGGAAGTGTCATGAGCAGGATCTAATTCCCGGACCGCTTGTGCACACAAGGTCTGTCATGTTTGCCAGCAGTCAGGACTAGGGTTGAGCGACTTTCATTTTTTTAAGATCGAGTAGGGTTTTGGGAAACCCGATTTTGTCCAGAGTCGAGTCGAGTGCAGTCGGCCGATTATCGCTAAAAGTCGGGGATCGACCGAAACACGAAACCCAATGCAAGTCAATGGGGAAGCATAGTCGGCAGTGAGTGGAGGCCAGGAAAACACCTACAGTGCCCATTTTAATGCCAAAAACATCCATTCTTGTTTCTGAAGCTTGCCAATCTTAATTAACTGTATAATAATAGTTGGGCATAGGGAATTGGGGGAAAGTTGTGGGGGGAGTAGGGCTGGCTCAAGTTTTTCGTGGGCCCAGGAAATGCGGACTACGTCACGGCGGTGTTGCAGGGAAAGGTAAGTATTTAAACGTTGCAAGTGCTGTGATCCTGAGCAAGCAGGGGGGGGCCCACTCGTTCGCATTGCCACTGGCACAGGGCCCCTCAAAGTACGGCGGTGTGTTTGCATGGTGGGGGCGCCTCCCACCAGCAGCGACACTTTTGCGTACTCTGAGGGGCCCTGTGCCAGTGACGTCGCCAACGAGTATGCCCCCCCACCTGATGAAAGAACCTGCACTTTCATCTGCACCTTCCTCTTTGTCCCTGTGTAAGGTGGTATAACATGCGGGAAGGGGAACCTTACTTTCAGCAGGGTCAGATTCTGGCTGTGTAGAGTACAAGGGGAATGTAGTGGTCTAGGTCAATGTACCAGCAGACTCATTTAGCAGTGGCTGGGCAATGGGCAGGATGAGGAGGAAACAGATATAGGGCCAAAGAATAAAGTAGGCTACATGCAGTTCAAACTTGGTAACAGGACTAAACAGGCGGCATTGCTTTGTTCAGTGGAGTAGCAAACCCAAGAGCAGCAGACACTGTTTCAAGGGCCTAACCACACTAGTAGGCCAAATGCAGTTTAATATCTGATAGTATAGGGCGAAAGCCAGAATGTGGAAGCTCAGCTTTGTTCAGTTGAGGACAACACCAGGGAGGGGCAGACACCTTTAGTAGGCCGGAAAAGCCTATTGCATTTTTTAAAATGGTAATTTGGAGCAGAAGGTTGAAGCTCAGCTTTATTTAGTTGAGGGCAACACCAGGCAGGGGCAGAAGCCGTTAGTAGGCCCTAACCACCATTTTTTTTTTTTAAAACCACTTAATGAGAGCCGGAAGGTTGAAGCTCAGCTTTATTTAGTTGAGGACAACACCAGGCAGGGGCACACAGACAGACACCTTTAGTAGGCCGGAAAAGCCTATTGCATTTTTTAAAATGGTAATTTGGAGCAGAAGGTTGAAGCTCAGCTTTATTTAGTTGAGGGCAACACCAGGCAGGGGCACACAGACAGACACCTTTAGTAGGCCGGAAAAGCCTATTGCATTTTTTAAAATGGTAATTTGGAGCAGAAGGTTGAAGCTCAGCTTTATTTAGTTGAGGGCAACACCAGGCAGGGGCAGAAGCCGTTAGTAGGCCCTAACCACCATTTTTTTTTTTTAAAACCACTTAATGAGAGCCGGAAGGTTGAAGCTCAGCTTTATTTAGTTGAGGACAACACCAGGCAGGGGCACACAGACAGACACCTTTAGTAGGCCGGAAAAGCCTATTGCATTTTTTAAAATGGTAATTTGGAGCAGAAGGTTGAAGCTCAGCTTTATTTAGTTGAGGGCAACACCAGGCAGGGGCACACAGACAGACACCTTTAGTAGGCCGGAAAAGCCTATTGCATTTTTTAAAATGGTAATTTGGAGCAGAAGGTTGAAGCTCAGCTTTATTTAGTTGAGGGCAACACCAGGCAGGGGCAGAAGCCGTTAGTAGGCCCTAACCACCATTTTTTTTTTTTAAAACCACTTAATGAGAGCCGGAAGGTTGAAGCTCAGCTTTATTTAGTTGAGGACAACACCAGGCAGGGGCACACAGACAGACACCTTTAGTAGGCCGGAAAAGCCTATTGCATTTTTTAAAATGGTAATTTGGAGCAGAAGGTTGAAGCTCAGCTTTATTTAGTTGAGGGCAACACCAGGCAGGGGCACACAGACAGACACCTTTAGTAGGCCGGAAAAGCCTATTGCATTTTTTAAAATGGTAATTTGGAGCAGAAGGTTGAAGCTCAGCTTTATTTAGTTGAGGGCAACACCAGGCAGGGGCACACAGACAGACACCTTTAGTAGGCCGGAAAAGCCTACTGCATTTTTTAAAATGGTAATTTGGAGCAGAAGGTTGAAGCTCAGCTTTATTTAGTTGAGGGCAACACCAGGCAGGGGCAGAAGCCGTTAGTAGGCCCTAACCACCATTTTTTTTTTTTAAAACCACTTAATGAGAGCCGGAAGGTTGAAGCTCAGCTTTATTTAGTTGAGGACAACACCAGGCAGGGGCACACAGACAGACACCTTTAGTAGGCCGGAAAAGCCTATTGCATATTTTAAAATGGTAATTTGGAGCAGAAGGTTGAAGCTCAGCTTTATTTAGTTGAGGGCAACACCAGGCAGGGGCACACAGACAGACACCTTTAGTAGGCCGGAAAAGCCTATTGCATTTTTTAAAATGGTAATTTGGAGCAGAAGGTTGAAGCTCAGCTTTATTTAGTTGAGGGCAACACCAGGCAGGGGCAGAAGCCGTTAGTAGGCCCTAACCACCATTTTTTTTTTTAAAACCACTTAATGAGAGCCGGAAGGTTGAAGCTCAGCTTTATTTAGTTGAGGGCAACACCAGGCAGGGGCAGAAGCCGTTAGTAGGCCCTAACCAAAGTTGAAGGCCAAATGCAGTTTAATTTCTGATACTATAGGCCGAAAGCCAGAAGGTGGAAGCTCCGATTTAGACAGTGGAGGACAATTTGAATTAGGGACTGCAGACAGACTTAGTAGGCTGTCCCCTGTGGACCATGCATCCACCACATCAACCCATTGCGCCGTAATGGACACGTAATCTTCCGTGGCCATGCCTACAGGTCCATGCGTCTGTTGTCAGGTGCACCTTTGTACTCACAGATTGCCAGAGTGCATGGACAATGCGGTCTTCTACATGCTGGTGGAGGGTTGGGATGGCTTTTCTCGCAAAAGAAGTGTCGACTGGTTAGCTTGTAGCGTGGTACAGCGTAGTCCATCATGGCCTTATTAATAGTAAATAAAATATATAACTAGGCTCTATGAACTTTTAAATAGGTTCCAGGGGTACACGGGCAGCATTGGTGTGGTCAGTGGAGGAGTATTGCAAGTAGGGGCTGCAGACAGGCTATCAAAGGCCTAAAATAACAAACAGTAGGCAGTCATGGCAGTCTTACATCGGTTACATGGATACACAGGCAGGCACTCCAGGCAGCATTGTGGTCAGTGGAGGAGTATTGCAAGTAGGGGCCGCAGACAGGCTATCAAAGGCCTAACATAACAAACAATAGGCTCATGGCAGTTTTACAGCGGTTACATGGATACACGGGCAGGCAGCTTGGTGGTCAGTGGAGGAGTATTTAAAGTAGGGACCGCAGACAGGCTTCAAAGGCCTAACATAAGAAAATGGGCTGGCGGTAGGCACTTTATTATTGGTTCCAGGGGTACACGGGCAGCAGTGGTCTGGTCAGTGGAGGCCTAGTGGAAGGAGGGACCGCAGACAGGCTTCAAAGGCCTAAAATAACAAACAATAGGCTTATGGCAGTTTTACAGCGGTTACATGGATACACGGGCAGGCAGCTGGTGATGAGTGGAGGAGTATTTAAAGTAGGGACCGCAGACAGGCTATCAAAGGCCTAAAATAACAAACAATAGGCTTATGGCAGTTTTACAGCGGTTACATGGATACACGGGCAGGCAGCTTGGTGGTGGTGAGTGGAGGAGTATTTAAAGTAGGGACCGCAGACAGGCTATCAAAGGCCTAAAATAACAAACAATAGGCTTATGGCAGTTTTACAGCGGTTACATGGATACACGGGCAGGCAGCTTGGTGGTGGTGAGTGGAGGAGTATTTAAAGTAGGGACCGCAGACAGGCTATCAAAGGCCTAAAATAACAAACAATAGGCTTATGGCAGTTTTACAGCGGTTACATGGATACACGGGCAGGCAGCTTGGTGGTCAGTGGAGGAGTATTTAAAGTAGAGACCGCAGACAGGCTATCAAAGGCCTAAAATAACAAACAATAGGCTCATGGCAGCTTTACAGCGGTTACATGGATACACAGGCAGCTTGGTGGTGAGTGGAGGAGTAGTGCAAGGAGTGTCTGTCCCAGTACTCCCAAAATATAAATAGATGTTAATGTCTCGCAAAACAACCAAAACAAAAAAAAAGGTGGCATACTTAGGTACAGGGGTGGGCTCATCTACTGAGTTTCTGACATAGTAATTTGGCAGTAACTATTTAATGGTGCCAATATAGGACACAGACACAGACTACTTTAAGTTGCATCATAGATGTCTACAAATTTGTATTGTCAGTGCCAGACATTGAATGATGTCAGCGAATAGACTAAAGATTGGTGGAGCTGTGCGACATAATTTTGGACGTGGTAGAGCACATTTTGAGCTGGGGTAGGGGGGAACTCTCTTGAGGCCGGCGGGACCGCCCCAGGGCCCCTCATGTTACAACGGTGTGTCTGACGTTGGGTGCGCACCACCACCGCCAGAGACACTACATTGTACTATGAGGGACCCAGTAGCAATGCCGTCAACCAAAAGCGAGCACACCCACCTCTTCAGACAAACAGCAGTCTCACGGGTGCTTGCGCCAAGTCGCGATACCACGGCCCCGTGTGGGGAGTTTTGCCATTTAGGGAGGTGTAAACATGTCGTATGCTGTACAATCAGCTGCAGCAAATTAGACATTAGAAAAGTAATTCACAGGCAAGAGCTTTTCATAGGAAAGCTAGGTGTCGGCCGGGCAAGGTGGGGCAAAAGATTTCGAAATCCAGTTGTGGTTCATTTTAATGAATGTTAGATCGTCAACATTTTGGGTAGCCAGACGAGTCCTTTTTTCGGTTAATATTGAACCTGCAGCACTGAATACTCTTTCTGATAGGACACTTGCTGCCGGGCAAGCAAGCTCCTGCAATGCATATTCTGCCAATTCTGGCCAGGTGTCTAATTTGGAGGCCCAGTAATCAAATGGGAATGACGGTTGAGGGAGAACATCGATAAGGGATGAAAAATAGTTAGTAACCATACTGGACAAATGTTGTCTCCTGTCACTTTCAATTGATGCAGCAGTACCTGTCCTGTCTGCGGTCATAGCAAAATCACTCCACAACCTGGTCAGAAAACCCCTCTGTCCAACGCCACTTCTGATGTGTGCACCCCTAACACTCCTAGTCTGCTGCCCCCTGGAGCTCGTGTGAGAACGATCACGTGCGCTGTGTGCTGGGAATGCCTGAAGCAAACGGTCAACAAGAGTTGATTGTTTGGTTGCTAATATTAGTTCCAAGTTCTCATGTGGCATAATATTTTGCAATTTGCCTTTATAGCGTGGATCAAGGAGGCAGGCCAACCAGTAATCGTCATCGTTCATCATTTTCGTAATGCGTGTGTCCCTTTTTAGGATACGTAAGGCATAATCCGCCATGTGGGCCAAAGTTCCAGTTGTCAAATCTCCGGTTGTGATTGGTTGAGGGGCAGTTACAGGCAAATCTACGTCACTTGTATCCCTCAAAAAACCAGAACCCGGCCGTGACACGCAACCAAATTCCTGTGCCCCCGGGAAAGGTTCGGCATTAAAAATATACTCATCCCCATCATCCTCCTCGTCCTCCACCTCCTCTTCGCCCGCTACCTCGTCCTGTACACTGCCCTGACCAGACAATGGCTGACTGTCATCAAGGCTTTCCTCTTCCTCTGGTGCAGACGCCTGCTCCTTTATGTGCGTCAAACTTTGCATCAGCAGACGCATTAGGGGGATGCTCATGCTTATTACGGCGTTGTCTGCACTAACCAGCCGTGTGCATTCCTCAAAACACTGAAGGACTTGACACATGTCTTGTATCTTAGACCACTGCACACCTGACAACTCCATGTCTGCCATCCTACTGCCTGCCCGTGTATCCTCCCACAAATAAATAACAGCACGCCTCTGTTCGCACAGTCTCTGAAGCATGTGCAGTGTTGAGTTCCACCTTGTTGCAACGTCTATGATTAGGCGATGCTGGGGAAGGTTCAAAGACCGCTGATAGGTCTGCATACGGCTGGCGTGTACAGGCGAACGTCGGATATGTGAGCAAAGTGCACGCACTTTGAGGAGCAGGTCGGAGAACCCAGGATAAGTTTTCAATAAGCACTGCACCACCAGGTTTAAGGTGTGAGCCAGGCAAGGAATGTGTTTCAGTTGGGAAAGGGAGATGGCAGCCATGAAATTCCTTCCGTTATCACTCACTACCTTGCCTGCCTCAAGATCTACTGTGCCCAGCCACGACTGCGTTTCTTGTTGCAAGAACTCGGATAGAACTTCCGCGGTGTGTCTGTTGTCGCCCAAGCACTTCATAGCCAATACAGCCTGCTGACGCTTGGCAGTAGCTGGCCCATAATGGGACAACTGGTGTGCAACAGTGTCATCTGCCGATGGAGTGGTTGGCAGACTGCGTTCTGTGGAAGAGCTGTAGCTTCTGCAGGAGGACGAGGAGGAGGAGGAGGAGGGGGTGCGAACGCCTACAGCCAACTGTTTCCTAGACCGTGGGCTAGGCACAACTGTCCCTAAATTGATGTCGCCTGTGGACCCTGCATCCACCACATTCACCCAGTGTGCCGTGATGGACACATAACGTCCCTGGCCATGCCTACTGGTCCATGCATCTGTAGTCAGGTGCACCTTTGTACTCACAGATTGCCTGAGTGCATGGACGATGCGCTGTTTAACATGCTGGTGCAGGGCTGGGATGGCTTTTCTGGAAAAAAAGTGTCGACTGGGTAGCTCGTATCGTGGTTCAGCGTACTCCATCAGGGCTTTGAAAGCTTCGCTTTCAACTAACCGGTAGGGCATCATCTCTAACGAGATTAGTCTAGCTATGTGGGCGTTAAAACACTGTGTACGCGGATGCGAGGATTAGTACTTCCTTTTTCTAACCAGAGTCTCATGTAGGGTGAGCTGGACTGGAGAGCTGGAGATCGTGGAACTTTCGGGTGTGCCGGTGTACATGGCAGACTGAGAGACGGTTGGAGACGGTATTGTTTCCGCCGGTGCCCTAGATGCAATATTTCCTCCTACAAAACTGGTGATTCCCTGACCCTGACTGCTTTTGGCTGGCAAAGAAACCTGCACAGATACTGCCGGTGGTGCGGAAAATGGTGGCCTTACAGTGACGGAAGGGATGTTGCGTTGCTGACTAGCTTCATTGGCCGAGGGTGCTACAACCTTGAGGGACGTTTGGTAGTTAGTCCAGGCTTGAAAATGCATGGTGGTTAAGTGTCTATGCATGCAACTAGTATTTAGACTTTTCAGATTCTGACCTCTGCTTAAGCTAGTTGAACATTTTTGACAGATGACTTTGCGCTGATCAGTTGGATGTTGTTTAAAAAAATGCCAGACTGCACTCTTCCTAGACTCGGATCCCTTTTCAGGGATTGCAGACTGAGCTTTAACCGGATGGCAACGCTGTGCTCCAACAGGTTTTGGCTTTGACACGCGTTTTGGGCCAGATACGGGCCCGGCAGATGGAACCTGTTGCGATGTTGATGCCTGCTGCGGCCCCTCCTCCACCTCCGCTTCTGAACTACTGCCACCTGCACCCTGTTCCCCCAATGGCTGCCAATCGGGGTCAATAACTGGGTCATCTATTACCTCCTCTTCGAGCTCGTGTGCAACTTCGTCTGTGTCACTGTGTCGGTCGGTGGTATAGCGTTCGTGGCGGGGCAACATAGTCTCATCAGGGTCTGATTGTGGATCTGTACCCTGAGAGGGCAATGTGGTGGTCTGAGTCAAAGGAGCAGCATAGTACTCTGGCTGTGGCTGTGCATCAGTGCACTCCATGTCAGAATATACTTGTAATGGGCATGGCCTGTTAAATGTTTCACTTTCTAAGCCAGGGACGGTATGTGTAAAGAGCTCCATGGAGTGACCCGTTGTGTCGCCTGCTGCATCCTTCTCTCTTGTTGTAGTTTTTGCTGAGGAGGACAAGGAAGCGACTTGTCCCTGACCGTGAACATCCACAAGCGACGCGCTGCTTTTACATTTACCAGTTTCGGAAGAGGAGGCAAAAGAGCTAGAGGCTGAGTCTGCAATGTAAGCCAAAACTTGCTGTTGCTGCTCCGCCTTTAAAAGCGGTTTTCCTACTCCCAGAAAAGAGAGCGTTCGAGGCCTTGTGTAGCCTGACGACGAAACTGGCTCCACAGCTCCAGACTTAGGTGGAATATTTTTATCCCCACGACCACCTGATGCTCCACTACCACTACCATCATTACCAGCTGACAATGAACGCCCACGACGACCTCTTGCACCAGACTTCCTCATTGTTTTAAAATCTTAACCAAAGTAACTTTATTTGTTGCTGTCAAACAACTTACACGGTGAGCTATAACTTCAGTATGATTTCAATATCCCTTAACAGGTTGGTGAGACCACAAGGAAAATCAGGCACAATGTTACACACTCTGTTTTCTGTGGCACAAAATCACAGAGATGACACACACGCAGGACTGTCACTCAAGCACTAATGTCAATATTAATCTCCCACCTAATTTATTTATTTTTTTTTCTCAGGGAGACTTTAGAAACCAAATAATATTAAAAAAACCAAAAAAAAAATAGCCTTTCTATGGCCCACTGAATGAGAGAGAGAGGTGGCACACCCAGGAGTCAAGACTGGCACACAAGCTGAAAGGGCAATATTACTCTCCCACTGTTTTTTTATGTATTTTTTGTTTTTTAAGGGAGACTTTAGAAACCCAATAATATTTAAAAAATAAATAAATAGGCTTTCTATGGCCCACTGAATGAAAGGGAGAGAGGTGGCACACCCAGGAGTCAAGACTGGCACACAAGCTGAAAGGGCAATATTACTCTTCCTGTCATGATCTCAATGGCAAGAGAACATAGCATAAGCATATATAGGAACTAGCTCTTGGAAGATGGGAACTGAGCTGACCATGAACTAAACCTAACGCACAACTAGCAGTGGCCGGGTAGCATGCCTACGTTGATTCTAGATGCCCAGCACCAGCCGGAGGACTAAATAAAGCTAGCAGAGGAAAATATTAGTCCTAGCTCACCTCTAGAGAAATACCCCGAAAGGAGACAGAGGCCCCCCACATGTATTGGCGGTGAGTTGAGATGAAATAACAAACGTAGTATGAAAATAGGTCCAGCAAATTTGAGGTCCACTTACTACACAGCAGAAGACAGAAAGGACACTTTCATGGTCAGCTGAAAACCCTATCAAAAAACACCATCCAGAAATTACTTTAAAACTCTGGCATTAACTCATAACACCAGAGTGGCAATTCCTGTTCACAAGAGCTTTCCAGACACAGTAACGAAACTACAGCTGTGAACTGGAACAAAAATGCAAAAACAAACATGGACAAGAGTCCAACTTATCTAGTAGTTGTCTAGGAGCAGGAACAAGCACAGAGAGGCTTCTGATAACATTGTTGACCGGCAAGCAACTAGCAGAGCAGCAAGGTTATATAGCGACTCCCACATCTTGATGGGAACAGGTGAACAGAGAAGATGAAGACACCAGTTCAATTCCACCAGTAGCCACCGGGGGAGCCCAGAATCCAAATTCACAACAGTACCCCCCCCTCAAGGAGGGGGCACCGAACCCTCACCAGAACCACCAGGGCGATCAGGATGGGCCCTATGAAAGGCACGAACCAGATCGGAGGCATGAACATCAGATGCATTCACCCAAGAATTATCCTCCTGGCCGTATCCCTTCCACTTGACCAGATACTGGAGTCTCCGTCTGGAAACACGAGAGTCTAAGATTTTCTCCACAACGTACTCCAACTCACCCTCAACCAACACCGGAGCAGGAGGCTCAACGGAAGGCACAACCGGTACCTCATACCTGCGCAATAATGACCGATGAAAAACGTTATGAATAGAAAAGGATGCAGGGAGGTCCAAACGGAAGGAAACAGGGTTAAGAATCTCCAATATCTTATACGGGCCGATAAACCGAGGCTTAAACTTAGGAGAAGAGACCCTCATAGGGACAAAACGAGAAGACAACCACACCAAATCCCCAACAGAAAGCCGAGGACCAACACGACGGTGGCGGTTGGCAAAAAGCTGAGTCTTCTCCTGGGACAACCTCAAATTGTCCACCACCTGCCCCCAGATCTGATGCAATCTCTCCACCACAGCATCCACTCCAGGACAATCCGAAGATTCCACCTGACCAGAGGAAAATCGAGGATGAAACCCCGAATTACAGAAAAACGGGGACACCAAAGTGGCAGAGCTGGCCCGATTATTGAGAGCGAACTCCGCCAATGGCAAAAAAGCAACCCAATCATCCTGGTCAGCAGACACAAAACACCTCAGATATGTCTCAAGGGTCTGATTAATCCGCTCGGTCTGGCCATTCGTCTGAGGATGGAAAGCGGACGAAAAAGATAAATCTATGCCCATCCTAGCACAGAATGCCCGCCAAAATCTAGACACGAATTGGGTCCCTCTGTCAGAAACGATATTCTCAGGAATACCATGCAACCGAACAACATTTTGAAAAAACAGAGGAACCAACTCGGAAGAAGAAGGTAACTTGGGCAGAGGAACCAAATGGACCATCTTAGAAAAACGGTCACACACCACCCAGATGACAGACATCTTCTGAGAAACAGGCAGATCTGAAATAAAATCCATCGAGATGTGCGTCCAAGGCCTCTTAGGAATAGGCAAGGGCAACAATAATCCACTAGCCCGAGAACAACAAGGCTTGGCCCGAGCACAAACGTCACAAGACTGCACAAAGCCTCACACATCTCGTGACAGGGAAGGCCACCAGAAGGACCTTGCCACCAAATCCCTGGTACCAAAAATGCCAGGATGACCTGCCAACGCAGAAGAATGAACCTCAGAGATGACTCTACTGGTCCAATCATCAGGAACAAACAGTTTATCAGGTGGGCAACGATCAGGTCTATCCGCCTGAAACTCCTGCAAGGCCCGCCGCAGGTCTGGAGAAACGGCTGACAATACCACTCCATCCTTAAGGATACCTGTGGGCTCAGAGTTACCAGGCGAGTCAGGCTCAAAACTCCTAGAAAGGGCATCCGCCTTAACATTCTTAGAACCCGGTAGGTATGACACCACAAAATTAAACCGAGAGAAAAATAATGACCAGCGCGCCTGTCTAGGATTCAGGCGCCTGGCGGTCTCAAGATAAATCAAATTTTTGTGGTCAGTCAATACCACCACCTGATGTCTGGCCCCCTCAAGCCAATGGCGCCACTCCTCAAAAGCCCACTTCATGGCCAAAAGCTCCCGATTCCCAACATCATAATTCCGCTCAGCGGGCGAAAATTTACGGGAAAAGAAGGCACAAGGCCTCATCACGGAGCAGTCAGAACTTTTCTGCGACAACACTGCCCCAGCTCCGATCTCAGAAGCGTCGACCTCAACCTGAAAAGGTAGAGCAACATCAGGCTGACGCAACACAGGGGCAGAGGAAAAACGGCGCTTAAGCTCCCGAAAGGCCTCCACAGCATCAGGGGACCAATCAGCAACATCAGCACCCTTCTTAGTCAAATCGGTCAATGGCTTAGCAATATCCGAAAAACCAGCAATAAATCGACGATAAAAGTTAGCAAAGCCCAAAAATTTCTGAAGACTCTTAAGAGAAGAGGGCTGCGTCCAATCACAAATAGCTTGAACCTTGACAGGATCCATTTCAATGGAAGAGGGGGAAAAAATATATCCCAAAAAGGAAATCCTCTGTACCCCAAAAACACACTTAGAACCCTTCACACACAAAGAATTAGACCGCAAAACCTGAAAAACCCTCCTGACTTGCTGGACATGAGAGTCCCAGTCATCCGAAAAAATCAGAATATCATCCAGATACACAATCATAAATTTATCCAAATAATCGCGAAAAATATCATGCATAAAGGACTGGAAAACTGACGGAGCATTAGAAAGACCAAAAGGCATCACTAAATACTCAAAGTGGCCCTCGGGCGTATTAAATGCGGTTTTCCACTCATCCCCCTGCCTGATTCGCACCAAATTATACGCCCCACGAAGGTCAATCTTAGAGAACCACTTGGCCCCCTTTATGCGAGCAAACAAATCAGTCAGCAACGGCAATGGGTATTGATATTTAACAGTGATTTTATTCAAAAGCCGATAATCAATACATGGTCTCAAAGAGCCGTCTTTTTTTGACACAAAGAAAAAACCGGCTCCTAAGGGAGATGACGATGGACGAATATGTCCCTTTTCCAAGGACTCCTTTATATATTCTCGCATAGCAGCATGTTCAGGCACAGACAGATTAAATAAACGACCCTTTGGGTATTTACTACCCGGGATTAAATCTATGGCACAATCGCACTCTCGGTGCGGAGGTAACGAACCAAGCTTGGATTCTTCAAAGACGTCACGATAGTCAGACAGGAACTCAGGAATTTCAGAGGGAATGGATGATGAAATGGAAACCACAGGTACATCCCCATGAGCCCCCTTACATCCCCAGCTCAACACAGACATAGCTCTCCAGTCGAGGACTGGGTTGTGAGATTGCAGCCAAGGCAATCCTAGCACCAAATCATCATGTAGATTATACAGCACCAGAAAGCGAATAATCTCCTGGTGATCCGGATTAATACGCATAGTTACTTGTGTCCAGTATTGTGGTTTATTATTAGCGAATGGGGTGGAGTCAATCCCCTTCAGAGGAATAGGAGTCTCCAAAGGCTCTAAATCATACCCACAGCGTTTGGCAAAGGACCAATCCATAAGACTCAAAGCGGCGCCAGAGTCGACATAGGCGTCCGTGGTAATAGATGACAAAGAGCAAATCAGGGTCACAGATAGAATAAATTTAGACGGTAAGGTGCAAATGGAAACAGATTTACCAAGCTTTTTAGTGCGCTTAGAGCATGCTGATATAACATGAGTAGAATCACCACAATAGAAACACAACCCATTTTTCCGTCTAAAATTCTGCCGCTCGCTTCGGGACAGAATTCTATCACACTGCATACTCTCTGGCGACTTCTCAGTGGACACCGCCAGATGGTGCACTGGTTTGCGCTCCCGCAAACGCCTATCGATCTGAATAGCCATTGTCATGGACTCATTCAGACCCGCAGGCACAGGGAACCCCACCATAACATCCTTAATGGCATCAGAGAGACCCTCTCTGAAAGTCGCCGCCAGGGCGCACTCATTCCACTGAGTAAGCACAGACCATTTACGGAATCTTTGGCAGTAAATTTCCGCTTCATCTTGCCCCTGAGATAGGGACATCAAAGTTTTTTCTGCCTGAAGCTCCAAATGAGGTTCGTCATAAAGCAACCCCAAGGCCAGAAAAAACGCATCCACATTGAGCAACGCAGGATCCCCTGGTGTCAATGAAAAAGCCCAATCTTGAGGGTCGCCCCGGAGCAAGGAAATCACAATCCTGACCTGCTGTGCAGGGTCTCCGGCAGAGCGAGATTTCAGGGACAAAAATAATTTGCAATTATTTCGAAAATTCTGAAACCCGGATCTATTCCCCGAGAAAAATTCCGGCAAAGGAATTCTCGGCTCAGATACAGGTGCATGACAAACAAAATCTTGCAAATTTTGTACCTTCGTGGCGAGATTATTCAAACCTGCAGTTACACTCTGAAGATCCATTACAAACAGGTGGACACAGAGCCATTCAAGGGTTAAGAGGAGGTAAGAAGCAGCTAGACAGCAATTAAGGGCTAGGCAGCAAAACTCTGAGGGGAAAAAAAAAAAAATTTCCCTTCAACACTTCTTTTTCTCCTGCTTCAGCCCAAACAATTAACACTTTGATGGCCGGTCAAACTGTCATGATCTCAATGGCAAGAGAACATAGCATAAGCATATATAGGAACTAGCTCTTGGAAGATGGGAACTGAGCTGACCATGAACTAAACCTAACGCACAACTAGCAGTGGCCGGGTAGCATGCCTACGTTGATTCTAGATGCCCAGCACCAGCCGGAGGACTAAATAAAGCTAGCAGAGGAAAATATTAGTCCTAGCTCACCTCTAGAGAAATACCCCGAAAGGAGACAGAGGCCCCCCACATGTATTGGCGGTGAGTTGAGATGAAATAACAAACGTAGTATGAAAATAGGTCCAGCAAATTTGAGGTCCACTTACTACACAGCAGAAGACAGAAAGGACACTTTCATGGTCAGCTGAAAACCCTATCAAAAAACACCATCCAGAAATTACTTTAAAACTCTGGCATTAACTCATAACACCAGAGTGGCAATTCCTGTTCACAAGAGCTTTCCAGACACAGTAACGAAACTACAGCTGTGAACTGGAACAAAAATGCAAAAACAAACATGGACAAGAGTCCAACTTATCTAGTAGTTGTCTAGGAGCAGGAACAAGCACAGAGAGGCTTCTGATAACATTGTTGACCGGCAAGCAACTAACAGAGCAGCAAGGTTATATAGCGACTCCCACATCTTGATGGGAACAGGTGAACAGAGAAGATGAAGACACCAGTTCAATTCCACCAGTAGCCACCGGGGGAGCCCAGAATCCAAATTCACAACATCTCCCACTGTTTTTTGTATGTTTTTTTTTTTTTTTTCAGGGAGACTTTAGAAACCAAATAATATTAAAAAAAACAAAAAAAAAAATAGCCTTTCTATGGCCCACTGAATGAGAGAGAGAGGTGGCACACCCAGGAGTCAAGACTGGCACACAAGCTGAAAGGGCAATATTACTCTCCCATTTTTTTTTTTATGTATTTTTTGTTTTTTAAGGGAGACTTTAGAAACCCAATAATATTTTTTAAAAAAATAAATAGGCTTTCTATGGCCCACTGAATGAAAGGGAGAGAGGTGGCACACCCAGGAGTCAAGACTGGCACACAAGCTGAAAGGGCAATATTACTCTCCCACTGTTTTTTGTATGTTTTTTTTTTTTTTTCAGGGAGACTTTAGAAACCAAATAATATTAAAAAAACAAAAAAAAAATAGCCTTTCTATGGCCCACTGAATGAGAGAGAGAGGTGGCACACCCAGGAGTCAAGACTGGCACACAAGCTGAAAGGGCAATATTACTCTCCCACTGTTTTTTTATGTATTTTTTGTTTTTTAAGGGAGACTTTAGAAACCCAATAATATTTAAAAAAAAAAAAAAATAGGCTTTCTATGGCCCACTGAATGAAAGGGAGAGAGGTGGCACACCCAGGAGTCAAGACTGGCACACAAGCTGAAAGGGCAATATTACTCTCCCACTGTTTTTTGTATGTTTTTTTTTTTTTTTTCAGGGAGACTTTAGAAACCAAATAATATTAAAAAAACCAAAAAAAAAATAGCCTTTCTATGGCCCACTGAATGAGAGAGAGAGGTGGCACACCCAGGAGTCAAGACTGGCACACAAGCTGAAAGGGCAATATTACTCTCCCATTTTTTTTTTTATGTATTTTTTGTTTTTTAAGGGAGACTTTAGAAACCCAATAATATTAAAAAAATAAATAAATAGGCTTTCTATGGCCCACTGAATGAAAGGGAGAGAGGTGGCACACCCAGGAGTCAAGACTGGCACACAAGCTGAAAGGGCAATATTACTCTCCCACTGTTTTTTGTATGTTTTTTTTTTTTTTTTCAGGGAGACTTTAGAAACCAAATAATATTAAAAAACCCAAAAAAAAATAGCCTTTCTATGGCCCACTGAATGAGAGAGAGAGGTGGCACACCCAGGAGTCAAGACTGGCACACAAGCTGAAAGGGCAATATTACTCTCCCACTGTTTTTTTATGTATTTTTTGTTTTTTAAGGGAGACTTTAGAAACCCAATAATATTTAAAAAAATAAATAAATAGGCTTTCTATGGCCCACTGAATGAAAGTGAGAGAGGTGGCACACCCAGGAGTCAAGACTGGCACACAAGCTGAAAGCGCAATATTACTCTCCCACTGTTTTTTGTATGTTTTTTTTTTTTTCAGGGAGACTTTAGAAACCAAATAATATTAAAAAAACCAAAAAAAAAATAGCCTTTCTATGGCCCACTGAATGAGAGAGAGAGGTGGCACACCCAGGAGTCAAGACTGGCACACAAGCTGAAAGGGCAATATTACTCTCCCACTGTTTTTTTATGTATTTTTTGTTTTTTAAGGGAGACTTTAGAAACCCAATAATATTTAAAAAAAAAAAATAAATAGGCTTTCTATGGCCCACTGAATGAAAGGGAGAGAGGTGGCACACCCAGGAGTCAAGACTGGCACACAAGCTGAAAGGGCAATATTACTCTCCCACTGTTTTTTGTATGGTTTTTTTTTTTTTTTCAGGGAGACTTTAGAAACCAAATAATATTAAAAAAACCAAAAAAAAAATAGCCTTTCTATGGCCCACTGAATGAGAGAGAGAGGTGGCACACCCAGGAGTCAAGACTGGCACACAAGCTGAAAGGGCAATATTACTCTCCCACTGTTTTTTGTATGTTTTTTTTTTTTTTTTCAGGGAGACTTTAGAAACCAAATAATATTAAAAAAACAAAAAAAAAAATAGCCTTTCTATGGCCCACTGAATGAGAGAGAGAGGTGGCACACCCAGGAGTCAAGACTGGCACACAAGCTGAAAGGGCAATATTACTCTCCCACTGTTTTTTTATGTATTTTTTGTTTTTTAAGGGAGACTTTAGAAACCCAATAATATTTAAAAAAAAAAAAATAGGCTTTCCATGGCCCACTGAATGAAAGGGAGAGAGGTGGCACACCCAGGAGTCAAGACTGGCACACAAGCTGAAAGGGCAATATTACTCTCCCACTGTTTTTTGTATGTTTTTTTTTTTTTTTTCAGGGAGACTTTAGAAACCAAATAATATTAAAAAAACCCAAAAAAAAAAATAGCCTTTCTATGGCCCACTGAATGAGAGAGAGAGGTGGCACACCCAGGAGTCAAGACTGGCACACAAGCTGAAAGGGCAATATTACTCTCCCACTGTTTTTTTATGTATTTTTTGTTTTTTAAGGGAGACTTTAGAAACCCAATAATATTTAAAAAAAAAATAAATAGGCTTTCTATGGCCCACTGAATGAAAGGGAGAGAGGTGGCACACCCAGGAGTCAAGACTGGCACACAAGCTGAAAGGGCAATATTACTCTCCCACTGTTTTTTGTATGGTTTTTTTTTTTTTTCAGGGAGACTTTAGAAACCAAATAATATTAAAAAAACCAAAAAAAAAAATAGCCTTTCTATGGCCCACTGAATGAGAGAGAGAGGTGGCACACCCAGGAGTCAAGACTGGCACACAAGCTGAAAGGGCAATATTACTCTCCCACTGTTTTTTTATGTATTTTTTGTTTTTTAAGGGAGTCTTTAGAAACCCAATAATATTTAAAAAAATAAATAAATAGGCTTTCTATGGCCCACTGAATGAAAGGGAGAGAGGTGGCACACCCAGGAGTCAAGACTGGCACACAAGCTGAAAGGGCAATATTACTCTCCCACTGTTTTTGTATGTTTTTTTTTTTTTTCAGGGAGACTTTAGAAACCAAATAATATTAAAAAAACCAAAAAAAAAATAGCCTTTCTATGGCCCACTGAATGAGAGAGAGAGGTGGCACACCCAGGAGTCAAGACTGGCACACAAGCTGAAAGGGCAATATTACTCTCCCACTGTTTTTTTAGGTTTTTTTTTTTTTTCAGGGAGACTTTAGAAACCAAATAATATTAAAAAAAAATAAAAAAAAAATAGGCTTTCTATAGCCCACTGAATGAGAGATAGCACACACAGCAGTGGCACACAAGCCCTGACTGAGGCCAATATTTTTCTCCCACTGATTGATGTAGTGTTTTTGTGTTGAGGTAGAATTTAGAACACAAATCACGGAAAAAATAAATAGGCTTTCTATGGCCCACTCAGTGAGAGATGGCACACACAGGGATGGCACTGTAGCAGAAATGCCAATCTTAATCTCCCACAAAAAAAACAAAAAAAAAACAGGGACTGTCCTACAATTACTATCTCCCTGCAGTAATCTAAGCCAGGTATGGCAGGCAGCAATAGGAGTGGACTGATGCACAAATTAAATAAAAAGTGTGGACAAACAAAAAAGATAGCTGTGCAGAAAGGAAGGAACAAGAGGATATGTGCTTTGAAAAAAGCAGTTGGTTTCCACAGTGGCGTACACACAGCAATACAGCTATCACGGAGCCTTCTATGGCAGCCCAATGAGCTACAGCGCTGAGGGGAAAAAAAAAAAAAATAGCTTCCACAGTCCCTGCACACCGAAGGTGGTGTTGGACAGTGGAAATCGCTGCAGCACAAGCGGTTTGGTGGTTAGTGGACCCTGCCTAACGCTCTCCCTGCTTCTGACAAAGCGGCAGCAACCTGTCCCTAAGCTCAGATCAGCAGCAGTAAGATGGCGGTCGGCGGGAACGCCCCTTTATAGCCCCTGTGACGCCGCAGACAGCAAGCCAATCACTGCAATGCCCTTCTCTAAGATGGTGGGGACCAGGATCTATGTCATCACGCTGCCCACACTCTGCGTTCACCTTCATTGGCTGAGAAATGGCGCTTTTCGCGTAATTGAAACGCGACTTTGGCGCGAAAGTCGCGTACCGCATGGCCGACAAGCACAGGGGTCGGATCGGGTTTCATGAGACGCCGACTTAGCCAAAAGTCGGCGACTTTTGAAAATGATCGACCCGTTTCGCTCAACCCTAGTCAGGACATCTTGCCACCAGATGTTCCCAGCGGTCGAGGAAACGTCAGCGTCTAGTGGTAGTAGGTGGAGGTACATTAGACACGGCGACATTTGCCTCCAAATTGTCCTTTAAGGGGACAATTACTATAGGCTCATCCACCCACTCGGTGGAGCTCTGCGTGGATTCTGAAGCGGAGGGCAATTTTATGTCTTCTGCCTTCGCCCAACGTCACGCAATACCTCTGGTGATGCTAGCTCAGCCAGTGACTAGTGTTGAGCGATACCGTCCGATACTTGAAAGTATCGGTATCGGAAAGTATCGGCCGATACCGGCAAAGTATCGGATCCAATCCGATACCGATACCCGATACCAATACAAGTCAATGGGACTCAAGTATCGGACGGTATTCCTGATGGTTCCCAGGGTCTGAAGGAGAGGAAACTCTCCTTCAGGCCCTGGGAACCATATTAATGTGTAAAAGAAAGAATTAAAATAAAAAATATTGCTATACTCACCTCTCCGAGGGAACCGGCACCTTACCGAGGGAACCAGCAGCGTTCTTTGTTTAAAATTTGCGCGTTTACTTGGTTACTTGAAGTCCCGGCTTGTGATTGGTCGCGGCGGCCATGTTGCCGGGACGCGGACCAATCACAGCAAGCCGTGACGTAATTTCAGGTCCTGCAGGATTTTAAAATTACGTCCCGGCGTTGTGATTGGTTGCGCCGCAGTCACATGGGCGACACAACCAATCACAAGCCGTGACGTCACGGGAGGCTGGACACGCGCGTATTTTAAAATGCGCGCTTGTCCAGCCTCCCGTGACGTCCCGGCTTGTGATTGGTTGCATCGCGGTCAACCAATCACAAGCCGGGAGGCTGGACGCGCGCATTTTAAAATGTGCGCGTGTCCAGCCTCCCGTGACGTCACGGCTTGTGATTGGTCGCGGCGGCCATGTTGCCGGGACGCGGACCAATCACAGCAAGCCGTGACGTAATTTCAGGTCCTGCAGGATTTTAAAACTACGTTCCGGCGTTGTGATTGGTCTGCGTCCCGGCAACATGGCCGCCGCGACCAATCACAAGCCGGGACGTCACGGGAGGCTGGACACGCGCGCATTTTAAAATGTGCGCGTGTCCAGCCTCCCGTGACGTCCCGGCTTGTGATTGGTTACGTCGCCCATGTGACCACGACGCGCCCAATCACAACGCCGGAACGTAATTTTAAAATCCTGCAAGGACCTGAAATTACGTCACGGCTTGCTGTGATTGGTCCGCGTCCCGGCAACATGGCCGCCGCGACCAATCACAAGCCGGGACTTCACGTAACCAAGTAAACGCGCAAATTTTAAACAAACAACGCTGCCGGTTCCCTCGCTGAGGTCCGGGCTGCGTCGGAGAGGTGAGTATAGCAATATTTTTTATTTTAATTCTCTCTTTTACACATTATTACATTAATGTTGTTTCGATACCCGATACCCGATACCACAAAAGTATCGGATCTCGGTATCGGAATTCCGATACAGCAAGTATCGGCCGATACCCGATACTTGCAGTATCGGAATGCTCAACACTACCAGTGACAGTACAAGTGGTGAATGGGTCGACACTGCCCTCACAGGTAACACAGCAGACCATCCCTTTTACTCTGTCCATGTCGCCATCTCATCAGGAGATTATATCTCTGCTCATCATTCCTGAGGGATACCACTCTCCTCATAACGAGTGGTCATCAGGCAGAATTCTGGGATAGGGTGAATCTTGTGGGGGTAGGTGTCAGAGGGAATGCGTTCAGGTTGCTACTACTGAGGTACTCACAGATCAATCCTCTCTCCCCAAGCAATATTGGCCCTATGCAGATGTGTTCTCCAAAAAAGTGGCGGAGACCATTCCGCCCCACCGCCCCTATGACTGTCCTATTGATCTCTTGCCTAGTGCTGAGCATCCCCGGGGTCGAGTCTATCCGTTCTCTCTCCCAGAGACGGAGGCAATGTCTCAGTACATTCAAGAGAATCTGGCAAGAGGGTTCATCAGGAAGTCAGTGTCACCTGCAGGGGCTGGGTTCTTCTTCGTACAGAAGAAGAACGGGGAACTACGTCCATGCATACATTACAGGGGTCTTAACGCCATCACCGTTAAGAATAAGTATCCTCTGCCCCTGATATCGGAGCTCTTTGATAGGCTTCGGGGAGCAAAGGTATTCACAAAATTAGATCTGCGGGGTGCTTACAACCTGATTCGCATCTGTGAGGGGGACGAATGGAAGACGGCTTTTAACACCAGGGATGGGCACTATGAATATCTGGTAATGCCCTTTGGGCTCTGTAATGCCCCAGCCATTTTCCAAGACTTTGTTAATGATATCTTCCGGGATATGCTCTCCACTTCGGTCATTGTCTATCTGGATGATATTCTCATCTACTCTCCAGATATTGACTCCCACCGGAGAGATGTTGGCAGAGTCTTCGACCTCTTACGGGAAAATTCCCTCTATGCAACGTTGGAGAAGTGTATGTTTGAGCAGGAGTCTTTACTTTTTCTGGGCTATATCATCTCCGCCCAGGGATTGGCTATGGATCCTGCCAAACTACAGGCTGTGATGGACTGGCAGGAACCCCATTCTCTTAAAGTGGTGCAGCGCTTTATGGGGTTCATTAATTGCTATCGCCAGTTCATTCCCTACTTCTCCACTTTGGTAGCTCCCTTGGTAGCCCTCACCAAGAAGGGAGCAAATCCCAAATTGTGGTCTGAAGAGGTCTCCAAGGCCTTCTCTTCTATTAAGTCACATTTTGCTAGAGCTCCCATGCTACATCGCCCCGATGTAGATAAGCCATTTATCATGGAGGTGGATGCCTTATCCATTGGTGCTGGAACAGTCCTTTTCCAAAAGGATGCTCAAGGTCGGAAGCATCCTTGCTTCTTCTTCTCCAAGACCTTCACACCAGCGGAGAGGAATTATTCCATCGGGGA
Source organism: Ranitomeya variabilis (assembly GCF_051348905.1). Classification (NCBI taxonomy): domain Eukaryota; kingdom Metazoa; phylum Chordata; class Amphibia; order Anura; family Dendrobatidae; genus Ranitomeya; species Ranitomeya variabilis. The sequence continues at coordinate 20,436,494 of NC_135236.1, read as the reverse complement.
CAGGGAGTTGCTAGCCATGAAGTTGGCTTTCTCTGAGTGGAGACATTTCTTGGAGGGGGCTCGCTGTCCCTTTCAAGTATTCACAGACCACAAGAATTTGGTTTATTTACAGACCGCCCAGCGGCTAAATTCTCGCCAGGCCAGATGGTCCTTGTTCTTCTCTCGGTTTCATTTCACCCTCCATTTTCTTTCTGGGTAGAAGAACATTCGTGCCAATGCACTCTCTCGCTCCATGGTATCATCTGAGGAGGAGGAAGAGGAGCCTCGGATTATTGTCCCTTCCGAGAGCCTTAGAACTGTGGCCCTGATTTCGCTAGAGTTTGTGCCTCCGGGCAAGACTTTTGTACCATCCAATATGCGTCCGGAGGTTATCTCTTGGGCTCACTCGTCTAGGGTGGGTGGACATTTCGGGACCAAAAGGACATCTGAGTTACTGGCGAGGACATATTGGTGGCCTCATATGGTCTGTGACATCACAGATTATGTTCAGGCATGTGTCTCCTGTGCCAAGAACAAGTCTCCACATCAATGGCCAGCTGGGTTGCTTTACCCTCTGCCGGTGGCAGATAGGCCCTGGGAGATGGTCAGGATGGATTTTGTGGTGGGCTTACCCAAGTCTCGTAGCTGCACCATTATTTGGGTGATCACCAACCATTTTTTCAAAATGGTGCACTTGGTGCCTCTTCCACGGCTACCTTCTGCACGGGCTCTGGCGGCGTTGTTTATCAAACACATACTTCGTCTACAGGGTATGCTGGACAAAATTGTCAGTGACCGGGGTCCCCAGTTTGCGTCTCGATTCTGGAGAGAGCTTTGTCATCTACTCAGCATTGAGTTGAATCTCTCTTCAGCATGTCATCAAATGGGTTGGTAGAGAGGGCCAACCAGACCCTGGTCACATTTCTGCAAAATTTTGTCCCTGCCAGGCAGGATGAATGGGCATCCTTGCTACCGTGGGCGGAGTTTGCCCTTAACAACGCTGTAGCCGACTCCACTGGTCAAACTCCTTTCCTCCTTAATTATGGCCAGCATCCGTGGGTTCCTGTGCCTATGCCCGTGTCTTCTGCTGACTCCAGGGTGGCAGACTGGGCAGTGGAGGCACGAGACATTTGGGAACGCACTCAGGATGCCATCCGGGCCTCCAAGGAGAGAATGAGGTCCTCCGCCGATGCACATCGGTGCCCTGCTCCGACCTTTGCTCCTGGCGACTTAGTGTGGCTCTCCGCCCCGTAACATCAGGCTGCGTGTCGAGTCCACTAAGTTTGCACCTCGCTACTTGGGTCCCTTCAAGGTCCTCGAACAGGTTAACCCTGTGGTCTACCGTCTGGCCCTTCCTCCACGCCTAGGTATCACCGACAACTTTCATGTGTTCCTCCTTAAGCCCGTATACATGTCCCGGTTTTCTGATTAATCTGCCAGGACATTGGGTTCGTCTACGGATGATTACGAGGTGAACGCTATTTTGTGGTGCAAGGTGGTACGTGGCAAAAAATTGTATTTGGTGGACTGGAAGGGTTATGGTCCTGAGGACAGGTCCTGGGAGCCTGCTTAGCACATTCAGGCTCTGCAGCTCATCGCTGCCTTTGAGCGTAGCGAGGCCCGGGGGGGCCCTGGGAGGGGGGTAATGTTGGGGGTCGAGTTCCCGCCTCTGCACAGGGGGAATCTCGGGCCATCTCCACTGCGGTCTCCCATTCATCTCCTGCCGCAGTGGAGCCTGCTCAGCGGAGACATCAGTCCCAGCGTCTCGCTCAATCTGACTCTGTACAAAGGGTTACTGCTGCTTTTCCAGCTTTTGCCATTGAAGTCAGTGCTGGGCAGCGGCGGGCAGACGCTTCTGGGACTAAGTCCTGCTTTTCTCGTTCTGAGCATGCCCAGAGTAAGATCTCTCAGTGGAGATCGAGGGTCACATGTTCAGATACTGCAGCTAAATCCATTGGTCCTCCAGGAAGGTCCTGAAGGTGCTCAGGCTCTGTAGCAGCCTCTCATTGGTCCTTCTAGGAAGGTCCTGTACTTGCTGCAGCTATTTAAGGCTCTCATGACCACACGGCCATGTGCTAGTATTGAATCTGTTACGTGCATGCACCAGTGTGGTCATTTATGTGTGTTCAGGGACTCGGCTGAAATAAGCCCCTAGAATGCTGGCAACTCCGGCGAGGAGATTGTGTGCATGGATTTAGGGCCCCGGCTGAAATAAGCCCCTAGAATACCAACTCCTCCGGTGAGGAGATTGTATGTTTGCATGACCACTGACTGCTCTCTGATGGGCAGTTAACCTGTGCTCCTGTGAAGTCTAACAGGGCACAGAGCTTTCCTTTCTTGGCTACTCTGTGAGGTAACAGAGCTAGTCTATACCGCCAAATAGTGCCACCATTTACTAGCAGCAAGTTCCCCTGCACGGTGGACCCCAGGCTGCGAACGCATCATTAATAATAAACATCTATATTTACTCGGTGCGTTACGCTAGCCATAACAATAATGAACCTTGTCACATGACTTTGGATGAAAGTAAAACCAAAATCTCAATTTTTTAAACACGCTATTTTGGAGTGAGTTACCCCTCATCAGTTCAAAGAATGTGATGTGATTTGACCGTATGAGAGGCTGGAATATAAGGGGGAATGATTTTCCTTGTGGAAAGTGACATACCTGGCATGTCAGTGTAAGGAGGCTTATAAGCCATGCAATGCTCCTCTGGGAAGTTAAATATGTAAATTGCCGAACCACATCTGATACTTTGCACTGATGAAGGGCAACACCCCAAAACACTACCTGCAAACTGAGATTGTGATTTGGCTTTTATCCTAAAGGTACCTTCACACTCAGCAACTTTACAATGAGAACGACAACGATCCGTGACGTTGCAGCATCCTGGTTAGCGATCTCATTGTGTTTGATACGCAGCAGCGATCTGGATCCCGCTGTGATATCGCTGGTCGGAGCTAGAAGTCCAGAACTTTATTTGGTTGTCAGGTCGGCGTGTATTGTCGTGTTTGACATCAAAAGCAACAATGCCAGCAATGTTTTACATGGAGCTAACGACCTGTGAGAACGATAAGTGAGTCACCATTACGTCACTGGATCGCTCCTGCATCGTTCTGGAGCTGCTGTGTTTGACGTCTCTACAGCGACCTAAACAGCGACGCTGCAGCGAACGGCTCGTTGTCTATATCGCTGCAGCATCGCTGAGTGTGACGGTACCTTAAGTCTTGTGGCAAAGTTCATTACAGAGTCGATATTGACTTTTAGGATTGTTATTTCATGTCCTCTTCTTCTATTATCACACAATTTACATATTTAATTTTCTAGGGGAACAGTATATTGGCATATAAGCCTTTTTACTTTTATTCCTTAAATGACATCATATATTACATTTTAAACTCATAAGCGGAAATATAAGCAAAAAAATAAGTCAGCTCACCTAGTTAGGCAGCTATCTCCCAAGCCCAGATCTTGCACAGAAAAAAAAAGGCTGAGCAGCCAGTGTGTTAGCAGAGAAGAACAATTCAGATCCAGCAAAATCCAGGAAGGACTTTGTCTTTGGTAATAAAATATAGTTTTCAATGAGCCTTTTTCAAATGTCAGTGACATTACAAAAAATTATTCACCAATAATATTATTGCACATAGCAGCGTCATACACACAGTGCAGAGTTTATGACCAACGCGTTTCGACTTACGTCACTGTTATTTTAAAATGGCTCATTAAAAGCTATATTTTACTACCAAAGACAAAGTTATTCATGGATTTCGCTGGATCTGAATTGTTCTTCTCATTTTAAAGTCATAGTTACACCTTACTTGTGATGTGACAATTTTTTATTGATCAATTAAATGGCTGGAATTGGAGATACTATTCATCCTTGATATTGCCCCAGTGTGGTAGCTGACAATGACAAGTTCCGACCCGTCCTATGAATTACTGTTGTTCCCCTGTGATCTCCGCACTGAAAAAAACATGTATGCTTAGTGACAAGTAATAAAATGGTGCAAAAAAACATAAGCATGATACTATAAAAATTAGTAGAGAACAAAGGGCGTCAAGTAATGAGAAACATTTCAAAGACTATTTTTGTATATGCAAAGGCTTCCTTGGTGATTGTCTACTGTTCCTCACATTTAAATTAATTATCTTTCAAATATTAAGCAATTTATTGAAAAATCTAACAACAAAAAAATAAGAAATGAACTTATGAATGATACTGCAAATTAACTCTCTTTTTTTTAATAAGCTAACAATACTTGTACATCTCTACTGAAAAATCCAAATCCATCAGGATTTTATTATAAAGATATATGGACTTCTCATGTTTGCTCCAATCAAGATTTCAATACCTCCATCAAAGTATCTAAATGCCTTGCTGGAAAGATGGTCTACATGTTTGGAGACTCCACACTCCGCCAATGGTGGGAATACCTAGTGACGTTTGTTCCAAGTAGGTCGTCCATATGACTCACATGAGTAGTCAGATATGCCAAAAGCACTTCAGAATATTAATATAATTTTACTGGAATAGTAATAAATATCTAAAACATTAAACGTAATTATAAAAGGGTTATATGGGTTGTATACTATAATTTACGAAGATCTTCAAGACTTTGCTTTTTAAATTGTTGTAAGGCTCAGTTAATTAATTTTATTTTCTAAATTTTCAGCTCTCAAGCAAATAGATCTTCACGTTATTTATAACCCTGGCCCATTGTTGGCCACAGACTCGGATAATAACTACATAGTCGAGTGGAGAGCACATCAGAAGCCTCTGGTCATGACACGTACCGGAATTAAAGAGCTACAGTACATTGCTACAGAGCTTCATAGACTCGGGACACGGAAAAATATGGTCATTGTGTTGACTTATTTTGCTCACTTTCTCACTTTTCCCATTTCATTTTATGTCCGACGATTATGGCACATTCGAGAAGCTATTAGACAACTCTTGGAACGTAGCCCTGATACAAAGATTCTCATTAAATCGGCTAACACCGGATATAGGTTTGACCATGCAAGTGATTGGTTGTCCTATCAGTTGGATACAGTGATGAGAGCTATGTTTTCTGAGCTTCCAGTAACTATATTGGACGTCTGGCAAATGACCTCATGCCACCGAGAACCAGAGAATATTCATCCGATAAGGATCATTATAAAAAATGAGGTGGACTTGATGCTTTCATTTATTTGTCCTCAATAATGTGGAGTCAAAACACACTCTGTACTTAAATGTGAATATGCTACATTCTATTAAAAAACTATGACTAGTGTGCTCATATCACATCTTTCAGTCCTCTCCAGCAGAATGGAATGCTTCCATTAACCCCTTCATGACCCAGCCTATTTTGGCCTTAATGACCTTGCCGTTTTTTGCAATTCTGACCAGTGTCCCTTTATGAGGTAATAACTCAGGAACGCTTCAACGGAGCCTAGCGATTCTGAGATTGTTTTTTCGTGACATATTGGGCTTCATGTTAGTGGTAAATTTAGGTCGATAATTTCTGAGTTTATTTGTGAAAAAAACGGAAATTTGGCAAAAATTTAGAAAATTTTGCAATTTTCACATTTTGAATTTTTATTCTGTTAAACCAGAGAGTTATGTGACACAAAATAGTTAATAAATAACATTTCCCACATGTCTACTTTACATCAGCACAATTTTGGAAACAATTATTTTTTTTGCTAAGAAGTTATAAGGGTTAAAATTTGACCAGTGATTTCTCATTTTTACAACAAAATTTACAAAACCATTTTTTTTCGGGACCACCTCACATTTGAAGTCAGTTTGAGGGTTCTATATGGCTGAAAATACCCAAAAGTGACACCATTCTAAAAACTGCACCCCTCAAGCTGCTCAAAACCACATTCAAGAAGTTTATTAACCCTTCGGGTGTTTTACAGCAGCAGAAGCAACATGGAAGGAAAAAATGAACATTTAACTTTTTAGTCACAAAAATGATCTTTTAGCGACATTTTTTTTATTTTCCCAAGGGTAAAAGGAGAAACTGGACCACGAACGTTGTTGTCCAATTTGTCCTGAGTACGCTGATACCTCATATGTGGGGGTAAACCACTGTTTGGGCACACGGCAGGGCTCGGAAGGGAAGGAGCGCCATTTGACTTTTTCAATGAAAAATTGGCTCCAATCTTTAGCGGACACCATGTCGCGTTTGGAGAGCCCCCGTGTGCCTAAACATTGGAGCTCCCCCACAAGTGACCCCATTTTGGAAACTAGACCCCCCAAGGAACTTATCTAGAAGCATAGTGAGTACTTTAAACCCCCAGGTGCTTCACAAATTGATCCGTAAATATGAAACAGTACTTTTTTTTCACAAAAAAATTATTTTAGCCTCAATTTTTTCATTTTCACATGGGCAACAGGATAAAATGGATCCTAAAATTTGTTGGACAATTTCTCCTGAGTACACCGATACCTCACATGTGGGGGTAAACCACTGTTTGGGCACATGGTAAGGCTCGGAAGGGAAGGAGCGCCATTTGACTTTTTGAATGAAAAATTATCTCCATCGCTAGCAGACACCATGTCACGTTTGGAGAGCCCCTGTGTGCCTAAACATTGGAGCGCTCCCACAAGTGACCCCATTTTGGAAACTAGACCCCCCCAAGGAACTTATCTCGAAGCATAGTGAGCACTTTAAACTCTCAGGTGCTTCACAAATTGATCCGTAAAAATGAAAAAGTACTTTTTTTTCACACAAAATTTCTTTTAGCCTTAATTTTTTTATTTTCACATGGGCAACAGGATAAAATGGATCCAAAAATTTGTTGGGCAATTTCTCCTGAGTATGTTGATACCTCATATGTGGGGGTAAACCACTGTTTGGGTGCACGGCAAGGCTCGGAAGGGGAGGCGTGCCATTTGACTTTTTGAATGGAAAATTAGCTCCAATCGTTAGCGGACACCATGTCGCATTTGGAGAGCCCCTGTGTGCCTAAACATTGGAGCTCCCCTACAAGTTACCCCATTTTGGAAACTAGACCCCCAAAGGAACTTATCTAGATGCATAGTGAGCACTTATAACCCCCAGGTGCTTCACAGAAGTTTATAACGCAGAGCCGTGAAAATAAAAAATAATTTTTCTTTCCTCAAAAATGATTTTTAGCCCAGATTTTTTTATTTTCCCAAGGGTAATAGGAGAAATTGGACCCCAAATTTTGTTGTCCAGTTTGTCCTGAGTACGATGATACCCCATATGTGGGGGTAAACCACTGTTTGGGCGCACGGCAGGGCTCGGAAGGGAAGGCACGCCTTTTGGCTTTTTGAATGGAAAATTAGCTCCAATCATTAGCGGACACCATGTCGCCTTTGGAGAGCCCCTGTGTGCCTAAACATTGGAGCTCCCGCACAAGTGACCCCATTTTGGAAACTAGACCTCCCAAGGAACTAATCTAGATGTGTGGTGAGCACTTTGAACCCCCAAGTGCTTCGCAGAAGTTTATAACGCAGAGCCGTGAAAATAAAAAATAATTTTTCTTTTCTCAAAAATGATTTTTTAGCCCACAATTTTTTATTTTCCCAAAGGTAACAGGAGAAATTGGACCCCAAAAGTTGTTGTCCAGTTTGTCCTGAGTAAGATGATACCCCATATGTTGGGGTAAACCACTGTTTTGGCACACGTCAAGGTTCGGAAGGGAAGTAGTGACGTTTTGAAATGCAGACTTTGATGGAATGCTCTGCGGGCATCAGGTTGCGTTTGCAGAGCCCCTGATGTGCCTAAACAGTAGGAACTCCCCACAAGTGACTCCATTTTGGAAACTAGACCCCCAAGGGAACTTATCTAGATGTGTGGTGAGCACTTTGAACCCCCAAGTGCTTCACAGAAGTTTATAACGCAGAGCCGTGAAAATAATAAATGTGTTTCCTTTCCTCAAAAATATTTTTTTAGCCCAGAATTTTTTATTTTTGCAAGGGTAACAGGAGAAATTGGACCCCAAATGTTGTTGTCCAGTTTCTCCTGACTACGCTGATACCCCATATGTGGGGGTAAACCACTGTTTGGGCACATGCCGGGGCTCGGAAGGGAAGTAGTGACGTTTTGGAATGCAGACTTTGATGGAATGGTCTGCGGGCATCATGTTACGTTTGCAGAGCCCCTGATATGCCTAAACAGTAGAAACCCCCCACAAGTGACCCCATTTTGGAAACTAGACCCCCAAGGAACTTATCTAGATGTGTGGTGAGCACGTTCAACCCCCAAGTGCTTCACAGAAGTTTACAATGCAGAGCCGTGAAAATAAAAAATCATTTTTCTTTCCTCAAAAAATATGTTTTAGCAAGCAATTTTTTATTTTCTCAAGGGTAACAGGAGAAATTGGACCCCAATATTTCTTGCCCAGTTTGTTGTGAGTATGCTGATACCCCATATGTGGGGGTAAACCACTGTTTGGGCACACGTCAGGGCTCGGAAGGGAAGTAGTGACATTTGAAATGCAGACTTTGATGGAATGGTCTGCGGGCATCACATTGCATTTGCAGAGCCCCTGATGTGCCTAAACAGTAGAAACACCCCACAAATGACCCCATTTTGGAAACTAGAACCCCCAAGGAACTTATCTAGATGTGTGATGAGCACGTTCAACCCCCAAGTGCTTCACAGAAGTTTACAATGCAGAGCCGTGAAAATAAAAAACTATTTTTCTTTCCTCAAAAAAGATGTTTTAGCAAGCAATTTTTTATTTTCACAAGGGTAACAGGAGAAATTGGGCCGCAATGTTTGTTGCCCAGTTTGTTGTGAGTACAGTGATACCCCATATGTGGGGGTAAACCACTGTTTGGGCGCACGTCAGGGCTCGGAAGGGAAGTAGTGACATTTGAAATGCAGACTTTGATGGAATGGTCTGCGGGCATCACGTTGCATTTGCAGAGCCCCTGATGTGCCTAAACAGTAGAAACACCCCACAATTGACCCCATTTTGGAAACTAGACCCCCGAAGGAACTTATCTAGATGTGTGGTGAGCACTTTCAAGCCCCAAGTGCTTCACAGAAGTTTATAACGCAGAGCCATGAAAATAAAAAATAATTGTTCTTTCCTCAAAAATTATGTCTTAGCAAGTAATTTTTTATTTTAGCAAGGGTAACAGGAGAAATTGGACCCCAACAGTTGTTGCCCAGTTTGTCCTGAGTACGCTGGTACCCCAAATGTGGGGGCAAACCACTGTTTGGGCGCATGTCGGGGCTTGGAAGGGAGGGAGCACCATTTGACATTTTGAATGCAAGATTGGCTGGAATCAATGGTGGCGCCATGTTGCGTTTGCAGAGCCCCTGATGTGCCTAAACAGTGGAAACCCCTCAATTCTAACTTCAACACTAACCCCAACACACCCCTAATCCTAATCCCAACTGTAGCCATAACCCTAATCCCAACTCTAACCCCAACACACCCCTAACCACAACCCTAACCCCAACACACCCGTAACCCTAATTCCAACCCTAATCCTAACCCTAATCCCAACCCTAACCCTAATCCCAACCCTAACCACAACTGTAACCCCAACACACCCCTAACCCTATCCGTAACCCTAACCACAAGCCTATTCTTAACCCTATTTCCAACCCTAGCCCTAATTCCAACCCTAAGGGTATGTGCCCATGTTGCGGATTCGTGTAAGATTTTTCCGCACGATTTTTGAAAAATCTGCAGGTAAAAGGCACTGCGTTTTACCTGCAGATTTACAGCAGATTTCCAGTGTTTTTTTGTGCGGATTTCACCTGCGGATTCCTATTGAGGAACAGGTGTAAAACGCTGCGGAATCCGCACAAAGAATTGACATGCTGCGGAAAATACAACGCAGCGTTTCTGCACGGAATTTTCCGCACCATGGGCACAGCGGATTTGGTTTTCCATAGGTGTACATGGTACTGTAAACCTGATGGAAAACTGCTACGAATTCACAGCGGCCAATCCGCTGCGGATCCGCGGCCAATCCGCTGCGGATCCGCGGCTAATCCGCTGCGGATCCGCGGCCAATCCGCTGCGGATCCGCAGCCAAATCCGCACATGCCATAACCCTAACCCTACCCCTAACCCTACCTGTAACCCTAACCCTACCCCTAACCCTACCCGTAACCCTAACCCTAGTTCTAACCCTAACCCTAGTGGAAAAAGAAAAAAAAAATATTTTCTTTATTTTATTATTGTCCCTACCTATGGGGGTGATAAAGGGGGGGGGTTATTTATTATTTTTTTTATTTTGATCGCTGTGATAGAACCTATTCACAGCGATCAAAATGTACTTTTAACGAATCTGCCGACTGGCAGATTCGGCGGGCGCACTGAGCATGCGCCCGCCATTTTGGAAGATGGCGGCGGCCAGAGAGGAGGCGGACGGACACCGGGAGCCTCGGTGAGTATAAGGGGGGGGAGATCGGGGCACGGGGGGGCGTCGGAGCACAGGGGGGTGGCATAGCAGCACGGGGGGAGCGGGCAGGAGCACGGAGCAGCGGAGCACAGGACCGAGGGGACCGGACCCCATAACGGAGCACTGGGGGGGTGATCGGTGGGGTGGGGGGGTCACATTAGTGTTTCCAGCCATGGCCGATGATATTGCAGCATCGGCCATGGCTGGATTGTAATATTTCACCAGTTTTTCAGGTGAAATATTACAAATCGCTCTGATTGGCAGTTTCACTTTCAACAGCCAATCAGAGCGATCGTAGCCACGGGGGGGGGGTGAAGCCACCCCCCCTGGGCTGAAGCACCACTCCCCCTGTCTCTGCAGATCGGGTGAAATCGGAGTTAACCCCTTCACCTGATCTGCAGGGACGCGATCATTCCATGACGCCACATAGGCGTCATGGGTCGGATTGGCACGGGTTTTCATGACGCCTACGTGGCGTCATGGGTCGGGAAGGGGTTAAAAATCATAAACAACTGCACTGAAAGGTGGAACATCTTCAAAGCCTAGAGAATTTTCACGCTGCTTCGAGAATAAATCTTCATCAAACTTTCTGTTTTCCACAGCAGCACTCTGTGTTGGTCAAGATACAGTTTTGCTCAAAAGTTTACATACCCCAGCAGAATTTTTGATTTCTTGGCCTCTTTTTCAGAGAACATGAATGATAACACCAAAACATTCTCTCCACTCATCGTTAGTGGTTGGGTGAAGCCATTTAATCTCAAACTACTGTGTTTTCTCTTTTTAAATCCTAATGACGTACCCTGGTGATTTTGGCCTGATAACATACACAGAAGTTGACACAAATGGGTTTCAATGGCTACTAAAGGTAACTTCCTCACTTGTGACCTGTTTGCTTGTAATCAGTGTGTGTGCATAAAAGCTAGGTGACCCTCTGGGATCCAGACAGACTCTTGCATCTTTCATCCAGCCACTAATGTTTCTGGATTGTGAGTCATGGGGAAAACAAAAGAAATGTCAAAGGATCTATGGGAAAAGATAGTTGAACTGTATAAAACAGGAAAGAGATACAAAAAGATATCCAAGGGATTGATAATGGCAGTCAGCAGCGTTCACACTGTGATCAACAAGTTGAAAATCAGGAGCTCTGTGAAAACAAAACCATGGTCAGGTAGACCAACAAAAATGTCATCCACAACTACCAGGAATATTGTTTGGGATGCAAAGAAAAACCCACAAATAACATCAGCTAAAATACAGGACTCTCTGAAAACTAGCTGTGTGGCTGTTTCAGCATGATCAAAACACAGTAGTTTGACAATAAATGGCTTCACCCAACCACTAACTATGAGAGGAGAAAAAGTTCTGGTGTTATCATGCATATTTTCTGTAAAAATGCCACGAAAGCAAAAATTCTGCAGGGGTTTGTAAACTTTTGAGCACAACTGTATATGCAAACACTGAAATCATGAGATCTAAACTACATTGTTGCAGAATAAAATGTACTTTCAAAAAATAAAGGTTCTTAGCGCATAAATTGGCTAATTCATGTATGCCCATCAACCATGGCAAGGTGACTTTCTTCTGATGGGTCCTATCATCTAAACCTGATTCTCGGGCTATAAGCCTGCAATTTAATGGGCATAAAAAAGGCACTCATCAGAGAGAGGTCACCTTGCTGTGATTGATGGGCAGACATGAATTGGCCAATTATGTGCTAGAAACTTCAGTTTTTGTAAGTACATTTTATTCAGCAATGTAGTTTAGATCTCATGTTTTCAGTATTTGCATATATTTTGGCCCTTACCAAGTGTTGTTGTGGTCTTTTTTGTATGTCATGCAGTCATTACAGCTTACACCTGTTTACACTATGTGGAGACGATGGTCAGGTTTTTTGTTTTTAACATCCTCCATCATCGGAAAGTTGCACCTCCATCCAAAACTTCTCCCATGCTACACAAATTCTCTGGAATGAATTACCTCAGATGATCTGACTGTTACCTAGCCCCATGTTTTTAAGCGGACATTAAAAAGGCCTCTCTTTAAAAAAGCTTATCACCTCAACTCACCAACCGAACCCTCCCGTGGTCCCTTGTTCTAAACATTATTTGGAATCTGCTCCCTCCCATTCATCTGTCCCTACACCCTCCATGCACACGATAAATGCACCTAATAATTGCACTTAAACACACTGGCTGGTGACCGGATCATGCATGTTTACTAGTGATGAGCGATTATACTCGTTGCTCGGGTGATCTCCGATCATTTGTGACTGCTCGGAGATTTAGTTTTCATTGCCTCAGCTGCATAATTTACAGCTGCTAGCCAGCCTGAGTACATGTGGGGGTTGCCTGGTTGCTAGGGCATCCCCACATGTATTCAAGCTGTCTAGCAACTGTAAATCATGCAGCTGAGGCAACGAAAACTAAATCTCTGAGCAGTCACAAATACTCGGAGATCACCCGAGCAACGAGTATACCCGCTCATCACTAATGTTTACATGAAATCTCTATTTACTATACTGCTTGGACCTGAAATAATGAGACATTTTCACCTATTGTGTCCCCCATGTCCTTGTAGATTGTAGCTAGTGAGCCGGACCCTCACGCCTAATATAACTGTTCAACTGTCTTACCTTGTATTGAAGTTACTGTCTATATTTCTCACCCTTTATTGTAAAGTGCTGCGGAATATGTTGGCGCTATTTAAATAAAAAATATTATTAATATTTTTATTATGAAGAACTATCTCACAAAATCGACAGTGTTGATGACGTATCCTGCTACTTTGATGCAACTGACTCCTGAATTGAAAATCTTACACTCATGTGGATTTCTGTAGCGTAAAATATTTCTTCATTATCATCTCCAAAGCATTTATTGGTTCACTGTGCTCATGAATGTGAAAGGACACCCCTCCACCTAAAAAGGTCACTACTAGTGATGAGCGAATGTGCTCGCCACTACTCGTTACTTGCCCGAGTATCGCTATGCTTGGTGTACTCAGCGAGCACCAAGCATTTCCGGGATTATTCTGAGGTAACTGCAGTCTCCACCCAGCACTTTTGGTGGACTTTTGAGACCCAATCACGGTGCAGGGATTGTCTGCCAGGCCATGAAACGCCGCAGCCATCTTTGTTGTGGTCGTGCAGTGATTGGCTGGGCTGTACCATCATCCTGAGTGTAATAGACCTGGCGGCGCCCTGCTCGCCGCATTCAGCTCCTGATTCAGAGAGAGTAGGGAGAGCTGCTGCCGAGATAGGGTCAGAATCGTGGTTTTTATAGTTAGTGTAGGTCTGCAACTGTTAAATCCACAAATCCTGAGAAACCAACAGTCATTTTTAGGGCTAATTCGTGTGTCCCGATATTGCAGCGCTAGGCAGGCAGGGCACAGCATATCCACATCAGTGCAAGGCCTGCAGGCTCTGTATGTGCATACATAGCTCTCCCTGCATCCCTCCCAAAGCTCCATAACTGCCTGCTGCTGCAGCTTCTTTAATATATACCTAGTTGCATTTTCACCCCCCCAAAAAAAAATATATAGTCTGTTCTGTCAGACTGAGGCCTGTTTAAAAATCATAGTTTTTCAGGCATATGTTGTGTGTGCTACCCTTGTGCCACTGTTTTTTTTGGGGGGGGTTAAATTCACCAAAAAAGGCCTCATATATCTGCGTTGTCCAAGTTTGGGCATTTTAGGCCAGTTTACCACTTTTTTGCTGTCTGCTATTCTACTTATATACAGCACTATTTTGCATTAAAAAAATAAATAGGCCACATATTTGGCAGTGTGGTATTTCTGAGACAGGCAACATATATCTGCGTGCTCCAATTTTGGGCATTATAGGCCGCTTTTCCACTGTTTTGCAGTCTGTTACTATAATTATATACAGAACTATTTTGCATTAAAAAAAAAAAACAGGCCACATATTTGGCAGTGTGATATTTCCGTGACAGGCCTCATATATCTGCGTGCTCCAAGTTTGGTTATTGTAGGCCAGTGGACAACTGTTTTTGCTGTCTATTACTCTATTTATATACTGTACATCTCTATTTTACATTTAAAAAAAAATGGCCGTATACAGTATGTATATATATATCTATATATATATATATATCTATCTATATATATATCTATATATATATATATATATATATATATATATATATATATATATATATACAGTATATATATACCTATATATATATATATATATATATATATATATATATATATATATATATATATATATATATATTTGGCAGTGTGGTATTACAGTGACTGGCCTCATATATCTGCATGTTCCAAGATTGGGCATTGTAGGCCAGTTTCCCCCTTTTATTGCTGTCTGTTACCCTACTTATATGCAGCACTATTTTGCCTTAAAGAACATACAGGCCACATATTTGGCAGTGTGGTATTTCCGTGACAGGCCTCATATATTTGCGCGCTCCAAGTTTGTGCATTTTAGGCCGATTTTCAACTGTTTTTGCTGTCTGTGAATCTACTTATATACAGCACTATTTTGCATAATAAATTAAAAAAATACAGGCCACATATGGAACAATGTGGTATTTCTTGAAAAATACTTATTTTTCAAGTTGTTATGGCTGCTTCATGACTGTCTTAAATGCTCCAACTACTACTACCACCATCATCATCTTCTGCCTAGAGGCACTGCACACAAAGAAAGTCTTAGGAGCAGAGTGTGAATGCTTGGGCAGTGTTTTACTGTCTCTGTATTATGAAGGTGTTTTCTCCCACCAGGAAAAGTGGTAATGCCATAAAGCGAGGAGCCATGTGCCCAATGGCCACCAGAGAGAGAGGCACCGTGCATTCCATGAACGTGAGTACAGTGCAAGTGTGCAGTAGAGAGAGACAGTACATGCTCCGTGTTCAGCTTTGCTAAACAATAATTAAAGGGCACAGAGGACGTTGGTACAATCAGCAAGTTACTCCCTCTGCATTTTCCCAAACTTTGCACTCCTTGAGAGAGTCCACCATGCCTCAGGGCCAGGGCGATGGGAGGTTCTGAGAAAACTATCCTCAAACTTTGCCAGTGGTCCACTGCCTCTGCTGGATTGGAGTTTTGTCTATCTCACCTGTACTCCTTATTTGTCCAATGAACTGTGACCTCTTCTGCCAGCATTTTCAGATGGGAATTTTTTAAATAATTCAGAAAGAAGGGCCCTATGGTCCTCCAACATTATGCTACACGTGTCTGCCTCTGGAATAAGAGATATAAAGTTCTCCTTGTAGCGTGGGTTTAGAAGTGTCAAGAACAATCAGTATTGCCTGTCACCCTAAATTTTGAAAATGCGAGGGTGACGGGAAAGGCACCATAACATAAACTCAGCCAATGCGTCCAAGACTGCAAACAGTCGATACTTCCGCGTCCTCACCAAGAGGACAACTGACCATGGTCTCCCGCTCCTCCTTGTCCTCAGGCCTCCAAGACATTCGACAAACCTCAGTAATACCATTGTAAGTACATCATTGTAAATACATTCCCCTGTAGTTGTCAGGTCGGATGCTGTGCAGACCAGGTCGTTCGACAGACAGCGGTAATTCCACTTTTGACCACTATGCGCTCATTGACGTCGGCTAAGTTGTATCTAGATGGTCCGGGGTTAATTTACCTGCTGATCAGATTGGAAGCTGGGCCATGCCCATTGCCTTAAATAGTTCTCCTGAATATTGGGCGTCGCCGATTATAGCTTCTGTCTTTTGCGCAGTTATCTCGGTCTGGAATGGTGAGCTAGTAGTTGGAGTATCGTTGCTGGTGGTGTACTTCCCTTAGTCTCATTTGCTCCTTCCTATGTTTGTATTTGTTTTGCCCTTTGCATTTATAGTGTATTCCTGTGTGATTGCGGCGATTTGCTTATTTTCCGTTACCCTTGTCTGTGCTAACTGTGGGTATTGGTATTAGGTCTCTTCGCTGGGTAGAGGGGTGGTGGTGTCAGCCTAGGGTTGATACAGGAGACAGGGAGAGGGTGGAGGCTCAGACATGCACACCATTAGTGTAAACTCTGAGAGAAGGTCAGTCAGGGTTTCCCTAGTCTGAGGGAAATCGCAGGGGCCCGGGTTACTAGCTCTTTCCTGCCTAGGTCTCCCGTGACATTATAATCATAACATAACATTAAAAAAAAAAAAAAGAAAGTCTTTTTTTTTCTCTTCCCTCATGGATCCTATGACTTCCATAACCGGCCAGTTGGAGGCGCTGTCCCTACAGGTCACTGAGTTGAGGTGAGCAGTGCAGCAACAGGGACTAGCAGTATCTAATATACAAGCTGGAGCGACAGGAGGAGTTAATGAGCCCAAGTTTCCTTTACCTGAAAAATTTGCTGGGGAACGCAGTAAATTTGTTTCTTTTTGTGATGCTTGCAAACTGTATTTCCGTATGCGCCCGATCTCCTCCGGTAATGTGGCTCAGCGTGTGGGTCTGGTGTTGTCATTATTAAGCGGGGATCCCCAAGCATGGGCATTTTCTTTGCCATCTGATTCTGCTGCATGTAACTCAGTGGAGAGTTTCTTTTCTGCTCTAGGACACATTTACGATGATTCACACAGAATGGCTCCAGCAGAATCTAAGTTACGCACTATTTGCCAGGGGGAGCGTGTTGCAGAGGATTACTGTTCTGAATTTCACCGCTGGGCGGTTGACACTCAGTGGATTGAGCCTGCGCTGCAGAGTCACTTTATTCATGGAGTTCCTAATAGGGTTAAAAAAGCCCTCCTGATGTATGAGACTCCTGCTTCTCTGGATTCCGCTATGAGTCTTGTTGTCCGCATTGATCGCCATTTGCATCAGGGGAATCATGAGACGCCGCCTGTGGGTGAAGGTTAAGGTTCACTTGAGGTTGCTGCAGGTGAGCCCACGGAATCTATGCAAATCGCAGGGGTGTCACATGTTAAGAATCGAACCCCTGTACTCAGGAAGCAGGGAGCCTGTTTTTTCTGCAGTAAAACTGGTCATTTTATTAATATCTGTCCTCTGCTGTTAAAGAAAAACGCAACAGCGGAAAACTTCTAAGCTCAGAGGGTGTGGAGGAGTCCAATCTGAGCTTATGTATATCCTCCATGATGGTTTCTCAGTGCATGCTTCCTGCCAAAGTTGTTGTTGCTGGCAGAGAGCTACCAATCACTGTTTTTGTGGATAGTGGTTCTGCCACAAATCTCATTGATGAGGAGTTTGCACGCACTGCTGGTTTTAGGATTGAAAAACTGCCTCATCCTATCCGCGTGGTCACCATCAATTCTGCTCCTCTCCCACAGGGAGAGATTACTGAGTTTGTGGCTGAGGTTAAACTCCACATTGGGGTTCCTCATTTCAAGCAGGTCACATGTAAGGTGCTCAAGAGTCTTCCGGGCACAATTGGTTCTGGGTTTTCCATGGTTGTCTACACACAACCCGGTTATTGACTGGAAAACTCAGGACATAATCCAGTGGAGTGATTTCTGTCAGGAGAATTGCCTGGCCACATGTGTGTCCGCTGTGACTTCAAGCGTTCCTGAGTCACTTCAGGATTTTGCGGATGTATTCTCTGAGAAGGGGTGTTCAGAGTTGCCACCACATCGCCCCTATGACTGCTCTATCAGGTTTAAACCTGGGGCCAAGTTGCCTAAAGCAAGGATGTTCAACATCTCCAGTCCGGAGAGACAAGCGCTCAAGGATTACATTTCTGAAAGTTTGAGCAAAGGGCACATCAGGCCTTCTTTCTCACCAGTGGCAGCGGGGTTCTTCTTCGTTAAGAAGAAAGATGGGGGACTACGGCCATGTCTGGATTTCAGGGAGTTAAACCAGATTACGGTTCATGATCCATACCCTATGCCATTGATACCGGATTTGTTCAACCAGGTGGCAGGTGCTAAGTGGTTTACCAAGCTTGACCTCAGGGGGGCGTACAACCTCATAAGAGTCCGTCAAGGAGATGAGTGGAAGACGGCTTTTAATACCCCTGAGGGTCATTTTGTAAATTTGGTGATGCCATTTGGGTTGACAAACGCACCTGCAGTTTTCCAACATTTCATAAATGATGTGTTCTCGCATGTTTTGGGGAAATTCGTTATTGTGTACCTAGATGACATCCTCATATATTCTTGCGACCGTGATACTCATTTAGATCATGTCAGGCAGGTGGTACAGCTTCTCAGAGAGAATAAGCTATATGCAAAACTGGAGAAATGTGTATTTTCGGTACAGGAGTTGCCTTTCTTGGGCTATATTGTGTCTGCTTCTGATTTTAAAATGGACGCCGCTAAGGTGCAAGCAGTATTGCATTGGGAACGGCCTGATAACCTAAAAGCACTTCAGCGGTTTCTTGGGTTTTCTAACTACTATAGGAAGTTTATCAAAGATTTTTCCATCATTGCTAAACCGCTAACTGACATGACAAAAAAGGGTACCAATTTCTCCGTTTGGCCTGAGGCTGCTGTGTGCGCATTCGAATCTCTTAAAAACAGGTTTGTTTCGGCCCCCATTCTGGTGCTTCCAGATGTATCGAAACCTTTTGTTGTTGAATTTGATGCGTCTGAGGTTGGTGTGGGGGTGTTGTTGTCACAAGGCTCATCCTTGAGCGGTTTGCGTCCGTGCGCCTATTTTTCCAAGAAACTGTCGCCCGCCAAACGTAACTACGATATCGGCAACAGAGAGTTGTTGGCAATCAAATTGGCCTTTGAGGAATGGCGACACTTCTTGGAGGGGTCGGTTCATCAGGTTATGGTTATTACTGATCATAAGAATTTGCTTTATTTGGAGTCTGCCAAGCGTCTGTCTCCCAGGCAGGCTCACTGGGCATTGTTTTTCACGCGGTTCAACTTTGTTGTCACTTACAGACCTGGTTCTAAAAACACTAAGGCGGATTCTTTGTCCAGGTGTTTTCCGGGGGGAGAACCTCTGGAAGATCCAGTACCCATCCTTCTGAAGGGTGTTGTTGTTTCGGCTCTCACTACCGAGGTTGAGGCTGAGATTGCCGAGGCTCAGGAGGAGGTACCATCTGAGCTTCCCGTCAACAAAACGTTTGTACCGCTTCATCTCAAAAACTAAATGTTTTGGCGGAGCATCATGATGCTGTCCTGGCTGGCCATCCAGGGGTTAGGGCTACCTTGTAGTTGGTGTCACGTCGGTTTTGGTGGCCCAAGATCTGACAGGACGTGGTCTCATACGTGTCGGCTTGTACCACGTGCGCTAGGACTAAGACGCCCTGCTCCGGTTCTGTTGGCTCATTACTTCCTCTCTAGGTACCTAGTAAGCCATGGACGGAAATCTCCATGGATTTTATCACTGACTTGCCCTCTTCTGCTGGGAACACTGTCATCTTGGTGATTGTTGATCGGTTCTCAAATATGTCTCACATTGTGTCTTTGCCTTCGTTGCCTAACGCTAAGACTCTGGCTCAGGTATTTGTGCAGGAAGTGGTCAGACTTCATGGGGTTCCATCTGACATCATTTCTGATAGGTGGTCTCAGGTTGTGGCAACATTTTGGAAAGCATTTTGCTCACGGCTGGGGATCAAGTTGTCTCATTCTTTGGCATTTCATCCTCAGTCAAATGGTCAGACCAAGCGTATGAACCAAAATTTTGAACAATACCTTTGTTTCGGATAACCAGGAGGAGTGGTCGACGTTCCTTCCTTTGGCTGAGTTTGCCATCAATAATCACCGCCAGGAGTCATCTGGGGAGTCTCAGTTTTTTTGTGTTTACGGGCTTCATCCTCAATTTTGTACCTTGAGTCAGGGGGGCTTTTCCGGCGTTCCGGAGGAAGACCAGTTAGGGGCACAATTGTCATCAGTCTGGAGGAGAGTGAAACAGCGCCTGTTGAGTGTGGGTGCTAGGTACAAACGTGTGGCTGACAGTAGGCGTGTGTCAGGTCCGGACCTGAGTGTGGATGACTGGGTGTGGTTATCCACAAAAAATATAAGACTCAAGATACCATCCCTTAAATTGGGTCCAAGGTTTATTGGTCCATTTAGGGTCACCGCCGTCATTAACCCAGTAGCGTACTGATTGGAGCTTCCTATGGTGTATAAGATACACAACGTGTTCCACAGGTCTCTTTTAAAGAAGGTGGTGGGTTCCGTGGACGCGGCGCCTATGCCACCTCCAGTCTTGGTGGATGGTAATTTGGAATTTGAAGTTTCCAAGGTGGTTGACTCTCGTGTAGTGCGCCACACTTTACAGTACTTGGTACACTGGCGTGGTTATGGGCCTGAGGAGAGGTCCTGGGTACCAGCCTCGGATGTTCATGCGGATCGGCTGGTCAGGTTTTTTCACCGCCGCCATCTGGACAAGCCGGGTCCTATAAGCCATGAGGGCCCTGGGGTCCCTTGTAGAAGGCGGGGTACTGTCATGTCGGACGCTGTGCAGACCAGGTCGTTCGACAGACAGCGGTAATTCCGCTTTTGACCACTATGCGCTCATTGGCGTCGGCTAAGTTTTTTCTAGATGGTCCGGGGTTAATTTACCTGCTGCTCGGATTGGAAGCTGGGCCATGCCCACTGCCTTAAATAGTTCTCCTGAACATTGGGCATCGCCGATTATAGCTTCTGTCTTTTGCGTGGTTATCTTGGGCTGTAATGGTGAGCTAGTAGTTGGAGTATCATTGCTGGTGGTGTATTTCCCTTAGTGTCATTTGCTCCTTCCTATATTTGTATTTGTTTTGCCCTTTGCATTTATAGTGTATTCCTGTGTGATTGCGGCGATTTGCTTATTTTCCGTTACCCTTGTCTGTGCTAACTGTGGGTATTGGTATTAGGTCTCTTCACTGGGTGGAGGGGTGGTGGTGTCAGCCTATGGTTGATACAGGAGACAGGGAGAGGGTGGAGGCTCAGACATGCACACCATTAGTGTAAACTCTGAGAGAAGGTCAGTCAGGGTTTCCCTAGTGTGAGGGAAATTGCAGGGGCCCGGGTTGCTAGCTCTTTCCTGCCTAGGTCTCCCGTGACAGTAGTTTTTATCTCTCCCACCTCATTGTAGATTGTAAGTTGTCACAAGCAGGATGGTTTTTTTTCAGTTTAATTATTGCTATCGTTATTACTTAATGTAGATTGTAAGCTGTCACAAGCAGGGTAGTTTAATTTCTGTTTAATTATTGTATTATTGTTATCGTTGTTACTTAGGACTGTTGTGTTTGAAACTGTAAATATGTTGATGCTATATAAATAACTATAAATATTAATATTAGAACACAGAGAAGCATAATGGAGATGTTAATTATGGCGTAATTGCCGTTCACCATCTTGGAGAATTCCTCAAAGTTTTGGAGGATAGTACATATGGCTGACATCCATGTCCACTCCTGAGATCTTATGTGTGAATTCAGAACTGAATATCGACGGCCTTGTTGATTCTGGTAGTAAACAGCTGCCCTCATCTGCTCACAAATCCTTTCCAAAATATGCAGTGCAGAGTTCCAATGCATGGGGAGGACGTCACAAACCAGTCGGTGAGACAGAAGCTGCAAGTGCTGCATAAGCACGTCAAGGGCAGATGAAACTCTTGCTGATTTTCTAAAATTGGTACACAGAGCCTCGTACTTTTCCTAGCAGATCTGGCACTTCCATGTCGCTTTTCAGAAAATGTTGAGTAATTAGATTAAGCACATGGGCCAGGCATGGCACTTGTGTGAGCTGGCCTCAACACTGAGCAGCCACCAGGTTCCAGCCATTGGCACACACAACCATGGCTGGCTGTAGTTTCAGCCGTGTCAGCCACAGATGTGCCTGCTCTTTCAGAGCTGTCCACAAATTTTCATCATTGTGCGGTTTGTCATCTAAGCAAATTAGCTTCAGCACAGCCTGTTGCCACTTGGCTGAGGCAGTGCTGCAGTGCTTCCAGCTTGTGACTGATGTGCTACTTGCGGAGATGGAGGCTGAACAGGAGGAGGTGCAGGAGCTGAAGACTGTGGAGGTAACCCAGATTCATGCAGGGCCCGCAATATTTGTGGTTGGTCAGACGTGCACCATCCCAAGGTCAAACTGGGTCCCAGCTTCCACTATGTTAGCCCAGAGTGCTGTTAGTGTGATGTACCATCCATGACCACAATCACTTGTCCACGTGTCTGTGGTTAGGTTGTCCTTACCAATAACAGCATCTTGGAGGGCACAGGTAATGTTTTGGCACACGTGCCTGTGTAATGCTGGGACTCTACACCGCTGCAAAAAGTCCCGCATGTTCGGGGCCTCGGTGTGATCCTCGACTCTGCCCTCTCTTTCAATATACATATCCAAGCCCTTGCCTCCTCCTGCCCACTACAACTCAAAAACAGTTCTAGGATCTGTACATTCCAAGAAACTGCAAAAATATTTGTGCATGCCCTCATGATCTCCCACCTCCACTATTGCAACATTCCACTGTCTGGCTTCCCCTCTAACACTCTTGCACCACTCCAATCTATCCTAAAGTCTGATGCCTGAGTAATCCAACTGTCCCTCTGTTATTTCCCGACCTGTCCTCTCTGTTAGGCCCTTCACTGACTTCCAATTGCCCAGAGACTACAGTTCAAATCCTTAACTATGACATGCAAAGCCTTCCACAACCTGTCTCCACACATCTGTAACATGGTCTCCCAATGTATAACTGGGTCATGGCTGCCTCTACGTTAACCCAGCGTGTTGTCAACAAGATGTCCCTGCCCACAAGCACATTTCCATGGGTCCGTGGCTAGCTGCACTTCCCCTTTAACAGCATTGTTGAGGGCCATGGAAATATTGTGAGACATGTCCTTGCTTGTGTAATGTCATGATGGCAGACTGGGCAAAATTGTGGTGGCTGGGTAATGAGTAACTTGTGATGGTCACCGACATCAGGTTGCTGAAAACTTAGGTCTCACACAAGCAGACGAGAAATGTGTGAATGTGGTACTGTGGCATTGGCTGCTATTTTCGCTTGTGTTCCAAGGACTGGGGTATGGACAACTGAACGGTGTGCTGGGACAAAGACGTTGACGTGCTTGTTGATGGTGCAAGTTGAGTTTGTGTGCAACTGCAGATTCAGGGCATGAGGCATCTTGCATGCAGCATGAACAGGGGATTGGCTTGCATTCACAACATCGGAAGAAGCAGTGGTATCACCTGCAGACATTGTTCATGGAGCCTTGTGTTCAACCACCAAAGTCGGGTGCTTTGCTGCCATGTGCCTGATCATACTTGTGGTGGTTAGGATGGGAGTTTTGCTACCTCTGCTGATGTGAGCATGGCTGGTGGTGCAAATGGTTTTTTTGGGGTTATCGGCAGAGTCTTTAACCCTGCTGTTCTGTTCGGGTTATAGTGACCCGAACAGACTTTTTGCGGCCCTGTAGATTTTTTTCTGTAAGTCTATAAAACTTGAGACTCCTTGACTTTTCCTCATTTGGGGGGACCTACCTATGAGTATTTTTTTTAATTTTTTTTTTCATTTACTTTTTGCTACACGCAAAAAGTTACACTTGTGTTCGGGTCATAGTGACCCAACATCGTTTTTTACAGCTGTGAGGCCATATTTTCAGTGAAATAAAGGAGTTATAACCTCAGTTAGGTCTATTTATTGCATCTACTATTGTATATCAATTGATTTATTTCCTAAATTATTTCAATGGGGTCGTACACGCGCTCTACCGGGGGTATGCATTGAGATCTGTGCACCATAAAAATGGCTTTATATTGATTATTTTCGGTGTGCAGTCTATTCTAAAATGTAGCGTGCATCTGGAGAGATCATGAGGTGTGCACTACACGTGTATATTATGCGCAGAACGGACTGCTCAGAACGCGCTGTCTAAGACGTTTTTTTTTGTAAATCTGAGCTGTAAAGTCTTGCAAATATTTTTTTTTTGGCTAAGTAAGTCTGTCTCCCTGGCTTATCTGCTTGTTTTCAGAAGTTATCAAAATGTTTGATTTGATTGTTTTGATTTTTTTTTTTTTTACAAAAATATGTGTATTTTTCTATTTTCGTTTTGCTCATTGATCTGTTTTTTCAGAATAAAAACAAAAAAAAAAGATTTCTAGTTCATTTTTCTTTTTTTTTACTACCAAACATGTTCACAAACAGTCTAGTAAGCAAAAAGTATAAAAAAAATGGAGTTAGAGTGTCTAAAATCAAGGTTTAAGATATGCTGGGTCATAGTGACCCGGAACACTACAAGTGTATAGTAAATGCGAACAAAACAGCAGGGTTAAAAAACAACCAGGCTGTTACGGGGACATTCAGTGTATCCCTCTCCCACACCACCTCCTCATCTCGACCCTGGTCTTTCAGTGTTCCCCAAGGCTCAGTTCTAGGACCCCCTACTCTTCCCTATCTACACCTTCGGCCTGGGCAAGCTGATGTAATGGCATGGTTTGCAATATTATCAGTAAGCCAATGACACACAGATCTACCTATCTGTACCTGACATCACCTCCTTACTGACCAAAATCACACGTCTTCCTGCTAATTCATCCTTCTTTTCTGCTCAATTTCAAAAAATGGACATGGACAAAACAGAAAACATCATCTTCGTCCATCTCAGGCTAAATAGACATGAGAGCTGTGTATGCATCATTTGGTACCACTTTAGTAGGAGGGAAAGTTTTCCCAAGAGAAAATGATTTTCCAGACATTCACGGCCTTTTTTGCACATTTTTTGCAGCTGTGATCTCCATTTTCTTGGCATGGATGTGGTAAATCTCAAAGCGGTCATCAATACCATAATCGTCCATATCTTGTAAAGAGGAAACCTGGTGTATCCCAGGGTCGTGGTTATCTACATCTTGTGGCATTCCTTTCACAGTGTTCATTACACTAGAAGAAATAATTGTTGACTGTGACATTTGGATATTATTGGTAATATGTATGGGTGAAGATGATGAAGCTTGTGCCATGGGTGTGTTTATAGTTACAGACGGTGCACTGCTCTTTAAATTTTGTTTTTCACAAGCATCCATCATTTTGTTTGGCTTTCCTACAACACTGATCTGCTTTCTCTAATTCTGCATCTCATGAACATGTTGAACTTTGCCTTTAGACAGACACGTGCATCTTTGGCAACATATTTTTGACAGGCATTTTTTAAGCCGAGTCTAACACACGCACCTGTTACACAGATCTTCTGACGGGCATGAAACACATTCTGGTAATTGGTGGTGGCTAAACGACTAATCATTGTAGGCTGTAGTCTGGATCTCATACCTCCCATAGCCATTGCATGTATGTTCCCATTCCTGTCATCACCATGCCCCTTTTCCTGATCACTTCATCCAATGATTTGTCCGCCATATTTTTACCAAAAACCTGCACATTCCCAGCAGCAACTGTGTAGGAAACCACTTTATAGTTTTGCAAGTTTTTTTTGATGCCCGTTAACACATTTTTAAAAAAATTAACCCCCATGGAGAAATGTATGGGCATTGCAAGTGTAGGAGACCCGCTCCTTTAAATTGTGGATAGGTTTTAATGAGACTTTCCTCCACCTCTTATCATTTTCCACCCCTAGATCACCAGGGTTCATGTGTTCCGTGCTGCTACAGTCAATTTTTAGGCAAGGGTGTCTATGATCCCCATGAAATATTTTTTTAAAAATTACCCCCCATTACAAGTTTCAGAGACCCACACCGATACATTGAGGCTACTTCTTAACTCGTTTTCCTGCAATGTCTCGTCCTTATCTCTGACTACATGACCTGGGTGAATGTGTTCTGTATTGATATAGGCCGGTGAATGTTGGGCAAGAGGGGCTGTGATGGCAATAGTATATTTTAAAAAAAGGTACCCCCACTGGGAAATTGTTTGTCAGCTCATGCACTCCATTACAATTCTCAGAGATCCACACCCCTACATTTGGCCTACTTCTTAACTCTGTCTCCTGCAATGTCTTTTCTTTAACTGCCACTAGATGACCAGGGTGAATGTGCCCTTTATTGTTATAGGCCGGTGAATTTTGGGCAATGTGGCTGTGATGACACTATTTTATTTAGTAAAAAAAAGGACCCCCCCATTGGGGAATTGATTGTCTGCTCATGCCCTCCATTACAAGTCTCAGTGACCCACACCCCTACATTGGGCCTACTTCTTAACTCGGTATCCTGCAATGTCTCTTCCTTATCTCCGACGACATGACCTGGGTGAACATGTTCTGTACTGTTATAGGACACAGAATTTTGAGCAAAGGGGGCTGTGATGGCAATAGCATATTTTTAAAAAGTACCCTCCATTGGTGAAACCACATCCTTGTTGGCAAAGTCTTCATAGCATTTGTGTACCTTAAAGAGCTCACTTGAAAAGCTCCTTTTTGTGTTGCCTGGTTACTCACATTGGACACAATACACTTCATATAAATTTGATAAAGCAATGCCGTTACTTTGCCTCAAGAGTTCATTAAAAACATAGCTTTGTCCACTATATTTGTTTCTCTCCAAGCGAGCCTTAACTTTGGCTGCTTCAATTGTACAAATAGAGAATATACAAATGGCAATTTGAAATCCAGATTAAAATACTGTATACCGAATGCATTCAGACAATCACATAGCTGCATCTCTTGTAAAACAATTACAGATGTGACATACAATGCTTATAGTGACACAATCTTGATAAATGTTTGTTTATTCACTTCACAAACAGTTCTAAGCCTCTATATGTTTGCTGTTTGTCATTGTAAAACATTAAGGTTTACTGAAACTCTGCCTGAAGTGGTTTGATCTAAATCTTTTTGGCCTTTGTATTCTAGGGGTTTATGGCCCCTCGTCTGATGACTCCATGATATCTCAGTTTCATACAACCTTGAAATCTGGCCACTTGAAGTCCAGGGTGAAACTAGAGTTACTACATAGTGTAAATCACTATATAAGACCAGAGGAACATGACTAAGACAGATGCCAAAACTGGGGTACCTGTACATGTACAGTATGCTGATACCTGCATAATTGAGGACGCCCGTGTAGTGTAGGTAATCTCCCAGGGGTTCTCTGTCTTGGTGTTGATTCTCTGATATTCCAGACGGACAATGTTTAAAAGCCTTTGGTTGATTATGTAAGTCTACTGTATGTAGTGAATCTTCATATATACGTAATCACGATATTTATTTAATCCTTATATGTACTGTAGCATGGCTAAAGGGTGTGTAGTCGATGGGAGGTATGTGCCACATAAGTGCCTTGTTGCTGTAATGTAGCCCGGAGTATTTCTTTGTTGTATATTACCATGTATATATGTGTGTTCAGGACCTGTGGTGATGTCAGACCACATGGCTAATCATGTGATGGGTTACTGGGTGTGGTTAGCTTTATAAAAGACAGGCTAATGCTTATCACAGGGGGATATGTGTGGAGGTGCTAGCCTCCAGTGTGTTAAGGCTCCAGCACTGAGCCTGAAGGAATGGACACTTGTTTCTTCCCTTTTTGCCTGAGTTAAAGGCTATTTGTTTTCCTGTTTATGCTAAACTGGTTTATGAAGCAATAAACCTTTGAACTTTTGTTGGAACCTGCCTCCTAAGTGTCAGCCGTCGCACCTGAGTGAGTGAAATCCCTACAATTGGTGGTAGACGTGCGGGCAGCGTTCCCAGCGGAGACGAAAGTCTGTTATTGAATGTCCTGGGTCAAGTCTGTTGTAAGCCAGCCGGGGAAAATGGAGGAACTGCTGAAACACTTGGTCCAGTTGCAATCACAGCAGGAGCAACGGCAGCATGCACAGCAAGAGACCAACAGGCTGTTGCAGTCACAGCAGCAAGAGACCAACAGGCTGTTGATGCAGCAGATGCAACAGAACCAGCAGGAGCAATGGGAGCAGATGCAGCTTCTGGCAACCACTATCCAGGGCAAGACGAGTGCCCAACCCCAGGTCTGGCTGATGACACCCACGTCCGGAAGACGGTAAGACGCGCATTGCAGAAAATGACCCCCGGGGATGATGTTGAGGCCTTCCTGACGGTGTTTGAGAGGGTCGCTGAGAGGGAAAAACTCCCGCCAGAGCAGTGGGCAGAGGTACTGGCGCCATACCTGACGGGAGAACCCAAGAAGGCGTACTATGATTTGACTTTGCAGGATGCCAAAGAGTATCACAAATTGAAAGTCGAGATTCTCGCACGTTTGGGGGTGACACTGACTGTCAAGGCACAGCGAGTTCACAGCGGGGCCTATTGCCGGGACAAACCGCCTCGCTCTCAAATGTTTGATCTGTTGCACCTGGTCCAGAAATGGCTGCAGTCAGAGTCGTGTACACCTGCACAGATGGTGGAACGAGTGATGATGGATCGGTTTGTGCATTCCCTCCCGAGGTCCATACAGACTTGGGTTGCCCAGGGTGATCCCCAGAATGCCGACGAACTGATCGGACTGGTCGAGAGATACCAAGGGATGGACGGCTCCTTTGGGAGGCAGCCCATGCCGTACTGGGGGTCCCAGAAAGCTGCTGAGTCCCAAAAAGGGGTGGCGCGTCCAAGGTCACAAAGGGCGGGGGAGGTGGTGCCCAAGGTCCCTACGGGTGATATTATTTGCTGGAAGTGCCACGGGCCAGGACATATAGCTGCCCGTTGTTCCCAGACCACTGAGCAGATGGACTGCAGCATGGGACGCCGTTGTTCATACTATGCGTATCCAGCCTGCAGTGTGAACTCTCCGCCCAACGAGTGACCTCAAGCGTGTCCCGTAAGGGTGAACGGTCGAGCAGCAACGGCGCTGTTAGACTCAGGGAGTTTAGTGACCCTGGTGAGGGCCACTTTCTCTCTCCACCTGCTCCCGGGAAAGAAGGTCAGCGTGCGGTGCATACATGGTGATGCCAAGGACTACCCTTTGACCAGGGTGGACATTGAAACGGCATGTGGCACTGAGTCCCACATAGTCGGCGTCGTGCAGGACTTGTTGCACCCTATAATTATTGGCCGGGATTTCTGTCTGTTTT
The DNA here is from genome assembly GCF_051348905.1 of Ranitomeya variabilis. NCBI lineage: Eukaryota > Metazoa > Chordata > Amphibia > Anura > Dendrobatidae > Ranitomeya > Ranitomeya variabilis. Next base: position 20,407,287 of record NC_135236.1, on the reverse strand, counting down.
GGGATTTGTGGGGAAAAGGTTCTGAGCTCCCTAGCGAGAGTAGGGAACCAGTGAACCCTGGAAGGGTGTCACCACACCCAGAGACAGACAGGTTTCCTTTTTGTGTGCTGGTTGGGGATGAGGAGGAAGTGTCCCCTGCATCTGACACTATGGAGTTAGAGGTAACCGGTGAAAATTTTGGGACTGCCCAACATAGGGACCCCACTCTGAGGGAAGCCTTTAATAATGTCACAGTTATTGATGGGGTGGTACAGGAGCCGGGGGCAGACACAAGGTTTCCCCATTTTCTGATGAGTGGGGAGTTGTTGTACTGGGTCACGAAAATAAGGGAGGAGTTGGTAGAGCAGTTGGTAGTGCCGGGTCCATATAGACGGAAAGTGTTGGACATGGCCCATTCACACATCTTGGGTGGACACCTAGGGGTGGAAAAAATGCAGGAACGGGTTGTGCAGAGATTCTATTGGCCTGGGTGTCACCGGGAAATAGTGAACTATTGCAGATCCTGCCCTACATGTCAGCTAACTGCTCCCACTCCTCATTTCGGGAACCCCCTTGTGCAACTGCCCATTATTGAGGTACCGTTCAAGAGAATTTCCATGGACTTGGTTGGTCCCTTAGTTAAATCAGCCCGGGGCCATCAGTATATATTAGTCATCCTGGACTATGCCACACACTATCCTGAGGCAATTCCCTTGAGAAATTCTTCCTCGAAGAGTATAGCCCGCGAGTTGGTCCATGTCTTTTCCCGGACAGGTCTGCCGAAGGAGATCCTGACTGACCAGGGGACACCTTTCATGAGCAAGGTGATGAGGGAGTTATGCAAAGCCCTGAAAATCTCCCAGTTGAGGACCTCGGTGTACCATCCCCAGTCAGATGGTCTTGTTGAGAGATTTAACAAGACACTGAAGAGCATGCTGAGAAAAGCTATAGAGAAAGACGGTAGAGACTGGGATTGTCTCTTACCCTATCTGATGTTTTCCATTCGTGAAGTTCCACAGGCCTCCACAGGGTTCTCACCGTTTGAGCTTCTATATGGCCGACATCCGTGAGGACTCCTTGATGTAGCCAAGGAAGCCTGGGAAGCCGAAGCCACGCCCCACAGAAGCGTCATTGAGCATGTGGCCCTGATGCAGCACAGGATTGCAAAGGTGATGCCTATCATGAAAGAACACCTACTCCAGGCACAAGAAGCTCAGGCCAGAATCTACAACCGGTCTGCAAGAGTGAGGCAGTTCAATCCGGGAGACCGAGTTCTTGTGTTAGTTCCGACGGTGGAAATCAAGTTCCTGGCCAAATGGCAAGGGCCATATGAGGTTGTCGAGAAACTTGGTGAAGTAAATTATAAAATTCACCAACCAGGAAGACTGAAACCATTCCAAGTGTACCATGTCAACCTCATCAAGCCGTGGCAAGATAGAGAGCCGACAGTAACTCCATCGTTGTTAAGCAACCCAGAAGGTGAGGTTGGAGCAGTTACTATAGCGGAGACTCTATCGAAGACCCAGAAACAACAGTGCTGGGAGTTACTCCAGAAAAACAGGGACCTGTTTTCAGAATTGCCAGGACAGACGAAGGTTATAACGCACGAGGTCCTAACAGAGCCACATGTGCGAGTGAACGTGAAGCCCTATCATATTCCTGAGGCTCGTCGAGAAGTTATCTCCAAGGAAGTGGAGCGTATGTTGAAGCTTGGAGTCATTGAGGAATCCAAGAGCGGTTGGTCGAGCACAATTGTCCTGGTCCCAAAACCTGATGGAGAGTGGAGGTTTTGCAACGACTATCAGAAGTTGAATGAGGTCTCCAAGTTTGACGCTTATCCCATGCCCCGCGTTGATGAGCTCATCGAAAGGCTTGGGCCCGCCAGGTACATAACCACCTTGGATTTGACGAAGAGGTATTGGCAGATTCCCATGGCACAGGAAGCCAAGGAGAAGACGGCGTTTTCTACACCAGATTGATGTTTCCAGTATGTCCGGATGCCGTTTGGCCTACAGGGAGCTCCGGCGACCTTCCAGAGGGCTATGGATAGAATCCTTGCACCCCATAAGGCATACGCTGCTGTGTACCTGGATGATATCGTCATCTTTAGCCCGGACTGGGAGAGTCATCTGGAAAAGGTCCAAGCGGTGTTTGATGCTATAAGAGAGGCCGGATTTACAATAAACCCGAGGAAGTGTGCCTTGGGTAAAGAAGAAGCTAAGTGCCTTGGATACATAGTGGGTCGTGGAGAAATAAAACCCCAAATCAGTAAAGTGGAGGCAATTCAAACATGGCCAAAACCAGTTTCCAAGAAGCAAGTTAAAGCCTTCCTGGGAATCGTGGGATATTACAGGAGGTTCATCCCAAACTTCGCCACGGTGGCTGCGCCTCTGACTGACCTGCTAAAAGGGACAAAATCAGTAATGGTTAAGTGGTCCGAAGAAACAGAGTCAGCCTTCCAAGGAATGAAAGAGGCTTTGTGTAAGCAACCCGTTCTGATGGCCCCAAACTTCAAAAAAGAGTTTATTCTTCAGACAGATGCCTCAGATGTCGGGGTGGGAGCAATCCTTTCCCAGGAGCTACATGGGGAGGAGCATCCTGTCCTCTATCTGAGTAGGAAGTTATCCTCGTCTGAAAAGAACTACTCAGTCGTTGAGAAAGAGTGTTTGGCCATAAAGTGGGCGGTGGACACATTACAGTACTATCTGCTGGGTCGTAAATTCAGACTGATATCTGACCATGCCCCACTAAGATGGATGAGGGAAACAAAGGGTAGAAATGCTAGGGTCACCCGTTGGTTCTTAGCCCTGCAGGACTTCAGTTTCCATGTGGAACATAGGGCCGGAAAGCTGCATGGTAATGCGGATGCCCTATCAAGAATCCCTTGTTTAGTGGGGAAAAGTGCCAAGCCCCACGGCTTTAGGCAGAGGGGGAGGTATTTCATACAACACCAGAAACAATCACTGACCCATGTAGGTATAGCAACTCATATAACTATTATTTATCAGGAGAACAATGAGTAGAATAACATACCAAAACTTCAAATTTAGATTAAATAGCTATTTTTATTTCATGCCATAAGACTAAACATAAATACAAATAAATACAAAGGTCATATATATTAATTCATGTGAATCACACTAAAGTGCAAATTTGTGACACAGGGTAGAATAGGTCAAGCTACAAATGCTAAGGCAAGCAATGGGGGATCCTCATATTTCATATATTGTATGCTGATTTGATCTCAAAAGTTCATGTATCAATACCGAAACTAACTCCTTCCCCCTTATATTGCCGCATTAACACCTTCCGCAGTGGATAGTTAGTAAAGTAAAGTGCCAATTGCTAATATCAAAAACCCGTTATCCACATCGTATGCTGCAGACAGCTTAGTCCCTCATTCATGTATTCAAAAAAGTAATATCATTTACCCATGATGAGATGAGTCGTCCTATTTTTAGCCTGTGTCAAGGTCCCCAACGCTGCGTTTCGCGTGCAACGTGTGCCGCTTCCTCAGGGGAAGCGGCACACGTTGCCCTTGCACAGCCTGTTGCCCTTGCACAGCCTGGAGGTGTGTTTGGGGTCATTGTCCTGTTGAAAAATAAATGATGGTCCAACTAAACGCAAACCGGATGGAACAGCTTGTCGCTGCAAGATGCTGTGGTAGCCATGCTGGTTCAGTATGCCTTCAATTTTGAATAAATCCCCAACAGTGTCACCAGTAAAGCACCCTTAACAGTTGTTAAAGAGCTGTGTCTGCTGCTAGAACTCTGTGTGGCATTGACCTGGTCTCTAATCTGAGCTGCTGTTAACCTGTGATTTCTGAGACTGGTGACTCGGATAAACTTATCTTCAGAAGCAGAGGTGACTCTTGGTCTTCCTTTCCTGGAGCGGTCCTCATGTGAGCCAGTTTCTTTGTAGTGCTTGATGACTGACCTTCATGTCTTAAAGTAATGATGGCCACTCGTTTTTCTTTACTTAGCTGCTTTTTTCTTGCCATAATACAAATTCTAACAGTCTATTCATTAGGACTATCAGCTGTGTATCCACCAGACTTCTGCTCAACACAACTGATAGTCCCAACCCCATTTATAAGGCAAGAAATCCCACTTATTAAACCTGACAGGGCACACCTGTGAAGTGAAAACCATTCCCGGTGACTACCTCTTGAAGCTCATCAAGAGAATGCCAAGAGTGTGCAAAGCAGTCATCAAAGCAAAAGGTGGCTACTTTGAAGAACCTAGGATATAAGACATAATTTCAGTTGTTTCACACTTTTTGTTAAGTATATAATTCCACATGTGTTAATTCATAGTTTTGATGCCTTCAGTGTGAAAGTACAATTTTCATAGTCATGAAAATACAGAAAAATCTTTAAATGAGAAGGTGTGTCCAAACTTTTGGTCTGTACCGTATATATATATATATATATATATATATATATATATATATATATATATATATATATATATACACACACATGTATGTATAGGTGCTTCTCACAAAATTAGAATATCAAATAGTTAATTTTTTTCAGTTCTTCAATGTAAAAAATGAATGTTTGTTTTCTTAATTTAGAACATTTTGCCATTTGCCACAGTACTACATGTCACATGTTTTATTATTTGTTCATCATATATCGTACATTCCCCCGTGAGCACATTATTGCTCCTTAGCGATTACCATTTTCTTCAAGCTGCATAAATAGGGAGACACAATTTCACTGTTTCACAGATCGTCAACAAGGCCGGAGAATATTTATAATTAGCTAAAATTATTTTAAAACATTTAAATAACAATTTCATATTTAACAAGCAGTTCCTGCCATATGAAGGTGAAGTTTTACAGGGCTTTTGATCATGCTATGAAAAATAATCTCACAAGGGAACCTGAAAATGAAAGTGGTATTTTTAACATTTTTTTTCCAATCTGCAGTTTATTGTGACTCTGGAAGAGGGTAAGAGGTTTCTGCTTCCTCTTCATTTAAAAGAAAAAAGTATGGGTATTCTGAAACCATGTCCATTGGATGCCATGTTATGGTAGAATTTCCTCAACATAAAGCAGTAATGAGGGATTGTACAGTTTCTGGCACAGTGGATAGGACTACACAGATGTTGTGTTCATGCCGTGTGCTTTGAACAGCTGTTCTGCGCAGAAGTAGGTTTTTTTAGAGGATCCTTTCCAAACATTCCCCTGAAAGAGCACTTCAAAATTCCTTGTTAACCTCTTCATATTCAGTTTTTATGGAAAATCAACTTGTTGTTTATGAGTTTTCGAGTCCCCTTTCTTTATTCTTCTAAAGATCTTTTAGTAAATGTATGTAGAAATGACAAAGTGTATGTCTAGCTTATCCTGATAGAATCACATCAAGATAAGCAATGTGAAATCAAAAGGCTGCAGGAAAAATGCTTCAGGGAAAGTAAAACTCTTCCCAACATCTTCAATTTGTTCAGGAAACAGTTCGGAAAAATATAGCTTTATAACTCATTTGTTGCTTGAAAACTCATCATTTGTGAACAAACTCATGAAACTCCAGCTAAACAATGTTTTCTTGTGATATTTCAAGGAATCTGCTTGTTCATTTTTTAATTTATTTTCAGATAATGCAGGAGATAAATGTGTCCACCGTATCTGTGATTCATCTCTTGGGATTGCAGGATACCCACGGAGTAACCTTCATAGTTTTCTTCCTTTTCTTTGTGGTTTATTGCTTGACCGTATGTGGGAACCTTCTCATTATAGCACTGGTGTCCTACAGCCAGATCCTCCACACTCCCATGTACTTCTTCCTCATGCAGCTCTCTGCGTCAGACATCATCTTGGCCTCTGATATCCTTCCTAATATTCTCCAAGCTCTTGTGGTTAAGGACAACATGATATCTTTCACGGACTGCATTGCTCAGTTCTACTTCTTCGATGTCTCAGAAACTGCCGACTGCCTCCTTCTAACTGTGATGTGTTACGATAGATACTTGGCCATCTGTCGACCTCTTCACTACACTCATATTATGACTCACCAGTTTTGCCTGAGAATGGTAATTGCGACTTGGATAGCGAGCACTTCTGTCGTATTAATTCACACTCTAACAATAACCAAACTTGACTTTTGTGGACTCAATATTATCGATCACTTCTTCTGCGATCTTGATCCCATACTGCAGCTTTCGTGCTCGGATATCACAGCAGTTGAGATAGAAGTTACAATGCTGAGTGCTCTTTTGGTGGGCATCCCTTTCTTCATGATCATTATTTCATATGTTTATATTTTAGTCACGATTTTACAGATTCCATCAATCACTGGAAGGCAGAAGGCTTTCTCCACCTGTAGCGCCCATCTGTCTGTGGTGTCCATGTACTACGGAAGTCTTCTCTGTGTTTATTTGGTTCCTAACAGTAATCAGTCTTGGGATGTCACCAAATTCCTGTCCTTGTTGTACACGGTGGTGACTCCACTAATGAATCCCATAATATATAGTCTTCGAAACAAAGACTTAAGAAATGCGGTTGAAAAAGTCATCAGTGAATTCTATCACTTTGCAAGAAATTACCGATGACTAATTGACCAACCTTTTTTTATTGTGAATTTGCAAATATATAAAATATAGAACAACAAATTAAAAGAAAAAGCTTTTAAAATAATTTACACATAGTAAAGCTGAAAGAAAAAAAATAATTCAATAACTTCGTAGCCAAAAATTGAAGATGTTGAAACATCACTCCAGCATTTTTGTGGAGCTTCAAATCGAAGTCATATGCTGCCTCTCTTATACTCACCTACGGCATCTTCACCTGTTGCTCCTGCAGGTTTCCAGCAGTTTGTGACCTGCCAGCTGTTCCAGTGATGCATGGAGTGAGCCGGAGGTCACAACTCAGTAGAGGTCTATTAGAGCCTTGGTCTGGATCTCATAGATTTGCATTGAGAGCTTTTGACGTAACTTCTGACTTCTGGCCAGTCAGTAGCTATGGTCATCACCAAAAGGTGATAGTGTATCATCTCAAGGAGAATCACAAGGAAATGGACAGCATGTGACTTAAATGAGTGTCTGAGCAAAGGGGCTGAATACTCATAACCATGTGATATTTCAGTTTTTCTTTTTTAATAAATTTGCAAAAATTACTACATTGCTATTTTTTTCAGTGAAGATGGGGTGCAGAGTGTACATTAATGAGAAAATAATGAACTTTTTTGAATTTATCAAATGGCTGCAATGAAACAAAGAGCGAAAAATGTATAGGGGTCTGAATACTTTCCATACCCACTGTATGATATGCTGCACTCTACATTTCTATTTTCAATTACATTTGTGCCGAATGTTTTTTAAAACATCGAAATAGCAGACGGAAATCTCATCTATAAATGAAGGACAAGGCTGATTTTGTTATCAGTATAAGAACAGTATGTCAATCTTTGGATCTATAGAAATGATCCTTGAAATCCTGACTTTTTTATGCAAAGCTGTAATATTATTTTAATTTTGGCATACATAGGAATGACATGCCTGTAAGCCAGAATTCTCACCTAAATTCTGCAACCTTTCACAGATAAGATCCCTGTTCTCTCATACTCACGTGGATCTTCATATACAGTACATATCATTTTAACTCAAATCTTTGCCTGACTCTTTGTATTTGTAACTTTCATTCTATATAAACTTCCTTTTTATTCAAATCACCTGTGAAGACCAAGTCTATCCCCAAAAATATAAATTTCTACATCGACGATGAAGAAAATAGTAGATTTGGATGCACAGGAATTGTATTGTGAAAAAAAAGATAATTTGCCTTTTGTGCCTTGCTCTGTGACTCAATGACTTCAAGTTACCAAGGTCTTGTTGCGATAAAAAAAGCCTTAAGGTACCTTCACACTAAGCGACGCTGCAGCGATATTGACAACGATGCCGATCGCTGCAGCGTCACTGTGTGGTCGCTGGAGAGCTGTCACACAGACAGCTCTCCAGTGACCAACGATGGCGAAGTCCCCGGGTAACCAGGGTAAACATCGGGTTGCTAAGCGCAGGGCCACGCTTAGTAACCCGATGTTTACCCTGGTTACCAGTGTAAATGTAAAAAAACAAACACTACATACTTACATTCGCATCCCCCGGCGTCCGCTTCCCTGCACTGAGTAAGCGCCGGCAGTAGCAGGGCACAGCGGTGACGTCACCACTGTGCTTTGCTTTCCGGCCGGCACTGACACATTCAGTGCAGGAAGCTCTGAGGAGCAGCGCAGACGCCGGGGGATGTGACAGACATCAGAGGGTGAGTATGTACTGTTTTTTTTTTTACTTTTACAATGGTAACCAGGGTAAATATCGGGTTACTAAGCGCGGACCTGCGCTTAGTAACCCAATATTTACCCTGGTTACCATTGTAAAACATCGCTGGCATCGTTGCTTTTGATGTCAAACACAACGATACACGCCGATCTGACGACCAAATAAAGTTCTGAACTTTCAGCAACGACCAGCGATATCACAGCAGGATCCAGATCGCTGCTGCGTGTCAAACACAACGATATCACTATCCAGGACGCTGCAACGTCACGGATCGCTGTCGTTATAGCTGCAAAGTCGTTTAGTGTGAAGGTACCTTTACCGAGCAGCCCTCATCCACTGTGCTTGATAATTGGCACAAGGTATTTGTTGATATGATGTGTCTGGTTTTTCACCAAATGTGACACAGGGCATTGTGACCTTGGGTCTCCTCTGTCCAAAGGACATTATTCTAACAACTTTGCAAACTCACACAATGATACTCTGCTCTTTTGTGAAAAGGTGAGGCTTTCTGCTGTCACCTTATAAATCAATCCTTCTTTGTTCAGTCTTTTATATATTTGCACTGCCTAGAACTCAAGCTTTTAATGAACAAATTGAAGCCAACAAAGTCATTGTACTTTGGGCTTTTGCAATTTCTTTGAGTATTGCACAGCTGACATTGGTCCAAGTGAAAAAAAATTGGTGACATGTCCGATTTTGATCTTATTGTTGAATCAGAATCATAAATGCAAGATTGGATCTATGGAAAACATCGGCCCCCACTCCGATGACATGCAAGAACGGTCCGAATTTTATGGGTTGACTGAAAGGACAAGGAGGAGAATATTTTTTTCTCTCCGCCACTGAGAAAAATGTATCCCACTCGAATCAACCATAATCTTACTATTTTCTCTGATAGAGAGAAAATGAACATGTGAGCCTACCCTAATAAATAAAATCACAAGGAAAGCCGTACATGAAATAATCCTCAAATATATTAAACAATGCAATAAATCACATCAAGTCAACTAAAATATTCTGTTATAGTCTTTATTATCAGCAAAGAAATGTAAATAATTAGAAAAAGTTGAAGAATGTCTATTTATCCTCTTTAAGAAGAAACAATTTATTTTTTTCTTACATTTTTGACCCTTTCTTCCCTAACCCTTTTTCAGCCCTTCAATGTGGCCATATGATGGCTATTTTTACAGAACAAACTATAGTTTTGAATTACTCCATTTACTTTACCAATAAATGCATGACACAACACAAATTGTGAAAAGAGAAGTCATCACAAGGAATAGGAATGCTAATAGTTTACATTTTTACTATGTTGTTTTAGTCAGAGATATTTTATGTTCACAAGGGGAAATAGATAAAAATGGCCTCATTATTAGGGTTGAGCGACTTTTACTTTTTTGGGGTCGAGTCGGGTTTTGCGAAACCCGACTATCTTAAAAGTCGAGTCGAGTGCAATTGGCCGATTATCGCGAAAAGTCGGGGATCGACCAAAACACGAAACCCAATGCAAGTCAATGGGGAAGCATAGTCGGCAGTGAGTGGGGGCCAGGAAAACTCCTACAGTGCCCATTTTAATGCCAAAAACATCCATTCTGGTTTCTGAAGCTTGTCAATCTTAATTAACTTTATAATAATAGTTGGGCATTGGAAATTGGGGGTCATTTGGCTAAAGTTGTGGCTGGTAGGGCTGGTTTATAGTGGGCCCAGGAAACGTGGACTACGTCACGGCGGTGGAACAGTGAGAGGCAAGTATTTCAACTTTGCAAGTGCTGTGATCCTGAGCAAGCAGGGGGCGCCCACTCATTTGCATTGGCACTGGCACAAGTGTTGTGATTTTGCTTTTTGCTCCCTCTAGTGGTCATTAGTGATTTGACTCTGGAGCGTCTGTCTTTTTCTATATCCTCACCTGGGCCGTTAGTTCAGGGGCGTTGCTATATAAGCTCCCTGGACCTTCAGTTCAATGCCTGGCATCGTTGAAATCAGAGCTAATCTGTTGTGCTCTTGTCCTCTGATCCTGGTTCCTGTTTTCCAAGCTAAGTCTGCTTCTTTGCTTTTTGCTTTTGTTTTGTTTGGTATTTTTGTCCAGCTTGTTCCTATCTGTATCCTGACCTTTGCTGGAAGCTCTAGGGGGCTGGTGTTCTCCCCCCGGACCGTTAGACGGTTCGGGGGTTCTTGAATCTCCAGCGTGGATTTTTATAGGGTTTTTGTTGACCAGATAAGTTATCTTGCTATATTCTGCTATTAGTAAGCTGGCCTCTCTTTGCTGAACCTAGTTCATTTCTGTGTTTGTCATTTCCTCTTACCTCACCGTTATTATTTGTGGGGGGCTTGTATTTTGCTTTGGGGTCCCTTTCTCTGGAGGCAAGAGAGGTCTTTGTTTTCTTCTCCTAGGGGTAGTTAGATTCTCTGGCTGGCGCGTGTCATCTAGCGATCACCGTAGGCATGATCCCCGGCTACTTCTAGTGTTGGCGTTAGGAGTAGCTATTTGGTCAACCCAGTTACCACAGCCCTATGAGCTGGATTTTTGTATCTTGCAGACTTACACGTTCCTCTGAGACCCTGTCCACTGGGGTCATAACAGTATGCCAGGCCAGTATTAAATGTTTAATGCATTGCAGAAGTGGGATTATAAGAAAGAAAATTTTGAGTTTTTTTTTTTTCCCTCTCTCATTTTTTTTTTTTTTTTTCTTTTCCCCTTTACCTCAGAGTGGCTTAAGCTTGCTGCAGACATGAATGTCCAGACCTTGATTACAAGTGTGGACCAGCTTGCCGCTCGTGTGCAGGGTATACAAGATTATGTTACCAGAAATCCTAGGTCTGAACCCAAGATTCCGATTCCTGAACTGTTTTCAGGAGACCGATTTAAGTTTAGGAATTTCAGGAATAATTGTAAATTATTTTTGTCCCTGAAACCTTGTTCGTCTGGAGACTCTGCTCAACAAGTAAAAATTGTTATTTCATTCTTACGGGGTGACCCTCAGGATTGGGCTTTTTCGTTGGCGCCAGGAGATCCGGCATTGGCTGATATTGATGCGTTTTTTCTAGCGCTCGGTTTACTTTATGAGGAACCCAATCTTGAGATTCAGGCAGAGAGAGCCTTGCTGGCTATGTCTCAGGGCCAGGACGAGGCTGAGGTGTATTGCCAAAAATTTCGGAAATGGTCCGTGCTGACACATTGGAACGAGTGTGCACTGGCCGCTAATTTTAGAAATGGCCTTTCTGAGGCCATTAAGAATGTTATGGTGGGTTTTCCCATTCCCACAGGTCTGAATGATACCATGTCCCTGGCTATTCAAATTGACCAGCGGTTGCGGGAGCGCAAAACCGCAAATTCCCTCATGTTGTTGTCTGAACAGACACCTGATGTGATGCAATGTGATAGAAAAACCGCAAATTCCTTCATGGTGTTGTCTGAACGGACACCTGATTTGATGCAATGTGATAGAATCCTGACTAGAAATGAGAGGAAAATTCATAGACGCCGGAATGGCTTGTGCTACTACTGTGGTGATTCTACACATGTTATCTCAGCATGCTCTAAACGTATATCTAAGGTTGTTAGTCCTGTCACCGTTGGTAATTTGCATCCTAAGTTTATTCTGTCTGTAACTTTGATTTGCTCACTGTCATCTTATCCTGTCATGGCGTTTGTAGATTCAGGTGCTGCCCTGAGTCTTATGGATCTCTCATTTGCTAAGCGCTGTGGTTTTATTCTTGAACCATTAGAAAATCCTATCCCTCTTAGGGGTATTGATGCTACGCCATTGGCAGAAAATAAGCCGCAGTATTGGACACAGGTTACCATGTGCATGACTCCTGAACACCGCGAGGTGATACGTTTTCTCGTTCTACATAAAATGCATGATTTGGTTGTTTTGGGGCTGCCATGGTTACAGACCCATAATCCAGTCCTTGACTGGAAGGCTATGTCAGTGTCTAGTTGGGGCTGTCGTGGTATTCATGAGGATTCCCTGCCTGTGTCTATTGCTTCTTCTACGCCTTCGGAAGTTCCGGAGTACTTGTCTGATTATCAGGATGTCTTTAGCGAGTCCAGGTCCAGTGCATTGCCTCCTCATAGGGACTGTGACTGTGCAATAGATTTGATTCCAGGCAGTAAGTTTCCTAAGGGAAGACTGTTTAATCTGTCGATACCTGAACATACCGCTATGCGTTCATATATCAAGGAGTCTCTGGAGAAAGGACACATCCGTCCGTCTTCTTCCCCTCTTGGTGCGGGATTCTTTTTTGTGGCTAAAAAGGACGGATCTTTGAGGCCTTGTATTGACTATCGGCTTTTAAATAAGATCACTGTCAAATTTCAGTATCCTTTGCCGCTGTTGTCTGACTTGTTTGCCCGGATTAAAGGTGCCAAGTGGTTTACCAAGATAGACCTTCGTGGTGCGTACAACCTTGTGCGCATTAAGCAAGGGGATGAATGGAAAACCGCATTCAATACGCCCGAAGGTCATTTTGAGTACTTGGTGATGCCTTTTGGGCTCTCTAATGCCCCTTCAGTTTTTCAGTCCTTTATGCATGACATTTTCCGGAACTATCTGGATAAATTTCTGATCGTTTATCTGGATGATATTCTGTTTTTTTCTGATAATTGGGACTCGCATGTGGAGCAGATCAGGATGGTCTTTAAAATTTTGCGTGAAAATTCTTTGTTTGTCAAGGGCTCAAAGTGTCTTTTTGGTGTACAGAAGGTTCCCTTTTTGGGGTTCATTTTTTCCCCTTCTGCTGTGGAGATGGACCCAGTCAAGGTCCGAGCTATTCTTGATTGGACTCAGCCCTCGTCAGTTAAGAGTCTTCAGAAGTTCTTGGGTTTCGCTAACTTCTACCGTCGTTTTATCGCTAACTTTTCTAGCATTGTGAAACCTTTGACGGATATGACCAAGAAGGGCTCCGATGTGGTTAATTGGGCTCCTGCTGCCGTGGAGGCTTTCCAGGAGTTGAAACGTCGGTTTACTTCGGCGCCTGTTTTGTGCCAGCCTGATGTCTCGCTTCCCTTTCAAGTTGAGGTGGATGCTTCAGAGATTGGAGCAGGGGCCGTTTTGTCGCAGAGAGGCCCTGGTTGCTCTGTTATGAGACCTTGCGCCTTTTTCTCTAGGAAGTTTTCGCCTGCGGAGTGAAATTATGATGTGGGCAATCGGGAGTTGTTGGCCATGAAATGGGCATTTGAGGAGTGGCGTCATTGGCTCGAGGGTGCTAAGCATCGTGTGGTGGTCTTGACTGATCACAAAAATCTGATGTATCTCGAGTCTGCTAAACGCCTGAATCCTAGACAGGCCCGCTGGTCATTGTTTTTCTCCCGTTTTGACTTTGTTGTCTCGTATTTACGGGGTTCGAGGAATGTGAAGGCCGATGCTCTTTCCAGGAGCTTTGTGCCTGATGCTCCTGGAGTCGCTGAACCTGTTGGTATTCTTAAGGATGGTATTATCTTGTCAGCTATTTCTCCAGATCTGCGACGTGTGTTGCAGATTTCAGGCTGATAGGCCTGATTCTTGTCCACCAGACAGACTGTTTGTGCCTGATAAGTGGACCAGCAGAGTCATTTCCGAGGTTCATTCCTCGGTGTTGGCAGGTCACCCAGGAATTTTTGGCACCAGAGATCTGGTGGCCAGATCCTTTTGGTGGCCTTCCTTGTCTAGGGATGTGCGGTCATTTGTACAGTCCTGTGGGACTTGTGCTCGAGCTAAGCCTTGCTGTTCTCGTGCCAGCGGGTTGCTCTTGCCCTTGCCTGTCCCTAAGAGACCTTGGACACATATCTCCATGGATTTCATTTCTGATCTTCCGGTGTCTCAGGGCATGTCTGTTATCTGGGTGATATGTGATCGCTTCTCCAAGATGGTCCATTTGGTTCCTTTGCCTAAGCTGCCTTCCTCTTCCGATCTGGTTCCTGTGTTTTTCCAGAACGTGGTTCGTTTGCACGGCATCCCTGAGAATATTGTGTCAGACAGAGGATCCCAGTTCGTTTCCAGATTCTGGCGATCCTTTTGTAGTAGGATGGGCATTGACTTGTCGTTTTCGTCTGCTTTCCATCCTCAGACTAATGGACAGACGGAGCGAACTAATCAGACTTTGGAGGCTTATTTGAGGTGTTTTGTCTCTGCTGATCAGGACGATTGGGTGACCTTCTTGCCGTTAGCTGAGTTTGCCCTTAATAATCGGGCTAGTTCCGCCACCTTGGTTTCGCCGTTTTTCTGCAACTCTGGTTTCCACCCTCGTTTTTCTTCGGGTCATGTGGAACCTTCTGACTGCCCTGGGGTGGATTCTGTGGTGGATAGGTTGCAGCGGATCTGGAATCTTGTGGTGGACAACTTGAAGTTGTCACAGGAGAGGGCTCAGCGCTTTGTCAACCGCCGCCGCGGTGTGGGTCCCCGACTACGTGTTGGGGATTTGGTGTGGCTTTCTTCCCGCTTTGTTCCTATGAAGGTTTCCTCTCCCAAATTTAAACCTCGTTTTATTGGTCCTTACAAGATATTGGAAATTCTTAATCCTGTGTCCTTTCGCCTGGATCTTCCTGTGTCGTTTGCTATCCACAACGTGTTTCATAGGTCCTTGTTGCGGCGGTACGTTGTGCCTGTGGTTCCTTCTGCTGAGCCTCCTGCTCCGGTGTTGGTTGAGGGCGAGTTGGAGTACGTGGTGGAGAAGATCTTGGATTCTCGTCTCTCCAGGCGGAGGCTTCAGTACCTGGTCAGGTGGAAGGGCTATGGTCAGGAAGATAATTCCTGGGTGGTCGCCTCTGATGTTCATGCGGCCGATTTAGTTCGTGCCTTTCACGCCGCTCATCCTGATCGCCCTGGTGGTCGTGGTGAGGGTTCGGTGACCCCTCACTAAGGGGGGGGGTACTGTTGTGATTTTGCTTTTTGCTCCCTCTAGTGGTCATTAGTGATTTGACTCTGGAGCGTCTGTCTTTTTCTATATCCTAACCTGGGCCGTTAGTTCAGGGGCGTTGCTATATAAGCTCCCTGGACCTTCAGTTCAATGCCTGGCATCGTTGAAATCAGAGCTAATCTGTTGTGCTCTTGTCCTCTGATCCTGGTTCCTGTTTTCCAAGCTAAGTCTGCTTCTTTGCTTTTTGCTTTTGTTTTGTTTGGTATTTTTGTCCAGCTTGTTCCTATCTGTATCCTGACCTTTGCTGGAAGCTCTAGGGGGCTGGTGTTCTCCCCCCGGACCGTTAGACGGTTCGGGGGTTCTTGAATCTCCAGCGTGGATTTTTATAGGGTTTTTGTTGACCAGATAAGTTATCTTGCTATATTCTGCTATTAGTAAGCTGGCCTCTCTTTGCTGAACCTAGTTCATTTCTGTGTTTGTCATTTCCTCTTACCTCACCGTTATTATTTGTGGGGGGCTTGTATTTTGCTTTGGGGTCCCTTTCTCTGGAGGCAAGAGAGGTCTTTGTTTTCTTCTCCTAGGGGTAGTTAGATTCTCCGGCTGGCGCGTGTCATCTAGCGATCACCGTAGGCATGATCCCCGGCTACTTCTAGTGTTGGCGTTAGGAGTAGCTATTTGGTCAACCCAGTTACCACAGCCCTATGAGCTGGATTTTTGTATCTTGCAGACTTACACGTTCCTCTGAGACCCTGTCCACTGGGGTCATAACACACAAGGCCCCTCAAAGTATGGCGGTGTGTTTGCAGGGCGGGGGTGCCTCCCACCGGCAGCGACACTTCTGCGTACTCTGAGGGGCCCTGTGCCTGTGACGTCGCCAATGAGTATGCCCCCCACCTGTTGAAGGAACCTGCACTTTCATCTGCACCTTCCTCTTTGTCCCTGTGTAACGTGGTATAGTATGCGGGAAGGGGCACCTGACTTTCAGCAGGGTCAGATTGTGGCTGTGTAGCGTGCAAGGGGAATGTAGTGGTCTGGGTCAATGTACCACAAGACTCATCTAGCACTGGCTGGGCAATGGGCAGGATGAGGATGAAACACAGATATAGGCCCAAATTATAAAGTGGGCTAAATGCAGTTCAAAATTGGTAACAGGACTAACCAGGCAGCATTGGTTTGTTCAGTGGAGTAGAAAACCCAGGAGCGGCAGACACCGTTTTAAGGGCCCAACCACACTAGTAGGCCCAATGCAGTTTAATATTACAAATCTAGCCCGAAAGCCTGAAGATTGAAGCTCTGGAAAATAACACAGGACAACATCAAGGTGCGGCAGACACCGTTACTAGGCCCAACCAAAATAGTAGGCCAACTGCAGTGTTATATAAACAACAACTTAATGAGAGGCTGAAGATTGAACCTCAGCTCTGTTCAGTGGAGAACAGAAAGCAGCGGCAGACACCGTTAGTAGGCCCCAACCACAATAGTAGGCCAACTGCAGTGTTATATTAACAACAACTAGGGTTGAGCGAAACGGGTCGTTCATTTTCAAAAGTCGCCGACTTTTGGCTAAGTCGGCGTCTCATGAAACCCGATCCGACCCCTGTGCTTGTCGGCCATGCGGTACGCGACTTTCGCGCCAAAGTCGCGTTTCAATGACGCGAAAAGTGCCATTTCTCAGCCAATGAAGGTGAACGCAGAGTGTGGGCAGCGTGATGACATAGGTCCTGGTCCCCACCATCTTAGAGAAGGGCATTGCAGTGATTGGCTTGCTGTCTGCGGCGTCACAGGGGCTATAAAGGGGCGTTCCCGCCGACCGCCATCTCACTGCTGCTGATCTGAGCTTAGGGAGAGGTTGCTGCCGCTTCGTCAGAAGCAGGGAGAGCGTTAGGCAGGGTCCATAAACCACAAAACCGCTTGTGCTGTAGCGATTTCCACTGTCCAACACCACCTTCGGTGTGCAGGGACAGTGGAAGCTAAATTTTTTTTTTTTTCTCTCAGCGCTGTAGCTCATTGGGCTGCCCTAGAAGGCTCCGTGATAGCTGTATTGCTGTGTGTACGCCACTGTGCAAACCAACTGCTTTTTTCAAAGCACATATCCTCTTGTTCCTTCCTTTCTGCACAGCTATCTTTTTTGTTTGTCCACACTTTTTATTTAATTTGTGCATCAGTCCACTCCTTATTGCTGCCTGCCATACCTGGCTGATATTACTGCAGGGAGATAGTAATTGTAGGACAGTCCCTGTTTTTTGTTTTTTTTTGTGGGAGATTAAGATTGGCATTTCTGCTAGAGTGCCATCCCTGTGTGTGCCATCTCTCACTCAGTGGGCCATAGAAAGCCTATTTATTTTTTTCCTTGATTTGGGTTTTAAAATCTACCTTAACAAAAAAACACTATATCAATCAGTGGGAGAAAAATATTAGCCTCAGTCAGGGCTTGTGTGCCACTCCTGTGTGTGCCATCTCTCATTCAGTGGGCCATAGAAAGCCTTTTTTTTATTTTATTTTATTATTTGGTTTCTAAAGTCTCCCTGAAAAAATAAAACATAAAAAAAAAACAGTGGGAGATTAATATTGCCCTTTCGGCTTGTGTGCCAGTCTTGACTCCTGGGTGTGCCACCTCTCTCTCTCAAATTGTGGGCCATAGAAAGCCTATTTATTTTTTTCCTTGATTTGGGTTTTAAAATCTACCTTAACAAAAAAACACTATATCAATCAGTGGGAGAAAAATATTGGCCTCAGTCAGGGCTTGTGTGCCACTCCTGTGTGTGCCATCTCTCATTCAGTGGGCCATAGAAAGCCTTTTTTTTATTTTATTTTATTATTTGGTTTCTAAAGTCTCCCTGAAAAAATAAAACATAAAAAAAAAACAGTGGGAGATTAATATTGCCCTTTCAGCTTGTGTGCCAGTCTTGACTCCTGGGTGTGCCACCTCTCTCTCTCAAATTGTGGGCCATAGAAAGCCTATTTATTTTTTTCCTTGATTTGGGTTTTAAAATCTACCTTAACAAAAAAACACTACATCAATCAGTGGGAGAAAAATATTGGCCTCAGTCAGGGCTTGTGTGCCACTCCTGTGTGTGCCATCTCTCATTCAGTGGGCCATAGAAAGCCTTTTTTTTATTTTATTTTATTATTTGGTTTCTAAAGTCTCCCTGGATAAAAAAAAAAAAAAAAAGGGAGATTAATATTGCCCTTTCAGCTTGTGTGCCAGTCTTGACTCCTGGGTGTGCCATCTCTCACTCAGTGGGCCATAGAAAGCCTATTAATTTTTTTGCTTGATTTGGGTTCTAAAATCTACCTGAAAAAAAAAACACTACATCAATCAGTGGGAGATTAATATTGCCCTTTCTGCTTGTGTGCCACTCCTGACTCCTGTGTGTGCCATCTCTCACTCAGTGGGCCATAGAAAGCCTATTTATTTTTTATTATTTTGTTTCTAAAGTCTCCCTGAAAAAGAAAAAAAAAAAAAAAAACAGTGGGAGATTAATTTTGACATTTGTGCTTAAGTGACAGTCCTGCGTGTGTGGCATCTCTGTGATTTGGTGCCACAGAAAACAGAGTGTGTAACATTGTGCCTGATTTTCCTTGTGGTCTCACCAACCTGTTAAGGGATATTGAAATCATACTGAAGTTATAGCTCACCGTGTAAGTTGTTTGACAGCAACAAATAAAGTTACTTTGGTTAAGATTTTAAAACAATGAGGAAGTCTGGTGCAAGAGGTCGTCGTGGGCGTTCATTGTCAGCTGGTAATGATGGTAGTGGTAGTGGAGCATCAGGTGGTCGTGGGGATAAAAATATTCCACCTAAGTCTGGAGCTGTGGAGCCAGTTTCGTCATCTGGCTACACAAGGCCTCGAACGCTCTCTTTTCTGGGAGTACGAAAACCGCTTTTAAAGGCGGAGCAGCAACAGCAAGTTTTGGCTTACATTGCAGACTCAGCCTCTAGCTCTTTTGCCTCCTCTTCTGAAACTGGTACATGTAAAAGCAGCGCATCGCTTGTGGATGTTCACGGTCAGGGACAAGTCGCTTCCTTGTCCTCTTCAGCAAAAACTACAACAAGAGAGAAGGATGCAGCAGGCGACACAACGGGTTACTCCATGGAGCTCTTTACACATACCGTCCCTGGCTTAGAAAGTGAAACACTTAACAGGCCATGCCCATTACAAGTAGATTCTGACATGGAGTGCACTGATGCACAGCCACAGCCAGAGTACTATGCTGCTCCTTTGACTCAGACCACCACATTGCCCTCTCAGGGTACTGATCCACAATCAGACCCTGATGAGACTATGTTGCCCCGCCACGAACGCTATACCACCGACCGACACAGTGACACAGACGAAGTTGCACATGAGCTCGAAGAGGAGGTAATAGATGACCCAGTTATTGACCCCGATTGGCAGCCATTGGGGGAACAGGGTGCAGGCGGCAGTAGTTCAGAAGCGGAGGTGGAGGAGGGGCCGCAGCAGGCATCAACATCGCAACAGGTTCCATCTGCCGGGCCCGTATCTGGCCCAAAACGCGTGTCAAAGCCAAAACCTGTTGGAGGACAGCGTGGCCATCCGGTTAAAGCTCAGTCTGCAATCCCTGAAAAGGGATCCGATGCTAGGAAGAGTGCAGTCTGGCATTTTTTTAAACAACATCCAATTGATCAGCGCAAAGTCATCTGTCAAAAATGTTCAACTAGCTTAACCAGAGGTCAGAATCTGAAAAGTCTAAATACTAGTTGCATGCATAGACACTTAACCACCATGCATTTTCAAGCCTGGACTAACTACCAAACGTCCCTTAAGGTTGTAGCACCCTCGGCCAATGAAGCTAGTCAGCAACGCAACATCCCTTCCGTCACTGTAAGGCCACCATTTTCCGCACCACCGGCAGTATCTGTGCAGGTTTCTTTGCCAGCCAAAAGCAGTCAGGGTCAGGGAATCACCAGTTTTGTAGGAGGAAATATTGCATCTAGGGCACCGGCGGAAACAATACCGTCTCCAACCGTCTCTCAGTCTGCCATGTACACCGGCACACCCGAAAGTTCCACGATCTCCAGCTCTCCAGTCCAGCTCACCCTACATGAGACTCTGGTTAGAAAAAGGAAGTACTTATCCTCGCATCCACGTACACAGGGTTTTAACGCCCACATAGCTAGACTAATCTCGTTAGAGATGATGCCCTACCGGTTAGTTGAAAGCGAAGCTTTCAAAGCCCTGATGGAGTACGCTGATCCACGATACGAGCTACCCAGTCGACACTTTTTTCAAGAAAAGCCATCCCAGCCCTGCACCAGCACGTTAAACAGCGCATCGTCCATGCACTCAGGCAATCTGTGAGTACAAAGGTGCACCTGACTACAGATGCATGGACCAGTAGGCATGGCCAGGGACGTTATGTGTCCATCACGGCACACTGGGTGAATGTGGTGGATGCAGGGTCCACAGGGGACATCAATTTCGGGACAGTTGTGCCTAGCCCACGGTCTAGGAAACAGTTGGCTGTAGGCGTTCGCACCCCCTCCTCCTCCTCCTCCTCGTCCTCCTGCAGAAGCTACAGCTCTTCCACAGACCGCAGTCGGCCAACCTCTCCATCGGCAGATGACACTGTTGCACACCAGTTGTCCCATTATGGGCCAGCTACTGGCAAGCGTCAGCAGGCTGTATTGGCTATGAAGTGTTTGGGTGACAACAGACACACCGCGGAAGTTCTGTCCGAGTTCTTGCAACAAGAAACGCAGTCGTGGCTGGGAACAGTAGATCTTGAGGCAGGCAAGGTAGTGAGTGATAACGGAAGGAATTTCATGGCTGCCATCTCCCTTTCCCAACTGAAACACATTCCTTGCCTGGCTCACACCTTAAACCTGGTGGTGCAGTGCTTATTGAAAACTTATCCTGGGTTCTCCGGCCTGCTCCTCAAAGTGCGTGGACTTTGCTCACATATCCGACGTTCGCCTGTACACGCCAGCCGTATGCAGACCTATCAGCGGTCTTTGAACCTTCCCCAGCATCACCTAATCATAGACGTTGCAACAAGGTGGAACTCAACACTGCACATGCTTCAGAGACTGTGCCAACAGAGGCGGGCTGTTATGTTTTTGTGGGAGGATACACATACACGGGCAGGCAGTAGGATGGCAGACATGGAGTTGTCAGGTGTGCAGTGTGTTATGACCCCAGTGGACAGGGTCTCAGAGGAACGTGTACGTCTCAGAGGAACGTGTAAGTCTGCAAGATACAAAAATCCAGCTCATAGGGCTGTGGTAACTGGGTTGACCAAATAGCTACTCCTAACGCCAACACTAGAAGTAGCCGGGGATCATGCCTACGGTGATAGCTAGATGACACGCGCCAGCCGGAGAATCTAACTACCCCTAGGAGAAGAAAACAAAGACCTCTCGTGCCTCCAGAGAAACGGACCCCAAAGCAAGATACAAGCCCCCCACAAATAATAACAGTGAGGTAAGAGGAAATGACAAACACAGAAATGAACTAGGTTCAGCAAAGAGAGGCCAGCTTACTAATAGCAGAATATAGCAAGATAACTTATCTGGTCAACAAAAACCCTATAAAAATCCACGCTGGAGATTCAAGAACCCCCGAACCGTCTAACGGTCCGGGGGGAGAACACCAGCCCCCTAGAGCTTCCAGCAAAGGTCAGGATACAGATAGGAACAAGCTGGACAAAAATACCAAACAAAACAAAAGCAAAAAGCAAAGAAGCAGACTTAGCTTGGAAAACAGGAACCAGGATCAGAGGACAAGAGCACAACAGATTAGCTCTGATTTCAACGATGCCAGGCATTGAACTGAAGGTCCAGGGAGCTTATATAGCAACGCCCCTGAACTAACGGCCCAGGTGAGGATATAGGACAAGACAGAAGCTCCAGAGTCAAATCACTAATGACCACTAGAGGGAGCAAAAAGCCAAATCACAACAGTACCCCCCCCTTAGTGAGGGGTCACCGAACCCTCACCACGACCACCAGGGCGATCAGGATGAGCGGCGTGAAAGGCACGAACTAAATCGGCCGCATGAACATCAGAGGCGACCACCCAGGAATTATCTTCCTGACCATAGCCCTTCCACTTGACCAGGTACTGAAGCCTCCGCCTGGAGAGACGAGAATCCAAGATCTTCTCCACCACGTACTCCAACTCGCCCTCAACCAACACCGGAGCAGGAGGCTCAGCAGAAGGAACCACAGGCACAACGTACCGCCGCAACAAGGACCTATGAAACACGTTGTGGATAGCAAACGACACAGGAAGATCCAGGCGAAAGGATACAGGATTAAGGATTTCCAATATCTTGTAAGGACCAATAAAACGAGGTTTAAATTTGGGAGAGGAAACCTTCATAGGAACAAAGCGGGAAGAAAGCCACACCAAATCCCCAACACGTAGTCGGGAACCCACACCGCGGCGGCGGTTGGCAAAGCGCTGAGCCCTCTCCTGTGACAACTTCAAGTTGTCCACCACAAGATTCCAGATCCGCTGCAACCTATCTACCACAGAATCCACCCCAGGGCAGTCAGAAGGTTCCACATGACCCGAAGAAAAACGAGGGTGGAAACCAGAGTTGCAGAAAAACGGCGAAACCAAGGTGGCGGAACTAGCCCGATTATTAAGGGCAAACTCAGCCAACGGCAAGAAGGTCACCCAATCGTCCTGATCAGCAGAGACAAAACACCTCAAATAAGCCTCCAAAGTCTGATTAGTTCGCTCCGTCTGTCCATTAGTCTGAGGATGGAAAGCAGACGAAAACGACAAGTCAATGCCCATCCTACTACAAAAGGATCGCCAGAATCTGGAAACGAACTGGGATCCTCTGTCTGACACAATATTCTCAGGGATGCCGTGAAAACGAACCACGTTCTGGAAAAACACAGGAACCAGATCGGAAGAGGAAGGCAGCTTAGGCAAAGGAACCAAATGGACCATCTTGGAGAAGCGATCACATATCACCCAGATAACAGACATGCCTTGAGACACCGGAAGATCAGAAATGAAATCCATGGAGATATGTGTCCAAGGTCTCTTAGGGACAGGCAAGGGCAAGAGCAACCCGCAGGCACGAGAACAGCAAGGCTTAGCTCGAGCACAAGTCCCACAGGACTGTACAAATGACCGCACATCCCGTGACAAGGAAGGCCACCAAAAGGATCTGGCCACCAGATCTCTGGTGCCAAAAATTCCTGGGTGACCTGCCAACACCGAGGAATGAACCTCGGAAATGACTCTGCTGGTCCACTTATCAGGCACAAACAGTCTGTCTGGTGGACAAGAATCAGGCCTATCAGCCTGAAATCTCTGCAACACACGTCGCAGATCTGGAGAAATAGCTGACAAGATAATACCATCCTTAAGAATACCAACAGGTTCAGCGACTCCAGGAGCATCAGGCACAAAGATCCTGGAAAGAGCATCGGCCTTCACATTTTTAGAACCTGGTAAATACGAGACAACAAAGTCAAAATGGGAGAAAAACAATGACCAGCGGGCCTGTCTAGGATTCAGGCGTTTAGCAGACTCGAGATACATCAGATTTTTGTGATCAGTCAAGACCACCACACGATGCTTAGCACCCTCGAGCCAATGACGCCACTCCTCAAATGCCCATTTCATGGCCAACAACTCCCGATTGCCCACATCATAATTTCGCTCCGCAGGCGAAAACTTCCTAGAGAAAAAGGCGCAAGGTCTCATAACAGAGCAACCAGGGCCTCTCTGTGACAAAACGGCCCCTGCTCCAATCTCTGAAGCATCCACCTCAACCTGAAAGGGAAGCGAGACATCAGGCTGGCACAAAACAGGCGCCGAAGTAAACCGACGTTTCAACTCCTGGAAAGCCTCCACGGCAGCAGGAGCCCAATTAACCACATCGGAGCCCTTCTTGGTCATATCCGTCAAAGGTTTCACAATGCTAGAAAAGTTAGCGATAAAACGACGGTAGAAGTTAGCGAAACCCAAGAACTTCTGAAGACTCTTAACTGACGAGGGCTGAGTCCAATCAAGAATAGCTCGGACCTTGACTGGGTCCATCTCCACAGCAGAAGGGGAAAAAATGAACCCCAAAAAGGGAACCTTCTGTACACCAAAAAGACACTTTGAGCCCTTGACAAACAAAGAATTTTCACGCAAAATTTTAAAGACCATCCTGACCTGCTCCACATGCGAGTCCCAATTATCAGAAAAAACCAGAATATCATCCAGATAAACGATCAAAAATTTATCCAGATAGTTCCGGAAAATGTCATGCATAAAGGACTGAAAAACTGAAGGGGCATTAGAGAGCCCAAAAGGCATCACCAAGTACTCAAAATGACCTTCGGGCGTATTGAATGCGGTTTTCCATTCATCCCCTTGCTTAATGCGCACAAGGTTGTACGCACCACGAAGGTCTATCTTGGTAAACCACTTGGCACCTTTAATCCGGGCAAACAAGTCAGACAACAGCGGCAAAGGATACTGAAATTTGACAGTGATCTTATTTAAAAGCCGATAGTCAATACAAGGCCTCAAAGATCCGTCCTTTTTAGCCACAAAAAAGAATCCCGCACCAAGAGGGGAAGAAGACGGACGGATGTGTCCTTTCTCCAGAGACTCCTTGACATATGAACGCATAGCGGTATGTTCAGGTATCGACAGATTAAACAGTCTTCCCTTAGGAAATTTACTGCCTGGAATCAAATCTATTGCACAGTCACATTCCCTATGAGGAGGCAATGCACTGGACCTGGACTCGCTAAAGACATCCTGATAATCAGACAAATACTCCGGAACTTCCGAAGGCGTAGAAGAAGCAATAGACACAGGCAGGGAATCCTCATGAATACCACGACAGCCCCAACTAGACACTGACATAGCCTTCCAGTCAAGGACTGGATTATGGGTCTGTAACCATGGCAGCCCCAAAACAACCAAATCATGCATTTTATGCAGAACGAGAAAACGTATCACCTCGCGGTGTTCAGGAGTCATGCACATGGTAACCTGTGTCCAATACTGCGGTTTATTTTCTGCTAATGGCGTAGCATCAATACCCCTAAGAGGGATAGGATTTTCTAATGGTTCAAGACTAAAACCACAGCGCTTAGCAAATGAGAGATCCATAAGACTCAGGGCAGCACCTGAATCTACAAACGCCATGACAGGATAAGATGACAGTGAGCAAATCAAAGTTACAGACAGAATAAACTTAGGATGCAAATTACCAACGGTGACAGGACTAACAACCTTAGATATACGTTCAGAGCATGCTGAGATAACATGTGTAGAATCACCACAGTAGTAGCACAAGCCATTCCGGCGTCTATGAATTTTCCTCTCATTTCTAGTCAGGATTCTATCACATTGCATCAAATCAGGTGTCCGTTCAGACAACACCATGAGGGAATTTGCGGTTTTTCTATCACATTGCATCACATCAGGTGTCTGTTCAGACAACAACATGAGGGAATTTGCGGTTTTGCGCTCCCGCAACCGCTGGTCAATTTGAATAGCCAGGGACATGGTATCATTCAGACCTGTGGGAATGGGAAAACCCACCATAACATTCTTAATGGCCTCAGAAAGGCCATTTCTAAAATTAGCGGCCAGTGCACACTCGTTCCAATGTGTCAGCACGGACCATTTCCGAAATTTTTGGCAATACACCTCAGCCTCGTCCTGGCCCTGAGACATAGCCAGCAAGGCTTTCTCTGCCTGAATCTCAAGATTGGGTTCCTCATAAAGTAAACCGAGCGCCAGAAAAAACGCATCAATATCAGCCAATGCCGGATCTCCTGGCGCCAACGAAAAAGCCCAATCTTGAGGGTCACCCCGTAAGAATGAAATAACAATTTTTTCTTGTTGAGCAGAGTCTCCAGACGAACAAGGTTTCAGGGACAAAAACAATTTACAATTATTCCTGAAATTCCTAAACTTAAATCGGTCTCCTGAAAACAGTTCAGGAATCGGAATCTTGGGTTCAGACCTAGGATTTCTGATAACATAGTCTTGTATACTCTGCACATGAGCGGCAAGCTGGTCCACACTTGTAATCAAGGTCTGGACATTCATGTCTGCAGCAAGCTTAAGCCACTCTGAGGTAAAGGGGAAAAAAAAAAAAAAAAAAAAAATGAGAGAGGGAAAAAAAAAACTCAAAATTTTCTTTCTTATAATCCCACTTCTGCAATGCATTAAACATTTAATACTGGCCTGGCATACTGTTATGACCCCAGTGGACAGGGTCTCAGAGGAACGTGTACGTCTCAGAGGAACGTGTAAGTCTGCAAGATACAAAAATCCAGCTCATAGGGCTGTGGTAACTGGGTTGACCAAATAGCTACTCCTAACGCCAACACTAGAAGTAGCCGGGGATCATGCCTACGGTGATAGCTAGATGACACGCGCCAGCCGGAGAATCTAACTACCCCTAGGAGAAGAAAACAAAGACCTCTCTTGCCTCCAGAGAAAGGGACCCCAAAGCAAGATACAAGCCCCCCACAAATAATAACGGTGAGGTAAGAGGAAATGACAAACACAGAAATGAACTAGGTTCAGCAAAGAGAGGCCAGCTTACTAATAGCAGAATATAGCAAGATAACTTATCTGGTCAACAAAAACCCTATAAAAATCCACGCTGGAGATTCAAGAACCCCCGAACCGTCTAACGGTCCGGGGGGAGAACACCAGCCCCCTAGAGCTTCCAGCAAAGGTCAGGATACAGATAGGAACAAGCTGGACAAAAATACCAAACAAAACAAAAGCAAAAAGCAAAGAAGCAGACTTAGCTTGGAAAACAGGAACCAGGATCAGAGGACAAGAGCACAACAGATTAGCTCTGATTTCAACGATGCCAGGCATTGAACTGAAGGTCCAGGGAGCTTATATAGCAACGCCCCTGAACTAACGGCCCAGGTGAGGATATAGGAAAAGACAGAAGCTCCAGAGTCAAATCACTAATGACCACTAGAGGGAGCAAAAAGCCAAATCACAACAGCAGTGGTCCAAGATACAAGACATGTGTCAAGTCCTTCAGTGTTTTGAGGAATGCACACGGCTGGTTAGTGCAGACAACGCCGTAATAAGCATGAGCATCCCCCTAATGCGTCTGCTGATGCAAAGTTTGACGCACATAAAGGAGCAGGCGTCTGCACCAGAGGAAGAGGAAAGCCTTGATGACAGTCAGCCATTGTCTGGTCAGGGCAGTTTACAGGACGAGGTAGCGGGCGGAGAGGAGGTGGAGGACGAGGAGGATGATGGGGATGAGTATATTTTTAATGCGGAAGCTTTCCCGGGGGCACTGGAAATTGGTTGCGTGGCAAGGCCGGGTTCTGGTTTTTTGAGGGACACAAGTGACGTAGATTTGCCTGAAACTGCCCCTCAACCAATCACAACCGGAGATTTGACAACTGGAACTTTGGCCCACATGGCGGATTATGCCTTACGTATCCTAAAAAGGGACACACGCATTACGAAAATGATGAACGATGACGATTACTGGTTGGCCTGCCTCCTTGATCCACGCTATAAAGGCAAATTGCAAAATATTATGCCACATGAGAACTTGGAACTAATATTAGCAACCAAACAATCAACTCTTGTTGACCGTTTGCTTCAGGCATTCCC
Source organism: Ranitomeya variabilis (assembly GCF_051348905.1). Taxonomy (NCBI): domain Eukaryota; kingdom Metazoa; phylum Chordata; class Amphibia; order Anura; family Dendrobatidae; genus Ranitomeya; species Ranitomeya variabilis. The sequence continues at coordinate 20,379,596 of NC_135236.1, read as the reverse complement.
AGCACACAGTGCACGTGATCGTTCTCACACGAGCTCCAGGGGGCAGCAGACTAGGAGTGTTAGGGGTGCACACATCAGAAGTGGCGTTGGACAGAGGGGTTTTCTGACCAGCTTGTGGAGTGATTTTGCTATGACCGCAGACAGGACAGGTACTGCTGCATCAATTGAAAGTGACAGGAGACAACATTTGTCCAGTATGGTTACTAACTATTTTTCATCCCTTATCGATGTTCTCCCTCAACCGTCATTCCCATTTGATTACTGGGCCTCAAAATTAGACACCTGGCCAGAATTGGCAGAATATGCATTGCAGGAGCTTGCTTGCCCGGCAGCAAGTGTCCTATCAGAAAGAGTATTCAGTGCTGCAGGTTCAATATTAACCGAAAAAAGGACTCGTCTGGCTACCCAAAATGTTGACGATCTAACATTCATTAAAATGAACCACAACTGGATTTTCCAAATCTTTTGCCCCACCTTGCCCGGCCGACACCTAGCTTTCCTATGAAAAGCTCTTGCCTGTGAATTACTTTTCTAATGTCTAATTTGCTGCAGCTGATTGTACAGCATACAACATGTTTACACCTCCCTAAATGGCCAAACTCCCCACACGGGGCCGTGGTATCGCGACTTGGCGCAAGCACCCGTGAGACTGCTGTTTGTCTGAAGAGGTGGGTGTGCTCGCTTTTGGTTGACGGCATTGCTACTGGGTCCCTCATAGTACAATGTAGTGTCTCTGGCGGTGGTGGTGCGCACCCAACGTCAGACACACCGTTGTAACATGAGGGGCCCTGGGGCGGTCCCGCCGGCCTCAAGAGAGTTCCTCCCTCCCCCAGCTCAAAATGTGCTCTACCACGTGCAAAATTATGTCGCACAGCTCCACCAATCTTTAGTCTATTCGCTGACATCATTCAATGTCTGGCACTGACAATACAAATTTGTAGACATCTATGATGCAACTTAAAGTAGTCTGTGTCTGTGTCCTATATTGGCACCATTAAATAGTTACTGCCAAATTACTATGTCAGAAACTCAGCAGATGAGCCCACCCCTGTACCTAAGTATGCCACCTTTTTTTTTTTTTTGGTTGTTTTGCGAGACATTAACATCTATTTATATTTTGGGAGTACTGGGACAGACACTCCTTGCAATACTCCTCCACTGACCACCAAGCTGCCTGCCCGTGTATCCATGTAACCGATGTAAAACTGCCATGAGCCTATTGTTTGTTATTTTAGGCCTTTGATAGCCTGTCTGCGGTCCCTACTTTTAATACTCCTCCACTGACCACCAAGCTGCCTGCCTGTGTATCCATGTAACCAATGTAAAACTGCCATGAGCCTATTGTTTGTTATTTTAGGCCTTTGATAGCCTGTCTGCGGTCCCTACTTTAAATACTCCTCCACTGACCACCAAGCTGCCTGTGTATCCATGTAACCGATGTAAAACTGCCATGAGCCTATTGTTTGTTATTTTAGGCCTTTGATAGCCTGTCTGCGGTCCCTACTTTAAATACTCCTCCACTGACCACCAAGCTGCCTGTGTATCCATGTAACCGATGTAAAACTGCCATGAGCCTATTGTTTGTTATTTTAGGCCTTTGATAGCCTGTCTGCGGTCCCTACTTTAAATACTCCTCCACTGAGCACCAAGCTGCCTGCCCGTGTATCCATGTAACCGATGTAAAACTGCCATGAGCCTATTGTTTGTTATTTTAGGCCTTTGATAGCCTGTCTGCGGTCCCTACTTTAAATACTCCTCCACTGACCACCAAGCTGCCTACCTGTGTATCCATGTAACCGATGTAAAACTGCAGTATTTTGCTTATAAAAAAGAAAATGCTGGAGAGATATCAAATGCAGACATTTTAACATTAAAAACAAAAACACATACAACAAAAAACTGGTACAGTACAAAAATTGGCCACCAGCTACAAAAACTTTCTCCTGCAAGTAGTTAACTGAAAGTTTTTTTTCCATTGAAAACACAGATATGGCATCCACCGAGTGTTGTCCTGTCGCGTCTTCTTTATATTATTGCCAAGAAGCTGCAACTGAATAAAGCTGAGCTTCTACCTTCTGCCTCTTATTAACTGCTTTTTTTTTATGAAATTGGCTGTTCCGGCCTACTAAAGGTGTCTGCCCCTGCCTGGTGTTGTCCTCAACTGAATAAAGCTGTGCTTCAACCTTCTGTTCCAAATTACGATTTTTAAAAATGAAATTGGCTGTTCCGGCCTACTAAAGGTGTCTGCCCCTGCCTGGTGTTGTCCTCAACTGAATAACGCTGAGCTTCTACCTTCTGCCTCTTATTAACTGCTTTTTTTTTATGAAATTGGCTGTTCCGGCCTACTAAAGGTGTCTGCCCCTGCCTGGTGTTGTCCTCAACTGAATAAAGCTGTGCTTCAACCTTCTGTTCCAAATTACGATTTTTAAAAATGAAATTGGCTGTTCCGGCCTACTAAAGGTGTCTGCCCCTGCCTGGTGTTGTCCTCAACTGAATAAAGCTGAGCTTCTACCTTCTGCCTCTTATTAACTGCTTTTTTTTATGAAATTGGCTGTTCCGGCCTACTAAAGGTGTCTGCCCCTGCCTGGTGTTGTCCTCAACTGAATAAAGCTGTGCTTCAACCTTCTGTTCCAAATTACGATTTTTAAAAATGAAATTGGCTGTTCCGGCCTACTAAAGGTGTCTGCCCCTGCCTGGTGTTGTCCTCAACTGAATAAAGCTGTGCTTCAACCTTCTGTTCCAAATTACGAATTTTAAAAATGAAATTGGCTGTTCCGGCCTACTAAAGGTGTCTGCCCCTGCCTGGTGTTGTCCTCAACTGAATAAAGCTGTGCTTCAACCTTCTGTTCCAAATTACGATTTTTAAAAATGAAATTGGCTGTTCCGGCCTACTAAAGGTGTCTGCCCCTGCCTGGTGTTGTCCTCAACTGAATAAAGCTGTGCTTCAACCTTCTGTTCCAAATTACGAATTTTAAAAATGAAATTGGCTGTTCCGGCCTACTAAAGGTGTCTGCCCCTGTCTGGTGTTGTCCTCAACTGAATAAAGCTGAGCTTCTACCTTCTGCCTCTTATTAACTGCTTTTTTTTAATGAAATTGGCTGTTCCGGCCTACTAAAGGTGTCTGCCCCTGCCTGGTGTTGTCCTCAACTGAATAAAGCTGTGCTTCAACCTTCTGTTCCAAATTACGATTTTTAAAAATGAAATTGGCTGTTCCGGCCTACTAAAGGTGTCTGCCCCTGCCTGGTGTTGTCCTCAACTGAATAAAGCTGAGCTTCTACCTTCTGCCTTTTATTAACTGCTTTTTTTTTATGAAATTGGCTGTTCCGGCCTACTAAAGGTGTCTGCCCCTGCCTGGTGTTGTCCTCAACTGAATAAAGCTGTGCTTCAACCTTCTGTTCCAAATTACGATTTTTAAAAATGAAATTGGCTGTTCCGGCCTACTAAAGGTGTCTGCCCCTGCCTGGTGTTGTCCTCAACTGAATAAAGCTGTGCTTCAACCTTCTGTTCCAAATTACGATTTTTAAAAATGAAATTGGCTGTTCCGGCCTACTAAAGGTGTCTGCCCCTGCCTGGTGTTGTCCTCAACTGAATAAAGCTGAGCTTCTACCTTCTGCCTCTTATTAACTGCTTTTTTTTATGAAATTGGCTGTTCCGGCCTACTAAAGGTGTCTGCCCCTGCCTGGTGTTGTCCTCAACTGAATAAAGCTGTGCTTCAACCTTCTGTTCCAAATTACGATTTTTAAAAATGAAATTGGCTGTTCCGGCCTACTAAAGGTGTCTGCCCCTGCCTGGTGTTGTCCTCAACTGAATAAAGCTGAGCTTCTACCTTCTGCCTTTTATTAACTGCTTTTTTTTTATGAAATTGGCTGTTCCGGCCTACTAAAGGTGTCTGCCCCTGCCTGGTGTTGTCCTCAACTGAATAAAGCTGTGCTTCAACCTTCTGTTCCAAATTACGATTTTTAAAAATGAAATTGGCTGTTCCGGCCTACTAAAGGTGTCTGCCCCTGCCTGGTGTTGTCCTCAACTGAATAAAGCTGTGCTTCAACCTTCTGTTCCAAATTACGATTTTTAAAAATCAAATTGGCTGTTCCGGCCTACTAAAGGTGTCTGCCCCTGCCTGGTGTTGTCCTCAACTGAATAAAGCTGAGCTTCTACCTTCTGCCTCTTATTAACTGCTTTTTTTTATGAAATTGGCTGTTCCGGCCTACTAAAGGTGTCTGCCCCTGCCTGGTGTTGTCCTCAACTGAATAAAGCTGTGCTTCAACCTTCTGTTCCAAATTACGAATTTTAAAAATGAAATTGGCTGTTCCGGCCTACTAAAGGTGTCCGCCCCTGCCTGGTGTTGTCCTCAACTAAATAAAGCTGTGCTTCAACCTTCTGTTCCAAATTACGATTTTTAAATATGAAATTGGCTGTTCCGGCCTACTAAAGGTGTCTGCCCCTCCCTGGTGTTGTCCTCAACTGAATAAAGCTGTGCTTCAACCTTCTGTTCCAAATTACGAATTTTAAAAATGAAATTGGCTGATCCGGCCTACTAAAGGTGTCTGCCCCTGCCTGGTGTTGTCCTCAACTAAATAAAGCTGTGCTTCAACCTTCTGTTCCAAATTACGATTTTTAAAAATGAAATTGGCTGTTCCGGCCTACTAAAGGTGTCTGCCCCTCCCTGGTGTTGTCCTCAACTGAATAAAGCTGTGCTTCAACCTTCTGTTCCAAATTACGAATTTTAAAAATGAAATTGGCTGATCCGGCCTACTAAAGGTGTCTGCCCCTCCCTGGTGTTGTCCTCAACTGAACAAAGCTGAGCTTCCACATTCTGGCTTTCGGCCTATACTATCAGATATTAAACTGCATTTGGCCTACTAGTGTGGTTAGGCCCTTGAAACAGTGTCTGCTGCTCTTGGGTTTGCTACTCCACTGAACAAAGCAATGCCGCCTGTTTAGTCCTGTTACCAATTTTGATCTGCATTTAGCCTACTTTATTCTTTGGCCCTATATCTGTTTCCTCCTCATCCTGCCCATTGCCCAGCCACTGCTAGATGAGTCTGCTGGTACATTGACCTAGACCACTACATTCCCCTTGTACTCTACACAGCCAGAATCTGACCCTGCTGAAAGTAAGGTTCCCCTTCCCGCATGTTATACCACCTTACACAGGGACAAAGAGGAAGGTGCAGATGAAAGTGCAGGTTCCTTCATCAGGTGCGGGGGGCATACTCGTTGGCGACGTCACTGGCACAGGGCCACTCAGAGTACGCAAATGTGTCGCTGCTGGTGGGAGGCGCCCCCGCCATGCAAACACACCGCCGTACTTTGAGGGGCCCTGTGCCAGTGCCAATGCGAACGTGTGGGCCCCCCCTGCTTGCTCATGATCACAGCACTTGCAACGTTGAAATACTTACCTCTCCCTGCTCCACCGCCATGACGTAGTCCACGTTTCCTGGGCCCACTAAAACCTTGAACCAGCCCTACCCCCCACAACTTTTGCCAAATGACCCCCAATTCCAGTGCCCAACTATTATTATAAAGTTAATTAAGATTGACAAGCTTCAGAAAACTAGAATGGATGTTTTTGGCATTAAAATGGGCACTGTAGGTGTTTTCCTGGCCTCCACTCACTGCCGACTATGGTTCCCCATTGACTTGCATTGGGTTTCGTGTTTCGGTCGATCCCCGACTTTTAGCGACAATCGGCCGACTGCACTCAACTCGACTCTGGACAAAATCGGGTTTCCCAAAACCCTACTCGATCTTAAAAAAATGAAAGTCGCTCAACTCTAACAACAACTACTTAATGAGAGCCTGAAGATTGAAGCTCAAGAAAACCAAACAGGAGAAAACCCAGGAGCAGCAGACACCGTTAGTAGGGCCCAACCAGACAAGTAGGCCAAATGCAGTTAAATATCTGATACTATAGGCCGATAGCCTGAAGACTGAAGCTCAGCTTTGTACAGTGGAGGACAACACCAGGCAGCAGCAGACACCGTTTGTAGGTCCCAACCACACTAGCAGGCCAACAGCAGTGTTATATTAACAAAAACTACTTAATGAGAGCCTGAAGATTGAAGCTCAGGCAAGTAAACCTGGAGAACACCTTGGAGCAGCAGACACCGTTAGTAGGCCCCAAACAAAATAGTAGGCCAACTGCACTGTTATCTTAACAACAACTACTTAATGAGAGCCTGAAGATTGAAGCTCAGCTTTGTACAGTGGAGGACAACACCAGGGAGCGGCAGACACCGTTAGTAGGCCCCAACCACACATATTAACAACAACTACTTAATGAGAGCCTGAAGATTGAAGCTCAGCTCTGTACAGTGGAGGACAACACAGGGAGCGGCAGACACCGTTAGTAGGCCCCAACCACACATATTAACAACAACTACTTAATGAGAGCCTGAAGATTGAAGCTCAGCTTTGTACAGTGGAGGACAACACCAGGGAGCAGCAGACACCGTTAGTAGGCCCCAACCACACATATTAACAACAACTACTTAATGAGAGCCTGAAGATTGAAGCTCAGCTTTGTACAGTGGAGGATAACACCAGGGAGCGGCAGACACTGTTAGTAGGCCCCAACCACACATATTAACAACAACTACTTTAATGAGAGCCTGAAGATTGAAGCTCAGCTTTGTACAGTGAAGGACAACACAAGGGAGCGGCAGACAACGTTAGTAGGCCCCAACCAAAATAGTAGGCCAAATGCACTGTTATCTTAACAACAACTACTTAATGAGAGCCTGAAGATTGAAGCTCAGCTCTGTACAGTGGAGGACAACACAAGGGAGCGGCAAACACCATTAGTAGGCCCCAACCACACATATTAACAACGACTACTTAAAGAGAGCCTGAAGATTGAAGCTCAGCTTTGTACAGTGGAGGACAACACCAGGGAGCGGCAGACACCGTTAGTAGGCCCCAACCACACATATTAACAACAACTACTTAATGAGAGCCTGAAGATTGAAGCTCAGCTTTGTACAGTGGAGGACAACACCAGGGAGCGGCAGACACCGTTAGTAGGCCCCAACCACACATATTAACAACAACTACTTAATGAGAGCCTGAAGATTGAAGCTCAGCTTTGTGCAGTGGAGGACAACTGTAATGGGAGACAGACACAATAAGTAGGCCTAAATAAGTAATTAGGCAAAATGCAGTTCAAAATTGGTAAGTGGAGTACACTTGCAGCATAGCGTGGTTCAGGGGAGGAGGACATGTGTAATTAGTGGCTCTGACACAGGAAGTAGGCCTAAAATAAAAAGGAAGGCTATATTAAGTTCAAAATTGGTAAAAGAGTACACAAGTGGCATAGCTGGGTTCTGTGGTGGAGGACAACTGTTATGACAGGCTTACACAGTTACTAGGCACAAATAAGTAACTAGGATAAATGCAGTTCACAATTGGTAACAGGAGTACACAGGCGGCATAGCTTTGTTCAGTGGAGGACAACTGCAAGGAGTGGACTGGCCGAGACAGACACATGTAGTAGGCCTACAATAGAAAGTTGGCTCTATGCAGTTTAAAGTAGGCTACAGGGGTACACAGGCAGCATTGTTGTGGTCAGCAAAGGACGATTTCAAGGAGGGAAAGCAGACAGACTTCCTAGGCATAAAATAATAAAGCAGGCTCGATGCGGTTTAAATTAGGCTACAGGGGTACACAGGCAGCATTGGTGTGCTCAGCGGAGGACAATTGGAAGGAGGGACCGCAGACAGACTTAGTAGGCCTAAAATAACAAAATAGGCTCTATGCAGCTTCCATTATGTGGCAGGGGTACACAGGCAGCATTGGTGTGGTCAGCGTAGGACAATTGGAATGAGGGACCGCAGACATACTTAGTAGGCCTAAAATAACAAAATAGGCTCTATGCAGCTTCCATTATGTGGCAGGGGTACACAGGCAGCATTGGTGTGCTCAGTGGAGGACAATTGGAAGGAGGGACCGCAGACAGACTTAGTAGGCCTAAAATAACAAAATAGGCTCTCTGCAGCTTCCATTATGCGGCAGGGGTACACAGGCAGCATTGGTGTGGTCAGCGTAGGACAATTAGAAGGAGGGACCGCAGACAGACTTAGTAGGCCTAAAATAACAAAATAGGCTCTATGCAGATTTCATTATGTTGCAGGGGTACACAGGCAGCATTGGTGTGCTCGGCAGAGGACAATTGGAAGGAGGGACCTCAGACAGCAAGTTCTCCAAAAAACTAAATAGATGTTAATGTCTCGCAAAAAAAAAAAGTGCCATACTTAGGTACAGGGGTGGGCTCCTATGCTGACTTTGAGACATTGTAATTTGGCGCAAAGTATTTACTGGTGTAAATGTAGGACAGGGCCCCTGCCTATTTTAAATAGCATCCTACATGTCAACAAATTGTTATTGTCAGTGCCAGGCATTGAAGGATTTCAGTGCATAGACTAAACACTGGTGGAGCAGCGAGTAGGGTTGAGCGACTTTTATTTTTATAGGATCGGGTCGGGTTTCACGAAACCCGACTTTCTCAAAAGTCGGGTTGAGTGAAATCGGCCGATCCTATAAAAAAGTCGGGGTCGGGGTCGGCCGAAACACGAAACCCAATGCAGTGCAATGGGATACTATGGTTCCCAGGGTCTGAAGGAGAGGAAACTCTCCTTCAGGCCCTGGGATCCATATTAATGTGTAAAATAAAGAATCAAAATAAAAAATATTGATATACTCACCTCTCCGACGCAGCCCGATGTAACCGGCAGCTTCGGTACCTCAGAATGAGCGCTTGAAAGTCCTTAGATGACGTCGCGGCCTGTGATTGGTGGCGGAGCAGTCACGTGACCACAATGCGACCAATCACAATACCGATTCCCGATATCGCAAACATATCGGAACTCGGTATCGGAATTCCGATACCAGATTCATAAGATCGCCGACCTCATGGCCGACCCCATACAGGGGTCGGATTTTATGACACCCGACTTTGCCAAAAGTCGGCGACTTCTGAAAATGGCCGACCCATTTCGCTCAACCCTAGCAGCGAGAGATAATTTTGCAAGTGGTAGAGCACTGTTTGAGCTGGGGGGGCGACACTCTCTCTTGGCCGGCAGTACAGGCCCAGGGCCCCTCATGTTACAGTGGTGTGTCTGACGTTGGGTGCGCGCCACCACCGCCAGAGACAGTTCATTGTACTATGAGGGACCCAGTGGCAGTGCCGTCGACCAAAAGTGGGCACACCCACCTCTTCAGACAAACGGCACTCTGACGGGTGCTAGCGCCAAGTGGCGAGACCACGGCCCCGTGGGGGGAGTTAGGCCATTTAGGGAGGTGTAAACATGTAGTATGCTGTACAAACAGCAGCTGCAAATTAAGAGATTGGAACAGTCAGTAACACCAGTCCCAAAGCAAGACCTTTTTTCAGGAAAGCTAGGTGTCAGCCGGGAAAGGTTGGGCAAAATAATTAGAAATCCATGAGTGGTTCATTTTAATGAAGGTTAGATCATCAACATTTTGGGTCGCCAGACGAGTCCTTTTTTCGGTCAGTATTGAACCAGCAGCACTGAATACTCTTTCTGATAGCACACTAGCTGCTGGGCAAGCAAGCTCCTGCAATGCATATTCGGTCAATTCAGGCCAGATGTCTATTTTGGATGACCAGTAATCAAAGGGGAATGACGGTTGAGGGAGAACATCGATAATGGAGGAAAAATAGTTAGTAACCATACTGGACAAATGTTGTCTCCTGTCACTTTGAATTGCTGCTGCAGTACCTGTCGTGTCTGCGGTCATTGCGAAATCACTCCATAACCTGGTCAGAAAACCCCTCTGTCCAATGCCACTTCTGATTTGTGCACCTCTAACACCTCTGCCCTGTTGCCCCCTGCAGCTCGTGTGAGAACCATCACCGGCGCTGTGTGCTGGGAATGCCTGAATCAAACGGTCTACAAGAGTAGCTTGTTTGGTTGCCAATATTTGTTTGAGGTTCTCGTGTGGCATGATATTTTGCATTTTGCCTTTATAGGATCAAGGAGGCAGGCCAACCAGTAATCATCATCGGTCATCATTTTTATAATGCGTGGGTCCCTTTTGAGGATACGCAAGGCATAATCCGCCATGTGGGCCAACGTTCCAGTTGTCAAATCAGTGCATGTGCTGGTTTGAGGAGCACTTTCGGGCAAATCAACGTCACTTGTCTCCCTCAAAAAACCTGAACCCGGCCTTGCAACGCCAGCAGTTTCTATTGCCCCCTGAGAAGCTTCCTCATCCAAAAAATATTCATCCCCATCATCCTCCTCGTCCTCCTCCTCTTCGCCCGCCACCTCGTCCTGTAAACTTCCCTGAGCAGACAATGGCTGACTGTCATCTAGGCTTCCCTCGTCCTCGGCTGCAGACGCCTGCTCCTTTATGTGCGTCAAACTTTTATCAGCAGACGTATTAGGGGGATGCTCATGCTTATTATGGCGTTGTGTGCACTAAACAGCCGTGTGCATTCCTCAAAACACTGAAGGGCTTGACACAGGTCTTGTAGCTTCGACCACCAGACACCTGACAACTCCATGTCTGCCATCCTACTTTCTACCCATGTATGTGTATCCTCCCACAAATACATAACAGCACGCCTCTGTTCACACAGTCTCTGACGCATGTGCAGTGTGGAATTCCACCTTGTTGCAACATCGATGATTAGGCTATGCTGGGAAAGTTTCAAAGACTGCTGATGGTTCTGCATACGGCTGGAGTGTATGGGCGAATGGCAGATGTGCGAGCAAAGTCTGCACACTTTCAGGAGCAGGTCGGGTAACTCCGGATAACTTTTCAGGAAGCACTGCACCACCAGGTTTAATGTGTGAGCCAGGCAAGGAATGTGTTTCAGTTGTGAAAGGGCTATGGCAGCCATAAAATTCCTTCTGTTATCACTCACTACCTTGCCTGCCTCAAGATGTACAGTGTCCAGCCATGAGTGAGTTTCTTGCTGCAAGAACTCGGACAGAACTTCCGCGGTGTGTCTGTTGTTGCCCAAACACTTAATTGCCAATACAGCCTGCTGACGCTTGCCACTAGCTGTTCCATAATGGGACACCTCGTGTGCAACAGTGGCAGCTGCAGATGGAGTGGTCGTGCGACTGTGGTCTGTGGACGAGGTCTCACTTCTGCTGGAGGACGAGGAGGAGGAGGGGGGACGAATGCCTACAGCCAACTGTTTCCTAGACCGTGGGCTAGGCAGAAGTGTCCCAATATTGCTGTCCCCTGTGGACCCTGCATCCACCACATTAACCCAGTGTGCCGTGATGGAGACGTAATGCCCCTGGCCATGCCTACTGGTCCATGCATCTGATGTCAGGTGCACCTTTCTACTCACAGATTGCCTGAGTGCATGGACAATGCGGTATTTTACATGCTGGTGGAGGGCTGGGATGGCTTTTCTCGAAAAAAAGTGTCGACTGGGTAGCTCGTAGCGTGGTACAGCATAGTCCATCAGGGCTTTGAAAGCTTCAGTTTCAACTAACTGGTAGGGCATCATCTCTAACGAGATTAGTCTAGCAATGTGGGCTGTTATGATCCGGTGACCTTGGAGCCGCATGAGACTTTCTCAGGAGTAGGTGGAACCTGTACTGACCGCAAACACTAAACTGTCACCGCAACTAGAAGTAGCCGTGGGGTGTACCTAACACATCCTAGACACCTCGACACAGCCGGAGGACTAAATACCCCTATAGATGGAAATGGGAATTCTATCTTGCCTCAGAGCAGAACCCCAAAGGATAGGCAGCCCCCCACAAATATTGACTGTGAGTATTAGAGGAAAGACACAAGCAGGCAGAAATCAGGATTTAGCAAAAGAGACCACGTTAGCTAAGTAGGAAAGGATAGGACAGAATACTAAGCGGTCAGTATTAAAACCCTAAAAATATCCACAGCAGATAATACAAAAATTCCACCATCTAACTAAAGACATGGAATGTATATCTGCATCTCCTGAGAATCCAACTAGACTGAAATATCCAAACACAGTCTAAGCTGGACAAGAAAAAACATTGAATAGTACTGAATTGTAAAGCACACAGCATGTGTGCTACAAAAACAAAACCAGACACTTATCTTTGCTGATTTGGCAGCAGGGCAGGAGGAACCAGACAGAGATGCAAAACCTCCAAGAACAATGGAGAACTGGCAAGGGCTAATGAATCCTGCACACCTAAATATCCCAGTCAGAGCTGCAATCAGCAGGGACACCTGCCCAGGATTGCAACCCAGGGACAACTGCATTACTACCAACAACCACCGGAGGGAACCCAAGAGCAGAATTCACAACAGTACCCCCCCTTGAGGAGGGGTCACCGAACCCTCACCAGAGCTCCCAGGCCGATCAGGACGAGCCAGATGAAAGGCACGGACCAAATCAGCAGCATGGACATCAGAGGCAAAAACCCGAGAATTATCCTCCTGGCCATAACCCTTCCATGTGACAAGGTACTGAAGCCTCCGCCTCGAAAAGTGAGAATCCAAAATCTTCTCAACCACATACTCCAACTCCCCATCAACCAACACAGGGGCCGGAGGATCAACAGAGGGAACAACGGGCACCACATATTTCCGCAATAAAGATCTATGGAAGACATTATGGATAGCAAAAGAAGCCGGAAGGGCCAATCGAAAAGACACCGGATTAATAATCTCAGAAATCCTATAAGGACCAATAAAGTGAGGCTTAAACTTAGGGGAATAAACCTTCATAGGAACATGATGGGAAGACAACCAGACTAGATCCCCAACCCGAAGCCGGGAACCAACACACCGACGACGGTTAGCAAAACGTTGAGCCTCCTCCTGAGACAATACCAAATTGTCCACCACATGAGCCCAAATCTGCTGCAACCTGTCAACCACAGAATCCACACCAGGACAGTCACAAGGCTCAACCTGCCCCGAAGAAAAACGAGGATGAAAACTAAAATTAGAAAAGAAGGGTGAAACCAAGGTAGCCGAACTAGCCTGATTATTAAGGGCAAACTCGGCCAATGGCAAGAAAGCCACCCAATCATCCTGATCAGCAGACACAAAGCATCTCACATAAGTTTCTAAAGTCTGATTCATTCGCTCGGTCTGGCCATTTGTCTGAGGATGAAATGCGGAAGAAAAAGACAAATCAATGCCCAGCTTAGCACAAAAGGCCCGCCAAAACCGAGAAACAAACGGAGAACCTCTGTCGGACGCAATATTCTCCAGAATACCATACAAACAAACCACATGCTGAAAAAACAACGGAACCAAATCAGAAGAGGAAGGCAATTTAGGCAAAGGCACCAAATGGACCATCTTAGAGAACCGGTCACAAACAAACCAGATGACAGACATCTTCTGGGAAACAGGAAGATCAGAAATAAAATCCATAGAAATATGCGTCCAGGGCCTCTCAGGGACCGGCAAAGGCCAAAGCAACCCACTAGCATGGAAACAGCAAGGCTTGGCGCGCACAAGTCCCACAGGACTGCACAAAAGAACGCACATCACGTGACAAAGAAGGCCACCAAAAGGACCTAAAAACCAAATCTCTGGTACCAAAAATACCAGGATGGCCAGCCAACACAGAACAATGAACCTCAGAAATCACTCTACTAGTCCATCTATCAGGAACAAACAGTTTCCCCACTGGACAGTGGTCAGGTTTGTCAGCCTAAAATTCCTGAAAAACCCGTCGTAAATCAGGGGAAATGGCAGAAAGGACCACGCCTTCTTTCAGAATGCCGACCGGTTCAAGGACCTCAGGAGAATCAGGCAAAAAACTCCTAGAGAGGGCATCAGCCTTAATATTCTTAGAACCCGGAAGATACGAGACCACAAAATCAAAACGGGAAAAAAACAGGGACCATCGAGCCTGTCTAGGATTCAGCCGCCTGGCAGACTCGAGGTAAATCAGATTTTTATGATCGGTCAAGACCACAATACGGTGCTCAGCTCCCTCGAGCCAATGTCGCCTCTCCTCAAATGCCCACTTCATAGCCAACAACTCCCGATTGCCGACATCATAATTGCGTTCAGCGGGTGAAAACTTACGGGAAAAGAAGGTACACGGTTTCATCAAGGAACCAACAGGATCCCTCTGAGACAAAACGGCCCCTGCCCCAATCTCAGAAGCGTCAACCTCAACCTGAAACGGAAGAGAAACATCCGGTTGACGCAACACCGGGGCAGAAGTAAATCGGCGTTTAAGCTCCTGAAAGGCAGAAACAGCCACAGAGGACCAATTTGTCACATCAGCGCCTTTCTTCGTCAAATCGGTCAAGGGTTTAACCACACTGGAGAAGTTAGCAATGAAACGGCGATAAAAATTAGCAAAGCCCAAAAATTTCTGACGGCTCTTCACAGATGTGGGTTGAATCCAATCATGAATGGCCTGAACCTTAACCGGATCCATCTCTATAGATGAGGGAGAAAAAATGAAGCCCAAAAAAGAAACCTTCTGCACTCCAAAGAGACACTTAGACCCCTTCACAAACAAAGCATTATCATGAAGGATCTGAAATATGATCCTGACCTGTTTCACATGACACTCCCAATCATCGGAAAAAATTAAAATGTCATCCAAATATACAATCATGAATTTATCAAGATAAGTCCGGAAGATATCGTGCATGAAGGACTGAAAAACAGATGGAGCATTAGAGAGCCCGAATGGCATCACAAGGTATTCAAAATGGCCTTCGGGCGTATTAAACGCAGTTTTCCATTCATCACCCTGCTTAATACGAACAAGATTATATGCCCCCCGAAGATCAATCTTCGTAAACCAACTAGCCCCCTTAATCCTAGCAAACAAATCGGAAAGTAGAGGTAAAGGGTATTGAAACTTGACAGTGATCTTATTCAAGAGGCGATAATCAATACAGGGTCTAAAGGAGCCATCCTTCATAGCAACAAAAAAAATCCCGCTCCCAACGGTGAAGAAGATGGCCGAATATGCCCTTTCTCCAAAGACTCCTTAACATAACTCTGCATGGCGGTATGTTCCGGCACAGACAGGTTGAAAAGTCGGCCCTTAGGAAACTTATAGCCTGGAATCAAGTCAATCGCACAATCACAGTCCCTATGCGGTGGAAGGGAACTGGACTTGGGCTCATCGAATACATCCTGAAAATCAGACAAAAACTCTGGAATTTCAGAAGTGGAAGAAGAGGAGATTGACATCAAAGGAACGTCATTATGAACCCCCTGACATCCCCAACTAGTCACACACATAGACTTCCAATCCAACACAGGATTATGTGCCTGCAACCATGGAAAACCAAGCACGATAGCATCATGTAAATTATGCAACACCAGAAATCGACAATCTTTTTGATGGGCTGGCACCATGCACATGTTCACCTGTGTCCAGAACTGGGGCTTATTTTTAGCCAAAGGTGTAGCATCAATGCCCCTTAACGGAATAGGGTTCTGCAAAGACTGCAAGGGAAAACCACAATGCCTGTCAAACTCAAAGTCCATTAAGTTCAAGGCGGCGCCTGAATCCACAAACACCATGACAGAAAATGATGACAATGAGCAGATCAAGGACACAGATAATAAAAATTTAGGTTGTACAGTACTGATGGTAAATGAACTAGCGATCCTCTTTGTACACTTAGGGCAGACTGAAATGACATGAGAAGCATCGCCACAATAAAAACACAACCTATTCTGATGTCTGAATCCCTGTTGTTCCGTTCTAGACAGAATCCTATCACACTGCATTGACTCAGGCATCTGCTCTGAGGACAACGCCACAGCGCGCACAGTTCTGCGCTCCCGCAAGCGCCGATCAATCTGAATGGCCAGAGACATAGAATCACTCAGACGGAAAGGCGTGGGAAACCCCACCATAACATCTTTAACGGATTCAGAAAGACCCTTTCTGAAAATTGCCGCCAAAGCATCATCATTCCATTTAGTCAACACAGACCATTTTCTAAATTTCTGACAATACAATTCTGCCGCTTCTTGACCCTGAGACAGGACCAACAAGGTCTTCTCCGCTTGATCCACAGAATTTGGTTCGTCATATAATAATCCTAAAGCCTGAAAAAAGGCATCTACATTAAGCAAGGCTGGATTCCCAGATTCCAGGGAAAATGCCCAATCCTGAGGATCGCCACGCAGCAGGGAGATGACAATTTTAACCTGCTGAATGGAATCACCAGAGGATCGAGGTCTCAGAGCAAAAAACAGTTTACAGTTGTTTTTAAAACTCAAAAATTTGGACCTGTCCCCAAAAAACAAATCAGGAGTAGGAATCTTAGGCTCTAAAACTGGAGTCTGAACAATATAATCAGAAATACCCTGTACCCTAGCAGCAAGCTGGTATACACGAGAAGCTAATCCCTGAACATCCATGCTAGCACAAGGCTCCTCAGCCACCCAGAGGAAAGGAGGGAAGGAAAGACAAAGCAGGCTACAGAGAAAAAAAAATGGCTCTTTCTTCCCTTCTTCTGAGATGCATTTAACTCATTGTTGGCCAGATGTACTGTTATGATCCGGTGACCTTGGAGCCGCATCAGACTTTCTCAGGAGTAGGTGGAACCTGTACTGACCGCAAACCCTAAACTGTCACCGCAACTAGAAGTAGCCGTGGGGTGTACCTAACACATCCTAGACACCTCGACACAGCCGGAGGACTAAATACCCCTATAGATGGAAATGGGAATTCTATCTTGCCTCAGAGCAGAACCCCAAAGGATAGGCAGCCCCCCACAAATATTGACTGTGAGTATTAGAGGAAAGACACACGCAGGCAGAAATCAGGATTTAGCAAAAGAGGCCACGCTAGCTAAGTAGGAAAGGATAGGACAGAATACTAAGCGGTCAGTATTAAAACCCTAAAAATATCCAGAGCAGATAATACAAAAATTCCACCATCTAACTAAAGACATGGAATGTATATCTGCATCTCCTGAGAATCCAACTAGACTGAAATATCCAAACACAGTCTAAGCTGGACAAGAAAAAACATTGAATAGTACTGAATCGTAAAGCACACAGCATGTGTGCTACAAAAACAAAACCAGACACTTATCTTTGCTGATTTGGCAGCAGGGCAGGAGGAACCAGACAGAGATGCAAAACCTCCAAGAACAATGGAGAACTGGCAAGGGCTAATGAATCCTGCACACCTAAATATCCCAGTCAGAGCTGCAATCAGCAGGGACAACTGCATTACTACCAAAAACCACCAGAGGGAACCCAAGAGCAGAATTCACAACAGTGGGCGTTCAAACCCTGTGTACGCAGATGCGAGGATGAGTACTTCCTTTTCCTAACGAGAGTCTCATGTAGGGTGAGCTGGACTGGAGAGCTGCATAGGGTGGAACTAGCGGGGGTGCCGGAGGACATGGCAGACTGAGAGAGGGTTTGTGATGGTATTCTTGCTGTTGCCCTACATACAGTGTTTCCTACCACGAACCTGGTGATTCCCTGACTGCTTTGGCCTTGCGACAAAACCCCCACATTTACTGCAGGTGGTGTGGTAAACGGTGGGCTTACAGTGAGGGAAGGGATGTAGCGTTGCTGACTAGCTTCATTGTGTGCTACAACGTTAAAGCATGTTTGGTAGTTAGTCCAGGCTTGCAAGTGCATGGTGGTTAAATGTCTACGCATGCAACTTGTATTTAGATTTTTAACATTCTGACCTCTGCTGAAGGTCCTTGAGCATTTCTTACAGATGACTTTGCACTGATCATTTGGATCTTGGTTAAAAAAATGCCAGACTGCACTCTTCTTACTATCGGATACCTTCTCAGGCATTGCACACTGAGCTACTTTAACAGGATGGCCACGCTGTCCTATAACTGGTTTTGGTTTTGCCACACGTTTTTGGCCAGATACGGGCCTGCCAGATGGAACCTGTTGCGATGTTGATGCCTGCTACGGCTCTTCCTCCTCCGCTTCAGAGCTACTGCCGCCTGCACCCTGTTACCCCAATGGCTGCCAAGCGGGGTCAAAAACTGTGTCATCTATGACCTCCTCTTCTATGTCTTGTGCACCTTCCTCTGAGTCACCGTGAAAGCCGGTGCTATAGCGTTCTTGACGGGGCTCCATATTCTCATCAGGGTCAGATTCTGGATCAGTACACTGCGAGGGCAATGTTCTGATCTGAGTCAAAGGAACAGCATAATAATCGGGCTGTGGCTGTGCATCTGTGCACTCCATGTCCGATTCATCTTTTAGTGGGCATGGCCTGTTAACAATTTCCCTTTCTAACCCAGGAACGGTATGTGTAAAGAGCTCCATGGAGTAACATGTTGTGTCGCCTGACGCATCCTTCTCTGTCGTTCTGGGTGAAGAACACAAGGAAGCGACTTGTCCCTGACTGGGAACATCCACTTACATTTTGCAATTTCCGAGGAGGAGGCGAAAGAGGTAGAGACAGAGTCAGCAATGAAAGCCAAAATTTGTTCCTGCTGCTCCGGCTTTAAAAGCAGTTTTCCTACTCCCAGAAAATGGAGCATTCGAGGCCTTGTGTAGCCAGACGATGACGCTGGCTCAACAACTCGAGACTTAGGGTCTATATTGCTTTTCCCATGACCACCTGATGCTCCACGACCACCACCACTACCATCATTACCAGCTGGCAATGACCGCCCATGGCCACGACCTCTTCCACCAGACTTCCTCATTCTTGGAAAAATGTTACAAAAATAACAACCGTTATGTGGTCCTGTACAAGTAGGTAGAAGGTGTACGTAAACTTGTTGTGAATTTAAATCTCCCTTTTTTATGTGTGGGAGAATGCAGGAAAAAATCAGTCCCACTATATCACAGTATAGTTTCTGTGGCACAAAACGAATGACAGATACCACAGACAGCACTGGCACAGATGCACTAATTGGCAATATAAATCTCCCTTCTTAGGTGTGGGACAGTGCAGAAAAATACAGGCCCACTGTTTTACACTACACAGTTTCAGGGGCTGAAAGTGGCTGGAAGATATTTAAAAAAAAGGGACTGTACTACAATTACTATCTCCCTACAATAATCTCTGAAAAGTATGGCAGGCAGCAATAAAAAGGACTGTTGCACACAAAAGTGTGGACAAACAAACAAGATAGCTGTGCAGAAAGGAAGGAGCAACAGGATTTGTGCTTTTAAAAAAGCAGTTGGTTTGCACAGCGGCGTACACACAGCAATGCAACTATTAGGGAGCCTTATAAGCTACAGAGCTGTTGCACAGAAATCTAGCCTCCACTGTCCCTGCAAAGAAAAGGTGGTGTTGGACAGTGGAAATCGCTACAGCACAAGCGGTTTGGGGGTTAATTTACCCTGCCTAACGCTATCCCTGCTTCTGACGTAGCGGCAGTAACCTCTCCCTATGCTCAGATCAGCAGCAGTAAGATGGCAGCCGGCGTTCACGCCCCTTTATAGCCCCTGTGATGCCACAGAAAGCAAGCCAATCACTGCCATGCCCTTCTCTAAGATGGCGGGGACCAGGACCTATGTCATCACGCTGCCCACACTCTGCGTCCACCTTCATTGGCTGAGAAAAGGCGCTGAAAGCGTCATATGAAATGCGACTTTGGCGCGAAGATTGTGTACCGCATGGCCGATCCCACGCTGGGATCGGGTCGGGTTTCATGAAACCCGACTTTGCCAAAAGTCGGCGACTTATGAAAATGACCGATCCGTTTCGCTCAACCCCACTCATTATGTGTTGCACAATTTCTCTGTAACATAGCAATATCCTATATGCAGTATGTCTTTCCAGTATTGTTTGGCCATGAGACAGGGCTCAGGAAGGAAGAAGTGCTATTTGACTTTTGGGGCACAGATTTTGCTAGAATATTTTGCGCATACATTATTTTCAAAGTCCCCAAGTGCCATCACAGCAG
Organism: Ranitomeya variabilis; assembly: GCF_051348905.1. Lineage (NCBI taxonomy): Eukaryota > Metazoa > Chordata > Amphibia > Anura > Dendrobatidae > Ranitomeya > Ranitomeya variabilis. The sequence continues at coordinate 20,359,770 of NC_135236.1, read as the reverse complement.
ACGCACCTTCACGTGAATCCTTTTGGAAAAATACATTACAACTGGAAGTCATTAATGGGTGTACTAATGGTTTTAACTGGCTGGTGGGCTTACCCAAGTCCCGTGGCTGCACCATTATTTGGGTAATCACCAACCATTTTTCCAAAATGATTCACTTGGTGCCTCTTCCATGGCTACCTTCTGAATGGGCCTTGGCAGCATTATTTATCAAACACATTTTCCGCCTACACGGTATGCCAGACAAAATTGTCAGTGACCGGGGTCCCCAGTTTGCTTCTCGGTTCTGGAGAGAGCTTTGTCATCTACTCAGCATCGAGTTGAATCTCTCTTCAGCATACCATCCTGAGACGAATGGGTTGGTGGAGAGGGCCAACAAGACCCTCGTCACATATCTGCGACATTTTGTTTCAGCCAGGCAGGATGACTGTGCATCCTTGCTACAGTGGGCGGAGTTTGCACTGAACAATGCCGTAGCTGACTCCACTGGGCAGACCCAATTCCTCCTTAACTACGGTCAGCATCTGCGGGTTCCTGTGCCTATGCCCGTGTCTTCCGCCAACTCCAGGGTGGCAGACTTGGCTGTGGAGGCATATGACATTTGAGACTGCACACAGGATGCTATCCGGGCCTTAAAGGAGAGAATGAGGGTCTCTGCCGATGCACTTCGGCGCCCCGCTCTGACCTTTGTGGCTCTCCGCCCATAATATCAGGCTGTGAGTTGAGTCCACTAAGTTTGCACCTCGCTACTTGGGTCCCTTCAAGGTCCTGGAACAGGTTAACCCTGTGGTCTATTGTCTGGCCCTTCCTCCACTCCTAGGTATCACCGACACCTTTCATGTGTCCCTCCTAAAACCCGTTCACATGTCCCTGTTTCCTGAAACAAGTGCAGTTAATGTTTTAGAGTGAAAATGCAAATATCCCGGAGTAGTGATCAATGCATTGTAGTGCCTGTATGTTTTAGAGCCTATACATGGTGCCCAGCTCATGCTTCTGGAGACATGCAGCCATAAATTAGGTTGGTTCTCCTCAGTCACTACAGTAATTCCAAATGTTTTGACACTAACTGTGGCTTAGGTACATTGAGGGGCTTAGAAGAATGAGGCATTTCTATTTATGAGTGCAGATGCCACTGGATTTCTTTTCGGGGAACCATGTTGTTTTCCTGAGCCACTGTGCTAGCAGTAAATTGGAAACCTCATATATTTCTGTAAACAGATGATTGAAGTGAGACTGTACTTAGTTTTTGTGGGTTGAGATGAAGCTTTTATTGGTATCATTTTGGAGTGCATTACATTTTGGATCACATTTATCCTGTGCTCTATGCTGAGCACTTACATATTGAGTTTCCATCTATATCTCCAAAATATTTGACTTATATGAAACTCCCAATGGATCTATCCACTGATGAGGCAGCAGTATTGCACTAGACTCCATCTGGCCTCTGTTTAGAAGTGTCTATTTTTTTAGTGGTGCAAAAAACTTTGGTTGACCTCTCTTTTGTACATACCTAAAAATACACCTAAAACAACATTGACACCAAAGTCTCTCTATCTGCCTCATTATAGGGAATTTTCCACTCAGAAATTTGTTTTAACCGCAAGTTTCTCATATTTACATGCTCAGAGCAGCGCACAGGGTAATTTTCATCCAAACATTGTGATCTTTTGGTGGAAAAATGAACACCATTCACTATCAGTATAAGTTATTAGATGACTTTATTCTTAGGTTCAGTGCAATTACAGCGATATCAGATTTATATCACTTTTTAGGTTTGTTACTATCAAATGTAAAACAAAGTGTTATACCCCACCTTACTTTGAGAGCTGTAATTGTTTTATATTTCTGAAGGCAGAGTCATGTGAGGGTTTGTTTTTTGCTGAATGTGTTCAAGTACATATTTGTACTATTCTTGGGCACATAACATCTTTTAATTTCTTTCTATTCCGATTTTTGGGAGGCAGAAGTTTTCCTTTTTTAATAAATTTGCAAACATTTCTACATTTCTGTTTTTTTTCCATCAAGATGGGGTGCAGAGTGTACATTAAAGAGGAAAAATGAACTTTTATGAATTAACCAATTGGCTGCAATAAAGCAAAGAAAGAGTGAAAAATGTATAGGGGTCTGAATACTTTCCATACCCACTGTATGATATGCTGCACTCTACATTTCTATTTTCAATTTCATTTGTGCTGAATGTTTTTTAAAGCATCAAAATAGCAGATGGAAATCTCATCTATAAATAAAGGACAAGGCTGATTTTGTTATCAGTATAAGAACAGTATGTCGATCTTTGGATCTGTAGAAATGATCCTTGAAATCCTGACTTTTTTATGCAAAGCTGTAATATTTTAATTTTGGCATACATAGGAATGACATGCCTGTAAGCCAGAATTCTCACCTAAATTCTGCAACCTTCCAAAGATAAGATCCCTGTTCTCTCATACTCACGTGGATCTTCATATACAGCACATATCATTTTAACTCAAATCTTTTCCTAACTCTTTTTATTTGTAACTTCATTCTAAATAAACTTCGTTTTTATTCAAATCACCTGTGAAGACCAAGTCTATCCCCAAAAATATAAATTTCCACATAGACGGTGAAGAAAATTGTAGTTTTGGATGCACAGGAATTTTATTCTGAACAAAAATGATAATTTGCCTTTTGTGCCTTGCTCTGTGACTCAATGACTTCAAGTTACCAAGGTCTTGTTGCGACAAAGCAAGCCTAGGTTCACACTGCATTAGTGGGTATCCGCTAACGGAGTCCGTTACATAGTGGCACTAACGTAATGCATCGGGTCCGTTAGCGCACCAATTGACCGCAATGTATGTAACGCATCCCTAACGCATGCCATTTTTGGCATGCGTTAGCGATGTGCAGTTATTTTGCGATGGACCTCGAACGCTGTCTGCAGGGTTTTTGGGTCCATTCTCGCTAGCGCTAAACGGACTACACTAACGCAATGTGAACCTAAGTGATCAGCCCTCATCCACTGTGCTTGATAATTATCACAAGGTATTTGTGGATATGATGTGTCTAGTTTTGACCAAATGTGACACAGGGCATTACGACCTTGGGTCTCCTCAGTCCAAAGGAAATTATTCTAACAGCTTTGCAAACTTACACAATGACACGCTGCTCTTTCGTTTCGTGAAAAGGTGAGGCTTTCTGCTGTCACCTTATAAATCAATCCTTCTTTGTTCAGTCTTTTATATATTTGCACTGCCTAGAACTCAAGCTTTCAATGAACTAACTGATGCCAATAAAGTCGTTGTACTTTGGGTTTTAGCAATTTCTTTGAGTATTGCACAGCTGACCTTAGTCCAAGTAAACAATAATAGGCGACATGACCCATTTTGATCTTATTGTTGAATCAGAATTAGTGTTGAGCATTCCGATACCGCAAGTATCGGGTATCGGCCGATACTTGCGGTATCGGAATTCCGATACCGAGATCCGATACTTTTGTGGTATCGGGAATCGGAATCGGAAGTTTCCAGTGTATGGTTCCCAGGGTCTGAAGGAGAGGAAACTCTCCTTCAGGCCCTGGGATCCATATGAATGTGTAAAATAAAGAATTAAAATAAAAAATATTGATATACTCACCTGTCCGGAGGCCCCTGGACATCACCGCTGGTAACCGGCAGCCTTCTTTGTTTAAAATGAGCACGTTCAGCACCTTCCATGACGTCACGGCTTCTGATTGGTCGCGTGAGCAGTCACATGGGCGGCCGCGACCAATCACAAGCCGTGATGTCATCTAGGGCCCTGAACGCGCTCATTCTTAAGAAGGAAAACTGCCGGAAAGAAGCAGGGCGCGTCCGAGGGTGAGTATATACCTAATAGGAATATACTCACCCTCGGCTTCTTTCCGGCAGCCTTCCTTCCTAAGAATGAGCGCGTTCAGGGCCTTAGATGACGTCACGGCTTGTGATTGGTCACGGCCGCCTATGTGACCGCCACGCGACCAATCACTAGCCGTGACGTAATTCTCAGGTCCTAAATTCCTAGAATTAGGAATTTAGGACCTGAGAATTACGTCACGGCTTGTGATTGGTCGCGTGGCAGTCACATGGGCGGCCGCGACCAATCAGAAGCCGTGACGTCATGGAAGGCCCTGAACGCGCTCATTTTAAGCAAAGAAGGCTGCCGGTTACCAGCGGTAAGGTCCAGGCTGCGTCGGAGAGGTGAGTATATCAATATTTTTTATTTTAATTCTTTATTTTACATATTAATATGGATCCCAGGGCCTGAAGGAGAGTTTCCTCTCCTTCCGACCCTGGGAACCATCAGGGATACCTTCCGATACTTGAGTCCCATTGACTTGTATTGGTATCGGGTATCGGTATCGGATCAGATCCGATACTTTGCCGGTATCGGTCGATACTTTCCGATACCGATACTTTCAAGTATCGGACGGTATCACTCAACACTAATCAGAATCATAAATGCAAGTTTGGATCTATGGAAAACATCGGCCCCCACTCCGATGACATGCAAGCACGGTCCGAATTTTATTGGTTGACTGAAAGGACAAGGAGGAGAATATTTTTTTCTCTCCGCCACTGAGAAAAAGGGATCCCACTCGAATCAAGCATAATCTTACTGTTTTCTCGGATAGAGAGAAAATGGACATGTGAGCCTACCCTAATAAATAAAATCACAAGGAAAGCCGTACATGAAATAATCCTCAAATATATTAAACAATGCAATAAATCACATCAAGTCAACTAAAATATTCTGTTATAGCCTTTATTATCAGCAAAGAAATGTAATTAATTAGAAAAAGATGAAGAATATCTATTTATCCTCTTTAAGAAGAAACAATTTATTTTTTTTTACATTTTTGACCCTTCCTTTCTTCCCTAACTTTTTTCTGCCTTTAAATGTTGCCATATGACATGTATGTATTTTTACAGGACAAACTATAGTTTTGAATTACTCCATTTACTTTACCAATAAATGCATGAAAAAACACAAAATGTGAAAAGAGAAGTCATCACAAGGAACTGATGTTTACATGATGTTTTGAATAGATGTTTTGATCTCCCCAAGGTCATTCATCCTTATGTTTATAGTCCTTTCACTAGGCACTGCTCCTAATAGCCAGTTTCCTACTCCACACTGATGAGGGGCAAATACCCCGAAACAGCTGTCTGTGGATGGATTCCATGTTTTGGCATAGGTGGTTTTCCTTTATGGGATGCTGCCCTTTCTGTGGTTGTTCCTTCCCGGTGAAAGACCTGGATATTCATTGCTTGCGTTGAGAAACACGTGATGGTGTCTCCGTGGCTTTTCTACATGCATTTGCATATTTCCCACAAGGGATGGGGGCAGTGTTCTGGATCACTTCATTGAGAAACACGTGATGGTGTCTCCGCGGTGTTGGATGTTTTGATCTCCCGAAGGTCATTCATCCTTATGTTAGTAGTCTTTTTACTAGGCACTGCTCCTAATAGCCAGTTTCCTACTCCACACTGATGAGGGGCAAATACACCGAAACAGCTGTCTGTGGATGGATACCATGTTTTGGCATATGTGGTTTTCCTTTATTGGATGCTGCCCTTCCCGTGGTTGTTCCTTCCCGGTGAAAGACCTGGCTATTCATTGCTTGCGTTGAGAAATACGTGATGGTGTCTCCGCGGCTTTTCTACATACATTTTTTTGTCCCAGATATTTTATTTTCACAAGAGGAAATAAATAAAAATGGCCTCATTATGAGTTACACAATTTCTCCTTAACATAGCAATATCCTATATGCAGTATGTCTTTACAGTACTGTTGGGCCACGAGACAGGGCTCAGGAAGGAAGAAGCGCTATTTGACCTTTGGGGCACAGATTTTGCTAGAATATTTTGCACATACATTATTTTCAAAGCCCCCAAGTGCCATCACAGCAGACGCACCTTCACGTGAATCCTTTAGGAAATGTACTGAACCCCACAACGGGAAGTAATTTATGGGTGTAGTGACAATCTTGACACCATGGGTCTTTTCCTGAAACAATCACCGTTAATGTTTTAGCGTGAAAATGCAAATATCCCCGTGTAGTGCCCAATACATTGTAGTGCCTGTATGTTTTAGAGCCTATGCATGGTGCCCAGCTCGTGCTTCTGGAGACATGCAGCTATAAATTAGGTTGGTTCTCCTCACTACAGTAATTCCAAATGTTTTGACACTAACTGTGGTTTAGGTACATTGAGGGGCATAGAAGAAGGAAGCATTTTTATTTATGAGTGCAGATGTCACTGGATTTCTTTTGGGGGAACCATGTTGTTTTTGTGGAGCCATTGTGCCAGCAGTAAAGTGGAAACCTCATATATTTCTGTTAACAGATGACTGGGAGATGAAGCTTTTATTGGTATCATTTTGGAGTGCATTACATTTTGGATCACATTTATCCTGTGCTCTATGCTGAGCACTTACATCTGAGTTTCCATCTATATCTCCAAAATATGTGACTGATATGAAACTCCTAATGGATCTATCCACTGATGAGGCAGCAGTATTGCACTAGACTCCATCTGGCCTCTGTTTAGTGGTGTCTATTTTTTTTAGAGGTGCACAAAACTCTGGTTGACCTCTCTTTTGAGCATGCCTAAAAATACACCTAAAACACATTGACACCAAAGTCTCTCCATCTGCCTCATTATAGGGAATTTTCCACTCAGAAATTTGTTTGAATCACAAGTTTATCAGATTTACATGCTCAGATTAGCACGCAGGGTAAATTTCATCCAAACATTGTGATCTTTTGCTGGCAAAATGAACACCATTCACTATCAGTATAAGTTATTGGATGACTTTATTCTTAGGTTCAGTGCAATTACAGCGATACCAGATTTACATCAGTTTTTAGGTTTGTTACTATCACACGTAAAGCAAAGTGTTTTACCCCACCTTACTTTGAGAGCTGTAATTGTTTTATATTTCTGAAGACAGAGTCATATGAGGGCTTGTTTTTTGCTGAATTGGTTCATGTATATATTTGTACTAATCTTGGGCATATAACATCTTTTAATTTCTTTCTGTTCCAATTTTTGGGAAGCAGAAATAGCAAACACAGAAATTTAAGAATTGTTTTCTTTCTTTTATGCAATTTAATATTGTCATGACTCTGGATGAGCTCTGGCTCTGTCCTGGTAAGATCTGGGTTAAATTAGTCTGGCCTCTCTTTGGTTCTGGGGCAGCTATAAAAATGTTGGTTGTCCCTGGGTTCTGAGTCAGTTATACTTCTGTCTACCCGGTTTGAATTAACTGACCCAGGTTATTCATCTTTAATTGTTGTGCCTCTGTGCTTGTGTGCTTTGCTGTGTATGACCCGGTTTGTCCCCTGACTACTGCCCCTGCTTTCTTCTTGGTACTTCTCTGTCTGTCTTGGCTTTCTTACTCCTTGGTTTGTCTTTGACTAATCTGCAGTTTTGCCCCTTGGTGTTAGGATCCCAGCCCTTTGCTTGTCCTTTGACCATGTCTCTTAGTACTCTGTGTCCTGCGTTTCTTGCAGACCCTCCGTTCTTGCACTGTAGCTCTGCTCCATCATCCCTGCAGTGATCACGCGACCAGCCTAGTTCAGGTCCTGTGTGCACTGCGTGCCTCATTCCTCCCTCACCCTGCCCTCCCGCTAGCGTCCCCTTAGGTTACGTTTCTACTACACCAGGCAGCATCATTACATTATAACTGACCCAAAGCATTATAATTTGTAAAGCGCTGCGGAATATGTTGGCACTATATAAATAAAAATTATTATTATTATTATTAAAGCAGATTCTGCACTTTTTTTTCCCTTTTCCTTTCTCTGATATGGATCCTCTCCAAGCTCTGTCAGGTCAGGTAGCTAACATGACCAAAATAATGTAGAATCTGTCGATGGAGGAAAGAGCTTTGGCTGCTTCTCACCGACAGCTGCAAAGGGAGTTGGCAGATACAGATAGTGTAGTTCGGGGTGCCTCCTCTCCATCTGACAGTATGGATGGGGCTGTCTCAGGTGTTTCAATTTCTTCTCCTGAATCCTCTGTAAAATTACTGGATACCTTTTCTGGGAATAAAAGTAAATTTTGGGTCTTTAGGGAGAGTTGCAAGTTATTGCTTTCCCTGCGTCCTAGTTCTGCAGGGGACAAGAGACAAAGGGTGGGATAGTGATATCTTTGTTATACGAGGGTCCGCAGTCCTGGGCTTTTTCCCTGCTCCCTACCTCCCCTGAGAGATTGTCTGTGGATCGGTTCTTCGAGGCCTTGGGTCTCATTTACGATGAACCTGATCGAGTGAGATTGGCTGAGGATACGATTATGGGTCTCACTCAGGGGAAGCTCTCTGCCGAGTGGTACTGTTTTGAGTACAGGCGGTGAGCACCAGAAGTGTCTTGGATTGACTCGGCGCTCAGAAGGCTATTCCGAAGGGGACTGCCTTCACACAACTTCACACTAGACCTTAGAAAATCAAGGTCCTAGAGTCTGGAGGAAGAATGGCGAGACAGACAATCCAAACTGCTTGAGGTCTAGTGTGAAGTTTCTACAATCAGTGATGGTTTGGGAGACATGTCATCTGCTGGCATAGGTGCACTCTGTTTTATAGAGACCAAATTCAGCACAGCCATCTACCAGGAAACTTTACAGCACGTCATGCTTCCATCTGCCAACAAACTTTTTGGAGATGGAAATTACATTCTCCAGCAGGACTTGGCACCTGTCTATGCTGCCAAAAGTACCAATACCTGGTTTAAAAACAACAGTATCAGTGTGCTTGATTGGCAGCAAACTCTTCTGACCTTAGCCCCATAGAGAATCTATGGAGTATTGTCAAGAAGAAGATGAAAGACACCAGACCCAACAATGCTGATGAGCCGAAGGTGGCTAACAAAACAACCTGGGCTTCCTCAACCCCTCAGCAGTGCCACAGGCTGATCGCCTCCATGTCACGCCGCATTGATGCAATAATTGAGGCAAAAGGAGCCCCGACCAAGTGCTGAATGCATTTACTGATCATACATTGCATAAGGCCAACATTTAGAATTTTAAAATCATTTTTCAACCTGCTGTTATAAAGTATTCTAATTTACTGAGATAATGACTTTTTGGTTTTCATTGGCTGTAAGCCATAATCATCAACATTAACAGAAATAAACATGTGAAATAGATCACTCTGTGTGTAATGACTCTATAAAATATATGAGTTTCACTTTTTGTATTGAAGAGCTGAAGTAAATTAACTTTTTGATGATAATCTAATTTTGTGAGATGCACCTATAAGTAGCTAACATGATCACTTGCTGTGAGTGCCGACTGCTTATACTATCTATACATTATATATTTATTATTCTATAAGTAGTGATGAGTGAATAGTGAAATATTTGGAAAATCTGCACAAATAATTTCTAATATGCGTGTATTCGTACCAAATAACAAATCCTATGCAAATCAATGGGAAAGCCAAATATTTTTTTGCTGGACACAACAAACAGGTCTGGAGCCTGAGAAAAAAGCTCAAATGGATGGGAAAGAGCTAAAACTAAAATAGAACAGCAAGGAGAAGATGCCTGCTTGCCTTCGTCACTCCCATATGGTCTGTGAAAGTAATTTTTTTTTTAAAGGGAAAAATACTAAGAAACATTTTTTCCTTCATATTTACATGTATATAGTGCAAAATAAACATATATATATATATATATATACTGTATATATATATGTATACATATATATATATATATATATATATATATATATATATATATATATATATATATACTGTATATATATATATACAGTGGGGCAAAAAAGTATTTAGTCAGTCAGCAATAGTGCAAGTTCCACCACTTAAAAAGATGAGAGGCGTCTGTAATTTACATCATAGGTAGACCTCAACTATGGGAGACAAACTGAGAAAAAAAAATCCAGAAAATCACAGTGTCTGTTTTTTTATCATTTTATTTGCATTTTATGGTGGAAAATAAGTATTTGGTCAGAAACAAACAATCAAGATTTCTGGCTCTCACAGACCTGTAACTTCTTCTTTAAGAGTCTCCTCTTTCCTCCACTCATTACCTATAGTAATGGCACCTGTTTAAACTTGTTATCAGTATAAAAAGACACCTGTGCACACCCTCAAACAGTCTGACTCCAAACTCCACTATGGTGAAGACCAAAGAGCTGTCAAAGGACACCAGAAACAAAATTGTAGCCCTGCACCAGGCTGGGAAGACTGAATCTGCAATAGCCAACCAGCTTGGAGTGAAGAAATCAACAGTGGGAGCAATAATTAGAAAATGGAAGACATACAAAACCACTGATTATCTCCCTCGATCTGGGGCTCCACACAAAATCCCACCCCGTGGGGTCAGAATGATCACAAGAACGGTGAGCAAAAATCCCAGAACCACGCGGGGGGACCTAGTGAATGAACTGCAGAGAGCTGGGACCAATGTAACAAGGCCTACCATAAGTAACACACTACGCCACCATGGACTCAGATCCTGCAGTGCCAGACGTGTCCCACTGCTTAAGCCAGTACATGTCCGGGCCCGTCTGAAGTTTGCTAGAGAGCATTTGGATGATCCAGAGGAGTTTTGGGAGAATGTCCTATGGTCTGATGAAACCAAACTGGAACTGTTTGGTAGAAACACAACTTGTCGTGTTTGGAGGAAAAAGAATACTGAGTTGCATCCATCAAACACCATACCTACTGTAAAGCATGGTGGTGGAAACAGCATGCTTTGGGGCTGTTTCTCTTCAAAGGGGCCAGGACGACTGATCCACGTACATGAAAGAATGAATGGGGCCATGTATTGTGAGATTTTGAGTGCAAACCTCCTTCCATCAGCAAGGGCATTGAAGTTGAAACGTGGCTGGGTCTTTCAACATGACAATGATCCAAAGCACACTGCCAGGGCAACGAAGGAGTGGCTTCGTAAGAAGCATTTCAAGGTCCTGGAGTGGCCTAGCCAGTCTCCAGATCTCAACCCTATAGAAAACCTTTGGAGGGAGTTGAAAGTCCGTGTTGCCAAGTGAAAAGCCAAAAACATCACTGCTCTAGAGGAGATCTGCATGGAGGAATGGGCCAACATACCAACAACAGTGTGTGGCAACCTTGTGAAGACTTACAGAAAACGTTTCACCTCTGTCATTGCCAACAAAGGATATTTTACAAAGTATTGAGATGAAATTTTGTTTCTGACCAAATACTTATTTTCCACCATAAAATGCAAATAAAATGATTAAAAAACAGACAATGTGATTTTCTGGATTTTTTTTTCTCAGTTTGTCTCCCATAGTTGAGGTCTACCTATGATGTAAATTACAGACGCCTCTCATCTTTTTAAGTGGTGGAACTTGCACTATTGCTGACTGACTAAATACTTTTTTGCCCCACTGTATATATATATATGTATATATACCTCCCTTTTTAGTGTATGTTCACATGGAGCATTTAGGTTTTAGTTTTTCCTTTAACATTTGTGAGGGTTCTTACTCCTACATTTGTGAGATCCATCCCTCATTTAAATTGTTAGCAAGATAATGGAATACATATTCCCCATCCCTTTAAAATTCCAGTGCAAACATGTCCATTTGAATTTTGGGCTTCACCCGCCATCACCAACACCATGTCATTATGCGATCCTCACTTCACATTTTTCACAGTGCCAGCAGGTGCCGTGAAACCTGAGCTTGGGAAGGGCCCTCAGGTGGCCCTGCATCATGCATTTAGGAGGTCCTTCCCTCATTCAACTTTGTTAGCTAGAAACTGGAATACATATTCCCCACTAATTTACAATGCCAGTTAAAACATGACCATTTTAATTTTAGGCTTCGCCCGCCACCATCACCATATCCACTGCCAAGCAATTGTGCGGCCCTCGCTCCACATTTTTAGTGTGGCAGCAGGTACCGTGAAACCTGAGTTTAGTAAAGGCCCTCAGATGGCCCTTTATAATACATTTGGGATGTTCCTTCCTTTATTCAACATTGTTAGCTAGAAAGTTGAATATATATTTCCCATCAATTTACAATGCCAGCTAAAACATACCCATTTTAATCTTGGGCTTCGCCCATCACTACCACCACTATGTCCACCAACATGACATTATGCAGCCCTCGCTTCACATTTTCAGAGGGCCAGCAGGTGCCATGAAACCTGAATTTTGTGAGCTCCACAGTTAATTTTGGCCACGGGATCCCAATGGAACCACTGCCATAGCGGGTGAAGCCGCTGTAAGGTGAATATAATACAGGAGTTGGGGGAGCTGTATGATCAATGTCAGTAAATTGGATTCTACCAGAGACCAAAAGCTTTAGAGTTACATTCTGAATACAGTGTAACAAGCGAGTGCCTGTATTGTGGTCAATCTGTCAGGCCTGAATCCCATGTCAGGAACATGTACAAGCCTCAGTTTACTATGTATCAGCCTCAAGGGAAAGAGACAGGACTGCCACTGACCCATCTGCACAAGACCAAGCAGATCTTCTGGAAACTACCCAACCAGGCAGAATGTATCTTTTGCATAGTTTTGAGCAACAATGGAGCAATTACAGGATATGTCCCAGAGAGTGTTGAGGTCTGTGGGGTGTATTACTCAGGTGACAGCAGTGCTACAGAGCTCAGGTAAAGGCCTTAGTGTGGCAATGACCATGTTCAATATGTGTAAGGCTGCGGCCTGAATAGGTCTGTGGAGTGTATTAACCCAGTTATAGACAAGCTTAAAATGTACAGAAACTGGCCAATATCTCAACAACATTTTTTTCTAAGGATCCAATTTTAGAAAATGCAATGGAAATGACAGTTTAAAAAAGAAACCCAAATCTCATTTATGAGTCTGGAATAGTCACCAATGGTCTTTGTCCAACATAACAAATATGTATGCTCTATCTAACTAACAATTCGTGAACACACATATGTGCTGACAAGGGGCAACTGAACGCTGCGGTGGGACAAAAAATTGGACATGGCTGCTGAGTGTTGTGTATGTGCAACTGCAGGTTGTGGACAGGAGGCCTCAACACCTCCTTCATGGACAGCAGATTGGGAATGACGTAACACAGGGGTAGGGCCAGTAGTTTCACAGTCACACACAGATTTTGTACCTAGGCGTTCCGTCCACCTACTGAGGTGCTATAACAAAGGTATTATGTTGAATTTCCCTTTATAAATGGATGCGTGGGTAAGATTTTAGAACTAGCAGCATATACAGTTAGGTCCATATATATTTGGACAGAGACAACATTTTTCTAATTTTGGTTATAGACATTACCACAATGAATTTTAAACATAACAATTCAGACGCAGTTGAAGTTCAGACTTTCAGCTTTCATTTGAGGGTATCCACATTAAAATTGGATGAAGGGTTTAGGAGTTTCAGCTCCTTAACATGTGCCACCCTGTTTTTAAAGGGACCAAAAGTAATTGGACAATTGACTCCAAGGCTATTTCATGGACAGGTGTGGGCAATCCCTTCGCTATGTCATTCTCAATTAAGCAGATAAAAGGCCTGGAGTTGATTTGAGGTGTGGTGCTTGCATTTGGAAGGTTTTGCTGTGAAGTAAACATGTGGTCAAAGGAGCTCTCCATGCAGGTGAAACAAGCCATCCTTAAGCTGCGAAAACAGGAAAAAACCCATCCGAGAAATTGCTACAATATTAGGAGTGGCAAAATCTACAGTTTGGTCCATCGTGAGAAAGAAAGAAAGCACTGGTGAACTCATCAATGCAAAAAAATCTGGGCGCCCATTGAAGACAACAGTGGTGGATGATCGCAGAATAATCTCCATGGTGAAGAGAAACCCCTTCATAACAGCCAAACAAGTGACCAACACTCTCCAGGAGGTAGGTGTATCAATATCCAAATCTACCATAAAGAGAAGACTGCATGAAAGTAAATACAGAGGGTTCACTGTACGGTGTAAGCCACTCATAAGCATCAAGAAGAAAAAGGCTAAAAAACATCTAAAAAAGCCAGCACAGTTCTGGAAGAACATTCTTTGGACAGATGAAACCAAGATCAACGTCTACCAGAATGTTTGAAAGAGAAAAGTATGGCGAAGGCGTGGTCCAGCTCATGATCCAAAGCATACCACATCATCTGTAAAACACGGCGGAGGCAGTGTGATGGCTTGGGCATGCATGGCTGCCAGTGGCACTGGGTCACTAGTGTTTATTGATGACGTGACACAGGACAGAAGCAGCCGAATGAATTCTGAGGTATTCAGAGACATACTGTGTGCTCAGATCCAGCCAAATGCAGCCAAACTGATTGGTCGTCGTTTCATACTACAGAAGGACAATGACCCAAAACATAAAGACAAAGCAACCCAGGAGTTTATTAAAGCAAAGAAGTGGAATATTCTTGAATGGCCAAGTCAGTCACCTGATCTCAACCCAATTGAGCAGCATTTCACTTGTTAAAGACTAAACTTCAGACAGAAAGGCCACAAACAAACAGCAACTGAAAACCACCGCAGTGAAGGCCTGGCAGAGCATCAAAAAGGAGGAAACACAGCGTCTGGTGATGTCCATGAGTTCAAGACTTCAGGCAGTCATTGCCAACAAAGGGTTTTCAACCAAGTACTAGAAATGAACATTTTATTTAAAATTATTGAATCTGTCCAATTACTTTTGGTCCCTTTAAAAACAGGGTGGCACATTTTAAGGAGCTGAAACTCCTAAACCCTTCATCCAATTTTAAGGTGGATACCCTCAAATGAAAGCTGAAAGTCTGAACTTCAACTGCATCTGAATTGTTTTGTTTAAAATTCATTGTGGTAAAGTCTATAACCAAAATTAGAAAAATGTTGTCTCTGTCCAAATATATATGGATCTAACTGTATATACCATAGAGCATGTTTCATTACTCATATTATTATTCTGTGTAAGGATGAAACCTGAAGAATTGTGCGGGATATATAAATGCATTTATGTTCCAAAATGTCCAAGTGCAGATCAAAAATTACACATGAGGCTACCAGATACACGTTAAAAGAGACCCTGAGATGGTCAACACAATAAACAAAAATAGCATGTATAGAGATTGAGAGGAGAAATTTGATCATTGCATAATGTACAAAGTTTTCCAAAAATTACCCCAAGGGGTCTGTATCTTACATGCTGAAAAAGGCCGTGGTGGGGACCTCACAATACATTTTGCAGTTATTAGAATAGGTAGAGATAAGAAGAACATGTTTCACCATTGCACAATGTGCAAAGTTTTCCAAAAATTCCCTCGAAGGGTCTGTATCATACATGCTGACAGAGGCTGTGATGGGGACCTCACAATACATTTAGCAGTTATTACAAGAGGTAAAAGTAGAGAGTACAAGTTTCACCATTGCACAATTTGCAAAGTTTTCCAAGAATTAGGGTGGTTTCACACTTTTGTTGTTGTCTGCAGCGTTTTTTGCACAAAAAACGCATGAGTTTTTCCCCCTATATTTAACATTGAAAACGCATGCGTTTTTTGTACGCGTTTGGTCGCGTTTTCAAACGCATGCGTTTTTTTTCTGCATGCGTTCATTTTCAAAAATGCTACCTGCAGTATTTTCTTGCGCGTTTTTTTTTTGCCGAGAAAAAACGCAAGCGTTTTTTCGCAGCAAAAAAATGCATTGCTGTCTATGTAAACACATGCGTTTTTAAGCACATGCGTTTGTTTGCGTTAAAAACGCATGCGTTTTTATTTGAAAAAAACAGAAAACACACTGAAAAGTCACCCACCACCATCAAGATGATAAAGGGATCCAAACCCTAACCCTAACCCTACCCCTAACCTCACCCCTAACCGTTTAATGAACATTTTCTGACAGTCATAGTGCCACTTATTTCAGTGCCACGTATTTCAGTGCCACGATATTTCAGTGCCACGTATTTCAGTCCCACGTATTTAAGTGCCACGTATTTCAGTGCCACGATATTTCAGTGCCACGTATTTCAGTGCCACGTATTTAAGTGCCACGATATTTCAGTGCCACGTATTTCAGTGCCACGTATTTAGGGTAGGGTTAAGTGTAGGGTTAAATGCGTGGCACTGAAATATTGTGGCATTTACGTGAAATACGTGGCACTTAAATACGTGCCACTTATATACATGGCACTTAAATACGTGGCACTTATATACGTGGCACTTAAATACGTGGCACTTATATACGTGGCACTTAAATATGTGGCACTTATATACGTGGCACTTAAATACGTGGCACTTATGTGGCAATACGTGGCCACTGAAATATCGTGTCACTTATATACGTTTATACATATATAAACGTATTTCAGTGCCATGCATTTCAGGTTAGGGTTAGGGGTAGGGTTAGGGTTAGGGGTAGGGTTAGGGTTAGGTGCAGGGTTAGGGGTAGGGTTAGGGTTAGGGTTAGGGTTAGGGTTAGGGATTTTTGGTTTTTTCTTGTTTTCTTGTGGTTTTCTATAAAAACGCATGCGTCTAAAAAACGCATGCGTTTTACCACGTTTACATGCGTTTTTTTACACATGCGTTTTTTTTTTAAATGCATGCAGATAAAAACGCAAGTGTGAAACCAGCCTTACCCAAGAGGTCTTTATCAGACCAACTAAAAGAGGCCTTAATGGGGACATCACACAATGCACTTTGCAGAGGTAGAAATAGGGAGTACAAATTTCACCATTGCACAATGTGCACAGTTTTCAAAAAGTAAAAATTAAACATTATCCACGTGGGGTATACATAGATGACCACTAAGTACTTGTTGCAGAAGCAGCAGCAGGAGGAGGAGTAGCAGGTGATTTCCTTAACATAATGGATGTAGCACTCTGACTAAATTTTGACAGGAAGTTATAACGGGATCCAGTCACCTTCTGATCTGTAACATGGCCTTCGTGGGCACCACCACATCCATGTCCCTTAATGTCACTCTTTCTCATATTTAATGCGTTATGCTAATGAAAAATGTAAATACTGGCTTTATTGTTCACAAGTACCCTCGCAGAGGTGTTATGTGCAAATTCACTGTATCTAGTAATGTGTGTTATTTTTTTTTAAATATCAGCTTTATTACACATGGCAAGAGTAGACTTGTGAAAATTAGAGATAAATAGTCACATTTGCATATCTCAGCAGGCTTTGCGTGAGTTGCACAACTGCTAGATCATTTCCCAAGAACCTCCTAGCCCCTACAATGGTTTTCTCTGGATAATGGGCAGATGATGGACCCGGTGCAGGTGCCTTCAATTCCCATGTGGCTGGTTGATTAAAATATCAAAACAGAAGCTTTATAGCCTCTGCTTTCCACCAACCAGGACAAAGAAGTTCTGATTGTGGTATCTTCTATGGCTTTAGCTGACCCCGTCGCAGAGAGTGAGAAAATTGGCATTCCAAGATTCCTGGTATCACGTCTGCCTCATTCTACCATAAGGATGTCTTGATGGACTGGACCGTGCGTGGTTTGGAGGAGAGTTGGGCTTTACTCCTTCTGCACACTATCCTGACAGGCTTTAAGAAGAAGGGCCATAAGGGGAGGGTATTGTAAAATCCCTGCCAGCATCAAAGCATGCTTTGACATCTTCCATCAGGCTGATACATCGGCTTACTCACCATTTTGGGCCATGCTGTGAATCCTGACCTCCAAGTGCTCTATGCTCTAAACTACATGTCTTCTGCTTGCTGTGTGCTTAAAGGCGCCTGCACTTCCAGATTTTGAAAGGGAGGTGCATTCCTAATGTGTCCCCAGCCTATTGCCAAGAGGCACCAGGTACTTAAGGCGTCCCCATCAATAGCAACATTCTCACTCAGTCTTTGTTCAAATACTGAGTTGCCAGGTCCTGTCCTTTTTCTACTCTTACTTCTGCCATCCTGAGGGCTGTATACCAAGGTCTGCAACTGTATCCTCCCTGTCATTTTCCACTACCCTGGGGGCTGAATACTCAGGGCTGAATCCTTTATAATAAACTTGTTCCCATGTCTGACCTTGCCTGAACTATTTCCTATACCTGAACCTGTTTATATCCTTGTCTGGAGCCTTCCCTACCCTGCTGTGTCTATCCCAGTTTCTACTCCTTTAACTTCCAAAACCTGTACCAGTACCTGTCTCTATCCATTTGTCACCACACAATGTTAGTGCTCCTGGTGTACGCTTGGTACTTTACTGTAAGTACTTGTGTGAATCTGGTCCAGTCTGCTTGCTCTGTGCCTCAGCGGCTCTGCTCTGCTCCCTCTCAACCTCAGCAACTCTGCTCTGCTTTGTCTCCACCTTAGTGGCTCCTTGTTTGTCCAGTCTGAACTGGGCCCTACCCGTCCCCACATCCCAATCATACCTACCTGTGTCCGAGTCCTTCCTGAAACTTTTTACAGTCTGTACCGGTTCCTACCGGTTCTTATATCCCACTCGTACCTGACAGTTTTCCTGCCTTTCCCACAACAGCACCCGTTCCTCCACTCTGAACTGTTCCTGCCTGCCAGAATGCCAGCCTTTACATCATACGTGCTTGTTAGTTTGAACATCAGCTATCTACAGTACTCGCCTGTACCTGTCATTAGTGTCTTGTCCCCCTATGGGGTCAGCTGCTTCAACCAGTTGCTACTCTGGAGTGGTACCTAGTGGCTACCTGCCACATAAACCTGACCTCACCACTAGAGGATCCTGTGAACACCAAGGTAGCTGCTTAGTCATGGCTCTCCAGGGCTAGTCTGGTTTGTGCCACAGTGAGGCCACAATCCTCGATCACACCATAAAGTCTGGGTGCGAGCGTTTCATCATGATTACCTTAATCCTTGACTTGTCTCTCAGTTTGGGTTTCTGTTTACAACAATCTTTCTGAAAATGACTATAGACTCCACAATAAGCCCTCAGTCATATATCAACCTCTCTCAGTTGGAGACAAAGGACCACAAATGAGCTACATTGGTTTAGTTTGAATGTCCCCATAAAAAAAAACATTAAATATACAGTATAATCAATCTTGAATCCTTTACCTTGTTCTTGTCTAAAATTGCAAGTTCACATTAGTTGTGAGGCAGATCAGGTCATCAATGAAACTAAACAATTTTCTTCTGTGTAATTCATTCTTAATCTTTCTAGAAAGGTAAGTTTTCCTAGCCAATTAAGGTTCTACAGTATGAAAGTGGATGGCATTCTAGCCTTCGAAATTAGCACCTGGGAACCTGTGAGCAGGATTGTGCACAGTAACCTACAGACAGTGTCAGGTTGGCGCCGATACACTGACTAAAATGATACCTTTGTTGATGAAATCCTTCTTGTGGTTGTTGTGTAATCTTTATTTTATTTTTATTTATTTATGATAAGCTCGTGCTCCGGGTGGCCGGTGGGGGGTCTTCAGCTCAGACTGGGTATTCATGATGAAGACTACTGGCAGGTCACCGATCCCTCAGTAAACTGCCCCCTAGTTTACATAAAGAATATACAATATTTTGAAAAAAAAACACCTTCAGCAGGTAGGTGCCGGCAGCGACTCCTGTGCTGCAGCATGATTGCATACATGTAAAATATGCATAAAATTCAGTTAACTGTTGCTATAAATTCATTAAAAAAAATCCTCCTCTAATATGGCGCCGTCAGCGCCTGCGCAGTAGCAGCTATTGGATGGCCGATAAATGCTAATGCGCTGGTACGGCCGGCACCATCTTAGTGGAGTCAATTTTTTTTCTCTAGCATTATGGCGTCACTGGCATCTGAGCAGCAGCATCTGTCGGCGATCACAGATAGCTGCTACTGCACAGGCACTGGCAGCGCCATCTTGGAGGAGTAGTTTTTTTAATTAACTTATTTACGGCACCAATTAACTGAATTTATGCACATTATAAATGTGATCATGCTGTCGAGGGTGTTTTGTTTTCAATATATTGAACATTCTTTATATAAAATAGGGGGCAGGTCACTGAGGGATCAGTGACCTGTCAGCAGTCTTCATTATGAAGCTTATCAGAGCACCAAATGAAGACCGCCCACAGGCCGCCCCGGAGCACGAGCATATCATTAACTCAAAACTGAAAATAAAGATTAAGCAACAACAACAAGACGGATTTCATCACCAGGTATCACTGTAATCAGTATAACGGCATTGACCTGACACTGTCTGTACGTTATTCAGCACAATCCTGCTGACAGAGTCCATTTAAATTGGCCTGCTTTGGCCAATTTAAAGGCTGCTTTGGTCACAATTTCACCAGAAAGAAATCAAATCATATAGGTCAATCTTAGACAATTAGTCAAAAACTGTGGAAGGAAAACTAAAAAATGCACAGTACATTCATGCTAAAGCTGTAAGGCAAGAGGGTCCACATCAAATCCAGCAAGTGCTGGTAGAAGAAGTGCTTATCCCCATGAAGCATTTATGACTTGAGACAGAAATTTAAGCAAATGTTGCAAAGCTATATATGATAGAATACAAGTCTAACTCTGTATGGCCATCCAAGCAGAAAGGTCGCTCAAAACCAGTCTGTCTCTTGTTGACTAGGAGTAAAATGAGTTACCTGATCAAGCCATTCTTCTTTATCAATCTGCAATGGTATTGATGTTACGGTATCTTTGAGATCCATAGTCTGAGAATTTGCTAAGTCAAATGGGGTGAGTTGGATTTTCTAAGCCCTTGGTGCAGATGATCAATTTTTAAGCACTATGGACAAATGAGATTTGTGCAACATTGAGCTCCAGATGGAGCAATGGAAGCTTTAATGGTAAAACAAGAAAAGCAAAAACAAACAGTATAAGAGACCCAGCAATGAATAGACCATTAAGTACAGTTGAGTAGACATAGTGAAGCAGCCCAGCTGAGTTTGTCACAGACTCCAGGGCAAAGTTGACATCAGTAGAACAAAGTTGACTCGGTGATAGCAGAGCTTTGATTGTGACAGAATTTAAAGCAGACCATATAGCATGAGACAAAGTCACTGGCAAAGTGCTGGAGAAGAGATACGTTTCACTATTAGATTCAGTGATTTGAAACTAAGAGGTTTGCTCCAGCACACTCTGTTTTGAGAGCTGATAATCAGCCAGTTTAAGGACTGGATTTTTGTGGACAACCATAGACCGGGTGGGATGTTGTCCACCTAATCTCTACCCCAGGGTGTGGTCTGTGGTTTAAATAGTCGGCATCTTGAGGCATTCAGTGCTCAATGTATCTAGAGAGGCTAACTTCAGAGAAGTTTTTGTGCGTGTGCTCACTTGAACTGTGCATTTTGCTAACCGTGCACAGGTGGATCCCCATACCACAAGGACTGTGCTTTGTGTTACCACTTTGTTATGTTTTTCAGATTTTGCCCAAAGAGCCATGTTTATTATAACTTTACTATGGTTCATTCTACACATATAATAAACCAGTGAAGATCTTAGAGACAGTGTACCTGTGTCTACCACTATGTACCACTGAGTGAGCCGATTTACCTCACGAATTATAGAAGTGTTGGCTCAGAGACAGTAGGCCTGAGTTTGTCAGAGTTTGATTCAGAACTAACAGTGGTATTGCAGATCTCACTTGGCAGTAGCTTGTTGCATAGAAGAACTTTACGAAGATAATTGTGGAAATAGCAAGATTGTGAATTGGACTAAATACCCTGACGACACAGAGGTGTGTCGGGTTGTCATGGCAACCTTGTGCACAGGGGACCAAGGTGAGGTGGTGTCAGATGGATTTCATTGCCGAGGAAACCTATCTTGTAACCCTCACATTGTGTTAGGGCTAGCGGAACGCACCAAGTAAATAGAGATGTTTATTATTGGTGCGTTCGCAGCCCGGGGTCCACCGTGCAGGAGGAACCTGCTGCTAGTGAATGGTGGCACTATTTGGCGGTATAAGCGAACTCTGTTACTTCACAGAGTCGCTGTGAAAGGAAAGCACTGCGCCCTGTTTTACTAACAGGAGCACAAGCTTGCTGCCGAGCTGATAGCAGTCTGTGGTCATGCAGACACACAATCTCCTCACCGGAGGTGCCGGTATTCTAGGGGCTTATTTCAGCCGGGTCCCTGAATACATACACAACACACAATCTCCTCACCAGAGGAGGTGCCAGTATTCTAGGGGCTTATTTCAGCTGGGTCCCTGAATACATACACAACACATAATCTCCTCATCGGAGGTGCCGGTATTCTGGGGGCTTATTTCAGCCAGGTCCCTGAACACATACACACATAACCACACTGGCACAAAGCACATAACATAGATTGATACTAGCGCATGGCCATGCGGTCATGCAAACCTTTTATAGCTGCAGCAACTACAGGACCTTCCCAGAAGGACCAATGGGAGGCTGCCACAGAACTTGAACAACTTCAGGACCTTCCTAGAGGACCAATGGGAATTGCTGCAGTACCTGAGCATGTGATCCTTGATCTCCAATGAGAGATCTTACCCTGGGCATGCTCAGAAGGGCAAAAGTAGGACTTAGTCCCAAAGATGTCTGCTTGCCGCTGACCAGTACTGGCTACAATGGCAGAAGCTGGAACGGCAGCAGTAACCCTTTGCACAGTGTCAGACTGAGCAAGACACTGGGACTGATGCCTCCGCTGAGCAGACTCCACTGCGGCAGGAGAAGAATGGGAGACGGAAATGGCTTGAGATTCCCCATGTGCAGAGGCGGGAACTCAACCCCTAACGCATTGTCTCATGTGACGAATAGGAGACTTTCATGTGTGGTACCTATTGTAGGCCAAAAAACATAAAATGCAGCAGAAAGAAAAGAGAAGAAGACCTCCCTCTCAGCTTTAGATGGGTTGAAGTTTAGGCCAGGCAAAAAACAATAGACAAAACTAAAAAATGAGGTTGGACAATAACAGAGTAACCAAATCAAACCTTAGGACGCGTTATTGGTCCTAAAAGATTTAAAAAATGATATCAATGACTAAAAATGCACTAAGAGTCTGGAGGCCATAAAAAGGGGAGTAACGAATGATCATGGCACGGGGGATAACTTTTGTCCCATTCTCTTTCTAGCAGGAGTTACTATGAAGCTATAATAATTATAAGATAAAACATTTTAACCAATGTAAGTCAACATTTTAAATGTATTTAATAATTGTATTCTCCAGATATGGATTTACTTTCATTACAATTTAATAAAGCACAGGAGAATATCCAAGACTCCCCTGTAGCCCCAACAGATTATTTTTTTCTGCATTAAACTATAAATGTAATAGATGTAGGATGAACAAATAAGACCTCGGAAACCTACAAGACATCTGCCATACGGTACATGTAAGTCTTAGTTATTATCTATCTACACCAATAACAAAAATCATTCATTTATTTAGATCCAGATTGAAAGTAAAGTGAAAATATTCTTCTAATCCTTCTTGGGGAATGCTCGCAACAATCAATGAATTGAAGACAACATAATAATAATTTGCAATGTAACATCTCCAAAAGATCACTTATTTCCAAGACCAATCTCCCATCCCAATGTCTTTCTGCGATGGATTTCCAGTTCTATATTTTGTGGAGAATGTCCATTCTCTAAGAAGTCATTCAACTTGCTACTCTTGTTGATTTTCATGTGTATGTTATTTTACGATATTAACCATGAAGGATAACAGAATGGAGGAAACCTTTTCAATGACATCGGAGTCGTTTACCCACTGATAACGCTGAGTCTAGTGGTGTATACCAGGGGTGTCAAACTGCATTCCTCGAGGGCCTCAAACCATGCGTGTTTTCAAGATTTCTTTCTCATTGCACAAGGTGCTGGAATCATTCTGTGCAGGTGATTAAATGATCACCTGTGCAATACAAGGAAATCCTGAAAACATGACCTGTTTACAGCCCTTGAGGAATGCATTTTGACACCCCTGGTGTATACTGTCCATAAAAACATTGCTCCATCCTGTTAGAAGGTGAGTGTCCTTGCATGTAAATAAAATATAACATACGGATATCATTTTTTAGGCTATGTTTCAACAAAATATTTCCATGATTACAAAAATAAATCTCTTGGGATTTCACAGCTCGCAAAATCTGAATTACTTACTCTTTACTATACTTCTCCTGATTTATTGTGTTACACTATGTGGAAATTTCCTCATGGTAGCACTGGTGACGTTCAGCACAGATCTACACCAACCCATGTACTTCTTCCTCACGCAGTTGTCCATAGCGGACCTCTTATTGACCACAGATATTGTCCCAATCATGCTCCATAATCTATTCCACAAAGTTGGGGAAATTTCTTTTTTTGGCTGCATTGCTCAGTTTTATGTATTTGCCTTCTGTGAGTGTTCAGAATGTCTTCTTCTGACAGTAATGTCTTATGACAGATATTTGGCCATCTGTAACCCGTTACGGTATGGCACCATCATGAGTCTGAGTTTATGCCTAAAACTGGTCATCATTAGTTGGGTACTTAGTTTTTCTATTTCGACAGTTGAAATAGCATCAACATCCTCATTAGAATTTTGTGGACCAAATGACATTGACCATTTCTTCTGTGACCTGCCTCCAATTCTTGAGCTCTCATGTTCAGATATCAGTGGAGTTCAGCTGGAGATTATGTTGACCGGTGTCCCAGTTCTTCTCTTCCCCTTTATAGTCATTATAATATCCTATACTTACATAATATTTGTCATACTAAAGATTCCATCAGCTACCGGTAGACAGAAAACTTTCTCCACCTGCAGCTCGCATCTTATTGTGGTCTCCATTTTCTATGGGACATTGTTTGGTGTTTATGTTCTTCCAACCAAAGGACAGTCATTAAACATAGCAACATTTCTATCATTAATGTACACGGTTGGGACACCGTTGATGAATCCTGTGATATATAGTTTAAGAAATACACAAATAATGAAAGCTTTTGGCCGATTTAAATGTAATTTCTTGCTTAAGATATATAAAAACGTGTTTTGAAAATTGATATTGTCAGATTTGATTGCAAAGATGGCATTTCTTTAAAATTAGTTTTTACTCTATTTTTGTCTATAAGTTTTGTCTGTTTTGTTCTCTTAATATAAATATTATATAGCAACAGAACATTTTAATGTAACTTTCAATTAATAACCAGCACTTAGTCCCATGTTCAAGCATTATGGTTTGATAAAATTCAAAGTCAGCAGTACTAATTAGCTATATTTAACACCGAGCAAAAACTAATGTAGATATATGAAAGATCTACTGTTAAAGATTTCACTAGTTTTAAATGCAATTGCAGATAAAGGTAAAGAAAAAAGTTTAACAGGACTTTGTGCTGACTTTTAATTGGGAGATTCTAGAATCCAAGAATGTTAGAGTTGGAAGGGACCTCAGGGGTCATCTTGTCCAACCCCCTGATCAAAGCAGGAGTCACTAAATCATCCCAGACAGATGTCTGTCCAGCCTCTGTTTGTAGACTTCCATTAAAGGAGAACTCACCACCTCTCGTGGCCGCCTGTTCCACTCATTGATCACCCTCACTGTCAAAAAGTTTTTTCTAATATCTAATCTGTATCTTCTCTTTTTCAGTTTCATCCCATTGCTTCTCATGTTTTCATGTGCCGATGAGAATAATGATGATCCCTCTACACTGTGACAGCCCTTCAGATATTTGTAGACAGCTATTAAGTCTCCTCTTAGCTTTGTTTGTTGCAGCTAAACATTCCCAGATCATTTAACCGTTCGACGTAGGACATACTTTGCAGTCCACTCACCATCCTGGTCGCTCTTCTCTGAACTTGCTCCAGTTTTTCAATGTCTTTTTTCAAATATGGTGCCCAAAACTTGACCCAATATTCCAGATGATGCCTGGCCAAGGAGGAGTAGAGGGGGAGAATTACTTTATGTGATCTAGATGATCTAGCTTTATGAAGGTGAGCTGAAAAAAATCCTGAAAAACATCCCAATATCAATATCATGGCAGTCAAGAAAAGGAGAGCCGGATGAGAGCAGCAAGTGGACACGATGTAGATTTATTGAACTGACATTAAACATTATTAGGCAACTGATGAGGTTCCGGAATCAGATACATGTTTGATATGTTCTGTGATGATGTCACTCTGCATTCCAGCATGCAGTGCTATCAGCAAGGTTAGGTGGACATATTGCCTGTTCTGTCTCATGTGCAAGTTAATGAGGGCACAGTACAGACATTTTTCTAATGATCTTTCAACACTTAGTCCTGGACGGTGGACATTATCTATTTGTCTATTCGAAAGAAGGTTTAATCATAATCCTAAACACAGATTCTTTACTTTAAGAGCAGTGGGGCTATGAAAATCTCTGCCACGTGATGTTGTAATGATTGACTCAACCCTATAATTCAATAGAAGCCTGGAAATCTTTCCTATTAAATATAATACTGTACGTTATGAGCATTGGATTCTGTGATGGGGCGTTAATCCAAGGAACTCATCTGATTCCTGTATGTGGAGTCAAAAAGGAATTTCTCCCCTAATATGGAGCGATTAGTGTCAGTCCCATGTGGTTTTTGCCTATCTCTGGATCTACACATTAGGTTAAAGGTTGAACTCAATGGACTTAAGTCTACGTTCTATGAAACTAAGGATTTGTAATAATGAACTGTAGAATTGCAAAAATGATGTGTTTCAAAAATAAGAATTGCATGTTTTCTAAATGTCTGTGCACAGAGTTCACTGGTAGCAGAGATATAATGGTTTATAAGACAATTATTAATGACCTCAATATAGAAAATGTGCTCTATGTAAATGGGTGACACCATAGTAAAAATAAATAATGACATAAGTCTAGTAACACAGAAGAAAATGAATGAAAAACTGACAAAATAATAAACAAACTAAAAAGACAAAGAGAAAAAAATAAAGAATTCTAGAAGAATACTAAAACGTTAAATTAGTGAAATAAGCAAATCAAATTATTGAATAATACAACATAATCAAATTAAAAAATATTTTTTTAAAGCCTTGATTATTTAATCATTCTGCATGATACAACTCATTTTGCATGAGCTATGGGCGCTCAGTTATTATTTTTTTCCTGTCACATAAAATGTGCGTCACCCTTCCTCCACCAGTTACATCACATAATCTTATCTGATTTTGTTCCATCAGTAATTCTACTTGGATAATTAGTAAATCTGGAAACTATGTCTAAAGCTATCAATTCTCCTAGGTACAGTTGCTCATAACTTGTGCAATTAAATTAGTAAGAGTGACAAGTTTAATAGTTGCCAAAGTTTTCGAAAAGAAGACACAAGTCGGTTGAGTTCGATTTATAATCTAAGACTGTAACATGTAACATTTTTCCAAATTACTTTCATTCACCTGCCAATGATTAAATGGACATCTACTTTCCTGACTGTCCCTTGATTGTCTTTTACATCATTCTTCGGCACTGATCGCCCATACTCAGTCAGACATTTACTCAATGTCTTTAATGTCATTTATACTGTAGTACTGCTGGTGTCACGGCTGCCGTTACTAGACCTAAATTACCACACATATCCTTCCATACAATGAAGCACAGTGGGAGCCAGGAGATGTATCATTGGCCTTGGCTCAGCAGTGGCTGAGGCAAGCGGTGGTAGATAGTTAGGATGGTGCCAGCCTAATTATCTACCATCCCCTGCCACCACCACTGCTGAGCCAAGGCCAATGACGCATCTCCTGGCTCCCACTGTGCTTCATTGTATGGTTGCTGCTATTGCTGCCATGGATGGACATATTTTGCAGGCAGTTTCTTGCCTACCTCTTCCAAATTATTTACCATGTGGCTTCAACCACTGCCACTAAACAGTCATGGCAGCCACACATCTCCTGGATGCCCAATGTGTTTTATAGACAGTACTGCTGATGCAAAATGTTCTCCTTTAAGGATGTGCATACATGAAAAAGCTGCCTAATAGGACCAATTTTTGGAAATTCTTGGTGACAAGCTTTTGCTTCTTCTTCACTTTGAAAACAGCTAGTCTGCTCTTGCTCAGTAAAAAATGGTTAATTATTGAAAAGCTTGTTAAAAAGCCTTTATAATTGCTTACTTTGTGAACAGCAAATTTGTTGTAGATTATAAAAAGGGAATTTTTTTCACTTCTACTTGAGAAGCCATTACTTCTTCATGTTTAAAACAGCACAGTAGAAATTAGTAGATATATTTGAGGAGAATGAAATTCTTCCCAAGTATTACAAAAATCCATATTTGCAAAGATGCAGATTATTTTTAGTTCACTTACATTCGAATTCAACAAAATGGTGGTTGCGGGAAGTGGTTAAAATGTTCTGAACTGTAAAGGGACATCAAAAGGTTAATAAACAAAAAAATGCTTGCGCTCACTTTACCACTCTCCTGTCCGATCCTCTTTCCAAATTCTTACTGTCACTGCAAAAGCTTACAGTGCCTTGAAAAAGTATTCATACACTGTGAACACTTCCAAGTTTTTTTAATTAAAACCCACAAACTGAAATTTATTTTGGGGGTATGTTATATGATGGAACACTAAATAACAAGTATTTGTACATATTGGTGACGTGTACATTAAATAGTTTTTTCATTATTTTAAAAATATAAATCTGAAAATTGAGAGGTGCATTTGTATTAAGGCACCCATGAGTCAATACTTTTTAGGATAACCTTTCTCTGCAATTATTGGTGGGGTCTTTTGGGGTCTATCTCTACCAACTTTGCACATCTAGAGGTGACATTTTGTCGCTTATTCTTTGCACACTCGCTCTTGCTCAGTGAGATCGGATTGAGACGTCTGTGATCAGTAATTTTCAAGTCTTGATACAGATGGGAGTGGGATATCGGTCCGGACGGTGACTGCGCCATTCACTCACAGGAATATGCTCTGATCTAAACCCTCCATTGTAGCTCTGCCTGGATGTTTAGGAACATTTTTGGACGGTGAGCCTGCACCCCAGCTTCCATGCCTCTAACAGGTTTTCCTCCAGAAATGCCTTGTATTTAGCTCCATCCATCTTCACATAATCTCTGACCAACTTTCCTGCCCCTGCTGAAGAAAAGCATCTCCACAGCATGGTGCTGAGGCTTCCATGATTATTGATGAGGATATTGTTTTAAGGGTGATGTGCCATGTTAGTTTCCCCCCACACATAGTGTTTTGCATTTAGCCTAAAAAGTTCAACTTTGGTCTTATCTGATCTGAGCATCTTCTTCATGTTCACTGTGTCACTTACCTGTTACAGCTCTCTACATAAATGGATCAATTTTGAACAGCGTGTGAAAAAGTTTTCTTTTCTGCATTTAAAAAAGAGCAACGCCTTTGTACTCCCCAAACAGGGAAAATGTTGGCACCACCTTATGTTAAATGCCATGGCTTCTCCTGCACCACCTGCATACAAACATGTTACAGTACCTGGCCATGGACAATGAGCACACAAGAGTTGGCATCCACCTATCTATCTGTCTATCTATCTATCTATCTATCTATCTATCTATCTATTTATTGTGGGGGTTTAAAGATTAGTACTGTATATACGTTTTTAGAGAAAGTGAAATAACACTATTTTCCAGATATATAAAAATATCAAATACATTTTTTTAAGATGAATAAACGCAAAAAAGATAACAGTAAAGGCGTTCTTCATAAAATCGCAACATAACATGAAAATCAGTGCAGAAACAATGAAAGACTGCAATGGCAATATATCATAGAGCCATGAGATGTAAAAGATAAATAAGAAATGTTTTGCTAAAAAAATAAATTGATAACATATAACATCCTAAGGCAGTTTTGAAAGGCATATATTACCAACCCATATGATCTAGTTAATGCAAGGTGAAAACAGTAACTGCTTTAAGGGGAACCTGTCACCAGGTTTGGCCAATATGAGATGCAGCCATCACCTTTCAGGGATGATATACAGCATTCTATAATGCTGTATATCTTCCCCCAATCTGACCTCTAAGAAAAATAACTTTTATTATACTCACCTGAGGGGCGGTCTGGTCCAATGGGTGTCGCTCTTCTTTGTCTGGCGCCTCCTTTCTTCTTGTGATGCTGCCCTCAGCTTGCTTCTTCTCAGCACAGTGCTCCTATGCACATTTCGAGTTGGCTTCCTCGGATAGCTGTCTATATATCTTCTTGCGGTGAATATACTGTACACCTACAAATAGACTCTTGCGCCCCTTGTCACCCCTTTTACATTTTTTTCCGATATCCCGGCAAAACCTAGTGACAGGTTCACTTTAACAGAGCAAACCTTTAAAGATTTTATTCGGCGTGATTAGTCGAGCATTTAGACGTTCGTCGAACATGTTCGCCAAACATGTCTAAGCCACAAAAAATTCAATGGGAGGCCAAACCAAACAAATACTCAACACCTTAAGGGGTGACAAAAAGCTTCCCAAACACATAAAATTATGGTCAGACACCATGAAAAGTGGCATCAATTGACCCACAATAGAATTTTGAAAATAGCACAGCAGCAGTCAGCCATGGGCCATGCATGAGGTATCAGGGTCTAGACCAGCATTTACAGCTATGAATTGAATTTGAAATGAGAACCTGGTGGGTAAGGTAGCAGTATAAGCCTTCTTAATTGCAAGCCCTGATACCTCATGCAACACTTCTAAATTGTTTTTTTTTCAGCCACACTCAGATGGCACAAACATCAGTTTCATGCAGTTCTGTTTGTACAAAAACATAAGGAACATAAAACAGGTAGTTGACTCAAAGTTTTCATGGTCAGGACATGGTTAATGTCCTGTCAGGGTTAATTTTGCCAGCCTCTTTCCCAAAATGGGAGGGGTATTTATACTCGCTCCTAACCTGGTTTCTCTGTCAGCTATAGATTCTGTTTGTCTGTATGCGTGACTTTTGGAGTGTGTGTCCGGCTTGCATAGCGTTGTCTTGCTTTCCGTGCTTTACTCTGTTTGTGTTCCTGGCTACTGAACTCTGGCTTTGCTTCTGACGATCCCCTGTCTCTCCGTTTTGGTACCTCGTAATCTCCTGGCTACGACCTCTGCTTGTTTGATTATTCTTTAGTGCTTGTCCCTTCTCTGTTTCCCAGGTGTCTGGCTCCACCCCCTTTCCTCCTCCCACTCTGTCACATGGTCTAAGGTCCTGTTCATTACCTGTACACTCTGTTTCATGTCAAAGGTCCTGTGGGTTCAGGTTAGTAACTTGGCGTCTTGCTCAGCTGCTGTGTGCAGCTTCCCCTGCAGCATTGATACCCGGGCGCCGTGACAAAAGTAAGTGCAGGCCTGCCTGTCTGGATACCCTACTTACACAGGCAAACTACCAGATGGTGAGCCAACTTGGAGTCTCCACATTTCAAAAAATTATTGTCACACAACACTAAAGTGGCTTCAATTTCCACAGAGTAGAAATACTATAATACATCTTTCACTACGTATCAGACTCTATTCTGCTGGTGCACAGACTGGTCTAAAAAATGTGTAAAAGACTCATAGAAATTGCTTATGCCACTTTCACTGCTGCTGCTAATATCTTTGCAATGACAACTTGACATTCCTAGGGTTGGTCGTCTAGAGCTGTGTTGCCCACTGTGTGTCTCACTGCTGTCTTGAGGAATACCACTCTTAAGATTGTCTACAAGTGTGTTTCGATATTCCAACCTGCCTCCATCCCTTTCCAATGGGGGAATCATCTGGCTAAATTTGCTGTTGTAGTCTGCCATATTTTGAGTTGAAGATAGTGCAGCAAGAAGCCGCTCATAAGTCAGTAGCTTCCATATGTTTTTTAGTGGCAGATTAGCACTCAAGGCAGCTTCCTACATCCCCTCATAAAAACCATGGACAACAGAGAGGGTATCATTATCCTTTTCATCTCCTGACTGTTATGCGTCAATCACTTCTAACTCCTTCTCCTCCTACTCCTACATTTGTTCATCAGCTCCTGAACTTTCACTAACAGTTTGTCTGGTACCATGAGCTACCCTTGATCGCTGTGAGCCACCCTTTAATGACACCCACCTGAGTGACGACAGTCTGGAAATTTGAGATATTGTTATCCCTTCCGCATCATCGTCTGCTTCCACCTCTTCCTCTGGGACCTCTGTCTCCTCACGCAGATTTTTCAAAGAGTGTTTCAGCATGAAGATGACCGGAATAGTGATGCTAATGATGGCTTTGTCAGTGCTAACCATCTCATTAGCCATTTCAAAACTGTGCAGAACTCTTTCTTCTGCGTCCACTCCTCAAGCAAGATTTGCAGCATGTCCGAACTGCATTGGCCCAGGCTATACAAAAGGACCTACTGCATCAAGGCTCGTTGCTACTGTCATAGTCACTGCAAAATGTGCAGAGTGGAATTCCAACATTCGGAACATCACAAATAAAACAGTTATCTGGTAGGCCAAAAGACCTTTGTAGCGATGCAAGTCAATGACCTGAGGGGTGCAATCGTGTGAAGTGAGCAAACAATGACCTTGCTTTCTGCAACAGCACATCAAGGCTGGGATTGCTGTGCCTGTGCCACCAGGTTGAGAACATGAGCCATGCAAGGCACGTGTGTGAGGTTGCCATGGCAAGGGCAACCATCAGGTTTGAACTGTTATCTCATGCGTCCTTCCCTGGCTCCAGGTTCAGTGGAGATAGCCATTGCTCTAACTTTGCCTGAATAGCTGTCCAGAACTCTTGAGCTGTTTGACTGCGATCTCCAAGGCATATTACTTTGCACACTGTCTGATTGAGGTGAGCCATGGCTGTGCAGTACAAAGGTGGGGGGATTCTATCTGCACTGTTTGAATGTGAGTCTGATTAAGGGAGAGGTTAAGGGCACAGGTGGAGGCCCTAGAGGAGGTGGAGGAGCCAGTGGAGAAAGTGTTAGATGCAGAGGTTTGCCCCGCAAGCCTTGTGGATATAAAAGATTGTGGAGCAGCCAATTGACAGCCTACTCCCACAGTCACCAGAGTCACCCAAAGCCCAATCAGGGAGATGTAACGCCCTTGCCCACATTTCTTCATCCAGGTGTCAGTGGTGAGGTGCACCCTGGCAGACATAGATTTTTTCAGGGAATGGAAGATCTTGTCTGTGGCATGCTAGTGTACTACAGTCATAGCTTTCTTGTAGAAATAATGGCAAGTGGGCAACTGGTACTGGAGGACTGCGTCCGACATCAATTTTCGGAAACCATCTGAATCCACAAACAGAAAAGCAGCATTTCCGTGGCCATCAGATATGAGAAGTTCGAGTTTAATCTCTCAGTTTTGTCTTGTCTAGTAGGAAACCAAGGTTTGACTGCTGTGCTGAAAGTGAGTTTGGAGAACAGGACAAACTGCTGGACTGGGAGTGAGGTGCAGGTGGAAATGTTATGGTGGATTGAGAAAGATATGTTGTCTTAGTTAACACAAAAGTAGCAGTAATGTCCACTTCCATAACAGCTGACAGGCTCTCACTCACCCCTACTGTAGAAGATAAACAAGTGGAGTTTCTACAGCCAGAGACCTGTGTGAGAAGACGTGGCACATTGACGGTGGAGGAAGATGCAGCAAATGTGGTTGATGGAATGGCTGGTGGTTGGTGATGCCAGCTAGTGTGCATTTTAGAGCAGTGAGATTCCCACACTAAGGAATGTTGATTGCACATGTGCAAGCCCATGCATGTAGTTGTCAAAATATTGCAATTTTTTACTTTACTGAGTTTTTTTTGCAAATTTGGCAGATAACATGAGTTGGGTTATTCGTTGTGGTCTCAAAAAAAGGCCAGGCTAGGCCACCCTTGCCACCTCTACAAACTTCACACTTGCAACCGGTGCTAGCCTCATCCTGAGTTGGGTCTGAGGATGCAATGCTTGTCGTGGTTGCGCGACTTTGCGCCTGTGTGGGAAGATGCAATGTAACCTCCCTGTCTTCCTCCTCCTCCAACTCCTCTGCTGAGCTACTCAGAAGCATACCACTGGGTTTACACCAAGTGGGATCTACAATCTTATCTTCATTTTCTCTGTTCTTCCACTCCTCATCCTGAGAGTCACCCACCTCCTCTTCCTGCCCTGACACCACAGAACAGACTACGTGCACCTCTGATATCTGAGTCTCATCAGGATTACCTCCAGCCTTGATGGTTATCATCTGCTGATGAGGGTCTGGATTCTGCTCAGACTCTACTTCGTCTGGTCCCCAGATCCAACATGAAAAACTTTTGGGCATCGTTGCAGCTGCTTTCCTCCTCAGGATTCTGTGAATCTTTGGAACAGACCTCCGATGCCTATGGAATAGAATGTCTGAACAGCTTTGCAGAATGGCCCATCCGTGGGTCCCCACAGTCAGTTTGATGTTTGTGATGCAGGGGGAAACAAGGGTGATTGGGGTGCAACCTTTGAGGATTGTGCTGTGTTTGAGGTTTAGGTGGAGGAAGAGGAGGAGAGGCCACTTGATGCAGCGCTTGCCATTCACTGGAGCATAATCTCTTTCTGGCCTTCATCTACAAGGTGTACCACTGTGCGGCTGCCAAAGAAAGTGAGTGGAGTAGCCCATCCAGTTTATATGTTGTCAGTGGTCTTTGGATAGGGTAACACGGTGTTTGTTCAGTTGAGCTTTCATCAACATTAACACCCATCCCACGTACACGACGAACACCAAAGCTATTCACCCTTCCACCATGACCTCGCTTTTTCACACTCATTTTGAATGTAGCCTTCCCCTCTTGTAACCTGCTTTTTAACAAACATAATGCCTGCAGATGCCAG
Source organism: Ranitomeya variabilis (assembly GCF_051348905.1). Taxonomy (NCBI): domain Eukaryota; kingdom Metazoa; phylum Chordata; class Amphibia; order Anura; family Dendrobatidae; genus Ranitomeya; species Ranitomeya variabilis. Next base: position 20,325,267 of record NC_135236.1, on the reverse strand, counting down.
GCACCTATCAACAAAGGAAGAATCACTATTTTTCTTGTTAGATACTGTAATATGTCTAAACAACCTGACAATTTTCATTTGGAGATCTGGCCTGATGATTTGTCACTGAAACACAGTTTTATCACTAATGATTTGGATTTGCCAATTAGGCCTCCTCGATGCATCCTAATATTAGGCCTAATGATTTTTAAGTGGAAATCTGGCCTTCTGATTGGCCACTGAATCACAGTTTTATCACAAACAATTTGAAGTAGCTAGTCGAATGCTGTAATATCGATTTCACTCAGGACAGGATCATTTTTATATGGTTAGGGAAATGTGACTATGGCAGCCAATGACAGAAAACCTGGTGTCATGACATTATGCATGGTTTCTACACCCTGATTGGCTGCCGGAATCAATACACATAAAGTTAAAGGGAAAAAAATAGCATGCCGCCTATTTAATCTCTTCACATCCCCTCATCTCATCAAACACGTCCCTCCATCACCCCGCTCATCATACAGCACCAATATCCTAGCCAAAATACTAACATAAGCATTAGTGGAAATGCAATGATTTACCGAACTGTGACTGACTTTTGCCGACTTTGAAGAAAAATGCTCGTGAAAGCAAATATGAATCTAAATGTGCTACGTTCATGCCGAATTTGAAATTGGTTAACATTTTCCAAACAAGTCCTCTCATCTCTAGTTCTAACCATACTAACCTACATAATAAATTTTACTTTGAAGAAAATTTATTTTCCGTCTGATGCTTTACATTACTTAACAAATGAAATGGTGTCATTAAAAATTACACCTCATCCAGTAACAATATATTCCTCATTTTGTTATATGATGAAAAATTAAAAGCAGTATGTAGACAGTGATGAGAAACTAGATTAACCGATCCCTATTAGGGATGAGCGGAGCTCATCTCTAGCCCCTATCAAATCAGTGGATAAAATTAAATAAATACTAAAAAACTATAATACTAAAATTCAACTATAGACTTTTTTATAGAAAAGTTGTAGCTTTCAATTTATTTTAATATTTTTTTACAGCTGCACTTATATTGTTATTCCTTAGACTTTATATAATTGGGTTGATAAAAGGAGTGAATACAGTATATAACAGTGATAGGATTTTACTGATATTTACAGTTTGCTCTTTTGTTGGTAAATCGTAAACACTGTACATGGTCCAGTAGAATATGGAGACCACAATGAGGTGGGAGCTACAGGTGGAGAAGGCTTTCTGTCTACCGGTACTGGATGGGATCTTTAATATTGCCGAAATAATTTTGGCATAAGATATAATTATTATTATAGTTGGAAATATTACTGAAGGAGTACCTAACAATGTGATTTCAAGGTGAACAATGGAAGTATCAGAGCAGGCAATGTCCAGTACAGGATTCATGTCACAGAAAAAATGGTCAATTATATTGGGTCCACAAAATGTTAGCATTGCTGTTGTGATTGAGTCAATTAATGCAATTGAAAAGCCAAAACCCCAAGAGATGATGGCCAACTTTATACAACAAGTCCTTGTCATTATGGTAGCGTAACGTAGAGGATTACAGATGGCCACGTATCTGTCATAAGACATCACTGCAAGAAGAAGACAATCAAATGCCTCTGAGGCACAGAAGATATAAAGTTGGGTGATACAGTCAATAAAATAAATGGTCCCCCCATTATGTAGAAGGATTTGAAGCATTTTGGGAACAATATTAGTGGCCATCAAGATGTCACTGATGGACAGTTGTGAGATGAAGAAGTACATTGGAGTGTGGAGGTTCTTGCTGATGGACACTAAGAAGATGATCAGAAAATTCCCCCAAATTGTCCCATAATAAATCAACAGGAAAAGACAGAATTGGAAAATTCTTAAATATTTACTGGCTTGAAATCCCAAAAGGAAAAAAATCTGTGATCACTAGTGTTGAGTGATACCATCGGAAAGTATCGGCCGGTACCGTCAAAGTATCGGATCTAATCTGATACCGATACCCGATACCAATACAAGTCAATGGGACTCAAGTATTGGACGGTATCCCTGATGGTTCCCAGGGTCTGAAGGAGAGGAAACTCTCCTTCAGGCACTGGGATCCATATAAATGTGTAAAATAAAGAATTAAAATAAAAAATAGGGATATACTCACCCTCTGACGCGCCCTGGACTTTACCGCCGTAACCGGGAGCCTTCTTTGCTTCAAATGCGCGCGTTTAATGGTTTCCGTGACGTCACCGCGACGCGACCAATCACAACAAGCCGTGACGTAATTTTCAGGTCCTGATGCCTAATTCTAGGCATTCAGGATTTGAAAATTACGTCACGGCTTGTGATTGGTCGCGTCGCGGTCACATGGGCGACGCGACCAATCACAAGCCGTGACGTCACGGGAGGCAGTAAACGCGCGCATTTTAAAATTACGTCACGGCTTCTGATTGGTCGCATGCCGCCCATGTGACCGCGACGCGACCAATCACAAGCCGTGACGTAATTTTCAAATCCTGAATGCCTAGAATTAGGCATCAGGACCTGAAAATTACGTCACGGCTTGTTGTGATTGGTCGCGTCGCGGTCACATGGGCGGCACGTGACCAATCAGAAGCCGTGACGTCACGGAAACCATTAAACGCGCGCATTTTAAGCAAAGAAGGCTCCCGGTTATGGCGGTAAAGTCCAGGGGCCTCCGGACAGGTGAGTATATCCCTATTTTTTATTTTAATTCTTTATTTTACACATTTATATGGATCCCAGGGCCTGAAGGAGAGTTTCCTCTCCTTCAGACCCTGGGAACCATCCACTAAAAACTTCCGATTCCGATTCCCGATACCACGAAAGTATCGGATCTCGGTATCGGAATTCCGATACCGGCAAGTATCGGCCGATACCCGATACTTGCGGTATCGGAATGCTCAACACTAGTGATCACAGTCACATTGTTTCCCTGTGTTTAGAAGGAAGATAGACAAGAGAAGATTAATCAGTATTTGTCAAAATCAAGTCATCTGGATAACACTCGCACTAGTTAATATGATGTTGGATTTAGCTAGCCATTAAATTATTTTCCAGAATACAGGTGCAACTTGAAGGAAGTCTATATCATAAAGCCTTGGGTCAAGCTATTAATCAGCTGGAAATTGTATCCTCAAACACGTATGTGACACATGAAGTTTACATTGAGATACCACGTCGCTAAACTCTTCTGGTTGTCATTTATCTGACAGAATAGAGGTTCAGGCATGTTGAGTTCCCCAACTACCAGAACATAACAAGAAATTGATAAGGTTCCCTATGCAAACACATCTAGCATGTAGAAGGTTTTTTCGTTAAATAGATTTTTAAAAGATATTGGGTCTAAGCTTAAACGCTTTAGTGACCGTGGCAAATTTTTGAAATCTGACCATTGTCACTTTATGTGGTAAATGTAATAACTCTGGAACGCTTCAAAAAATCCCAGTGATTCTAAGAATGTTTTTTCGTGGCACATTATTATTTATGCTAATGGTATTTTTAGGTCAATATTTTTTGTGTTTATTTACAAAAAATATGAGAAATTTGAAACATTTTTTTTTAAAATGTAGTAATTTTGAAACTGTGAATGCTTATCCCTTAATTTTGAAACTGTGAATGCTTATCCCTTTAATCCAGATGGTCATACCCTAGAAAAACATTAATAAATAACATTTCCCACATATCGGCTTTACATCGGCACCATTTGTAAAATGTTCTTTTATTTTGTTAGCATTTTAGGAGGTTTAAAATTGTGGCAGCAATTTTCATTTTTTTTCAAGGAAATTTACAAAATTTATTTTTTAAGGATCTATCCTGGTTTGAAATTACTTTGAGGCTCTTATATATGGGGAATCCCCAAAACTGATACCATTTTAAAAAAGCACACCCTGACATACTGAAAACTGCTGTCAGGTAGTTTATTAATCCTTCAGTTGCTTTCCAGGAATCAATGCAAAGTGACATGACAGAAATGAAAAAAGTATATTTTTACCACCTAAATGTCACTTCATCAAGCTATGACTTGCCTACTAGGACATATCATATGAAGGGAGTAATCACTGGAGAATGACATCATGGTCAGAAGAATACAAAGAACAAGCCACAGGGAAAGACCAATAAACCGATCCCTTGATACTATCAAGGTACCAGTGCAGAAGAGCCTGGTGGACCTATCCAGCATGCAGAAGATCGATCTTCCTACAGAGCATTGATCCATCACACTGCCGTGGCTCGATATTGAGCTGAATGCCATAAAATAAAATATTCCTGAAAATTTCTGTCCACATACACATTTTGTTGTAAAAATAACAAAACGTGCTTTCTACAAACACCTTGGCTCCCATCCTGAGTTTCTATGCCTGTGCTGGTGTCAGTTGCTTTTCAATCGTTCTGATGTTGTGTAAACAGTGCTGTAGCCAATCCTTACAGGTAACTAAAACTGGGGAAGGCATCTATCAATAGTTAATAGATCCCAACGCTTGTGTGCTGGTCACCTAGCGCCTAGCAAATGAGGACACTGCCAGGATAGACATGTGGGGGTGGTGTTCTGGATCACTGTGTTGAGAAACACGTGATGGTTTCTCCGCGGTGTTGGATGTTTTGGTCAATCATCCGTGCCTTTATAGTCTTTCTACTAGGCACTGCTCCTGATAGCCAGTTTCCTACTCCACACTGATGAGGGGCAAAAACCCCAAAACAGCTGTCTGTCTATAGACACCATGCTTGGCATAGGTGGTTTTCCTTTATTGGATGTTTTCCTTTATTGGATGCTGCCCTTCCCTTGGTTGTTCCTTCCCGCGGAAAGGCCTGGCTATTCACTGCCTGCGTTAAGAAACATGTGATGGTGTCTCCACAGCTCCTCTACATGCATTTGCATATTTGGGGGCAGTGTTCTGGATCACTGCGTTGAGAAACACGTGATGGTGTCTCCGCCGTGTTGGATGTTTTGGTCTCCACGAGGTCAATCATCCGTGCCTTTATAGTCTTTCTACTAGGCACTGCTCCTGATAGCCAGTTTCCTACTCCACACTGATGAGGGGCAAAAACCCCGAAACAGCTGTCTGTGGATGGATACCATGCTTGGCATAGGTGGTTTTCCTTTATTGGATGTTTTCCTTTATTGGATGCTGCCCTTCCCTTGGTTGTTCCTTCCCAGGGAAAGGCCTGGCTATTCACTGCCTGCGTTGAGAAACATGTGATGATGTCTCCACAGCTCCTCTACATGTATTTGCATATTTGGGGGCAGTGTTCTGGATCACTGCGTTGAGAAACACGTGATGGTGTCTCCGCAGTGTCGGATGTTTTGGTCTCCACGAGGTCAATCATCCGTGCCTTTATAATCTTTCTACTAGGCACTGCTCCTGATAGCCAGTTTCCTACTCCACACTGATGAGGGGCAAAAACCCCAAAACAGCTGTCTGTGGATGGATACCATGCTTGGCATAGGTGGTTTTCCTTTATTGGATGTTTTCCTTTATTGGATGCTGCCCTTCCCTTGGTTGTTCCTTCCCAGGGAAAGGCCTGGCTATTCACTGCCTGCGTTGAGAAACATGTGATGATGTCTCCACAGCTCCTCTACATGTATTTGCATATTTGGGGGCAGTGTTCTGGATCACTGCGTTGAGAAACACGTGATGGTGTCTCCGCAGTGTCGGATGTTTTGGTCTCCACGAGGTCAATCATCCGTGCCTTTATAATCTTTCTACTAGGCACTGCTCCTGATAGCCAGTTTCCTACTCCACACTGATGAGGGGCAAAAACCCCAAAACAGCTGTCTGTGGATGGATACCATGCTTGGCATAGGTGGTTTTCCTTTATTGGATGTTTTCCTTTATTGGATGCTGCCCTCCCCTTGGTTGTTCCTTCCCGGGGAAAGGCCTGGCTATTCACTGCCTGCGGTGAGAAACACGTGATGGTGTCTCCGCAGCTCCTCTACATGCATTTGCATATTTGGGGGCAGTGTTCTGGATCACTGCGTTGAGAAACACGTGATGGTGTCTCCGCGGTGTTGGATGTTTTGGTCTCCACGAGGTCAATCATCCGTGCCTTTATATGTTTGTACCTGTCACCCATGATCTTCAAATTACTCAAAACCCCTGCCACACTGAGGAGAGTGACAAAGCAAAATGTTCTGCTTCAGGAACTCCCAAAGCCCCTATCTCCCACTAAAAATACCAAACTGTGGATAGTAACTGTATACACCAAAGAACGGTGACCTGCCGGTAGATTCTTGACAATGATTATTAATAGCAAATTCTGCCAGCGCTAAGTAGAATGCATAATCCTCCTGACTTTCAAAGACAAAACACCTTAGGTAAGTCTCAAAATTCTGATTAATGCGCTCGGTTTGTCCATTCGACTGGGGATGTAAGGCAGAGTAAAAGTACAGCTGCAACCCCAGTAGAGAGCAAAATGCCCTCCAGAACTTGGAAACAAACTGGGTCCCCAGATCTGACACCACATCTAAGGGAACACTGTGAAGCTGCACAATCTCATTTCTAAACACTTGAACAAGAGTCTTGGCATTTGGAAGTGCCGGTAATGCGATGAAATGAACCATTTTACTAAACCTATCTACAACCACCAAAGCCACAATCTTGCCTGCAGATACCGGTAGTAATAAAATACATGGAAAAGTGTGTCCATGGCCTGCTAGGAATAGGTAGGGGAAGGAGAGTAGCATACAAATGGGTATGTGATACTTTAGAATGCGTACAGATACTACAAGAAAATACATGTTCAACCACATTCTGATGCAACCCCGACCATCAAAAAAAAGAGAAAGGAAGTCTAGAGTTACCTTACCACCTGCATAACCAGCAAGCATCAAGTTGTCATGTTCCTTAATTATTTTAAGGCCCAGATTAGATGGTGTAAATAATTTTCCTGAAGGGCATGAGGCAGGGGCATCCCCCTGGGCCTCCAACACCTCACCCATCAGCTCAGGGTACAATGCCGAAATGACTACCCCCTTCTGAAAAATTGGGGCTGGGTTCTCTTGGTCACCACCACCAAGGAAGCTCCAGGATAAACCATCAGGTTTGATATTTTTAACCCCTGGATGAAAAAAGCCTTAAAAATTGAACATAGTAAAAAACATGGACCATCTGCTAGGAGTCGAGTTCCCGCTGCTGCACAGGGGGAATCTCGTACCATTTTTGCTGCAGTCTCTCATTCTGCATCAGCCGCAGTGGAGCCTGCTCAATGCAGACATCAGTCCCAGCGTCTTGCTCAGTCTCACTATGTGCAAAGGGTTACTGCTGCTTTTCCAGCTTCTGCCATTAAAGCCAGTGCTGGGCAGCGGCGAGCAGATGCTTTTGGGACTAAGTCCTGCTTTTCCCCTTCTGAGCATGCCAGGGGCAAGATCTCCCATTGGAGATCAAGGGTCACATGCTCAGATACTGCAGCAGATCCCATTGGTCCTCCAGGAAGGTCCTGAAGGTGCTCAACTTCTGTGGCAGCCTCTCATTGGTCCTTCTGTGAAGGTCCTGTACATACTGCAGCTATAAAAGGTTTGCATGGCCGCAAGGCCATGCGCTCATATACACTTGTATATATGTGTGTGTGTTGTGAGTGAAAGTCACTCATTAATCATCCCCTCCCTTGTGTTTGAATGCTCGCGTAAGGAGGATGATTGTAATCTAGCGCCCGACTTTTAACCAACACTGGTACACAAACAGCGTCTATTGCTGTGACCGCCAGTGCGGCGCCATGCGCTATCAACGCGCTTTCCAAACCCAAGTCTGGGTGGTTAGTGGCGTCCGCCAGTGCGGCATCGCATGCACTCTCGTGCTATTAAATTATTAGTTTTGTTACGTGCGGTACTGCGGCCCTGTGACGCAACAGGGTTCATCTATTTCACACAGGGTGAAGCTAACTCCTGTGTATCCTCATTGTACTGCCATATAATCCATCATTGCTTAGCAGCAGGTTCCATCTCTGCACAATGGACCCCGGGCTGCGAACGTACCTTATTCCTTTTCTCTAATTATTTGGTGCGTTCCGCTAGCCCTAACACCATCTAACTTGCCTAGAGTTGAGATGCCTAGCTGATTGAAGATGTGAGGTTCTTATGGTCAGTGATAACAGTAATGGGATGGACAGCCCCCTCCAACCAATGTTGTCATTCTTCATTCACCAAAAGCTCCCTATTACCTACATCATAATTTCTCTCATCCAAAGACAATTTTTAAGAAAAGAAAGCCCATGTACGCCATTCATTGAGGGACGGACATTTTGACAACACAGCCCCAATCCCCTCCTCCAATGCATCAACCTCCAAAATAAAAGGTTGGGAAACATTGGGTTGACTGAAAATAGGAGCCGTGGCAAAACAGCTTTTTAGGGTGGAAAAAGCCTGCAGGGCGGAATCCGAACATTTGGAAAAATCAGACCCCTTCCTTGTCATAAACAAAATACTAACCAGCACATCCCAACTAGTGTGAATAGATGACAGCTAACATAACAATTATAAGAAAATATAAAGCTGCACTCTGGATTGTTTAGAATGGCACATCTAGAAAATTGGAACTGCATTACTGCCATAGAACATTGGTTAAGTCCGATGTTATGTACATGTGAAATTTTGAAAAATTGGAAATGCGATATTGTTATTGGAAATTTACAGAAAAAAGACGGTACTTATAGCATATAGATTGGCCAATGTACAGTATATGAGCCCAACTACAACGTCAATGCGTACCTTATAGTATAGGCCTTGTCCTGACAAGATACCTCTCTTGGACTAAATAGCCTACAATATATGAGTCAGGAAGGAACCAGCTAGTTAAAACCACCTGGATCTGATGGAATCAGGAGAGTAAGTGCACATGACACATGAGTTTGCTACAAAAGAAAACTGACCAACACATCCTATTGCATACGTCATATTTTCTCTCAGCAGAAGACAATTTCTTAGAAAAGAAAGCGCATGGACACCATTTACCGGGGGGGACAGATCCTGAGACAACACAGCCCCAAACCCCACCTCAATGCATCAACCTCCATAACAAAGGGTTTGGAAACATCGGGTTGACTGAGTATAGCATGGAAAAACAGCTCTTTAGGGTGGAAAAAGCCTGCAGGGAACCATCTGACCATTTGGAAAAATCAGACCCCTTCCTTGGCATGTCAGTTATGGGTTTCACAATTACTGAACAATTTTGGAACAATTTCCGGTAAAAATTAGTAGAGCCCAGAAAATGTTGTAGAGCCTTCAGGTTCTCGGGACTGTCCCAATCAAAGCCAGCACAGACTTTCTCCGGATCCATCCGAAAACTCAAAGATGACAACAGGTACCCCAAAAACTGCACCTCCTGGACAGCGAAAACACAGTTTTCTAGTTTGGCATATAGTGTTATCCCTTAATATTTGCAGCACCTGTTTAACATGCCTCTGATGTGTCTCAAAAACAGGTGAGTAAACCAAAATATCCTCCAGATAGACCAACTCAAACCTGCCCACCAAATGATGGAAAATATAACTTGTGAAATGCTGGAATACTGCAGGTGCATTGGTCAGACTGACAGGCATGACCAGACTCTCTAAATGACCCTCAAGGGTATTGAACATCATTTTCCATTTATCCCCTTCTCTGATTCTAACCAGGCTATGGGCCCCCTTTAAAACCAACTTAGAGAACACCTAAGCTCCCACAACCTGGCTGAACAGATTCAGAATCAGAGGAAGTGGATATGGATCTCAGATGGTAATCTGATTTAATTCCAGGAAATCTAAACAGGGACGTAGACTGACTTTTTTTTCTTCATAAAGAACCATGCTGCCACGGGCAAAGATGAGAGTCACATATGTCCTTTCTCCAAACTTTCTGCAATGAAATCCTTCATGGCTTGTTTAAAGTCTAGACTTTAGCAGTTTAGCTCCCAGGTTAAGGTTAATAGGACACTCCACTGGTAGGCAGGGTTAAAATAGGGGTTATTAGGGTGAAGTAGGTACACCCACCCCTTTTCCCATGGCACTACCTTGCTAGTTAGAAGTAGATCAACCTATGATTTGCCTGGTGGCATTATATATGTTTTTGTTTGTCTGTTTGATTATATTCATTTATAAAGATTTAACTTTTAATGATATTAGTCTTTTAGTGAGCCTTTAGGTACCTTTACACAGTGCCATTTTCATCGCTACGACGGCACGATTCGTGACGTTGCAGCGTCGTATAATTATCGCTCCAGCGTCGTATACTGCGGTCACACGTTGCAATACATGGCGCTGGAGCGATAATTTCATGACGTATTTGCGATGTAGAAGCAGTTGGTTACTGTGCGCACATCGTATACAACCTGTGTCACACGATGCAATCATGCCGCCACAGCGGGACACTAGACGACGAAAGAAAGTTTCAAACGATCTGCTACGACGTACGATTCTCAGCGGGGATCCGGATCGCAGTAGCGTGTCAGACACAACGATATCGTAAATGCATCGCTGGAACGTCACAAATCGTGCCGCTGTAGCGATCAAAATTGCACTGTGTAAAGGTACCCTTTGTCTAAACTAATCCTGTTAATCTATAAAGAGCTTTTTTAATAGGATAGTAGTCAAATGCACTATGAGGAGACAAATTCTGACACCCTCTCTCAGATAAAACCTCCTCAAAAGCAGACAAAAATGCAGGTAGGGTTACTGTAGAGACTGTAGAAAGGGAAATATTTAAACAGTTCTCATGGCCGTAATTTCCAAACTCAATGATCTCCCTAGCTTGCTAATCCACAAACAGATTATGTTTCACCAAACAGGGTATACCCTATACAATTGGGGTGAGAAGACCATTCAGGACACAGCAAGGCATTATCTCTCAATTTACTGACACCACCCTCAGTCTGTCATTATGTACAATCTGAGTCAGAGCTTTCTGTGCAAGTGGCACTGAGTCGATGGAGAAGATAGGAATGGGCTTAGCCAAAGTACAGCAAGCAAGCCTATGAGTTCCAGCAAACTCAGCATCAACCATACTGACTTCAGCTTTACTGTCAGCAAACACAGAAATCTCTCTGATTTTCTCTCTGCTACCAACACTGTGAGGACTAACCAGGAACTGCAAGTTGACTATAAATGCTTATTCAACTCCAGACTACCAAGGATTAAATGAATTTCCTTTTGCTTAGGCATCAAAGTACAGCCCCAACAAAATGTCATTTTTTTCCACACAAAAACCACACGCCCTTTCTTTTGTAAATCTACTAAGATTGTATGTAGTGTTGAGCGATACCTTCCGATATCGGAAAGTATCGGTATCGGAAAGTATCGGCCGATACCGTCAAAGTATCGGATCTAATCCGATACCGATACCCGATCCCAATGCAAGTCAATGGGACGAAAATATCGGAATTAAAATAAACCCTTTCTTTCCTTGTAGGTTAATTCTACATGAAGGAAAACAACTAAGAATAATGTAGGATGTATTGGGGGAGGTGGCGGAGACATTAAAGGCACAGAGGTTTAGCCCAATCAAATAGAATAGCAGGATTTTTATTTTTTTTTATGACGTTTGGCGTTAGAAAGATTTTGACTATGTTAATTTTTTACTTATTTTGTCAGATATTGATGTTTCACTACTTCCACGCTCTTCACCTTCTTTTTTACTTCTCCAACACTTTCTTCTTCATTATCCTCATCATCAGCTTCTTTGACATCAACTTCTTCACCTTATTCATCTTCTTCTTCATCTTCTACCTATTTTTTTTTGTTACATTGTTCATATTCTTTTTATTTAACTATTATCTTCTTCATATTCAACTTCTTCATCATATTCTTATTTGTGACAGGCATTCCCGTAGTTGTTATCTATAAAAGTTTGAAGATTACACCTTCCGTTCTGCCTGTCACAAAAGAGTTACATTTGTCCGCGTTCAGTTTGGCCTGCAGCATCAGGCTTTATCCAGGGGCACCACGAGGAGGAACGGACTCACCTCCATACACTGCTTAGTCTTCTTCTGCTTATAATTTAGATAATATATTTTGCTCTGATATTTAGTGTTATGCTTAATGTTCTTCTGCTCTTTGTTCTGCAGCCTCTTGTTCTTCTGCTTCTCGGTCTTCCAGGTCGTCGTCGTCTCCAGGGTCGTCGTCTCCGGGGTCGTCGTCATCGGGGTCGTCTTCAGGGTCATCGTCTCCAGGGTCGTCGTCATCTCGGTGGTTATCGTCTTTAGGGTCTTGAACTTGGAAATGTAGCAGAAGGTACAAGAAGGCTGAGAAAATGCCGAGAAACAGCTGATGGAAACTGGAACTCGGATGGCTACCCGAAGGTCCAAGAGGTCCAAGAGCCAATGGAACTACCGTGGACCAGCTGATGTTACTGGAACCCGGTTACTAAGCAGGAGGTACCCGTGCCTGAAAGCACTACCAAGGACCACCTGACGTTGGTGGAACTCGGATACCCAGAGGGAGGCGCCTAAGCCAAAGGCTCTGCCCGGAACCAGCTGACGGTACTGGAACCAGGATGGGGAGCAGAAGGTACAAGAGCAAAAGACACTGCCGAGAAACAGCTGACGGTACTGGAACCCGGATGGGTAGCCGAAGGTCCAAGAGCCAATGGAACTACCGAGGACCAGCTGACGTTACTGGAACCCGGTTACTAAGCAGGAGGTACCCGTGCCTGAAAGCACTACCAAGGACCACCTGACGTTGGTGGAACTCGGATACCCAGAGGGAGGCACCTAAGCCAAAGGCTCTGCCCGGAACCAGCTGACGGTACTGGAACCAGGATGGGGAGCAGAAGGTACAAGAGCAAAAGACACTGCCGAGAACCAGCTGACGGTACTGGAACCCGGATGGGTAGCCGAAGGTCCAAGAGCCAATGGAACTACCGAGGACCAGCTGACGTTACTGGAACCCGGTTACTAAGCAGGAGGTACCCGTGCCTGAAAGCACTACCAAGGACCACCTGACGTTAGTGGAACTCGGATACCCAGAGGGAGGCACCTAAGCCAAAGGCTCTGCCCGGAACCAGCTGACGGTACTGGAACCAGGATGGGGACCTATTCAAGCTTGTCTTCCTAGAGCCCCAACTGGCAGTGTTAGAGCCCAGGGTCAGAAGGAGGAGGAGCAGGGGGAGCGGAGTGTAGGTCGAAGCCTGCACTGGCGGCAGCTTTGGGTCTGTTGTGTCTGCGTGGCGGTCGCAGGACACGTTGCCGGCTACACAGCAAGGGAACAGCTGGCGGTGCTGAACCCCACTGACACATTGGCGAGGTGTTTGGCTCTGTGCAGCCAGCACTTCCGGACAGCAACTAGCGGTGTTGGAGCCCGGGCTCTGCAGGCGGAGCAGAGTGTAGGTCGAAGCCTAATTGAACCGATTTTAAAACTAACCTTTAACCCCCCCTCAGGGGTTACAAACTAGAAGAGCCACAACTTATGCAGCAGTAGTGCTGCACAAGTCAAAGGTTGCTCTTTTAATTTTTCTCCTTGCACACGCTGAATGAAACACGTATAACATTTAGCCCTTTATACAGTCAAACTGTGTTGGAGGCGAGAGTTCCCTTTCTTAATGGGACGCAGCACAGATGTCAAGAATCCCACCTTGGTGCTGAGCGCAGCCTCCTGAGCGTTGTTATTTGCTGTACAGGAGTCTGCGCTGTCGTTTTATCCCTTGGCCTTGCGCTGTTAGCGCTGCCCATCTTCTGACATCATTTAATGTCGGCCGTTGTGCTTTGCGATGACCATGAATCCCAGCCCCGCAGTGTCTTTACATAGTTAAAACACTGCGGGGCTGGGATTCATGGCCTGGCGCAGTACATATGTTCGCCTCTCACACTCGGGTCCTTACACCCGCTTCAGATTGTGCGGCATCAGCTGATCCCTTATCGCATGCCACGGCCATGAGGCTGCACAGTCTGAAGAAGGCGGAAGGAGATGAGGGACAGGCGAACATAGGCACTGCTCATGCCCATCAATCACACCCTCGCAGTCCAAATAAATAAGACACCGAGGGGCGTTGTGTGGGGCAGGGCGGCCGCAGAGGCGCAGCCAGCCAAACAATGATGCCAGGAGACGGGCAGCGCTACCAAGGGGGTTGCAGCGTGTCATTACAAAGGAAAGTCACACCTCCGGGACGGTTAAATGGTCACAGAGGACACATTTTAGACGTGTTCAGTTCCCCATGGGCAAGGAGAATAAGTTTCTGAGCCACCTTGCACACATGCAGCATTACTGCTGTACAAGGTGGCTGTAAAACATAGAAACACCTGGGGGAGGGGGGACAGGTTCCCTTCAATTTCAGTTCTTGTGTCTGCGTGGCTGTCGCAGGACACGTTGCCGGCTACACAGCAGGGGAACAGCTGGCGGTGCTGGACCCCACTGACACATTGGCTGGTGTTTTTCTCTGTGCAGCTAGCACATCTGGGCCCCAACTGGCGGTGTTAGAGCCCAGGGTCAGCAGGAGGAGGAGCAGGGGGAGCGGAGTGTAGGCCGAAGCCTGCACTGGCGGCAGCTTTGGGTCTGTTGTGTCTGCGTGGCGGTCGCAGGACACGTTGCCGGCTACACAGCAGGGGAACAGCTGGCGGTGCTGGACCCCACTGACACATTGGCTGGTGTTTTTCTCTGTGCAGCTAGCACATCTGGGCCCCAACTGGCGGTGTTAGAGCCCAGGGTCAGCAGGAGGAGGAGCAGGGGGAGCGGAGTGTAGGCCGAAGCCTGCACTGGCGGCAGCTTTGGGTCTGTTGTGTCTGCGTGGCGGTCGCAGGACACGTTGCCGGCTACACAGCAGGGGAACAGCTGACGGTGCTGAACCCCACTGACACATTGGCGAGCTGTTTGGCTCTGTGCAGCCAGCACTTCCGGACAGCAACTAGCGGTGTTGGAGCCCGAGCTCTGCAGGTGGAGCAGAGTGTAGGCCGAAGCCTGCACTGGAGCAAGTTGAAAGGGAACCTTTAACTTCCCCCCCCAGGCGTTTGTAGCTGAAAGAGCCATCTTGTACAGCACTAATGCTGTAAAAGGTAAACTTAGCTCTTTTAATTATGGTCCTTGCACATGCTGAACCTAACACTTTTGAAATGTGTCCCCTCACACGGTTAAACCGTCCGGTTGGTGGAACTTTCCTTTGTCATGTGACGCAGCACAGCCGTCATTCTTACCCCCTTGGTGCCGTGCGCCTCCTCCTCAGCGATGTTTGAATCTGTCCCGGAGTCTGCGCTGTTATGTTATCCCTTGGCCAGGCACACTAAGCGCTGCCCATCTTCTGACATCATTTGGTGTCAGGCTGGCTGCGCCTGTGCGGCCGCGCTGGGCAAGATCCCACCTCGCTGTGTCATCTAATGTAATCACTCTGCGGACCTGTGATCCATGGGCATGAGCAGTGCATATCCTCGCCTCTCACTCCCCTCCCTACGGCTTCTTCAGACTGTGCGGCGTCACGGCCGTGGCATGCTATTAGGGATCAGCTGACGGCGCACAGTCTGAAGAAGGCGTAGGGAGAAGAGTGAGAGGCGGAGGTTAAGATATGCACTGCTCATGTCCATGGATCACAGGTCCGCAGTGGGATTAAATCAGAAGACACTACGATGTGGGATCTCGTCCAGCGCGGCCGCACAGGCGCAGCCATCCTGACACCAAATGATGTCAGAAGATGGGCAGCGCTAAGTGTGCCTGGCCAAGGGATAACATAACAGCGCAGACTCCGGGACAGATTCAAACAACGCTGAGGAGGAGGCGCATGGCGCCAAGGGGGTAAGAATGACGGCTGTGCTGCGTCACATGACAAAGGAAAGTTCCACCGACCGGACGGTTTAACGGTGTGAGGGGACACATTTCAAAAGTGTTAGGTTCACAATGTGCAAGGAGCACCACGAAAAGAGGCACTTTTTCCCTTTGCATCATTACTGCTGCACAAGGTGGCTCCTTCAGTAACAAACGCCTGGGGGGGGGGACAGGTTCCCTTAAATTTAACTTGTTGTGCCTGCGTGGCGGTCGCAGTACACGTTGCCGTATACACAGCAGGGGAACAGCAGGCATTACTGAACCCCACTAACACATTGGCGAGGTGTTTGGCTCTGTGCGTACAGCACTTCTGGACAGCAACTAGCGGTGTTGGAGCCCAGGGACAGGAGGAGGAGGAGGAGGTGGAGGAGATAGGAGGGATTGCCACACACACAGCAGGGGAGCAGCAGGCGTTACTGAACCCCACTAACACATTGGCGAGGTGTTTGGCTCTGTGCATACAGCACTTCTGGACAGCAACTAGCGGTGTTGGAGCCCAGGGACAGGAGGAGGAGGAGGTGGAGGAGATAGGAGGGATTGCCACACACACAGCTGGGGAACAGCTGACGTTACTGAACCCCAATAACACATTGGCGAGGTGTTTGGCTCTGTGCGTACAGCACTTCTGGATAGCAACTAGCGGTGTTGGAGCCCAGGGACAGGAGGAGGAGGAGGTGGAGGAGATAGGAGGGATTGCCACACACACAGCTGGGGAACAGCTGACGTTACTGAACCCCAATAACACATTGGCGAGGTGTTTGGCTCTGTGCGTACAGCACTTCTGGACAGCAACTAGCGGTGTTGGAGCCCAGGGACAGGAGGAGGAGGAGGTGGAGGAGGTAGGAGGGATTGCCACACACACAGCTGGGGAACAGCTGACGTTACTGAACCCCACTATCACATTGGCGCGGTGTTTGGCTCTGTGCGTACAGCACTTCTGGACAGCAACTAGCAGTGTTGGAGCCCAGGGACAGGAGGAGGAGGAGGTGGAGGAGATAGGAGGGATTGCCACACACACAGCTGGGGAACAGCTGACGTTACTGAACCCCAATAACACATTGGCGAGGTGTTTGGCTCTGTGCGTACAGCACTTCTGGACAGCAACTAGCGGTGTTGGAGCCCAGGGACAGGAGGAGGAGGAGGAGGTAGAGGAGATAGGAGGGATTGCCACACACACAGCTGGGGAACAGCTGACGTTACTGAACCCCAATAACACATTGGTGAGGTGTTTGGCTCTGTGCGTACAGCACATCTGGACAGCAACTAGCGGTGTTGGAGCCCAGGGACAGGAGGAGGAGGAGGTGGAGGAGATAGGAGGGATGGCCACACACACAGCTGGGGAACAGCTGACGTTACTGAACCCCAATAACAGAGGAGCGAGTGTTGGGACTGTGCGTACAGCACTTCTGGACAGCAGCTAGCGGTGTTGGAGCCCAGGGACAGGAGGAGGAGGAGGTGGAGGAGATAGGAGGGATTGCCACACACACAGCAGGGGAGCAGCAGGTGTTATTGAACCCCACTAACAAATTGGCGAGGTGTTTGGCTCTGTGCGTACAGCACTTCTGGACAGCAACTAGCGGTGTTGGAGCCCAGGGACAGGAGGAGGAGGAGGTGGAGGAGATAGGAGGGATTGCCACACACACAGCTGGGGAACAGCTGACGTTACTGAACCCCAATAACACATTGGCGAGGTGTTTGGCTCTGTGCGTACAGCACTTCTGGACAGCAACTAGCGGTGTTGGAGCCCAGGGACAGGAGGAGGAGGAGGTGGAGGAGATAGGAGGGATTGCCACACACACAGCTGGGGAACAGCTGACGTTACTGAACCCCAATAACAGAGGAGCGAGTGTTGGAACTGTGCGTACAGCACTTCTGGACAGCAACTAGCTGTGTTGGAGCCCAGGGACAGGAGGAGGAGGAGGTGGAGGAGATAGGAGGGATTGCCACACACACAGCTGGGGAACAGCTGACGTTACTGAAACCCAATAACACATTGGCGAGGTGTTTGGCTCTGTGTGTACAGCACTTCTGGACAGCAACTAGCGGTGTTGGAGCCCAGGGACAGGAGGAGGAGGAGGTGGAGGAGATAGGAGGGATTGCCACACACACAGCTGGGGAACAGCTGACTTTACTGAACCCCAATAACACATTGGCGAGGTGTTTGGCTCTGTGCGTACAGCACTTCTGGACAGCAACTAGCGGTGTTGGAGCCCAGGGACAGGAGGAGGAGGAGGTGGAGGAGATAGGAGGGATTGCCACACACACAGCTGGGGAACAGCTGACGTTACTGAACCCCAATAACACATTGGCGAGGTGTTTGGCTCTGTGCGTACAGCACTTCTGGACAGCAACTAGCGGTGTTGGAGCCCAGGGACAGGAGGAGGAGGAGGTGGAGGAGATAGGAGGGTTTGCCACACACACAGCTGGGGAACAGCTGACGTTACTGAACCCCAATAACAGAGGAGCGAGTGTTGGGACTGTGCATACAGCACTTCTGGACAGCAACTAGCGGTGTTGGAGCCCAGGGACAGGAGGAGGAGGAGGAGGTGGAGGAGATAGGAGGGATTGCCACACACACAGCAGGGGAGCAGCAGGCGTTACTGAACCCCACTAACACATTGGCAAGGTGTTTGGCTCTGTGCGTACAGCACTTCTGGACAGCAACTAGCGGTGTTGGAGCCCAGGGACAGGAGGAGGAGGAGGTGGAGGAGATAGGAGGGATTGCCACACACACAGCTGGGGAACAGCTGACGTTACTGAACCCCAATAACACATTGGCGAGGTGTTTGGCTCTGTGCGTACAGCACTTCTGGACAGCAACTAGCGGTGTTGGAGCCCAGGGACAGGAGGAGGAGGAGGTGGAGGAGATAGGAGGGATTGCCACACACACAGCTGGGGAACAGCTGACGTTACTGAACCCCAATAACAGAGGAGCGAGTGTTGGGACTGTGCGTACAGCACTTCTGGACAGCAACTAGTGGTGTTGGAGCCCAGGGACAGGAGGAGGTGGAGGAGATAGGAGGGATTGCCACACACACAGCAGGGGAGCAGCAGGCGTTACTGAACCCCACTAACACATTGGCGAGGTGTTTGGCTCTGTGCGTACAGCACTTCTGGACAGCAACTAGCGGTGTTGGAGCCCAGGGACAGGAGGAGGAGGAGGTGGAGGAGATAGGAGGGATTGCCACACACACAGCTGGGGAACAGCTGACGTTACTGAACCCCAATAACAGAGGAGCGAGTGTTGGGACTGTGCGTACAACACTTCTGGACAGCAAAAAGCGGTGTTGGAGCCCAGGGACAGGAGGAGGAGGAGGTGGAGGAGATAGGAGGGATTGCCACACACACAGCTGGGGAACAGCTGACATTACTGAACCCCAATAACAGAGGAGCGAGTGTTGGGACTGTGCGTACAGCACTTCTGGACAGCAACTAGCAGTGTTGGAGCCCAGGGACCGGAGGAGGAGGAGGAGGTGGAGGAGATAGGAGGGATTGCCACACACACAGCAGGGGAGCAGCAGGCGTTACTGAACCCCACTAACACATTGGCGAGGTGTTTGGCTCTGTGCGTACAGCACTTCTGGACAGCAACTAGCGGTGTTGGAGCCCAGGGACAGGAGGAGGAGGAGGTGGAGGAGATAGGAGGGATTGCCACACACACAGCTGGGGAACAGCTGACGTTACTGAACCCCAATAACAGAGGAGAGAGTGTTGGGACTGTGCGTACAGCACTTCTGGACAGCAACTAGCGGTGTTGGAGCCCAGGGACAGGAGGAGGAGGAGGTGGAGGAGATTGGAGGGATTGCCACACACACAGCTGGGGAACAGCTGACGTTACTGAACCCCAATAACAGAGGAGCGTCTGTTGACTGTGCGTACAGCACTACCAGGCAACAACTAGCGGTGTTGGAGCCCAGGGACAGCAGGAGAAGCAGAGGAACACAATGTAGGCCGAAGCCTGATTGGAGAAAGTCGAAAGGGAACCTTTAACCCCCCCCCCAAGGCGTTTGTAGCTGAAAGAGCCAGCTTGTGCAGCACAAAAGATGCAAAAGGAAAAGGTGGCTCTTTTCATTATGCTCCTTGCACACGCAGAACTTAACACTTATAAAATGTGTCCACTGATACCGTAAAACCGTCCCGGAGGTGGGACTTTCCTTCGTAATATGACGCAGCACAGCTGTCATTCCTACCCCCTTGGCGCCGTGCCCCGGCTCCTCAGCGTGGTTTGATTCCGTCCCGGAGCCTGCACTGTTATGTTATCCCTTGGCCAGGCACACTTAGCGCTGCTCATCTTCTGACATCATTTGGTGTCAGGCTGGCTGCGTCTGTGCGGCCGCGCTGGCCGAGAGCCCGCCTCGCAGTGTCTTCTAATGTAATCCCACCGCGGGCCTGGGATCTGTGGCCATGCGCAGTGCATATCCTCGCCTCTCACTCCCCTACGGCTTCTTCAGACTGTGCGGCGTCACGGCCGTGGCATGCTATTAGGGATCAGCTGACGGCGCACAGTCTGAAGAAGGCGTAGGGAGAAGAGTGAGAGGCGGAGGTTCAGATATGCACTGCACATGTCCATGGATCTCAGGCCCCCAGTGGGATTAAATCAGAAGACAATGCGAGGCGGGCTCTCGGCCAGCGCGGCCGCACAGGCGCAGCCAGCCTGACACCAAATGATGTCAGAAGATGGGCAGCGCTCAGTGTGCCTGGCCAAGGGATAACATAACAGCGCAGGCTCCGGGACGGAATCAAACCACGCTGAGGAGCCGGGGCTCGGCGCCAGGGGGGTAGGAATGACAGCTGTGCTGCGTCATATTACGAAGGAAAGTCCCACCTCCGGGACGGTTTTACGGTATCAGTGGACACATTTTATAAGTGTTAAGTTCTGCGTGTGCAAGGAGCTAAACAAAAATAGCTACCTTTTCCTTGTGCAGCATTACTGCTGCATAAGGTGGCTCTTTCAGTAACAAATGCCTTGGGGGGGGGGACAGGTTCCCTTACATTTCAGTTGTTGTGTCAGCGTGGCGGTCGCAGGACACATTGCCGGCTACACAGCTGGGGATCAGCTGACGTTACTGAAACCCAATAACACTGGGTCGTATGTTTTGACTGTGCAGACGGCACTTCTGAGCCTCAACTGGCAGTGTTGGAGCCCAGGAATTTAAGTTCAGGTGGTAGAAAGATGAACACAACAGGAGACCTGGATAACGTAGACAGTCACCTAATTATTTAATCAGGAAGAGGAGTGGCAAATTCCTTCGAGATCCAGGCCTTGTTCATTTTCAGGAAAGTAAGCCGGTCAACGTTATCGGAGGATAGTCGCATGCGACGGTCAGTTAGTACACCACCTGCAGCACTAAAGACGCGTTCCAATAATACACTAGCCGCAGGGCAAGCCAGCACCTCCAATGCATACTGGCTTAGCTCTGGCCATGTATCCAGCTTTGAGACCCAAAACTTGAAAGGTGAAGAGCCGTCTGGGAGTACAGCAAGAGGGCAAGACATGTAGTCTGTCACCATCTGACGGAACCGTTGCCTCCTGCTGACTGGAGCCGTCTGTGATGGTGTAGACTTTTGTGGCGGGCACAGAAAACTGTGCCACAGTTGGGCCATACTGGTCTTGCCTTGGGCAGAGGCACTGCTTCTGCTCCCTCTTTGTGCAGAGCCTCCACCACTGCCTGGACGCACTGAGCTGCTCTGTAATGCACTAGCAGCACTTCTCTCAGTTGGAATGGAGAAGATGATGGAATTCACCAGTGTGTCTTGGTACTCCTGCATTTTTTGCTCCCGGTTCAACGGTGTGATGAGGCTTTCTACGTTGTCCCGGTAGCGAGGATCGAGGAGGGTGAACACCCAATAATCAGACATGTTGAGAATGTGGGCGATGCGGTTGTCGTTTCTCAGGCACTGCAGCATGTAATCCACCATGTGCTGCAGACTGCCAACTGCCCAAGGAACGCTGTCCCCTGCTGGAGGCGTGATCTCTGCCCGCTCGTCATCACCCCACCCTCGCTGTACACACTGACTACTGGACAATTGTGTAACTCCCTCCTCTGGACGGATGTCTTCCTCCTCCATTGACTCCTCCTCATCCTCCTCACAAACTGTCCCCTGCCTACACGTTTGTGAGGAACCACGTGGCGCTGACTGTCCAGAAGATGATGGAAATGATGAATCCTCATCCTCCACCTCTTCCACAACATCATCCCTTAGCGCTTGCAGTGATTTTTCAAGCAGGCAGATAAGGGGGACAGTCATGCTGACTAGTGCATCATCTGCACTCGCCATCCGCGTGGAATAATCAAAGGGACGCAAAACCTGGCAGACGTCATTCATAGTGGCCCACTCTGTGGTTGTGAAGTCTGTACGGTGCGGAGTGCGATTTCTTTGCGCCTGATGCAGCTGGTACTCCATTACAGCTTGCTGCTGCTCACACAACCGCTCCATCATATGTAATGTGGAATTCCACCTGGTAGGTAGGTCACATATGATGCGATGTTCCTGCAGGTGGTGTCGGCGCTGCAGAGCCACAATGCGCGCTTTTGCCGTGCTGGAACGCCGCAAGTGAGCACACTCTAGGTGGACCTTGTGCAGCAGCGCATCAAGATCCGGATAGTCCCTCAAAAAACTCTGCACGATCAAATTGAGCACATGTGCCAGACATGGGATGTGAGTGAGGTTGCCGAGGCCCAGAGCTGCCACCAGATTTCGGCCATTATCACACACTACCATGCCTGGTTGGAGATTCGCTGGCACAAACCACACATCGCTCTCCTGCTTGATGGCATTCCAGAGCTCCTGTGCTGTGTGGCTTCGATTCCCCAAAAAAATTAATTTCAAGACGGCCTGTTGACGTTTGGCCACGGCTGTGCTCATGTCGGTCGTAACAGGTAAACGGTCATCACGGGTCCATGTGGAGGTGGACTGTGACGGCTCCTGCAGCGATGATTCTGAGGAACTGGTGTAAGAGGAGGAGTCAATGCGTACAGAATGGATTCCTGCAATCCTTGGAGTGGGCAGGACACGTCCTGCGCCACTCGCACGATCTGTACCCTGCTCAACGACATTAACCCAATGGGCAGTGAGGGAAAGGTATCGCCCCTGTCCATGTTGACTGGTCCACGCATCGGTGGTGAGGTGGACCTTGCTACTGACGGCATTCAGTAGCGCGTGTTTTATGTGTCCCTCCACATGCTTGTGCAGGGCAGGGACGGCTTGCCTGCTGAAGTAAAAGCGGCTGGGCACATTGTACTGGGGGACTGCCAATGACATCAAGTCACGGAAGCTGTCAGTCTCCACCAGCCTGAATGACAGCATTTCCAGTGACAGAAGTTTGGCAACGCCTGCAGTCAGAGCCTGTGCTCGTGGGTGGTTTGACGAGAAAGGCCGCCTTTTCTCCCATGCCTGTACTACCGATGGCTGTAGACTGGGCTGGGAGTGTGTGGATGACTGGGAAAGTGGTGCTGCGGGTGGAATTACAGCGGGTCTCTGGACAACAGGGCCAGAGGTTCTTCCACGGCGATCCTGGGAGGAAGCCGAACCAGCTGCGTGTGAGCTGGAGGAAGAGGCAACACGAGCTGAAGAGGTGGTAGCTGCCGCTGTTGGTTGGCCTAGCTCTTCAGTGTGTTTTTCTAACTCCGCCGCGTGTCTGGTGCGCACATGTTTCCACATGTTGGAGGTATTGAGGTTGCTGACATTTCGACCTCTTTTGACTTTGTGATGACACACCTTGCATTTGACATAGCAAATGTCATCTGCAACTGTGTCAAAAAAGGACCAGGCACTGCAAGTCTTGGGAGCGCCCTTTTTGGCTTTTGGAAGAGACATGCTCCTAACGGGTGCCAAAGCAGAGGCTGCAGGATCCGCAGTCTTCCCCCTCCCTCTCCCTCTTTGGGCCGTACGGGGAATCTCTTCCTCAGAGCTGCTCCCACCACCTTCCTGTCCCTCACGCCAAGATGGGTCAAGGACCTCATCATCTACACTACCCTCTGCCCCCAACTGCTCCTCTTGGGTAGTCTCAGCAGCAGAGCACGCACCAGAAAGTGGCACCTGAGTGTCATCAGCGGATACGGCCTGCGATGTGGTGACCAGAGGCACTGGCCCACCCGCCTCTTCAGAGGAAGAGAGAAAAAGCGGTTGGGCATCACTGCACCCTGCCTCTTCTTCCATTTCTCCAATGCTGCTTGGCTGGCCCCCTGTTTCCAAGCCAAGAGATGATTCAGAGAACAGAAGTAGAGACGGCTCCTGTCCTGGGATCTCTGTCTGCCTGGGCAATTTGGCAGGTGGTGAAGAGACAGATGGCTGCTCTCCAGTGCTCTGTGTCTGAGAGGATGTGGCACTAATTGAAGTCGATGCATTAGCTACCATCCATCCGACAACGGATTCAATTTGGTCTTCACGCAGCAGCGGTGTACGGTGCTCTGTGACAAAGCTGCGCATGAACGACTGTTCCCTGGTGAAAGTGGGTGCTGATGAGTCACCGGTGCCCGCAGCAGGCACAGAATCCCCACGTCCTCTCCCTGCTCCGCGCCCATGCCCACGTGCCTTACTCACTGCCTTCTTCATCTTGGTTGACTGATAAAGATAAGCAGAAAAGTACTAACGGCTTTGTGTGCTTATTCCTGAAGAGCTCCTAACAGGTATAAGAAACACTAATTTTCTAAAGTGTGGACTAGACTTTAATATGAGCTAATGTGGCCTACAGAAATGTAAAGTGGTGTCACTGGTGTGTTTGGTGAACTTTATTATTTATTTATTTTTTGGGGGCTGAACTGACAACAGAGAGAGCTGCAGTCACATGGAGACCGTGCAGACAGCCGTAAACGGCGCTGCAAGGCCAAAAAAACCTCCTCTACGTTATCCTATGTAGTGTTTTTCCACAAGTTAGCTGGAGACGGGTGGAAAGACACTAATAGGAATTTTTTTAAAAAATGTGCAGCAGCCTGCACTACTTAAAACAAAAGGAAAATTGATTTTACGGTATGACGCAGTGAAGAACCCTGAGCTGGAGACAACCAGGCTATGGCTGCTCACAGACTACAGGGCAAGCTGCAGTCACACGGAGACCATGCAGACAGCCGTAAACGGCGCTGCAAAGCCAAAAAACCCTCCTCTACGTTATCCTATGTAGTGTTTTTCCACAAGTTAGCTGGAGACGGGTGGAAAGTCACTAATAGGAATTATTTGAAAAAATGTGCAGCAGCCTGCACTACTTAAAACAAAAGGAAAATTGATTTTACGGTATGACGCAGTGAAGAACCCTGAGCTGGAGACAACCAGGCTATGGCTACTCACAGACTACAGGGCGAGCTGCAGTCACACGGAGACCGTGCAGACAGCCGTAAACGGCGCTGCAAGGCCCAAAAACCCTCCTCTACGTTATCCTATGTAGTGTTTTTCCACAAGTTAGCTGGAGACGGGTGGAAAGACACTAATAGGAATTTTTTGAAAAAATGTGCAGCAGCCTGCACTACTTAACACAAAAGGAAAATTGATTTTACGGTATGACGCAGTGAAGAACCCTGAGCTGGAGACAACCAGGCTATGGCTGCTCACAGACTACAGGGCGAGCTGCAGTCACACGGAGACCATGCAGACAGCCGTAAACGGCGCTGCAAAGCCAAAAAACCCTCCTCTACGTTATCCTATGTAGTGTTTTTCCACAAGTTAGCTGGAGACGGGTGGAAAGTCACTAATAGGAATTATTTGAAAAAATGTGCAGCAGCCTGCACTACTTCAAAAAAAACAAAAAAAAACAAAGAACAGTATGAGGCAATGAACCACCCTCCCTGAACTGAATACAACCAGCTATGGATGGCCTATGGCTGCACTTAGACTAGAGAGTGGGCTGCACTCACACACACACACACACACAGAGACCTTGCAGATCGCTGTGAAAACAGCGCTACAAGGCAAAAGCAAGGTGATTAGCAGGTGAACACAGCGGTTGCTAAATTAGCCTTGGAAAAGAACAATTAAGCAAATCGCTATCTCAAAACTGGCCCTCAGTCAGCAAACAGCGTCCTGTCACTAACTGAATTCACAGCAGAGTGAGCGCAAAATGGCGCCAGCGACTTTTAAACTGCATCATGACATCATTTCAGCAGCCATTCACAGCCTTGCCAGTAGTTTCATGCCCTCCATGCTAAACAGGATGTGCCCACACTTGGAATCATTCTCATTGGCTGATTTCGTACAAATTTGTGCAGTTTGAATCCTGGGAACTTCCGATTCCAATATCCGATACGCGGCAAGTATCAGATCTCGGTATCGGAATTCCGATACCGCTAAGTATCGGCCGATACCCGATACTTGCGGTATCGGAATGCTCAACACTAATTGTATGATGCAGAGGCACCCTCTAACTGCATGAGTTCCCCCACCCTCCAAAGGATAGGTTCACAGCCAGATCACTCCACTGGCAAAGGCGCATTACCCGCAAATGCGCATTGAAAAGGAGGCTTTGAAGAAGGTGGTCTTACCCACCTATCACAAAGGCGTCTATCAACACGTATAGCCAATGACATGGCAATCTCAAAGAACTCAGGGGTTTCATACACTGCCAAAGTGTCTTCCAATCTTTTAGCAAGGCCCTGTAGAAATTGGCTTCTGAGAGCCTGGTCTTTACATTTTGCATCAGTTGCCCAACTGCGGAATTCGGAGCTATGCGTCTCCAATGAATAATACCACCGCTGAATGTGATGCAACCTGAACTCAGCCAAGGAGACTAGGTACGGGCCATCATCAATGAGGGCTAGATCCCAAAAACATCCTTCCACAAGCTGGAGACAAGCTGAATCCTGCGGCACAGAGAAAGCCCAGGATTGAAGATCTTTTTGCAGCAGTGAGATCACAATTCCTACTCATCACTCCTCATTTCTGGAGGAGTGAGGATTAAGTTTAAAATGCAGTTTGAAAGCTTACTTTAGCAAAAAAACTTGTTCCTACCTCCTAAAAACTTGTCCTGTAGGGCAACTTTGGGTTCTTTCTTGACCCACTTACCTGCAGAAACCCCAACATTAGCGACCTGCAACCACTGTTACTGCTGCTAGCCCTCATAGCTGAAGTCATTCACCCCCAAAGACACAGAGCATAGCCAGCCCTGCAATCAGATCCATAACCAAAGGAAAAAGAGATAAACAAACACGCCCGAGGAACAAAAAAAAACACACAAATAAAACCATGTGTTGTTTTTTCTTTTTTTTTCTAAATATGCACAGCTGGTGATAATGTCACGAAGAGTGTGGGAAAGAATAAGTGCATCAAGAAGGGAAGAGTGGAAGGAAGTCCAAACCAGGGCCGGACTGGCCATCGGGCAGTTCTGGCAAATGCCTGAAGGGCCGGTGCCAGTAGTAGGGACTCACCCCCCCTGCGCCACTGCTGCTGCATTCAACTATACCGGCATCTATGACAGCCCACATAGTAGTATACAGCACTGACCACATAGTAGTATACAGCACTGCCCACATAGTAGTATACAGCACTGCCCACATAGTAGTATATAGCAGAGCCTACATAGTAGTGTATAGCACAGCCCACATAGTAGTATACAGCAGAGCCCACACAGTAGTATATAGCACAGCCCATGTAGTAGTATACAGCACAGCCCACATAGTAGTATACAGCAGAGCCCACACAGTAGTTTATCGCACATCCCACATACTAGTAAGCAGCAGAGCCCACATAGTAGTATACAGCACTGCCCAAATAGTAGTATATAGTACAGCCCACATAGTAGGGTTATGGATGCCTTTGTAGGTCAGTATTAGTAATTTGAACTGGATACGCTGAGGGAATGGGAGCCAGTGAAGAGATTCGCAGAGGGGGAAGCGGAGGAGTAGCGAGGAGAGAGATGAATTAGTCGGGCAGTAGAGTTAAGGATGGACTGGAGAAGTGCAAGGGTGTTAGCAGGGAGACCGCAGAAAAGGATGTTGCAGTAGTCAAGGTGGGAGATGATGAGGGCATGCACAAGCATTTAAGTAGATTGACAGTTGAGGAAAGGACAAATTCTGGAGATATTTTTGAGCTGGAAGCGACAGGAGGTGGAAAGAGCTTGGATGTGCGGTTTGAAGGACAGGGCAGAGTCGAAGGTTACTCCGAGGCAGCGGACTTCCGGTACAGGGGAAAGCATGATGTCATTGATTGCGATAGATAGGTCAGATAAGGAAGATCTATGAGATGGAGGAAAGATGATGAGTAGGGTTGAGCGACTCTTATTTTTATAGGATCGGGTCGGGTTTCACGAAACCCGACTTTCTCAAAAGTCGGGTCGAGTGAAATCGGCCGATCCTATAAAAAAGTCGGGGTCGGGGTCGTCCGAAACACGAAACCCAATGTAGTGCAATGGGATACTATGGTTCCCAGGGTCTGAAGGTGAGGAAACTCTCCTTCAGGCCCTGGGATCCATATTTAAAGGGAACCTATCACCCCGTTTTTTAAAGATTAGATAAAAATAGTGTGAAATAGGGGCGGAGCTGGGCTTTACATTAGTGCCTTTTTGGTGCCTTTACACCCCTGTTAGGCTGCCGAAATACCTTTGTGAAGTGGCCGTTTTGTCCTGTCACTCAAGTTGGTCAGGTCGGATGGGCGTGGTCACAGCGCTGTTTGTCCCCCAGGATCCTGCTCATCATTACGTTGGTGGCGTAGTGGTGTGCGCATGTCCAGCAGGCAAATCCACTGCCCAGGAGATGAATAACAGCGCGGTCTTCGCTATTCAGCCGTTTACCGGTGGGCGTGGCCATCTTTCCTGTGGCCGCGCCTGCGCAGATGGAGCGCTCTGCTGCCCGGGGCTTCAGGAAAATGGCCGCGGGATTCCGCGCGTGCGCAGATGGAGATCGCGGCGGCCATTTTCCTGAAGCCCCGGGCAGCA
The DNA here is from genome assembly GCF_051348905.1 of Ranitomeya variabilis. Taxonomy (NCBI): domain Eukaryota; kingdom Metazoa; phylum Chordata; class Amphibia; order Anura; family Dendrobatidae; genus Ranitomeya; species Ranitomeya variabilis. The sequence goes on along the minus strand of NC_135236.1, from coordinate 20,296,692 downwards.
GAGCGCTCCATCTGCGCAGGTGCGGCCACAGGAAAGATGGCCGCGCCCACCGGTAAACGGCTGAATAGCGAAGACCGCTCTGTTATTCATCTCCTGGGCAGTGGATTTGCCTGCTGGACATGCGCACACCACTATGCCACCAACGTAATGATGAGCAGGATCCTGGGGGACAAACAGCGCTGTGACCACGCCCATCCGACCTGACCAACTTGAGTGACAGGACAAAACGGCCACTTCACACAGGTATTTCGGCAGCCTAACGGGGGTGTAAAGGCACCAAAAAGGCACTAATGTAAAGCCCAGCTCTGCCCCTATTTCACACTATTTTTATCTAATCTTTAAAAAACGGGGTGATAGGTTCCCTTTAAGTGTAAAATAAAGAATCAAAATAAAAAATATTGATATACTCACCCTCGGACGCGCCCTGGTACTAACTGGCAGCCTTCCTTCCTAAGAATGAGCGCGTGAATGACCTGCGGTGACGTCGCGGCGGTCGCGACCAATCACAAGCCGCGACGTCATCTAAGGTCCTTCACGCGCTCATTCTTAGGAAGGAAGGCTGCTGGAAAGAAGCAGGGCACGTGAGTATATTACTATTAGGTATATACTCACCCTCGGATGCGCCCTGTTTCTTTCCGGCAGCCTTCCTTCCTAAGAATGAGCGCGTGAAGGACCTTAGATGACGTCACGGCTTGTGATTGGTCGCGACCGCCCATGTGACAAGCCACAACATCACCGCAGGTCATTCACGCGCTCATTCTTAGGAAGGAAGGCTGCTGGAAAGAAGCAGGGCACGTGAGTATATTTCTATTAGGTATATACTCACCCTCGGATGCGCCCTGCTTCTTTCCGGCAGCCTTCCTTCCTAAGAATGAGCGCGTGAAGGACCTTAGATGACGACACGGCTTGTGATTGGTCGCGACCGCCCATGTGACAAGCCACAACGTCACCGCAGGTCATTCACGTGCTCATTCTTAGGAAGGAAGGCTGCCAGTTAGTACCAGGGCGCGTCCGAGGGTGAGTATATCAATATTTTTTATTTTAATTCTTTATTTTACACTTAAATATGGATTCCGATACCGATTCCCGATATCGCAAACATATCGGAACTCGGTATTGGAATTCCGATACCAGATTCAGAAGATCGCCGACCTCATGGCCGACCCCACACAGGTGTCGGGTCGGGTGTCATGAAACCCGACTTTGCCAAAAGTCGGCGACTTCTGAAAATGGCCGACCCGTTTCGCTCAACCCTAATGATGAGTTCTGATTTGTCCACATTGAGAGGAGAAGAAGGATATGGATGATATGCACTCTGGGATTCTGGACAGCAGAGCGGTGACGTCTGGGCCAGAGAAGTAGATCTGAGTGTCATCAGCATAGAGGTGGTACTGGAATCCATGGGACTCTATGAGTTGTCCCAAGCAAAGTGTATAGATTGAGAAGAGTAGCGGTCCTAGAACAGAGCCTTGGGGAACTCCAACAGAGAGAGGGTGGGATGAGGAGGTAGTGTGGGTGTGGGAGACGCTGAATGCGCGGTTGGAAAGGTACGAGGAGATCCAGGATAGGGCGAGGTCTTTGACACCAAAGGAGGAGAGGATCTGTAGTAGGAGGCAGTGGTCAACTGTGTCAAAAGCAGAGGACAGGTCTAGAAGGAGGAGTACAAAAGTATTGTCCATTAGTTTTAGCGGTAAGTAGGTTGTTAGTGATTTTGGTCAGGGCTGTCTCAGTTGAGTGATGGGGCGGAAACCAGATTGTAGATTGTCAAGTTAGATGAGAGGTGGGAGGAAAGTTCAGCGTGGATGTGCTGCTCCAGGAGTTTGAAAGCGAATGGGAGCAGCGATATTGGGCGATAGCTAGATATAGCAGTTGGATTGAGGGTTGGCTTTCCAAGGATAGGTGTGATTGTGGCATGTTTGAAAGCCGAAGGGAACGTGCCAGAAGTTAGTGATAGGTTGAAGAGGAGGGTTATTGATGGCATAAGTGTGGTGGTGAGGTTGGGGAGGAGGTGGGATGGGATGGGGTAGAGCACACAGGTGGTGAGGTGCGATTTGGAGAGGAGACAATTAAGCCCCCCTTCAGTGATGTTGGATAGGGAGGTTATGGGTTTGGGCATTGGTCTGGTACACAAAGGGGTTGTGGTGGTTGAACAATGAAGACTTGCCTTGTCTAGTCGATCTTATTTTTAAAGTGTGTGGCAAAGTCTTCAGCAGAGATGAGGAAGGTTGGAGGGGGCAGTGGGGGGTGGAAGAGGGAGTTAAAAGTTTTGAATAACTGTTTGTGGTTGTAAGATAGGCTGTCATGTTCTCAATGGCAAGAGAACATAGCATCAGCATATATAGGAACTAGCTCTTGGAAGATGGGAACTGAGCTGACCATGAACTAAACCTAACGCACAACTAGCAGTGGCCGGGTAGCATGCCTACGTTGATTCTAGATGCCCAGCACCAGCCGGAGGACTAAATAATGCTAGCAGAGGAAAATATTAGTCCTAGCTCACCTCTAGAGAAATACCCCGAAAGGAGACAGAGGCCCCCCACATGTATTGGCGGTGAATCAAGATGAAATAACAAACGTAGTATGAAAATAGGTTTAGCAAATTTGAGGTCCACTTACTACATAGCAGAAGACAGAAAGGACACTTTCATGGTCAGCTGAAAACCCTATCAAAATACCATCCAGAAATTACTTTAAAACTCTGGCATTAACTCATAACACCAGAGTGGCAATTCCTGTTCACAAGAGCTTTCCAGACACAGTAACGAAACTACAGCTGTGAACTGGAACAAAAATGCAAAAACAAACATGGACAAGAGTCCAACTTATCTAGTAGTTGTCTAGGAGCAGGAACAAGCACAGAGAGGCTTCTGATAACATTGTTGACCGGCAAGCAACTAACAGAGCAGCAAGGTTATATAGCGACTCCCACATCTTGATGGGAACAGGTGAACAGAGAAGATGAAGACACCAGTTCAATTCCACCAGTAGCCACCGGGGGAGCCCAGAATCCAAATTCACAACAGTACCCCCCCCTCAAGGAGGGGGCACCGAACCCTCACCAGAACCACCAGGGCGATCAGGATGGGCCCTATGAAAGGCACGAACCAGATCAGAGGCATGAACATCAGATGCATTCACCCAAGAATTATCCTCCTGGCCGTATCCCTTCCACTTGACCAGATACTGGAGTCTCCGTCTGGAAACACGAGAGTCTAAGATTTTCTCCACAACGTACTCCAACTCACCCTCAACCAACACCGGAGCAGGAGGCTCAACGGAAGGCACAACCGGTACCTCATACCTGCGCAATAATGACCGATGAAAAACGTTATGAATAGAAAAGGATGCAGGGAGGTCCAAACGGAAGGAAACAGGGTTAAGAATCTCCAATATCTTATACGGGCCGATGAACCGAGGCTTAAACTTAGGAGAAGAGACCCTCATAGGGACAAAACGAGAAGACAACCACACCAAATCCCCAACACAAAGCCGAGGACCAACACGACGGTGGCGGTTGGCAAAAAGCTGAGTCTTCTCCTGGGACAACCTCAAATTGTCCACCACCTGCCCCCAGATCCGATGCAATCTCTCCACCACAGCATCCACTCCAGGACAATCCGAAGATTCCACCTGACCAGAGGAAAATCGAGGATGAAACCCCGAATTACAGAAAAACGGGGACACCAAAGTGGCAGAGCTGGCCCGATTATTGAGAGCGAACTCTGCCAATGGCAAAAAAGCAACCCAATCATCCTGGTCAGCAGACACAAAACACCTCAGATATGTCTCCAGGGTCTGATTAGTCCGCTCGGTCTGGCCATTCGTCTGAGGATGGAAAGCGGACGAAAAAGATAAATCTATGCCCATCCTAGCACAGAATGCCCGCCAAAATCTAGACACGAATTGGGTCCCTCTGTCCGAAATGATATTCTCAGGAATACCATGCAAACGAACAACATTTTGAAAAAACAGAGGAACCAACTCGGAAGAAGAAGGCAACTTGGGCAGAGGAACCAAATGGACCATCTTAGAGAAACGGTCACACACCACCCAGATGACAGACATCTTCTGAGAAACAGGCAGATCTGAAATAAAATCCATCGAGATGTGCGTCCAAGGCCTCTTAGGAATAGGCAAGGGCAACAATAATCCACTAGCCCGAGAACAACAAGGCTTGGCCCGAGCACAAACGTCACAAGACTGCACAAAGCCTCGCACATCTCGTGACAGGGAAGGCCACCAGAAGGACCTTGCCACCAAATCCCTGGTACCAAAAATGCCAGGATGACCTGCCAACGCAGAAGAATGAACCTCAGAGATGACTCTACTGGTCCAATCATCAGGAACAAACAGTTTATCAGGTGGGCAACGATCCGGTCTATCCGCCTGAAACTCCTGCAAGGCCCGCCGCAGGTCTGGAGAAACGGCTGACAATACCACTCCATCCTTAAGGATACCTGTGGGCTCAGAGTTACCAGGCGAGTCAGGCTCAAAACTCCTAGAAAGGGCATCCGCCTTAACATTCTTAGAACCCGGTAGGTATGACACCACAAAATTAAACCGAGAGAAAAATAATGACCAGCGCGCCTGTCTAGGATTCAGGCGCCTGGCGGTCTCAAGATAAATCAAATTTTTGTGGTCAGTCAATACCACCACCTGATGTCTGGCCCCCTCAAGCCAATGGCGCCACTCCTCAAAAGCCCACTTCATGGCCAAAAGCTCCCGATTCCCAACATCATAATTCCGCTCAGCGGGCGAAAATTTACGGGAAAAGAAGGCACAAGGCCTCATCACGGAGCAGTCAGAACTTTTCTGTGACAACACTGCCCCAGCTCCGATCTCAGAAGCGTCGACCTCAACCTGAAAAGGTAGAGCAACATCAGGCTGACGCAACACAGGGGCAGAGGAAAAACGGCGCTTAAGCTCCCGAAAGGACTCCACAGCATCAGGGGACCAATCAGCAACATCAGCACCCTTCTTAGTCAAATCGGTCAATGGCTTAGCAATATCCGAAAAACCAGCAATAAATCGACGATAAAAGTTAGCAAAGCCCAAAAATTTCTGAAGACTCTTAAGAGAAGAGGGCTGCGTCCAATCACAAATAGCTTGAACCTTGACAGGATCCATTTCAATGGAAGAGGGAGAAAAAATATATCCCAAAAAGGAAATCCTCTGTACCCCAAAAACACACTTAGAACCCTTCACACACAAAGAATTAGACCGCAAAACCTGGAAAACCCTCCTGACTTGCTGGACATGAGAGTCCCAGTCATCCGAAAAAATCAGAATATCATCCAGATACACAATCATAAATTTATCCAAATAATCGCGAAAAATATCATGCATAAAGGACTGGAAAACTGACGGAGCATTTGAAAGACCAAAAGGCATCACTAAATACTCAAAGTGGCCCTCGGGCGTATTAAATGCGGTTTTCCACTCATCCCCCTGCCTGATTCGCACCAAATTATACGCCCCACGAAGGTCAATCTTAGAGAACCACTTGGCCCCCTTTATGCGAGCAAACAAATCAGTCAGCAACGGCAATGGGTATTGATATTTAACAGTGATTTTATTCAAAAGCCGATAATCGATACATGGTCTCAAAGAGCCGTCTTTTTTTGACACAAAGAAAAAACCGGCTCCTAAGGGAGATGACGATGGACGAATATGTCCCTTTTCCAAGGACTCCTTTATATATTCTCGCATAGCAGCATGTTCAGGCACAGACAGATTAAATAAACGACCCTTTGGGTATTTACTACCCGGGATTAAATCTATGGCACAATCGCACTCTCGGTGCGGAGGTAACGAACCAAGCTTGGATTCTTCAAAGACGTCACGATAGTCAGACAGGAACTCAGGAATTTCAGAGGGAATAGATGATGAAATGGAAACCACAGGTACATCCCCATGAGCCCCCTTACATCCCCAGCTCAACACAGACATAGCACTCCAGTCGAGGACTGGGTTGTGAGATTGCAGCCAAGGCAATCCTAGCACCAAATCATCATGTAGATTATACAGCACCAGAAAGCGAATAATCTCCTGGTGATCCGGATTAATACGCATAGTTACTTGTGTCCAGTATTGTGGTTTATTATTAGCCAATGGGGTGGAGTCAATCCCCTTCAGAGGAATAGGAGTCTCCAAAGGCTCTAAATCATACCCACAGCGATTGGCAAAGGACCAATCCATAAGACTCAAAGCGGCGCCAGAGTCGACATAGGCGTCCGTGGTAATAGATGACAAAGAGCAAATCAGGGTCACAGATAGAATAAACTTAGACGGTAAGGTGCAAATGGAAACAGATTTATCAAGCTTTTTAGTGCGCTTAGAGCATGCTGATATAACATGAGTAGAATCACCACAATAGAAACACAACCCATTTTTCCGTCTAAAATTCTGCCGCTCGCTTCGGGACAGAATTCTATCACACTGCATACTCTCTGGCGACTTCTCAGTGGACACCGCCAGATGGTGCACTGGTTTGCGCTCCCGCAAACGCCTATCGATCTGAATAGCCATTGTCATGGACTCATTCAGACCCGCAGGCACAGGGAACCCCACCATAACATCCTTAATGGCATCAGAGAGACCCTCTCTAAATGTCGCCGCCAGGGCGCACTCATTCCACTGAGTAAGCACAGACCATTTACGGAATCTTTGGCAGTAAATTTCCGCTTCATCTTGTCCCTGAGATAGGGACATCAAAGTTTTTTCTGCCTGAAGCTCCAAATGAGGTTCGTCATAAAGCAACCCCAAGGCCAGAAAAAACGCATCCACATTGAGCAACGCAGGATCCCCTGGTGTCAATGAAAAAGCCCAGTCTTGAGGGTCGCCCCGGAGCAAGGAAATCACAATCCTGACCTGCTGTGCAGGGTCTCCGGCAGAGCGAAATTTCAGGGACAAAAATAATTTGCAATTATTTCGAAAATTCTGAAACCCAGATCTATTCCCCGAGAAAAATTCCGGCAAAGGAATTCTCGGCTCAGATACAGGTGCATGACAAACAAAGTCTTGCAAATTTTGTACCTTCGTGGCGAGATTATTCAAACCTGCAGTTACACTCTGAAGATCCATTACAAACAGGTGGACACAGAGCCAAAAAAAAAAAATCTCAGCAGACTTCTTATTTCTCTCCTTTCTCAGCCAAGGATTTTAACCCTTTAGTGGGCCGGTCAAACTGTCATGTTCTCAATGGCAAGAGAACATAGCATCAGCATATATAGGAACTAGCTCTTGGAAGATGGGAACTGAGCTGACCATGAACTAAACCTAACGCACAACTAGCAGTGGCCGGGTAGCATGCCTACGTTGATTCTAGATGCCCAGCACCAGCCGGAGGGCTAAATAATGCTAGCAGAGGAAAATATTAGTCCTAGCTCACCTCTAGAGAAATACCCCGAAAGGAGACAGAGGCCCCCCACATGTATTGGCGGTGAATCAAGATGAAATAACAAACGTAGTATGAAAATAGGTTTAGCAAATTTGAGGTCCACTTACTACATAGCAGAAGACAGAAAGGACACTTTCATGGTCAGCTGAAAACCCTATCAAAATACCATCCAGAAATTACTTTAAAACTCTGGCATTAACTCATAACACCAGAGTGGCAATTCCTGTTCACAAGAGCTTTCCAGACACAGTAACGAAACTACAGCTGTGAACTGGAACAAAAATGCAAAAACAAACATGGACAAGAGTCCAACTTATCTAGTAGTTGTCTAGGAGCAGGAACAAGCACAGAGAGGCTTCTGATAACATTGTTGACCGGCAAGCAACTAACAGAGCAGCAAGGTTATATAGCGACTCCCACATCTTGATGGGAACAGGTGAACAGAGAAGATGAAGACACCAGTTCAATTCCACCAGTAGCCACCGGGGGAGCCCAGAATCCAAATTCACAACAATAGGCCTGTTTAGCAGAGGTGAGGTCAGATTTAAAAGTCAGTGTTGTTTGTTTGAATACAGTGAAGTCATCTAGCGAGTGTGTTTTCTTCCAACGCTGCTCTGCAACCCTGGACAATTGCTGGAGCTTTTTAGTGATGTTATTGTGCCAAGGTTGTCTATTGATACGTCGCACTTTGCTATGGATGGGAGGGGCAACCGTGTCAATAGCTGATGCAAGAGTGGCATAACTGCTTACAAATATTGCTGCATTTCCCTTCCTTGACACTGAAGTCTGGTGTTGTGCTTCTGCAATGAACCTTGCCTAAGATGGACGATGTGGAACCAGTTGAAGTCATCTTCTTTCCCTTTTTAGGTGCACTTAAAGCCATATGGAACTCTCACTCACTGCTTGAGTATTGTGTCTAGTCTTTAGTCTTCTTCTAGTCTCTGCATTGTTCATATTGCTCATAGTGCTAAACATATTTTCCAGTCAATTAGAGGCTCTTTAATATTATGATTTGTGCAGCTTTTTTCTCTACAAATAAAGTTTCTTAGGAAAATGTTGCAAAGCTAGCAAAATCAAATTTCCAAAAACTTTGATCATCTTTACTTACAGTTGCAGCTCCCCTTAAATGACCTTAGATAGTCAAACCCAGATTCAGGTTCTAAATAATAATAATGGAAATACTTATGTATCAGTCATGCGTTGCCTTCTTCTACACCGTTGGATAAACCTTGTTTCCCTAATGTATAGTGGAACACTCAGGAATCTCTTGGCTTGAGACAAATAAGGCAGCTGAACCAGAGTGCAGGGTAAAGTCTGTATTATTCAGAAATAAACACAGGTGTAAGGCGTGAGCAAGTTCAAAAACACAGTAAATAAGGTGATAACAGTAGATGTACCTTTGAAGATCTGCTGCAGGCAGAGTCAGTATTTATATGCACTAACGTGGGTGCAACACATGCACAACAGTTCAAGAGCGCAGCAAACAGGGTGCTTCTTAGGAGTAGTTCATTCGCAGCTCTGCTGCAGGGAAAGTCTTATGGGCATAGCACTCACTGGGAAAATGCAGATCATAAGACACAGTTCATACAAGGGCTGACAGTCACTAGAAAAAGAGTCCGGAAGCAGTGCAGAGCTATGAGTCTAGAAACAATCAGATAAACTGGCACTGGATACCAAACAAGATTAGCTGTAGTAGGCTGAGCTTACATTTCCCATCAGGCAAGAGAAGAATGCAGAGTAACAGGCAAAACAGCTTGTAGCACGAGCACCACTGCGAGCTGGGAAGGTTTGCTGAAAAGGCAGAGCCGGAGTATCTGAAAAGTGTCTTGCAGCACAAGCCAGGAATTCTAGCAGAATACACAAGCAAGGGCTGGGAGGGGAACCAGGGTTATAAAGACAGGGAAGGTGGATCACATGAGCAGAAGTGAGGCAGCAGATGCCTTTTTGGAAAAGGGCAAAAAAGTACCACAGGTGAAACTGGGAATCCAGAGTCCTTGCACCTAAATAAGTGTTAGGGGTCGAGTTCCCGCCTCTGCACAGGGGGCATCTCAAGCTATCTCCTCTGTGGTCTCCCATTCCTCTCCAGCTGCAGTAGAGCCTGCTCAATGGAGACGTCGGTCCCAGCGTCTTGCTCAGCCTGATACTGTACGGATGGTTTCTGCTGCTTTCCCAGGCTCAGCCATTGTAGCCAGTACTGGTCAGCGGCGAGCAGATGTCTCTGGAACTAAGTCCTGCTTTTACCCTTCTGAGCATGCCCAAGGTAAGACCTCTCATTGGAGGTCAGAGGTCACATGCTCAGTACTGCTGCCGCTCCTATTGGTCCTCTAGGAAGGTCCTGAAGTTGCTCTGGTATTGTAGCAGCTCCCATTGGTCCTTTAGGAAGGTCCTGAAGCTGCTGCAGCAGCTATAAAAGGTTTGCATGGCCGCACGGCCATGCGCTACTATCACTTCATGTTATGAGCTTGCTAATTGTGGTTGCTCCTGTATGATTGTATTCAGGGATCCGGCTGAATTAAGCCCCAAGAATACCGGCACCTCTGGAGAGGAGTTTGTATGATTGTATTCAGGGACCTGGCTGAAATAAGCCCCTAGAATACCGGCACCTCCGGTGAGGAGTTTGTATGAATGTATTCAGGGACTCAGCTGAAATAAGCCCCTAGAATACCGGCACCTCCGGTGAGGAGTTTTTGGGTGCTTCTCTGTGTGCGTGACCACTGACTGCCATCAGCTCAGCAGTTAGCTGTGTTCCCCTATAATGCTAACAGGGCACAGCGTGTTCTTTTCTGTGTGACTCAGTGAAGCAACTGAGTTCACTTATACTGCCATATAGTGCCGTCATTTTCTAGCAGCAGGTTATCTCCTGCACGGTGGACCCCGGACTGCGAACGCACCAATTATAACATCCATATTAACTCGGTGCATTCCACCAGTCCTCACAATAAGCTTCAAAGTCATTGTCCTATGCTGCTTTTCTACATTTTAAAACTTGGAAAAACAATTCTATGTTTGTAAATTAAAATTAGACTTAAAGGCTTCTTTTGTGATCCTCTAATAGCACTGAACTGTGCAGTTAACTAAATTAGTCCTTCTCTGCCTCCATGACAAGTAATTTTTTCAATTGTTTCACCAATGTCCAGACCATACAACTGGCACTTCACAATACATAATCACCTTATTCGGACTTACCTATATAAATAGCTGAAATGAAGAGATCCAGAATAAAATAAAATGATACAATGCTTTATTAATAAATAATTTAAAAAATTACAACAATGCAGTATAATACAAAAGCGCCCTATCCAAAAGTGGGACGCTGAGTAATGTCAGGTAATCGTTTGGCAATCTTTTCGGTCACGTTACTCTTATTCTTCTATTCATTGGTGCCAGTTTGCTATAAGAACCCTGCATGTGACCACCCCAGACACGTCCCCCCGAAGAAGCTGGTTGCAAAACGTGCGTTGGGGTGAGGTGGGACGCTGTATTCGCTACAAGGTAGCTATTCATCTGGTCTTTGCTTCTGCTTACATATATTTTTATTCAATGTACTTGTGCATACTGAGGTAGCCTGCATTGAGGCAGATAGCGTAGACTGGTATACTTACCTTATGAAATGTACTTGATCTTGATATGGGTTTTTAAAACTGAATATAGTTACTCAGCATCCCACTTTTGGATAGGGCACTTTTGTATTATACTGCATTGTTGTAATTTTTTAAATTATTTATTAATAAAGCATTGTATAATTTTATTTTATTCCGCATCTCTTCATTTCGGCTATTTCAATTTGTAAGTCTGAATATTGTGATTAATTTTTTCAGTTATAGACTTCCGATTCCACAAATAAAGCCCATATCTTTCCTTCACTGCTAAATCACTTCACTCAGAATGCTAAGGAGGGTATTTCACTATTTTTCCACAAAATACATTAAATGAGAATAATTATTAAGTTATAAGTGCCACTTCTACACCATTTTTATCTTCCTTCTTTAATTCTGAAGTCTCTTTGAACGAGGGTATGTACAGACAATCAGTAATCGCTGCGGGTTGGACGTTGCGTACTTGTTCAGCATCCAACCCTCAGTGGCCAGATGTTACAGAATAGTGGATGGGATTTTGTGAAATCCAATGCCCAATATTCGTCCACAGATTCTCACGGCTCACCCGCGGAGACTGACATTCAGCACCTTTCCAAAACCGCATCATGTTAATTTCTCTTGTGGAGATGCTAGTCTCCGCAAGAGGACTTTCACCCATAGAATGTATTTAGCATGGTGAATCCTCAAGGTTCAGTTAACAGATGTGGATTCACCTGAGTTCAAAAGACAGAACATGTGCTGCGTCCAAAGCGCTGCTACTTCTGGATCGTGTGCACATTCGCTAACAGTTCTGGTGATAGGCAAAGCTGTAATATTAGTAGGACGATAAAGGTCGACACAAGTTATGTTTTCACACCTTCATCTATCAGTGGTTTGTTCTGGAGTTCACATTGTTATCATTATTTTTGCATATAGAAATAACAGAGCACAGTGAGTGTCATGATGCTGAGGTCTGGAGTGAACTGAGATCATTTGGAACTGATTAAGGAGGTGAGAAGGAGAGGGAGGAAAATGAGCAGCTAATTGCTGTCAACAATTTAATGGACTGGAGAGACTTGGAAGAAATGTTAGGAGTTAACTCTTCTACTCAATTATAACTACTTTGCACTCAACCAAAAATTGGTGGCCAAGATTCATAGAAATCAGCCGTAAACTATAAAATATTAAGATGTCATTGTGGGAGAAAGGCTACTTTCACACTGGCATTAACTGCATTACGTCGCACTCGCAATGCGTCGTTTTGCCGAAAAAACGCATCCTGCAAAAGTGCTTGCAGGATGCGTTTTTTCTGCATTGACTAGCATTAGTGACGCATTTGCGACGCAATGACACACGTCGCAACCGTGCGACGGTTGCACCGTGCTGTGGCGGACCGTTGGGAGCAAAAAACATTACATGTAATGTTTTTTGCTCCCGACGGTCCGCTTTTTCCGACCGCGCATGCGCGGCCGGAACTCCGCCCCCACCTCCCCGCACTTCCCCGCACCTCACAATGGGGCAGCGGATTCGCTGGAAAAATGCATCCGCTGCCCCCATTGTGCGGTGGAGACAACGCTAGCGTCAAGAACCTCGGCCCGACGCACCGCGATGGGCCGAGCCCAATGCTAGTGTGAAAGTAGCCAAAGACAGCAAGTAGAAAAAGCAAATCAATTGCAAAATTGCTTATGTTAATGCTTTTAAACAGTTCAAGCAACTTAACCCTAGAACGCATACCTGGGGCCTCGCAGGCCTGCCAGGTTACTTGTTTTCTATTTTCTGTAAAAGTACTTTAGTTAGAATTTTGAAAATCTAGGTAATCCTCAGGTATATAGTTGTTAGTAATTTCCAATTATTCATATATTTTTATGTTACAGACATTTCGGTATAACAAACTTTTTTTGGGACTACCCCATATTCACGCACCTGGGGCCTTTTAGGCCTGTACTAGGTTTACATGTGATACTCAGTCTTTTTGTCTGTATTGTTGCTGGGGAAGAACTTTTATGACTCTGCTATTCCTGGGAAGAGTGTGGATTCTGCATGACAACATTAAAAATAATAAAAATAATAAAAATAAGAAAAAAAAAGAATAAAAATATTACAATGGATAATTACTTTACCAATTTTGAAATGGCCACATTTTTGCTTCAAAAGCAACTCACACGTGTTGGTACTATGAGGCCAAACCGCCGCAAAATTCCTCCAATCATGAAGCACAATGCACAGCGAACAATCTACGAGAGTGTATTCGGTTTCTGCAATCAAGTAACAATGGTGTCTTATGAACTTTTGATGCCTACTATGATGGAGAGAAGCAGCATGATATGCTTATCAAGGCAAATTACGGAGTTAATGATCCGATGTGGAATACGCTTTCTGGAACATCCAGAGCAAAGAGAAAAAAAAAGAAAGCGCTGCTATATTTGTCCAGCAAAGAAGGAAAGAAAATCAGAGCGCTTCTGTTCTACTTGCGGACAAAATGTATGCAAGGAACATTCAGCCGAAAAAATAATATGCGAGAATTGTCGGGGGAATATGTAAAGTTACAAATAAATATTCCTGCACCAAGTTTGCTACAACCAAAAATGTTTTCATAAAAAAATTGCATATAGAATGCCTATATTTGGCGTGCCCGTTTACTTACTTTTTTGTTGTTTTATGCACATGATTATGTTTTGAAATATACACATCTTAGGCTGTGTTCCCAGTAGCGCTGGGGTCCGCCAGAAAGGGAACCATAATGGATCTGACCTCCTGGTATCTCCAGCTAAGGCTGACGCAATGGCGGGATTCCGCCAGCCTTAGCTGGGGTCACCAGGAGGTCAGATCCATTACGGATCCCCTCCTGGCGGACCCCTGCGCTAGTGGGAATGCATCCTTACTTTGCAATAAACTTTAACCCCTTAACGACCGCCGATACGCCTTTTAACGGCGGCCGCTAAGGGTACTTAAACCACAGCGCCGTTAATTAACGGCGCTGTGGAAAAAGTGAATAGCGCCCCCCAGAGTCGGATTTTCTCTGGGGTCTCGGTTGCTGAGGGTAGCCGAGACCCCAGAGAACATGATTCGGGGGTTTTTTACCGACCCCCGAGTTGCGATCGCCGGTAATTAACCGTTTACCGGCGGTCGCAACAAAAAAAAAAAAACGCGATTTGCCGTTTAATTTCTCTGTCCTCCGATGTGATCGCACATCGGAGGACAGAGAAATGTGGTCCCCGATGGCCCCCAATAGCCCCCCAATACTTACCTACCTCCCCCGGTGCTCCTCGTGTCTCCCCATGGGCGCCGCCATCTTTTTTCCGGGAAAAAATGGCGGGCGCACGCGCAGTGCGCCCGCCGCCCGGCACCCGGATGTTCTTTGGGGTCTCGGCTGCCGGGGGTAGCCGAGACCCCAAAGAACATGATCGGGGTCGATTTGCACCGACCCCTGCTTTGCGATCGCCGGTAATTAACAGTTTACCGGCGACCGCAAAAAAAAAAAAAAAAAAAAGCTATCAGTTATTTCTCTGTCCTCTGATGTGATCGCACATCAGAGGACAGAGAAATAGGGGGATTCGGGGACCCTATCATACTCACCCGGGGTCCCTGGGTCCTCTTCTGTCTTCTCCTGCCAGCCGGCTTTTTCATCATGGCGGGCGCATGCGCAGTGCGCCCGCCATCTGCTGCCATCTGCCGGCCGGCAGGAGAAGACAAGTTGGGGCTAAAATTAGGGTTAGGGTTAGGGTTAGAGTTAGGGTTAGGGTTGGGGCTAAATTTAGGGTTAGGGTTAGGGCTAGGGTTAGGGTTAGGCTACTTTCACACTAGTGTTTTTTGGCTTCCGTCGCAATGCGTCGTTGGAGAAAAAACGCATCCTGCAAAAGTGCTTGCAGGATGCGTTTTTTCTCCATTGGCTTGCAATAGCGACGCATTGCGACGGATTGCCACATGTCGCATCCGTCGTGCGACGGATGCGTCGTGCTTCGGCGGACCGTCGACACAAAAAAAACTACATGTAACTTTTTTGTGCGACGTGTCACCACATATTTCAGTGCCACGTATTTAAGTGACACGTGCCACGTATCAAAGTGCCACGTGCCACATATTTCAGTGCCACGTATCAAAGTGCCATGTGCCACGTATCAAAGTGCCACGTGCCACGTATCAAAGTGCCACGTGCCACGTATCAAAGTGCCACGTGCCACATATTTCAGTGCCACGTGCCACGTATCAAAGTGCCACATGCCACGTATCAAAGTGCCACGTGCCACGTATCAAAGTGCCACGTATCAAAGTGCCACGTGCCACATATTTCAGTGCCACGTGCCACGTATCAAAGTGCCACGTGCCACGTATCAAAGTGCCACGTGCCACATCTTTCAGTGCCACGTGCCACGTATCAAAGTGCCACGTGCCACATATTTCAGTGCCACGTGCCACGTATTTAAGTGACACGTGCCACGTATCAAAGTGCCACGTATCACGTATTTCAGTGCCACGTATTTAAGTGACACGTATCACGTATAAGTGCCACGTGTCACGTATTTAATTGCCACATATTTAAGTGCCACGTATCAAGATTTTCCATGGAGAACAGACACATCCAGAGATATGTCTGCTCTCCACGGCTGCAGCAACACACTGACAGGAGCCATAGTTCCTGTCGGTGTGTCACTGCGCATGCGCGAGCGAGTTTACCGGCGGTCATTGACCCCGGCACTCTCGCTTAACGGCAGTGCTGCGTGGGAAAGTTCAACGCAGCTGTACTGCTGTTAACCGAGACGCCGGAGTCATTGAACTCCGGAACAGTACGCGATACACTGCTAGGAGCTTCGCTCCTGGCAGTGTATCGCCGGAGAGCAGCCGATCGGCGTGGGACACTCGTTTTATGGATTCTGCGGACAGGGAGTATGAATTTGGTTTATTATTTTTGGATTTTTTCCTGGAGGATCGAGGGCTTCGCCTACAAGTGTGCTGTTGGTGAGTATATACTCTGTGTTATATGTTGTATGTACTGTGTGTCATGTATGTGTATTGTGTGTAGGTGTTTTGTGTAACTTTACAATTGTGCTAAGTCGCCGGACACAGGGACAACTCTCCCATCCTAATACCGGATGGGAGTAGTAGTCCCATACGGCGACTTAGCACAATGGTGGCACTAGCGTCGCATGGGGACACACACACGCACACACACGCACACACACACACACAGAAGGACTCCATGCTGCTTCACTGGGGGGCGGGGGCTTCCCTCTTCCTGTCCGACGTCACGTCCGGTCCTGGGTGTCAACCCCTCCGTACAAAGACGCCGACACCCAGGACAAAGGCGCTGTGTGTGGAAGGTAATATGGGGCCCTAGGGGGATACGCAGACACGCCGCTGCGTAAAGAATTGACATGTCAATTCTTTTTACGCCGGCGTGTTTGCAGACAAAAGCGCCGCGTTTTTTTTGCGGTGTGTCTGAACGGCAAAGTGAATTTCTCATTCACTTTGCCGGCAGACGAAAATGACATTGCGCATTTTTGAAAAGCGCCCGCAAAATAGCGCTCAAAAATGCGCTATGTCTGAAAGTAGCCTAAGGCTTCTTTCACACTTGCGTCGGTACGGGGCGGTCGCAATGCGTCGGCCCGATGTACCGACGCACGTTGTGAAAATTGTGCACAACGTGGGCAGCGGATGCAGTTTTTCAACGCATCCGCTGCCCAGTCTATGTCCTGGGGAGGAGGGGGCAGAGTTACGGCCACGCATCCGCGGAAATGGCGGACGCGACGTACAAAAAAAAGGTTACATTGAACTTTTTTTGTGACGACGGGGGCTAAAGTTATGGTTAGGGTTGGGGCTAAAGTTAGGGTTGGGGCTAAAGTTAGGGTTAGAGTTGGGATTAGGGTTAGGGTTTGGATTAGGGTTGGGATTAGTGTTACGTTTGGGATTAGGGTTGGGATTAGGGTTAGGGTTGGGATTAGGGTTAGGGGTGTGTTGGATTTAGGGTTTTGATTAGGGTTATGGTTAGGGTTGAGATTAGGGCTGTTTTGGGGTTAGGGTTGTGATTATCGTTAGGGTTGTGATTAGGATTATGGATCGGGTTGAGATTAGGGTTAGGGCTGTGTTGGGGTTAGGGTTGGAGTTAGAATTGGGGGGTTTCCACTGTTTAGGTACATCAGGGGGTCTCCAAACACGACAGCCAATTTTGCGCTAAAAAAGTCAAATGGTACTCCCTCCCTTCTGAGCTCTGCCGTGCGCCCAAACAGTGGTTTACCCCCACATATGGGGCATCAGCGTACTCGGGATAAATTGGACAACAACTTTTGGGGTCCAATTTCTCCTGTTACCCTTGTGAAAATAAAAACTTGGGGGCTAAAAATCTTTTTTGTTGGAAAAAAATATATTTTTTTATTTTCACTACTCTGCATTATAAATTTCTGTGAAGCACTTGAGCTTTCAAAGTTCTCATCACATATCTAGATAAGTTCCTTAGGGGGTCTAGTTTCCAAAATTTGGTCACTTGTGGGGGTTTCTACTGTTTAGGTACATTAGGGGTCTGCAAACGCAACATAACGCCCGCAGACAATTCTATCAAAGTCTGCATTGCAAAATGGCGCTCCTTCCCTTCCGAGCTCTGCCGTGCGCCCAAACAGTGGTTTACCCCCACATATGGGGTACCAGCATACTCAGGACAAATTGGACAACAACTTTTGGGGTCCAATTTCTCTTGTTACCCTTGTGAAAATAAAAATTTGGGGGCTAAAAAAATCTTTTTTGTGGGAAAAAAAATATTTTTTATTTTCACTACTCTGCATTATAAACTTCTGTGAAGCACTTGGGCATTCAAAGTTCTCACCACATATCTAGATAAGTTCCTTGGGGGGTCTATTTTCCAAAATGGGGTCACTTGTTGGGGGTTTCTACTGTTTAGGTACATTAGGGGTCTGCAAAGGCAACATAACGCCCGCAGACAATTCTATCAAAGTCTGCATTCCAAAATGGCACTCCTTCCCTTCCGAGCTCTGCCATGCGCCCAAACAGTGGTTTACCCCCACATATGGGGTACCAGCATACTCAGGACAAATTGGACAACAACTTTTGGGGTCCAATTTCTCTTGTTACCCTTGTGAAAATAAAAACTTGGGGGCTAAAAAATCTTTATTGTTAAAAAATATATATTTTTTATTTTCACGACTCTGCATTATAAACTTCTGTGATGCACTTGGGCATTCAAAGTTCTCACTACACATCTAGATAAGTTCCATGGGGGGTCTAGTTTCCAAAATGGGGTCACTTTTGGGGGGTTTCTGCTGTTTAGGCACATCAGGGGCTCTCCAAACGCGACATGGCGTCCGATCTCAATTCCAGTCAATTTTGCATTGAAAAGTCAAATGGCGCTCCTTTGCTTCCGAGCTCAGCCATGCGCCCAAACAGTGGTTTACCCCCACATATGGGGTGTCGGCGTACTCAAGACAAATTGTACAACAGCTTCTGGGGTCCATTTTCTCCTGTTACCCTTGGTAAAATAAAAATTTGGAGGCAAAAAGATCATTTTTGTAGAAAAAATGCGATTTTTTTATTTTCACGGCTCTACGTTATAAACTTCTGTGAAGCACCTGGGGGTTTAAAGTGCTCACCACACATCTAGATAAGTTCCTTAAGGGGTCTAGTTTCCAAAATGGTGTCATATGTGGGGGGTCTCTACTGTTTAGGCACATCAGCGGCTCTCCAAACGTGACATGGCGTCCGATCTCAATTCCAGCCAATTCTACATTGAAAAAGTAAAACGACACTCCTTCTCTTCCAAGCTCTGCGGTGCGCCCAAACAGTGGTTTACCCCCATATATGGGGTATCGACGTACTCAGGAGAAATTGCACAACAACTTTTGTGGTCTAATTTCTCCTGTTACCCTTGTGAAAATAAAAATTTGGGGGCAAAAATATCATTTTTGTAGAAAAAATGAGATTTTTTATTTTCACGGCTCTACGTTATAAACTTCTGTGAAGCACTTGGGGGTTCAAAGTGCTCACCACACATCTAGATAAGTTCCTTGGGGGGTCTAGTTTCCAAAATGGTATCACTTGTGGGGGGTTTCCACTGTTTAGGCACATCAGGGACTCTCCAAACGCGACATGGCATCCGATCTCAATTCCAGCCAATTCTGCATTGAAAAAGTCAAACGGTGCTCCTTCACTTCCAAGCTCTGCGGTGCGCCCAAACAGTGGTTTACCTCCACATATGGGGTATCGACGTACTCAGGAGAAATTGCACAACAACTTTTGTGGTCTAATTTCTCCTGTTACCCTTGTGAAAATAAAAATTTGGGGGCAAAAAGATCATTTTTGTAGAAAAAATGAGATTTTTTATTTTCACGGCTCTACGTTATAAACTTCTGTGAAGCACTTGGGGGTTCAAAGTGCTCACCACACATCTAGATAAGTTCCTTGGGGGGTCTAGTTTCCAAAATGGTATCACTTGTGGGGGGTTTCCACTGTTTAGGCACATCAGGGACTCTCCAAACGCGACATGGCATCCGATCTCAATTCCAGCCAATTCTGCATTGAAAAAGTCAAACGGTGCTCCTTCACTTCCAAGCTCTGCGGTGCGCCCAAACAGTGGTTTACCTCCACATATGGGGTATCGACGTACTCAGGAGAAATTGCACAACAACTTTTGTGGTCTAATTTCTCCTGTTACCCTTGTGAAAATAAGAATTTGTGGGCGAAAAAATCATTTTTGTGAAAACAAATGCGATTTTTTATTTTCACGGCTCTACGTTATAAACTTCTGTGAAGCACTTGGGGGTTCAAAGTGCTCACCACACATCTAGATAAGTTCCTTGGGGGGTCTAGTTTCCAAAATGGTGTCACTTGTGGGGGGTTTCCACTGTTTAGGCACATTAGGGGCTCTCCAAACGCGACATGGCGTCCGATCTCAATTCCAGCCAATTCTGCATTGAAACAGTCAAACGGTGCTCCTTCACTTCCAAGCTCTGCGGTGCGCCCAAACAGTGGTTTACCTCCACATATGGGGTATCGGCGTACTCAGGAAAAATTGCACAACAAAATTTGTGGTTAAATTTCTGTTTTTACACTTGTGAAAATTAAAAAAAATGGTTCTGAAGTAAAATGTTTGCAAAAAAAAGTAAAATGTTCATTTTTTTCTTCCACATTGTTTTAGTTCCTGTGAAGTACGTAAAGGGTTAATAAACTTCTTGAATGTGGTTTTGAGCAGCTTGAGGGGTGCAGTTTTTAGAATGGTGTCACACTTGGTTATTTTCTATCATATAGACCCCTCAAAATCACTTCAAAGGTGATGTGGTCCCTAAAAAAAACATGGTGTTGTAAAAATGAGAAATTGCTGGTCAACTTTTAACCCTTATAACTCCCTAACAAAAAAAAAAATTGTTTCCAAAATTGTGCTGATGTAAAGTAGACATGTGAGAAATGTTATTTATTAACTATTTTTTGTGACATATCTCTCTGATTTAAGGGCATAAAAATACAAAGTTTGAAAATTGCAAAATTTTAAAAATTTTCGCCATATTTCCATTTTTTTCATAAATAATCGCAAGTAATATCGAAGAAATGTTACCACTAACTTGAAGTACAACATGTCACGAAAAAACAATCTCAGAATCAGCGGGATCCGATAAAGCGTTCCAGAGTTATAACCTCATAAAGTGACAGTGGTCAGAATTGTAAAAATTGGCTCGGTCATTAAGTACCAAATTGGCTCTGTCACTAAGGGGTTAAAAAGTATTTTTATTTGAGTTATTCCATGATAATTGTAAACAGGCCTAAAAGGCCCCAGGTGCGTGAATGTGTAGATTTCTATGGGTATGCGTTCTAGGGTTAATAACTTGAGATTACCCATATACGAGACTGTTGAAATGGCTTAATAACAATTAGTACATTTAACTCGCTTTGATTAAAGTCTACTTTGGTCTTAAATGTCAAATCTTGTTCAATCAGATCATACAATTTAATATTAGGTACAGTAAAATGTTGCCTCAAAGAGTAACTGCATGAACCTGATTAAGCAGGCGTTAGACTCTTATTCCCACCTTCCTAATAATTGAGAGGATCTAGATCTAGCTGCCTGTATTATTGAAATCCTCAGGAACTTGGAGATTGGCGATTATATGCTATTTTTTGTAATTTTCTAGAGATTGGAGCCAACACCATGATCCAATATTCTACTTTTATGTGACATGAATTTTATAAAATATGGAATACCCCCTTTCTGACCAGGTAATTTTTAGTTTTTACACTTTTGCTTTTTCTTCTCTGCTTCCAAAAGCCATAACTTTTTTGTTTTCCCATTGACGTAGACATATTAGGGCTTGCTTTATGATGAGTATTGAATGACATCTAATCATTGCATTCACTAGAAAACAGAAGAAACAGATTCAACTGGGCTGAAATTGGGAAAAACAAATACAATTCAGAAATTATCTTTTTGGGTTTTGTTTCTATATTGTTTGAAAAAAAATTACTTGCGAACATCTGACTCCAAGTCATTGTGATTATGGCGATACCAAATTTGGATAATTTTTTTTTAAATGGTGGAAACAGACAAGAAATTTGCAAACAAAAAAAAAGTGACTTTTCTAATTCCTTGTTTTAATTTTTTGGTTAATGGAGTCGTGTTGTGTAAGGATTTTTTTTTATGTTGGGCAATCTGACATAATCATCTATGCGACATTGGGCTAAATACCACATTTTGACTGACTATTTTTGCATTTTAATGAAAAAAGGAAAACCCTCAATTTTTCCATTATGGTGTTTACCGATTGAGCTAATTAATTTTGCATGTTTATAGGTTGTATTTTTACATACGAATCAATGCAATATATATAGATAATGATAATAATAATTATTATTATTATTTGAAATGGGGTTTCATTTCATCTGTTTAGCAGTAAAAATTAGGACAGAGGTGTATTACACAAAATGTTTCCAGTTGTTTGTGATGTATGAAGAATAAAGAAAAAGGCTGGTATTAAGGTGCTGTTACTCTACTATTTCGCAGAAATATCAATTACCAATCACATTGAGTGACTATAAAGCAGCAGAACCTTCCCATCCTCGCATATCAAATTGTAAATTGCAAAAATTTTTGGGGACATGAAAATTGCTAAAATTCTTGGGGACCTGTAAATTTACGGAAACTCAACTCTGTGGATCAATCCACTCATCCCTAGTCACATAGCAGATGATAGCTCATTTTGGAGCTTCACTTAAATGTCAAGGAAATAATCCCATCTTCTCACATAATCTTAGAAATGGGAACAGAATAAATACAGAAGGGACTGGACGAGCAGCGCTCAGGGGCCCAATTACACATGGACAGAATTTAGCCATACAGTATTAACAAAAAAGATGTGTTGAATATTCCAAAAAAACAGATGAATTTCTGTGCTGATTTATCTGGATGATATTATAGTCGGTTTTGAAGGAGAACAGGATAAAACAGGAATGAAACAAATTTTGAATCAGAATTTTGAAACCGATGATCTTGCAAATCTAAACCATTACCTGGAAATTCAGATAGAGTCGGGAATAAAGCAGATTTCATCTGAATGTAAAGCACAAAATATAAGATATAAGATACTAAATGGAAGTATCGAAGAAAACCTGGTGCTTGAGGAAAATCATCATCCAAAATAATAATGACAGAGTACAGTAAGACAAAAAGGAATATTTCAAGAATTTAGATATTGTTAACCGTGCTGTTCACACCTCTAGGACATCAAGGCAAAGAGATACATATGCAAATACATATAGAAAGAAAGCAGCCCAAGACAAAAAACACCCCTGATGTGTATTACTAATGAGACTAAAATTAAAGAGAAAAATGTCTCTGCGCTACATAGTGTGTGTATATGAGCGGTAAATAGTCCTATAAGATACCATCCACACTAATCCCCATCAATTGTACAAATGCCGGCTAGATAAACTGAATTGTCAGTCACACAGAGCAAATTGCAATAAAAAAGGATATAATCAAAGCAATAAGCACATATAGTTAAACATCATACACCATGCAATAAAAATGTGTTATTCAGTAGCTGAAATTGTTAAAGCGAACACCACGGTTGGCAGACACAGTTTGTTATTTACCGAGACCATTGGTTAATGAAGGAATATTTCAACCCATCACCACTGCTAGAAGACTGGCATGACAGAATAGGAGGATGGAAATTGTCTATTGAAGAAGACATCAACTCTAATGACATCTACTGGAAGGAGCAATATTAAAAGTCAATATAGACCCCATAATGAGCCTTCACACATGACTTATGATGAAAGACAAACCAAAGACTCAATTTGCTGAAACAGTGTTTGGAGGTTTTGCCCCTCCTCAGCGCAGAACATGAGATCTGATTAGACTGCATAAGAGGCCACTGACGAAAGGAAGGTGAAGTAGGTATAAAAGTAGAGTAGAAACACTCTTCAGACACAAATTCAGTAATGCATACAACGTACTGAATAGTTTACAAAATCCACAGTTTTCTGTACGGCTTTTCTAATATCTGCATTTCTCA
Source organism: Ranitomeya variabilis (assembly GCF_051348905.1). Lineage (NCBI taxonomy): Eukaryota > Metazoa > Chordata > Amphibia > Anura > Dendrobatidae > Ranitomeya > Ranitomeya variabilis. The sequence continues at coordinate 20,273,209 of NC_135236.1, read as the reverse complement.
GACTGTATATAATAGGATTGATCAAAGGTGTGAACACAGTATATAGCAGAGATAGGATCTTACTTTTAGTAAGTGTTCGGCCTTTTGTTGGGACTATATAAACTATGAATATTGTCCAGTAATATATGGAGACCACAGTGAGGTGGGAGCTATAGGTGGAGAAGGCTTTCTGTCTACCGGTACTGGATGAGATCTTCAAGACTGTTAAAACTATATTAGTATAAGACATTACAATGATTGTGGTGGGAATTATTAATATTGGAATACTCAGTAAATAAATCTCTAGGTGAACTACAAATGTGTCAGAACAGGAAAGTTCTATCAAAGGAACAATATCACAGAATAAATGGTCAATGATATTATGTTCACAAAAATCAAGCTTTGCTGTTTCTATAATGTAAATTAAAATGAAAAACCACCCAAACATCCAACAGATGACAGTCAGTATGATGCAATGTCCACCCGTCATTATAGAGGTATAATGTAGGGGATTACAGATGGCCACGTATCTGTCATAAGACATCACTGTCAGAAGAAGACATTCTAAAGTTTCTGAGGCACCAAAAACATAGAGTTGAAAAATGCAGTTATTAAAAGTAATGGTTCCACCATTGTTCAGTAGGATATGGAGCATGTTGGGGACAATGTCTGTGGGTAGGATTATGTCACTGATGGACAGTTGTGAGATGAAGAAGTACATTGGAGTGTGGAGGTTCTTGCTGGTGGACACCAGGGAGATGATCAGGAGATTCCCACATATTGTCCCACAGTAAATGACGAAGAGAAGACAGAACAGTAAAATTCTTATACGTTGACTGACTTGAAATCCTAAGAGAAAAAATTCTGTGATCACAGTCAGATTGTTTTCCTGTGATTAGAACAAAAAGCTGTGAGTCTACTTTGTGTCATTTATATGGAGCCTCTGAAATAAGAAACTGATCCAATAGACTTACAGACGTAGACAAATGTAACTGTGCAAATAACTCACCATACTGATAACTTCTCACTTACACATGCTGTATTTCCCATATTTCTCAGGAACATTCACCCCGTAACTGTGCATTGTTATACATTACTACATCTATTGGCAAAGTGTCACTTGTAAATATAAGAATGTAAAACTATCATCTTTTAATAACATACATTTAATTACTATATTTCAGAATTTTAATAATAATTTTTCTGTACTAAATAATTTAATTTAAGATACTAACACCAGATATTTCTTTGCCCCTGTAATTCATTTTGAAATCAATATTTCTCCCCTTCCCTTCAGTTCTCTGGGGGTTTAATGATGATGTCAGGCAGCAGCGTGGTCCATGTCCAGAGTCAAGTGAGGCTCCTTGATGCTTCCTTGGATATTTATGCAGGATCAGAAGACAAGGTACAGTGTAGAACAACTCCCAGCAGTTATTACTGCTACAAACTTACGAGTCTCTATTGCTCTTGTCTTTGGGGAAAAACTAAAGAAAAATAAAAAAAAAAATATTTCAATGTCAATTAATTTACTTTTAAGAATAAATGATACAAAGTTTAACTATAAGTGACATCATTGTGGAGTTGGAAAGTTTCACAGTTAAGGAAAAAAGAAAAACAGGTTAGTAAGAGAATATAAAATACATTATACATAGACTGTTCTATTTAGAAGTAACATAGTTACAATATATATATATGTACTCTAAATATGTTGATTAGTGATGGGCGAACACTAAAATACTCGATCCGAGCAATGAGCCTAATGCCAGTCTATGTGTATCTATTTAGAGTCTCGTGCTTGGGTGCAAGGAAGTCACAGGAGACACAGGTTTAGTTAGGACTTGCTTGTATTATTTCATACAAGTATGCCACAGAGAAACAGGTTTTACATAATTGCAGGTACAGAGGTCCAGAGGCTGGAGACACGGCGGGCGACACAGCAGCCCAGAGTAAACCTGAAGTTCAGCATTAAGCACAAAACAGGTTCAGAATATCTCTGTTACTTCCCTGGTAATTGTTGTTTAACATGCAGCAGAGTTCCAGTGTCCACAAGTCTTCCAGAGATCCACAGTAGGAGATGGCTGAATTACTAAGTCCAAGACTTTCAGGAGCAGGTCACAGGCTGACTGCAGACATGATTCAGAAGCACTGATTGAACAGCTGAGGCTGCTTATAAAGGCAAGAGGCAGAGAACAGAGCAGAAACATAGAAGCTACAAACTCCATACTGACTCAGGGCAAAGTAGCTGCAGGCAAGACAAAGCAAAATGGCCGACGGAAAAACCAGGTTACAATAACAGAAAATCACAGCAGATATAGCAAAGAGACTGAGAGCCTTACACTATGCTAAACCCGAGTATTTCTACTGTGATCCCCCGGGGGTCCTTTTAAGGTCTAAAAACATCAAAAAATGATGGAAACACTGCTCAAATGACACAGAAACATCATGGGGATCACCCCTGGAAGCATTCCTGACTCCTAGGTCACAGCTGTAAGCATTGTTGTCAGAGTTTCACACCATTTTTAGGCGCACCAACAAACATACAAAAACTAAACCAAAATGGATTTTGCTGTGATATATGTTAAGGTACATCCTTTCCAGGCTAATGACTTGTATATGTGTCCTGCATTTTAAACTGCGCAAGCCCGGCCATAACTCCACCCTCTCCTCCCTAGGAGATTACTATGGGCAGCGGACATGTTGAAACACTACGTCCACTGCTCACGTTGTGCAGAAAATCACCACTGTCCGACGGTATGCTTTGTGACGGCCCCGTACCGACGTAAGTGTGAGAGAAGCCTTAGAGGTTATGTTTCGCTGTTTTCACTTGGTGGTGTACAGAAGTCTTGCCCAATCCAGACCTTGTTCATTTTTATGAGTCAGCCAGTCAGCATTTTCAGTTGACAGGCAGATGCGCTTATCTGTTATAATTCCACCAGAGGCACTAAAAACCCACTCTGACAGAACACTAGCAGCAGGGCAGGCCAGGACCTTCAAGGTGTAGAGAGCCAGCTCAAGCCACATGTCCAGCTTGGATACCCAATAATTAAAAGGCACAGAGGAATCCCGGAGGACGTTTGTACAATATGCAAGGTACTCCCTCAGCATCTTCCCAAACATTGCACTTCTTGTGACAGCACCCCTTGCCTCTGTGCTTGCACGATGGGAGGGTCTGAGAACACTGTCCCAGAACTTTTCCATTGTTCCCCTGCCTGAGCTGGATTGTATTTCAGTCTCTGTCACTTGGACTCCTTGGTTGTACAGCAAATTCTGACGTCTGCTGCCAGTGTTCTCACATGGAAATTTCCTAAGTAATTCCGCTACAAGGACCCTCTGGTACGGCAACATTTTACTACACCTCTCTGCCTTTGGTAGAAGAGATTGAATGTTCTCCTTGTAGCATGGCTCTAGAAGTCTCACAAACCAGTAATGAGTGTAATCAAAAAAATTTTGAAAGCAAGGGTCACTTGAAATGCAGTGCAACATAAAGTCAGCCATGCGTGCCAGACAGTTAACAGGCAAGACTTCCGTGTCCTCACCAACAGGACAACTTACCATGCTATCCTCCTCCTCATCCTCATCTTCCTCCTCCCTGTCCTCAGGCCATGCCATCCCCACTAAACAGATGGTATGACAGCTTTTCTTGTAGCACCGTCTATAACACATGAAAGTAGCTCCTGTTTTTCCTCCTCATCATCCTCCTCATTCCCTACCAATCCCCATTGGGAAGACATGAGGAGGGGCTGAGTGTAATCCCCTTGTATGATTCTTTGATCCATGTCCTCATGCTCTGCCTGCAATGCATCCTCTTTAATTGTGAGCAGAGAGGATTTCAGAATGCTGAAAAGTGGGATGGCAACACTAATTATGGCGTCATCACCGCTCACCATGTTGGTACAGTACTCAAAGTTTTGCAGGATGGTACATATGTCTGACATCCATGTTCACTCCTGAGGTCTTATGTGTGGAGTCTGAAGTAAATATTGATGGCCTTGATGATGTTGGTAGTCAACAACTGCCCTCTTCTGCTCACAAATCCTTTCCAACATGCAACGCGTGGGGACATCACACACCAGTCGATGAGCAGGAAGTTGCAAACGCTGCTAAAGCACGGCAGGCAAGGCTGAAGCTGTAGCTGACTTTCCAAAATGGACAGAAAGATGGCGTATTTTGAACCATGAGGTTAAGCACATGGGCCAGGCAAGGTATGTGAGTGAGCTCACCTTGCCTCAGAGCCACCACCAGGTTCCTGCCATTGTTACACACGACCATGCCTGGCTGTAGGTCAGCGGCGTCATCCAACTATCTGACTGCTCTTTCAGCTCTGTCCACAACTCTTCTGCATTGTGCGGTTTGTCACCTATGCAGATTCGCTTCAGCACAGCCTGTTGCGGCTTGGCTGAGGCAGTGTTGCAGTGCTTCCAGCTTCTGACTGATGTGTTGATTTCAGAGATGGAGGCTGAAGTGGAGGAGTAGGTGCAGGAGCTGTACACTGTTGGGGCAACCCTGATTGATGTAGGGCCTGCAATCCTCGGCTTGGGGAGGATGTGTTCCATCCCAAGGTCTGACTGGGTCCCGGCTTCCACTATTTCAACCCACAAGCACTTGTCCATGTGTCTGTGGTTAGGTGGACATTCCCAGTAACAGCATTGTTGAGGGCATGGGTAATGTGGGACACAGGCTGGTGTAATGCACGTATGGCACACTTGGAGAAATAGCGGCGTCTGGGGACCGAGTACTTTGGGACAGCTGCCACCGTCAAGTTGCGGAAAGCTTGTATCTCAATTAGCCAAAAAGGCAACATTTCGAGCACAAGCAGAAGAGAAATGTTAGAATTTAGGACTGTGACCTGTGGGGCATTGGCTGGGTAATTCCGCTTGCATTCCAATGATTGGGGTATGGATAACTGAAGGCTGTGCTGGGACAAGGACCTGGACGGGCTTGATGATGATGCTGCTAGACTGTGGGCAACAACAGATGCAGGGCTAGAGGCATCTTCACATGCAAGGTGGACTGGGTATTGGCTTCTATGCAAAACAGTGGAATGAGGAGTGGTGTCACCTGCACACAGTGTTCCAGGAGCCTGGGGTTAAGCCCACAATGTTGGGTGCTTTGCTGCCATGTGCTTGATCATGCTGGTGGTGGTCAGGCTGGTAGTCTGCTGAAGCGGGCATGGCAGGTGCTGCAAATGGCCTGTTTGTGGTTATCGGCAGAGTTTTTAAAAAATAACCAGACTTGAGAAGATCTAACAGTTGGAATGGCAACTTCCTTCATGTTGGTGTTATGGGGAATGAATGCACGCCTTCTGTCTGTGGCCACCACACTGCTTCTTCCTGCCTGTTGGGGTGATATGCCTCCTTCCCCAAGTGTGCTGCTGTCCTAGCTCTGCATGTCCTCCTGCCAGGTTGGGTCAGTCACTATGTCATCCACTACTTCGTCTTCCACATCTGCACCTGGCTCCTCCAACTGACTTTCTGGCAATTGTGTCTCATCATTGTCCTCCTCTTGTGACACTTTCCCATCATCGCCTTTTTGTGACCGTGGCTGTTCAAAGCTTTGAGAATCTCTACATGAGATCTCATCTGGCCCCTCTTTAAGTTGACTGGCCGAGAGTCTAGAATCTTGAAAGGGAAAACTGAACAGCTCTTTGGAGTGTCCAAGTGTTTGATCAGTTGTCTCAGGGCACTTGGCATGGTGGGAGGAAGGAGTATCAGGCTGAGGAATATCCAGTCCACACTCACGGCTACTTAGACTTGACCATGTGGAAGACATTGTGGTGGTGGTGGCTAAGTTACTGGAAGCATTATCCGTTATCCAACCAACAACCATTTAACACTGCTCTGGCTTCAATAGTGGTGTGCTGCGGTCACCTATAAACTGGGACAGGAAAGTCGAGAGAGAAGATGTGGTTCTTTGGTGTGGCCCACTTTCAGGTTGGCAACGTCCTAGTCCTCTGCATGCACCATTACCATCAGATTTGGTTTCCATAGCAATGTGTTCAGATTTATATGTGATTGGTTGTTTGTCTGACATTGTGATTTTTTGTAAAATTTCTTGTTGTATTTTTTTCTTTTTATGTGTCTTACGCTAATACTGTATTTGATTATATAGTGGGAATAAGGAGTTTGGAAAAATAATTGCTTATTATGTGTATATTTGTATTAAAGTAAAGTGTGCAGTACATTGTGAGTTATTGGTGTGCATGTGCCATCACACTATATAAGGCTGCCATTTTATGTTTTGTATATGCTTGACAAAGACCTATTATGGTTGAAATGTTGCATGATGGCAGAATAAAGCTTTTTTTATCTTTTATAATCTGGATGGGATGCTGTTCCTTTTTTTTACTGGACTTTGACTTCTCTCCAATAGGGTCATTGGATTGGAACGTGCATTCCTGCGCTGAAGTTCTCTCGGCTACAATTTATTTCTGTTTGAACTCTTTCCTTTGCGTCCTTTGGTCCACATTGAGTGTGATACACACAATGGGCTCGATTCTATAAAGTTCGTTTCTTTTTTTTCCGCATGCGAGTTTCATCTCGCATGCGAGCTGTTCTCGCTTGCTCGCGTGATTCTTAGAAGCTTGCGAGTTTAATTCCCTTGTTCGAATGGTTGCGGAAGTCGTTGCGAGATTTTGAAACTCGCTTGCGGAAATCGGTGCTTTTCATGCGAGTTTGCGAGTTCCGATGCGGATTTACGTCACAAACTTGCGTATTTTTCTGTGCAGGAAGCTGCTGGAGTCTCGTGTGTGGACAGGAAGTGCGCCCCTGCGGGAACAGCTTTACACTTGTGCATGCGCATCACACATCTGGTTTGATAGGAGAGAGAGAGAGATAGGTAGGAGATAGAGATAGAGATAGGTAGGAGTGATAGGAGAGAGATAGGGGAGTGAGGTTAGGTTTATAGTGCTCCTGCCCGCAGCTGTTGCCTGTGTATTAGCTGCAGCAATCAGTCACCTTTTGGCATGTCTTCCCACAGACATAATACACACAGAGAGCGCTCACATGCTGCAGGGAGACAGACTCAGCATGGGCACGGCAGTTCACGCCGCCGTAGTATCTCCAGGCATATAAGACACAGTGGAAGTAGCAGGAGACAGGAGTCACATGTCAGTTTGCCTAGCAACTCAAGCTCACGGAGCCACAGTCCTAGGCCCTCCACAAGCAGGGCAAGCACCAGCAGGGTACAGCATTCCTCTAGTCAGGCCAGTGGTGAAGTGCAGGCTGCTGGAGATCAAACACTGCATACTGACAGACCTGTCATGAGGCCAGAATCCTGCGCTTCCACTCCTTTGAGCCACTCATCACCTGCAAGCCATCAGTCTGAGGAGCTAGGTTCCAATTCCCCAGAGGAAAGCATGGAGGTTCGTTCAGCTGAAGAGCGAAGTGGTTCTATTCAAAAATACACCCGTTTTTCTCAGATCGAGAATCTTGTTTTGGCACAAAAAATTACGGAGCATTTCGATAAATTAATGGGAAGGCTGTCAAACCGGACTGAAATGTCCGTGAAAGCAAACCTCTGGGGTGATGTTGTCGATGCCGTAAATTCCGTTGGGAGGCAAAGAAGGAGTGTTGCGAAATGTAAAAAGAGATACCAAGATCTAAAAACACAGGTCCGTAAAAAGGTCTCAGATCTACGGAAGTACAGGTGAGCAAAGTTCACTTCAGTTGCTTAATGCGGATGTTCCGGCCAACAAACCAAATACTCGGTTCCCCTCCCCCAGCTGCGGGGCATCCCCTTAAGGGGTCATTGTGCAGGAGTATATGGACGCAGAACGTCCATAGACTCCTGTGAGGTGACGTCACCAGGGGATGCTGCACTTGGAGCATAGGCCCCGGGGGCTTAGGGCCGTGGGGCATCCCAAAAGGGGATACCCTGCGGCAGGGGTGGGTTTTTTATTTTGGATTTTTGGGTGGATCTTCCGCTGCAATGATCATGGTTATTCCTTCCTGCTGTTTGGTTATTCATTTTTCTAAATTTTTACGCTACCACAGTTGTTGCACTAAAAATGCTGGCTGCAGGGGTGCACCGTGCCTTGCAGATGCCAGTGGCAAGGAAAAGGAAGGTGTCCAATTTTTTTTCCGGGGGGGGAAGCCCAGGCTTAGAGGCTGTCATGGGCCCCATAATTCCTAATGGCAGCCCTGCCTGCGACCATGGCACACACACACACGTGCAGATATATCTGTCACCAACTGTCATAACTGGTGCTGGCTGCTCCACGTTCTAAATGCGAGCGTACATGCTGTTCTATATTCTTACCTTTGCATTACAGCACCGGCACTGGTGGAGGTTGCCCTCGGCGGTTGCTTTTGACCGACGCAGAGAAGCTCATTGAGGGCCTAATAAATCCGGCGACCTTGATTGGTCTTCCGCACACCATAGACACCGATGGTCCTGATGTTGCAGTTGCAGGTATGCTGTGCCCCACTGATCATCCTTTTAATCAATTATGCCATTGCAGTTATCCATATGCAGGAACATGATACATTTCTGATGATGTAAGACAGGCTGCTACTCGGCCAGAGTATGGCTTTTTTACCATGGCGCTTGGCCACTTTAGCTCTCCTTTCACACAGTGGACTGTTCGTTCCACATGGGCGCAACCTTGACACCCATAACCTGCCCCTGCAGTAGAGGCACTTGCAAATATTCTCAAGTCCGCAGCAGATGCAAGCACAGCAGACAATGCACCACTTACCTGGTGAGCGAGTCTACGCCGCTTGGCAACATCACAAGTGTTTTCCCGTGGCGTACCATGCGCACGACAGACTAGAGGGAGGGCCTGGGTGGGGGAATACCTCCTAGGCTGTCCCTCTACTCAGATGTCATTGTATTACGTTAGAGGAACCCACTGGCAGAGGCGCCGCCCAGCGCATACTCTGGCGGCGGGAAAGTGGTCTCTGTGCTTGCAGCCATGGCGGCAGGGCGAGAAAGTTGGGGCACTGCCACAGACGCTGCCTCTACTGCCCTGTATGCTGCTGGTGCTGGATGACAGCATTCTTTTTAACCGTTGTCGTTTTTTTTGCATAGGTCCGGTGCAGGAACATGTACAGGACAGTAACACGCCTTCAGAGTTGGACATTCCACCAGAACTGTCGTCCCAGCAGGACGAACGGGAAATTATTCTGCCCGTGGAGTTCATAGATGGGGACCAATGTGAGGTGCAGCGTCTGAATGAAGAACCTATTGCTGCACCCACCACATCCACCCCTGTAAGTAACACACGTAGGGGTGCGGTTGGCAGAAACCGAGCTGACCGTAGTGCTGGCCCCCCACCTAGTTTGCAAATGCAGTCGAGCTGTCGTTTCTACAGGATGCAACAGCAGCACCGCAAAATGTTGCAGCGGCAGCTTAACGGTATCCGGCAACAACAGATCGCTACGAACCTGCAGCTAACCCAATTGAACGAGCATTTTGGAACCTTGAACAGTTTGATTGGCCTTTTTTTGGCCGATCAAGCAAGCCGTTCTGGCCAGCAGTAAGTGCAGCTTGGAACTGGTTACCCCTACTTTTTTCTAAAGATAATTATGTTAACTGCTGCTGCATACTGTGCTTTTGGTGTCTTGGACGTCTTGTTTAATTGTTTGTGTTATGATTCATGCATGTCTCTGTTTTGTGTTTAAAACATGCATTTTTTTCAAGTAATTGTTTGCGCACAAAATGCCATTTCACAATGTTGTGAACCTCAACTTGGGGTAGTTATGCCTTAAAACATTAAAGTATCTCTGTGAGGTCCATATTAAATCCTGTAATGGTCTGGTCTTTCTAATCCCCAACTCAGGCAGCAGCATGGCCCGGTGCACCCCTGGTCATACTTCAAATTACAAATGGTAACGTGCAAATAGTGTGGGCAGTAACTCTGTCCACACATCTGACATCCACATTGTTCCTAAATTGCTGACCAAGATTAAACACTAGGAAGTTGTTAAACAGACATTACACTTTTTTTTTTCAACTGCAGTTGCTTATTTTTGAAAAAACAAAAAAAAAAAACACTGCTGCAGCACATAAACGTTTGGAAGGTGGGCTGTAATTCTGATGTGCAGAGCATTAACACTGTTATTTATCTTTAACTGACACATGTACATGTTTAGAAGTGGATCACCATTGGCCAATGTGATCGGATACTTTGCTCAGGGATAAACAAGGCATAAGAATTAATTTTTGGGGCCGTTTTTATACAAAAAAAAGATACTTAATAAGCAAAGAACCGATTGATCAGTTGTGCTCTTACAGAATTTCCCTGGTCATTGGCTGGTCCATCATACTGCAAGGCATGGATGTTCTCCACCATGCCCTCTTCCTCAGCAATGTAGTCCTGAACCCTGTGCTTAATTGCCAGATTGTGCAGCACCACACAGGCTCCTACAATGTCAACTACCTTGGGAGGTCTGTATTGTAAATAGCCACCGGACTTATCAAGGCACCGGAACCGTATTTTTAGTAGTCCAAAAGCCCGTTCCACCACTGCTCTGGTCTTCTTGTGGGCCCTGTTATATGTGGTTTGCGCTGCCGTGTCCTCACGCAGCATTGGCGTCATCAGCCACGGTAAGCAGGGATAACCAGAATCACCTAGAAACATATCAGGTTGTTAGCAACATTGTTTAGCACAATCGGAGAACACCACATGAATAACTTACCAAGCAGCCATCCTTCAGGGAGATTGCCATCCTCAAACTTGGTATATAGGCCAGAGTTCCGCAGAATGTGGCTGTCGTGACAGGATCCTGGGAACCCTGCCACTAGGCTCATGATCTGCAGATCAGGCCCAGCGACCATTTGAATGTTCATCGAATGGCCCATCTTCCTGTTACGGTAGATGTGTTCCTCCTCCACTGGTGGAATAAAATTGACGTGCGTACAGTCTATTGCCCCGAGGACATTGGGCATTTGTGCGATTTTATACCACTTAGTTTTCATGTGGCTAACCTCTTGCTCAGATGTGGGGAAGTACACAACTGTGGGCAGAATGCGTCGCATCCCCTTCAGAAAGTCGTCCAATGCCCGACACATTGCCGGCTGTGACATGCCCATGCACAATGCTCCCAGCCGCTGGAACGACCCATTGGCCAAAAACTGAATGCTTGCCACCATCTTAAGCATCCCAGGTAAGGCATGATTACGAGCGGTGATTGGCTCCAGGTCCTGTTGGAGAAGGCCATATAGGTAGGTGAGGGCACTGCGGTTGAGTCGGGTCAGCTCATATATGCTCCTCTCCGATAAATTAGCGATGTCCAACCTATCCCGATATATTCTGGGTCGGGGTACCGGCCGTGTTCTGGCATTTTCAGCCAGAATGCGCTCAAAATCCACACAAACAGCTAGAAAAGGCTCCATGATGCTCCTGAGGTAACTAGTTCTCTCCACAAACAACCAACTGTAATTTTCTCCCACATAACTGTCGAGATTTGCTCGCCAGAGAGAGGGGAGTTTGGTTATAGGATCGCACTAGAATTTCTCGAATTCGCATAGCCATTGTGAGTTTTTCTCGCATGCGAGTTTTTTTGCGAGTTTGCACTCGCACTTGCGAGTTTTTTTCGCAAAAACTCGGCAAAATCGAGAATGACTGTATAGGATCGCACCTACATTGTTTTCAGAGCGAGAATTACATTTTAACGCTAAAAACAGGCGAGTTTCCCATTTTCGAACTTTATAGAATCGAGCTCATGGTCACCAAACAGAACATTGAGTATCTGTAGCCCTACACACAGGTCCACTCACTGATTCCAAGATTATAGACACCTGTTATGTTAGTTAGTGAACGTACCTTGATTTAGCATGTCCCTTTTGTTACATTATTTTCAAGGGTACAATCATTTTTGTCCAGGCCTATTTCATGAGTTTACATTTTTTTTAATTTTGTGGATGCATGGTTGAACAGCAATGTCTGACTTTAATTTGTTCATTGTCATAGAACTTTTATTTATTCTTACTTTTGTCAGATTCAAGTTATTTCTGTGACCATTGTGGGTTTTTCTATCATTAAATGAGGGGTACCAACACTTTTGACCACATGTTTAGATAACAAGGCTCTGTTTATTTAACCAATAGAAAATTATTTTGTTTTTTCATCACCTTTATGATACATGACAAGAGCAGACCCAGGGAAATTACTGGTAAATAGTGATTTTGCGTATCTCTGCAGGTTTTGCGCAAGCTGCACAACTGCTAGATAAATATATTCTACTTATTTAACCAATAGATTTTTTTTTTTCATATCACCTTTATTACACACGGCAACAGCAGACTCAGAGAAATTAACGCTAAATAATGACATTTGCATATCTCTGCAGGCTTTTCACCAGTTGCATAAGTAATAGATAAATATAAGCTATTTCAGCAATAGATGAGAAACATTATTTATCAATTAGCTTTAAAAAAATATGTTTAGTATATGCTGGCACTGAGGACTAGGGTTGAGCGACCTTTACTTTTATAAGATTGGGTCAGGTTTCACGAAACCCGACTTTTTCAAAAGTCGGGTCGAGTGAAATCGGCCGATCCTATTAAAAAGTCGGGGTCGGCCGAAACTCGAAACCCAATGCAGTGCATTGGGTTTCCAATGGTTTCCAGGGTCTGAAGGAGCGGAAACTCTCCTTCAGGCCCTGGGATCCATATTTAAGTGTAAAATAAAGAATTAAAATAAAAAATATCGCTATGCTTACCCTCTGATGGGCCCTGGTACTAACCGGGAACCTTCCTTCCTTAGAATCAGCCTTCCAGGACCTAGCGGTGATGTCGCGGTGACGTCGCGGCTTGTGATTGGTCGCGCGGCCGCCCATGTGACCGCTGCGTGACCAATCACAAGCCGCGACGTCACCGTGACGTGACCGAAGGTCCTGGAAGGGCTGATTCTTAGGAAGGAAGGCTGTCGGAAAGAAGCAGGGCGTGTCCGAGGGTGAGTATATACCTAATAGGAATATACTCACCCTCGGCTTCATTCCGGCAGCCTTCCTTCCTAAGAATCAGTCATTCCAGGACCTACGGTGACGTCACGGTGACGTCGCGGCTTGGGATTGGTCGCGCGAGCGGTCACATGGGCGGCCGCGCGACCAATCACAAGCCGCGACGTCACCGCGACGTCACCGAAGGTCCTGGAAGGGCTGATTCTTAGGAAGGAAGGCTGCCGGAAAGAAGCAGGGCGTGTCCGAGGGTGAGTATATACCTAATAGGAATATACTCACCCTCGGCTTCGTTCCGGCAGCCTTCCTTTCTAAGAATCAGCCCTTCCAGGACCTACGGTGACGTCACGGTGACGTCGCGGCTTGTGATTGGTCGCGCAGCGGTCACATGGGCGGCCGCGCGACCAATCACAAGCCGCGACGTCACCGCGACGTCACCGCAAGGTCCTGGAAGGCTGATTCTAAGGAATGAAGGTTCCCGGTTAGTACCAGGGCCCGTCAGAGGGTAAGTATAGCGATATTTTTTATTTTAATTCTTTATTTTACACTTAAATTTGAATTCTGATACCAATTCCCGATATCTTAAACATATCGGGAATCGGTATCGGAATTCCGATTCCAGATTCAGAAGATCGCCGACTTCATGGCCGACCCCACACAGGGGTCGGGTCGGGTTTCATGAAACCCGACTTTGCCAAAAGTCGGCGACTTCTGAAAATTGCCGACCCGTTTCGCTCAACCCTACTGAGGACTATTAATTAGCTGAAAAAAAAAATGTTAGCTATACACAGGAATATTATGTAGCTCCAAAAATATTTGTTTAGTATATGCTGGTAGTGAGTAATGTTATTTGGCTCTAAAAATAGCTGTTTACTATTCTGTATTATGGTACAAAATATGAAACCCTGCCTCTCTCCCAAATCTTACAGTCTGTTTCTACATTATACAACACAATGCAAAGTAGCAGAGATCTACAGCATGTTCTTGCAATTATAAGACCCACGTGCCTGCATTTCCTACTCCCTTTTATTAAATCTCTCCCTACGCTGACTCTACCTAAAAGAGAACTAATCTTCACTCTTAGTAGCTCTTAATTGAGCTTTCTGTAATCACAAACTCTCCCTATATGCTGCATTCAGTCTCCCTAAGCTCACACTACGTTGTTTCCGGCTGTAATATGTACAAAATGACACCAGTACGGAGTAAACATAAACTAAAATGCTGTAGGGCCAGACAATCACAGTCATTCCACAGCAAAGATGGTAAGCAAGCCTAACATATTCATTGGCTGTAACTAAAGTTCCAAACATTCTGGGCGGGTCACTCGAATATACCGAGGCGAATAGCTAATTACTCACAGAGTAACAAATAGCCAAAATAGCGTACTATTCATGCGAATAACGAATAGTGTTGAATGTATTTTCTCATCAATATGAAAAACAACACCATCGCCTAGTCTTCCCAATCTGCTACTGGGGTGTTGTGATCCTAATGGCAGAGGATCTCAGGGTCTTCAGCAAAGTCTGCAAACATAAAAACTAGCTCTTAGGGAGGTGGTAACTGAGCTGACCACATACCTGATCCTAGCCCACAACTAATAGCAGCCGGGGAACGTACCTACGTTGGTTCTAGACGTCTCGCGCCAGCCGGAGATCTAACTAACCCTTTCAGAGAAAATACAGACCTCACTTGCCTCCAGAGAAAGTTACCCCAAAGTAGATACAGGCCCCCAACAAATAATAACGGTGAGGTAAGAGGAAAGGACAAACGTAAGTATGAACTAGATTCAGCAAAGAGAGGCCCACTAAATAATAGCAGAAATATAGAAAGCGGACTTATGTGGTCAGCGAAAAACCCTACAAAAATATCCACGCTGAATATCCAAGAACCCCCGTACCGACTAACGGTATGGGGGGAGAATATCAGCCCCCTTAGAGCTTCCAGCAAAATCAGGAATCACATTATGAACAAGCTGCACAAAAAACAGAATAATACAAATAACAAAGAAAACAAGAAAGCAGGACTTAGCTTATGTTGCAAAAATCAGGACCAGTAGACAAGAGCAACCAGACAAGGACTGATTACATTGATGCCAGGCAATGGACTAAGACTCCAGGAAGTTTAAATAGAAACACCCAGAGTCTTAACGAACCAGGTGACTACCAACCTGGGGAAAGAGAATCCAAGAGCCATACCGCTAGTGACCACAAGAGGGAGCCAAAAGGTATAGTTCATAACACTGGGGTGCAAAAGTCATTGGAGATGCATGATGTGGAGGCACAGCATTGTTAATTAACTAGATGACTATTTTTAGCAAACCTAGAAGAATAGACTGTTATCTGTATGTTGACTTTTGAATTGTGTGCGAGTAACCAATAGTGGTGAAAGTACTCTCTCATCACTAGTTACAGACAGTATGCACACTGATCAGCCATAGTAAAAAGCAGATAAAGAGAACATCAGTAATGATCTGCTGACAAATGGTTGTATTCAGGGCTGGCTTTAAGGTAGGAAAACTAGGTATTTTCCTAGGGCCCCATTCACCAAGGGATCTTTTATTTTCCTTGCTTTTGCACTATGCATGTATCACAAGTAATTTGCACAATACAAACTTGATCAGAGGGAATTAAGATGGAGAAAGTGAGGGCAGTCCTCCAATTAGAGTGCTGTGAGTGAGTCATGTGACCCTCTTCTGCAGTCCTTGGAGGTGAGGGGGACGACAGAACACTCCCCAATCCTGGCTCAGCGCGATCTTCTTCACAGCTCCCTCCAGAGAAGTCACCAGCTGTAGCAGCAACCGGGACAACTCAGATTTCTGCTTCTGACTGGGAGGAACATTACACAGCGGAGGAGGAACAGCCGCCAGGACTAGAGGACGCAACAGTATGTAAACAGCACAGCAAACAAGCCGGAAGTAACAGGCTAATAGGAAAAGACAGTAGAACACAGGCAAAGGTGCTGGATCACAAGAAAGATGGACACAAGGAGTGACAGACAGATAACAGAGAACACTAGACCACAGGCACAAGGGGTGGATGACAAGCAAACGACAGAGCACAAGCACAAGGGTTGGGAGGCAGACAACAGAGGAAAATAGCTCACAGAATGTAACAGATGACAAGGGATGCTAATACACAGAGTGAGAAGCAAATGAGATCACGAACAACTTAATAACTTGAGATTACCCATTTACGAGTCTGTTTAACCCCTTCCCGACCTGTGACACAGCGCATGCGTCATGAAAGTCGGTGCCAATCCGACCTGTGAAGCATATGCTGTGTCACAGAATGATCGCGTCCCTGCAGATCGGGTGAAAGGGTTAACTCCTATTTCGCCCTATCTGCAGGGACAGGGGGAGTGGTATTTCAGCCCAGGGGGGGTGGCTTCACCCCCCCGTGGCTACGATCGCTCTGATTGGCTGTTGAAAGTGAAACAGCCAATCAGAGCGATTTGTAATATTTCACCTATGAAAATGGTGAAATATTACAATCCAGCCATGGCCGATGCTGCAATAGCATCTGCCATGGCTGGAGACCCCGATCTGCCCCCACCCCACCCCACCGATCGCCTCCCCAGTCGTCCTTTTTGCCCCGATCTCCTGTCCGCTCCCCTCCTCCCTCCTGTCGGCTCCCCCGGTCCTCCTGTCCGCTCCCCAGGTCCTCCGATCCCCCCCCCGTGTTCCGATCCCACCCCCCATACTTACCTAGCTCCGATGTCCCTCCCAGTGTCCGGCCGTCTTCTTCATGGGCGCCGCTATCTTGGAAAATGGTGGGCGCATGCGCAGTGCGTCCGCCGAATCTGCCAGCCGGCAGATTCGTTCCTGCACATTTTGGTCGCTGTGATAAGTTCTATCACAGCGATCAAAATAAAAAAAATAGTAAATAAATCCCCCCCTTTATCACCCCCATAGGTAGGGACAATAATAAAATACAGAAAATATAATTATTTTTGTTTTTCCATTAGGGTTAGGGGTAGGGTTAGGGTTAGGGGTAGGGTTAGGGGTAGGGTTGCACTTAGGGTTGCACTTAGGGTTGCACTTAGGGTTAGGGTTGCACTTAAGGTTGCACTTAGGGTTGCACTTAGGGCTAGGGTTGCACTTAGGGTTGCACTTAGGGTTGCACTTAGGGTTAGGGTTGCACTTAGGGTTGCACTTAGGGTTAGGGTTGCACTTAGGGTTAGGGTTGCACTTAGTGTTGCACTTAGGGTTGCACTTAGGGTTAGGGTTGCACTTAGGGTTGCACTTAGGGCTAGGGTTGCACTTAGGGTTAGGGTTGCACTTAGGGTTGCACTTAGGGTTAGGGTTGCACTTAGGGTTGCACTTAGGGCTAGGGTTGCACTTAGGGCTAGGGTTGCACTTAGGGTTGCACTTAGGGCTAGGGTTGCACTTAGGGTTGCACTTAGGGCTAGGGATGCACTTAGGGCTAGGGTTGCACTTAGGGCTAGGGTTGCACTTAGGGCTAGGGTTGCACTTAGGGCTAGGGTTAGAATTAGGGTTAGGGTTAGAATTAGGGTTAGAATTAGGGTTGCAATTAGGGTTAGAGTTGGAATTAGGGTTAGAATTAGGCTATGTGCACACGGTGCGGATTTGGCTGCGGATCCGCAGGGGATTGGTATCAGTTTTCCATCACGTTTACAGTACCACGTAAACCTATGGAAAACCAAATCCGCTGTGCCCATGGTGTGGAAAATACAGCGCAGAAAAGCTGCGTTGTATTTTCCGCAGCATGTCAATTCTTTGTGCGGATTCCACAGCGTTTTACACCTGCTCCATAATAAGAATCCGCAAGTGAAATCCACACAAAAAACACTGGAAATCCGCGGTAAATCCGCAGGTAAAGCGCAGTGCATTTTACCTGCAGATTTTTCAAAAACTGTTCGGAAAAATCCACACAAATCCGCAAGGTGAGCACATAGCCTTAGGGTTAGGGTTGGAATTAGGGGTAAGACTAGGGTTAGGGGTGTGTTGGGGTTAGGGTTGTGGTTATGGTTGGGATTAGAGTTAGGGGTGTGTTGGGGTTAGTGTTGGAGTTAGAATTGAGGGGTTTCCACTTTTTAGGCACATCAGGGGGTCTCCAAACGCGCCACGGTGCCACCATTGATTCCAGCCAATCTTGCGTTGAAAAAGTCAAATGGTGCTCTCTCCCTTCCGAGCCCCGACGTGTGCCCAAACAGTGGTTTACCCCCACACATGGGGTACCAGCGTACTCAGGAGAAACTGATCAACAACTTTTGGGGTCCAATTTCTCCTGTAACCCTTGGGAAAATAAAAAATTGCGGGCTAAAAAATTATTTTTGAGGAAAGAAAAATGATTTTTCATTTTCTCGGCTCTGCGTTATAAACTTCTGTGAAACACTTGGGGGTTCAAAGTGCTCACCACACATCTAGATAAGTTCCCTTGGGGGTCTAGTTTCCAAAATGGGGTCACTTGTGGGGGGTTTCTACTGTTTAGGCACATCAGGGGCTCTGCAAACGCAACGTGACGCCCGCAGAGCATTCCATCAAAGTCTGCATTTCAAAACATCACTACTTCACTTCCAAGCCCCGGCATGTGCCCAAACAGTGGTTTACCCCCACGTATGGGGTATCAGCATACTCAGGAGAAACTGGACAACAACTCTTGGGGTCAAATTTCTCCTGATACCCTTGGGAAAATAAAAAATTCTGGGCTAAAAAATTATTTTTGAGGAAAGAAAACGTATTTATTATTTTCATGGCTCTGCGTTATAAACTTCTGTGAAGCACTTGGGGGTTCAAAGTGCTCACCACACATCTAGATAAGTTCCTTTCGGGGTCTAGTTTCCAAAATGGGGTCACTTGTGGGGGGTTTATACTGTTTAGGCACATCAGGGGCTCTGCAAACGCAACGTGATGCCCGCAGAGCATTCCATCAAAGTCTGCATTTCAAAACGTCACTACTTCACTTCCGAGCTCCGGCATGTGCCCTAACAGTGGTTTACCCCCACATATGGGGTATCACCGTACTCAGGAGAAACTGGACAACAACTATTGGGGTCAAATTTCTCCTGTTACCCTTGGGAAAATAAAAAATTCAGGGCTAAAATAAATTTTTTGAGGAAAGAAAATGTATTTATTATTTTCACGGCTCTGCGTTATAAACTTCTGTGAAGCACTTAGGGGTTCAAAGTGCTCACCACACATCTAGATAAGTTCCTTTGGGGGTCTAGTTTCCAAAATGGGGTGACTTGTGGGGGGTTTATACTGTTTAGGCACATCAGGGGCTCTGCAAACGCAACGTGACGCCCGCAGAGCATTCCATCAAAGTCTGCATTTTAAAACGTCACTACTTCCCTTCCGAACCCCGACGTGTGCCCAAACAGTGGTTTACCCCCACATATGGGGTATCAGCGTACTCAGGAGAAACTGGACAACAACAATTGCAGTCAAATTTCCCCTGTTACCCTTGGGAAAATAAAAAATTCAGGGCTAAAAAAAATTTTTGAGAAAAGAAAAATTATTTTTTATTTTCATGGCTCTGCGTTATAAACTTCTGTGAAGCACTTGGGGGTTCAAAGTGCTCACCACACATCTAGATTAGTTCCTTGGGAGGTCTACATATGGGGTATCATCGTACTCAGGACAAACTGGACAACAACATTTGGGGTCCAATTTCTCCTGTTACCCTTGGGAAAATAAAACATTCTGGGCTAAAAATCATTTTTGAGGAAAGAAAAATTATTTTTTATTTTCACGGCTCTGTGTTATAAACTTCTGTGAAGCACTTGTTGGTTTAAAATGCTCACTATGCATCTAGATAAGTTTCTTGGGGGGTCTAGTTTCCAAAATGGGGTCACTTGTGGGGGAGCTCCAATGTTTAGGCACACAGGGGCTCTCCAAACGCGACATGGTGTCCGCTAACGATGGAGATAATTTTTCATTCAAAAAGTCAAATGGCGCTCCTTCCCTTCCGAGCATTAGCATGTGCCCAAACAGTGGTTTACCCCCACATGTGAGGTATCAGTGTACTCAGGAGAAATTGCCCAACAAATTTTAGGATCCATTTTATCCTGTTGCTTATGTGAAAATTAAAAAATTGAGGCTAAAATAATTTTTTTGTGAAAAAAAAGTACTTTTTCATTTTTACGGATCAATTTGTGAAGCACCTGAGGGTTTAAAGTGCTCACTATTAGTGTTGAGCATTCCGATACCGCAAGTATCGGGTATCGGCCGATACTTGCGGGTATCGGAATTCCGATACCGAGATCCGATACTTTTGTGGTATCGGGTATCGGTATCGAAACAACATTAATGTAAAAATGTGTAAAAGAGAGAATTAAAATAAAAAATATTGCTATACTCACCTCTCCGACGCAGCCTGGACCTTACCGAGGGAAGCGGCAGCGTTTTTTGTTTAAAATTTGCACGTTTACTTCCTTACGTGAAGTCCCGGCTTGTGATTGGTCGCGTGCCGCCCATGTGGCGGCGACGCAACCAATCACAGCAAGCCGTGACGTAATTTCAGGTCATTCAGTATTTTAAAATTACGCTCCGGCTTTGTGATTGGTTGCGTCGCAGTCACATGGGCGACGCAACCAATCACAGCAAGCCGTGACGTAATTTCAGGTCCTTAAGGATTTTAAAATTACGTCCCGGCTTTGTGATTGGTTGCGTCGCAGTCACATGGGCGACGCAACCAATCACAAGCCGTGACGTCACGGGAGGCTGGACACGCGCGCATTTTAAAATGCGCGCGTGTCCAGCCTCCCGTGACGTCCCGGCTTGTGATTGGTTGCATCGCGGTCAACCAATCACAAGCCGGGAGGCTGGACACGCGCGCATTTTAAAATGCGCGCGTGTCCAGCCTCCCGTGACGTCCCGGCTTGTGATTGGTTGCGTCGCGGTCAACCAATCACAAGCCGGGAGGCTGGACACGCGCGCATTTTAAAATGCGCGCGTGTCCAGCCTCCCGTGACGTCACGGCTTGTGATTGGTTGCATCGCGGTCACATGGGCGGCACGCAACCAATCACAAGCCGTGATGTAATTTTAAAATGCGCGCATTTCCTGCCTCCCGTGACGTCACGGCTTGTGATTGGTCGCGTCGCCCATGTGACCGCGACGCGACCAATCACAAGCCGGAACGTAATTTTAAAATCCTGAATGCCTAGAATTAGGCATTCAGGACCTGAAAATTACGTCACGGCTTGCTGTGATTGGTAGCGTCGCGGCCACATGGGTGGCACGCGACCAATCACAAGCCATGACGTCACGGAAGGAAGTAAACGCGCGCATTTTAAGCAAAGAACGCTGCCGGTTCCCTCGGTGAGGTCCAGGCTGCGTCGGAAAGGTGAGTATAGCAATATTTTTTATTTTAATTCTTTCTTTTACACATTAATATGGATCCCAGGGCCTGAAGGAGAGTTTCCTCTCCTTCAGACCCTGGGAACCATCAGGGATACCGTCCGATACTTGAGTCCCATTGACTTGTATTGGTATCGGGTATCGGTATCGGATTAGATCCGATACTTTGCCGGTATCGGCCGATACTTTCCGATACCGATACTTTCAAGTATCGGACGGTATCGCTCAACACTAACCGTTACGCTTTTGGTAAAATTGATAAGTCAGTTTTACTCTTCGGGTTAGTACGATTACAGCGATACCTCATTTATGTCATTTTTTATGTTTTTGTGCTTTTATACAATAAAAATATCAAGGCAAAGTATCAGAAGAAACCACCAGGTGGCACTTCCCAGTGGTTTATGCTGCCTTGACAGTGAGAACCCGGGGCCTCAGACAGCCTGTGACAGCTTTACTCACAGCGCCCGAGAACTGGGCAAGAAAACACCAATACAGCAGAGCTGGAGTGAGCGAACGCCTGATGGTGAGTGTACTGACAAGACCTGGCAAGGGGCAGGGTTTAGCTTCCTGTAGATGGAGTATGCAGGACACTACAGGGCAGAGGAGAAGAGAAAGGGAGTAACCGGACACTAAGGAAAGGATGGGGCAACAGAGGGAGATGCAATCCAAGACAAGCCAAGGTCAGTAAATGAGAGAGGTAATGTGGTACACAAGGAGCAGGGTAATCAAGAATAGTCAGGGATGTGGCAAGAGTCAGAAAACCGGAGAAGCAGATACACAGTACAGAATCAAAAAGGCAAAATCACACCGGGGAACAGAACAGAACTGAGTCAGAACCATACAAACAAGCTAGATAACAGGCACAAGTCACAAGCATTCAGGGGTCAACACACTGAGCAAATAGCAAAAGTATAACTGACAGAGACTGGGCTTCCCAGGGCTGTAAGAAGCTCCCCTAACCAAAGAGAGGACAATAATAAGCCCCAGGTGTGCAGGTAAAACCCTGCACTGGGATCATGACAGTACCCCCCTCTCAACGATGGGCCTCTGGACCCCCAGGCTTCCCTGGGTACCTGGCATGGAAAGCCTGAACCAGGCGATCCGCATGAACCGAGTGAGCAGAAACCCATGAACGATCTTCCGGTCCATATCCCTTCCAGTGGACCAGGTACTGCAAGGAACGGTGCACTCGCCGAGGGTCCACAATATGTCCGACCTCATACTCCCAGTAACCCTCCACTAACACTGTAGGAACAACAGACTCCGAGTCCTCCTTGACAGTTCCCATGGGTTTCAACAAGGATTTATGGAACACATTAGATATTTTTAAGGATGCAGGAATACGCAACCTATATGCCACTGGATTGACTATCTCCACAATCTCGTACGGACCGATGAACCTCGGTCCCAATTTAGCTGATGGTACCTTCAAGTTGATGTTACGTGTGGAAAGCCAAACTTTCTCCCCCACCTAAAACATGTGTCCCAGGGCTTTCTTCCTGTCCACAAAATATTTATAGCTCCCCTGGGCCCGAGAGATATTATGCTGGACTTCAGCCCAGATATTTTTGAACAGATCCCTCCACACCTGGACAGCCGGAATCCAACCGAGAAAACTCCCCAAAATGGGGATAAAACCCATAATTGATCAGAAATGGGGACATGTTGGTGGATTGACTCACCCGGTTGTTAAAAACAAATTCCACCAACGGTAACGCATCACATCAATCCTCCTGTTTGGTGGATGGCAGACACCTGAGAATATGTTCCAGGGATTGATTGGTGCGTTCCATCTGACCATTGCTTTCCGGGTGATACACCGACGAGAAGGAGAGAAGGAGAGTGAGATGACCAATTTCTTACAGAGTGCCCTCCAAAATTTGGTCACAAACTGCACCCCTCTGTCAGACACAACATTCAGGGGTACCCTATGCAAACGGACCACATGCAGCACAAACAACCTTGACAACGTTTCTGCTGAGGGTAATGCTGCCAAGGGAATGAAATGGGCCTGTTTGGAAAACCTCTAAACCACCACCCAGATTGCGGTATTTCCCCTGGAAGGTGGAAGACCGGTAATAAAGTCCATGGAGAGATAAGTCCATGGCCTATCAGGAACAGATAAAGGTATGAATTCCCCAGCCGGCCGCTATGCGAGCTTTTGGAATGGGAACAAACACCACAAGCAGAAATGAATCTCTTAACATCAGAACCAAGTGAAGGCCACCAAAACACCCTGGCTACTGCCTCTCTAGTGGCCGTGATACCGAGATGAGCACTCAGCCTAGACCCATGAAATTCTAGGCCGCAATAAATCTGGAACAAACAATTTATCCCCTGGTCTAGCCGCCAGAGCTAGGAACTGAGCCCTCAAAATTTCTTTTTCCAACTCTGAGTAGATCCCCGCTACTACCACCACCGGGCGAAGAATGGAGGACGGCGGTTCGGGGGGAGACACCGGGTCAAAACTTCTGGACAGGGCATCCGCTTTTACATTTTTGGACCCTGGTCGAAAAGTAGTGGAAAAATTAAACAGAAACAGAACTGAGTCAGAACCATACAAGCAAGCTAGATAACAGGCACAAGGCACAACCATACAGGGTTCAACACATTGAGCCAATAGCAATAGTATAACTGACAGAGATTGGAGCTTCCCAATAATAAGCCACAGGTGTGCAGGTAAAACCCTGCACTGGGATCGTGACAAAAAACTATTTTATATAAAAATTATTATTTTTGTATTGCTGTATTCTGAGGGCTATAACTTTTTTGTGTTGTTGCTGATATTGCTGTGTGGTTGCTCATTTTTTGCAGAACAAGATGACGTTTTCAGTGGTGCTATGCTTGTTTTTATCTGTCTTTTTGATTGCGTGTTATTTCACTTTTGTTCAGCGGTATGATGATAAAACATTTTTTTTTGCCTTGATTTTTTTTTCACGGTGTTCATTGAAGGGGTTAACTAGTGGGAAAGTTTTATAGGTCGGGTTGCTAAAGATGTGGTGATACTAAACATGTGTACTTTTATTGTTTTTTTATTTACATAAAAAATGTATTTATTGGAACAATATTCATTTTTGTTTCTTTATTTAAGATTTTTTGTTTTAAATATTTTTACACAGTGTAATATTTATTTATACTTTTTTACATTGTCCCAGGGTGGGACATCATTATATAGTGTCAGATCGCTGATCTGACACTTTGCAGAGCACTGTGTCAGATTAGCGATCTGACAGGCAGTGCAGGACTCCTGTCGGCAAGCCACCTCAATGGAGGACCCGGAAGGACCACGTGGCCATCTTGGATCCGGGGGCCTGCAGGGAGGAGACAGGAGGAGACCCTCGGAACAACGCAATCACATCCTGTTGTACTGAGGGTGTCAGGGAAGCAAGGAGGGAGCCTCCTCCCTGCTCGATGCTTCCCTATGCCACTGGAATGCTGTGATCTTGTTTGATCTGGGCTGAGTGTAATCACCCAGTATGATTCCTTTATCCATGTCCTTATGCTCTGCCTGCAGTGCATCCTCTTTAACTGTGAGAAGAGAGGTTTTACAGAATGCAGATAAGTGATATGGAAATGCTAATTATGGCATAATTGCAGCTCACCATCTTGGTACAATCCTAAAAGTTTTTGAGGATAGTAAGTATGTCTGACATCCATGTCCACTCCTGAGGTCTTATGTGGAGTCTGAACTGAATAATGATGGCCTTGTTGATGCTGGTAGTCAACAACTGCCCTCTTCTGCTCATAAATCCTTTCCAACATATGCATTGTAGAGTTCCAACGTGTGGGGACATCACACACCAGTCACTGAGCCAGAAGTTGCAAACAACTGAATCACGGCAAAGGCAGCTGAAGCTGTAGCTGACTTTCCAAAATGGGCAGAAAGGCAGCATACTTTCACTAGCATATCTGGCAGTTCTGGGTAGCTTTTAAAAAAATGTTGAGCGATGAGGTTAAGCACATGGGCCAGGCAAGGTATATGTGTGAGCTCACCTTGCCTTAGAGCCACCAGAAGGTTACGACCATTGTCACACAAGAACATGCCAGGCAGTAAGTTCAGCGGTGTCATCCAAATATCTGACTGCTCTTTCAGCGCTGTCAACAACTTTTCAGCATTGTGCGGTTTGTCACCTAAGTAGATTAGCATCAGCACAGCCTGTTGATGCGTGGCTGAAGCAGTGCTGCACTGCTTCCAGCTTCTGACTGATGTGCTCTTCATAGATAGAGGCTGAAGAGGAGGAGTTGTTGCAGGAGCTGTAGACTGTCGGGGCAACCCTGATTGACTTAGGGCCTGCAATCCTCGGTATGGGGAGGATGTGCTCCATCCCAAGGTCCAACTGGGTCTGTATTTCACTATGTTAACCCAGTGTGCCGTTAGTGAGATGTACTGTCTCTGCCCATGAGCACTTGTCTACATGTCTGTGGTTAGGTGGATTTTCCCAGTAACAGCATTGTTGAGAGCACGTGTAATGTTGTGAGACACATGCTGGTGTAATGCCGGTATGGCACACCAGGAGAAATAGCAGTGACTGGGGACCAATTACCTTTCAATGGCCGCCACCATCAGGTTGTGGAAAGCTTCCATCTCAATGAGCCTAAAAAACAGCATTTCGAGTGCAAACAGAGGAAAATTGCGATAATGTAGTACTGTGGCCTCTGGGGCATTGGCTGTGTATTTCTACTTGCGTTCCAATGACTGGGTTACAGACAACTGAAGGCTGCTCTGGGACAAGGATGTGGACGGGCTTGACGATGGTGCTGGTTGACTGTAGCAACAACAGGTGCAGGGCAGGAGGCATTTTTGCATACACCGTGGACTGGGGATTGGCTTCTATGCAAAACAATGGAAGAAGCAATGGTGTCACCTGCAGACAGTGTTCCTGGAACCTGGGGTTCAGCCCACAAAGTCGGGTGCTTTGCTGCCATGTGCCTGATCATGCTGGTAGTGGTCAGGCTGATAGTTTTGCTACCCCTTCTGATGTGGGCATGGCAGGTACTGCAAATGGCCTGTTTGGGGTTATGGGCAGAATCTTTAAAAAATAACCAGACTTGGGAAGATCAAACAGTTGGAATGGCAACTTCCATCATGTTGGTGTTACGGGAAATAGATGCATGCCTTCTGTCTGCGGCCACCACACTGCTTCTTCCTGCCTGTTAGTGTGCTATGCCTCCTTCCCTATGTGTGCTGCTGTCCTTGCTCAGTATGTCCTCTTACCAGGTTGGGTCAGTTACTATGTCATCCAATACCATGTCTTCCACATCTACACCCTGCTCCAACTCCTGACTTTCTGGCAATTGTGTCTCATCACCATTCACCTCTTGTGGCACTTTCCCACAATTGCCTTCTCATGACTGGCTGTTCAAATCTTTGTGAATAACTGCATGAGATTTAATCTGGTCCCACTTCAGGTTGACCGGCCGGGAGTCCAGAATCTTTAATGGGAAAACTGAACAGCTTTTCGTAGTGACCAAGTGTGGGATAAGTTGTCTCAGGGCACTTGGTATGGTGGGAAGAAGGAGGATCAGGGTGAGCAATATGCTGTCCACACTCACGGCTGCTCTGACTTGACCGTGTGGAAGACATGGTGGTGGTGGCTAAGTGACTGGAAGAATTTTCTGCTATCCAACCAACAACTGTTTCACACTGCTCTTGCTTGAATAGTGGTGTGCTGCGGTCCCCTAGAAACTGGTACAGGAAGGTCGAGTGAAAAAATGTTATTTGATGTTGCCCACTTTCAGCTTGGCCACGGCCTCGTCCTCTGCATGCACAATTAGCATCACATCCACTTCCCCATCCCTTGCCTCATTCCTTGCCCATTTTAAATGGACTACTGAAATATTTTAAAAGTTCAATACAAATGGATCAATTTTAAGAAACATTATGTGTGATAAGTATGCCTGAAAAGCAAGTATTTGGAGACCACAGATACACTGGGTGTCTGACGGAGATAACAGACTGTTTAGATATGTGGCTTCTTAAAAAAATATAAACCACTTAATACTGAGTAAACCAAGGTTAGCAGACAAAAAATAAAATGTATGCCTGCAAAGCGTGGATTTTAACATCACAGATACACCAGGTGTCTGACGGAGATAACAGACTTTTTAAATATGTGGATTTTTTAAAAAAAATTTTAAACCACTAAATACTGAGTAGACCAAGGCTAGCAGAGAAAAAAATACAATGTATGCCTGGAAAGCGAGGATTTTGACACCACATATACATTAGGCATCTGACAGAGATAACAGACTGTTTAAATATGTGGCGTTTTTAAAAAAATAATTTTTTTCAACCAAAAATAAAGAGTAGAACAAGGCTAGCAGACAAAACAATGTAGTGTATGCCTGCAAAGTGAGGATTTTGACACCACATATACACCGGGCATCTGAAAGAGATAACAGACTGTTTAAATATGGCGCCTTTAAAAAAAATAAATAAATAAACCACAAAATAATGAGTAGAACACGGCTAGCAGACCTAAAATATGCAATGTAGGCCTGAAGTTGGAGACCACACATAGTGTTAGGGCTAGCGGAACACACCGAGTAAATATAGAGGTTTTATTATAATTGATGCTTTCGCAGCCCATGGTCCACCGTGCAGGAGAACCTGCTGCTAGCAAACGGCAGAACTATATGGCGGTATGAGCTAACCCTGTTACTTCACAGAATAGCCGAAACTCAAAGCACTGCGCCCTGTTAACGTCACAGTGGCACAGGCTAACTACTCAACTGAGAGCAGTCAGTGGTCATGCATGCACACAAACTCCTCGCCGGAGGTGCCAGCATTCTAGGGGCTTATTTCAGCTGGGTCCCTGAATACAAACTCACATGACCATGCTGGCGCAAAGCACATAAAATAGAACAATACTAGCGCATGGCCATGCGGCCATGCAAGCCTTAAATAGTTGCAGCACATACAGGACCTTCCTAGAAGGACCAATGAGAGGCTGCCACAGAGCGTGAGCACCTACAGGACCTTCCTGAAGGACCAATGGCCTTAGCCGCAGTACCTGATCATGTGACCCTTGATCTCCACTGAGAGATCTTACTCTGGGCATGCTCAGAACGAGAAAAGCAGGACTTAGTCCCAGAAGCGTCTGCTCGCCGCTTCCCAGCACTGACTTCCATGGCAGAAGCAGGAAAAGCAGCAGTAACTCTTTGTACAGAGTCAGACTGGGCGAGACGCTGGGACCGATGTCTCTGCTGAGCAGGCTTCACTGTGGCAGAAGAAGAATGGGAGACCGCAGTGGAGATGGCCTGAGATTCCCCTGTGCAGAGGCGGGAAGTCCACCTCTAATACATAGTGCAGGCGTCTGACGGAGATAACAGACTGATCAATATGTGGCCTTGATTTTTTGGGGCCCACCAAAATTGTGTCAATAAGTTGGCTATGACCCAAAAAAGAAAAATTGGAGTACTAAAATTGTAAGATATTTAGCGCAATGATATGTGATGCGTGTGGCGTACAAATCACAGTGATACACTGTGTGCAGAATTATAAGGCAAGCTGTATTTTGATCACATGATACTTTTTATACATGTTGTCCTACTCCAAGCTGTTCAGGCTTGAGAGCCAACTAACAATTAAGTAAATCAGGAGATGTGCATCTCTGTAATGAGGAGGGGTGTTGTCTAATGACATCAAAACCCTATATAAGGTGTGCGTAATTATTAGGCAACCTCTTTTCCTTTGGTAAAATGGGTCAGAAGAGAGATTTGACGGGCTCAGAATAGTTCAAAATTGTGAGATGTCTTGCAGAGGGATGCAACAGTCTTGAAATTGCCAAACTTTTGAAGCGTGATCACCGAACAATCAAGCGTTTCATGGCAAATAGCCAACAGGGTCGCAAGAAGCGTGTTGGGCAAAAAAGGTGCAAAATAACTGCCTATAAATGGAGGAAAATCAAGCGTGAAGCTGCCAAGATGCCATTTGCCACCAGTTTTGCCATATGTCAAAGCTGCAAGGTTACTGGAGTAACAAAAAGTACAAGGTGTGCGATACTCAGGGACATGGCCAAGGTAAGGAAGGGTGAAAAATGACCACCTTTGAACAAGACGCATAAGATAAAACGTCAAGACTGGGCCAAGAAATATCTTAAGACTGACTTTTTAAAGGTTTTATGGACTGATGAAATGAGAGTGACTCTTGATGGGCCAGAGGCTGGATCAGTAAAGGGCAGAGAGCTCCACTCCGACTCAGACGCCAGGTGGAGGTGGGGTACTGGTATGGGCTGGCATTATCAAATATGAACTTGTGGTACCTTTTCGGGTTGAGGATGGAGTGAAGCTCAACTCCCAGACCTACTGCCAGTTTCTGGAAGACAACTTCTTCAAGCAGTGGTACAGGAAGAAGTCGGTATCGTTCAATAAAAACATGATTTTCATGCAGGACAATGCTCCATCACATGCCTCCAACTACTACACAGCGTGGCTGGCCAGTAAAGGTCTCAAAGAAGAAACAATAATGACATGGCCCCCTTGTTCACCTGATCTGAACCCCATAGAGAACCTGTGAGATCTACAGGGAGGGAAAACAGTCCACCTCTCGGAACAGTGTCTGGGAGGCTGTGGTGGCTGCTGCACGCAATGTAGGTCGTAAACAGATCAAGCAACTGACAGAATCTATGGATGAAAGGCTGCTGAGTGTCATCATAAGAAAGGTGGCTATATTGGTCACTAATTTTGGGGGGTTTTGTTTTTGCATGTCAAAAATGTTTATTTCTAAATTTTGTGCAGTTATATTGGTTTACCTGGTGAAAATAAACGAGATGGGAATATATTTGATTTTTATTACATTGCCTAATAATTCTGCACAGTAATAGTTACCTGCACAAACAGATATCCTCCTAAGATAGCCAAATCCTAAAAAACCCACTCCAACTTCCAAAAATATTAAGCTTTGATATGTATGAGTCTTTTGGTTTGATTGACAACATAGTTGTTGATCAATAATAAAAAATAATCCTCTAAAATACAACTTGCCTAATAATTCTACACACAGTGTAAATATAACAACTGTAGCTAAATATTTTTGGGCCAGCTGCAGATTTTGGGGTCAGCAAAATGGTGTCCAAAAATGTTGTAAGACACTCCAAAAAATAATACAGTACCAAAAAAAGGCCAGATTTATCTGCGCACTCATATCTGATGCCTGGGACAAAAAAAAAAAAAATTGTTAGTAGTGTTGAGCATTCCGATTCTGCAAATATCGGGTATCGGCCGATATTTGCTGTATCGGAATTCCGATACCGAGTTCCAATATTTTTGCGATATCGGAAATCGGAATCGGAAGTGTGCGGTGCGTATGGTTCCCAGGGTGTGGAGGAGAGGAGACTCTCCTTCAGACCCTGGGATCCATATTCATGTAAAAAATAAATAATAAAAATAAAAAATATTGATATACTCACCCCTCCGGCGGACCCTGGCTCTTAGCGGTGCCTCCGTTCCTAAGAATGCAGGGAGTGAAGGACCTTCGATGACCTCGCGGCTTGTGATTGGTCGCGTGAGCGGTCACATGAGCGGTCATGCGACCAATCACAAGTCACGACGTCATCGAAGGTCCTTCACCCTGCATTATTAGGAACGGAGGCAGACGCTTGGACCGGTGAGAGCCGGGGCCGTCGGAGGGGTGAGTATATCAATATTTTTTATTTTTATTCTTTATTTTATACATGAATATGGATCCCAGGGCCTGAAGGAGAGTTTCCTCTCCTTCAGACCCTGGGCACCATTCCGATATTTTGTGTCCCATTGATATGCATTGGTATCGGGTATCGGTATCGGCGAGATCTGATATTTTGCCGGTATCGGCCGATCCAATCCGATACCGATACCTTTGCATATCGGAAGGTATCGCTCAACACTAATTGTTAGATTTCCACGCTCTTGTATTGCAATGACCTGTCTGCAGCATGACCAAGCAAATAAATGTAGAAAAAAGGGGGCTATGGATAGCTTTCTAATAAAATCAGCAGGTATAAGCTGCGAAAAAAAAAAATTGCCACAGAGACCTGCAGCTACGTATATATAAAATACAAAGCAGCAGACAGGAATGGAGCTTTTTGAGCTATGCAGTGAGATCTCTGTATCACATACAGTGCCTGACGACCTTACACTTATGTGGATATGTGTACATAGACTCCCCTGCCTACCTAGCGCTGCAATCTATGTACCCCGCGAATTAGCCCTAAAAAGGACTCGTGGTTTATCAGGATTTGTGTAATGAACACTAGTAGACCCACACTAACTAATAAAAGAAAGAATCTGCCCCTATCTCAGCAGCAGCTCTCCCTACACTAGCTGAGTCCGGAGCAGAATGCGGCAAGCAGGGAGGCACCAGGTCACTTATAGAACAAAGATGGCTGCGGCATTACAGTGCATTGCAGACAATCCATGCATGCTGACTGGTGCTCTCAAAAGCACCAAAATTAACAGGAGAGTCAAGCTCCCGCCAAATAATCCCAGAAATACTCGGGGCTCGCCGAGTACTCCGAGCATAGTGATGCTCGGGCGAGTAACGAGAAGTGGCAAGCATGTTTGCTCATCATCACTAGTAAGGAGGCTTAAAAGACTGTGCAATGCTCATCTGGGAAATCAAATGAGCAAACTGTCTCTTTAAAAAGGAAGTGAGTAGGAAAAGAGAAGTAGAGCTGAAACACTCTTCAGACACAAATTCAGTAATGCATACAATGTACTGAGTAGTTTACAAAATCCACTGTTTTCTGTACGGCTTTTCTAATATCTGCATTTCTCAGACTGTATATAATAGGATTGATCAATGGTGTGAACACAGTATATAGCAGTGATAGGATCTTACTTGTAGTAAGTGTTTGGCCTTTTGTTGGGACTATATAAACTATGAACATTGTCCAGTAATATATGGAGACCACAATGAGGTGGGAGCTACAGGTGGAGAAGGCTTTCTGTCTACCAGTAGTGGATGAGATCTTCAAGACTGTTAAAACTATATAGGTGTAAGATATTACAATGATTGTAGTTGGGATTATTAATATTGGAATACTCAGTAAATAAATCTCTAGGTGAACAATGAAGGTGTCAGAACAGGCAAGATCTATCAAAGGAACAATATCACAAAATAAATGGTCAATGATATTTTGTCCACAAAAATTCAAATTTGCTGCTTCCATGAAGTCAATTAAAACTATAAACCATCCAAACATCCAACAGATGACAGTCAGTATCATACAATGTCCATCTGTCATTATAGAGGTATAACGTAGGGGATTGCAGATGGCCACGTATCTGTCATAAGACATCACTGTCAGAAGAAGACATTCAAATGTTTCTGAGGCACCAAAAACATAAAGTTGAAAAATGCAGTTGTTAAAAGTAATGGTTCCACCATTGTTCAGTAGGATATGGAGCATGTTGGGGACAATATCTGTGGGTAGGATTATGTCACTGATGGACAGTTGTGAGATGAAGAAGTACATTGGGGTGTGGAGGTTCTTGCTGGTGGACACCAGGGAGATGATCAGGACATTTCCACATATTGTCCCACAATAAATCACGAGGAGAAGACAAAACAGTAAAATTCTTATACGTTGACTGACTTGAAATCCTAAAAGAAAAAATTCTGTGATCACAGTCAGATTGTTTTCCTGTGGTTAGAACAAAAAGCTGTGAGTCTACTTCATGTCATTTATATGGAGCTTCTGAAATAAGATCCAACAGACTTACGGATGAGGACAAATGTAACTGTGCAAATAACTCACCATACTGATAACTTCTCACTTACACATGCTGTATTTCCCATATTTCTCAGGAACATTCACCCCATAACTGCAAATTTTTATACATTACTACATCTATTGTCAAAGTGTCACTTGTGGTAAATATAAGAATGTAAAACTATCGCCTTTTTAGAAAAATACATTTGCTAATTAAATTTCAGACTTTTAGCAGTAATTTGTATGTACTAAACAATTTAGTTTAAGAGACTCACACCAGATATTTGGTTGCTCCTGTTATTCATTTTTAAATCAATATTTCTCCTATTCTCCTCAGTTCTCTGGGGGTTTAATGATAACGTCAGGCATCAGCATGGTCTGTGTCCAGAGTCAAGTGAGGCTGCTTGATGCTTCCTTGGATATTTATGTGGAATCAGAAGACAAGGTACCGTTTAGAATAATTCCCAGCAGATATTACTGCTACAGACTTACGAGTCTCCATTGCTCTTGTCTTTGGGGAAAAAAAAATAAAGAAAAATAATTAAACATTGTTTTAATAAATGTTAATTATTTCATTTTTAAGAATATATGATACAAAGTTTCGCTATAAGTGACATCATTGTGGAGTTGAAAAATTTCACAGTGAAGGGAAAAAGGAAAAACAGGTTCGTAAGAAAATATAAAATACATTATACATAGGCTGTTCTATTCTTGAAATGACAGTGATATATGTGCAGCCTAAATATGTTGATCATTCCATTTCTAAATCGTTGGTTTTACGAGTGAGGATCTGTCGGGAGTCGACTTCTCGAAAAGGGTACCTCAGATGGACTTAGTACACAGTGCTCCAAACAGCAGGACCCCGGGGAACATTGACCTTCAACTTTGAAACACTTTATTGTAATGTACATTTACAAGAAGACTTCCAGTGTTACTTTAAAAAAATAATTTCTGGTCTAGAAGAACAAGTAGTTTGAGACAACAGTGCTTAAAGTTTTGTTGTACATGAGAAGCGTTACATACAAAATACAAATATAAAACACGGCAAACAAACTAACATTAACAGACTGGTACAGAAAGAGAGAACCCTGCTTACAGTCTACAAGAAATGGAAAAGGAGACAGTATGTGTTGGGGATTTCAGTAGCTTCAGTGTTGGTGAGAAGAGATGAGTGAATTTGTTTGAAAAACGATCGCCAAACATGATTTCGGCACAAATATGGCACATTCGGATTCGTGCTCGGAAACCCTAGCAAAAGTTTTTTTAAAATCGGTAAAAATCGGTAAATGTGCTTGAAAATATTTGCGGTGTAACAAAAATAATTTCAGCACTTAAGCTACGATAATGGTGGTGTTTTCTGAACGTTTGGCATGTGTTTGATGAGGAGAGGGGGTTTGCAGAGCTCAGAGGCTCCATGTTCTTGGAAGCACAGCAGTCATTTTTTCCTCTAACTTTATGTGTGCACATTGAAGCTAGCCAATCAGGGAACAAGAAACACCCACAATATCCTGACACCACAGCTTGCGTCTTTGGCTGCTGAAATCACATGTCCCTCTCCATATAAATATCTGACATTTTGGTTTAGCGCCACTTTGATACTGTAACAGTGCAGAGAGTCTGCTTCTGATGCTGCCACTGTTCCTATCAAGATTACAGCTAGGCAGTTATATATCAGTCAGATAGTGTAGCTAGATAGTGTCCAGTGTTTTTGAGGGCATCATTGCTGAGGTTCTCAGACAAAGCTTGCAGGGCACATGTCCTACAAGTGTGTTGTGCACAACTTCTATAGCTCTGCATGCATGAGTATAGTATTCTAAATTATATTGTTTCAGTAGCTAAATATGAAAAAGCTTGCTCTATCCCGCATGTTAGCTAGTAAGATAAGTGGTTGCATATCAGTCAGATAGTGTAGCTAGATAGAGTCCAGTGTGGCTGTAAAATTTACCTTCTGTATTTTCTTTTGGACTTGCATTTCTGGTGGTTCTTAGATAAAGTCGCCAAGGCAGATGTCCTAAAAGTGTGTTGTGCACTGCTTCTATTGTGCTCCATAGACAAGTATAGCATATTAAATAGTATTTGTTCACTAGCTAAATGTGAAAAAGCCTGCTGTATCCCACCTCGTCATTTATTGCTGTGGTGATATGAAACTGTCGTCAGACATAAGGCACATTACAAAAAAAGAAGAAT
This sequence comes from Ranitomeya variabilis, assembly GCF_051348905.1. NCBI lineage: Eukaryota > Metazoa > Chordata > Amphibia > Anura > Dendrobatidae > Ranitomeya > Ranitomeya variabilis. Next base: position 20,238,132 of record NC_135236.1, on the reverse strand, counting down.
TTTTTTCTGTTGATGAATGTGATACAGCCCACCGTATTACACATTGTTATGTTGTGGTGGTGATATAAATCTGTCTGCAGACCTAACATGCATTATTATTATTACAATTATTATTCATGATTATAGCACCACTTATACCTTGGCGCTTTACATGTGAAAAAGGCGCATACATAGATACACTAGGAGAGGGTTGAGCTGGTCACAAGGCAGTTCAGTAGACTGAGGATCACTGCAGGTTGTATGCTTGCTGGAAGAGGTGGGTCTTCAGGTTCCTTTTGAAGGTTTCCATGGTAGTCTAGAGTCTGATGAGTTAGGGTAGAGAGTTCAAGATCAAGAGTATTGGGGAAGCACTTGAGAAGTCCTGTATGCAGTTGTCAGAAGAAAATATAAAAGAGGAGTAGAGAAGGAGATTTTGAGAGGATCAAAGGTTATGTGTAGGTAAGTATTGGGAGACCACATCACAGATGTATGGAGGCAACAGGTTTTGGATGGCTTTGTGTGTCATAGTTAGTGTTTTGAATTGGAGCCTCTGAACAATACGAAGACAGAGAAGAGCTTGACAGAGAGGAAAGTCTGAGGAATAACAGGGAGACTATTGGATTAGTCGGAATGCAGAGTTTAGGATAGATTGGAGTGATTAGAGTGATGCAAGAGTGCTAGAGGGGAGCCCAGAGAGTAGGAGGTTTCAGTAGTCGAGTCGGGAGATGATTAGGGCATGAAAGAGCATTTTTGCAGTTTCTTGGTCAAGGAATGTACAGATCCGGGAAATATTTTTGAGTTGGAGTCGGCAGGAGGAGGCAAGTGCTTGGATATGTGGCTTGAAAGAGAGGGCAGAGTCGATGATCACCACAAGGAACCGAGCATGCGGGGCTGGGGAAAGCAAGCAGCCATTGACATTGATGGATAGGTCTGGTGGAAAGGTTGAGTAAGATGGGGGAAAGATGATGAATTCTGTTTTGTTCGTGTTCTCTTTTATAAAGCGCGCAGAAAAGAAAGATGAAATAGTGGCCAGACCTTGTGGGATTTTGGTCAGTAAGGAGGTGATGTCAGGTCCAGAAAGGTAGATCGGTGTGTCATTGGTGTACAAATGATACTGCAAACTGTGAGATTCTATGTGCTGCCTCAGGTCAAAGGTGTAGATGGAGAAGAATAGGGGTCCATGAACTGAGCCTTTGGGAACACCGACAAACAGAGAACAAGGTGAAGAGGTGGTGTGAGAGAGGGACACACTGAAAGTCTGGTCTGTTAAATATGAAGAGATCCAGGATAGGGCCAAATCTGTGATCCCAAGAGATGAGAGAATCTGTAAAAAGAGAGAATGGTCCACAGTGTCAAAGGCAGAAGACAAGTCTAGGAGAATGAGGACAGAGTAGCGTTGTTTTCTCTTGGTGGTTAGTAGGACATTGATGACTTTAGCTAGGGCAGTATCAGTTGGGTGATGCAGTCAGAAGCCAGATTGTAACCGGTTAAAGAGGGAGCAGGAGGACCGGTGGGAGGACAGTTCTAGATGGACATGCTATTCCAGTAGATTTGAGGCATAATGGAGAAGTGATATCGGGCGATAGCTAGACACAAAGGATGGGTCAAGGGAGGGCTTTTTGTGGATGGGTGTGATTGACACATGTTTGAAGGATGAGGGGAAGACACCATTTGAAAGTCAAAGGTTGAAGAGATGTGTTAGGTGGGACAGGAGTGGGTCAAGTGGTGAGATGAGATCTTGACAGAAGGTTGGAGACCTGATCTTCTGTCATGGTGGAGAAACTGGTGTTGGAATAACAAGGCTGAGCAGTAAAGAGGAGGGGCATTGGGGGCTGTGGGCCAAAGATTTATCTGATGTTATCGAACTTCTCCTTAAAGAAAGAGTCAAAGTCTTCAGCAGAAATGAGAGGAGAGGGAGGTGATGCTGGGGATGGAGTAGAGAATTGAAAGTATTTAAAAGTTGTTTAGCATTGTGAGACAGGGAGGATATGAGAGATAAGAAGTAATTTTGTTTTACGGCAGTGAGCGTGGACTTGGAACTGTCGAGGGACTGCTTGTATGTGAGAAAGTGCTCGGAAGAATAGGATCTCTTCCATCTCCCCTCAGCAACCCTGGAAACCAATCTCAGTTCTTTGGTCAGGCTGGTCTGCCAGGGTTGCCTGTTGATTGTACAAGTTTTGCTGTGCAGGAGGCGGGCGCCAAATTGAGTGTTGCTGTTATTGTGGTGTATAAATTGGCAGCAGTATCTGTGTCATGTAAGGAAGCTATGTCTGTAAGAGGGAGAAGGGACTCAGAGAGTGAGTGTAAATTGAGATGTTTGAGATTTCTGCAAGGGTGAGTGAATTTGTGGAGTGGAGATTGCACACTAGGAGAGGAGAGGGAAGATAATTTCAGTAGGTTGTGGTCAGATGGGGGAGGGGTGAGTTAGTGAGATTAGTAAGGGAACAGAGACACGGGATGATAAGGTCCAGCAAATTAAAAAAAAAATCAATTTTTTTCTCTTGCTGAATGTGAAACAGCCGCCATATCACACATTGTCATGTTGTGGCGGTGATGTGAACATGTCTGCAGACCTAACGAGCATTAAAAAAAAATTGTATTTTTTTCTGTTAATAAATGCAATACAGCCTGCTATATCCAACCTTTTCATTTAGTGCTGTTGAAATTCTTCTGTGTGCAGCACTGTTGCACATACATTTTTGTATGACAAATGTGATACAGAAGGCGAGATCTGAGTTTGAAATTGTTTGGAGGCTATCTTTTAGATTATGTGCTTCTATGGCATCCAATTTCTCACAGGCATCTTTTTTATCTAGCTTGAGGCACGCATCTGTTACACCCATCTTCTGATGAGCTTCAAGTGCTCTCTGGTAATTGGTGTTGGGTAGATGAGTAGTAGTTGTAAACTGGATCCTGGATCTTGTACTTCCCATAACTGCCCTGTTATTGACCCTGTTGTACGTTTCCATTTCCGCCAAAAAAATCTTCTGTTACTAACATCATACAGTAGGGATCATGTCACTTTTAAACTGCTTCAAGCATCTAGTCAATCTTATACAGTCCTTATTGACAGGCCCAAAACAATTCTTCTATTATTATGGTCAAACAGGAGGGGACATGTCACTTTAAAATTGTTTGGAGCATCTAGTTAATCTTATACAGGATTTATCAACAGGCCCTAAAATAATTCTTCTGTTACTAACTAGTGATGAGCAAGCACTAAAATGCTCGGAAGCTAGTTGCTCGAGTCAAGCAAATTGGAATACTCGTGTACTCGACCCGCGCACCGAGTACTATGTAAGCCTTTGGGAAACCCGAGCATTTTTACCGCAATCCCCCCAGGGGTCCTTTTAAGGTCTAAAATTATCTGAAAATGATGGAAACAGTGCTCAAATGACACAGGAACATCATGGGGATCGCCCCTATGTCACAGCCGTAAACAATGTTGTCAGAGTTTCACGCCAGTTTTACAGGCACACCAAAAAACATACAGAAACGAAACCAAAATGGCTTTTGCTGTGAAATATGTTAAGGAGCATGTTTTCCAGGGTAATGAATTGCATAAAGCAAAATAACTAACCCTAACCAAAAATGTTCCTCCACCACGTGAACTATGTTCTCACGCAGCGTTTTTGATGCGTTTTTGAACTTTACCATTGCTTTCAACCTTTACAAATCCATTCACTGTAAAATGTCATTGTAACTTTGAACAACCCTAGCTGGCCATGTGGTGTGTGACACATAAGCAGACCCATCTTGTTTCACTTATGAAGGAGGGACTCTTAAAGTCACAGAGCCTATTTTTCGAGGGGCATCAGATGGCATTAATGTTCTTAAAGGGCCATTAAACAGTGGGTCTCCTATACTGTTATTGTCTATGCAGTGAGTGGCTGGCCTGCCAAAAATTAAGACGAACCCTGATATCCCTTTCACGAGACATACAGGAGGGCCTTCTGAAAAAATGTTGCATTGAATACAAGACCTGCCCTGCCTCAAAGTTACATGCACCCCAATAACCATTTCTGCAGACATACTTGAGATTCTCATGTCAAAATTGTTCCCATTAGAAGAGAGTGTGTCTCCTATACTTTTTGCTTATGCAATGAATGCAAGGCCTGCCCCGCACCAATGTTACATGCACCCCAATAACTGTTTCAGCAGACTTACTTTATGGCCTCATGACAAAATTGTTCCCATTAGAAGAAAGTGTGTCTCCCATACTGTTTGCTTACACATTGAATGCAAGCCCCGCCCTGCACCAATGTTACATGTACTCCAATAATCTTTTGAAACCATGTACTGGATGGCCACATGAAACAAAAGTTCACATTATTATTTTTTGTATAATTATTACCATAAACTTTAGCCATGAAAAGAATGCAAGGCCTGGCTGTAATTGGCATGCACCACGATCCCCCTTGGAAGAAACGTGGAGGAGGGTTTCATAAAAAAAATTGTCACATTGTCACCTATACTTGGAATGCCCATACACTAAGTGTTTGGACTAACAAATATTTCCCCCTCGGCGGTACACCTTTTTAAAAAAAATTATTTAAGGGCACCATAAACACTCTTTCCAAAAAATAGGGTGACTTTTGCATCAAGGAATCCATTCACCCTTGTGTTCTAGTGGTGGTGCCTGAAGAGACATGGAGGATGTCCTCATATGTCTCTATACCCACTGAGTTTATGGGCTGACAAACAGTTTCCCCTGGGGGAGTAAAATTATTTTTTGTTTCAAATTAGTAACGGGCATCATAAAAACAACCTTGCACAAAAATTGAGTGAATTTTGCATCACGGAATACAATCACTCTGGTGTTGTAGCAGTTGTGGATGATGAAGATGAGGATGAGGATAAGGAGGAGGATAACACCTAATAGACAAAACCATATGCGGTTGTGAAGAGGTGCATGAGAACACACCTCCCCAAAAATGACAATGTATTTGAGGTTATAATAATAACAGTAATAATAATAGTAATATTAATAATAATAATCTTTATTTATATATCGCCAACATTTTCCGCAGTGCTTTACAGTTTAACAGTTTCAAACACAACAGGCATAAGAGGTTATGTTTCGTTGTTTTAATTCGGTGGTGTAAATAAGTCTTTACCAATCCAGCCCTTGTTCATTTTTATAAGAGTCCACCTGTCAGCTGTTTCAGTTGACAGGTGGATGTGCTTATCAGTTATAATTCCGCCAGTGGCACTAAAAACAAACTCTGACAGAACGCTAGCAGCAGGGCAGACCAGGACATCCAAGGCATAGAGAGCTAGTTCATGCCATGTGTCCAGCTTGGATGCCCAATAATTAAAAGGCACAGAAGAATCACAGAGGACATTTGTGCGATCAGCAAGGTACTCCCTTAGCATCTTCCCAAACATTGCACTTCTTGTGACAGCACCCTTTGCCTCTGTGCCGACGTGATGGAAGAGTCAGAGAAATCTGTCCCAGAACTTTGCCATTGTTCCCCTGCCTATGCTGGATTGTACTTCTGTCTCTCTTGCTTGTACTTCTTGGTTTTACAACAAACTCTGAAATCTGCTGCCAGCATTCTCAGATTGGAATTTTTTAGTAATTCCGATACAAGGGCCCTCTGGTACTGCACCATTTTAGTACACCTGTCTGCCTCTGGAAAAAAAGAATTAAAGTTCTCCTTGTAGCATGGGTCTAGAAGTGTTACCAACCAGTAATGAGAGTCACCAAAAATGTTAATAATGCGAGGGTCACGGGAAACGCAGCACAAAATAAAGTCAGCCATGTGTGCCAGACTGCTAACAGGCAAGACTTCTGTGTCCTCACCAACAGGACGACTGACCATGCTGTCCTCCTCCTCATCCTACTCCTCCTCCCTGTCCTCAGGCCATCCACGCTGAACAAACAGTATGACAGTTGTGCTTGTAGTACCATATTTAGGGCATGAAAGTATCTCCTGTTCTTCCTCCTCCTCCGCTTCCTCATTGTCTACCAATCCACATTGAGATGACATGAGTTTGGGCTGTGTGTAATCTCCATGTGTGGTTCCTTGATCCATGTACTCATGCTCCGCCTGCAATGCATCTCTCTAAAATTGAGAGCAGAGAGGTTTTCAGAATGCAGAGAAGCGGGATGGTGACCCTAATTATGACATCATCGCCGCTCACCCTCTTGGTGCAGTCCTTAATGTTTTTTAGGATGATACATACTGTATGTCTGACATACATGTCCACTACTGAGGTCTTATGTGTGGAGTCTGAACTGAAAAATGATGGCCTTGTTGATGCTGGTAGTCTGCCCTCTTCTGCTCACAAATCCTTTCCAACATATGCAGGGTAGAGTTCCAAGACGTGGGGACATCACAAACCAGTCAGTGAGCCAGAAGCTGCAAACGCTGCTGAAGCATGGCAAGGGCGGCTGAAGCTGTAGCTGACTTTCTGAAATGGACAGACAAGTAGTGTTCTTTCACTAGCAGATCCAGCAGCTCCAGGTAGCTTTTGAGAAAACATTGAACCACGAGGTTAAGCAGATGGGCCAGGCAAGATACGTGAGCTCACCTAGCCTCTGGGCCGCCACCAGGTTCTGGCCATTGTCACACATGACCATGCCTGGCTGTAGGTTCAGCGGTGTCAGCCAAAAATCTGCCTGCTCTTTCACCACTGTCCACAACTCTTCAGCATTGTGCAGTTTGTCACCTAAGTAGATTAGCTTCAGCACAGCCTGTTGCCGAATGGCTGAGGCAGTGCTGCAGTGCTTCCAGCTCCTGATTGATGTGCTCAATTCAGAGATAGAGGCTGAAGAGGAGGAGGAGGAAGTGCAGAAGCTGTAGACTGTGGGGGCAACCCTGATTGATGTAGGGCCCACAATCCTAGGCATCGGGAGGATGTGTTCCATCCGAAAGTCTGACTGGGTCCCGGCTTCCACTATATTAACCTAGTGTGCACTTAGTGAGATGTACTGCCCCTGCTCACAAGCACTTGTCCACACATTCGTGGTTAGATGGATTTTCCCAGTAACAACATTGTTGAGGGCATGGGTAATATTGTGGGACATGTGCTGGTGTAATGCCTGTAGAGCACACCAGGAGATATAGTGGCGACTGGGGACCGAGTACCTTGGGACAGCCGCCACTATCAGGTTGCAGAAAGCTTCTATCTCAACGAGCCTAAAAGGCTACATTTTGAGTGCAAGCAGTCGAAAAACTTTATAATTTAGTACTGTGGCCTGTGTGGCGTTGGCTGCGTATTTCCGCTAGTGTTCCAATGACCGGGGTACAGACAGCCGAAGGATGCTCTTGGACAAGGAAGTGGACGGGCTTGATAATGGTGCTTGTTGACTGTGGGCAACAACAGGTGCAGGGCACGAGGCATCTTCGCATGCACTGTGAACTGGGGATTGGCCTGTACGCAAAACAGTGGAAGAAGCAGTGGTGTCTCCTGCAGACAGAGTTCCTTGAGCCTGGGGTTTGGCCCATAAAGTTGGGTGCTTTGCTGACATGTGCCTGATCATGCTGGTGGTGGTCAGGATGGTAGTTTTGTTTTACTGCCCCTGTTGATGCGGGCATGGCAGGTGCTGCAAATGGCCTGTTTGGGGTTATCGTCAGCATCTTTAAAAAATAACCAGACTCAGAAAGGTCTAACAGTTGGAGTGGAAACTTCCATCAGATGGTGTTATGGGGAACGGATGCATGCCTTCTGTCTGTGGCCACCACATAGCTTCTTCCTGCCTGTTGGGGTGACATGCCTCCTTCTCCATGTGTGCTGCTGTCCTCTCTCTGCATGTCCTCCTGCCAGGTTGGGTCAGTTGCTATGTCATCCACCTCCTCGTCTTTCACATCTGCACCCTGCTCATCCTCCTGACTTTCTTGCAATTGTGTTTCATCATCGTCCACCTCTTGTGGCACTTTCCCACCATCATCTCTGTGTGCCCGTGGCTGCTCAAAACTTTGGGCATTGCTACATGCGATCTCATCTTGCCCCACTTCAACTTGACCGGCCGAGAGTCCGGAATCTTTAGAGGGAAAAGTGAAAGCACTTTGGAGTGTCTAAGTGTGGAATCAGTTGTCTGAGGACACTCAGCATGGTGGGAGGAAGGAGGATCAGGGTGAATAATATGCGGTCCAGACTCACAGATACTCAGACTTGACCATGTGGAAGATGTGGTGGTGGTAGTGGCAAAGTGACTGGAAGCATTATCCGCAATCCAACCAACAACCATTTTACATTGCTCTGGCTTCAATAGTGGTGACTTAAAGGGCCACTGTCACCCCCTCCAGCCGTTATAAACTAAAAGAGCCACCTTGTGCAGCAGTAATGCTGCATTCTAACAAGGTGGCTCTTTTAGTTTTTGCTTCTGTTATTGCCTCAATAAAGCGTTTTATAATTTTCCCCAAATACCTGTCTTTGTACCTGGAGGCGGGTCTGAAGCCTCCTCTGTGAAGCGCCCAACTCAGATTACTGCTTCTGACTGGGAGGAACATTACAGTGGAGGAGGAACAGCAGCCAGGACTAGAGGACATGACAGTATGTAAACAGCACAGCAACCAAGCCGGAAGAAACAGGCTAATAGGAGACAGTAGAACACAGGCAAACGTGCTGGATCACCAGAAAGACGGACACAAGGAGTGACAGACAGATGACAGAGAACACTACAACACCGGCACAAGGGGTGGATGACAGAGCACAAGTATAAAGGTACAAGCAGACAACAGAGGAAAATATCTCACAGAATGAAACGGATGACAAGGATGCTAATACACTGAGTGAGAAGCAGACGAGATCACGAGCAACTTAATAATTTGAGATTACCCATTTATGAGACTGTTTAAAACTCTTAATCACAGCTTGTCCATGTAACTCTGTTTGATTAAAGTCTATTTTGATCTTAAGTGTTAAATCTTGTTCAATCAGATCATACGATTTAATAATAGGTACAGTAAAGTGCTGCCTCAAAGAGTAAGTGCATGAACCTGATTAATCAGGCGTTAGACTCTTCTCCCCATCTTTGTAATAATTGAGAGGATCTTTGAGGAACTTGGCGATTATATTCTATTCTTCATAATTTTCAAGAGATTGGATCCACCACCATGATCTAATATTCTTCTTTTATATTACATTAATTTCATCAAATACGGATTACCCCCTTCCTGACCAGGAAATGTTTAGTTTTTACGCTTTTGTTTTGTCTCTCCTTCTTCCAAAAGCCATAACCTTTTTTGTTTTTTATTGATGCAGACATACGAGGGCTTGTTTTATGATAAGTATTGAACGACACCCAATCACTACATTCACTGGAAAACAGAAGAAACACTTTCAACTGGGCTGAAATTGTGAAAAACAAATACCATTCAGAGATTATCTTTTTGGATTTTATTTTCATATTGTTTGAAAAAAATTACTTGAGAACATCTGTCTCCAAGTCAGTGTGATTATGTTGATACCAAACTTGGATATTTTGTTTTTTTAATGGTGAAAATAAATAGATTTGTAAAAAAAATGTTTGTATTCTAATTCCTCTAAACTTTACATTCTTGGGTTAATGGAGTTGTTTAAGTTTTTTGTAATGTTGGACAATGTGAAATTATTTTCATTGCCATATAGGGCTAGATACCACATTTTGACTGCCTACTATTGCATTTTAATGACTGCAAAAAAACTACAATTTTATCATTTTAATTTTTTCAATTATGGTGTTTACCAATTGGGTTAATTAATTTTGCATTTTTATAGGTTGTATTCTTGCAAACAAAGCAATGCAAAATACATGTATATGGATATTTATTATTGTTACTTTATTTGGAATAGGGTTTCATTTCATTTGGTTAGCAGCAAAACTTAGGACAGATGTGTAATACACAACCTGTTTACAGTTGTTTGTGGTGTGTGAAGAATCAAGAAAAAGGCTGGTATTAAGGTGCTGTTACTCCAGGATTTCTCAGAACTATCATTTCCCAGTCTCATTGAGTGACTATATTGTTTCCCCATCCTCGCAAATCAAAGTATAAATTGCTAAAATTCTTGAGGACCTGCAAATTGCTAAAATACTTGGGGATCTGCAAGTTTCTAAAAAATGTTTTGGAGACCTGCAAATTGGTAAAATTTTGGAGGATCAGCAATTGCTAAAATTATTGGGGATCTACAAATTCCTAAAATACTTGGGGATCTGTAAATTTGGTGAAATTCAACTTGAAGTTGATCCTCTGTGGATCAATCCACTCATGTCTAGTCACATGACAAATGATAGAAAGCTAATTGTGGAGCTTCACTTAAATGTCAAGGAAATAATCCCATCTTCTCACATCACTCAGTTGCCCAATTAAACATGGACAGAATTTTGCCATTCTGTATTAACAAAAAAGATGTGTTGAATATTCCTCTTCCAGAAAACAGACGGATGAATTTCTGTGCTCATTTATCTGGATGATATTGTAGTCGGTTTTGAAGGAGAGCAGGTGAAAACAGAAATGAAACAATTTTGAATCACAATTTTGTAACCGATGATCTTGGAAATCTAATCCATTACCTGGAAATTCTGATAAAGCTAGTAATAAAGCAGTTTTCGTCTGAATGTAAAGCACAAAATACAAGAAATAAGATGCTAAATGGAATCTTCAAAGGAAACCAGGTACTTGAGGAAAATCATCATCCAAAATATTTTATTTCCAAATGACAGAGTATAGTAAGGCAAAAGGAATATTCGAACCCATCACCACTGCTGGAAGACTGGCATTACAGCAGCAGGAGGATGGAAATTGTCTCTCTATAGAAGAAGACTTCAACTCTGGTGACATCTATTGGAAGAAGCAATACTAAAGACCCTTCAATTTGTAGACACAGTGTTTCGAGATTTTGCCCCTCCTCAGTGCAAAACATGAGATCTGATTTGACTGCATGAGAGGTCTCTGACTGGGATGTAAGAGGTAATGTTTCTCCTTATAAAGAGTGACATGCCAGGGTAAGGAGGCTTAAAAGACTGGGCAATGTTCCTCTGGGAAATTAAATGAGCAAACTGTCTCTTTAAAAAGGAAGTGAGTAGGAAAAGAGAAGTCGAGTAGAAACACTCTTTAGGCACAAATTCAGTAATGCATACAATGTACTGAGTAGTTTACACAATCCACAGTTTTCTGTACGGCTTTTCTAATATCTGCATTTCTCAGACTGTATATAATAGGATTGATCAATGGTGTGAACACAGTATATAGCAGAGATAGGATCTTACTTGTAGTAGGTTTTCGGCCTTTTGTTGGGACTATATAGACAATGAATATTGTCCAGTAATATATGGAGACCACAATGAGGTGGGAGCTACAGGTGGAGAAGGCTTTCTGTCTACCGGTGCTGGATGAGATCTTTAAGACTGTTAAAACTATATTGGTATAAGATATTACAATGATTGTAGTTGGAATTATTAATACTGGAATACACAGTAAATACATCTCTAAGTGAATAATGAAGGTGTCAGAACAGGCAAGTTCTATCAAAGGAACAATATCACAGAATAAATGGTCAATGATATTTTGTCCACAAAAATTCAAATTTGCTGCTTCCATGAACTCAATTAAAACTATAAACCATCCAAACATCCAACAGATGACAGTCAGTATCATACAATGTCCATCTGTCATTATAGAGGTATAACGTAGGGGATTACAGATGGCCACGTATCTGTCATAAGACATCACTGTCAGAAGAAGACATTCAAAAGATTCTGAGGCACCAAAAACATAAAGTTGAAAAATGCAGTTGTTAAAAGTAATGGTTCCTCCATTGTTCATTATTATATGGAGCATGTTGGGGACAATGTCTGTGGGTAGGATTATGTCACTGATGGACAGTTGTGAGATGAAGAAGTACATTGGAGTGTGGAGGTTCTTGCTGGTGGACACCAGGGTGATGATCAGGAGATTCCCACATATTGTCACCCAGTAAATCATGAGAAGAAGACAGAACAGTAAAATTCTTAAACGTTGACTGACTTGAAATCCTAAGAGAAAAAATTCTGCGATCACAGTCAGATTGTTTTCCTGTGGTTAGAAAAAAAGCTGTGAGTCTACTGAGTGTCATTTATATGTAGCTCCTGAAATAAGACATTGATCCAATAGACTTACAGACGTAGACAAATGTTACTGTGCAAATAGCTCACCATACTGATAACTTCTCACTGACACAAGCTGTTTTTCCCGTATATCTCAGGAACATAAACCCCTGTAACTGTGAATTACTACACATTACTAAATCTATTGACAAAGTGTCATTTGGAGTAAATATAATAATGTAAAACTATCACCTTTTTATGAAATACATTTACTAGTTAAATTTCAGACTTTTAGGAGTAATTTCTATGTACTAAATAATTAAATTTAATATACTCACTCCAGATAATTCTTTGCTCCTGTTATTCATTTTTAGATCAATATTTCTCCCATTCTCCTCAGTTCTCTAAGGGTTTAATGATAACGTCAGGCATCAGCGAAGTCCGTGTCCAGAGTCAACTGAGGCTCCTTGATGCTTCCTTGGATATTTATGTGGAATCAGAAGACAAGGTACCATGTAGAATAACTCCCAGCAGATATTACTGCTACAGACTTATGAGTCTCCATTGCTCTTGTCTTTTGGGGGAAAAATAAAGAAAAATAATTAGCAATTTCATTTAAATGACAACTAGTTTATTTTTAAGAATATATGATGCAAAGTTTAGCTATAAGTGACATCATTGTGGAGTTTAAAAGACTCACAGTTAAGAGAAAAAGAAAAACAAGTTGGTAATAATATATAGAGTACAGCATACATGTGATGTTCTATTCTTGAAAAACACACAGTACAGATCAACAGTTCGGACACACCTTCACATTTAAAGGTTTTTCTGTATTTTCATGACTATGAAAACCACTGAAGGCATCAAAACTATGAATTAACACATGTGGAATTATATACTTAACAAAAAAGTGTGAAACAACTGAAATTATGTCTTATATTCTAGGTTCTTCAAAGTAGCCACCTTTTGCTTTGATGACTGCTTTGCACACTCTTTTGCATTCTCTTGATGAGCTTCAAGAAGTAGTCATTGGGAATGGTCTTCCAACAATCTTGAAGGAGTTCCCAGAGATGCTTAGCACTTGTTGGCCCTTTTGCCTTCACTCTGCGGTCCAGCTCACCCCAAACCATCTCGATTGGGTTCAGGTCTGTTGACTGTGGAGGCCAGGTCTGGAGGTGTGTTTGGGGTCATTATCCTGTTGAAAAATAAATGATGGTCCAACTAAACGCAAACCGCATGGAATAGCATGCTGCTGGTTCAGTATGCCTTCAATTTTGAATAAATCCCCAGCAGTGTCATCAGCAAAGCACCTCCACTTCATCACACCTCCTCCTCCATGCTTCACGGTGGGAACCAGGCATGTAGAGTCTAACCTTTCACCTTTTCTGCGTCACACAAAGACACGGTGTTTGGAACCAAAGATCTCAAATTTGGACTCATCAGACCAAAGCACAGATTTCCACTGGTCTAATCTCAATTCCTTGTGTTCTTTAGCCCAAACAAGTCTCTTATGCTTGTTGCCTTTCCTTAGCAGTGGTTCCTAGCAGCTATTTTACAATGAAGGCCTGCTGCACAAAGTCTCCTCTTAACAGTTGTTGTAGAGGTGTGTCTGCTGCTAGAACTCTGTGTGGCATTGACCTGGTCTCTAATCTGAGCTGCTGTTAACCTGCAATATCAGAGGCTGGTGATTTGGATAAACTTATCCTCAGAAGCAGAGGTGACTCTTGTTCTTCCTTTCCTGGGGCGGTCCTCATGTGAGCCAGTTTCTTTGAAGCGCTTGATGGTTTTTGCCACTGCACTTGGGGACACTTTCAAAGTTATCCCAATTTTTCGGACTGACTGACCTTAATTTCTTAAAGTAATGATGGCCACTTGTTTTTCTTTACTTAGCTGCTTTTTTCTTGCGATAATACAAATTCTAACAGTTTATTCAGTTGGACTATCAGCTGTGTATCCACCAGACTTCTGCACAACACAACTGATGGTCCCAACCCCATTTATAAGGCAAGAAATCCCACTTATTAAACCTGACAAGGCACACCTATGAAGTGAAAACCATTCCTGGTGACTACCACTTGAAGCTCATCAAGAGAATGCCAAGAGTGTGCAAAGCAGTCATCAAAGCAAGAGGTGGCTACTTTGAAGAACCTAGAATATAAGACATAATTTCAGTTGTTTCACACTTTTTTGTTAAGTATGTCATTCTACATGTGTTAATTCATAGTTTTGATGCCTTCAGTGTGAATGTACAATTTTCATAGTCATGAAAATACAGTAAATCTTTAAATGAGAAGCTGTGCCCAAACTTTTGGTCTGTACTGTAGCTATATACGGTGGGTACAGAAAGTATTGAGACACCTTTGAGAAAACCCGAGAAACGACTATACTCGCTCATCACTAGTCTTTAATAAAACTGATGGGAATTGATTTGGAAAGGCACACACCTGTCTATATAAGACCTCACAGCTCACAGTGCATGTCAGATCAAACGAGAATCATGAGGTCAAAGGAACAGGCCAAGGAGCTCAGAGACGGAATTGCGGCAAGACACAGATCTGGCCAAGGCTACAGCAGAATTTCTGCAGTACTCAAGGTTCCTAACAGCACAGTGGCCTCCATAATCACTAAATGGAAGAAGTTTGGGACCACCAGAAGACTTCCTAGACCTGGCTATCCAGCCAAAATGAACAATCATGGCAGAAGAGCCTTGGGGAGAGAGGTAAAGAAGAACCCCAAGATCACTGTGGCTGAGCTCCAGAGATGCAGTAGGGAGATGGTCAAAAGTTCCACAAAGTCAATTATCACTGCAGCCCTCCAACAATTGGGCTTTTATGGCAGAGTGGCCAAATGAAAGCCTCTCCTCAGTACAAGACATATGAAAGCCCACATATTATTTGTTAAAGAACACATGAAGGACTCCCAGACTGTAAGAAATAAGATTCTCTAGTCTTATGAGACGAAGATAGACCTTTTTGGTGATAATTCTAAGCGGTATGTGTGTAGAAAACCAGGCACTGATCATCACCTGCCCTATACAATCCCAACAGTCAAACATGGCGGTGGCAGCATCATGCTATGGGGGTGTTTTTCAGCTGCAGGGACAGGATGACTGGTTGTCATTGAAGGAAACATGAATGCGGCCAAGTACAGAGATATCCTGGATGAAAACCTCTTCCAGAGTGCTCTGGACCTCAGACTTGGCCGAAGGTTCTCCCAACTAGACAATAACCCTAAGTACACCGCTAAAATAACAAAGTAGTGGCTTCCCAACATCTCTGTGACCATTCTTGACTGCCGTAGCCAGAGCCCTGACCTTCACCCAATTGAGCATCTCTGGAGAGACCTGAAAATGGCTGTCCACCAACGTTCACCATCCAATTTGATGGAACTGGAGAGGATCTGCAAGGAAGAATGGCAGGGGATCCCCAAATCCAGGTGTGAAAAACTTGGTGCATCATTCCCAAGAAGACTCATGGCTGTACTAGCTCAAAAGGTGCTTCTACTCAATACTGAGCAAAGGGTCTGAATACGTTTTACCATGTAATATTTCAGTTTTTCTTTTTTAACAAATTTGCAAACATTACTACATTTCTGTTTTTTTTTTTATTCAAGATGGGGTGCACAGTTTACATTAATGAGAAAAGAATGAACTTTTTTGAATTTACCAAATTGCTGCAATTAAACAAAGAGTGAAAAATGTAAAGGGATCTGAATACTTTCTGTACCCACTGTATATGTAGTCTAAATATGTTGATCATTCCATTTCTAAATCATTGATTTTACTAAAGTAAAAATGTTTGAAGCCTTCATCTTGAAAAGGGTACTATAGATAAACCTAGTGCACAGTGCTCCAAACATAAGGACCCTGGAGAACATTGACCTTCAACTTTTAAACTCTTTATTGCAATGTACATTTACAAAAGGACTCCCAAGGTTGCTTTAAAAAATAGTTTCTGGTCTAGAAGAGCAAGTTTGAGACAAGAGCACTCAAACTAGTGGTGTCAATATAAGGAATAATGTGACCAGGGTCAAAATCAGGATACGTATCAAAGTCAGAGAATTAGCTACAGACAAGTACAACACTACTACCAGGAGTAGAAATGGGCAAATCCAAACAGTAAAGTTCAGTGTCCATACCAAACACCTTCTGTTCGGGCACGGACACCAAACACGGACTTTACCAGGGAGTCTATGTTACTGTTTGGGTTCGACCCCCCAAACTCCAGGTGTTTGTTGCACTGTGATGTGCATGACAGCACTGCAAATACTGCTTCTGATTGGCAGTAAAATCATTACTGCCAGTCAGACATTTGCTATTCCCACACTGTCAAATGACATTGTGAGCCCAAAGCTGTGTAAAAACTTTACCTCCGGTCACTGGCACAGGCTGAGGGAACTACTGCTCCCATCAGCCTATGCCTTCTGCCCCTAATAAAAGCAAGAGCATGTAGCTTCTGATGGGAGTATTCATCAGCCAGAGCCTTCACTCTAAATAAATGATTTAAAAAAATGGCAAAGGTTTCCCTGTATTTTTGATGACCTGCCAGGCAAAACTGACAGCTGGAGGCTGCAACCCTCAGCTGTCAGCATTAACAAGGTTGGTTATCAAGAATAGAGGGATCCCCACACTGTTTATTTTTAATTATTTAAATAAATAATTTAAAAAAACAGTGTGGGTTCTCCCCGAATTTTGACAACCAGCCTTGCTAAAGCAGACAGCTGGCAGTTAATATTCTCAGGCTGGTAAGGGGCCAAAGATATTGACCCCGCAGACTAAAAATAGCAGCATGCAGCTGCTCCAGAAAAGGCACATCTATTAGATGTGCCAATTCTGGCACTTTGCCCGGCTCTTCCCACTTGTCCTGTAGTGGTGGTAAGTGTGGTTCATATTTTTGGGGTTGATGTCACCTTTGTATTGTCAGGTGACATCAAGCCCACAGATTACTAATGGAGAGGCGTCTATAAGACACCAATCTAGTGATGAGCGAGCACTAAAATTCTCGGGTGCTCGTTGGTCAGGTCGAGCAGATTGGAATACTCGGGTACTCAGCCCGAGCAACAAGCACAATGTAAGTCTATGGGAGACCCGAGTATTTTTATCGCAATCGACCCGGGGGTCCGTTTAAGGTTTAAAAACGTCTGAAAATAATGGAAACACTGCTCAAATGACACAGGAACATGATGTGGATTGCCGCTGGAAGTATTCCTGACTTCTAGTTCACAGCTGTAAACATTTTTGTCCAAGATTCATGCCATTTTTCCCGGTTCAACAAAAAACACACTACCAAAACGGATTTTGCTGGGAAATATGTTAAGTACATCCTTTGCAGGTTAATGACTTGCCTGTAAGGCCAAATATTTAACCCCAGATCGAAAAGTTCATCCCCCACTTAGGCTTAGTTCAGACGCTGCGTTTTTGAAGTGTTTTTCAAATTTAACATTGCTTTCAACCAATACAAATGCATTCACTGTGAAATGTCATTGTAACATTTACCAACCCTACTAGCCATGTGGTGTGTGACACATAAGCAGACCCATCTTGTTTCATTTGTGAAGGAGGGACTCTAAAAGTCACAGAGCCTATTTTTACTGGTGCATCAGGTGGCATTAATCTTCTTAAAGTGCCATTATTAAAAAGTGGGTCTCCTAAACCTTTGTAGTCTACACAATGGGTGGATGGGCTGCCAAAAATTACAACTCACCACAATACCCCTTTCATAAGATGTCCAGGAGGGACTCCTGAAAAAGTGTTGCATTCAATTTAAGGTCTGCCCTACTACCAATTCACATGCACCCGAATAAGCCTTTGAACCCACATATTGGATGGGCCCAGGAAAATCCACTTCACAATGTGCATTTTGTACTCCGTAATCCTTTGTTTACACAGTGACAGCAATGTCTGCCCTGCTGCATAGTCATATGCAACCCATTATGCCTTGGAACCCACATACTGGATGGGCCCATGAAAATGCACTTCACAAAATGCATTTTGTACATCCATAAGTCACCAGAAAGGTGCGTTATTCCCCTACAAAATCCATTTGTCAAGGTTCAAATAAAAAATCACATATAAAATCACACAGAGTTGAGGAGAACTGACTGCAAGGAAAAAAAAAGAAAAAATCAGTATCTCTTCCACCAAAACTTGCTAATACTTCAGAGTTAAAAATATCACCAATCAGTATAAAAGCGAGTAAAACAGATTACTTTAAATCCTTGCAAGACTCTAAAATTTACTAATGTGACACAAAGTTATGTCTATTTTCAGTTAAGCTTTTGAGAAGTCCCAACACTGCAGTCTGAATGACGTGATTGGAGACAGGAGACTGTTACTTTGAAAATAAAAAATAAAAAAAATTATGTACCATGAAGCCTAAAGCTGTCAAATCTTTTCTTGGTTTTCAAATGGTAATGGAATCCTGACAATATGTTGAGAGCAGGATGCACTACATTGAATTTTTTAATGGTATGATGGTTCCCTCTTTGCAGAATGATTTGCAAAAATAATTTTGCCAAGTTTTTAACACTAAGGTTCAGATACGGCTTTAAAGAAGGCTAATACTTGCAATACAACACAATTTTATTTAAAAGTACAAAATACAAGGAATAGTATGATTGAATAGTATGAGTGCTTAAACTTTTGTATATGTACTTAACATACGAAGGTTAAGTACATATTTGAATTAAATACATATAATGATTAAGTATATATAAAGATTAACTTCATGCAGTATACATACATCATCACCAAGAGGCTTTTAAACATCATCCGTCTGGAATATCAGAGAAGGAACACCAAGACAGAGAACCACTGGGAGATTACCTACACTGCATGGGCGTCCCCAATTATGCAGGTATGAGCACACTGTACATGTACAGGTACCCCAGTTTTGGCATATGTATTAGTCATGTTTCTCTGGTCTTATATAGTGATTTACACTCTGTAGCAACTCTAGTTTCACCCAGCCCTACAAGTGGCCAGCTTTCAAGGTCGGATGAACCTGAGATATCATGAAGTCATCAGAGGAGGGTCCATAAACCCTTAGAATATAAAAGCCACAAGGATTTAGATAAAACCACCACTGGCAGAGGTTCAGTAAACCTTTATGTTTTACAATGACAAACAGCAAACATATATAGGCTTAGAACTGTTTGTGTAGTGAATAAACAAACATTTATCAAGATTTTGTCACTATGAGCATTGTACGTCACATCTGTAAAGGTTTTACAAGAAATGCAGCTATGTGATTGTCTGAATGCATTGGGTAGAGAGTATTTTAATCTTGGCTACAAATCGCCATTTGTATATTCGCCATTTGTACATTTGAGACATCCAGTTATGGCTCTCAAGGAGAGAAACTAATATAGTGGACAAAGCTATATTTTTAATGAACTACTGAGCCAAACTAACATCATTGCTTTATCAAATTTATATGAAGTGTAATGTGACCAACCAGGCATCACAAAAATGAGCTTTTTAAGGGAGCTCTTTAAGGTACACAAATGTTATGAAGTCTTTGCCA
Organism: Ranitomeya variabilis; assembly: GCF_051348905.1. Taxonomy (NCBI): domain Eukaryota; kingdom Metazoa; phylum Chordata; class Amphibia; order Anura; family Dendrobatidae; genus Ranitomeya; species Ranitomeya variabilis. The sequence continues at coordinate 20,218,617 of NC_135236.1, read as the reverse complement.
ACAAGGATATGGTTTCACCAACGTGGGGTACCTTTTTTAAAAATATACTAGGGCCATCGCAGGCCACTTGCCCAAAATTCACAGGCCAATAACAGCACAAAGCACGTTCACCCTGGTGACCTACTGGCATTTAAACAAGAGACATTCCAGGAGACAGAGATAAGAAGTAAGCCCAATGTAGTGGTGTGGGTCACTGGGACTTATAATGCAGTGCATGAGCTGCCAAACAATTCCCCAATGGGGTACCTTTTTTAAAAAAATACGATAGTGCCATCGCAGTCCCATTGTCCAAAATTCACCAGCATATAACAGTACAAAGCACGTTCACCCCGGTAATCTAGAGGCAGGTGAAGGACATACTGCAGGAGACAGAGTTAAGAAGTAGGCCCAATGTAATGTAATTCCCAATTCCCCAATGTGAGGTCCTTTCTTTACAAATTAAAATAGTGCCATCACAGCCCCCTTGCCTGAAATGCACCGTACAGAGCACGTTCAACCTGGTGATCTAGTGGCAGGTAAAGGACACAATGCAGGAGACAGAGTTAAGAAGTTGGCCCAATGTAGTGGTGTGTGTCTCTGAGACTTGTAATGCAGTGCATGAGCTGCCAAACAATTCCCCAATGGGGGTACCTTTTTTAAAAATAGACTAGTGCCATCAAAGCCCCCTTGCCCAAAATGCACCGTACAGAGCACATTCACCCTGGTGATCCAGTGGCAGGTGAAGGACACACTGCAGGAGACAGAGTTAAGAAGTAGGCTGAATGCAGTGTAGTTCCCAATTCCCCAATATGAGGTCCTTTCTTTACAAATTAAAATAGTGCTATCACAGCCCCTTTGCCCAAAATGCTCCGTACAGAGCCTTTTCACCCTGGTGATGTAGTGGCAGGTGAAGGACACACTGTAGGAGACAGAGTTAAGAAGTAGGCCCAATGTAATGCCCAATTCACCAATGTGGGTTCTTTTTTACAAAATAAACTAGTGCCATCACAGCCCCCGTGTCCAAAATGCACCATACAGAGCATGTTCACCTTGGTGATCTAGTGGCAGGTAAAGGGCTCAATGCAGGAGACAGACATTTTACTAAATAAACTAGTGCCATCATTGCCCCGTGGCCAAATTCACCGGCCTATAACAGTACAGAGCACGTTCAACCTGGTCATCTAGTGGTTGTGGATGAGGAAGATGAGGATAAGGAGGAGGATAACAACAAACAGACCAAATGTGGAAGCATATACCCATGTGTGATTGTGAAGAGGTATATGAGAATACACCTCCCCAATAGAGAGAATGTATTTGAGGTTATGTTTCTCTGTTTTCACGTGGTGGTGTACAGAAGTCTTTCCCAATCCAGCCCTTGTTCATTTTTATAAGAGTCAGCCTGTCAGCATTTTCAGTTGACAGGCAGATGCGCTTATCTGTTATAATTCCACAAGCGGCACTAAAAACCCGCTAGCAGCAGGGCAGGCCAAGACCTGCAAGGCGTATAGAGCCAGTTCATGCCACGTGTCCAGATTAGATACCCAATAATTAAAAGGAACAGAGGGATCATGGAGGACATTTGTACGATCTGCAAGGTACTCCCTCACCATCTTCCCAAACATTGCACTTCTTGTGACATCACCCCTTGTCTCTGTGCCATCACGATGGGAGGGTCTGAGAAAACTGTCCCAAAACTTTGCCATTGTTCTCCTGCCTGAGCTGGATGGCACTTCTGTTGCTCTTGCTTGGACTCCTTGGTTGTACAACAAACTCTGATGTATGCTGCCAGCTTTCTCACATGGGAATTTTCTAAGTAATTCCGCTACAAGGGCCCTCTGGTACTGCAACATTTTAGTACATCTCTATTCCTCTGGTACAAGAGATTGAAAGTTCTCCTTGTAGCGTGGGTCTAGAAGTGTCTCCATCCAGTAACAAGTGTCACCCAAAATTTTTATAATGCTACGGTCACGTGAAACGCATGCAACATAAAGTCAGCCACACATGCCAGACTGCTAACAGGCAAGACTTCTATGTCCTCACCAACAGGATGAATGACCATGCTGTCCTCCTCCTCATCCTCATCCTCCTCCTTCCTGCCCTCCGGCCATCCCCGCTGAACAGACGGTATGACAGCTGTGTTTGTAGTACCGTCTATAGTGCATGATAGTAGGTCCTGTTCTTCCTCCTCCTTCTCCTCCTCCTCCTCCTCATTGACTTCCAATTCATGATGAGAAGACATGAGGCTGGGCTGAGTGTAATTCTCCTGTATGGTTCCTTGCTCCATGTCCTCATGCTCTGCCTGCAATGCATCCTCTTTAATTGTGAGCAGAGAGGTTTTCAGAAAGCTGAGAAGCGGGATGGTGATGCTTATTATGGCATCATCACCGCTCACCATCTTGGTGCAGTCCACAAAGTTTTGTAGGATGGTGCATATGTCGGACATACATGTCCACTCCTGAGGTCTTATATGTGGAGTCTGAACTGAATATTGATGGCCTTGTTGATGTTGGTAGTCTACAACTTCCCTCTTCTGCTCACAAAACCTTTCCAACATAAGCAGCGTAGAGTTCCAGCACGTGGGGACATCACACACCAGCCGGTGAGCTGGAAGCTGCAAACACTGCTGAAGCACGGCAATGGCGGCTAAAGCTGTAACTGACTATCTAAAATGGACAGACAGACAGCAAACTTTCACAAGCAGATCCGTCAGCTCCGGGTAGATTCTCAGAAAACGTTGAACCACGAGGTTAAACACATGGGCCAAGCAAGGTACGTGTGTGAGCTTACCTTGTCTCAGAGCCGCCACCAGGTTACGGCTATTGTCACACACGACCATGCCTGGCTGTAGGTTAAGCAGTGTCATCCACACATCTGACTGCTCTTTCAGTGCTGTCCACAACTCTTCTGCATTGTGCGGTTTGTTACCTGTGCAAATTAGCTTCAGCACAGCCTGTTGCCACTTGGCTGAGGCAGTGCTGCAGTACTTCCAGCTTTCCAGCCTCTGACTGATGTGCTTATTTCAGAGACGGAGGATGAAGAGGATGAGGAGGTGCAGGAGCTGTAGACTGTGGGGGCAACCCTGATTGACGTAGGGTCAGCAATCCTCAGCTTGGGGAGGATGTGTTCCATCCCAAGGTCCGACTGAGTCTCGCCTTCCACTATGTTAACCCAGTGTGCTGTCAGTGAGAAGTACTGTCCTTGCCCACAAGCACTTGTCCACGTGTCCATGGTTAGGTGAACTTTTCCTGTAACAGCATTGTTGAGGGCACAGGTAATGTTGTGGGACACATGCTGGTGTAATGCAGGTACGGCACACTGGGAGAAATAGCGGCGACTGGGGATCGAGTACCTTGGGACGGCCACCACCATCAGGTTGTGGAAAGCTTCCATCACAACAAGCCTTAAAAGGCAGCATTTCCAGCGCAAGCAGAAGAGAAATATTAGAATTTAGAACTGCGGCCTGTGGGGTGTTGGTGGGGTATTTCCGCTTGCGTTCCAAAGACTGGATTATAGACAACTGAAGGCTGTGCTGGGACAAGGACGTGGACGGTTTGATGATGGTACTGCTTGACTGTGGGCTACAACAGGTGCAGGGCTAGAGGCATCTTCACATGAACGGTGTACTGGGGATTGGATTCTCCGCAAAACAGTCGAAGAAGCAGAGGTGTGACCAGGAGGCAGTGATCCTGGAGCCTGGGGTTCAGCCCACAAAGTTGGGTGCTTTGCTGCCATGTGCCTGATCATGCTGGTGGTGGTGAGGCTGGTAGTTTTGCTATCCCTGCTGATGTGGGCATGGCAGATGCTGCCAATGGCCTGTTTGGAGTTATCGGCAGAGACTTTGAAAAATAACAATAATGGAAATTTCCCTCTGGTTGGTGTTATGGGGAATGGATGCACGCCTTCTGTCTGTGGCCACCACACTGCTTCTTCCTGCCTGTTGCGGAGATTTGCCTCCTTCCCCATGTGTGCTGCTGTCCCCTCTCAGCATGTCCTCCTGCCAGGTTGTGTCACTCACTATGTAATCCATCACCTCATCTTCCACATCTGCACACTGCTCCTCTTCCTGACTTTCTGGCAATTGTGTCTCATCATCGTCCACCTCTTGTGACACTTTCCCACCATCGCCTTCGTGTGACCGTGGCTATTCAAAGCTTTGGGCATCGCTACATGTGATCTCATCTGGCCCCACTTCAAGCTGACCGGCCGAGAGTCCAGAATCTTTAAAGGGAACCTGTCACCTGAATTTGGTGGGACCTGTTTGCGGTTATATGTGCGGGGTTTTCGGGTGTTTGATTCACCCTTTCCTTACCCGCTGGCTGCATGCTGGCCGCAATATTAGATTGAAGTTCATGCTGTGTCCTCCGTAGTACACGCCTGCGCAAGGCAATCTTGCAAATCGCAGACCGCAAACCTGTCCCGCCAAATTCAGGTGACAGGTTCCCTTTAAAGGGAAAACTGAACAGCTCTTTGGAGTATCCAAGTGTGGGATCAGTTGTCTCAGGGAACTCGGCATGGTGGGAGGAAGGAGGATCAGGGTGAGGAATATCCAGTCCACACTCACGGCTACTCAGACTTAACCATGTGGAAGACATGGTCGTGGTGGCTAAGTGACCGGAAGCATTATTCGCTATCCAACCAACAACCATTTCACACTGCTCTGGCTTCAATAGTGGTGTGCTACGATCCCCTACAAACTGGAACAGAAAGGTCGAGTAAGAAGATGTGGGTCTTTGTTGTGGCCCACTTTCAGCTTGGCCACGGCTTTATCCTCTGCATGCACCATCAGCATCACATCCACTTCTCTGTCCTTTGCCCCTTGACTTTCCCATTTTAAATGGACTACTGAACTATTTCAAAAGCTCAAGACAAATGTATTTATTTGGAGAAAAATTATATGTGATAAGTTTGCCTGCAAAGCTACGATTTTTCCACCACAGATTTACCAGCCCACCTCAGCCCGACATAACAGACTGTATAAATAATTTTGGGGTTTTTTTGTGAATTTTTGAAAAAAAAAAGAATAGAACAAGGCTGGCAGACAGAACTATGCTACGTATGCCTGCGAAGCTATGATTTTTCCACCACAGAAACACCATGCCTCAGCCTGACATAACAGGCTGTATAAATAATTTTTTTGTTTTTTGTGAATTTTGAAAAAAAAAAGAAAGAGCAGAGCAAGGCTAGCAGACAGAACTATGCTATGTATGCCTGCGAAGCTACGATTTTTCCAACACAGATACACCATGCCTCAGCCTGAGATAAGACTGTATAACATTTTTGGTTTTTTGGGGAATTTTTTTTAAAAAAAGAGTGGAACAAGGCTAGCAGAATGAACCATGCAACTTATGCCTGCAAAGCTACAATTTTTCCACCACAGATACACCAGCCATCAGCCTTAGATATCAGACTGATCTAAATGTTGCCTAAATTGTGTCAACAAGTTGGCTATGACACACACAAAAAAATATTTTTTTGGCGCACTCACATCTGATGCCTGTGACAAAAAAATTCTTATATTTGCATGCTCTTCGATTACAATGACCTGGCTGTAGTTTGCAGCGTGACCAAGCAAATAAATGTAGAAAAAAGGAGTCTTTGAATTGCTTTAGAATAAAAGGAGCAGATATAAGGTGAAGAAAAAAAATTGCCACAGAAAACTGCAGCTAGATATATGTTAAATAAGAAGCAACAGCAGACAGTAATGGAGCTTTTGGAGGTATGCAGTGAGAGCTATGTACTCACATACAGTGCCCGCAGGCCTTGTACTGATGTGGATAATCTGTGCCCTGCCTACCTAGCGCTGCAATCTTTGGACCCCCAAATTAGCCCTAAAAAGGACTGTTGGTTTCTCAGGATTTGTGGACTGAACTATAGTAGACCCACACTAACTATTAAAAGGACGATTCTGACCTTATCTCAGCAGCAGCTCTCTCTACACTCGCTAAGTCTGGAGCAGAATGCGGTGAGCAGGGTGGTGCCTGGTCTCTTATAGATGAGGCTGTGTGGCCAGCGAATCACTATAATACCACAGCAAAGATGGCTGCGACATTACAGTGCAGTCAATCCCTGCATTGTCATTGATACTGTAAAGAGCGCCAGAATTACAGGGTGGAGACTCGAGCTTCCGCCAAATAATCCCGGAAATACTCAGTGCTCGCCAAGTACACCGAGTATAGTGATACTCGGGCGAGTACCGAGTAGTGGCGAGCACGTTCGCTCATCACTAGTATATTCAACTTCCTTCTCACCCCCAATAAGGGTAGTCTTTTTTGTTATTTCTCATTCTCGGGTCCTCTGCCAGAGGCCTGAACAGAGAGATCAAATGTTGCTCTGGGATCTTTTGTAGCCATTCTTCCAACTTAGGGGTCACTGCTCCAAGTGCTCCTATAACCACTGCAATCACCGTTGCCTTCACCTTTCACATCTTCTCCAGTTCTCTTTTGAAACCCTGGTATTTCTCCAGCTTCTCATATTCCTTCTTTCTGATGGTGCTGTTATTTGGCACTGCCACATCTATTATCATTGCTGTCTTCTGATGCTTTTTTACTATCACAATGTCTGGTTTGTTAGCCAACACCTGCTTATCCATCTGGATCTTGAAGTCCCACAAGATTTTAGCCCTTTCATTCTCTACCACTTTTTCTGGGGTTTCCCACTTGGCATTATGGGGACTTAGCCTATATGCTGTGCTGATGTTCCTGTATACAATTCACGCCATTTGGTTGTGGTGTTCAATATACGCTGTTCCTGGTTGCATTTTGCGCCCTTCCACTATGTGTTGGATGGTTTCTGAGGTTTCTTGGCATAGTCTGCCCCTTGGGTCTTGTCTTGTGTGGTAAATTCCTTCTTCTATGGATCCAGAACTTAGTGCTTGCTCTTGTGCCGCTATGATTAGTGCCTCTGTGCTGTCTCAAGGTCCCGCTTTCTACAGCCATTGGTAGGATTTCTCCATATCAGCCACCTTTATTATCTGCCAATGCTACATCCCATTCAGCAGCTTCTCTTGCTATGGCGCTTCTTGTTCCTGTTCTTCCTTCCAGATCTGTTGTTGCTGCCTTAGGCTTTCTCTCAGTATCTCATCTTTTGGTGCAAATTTTCTGATTTATTCCTGGATGGTCCTTGTTTCATCAGTAATGGTGGCTTGGATGCTTATTAAGCGTCGCCCACCTTCCTTTAGGTTGGTATACAATCTTTGGGTTTCAGACTTAGGGTGGAGACCTCCATGCATTGTGACCTCCATGCATTGTGAGGAGCTTCTGCAGCTTCCATCTCTTTTTTTGGCCAGCACACTATGCCAGCAGGGTATCTGATAACTGGCAGGGCATATGTATTGATTTATTCCCATTGAGCTGGCTCTTCAGCAAGGGGCCGGGTAACCTTACCAGGGATGAAAAACGCTGTCTGAGGCAACTTAAGAAACAGGATTCTTTTGTCATGAAGGAGGCCGATAAAGGGGGCAATGTCGTCATTTGGCCTAAGGATTTATATTTGTTGGAAGCAAAACGACAGTTATTTAACAATTTTCATTATCAGGTCCTGCCTTCGAACCCCACGGACGTATTTAAGAAGCAATTGGATCGATTGGTTTTGGCCGCCTTTAATTTGGGGATCATCAACAAAAAGGAGAAGGAGTTCCTGATGATTGAGGTGCCGAAGGTTCCAACCTTTTACATGCTGCCGAAAGTGCACAAGTGCTTGGATAACCCCCCAGGTAGGCCAATAATTTCAGGGATTGGTGGCTTATTTGAGACACCCTGCATCTATTTGGACTACTTTCTCCAACCTCTTGTCTATTCCTTAGGGTCCTACATTAGGGATTCGATGCATCTTATTGAACAGATAGACCAACTTAAAACATCAAAGGATATGTTCATTGTGACCCTTGATGTAGAATCCCTATATACCAACATTGAACATAAACTGGGACTGGAAGCAGTAACATACTTTTTGGACAAAAAATCTAGTAGGGATAGGGAACATGATTCCTTTATTTTGGATCTGCTTAAGGTGGTACTTGAAAAAAACTATTTCATTTTTGATTGCACCTTTTACAGACAGGCGTCCAGTACCGCCATGGGCGCGAGATGTGCGCCGTCATATGCAAACTTGTTTATGGGATGGTGGGAGGAGGCCAACGTATGCAATCTCCCTGTATTGGACAAGCACGTATTGAAGTGGTACAGGTTAATAGACGATATCCTGTTTTTCTGGACTGGGACCTTAGAGGATTGTAATGCTTTCATTGATTCCCTCAATAGGAACCCCTGGAACATCAAACTAACCTCCAATATATCGTCTGTAATGGTGGACTTCTTGGACTTAAAAATCACATTAGGGGAGGATCACATCATTACAAACCTCCACAGGAAGGAGACAGCCACAAACAGCCTACTTCATTATGACAGTGAGCACCCGGCCCATCTACGAAATAGTATACCAAAAGGACAATTCTTAAGAGTTAGGAGGAATTGTTCGGTGTATGAGGACTTCCAGGTGGAATCTAGGAAGCTTACAGATAGATTCCAGGCTAGGGGGTATCCACATAAAATTATATCACAAGCATTCCAACACTCTCGGCAGTGTGTATGTGAAGACATACTTAGACCAAGATGCAAGAATTCTGCAAGATCGATTGACCTCATCACTACATACCACATCCAGTGGGGGGATGTCTACAATATTCTGAAGAAAAACTGGGACATCCTACTAACAGAACCTAAACTTCTGCCTTGGCTCTCTACCACCCCCAAGATGATAGCCAGGAGATCCCGCAATTTAAAGGATGAATTGGTGCCCAGCCACTTCAAACGCGCTGCCACAGGGAGTGGAACCGGTAGCCGCATTTATGGATCCTACCCTTGTGGTGGGTGTAATGTGTGTGGCTTCATGATTTCTGAACAGGGGATCTCCCTTCCACATCTAACAAGGAAGATCCAACCAGCTGCATACTTTAATTGCCGCACCAGGAACCTTGTGTACGCCCTGATGTGTAACTGTCAGAAACTGTATGTGGGCTACACGACACAAGAACTGTGGCGCCGTGTGCAGCAGCACATCTCCAATATCAACAGAGCACCTAAGGATTTGGAGAAGGGTAAGCAGATCTCATCAGTGGCAGCGCACTTTTTACAAGTGCATGGGGGTTCGTTGAGGGGGCTTAGGGTTATGGGCCTGGAAGGGGTCAAGTCTGACATCAGAGGCGGTAATATTACTTTAGATCTACTAAGGAGGGAATCAAAATGGATATATAATCTAAATAGTCGGGCTCCGGTGGGTATTAATGAGGAACTCCTCTACACGGGCTTCTACAAACAGATCTAATTAGGAATGGTTTTGTTTTGTCTTGTTTTATTCATACTTCTACCATTTTGTCCCTTTAGGTATGCCAGATGTGACTGTACCATTTTTTCCTCCCTAGAAGTACCATGTGAACATCTAGACAGCCCTCTGGGACCCCTCTGAACAAACAGCGAATAGACTTTGTACTTTCTCTTGCTGCCAGCTGTACCCAACTTTATGTATATAATGTATCATGTTTTCTTACCTGTGTCTTAAGCTACAGAATTATTGCCTGGCTGGGCCTTTTTGCCTCGTTTCCTATATTATACTATACTTCTTTTTTGGTTCTCCTGGATACTATGGATCTGTGAGGTCTGTCCTGAGCTACTAGCCCACATTTACATATGAAAAACATGAATATAGCTCGGAAACTGGGGCATTGTATGCCCTGGGTGTTCATATTGAATCCACTATCTACAGCCTTATGTGGGGCATGTCTCTAATATTCACATTAGGTGACTATTATTTGACAGATCTATCATGCCTGACCTTGCTGGAGTTGATTTGACTCTTTTGTATGATGGTCCTTTCCCCCCCCTTTTTGATTACATAGGTACTGTAATAAATATGAATTTTCCTTGATCTGGCTCTCTCTTGAGTATCCTTTACTTCTGGTACGGACGGGGTTACTGGGCTGTAAACCTCATCACTTTATGACCTCGGGGTTGGGACTGTTTCCCTCACTTCCATTTGAGGGTTCCAGCATAAAAAGGTCAACTATGGCCGTTAGACCTACATATGTCCATTGCTGGTGGGACACTATATGCTTTCTGCATCTTTGCTATAATTGATACACACTCTGTAGTTCAATCGTGGATTACCACTAGATTGGGTAGGGTCTGATAGATGTATATCGCCGTATTTTCGTATTTTTTCATTTTGACTTATTGTGCATTTTATACCACTTTCTATTAGTTAGTCAGCTTTTTTCCAGCGTGGTAGGCAAGCCACCACATATAGGAGCTGCATACTCAGTTAATCTTTCAATGCAGCATTGAGAATGATGTATGTAGAGAATTGAGCAGCCGAGATTTATATAGCGTGAGCGCATTGTTGTGCGCACACAGCAGGGACATGTACCCAGCGCATTAACCTGATTATTCTACGTGCAGATGCTATCTCGAGAGTGCGCTACACTTCAGCCCTGTCGGTACTTTGAAGCTGTCTAAACAGTGTGTGGTTTGGTTACATTACAGCGCATGCGCATATTGGGAATTTCCACACTTAGTATTATGACCGCTCAGGCGCTTGTGTGGTTAAATCCGGCTGTTGCTGGAGACTTTTACTTTCACTTTCAACCTCAATCGGCCGAAACACAGGAGGAGATCTCAGCCACAGCACCCTCGCACGTGACCATTATCAAATCTATTATCTTTTGCATATAATAGGGGCATTGTTTGCACTGATTCTTTACACTTCCCCTGATGAAGACCCTCTAGCAGCCTGGATACTCTTGGGGCCTTGACCCCCCCAGGACTCCTTTTGGGTAACCCTTTAGGCACTCAGCACTTTAAGAGTACCGTCACACAGTACCATTTTGATCGCTACGACGGTACGATTCGTGACGTTCTAGCGATATCGTTACGATATCGCAGTGTCTGACACGCAGCAGCGATCAGGGACCCTGCTGAGAATCGTACGTCGTAGCAGATCGTATGGAACTTTCTTTCGTCGCTTGATCACCCGCTGACATCGCTGGATCGTTGTGTGTGACAGCGATCCAGCGATGTGTTCGCTTGTAACCAGGGTAAACATCGGGTAACTAAGCGCAGGGCCGCGCTTAGTAACCCGATCTTTACCGTGGTTACCAGCGTAAACGTAAAAAAACAAACAGTACATACTTACATTCCGGTGTCTGTCCCCGGCGTCTCAGCTTCTCTCCACTGTGTGAGCGTCTGCCAGCCGGAAAGCGAGCACAGCGGTGACGTCTGACGTCACCGCTGTGCTTTCCGGCTATGGCGCTTACACAGTGGAGAGAAGCTGAACGCCGGGGACAGACACCGGAATCTAAGTATGTACTGTTTGTTTTTTTTACGTTTACGCTGGTAACCAGGGTAAACATCGGGTTACTAAGCGCGGCCCTGCGCTTAGTTACCCGATGTTTACCCTGGTTACCGGGGACTTCGGCATCGCTCCAGCGCCGTGATTGCAACGTGTGACCGCAGTCTACGACGCTGGAGCGATAATCATACGACGCTGCGACGTCACGGATCGTGCCGTCGTAGCGATTAAAATGGTACTGTGTGACGGTACCTTAAGTGTGATACAACTGCATTTAGCAGATTAGGGATGGCTAAAGGAATTGCTGTTTGCTTTTCTTTCATTTGACTACTATCATTATAGCGTCTCTTGGGCATAGGCTATTTTTGCCTCCCTTCTTATCATATAGCTTTATGTGCTGTGCTTTTTTTATTCTACCAGTGTATAATGTGATAACTTGCTGTTGTATGTACAGACTAGTGGCAAGTGTTTGTGGACAGCTGGCAGCATAGGGTATTATTGTGTGGGATGCCTATGTATTCATTGTAATACTTGCCAGCATATTTTGTGTCTAATCATATACCTTTGTATGTATTGATACCAAAGGCTATATTTCACTGCCGGATCAACTTGCACTTGCATAGATGTTTGAACCTTTGTACATACATATTTTGTGTCCTGTGGGATCATAGTTGGTTTCCCTGGCCTTTTTGGCCCTTTTTAAATGATTTTAAATTGTATGTTTTTTCTTTTTGCTCCTTTATTTTGTATTGTTGTTTATAATAAAGTATATTATGACTGGTTGATCCCACTGGTGTGCATATCTTTTCTTCTTCATGCTCTGTGCTTTTTATATGCACGTGGTTGATCCCTGCTTATCTAAATCTTGTGCGGTGCCCGCTTCCCCTTTGTTTTTTTGGCTCTTCAGGACCTGTCATACCCTTTGATGGTATTTGGATGTTGCTGCTTTCCTTTCCTTGCCTCGTCATCATGGTCACCATATCCCTGTGCGATTCTGAGGTACTTGTAGCTTGCTGAGTTTGGTCTGTCTGGATCTTTAGTCTTGAGCGACTGCACTATTGAATAGGAGCTGGTGCTTAGAGCTGCTGGTGTCAGTCCCAATGCCTTTCTGAGATGGATTCATGTACTGGTTCGTTTGGTTCTGTAGCTTGATGGGTATGATGCCTGACAGGAATTTCCATGTTGTTGTAAGGCAGGTTGGATGGAACTGTTCCTTTGTGAGGATCCTTCATGATCAGCAATGTTCTTCCTTGTGTTAGCCAAGCTGGGTGGTTGCCTGCTTCATGTGCTTTTCCATGCGTTCATGTGCCGCTGTTAATTTCTTTAGCCAGTAGGTGTGGATTATGTCTGGGCCAGGTGCTGTCCAGCTCTTCATGTTCTTGACCGGCTGTTGGATGTCTGCTTCTGTAATGGTGACTGGTTCTTGCTCTAGGTGGTTGCTTTGTTTCTTTCTCAGATCTTGCAGCTACATAGCACTGGTGTTGTGTGTTTTTTCCTTCTCCCATATGTTCCTCCAGTATTTTTCAGTCTCTGCTATTGGAGGAGTTGCTGCCTTTGTGTTGTTACTCTGTAGTTGGGAGTACACCTCGGATAGTGTATATATATATACACATACACACACACAATCAAAATTGTTTGTACCCCCGTTTAATGACAGAAAAAACCACAATGGTCACATAAATAACTTGAATCAGACAAAAGTAATAATAATTAAAAAAAATCTATGAAAATGAACAAATGAAAGTCAGACATTGCTTTTGAACCATGCTTCCGCAGAATTTATAAAAATTGAAAATAATGTGACAAAAGGGACATGTTAAATAAAGGTGTGTCCACTAATTAGCATCACAGGTGTCGACAATCTTGGAATCAGTGAGTGGCCGGTATATAGGGCTACAGATCCTCACTGTGCTGTGTGGTGACATGGTGTGTATCACACTCAACATGGACCAGAGGAAGCGAAGGAAAGAGTTGTCCCAGGAGATCGGAAAGAAAATTATAGACAAACATGTTAAAGGTAAAAGTTATAAGACCATCTCCAAGCAGCTTGATGTTCCTGTGACTATAGTTGTACATATTATTCAGAAATGTAAGATCCATAGGACTGTAGCTGACCTCCATGGACGTGGCCGCAGGAGGAACATTGATGATAAATCAAACGGACGGATAATACGAATGGTAACAAAAGAGCCCAGAAAAACTTCTGAACAGATTAAAGGTGAACTTCAAGCTCAAGGAACATCAGTGTCAGATCTGGGAGAAGGTCCTATGGACAGTTAAGATAAAAATTGAACTTTCTGGCAATGCTCATCAGCTCTATGCTCACTGATGAAAAAATGAAGCATATCAAGAAAAGAACACAAAAAATGATAGTCCCATAGTGGGTCAAAGTAATAAAGTAAAAAAAAAAGTAAAACAATTTTATTAAAAGTAATTGAAAAATGTTTAAAATAAATAATATTAATAAAAAAATCAAAAGATATTGTATGTATAAATAAATATTTGTATGAAAATATAAACAATAAAAGTACACAAATTTGGTATTGTCGCATCCACAATGACGCGACCTGTAAAACCGTCCCACTAGTTAACCCCTTTAGTGAACACCATACAAAATAAATAAAAAAACAAAGCAAAAAATAATACTTTACTTTCATACCACCAAACAAAAAGTGGAATAAAACACGATCAAAAAGATGTATATAAATAAACATGGTACAGGTGAAAACGTCATCTTGTCCCTTAAAAAACAAGCCACTATACAGCTCCTTCAGTAGAAAAATAAAATATAAATAAAACTAAAAAACCTATAGCTCTCAAAATAAAGCAATGCAAAAATAATTATGTTTTCTATAAAATAGTATTTAGAGTGCAAAACTGTCAAAAGATGAAAAAAAACAATATAAATTAGGTATCACTTTAATCATACTGACATGAATAATAAAACTGTATTATCAATTTTACCACACATGGAACAACATAAACCTCCCCCCCAAAAAAATTCTTAATTTCTGTTTATTCTGCCTCCCAAAAATCTGAATATATGTTAGGGATCGAGTTCCTGCCTATGCACAGTGGGAATCTTGAGCCATCTCCGCTGCGGTCTCCCATTCTTCTCCAGCCGCAGTGGAGCCTGCTCAGCGGAGACGTCAGTCCCAGCATCTGGCTCAGGCAGATACTCTGCGTCTGGCTACTGCTGTTCTTCCAGGCTCGCTTCTGGGACTAAGTCCTGCTTTCTCCCTTCTGAGCATGCCATAAGGAAGACCTCTCATTGGAGGTCAGGGATCACATGCTCAGGTCCTGAAGCAACTCCCATTGGTCCTCTAGGAAGGTCCTGAAGTTGCTGCAACTATAAATGGTTTGCATGGCGGCACAGCCATGCGCTAGTATCAATCTTTGTTATGAGCTTTGTGCCAGTGTGGTCATGTATGCTTGTGGTCAGAGCCCAGCTGAAATAAGCCACTAGAATACCGGCACCTCCGGTGAGGAATTTTTTGTGTGCTTCTCTGACTGCATGACCACTGACTGCTATCAGCTCAGCAGTTAGCCGTGTACTCCTGTGAGCTTAACAGGACTCAGTGCTTTTCTATCACGGCGACACTGGGAAGTAGCAGAGCTTGCTCATACCTCCATATAGTGCCATTTGCTATAGGTTCCCCTCCTGCACAGTGGACCCTGCGCTGCGAATGCACCAATGATAACATCTATATTTACTCAGTGCATTCCGCCAGCCCTAACAATATAAAGCAACCAAAAAACGTCATGTGCCTGAAAATGGTACCAAAAAAAACCGTCAACTTGTCCCACAAAAAAACAAGTGCTCACAAGGACACTAAACTTCAGGAGGGCAAATTTCCAACGGATGAGAGAGGATCTTGGTGCAATTAACTGGGACGATATCCTGAGACACAAAAATACACAAAGAAAATGGGAGACGTTTCTTAGCCTCCTGGATAGGACCTGTGCACAGTATATACCGTATGGGAATAATACTAGAAATAGGAGGAAACCAATATGGCTAAATAGAGCTGTAAGGGGCGCAATAAGGGACAAAAAGAAAGCATTTAGAGAATTAAAGGAAGTAGGTAGTGAGGAGGCATTAAATAAATACAGAAAATTAAATAAAATCTGTAAAAAGCAAAACAAGGCAGCAAAGATTGAGACAGAGACTCAATGCCAGAGAGAGTAAAAATAATCCCAAAATGTTCTTTAACTACATAAATAGTAAGAAACTAAAAAATGATAGTGTTGGCCCCCTTAAAAATAGTCTGGGGGAAATGGTGGATGAGGATGAGGAAAAAGCCAATATGCTAAATGACTTTTTTTCATCAGTATTTACACAAGAAAATCCAATGGCAACAATATGACTAGTGATAAAAATTCCCAATTAAATGTCACCTTAACCCAGCAGGAAGTACGGCGGCGTCTAAAAATCACAAAAATTGACAAATCTCCGGGCCCGGATGTGATACACCCTCGAGTACTGCAGGAATTAAGTACAGTCATTGATAGACCATTATTTTTAATCTTTAACCCCTTCATGACCGTGGGATTTTCCTTTTTTCCGTATTCGTTTTTCACTCCCCTCCTTCCCAGAGCCATAACTTTTTTATTTTTCCGTAAATTTGAACATGTGAGGGCTTATTTTTTGCGGGATGAGTTGTAGTTTTGAACGACGTCATTGGTTTTACCATGTCTTGTACTAGAAAACAGGAAAAAAATTCCAAGTGCGGTGAAATTGCAAAAAAAGTGCAATCCCACACTTGTTTTTTGCTTGGCTGTTTTGCTAGGTTCACTAAGTGCTAAAACTGACCTGCAGTTATGATTCTCCACGTCATTACGAGTTCATAGACACCTAACATGACTAGGTTATTTTTTACCTAAGTGGTGAAAAAAAATTCCAAACTTTGCTAAAAAAAAAAAAAAAAAAAAAATTGCGACATATTCCAATACTCGTAGCGTCTCCATTTTTCATGATCTGGGGTCGGGTGAGGGCTTATCTTTTGCGTGCCGAGCTGGCGTTTTTAACGATACCATTTTGGTGCAGATACTTTTTTTGATCGCCCGTTATTGCATTTTAATGCAATGTCACGGCGACCAAAAAAACGTAATTCTGGCGTTTCGGATTTTTTTCTCATTACGCCGTTTAGCGATCAGGTTAATGCTTTTTTTTGATAGATCGGGCGATTCTGAAAGCGGCGATACCAAATATGTGTAGGTTTGATTTTTTTTTATTGATTTATTTTGATTGGGGTGAAAGGGGGGTGATTTAAACTTTTATGTTTTTTTTATTTTTTTCACATTTTTTTAACTTTTTTTTTATACTTTTGCCATGCTTCAATAGCCTCCATGGGAGGCTAGGAGCAGGCACAACTCGATCGCCTCTGCTACATAACAGCGATCATCAGATCGCTGCTATGCAGAAGAAAATCATTTGTGCTGTGAGCGCCGACCACAGGGTGGCGTTCACAGCTACCGGCGATTAGTAACCATAGAGGTCTCAAGGACCTCTATGGTTACAATACTGAATCATCGCCGACCCCCGATCATGTGACGGGGTCGGCGATGACGTCATTTCCGGCTGCCCGGCCGGATGGGGTAGTTAAATGCCGCTGTCTGCGTTTGACAGCGGCATTTAACTAGTTAATAGCGGCGGGTGAATTGCGATTTCACCCGCCGCTATTGTGGGCACATGTCAGCTGTCCAAAACAGCTGACATGTCCCGGCTTTGATGCGGGCTCACCGCGGAGCCCTGCATCAAAGCAGGGGACCTGACGTCAGACGTACTATCCCGTCCAACGTCAGGAAGGGGTTAAAGAGTCCATAATAACAGGGTCTGTACCACAGGACTGGCGTATAGCAAATGTGGTGCCAATATTCAAAAAGGGGACAAAAACGGAACTCGGTAATTATAGGCCAATAAGCTTAACCTCTACTGTGGGTAAAATCCTGGAGGGCATTCTAAGGGATGCTATACTGGAGTATCTGAAGAGGAATAACCTTATGACCCAGTATCAGCACGGGTTTACTAGGGACCGTTCATGTCAGACTAATTTGATCAGCATCTATGAAGAGGTAAGTTCCGGACTGGACCAAGGGAACCCAGTAGATGTAGTGTATATGGACTTTTCAGAAGCTTTTGATACGGTGCCACACAAAAGGTTGATACATAAAATGAGAATAATGGGGATAGGGGAAAATATGTGTAAGTGGGTTGAGAGCTGGCTTAGGGATAGTAAACAAAGGGTGGTTATTAATGGAGCACACTCGGACTGGGTCGCGGTTAGCAGTGGGGTACCACAGGGGTCAGTATTGGGCCCTTTTCTATTTTACGTATTTATTAATGACCTTGTAGGGGGCATTCAGAGTAGAAATTCAATATTTGCAGATGACACTAAACTCTGCAGGGTAATCAATACAGAGGAGGACAATTTTATATTACAGGATGATTTATGTAAACTAGAAGCTTGGGCTGATAAATGGCAAATGAGCTTTAATGGGGATAAATGTAAGGTCATGCACTTGGGTAGAAATAATAAAATGTATAACTATGTGCTTAATTCTAAAACTCTGGGCAAAACCGTCAATGAAAAAGACCTGGGTGTATGGGTGGATGACAAACTCACATTTATTGGCCAGTGTCAGGCAGCTGCTACAAAGGCAAATAAAATAATGGGATGCATTAAAAGAGGCATAGATGCTCATGAACATAATTTTACCTCTATACATGTCACTAGTTCGACCACACTTAGAATACTGTGCACAGTTCTGGTCTCCGGTGTATAAGAAAGACATAGCTGAACTGGAGCGGGTGCAGAGAAGAGCGACCAAGGTTATTAGAGGACTGGGGGGTCTGCAATACCAAGATAGGTTATTACACTTGGGGCTATTTAGTTTGGAAAAATGAAGACTAATGGGTGATCTTATGTTAATGTATAAATATATGAGGGGACAGTACAAAGACCTTTCTGATGATCTTTTTAATCATAGACCTGAGACAGGGACAAGGGGGCATCTTCTACGTCTGGAGGAAAGAAGGTTTAAGCACAATAACAGATGCAGATTTTTTACTGTAAGAGCAGTGAGACTATGGAACTCTCTGCCGTATGATGTTGTAATGAGTGATTCATTGCTTAAATTTAAGAGGGGACTGGATGCCTTTCTGGAAAAGTATAATGTTACAGGGTATATACACTAGATTCCTTGATAGGGCGTTGATCCAGGGAACTAGTCTGACTGCCGTATGTGGAGTCGGGAAGGAATTTTTTTCCCCAATGTGGAGCTTACTCTTTGCCACTTGGGTTTTTTTGCCTTCCTCTGGATCAACATGTTAGGGCATGTTAGGTTAGGCTATGGGTTGAACTAGATGGACTTAAAGTCTTCCTTCAACCTTAATAACTATGTAACTATGTAACTATCCTGAGTTATGTAAAAATCATAGCTCTCAAAATATGGTGATGCAAATCTATTTTTTTAAATAAAAAGCGACTTTAGTGTGAGACAGCACACGGAATAAATTTGGCATCGCTGTAATTGCACCAACCCGAAGAAAATAGTCACCTAAACACTAATACTGCATGAGTAATGGCGTAAAAAGTTAATAAAACCAGTTCTTCACCTGCTGTTGATTTTTTTCATTCTGCCTCCCAAAGATCACAGTAAGGCTCGGCACACAAGTATTCTGCACTCTGTGCTGAACGCTTACACCGGGGTTGCCTTGTAAATCTCTTAAATATGTGATTCAGATGGAAACTTTGGTGGAAGATTCCCTATAATGAGGCAGATGGAGCCACTATGGATGCCGTCTGACCTGTTATGCATCGGTGTCCATCTTTTTAGGATTGCATAAAAGTGCCGTCGGCCACAATTTTGTGTACTTCTGAAAAGAGGCCAGATGAAGTCCAGAGTAACTTTGCTGCCTCATTATAGTGAATGGATCCCTCGGGGCTTTCATCTGAATCACTTCACTAAGAGATTTAGATGGAAACCCCAAAGTAAGTGGTCAGCGTAGAGCTCCAGATCCCAAACATTATGTAAAATGCTGTCAACAAAAGCTTCAACTTAATCCACAAAAAAGTCCTCATTCAGGTCTGTTATCTTTTAGAGGAAATATAGGGGGCTTCCATGTTACTAGTAGTGCAAAGCCTCTGGAAAAATGAAGTGGCTCCTCACCCTCTAGAAGAAATTCAGCAAATTCTCCGCACCCAAATCCAAATGCTCCCTCCCTTCTGAGCCCCACAGTATGCCTAAACCATACATTGTGTAGACGTTTGGAATTCCTAAAGCAATGAGAGCCTACCTAACTTAGGGGTACATGTCTCCAGAAGCATGGGCTGGGCATAATGTACTGTTGACTGCAACGTACTGGTCACTACAATGGCAGTTTGCAATTTTCACTTGGCAACATTCCTTGCTACTTATTTCTAGAAAATACCCATGGAGTTAAAATCATCGCTACACTTGTAAATAAATTCCAAAAAGTTTGAACATTTGCAAAATCGGGTCACTTGAAGGTGGATTTTGCTCTTCTATCAATTAGGCAAACAAGACACTGGGAACAAAAAAAAGCGCAATAGCTGACAAGGAAAAGAATCCACTCACCTTGTATGGTTGCTACAGAGCAACATGTAACTGGCACAAAATATATATCAGCTGCTTCAAGGACATCGGTCACTGGATGGAGCAAATAGTACGAAATAATCGGGAAGGAGATGTCATCTCCTTCCTGATTGTTTCTAGCAATTAGGGGCTCTGTATATAGAGTCTGCAAACTGTTATAGAAACATCTGTGCTCCAGGAGGCAAATAATGCTCCATTCCTCCCGAGACTCTCCATATAGCTAAGTAGCACTGTGCAGCCACATATGAGATATTGCCACATTCAGTAGAAAACATGGGCCAAATTTTGGTGCCATATTTACCCACTTCTTGTGAGAAAATGTAAAATATGGGGCAAAATTTTGGTCGTAAAAATGTAATTATTTTTTTTCACTGCCCAATGCTAAAAAAAATATGTGACACACCTGTGGTGTCAATGTTATCACTGCACGCCTAAATGAATTCATTGATAGGTTTAGTTTGTAAAATGGGGTTACTTATGGGGGGGTTCTGCTGTTCTGGCACCTCATGGGATCTCCCAGTGGGTCATTGCACCTGAAAACCATTACAGTAAATCCGGCGCTTCTTGACTTCTGAGCTTTTCACTGTGTCTGAAAAATATTTCCTGATTACATGTAGGGTATTGGTGCATTCAGGAAAAAATGGACAACAGTTTGTTGCTAAAAAATGTCCTATTAGCCCTTAGAAAATGTAACAACTTGGGGTTAAAACAACTTTTTAGTCGTAAAAATGTTATTTTCAGTGGTATAAAATTCTGTGAGGCACATGTGGAGTCAATATGATCACTGCACCCCTAGATGAATTCATTATGGAGTGTAGTTTGTAAAATGAGTTCATATATAGGGGGGTTCTGTTGTTCTTGCACCTCAAGGGCTCTGCCAACGTGACATGGCACCCTCAAACCATTCAAGCAAAACCTGAACCAGAATGTGGCACTTATCTTTTCTTCTGAGCTTTGCAATGTGGCTCAAAAGGAGAAATTGCACAATGAATTGTATGGTGCAATTTCTACTCTTCCCCTTAAGAAAAAGCAAATTTAGGGCCAAAATAACATTTTTGTGGGGAAAATGTGATTTTTTTTATTTTTACGGCTCAACGCGCTAAACTTATGTAAAGCACCTTCGGGTTCACCACACATCTCAACACATTCCTTAAGGGGTCTAGTTTTCAAAATGAGGTCACTTGTGGGGGGTTTCCACTGTTTAGGCACATCAGGGGCTCTCCAATTGGAAATTTTACATTCAAAAAGCCAAATGATGCCCCTTCCCTTCTGAGCCCTGCTGTGCACAAAAAACAGTAGTTTTCTCCCTCATATGGGGTATCGGCATGCTCAGAAGAAATTACACAATACATTTTGAGATCCATTTTTTTGTGTTACCATTGTCAAAATTTTTAAAAAATTGGATCTGAAGTCATTTTTTTGGGAAAAAAAAGTTACATTTTCATTTTTTTCACATTCCAAAAATTCCTGTGAAACACATGAAGCATTAGCAGACTTATTGAATGTGGTATTGAGCACCTTGAGGGGAGCAGTTTTCAGAATTGTGTCACCTTTGGGTATTTTCTGCCATATAGACCCATCAAAATGACTTCAAATGTGAGGTGGTCAATAAAAAAAAAATGGTTTTGTAAGTTTTGCTTGCTGGTCAACTTTTAACCATTATAACTTCCTACAAAAAAAATGTGGTTACAAAATTGTGCTGATGTAAAGTAGATGTGGGAAATGTTACTTGTTGAGAAATTTTCTAAATTTTCACCAAATTTCCATTTTTTTTTCACAAATAATCGCAAGTTATACTGAAGAAATGTTCTGACTATCATGAACTACAATATGTCATGAAAAAAACAGTCTCAGAATCACTGGGATCTGCTGAAGCTTTCCAGAGTTACTATCTCATAGCGTGACAGCAGTCAGAATTGTAAAAAAAATGGCCCGGTCATTAACGTGCAAACCTCCTTCAGCTGTAAAAGGGTTAAAATACTTTAGTGGCACCGCACTAATTTTCCATCACTTTTACAGAATCTAACTGACTTTTTCAGATTTTAAGCAAAATGCCTGTGTTTCCGATCACGAATGTGCCATGTGCAATGTGACAAATTTATGTTTGGCAATAGTTTTCCGAACATATTCGCTCATCATCACTAGTGTTGAGCGATACCGTCCGATACTTGAAAGTATCGGAAAGTATCGGCCAATACCGGCAAAGTATCGGATCTAATCCGATACCGATACCCGATACCAATACAAGTCAATGGGACTCAAGTATCGGACGGTATCCCTGATGGTTCCCAGGGTCTGAAGGAGAGGAAACTCTCCTTCAGGCCCTGGGAACCATATTAATGTGTAAAATAAAGAATTAAAATAAAAAATAGGGATATACTCACCTCACCGAGGGAACCGGCAGCGTTGTTTGCTTAAAATGCGTGCTTTTCCTTCCTTCCATGACGTCACGGCTTCTGATTGGTCGCGTGCCGCCCATGTGGCCGCGACGCGACCAATCACAGCAAGCCGTGACGTAATTTTCAGGTCCTTCTAGGCATTCAGTATTTTAAAATTACGTTCCGGCTTTGTGATTGGTCGTGTCGCGGTCACATGGGCGACGCGACCAATCACAAGCCGTGACGTCACGGGAGGCAGGAGACGCGCGCATTTTAAAATGCGCGCGTGTCCAGCCTCCCGTGACGTCACGGCTTGTGATTGGTCGCGTCGCCCATGTGGCCGCGACGCGACCAATCACAAAGCCGGGACGTAATTTTAAAATACTGAATGCCTGGAAGGACCTGAAAATTACGTCATGGCTTGCTGTGATTGGTCGCGTCGCGGCCACATGGGCGGCACGCGACCAATCAGAAGCCGTGACGTCATGGAAGGAAGGAAAAGCGCGCATTTTAAGCAAACAACGCTGCCGGTTCCCTCGGTGAGGTCCAGGCTGCGTCGGAGAGGTGAGTATAGCAATATTTTTTATTTTAATTCTTTCTTTTACACATTAATGTTGTTTCGATACCGATACCCGATACCACAAAAGTATCGGATCTCGGTATCGGAATTCCGATACAGCAAATATCGGCCGATACCCGATACTTGCGGTATCGGAATGCTCAACACTACTCATCACTAATATCAACTGCTGAGGATTCTCAAATCTTAATATTTATCTATCTACTGGCTAACACTTATTTCTTTCCTGTATATAATCTACTGAATAATTCAATAATTTAAGCAAAATCCACTGTTTTCTGTACGGCTTTTCTAATATCTGCATTTCTCAGACTGTATATAATAGGATTGATCAATGGTGTGAACACAGTATATAGCAGTGATAGGATCTTACTTGTAGTAAGTGTTTGGCCTTTTGTTGGGACTATATAAACTATGAACATTGTCCAGTAATATATGGAGACCACAATGAGGTGGGAGCTACAGGTGGAGAAGGCTTTCTGTCTACCGGTGCTGGATGAGATCTTTAAGACTGTTAAAACTATATTGGTATAAGATATTATAATGATTGTAGTTGGAATTATTAATATTGGAATACACAGTAAATACATCTCTAAGTGAATAATGAAGGTGTCAGAACAGGCAAGTCCTATCAAAGGAACAATATCACAGAATAAATGGTCAATGATATTTTGTCCACAAAAATTTAACTTTGCTACTTCCATGATGTCAATTAAAACTATAAACCATCCAAACATCCAACAGATGACAGTCAGTATCATGCAATGTCCACCTGTCATTATAGAGGTATAACGTAGGGGATTACAGATGGCCACGTATCTGTCATAAGACATCACTGTCAGAAGAAGACATTCTAAAGTTTCTGAGGCACCAAAAACATAAAATTGAAAAATGCAGTTGTTAAAAGTAATCGTTCCTCCATTGTTCAGTAGGATATGGAGCACGTTGGGGACAATATCTGTGGGTAACAAGATGTCATTGATGGACAGTTGTGAGATGAAGAAGTACATTGGAGTGTGGAGGTTCTTGCTGGTGGACACCAGGATGATGATCAGGAGATTCCCACATATTGTCCCACAGTAAATGACGAAGAGAAGACAGAACAGTAAAATTCTAAATCCTTGACTGACTTGAAATCCTAAGAGATAAAATTCTGTGCTCACAGTCAGATTGTTTTCCTGTGATTAGAGCAAAAGTGGAGTCTACTGCGTGTCATTTATATGGAGAAACTGATCCAGTAGACTGACAGATGTTGCCAAATGTAACTATCAAAATAACAAACCATCTTTATAACTTATCGCTTGCACATGCTGTGTTTATCATATTTCTCATCAACATTTTTATACATTTATTTTATTATATTATTATGCTTCGTTTATTTACAGTGTTACATGAAAATATAAAAATTGAAGACTATTGTCTTTTTATCAAATAAATTAACTTAACAAATGTCAGCCTTTTAAAAGTAATGCTTTTCTTTATTATATAAATTAATTTAATTTAAGATTCTAACCTTAAATATATCTTTGCTCCCGAAATTCATTTTCAATCAATATTTCTTCCCATTCCTCTCAGTTCTCTAAGGTTTAATGAAAATGTCAGGTACACAGTGGTCCATGTCCAGAGTCAAGTGAGGCTCCTTGATGCTTCCTTGGATATTTATGCAGAATCAGAAGACAAGATACCATGCAGAATAAATCCCAGCAGATATTACTGCTACAGACTTATGAGTCTCCATTGCTCTTGTCTTTGGGGGAAAAAATTAAAATAAATAATTAACAATTTGAATCTTTGAATCCAATCAATTATTGTATTTTTAAAAAATGTTTAGCTATAAGTGACATCATTGTAAAGTTGAAAAAGATTCACAGTAAAGGAAAAAAGAAAAACAGGTTAGTAATAAAATAAAATATAAAATATACATAGGCTGCTCTATTCTTGAAATGACATGCCTATTAGGGGATTAGTGAATATGCTTGGTGATACTCGAATATCACTCAGACTTCTCCCGTGCTTCCCCCATACTCTGGAACGCTCTACCCCAACACATCAGACTCTCGCCTACCATAGAAACCTTCAAAAAGAACCTGAAGACTCACCTCTTCCGACAAGCCTACAGCCTGCAGTGATCCTCAACCTACTGAACCAGCTCTACCCTCTCCTAGTGTATCCTCCCCCATCCCCTGCAGACTGTGAGCCCTCGCGGGCAGGGTCCTCCCTCCATCTGTACCTGTGTGCCTTGTTTTTTTGCTCATGTTTAATTGTATTTGTCTATATTTGCCCCGTTTTCACATGTAAAGCGCCATGGAATAAATGGCGCTATAAAAATGTATAATAATAATAATAATGAACTCATTACTCGGTGAGCATTGGGTGCTGCTCCATGTAAAACTCGAATCCCTGCCCCATATGTTTAGCACCTGTTAAACAGCCAATAAGCATGCAGGGATTTCCTGGGTGTCACTGTAATGTTGTAGCCACTTTTCCATTTTTTTTGCGTTACATTACTGTGGTATTAAACTCCCAAAAAACAATTTGACTGCAGCAGGTGACTAATTTTTTTTTTAAATAAATCTGGTTTCTAGGAACCCAGCAATTACAAAATTCAGAAAGCTTACGGTAAGGATGGGGTAAGTGGAAGTTCTGATGATGGTGCTCGCAGATGCTGAGGACGTGGGGCAGGTGCGACCACATCTGTTTATGAAGCATAATAACCACGCCCATTCATAACACAAAGGTTCCTGTCCCACTTTACAAGGTGGCACATTACACCAATTCTGAAGTCAAAGCAGTGCAAACAGGTGGTGCGTTGGATAGCAGATAATGCTTCCAGCAGGCTTGACAGCACCACCCAGTCTTCAAAATGGTCCAGCCTCACCAGCCAACAGTCTGGATCACTTAATCCTCACCCTGATCCTCCTTCCTTCCGTCATGTTGAAGCCCATGAGATTAGTGATCACAATAGGACACTCCGAGGAGCACTTTATAAGAACATTTCTTGATTGTGGCCTCTCAACCTGCATGTGCCATGAGGGACAGTAGTGCATGCTGTTTAGTGATGCACAAAACTTAGAGCAGCCACGAGCACAAGAAGATGACAGTGGGAAACTGCAAATTTTCACTAAGAAGGAAGATGATGATGATACACAGTTCCCTCTAAATCTTGTTGTCACAAAGTCAGGAGGACCAAGGTGTGGGGGTGAAAGACGAGGTGATGGATGAAAATGTGAGTGACCCAACCTGGGAAGCTGGCATGCAGAGCGAGGCCAGTAGTGCTGAGGGGGACTGATCAGCAGCACCAAAACAG
This sequence comes from Ranitomeya variabilis, assembly GCF_051348905.1. Classification (NCBI taxonomy): domain Eukaryota; kingdom Metazoa; phylum Chordata; class Amphibia; order Anura; family Dendrobatidae; genus Ranitomeya; species Ranitomeya variabilis. The sequence continues at coordinate 20,192,414 of NC_135236.1, read as the reverse complement.
ACAGAAAGCAGCGGTGCGGTGACCAGAGGAATAAGGCGGGCAACTGTTCTGCAGAGCACTCACACTCTTAAATTTCTCTCTCAAATAATTAGGTGTTCTCCTGTCCGATACTTTTTTAACCCTTTCGTGCCTGGGCCTGTTTTTGCCTTCGTGACTGGGCCAATTTTCACAATTCTGACCACTTTCATTTTATGAGGTAATAACTCTGGAACACTTCTACAGATCCCGGTGATTCTGAGATTGTTTTCTTGTCACATACTTTACTTTATGATAGTGATAAAATTTGTTTAATATTACTTGCTTTTATCTGTGAAAAAAAGATGAAAATTTGGCGAAAATCTTGAAAACTTAGCAATTTTTAAACTTTATTTTTTATGCCCTAAAATTAGAGAGTCATATCGCACAAAATAGTTGATAAATAACATTTCCAACATGTCTACTTTACATTAGCACAATTTTTTAACCAAATTTTTTTTTTGTTAGGAAATTATAAGGGTTCAAATATGACCAGCAATTTTTCATTTTTTCAACAAATTTTACAAAACCATTTTTTTTAGGGACCAACTCACATTTGAAGTCACTTTGAGGGGTCTATATGAAAGAAAATACCAAAAGTGACACCATTCTAAAAACTGCTCCCCTCAAGGTGCACAAAACCACATTCAAGAAGTTTATTAACCCTTCAGGTGCTTCACTGGAATGAATGGAATGTGGAAGGAAAAAATAAACATTTACTTTTCTTTCACAAAAATGTTTCTTTAGACCTAATTTTGTTTCCTCTCAGTCGCAGGTCATGGGTCTTGCAAGAGGATAATGACCCAAAACACACAGCTAAAAACACTTAAAGGGACACTGTCACCTGAATTTGGAGTGAACAATATTTAGCTATAGGGGTGAGGTTTTCGGGTGTTTGATTCACCCTTTCCTTTCCCGCCGGCTGCATGTTGGCTGCAATATTGGATTGAAGTTCATTCTCTCCTCCGTAGTGCATGCCTGCACAAGGCAATCTTACCTTGTGCAGGCATGTACTACGGAGGACAGGTGAGCTAAATAGGAAACCAGCTAACAGATAACGAGACATCTGATCCGCCTCAGACCTGCAGAAAGACACAAAGAGCCACCAGAGGGAGCCCAAAGACAGCACTTACACAGTACCACTTGTGACCACAAGAGGGAGCCCAAAAACAGAGTACACAACAGTACCCCCCTTTTGAGGAGGGGTCACCGAACCCTCATCAAAACCCCCAGGGTGATCAGGATGAGCCACATGGAAGGCATGATCCAAATCGGCCGCATGAACATCAGAGGCGACAACCCAGGAATTATCCTCCTGACCATAGCCCTTCCACTTAACTAAATACTGAAGCCTCCGTCTAGAAATACGAGAATCCAAGATCTTCTCCACCACATACTCCAATTCGCCCTCAACCAGCACCGGGGCAGGAGGCTCAACAGAAGGAACCACAGGCACCACATACCTCCGCAACAAAGACCTATGGAACACGTTATGAATGGCAAACGACGCTGGGAGGTCCAAACGAAATGACACCGGGTTAAGGATTTCCAAAATCTTATAAGGACCGATGAATCGAGGCTTGAACTTAGGAGAGGAGACCTTCATAGGAACATACCGAAAAGACAGCCATACCAAATCCCCAACATGAAGTCGGGGACCCACACCGCGACGGCGGTTGGCAAAGCGCTGAGCCTTCTCCTGTGACAACTTCAAATTGTCCACCACATGGTTCCAAATCTGCTGCAACCTATCCACCACAGAATCCACCCCAGGACAGTCAGAAGGCTCAACCTGACCCGAGGAAAAATGAGGATGGAAACCAGAATTGCAGAAAAAAGGCGAAACCAAAGTAGCAGAACTAGCCCGATTATTAAGGGCAAACTCGGCCAATGGCAAAAAAGTCACCCAATCATCCTGATCAGCAGAAACAAAACATCTTAAATAAGTTTCCAAGGTCTGATTAGTTCACTCGGTTTGGCCATTCGTCTGAGGATGGAAGGCCGACGAAAAAGACAAATCAATGCCCATCTTAGCACAAAAGATCCGCCAAAATCTGGACACAAACTGGGATCCTCTGTCAGACACAATATTTTCAGGGATGCCGTGCAAGCGAACCACATTCTGAAAAAATAGAGGAACCAAATCGGAGGAGGAAGGCAACTTAGGCAAGGGCACCAAATGGACCATTTTGGAAAAACGATCACACACCACCCAGATGACAGACATTCTCTGAGAGACTGGAAGATCCGAAATAAAATCCATGGAAATGTGCACCCAAGGCCTCTTCGGGACAGGCAAAGGCAAAAGCAAACCGCTGGCACGAGAACAGCAAGGCTAAGCCCGAGCACAAATCCCACAGGACTGCACAAAGGAACGCACATCCCGCGACAAGGAAGGCCACCAGAAGGACCTAGCCACCAAATCTCTGGTACCAAAAATCCCAGGATGGCCTGCCAACACCGAAGAATGAACCTTGGAAATAACTCTGCTGGTCCATCTATCTGGGACAAACAGTCTATCTGGTGGGCAACGGTCAGGTCTATCCGCCTGAAATTTCTGCAGCACTCGTCGCAAATCTGGAGAAATGGCAGACAAAATCACTCCCTCTCTGAGGATACCAGCCGGCTCTGAAACTCCCAGAGAGTCAGGCAAAAAACTCCTAGAAAGAGCATCAGCCTTCACGTTCTTCGAACCAGGCAGGTACGAGACCACGAAATCGAAACGGGAGAAAAACAACGACCAACGAGCCTGTCTAGGATTCAGCCGCTTGGCAGACTCCAGATAAATCAGATTTTTGTGATCAGTCAAGACCACCACACGATGCTTAGCTCCCTCGAGCCAATGTCGCCACTCCTCAAATGCCCACTTCATAGCCAACAACTCCCGATTACCAACATCATAATTCCGCTCGGCAGTCGAAAACTTTCTTGAAAAGAAAGCACAAGGTTTCATCACAGAGCAATCAGAGCTTCTCTACGACAAAACAGCCCCTGCTCCAATCTCAGAAGCATCAACCTCGACCTGAAAAGGAAGAGAGACATCAGGCTGACACAAAACTGGAGCCGAAGAAAACCGGCGCTTCAGCTCCCGAAAGGCTTCCACGGCCGCAGGAGACCAATTAGTCACATCAGAACCCTTCTTGGTCAAATCCGTCAAGGGTTTAACCACGCCAGAAAAATTAGCAATGAAGCGACGGTAAAAATTAGCAAAACCCAAGAACTTCTGAAGACTCTTAACAGATGTTAAGAGTCAAAAAGCCCTCTCTTGACCCATCCTCTGTATCTAGCTATCGCCCTATATCACTTCTCCCCTATGCCTCAAAACTACTGGAACAACACGTCTACCTTGAACTGTCCTCCCATCTCTCTTCTTGCTCCCTCTTTGACCGCTTACAATCTGGCTTCCGGCCACACCATTCCACTGAAACTGCCCTAACTAAGGTCACCACTGACCTTTTAACCGCCAAGAGCAAGCGACACTACTCTGTTCTCCTCCTCCTCGACCTGTCGGCTGCCTTTGACACAGTGGACCATTCCCTATTATTACAGACCCTCTCATCCCTTGGCATCACAGACTTGGCCCTATCCTGGATCTCATCATACCTAACAGACCGGACATTCAGCGTCTCCCACTCACACACCACCTCCTCACCTCGCCCCCTCTCTGTCGGAGTCCCACAAGGTTCAGTCCTTGGGCCCCTGCTCTTCTCCATTTACACCTTTGGCCTGGGACAGCTCATAGAATCTCATGGCTTTCAGTATCACCTCTATGCTGATGACACACAGATCTACATCTCTGGACCAGATATCACCTCCCTACTAACCAGAATCCCTCAATGTCTGTCCACTATTTCATCCTTCTTCTCCGCTAAATTTCTGAAACTTAACATGGACAAAACAGAATTCATCATCTTTCCCCCATCTCACGTGACCCCCCCAACGAACCTATCCATTACAGTAAATGGCTGCCCACTCTCCCCAGTCCCACAAGCTCGCTGCCTCGGGGTTATCCTTGACGCTGATCTCTCCTTCAAACCACATATCCAAGCCCTTTCCACTTCCTGCCGACTTCAACTCAAAAATATTGCACGAATCCGTTCATTCCTCAACCAAGAATCTGCAAAAACCCTAGTCCATGCCCTCATCATCTCTCGTCTTGACTACTGCAACCTCCTGCTCTGTGGCCTCCCCTCAAACACTCTCGCACCCCTCCAATCTATTCTAAACTCTGCTGCCCGACTAATCCACCTGTCCCCCCGCTATTCTCCGGCCTCTCCCCTCTGTCAATCCCTTCACTGGCTCCCCATTGCCCAGAGACTCCAGTACAAAACCCTAACCATGACGTACAAAGCCATCCACAACCTGTCTCCTCCTTACATCTGTGACCTCATCTCCCGGTACTTTCCTACACGCAACCTCCGATCCTCACAAGATCTCCTTCTCTACTCCCCTCTTATCTCCTCTTCCCACAATCGTATACAAGATTTCTCTCGCGTATCACCCCTACTCTGGAACCCTCTACCACAACACATCAGACTCTCGCCCACCATCGAAACCTTCAAAAAGAATCTGAAGACCCACCTCTTCCGACAAGCCTACAACCTGCAGTAACCACCGATCAACCAACCGCTGCACGATCAGCTCTATCCTCACCTACTGTATTCTCACCCATCCCTTGTAGATTGTGAGCCCTCGCGGGCAGGGTCCTCACTCCTCCTGTACCAGTTATGACTTGTATTGTTCAAGATTATTGTACTTGTTTTTATTATGTATACCCCTCCTCACTTGTAAAGCGCCATGGAATAAATGGTGCTATAACAATAAATAATAATAATAATAATAATAATAATAATGTAGGCTGAGTCCAGTCATGAGTAGCCTGGACCTTGACTGGGTCCATCTCAATAGTAGAAGGAGAAAAAATAAAACCCAAAAAGGAAACCTTCTGTACTCCGAAGAGACATTTTGAGCCCTTCACAAATAAGGCATTAGCACGCAGGACCTGAAATACCATCCTGACCTGCTTCACATGGGACTCCCAGTCCTCAGAAAAGACCAAAATGTCATCCAGATACACAATGATAAATTTATCCAGATATTCTCGGAAGATGTCGTGCATGAAGGACTGGAACACGGAAGGAGCATTAGAGAGTCCAAAAGGCATCACCAAGTACTCAAAATGGCCTTCAGGCGTATTAAATGCTGTTTTCCATTCATCCCCCTGCTTAATACGCACAAGGTTATACGCACCACGAAGATCTATCTTGGTGAACCAACTGGACCCCTTAATCCGAGCAAACAGATCAGATAATAATGTCAAAGGATACTGAAATTTGACCGTGATTTTATTTAGAAGACGATAATATATACAAGGTCTCAGAGAACCATCCTTTTTGGCCACAAAAAAGAATCCTGCACCAAGAGGGGAAGAGGACGGGCGAATATGTCCCTTCTCTAAAGACTCCTTTATATAACTCCGCATCGCGGCATGTTCTGGTACAGACAAATTAAAAAGTCGTTTCTTAGGGAACTTACTACCAGGAATCAAATTTATAGCACAATCACAATCCCTGTGAGGAGGCAGGGCACCGGATCTGGGCCCATCAAATACATCCTGGTAGTCCGACAAAAACTCAGGAACCTCAGAAGGAGTGGAAGAAGCAATTGACACCAAAGGAGCATCACCATGAATCCCCTGGCAACCCCAACTTGAAACAGACATAGCTTTCCAATCCAGAACTGGATTATGGGCCTGCAGCCATGGTAGACCCAAAACGACAACATCATGCAAATTATGCAGCACAAGAAAGCGAATCACCTCCTGATGTACAGGAGTCATGCACATGGTCACTTGAGTCCAATACTGAGGCTTATTCTAAGCCAATGGTGTAGCATCAATTCCCATCAGTGGAATAGGGAATTCTAAAGGCTCCAGAAAAAAACCACACAAACCTGGCAAACGACAAATCCATCAGGTTCAGGGCAGCACCTGAATCCACAAAAGCCATAACAGAGTAGGATGACAAAGAACAAATTAAAGTAACAGACAAAATGAATTTAGGCTGTATAGTACCAACGGTGACAGATTTAGCGATTTTTTTTACGCGCTTAGAGCATGCTGAGAAAGATGAGTTGAATCACCACAGTAAAAGCACAACCCATTTTGACGTCTATGATTTTGCCGCTCAATTCTGGTCAGAATTCGGTCACATTGCATAGACTCAGGTCTCTGTTCAGAAAACACCGCCAGATGGTGCGCAGATTTGCGCTCCCGCAAACGCCGATCAATCTGAATGGCCAAAGCCATTGAGTCATTCAGACTTGCAGGCGTGGGGAACCCCGCCATAACATTCTTAATGGCTTCAGAAAGACCTTCTCTGAAATTTGCAGCCAGGGCACACTCATTCCATTGAGTAAGCACCGACCATTTCCGAAATTTTTGACAATACACCTCAGCTTATTCTTAAAATTCAGAAACCTAGATCTATCTCCAGAAAACAACTCAGGAATAGGTACTTTTGGCTCAGACATAGGACTGTGAACAACAAAATCCTGAATGCTTTGCACCCTTGCAGCAAGATGATCCACACTAGAAGTCAGACTCTGAATATCCATGTCTGCAGCTGAACTCAAAGCCACCCAGAGATTAAGGGGATTAGAGAAGCTGGACAGACTGCAGCAAAGGGAGAGGAAAAAAAAAATTGTACTCAGGGCTTCTCTTATCCCACTTCTGCGATGCATTAAACACTTTATGGCCTGCTGTACTGTTATGATCCTTAGTGGCTGAGGGTCACAGAATGAACTAGCTAAGTTATTGAACATAGAACGAGCTCTAGGGAGGTGGTAACTGGACTGACCGCAAAACCTGATCCTAACCAAACACACTGAAGGTAGCCGGTGAACGTGCCTAAATTCCTGGACGTCTCGACGCAGCCTGAGAAACTTGCTATCCCTATAGAGAAAGTAAGACCTCACTTGCCTCAGAGAAATGACCCCAAATATATAGTAAGCCCCCAACAAATATTAACGGTGAGGTAAGGGGAAAATACAAAACGTAGAAATGAAAACAGATTCAGCAAATGAGGCCCAGTAATACTAGATAGCAGAAGACAGGCAGGGAACTGTGTGGTCAGTAAAAAACCCTATACAAAATATCCACGTTGAGAATACAAGAACCCCCACACCAACTAACGGTGTGAGGAGAGAAACTCAGCCCCCTAGAGCTACCAGCAAGCAAGGAAATCACATATTAGCAAGCTGGACAAGGACAAGTAAATAACCAAGAAAAATATTGAACACTAATGAGCAAAAAATAACCAAACAGAAAACTTAGCTTATCTTGGAGAGACTGATAGCGAAGGAATTCAGGAGGATCAAGATAGCACTGAATACATCGACAGCAGGCAAACACTGAAAGTCCAGGTGAGCTAAATAGGAAACCAGCTAACAGATATCGAGACAGCTGATCCGCCTCAGACCTGCAGAAAGACACAAAGAGCCACCAGAGGGAGCCCAAAGACAGCATTCACACAGTACCACTTGTGACCACAAGAGGGAGCCCAAAAACAGAGTTCACAACACTGTCCCCTTCCACCAACCATGGACATCAGAAAGGGAATAATTATCCTCTGTATCTCCTGACTATTTTGCACCTGTAACCACTTTCTTTTTGTCTTCCTCCATTTGTTCCCCACTTCCTGCACCTTTCCTAACAGTTTGTCTGGTACCATAAGCATACTTGATCCCTGTAATCCACCCTTCCATGGCACCAGCCTGTTTGACAACAGTCCAAAACTTAGAGATATTGTTATTACTTCCACATCCTCCTCTGCTTCCTCCTCTCCCTCTGGAATCACCACCTCCTCCCGCAGACTATTCAAAGTGTGCTCCAGCATGTAGCTGACCAGCATAGTAATGTTCATAATGCAACATCAGCGCTAACCTCTGGTAATGAGGGTCTGGATATTGCTTTGACCCTACGTTGTCCAGCTCCGGATCCAGCATGAAAACATTTTGGTCAATGGTGCAGATACTTTCCTTCTCTGGTTTCTGTGAATCTTTTGAGCAGACCTCTGATGTCCATGGAATACAATATGTGAAGAGATCTGCAGAATGGCCCATCTGTGGTTCTCCACAGTCAGTTGGGAGTTTGGAAATTTGTGACGTTGAGGGAAACAATGTGATTGGGGTGTCACCTCTGAGGACTCTACTGTGTGTGAGGTTAAAGTGGAAATAGATGAGGAGAGGTTTCTTGATGCAGCGGTCTGGAGCACTTGCTCTTTCTGGCCCTCATCTACAAGGCATACCGCTGTGCGACTGCCAAAGAAAGTGAGTGGAGTAGCCCATCCAGTAACATATTGTCAGTGGTATTAGTAAAGGACGAGACAGTGATTGTTCAGTTAAGCTTTCATTAACATTAACATCTAACCCTTGTACACGTCGAACACCAAGGCTATTCCCCCTTCCACTACAACCTCGCTTTTTTCACACTCATGTTGTTTGTACCCTACCCCTCTTGTAACCTGCTGTTTTCCAACCTTAGGCCCACACCTGTCAGTCACCTGTCACTAAATGAACAATCGCTATTTATTTTCTTAGTTAGTGTTCCTGAAAAACACCCTTATACCTAACAATTTTGCTGAGAAAATGTGGCCTCCTGATACTTCACTGCAACACAGTTTTATCCCAAGCAATTTTGATTAGCAAATAGGGTCGCCTGGCTGAACCTCAATATTAGGCCTAACATTTTTGAAGAGGAAATGTGGCATCCTCATTCCTCAATACAACATAGTTTTATCTCTAAAGATTTGGATTAGCAAACAGGTCCTTATCGCTGAACCCCAATGTTAAAGCTAATGATTTTTAAGAGGAAATGTGGACTTCTGATTCCTGATTCCTCACTGCAACCCTTTTTTTTCTCAGTTGATATGGATTAGCAAATAGGGTAGACTTACTGAACTCTGATGTTCGGCCTAATGGTTTTTAAAAAGAAATGTGGCCTTCTGATACCTCACAGCAAAAACCTTTTTGTCCAAATGATTTTGATTAGCAAATGGGGTCTCCTGAGGCTGCAGCACAGTTTTAGCACAATCTGGTTATATGCTGGAAGATCGATTTCACCCAGGACAGGATCCTATCTAGCTCACAAATACACTTTCAGCAGCAGCAGGAGCGGCCTCTCTGCACTTTTTCACAGAGAAAATGTCATCAGAAAAACAAAATATCTGCTATTTATATGGATTGGGACTTATGATCAGACTGATACCTAGCCCCGACCTATTCAAGCACTCTTTGAAAACCCATCTCTTCAAACAAGCCTACCACATCAACTACTCAGTAAACTAACTTTGCCCTGTTCCCTCCTTCCAAATATTACTCTGAATCTGCCCCCTACTATTCATCTGTCTCCACACCCTCCATGCACACGATAACTGCTCTTGATACTTGACTATTGCACTTAAACACACGGGCTGATGACCGGATCATGCAGCTTTATATGAAAATTCCTATTTATTATAATTGCCAGACCTGAAATAACAAGCACTTTTCACCTATTGTGTCCCCCCATTTCCTTGTAGATTGTAAGCTTGCGAGCAGGGACCTCACCCCTAATGTCACTGTTTAAATTGTCTTAACTTGTACTGAATGTATTGTCTGTACATGTCCCCGCTTAATTGGAAAGTGCTGCGGAATATGTTGGCGCTATATAAATAAAAAAATATTATTATTATTATTATTATGACTTCAGCAGCCAATCAGTGAAGGTCTTGTGTAATGACTTTTTGGATGGTTTCTGCGCCCTGATTGGCTGTCAAAATCTACACACACTAAGTTTTACAGAACCAAAAAAGAAAATATATACTCTGCGGCTCCTCCGGCCTAGACACCCCCCCTCCCCTCATAAAATACATTCCTCCCTCTCATCATACAGCACCACTATCCTAGACAGTCAAAACAAAAGCATTTTAGAAATTTAATCATTTACCGATCTTTAGCCAAATTTTGTCAACTTTGAGGAAAAATGCTCAGGAAACCACAGACAAAAATCTTAATGCGCTATATTTTTGCCAAATTTGAGTTTGGTGAATTTTTTTTCTGAACAAATTTGCTCGTCTCTAGTTTTAACCCCTTAATCCCATATGAGATACTATCCCATCGAGGTGACCTGGGACTTAATTCCCAAGGATGGGATAGTACATCATAGGCAATCAGCCGCGCTCACGGGGAGAGAGCAGCCGATCGCCACCTGGTGTCAGCTGATTATTACAGCTGACATCCGACACTATGTGCCAGGAGAGGTCACGGACCGCTCCCGGCACATTCACCCCCAAAACGCTGCGATCAAACATGATTGCAGAGTTTCAGCGGCATAGGGAAGCATTGCACAGGGAGGGGGCTCCCTGCGTGCTTCCCTGAGACCCTCGGAACAAAGCGATGTGATCGCGTTGCTCTGAGCGTCTCTTACCACCTCCTCCCTGCAGGACCGGATCCAAAATGGCAACAGGGCTCCTTCCGGATCCTGCAGGGAGGTGGCTTGCAAGCGCCTGCTAAGAGCAGGAGCCGGCAAGCCTACTGCACTGCCTGTCAGATTGTGGATCTGACACATTGCTTTGCAAAGTGTCAGATCAGCGATCTGACACTATAGCATGATGTCCCACCCTGGGACAAAGTAAAAAAGTTAAAAAAAAATATTTACATGTGTAAAAAAAGAAAAAATCCTAAATAAAGAAAATATATATATATATATTGTTCCAATAAATACATTTCTTTATCATAACAAACTTAGAAAAAACAGTAAAAGTACACATCTTTAGTATCGCCGCATCCGTAACAACCCAACCTATAAAACTGTCCCATTAGTTAACCCCTTTAGTGAAAACTGTAAAAAAAAAAAAACACGGCAAAAAACAATGCTTTATTATCATACCGCCGAACAAAAAGTGGAATAACACGCAATCAAAAATAAGGATATAAATAAACATGGTACCACTGAAAACGTCATCTTGTCCCACAAAAAAAGAACCACCATACAGCATCATCAGTGAAAAAGCAAAAAAGTTAGTCCTCAGAATAAAGTGATGCAAAAATAATTATTTTTTATATAAAATAGGTTTTATCGTATAAAGTGCCAAAACATAAAAAAATATAAATGAGGTATTGCTGTAATCACACTAACCCGAAAAATAAAACTGCTTTATCAATTTTACCAAATGCGGAACGGTATAAACACCCACCCCCCAAAAAAAGAAATTCATGAATAGCTGGGTTTTGGTCATTCTGCCTCACAAAAATCAGAATGAAAAGCGATCGAAAAATGTCACGTGCCCGGAAATAGTACCAATACAAACATCAACTCGTCCCGCAAAAAAACAAGACCTCACATGACTCTGTGGACCAAAATATGGAAAAATTATAGCTCTCAAAATGTGGAGACGCAAAAACTATTTTTTGCAATAAAAAGCATCTTTTAGTGTGTGACAGCTGCCAATCATAAAAATCTGCTAATAAACCTCTATAAATAGTAAATCAAACCCCTCTTCATCATCCCCCTAGTTAGGGAAAAATAATAAAATTAAAAAAATGTATTTATTTCCATTTTCCCATTAGGGTTAGGGCTACCGTTAGGGTTGGGGCTAAAGTTAAGGTTAGGGTTGGGGCTAAAGTTAGAGTTATGGTTGGGGCTAAAGTTAGGGTTAGGGCTACAGTTAGGGTTGGAGCTACAGTTAGGGTTGGGGCTAAAGTTAGGGTTAGGGTTGGGGCTTAAGTTAGGGTTAGAGTTGAGGCTAAATTTAGGGTTAGGGTTGGGGCTAAAGTTAGGATTATGGTTGGGGCTAAAGTTAGGGTTAGGGTTGGGGCTAAAGTTAGGGTTTGGATTACATTTATGGTTGGTATTAGGGTTGGAATTAGTGTTAGGGGTGTGTCAGAGTTAGGGTTATGGTTGGGATTAGGGTTGGGGGTGTGTTGAGTTAGGGGTGTGGTTAGGGTTGAGATTAGGGTTAGGGGTGTGTTGGGGTTAAGGGTGTGTTGGGGTTAGGGGTGTGGTTAGGGTTGGGAATAGGGTTAGGGGTGTGTTCAGTATAGGGTTGGAGTTAGAATTGAGGGGTTTCCACTGTTTAGGCTCTCCAAATGCGACATTGCGTCTGATCTCAATTCCAGCCAATTCTACATTGAAAAAGTAAAACAGTGCTCCTTCCCTTCCAAGTTCTCCCGTACACCCAAACCGGGGTTTACCCCAACATATGGGGTATCAGCATACTCAGAACAAATTTGACAACAACGTTTGGGGTCCAATTTCTCTTGGTACCCTTTGGAAAAAAAAACTTGGGGGCTAAAATAAATAATTTCTGTGGAAAAAAAAAATGAATTTTTATTTTCACGGCTCTGCGTTATAAACTGTAGCGAAATACTTGGGAGTTCAAAGTTCTCACAACACATCTAGATAAGTTCCTTAGGGGGTCTACTTTCCAAAATGGTGTCACTTGGGGAGGTTTCCACACATCAGGGGCTCTCCAAACGCGACATGGTGTCCTATCTCAATTCCAGTCAATTTTGCATTAAAAAGTCAAACGGCGCTCCTTCCCTTCTGAGCTCTGCCCTTCGCCAAAACAGTGGTTTACCTCCACATATGGGGTATCAGCGTACTCAGGAGAAATTGCACAACAACTTTTGGGGTCCACTCTCCTCTGTTACCCTTGGAAAAATAAAACATTGGGGGCAAAAAGATAATTTTTGTGAAAAAATATGATTTTTTATTTTTATGGCTCTGCATTATAAATTTCTGTGATGCACTTGGTGGGTCAAAGTGCTCACTACACATCTAGATAAGTTCCTTAGGGGGTCTACTTTCCAAAATGGTGTTACTTATTGGGGGGTTTCAATGTTTAGGCACATCAGGGGCTCTCAAAACGCGACATGGCGTCCTATCTCAATTTCCGTCAATTTTGCATTGAAAAGTCAAACGGCGCTCCTTCCCTTCTGATTTCTGCCATGCGCTCAAACAGTGGTTTACCCCCATATATGGGTATCAGCGTACTCAGGACAAATTATGCAACAATTTTTGGGGTCCAATTTCTCCTGTTACCCTTGGTAAAATAAAACAAATTAGAGCTGAAATACATTTTTTGTGAAACAAAGTTAAATGTTCATTTTTTTAAACATTCCAAAAATTCCTGTGAAACACCTAAAGGGTTAATAAACTTCTTGAATGTGGTTTTGAGCACCTTGAGGGGTGCAGTTTTTAGAATGGTGTCACACTTGGGTATTTTCTATCATATAGAACCCTCAAAGTTACTTCAAATGTGATCTGGTCCCTAAACAAAAATGGTGTTGTAAAAATGAGAAATTGCTGGTCAACTTTTAACTCCTAACAAAAAAATTTGGTTCCAAAATTGTGCTGATGTAAAGTAGACATGTGGGACGTGTTACTTATTAAGTATTTTGTGTGACATATCTCTGTGATTTTAGGGCATAAAAGTTCAAAGTTGGAAAACTTTCAAAATTTTCGCCAAATTTCCATTTTTTCACAAATAAACGCAGGTAATATCAAAGAAATTTTACAACTATTATGACGTACAATATGTCATGAGAAGACAGTGTCAAAATCATCAGGATCTGTTGAAGCAATTCAGAGTTATAACCTCATAAAAGGACAGTGGTCAGAATTGTAAAAATATCCTGGTCATTAACGTGCAAACCACCCTTGGAGGTTAAGGGGATAAGTCAGATAGTGCTGGCACTCACCTCTTGTTCATTTAATTTTGCTAATCTGGCCTGGCCCTGGCCATTTGAATGTATGGATGAAGTGTATGATAGTGGGAAAATTTGTTGCCATTTAGTGGATGTCATACATAAAAGGTAGCACACAATACTCTAGCAAGCAAGTTATCAACTTGGGACATGTGGTAACTTGCTTATTACTGAACAAACAAATAGCACCCCTACAGGAAAATGAGAACAGGTCCCTGAAATGCTCCATTTGAATGAAGCAGTAATCAGTCATATGCACACCCATTCCATTAATTCTGTATGAAACCAATAGAGATAGGATATTGAAAAAAAGAACACCATTACAACATCGTTGGGTCTTGTTTAATCAAAAGTATATCGGGTATGTCAAATGTATTGCACACTTTCTCTGCATTTTATACATTTTAAACAAACTCACAAATCTATTTTTCTGCTATTTACTGAAACTCTTTGTTGTAGTTCTTAGCAATATGGACTAATATATGTTAAAACATAAATAGATATAATTAAATAATAATAATGTATAAAAAATGTGGGTGGTCAAATACATTTGTCGCACTCTATTATTAAAATGAAGGTAAACATTTTTCAGCACACCCTCCTTTTGGCCAGCAATTACAGGAAACATGGGCTCTTGGGAGAGTGAGTCCCAACCAGAAAGTTCCAAGGTGCTAGAGGATCCATCACACATAAATTAAAAAAAAAATCAATGTTTAATCCAAAATTGTTAAAAACATCTTCATTTTTGATAAGTGAGCACTAAAATGCTCAGGTGCTTGTTACTCAAGTACAGCAAATCGTACTGCTCGGGTGCTTGACCCAAATAACGAGAATAATGGAAGTCAAGGGGAAACTCAGGGGATTTTCTAGCACAAACCCCTGGAGATATAGAGGGTCTAAAAATTGCTGAAAATGATATAAGAAGGACTAAAATGGCATGGATACAGCAGTGGGAAGTCCTGTGGAAGCATCTCTGAATTTCAGGTCACTGCTGGGAACATTGTTTTCAGAGTATTATGCCACTTTTATCAAAAAACAGCTAACATAGAAAAAACTCAGAAAAAAATACATACCATGAGATACGGCCTTCCCAAAACCCTGTCTGATGACAAATGCACACTTAGCAGGATGCAGCAAGCCTCCACTGATAAAGGCTAGGAGCGGCACAGGTGCAAACTACTTGATAAAAACAACCACCCCCACACCACCAAACATTGCAGGGGTTGGCTGCCAGTAGATGCCACTTTTAACCACTTCATGACATGCACAGTACATGCATAGTGCCTGTCGGGTCTCCCCCTTTGTGGGCTTTGGCATTAATCTCTAACAGCGGCATTTAACATGATCATGCCGAGATCAAGTCAATATTTAAATGATCGATGATCGTTTCACATGACCGAGGGTTGCCGATGGGTTGGCATAACAACTCATGGTTTGCAGCAGACCCCTGTGGTTGTCATTGTAAGATTGCTATGAGCACCGCCCAGTGGATGGTGCTCATAGCAAATGACCTTTTCTGCCATATGGAGTGAGGTTGCAGCCCCGCTCCATGTAGCAAAAGTGATCAGATGATCACAGCTTCTAGTCTCCCACGGAGACTATTTAAGCAAGCGAAAAGCAAAAAAAAATGCTTTTAAAAATATTTAAAAATGAAAAAAAAATATAAAAGTGTAAATCACCATTAAAATAAATATAAAATACACATACTTGGAATCACCCTTTCTAACAAGATATAAAAAGAAATAATCTGATCGGTAAATGGCGTTACGAGAAAAAAAGTCCAAATGCCAGGATTACATTTTTGGTTGCCGCAACATTGCATTAAAAAGCAATAACAGGTGATCAAAAGATCATATCTACACAAAAATTATATAGATAAAAACTTCTACTCGACACGCAAAATAAAAGCCCTCACTCAGCCCCAGGACCTGAAAAAAAGACGCAACGGGTCTTGAAAAAAATGACACTTTTTTTTTTTAAACAAATTTGGGATTTTTTTTTCACCACTTAGTTAAAAAAATAACCTTTACATGTTTGGTATCTATGAACTCATAATAACCTGAAAAACCATAATGGCAGCTCAGTTTTAGAATTTGGTTACTTTTTTTGCAATTTCACCGCATTTGGAATGTTTTTCCCATTTTCCTGTACAGTATGTGGTAAAACCAATGGTGTTGTCAAACAGTACAACACGTCCCACAAAAAATGCCCTCACATGGCCATATTGAAGGAAAAATTTAAAAGTTAAGGCTCTGGGAAGAAGGGGAGCAAAAATCAGAAATGCAAAAATTAAAGTAGGCTGCGGTATGAAGGAGTTAAGGACTGACAATAAAACATACAAAACCGAAAATAACATGGATTTTAATGGAAAAATGTTGAGATGCATTGTTTACAGGATGACTTGTATATAAGCCAAAATAAATAAGAGGAAAACAAATGCTCCTCCATACCTTGTGCTATGTTCACACGTAGAGTTTTTGCTGAGTGCTTGCATGTTTTCATTGCTTTCAATGGTGAAAGAATCATTCTACAGGAAATATAATTTTATCATTTTAATATCTTATCTGTTCATGTAGTGTGTGAGACATGATCAGACATATCCTGTTTAATTTATGAAGGAAGGACTCTGAAAGTTACAATTTTTCTTTCAGGGTCATTAGGTGGCCATTACTATTTGAAGAGGGCCATCAGTTGGCCCTTACTATTGTTAGAAAGCCAGAAGGTGGTCCTCGGTGCTGTCTTAGGGCCATCAGGCGGCTCTAACTCTAATTTTAGACAGCCATTAGAGAGTAATTTTGGAGAGGTGGGCA
This sequence comes from Ranitomeya variabilis, assembly GCF_051348905.1. Classification (NCBI taxonomy): domain Eukaryota; kingdom Metazoa; phylum Chordata; class Amphibia; order Anura; family Dendrobatidae; genus Ranitomeya; species Ranitomeya variabilis. The sequence continues at coordinate 20,175,843 of NC_135236.1, read as the reverse complement.
AATTTTCTTTTTCGCATTAATCCTGTAAAGTTTATTTATGCGCTGTTAGGGACACGCCAAATCAGCTGACATGTGCCAGGAAAGATAAGGGCCCAGGGACGGAGCCCACATCAAAGAAGGAGATCCGACATGCGCTGTACTTGTACCGCGCATGTCATAAAGGGGTTAAAAGTGGTGTAATATTCAGACATCATTGTTCCCAGCAGTGAACTGGGATTCGGAGATGCTTCCAGGGGACTTACCAAAGGTGTTTCCTTGCCATTTTAATGCTGCTTATCTCATTTTAAGTAAATTTTATACCCCTTCTACACCTCCATATAGAGGGGAGGGGGCGCCAGAAAAATGCTTGAGTTTCCCATTGAATTCCATTACACTCATTATTCAGGTCAAGCACCCAACATCCTTTGGGAATATGTGCATTTCATGATGCTTTGCTCACAGTCAAGGCACAGGACCAGAGGCAACAAAACCACCCCAAAATATCTTTTAACTGCCACCATGTTTGACTGTAGGTACTGTGTTCTTTTATTTGTACGCCTTATTCCATTTACAGTAAACAATAGAACTCTACCTTGGTCTCATTTTTCCACAAGACGTCTGCTGGCTATTTTACTATAGTGGGGTCTGCCTGCTATCCCTCTATAAATTCTGAGAGCCACCTGCTGGTTCTCCAAGTTTCAAACTTTACAGTATTAACCCGAAAAAGAAAATTTGCCCACTTCAGATGGATAAATTATATTGCGGTAGAAATATACAGCTATGCAAATCATAGCCATCTGCTGGCCCTCAAAAAATGCTTGGTGAGGGCTGGCTGCTGGCCCTCTAAAATTAGAGTGAGGGCCGTCTGATGGCCCTCTGACAATAGTGCGGTCCACCTGCTGGCTTTCTAGCAATAGTAAGGGCCATCTGATGGCCCTCTGCAAATAGTAATGGCCACCTAGTGGCCCTGAAAAAAAATATGACTTTCAGAGTCCCTCCTTTATACATTAAACAGGATGTATCTGATCATGTCTCACAGACTACATGGATAGATAAGATATTACAATGATAAAATTACATTTCCTGTATAATTTTTGTTTACCTGAATCGGTCAATGAGTCCATGGAAAACGCAGCAGCAGCAAGGTTTAGGGTTTCTATGATAATAATCTCTATTTAGATGCCTGTCATACGCTATACCTAGTGCCACACTTCATGGTAGACAAAGTGCAGATAAGAGCGGAATTGTTATAGCTGAATAGAATCTATTTGACTTAGCCCTGAGAAAAGCGATTAATTTAATGGAGCAGCATCAAGGACTGCTATTTCATCTACCCTGCTGGGGAATATAGTGAAGCATTTCGCATCTACTCAGCCTCATATGGAGGAGACCAGGATCTTCTGTATTACTTTACAAACTCTCCTGTTCTGGCTGTGAAATTCTATATGTAGTGTGAGAACTCCCTATGTAATGACCACCTGACAGCCCCAATAAGTTCATAAGGTCATATACTAATAGAACCCACCAGCTCATTAAGTTTCAAAAAATATTCCTGCAACTAGAATGTGGCGCCCCAAAAATGCATTTTTTCCCATTTCTAAGAAGTGGGTCTACTACAATGGTAAAGCGTTTGCACTAAGTGCAGGGGATGCCAAAAATTAGAAGTCACTACAATACCCCTCTGAAGACACATAACTGAGGGCATCAAAAAAACATTTTTTCCCATGGTTAAGTAGTGATTATCCTAGACTGGTAAAGCTGACACACTAGATGTAAAAAAGTGAAAAACATTTACCCCTGGGAGGTATATATATTTATAAAAGAATATTCGAGGTAGGTCTCTAAAAATTGTTAATGTGGGCATCATAAACACCCTTAAAAAATTTATAGCAAGAGTAGATTGATCACCCTCTTGATATGATGGTGGAGGAGGATGAGGACGACACAAAAAAGACGAAATACTGAAGTGTATACCCATGTCTGTATGGGAAGAGATGCATGGGAATAGAGCAGAAAAAAACCCACTGCATTTAAGTTTATGTTCTTCTGCTGTCATCCGGTGGTGTAGAGAAGTCTGCATAGTCCAAGGGATAGTCCAAGGCTTAGAGAGACAGTTCATTGCAAAAGGACGTGTGTCCTCCACAAAATCACTAAAACTTATAGATACCAAAGCGAGAACTCTCACTGCACCTCTATTGAGGTCCAATATTAACTATTATCCCCGAGCTTGGCTAATAATAATTAAAATCCATTTAATAATGCCTCAACGTTATCTTTTCCCTAATACTATATACTAACTGAGACAAAACAGTGTAACAATAAAGGATATTTATTACACACACAAGTCTGCAGTCTATAACATACATATAATAATAATAATAATAATAATAATTTTATTTATATAGCGCCAACATATTCCGCAGCGCTTTACAGCTTATAGAGGGGACTTATACAGACAACAGACATTACAGCATAACAGAAATCACAGTTCAAAACAGATACCAGGAGGAATGAGGGCCCTGCTGCTCGCAAGCTTACAATCTATGAGGAAAAGGGGAGACACAAGAGGTGGATGGTAACAATTGCTTTAGTTATTTGGACCAGCCATAGTGTAAGGCTCGGGTGTTCATGTAAAGCTGCATGAACCAGTTAACTGCCTAAGTATGTAACAGTACAGACACAGAGGCTATTAACTGCATAAAGTGTATGAGAACATGATGGAGGAACGTGATTATGTTGTTGTTTTTTATTAATAGGCCACACAGGGATAATTAGGTTAATGCGTTGAGGCGGTAGGCCAATCTGAACAAATGAGTTTTTAGTGCACGCTTAAAACTGTGGGGATTGGGGATTAATTGTATTAACCTAGGTAGTGCATTCCAAAGAATCGGCGCCGCACGTGTAAAGTCTTGGAGACGGGAGTGGGAGGTTCTGATTATTGAGGATGCTAACCTGAGGTCATTAGCAGAGCGGAGGGCACGGGTAGGTTGGTAAGGTACATATATATTTATACCCAAGCTGGCGACTATAAATATATATATATATATATATATATATATATATATATATATATATATACATACAATTATGCTTATACTGCAACACTAATACAGTAATATCACTACAATATACAGTGATATCCCAACAATATCACACAGTAATAACCCACAATATCCAGTAATATCACAACAATATCACACAGAAAAAAAACACAATTAACTGCCAAAATTACCCAAATCACACATACAATATCAGCCCTCCCATCTATAGCTTGCTATCCCTAATGAGTGTGCATTGACTGTTTCAGTAGACAGAGAAGTGTGATGGTGAGGCAGATTCTGGTGTCATTACAACTCACCATCTTGTTTGAGTCCTCAAAGTTTTGGAGAATGGCACAGATTTCAGTCATCCATGCCCACTCATCAGTTCTCATGTGCGGAGGCTGAGTGGAATACCGACTGGCATGGTGTAACTGGCATTCAACTATTGCCCTCTGCTGCTCACAAAACCTTGTCAACATATGTAATGTTGAGTTCCAATGCATGGTGATGTCACACACCATTTGGTGAGCTGTAAGTTGCAAACACTGCTATAGCACCACCAGGGCAGCGGCAGTGGTAGCTGACTTGTGGAAGCGGACACATGCGGCATATTTTTACAAATAGCTCAGGTATATCTGGGTATGTTTGGAGAAACCGCTGGGCCACTAAGTTGAGCACGTGGGTCAGGCATGGTACATGTGTGAGGTTGTCAAGCTTCAGAGCTGCCACCAGGTTACATTGTCACACACGACCATGCTTGATTGTAGGATCAGGGGCAAGAGCCACAAACCAGTCTGTTCTGATAGACCTTTCAACAACTCCACAGCAGTGTGCGGTTTGTCACCTAATCAGATTAGCTTCAGCAGAGCTCGTTGCCGCTTTGCCGAGGCAGTGCTGCAGTTCTTCCTGCTGACAACTGATGCTGATTTTTCTGAGATGGAGGCACGGAGGAGGATTTGATGCAGGAACATCTGTAGAAGGTGGGGGAAACAAAGCCTGCAATGCTCGGTATTGGTAGAAGATGTTTTTCATCCCAGGGTCTGACTGGGTTCCACAATGTTCACCCAATGTGCTGTCATGGAAATTTAGTGTCTCTGGACACAAGTACTTGTCAGGTGTCTGTAGTTAAGTGGACCTCCCCAGTAACAGGGTTGGTCAGGGCACGACTGACATTATGGGTAAGATGCATGTGTAATGCAGATATGGCACACTGGGAGAAATAGTGGTGGCTAGGGACCGATTACAAATGGATGGCCATCAAAGTTGTGGAAAGCTTTCATCTCCACAAGCCCAAATGCCAACATTTCCAGGGCAAGCAGTCTGAAAATGTTACCATTTAGGATTGTGACCCGGGGTGGGAGGCTCTGTATTTACGCTTGCATTCTAAGGACTGGGTAAGGGACAATTGAATGCTACGCTGGGCAAAGACATGGACATGGTTGCTGATGGTGGTTGCAAGTGTGTAATGACAGGTGGTGGGAGGCATCTTTTATACATCATGGATAGGGGATTGGCATGCCTGTAGAACAGTAGAAGAGGCAGTGATGTCATCCGCAGACACTGTTTCTGGACCCTGACCTTTTGGCCCATGTAGTAGGGTGCTTTGCTTGCATATTCCTGATCATGCTGGTGGTTGTAAGACTGGTAATTGTGCTGCCCCTGCTGATACTGGCATGGCAGATATTGCAAACAGCCTCTTTTGGGTTAACTGGACTGTTTTTAAAAGCATTAGATTCAAGAACACCTAGCCCTTGCCTTGGCAACTTCACCCGTGTTGATGTTCTGAGGAACAGTTGCCCACCTTGTATCTCTGGCTACTCCACTGGCTCTTCCTGCCTGTTGTGGTGCTGCAAATCCTTCACCCCTGTGCGCTGTTGTTCTTGATCTGCATGCCACCTTCACAGGTTGGGTCAGTGACTTCATCGTTCACCACTTCGACTTCCACTTCCCCACCCTGGCCCTTCTCCTCACTTGCTGACGTAACAACACCACTTGATGGCAATTATGTCTTATCACCATCCAACTCTTGTGATAGTTATTGCATTTTCCCACCACTGCCTTCTAGTGAGCGTGGCTGACCAAATATTTGGCTATCACTACATGTAATCTCATTTTGTCCTGTATGAAACGTGCAGGGTGAGAAGCCAGAATCTATAAATGTAAATGTGAACTGCTCTTTGGAGAGTCCAAGTGTGGGATCACTTATCTGCTGGCACTCAGCATGATGGGAGGAAGGATCAGGGTGAGGATTATGTGGTCCAGAATCACGACTACTGAGACTGGACTGTGTGGAAGACAGGGTGGTGCAAGCACAGTGACTGGAAGCATTTTCTTCTACCCATCCAAAAACCTCTTCACACTGCTCTGGCTTCAAAAGTGGTGTTCCGCACCCAATACAAATTGGGACAGGAGCCTAATTCAACATGATGTGTGTTTGTTGTCCTGCTGAGGCAGTCACAGTTTCACATTTCACATGGCCTCAGCCTCTGCGCTCACCATCAAAATCACTTCCACTTCCCATACCACGAGTCTTGCCCATTTTAAATTATGTATGATATATCCTTGCTGAGAAACTGTTGCAGTATTACAATAGCATGAAAATCTGCCCACCTCAGATGTACTCCATAGACTGCAGTATCAATATATTGATGCTATTTCTAACCAAGCAAGTTATTTTGCGTGTTTTGAGGCATAACTGGAGCACAATAAATGCTGTATAAAATTCCACTGCTGAAAAAAATTGCAGTATTACAACGGCAGGAAAATTTTCCCTCTTCAGATGAACTTCTTAAGATGCAATATAAATATAGGGATGATATTTGTACTCAAACAAGTTTGTTTTTAGTTTCAAGGCACAAATGGAGCATGTTAAATGCTGTAAATAGTGAAAAATTGCAGTATTACTATTTCAAGAAACTTTGCACACCTCAGATGGACTGCTTACACTGCAGGAGTAATGCACGCTACTGAGATCCAATCAAGTCTGGCAGTATGCTTTTGATGCACAACTACAGCAGTAAAAATGGTGCATAATATTTCCCTGTTCAGAACAATTTAATTAGGATTAATAGCAAAAATAATATTATGGGCCCTCAGAAGAGGTTTTGGTCTGAGTTACAGGCTGCAGTATAAAGTACATTCAATTCACCCTTTTGTGTCCTACATGATCCCCTCAGCACAAACTCTCCCTACGTGCTGCTAACAGCAGTAATACTATTTATTATAATACACCTTAAGAAGGGCTGTTGTTTTACTTGACATAAATGAAAATGTGGTTAAATCCCTGGCTAAAACACAGCTACAATTCTGTCCTTCTTTCACCAGCTTCTCTCCCTACACTTCCTTTATCTAGGGCATAGTGGGATGAGCATGGCATCATGAGTTTGATATAGACCTGAAGACACTATGCGGTCAGTCAATCACAGTAATGCCACAATAAAAATGGCCGCAACATTACAGTGACTTACAGGCAATCCCCACATGTTTATTGGCTGTCTAAAAAGCACCAAACATGCGAGGGCGAAGACTCTAGCGCCTGCTTGAGGATTGAAAAAATACCCACCGAGAAATGAGCATCTCTAGCACACTGATGTTAGAGCGAGTAATGAGTAGTGGCGAGCACGCTCGCTCATCACTAATCTTCATCAGTGTATGTACCATAAAAAGTTTGGGAAAAAATATACAAAGCACGAGAGTTATTATGCATTTTGAGCCTTTGAACTCGTTAGTTCTTAGTCTTAACAATATTATTTATGAAATATGCACAAAGATGCTTTTAGCAATTTTGGAATACTTACTGATTTTATTTAATCACATGTGTCGGATCCCCTACTACCCTTTATGGCCCACTCTGCATATAAATTTATTTTACATGAATTAAATCACCAAATTATGAAATGTCTCTTGTACGGCTTTCCTAATGTCTTTATTTTTTAGACTGTATATGACAGGATTGAACAAAGGAGTAAACACAGTGTATAGCAATGATAGGATTTTAGTGATGGACGAAGATTGTTGTTTTGTTGGGACGACATAAACACTGAACAGAGTCCCATAGAATATGGAGACCACAGTGAGGTGGGAGCTACAGGTGGAGAAGGCTTTCTTTCTGCCAGTACTGGATGGGATCCTTAAGACTGTTACAACTATATATGTATAAGACACTATTATGATTGCAGTTGGAAAAAAGACACAAGGAATGCCTATTAAAAAAATCACCAAGTGAACATGGAACGTGTCCGAACTGGCAAGTTCTAGTAAGGGAAGAGGATCACAAAATAAATGGTCAATGATATTTGAACCACAAAAGTTTAGTTTTGCTGTAGATATATTGGAAATTAAATTAAGAGAAAATCCAACCATCCAACATAAGATGGTCAGTATCATACATGAGGTATTTGTCATGATGGAGGAGTAACGAAGAGGATTACAGATGGCCACATATCTGTCATAGGACATGAGAGCAAGGATAAGGCAATCAAATGCTTCCGCGACTCCGAAAAAATAAAGCTGAGTGATACAGTCAATAAAAGGAATGATCCCCCCATTATTGAGAAGAATTTGGAGCATATTGGGGACAATGACACTTGTTAATAGGATGTCACCTATGGACAGTTGTGAGATGAAGAAGTACATTGGAGTGTGGAGGTTCTTGCTGGTGAACACTAAGGTGATGATCAGGAGATTCCCACATATTGTCCCACAGTAAATAACAAAGAAAAAAAAGAACAGGAAAATTCTTAAACATTTACTTGCTTGAAATCCTAGAAGCAAAAACTCAGTGACTGCAGTCAGATTGTTCTCCTGTGGTAGAACATATGGTAGAAGCAATAAGAAAACTGGTTAGCATTTTACAAAAGCCAGGCATGGTCACTGCATATTTCTTCTTATGATTAGTAGTAATGATTTGGCTCAATGAGATTTTCGCCCCTTCTTATTTGAAGAATCTAATCATACCTTCCAACAAGTTCTAAATATGTTTTAAAATATTGTTTCTATTAACAAAAAGATGTCTATAACAAGGTGATTTATTTTTATTAAACAGGTGATATAATATATTGTATAAATTTTACTTTTGCTAAAATGGTTTTCTGATATTTTTGCTCCAAAAATTACAAGACTAGCCTAAACTGACAAATAGCATTCAATACCAGTTGCGTATTAAATATCAATGATCATAATTTAATCTTTTCAGATTAAATTATTGATTAAAGAAAAAAATCAAAGGAAAAGAAGAAACCCATGTATTAGTTTAATACTTAAAGTACTTAGAATTATTCTTCTGCATGTTACAATGTAGGTAAAGACTCGCACATTAGATATTATTTTCATGTTGCTTTTTTCTGCTTTTCCCTTCAATTCTGTTTTCAGTCGAGTCCCTGGAGTGAATAGTGACAATATTAGAAAGCAGCATAGTCAGTTTAGTGTGGCCACCAGACACAGGAATATAAAGTGTTATTGTCGGATATTTATATGTAACATGAAGGCAAGAAGCCAAGTAAAAAGTCTCCAGAGTTATATGTCTGTTATTATCTCATAATTCTCCAGTGTACAACAGTTAAATATCAAAATAAATAAGAGAATTCAAAAATATACTGTGGCTCCTGGAGAAAGAGAAGGAGTAAATAGAAGCTTAAAGAGACTCTGTCACCTCAAATTGGCGGGATATTTAAATGACTTTTTACCTGTCTGATGGGCAGCGTTTCATCTTCATTTATCCATCCCGTCCGTCCCTGTTGTCCGCAATATGTTAGTGAATTAGAGTACTTGTGCTCCATAGTTGGCACGTGCATAATGCAATCTTAGGTCGCGCACGCGCAGTATGCTTTGCCCAACTGCGGGCAAAGCCGAAAAGCATTACAGTGCATGAGCCCGCGCACTATGTCCCTCAATACAGCTAAATACTTCCAGGACATAGTGCGCGGGCGCATGCGCAGTAATGATACTGTGCCAGAGTCTGTCAGCTAAATCATTAAAACATAAAAAAACAGACATAAACACCGCGCTATGGCTGATACTGAAATGGGTGCTGCTGAGTAAGGCCGGGGTCAGACCTAACATATAAAAATATGGTCCATTTTTTACGGCCGAGCTATGCAGAAATGTTCCTGAACAGTGATCCTTATTCAATGCGAAAATGCGATTTTCTGTCCAAAAAGTATCCGTGTATCATCCGTATGGTATCCGTATGGAATCCATACGGCGATATTTTCTTGCCGGCTTGCAAAATGGACATATAATGGATCCATGGGCTTAAATATTCATGAAAACATAAATGTATATACAGTATTTATATTTATATTTAATACAGCTCTAGATAGCATAAAAGCCGGTAATTCAATTGTCGGCTTTTGCTATCTCCTTATCAAACACAACAGGAAATGAGACATGGTTTACATACAGTAAACAATTTCATATCCATTAGATTTTTACATATTCCTCACTAATAATGTTACTAGTGTGTGTGTGTGCAAAATTTGGGAGCTCCAGGTGTTAAAATAAAGGGTTAAATCACGGAAAAACTGTTGTGAGCTCCCGATTAATTTTCTCTGCCAGAGTGGGAAAGCCAGTGACTGAGGGCAGATATTAATAGCCTAGAGAGGGACCATGGTTATTGCCCCCCGGCTAAAAACTTCTGCTCCCAGCCACCCCAGAAAAGGCACATCTGGAAGATGCACCTATTCTGGCACAAAGCCTCTCTCTTCCCACTCCCGTGTAGCGGTGGGATATGGGGAATGAAGGGTTAATGTCACCTTGCTAATGTAAGTTGACATTAAGCCTGGTTAATAATGGATAGATGTCAATAAGAAACCTATCCATTATTAATCCAATAGTAATAAAGTATTAAAAATACACACACATTATGAATAAAGTATTTTAATGAAATAAATAAACACATGGGGGTTTAATATCTTTATTGTACGCTCAATCCAACTGACGACCCTCATCTTCTGAAAAAAAAGGAAAATAAAAAAGCAACAATATCCCATACATGTCTGCTATACAGTCATAACCCATGATGTAAATTCATCTGAAGGGGTTAAATACATGTATAACCAGGAGCCTGCTAATGCATAATTGTGGTGCCATCATAGAAGCTGTGGCCTCTGGTGGCATAAACTCATATGAACTGTAGAGTGGGAATTTTTCTGAAGCTTCCAGTTCTGAGTGACGTCACCCAGACCTTGCCCCCTCCTTACTCTGCTACCGTTCAGTGGCGTCTGTCGGCCGCAGCACGCAGCCTGTCTTGCTTTCTGTTCTGAGTGGAGATTCTGGGCTACAGCTAGGGGGGACGCTCCCCACACCCGATCATACCTCTACCGACAGATGGGTCTGTGGAAATCCCCGGGTAGATGGCCTACGTAGCTGCTGTCACTCGCATCTAGTATATATAACCTGTAACATTATACTTTCAAAAAAGGCATCCAGTCCCCTCTTAAATTTTAGTAACGAATCACTCATTACAACATCATACGGCAGAGAGTTCCATAGTCTCACTGCTCTTACAGTAAAGAATCCGCATCTGTTATTATGCTTAAACCTTCTTTCCTCCAGACGTAGAGGATGCCCCCTTGTCCCTGTCTCAGGTCTATGATTAAAAGGATCATCAGAAAGGTCTTTGTACTGTCCCCTCATATATTTATACATTAACATAAGATCACCCCTTAGTCTTCGTTTTTCCAAACTAAACAGCCCCAAGTGTAATAACCTATTTTGGTATTGCAGACCCCCCAGTCCTCTAATAACCTTGGTCGCTCTTCTCTGCACCCGCTCTAGTTCAGCTATGTCTTTCTTATACACCGGAGACCAGAACTGTGCACAGTAGGGTTGAGCGAAACGGGTCGGCAATTTTCAGAAGTCGCCGACTTTTGGCAAAGTCGGGTTTCATGAAACCCGACCCGACCCCTGTGTGGGGTCGGCCATGAAGTCGGCGATCTTCTGAATCTGGAATCGGAATTCCGATACCGATTCCCGATATGTTTAAGATATCGGGAATTGGTATCGGAATTCAGATTTAAGTGTAAAATAAAGAATTAAAATAAAAAATATCGCTATACTTATCCTCTGACGGGCCCTGGTACTAACCGGGAACCTTCCTTCCTTAGAATCAGCCTTCCAGGACCTTGCGGTGACGTCGCGGTGACGTCGCGGCTTGTGATTGGTGCGCAGCCGCCCATGTGACCGCTCGCGCGACCAATCACAAGCCGCGACGTCACCGTGACGTCACCGAAGGTCCTGGAAGGGCTGATTCTTAGGAAGGAAGGCTGCCGGAACGAAGCCGAGGGTGAGTATATTCCTATTAGGTATATACTCACTCTCGGACATGCCCTGCTTCTTTCCGGCAGCCTTCCTTCCTAAGAATCAGCCCTTCCAGGACCTTTGGTGACGTCACGGTGACGTCGCGGCTTGTGATTGGTCGCGCGAGCGGTCACATGGGCGGCCGCGCACCAATCACAAGCCGTGACATCACCGCAAGGTCCTGGAAGGCTGATTCTAAGGAAGGAAGGTTCCCGGTTAGTACCAGGGCCCGTCAGAGGATAAGTATAGCGATATTTTTTATTTTAATTCTTTATTTTACACTTAAATATGGATCCCAGGGCCTGAAGGAGAGTTTCCGCTCCTTCAGACCCTGGGAACCATTGGAAACCCAATGCACTGCATTGGGTTTCGAGTTTCGGCCGACCCCGACCCCGACTTTTTTATAGGATCGGCCGATTTCACTCGACCCGACTTTTGAAAAAGTCGGGTTTCGTGAAACCCGACCCAATCCTATAAAAGTAAAGGTCGCTCAACCCTAGTGCACAGTATTCTAAGTGTGGTCAAACTAGTGACTTGTATAGAGGTAAAATTATGTTCTCCTCATGAGCATCTATGCCTCTTTTAATACATCCCATTATTTTATTTGCCTTTGTAGCAGCTGCCTGACACTGGCCACTGAATATGAGATTGTCATCCACCCATACACCCAGGTCTTTTTCATTGACGGTTTTGCCCAGAGTTTTAGAATTAAGCACATAGTTATACATCTTATTACTTCTACCCAAGTGCATGACCTTATATTTATCCCCATTAAAGCTCATTTGCCATTTATCAGCCCAAGCTTCTAGTTTACATAAATCGTCCTGTAATATAAAATTGTCCTCCCCTGTATTGATTACCCTGCAGAGTTTAGTGTCATCTGCAAATATTGAAATTGTACTCTGAATGCCCCCTACAAGGTCATTAATAAATATGTTAAAAAGAAGATGGCCCAATACTGACCCCTGTGGTACCCCACTGCTACCCGCGACCCAGTCCGAGTGTGCTCCAATAATAACCACCCTTTGTTTCCTATCCCTGAGCCAGCTCTCAACCCACTTGCACATATTTTCCCCTATCCCCATTATTCTCATTTTATGTAACAACCTTTTGTGTGGCACCGTATCAAAAGCTTTTGAAAAGTCCATATACACTACATCCACTGGGTTCCCTTTGTCCAGTCCGGAACTTACCTCTTCATAGAAGCTGATCAGATTAGTCTGACAGGAGCGGTCCCTAGTAAACCCGTGCTGATACTTGGTCATGAGGTTATTCCTCTTCAGATACTCCAGTATAGCATCCCTTAGAATGCCCTCCAGGATTTTACCCACAGTAGAGGTGAAGCTTACTGGCCTATAATTACCGAGTTCAGTTTTTGTCTCCTTTTTGAATATTGGCACCACATTTGCTATACGCAAGTCGTGTGGTACAGACCCTGTTATTATGGACTCTTTAAAGATTAAAAATAATGGTCTATCAATGACTGTACTTAGTTCCTGCAGTACTCGGGGGTGTATCCCATCCGGGCCCGGACATTTGTCAATTTTAGTGATTTTTAGACGCCACCGTACTTCCTGCTCGGTTAAGCAGGTGACACTTAATGGGGAATTTTTATCACTAGTCATATTGTCTGCCATGGGATTTTCTTGTGTAAATACTGATGAAAAAAAGTCGTTTAGCATATTGGCTTTTTCCTCATCCTCATCCACCATTTCCCCCAGACTATTTTTAAGGGGGCCAACACTCTCATTTTTTAGTTTCTTACTATTTATGTAGTTAAAGAATATTTTGGGATTATTTTTGCTCTCTCTGGCAATAAGTCTCTCTGTCTCAATCTTTGCTGCCTTGATTTGCTTTTTACAGAATTTATTTAATTTTCTGTATTTATTTAATGCCTCCTCACTACCTACTTCCTTTAATTCTCTAAATGCTTTCTTTTTGTCACTTATTGCGCCCCTTACAGCTCTATTTAGCCATATTGGTTTCCTCCTATTTCTAGTATGTTTATTCCCATACGGTATATACTGTGCACAGGTCCTATCCAGGGTGCTAATAAATGTCTCCCATTTTCTTTGTGTATTTTTATGTCTCAGGATATCGTCCCAGTTAATTGCACCAAGATCCTCTCTCATCCGTTGGAAATTTGCCCTCCTGAAGTTTAGTGTCCTTGTCACCCCTCTACTACACATCTTATTAATGGAGACATGAAAACTTATTATTTTGTGATCACTATTCCCCAAGTGACCCCCAGCCCTTATATTTGATATGCGGTCTGGCCTGTTGGTTAATATTAGGTCTAGCAGTGCCCCCCTCCTTGTTGGGTCCTGAACCAGTTGTGAATGGTAATTGTCTCTCATAGTTGTCAAAAAATGATCACCTTTGCTGGAACTGCAGGTTTCTGTTCCCCAATCTATTTCAGGGTAGTTGAAGTCCCCCATAATAATGACTTCTCCTTGAGTCGCAGCTTCATCTATTTGCTTTATGAGGATATTCTCCATTGCTTCCATTATTTTTGGAGAATTATAACAAACCCCTATCAGTAATTTATTATTTTTTTCCCCCTCCCATTATCTCCACCCACAGGGACTCTACATTTTCATTAGATTCACCTATATTATCACGCAGGATGGGTTTTAAGGAAGATTTTACATATAGACACACCCCTCCCCCTCGCTTATCCGTTCGGTCATTTTTGAACAGACTAAAATATACATAAATATGTCAAATTAAATTACTAAATATGTGTCTTAAAGTTCAGTCGTTTGTGACTCAAACACTTTGTGGAGTAATCATCTGAAAATTGAAAGAATAAGAAAAATACTTGATTTCAAATGCACAAACCAGCTACCGAAGAGCAGAAACAATGACAATATGTTTCTTGCAATATTCATATCGCACACTGATTTGCAAATATCCAGTCAGATAATAACTTCAGAAATTCATGGCTTGCTCAGAAAACCCTTTTCATTTGTTTGCTCCATTAAAATCACATAAATAATAATATTAATAATAGTAATAATTTTAACACAATTTTAGATGTTTTATTCCAACTGCCAATGCAGTTTAGTTAGTAACTAAACTACAATGTACAGAATATTTCCTTTGTTGCCTTTCACTCACATTAATTGGAAATGCAAAGTTTGTCGCATATAAAACTAATTATCATTATCTGTGCAGTAGAAGAACAAACACATTAAATGAAAATAATCATCGAGGGACGTAATTGATTCTATGATTTTCTATGTGTTATACAGGTGCCGAGCTTCATTTCCCTCCTGGGGAATTATCAGTTAGAGGAGAAAGAAATCAGAAATGTGGAAATTCCCAGAAGTTTTATTAAGAGACTGAAATAGATGGTAATGGAAATTATGTCATATACAATGTAACAAAGGGAAACATTTACATCAGATCAGTGAGACTTCTCTATCACAGTGTGTTCCATTGTAATATGCTACATCTACATGTCATTAAAGGGGATATCCGGGACTTTAAAAAAAGGCAAGATGTGGCTAACAGAGGCTACAACCTAACAATAAACTATATATGACGCTGCGCTAGATGGATATATAACAGGCACAAGAAGGAAAAATCATATATAAGAACACCAAGAACACCAAAAGCAGCAGAAAACTGAAAATAAAAATACTGAATAAAGTGAAAAACAACAATACAATTTTTAGCTAAACTTCAGTGCACCTTCATCAAATAGTGCCAATACAATAAATCAAGGAACCAAAAGCCCATCATAGGCTATGCAATCAATAAAAGAGGAGAATTACAAACCAAACAGCTCGTAAATTATACCAAAAAATTAGTGAGGGTGAAGTATAAAAAGGAAAACAAGAAAGGCAACCTGTTTGGTGTACATAGAGAACAAGCAGCCTCTTATAGCAATAATGCCAGGCATATGCTAGTGCATATAGGGTTAACCATGCGCACAGACTGAGTCTGAGCAAGATGCCGAGACCGACCTCTTTGTTGAGCAGCATCCACTGTGGTCGAGACTAAATGGGAGATGGCAGAGGAAGATAATTCCTGGGATCTATCGGAAGTATTCCCACGCGTAACAATAGGTGTCTTATAGATACCTCTCCATTACTAAGCTGTGGGCTTGATTTGACCAGACAATACAAAGGTGACATCACATCCACAAATATTACCCCACTTGCCACCGCTACAGGGCAAGTAGGAAGAGGCCGGCAAAGCACCAGAATTGGCGCATCTTTGGATGTTCAAACAAAAAGCCCAAAGGGTAAATAGGGACAAAAAGGCATGAGCAACAAAATGAATAAAACTACATATTTATTAAGAATATTTAAAATTATATAAAAAACAAGTAACACAGGAAGTTACTCAAACAGGTATTTAGGGACTGGTGAGACAGGATCCAGTGTTGGTGACAAAATAAAAGTAGCAAATGGAACAATATACTGTATTATATCATTTAAAGTTAATTCCTCACGATAATAAGCAGCAATATTCAATAAATTGCCAAGTGCCCAACTATTGCAGCAAAGTATCCATCATATAGGCTTTATTCTAATCCATAACACAGTACATATAATAGTTCATATTACAATCAGAGAAAGCTTTGGCATGCAGTGCCCAATGCCCCTCTTAGCTGCTCAACCCTGCTCCTCCAAAACCAACATCTCCACCATGACAGAAGATCAGCTTTCCACCCTCCTGTCTAGATCACTTCTCACCACTTGCACGCTTGATCTGCTCCCATCCCACCTCTTCCCTAACCTCACCACAGCCTTCATCCAATCCCTATCACACCCCTCCAACCTCTCACTCACAACTGGTGTCTTCCTTGCCAAGATCACACCCATCCTCAAAAAAAAAGCACTCCCTCTACCCATCCTCTGTGTCTAGTTGACGCCCAATATCTCTTCTGCCTTATACCTCAAAACTACTGGAACAGCATGTGTATCTTGAACTGTCCTCCCACCTTTCTTCCTGCTCCCTCTTTGACTGGTTACAATCTGGCTTCTGACCCCATCACTCAACTGAAACTGCCCTAACTAAAGTCACCAATGACCTAATAACTGCCAAGAGCAAGCGACACTACTTTGTCCTCCTTCTCCTGGACCTGTCTTCTGCCTTTGACTCTGTGGTCCATTCCCTCCTATTTCAGATTCTATCATCTCTTGGCATCACAGACTTGGCCCTATCCTGGATCTCGTCTTATGTAACAGACCGAACATTCAGTGTCTCCCTCCCCAACCCCACCTCCTCACCTCACCCCCTGTCTGTCGGTGTTCCTCAAGGCTCAGTTCTAGGACTCCTACTCTTCTCTATCTACACCTTCATCCTGGGAGAGCTCATATAATCCCACGGTATGCAGTATCATCTCTATGCTGATGACATGCAGATCTACCTATCCGGACCTCACCTCACCTCCTTACTCACCAAGATCCCACATTGTCTGTCTGCTATCTTGGCCTTCTTTTCTGCTAACTCTCTAAAACTGAACATGGACAAAACAGAATTTATCATCTTTCCCCCATCTCACCCTGCCCCTCCAACAGACCTATCCATCAAGGTCAATGGCTGCTCACTTTCCCTAGTCCCGCATGCTCAGTGCCTCAAGGTGATCCTAGACTCCGCCCTCTCTTTCAAGCCACATATCCAAGCCCTTGCCTCCTCCTGCCATCTCAAATTCAAAAATATTTCCCAGATCCGCGCATTCCTCAACAAAAAAACCACAAAAACACTAGTGCATGCTCTTATCATCTCCCGCCTTGACTACTGCAACCTCCTACTCTCTAGCCTCCCTTCTAGCACTCTGGCATCAATCCAATCCATCCTACACTCTGCTGCCCGACTAATCTACCTGTATCCCCGCTATTCCCCAGCCTCTCCCCTATGTCAAGCCCTTCACTGGCTTCCTATCATCTAGAGACTCCAGTTCAAAACCCTTACTATGACATACAAAGCCATCCACAACCAGTCTCCTCCATATATCTGTGACATGTTCTCCTGCTACCTACCTACACGCAACCTTCGATCCTCACAAGATCTCCTTCTCTACTCCCCTCTTATCTCTTCTTCCCACAACCGCATCCAAGACTTCTCCCATGCTTCCCCCATACTCTGGAACTCTCTACCCCAAAACATCAGACTCTCACCTACCATAGAAACCTTCAAAAAGAACCTGATGACTCACCTCTTTTGACAAGCCTACAGCCTGCAGTGATCCTCAACCTACTGAACTGCCACACAACCAGCTCTCCCCTCTCCTAGTGTATCCTCACCCATCCCCTGCAGACTGTGAGCCGTCACAGGCAGGGTCCTCCCTCCTTATGTACCTGTTAATGCCTTGTTTTTTGCTCATGTTTATTTATTTGTTTATATTTGCCCCTTTTCACATGTAAAGCTCCATGGAATAAATGGCACTATATAAATGTATAAAAATAATAATAATAAATAATAATAATAATATTGTATCCTTACCAGCCTGAAATACCAGCCCCAGTAGTCTGCTTTACTCTGGCTGGTTAGAAAAATAGGGGGACCCCATGCTATTTTTTGGAGGTGTATCCTCCTATTTCTGCTAGCCATCTAAGGTAAGCAGATTGCTGCCTCCTGCTATTATCAGGCTGGTAAGGTTCATGGATATTGGATCATTACCAGCCTGAAATACCAGCCACAGTAGTCTATTTTACTCTGGCTGGTTAACAAAAATAGGAGGACCCCATGTAATTTTTTTAGGGAGGAGCAACCTACTTTGTCAAATCAAAAATTCACCCCTTTGCACTTTTTGCTGTTATGTTCCATCAAAACTTTGATTTTAAATATTTTGAATGGTTTGCATCAGTTCTTGTAAATAACATTCCTACACATTTATTCATATATTTTTAGGGTGAATTATGGTGAAGAAAACCACAAACCGGGAAAAATAATGGAAAACTACACTATGCATAACTATTCATCACTCCAAAGTTAGTACTTTGCATAGCCTAATTTTTCTGCATTTACAGCTTCAATTGTCTTTTGATAAGTCAGTGATTGCATCAAAATATTTAAAGGGCGTCATACAGAAATGAGTGAATAACAATACAGATATGACAAATTAAGTATTGTATCCCAAACTTAATGTCATATTAACAATATTTTACTGACTTCACCAACTACACAACACAAAGGATATTTTTTTCCACAATTTAACATACACTTTGCATTGTGTAAAGAAAATATGACACATAATTAGGTGTGAATGCTGTAGCAACTTACTGTATCACACACCACTCAAGTCTTCTAAAAAAAAAAATCATGACAATAAGTGCAATGAAATTTTAAAAATCCACTTTTACATCCTTTTTCATTTTATATTGGTGAAACACAAACAAAATATAATAAACACAAAGTAATAAAGACACATTGATGAGGAAAGTTTTTTTTGTTATTGATAATATGTAACCATACTTATCAATTACATGAGAGAGTGAAAATGCTCATCTGGTATTTATAATTTTTTTACTTATTTTTTTTTTTTTTGAGGGGGGGTAGTGTCATATTTACCTTTTTTTTCCAAGAATAGTTGTGCTCTTGTTTTTAGTGAAAGTGCTTACAAAAATGTTTGTCATATTGTCTTTTTTTGTGAACATAATGATGTTTCAACCTTTTTATTGTGCAGAACAGAGAGAAACATTCAACATTCCACCTCTAGAGTTTGAAAAAGAAGCGGACCAAGATCAGGGGTCAGTGTCGGAAGATATAAATACTAGGGTTGAGCGAAACGGGTCGGCAATTTTCAGAAGTCGCCGACTTTTGGCAAAGTCGGGTTTCATGAAACCCGACCCGACCCCTGTGTGGGGTCGGCCATGAGGTCGGCGATCTTCTGAATCTGGAATCGGAATTCCGATACCGATTACCGATATGTTTAAGATATCGGGAATTGGTATCGGAATTCAGATTTAAGTGTAAAATAAAGAATTAAAATAAAAAATATCGCCATACTTACCATCTGACGGGCCCTGGTACTAACCGGGAACCTTCCTTCCTTAGAATCAGCCTTCCAGGACCTTGCGGTGACGTCGCGGTAACGTCGCGGCTTGTGATTGGTCGCGTGGCCCCCATGTGACCGCTCGCGCGACCAATCACAAGCCGCGACGTCACCGTGACATCACCGAAGGCCCTGGAAGGGCTGATTCTTAGGAAGGAAGGCTGTCGGAAAGAAGCAGGGCGTGTCCGAGGGTGAGTATATACCTAATAGGAATATACTCACCCTCGGCTTCGTTCCGGCAGCCTTCCTTCCTAAGAATCAGCCCTTCCAGGGCCTTTGGTGACGTTACGGTGATGTCGCGGCTTGTGATTGGTCGCGCGAGCGGTCACATGGGGGCCGCGCGACCAATCACAAGCCGTGACGTCACCGCGACGTCACCGCAAGGTCTTGGAAGGCTGATTCTAAGGAAGGAAGGTTCCCGGTTAGTACCAGGGCCCGTCAGAGTGTAAGTATAGCGATATTTTTTATTTTAATTCTTTATTTTACACTTAAATATGGATCCCAGGGCCTGAAGGAGAGTTTCCGCTCCTTCAGACCCTGGGAACCATTGGAAACCCAATGCACTGCATTGGGTTTCGAGTTTCGGCCGACCCCGACCCCAACTTTTTTTATAGGATCGGCCGATTTCACTCAACCCGACTTTTGAAAAAGTCGGGTTTCGTGAAACCCGACCCGATCCTATAAAAGTAAAGGTCGCTCAACCCTAATAAATACAATAAATTCATCTTTATTAGAATACACACAAGATCAAGGATCAACTGTCAGACAAGCCTCAATCGAGTCTACACAAAATGTACTCTCACAAAGTCAAGTAGACCTGTAAGTAATGTGAGACAAGTTACACGCAGGCAAGCAAGTCACAGATGTCAACAACTAAATGAAAATATGAAGCAAAATGCTCAAGCCGTAGCTGTTACTGAAGAGGCTATGCGCTTCATACATCGCTTGGACAATAATGATAATTGGGACAATTTCTGTGCCTCAATGGCTCGGGTTTTTGTAACCAGTGGGCGTGTGTCTCAGTAGTTTGTAGCGTGCTGGATATTTTTAGAAAACACCACCATACAATTAATTATTGTGAAATTATCACAGGAATTAAAGAAACAGCAGAAAGACAGCTAACCTCCTCACAAATCACCACAAGCCGAGACCAATCATCCACTTTAAATTATCCAGCTCCACATGCTTCCTTTTTCCCTGCTCACCATTCTTCCTCTTTCTTTTCTCCAAATTCTTCCCTTTTCCCTGCTCCCCTTTCTTCCTCTTTGCCTGCTCCCAATGCTTCCTGTTTCCCTGCTCCCCATTCTTCCTCTTTCCCTGCTCCCCATTCTTCCTCTTTGCCTGCTCCCAATGCTTCCTCTTTCCCTGCTCCCCATTCTTCCTCTTTCCCTGCTCCCCATTCTTCCTCTTTCCCTGCTCCGAATGCTACCTCTTTCCCTGCTACCAATGCTTCCTCTTTCCATGCTCCCCATTCTTCCTCTTTCCCTACAACCCATTCTTCCTCTTTCCCTGCTCCCAATGCTTCCTCCTTCCCTGCTCTCCATTTTTCTTCTTTCCCTGCTCCCCATTCTTTCTCTTTCCCTGCTCCCCGTTGTGAACTCTGTTCTCGGGCTCCCTCTTGTGGTCACAAGTGGTACTGTGTGAGTGTTATCTTTGGGCTCCCTCTGGTGGCTCTTTTTGTCATTCTGCGGGTCTGTGGCTGGGATCAGCTGTCTCGTCACCTGCTAGTTAGGTTTCTTATTTAACTCACCTGGACCTTCATTTGTTGCCTGCTGTCGATGTATTCAGTGCTATTCTGATCTCTCCTGACTACATTCGTTATTAGTCTCTCCAAGAGAAGCTTAGTTTCTGTTTGTTCATTTTTTGCTCATCAGTGTTCAGTATGTTTCTTGGTATATGATGAGTTCTGTCCAGCTTGCTAATATGTGATTTCCTCGCTTGCTGGTAGCTCTGGGGTGCGGAGTTTCTCCCCTCACATCGTTAGTTGGTGTGGGGGTTCTTGCATTCTCTGCGTGGATATTTTGTATAGGGTTTTTTACTGACCGCACAGCTTCCTCTCTATCTTCTGCTATCTAGTGTTAGCGGGCCTCATTTTGCTAAATCTGTTTCATTTCTACGCTTGTATTTTCCCCTTAACTCACCGTTATTATTTGTGGGGGGCTTTCTACATCTTTGGGGTTATTTCTCTGAGGCAAGTGAGGTCTTTGCTTTCTCTCTAGGGGTAGCTAGTTTCTCAGGCTGTGAAGAGACATCTAGGATTTTTAGGTACGTTCCACGGCTGCCTTTAGTGTGTGTTGGATAGGATCAGGATTGCAGTCAGTCCAGTTACCACATCCCCAGAGCTCATCCTATGTTCATTTACTTAGCTGGTCAGATTTGTGATCCTAAGCCACTACAGATCATAACAGTACACCGGTCCCGAAAGTGTTAAATGCATTGCAGAAGCGGGATAAGAGAAGTCCTGAGTGCATTTTTTTTTTCCTTTGCTGCAGTGTGTCTAGCTTCTCTCCTCCCCTTAATCTTTGGGTGGCTCTGAGTTCAGCTGCAGACATGGATATTCAGAGTCTGACTTCTAGTATGGATCGTCTTGCTGCAAGGGTACAAAGCATTCAGGATTTTGTTGTTCACAGTCCTATGTCAGAGCCTAAAATACCTATTCCTGAGTTGTTTTCTGGAGATAGATCTAGGTTTCTGAATTTTAAGAATAATTGCAAATTATTTCTTTCTTTGAGACCTCGTTCCTCTGGTGATTCCACTCAGCAAGTTAAAATTATTATTTCCTTGTTACGTGGTGACCCTCAAGATTGGGCATTCTCCCTGGCACCAGGAGACCCTGCATTGCTAAATGTGGATGCATTTTTTTCTGGCGCTTGGATTGCTTTATGAGGAACCTAATCTTGAGAACAAGGCAGAAAAGGCTTTGCTGGCCCTCTCTCAGGGTCAAGATGAAGCAGAGGTGTATTGTCAGAAATTTAGGAAATGGTCGGTGCTTACTCAATGGAATGAGTGTGCCCTGGCTGCAAATTTCAGAAAAGGTCTTTCTGAAGCCATTAAGAATGTTATGGTGGGGTTCCCCATGCCTGCAAGTCTGAATGAGTCAATGCCATTGGTACTATACAGCCTAAATTCATTTTGTCTGTTACCTTGATTTGCTCTCTGTCATCCTACTCGGTTATGGCTTTTGTAGATTCAGGTGCTGCCCTGAATCTGATGGATTTGTCATTTGCCAGGCGCTGTGGTTTTATCTTGGAGCCATAATTTGCATGATGTTGTCGTGTTGGGTCTGCCATGGTTGCAGACTCATAATCCAGTCCTGGATTGGAAAGCAATGTCTGTGTCAAGTTAGGGTTGCCAGGGAGTTCATGGCGATGCTCCTTTGGTGTCAATTGCTTCTTCCACTCCTTCTGAAGTCCCTGAGTTTTTGTCGGACTACCAGGATGTATTTGATGAGCCCAAATCCAGTGCTCTACCTCCTCATAGGGATTGTGATTGTGCTATAAATTTGATTCCTGGTAGTAAGTTCCCTAAGGGACGACTTTTTAATTTATCTGTACCAGAACATGCCGCTATGCGGAGTTATAGAAAGGAGTCTTTGGAGAAGGGACATATTCGCCCGTCCTCCTCCCCTCTTGGTGCAGGATTCTTTTTTGTGGCCAAAAAGGATGGTTCTCTGAGACCTTGTATAGATTATCGCCTTCTAAATAAAATCACGGTCAAATTTCAGTATCCTTTGCCATTGTTGTCTGATCTGCTTGCTCGGATTAGGGGGTCTAGTTGGTTCACCAAGATAGATCTTCGTGGTGCGTATAACTTTGTGCGTATTAAGCAGGGTGATGAATGGAAAACAGCATTTAATACGCCCGAAGGCCATTTTGAGTACTTGGTGATGCCTTTTGGACTTTCTAATGCTCCTTCTGTGTTTCAGTCCTTCATGCACGACATCTTCCGAGAATATCTGGATAAATTTATGATTGTGTATCTAGATAATATTTTGGTCTTTTCTGATGATTGGGAGTCCCATGTGAAGCAGGTCAGGATGGTATTTCAGGTCCTGCGTGCCAATGCCTTATTTGTGACGGGCTCAAAATGTCTCTTCAGAGTCCAGAAGGTTTCCTTTTTGGGTTTTATTTTTTCTCCTTCTACTATTGAGATGGACCCAGTCAAGGTCCAGGCTATTCATGACTGGACTCAGCCTACATCTGTTAAGAGTCTTCAGAAGTTCTTGGGTTTTGCTAATTTTTACCGTCGCTTCATCGCTAATTTTTCTGGTGTGGTTAAGCCTTTGACGGATTTGACCAAGAAGGGTTCTGATGTGACTAATTGGTCTCCTGCGGCCGTGGAGGCCTTTCGGGAGCTGAAGCGCCGGTTTTCTTCTGCTCCGGTCTTATGTCAGCCAGATGTCTCTCTTCCTTTCCAGGTCAAGGTTGATGCTTCTGAGATTGGAGCGGGGGCTGTTTTGTCACAGAGAAGCTCTGATGGCTCTGTGATGAAGCCATGTGCTTTCTTTCCAAGAAAGTTTTCGCCTGCCGAGCGGAATTATGATGTTGGTAATCGGGAGTTGTTGGCAATGAAGTGGGCATTTGATGAGTGGCGACATTGGCTCGAGGGAGCTAAGCATCGTGTGGTGGTCTTGACTGATCACAAAAATCTGATTTATCTCGAGTCTGCCAAACGGCTGAATCCTAGACAGGCTCGTTGGTCGTTGTTTTTCTCCCGTTTCGATTTCGTGGTCTCGTACCTGCCTGGTTCAAAGAACGTGAAGGCTGATGCTCTTTCTAGGAGTTTTGTGCCTGACTATCCTGGAGTTTCAGAGCCGGCTGGTATCCTCAGAGAGGGGATGATTTTGTCTGCCATTTCCCCAGATTTGTGACGAGTGCTGCAGGAATTTCAGGCGGATAGACCTGACCGTTGTCCACCAGTGAGACTGTTTGTCCCAGATAGATGGACCAGCAGAGTTATTTCCCAGGTTCATTCTTCGGTGTTGGTGGGTCATCCTGGGATTTTTGGTACCAGAGATTTGGTGGCTAGGTCCTTCTGGTGGCCTTCCTTGTCGTGGGATGTGCGTTCCTTTGTGCAGTCCTGTGGGATTTGTGCTCGGGCTAAGCCTTGCTGTTCTCGTGCCAGTGGATTGCTTTTGCCTTTGCTTGTTCCGAAGAGGCCTTGGATGCACATTTCCATGGATTTTATTTCGGATCTTCCAGTCTCTCAGAGAATGTCTGTCATCTGGGTGGTTTGTGATCATTTTTCTAAAATGGTCCATTTGGTGCCCTTGCCTAAGTTGCCTTCCTCCTCCGATTTTGTTCCGCTGTTTTTTCAGAATGTGGTTCGTTTGCACGGCATACCTGAAAACATTGTGTCTGACAGAGGATCCCAGTTTGTGTCCAGATTTTGGCGGACCTTTTGTGCTAAGATGGGCATTGATTTGTCTTTTTCGTCGGCCTTCCATCCTCAGATGAATGGCCAAACCGAGCGAACTAATCAGACCTTGGAAACTTATTTAAGATGTTTTGTTTCTGCTGATCAGGATGACTGGGTGACTTTTTTACCATTGGCCGAGTTTGCCCTTAATAATCGGGCTAGATCTGCTACTTTGGTTTCGCCTTTTTTTTGTAATTCTGGTTTTCATCCTCGTTTTTCCTCGGGTCAGGTGGAGCCTTCTGACTGTCCTGGGGTGGATTCTGTGGTGGATAGGTTGCAGCAGATTTGGAACCATGTGGTGGACAATTTGAAGTTGTCACAAGAGAAGGCTCAGCGCTTTGCCAACCGCCGTCGCTGTGTGGGTCCCCGACTTCATGTTGGGGATTTGGTATGGTTGTCTTCTCGTTATGTTCCTATGAAGGTCTCCTCTCCTAAGTTCAAGCCTCGTTTCATCGGTCCTTATAAGATTTTGGAAATCCTCAACCCTGTGTCATTTCGTTTGGACCTCCCAGCATCGTTTGCCATTCATAATGTGTTCCATAGGTCTTTGTTGCGGAGGTATGTGGTGCCTGTGGTTCCTTCTGTTGAGCCTCCTGCTCCAGTGCTGGTTGAGGGAGAATTGGAATATGTGGTGGAGAAGATCTTGGATTCTCATATTTCAAGACGGAGGCTTCAGTATTTGGTTAAGTGGAAGGGCTATGGTCAAGAGGATAATTCCTGGGTTGTCGCCTCTGATGTTCATGCTGCCGATTTGGTTTGTGCCTTCCATTTGGCTCATCCTGATCACCCTGGGGGTTTTGATGAGGGTTCGGTGACCCCTCCTCAAGGGGGGGGGGTACTGTTGTGAACTCTGTTCTCGGGCTCCCTCTTGTGGTCACAAGTGGTACTGTGTGAGTGTTATCTTTGGGCTCCCTCTGGTGGCACTTTTTGTCATTCTGCGGGTCTGTGGCTGGGATCAGCTGTCTCGTCACCTGCTAGTTAGGTTTCTTATTTAACTCACCTGGACCTTCATTTGTTGCCTGCTGTCGATGTATTCAGTGCTATTCTGATCTCTCCTGACTACATTCGTTATCAGTCTCTCCAAGAGAAGCTAAGTTTCTGTTTGTTCATTTTTTGCTCATCAGTGTTCAGTATGTTTCTTGGTATATGATGAGTTCTGTCCAGCTTTCTAATATGTGATTTCCTCGCTTGCTGGTAGATCTGGTGTGCAGAGTTTCTCCCCTCACATCGTTAGTTGGTGTGGGGGTTCTTGCATTCTCTGCGTGGATATTTTGTATAGGGTTTTTTACTGACCGCACAGCTTCCTCGCTATCTTCTGCTATCTAGTGTTAGCGGGCCTCATTTTGCTAAATCTGTTTCATTTCTACGTTTGTATTTTCCCCTTAACTCACCGTTATTATTTGTGGGGGGCTTTCTATATCTTTGGGGTTATTTCTCTGAGGCAAGTGAGGTCTTTGCTTTCTCTCTAGGGGTAGCTAGTTTCTCAGGCTGTGAAGAGACGTCTAGGATTTTTAGGTACGTTCCACGGCTGCCTTTAGTGTATGTTGGATAGGACCAGGATTGCGGTCAGTCCAGTTACCACATCCCCAGAGCTTGTCCTATGTTCATTTACTTAGCTGGTCAGATTTGTGATCCTAAGCCACTAAGGATCATAACACTCCCCATTCTTCCTCTTTCCCTGCTCCCAATCCTTCCTTTTTCCCTGCTCCCCATTCTTCCTCTTTCCCTGTTCCCAATGCTTCCTCTTTCCCTGCTCCTCATTCTTCCTCTTTCCCTGCTCTTATTCTTCCTCTTTCCCTGCTCTTATTCTTCCTCTTTCCCTGCTCCCCATTCTTCCTCTTTCCCTGCTCCACATTCTTCCTCTTTCCCTGCTCCCCATTCTTCCTCTTTCCCTGCTCCACATTCTTCCTCTTTCCCTGCTCCCCATTCTCCCTCTTTCCCTGCTCCCCATTCTACCTCTTTTCCTGCTCCCCATTCTTCCTCTTTCCCTGCTCCCAATGCTTCCTCTTTCTGTGCTACATGCAATTCCTCTACTGCTACTTCTTAATTTCTACAAACTTCAACTTTATTGGATTTTCTTCACTCCTCCTTGTCCAGTGCTTCAAGTTCCCAAACCACCACATCCATGACCCCTACTGGTAACCTTCCTAACCCCTCACCTCCCACTTTCCATATAATAAATTACATTTTTAAAAACATCAAATATATTTGGTAATATTGATCTTTCTATTGTTTTTTGTTGGCTGCAAGTTAACAATTTATATTACAAAGAGG
This sequence comes from Ranitomeya variabilis, assembly GCF_051348905.1. Classification (NCBI taxonomy): domain Eukaryota; kingdom Metazoa; phylum Chordata; class Amphibia; order Anura; family Dendrobatidae; genus Ranitomeya; species Ranitomeya variabilis. The sequence continues at coordinate 20,148,822 of NC_135236.1, read as the reverse complement.
CAAATTATTGTTTTTTTTCGCAAAATACATATTATTGATTTAATATTAAAATTCTTGCTAATAACATTGTTTCACCTTGTGTTTTTCAACCAAATACATTATGGGCAAAATAGTACCGTAGGCAGTTTCATAACTGCAGAAACTATGAAAAATGGGCCTTACAGGGGTAGTCCATGAGTAGTGTTGAGCATTCCGATACCGCAAGTATCGGGTATCGGCCGATACTTGCGGTATCGGAATTCCGATACCGGGATTCCGATACTTGCCGCGTATCGGATACCGGAATCGGAAGTTCCCAGATTCAAAATGCACAAATTCAGCCAATGAGAATGATTTCAAGTGTGGGCACATCCTGTTCAGCATGGAGGGCATGAAACTACTGGCATGGCTGTGATTGGCTGCTGAAATGATGTCATGATGCAGTTTAAAAGTCGCTGGCGCCATTTTGCGATCACTCTGCTGTGAATTCAGTTAGTGACAGGACGCTGTTTGCTGACTGAGGGCCAGTTTAGAGATAGCGATTTACTTCTTTGTGCTTTCCAAAGGCTAATTTAGCAACCGCTGTGTTCACCTACTATTCACCTTGCTTTTGCCTTGTAGCGCTGTTTTCACAGCGATCTGCAAGGTCTGTGTGTATGTGTGTGTGTGAGTGCAGCCCACTCTCTAGTCTGAGTGCAGCCACATAGGCCATCCATAGCTGGTTGTATTCAGTTCAGGGAGGGTGGTTCATTGCCTCATACTGTTCTTATTTTTTTTTTTTTCCAAATAGTGTAGTCTGCTGCAAATTTTTAACAAAAAATCCTATTAGTGTCTTTCCACCCATCTCCAGCTAATTTGTGGAAAAACACTACATAGGATAATGTAGAGGAGGGTTTTTGGGCCTTGCAGCGCCGTTTACGGCTGTCTGCACGGTCTCCGTGTGACTGCAGCTCGCCCTGAAGTCTGTGAGCAGCCATAGCCTGGTTGTCTCCAGCTCAGGGTTGTTCACTGCGTCATACCGCAAAATCAATTTTCATTTTGTTTTAAGTAGTGCAGGCTGCTGCACATTTTTTCAAAAAATTCCTATTAGTGTCTTTCCACCCGTCTCCAGCTAATTTGTGGAAAAACACTACATAGGATAACGTAGAGGAGGGTTTTTGGGCCTTGCAGCGCCGTTTACGGCTGTCTGCACGGTCTCCGTGTGACTGCAGCTCTCTCTGTTGTCAGTTCAGCCCCCAAAAAATAAATAAATAATAAAGTTCACCAAACACACCAGTGACACCACTTCACATTTCTGTAGACCACATTAGCTCATATTAAAGTCTAGTCCACACTTTAGAAAATTAGTGTTTCTTATACCTGTTAGTTGTTCAGGAATAAGCACACAAAGCCGTTAGTACTTTTCTGCTTATCTTTATCAGTCACCCAAGATGAAGAAGGCAGTGAGTAAGGCACGTGGGCGTGGGCGTGGGCGCGGAGCAGGGAGGGGACGTGGGGATTCTGTGCCCGCTGCGGGCACCGGTGACTCATCAGCACCCACTTTCACAAGGGAACAGTCATTCATGCGCAGCTTTGTCGCAGAGCGCCGTACACCGCTGCTGCGTGAAGACCAAATTGAAGCCATTGTCGGATGGATGGCAGCTAATGCATCAACTTCAATTAGTGCCACATCCTCTCAGACACAGAGCACTGGAGAGCAGCCATCTGTCTCTTCACCACCTGCCAAATTGCCCAGGCAGACAGAGAGCCCAGGACAGGAGCCGTCTCTACTTCTGTTCTCTGAATCTCTTGGCTTGGAAACAGGGGGCCAGCCAAGCAGCATTGGAGAAATGGAAGAAGAGGCAGGGTGCAGTGATGCCCAACAGCTTTTTCTCTCTTCCTCTGAAGAGGCGGGTGGGCCAGTGGCTCCGGTCACCACATCGCAGGCCGCATCAGCTGATGATGACACTCAGGTGCCACTTACTGGTGCGTGCTCTGCTGCTGAGACTACCCAGGAGGAGCAGTTGGGGGCAGAGGGTAGTGTAGATGATGAGGTCCTTGACCCATCTTGGCGTGAGGGACAGGAAGGTGGTGGGAGCAGCTCTGAGGAAGAGATTCCCCGTACGGCCCAAAGAGGGAGAGGGAGGGGGAAGACTGCGGATCCTGCAGCCTCCACTTTGGCAGCCGTTAGGAGCATGTCTCTTCCAAAAGCCAAAAAGGGCGCTCCCAAGACTTGCAGTGCCTGGTCCTTTTTTGACACAGTTGCAGCTGACATTTGCTATGTCAAATGCAAGGTGTCATCACAAAGTCAAAAGAGGTCGAAATGTCAGCAACCTCAATACCTCCAACATGTGGAAACATGTGCGCACCAGGCACCCGGCAGAGTTAGAAAAACACACTGAAGAGCTAGGCCAACCAACAGCGGCAGCTACCACCTCTTCAGCTCGTGTTGCCTCTTCCTCCAGCTCACACGCAGCTGGTTCGGCTTCCTCCCAGGATCGCCGTGGAAGAACCTCTGGCCCTGTTGTCCAGAGACCCGCTGTAATTCCACCCGCAGCACCACTTTCCCAGTCATCCACACACTCCCAGCCCAGTCTACAGCCATCGGTAGTACAGGCATGGGAGAAAAGGCGGCCTTTCTCGTCAAACGACCCACGAGCACAGGCTCTGACTGCAGGCATTGCCAAACTTCTGTCACTGGAAATGCTGTCATTCAGGCTGGTGGAGACTGACAGCTTCCGTGACTTGATGTCATTGGCAGTCCCACAGTACAATGTGCCCAGCCGCTTTTACTTCAGCAGGCAAGCCGTCCCTGCCCTGCACAAGCATGTGGAGGGACACATAAAACACCCGCTACTGAACGCCGTCAGTAGCAAGGTCCACCTCACCACCGATGCGTGGACCAGTCAACATGGACTGGGGCGATACCTTTCCCTCACTGCCCATTGGGTTAATGTCGTTGAGCCGGGTACAGACCGTGCGAGTGGCGCAGGACGTGTCCTGCCCACTCCAAGGATTGTAGGAATCCATTCTGTACGTATTGACTCCTCCTCCTACACCAGTTCCTCAGAATCATCGCTGCAGGAGCCGTCACAGTCCACCTCCACATGGACCCGTGATGAACGTGTACCTGTTACGACCGACATGAGCACAGCCGTGGCCAAACGTCAACAGGCCGTCTTGAAATTAATTTATTTGGGGAATCGAAGCCACACAGCGCAGGAGCTCTGGAATGCCATCAAGCAGGAGAGCGATGTGTGGTTTGTGCCAGCGAATCTCCAGCCAGGCATGGTAGTGTGTGATAATGGCCGAAATCTGGTGGCAGCTCTGGGCCTCGGCAACCTCACTCACATCCCATGTCTGGCACATGTGCTCAATTTGGTCGTGCAGAGTTTTCTGAGGGACTATCCGGATCTTGATGCACTGCTGCACAAGGTCCGCCTAGAGTGTGCTCACTTGCGGCGTTCCAGCACGGCAAAAGCGCGCATTGCGGCTCTGCAGCGCCGACACCGCCTGCCGGAACATCGCATCATATGTGACCTACCTACCAGGTGGAATTCCACGTTACATATGTTGGAGCGGTTGTGTGAGCAGCAGCAAGCTGTAATGGAGTACCAGCTGCTTCAGGCGCAAAGAAGTCGCAGTTAGCGCCGTACAGACTTCACAACCACAGAGTGGGCCACTATGAATGACGTCTGCCAGGTTTTGCGTCCCTTTGATTATTCCACGCGGATGGCGAGTGCAGATGATGCACTAGTCAGCATGACTGTCCCCCTTATCTGCCTGCTTGAAAAATCACTGCAAGCGCTAAGGGATGATGTTGTGGAAGAGGTGGAGGAAGAGGATTCAGCATTTCCATCATCTTCTGGACAGTCAGCGCCACGTGGTTCCTCACAAACGCGTAGGCAGGGGACAGTTTGTGAGGAGGATGAGGAGGAGTCAATGGAGGAGGAAGACATCCGTCCAGAGGAGGGAGTTACACAATTGTCCAGTAGTCAGTGTGTACAGCGAGGGTGGGGTGATGACGAGCGGGCAGAGATCACGCCTCCAGCAGGGGACAGCGTTTCTTGGGCAGTTGTCAGTCTGCAGCACATGGTGGATTACATGCTGCAGTGCCTGAGAAACGACCGCTGCATCGCCCACATTCTCAACATGTCTGATTATTGGGTGTTCACCCTCCTCGATCCTCGCTACCGGGACAACGTAGAAAGCCTCATCACACCGTTGAACCGGGAGCGAAAAATGCGGGAGTACCAAGACACACTGGTGAATTCCATCATCTTCTCCATTCCAAGTGAGAGAAGTGCTGCTAGTGCATTCCAAAGCAGCTCAGTGCGTCCAGGCAGTGGTGGAGGCTCTGCACAAAGAGGGAGCAGAAGCAGTGCCTCTGCCCAAGGCAAGAGCAGTATGGCCCAACTGTGGCACAGTTTTCTGTGCCCGCCACAAAAGTCTACACCATCACAGATGGCTCCAGTCAGCTGGAGGCAACGGTTCCGTCAGATGGTGACAGACTACATGTCTTGCCCTCTTGCTGTACTCCCAGACGGCTCTTCCCCTTTCAAGTTTTGGGTCTCAAAGCTGGATACATGGCCAGAACTAAGCCAGTATGCATTGGAGGTGCTGTCTTGCCCTGCGGCCAGTGTATTATCGGAACGTGTCTTTAGTGCTGCAGGTGGTGTACTAACTGACCGTCGCATGCGACTATCCTCCGATAACGTTGACCGGCTTACTTTCCTGAAAATGAACAAGGCCTGGATCTCGCAGGAATTTGCCACTCCTCTTCCTGATTAAATAATTAGGTGACTGTCTACAGTATCCAGGTCTCCTGTTGTGTTCATCTGCGGCTGTGCTGCGTCATATTACGAAGGAAAGTCCCACCTCCGGGACGGTCACACGGTATCAGGGGACACATTTTATAAGTGTTTAGTTCTGTGTTTGCAAGGAGCATCATGAAAAGAGCCACCTTTTCCTTTTGCATCTTTTTTGCTGCACAAGCAGGCTCTTTCAGCTACAAATGCCTTGGAGGGGGGGTTAAAGGTTCCCTTTCGACTTTCTCCAATCAGGCTTCGGCCTACATTGTGTTCCTCTGCTTCTCCTCCTGTCCCTGGGCTCCAACACCGCTAGTTGTTGCCTGGTAGTGCTGTACGCACAGTCAACAGTCCCTCCTCTGTTATTGGGGTTCAGTAACGTCAGCTGTTCCCCTGCTGTGTGTGTGGCAATCCCTCCTATCTCCTCCACCTCCACCTCCCCCTCCTGTCCCTGGGCTCCAACACCGCTAGTTGCCGTCCAGAAGTGCTGTCCGCACAGTCAACAGTACCTCCTCTGTTATTGGGGTTCAGTAACGTCAGCTGTTCTCTGCTGTGTGTGTGGCAATCCCTCCTACCTCCTCCTACCTCCTCCACCTCCTCCTCCTCCACCTGTCCCTGGGCTCCAACACCGCTAGTTGCCGTCCAGAAGTGCTGTCCGCACAGTCCCAACAGTCCCTCCTCTGTTATTGGGGTTCAGTAACGTCAGCTGTTCCCCTGCTGTGTGTGTGGCAATCCCTCCTATCTCCTCCACCTCCACCTCCCCCTCCTGTCCCTGGGCTCCAACACCGCTAGTTGCCGTCCGGTAGTGCTGTACGCACAGTCCCAACAGTCCCTCCTCTGTTATTGGGGTTCAGTAACGTCAGCTGTTCCCCTGCTGTGTGTGTGGCAATCCCTCCTACCTCCTCCTACCTCCTCCACCTCCTCCTCCTCCACCTGTCCCTGGGCTCCAACACCGCTAGTTGCCGTCCAGAAGTGCTGTCCGCACAGTCCCAACAGTCCCTCCTCTGTTATTGGGGTTCAGTAACGTCAGCTGTTCCCCTGCTGTGTGTGTGGCAATCCCTCCTACCTCCTCCTACCTCCTCCACCTCCTCCTCCTCCACCTGTCCCTGGGCTCCAACACCGCTAGTTGCCGTCCAGAAGTGCTGTCCGCACAATCCCAACAGTCCCTCCTCTGTTATTGGGGTAGTAACGTCAGCTGTTCCCCTGCTGTGTGTGTGGCAATCCCTCCTACCTCCTCCTACCTCCTCCACCTCCTCCTCCTCCACCTGTCCCTGGGCTCCAACACCGCTAGTTGCCGTCCAGAAGTGCTGTCCGCACAGTCCCAACAGTCCCTCCTCTGTTATTGGGGTTCAGTAACGTCAGCTGTTCCCCTGCTGTGTGTGTGGCAATCCCTCCTACCTCCTCCTACCTCCTCCACCTCCTCCTCCTCCACCTGTCCCTGGGCTCCAACACCGCTAGTTGCCGTCCAGAAGTGCTGTCCGCACAGTCCCAACAGTCCCTCCTCTGTTATTGGGGTTCAGTAACGTCAGCTGTTCCCCTGCTGTGTGTGTGGCAATCCCTCCTACCTCCTCCTACCTCCTCCACCTCCTCCTCCTCCACCTGTCCCTGGGCTCCAACACCGCTAGTTGCCGTCCAGAAGTGCTGTCCGCACAGTCCCAACAGTCCCTCCTCTGTTATTGGGGTTCAGTAACGTCAGCTGTTCCCCTGCTGTGTGTGTGGCAATCCCTCCTACCTCCTCCTACCTCCTCCACCTCCTCCTCCTCCACCTGTCCCTGGGCTCCAACACCGCTAGTTGCCGTCCAGAAGTGCTGTCCGCACAGTCCCAACAGTCCCTCCTCTGTTATTGGGGTTCAGTAACGTCAGCTGTTCCCCTGCTGTGTGTGTGGCAATCCCTCCTATCTCCTCCACCTCCACCTCCCCCTCCTGTCCCTGGGCTCCAACACCGCTAGTTGCCATCCGGTAGTGCTGTACGCACAGTCAACAGTCCCTCCTCTGTTATTGGGGTTCAGTAACGTCAGCTGTTCCCCTGCTGTGTGTGTGGCAATCCCTCCTACCTCCTCCTACCTCCTCCACCTCCTCCTCCTCCACCTGTCCCTGGGCTCCAACACCGCTAGTTGCCGTCCAGAAGTGCTGTCCGCACAGTCCCAACAGTCCCTCCTCTGTTATTGGGGTTCAGTAACGTCAGCTGTTCCCCTGCTGTGTGTGTGGCAATCCCTCCTACCTCCTCCTACCTCCTCCACCTCCTTCTCCTCCACCTGTCCCTGGGCTCCAACACCGCTAGTTGCCGTCCAGAAGTGCTGTCCGCACAGTCCCAACAGTCCCTCCTCTGTTATTGGGGTAGTAACGTCAGCTGTTCCCCTGCTGTGTGTGTGGCAATCCCTCCTACCTCCTCCTACCTCCTCCACCTCCTCCTCCTCCACCTGTCCCTGGGCTCCAACACCGCTAGTTGCCGTCCAGAAGTGCTGTCCGCACAGTCCCAACAGTCCCTCCTCTGTTATTGGGGTTCAGTAACGTCAGCTGTTCCCCTGCTGTGTGTGTGGCAATCCCTCCTACCTCCTCCTACCTCCTCCACCTCCTCCTCCTCCACCTGTCCCTGGGCTCCAACACCGCTAGTTGCCGTCCAGAAGTGCTGTCCGCACAGTCCCAACAGTCCCTCCTCTGTTATTGGGGTTCAGTAACGTCAGCTGTTCCCCTGCTGTGTGTGTGGCAATCCCTCCTACCTCCTCCTACCTCCTCCACCTCCTCCTCCTCCACCTGTCCCTGGGCTCCAACACCGCTAGTTGCCGTCCAGAAGTGCTGTCCGCACAGTCCCAACAGTCCCTCCTCTGTTATTGGGGTTCAGTAACGTCAGCTGTTCCCCTGCTGTGTGTGTGGCAATCCCTCCTACCTCCTCCTACCTCCTCCACCTCCTCCTCCTCCACCTGTCCCTGGGCTCCAACACTGCTAGTTGCCGTCCAGAAGTGCTGTCCGCACAGTCCCAACAGTCCCTCCTCTGTTATTGGGGTTCAGTAACGTCAGCTGTTCCCCTGCTGTGTGTGTGGCAATCCCTCCTATCTCCTCCACCTCCACTTCCCCCTCCTGTCCCTGGGCTCCAACACCGCTAGTTGCCGTCCGGTAGTGCTGTACGCACAGTCAACAGTCCCTCCTCTGTTATTGGGGTTCAGTAACGTCAGCTGTTCCCCTGCTGTGTGTGTGGCAATCCCTCCTACCTCCTCCTACCTCCTCCACCTCCTCCTCCTCCACCTGTCCCTGGGCTCCAACACCGCTAGTTGCCGTCCAGAAGTCTTCGGCCTACACTCTGCTCCCTCTCCTCCTCCTGCTGACCCTGGGCTCTAACACCACCAGTTGGGGCCCAGATGTGCTAGCTGCACAGAGAAAAACACCAGCCAATGTGTCAGTGGGGTTCAGCAACGCCAGCTGTTCCCCTGCTGTGCAGCCGGCAACGTGTCCTGCAACAGCCATGCAGGCACAACAGACCCAAAGCTGCCGCCAGTGCAGGCTTCGGCCTACACTCTGCTCCCTCTCCTCCTCCTGCTGACCCTGGGCTCTAACACCGCCAGTTGGGGCCCAGATGTGCTAGCTGCACAGAGAAAAACACCAGCCAATGTGTCAGTGGGGTTCAGCACCGCCAGCTGTTCCCCTGCTGTGCAGCCAGCAACGTGTCCTGCAACAGCCACGCAGACACAAGAACTGGAATTGAAGGAAACCTGTCCCCCCTCCCCAGGTGTTTCTACGTTTTACAGCCACCTTGTACGACAGTAATGCTGCATGTGTGCAAGGTGGCTCAGAAACTTATTCTCCTTGCCCATGTTGAACTGAACACATCTAAAATGAGTCCTCTGCGACCATTAAAACATCCCTCAGGTGTGATTTTCCTTTGTATTGACACGCAACAAGCTCCTTGGTAGCGCTGCCCGTCTTCTGGCATCATTGTTTGGCTGCCTGCGCCTCTGCGGCCGCCTTGCCCCACACAACGCCCCTCGGTGTCTTATTTATTTGGACTGCGAGGGTGTGATTGATGGGCATGAACGGTGCATTTCTTCGCCTGTCCCTCATCTCCTTCCGCCTTCTTTGGACTGTGCGTCTTCATGGCCGTGGCATGCGATAAGGGATCAGCTGACGCCGCATAGTCTGAAGCGGGTGTAAGAACCCAAGCGAGAGGCGAACATATGTACTGCACCAGGCCATGAATCCCAGCCCCGCAGTGTTTTAACAATGTTAAGACACTGCGGGGCTGGGATTCATGGTCATCGCAAACCGCAACGGCCGACATTACATGATGTCAGAGGATGGGCAGCGCTAACAGCGCAAGGCCAAGGGATAACACGACAGCGCAGACTCCTGTGCAACAAATAACGATGCTCAGGAGGCCGCGCCAAGCATCAAGGTGGCATTTTTGCCAGCTGTACTGCGTCTCTTTACGAAGGGAACTCACGCCTCAAAATCAGTTTGACTGTGTAAGGGCCTAAATGTTATACGTGTTCCTTTCAGCGTGTGCAAGGAGCAAAATTAAAAGAGCAACCTTTGACTTGTGCAGCATTACTGCTGCATAAGCTGTGGCTCTTCTACTTTGTAACACCTGAGGGGGGGTTAAAGGTTACCTTTGAAATTGGTTCAATTAGGCTTCGGCCTACACTCTGCTCCCCCTGCAGAGCCCAGGCTCCAACACCGCCAGTTGGGGCCCGGTACTGCTAGCTGCACAGAGAAAAACACCAGCCAAAGTGTCAGTGGGGTTCAGCACCGCCAGCTGTTCCCCTGCTGTGTAGCCGGCAACGTGTCCTGCGACCGCCACGCAGGCACAACAGACCCAAAGCTGCTGCCAGCGCAGGCTTCGGCCTACACTCCCCTCCCCCTGCTCCTCCTCCTGCTCCTCCTCCTGCTGACCCTGGGCTCTAACACCGCCAGTTGGTGCCCGGTACTGCTAGCTGCACAGAGGAAAACACCAGCCAAAGTGTCAGTGGGGTTCAGCACCGCCAGCTGTTCCCCTGCTGTTTAGCCGGCATCGTGTCCTGCAACAGCCACGCAGGCACAACAGACCCAAAGCTGCCGCCAGTGCAGGCTTCGGCCTACACTCTGCTCCCTCTCCTCCTGCTGACCCTGGGCTCTAACACTGCCAGTTTGGGCCCGGTACTGCTAGCTGCACAGAGAAAAACACCAGCCAATGTGTCAGTGGGGTCCAGCACCGCCAGCTGTTCCCCTGCTGTGTAGCCGGCAACGTGTCCTGCGACAGCCACGCAGACACAAGAACTGAAATTGAAGGGAACCTGTCCCCCCTCCCCCAGGTGTTTCTATGTTGTACAGCCACCTTGTACAGCAGTAATGCTGCATGTGTGCAAGGTGGCTCATAAATGTATTCTCCTCGCACATGTGGAACTGAAAACACATCTAAAATGTGTTCTCTGTGTGACCATTTAACCGTCCCGGAGGTGTGACTTTCCTTTGTAATGACACGCTGCAACCCCCTTGGTAGCGCTGCCCGTCTTCTGGCATCATTGTTTGGCTGCCTGCGCCTCTGCGGCCGCCCTGACCCACACAACGCCCCTCGGTGTCTTATTTATTTGGACTGCGAGGGTGTGATTGATGGGCATGAGCAGTGCATATCTTCGCCTGTTGTCACTCATCTCCTTCCGCCTTCTTCAGACTGTGCGGCTTCATGGCCGTGGCATGCGATAAGGGATCAGCTGACGCCGCACAGTCTGAAGCGGGTGTAAGGACCCGAGTGCGAGAGGCGAACATATGTACTGCGCCAGGCCATGAATCCCAGCCCCGCAGTGTTTTAACTATGTAAAGACACTGCGTGGGTCGGATTCATGGTCATCGCAAACCGCAACAGCCGACATGAAATGATGTCGGAAGATGGGCAGCGCTAAAAGCGCAAGGCCAAGGGATAACACGACAGCGCAGACTCCTGTGCAACAAATAACGAAGCTCAGGAGGCCGCGCAAAGCACCAAGGTGGCATTTTTGTCAGCTGTGCTGCGTCTCATTACGAAGGGAACTCACGCCTCCAACACAGTTTGACTGTATAAAGGGCTAAATGTTATACGTGTTTCATTCGGTGTGTGCAAGGAGAAAAATTAAAAGAGCAACCTTTGACTTGTGCGGCACTACTGCTGCATAAGCTGTGGCTCTTCTAGTTTGTAACCCCTGAGGGGGGGTTAAAGGATACCTTTGAAATCGGTTCAATTAGGCTTCGGCCTACACTCTGTTCCCCTGCTGTGTAGCCGGCAACGTGTCCTGCGACCGCCACGCAGGCACAACAGACCCAAAGCTGCCGCCAGTGCAGGCTTCGGCCTACACTCCCCTCCCCCTGCTCCTCCTCCTGCTCCTCCTCCTGCTGACCCTGGGCTCTAACACCGCCAGTTGGGGCCCGATACTGCTAGCTGCACAGAGAAAAACACCAGCCAATGTGTCAGTGGGGTCCAGCACCGCCAGCTGTTCCCCTGCTGTGTAGCCGGCAACGTGTCCTGCGACAGCCACGCAGACACAAGAACTGAAATTGAAGGGAACCTGTCCCCCCTCCCCCAGGTGTTTCTATGTTTTACATCCACCTTGTACAGCAGTAATGCTGCATGTGTGCAAGGTGGCTCGGAAACTTATTCTCCTTGCCCATGGGGAACTGAACACGTCTAAAATGAGTCCTCTGAGACCATTAAAACGTCCCTCAGGTGTGATTTTCCTTTGTATTGACACGCAACAAGCTCCTTGGTAGCGCTGCCCGTCTTCTGGCCTCATTGTTTGGCTGGCTGCGCCTCTGCCGCCGCCTTGCCCCACACATCGCCCCTCGGTGTCTTATTTATTTGGACTGCGAGGGTGTGATTGACGGGCATGAACGGTGCATGTCTTCGCCTATCCCTCATCTCCTTCCGCCTTCTTCGGACTGTGCGGCTTCATGGCCGTGGCATGCGATAAGGGATCAGCTGACGCCGCATAGTCTGAAGCGGGTGTAAGAACCCAAGCGAGAGGCGAACATATGTACTGCGCCAGGCCATGAATCCCAGCCCCGCAGTGTTTTAACAATGTTAAGACACTGCAGGGCTGGGATTCATGGTCATCGCGAACCGCACCGGCCGACATCAAATGTTGTCAGAGGACGGGCAGCGCTAACAGCGCAAGGCCAAGGGATAACACGACAGCGCAGACTCCTGTGCAGCAAATAACGAAGCTCAGGAGGCCGCGCAAAGCACCAAGGTGGCATTTTTGTCAGCTGTGCTGCGTCTCATTACGAAGGGAACTCACGCCTCCAACACAGTTTGACTGTATAAAGGGCTAAATGTTATACGTGTTTCATTCGGCGTGTGCAAGGAGAAAAATTAAAAGAGCAACCTTTGACTTGTGCGGCACTACTGCTGCATAAGCTGTGGCTCTTCTAGTTTGTAACCCCTGAGGGGGGGTTAAAGGTTACCTTTGAAATCGGTTCAATTAGGCTTCGGCCTACACTCTGCTCCACCGGCAGAGCCCGGGCTCCAACACCGCTAGTTGCTGTCCGGAAGTGCTGGCTGCACAGAGCCAAACACCTCGCCAATGTGTCAGTGGGTTCAGCACCGCCAGCTGTTCCCCTGCTGTGTAGCCGGCAACGTGTCCTGCGACCGCCACGCAGGCACAACAGACCCAAAGCTGCCGCCAGTGCAGGCTTCGGCCTACACTCCCCTCCCCCTGCTCCTCCTTCTGCTGACCCTGGGCTCTAACACCGCCAGTTGGGGCTCTAGGAAGACAAGCTTGAATAGGTCCCCATCCTGGTTCCAGTACCGTCAGCTGGTTCCGGGCAGAGCCTTTGGCTTAGGTGCCTCCCTCTGGGTATCCGAGTTCCACCAACGTCAGGTGGTCCTTGGTAGTGCTTTCAGGCACGGGTACCTCCTGCTTAGTAACCGGGTTCCAGTAACGTCAGCTGGTCCTCGGTAGTTCCATTGGCTCTTGGACCTTCGGCTACCCATCCGGGTTCCAGTACCGTCAGCTGGTTCTCGGCAGTGTCTTTTGCTCTTGTACCTTCTGCTCCCCATCCTGGTTCCAGTACCGTCAGCTGGTTCCGGGCAGAGCCTTTGGCTTAGGTGCCTCCCTCTGGGTATCCGAGTTCCACCAACGTCAGGTGGTCCTTGGTAGTGCTTTCAGGCACGGGTACCTCCTGCTTAGTAACCGGATTCCAGTAACGTCAGCTGGTCCTCGGTAGTTCCATTGGCTCTTGGACCTTCGGCTACCCATCCGGGTTCCAGTACCGTCAGCTGGTTCTCGGCAGTGTCTTTTTCTCTTGTACCTTCTGCTCCCCATACTGGTTCCAGTACCGTCAGCTGGTTCCGGGCAGAGCCTTTGGCTTAGGTGCCTCCCTCTGGGTATCCGAGTTCCACCAACGTCAGGTGGTCCTTGGTAGTGCTTTCAGGCACGGGTACCTCCTGCTTAGTAACTGGATTCCAGTAACGTCAGCTGGTCCTCGGTAGTTCCATTGGCTCTTGGACCTTCGGCTACCCATCCGGGTTCCAGTACCGTCAGCTGGTTCTCGGCAGTGTCTTTTTCTCTTGTACCTTCTGCTCACCATACTGGTTCCAGTACCGTCAGCTGGTTCCGGGCAGAGCCTTTGGCTTAGGTGCCTCCCTCTGGGTATCCGAGTTCCACCAACGTCAGGTGGTCCTTGGTAGTGCTTTCAGGCACGGGTACCTACTGCTTAGTAACCGGGTTCCAGTAACGTCAGCTGGTCCACGGTAGTTCCATTGGCTCTTGGACCTTCGGGTAGCCATCCGAGTTCCAGTTCCATGAGCTGTTTCTCGGCATTTTCTCAGCCTTCTTGTACCTTCTGCTACATTTCCAAGTTCAAGACCCTAAAGACGATGACCTGGAAGACCACCCCTAAGATGATGACGACACCAGAGACGACAACCACCAAGATGACGACGACCCTGGAGACGATGACCCTGAAGACGACCCCGATGACGACGACCCCGGAGACGACGACCCTGGAGACGACGACGACATGGGAGACCGAGAAGCAGAAGAACAAGAGGCTGCAGAACAAAGAGCAGAAGAACATTAAGCATAAGACTAAATATCAGAGCAAAAGATATTATCTAAATTATAAGCAGAAGAAGACTAAGCAGTGTATGGGGGTGAGTCCGTTCCTCCTCGTGGTGCCCCTGGATAAAGCCTGATGCTGCAGGCCAAACTGAACGCGGACAAATGTAACTCTTTTGTGACAGGCAGAACGGAAGGTGTAATCTTCAAACTTTTATAGATAACAACTACGGGAATGCCTGACAAATAAGAATATGATGAAGAAGTTGAATATGAAAAAGATAATAGTTAAATAAAAAGAATATGAACAATGTAAAAAAAAAAATTAGAGGTAGAATAAGATGAATAAGGTGAAGATAGTTGATGTCAAAGAAGCTGATGATGAGGATAATGAAGAAGAAAGTGTGGGAGAAGTAAAAAAGAAGGTGAAGGACGTGGAAGTAGTGAAACATCAATATCTGACAAAATAAAAAAAAAAATAGTCAAAATCTTTCTAACGCCGACCGTCATAAAAAAAAACAAAAAAACCTGCTATTCTATTTGTTTGGGCTAAACCTTTGTGCCTTTAATGTCTACGCCACCTCCCCCAATACATCCTACATTATTCTTAGTTGTTTTCCTTCATGTAGAATTAACCTACAAGGAAAGAAAGGGTTTATTTTAATTTCGATATTTTCGTCCCATTGACTTGCATTGGGATCGGGTATCGGTATCGGATTAGATCCGATACTTTGACGGTATCGGCCGATACTTTCCGATACCGATACTTTCCGATATCGGAAGGTATCGCTCAATACTATGACCATGAGTTATGTTTTGAATATTAACTGACTATGGCTTTGCTTGACAGATGTCCATCAAAACTGTAATACTCTAATATGGCTTGGCCGCTGTGCAAAATTGTAGTAAACTTTTTTGGAAAAAAATATGAAAATCCTCATCAACACTAATCTGTATTCTATGTGGGGCCATGCCTGCTAGGTACAAAACAAATATTTAATATAATGGCAAAAGGTTGAAGGGAGTCAACCTTTGGCAAGGCTCACGCACTATTTTCTTCATGGTCTGCTGCCTACTTGTTTTCGTATGCTATATGTGTATGTACCAATCTATATCTGGGAATATATATGTCATTTAAAAAAGTGGCATCTATTTATTTTATACATATACAGTGGGGAAAAAATGTTTAGTCAATGACCAATTGTGCAAGTTCTCCCACTTAAAAAGATGAGAGAGGCCTGTGATTGACATCGTAGGTAGACCACAACTATGAGAGTCAAAATTGAGAAAACAAATCCACTTGAGAAAATGTCACCACTTCTGCATTTTTCACCCTCTCCTGGTTTTGGAATACAAACACTGATGTGAAATACTGACCAAATGGTGAACATGTGAACGTGGCCTAACTGTTCACTAAAATCACGAGTAGTTCTCTACTCCTGCTTGAGCATGCACTTGTATATGACAGACAGTCTATGGGTCCATGCAAAAAAGGATCCAGCAAAATTAGAGCCTGCTGGCTGCCATTATGCTGATTTCATATGAATTATATTTAACTATGAATTCAATCTTCAACATTTAACCCTTAATGACAGTCAATACATCTTTTGACTGACCTGAGATATAAGAGAACAGCATCGCCATGCAGGTGACAAACCAGCAGCTGTCGGCTGTACACTATAGCTGACAAACTAGTGATGAGAGAATTTGTTTGGAAAACGAACGCCAAACATAAATTCGGCGTGTAAATGGCACATTGGGATTCGTGATCAGAAGCCCGAGCAAAATTTTATATAATCGGAAAAATCGGTAACATTTAGTAAAAAGTGCCGGAAAATACTGTATTTGCTTAGCCAATCAGGGCGCAGGAAACACTCACAATGTCCTAACAACACGGCTTGTGTCATTGGCTGCTAAAATCACATGTCTCTCTCCATATAAAGAGCGGACATCTTGCTTTAGCACCATTTTGACAAAGTAACAGCACAGAGAGATTGCTCCTGTCATTGGGACTGTTAGCAGCAAGATTTTAGCTAGTTAGCTAGGTGGTTGTATATCAGTCAGATAGTGTAGCAAGATAGTGTCCAGTGTGGCTGCTAAATTTATCTTCCAGCATTTTTGGGGGGCCATTACTGAGGTCCATAGACAAAGCCAGCAAGGCACATGTCCTACAAGTGTGTTGTGCACTGTTTCTATTGTGCTCCATGCATGAGTATAGCATTCTAAATCTTATTTTTTCACTAGCAAAATGTGAAACAGACTGCTGTATCCCACCTTGTCATTTAGTGCTGTGGGGATATGAACCTGTGTGCAGACCTAATGCACATAAAAAATTATATATTTTCCTGTTGCTGAATGTGATACAGCCTGCCATATCCCACATTGTCAGGTTGTGGCGGTGATATGAATCTGTCTGCAGACTTAGTGTGCATTAAAAAAATATATAACTTTTTCTGTTGCTGAAAAGCCCTGAATTCCTTATCTGCTAATAGGGAATTGGTCTTTAAACCATTTGAAATCTGCCAAACCCAATTACCACTGGTAAAAAAATGATGTACAAGTCTGAAATCATAAAAATATATTCACTTTATTGATTAAAAAATTACAAAAACCAGGTGAACGGGTGAAGGGATTAATAAAAACAATAAATATACAAAAAACAGGGGCGCTAGCATAGTTAGGATACTGGCTGCAAATAAAAGGACAAAACCACACCTTTGTCCAAATAGGCAAGATTTAAATTATATAGAGTTTATTTGCGCTGATATATATCCTAAACTTCAAAAATTGAGCCTTATTTAAATATAGCTTTTATAATTAGTCAGCAGTGGGGGAATAGCAGAAAGCAAGCATGGAGAACTTTAACCCCTTCATGACCTTGGGATTTTCTGTTTTACCGTGTTCGTTTTTCGCTCCCCTCCTTCCCAGAGCCATATTTTTTTTATTTTTCCATCAATATGGCCATGTGGGGGCTTATTTTTTGCAAAACGAGTTGCACTTTTGACATCATTGGTTTTACCATGCTGTGTACTAGAAAACGGGAAAAAAATTCCAAGTGCGGTGAATTTGCAAAAAAAGTGCAATCCCACACTTGTTTTTTGCTTAACTTTTTTACTAGGTTCACTAAATGCTAAAACTGACTGGTAATTATGATTCTACAGGTCATTATGAATTCATAGACACCAAACATGTCTAGGTTCTCTTTTATCTAAGTGGTGAAAAGAAATTCCAAACTTTGCCAAAAAAAAAAATTGCACCATTTTCTGATACCCATAGCGTCTCCATTTTTCATGATCTAGGGTCAATTGAGGGCTTATTTTTTGTATTTCAAGCTGACATTTTTAATGATACCATTTTGGTGCAGATACGTTCTTTTTTTTGCCCGTTATTGCATTTTAATGCAATGTCGCGGCGACAAAAAAAACATAATTCTGGCGTTTTGATTTTTTTTCTCACTATGCCATTTAGCGATCAGGTTAATTATTTTTTTCTTGATAGATTGGACGATTCTGAATGCGTCGATACTAAATATGTGTAGGTTTGACTTTTTTATTGTTTTATTTTGAATGGGGTGAAAGGGGGTTTGCTGGAAGCGCCGGTTAAATGCTGCTGTCAGCGTTTGACAGCGGCATTTAACTAGTTAATAGCTGCGGGTGGATCGCGATTCCACCCGTCGCTATTGCAGGCACATGTCAGCTGTTCAAAACAGCTGAAATGTCCTGGCTTTGATGTGGGCTCACCGCCAGAGCCCACATCAAAGCAGGGGATCTGACATCGGATGCACTATCCCGTCCGAGGTCAGAAAGGGGTTAAGGAAACATGCAAGACAGCTTTGTTAAAAACTATAAGCGATGTAAATAAAACAAAACTTTTGTAGTCCACTGCCACTGTGGCCCTAATATCAATTAAATCAAATAAAATAATCACCCTATAATTATGCATAACTGCTATGACAAAAAGGGGCACACACCACCCCAATTGGACATTTTCCTGGGAGCAACGTGAAGCCTCACAAATTAAAATCACTACTTAACATTGATCAAATATATTATTCTCATCGATCTTAATAACATAGGACGCTCACACAGCATAATTCTGCTGACAATAAGACAACAGGGCATGCAAATTGTTGCCCATTTCTATTGCCACATATATAATGAAACAGAACCTCTTAGAATTAAGCAGAGTGCGCAGCTCCAGGTGCAGGTCCAGAGGGGTGTGTGCCTGCCAGAACGTACGTTTCGGCCTCTCCTTCATCAGGGGCACACACATCCTCTCTCTGGTGCATTTATATAGTATGTGGACGTGTGGCACTGACACGGAGTGGCGTCACATGCCAGGAAGTCACGTCCCCGGTTGGAAGTGACGCGTGCAAAGCCATGCCAACTGCAATGCCACCTGGCATTGGTATCACACGGTGGAAGACCACCGCATGGAGATGCCGAAGGCCGGGTGGTGCCACAGCAGCAGGGCAGATACATGAGAAATATGACGGTCCTGTTCTTTATTTGTGCCACCGTGGCATCATCTTGCATACAGGTGACTATTGGTGTGCCTGTCACACTCATGTTTCCCTGCTAATGCTCACCCGCTCAGGGTCTCTTTGGCCCTTTTACCTGTCTGCATGTGCAGTTTTATTTGGTTTGCATTATCATGGGCTGGTGCCTTCTACCTGCTTAGGGTCTCCGTATCATCACTATTCCCCTTGTGGGCAGCTTGTTCCACACTATTATGTGTTGTAACTAGCCACGAGTTATCTGGTTATAGCTATTTGGCTTTATCATTTTGGGACAGAATTTATCAGACTGTGATGGTCTACGTATGTAGGGGGCTATATGCATGTGCACGCATCACGGGGTCATTACAGTATGTGCATTCAGCACAATTGCTTACTTATTGTATTGAGCATTTCTTTATATTTTGTATGCAGCATGTCATTTCTTGAACGGGCCTGATGGGGGAGTTGTTGTGTTACTTTTTTAATTGTTTTTAATCATGTCTCATCATTAAAGTTGTTCCTTTTTGATAATTATATTTGGTGGTGTGCATTAAGTTTTTGAGCGGCTGCTGTCCTCTTTTCGTTTGATTACAGCAGCAGGGCAGAGACGCGCGTTCAAGCAGGGGATGTGCTGCCAGTTAACACATAAGCTCAGGTAAACACTAAATATAAAAGAAAAAACAAAAGACATAAACCCAGGCTCCCAATCTAGGTAAGCTATTCCAAGCACATCATTCTACAATACTGCTTAATATAAATGGAAGCATTTCAATAGTTATTATACATCCCCATACATGGCAGGAAAATTACCATCCACATTTATGATGGAAAACAAGCTTATATGTCATGAAGAATGTAAGTATATAAAATATATAATAGAGCATTATTGTTGACATCAGTCATGTTGATCCATTGTAGATGGGAAACAGCCACAAATGGAATAAATCTCTGGTTTCAACTTGCATGGAGGTTGCAAAGATGGAGAAAAACAGTAATCTGGGAACCATCAGCAAAACTACTACACAAGAGATAAAATCGTTAGTAACTTAAATAAAAGCGTAATATCAAAAACATAGCAGCAAATGACCAATATATATTTCATATCATATTATCATCCAGGCAGAATATCATAGAAAGGGAGCATAACTCATGTTCTCATTAAGTCCAGATGGATGTAGAGAACCCAGTGTCCAGATCCATCTGGTCTCCATTTGGGAAATCTCCTGATGATATGAACCTGTCTGCAGAATTAATGTGCATTAAAAAATAAATACATTTTTGTTGCTGAAAAGCTCTGAATTCCTTATCTGCTAACAAGGAGTTGAACTTTAAACCATCTGACAAGGGAAGAAATCTGGTTATCTTGAACTATACCACCTACAAAGACATGTGTGTGAAGATCCTAATGGATAGGGCCATCTATGGCATATTACGCCAAGACCCCACTGCGGAGTTTAATACAGAATTAAAATCAATACTCTCTTCAGCTTTGGATTTACATCTTATCTCCAACAATGAAAATGACTTCATGCTGCAGAAAATGCCCATTATACCGACATACTATGCCCTACACAAAGTGCATAAAGGATTGTCCCCATTAAATGTTCCCTTCGTAGTCTCTGGTAATGAGTCTAATGACTCTTCCTCACAGAACTGCGGTGTATACATAGAAAGGGTGTGGAGACAATTTGTTACGACTTTACCTACACCAAGTAAACGGAGTAAAAGAACACCACCAAAAATGGAAAACACAATAATTTTATTAAAGGAGTATCAGATAAAGATAACAAATACATCATAAATTATGACACAAAGAGGAAAAAAGATGAGGAGACATGCTGGTACAGCAAGAAGGAAGTGGACAACCAAGTTACCAAGGGTGAGTTGGATCATATATCAAAAAATAATTGCAACCAATATCAATAGTGCATGAAAATGAAATAGACTGATAGCCTAATGTCACCTGACAATACAAAGGTGACATCAACCCCACAAATATGAACCCCACTTGCCACCGCTAAAGGGTAAGTGGGAATAGATGGGCAAAGCACCAGAATTGGTGCATCTAATAGATGCACCTTTTCTAAGTAGCTGCGGGCTGATAATTTTAGGCTGAGGGAGTCAATATCCTTGGCCCCTTACCAGCCGGAGAATATCAGCCCCCAGCTGTCTGCTTTAGCAAGGCTGCTTGCCAAAAATGAGGGGAATCCTACGTCGACTTTTTAAATTGTTTATTTAAACATTTTTTTTTAACTAGCTTTGGACCCCTCTATCCTTCATAACCAGCTAACACTGACAGCTAAGGGTTGCAGCCCACAGCTTTCATTTTTGCCTTACTGGTTATCAAAAACACAGAGGAACCCAGGCCATATTTTTTATTAATTATTTTTTTAGAGTGCATGCACCGACTGATGAATACTCCCATCAGCCACAGCCTGCTCTCACTGTTATTAGCAGCAGTGAGCGTCGGCTGATAAGAGTAATAGTCCCATCAGCTGACGCCTGTGACCAGAGGTAACTTTTTACCTCAAATCATAGCTGTGGGCTCATGCTGTTATTTGGGCTCTCTGACAGGTAGTAATGATTTTCTTGCCGATCAGAGGCAGTGTTTGCCGTGCTGTCAAACCTATTAAATCCTAACTCTCAGTTGTTCCTGAAGGCCATTTAATGCTAATGATTAGTATGAGCCACAGAAGGTTGTAGTTCTACAAAATGGGAATGTCCCGCAGATGCACTGCATTAATGGAGAAAACAAAACAAAAAAAGTGCCAGGACTAGGGTTGAGCGATACCGTCCGATACTTGAAAGTATCGGTATCGGAAAGTATTGGCCGATACCGGCAAAGTATCGGATCTAATCCGATACTGATACCCGATACCAATACAAGTGAATGGGACTCATGTATCGGACGGTAAATCAGCCCTTTCTGTCCTTCTATATGGGGTTCTGGAGGGGGGGGAGAGTGTGGGCGGTGCGTGGGCGGAGACTGCGTGTCTCTGTGCGGGCGGGGTCTGTGCGGGCCTGCCAGGGATCTCATTCTATGCGGCCGGCGCTGTATGCCCAGACTTGATGCGGCGTGCCGGGGCTTGATGCGGCGTGGGAGGGCTCTGCGGCGTGCTGGGGGGGTCTATGCGGCGTGAGGGGGTCTAAGCGGCGTGCTGGGGGGTCTATGCGGCGTGAGGGGCTCTCTGCGGCGTTCTGGGGCGTCTATGCGGCGTGCTGGAGGATCTATGCGGCGTGCTGGGGGGTCTATGCGGCGTGCTGGGGCGTCTATGCGGCGTGCTGGGGGATCTATGCGGCGTGAGGGGCTCTCTGCGGCGTTCTGGGGCGTCTATGCGGCGTGCTGGGGGTCTATGCGGCGTGCTGGGGGGTCTCAGCGGCGTGCGGGGGTCTCTGCAGCGTGCTGGGGGGTCTCTGCGGCGTGGGGGGGGGCTCTGCGGCGTGGGGGGGTCTCTGCGGCGTGGGGGGGTCTCTGCGGCGTGCGGGGGTCTCAGTGCGGGCATCGTCCGATGGGACTACAAGTCCCATCGGGCTATGCCTGCTACACTGACAGTGATTGACACATTAGCCAATGATGGGACAGTAGTAGTCCCATCATCCGGCTAATGTGTTGAATGAAAAAAAAAAAAATACTCCATACATACAAAAGCAACAAAAACTGCATCAAAAACTGAACCAAAAACTACATCAAAAACCGCACCAAAAACATGCAGCAAAAAAGCACCAAAAACTGCATCAAAAACCGCATCAAAAACTGCACCAAAAACCGCACCAAAAACCTGCAGCAAAAAGCACCAAAAACTGCATCAAAAACCGCATCAAAAACTGCACCAAAAACTGCATCAAAAACCGCACCAAAAACCTGCATCAAAAAAAGCACCAAAAACTGCATCAAAAACTGAACCAAAAACTACATCAAAAACCGCACCAAAAACATGCGTTTTTTGATGCAGTTTTTGGTGCTTTTTTGCTGCATGTTTTTGGTGCGGTTTTTGATGTAGTTTTTGGTTCAGTTTTTGATACAGTTTTTGGTGCTTTTTTTGATGCAGGTTTTTGGTGCGGTTTTTTATGCAGTTTTTGGTGCAGTTTTTGATGCGGTTTTTGATGCAGTTTTTGGTGCTTTTTGCTGCAGGTTTTTGGTGCGGTTTTTGATGTAGTTTTTGGTTCAGTTTTTGATGCAGTTTTTGGTGCTTTTTTTGCTGCAGGTTTTTGGTGCGATTTTTGATGCAGTTTTTGGTGCAGTTTTGATGCGTTTTTTGATGCAGTTTTTGGTGCTTTTTGCTGCAGGTTTTTGGTGCGGTTTTTGATGCAGTTTTTGGTGCAGTTTTTGATGCGGTGTTTGATGCAGTTTTTGGTGCTTTTTTGCTGCACCAAAAACCGCACCAAAAACCTGCAGCAAAAAACACCAAAAACTGCATCAAATACTGCACCAAAAACTGCATCAAAAACCTGCAGCAAAAAAGCACCAAAAACTGCATCAAAAACGGCATCAAAAACCTGCAGCAAAAAAGCACCAAAAACAGCATCAAAAACTGCATCAAAAACCGCACCAAAAACCTGCAGCAAAAAAGCACCAAAAACTGCATCAAAAACTGCATCAAAAACAGCACCAAAAACCTGCAGCAAAAAAAGCACCAAAAACTGCATCAAAAACCGCATCAAAAAGCTACATCAAAAACAGCACCAAAACCTGCATCAAAAACCGCATCAAAAACTGCACCAAAAACTGCATCAAAACCTGCATAAAAAACTGGTGCAGTTTTGATGCGGTTTTTGATGCAGTTTTTGCTGCAGGTTTTTGGTGCCGTTTTTGATGCAGTTTTTGGTGCAGTATTTGATGCAGTTTTTGGTGCTTTTTTTGCTCCAGCTTTTTGATGCGGTTTTTGATGCAGTTTTTGGTGCAGTTTTTGATGCGGTTTTTGATGCAGTTTTTGGTGCTTTTTTGCTACAGGTTTTTGGTGCGGTTTTTGATGCAGTTTTTGGTGCTGTTTTTGATGTAGCTTTTTGATGCGGTTTTTTATGCAGTTTTTGGTGCTTTTTTTGCTGCAGTTTTTTGGTGCTGTTTTTGATGCAGTTTTTGGTGCAGTTTTTGGTGCTGTTTTTGATGTAGCTTTTTGATGCGGTTTTTGATGCAGTTTTTGGTGCTTTTTTTGCTGCAGTTTTTTGCTGCAGTTTTTTGGTGCGGTTTTTGATGCAGTTTTTGATGCAGTTTTTGGTACTTTTTTGCTGCAGGTTTTTGGTGCGGTTTTTGATGCAGTTTTTGGTGCGGTTTTTGATGCAGTTTTTGGTGCGGTTTTTGATGCAGGTTTTTGGTGCGGTTTTTGATGCTGTTTTTGATGCAGGTTTTTGGTGCGGTTTTTCATGCAGTTTTGATGCAGGTTTTGATGAGGTTTTTGGAAAATAAATAAACGGAAAATGTGCATGATTTGAATGGAAACATGTATGAAAAATAACGGACAAAAAACGTTCCTATGAGTTTTCCGTCTGGCGGAAACAGTTTTTTTTAATGAATCCTGCAAAAAACGGATGAAATGTGTGGCCATCAGGCGCAATCCGGCGCTATTACAACTCTATGAGAAAAAACGGATCTGGCGGAAAAAAATGGATCCGGCAGGAAAAAACGGATCTGGCGGAAAAAAAACGGATCTGGTGGAAAAAAACGGATCTGGCAGAAAAAAACGGATCCAATGTAAAAAAAACGGATCTGGCGGAAAAAACCGGATCCGGTGGAAAAAAACCGATCTGGCGGAAAACAACGGATCCGACTGAAAAAACGGATCTGGCGGAAAAAAACGGATCCTGCAAATGTGCTCGCAGGATGCATTTTTTTTCCCCATAGACTTGTATTAGCGACGGATCGCGACGAATGGCCACACGTCGCGTCCGTTCTGCAACGGATCCGTCGAGTTTTGGCGGACCGTCGGCACGAAAAAACGTTCAAGTGAACGTTTTTTTGTCCGTCGCGTCTGCCATTTTCTACTGCGCATGCGCAGCAGAAACTCTGCCCCCTCCTCCCCGCACTTCAGAATGGGCAGTGGATGCGTTGAAAAACTGCATCCGCTGCCCACGTCGTGTACAAATTTCACAACGTGCGTCGGTACGTCGGCTCGACGCATAGCGACGGACCCGTACTGACGCAAGGGTGAAAGAGGCCTTTATGAGCGTTGAATTTAAAAAAAAAAAAATGGAAAAAAACGGCGTGGGCTCCCGCGCAATTTTCTGCGCCAGAGGGGGAAAGCCGACGGCCGGGGGCCAATATTTGTAGCCTGCTATGAATATCAGCTCGCAGCTGTCTGCGTAGCCTTTACTGGCTATTAAAATAGGGGGACCCCCCAAAAAAATGACGTGGGGTCCCCCTATATTTTATAGCCAGAAAGGCTACGCAGACAGCTGCGGGCTGATATTCATAGCCTAGAGAGGGGCCATGGATATTGGCCCCCCCCCCCGGCTACAAATACCAGTCCGCAGCCGCCCCGAAAATGGCGCATCCGTAAGATGCGCCAATTCCGGCACTTAGCCCCTCTCTTCCCACTCCCGTGTAGCGGTGGGATATGGGGTAATAAGGGGTTAATGTCACCTTCTATCGTAAGGTGACATTAAGCTGGGTTAATAACGGAGAGGCGTCAATAAGACGCCTATCCGTTATTAATCCAATAGTAAGAAAAGGGTTAATAAAACACGCACACATTAGGAAAAAGTATTTTAATATTCTTCATTTCACCATACTTACCATACTTCAGCGCCTGCAAAAAACGTAAAATAATAAACCGCATACTACCTGTCCGCCGTAGTCCAATTAATAACGAGTGTCCCACGACGATCTCCCCTATAGAACAGTGACATCGGGTGACATCACTGCTCTATAGGACCCTCAGTGACACACTGACAGGAGACAATGGCTCCTGCAGTGCATCACTGAGGTTACCTGAGTTCAAAGTGTCACTTTATATAATTGCTGCATGGGAAAATGTCTCATACAGCAATGCCATAAAGTGAGACTAGGGACTTTTTTTTTTACAGCGGCGGAGGAATACAGTGGCGGAAGGATACCTTCCTCCCATCATTGTGTTTCTGAGCCCCTAGAGAGCGGTCGCATTATTTGATGCTGCTGCTCTCCACGGGAGATCGTCGTGGGACACTCGTGGATTTCTGCGGACAGGGAGTATATTGGTTGTTTGTTTTTTTCACATTTTTTATAGATGACACTGGCTTCGGGGATCAAAATGACAAGTAATGGTGAGTATGTAATCTATGTTTAATGTAATGTATGTCATGTATGTAATGTATGAATGTACTGTATGTCTATATGTATGTATGTATGTAGAATGTATGTATGGAGTATTTTTTTTTTTTTTCATTCAACACATTAGCCGGATGATGGGACTACTACTGTCCCATCATTGGCTAATGTGTCAATCACTGTCAGTGTAGCAGGCTTAGCCCGATGGGACTTGTAGTCCCATCGGACGATGCCCGCACTGAGACCCCCGCACGCCGCAGAGACCCCCCCCACGCCGCAGAGACCCCCCCCACGCCGCAGAGACCCCCCAGCACGCCGCAGAGACCCCCGCACGCCGCTGAGACCCCCGCACGCCGCATAGACCCCCCAGCACGCCGCATAGACCCCCCAGCACGCCGCATAGATCCCCCAGCACGCCGCATAGATCCCCCAGCACGCCGCATAGTCGCCCCAGAACGCCGCAGAGAGCCCCTCACGCCGCATAGACCCCCCCAGCACGCCGCATAGACCCCCCCAGCACGCCGCAGAGCCCTCCCACGCCGCATCAAGCCCCGGCACGCCGCATCAAGCCTGGGCATACAGCGCCGGCCGCATAGAATGAGATCCCTGGCAGGCCCGCACAGACCCCGCCCGCACAGAGACACGCAGTCTCCGCCCACGCACCGCCCACTTTACATTATAGTGATTTTAGCACTGTGGGGACTTCCGATTCCGATACCCGATACCACAAAAATATCGGATCTCGGTATCGGAATTCCGATACCGCAAGGATCGGCCGATGCCCGATACTTGCGGTATCGGAATGCTCAACACTAGCCAGGACAAAACTAATGATATCAATTACTTACTTAAAAGATTAAACTTTATTTTATTGCTAGCAATACAAATACTAAAATTGGTGGGAAACCCCATAGAAAACTTATCAGCAGTTAGGTTGTATATAGATAAATATTCAATACTTTACAAATATACAGTATATCCACTTAAAAATGTCTAACAGAAAACCCAATAAATATATGTTCCACAACAGGAGCTACATGCAAGTAACATAAATATGTAGTAACAGGAAGGTCACACATCAAGCACACGACGCTTGTCTCACAATTGACCTCTGATGAAGCATTTGTGATACTCATGTTGGGTGTTTGATGAGCTTTCGTTACTACTTATTTATATTTGACTGCATGTAACTCTTTGTCCTGGTTGTGAATGACATTGCAATGGATAAGAGAAGCTTTAGAATTTTTTATTTTCAGATGTTAAAATCGCTAACAAAACTAATGATAAAAACTAACCCATCAATGATGCAACTGGGACTGTTTAGTGCCTACCTGAAATATCATAGACGTCTAAATGAGGCTTTACGCAATGTTTCCCGTACAGCTTTGCTCATATCTTTATTTCTCAGACTGTATATAATGGGGTTAATAAAAGGAGTGAACACAGTATAAAGCAGGGATAGGATCTTACTCACGGTGAGTGTGAGACCATTTGTTGGGACGACATAAACGCTAAAAATTGTCCAGTAGAATATGGAGACCACAGTGAGGTGGGAGCTACAGGTGGAGAAGGCTTTCTGTCTACCGGTACTGGATGGTATCCGTAGAACTGTTACAACTATATAAGTATAAGATATTACAATGATTGTGGTTGGAATAAAGACAAAGGGAAAACCTATTACATATATCTCCAATTGGATAATGAAGGTGTCAGAACAGGCAAGTTCCAGTAATGGGACAATGTCGCAGAATAAGTGGTCAATGGTATTTGGGCCACAAAAAATGAGCTTTGCAGTTTTAATAATGTAAATCAAAATAATAGAAAATCCAAACAGCCAACATGCCATAGATAATATCACACAATATCCACTTGTCATGATGGTGGAGTAACGTAGAGGATTACAGATGGCCACATATCGGTCATAAGACATTACGGCTAGAAGAAAACATTCAGCCGCTTCTGAAGCACATAAGAAATAAAACTGAGTGATGCAATCAATAAAAGTAATGGTTCCCCCATTATTCAGTAGGATGTGAAGCATGTTGGGGACAATATCTGTGATGACCAAGATGTCACTGATGGACAGTTGTGAGATGAAGAAGTACATTGGAGTTTGGAGGTTCTTGCTAGTGGACACCAAGTTGATGATCAGAAGATTCCCACTTAATGCAGTGCAATAAATTGTAAAAAAAAGACCGAACAAGAAAATTCTTAAGCATTGATTGATCTGAAATCCTAAAAGAATAAACTCAGTGACCCCTGTTATGTTGCTTTCCTGCATTTTAGAATGCACAAAGTATGAATCATTTGCCCCTTTTAAGGTGAGAGATGTGGAAACAACTACATATTTTACACAATTTTGGGAATATTGGTCAGAAAAATGTAATTATGTCTAGAACGGTCCAGAAAATTAAAAAAAATCAGTTGACTGTAAAAAAGAATCTTAGACTGATGTCCTGTTAGATGTTCATCAGACAAATGGATATGAGCCATAGCAGGATTACATCCCGATGTTATATACTAAGTAAAAAGCAGTGTGCTAAGTGAGACAGGTCTTGGGAGACTTATCTCATTGTCTCCTGAGTCTTATTGCGCTAAGACAAATACAGAATAAAATTATAAAAGTAAAATTAAGGATGCGTTTCTAAGAATATCCAAAGCAAAAAGTATATAAATATTATGAAAAAAATGTACATTTGGTAAGAGGGTTAAAAGACACTTGGTAAAAGTTGTTTTAGATTTTAAAATGTTGGATTTTTTTCTTAGTCAATTTAAACATTTCATTTTTGCCATTTACTTTGCTGATTCTTACAAAACTCAAAGAAACTGCTCATTACAACTTCAAAGCAATGGAAATTTCTACAGCGCCTAATACTCACTTGTCAGATGTTTTTGGATCTCATTGTAATGTAGAACACAAGTAGAGGGAAGCAAAGCTGACAAATATGTCTTTTAGGAGTAGGAGGAGGCGAAAGTTCCAACAGAAAGTCCACACAAACCCAGGAGAAATATCAAACTTCATTCATATTCTAGTCTTATAAAACATTAGCGCTAATGAATGTTCTTCAAAGTTTACCCAAACTCAGATTATTAAAACAAAAAGTACCACATTTCTCAACTACCACCAAATACCCTCCAGTTTTCATGATATAACTGTCACTAGACATTGAAATTAGGAAAAACTTAATGATAATACACTTAGATGCTACTAATTGATATTCACTCAGATTCAGAGTTTACATTCTACCACTGGCATCCATATCCTCACTCCAGTGCCACTGCTTTCTACAATGCTACTCTCGCATCAGCTATTGACACAGTTGCCACTCTCATTCACGGCTGAGTGAGACATGTCAATATAAAACCCTGGCACAATAACACCACTAAAAGCTCTGGCAAGTGTCCAGGGTTTCAGAACGGCGTTGGAAGAAAACAAGATGATTTCACTGCATTGAAACAGGCAATGATCACTTTCAAATCTGCTCTCACCTCTGCTAAACAGGCCTACTTCACGACCCTCGCACCTTCCCTATCCTACAATCCCAACCAGTTACTCAAAACCTTTAACTCCCTCCTCCGCCCCCGCTGCCCCCTCCAACCTCCCTCATCTCTGCTGATGAATTTGAAACACATCAAAAATAAGATTGAAAACAAGGCAACTCTTTATTGTTCAACCACCACAACCACTTTGTATGCCAGACCAATGCCCAAACCCATAACCTCCCTCTCCAAGATCACTGAAGAAGGGCTTAATTGTCTCCTCTCCAAATCACACCTCACCACTTGTGAACTAGACTCTAACCCATCCCACCTCCTCCCCAACCTCCCCACCACACTTATCCCATCCATAACATCTCTTCAACCTATCACTTACTTCTGGTACCTTCCATTCTGCATTTAAACATGCCACAATCACGCCTATCCTTAAAATGCCAAGCCTAGACGCAACCGCTATGGCCATCTATTGCCCAATATCACTGCTCACATTCGCTTCCAAACTTCTGAAGCAGCATGTCCATGCTGAACTTTCCTCTCATCTCACATCTATCATGTTCTTTGACAATCTACAATGTGGTTTCCGGGACTGCCCTGACTAAAATTACTAATGACCTAGTTACAGCCAAAGCTAACGGACAATACTCTATACTCATCCATCTAGACTTGTCCTCTGCTTTCGACATAGTTGACCACTACCTCCTACTACAGATCCTCTCTACCTTTGGCATCTCATATCTTTCCAACGGCACATTCAGCATCTCCAAATCCCACACTACCTCCTCATCCAACCCTCTCTCTGTTGGAGTCCCCCAATGCTCTGTTCTAGGAACATTACTCTTCTCAATCTATATACTTGGCCTGGGACAACTCATAAAGTCCCAAGGATTCCAGTACCGACTCTATGCTGATTACATTCAGATCTACCTCTCTGGCCCAGACATCACCTCTCTGCTATCCAGAATCCCGGAGTGTCTATCAGCCATATCCTCCTTCTTCTCCTCTGGCTTCAAACTCATGTGGACAAATCAGAACTCATCATCTTTCCTCCATCTCACAAATCTTCCTTACCTAATTGAACAATCACAGTAAATTACATCACGCTTTCCCCCGCTGCCTCGGAGAAACCCTTGACTCTGCCCTGTCCTTCAAACCACACATCCAAGCTCTTTCCACCTCCTGTCACCTACAGCTCAAAAATATTTCCAGAATCCATCCTTTCCTCAATCTACTAAAATGCTTGTGCATGCTCTCATCAACTCCTGCCTTTACTACTGCAGCATCTTTTTTGTGGCCTTTCTGCTAAAACTTTCGCACCTCTCCAGTCCATCCTTAACTCTACTGCCTGACTAATTCATCTCTCTTCTCGCTAATCCTCCGCTTCTCCCCTCTTCAAATTTCTTCACTGGCTCTTATTTCCTCAGCATATCTCATTCAAATTACTAATACTAACCTACAAAGCCATCCATAGCCGGTCTCCTTCATATATCTCTGAACTAATCTCACGATATCTTCCCTCACGTAATCTCAGGTCCTCCCAAGACATACATCTCTCATCTACATTTATTCGCTCCTCACCTAATCACCTCCAAGACTTTTCCCGGAAATCCCCCATCCTCTGGAATTCTGTTCCCCAACACATCTGACTATCAACCATATTTGGTGTTGTGAATTCCGTTCTCGGGCTCCCTCCTGTGGTCATGAATGGTACGTTGGTGAGTTCTGTCCTTGGACACCCTCTGGTGGCTTTGAGTGGAACTGCTGGTCCTTGAGGTTGGCTTCTCAGCTGGCCTCGTTTATTGCTCTGCTCAATTCCCTATTTAACTCCACTCAGATCGTTAATTCATGCCAGCTGTCAATGTTTCAGTATTGGTTCAGATCTCTCTTGGATTATTCTGATGACCTGTCTACTCCAGCAGAAGCTAAGTTCCTGCTAGTTCATTTGTTGTTCATTGCTTTCTGAATATATTTCTTAGTACATGCTAAGTTCTAGTCCAGCTTGCTATCATGATATTTCCTTGCTAGCTGGAAGCTCTGGGGATGCAGAGTTGCACCTCCACACCTTGTGTCGGTGTGGAGGTCTTTTTGCACACTCTGCGTGGTTTTTGTAGTTTTTTGTACTGACCGCAAAGTTCCCTTTCCTATCCTCTGACTATTTAGTAAGATTTGGCCTCCTTTGCTAAAACCTGTTTCATTCCTGTGTTTGTGACTTTCCTCTTAACTCACCGTCAATATTTGTGGGGGGCTGCCTTTTCCTTTGGGGAATTTCTCTGAGGCAAGGTAAGGCTTCTATTTCTATCTTTAGGGGTAGTTAGCTCTTAGGCTGTGAAGAGGCGTCTAGGGAGAGTTAGGAACGCTCCACGGCTATTTCTAGTGTGTGTCATAGGATTAGGGTTTGCGGTCAGTAGATTTCCCACCTCCCCAGAGCTTGTCCCAGATTTCTAGTTTTGACCACCAGGTTATCAAGTGTGCACCTAACCACCAGGTCAGTTCGCTGCGCACCTAACCACCAGGTCATTACAGTGTGCACCTTATTACCAGGTCTTCTCAGTGTGGACCTTACCACCAGGTCATAACAGTACAGCTGGCCCACAAAGTGTTAATGCATCTCAGAAGAGGGATAAGAGAAGTTCTGAGCCAATTTTTTTTTTCTTTGCAGTGTGTTCTGTCTTTCTTCTCCCCTTAACCTCTGGGTGGTTCAGGACTCAGGTGTAGATGTGGATATTCAAGGTCTGTCCTCTTGTGTGGATCAACTCACTGCAAGGGTACAAAGTATTCAAGATTATGTAGTTCAGAATCCGATATTAGAGCCTAGAATTCCAATTCCTGATTTGTTTTCTGGGGATAGATCTAAGTTTCTGAATTTCAAAAATAATTGTAGACTGTTTCTTGCTTTGAGACCCCGCTCCTCTGGTGACCCCATTCAGCAAGTAAAGATTATTATTTCTTTGTTACGTGGTGACCCTCAAGACTGGGCATTCTCCCTTGCGCCAGGAGATCCTGCATTGCTTAATGTAGATGCGTTTTTTCTGGCGCTTGGATTGCGTTATGACGAACCGAATTCAGTGGATCAGGCAGAAAAAATCTTGCTGGATCTGCGTCAGGGTCAGGATGAAGCGGAGGTATATTGCCAGAAGTTTAGAAAGTGGTCTGTGCTTACTCAATGGAATGAGTGTCCCTTGCAGCAATTTTCAGAAAGGGTCTTTCTGAAGCCCTTAATGATGTTATGGTGGGGTTCCCCACGCCTGCTGGTCTGAATGAATCAATGTCCTTGGCCATTCAGATTGATCGGCGTTTGCGCGAGCGCAAAGTTGTGCACCATTTGGCGGTGTCCTCTGAGCAGAGGCCTGAGCTTATGCAATGTGATAGGACTTTGACCAGAACTGAATGGCAAGAACACAGACGTCAGAATGGGCTGTGTTTTTACTGTGGTGACTCCACTCATGCTATCTCTGATTGTCCTAAGCACACTAAGCGGTTCGCTAGGTCTGTCACCATTAGTACTGTACAGCCTAAATTTCTCTTGTCTTTTACTCTGATTTGCTCTTTGTCGTCCTACTCTGTTATGGCATTTGTGGATTCGGGCGCTGCCCTGAACTTGATGGACTTGGAGTTTGCCAGGCGCTGTGGTTTTTCCTTGG
Source organism: Ranitomeya variabilis (assembly GCF_051348905.1). NCBI lineage: Eukaryota > Metazoa > Chordata > Amphibia > Anura > Dendrobatidae > Ranitomeya > Ranitomeya variabilis. Next base: position 20,116,183 of record NC_135236.1, on the reverse strand, counting down.
AGCCTTTGCAGTATCCTATTCCATTAAGGGGAATTGATGCTACGCCATTGGCCAAGAATAAACCTCAGTACTGGACTCAGTTGACCATGTGCATGGCTCCTGCACATCAGGAAGATATTCGCTTTTTGGTGTTGCATAATTTGCATGATGTTGTCGTGTTGGGTTTGCCATGGCTACAGGTTCATAATCCAGTATTGGATTGGAAATCAATGTCTGTGTCTAGTTGGGGTTGTCAAGGGGTACATGGTGATGTTCCTTTGATGTCAATTTCTTCTTCCACTCCTTCTGAAGTCCCTGAGTTTTTGTCGGATTACCGGGATGTATTTGATGAGCCCAAATCCAGTGCCCTACCTCCTCATAGGGATTGTGATTGTGCTATTAATTTGATTCCTGGTAGTAAGTTCCCTAAGGGCCGACTTTTCAATTTATCTGTGCCAGAACATGCCCCTATGCGGAGTTATATAAAGGAGTCCTTGGAGAAAGGGCATATTCGCCCGTCTTCATCACCGTTGGGAGCAGGGTTCTTTTTTGTGGCCAAGAAGGATGGTTCTCTGAGACCCTGTATAGATTACCGCCTTCTCAATAAAATCACGGTCAAATTTCAGTACCCTTTGCCTCTACTGTCTGATTTGTTTGCTCGGATTAAGGGGGCTAGTTGGTTCACCAAGATAGACCTTCGAGGGGCGTATAATCTTGTGCGTATTAAACAGGGCAATGAATGGAAAACAGCATTTAATACGCCCGAGGGCCATTTTGAGTACCTGGTGATGCCATTCGGGCTTTCTAATGCTCCATCTGTGTTTCAGACCTTTATGCACGACATCTTCCGAAAGTATCTGGATAGATTCATGATTGTATATTTGGATGATATTTTAGTCTTTTCGGATGATTGGGAGTCTCATGTGAAGCAGGTCAGGATGGTATTCCAGGTCCTTCGTGCTAATGCCTTGTTTGTGAAGGGGTCTAAATGTCTCTTCAGAGTTCAGAAGGTTTCATTTTTGGGCTTCATTTTTTCCCCTTCTACTATCGAGATGGACCCTGTTAAAGTTCAGGCCATTTATGATTGGACTCAACCTACATCTGTGAAGAGTCTTCAGAAATTTCTGGGCTTTGCTAATTTTTACTGTCGCTTCATCGCTAATTTTTCTAGTGTGGTTAAGCCTTTGACTGATTTGACAAAGAAAGGTGCTGATGTGGTGAATTGGCCCTCTGCGGCCGTTGAGGCGATTCAGGAGCTGAAACGTCGTTTTTCTTCGGCTCCTGTGTTGCGTCAGCCAGATGTTTTGCTCCCTTTTCAGGTCGAGATTGATGCTTCTGAGATTGGAGCAGGGGCTGTTTTGTCTCAAAGAAGTTCTGATGGCTCTGTGATGAAGCCATGTGCTTTCTTTTCTAGAAAGTTTTCGCCTGCTGAGCGTAATTATGATGTTGGCAATCGGGAGTTGTTGGCTATGAAGTGGGCATTCGAGGAGTGGCGACATTGGCTTGAGGGAGCCAAACATTGCGTGGTGGTCTTGACGGATCGCAAGAATCTGACATATCTCGAGTCTGCCAAGCGTTTGAATCCTAGGCAGGCCCGATGGTCGCTGTTTTTCTCCCGTTTCGATTTTGTGGTCTCATACCTTCCGGGTTCTAAGAATGTGAAGGCTGATGCCCTTTCTAGGAGTTTTGTGCCTGATTCTCCGGGAGTTCCTGAGCCGGCTGGTATTCTCAAAGAGGGGGTGATTCTGTCTGCCATCTCCCCTGATTTGCGGCGGGTGCTGCAGGAGTTTCAGGCTGATAGACCTGACCGATGTCCAGCGGAGAAACTGTTTGTCCCTGATAGATGGACAAGTAGAGTTATTTCTGAGGTTCATTGTTCGGTGTTGGCTGGTCATCCTGGGATTTTTGGTACCAGAGATTTGGTGGCTAGGTCCTTTTGGTGGCCTTCCTTGTCACGGGATGTGCGTTCTTTTGTGCAGTCCTGTGGGACTTGTGCTCGGGCCAAACCTTGCTGTTCTTGTGCCAGTGGGTTACTTTTGCCTTTGCCGGTCCCGAAGAGGCCCTGGACGCATATTTCCATGGATTTTATTTCTGATCTTCCTGTCTCTCAAAGGATGTCGGTCATCTGGGTGGTTTGTGATCGCTTTTCTAAGATGGTCCATTTGGTACCCTTGCCTAAATTACCTTCCTCCTCTGATTTGGTTCCATTATTTTTTCAGCATGTGGTTCGTTTGCATGGCATTCCGGAGAACATTGTGTCGGTCAGAGGTTCCCAGTTTGTTTCTAGGTTTTGGCAGTCCTTTTGTGCTAAGATGGGCATTGATTTGTCTTTTTCTTCGGCTTTTCATCCTCAGACAAATGGCCAAACCTAACGAACCAATCAGACCTTGGAAACCTATCTGAGATGCTTTGTTTCTGCTGATCAGGATGATTGGGTGACCTTCTTGCCATTGGCTGAGTTCGCCCTTAATAATCGGGCTAGTTCGGCTACTTTGGTTTCGCCTTTTTTTTGTAATTCTGGTTTTCATCCTCGTTTTTCTTCAGGGCAGGTTGAGCCTTCTGACTGTCCTGGTGTGGATTCTGTGGTGGACAGGTTGCAGCAAATTTGGACTCACGTAGTGGACAATTTGATGTGTTCCCAGGAGAAGGCTCAACGTTTCTCTAACTGCCGTCGCTGTGTTGGTCCCCGACTTCATGTTGTGGATTTGGTTTGGTTGTCTTCTCGTTATGTTCCTATGAAGGTTTCTTCTCCTAAGTTTAAGCCTCGTTTCATTGGTCCTTATAAGATTTCTGAAATTCTCAATCCTGTGTCATTTCGTTTGGTCCTTCCAGCTTCTTTTGCCATCCATAATGTGTTCCATAGGTCGTTGTTGCGGATATAGGTGGCGCCTATGGTTCCTTCCGTTGATCCTCCTGCTCCGGTGTTGGTCGAGGGGGAGTTGGAGTATGTGGTGGAGAAGATTTTGGATTCTCGTATTTCGAGAATTATCCACTATAATTTTTACAGGATAATCTAGCCATAAAAAAAGGAGACTGCTGGAACAATGACTGCAGAGAGCAGATTAGAGCAGGTGTTTTCCATCATTAGATCACTGCAGAAAGATGTGGAAGGTCTGCAAAAGAAGTTTGGAAGCTTTGAACACAATCAACAAGTGTTTGAACAGACTTTGCAGGACTTAAGCAATCGCATGGCAGCCCAGGAAAACAAACTTGCTGAGATAGAGTCCCAGTATGGACGGGCTTTTCAGGACATAAGCACGCAAATAGCTGCACAAGTGACTTTACCCTCTGGGAAACCGCCACCAGCTAGCCCACCTAAGTTGCCCCCATTCAGATTTAATGGTGATCGCGACAAATTTTGTGGCTTTGTGAATCAATGCATGCTATATTTTGATGTGCATGCTGACAGTTTTCCTACTGATAGATCCAAAGTATTGTGTGTAATAATGCTACTGACCTTACGAGCGCTCGCCTGGGGGAATCCGATGATTGAGTCTCGTGTCCCACGGTTAAATGACTTGGATGATTTCTTGGCCGCTATGGCATTAATGTTTGATGACCCTAATCGCCATGCAACCGCTGAATCTGCTTTGTTGTCTTTACGCCAGGCTAAACGTTCTGTTATTGAGTATGCCACTGAATTCAGGAGATTGGCGATAGATACCAATTGGGACAGTTATGCACAATTGCCTATTTTTAAAAGGGGTCTGTTTAGTATTATAAAAGATGAACTAGCTTGCTCGGAGTCACCACAAGAGCTAGAGACATTTATACAGCATTGTGTGCGCATAGACATTCACCTTACTGAGCATAGGCAGGAGAAATTTGCTGCATATAACTGTATTTCTAACTTTTCCCTTCCTTCCAAAGAGCCTGCAGGTAAAACATCTCGGGAAGTGGAGGAGGTGAACATGTAAATTGATTCCGTTCAGAGACGCAAGATCAATGAGCGCCGGGAGCATTGCCTTCGTGAAAGTCTATGTTTCTACTGCGGCCAGTCTGACCACTTCTTCATCAATTGTCCTAAGTATCCTAGACGGCCTAACAAGGTGCTAGCAGCAATAGGGGAGTATGACAACTGTGATGATGAATCTGACATCTCTGAATGTAGCCTGCCTTTAACCCCTTCATGACCCAGCCTATTTTGGCCTTAATGACCTTGCCGTTTTTTGCAATTCTGACCAGTGTCCCTTTATGAGGTAAAAACTCAGGAACGCTTCAACGGATCCTAGCGATTCTGAGATTTTTTTTTCGTGACATATTGGGCTTCATGTTAGTTGTATATTTAGGTCAATAATTTCTGAGTTTATTTGTGAAAAAAATGGAAATTTTGCCAAAATGTTGAAAATTTTGCAATTTTCACATTTTGAATTTTTATTCTGTTAAACCAGAGGGTTATGTGACACAAAATAGTTAATAAATAACATTTCCCACATGTCTACTTTACATCAGCATAATTTTGGAAACAAATTTTTTTTTGCTAGGAAGTTATAAGGGTTAAAATTTGACCAGTGATTTTTCATTTTTACAACAAAATTAACAAACCATTTTTTTTAGGGACCACCTCACATTTGAAGTCAGTTTGAGGGTTCTATATGGCTGAAAATACCCAAAAGTGACACCATTCTAAAAACTGCACCCCTCAAGGTGCTCAAAACCACATTCTAGAAGTTTATTAACCCTTCAGGTGTTTCACAGCAGCAGAAGCAACAAGGAAGGAATAAATTAACATCTAACTTTTTAGTCACAAAAATGATCTTTTCGCAACAATTTTTTTATTTTCCCAAGGGTAAAAGGAGAAACTGGACCACGAACGTTGTTGTCCAATTTGTCCTGAGTATGCTGATACCTCATATGTGGGGGTAAACCACTGTTTGGGTGCACAGCAGAGCTCGGAAGGGAAGGAGCGCCATTTGACTTTTTGAATTAAAAATTGGCTCCAATCTTTAGCGGACACCATGTCGCGTTTGGAGAGCCCCCGTGTTGTGAACTCTGTTCTCGGGCTCCCTCCTGTGGTTGTCAGTGGTACTGTGTGAGTTGTATCTTTGGGCTCCCTTTGGTGGCTCTTTTGTCATTCTGTGGGTCTGTGGCTGGGATCAGCTGCCTCGTTACCTGCTAGTCAGGTTTCCTATTTAACTCACCTGGACCTTCATTTGTTGCCTGCTGTTGTTGTATTCAGTGCTGTTCTGATCTCTCCTGACTACATTCGTTGTCAGTCTCTCCAAGAGAAGCTAAGTTCTGTTTGTTTATTTTTGCTCCTCTATGTTCAATATGTTTCCTAGTATATGATGAGTTCTGTCCAGCTTGCTAATATGTGATCTCCTCGCTTGCTGGTAGCTCTGGGGTTCAGAGTTGCTCCCCTCACATCGTTAGTTGGTGTGGGGGTTCTCGCATTCTCTGTGTGGATATTTTTGGATAGGGTTTTTTACTGACCACACAGATTCTTGCTATCCTCTTTCTGTTTAGTGATTAGCGGGCCTCCTTTGCTGAATCTGTTTTCATTTCTACGTTTGTGCTTTCTCCTTTACTCACCGTTATTATTTGTGGGGGGCTGTTCTTAAATTTGGGGTTATTTCTCTGAGGCAAGTGAGGCCTTTATTTCTCTCTAGGGGTAGCCAGTTTCTCAGGCTGTGAAGAGACGTCTAGGATTTCAGGAACGTTCCACGGCTGCCTATAGTGTGTACGGTTAGGATCAGGTTTGTGGTCAGTCTAGTTACCACATCCCCAGAGCTCGTCCTATGTTCTCTTACTTAGCTGGTCAGATTTGTGATCCTAAGCTACTAAGGATCATAACAGTACAGCAGGCCATAAAGTGTTAAATGCATCGCAGAAGCGGGATAAGAGAAGTCCTGAGTGCATTTTTTTCTTTGCTGCAGTTTGTCTTGCTTCTCTCCTCCCCTTAATCTCTTGGTGGCTCTGAATTCAGCTGCAGACATGGATATTCAGAGTTTGACTTCTAATATGGATCATCTTACTGCAAGGGTACAAAGCATTCAGGATTATGTCGTTCACAGTCCTATGTCAGAGCCTAAAATACCTATTCCTGAGTTGTTTTCTGGTGATAGATCTAGGTTTTTGAATTTTAAGAATAATTGCAAGTTATTCCTTTCTTTGAAACCTCGTTCCTTGGGTAATCCGGCTCAGCAAGTTAAAATTATTATTTCCTTTTTACGTGGTGACCCTGAGGATTGGGCATTCTCCCTGGCACCAGGAGACCCTGCATTGCTGAATGTGGATGCGTTTTTTCTGGCGCTTGGATTGCTTTATGAGGAACCTAATCTTGAGGACCAGGCAGAAAAGGCTTTGCTGGCCCTCTCTCAGGGTCAGGATGAAGCAGAGGTTTATTGTCAGAAATTTAGGAAATGGTCAGTGCTTACTCAATGGAATGAGTGTGCCCTGGCGGCAATTTTCAGAAAAGGTCTTTCCGAAGCCCTTAAGAATGTTATGGTGGGGTTCTTCACGCCTGCGAGTCTGAATGAGTCAATGGCTTTGGCCATTCAGATTGATTGGCGTTTGCGGGAGCGCAAACCTGCACACCATCTGGCGGTGTTTTCTGAACAGAAACCTGAGTCTATGCAATGTGACAGGATTCTGACCAGAATTGAACTGCAAAATCATAGACGTCAGAATGGGTTGTGCTTCTACTGAGGTGATTCTGCTCATGTCATCTCAGATTGTTCTAAGCATACAAAGAAGTTCGCTAAATCTGTCACCATTGGTACTGTACAGCCTAAATTCATTTTGTCTGTTACTTTGATTTGCTCTCTGTCATCCTACCGTGTTATGGCTTTTGTAGATTCAGGTGCTGCCCTGAATCTGATGGATTTGTCATTTGCCAGGCGCTGTGGTTTTGTCTTGGAGTCTTTGCAGTTCCCTATTCCATTGAAGGGAATTGATGCCACGCCATTGGCCAAGAGTAAACCTCAATACTGGACTCAAGTGACCATGTGTATGACTCCTGCACATCAGGAGGTGATTCGCTTTCTTGTGTTATATAATTTGCATGACGTTGTCGTGTTAGGTCTGCCATGGTTGCAGGCTCATAATCCAGTCTTGGATTGGAAAGCAATGTCTGTGTTGAGTTGGGGTTGCCAGGGAATTCATGGCGATGCTCCTTTGGTATCAATTGCTTCCTCTACTCCTTCTGAAGTCCCTGAGTTTTTGTCGGACTACCAGGATGTATTTGATGAGCCCAAATCCAGTGCCCTACCTCCTCATAGGGATTGTGATTGTGCTATAAATTTGATTCCTGGTAGTAAGTTTAATTTAATTTGTCTGTGCCAGAACATGCCGCTATGCGGAGTTATGTAAAGGAGTCTTTGGAGAAGGGACATATTCGCCCGTCCTCGTCCCCTCTTGGTGCAGGATTCTTTTTTGTGGCCAAGAAGGACAGTTCTTTAAGACCCTGTATAGATTATCGCCTTCTAAATAAAATCACGGTCAAATTTCAGTACCCTTTGCCATTGTTGTCTGATCTGTTTGCTCGAATTAGGGGTCTAGTTGGTTCACCAAGACAGATCTTCGTGGTGCGTATAACCTTGTGCGTATAAAGCAGGGCGATGAATGGAAAATAGCATTTAATACGCCCGAAGGCGATTTTGAGTACTTGGTGATGCCTTTTGGACTTCTGTGTTTAAGTCCTTCATGCACGACATCTTCCGAGAATATCTGGATAAATTTATGATTGTGTATCTAGATGATATTTTGGTCTTTTCTGATGATTGGGAGTCCCATGTGAAGCAGGTCAGGATGGTATTTCAGGTCCTGCGTGCCAATGCCTTATTTGTTGAGGGCTCAAAATGTCTCTTCGGAGTTCAGAAGGTTTCCTTTTTGGGCTTTATTTTTTCTCCTTCTACTATTGAGATGGACCCAGTCAAGGTCCAGGCTATTCATGATTGGACTCAACCTACATCGGTTAAGAGTCTTCAGAAGTTCTTGGGTTTTGCTAATTTTTACCGTCGCTTCATCGCTAATTTTTCTGGTGTGGTTAAGCCTTTGACGGATTTGACCAAGAAGGGTTCTGATGTGAATAACTGGTCTCCTGCGGCCGTGGAGGCCTTTCAGGAGCTAAAGCGTCGGTTTTCTTCGGCACCAGTTTTATGTCAGCCAGATGTGTCTCTTCCCTTCCAGGTCGAGGTTGATGCTTCTGAGATTGGAGCAGGGGCGGTTTTGTCGCAGAGAAGCTCTGATTGCTCTGTGATGAAGCCATGTGCCTTCTTTTCAAGGAAATTTTTGCCTGCCGAGCGAAATTATGATGTTGGTAATCGGGAGTTGTTGGCAATGAAGTTGGCATTTGAGGAGTGGCGACATTGGCTAGAGGGAGCTAAGCATCATGTGGTGGTCTTGACTGATCACAAAAATTTGATTTATCTCGAGACGGCCAAACGGTTGAATCCTAGACAGGCTCGTTGGTCGTTGTTTTTCTCCCGTTTTGATTTCGTGGTTTCGTACCTTCCTGGTTCGAAGAACATGAAGGCTGATGCTCTTTCTAGGAGTTTTGTGCCTGACTCTCCTGGAGTTTCAGAGCCGGCTGGTATCCTCAGAGAGGGAGTGATTTTGTCTGCCATTTCCCCAGATTTGCGACGGGTGTTACAGGAATTTCAGGCGGATAGACCTGACCGTTGTCCACCAGAGAGACTGTTTGTCCCAGATAGATGGACCAGCAGAGTTATTTCCGAGGTTCATTCTTCGGTGTTGGCGGGTCATCCTGGGATTTTTGGTACCAGAGATTGGGTGGCTAGGTCCTTCTGGTGGCTTTCCTTGTCGCGGGATGTGCATTCCTTTGTGCAGTCCTGTGGGATTTGTGCTCGGGCTAAGCCTTGCTGTTCTCGTGCCAGTGGGTTGCTTTTACCTTTGCCGGTTCCGAAGAGGCCTTGGACACATATTTCCATGGATTTTATTTTGGATCTTCCAGTCTCTCAGAGAATGTCTGTCATCTGGGTGGTTTGTGATCGTTTTTCTAAAATGGTCCATTTGGTGCCCTTGCCTAAGTTGCCTTCCTCCTCCGATTTGGTCCTGCTGTTTTTTCAGAATGTGGTTTGTTTGCATGGCATCCCTGAAAACATTGTGTCTGACAGAGGATCCCAGTTTGTGTCCAGATTTTGGCGGTCCTTTTGTGCTAAGATGGGCATTGATTTATCTTTTTCGTCGGCCTTTCATCCTCAGACGAATGGCCAAACCGAACGAACTAATCAGACCTTGGAAACTTATTTTAGATGTTTTGTTTCTGCTGACCACGATGATTGGGTGACTTTTTTGCCATTGGCCGAGTTTGCCCTTAATAATCGGGCTAGTTCTGCTACTTTGGTTTCGCCTTTTTTTTGTAATTCTGGTTTTCATCCTCGTTTTTCCTCGGGTCAGGTTGAGCCTTCTGACTGTCCTGGGGTGGATTCTGTGGTGGATAGGTTACAGCAGATTTGGAACCATGTAGTGGACAATTTGATGTTGTCACAAGAGAAGGCTCAGCGCTTTGCTAACCGCCGTCGCTGTGTGGGTCCCCGACTTCGTGTGGGGGATTTGGTGTGGTTGTCTTCTCATTATGTTCCTATGAAGGTTTATTCTCCTAAGTTTAAACCTCGTTTCATCGGTCCTTATAAAATTTTGGAAATCCTCAACATTGTGTCATTTCGTTTGGACCTCCCAGCATCATTTGCCATTCATAATGTGTTCTATAGGTCTTTGTTGCGGAGGTATGTGGTGCCTGTGGTCCCTTCTGTTGAGCCTCCTGCTCCGGTGCTGGTTGAGGGAGAATTGGAATACGTGGTGGAGAAGATCTTGGATTCTTGTATTTAAAGACGGAGGCTTCAGTATTTGGATAAGTGGAAGGGCTATGGTCAGGAGGATAATTCCTGGGTTGTCGCCTTTGATGTTCATGTGGCCGATTTGGTTTGTGCCTTCCATGTGGCTCTTCCTCATTGCCCTGGGGGTTCTGATGAGGGTTCGGTGACCCCACCTCAAGGGGGGGTACTGTTGTGAACTCTGTTCTCGGGCTCCCTCCTGTGGTTGTGAGTGGTACTGTGTGAGTTGTATCTTTGGGCTCCCTCTGGTGGCTCTTTTGTCATTCTGCGGGTCTGTGGCTGGGATCAGCTGCCTCGTTACCTGCTAGTCAGGTTTCCTATTTAACTCACCTGGACCTTCATTTGTTGCCTGCTGTCGTTGTATTCAGTGCTGTTCTGATATCTCCTGACTACATTCGTTATCAGTCTCTCCAAGAGAAGCTAAGTTCTGTTTGTTTATTTTTGCTCCTCTATGTTCAATATGTTTCCTAGTATATGATGAGTTCTGTCCAGCTTGCTAATATGTGATCTCCTCGCTTGCTGGTAGCTCTGGGGTTCAGAGTTTCTCCCCTCACATCGTTAGTTGGTGTGGGGGTTCTCGCATTCTCTGTGTGGATATTTTTGGATAGGGTTTTTTACTGACCGCACAGATTCTTGCTATCCTCTTTCTGTTTAGTGATTAGCGGGCCTCCTTTGCTGAATCTGTTTTCATTTCTACATTTGTGCTTTCTCCTTTACTCACCGTTATTATTTGTGGGGGGCTGTTCTAAACTTTGGGGTTATTTCTCTGAGGCAAGTGAGGCCTTTATTTCTCTCTAGGGGCAGCCAGTTTCTCAGGCTGTGAAGAGACGTCTAGGATTTCAGGAACGTTCCACGGCTGCCTATAGTGTGTACGGTTAGGATCAGGTTTGTGGTCAGTCTAGTTACCACATCCCCAGAGCTCGTCCTATGTTCTCTTACTTAGCTGGTCAGATTTGTGATCCTAAGCCACTAAGAATCATAACACCCCTGTGTGCCTAAACATTGGAGCACCCGCACAAGTGACCCCATTTTGGAAACTAGACCCCCCAAGGAACTTATCTAGAAGCATAGTGAGCACTTTAAAGCCCCAGGTGCTTCACAAATTAATCCGTAAAAATGAAAAAGTACTTTTTTTTCGCAAAAAAATTATTTTAGCCTCAATTTTTTCATTTTCACATGGGCAACAGGATAAAATGGATCCTAAAATTTGTTGGACAATTTCTCCTGAGTACACCGATACCTCACATGTGGGGGTAAACCACTGTTTGGGCACATGGTAAGGCTCGGAAGGGAAGGAGCGCCATTTGACTTTTTGAATGAAAAATTATCTCCATCGCTAGCGGACACGATGTCAGGTTTGGAGAGCCCCTGTGTGCCTAAACATTGTAGCTCCCCCACAAGTGATCCCATTTTGGAAACTATACCCCCCAAGGAACTTATCTAGAAGCATAGTGAGCACTTTAAACCCTCAGGTGCTTCACAAATTGATCCGTGAAAGTGAAAAAGTACTATTTTTTCACACAACATTTATTTTAGCCTCAATTTTTTCATTTTCACATGGGCAACAGGATAAAGTGAATCCTAAAATTTGTTGAGCAATTTCTCCTGAGTACGCCGATACCTCATATGTGGGGGTAAACCACTGTTTGGGTGCACGGCAAGGCTCGGAAGGGAAGGCACGCCATTTGGCTTTTTGAATGGAAAATTAGCTTCAATCATTAGCGGACACCATGTCGCGTTTGGAGAGCCCCTGTGTGCCTAAACATTGGAGCTCCCGCACAAGTGACCCCATTTTGGAAACTAGACCTCCGAAGTAACTAATCTAGATTCATAGTGAGCACTTTGAACCCCCAAGTGCTTCACAGAAGTTTATAACGCAGAGCCATGAAAATAAAAAATAATTTTTCTTTTTTCAAAAATGATTTTTTTAGCCCACAATTTTTTATTTTCCCAAGGGTAACAGGAGAAATTGGACCACAAAAGTTGTTGTCCAGTTTCTTCTGAGTACGCTGATACCCCATATGTGGGGTTAAACCACTGTTTTGGCACACGTAGTGACGTAGGGAAGTAGTGACGTTTTGAAATGCAGACTTTGATGGAATGCTCTGCGGGCATCACGTTGCGTTTGCAGAGCCCCTGATGTGCCTAAACAGTAGGAACTCCCCACAAGTGACCCCACTTTGGAAACTAGACCCCCAAGGTAACTTATCTAGATGTGTGGTGAACACTTTGAACCCCCAAGCGTTTCACAGAAGTTTATAACGCAGAGCCGTGAAAATAATAAATTTGTTTTCTTTCCTCAAAAATATTTTGTTAGCCCAGAATTTTTTAATTTTCACAAGGGTAACAGGAGAAATTTGACCACAAAAGTTGTTGTACAGTTTCGCCTGAGTACGCTGATACCCCATATGTGGGGGTAAACCACTGTTTGTGCACATGCCGGGGCTCGGAAGGGAAGTAGTGACGATTTGGAATGCAGACTTTGATGGAATGGTCTGCGGGCATCATGTTACGTTTGCAGAGCCCCTGATGTGCCTAAACAGTAGAAACCCCCCACAAGTGACCCCATTTTGGAAACTAGACCCCCCAAGGAACTTATCTAGATGTGTGGTGAGCACGTTCAACCCCCAAGTGCTTCACAGAAGTTTACAACGCAGAGCCGTGAAAATAAAAAATCATTTGTCTGTCCTCAAAAAAGATGTTTTAGCAAGCAATTTTTTATTTTCACAAGTATAGCAGGAGAAATTGGACCCCAATATTTGTTTCCCAGTTTGTTGTGAGTACGCTGGTACCCCATATGTGGGGGTAAACCACTGTTTGGACGCACGTCAGGGCTCGGAAGGGAAGTAGTGACATTTGAAATGCAGACTTTGATGGAATGGTCTGCGGGCGTCATGTTGCATTTGCAGAGCCCCTGATGTGCCTAAACAGTAGAAACACCCCACAAGTGACCCCATTTTGGAAACTATACCCCCCAAGGAACTTATCTAGATGTGTGGTGAGCACTTTGAACCCCCAAGTGCTTCTCAGAAGTTTATAACGCAGAGCTGTGAAAATAACAAATAATTGTTCTTTTTTCAAAAATTATGTTTTAGCAAGTAATTTTTTATTTTTGCAAGAGTAATAGGAGATATTGGACCCCAACAGTTGTTGCCCAATTTTTCATGAGTACGCTGGTACCCCATATGTGGGGGTAAACCACTGTTTGGGCGCACGTCGGGGCTTGGAAGGGAGGGAGCACTATTTGACTTTTTGAAAGCAAGATTGGCTGGAATCAATGGTGGTGCCATGTTGCGTTTGGAGACCCCTGATGTGCCCAAACAGTGGAAACCCCTCAATTCTAACTTCAACACTAACCCCAACACACTCCTAACCCTAATCCCAACTGTAGCCCTAACACACCCGTAACCCTAATCCCAACCCTAACCCTAATCCCAACCCTAACCACAACTGTAACCCCAACACACTCCTAACCCTATCCGTAACCCTAACCACAAGCCTAATCTTAACCCTATTTCCAACCCTAGCCCTAATTCCAACCCTAACTCTAATTCCAACCCTAACCCTAAGGCTATGTGCCCACGTTGCGGATTCGTGTGAGATTTTTCCGCACGACTTTTGAAAAAAGCTGGCAGATACGGCGGGCGCACTGAGCATGCGCCCGCCATTTTGGAAGATGGCAGCGCCCAGCGAGGAGACGTACGGACACCGGGAGGATCGGTAAGTATGAAGGGGTGGTGGGGGGTGGAACGGAGCACAGGGGGGGGGGTGATCGGAGCACAGGGGGGGTGGATCTGAGCAAGGAGGGAGCGGACAGGAGGATGGGGGAGCGGGCAGGCGGATGGAGGGGACCAGACCACATAACGGAGGACTGGGGAGGAGATCGGTGGGTGTGGGGGGGCAGATCAGGTTTTCCAGCCATGGCCAATGATATTGCAGCATCGGCCATGGCTGGATTGTAATATTTCACCACTTTTCATAGTGAAATATTACAAATCGCTCTGATTGGCTGTTGCACTTTCAACAGCCAATCAGAGCGATCATAGCCACGGGGGGGTGAAGCCACTCCCCCTGGGCTAAAGTACCACTACCCCTGTCCCTGCAGATCGGGTGAAATGGGAGTTAACCCTTTCACCCGATCTGCAGGGACGCGATCATTCTGTGACACAGCATATGCGTCACAGGTCGGATTGGCACCGACTTTCATGACGCATACGCTGTGTCACAGGTCGGGAAGGGGTTAAACGCTGTGGTGCATTCACTTTCTATGACTTCACCCCCCAAGGACTAGGTTCTCTCTTGCGAGGTATGTGCCCGTCACAAGACTCCTCATGTGGCACCTACGGGTCTTCTACAACCATTACCTGTTCCATCCCGCCCTTGGGGTTCTATATCAATGGACTTTATTGTGGCATTGCCTACATCGGGGGGCATGAATACAATCATGGTGGTAGTTGATCGCCTGACTAAAGCTGCTCATTTTGTTCCATGCACCGGCCTCCCCTCAGCTAAAGATACAGTGAACTTGGTTATACAGAATGTCTTTCGGTTGCATGGGATGCCAGATGAGATCATCTCTGACCATGGAGTACAGTTCACTTCAAGATTCTGGAAGGGGTTTTGCTCTGCACTCAATATTAATGTCTGTCTCTCTTCCGCTTACCATCCCCAGACAAATGGTCAGACTGAGCGTACCAACCAGACGCTGGAACAATATCTAAGATGCTATGTCAGCCATCTCCAGGATGATTGGTTGGAGTTGTTGCCGTTAGCCGAATTTTCATATAATAATTCTCAGAGCGCCTCCATTAAATTTACACCTTTTTTTGCCAATCTGGGTTATCATCCGTGTATTTTACCTAGGTCTCCAATTAATTCTCCGGTTCCAGCAGTGGAGGAAAGGCTGACTGCGATGAGACAAAATCTGGAGGTTCTGAAGGAATCCCTGACCATGGCTCAAGAACGTTATAAGAGATCGGCTGATAGATTCCATAAACCTGCACCCATGTTGAAGGTAGGAGATTCCGTGTGGTTAGCAACTAAGAATCTGAAGTTAAACGTTCCTCCACAAAAACTTGGACAGAAATTCATTGGCCCTTTCAAGATCAACGGTATTGTGAGCTCTGTGGCCTGCCGGCTGAAGCTACCTAGGACAATGAAGGTACACCCAGTTTTTCATGTATCTTTACTAAAGCCTGTATCTCCTAATACATTCCAGGGACATGTTGTGCCACCTCCGCAGCCTGTGGTGATTGATGGGCAAGAACAATTTGTGGTGGAGGAAATTATTGATTCCAGGATTCGCAGGAATCGGCTCCAATATCTGATAAGATGGCAGGGATATCCCCCTGAGGAAGACTCTTGGGAACCTGTGAAAAACATCAATGCCCAACAGAAGATTTCTTGTTTTCATCAGAGATTCCCTGAGAAACCAGATCCAGGATCATCCTGAGGCCGCTTCTAAGGAGGGAGTAATGTCAGGACTCTGAACATTTTTTACCTTTTGTGCATTACTGCCCTTTTCCAACATGGCATCTTTGGTCTCATGTGCACTTGTCTTCCTGCTATAAAACTCCACCCCAGCCTTCAGTGTTGTGAATTCCGTTCTCGGGCTCCCTCCTGTGGTCGTGAGTGGTACTGTGTGAGTTCTGTTCTTGGGCTCCCTCTGGTGGCTTTTGGCGTTACTGCTGGTTTTTAGCTGGGCTCAGCTGCCTTGTAATCTGCTAGTCTGGCCTCCTATTTAATTCCACCTGGACCGTTACTGGTTGCCTGCTGTCGTTGTATTCAGTACTGGTTCTGATCTCTTTTGGACAACTTGTGACCTGTCTCCTCCTGGAGAAGCTAAGTCTTGCTAGTTCATGTTTTCTCATTATTGTCTTGAAAATATTTCTCAGTATATGATGAGTTAGTCCAGCTTGCTTATATGTGATTTCCTTGCTTGCTGGAAGCTCTGTGGCGCAGAGTTGCTCCCCTCATATCGTAGTCGGTGTGGGGGTTCTTGCATTCTCTGCATGGATGGTTTTTGATAGTTTTTAATACTGACCGCACAGATTCCTTGCTATCTTCTGACTATTTAGTGTTAGCGGGCCTCATTTGCTAAAACCTGTTTTCATTTCTATGTTTGCGTTTTCCCCTTATCTCACCGTTATTATTTGTGGGGGGCTGTCTAAACTTTGGGGTTATTTCTCTGAGGCAAGTGAGGCTTTGCTTTCTCTCTAGAGGTAGCTAGTTTCTCAGGCTGTGAAGAGAATCTACGTTTTTAGGAACGTTCCACGGCTGCCTATAGTGTGTGTCGATAGGATCAGGGTTGCGGTCAGTAAAGTTTCCCACATCCCCAGAGCTCGTCCTAATATTCCGGTTTACCCATCCGGTCAGTTTTGTGATCCTAAACCACCAGGATCATAACACTTCAGTCTGTGCTAGATTATTCTGCTTTGCATCCAGCTCCTGATTACTCCCTGGCCTTGCACCTGCTCCTGTGAACCTGTGTTGGAGATCCTGCCACTCTGCTCTGAGTTCCTGCTGCATACAGCAGTGTTCAGTAATCCTCCTTCATCTGCTGCTCGTGTTACTTCCATCTGCATTTGCTGGACATGTAAGCTGTTTCTGCTCTGCAAAACCTGAGACTATTAACCTGGCCTCCCTGGTTGAGCTAAGATATGATTTGAACTGCCTAATAGCATATCTATCTGTGTCTGGACTAAATCAAGGATCTATTCGTGTCAGGTTTCCTCAAGAATAACTGTGATTCATAGACTTTCTGTTTGTTTGCATCTACCTCTGAAGTTTCCTATTGACTGCTAAGCTGCGTTTATTATTTGCACCAAGTGTTGTGGACTTGAGTTTCTCTCTGCACCTGCTTGAATCATCATGTGATAATATAAACTTTACCACTTATAAAACTGTGTCCTGTTGTCTTGTTCCACGCAAAGAGTCTCCTGAGTTATCCAATCAAATATCGATGGGTTGGTATAGTGATCAAAACAAGTCATACAAAAAACTACTAATACCTAAAATGTTAATTTTTAATAGATAAAGTTAAAAACTGTATAAGACAAAACCCGCAAAACTACAAAAATGTATCACCAAAATTAATAATAATAATTGAGGCTATAGGTTCCCTATATACCCGTACCACCAAATTCGACAATACCCCAACCAGTAGTTAGTATAGCTAAACTGGTTTATAACATTAATCCTAGTCGGTCATCATCCCGCAGGGCTGTTCCATATACCAGTCTCCCTACCAGGTGTGCCGTCTCGTGGATAAGAAAAAATGGGGATGGTGGTTACAACAGGTACCAGTTTTTCCTTATGATATAGGGAATAGCCTAAATTAATCTAATATTTAACTGTACACCACCAGTAATTGTACCTCAGGGTATAACGTATAATTCTAGGTGCCAATGGTCTAGCCCTGGTAATCCCTAGACAGGCTGTCCCTGCCTAGCATGCGGAGGTTGGCACCCCTGAATAAACACGCAAATGGCGCCCCCGGTCTCGTCGACTAACCCTCGATACCCCTAATCGCTACACCTACCTCATATATAACCACAGGCACCAAGATGATTATGCCCGAAGGGAAGGGACAGGGGGAGGGCTAATATCCCCGGATGGGCCAATAAGAACAAGTCTGCACAGGTAGGTATGGAAGGTAGTTAGGTACTTATATATTCCAAATGACATTTTAGCATATATAACATCTTGTCTTGTCACATGTGCATTGCTTATGGATAGCCATAGATATTCACTCAGTTTATAAATATTTAGATACCTTTAAAGGAATGCATAGCTGAATGATATCCCTTTCAGCAAATATATTGCACATATGCCCTAGCACATATTTCTATTTAATTAGTATCCACAGTCCTGCAGAAATGATAACTCATATAATAGAGAATATATTTAGTGTTATATATATCGCTTCAGACGCCCACACTACTAAGGGCTATATTAAGCCACAAGAACATACCTCCCTTTATTGCAAACTACCCGGCAGTCCATGTGAGATGATACCCTGAAAAAACTCCATAACTTATCTGGTGTCCAGATGATCATCTAATGCCATTGTCCAGACGATCTTTTAGTGCCTCAACGCGTTTCCCTGCCAAGATGCCAGTTCGTCAGGAGGCTACTGGAAAAAACCGTTGCGCAGGGATACAGCATACGGCCGTCATGCTACAATGCTTGCAGACATGCGGTGCCCCTGCTCGCAGGGATTTTAAGCTTACCGCTGTTGCGAATGGACCCGCCCCCTCTCGCATCCAGATAGTGACAGAGGAAACTCCTAGACCGGCGGAACTATCAGCTGATGTCTTCACAATTAGAAGTGCGCATGTCCCAGCCATCCAAACACTAGAGGTATTTGAGTTTCCTTTCCGTGCTTACCTCACATATGTCACCCCACGCTGACATGCGCAGTATAAATCTGGACGCACATATAAACCTTGTCATTACTGCGTTCTTATTATGGCGCTCCCAAAACAAAAAAAGGGCATGTAAAAGATTATCTTTACAGCATACTAATTATGACGCTCCACCGCATCTATCGGAATCGTTATAACGATTTAATTCTAGCGCTCGGCAATCTTAATTCCAGCCTATAAGCTACTGTCACTTCAGCGCTCAGCGCATAGCTCATAGCGCTCATCGAAAACGATCACGCTTCCTCGTACTCATGACAGCGCTCTATGGTATTACTAACAGTGCTCATCTGGAATAATAACGTTTCATCATATTAATTAAAGCGCTCCACGGTTTTGGTTCTAACATTTATATCAGCCGATTCCAGACCCGGTATAATATTTGGAGCTCTACCATTAGCTAATTAAACATACTGTATCCCTACATGCATCTACAGGGGGCTTAATTAATGTCACTATGGTCCTCCTTTCGCTCCGGCACCCAAGCACTTACTTATCCCCGACCTTAGAGGGGCCAGCAAATTTGCCCAAATAATACATGATACTTATAATTAATAACTGAGGGGCGACCAATATATAAATACTCATTCCCCAGATAATCATGCTCACGCACTATCTCATAAGTGTGTGTTCAGAGCTGGAAAACTCAACACAAGTAGAGTAGTCAGTACATAATGGCCTGACTAAACAAACGAAATCTTTTCAGATGAAGCAACTATAGGTAAGTAGTTCATTTAACCCCTTAGGTGTCATGGACTCCATTCTGAAAATCCACTGGGATTCCCTTTGTAGCAAGACTCTATCCCAGTCACCTTGTCTACCATTCGGTTTGACTACCTCTAAAACACAGAACCTTAAAACATCCGCATCCCCTTGATGGCATTCCCAAACGTGTCTAGCTATCGGGGTATCTCTTTTATTTCTCACATCACCCAGATGCTCACCTATCCGTTTCCTTACTTCTCTCTTAGTCTTCCCTATGTAATTCATGGGACAGGAACAGGTTGCCATATAAATCACACCCATGCTTTTGCAATTGGCGAAGTCTCTCAGGAAATATTGCCGATTGGTTGATGCACTAGAAAAACATTTACCCGTTAGAATCACCCTACAGAAGGAACAGTTTCCACATCTGAACATGCCACAGATCTTTCTATCTAACCAAGTCCCTTCAGGTATCTTCCTAACGTAGTGGCTATGTACTAGGCGATCCCTAAGGGATTTCCCCCTTCTAAATGTAATCCGTGGTTTAGAGGGGATAAATTCATCAAGTGTGTCATCTGCCTTCAGGATCTGCCAATGTTTCCTCAAAATCCTATAGATATTATCCGACTGAGAGTCATAAGTACCTATCACCCTGCAAATATTTCCCTCCTCCTGTTGTTCTCTAGGTCGAAGGAGTGTCCCTCTATCTTTTTCAAGGGCATTTCTAAAGGCCGGATTTAGAACCTCATCAGGATATCCACGGTCCCTAAACCTATTTCTTAGGTCATATGCCTCTGTCCTGAACGTCTCAACCTGCGAACAGTTCCTTCTAAGGCGTAAATACTGTCCGCGCGGAATACCTCTCTTGAGAGGCACCGGATGATGGCTGTCCCATCTCAAGAGGGCATTGGTAGATGTAGGTTTGCGGAACACCTTGGTTTCCAGGATCCCTGAACCGTTTTTGCTGATCATAACGTCCAAAAAGGCTAATTCAAACCGTTGACATTCAAAGGTAAAGCATAGACCAATTACATTAGTATTTAGCTCTCGTATCAAAGACTCAAACTCCTGCTCTGTTCCATTCCATATCACAAAGACGTCGTCTATATAGCGGTACCATGCCCATACTTTTTCGGTCCACCATACCTCCACATCAGGGAAGATGGTTATTTCCTCCCACCAGCCCAGGAGGAGATTAGCATACGAAGGGGCACATGAGCACCCCATTGCGGTCCCCCTGCGCTGGTGGAAGTACTTGCCATCAAACATAAAAAAATTGTGAGTTAGAATGTATTCCATAAGTGATAATATAAACTCATTATGTCCCTTAAACTGGACAGACCTAGTTTTTAGATAGAATTCCAGGGCTTTCAAACCATACTGATGTGGGATGCTACTATATAAAGCTTCAACGTCTATGGAACAGAGCAGAGTTTCCCTATCCACCGAGATGCCTTCAATTTTGCCCAATAAGTCAGATGTATCTCTTACATAAGAAGGAAGAGACATGACAAAAGGTCTGAGGACACGGTCCACATATATACCCGCATTCTGGCTAAGAGAACCTACTCCAGACACTATGGGGCGTCCCTTTAACGGGGACAACCCCTTATGAATTTTGGGTGTAGCATAAAATGTTGGAATAGTGGGATGACGGGGTGCCATAAACTTGTATTCGTTCTGAGAGATGAGTCTATCTTCCAAGCCCTTGTCTAAGATTACCATAAGTGCCTTTGTAAATTCAATGGTGGGATTTGTATCTAAGAGTCTATATGTCTCTCTATCATTAAGTATGCGTTTGCACATATCAACATATATTACATGGTCAAGGACAACTAAATTCCCCCCCTTGTCCGAGGGTTTGATGATTATATCCCTGTTTTTTTCTAATGCAAATAGGGCATCTTTCTCCTCCAGACTAAGATTCGACTGAACCTGTTGATTAAATCCTCCCAAACGTTTCAGATCTTCTTCCACCACTTTGAGAAAGATGTCTATATTTGCATAATTCCCCGGGGGGGGCATTCTATTACTCTTTAATTTAAGATCTGTACATGGACCGGTGCCAATATCATGCTCATTTTCCTCCAAGAGGTATATCAAATTATCCATGTCACTAAGATCTTCCTCTGCGATACCCAATTCACGGCATCTTTCTCGGTCATTTAATTTAAAGAATTTCTTCCATTTCAATTTACGACAAAATAAATTTATGTCCTTGACCCATGTAAATGTGCTGAACTGTGTGGTAGGGACAAACGTCAAACCCTTGCTTAGGATACCCATATCAGCTGAAGATAAGTTATATTGGCTCAGATTAATGATTTGATTCCCTGGTTGTATCTGGTTTAGGGACGTTTTCTCAGGTCGTACCCCATCGGGGCTCCCTGATCTAAAAAACCAGCAGAAGATGAAGAAGCTGAGGAGGCTCCTGTTGAAGATGTCACTGGTCTTAGAACGTTGGGAGGTTGGCCCGTCGGGATATTTCCCTGAAAGCCTTGATCTCGGCCCCTTCCCCCTTGATACCTTCCTGAGTATCCCCTCTGATTCCGCCATCTTCCCCCCTGTTGGAAGGTGTTACCTCTACCCCTACGTTTCCAGGTACTTATTCCTGGGGGTCTTTCAGTATCAGACGTCTCTGCTTCAGACGACGAAATCTCTGAACCAATAGTTCCTGAGTGACCAAGATTATAGGCTGTGTTATCCTTGAACTCTGCAGAATCCCTAAGGAACTGAGTGTGTTTTCGATTTTTTATCTGTGTTTGGTACCTCTCTATCGATACCTGCAATTCACTCTCTTTCCTATTGAAACTTGGATCTGACTTGAATTTCAACGTTTTATCTATCAGGTCATTCAGCTTTTTAGATGAGGTTTCCAAGATGGCTTTCTCCTCCTCCAATAAAAGTTTCATAAGCCTTACAGAAGATGCAATTAGTTCCTCTTTCCACACTTTCAGGAGAGTTGGGTTACTCACCCGTGGCGAAGGGGAGATATTGATACGAAGACCCCTAGGTACAATGTTATTTTTAATATAATTCTCTAAGGCTTTTGTCTCCCACCACGATTTTAGATAATTCTTATAGACACCAGTTAAT
This sequence comes from Ranitomeya variabilis, assembly GCF_051348905.1. NCBI lineage: Eukaryota > Metazoa > Chordata > Amphibia > Anura > Dendrobatidae > Ranitomeya > Ranitomeya variabilis. The sequence goes on along the minus strand of NC_135236.1, from coordinate 20,094,183 downwards.
TCCTTAAAGACAGTATGAACTGAAGGGCTGGAGTTGGTACTACTATAGTCTACTTCCTCCGAAAAGACCTTGCTTGCCTCGTTTACCCAAGACTCACTATTAATTGGTCCAGAGAGAAAGCCAGCCATATCAAATTCAAAATAGAGATTCAATCAAATATCGATGGGTTGGTATAGTGATCAAAACAAGTCATACAAAAAACTACTAATACCTAAAATGTTAATTTTTAATAGATAAAGTTAAAAACTGTATAAGACAAAACCCGCAAAACTACAAAAATGTATCACCAAAATTAATAATAATAATTGAGGCTATAGGTTCCCTATATACCCGTACCACCAAATTCGACAATACCCCAACCAGTAGTTAGTATAGCTAAACTGGTTTATAACATTAATCCTAGTCGGTCATCATCCCGCAGGGCTGTTCCATATACCAGTCTCCCTACCAGGTGTGCCGTCTCGTGGATAAGAAAAAATGGGGATGGTGGTTACAACAGGTACCAGTTTTTCCTTATGATATAGGGAATAGCCTAAATTAATCTAATATTTAACTGTACACCACCAGTAATTGTACCTCAGGGTATAACGTATAATTCTAGGTGCCAATGGTCTAGCCCTGGTAATCCCTAGACAGGCTGTCCCTGCCTAGCATGCGGAGGTTGGCACCCCTGAATAAACACGCAAATGGCGCCCCCGGTCTCGTCGACTAACCCTCGATACCCCTAATCGCTACACCTACCTCATATATAACCACAGGCACCAAGATGATTATGCCCGAAGGGAAGGGACAGGGGGAGGGCTAATATCCCCGGATGGGCCAATAAGAACAAGTCTGCACAGGTAGGTATGGAAGGTAGTTAGGTACTTATATATTCCAAATGACATTTTAGCATATATAACATCTTGTCTTGTCACATGTGCATTGCTTATGGATAGCCATAGATATTCACTCAGTTTATAAATATTTAGATACCTTTAAAGGAATGCATAGCTGAATGATATCCCTTTCAGCAAATATATTGCACATATGCCCTAGCACATATTTCTATTTAATTAGTATCCACAGTCCTGCAGAAATGATAACTCATATAATAGAGAATATATTTAGTGTTATATATATCGCTTCAGACGCCCACACTACTAAGGGCTATATTAAGCCACAAGAACATACCTCCCTTTATTGCAAACTACCCGGCAGTCCATGTGAGATGATACCCTGAAAAAACTCCATAACTTATCTGGTGTCCAGATGATCATCTAATGCCATTGTCCAGACGATCTTTTAGTGCCTCAACGCGTTTCCCTGCCAAGATGCCAGTTCGTCAGGAGGCTACTGGAAAAAACCGTTGCGCAGGGATACAGCATACGGCCGTCATGCTACAATGCTTGCAGACATGCGGTGCCCCTGCAACCTCCGCATGCTAGGCAGGGACAGCCTGTCTAGGGATTACCAGGGCTAGACCATTGGCACCTAGAATTATACGTTATACCCTGAGGTACAATTACTGGTGGTGTACAGTTAAATATTAGATTAATTTAGGCTATTCCCTATATCATAAGGAAAAACTGGTACCTGTTGTAACCACCATCCCCATTTTTTCTTATCCACGAGACGGCACACCTGGTAGGGAGACTGGTATATGGAACAGCCCTGCGGGATGATGACCGACTAGGATTAATGTTATAAACCAGTTTAGCTATACTAACTACTGGTTGGGGTATTGTCGAATTTGGTGGTACGGGTATATAGGGAACCTATAGCCTCAATTATTATTATTAATTTTGGTGATACATTTTTGTAGTTTTGCGGGTTTTGTCTTATACAGTTTTTAACTTTATCTATTAAAAATTAACATTTTAGGTATTAGTAGTTTTTTGTATGACTTGTTTTGATCACTATACCAACCCATCGATATTTGATTGAATCTCTATTTTGAATTTGATATGGCTGGCTTTCTCTCTGGACCAATTAATAGTGAGTCTTGGGTAAACGAGGCAAGCAAGGTCTTTTCGGAGGAAGTAGACTATAGTAGTACCAACTCCAGCCCTTCAGTTCATACTGTCTTTAAGGAATTAACTGGTGTCTATAAGAATTATCTAAAATCGTGGTGGGAGACAAAAGCCTTAGAGAATTATATTAAAAATAACATTGTACCTAGGGGTCTTCGTATCAATATCTCCCCTTCGCCACGGGTGAGTAACCCAACTCTCCTGAAAGTGTGGAAAGAGGAACTAATTGCATCTTCTGTAAGGCTTATGAAACTTTTATTGGAGGAGGAGAAAGCCATCTTGGAAACCTCATCTAAAAAGCTGAATGACCTGATAGATAAAACGTTGAAATTCAAGTCAGATCCAAGTTTCAATAGGAAAGAGAGTGAATTGCAGGTATCGATAGAGAGGTACCAAACACAGATAAAAAATCGAAAACACACTCAGTTCCTTAGGGATTCTGCAGAGTTCAAGGATAACACAGCCTATAATCTTGGTCACTCAGGAACTATTGGTTCAGAGATTTCGTCGTCTGAAGCAGAGACGTCTGATACTGAAAGACCCCCAGGAATAAGTACCTGGAAACGTAGGGGTAGAGGTAACACCTTCCAACAGGGGGGAAGATGGCGGAATCAGAGGGGATACTCAGGAAGGTATCAAGGGGGAAGGGGCCGAGATCAAGGCTTTCAGGGAAATATCCCGACGGGCCAACCTCCCAACGTTCTAAGACCAGTGACATCTTCAACAGGAGCCTCCTCAGCTTCTTCATCTTCTTCTGGTTTTTTAGATCAGGGAGCCCCGATGGGGTACGACCTGAGAAAACGTCCCTAAACCAGATACAACCAGGGAATCAAATCATTAATCTGAGCCAATATAACTTATCTTCAGCTGATATGGGTATCCTAAGCAAGGGTTTGACGTTTGTCCCTACCACACAGTTCAGCACATTTACATGGGTCAAGGACATAAATTTATTTTGTCGTAAATTGAAATGGAAGAAATTCTTTAAATTAAATGACCGAGAAAGATGCCGTGAATTGGGTATCGCAGAGGAAGATCTTAGTGACATGGATAATTTGATATACCTCTTGGAGGAAAATGAGCATGATATTGGCACCGGTCCATGTACAGATCTTAAATTAAAGAGTAATAGAATGCCCCCCCCGGGGAATTATGCAAATATAGACATCTTTCTCAAAGTGGTGGAAGAAGATCTGAAACGTTTGGGAGGATTTAATCAACAGGTTCAGTCGAATCTTAGTCTGGAGGAGAAAGATGCCCTATTTGCATTAGAAAAAAACAGGGATATAATCATCAAACCCTCGGACAAGGGGGGGAATTTAGTTGTCCTTGACCATGTAATATATGTTGATATGTGCAAACGCATACTTAATGATAGAGAGACATATAGACTCTTAGATACAAATCCCACCATTGAATTTACAAAGGCACTTATGGTAATCTTAGACAAGGGCTTGGAAGATAGACTCATCTCTCAGAACGAATACAAGTTTATGGCACCCCGTCATCCCACTATTCCAACATTTTATGCTACACCCAAAATTCATAAGGGGTTGTCCCCGTTAAAGGGACGCCCCATAGTGTCTGGAGTAGGTTCTCTTAGCCAGAATGCGGGTATATATGTGGACCGTGTCCTCAGACCTTTTGTCATGTCTCTTCCTTCTTATGTAAGAGATACATCTGACTTATTGGGCAAAATTGAAGGCATCTCGGTGGATAGGGAAACTCTGCTCTGTTCCATAGACGTTGAAGCTTTATATAGTAGCATCCCACATCAGTATGGTTTGAAAGCCCTGGAATTCTATCTAAAAACTAGGTCTGTCCAGTTTAAGGGACATAATGAGTTTATATTATCACTTATGGAATACATTCTAACTCACAATTTTTTTATGTTTGATGGCAAGTACTTCCACCAGCGCAGGGGGACCGCAATGGGGTGCTCATGTGCCCCTTCGTATGCTAATCTCCTCCTGGGCTGGTGGGAGGAAATAACCATCTTCCCTGATGTGGAGGTATGGTGGACCGGAAAAGTATGGGCATGGTACCGCTATATAGACGACGTCTTTGTGATATGGAATGGAACAGAGCAGGAGTTTGAGTCTTTGATACGAGAGCTAAATACTAATGTAATTGGTCTATGCTTTACCTTTGAATGTCAACGGTTTGAATTAGCCTTTTTGGACGTTATGATCAGCAAAAACGGTTCAGGGATCCTGGAAACCAAGGTGTTCCGCAAACCTACATCTACCAATGCCCTCTTGAGATGGGACAGCCATCATCCGGTGCCTCTCAAGAGAGGTATTCCGCGCGGACAGTATTTACGCCTTAGAAGGAACTGTTCGCAGGTTGAGACGTTCAGGACAGAGGCATATGACCTAAGAAATAGGTTTAGGGACCGTGGATATCCTGATGAGGTTCTAAATCCGGCCTTTAGAAATGCCCTTGAAAAAGATAGAGGGACACTCCTTCGACCTAGAGAACAACAGGAGGAGGGAAATATTTGCAGGGTGATAGGTACTTATGACTCTCAGTCGGATAATATCTATAGGATTTTGAGGAAACATTGGCAGATCCTGAAGGCAGATGACACACTTGATGAATTTATCCCCTCTAAACCACGGATTACATTTAGAAGGGGGAAATCCCTTAGGGATCGCCTAGTACATAGCCACTACGTTAGGAAGATACCTGAAGGGACTTGGTTAGATAGAAAGATCTGTGGCATGTTCAGATGTGGAAACTGTTCCTTCTGTAGGGTGATTCTAACGGGTAAATGTTTTTCTAGTGCATCAACCAATCGGCAATATTTCCTGAGAGACTTCGCCAATTGCAAAAGCATGGGTGTGATTTATATGGCAACCTGTTCCTGTCCCATGAATTACATAGGGAAGACTAAGAGAGAAGTAAGGAAACGGATAGGTGAGCATCTGGGTGATGTGAGAAATAAAAGAGATACCCCGATAGCTAGACACGTTTGGGAATGCCATCAAGGGGATGCGGATGTTTTAAGGTTCTGTGTTTTAGAGGTAGTCAAACCGAATGGTAGACAAGGTGACTGGGATAGAGTCTTGCTACAAAGGGAATCCCAGTGGATTTTCAGAATGGAGTCCATGACACCTAAGGGGTTAAATGAACTACTTACCTATAGTTGCTTCATCTGAAAAGATTTCGTTTGTTTAGTCAGGCCATTATGTACTGACTACTCTACTTGTGTTGAGTTTTCCAGCTCTGAACACACACTTATGAGATAGTGCGTGAGCATGATTATCTGGGGAATGAGTATTTATATATTGGTCGCCCCTCAGTTATTAATTATAAGTATCATGTATTATTTGGGCAAATTTGCTGGCCCCTCTAAGGTCGGGGATAAGTAAGTGCTTGGGTGCCGGAGCGAAAGGAGGACCATAGTGACATTAATTAAGCCCCCTGTAGATGCATGTAGGGATACAGTATGTTTAATTAGCTAATGGTAGAGCTCCAAATATTATACCGGGTCTGGAATCGGCTGATATAAATGTTAGAACCAAAACCGTGGAGCGCTGTAATTAATATGATGAAACGTTATTATTCCAGATGAGCACTGTTAGTAATACCATAGAGCGCTGTCATGAGTACGAGGAAGCGTGATCGTTTTCGATGAGCGCTATGAGCTATGCGCTGAGCGCTGAAGTGACAGTAGCTTATAGGCTGGAATTAAGATTGCCGAGCGCTAGAATTAAATCGTTATAACGATTCCGATAGATGCGGTGGAGCGTCATAATTAGTATGCTGTAAAGATAATCTTTTACATGCCCTTTTTTTGTTTTGGGAGCGCCATAATAAGAACGCAGTAATGACAAGGTTTATATGTGCGTCCAGATTTATACTGCGCATGTCAGCGTGGGGTGACATATGTGAGGTAAGCACGGAAAGGAAACTCAAATACCTCTAGTGTTTGGATGGCTGGGACATGCGCACTTCTAATTGTGAAGACATCAGCTGATAGTTCCGCCGGTCTAGGAGTTTCCTCTGTCACTATCTGGATGCGAGAGGGGGCGGGTCCATTCGCAACAGCGGTAAGCTTAAAATCCCTGCGAGCAGGGGCACCGCATGTCTGCAAGCAAGCATTGTAGCATGACGGCCGTATGCTGTATCCCTGCGCAACGGTTTTTTCCAGTAGCCTCCTGACGAACTGGCATCTTGGCAGGGAAACGCGTTGAGGCACTAAAAGATCGTCTGGACAATGGCATTAGATGATCATCTGGACACCAGATAAGTTATGGAGTTTTTTCAGGGTATCATCTCACATGGACTGCCGGGTAGTTTGCAATAAAGGGAGGTATGTTCTTGTGGCTTAATATAGCCCTTAGTAGTGTGGGCGTCTGAAGCGATATATATAACACTAAATATATTCTCTATTATATGAGTTATCATTTCTGCAGGACTGTAGATACTAATTAAATAGAAATATGTGCTAGGACATATGTGCAATATATTTGCTGAAAGGGATATCATTCAGCTATGCATTCCTTTAAAGGTATCTAAATATTTATAAACTGAGTGAATATCTATGGCTATCCATAAGCAATGCACATGTGACAAGACAAGATGTTATATATGCTAAAATGTCATTTGGAATATATAAGTACCTAACTACCTTCCATACCTACCTGTGCAGACTTGTTCTTATTGGCCCATCCGGGGATATTAGCCCTCCCCCTGTCCCTTCCCTTCGGGCATAATCATCTTGGTGCCTGTGGTTATATATGAGGTAGGTGTAGCGATTAGGGGTATCGAGGGTTAGTCGACGAGACCGGGGGCGCCATTTGCGTGTTTATTCAGGGGTGCCAACCTCCGCATGCTAGGCAGGGACAGCCTGTCTAGGGATTACCAGGGCTAGACCATTGGCACCTAGAATTATACGTTATACCCTGAGGTACAATTACTGGTGGTGTACAGTTAAATATTAGATTAATTTAGGCTATTCCCTATATCATAAGGAAAAACTGGTACCTGTTGTAACCACCATCCCCATTTTTTCTTATCCACGAGACGGCACACCTGGTAGGGAGACTGGTATATGGAACAGCCCTGCGGGATGATGACCGACTAGGATTAATGTTATAAACCAGTTTAGCTATACTAACTACTGGTTGGGGTATTGTCGAATTTGGTGGTACGGGTATATAGGGAACCTATAGCCTCAATTATTATTATTAATTTTGGTGATACATTTTTGTAGTTTTGCGGGTTTTGTCTTATACAGTTTTTAACTTTATCTATTAAAAATTAACATTTTAGGTATTAGTAGTTTTTTGTATGACTTCTCCTGAGTTATCCCCTATAATTATTACAATATCTACCTATCTATCTATCTATCTATCTATCTATCTATCTATCTATCTATCTATCTATCTATCTATCTATCTATCTATAATAGTCTTCTTGATAAGAGATATCGTCCATTTTGATGTGCACTATATCATGAGTTTACCAAGTGTTTCCTGTACGGCTTTCCGAATGTCTGTATTTCTAAGACTATATATAATGGGGTTAACTAAAGGAGTAAACACAGTGTATAGCAGAGATAGGACCTTACTCATGGTGAGTGTTCGGGATTTTGTTGGGATTATATAAACACTGAACATTGTCCAATAGTATAAGGAGACCACAATGATGTGGGAGCTACAGGTGGAAAAGGCTTTCTGTCTACCGGTACTGGACGAGATCTTCAACACTGCTAACACAATATAAGTGTAAGACATTAAAATTAATGTGGCTGGGACAAATATAATTACAATGGACAAAAGATAAATTTCCAACTGAATAATGAAGACGTCAGAGCAGGCAAGTTCTAGCAAGGGGACAATGTCACAAAATAAATGGTCAATGGTATTTGAACCACAAAAAATGAGCTTTGCTGTTTTTATTACAAAAATTAAAAGAAAAGAATATCCAAACAGCCAACAGGCAACTGATAATATCCCACAATGTCTATTTGTCATGATGCTGGAGTAACGTAGAGGATTACAGATGGCCACATATCGGTCATAAGACATCATAGCGAGAAGAAAACATTCAGATGATTCAGAGGCACATAAAAAATAAAACTGAGTGATACATCCATGAATAGTGATGAATCCCCCATTATTCAGTAGGATGTGAAGCAAGTAGGGGACGATATCTGTGATAACCAAGATGTCACTGATGGACAGTTGTAAGATGAAGAAGTACATTGGAGTGTGGAGGTTCTTGCTGGAGGACACCAGGGTGATGATCAGGAGGTTCCCACATATTGTCCCACAGTAAACCACCAAGAAAAGACAGAACAGTGAAATTCTGAAACCTTGGCTGCCTTGAAATCCTAAAATAAAAAACTCAGTGACCGCTGTCAAATTGCTTTCCTGCATTTCAGAATGAACAAGCTATGAAATGATGCAATTTTTAAGGTGAGAAATGTGAAAACAATAACATATAATATAGAATGTTGTGTATATTGGTTAGAAAAATGCCAAAGTAACTGTAAAAGGTCAAGAATATGAACAATCAGAGAAGAATTATATGTCAAGTGTGAAGCTTCATACAATTTTTTATTAGAAAGCAAAATGACATTTACTTATTTTTTCAAATCACGGAAGTAAAAAGAATCTTCTGCTGCCATCAGTCTGGATGATATCTGGAGATTTCCTGCTAATACTTACAGCCGATATTTATCATTATTCATCAGGAAATCTAGTGCAGAGTCTGTGAATATTAGTTATCTTGTGCAGAAATGTCCTAGAGGAGAAAGTGATCCTCACCGTCACGTTATGTGGTCGTCACACAAGATTTATATGAACCACAATGGCTTTATGGCCAGATATTTATATAGTAATAAATGGCAAGGTGCCAGGTGACGCGAGTCTTGGGAGATTTATTTGCCTCTGTCTCGTGAGTTCTCTTTATTTTATTCTTTCCAAATACAAATATAAAATAATAATTAACGGCTTGTTTGTAAGAAAATACAAATCAAATAAAGTTTATCATAAATAACAATTAAATGTAACTTTTTTTAAAAGAGTTGAGGGGGCACGTGTCGGAAGTTCTGTGAGCTTTTCTGAGGTTTTTTTTATTCTTCCATTGAACCATTTCTGTTGAGTATTTCGCTATTAATAATCTCCAATGCAATTACCAATAATCACTCATTACAGTTATATGATACATTATAGACAATGCGATCTACTCTTATATCAAGTCTTATAAATCATATAAAATAATGATGTACAGAAACCACATCATCTTAGGAAAGTTAATAAAATGAACATTATTGGGAACCTGGACAATGAGGTTTTGTACATGATCAGACTGACTTGATGCCTATTCACTTTTTCAATATACTGAGTCCATTTCCGATATGTCTCCCCTCTTGTCAGTGGTGGTCTAGCCTCCTCCTCACTTGTATCCTTGGTCGTGTCTGCTCCTATGGTGACACTGTGCTCGGTTGGCTGGGTGCCCGCTCACTTGACCATGTGGGTGTGGCTCCAGGTCACGTGTTCGTTAGGGTTGAGCGACCTTGACTTTTTTAGGGTCGAGTCATGTTTCGCGAAACCCGACTTTTGGAAAAGTCGAGTCGGGCAAAATCGGCCGATTACTGCGCAAAGTCGAGGATCGGCCGGAACACGAAACCCTATGCACGTCAATGGGGATTTTTTTTTTCTCTTTTTCTCTCTCTCTCTCTCTCTCTCCCCTCCATCCCAGAACAGAAAATTTCGTTTTGCACATTCCAAATCGCTACTGCGCACAAGCGATAAAATGGTGATAGGCGTGCACGCCCCTAACCCCTATGTCATCACTCTGCCCACGCTCCTTCATTGGCTGAAAAAATGGCGCTAAACGCGTCATACGAAACGCGACTTTGGCGCCAAGATCGCGTACCGCATGGCCGACCCCACACAGGGATCGGGTCGGGTTTCATGAGATGCCGACTTTACCAAAAGTCGGCGACTTATGAAAATGAACGATCCGTTTCGCTCAACCCTAGTGATCGTAGCTTCATACGGCACTTCTGATGATCCGATTGATAAATTGGATTGAGTGGTCACATGTAGGGTTGAGCGACTTTCATTTTTTTAAGATCGAGTAGGGTTTTGGGAAACCCGATTTTGTCCAGAGTCGAGTCGAGTGCAGTCGGCCGATTATCGCTAAAAGTCGGGGATCGACCGAAACACGAAACCCAATGCAAGTCAATGGGGAAACATAGTCGGCAGTGAGTGGAGGCCAGGAAAACACCTACAGTGCCCATTTTAATGCCAAAAACATCCATTCTTGTTTCTGAAGCTTGCCAATCTTAATTAACTGTATAATAATAGTTGGGCATAGGGAATTGGGGGAAAGTTGTGGGGGGAGTAGGGCTGGCTCAAGTTTTTCGTGGGCCCAGGAAATGCGGACTACGTCACGGCGGTGTTGCAGGGAAAGGTAAGTATTTAAACGTTGCAAGTGCTGTGATCCTGAGCAAGCAGGGGGGGGCCCACTCGTTCGCATTGGCACTGGCACAGGGCCCCTCAAAGTACGGCGGTGTGTTTGCATGGCGGGGGCGCCTCCCACCAGCAGCGACACTTTTGCGTACTCTGAGGGGCCCTGTGCCAGTGACGTCGCCAACGAGTATGCCCCCCCACCTGATGAAGGAACCTGCACTTTCATCTGCACCTTCCTCTTTGTCCCTGTGTAAGGTGGTATAACATGCGGGAAGGGGAACCTTACTTTCAGCAGGGTCAGATTCTGGCTGTGTAGAGTACAAGGGGAATGTAGTGGTCTAGGTCAATGTACCAGCAGACTCATTTAGCAGTGGCTGGGCAATGGGCAGGATGAGGAGGAAACAGATATAGGGCCAAAGAATAAAGTAGGCTAAATGCAGTTCAAAATTGGTAACAGGACTAAACAGGCGGCATTGCTTTGTTCAGTGGAGTAGCAAACCCAAGAGCAGCAGACACTGTTTCAAGGGCCTAACCACACTAGTAGGCCAAATGCAGTTTAATATCTGATAGTATAGGGCGAAAGCCAGAATGTGGAAGCTCAGCTTTGTTCAGTTGAGGACAACACCAGGGAGGGGCAGACACCTTTAGTAGGCCGGAAAAGCCTATTGCATTTTTTAAAATGGTAATTTGGAGCAGAAGGTTGAAGCTCAGCTTTATTTAGTTGAGGGCAACACCAGGGAGGGGCAGAAGCCGTTAGTAGGCCCTAACCACCATTTTGTTTTTTAAAAACCACTTAATGAGAGCCGGAAGGTTGAAGCTCAGCTTTATTCAGTTGAGGACAACACCAGGCAGGGGCACACAGACAGACACCTTTAGTAGGCCGGAAAAGCCTATTGCATTTTTTAAAATGGTAATTTGGAGCAGAAGGTTGAAGCTCAGCTTTATTCAGTTGAGGACAACACCAGGCAGGGGCACACAGACAGACACCTTTAGTAGGCCGGAAAAGCCTATTGCATTTTTTAAAATGGTAATTTGGAGCAGAAGGTTGAAGCTCAGCTTTATTCAGTTGAGGACAACACCAGGCAGGGGCACACAGACAGACACCTTTAGTAGGCCGGAAAAGCCTATTGCATTTTTTAAAATGGTAATTTGGAGCAGAAGGTTGAAGCTCAGCTTTATTTAGTTGAGGGCAACACCAGGGAGGGGCAGAAGCCGTTAGTAGGCCCTAACCACCATTTTGTTTTTTAAAAACCACTTAATGAGAGCCGGAAGGTTGAAGCTCAGCTTTATTCAGTTGAGGACAACACCAGGCAGGGGCACACAGACAGACACCTTTAGTAGGCCGGAAAAGCCTATTGCATTTTTTAAAATGGTAATTTGGAGCAGAAGGTTGAAGCTCAGCTTTATTCAGTTGAGGACAACACCAGGCAGGGGCACACAGACAGACACCTTTAGTAGGCCGGAAAAGCCTATTGCATTTTTTAAAATGGTAATTTGGAGCAGAATGTTGAAGCTCAGCTTTATTCAGTTGAGGACAACACCAGGCAGGGGCACACAGACAGACACCTTTAGTAGGCCGGAAAAGCCTATTGCATTTTTTAAAATGGTAATTTGGAGCAGAAGGTTGAAGCTCAGCTTTATTTAGTTGAGGGCAACACCAGGGAGGGGCAGAAGCCGTTAGTAGGCCCTAACCACCATTTTTTTTTTTTAAAACCACTTAATGAGAGCCGGAAGGTTGAAGCTCAGCTTTATTCAGTTGAGGACAACACCAGGCAGGGGCACACAGACAGACACCTTTGGTAGGCCGGAAAAGCCTATTGCATTTTTTAAAATGGTAATTTGGAGCAGAAGGTTAAAGCTCAGCTTTATTTAGTTGAGGGCAACACCAGGGAGGGGCAGAAGCCGTTAGTAGGCCCTAACCACCATTTTGTTTTTTAAAAACCACTTAATGAGAGCCGGAAGGTTGAAGCTCAGCTTTATTCAGTTGAGGACAACACCAGGCAGGGGCACACAGACAGACACCTTTAGTAGGCCGGAAAAGCCTATTGCATTTTTTAAAATGGTAATTTGGAGCAGAAGGTTGAAGCTCAGCTTTATTCAGTTGAGGACAACACCAGGCAGGGGCACACAGACAGACACCTTTAGTAGGCCGGAAAAGCCTATTGCATTTTTTAAAATGGTAATTTGGAGCAGAAGGTTGAAGCTCAGCTTTATTCAGTTGAGGACAACACCAGGCAGGGGCACACAGACAGACACCTTTAGTAGGCCGGAAAAGCCTATTGCATTTTTTAAAATGGTAATTTGGAGCAGAAGGTTGAAGCTCAGCTTTATTTAGTTGAGGGCAACACCAGGGAGGGGCAGAAGCCGTTAGTAGGCCCTAACCACCATTTTGTTTTTTAAAAACCACTTAATGAGAGCCGGAAGGTTGAAGCTCAGCTTTATTCAGTTGAGGACAACACCAGGCAGGGGCACACAGACAGACACCTTTAGTAGGCCGGAAAAGCCTATTGCATTTTTTAAAATGGTAATTTGGAGCAGAAGGTTGAAGCTCAGCTTTATTTAGTTGAGGGCAACACCAGGGAGGGGCAGAAGCCGTTAGTAGGCCCTAACCACCATTTTTTTTTTAAAAAACCACTTAATGAGAGCCGGAAGGTTGAAGCTCAGCTTTATTCAGTTGAGGACAACACCAGGCAGGGGCACACAGACAGACACCTTTAGTAGGCCGGAAAAGCCTATTGCATTTTTTAAAATGGTAATTTGGAGCAGAAGGTTGAAGCTCAGCTTTATTTAGTTGAGGACAACAAAAGGCAGGGGCACACAGACAGACACCTTTAGTAGGCCGGAAAAGCCTATTGCATTTTTTAAAATGGTAATTTGGAGCAGAAGGTTGAAGCTCAGCTTTATTTAGTTGAGGACAACACCAGGCAGGGGCACACAGACAGACACCTTTAGTAGGCCGGAAAAGCCTATTGCATTTTTTAAAATGGTAATTTGGAGCAGAAGGTTGAAGCTCAGCTTTATTTAGTTGAGGACAACACCAGGCAGGGGCACACAGACAGACACCTTTAGTAGGCCGGAAAAGCCTATTGCATTTTTTAAAATGGTAATTTGGAGCAGAAGGTTGAAGCTCAGCTTTATTTAGTTGAGGGCAACACCAGGGAGGGGCAGAAGCCGTTAGTAGGCCCTAACCACCATTTTGTTTTTTAAAAACCACTTAATGAGAGCCGGAAGGTTGAAGCTCAGCTTTATTCAGTTGAGGACAACACCAGGCAGGGGCACACAGACAGACACCTTTAGTAGGCCGGAAAAGCCTATTGCATTTTTTAAAATGGTAATTTGGAGCAGAAGGTTGAAGCTCAGCTTTATTTAGTTGAGGACAACACCAGGCAGGGGCACACAGACAGACACCTTTAGTAGGCCGGAAAAGCCAATTGCATTTTTTAAAATGGTAATTTGGAGCAGAAGGTTGAAGCTCAGCTTTATTTAGTTGAGGACAACACCAGGCAGGGGCACACAAACAGACACCTTTAGTAGGTCGGAAAAGCCTATTGCATTTTTTAAAATGGTAATTTGGAGCAGAAGGTTGAAGCTCAGCTTTATTTAGTTGAGGACAACACCAGGCAGGGGCACACAGACAGACACCTTTAGTAGGCCGGAAAAGCCTATTGCATTTTTTAAAATGGTAATTTGGAGCAGAAGGTTGAAGCTCAGCTTTATTTAGTTGAGGACAACACCAGGCAGGGGCACACAGACAGACACTTTAGTAGGCCGGAAAAGCCTATTGCATTTTTTAAAATGGTAATTTGGAGCAGAAGGTTGAAGCTCAGCTTTATTTAGTTGAGGACAACACCAGGCAGGGGCACACAGACAGACACCTTTAGTAGGCCGGAAAAGCCTATTGCATTTTTTAAAATGGTAATTTGGAGCAGAAGGTTGAAGCTCAGCTTTATTTAGTTGAGGGCAACACCAGGGAGGGGCAGAAGCCGTTAGTAGGCCCTAACCACCATTTTGTTTTTTAAAAACCACTTAATGAGAGCCGGAAGGTTGAAGCTCAGCTTTATTCAGTTGAGGACAACACCAGGCAGGGGCACACAGACAGACACCTTTAGTAGGCCGGAAAAGCCTATTGCATTTTTTAAAATGGTAATTTGGAGCAGAAGGTTGAAGCTCAGCTTTATTTAGTTGAGGACAACACCAGGCAGGGGCACACAGACAGACACCTTTAGTAGGCCGGAAAAGCCTATTGCATTTTTTAAAATGGTAATTTGGAGCAGAAGGTTGAAGCTCAGCTTTATTTAGTTGAGGACAACACCAGGCAGGGGCACACAGACAGACACCTTTAGTAGGCCGGAAAAGCCTATTGCATTTTTTAAAATGGTAATTTGGAGCAGAAGGTTGAAGCTCAGCTTTATTTAGTTGAGGGCAACACCAGGGAGGGGCAGAAGCCGTTAGTAGGCCCTAACCACCATTTTGTTTTTTAAAAACCACTTAATGAGAGCCGGAAGGTTGAAGCTCAGCTTTATTCAGTTGAGGACAACACCAGGCAGGGGCACACAGACAGACACCTTTAGTAGGCCGGAAAAGCCTATTGCATTTTTTAAAATGGTAATTTGGAGCAGAAGGTTGAAGCTCAGCTTTATTTAGTTGAGGACAACACCAGGCAGGGGCACACAGACAGACACCTTTAGTAGGCCGGAAAAGCCTATTGCATTTTTTAAAATGGTAATTTGGAGCAGAAGGTTGAAGCTCAGCTTTATTTAGTTGAGGGCAACACCAGGGAGGGGCAGAAGCCGTTAGTAGGCCCTAACCACCATTTTGTTTTTTAAAAACCACTTAATGAGAGCCGGAAGGTTGAAGCTCAGCTTTATTCAGTTGAGGACAACACCAGGCAGGGGCACACAGACAGACACCTTTAGTAGGCCGGAAAAGCCTATTGCATTTTTTAAAATGGTAATTTGGAGCAGAAGGTTGAAGCTCAGCTTTATTTAGTTGAGGGCAACACCAGGGAGGGGCAGAAGCCGTTAGTAGGCCCTAACCACCATTTTGTTTTTTAAAAACCACTTAATGAGAGCCGGAAGGTTGAAGCTCAGCTTTATTCAGTTGAGGACAACACCAGGCAGGGGCACACAGACAGACACCTTTAGTAGGCCGGAAAAGCCTATTGCATTTTTTAAAATGGTAATTTGGAGCAGAAGGTTGAAGCTCAGCTTTATTTAGTTGAGGACAACACCAGGCAGGGGCACACAGACAGACACCTTTAGTAGGCCGGAAAAGCCTATTGCATTTTTTAAAATGGTAATTTGGAGCAGAAGGTTGAAGCTCAGCTTTATTTAGTTGAGGACAACACCAGGCAGGGGCACACAGACAGACACCTTTAGTAGGCCGGAAAAGCCTATTGCATTTTTTAAAATGGTAATTTGGAGCAGAAGGTTGAAGCTCAGCTTTATTTAGTTGAGGACAACACCAGGCAGGGGCACACAGACAGACACCTTTAGTAGGCCGGAAAAGCCTATTGCATTTTTTAAAATGGTAATTTGGAGCAGAAGGTTGAAGCTCAGCTTTATTTAGTTGAGGGCAACACCAGGGAGGGGCAGAAGCCGTTAGTAGGCCCTAACCACCATTTTGTTTTTTAAAAACCACTTAATGAGAGCCGGAATGTTGAAGCTCAGCTTTATTCAGTTGAGGACAACACCAGGCAGGGGCACACAGACAGACACCTTTAGTAGGCCGGAAAAGCCTATTGCATTTTTTAAAATGGTAATTTGGAGCAGAAGGTTGAAGCTCAGCTTTATTTAGTTGAGGACAACACCAGGCAGGGGCACACAGACAGACACCTTTAGTAGGCCGGAAAAGCCTATTGCATTTTTTAAAATGGTAATTTGGAGCAGAAGGTTGAAGCTCAGCTTTATTTAGTTGAGGGCAACACCAGGGAGGGGCAGAAGCCGTTAGTAGGCCCTAACCACCATTTTGTTTTTTAAAAACCACTTAATGAGAGCCGGAAGGTTGAAGCTCAGCTTTATTCAGTTGAGGACAACACCAGGCAGGGGCACACAGACAGACACCTTTAGTAGGCCGGAAAAGCCTATTGCATTTTTTAAAATGGTAATTTGGAGCAGAAGGTTGAAGCTCAGCTTTATTTAGTTGAGGACAACACCAGGCAGGGGCACACAGACAGACACCTTTAGTAGGCCGGAAAAGCCTATTGCATTTTTTAAAATGGTAATTTGGAGCAGAAGGTTGAAGCTCAGCTTTATTTAGTTGAGGACAACACCAGGCAGGGGCACACAGACAGACACCTTTAGTAGGCCGGAAAAGCCTATTGCATTTTTTAAAATGGTAATTTGGAGCAGAAGGTTGAAGCTCAGCTTTATTTAGTTGAGGACAACACCAGGCAGGGGCACACAGACAGACACCTTTAGTAGGCCGGAAAAGCCTATTGCATTTTTTAAAATGGTAATTTGGAGCAGAAGGTTGAAGCTCAGCTTTATTTAGTTGAGGGCAACACCAGGGAGGGGCAGAAGCCGTTAGTAGGCCCTAACCAGCATTTTGTTTTTTAAAAACCACTTAATGAGAGCCGGAAGGTTGAAGCTCAGCTTTATTCAGTTGAGGACAACACCAGGCAGGGGCACACAGACAGACACCTTTAGTAGGCCGGAAAAGCCTATTGCATTTTTTAAAATGGTAATTTGGAGCAGAAGGTTGAAGCTCAGCTTTATTTAGTTGAGGGCAACACCAGGGAGGGGCAGAAGCCGTTAGTAGGCCCTAACCAAAGTTGAAGGCCAAATGCAGTTTAATTTCTGATACTATAGGCCGAAAGCCAGAAGGTGGAAGCTCCGATTTAGACAGTGGAGGACAATTTGAATTAGGGACTGCAGACAGACTTAGTAGGCTGTCCCCTGTGGACCATGCATCCAACACATTAACCCATTGCGCCGTAATGGACACGTAATCTTCCGTGGCCATGCCTACAGGTCCATGCGTCTGTTGTCAGGTGCACCTTTGTACTCACAGATTGCCAGAGTGCATGGACAATGCGGTCTTCTACATGCTGGTGGAGGGTTGGGATGGCTTTTCTCGCAAAAGAAGTGTCGACTGGTTAGCTTGTAGCGTGGTACAGCGTAGTCCATCATGGCCTTATTAATAGTAAATAAAATATATAACTAGGCTCTATGAACTTTTAAATAGGTTCCAGGGGTACACGGGCAGCATTGGTGTGGTTAGTGGAGGAGTATTGCAAGTAGGGGCTGCAGACAGGCTATCAAAGGCCTAAAATACCAAACAGTAGGCACTCATGGCAGTTTTACATCGGTTACATGGATACACAGGCAGGCACTCCAGGCAGCATTGTGGTCAGTGGAGGAGTATTGCAAGTAGGGGCCGCAGACAGGCTATCAAAGGCCTAAAATAACAAACAGTAGGCAGTCATGGCAGTTTTACATCGGTTACATGGATACACAGGCAGGCACTCCAGGCAGCATTGTGGTCAGTGGAGGAGTATTGCAAGTAGGGGCCGCAGACAGGCTATCAAAGGCCTAAAATAACGAACAGTAGGCAGTCATGGCAGTTTTACATCGGTTACATGGATACACAGGCAGGCACTCCAGGCAGCATTGTGGTCAGTGGAGGAGTATTGCAAGTAGGGGCCGCAGACAGGCTATCAAAGGCCTAAAATAACAAACAATAGGCTCATTGCAGTTTTACAGCGGTTACATGGATACACAGGCAGCTAGGTGGTGAGTGGAGGAGTATTTAAAGTAAGGACCGCAGACAGGCTATCAAAGGCCTAACATAACAAACAATAGGCTCATGGCAGTTTTACAGCGGTTACATGGATAGACGGGCAGGCAGCTTGGTGGTGAGTGGAGGAGTATTTAAAGTAGGGACCGCAGACAGGCTATCAAAGGCCTAACATAACAAACAATAGGCTCATGGCAGTTTTACAGCGGTTACATGGATACACGGGCAGGCAGCTTGGTGGTGAGTGGAGGAGTATTTAAAGTAGGGACCGCAGACAGGCTTCAAAGGCCTAACATAAGAAAATGGGCTGGCTGTAGGCACTTTATAATTGGTTCCAGGGGTACACGGGCAGCAGTGGTCTGGCCAGTGGAGGACTAGTGGAAGGAGGGACCGCAGACAGGCTTCAAAGGCCTAACATAAAAAAATGGGCTGGCTGTAGGCACTTTATAATTGGTTCCAGGGGTACACGGGCAGCAGTGGTCTGGCCAGTGGAGGACTAGTGGAAGGAGGGACCGCAGACAGGCTTCAAAGGCCTAACATAAAAAAATGGGCTGGCTGTAGGCACTTTATAATTGGTTCCAGGGGTACACGGGCAGCAGTGGTCTGGTCAGTGGAGGACTAGTGGAAGGAGGGACCGCAGACAGGCTTCAAAGGCCTAACATAAAAAAATGGGCTGGCTGTAGGCACTTTATAATTGGTTCCAGGGGTACACGGGCAGCAGTGGTCTGGTCAGTGGAGGACTAGTGGAAGGAGGGACCGCAGACAGGCTTCAAAGGCCTAACATAAAAAAATGGGCTGGCTGTAGGCACTTTATAATTGGTTCCAGGGGTACACGGGCAGCAGTGGTCTGGCCAGTGGAGGACTAGTGGAAGGAGGGACCGCAGACAGGCTTCAAAGGCCTAACATAAAAAAATGGGCTGGCTGTAGGCACTTTATAATTGGTTCCAGGGGTACACGGGCAGCAGTGGTCTGGCCAGTGGAGGACTAGTGGAAGGAGGGACCGCAGACAGGCTTCAAAGGCCTAACATAAAAAAATGGGCTGGCTGTAGGCACTTTATAATTGGTTCCAGGGGTACACGGGCAGCAGTGGTCTGGTCAGTGGAGGACTAGTGGAAGGAGGGACCGCAGACAGGCTTCAAAGGCCTAACATAAAAAAATGGGCTGGCTGTAGGCACTTTATAATTGGTTCCAGGGGTACACGGGCAGCAGTGGTCTGGCCAGTGGAGGACTAGTGGAAGGAGGGACCGCAGACAGGCTTCAAAGGCCTAACATAAAAAAATGGGCTGGCTGTAGGCACTTTATAATTGGTTCCAGGGGTACACGGGCAGCAGTGGTCTGGCCAGTGGAGGACTAGTGGAAGGAGGGACCGCAGACAGGCTTCAAAGGCCTAACATAAAAAAATGGGCTGGCTGTAGGCACTTTATAATTGGTTCCAGGGGTACACGGGCAGCAGTGGTCTGGCCAGTGGAGGACTAGTGGAAGGAGGGACCGCAGACAGGCTTCAAAGGCCTTACATAAAAAAATGGGCTGGCTGTAGGCACTTTATAATTGGTTCCAGGGGTACACGGGCAGCAGTGGTCTGGTCAGTGGAGGACTAGTGGAAGGAGGGACCGCAGACAGGCTTCAAAGGCCTAACATAAAAAAATGGGCTGGCTGTAGGCACTTTATAATTGGTTCCAGGGGTACACAGGCAGCAGTGGTCTGGTCAGTGGAGGACTAGTGGAAGGAGGGACCGCAGACAGGCTTCAAAGGCCTAACATAAAAAAATGGGCTGGCTGTAGGCACTTTATAATTGGTTCCAGGGGTACACGGGCAGCAGTGGTCTGGCCAGTGGAGGACTAGTGGAAGGAGGGACCGCAGACAGGCTTCAAAGGCCTAACATAAAAAAATGGGCTGGCTGTAGGCACTTTATAATTGGTTCCAGGGGTACACGGGCAGCAGTGGTCTGGTCAGTGGAGGACTAGTGGAAGGAGGGACCGCAGACAGGCTTCAAAGGCCTAACATAAAAAAATGGGCTGGCTGTAGGCACTTTATAATTGGTTCCAGGGGTACACGGGCAGCAGTGGTCTGGCCAGTGGAGGACTAGTGGAAGGAGGGACCGCAGACAGGCTTCAAAGGCCTAACATAAAAAAATGGGCTGGCTGTAGGCACTTTATAATTGGTTCCAGGGGTACACGGGCAGCAGTGGTCTGGTCAGTGGAGGACTAGTGGAAGGAGGGACCGCAGACAGGCTTCAAAGGCCTAACATAAAAAAATGGGCTGGCTGTAGGCACTTTATAATTGGTTCCAGGGGTACACGGGCAGCAGTGGTCTGGCCAGTGGAGGACTAGTGGAAGGAGGGACCGCAGACAGGCTTCAAAGGCCTAACATAAAAAAATGGGCTGGCTGTAGGCACTTTATAATTGGTTCCAGGCGTACACGGGCAGCAGTGGTCTGGCCAGTGGAGGACTAGTGGAAGGAGGGACCGCAGACAGGCTTCAAAGGCCTAACATAAAAAAATGGGCTGGCTGTAGGCACTTTATAATTGGTTCCAGGGGTACACGGGCAGCAGTGGTCTGGTCAGTGGAGGACTAGTGGAAGGAGGGACCGCAGACAGGCTTCAAAGGCCTAACATAAAAAAATGGGCTGGCTGTAGGCACTTTATAATTGGTTCCAGGGGTACACGGGCAGCAGTGGTCTGGCCAGTGGAGGACTAGTGGAAGGAGGGACCGCAGACAGGCTTCAAAGGCCTAACATAAAAAAATGGGCTGGCTGTAGGCACTTTATAATTGGTTCCAGGGGTACACGGGCAGCAGTGGTCTGGTCAGTGGAGGACTAGTGGAAGGAGGGACCGCAGACAGGCTTCAAAGGCCTAAAATAACAAACAATAGGCTCATGGCAGTTTTACAGCGGTTACATGGATACACGGGCAGGCAGCTTGGTGGTGAGTGGAGGAGTATTTAAAGTAGGGACCGCAGACAGGCTATCAAAGGCCTAAAATAACAAACAATAGGCTCATGGCAGTTTTACAGCGGTTACATGGATACACGGGCAGCTTGGTGGTGAGTGGAGGAGTAGTGCAAGGAGTGTCTGTCCCAGTACTCCCAAAATATAAATAGATGTTAATGTCTCGCAAAACAACCAAAACAACAAAAAAGGTGGCATACTTAGGTACAGGGGTGGGCTCATCTGCTGAGTTTCTGACATAGTAATTTGGCAGTAACTATTTAATGGTGCCAATATAGGACACAGACACAGACTACTTTAAGTTGCATCATAGATGTCTACAAATTTGTATTGTCAGTGCCAGACATTGAATGATGTCAGCGAATAGACTAAAGATTGGTGGAGCTGTGCGACATAATTTTGCATGTGGTAGAGCACATTTTGAGCTGGGGTAGGGGGGAACTCTCTAGAGGCCGGCGGGACCGCCCCAGGGCCCCTCATGTTACAACGGTGTGTCTGACGTTGGGTGCGCACCACCACCGCCAGAGACACTACATTGTACTATGAGGGACCCAGTAGCAATGCCGTCAACCAAAAGCGAGCACACCCACCTCTTCAGACAAACAGCAGTCTCACGGGTGCTTGCGCCAAGTCGCGATACCACGGCCCCGTGTGGGGAGTTTGGCCATTTAGGGAGGTGTAAACATGTCGTATGCTGTACAATCAGCTGCAGCAAATTAGACATTAGAAAAGTAATTCACAGGCAAGAGCCTTTCATAGGAAAGCTAGGTGTCGGCCGGGCAAGGTGGGGCAAAAGATTTCGAAATCCAGTTGTGGTTCATTTTAATGAATGTTAGATCGTCAACATTTTGGGTAGCCAGACGAGTCCTTTTTTCGGTTAATATTGAACCTGCAGCACTGAATACTCTTTCTGATAGGACACTTGCTGCCGGGCAAGCAAGCTCCTGCAATGCATATTCTGCCAATTCTGGCCAGGTGTCTAATTTGGAGGCCCAGTAATCAAATGGGAATGACGGTTGAGGGAGAACATCGATAAGGGATGAAAAATAGTTAGTAACCATACTGGACAAATGTTGTCTCCTGTCACTTTCAATTGATGCAGCAGTACCTGTCCTGTCTGCGGTCATAGCAAAATCACTCCACAACCTGGTCAGAAAACCCCTCTGTCCAACGCCACTTCTGATGTGTGCACCCCTAACACTCCTAGTCTGCTGCCCCCTGGAGCTCGTGTGAGAACGATCACGTGCGCTGTGTGCTGGGAATGCCTGAAGCAAACGGTCAACAAGAGTTGATTGTTTGGTTGCTAATATTAGTTCCAAGTTCTCATGTGGCATAATATTTTGCAATTTGCCTTTATAGCGTGGATCAAGGAGGCAGGCCAACCAGTAATCGTCATCGTTCATCATTTTCGTAATGCGTGTGTCCCTTTTTAGGATACGTAAGGCATAATCCGCCATGTGGGCCAAAGTTCCAGTTGTCAAATCTCCGGTTGTGATTGGTTGAGGGGCAGTTGCAGGCAAATCTACGTCACTTGTGTCCCTCAAAAAACCAGAACCCGGCCGTGACACGCAACCAATTTCCTGTGCCCCCGGGAAAGGTTCGGCATTAAAAATATACTCATCCCCATCATCCTCCTCGTCCTCCACCTCCTCTTCGCCCGCTACCTCGTCCTGTACACTGCCCTGACCAGACAATGGCTGACTGTCATCAAGGCTTTCCTCTTCCTCTGGTGCAGACGCCTGCTCCTTTATGTGCGTCAAACTTTGCATCAGCAGACGCATTAGGGGGATGCTCATGCTTATTACGGCGTTGTCTGCACTAACCAGCCGTGTGCATTCCTCAAAACACTGAAGGACTTGACACATGTCTTGTATCTTAGACCACTGCACACCTGACAACTCCATGTCTGCCATCCTACTGCCTGCCCGTGTATCCTCCCACAAATAAATAACAGCACGCCTCTGTTCGCACAGTCTCTGAAGCATGTGCAGTGTTGAGTTCCACCTTGTTGCAACGTCTATGATTAGGCGATGCTGGGGAAGGTTCAAAGACCGCTGATAGGTCTGCATACGGCTGGCGTGTACAGGCGAACGTCGGATATGTGAGCAAAGTGCACGCACTTTGAGGAGCAGGTCGGAGAACCCAGGATAAGTTTTCAATAAGCACTGCACCACCAGGTTTAAGGTGTGAGCCAGGCAAGGAATGTGTTTCAGTTGGGAAAGGGAGATGGCAGCCATGAAATTCCTTCCGTTATCACTCACTACCTTGCCTGCCTCAAGATCTACTGTGCCCAGCCACGACTGCGTTTCTTGTTGCAAGAACTCGGACAGAACTTCCGCGGTGTGTCTGTTGTCGCCCAAGCACTTCATAGCCAATACAGCCTGCTGACGCTTGGCAGTAGCTGGCCCATAATGGGACAACTGGTGTGCAACAGTGTCATCTGCCGATGGAGTGGTTGGCAGACTGCGTTCTGTGGAAGAGCTGTAGCTTCTGCAGGAGGACGAGGAGGAGGAGGAGGAGGAGGAGGGGGTGCGAACGCCTACAGCCAACTGTTTCCTAGACCGTTAGCTAGGCACAACTGTCCCTAAATTGATGTCGCCTGTGGACCCTGCATCCACCACATTCACCCAGTGTGCCGTGATGGACACATAACGTCCCTGGCCATGCCTACTGGTCCATGCATCTGTAGTCAGGTGCACCTTTGTACTCACAGATTGCCTGAGTGCATGGACGATGCGCTGTTTAACATGCTGGTGCAGGGCTGGGATGGCTTTTCTGGAAAAAAAGTGTCGACTGGGTAGCTCGTATCGTGGTTCAGCGTACTCCATCAGGGCTTTGAAAGCTTCGCTTTCAACTAACCGGTA
The DNA here is from genome assembly GCF_051348905.1 of Ranitomeya variabilis. Classification (NCBI taxonomy): domain Eukaryota; kingdom Metazoa; phylum Chordata; class Amphibia; order Anura; family Dendrobatidae; genus Ranitomeya; species Ranitomeya variabilis. Next base: position 20,070,192 of record NC_135236.1, on the reverse strand, counting down.
GGGCATCATCTCTAACAAGATTAGTCTAGCTATGTGGGCGTTAAAACACTGTGTACGCGGATGCGAGGATAAGTACTTCCTTTTTCTAACCAGAGTCTCATGTAGGGTGAGCTGGACTGGAGAGCTGGAGATCGTGGAACTTTCGGGTGTGCCGGTGTACATGGCAGACTGAGAGACGGTTGGAGACGGTATTGTTTCCGCCGGTGCCCTAGATGCAATATTTCCTCCTACAAAACTGGTGATTCCCTGACCCTGACTGCTTTTGGCTGGCAAAGAAACCTGCACAGATACTGCCGGTGGTGCGGAAAATGGTGGCCTTACAGTGACGGAAGGGATGTTGCGTTGCTGACTAGCTTCATTGGCCGAGGGTGCTACAACCTTGAGGGACGTTTGGTAGTTAGTCCAGGCTTGAAAATGCATGGTGGTTAAGTGTCTATGCATGCAACTAGTATTTAGACTTTTCAGATTCTGACCTCTGCTTAAGCTAGTTGAACATTTTTGACAGATGACTTTGCGCTGATCAGTTGGATGTTGTTTAAAAAAATGCCAGACTGCACTCTTCCTAGACTCGGATCCCTTTTCAGGGATTGCAGACTGAGCTTTTACCGGATGGCAACGCTGTGCTCCAACAGGTTTTGGCTTTGACACGCGTTTTGGGCCAGATACGGGCCCGGCAGATGGAACCTGTTGCGATGTTGATGCCTGCTGCGGCCCCTCCTCCACCTCCGCTTCTGAACTACTGCCGCCTGCACCCTGTTCCCCCAATGGCTGCCAATCGGGGTCAATAACTGGGTCATCTATTACCTCCTCTTCGAGCTCGTGTGCAACTTCGTCTGTGTCACTGTGTCGGTCGGTGGTATAGCGTTCGTGGCGGGGCAACATAGTCTCATCAGGGTCTGATTGTGGATCTGTACCCTGAGAGGGCAATGTGGTGGTCTGAGTCAAAGGAGCAGCATAGTACTCTGGCTGTGGCTGTGCATCAGTGCACTCCATGTCAGAATATACTTGTAATGGGCATGGCCTGTTAAATGTTTCACTTTCTAAGCCAGGGACGGTATGTGTAAAGAGCTCCATGGAGTGACCCGTTGTGTCGCCTGCTGCATCCTTCTCTCTTGTTGTAGTTTTTGCTGAGGAGGACAAGGAAGCGACTTGTCCCTGACCGTGAACATCCACAAGCGACGCGCTGCTTTTACATTTACCAGTTTCGGAAGAGGAGGCAAAAGAGCTAGAGGCTGAGTCTGCAATGTAAGCCAAAACTTGCTGTTGCTGCTCCGCCTTTAAAAGCGGTTTTCCTACTCCCAGAAAAGAGAGCGTTCGAGGCCTTGTGTAGCCTGACGACGAAACTGGCTCCACAGCTCCAGACTTAGGTGGAATATTTTTATCCCCACGACCACCTGATGCTCCACTACCACTACCATCATTACCAGCTGACAATGAACGCCCACGACGACCTCTTGCACCAGACTTCCTCATTGTTTTAAAATCTTAACCAAAGTAACTTTATTTGTTGCTGTCAAACAACTTACACGGTGAGCTATAACTTCAGTATGATTTCAATATCCCTTAACAGGTTGGTGAGACCACAAGGAAAATCAGGCACAATGTTACACACTCTGTTTTCTGTGGCACAAAATCACAGAGATGACACACACGCAGGACTGTCACTCAAGCACTAATGTCAATATTAATCTCCCACCTAATTTATTTATTTATTTTTCTCAGGGAGACTTTAGAAACCAAATAATATTAAAAAAAAAAAAAAAAAAAAAGGCTTTCTATGGCCCACAATTAGAGAGAGAGAGGTGGCACACCCAGGAGTCAAGACTGGCGCACAAGCTGAAAGGGCAATATTACTCTCCCACTGTTTTTTTAAGTTTTTTTTTTATTTCAGGGAGACTTTAGAAACCAAATAATATTAAAAAAAACCCAAAAAAATAGCCTTTCTATGGCCCACTGAATGAGAGAGAGAGGTGGCACACCCAGGAGTCAAGACTGGCACACAAGCTGAAAGGGCAATATTACTCTCCCACTGTTTTTTTTTTTTTTTTTTTCAGGGAGACTTTAGAAACCAAATAATATTAAAAAAGCCAAAAAAAAAAAATGCTTTCTATGGCCCACTGAATGAGAGAGAGGTGGCACACCCAGGAGTCAAGACTGGCACACAAGCTGAAAGGGCAATATTACTCTCCCACTGTTTTTTTATGTATTTTGTTTTTTTTTCAGGGAGACTTTAGAAACCAAATAATATTAAAAAAACCAAAAAAAAAAATAGCCTTTCTATGGCCCACTGAATGAGAGAGAGAGGTGGCACACCCAGGAGTCAAGACTGGCACACAAGCTGAAAGGGCAATATTACTCTCCCACTGTTTTTTTATTTATTTTTTTTTTTTTTCAGGGAGACTTTAGAAACCAAATAATATTAAAAAAAAAAAAAAAAAAAAAAGGCTTTCTATGGCCCACTGAATGAGAGGGAGAGAGGTGGCACACCCAGGAGTCAAGACTGGCACACAAGCTGAAAGGGCAATATTACTCTCCCACTGTTTTTTTATTTATTTATTTTTTTTTTCAGGGAGACTTTAGAAACCAAATAATAAGAAAAAAAATAAATAAATAAATAGTCTTTCTATAGCCCACTGAATGAGAGATAGCACACACAGCAGTGGCACACAAGCCCTGACTGAGGCCAATATTTTTCTCCCACTGATTGATGTAGTGTTTTTGTGTTGAGGTAGATTTTAGAACACAAATCAAGGAAAAAAAAAAAAATGCTTTCTATGGCCCACTGAATGAGAGAGAGGTGGCACACCCAGGAGTCAAGACTGGCACACAAGCTGAAAGGGCAATATTACTCTCCCACTGTTTTTTTATGTATTTTTTGTTTTTTAAGGGAGACTTTAGAAACCCAATAATATTTAAAAAATAAATAAATAGGCTTTATATGGCCCACTGAATGAGAGGGAGAGAGGTGGCACACCCAGGAGTCAAGACTGGCACACAAGCTGAAAGGGCAATATTACTCTCCCACTGTTTTTTTATGTTTTTTTTTTTTTTTTCAGGGAGACTTTAGAAACCAAATAATATTAAAAAAACCAAAAAAAAAAATAGCCTTTCTATGGCCCACTGAATGAGAGAGAGAGGTGGCACACCCAGGAGTCAAGACTGGCACACAAGCTGAAAGGGCAATATTACTCTCCCACTGTTTTTTTATGTATTTTTTGTTTTTTAAGGGAGACTTTAGAAACCCAATAATATTTAAAAAAAAAAAAAAAAAAGGCTTTCTATGGCCCACTGAATGAGAGGGAGAGAGGTGGCACACCCAGGAGTCAAGACTGGCACACAAGCTGAAAGGGCAATATTACTCTCCCACTGTTTTTTTATTTTTATTTTTTTTTTTTCAGGGAGACTTTAGAAACCAAATAATAAGAAAAAAAATAAATAAATAAATAGGCTTTCTATGGCCCACTGAATGAGAGATAGCACACACAGCAGTGGCACACAAGCCCTGACTGAGGCCAATATTTTTCTCCCACTGATTGATGTAGTGTTTTTGTGTTGAGGTAGATTTTAGAACACAAATCAAGGAAAAAAAAAAAATGCTTTCTATGGCCCACTGAATGAGAGGGAGAGAGGTGGCACACCCAGGAGTCAAGACTGGCACACAAGCTGAAAGGGCAATATTACTCTCCCACTGTTTTTTTATGTTTTTTTTTTTTTTTCAGGGAGACTTTAGAAACCAAATAATATTAAAAAAACCAAAAAAAAAAATAGCCTTTCTATGGCCCACTGAATGAGAGGGAGAGAGGTGGCACACCCAGGAGTCAAGACTGGCACACAAGCTGAAAGGGCAATATTACTCTCCCACTGTTTTTTTAGGTTTTTTTTTTTTTTTCAGGGAGACTTTAGAAACCAAATAATATTAAAAAAACCCCAAAAAAATAGCCTTTCTATGGCCCACTGAATGAGAGAGAGAGGTGGCACACCCAGGAGTCAAGACTGGCACACAAGCTGAAAGGGCAATATTACTCTCCCACTGTTTTTTTATTTTTATTTTTTTTTTTTCAGGGAGACTTTAGAAACCAAATAATAAGAAAAAAAATAAATAAATAAATAGGCTTTCTATAGCCCACTGAATGAGAGATAGCACACACAGCAGTGGCACACAAGCCCTGACTGAGGCCAATATTTTTCTCCCACTGATTGATGTAGTGTTTTTGTGTTGAGGTAGATTTTAGAACACAAATCAAGGAAAAAAAAAAAAATGCTTTCTATGGCCCACTGAATGAGAGGGAGAGAGGTGGCACACCCAGGAGTCAAGACTGGCACACAAGCTGAAAGGGCAATATTATTCTCCCACTGTTTTTTTAGGTTTTTTTTTTTTTTTCAGGGAGACTTTAGAAACCAAATAATATTAAAAAGAAAAAATAAATAAATAGGCTTGCTATAGCCCACTGAATGAGAGATAGCACACACAGCAGTGGCACACAAGCCCTGACTGAGGCCAATATTTTTCTCCCACTGATTGATGTAGTGTTTTTGTGTTGAGGTAGAATTTAGAACACAAATCACGGAAAAAATAAATAGGCTTTCTATGGCCCACTCAGTGAGAGATGGCACACACAGGGATGGCACTGTAGCAGAAATGCCAATCTTAATCTCCCACAAAAAAAACAAAAAAAAAACAGGGACTGTCCTACAATTACTATCTCCCTGCAGTAATGTAAGCCAGGTATGGCAGGCAGCAATAGGAGTGGACTGATGCACAAATTAAATAAAAAGTGTGGACAAACAAAAAAGATAGCTGTGCAGAAAGGAAGGAACAAGAGGATATGTGCTTTGAAAAAAGCAGTTGGTTTCCACAGTGGCGTACACACAGCAATACAGCTATCACGGAGCCTTCTAGGGCAGCCCAATGAGCTACAGCGCTGAGGGGAAAAAAAAAAATGTAGCTTCCAGTGTCCCTGCACACCGAAGGTGGTGTTGGACAGTGGAAATCGCTGCAGCACAAGCGGTTTGGTGGTTAGTGGACCCTGCCTAACGCTCTCCCTGCTTCTGACGAAGCGGCAGCAACCTGTCCCTAAGCTCAGATCAGCAGCAGTAAGATGGCGGTCGGCGGGAACGCCCCTTTATAGCCCCTGTGACGCCGCAGACAGCAAGCCAATCACTGCAATGCCCTTCTCTAAGATGGTGGGGACCAGGATCTATGTCATCACGCTGCCCACACTCTGCGTTCACCTTCATTGGCTGAGAAATGGCGCTTTTCGCGTCATTGAAACGCGACTTTGGCGCGAAAGTCGCGTACCGCATGGCCGACAAGCACAGGGGTCGGATCGGGTTTCATGAGACGCCGACTTAGCCAAAAGTCGGCGACTTTTGAAAATGATCGACCCGTTTCGCTCAACCCTAGTCACATGTGCCAAAAAGCACTGACAATTTATCTTGGAACACTTTATATTGCTGCTACACAAAACATCATTGGCTACTGACTTATATTTATGGAAGCTGGGTGTAATACTTGGCCGCTCCCTCAGAAGAAGGCTCTTTACGCCAAAACACAACCAGGCATACCTGGTACCAGACTACAGCTCTGTGAATATGTTTTACTATGCTATGTACTAATGTCTAGCTTTGGTTTAGTGTTTTTTATACGATGCCTTGATTGGAAGTTCATTTCTATATAGGATACTGATTTTACTGATTATACTAGTTACTGAATATTACTCCATTATGTCACTCATAAAACAACACTGTGTTCCAAATGATTCTGCACAAAGAGTTTAGGAGTGATAAGGTTAGAATTTTTTTGTTTGTCATTTGAACTCATTGATGGTGACGTGTGTCAGGGCTCTTTATATCACTGAAAGCAATTGCAGATACCTGTGCACATTAGTTTGGCCGGTGTGTCCAAATAAAGGCAAGACTACTTAAGAAGGCTGTTCCACATTATTAAGCAGCCTACATTTTTTGCCAAAATGGGAAAGAAAAAGGATGTGTCAGCTGCTGAGAAGCAACAAATTGTGGAGTATTTAGGTCAAGGCATGACTACAATCAACATTGCCAAGACACTTCATCGTGATCATCGCACAATCAAGAAGTATGTAGCTGATTCCCAGCACACACATGTGCGTGCTGATAAAGAAAAATTGAGGGCTCTTTCCAACAGGCAATTGCATAACGTTAAAAGAGCAGCTGCAAAAATGCCTTGTCATAGCAGCAGACAAGTTTTTGAAGCTGCTGGTGCCTCCAACATCCCCAGAACAACAAGATGCAGGGTCCTTCAGAGGTTTGCAGCTGTGTGTAAGCCATCCTGTTGACCACCTCTATCCACTGCAACAAGCAGAAACGGCTCCAGTGGGCCAAAAGATACATGAAGACTGACTTCCAAACTGATTTGTTCACCGATGAGTGCCATGCAACGCTCGATGGTCCAGATGCATGGAGTGGAGGATGGCTGGTTGATGGACACCCCATGAAAACACGGCTAAGGCGCCAACAAGGAGGAGGTGGAGTAATGTTTTGGGTTGGAATCATGGGGAGAGAGATTGTCGGCCCCTTTATGATCCCTGAAGGGGTAAAGATGAACTCCATAATCTATGTGGAGTTTCTAAAACAACACTTCCTGCCATGGTTCAAGAGGAAGAACCGTGCTTTCCGCAGCAAGATCATTTTCATGCATAATAATGCACCGTCTCATGCTGCAAAAAACACATCTGCATCTCTGGCTGCTATGGGCATAAAAGAGGACAAACTTATGGTGTGGCCACCATCTTCCCCTGACCTCAACCCCATTGAGAACCTCTGGAGCATCATCAAAAGGAGTGTCTATGATGGCGGGAGGCAGTTCACATCTAAGCAACAGCTCTGGGAGGGGATTCTGTCCACAAGCAAAACAATTGAAGCAGAAACCATCCAAAAACTGACAAATTCAATGGACAAGAGAGTCCAGAAGCTTCCTTCGAACAAGGGGTCCTATGTTCAAATGTAACATCACCTAGAATAAAGTTTTCACTTGAAAATTGTTTGATTTCATTTTGTAATAAGCTGATAATGCTTATAACTTCACAATTGACCATTTTTTTGTTCAAAATAAAAAAAGGTTGAAAACTCTGCTGTGCATAATAATTTGGAACATGCATTTTGAGTGTTTATTTATTTATTTTTTTAAGATACTGTTTTCACAGGCAGTTTTTTCCAAAACATTGCAATTATACTAGAATAGTAGATGACTGGACAACAACAATGACTGCAATTCAGATAGGTAATTTAGAGAAAATATGAGGAAATATTATTTGCATAATAATTTGGAACACAGTGTATGTTCCTATAGGTTGTACTATATGGTTACTCTCATTGATCTTTTTTATGTATCTATACCTTTTAAACCAAATATATTGCAAAATTCTTTAGGCTTTGATGGCTGCTGGTGCCAGTTATGGGCTAACTGTGTATGTACACTTTTTTAATGGTTCTAAATAAAGTTCATTTTATTAACTTTCCCAAGATAATGTGGTTTCTCTACATTGTTTACTGTATGAATTAAATTATGATGGTGTATAAAAATTTACCATGGTCCCTGATAATGGGTATTATGTAACTATAGTTGATCTCATCAAGTCTTGCACACGTTCCAGTCCATACATGAACACACTTCCTAGATGGTCCTAGATTTCATCTTATTTGAAGCACCACAGACGTCGATGAATCCTTTTTCAGAGAGACTTTCAGATTGCTGTCTGATAGGGTTAAGCGAAACGGATCGGACAAATTGAAAAATTGCCGACTTTCGGCAAAGTCAGATTTCGTGAAACCCGATCCAATCCCAGTGTGGGATCGGCCATGCGGTCGGCGAAGTGCGCGCCAAAGTCGCGTTTCGTATGACGCTTTCAGTGCCATTTTTCAGCCAATAAAGGAGGACGCAGAGTGTGGGCAGCGTGATGACATAGGTCTTGGTCCCCACCGTCTTAGAGAAGGGCATGACAGTGATTGGCTTGCTTTCTGCGGTGTCACAGGGGCTATAAAGGGGCGTGCACGCCGACCGCCATCTTACTTCGGCTGATCTGAGCATAGGGAGAGGTTGCTGCAGCTTCATCAGAAGCAGGGATATTGTTAAGGAGGAAAGATTAACCCCCAAGCTGCTTGTGCTGTAGCGATTTCCACTGTCCAACACCACCTTTTCTTTGCAGGGACAGTGGAGGCTATATTTGTGTGCATCAGCTATGTAGCTTGTAAGGCTGCCTTATAAGGCTCCCTGATAGCTGCATTGCTGTTTGTACGCCGCTGTGCAAACCAACTGCTTTTTAAAAGCAAAAATCCTGTTGCTCCTTTCTGCACAGTTATCTTGTTTATTTGTCTACACTTTTGTGTGCAGCAGTCTTTTTTATTGCTGCCTTGCTTGTCTTGAGATCATTGTAGGGAGATTATATCTGCCTGTCACGTTCTGCCACTTACATTGTTTTTGCAGCAGTCTCCCACACAAAAAAGGCAAATTGCCTCTTCTGAGAAAAAGAGGACTTTACTCTATAGCGCCAACTATTGGAAGTAGCGATCCTACAAGTCACAATCAACCCTTTAACGAGTCGTGCAATATGACTTAGGATAAAAGCCAAATCAGTATCTCAATTCGCAGACACGGTGTTTCGGGCTATTGGCCCTCGTCAGTGCGAAGCATGAGAACTGATTTGGCTAGGTGAGAGGCTCTGGAGTGGGCTCTAAGGGGTAACGTTTCTCCTTATGGAGAGTGACATACCATCTCTGGCTTGTCAAGGTAAGGAGGCTTATTCGCCGTGCAATGCTCCTCTGGGAATTTAAATATGCAAATTGCCTCTTCTGAGAAAAAGAGGACTTTAATCTATAGCGCCACCTATTGGAAGTAGCGATCCTACAAGTCACAATCAACCCTTTAACGAGTCGCGCAATATGACCCCACTCCAGAGCCTCTCACCTTAGTTACATAGTTACATAGTTATTGAGGTTGAAGGAAGACTTTAAGTCCATCTAGTTCAACCCATAGCCTAACCTAACATGCCCTAACATGTTGATCCAGAGGAAGGCAAAAAAAAACCCATGTGGCAAAGAGTAACTCCACCATGGGGAAAAAAATTCCTTCCCGACTCCACATACGGCAATCAGACTAGTTCCCTGGATCAACGCCTTATCAAGGAATCTAGTGTATATACCCTGTAATATTATACTTTTCCAGAAAGGTATCCAGTCCCCTCTTAAATTTAATTAATGAATCACTCATTACAACATCATACGGCAGAGAGTTCCATAGTCTCACTGCTCTTACAGTAAAGAATCCGCGTCTGTTATTATGCTTAAACCTTCTTGCCTCCAGACGTAGAGGATGCCCCCTTGTCCCTGTCTCAGGTCTATGATTAAAAAGATCATCAGAAAGGTCTTTGTACTGTCCCCTCATATATTTATACATTAACATAAGATCACCCCTTAGTCTTCGTTTTTCCAAACTAAATAGCCCCAAGTGTAATAACCTATCTTGGTATTGCAGACCCCCCAGTCCTCTAATAACCTTGGTCGCTCTTCTCTGCACCCGCTCCAGTTCAGCTATGTCTTTCTTATACACCGGAGACCAGAACTGTGCACAGTATTCTAAGTGTGGTCGAACTAGTGACTTGTATAGAGGTAAAATTATGTTCTCCTCATGAGCATCTATGCCTCTTTTAATACATCCCATTATTTTATTTGCCTTTGTAGCAGCTGCCTGACACTGGCCACTGAATATGAGTCTGTCATCCACCCATACACCCAGGTCTTTTTCATTGATGGTTTTGCCCAGAGTTTTAGAATTAAGCACATAGTTATACATCTTATTACTTCTACCCAAGTGCATGACCTTACATTTATCCCCATTAAAGCTCATTTGCCATTTATCAGCCCAAGCTTCTAGTTTACATAAATCATCCTGTAATATAAAATTGTCCTCCCCTGTATTGATTACCCTACAGAGTTTAGTGTCATCTGCAAATATTGAAATTCTACTCTGAATGCCCTCTACAAGGTCATTAATAAATATGTTAAAAAGAAGAGGGCCCAATACTGACCCCTGTGGTACCCCACTGCTAACCACGACCCAGTCCGAGTGTGCTCCATTAATAACCACCCTTTGCTTCCTATCCCTGAGCCAGCTCTCAACCCACTTACACATATTTTCCCCTATCCCCATTACTCTCATTTTATGTATCAACCTTTTGTGTGGCACCATATCAAAAGCTTTGGAAAAGTCCATATACACTACGTCCACTGGGTTCCCTTGGTCCAGTCCGGAACTTACCTCTTCATAGAAGCTGATCAAATTAGTCTGACATGAACGGTCCCTAGTAAACCCGTGCTGATGCTGGGTCATGAGGTTATTCCTCTTCAGATACTCCAGTATAGCATCCCTTAGAATGCCCTCCAGGATTTTACCCACAGTAGAGGTTAAACTTACTGGCCTATAATTACCGAGTTCAGTTTTTGCCCCTTTTTTGAATATTGGCACCACATTTGCTATACGCCAGTCCTGTGGTACAGACCCTGTTATTATGGACTCTTTAAAGATTAAAAATAATGGTCTATCAATGACTGTACTTAGTTCCTGCAGTACTCGGGGGTGTATCCCATCCGGGCCCGGAGATTTGTCAATTTTAGTGATTTTTAGACGCCGCTGTACTTCCTGCTGGGTTAAGCAGGTGACATTTAATGGGGAATTTTTATCACTAGTCATATTGGCTGCCATGGGATTTTCTTTTGTAAATACTGATGAAAAAAAGTCATTTAGCATATTGGCTTTTTCCTCATCCTCATCCACCATTTCACCCAGACTATTTTTAAGGGGGCCAACACTGTCATTTTTTAGTTTCTTACTATTTATATAGTTAAAGAATATTTTGGGATTATTTTTGCTCTCTCTGGCAATGAGTCTCTCTGTCTCAATCTTTGCTGCCTTGATTTGCTTTTTACAGAATTTATTTAATTTTCTGTATTTATTTAATGCCTCATCACTACCTACTTCCTTTAATTCTCTAAATGCTTTCTTTTTGTTCCTTATTGCGCCCCTAACAGCTCTATTTAGCCATATTGGTTTCCTCCTATTTCTAGTATGTTTATTCCCATACGGTATATACTGTGCACAGGTCCTATCCAGGATGCTAATGAACGTCTCCCATTTTCTTTGTGTATTTTTGTGTCTCAGGATATCGTCCCAGTTAATTGCACCAAGATCCTCTCTCATCCGTTGGAAATTTGCCCTCCTGAAGTTTAGTGTCCTTGTCACCCCCCTACTACCCATCTTATTAAAGGTTACATGAAAACTTATTATTTTATGATCACTATTCCCCAAGTGACCCCCAACCCTTATATTTGATATGCGGTCTGGCCTGTTGGTTAATATTAGGTCTAGCAGTGCCCCCCTTCTTGTTGCGTCCTGAACCAGCTGTGAAAGGTAATTGTCTCTCATAGTTGTCAAAAAACGATTACCTTTGCTGGAACTGCAGGTTTCTGTTCCCCAATCTATTTCAGGGTAGTTGAAGTCCCCCATAATAATGACTTCTCCTTGAGTCGCAGCTTCATCTATTTGCTTTACGAGGATATTCTCCATTGCTTCCATTATTTTTGGAGATTTATAACAAACCCCTATCAGTAATTTATTATTTTTTCCCCCTCCCCTTATCTCCACCCACAGGGACTCCACATTTTCATTAAATTCACCTATATTATCACGCAGAATGGGTTTTAAGGAAGATTTTACATATAGACACACCCCTCCCCCTAGCCAAATCAGTTCTCATGCTTCGCACTGACGAGGGCCAATAGCCCGAAACACCGTGTCTGCGAATTGAGATACTGATTTGGCTTTTATCCTAAGTCATATTGCACGACTCGTTAAAGGGTTGATTGTGACTTGTAGGATCGCTACTTCCAATAGGTGGCGCTATAGAGTAAAGTCCTCTTTTTCTCAGAAGAGGCAATTTGCATATTTAAATTCCCAGAGGAGCATTGCACGGCGAATAAGCCTCCTTACCTTGACAATCCAGAGATGGTATGTCACTCTCCATAAGGAGAAACGTTACCCCTTAGACCCCACACAAAAAAGGGAGATTTAACCCCTTCACCCCCAAGGGTGGTTTGCACGTTAATGACCGGGCCAATTTTTACAATTCTGACCACTGTCCCTTTATGAGGTTATAACTCTGGAACGCTTCAACGGATCTTGGTGATTCTGACACTGTTTTCTCGTGACATATTGTACTTCATGATAGTGGTAAAATTTCATCGATATAACTTGCGTTTATTTGTGAAAAAAATGAATATTTGGCGAAAATTTTGAAAATTTTGCAATTTTCCAAATTTGAATTTTTATGCCCTTAAATCACAGACATATGTAACACAAAATACTTAATAAGTAACATTTCCCACATGTCTACTTTACATCAGCACAATTTTGGAACCAAAATTTTTTTTTGTGACGGAGTTATAAGGGTTTAAAGTTGACCAGCAATTTCTCATTTTTACAACACTATTTTTTTTTAGGGACCACATCTCATTTGAAGTCATTTTGAGGGGTCTATATGATAGAAAATACCCAAGTGTGACACCATTCTAAAAACTGCACCCCTCAAGGAACTCAAAGCCACTTTCAAGAAGTTTATTAACCCTTCAGGTGTTTCACAGGAATTTTTGGAATGTTTAAATAAAAATGAACATTTAACTTTTTTCACACAAGATTTATTTCAGCTCCAATTTGTTTTATTTTACCAAGGGTAACAGGAGAAAATAGACCCCAAAAGTTCTTGTACAATTTGTCCTGAGTACGCTGATACCCCATATGTGGGGGTAAACCACTGTTTGGGCGCATGGCAGAGCTCGGAAGGAAAGGAGCGCCATTTGACTTTTCAATGCAAAATTGACTGGAATTGAGATGGGACGCCATGTTGCATTTGGAGAGCCCCTGTTGTGCCTAAACATTGAAACCGCCTACAAGTGACACCATTTTGGAAAGTAGACCCCCTAATGAACTTATCTAGATGTGTGGTGAGCACTCTGACCCAACAAGTGCTTCACAGAAGTTTATAATGCAGAGCCGTAAAAATAAAAAATCATATTTTTTTCACAAAAATGATATTTTTGCCCCCAATTTTATATTTTCCCAAGGGTAAGAGAAGAAATTGGACCCCAAAAATTGTTGTGCAATTTGTCCTGAGTACAACGATACCCCATATTCTGGGGTAAAGCACTGTTTGGGCGCATAGCAGAGCTCGGAAGGGAAGGAGCGCTATTTTACTTTTTAATGCAAAATTGACTGGAATTAAGATGGGATGCCATGTTGCGTTTGGAGAGCCCCTGATGTGCCTAAACATTAAAAACACCCACAAGTGACACCATTTTGGAAAGTAGACCCCCTAAGGAACTTTTCTAGATGTGTTTTGAGAGCTTTGAACCCCCAAGTGTTTCACTACAGTTTATAACGCAGAGCCATGAAAATAAAAATTATTTTTTTTTTCACAAAAATGATTTTTTAGCCCCCAGTTTTGTATTTTCACAAGGGTATCAGGATAAATTGGACCCCAAAAGTTGTTGTCCAATTTGTCCTGAGTACGCTGATACCCCATATGTGGGGGGAACCACTGTTTGGGCGCATGACAGAGCTCGGAAGGGAAGGAGCGCCATTTGGAATGCAGACTTAAATGGATTGGTCTGCAGGCGTCACGTTGCATTTGCAGAGCCCCTGATGTACCCAAACAGTACAAACCCCCCACAAGTGACCCCATATTGGAAACTAGACCCCCCAAGGAACTTATCTAGATGTGTTGTGAGAACTTTGAACCCCCAAGTGTTTCACTACAGTTTATAACGCAGAGCCGTGAAAATAAAAAAAAATTTTTTTTCACAAAAATGATTTTTAGCCCCCAGTTTTGTATTTTCACAAGGGTATCAGGATAAATTGGACCCCAAAAGTTGTTGTCCAATTTGTGCTGAGTATGCTGATACCCCATATGTTGGGGTAAACCCCTGTTTGGGCACACGGGAGAGCTCTGAAGGGAAGGAGCACTGTTTTCCTTTTTCAACGCAGAATTGGCTGGAATTGAGATCGGATGCCATGTCCCGTTTGGAGAGCCCCTGATGTGCCTAAACAGTGGAAACCCCCCAATTATAACTGAAACCCTAATCCAAACACACCCCTTACCCTAATCCCAACAGTAACCCTAACCACACCTCTAACCCAGACACACCCAACCCTATTCCCAACCATAAATGTAATCCAAACCCTAACCCTATCTTTAGCCCCAACCCTAACTGTAGCCCCAACCCTAGCCCCAACCCTAGCCCTAACCCTAGCCCTAACCCTAGCAATAACCCTAGCCCTAACCCTAGCCCTAACCCTAGCAATAACCCTAGCCCTAACCCTAGCCCTAACCCTAGCAATAACCCTAGCCCTATCACTAGCCCTAACACTAGCCGTAACACTAGCCCTAACCCTAACCCTAGCCCTAACCCTAGCCCCAACCCTAGCCCTAACCCTAGCCCTAACCCTAGCCCCAACCCTAGCCCTAACCCTAACCCTAGCCCTAACCCTAGCCCTAGCCCTAACCCTAATGGGAAAATGGAAATAAATACATTTTTTTATTTTTTTATTTTTCCCTAACTAAGGGGGTGATGAAGGGGGGTTTGATTTACTTTTATAGTGGGTTTTTTAGCTGACTTTTATGATTGGCAGCCGTCACACACTGAAAGATGCTTTTTATTGCAAAAAATATTTTTTGCGTTTCCACATTTTGAGAGCTATAAATTTTCCATATTTGAGTCCACAGAGTCATGTGAGGTCTTGTTTTTTGCGGAACGAGTTGACATTTTTATTGGCAACATTTTCGGACACGTGACATTTTTTGATCGCTTTTTATTCCGATTTTTGTGAGTCAGAGTGATCAAAAACCAGCTATTCATGAATTTCTTTTGGGGGAGGCGTTTATACCGTTCCGCGTTTGGTAAAATTGATAAAGCAGTTTTATTCGTCGGGTCAGTACGATTACAGCGATATCTCATTTATATCATTTTTTTATGTTTTGGCGCTTTTATACGATAAAAACTATTTTATAGAAAAAATAATTATTTTGGCATTGCTTTATTCTGAGGACTATAACTTTTTTATTTTTTTGCATATGATGCTGTATGGTGGCTTGTTTTTTGCGGGACAAGATGACGTTTTCAGCGGTACCATGGTTATTTATATCAGTCTTTTTGATCGCGTGTTATTCCACTTTTTGTTCGGCAGTATGATAATAAAGCGTTGTTTTTTGCCTCGTTTTTTTTTTTTTTTTTTTCTTACGGTGTTTACTGAAGGGGTAACTAGTGATATAGTTTTATAGGTGGGTCGTTACGGACACGGCGATACTAAATATGTGTACTTTTATTGTATTTTTTTTTATTTAGCTAAAGAAATGTATTTATGGGAATAATATTTTTTTTTCTTTGTTTAGGAATTTTTATTTTTTTTTTACACATATGTGGAGAATTTTTTTTTTACATTTTTACTTTGTCCCGGTGGGGACATTACAGATCATTGATCTGACAGTGTGCACAGCACTCTGTCAGATCTGCGATCTGCTGTGCAGGGCTGCAGACTTACCAGCATCTGCTCTGAGCAGACACTCGGTAAGCCACCTCCCTCCCTGCAGGACCCGGATGCCGTGTCCATCTTGGATCCGGGACCTGCAATGAGGAAGGAGCTAGGAGACCCTCGGAGCAACGTGATCACATCGCTTTGCTCCGGGGGTCTCAGGGAAGCCCGCAGGGAGCCCCCTCCCTGCGCGATGCTTCCCTATACCGCCGGCACATCGCGATCATGTTTGATCGTGGTGTGCCGGGGGTTAACGTGTCGGGGGCGGTCCGTGACCGCTCCTGGCACATAGTGCCGGATGTCAGCTGCGATATGCAGCAGACACCCGGCCGTGATCGGCCGCGCTCCCCCCGTGAGCGCGGCCGATCGCGTATGACGTACTATCCCGTCGGTGGTCATACGGGCCCACCCCACCTCGACGGGATAGTACGTCTAATGTCAGAAAGGGGTTAAATTCTCAACAAGTATATATACACCTTCTACCTTGTTTTATAGTACCATATAACGGTTGTTAGTTTGGTTTTCCCAAAAATGAGGAAGTCTGGTGGAAGAGGCCGTGGGCGGTCATTGCCAACTGGTAATGATGGTAGTGGTGGTGGTGGTGGAGCATCTGGTGGTAGTGGGAACAGCAAAATAGCACCTAAGGCTTGAGTTGTTCATCATCTGGCTACAAAAGGCCTCGAAGGCTCCCTTATCTGGAGTAGGAAAACAGCTTTTAAAGCCGGAGCAGCAGGAACAAGTTTTGGCTTTCATTGCTGACTCAGCCTCTAGCTCTTTCACCTCCTCTTCCGAAAGTTCGAAATATAAAAGCAGTGAGTCGTCAGTGGATGCTCCCGGTAAGGAACAAGTCGCTTCCTTGTGTCCTTCACCCAAAGCAAAAGTGAAGGATGTGGCTGGCGACACTACAGTTTACTCCAAGGAGCTCTTTACACATACCGTGCCAGGGTTAGAAAGGGAAATAGTTAACAGCCCATTACAAGATGAATCGGACATGGAGTGCACAGATGCACAGCCACAGCTAGATTATTATGCTGTTCCATTGACTCAGATCACTACATTGCCCTCACAGTGTACTGACCCAGAATCTGACCCTGATGAGACAATGATGCCTCGTCCAGTACGCTATAGCACCTTACACGGTGTCACAGAGGACGGTGCACAGGACATTGAAGAGGAGGTGATAGATGACCCAGTTGTTGACCCAGATTGGCAGCCACTGGGGAAACAGGGTGCCACTGGCAGTAGGTCTGAAGCGGAGGAGGATGATCCGCAGCAGGCATCAACATCACAACAGCTTTCATCTGGCAGGCCCGTATCAGGCACAAAACGTGTGTCTAAAACAAAAACCGTTTTAGGACAGCGTGGCCATCCATTGAAAGTAGCACAGCGTGCAACGCCTGAAAGGTATGCGATAGTAGGAAGAGTGCAGTGTGGCAATTTTTTAACCAAAACCGAATGATCAGTGCAAAGTTATCTGTAAGGCTGGTTTCACACTTGCGTTTTTGTCTGCAGCGTTTTTTGCACAAAAAACGCATGCGTTTTTCCCCCCTATATTTAACATTGAAAACGCATGCGTTTTTTTGCACATGCGTTTGGTCGCGTTTTCAAACGCATGCGTTTTTTGTCTGCATGCGTTCATTTTCAAAAATGCTACCTGCAGTATTTTCTTGCGCGTTTTTTTGCCGCGAAAAAACGCATGCGTTTTTTCGCGTCAAAAAAATGCATTGCTGTCTATGTAAACGCATGCGTTTTTAAGCACATGCGTTTGTTTGCGCTAAAAACGCATGCGTTTTTATAGAAAAAAAACAGAAAACACACTGAAAAGCCACCCACCACCATCAAGGTGATAAAGGGATCCAAACCCTAACCCTAATCTACCCCTAACCTCACCCCTAACCGTTTAATGAACATTTTCTGACAGTCATATTGCCACGTATTTAAGTGCCACGTATCACGTATTTCAGTGCCACGTATGCCACGTGCCACGTATTTAAGTGCCACGTGCCACGTATTTAAGTGCCACGTGCCACGTATTTAAGTGCCACGTGCCACGTATTTAAGTGCCACGTGCCACGTATTTAAGTGCCACGTGCCACGTATTTAAGTGCCACGTGCCACGTATTTAAGTGCCACGTATTTAAGTACCACGTATTTCAGTTGCACGTATTTCAGTGCCACGTATTTCAGTCACGTTTAGGGTTAGGGGTAGGGTTAGGGTTAGGGTTTTCTTGTTTTTTCTTGTGTTTTCTTGTGTTTTCTTGTGTTTTTCTATAAAAACGCATGCGTCTAAAAAACGCATGCGTTTTACCGCGTTTACATGCGTTTTTCACACATGCGTTTTTTTAAAAAACGCATGCAGATAAAAACGCAAGTGTGAAACCAGCCTAAGAAATGCTGAAAGACCTTTAGATGAGGGAAGAATCCCCTAAATTTAAATACAATGGGCATGCGTAGACACTTAACCAGCATGCACTTGCAAGTCTGGACTAACTACCAAATGTCCCATAACGTTGGTGCACCCGCTCAGAATGAAGGTAGTCAGCAAGGCTACATTGCTTCCCTCACTGTAAGCCCACCGTTTAGGACACCACCTGCAGCAAAAGTGGAGGTATCGTTGCAAGGCCAAGGCAGTCAGGTAATCACCAGGTTCTTGGGAGGAAACACTGCATGTAGGCCAACATCAAGAATACCATCACCAACCCTCTCTCAATCTGCCATGTCCACCCCCCCACTAGTTCCACCATATGCAGCTCTCCAGTCCAGCGCACCCTAGAAGAGACTCTCATTAGGACAAAAAAGTACTGATCCTCTCATCCGCATACACAGGGTTTGAACGCCCACATTGCTAGACCAATCTCATTAGAGATGATGCCCTACCGGTTGGTTTAAAGTGAAGCTTTCAAAGACCTGATAGCCTATGCAGTACCACACTATAACCTACCCAGTCGGCACCTCTTTGCGAGAACAGCCATCCCAGCCCTCCACCAGCATGTCAAAGACTGCATTGTCCATGCACTGAGGCAATCAGTCAGTGGAAAGGTGAACTTCACAACAGATGCATGGACCAGTAGGCATGGCCAGGGACGTTAAGTGTCCATCACGGCGCACTGGGTTAATGTGGTGGATGCAGGGTCCACAGGGGACAGCCATAGAGGGACAGTTCTGCCTAGCCCACGGTCTAGGAAACAGTTGGCTGTAGGCGTTCGCCACCCCTCCTTCTCCTCCCCCTCCTCCTCTAGAAGCCAAAGCTCGTCCACAGAGCGCAGTCGCATGAACACTCCATCCGCAGCTGCCAGTGTTGCACACGAGGTATCTGTCACAGGGAGACTAGGTGGGCGAGAGCTAATAACCCGGGCCCCTGCTATTTCCCTCAGACTAGGAAAATCCTGACTGACCCTCTACCTGAAGTTTACACTGATGGTGTGCATGTCTAGGCCTTGAACCTCACCCTGCCTCCTGTTTCAACCCTAGGCTGAAAACCTCCGCCCACCACCCAGTGAATGCAATACACCAAAACCCACAGTTAGCACAGACAAGGATAAAGGAAAATATACACCACACCGCAGTCACTCAGGAGTACACTATAAATGTGCAGGGCAAAATAAATACAAATATAGGAAGGAGTAAATACGACAAAGGAAAATACACCACCAGCAACGATTCTCCAACAACCAGCTCTCCACTCCAGATCGAGATAACGCACAAAACAGAAGCTATAATCGGCGATGCCCAATGATCAGGAGAACTATTTAAAGGCAATAGGCATGGCCCGGCTTCCAATCCGAGGATCAGGTAAATTAACCCCGGAACAGCTAGATGAAATCTAGCCGACGCCAATGAGCAAATAGTGGTCAAAAGTGGAATTATCGCTGTCTGTCGGACGACCTGGTCTGAACAGCATCCGACATGACAGTACCCCGCCTTCTACGGGGGACCCCACGGCCCTCACGGCTTATAGGACCCGGCTTGTCTGGATGGCGACGATGAAAAAGCTGATCCACATGAATGTCCGGGGCTGGTACCCATGACCTCTCCTCAGGCCCATAACCACGCCAGTGTACCAAGTACTGTAAAGTGCAGCGCACTACACGAGAGTCCACCACCTTGGAGACTTCAAATTCCAGGTTACCATCCACCAAGACTGGAGGTGGCATAGGCGCCGCATCCACAGAACCCACCACCTTCTTCAGAAGAGACCTGTGGAACATGTTGTGTATCTTATACACCGTAGGGAGCTCCAGTTGGTACGCTACTGGGTTAATGATGGTGGTGACCCTAAATGGACCAATAAACCGTGGACCCAATTTAAGGGACGGTATTTTGAGTCTTATGTTTTTTGTGGATTACCACACCCAGTCATCCACACTCAGGTCCGGACCTGGCACACGCCTACTGTTAGCCTCACATTTGTGCCTAGCACCCACACTCAACAGGCGCTGTTTAACTCTCCTCCAGATTGATGACAATTGTGCTCCTAACTGGTCCTCCTCCGGAACGCCGGAAGAGCCCCTCTGACTCAAAGTACAAAATTGAGGTTGTAGCCCATAAACACAAAAAAACGGAGACTCCCCAGATGACTCCTGGTGGTGATTATTGATGGCAAACTTAGCCAAAGGAAGAAAGGTAGACCACTCCTCCTGGTTATCAGAGACAAAGCAGCGTAGGTACTGTTCCAAATTTTGGTTCATACGCTCAGTCTGACCATTTGAATGAGGATGAAACGCCGAAGAATGAGACAACTTGATCCCCAGCCGTGAGCAAAATGCTTTCCAAAATTTTGCCACAAACTGAGACCCCCTATCAGACACCATGTCAGACGGAACCCCATGAAGTCTGACCACCTCCTGCACAAATGCCTGAGCCAGAGTCTTAGCGTTAGGCAACGAAGGCAAAGACACAAAGTGCGACATTTTTGAAAACCGATCAACAATCACCAAGATTACCGTGTTCCCAGCTGATGAGGGCAAATCAGTGATGAAATCCATGGAGATTTCCGTCCATGGCTTACTAGGTACCTCCAGAGGAAGTAGTGTGCCAACAGGAAGGGAGTGGGGCATCTTAGCCCTAGCGCACGTGGTACAAGCTGACACGTATGAGACCACGTCCTGTCGGATCTTGGGCCACCAAAACCGACGTGACACCAACTCCAAGGTACCTCTAACCCCTGGGTGGCCAGCCAGGACAGCATCATGATGCTCCGCCAAAACCTTTAAGCGGAGATGAAGCGGTACAAAAGATTTGTTGATGGGAATCTCAGATGGTACCTCCTCCTGAGCCTTGGCAATCTCAGCCTCAACCTCGGTAGTGAGAGCCGAAACCACAACACCCTTTTGGAGGATGGGTACTGGATCCTCCCGAGGTTCTCCCCCCGGAAAACACCTGGACAGAGCATCCGCCTTAGTGTTTTTAGACCCCAGTCTGTAAGTGACAACAAAATTGAACCGCGTGAAAAACAATGCCCAGCTAGCCTGCCTGGGGGACAGACGCTTGGCTGACTCCAAATACAGCAGATTCTTATGATCGGTAATAACAATAACCTGATGTACCAACCCCTCCAAGAAGTGTCACCATTCCTCAAAGGCCAACTTAATAGCCAACAACTCCCTGTTGCCGATATCGTAGTTACGTTCGGTGGACGACAGTTTCTTGGAGAAATAGGCGCACGGACGCAAACCACTCAAAGATGAGCCTTGAGATAGTATTTACCGCCCCCACACCAACCTCAGACACATCAACTTCCACAACAAAGGGTTTTGATATGTCTGGCTGCACAAGAATGGGGGCTGAAACAAAACTGTTCTTAAGAAATTCAAATGCGCGCACAGCAGCCTCAGGCCAAACGGATAAATTGGTACCCTTTTTAGTCATGTCAGTTAGCGGTTTAGCAATGATGGAAAAATCCTTGATAAATTTCCTATAGTAGTTAGAAAACCCAAGGAACCGCTGAAGTGCTTTCAGGTTATCAGGACATTCCCAATGCAGCACCGCTTGCACCTTAGCGGCGTCCATTTTAAAACCAGAAGCAGACACAATATAACCCAAGAACGGCAACTCTTGAACAAAAAGTACACATTTCTCAAGTTTAGAATACAGCTTAATCTCTCTGAGAAGCTGTAACACCTGCCTGACATGATCTAAATGAGCATCATGGTCGCAAGAATATATGAGAATGTCATCTAGGTACACGATAACGAATTTCCCCAAAACATGCGAGAACACATCATTGATTAAATGTTTGAACACTGCAGGTGCGTCAGTCAACCCAAATGGCATCACCAAATTTTCAAAATGACCCTCAGGGGGTATTAAAAGCCATTTTCCACTCATCACCTTGATGGACTCTTATGAGGTTGTACGCCCCCCTGAGGTCAAGCTTGGTAAACCACTTAGCACCTGCCACCTGGTTGAACAAATCTGGTGTCAGTGGCATAGGGTATGGATCACGAACCGTAATCTGGTTCAACTCCCTGAAATCCAAACACGGGCGTAATCCGCCATCTTTCTTCCTCACGAAGAAGAACCCTGCTGCCACCGGCGAGGATGACGGCCTGATGTGCCCTTTGCTCAAGCTTTCAGCAATATAATCTTTTAACGCTTGTCTCTCCGGACCGGAGATGTTAAACATCCTTGCTTTAGGCAATTTGGCCCCTGATTTAAACCTGATAGAACAGTCATAGGGACGATGTGGCGGCAACTCTGAACAACCCTTCTCAGAGAACACATCCACAAAATCCAGAAGTGACTCCGGAACGCTTGAAGTCACCGCAGCCACACATGTGGCCAGGCAATTCTCCTGGCAGAACTCGCTCCACTGAATTATGTCCTGAGTTTTCCAGTCAATTACCGGGTTGTGCATAGACAACCAAGGAAAACCCCAAACCACCTGAGCAGGAAGATTCCTGAGCACCTTACATGAAACCCGCTCGGAATGTAGAACCCCAATGTGGAGTTTCACCTCAGCCACAAATTCAGTAATCTCCCCCTGAGAGAGAGGAGATGTATTGATGGTGACCACGCGGATAGGATGAGACAGTTTTTCAATCCTAAAACCTGCTGTGCGCGCAAACTCCTCATCAATGAGATTTGTGGCTGAACCACTATCCACAAAAACAGTAATTGGCAGCTCACTGCCAGCGATAAAAACCTTAGCAGGGAGCATGCATTGAGAAACCACCATGGAGGATATACATAAGCTCAGATTGGTCTGCTCCACACCCTCTGAGCTTAGAAGTTTTCCACCATTGCGTTTTTCTTAGTCAGCAGAGGACAGATGTTAATAAAATGACCAGTTTTACCACAGTAAAAACAGGCTCCCTGCTTCCTGAGCTCAGGGGCTCGACGCTTCACATGTGACACTCCTGCGATTTGCATAGGCTCCGTGGGCTCACCTGCAGCAACCTCATGTGAACCTAAACCTTCTCCCATAGGCAGTGTCTCATGCTCCCCCTGACGCAAACGGCGATCAATGCGGACAACCAGACTCATAGCAGAATCTAGAGAAGCAGGAGTCTCGTACATCAGAAGGGCTTTTTTAACCGTTACAGAAACCCCATGAATAAACTGACTCTGCAATGCTGCATCATTCCATTGTGTATCGATTGCCCAGCGACGAAATTCAGAACAGTAATCCTCTGCAACTCGCTCCCCCTGGCGAATAGAGAGTATCTTAGATTCTGCCAGAGCCATTCTGTCAGGTTCATCGTAGATTTTCCCAACAAAAAAAAAAAAACTCTCCACAGAGTCAAATGCAGCAGAATCAGATGGCAAAAAAACGCCCATGCTTGGGGATCCCCGCTTAACAATGACAACACCAGGCCCACACGCTAAACCTCATTACCCGAGGAGATAGGGCGCATACGGAAATATAGTTTGCAAGCTTCATGAAAAGAAACAAATTTACTGCGTTCCCCAGCAAATTTTTCAGGCAAAGGAAATTTTGGCTCAGCAACTCTTCCTGTCGCTCCAGCTGGCACATTAGATACTGCTAGTCCCTTTTGCTGTACTGCCCCCCTCAACTCAGTGACCTGTAGGGACAGCGCCTCCAACTGGCGGGTTATGGAAGTCATGGGATCCATGTCAAAACACACACACAAAAAAAAGAAACCCCTTTTTTTTTTTGTTGTTGTTTGTTGTTGTTGGGCCGATTATAATGTCACGGGGAGACTAGGTGGGCGAGATCTAATTACCCAGGCCCCTGCAATTTCCCTCAGACTAGGGAAATCCTGACTGACCCTCTACCTGAAGTTTACATTGATGGTGTGCATGTCCAGGCCTCAAACCTCACCCTGCCTCCTGTTTCACCCTAGGCTGAAAACCGTCGCCCACCACCCAGTGAATGCAATACACCAATACCAACAGTTAGCACAGACAAGGATAAAGGAAAATATACACCATGCCGCAGTCACTCAGGAATACACTATAAATGTGCAGGGCAAAATAAATACAAATATAGGAAGGAGTAAATAAGACAAAGGAAAATACACCACCAGCAACGATTCTCCAACAACCAGCTCTCCACTCCAGACCGAGATAACAATGCACAAGACAGAAGCTATAATCGGTGACGCCCAATGATCAGGAGAACTATTTAAAGGCAATGGGCATGGCCCAGCTTCCAATCCGAGGATCAGGTAAATTAACCCCGAAACAGCTAGATGAAATCTGGCCGACGCCAATGAGCAAATAGTGGTCAAAAGCGGAATTACCGCTGTCTGTTGGACAACCTGGTCTGAACAGCATCCGACATGACAGTATCATATTATCAAACCATTAGTGGTAAGCAGCAGCAGGCTGTGTTGCAAATGAAGTGTTTGGGCGACAACACACCGCTGAAGTTCTGGCCGAGTACTTGCAGCAAGAAACTCCGTCATGGCTGGGCAGTGTACATCTTGAGGCAGGCAAGATAGTCAGTGATAACGGAAGCAATTTTATGGCTGCCATAGCCCTTTCAGAACTGAAACACATACCTTGCCTGGCTCGCACCTTGAACCTGGTGGTGCAGTGCTTCCTGAAAAATTATCTGGGGTTACCAGCCCTGCTCCTCAAGGTGCCCGTATACTCCAGCCGTATGCTAAACCATCAAAGATTGCTGAATCTTCCCCAGCATTGCCTAATAATCGACGTTGCAACAAGGTGGAACTCCACACTGCACATGTTTCATAGACTGTGCGAAAAGAGGCATGATGTAATCTATTTGTGGAAGGATACACATACACGGGCAGGCAGTTGGATGACAGCCATAGAGTTGTCTGATGTGGAGTGGTCAAAGCTACAAGACCTCTGACAAGTCCTTCAGTGTTTTGAGGAATGCACACGCCTGGTAAGTGCAGACGACGCCATCATAAGCATGAGCATCCCACTTTTGCGTCTGCTGATGCAAAGTTTGTCGCACATTAAGGAGCAGGCGTCTGCAGCCGAGGATGAGGAAATCCCTGATGACAGTCAGCCATTGTCTGCTCAGTAAACTCTCCTGGACGAGTTGGCGGACAAATAGGAGGAGGAGGATGGGGATGAATATTTATGGGATGATGCTTCTCAGGGGGCAATGGAAACTTGTGGCGTTGCAAGGTCAGGTACAGGGTTTTTGCGGGACACAAGTGATGTTGATTTGCAAGAAAGTGCTCCTCAACCCACCACAAGCAGTGAATTGACAACTGGAACATTGGCCCACATGGCTGAGTATGCCTTGCGTATCCTAAAAATGGACCCCCGCATTATCAAAATGATGACCGATGACGATTACTGGTTGGCCTGCCTCCTGGATCCACGATATAAAGGAAAATTACAAAATATCATTCCACATGAGAACCTTGAGCAAATATTGGCTACCAAACAAGCAACTCTTGTAGACCGTTTGGTTCAGGCATTCCCAACACACAGCGGCGGTGATGGTTCTACCACGAGCCATAGTGGGCAACATGGCAGACGTGTTAGAGGTGCACAAATCCGAAGTGGCATTGGACAGAGGGGTTTCATGACCAGGTTGTGATATGATTTCGCAATGACCGCTGACACGACAGGGACTGCTGCATCGATTCAAAGTGACAGAAGACAGCATTTGTCCAGTATGGTTACAAACTACTTTTCTGCCCTTATCAATGTTCTCCCTCACAGGTCATTCCCCTTTGATTACTGGGCATCTAAAATAGACACCTGGCCTGAATTGGCAGAATATGCATTACAGGAGCTCGCTTGCCCTGTTGCTAGTGTGCTATCAGAAAGAGTCTTCAGTGCGGCTGGTTCAATATTGACCAAAAAAAAGGACACGTCTGGCTACCCGTAATGACGATGACTAGGGTTGAGCGACTTTCATTTTTTTAAGATCGAGTAGGGTTTTGGGAAACCCGATTTTGTCCAGAGTCGAGTCGAGTGCAGTCGGCCGATTATCGCTAAAAGTCGGGGATCGACCGAAACACGAAACCCAATGCAAGTCAATGGGGAAGCATAGTCGGCAGTGAGTGGAGGCCAGGAAAACACCTACAGTGCCCATTTTAATGCCAAAAACATCCATTCTTGTTTCTGAAGCTTGTCAATCTTAATTAACTTTATAATAATAGTTGGGCATAGGGAATTGGGGGTCATTTGGCAAAAGTTGTGGGGGGAGTAGGGCCGGCTCAAGTTTTTCGTGGGCCCAGGAAATGCGGACTACGTCACGGCGGTGTTGCAGGGAAAGGTAATTATTTAAAAGTTGCAAGTGCTGTGATCCTGAGCAAGCAGGGGGGGGGCCCACTCGTTCGCATTGCCACTGGCACAGGGCCCCTCAAAGTACGGCGGTGTGTTTGCATGGCGGGGGCGCCTCCCACCAGCAGCGACACTTTTGCGTACTCTGAGGGGCCCTGTGCCAGTGACGTCGCCAACGAGTATGCCCCCCCACCTGATGAAGGAACCTGCACTTTCATCTGCACCTTCCTCTTTGTCCCTGTGTAAGGTGGTATAACATGCGGGAAGGGGAACCTTACTTTCAGCAGGGACAGATTCTGGCTGTGTAGAGTACAAGGGGAATGTAGTGGTCTCGGTCAATGTACCAGCAGACTCATTTAGCAGTGGCTGGGCAATGGGCAGGATGAGGAGGAAACAGATATAGGGCCAAAGAATAAAGTAGGCTACATGCAGTTCAAAATTGGTAACAGGACTAAACAGGCGGCATTGCTTTGTTCAGTGGAGTAGCAAACCCAAGAGCAGCAGACACTGTTTCAAGGGCCTAACCACACTAGTAGGCCAAATGCAGTTTAATATCTGATAGTATAGGGCGAAAGCCAGAATGTGGAAGCTCAGCTTTGTTCAGTTGAGGACAACACCAGGGAGGGGCAGACACCTTTAGTAGGCCGGAAAAGCCTATTGCATTTTTTAAAATGGTAATTTGGAGCAGAAGGTTGAAGCTCAGCTTTATTTAGTTGAGGGCAACACCAGGGAGGGGCAGAAGCCGTTAGTAGGCCCTAACCACCATTTTTTTTTTAAAACCACTTAATGAGAGCCGGAAGGTTGAAGCTCAGCTTTATTTAGTTGAGGACAACACCAGGGAGGGGCAGAAGCCGTTAGTAGGCCCTAACCACCATTTTTTTTTTTTAAAACCACATAATGAGAGCCGGAAGGTTGAAGCTCAGCTTTATTTAGTTGAGGACAACACCAGGGAGGGGCAGAAGCCGTTAGTAGGCCCTAACCACCTTTTTTTTTTTAAAACCACATAATGAGAGCCGGAAGGTTGAAGCTCAGCTTTATTTAGTTGAGGACAACACCAGGGAGGGACAGAAGCCGTTAGTAGGCCCTAACCACCTTTTTTTTTTTTAAAACCACATAATGAGAGCCGGAAGGTTGAAGCTCAGCTTTATTTAGTTGAGGACAACACCAGGGAGGGGCAGAAGCCGTTAGTAGGCCCTAACCACCATTTTTTTTTTTAAAACCACATAATGAGAGCCGGAAGGTTGAAGCTCAGCTTTATTTAGTTGAGGACAACACCAGGGAGGGGCAGAAGCCGTTAGTAGGCCCTAACCACCTTTTTTTTTTTTAAAACCACATAATGAGAGCCGGAAGGTTGAAGCTCAGCTTTATTTAGTTGAGGACAACACCAGGGAGGGGCAGAAGCCGTTAGTAGGCCCTAACCACCTTTTTTTTTTTTAAAACCAAATAATGAGAGCCGGAAGGTTGAAGCTCAGCTTTATTTAGTTGAGGACAACACCAGGGAGGGGCAGAAGCCGTTAGTAGGCCCTAACCACCATTTTTTTTTTTAAAACCACATAATGAGAGCCGGAAGGTTGAAGCTCAGCTTTATTTAGTTGAGGACAACACCAGGGAGGGGCAGAAGCCGTTAGTAGGCCCTAACCACCATTTTTTTTTTTAAAACCACATAATGAGAGCCGGAAGGTTGAAGCTCAGCTTTATTTAGTTGAGGACAACACCAGGGAGGGGCAGAAGCCGTTAGTAGGCCCTAACCACCTTTTTTTTTTTTAAAACCACATAATGAGAGCCGGAAGGTTGAAGCTCAGCTTTATTTAGTTGAGGACAACACCAGGGAGGGGCAGAAGCCGTTAGTAGGCCCTAACCACCATTTTTTTTTTTAAAACCACATAATGAGAGCCGGAAGGTTGAAGCTCAGCTTTATTTAGTTGAGGACAACACCAGGGAGGGGCAGAAGCCGTTAGTAGGCCCTAACCACCTTTTTTTTTTTTTAAAACCACATAATGAGAGCCGGAAGGTTGAAGCTCAGCTTTATTTAGTTGAGGACAACACCAGGGAGGGGCAGAAGCCGTTAGTAGGCCCTAACCACCTTTTTTTTTTTTAAAACCACATAATGAGAGCCGGAAGGTTGAAGCTCAGCTTTATTTAGTTGAGGACAACACCAGGGAGGGGCACACAGACAGACTCCTTTAGTAGGCCTGAAAAGCCTATTGCATTTTTCAAAATGGTAATTTGGAGCAGAAGGTTGAAGCTCAGCTTTATTTAGTTGAGGGCAACACCAGGGAGGGGCAGAAGCCGTTAGTAGGCCCTAACCAAAGTTGAAGGCCAAATGCAGTTTAATTTCTGATACTATAGGCCGAAAGCCAGAAGGTGGAAGTTCCGATTTAGACAGTGGAGCACAATTTGAATTAGGGACTGCAGACAGACTTAGTAGGCTGTCCCCTGTGGACCATGCATCCACCACATTAACCCATTGCGCCGTAATGGACACGTAATCTTCCGTGGCCATGCCTACAGGTCCATGCGTCTGTTGTCAGGTGCACCTTTGTACTCACAGATTGCCAGAGTGCATGGACAATGCGGTCTTCTACATGCTGGTGGAGGGTTGGGATGGCTTTTCTCGCAAAAGAAGTGTCGACTGGTTAGCTTGTAGCGTGGTACAGCGTAGTCCATCATGGCCTTATTAATAGTAAATAAAATATATAACTAGGCTCTATGAACTTTTAAATAGGTTCCAGGGGTACACGGGCAGCATTGGTGTGGTCAGTGGAGGAGTATTGCAAGTAGGGGCTGCAGACAGGCTATCAAAGGCCTAAAATAACAAACAGTAGGCAGTCATGGCAGTTTTACATCGGTTACATGGATACACAGGCAGGCACTCCAGGCAGCATTGTGGTCAGTGGAGGAGTATTGCAAGTAGGGGCCGCAGACAGGCTATCAAAGGCCTAAAATAACAAACAATAGGCTCATTGCAGTTTTACAGCGGTTACATGGATAGACGGGCAGGCAGCTTGGTGGTGGTGAGTGGAGGAGTATTTAAAGTAGGGACCGCAGACAGGCTTCAAAGGCCTAACATAAGAAAATGGGCTGGCTGTAGGCACTTTATAATTGGTTCCAGGGGTACACGGGCAGCAGTGGTCTGGTCAGTGGAGGAGTATTTAAAGTAGGGACCGCAGACAGGCTATCAAAGGCCTAACATAACAAACAATAGGCTCATGATGGCAGTTTCACAGCGGTTACATGGATACACGGGCAGGCAGCTTGGTGGTGAGTGGAGGAGTATTTAAAGTAGGGACCGCACACAGGCTATCAAAGGCCTAAAATAACAAACAATAGGCTCATGGCAGTTTCACAGCGGTTACATGGATACACGGGCAGGCAGCTTGGTGGTGAGTGGAGGAGTATTTAAAGTAGGGACCGCACACAGGCTATCAAAGGCCTAAAATAACAAACAATAGGCTCATGGCAGTTTCACAGCGGTTACATGGATACACGGGCAGGCAGCTTGGTGGTGGTGAGTGGAGGAGTATTTAAAGTAGGGACCGCAGACAGGCTTCAAAGGCCTAACATAAGAAAATGGGCTGGCTGTAGGCACTTTATAATTGGTTCCAGGGGTACACGGGCAGCAGTGGTCTGGTCAGTGGAGGAGTATTTAAAGTAGGGACCGCAGACAGGCTATCAAAGGCCTAACATAACAAACAATAGGCTCATGATGGCAGTTTCACAGCGGTTACATGGATACACGGGCAGGCAGCTTGGTGGTGGTGAGTGGAGGAGTATTTAAAGTAGGGACCGCAGACAGGCTTCAAAGGCCTAACATAAGAAAATGGGCTGGCTGTAGGCACTTTATAATTGGTTCCAGGGGTACACGGGCAGCAGTGGTCTGGTCAGTGGAGGAGTATTTAAAGTAGGGACCGCAGACAGGCTTCAAAGGCCTAACATAAGAAAATGGGCTGGCTGTAGGC
Source organism: Ranitomeya variabilis (assembly GCF_051348905.1). Classification (NCBI taxonomy): domain Eukaryota; kingdom Metazoa; phylum Chordata; class Amphibia; order Anura; family Dendrobatidae; genus Ranitomeya; species Ranitomeya variabilis. Next base: position 20,039,943 of record NC_135236.1, on the reverse strand, counting down.
ACTTTATAATTGGTTCCAGGGGTACACGGGCAGCAGTGGTCTGGTCAGTGGAGGAGTATTTAAAGTAGGGACCGCAGACAGGCTATCAAAGGCCTAACATAACAAACAATAGGCTCATGGCAGTTTCACAGCGGTTACATGGATACACGGGCAGGCAGCTTGGTGGTGAGTGGAGGAGTATTTAAAGTAGGGACCGCACACAGGCTATCAAAGGCCTAAAATAACAAACAATAGGCTCATGGCAGTTTCACAGCGGTTACATGGATACACGGGCAGGCAGCTTGGTGGTGAGTGGAGGAGTATTTAAAGTAGGGACCGCACACAGGCTATCAAAGGCCTAAAATAACAAACAATAGGCTCATGGCAGTTTCACAGCGGTTACATGGATACACGGGCAGGCAGCTTGGTGGTGGTGAGTGGAGGAGTATTTAAAGTAGGGACCGCAGACAGGCTTCAAAGGCCTAACATAAGAAAATGGGCTGGCTGTAGGCACTTTATAATTGGTTCCAGGGGTACACGGGCAGCAGTGGTCTGGTCAGTGGAGGAGTATTTAAAGTAGGGACCGCAGACAGGCTATCAAAGGCCTAACATAACAAACAATAGGCTCATGATGGCAGTTTCACAGCGGTTACATGGATACACGGGCAGGCAGCTTGGTGGTGAGTGGAGGAGTATTTAAAGTAGGGACCGCAGACAGGCTATCAAAGGCCTAACATAAGAAAATGGGCTGGCTGTAGGCACTTTATAATTGGTTCCAGGGGTACACGGGCAGCAGTGGTCTGGTCAGTGGAGGAGTATTTAAAGTAGGGACCGCAGACAGGCTATCAAAGGCCTAACATAACAAACAATAGGCTCATGATGGCAGTTTCACAGCGGTTACATGGATACACGGGCAGGCAGCTTGGTGGTGAGTGGAGGAGTATTTAAAGTAGGGACCGCAGACAGGCTATCAAAGGCCTAACATAAGAAAATGGGCTGGCTGTAGGCACTTTATAATTGGTTCCAGGGGTACACGGGCAGCAGTGGTCTGGTCAGTGGAGGAGTATTTAAAGTAGGGACCGCAGACAGGCTATCAAAGGCCTAACATAACAAACAATAGGCTCATGGCAGTTTCACAGCGGTTACATGGATACACGGGCAGGCAGCTTGGTGGTCAGTGGAGGAGTATTTAAAGTAGGGACCGCAGACAGGCTATCAAAGGCCTAAAATAACAAACAATAGGCTCATGGCAGTTTTACAGCGGTTACATGGATACACAGGCAGCTTGGTGGTGAGTGGAGGAGTAGTGCAAGGAGTGTCTGTCCCAGTACTCCCAAAATATAAATAGATGTTAATGTCTCGCAAAACAACCAAAACAAAAAAAAAAGGTGGCATACTTAGGTACAGGGGTGGGCTCATCTACTGAGTTTCTGACATTGTAATTTGGCAGTAACTATTTAATGGTGCCAATATAGGACACAGACACAGACTACTTTAAGTTGCATCATAGATGTCTACAAATTTGTATTGTCAGTGCCAGACATTGAATGATGTCAGCGAATAGACTAAAGATTGGTGGAGCTGTGCGACATAATTTTGCACGTGGTAGAGCACATTTTGAGCTGGGGTAGGGGGGAACTCTCTTGAGGCCGGCGGGACCGCCCCAGGGCCCCTCATGTTACAACGGTGTGTCTGACGTTGGGTGCGCACCACCACCGCCAGAGACACTACATTGTACTATGAGGGACCCAGTAGCAATGCCGTCAACCAAAAGCGAGCACACCCACCTCTTCAGACAAACAGCAGTCTCACGGGTGCTTGCGCCAAGTCGCGATACCACGGCCCCGTGTGGGGAGTTTTGCCATTTAGGGAGGTGTAAACATGTCGTATGCTGTACAATCAGCTGCAGCAAATTAGACATTAGAAAAGTAATTCACAGGCAAGAGCTTTTCATAGGAAAGCTAGGTGTCGGCCGGGCAAGGTGGGGCAAAAGATTTCGAAATCCAGTTGTGGTTCATTTTAATGAATGTTAGATCGTCAACATTTTGGGTAGCCAGACGAGTCCTTTTTTCGGTTAATATTGAACCTGCAGCACTGAATACTCTTTCTGATAGGACACTTGCTGCCGGGCAAGCAAGCTCCTGCAATGCATATTCTGCCAATTCTGGCCAGGTGTCTAATTTGGAGGCCCAGTAATCAAATGGGAATGACGGTTGAGGGAGAACATCGATAAGGGATGAAAAATAGTTAGTAACCATACTGGACAAATGTTGTCTCCTGTCACTTTCAATTGATGCAGCAGTACCTGTCCTGTCTGCGGTCATAGCAAAATCACTCCACAACCTGGTCAGAAAACCCCTCTGTCCAACGCCACTTCTGATGTGTGCACCCCTAACACTCCTAGTCTGCTGCCCCCTGGAGCTTGTGTGAGAACGATCACGTGCGCTGTGTGCTGGGAATGCCTGAAGCAAACGGTCAACAAGAGTTGATTGTTTGGTTGCTAATATTAGTTCCAAGTTCTCATGTGGCATAATATTTTGCAATTTGCCTTTATAGCGTGGATCAAGGAGGCAGGCCAACCAGTAATCGTCATCGTTCATCATTTTCGTAATGCGTGTGTCCCTTTTTAGGATACGTAAGGCATAATCCGCCATGTGGGCCAAAGTTCCAGTTGTCAAATCTCCGGTTGTGATTGGTTGAGGGGCAGTTGCAGGCAAATCTACGTCACTTGTGTCCCTCAAAAAACCAGAACCCGGCCGTGACACGCAACCAATTTCCTGTGCCCCCGTGAAAGTTTCCGCATTAAAAATATACTCATCCCCATCATCCTCCTCGTCCTCCACCTCCTCTTCGCCCGCTACCTCGTCCTGTACACTGCCCTGACCAGACAATGGCTGACTGTCATCAAGGCTTCCCTCTTCCTCTGGTGCAGACGCCTGCTCCTTTATGTGCGTCAAACTTTGCATCAGCAGACGCATTAGGGGGATGCTCATGCTTATTACGGCGTTGTCTGCACTAACCAGCCGTGTGCATTCCTCAAAACACTGAAGGACTTGACACATGTCTTGTATCTTCGACCACTGCACACCTGACAACTCCATGTCTGCCATCCTACTGCCTGCCCGTGTATCCTCCCACAAATAAATAACAGCACGCCTCTGTTCGCACAGTCTCTGAAGCATGTGCAGTGTTGAGTTCCACCTTGTTGCAACGTCTATGATTAGGCGATGCTGGGGAAGGTTCAAAGACCGCTGATAGGTCTGCATACGGCTGGCGTGTACAGGCGAACGTCGGATATGTGAGCAAAGTGCACGCACTTTGAGGAGCAGGTCGGAGAACCCAGGATAAGTTTTCAATAAGCACTGCACCACCAGGTTTAAGGTGTGAGCCAGGCAAGGAATGTGTTTCAGTTGGGAAAGGGAGATGGCAGCCATGAAATTCCTTCCGTTATCACTCACTACCTTGCCTGCCTCAAGATCTACTGTGCCCAGCCACGACTGCGTTTCTTGTTGCAAGAACTCGGACAGAACTTCCGCGGTGTGTCTGTTGTCGCCCAAACACTTCATAGCCAATACAGCCTGCTGACGCTTGGCAGTAGCTGGCCCATAATGGGACAACTGGTGTGCAACAGTGTCATCTGCCGATGGAGTGGTTGGCCGACTGCGTTCTGTGGAAGAGCTGTAGCTTCTGCAGGAGGACGAGGAGGAGGAGGAGGGGGTGCGAACGCCTACAGCCAACTGTTTCCTAGACCGTGGGCTAGGCACAACTGTCCCTAAATTGATGTCGCCTGTGGACCCTGCATCCACCACATTCACCCAGTGTGCCGTGATGGACACATAACGTCCCTGGCCATGCCTACTGGTCCATGCATCTGTAGTCAGGTGCACCTTTGTACTCACAGATTGCCTAAGTGCATGGACGATGCGCTGTTTAACATGCTGGTGCAGGGCTGGGATGGCTTTTCTGGAAAAAAAGTGTCGACTAGGTAGCTCGTATCGTGGTTCAGCGTACTCCATCAGGGCTTTAAAAGCTTCGCTTTCAACTAAACGGTAGGGCATCATCTCTAACGAGATTAGTCTAGCTATGTGGGCGTTAAAACCCTGTGTACGCGGATGCGAGGATAAGTACTTCCTTTTTCTAACCAGAGTCTCATGTAGGGTGAGCTGGACTGGAGAGCAGGAGATCGTGGAACTTTCGGGTGTGCCGGTGTACATGGCAGACTGAGAGACGGTTGGAGACGGTATTGTTTCCGCCGGTGCCCTAGATGCAATATTTCCTCCTACTAAACTGGTGATTCCCTGACCCTGACTGCTTTTGGCTGGCAAAGAAACCTGCACAGATACTGCCGGTGGTGCGGAAAATGGTGGCCTTACAGTGACGGAAGGGATGTTGCGTTGCTGACTAGCTTCATTGGCCGAGGGTGCTACAACCTTAAGGGACGTTTGGTAGTTAGTCCAGGCTTGAAAATGCATGGTGGTTAAGTGTCTATGCATGCAACTAGTATTTAGACTTTTCAGATTCTGACCTCTGCTTAAGCTAGTTGAACATTTTTGACAGATGACTTTGCGCTGATCAGTTGGATGTTGTTTAAAAAAATGCCAGACTGCACTCTTCCTAGACTCGGATCCCTTTTCAGGGATTGCAGACTGAGCTTTAACCGGATGGCCACGCTGTCCTCCAACAGGTTTTGGCTTTGACACGCGTTTTGGGCCAGATACGGGCCCGGCAGATGGAACCTGTTGCGATGTTGATGCCTGCTGCGGCCCCTCCTCCACCTCCGCTTCTGAACTACTGCCGCCTGCACCCTGTTCCCCCAATGGCTGCCAATCGGGGTCAATAACTGGGTCATCTATTACCTCCTCTTCGAGCTCGTGTGCAACTTCGTCTGTGTCACTGTGTCGGTCGGTGGTATAGCGTTCGTGGCGGGGCAACATAGTCTCATCAGGGTCTGATTGTGGATCTGTACCCTGAGAGGGCAATGTGGTGGTCTGAGTCAAAGGAGCAGCATAGTACTCTGGCTGTGGCTGTGCATCAGTGCACTCCATGTCAGAATCTACTTGTAATGGGCATGGCCTGTTAAATGTTTCACTTTCTAAGCCAGGGACGGTATGTGTAAAGAGCTCCATGGAGTGACCCGTTGTGTCGCCTGCTGCATCCTTCTCTCTTGTTGTAGTTTTTGCTGAGGAGGACAAGGAAGCGACTTGTCCCTGACCGTGAACATCCACAAGCGACGCGCTGCTTTTACATTTACCAGTTTCGGAAGAGGAGGCAAAAGAGCTAGAGGCTGAGTCTGCAATGTAAGCCAAAACTTGCTGTTGCTGCTCAGCCTTTAAAAGCGGTTTTCCTACTCCCAGAAAAGAGAGCGTTCGAGGCCTTGTGTAGCCTGACGACGAAACTGGCTCCACAGCTCCAGACTTAGGTGGAATATTTTTATCCCCACGACCACCTGATGCTCCACTACCACTACCATCATTACCAGCTGACAATGAACGCCCACGACGACCTCTTGCACCAGACTTCCTCATTGTTTAAAAATCGTAACCAAACTAACTTTATTTGTTGCTGTCAAACAACTTACACGGTGAGCTATAACTTCAGTATGATTTCAATATCCCTTAACAGGTTGGTGAGACCACAAGGAAAATCAGGCACAATGTTACACACTCTGTTTTCTGTGACACCAAATCACAGAGATGACACACACGCAGGACTGTCACTCAAGCACTAATGTCAATATTAATCTCCCACCTAATTTATTTTTTTTTTTTTCTCTGTGAGACTTTAGAAACCAAATAATATTTAAAAAAAAAACAAAAAAACAAGGCTTTCTATGGCCCACTGAATGAGAGATGGCACGCACAGGAGTGGCACACAAGCCCTGACTGAGGCCAATATTTTTCTCCCACTGATTGATGTAGTGTTTTTGTGTTGAGGTTGATTTTAAAACACAAATGAAGGAAAAAAATAAAAAGGCTTTCTATGGCCCACAATTAGAGAGAGAGGTGGCACACCCAGGAGTCAAGACTGGCACACAAGCTGAAATGGCAATATTACTCTCCCACTGTTTTTTTATGTATTTTTTTTTTTTATTTTCAGGGAGACTTTAGAAACCAAATAATATTAAAAAAACCAAAAAATAAATAGGCTTTCTATGGCCCACTGAATGAAAGGGAGAGAGGTGGCACACCCAGGAGTCAAGACTGGCACACAAGCTGAAAGGGCAATATTACTCTCCCACTGTTTTTTTATGTATTTTTTTTTTTTATTTTCAGGGAGACTTTAGAAACCAAATAATATTAAAAAAACCAAAAAATAAATAGGCTTTCTATGGCCCACAATTAGAGAGAGAGGTGGCACACCCAGGAGTCAAGACTGGCACACAAGCTGAAATGGCAATATTACTCTCCCACTGTTTTTTTATGTTTTTTTTTTTTATTTTCAGGGAGACTTTAGAAACCAAATAATATTAAAAAAAAAAAAAAAAAACAAGGCTTTCTATGGCCCACTGAATGAGAGGGAGAGAGGTGGCACACCCAGGAGTCAAGACTGGCACACAAGCTGAAATGGCAATATTACTCTCCCACTGTTTTTTTATGTATTTTTTTTTTTTATTTTCAGGGAGACTTTAGAAACCAAATAATATTAAAAAAACCAAAAAATAAATAGGCTTTCTATGGCCCACTGAATGAAAGGGAGAGAGGTGGCACACCCAGGAGTCAAGACTGGCACACAAGCTGAAAGGGCAATATTACTCTCCCACTGTTTTTTTATGTATTTTTTTTTTTTATTTTCAGGGAGACTTTAGAAACCAAATAATATTAAAAAAACCAAAAAATAAATAGGCTTTCTATGGCCCACAATTAGAGAGAGAGGTGGCACACCCAGGAGTCAAGACTGGCACACAAGCTGAAATGGCAATATTACTCTCCCACTGTTTTTTTATGTTTTTTTTTTTTATTTTCAGGGAGACTTTAGAAACCAAATAATATTAAAAAAAAAACAAAAAAACAAGGCTTTCTATGGCCCACTGAATGAGAGGGAGAGAGGTGGCACACCCAGGAGTCAAGACTGGCACACAAGCTGAAATGGCAATATTACTCTCCCACTGTTTTTTTATGTATTTTTTTTTTTTATTTTCAGGGAGACTTTAGAAACCAAATAATATTAAAAAAACCAAAAAATAAATAGGCTTTCTATGGCCCACTGAATGAAAGGGAGAGAGGTGGCACACCCAGGAGTCAAGACTGGCACACAAGCTGAAAGGGCAATATTACTCTCCCACTGTTTTTTTATGTATTTTTTTTTTTTATTTTCAGGGAGACTTTAGAAACCAAATAATATTAAAAAAACCAAAAAATAAATAGGCTTTCTATGGCCCACAATTAGAGAGAGAGGTGGCACACCCAGGAGTCAAGACTGGCACACAAGCTGAAATGGCAATATTACTCTCCCACTGTTTTTTTATGTTTTTTTTTTTTATTTTCAGGGAGACTTTAGAAACCAAATAATATTAAAAAAAAAACAAAAAAACAAGGCTTTCTATGGCCCACTGAATGAGAGGGAGAGAGGTGGCACACCCAGGAGTCAAGACTGGCACACAAGCTGAAATGGCAATATTACTCTCCCACTGTTTTTTTATGTATTTTTTTTTTTTATTTTCAGGGAGACTTTAGAAACCAAATAATATTAAAAAAACCAAAAAATAAATAGGCTTTCTATGGCCCACTGAATGAAAGGGAGAGAGGTGGCACACCCAGGAGTCAAGACTGGCACACAAGCTGAAAGGGCAATATTACTCTCCCACTGTTTTTTTATGTATTTTTTTTTTTTATTTTCAGGGAGACTTTAGAAACCAAATAATATTAAAAAAACCAAAAAATAAATAGGCTTTCTATGGCCCACTGAATGAAAGGGAGAGAGGTGGCACACCCAGGAGTCAAGACTGGCACACAAGCTGAAAGGGCAATATTACTCTCCCACTGTTTTTTTATGTATTTTTTTTTTTTATTTTCAGGGAGACTTTAGAAACCAAATAATATTAAAAAAACCAAAAAATAAATAGGCTTTCTATGGCCCACAATTAGAGAGAGAGGTGGCACACCCAGGAGTCAAGACTGGCACACAAGCTGAAAGGGCAATATTACTCTCCCACTGTTTTTTTATGTATTTTTTGTTTTTTCAGGGAGACTTTAGAAACCCAATAATATTTAAAAAAAAAAATAAATAGGCTTTCTATGGCCCACTGAATGAGAGGGAGAGAGGTGGCACACCCAGGAGTCAAGACTGGCACACAAGCTGAAAGGGCAATATTATTCTCCCACTGTTTTTTTAGGTTTTTTTTTTTTTTTTCAGGGAGAATTAGAAACCAAATAATATTAAAAAAAAAAAAAAAAAATAGGCTTGCTATAGCCCACTGAATGAGAGATAGCACACACAGCAGTGGCACACAAGCCCTGACTGAGGCCAATATTTTTCTCCCACTGATTGATGTACTGTTTTTGTGTTGAGGTAGATTTTAGAACACAAATCACGGAAAAAATAAATAGGCTTTCTATGGCCCACTCAGTGAGAGATGGCACACACAGGGATGGCACTGTAGCAGAAATGCCAATCTTAATCTCCCACAAAAAAAAAAAAAAAAAAAAAAAAAAAAACTGTCCTACAATTACTATCTCCCTGCAGTAATGTAAGCCAGGTATGGCAGGCAGCAATAGGAGTGGACTGATGCACAAATTAAATAAAAAGTGTGGAAAAACAGAAAAGATAGCTGTGCAGAAAGGAAGGAACAAGAGGATATGTGCTTTGAAAAAAGCAGTTGGTTTCCACAGTGGCGTACACACAGCAATACAGCTATCACGGAGCCTTCTAGGGCAGCCCAATGAGCTACAGCGCTGAGGGGAAAAAAAAAAAAAAATAGCTTCCACAGTCCCTGCACACCGAAGGTGGTGTTGGACAGTGGAAATCGCTGCAGCACAAGCGGTTTGGTGGTTAGTGGACCCTGCCTAACGCTCTCCCTGCTTCTGATGAAGCGGCAGCAACCTGTCCCTAAGCTCAGATCAGCAGCAGTAAGATGGCGGTCGGCGGGAACGCCCCTTTATAGCCCCTGTGACGCCGCAGACAGCAAGCCAATCACTGCAATGCCCTTCTCTAAGATGGTGGGGACCAGGATCTATGTCATCACGCTGCCCACACTCTGCGTTCACCTTCATTGGCTGAGAAATGGCGCTTTTCGCGTCATTGAAACGCGACTTTGGCGCGAAAGTCGCGTACCGCATGGCCGACAAGCACAGGGGTCGGATCGGGTTTCATGAGACGCCGACTTAGCCAAAAGTCGGCGACTTTTGAAAATGATCGACCCGTTTCGCTCAACCCTAACGATGACCTAATCTTGATTAAAATGAACCAATCATGGATTTCCAATTATTTGGCCCCACCCTCCCCTGCTGACACGTAGATTGCCTTAGAAATGTCTTGCTTTTGGCCTCCTCTTACTGACTTCTCCAATTCCTCCATTTGCAGCTGCTGAATATCCACCATAGGCCATTTTTATACCTCCCTAAATGGGCTGACTGCCCCCACAGGGCCGTGGTCCCCACCTGGCGCAAGCACCCGTGCGAGTGCCATTGGCCTGGAAAGGTGGATGTGCCCACTCTTGGGCAACGGCACTGGCACAGGGTCCCTCATAGTACAATGAAGTGTCTCTGATGGTGGTGGTGCACAACCAACATCAGACACACTGTTGTAATATGAGGGGCCCTGTGCCAGTACTGCCGCCGACGAGAGAGTGTTCCCCCCTGCTCCAACAGTGATCTACCACTTGCAATACTTACCTCTCCCTGCTCCACCACTGTGTAGTCTATGCTGTTAAATCCTTCAGTGGCACTGCCAATACAAATTTGTTGAAATGATAGATGATAGATAAAATATACAGGGGCCCTGGCCTCCTTTTAGACCAGTTAATACTTTGCGCCTAGTACCACTGTCTGTTAGCAGAGGACCCCACCCCTGTACCTAGCTATGCCACCATTTTACTTATGAATAGTGTTGAGCATTCCGATACCGCAAGTATCGGGTATCGGCCGATATTTGCGGTATCGGAATTCCGATACCGAGTTCCAATATTTTGGCGATATCAAGAATCAGTATCGGGATCCATAATCATGTGTAAAATAAAGAATAAAAATAAAAAATAAGGATATTCTCACCCCTGGACCTTAGCGCTGTAACCGGCAGACTTCCTAAGAATGAGGGCATGAAGGACCTTCGATGACGTCGCGGCTTGTGATTGGTTGCGTGAGCGGTCACATGAGCGGTCACGCGACCAATCACAAGCCGTGACGTCATCGTAGATCCTTCACGCGCTCATTCTTAGGAACGGAGGCTGCCGGTTACAGCGCTAAGGACCTGGGGCCTCCGGAGGGGTGAGTATATCCCTATTTTTTATTTTTATTCTTTATTGTACACATGAATATGGATCCCAGGGCCTGAAGGAGAGTTTCCTCTCCTTCAGACCCTGGGAACCATCTAGGATACCTTCCGATACTTTGTGTCCCATTGACTTGTCTTGGTATCGGGTATCGGTATCGGCGATATCCGATATTTTTCAGATATCGGCCGATACATTCCAATACCGATACTTTCAAGTATCGGAAGGTATCGCTCAACACTACTTATGAACAATTTTTTGGCAGACATTTAGCCCACTTTATTATTTGGGCCTACTAACTTTGTCTGCTACTCATTACAATTTTCCGTCACTGAACAAAGCAATGCCGCCAGTTTACTCCAGTTACCAATTTTGAATTGCATTTAGCCTACTTTTTTATTTTAGGCCTACTACCTGTGTCTGTCTGCACCGCTCAATATGTTATGGAAATTTTTGGGTTGGATAAATTTATCTCTGTGTGTGCTGTGGCCGCTCCCAATAAGACTGAGTATTTTGAGCGCTCAAGGAATGAGACTGCACACCATGTTGTGTCAATAACATTCCATCCATACTGATACTTTATTGTACATACATAGTTTTTATGATAGCTTATAGAAAGGAGTGGTTAGGGGTTGTTAGGGGCGGTTAGTTAATTACCATATTGTCTAGCTCCTCTGTCATTGGTTATCTAAATATATATGGAATATTGTGATTAATGCTCATATGACTGCTGACCAAGCAACTAAAATGTAGCTCTCTGCATGTAGGACAGAGTTGAGAGATCTGACCCAAGTTCCGCTTTTGAGATGGAAAACCCCATACAATCTGTCTGGCTTATATCAGTTCATTGTCAGCCATTTTAAACCATTGATTATAATGTATATATTAGCTGTGAGCATATGAGTATATTTGATTATAGAGGAGTATACATGCAAGTGAGATCTACATGATATATATATTTCTATCACAAGCCCCCCTTAGATATCCCTTGCCCTAATCCTAGCCTCCTGTCCCAAAGTGCTGCAACTCTTTTGTGCTGTCGGTGAACTGACACAAGCCTAACGCCTGTGCCCCACTCCGTACAGACTTTTCGCAAATGGGCGGTCAGGAGATCTGTCCCTAACGGGGGTTCGTTGAAATCAGTCTCTTAGTCAATAGCATGTTTAGTGAGATGTGTAGTCTTTATCAGGTAGGTCATCTATTCGGTCAGGCCGCAACATCATTCTGGCTTGGATGTCATCTTCTGGTAGGGGAGCTTTCTTGCAATGCGATGAGTGGATCCAGCGGGTCTTCCCTCCAGTTTCACAGAGTTTGGTGTCATCAGCAGCACTTGAACAGGATCATCAAATCTGGGATCGAGTGGTGTTCTCCTTACAAACTTTTTTCACCAACTCCCAGTCTCCTGGCTTCTAGGAGTGCGTACCGGATAATGAATCTGGATCTGGCAATGAAGAAAAAAACTCGAGAGTGGATGTTAGCAAGTTTCTTGGTGAGTTCAATTACATAAGCAGACAAAGTACTGTATCATATTGCATAATCAGCTGCTGAGGGAAAGGATACCTCTAACCTGGGACTAGACCCAAACAAAATTTCATATGGTGACAGCTTTGCTGGGCCTCTGGAAGAATGCCTTACACTAAGTAGTGTGATTGGCAGTGTGTAGGCCTAAGTCTGACCCTACTGCTGACTAGATCTCTGGTGTGAGGTTTGCTATGAATGCGGGTCCCTGGTCACTCTCTATCACTTCTGGGACCCCATAGCTCCATATCTCGTCTCTGAGAGTAGCTTCTTTGCAGTAGTCTTTGCTGACTGGTTCCTCACTGGGAAAGCTTCTGGCTGCCATCCTGAGAACATGTCCACGGCCACAAGGGCATATTTGAAACCTCCACTTGGCGGAATTTGGATGTGGTCTATCTGGATCCTCTGGAAGGGGTATAGTGGTCTGGCAAGATGATGTGTGGGAACTTTCTCCATTCTTCCAGGGTTGCATTTGCCACAGGTCAGACAGCTGGTAGTGAACTTGGCTGTTAGGGTGGGGATTTCTGGAGTGAACCAGTAAGCACCAATCGGATCATTCATCTGTGTCTTTAATCTGTGTGTGGGCCCATATGCCCACTGGACCACCATAGGGTACATGCTTCGGGGTAAACAGGGTTTGTAGTCCATTGAGTATACCCTTCCTTCTTCATGTGTTGCTCACTTCTGCATCCGGCATTCCTTCTTGTCCTTTGGGGCTTGCTCTTGCAGCTTTTTGAGCAGGTCACAGGACGTCATTTGGTCAGGTTTCTTGCCTTCACTCGTCATGTAGTAGCCGTCCGGCTCCACGACCTCTTCCACTTTTCCATATTGTCTTCCCTTGACTGCTTCTTTGGCTGCCATGTCCGCCATGTTGTTGCCTCGTGCCTCTACTGTGCTTAGTTTTCCATGCGCTTTGACTTTTAGTACTGCCACCACTTTTGGAAGTTAAAGTGCGTTCAGCAGGTTCTTAATGGCTCCATAATGCTTCACGGTTGTTCTGCTTGCTGTGATGAAGTCCCTTGCAGCCCAGATGGGTCCGAAGTCATGTGCTATGCCATGCGAGTACCTCGAATCGGTATACATTTTCTCAGTCTTGTCTTCTGCCATCTGGTAGGCCTTCATCAGCGCTATCAGTTCTGCTTCCTGGGCTGACAGACTGGGCGGCAGACTTCTGGACCACAGGATCTCTTGATTGCTGGTCACTGCACATCCCGTGTGGAATCTTCCTTCATCATCTGCAAATCTGGAGCCATCCACATAGAGGATCAACTCTGGGTTGGTCAGTGGCTCTTCTGTCACCTTGGGCAGTCCTTCTGTTTCCTGTTGCCTGTTGCATGATGCTGAAGCAATCATGGTCATCCGTCCACAGCAAATTCAGATCCCTGCAGAAGGTATCATGCAGATTTTGATCAGACTTTTTATCTGAGGGTCCATATCTGTATCCCCCTTGGGAGTGGGAGTAGAGTGCATGGGTTGAGGACTGTGCATCTGGAGATGGTGACATTGTCGGGCAGGAGTAGAGAGCACTGGAGGCGAAGATGCCTGGCAGTGGAGAGATGTTTTGGCTGGGTTTGGTTAAGGATTGCTGAGATGTCATGCAGAGCCAGGATTTCCAATGGTTTTTCCACTGATGTCAGTAGTCCTGTCCAGGAGGCCGTGTGCTGCAACTACTGCTCTCATGCGGGAGGAAGAGGCTCCCCTTGCAACTGGATCCAGGCGAGCTGAAAAGTAGTCCAAAAGTCTCTGCATTCCCCCCTGAAGCTGCATCAGGACTCCAGTACCAAGGCCTTCTTTTCTCAAGTAGAGACGGAATGGCTTATTGTGGTCAGATAGGCCTAGTGCTGGCGCTGAGACTACAGAGTCTTTAGCTTCTTGAATGAACTGAAGGTCACATCTGTCAGCAGGAACGGGGTTGCATTAACGCAGTCATACAGAGGTTGCATTAGGACTGAGGCATCAGGGATCCAGGCTCTGCAATATGAAATTAGACCAAGGAAGGCCTGTAGCACCTTTGGAGTTGTTGGAGGAACCATCTTCTCCACTGTGGTCTTCCGGTCATCTGTCAGGTGTTTCGCCTGGTAAGCAATACAGTGTCTCTGGAACGTAACTCGATTCCGACACCACTGGACTTTGTTCTTTGAGATCTTGCAGTGCTGCTCCGCCAGGTAGAGTAGGAGATACAAGGAATGGACTTTACACTTGTCAAAGTCAATTGCACAAAGGAGTAGATCGTCCATGTATTGTAGCAGGGCTACTTCTGCATGTTCTGTGACCCAGTTGGTGAGGACTGTGGACATTGCTCTGATGAACTGTGGAGGGCTGTTCTGGGCCCACTGTGGCATCACTGTCCATGTGTGGTGTCCCCCCTGGTGCATTAAGGCAAACAGGAACTGGTCTTCCGGATGAAGGGGAACACTGAAGAAAACATTAGCCAGGTCGGTCACTGTGAACACTTTTGCTGTGGCAGGCACATTTGAGAGCAGAGTGTGTGGATTTGGCATAATTCCAGTTTCAAACACCGTGGCGTCATTCACAGCTCTCAGGTCATGTACCATTTTGAACTTGGCTGGCTCTCCTTTTACAGTCTTTTTCTTGACGGGGAAAGCAGAGGATTGCAAGGCGATGTGCAAGGAACAATGATTCCTATTTCCAAGTAGACCTTCAGTTGGTCAGAGACAGCTTGACTCTAGGCCTGGCCTGGGCCTTACGAGGGTACGGAGTATCAGGCTTGAGTGACACCCGTACTGGGGCAACTTGAGGTTTTCTAACGTCCTGGGGTCCCTTAGACCATAGACTTTCTGGTACTACATCCAGTACCTCCTTGGGTAGGCCTCATCGATTGTTTAATGTTCTTGTAGGGCCGCCAGCATGACTCTTCTTGGGTTATGGATGAAGAAAGTGTCACTGTCCCATCTTCCTGGAACACTGTGGTTGCCTTCAGCTTCTGCAATAGGTTCGCTCCCAGCAGGTTGAGTGGAAGGTCCTTGACACCACAAAATGGAATAGGATAGAGTGTCCTGGCTGAGTGCACACGCTCAGTGGCTTTGTAAGCTGAGAATGTCTGACTTGACCATCAATGCCCATGCGAGGCACAGAGGATTCTGATAGGCAGGTGAGTCAGCGAGTTCCACAGGTCTCATCACACTTGCAACGGTGTGCAGAAGAAAAGATCTGACAACGCCATCCACTTTAAGGGTAATTTGAGGTATTGGTCTTGCAGATGAAGTTTTACATGTCAGGAGCGTAGTGTCTTGCGGACCTGGCTTGCTTGCCTCTGTCCTATGGACGGGGTACTTCACTGCTTTCTGCACTTCTTCCTTGACCTGTTTCTCTGGACCAACTCTTGGGTTGCATGGGTCCTGTCTCTTCAGGGGCGTGGGTGCTTTGCACTGGTTCTGGTAATGGCCAAACTTGCCACAGATGTAATACTTGACACTTCTTCTGTCTTTGTAGGGTGGTTGCGCTTCCAGGTTAGTAGTCACCATGAGAGGGGTCGTCCTCTGCACTCCTGGTTGGGACTCATTCCCTTTTGCTACTGTGGACAACATGATGGGTACTGTAGTGGCAGCGGGGTCCGGCCTGCTGATTGAAGCTGCGGTGGTAAGATGGGGCCTGCAGGTGCGTCAGTGACGAGGCCCGGGGGTGCCATGAGACTGGCGGCTGCATCCAACCCAAGGTCTGGGGGCATTACAGGGGCTGTGGCTGCATCTGCCATCACTTCTTCCCCCTGCTCTGACATAGCTTCTCCCCTTTGCTAACCTTATTGAGGTCGGTTTCTCCTCTCTGGAGTCTGCAGCGGTTCTTCCGGTGTGTCGATCGGCACTTTGCAGCGTCTTCACCTCTGGCTCCCCTTCTGGCGTCTCAGCAGCATGGCACCCGTTTCCTTCTTCGCGCTCTTTGTGGTGCTGTAATGGCAGCAGTTTTGGTGACAATCGGCAATAAACAGTCTCCTAGGCGCACATAAAACATTTTTGCTGGGTCAGTCCACTGCTATTGACCTGTTCCAGGCCTTGCCACTATCAGTGGTTTCCTAATTGGCTGTCTCAGTCCATGCACAAAGGCCTGTGCCAACATTTGCCGATGTATCTGGTCATGAATGGTGAAGCCCAAGTCTTGGAATACTTGCATTACTCTGCCATGAAACTTCTTTACAGACTCTGTCTTGTCTTGGCTCATGTCATGGCTTGTCCTGCCAATCTGCCTTTGGCCCACTCTCTGAGCTGTTCAATTAGCTGTGGCCCTGACTCCCAAGCGTGTACATCTAATTCTGCTGGAAGTTTGAATTGTTCCTTCATGATTGGCCAGAGTGCATCACCTGCTTCTATTTTCATTCATGGCCCAGAGATCATTCCTGGTGGCTGCATATGTTCACTGGTTCTGCTACATTCTTCGGTAAAATGGCATGGGATGCATCCCTGGGTCTGGAAGATTGTCATCTGACTTGAAGTGCAGTGCACATAGTGTCATGGTGGTGCCTCTATCTGCCCCTACATTCTTGGTGCCTGTGGGTTTCTTTTCCTAGTACTGGACAGCATGTATGATGTTCCCTCTTCATCTTCATCAGAGGAATAGTTGTGATAGCATGTACTGGGGTCATACACTGACTGATTTTGGACTTAGAAGTTGCTTTTTTATGTGAGGATGTCTCCCCCCTTGCTGAAGCTATGATGGATTAGGCTTATAGTTTCATGTTGGTGTGAATGTAGGCAGCTCTGACCGCCGGTGCTGAAGTTGTACATTATCAGCAGATTGTAGATGATCAGTACTACCCCCTCTGCACCCAGGGCTGAGCTGTCTGCTGCCTGATATCTCTGGGGGGTTGCCTACTGCATTGTGTGTAGAGGGATTTTCACTGGAAATGGCTGGACTGTGCCAGGGACATGGAACCTTGTGCTGTAAGCACCACATTGTTTGAATTGGGCGTGTGCCCAGCCGGCAACGAAGAGGAAGAAAGAGGAAGAAGAAGGAGGAGGGGTTGATGAGTGAGAAAAAAAAAGTAATAGAAGGAGGGGAGAGAGAAATGTGGAGATGAGTGAAGAAGGAGGAAAGAGGCGCGGAGAAGGAGAATGAGGAGATAGAGGGAGACAGAAAGGTGTGGTGAAGAGAAAAGGGAAGAATCAGGGTGTGCAGAAGGAGGTGGAGAGAGAGAGAGTGAGGAGAAGAGGGAGGTGAAGATGGATGGGAGGTGTGGAAGAGAAAGAGGGTAGGAGAAAGGAGTGGAGATGGGTGTGGAGAAGGAAAATACGGAGGAGAGAGGGTGAGGAGAAGAGGTGTGGAGAATAGGGAGGAGATGAGGGAGGAGAAGATGGAAGGTGTGGAAGAGAGAGAGAAGGAGGAGAAGAGAGGAGTGGAGAAGGAGGGGAGAGAGAGGGTGAGGGGAAGAGGGAGGAGAAGATGGAAGGTGTGAAGGAGAGAGATAGAGAGGGGGAGAGAGAGAAGAGAAAAGTGTGGAGGAAGAGGAGAGGAAAAGAGAGTGAGAGAGAAGAATGCGGAGGGAAAAGACTGACAACAGAATGAGAACAATAGAGTGGAGCAATGATGCCTTCTCCCTGTAGGGAGAGACGGGGTGCACCACATACTGTGCAAAAACTCCCTATACCATGGATTCTGCTAAAAGCAGACTGCACAGATCCAATATTCCCCTTCTTATACACACAAAAATCACTTCCTGGTTTGCTCACATAACTTTCTGTACCACCTAAACGATGTAAGCTCTGCTGCTACTTCATACCATGTATTAGTATTCAGCAATCTAACATCAGCTAACTTCCCTTATTTTCCTTTCTACGTCATGCCACTCTGCAGCTTGAAGTCTGCCATTCTTATGAATTTCATGTACTTTATACCTTCCAAAAATCTTCACATACTTAACACCTTCGTGTTCTGCCACTATCTAGGGGCTGTTTGCTCATCAGGAAATAAAAGACCCTCCTGCTGCTCGGCCACTTTATTCCCCATGGCAAAAGCAAAAAATGAAAAACACACAAAAATGAAAAAAGAAAACAGTACTAAAAAAAACTTCTAAAAATGAGTATATAAAACTCAAAAAAAAAAAAAACTATCAAAAACTCAAAATTTTGATACAAAAAGAAAAAACTTTGGAAAACTTAAAAAAAAACTTAAAAAAATATATAAAAAACAATAAATACTTTCAAAAGAGTAAAAAAAAACTATATATATATTTTTCTTCTCCCCTTTCTCTGCGCTCAACGCAGTTAGAGACACACACTTCCCCCTTTCTTATCCTATTGCAATCAATGTCACTAAAATCACGTATCTGAAAACACGTATGTCGCACCAAAAATGATAGATACAATTTGTTTCAATTCTTCACATAAAGCACATAGCCGGCATTGCAGCTGAAAACAGCCAGAAAAAAACCAGATGTGACAGTGTGATTTACAATGCATCTCTGCTCGCAGCTGAAAAAGAGGACGTTCAGGGGAGAGAGAGAAGGAAAAAAAACCTTTCTTTTACAATTGTAAAAGCAGCGATACATGAATCGAACCAAACAGAATACAGATAGACAATCCGAGAGATGCCCTTTTTAATTCTGTGACACGTGCAGGTTGCGCTGGGAACAGACAACTATCAATCGCACTGGCACGCATATGCTGGACTCTACCACCCTCCGCTCCGGTTGTCCTGACTGGCCGCCGGCTACGGGAATCTGTGGCAGCCCTCAAAGCTATCACCATCCCAGCCTGGAACATGAAACTGCCTGTCCCGAGACCTCCGGTCTCTCCTATTGCACGGGAATCTGTGATAGCTTATTCAGCAATTTGACCTCCTGCTGTCTGTTACCCAGCCACCACAAACAAAGGTCACTTTTCCTTCCTCTCCCGGATTTTTCACAAACACAGAACACATACATGGCACACAGCAGACACCTCCCAGGGTTTGTATTCAGGCTTCGGACTTTTTACACTACCTGGGAATTGGTGACCACACCTGACCGGCAAGAGGCATAAACCCGGACTGGGCACAGGGGACTTTCAGGTAAGATGATAACATTTTCTTACCTTACTTATGGAGCTGCGCAGTCTCCGTCCCGTGAGCCAAGGTCATGGCCAACACCTCCGTTTCTCTGGTCAGCAGGGGGTCCCGTGTGCGTTTCGTCCCTTTGCCCCACGTTGGGCGCCATTTGTTATGGAAATTTTTGGGTTGGATAAATTTATCCCTGTGTGTGCTGCGGCCGCTCCCAATAAGACTGAGTATTTTGAGCGCTCAAGGAATGAGACTGCACACTATGTTGTGTCAATAACATTCCATCAATACTGATACTTTATTGTACATACATAGTTTTTATGATAGCATATAGAAAGGAGTGGTTAGGGGTTGTTAGGGGCAGTTAGTTAATTACCATATTGTCTAGCTCCTCTGTCATTGGTTATCTAAACATATATGGAATATTGTGATTAATGCTCATATGACTGCTCACCAAGCAACTAAAATGTAGCTCTCTGCATGTAGGACAGAGTTGAGACATCTGACCCAAGTTCCGCTTTTGAGATGGAAAACCCCATACAATCTGTCTGGCTTATATCAGTTCATTGTCAGCCATTTTAAACCATTGATTATAATGTATATATTAGCTGTGAGCATATGGGTATATATGATTATAGAGGAGTATACATGCAAGTGAGATCTACATGATATATATATTTCTATCATAAATACAGCTGTCCTCCACTGAACAAAGCTATGCCGTCTGTGTACTCCTGTAACCAATTTTGAACTGCATTGAGCCTAGTTTTGTATGTAAGGCCTACTAAGTCTGTCTGCACTGCTCCTTGCTTTTCTCCTCCACTGAACAAAGCTGAGCCTCAATTTTCATCCTGTGTCGAATATTAAACTGCATTTGGCCTACTTGTTTGGTTGAGCCTACTAATGGTGTATGCCACTCCTTGCTTTTCTCCTCCACTGAACAAAGCTGAGCCTCAAATTTCATCCTGTGTCAAATATTAAACTGCATTTGGCCTACTTGTTTGGTTGGGCCTACTAACAGTGTATGCCGCTGCTTGTTGTTCTCCTCCACTGAACAAAGCAGTACCGCCTGTTTACTCCTGTTACCAATTTCGAACTGCATTTGGCCCACTTTATTACTTGGGCCTACTAACTGTGTCTGCAACTCATTACAGTTTTCCTCCACTGAACAAAGCAATGCTGCCTGTTTAGTCCTGTGTTGTGAATTCTGCTCTTGGGCTCCCTCCGGTGGTTATAAGTGGTAGCGCTGCTGTCTTTGGATCATGAGGTGTGTCCACTTATCGCAATCCTGACTGGGCTATTTAGTCTTGCTGGACCCTTTAGTCAGTGCCAGTTGTCCATTGTTCCTGGAGGATTCACATCCCTGCTTTGTCTCTCCTGCTTTGCTGTTCATTTCAACAAATATAAGTTCTGGCTTTGTTTTTTGCAGTCCACATGCTGTGGGCCTATAGTTCAGTACATTTTCATGTTTTGTCTTGTCCAGCTTGGTCTGTATAAGGATTTGTTCAGCCAAGCTGGTATCTCTGGAGATGCAGATATACCCTCCATATCTTTAGTTAGATGTGGAGATTTTGTATTTTCTGTGGTTGATATTTTCTAGTGTTTTAATACTGACCGCATAGTACTCTGTCCTATCCTTTCTATTTAGCTAGACTGGCCTCCTTTGCTAAATCCTGATTTCAGTCTGAGTATGTTTTTTCCCTCTCCTCTCACAGTCAATATTTGTGGGGGGCTGTCTATCCTTTGGGAATTTTCTCTGAGGCAAGATAGTTTTCCATTTCTATCTCTAGGGGTATTTAGTCCTCCGGCTGTGACGAGGTGTCTAGGAAATGTCAGGAACATCCCACGGCTACTTCTAGTTGCGATATTAAGTTCAGGGTCTGCGGTCAGTACAGGTACCACCTTCTCCAGAGTACGTCTCATGCTGCTCCTAGGCCACCAGATCATAACAGTCATGGCATTTGTGGATTCAGGCGCCGCTTTGAACTTAATGGACTTAGAATTTGCCAGACGTTGTGGTTTCCCCTTGCAGCCTTTGCAGGACCCTATTCCTTTGAGGTGCATTGATGCTACACCGTTGGCTAAAAATAAACCTCAGTTTTGGACACAGCTGACCATGTGCATGGCGCCAGCCCATCAGGAAGATTGTCGTTTTCTGGTGTTGCTTAATTTGCATGATGCTATTGTGTGGGTTTCCCATGGTTACAGGTACATGATCCGGTTTTAGATTGGAAATCTATGTCTGTGACTAGTTGGGGTTGTCAGGGGGTTCATGGTGACGTTCCTTTGATGTCAATTTCCTTTTCTCCTTCTTCTGAAATTCCTGAGTTTTTGTCAGATTTCCAGGATGTATTTGATGAGCCCAAATCCAGTTCCCTTCCACCGCATAGGGACTGTGATTGTGCCATTGACTTGATTCCAGGCTGTAAGTTCCCTAAGGGCCGACTTTTCAACCTGTCTGTGCCAGAACATGCCGCCATGCGGAGTTATGTTAAGGAGTCTTTGGAGAGGGGGCATATTCGGCCATCTTCTTCGCCATTGGGAGCAGGTTTTTTTTTGTTGCCAAGAAGGATGGCTCTTTGAGACCCTGTATTGATTATCGCCTCTTGAATAAGATCACGGTCAAGTTCCAATACCCTTTGCCTTTGCTTTCTGATTTGTTTGCCAAGATTAAGGGGGCTAGTTAGTTGGTTTGCTAAGATTGACCTTCGAGGGGCATATAATCTTGTTCGCATTAAGCAGGGTGACGAATGGAAAACTGCGTTTAATACGCCCGAAGGCCATTTTGAATACCTTGTGATGCCATTCGGGCTCTCTAATGCTCCATCTGTGTTTCAGTCCTTCATGCATGATATGTTTCGGAATTATCTTGATAAATTCATGATTGTATATTTGGATGATATTTTGATTTTTTCCGATGATTGAGAGTCTCATGTGAAACAGGTCAGGATGGTATTTCAGATCCTTCGTGATAATGCTCTATTTGTGAAGGGATCTAAGTGCCACTTTGAAGTGCAGAAGGCTTCTTTTTTGGGCTTCATTTTTTCTCCCATATCTATAGAAATGGATCCGGTTAAGGTTCAGGCCATACATGATTGGATTCAGCCCACATCCATGAAGAGCCTTCAGAAATTTTTGGGCTTTGCTAATTTTTATCGCCGTTTCATTGCCAACTTCTCCAGTGTGGTTAAACCCCTAACCGATTTGCCAAAGAAAGGCGCTGATGTGACAAATTGGTCCTTGGCAGCTGTTTTTGCCATTCAGGAGCTTAACCCCTTCATGACCCAGCCTATTTTGGCCTTAATGACCTTGCCGTTTTTTGCAATTCTGACCAGTGTCCCTTTATGAGGTAATAACTCAGGAACGCTTCAACGGATCCTAGCGATTCTGAGATTGTTTTTTCGTGACATATTGGGCTTCATGTTAGTGGTAAATTTAGGTCGATAATTTTTGAGTTTATTTGTGAAAAAAACGGAAATTTGGCGAAAATTTTGAAAATTTCGCAATTTTCACATTTTGAATTTTTATTCTGTTAAACCAGAGAGTTATGTGACACAAAATAGTTAATAAATAACATTTCCCACATGTCTACTTTACATCAGCACAATTTTGGAAACAAATTTTTTTTTTGCTAGGAAGTTATAAGGGTTAAAATTTGACCAGTGATTTCTCATTTTTACAACAAAATTTACAAAACCATTTTTTTTAGGGACCACCTCACATTTGAAGTCAGTTTGAGGGTTCTATATGGCTGAAAATACCCCAAAGTGACACCATTCTAAAAACTGCACCCCTCAAGGTGCTCAAAACCACATTCAAGAAGTTTATTAACCCTTCAGGTGTTTCACAGCAGCAGAAGCAACATGGAAGGAAAAAATGAACATTTAACTTTTTAGTCAAAAAAATGATCTTTTAGCAACAATTTTTTTATTTTCCCAAGGGTAAAAGGAAAAACTGGACCACGAACGATGTTGTCCAATTTGTCCTGAGTACGCTGATACCTCATATGTGGGGGTAAACCACTGTTTGGGCATACGGCAGGGCTTGGAAGGAAAGGAGCGCCATTTGACTTTTTGAATGAAAAATTGGCTCCAATCTTTAGCGGACACCATGTCGCGTTTGGAGAGCCCCCGTGTGCCTAAACATTGGAGCTCCCCCACAAGTGACCCCATTTTGGAAACTAGACCCCCCAAGGAACTTATCTAGAAGCATAGTGAGCACTTTAAACCCCCAGGTGCTTCACAAATTGATCCGTAAAAATTAAACAGTACTTTTTTTTCACAAAAAAATTATTTTAGCCTCAATTTTTTCATTTTCACATGGGCAACAGGATAAAATGGATCCTAAAATTTGTTGGACAATTTCTCCTGAGTACACTGATACCTCACATGTGGGGGTAAACCACTGTTTGGGCACATGGTAAGGCTCGGAAGGGAAGGAGCGCCATTTGACTTTTTGAATGAAAAATGATCTCCATCGCTAGCAGAGACCATGTCACGTTTGGAGAGCCCCCGTGTGCCTAAACATTGGAGCGCTCCCACAAGTGACCCCATTTTGGAAAGTAGACCCCCCAAGGAACTTATCTAGAAGCATAGTGAGCACTTTAAACTCTCAGGTGCTTCACAAATTGATCCGTAAAAATTAAAAAGTACTTTTTTTTCACGCAAAATTTCTTTTAGCCTCAATTTTTTCATTTTCACATGGGCAACAGGATAAAATGGATCCTAAAATTTGTTGGGCAATTTCTGCTGAGTATGTTGATACCTCATATGTGGGGGTAAACCACTGTTTGGGTGCACGGCAAGGCTCGGAAGGGGAGGCGTGCCATTTGACTTTTTGAATGGAAAATTAGCTCCAATCGTTAGCGAACACCATGTCGCGTTTGGAGAGCCCCTGTGTGCCTAAACATTGGAGCTCCCCTACACGTGACCCCATTTTGGAAACTAGACCCCCCAAGGAACTTATCTAGATGCATAGTGAGCACTTATAACCCCCAGGTGCTTCACAGAAGTTTATAACGCAGAGCCGTGAAAATAAAAAAATAATTTTTCTTTCCTCAAAAATGAGTTTTAGCCCAGGATTTTTTAATTTTCCAAGGGTAATAGGAGAAATTGGACCCCAAATGTTGTTGTCCAGTTTGTCCTGAGTACGATGATACCCCATATGTGGGGGTAAACCACTGTTTGGGCACACGGCAGGGCTCGGAAGGGAAGGCACGCCATTTGGCTTTTTGAATGGAAAATTAGCTCCAATCATTAGCGGACACCATGTCACGTTTGGAGAGCCCCTGTGTGCCTAAACATTGGAGCTCCCTAACAAGTGACCCCATTTTGGAAACTAGACCTCCCAAGGAACTAATCTAGATGTGTGGTGAGCACTTTGAACCCCCAAGTGCTTCGCAGAAGTTTATAACGCAGAGCCGTGAAAATAATAAATGTGTTTCCTTTCCTCAAAAATATTTTTTTAGCCCAGAATTTTTTATTTTTGCAAGGGTAACAGGAGAAATTGGACCCCAAAAGTTGTTGTCCAGTTTCTCCTGAGTACGGTGATACCCCATATGTGGGGGTAAACCACTGTTTGGGCACATGCCGGGGCTCGCAAGGGAAGTAGTGACGTTTTGGAATGCAGACTTTGATGGAATGCTCTGCGGGCGTCACGTTGCATTTGCAGAGCCCCTGATGTGCCTAAACAGTAGGAACTCCCCACAAGTGACTCCATTTTGGAAACTAGACCCCCCAAGGAACTTATCTAGATGTGTGGTGAGCACTTTGAACCCCCAAGTGCTTCACAGAAGTTTATAACGCAGAGCCGTGAAAATAATAAATGTGTTTCCTTTCCTCAAAAATATTTTTTTAGCCCAGAATTTTTTATTTTTGCAAGGGTAACAGGAGAAATTGGACCCCAAAAGTTGTTGTCCAGTTTCTCCTGAGTATGCTGATACCCCATATGTGGGGGTAAACCACTGTTTGGGCACATGCCGGGGCTCGGAAGGGAAGTAGTGACGTTTTGGAATGCAGACTTTGATGGAATGGTCTGCTGGCGTCACGTTGCATTTGCAGAGCCCCTGATGTGCCTAAACAGTAGAAACACCCCACAAGTGACCCCATTTTGGAAACTAGACCCCCCAAGGAACTTATCTAGATGTGTGATGAGCACATTCAACCCCCAAGTGCTTCACAGAAGTTTACAACACAGAGCCGTGAAAATAAAAAATCATTTTTCTTTCCTCAAAAAAGATGTTTTAGCAAGCAATTTTTTATTTTCACAAGGGTAACAGGAGAAATTGGGCCCCAATGTTTGTTGCCCAGTTTGTTGTGAGTACAGTGATACCCCATATGTGGGGGTAAACCACTGTTTGGGCGCACGTCAGGGCTCGGAAGGGAAGTAGTGACATTTGAAATGCAGACTTTGATGGAATGGTCTGCGGGCGTCACGTTGCATTTGCAGAGCCCCTGATGTGCCTAAACAGTAGAAACACCCCACAAGTGACCCCATTTTGGAAACTAGACCCCCCAAGGAACTTATCTAGATGTGTGATGAGCACGTTCAACCTCCAAGTGCTTCACAGAAGTTTACAACGCAGAGCCGTGAAAATAAAAAATAATTCTTCTTTCCTCAAAAATTATGTCTTAGCATGTAATTTTTTATTTTTGCAAGGGTAACAGGAGAAATTGGACCCCAACAGTTGTTGCCCAGTTTGTCCTGAGTACGCTGGTACCCCAAATGTGGGGGTAAACCACTGTTTGGGCACACGTCGGGGCTTGGAAGGGAGGGAGCACCATTTGACTTTTTGAATGCAAGATTGGCTGTAATCAATGGTGGCGCCATGTTGCGTTTGGAGACCCCTGATGTGCCCTAACAGTGGAAACCCCTCATTTCTAACTTCAACACTAACCCCAACACACCCCTAATCCTAATCCCAACTGTAGCCATAACCCTAATCCCAACCCTAACCCCAACACACCCCTAACCACAACCCTAACCCCAACACACCCGTAACCCTAATTCCAACCCTAGCCCTAATTCCAACCCTAACCCTAAGGGTATGTGCCCACGTAGCGGATTCGTGTGAGATTTTTCCGCACGACTTTTGAAAAATCTGCAAGTAAAAGGCACTGCGTTTTACCTGCGGATTTACAGCAGATTTCCAGTGTTTTTTTGTGCGGATTTCACCTGCGGATTCCTATTGAGGAACAGGTGTAAAACGCTGCGGAATCCGCACAAAGAATTGACATGCTGTGGAAAATACAACGCAGCGTTTCTGCATGGAATTTTCCGCACCATGGGCACAGCGGATTTGGTTTTCCATAGGTGTACACGGTACTGTAAACCTGATGGAAAACTGCTACGAATTCGCAGCGGCCAATCCGCTGCGGATCCGCGGCCGATCCGCTGCGGATCCGCGGCCGATCCGCTGCGGATCCGCGGCCGATCCGCTGCGGATCCGCGGCCGATCCGCTGCGGATCCGCGGCCGATCCGCTGCGGATCCGCGGCCGATCCGCTGCGGATCCGTGGCCGATCCGCTGCGGATCCGCTGCCAAATCCGCACATGCCATAACCCTAACCCTACCCGTAACCCTAACCCTAGTTCTAACCCTAACCCTAGTTCTAACCCTAACCACAGTGGGAAAAAAATATATATATATTTTCTTTATTTTATTATTGTCCCTATCTATGGGGGTGATAAAGGGGGGGGTTTATTTATTATTTTTTTTATTTTGATCGCTGTGGTAGAACCTACCACAGCGATCAAAATGTACCTGTAAGGAATCTGCCGGCCGGCGGGCGTACTGAGCATGCGCCCGCCATTTTGGAAGATGGCGGCGCCCAGCGAGGAGACGGCCGGACACCGGAAGGATCGGTAAGTATGAAGGGGTGGTGGGGGGGTGGATCTGAGCACAGGGGGGGTGATCGGAGGATGGGGGGAGCGGACAGCAGGACGGGGGAGCGGGCAGGAGCACGGGGCAGCGGAGCACAGGACGGAGGGGACCGGACCCCATAACGGAGCGGTGGGGGGGCGATCGGTGGGGTGGGGGGTGGTCACTTCAGGTTTTCCAGCCATGGCCGATGATATTGCAGCATCGGCCATGGCTGGATTGTAATATTTCACCTGTTTTTTAGGTGAAATATTACAAATCGCTCTGATTGGCAGTTTCACTTTCAACAGCCAATCAGAGCGATCGTAGCCACGGGGGGGTGAAGCCACCCCCCCTGGGCTGAAGCACCACTCCCCCTCTCCCTGCAGATCGGGTAAAATTGGAGTTAACCCTTTCACCCGATCTGCAGGGACGCGATCATTCCATGACGCCACATAGGCGTCATGGGTCGGATTGGCACGGGTTTTCATGACGCCTATGTGGCGTCATGGGTCGGGAAGGAGTTAAACACCAATTTACTTCTGCCCCTGTGTTGCGTCAGCCGGATGTGTCTCTTCCATTTCAGGTTGAGGTTGATGCTTCTGAGATTGGGGCAGGGGCTGTTTTGTCTCAGAGGAATTCTGATGGTTTCTTGATGAAACCGTGTGCCTTCTTTTATCGAAAGTTTTCGCCTGCGGAATGCAATTATGATGTCAGCAATCGAGAGTTGTTGGCTATGAAGTGGGCATTTGAGGAGTGGTGACATTGGCTTGAAGGGGCCAAGCACCGTATTGTGGTCTTGACCGATCATAAGAATCTGATTTACCTCGAGTCTGCCAAACGGCTGAATCCTAGAAAGGCTCGATGGTCCCTGTTTTTCTCCCGTTTTGATTTTGTGGTCTCGTATCTTCCGGGTTCTAAGAATGTTAAGGCTGATGCCCTCTCTAAGAGCTTTTTGCCAGATTCTCCTGGGGTCCTTGAGCCGGTTGGCATTCTGAAGGAAGGGGTGATTCTTTCTGCCATCTCCCCTGATTTACGACGGGTTCTTCAGGAATTTCAGGCTGATAAACCTGACCGCTGTCCAGTGGGGAAACTGTTTGTTCCTGATAGATGGACTAGTAAAGTGATTTCTGAGGTTCATTGTTCTGTGTTGGCTGGCCATCCTGGGATTTTTGGTACCAGAGATTTCGTTGGTAGGTCCTTTTGGTGGCCTTCTTTGTCACAGGATGTGCATTCTTTTGTGCAGTCCTGTGGGACTTGTGCGCGGGCCAAGCCTTGCTGTTCCCGCGCTAGTGGATTGCTTTTGCCTTTGCCGGTCCCTGAGAGGCCCTGGACGCATATTTCTATGGATTTTATTTCAGATCTTCCAGTTTCCCAGAGGATGTCGGTTATCTGGGTGGTTTGTGACCGGTTTTCTAAGATGGTTCATTTGGTACCTTTGCCTAAATTGCCTTCCTCTTCTGATTTGGTTCCGTTGTTTTTTCAGCATGTGGTTCGTTTGCATGGCATTCCGGAGAATATTGTGTCCGATAAAGGTTCCCAGTTTGTTTCTAGGATTTGGCGGGCCTTTTGTGCTAGGCTGGGCATTGATTTGTCTTTTTCTTCCGCATTTCATCCTAAGACAAATGGCCAAACCGAGCGAACTAATCAGACTTTGGAAACTTATTTGAGATGCTTTGTGTCTGCTGATCAGGATGATTGGGTGGCTTTCTTGCCATTGGCAGAGTTTGCCCTTAATAATCGGGCTAGTTCTGCTACCTTGGTTTCACCCTTCTTTTGTAATTCTGGTTTTCATCCTCGTTTTTCTTCAGGGCAGGTTGAGCTTTCTGATTGTCCTGGGGTGGATTCTGTGGTTGACAGGTTGCAGCAAATTTGGGCTCATGTGGTGGACAATTTGGTGTTGTCTCAGGAGGAGGCTCAGCGTTTTGCTAACCGTCGTCGATGTGTTGGTTCCCGGCTTCTGGTTAGGGATTTGGTCTGGCTGTCTTCCCATCATGTTCCTATGAAGGTTTCTTCCCCTAAGTTCAAGCCTCGGTTTATTGGTCCTTATAGGATTTCTGAGATTATCAATCCAGTGTCTTTTCTTTTTGCCCTTCCAGCCTCTTTTTCCATCCATAATGTTTTTCATAGATCTTTGTTGCGGAAATATGTGGTGCCCATTGTTCCCTCAATGGGGAGTTGGAGTATGTGGTTGAGAAGATTTTGGATTCTCGTTTTTCGAGGCGGAAGCTTCAGTATCTTGTCAAGTGGAAGGGTTATGGCCAGGAGGATAATTCTTGGGTTGTTGCCTCCGATGTTCATGCTGACGATTTGGTTCGTGCCTTTCATTTGGCTCGTCCTGATCGGCCTGGGGGCTCTGGTGAGGGTTTGGTGACCCCTCCTCAAGGGGGGGGTACTGTTGTGAATTCTGCTCTTGGGCTCCCTCCGGTGGTTATAAGTGGTAGTGCTGCTGTCTTTGGATCATCACGTGTGTCCACTTATTGCAATCCTGACTGGGCTATTTAGTCTTGCTGGACCCTTTAGTCAGTGCCAGTTTTCCATTGTTCCTGGAGGATTCACATCCCTGCTTTGTCTCTCCTGCTTTTGCTGTTCATTTCAACAAAGATAAGTTCTGGCTTTGTTTTTTGCAGTCCACATGCTGTGGGCCTATAGTTCAGTACATTTCTATGTTTTTTCTTGTCCAGCTTGGTCTGTATAAGGATTTGTTCAGCCAAGCTGGTATCTCTGGAGATGCAGATATACCCTCCATATCATTAGTTAGATGTGGAGATTTTGTATTTTCTGTGGTGGATATTTTCTAGTGTTTTAATACTGACCGCATAGTACTCTGTCCTATCCTTTCTATTTAGCTAGACCGGCCTCCTTTGCTAAATCCTGATTTCAGTCTGCGTATGTTTTTTCCCTCTCCTCTCACAGTCAATATTTGTGGGGGGCTGTCTAACCCAAGAAGAGGTGCGAAACCGGCTAAATAAGATTAAAATAGATAAATCTCTGGGTCCGGATGGCATACACCCACGAGTACTAAGAGAACTAAGTAATGTAATAGATAAACCATTATTTCTTATTTTTAGGGACTCTATAGCGACGGGGTCTGTTCCGCAGGACTGGCGCATAGCAAATGTGGTGCCAATATTCAAAAAGGGCTCTAAAAGTGAACCTGGAAATTATAGGCCAGTAAGTCTAACCTCTACTGTTGGTAAAATATTTGAAGGGTTTCTGAAGGATGTTATTCTGGATTATCTCAATGAGAATAACTGTTTAACTCCATATCAGCATGGGTTTATGAGAAATTGCTCCTGTCAAACCAATCTAATCAGTTTTTATGAAGAGGTAAGCTATAGGCTGGACCACGGTGAGTCATTGGACGTGGTATATCTCGATTTTTCCAAAGCGTTTGATACCGTACCGCACAAGAGGTTGGTACACAAAATGAGAATGCTTGGTCTGGGGGAAAATGTGTGTAAATGGGTTAGCCAGTTACCTTAGTGATAGAAAGCAGAGGGTGGTTATAAATGGTATAGTCTCTAACTGGGTCGCTGTGACCAGTGGGGTACCGCAGGGGTCAGTATTGGGACCTGTTCTCTTCAACATATTCATTAATGATCTGGTAGAAGGTTTACACAGTAAAATATTGATATTTGCAGATGATGCAAAACTATGTAAAGCAGTTAATACAAGAGAAGATAGTATTCTGCTACAGATGGATCTGGATAAGTTGGAAACTTGGGCTGAAAGGTGGCAGATGAGGTTTAACAATGATAAATGTAAGGTTATACACATGGGAAGAAGGAATCAATATCACCATTACACACTGAACGGGAAACCACTGGGTAAATCTCACATGGAGAAGGACTTGGGGATCCTAGTTAATGATAAACTTACCTAGAGCAGCCAGTGCCAGGCAGCAGCTGCCAAGGCAAACAGGATCATGGGGTGCATTAAAAGAGGTCTGGATACACATGATGAGAGCATTATACTGCCTCTGTACAAATCCCTAGTTAGACCGCACATGGAGTATTGTGTCCAGTTTTGGGCACCGGTGCTCAGGAAGGATATAATGGAACTAGAGAGAGTACAAAGGAGGGCAACAAAATTAATAAAGGGGATGGGAGAACTACAATACCCAGATAGATTAGCGAAATTAGGATTATTTAGTCTAGAAAAAAGACGACTGAGGGGCGATCTAATAACCATGTATAAGTATATAAGGGGACAATACAAATATCTCGCTGAGGATCTGTTTATACCAAGGAAGGTGACGGGCACAAGGGGGCATTCTTTGCGTCTGGAGGAGAGAAGGTTTTTCCACCAACATAGAAGAGGATTCTTTACTGTTAGGGCAGTGAGAATCTGGAATTGCTTGCCTGAGGAGGTGGTGATGGCGAACTCAGTCGAGGGGTTCAAGAGAGGCCTGGATGTCTTCCTGGAGCAGAACAATATTGTATCATACAATTATTAGGTTCTGTAGAATGACGTAGATCTGGGGATTTATTATGATGGAATATAGGCTGAACTGGATGGACAAATGTCTTTTTTCGGCCTTACTATGTTACTATGTTACTATCCTTTGGGAATTTTCTCTGAGGCAAGATAGTTTTCTGTTTCTATCTCTAGGGGTATTTAGTCCTCCGGCTGTGACGAGGTGTCTAGGGAGTGTCAGGAACATCCCACGGCTACTTCTAGTTGCGATATTAAGTTCAGGGTCTGCGGTCAGTACAGGTACCACCTTCTCCAGAGTACATCTCATGCTGCTCCTAGGCCACCAGATCATAACAGTCCTGTTACCAATTTTGAACTGCATTTAACCTACTTTATTATTTGGGCCTCTATCTCTGTTTTTCCACTTCATCCTGCCCATTGCCCAGCCACTGCTAGATGAGTCTGCTGGTACATTGACCTAGACCACTACATTCCCTTTGCACTCTACACAGCCAGAATCTGACCCTGCTGAAAGTCAGGTTCCCCTTCCCGCATACTATACCACCTTACACGGGGACAAAGAGGAAGGTGCAGATGAAAGTGCAGGTTCCTTCATCAGGTGGGGGGGCATTCTTGTTGGCGACGTTACTGGCACAGGGCCCCTTATAGTATGCAAAAGTGTCTCTGCCAGTGGGAGGTGCCCCCGCCATCAAACACACCGGTGTACTTTGAGGGGCCCTGTGCCAGTGTCAATGCGAATGAGTGCCCCCCCCCTGCTTGCTCAGGATCACAGCACTTGCAAAGTTTAAATACTTACCTCTCCCTGTTGCACCACCGTGACGTAGTCCATGTTTCCTGGGCCCACGAAAAACTTGAGCCAGCCCTACCCCCCCACAACTTTAGCCATATGACCCCCTGTTTTCAATGCCTAACTATTATTATAAGGTAAATTAAGATTGACAAGCTTAATTAACAAGAATTGATGTTTTTGGCATTAAAATGGGCTCTGTAGGTGTTTTCCTGTCCTCCACTCACTGCCGATTTTGATTCCCCATTGACTTGCATTGGGTTTTGTGTTTCGGTCGGCCCCCGACTTTTCGCAATAATCGGCCGATTTCACCCGACCTGACTTTTGAGAAAGTCGGATTTCACAAAACCCGACTCAATCCTAAAAAAGTAAAAGTCGCTCAACTCTAGTGATGATGGTATGGCTGCAGCATAAGTTCATAGGTTTTATTCTCTAAGGGTGGAAGGGTAATTACAATTACCGTATTGATGTGACTGAGTGATTGCTCTCTCCCTGTCTACCTAAAGTGTGTTTTGCCCAGGTATAGACTTTGTATCTCTACAAATCAGGCTGGCATATAGATTGGTAAATTGTGAAGTGTTTTGTTGTCAGGGATTCGCAGTATCTGACATCAGTGCCAGTTTAAGCTGTCTTTTGTCTGTTTGTATGGTGTATGGTTTGCCGGCAGGAGGCGTACTAACATATGGTTAAAGTTTTGAATTCATTCTGTATATATATGTTGTGAGATTAGAGAATTAGTTAACCTGTTTTGTGTTCTATACTTTAGAACTGTAAAGTTAGTTGTTACAATGTGTTCATGTAGGAAGAGAACTCCTTGAATGGTAATTGCTTTTACTTGTACAGATATCTCTGGTAGTGTGAGATCCAAAGTCTATTGTTACTCTTTAGTAGTGTTGAGTGATACCTTCCGATATTTGAAAGTATCGGTATCAGATTGGATCGGCCGATATCCCCAAAATATCGGATATCGCCAATACCGATTCCCGATACCAATACAAGTCAATGGAACACAAATATCGGAAGTGATCCTGGATGGTTCCCAAGTTCTGAAGGAGAGGAGTCTCTACTTCAGGCCCTGGGATCCATATTCATGTAAAAAAATAAAGAATAAAATTAAAAAATATGGATATACTCACCCTCGGATGGCCCCTGGCTGTCATCGCTGCAAGCGTCTGCCTCCGTTCCTAAGAATGCAGAGTGAAGGACTATCGATGACGTCGCGGCTTGTGATTGGTCGCGTGACCGCTCATGTGATCACTCACGCGACCAATCACAAGCCGTGACGTCATCGCAGGTCCTACACTCACTGCATTCTTCGGAACGGAGGCTGCCGGTTGCACGTTGAGGTCCAGGGTCCGTCAGAGGGGTGAGTATATCCATATTTTTTATTTTTATTCCTTATTTTTTACATGAATATGTATCCCAGGGCCTGAAGGAGAGTCTCCTCTCCTCCAGACCCTGGGAACCATATGCACCGCACACGCCTGGGAACTCATAGGAACTTCCGATTCCTATTTCCGATATCACAAAAATATCGGAACTCGGTATCGGAATTCCGATACAGCGAATATCGGCCGATACCCGATATTTGCAGTATTGGAATGCTCAACACTACTCTTTAGTTAATGTTTGACTAACGTCACTGCATTTTTCTGTGAAACAGTTTTGAAATGATTGTTGTTAAAGTGAAAGTGCTGTGGAAGCAGATATTCTAGCAGTTTATCTGGTGTTTTTAGACTACGCAGTTTCTGGGTATACAAGAATTGTTAAATACCCTGGTGGTAATTGTTAGCTAACTTCCTATATCACTGTGTTCAAAATACTAGACATCACAATATCACTGAAGACCCCTTTTCTTTGACATAAGGAGTACATACAGCTTTCACATTCACATATCCAACTGTTCAAAACCCCATGGGAACTTGTCTCAAAAGATAGACACATATGTCCCTCAGATGCATTAAGAATTCAGATGATAGAATGGGTGGGAGTAGTCAGTCAACACACATAAGACAGATATGACCCACAGGGGAGCAGGAAAAGAAAATGCATGTTAAGAAGAACCCTCCAACCCCAAAGGGGGGAGGATTAGATAAGAAGGTATGGAAGAATGTGTTAATGAGTAGAGAGCATGGTCCCAAGCTTAGATATTATGAGGTCTTGCAGGACTCTGAAGAATTTTATAAGATGGTAAAGAAAGTTAGAAAACAGGTATGGAGAGAGGAATATGACAAGGATACTGAATTTTATGCCAAACGGGCACCTACGGAAAATGTGTCAGTTACAACATCTGCATTACAGTCATTGATACCGCCCATATACATTCCCGACGACTGGACATGTACCAGCTGTCATACGCAGAATGCAGAATATTGTGAGACTTGTTCTGACTGTCAAATGACCAATCCAAATAGCCCTACTTTCTATCCAACTGTCTATGTAGATGGAATACCTTATGCTAGGTCCTGTCCAGCATCCACATTAGCTCCATTAATTAATGCAGTCTGTAAAAAGAATAATGAAGGAAAAGATGAACATGACATGGAGGTACATGATCAAGCAGAAGAGGGAAGACAGGAATCAACAGCTCAGACTGATAATCCACAGCATCCACCACTTTATGGTGGGACTACATCATCATCATCTTCTAAACCTTAAAGCTTGAAAGGAGAACCTGTGGAT
Source organism: Ranitomeya variabilis (assembly GCF_051348905.1). Taxonomy (NCBI): domain Eukaryota; kingdom Metazoa; phylum Chordata; class Amphibia; order Anura; family Dendrobatidae; genus Ranitomeya; species Ranitomeya variabilis. The sequence continues at coordinate 20,005,267 of NC_135236.1, read as the reverse complement.
AGTTTTTTTCCATCGATGTAATCAAAAGTTTCAGGATCCCAGATTTGAAATCAAGATTAGTCAATTAGAAGAAACTTTAACACCCATCACTACCGAGCTCCAGACCCTAATAGGATATTGGCATACTGAATCCGCAACCCATGAAAGTTCGTATACTCTTACAGTCCACAAAATACCCGAGAGAATCAACAACTCTCACCCATATAGAGGTTGAGGGTATACCCCTCAATTTCCTGGTGAGGTCCTCAAGCATCCAGAAGCGTAATCAGGAACATTAACTTAATCGACCCAGATTTCTCACGGATGAAGTAGTGCCTTTTGTAGGGGTGGATGGTAACACACAATACACTCCAAGGGTCAGACCCCTACACAAAGTCCTACAACCTACAGAGTATGATAGCAAAACTAGGCAACATTTTAGCAGGGGAATTAAAGCACTAAATAGTGCTGTAAGAACCTGCAACCAAGAAGGCAGACTAACTCCATATACGCCATTAGAAAGAAGGAGTACCAAAGGAGCAAAAAGATGGTGCAAAATTTAAATATTTATTAATTAGCATTAGCATATAGTACATAAATACATATAGAACAGTACAAAAGGATGATTAAAATAAGGTGAGTCTCCACCAGTGACCACACTGCCAATGATCAGTATCCCACACATGAAATAACCCTATAAGAGCAGCCAAGTGTATATGCCAGATCACCACCGTGGGTAACTAGTATACCCCCCACAGTGTCCAATATCCATAATGAGGCGGCGCTTACCGATAGAGTGTGCAGAGGCAGTGTGTACCGGGCAGGATTCAGGTGGTGAAGGTCCCCGACGATGACGTTGCGGCTTGTGATTGGTCGCGTGAGTGGTCGCATGAGCGGTCACGCGACCAGTCACAAGCCACGACGTCATCGAAGGTCCTCAACGCGCTCATTCTTAGGAACGGAGGCTGCCGGTTACATCGGTAAGGTCCAGGGGCCGCCGGACGGGTGGGTATATCCATATTTTTTATTTTAATTCTTTATTTTTTACATGAATATGGATCCCAGGGCCTGAAGGAGAGTCTCCTCTCCTCCAGACCCTGGGAACGATACACTGGGAACTTCCGATTATGATTTCCGATATCACAAAAGTATCGGAACTCGGTATCGGAATTCCGATACCGCAAGTATCGGCCGATACCCGATACTTGCAGTATCGGAATGCTCAACACTACCTATGATGTAATAAGCTGAGACCGCCCAATTTCTCTTATAAAAAGAGCGGTCCGACCAACAAAATCAGGAATCTTTCGAGACAATTGCTTTGCATTTGTGTCCTGATTTCTCCGGCCGTAAAACCTCACATTCAATTTGGCAGCAGACAACTAAGATGAGAACACACGCATCCCGTGTGCCCTAGCAAATTTAATAGAGACCCTCATACGAGAGGAGTTGCCAATTTTCTACCGCTAATTTCTGTTATTTATAAATTATGTATGCGCCTTTTTGTGTTTAACCTACATTAATCAATAATGGCCATGAAGTATGTAAACACTGTGCTATTTAATGCCTTAATATGAGGCTGCCATCTATTGTGAGAGTGTATGATGGAGTGTATTATCATTCCACTATATTTAAAGATAGTGCCTGTTTTTTCCAGTGCGATTGCGCACGATGGAACGCAATGTGTGTCACACGAGAGTGTCACAGCTAATACTCTCCCCCGGCTGGAACACATATGCGCTTCATGCGCTGGAAGTCCGGTGATGTGACCAGACTTGCGATACGTCACATCTGGCCGGGAGGAACGCTGATTATGGAGGTAGATGCTACTTAAACAGGAGAAGCGGATGAGTAGGTAACCCTTCATTGTGAGTGGTCAGGACAGGGTGCAGCTCACTGTAGCAGCCTCTTATTGGGAGAAAGCTCTTTTTTGGTCCCCTGATGAACCCTGGTTTATCACCCTGGGGGAAACGCGTCGGAATGGGCAACTGACTAGGATAAGTACAACTTATACAATTATTTTTTATGACCACGATCAATTTATGGATTTATTGCTTCCCTGCATTATTTCTAAATGTGATATATAACTAAGAATTATATTATCTGTTGAGCATACTGGTATCATCTGTATTTTTGGACATACTGTGGCCGTTTATTTTTTGGTAGCAGGTTCTAATTATGACTGACTAAAACTCTTTAAGATATTAAGTATAATTATTTACCAACTCAGAGAAATACCTCTTTGGTCCATAATAGTGCTCCCAGATAGATGTACCTCTTATAAATTTGAGTAACACATATATCTTTGAGCTTTAGGGCATATCTATGTCCTTTAGTTTATGTGTATGCTGTGGGCGTTAAAATATGAATAGCCATAAGATATGACATAAGGAGTAATTAATTACTAGGAATATCTCTCCTATACTCTTGCTCACAGCTGCACCTTAGTTATAAGGCATCAGGATCTATACAACTAATAATCCTGAAATAAAAGTTGGTATATGACACTATCAAAATAAACCTATGCAGGTGTTATTGATTAAGCACTTTAAAGCACATTAGCACTTTAAATATACTGGTGTTGGTGATGGTGTTTCTTTGTTAGTCCCCCTTAGGGTCTCAAGGGAGAGCCGTCTTTGAGTGGGGGCGCCATGTCGAACTTAGGGTGCCAACCTCCGCGGTAAGGTAGGGTGAGGAAGGGAAAGCATACCCCCTCACTTTTTTTTTACCTCTACCCTTTTTATTATTATTATTTTATTATTATTATTGTTTATTTATATAGCACCATTAATTCCATGGTACTGTACATGAGAAGGGGTTACATCAAAATACAAATATCACTTACAGTAAACAAAACTACCAATGACAGACTGGTACAGAGGGAAGAGGACCCTGCCCTTGCGGGCTTACATTCTACAGGATTATGGGGAAGGAGACAGTAGGTCGAGGGTTGCAGTAGCTCCAATGGTGTTGAGCTGGCTGTGTGGTCTTTACAGGCTGTAAGCTTCCTTGAAGAGGTGGGTTTTCAGGTTTCTTTTGAAGGATCCAAAAGTAGTGGATAACCGGATGTGTTTGGGGCACTGAATTCCAGAGGATGGGGGATATTCGGGAGAAGTCTTGAAGGCGATTGGGTGAGGAGCTAATAAGCGTTGAGGAGAGGAGGAAGTCTTGGGAGGACCGGAGATTACGTGAGGGAAGATATTGAGAGATTAGTGTGGAAATATACGGAGGAGAAAGGTTATGGATGGCTTTGTAGGTCAGTGTTGGTAATTTAAACTGGATACACTGGGAAATTGGGAGCCAGTGAAGGGATTTGTAAAGAGTGGAAGAAGGAGTGTAGCGAGGAGAGAGATTAATTAGTCAGGCAGCAGAGTTAAGGATGGACTGGAGGGGTGCGAGCGTGTTAGAAGGTAGGCCACAGAGGAGTATGTTGCAGTAGTCGAGGCGGGAAATGATTAGGGCATGCACGAGCATTTTGGTAGAGTGTTGGTTGAGGAAAGGACGGATTATGGAAATATTTTTGAGCTGGAGGCGACAGGAGGTGGCAAGAGCTTGGATGTTCAGTTTGAAGGACAGGGCAGAGTCAAGGGTTACTCCAAGGCAATACATATAAATAACAGGATTAGTGGAGGAGGAAACACTATAATAGTGGCGGAGCGGATGACAACACCTATCACATCATATCACAAGGACTGCTATTGTGGGAGCCATAGTATGAAAACAGTCTGTGGCAATAGCCCTAATCATCATAGCTATATTGCTCAAAAAGAAAAGAAAAAAAAAAAAAAGTTGCAACAGTGCAGGTTATATCACTAGCTAAAGTGCCATAGTGCCTACAGGACTCATCACCTCATATCATATAAAGCAGCTTACCCATTAGGTCTGAGATGTCTCACCACGCTCCACACACCACCCCCTTGACGCACGTTTCGCGGTCGCTTTCTCAAAAAGGGGTTTCCCACAATAGCAGTCCTTGTGATATGATGTGATAGGTGTTGTCATCCGCTCCGCCACTATTATAGTGTTTCCTCCTCCACTAATCCTGTTATTTATATGTATTGTATTTATATTTGATTACTCAGTTTGAATTATATATTTTGATAATATACCGTATATACTCGAGTATAAGCCGAGATTTTCAGCCCAAATTTTTGGGCTGAAAGTGCCCCCTCGGCTTATACTCGAGTCATGATCGGTGGTGGGGTCGGCGGGTGAGCACTGTCATATACTTACCTAGTCCCGGCGATCCTGGCGCTCCCCCTGCCCGTCCCACGGTCTCCGGGTGCCGCAGCCTCTTCCCCTGAGCGGTCACGTGGGACCGCTCATTAGAGAAATGAATAGGCTGCTCCACCTCCCATAGGGGCGGAGCCGCCTATTCATTTCTCTAATGAAGCGGTGCCGGTGACCGCTGATAGAGAAAGAGGCTGCGGCACCGAAGACAGGCAGGGGGAAGGAGCGGGACGCCGGGAGCAGGTAAGTGTCATATTCACCTCTCCTGGTTCCACACGCCGGGCGCTGTCTCCATCTTCCTGGCGTCTCTCTCTCCTCACTGACTGTTCAGGCAGAGGGCGCGATGACGCATATAGTGTGCGCGCCGCCCTCTGCCTGATCAGTCAGTGCGGGGAGACGCCGGGAAGATGGCGCCGAGGAGCTGCAAGCAAGACAGGTGAGTATGTGTTTTATTATTTTTATTGCAGCAGCAGCAGCGCAGCTATGGGGCAATAATGGACGGTGCAGAGCACTGTATGGCACAGCTATGGGGCAATGGTGCAGAGCACTATATGGCACAGCTATGGGGCAGTAATGGTGCAGAGCACTATATGGCACAGCTATGGGGCAGTAATGGTGCAGAGCACTGTATGGCACAGCTATGGGGCAGTAATGGTGCAGAGCACTATATGGCACAGCTATGGGGCAATAATGGATGTGCAGAGCACTATATGGCACAGCTATGGGGCAATAATGGTGCAGAGCACTATATGGCACAGCTATGGGGCAATAATGGTGCAGAGCACTGTATGGCACAGCTATGGGGCAGTAATGGTGCAGAGCACTATATGGCACAGCTATGGGGCAGTAATGGTGCAGAGCACTGTATGGCACAGCTATGGGGCAGTAATGGTGCAGAGCACTATATGGCACAGCTATGGGGCAGTAATGGTGCAGAGCACTGTATGGCACAGCTATGGGGCAATAATGGTGCAGAGCACTATATGGCAGAGCTATGGGGCAATAATGGTGCAGAGCACTGTATGGCACAGCTATGGGGCAATGGTGCAGAGCACTATATGGCACAGCTATGGGGCAATGGTGCAGAGCACTATATGGCACAGCTATGGGGCAGTAATGGTGCAGAGCACTATATGGCACAGCTATGGGGCAATGGTGCAGAGCACTATATGGCACAGCTATGGGGCAATAATGGTGCAGAGCACTATATGGCACAGCTATGGGGCAATGGTGCAGAGCACTATATGGCACAGCTATGGGGCAGTAATGGTGCAGAGCACTATATGGCACAGCTATGGGGCAATAATGGTGCAGAGCACTATATGGCACAGCTATGGGGCAGTAATGGTGCAGAGCACTATATGGCACAGCTATGGGGCAATGGTGCAGAGCACTATATGGCACAGCTATGGGGCAGTAATGGTGCAGAGCACTATATGGCACAGCTATGGGGCAGTAATGGTGCAGAGCACTATATGGCACAGCTATGGGGCAGTAATGGTGCAGAGCACTATATGGCACAGCTATGGGGCAATGGTGCAGAGCACTATATGGCACAGCTATGGGGCAGTAATGGTGCAGAGCACTATATGGCACAGCTATGGGGCAATGGTGCAGAGCACTATATGGCACAGCTATGGGGCAGTAATGGTGCAGAGCACTGTATGGCACAGCTATGGGGCAGTAATGGTGCAGAGCACTATATGGCACAGCTATGGGGCAGTAATGGTGCAGAGCACTATATGGCACAGCTATGGGGCAGTAATGGTGCAGAGCACTATATGGCACAGCTATGGGGCAGTAATGGTGCAGAGCACTATATGGCACAGCTATGGGGCAATGGTGCAGAGCACTATATGGCACAGCTATGGGGCAGTAATGGTGCAGAGCACTATATGGCACAGCTATGGGGCAGTAACGGTGCAGAGCACTATATGGCACAGCTATGGGGCAATAATGGTGCAGAGCACAATATGGCACAGCTATGGGGCCATAATGAACAGTATGGAGCATCTATTTTTATTTTTGAAATTCACCGGTAGCTGCTGCATTTTCCACCCTAGGCTTATACTCAAGTCAATAAGTTTTCCCAGTTTTTTGTGGCAAAATTAGGGGGGTCGGCTTATACTCGGGTCGGCTTATACTCGAGTATATACGGTAAATAAAATTATACAATTTTTAAATAAAATGCGTATTGGGACTTGTATACTCCGTTCTGTTGTTTTGTATTTATTGGGGAGTTTCCTAGACTGTCCTATTGTTTCGGACAGAAATATTGGGAGAGATATAACAATCCTTGTCTCTCGGCCACGCATATGTATTAATTTTTGTGAGTTTTGTATTGAGTTACTCCAAGGCAGCAGATTTTGGGGACAGGGGAAAGTGTGATTTAATTTATTTTGATAGACAGATCAGGTAGGGAAGATATGCGAGATGGAGGAAAGATAATGAGTAGGGTTGAGCGAAACGGGTCGACCATTTTCAGAAGTCGCCGACTTTTGGCAAAGTCGGGTTTCATGAAACCCGACCCCTGTGTGGGGTCGGCCATGAGGTCGGCGATCTTCTGTATCTGGTATCGGAATTCCGATACCGAGTTCCGATATGTTTGCGATATCGGAACTCGGTATCGGAATCCACATTTAAATATGGATCCCAGGGCCTGAAGGAGAGTTTCCTCTCCTTCAGACCCTGGGAACCATAGTATCCCATTGCACTGCATTGGGTTTCGTGTTTCGGCGACCCTGACTTTTTTATAGGATTGGCCGATTTCACTCGACCCGACTTTTGAGAAAGTCGGGTTTCGTGAAACCTGACCCGATCCTATAAAAATAAAAGTCGCTCAACCCTAATAATGAGTTCAGATTTGTCCACTTTGAGCTTGAGGAAGCGAGAGGAGAAGAAGGAGGATATGGCTGATAGACACTGTGGGATTCTGGAGAGCAGAGAGGTGACGTCTGGGCCAGAGAGGTAGATCTGAGTGTCATCGGCATATAGATGGTACTGGAAGCCATAGGACCTTATGGGTTGTGCCAGGCCGAGTATATAGATTGAGAAGTGTAAGGGTCCTAGGACAGAGCCTTGGGGGACTCCAACAGAGAGCGGGCGAGATGAAGAGGTAGTATGGGAGTAGGAAACGCTAAATGTGCGGTTGGCAAGGTATGAGGAGATCCAAGATAGGGCAAGGTCTTTGACCCCAAAGGAAGAGAGGATCTGTAGTAGGAGGCAGTGGTAAACTGTGTCGAGGGCAGAGGACAGGTCTAGGAGGAGTATAGAGAATTGTCTGTTAGCTTTGGCTGTAAGTAAGTCATTAGTAATTTTGGTCAGGGCAGTCTCAATGGAATGGTGGGGACAGAAGCCATATTGTAGGTTGTCGAAGAGAGAGAGTTAGATTCAAAGTGAGAGGAAAGTTCAGCATGGACGTGCTGCTTAAGGAGTTTGGAAGCAAATGGGAGCAAAGATATGGGGTGATAGCTGGACATACCGCTTGGGTCAAGAAATTGCTTTTTGAGGATAGGTGTGATTGTGGCATGTTTGAAGGCAGAGGGGAAGGTACCAGAAGTTAGTGAAAGGTTGAAGAGATGGGTTAGGGATGGGATTAGTGTGGTGGTGAGGTTGGGGAGGAGGTGGGATGGGATGGGTTCAAGTGCACAAGTGGTGAAGTGTGATTTGGAGAGAAGATGAGCAAGCTCCTCTTCAGAGATTTTGGAGAGTGAAGTTATGGGGTTTGTGCATTGGTCTCTCATACAAAGGGGTTGTGGTGGTTGGACAACAAAGACTTGTCTTGTTTGGTCTATCTTATTTTTGAAGTGCGTGGCAAAGTCCTCATCAACAATTAGGAAACTCGGAGGGGACAGTGGTGGGCGGAGGAGGGAGTTAAAAGTGTTGAACAACTGTTTGGGGTTGTGGGATAAGGAATATACAAGGGTTGTGAAGTAGGCCTGTTTAGCAGAGATGAGAGCTGATTTGAATGCCAGTGTTGCTTGTTTGAGTGCAGTGAAATCATCTTGTGAATGCGTTTTCTTCCAATGCCTTTCTGCAATTCTGGATACTTGCCGAAGCTTTTTAGTGATGTTATTGTGCCAGGGTTGTCTATTGGTTCGCCGCACTCTGCTATGCATGACAGGGGCGACTGTGTTAATAGCTGATGCAAGAGTGGCATTGTGGAAAGCAGCGGCACTGTCTGTGTCATGGGAGGAGGATATAGAAGACAGTGGTAGGATAGAGTCAGAGAGTGTGTGGGTGTCTAGGTGTGTGAGGTTCCTGTGTGGGTGCGCATGGTGCTGGACATGGGTGACAGGTGAGGAGGACAGGGATTAGAAAATAAGTAGATGGTGGTCAGATAGAGGGAGAGGGGTGGTTGTGAAGTTAGATAGGGAGCATAAACGGGTGAAGACCAGGTCTAATGTGTGTCCATCTTTGTGGGTGTCTGAGGAGGACCACTGTGTAAGTCCAAAGGATGAAGTAAGGGACAGGAGTTTGGAGGCTGCTGACTGGTGTTTAGTGCAGAAAAGAAATATATCTGGGTACCATGTTAGCCAGTAGATAGAAACATATTTAGAATTGAGAGTTCTCAGTGGTTGATACCTTTTAATGGCTAACTGAAAAGATGGTAACAAATTGCAAGCTTTCGAGACTACAAAGGTCTCTTCATCAGGCAAAGACTAAAAATATTCTGAAGAATCACATATTTATGCACAACAGCATAGAAAAAAAAGAAAGGGGAAAAAACATGGATAAGACAGGTGACATGAGGCAGAATTACCATGGGTGATAAACCATTATGTCCATAAATATTGGGCCAGTTCTTAGATAAGGAATGTTTTATTGGGGTCTCGTTCTGTTGTGATGACCCCACATGGTCTGAGGGGCAAGTTCCTTAGTTGATGTAAAAATACATAAATCCGTGCGACACATTCATTCCTGCAGTGAAAGTGTCAAAGGTCGTCATCAGTTTATATTCCCAGACTCTTCTGTCTCTCTGGGAATTGAAGCTACCTTTTTAACACAAGTAATTTCATGTCCATAATGTTATGATTTGGGAGACAAAAATGTATTGCCACAGGTAGATCCATTCTTTCCCAAAATCCACAAATCTGGAAATCCAGGAAGACCAATTATTTCATGTGTGGGCACTTTTCTGAGCAGGTATCTGGATGGGTAGAGGGTATTCTTAAACCCCTGGTAAAGGATACACCCAGCTTCATTCAGGACACAACTGACCTATTGAATAAACTATCAGCAATAGGTCCTCTACCAGAAGGAACCATCCTGGCCACCATGGATGTGGAATCTTTGTACTCCAATATCCCACACCAGGATGGATTAAATGCCTGCAAATTCTTCCTGGAAAACACAGGGACTGATGCAAATTATGTGGTGAAACTTATAAAATTCATCCTCACCCACAATTACTTTGAATTTGACAAGAAGATCTATCTACAGGAGACTGGCACAGCGATGGGAAGTAAAATGGCCCCACAATATGCAAATCTTTTCATGGCCAAGCTTGAAAGCGACTTTTTGTCCTCATGTCCCACCAGGCCTCTGGTGTACTACTGCTACATTGATGACATTTTAATTATCTGGACGGAGTCTGAACCACAGCTAAAGACGTTCCATGAACAGTTTAATCAATTTCATCCCACCATCAACTTGACACTCAACTACTCCAGCACTGAAATTAACTTTTTGGACACCATCATTAAGCTGCAGAACAATAAAATAGAGACATCCCTGATTCAGAAGCCAATTGACCGTCCAACATACCTTAAATGGGACAGTTTCCATCCAAAACACATAAAAAACTCTATTGTCTACAGCCAAGCCATCAGATACAATCGTAAGATGCCTGCTTACCATCCATTTTTCCAGACCCCCCACTACTGTGTTTTAGGCAGCCCCCAAATCTAAGAAGCATCATTGTCAAGAGCTCCCTGTCCTCTCCAACAGCTGCAGGAACCTTTCCTTGCAATCAGAAAAAATGTAAAACCTATATATAAAGAATAAACAAACTGAGTGGCGCCAAGTATTAAGGGGTTAATATTCCTGCTGCGAATAAAACAATCACCACCATTGGTTGTGTAAAGGAGCAATCAGTCTAAAAAGTGGATATGCAATATCCGTATTCGCGCTAATAAAAACCCAAAAGAGGAAAGTATGAATAAATAAATAAATAAATGAATAAATAAATGAAAAATATATAAAAACCTGCACTAAGATGCCGCCTGCAATAAATGTATGTCCATCTAGCACATATATCCATAAATGTGAGTCAGGAATAACTTTTAAATGATATACAAATTATTCGAAGAAGTTCTTACCCAGAGACGTTCAGAGTAGTAGGTAAGGTGCTTGATTTTAGGTTGTCTTCTCCCACAGTGGGTGAAAATACTTGATTGCAGGCTGTATTCACCAGCAGCGGCTGGTAACGTTCCACTGAAGATGATAGTAACTTGTTCCGCTCACATGCGGTAGCTGCCTCGGCCGATGGCAGCCTGCCGTACTGTTGAGCTCGTATTTACGGCGGTGTATACTCGTGCATACAGGTAGTTGTCCTTCTGAGTGCGCGAAGTGCAGTAAGCGCTGTGCAAGGACCTGCGTACCGGTGAGAGTAACGTGACCGCCCACGTGAGTGAAAGTGCGCTACGGATGGCAGTGGGGACCACAAGAGATCAACGCGTTTTGGAGACGTCTGTCTCCTTCCTCAGGAATGGGCCCTACCCCATGATAGACGTCCTTATAACCGCCATCCGCCCAGTCTAATCACTGGAATCCAAAAAGTTCCACCCCACTGTTTAGTCCCTTGGGAATGACAGTGTTTAGGGTGAAAATCCATCTAGTCTCTGCTCTTGACATGGCTTTGATAAAATTACCACCCCTCCAATGTGGAATTATTTTCTCAATACCTGTCACCTCCGTGCCGTGTGTGGATCCATTGTGGTGTTCAGCAAAATGCTTTGAGAGAGGATGACCCGTAAATTTCTTCTTTATATTTTGGATATGCTCATTAATCCTTGTTTTTAACGCTCTTTTTGTGCGTCCTATATACACCTTTTTGCAAGGGCATCTTATAGCGTATATAACCCCTTTGGTAGAACAAGTAATGAATTCCTTTATATTAAATTCGGTCTCCTCCTTGCGAAACTTACTTTGTTTTCTCGTATGTACCTGTTTGCACATAGTACATTTCTGACACGGAAAAAAACCTTTTAGAAAATCCCGAGATAAAGTGGTTTGTTTGAGATCACTTTTATTTTGTATGGTGGGGGCTATAAGATTGCCTAAATTTCTGCATTTTTTATATATGAAACGAGGCTGATTTGATATTGTATCCCCCAAAACCTTATCGTTTTTTAAAACGTGCCAGTATTTTTTCACTATTTTTCGTAAAATGTTTGAATTAGCATTATACTGAGTGATAATTGGAATAAAGCTTAATTCGTCCTTGTCTTTAATATTTGAGTTAAAAAACTCCTGGCGGGGTTTAGAAAAGGCATCTTTCCTGGCTGCCCCCAAAAGTTCCTCTTTATATCCTTTTTGTAGGAATTTCTCTGTAAGGATTTCTGCCTCCTTATCGAGGTCCAGGGGTTTTGAGCAATTTCTATGGATTCTCATATATTGGCATTTGGGAATGTTTAACAGCCATTGAGGGAGATGACAACTGTCCAGAGGGATAAAACTGTTAGAATCTGTCGGCTTATGAAAAGTGCGTGTGTGGATAGTACCTTCCTCTATAAAAATATTAAGATCTAGAAAATTGATTTCACTGTCACTAATATTGCTGCTAAAATTTAGATAAAAATAATTTTTATTTAAATCAATTAAAAACTTATTCAATGTTTCCCTACCCCCAGACCATATAAAAACCACATCATCAATTTAGACTCCACTGCGGTCTCAGAGATTTTTTCTATATATCCAACTACTCCTTCTCCCTCTCATCAAGACATACATACAAATAATACAAACAATATGGACAATATGGATTCCAATATTGGGATAATTACACCACCCAATAGAACATCACCATTTATTACTACAAATAATCGGTTTCAAAATCTTATGGATAGTACCCAATCACCATTAGAGGGTACAAGCCAGTCTCGATCAGTCACCCTGAATAAAGCTATTCCCAAAAAATCAATCGGTGGCAAAGGGAGTACTAATGTGAAATCAAAAAGTACACTAGGGGAACCGAAACGTAGCAATCATAAGAATATGCCTAACAAATCAAATAGACACCCTTTTTTTCAGCCAGACCCAAAATGATCCGCAAAAGAGGGTGCAGGGGTGGGAAACTCGCCAAAAAAAAGAAAAGGTCAATAAGTTCTCAAAACTACACAGGAACAACCATTTTCAATCTAAGTAATCGACCTCTGAATATGGACCAAATATCCCTCTTACAAAAAGGCTTGAAGTACGCTCCTGCAAATAAATTTGATAAATTTGAAGCTTACGTAGGCATAAAACTATTCATGAGAAAATTGGCTATTCGGAGACATTTTCTCAAAAATCCCATTAGTAATAACTCTGATCAATCCCCTAACAACATGTATGTCCATACAGACCTAAGAAAGAAATCTTATTTTCATCCGACCAATGAATATTTAGTACAAATGGACACCTTCCAAAATAACGTAATTCAAGAAATACGTAAAATTAATGAAAAACGATGTAGGAAATTTAAATTCAACCTCACATGGAAAGAAAAACAAGCCCTCTTCTCTCTTCAAAAACAAAATGAACTTGTTATACGTCCAGCAGATAAAGGGGGAGGGGTGGTTATCCTTGACAAGATAGCATACCACTCGGAAGCTATGCGTCTACTAAGTGACTCTAAAACGTACAAGAAGTTAAATAAAGACCCCACAAACAAGTTCAGCAGAGAAATGAAGTCCCTAACAAAAAGGGGGCTGGATAAAGGATTCATTAATGAACACAAATTTAAATGTATTAATGATGGGCCCCCAAGGTTGGCTGTCTTTTACTATTTACCGGAGATTCACAAAGACATCCAAAATCCACCTGGGAGGCCCATCATTTCAGGGATCCAGTGTCTCACATCCAATTTGTCTACATTTGTTTATTGTCATCTCCAAAAACTGGTAACACATCTTCCAGCTTACCTCAAAGATAGTGCCCATATTTTAAAAATTCTGCAGAATATCAAATGGCAAGAAAACTATATATTGGGCACGCTTGACATTGCCTCCTTGTACACGGTGATTGAGCATACCAAAGGGTGTGATGCTGCCAAGTATTTTTTAGACAAATATTCTAATACACCTACGGAACAAATTGTATTTTTAGAGGAATGTATGAAATTCATTTTAACACATAATTATTTTATGTACAAGGAGGACTACTACTCCCAGCAATGGGGTACTGCTATGGGGACCAGGTTCGCGCCAAGTTATGCTAATTTATATGTTGGAAAATGGGAAGAGTCCTTTATTCACCCTGAAGGTGTTCTGCGCGCGAACCTGGTCCTCTGGCAACGTTTTATTGATGATGTGGTTTTTATATGGTCTGGGGGTAGGGAAACATTGAATAAGTTTTTAATTGATTTAAATAAAAATGATTTTTATCTAAATTTTAGCAGCAATATTAGTGACAGTGAAATCAATTTTCTAGATCTTAATATTTTTATAGAGGAAGGTACTATCCACACATGCACTTTTCATAAGCCGACAGATTCTAACAGTTTTATCCCTCTGGACAGTTGTCATCTCCCTCAATGGCTGTTAAACATTCCCAAAAGCCAATATATGAGAATCCGTAGAAATTGCTCAAAACCCCTGGACCTCGATAAGGAGGCAGAAATCCTTGCAGAGAAATTCCTACAAAAAGGATATAAAGAGGAACTTTTGGGGGCAGCCAGGAAAGATGCCTTTTCTAAACCCCGCCAGGAGTTTTTTAACTCAAATATTAAAGACAAGGACGAATTAAGCTTTATTCCAATTATCACTCAGTATAATGCTAATTCAAACATTTTACGAAAAATAGTGAAAAAATACTGGCACGTTTTAAAAAACGATAAGGTTTTGGGGGATACAATATCAAATCAGCCTCGTTTCATATATAAAAAATGCAGAAATTTAGGCAATCTTATAGCCCCCACCATACAAAATAAAAGTGATCTCAAACAAACCACTTTATCTCGGGATTTTCTAAAAGGTTTTTTTCCGTGTCAGAATTGTACTATGTGCAAACAGGTACATACGAGAAAACAAAGTAAGTTTCGCAAGGAGGAGACCGAATTTAATATAAAGGAATTCATTACTTGTTCTACCAAAGGGGTTATATACGCTATAAGATGCCCTTGCAAAAAGGTGTATATAGGACGCACAAAAAGAGCGTTAAAAACAAGGATTAATAAGCATATCCAAAATATAAAGAAGACATTTACGGGTCATCCTCTCTCAAAGCATTTTGCTGAACACCACAATGGATCCACACACGGCACGGAGGTGACAGGTATTGAGAAAATAATTCCACATTGAAGGGGTGGTAATTTTATCAAAGCCATGTCAAGAGCGGAGACTAGATGGATTTTCACCCTAAACACTGTCATTCCCAAGGGACTAAACAGTGGGGTGGAACTTTTTGGATTCCAGTGATTAGACTGGGCGGATGGCGGTTATAAGGATGTCTATCATGGGGTAGGGCCCATTCCTGAGGAAGGAGACAGACGTCTCCGAAATGCGTTGATCTCTTGTGGTCCCTACTGCCATCCGTAGCGCACTTTCACTCACGTGGGCGGTCACGTTACTCTCACCGGTACGCAGGTCCTTGCACAGCGCTTACTGCACTTCGCGCACTCAGAAGGACAACTACCTGTATGCACGAGTATACACCGCCGTAAGTACGAGCTCAACAGTACGGCAGGCTGCCATCGGCCGAGGCAGCTACCGCATGTGAGCGGAACAAGTTACTATCATCTTCAGTGGAACGTTACCAGCCGCTGCTGGTGAATACAGCCTGCAATCAAGTATTTTCACCCACTGCGGGAGAAGACAACCTAAAATCAAGCACCTTACCTACTACTCTGAACGTCTCTGGGTAAGAACTTCTTCGAATAATTTGTATATTGTTTAAAAGTTATTCCTGACTCACATTTATGGATATATGTGCTAGATGGACATAAATTTATTGCAGGCGGCATCTTAGTGCAGGTTTTTATATATTTTTCATTTATTTATTCATTTATTTATTTATTTATTCATACTTTCCTCTTTTGGGTTTTTATTAGCGCGAATACGGATATTGCATATCCACTTTTTAGACAAAATGTAAAACCTGTCCATTTATAAAGACCACGGACAAGATAAAGATCCCCAATTCACATCAGGACTACAAGATCCCAGGTACTTTCAGCTGTGTCACTTCTAATGTGGTGTACCTTATTATTTGTACTAAATGTCCAACTGGGGGTCTGTATGTGGGGGAGACCGGGCAAAAGCTTAGAACAAGAATGAATTCTCACCGCCACACAATAAGAGAAAAAAGAATGGATCTACCTGTGGCAATACATTTTTGTCTCCCAAATCATAACATTATGGACATGAAATTACTTGTGTTAAAAGGTAACTTCAAAACTCAGAGAGACAGAAGAGTCTGGGAATATAAACTGATGACGACCTTTGACACTTTCACCGCAGGAATGAATGTGTCGCACGGATTTATGTCTTTTTACATCTACTAAGGAACTTGCCCCTCAGACCATGTGGGGTCATCACAACAGAACGAGACCCCAATAAAACAATCCTTATCTAAGAACTGGCCCAATATTTATGGACATAATGGTTTATCACCCATGGTAATTCTGCTTCATGTCACCTGTCTTATCCATGGTTTTTCCCCTTTCTTTTTTTTCTATGCTGTTGTGCATAAATATGTGATTCTTCAGAATTTGTTTTAGTCTTTGCCTGATGAAGAGACCTGTGTAGTCTAGAAAGCTTGCAATTTGTTACCATCTTTTCAGTTAGCCATTAAAAGGTATCAACCACTGAGGACTCTCAATTCTAAATATTTTGGTGTTTTAGTGTTAAGATTACATGGCTAAGATTAACCATTGTCTCTTGACCCTAGCCTAGGTCAATTTTTACCAATAAAAATTAAAAGTTATATTTTAGGGGTATGCTTTTTGGTCTTTTTTGGTTGACAAAATTATTCATGCTCTGTTTTTCTATATTCTTTTGGTTATTTTCTAAGGGACAAGAAGGCATCATTTGCCTCTGACGAACAGATGTGAGGGTTGGATCCCTTGCGAATCAGAGAGGTGATGGGTCTGGTCAAAGGGGAAAAGTGAGGAATGAACCGTCGATAATAATTTGCGAAACCGAGGAATCGCTGGATAGCTTTGATACCATGAGGACAAGGCCAGCTGAGCACGGCGGAGACCTTCTCCGGACCCAAACATAAACCAGAGTCGGAGATGATGTAACCCAGGAACAGAAGAGACGACAGTTCAAAGGCGCACTTTTTGAGCTTGGCAAAAAGAAGATTCTCCCTCAAATGCAGAAGAATGATACGGACGTCCCTTCTATGGGTGGATAGATCTGGAGAGTAAACGAGAATATCGTCCAAGTATATCACCACGCAAGAATACAAAAGATCTCGGAAAATATAATTCACAAATTATTGGAATACTGCGGGGGCATTGCATAGGTCGAATGGCATGACCAAATACTGATAGTGACCATCTCTGGTGTTAAAAGCAGTCTTCCACTCATCTCCGGGGCAGATTCAGATTAGATTGTAGGCCCCACGGAGATCCAGTTTGGTAAAAATTTGTGCTCCCCGTAGCTGATCAAAAAGTTCTGGGATGAGAGGGAGTGGGTACTTGTTCTTAATAGTTATACTGTTGAGACCCCGGAAGTCGATACAGGGATGGAGGGTTCCATCCTTCTTCTTGACAAAAAAGAAACCCGCGCCCGCGGTGAAGAGGACTTCCGGATAAAACCTCTGGCCAAATTCTCATGGACATACTCGGTCATAGCTTGAGACTCAAGAGGGTTCAGCGGATAAATTTGACCCCTGGGTGGAGTTGAACCAGGAACAAGGTCGATCGGGCAATCATATGGACGATGTGGGGACAAGCTCTCCACCTCCTTCTTGTTGAAGACATCCGCAAAGGAGCAGAAGGCCGAAGACAAACCTGCAGTCACTGTGGTAGGCCGGTTAGGCTGGTTTCACATTTGCGGTTGTGTCCGCAGCTTTGTGCCGCAATTTTCCGCATATGTCGTGTTCCTATCTTTAACATTAGGGACGCAGGTGTCTGCGATTGGTTGAATTTTGCCACGTTTGATGACACATGAGTCGTTTCGCTACATGTAGTAATTTTAGAGGCGTCAATTTGCTGCCTCTAAACGTATGCGGTTGTTAGTGGAAGGAATGCGGCAAAAAAACTCATTACGGTCTGTGTGAACGCATGCGTTCGCAAACACATATGTTTGCTTGCGTTTTTGAAAGCATGCGTAGCACCACAGAAAAACATGTCTAGACACTGATTAGCCACCCCCACATACAAACTGATAAAAGGAAGGAGTGGGCATTGGCAGGTCACTATACAGCAAACTGGGAAGCAGACCAGACAGAGGAAAGCATCTTTGAGGAAACAAGACTCTGAACAATGTGAGTATACAAAACCAATGCCTTTATTTTCTATTTTCTGTCTCTATATGTCCTAATTCCTGTCATTTTTTCCTGTCTGCATGCATCAGAATGTCATCTTCTTCTGAGGAGCAACGGCCTGGGCCTGCACAAGGGGAAATGTCAGTGAAGTGAGTACTCACCTCTTCCGATTGGTCACATCTACACGTGTCATTTTTTTTCCCTTTTTTAGAGCAGTTCTTCCACTGTGGCAGAGGCTGAGTAGGAGCAGCGTGGAGACGCTCGGGTGGCACGGCGGCAGCGTGTACGTATACCTGGCTGACTACTGTATCCTGACTAGGGTTGAGCGACTTTCACTTTTTTAGGATCGAGTCGAGTTTCGCGAAACCCGACTTTGTCAAAAGTCGAGTCGAGTGAAATCGGCCGATTATCGCGCAAACTCGGGGATCGACCGAAACACGAAACCCAATGTAAGTCAATGAGGAAGCAAAGTCGGCAGTGAGTGGAGGACAGGAAAACACCTACAGTGCCCATTTTAATGTAAAAAAACATCAATTCATGTCACTTAAGCTTGTGAATCTTAATTTACCTTATAATAATAGCTAGGCATTGAAAATTGGGGGTCATTTGTCTAAAGTTGTGGGGGGGTAGGGCTGGCTCAAGTTTTTTGTGGGCCCAGGAAACACGGACTACATCACGGCGGTGGAGCAGGGAGAGGTCAGTATTTCATCTTTGCAAGTGCTGTGATCCTGAGCAAGAAGGGGGGGGCACTCATTCGCATTGGCCCTGGCACAGGGCCCCTCAAAGTACGGCGTTGTGTTTGACGGCAGGGGCGCCTCCCACCGGCAGAGACACTTTTGCATACTATGAGGGACCCTGTGATAGTGACGTCGCCAACGAGTATGCCCTCCCCACCTGATGAAGGAACCTGCACTTTCATCTGTGCCTTCCTCTTTGTCCCCGTGTAAGGTGGTATAGTATGCGGGAAGAGGAACCTGACTTTCAGCTGGGTCAGATTCTGGCTGTGTAGAGTGCAAGGGGAATGTAGTGGTCTGGGTCAATGTACCAGCAGACTGATGTAGCACTGGCTGGGCAATGGGCAGGATGAGGAGGAAACACAGATATAGGTCCAAAGAATAAAGTGGGCTAAATGCAGTTCAAAATTGGTAACAGGACTAACCAGGTGGCATTGCTTTGTTCAGTGGAGGACAACTGTAATGAGAGGAAGACACAGTTAGTAGGCCCAAATAATAAAGTGGGCCAAATAAAGTTAAAAATTGGTAACAGGTGTAAACAGGCGGCACTGCTTTGTTCAGTGGAGGAGAACACCAAAGAGCGGCAGACACCAATAGTAGGGCCCAACCAAACTAGTCGGCCAAATGCAGTTTAATATCTGATATAGGCTAAAAGCCTAAAAAATTGAAGCTCAGAGCTTTGTTTAGTGAAGGAGAAAAGCAAGCAGCGGCAGAAACCATTAGTAGGGCCCAACCAAACTAGTAGGCCAAATGCAGTTTAATATTAAAAATATAGGCCGAAAGCCTGAAGATTGAAGCTCAGCTTTTTTCCTTGGAGGACAACATCAAGTAGCGGCAGACACCATTAGTAGGCCCCAACCAAAGTAGTAGGCCAAATGCAGTTTAATATCTGATAAAGGCCGAAAGCCTGAAGATTGAAGCTCAGCTTTTTTGCTTGGAGTACAACACCAAGGAGCGGCAGACACCGTTAGTAGGGCCCAGCCAAACTAGTAGGCCAAATGCAGTTTCATATTAAAAATATAGGCCGAAAGCCTGAAGATTGAAGCTCAGCTTTGTTCAGTGGAGGAGAACACCAAAAAGCGGCAGACACCGTTAGTAGGGCCCAACCAAACTAGTAGGCCAAATGCAGTTTCATATTAAAAATATAGGCCAAAAGCCTGAAGATTGAAGCTCAGCTTTTTTCCTTGGAGGACAACACCAAGCAGCAGCAGACACCGTTAGTAGGTCCCAACCAACCTAGTAGGCCAAATGCAGTTTAATATCTGATATAGGCCGAAAGCCTGAAGATTGAAGCTCAGCTTTGTTCAGTGGAGGAGAACACCAAGGAGCGTCAGACACCGTTAGTAGGCCCAACCAAACTAGTAGCCTAAATGCAGTTTCATATTAAAAAAATAGGCCGAAAGCCTGAAGATTGAAGCTCAGGAAAAAAAACCAGGAGAACACCAAGGAGCGGCAGACACTGTTAGTAGGCACAACCAAACTAGTAGCCAAAATTCAGTTAAATATGCTAAAAATATAGGCCAAAAGCCTGAAGATAGAAGCTCAGGAAAAAAAAAACAGGAAAACACCAAGGAGAGGCAGACACCATAAGTTGACCCAACCAAACTAGTAGCCTAAATGCAGTTTAATATTCTAAATACAGGCCGAAAGCCTGAAGATAGAAGCTCAGGAAAAAAAAAACCAGGAGAACACCAAGGAGCGGCAGACACCGTTATTAGGCCCAACCAAACTAGTAGCCCCAATGCAGTTTTCAAATTCTTATAGGCTGAAAACCTGACAATTGAAGCTCAGCTTTTTTCAGAGGAGGACAGCTATATTGAGTGGCGCAGACAGACACAGGTAGTAGGCCTTAAACAAAAAAGTTGGCTCAATGCAGTTTAAAAAAGGTTACAGGGGTACACAGGCAGCATTGGTGTGGTCAGCGGAGGACAGTTGGAAGGAGTGGTGCAGACTTACTAGGCCTAAAATAAAAAAAGTAGGCTCTATGCAGTCTTAAATAGGTTACAGGGGTACACAGGCAGCATTGGTGTGGTCAGCGGAGGACGATTGCAAGGAGGGACTGCAGTGTTACACCCGGTCTGTTTACTGTACCTCCAGGAGGTCTCCGTCGGGGCTCTCGCTCTGTGCCGGCTTCATGCTGTCTGGACACAGCCCCCACCCCTCCTTCCTCTCCTGCTTCCTGGCATGCGGCCAGCAGGTTTCCTGACAGGGTTACTAGGTCGCACGCGCTCCCTCCCGGTCTCTTAAGGAGACAGTGTGCATTTTCCAAATGTTGTCTCTAACCAATGGCGTGTGTTTTACTATTATTTCTAGCCCTTCCACCATAGGGAGGGTGCTGGAGCAACAAGTTCCTACTGTTGCTAACTTCCGGTTCCTGTAATCTTGCGCTGCTGTTTCTGTAGTATCTGCAAGGATCATTCTGTCTGTCTCCACAGATCTTCTGCTACCAGTTACCCGGTCATTCTGGACTGATTCCGCAGTATCTATACTGTACCCATCTAGTCCTGCCAGTCCGTCAGCCTCACTTCCGGACCACGCCAGTACTCCTGGATAGGGTTGAGCGACCTTTACTTCTATAGGATCGGGTCGGGTTTCACGAAACCCGACTTTTTCAAAAGTCGGGTCGAGTGAAATCGGCCAATCCTATAAAAAAGTCGGGGTCGGGGTTGGCCAAAACTCGAAACCCAATGCAGTGCATTGGGTTTCCAATGGTTCCCAGGGTCTGAAGGAGCGGAAACTCTCCTTCAGGCCCTGGGATCCATATTTAAGTGTAAAATAAAGAATTAAAATAAAAAATATCGCTATACTAACCCACTGACGGGCCCTGGTACTAACCGGGAACCTTCCTTCCTTAGAATCAGCCTTCCAGGACCTCGCGGTGACGTCACGGTGACGTCGCGGCTTGTGATTGGTCGCGCGGCCGCCCATGTGACCGCTCGCGCGATCAATCACAAGCCGCGACGTCACCGTGACGTCACCGAAGGTCCTGGAAGGGCTGATTCTTAGGAAGGAAGGCTGCCGGAAAGAAGCAGGGTGTGTCCGAGGGTGAGTATATACCTAATAGGAATATACTCACCCTCGGCTTCGTTCCGGCAGCCTTCCTTCCTAAGAATCAGCCCTTCCAGGACCTTTGGTGACGTCACGGTGACGTCGCGACTTGTGATTGGTCGCGCGGCCGCCCATGTGACCGCTCGCGCGACCAATCACAAGCCGCGACGTCACCGTGACGTCACCGCGAGGTCCTGGAAGGCTGATTCTAAGGAAGGAAGGTTCCCGGTTAGTACCAGGGCCCGTCAGATGGTAAGTATAGCGATATTTTTTATTTTAATTCTTTATTTTACACTTAAATCTGAATTCCGATACCAATTCCCGATATCTTAAACATATTGGGAATCGGTATCGGAATTCCGATTCCAGATTCAGAAGATCGCCGACTTCATGGCCGACCCCACACAGGGGTCGGGTCGGGTTTCATGAAACCCGACTTTGCCAAAAGTCGGCGACTTCTGAAAATTGCCGACCCGTTTCGCTCAACCCTACTCCTGGAGCCAGCTTCCACTCCTACACCCGGTATCCTCCAGTCAGCTCTGCAACGTCCGTTAACCTTGCTGGTCCGTCTGTTCCGCTGGGATAGCCGCCACGAGTTCGGGGTCTAACTGAAGGTAGCACCCGTGTCCTCCAGGCATTCCATTCTGTCCCTGTTCGAGGGGACTTACTACGGGTGTCTGGGGCTCATGCAGTAACGCCCCTTTCAGAGCCCCCCGGACCGTGGTCTAGTGGTTCCACATCAAACCTTAATAAATATGAATGTGAACTTCTACATCTGTGCCTCCGTTTCCATTTGTTACACGCAGACAGACTTACTAGGCCTAAAATAAAAAAGTAGGCTCTATGCAGGTTTAAATAGTTTACAGGGGTACACAGGCAGCATTGGTTTGGTCAGCGGAGGACGATTGCAAGGAGGGACCGCAGACAGACTTACTATACCTAAAATAAAAAAGTTGGCTTCATGCAGTTTAAAATAGGTTACAGGGGTACACAGGCAGCATTGGTGTGTTCAGCGGAAGATGACTGCAACGAGGGGCAGACACAGTTAGTAGGGCCAAAAAAGTAATAGGCAAAATGGAGTTAAAAATAGGTTACAGGAGTACGCAGGCGGCCTAGCTTTGTTCAGTGGAGGACAACTGTAAGGAGTGTCTGACACAGTTAGAAGGCCAAAATAATAAAGTGAGGTTAATGTCTGGCAAAAATTTTTTTTCACAAATAAACAGGTGGCATACCTAGGTACAGGGGTGGGCTCCTCTGCTGACTTGCAGACAGTGGTAGTTGGCGCAAAGTATTAACTGGTGTAAATGTAGGACAGGGCCCCTGAATATTTTTACTAGCATCAATCATGTCAACAAATGGCAGTGCCATTGAAGGACAGCACATCTAAACAGTGGTGGAGCAGTGAGAGGTAATTTTGCAAGTGGTAGAGCACTGTTTGAGCTGTGGGGGGGAACACTCTGTCTTGGGCGGCGGTACTGGCACAGGGCCCCTCATGTTACAATGGTGTGTCTGACGTTGGGTGTGCACCACCACAGCCAGAGACACTTCATTGTACTATGAGGGACCCTGTGCCAGTGCCGTTGCCCACAAGTGGGCACACCCACCTGTTCAGCCAAACGGCACTCGCACGGGTGCTTGCGCCAAGTGGTGACCACAGCCCCATGGGGGAAGTCAGCTCATATAAGGAGGTTTAAAAATGGCCTATGGTGGACATGCAGCAGCTGCAAATGGAGAAATTGGAGGAGTCAGTAAGACAAGTCCAAAAGCAAGACCTTTTTACAGGAAAGCTAGGTGTCAGCAGGGAAAGGTGGGGCAAAATAATTAGAAATCCATGATTGGTTCATGTTAAAGAAGGTTAGATCATAAACATTTTGGGTAGCCAGACGAGACCTTTTTTCGGTCAGTATTGAACCAGCATCACTGAATACTCTTTCTGATAGCACACTAGCAGCTGGGCAAGCAAGCTCCTGTAATGAATATTCTGCAAATTCAGGCCAGGTGTCTATTTTGGATGCCCAGTAATAAAATTGGAATGACGTGTGAGGGAGAACATCGATAAGGGAGGAAAAATAGTTAGTAACCATACTGGACAAATGTTGTCTCCTGTCACTTTGAATTGATGCTGCAGTACCTGTTGTGTCTGCGGTCATTGCAAAATCACTCAACAACCTGGTCATAAAACCCCTCTGTCCAATGCCACTTCTGATTTGTGCACCTCTAACACCTCTGCCATGTTACCCCTGCAGCTCGTGTGAGAACCATCACCGCCGCTGTGTGCTGGGAATGCCTGAACCAAATGGACTACAAGAGTTGCTTGTTTGGTAGCCAATATTTGCTCAAGGTTCTAATGTGGCATGATATTTTGCAATTTCCCTTTATAGCGTGGATCCAGGAGGCAGGCCAACCAGTAAACCCATCGGTCATCATTTTGATAAAGCGGGGGTCCCTTTTTAGGATACGCAAGGCATAATCCGCCATGTGGGCCAATGTTCCAGGTGTCAATTCACTGCTTGTGCTGGGTTGAGGAGCACTTTCTGGCAAATCAACATCACTTGTCTCCCTCAAAAACCCTGTACCTGACCTTGCAATGCCACCAGTTTCTATTGTCGGGGTCGTAATACGACAATTAATCCTCATTCACCAGTCATTCCAAATTGTAATGTGAGCGCAGAACTTCTGGTACCGGAAAAAGAAATGATTCAGACACGTAGCTGATTCAATCTTTGCTGATGCTCTTGCGTTCACCTCAGTGAGGAGCTGAGCAGCAACTGTGCTTTATTCTTCAATACATAGTACTAAAAAGGGAATGCAATGGGTGGGGTTTAAGCAGCATACATCTAGTGCTCAGTCTCTCTGATTCGTCGAACATCTCCTGGTGAATTCCTCCTCTTCTTCTCATTCCTTTAGTTTCGTTTCCAAAGAAATGATTCATCCCTCCAGACACAAACCAGAAACGAAACTGAACCCTGGCAGACATTTTTAAATACAATTACATATGCATTAGCTAGCAGATAGGAAAAACTTATTGTTTTACAGTGTAAGATATATAAAAGTACAAAGGTATATAAGAAAATACATTTTCACCTTGACAATCCCCCCTAAACACTAAGTTTTTCCCTTAAAGAAGGATCCTTCGAGACTGTCCATGGGATGGGAAAAGGGGAGGTGGATTTCTTCTTCCAGACACCTCAGAAACTCTCCCCTAGCGAGAGGCCTCCAGGCAGCTGAACCCTTCACTAACCTCACATGGAGTTCTCCCACTGTCCCTAAACTAAGTCTCTTAGCATCATCTGAGAATGGGGGGTTTTGTCTACTCTCTTGAGGGGGAATGTACTTCGGGATCTCCCCTGGATCAGTACCATTGTACTCTGGTGGGTCTTCTTCTTGATTGAGGACGGTGCCAGTCGGAGTTGCTTTGGCAATAACCTTTTTGTACAAAGAATAACACAACAGAAAATTATCGATCCAATTATAAGGAGCGCAATCAGTACTAAACAAACTTATTGAAGGAATCCCTTGATCCCACCTAACCAACTGGAGAAGAAAGATGTGTCTGCTCCAGCATACCTGACACGTCGTCTTATTGTCCTAATTTGTTCAACTTCTTTAGAAACCTTCAGGTCTTCTGGATCTACATTTCGCCATTCAGGTCTGGCTGTCTATATTTCGTCTCGTAAGTCTTTGGTCATACCGTCAATGAATGTATTTACCAATACTCTGACATCAAGTGGGTTTATGGGACTGTATTCCATGTCTTCCCATTTCAGCTGTAACCGTCCAAAGTATAGCTCTACACTCTCTCCTTTTGTCACATCTGCAAAAAGATCTTAATTTGCGTCCTAGCACGTCACCTGTTTTTGTGCTCACTAACTACCTAGGCCTGCCTAGGTGCACTTATACGTCCAACATATGATCATTATTTGTCTGTAGAATGAGAAAGGTTGGTTCTCAGGGTCAGCCAAATGTTTTTTGCGTAGCTAGCTAGTCAGAGGGCCTCCAGGGATAATACTCCTGTATCTGTCTTACCCTACCTGATGTGGTTGGTTCTCTGGTGGTGGGGGCGACATGACATGCTGGTCTACAGCTCCTTCCCAAAAGGATTACTGTCAGCCTACTCCTAAAAGTTAATGTCCCCACTATCCGCCAACCACAATCCTGTGTCAGCTTCTTATATCACTGCATGTGATCTTGTCTGGACAGGATTCAGTGTAATTCTCTTAGGTCGGGTTGCAGCACGGGTCATACAAGTGCTAGGGCCCAAATCCTCAACTATACCCTGGAAGGCATCTTGGCTAAAATTGACAAACCTTTGTTCACTGTAATATATGTAATTGATCCATTCAACATTTTTATTAATCTGCACCTGTGGGATTATAGAAGCAAAGCCAGCATAGATCTGGTTCTGGGCTTTAAACTGGTCAGGTACCCCCCTTGGCACCCCAATGGCATCAATATATACTAGTGGATCTTCTTCATAACTCATATGGAGCTGATCGAGACTTCTCCTCTTTCTGGTAGGTTCATCAGGTATCTTTGGATCCCAAGGTAAAATTTTGAACTGCATGGCTAGTTTAACAAGGGTGCATTGGCCTATCCAGGCATTAGGCAACCTAGGACGGAGCTTACCATCCCCACATAACCAATAAATGTCGTACATATAATGTGTATGTTTGATTAGCAAGTCAGTATCTAAAGAACTGTTCTCCCTGCAGAAACCTGTCTCGAAGATCCCTACTGGTGTACCTGTAATTGTAGCAGGTGTAATTGTCAGCTAATACGGTTACTTCTCCTGGGACCTTTAGTCTAGGTTTCTCATGAATCAGTGGGACATAATCTGGGCAATCAGTGGGCTTCAAACCTTTCAACAAATTCATGACACAGGCAGTGGTGTTGTCATCAGGAAAAAGTAATGCATGTGTGTATAGGTGTGTATTCGCAGCAGCACAAGCAATACATCCTACAGAGATATTCTGGACTCTTACATTGTATCTCACCCATTCTAACCATAGGTTTTTCCTTGGGGCTGTTTGTGTTTCTATGGAGAAAACCTCTTGCCAACTGAGACCTGGAATGGGGATCACTTCATTAACTACATTTTGCAAACGCTCACTTGGGCCTGTTTTAGGTATACTGGTAACAGGGGCCTTGGTTGGTCTGAAGCTAATATCCTGGAGCTGTATATGGCCTAAATACGCATGGGGTCCAGCACTAAATACATAATTATAATGCCTTCCTAATACAAATGTCTGCAGGTCAGCAGATTGGGCATTCTCCAGATTCAGGAGGAGGGGGTGACAACTTTTACCCCATTTACAGCCCCTAAGTGGTTGCAGAAGGGCTGTTAGATGCATTCTCTCACGAAGACTTCTACCCGTCCCATCCTTGGGAACATGGCTTCACTAGGTTTATATCCCCAATCGTCTCCCGTATTCCAGGCAGCATCTGTCTAATAATAACAGTTATTGTTGTCATTTCTGGTAACACACATATAAAACTGGATGATCTCCTCTACCACCCGTTCAGTCTCGGGACACTTGACTACATCACAGAAATCAAATCGCCAGATATTCACCGGGGCTGTCAGGTTTATCCAGAGAATAGTGGGACCTTAGTATTTTCATTTACATTAGGAGCCGAGAAGGTAGGGGCGAGGATGGCCCCCATTTCCAGGATCAAAAACAACAGCAACATCTCCCTTCAGTCACTACTGTGACTAAACACTGGTTCGGTCTCTTTTACAATATGAGGCATGGATCCAGGTGCTCTTTCCTTCAAGTTTTACTGCAGTGGGGGTGACCAGGATCACCGTGTGAAGTCCTTCAAATCTCAGCTGGAGACAATCTCTGTGCACAAACTTTTTCACATACACCAGGTCTCCTGGCACAAAGGGATGGTGTCCAGGAACCTTGTCTGGGTCTGGAAGAGAACTGAAGACAGTTAAATGCACTTTGGCAAGGTGTCCATGTAAGGCCTGCACATAGCTAGTCAAGTCCTGGTACTTGAGCTGCAACTGTTGTGGAAAGAAACATTCAAGATTGGGGCTCCTGCCAAACAGAATCTCATACGGTGACTGTCCTGTCTTCCTGTTTGGGGTATATCTTACTGAAAACAAAGCTAGAGGAAGGCATTCTGTCCATGGTTTACCAGTCTCTGCCATTGCCTTCTGGATTTTAAGCTTAAGAGTTCCATTTAGTCTCCCCACTTTTCCACTACTCTGTGCATGGAGTATGCAATGCTTGACTTACCCCCAGTGCTACCATTACCTCTGACATGATCTCTCCAGTAAAATGGGAACTCCGATCGCTCTCAATGACTTCCGGAACTCCATACCTGCATATGATCTCAGCCATCAGTTTCTTCACCGTTGTCTTAGCCGTAGCTTTGGCAACTGGGTAGGCTTCTGGCCAACCTGAAAATAAATCAATGCAGACCAACACATACTCATACATCCCTACCCTGGGTAACTGAATATAATCAATCTGCAGTCTCTGGAATTGGTTAAAGGGCCGGGGAGTGTGTTTGGATGGGGTTTTCACTGTCCTACCCTGATTATGTGTGGCAGATATCATGCAGCTCTGTACCTGCCTTTCTGCGCAGGTGGAAAACCCGGAGGGCAATCCATTGTTTCTGTAGGGTGTCACACATGGCCGTCTTCGAGTGGTGCACATTCCCGTGCAGAACCTGTGCCATCATTGGGTACAGTACCTGTGGTAGGCAGACCTTTTCACCCCTCCCCCATAGTCCGGTAACGGTATCAGAGCAAGCCCCTATCTTTTGCCACCTATTTTTCTCCTCCTTACTTGCCTGTTCTTGTAACCGGGCTAAGATGTCTTTCAACACAAGTGGATATGGTGGGGTGTCTAGGTGATGTACTCGAGAGGCCACAGGAGTGCTTGCTGCTTTCTTCGCAGCCTGGTCTGCCAGTGCGTTACCCTTTTGTCCGTCCATCAGTGCCTTTGGTATGTGCCTTTACCTTTATGATGCCTGCTTGGGTGGGAAGCTGTAGTGCATTCATAAGTTGCTGGACTGCCTCAGCACGTTTAAAGGGGTGGCCATTTGCTGTCAGGAAAGCCCTGGCTCTCCAGATAGGCCCATAATCGTGTGTAATGCCAAAAGCATACCTGGAATCAGTGTAGATATTTACAGTCTTACCTTCTGCTAGTTTGCTCTGCTTCTTGTGCAGACATATGAGCTGGCATTGACTCTACCTTGATTATCTCATGTTCTGAGACCACAGCATATCTGGTACAGTAGCATCCTCGGTCATCTTGGTGACGGGATCCATCTACAAAAAGCTCAAAATCAGCATTAGAATAGGCACACTAGAGACCAGCCGTTTCCTGAGACATCAATTCTAGACAATCATGTGGTTTGGAAACCTAATCTTGTTCCTCTGGATCCATTCTAGAAAGAAAAAGAGTGTCCTTGCTCATGTCACCTTCATGTCACCTACTCCTCCCCCCTTTGGATCCAGGGGAACTAGGAGAAGAGTAACGGGGTTTAGGACAGTGCACCTTTTCAAAGTCACATAAGTAGGCATGAGAATAGCACACCGAAGTCACAGCTGTCCAGCCATGGACATGTGGCTAGATTGTACTTGGTTAGGGATACTATGTACATCGTGTGGGGTGTGGACCATCAGTGGGTGATCCAAAACAATCTCTGAAGACTTGTGTAGCAACAGCTGGACAGACAACATGGCCCGAACACAGAAGGGGCTTCCTCTTGCCACCGTATCCAGGCGGCCACTATAATAAGCAACGGGTCTCTGTTTGTCTCCATGAAGCTGAGTCAGCACACCTGTAGCATGTCCTGCATAGGTGAGCTCTGTCTGCAAGGCAGTCTGCAATACTGTACGGCAATGCTCGGGTGTCTTGTAATCAGTATCTAGGGCCTGCAGTGTGTAACACTATATCACAGGGCAAATTGTCATAGCATCTCCTGGATGCAAGGGGCCATAAGTGGCAAGGTAGGCCTGGCACTCTTGGGCTATGGATGGGCCCCCCTTTTTTTCTTAACGGGAAACACGGGTGTGTTACATGGGGAAACACAGGGTATCAGGGCACCATTATCGAATAACATTTGTATTTGCCCCTTGAGACACTGCTCCTGATCATGTTTCAAAGGGTACTGATGGACTTTGGGAAAAGGAGCACCAGGTTTGAGAAACACTTTTACTGGTTCTACAGGCATTATTGGGGGAGAATCTGGGTCTATCAGGACCATCATAACTGTGGGAAGGGCAAGTAGGATACACATCTCTTTATATTCATCTGCATAGGAGTTATATAACGCAAGGACCATCTGACCATCATCTTGGAATTATATCCTGGAGCAGAACTGTAATAATAAATCTGCCCCCAGTAAATTTACCGAACATATAGAAAAGATTACGAACTGAGCAGTAACTTCAGGGAAAGGTCCCACAGGGATAGGTTTTATAAGAGTATATTCATTGGGTCTGTCATCTACTCTAATTAAAACAAGCTCTTGATCTGAGAATTTGCATGGCGGGGCTGGGGAGATAATGAAATTCCCATACGGGGTTAAAGGCGTATTGGAATGTGAAGCTGGACTCACGTGTACGAAGGGAGGAGGCAGAAACTAGAGTCTGTTACGTAGACAGTAAGAAGCGCTGCTGATTTAACCCTTCCTTTCCTGCTGGACTAAATTCTTTTGAAAACCTTTTACTATTTGCAATGCATCATCCGGAGTGGAAATCCCAATATCGGATCTACTACAAAAAGGTATGAATGGGCTTTTTATTACAATGGGAATCCCAGATCTTCAAACACTACCATAAGACGCCCATAGAACTTCTCGGCAATCCAGGATATATTGGTGCCTTTTACCAATCTTTCAATTACTTACAAGTTTTCATCTAGGACTAGGCAGGTCTATTTCACTTTCAATTTCATACAGTACTTATTGCTGTAAACATAAATCTCTCAGTGTGTATTAAACCAAGGACAGAGAAAACTTTGGAATGCAATACATGGCCCCCCCTCCCCCGTAGCCCACAGCGCCGAGGGGAAAAATTGCAGGCAGGTCGCGCAGGGATTCACTCAGCCCCTCCCATCTAGTAACACGGAGATAAGAACTTCCACTGCATTCTTCAGCGCTGAAGGGAGAGCAAGAGCCCAACTCTATACCCCCCTTTCTCCAGCACGTAGCGCAGATAAGGAGAAAGAAGAAGAAGTGACAAAGAAATCTCGCAGCGGTCTGCTCAGCCCCTCCCCTACAGTACACAGCACTGATACAAAGCTCCGTATCTTCTACAGTAACAAATTACAGCAGTTTTCAGACCTAATTTCTACAAAACTTTCCTATAATCCTCCGTGGTCTGGGCGGAGCCCCAAGGACGGTCCGTACACACACACAAGGCAGGTCTCCACCCAGGTTGGATTCTGCACAACACAAACAGGACACACCTACGCTTCTGGAGATCTCTTTCCGCCGCCATTACAGGGCGGTGGCTGGGACTACATTTTCATCATCAGTGGCACGGCGGCCATTTTACAATCTGTAAGATCACAGTTCACAGGCATTTTATAACCAAACACGGGCTCTACATTATCTGATCCTCCCCTCCATCAACCTATTCTTATCCTTTGTTCTTTAAGCCTCGCGCAACTCGCAGATAAGCTTCTTGACTGTCTCTTGCCCTCCCGTGACCATTGTCTTGACTTCCACGGCATCCTCATCTAACTTGTGGGGCACGGACTTCTACTTTAAGATACGCAGCTTGGCTCCCAGGATACTATGGCCTCCTGCAGTAGGCCACTGGCAGCGATCTTCAACACTGGGTTCCACAATACGGAATCTCGCTCAACGTATTAGAAAAAGAAGAGCCTCGCGCTCAATATTTCCATCCCTAACCTGAACACAGTGATTAACAGACTATCCTGCCACGATATCCCAAACAGTCGGGAGGCGGTCTCCTAGTGAGACCCCTCCACAAAAATTCTGGTGGTCCCGTATGGAGCGTCTTAATTACCTGTTTCTGGTGGTCCCGTTCCGGGACGTCTTAATTACCTATTTCTGGTGGCTCCATACGGGGCGTCTTAATTACCTATTTGTACTCAAAATTCTGGTGGTCCCCCACTTGGGACGTCTTAATTACCGGTTAGTACAATATCACAGAGGCTGCGTCTCCTATCCCTTTCACTAAGCTGCCCCACAATCTACAACTGGCTCAATCTTTCACTCCACTTCACTACTGGACAATAGTCACGGGTAGGGTGGTTGAACGGAGTACAATGACCGATGGAGGAGGTGTGGTGTACAGAGGTCGCACAGGATGCGATGTCTCTCAGTTGCTGGTTCAGAGCGTGGCACAGGATCACGTTTGATCTCACCACTCGATCATTCACCTCCCGGACCCAAGGAGACTACAGACAAACCAATAACGGCTGAGACACTAGCAAGTGTGACATATACAGTGTACATGATCGCCACTTACCGTGTACGGAGGGTGATCAGTCCTCGAGGTCAGCCACTACGGGTATCATCCACAGACATCCAGGCATGGGTCCAGAGGGTCTCGGATCGCTGGCCACGCCCCCCGTTGGTCGCTCCAAAATTGTCGGGGTCGTAATACGACAATTAATCCTCATTCACCAGTCATTCCAAATTGTAATGTGAGCGCAGAACTTCTGGTAAAGGAAAAAGAAATGATTCAGACACGTAGCTGATTCAATCTTTGCTGATGCTCTTGCGTTCACCTCAGTGAGGAGCTGAGCAGCAACTGTGCTTTATTCTTCAATACATAGTACTAAAAAGGGAATGCAATGGGTGGGGTTTAAGCAGCATACATCTAGTGCTCAGTCTCTCTGATTCTTCGAACATCTCCTGGTGAATTCCTCCTCTTCTTCTCATTCCTTTAGTTTCGTTTCCAAAGAAATGATTCATCCCTCCAGACACAAACCAGAAATGAAACTGAACCCTGGCAGCCATTTTTAAATACAATTACATATGCATTAGCTAGCAGATAGGAAAAACTTATTGTTTTACAGTGTAAGATATATAAAAGTACAAAGGTATATAAGAAAATACATTTTCACCTTGACACTATTGCCCCCTGAGAAGCTTCCTCCTCCCATAAATATTCATCCCCATCATCCTCCTCATCCTCCTCCTCTTTGTCTGCCACCTCGTCTAGGAGACTTCCCTGACCAGACAATGGCTGACTGTCATCAAGGCTTCCCTCATCCTCGGCTGCAGACACCTGCTCCTTTATGTGCGTCAAACTTTGCATCAGCAGACACATTAGGGGGATGCTCATGCTTATGGTGGCGTCGTCTACACTAACCAGGCGTGTGCATTCCTCAAAACACTGAAGGACTTGACAAAGGTCTTGTATCTTCGACCACTGCACACCTGACAACTCCATGTCTGCCATCAAACTGCCTGCCCGTGTATGAGTATCCTCCCACAAATACATAACAGCACGCCTCTGTTCGCACAGACTCTGAAGCTTGTGCAGTGTGGAGTTCCACCTTGTTGCAACGTCAATTATTAGGCGGTGCTGGGGAAGCTTTAAAGATCGCTGATGGTTCTGCATACGGCGGGAGTATACGGGTGAACGGCGGATGTGCGAGCAAAGTCTTTGCTCCTTCAGGAGCAGGGTGGGTAACCCTGGATAACTTTTCAGGAAGCACTGCACCATCAGGTTCAAGGTGTGAGCCAGGCAAGGAATGTGTTTCAGTTGTGAAAGGGCTATTGCAGCCATAAAATTCCTTCCGTTATCACTGACTACCTTGCCTGCCTCAAGATGTACACTGCCCAGCCATGACTGAGTTTCTTGCTGCAAGAACTCAGACAGAACTTCCGCGGTGTGTCTGTTGTCGGCCAAACACTTAATTTCCAACACAGCCTGCTGACGCTTACCACTAGCTGTTCCATAATGGGACACCTCGTGTGCAACACTGACAGCTGCGGATGAAGTGGTCATGCGACTGCACTCTGTGGACGAGCTTTTGCTTCTGCTGGAGGAGGAGGGGTGGCGAACGCCTACAGCCAACTGTTTCCTAGACCGTGGGCTAGGCAGAACTGTCCCACTATGGCTGTCCCCTGTGGACCCTGCATCCACACATTAACCCAATGTGCTGTGATGGACACGTAACGACCCTGGCCATGCCTACTGGTCCATGCATCTGTTGTGAGGTGCACCTTTCTACTGACAGATTGCCTGAGTGCATGGACAATGCGGTCTTTGACATGCTGGTGGAGGGCTGGGATGGCTTTTTTCGCAAAGAAGTGTCGACTGGGTAGGTCATAGCGTGGTACTGCGTAGGCCATTAGGGCTTTGAAAGCTTCGCTTTCAACCAACCGGTAGGGCATCATCGCTAACATGATTAGTCTAGCAATGTGGGCGTTCAAACCCTGTGTACGCAGATGAGAGGATGAGTACTTCCTTTTCCTAATGAGAGTCTCTTGTAGGGTGAGCTGGACTGGAGAGCGGCATATGGTAGAACTAGCGGGGGTGGTGGTGAACATGGCAGACTGAGAGTGGGTTGGTGATGGTATTCTTGCTGTTAATCTACATACAGTGTTTCCTACCAAGAACCTGGTGATTCCCTGACTGCTTTGGCCTTGCGATGATACCTCCACATTTGCTGCAGGTGGTGTCGTAAATGGTGGGCTTACAGTGAGGGAAGGAATGTAGCATTGCTGACTAGCTTCATTGTGAGTGGGTGCAACAATGTTACGGGAGGTTTGGTAGTTAGTCCAGGCTTGCAAGTGCATGGTGGTTAAATGTCTACGCATGCAAGTTGTATTTACATTTTTGACATTCTGACCTCTGCTAAAGGTCCTTGAGCATTTCTTACAGATCACTTTGCACTGATCATTCGGATCTTGGTTAAAAAATTGCCAGACTGCACTCTTCCTACTATCGAATACCTTTTCAGGCATTGCACACTGTGCTACTTTAACCGGATGGCCACGCTGTCCTACAACTGCTTTTGATTTTGACACACGTTTTTGGCCAGATATGGGCCTGCCAGATGAAAGCTGTTGCGATATTGATGCCTGCTGCGGCTCCTCCTCCGCTTCAGAGCTACTGCCAGCGGCACCCTGTTCCCCCAATGGCTGCCAATCGGGGTCAAAAACTGGGTCATCTATCACCTCCTCTTCTATGTCCTGTGCACCTTCCTCTGTGTCATCGTGTAAGCCGGTGCTGTAGTGTTCGGGACAGGGCACCATAGTCTCATCAGGGTCCGATTCTGGCTCAATAGACTTCGAGGGCAATGTTGTGATCTGAGTCAATGGAACAGCATAATAATCTAGCTGTGGCTGTACATCTGTGCACTCCATGTCTGATTCATCTTGTAATGGGCATGGCCTGTTAACAATTTCCCTTTCTAACCCAGGCATGGTATGTGTAAAGAGTTCCATGGAGTAACCTGTTGTGTCGCCTGATGCATCGTTCACTGTTGTTCAGGGTGAAGGACACATGGAAGCGACTTGTTCCTGACCGGGAGCATCCACTGACGACACGCTGCCTTTTAATTTTGCACTTTCCGAAGAGGAGGCGAAAGAGCTTGAGGCAGAGTCAGCAAGGAAAGCCAAAACTTTTCCTGCTGCTCCGGCATTAAAAGCGGTTTTCCTACTCACAGAAAAGGGAACGTTCTAGGCCTTGTGTAGCAAGACGATGACGCTGGCTCAACAACTCGAGACTTAGGTGCAATTTTGCTTTTCCCACGACCACCTGATGCTCCACCACCACTACCATCATTACCAGCTGGCAATGACCGCCCACGGCCACGACCTCTTCCTCCAGACTTCCTCATTCTTGGAAAAATGTAACCAAACTAACAACCGTTATATGGTACTGTAAAACCAGGTAGAAGGTGTACGTAAACTTGTTGTGAATTTAAATCTCCCTTTATAGGTGTGGGAGACTGTATAAAAAAAACTGGCCCACTGTATTACACTACACAGTTTCAGTGTCAGAAAGTGGCTGACAGATATGCCACAAACAGGACAGATGCCGATGCACTTAGTTGCAATTTAAATTTCCCTTTATAGGTGTGGGAGACTACTGGGAAAATCAGGCCCACTGTATTACACTACACAGTTTCAATGTCAGAAAGTGGCTGACAGATATGACACAAACAGGACTGACGCAAATGCCCCATAGTGGCAATAGAAATTTCCCTTAATAGGTGTGGGAGACTGCTGGGAAAATCAGGCCCACTGTATTAAACTACACAGTTTCAGTGTCAGAAAGTGGCTAGCAAATATATATAAAAAAAAGGGACTGTGCTACAATAACAATCTCCCTACAATGATCTCAGGATAAGTAAGGCAGCCAGCAGTAAAAAGCACTGCTGCACACAAAAATGTGGACAAACAAAGAAACAATAGAACTGCAGAAAGAAGCAACAGGATTTTTGCTTTGAAAAAAGCAGTTGGTTTGCACAGCATTCAAACAGCAATGCAGCTATCAGGGAGCTTTATAAGCTACAGAGCTGATGCACAGAAATCTAGCCTCCACTGTCCCTGCAAAGAAAAGGTGGTGTTGGACAGAGGAAATCGCTACAGCATAAGCGGTTTGGGGGTTTATATTTCCTCCCTAACAATATCCCTGCTTCTGATGAAGCTGCAGCATCCTCTCCCTATGCTACGATCAGCAGAAGTAAGTGTCATGTCGGACGCTGTTCAGACCAGGTCGTCCGACAGACAGCGTTAATTCCGCTTTTGACCACTATTTGCTCATTGGCGTCGGCTAGATTTTATCTAGCTGTTCTGGGGTTAATTTACCTGATCCTCGGATTGGAAGCTGGGCCATGCCCATTGCCTTTAAATAGTTCTCCTGATCATTGGGCGTCGTCAATTATAGCTTCTGTCTTGTGCATTGTTATCTCGGTCTGGAGTGGAGAGCTGGTTGTTGGAGAATCGTTGCTGGTGGTGTATTTTCCTTTGTCTTATTTACTCCTTCCTATATTTGTATTTATTTTGCCCTGCACATTTATAGTGTATTCCTGTGTGATTGCGGCGATTGGCTTATTTTCCGTTACCCTTGTCTGTGCTAACTGTGGGTATTGGTGTATTGCATTCACTGGGTGGTGTGCAGAGGTTTTCAGCCTAGGGTGAAACAGGAGGCAGGGTGAGGTTTGAGGCCTGGACATGCACACCATCAGTGTAAACTTCAGGTAGAGGGTCAGTCAGGATTTCCCTAGTCTGAGGGAAATTGCAGGGGCCTGTGTAATTAGCTCTCGCCCACCTAGTCTCCCCGTGACATTATAATCGGCCCAAGAACAACAAACAACAACAAAAAAAGCTGTTTCTTTTTTTTTGTGTGTGTGTTTTGACATGGATCCCATGACTTCCATAACCCGCCAGTTGGAGGCGCTGTCCCTACAGGTCACTGAGTTGAGGGGGGCAGTACAGCAACAGGGACTAGCAGTATCTAATGTGCAAGCTGGAGCGACAGGAAGAGTTGCTGAGCCTAAATTTCCTTTGCCTGAAAAATTTGCTGGGGAACGCAGTAAATTTGTTTCTTTTCATGAAGCTTGCAAACTATATTTCCGTATACGCCCTATCTCCTCGGGTAATGAGGCTCAGTGTGTGGGCCTGGTGTTGTCATTGTTAAGCGGGGATCCCCAAGCATGGGCGTTTTTTTGCCATCTGATTCTGCTGCATTTGACTCTGTGGAGAGTTTTTTTTTTCTTTCTTGGGAAAATCTACGATGAACCTGACAGAATGGCTCTGGCAGAATCTAAGATACTCTCTTTTCGCCAGGGGGAGCGAGTTGCAGAGGATTACTGTTCTGAATTTCGTCACTGGGCGATCGATACACAATGGAATGATCCAGCATTGCAGAGTCAGTTTGTTCATGGGGTTTCTGGAAGGGTTAAAAAAGCACTTCTGATGTACGAGACTCCTGCTTCTCTAGATTCCGCAATGAGTCTGGTTGTCCGCATTGATCGCCGTTTGCGTCAGGGGGAGAATGAGACACCGCCTATGGGAGAAGGTTTAGGTTCACGTGAGGTTGCTGCAGGTGAGCCCACGGAGCCTATTCAAATCGCAGGGGTGTCACGTGAAGCGTCGAGCCCCTGAGCTCAGGAAGCAGGGAGCCTGTTTTTCTGTGGTAAAACTGGTCATTTTATTAACATCTGTCCTCAGCTGACTAAGAAAAACGCAACGGTGGAAAACTTCTAAGCTCAGAGGGTGTAGAGGAGACCAATCTGAGCTTATGTATATCCTCCATGGTGGTTTCTCAATGCATGCTCCCTGCTAAGGTTTTTATCGCTGGCAGTGAGCTGCCAATTACTGTTTTTGTGGATAGTGGTTCAGCCACAAATCTCATTGATGAGGAGTTTGCACGCACAGCAGGTTTTAGGATTGAAAAACTGTCTCATCCTATCCGCGTGGTCACCATCAATGCAGCTCCTCTCTCTCAGGGGGAGATTACTGAATTTGTGGCTGAGGTGAAACTCAACATTGCGGTTCTACATTCCGAGCGGGTTACATGTAAGGTTCTCAGGAATCTTCCTGCTCAGTTGGGTTTGGGTTTTCCTTGGTTGTCTATGCACAACCCAGTAATTGACTGGAAAACTCAGGACATAATTCAGTGGAGCAAGTTCTGCCAGAATTGCCTGGCCACATGTGTGGCTGTGGTGACTTCAAGCGTTCCAGAGTCACTTCTGGATTTTGTGGATGTGTTCTCTGAGAAGGGTTGTTCAGAGTTGCCGCCACATCGTCCCTATGACTGTTCTATCAGGTTTAAACCAGGGGGCAAATTGCCTAAAGCAAGGATGTTTAACATCTCCGGTCCGGAGATACAAGCGTTAAAAGATTATATTGCTGAAAGCTTGAGCTAAGGGTACATCAGGCCGTCATCCTCGCCGGTGGCAGCAGGGTTCTTCTTCGTGAAGAAGAAAGATGGCGGATTATGCCTGTGTTTTGATTTCAGGGAGTTGAACCAGATTACGGTTTGTCATCCTTACCCTATGCCACTGATACCAGATTTGTTCAACCAGGTGGCAGGTGCTAAGTGGTTTACCAAGCTTGACCTCAGGGGGGCGTACAACTTCATAAGAGTCCGTCAAGGTGATGAGTGGAAGATGGCTTTTAATACCTCTGAGGGTCATTTTGAAAATTTGGTGATGCCATTTGGGTTGACTAACGCACCTGCAGTGTTCCAACATTTCATCAATGATGTGTTCTCACATGTTTTGGGGAAATTCATTATCGTGTACCTAGATGACATTCTCATATATTCTTGCGACCGTGATGCTCATTTAGATCATGTCAGGCAGGTGTTACAGCTTCTCAGAGAGAATAAGCTGTATGCTAAACTTGAGAAATGTGTATTTTTTGTTCAAGAGTTGCCGTTCTTGGGTTATATTGTGTCTGCTTCTGGTTTTAAAATGGACGCCGCTAAGGTGCAAGTGGTGCTGCATTGGGAACTTCCTGATAACCTGAAAGCACTTCAGCGGTTCCTTGGGTTTTCTAACTACTATAGGAAATTTATCAAGGATTTTTCTATCATTGCTAAACTGCTAACTGACATGACTAAAAAGGGTACCAATTTCTCCGCTTGGCCTGAGGCTGCTGTGCGCGCATTTGTATTTCTTAAGAACAGTTTTGTTTCAGCCCCCATTCTTGTGCAGCCAGACGTATCAAAACCCTTTGTTGTGGAAGTCGATGCATCTGAGGTTGGTGTGGGGGCGGTACTATCTCAAGGCTCATCTTTGAGTGGTTTGCCTCCATGCGCCTATTTCTCCAAGAAACTGTCGTCCGCCGAACGTAACTATGATATCGGCAACAGGGAGTTGTTGGGTATTAAGTTGGCCTTTGAGGAATGGCGACACTTCTTGGAGGTGTCGGTACATCAGGTAACTGTTATTACCGATCATAAGAATCTGCTGTATTTGGAGTCAGCCAAGCGTCTGTCCCCCAGGCAGGCTCGCTGGGCATTGTTTTTCACGCGGCTCAATTTTGTTGTCACTTACAGACCAGGGTCTAAAAACACTAAGGCGGATGCTCTGTCCAGGTGTTTTCCGGGGGTAGAACCTTGGGAGGATCCAGTACCCATCCTCCAAAAGGGTGATGTGGTTTCGGCTCTCACTACTGAGGTTGAGGCTGAGATTGCCGAGGCTCAGGAGGAGGTACTATCTGAGCTTCCCATCAACAAATCTTTTGTACCGCTTCATCTCCGCTTAAAGGTTTTGTCGGAGCATCATGATGCTGTCCTGGCTGGCCACCCAGGGGTTAGAGGTACCTTGGAGTTGGTGTCACGTCAGTTTTGGTGGCCCAAGATCCGACAGGACATGGTCTCATACGTGTCAGCTTGTACCACGTGCGCTAGGGCTAAGATGCCCCGCTCGCGTCCTGTTGGCACACTACTTCCTCTTGAGGTACCTAGTAAGCCATGGACAGAAATCTCCATGGATTTCATCACTGATTTGCCCTCATCAGCTGGGAACACGGTCATCTTGGTGATTGTTGATCGGTTTTCAAAAATGTCGCACTTTGTGTCTTTGACTTCGTTGCCTAACGCTAAGACTCTGGCTCATGTATTTGTGCAGGAGGTGGTCAGTCTTCATGGGGTTCCATCTGACATCGTGTCTGATAGGGGGTCTCAGTTTGTGGCAAAATTTTGGAAAGCATTTTGCTCACGGCTGGGGATCAAGTTGTCTCATTCTTCGGCGTTTCATCCTCAGTCAAATGGTCAGACTGAGCGTATGAACCAAAATTTGGAACAGTACCTACGCTGCTTTGTCTCTGATAACCAGGAGGAGTGGTCTACCTTTCTTCCTTTGGCTGAGTTTGCCATCAATAATCACCACCAGGAGTCATCTGGGGAGTCTCCATTTTTTTGTGTTTACGGGCTA
Source organism: Ranitomeya variabilis (assembly GCF_051348905.1). Taxonomy (NCBI): domain Eukaryota; kingdom Metazoa; phylum Chordata; class Amphibia; order Anura; family Dendrobatidae; genus Ranitomeya; species Ranitomeya variabilis. The sequence goes on along the minus strand of NC_135236.1, from coordinate 19,964,796 downwards.
CATCCTCAATTTTGTACTTTGAATCAGAGGGGCTCTTCCGGCATTCCAGAGGAGGACCAGTTAGGAGCACAATTGTCGTCAGTCTGGAGGAGAGTTAAACAGCGCCTGTTGAGTGTGGGTACAAACGTGTGGCTGACAGTAGGTGTGTGCCAGGTCCGGACCTGAGTGTGGATGACTGGGTGTGGTTATCCACAAAAAACATAAGACTCAAAATACCGTCCCTTAAATTGGGTCCACGGTTTATTGGTCCATTTAGGGTCACTGTCGTCATTAACCCAGTAGCGTACCGACTAAAGCTCCCTACGGTGTATAAGATACACAACGTGTTCCACAGGTCTCTTCTGAAGAAGGTGGTGGGTTCTGTGGACGCGGCGCCTATGCCACCTCCTGTCTTGGTGGATGGTAACCTGAAATTTGAAGTCTCCAAGGTGGCTGACTCTCGTGTAGTGCGCCGCACTTTACAGTACTTGGTACACTGGCGTGGTTATGGGCCTGAGGAGAGCTCCTGGGTACCAGCCTCGGACATTCATGCGGATCGGCTGGTCAGGTTTTTTCATCGTTGCCATCCAGACAAGCCGGGTCCTATAAGCCGTGAGGGCCCTGGGGTGCCTCGTAGAAGGCGGGGTACTCTCATGTCGGACGCTGTTCAGACCAGGTAGTCCGACAGACAGCGGTAATTCCACTTTTGACCACTATTTGCTCATTGGCGTTGGTTTGATTTTATCTAGGTGTTCCGGGGTTAATTTACCTGATCCTCGCATTGGAAGCTTGGCCATGCCCATGGCCTTTAAATAGTTCTCCTGATCATTGGGCGTCGCCGATTATAGCTTCTGTCTTGTGCGTTGTTATCTCGGTCTTGAGTGGAGAGCTGGTTGTTGGAGAATCGTTGCTGGTGGTGTATTTTTCTTTGTCTTATTTACTCCTTCCTATATTTGTATTTATTTTGCCCTGCACATTTATAGTGTATTCCTGAGTGACTGCGGCGTGGTGTATATTTTCCTTTATCCTTGTCTGTGCTAACTGTGGGTTTTGGTGTATTGCATTCACTGGGTGGTGGGCAGAGGTTTTCAGCTTAGGGTGAAACAGGAGGCAGGGTGAGGTTCGAGGCCTGGACATGCACACCATCAGTGTAAACTTCAGGTAGAGGGTCAGTCAGGATTTCCCTAGTCTGAGGGAAATTGCAGGGACCCGAGTAATTAGCTCTCGCCCACCTAGTCTCCCAGTGACAGTAAGATTGCGGTCGGTGTGCACGCCCCTTTATAGCCCCTGTGACGCTGCTGAAAGCTAGCCAATAACTGTAATGCCCTTGTCTAAGATGGTGGGGACCGAGACCTATGTCATCACACTACCCACTCTCTGCGTCCACCTTAATTGGCTGAGAAATGGTGCTGAATGCATCATATGAAACGCGACTTTGGCCCAAAGATCGCCGACCGCATGGCCGATCCCACACTGGGATCGGCTCGGGTTTCACGAAACCCGACTTTGCCAAAAGTCGGCGATTTATGAAATTGACCGATCCGTTTCGCTCAACCCTAATCCTGACTTTAATGTTCTTGAATGTTCATTTCTTTACTTTACTTTCCTCTTTCTTTACCTTTTTCTAATTGACTCCTTTTTTTCTTGACTTTTAATACTCATGCCAGTTTTCTGTCTCTGTCTTCTTTCTTTACCTTATTTTAATCTCTCCAACATTAATGTCTTTATTAGTGTTACCTTCCGATATGCATTGGTATCGGTATCGGATAGTATCGGCCGATACCGGCAAAATATCGGATCTCGCCGATACCGATACTCGATACCAATGCATTTCAATGGGACGCAAAGTATCGGAATGGTTCCCAGGGTCTGAAGGAGAGGAAACTCTCCTTCAGGCCCTGGGATCCATACTCATGTGTAAAATAAAGAATTAAAATAAAAAATATGGATATACTCACCTCTCCGGAGGCCCCTAGACCTTACCGATGTAACCGGGAGTCTCCGTTCCTAAGAATGAGAGCGTGAAGGGCCATCGATGACCGTCGCCTGCCAGAGAGGTGAGTATATCCATATTTTTTATTTAAATTGATATACTCACCTCTCCGGCGGCCCCTGGACCTTACCGATGTAACCGGGAGCCTCGGTTCCTAAGAATGAGCCCGTGAAGGACCTGCGATGATGTTGTGGCTTCTGATTGGTCGCGTGAGCGGTCACATGAGCAGTCACGCGACCAATCAGAAGCCGCGACGTCATCGTTTTACACATGAATATGGTTCCGATACAGATTCCCGATACCACAAAAGTATCGGAACTCGGTATCGGAATTCCGATACCGCAAGTATCGGCCGATACCCGATACTTGTGGTATCGGAATGCTCAACACTAGTCTTTATTTATTTTTTAGGTTCCAGAACGTGATGAGGACCTCATTGAAAATGACCTCCTTTTCTCCCTTGTCCATGAGCGAGTCCCGTTGTGTGACACCCGGGTTCGGCAGCACTCGGACAACGTGATGATCCGGCGACTATGAAATGAGGTGGACAAAGAGATGAGGGATGGCTGAGACAATGCCCCGACTCAAGTCCGAAATGTATTTTGTAAGTATTGCAATGCGGTGTGCTGCAGCAGTGACCTTTACCGAGATCACACAACTGTGTGTGATGACAGAATCTCTCAGGAGTTTCTCTCATCATACACAGTTGTGAGATCACGGTCAAAAGTACATTGTCTAACCATTATTTATATTTTTCAACAGTGCTCAAAGTCAAAACACGTTGGTGTTCGATGAAGGATCGCTTCAACAAGGACCTTCGTCAAGAGAGCTGGGTTCCTAGTGGTTCTGGAGCAAGGATCCACAAATACAAGGATCACCGCACCGCATCGTTGCATTTTTGAGACCGGTCCGTGCCCAGAGATTTTTACTGGTGTAATGGGTTGTGTTGGATTGCCTAATCTGTATTTTTCTAATCCACAGGAGTTGGCGCTTTACTATTGTAAATGTTTGGTAGTAATGTGTTTTTTTCTTTTTTCACAGCACATGGAACAGCACTCTTGACCCTGGTTCTGGAGCGGTCCTTCATTAAACAGTCACGGACCCATCCCAGCCTTCGCGCAGTGCTGCTGCAAGTGGGTCTACCACACAGACTGGAGACCAGGAAGCTGGTTTATCAAGGTGTTCCCCTGTCCCAGTCCTCTGCCTCATTTTTGGGGGGCTCTTCCCGGCAGCAGCAGGGGGCCTCAGACAGGTCACTCATGCCCGAGTTTTTGCACTTGAGTTCGGTCTTTCATGATGGACTCAAGGCGATGGGTGACCGACTAGATAGTGCCATAAACCATATGAATACGCGTATCCAGGAGGAAAAGCCTTGATCAAGTGAAAGCCAACCTCCAGAGGCCAGCAGATCATTTTTTAATCAAATTGAACAGGGCATGTCGGAACACCTTACTCCTGATCTTCAGCTTAGTGTTATGCAGGCCTGCAATGCTGCTTACATGCAGGCTATGCAGCAGAGTCGGTATTTTCTGCAGACAGTGGTGGCATATCCACCTGTGCCAACACTGTCATGCTAGACTTTAATGCCGAGCTCTGCTGCATACCACTGCATGGCCACCTCCATTTCAAGCACTGCCGGACACCACCACCATGCCGAGTGCTGTTGGACAGCCCACCGCTACCACCATAACAACTGCTGCTCCTGCTTGGACCTCCTCCACTGCCTCCACCATGCAGCAGCAGGACCCTGGCATGGCCTTCCACACCACAACCATGCAACAGCAGCTGGACCCTGGCATCGCCATTTGCACAACAACCTTGCAACAGCAGCAGGACCCTGGCATGGCCTTCCTCACCAACATGCAGCAGCAGGACCCTGGCATGGCTTTCCAACCTCTCACCACAAACATGCAGCAACAGCAGCAGGACCCAGGCATGGCCTTCCCCACCACCATGCAGCAGCAGGACCCTGGCATGGCCTTCTGCTCTCCCACCAAAACCATGCAGCAGCAGCGGCACACAGACCCTGACAGGTCGGCCACTATGACCAGGCCACAAGAAATGAGCCCACCGAGGGAAAAAGAAACAGCGGACTATCTCAATTCCTCCCCCTCACCTCCCAATGTGTCTGTAATGTCTGGTTTGTCTCACCCTTCCAGTGTGTCTCTGCCTTCTTCTCATGCTCCAAGCCCCATCCCCGAACTGCCAGACCCCACTACTTTAATTGCCCCTTCTCATGCCACCCCTGCATTGTCCACACTTTGCCAGGCCTCACAGCTACATACTCCACAGTTCCATCACTCTACCCCAAGCAGGTGCAGTTAAATTTTTTTATTGTTAACAAAATAAATAATAATGTTTTTTGCCTCCAATAATGTTTGGTTATTTGTGTATTTCGCCGCCGGCAACACACACCATGCGCCTAATAAAACACTGTGCCGCACACTATATTGTTTTGCCAACTCATAGCTTCAGTAGTTATTAAGTATAAGACTGCAGCATTGTGTGTTTGGTATAGAGCTATGAGCTGGCAAAAAATAAATATAACTTGTATTTTCTCCATAATCTCTACAGTCGGATTAATTCGTGTTGCAGACTGAAGAGAAAATGGTGGTAATACAAAGCAGAACTATACTCAACAGGTCATGTGTCATAAATAGTGAGTTCATGATGCACAAAACTATGTGTCTTGATTGAACTCATTATTTATTACACCTGACCTGGTGAGTAGAGAACTGCCTTGTATAACCTTCATTTTTTCTTCAGTGTACATAATCTATTTCACACTAACCGAAGAGACGATGGAGGTCATACAAGGCATTTCTATACTCATCTGAACATATGTCAGAAATAGTGAATTCATGAGGCTGTTATTTGTGCATCATGAATTCATTATTTATGACACCTGACTTGATGAGTGTAGATCTGATTTGTATTATACCTCCATCATCTCTTCAGTCTACTGAAGATACTGCAAAACAGAATCAGGACGTAATGACATCACCTAACTTACCACTAACAACATAAGTGTTTTTTAGAGGAAATACATAGGAGATTCGGTCAAAATATCAAAACACAAAGTTTATTAACCAAAAATATTATTAACATTTAAAACATAACTGGTACAGACCCAAACCCAACAGGACATTCTCCACAATATTGTCTTGCCATGCAACACGTTCAATATCAGAATCAAAATAGGCAGCAAATTGGTCCCGCATGTTGCCAACTTCAACAGTTGACTGCAGCGGGTGATGCTGGTAATCTGGCAATGGGTTTGCAACTGGTTCATCCAGTTCAATGTTGGGTCGCTCCTTAGCCATTATGTAATTGTGGAGAACCACACAGGCTTTGACCACCTCATTGACTGTCTCCATTTTTAGATTAATGGCTGTTGCAAGAATGTGCCATTTTGAGACTAGAATCCCAAAGGTACACTCTACTGTTCTTCGGGCCCTGGTCAGTCTGTAGTTATAAATCCTTTTAGTGTGGTTCAAGTCCCGACTAGAATATGGCTTCAATAGGTTTTCACACATCTGAAAGGCCTCATCCCCAACCATAACAAATCTCCATTATAAATAATAAAAAGCTTACTTGTCGTTTCACTATCTACATTCATAACTATCTACCTTCATACCAAGTGTTTCCTGTACGGCTTTCCGAATGTCTGTATTTCTTAGACTATATATAATGGGGTTAATTAAGGGAGTAAACACAGTATATAGCAGAGATAGGATTTTGCTCATGGTGAGTGTTTGGGATTTTGTTGGGACAACATAAACACTGAAAATTGTCCAAAAGTATAAGGAGACCACAATGAGGTGGGAGCTACAGGTGGAGAAGGCTTTCTGTCTACCGGTACTTGATGGGATCTTTAGCACTGCTAATACAATATACACATAGGATATTACAATGATTGTGGATGGGATAATTACATTTAAAATGGACACAAGATAAATTTCCAAGTGAATAATGAAGACGTCAGAGCAGGCAAGTTCTAGTAAAGGGACAATGTCACAGAATAAATGGTCAATAGTATTTGCGCCACAAAAATTGAGCTTTGCAATTTTTATTAAAAAAATTAAAAGAAAAGAAAATCCAAACAGCCAACAGGTAATTGATAATATCACACAATGTCTATTTGTCATGATGGTGGAGTAACGCAGAGGATTACAGATGGCCACATATCTGTCATAAGACATCATAGTGAGAAGAAAACATTCAGATGATTCAGAGGCGCATAAAAAATAAAACTGAGTGATGCATTCAATAAGACTAATGCTCCCCCCATTATTCATCAATACGTGGAGCAAGTAGGGGACAATATCTGTGATAATCAAGATGTCACTGATTGACAGTTGTGAGATGAAGAAGTACATTGGAGTGTGGAGGTTCTTACTGGTGGACACCAGGGTGATGATCAGGAGATTCCCACATATTGTCCCACAGGAAATCACCAGGAAAAGACAGAACAGTGAAATTCTGAAACCTTGGCTGCCTTGAAATCCTAAAAGAAAAAACTCAGTGACCGCTGTGAAATTGCTTTCCTGCATTTCAGAATGAACAAGCTATGAAATGATGCAATTTTTAATGTGAAAAATATTAAAACAATAACAGATATTACACATTTTAAAAAAAATGCCAAAGTATCTGTAAAAGGTCAAGAATATGAAAAATCTGAATAATTATATGGAAAGTGTCAAGCTTCATAAAACGTTTAATTAGAAAATTAAAAGACATTTACTTATTTTTTCAAATCACAAAAAAATCTTCCACTGCAATCAGTCTGGATGATATCTGGAGATTTCCTGCTAATACTTACAGCCGGTATTTATCATTATTCATCAGGAAATCTAGTGCAGAATCTGTGAATATTAGTTATCTGGTGTAGAAATGTCCCAGAGGAGAAAGTGATCATCACCGTCACGTTATGTGGTCGTCACACAAGATTTATATGAACCACAATGGCTTTATGGCCAGATATTTATATAGTAATAAACGGCAGGGTGCCAGGTGACGCGAGTCTTGGGAGATTTTTTTGCCTCTGTCTCATGAGTTCTCTTTATTTTATTCTTTCCAAGTACAAATATAAAATTATAATTAACGGCTTGTTTGTAAGAAAATCCAAATCAAATCTGTTATACAGTTTACCATAAATAACATTTAAATATAACTTTATTGAAAAGAGTTGAGGGGGCACGTGTCGGAAGTTCTGTGAGCTTTTCTGAGGTTTTTTGTTCTTCGGTTTAACCAATTCTGTTGAGTATTTCGCTATTAATAATCTACATAATCTACCAATAATCACTCTTTACAGTTATATGATACATTATAGACAATGCAATCTACTCTGACATCAAGTCTTATAAATCATATAAAATAATGATGTACGGAAACCACATCATCTTAGGAAAGTTAATAAAATAAACTTTATTGTGAACCTGGACAATGAGGTTTTGTACATGATCAGACTGACTTGATGCCTATTCACTTTTTCAATATATTGAGTTCATTTCCGATATGTCTCCCCTCTTGTCAGTGGTGGTCTAGCCTCCTCCTCGCTTGTATCCTTGGTCGTGTCTGCTCCTATGGTGACACTGTGCTCGGTTGGCTGGGTGCCCGCTCACTTGACCATGCGGATGTGGCTCCAGGTCACGTGATCGTAGCTTCATACGGCACTTCTGATGATCCGATCGATGGGCAGGTTCGGGTGGTCACATGTGCCAATAAGCACTGACAACTTATCTTGGTACACTTTATATTGCTGATACGCAAAACATCATTGGCTACTGACTTATATTTATGGAAGCTGGGTGTAATACTTGGCCACTCCCTCAGACGAAGGCTCTTTACGCCAAAACACAACCAGGCGTACCTGGTACCACATTACAGCTCTGTAAATATGTTTAACTTTGCTATGTTCTAAAGTCTAGCATTGGTTTAGTGTTTTCTATACCATGCCGTGATTGGAAGTTCATTTCTATATAGGATACTGATTATACTAGTTACTGAGTATTACTCCATTATGTCACTCATATAACTATGTTCCTATAGGTTGTACTATATCGTTACTCTATTTGATCTTTTTTTTAATTATCTATACCTTTTAAACCAAATGTATTGTAAAAATTCTTTAGGCTTTGCTGGCGGCTGGTGCCAGTTATTGGCTAACTGTGTATGTACACTTTTTTAATGGTTCTCAATAAAGTTCAGTTTATTAACTTTCCCAAGATAATGTGGTTTCTCTACATTGTTTTCTGTATCTCTAAACATACCGATCAGTTCAACAGTTATTAAACTGCACGCTGAATCAAGAAGTGTTGTAATCTTTTTGATAAAAAGTTATAACTTTATTAGGACAAACAATACAAAAAATAAAACAATGCCTCAAAACCATACAGATCAATTATGCGATAGCAGATGGGCGTAGAAAGAATCCTAATGGTAGCGGAAAGCACCAGGTTAATACAGGCAGCTTTTTTTTAGTTATTACACTAGCCAATAAAGCATGCTAAGTAAATATCTTTGGCACATGTTGTTATTTTCCTTGGTTTGGAGTATTCATGTAAGTATACTATATATAATCCATAATCAGGAATGCTAACCAATTTGATTAATATACCATGGACACATACACTGCGAGCAGTGAGCCTAATTTCTATATACAAAAAGAGTAAACAGGTAAAAAATGGTCATTCCACTTTTTATTACAGCCCTCAAAAAAACTACATTCAGGTTGCCCAATAAGAGAAAAATTTATTCAAAACTGCTACTATAAATAGTGCAGCAAAGCACTATCTGATCAAATAAGCCAGATCAATGGGCAAACGATAGCGGCAACACCGAACACTGCATGGACTAATTTATCCTACAAAGTGAATGAAAGCCACTATATGTAACCCGTACGTATCAGCGCTAAAACAAAATAAAGCAAATGCCGGATTAAACATTTAAAATTATTAACAGCGCTAGGAAACTAAGTCTACCACCTGCAGGCTCCGAACAGCGGCTGCAGTGCTACAGCCGCAAGAAATTCAAATATCTATATATACATGTGCCTAATAGTTTACTCTAAACCAAACCTTGCTGCCATGTAGACCCTTGCTTGCATCCAACCAGCAATCTAGACAATATGCAGCACAGAGAACTACAATATACGTATTACCTGAAAATACGGTGCTCGCCGCTTCCAGACGCTCGTGGCACGTCACTCTCTGCCAAACCCCGACGCGCGTTTTGCGACAGCTTCCTCTTGTTTTCTGTATGAATTAAATTATGATGGTGTATAAAAAATGACTGCGGTCCCTGATAATGGGTATTATGTAATTATAGTTGATCTCATCACGTCTGGCACACCTTCCAGTCCATACATGAACACACTTCCTAGATGGTCCTAGATTTTGTCTCATTTGAAGCCCACAGGCGTCAATGAATCCTTCTTCAGAGAGACTTTCAGATTGCTGTCTGAGTTTTCATCTTGGCTGGTTTTCTGATTACATTTTATTTTGCAAATCACCTAAATTTGCTGGAACAATTGGCGGACACCATGTCACGTTTGGAGAGCCACTGATGTGCCTAAACAGTGAAAGTTCCCCTCAATTGACACCATTTTGGAAACTAGACCCCTCAAAAAAGATATATAGATGTGTTGTGAGAACCTTGAACACCCAGGTGATTCACATAAGTTTATAAAGTTTGAGCCCTGAAAATAATAAGACACATTTCCCCACAAAAAAAATGTTATTTTTGCCCCAAATTTTGCATTTTCATAAGGGTAGCAGGGGAAATTGCACCATCTGATCTGTCGTGCAATTTCTTCTGAGTAACATGGGTAACAGGAAAAAATAGACACCAAAATTTGTTGTGTAGTTTCTCCTGAGCAGGCTGATACCACATATGAGGGAGAAAACTACTGTTTGGGCGCACAACAGTGCTCGGAATGTAAGGAGCGTTACTTGACTTTTTGAATGTAAAATTTCCTGGAATCATGAGAGAACATCATGTCCCATTTGGAGAGCCCCTGATGTGCCTAAGCAGTGTAAGCCCCCACAAGTGACCCCATTTGGGAAACTAGGCCCTAAATACATTTTTACCACCAAAATTTTGTTTAAGCCCCAGATTTTACATTTCTACACAAGAAGTGAGTAAAAATGGCACCATAGTTTGTCCCACTGAATGTGGCAATACTCCATATTTGGCTGTACAGTACTAGTAAACCATACGGAAAGACTTGGGAGGAAATGAGCACTATTTGCCTCTTGTAGCGCAGATTTTCCAAGAGCCAGGTACAATACCCTGTCGCCTTCACTGGGAGGAATGATATGGGTTGAGCTTGCTCTGCAACTGAACTGTGCTAACCGCATATATGAACAAAACAGATGCAAATCCAAGCAGTTAGTTACCTGAGTCCTGATGCTTCCAAACTTGTGCCTGACCGGCACCCTAAGCATGTAGCAGACTAGAGACTCAGGAGTTGAGCCATGGGTACAAAACTGCATAAGTGTGCTATATGCATGCCAATGTGTACAATCATTGAGCATAGACTATACAAAAGGCCTAACCACGGCACACTCCTAAACTGTGAAGACAGAACTGCTGCTTTCAAAGTTTTTTAATATATCTTATGCTAAATAGAATGGTTTCCAATGTTTCAGCTCAGGCACGAGCCTTCATCAGGATGACAATCTTATGGTAGTTATATCGTATATAGGTCCCAGGCTCTCAGATTGTCCTATGGAAGTCTGTCAAAAGTGAAGTGTGAAGGCAAGGAGCCTCCATTACTTTTGAAAGACACAAAAGCTAAGTCTACCTCAATACATCTGTATGCCTAGCAATTGATAACAAAGGATAGTCAACTATGGGTGTGAACAATTTCATTTAATTCTATTCTGCTGGCCAATCAAGACCACTTTTGACAGACTTCCATAGGACAATCTGAGATCCCAAGACCTAAATACGATATTACTACCATAAGATTGTCTTAGTGACGAAGGCTTATGCCTGAGCCGAAACATTGGAAACCATTCTCTTTTGCACAAGATATATTAAAGAGAACTTTGAAGGCAACAGTTCTGTCTTCATGTTTTTGGAGTGTGGCGGGGTTAGATCTTTTGTATTGTTTTACCGTTTTACCCCTGAGCACCTAACAGTGGTTGAGCCTGATCCTATCCGCTTTTAGTTGATCATAGACAGACCCACACAAACGTGCAGACAGAGTGGTATAGTAACGTCCCACTCCACTAAAACATAAATGACACTAGCGCACCTGCGTTCGCTGCTGAGAGCCTTTTATATGCTAAGCTCCACCCCAAATACTCATGCCCAGTCGGTCGAGACATCGCCCGTGGGCCAATCCGGTGTTGCCACATCACGAGAGCAACCACCAATAAGAAGACACCACATCAGGAAAATGCTCAATAAGATGATCTCTAGACTTAGACTCCAGAGTGCAAAGCGGAACCTGCATATCGCTGATTACCATAGACTTGGCTGAAGAGCCAGCAGTAACCAAACATTAACAATGAACCTGAGTAAGATGCTGGGACCGATGTCTGTGCTGAGCAACAGGGCCAGAATGGGAGACCACAGCAGTGAATAATGCCTGGGATCTATTGCACACAGCGGGAGAATCCCGGTGCCTAGCATATGCACCCATGAGTTAGTCGGGCTCTCATTACTTCAGAAATGCCAACATGCGGACACTTTTTGTGGTTTAGATACACTGTGGGACTCAGAAGGGAGGGGGCATTTCTCTTTTCCAGAGACTTTTTGCTACCAGTAACGTGGAAGTCCCTTGTATTTCCATTAACAGATGACAAACCTGAGTGGGGACTTGTTTTTTTTGTGGATTAAGTTGAAGGTTTTATTGGGAACATTTTACATAATGTTTGCGATCACAGTTATCCAGCGCTCTACGCTGGGCACGTACTTTGGGGGTACAATCTAAATCTGTGAGTGACCCTGACTCTGTCTGGCCTCTGTTCAGCATTGTCCTTTTCAGAAGTGCACAAAACTGCAGCTGAAAGCACTTTTATGCAATCCTAAAAAGACGGACACCGCCAGATCACAGGTCAGACGACACCCACAGTGCCTCCATCAGCATCAATTGATACAGAAGGGTTAATAGTTTGCCATTAAGTGCCTCTTGCCTTTAAGTGTTAGAATTACTAGAATCTGTTGACGCAGTAGTCTGATGCATGTAGGATAGCTGCGGAGACACGATCATGTGTTTCTCAACGCAAACAGTGAATAGCCAGGCCTTTCCCCGGGAAGGAACAACCACGGGAAGGGCAGCATACAATAAAGGAAAACATCCAATACAGGAAAACCACCTATGCCAAGCATGGTATCCATCCACAGACAGCTGTTTCAGGGTGTTTGCCCCTCATCAGTGTGGAGTAGGAATCTGGCTATTAGGAGCAGTGCCTAGTAAAAGGCTGTAAAGGCACAGATGATTGGCCTCGGGGAGACCAAAACATCCAACACCACGGAGACACCATCACGTGTTTCTCAACGCAGTGATCCAGAACACTGCCCCCATCCCTTATGGGAAATATGCAAATGCATGTAGGATAGCTGCAGAGACACCAGATTCCTACTCCACACTGATGAGGGGCAAACACCCTGAAACAGCTGTCTGTGGATGGACACCATGCTTGGCATAGGTGGTTTTCCTGTATTGGATGTTTTCCTTTATTGGATGCTGCCCTTCCTGTGGTTGTTCCTTCCCGGGGAAAGGCCTGGCTATTCACTGTTTGCGTTGAGAAACACGTGATGGTGTCTCCGCAGCTATCCTACATGCATTTGCATATTTCCCATAAGGGATGGGGGCAGTGTTCTGGATCACTGCGTTGAGAAACACGTGATGGTGTCTCCGTGGTGTTGGATGTTTTGGTCTCCCCGAGGCCAATCATCTGTGCCTTTGCAGTAGTCTGATGGTCTCCTCTTCAAGGTGACTATACTTCTTATCATGTATGCTTTCAATAGTCAGCCACAACATGCTCTGAGTTATGGTAAATAAAGTATGACCCTGGGTGATGGTGGGGGCTACATGAGTTACATTGAAATGCATTTGTTGTAAATGGTATAAAACATTGCTTTGGCTTTTAATATATCAGATAAAAGTGAATATCACACAGAACAACGTGTGTGATTCCTTTGTCTCCAAGCGCTTGTCAATTAAGGGTGTAATTCCACAATTAGGCCTCTCTGGTGATCTGACGTACTGTGTTGTGAATTCTGCTCTTGGGTTCCCTCTGGTGGTTGTTGGTGGTAATGCAGTTGTCCCTGAGTTGCAATCCTGGGCAGGTGTCTCTGCTGATTGCAGCTCTGACTGGGCTATTTAGGTCTGCAGGATTCATTAGTCATTGCCAGTTGTCCATTGTTCTTGGAGGTTTTGCATCTCTGTCTGGTTCCTCCTGCCCTGCTGCCAATATCAGCAAAGATAAGTGTCTGGTTGTTTCTGCAGCACACATGCAGTGTGCTTTACAATTCAGTGCTATTTATTGTTTTTCTTAGTCCAGCTTTGACTGTGTTTTTATATATTCAGTCAAGTTGGATTCTCTGGAGATGCAGATATACATTCCATGTCTTTAGTTAGATGGTGGAATTTTTGTATTATCTGCTGTGGATATTTTTAGGATTTTAATACTGACCGCTTAGTATTCTGTCCTATCCTTTTCTATTTAGCTAGAGTGGCCTCTTTTGCTAAATCCTGTCCTTCTGCCTGTGTGTGTCTTTCCTCTTATATTCACAGTCAATATTTGTGGGGGGCTGCCTATCATTTGGGGTACTGCTCTGAGGCAAGATATAATTCCCATTTCCATCTATAGGGGTATTTAGTCCTCCGGCTTTGTCGAGGTGTCTAGGATGTGTTAGGTACACCCCACGGCTACTTCTAGTTGCGGTGTCAGTTTAGGGTTTGCGGTCAGTATAGGTTCCACCTACTCCAGAGAAAGTCCATGCGGCTCCAAGGTCACCAGATCATAACAGTACAACTGGCCTAAAATGAGTTAAATGCATCTCAGAAGAAGGGAAGAAAGGTGTTGAGCCATTATTTTTTTCTGCAGCCTGCTTTGTCTTTCCTTCCCTCTTTTTCTCTGGGTGGCTGAGGAGTCTGGTGCTAGCATGGATATTCAGGGATTGGCTTCTCGTGTGGACCAGCTTGCTGCTAGGGTACAGGGTATTTCGGATTATATTGTTCAGACTCCGGTTTTAGAGCCTAAGATTCCTACTACTGATATGTTTTTTGGGGACAGGTCCAAATTTTTGAGTTTTAAAAACAACTGTAAACTGTTTTTTTGCTCTAAAACCTCGATCCTCTGGTGATTCCATTTAGCAGGTTAAAATTGTCATCTCCCTGCTGCGTGGTGATCCTCAGGATTGGGCATTTTCCCTGGAATCTGGGAATCCGGCCTTGCTTAATGTAGACGCCTTTTTTCAAGCTTTAGGATTATTATATCATGAACCAAATTCTGTGGATCAAGCTGAGAAGACCTTGTTGGCCATGTCTCAGGGTCAAGAAGTGGCAGAACTGTATTGTCAGAAATTTAGAAAGTGGTCTGTGTTGACATAATGGAATGATTATGCTTTGGCGGCAATTTTCATAAAGGGTCTTTTTGAATCCGTTAAAGATGTTATGGTGGGGTTTCCCACGCCTATGTCTCTGGCCATTCAGATTGATCGGCGCTTGCGGGAGCGCAGAACTGTGCGCACTGTGGCGTTGTCTTCAGAGCAGATGCCTGAGCCAATGCAGTGTGATAGGATTCTGTCTAAAACGGAACAACAAGGATTCAGACTTCAGAATAGGTTGTGTTTTTATTGTGGCGATGCTTTTCATGTCATTTCAGTCTGCCCTAAGCGTACAAAGAGGATCGCTAGGTCATTTACCATCAGTACTGTACAACCTAAATTTCTGTTATCTGTGTCCTTGATCTGCTCATTGTCATCATTTTCTGTCATGGCGTTTGTGGATTCAGGCGCCGCCTTGAACTTAATGGACTTTGAGTTTTCCAGGCGTTGTGGTTTCCTATTGCAGTCCTTGCAGAACCCTATTCCTTTAAGGGACATTGATGCTACACCTTTGGCTAAAAATAAGCCCCAGTTTTGGACACAGGTGACCATGTGCATGGTGCCAGCCCATCAGGAAGATTGTCGTTTTCAGGTGTTGCATAATTTGCATGATGCTATCGTGCTGGGTTTTCCATGGTTGCAGGTACATAGTCATGTGTTGGATTGGAAGTCTATGTCTGTGACTAGTTGGGGTTGCCAGGGGGTTCATAATGATGTTCCTTTGATGTCAATCTCCTTTTCTTCCTCTTCTGAAATTCCAGAGTTTTTGTCTAATTTTCAGGATGTATTCGATGAGCCCAAGTCCAGTTCCCTTCCACCGCATAGGGACTATGATTGTGCGATTGACTTGATTCCTGGCTGTAAGTTTCCTAAGGGCTGACTTTTCAACCTGTCTGTGCCTGAACATACCGCCATGCGGAGTTATGTTAAGGAGTCTTTGGAGAAGGGGCATATTCGGCCATCTTCTTCACCGTTGGGAGCGGGATTTTTTTTTGTTGCTAAGAAGGATGGCTCCTTGAGACCCTGTATTGATTATCGCCTCTTGAATAAGATCACGGTCAAGTTTCAATACCCTTTACCTCTGCTTTCCGATTTGTTTGCTAGGATTAAGGGGGCTAGTTGGTTTACGAAGATTGACCTTCGGGGGGCATATAATCCTGTTCGTATTAAGCAAAGTGATGAATGGAAAACTGCGTTTAATACGCCCGAGGGCCATTTTGAATAACTTGTGATGCCATTTGGGCTCTCTAATGCTCCTTCTGTTTTTCAGTCCTTCATGCAAGATATCTTTCGGACTTATCTTGATAAATTCATCATTGTATATTTGGATGACATTTTGATTTTTTCCGATGATTGGGAGTCTCATGTGGAACAGGTCAGGATAGTATTTCAGATCCTTCGTGATAATGCTTTATTTGTGAAGGGGTCTAAGTGCCTCTTTGGAGTGCAGAAGGTTTCTTTTTTGGGCATCATTTTTTCTCCCTCATCTATGGAGATGGATCCGGTTAAGGTTCAGGCCATTCATGATTGGATTCAACCCACATCCGTGAAGAGCCTTCAGAAATTTTTGGGCTTTGCTAATTTTTATCGCCGTTTCATTGCTAACTTCTCCAGTGTGGTTAAACCCTTGACCGATTTGACAAAGAAAGGCGCTGATGTGACAAATTGGTCCTCTGCAGCTGTCTCTGCCTTTCAGGAGCTTAAACAACGATTTACTTCTGCCCCGGTGTTGCATCAACCAGATGTTTCTCTTCCATTTCAGGTTGCGGTTGACGCTTCTGAGATTGGGGCAGGGGCCGTTTTGTCTCAGAGGGATCCTATTGTTTCCTTGATGAAACCGTGTGCCTTCTTTTCCCGTAAGTTTTCGCCTGCTGAATGCAATTATGATGTCGGCAATCAGGAGTTGTTGGCTATGAAGTGGGCGTTTGAGGAGTGGCGACATTGGCTTGAGGGAGCTAAGCACCGTATTGTGGTCTTGACCGATCATAAAAATCTGATTTACCTCGAGTCTGCCAGATGGCTGAATCCTAGACAGGCTCGATGGTCCTTGTTTTTTTCCCGTTTTGATTTTGTGGTCTCATATCTTCCGGGTTCTAAGAATATCAAGGCTGATGCCCTCTCTAGGAGTTTTTTGCCTGATTCTCCTGAGGTCCTTGAACCGGTCGGTATTCTGAAGGAGGGAGTGGTCCTTTCTGCCATTTCTCCTGATTTACGACGGGTTCTTCAGGAATTTCAGGCTGACAAACCTGACCGCTGTCCAGTGGGGAAATTGTTCCTGATAGATGGACTAGTAGAGTGATTTCTGAGGTTCATTGTTCTGTGTTGGCTGGCCATTCTGGTATTTTTGGTACCAAAGATTTGGTTGGTAGGTCCTTTTGGTGGCCTTCCTTGTCACATGATGTGCGTTCTTTTGTGCAGTCCTGTGGGACTTGTGCGCGGGCCAAGCCTTGTTGTTCCCGTGCTAGTGGGTTGCTTTTGCCTTTGCCGGTCCCTGAGAGGCCCTGGACGCATATTTCTATGGATTTTACTTCTGATCTTCCGGTTTCTCAGAGGATGTCGGTTATCTGGGTTGTTTGTGACCGGTTCTCTAAGATGGTTCATTTGGTGCCTTTGCCTAAATTGCTTTCCTCTTCTGATTTGGTTCCATTGTTTTTTCAGCATGTGGTTCGTTTGCATGGTATTCCGGAGAATATTGTGTCCGACAGAGGTTCCCAGTTTGTTTCTAGGTTTTGGCGGGCCTTTTGTGATAGGCTGGGCATTGATTTGTCTTTTTCTTCCGCATTCCATCCTCAGACAAATGGCCAGACCGAGCGAACTAATCAGACTTTGGAAACTTATTTGAGATGCTTTGTGTCTGCTGATCAGGATGATTGGGTGGCTTTTTTGCCATTGGCCGAGTTTGCCCTTAATAATCGGGCTAGTTCGGCTACTTTGGTTTCACCCTTCTTTTGTAATTTTGGTTTTCATCCTCGTTTTTCTTCAGGGCAGGTTGAGCCTACTGACTGTCCCGGTGTGGATTATGTGGTGGACAGGTTGCAGCAGATTTGGGCTCATGGGGTGGACAATTTGGTGTTGTCTCAGGAGGAGGCTCAACGTTTTGCTAACCATCATCGGTGTGTTGGTTCCCGGCTTCGGGTTGGGGATCTGGTCTGGCTGTCTTCCCGTCATGTTCCTATGAAGGTTTCTTCCCCTAAGCTTAAGCCTCGGTTTATTGGTCCTTTTAGGATTTCTGAGATTGTTAATCTGGTGTCTTTTCGATTGGCCCTTCTGGCCTCGTTTGCTATCCATAATGTCTTACATAGATCTTTATTGCGGAAATATGTGATGCCCGTTGTTCCCTCTGTTGATCCTCCAGCTCCTGTGTTGGTTGATGGGGAGTTGGAGTATGTGGTTGAGAAGATTTTGGATTCTCGCTTTTCGAGGAGGAGGCTTCAGTACCCTGTCAAATGGAAGGGTTATGGCCAGGAGGATAATTCTTGGGGTTTTGCCTCTGATGTTCATGCTGCTGATTTGGTCCGTGCCTTTCATCTGGCACGGCCTGATAGACCTGGGGGTCTGGTGAGGGTTCGGTGCCCCCTCCTCAAGGGGGGGGTACTGTTGTGAATTCTGCTCTTGGGTTCCCTCCGGTGGTTGTTGGTGGTAATGCAGTTGTCCCTGAGTTGCAATCCTGGGCAGGAGTCTCTGCTGATTGCAGCTCTGACTGGGCTATTTAGGTCTGCAGAATTCATTAGTCATTGCCAGTTGTCCATTGTTCTTGGAGGTTTTGCATCTCTGTCTGTTTCCTCCTGCCCTGCTGCCAATATCAGCAAAGATAAGTGTCTGGTTGTTTCTGCAGCACACATGCAGTGTGCTTTACAATTCAGTGCTATTTATTGTTTTTCTTAGTCCAGCTTTGACTGTGTTTGGATTTATTCAGTCAAGTTGGATTCTCTGGAGATGCAGATATACCTTCCATGTCTTTGGTTAGATGGTGGAATTTTTGTATTATCTGCTGTGGATATTTTTAGGATTTTAATACTGACCGCTTAGTATTCTGTCCTATCCTTTTCTATTTAGCTACAGTGGCCTCTTTTGCTAAATCATGTCCTTCTGCCTGTGTGTGTCTTTCCTCTTATACTCACAGTCAATATTTGTGGGGGGCTGCCTATTCTTTGGGGTACTGCTCTGAGGCAAGATATAATTCTGTTGTGAATTCTGCTCTTGGGCTCCCTCCGGTGGTTGTAGGTGGCACTTTTGTGAGTTCTGCTCTTGGGCTCCCTCCGGTGGTTTTAAGTGGAACGGCTGCTCCTTGGTTTTAGCAGTCAGCAGCTGCTTCCACTGATCATCTATTCTGGCTCGGCTATTTAAGCCTGGCTCTATCCTTCAGCCAGTGCCAGTTGTCAATGGTTCCTGGTTGGATTCACATCTCTGCTTGGATTTCCCTGATGTTCTGAACAGTTCAGAAAAGATAAGTCCTTGCTTGGTTCTTTTGCTGTCCACATTTTGTGGACTTTATCGTTTTGAACTTTCTATGTTTTTTCTAGTCCAGCTTGTCAGTATGGATTTATTCAGTTAAGCTGGAAGCTCAGGGAAGCAGATTTACCCTCCACACCTTTAGTCAGGTGTGGAGATTTTTGTAAACTCTGTGGTGGATTTTTCTAGTTTTTTAATACTGACTGCACAGTATTCTGTCCTATTCTATCTATCTAGCTAGAGTGGCCTCCTTTGCTTCATCCTGGTTTCATTCTGCATATGTCATTTCCCTCTCCACTCACAGTCAATATTTGTGGGGGCTGTCTATCCTTTGGGAATTTTCTCTGAGGCAAGATAGCTTTCCTGTTTCTATCTTTCTATCTTTAGTTAGTCCTCTGGCTGTGACGAGGTGTCTAGGGAGTGACAGGAACATCCCACGGCTACTTCTAGTGTTGTGTTAAGCTCAGGAACTGCGGTCAGTACAGGTACCACCTCTTCCAGAGCTCATCCCATGTTGCTCCTAAACCACCAGTTCATGACAGTACAACTGGCCAAAAAAGAATTAAATGCATCTCAAAAGAAGGAAAAAAAAGTTCTGAGCCATTTTTTTTTCTGCAGTCTGTTTTGTCTTTTTTTCTCCTTAATCTCTGGGTGGTTCAGGGTTTTGGCACTGGCATGGATGTTCAGGGTTTGTTTTCTCATGTGGATCAACTTGCTGCAAGAGTACAGAGTATCCAAGATTATGTTGTCCAGACTCCGGCTTTAGAGCCTAGAATTCCTACTCCTGATTTGTTTGTTGGGGACAGATCTAAGTTTTTGAACTTTAAAAATAACTGCAAATTGTTTTTGCTTTGAAACTCCGTTCATCTGGTGATCCCATTCAGCAGGTTAAAATTGTCATCTCGCTGCTGCGTGGTGACCCTCAGGACTGGGCATTCTCCCTTGAATCAGGGGATCCAGCATTGCTTAATGTAGATGCATTTTTTCAAGCGCTCCGATTATTGTATGACTAACCTAATTCTGTGGATCATGCAGAAAAAACTTTGTTGGCCCTGTGTCAGGGTCAGGAAGTGGCAGAATTATACTGCCAGAAATTTAGAAAATGGTCTATGCTCACTAAATGGAATGAGGATGCCTTGGCTGCAATTTTCAGAAAGGGTCTTTCTGAAGCCCTTAAAGATGTTATGGTGGGGTTCCCCACGCCTGCTGGTTTGAGCGAATCTATGTCTCTAGCCATTCAGATTGATCGGCGCCTGCGCGAGCGCAAAGATGTGCACCATATGGCGGTACCCTCTGAGCAGAGTCCTGAGCCTATGCAATGTGATAGGATTTTGACTAGAGCGGAATGGCAGGGATTCAGACGTCAGAATAGGCTGTGTTTTTACTGTGGTGATTCTGCTCATGTAATTTCTGTTTGCCCTAAGTGTACTAAGAGGGTCACTGTTATGGACCTGGTGGTTAGGAGCACCCGGAATGACCTGATGGTTAAACTAGAAATAGCCGCGGAGCGTTCCTAACTCTCCCTAGACGCCTCTTCACAGCCTAAGAGCTAACTACCCCTAAAGATATAAATAAAAGCCTTACCTTGCCTCAAAGAAATTCCCCAAAAGAAAAAGGCAGCCCCCCACAAATATTGACGGTGAGTTAAGAGGAAAGTCACAAACACAGGAATGAAACCGGTTTTAGCAAAGGAGGCCAATCTTACTAAATAGTCAGAGGATAGGAAAGGGAACTGTGCGGTCAGTCAAAAAAACTACAAAAACCACGCAGAATGTGCAAAAAGACCCCCACACCGACTCACGGTGTGGAGGTGCATCTCTGCACCCCCAGAGCTTCCAGCTAGCAAGGAAATATCATGAAAGCAAGCTGGACTAGAACATAACATGTACAGAGAAATATTTTCAAAAAGCAATGATCAACAAATGAACTAGCAGGGACTTAGCTTCTGCTGGAGCAGACAGGTCCTCAGAGAAATCCAAGAGAGATCTGAACCAGTACTGAGACATTGACAGCTGGCATGAAGTAACGATCTGAGTGGAGTTAAATAGGGAAGCCAGCAAAGCAATAAACGAGGGCAGCTGGGAAAGCCAACCTCAAGGACCAGCAGTTACACTCAAAGCCACCAGAGGGAGTCCAAGAACAGAACTCACCAAAGTACCATTCATGACCACAGGAGGGAGCCTGAGAACGGAATTCACAACAGTACCCCTCCTTGAGGAGGGGTCACCAAACCCTCACCAGAGCCCCCAGGCCGATCAGGACGAGCCAAATGAAAGGCACGAACTAAATCGGCAGCATGGACATCAGAGGCAACAACCCAGGAATTATCCTCCTGACCATAGCCCTTCCATTTAACCAGGTACTGAAGCTTCCATCTCGAAATACGAGAATCCAAAATCTTCTCCACCACATACTCCAACTCCCCCTCGACCAACACTGGGGCAGGAGGATCAACAGAAGGAACCATAGGCGCCACATATCTCCGCAACAATGACCTATGGAACACATTATGGATGGCAAAAGAAGCTGGAAAAACTAAACAAAATGACACAGGATTGAGAATTTCAGAAATCTTATAAGGACCAATGAAACGAGGCTTAAACTTAGGAGAAGAAACCTTCATAGGAACATGACGAGAAGACAACCAAACCAAATCCCCAACAAGAAGTCGGGGACCAACACAGCGACGGCGGTTAGCGAAACGTTGAGCCTTCTCCTGGGACAATGTCAAATTGTCCACTACGTGAGTCCAAATTTGCTGCAACCTGTCCACCACAGAATCCACACCAGGACAGTCAGAAGGCTCAACCTGCCCTGAAGAAAAACAAGGATGAAAAACAGAATTACAAAAGAAAGGCGAAACCAAAGTAGCCGAACTAGCCCGATTATTAAGGGCGAACTCAGCCAATGGCAAGAAGGTCACCCAATCATCCTGATCAGCAGAAACAAAGCATCTCAGATAGGTTTCCAAGGTGTGATTGGTTCGTTCGGTTTGGCCATTTATCTGAGGATGGAAAGCCGAAGAAAAAGACAAATCAATGCCCATCTTAGCACAAAAGGACCGCCAAAACCTAGAAACAAACTGGGAACCTCTGTCAGACACAATGTTCTCCAGAATGCCATGCAAATGAACCACATGCTGAAAAAATAATGGAACCAAATCAGAGGAGGAAGGTAATTTAGGCAAGGGTACCAAATGGACAATCTTAGAAAAGCAATCACAAACCACCCAGATGACAGACATCCTTTGAGAGACAGGAAAATCAGAAATAAAATCCATGGAAATATGCGTCCAGGGCCTCTTCGGGACCGGCAAAGGCAAAAGTAACCCACTGGCACGAGAACAGCAAGGTTTGGCCCGAGCACAAGTCCCACAGGACTGCACAAAAGAACGCACATCCCGTGACAAGGAAGGCCACCAAAAGGACCTAGCCACCAAATCTCTGGTACCAAAAATCCCAGGATGACCAGCCAACACCGAACAATGAACCTCAGAAATAACTCTACTAGTCCATCTATCAGGGACAAACAGTTTCTCCGCTGGACAACGATCCGGTCTATCAACCTGAAACTCCTGCAGCACCCGCCGCAAATCAGGGGAGATGGCAGACAGAATCACCCCCTCTTTGAGAATACCAGCCGGCTCAGGAACTCCCGGAGAATCAGGCACAAATATCCTAGAAAGGGCATCAGCCTTCACATTCTTGGAACCCGGAAGGTATGAGACCACAAAATTGAAACGGGAGAAAAACAGCGACCATCGAGCCTGTCTAGGATTCAACCGCTTGGCAGACTCGAGATAAGTCAGATTCTTGTGATCCGTCAAGACCACCACGCGATGTTTGGCTCCCTCAAGCCAATGTCGCCACTCCTCGAATGCCCACTTCATAGCCAACAACTCGCGATTGCCAACATCATAATTACGCTCAGCAGGCGGAAACTTTCTAGAAAAGAAAGCACATGGCTTCATCACAGAGCCATCAGAACTTCTTTGAGACAGAACAGCCCCTGCTCAAATCTCAGAAGCATCAACCTCGACCTGAAAAGGGAGCGAAACATCTGGCTGACGCAACACAGGGGCCGAAGAAAAACGACGTTTCAGCTCCTGAAAAGCCTCAACGGCCGAAGAGGACCAATTCACCACATCAGCACCTTTCTTTGTCAAATCAGTCAAAGGCTTAACCACACTAGAAAAATTAGCGATGAAGCGACGATAAAAATTAGCAAAGCCCAGGAATTTCTGAAGACTCTTCACAGATGTAGGTTGAGTCCAATCATAAATGGCCTGTTCCTTAACAGGGTCCATCTCGATAGTAGAAGGAGAAAAAATGAAGCCCAAAAAGGATACTTCTGAACTCCGAAGAGACATTTAGACCCCTTCACAAACAAGGAATTAGCACGAAGGACCTGGAACACCATCCTGACCTGCTTCACATGAGACTCCCAATCATCCGAAAAGACTAAAATATCATCCAAATATACAATCATGAATCTATCCAGATACTTTCGGAAGATGTCGTGCATAAAGGACTGAAACACAGATGGAGCATTAGAAAGCCCAAATGGCATCACCAGGTACTCAAAATGGCCCTCGGGCATATTAAATGCTGTTTTCCATTCATCGCCCTGTTTAATACGCACAAGATTATACGCCCCACGAAGGTCAATCTTGGTGAACCAACTAGCCCCCTTAATCCGAGCAAACAAATCAGACAGTAGAGGCAAAGGGTACTGAAATTTGACTGTGATTTTATTAAGAAGGCGGTAATCTATACAGGGTCTCAGAGAACCATCCTTCTTGGCCACAAAAAAGAACCCTGCTCCCAACGGTGACGAAGACGGGCGAATATGCCCTTTCTCCAAGGACTCCTTTATATAACTCCGCATAGTGGCATGTTCTGGCACAGATAAATTGAAAAGTCGGCCCATAGGGAACTTACTACCAGGAATCAAATTAATAGCGCAATCACAGTCCCTATGAGGAGGTAGGGCACTGGACTTGGGCTCATCAAATACATCCTGGTAATCCGACAAAAACTCAGGGACTTCAGAAGGAGTGGAAGAAGAAATTGACATCAAAAGAATATCACCATGTACCCCTTGACAACCCCAACTAGACACAGACATTGATTTCCAATCCAATACTGGATTATGAACCTGTAGCCATGGCAAACCCAACACGACAACATCATGCAAATTATGCAACACCAAAAAGCGAATATCTTCCTGGTGTGCAGGAACCATGCACATGGTCAACTGAGTCCAGTACTGAGGTTTATTCTTGACCAATGGCGTAGCATCAATTCCTCTTAATGGAATAGGATTCTGCAAAGGCTCCAAGGAAAAACCACAGCGCCTGGCAAACTCCAAGTCCATCAAGTTCAGGGCAGCGCCCGAATCCACAAATGCCATAACTGAGTAGGACGATAAAGAGCAAATCAGAGTAACAGACAAGAGAAATTTAGGCTGTACAGTACTAATGGTGACAGACCTAGCGAACCGCTTAGTGCGCTTAGGACAATCAGAGATAGCATGAGTGGAGTCACCACAGTAAAAACACAGCCCATTCTGACGTCTGTGTTCTTGCCGTTCAGTTCTAGTCAAAGTCCTATCACATTGCATAAGCTCAGGCCTCTGCTCAGAGGACACCGCCAAATGGTGCACAACTTTGCGCTCACGCAAACGCCGATCAATCTGAATGGCCAAGGACATTGACTCATTCAGACCAGCAGGCATGGGGAACCCCACCATAACATCCTTAAGGGCTTCAGAAAGACCCTTTCTGAATATTGCTGCCAGGGCACACTCATTCCATTGACTAAGCACAGACCACTATCTAAACTTTTGACAATATACCTCCGCTTCATCCTGACCCTGGCACAGAGCCAGCAAAATTTTCTCAGCCTGATCCACTGAATTAGGTTTGTCATATAGCAATCCAAGCGCCAGAAAAAATGCATCTACATTAAGCAATGTAGGATCTCCTGGCGCAAGGGAGAATGCCCAGTCTTGAGGGTCACCACGTAACAAAGATATAATAATCTTTACTTGCTGAATGGGGTCACCAGAGGAGCAGGGTTTCAGAGCAAGAAACAGTCTGCAATTATTTTTGAAATTCAGAAACTTAGATCTATCCCCAGAAAACAAATCAGGAATTGGAATTCTAGGCTCTAATATCAGATTCTGAACTACATAATTTTGAATACTTTGTACCCTTGCAGTGAGTTGCTCCACACAAGAGGACAGACCTTGAATATCCATATCTACACCTGAGTCCTGAACCACCCAGAGGTTAAGGGGAAAAGAAAGACAAAACACTGCAAAGAAAAAAAAATTGGCTCAGAACTTCTCTTATCCCTCTATTGAGATGCATTAACACTTTGTGGGCCAGCTGTACTGTTATGGACCTGGTGTTTAGGAGCACCCGGAATGACCTGATGGTTAAACTAGAAATAGCCGCGGAGCATTCCTAACTCTCCCTAGACGCCTCTTCACAGCCTAAGAGCTAACTACCCCTAAAGATAGAAATAAAAGCCTTACCTTGCCTCAGAGAAATTCCCCAAAGAAAAAGGCAGCCCCCCTCAAATATTGACGGTGAGTTAAGAGGAAAGTCACAAACACAGGAATGAAACAGGTTTTAGCAAAGGAGGACAATCTTACTAAATAGTCAGAGGATAGGAAAGGGAACTGTGCGGTCAGTACAAAAAAACTACAAAAACCACGCAGAGTGTGCAAAAAGACCCCCACACCGACTCACGGTGTGGAGTTGCAACTCTGCACCCCCAGAGCTTCCAGCTAGCAAGGAAATATCATGAAAGCAAGCTGGACTAGAACATAACATGTACAGAGAAATATTTTCAAAAAGCAATGATCAACAAATGAACTAGCAGGGACTTAGCTTCTGCTGGAGCAGACAGGTCCTCAGAGAAATCCAAGAGAGATCTGAACCAGTACTGAGACATTGACAGCTGGCATGAAGTAACGATCTGAGTGGAGTTAAATAGGGAAGCCAGCAAAGCAATAAATGAGGGCAGCTGGGAAAGCCAACCTCAAGGACCAGCAGTTCCACTCAAAGCCACCAGAGGGAGTCAAAGAACAGAACTCACCAAAGTACCAGTCATGACCACAGGAGGGAGCCCGAGAACGGAATTCACAACAGGTCGCTAGGTCTGTTACCATCAGTACTGTACAGCCTAAATTTCTCTTATCTGTGACCCTGATTTGCTCATTATCGTCCTTTTCTGTCATGGCATTTGTGGATTCAGGTGCTGCCCTGAACTTAATGGACTTGGAATTCGCCTTGCGCTGTGGTTTTTCCTTGCAGCTTTTGCAGAGCCCTATTCCTTTGAGGGGCATTGATGCTACACCGTTGGCCAAGGATAAACCTCAGTATTGGACTCAGCTGACCATGTGCATGGCTCCAGCACATCAGGAAGATTGCCGTTTTCTGGTGTTGCATAATTTGCATGATGTTGTTGTACTGGGTTTTCCATGGTTGCAGTTACATAATCCGGTGCTGGATTGAAAATCTATGTCTGTGACTAGTAGGGGTTGTCAAGGGGTACATAGTGACGTTCCTTTGATGTCAATTTCCTCTTCCCCCTCTTCTGAAGTCCCTGAGTTTTTTTCGGATTTCCAGGATGTATTTGATGAGCCCAAGTCCAGTTCCCTTCCTCCACATAGGGACTGTGATTGTGCTATTAACTTGATTCCTGGCTATAAGTTCCCTAAGGGCCGACTTTTCAATCTGTCTGTGCCAGACCATGCCGCCATGCGGAGTTATGTTAAGGAGTCTTTGGAGAAGGGGCATATTCGGCAGTCTTTGTCACCGTTGGGAGCGGGATTCTTTTTTGTTGCCAAGAAGGATGGCTCCTTGAGACCCTGTATTGATTATCGCCTTCTTAATAAGATCACAGTCAAATTCCAATACCCTTTGCCTTTGCTTTCTGATTTGTTTGCTCGGATTAAGGGGGCTAGTTGGCTTTAATAAGATTGACCTTCGAGGGGCATATAATCTTGTTCGTATTAAACAGGGTGACGAATGGAAAACTGCATTTAATATGCCCGAAGGCCATTTTGAATACCTTGTGATGCCTTTCGGGCTTTCTAATGCTCCTTCTGTATTTCAGTCATTCATGCATGATATTTTCCGCAATTACCTTGATAAATTCATTATTGTGTATTTGGATGATATTTTGATTTTTTCCGATGATTGGGAGTCTCATGTGAAGCAGGTCAGGATGGTATTCCAGATCCTTCGTGATAATGCTTTATTTGTGAAGGGGTCTAAGTGCCTATTTGGAGTTCAGAAGGTCTCTTTTTTGGGTTTTATTTTTTCTCCCTCGTCTATAGAAATGGATCCTGTTAAGGTCCAAGCCATTCATGACTGGATTCAACCCACATCTGTGAAGAGCCTTCAGAAATTTTTATCGCCGTTTAATTGCCAACTTTTCCAGTGTGGTTAAGCCCCTGACCGATTTGACGAAGAAAGGCGCTGATGTGACGAATTGGTCCTTTGTGGCTGTTGAGGCCTTTCAGGAGCTTAACCCCTTCCCGACCCATGACGCCTATGCGGCGTCATGGAATGATCGCATCCCTGCAGATCGGGTGAAAGGGTTAATTCCTATTTTACCCGATCTGCAGGGAGAGGGGGAGTTGTACTTCAGCCTAGGGGGGGTGGCTTTGCCCCCACGTGGCTACGATCGCTCTGATTGGCTGTTGAAAGTGCAACAGCCAATCAGAGCAATTTGCAATATTTCACCTATGAAAATGGTGAAATATTGCAATCCAGCCATGGCCGATGCTGCAATAGCATCTGCCATGGCTGGAAATCATGTACTGGCCCCCCCCACCGCCCCCGATCTCCTCCCCAGTCGTCCGTTCTGTCAGGTACCCCCCTCCGTCCCCCTGTTCGCTCCCCCGTGCTCCTGTCCGCTCCCCCGTGCTCCTGTCCGCTCCCCCCGTCCTCCGATCCCCCCCCCTGTGCTCCGATACACCCCCCCACCACCCCCTCATACTTACCGAGCCTCCCGGTGTCCGGCCGTGTCCTCGCTGGGCGCCGCCATCTTGGAAAATGGCGGGCGCATGCTCAGTACACCCGCCGAATCTGCAGGCTGGCAGATTCGTTACAGGTACATTTTGATCGCTGTGGTAGGTTCTACCACAGCGATCAAAATAAAAAAATAATAAATAAACCCCCCCCTTTATCACCCCCATAGGTAGGGACAATAATAAAATAAAGAAAATATTTTTTTTCTTTTACCACTAGGGTTAGGGTTAGAACTAGGGGTAGGGTTAGGGGTAGGGTTAGGGTTACGGGTAGGGTTAGGGGTAGGGTTATGGCATGTGCACACAGAGCGGATCGGCCGCGGATCCGCAGCGGATCGGCCGCGGATCGGCAGCGGATCCGCAGCGGATCGGCCGCGGATCCGCAGCGGATCGGCCGCGGATCCGCAGCGGATCGGCCGCGGATCCGCAGCGGATCGGCCGCGGATCCGCAGTGGATCCGCAGCGGATTGGCCGCGGATCTGCAGCGGATCGGCAGCGGATCGGCCGCGGATCCGCAGCGGATCGGCAGCGGATCCGCAGCAGATTGGCCGCGGATCTGCAGCGGATTGGCCGCGGATCGGCAGCGGATCCGCAGCGGATTGGCCGCGGATTGGCAGCGGATTGGCCGCGGATCCGCAGCGGATTGGCCGCGGATCCGCAGCGGATTGGCAGCGGATTGGCCGCGGATCCGCAGCGGATTGGCAGCGGATTGGCCGCGGATCCGCAGCGGATTGGCAGCGGATTGGCCGCGGATCCGCAGCGGATTGGCCACTGCGAATTCGAAGCAGTTTTCCATCAGGTTTACAGTACCATGTACACCTAAGGAAAACCAAATCTGCTGTGCCCATGGTGCGGAAAATTCCGTGCAGAAACGCTGCATTGTATTTTCCGCAGCATGTCAATTCTTTGTGCGGATTCCGCAGCGGTTTACACCTGTTCCTCAATAGGAATCCGCAGGTGAAATCCGCACAAAAAAACACTGGAAATCTGCTGTAAATCCGCAGGCAAAACGCAGTGCCTTTTACCTGCAGATTTTTCAAAAATCGTGCGGAAAAATCTCACACGAATCCGCAACGTGGGCACATACCCTTAGGGTTAGGGTTGGAATTAGGGCTAGGGTTGGAAATAGGGTTAAGAATAGGCTTGTGGTTAGGGTTACGGATAGGGTTAGGGGTGTGTTGGGGTTACAGTTGTGGTTAGGGTTGGGATTAGGGTTACGGTTGGGATTAGGGTTAGGATTAGGGTTGGAATTAGGGTTACGGTTGTGTTGCGGTTAGGGTTGTGGTTAGGGGTGTGTTGGGGTTAGGGTTGTGATTAGGGTTATGGCTACAGTTGGGATTAGGATTAGGGGTGTGTTGGGGTTAGTGTTGAAGTTAGAATTGAGGGGTTTCCACTGTTTTAGGCACATCAGGGGTCTCCAAACGCAACATGGCGCCACCATTGATTCCAGCCAATCTTGCGTTCAAAAAGTCAAATGGTGCTCCCGCCCTTCCAAGCCCCGACGTGCGCCCAAACAGTGGTTTACCCCCACATTTGGGGTACCAGCGTACTCAGGACAAACTGGGCAACAACTGTTGGGGTCCAATTTCTCCTGTTACCCTTGCAAAAATAAAAAATTACTTGCTAAAACATAATTTTTGAGGAAAGAACAATTATTTTTTATTTTCACGGCTCTGCGTTATAAACTTCTGTGAAGCACTTGGGGGTTGAAAGTGCTCACCACACATCTAGATAAGTTCCTTCGGGGGTCTAGTTTCCAAAATGGGGTCACTTGTGGGGTGTTTCTACTGTTTAGGCACATCAGGGGCTCTGCAAATGCAATGTGACGCCCGCAGACCATTCCATCAAAGTCTGCATTTCAAATGTCACTACTTCCCTTCCGAGCCCTGACGTGTGCCCAAACAGTGGTTTACCCCCACATATGGGGTATCAGCATACTCACAACAAACTGGGCAACAAATATTGGGGTCCAAATTCTCCTGTTACCCTTGTGAAAATAAAAAATTGCTTGCTAAAACATCTTTTTTGAGGAAAGAAAAATGATTTTTTATTTTCACGGCTCTGCGTTGTAAACTTCTGTGAAGCACTTGGGGGTTGAACGTGCTCACCACACATCTAGATAAGTTCCTTGGGGGGTCTAGTTTCCAAAATGGGGTCACTTGTGGGGGGTTTCTACTGTTTAGGCATATCAGGGGCTCTGCAAACGTAACATGATGCCCGCAGACCATTCCATCAAAGTCTGCATTCCAAAACGTCACTACTTCCCTTCCGAGCCCCGGCATGTACCCAAACAGTGGTTTACCCCCACATATGGGGTATCAGCGTACTCAGGAGAAACTGGACAACAACTTTTGGGGTCCAATTTCTCCTGTTACTCTTGCAAAAATAAAAAATTCTGGGCTAAAAAAATATTTTTGAGGAAAGGAAACACATTTATTATTTTCACGGCTCTGCGTTATAAACTTCTGTGAAGCACTTGGGGGTTCAAAGTGCTCACCACACATCTAGATAAGTTCCCTTGGGGGTCTAGTTTCCAAAATGGAGTCACTTGTGGGGAGTTCCTACTGTTTAGGCACATCAGGGGCTCTGCAAACGCAACCTGATGCCCGCAGAGCATTCCATCAAAGTCTGCATTCCAAAACGTCACTACTTCCCTTCCGAACCCCGACGTGTGCCAAAACAGTGGTTTACCCCCACATATGGGGTATCAGCGTACTCAGGAGAAACTGGACAACAACTTTTGGGGTCCAATTTCTCCTGTTACTCTTGCAAAAATAAAAAAATTCTGGGCTAAAAAAATATTTTTGAGGAAAGGAAACACATTTTTTATTTTCACGGCTCTGCGTTATAAACTTCTGTGAAGCACTTGGGGGTTCAAAGTG
The DNA here is from genome assembly GCF_051348905.1 of Ranitomeya variabilis. Classification (NCBI taxonomy): domain Eukaryota; kingdom Metazoa; phylum Chordata; class Amphibia; order Anura; family Dendrobatidae; genus Ranitomeya; species Ranitomeya variabilis. Next base: position 19,933,875 of record NC_135236.1, on the reverse strand, counting down.
CTCACTACACATCTAGATAAGTTCCCTTGGGGGTCTAGTTTCCAAAATGGAGTCAATTGTGGGGAGTTCCTACTGTTTAGGCACATCAGGGGCTCTGCAAACGCAACCTGACGCCCGCAGAGCATTCCATCAAAGTCTGCATTTCAAAACATCACTACTTCCCTTCCGAACCCCGACGTGTGCCAAAACAGTGGTTTACCCCCACATATGGGGTATCATCGTACTCAGGAGAAACTGGAAAACAACTTTTGGGGTCCAATTTCTCCTATTACCATTGGGAAAATAAAAAATTGTGGGCTAAAAAATCATTTTTGAGAAAAGAAAAATTATTTTTTATTTTCATGGCTCTGCGTTATAAACTTCTGTGAAGCACTTGGGGGTTCAAAGTGCTCACCACACATCTAGATTAGTTCCTTGGGAGGTCTAGTTTCCAAAATGGGGCCACTTGTGTGGGAGCTCCAATGTTTAGGCACACAGGGGCTCTCCAAACGCGACATGGTGTCCGCTAATGATTGGAGCTAATTTTCCATTCAAAAAGCCAAATGGCGTGCCTTCCCTTCCGAGCCCTGCCGTGCGCCCAAACAGTGGTTTACCCCCACATATGGGGTATCATCGTACTCAGGACAAACTGGACAACAACATTTGGGGTCCAATTTCTCCTATTACCCTTGGGAAAATAAAAAATTCTGGGCTAAAAATCATTTTTGAGGAAAGAAAAATTATTTTTTTATTTTCACGGCTCTGCGTTATAAACTTCTGTGAAGCACCTGGGGGTTATAAGTGTTTACTATGCATCTAGATAAGTTCCTTGGGGGGTCTAGTTTCCAAAATGGGGTCACTTGTAGGGGAGCTCCAATGTTTAGGCACACAGGGGCTCTCCAAACGCGACATGGTGTCCGCTAACGATTGGAGCTAATTTTCCATTCAAAAAGTCAAATGGCACGCCTCCCCTTCCGAGCCTTGCCGTGCATCCAAACAGTGGTTTACCCCCACATATGAGGTATCGGCATACTCAGGAGAAATTGCCCAACAAATTTTAGGATCCATTTTATCCTGTTGCCCATGTGAAAATGAAAGAATTGAGGCTAAAAGAAATTTTGTGTGAAAAAAAAGTACTTTTTCATTTTTGCGGATCAATTTGTGAAGCACCTGGGGGTTTAAAGTGCTCACTATGCCTCTAGATGAGTTCCTTGGGGGGTCTACTTTCCAAAATGGGGTCACTTGTGGAGGAGCTCCAATGTTTAGGCACACAGGGGCTTTCCAAACGCGACATGGTGTCCGCTAACGATGGAGATAATTTTTCATTCAAAAAGTCAAATGGCGCTCCTTCCCTTCCGAGCCTTACCATGTGCCCAAACAGTGGTTTACCCCCACATGTGAGGTATTGGTGTACTCAGGAGAAATTGCCCAACAAAATTTAGGATCCATTTTATCCTGTTGCCCATGTGAAAATGAAAAAATTGAGGCTAAAATAATTTTTTCGTGAAAAAAAAGTACTTTTTCATTTTTACGGATCAATTTGTGAAGCACCTGGGGGTTTAAAGTGCTCACTATGCTTCTAGATAAGTTCCTTGGGGGGTCTAGTTTCCAAAATGGGGTCACTTGTGGGGGAGCTCCAATGTTTAGGCACACGGGGGCTCTCCAAACGCGACATGGTGTCCGCTAAAGATTGGAGCCAATTTTTCATTGAAAAAGTCAAATGGCGCTCCTTCCCTTCCGAGCCCTGCCGTGCGCCCAAACAGTGGTTTACCCCCACATATGAGGTATCAGCGTACTCAGGACAAATTGGACAACAACGTCCGTGGTCCAGTTTCTCCTTTTACCCTTGGGAAAATAAAAAATTTTTCGCTAAAATATCATTTTTGTGACTAAAAAGTTAAATGTTCATTTTTTACTTCCATGTTGCTTCTGCTGCTGTGAAACACCTGAAGGGTTAATAAACTTCTTGAATGTGGTTTTGAGCACCTTGAGGGGTGCAGTTTTTAGAATGGTGTCACTTTTGGGTATTTTCAGCCATATAGAACCCTCAAACTGACTTCAAATGTGAGGTGATCCCTAAAAAAAATGGTTTTGTAAATTTTGTTGTAAAAATGAGAAATCACTGGTCAAATTTTAACCCTTATAACTTCCTAGCAAAAAAAAAATTTGTTTCCAAAATTGTGCTGATGTAAAGTAGACATGTGGGAAATGTTATTTATTAACTATTTTGTGTCACATAACTCTCTGGTTTAACAGAATAAAAATTCAAAATGTGAAAATTGCGAAATTTTCAAAATTTTTGCCAAATTTCCGTTTTTTTCACAAATAAACTCAGAAATTATCGACCTAAATTTACCACTAACATGAAGCCCAATATGTCACGAAAAAACAATCTCAGAATCGCTAGGATCCGTTGAAGCGTTCCTGAGTTATTACCTCATAAAGGGACACTGGTCAGAATTGCAAAAAACGGCAAGGTCATGAAGGGGTTAAACGCTGATTCACTTCTGCCCCCGTGTTGCGTCAGCCGGATGTTTCTCTTCCTTTTCAGGTTGAGGTTGACGCTTCTGAGATTGGGGCAGGGGCCGTTTTGTCTCAGAGGAATTCTGATGGTTCTTTGATGAAACTGTGTGCTTTTTTTTCCAGAAAGTTTTCGCCTACGGAGCTCAATTATGACGTCGGCAATCGGGAGTTGTTGGCTATGAAGTGGGCATTTGAGGAGTGGCGACATTGGCTTGAGGGAGCCAAGCACCGCGTTGTGGTCTTGACCGATCATAAGAATCTGATTTATCTCGAGTCGGCCAAGCGGCTGAACCCTAGACAAGCTCGATGGTCCCTGTTTTTCTCCCGTTTTGATTTTGTGGTCTCGTATCTTCCGGGATCTAAGAATGTTAAGGCTGATGCCCTCTCTAGGAGTTTTTTGCCTGATTCTCCTGGAGTCCTTGAGCCGGTTGGCATTCTTAAGGAAGGGGTGATTCTTTCTGCCATCTCCCCTGATTTACGGCGGGCGCTTCAGGAATTTCAGGCTGATAAACCTGACCGCTGTCCAGTGGGGAAGCTGTTTGTTCCTGATAGATGGACAAGTAAGGTAATTTCTGAGGTTCATTGTTCGGTGTTTGCTGGTCATCCTGGAATTTTTGGTACCAGAGATTAGGTTGCTAGGTCCTTTTGGTGGCCTTCCTTGTCGCGGGATGTGCGTTCTTTTGTGCAGTCCTGTGGGACTTGTGCCCGGGCCAAGCCTTGCTGTTCCCGCGCTAGTGGGTTGCTTTTGCCTTTGCCGGTCCCTGAGAGGCCCTGGACGCATATTTCCATGGATTTTATTTCTGATCTTCCTGTTTCTCAGAAGATGTCTGTTATCTGGGTGGTTTGTGACCGGTTCTCTAAAACGGTCCATTTGGTACCTTTGCCTAAATTGCCTTCCTCCTCTGGTTTGGTTCCATTGTTTTTTCAGCATGTGTTTCATTTGAATGGCATTCCAGAGAATATTGTGTCTGACAGAGGTTCCCAGTTTGTTTCTAGGTTTTGGCGGGCCTTTTGTGCTAGGCTGGGCATTGATTTGTCTTTTTCTTCGGCATTTCATCCTCAGACAAATGGCCAAACTGAGCGAACTAATCAGACCTTGGAAACCTATTTGAGATGCTTTGTGTCTGCTGATCAGGATGATTGGGTGGCTTTCTTGCCGTTGGCCGAGTTTGCCCTTAATAATCGGGCTAGTTCGGCTACGTTGGTTTCGCCTTTCTTTTGTAATTTTGGTTTTCATCCTCGTTTTTCTTTGGGGCAGGTTGAGCCTTCTGATTGTCCTGGTGTGGATTATGTGATGGACAGGTTGCAGCGGATTTGGACTCATGTGGTAGACAATTTGACGTTGTCTCAGGAAAAGGCTCAACGTTTTACTAACCGCCATCGGTGTGTTGGTCCCCGGCTTCGGGTGGGGATTTAGTCTGGTTATCTTCTCGTCATGTTCCTATGAAGGTTTCTTCCCCTAAGTTCAAGCCTCGGCTTATTGGTCCTTATAAGATTTCTGAGATTATCAATCGGTATCTTTTCGTTTGGCCCTTCCAGCCTCTTTTGCCATCCATAATGTTTTCCATAGATCTTTGTTGCGGAGATATGTGGTGCCCGTTGTTCCCTCTGTTGATCCTCCTGCCCCGGTGTTGGTTGAGGGGGAGTTGGAATATGAGGTTGAGAAAATTTTGGATTCTCGTTTTTCGAGGCGGAGGCTTCAGTATCTTGTCAAGTGGAAGGGTTATGGCCAGGAGGATAATTCTTGGGTTGTTGCCTCCGATGTTCATGCCGCCGATTTGGTTCGTGCTTTTCACTTGGCTCATCCTGATCGGCCTGGGGCTCTGGTGAGGGTTCGGTGACCCCTCCTCAAGGGGGGGTACTGTTGTGATTTCCGCTCTTGGGCTCCCTCCGGTGGCTGTAAGTGGCACTTTTGTGAGTTCTGCTCTTGGGCTCCCTCCGGTGGTTTTAAGTGGAACGGCTGCTCTTTGGATTTAGCAGTCAGCAGCTGCTTCCACTGATCGTCTATTCTGGCTCGGCTATTTAAGCCTGGCTCTATCCTTCAGCAAGTGCCAGTTGCCAATGGTTCCTGGTGGGATTCACATCTCTGCTTGGATTTCCCTGATGTACTGACCAGTTCAGCAAAGATAAGTCCTTGCTTTGTTCTTTTGCAGTCCATATTTTGTGGACTTTATCGTTCAGCACTTTCTATGTTTTTTTCTAGTCCAGCTTGTCAGTATGGATTTATTCAGTTAAGCTGGAAGCTCTGGGAAGCAGATTTACCCTCCACACCTTTAGTCAGGTGTGGAGATTTTTGTAAACTCTGTGGTGGATTTTTCCAGTTTTTTAATACTGACCGCACAGTATTCTGTCCTATTCTATCTATCTAGCTAGAGTGGCCTCCTTTGCTTCATCCTGGTTTCATTCTGCGTATGTTATTTCCCTCTCCACTCACAGGGCCAAACGAAAAGACAACGGATTGATAATTTCAGAAATCCTATAAGGACCAATAAAACGAGGCTTGAACTTAGGGGAAGAGACCTTCATAGGAACATGACGAGAAGACAACCAGACCAAATCCCCAACAAGAAGCCGGGGACCAACGCACCGACGGCGGTTAGCAAAACGTTGAGCCTTTTCCTGAGACAATGTTAAATTGTCCACCACATGAGTCAAAATCCGCTGCAACCTGTCCACCACAGAATCCACCCCAGGACAGTCCAAAGGCTCAACCTGCCCTGAAGAAAAACGAGGATGAAAACCAAAGTTACAAAAAAAAGGCGAAACCAAAGTAGCAGAACTAGCCCGATTATTAAGGGCAAACTCGGCGAATGGCAAGAAGGTAACCCAATCATCCTGATCAGCAGACACAAAGCATCTCAAATAGGTTTCCAAGGTCTGATTGATTCGCTCCGTCTGTCCATTTGTCTGAGGGTGAAATGCCGAAGAAAAAGACAAATTAATGCCCATTCTAACACAAAAGGACCGCCAAAACCTAGAAACAAACTGGGTACCTCTGTCATACACAACATTCTCCGGAATACCATGCAAACGAACCACATGCTGAAAAAATAAAGGAACCAAATCAGAGGAGGAAGGCAACTTAGGCAAAGGTACCAAGTGGACCATTTTAGAAAACCGTTCACAAACCACCCAGATGACAGACATCTTCTGAGAAACAGGAAGATCAGAAATAAAATCCATGGAAATATGCGTCCAGGGCCTCTCAGGGATAGGCAAAGGCAAAAGCAACCCACTAGCACGAGAACAGCAGGGCTTAGCCCGGGTACAGATCCCACAGGACTGCACGAAGGAACGCACATCCCGTGACAAAGAAGGCCGCCAAAAAGACCTGGCAACCAAATCTCTGGTACCAAAGATCCCAGGATGACCAGCCAATACCGAACAATGAATCTCAGAAATCACCTTACTAGTCCATCTATCAGGAACAAACAATTTGCCCACCGGACAGCGGTCGGGTCTATCAGCCTGAAACTCCTGAAGCACCCGCCGCAAATCAGGGGAGATAGCAGAAAGAATCACCCCCTCCTTGAGAATACCAGCCGGCTCACGGATTCCCAGAGAAGCAGGCAAAAATCTCCTAGACAGGGCATCAGCCTTCACATTCTTAGATCCAGGAAGATAAGAGACCATAAAATCAAAATGGGAGAAAAACAAAGACCAGCGAGCCTGTCTAGGATTCAACCGCTTGGCAGACTCAAGGTAAATCAGATTCTTATGATCGGTCAGGACCACAACACGATGCTTAGCTCCCTCAAGCCAATGTCACCACTCCTCAAATGCTCACTTCATAGCCAACAACTCCCGATTGCCGACATCATAATTACGCTCAGCAGGCGAAAACTTTCTGGAGTAGAAAGCACACGGTTTCAACACAGAACCATCAGAACTTCTCTGAGACAGAACAGCTCCTGCCCCAATCTCAGAAACGTCAACCTCAACCTGAAAAGGGAGAGAAACATCTGGCTGACGCAACACAGGGGCAGAAGTAAAATGACGCTTAAGCTCCTGAAAGGCCTCCACAGCCGCAGAGGACCAATTCACCACATCAGCACCTTTCTTGGTCAAATCGGTCAGAGGTTTAACCACAGAGTCCCATACACAAATATAAGATTTGTAACACGATTTTATTAACAATCATAGACTAAATACTGATTAAATAAATGCATACAGAGTGACAATACAAGGTACAGAAATGGTGCAAATACAGGCAGACACAAACTACCGCAGTGGCAATATGGGATATAGCAGCTAAATTTCAGGTTCCTCCTAAAAAGTGCTTAGTGCATAATAAATTGCCAATGTGTATGTAGCTAAGTCCCTATATATGCTGGGATCGCTTCTATAGCATCCTACCAAACCACTACTCTAGAGAAGGGGAGGTAGGGAGGAGGAATGTGCCGCTCATCTTACCCATGTGTAAATGCCAGTAGTGCATCTCCAGCCCCCCCCCCCATAGTTTGCTGTAGGTTAGATAGTTTCGGAGTGTCCTTGTTACAGGAATTTTTGTCCAATATATAGAGTATATTTTCCCGGTACTTTTCTCTAAGTTATGTATCAGTGGTACCTGTTCTTAGAGGTTTAAGCACAGTAGAAAAATTAGCAATAAAGCGGCGATAAAAATTAGCGAAGCCCAAAAATTTCTGAAGGCTCTTCACAGATGTGGGTTGAGTCCAATCATAAATAGCCTGGACCTTAATAGGGTCCATTTCAATAGCCGAGGGAGAAAAAATGAACCCCAGAAAAGAAATCTTCTGAACTCCAAAAAGGCAGTTAGACCCCTTCACAAACAGTGCATTAGCACCAAGAATCTGAAAACCCATCCTGACCTGCTTCAGGTGAGACTCCAAATCATCGGAAAAAAACAAAATATCATCCAAATATACAATCATGAATTTATCCAGATACTCCCAGAAAATATCATGCATAAAGGACTGAAACACAGATGGAGCATTAGAGAGCCCGAAAGGCATCACAAGATATTCAAAATGGCCTTCGGGCGTATTAAATGCTGTTTTCCATTCATCACCCTGTTTGATGCGAACAAGATTATACACCCCTCGAAGGTCAATCTTGGTAAACCAGCCAGCCCCTTTAATTCGAGCAAACAAATCAGAGAGCAAAGGCAAAGGGTACTGGAATTTGTCCGTGATCTTATTGAGAAGGCGATAATCTATACAGGGCCACAAGGAGCCATCCTTCTTGGCAACAAAAAAGAACCCCGCTCCCAACGGTGATGAAGACAGGCAAATATGCCCCTTCTCCAAGGACTCCATTACATAACTCCGCATAGCGGCATGCTCTGGCACAGACAGATTGAAAAGTCGACCCTTAGGAAACTTACAGCCAGGAATCAAATTAATAGCGCAATCACAGTCCCTATGAGGAGGCAGGGGACTGGATTTGGGCTCCTCAAATATATCCTGGAAATCAGACAAAAACTCAGGAACTTCAGAAGAAGGGGACGAGGAAATTGACATCAGAGGAATGTCACTATGTATCCCCTGACAACCCCAACTAGTCACAGACATAGATTTCCAATCCAGCACTGGATTATGTACCTGTAACCATGGAAACCCCAGCACAACCACATCATGCAAATTATGCAACACCAAAAAGCGAATATTTTCCTGATGTGCTGGAGCCATGTTCATGGTTAACTGTGTCCAGTACTGAGGTTTATTCTTGGCCAATGGTGAAGCATCAATCCCCCTCAAGGGAATAGGGCTCTGCAAAGGCTCCAAGGAAAAACCACAGCGCTTGGCAAATTCTAGGTCCATTAAGTTCAGGGCAGCGCCAGAATCCACAAATGCCATTACAGAAAAGGACGACAATGAGCAAATCAGGGTAATAGACAAGAGAAATTTAGGCTGTACCGTACTGATGGTAAACGACCTAGCAACCCTCTTAGTACGCTTCGGGCAGTCAGAGATGGCATGAGTAACGTCACCACAGTAAGAACACAGCCCATTCTGACGTCTGAACTCCTGCCGTTCTGCTCTCGTCAAAATCCTATCACATTGCATAGGCTCAGAACTCTGCCCAGAGGACACTGCCATATGGTGCACCACCTTACGTTCACGTAGGCGCCGGTCAATCTGAATGGCCAGAGACATTGATTCGTTCAAACCAGCAGGCATGGGAAACCCCACCATAACATCTTTAAGGGCTTCAGAAAGACCCTTTCTGAAAATAGCGGCCAGGGTGTTGTGAACTATAGTTCTTGGCTCCCTCTTGTGGTCATTAGCGGTATGGCACTTTGAGTGTCTTTCCCCTGGTTGGCACTCACCTGCTTCGTTTGGTCTGGGTGTGCCTATATAAAATTCCTGGATACTCTGTATTGTGCCTGGATTCATTGTTATCAGACCTTGTCTGTTTTCTCCTGTCTCCTGGTCTCCTGATTTTGCAAGATAAGCTAAGTCCTGCTTTCTTATTTTTGTGCATTTGAATTTCCCTTATTTTGTTCCAGCTTTGTTTAAAATTAGTGTTGAGCATTCTGATACCGCAAGTATCGGCCGATACTTGCGGGTATCAGAATTCCGATACCGAGATCCGATACTTTTGTGGTATCGGGTATCGGTATCGAAACAACATTAATGTAATAATGTGTAAAAGAAAGAATTAAAATAAAAAATATTGCTATACTCACCTCTCCGACGCAGCCTGGACCTCACCGAGGGAACCGGCAGCGTTCTTTGCTTAAAATTTGTGCGTTTACTTCCTTCCGTGAAGTCCCGGCTTGTGATTGGTCGCGTGCCGCCCATGTGGCTGCGACGCGACCAATCACAGCAAGCTGTGACATAATTTCAGGTCCTTCAGGATTTTAAAATTACGTTCTGGCTTGTGACTGGTCGCGTCGCGGTCACATGGGCGACGCGACCAATCACAAGCCGTGACGTCACGGGAGGCAGGACACGCGCGCATTTTAAAATGCGCGCGTGTCCTGCCTCCCATGACGTCACGGCTTGTGATTGGTCGCGTGCCGCCCATGTGACCGCGACGCGACCAATCACAAGCCAGAATGTAATTTTAAAATCCTGAAGGACCTGAAATTACGTCACGGCTTGCTGTGATTGGTCGTGTCGCGGCCACATGGGCGACGCGACCAATCACAAGCCGGGACGTCACGGGAGGCAGGACACGCGCGCATTTTAAAATGCGCGCGTGTCCTGCCTCCCATGACGTCACGGCTTGTGATTGGTCGCGTCGCCCATGTGACCGCGACGCGACCAATCACAAGCCAGAACGTAATTTTAAAATCCTGAAGGACCTGAAATTACGTCACGGCTTGCTGTGATTGGTCGCGTCGCGGCCACATGGGCGGCACGCGACCAATCACAAGCCGGGACTTCACGGAAGGAAGTAAACGCGCGAATTTTAAGCAAAGAACGCTGCCGGTTCCCTCCGTGAGGTGCAGGCTGCATCGGAGAGGTGAGTATAGCAATATTTTTTATTTTAATTCTTTCTTTTACACAGTAATATGCATCCCAGGGCCTGAAGGAGAGTTTCCTCTCCTTCAGACCCTGGGAACCATCAGGGATATCGTCCGATACTTGAGTCCCATTGACTTGTATTGGTATCGGGTATCGGTATCGGATTAGATCCGATACTTTGCCGGTATCGGCCGATACTTTCCGATACCGATACTTTCAAGTATCGGACGGTATCGCTCAACACTATTTAAAATGTGATTCCTGATTTTGCTGGAAGCTCTAGGGGGGCTGTTATCCTCCCCCCACACCGTTAGTCGGTGCGGGGGTTCTTGGATATTCAGCGTGGATATTTTGTAGGGTTTTTTGCTGACCGTATAACTTATCTTTCTATTTTCTGCTATTAGTCAGTGGGCCTCTCTTTGCTAAATCTAGTTCATTCTTACGTTTGTCATTTCTTCTTACCTCACCGTTATTATTTGTTGGGGGCTTGAATTATAACTTTGGGGTCCTTTCTCTTGAGGCAAGAGAGGTCTTATTTTCTCTGAAAGGGTTAGTTAGTTCTCCGGCTGGCGCGAGACGTCTAGAACCAACGTAGGTACGTTCCCCGGCTGCTGCTAGCTGTTTGTGTTAGGATCAGGTATACGGTCAGTCAAGTTACCACTTCCCTATGAGCTGGCTTTTTGTGTTTGCAGACCTAGCTGGTACTCCTGAGATCCTCTGCCATTAGGATCATAACAGTAATCCAGGCCTAAAGAGTGCATTGCTGAAGCGGGACTATAAGGAAAGAAGTTTGAGGGTTTTTTTTTTCTTCCTCCCCTTTATCTCTGAGTGGCTTGAAGCTCTGCTGCAGACATGAATGTTCAGACTCTGATTACTAGTGTGGATCAGCTTGCTGCACGTGTGCAGGGCATTCAGGATTTTGTTATTAGCAGTCCTATGTCAGAACCTAAGATACCTATTCCTGAGCTGTTCTCTGGAGATCGATTTAAATTTGGGAATTTTAGGAATAATTGTAAATTGTTTCTATCTTTGAGACCTCGTTCGTCTGGAGACTCAGCTCAACAAGTTAAAATTGTTATCTCCTTCTTGCGTGGTGACCCTCAGGATTGGGCTTTCTCATTGGCGCCAGGAGATCCGGCATTGGCAAATATTGATGCGTTTTTTCTGGCGCTCGGATTGCTTTATGAGGAGCCCAATCTTGAAATACAGGCAGAAAAAGCATTGCTGGCTATCTCTCAGGGCCAGGATGAAGCTGAGGTGTACTGCCAAAAATTTCGGAAATGGTCCATGCTTACTCAATGGAATGAGTGTGCTCTGGCCGCAAATTTCAGAAATGGCCTTTCTGAAGCCATTAAGAATGTGATGGTGGGTTTTCCCATTCCTACAAGTCTGAATGATTCTATGGCTCTGGCCATCCAGGTTGATCGGCGTTTGCGGGAGCGCAAAACTGCTAATCCTCTGGCAGTGTTGTCTGAACGGACACCTGACTCAATGCAATGTGATAGAATCCTGACTAGAACCGAATGGCAAAATCATAGGCGTCAGAATGGGTTGTGTTTTTACTGTGGTGATTCTACACATGTTATCTCGGCATGCTCTAAACGGCCATCAAAGGTTGTTAGTCCTGTCGCCATTGGTAATTTACAGCCTAAGTTCATTTTGTCTGTGACTTTGATTTGCTCATTATCTTCCTACCCTGTTATGGCATTTGTGGATTCAGGTGCTGCCCTGAGTCTTATGGATTTATCATTTGCCAAGCGCTGTGGTTTTGTCCTAGAGCCTTTAGAAAATCCTATTCCTCTTAGAGGAATTGATGCTACGCCATTGGCGGAGAATAAACCGCAGTATTGGACACAAGTGACCATGTGCATGTCTCCTAAACATCGGGAGGTGATTCGTTTTCTTGTTTTGCATAAAATGAAGGATTTGGTCGTTCTGGGTCTGCCATGGTTACAGACCCATAATCCAGTTTTGGATTGGAAGGCTATGTCCGTGTCAAGTTGGGGTTGTCAGGGAATTCATTGCGATTCCTCGTCGGTGTCTATTGCTTCTTCTACTCCTTCTGAAGTCCCTGAGTATTTGTTGGACTATCAGGATGTATTCAGTGAGTCCAGGTCCAGTGCCCTTCCTCCTCATAGGGACTGTGACTGCGCTATAGATTTGATTCCTGGTAGTAAATTTCCTAAGGGACGACTATTTAATCTGTCTGTACCTGAGCATGCCGCGATGCGTGCTTATATTAAGGAGTCTTTAGAGAAGGGACATATTCGTCCATCCTCTTCCCCTCTTGGTGTGGGATTCCTTTTTGTGGCCAAGAAAGACGGCTCTTTGAGACCGTGTATAGACTATCGACTTTTGAATAAAATCACTGTCAAATTTCAGTATCCTTTGCCACTATTGTCGGACTTGTTTGCCCGGATTAAGGGTGCCAAGTGGTTCACCAAGATAGATCTTCGCGGTGCGTACAACCTTGTGCGCATTAAGCAGGGAGATGAATGGAAAACTGCATTCAATACGCCCGAAGGTCATTTTGAGTACTTGGTGATGCCTTTTGGGCTTTCTAATGCCCCCTCAGTGTTTCAGTCCTTTATGCATGACATTTTCCGGAAGTATCTGGATAAATTTATGATTGTTTATCTGGATGATATTCTGGTTTTCTCTGATGATTGGGATTCTCATGTAAAGCAGGTCAGGATGGTGTTTCAGGTTTTGCGTGATAATTAGTGTTGAGCATTCCGATGCTGCAAGTATCGGGTATCGGCCGATACTTGCTGTATCGGAATTCCGATACCGGGATTCCGATACTCTTGTGGTATCGGGTATCGGGTATCGGAACAACATTTTATTTTAATTCTCTCTTTTACACATTTTAACATTGTTAAAATGTGTAAAAGAGAGAATTAAAATAAAAAATATCGCTATACTCACCTGTCCGACGCAGCCGGGACCTCAGCGCAGGAACCGGCAGCGTTGTTTGTTTAAAATTCCCGCTTTTACATGGTTACGCGAACTCCCGGCTTGTGATTGGTCAGGGCGCCCATGTTGCCGGGCCGCGGACCAATCACAGCAAGCCGTGACGAAAATACGTCACGGCTTGCTGTGATTGGTCCGCGTCCCGGCAACATGGCCGCCATTAACCAATCACAAGCCGTGACGTCACGGGAGGCTGGACTTGCGCGCTTTTGAAAAAGCGCGCGTGTCCAGCCTCCAGTGACGTCCCGGCTTATGATTGGTTGCGCCGCGATCAACCAATCACAAGCCGGGAGGCTGGACACGCGCGCAATTTTAAAATGCGCGCTTGTCCTGCCTCCCGTGACGTCACGGCTTGTGATTGGTTAATGGCGGCCATGTTGCCGGGCCGCGGACCAATCACAGCAAGCCGTGACGTATTTTCGTCACGGCTTGCTGTGATTGGTCCGCGTCCCGGCAACATGGCGCCGTGACCAATCATAAGCCGGGACGTCACTGGAGGCTGGACACGCGCGCTTTTTCAAAAGCGCACAAGTCCAGCCTCCCGTGACGTCACGGCTTGTGATTGGTTAATGGCGGCCATGTTGCCGGGACGCGGACCAATCACAGCAAGCCGTGACGTATTTTCGTCACGGCTTGCTGTGATTGGTCCGCGGCCCGGCAACATGGGCGCCCTGACCAATCACAAGCCGGGAGTTCGCGTAACCATGTAAAAGCGGGAATTTTAAACAAACAACGCTGCCGGTTCCTGCGCTGAGGTCCCGGCTGCGTCGGAGAGGTAAAGTATAGCGATATTTTTTATTTTAATTCTTTCTTTTACACATTTATATGGTTCCCAGGGCCTGAAGGAGAGTTTCCTCTCCTTCAGACCCTGGGAACCATCAGGAATACCGTCCGATACTTGAGTCCCATTGACTTGTATTGGTATCGGGTATCGGTATCGGATTGGATCCGATACTTTGCCGGTATCGGCCGATACTTTCCGATACCGATACTTTCAAGTATCGGACGGTATCGCTCAACACTAGTGATAATGCTTTGTTTGTGAAGGGCTCAAAGTGTCTCTTCGGAGTGCAGAAGGTTTCCTTTTTGGGTTTTATTTTCGCCCCTTCTACTGTGGAGATGGACCCAGTCAAGGTCCGAGCTATTCATGATTGGACTCAACCCACGTCCGTTAAGAGTCTTCAGAAGTTCTTGGGTTTTGCTAATTTCTACCGTCGTTTTATTGCTAATTTTTCTAGCATTGTAAAACCTTTGATGGATATGACCAAGAAAGGTTCTGATGTTGCTAATTGGGCTCCTGCGGCCTTGGAGGCTTTCCGGGAGCTGAAGCGCCGGTTTACTTCGGCGCCTGTTTTGTGCCAGCCTGATGTCTCACTTCCCTTTCAGGTTGAAGTAGACGCTTCTGAGATCGGTGCAGGGGCTGTTTTGTCGCAGAAAGGCTCTGGTTGCTCTGTGATGAGACCATGTGCTTTTTTTTCTAGGAAGTTTTCGCCTGCTGAGCGGAACTATGATGTTGGTAATCGGGAGTTGTTGGCTATGAAGTGGGCATTTGAGGAGTGGCGTCATTGGCTCGAGGGAGCTAAGCATCGTGTGGTGGTCTTGACTGATCATAAAAATCTGATGTACCTCGAGTCCGCTAAATGCCTGAATCCTAGACAGGCTCTTTGGTCGTTGTTTTTCTGCCGTTTTGACTTTGTGGTCTCGTACCTGCCTGGTTCAAAGAATGTGAAGGCTGATGCTCTTTCTAGGAGTTTTGTGCCTGACTCTCCTGGAGTCCCAGAGCCAGCAGGTATTCTTAAAGAGGGAGTAATCTTGTCGGCCATTTCTCCTGATTTGCGACGTGTGTTGCAGAGATTTCAGGCTGGTAGACCTGACTCTTGCCCACCTAACAGACTGTTTGTTCCTGATAAATGGACCAGTAGAGTTATTTCCGAGGTTCATTCCTCAGTGTTGGCAGGGCATCCTGGGATTTTTGGTACCAGAGATTTGGTGGCTAGGTCCTTTTGGTGGCCTTCCCTGTCGCGGGATGTGCGATCTTTTGTGCAGTCCTGTGGGATTTGTGCTCGGGCTAAGCCTTGCTGTTCTCGTGCCAGCGGGTTACTTTTGCCCTTGCCCGTCCCGAAGAGGCCTTGGACGCACATTTCCATGGATTTCATTTCAGATCTTCCGGTGTCTCAAGGAATGTCTGTCATCTGGGTGGTCTGTGATCGTTTTTCCAAGATGGTCCATTTGGTGCCCTTGCCTAAGTTGCCTTCCTCTTCCGATTTGGTTCCTTTGTTCTTTCAGAATGTGGTTCGTTTGCACGGCATTCCTGAGAGTATCGTGTCTGACAGAGGATCCCAGTTTGTGTCCAGATTCTGGCGATCCTTTTGTGCTAGGATGGGCATCGATTTGTCATTTTCATCTGCCTTTCATCCTCAGACTAATGGCCAAACGGAGCGAACTAATCAGACGCTGGAGGCTTATTTGAGATGTTTTGTTTCTGCGGATCAGGATGATTGGGTGACTTTCTTGCCACTGGCTGAGTTTGCCCTTAATAATCGGGCAAGTTCCGCTACTTTGGTTTCGCCATTTTTCTGCAACTCTGGTTTTCATCCGCGGTTTTCCTCGGGTCATGTTGAACCTTCTGACTGTCCTTGGCTGGATTCCGTGGTGGATAGGTTGCAGCGGTTTTGGAATCTTGTGGTGGACAACTTGAAGTTGTCACAGGAGAAGGCTCAGCGCTTTGCCAACCGCCGCCGCGGTGTGGGTCCCCGACTTCGTGTTGGGGATTTGGTTTGGTTGTCTTCTCGGTATGTCCCTCTGAAGGTTTCCTCTCCTAAGTTTAAGTCTCGCTTTATTGGTCCTTATAAAATTTTGGAAGTCCTTAATCCGGTGTCGTTACGTTTGGATCTTCCGGTGTCGTTTGCCATTCACAATGTGTTCCATAGGTCTTTGTTACGGCGGTACGTGGTGCCTATGGTTCCTGCTGTTGAGCCTCCTGCTCCGGTGTTGGTTGAGGGCGAGTTGGAGTATGTGGTGGAGAAGATCTTGGACTCTCGTCTCTCTAGATGGAGGCTTCAGTATC
Organism: Ranitomeya variabilis; assembly: GCF_051348905.1. NCBI lineage: Eukaryota > Metazoa > Chordata > Amphibia > Anura > Dendrobatidae > Ranitomeya > Ranitomeya variabilis. Next base: position 19,917,900 of record NC_135236.1, on the reverse strand, counting down.
TGGTCAAATGGAAGGGCTATGGTCAGGAGGACAATTTCTGGGTGGTCGCCTCTGATGTTCATGCGGCCGATTTGGTTCGTGCCTTTCACGCTGCTCATCCTGATCGCCCTGGTGGTCTTGGTGAGGGTTCGGTGACCCCTCCTTAAAGGGGGGGTACTGTTGTGAACTATAGTTCTTGGCTCCCTCTTGTGGTCATTAGCGGTATGGCACTTTGAGTGTCTTTCCCCTGGTTGGCACTCACCTGCTTCGTTTGGTCTGGGTGTGCCTATATAAACTTCCTGGATACTCTGTATTGTGCCTGGATTCGTTGTTATCAGAACTTGTCTGTTTTCTCCTGTCTCCTGGTCTCCTGATTTTGCAAGATAAGCTAAGTCCTGCTTTCTTATTTTTGTGCATTTGAATTTCCCTTATTTTGTTCCAGCTTTGTTTAAAATGTGATTCCTGATTTTGCTGGAAGCTCTAGGGGGGCTGTTATCCTCCCCCCACACCGTTAGTCGGTGCGGGGGTTCTTGGATATTCAGCGTGGATATTTTGTAGGGTTTTTTGCTGACCGTATAAGTCATCTTTCTATTTTCTGCTATTAGTCAGTGGGCCTCTCTTTGCTAAATCTAGTTCATTCTTACATTTGTCATTTCTTCTTACCTCACCGTTATTATTTGTTGGGGGCTTGAATTATAACTTTGGGGTCCTTTCTCTTGAGGCAAGAGAGGTCTTATTTTCTCTGAAAGGGTTAGTTAGTTCTCCGGCTGGCGCGAGACGTCTAGAACCAACATAGGTACGTTCCCCGGCTGCTGCTAGTTGTTTGTGTTAGGATCAGGTATACGGTCAGTCAAGTTACCACTTCCCTATGAGCTGGCTTTTTGTGTTTGCAGACTTAGCTGGTACTCCTGAGATCCTCTGCCATTAGGATCATAACACCAGGGCTCATTCCTCATTCCATTTTGTAAGCACAGACCACTTTCTAAATTTCTGACAATATATTTCTGCTGCTTCCTGATCCTGACACAGAGCCAGCAAGATTTTTTCTGCCTGATCCACAGAATTAGGTTCGTCATAAAGCAGTCCAAGTGCTTGAAAAAATGAATCTACATTAAGCAATGCAGGATTCCATGGCTCCAAGGAGAATGCCCAGTCCTGCGGGTCACCACGCAGCAGAGAAATAATAATCTTCACCTGCTGAATGGGGTCACCAGAGGAACGGGGTCTCAGAGCAAAAAACAATCTGCAATTATTTTTAAAGTTCAAATACTTAGATCTATCCCCAGAAAACAAATCAGGGATAGGAATTCTAGGCTCAGAAACAGGAGTTTGAATAACATAATCTTGGATACTCTGTACCCTTGCAGCAAGATGATCAACATGCGCAGACAGACCCTGAACCTCCATATCAGCACCAGGCTCCTGAACCATCCAAAGATCAAGGGGGAAAAAAAGACAAAACAAGCTACAAAGGAAAAAAAAATGACTCAGAACTTTCTTTTCCCTCTTTTGAGATGCATTTAACACATTGTCGGCCAGCTGTACTGTTATGACCTGGTGGTTACGGAGCAGCACTGAGATGACCTGGTGGGTAAAACCAATCATGGACACACTCAGAGGAGGTGGCAGCTCCACCGACAGCAATCACTGTTTTGACCTGGTGATTACGGAGCAGCACTGAAATGACCTGGTGGGTAAAACAAATAATGTACAAGCTCTGAGGAGGTGGTAGCTTTACTGACCACAATCCCTACTCTGTCAAGATCTCCATGGCCAGAGAACTAGCATAAGCCTCAATAGGAACAAGCTCTTGGAAGATGTAACTATACTGACCATGAACTAAACCTACCGCATCATCTAGAAGTAGCCAGGTAGCATGTCCTACTTTTTATCCCTATATGCCCAGCGCCGGCCGGAGAACTAAATAATGCTAGCAGAGGGAAATATAAGACCTGACTCACCTCTAGAGAAATGCCCAAAAAGGAGACAGAGGCCCCCCACATATATTGGCGGTGATATGAGATGAAACAACAAACGCAGCAGGAAAATAGTTTTAGCAAATTTGAGGTCCGCTTTCTAGATAGCAGAAGACAGAAAGCATACTTTCATGGTCAGTAGAAAACCCTAACAAAACACATCCAGAAATTACTTTAGGACTCTGGCATTAACTCATAATACCAGAGTGGCAATTCCTGATCAACAAGAGCTTTCCAGACACAGTAACGAAACTGCAGCTGTGAACTGGAACCAAAATACAAAAACAAAACATGGACGAATGTCCAACTTATCTAGTAGATGTCTGGGAGCAGGAACAAGCACAGAGAGGCTTCTGATAACATTGTTGACCGGCAAGCATCTAACAGAGAAGCCAGGTTATATAGCGACACCCAGATCTAATCAGAACAGGTGAACAGGGAAGATGATGTCACAAGTTCAATTCCACCAGTAGCCACCGGGGGAGCCCAGAATCCAAATTCACAACAGTACCCCCCCCTCAAGGAGGGGGCACCGAACCCTCACCAGAACCACCAGGGCGATCAGGATGGGCCCTATGAAAGGCACGAACCAGATCAGAGGCATGAACATCAGATGCAGTGACCCAAGAATTGTCCTCCTGGCCGTATCCCTTCCACTTGACCAGATACTGGAGTCTCCGTCTGGAAACACGGGAGTCTAGGATTTTTTCCACAACGTACTCCAACTCACCCTCAACCAACACCGGAGCAGGAGGCTCAACGGAAGGCACAATCGGTGCCTCATACCTGCGCAATAACGACCGATGAAAAACGTTATGAATAGAAAAGGATGCAGGGAGGTCCAAACGGAAGGAAACAGGGTTAAGAATCTCCAATATTTTATACGGACCGATGAACCGAGGCTTAAACTTAGGAGATGAGACCCTCATAGGGACAAAACGAGAAGACAACCACACCAAATCTCCAACACAAAGCCGAGGACCAACACGACGGTGACGGTTGGCAAAAAGCTGAGTCTTCTCCTGGGACAACTTTAAATTGTCCATCACCTGCCCCCAGATATGATGCAATCTCTCCACCACCGCATCCACTCCAGGACAATCCGAGGATTCCATCTGACCGGAGGAAAATCGAGGGTGGAACCCCGAATTACAGAAAAACGGGGACACCAAAGTGGCAGAGCTGGCCCGATTATTGAGGGCGAACTCCGCCAATGGCAAAAAAGCAACCCAATCATCCTGGTCAGCAGACACAAAACACCTCAGATATGTCTCCAGGGTCTGATTAGTCCGCTCGGTCTGGCCATTAGTCTGAGGGTGAAAAGCAGACGAAAAAGACAAATCTATGCCCATCCTAGCACAGAATGCCCGCCAAAATCTAGACACAAATTGGGTTCCTCTGTCAGAAACGATATTCTCAGGAATACCATGCAAACGAACAACATTTTGAAAAAACAGGGGCACCAACTCGGAAGAAGAAGGCAATTTGGGCAGGGGAACCAAATGGACCATCTTAGAAAAACGGTCACACACCACCCAGATGACAGACATCTTCTGAGAAACAGGCAGATCTGAAATAAAATCCATCGAGATGTGTGTCCAAGGCCTCTTAGGAATAGGCAAGGGCAACAATAATCCACTAGCCCGAGAACAACAAGGCTTGGCCCGAGCACAAACGTCACAAGACTGCACAAAGCCTCGCACATCTCGTGACAGGGAAGGCCACCAGAAGGATCTTGCCACCAAATCCCTGGTACCAAAAATTCCAGGATGACCTGCCAATGCAGAAGAATGTACCTCAGAGATGACTCTACTGGTCCAATCATCAGGAACAAACAACCTATCAGGCGGACAACGATCCGGTCTATCCGCCTGAAACTCCTGCAAGGCCCGCCGCAGGTCTGGAGAAACGGCTGACAAGATAACTCCCTCCTTAAGAATACCTGTGGGGTCAGAGTTGCCGGGTGAATCAGGCTCAAAACTCCTAGAAAGGGCATCCGCCTTAACATTCTTAGAACCCGGTAGGTACGATACCACAAAATTAAACCGAGAGAAAAATAATGACCAGCGCGCCTGTCTAGGATTCAGGCGCCTGGCGGTCTCAAGATAGATCAAATTTTTGTGGTCAGTCAATACCACCACCTGATGTCTGGCCCCCTCGAGCCAATGGCGCCACTCCTCAAACGCCCACTTCATGGCCAAAAGCTCCCGATTCCCAACATCATAATTCCGCTCAGCGGGCGAAAATTTACGGGAAAAGAAGGCACAAGGCCTCATCACGGCGCAGTCAGAACTTTTCTGCGACAACACTGCCCCAGCCCCGATCTCAGAAGCGTCGACCTCAACCTGAAAAGGAAGAGTCACATCAGGCTGACGCAACACAGGGGCAGAAGAAAAACGGCGCTTAAGCTCCTGAAAGGCCTCCACAGCATCAGGGGACCAATTAGCAACATCAGCACCCTGTCTAGTCAAATCGGTCAATGGCTTAACGACATCCGAAAAACCAGAAATAAATCGACGATAAAAGTTGGCAAAGCCCAAAAATTTCTGAAGACTTTTAAGAGAAGAGGGCTGCGTCCAATCACAAATAGCTTGAACCTTGACAGGATCCATCTCAATGGAAGAGGGAGAAAAAATATATCCCAAAAAGGAAATTCTCTGAACCCCAAAAACGCACTTAGAACCCTTGACACACAGAGAATTAGACCGCAAAACCTGAAAAACCCTCTTAACTTGCCGGACATGAGAGTCCCAATCATCCGAAAAAATCAGAATATCATCCAGATACACTATCATAAATTTATCCAAAAAATCGCGGAAAATATCATGCATAAAGGACTGGAAGACTGAAGGGGCATTAGAAAGACCAAAAGGCATCACCAAATACTCAAAGTGGCCCTCGGGCGTATTAAATGCGGTTTTCCACTCATCCCCCTGCCTGATCCGCACCAAATTATACGCCCCACGGAGATCAATCTTAGAGAACCACTTGGCCCCCTTTATGCGAGCAAACAAATCAGTCAGCAACGGCAATGGGTATTGATATTTAACCGTGATTTTATTCAAAAGCCGATAATCAATACATGGTCTCAAAGAGCCGTCTTTTTTTGACACAAAGAAAAAACCGGCTCCTAAGGGAGATGACGATGGACGAATATGTCCCTTTTCCAAGGACTCCTTTATATATTCTCGCATAGCAGTATGTTCAGGCACAGACAGATTAAATAAACGACCCTTTGGGTATTTACTACCCGGAATTAAATCTATAGCACAATCGCACTCACGGTGCGGAGGTAGTGAACCCAGCTTGGGTTCTTCAAAGACGTCACGATAATCAGACAGGAACTCAGGGATTTCAGAGGGAATAGATGATGAAATGGACACCAAAGGTACGTCCCCATGAGTCCCCTTACATCCCCAGCTCAACACAGACATAGCTCTCCAGTCAAGGACTGGGTTGTGAGACTGCAGCCATGGCAATCCCAGCACCAAATCATCATGTAGATTATACAGCACCAGAAAACGAATAGTCTCCTGGTGATCCGGATTAATACACATAGTCACTTGTGTCCAGTATTGTGGTTTATTATTAGCCAATGGGGTGGAGTCAATCCCCTTCAGAGGAATAAGAGTCTCCAAAGGCTCTAAATCATACCCACAACGATTGGCAAAGGACCAATCCATAAGACTCAAAGCGGCGCCAGAGTCGATATAGGCGTCCGTAGTAATAGATGACAAAGAGCAAATCAGGGTCACAGACAAAATAAATTTAGACTGTAAAGTGCCAATGGGAACGGATTTATCAAGCTTTTTAGTACGCTTAAAGCATGCTGATATAACATGAGTAGAATCCCCACAATAGAAACACAACCCATTTTTCCGTCTAAAATTCTGCCGCTCGCTTCTGGACAGAATTCTATCACACTGCATGTTTTCTGGCGTCTTCTCAGTGGACACCGCCAGATGGTGCACTGGTTTGCGCTCCCGCAGACGCCTATCGATCTGAATGGCCATTGTCATGGACTCATTCAGACTTGCAGGCACAGGGAACCCCACCATAACATCCTTAATGGCATCAGAAAGACCCTCTCTGAAAGTAGCCGCCAAGGCACACTCATTCCACTGAGTAAGCACAGACCATTTACGGAATTTTTGGCAGTAAATTTCAGCTTCATCTTGCCCCTGCGATAGGGACATCAAAGTTTTTTCTGCCTGAAGTTCCAAATGAGGTTCCTCATACAGCAAGCCCAAGGCCAGAAAAAACGCATCCACATTGCGCAACGCAGGATCCCCTGGTGCCAATGCAAAAGCCCAATCTTGAGGGTCGCCGCGGAGCAAGGAAATCACAATCCCAACCTGCTGTGCAGGGTCTCCAGCAGAACGAGATTTCAGGGACAAAAATAACTTACAATTATTTCTAAAATTCTGAAAGCTAGATCTATTCCCTGAGAAGAATTCCGGCAAAGGAATTCTCGGCTCTGATACCGGAGCATGAACAACAAAATCTTGCAAACTTTGTACTTTCGTGGCGAGATTATTCAAACCTGCAGTTACACTCTGTAGATCCATTATAGACAGGTGAACATAGAGCCATTCAAAGATTAGAAGGAGAGAGAAAAAAAAGAAAGACTGCAGCATAGACAGACTGGCAAGTGATCCAATTAAGAGCACACTAACTACTAGAGAAAAAAAAAAAAAAAAAAAAAAATTTTCAGCAGACTTCTTATTTCTCTCCTTTCTCAGCCAAGGATTTTAACCCTTTAGCTGGCCGGTCAAACTGTCATGATCTCCATGGCCAGAGAACTAGCATAAGCCTCAATAGGAACAAGCTCTTGGAAGATGTAACTATACTGACCATGAACTAAACCTACCGCATCATCTAGAAGTAGCCAGGTAGCATGTCCTACTTTTTATCCCTATATGCCCAGCGCCGGCCGGAGAACTAAATAATGCTAGCAGAGGGAAATATAAGACCTGACTCACCTCTAGAGAAATGCCCAAAAAGGAGACAGAGGCCCCCCACATATATTGGCGGTGATATGAGATGAAACAACAAACGCAGCAGGAAAATAGTTTTAGCAAATTTGAGGTCCGCTTTCTAGATAGCAGAAGACAGAAAGCATACTTTCATGGTCAGTAGAAAACCCTAACAAAACACATCCAGAAATTACTTTAGGACTCTGGCATTAACTCATAATACCAGAGTGGCAATTCCTGATCAACAAGAGCTTTCCAGACACAGTAACGAAACTGCAGCTGTGAACTGGAACCAAAATACAAAAACAAAACATGGACGAATGTCCAACTTATCTAGTAGATGTCTGGGAGCAGGAACAAGCACAGAGAGGCTTCTGATAACATTGTTGACCGGCAAGCATCTAACAGAGAAGCCAGGTTATATAGCGACACCCAGATCTAATCAGAACAGGTGAACAGGGAAGATGATGTCACAAGTTCAATTCCACCAGTAGCCACCGGGGGAGCCCAGAATCCAAATTCACAACACTACTCCTAACACCAACACTAGAATTAGCCGTGGGACGTTCCTATCTTTGCCTAGACGCCTCGTCACAGCCTAAGAACTAACTACCCCTGAAGATGGAAACGGAAAACTATCTCGCCTCAGAGAAACCACCAAAAAGAAAGATAGCCCCCCACAAATATTGACGGTGAGTGGAGAGGGAAATGACAAACTCAGAAATGAAACTAGATTTTAGCAAAGGAGGCCAATACTATCTAAATAGACAGAGATAGAAAAGGTTACTGTGCGGTCAGAATAAAAACTAAATATCCACGCAGAGTTTACAAAAATAACCTCCACACCGACTCACGGTGTGGAGGAGCAAATCTGCTACCCCAGAGCTTCCAACTAGCCGGAATATTTCATAGTGACAAGCTGGACAAAAGAGACATAACTTAAACTTGAACAGAAGGTCAAAATCAGGGAAACACCCAAGAACTAGCAGAACTTATTTTAAGCTGAGATGAACTGGCCAACAGAGAACTTCCAGGAGAGGACTGAATCCAACAGGAAAACATTGACAGCTGGCATCGACTACAGACTAGAACCCAGTTAAATAACAAGGCCAGGGAACCGATTAGTGAAAGCAGCTGCTAAGTTCCACTCGAAACCACCAGAGGGAGCCCAAGAGCAGAACTCCCAAAAATACCATTCGTAACCACAGGATGGAGCCCAAGAACGAAATTCACAACACACCCCCGACCGGTCATCTAGTCACCCCCACCACCAGAAAACCAACCACATCAGGTAGGGTAAGACAGATACAGGAGTATTATCCCTGGAGGCCCTCTGACTAGCTAGTTACGCTAAAAACAATTGTCTGACCCTAAGAACTAACCTTTCCCATTTTTCAGATAAAGACAATATGATGGACGTATAAGTGCACCTGGGCGGGTCTAGGGAGTTAGTGAGCACAAAAGCAGGTGACGTGCTAGGACACATAGTTATGACACATACAGATGTGACAAAAGGAGAGAGTGTAGAGATGTACTTTGGACAGTTACAGCTGAAATGGGCAGACATGGAGTACAGTCCCATAAACCCACTTGATGTCAAAATATTGGTAAATACATTCATTGACAGTATGACAAAAGGCTTACGAGGCGCAGTACAGACAGCTAGACCTGAATGGAGGAATGTAGATCCAAAAGATCTCCTGAAAGTTGCTAAAGGAGTTGAACAAACTAGGACAATAAGACGACGTGTCATGTATGCTGGAGTACAAGGAAAACAGTAGAGATGCAGTAAGGGACCTAAGAACTTAGAAACAGTAAAGTGCTGGAATTGTGGAGAAAATGGACACTCAGACCAATCTTCCACCTTCTTCACCTCCAGACTAGGAAACTGACAACCCAGTGACAAATGTGTGCCCTGTTCTTGTTCCCTCCAGACCTGGTCCTGCCTTGATGGCCACCATAACAATGCTGGGAGGGAAGGAGACAGAATTCTTGATTGACACTGGGGCAGCTGGAACTGTGGTACACAAAGACTTGATAATGCCAGACATGATTACTGATGAGACTGTGGAATGCGTGAGTGTAGAAGGACAAGCGACTGAAGCCCCTATGACTAAACAAATAAGACTAGAATCACGAGACAGCCAAGAGGTGCTTACAAACTTATTGTTAGTGACAATACCCCTATGAATTTGCTGGGAGCAGAGTTGAGTGCTGGCTAGACCACCATACAGTACTCTCCTGAGGGTATTACAGTCACAAGTCCCCTTTCATATAAACACTTGGTGCAGAGGAACGCCAGGGTCTTCCACGTGCACATTATACCACAGGTAAATCATGCCCTATTATAGTTACACTTAATTCCATTCATTTGCCAGTTTAGTAGTTTCCTTACACAAGATGGTATAGTTACCGTGTATTTCTAGGTTGTCTTCATATGATATATAGTTTTTAAGCCATTCATTATATTGGCTCAAACCATAATCACTGTTTATTTGTCTTTTCCACTTCTTATACCTTATTGCAAGCAACTGGCATTGGTATATGGTATTTTTCAAATCCCTTCTTTTTATATTTGGAACTGTTAGTTATGGATTTACATAGGGCTACTACCTTCTTAAAAAAAGCTTGTGCTTTGCTGTGGCCTATGGCATTGTGCTCTCCCATTTTACGACTCAGTATCTTTCGTAAATATATATTTTCATATATATAATTTTCTTTTGGTAACATATTCTGTGAATCAAATTTAGTTTTCTTAAGGGGTACTCTACCCAATCAAATATGGGTATAAATAATATTTGGACATTAATGTGTGACTTATATAAACACTTGTGTAATATTGCAGAACTGGTGTATATGGCAAGAGTAGTGAAAGTAACACCTGACATCAGAATGTCTGAGGACAGGGAAAAGAGTCAGGTACCAGACACCGTTTGGGCAAGGGGAAAATCTGATATGGGTCGACTGCCCATTCCCCCTGTCATGATTAAATTAAAAGAAGGAACCACTACTCTCCGGTTAAAGCAATACCCCCTTAAGTCTAGCCAAATCAATGTCCCTGAGCAGGGATATTAAAGAGTATGTTAGGGCAGGGGTTCTGGTGCAAAGATCTTCCCCCTGCAACACCCCTTTGTATCCCATTAAGAAGAAAAAAAAGGACCCAAGGGTTCCCCTGATACAGAATAGTTCAGGACTTACAGGCCATTAATGATGTTACAGTGAGTGTAATCTCAATTGTCCCTAATACACACACCGTACGGTCACAAAATGTTTCACAGTCATTAATTTGGCAAATGCATTCTTCTCTGTACCCCTGCACCCTGACTTGACAGCATCTTTTCTCTTTTACTTGCGAAGGTAAAAAATACTGTTGGACGGTCCTCCCAAAAGGGGGAAAGAACTCCCCAACCATCTATTCAACAGCGATGGCAGGGATTCTTGAGCAGTGGCAACCACCTCATCCACAGACTGTACTATTGCAGTACGTGGATGACCTCTTGCTCTGCTGCCCGGACCAGACGTCCTGCAAGGAAGCTACAGTTTCCTTGCTGTGTTTTTTTAGCTTGTTTAGGCTACGTTCACATTTGCGTTGTGCGCCGCAGCGCACAACGCAAACAAAAACGTGGCAAAACGCAAGCCAAAACGCTGCGTTTTGCGCCGCATGCGTCCTTTTTAGCCGAAAGTTGGACGCAAAAAAAATGCAACTTGAAGCGTTTCTTGCTTCCAACGCTTGCGGCCATGCGGCGCAAAACGCAGCACAACGCATGTCCATGTGCCCCCATGTTAAATATAGGGGCGCATGACGCATGCGGCGACGCTGTGGCGCCCGACGCTGCGGCGCTGACCGCAAATGTGAACGTAGCCTTAGGTCTGCTTCACAAATGATGCAACCACTCTATGACAGGTTGTCATCAAACCCCTACAATCTCACTCAAGAAGCAATTGATTCCTTCTATTCTCTGAAGCTGCACATTGTGTCAGCCCCGTGTTGTGAATTCTGCTCTTGGGTTCCCTCCGGTGGTTGCTGCTGGTAATGCAGTTGTCTCTGGATTGTAATTCTGCTCAGGTGTCCCTGCTAATTGCTTTCTTGCTGGGTATTTAGGTTTGCAGGATCCTTTAGTCCTTGCCAGTTGTCCATTGTTCTTGGAGGATTCACATCTCTGTCTGGTTTCTCCTGCTCTGCTGCCCAAATCAGCAAAGATAAGTTATGGCTTTTGTTTCTGCAGTCCACATGCTGTGGGCCTTACAGTTCAGTGCTTTTCAATGTTTTTTCTTGTCCAGCTTAGTCTGTGTAAGGATTTATTAAGCCAAGCTGGAATCTCTAGAGATGCAGATATACCCTCCATATCTTTAGTTAGATGTGGAGTTTTTGTATTTTCTGCGGTGGATATTTTCTAGTGTTTTAATACTGACCGCACAGCATTCTGTCCTATTCTTTCTGTTTAGCTAGCATGGCCTCCTTTGCTAAATCCTGTTTTAAGTCTGCATGTGTTTTTTCCTCTCCTCTCACAGTCAATATTTGTGGGGGGCTGTCTATCCTTTGGGGATTTTCTCTGAGGCAAGATACTATTCCCTTTTCTATCTATAGGGGTATTTAGTCCTCCGGCTGTGTCGAGGTGTCTAGGATTGTTAGGTACATCCCACAGCTACTTCTAGTTGCAGTGTTAAGTTCAGGGTTTGCGGTCAGTACAGGTACCACCTTCTCCAGAGTATGTCTCATGCTGATCCAAGGCCACCGGATCATAACAGCCCCGGCCTTAGGCATTCCAAACTATGATCAGCCATTTTTCTTATTTTGCACAGAGCAGGGAGGACATGCTACCACAGCACTGACACAACAGCATGGAGAGAAACAGGGACCAATAGCTTACTACTCAGCACAGTTATACCCAGTGATTAGAGGGTCTCCTATGTGTGTCTGTGCTGAAAGAGCTGCTGTATTACTGCTAGGCATGTGAGCTCACACTGACTTTTTCGTTTGACAATTTGTTCCCCACATGACATTAATGCCATACTCACTTGAACGTACAAGTTCAACCAAAACACCTGTCTATGGATAGACAGATCAAACTTGAATGTGCTCCAATACTAATTTAATGAATATGTCACCCTCAAAAGACACAATGTTCTGAATCCAGCCACTCATCTGCCTTTGGATTCAGAAAAGGGGGAATTGGTGACAGCATTAGAAAAAAAAAAGTACTCTGGTACGTTGACGCACAAACATGACTGCATAGGAACTGATGAGTCAGGAGACAGTATGTTTTACATATGTTCATGAAAAACCTGTTCCTAATGCATATTTTGAAGTTTTATTTTTGTAGATGGCTCCAGATACCACCAGGATGGGCGATTCTACACTGGACATGCAGTAGTATCTTCACATGAGGTAATCCGAGTTGAACCACTCCCTCCTCACATGTCGGTACAGGAGGCAGAGTTGAAAGCACTCTCTGAGGCGTGTAAAGCTGCTGCAGGTAAAGTCGCTAATATTTTTACAGATTCAAATTATGCATGGGGAATATCCCATGATTATCACCCTGTCTGGAGAAGCAGAACGTTTCTTACATCAGCCGGTAAGCCCATTAAAAATGCAGAGCTGGTGAAACAATTACTGGAGGCATTGATGTTACCAGTCCAGGTTGGCATCGTCAAGGTAACAGCACACATGGACGGTGACTCTGTGGAGGTAGAGGGCAACAGAAGGGCGGACGAGGCTGCTAAAGTAGCAGCAAGGTGGCCTAGGGAGCAGTGGACGGTGGCAGAGAGTCAGCGTATTCCAGCCACACTGAGCCTAGATATCCTGAAATCCCTCCAGCTGCCCAAACAGAGAAGGAACACGGGGGAGAATGGGAGCTGAGCTGAACTCAAAAGGAGTTTTGGGAGAATAAGGATAAATTGTATACACCAAAGTCCCTGTTCCTAATAATGGCTCAAGCAACACCTGGCCCCACTTACACCTCAAAATGTCACATGTGTCCATGGTAGATGCCTTCCGGATCGCTCCTGGTTTCAGTTATGCAGCAGCAAAGCTCATACGGTCATGCCTCATCTGTGCACAGCACAACCCTGGTAAAACAGTAAAAATCCCTAAGAAAGCGACACCCAGGCCTCTCTACCTGTTTCAGAGACTGCAGACTGACTACATACAGCTACCCAAGGTAGGAGTGTGTGAAAAATGTCCTAGAATGTATAGATCTCTTCTCTGGTTGGCTGGAAGCCTATCTGGTAAAATGTGCAAATGCTAAAGCGACTGCAGACAAACTGATGAAAGAACTGATCTGCAGGTATGGTGTCCCAGAAACTACAGAGAGCGATAGGGGTACACACTTCACGGGAGAAATGTTGAGGGAAGTCATGCAGGCCCTGGGAGTACAGCAAGCATATCATGCACCATATAGACAACAAAGTAGTGGGAAAGTGGAAAGACTAAATGGGACACTTAAACTGAAAATTCAAAGGCCATGGCTTACGCAAAAAAGAGTGGGGCAGAGTGCTTGTTTCTTGCACTCTTGTGAGTCAGATACACTCCAAATAGAAAGACAGGCTTGTCCCCTTTTGAAGTCCTGTTTAGTAGCTTGCCAGAGACTGGTCTGTACTTCCCACAGGTGCTACAAATGCAACACGGTGCTATGACAGCCCATGTCCAAGCCCTGCAGAAAGACTTAATGTGGTGCACAAACATGTGTTTTCATCCATTCCAGATCTTAATGCCAGTGCAGATGCACATCTGCTAAATCCAGGTGATTGGGTGGTCATACACAGACACGTGAGAAGGAGCCTATATCCACGGTTTGACGGCCCATTGTAAAGTCCAGCTGACCACATTCACTTGAGGGAACGCCCACCTGGATCCATGCCAGTCACTGCAAAAAGATCTTTTCACTAGCAGAAAGACTGTTGTTCTAATCACCTTGCTGGCAGTGGTAGGATGTTTGCGCCTTACAGAGACACTGAATACACTTTTAAATTGTCGACAAGGACAAAAACTGCTGGACTGTTGGATCTGTACACACAGCCCAGTATCTGCAAGGACTATGCTGTACTTTGCCATACCCCAGGAGCCAAGGAGGGTATTAACACCACACTGCATACACAATGAGACTTGGACTCAGATTTTCTTGGTTCCTTAAGGTTCTTAATAAGACTAATACAAAATAGACTCTAGTATCCGGCTGTGGGTTGTGTTACCCATCGTGTTTATCACCTTTTACAGTGGCCTCCTGAGGCATCATGTCACCCAACTACTACAGGGCGAGAAGAAGCCGGAGCTGGAGCCGCTCAGTGACAGGTCCTGATCCGAAGCCGAATTCTCAGAGAAAATGGGAAATACATCCCGAGTCTTTTCTCATAAGGAAATTCTACTTTAACAATGCAGAAACTGGCTTCTTCAAGAAAACCTAATACAAAATAGAGACTTCTTTCTAAATCCAGCCGATTGGCTTAGCGGCCTAGAGGGAGGGATTATTTTTGACTTGACTTGACAGACTTGTATGCAAATTTTGTTGCTTTGCTTATTGTTTTATGTAGCCGTAAAAGCGCTAATATATGTATTACCTAAGGCTGAACCTTCTGTAGTATATCATAGGCCCCGTATGGCCACTGCTAACGGGGAAGGTGACTGTCCACACTGAGGGTGGATGGGCGAAGCAGGTAGAAAGCCCCCTTGTGGGTACTAGACCCATGAGACAGTAGCTCCTTTGTGGACATCAACTGACCCCGTAGCAAAGGTTATACCATTTACAAAAGGGGGAAATTGATATAGAAGGGTTAATAGTTTGCCTTTAAGTGCCTCTTGCCTTTAAGTGTTAGAATTACTAAAATCTGTTGACGCAGTAGTCTGATGGTCTCCTCTTCAAGGAGACTATACTTCTTATCATGTATGCTTCCAATAGTCAGCCACAACATGGTCTGAGTTATGGTAAATAAAGTATGACCCTGGGTGATGGTGGGGGCTACATGAGTTACATTGAGAACCAAGAGTTTGCTAAATATAATCATTTATTACTTCAAAAGATTAAATACATAATAAAATTGGATAATATACATCAAATACATATTAGGTGAACTACCCAAGTGAGTACAACTGACCGAAAGTCCACAGAGGGTAACCAAATATACCCAAACAGGCTAATACATAAGTGTGGTAGGTGGTAACAGCTTAGTGTGATTTTTCTCAAAGTAAACTGTGACACTGCAGCTAAATGCTCATTCTCTAAACCGTCCACCTTACTCCCATGCCTATATTCAGTATACCAGCCTGTTTACGTGTAAAAAATAACGGTAATAATTACCCATTCGTTGGTATCCAACTCCTGTGAGGACCCCGATCACCCCAACGCGCGTTTCGCGTGCTTGTAACAGCCTCGCTTCCTCAGGGAATAGGCTGAATATAGGCATGGGAGTAAGGTGGACGGTTTAGAGAATGAGCATTTAGCTGCAGTGTCACAGTTTACTTTGAGAAAAATCACACTAAGCTGTTACCACCTACCACACTTATGTATTAGCCTGTTTGGGTATATTTGGTTACCCTCTGTGGACTTTCGGTCAGTTGTACTCACTTGGGTAGTTCACCTAATATGTATTTGATGTATATTATCCAATTTTATTATGTATTTAATCTTTTGAAGTAATAAATGATTATATTTAGCAAACTCTTGGTTCTCCTTTTTATATAGTCTATGCATGAGTGATTCTAAATAGTTGGATATATTAAATCACTGGTATTTTTCTAATGATGAGTTACATTGAAATGCTTTTGTTGTAAATGGTATAAAACATTGCTTTGGCTTTTACTATATCAGATAAAAGTGAATATCACACAGAACAACGTGTGTGATTCTTTTGTCTCCAAGCGCTTGTCAATTAAGGGCGTAATTCCACAATTAGGCCTCACTGGTGATCTGACGTACTGACTCTGGGTCAGAGCGAAAACAGCTACGACATAGGGAATATTCCACCAGAGGTTCTGTCTGAATCACGTATTTCATTGATTTACAAGAAAATCCCGGTGCAAGCACTGAGCGCAAAGTGCAGGATAAATGTGCGCTGAGCCTTACTGCGATCTTTGCGAGGAAAAAAAAAAAAAAACAACAGCATGTGAAGAATTGGTTTTACTTATTTTTTACGCCATTCCTCATGCGGTATAAGTGATTAGACAACTTTATTCTTCAGGTCGGTGCGATTACAGTGATGCCAGATTTATATCAGGTGTTTATGATTAGCCGCTGTCACACTAAGACGCTTATTATTGCAAAAAGTAGTTTTTGCATCATCACCTTTTGAGAGCTATCTTTTTTTATATTTAGGCAAACAGAGTCATGTGGGGGCTTGTTTTTTGCTGGACAAGTTGATGTTTTTATAGGACCATTTTGAAACACATGACATTTTTTGATCGCTTTCTATTTTAATTTTTGGGAGGCAGAATTCACAATAACCAGTAATTCAAGAGTTTTATTTTTTTGGGGTTTTTTATTTTTTATGTTGTTTCACGTGTAATAAAATTGAGAAGGCAGGTTTATTCTTCGGGTCAGTACAATTACAGCACTACCACATTTATATACTTTTTATGATTAGGCACTTTTATACAATAAAAACTATTTTATGGAAAAAATAATTATTTTTGCATCGCCTTATTCTGAGAGCTTTAACTTTTTATATTTTCTGCTGATGAAGCTGTATAGCAGCTTCATTTTTTTCAGGACAGGATGACGTTTTCAGCGGTACCATGTTTATATACAGCTCTGGCAAAAATTAAGAGACCACCGCAAAATTTTTGTCTGATTTTTTTCTTTATAGGTATATTTTCGAGTAAAATGTAAATTGTTCTTTTATTCTATAAACTACTGACAACATGTCTCCAAAGTTCCAAGCAATACATTTTGTATTTATTTTCTGAAAATGAGAAATGGTCAAATTAACACAAAAATGCATTGCTTGCACACCTTAACCCCTTCACCCCCAAGGGTGGTTTGCACGTTATGCACCGGGCCAATTTTTACAATTCTGACCACTGTCCCTTTATGAGGTTATAACTCTGGAACGCTTCAACGGATCCTGGTGATTCTGACATTGTTTTCTCGTGACATATTGTACTTCATGACAGTGGTAAAATTTCTTTGATATTACCTGCGTTTATTTGTGAAAAAAATGGAAATTTGGCGAAAATTTTGAAAATTTCGCAATTTTCCAAATTTGAATTTTTATGCAATTAAATCACAGTGATATGTCACACAAAATACTTAATAAGTAACATTTCCCACATGTCTACTTTACATCAGCACCATTTTGGAACCAAAATTTTTTTTGTTAGGGAGTTATAAGGGTTAAAAGTTGACCAGCAATTTCTCATTTTTACAACACCATTTTTTTTTAGGGACCACATCTCATTTGAAGTCATTTTGAGGGGTCTATATGAT
Source organism: Ranitomeya variabilis (assembly GCF_051348905.1). Classification (NCBI taxonomy): domain Eukaryota; kingdom Metazoa; phylum Chordata; class Amphibia; order Anura; family Dendrobatidae; genus Ranitomeya; species Ranitomeya variabilis. The sequence goes on along the minus strand of NC_135236.1, from coordinate 19,900,551 downwards.
AGAAAATACCCAAGTGTGACACCATTCTAAAAACTGCACCCCTCAAGGTGCTCAAAACCACATTCAAAAAGTTTATTAACCCTTCAGGTGTTTCACAGGAATTTCTGGAATGTTTAAATAAAAATGAACATTTAACTTTTTTTCACACAAAATTTACTTCAGCTCCAATTTGTTTTATTTTACCAAGGGTAACAGGAAAAAATGGACCCCAAAGATGTTATACAATTTGTCCTGAGTACGCCGATACTCCATATGTAGGGGTAAACCACTGTTTGGGCGCATGACAGAGCTCGGAAGCGAAGGAGCGCCATTTGACTTTTCAATGCAAAATTGACTGGAATTGAGATGGGACGCCATGTTGCGTTTGGAGAGCCACTGATGTGCCTAAACATTGAAACTCCCCACAAGTGACACCATTTTGGAAAGTAGACCCCCTAAGGAACTTATCTAGATGTGTGGTGAGCACTTTGACCCACCAAGTGCTTCACAGAAGTTTATAATGCAGAGCCGTAAAAATAAAAAATCATATTTTTTCACAAAAATGATCTTTTCGCCCCCAATTTTTTATTTTCCCAAGGGTAAGAGAAGAAATTGGACCCCAAAAGTTGTTGTACAATTTGTCCTGAGTACGCTGATACCCCATATGTGGGGGTAAACCACTGTTTGGGCGCATGGGAGAGCTCGGAAGGGAAGGAGCGCCGTTTGACTTTTCACTGCAAAATTGACTGGAATTGAGATGGGACGCCATGTTGCGTTTGGAGAGCCACTGATGTGCCTAAACATTGAAACCCCCCACAAGTGACACCATTTTGGAAAGTAGACCCCCTAAGGAACTTATCTAGATGTGTGGTGAGCACTTTGACCCACCAAGTGCTTCACAGAAGTTTATAATGCAGAACCGTAAAAATAAAAAATCATATTTTTTCACAAAAATGATCTTTTCGCCCCCAATTTTTTATTTTCCCAAGGGTAAGAGAAGAAATTGGACCCCAAAAGTTGTTGTACAATTTGTCCTGAGTACGCTGATACCCCATATGTGGGGGGAAACCACCGTTTGGGCGCATGGGAGGGCTCGGAAGGGATGGAGTGCCATTTGGAATGCAGACTTAGATGGAATGGTCTGCAGGCATCACATTGCGTTTGCAGAGCCCCTAATGTACCTAAACAGTAAAACCCCCCAACAAGTGACACCATTTTGGAAAGTAGACCCCCTAAGGAACTTATCTAGATGTGTGGTGAGCACTTTGACCCACCAAGTGCTTCACAGAAGTTTATAATGCAGAGCCGTAAAAATAAAACAAAAAATTTTTCCCACAAAAATTATTTTTTAGCCCCCAGTTTTGTATTTTCCCAAGGGTAACAGGAGAAATTGGACCCCAATAGTTGTTGTCCAATTTGTCCTGAGTACGCTGATACCCCATATGTGGGGGGGAACCACCGTTTGGGCGCATGGGAGGGCTCGGAAGGGATGGAGCGCCATTTGGAATGCAGACTTAGATGGAATGGTCTGCAGGCATCACATTGCGTTTGCAGAGCCCCTAATGTACCTAAACAGTAAACCCCCCCCACAAGTGACACCATTTTGGAAAGTAGACCCCCTAAGGAACTCATCTAGATGTGTTGTGAGAGCTTTGAACCCCCAAGTGTTTCACTACAGTTTATAACGCAGAGCCGTGCAAATAAAAAATATTTTTTTTCCACAAAAATTATATTTTAGCCCCCAGTTTTGTATTTTTCCAAGGGTAACAGGAGAAATTGGACCCTATATATTGTTGTGCAATTTGTCCTGAGTACGCTGATACCTGATATCTGGGGGTGAACCACCGTTTGAGCGCATGGCAGAGCTCGGAAGGGAAGGATCATCATTTGCAATGCAGACTTAGATGGATTGGTCTACAGGCGTCACATTGCGTTTGCAGAGCCCCTAATGTACCTAAACAGTATAAACCCCCCCACAAGTGACCCAATATTGGAAACTAGACCCCCCAAGGAACTTATCTAGTTGTGTTGTGAGAACTTTGAACCCCCAAGCTTTTCACTACAGTTTAGAACGCAGAGCCGTGAAGATAAAAAAAATAAAAAATTTCCCCAAAAAATTATTTTTTAGCCCCCAGTTTTGTATTTTCCCAATGGTAATAGGAGAAATTGGACCCCAAAAGTTGTTGTCCAATTTGTCTTGAGTACGCTGATACCCCATATGTGGGGGGGAACCACCGTTTAGGCGCATGGGAGGGCTCGGAAAGGAAGGAGCGCCATTTGGAACGCAGACTTAGATGGAATGGTCTGCAGGCGTCACATTGCGTTTGCAGAGCCCCTAATGTACCTAAACAGTAGAAACCCCCCACAAGTGACACCATTTTGGAAAGGAGAACCCCTAAGGAACTCATCTAGATGTGTTGTGAGAGCTTTGAACCCCCAAGTGTTTCACTACAGTTTATAACGCAGATCCATGCAAATAATTTTTTTTTTTTCCCACAAAAATTATTTTTTAGCCCCTAGTTTTGTATTTTCTCAAGGGTAACAGGAGAAATTGGACCCCAAAAGTTGTTCTCCAATGTGTTCCGAGTACGCTGATACCCCATATGTTGGGGTAAACCCCTGTTTGGGCGCACGGGAGAGCTTGGAAGGGAAGAAGCACTGTTTTACTTTTTCAACGCAGAATTGGCTGGAATTGAAATCGGACGCCATGTCACGTTTGGAGAGCCCCTGATGTGCCTAAACAGTGGAAACCCCCCAATTATAACTGAAACCCTAATCCAAACACACCCCTAACCCTAATCCCAATGGTAACCCTAACCACACCTCTAACCCAGACACACCCCTAACCCTAATCCCAACCCTAATCCCAACCGTAAATGTAATCCAAACCCTAACCCTAACTTTAGCCCCAACTCTAGCCCTAACCCTAACCCTAGCCCTAACCCTAACGGGAAAATGGAAATAAATACATTTTTTACATTTTTTTAATTTTTCCCTAACTAAGCGGGTGATGAAGGGGGGTTTGATTTACTTTTATAGCGGGTTATTTAGCGGATTTTTATGATTGGCAGCCATCACACATGAAAGACGCTTTTTATTGCAAAAAATATTTTTTGCGTTACCACATTTTGAGAGCTATAATTTTTCCATATTTGAGACCACAGAGTCATGTGAGGTCTTGTTTTTTGTGGGACGAGTTGACGTTTTTATTGGTAACATGTTCGGGCACGGGATATTTTTTTGATCGCTTTTTATTCCGATTTTTGTGAGGCAGAATGACCAAAAACCAGCTATTCATGAATTTCTTTTGGGGGAGGCGTTTATACCGTTCCGCGTTTGGTAAAATTGATAAAGCAGTTTTATTCTTCGGGTCAGTACAATTACAGCGATACCTCATTTATATAATTTTTTTGTTTTGGCGCTTTTATACGATAAAAGCTATTTTATAGAAAAAATAATTATTTTGGCATCGCTTTATTCTGAGGACTATAACTTTTTTATTTTTTCGCACATGATGGTGTATGGTGGCTCGTTTTTGCGGGACAAGATGACGTTTTCAGCGGTACCATGGTTATTTATATCCGTCTTTTTGATCGCGTGTTATTCCACTTTTTGTTTGGCGGTATGAGAATAAAGCGTTGTTTTTTGCCTCGTTTTTTTTTTTACGGTGTTCACTGAAGGGGTTAACTAGTGATATAGTTTTATAGGTGGGGTCGTTACGGACGTGGTGATACTAAATATGGGTACTTTTATTGTTTGATTTTTTTTTATTTAGATAAAGAAATGTATTTATGGGAATAATATTTTTTTTTTATTTATTTATTTAGGAATTTTTTTTTATTTTTTTTTACACATGTGGACATTTTTTTTTTTACTTTTTTACTTTGTCCCAGGGGGGGACATTACAGATCATTGATCTGGCAGTGTGCACAGCACTCTGTCAGATCGACGATCTGCTGTGCAGGGCTGCAGGCTTACCAAGTGTCTGCTCTGAGCAGACACTCGGTAAGCCACCTCCCTCCCTGCAGGACCCGGATGCCGCGGCCATCTTGGATCCGGGACCTGCGGCGAGGAGGGAGGTAGGAGACCCTCGGAGCAACGCGATCACATCGCGTTGCTCCGGGGGTCTCAGGGAAGCCCGCAGGGAGCCCCCTCCCTGCGCGATGCTTCCCTATACCGCCGGCACACCGCGATCATGTTTGATCGCGGTGTTCCGGGGGTTAATGTGCCGGGGGCGGTCCGTGACTGCTCCTGGCACATAGTGCCGGATGTCAGCTGCGATAGTCAGCTGACACCCGGCCGCGATCGGCCGCGCTCCCCCCGTGAGCGCGGCCGATCGCGTATGACGTACTATTCCGTCCTTGGGAAGTAGGGCCCACCCCACATGGACGGAATAGTACGTCTAATGACAGAAAGGGGTTAAATAATGCAAAGAAAACAAGTTCATAATCATTTAGAAAAAATAAATGCTAATGTTTTAACTCAGGAAGGGTTCAGAAATCAATATTTTGTGGAATAACCATAATTTTTAATCCCAGCTTTCATGCATCATGGCATGCTTTCCACCAGTCTTTCACACTGCTTTTAGGTGACCTTACGCCACTCCTGGTACAAAAATTTAAGCAGTTCCTTGATTTATGGCTTGTGACTATCCATCTTCCTCTTGATTACATTTCAGAGGTTTTCAATGGGGGTCAGGTCTGGGGGTTGGGCGGCCATGGCAGGGATTTGATGTGGTGGTCCTTCATCCTCACCTTGATTGACCTAGCTGTGTGGCATGGCGCATTGTCCTGCTGTAAAAACCAGTCCTCAGAGTTGGGGAACATTGCCTGAGCAGAAGGAATCAACTGTTTTTCCAGGATAACCTTGTATGCAGCTTGATTAATATGTTCTTCGCAAAGTAGAACCTGCTCAACTCCAGCCTTGCTGGAGCATCCCCAGATCATCATCGATCCTCCACCAAAATTTCACATTGTGTGCAAGACACTGTGGCCTGTATGCCTCTCCAGTTCTCGGATTGGTTGGTTCCAAGGTGATGTCACAGACATGCTCAGTGCGGCAGTGAATAAGCTGAATGCAGCGTGGGTGACGGATTGTCTATAACATAGATGTACAGTAAGATTATTTCTGTGACTGTTTCAGTAGTTCCATGTGAATATGATATCTTTCTTTATATGAGCTCATTGGCACTTTTTTACACTGCTTCACTTTCGAAACAGATGTATATCAACTGTGTGACTTGTTCACATGTATTACTGAATGTGCTGGTATGAGCACCTGATGTATTAATTAACACTGTTTTACATAATTGATGGATGGTAAACTGTGGAAACACTATTTGTTCACTTGATGATTTTCAATTGCTTGAGAAAGGCAGAAAAATCTGCCGAAACATTTTGGAGTGCTGCCTGTTTTTTTTAATCTGGTTTTCTAATTTGGAGGTTAGGACATCACGTTAACAGGTATTATTGCACCCGTTTTTTGAAGTGCTGCCAAATTTTCTTTAATTATTATCTATCTTACTATCTATTGTCTATCTCTATATCATCTATTATCTTTATCTATCTATCAATTATCTATTATCTTATCTATTATCTAGTTTTCATCTTTCTATTATCTATCTATCTATTGTCTATCACGCTATCGTCTACTATCTTTCATCTATCACCTATCTATAATTAGTCTTCTTGATAATAGATATCGTCCATTTTGATGTGCACTATATTATGAGTTTACCAAGTGTATTTTGTACGGCTTTCCGAATGTCTCTATTTCTTAGACTGTATATAATGGGGTTAACTAAAGGAGTAAACACTGTATACAGCAGAGATAGGATCTTGCTTATGGTCAGTGATCGGCCTTTTGTTGGGACTATATAAACACTGAATATTGTCCAGTAGTATATGGAGACCACAATGAGGTGGGAGCTACAGGTGGAGAAGGCTTTCTGTCTACCGGTGCTGGATGAGATCTTTAACACTGCTAACACAATATAAGTGTAAGATATTACAATGATTGTGGATGGGATAATTACATTTACAATGGCCAAAAGATAAATTTCCAATTGAATAATGAAGAAGTCAGAGCAGGCAAGTCCTAGCAAGGGGACAATGTCACAGAATAAATGGTCAATGATATTTGAACCACAAAAATTGAGTGTTCCAGTTTTTATTAAATAATTTAAAAGAAAAGGAAATGGAAACAGCCAACAGGTAATAGATAATATCACACAATGTCTATTTGTCATGATGCTGGAGTAACGCAGAGGATTACAGATGGCCACATATCGGTCATAAGACATCATAGCGAGAAGAAAACATTCAGAAGCTTCAGAGGCGCCTAAAAAATATAACTGAGTGATGCATTCAATAAGACTAATGCTCCCCCCATTATTCAGTAGGATGTGGAACAAGTAGGGGACGATATCTGTGATAATCAAGATGTCACTGATGGACAGTTGTGAGATGAAGAAGTACATTGGAGTGTGGAGGTTCTTGCTGGTGGACACCAGGGTGATGATCAGGAGATTCCCACATATTGTCACCCAGTAAACCACCAAGAAAAGACAGAACAGTGAAATTCTGAAACCTTGGCTGCCTTGAAATCCTAAAAGAAAAAACTCAATGACCGCTGTCAAATTGCTTTCCTGCATTTCAGAATGAACAAGCTATGAAATGATGTAATTTTTAAGGTGAGAAATATGAAAGCAATAACATATGTTATACAATGCTGTGTATATTGGTTAGAAAAATGCCAAAGTAACTGTAAAAGGTCAAGAATAGAAACAATCAGAGAAGAATTACCGTATTGTTCGCTTTGTAAGACGCTCCGGATTATAAGACGCACCCCAAATTTTGAGGAGAAAAATAGGAAAAAACTTTTTTTAATAAATTGGTGGGGCGTCTTATAATCCATGCGTCTTATTACTTACCAGGGGTTGTGGCTGCGGTGGATCAGGGTCCCAGGGTCGTTGCTGGAGGCAGGAGTGGAGCATTGCTGCAGGCTGGGATGAGGGGGTCTGCAGGGGGGCTCCTGTGTCCTGCAGGGGGGCTCCTGTGTCCTGCAGGCTGGGATGAGGGGTTCTGCAGGGGGGGCTTCGGTTCTGCAGGGGGGGGCTCTGGTTCTGCAGGGGGGCTCCGGTGCTGCAGGGCAGTCTTCAGTGCGGCGGGGGGCTCTGGCGACATTTTGTGAAAGACCAGAGCCCCCCGGCAGTTGTCCATGCATTCCTGTATAGACTGACTTCGGGAAAATGGCCGCCAGAATCTCGAGAGATGAGATCTCAGCGCTGAAATCTCATCTCCCGAGATTCCGGCGGCCATTTTCCCGGAGTCAGTCATACAGGAACGCATGGACACCGGGAAAATGGCCGCCGGAATCTCGAGAGATGAGATCTCAGCGCTGAAATCTCATCTCCCGAGATTCCGGCAGCCATTTTCCCAAAGTCAGTCATACAGGAACGCATGAACGAACTGCCAGGGGGCTCTGGTCTTTCACAAAATGTCGCCAGAGCTCCCCGCAGCACCGGAGCCTCCAGCATCACCCGGGGCAGCAGCAGTGGTGGGCGACAGTGGTGGCGGGCGGCAGCGGCGGCGGACACCCCCTCATCCTAGCCAGTAAGCGGTATATCCGCTTTGTAAGACGCACCCCCATTTTCCCCCCAAATTTGGGGGAAATAAAGTGCGTCTTACAAAGTGGAAAATATGGTATATGTCACGTGTGAAGCTTCATACAATTTTTAATTAGAAAATGAAAAGACATTTACTTATTTTTTCAAATCAGACAATTAAGAATCTTCGGCTGCCGTCAGTCTGGATGATATCTGGAGATTTCCTGCTAATACTTACAGCCGATATTTATCATTATTCATCAGGAAATCTAGTGCAGAATCTGTGAATATTAGTTATCTTGTGCAGAAATGTCCCAGAGGAGAAAGTGATCATCACCGTCACGTTATGTGGTCGTCACACAAGATTATTATGAACCACAATGGCTTTAAGCCAGATATTTATATAGTAATAAACGGCAAGGTGCCAGGTGACGCGAGTCTTGGGAGATTTCTTTGCCTCTGTCTCATGAGTTCTCTTTATTTTATTCTTTCCAAGTACAAATATAAAATTATAATTAATGGCTTGTTTGTAAGAAAATCCAAATCAAATCTGTTATAAAGTTCATCATAAATAACATTTCAATGTAACTTTTTTTTAAAAGAGTCGAGGGTGCATGTGTCAGAAGTTCTGTGAGCTTTTCAGAGTTTTTTTATTCTTCCGTTTAACTATTTCTGTTGAGTATTTCGCTATTCATAATCTACATAATCTACCAACAATCGCTCATTACAATTATAAAATACATTACAGACAATGCAATCTACCCTGACATCAAGTCTTATAAATCATATAAAATAATGATGTACGGAAACCAGATCATCTTAGGAAAGTTAATAAAATTAACTTTATGGGGAACCTGTGTTAGGTTAGTGCTAGCGGAACGAACCTAAAGAATGTATATATTTTATTAGGATAGATGCGTTCACAGCTCGGGGTCCACCGTGCAGTAAAACCTGCTGCTAGCAAATAGTGGAACTAAATGGCGGTGTTAGCTAACTCTGTTACTTCACAGAGCAGCCGTGAACTCAAAGCACTGCACCCTGTTAGACACCACAGAGGCACAGGCTAACTGTCTAAACAAGAACAGTCAGTGGTCTTACATGCACACGAAACTGCTCGCTGGAGGTGCCAGCATTCTAGGGGCTTATTTCGGCCAGGTCCTTGAACACACAAGCATACAAGCTCCTCGCCGGAGGTGCCAGCATTCTAGGGGCTTATTTTAGCCGGGTCCCTGAACACACTCATAAAAGACCACACTGGCGCAAAGTACATAAATGAAAGCAATACTAGCGCATGGCCGTGCGGCCATGCGAGCCTTAAATAGTTGCAGCACGTACAGGACCTACCAAGAAGGACCAATGAGAGGCTGCCACAGAGTGTGAGCACCTACAGGACCTTAGCAGCAGTGTCCGATCATGTGACCCTCGATCTCCACTGAGAGATCTTACTCTGGGCATGCTCAGAACGAGAAAAGCAGGACTTAGTCCCAGAAGTGTCTGCTCGCTGCTGCCCAGCACTGACTTCAATGGCAGAAGCAGGAAAAGCAGCATTAACTCTTTGTACAGAGTCAGACTGAGCAAGATGCTGGGACCGACGTCTCCACTGAGCAGGCTCCACTACGGCAGGAGAAGAATGGGAGACCGCAGTGGAGATGGCCTGAGATTCCCCCTGTGCAGAGATGGGAACTCAACCCCTAACATTACCCCCCTCCTAGGGCCACCCACTTCTTGGGCCTCGCTACGTTCGAAGGTAACAATGAGCTGCGGAGCCCGAATGCGCTCAGCAGACTCCCAGGACCTATCCTCAGGACCTTAACCCTTCCAGTCCACCAAATACATTTTTTTGCCATGAACCACCTTGCACCCCAAAATAGCGTTCACCTCATAATTGTCCGTAGACGAACCCGATGTCCCGGCAGATGACTCGGAAAACCGGGACATGTATACAGGTTTCAAGAGGGACACATGAAAGGTGTCGGTGATACCCAGGCGTGGCGGAAGGGCTAAACAATAGACCACAGGGTTAACCTGTTCGAGGACCTTGAAAGGACCCAAGTAGCGAGGTGCAAACTTAGTGGACTCAACTCGCAGCCTGATGTTACGGGCAGAGAGCCACACTAAGTCGCCAAAAGCAAAGGTTGGAGCGGGGCGCCGATGTGCATCGGCGGAGGACCTCATTCTCTCCTTGGAGGCCTGAATGGCATCCTGAGTGTGGTCCCAAATATCCCGTGCTTCCACAGCCCAGTCTGCCACCCTGGAGTCGGCAGAAGACACGGGCATGGGCACAGGTACCCGCGGATGCTGACCATAGTTTAGGAGGAATGGGGTTTTTCTGGTGGAGTCGGCAACCACAATGTTCAGCGCAAACTCTGCCCACAGTAGCAAGGATGCCCAGTCATCCTGCCTGGCTGAGACAAAATGTCGCAGATATGTTACCAAGGTCTGATTGGCTCTCTCTACCAATCCATTCGTCTCTGGATGATATGCAGAATAGAGATTTAACTCAATGCTGAGAAGACAACAAAGCTCTCTCCAGAACTGAGACGCAAACTGGGGACCCCGGTCACTGACAATCTTGTCTGGCATACCGTGTAGGCGAAAGATGTGCTTTATGAACAACGCTGCCAAGGCTCGTGCCGAAGGTAACCGCAGATGCGGCACCAAATGAACCATTTTGGAGAAGTGATCGATGATAACCCAAATGATGGTACAGCCCCGAGACTTGGGCAAACCCACCACAAAGTCCATCCTGACCATCTCCCAGGGCCTGTCTGCCACTGGCAATGGATAGAGTAACCCAGCTGGCCATTGTCGAGGAGACTTATTTTTGGCGCAGGAGACACACGCCTGAATATAATCCCTGACATCACGGACCACATGTGGCCACCAATATGTCCTCGCCAACAGCTCAGATGTCCTTTTTGTCCCAAAATGTCCACCCACCCTGGACGAATGAGCCCGCGAGAGAACCTCCGGTCATAAATTGGATGGTACAAAAGTCTTGCCCGGAGGCACAGACTCTAGCGAAACCAGAGCTACGGTTCTCAGGCTCTCAGTGGCGACAAAAAGCCGAGGCTCCTCTTCCTCCACCACAGATGACACAACGGAGCGAGAGAGGGCGTCGGCACGAATGTTCTTCTCCCCAGAAAGAAAATGGAGGGTGAAATGGAACCGGGAAAAGAACAAGGACCATCTAGCCTGGCGAGAATTTAACCGCTGGGCTCTCTGTAGGTACACCATATTTTTATGGTCTGTGAAGACTTGGAAAGGAAAACGAGCTCCCTCCAAGAGATGTCTCCATTCCGAGAAGGCCAACTTCATGGCCAGCAACTCCCTGTCCCCGATGGAATAATTCCTCTCTGCTGGTGAGAAGGTCTTTGAAAAGAAAAAGCAAGAATGCTTCTGACCTTGAGCATCCTTTTGGAAGAGGACTGCTCCAGCACCAACAGATGAGGCATCCACCTCCATGATAAATGGTTTGTCTACATCGGGGCGATGTAGGATGGGAGCGCTGGCGAAGTGTGACTTTATGGAATTAAAGGCCTTGGAGAACTCCTCAGACCTCAATTTGGGATTTGCTCCCTTCTTGGTAAGGGCAACCAAGGGAGCTACCAACATTGAGAAGTGTGGAATGAACTGTTGATATTAGTTAATGAACCCCATAAAGCGCTGCACCACTTTAAGAGAATGGGGTTCCTGCCAGTACATCACAGCCTGTAGCTTGGCAGGATCCATAGCCAAACCCTGGGCAGAGATGATATAACCAAGAAATGGCAAGGACTCCTGCTCAAACACACACTTCTCCAACTTGGCGTAGAGGGAGTTTGCCCTTAAGAGGTCAAAGACTTTGCGAACATCTCTCCGATGGAAGTCGATATCTGGAGAGTAGATGAGAATATCATCCAGATAGACTACGACCGAGGTGGTGAGCATATCTCAGAAGATGTCGTTCACAAAGTCATGGAAAATGGCTGGGGCATTACAGAGCCCGAAGGGCATCACCAGATACTCATAGTGCCCATCCCTGGTGTTAAAAGCCGTCTTCCATTCGTCCCCCTCACGGATGCGAATCAGGTTGTAAGCACCCCGCAGATCTAATTTTGTAAATACCCTTGCTCCCCGTAGTCTATCAAAAAGCTCAGGTAATGGATATTTGTTCTTAATGGTGATGGCGTTAAGACCCCTGTAGTCTATACATGGACGCAGTTCCCCTTTCTTCTTCTGAACAAAGAAGAACCCAGCCCCAGCAGGCGACACTGACTTCCTGATGAACCCTCTTGCCAGATTCTCTTGGATGTACTGAGACAAAGCCTCCGTCTCTGGGAAAGATAACAGATAAACTCGACCCCGGGGAGGCTCAGCACCAGGCAAGAGATCAATAGGACAGTCATAGGGGCGGTGAGGCGGAAGGGTCTCTGCTGCCTTTTTGGAGAACACGTCCGCATGAGACCAGTATTGCTTGGGGAGAGAGGATAGATCTGTGGATACCTCTGTAGTAGCAACCTGAATGCTCTCCCTTTGACACCTACCCTGACAAGACTCACCCCATCCCAAAATTCTGCCTGAAGACCACTCGATATGTGGAGAGTGGTACCGTAACCAAGGTATCCCCAGCAGGACCTCATCAATACCCTCAGGTATGACAAGCAGAGATATTGTCTCCTGATGGGATGGTGACATGGACAGAGAAAAAGGAATGGTCTGGAGAGTTACAGTATCTGTGAAGGCAGTGTCGACTAGTGTTGAGCGATACCTTCCGATATCGGAAAGTATCGGTATCGGAAAGTATCGGCCGATACCGTCAAAGTATCGGATCTAATCCGATACCGATACCCGATCCCAATGCAAGTCAATGGGACGAAAATATCGGAATTAAAATAAACCCTTTCTTTCCTTGTAGGTTCATTCTACATGAAGGAAAACAACTAAGAATAATGTAGGATGTATTGGGGGAGGTGGCGGAGACATTAAAGTCACAGAGGTTTAGCCCAAACAAATAGAATAGCAGGTTTTTTTGTTTTTTTTTATGACGGTCGGCGTTAGAAAGATTTTGACTATTTTTTTTTTTTTATTTTGTCAGATATTGATGTTTCACTACTTTAACGTCCTTCACCTTCTTTTTTACTTCTCCCACACTTTCTTCTTCATTATCCTCATCATCAGCTTCTTTGACATCAACTATCTTCACCTTATTCATCTTCTTCTACCTCTAATTTTTTTTTTTTACATTGTTCATATTCTTTTTATTTAACTATTATCTTTTTCATATTCAACTTCTTCATCATATTCTTATTTGTGACAGGCATTCCCGTAGTTGTTATCTATAAAAGTTTGAAGATTACACCTTCCGTTCTGCCTGTCACAAAAGAGTTACATTTGTCCACGTTCAGTTTGGCCTGCAGCATCAGGCTTTATCCAGGGGCACCACGAGGAGGAACGGACTCACCCCCATACACTGCTTAGTCTTCTTCTGCTTATAATTTAGATAATATCTTTTGCTCTGATATTTAGTCTTATGCTTAATGTTCTTCTGCTCTTTGTTCTGCAGCCTCTTGTTCTTCTGCTTCTCGGTCTCCCATGTCGTCGTCGTTTCCAGGGTCGTCGTCTCCGGGGTCGTCGTCATCGGGGTCGTCGTCATCGGGGTCGTCTTCAGGGTCATCGTCTCCAGGGTCGTCATCATCTCGGTGGTTGTCGTCTCTGGTGTCGTCATCATCTTAGGGGTGGTCTTCCGGGTCATCGTCTTTAGGGTCTTGAACTTGGAAATGTAGCAGAAGGTACAAGAAGGCTGAGAAAATGCCGAGAAACAGCTGATGGATCTGGAACTCGGATGGCTACCCGAAGGTCCAAGAGCCAATGGAACTACCGTGGACCAGCTGACGTTACTGGAACCTGGTTACTAAGCAGGAGGTACCCGTGCCTGAAAGCACTACCAAGAACCACCTGATGTTGGTGGAACTCGGATACCCAGAGGGAGGCACCTAAGCCAAAGGCTCTGCCCGGAACCAGCTGACGGTACTGGAACCAGGATGGGGAGCAGAAGGTACAAGAGCAAAAGACACTGCCGAGAACCAGCTGACGGTACTGGAACCCGGATGGATAGCCGAAGGTCCAAGAGCCAATGGAACTACCGAGGACCAGCTGACGTTACTGGAACCGGGTTACTAAGCAGGAGGTACCCGTGCCTGAAAGCACTACCAAGGACCACCTGACGTTGGTGGAACTCGGATACCCAGAGGGAGGCACCTAAGCCAAAGGCTCTGCCCGGAACCAGCTGACGGTACTGGAACCAGGATGGGGAGCAGAAGGTACAAGAGCAAAAGACACTGCCGAGAACCAGCTGACGGTACTGGAACCCGGATGGGTAGCCGAAGATCCAAGAGCCAATGGAACTACCGAGGACCAGCTGACGTTACTGGAGCCGGGTTACTAAGCAGGAGGTACCCGTGCCTGAAAGCACTACCAAGGACCACCTGACGTTGGTGGAACTCGGATACCCAGAGGGAGGCACCTAAGCCAAAGGCTCTGCCCGGAACCAGCTGACGGTACTGGAACCAGGATGGGGACCTATTCAAGCTTGTCTTCCTAGAGCCCCAACTGGCGGTGTTAGAGCCCAGGGTCAGCAGAAGGAGGAGCAGGGGGAGGGGAGTGTAGGCCGAAGCCTGCACTGGTGGCAGCTTTGGGTCTGTTGTGCCTGTGTGGCGGTCGCAGGACACGTTGCCGGCTACACAGCAGGGGAACAGCTGGCGGTGCTGAACCCCACTGACACATTGGTGAGGTGTTTGGCTCTGTGCAGCCAGCACTTCCGGACAGCAACTAGCGTTGTTGGAGCCCGGGCTCTGCCGGTGGAGCAGAGTGTAGGCCGAAGCCTAATTGAACCGATTTCAAAGGTAACCTTTAACCCCCCCTCAGGGGTTACAAACTAGAAGAGCCACAGCTTATGCAGCAGTAGTGCCGCACAAGTCAAAGGTTGCTCTTTTAATTTTTCTCCTTGCACACGCCGAATGAAACACGTATAACATTTAGCCCTTTATACAGTCAAACTGTGTTGGAGGCGCGAGTTCCCTTCGTAATGAGACGCAGCACAGATGTCAAGAATCCCACCTTGGTGCTGGGTGCAGCCTCCTGAGCGTTGTTATTTGCTGTACAGGAGTCTGCGCTGTCGTGTTATCCCTTGGCCTTGCGCTGTTAGCGCTGCCCATCTTCTGACATCATTTAATGTCGGCCGTTGCAGTTCGCGATGACCATGAATCCCAGCCCCGCAGTGTCTTAACATTGTTAAAACACTGCGGGGCTGGGATTCATGGCCTGGCGCAGTACATATGTTCGCCTCTCGCACTCGGGTCCTTACACCCGCACAGTCTGAAGAAGGCGGAAGGAGATGAGGGACAGGCGAAGAAATGCACCGATCAAGCCCATCAATCACACCCTCGCAGTCCAAATAAATAAGACACCGAGGGGCGTTGTGTGGGTCAGGGCGGCCGCAGAGGCGCAGGCAGCCAAACAATGATGCCAGAAGACGGGCAGCGCTACCAAGGGGGTTGCAGCGTGTCATTACAAAGGAAAGTCACACCACCGGGACGGTTAAATGGTCACACAGAGGACACATTTTAGACGTGTTTTCAGTTCCACATGTGCGAGGAGAATACGTTTATGAGCCACCTTGCACACATGCAGCATTACCGCTGTACGAGGTGGCTGTAAAACGTACAAACGCCTGGGGGAGGGGGGACAGGTTCCCTTCAATTTCAGTTCTTGTGTCTGCGTGGCTTTTGCAGGACACGTTGCCGGCTACACAGCAGGGGAACAGCTGGCGGTGCTGGACCCCACTGACACATTGGCTGGTGTTTTTCTCTGTGCAGCTAGCAGTACCGGGCCCCAACTGGCGGTGTTAGAGCCCAGGGTCAGCAGGAGGAGGAGCAGGAGGAGGAGCAGGGGGAGGGGAGTGTAGGCCGAAGCCTGTACTGGTGGCAGCTTTGGGTCTGTTGTGCCTGCGTGGCGGTCGCAGGACACGTTGCCGGCTACACAGCAGGGGAACAGCTGGCGGTGCTGAACCCCACTGACACATTGGCTGGTGTTTTTCTCTGTGCAGCTAGCAGTACCGGGCCCCAACTGGCGGTGTTGGAGCCCGGGCTCTGCAGGGGGAGCAGAGTGTAGGCCGAAGCCTAATTGAACCAATTTCAAAGGTAACCTTTAACCCCCCCTCAGGTGTTACAAAGTAGAAGAGCCACAGCTTATGCAGCAGTAATGCTGCACAAATCAAAGGTTGCTCTATTAATTTTGCTCCTTGCACACGCTGAAAGGAACACGTATAACATTTAGGCCCTTACACAGTCAAACTGATTTTGAGGCGTGAGTTCTCTTCGTAAAGAGACGCAGTACAGCTGGCAAAAATGCCACCTTGGTGCTTGGCGCGGCCTCCTGAGCATCTTTATTTGCTGCACAGGAGTCTGCACTGTCGTGTTATCCCTTGGCCTTGCGCTGTTAGCGCTGCCCATCCTCTGACATCATGTAATGTCGGCCGTTGCGGTTTGCGATGACCATGAATCCCAGCCCCGCAGTGTCTTAACATTGTTAAAACACTGCGGGGCTGGGATTCATGGCCTGGTGCAGTACATATGTTCACCTCTCGCTTGGGTTCTTACACCTGCTTCAGACTATGCGGCGTCAGCTGATCCCTTATCGCATGCCACGGCCATGAAGCCGCACAGTCCGAAGAAGGCGGAAGGAGATGAGGGACAGGCGAAGAAATGCACCGATCAAGCCCATCAATCACACCCTCGCAGTCCCAATAAATAAGACACCGAGGGGCGTTGTGTGGGGCAAGGCGGCGGCAGAGGCGCAGCCAGCCAAACAATGAGGCCAGAAGACGGGCAGCGCTACCAAGGAGCTTGTTGCGTGTCAATACAAAGGAAAATCACACCTGAGGGACGTTTTAATGGTCTCAGAGGACTCATTTTAGACGTGTTCAGTTCCCCATGGGCAAGGAGAATAAGTTTCCGAGCCACCTTGCACACATGCAGTATTACTGCTGTACAAGGTGGCTGTAAAACATAGAAACACCTGGGGGAGGGGGGACAGGTTCCCTTCAATTTCAGTTCTTGTGTCTGCGTGGCTTTTGCAGGACACGTTGCCGGCTACACAGCAGGGGAACAGCTGGCGGTGCTGGACCCCACTGACACATTGGCTGGTGTTTTTCTCTGTGCAGCTAGCAGTACCGGGCCCCAACTGGCGGTGTTAGAGCCCAGGGTCAGCAGGAGGAGGAGATGGAGCAGAGTGTAGGCCGAAGCCTGCACTGGCGGCAGCTTTGGGTCTGTTGTGCCTGCGTGGCGGTCGCAGGACACGTTGCCGGCTGCACAGCAGGGGAACAGCTGGCGGTGCTGAACCCCACTGACACATTGGCTGGTGTTTTTCTCTGTGCAGCTAGCAGTACCGGGCCCCAACTGGCGGTGTTGGAGCCCGGGCTCTGCAGGGGGAGCAGAGTGTAGGCCGAAGCCTAATTGAACCAATTTTAAAGTAAACCTTTAACCCCCCCTCAGGGGTTACAAACTAGAAGAGCCACAGCTTATGCAGCAGTAGTGCCGCACAAGTCAAAGGTTGCTCTTTTAATTTTTCTCCTTGCACACGCCGAATGAAACACGTATAACATTTAGCCCTTTATACAGTCAAACTGTGTTGGAGGCGCGAGTTCCCTTCGTAATGAGACGCAGCACAGATGTCAAGAATCCCACCTTGGTGCTGGGTGCAGCCTCCTGAGCGTTGTTATTTGCTGTACAGGAGTCTGCGCTGTCGTGTTATCCCCTGGCCTAGCGCTGTTAGCGCTGCCCATCTTCTGACATCATGTAATGTCGGCCGTTGCGGTTCGCGATGACCATGAATCCCAGCCCCGCAGTGTCTTAACATTGTTAAAACACTGCGGGTCTGGGATTCATGGCCTGGCGCAGCACATATGTTCGCCTCTCACACTCGGGTCCTTACACCCGCTTCAGACTGTGCGGCGTCAGCTGATCCCTTATCGCATGCCACGGCCATGAAGCCGCACAGTCTGAAGAAGGCGGAAGGAGATGAGTGACAACAGGCGAAGATATGCACTGCTCATGCCGATCAATCACACCCTCGCAGTCCCAATAAATAAGACACCGAGGGGCGTTGTGTGGGTCAGGGCGGCCGCAGAGGCGCAGGCAGCCAAATAATGATGCCAGAAGACAGGCAGCGCTACCAAGGGGGTTGCAGCGTGTCATTACAAAGGAAAGTCACACCACCGGGACGGTTAAATGGTCACACAGAGGACACATTTCAGATGTGTTTTCAGTTCCACATGTGCGAGGAGAATACGTTTATGAGCCACCTTGCACACATGCAGCATTACCGCTGTACGAGGTGGCTGTAAAACGTACAAACGCCTGGGGGAGGGGGGACAGGTTCCCTTCAATTTCAGTTCTTGTGTCTGCGTGGCTTTTGCAGGACACGTTGCCGGCTGCACAGCAGGGGAACAGCTGGCGGTGCTGGACCCCACTGACACATTGGCTGGTGTTTTTCTCTGTGCAGCTAGCAGTACCGGGCCCCAACTGGCGGTGTTAGAGCCCAGGGTCAGCAGGAGGAGGAGAGGGAGCAGAGTGTAGGCCGAAGCCTGCTCTGGCGGCAGCTTTGGGTCTGTTGTGCCTGCGTGGCGGTCGCAGGACACGTTGCCGGCTGCACAGCAGGGGAACAGCTGGCGGTGCTGAACCCCACTGACACATTGGCTGGTGTTTTTCTCTGTGCAGCTAGCAGTACCGGGCCCCAACTGGCGGTGTTGGAGCCCAGGGTCAGCAGGAGGAGGAGAGGGAGCAGAGTGTAGGCCGAAGCCTGCACTGGAGCAAGTTGAAAGGGAAACTTTAACCCCCCCAGGCGTTTGTAGCTGAAAGAGCCATCGTGTACAGCACTAATGCTGGAAAAGGTAAACTTAGCTCTTTTAATTATGGTCCTTGCACATGCTGAACCTAACACTTATGAAAAGTGTCCCCTCCTACCGTGATACCGTCCGGTAGGTGGAACTTTCCTTTGTGATGTGACGCAGCACAGCCGTCATTCTTACCCCCTTGGCGCCGTGCGCCGCCTCCTCAGCATTGTTTGAATCAGTCCCGGAGCCTGCGCTGTTAGGTTAGCCCTTGGCCATGCACACATTTTGCGCTGCCCGTCTTCTGACATCATTTGGTGTCAGGCTGGCTGCGCCTGTGCGGCCGCGCTGGCCGAGATCCCGCCTCGTACTGTCTTCTGATTTAATCCCACTGGGGGCCTGAGATCTGTGGCCATGCGCAGTGCATATCCTCGCCTCTCACTCCCCTCCCTACGGCTTCTTCAGACTGTGCGGTGTCACGGCCGTGGCATGCTATTAGGGACCAGCTGACACCGCACAGTTTGAAGAAGCCGTAGGGAGATGAGTGAGAGGTGGAGGTTCAGATATGCACTGCGCATGTCCATG
This sequence comes from Ranitomeya variabilis, assembly GCF_051348905.1. Lineage (NCBI taxonomy): Eukaryota > Metazoa > Chordata > Amphibia > Anura > Dendrobatidae > Ranitomeya > Ranitomeya variabilis. Next base: position 19,881,511 of record NC_135236.1, on the reverse strand, counting down.
GATCTCAGGCCCCCAGTGGGATGAAATCAGAAGACAGTACGAGGCGGGATCTCGGCCAGCGCGGCCGCACAGGCGCAGCCAGCCTGACACCAAATGATGTCAGAAGACGGGCAGCGCAAAATGTGTGCATGGCCAAGGGCTAACCTAACAGCGCAGGCTGTTGAAAAAGCCACGCGAAACGCGCGTCCGGGGGGACCGAGTGAGGTGGGGAGAACACACCTGATCCATAATGGGTAAGCAGCAACTATATGTGCTTATGAAGATATGATCTTTGTACTTTGGGCTACCTGTGCCATGTGATTTAGACGTAGTGATTGTATTTGGTCATACATTCTCTTTACTTTCTGAGCTGACGCTGCCACCCAAAAGGTGTATATGTGAACTCCCCCCCTGACTTGGTCATTGCCGCATTTCCTCCTATGTGTCTTCTGCTATATGGCGGTATTAACAATACACCCATGTTTTTGTATTTTACATATTTGTATTTGTATTGATTACTTAATAAATCTTTTGTATATTGTTTTCTAAATATGTTGAAGTGGACTTTTTTCCTCCGTTTTCTTGTCTATGTACTTTTCATAAGTGTTAGGTTCAGCATGTGCAAGGAGCACCATGAAAAGAGCAGGGGAACAGCTGACGTTACTGAACCCCACTAACACATTGGCGAGGTGTTTGGCTCTGTGCGGACAGCACTTCTGGATGGCAACTAGCAGTGTTGGAGCCCAGGGACAGGTGGAGGAGGAGGAGGTGGAGGAGGTAGGAGGGATTGCCACACACACAGCAGGGGAACAGCTGACGTTACTGAACCCCAATAACAGAGGAGGGACTGTCGGGACTGCGCGTACAGCACTACCAGGCAACAACTAGCGGTGTTGGAGCCCAGGGACAGGTGGAGGAGGAGGAGGTGGAGGAGATAGGAGGGATTGCCACACACACAGCAGGGGAACAGCTGATGTTACTGAACCCCAATAACAGAGGAGGGACTGTCGGGACTGCGCGTACAGCACTACCAGGCAACAACTAGCGGTGTTGGAGCCCAGGGACAGGTGGAGGAGGAGGAGGTGGAGGAGATAGGAGGGATTGCCACACACACAGCAGGGGAACAGCTGACGTTACTGAACCCCAATAACAGAGGAGGGACTGTCGGGACTGCGCGTACAGCACTACCAGGCAACAACTAGCGGTGTTGGAGCCCAGGGACAGGTGGAGGAGGAGGAGGTGGAGGAGGTAGGAGGGATTGCCACACACACAGCAGGGGAACAGCTGACGTTACTGAACCCCAATAACAGAGGAGGGACTGTCGGGACTGCGCGTACAGCACTACCAGGCAACAACTAGCGGTGTTGGAGCCCAGGGACAGGAGGAGAAGCAGAGGAACACAATGTAGGCCGAAGCCTGATTGGAGAAAGTCGAAAGGGAACCTTTAACCCCCCCCAAGGCATTTGTAGCTGAAAGAGCCAGCTTGTGCAGCAAAAAAGATGCAAAAGGAAAAGGTGGCTCTTTTCATGATGCTCCTTGCAAACACAGAACTAAACACTTATAAAATGTGTCCCCTGATACCGTGTGACCGTCCCGGAGGTGGGACTTTCCTTCGTAATATGACGCAGCACAGCCGTCATTCCTACCCCCTTGGCGCCGTGCCCCGGCTCCTCAGCGTTGTTTGATTCCGTCCCGGAGCCTGCGCTGTTATGTTATCCCTTGGCCAGGCACACTTAGCGCTGCCCATCTTCTGACATCATTTGGTGTCAGGCTGGCTGCGCCTGTGCGGCCGCGCTGGCCGAGAGCCCGCCTCGCAGTGTCGTCTAATGTAATCCCACCGCGGGCCTGGGATCCGTGGCCATGCGCAGTGCATGTCCTCGCCTCTCACTCCCCTCCCTACGGCTTCTTAAGACTGTGCGGTGTCACGGCCGTGGCATGCTATTAGGGACCAGCTGACACCGCACAGTCTGAAGAAGCTGTAGGGAGATGAGTGAGAGGTGGAGGTTCAGATATGCACTGCGCATGTCCATGGATCTCAGGCCCCCAGTGGGATGAAATCAGAAGACACTGCGAGGCGGGCTCTCGGCCAGCGCGGCCGCACAGGCGCAGCCATCCTGACACCAAATGATGTCAGAAGACGGGCAGCGCTAAGTGTGCCTGGCCAAGGGATAACATAACAGCGCAGGCTCCGGGACGGAATCAAACAACGCTGAGGAGCCGGGGCACGGCGCCAAGGGGGTAGGAATGACGGCTGTGCTGCGTCATATTATGAAGGAAAGTCCCACCTCCGGGATGGTTTTACGGTATCAGTGGACACATTTTATAAGTGTTAAGTTCTGCGTGTGCAAGGAGCTAAACAAAAATAGTTTACTGCTGCACAAGGTGGCTCTTTCAGTAACAAACGCCTTGGGGGGGGGGACAGGTTCCCTTACATTTCAGTTGTTGTGTCAGCGTGGCGGTCGCAGGACGCATTGCCGGCTACACAGCTGGGGACCAGCTGACGTTACTGAAACCCAATAACACTGGGTCGTATGTTTTGACTGTGCAGACGGCACTTCTGAGCCTCAACTGGCGGTGTTGGAGCCCAGGAATTTAAGTTCGGGTGGTAGAAAGATGAACACAACAGGAGACCTGGATACTGTAGACAGTCACCTAATTATTTAATCAGGAAGAGGAGTGGCAAATTCCTGCGAGATCCAGGCCTTGTTCATTTTCAGGAAAGTAAGCCGGTCAACGTTATCGGAGGATAGTCGCATGCGACGGTCAGTTAGTACACCACCTGCAGCACTAAAGACACGTTCCGATAATACACTGGCCGCAGGGCAAGACAGCACCTCCAATGCATACTGGCTTAGCTCTGGCCATGTATCCAGCTTTGAGACCCAAAACTTGAAAGGGGAAGAGCCGTCTGGGAGTACAGCAAGAGGGCAAGACATGTAGTCTGTCACCATCTGACGGAACCGTTGCCTCCTGCTGACTGGAGCCGTCTGTGATGGTGTAGACTTTTGTGGCGGGCACAGAAAACTGTGCCACAGTTGGGCCATACTGGTCTTGCCTTGGGCAGAGGCACTGCTTCTGCTCCCTCTTTGTGCAGAGCCTCCACCACTGCCTGGACGCACTGAGCTGCTTTGGAATGCACTAGCAGCACTTCTCTCACTTGGAATGGAGAAGATGATGGAATTCACCAGTGTGTCTTGGTACTCCCGCATTTTTCGCTCCCGGTTCAACGGTGTGATGAGGCTTTCTACGTTGTCCCGGTAGCGAGGATCGAGGAGGGTGAACACCCAATAATCAGACATGTTGAGAATGTGGGCGATGTGGCGGTCGTTTCTCAGGCACTGCAGCATGTAATCCACCATGTGCTGCAGACTGCCAACTGCCCAAGAAACGCTGTCCCCTGCTGGAGGCGTGATCTCTGCCCGCTCGTCATCACCCCACCCTCGCTGTACACACTGACTACTGGACAATTGTGTAACTCCCTCCTCTGGACGGATGTCTTCCTCCTCCATTGACTCCTCCTCATCCTCCTCACAAACTGTCCCCTGCCTACGCGTTTGTGAGGAACCACGTGGCGCTGACTGTCCAGAAGATGATGGAAATGCTGAATCCTCATCCTCCACCTCTTCCACAACATCATCCCTTAGCGCTTGCAGTGATTTTTCAAGCAGGCAGATAAGGGGGACAGTCATGCTGACTAGTGCATCATCTGCACTCGCCATACGCGTGGAATAATCAAAGGGACGCAAAACCTGGCAGACGTCATTCATAGTGGCCCACTCTGTGGTTGTGAAGTCTGTACGGCGCTGACTGCGACTTCTTTGCGCCTGAAGCAGCTGGTAATCCATTACAGCTTGCTGCTGCTCACACAACCGCTCCAACATATGTAACGTGGAATTCCACCTGGTAGGTAGGTCACATATGATGCGATGTTCCGGCAGGCGGTGTCGGCGCTGCAGAGCCGCAATGCGCGCTTTTGCCGTGCTGGAACGCCGCAAGTGAGCACACTCTAGGCGGACCTTGTGCAGCAGTGCATCAAGATCCGGATAGTCCCTCAGAAAACTCTGCACGACCAAATTGAGCACATGTGCCAGACATGGGATGTGAGTGAGGTTGCCGAGGCCCAGAGCTGCCACCAGATTTCGGCCATTATCACACACTACCATGCCTGGCTGGAGATTCACTGGCACAAACCACACATCGCTCTCCTGCTTGATGGCATTCCAGAGCTCCTGCGCTGTGTGGCTTTGATTCCCCAAAGAAATTAATTTCAAGACGGCCTGTTGACGTTTGGCCACGGCTGTGCTCATGTCGGTCGTAACAGGTACACGTTCATCACGGGTCCATGTGGAGGTGGACTGTGACGGCTCCTGCAGCGATGATTCTGAGGAACTGGTGTAGGAGGAGGAGTCAATGCGTACAGAATGGATTCCTGCAATCCTTGGAGTGGGCAGGACACGTCCTGCGCCACTCGCACGGTCTGTACCTGGCTCAACGACATTAACCCAATGGGCAGTGAGGGAAAGGTATCGCCCCTGTCCATGGTGACTGGTCCACGCATCGGTGGTGAGGTGGACCTTGCTACTGACGGCGTTCAGTAGCGCGTGTTTTATGTGTCCCTCCACATGCTTGTGCAGGGCAGGGACGGCTTGCCTGCTGAAGTAAAAGCGGCTGGGCACATTGTACTGGGGGACTGCCAATGACATCAAGTCACGGAAGCTGTCAGTCTCCACCAGCCTGAATGACAGCATTTCCAGTGACAGAAGTTTGGCAATGCCTGCAGTCAGAGCCTGTGCTCGTGGGTGGTTTGACGAGAAAGGCCGCCTTTTCTCCCATGCCTGTACTACCGATGGCTGTAGACTGGGCTGGGAGTGTGTGGATGACTGGGAAAGTGGTGCTGCGGGTGGAATTACAGCGGGTCTCTGGACAACAGGGCCAGAGGTTCTTCCACGGCGATCCTGGGAGGAAGCCGAACCAGCTGCGTGTGAGCTGGAGGAAGAGGCAACACGAGCTGAAGAGGTGGTAGCTGCCGCTGTTGGTTGGCCTAGCTCTTCAGTGTGTTTTTCTAACTCCGCCAGGTGCCTGGTGCGCACATGTTTCCACATGTTGGAGGTATTGAGGTTGCTGACATTTTGACCTCTTTTGACTTTGTGATGACACACCTTGCATTTGACATAGCAAATGTCAGCTGCAACTGTGTCAAAAAAGGACCAGGCACTGCAAGTCTTGGGAGCGCCCTTTTTGGCTTTTGGAAGAGACATGCTCCTAACGGCTGCCAAAGCGGAGGCTGCAGGATCCGCAGTCTTCCCCCTCCCTCTCCCTCTTTGGGCCGTACGGGGAATCTCTTCCTCAGAGCTGCTCCCACCATCTTCCTGTCCCTCACGCCAAGATGGGTCAAGGACCTCATCATCTACACTACCCTCTGCCCCCAACTGCTCCTCCTGGGTAGTCTCAGCAGCAGAGCACGCTGTTGTGAATTTGGATTCTGGGCTCCCCCGGTGGCTACTGGTGGAATTGAACTTGTGACATCATCTTCCCTGTTCACCTGTTCTGATTAGATCTGGGTGTCGCTATATAACCTGGCTTCTCTGTTAGATGCTTGCCGGTCAACAATGTTATCAGAAGCCTCTCTGTGCTTGTTCCTGCGCCCAGACATCTACTAGATAAGTTGGACATTCGTCCATGTTTTGTTTTTGTATTTTGGTTCCAGTTCACAGCTGCAGTTTCGTTACTGTGTCTGGAAAGCTCTTGTTGATCAGGAATTGCCACTCTGGTATTATGAGTTAATGCCAGAGTCCTAAAGTAATTTCTGGATGTGTTTTGTTAGGGTTTTCTACTGACCATGAAAGTATGCTTTCTGTCTTCTGCTATCTAGAAAGCGGACCTCAAATTTGCTAAAACTATTTTCCTGCTGCGTTTGTTGTTTCATCTCATATCACCGCCAATATATGTGGGGGGCCTCTGTCTCCTTTTTGGGCATTTCTCTAGAGGTGAGTCAGGTCTTATATTTCCCTCTGCTAGCATTATTTAGTTCTCCGGCCGGCGCTGGGCATATAGGGATAAAAAGTAGGACATGCTACCTGGCTACTTCTAGATGATGCGGTAGGTTTAGTTCATGGTCAGTATAGTTACATCTTCCAAGAGCTTGTTCCTATTGAGGCTTATGCTAGTTCTCTGGCCATGGAGATCATGACAGTTTGACCGGCCCACTAAAGGGTTAAAATCCTTGGCTGAGAAAGGAGAGAAATAAGAAGTCTGCTGAAATTTTTTTTTTTTTTTTTTTTCTCTAGTAGTTAGTGTGCTCTTAATTGGATCACTTGCCAGTCTGTCTATGCTGCAGTCTTTCTTTTTTTTCTCTCTCCTTCTAATCTTTGAATGGCTCTATGTTCACCTGTCTATAATGGATCTACAGAGTGTAACTGCAGGTTTGAATAATCTCGCCACGAAAGTACAAAGTTTGCAAGATTTTGTTGTTCATGCTCCGGTATCAGAGCCGAGAATTCCTTTGCCGGAATTCTTCTCAGGGAATAGATCTAGCTTTCAGAATTTTAGAAATAATTGTAAGTTATTTTTGTCCCTGAAATCTCGTTCTGCTGGAGACCCTGCACAGCAGGTTGGGATTGTGATTTCCTTGCTCCGCGGCGACCCTCAAGATTGGGCTTTTGCATTGGCACCAGGGGATCCTGCGTTGCGCAATGTGGATGCGTTTTTTCTGGCCTTGGGCTTGCTGTATGAGGAACCTCATTTGGAACTTCAGGCAGAAAAAACTTTGATGTCCCTATCGCAGGGGCAAGATGAAGCTGAAATTTACTGCCAAAAATTCCGTAAATGGTCTGTGCTTACTCAGTGGAATGAGTGTGCCTTGGCGGCTACTTTCAGAGAGGGTCTTTCTGATGCCATTAAGGATGTTATGGTGGGGTTCCCTGTGCCTGCAAGTCTGAATGAGTCCATGACAATGGCCATTCAGATCGATAGGCGTCTGCGGGAGCGCAAACCAGTGCACCATCTGGCGGTGTCCACTGAGAAGACGCCAGAAAACATGCAGTGTGATAGAATTCTGTCCAGAAGCGAGCGGCAGAATTTTAGACGGAAAAATGGGTTGTGTTTCTATTGTGGGGATTCTACTCATGTTATATCAGCATGCTTTAAGCGTACTAAAAAGCTTGATAAATCCGTTCCCATTGGCACTTTACAGTCTAAATTTATTTTGTCTGTGACCCTGATTTGCTCTTTGTCATCTATTACTACGGACGCCTATATCGACTCTGGCGCCGCTTTGAGTCTTATGGATTGGTCCTTTGCCAATCGTTGTGGGTATGATTTAGAGCCTTTGGAGACTCTTATTCCTCTGAAGGGGATTGACTCCACCCCATTGGCTAATAATAAACCACAATACTGGACACAAGTGACTATGTGTATTAATCCGGATCACCAGGAGACTATTCGTTTTCTGGTGCTGTATAATCTACATGATGATTTGGTGCTGGGATTGCCATGGCTGCAGTCTCACAACCCAGTCCTTGACTGGAGAGCTATGTCTGTGTTGAGCTGGGGATGTAAGGGGACTCATGGGGACGTACCTTTGGTGTCCATTTCATCATCTATTCCCTCTGAAATCCCTGAGTTCCTGTCTGATTATCGTGACGTCTTTGAAGAACCCAAGCTGGGTTCACTACCTCCGCACCGTGAGTGCGATTGTGCTATAGATTTAATTCCGGGTAGTAAATACCCAAAGGGTCGTTTATTTAATCTGTCTGTGCCTGAACATACTGCTATGCGAGAATATATAAAGGAGTCCTTGGAAAAGGGACATATTCGTCCATCGTCATCTCCCTTAGGAGCCGGTTTTTTCTTTGTGTCAAAAAAAGACGGCTCTTTGAGACCATGTATTGATTATCGGCTTTTGAATAAAATCACGGTTAAATATCAATACCCATTGCCGTTGCTGACTGATTTGTTTGCTCGCATAAAGGGGGCCAAGTGGTTCTCTAAGATTGATCTCCGTGGGGCGTATAATTTGGTGCGGATCAGGCAGGGGGATGAGTGGAAAACCGCGTTTAATACGCCCGAGGGCCACTTTGAGTATTTGGTGATGCCTTTTGGTCTTTCTAATGCCCCTTCAGTCTTCCAGTCCTTTATGCATGATATTTTCCGCGATTTTTTGGATAAATTTATGATAGTGTATCTGGATGATATTCTGATTTTTTCGGATGATTGGGACTCTCATGTCCGGCAAGTTAAGAGGGTTTTTCAGGTTTTGCGGTCTAATTCTCTGTGTGTCAAGGGTTCTAAGTGCGTTTTTGGGGTTCAGAGAATTTCCTTTTTGGGATATATTTTTTCTCCCTCTTCCATTGAGATGGATCCTGTCAAGGTTCAAGCTATTTGTGATTGGACGCAGCCCTCTTCTCTTAAAAGTCTTCAGAAATTTTTGGGCTTTGCCAACTTTTATCGTCGATTTATTTCTGGTTTTTCGGATGTCGTTAAGCCATTGACCGATTTGACTAGACAGGGTGCTGATGTTGCTAATTGGTCCCCTGATGCTGTGGAGGCCTTTCAGGAGCTTAAGCGCCGTTTTTCTTCTGCCCCTGTGTTGCGTCAGCCTGATGTGACTCTTCCTTTTCAGGTTGAGGTCGACGCTTCTGAGATCGGGGCTGGGGCAGTGTTGTCGCAGAAAAGTTCTGACTGCGCCGTGATGAGGCCTTGTGCCTTCTTTTCCCGTAAATTTTCGCCCGCTGAGCGGAATTATGATGTTGGGAATCGGGAGCTTTTGGCCATGAAGTGGGCGTTTGAGGAGTGGCGCCATTGGCTCGAGGGGGCCAGACATCAGGTGGTGGTATTGACTGACCACAAAAATTTGATCTATCTTGAGACCGCCAGGCACCTGAATCCTAGACAGGCGCGCTGGTCATTATTTTTCTCTCGGTTTAATTTTGTGGTATCGTACCTACCGGGTTCTAAGAATGTTAAGGCGGATGCCCTTTCTAGGAGTTTTGAGCCTGATTCACCCGGCAACTCTGACCCCACAGGTATTCTTAAGGAGGGAGTTATCTTGTCAGCCGTTTCTCCAGACCTGCGGCGGGCCTTGCAGGAGTTTCAGGCGGATAGACCGGATCGTTGTCCGCCTGATAGGTTGTTTGTTCCTGATGATTGGACCAGTAGAGTCATCTCTGAGGTACATTCTTCTGCATTGGCAGGTCATCCTGGAATTTTTGGTACCAGGGATTTGGTGGCAAGATCCTTCTGGTGGCCTTCCCTGTCACGAGATGTGCGAGGCTTTGTGCAGTCTTGTGACGTTTGTGCTCGGGCCAAGCCTTGTTGTTCTCGGGCTAGTGGATTATTGTTGCCCTTGCCTATTCCTAAGAGGCCTTGGACACACATCTCGATGGATTTTATTTCAGATCTGCCTGTTTCTCAGAAGATGTCTGTCATCTGGGTGGTGTGTGACCGTTTTTCTAAGATGGTCCATTTGGTTCCCCTGCCCAAATTGCCTTCTTCTTCCGAGTTGGTGCCCCTGTTTTTTCAAAATGTTGTTCGTTTGCATGGTATTCCTGAGAATATCGTTTCTGACAGAGGAACCCAATTTGTGTCTAGATTTTGGCGGGCATTCTGTGCTAGGATGGGCATAGATTTGTCTTTTTCGTCTGCTTTTCACCCTCAGACTAATGGCCAGACCGAGCGGACTAATCAGACCCTGGAGACATATCTGAGGTGTTTTGTGTCTGCTGACCAGGATGATTGGGTTGCTTTTTTGCCATTGGCGGAGTTCGCCCTCAATAATCGGGCCAGCTCTGCCACTTTGGTGTCCCCGTTTTTCTGTAATTCGGGGTTCCACCCTCGATTTTCCTCCGGTCAGATGGAATCCTCGGATTGTCCTGGAGTGGATGCGGTGGTGGAGAGATTGCATCATATCTGGGGGCAGGTGATGGACAATTTAAAGTTGTCCCAGGAGAAGACTCAGCTTTTTGCCAACCGTCACCGTCGTGTTGGTCCTCGGCTTTGTGTTGGAGATTTGGTGTGGTTGTCTTCTCGTTTTGTCCCTATGAGGGTCTCATCTCCTAAGTTTAAGCCTCGGTTCATCGGTCCGTATAAAATATTGGAGATTCTTAACCCTGTTTCCTTCCGTTTGGACCTCCCTGCATCCTTTTCTATTCATAACGTTTTTCATCGGTCGTTATTGCGCAGGTATGAGACACCGGTTGTGCCTTCCGTTGGGCCTCCTGCTCCGGTGTTGGTTGGGGGTGAGTTGGAGTACGTTGTGGAAAAAATCCTAGACTCCCGTGTTTCCAGATGGAGACTCCAGTATCTGGTCAAGTGGAAGGGATACGGCCAGGAGGATAATTCTTGGGTCACTGCATCTGATGTTCATGCCTCTGATCTGGTTCGTGCCTTTCATAGGGCCCATCCTGATCGCCCTGGTGGTTCTGGTGAGGGTTCGGTGCCCCCTCCTTGAGGGGGGGGTACTGTTGTGAATTTGGATTCTGGGCTCCCCCGGTGGCTACTGGTGGAATTGAACTTGTGACATCATCTTCCCTGTTCACCTGTTCTGATTAGATCTGGGTGTCGCTATATAACCTGGCTTCTCTGTTAGATGCTTGCCGGTCAACAATGTTATCAGAAGCCTCTCTGTGCTTGTTCCTGCGCCCAGACATCTACTAGATAAGTTGGACATTCGTCCATGTTTTGTTTTTGTATTTTGGTTCCAGTTCACAGCTGCAGTTTCGTTACTGTGTCTGGAAAGCTCTTGTTGATCAGGAATTGCCACTCTGGTATTATGAGTTAATGCCAGAGTCCTAAAGTAATTTCTGGATGTGTTTTGTTAGGGTTTTCTACTGACCATGAAAGTATGCTTTCTGTCTTCTGCTATCTAGAAAGCGGACCTCAAATTTGCTAAAACTATTTTCCTGCTGCGTTTGTTGTTTCATCTCATATCACCGCCAATATATGTGGGGGGCCTCTGTCTCCTTTTTGGGCATTTCTCTAGAGGTGAGTCAGGTCTTATATTTCCCTCTGCTAGCATTATTTAGTTCTCCGGCCGGCGCTGGGCATATAGGGATAAAAAGTAGGACATGCTACCTGGCTACTTCTAGATGATGCGGTAGGTTTAGTTCATGGTCAGTATAGTTACATCTTCCAAGAGCTTGTTCCTATTGAGGCTTATGCTAGTTCTCTGGCCATGGAGATCATGACAGCACGCACCAGTAAGTGGCACCTGAGTGTCATCATCAGCTGATGCGGCCTGCGATGTGGTGACCGGAGCCACTGGCCCACCCGCCTCTTCAGAGGAAGAGAGAAAAAGCTGTTGGGCATCACTGCACCCTGCCTCTTCTTCCATTTCTCTAATGCTGCTTGGCTGGCCCCCTGTTTCCAAGCCAAGAGATTCAGAGAACAGAAGTAGAGACGGCTCCTGTCCTGGGCTCTCTGTCTGCCTGGGCAATTTGGCAGGTGGTGAAGAGACAGATGGCTGCTCTCCAGTGCTCTGTGTCTGAGAGGATGTGGCACTAATTGAAGTTGATGCATTAGCTGCCATCCATCCGACAACGGCTTCAATTTGGTCTTCACGCAGCAGCGGTGTACGGCGCTCTGCGACAAAGCTGCGCATGAATGACTGTTCCCTTGTGAAAGTGGGTGCTGATGAGTCACCGGTGCCCGCAGCGGGCACAGAATCCCCACGTCCCCTCCCTTCTCCGTGCCCACGCCCACGCCCACGTGCCTTACTCACTGCCTTCTTCATCTTGGGTGACTGATAAAGATAAGCAGAAAAGTACTAACGGCTTTGTGTGCTTATTCCTGAACAACTCCTCCTAACAGGTATAAGAAACACTAATTTTCTAAAGTGTGGACTAGACTTTAATATGAGCTAATGTGGCCTACAGAAATGTAAAGTGGTGTCACTGGTGTGTTTGGTGAACTTTATTATTTATTTATTTTTTGGGGGCTGAACTGACAACAGAGAGAGCTGCAGTCACACGGAGACCGTGCAGACAGCCGTAAACGGCGCTGCAAGGCCCAAAAACCCTCCTCTACGTTATCGTATGTAGTGTTTTTCCACAAGTTAGCTGGAGACGGGTGGAAAGACACTAATAGGAATTTTTTGAAAAAATGTGCAGCAGCCTGCACTACTTAAAACAAAATGAAAATTGATTTTGCGGTATGACGCAGTGAAGAACCCTGAGCTGGAGACAACCAGGCTATGGCTGCTCACAGACTACAGGGAGAGCTGCAGTCACACGGAGACCGTGCAGACAGCCGTAAACGGCGCTGCAAGGCCCAAAAACCCTCCTCTACGTTATCGTATGTAGTGTTTTTCCACAAATTAGCTGGAGACGGGTGGAAAGACACTAATAGGAATTTTTTGAAAAAATGTACAGCAGCCTGCACTACTTAAAACAAAATGAAAATTGATTTTGCGGTATGACGCAGTGAACAACCCTGAGCTGGAGACAACCAGGCTATGGCTGCTCACAGACTACAGGGCGAGCTGCAGTCACACGGAGACCGTGCAGACAGCCGTAAACGGCGCTGCAAGGCCCAAAAACCCTCCTCTACGTTATCCTATGTAGTGTTTTTCCACAAGTTAGCTGGAGACGGGTGGAAAGACACTAATAGGAATTTTTTGAAAAAATGTGCAGCAGCCTGCACTACTTAAAACAAAATGAAAATTGATTTTGCGGTATGACGCAGTGAAGAACCCTGAGCTGGAGACAACCAGGCTATGGCTGCTCACAGACTACAGGGCGAGCTGCAGTCACACGGAGACCGTGCAGACAGCCATAAACGGCGCTGCAAGGCCCAAAAACCCTCCTCTACGTTATCCTATGTAGTGTTTTTCCACAAATTAGCTGGAGACGGGTGGAAAGACACTAATAGGATTTTTTGTTAAAAATTAGCAGCAGACTACACTACTTGGAAAAAAAAAAAAAAGAACAGTATGAGGCAATGAACCACCCTCCCTGAACTGAATACAACCAGCTATGGATGGCCTATGTGGCTGCACTCAGACTAGAGAGTGTGCTGCACTCACACACACACACACACAGACCTTGCAGATCGCTGTGAAAACAGCGCTACAAGGCAAAAGCAAGGTGAATAGTAGGTGAACACAGCGGTTGCTAAATTAGCCTTTGGAAAGCACAAAGAAGCAAATCGCTATCTCTAAACTGGCCCTCAGTCAGCAAACAGCGTCCTGTCACTAACTGAATTCACAGCAGAGTGATCGCAAAATGGCACCAGCGACTTTTAAACTGCATCATGACATCATTTCAGCAGCCAATCACAGCCATGCCAGTAGTTTCATGCCCTCCATGCTGAACAGGATGTGCCCACACTTGAAATCATTCTGATTGGCTGAATTTGTGCATTTTGAATCTGGGAACTTCCGATTCCGGTATCCGATACGCGGCAAGTATCGGAATCCCGGTATCGGAATTCCGATACCACAAGTATCGGCCGATACCCGATACTTGCGGTATCGGAATGCTCAACACTAGTTCTAACGGATCGTTGTGTTTAGCAGCATAGAAGTTCCCTTCAAAAGCCTCAAACGTGTTCCACGTATTGGGGTACTGTATTTCCGTTAACGCCACTTCATAAGCATCTGAATGGCCCTCGCTAACTTGGTATTGTAATTCGAAATGGTGTTGTCAGGGTAGATTTTAATTGAGGAATTGCTTGGTAATGTGATGAAAAACGAACTCGCTTCCATGGCTATATATCTGTCAACTGCGAAGCCGGGATCCAACTATTGAATTTTTCGGGGTACCCCAGCCATTTGATGAAGCAGTGACTCACACCCCCGACACGTTTTTTTCTCAAAATCTTTTCTACTCTGTAGAGACGATTCTCATCCATAGGTATTTTTTGCAGCTCTTCCTTATAAAATGACCCCTCTACAGCCTCGCTGGCTAAATCACTAATTTTATAAAGAGGTTTATGAAATTTATTGGAGACTGCGGTAATTAAAAAAATCTCTTCGCTGTAGGTTTTCTCATAGCTCTTACAGAATGTTCCCTTATAGCGCGATATTCTGACATGATCTCCAACCTTTAAAGACGGTTTAATTGGTTTATTAGTAATAGTAGAACTGTAAATATTGCGCCAGACTTGCATCGCGTTTTGCGTACTGACTTCAGCGGGACTACAGCGTATGGTAGAATGATAAGTATGATTGTAGCTATGCACCAAATCCGGTAAAATATCAATATACCTAAAGGTATTATGCTGTGTAAGATAGCGCCACATACGGGTTTTTAATGTGCAATTAAAGCACTCTACCATAGATGCCTTCACATCATTATTGGTAAAAATGTGGTGAATATTATGCATATTACATAGCTGCTTGAGTTGTGAATTTATAAATTCTTTGCCGTGATCCATCTGCAATTTCTTCGGTATGCGCTTATCATTTTGAAATATTAATTCGAACGATCTGGCTACACTCGCGCCGGTCTTGTTTGACAAGGCCACGCACCATGCGAATCTCGATAGAGTATCAATCACCATCAGGATGTATTTGACATTATCATTTTCCCTTGAATAGTCAATTAAACTTACGAGATCTGCTTGCCACTGCGCGTCAATGTCCGAGACGCAAATTTTATTTGTCAAAAAGCGTTTTCTAAGGCTGGGGTCACATTGTCGTAAGACAATACGCCACGTATTATACGTCCGTACTACGCGTTCAATACTCCAAAATGTCTCCGTAATCGACTTCCGTAGTTCCTGCGTTGCTTAGGTGTGGTTGCGTATTTTGCGCATGTGCTTGTGCGTGTGTAATCCGTATGTGATCCGTATGGCGTATTTATCACGCACCATGACAAAATGGACATTTAACGGTTTTCAGGCCTGCAAATAATTTAAACCATCATTAACCACACTATTTAAGCCCTCTACAACAGGTGGCGCCCTCCCATCTGCCCTATATGTTCTCTAGCATATTTTGGCTGTGTTGCTTTGAGATTACAAACATGTCTGGCCCTGTGTATTTAAGCACAACTCAGCGAGTGTTGCTTCACTGGGTGTTGTCTCGTTGCTTTGGCCAGCCATATCCGGTCAATGTGGATCCGCGAAGGAGGAGACGAAGATTGTGGGTACATCCTCTATTGACCCAACGCCAGAGTAAAGGCCATTTCCAGAGACTATATTCAGCTTTGAGGGCACATCCAGAGAAGTTTTACCAGTATACTCGCATGTCCATCCGGACTTTTGACATGTTGTTGGAGATCTTACGTCCTGGGATCACCTTTCAGGACACCTGGATGAGAAAAGCCATCTCTGCTGAGGAGCGTCTGCTCCTAACCTTACGGTATGCATTCCACATTTGCAAATACTGTTTTGTTATTTTGTTTTCTTTCCAAATGTGTGGTGTCCTACTAGGTTTCATTAACTTCACTTGGACATGAAGCCACAAGCACATATAAAAGAATGTTGTCAATATTCTAGTCTATTTAGTTTTTCAACTGAAAATTTTTATACTGTAAATAATGTAATAGTAAATGAAATATACACTTGTGCTTATTCCTTTTTTCGTCGTCCTCATGTTTTTTTCTTTTCCCTTTTTGTTGTATTGCAGCTTCCTGTCCACAGGCTTGTCCTATGCGGGTCTACACCTGGAGTTTCTGATTGGGCGGTCGACCATTTCAGGCATTGTTAGGAAAACCTGTTCACAAATCTGGCAGAAACTACATGAAGCTGTGTTGCCTGAGCCAAAACAGGACGATTGGATTAAAATCGCCACAGGTTTCAGAAATAATTGTGACTTCCCTAATTGCATTGGAGCTGTGGATGGGAAACATATCAGGGTGCGTAAGCCGCCGAACTCTGGTTCCCAATTCTACAATTACAAGCAGTTTTTCTCTGTAGTTCTGTTAGCAGTTGCTGACAGTAACTACAGGTTTGTAATTGTACACATTGGGGCCTATGGGCGAACTGGAGACTCTAGGGTCTTCAATTCGTCCATAATGGGTCGGCGGCTACGTGACAACCAGTTGAACCTCCCACCACCACAACAACTCCCAGGCTCCAATGCGGAAGCAGTGCCTTTTGTTTTGGTTGGAGATGAGGCCTTCCAACTGTCGAGGCACGTCATGAGGCCTTACCCCAGGCGCAACCTTGACCACCGGCGGAGGGTGTTTAATTTGAGACTTGCCAGGGCACGGAGACTGGTTGAGTGCGCCTTTGGGATTCTTGTGGCCAAATGGCGTGTTCTTCAGTCTGCCAACCAGCTGAGTGAGGCTACAATCAACGAAGTGATAAAAGCCTGTGTAATTCTACATAATTTCACAAGAATACATGATTGTTCCTCTCCAAATTTTGAAGATAACCTCATGAACAATGTTAGTAGGCCTACCCCATATGTCCCTCCTCCGCGTCGTCCACTTTCTGGTCTTAAAGTTCGTGATATCTTTACAAATTATTTTTTTACTCCTCAAGGTGCTACTCCCTGGCAAGACTATGCCTTTTTGCATGTGTAATTAATTAGCTTTATAAAGTATGTGTTAACCAAGTTTACAACTCTGTGTGTTGTATTTTATTATTTCACATATGGTTATCAGCATATCATGTGTGTGATGGAAGAATGAATACAGCGCATCCAGATGGTGATTGGTAGTAATAAAACGTTTTACTGTATAACTTTTTTAAATGTCTAGGTTATTATTTTGTCATAACCTTTTTTTGGCCTTATAAAGGCCTATTTTTTTTGTTCTCAAAAAATTACTACAACATCCACAAGAAACCATGCTCTGTAGGGACATTACAAGCAAAAATAGTGTATAAAAATCATATAAAAAAACAAAAAAAAAGGTTTAAAGAAACATAAAAAACAAACAAAAAGAAAATAAAAAAATTACAAGTCCTGGTAGGTTGGTGCAGGAGAAGTAGCTTGCTCAGTGTCTGCATCAGGTGGCATTTGTAGGCCCAATTGTCCAGCACCCTGTGCAGATGTTGTAGTGGCCTGAGGGACATTAGCCCAGCTATGATGCTGGGAACTTGGAAGAGTGGGGTGAGGATTTGGGAGATACCCCTGCTGGGGATGACCATATGGCCGGGAATCATAACCCAACCCAAAATGACCATATTGTCCATACCCAGGTTGGGACCAGCCTCCAGCACTGGGTGTGGACAAGTGGCCATATTGGGATGGTTGAAGATATCCCGCCATATGTTGCTGAGGTGGCCATTGTGTTTTTGTTGTGGGTTGGGGCTGAGGTGTTGGCTGACGTGGAGGGGGTGCTTCAGATCCTTGTTGAGCTGCCAGGCCTTGTAGTCTCTGAGGCCGCAGAACATTTTCAGGTGACATCTGCCACTGTTCAATCATCAGCATGAGATTGTATGGGTTATTTGGGGGGGTGCATGCGTCAACAAGGATCTGAAAACAGCCTCTCACACGAAGCCTTAACTCCCGCTCTATGGACCTTAAGTAATGGGCAAGGCTCCTGGTAAATCCCTCCTCCCCATCATCATCTCGAACACGTGCCAAATAGCTCATGACCCCAGCATCCACGTTTTGCCGGCTTTGGATCAACTCTCTTCTGCGGCGTGCACTCTGTGGTCTGACTGCAGCCTGTGGGGATGGATCCAGGGCAACAGTTGGGCTGCTTCTATTTCCAGGGTCATCCTGGCTAGGTGGTGGTGCTGCTGATGATGCTGTGGCAGAAGAGGCAAACTGTGGGTCCTCTTGGTGTGGTACGGAGGCAGATGGAGCTGCCTGACCAGATGAGGAGGATCCAGGAGGGATGGAGCCAGAGGGAGCAGCAGATGGACCAGCCACCTCTTCACCTTCCCCAACTGGGTCAATGACCAGTTCCGAGTCAGACCCTGTTTCCCTGTCAGTGAGGTTAGACTGAGTTCTGAAAAAGAACAATGTTTTAGGTACAAAATTTAGAAAAAAAAATATTGAGGTTGCTACTTACGGCCTGAGGTCCATGCTGGGATTCAGAAAGTTGAGCCGGTCAAAATAAATGTATTTCTTTTTTTTGGGAGGTGCCCCGGCTCCACTTCTCTCCCGCTGCTGCCTCTCCCTCCTGTACTGATCACAGATACTCCGCCACCTTGTTGTAACATCACCCACTGAAACAACAAAAAATACACACATTCTTTAGCCCATTAATCAGTGAGCTCACAAAAGGTGTAAATGACTACACAGATTTAAGTGTAGCATCCAAATAGGCATTTGGGGAGAACATTTAATCTTAAATTTTAAAAAAAACACTATTAGCAAGCAAGGACACAAGGACAGAGTCCACTAACCTCTATCACAGAAAGGACAAATAATGGGAAACACTGTGTAGTAAAAGGGACACCGATTCTAATCAGTAATTAAATCCGTTTATCATGTACAATACCATGTATCTACTGGTGGGCTTTCTATTTCCTTCATGAAAATTTATGACATTCTTGATGAGAAATTCAAAGTAGTAAGCGCCTGCTGTTTCACACTAACATTACAGTTCAAACATGGGTGTACTTACTTATCTGTCGCTGTGCCGCACGTGGCTGCTGGTCATAATGTGGGAAGAGGGCCACACACATGCTCCTCCATGCTGCCTCTTTTTGGGCCCTGTTGGCGTAGTTTGGATCTCTTTGGTCCCAAATTACAGGCCTTTCTTGGACCAAAATAATAAGCATGTCCACATTGATAATGTGAGACATGGTGAATCTCACTCCGTGGAGGCGTGCAGCAGACTTCCGGGTTCACTGTCTGGCTTTTTCAGCTAATTAGCATGTCTCACCTGCCTGATTGAGGCCTTTGGACGTTTCAGGACATCTGCCAGTAAGTTGCGTATTTCTCGCAAGGCACACGCATGGTCCGTAAGCATTCCGTATTATATGCTCTCCCATAGACTTGCATTGGCGTATTTTTTGCGCGATACGCTGACAAACGCAGCATACTGCGATTTTCTGCGCCCGTACAATGCCGTAAATTACGGATCCGTAATATACGCCTGATAGGACTAGACCCATTGAGAATCATTGTGCCGTATGTAATGCGAGTTTTACGGACGTAGTTTCTGCGCTCTTACGTACATAAAACACGCATGTGTGACCCCGGCCTAACAGGTTTGTGTAGAGTGTAGGCATCTTGTTTATTCAACCAGCCAGTCACATCCGATTTCTTTATTCCACGGTCTCTTGTCTCTCTAAATAATTTGTCAATTCCGCAGAATGACCCTGGGGCTTTAGTTGTAAAATATTGTTTTTTTAATATGGCATCATACGATTTAGACATCATAATTTAATAAAATGATTGTGTCTCGATGATCAATAACCGTATGCTTCTTTCAGAAATTCAGCTGTATAAAATTGCCTGTTTTAATACGACTATATCATGCTTGAGTTAATACAAGCAATAATTGTCTGTATGGGTGTGTTCTGGGTGTTAACAGAAGGTGTGTGGTGGGGCATACCTGGGTGTGTTTCTGGGTGTTAACAGTTGGCTTGTTTTCTGACACTCGGAATAAATACAGCTGTCTGTACCGCTGCACTACACCAGACATCTGTTGTGAATTCGGTTTGTGGGCTCCCCCGGTGGTCTGTTATGGTAGTGTCTCTTATGTGCCTTCCTCCATCTCTGATTACCTGTCGCCACCCTCTAGGGGAGTTTCCTATTTAAGGCTGCTTGGCTGTTAGTCACATGCCGGCCATCAATGTGCTAGTAGCATTCTGTTGCATTCACCTGCCTCAAGTTCCAGTTCAGCTAAGTTGAATTTTGTTTCTTGTTTTGCTATTTTTGTCCAGCTATCTGCAATGTGACTCTTCAGTGCTGGAAGCTCTTGTGGACAGAAAATTACTACTCCAGTGGCATGAGTTGTCACTGGAGTTTAAAGTAATTTCTGGATGGTGTTTTTGAATAGTGATTTTTAGGTCGACCGTGAAGTAACTCTTTCCTGTCCTTCTGCTATCTAGTAAGCGGACCTCACTGTGCTAAATCTGCTGTTCATCCTACGTATGTCATTTCCTCTGAACTCACCGTCAATATCTGTGGGGGCCTACTATCATCTTTTGGGGTTCCTCACTGGAGGTAAGGCAGGCCTGTATATTCCTCTTGTAGGGGTAGTTAGATCTCCGGCTGGCGCGTGGTGTCTAGGGCATCGTAGGTACATCCCCCGGCTACTGTAAGTGTTGGGTCAGGTTCAGGTCACGGTCGACCTTAGTTTCCATCACCCGAGAGCTAGTCCGTTTTGTATTTTTGTTTCCCATGGTCATTGGGGTAACCATAACAGTTTGGCCGGCCTGTAAAAAATCTATGTGTTAAAATATGCACTAAAGTAGGAAGGAGAAGAAAAGGTTTTTTTTTTTTCTGTGTTTGAAAGTGCACCTTAGTTTGATCATTTGTATTCCTTGCTTAAACTGCAGTCTTCAGCCTTTTTTTTTCTCCTCTCCTCTTAACCTCTGAATGCTTGGGTTACACCCATTTGAAACATGGATCCACAGAGTTTAGTTGCAGGTTTGAATAACCTTGCGACAAAAGTACAGAACCTACAAGATTTTGTTATACGTGCTCCAATGTCTGAACCTAAGATTCCTCTGCCTGAATACTTTACCGGAGACAGATCCCGGTTTTTGAGTTTCAGAGAAAATTGCAAATTGTTTTTGTCTCTGAGATCTCACTCTGCTGGTGATCAGACTCAACAAGTTAAAATTGTTATCTCTCTACTGCGCGGCGACCCACAAAGTTGGGCATTTGCATTATCGCCAGGGGATCCTGCGTTGTTAAATGTAGATGCGTTTTTTCAGGCTTTGGGGTTGCTTTATGAAGAACCTAATTTGGAGATTTTGGCTGAGAAAGCCTTGATAGCTCTTTCCCAAGGGCAAGATGAAGCTGAGATATACTGCCAGAAATTCCGTAAATGGTCGGTGCTTACTAAATGGAATGAGTGCGCTTTAGCAGCTAATTTCAGAGAAGGTCTTTCTGATGCCGTGAAGGATGTCATGGTGGGGTTCCCTGTGCCTACAGGTCTGAATGATGCCATGAAATTGGCTATCCAGATTGATCGGCGTTTGCGGGAGCGCAAATCTGTGCACCATATGGCGGGGTCTTCTGAGGAAAAATCTGTGCACCATATGGCGGTATCTTCTGAGCAAAAACCTGTGCACCATATGGCGGTGTCTTCTGAGCAAAGACCTGTGCACCATTTGGCGGTGACCTCTGAAAAGGCATTAGGGCATATGCAATGCGATCGTGTTTTGTCTAGAGGCGAACGTCAAAATTACAGGCGCAAAAATGGATTGTGCTTCTACTGTGGAGATCCAGCTCATGTTATATCAGCATGCTCTAAACGTATAAATAAGGTTGATAAAAAGGTTGATAAATCTTTTTCTACAGGTACCTTGCAGTCAAAATTTCTTTTGTCCGTGACATTGATTTGTACCTTATCATCTGTGACTGTGAATGCTTATGTGGATTCTGGCGCCGCTCTGAGTCTCATGGATTGGTCCTTTGCCAAGCGTTGTGGGTTTGATTTGGAGCCGTTGGAAGTTTCTATTCCCCTGAAGGGTATTGATTCTACACCTTTGGCTAGCAATAAACCACAATATTGGACACAAGTGACTATGCGTCTTACCCCAGACCATCAGGAGATTATTCGTTTCCTTGTATTATATAACCTACATGATGTCTTAGTGCTTGGATTACCATGGTTACAGGTTCATAATCCCGTCTTGGACTGGAAATCTATGTCTGTGTTGAGCTGGGGATGTCGGGGTATTCATGGGGATGCACCTTTGGTTCCTATTTCTTCATCTACTCCCTCTGAGATCCCAGCATTTCTGTCAGATTTTTATGATGTCTTTCAAGAGCCTAAAGTTGATTCTCTCCCTCCCCACAGAGAGTGTGACTGCGCTATTGAATTGATCCCCGGTAGTAAGTTTCCTAAGGGTCGCTTGTTTAATTTGTCTGTACCTGAACATACTGCTATGCGGGAGTATATCAGAGAATCCTTGGAAAAGGGTCATATTCGCCCCTCGTTGTCTCCACTAGGGGCAGGATTTTTCTTTGTAGGTAAAAAGGATGGTTCATTGAGACCTTGTATCGACTATCGACTTTTGAATAAGATTACAGTTAAATACCAGTACCCGTTACCTTTACTGACTGATCTGTTTGCTCGTATAAAGGGGGCTAAGTGGTTCACTAAGATCGATCTACGTGGTGCGTATAATTTGGTGCGGATTAAGCAGGGGGATGAGTGGAAGACCGCATTTAATACGCCTGAAGGCCATTTTGAGTATTTGGTAATGCCTTTCGGTCTCGCAAATGCCCCTTCCGTTTTTCAGTCCTTTATGCACGATATTTTCCGTGAATATCTGGATAAGTTTATGATTGTGTATTTGGATGATATTCTTGTTTTTTCGGAGGACTGGGAGTCTCACGTTCAACAGGTCAGGAGAGTTTTTCAGGTTTTGCGAGCTAATTCTCTTTTTGTAAAGGGCTCAAAGTGTAGTTTTGGAGTTCAGAGAATTTCCTTTTTGGGATATATTTTTTCCCCTTCATCTATGGATATGGACCCTGTCAAGGTCCAGGCTATTTGTGATTGGATGCAACCTACTTCTTTGAAGAGTCTGCAAAAGTTCTTGGGTTTTGCTAATTTCTATCGCCGATTTATAGCAGGTTTTTCTGCCATTGCTAAACCTTTGACTGATTTGACCAAAAAAGGTGCTGATGTTGCTAATTGGTCCTCTGCGGCTGTGGAGGCCTTTCAAGAGCTTAAGCGCCGCTTTTCTTCCGCTCCTGTGTTGCGCCAACCTGATGTGTTACTTCCGTTCCAGGTTGAGGTGGATGCTTCGGAGATCGGAGCAGGTGCAGTTTTGTCGCAGAAAGATCCTGACTGCTCAGTAATGAGACCATGTGCGTTTTTCTCCCGAAAGTTTTCGCCCGCTGAGCGAAATTATGATGTGGGAAATCGGGAACTTCTGGCCATGAAGTGGGCGTTTGAGGAGTGGCGTCATTGGCTTGAGGGTGCTAGACATCAGGTGGTGGTCCTCACTGACCACAAGAATCTAATTTATCTTGAGTCGGCCAGGCGTCTGAATCCTAGACAGGCGCGCTGGTCGTTGTTTTTCTCCCGATTTAACTTTGTGGTGTCATATCTGCCTGGGTCCAAGAATGTGAAGGCGGATGCCCTCTCTAGGAGTTTTGAGCCTGACTCGCCTGGTGATTCCGAACCTACCGGCATCCTGAAGGATGGGGTGATATTGTCAGCTGTCTCCCCAGACCTGCGGCGTTCTTTGCAGGAGTTTCAGGTGGATAGGCCTGATCGCTGTCCGCCTGGTAGACTGTTTGTCCCTGATGATTGGACCAGTAGAGTTATCTCGGAGGTTCATTCTTCCGCGTTGACAGGTCATCCTGGAATTTTTGGCACCAGGGATTTGGTGTCTAGGTCCTTCTGGTGGCCTTCTTTGTCTCGAGATGTGCGCATGTTTGTGCAGTCTTGTGATGTTTGTGCTCGGGCCAAGCCCTGCTGTTCTAGGGCCAGTGGGTTGTTGTTGCCCTTGCCTATTCCTAAGAGGCCTTGGACGCACATCTCTATGGACTTTATTTCTGACCTTCCGGTTTCTCGTAGGATGTCTGTCATCTGGGTGATTTGTGACCGTTTTTCCAAGATGGTTCATTTGGTACCTTTACCCAAATTGCCCTCCTCCTCTGAGTTGGTTCCTCTATTTTTTCAGAATGTGGTGCGTTTGCATGGTATTCCTGAGAATATAGTGTCTGACAGGGGTACTCAGTTTGTGTCTAGATTTTGGCGGACGTTCTGTGCCAGGATGGGTATCGATTTGTCTTTTTCGTCTGCATTCCATCCTCAGACTAATGGCCAGACTGAGCGTACTAATCAGACCTTGGAGACTTACTTGAGGTGTTTTGTGTCCGCTGATCAGGATGATTGGCTTGACTTTTTGCCATTGGCAGAGTTTGCCCTTAACAATCGGGCTAGTTCTGCCACTTTGGTTTCTCCATTTTTTTGTAATTCAGGGTTTCACCCTCGGTTTTCGTCCGGTCAATTGGAGTCTTCGGATTGTCCTGGAGTGGATGCTGTGGTTGATAGGATGCATCAGATTTGGGGACAGGTTGTGGACAATCTGAAGTTGTCCCAGGAGAAGACTCAACAGTTCACTAATCGTCATCGGCGTATTGGTCCTCGTCTTTGTGTTGGGGACCTGGTGTGGCTGTCTTCTCGATTTGTTCCTATGAAGGTCTCGTCTCCTAAGTTTAAGCCTCGGTTTATCGGCCCTTATAGGATTCTGGAGGTTCTTAATCCTGTGTCCTTTCGTTTGGACCTCCCAGCATCTTTTAATATCCATAATGTTTTCCATCGGTCATTATTGCGGAGGTATGAGGTACCGGTTGTTCCTTCTGCTGATCCACCTGCTCCTGTGTTGGTTGAGGGTGAATTGGAGTATGTGGTGGAAAAGATCTTGGACTCCCGTGTTTCCAGACGGAAACTTCAGTATCTGGTTAAGTGGAAAGGTTATGGCCAGGAGGATAATTCTTGGGTGACAGCATCCGATGTTCATGCTCCCGATTTGGTTCGTGCATTTCATAGTGCTCATCCAGGTCGCCCTGGTGGTTCTGGTGAGGGTTCGGTGCCCCCTCCTTAAGGGGGGGGTACTGTTGTGAATTCGGTTTGTGGGCTCCCCCGGTGGTCTGTTATGGTAGTGTCTCTTATGTGCCTTCCTCCATCTCTGATTACCTGTCGCCACCCTCTAGGGGAGTTTCCTATTTAAGGCTGCTTGGCTGTTAGTCACATGCCGGCCATCAATGTGCTAGTAGCATTCTGTTGCATTCACCTGCCTCAAGTTCCAGTTCAGCTAAGTTGAATTTTGTTTCTTGTTTTGCTATTTTTGTCCAGCTATCTGCAATGTGACTCTTCAGTGCTGGAAGCTCTTGTGGACAGAAAATTACTACTCCAGTGGCATGAGTTGTCACTGGAGTTTAAAGTAATTTCTGGATGGTGTTTTTGAATAGTGATTTTTAGGTCGACCGTGAAGTAACTCTTTCCTGTCCTTCTGCTATCTAGTAAGCGGACCTCACTGTGCTAAATCTGCTGTTCATCCTACGTATGTCATTTCCTCTGAACTCACCGTCAATATCTGTGGGGGCCTACTATCATCTTTTGGGGTTCCTCACTGGAGGTAAGGCAGGCCTGTATATTCCTCTTGTAGGGGTAGTTAGATCTCCGGCTGGCGCGTGGTGTCTAGGGCATCGTAGGTACATCCCCCGGCTACTGTAAGTGTTGGGTCAGGTTCAGGTCACGGTCGACCTTAGTTTCCATCACCCGAGAGCTAGTCCGTTTTGTATTTTTGTTTCCCATGGTCATTGGGGTAACCATAACAGACATCCATCAGAAGTCATACCAGGCTAATCTCTGAGCTATTCTAAATTTAAGTGTATACAGAGCGCCATATTATTCTACTTTGTCTTATTATTCGCAAATGCTTAATTATATTTAACTATGTATAGCTAAAACCATAATTAAGGTTGTTATTTGTTTTAATAAGTTAGTATTATACTGATGGTTAGCGGCATTATATGTTTTAATAATTTAACCGTATATTTATTATGACATAATTTGTGTAATACTGTAGTTAATAGCTGTTAATACACCATAACTAGCGTACTTACTTATTACATATGTTTTGTTTAACATAGACATATTTATAGTCATATTTATACATTAGGTGCATATTTAGTTGTGCAGTGTAATATAGTTTTACTGTATAAACCATATTTGTGGTGCAAAATTAATATAGAAAGACTTAACCGTGTTACCTGTGATTTGCTTAGTATAAACATATTTATACACTAGACGCAAATTTATTTGTTGCGGTATATAAATGAGTTTGTCTGTGTTGTAAAATTAATATAGATAGCACAAAAATTTACACAGATACTTTATTTTAGATGGAATCCCAAAATTTTTTTGATTTTTCCGACCAAGTTGAGGATTCGGTATTAGGTATGTTTCAAGCTTTATATAAATGCATCTGTTAGTGTGCCATTCTAAGTAAGGGCTGTTTTGTATATTATTTTTATATTGTTTTATTTTTTCTTGTTTAAGATGAATTTATCAGGACCATGCCCGATGATTTTTTAAACAGCTTCAGCGTGCCTGCTCTCGAGTGTGTTACAGCCGGAGCTTAGTATGGCAACACTAATGAAGCTGACGCCGCTGTGTGGGATTTGGCGCAAGATATCATAGGTGCGTTGTGTGTCTGTGTGTATATATATATATATATATATATATATATATATATATATATATATATATATAAATCTTTTAAGTATTTAGACGTGAAAATATATATTAATTCTTTACAGATGTCAGCCTGATTCCAGAACCAATTACCTCGGAACACAATCAGATGTCCACTGAATACCTGTTGTACCAGGCCCCCACACCGAGAAACAGCCCTGTTTCTAGAACCCCTAAAAAACCGCGAGGGCCAGAGAGCAAGAAAGGAAAAGGTAGCAATCGTATGATATTGCGTTTTTGCACAACCGCTCTGAGAAAATTCACCATGCCTCTACTAAGTCCTATATCTTTATTTATAGCTTGTAAACTGAAGCCTAGAAGAATTTTCACAAAAGAGAATATACACCTGCTAATGGAGAACCTCACAGAAGCTCCAGAAGCCGCCACAGCAATCATCCACCCCACTTCGCTAGTCCGTAAGTGTATATTTTGATATACATGCACAGTCTCTGTACAATCAATGATACACGTGCTTCTCCAATGAGATCCCGGTACCACACATATCTGACACATGTATAATCTTTCCCGCAGCTAAGCGCAGCGACATGCGGCGGTCTCGCACATATCTGACACATGTATAATCTTTCCCGCAGCTAAGCGCAGCGACATGCGGCGGTCTCGCACATATCTGACACATGTATAATCTTTCCTGCAGCTAAAACCAAAGTCATGAGAAAAACACCTCCAGCACCTCTACAGCCGCTACAGCTCTCCGAGAATGGCGCAGTACCAGTGTGGACGGTGATACAGTCAGCTAATAGAGTTGTTAGAACATCCCCGCTATCACAGTTCTGTGTGGTGCAGGGCGCAGGAAACCCTGTACCAGCGGACCATCGTGAAATACTCCATTCAAGTGCTGGACAGCCATCGACCAGCCATCATAGGTGCCCAGAAGCCATCGACTTCTGGGCATAGTCGTGGTGGGTCGTTCACACCCACCGCAACTATGCCCAGAAGTTGTAGAGCCACCCCAAAAACATAAGCGAAAAACAAAGCATATTACAGAGCCACCGACCACATCCAGTGCCATGGGTACCCCAGCTCCGATGGCTGGTGAGGCGCTTGATCGCGCGATTGATCAGCTCGCTGATGGTAAGCAATCATCCGAAGAACCGCTCATTATACGCGTGACACACTATGCAACCGCCAGCAGCATGTCTAACTGTACCTGCTAATTCCTCTGGGGCCGGCCCCTCAGGAGACTCTAATTTGGGTGGCACATCTCATGTCTGTGTATCTAACTCTGTTAATGTTAAGAAACGGTTAAAGAGGTCGCTACCATCGGCTGTTAAGGTGTGTAAAAAGCCATGGATTCAGGTGGCATCTACAAATCTGCGGCATGATTCCATCGGCTGGGGCACCGCTGAAATGGCGGTGTTTGAGGAACAGTTCAGCCGCTACTTACGCTACAAACTCAGGGTCCCCAAAATAATGTTTTTTTGTGATACTTTTGAAAAATTATTATCAACACTAATCCCAACACATGCTAATAAGGCCGAACTATATGCACTCTGAAATCTGCAGCTGGATGGGGAGACAACATCTGCAGCTAGCCCATTATGACTGGATATGATCGGCTACAGCCTGCATAAACCACCTAAACCAACACTACCCAGGTATAATAGGGCTAGAGTTATAAAAAGGACTCTAAAATTGTTGGTCAGCGCTAAACGCGCGCTATGCGCTAGGAGACATCGTGGTGTCACGTGTCCTGCAGTAGCTCTACAGACTCCCCAGTTATCGTTACAAGAGTCAGATCACCATTCACATAGCCTTGATAACTCTGCAAATGTCCTGCATGCATCTACACAAAATTCACAAGCCTCAGACGCTGGCTTTGTCGCTGATGGTGATGTGCTGTACCCCGATCATGCAGTATTTTTGCAGCGCATCCATCATCATCAAAGGGCCCTCCGCAATTTCAACAGTCATATACATACAAATCATTTTAGATTTGTAAATTTGGAGCGTGTACGATCGTTTGAGGAGGGTGTGAATATTGTTCATGACGGTATTCAGGCATTACTGGATAGAATCATCAGGGACATTGAACCTGGTGACTTTGTACAATTAAGTTTTGAAGGTAGCGATACTTTAGACCCTATTTTCACTACAAAACAAACCAGGGAAGATTTTAATTCTGAATCTTTTTTAAATGCTGTTGCCCGCACACTTCAAAGTAACGCTGAATGCATATCATCCAATTCGCTAAAGCTAGTCGTCACCATCATTAAAAACCGACGCGGTGGTGTAAAACAAAAAAGGCGCTTGAAATCTATAGCGAGCAGTCAGATCATTAAACAAAAGAGGCAATGGCTGTATGATTTTAACAATTACACAACAAATCTGTGTTTGCCTGCTAGTGTGTGCGCCCTGATGGACGACACGGATCTCACTGATGCTGTTTTACTGAGCCGCTCTAAAAACATACACACAGCACTAGGCATCCCTGATGGTCAATTAGTGAGTTTTAGCGACATCCGAAAAATATTTGGGATCACCATTAAAGTACTGTACTATAGTCAGGGTGATTGGCGTTACTTTCAGAGTGACAATACAGCTAATGGTAAAACCGTATTCATTTTGTTCCATGATAATCACTACTACGGTATCAAAAATATGAAGGGTTTTATCGGTGCTAATTACTTTTGTGAGCTCTGCAATTCAGTGTTTCACCACAAGAACAATCATTCCTGTCAGTATTTTTGTAAAGCGTGTCAGAGAGAGGGTTGTGTAGAAAGCAGTGCCGACCAACAGCCCAGGTGCCCTGTTTGCAGAGTTTATTGCCGCTCGAGCGAGTGCTTAGATTATCACACACAATTGGCTGTAGGCGACCCAGCATTCTGCAGGCTTAAAACATTTTGTGATAAATGCAACCGTTTTGTTTGCAGAAATAGCGAAACTGAGCATAAATGTAATGGTTTGCGCTGTCCTGTATGTCGCACCCGTATAAATAAATTTGATGCCCATCTTTGTTACATGCGGAAGTATGTAGCACAGGATGAGTCAGATTGTTATATCTTTTATGATTTTGAATATATGCAGGAGACAGGCATGCACATCCCGAATTACATTTATGCTACAATGCTGTATGGTCACCCCTCCTGGGAGTTTGAGAGTGATACATGTACACATGACTTTGTACAGTTCTTTACAAGCGGTAAATTTTCAGATCACACATTTATTGCCCACAATGGTGGTAGATACGACTCATACTTTATTGTTAAGGAACTGATTTCTGAAAAACTACAGGTAAAGCTGATAACCCGAGGCGGCCGTCTCTTGTGTGTGGCGCTACCCGATTTGTCTATAAAGTTCATAGACTCTCTAAATTTTATCCCCATGAAACTCAGTAAATTACCACAGGCCATGGGCTTTTCAGGCGGCAAAGGACATTTTCCACACTTTTTTAATACCAGAGAAAAACTATGTAGGACCCATACCAGATGTAAAATATTATGGGGTGGAGTACATGTCGCCTGGTGAGAAGTCAGAGTTCCTGGAGTGGTATGCGACACAGGTAAATACAACTTTTGACTTCAAGG
This sequence comes from Ranitomeya variabilis, assembly GCF_051348905.1. Lineage (NCBI taxonomy): Eukaryota > Metazoa > Chordata > Amphibia > Anura > Dendrobatidae > Ranitomeya > Ranitomeya variabilis. Next base: position 19,851,747 of record NC_135236.1, on the reverse strand, counting down.
CTGAGCTAAAATCTTATTGCAAACAAGATGTTGAAATTTTGAGACACGCCTGCGAGATCTATAGAGAACGTATTATGCAAATGACACAGAAAAATGTCAAAAAATACTGTAAGCGTCAAAAGCAAATGATTGTAGTGAGCACATGTGTTGATCCTTTTCAGCTCCTCACACTGGCCTCAGTGTGTATGGCAATGTACCGATTTAATTTTCTTCCAAAAAATACCCTCGCCATTTTACCTGGTGATAATTATCACAAGGCAAAAAAGTGCTACTCGTCACCCGCTATACAGTGGCTCATGTATGTAGCCCACTCCGAGAACGTCGACATACAGCACGCTTTGAGATGCGGTGAAAAACAGGTCGGGAAATATTTTCTAGATGGTTATGCCTATGTTAACGGCCAACACATAGCCTTTGAATTTCAGGGTTGTTTTTACCACGGTTGTCCCATGTGCTATAATGAAAATGACACGAATAAGGTCACAAACACATCCTACGGCCAGTTATATTAAACCTTTTTAGCTAAAAGGCATTACTTACAGTGCTGCGGGTACACAGTAAGAGTGATGTGGGAGCATGCGTGGAATGAAATGGTTGAAAATGATTCTAACCTTCAAACATTTCTCCACCAGATGGAATTCCCCATTCTTTAGACCCCCGTGATGCGCTTTATGGCGGCCGCACTAAAGCCATTAAGCTCTATCACCATCTGGAAGAAGGGGAGACTTTACTTTACTACGATTTCACCAGCCTGTACCCCTTTGTAAACAAAACTAAAACATACCCTGTAGGCCATACAGACATCATCTATGACAATTTTGGATTCATTAAAAAATACTTTGGCATTGCTAAAGTCAAGGTCTACCCGCCGAGAGATTTATTTTTTCCAGTTCTACCGGTAAAACTCCACAAAAAATTAATGTTTCCCCTTTGCTACACTTGCGCTGTAAATTCCCAGGCAGGTGTTTGTGCTCATAGTGATGAAGAACATGCCTTGACAGGCACCTGGTGCACGATAGAGCTCGAGATGGCGATAGATAAAGGGTATCGGATCGCACACATCTATGAAATATGGCATTTTCCTAAAACCACTGATGAACTGTTTGCTCACTACATTAAATTACACCTTAGGGATAAGCAGGAAGCCTCTGGTTATCCTAGCTGGTGCACTGATGATGACAAGAAAAGGCAGTACATTGACTCTTTTCTTGAAAAAGAAGGTGTCCAATTACGGCCTGAAAATATAGCGGTCAATCCTGCTAAGAGACAGATCTCCAAGCTTTTCTTAAATTATCTATGGGGAAAGTTTGCTCAGAGATCTAATCTATCATGTACCAGCATTGTTAGGGATCCAGATTAGCTTTTTAAGTATTTGTTCCTGCCTTACTATGACATTTCAATGTTACATTTCCTTGATGATGACACCGCAACCATTAACTGGAAATACGCAAAAGGCCACCACACACTCAACAAAAACACAAACATTTTTATAGCGTGTTTTACAACAGCATATGCCCGGTTAGAGCTCTATTCGCTGCTGGACCGGCTGCAGGAGAGGTGCCTTTATCACGACACAGATTCAGTTATTTTTGTACAGAGAGATGGTGAGTGGCAGCCACCTTTAGGCGATTACCTGTGGGAGCTGACCAGTGAAATACCCGCTGGTACACACATCACAGAATTTGTATCCGCGGGGCCCAAAACTTACGGACACAAACTCAACAACGGTAAAACTGTCTTAAAAGTTAAGGGGATAACACTAAATGTTGGTAACTCTCAATCTATTAATTTCAACAGTCTAAAAGATCTAGTTCTGGACTACCCGCGCAATTCTGCCACAGAAACTCAGAATCGTATTGTCGTACAGCAGCAGGCCATTGTGAGAAATAAAAAGTACTGGGACATTGAAACAAGACCATTAGGCAAAACCCAAAAGTGCGTTTACACAAAGCGGCGACTAGTTGACGACTTTACCACCCTGCCTTTTGGCTATTAGTAGCATATTGTGGTGATGGATACACGGCTGCAACACCCATTCTCATGCATTCTAGCAGGGCCATCTAATTCTGGAAAGAGCTATTTTGTAAAACAACTGCTGTATAATATTGAAACTAATTTTTCTCAGAAACCTGATAATATTGTTTGGTTTTATTCGTGTTGGCAAAGACTATATGATGAAATCTCTCTCTCTTTTCCCAACGCCAGATTTGTGGAGGGTCTGCCGAATACATTCGTAGATGACGAATTATTCCCACCGGAGAAGGTGAATTTGGCTATTGTTGATGATCTCATGGAGAGTGCTAGTGAAAATTGTGAGATAGAAAAAAGCCTTTACCAAGTATGTGCACCACAGAAATCTCAGCATTTTCTACCTGGTACAAAACATATTTTGTCAGGGTAAGAAAAGCCGCACGATAAATTTAAACACAAAGTACATGGTGCTTTTTAATAAACCCCGAAATAAATTACAAATTTTAACTCTAGCTTGGCAGATGTATCCTGGAAAAACACGTTTTTTCCTAGAAGCTTTTGAGGATGCCACGCGGGAGCCTTATGGGTATTTGCTTGTAGATTTGAGAGCTAATACACCTGAGGATCTGCGCTTAAGGACTGGATTATTTCCACCAGCGTTGCCTGCTGTTTATGTTCAAAAGAAAAAACCTTCTAAAAAGTGAATTTTACCCGGTATCAGACATTCTACGCTGTGTGCGTTGTGATGTAAAGATGTCTGAGAGACTCCGGCATAACTGGGCTCTCTTAAAAACTCTGGTGAAAGCAACCCCCGCTGTCAAAAAGTCTATTTTGCTCAATGATTTAATTACAGCCATAGGCGAGATTGCTTTAAACATCTTAAAAGGCAAGATTCCTCTGAAAGAGCGTCAAAAAGGTATATGAAAGAAGTGGCGTAAAGCTATAAGAACCCTGAGCGACAGATCTCAGCCCATAAAGAAAAATAAGCGGCTACTAAAGCAGGCCGGCGGGTTTATTGGCCCTCTTTTAGCTTTTGCAATTGCAATAATAACAAGCCTGCTCGCAGGAAGATAATGGAGCATACAGAGTGCCCAAACAGGAGCTAGACAAACTAAGGCCCAGTACTACAGATAACATACGCGACAGTGTTATTCAGCGCCTTGATGGCGAAATTAGCGCCATTTTACAACGTTGTGACATTCCCGATGATGTGAAAATTAAAATGTATAGCACCGTGCTACAGCGCTATTTGGTACATACGCGGCACAGCTCAAAAGAAGTAATGGCTTTAAATCTTGTTAGCACTCCTGATCCTGGTCAGCAACAATTGTCAAATACCGACTCTGATAAAAATCAAGAGGTCGCTGAAATTGTCATTCATATAAACCAAAGATATAAAAAGAATGCTGAATTTTTACTAAACAGGCTACTGCAGAATAAAAATGTTACAGCCTGGAATAATAAAGCCAAATTTATTTTCAAAGGATCCGTAATACCAGGGTCTAACTTACTGGATTTGGTATGTAGTACAACGCAGAGTCATGCTCTGACCGGCTGGAATTTACCTCCGGGTTGGGATTCATTTATGCAGGCTATGGCTGAGCTAAATATACCATCTACAGTTGTGGGTAATCCCACTACTAGGAAGCTTTTAGATGAATTAAAAATTTCCAGCAGCGAGACACACGCTGTATCTACACCACAGAAGTTAACCCCGATGCCACGTACAATTCAATCTTTACATTCCCCGTCATTAGGCACCACACGCGGAACTCTAATGCCTAAAAAAAGGTCTCTACCGATGCTACAAACCATATGGCTCACGATGTAAAGAATGTACTGGATAAATGCTGTACTTGGCTTGTTACACTATATTATTTATTTCAGCAAGAAGTGTCATGATGTATGTTCATTGTACTTGTTTTACTATTTATTTATTTTGTAAGAAGTGTGTTGATGTATGATCATTGTACTATTTAATGTTTTTGCTTTTATACTCTGTAATAATTTTTATAGTATTGAAATGTCTTTGAGATGTATTTATTTTACAACAATAAAATCTTTTTAAATTTTTACAATATTGTGTCTTTGTTTTTTTTTATAATTGTATAAAACATACCGCTTCTTACTTGCGGGTGTTGTAATATGGCCACATACATAATGTGCCCCTTTATCTGTACAGGGTGGGGCGTTATCACACCTAACACAGCCCTTTATCTGTACAGGGTGGGGCGTTATCACATCTAACACACCCCTTTATCTGTACAGGGTGGGGCGTTATCACACCTAACACAGCCCTGGACACGTTGATTCTAAATATGTAGCGGTCAGCGATTACAGAAGTCACAAACAACTGTTTGTGTTAATCTCGCAGCACTTGCAAATAAGAGCAAACTTAATACAATACATATTACAGAAGCCACAAACAAAGGGTCTGGTGTGTTATAAAATTCATATAAAACAAATAAATACAATATGTGTTCATTGGTAATAAAACACAGTGCGCTGATTACAGAATAATCGCATAGCAGCTACATATGAAAATCTAATATAAAACAAATACTGGGATAATAATCGCTGTATCAAACTGTATCCAATGTTGTGAACTCTGTTTTTGGGCTCCCTCTTGTGGTCACGATTGGTACTGAGTGAGTGCTGTCTTTGGGCTCCCTCTGGTGGCTCTTTTTGTCATTCTGCGGGTCTTTGGCTAGATCAGCTGTCTCGTCATCTCCTAGGTGGTTCCCTATTTAGCTCACCTGAACTTTCAGTTGTTGCCTGCTGTCAATGTATTCAGTGCTATTCTGAGTTCCCCTGTCTACATTCGTTATCAGTCTCTCCAAGAGAAGCTAAGTTTCTGTTTGTTCATTTTTTGCTCATCTGTGTTTAATGTGTTTCTTGCTTAATGATGAGTTCAGTCCAGCTTACTAATATGTGATTTCCTCGCTTGCTGGTAGCTCTAGGGGGCTGAGTTTCTCCCCTCACACCGTTAGTTGGTGTGGGGGTTCTTGAACTCTCAGCGTGGATATTTTGGATAGGGTTTTTTACTGACCGCACAGTTTCCTATCTATCTTCTGCTATCTAGTGATTAGCGGGCCTCATTTGCTAAATCTGTTTCATTTCTACGTTTGTGTTTTCCCCTTAACTCACCGTTATTATTTGTGGGGGGCTTTTTATATCTTTGGGGTATTTTCTCTGAGGCAAGTGAGGTCTTTGCTTTCTCTCTTTAGGGGTAGCTAGTTTCTTAGGCCGTGAAGAGACGTCTAGGATTTCAGGAAATGTTCCACGGCTACTTTTAGTGTGTATTGGATAGGATCAGGATTGCGGTCAGTCCAGTTACCACCTCCCTAGAGCTCGTCCTATGTTCAGTTACTTAGCTGGTCAGATCTGTGATACTCAGCCACTAAAGATCATAACAGTACAGCAGGCCAAAAGTGTTTAATGCATCACAGAAGCAGGATAAGAGAAGTCCGGAGTGCATTTTTTTTTTCCTTGCTGCAGTTTGTCCAGCTTCTCTCTTCCCCTTAATCTCTGGGTGGCTCTGAGTTCAGCTGCTGACATGGATATTCAGAGTCTGACTTCTAGTATGGATCATCTTGCTGCAAGGGTTCAAAGCATTCAGGATTTTGTTGTTCACAATCCTATGTCAGAGCCAAAGATTCCCATTCATGAGTTGTTTTCTGGAGATAGATCTAGGTTTCTGAATTTTAAGAATAATTGTAAATTATTTCTTTCTTTGAGACCTCGTTCCTCTGGTGATTCTGCTCAGCAGGTTAAAATAATTATCTCCTTATTGCGTGGTGACCCTCAAGATTGGGCTTTCTCCATGGCGCCAGGAGACCCTGCATTGCTGAATGTGGATGTGTTTTTTCTGGCGCTTGGAGTGCTTTATGAGGAACTTAATCTTGAGAACCAGGCAGAAAAGGCTTTACTGGCTCTTTCTCAGGGGCAGGATGAAGCTGAGGTGTATTGTCAAAAATTTAGGAAATGGTCGGTGCTTACTCAATGGAATGAGTGTGCTTTGGCTGCAAATTTCAGAAAAGGTCTTTCTGAAACCATTAAGAATGTCATGGTGGGATTCCCCACGCCTGCAGGTCTGAATGAGTCAATGGCTTTGGCCATTCAGATTGATCGGCGTTTGCGGGAGCGCAAACCTGCGTATCCTCTGGCGGTGTTTTCTGAACAGAGACCTGAGTCTATGCAATGTGACAGAATTCTGACCAGAATTGGATGGCAAAATCATAGACGTCAAAATGGGTTGTGCTTTTACTGTGGTGATTCTGCTCATGTTATCTCAGCATGCTCTAAGCGCTTAAAAAAAATCGCTGAACCTGTCACCGTTGGTACTATACAGCCTAAATTCATTTTGTCTATTACTTTAATTTGCTCTCTGTCATCCTACTCGGTTATGGCTTTTGTGGATTCAGGTGCTGCCCTGAATCTGATGGATTTGTCATTTGCCAGGCGCTGTGGTTTTATTTTGGAGCCTTTAAAGATCCCTATTCCACTAAGGGGAATTGATGCTACACCATTGGCTAAGAATAAACCTCAGTACTGGACTCAAGTGACTATGTGCATGGCTCCTGTACATCAGGAGGTGATTCGCTTTCTTGTGCTGCATAATTTGCATGATGTTGTCGTGTTGGGTCTGCCATGGTTGCAGACTCACAATCCAGTCCTGGATTGGAAAGCTATGTCTGTGTCAAGTTGGGGTTGCCAGGGAGTTCATGGTGACGCACCTTTGGTGTCGATTGCTTCTTCCACTCCTTCTGAAGTCCCTGAGTTTTTGTCAGACTACCAGGATGTATTTGATGAGCCCAGATCCAGTGCCTTACCTCCTCATAGGGATTGTGATTGTGCTATAAACTTGATTCCTGGTAGTAAGTTCCCTAAGGGAGGACTTCTTAATTTGTCTGTGCCAGAGCATGCCGCTATGCGGAGTTATATAAAGGAGTCTTTGGAGAAGGGACATATTCGCCCGTCCTCCTCCCCTCTTGGTGCAGGATTCTTTTTTGTGGCCAAGACGGATGGTTCTCTGAGACCTTGTATAAATTATTGCCTTCTAAATAAAATCACGGTCAAATTTCAGTATCCTTTGCCATTATTGTCTGATCTGTTTGCTCGGATTAGGGGGTCTAGTTGGTTCACCAAGATAGATCTTCGTGGTGCGTATAACCTTGTGCGTATCAAGCAGGGTGATGAATGGAAAACTGCATTTAATACGCCCGAAGGCCATTTTGAGTACTTGGTGATGCCTTTTGGACTGTCTAATGCTCCTTCTGTGTTTCAGTTCTTCATGCATGACATCTTCCGAGAATATCTGGATAAATTTATGATTGTGTATCTGGATGACATTTTGGTCTTTTCTGATGATTGGGAGTCCCATGTGAAGCAGGTCAGGATGGTATTTCAGGTACTGCATGCCAATGCCTTATTTGTGAAGGGCTCAAAATGTCTCTTCAGAGTTCAGAAGGTTTCCTTTTTGGGGTTTATTTTTTCTCCTACTATTGAGATGGACCCAGTCAAGGTCCAGGCTATTCATGACTGGACTCAGCCTTCATCTGTTAAGAGTCTTCAGGAGTTCTTGGGTTTTGCTAATTTTTACCGTCGCTTCATCGCTAATTTTTCTAGCGTGGTTAAGCCCTTGACGGATTTGACCAAGAAGGGTTCTGATGTGACTAATTGGTCTCCTGCAGCCGTGGAGGCCTTTCGGGAGCTGAAGCGCCGATTTACTTCGGCTCCAGTCTTATGTCAGCCAGATATCTCTCTTCCTTTTCAGGTCGAGGTTGATGCTTCTGAGATTGGAGCTGGGGCTGTTTTGTCGCAGAGAAGCTCTGATGGCTCTGTGATGAAGCCTTGTGCTTTCTTTTCGAGGAAATTTTCGCCTGCGGAACGGAATTATGATGTTGGTAATCGGGAGTTGTTGGCAATGAAGTGGGCATTTGAGAAGTGGCGACATTGGCTCGAGGGAGCTAAGCATCATGTGGTGGTCTTGACTGATCACAAAAATCTGATTTATCTCAAGTCTGCCAAGCGGCTGAACCCTAGACAGGCTCGTTGGTCGCCTCTGATGTTCATGCGGCCGATTTGGTTCATGCCTTCCATGTGGCTCATCCTGATCACCCTGGGGGTTTTGATGAGGGTTTTTTACTGACCGCACAGTTTCCTATCTATCTTCTGCTATCTAGTGATTAGCGGGCCTCATTTGCTAAATCTGTTTCATTTCTACGTTTGTGTTTTCCCCTTAACTCACCGTTATTATTTGTGGGGGGCTTTTTATATCTTTGGGGTATTTTCTCTGAGGCAAGTGAGGTCTTTGCTTTCTCTCTTTAGGGGTAGCTAGTTTCTCAGGCAGTGAAGAGACGTCTAGGATTTCAGTTAACGTTCCACGGCTACTTTTAGTGTGTATTGGATAGGATCAGGATTGCGGTCAGTCCAGTTACCACCTCCCTAGAGCTCGTCCTATGTTCAGTTACTAAGCTGGTCAGATCTGTGATCCTCAGCCACTAAGGATCATAACAATCCAACTATATCAAAAGGGAAAATCAGCCAGGGACAGCTGGCTGACAGGGAGGGGAGCAGGGGTTACACCCTTTTTATACATTTTGATAGGGGCGAGGCACCTGTCAGATTGAGTTTGATGAAACCACCCGATGATACACTACTTCTGCACCCACTTTAGTTCAGCTAAGTCTTTCTTATACACCGGAGACCATAACTGTGCACAGTATTCTAAGTGTGGTCTAACTAGTGACTTGTATAGAGGTAAGATTATGTTCTCCTCATGAGCATCTAGGCCTCTTTCAATGCATCCCGTTATTTTATTTGCCTTTGTAGCAGCTGCCTGACACTGGCCACTGAATATGAGTTTGTCATCCACCCATACACCCAGGTCTTTTTCATTGATGGTTTTCCCAGAGTTTTAAAATTAAACACATAGTTATACATCTTATTACTTCTACCCAAGTGCATGACCTTACATTTTTCCCCATTAAAGCTCATTTGCCATTTATCAGCCCAAGCTTCTAGTTTACATAAATCATCCTGTAATATAAAATTGTCCTCCCCTGTATTGATTACCCTGCAGAGTTTAGTGTCATCTGCAAATATTGAAATTCTATTCTGAATGCCCCCTACAAGGTCATTAATAAATATGTTGAAAAGAAGAGGGCCCAGTACTGACCCCTATGGTACCCCACTGCTAACCGCGACCCAGTCCAATTGTGCTCCATTAATAACCACCCTTTGTTTCCTATCCCTGAGCCTGCTCTTAACCCACTTACACATATTTTCCCCTGTCCCCATTTTTCTCATTTTATGTATCAACTTTTTGCGTTCAGAGAAACTTTCTGATTGCTTTCTGAGTTTTCATCTTGGCTGGTTTTCTGATTACATTTTACTGTGTAAATCACCTAAATTTGCTGGAACAATTGGCGGACGCCATGTCACATTTGGACAGCCATTGATGTGCCTAAACAGTGAAAGTTCCCCTCAATTGACACCATCTTAGAAACTAGACCCCTCAATAAATATATTTAGATGTGTGGTGAGAGCCTTGAACCCCCAGATGATTCACATAAGTTTATAAAGTCTGAGCCCTGAAAATAATAAAACACATTTCCCCACAAAAAAAGTTATTTATGCCCCAAATTTTGCATTTTCATAAGGGTAGCAGGAGAAATTTCACCATATGATCTGTTGTGCAATTTATTCTGAGTAACATGGTAACAGGAAAAAATAGACTAAATTTGTTGTGCAACTAACAAAATGACGTCCTGAGAATGACGTCACGGCTTGTGATTGGTCGCGTGGCGGTCACATGAGTGGCACGCGACCAATCAGAAGCCGTGACTTCATGGAAGGTGCTGAACGCGCTCATTTTAAGCAAAGCAGGCTGCCGGTTACTACCAGGGCGCGTCAGAGGGTGAGTATATACCTATTTTTTATTTTAATTCTTTATTTTTTAAATGGATATGGATCCCAGGGCCTGAAGGAGAGTTTCCTCTCCTTCAGACCCTGGGAACCATACACTGAGAACTTCCGATTCCGATTCCCGATACCACAAAAGTATCGGATCTCGGTATTGGAATTCCGATACCGCAAGTATCGGCCGATACCCGATACTTGCGATATCGGAATGCTCAACACTACCGATAACTGATATATGGGTAAATACTACTTTTGAGGCACAGTGCAAAGCTCAGAAGGGAAGAGGTGCCATATTGGAGTTCAGATTGGGCTGATAAATGGCAAATGAGCTTTAATGGGGATAAATGTAAGGTCATGCACTTGGGTAGAAGTAATAAGATGTATAACTATGTGCTTAATTCTAAAACTCTGGGCAAAACCGTCAATGAAAAAGACCTGGGTGTATGGGTGGATGACAAACTCATATTCAGTGGCCAGTGTCAGGCAGCTGCTACAAAGGCAAATAAAATAAAGGGATGTATTAAAAGAGGCATAGATGCTCATGAGGAGAACATAATTTTACCTCTATACAAGTCACTAGTTCGACCACACTTAGAATACTGTGCACAGTTCTGGTCTCCGGTGTATAAGAAAGACATAGCTGAACTGGAGCGGGTGCAGAGAAGAGCGACCAAGGTTATTAGAGGACTGGGGGGTCTGCAATACCAAGATAGGTTATTACACTTGGGGCTATTTAGTTTGGAAAAACGAAGGCTAAGGGGTGATCTTATGTTAATGCATAAATATATGAGGGGACAGTACAAAGACCTTTCTGATGATCTTTTTAATCATAGACCTGAGACAGGGACAAGGGGGCATCCTCTACGTCTGGAGGAAAGAAGGTTTAAGTATAATAACAGACGCGGATTCTTTACTGTAAGAGCAGTGAGACTATGGAACTCTCTGCCGTATGATGTTGTAATGAGTGATTCATTAATTAAATTTAAGAGGGGACTGGATACCTTTCTGGAAAAGTATAATGTTACAGGGTATATACACTAGATTCCTTGATAAGGCGTTGATCCAGGGAACTAGTCTGATTGCCGTATGTGGAGTCGGGAAGGAATTTTTTTCCCCATGGTGGAGTTACTCTTTGCCACATGGGGTTTTTTTGCCTTCCCCTGGATCAACATGTTAGGGCATGTTAGGTTAGGCTATGGGTTGAACTAGATGGACTTACAGTCTTCCTTCAACCTTAATAACTATGTAACTATGTAAGATTTGGCTGGAATGGTTTGAGGGTGGCAGAGGCCTTGAGGTGCCAGAACAACAGAAACTCCCTATAGGTGATCACATTTTACAAACTACAGTCCTTAATGAATTAATCTAGGGGTGCAGTGATCATATTGACACCACATGTGCCTCAGAAAATGTTATACCATTGAGCCGTGTAGAAAGAATAAATTACATTTTTACCACTAAAATATTGTTTTAGCCCCGAGTTTTTCATTTTTCTAAGTGCTAATAGGAAATTTGTTTACAACAAACTGAGGTCTATTTATTTCTGAGTACACCAAAACCTTACATGTTATTAGGTTCTGTAGAATGACGTAGATCTGGGTATTTATTATGATGGAATATAGGCTGAACTGGATGGACAAATGTCTTTTTTCGGCCTTACTAACTATGTTACTATGTTACTATGTTATTGAGAAATATTTTTCAGGCACAGTGGAAAGCTCAGAAGGCAACAAGCTCCCGATTTTGTGGTATGGTTTACAGATGCCATGACCCACTGGAAGAGCCCATGAGGTGCCAGAACAGCAGATCCACCCATAAGTGACCCCATTTTACCAACTACGCCTCTCAATTAATTCATCTAGGGGTGTAGTGATCAGATTGACACCATGGGTGTGTCAGAGAATTTTATACCATTGGGCAGCAAAGACATAATAACTAAATTTTTACCACCAAAATTTTGTTTAAGCCCCATATTTTACATTTCTACATAAGAAGTGAGTAAAAATGGCACCATAGTTTGTCCCACTGAATGTGGCAATACCCCATATTTGGCTGTACAGTACTAGTAAGCCATATGGAAAGACTTGGGAGGAAAGGAGCGCTATTTGCCTCCTGGAGCGCAGATTTTCCAAGAGCAGTTTGCGTGGTCTATATACAGAGCCCTAATTGCTAGGAAGCATAATTCCCCCTCAAGTGACCCCATTTTGGAAAATATACCCGTGGGGAATTTATCTACAGGTGTAGTGCTGAATTTGACTCCATAGGTATTTTCCAGAGACAAGCAGCAATGAATGTTGCCGAGTGAAAATTGCAAACTGCCATTGCAGTCAACAGAACATTATGCCAAGCGCGTGTTAATGGAGACATACTGTTAGGGTTGGCATATTGAACTAAATAATATATCAAATAAAGTGCAATCGTAACCTGGGGTCTACAGTGCAGAAATGAACCTGCTGCTAGTGAAAGCAATGAAGTTACTTTAAACACACTGTGTTAACACAACACGGTATGAATGGAACACTGAGTACCAAGCTCAGTAACTTCACAGAGAGGTACTGCAATAAAGTGCTAAGTACTATACCCTGTTAACGTCACAGGGATGTTAGCACATGGATTGAGCTATCTCTTCAACTAAACTGTGCTAACCACACATACAGTACAGACCAAAAGTTTGGACACACCTTCTCATTTAAAGATTTTTATGTATTTTCATGACTATGAAAATTGTACATTCACACTCAAGGCATCAAAACTATGATTTAACACATGTGGAATTATACACTCACTGGCCACTTTATTAGGTACACCTGTCCAACTTCTTGTTAACACTTAATTTCTAATCAGCCAATCACATGGCGGCAACTCAGTGCATTTAGGCATGTAGACATGGTCAAGACAATCTCCTGCAGTTCAAACCGAGCATCAGTATGGGGAAGAAAGGTGATTTGAGTGCCTTTGAACGTGGCATGGTTGTTGGTGCCAGAAGGGCTGGTCTGAGTATTTCAGAAACTGCTGATCTACTGGGATTTTCACGCACAACCATCTCTAGGGTTTACAGAGAATGGTCCGAAAAAGAAAAAAAATCCAGTGAGCGGCAGTTCTGTGGGCGGAAATGCCTTGTTGATGCCAGAGGTCAGAGGAGAATGGGCAGACTGGTTCGAGCTGATAGAAAGGCAACAGTGACTCAAATTGCCACCCGTTACAACCAAGGTAGGCCTAAGAGCATCTCTGAACGCACAGTGCGTCGAACTTTGAGGCAGATGGGCTACAGCAGCAGAAGACCACACCGGGTACCACTCCTTTCAGCTAAGAACAGGAAACTGAGGCTACAATTTGTACAAGCTCATCGAAATTGGACAGTAGAAGATTGGAAAAACGTTGCTTGGTCTGATGAGTCTCGATTTCTGCTGCGACATTCGGATGGTAGGGTCAGAATTTGGCATAAACAACATGAAAGCATGGATCCATCCTGCCTTGTATGGAGCATCTTTGGGATGTGCAGCCGACAAATCTGCGGCAACTGTGTGATGCCATCATGTCAATATGGACCAAAATCTCTGAGGAATGCTTCCAGCACCTTGTTGAATCTATGCCACGAAGAATTGAGGCAGTTCTGAAGGCAAAAAGGGGTCCAACCCATTACTAGCATGGTGTACCTAATAAAGTGGCCGGTGAGTGTATACTTAACAAAAAAGTGTGAAACAACTGAAATTATGTCTTATATTCTAGGTTCTTCAAAGTAGCCACTTTTTGCTTTGATAACTGCTTTGCATACTCTTGGCATTCTCTTGATGAGCTTCAAGAGGTGGTCACCGAGAATGGTTTTCAATTCACAGGAGTGCCCTGTCAGGTTTAATAAGTGGGATTTCTTGCCTTACAAATGGAGTTGGGACTATAAGTTGTGCTGAGCAGAAGTCTGGTGGATACACAGCTGATAGTTCTACTGAATAGACTGTTAGAATTTGTATTATGGCAAGAAAAAAGCAGCTAAGTAAAGAAAAACGAGTGGCCATCATTACTTTAAGAAATGTAGGTCAGTCTGTCTGAAAAATTGGGCAAACTTTGAAAGTGTCCCCAAGTGCAGTGGCAAAAAACCATCAAGCGCTACAAAGAAACTGGCTCACATGTTGACCGTCCTAGGAAAGGAAGACCAAGAGTCATCTCTGCTTCTGAGGATAAGTTTATCCGAGACACCAGGCTCAAAAATCACAGGTTAGCAGCAGCTCAGATTAGAGACCAGGTCAATGCCACACAGAGTTCTAGCAGCAGACACAACTCTACAACAACTGTTAACAGAAGACTTTCTGCAGCAAGCCTTCATGGTAAAATAGCTGCTAGGAAACCACTGCTAAGGACAGGCAACAAGCAGAAGAGACTTGTTTGGGCTAAAGAACACAAGGAATAAACATTAGACCAGTGGAAATCTGTGCTTTGGTCTGATGAGTCCAAATTTGAGATCTTTGGTTCCTACCACCGTGTCTTTGTGCTGCGTGGAAAAGGTGAATGGATGGACTCTACATGCCTGGTTCCTACCGTGAAGCAGGGAGGAGGAGGTGTGATGGTGTGAGGGTGCTTTGCTGGTGACTAGGGTTGAGCGAAACGGGTCGGCCATTTTCAGAAGTCGCCGACTTTTGGCAAAGTCGGGATTCATGAAACCCGACCCCTGTGTGGGTTTGCCATGAGATCGGCGATCTTCTGAATCTGGTATCGGAATTCCGATACCGAGTTCCGATATGTTTGTGATATCGGGAATCGGTATCGGAATCCATATTTAAGTGTAAAACAAAGAATCAAAATAAAAAATATTGATATACTCACCCTTGGACGCGCCCTGGTACTAACTGGCAGCCTTCCTTCCTAAGAATGAGCGCGTGAATGACCAGCGGTGACGTCGCGGCTTGTGATTGGTCGCGTGAGCGGTCACATGGGTGGTCACGACCAATCACAAGCCATGACGTCATCTAAGGTCCTTCACGCGCTCATTCTTAGGAAGGAAGGCTGCCAGTTAGTACCAGGGTGCGTCCGAGGGTGAGTATATCAATATTTTTTGTTTCCTCTCCTTCAGACCCTGGGAACCATAGTATCCCATTGCACTGCATTGGGTTTCGTGTTTCGGCCGACCCCGACCCCGACTTTTTTATAGGATCGGCCGATTTCACTCGACCCGACTTTTGAGAAAGTCGGGTTTTGTGAAACCCGACCCGATCCTATAAAAATAAAAGTCGCTCAACCCTACTGGTGACACTGTTGGGGATTTATCAAAAATTGAAGACATACTGAACCAGCATGGCTACCACAGCATCTTGCAGCGGCATGCTATTCCATCCAGTTTGCGTTTAGTTGGACCATCATTTATTTTTCAACAGGACAATGACCCCAAACACACCTCCAGGCTGTGTAAGGGCTATTTGACCAGGAAGGAGAGTGATGGGGTGCTACGCCAGATGACCTGGCCTCCAAAGTCACCCGACCTGAACCCAATCGAGATGGTTTGGGGTGAGCTAGACCGCAGAGTGAAGGCAAAAGGGCAACAAATGCTAAGCATCTCTAGGAACTCCTTCAAGATTGTTGGAAGACCATTCCCGGTGACTACCTCTTGAAGCTCATCAAGAGAATGCCAAGAGTGTGCAAAGCAGTCATCAAAGCAAAATGTGGCTACTTTGAAGAACCTAGAATAAGACATATTTTCAGTTGTTCCACACTTTTTTGTTAAGTATATAATTCCACATGTGTTAATTAATAGTTGTGATGCCTTGAGTGTAAATGTACAACTTTCATAGTCATGAAAATACAGAAAAATCTTTAAATGAGAAGGTGTGTCCAAACTTTTGGTCTGCACTGTACATATGAAGCTGATGCTGTGCCAAGAGAAGAAACTCTTATGATGCTAGGTACAATACCCTGTCGCCTTCACTGGGAGGACTGATATGTGTTGAGCTTGCTCTGCAACTGAACTGTGCTAACTAGGGTTGAGCGAAACGGGTCGGCAATTTTCAGAAATCGCCGACTTTTGGCAAAGTCGGGTTTCATGAAACCCGACCCGACCCCTGTGTGGGGTCGGCCATGAAGTCGGCGATCTTCTGAATCTGGAATCGGAATTCCGATACCGATTCCCGATATGTTTAAGATATCGGGAATTAGTATCGGAATTCAGATTTAAGTGTAAAATAAAGAATTAAAATAAAAAATATCGCTATACTTACCATCTGACGGGCCCTGGTACTAACCGGGAACCTTCCTTCCTTAGAATCAGCCTTCCAGGACCTCGCGGTGACGTCACGGTGACGTCGCGGCTTGTGATTGGTCGCGCGAGCGGTCACATGGGCGGCCACGCAACCAATCACAAGTCGCGACGTCACCGTGACGTCACCGAAGGTCCTGGAAGGACTGATTCTTAGGAAGGAAGGCTGCCAGAATGAAGCCGAGGGTGAGTATATTCCTATTAGGTATATACTCACCCTCGGACACGCCCTGCTTCTTTCCGGCAGCCTTCCTTCCTAAGAATCAGCCCTTCCAGGACCTTCGGTGACGTCACGGTGACATCGCGGCTTGTGATTGGTCACGCGAGCGGTCACATGGGCGGCCGTGCGACCAATCACAAGCCGCGACGTCACCGTGACATCACCACGAGGTCCTGGAAGGCTGATTCTAAGGAAGGAAGGTTCCCGGTTAGTACCAGGGCCCGTCAGTGGGTAAGTATAGCGATATTTTTTATTTTAATTCTTTATTTTACACTTAAATATGGATCCCAGGGTCTGAAGGAGAGTTTCCGCTCCTTCAGACCCTGGGAACCATTGGAAACCCAATGCACTGCATTGGGTTTTGAGTTTCGGCCGACCCCGACCCCGACTTTTTTATAGGATCGGCCGATTTCACTCGACCCGACTTTTGAAAAAGTCGGGTTTCGTGAAACCCGACCCGATCCTATAAAAGTAAAGGTCGCTCAACCCTAGTGCTAACCGCATATATGAACAAAACAGATCCAAAGCCAAGCAGTTAGCTACTTGAGTCCTGACGCTACCGAACTTGTGCCTGATCGGCACCCTAAGCATGTAGCAGACTAGATACTCATGCGTTGAGCCATGGGTACAAAACCGCATAAGTGTGCTACATGCTTGCCAACGTGTACAGTCACTGAGCATAGACAATACAAAAGATCTAACCCCGGCACATTCCAAAACCGTGAAGACAGAACTGTTGCTTTCAAAGTTTTTTAATATATCTTGTGCTAAAGAGAATGGTTTCCAAAGTTTCAGCTCAGGCACGAGTCTTTATCAGTAAGACAATCTTATGGTAGTTATATCATATGTAGGTCCCAGGCTCTCAGATTGTCCTATGGAAGTCTGTCAAAGTGATCTTGATTGGCCAGCAGAATGGAATTAAATGAAATTGTTCACAACCATAGTGGACTATCATTTGTTATCAATTGCTAGGAATGCAGATGTATTGAGGTAGACTTAGCCTTTGTATCTTTCAAAAGTAATGGAATGCGCATAAGGTATTGTAAGAGGTAGTTAGACCACAATGAGCCTTATTCATTTTTCATAGGGAAGGCTGCAACTGGCATTTGGCTCCCACCCTGTGTCCTTGTTAGTGACCGCTTCAGTGTGAAGGCAAGGAGCCTCCTTTACTTTTGAAAGATACAAAAGCTAAGTCTACCTCAATACATCTGTATGCCTAGCAATTAATAACAAATGATAGTCCACTATGGCTGTGAACAATTTCATTTAATTCTATTCTGCTGGCCAATCAAGACCACTTTTGACAGACTTCCATAGGACAATCTGAGATCCCAAGAACTAAATACGATATTACTACCATAAGATTGTATTCCTGACGAAGGCTTATGCCTGAGCTGAAACCATTCTCTTTTGCACAAGATATATTAAAAAAAACTTTGAAAGCAACAGTTGTTTATTCATGTTTTTGGAGTGTGGTGGGTTTAGATCTTTTGTACTGTATTATTGTTTTACCCCTGAGCACCTGACAGTGGTTGAGCCTGATCCTATCCGCTTTTAGTTGAGCATAGACAGACCCACACAAACGTGCAGACAGAGTGGTATAGTAACGTCCCACTCACACTAAAACATAAATGACACTAGCACACCCGCGTTGGCTGCTTAGAGCCTTTTATAGCTCCACCCCAAATATTCATGCCCAGTCGGTCGAGTCATCGCCTATGGGCCAATCCGGTGCTGCCAGATCACCAGAGCAACCACCAATAAGCAGCACCCTCAAACCTGGAACATCTTCTGGATCAGTCCCTCATCGAACAGCCACGGACCAGTCCCAGCCATCCACCAGCAAAGCAGCAAGTGGGCCGGCATCACAGGCTGGAAAACAGGCAGCTGGTCCTTCAGGTGTTCCCCTGTCCCAGTCCTCTGCCTCTTTTTTTGGGCTCTTTCCGCCAGCGGCAGAAGGCCTTGGACAGGTCACTCATGCCGGAGTTTATTCACTTGAGCTCGGTCTTCCAGAATGACTTGAAGGTACTGGGAGATAGACTGGAAAGTGGTCTGACCCATATTATCACACTTTTTCAGGAAGTCAACCAATGCCTTAACCATCTGGAAGCCGACCTCCAGAGAGCAGCACACCATTTTTTTTAATAAGATAGAGCAGGGCATATCGGAACACCTTACACCTGAACTCCAGCGCAACGTGATGCAGGCATGCAATGCTGCTTACGTTCCTGCTATGCAGCAGACTCGGTACTTCCACCAGTGATAGGTGGTATTTCCACCTGTGCCGCAAATTACACACTTGACATTAATACCGAGTTCTACTGCATACCACTATATGGCCACCGCCGTGCACAGTCCTGCCACACACTACTACACTGCCACCACCATGTCGGGTGCTGCTCAAAGCCACTCCACCACCACCACCACCACCATGCCCAATTCCTGCTCCTGCATGGCTGACCACCGCCACCAGCATTAGGCCACCTACTGATCCTACACGGCTGCCCATCGCCACCACCACTAGGCCACCTGAAGATCTTGCACGGCTGTCCACTGTTGCCACAAATAGGCCACCTGAAGATCCTGCACGGCTGTCTACCGCCACCACCAGGCTGGGTCCACATTGTGAAAGACCTGCTGACCCCACCACTGCAACCCTCCCAAGGAGGCACAAAAAAGGAAGCTGCTGCATAAAACTGGACAGAAAGCCATAAGGACTCGTGGCATCAGAAGGGTCGTAGTGCCTCCACTCTCACCTCCCAATGTGTCTGTGTTGTCCAGTTTTTCTCTCCCTTCCAATGTGTCTCTCCCGTCCCATGTTTCTATTCTTAATGTGTCTACTTCCATTCTTGACCTCCCAGACCCCACAAGTTTAGTTACCCATTCCCCTGGGACCCCTTCATCGTCCACCCGTAGCCAATCCTCCCAGCTCCACACACCCCAGGTCCATAGCATTTTCCCCTCATCAGTTCGTAAAAGTAAATTTTTTTTTCTTTACAATAAATTTTTGTTGTTTTTCCCCAATCATCATGACTACATCCGGGTCACCAAAGTTACTAAAGTTGCTAATCATGCGCAGTGCATAATCAGCAACTTTTCCTGTCAGTGCAGAGCTAACAGTTTGCATGCTGTACAAGCGATCAGCCTTCAAAAAACGATAGTCCCATTGTGGAATAAAGTAAAAAAAAAGTGTTTTTTAAAATAATTTTAAAATTTAAAAAAAAATTAAAAAAGAATAATAAAAAAATTAAAAGGTGTTGTATCTATAAATAAAAATTAGTATGAAAAAAATATAAACAATAAAAGTACACATATTTGGTATTGCCGCGTCCGCAACGATCCGACCTATAAAACAGTCCCTCTAGTTAACCCCTTTAATGAACACCATAGAAAATGAAAACCAAGGCAAAAAACAATGCTTTGTTATCATACCGCCAAACAAAAAAGTGGATTAAAACAGATAAAAAAGACGCATATAAATAAACATGGTGTTAGTGCTAGCGGAACGCACCAAATAATTAGAGAAAAGGAATAAGGCGCGTTCGCAGCCCGGGGTCCACCGTGCAGAGATGGAACTTGCTGCTAAGCCATGACGGACTATATGGTGGTACAATGAGGATACACACACAGGTTAGCTTCACCCTGTGTGAAAGAAGCGAACCCTGTTGCATCACAGGGCCGCAGTACCGCACGTAACAGAAATAATAAAGTAGCACAAGAGTGCATGCGGTGCCGCACTGGCGGACACCACTATCCACCCAGACTTGGGTTTGGAAAGCGTGGTGATAGCGCAAGTCACCGCACTGGCAGTCACAGCAATAGACGCTGTCTGTGTACTTGTGTAGGAACAAGTTTGGGTGCTAGATTGCAATCATCCTCCTTACATGAGCATTCAAACACAAGGGAGGGGATGTTTAAAGAGCGACTTTCACTCACAACACACACACATAAACAAGAGTATACTAGCCGTGCGGCCATGCGAACCTTTTATAGCTGCAGCAAGTTCAGGACCTTCCTAGAGGACCAATGAGAAGAGCTACAGTAACTGAGCAACTTCAGGACCTTCCTAGAGGACCAATAGGAGCTGCTGCAGTACCTGAGCATGTGACCCCAGACCTCCACTGAGAGGTCTTCCTTTGGGCATGCTCAGAAGGGGAAAAGCAGGACTTAGTCCAAGAGACGTCTGCTTGCCGCTGATCAGTACAGGCTACAATGGCAGATCCTGGAAAAGCAGCAGTAACCCTTTGCACAGAATCAGACTGTGCCCCACTGTGTATCAAAACCGCATATAGCATCCACGCTTGGCATTTCTGAAATGTTGAGAGCCTGTCTAACTTACGACGCATGTCTCCAGAAGCATGGGCTGGGCATAATGTACTGGTGATTGCAATGTACTGGTCACTATAGCGTACTGGTCATTACAAGGGCAGTTTGCAATTTTCACTCGGCAACATTCATTGCTGCTTGTTTCTAGAAAATACCCATGGAGTCAAAATAGTCACTACACCTGTAGATAATTTCCAAAATGGGGTCAGTGGATGGGGGATTCGGCTCTTCTAACAATTAAAGGCTCTGTATATGGAAATCTGCACTCCAGGAGGCAAATATGGCTCCGTAACTCCCGAGTCTCTCCGTATGGCTAAGTATTACTGTAGAGTAACATATGGGGTATTGCTAAGTTCAGTAAAAACTGTAGGACAAATTATGATTTCATTTTTACTCACTTATTGTGTGAGAATGCAAAATCTGAAGATAAAACAAAAATTGGGGGGTAAAAATGTAGTTATTTTTTACTTACTGCTCAATGATATAAAATTCTGTTACACACCTGTGGAGTCGATATGATCACTGCACCTCTATATGAATGCAATGAGAGGTGTAGCTTGGCTTGTAAAAATGGGGTCACCTATGGGGGTTCTGCTGTTCTGTCACCTTATGGGCTCTCCCAGTGAATCATGCACCTGCAAACCATAACAGTAAAATCTGGAGCTCCTTGCCTTCTGAGCTTTCCACTCTTTAGGGCTAGCGGAACGCGCCTAACAATAATATAAAAGGTATAAGGAGCAGTCGTTGCAAGGGGTCCACCGAGCAGAAAAACTCCTGCTGCTCAGTAATGGCAGACACTATATGGTGGTATAATGTGTTCACACACGGGTTAGCTTCACCCGGTATGAAAAAGGAGACAAACCCTGTTGCTTCACTGGGCCGCCAAACCTCAAATGAGCACTAGGATGAGGTCACAGAACTCTGCCCCAAGGGCAGGGGGAAGAGTCCCTCTAGACCACTAGTGCTCAGCGCCGCGACCGCGGTGCAAGGGGCAAACTAACTAAATATTCACCGCACGAGAGTGCATACAGTGCCGCTCTGGCAGATGCCACTAACCACCCTGTCTAAGGCCAATAAAGTGAAATAATTGTGCACAGAGCCGCACTGGTGGTCGCTGTTGGATAAATGCAGTAAGGATCATGCTCTTGTGCTTGGATAGCACTGTCTGGAGCATTGAGCATCACTAGGAATCAGTATGATTAGGAGCATTCACCAGAACAAACATATATCCACACACACAATATCAGGTTTATGCTAGCCCATGGCCATGCGGCCATATGAACCTTTTATAGCGGAAGCTCTCCGGTACCTTCCTAGTGGTCCAATATGAGCTGCTACAGGACCTGAGCATGTGACACCCGACCTCCAATGAGAGGTCATCCCTTGGGCATGCTCAGAAGAAGAAAAGCAGGACTTAGTCCCAGGGATGCCTGTTCACCACTGATCAGTACTGGGTACAATGGATGAGCCTGGAAGGACAGTAGTAACCAGCTGCACAGTATCAGCTTGAGCCAGACGCTTGGACCGATGTCTCTGCTGAGCAGGCTCTACTGCAGCTGGAGGAGAATGGGAGACTGCAGCAGAAATGGTTTTAGATTCCCCTTGTACAGAGGTGGGAACTCGACATCTAACATTACCCCCTTGGGCCTCGCTACACTCAAAAGCAGCAATGAGCTGCGGAGCCCGATTGCACTCAATGGGCTCCCAGAACCTGTCCTCTGGGCCATGACCCTTCCAATCCACCAAATAGAATTTTTTAACATGTACCACCTTACACCCCATGATGGCGTTCACCTCATAATTGTCCGTGGATGAACCCGAAGTCCCAGCAGATGAACCAGAAAACCAGGACATGTGGATGGGCTTAAGGAGGGACACATGAGTTGACAGTGATGCCTGGAGGAGTGGAGGAAGGGCCAGACGGTAGACCACAGGGTTAACCTGTTCCATGACCTTGAACAGGCCTAAGTAGCGAGGCGCAAACTTAGTGGACTCAACTCGCAGCCTGATGTTACGGGCGGAGAGCCACACTAAATCACCAGGAGCAAAGGTCAGGGTGGGGTGCCGATATGCATCGGTGGAGACCCTCATTCTCTCCTTGAAGGCCCGGATGGAATCCTGTGTGCGATCCCAAATGTCTTGTGCCTCCACAGCCCAGTCTGTCACCCTGTAGTCAGCAGAAGACATGGGCATGAGCACCAGAACCCGAGGATGCTGGCCGTAATTAAGGAGGAATGGGGTCTGCCCAGTGTTGTCGGCTACGGCATTGTTCAGCGCAAACTCAACCCACAGTAGCAAGGATGCCCAGTCATCCTGCCTGGCTGAGACAAAATGTCACAGGCATGTGACCAGGGTCTGGTTAGCCCTTTCTACCAACCCATTCATCTCAGGATGGTATGCTGAAGAGAGATTCATCTCGATGCTGTGAAGATGACAAAGCTCTCTCCAGAACCGAGATGCAAACTGGGGACCCCGTTCACTGACAGTTTTTTCTGGCATACTGTGTAGGCGGAAAACGTGCTTGAAAAATAACTCTGCCAAGGTCCGTGCAGAAGATAGCCGTGGAAGAGGCATCAAGTGCATCATTTTGGAAAAATGTCGGTGACTATCCAAATAATGGTGCAGCTACTGGACTTGAGTAAGCTCACCATGAAGTCCATCCAGACCATTTCCCTGGGCCTGTCTGCCACTGGCATGGGGTAAAGTAGCCCAGCAGGCCGTTGTCGAGGAGACTTATTCTTGGCGCAAGAGACAGACACCGGAATATAGTCTCTAGCATCACGGGCCATATGTGGCCACCAGTACATACTTGCCAGAAGCTCAGATGTCCTTTTGGTCCCAAAGTGTTCACCCACTCTGGACGAATGAGCTCAAAAGAGAACCTCCGGTTGTAACCTAGATGGCACAAAAGTCTTGCCCAGGGGCACAGACTCTAGTGGAACCAAGGCCATGGTCCTCAGGCTCTCCAAAGGGACAAAGCTGAGGATCCTCCTCTACTGATGACACTATGGAGCGGAAGAGAGCGTCGGCACGGATGTTCTTCTCCCCGGAAAGATAATGGAGCGTGAAGTGGAAGCTGGAGAAGAACAAGGACCATCTAGCCTGGCAAGAGTTTTGCTGCTGGGCAGTCTGCAAATAAACCAAATTTTTGTGGTCGGTATACACTTGGAAGGGAAAATGAGCCCCATCCAGGAGATGTCTCCACTCCGAGAAGGCCAACTTCATAGCTAGCAACTCCCTGTCCCCGATGGAATAATTCCTCACTGCTGGTATGAAGGTCTTGGAGAAAAAGAAGCAAGAATGTTTCCAACCTTGAGCATACTTTCGGAAGAGGACTGCTCCAGCACCAACGGTTGAGACATCCACCTCCATTATGAATGGTTTATCTACATCGGGGCGATGAATGATGGGAGCGCTAGCAAAATGAGACTTACTAGAGAGGAATGCTTTGGAGACCTCCTCTGACCACAATTTGGGATTTGCTCCCTTCTTGGTGAGGGCTACCAAGGGCGCTACCAAAGTTGAGAAGTGGGGAATGAACTGGCGATAATAGTTAATGAATACCATAAAGGGCTGCACCGCTTTGAGAGAATGGGATTCCTGCCAGTCCATCACAGCCTGTAGCTTGGCAGGATCTATAGTCAATCCCTGGGCGGAGACAATATAGCCAAGGAAAGACAAGGACTCCTGCTCAAACACACACTTCTCCATCTTGGCATAGAGGGAGTTTGCCCATAGGAGGTCAAAGACTTTGCAAACATCTCTCCACTGGGAATCTAAATCTGGAGAGTAGATGAGAATATCATCCAGATAGACTACCACCGAGGTGGAGAGCATATCCTGGAAGATATCTTTAACAATGTGTTGAAAAATGGCTGGGGCATTACAGAGCCCAAAGGGTATCACCGGGAATTCATAGTATCCGTCTCTGTTGTTAAAAGCTGTCTTGCATTTGTCCCCCTCACAGATGCGAATCAGGTTGTTAGCACCCCACAGTTCTAGTTTAGTAAATACCCTTGCTCCCCGTAGCCTATCGAAGAGCTCAGATATCAAAGGCAGAGGGTACATTTTCTTAATGGTGATGGTGTTAAGATGCCTTCAGTCTATGCATGGACGTAGTTCTCCCTTCTTCTGCATGAAAAACCCCGTCCCTGCAGGTGATGCTTACTTCCTAATGAATCCTCTTGCAAATTCTCCTGGATGTATTTAGTCATTGCCTCCATCTCCGTTAGAGACAGGGGATAGACCCAACCCTGGGGAGGCTCTGACCCATGCAAGATAGGACATTCATGGGAGCGGTGAGGCGGAAGAGTCTTCTTAGCTCTCTTGGAGAACACTTCTGCATAGGACTAATAGCGCTTGGGGAGTGAGGAAAGATCTGTGGGTACCTCTGTAGTGGCAACCTGCATGCACTCCCTCAGACATTTGCCCTCACAAGATTCACTCCATCCCAAAATTCTCCCTGAGGAACACTCTATATGTGAGGTGTGGTAACGTAGCCATGGTATCCCTAGCAGGATCTCGTCTATTCCCTCAGGAATGACAAGAAGATAAATAATCTGCTGGTGGGATGGAAACATAGATAACGTAAATGGGATGGTCTGGTGTGTTATTTGTGAGGGCAGTGTCGACCCATTCACCACTTGCACGGTTACAGGTTTGGCGAGCATCACCAGGGGTATTGCGTGCTATTGGGCAAAGGCAGATGACATAAAATTGCCTTCCGCTCCAGAATCCTGACATTTTCCACTCTTGCCCATTCTGTGGGAAAACGTGCAGCCAGGAGCTCAAGATGTATGGCACACTGGCTCACAAATCCCCGACACAGCTTATTGTCACCAGTAAACTCATACAATAACAGCAGATGGGATAATGTCGGAGCAGGGGTGGCAGTGGACAAACTGGCTGCAGCTACGCTAGCAGCCTGAACAGTGACTGTGGTAACATCCACAGCTGAAGTTATGTGTTCAAGAGCCGCCAACCTACCCTCCAGCTGCTGGATGTACCATTGTAGTCGCTGATCATCCACCATTACTACCCAGACCCTGGCACTAGTATAATGTTTGGGCTAGAAGATAACACCTAATAATAATATGAAAGGTATAAGGTGCGTTCGCTGCCCGGGGTCCACTGTGCAGAGAATCTCCTGCTGCTCAGTAATTGCTGACACTATATGGCGGTATAATGTGTTCACACACGGGTTAGCTTCACCCGGTATGAAAAAGGAGACAAACCTTGTTGCTTCACAGGGCTGCCAAACCGCAAAGGGAGCACTAGGATGAGGTCACAGAACTCTGCCCCAAGGACAGGGGAAGAGTCCCTCTAGGCCAATAATGCTTGGCACCGCTACTGCAGTGCTAGGGGAAAACTAACTAAACATTTACCGCACAAGAGTGCATACAGCGCCGCACTGGCACATGCCACTAACCACCCTGTCTAAGGCCAGGAAAGTACACTAATTGCACATGGTGCTGCACTGGCGGTCACTGTTGGATAGACGCAGTAAGGGTCATGCTCTTCTGCTAGGATAGCACTGTCTGGTGCTAGATTACTCCATCATTCGCGAGCATTCAACATCACTGGGAATGGGAATGATTAGGAGCATTCACCAGAACAAACATACACACACGATATCAGGTTTATACTAGCACATGCGCCGTGCGACCATGTGAACCTTTTATACCGGAAGCTCTTCGGGATCTTCCTAGTGGTCCAATAGGAGCTGCTACAGGACCTGAGCATGTGACTGAGAGATTGTCCCTTGGGTATGCTCAGGAGAAGAAAAGCAGGACTTAGTCCCAGAGACGGATCAGTGCTCTCCAAATGGGACATGACGTACGCTAATAATTTCAGGAAATTTTACATTCAAAAAGTCAAATGTTGCTCTTCCCTTACGAGCCCTGCCGTGCACCCAAACAGTAGTTTTCTCTCTCATATTAGCTATCGGTGCACTCAGGAGCAATTGCACAACAAATTTTATGGTGCAATTTCTACTGTTACCCTGTTATGAAAACTCAATATTTTGGGCAAAAACAACATTTTTGTGAGGAAAATGTGATTCTATTATTTTCATGGCTTAACATTATAAACTTCTGTGAAGCTCCTGGGGGTCAATGTGCACACCACACATCTAGGTCAGATCCCCGAGGGGTCTAATTTCCAAAATGGTGTCACTTGTCAGGAATTTTCACTGTTTAGGCATATCAGGGGCTCTCCAAACTTGACATGGGGTCAGCCAATTGGTCCAGCAAATATTGCATTCAAAAGTCAAATGGCGCTCTTTCCCTTCTGAGCTCTGCCGTGCAACCAAACAGTAGTGTTCTCCCTAATATGGGGTATCAGCATGCTCAGAAGAAATTACACAACAAATGTTTGTGTCAACTTTTTCCTGTTACCCTTGTCAAAATTAAAATATTTGCATCTGAAATAATTTTTTTGTGATAAAAAGTAAAATGTTAGTTTATTTTCCCACATTCCAAAAAGTTCTGTGCCTGAAGGGTTAGTAAGATTCTTGAATGTTGTTTTGAGCACCATGAGGGGTTATTTTTTTTAGAATGGTGTCACTTTGGGGTATTTTCTATCATATGTGCCTCTGAAAGTAATTTTAAAATGTGATGTGGTCCCTAAAAAAATGGTTTGACAAATTTTGTTTGAAAATCGATCGTTATCTTTTTACACTTATAGATTCCTAACAAAAGAAAAATGAGTTCCAAAATTATGCTGATGTAAAGTAGACATGCGGGAAATGCTACTTATTAACTATTTTGTGTGACAAATCTTTGTGGTTTAAGGGCATGAAAATTAAATTTGGAAAATTTGAAAATTTTCAAAATTTTTGCCAAATTTCAGTTTAAAAAAAACAAATAAATTTTACCACTATCATGAAGTTAAAAAATATATCACAAAAACGTAATCTTAGAATCACTGGGATCCATTGAAGTGTTCCAGAGTTATTACTTCATAAATTGACACTGGTCAGAATAGTATAAATTGGCCCGGTCATTAAAACGCAAACAACCTTTAGGCCATGTTCACACTTTGCAGTGTGCTCTGCGGGTTCTCCCGCAGCGGAATTGATAAATCTGCAGGGCAAAACCACTGCGGTTATCCCTGCAGATTTATCGCGGTTTGTTTTGCGATTTCCGCTGCGGGATTACTCCTGTACTATTGATGCTGCATATGCAGCAATATGCAGCATCAATAGTAATGTTAAAAATACTAAAAATTGGTTATACTCACCCTCTGATGTCCGGATCTCCTCGGCGCTGCAAGCGGCGCTCCGGTTCCAAAGATGCTGTGCCGAGAAGGACCTTTGTGACGTCACGGTCATGTGACTGCGGCGTCATCACGGTCATGTGATCGCGACGTCACCACAGGTCCTGCTCGCACAGCAACTGAGACCGGACGCCGCGTGCAGCACTGAGAGGTGAGTATAACATGATTTTTTATTTTAATTCTTTTTTTTACACTATTTATGCTTCCCAGGGCCTGGAGGAGAGTCTCCTCTCCTCCTCCCCGGGTACCACCCGCACATGATCCGCTTAGTCCGCATCGTGGGCACAGCCCCATGCGGAAAGTAAGCAGATCAATGCATTCCTATGAGTGCAGAATCGCTGCGATTCTGCACAAAGAAGTGACATGCTGCGGAATGTAAACTGCTGTGTTTCTGCGCGTTTTTTCCCGCAGCATGTGCGGTTTCCATAGGGTTTACATGTTAATGTAAACGCAATGGAAACTGCTGCGGACCCGCAGCATCAAAATCGCTGCGGATCCGCGGTAAAAACCGCAAAGTGTGAACATGGCCTTAGGGGTAAAGAGGTAAAATATAGAGGAGACCCAACAACAATTTTTTCTGTGGTTCCACCACAAAAGGCTACACAGACAGCTATGGGTTGATTATAATAGCTTTGGAAGCTCCATGTATAGTTGCTCCTTCATAGAAAAATAACCCTAGCCCCCAGCTGTCTGCTTTCCATCAGCTGATTATTAAAAATAAGTGAGACCCCAAGCCATTTTTTTTAATTTATTTTCTTATTCAATGTATACATGTTCAGTAAAATACACACGGACAGCACTGATTTTATATCCCACTGACATCTTTATTAGCATGCACAGGTGCGGACTGGTTAATGCTCTCAACAGCCTCACCTCTTCTCACTGCTATCAGCGAGATTAGGTGTATGCTGATGAGTGAAGTACCTATCAGCTGTTGCCTGACTGGTGGTAATCTTTTTACCACCGGTCACAGTTGCTAGCTCACATGCTGTCATCTGTGTGACTGTGTGGGGACCACAGTGCTGTGATGGATGATGATATGTAAGATTACCGAAGCGACTGCCAATCAGACCCAGTATTTCCCACACTGTCACACAAATAGCATGAGAACTGTGGGATGTTTGAGCCCCCTATTTATTTGAATGAGGTCCCGGTTTGAGTTCAGGTCCTCCCATCACTAATAATAATCATTCTTACTGCCATTGATCTAACATAATCTATAGCACTGTACAATTCAGAGGGTACTTGTGCAAACAAGATGTGATTGGATTATAACACATAGTTCAACAAAACCAAGAGGAATGAGGGCCCTACACATAAGCTTCCAATGTTTGAATAAATAGGGGTGACACAAAAGTGAAATATAAAGTGCTTGTTGTTTACAGTCCAGCCATTAAAGTAATAAACAGGGACATTTAAATGACTCTGTATGAGCCGATTACTAGCCAGTATCTGTACAAGTCAAGATGCAAAGTGCTACTAAGTGAATGAAAGAAGGGACAGAGGATAGTTAGATAAGTGAGGTAAACAGGTAGGATAGTTTAAAAATATGTTTATTTAGGGCACCCTTGAAATTGTGGGTATTGGTAATTAATTAGATTGTCTGGGATAGTGCAATCCAGAAAACTGGTGCAGCATGAGTGAAGTCCTGGAGATGTGAGTGTGAGGTTCGTATTTCAGCGGCTATTAGTCTTAGGTCATTAGTGAAATGGAGGGGATTTATAGGGTGTAGACAGAGATAACGGAGGGGATGCATGGTGGTGCCGGATTCTCGAGAGCTATGTGTAATAGTGATAAGTTTATATTAGATTCTGTAGCAGGAGGGCAACCCATGAAAAGACTGGCATATGGTGGCTCCATCAGTGTAGTGATTGGACAGAAATATGATCCTGGCTGCATTTATGATAGATTGAAGAGGGGAGAGGTTAGTAAGAGGGAGACTAATTCGTAGACAGATTCAGTAGTCCACTGCAATGGTAAAAGTTTTTGCAGAGTCAAATATAAGGAAAGGTAAAATCATAAATCTTTTTTTGAAGTGTAGGTGACATGAGTGTGAAAGTGATTGGATGTAGAGAATGAGTGAAAGTTCTGCCTCAATTGTAACTCAAAGATAGCGATCATGTGACGTGGGAATTATAGTAGAACCACACATGGAAACTGCAATTTCAAGGTTCAGTAGGCTAGAAGACAGGGGAAACAAAAGGAGTTCAGTTATTCAGTTGTTTTTCTTTCTTAAGGTACCGTCACACTCAGCGACGCTGCAGCGATATAGACAACGAGCGTCGCTGTTTAGGTCGCTGTAGAGACGTCAAACACAGCAGCTCCAGAACGATGCAGGAGCGATCCAGTGACATAACGGTGACGCACTTATCGTTCTCACAGGTCGTTAGCTCCATGTTAAACATCGCTGGCATCATTGCTTTTGCTGTCAAACACAACGATACACGCCGACCTGACGACCAAATAAAGTTCTGGACTTCTAGCTCCGACCAGCGATATCACAGCGGGATCCAGATCGCTGCTGCGTGTCAAACACAACGAGATCACTATCCAGGATGCTGCAACGTCACGGATAGTTGTCGTTCTCGTTGCAAAGCTGTTCAGTGTGAAGGTACCTTAACACTTGATAATGATGCCAGTATGGCATTTAAACTCGTAGTGGACAGTAAAGCACCTTCTAATGAATACTGCAGCAAGAGACTCCTTTACAGCAGCGCCTCCAGTTTTTAAACATGTTTTTATCCTGATTTGGTAATAATGATGATAGAGGTAGCAGACAGGCAATCACTATCATTCTGTACTAATGTTGGGGCGTTGTCAGAAGAATTTGTCTATAATTGGGTTTCATCAGTATAGAAATGGAAATCAAATCTGCTGATCTACTAATCTACAAATCTACTCCAATAGGGGCGAAAAGGATGTTGCCTAGGACTGAGCCCTGATGAACATCAACAGAAAGTGAAGAACAGACAAAGAGGAGCAAGCAAAAGATACACTGAAGCAGTGATCAAAGAGGTAGGAGAAGAAAGAGAAAATGATTTCCTATAGGCTGACAGAGAAGAACATAGTGAGGAGGAGCTGGTGATTCATGGTGTTAAATGCTGCCGAGAGATCCAAGAGAGTCAGCAGGGAGTAGTAGCCATACACATAGCTGTTAGTAGAACAATAGAGACTGTAGTGAGGGCAGCATCATTAGAGTGTTAAGAGCAAAATCTCAAATTGAATGTGTCGAAAGTCTTCTAAGAAACAGCAGATTATATGAGAATGGACAAATAGTTTCAGAAGCTCAGGAAAGAGATAGGTCTGTAATTGACAATGCAGTTCTGATCAAAAAAAAATGTAGTAATGGCTTCCTGATGGTGTGTTAGAAGGACCAGGGAAATCTATAAGAAGATAGAGAGAAGTTTAATATTTTACTTAGGTGAGTCATGACAACCAGTGAGATGGACTAAAGGAGATGTAAAAGAATAAGATAACTGATGCAGGTAGTATGATGAGAAAGTGTGAGGAGCAGGATAATCTCTTTTTACGTGAAAGGTTCAAAGACAGAAAGTTAGCTTGGTGAAGTGATGAAGGGAAAAGAAGCCATGATATTGGTGGTTGGGAGGACAACTTCTAGTAGCATGACAAAAAGACTGACTGGTACTTCCAAGATCATGTGAACAGATGCCAACTAGGAGCAGCTACCTCCATACACAATAAACAAAAAAAGTTGCACATTGTAGTGATAAAGCATGTCAGTGTGAAATAGGAATTGCAATACTGACTCTCAATACTAGGAAAAAAAGTATATCTACTATCTATCTATCTATCTATCTATCTATCAATCAAATTTTTGATCTATTTGCCTATTATTTATCTATCTATCTGGTTGTCTGAGGGAGTGCGTTCAGGTTGCTACTACAGAAGTACCCACAGATCTTTCCTCTCTCCCCAAGCACTATTGGTCCAATATGGATGTGTTCTCCAAGAGGGCTGCGGAGGCCCTTCTGCTTCACTGCCCCTATGACTGTCCCATTGACCTCTTGCCTGGTGCTGAGCCTCCCCGGGGTCAGGTCTATCCAATATCTCTCCCGGAGATTGAGGCAATGTCTCGGTACATCCAGGAGAATCTGGCAAGAGGATTCATTAGGAAGTCAGTGTTACCCACGGGAGGTGAGTTTCTTCTTCGTGCAGAAGAAGAACAGAGAACTATGTCCATGCATAGACTACAGGGGTCTTAACGCCATAAACATTAAGAACAAGTACCTTCTGCCACTGATATCTGAGCTCTTCGATAGGTTGCGGGTAACGAGAGTTTTTACTGAGCTTGATTTGTGGGTGCTTACAACCTGATTCGCATCCATGAGAGGGATGAATGGAAGACAGCATTTAACACCAGGGACAGCCACTTTGAGTATCTGATTATACCCTTCCAGTCTGTAATGCTCCTGCCATCTTCCAATACTTTGGAACAATATCTTCCAGGATATGTTCACCACCTCGGTCATAGTCTACCTGGATGATATTCTCTTCTATTCTCCAGATATAGACTCCCACCGGAGAGATGTTTGCAAAGTCTTTGACTTCTTACTGGCAAACTCCCTCGAACCATATCTTCTGAGGCCTCCCATTCTTCCCCAGCTGCAGAGGAGCCTGCTCAGCAGAGACGTCAGTCCCAGCATCTTGCTCAAGCTGATGCTGTGCATCTGGTTACTGCTGCCATCCCAGGTCCAGCTGTTGTAACCAGCATTAGTCAGTGGCGAGCAGACGTTCCTGCGACTGAGTCCTGTTTTTTCCTACTGAGCATGCCCATGGGATGACCACTCATTGGAGGTCGGGGGTCACATGCCCAAGTCCTCAAGTGGCTCTAATTGGACCATTGTCAAGGTCCCAGAAGGCTGCAACTATAAAAGGTTTGCATGGCTGAGCTAGTATAAACTGAAATTGTGTGTGTGTGGATTAGCATACTGTATGTTATCTGGTGAAAGCTTCTAATCATCTCCTTCCCTAGCGTTGTTGTACATGGTTGGGTGTTTGGAGCTGATTAATGCTAGTGAAGTGCCATCCAGCACGAGGTACGATCCTACAGCATCAATAAAGCACCGTTCGCCAGTGCGGCGCCATGTGCAACTAGTGCGCTTTCCAGTCCTTAGGGAGGTTAGTGGTGTCTGCCGGAGTGGAGCTACGTGCACTCAGTGCAATATATCTAATATTATTTCATTTTCCCTGGCACTGTAGTGGGTCTAGAGTGACTCTAACCCTGTGTCCTTGGGTCAGAGTCCCGTGACCGAACACTAGTGTGTACTCTGTGGTATTGCAGCTCTGTGATGCAACAGGGTCTGTCTCTTTACATATCTGGTAAAGATAACCCATGTGCGTTTCTATTACATCACCATATACAGTCCGCCATTACCGAGCAGCAGGTAATATCTCTGCACGGTGGACGCCGGCTTGCAAATGCACCTTATAGCTGTCTTCATATTATTTGGTGTATTCCGTCAACCCTAAGGCCGGCGTCACACTAAGCGTATGAAAATATGGTCCATTTTTTACAACCGTAAAACGCAGTAATTGTTCCAAAACACTATTCCGTATTCAATGCGAGGATGCGATTTTTATGGACAAATTTATCCATATGTCATCCGTATGGCTTCCATACGGCGTTTTTATCTCGCAGGCTTGCAAAATGGACATATCATGGATCCATCGGCTCACATATTCTAAAAAACATATATACAGTCTATATATATACATATATATATATATATATATATATATGTATATATGTCAGTGATACACATATATATATATATATTTAATTCAGCGCTAGATAGCAGAAAAGCTGGTAATTCAATTGCCGGCTTTTGCTCTCTCCTTCGCAAACCCGACAGGATATGAGACATGGTTTACATACAGTAAACCATCTCATATCCATTCTTTTATTACATATTCCTCATTACTAGTGTAACAAGTGTCTCTGTGTAAAATTTGAGGTCTCTAGCTATTAAATTAAAGGGTTAAATCCCGGAAAAAATTGGCGTGGGCTCCCTTCGCAATTTTCTCCGCCAGAGTGGGAAAGCCAGTGACAGTGTGTTAGGAGTCGAGTTCCCGCTGCTGCACAGGGGGAATCTCGATCTGTGTCTGCTGCAGTCTCCCATTCTTCATCGGCTGCAGTGGAGCCTGCTCAGCAGAGACATCGGTCCCAGCATCTCACTGAGTCTGATACTGTGCAAAGGGTTACTGCTGCCTCTCCAGGCTCTGCTATTGTACCCTGCACTGACCTGCGGCGAGCAGGCTTTTCTTGGACTAAGTCTTGCTTTGCACACACTGAGCATGCCCAGGGTAAGATCTCTCAGTGGAGATCAAGGGTCACATGCTCAGGTACTGCACCAACTTCCATTGGTCCTCCAGGAAGGTCCTGTACCTGATCAAGTTCTGTGGCAGCCTTCCATTGGTCCTTCTTGGAAGGTACTGTAGCTATATAAGGTTCTCATGACTGCAGGGCCATGCACTAGTGTCAAATATAGCAAATAGATAAATGGCTGCACTTAATTTTACTGTGCTAAAGCAAGGAAATGTGCGATACATGAAATGTGAATAGCATAATGGCTTGTGAAATCTATGAAAAAACACACGAGATGCTTAGCACAAGGTCAGGCAGACAGGTCAGCTACCCATCCGATCTGAGATTACCTTGACGTTTGGTGGATGGGCTCACAATATTTGGCCAAATCTTGTGCTAAGCATCTCATGTGTTTTTTCATAGATTTCACAAGCCATTATGCTATTCACATTTCATGTATCGCACATTTCCTTGCTTTAGCACAGTAAAATTGAGTGCAGCCATTTATCTATTTGCTATATGTCTTTTTTGGTTATGCACCAGTTCAGACTAGATTGCTGTTCAGTCAGTTTTCCTATATTTACTAGTGTCAAATATGTACGAGCTCAGCGCCAGTGTGGTCATGTGTGTGGTCAGGGACCCGGCTGAAATAAGCCCCTAGAATGCTGGCACCTCCGGCGAGGAGTTTTGTGTATGCAATCAGGGACCCGGCTGAAATAAGCCCCTAGAATGCTGGCACCTCCGGCGAGGAGTTTTGTGTATGCAGTCAGGGACCCGGCTGAAATAAGCCCCTAGAATGCTGGCACCTCCAGCGAGGAGTTTATGTGTGAATTCAGGGCTGGCTAATAGCCGATAGAATTCCGGCTCCACCGGAGAGGAACTGCGTGTTGGTTGGACAGCATGACCACTGTCGGCTCTACACAGTAGCTGTGTCCCCTGTGAGCTAAACAGGGCACAGCGTTCTCTTTACTACGGGCTCTGTGAAGTAATAGAGTTTGTTTATTCTAATTTTCTTCGCCGCCTTACTTAGCAGCAGGTTCTTTCCTGCACGGTGGATCCCAGGTTGCGAACGCACCTATCCCATCTAATAAATATATTTGGTGCGTTCCACCAACCCTAATACAGAGGGCAGATATTAATAGCCTAGGGAGGTACATGGTCATAGGACCCCCCCCCCCGGCTAAAAACATCTGCCCCCAGCCACCCCAGAAAAGGCACATCTGTAAGATGCGCCTATTCTGGCACTTAGCCTCTCTCTTCCCACTCCCGTGTAGCTGTGGGATATGGGGTAATGAAGGGTTAATGTCACCTTGCTATTGTAAGGTGACAATAAGCCAGGTTAATAATGGAGAGGCGTCAATTATGACACCTATCCATTATTAATCCAATAGTACGAAATGGTTAATAAAACACACACACATAATTAAAAAGTATTTTAATGAAATAAAGACACATGGTGTTTTAATATTTTATTATACTCTCAATCACCTGAAATAAAGTTAAACAAAACAAAAAACAATATTCCATACCTTCCGTCGTTCAGTCTTGTCCCACACTGTAAATCCATCTGAAGGGGTTAAATCATTTTACACCCAGGAGCTTTGCTAATGCAGCTGAGCTCCTGTCTGTAAAACTTGGTGAATGAATGGAATGCTGGGGAATGTCCTGTAGTTACCTCGAGTCGCGGTGATGCGCCCTCTGCTGGATGAACTCATATGAACTCGAGCATGGGAACTTTTCTGATTTTCTTCATTAATAATGGATAGGTGTCATAATTGACGCCTCTCCATTATTAACCTGGCTTAATGTCACCTTACAATAGCAAGGTGACATTAACCCTTCATTACCACATATCCCACCCCTACATGGGAGTGGGAAGAGAGAGGCCAAGTGCCAGAATAGGCGCATCTTACAGATGTGCCTTTTCTGGGGTGGCTGGGGGCAGATGTTTTTAGCCAGGGGGGTCCTATAACCATGGTACCTCCCTAGGCTATTAATATCTGCCCTCTGTCACTGGCTTTCCCACTCTGGCGGAGAAAATTGCGTGGGAGCCCACGCCAATTTTTTCCGGGATTTAACCCTTTAATATAATAGCTAGAGACCTCAAATTTTACACAGAGACATTTTTTACATTAGTAAAGAGGAATATGTAATAAAAGAAGGGATATGAGATTGTTTACTGTATGTAAACCATCTCTCATATCCTGTCGGGTTTGTGAAGGAGATAGCAAAAGCCGGCAATTGAATTACCAGCTTTTCTGCTATCTAGCACTGAATTAAATATACACTCACTGGCCACTTTATTAGGTACACCATGCTAGTAACGGGTTGGACCCCCTTTTGCCTTCAGAACTGCCTCAATTCTTCGTGGCATAGATTCAACAAGGTGCTGGAAGCATTCCTCAGAGATTTTGGTCCATATTGACATGATGGCATCACACAGTTGCCGCAGATTTGTCGGCTGCACATCCCAAAGATGCTCCATACAAGGCAGGATGGATCCATGCTTTCATGTTGTTTACGCCAAATTCTGACCCTACCATCCGAATGTCGCAGCAGAAATCGAGACTCATCAGACCAAGCAACGTTTTTCCAATCTTCTACTGTCCAATTTCGATGAGCTTGTACAAATTGTAGCCTCAGTTTCCTGTTCTTAGCTTAAAGGAGTGGTACCCGGTGTGGTCTTCTGCTGCTGTAGCCCATCTGCCTCAAAGTTCGACGCACTGTGCGTTCAGAGATGCTCTTAGGCCTACCTTGGTTGTAACGGGTGGCGATTTGAGTCACTGTTGCCTTTCTATCAGCTCGAACCAGTCTGCCCATTCTCCTCTGACCTCTGGCATCAACAAGGCATTTCCGCCCACAGAACTGCCGCTCACTGGATTTTTTTTCTTTTTCGGACCATTCTTTGTAAACCCTAGAGATGGTTGTGCGTGAAAATCCCAGTAGATCAGCAGTTTCTGAAATACTCAGACCAGCCCTTCTGGCACCAACAACCATGCCACGTTCAAAGGCACTCAAATCACCTTTCTTCCCCATACTGATGCTCGGTTTGAACTGCAGGAGATTGTCTTGACCATGTCTACATGCCTAAATGCACTGAGTTGCCGCCATGTGATTGGCTGATTAGAAATTAAGTGTTAACAAGAAGTTGGACAGGTGTACCTAATAAAGTGGCCAGTGAGTGTATATATATATATATATATATATATATATATATATATATATATATATATATATATATATACAGTGGGGCAAAAAAGTATTTAGTCAGCCAGCAATAGTGCAAGTTCCACCACTTAAAAAGATGAGAGGCGTCTGTAATTTACATCATAGGTAGACCTCAACTATGGGAGACAAACTGAGAAAAAAAATCTAGAAAATCACATTGTCTGTTTTTTTATCATTTTATTTGCATTTTATGGTGGAAAATAAGTATTTGGTCAGAAACAAACAATCAAGATTTCTGGCTCTCACAGACCTGTAACTTCTTCTTTAAGAGTCTCCTCTTTCCTACACTCATTACCTGTAGTAATGGCACCTGTTTAAACTTGTTATCAGTATAAAAAGACACCTGTGCACACCCTCAAACAGTCTGACTCCAAACTCCACTATGGTGAAGACCAAAGAGCTGTCAAAGGACACCAGAAACAAAATTGTAGCCCTGCACCAGGCTGGGAAGACTGAATCTGCAATAGCCAACCAGCTTGGAGTGAAGAAATCAACAGTGGGAGCAATAATTAGAAAATGGAAGACATACAAGACCACTGATAATCTCCCTCGATCTGGGGCTCCACGCAAAATCCCACCCCATGGGGTCAGAATGATCACAAGAACGGTGAGCAAAAATCCCAGAACCACGCGGGGGGACCTAGTGAATGAACTGCAGAGAGCTGGGACCAATGTAACAAGGCCTACCATAAGTAACACACTACGCCACCATGGACTCAGATCCTGCAGTGCCAGACGTGTCCCACTGCTTAAGCCAGTACATGTTCGGGCCCGTCTGAAGTTTGCTAGAGAGCATTTGGATGATCCAGAGGAGTTTTGGGAGAATGTCCTATGGTCTGATGAAACCAAATTGGAACTGTTTGGTAGAAACACAACTTGTCGTGTTTGGAGGAAAAGAATACTGAGTTGCATCCATCAAACACCATACCTACTGTAAAGCATGGTGGTGGAAACATCATGCTTTGGGGCTGTTTCTCTGCAAAGGGGCCAGGACGACTGATCCGGGTACATGAAAGAATGAATGGGGCCATGTATCGTGAGATTTTGAGTGCAAACCTCCTTCCATCAGCAAGGGCATTGAAGATGAAACGTGGCTGGGTCTTTCAACATGACAATGATCCAAAGCACACCGCCAGGGCAACAAAGGAGTGGCTTCGTAAGAAGCATTTCAAGGTCCTGGAGTGGCCTAGCCAGTCTCCAGATCTCAACCCTATAGAAAACCTTTGGAGGGAGTTGAAAGTCCGTGTTGCCAAGTGAAAAGCCAAAAACATCACTGCTCTAGAGGAGATCTGCATGGAGGAATGGGCCAACATACCAACAACAGTGTGTGTCAACCTTGTGAAGACTTACAGAAAACGTTTGACCTCTGTCATTGCCAACAAAGGATATATTACAAAGTATTGAGATGAAATTTTGTTTCTGACCAAATACTAATTTTCCACCATAAAATGCAAATAAAATGATAAAAAAACAGACAATGTGATTTTCTGGATTTTTTTTTCTCAGTTTGTCTCCCATAGTTGAGGTCTACCTATGATGTAAATTACAGACGCCTCTCATCTTTTTAAGTGGTGGAACTTGCACTATTGCTGACTGACTAAATACTTTTTTGCCCCACTGTATATATATATATATATATATATATATATATATATATATATATATATATATGTGTGTGTGTGTGTGTGTCTCACTGACATATATATACTTATACCTATACTATGTGTACACATTTATTCTACCTATTCTATTCTGTTAGTGTGATTTTACTGTACACTGCACTGAATTGCCGGCTTTTCTATAGAACACCAGTCCGTATTTCTCGCAAGTCACACGCATGGTCCGTGTGTAATCCATAATTTTCTCATCCCCATAGACTTTCATTGGCGTATTTTTTGTGCAATATGCTGACAAATGCAGCATGCTGCGATTTTCTACGCCTGTAACATGCCTTATATTACGGATGCGTAATATACGGCAGATAGGAGCTGCCCCATAGAGAATCATTAGGCCGTGTGCAATGCGTATTTTCTGGACGTATTTTCTGCGCTCACACGTCCGTAAAACTCGCCGGTGTGACGCCGGCCTAACAGTCTCAGTGCGGTTACCACCTCTCCTATGTATGGGCACATGATCAATAATACGGACTCTTAATAACTTTTCCAAATGACCTTTTCACAAAAGTGCTTAGGTACAGGTAGGGCCTTTCTTTTTTTACGAATATCGCATCTATGTGGGTTGAGGAGTGTTTTACAATCACATGTCATCTCACCAACATAGTACTGTTGACAAGGACATTGTAACATACTGTATAAATCACATACTCAGATGAGCATGTCAGGTAGTGTTTAATCTTAATTTCTTCTCCTGTCGCTGGATTGGAGAAGGAAGGGCCTTTTAACATCAGTGAACAGTTAACACATGAGAGGCACGGAAAACACTATCTCCTTTGTGTCCCTGTCATTGATGTTTGTATAACCTTTCTGAGCGGACGTACATCAGAATTCACCAGTTTATCACCGAGGCATTTGCTTCTCCGGTATGCCATAATTGGGGGATTTTGAAACTCACTTACCCCAAGTCCCCTACTCAGGGTTGGCCAATGTCATCTAATGATTTTTGCGATGGCGTCACTTTCTTCACAATACTCACTAACAAAAGGAACTCTTTTTGCACTATTTCATTCCTTTTGTACAAATAAATCCTTTCTCTCCATATTGTTAGCCTTAGCCCTTTGTCTATCCAGAATATTTTTTGGATAACCACATGCTTTAAACTTAGTTTCCATTGCGTTTAAGGTCATGTCAAATTTCAATTTGTTTCCCACAATTCTTTTTGCCCTTAAGAACTGCTTATAAGGTATTACTTTTAACACCTTTCTAGGGTGATGACTTGAAAAATGTAAAACATTATTCCTGGGTTTTTTTTGATGAAAGAAGTTCTGTACTCTTTTTTTACCCCTTCTTTGTTCACAAGAGCATCAAGAAATTGTAGTCTATTAGCTTTCCATTGTGAACTTTACAATTCCATTAATCGTGTTCATATACTCAAAAAAAAAATTCAAGCTATATAGTACCAATCCAGATAAAAAAATATTATCTATGTATCACCACCATCCCCCAACTTTAGAGAAATGGGGCGACACATAGACAAACTCTTCCTCCAACATGCCCATTTTACATGCCTCCTCTGAAAAACTGCGCTCACTCAGTGTTAGGGCTAGCGGAACACACCAAATAATTAGAGAAAAAGAATAAGGTGCGTTCACAGCCCAGGGTCCACCATGCAGAGATGGAACCTGCTGCTAAGCAATGACGGACTACATAGCGGTACAATGAGGATACACACGGGTTAGCTTCACCCTGTGTGAATTAGGCGAACCCTGTTGCATCACAGGCCCGCAGTACCGCACGTAACAAAACTAATAATTAAATATGAGAGTGCATGCGATGCCGCACTGGCGGACGCCACTAACCACCCAGACTTGGGTTAGGAAAGCACGTTGATAGCGCACGGCGCCGCACTGGCGGTCACAGCAATAGACGCTGTTTGTGTACCAGTTTTGGTTACAAGTCGGGCGCTAGATTACAATCACCCTCCTTACGCGAGCATTTAAACACAAGGGAAGGAATATTTAAGAGTGACTTTTACTCACAACACACACACACATAAACAAGTGTATACTAGCGCATGGCTGTGCGGCCATGCGAGCCTTATATAGCTGCAGCAAGTAAAAGACCTTCCTAGAAGGACCAATGAGAGACTGCCATACCTGAGCATGTGACCCTAGATCTCCACTGAGAGATCTTGCCCTGGGCATGCTCAGTGTGTGCAAAGCAGGACTTAGTCCTAACACCTACAGGACCTTCCTGAAAGGACCAATGGACTTAGCTGCAGTATCTGACCATGTGACCCTCGATCTCCACTGAGAGATCTTACTCAGGGCATGCTCAGAACGAGAAAAGCAGGACTTAGTCCCGGAGGCGTCTGCTTGCCGCTGCCCAGCACTGACTTCAATGGCAGAAGCAGGAAAAGCAGTAGTAACTCTTTGTACAGAGTGGGACTGAGCAAGATGCTGGGACCAACGTCTCCGTTGAGCAGGCTCCACTGTGGCAGGAGAAGAATGGGAGACGGCCCCCTGTGCAGAGGCGGGAACTCGAACCCTGACACTCAGTCTTTTCTCAACTGCAGCTATACCTTCATCATATCAGGACCCTGTCAGCACCTGTGTGCTGCGACGGCTTAGCAGAGTGACTCATCCACACTGCGGGAGAACCCGGGGTCAGATGGCACAGGGAAAGCTCAGGCAGACGGGACCTGCGTAGCATGCTGAAGGTAGCAGAAAACAGAAAGCCCTACGATCATGTGACCACAGGGGATGGGGCTTAGCGTCCTGCTACTGGAGATGAGTGCAGAATTCTACAGGCACCCTGAAATAGAGGAAAGGAAAAAAGAAGTCGTACAAACGGGGTCATACACAGAGAGGGTGCAGTACAGAAGAGACGAGCAGAGAATAGTCAGAACGTAAGCAAGTAGTCATACACAGAGATAGCAGCACAGTACAAAAAGGACAGACGGAACTCTAAACGATGACAGAACCAGATCAGAACCAGACAAGCATAAAGCACAGGCACAACAGGGTCACACACACTCAGTAAAAGGTCTGAGTATAAGCGACAGACAATGGCTCCACAATGAGGCTATAAGAAGCCTCCCAGATTCCCAGAGTGAGGCCATCCAACTTAACCCTAAAACCACCAGATCCCAGAGACTCAGCAGAAAATAACACATCATGTGAAATTGACGTATAAAGTGAAACTACGTTAAATGACACCAACAGATCCTGTTCCCCCACTTTCAATCCTTTAACTTTGACCAAGAAATCCGTAATGTCTTTAATAAAGGACTTTGTCCCTTGTGCCAACGGATTTAAGAAAAGTGATGAGCGAATATACTCATTACTTGAGATTTCCTGAGCACTCTCGGGTGACCTCTGAGTATTTTTCAGTGCTCGGAGATTTAGTTTTCCTCACCTCGGCTGAATGATTTACATCTGTTAGCCAACTTGATTACATGTGGTGATTCCCTAGCAACCAAGCAACCCCCACATGTACTTATGCTGGCTAATCGCTGTAAATCATTCAGTTGCAGCGATGAAAACTAAATCTCCGAGCACTAAAAAATACTCGGAGGTCATCCGAGCATGCTAGGGAAATCTCAAGTAACGAGTATATTCGCTCACCACTATTTAAGACCCTATCAAGGAAAACCAAAATGCAACTGAATACCGAATCAGATCCAGCCACAATGGGCGCCCTGGAAGACTTTTCATGCATTTGTGCACTTTTGGTAAAGCATATATTACAGGTCTATGTGGCAGAAGGTTCAACAGAAAATTATACATATCTTTATCAATTATCTTTCCTTCTAAGGCAGAATATATAATTGTACTGATTTCTCAATTCACTAGAAGTTTAGGATCATAGTACAATCTTTTATAGACCTGTTCATCCTCAAATTGTAGTTTTATTTCATTAACATATATCCTTGACCATGATGACCACGGCCCCAACCTTTAGCAGCTTTTTTATAACTATTGTGTCATCATGGGAAAGCTCATTCAAAGCCTCAAATTCTTCCTTCCTAATGTTGCGATTTTTGAACTTTTTTACAATTGATAAACTCAAATTTTCAACATCTGTAGTTACTGCTTCAATAAAGGCCTCTATCACGGCTGGACTGCTTGGTGGCATGAACATACTTTTATTACTGAAACCAAACTT
Source organism: Ranitomeya variabilis (assembly GCF_051348905.1). NCBI lineage: Eukaryota > Metazoa > Chordata > Amphibia > Anura > Dendrobatidae > Ranitomeya > Ranitomeya variabilis. Next base: position 19,808,452 of record NC_135236.1, on the reverse strand, counting down.
ACTCACATATAGCTCATTTTCCTACACTCCCTGACTGAAGTTCTGTCGCTTATCCATGTTATGTAAATAAAAGCTTATAACCTGACGTTAAATTCATCCACTGGTTGTATAAATTATTCTTTTGAAAGCTGAAACCCTCCGAAATGTGGCTTAGGTTAAAAAAATAAATTTAAAAAACACACACATAGTCAGCTCACCTGAATGTAGGCTACTCCTCATCTATTCCTGCACGGGAAGGTTTGAGCAAACGATCCACAGAAAAAAGTAAGTTGAATCCAGCAGGATTGAAGTTAAAACCAGTCTTTATTTATTTCTTCATTAAAAATATGATACACCACTCCAAAATATGAAACATCTGAATATTTCACAGCATGTCACGCAAACTTTCAAAGTATTGCAGTGTTATTCTGACGCGTTTCGACCGAAGTCTTAATCATGGCCTGTCTGAACTGGAACTAAACAGATTTTATGGTTCCTACCATGAGAACATCACAACTGATTCCAATTATGCTAATTATTTCTCAAACAACACCTGCAAATAGCTGCAACATTAGGTATTACAAGATTTAAACCATACAAAAAGGGAAAGAAAAACCAACCAAAAAAATAGTACTTATACCTTAAAATTAAAAACTGCAAAGTATGATTACAAAAAATAATAAGACATATCCCAAAAGTTTTTTTAATAATATTTTACTAATATTGTAATATTATGTCTTGTTTTGAATTTAATCCATATGGATTTCTAGTCTCTAAAGTAAAAATCAAAAATGATTAACTATTTAACAATTTTCTTCTATGATCCCTGTTGTGAATTCTTCTCTTGGGCTCTTTCCGGTGGTTATAAGTGGTAGCGCTGCTGTCTTTGGATCGCAGCATTCATCAGGTGTGTCCACTTAGTGCAATTCTGACTGGGCTATTTAGTCTTGCTGGATTCTTTAGTCAGTGCCAGTTGTCCATTGTTTTGGAGGATTCACATCTCTGCCTGGTTTCTCCTGCTATGCTGTCCAAATCAACAAAGATAAGTTCTGACTTGTTTTTTGCAGTCCACATGCTGTGGGCCTTATAGTTCAGTGCATTTCTATGTTTTTTCTTGTCCAGCTTTTTCTGTGTAAGGATTTATTCAGCCAAGCTGGAATCTCTGGAGATGTAGATTTACCCTCCATATCTTTAGCTAGATGTGGAGATTTTGCATTTTCTGTGGTGGATATTTTCTAGTGTTTTAATACTGACCGCACAGTACTCTGTCCTGTCCTTTCTATTTAGCTAGAGTGGCCTCCTTTGCTAAATCCTGTTTTCACTCTGCGTATGTTATTTCCCTCTCCTCTCACAGTCAATATTCATGGGGGGCTGTCTATCCTTTGGTGATTTTCTCTGAGGCAAGATAGTTTTCCCGTTTCTATCTTTAGGGGTATTTAGTCCTCCGGCTGTGTCGAGGTGTTTAGGCCGTGTTAGGTACATCCCACAGCTACTTCTAGTTGCGGTGTTAAGTTCAGGGTCTGCGGTCAGTACAGGTACCACCTTCTCCAGAGTATGTCTCATGCTGCTCCTAGGCCACCAGATCATAACAGTACAACTGGCCAACAATGAGTTAAACGCATCTCAGAAGAAGGGAAGAAAAGTGCTGAGCCATTTTTTTTCTGTAGTCTGTTCTTCCCTCTTTTTCTCTGGGTGGCTCAGTAGTTCGGTGCTGGCATGGATGTTCAGGGATTGGCTTCTCGTGTGGATCAACTTGCTGCTATAGTACAGGGCATTTGAGATTATATTGTTCAGACTCCGGTTTTGGAGCCTAGAATTCCAGCTCCTGATTTGTTTTTTGGGGACAGGTCCAAATTTTTGAGCTTTAAAAATAATTGTAAACTGTTTTTTGCTCTGAAACCCCGTTCCTCTGGTTATTCCATTCCGCAATTTAAAATTGTCATCTACCTGCTGCGTGGTGATCCTCAGGATTGGGCATTTTCCCTGCAATCTGGGAATCCGGCTTTGCTTAATTTAGACGCCTTTTTTCAGGCGCTAGGGTTATTGTATGATGAACTTAATTCAGTGGATCATGCAGAGAAGACCTTGTTGGCCCTGTGTCAGGGTCAAGAAGCGGCAGAATCATATTGCCAGAAATTTAGAAAATGGTCTGTGCTGACTAAATGGAATGAGGATGCTTTGGCGGCAATTTTCAGAAAGGGTCTTTCTGAAGTCGTTAAAGATGTTATGGTGGGGTTCCCCACGCCTGCTGGTCTGAGTGATTCTATGTCTCTGGCCGCCATTCAGATTGATCGGCGCTTGCACTAATGCAGAGTTGTGCACACTATTGCGTTGTCCTCCGAGCGTAGTCCTGAGCCTATGCAGTGTGATAGGATTGTGTCTAGAGCTGAACGACAAGGATTCAGACGTCAGAATAGGTTGTGTTTTTACTGCAGCGATTCTGCTCATGTTATTTCTGATTGCCCTAAGCATACAAAGAGAATCGCTAGTCCAGTTACCATCAGTACTGTACAACCTAAATTTCTGTTATCTGTGACCTTGATCTGGTCATTATCATCATTTTCTGTCATGGCATTTGTGGTTTCAGGCGCCGCTTTGAACTTGATGGACTTAGAATTTGCCAGGCGTTGTGGTTCCCCTTGCAGCCTTTGCAGAGCCCTATTCCTTTAAGGGGCATTGATGCTATACCTTTGGCTAAAAATAAACCTCAGTTTTGAACACAGCTGACCATGTGCATGGCGCCAGCCCATCAGGAAGATTGTCGTTTTCTGGTGTTGCATAATTTGCATGATGCTATTGTGCTGGGTTTTCCATGGTTACAGGTACATAATCCACTGTTAGATTGGAAATCTATGTCTGTGACTAGTTGGGGTTGCCAGGGGGTTCATAATGACATTCCTTTGATGTCAATTTCCTCTTCCCCCTCTTCTGAAATTCCTGAGTTTTTGTCAGATTTCCAGGATGTATTCGATGAGCCCAAGTCCAGTTCCCTTCCACCGCATAGGGACTGTGATTGTGCTATTGACTTGATTCCAGGCTGTAAGTTCCCTAAGGGCCGTCTTTTCAACCTGTCGGTGCCAGAACATACCGCCATGCGGAGTTATGTTAAGGAGTTTTTGGAGAAAGGGCATATTCGGCCATCTTCTTCACCATTGGGAGCGGGGTTTTTTTTGTTGCCAAGAAGGATGGCTCCTTGAGACCCTGTATTGATTATCGCCTCTTGAATAAGATCACGGTCAAATTCCAATACCCTTTGCCTTTGCTTTCCGATTTGTTTGCTAGGATTAAGGGGGCTAGTTGGTTTACTAAGATTGACCTTCGAGGGGCATATAATATTGTTCGTATTAAGCAGGGTGACAAATGGAAAACTGCGTTTAATACGCCCGAAGGCCATTTTGAATACCTTGTGATGCCATTCGGGCTCTCTAATGCTCCATCTGTGTTTCAGTCCTTCATGCATGATATCTTCCGGAATTATCTTGATAAATTCATGATTGTATATTTGGATGATATTTTGATTTTTTCCGATGATTGGGAGTCTCATGTGAAACAGGTCAGGATGGTATTTCAGATCCTTCGTGATAATGCTTTATTTGTGAAGGGGTCTAAGTGCCTCTTTGGAGTGCAGAAGGTTTCTTTTTTGGGCTTCATTTTTTCTCCCTCATCTATAGAAATGCATCCGGCTAAGGTTCAGGCCATTCATGATTGGATTCAGCCCATATCCGTGAATAGCCTTCAGAAATTTTGGGGCTTTGCTAATTTTTATCGCCGTTTCATTGCTAACTTCTCCAGTGTGGTTAAACCACTGACCGATTTGACGAAGAAAGGCGCTGATGTGACGAATTGGTCCTCTGCGGCTGTTTCTGCCTATCAGGAGCTTAAACGCCAATTTACTTCTGCTCCTGTGTTGCGTCAGCCAGATGTTTCTCTTCCATTCCAGGTTGAGGTTGATGCTTCTGAGATTGGGGCAGGGGCCGTTTTGTCTCAGAAGAATTCTGATGGTTCCTTGATGAGACCGTGTGCCTTCTTTTCTTGAAAGTTTTCGCCTGCGGAACGCAATTATGATGTCGGCAATCGGGAGTTGTTGGCTATGAAGTGGGCATTTGAGGAGTGGCGACATTGGCTTGAGGGTGCCAAGCACCGTTTTGTGGTCTTGACCGATCATAAGAATCTGATTTACCTCGAGTCTGCCAAACGGCTGAATCCTAGACAGGCTCGATGGTCCCTGTTTTTCTCCCGTTTTGATTTTGTGGTCTCGTATCTTCCGGGTACTAAGAATGTTAAGGCTGATGCCCTCTCTAGGAGCTTTTTGCCTGATTCTCCTGGGGTCCTTGAGCCGGTCGGCATTCTGAAGGAAGGGGTGATTCTTTCTGCCATCTCCCCTGATTTACGATGGGTTCTTCAGGAATTTCAGGCTGATAAACCTGACCACTGTCCAGTGGGGAAACTGTTTGTTCCTGATACATGGACTAGTAAGGTGATTTCTGAGGTTCATTGTTCTGTGTTGGCTGGCCATCCTGGGATTTTTGGTACCAGAGATTTGGTTGGTAGGTCATTTTGGTGGCCTTCTTTGTCACGAGATGTGCATTCTTTTGTGCAGTCCTGTGGGACTTGTGCGCGGGCCAAGCCTTGCTGTTCCCACGCTAGTGGGTTGCTTTTGCCTTTGCCGGTCCCTGAGAGGCCTTGGACGCATATTTCTATGGATTTTATTTCAGATCTTCCAGTTTCCCAGAGGATGTCGGTTATCTGGGTCGTTTGTGATCAGTTTTCTAAGATGGTTCATTTGGTACCTTTGCCTAAATTGCCTTCCTCTTCTGATTTGGTTCCGTTGTTTTTTCAGCATGTGGTTCGTTTGCATGTCATTCCGGAGAATATTGTGTCCGACAGAGGTTCCCAGTTTGTTTCTAGGTTTTGGCGGGCCTTTTGTGCTAGGCTGGGCATTGATTTGTCTTTTTCTTCCGCATTTCATCCTCAGACAAATGGCCAAACCGAGCGAACTAATCAGACTTTGGAAACTTATTTGAGATGCTTTGTGTCTGCTGATCAGGATGATTGGGTGGCTTTCTTGCCATTGGCCGAGTTTTCCCTTAATAATCGGGCTAGTTCTGCTACCTTGGTTTCACCCTTCTTTTGTAATTTTGGTTTTCATCCTCGGTTTTCTTCAGGGCAGGTTGAGCCTTCTGATTGTCCTGGTGTGGATTCTGTGGTTGACAGGTTGCAGCAAATTTGGGCTCATGTGGTGGCCAATTTGGTGTTGTCTCAGGAGGAGGCTCAGTGTTTTGCCAACTAAACGTCGGTGTGTTGGTTCCCAGCTTCGGGTTGGGGATTTGGTCTGGTTGTCTTCCCGTCATTTTCCTATGAAGGTTTCTTCCCCTAAGTTCAAGCCTTGGTTTATTGGTCCTTATAGGATTTCTGAGATTATCAATCCAGTGTCTTTTCGTTTGGCACTTCCAGCCTCTTTTTCCATCCATAATGTTTTCCATAGATCTTTGTTGCGGAAATATGTGGTGCCCGTTGTTCCCTCTGTTGATCCTCCTGCCCCAGTGTTGGTTGATGGGGAGTTGGAGCATGTGGTTGAGAAGATTTTGGATTCTCGTTTTTCGAGGCAGAAGCTTCAGTATATTGTCAAATGGAAGGGTTATGGCCAGGAGGATAATTCTTGGGTTGCTGCCTCCGATGTTCATGCTAACGATTTGGTTCATGCTTTTCATTTGTCTCGTCCTGATCGGCCTGGGGGCCCTGGTGAGGGTTCGGTGACCCCTCTTCAAGTGGGGGGTACTGTTGTGAATTCTGCTCTTGGGCTCCCTCTGGTGGTTATAAGTGGTACTGCTGCTGTCTTTGGATCGCAGCATTCATCAGGTGTGTCCACTTAGTGCAATTCTGACTGGGCTATTTAGTCTTGCTGGATTCTTTAGTCAGTGCCAGTTGTCCATTGTTTTGGAGGATTCACATCTCTGCCTGGTTTCTCCTCCTATGCTGTCCAAATCAACAAAGATAAGTTCTGGCTTGTTTTTTGCAGTCCACATGCTGTGGGCATTATAGTTCAGAGCATTTCTATGTTTTTTCTTGTCCAGCTTTTTCTGTGTAAGGATTTATTCAGCCAAGCTGGAATCTCTGGAGATGCAGATTTACCCTCCATATCTTTAGTTAGATGTGGAGATTTTGTATTTTCTGTGGTGGATATTTTCTAGTGTTTTAATACTGACCGCACAGTACTCTGTCCTGTCCTTTCTATTTAGCTAGAGTGGCCTCCTTTGCTAAATCCTGTTTTCACTCTGCGTATGTTATTTTTCTCTCCTCTCACAGTCAATATTCGTGGGGGGCTGTCTATCCTTTGGGGATTTTCTCTGAGGCAAGATAGTTTTCCCGTTTCTATCTTTAGGGGTATTTAGTCCTCCGGCTGTGTCGAGGTGTCTAGGCCGTGTTAGGTACATCCCATGGCTACTTCTAGTTGCGGTGTTAAGTTCAGGGTCTGTGGTCAGTACAGGTACCACCTTCTCCAGAGTACGTCTCATGCTGCTCCTAGGCCACCAGATCATAACAGATCCCCACCCCATGATGGTTTGTAGACTTTTTCTATAGCACAGAATAAAAATGTAGCTGTATCACCCCTGTGCACACTAGCAAAGTGTTTGGATACTGAAGAAGATGAAAGCGCTGATGAATTGCTCGCATCTGACAGGTGCCTGCGTATCCTGCTTTTCAATGTACACGTAGTGCACCCGACATACCGCAACTTGCACACAGTGCATTCTATCAGATATATGACTTATGTGTCATTGCACTTTATGAAGACTCTGATGTCAAAATGTTTGTGATTTTGATATGATTGAAATGAGTTTGCTTTATTAATAAACCCACATACCAGACAGCGTTGTGCCCAACATCTAAAAAACCCCGTTAAATTTAGCCATGTTTTTTAACCTTTGTTTTTAGTGTTATTTTGTCCTTTAAATAGGCTGGGTGATATGATGGATCCTAATGTGGGTGCTTTCCTTGCTGTGTACCGAATATTGTTGGAAATAACATTTTTTAGTTTACTATCTTGATTTAATACGGGTAAATATTTCTTTATTATGTCCAATATGTCTTTATATTGAGGACTATATTCCGTTGTAAATGTAATACATGAAGCATTATTATCTGGATTGTTTCTCTCTTTATGTAATAAAGTATCCCTGTCTACTCTTTCTATACGCGCCTTCGCTTTACTTAGTGTCCAATCAGGATATCCTCTATTAGATACTCTATTGCATACCTTTTCTTTTTCTGATTCAAACCTGACCAAGTCTGAACAATTCAGTTTAATTCTTATTAGCTCACCATACGGTATGTTACGTTTCATGTGCGGTGGATGGCAAGAGCTAGCTGCTAATATACTGTTGCTAGCAGTCGGTTTTCGAATTTAAAATCCACTAAAGTCCACTAAAATTGCACTACAATCATAATAAAAATTGAATTTAAGATTAAAATTATTGTTATTAAAATAATCCCCAAATTTTCTGCTTGTGATTGTGAACCTTTCCAAACAAACAGTAGGTCGTCTATGAATCAACCAAAAAAAAATATATAAATTGGCATCAATGCAGAAATATTGATCATTTAATGGACACTGAATGGTCAGATTTTCGCAAGACAAAAATTTTGTCACCCACAAAAAGTAATGTGATATTCAAACAAATAATTAAATTAAAATAGAAGTATATGTTGCATAGCATTGGTGAATGAAGTTGTGGTGCTATTAGAGTCATATTTAATATTTTGTGTGACTTCTGTGAGCTTGAAGGACTGCATCCATGCGATTCAACAATGATTCATACAATTTATTAATGAAGTCATCAGGAATAGCAAAGAATGCAGTCTCACATGCCTCCGAGAGTTCATCTAGATTCTTTGGTTTTGTCTTCCAAGCTTCCTCTTTCATCCTACCCCAAATAAGCTCAGTGATGTTCATGTCTGGTGACTGGGCTGGCCAGTCCCTGAGCACCTTGATGTTTTTTGCCTGGAGGAACTTTTTTATAGAGATGGATGTATTAGATGGAGCACCATCCTGCTGCAGAATTTGACCCTTTTTATGATTTTATATAAGAGGTAGCTAATACTTCTTGATATTTTAGGCTATTGATATTGCCTTCCACCTTGCAAATGTTTCACACACCCCCATACTGAATGTAACCCCAGACCATGATCTTTCCACCACCGAATTTAACTGTTTTCTGGGTGTATTTTGGATCCATACTTGCTCCAGTAGGTCTCTTGCAGTATTTGCGGCGGCTGTGGTGCAATTCTACTGAAGATTCATCAAAGAAATCCACGTTCAGCAACTTTCCCAGCATCCGTCTGTTCTCCATTCTCATCAAATCCTTTTCTAATTCTTTGTACTTGGTGCTGAGGCACATTAAAAGTGCCAGCCACCTTTGCAGTGGACCTGGTCTTCAGCCTCTTGATAATCCAGGCTTTTGTCTTGCCAAAATCTGACCATTCTGTGTCCATTAAATGATCAATATTTCTGCATTGATGCCAATTTATTTTCTTCACCTAAACCACATTTTGGAAGGTTTCAGCTTTCAAAAGAATAATTTACACAACCAATGGATGAATTTAACGTCAGGTTATAAGCTTTTATTTACATAACATGAATAAGCGACATAACTTCTGTCAGGGAGAGTAGACTGTCTCCTTTCTGCTTTTTTTACTGAATCATTACTTTTTATAGCTCTAAAAATTGACTTAAATCAACTGTGCATTTGAACCAATCTATGTGTGAGTTCAAACCATACGACAAGCCTTTGTTAAGCAAATCTCCATGTACATCAATCAAAACCTTTTTTGATATATTTTTAATTAAGCCACTTTTTTTCACTTTGATTTTTGGAGTGCTGCCTGTTTTTTTTCTGATTTTCTATTTTGGATGTTTGGACATCACCTTAACTGGTTTTATTGCACCCTTTTTTTTTGCAGTGCTGCCAAATTTTCTTTAATTTTCTGTTATCTATCTTACTATCTATTGTCTATCTCTCATTTATTATCTATATCTACCTATTAATTATCTATCTATCATCTTTCTATTATCTATCTAATAGATATATTTCTATCTTTCTATCATCTATCTATTTATTTATCTATTATCTATCATGTATCTATTGTCTATCTCTCTATCATCTATTATCTTTCATCTATCATCTATTAGTCTTCTTGATAATATATATCGTCCATTTTGATGTGCACTATATCATGAGTTTATCAAATGTTCTTTGTACGGCTTTCCGAATGTCTCTATTTCTTAGACTGTATATAATGGGGTTAACTAAAGGAGTAAACACAGTGTATAGCAGAGATAGGATCTTGCTCATGGTTTGTGATCGGCCTTTTGTTGGGACTATATAAGTACTTAACATGGTCCCGTAGAATATGGAGACAACAGTGAGGTGGGAGCTACAGGTGGAGAAGGCTTTCTGTCTACCAGTACTGGATGGGATCTTTAGCACTGCTAACACAATATACACATAGGATATTACATTGATTGTGGATGGGATAATTACAATTAGAATGGACAAAAGATAAATTTCCAAGTGAATAATGGAGATGTCCGAACAGGAAAGTCCTAGCAAGGGGACAATGTCACAAAATAAATGGTCAATGATGTTTGAACCACAAAAATTGAGTGTTCCAGTTTTTATTAAATGAATTAAAACAAGAGAAAATCCAAACAGCCAACATGTAATAGATAATATTCCACAATGTCTATTTGTCATGATGCTGGAGTAACGCAGAGGATTACAGATGGCCACATATCGGTCATAAGACATCATACCGAGAAGAAAACATTCAGATGATTCAGAGGCGCCTAAAAAATAAAACTGAGTGATGCATTCAATAAGACTAATGCTCCCCCCATTATTCAGTAGGATGTGGAGCAAGTAGGGGACGATATCTGTGATAACCAAGATGTCACTGACGGACAGTTGTGAGATGAAGAAGTACATTGGAGTGTGGAGGTTCTTGCTGGTGGACACCAGGGTGATGATCAGGAGATTCCCACATATTGTCCCACAGTAAACCACCAAGAAAAGACAGAACAGTGAAATTCTGAAACCTTGGCTGCCTTGAAATCCTAATATGAAAAGCTCAGTGACCGCTGTCAAATTGTTTTCCAGCATTTCAGGATGAACACGCTATGAAATGATGCAATTTTTAAGATGAGAAATATGAAAACAATAAAGGATATTATACAATGTTGTGTATATTGGTTAGAAAAATGCGAAAGTATCTGTAAAAGGTCAAGAATAGGAACAATCAGAGCAGAATTATATGTCAAGTGTGAAGCTTCATACAATTTTCAATTACAAAATAAAATGACATTTACTTATTTTTTCAAATCACACAATTAAAAAGAATCTTCCGCTGTTATTAGTCTGGATCATATCTGGAGATTTCCTGCTAATACTTACAGCTGATATTTCTCATTATTCATCAGGAAATCTACTGCAGAATCTATGAATATTAGTTATCTTGTGTAGAAATGTCCCAGAGGAAAAAGTGATCCTCACCGTCACGTTATGTGGCTTTCACACAAGATTTATATGAACCACAATGGCTTTATGGCCAGATATTTATATAGTATTAAAAGGCAAGGTGCCAGGTGACGCGAGTCTTGGGAGATTTTTTTGCCTCGGTCTCATGAGTTCTCTTTATTTTATTCTTTCCAAATACAAATAAAAAATTATAATTAACGGCTTGTTTGTAAGAAAATCCAAATCAAATGTGTTATAAAGTTTATCATAAATAACATTTAAATGTAACTTTTGTTTTAAAGAGTTGAGGAGGCACGTGTCGGAAGTAGTGTTGAGCCACCCCCCTAGTGTTCGAGTTTGGTTTGTCGAATTGGGGCGTGTTCGACGGATGTTTGTCGAATGTTCGATGAACACCTTCGAACCTCACTGAAACCAATGGCAGGCAAACACAAACACATAGAAAACACCTTAAAATGTGTCCAAATGCTGACAAACTGCTGTGAAGACACAACAAACACATGGAAAAGTCACAAGTACATACAGTCCAGAGGTGGAGGAGTAAAATGAAAAGGAGACACAGATATAGGCATGTCATGCCCTTCTAAAATCAAGAAAGGCAGGAGTAAAAATCTAAAATCAGCCTACCAACACCCAGACGTCATGAGTGACAAAAAAAAATTAAAAAATAAATCTCTTTAGGTAGAATAGCGGCGGGTCCATTCAGAACACTTTCCTTAGAAGACATAGTGGTATCCCCATTGGGAGTCATGCCAAAAAAGGAACCCAATACATTCAGACTAATCCACCATTTGTCATATCCAAGGGGCAGGTCAGTAAATGGTAACATCAACGTGGAACCAAGTACAGTACTATGTACTGTACCTCCTTTGATGAGGCAATCAGGTGGGTCAAGAAGTTGGGAAGAGGCACCCTAATGGCCAAAACAGACATTGAGGGAGCATTCCGGTTACTACCTATGCCTCCAAATAGTGTCCGCCTATTGGGCTGCTTCTGTGAAGGAGCATACTACATAGATCGCTGTTTGCCCATGGGATGCTCCATATCCTGCTCACTATTTGAGGCGATTAGTTGCTTTCTCGAATAGGTCATCATGGACGTTTCTAAGGGGGCACATATTATCCATTACCTCGATGACTTCTTATGCCTGGGGCCAAAAGATTTGCCACAGTGTGAACACACGCGGAAGTCCACCTGTGAGAAGGAGAGAGCTGGAGGGAGAGCAGACATCCCAGAGCCGAGGGGTTAGATTGAGAAAGGAAGAAGGCAGTGTAGCTTGCTTAATGGGTGGGGTACTCTGCTGAGTAGCAGACACTGCTACTAGGCCCAAAGTATTGCCTGGGCTAGATGCAGTTAAAAATTAGTAATTAGATTAACAGGTCATGTAGCTTGCTTCATGGCTGGGGTACTCTGCTGAGTAGCAGAAACTGCAACGAGGCCCAAAAGGATTTCCTGGGCTAGGTGCAGTTAAAAATGGTCATTAGATCTACAGATGGTATAGCTTGCTTCATGGGTGGGGTATTCTGCTGACTACCAGACACTGAAGCTTTGAAGCAGACCTGTGAATCCCAGGCCATAGTATGAGTAAATAGCTTTGCAGACTCAACCATCTGTGTTACCCCAAGCCACAGTGTATGTAGTTTCTAAAGGTTAAAAGGTGGGAGAGCGACCCCAACCACCTGGAATTGACGATGCCAATGTCATGTAAAACACAGCAAGAGGACTCCAAAAAGAGTCTCTATTTTTTCCAAAAATTGGGCCACAGTCTCCACTTAAGTGACATCAATTTCCCCAGAGTTTCTTAAAATGGTTGGTGAGGTGATTTTCAAAAATCATCAAGCTTTTAGTCTCCTCAAGATGACACAGGGGTAGAAAAGTCCTTGCGGATCCAGGATTTTTTCATCTTGATGAACATTAGTCTGTCTACATTCTCACTGGACAGCCACGTGCGCTAATCTGTCAGCACACCACCAGCAGTGCTGAACACACGTTCAGAGAGAAAGCTGGCTGCGGGGCACGACAAGATCTTCAAGGCATGAGTGGTGAGCTCAGGCCATTTTTCCAGATTGGAAGCACAAAATGAGCAAGGGTCTAGTTCAACAGTCATGGCATCGATGTTAACTTGGAGATACTCCTGTACCATCCTCTCTAGGCATTGGCTATGCATCAGACTTCTTGTCTCCTGTGGCCTTGCAAAGGATGGTCTAAAAATTGTGGAAACGATTGGAAACAATTGCTGTTCCAACCAGATATGATGTTACTGTTATGGTTTGAGTGATGACTCGACAGTCCCACAGTTGGCAAGTTAGAACTCAGAGATTCACTAAATGCACCACTGGTGTTTTGTGGAAAAGCAGATGTAAGATTCTGTAACAGTCTCTGCTGATACTCCTGCATGCGTGAATCCCTTTCTATGACAGGAATTTTTTCGCCAAATTTACATTTGTACCGGGGATCTAAGAGTGTGGCAACCCAGGAGTCGGCATTACTTCGGATTGTGACAATCCGAGGGTCATGTTGCAGGTAGTGCAGCAAGAAGGCACTCGTGTCTTGCACATCCAGGAGGACCACCTCCTTGTTGTTTTGGTGGCGGCGAGGTGAGAATCATGCTTCCCTCCTCTGCCCTCTCCCTCCATCCTTGCACAACAGAAATTTGATCAAGGTCTCCCTCATCTGATGAGTCTTCCATGCCAGGCGCCAGTTTGTCCTCCACTTCTTCCTCGGCTCCTGCACCTTATAATAATAATAATAATAATAATAATAATAATAATAATAATAATTTTTATTTATATAGCGCCAACATATTCCGCAGTGCTTTACAAATTATAGAGGGAACTTGTACAGACAATAGACATTACAGCATAACAGAAATCACAGTTCAAAACAGATACCAGGAGGAGTGAGGGCCCTGCTGCTCGCAAGCTTACAAACTATGAGGAAAAAGGGGAGACACGAGAGGTGGATGGTAACAATTGCTTTAGTTATTTGGACCAGCCATAGTGTAAGGATCGAGTGTTCATGTAAAGCTGCATGAACCGGTTATCAGACTAAGTATGTAACAGTACAGACACAGAGGGCTATTAACTGCATAAAGCGTATGAGAACATGATGCAAGGAACCTGATTATAGTTTTTTTTTGTTTTTTTTTAATGGGCCAAACAGGGATAGTTAGGTTAATGCGTTGAGGCGGTAGGCCAGTCTGAATAAATGAGTTTTTAGGGCACGCTTAAAACTGGGGATTGGGGATTAATCGTATTAACCTATGTAGTGCATTCCAAAGAATCGGCGCAGCATGTGTAAAGTCTTAGAGACGGGAGTGGGAGGTTCTGATTATTGAGGATGCTAACCTGAGGTCATTAGCGGAGCGGAGGGCACAGGTAGGGTGGTAGACTGATACCAGAGAGGAGATGTAGGGTGGTGCTGAGCCATGGAGTGCTTTGTGGATGAGGGTAGTAGTTTTGTACTGGATTCTGGAGTGGATGGGTAGCCAGTGTAATGACTGGTACAAGGTAGAGGCATCGGTGTTACGGTTGGTGAGGAATATGATCTTGGCTGCAGCATTCAGGACAGATTGGAGCGGGGAGAGTTTGGTAAGAGGGAGGCCGATTAGTAGAGAATTACAATAGTCCAGTCGAGAATGAATAAGTGAGACAGTAAGAGTTTTTGCAGAGTCGAAAGTAAAAAAAGGGCGAATTCTAGAAATGTTTTTGAGATGCAGATAAGAAGAGCAAGCCAGTGATCGGATGTGGGGGGTGAATAAACGCTCAGAATCAAGGATGACCCCAAGGCAGCGGGCATGTTGCTATGGAGTAATGGTGGAACCGCACACGGAGATGGCAATGTCAGGCAAAGGTAGGTTAGTAGAGGGAGAGAACACGAGGAGTTCCGTTTTTGACAGGTTCAGTTTCAGATGGAGGGAGGACATGATGTTAGAGACAGCGGTAAGACAATCACTGGTGTTTTCTAAAAAGGTCGGCGTGATAACAGGAGAAGAGGTTTATAATTGGGTGTCGTTAGCATAGAGATGGTACTGGAAACCAAATCTACTGATTGTTTGTCCAATAGGGGCGGTATACAAAGAGAAGAGGAGGGGGCCTAGGACCGATCCTTGAGGAACCCCAACAGTAAGGGGAAGGTGAGAGGAGGAGGAACCAGCAAAACATACAGTGAAGGATCGGTCAGAGAAATAGGAGGAGAACCAGGAGAGAATGTTGTCCTTGAGGCCAATGGAGGAGCTGATGATCCACAGTATCGAATGCTGCGGAGAGATCCAAGAGAATTAGCATGGAGTAGTGACCATTAGATTTAGCTATTAGTAGGTAATTAGAGACGTTGGTGAGGGCAGTTTCAGTAGAGTGTAAAGAGCGGAAGCCAGATTGAAGAGGGTCGACAAGAGAGTTATCTGAGAGATAGCGGGTAAGACGGGAGTGGACGGGAGGGACTCCTTGCTTGCGCTCTTTGTGCGGTACCGTGGCTCTGTGACACAAAAGGGTTCGCTTTCTTCATACTGGGTGAAGTTAACCCATGTGTGAATCCATATTGTACTGCGATATAGTCCGTCATTACTTAGCAGCAAGTTCCATCTCTGCACGGTGGACCCCGGGCTGCGAACGCACCTTACGTTATCTTTCTAATTATTTGGTGCATTCCGCTAGACCTAACAATGAGGGTGATACATGGAGAGGGCGGCACAGTACAGAAGAGGCGAGCAGAGAATAGTCAGAACGTAAGCAAGTAGTCATACACAGAGAACACAGCGCAGTACAAAAGAGACAGATGGAACTCTAAACGGGGACAGAACCAGATCTGAACCAGACAAGCACAAAGCACAGGCACAAAGCACAGGCACAACAGGGTCACACACACTCGGCCAAGGGTCTGAGTAAAAGTGACAGAGAATGGCTCCACAATGAGGCTATAAGAAGACTCCCAGAATCCCAGAGTGAGGCCGTCCAAAATGACACCAACAGATCCTGTTCCCCCACTTTCATTCCTTTATCTTTGACCAAGAAATCCGTAATGTCCTTAATAAAAGACTTTGTCCCTTGTGCCAACAGATTTAAGAAAAGTGATGATCGAATATACTCATTACTCGTGATTTCCTGAGCACTCTCGGGTGACCTCCGAGTATATTTTAGTGCTCAGAGATTTAGTTTTCCTCACCTCAGCTGAATGATTTATATCTGTTAGCAAACTTGATTACATGTGGTGATTCCCTAGCAACCAAGCAACCCCCACATGTACTTATGCTGGCTAACAGATGTAAATCATTCAGCTGCAGCAATGAAAACTAAATCTCCGAGCACTAAAAAAATACTCAGAGGTCATCCGAAATCTCGAGTAGTGAGTATATTCGCTCACCACTATTTAAGACCCTATCAAGGAAAACCAAAATGCAACTGAATACCGAATCAGATCCAGCCACAATGGGCGCCCTGGAAGACTTTTGATGCATTTGTGCACTTTCGGTAAAGCATATATTACAGGTGTATGTGGCAGAAGGTTCAACAGAAAATTATACATATCTTTATCAATTATCTTTCTGTTATGACCCCAATGGCGAGGGTCTCAGAGATATCAGCAAGTCTGCAAAGTACAAAAATCCAGCTCATAGGGCAGTGGTAACTGGGTTGACCATATATCTACTCCTAACGCCAACCCTAGAAGTAGCCGGGGAACATGCCTACGTTGGTCGCTAGATGTCTCGCGCCAGCCGGAGAGCTAACTACCCCTAGAAGAGGAAAACAAAGACCTCTCTTGCCTCCAGAGAAAAGACCCCAAAAGTAGGATACAAGCCCCCCACAAATAATAACGGTGAGGTAAGAGGAAATGACAAACACAGAGATGAACTAGGTTTAGCAAAGAGAGGCCCACTCACTAATAGCAGAATATAGTAAGATAACTTATATGGTCAACAAAAACCCTATCAAAAAATCCACGCTGGAGATTCAAGAACCCCCGAACCGTCTAACGGCCCGGGGGGAGAACACCAGCCGCCCTAGAGCTTCCAGCAAGGTCAGGATACAGATTATATACAAGCTGGACAAAAATGCAAACAAAAACGAATAGCAAAAAGCAAAAAGCAGACTTAGCTTAATCAAGCAGGAACCAGGATCAGTAGACAAGAGCACTACAGATTAGCTCTGATATCAACGTTGCCAGGCATTGAACTGAAGGTCCAGGGAGCTTATATAGCAACACCCCTGACCTAACGACCCAGGTGAGCATAAAAGGAATGACTGACATACCCAGAGTCAAATCACTAGTAGCCACTAGAGGGAGCCAAAAAGCAAATTCACAACATCTTTCCTTCTAAGGCAGAATATATAATTGTACTGATTTCTCAATTCACTTGAAGTTTAGGATCATAGTACAATCTTTTATAGACCTGTTCATCCTCAAACTGTCGTTTTATTTCATTAACATATATAATAATAATAACAATAATAATAATAAGAATAATCTTTATTTTTATATTTTTATATAGCGCTAACATATTCCGCAGCGCTTTACAGTTTGCACAGATTATCATATATATCCTTGACCATGATGACCACGGCCCCAACCTTTATCAGCTTTTTATAACTATTGTGTCATCATGGGCAAGCTCATTCAAAGCCTCAAATTCTTCCTTCCTAATGTTGGGATTTTTGAACTTTTTTACAATTGATAAACTCAAATTTTCAGCATCTGTAGTTACTGCTTCTATAAAGGCCTCTATCACTGCTGGACTGCTTGGTGGCATGAACATACTTTTATTACTGAAACCAAACTTACTCACATATAGCTCACTTTCCTACACTCCCTGACGGAAGTTCTGTCGCTTATCCATGTTATGCAAATAAAAGCTTATAACCTGACGTTAAATTCATCCACTGGTTGTATAAATTATTCTTTTGAAAGCTGAAACCCTCCGAAATGTGGTTTAGGTTAAAAAAATAAATGAAAAAAAACACACACTTAGTCAGCTCACCTGAATGTAGGCTACTCCTCATCTATTCCTGCACTGAAAGGTTTGAGCAAACGATCCACAGAAAAAAGTAAGTTGAATCCAGCAGGATTGAAGTTAAAACCAGTCTTTATTTATTTCTTCATTAAAAATATGGTACACCACTCCAAAATATGAAACATCAGAATATTTCACAGCATGTCACGCAAACTTTCAAAGTATAGCAGCGTTATTCCGACGCATTTCGACCAAAGTCTTAATCATGGCCTGTCTGAACTGGAACTAAACAGATTTTATGGCTCCTACCATGAGAACATCACAACTGATTCCAATTATGCTAATTATTTCTCAAACAACACCAGCAAATAGCTGCAACATTAGGTATTACAAGATTTAAACCATACAAAAAGGCAAAGAAAAACCAACCAAAAAAATAGCACTTATACCTTAAAATTAAAAACTGCAAAGTATAATTACAAAAACTAATAAGACATATCCCAAAAGTTTTTCACTAATATTTTACTAATATTGGAATATTAAGTCTTGTCTTGAATTTAAGCCATATTCTAGTCTTTAAAGTAAAAATCCAAAAGATTCTCTATTTAACAATTTTCTTCTATGATCCCCACCCCTTGGTGGTTTGTAGACTTTTTCTATAGCACAGAATAAAAATGTAGCTGTACCACCCCTGTGCACACTGGCAAAGTGTTTGGATACTGAAGAAGATGAAAGCGCTGATGAATTGCTCGCATCTGACAGGTGCCTGCGTATCCTGCTTTTCAATGTACACGTAGTGCACCCGACATACCGCAACTTGCACACAGTGCATTCTATCGGATATACGACACATGTCATTGCACTTTATGAAGTCTCTGATGTCAAAATGTTTGTGATTTTGATATGATTGAAATGAGTTTGCTTTATTAATAAACCCACATACCAGACAGCGTTGTGCCCAACATCTAATAAACCCCGTCAATTTTGCCATGTTTTTTAACCTTTGTTTTTAGTGTCGTTTTGTCTTTTATAGGCTGGGTGATAGGATGGATCCTAATGTGGGTGCTTTCCTTGCTGTGTACCAAATATGGTTGGAAATAACATTTTTTACTTTGCTATCTTGATTTAATACGGGTAAATATTTCTTTATTATGTCCACTATGTCTTTATATTGAGGACTATATTCCATTGTAAATGTTATACATGAAGCATTATTATCTGGATTGTTTCTCTTTATGTAATAAAGTATCCCTGTCTACTCTATACGCGCCTTCACTTTGCTTAGTGTCCAATCAGGATATCCTCTATTAGATATTCTATTGCATACCTTTTCTTTTTCTGATTCAAACCTGACCAAGTCTGAACAATTCAGTTTAATTCTTATTAGCTCACCATACGGTATGTTACGTTTCATGTGCGGTGGAGGGCAAGAGCTAGCTGCTAATATACTGTTGCTAGCAGTCGGTTTTCGAATTTAAAATCCGAAAGGTTCATTGCACTACAATCATAATAATAAGTGAATTTAAGATTAAAATTATTGTTATTAAAATAATCCCCAAATTTTCTGCTTGTGATTGTGCACCTTTCCAAACAAACAGTAGGTGTTTATGTATCTACCAAAAAAAATAAATAAGTTGGCATCAATGCAGAAATATTGATCAGTTAATGGACACAGAATGGTCAGATTTTGGCAAGACAAAAATTTTGTCGCCCACATAAAGTAAAGTGATATTCAAACAAATAGTTAAATTAAAATACAAATATATGTTGTATAGCATTGGTGAATGAAGTTGTGGTGCTATGAGAGTCATATTTAATATTTTGTGGTACACCGGCCTACAATGATCAAACTTGGGGCACACAGCTATATGAGGAATCTCACGGAAATACCACACTGGCAAATATGTGGCCTTTTTTATATACCAAATAGTGCTGTATAGAATTAGACTATCAGACAGCAAAAAAAGTGATACACCGGCCTACAATGACCAAACTTGGAGCACGCAAATATATGAGGGCTGTCACGGAAATACCATACTGGCAAATATGTGGCCTTTTTGAATATTTGGAAGCTAAATAGTGCTGGATAGGATTAGAGTCTCAGACAGCAAAAAAAGGGTCCTCCGGCCTACAATGACCAAAGTTGGAGCACGCAGATATATGAGGCCTTTTTCGGTGAATTTAAAACACACAGAAAAAAAGTGGCACAAGGCTAGCACACACAACTATGCTACGTATGCCTGACAAACTTTGATTTCTCAGCAGGCCTCAGTCTGACAGAATAGACTGTATATTTTTTGTTTTTTGGGGGTAAATTTTTGGAAAAAAAAATCCAACTAGATATATAGTAAAGAAGCTGCAGCTGCAGACAGTTATGCAGCTTTGGGAGGGATGCAGTGGGAGCAATGGACACACATACAGTGCCTGCTGCCCTTGCACTGATGTGGATATGCTGTGCTCTGCCTGCCTAGCGCTGCAATATCAGGACCCACAAGTTAGCCTTAAAAAGGACTGTTGGTTTCTCAGGCGTTGTGGATGTAAGAGTTGCAGGCCTACACTAACTCTAAAACCCACGATTCTGACCCTATCTCGGCACCAGCTCTCCCTACTCTCGTTGAAACAGGAACAGAATGTGGCGAGCAGGGCGGCGCCAGGTCTCTTATACTCAGGATGATGCTGTGCAGCCAAGCCAATCACTGCACGAACACAACAAAGATGGCTGCGGCATTTCATGGCCTGGCAGACAATCCCTGCACTGTGATTGTGTCTCTAAAGTCCACCAAAATTGCTGGGTGGAGACACCAGTTACCTGTTATGACCCCAATGGCAGAGGGTCTCATAATTTATATCCAAGTCTGCAAACACAAAAAACCAGCTCATAGGGCAGTGGTAACTAGGCTGACCGTATACCGGAACCTAGCACCACAAATAGCAGCAGCCGGGGAACGTACCTACGTTGGTTCTAGACGTCTCGCGCCAGCCGGAGAACTAACTAACCCTAGAAGGGAAAAGATAGACCTTTCTTGCCTCCAGAGAAAAGACCCCAAAAGTTGGATACAAGCCCCCAACAAATAATAACGGTGAGGTAAGAAGAAAAGACAAACGCAAGGATGAACTAGGTTTTTTTTAGCAAAGAGAGGCCCACTGACTAATAGCAGAATATAGGAAGATAACTTATACGGTCAGCAAAAATCCTATCAAAATTTCCACGCTGAATATTCAAGAACCCCCGAACCGTCTAACGGCACGGGGGGAGAATATCAGCCCCCTAGAGCTTCCAGCTATATCAGGAATCACATTTGGTACAAGCTGGACAAAAATAAGAGAAAATGCAATTAACCAAAAAATAAGGAAGCAGGACTTAGCTTATTTTGCAAGAACCAGGACCAGCAGACAGGAGCAAACAGAAAGGAACTGATTACAACGATGCCAGGCACCAGACTGAAAATCCAGGAAGCATAAATAGCAACACCCCTGGACTAACGAGCCAGGTGGGTACCAAGCTAGAGAAAGAAGCTCAAAGTGTCATGTCGCTAGTGACCACAAGAGGGAGCCAAAAAGTCCAATTCACAACAGTACCCCCCCCTTAAGGAGGGGTCACCGAACCCTCACCAAGACCACCAGGATGATCAGGATGAGCAGCGTAAAAGGCACGAACTAAATCGGCCGCATGAACATCAGAGGCGACCACCCAGGAATTATCCTCCTGACCATAGCCCTTCCACTTGACCAGATACTGAAGCCTCCGTCTGGAGAGACGAGAATCCAAGATCTTCTCCACCACGTACTCCAACTCGCCCTCAACCAACACCGGAGCAGGAGGCTCAACAGAAGGAACCACAGGCACAAAGTAGCGCCGCAACAAAGACCTATGGAACACGTTGTGAATGTCAAACGACACCGGAAGATCCAAGCGAAAGGACACTGGATTAAGGATTTCCAAAATCTTATAAGGACCGATGAAGCGAGGCTTAAATTTAGGAGAGGAGACCTTCATAGGAACAAACCGAGAAGACAGCCACACCAAATCCCCAACACGAAGTCGGGGACCCACACCGCGGCGGCGGTTGGCAAAACGCTGAGCCTTCTCCTGTGACAACTTTAGGTTGTCCACCACATGATTCCAGATCCGCTGCAACCTATCCACCACAGAATCTACCCCAGGACAGTCAGAGGGCTCAACATGTCCTGAGGAAAAATGAGGATGAAAACCAGAGTTGCAGAAAAATGGCGAAACCAAAGTAGCGGAACTAGCCCGATTATTAAGGGCAAACTCAGCCAATGGCAAGAAGGTCCCCCAATCATCCTGATCTGCAGAAACAAAACACCTCAAATAAGCCTCCAGAGTCTGATTTGTTCGCTCCGTTTGGCCATTAGTCTGAGGATGAAAGGCAGACGAAAATGACAAATCAATGCCCATCCTAGCACAAAAGGATCGCCAGAACCTGGAAACAAACTGGGATCCTCTGTCAGACACGATATTCTCAGGAATGCCGTGCAAGTGAACCACATTCTGAAAGAATAAAGGAACCAGATCGGAAGAGGAAGGCAGCTTAGGCAAGGACACCAAATGGACCATCTTGGAAAAGCGATCACATACCACCCAGATGACAGACATGCCCTGAGACACCGGAAGATCTGAAATGAAGTCCATGGAAATGTGTGTCCAAGGCCTCTTTGGGACAGGTAAAGGCAAGAGCAACCCGCTGGCACGAGAACAGCAAGGCTTAGCTCGAGCACAAGTCCCACAGGACTGCACAAATGACCGCACATCCCGTGACAAGGAAGGCCACCAAAAGGACCTAGCCACCAAATCTCTGGTGCCAAAAATTCCCGGATGCCCTGCCAACACCGAGGAATGAACCTCGGAAATGACTCTGCTGGTCCATTTATCAGGAACAAACAGTCTGTCAGGTGGACAAGAGTCAGGTCTACCAGCCCGAAATCTCTGCAACACACGTCGCAAATCCGGAGAAATGGCTGACAAGATTACTCCCTCTTTAAGAATACCAGCTGGCTCTGAAACTTCAGGAGAGTCAGGCACAAAGCTCCTTGAAAGAGCATCAGCCTTCACATTCTTTGAACCTGGTAGGTACGAGACCACAAAGTCAAAACGGGAGAAAAACAATGACCAACGGGCCTGTCTAGGATTCAGGCGTTTAGCAGACTCGAGATACATCAGATTCTTGTGATCAGTCAAGACCACCACACGATGCTTAGCACCCTCGAGCCAATGACGCCACTCCTCAAATGCCCACTTCATGGCCAACAACTCCCGATTGCCAACATCATAGTTCCGCTCAGCAGGCGAAAACTTCCTAGAAAAAAAAGCACATGGTCTCATTACAGAGCAACCAGGGCCTCTCTGCGACAAAACGGCCCCTGCCCCGATCTCAGAAGCATCCACTTCAACCTGAAAGGGAAGTGAGACATCAGGCTGGCACAAAACAGGCGCCGAAGTAAACCGGCGCTTCAGCTCTTGGAAAGCTTCCACGGCTGCAGGAGCCCAGTTAGCAACATCAGAACCTTTCTTGGTCATATCCGTCAAAGGTTTAACAACGCTAGAAAAGTTAGCGATAAAACGACGGTAGAAGTTAGCAAAACCCAAGAACTTCTGAAGACTCTTAACTGACATGGGTTGAGTCCAATCATGAATAGCTCGGACCTTGACTGGGTCCATCTCCACCGCAGAAGGGGAAAAAATAAAACCCAAAAAGGGAACCTTCTGTACTCCAAAGAGACACTTTGAGCCCTAAACGAACAAAGCATTCTCACGCAAAACCTGAAACACCGTCCTGACCTGCTTAACATGAGAGTCCCAATCATCAGAAAAAAACAGAATATCATCCAGATAAACAATCATAAATTTATCCAGATACTTCCGGAAGATATCATGCATAAAGGACTGAAAAACTGAAGGAGCATTAGAGAGCCCAAAAGGCATCACCAAGTACTCAAAATGACCTTCGGGCGTATTAAATGCAGTTTTCCATTCATCTCCTTGCTTAATGCGCACAAGGTTGTACGCACCACGAAGATCTATCTTGGTGAACCACTTGGCACCCTTAATCCGGGCAAACAAGTCTGACAACAGAGGCAAAGGATACTGAAATTTAACAGTGATTTTCTTCAGAAGCTGATAGTCTATACAAGGTCTCAAAGATCCGTCCTTCTTGGCCACAAAAAAGAATCCCGCACCAAGAGGGGAAGAGGATGGACGGATATGCCCCTTCTCCAGAGACTCCTTGATATACGAACGCATTGCGGTATGCTCAGGTACAGACAGATTAAATAATCTTCCCTTAGGAATTTTACTACCTGGAATCAAATCTATAGCGCAGTCACAATCCCTATGAGGAGGAAGAGCACTGGACCTGGACTTGCTGAAAACATCCTGATAATCAGACAAATACTCAGGAACTTCCGAAGGAGTAGAGGAAGCAATAGACACCGGTGGGGAATCACCATGAATTCCCTGACAGCCCCAACTTGACACTGACATTGCCTTCCAATCCAAAACTGGATTATGGGTCTGTAACCATGGCAGACCCAAAACGACCAAATCATGCATTTTATGCAGAACAAGAAAACGAATCACCTCCCGATGTTCAGGAGTCATGCACATGGTTACCTGTGTCCAAAACTGCGGCTTATTTTCTGCCAATGGCGTAGCATCAATACCTCTAAGAGGGATAGGATTTACCAACGGCTCAAGTACAAAACCACAGCGCTTGGCACATGACAGATCCATAAGACTCAGGGCAGCACCTGAATCCACAAACGCCATAGCAGGGTAGGAAGACAATGAGCAAATTAAAGTCACAGACAAAATAAATTTAGGTTGCAGATTACCAATGGCGACAGGACTAACAACCCTTGTTAGGCGTTTAGAGCATGCTGATATAACATGTGTAGAATCACCACAGTAAAAACACAACCCATTCAGACGTCTTTGATTTTTCCGTTCATTTCTAGTCTGAATTCTACCACATTGCATTAAATCAGGTGTCTGTTCAGACAACACCACCAGAGGATTAGCGGCTTTGCGCTCCCGCAAACGCCGGTCAATCTGAATAGCCAGCGCCATGGAATCATTTAGACTTGTAGGAATGGAGAAACCCACCATCACATTCTTAATGGCTTCAGAAAGGCCATTTCTGAAATTTGCGGCCAGAGCACACTCATTCCACTGAGTAAGCACGGACCATTTCCGAAATTTTTGGCAATACACTTCAGCTTCATCCTGGCCCTGAGAGATAGCCAGCAAGGCTTTTTCTGCCTGAATTTCAAGATTGGGTTCCTCGTAAAGCAACCCGAGCGCCAGAAAAAACGCATCAATATTTGCCAATGCCGGATCTCCTGGCGCTAACGAGAAAGCCCAATCCTGAGGGTCGCCCCGCAAGAAAGAGATAACAATTTTAACTTGCTGAGCTGAGTCTCCAGACGAACGGGGTCTCAGAGATAGAAACAATTTACAATTATTCCTGAAATTCCTAAACTTAAATCGGTCTCCAGAAAACAGTTCAGGAATAGGTATTTTAGGTTCTGACATAGGACTACTGGTAACAAAATCTTGAATACCCTGCACACGAGCAGCAAGCTGATCCACACTAGTAATCAAGGTCTGGACATTCATGTCTGCAGCAAGCTCAAGCCACTCTGAGGTAAAGGGGAGGAAGAAAGTAAAAAAAAAAAAAAACCTCAGAATTTCTTTTCTTATTATCCCACTTCTGCAATGCATTAAACATTCACCTTTGGCCTGGCATACTGTTATGACCCCAATGGCAGAGGGTCTCAGAATTTATAACCAAGTCTGCAAACACAAAAAAACAGCTCATAGGGCAGTGGTAACTAGGCTGACCGTATACCTGAACCTAGCACCACAAATAGCAGCAGCCGGGGAACGTACCTACGTTGGTTCTAGACATCTCGCACCAGCCGGAGAACTAACTAACCCTAGAAGGGAAAAGATAGACCTTTCTTGCCTCCAGAGAAAAGACCCCAAAAGTTGGATACAAGCCCCCAACAAATAATAACGGTGAGGTAAGAAGAAAAGACAAACGCAAGGATGAACTAGGTTTTTTTTAGCAAAGAGAGGCCCACTGACTAATAGCAGAATATAGGAAGATAACTTATACGGTCAGCAAAAATCCTATCAAAATTTCCACGCTGAATATTCAAGAACCCCCGAACCGTCTAACGGCACGGGGGGAGAATATCAGCCCCCTAGAGCTTCCAGCTATATCAGGAATCACATTTGGTACAAGCTGGACAAAAATAAGAGCAAATGCAATTAACCAAAAAATAAGGAAGCAGGACTTAGCTTATTTTGCAAGAACCAGGACCAGCAGACAGGAGCAAACAGAAAGGAACTGATTACAACGATGCCAGGCACCAGACTGAAAATCCAGGAAGCTTAAATAGCAACACCCCTGGACTAACGAGCCAGGTGGGTACCAAGCTAGAGAAAGAAGCTCAAAGTGTCATGTCGCTAGTGACCACAAGAGGGAGCCAAAAAGTCCAATTCACAACAGTTACCGCCGAATAATCCCGGAAATGCTCGCTGCTCGCCGAGTTCACTGAGCATAGTGATACTCGGGCGAGTAACGAGTAGTGGCGAGCACCTTCGCTCATCACTAGAAATAACATTAAGTATTATAAAAATATTTTTTTTACTCTAATGAAGGGTATTGCATGCAAAGTTGCATAATTTCTATTCTGCATTTGTCATCAACATATAAAGGCGTTTATTCTTATTTTTGTTTTTATTCTAATTTTTATTTTTCATTTTTCATTTTTATTCTTACTATTCTTACTTCATTTTAATTCTTAATTTTTATTTTTTATCTCAATATTTAATAAATGAATGTCTAGTACAAGAGTATTGCTTCATTAAATATAGTGATCACATGGCTTCATTTTTAGGACAAATGTTTCAATTCTGAGTTAAATGCAACAATTCTTTCATTCATTCATTCATATATATTCTTATTTTGGCTCATAGCTATACATTGTTACATATTACTGGTCTAATAAATATAGTTTATTAATAGGTAATTACACCTATGACATAAAAATGTTCTATCACATGAAGAATATGGTTAATAATGTTTTATAATTTATTGTTATTTTATTTTTCCAAATATGAATTCCATATTAATATTCTGATATTTATTATATGGATATTATTGATTGTTATGGTACACTGTGATATTATATGTTAGGAAAATTACCAGATTTTGTATAGAATAGGGATTGAAGACTTCAATCAAGATACTGGAGTTATGTTAATAAATACTTTTCATATTGCTAAATTCAATTGATTCTTAAAAGTTACAAGTAGATAAAGCCACTATCCAGAAGTTCCACAAGGTAGCAATGCTATGAATTCTGAGTAATAATAGACCGTGTCAATTACAATTCATATCACTACTGACAACCACAACTGCAGCATCCATCACTGACAACCACAACTGCAGTATCCATCACTGACAAATATGATTGCAGTATCTAAACTGACAACCACAATTGGAGAGGATGATGATCCTATGATGCTAAGATGAACTGTGTTATTATGTTTTATCATGTTCCAGTGGTTTCCTATCACCTATAAAGCTTCGAAGAAAGCTGGTGAACAATCTGGTAATTGTCAAGTCTCTACAACCCTGACTTATGTCCTGTGGATTAGGACTAAGAACTGGTTATGGTGCTATGTTTAACAAGGAAGAGTCATTTTAACCCTTGCTGTGCTGACCAAAGACGTCACATCTGTTCCAAGACCAGTGCGGATGATATGGAAGGATTCCAGATATAGCCAAGGCGAGCCAGTGTAAGTCCAGTTCTCTAAAGGTGACACTGCACAGATATTAAAGCTACATTTCATCTATGGACTTTGTTTTCTTATCAACATTTGAATTTATGGACTTTGATTGACACATGACACACCGTCTCTACAATATCTACATGCTATCATCTATTTTCAAAAGAATTATAAAGATTGTTTAAAAGAACCAAGAAGAAGACATCAAGGTGAAGACCAGATGACATCACATGATTATGATTGGACCTGATGCTTCAATTATGTATAGGGAAGTATAATTATATATTTTATATGAATATTGTTCACGGCTTACCATAACATGAATTTACATATTATTATGTTATTGAATACGAATGACATTATTATTATTATTATTAACATTAAATTATTTTGCCAAAGGATAAGAATAAAAGAAACAAGATCTTATTATCAATATATATTTACTTTGAGGGTTTCAATTAATTTCTGTCACCCTCAAAAGGGGAATTGTTAAATATTAATTATTGAATTCTGTACTGAGCACATTGCCCTTCACTGATATTACGTGTACTGTTCCTGTATCTCTGTGTGCTCAGAGTAAAAGTTAACACCATATAGAGAGAACACGTGCTCTATGGGACATATATATATATATATATATATATATATATATATATATATATATATATAATCTCTGCTCTTAGGAGGGTGGTGGCAGTCACGTGGGGGTTGTCACCTTGGAGCTTTCTCCTTCACTCTCTACAGACTCCAGACAGATGGAATGAACAGCTGGTAGCTGTGCTTATGAAGATTTCTACCATACTCCATGACAGGGACAGACACCTTTTGCCTTTCAGATTCTCAGGAAAGATGGGGAACAAACTTTGGTATGGACAAATGAACAATCTCTTTGTAACTATTTCATTATGTTTTCCTGAAATGTAGGGATTTTTTCGTGGACAATCCAATAAACCACTAGATTTTTAATGAAAATATCATATTTTTCTTTAACCCCTTTCTGACCTCGGACGGGTCAGATCCCTCAGAGGTACGTCCGAGGTCAGATCGCCCTCTTTGATGCAGGGCTCCGGCGGTGAGCCCGCATGAAAGCCGGGACATGTCAGCTGTTTTGAACAGCTGACATGTGCCCGCAATAGCGGCGGGTGAAATTGCGATTCACCTGCCGCTATTAACTAGTTAAATGCCACTGACAGCGGCATTTAACCTGCGCTTCAGGCTGGGCGGCCGGAAATGAGCGCATTGCTGACCCCCGTCACATGATCGGGGGACAGCGATGCTTCTGCAGAGTAACCATAGAGGTCATTGAGACCTCTATGGTTACTGATCCCTGGTAGCTGTGAGTGCCACCCTGTGGTCGGCGCTTATAGCACACCTGCAAATCTGCTGCATAGCAGCGATCTGATGATCGCTGCTATGTAGCAGAGCTGATCGCGTTGTGCCAGCTTCTAGCCTCCTATGGAGGGTATTGAAGAGTGGCAAATGTTAAAAAAAAGTTAAAAAAATGTGAAAAAGATAAAAAAATATAAAAGTTTAAATCACCCCCCTTTCGCCCCATTCAAAATAAATCAATTAAAAAAATCAAACCCCATTTTTTTTTTTTTTTTTTTTAGCAAAGTTTGGAATTTTTTTCACCACTTAGATAAAAAATAACCTAGTCATGTTAGGTGTCTATGAACTCGTAATGACCTGAAGAATCATATTGGCAGGTCAGTTTTAGCATTTAGTGAAGGTAGCAAAAAAGCCAATCAAAAAACAAGTGTGGGATTGCAATTTTTGTTTGCAACATCACCGCACTTGGAATTTTGTTCCCGTTTTCTAGTACTCATGCTAAAACCAATGATGTCGTTCAAAAGTACAATTTGTTTTGCAAAGAATAAGCCCTCACATGGCATATTGATGGAAAAATAAAAAAGTTATGGCTCTGGGAAGGAGGGGAGCGAAAAACGAACACGGAAAAACTGAAAATCTCAAGGTCATGAAGGGGTTAAGAGTATCGCATCTGGTAAAGAGTCCTGATTAAATAAATATGCAAAATAAGCATATTTAACACATTTGCATTATCTGTCTTTTTGATTCGTCATCAATTTTATTAATGCGGCCAAGTCCAGGGAGGTTGGCTACAGTCCAATGGACCCATGGATCTTACATTTCTGAATAATACCATATTTTTCTGACCATAAGATGCACTTTTTTCCCTCCAAATTTGGAAGGAAAGTGTGGGTGCGTCTTATGGTACGGATGTAGGATGTGGGGAGGGGGGCAGCAGTGAGTGGGATCGCACTGTTATCCCACTTCAGGATGTCCCCGCTGCCCGGAATCAGTGCTGGGGAAACCACATGGTCCCGATGATTCAGTGCAGTGAATATTTATTAGCTGCTTCCCCACCCACCGATCAGCTGATGGTGAGCTGGGAGCAGCAAATGAATACTGCACTTAAGCAGCGACACACATGGTTTCCCCAGCGCCGCTGATTCCTGCAGCAGCTAGGGAGATCTGTGTGTCCGGGGGAGGAGGCAACAATAGGGGCCAGGGGATCGCTGCATGCCTGCCTGTTCTGGACGCTGAGTGCTGTGGTGCATAAGGAGGACCTGTGTGATGTCAGAAGTGGGCGGGCTGGTGCATCACATGGCAGCTCAGAGCCCTCCCTCTTCTGACATCATCACAGGTCCTTCAGACTCCCCACTAGAATCTGCAGGCTTCCTCTTATAACCTGTGCTGTGGAAAGGCAACAAGAAGGAGGGCTCTGTGTGTGCAGTCATGGGATGCTCCAGCTTTTACCTCACCACAGTGTGGCTGGCTGCCACAATTAAGAGGTTAGTCTTTACAAAACACAATAAAGCACTCTGCCACTCCTTTGGTGAACTATAACTCCCAGCATGTCATAGGACCTGCAGGACAAGCTGGGAGTTATAGTTCTCCCATGGGATTTTAAAGCAGCACTCCAGTGTTATTTTGCAGTGCTGGAGTGGTGCTTTCAATATAAGACCTGTGCCCCCATTCTTATACTCACCCTCCAGCATCTTCATATAGTACTTCAGAGACACCACACTGGTCCCGCAGCTTCCAACATAATAACATACTATTATATATAATAACACCACATATAATAGTATGTTATTTATGTTATTAAATATTTTACCACATTTTTTTGCTTCAAATATTTTTTTCCCTTTTTTCCACTTCTAAAACCTGGGTGCGCCTTATAGTCCGGTGCGTCTTATAGTCCGAAAAATACTGTATGTGCAATTGTAGTCACAGAAACATCAAGCTGCTTGGAGATGGTCTTATTACTTTTACCTTTAACATGTTTGTCTATAATTTTCTTTCTAATCTTCTGAGACAGCTCTTTCCTTTGCTTCCTCTGGTCCATGTTGAGTGTGATACAGACCAGGTCACCAAACAGCAAAGTGAGGATCTGTAGCCCTATATACAGGCCACTCACTGATTCCAAGATTGTAGACACCTGTGATGTTAGTTAGTGGACACACCGCAATTTAACATGTCGCTGTTGTCACATTATTTTCAGGGGTGCCATCATTTCTGTCCAGGCCTATATCATGAGTTTTATTTTTTTTAATTCTGTGGAAGTATGATTGAAAAACAATGTCTGACTTTCATTTGTTTACCATCATAGATTTTTTTAGTTATTATTACTTTTGTCAGATTCAAGTTACTTCTGTGACCATTGTGGGTTTTTCTGTAATTAAATGAGGGGTACCAACAATTTTGACCACGTGTGTAAATATATAGCCTATTCTCTACTTCTCTGAACATAAGTCAACATCAAACTTAACTGTACCTAAAAGCCTCATGTAGCCTTTATTTACGGGGCAGCATGGTGGCGCAGTGGATAGCACAACAGCCTTGCAGCACTGGAGTCCTGGGTTCAAGCCCCACTAAGGACAACATCTGCAAAGAGTTTGTATGTTCTCTCCGTGTTTGCGTGGGTTTCCTCTAACATTCCAAAGACATACTGATAGGGAATTTAGATTGTGATCCCCCATTATTGTAAATAAGCACCTGTAGTTTGTGTCACCCCCACCTCATTGTACATTTTAAGCTCCGAAGAGCTGAGTCATATTTTTTTTTACTTTAATTGTTTGATTATCTTAAACTTTGTAAGTTTTGACTGTTTTATATGAACTGCTGACTTATAAAGCTATGCGTAATGTGTTTGTGATATATAAATAAAGGTTGTAATTATTAGTAGATTGAAGATGGTGAAGTTCAAGCTCTTACCTTTGCTATGTTTAGGAGGAAAGAATCTTTAATATGAGCACAACTGCACAAACGAGGGCTCGCCGCTGTGCTGACACAGGTTGAGCAGGGTGAACACGACAAGCTGTTGGACTGTGAGAGAGGTGCAGGCAGAAATGTTACTGTGGATTTAGAAAGATGGGGTGTGCTTGGTTTGTAAGATCAGTCAACAGGCATGTACACTTCCATATCAGCTGACAGGCTCTCAATCACCCCAACTGTATGGGGTTAACTGGTGGCGGTTCTGCAGACAGAGACATGTGTGACAACAATTGCCACGGTGAATGAGGAGGACGAATCAGAGGATGCGGTTGATGAGGTGGATGGTGGTTAGTGAGGCCCACTAATCTGCATTTTAGCACAGTGACAATCCCAGATTAATGCATGTTGATCACGCATGTTGTTATGGACCTGGTGGTTAGGAGCACCTGGAATGACCCGATAGTCAAACTGCAAAAATCGGATGAGCTCTGGGAAGTGGGAGCTCTGCTGACCGCAGCCCTAATACTATTATCACACACACTAGAATTAGCCGTGGATCGTGCCTACTCTGCCTAGATGACTCTTCACAGCCTGAGAGGTAACTACCCCTAAAGTGAAATAAAGCCTCACCTTGCCTCAGAGAAATACCCCAAAGGGAAAGAGCAGCCCCCCACATATATTGACTGTGAGTTAAGAGGAAGGCACAAACACAGGAATGAGACAGGTTTCAGCAAAGGAGGCCAGTCTTACTAAATAGGCAGAAGATAGATAAGGGATCTTTGCGGTCAGCACAAAAACTACAAAAAGCCACGCAGAGTGGGCAAAAAACCCCCGCACCGACTCACGGTGCGGTGGAGCCACTCTGCAACCCAGAGCTTCCAGCTAGCGAGACAATATCAAGATAGCAAGCTGGACAGAAACTTAACAGGTACTCAGAAATATATTCAGCACACAAATGAACAACAAATGAGCTTAGCAGGGACTTAGCTTCTGCTGGAGTAGACAGGTCATCAGGAGATCCAAGTGAGATCTGAACCAGTACTGATACATTGACAGCTGGCATCAAGTAACGATCTGAGCAGAGTTAAATAGAGGAACCAGCCCAGTCCTAAATGATGCAGCTGATGAATCCACTTCCAGACCAGCAGCTCCACTTTCAGCCACCAGAGGGAACCCATGGACAGAACTCACAGAAATACCATTCCTGACCACAGGAGGGAGTCCGAGAACAGACTTCACAACAGTACCCCCCCTTGAGGAGGGGTCACCGAACCCTCACCAGAACCCCCCGGCCGACCAGGACGAGCCAAATGAAAGGCACGAACCAAATCGGCAGCATGGACATCGGAGGCAAGAACCCAGGAATTATCTTCCTGACCATAGCCCTTCCATTTGACCAGATACTGAAGTTTCCGTCTGGAGATACGAGAATCTAAAATCTTCTCCACCACATACTCCAATTCTCCCTCGACCAACACCGGAGCAGGAGGGTCAATGGAAGGAACCATAGGTGCCACGTATCTCTGCAACAACGACCTATGGAACACATTATGGATGGCAAAAGAAGCCGGAAGTTTCAAAGGAAATGACACAGGATTGAGGATTTCAGAAATCTTATAAGGCCCAATAAAACGAGG
The DNA here is from genome assembly GCF_051348905.1 of Ranitomeya variabilis. Lineage (NCBI taxonomy): Eukaryota > Metazoa > Chordata > Amphibia > Anura > Dendrobatidae > Ranitomeya > Ranitomeya variabilis. The sequence goes on along the minus strand of NC_135236.1, from coordinate 19,775,299 downwards.
CTTAAACTTAGGAGAAGAAACCTTCATAGGAACATAACGAGACGACAACCAAACCAGATCTCCAACACAAAGTCGAGGACCAACACGGCGACTGCGGTTAGCAAAACATTGAGCCTTCTCCTGTGACAATGTCAAATTGTCCACCACATGAGTCCAAATTTGCTGCAACCTGTCCACCACAGAATCCACACCAGGACAGTCCGAAGGCTCAACCTGCCCTGAAGAGAAACGAGGATGGAAACCAGAATTTCAATAAAAAGGAGAAACCAAAGTAGCCGAACTGGCCCGATTATTAAGGGCGAACTCAGCCAATGGCAAGAAGGTCACCCAATCATCCTGATCAGCAGAAACAAAGCATCTTAGATAGGTCTCCAAAGTCTGATTGGTTCTTTCAGTTTGGCCATTTGTCTGAGGATGGAACGCCGAAGAAAAAGACAAATCAATGCCCATCTTAGCATAAAAGGACCGCCAAAACCTCGAAACAAGCTGGGAACCTCTGTCAGACACAATTTTCTCCGGAATGCCTTGCAAACGAACCACATGCTGGAAAAACAACGGAACCAAATCAGAGCATGAAGGCAACTTAGGCAAGGGTACCAAATGGACCATCTTAGAGAATCGATCACAAACCACCCAGATGACCGACATCCTTTGAGAGACAGGGAGATCTGAAATAAAATCCATGGAAACATGCGTCCAGGGCCTCTTCAGGACCGGCAAGGGCAAAAGTAACCCACTGGCACGAGAACAGAAGGGCTTCGCCCGAGCACAAGTCCCACAGGACTGCACAAAAGAACGCACATCCCGCGACAAGGAAGGCCACCAAAAGGACCTAGTCACCAAATCTCTGGTACCAAAAATTCCAGGATGACCAGCCAACACCAAACAATGAACCTCCAAGATAACCCTACTAGTCCATCTATCAGGGACAACCCGTCTCTCTGCAGGACAGCAGTCAGGTCTATCCGCCTGAAACTCCTGTAGAACCCGCCGCAAATCAGGGGAGATGGTAGACAAAATTACCCCCTCTTTGAGAATACCGGCCGGCTCAGAAACTCCCGGAGAATCAGGCACAAAACTCCTTGAAAGGGCATCAGCTTTCACATTCTTAGAACCCGGAAGGTATGAAACCATGAAATCGAAACGGGAGAAAAACAGTGACCATCGAGCCTGTCTAGGGTTCAACCGCTTGGCAGACTCGAGATAAGTCAGATTCTTGTGATCTGTCAAGACCACCATGCGATGCTTGGCGCCCTCCAGCCAATGTCCCCACTCCTCGAATGCCCACTTCATGGCCAACAACTCCCGATTGCTAACATCATAATTACACTCAGCAGGCGAAAACTTTCTAGAAAAGAAAGCACATGGCTTCATCACAGAGCCATCAGAACTTCTCTGAGACAAAACAGCCCCCGCTCCAATCTCAGAAGCATCAACCTCGACCTGAAAAGGGAGTGAAACATCTGGCTGACACAACACAGGGGCCGAAAAAAAACGACGTTTCAGCTCCTGAAACGAATCAACGGCCGCAGAGGACCAATTCACCACATCCGCACCTTTCCTGGTCAAATCAGTCAGTGGTTTGACAATACTAGAAAAATTAGCAATAAAGCGACGGTAAAAATTCGCAAAGCCCAGGAATTTCTGAAGGCACTTTACAGATGTAGGCTGAGTTCAGTCATAAATGGCCTGGACTTTAACTGGATCCATCTCGATAGTAGAAGGGGAAAAAATGAAGCCCAAAAAGGAAACCTTCTGAACTCCGAAGAGACACTTAGACCCCTTCACAAACAAGGAATTAGCACGAGGGACTTGGAACACCATTCTGACCTGCTTCACATAAGACTCCCAATCATCCGAAAAGACCAAAATATCATCCAAATATACTATCATGAATCTATCCAGATACTTTCGGAAGATGTCATGCATAAAGGACTGGAATACAGATGGTGCATTAGAAAGCCCGAATGGCATCACCAGATACTCAAAATGGCCCTCGGGCGTATTAAGCGCTGTTTTCCATTCATCGCCCCGCTTAATACGCACAAGATTATACGCTCCTCGAAGATCTATCTTGGTAAACCAACTAGCCCCCTTAATCAGAGCAAACAAATCAGACAATAGAGGCAAAGGGTACTGAAATTTGACCGTGATTTTATTAAGAAGGCGGTAATCTATACAAGGTCTCAGAGAACCATCCCTCTTGGCCACAAAAAAGAACCCCGCTCCTAACGGTGATGACGACGGGCGAATATGCCCTTTCTCCAAGGACTCCTTTATATAGCTCCACATAGCGGCGTGTTCAGGCACAGATAAATTGAAAAGTCGGCCTTTAGGAAACTTACTACCAGGAATCAAATTAATAGCACAATCACAATCCCTATGAGGAGGCAGGGCACTGGACTTGGGCTCATCAAATACATCCTGGTAATCCGACAAAAACTCAGGTACTTCAGAAGGAGTGGAAGAAGAAATTGACAACGCTGGAACATCACCATGGGCCCCTTGACAACCCCAACTGGACACAGACATTGATTTCCAGTCCAATACTGGATTATGGACCTGTAGCTATGGCAAACCCAACACGACCACATCATGCAAATTATGCAACACCAAAAAGCGAATGTCTTCCTGATGTGCAGGCGCCATGCACATGGTCAACTGGGTCCAGTACTGAGGCTTATTCTTGGCCAAAGGCGTAGCATCAATTCCCCTTAATGGAATCGGATGCTGCAAGGGCTCCAAGAAAAAACCATCACTCTAAGTCCATCAAATTCAGGGCTGCGCCTGAATCCACAAACGCCATAACACAGTAGGATGACAAAGAGCAAATCAAAGTAACGGACAAAAGAAATTTAGGCTGTATAATACCAATGGTGAAAGACCTAGCGGACCGCTTAGTGTGCTTAAGACAATCAGAGATAGCATGAGTGGAGTCACCACAGTAAAAACACAGCCCATTCTGACGTCTGTGTTCTTGCCGTTCAGCTCTGGTCAAAGTCCTATCACATTGCATAGGCTCAGGCCTCTGCTCAGAGGACACCGCCATATGGTGCTCAACTTTCCGCTCCCACAAACACTGATCGATCTGAATAGCCAAGGACATTGATTCATTCAGACCAGCAGGCGTGGGGAACCCCACCATAACATCCTTAAGGCCCTCAGAAAGACACTTTCTGAAAATTGCTGCCAGGGCACACTCATTCCACTGAGTAAGCACAGACCACTTTCTAAACTTCTGACAATACATTTCAGCAGCATCCTGACCCTGACATAGAGCCAGCAAGATTTGCTCTGCCTGATCCACAGAATTCGGTTCATCATAGAGCAATCCAAGCGCCAGAAAAAACGCATCTACATTAAGCAATGCAGGATCTCCTGGCACAAGGGAGAATGCCCAGTCTTGAGGGTCACCACGCAACAAGGAAATAATGATCTTTACTTGCTGACTAGGGTCACCAGAGGAGCGAGGTTTCAGAGCAAGAAACAGTTTACAATTATTCTTGAAATTCAGAAACTTAGATCTATCCCCAGAAAACAAATCAGGAATTGGAATTCTAGGCTCTAACATAGGATTCTGAACTACAAAATCCTGAATGCTTTGTACCCTTGCAGTGAGATGATCCACACAAGAAGACAGACCATGAATGTCCATACCTACACCTGAGTCCTGAACCACCCAGAGATTTAGGGGAAAAGAAAGGCAAAGCACACTACACAGAAAAAAAATGATCTCAGAACTTCTCTTATCCCTCTATTGAGATGCATTAACACTTTGTGGCCAGCTGTACTGTTATGGACCTGGTGGTTTGGAGCACCTGGAATGACCCAATAGTCAAACTGCAAAAATCGGACGAGCTATGGGAAGTGGGGGCTCTGCTGACCGCAGTCCTAATCCTATTATCACACACACTAGAATTAGCCGTGGATCGTGCCTACTCTGCCTAGACGACTCTTCACAGCCTGAGAGGTAACTACTAGGGTTGAGCGAAACGGATCGTTCATTTTCATAAGTCACCGACTTTTGGCAAAGTCGGCGTCTCATGAAACCGAGCCGATCCCAGCGTTGCATCGGCCATGCGGTACGCAACTTTCGCGCCAAAGTCGCGTTTCGATGACGCTAAAAGCGCCATTTCTCAGCTAATGAAGGTGGAAGCAGAGTGTGGGCAGCGTGATGACATAGATCTCAGTCCCCGCCACCTTAGAGAAGGGCATTGCAGTGATTGGCTTGCTTTCTGCCGCGTCACAGGGGCTATAAAGGGGCGTTCCCGCCGACCGCCATCTTACTGCTGCTGATGTGAGCGTAGGGAGAGGTTGCTGCCGCTTCTTCAGAAGCAGGGATATTGATAGGCAGGGTACATAAAGCTACAAACCGCTTGTGCTGTAGCGATTTCCACTGTCCAACACCACCTTTTGTTTGCAGGGACAGTGGAAGCTACATTTTTTTTTCCTCAGCGCTGTCGCTCATTGGGCTGCCTTAGAAGGCTCCCTGACCCTGATAGCTGCGTTGCTGTGCCTGTGTGTGTACGCCGCTGTGCAAACCAACTGCTTTTTTCAAAGCACAAATCCTGTATTTCCTTCCTTTCTGCACAGCTATCTTGTGTGTTTGTCCACACTTTTGTGTGCAGCAGTCCTTTTTTTAGCTGCCTGCCATACTTTTCTGAGATAACTGCAGAGAGATAAATATTAGCAACTCTGCCTCCGTGCCAATCCTGTGGGTGGCATCTCTCTCTCATTGTGTGGCACCGAAAAAACCACTGTGTGATACTTGGCCATTTTTTTTTTTTGGCTAAATTCTCCCTTTTCAAAAAAAATAAAAATTAGTGGGAGATAAATATTGGCAAGTCTGCCTCCGTGCCATTGCTGTGGGTGGCATCTCTCTCTCATTGTGTGCCACCAAAAAGCACTGTGTAATACTGGGCCTTTTTGTTTTTTTTGGGTAAATTCTCCCTTTTCAAAAAAAAATAGTTAGTGGGAGATAAATATTGGCAAGTTTGCCTCCGTGCCAGTCCTGTGTGTGGCATCTGTCTCTCATTGTGTCCCACCGAAAAGCAGTGTGTGATACTGGGCCTTTTTGTTTTTTTGGGGTAAATTCTCCCTTTTCAAAAAAAAATAGTTAGTGGGAGATAAATATTGGCAAGTCTGCTTGAGTGCTGCTCCTGTGTGTGCCATCTGTCTCAAATTATTGGTGCACAGAAAACCTAGTGTGTAACATTGGGCCTGATTTTCCTTTCAGTGTCAGGCACCTATAAAGGTATATATAAATCCTACAGAAGTTTGAGTTCAACTTAAAAGTTGTTTTACAGTAACAAATAGCGTTACTTTGGTTACGTTTTGCAAACAATGAGGAAGTCTAGTGGAAGAGGTCGTGGCCGTGGGTGGTCATTGTCAGCTGGTAATGATGGTAGTGGTGGTGGAGCATCAGGTGGTCGTGGTAAAAGCAGTACAGCACCTAAGTCTCGAGTTCTTGAGCCAAAAACGTTGTCTGCCTACACAAGGCCTCGAACGCTCTCTTTTCTGGGAGTAGGAAAACCACTTTTGAAGCAGGAGCAGGAGGAACAAGTATTGGCTTTCATTGCTCACTCTGCCTTTAGCTCTTTCGCCTCCTCCTCGGAAAGTGCAAAATGTCAGAGCAGTGCATCATCAGTGGATGCTCCCGGTCAGGAACAAGTCGCTTCCTTGTGTCCTTCACCCAGAACAACAGTGAAGGATGCGTCAGTCGACACAACAGGTTACTCCATGGAGCTTTTTACACATACCGTTCCTGGGTTAGACAGTGAAACAGTTAACAGGCCATGCCCATTAGCAGTTGAATCGGACATGGAGTGCACAGATGCACAGCCACAGCCAGATTACTATGCTGTTCCTTTGACTCAGACCAGAACATTGCCCTCGCAGTGTACTGAGGCAGAATCAAACCCAGCGGAGACTATGGTGCCCCGTCACGAACGCTATACCACCGGCTTACACGGTGACACAGACAAAGTTGCACACGACATAGAAGAGGAGGTCATAGATGACCCAGTTGTTGGCCCCGATTGGCAGCCATTGGGGGAACAGGGTGCAGGTGGCAGTAGTTCAGAAGCGGAGGAGGAGGAGCCGCAGCAGGCATCAACATCACAACAGGTTCCATCTGCCGGGCCCGTATCTGGCCAAAAACGCGTGGCAAAACCAAAACCAGTTGGAGGACAGCGTGGCCATCCGGTTAAAGAAGCTCAGTCTGCAATGCCTGAAAAGGTATCCGATAGTAGAAAGAGTGCAGTCTGGCATTTTTTTAAACAACATCCAAATGATCAGCGCAAAGTCATCTGTCAAAAATGTTCAACTACCTTAAGCAGAGGTCAGAAACTTAAAAGTCTAAATACAAGTTGCATGCATAGACATTTATCCACCATGCATTTGCAAGCCTGGACTAACTACCAAACGTCCCTAAAGGTTGCAGCACCCTTGGCCAATTAAGCTAGTCAGCAACGCTACATCCCTTCCCTCACTGTAAACCCACCATTTCCCGCACCACCTGCAGTATCTGTGCAGCTTTCGTCGCCAGGCCAAAGAAGTCAGGGAATCGCCAGGTTTGCAGTAGGAAACACTGCATGTAGGGCACCGGCAAGAATACCATCTCCAACCCTCTCTCACTCACCCATGTCCACCGGCACCACCGCTAGTTCCACGATCTCCAGCTCTCCAGTCCAACTCACCCTACATGAGACTCTTGTTAGGAAAAGGAAGTACTCATCCTCGCATCCGCGTACACAGGGTTTGAACGCACACATTGCTAGACTAATCTCATTAGAGATGATGCCCTACCGGTTAGTTGAAAGCGAAGCTTTCAAAGCGCCGATGGACTACGCTGTACCACGCTACGAGCTACCCAGTTGGCACTTCTTTTCTAGAAAAGCCATCCCAGCAGTCCAACAGCATGTTAAAGACCGCATCGTCCATGCACTCAGGCAGTCTGTGACTGCAAAGGTGCACCTGACAACAGATGCATGGACCAGTAGGCATGGCCAGGGACGTTACATGTCCATCACGGCACACTGGGTGAATGTGGTGGATGCAGGGTCCACAGGGGACAGCAATATTGGGACAGTTTTGCCTAGCCCACGGTCAAGGAAAGAGTTGGCTGTACGCGTTCGCCCCCCTTCCTCCTCTTCCTCCTCCTCATGCAGAAGTGAGAGCTCGTCCACACACCGCAGTCGCACATCCACTCCATCCACAGCTGCCACTGTTGCACACCAGGTGTGCCATTATGGGACAGCTAGTGGCAAGCGTCAGCAGGCTGTATTGGCAATGAAGTGTTTGGGCGACAACAGACACACCGCGGAAGTTCTGTCCGAGTTCTTGCAGAATGAAACTCAGTCATTTCTGGGCACTGTACATCTTGAGGCAGGCAAGGTTGTGAGTGATAACGGAAGGAATTTCATGACTGCAATAGCCCTTTCCCAACTGAAACACATTCCTTGCCTGGCTCACACCTTAAACCTGGTGGTGCAGTGCTTCCTGAAAAGTTACCCAGGGTTACCCGACCTGCTCCTCAAAGTGCGCAGACTTTGCTCGCATATCCGCCGTTCGCCCGTACACTCCAGCCGTATGCAGAACTATCAGCGGTCTTTGAACCTTCCACAGCATCGCCTAATCATCAACATTGCAACAAGGTGGAACTCCACACTGCACATGCTTCAGAGACTGTGCGAACAGAGGCGTGCTGTTATGTTTTTGTGGGAGGATACACATACACGGGCAGGCAGTTGGATGGCAGACATGGAGTTGTCAGGTGTGCAGTGGTCGAAGCTACAAGACCTGTGTCAAGTCCTTCAGTGTTTTGAGGAATGCACACGGCTGGTTAGTGCAGACAACGCCATAATAAGCATGAGCATCCCCCTAATGCGTCTGCTGATGCAAAGTTTGACGCACATAAAGGAGCAGGCGTCTGCAGCCGAGGAAGAGGAAAGCCTTGATGACAGTCAGCCATTGTCTCGTCAGGGCCGTGTTGAGGATGCAGTAGCGGGCGAAGAGGTGGAGGAGGACGAGGAGGATGATGGGGATGAGTACTTTTTGAATGAGGAAGCTTCTTCTGGGCCAACAGAAATTAGTGGCGTTGCAAGGCCGGGTTCTGTTTTTTAAGGGAGACAAGTGACGTAGATTTGCCTGTAACTGCCCCTTCAACCAGCACAACCGCAGATTTGATAACTGTAACTTTGGCCCATATGGCGGATTATGCCTTACGTATCCTCAAAAGGGACACACGCATTATTAAAATGATGAGCGATGATGATTACTGGTTGGCCTGCATCCTTGACCCTCGCTATGAAGGCAAATTGCAAAATATTATGCCACATGAGAACCTCGAACAAATATTAGCAACCAAACAAGCTACTCTTGTAGACCGTTTGATTCAGGCATTCCCAGCACACAGCGTCGGTGATGGTTCTCACACAAGCTGCAGGGGGCTACATGGCAGAGGTGTTCGAGGTGCACAGATCAGAAGTGGCGTCGGACAGAGGGGTTTTCTGACCAGGTTGTGGAGTGATTTCGCAATGACCGCAGACAGGACAGGTACTGCAGCATCCATTCAAAGTGACAGGAGACAACATTTGTCCAGTATGGTTACGAACTATTTTTCAGCCCTTATCGATGTTCTCCCTCAAGCGTCATTCCCATTTGATTACTGGGCATCCAAATTAGACACCTGGCCTGAATTGGCAGAATATGCATTGCAGGAGCTTGCTTGCCCAGCAGCTAGTGTGCTATCAGAAAGAGTATTCAGTGCTGCTGGTTCAATATTAACCGAAAAAAGGACTCGTCTGGCTACCTAAAATGTGGATGATCTCACCTTCATTAAAATGAACCACTCCTGGATTTCAAATTATTTTGCCCCACCTTTCCCGGCTGACACCTAGCTTTCCTATAAAAAGTGCTTGCTTGTGGACTGGTCTTACTGAGTGTTCCAATCTGTTAATTTGCAGCAGCTGTTTGTCCAGCATACGACAGGTTTACACCTCCCGCAATGTGAAAACTCCCCCCACGGGGCCGTGGTCTCGCCACTTGGCTCAAGCACCCGTTAAAGTGCTGTTTGTCTGAAGAGGTGGGTGTGCCCGCTTTTGGTCGACGGCACTGCCACTGGGTCCCTCATAGTACAATGTAGTGTCTCTGGCGGTGGTGGTGCGCACCCAACGTCAGACACACCGTTGTAACCTGAGGGGCCCTGGGGCGGTACCGCCGGCCACAAGAGAGTTCCCCCCCCAGCTCAAACTGTGCTCTACCACGTGCAAAATTATCTCGCACAGCTCCACCAATGTTTAGTCTATTCGCTGACATCATTCAATGTCTGGCACTGACAATACCAATTTGTAGACATCTATGATGCTACTTAAAGTAGTCTGGGTCAGTGTCCTATATTGGCACCATTAAATATTTACTGCCAAATTACTATGTCAGAAACTCAGCAGATGAGCCCACCCCTGTACCTAAGTATGCCACCCTTTTTATTTTATTTTTTTTGTTTTGCGAAACATTAACATCTATTTATATTTTGGGAGTACTGGGTCAGACACTCCTTGGAATACTCCTCCACTGACCACAATGCTGCCTGCCTGTGTATCCATGTAACCGATGTAAAACTTCCATGAGCCTATTGTTTGTTATTTTAGGCCTTTGATAGCCTGTCCGCGGCCCCTACTTGCATTACTCCTCCACTGACCACAATGTTGCCTGCCTATGTATCCATGTAACCGATGTAAAACTGCCATGAGCCTATTGTTTGTTATTTTAGGCCTTTGATAGCCTGTCTGCGGCCCCTACTTGCAATACTCCTCCTCCGCTGACCACAAAGCTGCCTCTGTATCCATGTAACCTATTTTAAACTGCCTTGAGCCTATTTTTAGGTATTTTAGGCCTAGTAAGCCTGTCTGCGGTGCCTCCTTGCAATCCTCCTCCATTGACCACAACAATGCTGCCCGTTTACCCCTGGAACCTATTTTACAGTGCATAGAGCCTATTTTTTTATTTTATTTAATATTAATAAAGCCGTGATGGACTACGCTGTACCATGCTATGAGCTACCCAGTTGACAATTATTTTGCGAGAAAAGCAATCCCACCCCTCCACCAACATGTAAAAGACCGCATTGTCCATGCACTCTGTCAATCTGTGAGTCCAAAGGTACACCTGACAACAGACACATGGACCTGTAGGCATGGCCATGGAAGGTTACGTGTCCTTTATGGCGCAATGGGTTAATGTCTTGGATGCATGGTCCACACAGGGGACAGCCTGCTAAGTCTGTCTGCAGTCCCTAATTCAAGTTGTCCTCAACTGAATAAAGCTGAACTTCTACCTTCTGGCTCTCATTAAGCTTTTTTTTTTTAAAAAAAAATTGGTGTTTAGGGCCTACTAACGGTGTCTGCCCCTCCCTGGTGTTGACCTCAACTGAATACAGCTGAGCTTCTACCTTCTGGCTTTTGGCCTATAGTATCAGATATTAAACTGCATTTGGCCTTCAACTTTGGTTACGGCCTACTAACGGTGTCTGCCCCTCCCTGGTGTTGACCTCAACTGAATACAGCTGAGCTTCAACCTTCTGGCTTTCGGCCTATAGTATCAGATATTAAACTGCATTTGACCTTCAACTTTGGTTATGGCCTACTAACGGTGTCTGCCCCTCCCTGGTGTTGCCCTCAACTGAATACAGCTGAGCTTCTACCTTCTGGCTCTCATTAAGTGCTGTTTTTAAATAAAAAAATGGTGTTTAGGGCCTACTAACGGTGTCTGCCCCTGCCTGGTGTTTGTCCTCAACTGAATACAGCTGAGCTTCAACCTTCTGGCTTTCGGCCTATAGTATCAGATATTAAACTGCATTTGACCTTCAACTTTGGTTACGGCCTACTAATGGTGTCTGCCCCTCCCTGGTGTTGCCCTCAACTGAATACAGCTGAGCTTCAACCTTCTGGCTTTCGGTCTATAGTATCAGATATTAAACTGCATTTGGCCTTCAACTTTGGTTACTGCCTACTAACGGTGTCTGCCCCTCCCTGGTGTTGCCCTCAACTGAATACAGCTGAGCTTCTACCTTCTGGCTCTCATTAAGTGCTGTTTTTAAATAAAAAAAATGGTGTTTAGGGCCTACTAACGGTGTCTGCCCCTGCCTGGTGTTTGTCCTCAACTGAATACAGCTGAGCTTCAACCTTCTGGCTCTCATTAAGTGCAGTGTTTTTAAAAATTGGTGTTTAGGGCCTACTAACGGTGTCTGCCCCTCCCTGGTGTTGACCTCAACTGAATGCAGCTGAGCTTCAACCTTCTGGCTTTCGGCCTATAGTATCAGATATTAAATGCATTTGGCCTACTAGTGTGGTTGGGCCCTTAAAACAGTGTCTGCTGCTCTTGGGTTTGCTACTCCACTGAACAAAGCAATGCCGCCTGTTTAGTCCTGTTACCAATTTTGAACTGCATTTAGCCTACTTTATTCTTTGGCCCTATATCTGTTTCCTCCTCATCCTGCCCATTGCCCAGCCACTGCTAGATGAGTCTGCTGGTACATTGACCTAGACCACTACATTCCCCTTACACTCTACACAGCCAGAATCTGACCCTGCTGAAAGTAAGGTTCCCTGTTGTGAACTCTGTTTTCAGGCTCCCTCTTGTGGTCACAGGTGGTATGGCGTGACTTTTGCTTTGGGCTCCCCCTGGTGGCTTTGTTTGTTATCCTGCTGGTCTTTGGCTACCAGCTGTCCTCGTTATCCTTTGGGAGGTTCCTATATAGCTCTGTTTCACTTCCACTTGTTGCCGGCTGTCGATGTAATCAGTGCTACTCAGATTCCTTCTGACTACCTTGCTCCCTGTCTCTGCAAGACAAGCTAAGTTTTGTTTGCTCATTTTTTGATCATTAGTGTTCATCATGTTTTCTTGTCCAGCTTGCTAAAATGTGATTCCCTCTCTTGCTGGTTGCTCTAGTGGACTGAGTTTCTCCACACACACCGTTAGTTGGTGTGCGGGTTCTTGAAATCTCAGGATGGATATTTTGTAAGGGTTTTTAATTGATCGCATAGACCCCTGCTCTATTTTCAGCTTTCTAGTACTAGTGGGCCTCTTTTTGCTGAATCTGATTTCATCCCTATGTATGTACCTTCCTCTTACTTCACCGTTAATATTTGTTGGGGGCTTTTATATCTTTGGGGATTATTTCTCTGGAGGCAAGCGAGGTCTTTCTTTCTCTTTAGGGGTAGCTAGATTCTCCGGCTGGCTCGAGACGTCTAGGAATTTTTTAGGCACGTTCACCGGCTACCTCTAGTTGTGTTGGATAGGTTCAGATATGCGATCAGTCCAGTTACCATCCCCCTAGAGCTTGTCCTACGTTTAATCACTTGCTGGTCTATTTGTGATCCTCAGCCACTAAAGGATCGTAACAGTTCCCCTTCCCGCATGTTATACCACGTCACACAGGGACAAAGAGGAAGGTGCAGATGAAAGTGCAGGTTCCTTCATCAGGTGGGGGGGCATACTCGTTGGCGACGTCACTGGCACAGGGCCCCTCAGAGTACGCAAAAGTGTCGCTGCTGGTGGGAGGCGCCCCCGCCATGCAAACACACCGCCGTACTTTGAGGGGCCCTGTGCCAGTGCCAATGCGAACGAGTGGGCCCCCCCTGCTTGCTCAGGATCACAGCACTTGCAACGTTGAAATACTTACCTCTCCCTGCTCCACCGCCGTGACGTAGTCCACGTTTCCTGGGCCCACTAAAGGCTTGAACCAGCCCTACCCCCCAGAACTTTTGCCAAATGACCCCCAATTTCCTATGCCCAACTATTATTATAAAGTTAATTAAGATTGACAAGCTTCAGAAACAAGAATGGATGTTTTTGGCATTAAAATGGGCACTGTAGGTGTTTTCCTGGCCTCCACTCACTGCCGACTATGCTTCCCCATTGACTTGCATTGGGTTTCGTGTTTCGGTCGATCCCTGACTTTTAGCGATAATCGGCCGACTGCACTTGACTCGACTCTGGACAAAGTCGGGTTTCACAAAACCCGACTCGATCTTAAAAAAATTAAATTCGCTCAACCCTAGTAACTACCCCTAAAGAGAAATAAAGCCTCACCTTGCCTCAGAGAAATACCCCAAAGGGAAAGAGCAGCCCCCCACATATATTGACTGTGAGTTAAGAGGAAGGCACAAACACAGGAATGAGACAAGTTTCAGCAAAGGAGGCCAGTCTTACTAAATAGGCAGAAGATAGATAAGGGATCTTTGGGGTCAGCACAAAAACTACAAAAAGCCATGCAGAGTGGGCAAAAAAACCCCGCACCGACTCACGGTGCGGTGGTGTCGCTCTGCAACCCAGAGCTTCCAGCTAGCGAGACAATATCTAGATAGCAAGCTGGACAGAAACTTAACAGGTACTCAGAAATATATTCAGCACACAAATGAACAACAAATGAGCTTAGCAGGGACTTAGCTTCCGCTGGAGTAGACAGGTCATCAGGAGATCCAAGTGAGATCTGAACCAGTACAGATACATTGACAGCTGGCATCAAGTAACGATCTGAGCAGAGTTAAATAGAGGAACCAGCCCAGTCCTAAACGATGCAGCTGATGAAGCCACTTCCAGACCAGCAGCTCCACTTTCAGCCACCAGAGGGAACCCACGGACAGAACTCACAGAAATACCATTCCTGACCACAGGAGGGAGTCCGAGAACAGAGTTCACAAAACAGCATGTGCCATTTCATGCATGCAGTACTGAAATTGTTTAAATTTTTTTACTCTACTATGTAGTTTTTGAAAAATAGTTTACAAATAGTGCTTTTTTTAGATTTTTGCTTGTCTGAAAAAAAGACACAAGCTAGGCACCTGCAGACCCATGAATGCTGATCTCCACTGCCAGAGTTGGGGCTCAGGATGCTTTGCTTGTCATGGTTGCAAAACTCTGTGCCTATGTAACCTCCTTGTCTTCCCCCTCCTTCACCGTCACAAGTGGATAACCTTCACACATCGGGGTTAATGTCTGTTGACGAGGGTTTGGATCATGCTCGGACAAAACATTGTCTGGCCCTGGATCAAGCTTAGAATCTATTTGACCATTGACAAATCCTCCTCTTGACTCTGTGAATCTTTGGAGTACACTTCCAATGCCCATGGCATATAATGCTTGAGCAGATCTGCAGACTCTGCCATCTGTGGTTCCCAACAGTCAGTTGGGTGATTGGAGAGTTGTGACATGGTGGAAAACAAAGGTAATTGGGGTGCTACCACTGAGGACTGTACAGTGTGAGATGACAAGGTGTAGGTAGAGAAGCAGAGGCCACTTGACGCAGAGCTTGCTATCTATTGGAGCACTTGTTTTTTTCTGGTTTTCATCTACAAAGCGCACCACTATACAGCTGCAAAATAAAGGGAGTGGAATAGCCCATCTAGCAGCAGAAGTTATAAAACTAATGTACAATTGCTCACTATAGCAAAACAAACTGACTTCTCATCTATCATATCATACCTATCTCACAACCCTAAACAGCTATTCAGTACTTTCATTTCTCTCCTCCATCCATCAGCTCCCCTTCCCCCTCCTCTCATCTCAGCTGAAGACTTTGCCTCACCACCTGTGAAATTGATACAATAATGTCCCATCTTGTTCCAAAACTTACCACAGCCTTCATCCCAAGCAAAACCCACCTCTTCAACCTGTCACTAACAATTGCCTGATTTAAACATACCTCGAACACATCCATCTTCAAAAAACCTTGAGCCATCCTCTGTGTTTAGCTAATGCCCCTTATTGTTTGTCTCCAATACATCTAAACTATTGGATCAACACATCCATTTTTTTACTGTCCTCCCACCATTCCTCTAGTTCCCTATTTGATCACTTACAATCTGGCTTCAGATCTCTCCATACCACTGAAACTGCCCTGACTAAAGTCACCAATGACCTACTAACCATCAAATTAATGCAACACACATTTGTCCTCCTCCTTCTCCTGGACCTGGCATCTGCCTTTGACACAGTGGACTATTACCTCTCACTACTGATGTTCTGATCTGTTGACATTACAGACTTGGCCATTTGTTGGATCTCCTCATACCTAACAGACAGGGCTTTCAGTGTCTCCCATTCACACACCATCCATTTGCACCCATGGTTTCAGTATCCCTACAGTGCCTGCCTGCATTATTCATCCCTCTTTTAGGCTGTAGCAGCTTACCCGCTGTAGGGTGTAAGCTGCCACCTTCTTTAGGTCAGCCCTGGAGTAGCACCTGATGCCACCTACTAGTCCCTCAATGGGTTGCAGTTTCTGCCTACTGCCACTTATCTGAGTTGCGATTTGGTAGACCACCTAGTTTTGCCCCCCCCAAGGCTTTCCGAGACATATGGCACATTGGTTTCACCACGTTGCCCGTTACAATCTACATCTGTTGGGTTAGCTGTAGCAGAAGAGGTGTTGGTCCCCGCTATACTAGTTCTACTCTATTGCAATTGATTCCACTTTGTTGGTGTCTGCCACTAATTTTTGTAAATGTGCAGGGTTGGGTCACCTTCATGTGTTGCTTGTAGGAGTATGCCTCTGAGACCATCAGGCCTCTACTTCGTTGGAGTAAACTAACCATGTTACTATCCATACTTTTTTTCTTACAATAGTAGTCTATGAAACCTAAGTGTGGCTGAGCATTAAAGCAGGTTCAGCTGTCGTATATGTTATCAAGGCTCTTAGCACAGGAGACCTACACCGATCCGTCACTCACCTCGTCTTACTTTGACTTTCAATTGAAAGCTGTGAATGCTGGCCCAGACCCAGATACCTCATGCATGGCTGATTGCTGCCATGCTATGCTATAGTTTGTACTGAGGATGAATTGAGGCCACTTTCCTATCTGACTCTCCTTTGATTTGTTTTGGCAGCTTTTGTGGCAGTTTAAAGGTGTTGTGCGTGAGTTTGTTTTTGCCTCCCATTGACTGTAATTACGTTCGGTTATGTTTGGCAAATATTCGAATAACAAATTGGTGAATATTGCAAATTCAGCCATCATAATCTGAACTGAACATTGAAATATTTGCTCATCTCTAATAAAGATGTAATTTACGAAGCGCTGAAAGACGGTGGGAATGTTCGACAACCAGAAAGGCATCACCAGGTACTCATAGTGTCCCTTAAATATATTGAATGCTGTTTTTCACTCATTCCTCTGATTAATGTGATTCAATTATATGCGCCCCTTAAATCCAGTTTTGAAAAACATATAGCTCCTACAATCTGATTAAAGCGGTCTGTGACGAGAGGGAGCTGATATTGATTCCATTCCATGATCTGATTGAGTTTACGGAAATCTAGGCATGTTCGTAACCCCTCATCTTTTTTTCTTTTATAGAAAAGAACCATGCAGCAATGGGGGATGAGGATGGTCTGGTATGACCTTTTGCCAAACTTTCTGCAATATATTCCTTCATGGCCTGCCTTTCTCAACCAGAGATATTATACAATCTGCCTTTAGGCAGCTTGGCACAAGGTATTCGATTAACGACCTAGTCATAAGGATGATTGGGAAGGAGTTCTTGGCACCACTGCTCCAAGGACACATCCCCAAAATCAGACAGGTATTTTGGCACAAACTGGGTATCCACCCTAGCAAGCCTGGTACCCAAGCAGTGTGACACCCTTGACAATACTAAGTCCACTTTACCACTTCCTGAGTTTGCCAATCTACCACAGGGTTGTGCAGAGCAAGCCAAAGAAGTCCAAGAACCACAAGTGAGGGCAGACCCTATAGCAAATAACAGTCTATCAACCCAGGTCACAGTGTTTTTCTTGAGATGATCCCAATTTTGACAAACTATTTAAAAAAGGGCTAGTCATTGCTTCAGTACTAAATTTAGTTAGACATACATTCCCCAGAGGGACATCTGCAAAGATGAGGCCCTAATCCTATTGAAAGTTAGTCTTAAATTCTGACAATAGTTAATCAGAAAATGGACAAGATACGTTAACAAACTGTATAAACATTGAGAGACTGTTTCAGGGTACATCCACAGATTTAAGGTCTAGGAAGGGAAAGGCAGCTAGAATGAGCCACCCTGGAAACTAATATAAAAATCTCACCAGATCGATTCCTTGCGGGATCAGATTGCAAAATGTGTTTAATTTTGATGGCTTTGCAGTTTTAGCATCACGTGCTCTGTTAGTAAGACAGCTAGAAACATTTCTAGTATATACACTCCAAAATGGCACTCCTCTTATAAATCCTGTGATGTGCACAAGCTTTAGCTTTTGACCATGCTCAGTGTATTGGCATACTCAGTAGAAACTGAGGAATGTATAAATAGTAGGTTTCTCCTGTTACATCTCCTAGAAATTAAAAAAATAAGGGATTAAAGTAAGTTTTAATGGAAAAATGACATTTTTCATTCCCTATACTTTTATAAAAATGTGTCACGACTTGCTTCCAAATTTTTGGGTTTTTTGCACCTCAGGTAGAAATTTGTTAACGGATTTTTAAATCAAGTTTCTTACTTTTTTGGTTAAGAAAATTAAAAATTTGAGGCTAAAACAACATTTTGGGTGAAAAAAAGTTTGTTTGTTTTTTTTTTTATTTCTCTTATTATTTTGTAATAATTCTTATCAAGTACCAAAAGTGTTAGCAGACTTCTTAAATGCAGTTTTGAACACTTTTAGGGCTGAAGATTTAGATATTTGATTTTCTTTGGGAATTTTCTGTAGTACATTATCGGCCATTCAAAGTCACATAAAAATTAGGCAGATCCATAAAAAAAGATTTTGTAAGTTTCCTTAAAACAATAAAAAATTGGTGCTAAATTTTTACACCTTCTATCATGTTTGCAAATTAAAAAGAATTTTCTAAAAGTTTGCTAAGGAAAGTGGACATATGGTAACTGGGTTTTTTGTTTCTCTATTTTGTCGGTAATTACTATCTGTCTTGAGGACGCGCATGCTCAATATTTAAAGATATCATATTTTTCAGCTTTCTGTAAATTTCCAATATTTTTTATAATAGACACACAAAAATTAAAATTAAATAACCATTAACATAATGTACATGTATCCTGAAAAATGCAATCATTCTCAGATTAACTTGGATTAGTAGAAGCTCTCAAAAGCTATTAATACATAAAGGGAGACTTCAGATTTGGTGCCTAGTTTATAAAGCTAAGATTGGCTGTGTCCTTAAAGGCTTGAAGCAAACTTATGAAATATTGAGTTCGTGTATGCAAAATTACAACAAAAAAGTTCTGTCAGCACACTTTGCAGTACGAGAGTAACATACTTTTTTTAATATATACATATATATATATATTTTTTTTTTCTTTATAAAAAAAAGTATGCATATACTATATATATATATATATACATATATATATATATATATATATATATATATATATATATATATATATATATATATATATATATATAAATTTATACAGTAAATTTGTAATTTTTCCCAGAAACATGTTAATAGATTGTGATGTAAATGTACGACAAATTACACCAATAGGAAGCAAATCAGTACATTTAATGACACATACATTATGATGCACACAGGTAATTAAATTGTTTATTTTCTTCATTTTTTTTACTATATGGGGTGAAAGTACTGGACCCAAAATTAAAAAATTCAAAAAATGTATTTCTCAATTATCATCTATTTTGTTAAAGAGAAAAAAGTAATAACAATTAAAAAATAATATTTTTTAAATTTAACATAAACAGTGTTTTAATTCATGTAAAACATGTCAAGGGTTAAGAATCTTCCTAAACGTTGTTTTGAATACCTTTCCCCTGTGGAAGATAAATGATTTTTCTGCTGAGCCTTGGTCGTCTATCTGGAGTGCTATTCTCATATTCCACAGACACAGTTTTCGGGGAGCCTGCAGCAAAGCGAGATCCGTGCATAAGGATGGAAGAGTTAAGACCAAGGAGCCTCTGAGACTTTTCTAAACAGAGTGGCCAGCGCCCAGCCTGGTCACTGCACTTTTAAGTTTTTGAATTGTATTTTTCAAAGCTTTATGAATGTCTTTATTTCTTAGACTGTATATCATAGGATTGATCAATGGAGTAAACACAGTGTATACCAGAGATAGAACCTTACTGATGCTCAAGGTTTCTACTTTCACTGGAAACACATAAACACCGAACATGGTCCAGTAGAATATGGAGACCACAGTGAGGTGGGAGCTACAGGTGGAGAAGGCTTTATGTCTACCGGTACTGGACGGGATCCTTAAGATTGTGACAATAATATAAAAATATGATAAAATGATTATTATTGTTGGTATGATAACTGATATTATGCCAAGGAAGAAAATTTCTAATCGAAGAATAAAAATGTCGGAGCAGGACATTTCTTGTAAGGGAAGAAGGTCACAGAAGAAATGGTCTATGGTGTTTGGTCCACAGAACTTCAGCTTTGATATTGTAAAAATGTCGATTAATATAATTAAAAAACCGATCAACCAACAAGTAGCAGATAATTTAGCACAATATTCCGCTGTCATTATAGAGGTATAACGGAGGGGATTACAGATGGCCACATATCTGTCATAAGACATCACCGTGAGAAGAAAACATTCAGATGCTTCTGCAGTACTAAAGAAATAAAACTGACAAATACAACCAGCAATAGTAATGGTCCCACCATTGTTTATTAGAATATGAAGCATGTTGGGGGCAATGTGCGTACTTAAGAAGATGTCATTCATAGACAGTTGTGAGATGAAGAAGTACATTGGAGTGTGGAGGTTCTTGCTGGTGGACACCAGGGTGATGATCAGGAGGTTCCCACATATTGTCCCACAGTAAACCACCAGGAAAAAACAGAACAAGAAAATCCTTAGAGATTGTCTGCCTTGGAACCCTAAGAGGAAAAAATCTGTGGTCGCAGTCAGGTTGTTCCCCTATATATTAAGTGTAACGGGGGCCAGGGTGGTAGCCGTACCGAGGGATTGCTGCTGCTTCCTCATCACACCCCGACGCTCCGCTACAGAAATATCATGTCCATTTTGTGGTGTGCTGTGTGTGTCACGTATTTCACCCACCTGTGGGTCAGAATCCTTCACAGCATACAGGGCTCCAATCTGTCGCAGACACACACAAATGTTATCAAAGTCAGAGTTCATTTTCAATAAAGCTTTACTTAACTCGTGCATCTTCATAACACTTACAGTCCATCCATTTTCCCAATACATGAGTAATCCATCTCCTGCATTTTCCCTGGTCTGCTCCCTCAGCTTTTCTTCCTGCACCATGGCTCTCAGGCCTGCAGCTTCCTGAACCATCCAGCTAGCTGATACTGAGTGCTCCCCGTCCACTTTCCCCATCTTGGGTGAAAATTCAGGTTGCCTCCACAATTCCTGTTCGGACCGTAAGTCCCGGGCGTCATGGGAGGTAACCCACAGACTAGCCACTGATTCTTCCAGGCTGCCTCGCTCTCTTAACTCTACACTGTTGCTCTGTTCAGCTTTCTGTCACAACTCCTTCTAGAACAATTCTCCTCACACAGCTTTAGCTCCTCCCACTAACTGAAAATTACCTCAGAAAGGCACTCTCCCTGCCACTACACTTTCTCAACTGTCACTACTCTGACTGAAACCAGTTCTCCACAATCTAATCTCCTACTCTATAGTGTCCCCTTAACACTAACCCACAACTACACTGCCATAACCCTTACCAGTGCTGATCTACCACTGCCACTGACTGTCTCTATTCCTGTCCCTAACACACAGATATCAGAACAATGTCAGCCATTATCATATTAAACAGTGTCAAATATCATAAACTACACAGGGCACACAGCAAACACAAAAAGTACCCAGTTTCATTAGGTAGGCATGCACAGGAATGCAGGGCTCAAACCAGCTGCCTGCACACCCCCTTACATACCTCCCTCCTAAAACCATGGTCGTCCTCGACCATACGGTACTGGTGGAATATACACATCGCAATAAGTACAGTGTAATGGCATCTTATTGAAACATCAATAACTTCAACAATTATTAAACATTACAACAAAATAACTTTTCTCCAGTGCACCACGTTTGACCCGTATCTGGTCAGGACTGGCACCAGTCCCACTTTGCTGGGACCCTGGAACAAACAGTTCAGTTCTTTTCTCACCAGCTCACCATCACGTGAGCACAATCCTGGCGTAACCCGGCTCGACCCTCGGGTTGTCCAGACACCAATATAGATCCATTTGACCCTGGTCTTCTCTTCCTGAGACCCGGACAGACAGTTCTCTATAGGACTCTCCAGGTCCACTGACCAGTCCTAAACAAACTTGAATGTACACACTCTTCTTCATGGCCCACATGGCCAAATTACTACAGCTCCAACCATTTAGGAGCATGTAGTCCATTCTCTTCTGACCCTGGCTCACTCATCAGGTCATCCTTTATATGTTTCCTCCCCCTCCCTCCTATTTCCAGACCACAGTCCCTTTAAAACATGTGTGCTGCTCAGTTTACCTCCTGCAAACAAAATTCAGGATAAACATCGACATTTCACACATCTTATCACAGTCTCTGGAGCAGCCTCACACAGTTCAGCAACAGTCCATAGGGCACCATCTCTTCATAAGGTCTGTGTCCTGCAATCCAGCAGAAGGGGCATAACAGGTGCAACAAAACTTGGAGGGGGGAAAACAGTTCAAAACAATTCTTTAACAGCAGCCATTCTCACCGCACTGTCTTCTGGGCTCCTGCCCACGGGACGCAGAACAGTCCCTCACAGCATTACAGGGCTCTTGCCCTCAGGGACACAGAACAATCCTACTTTTTCACATCTGGTGCAACTAGCACAACTTTCTGATCCTGGGTACAGTTACAGTCACTGTCCCCACTTATCATCAAAGGGGATACCGGAGGAGCATCCACTAGCCTCTGCTCCACTTCCCCTCCAGTCCCGTATATCATCTAAAGGGCTCCATGCCCGTGCTCCAGCAGTCATCGGTGACTCCAGAGCTGCTGCTGATGGATCATCCTCCCTTTCTCCAGGAATCTGCTGCTGGGGATGAGGTTTCTTTTTCTTTCGCTGCGCCCACCGCGGGCAGGCACCACTCACAGGGGGATCTACCCTGGCCTCAGGCCACAGTCTCTGCCCGACAGATTTTCGCGCCATTTTCAGTTTAGAACGCCCATGATGGACGGAGCTATCTCCTGCTTCTGCACCATCATCCGCCATTTTAAAGTCTTTAACGGCCACCATCTTTGTCGTTTCAGGGGTTTCTCTATTTTCCAAATGCAAGACATCTGGATCCTGCCGACTACGCCACTTTGTAACGGGGGCCAGGGTGGTAGCCGTACCGAGGGATTGCTGCTGCTTCCTCATCACACCCCGACGCTCCGCTACAGAAATATCATGTCCATTTTGTGGTGTGCTGTGTGTGTCACGTATTTCACCCACCTGTGGGTCAGAATCCTTCACAGCATACAGGGCTCCAATCTGTCGCAGACACACACAAATGTTATCAAAGTCAGAGTTCATTTTCAATAAAGCTTTACTTAACTCGTGCATCTTCATAACAGTTACAGTCCATCCATTTTCCCAATACATGAGTAATCCATCTCCTGCATTTTCCCTGGTCTGCTCCCTCAGCTTTTCTTCCTGCACCATGGCTCTCAGGCCTGCAGCTTCCTGAACCATCCAGCTAGCTGATACTGAGTGCTCCCCGTCCACTTTCCCCATCTTGGGTGAAAATTCAGGTTGCCTCCACAATTCCTGTTCGGACCGTAAGTCCCGGGCGTCATGGGAGGTAACCCACAGACTAGCCACTGATTCTTCCAGGCTGCCTCGCTCTCTTAACTCTACACTGTTGCTCTGTTCAGCTTTCTGTCACAACTCCTTCTAGAACAATTCTCCTCACACAGCTTTAGCTCCTCCCACTAACTGAAAATTACCTCAGAAAGGCACTCTCCCTGCCACTACACTTTCTCAACTGTCACTACTCTGACTGAAACCAGTTCTCCACAATCTAATCTCCTACTCTATAGTGTCCCCTTAACACTAACCCACAACTACACTGCCATAACCCTTACCAGTGCTGATCTACCACTGCCACTGACTGTCTCTATTCCTGTCCCTAACACACAGATATCAGAACAATGTCAGCCATTATCATATTAAACAGTGTCAAATATCATAAACTACACAGGGCACACAGCAAACACAAAAAGTACCCAGTTTCATTAGGTAGGCATGCACAGGAATGCAGGGCTCAAACCAGCTGCCTGCACACCCCCTTACATAAGCATAGACATAAAGTTTATAAAGTAAATTGGAGATAATGACACAAGCAAACTTCCAAAAATGCAGATTTGTATTGTTCAATTATTTGTTGGTCCTTATGATTCTGACGCATGAGATTCGCTGACTTTGTTCCTTCCTTATAGACAGACTATTTAGGTCTATTGACCATAACATGCTTTTGTTAATGTTAATAGGAAGATAAACAAAAGATCTAAAAGCTATAAAATGAGAGAATTCTACCTGTATGCATGTCTACTGATCCTGTAGCACAGTACCCTGTACATGGACCTTTCTTATGACACGTACAGCCCTGATTCACCCATGCTTTACATTATCACAGGAATGTAAATAACAATCCATTTGCCATTGACAGTAGACATGAATTTTCCTAAGCTGTTCCTAAGAAAGGAAGACAGTTCATCCTTCTGTACTTACATCAGATGCTTCCATGTTATTGCTTATATATCTGTTGTTGAACAAAACCAATGGTCTTTTTGTGATTATTTTCAACAATGTTCATTGAAAAGTTCAATAATTCGCATGTACAGCACAATTACGCCCAATGCAGTCAGCTGCTATGTTCCAAATAAACCTATGAAGGATCAACGGTATATATACAATATGGAGCCAAGGGGCTATGGATAATACATCTATGAACTGTTTGTTAATTGCTCCCTTGTCTCTTGTGTTGTCTTTTGAGGTATGGTTAGATACAAATAGTTACAATTATTTATGTAATGTTTTCATCTTAAAAACTGAGTAGCACTGCTTTAAATATACTATATATATAGTATATACATACACAATGTTATATACTGTATACTTGTTTCCTGAAACATGACTATGTTCCTTCGTGGTTTTGTTGCTTTCAGTCTGAATTTAGAAGGTGCACATTTCATTAACAATGAAAAAACACTTCCTTAAAAGATGTGACCTTACTTTTGACCAATACTGTAGATAGATAGATAGATAGATAGATAGATAGATAGATAGATAGATAGATAGATAGATAGATAGATACCAGTCAAAAGTCATGGCCAAAAGTGTTGAGATCATAGAAATTGTTTCAGAGAACAAAGCATTTTTCCTGGAAAATGATTGCAATTACACATATTTTGTTATAAATGTATTTATTTCCTTTGTGTGTATTGGAGAAACACAAAAAAGAGAGAGAGAAAAGGCAGATTGGTAATCGTTTCACTGTTGGCATCTTTCCATTAGTTGTGGGTAAAAAACCTTGTTTCAAGCATGTGATGCTCTTTCAAACTCACCCATGGTAACAGGTGTGGTAAATATAAAAATCACACCTGAAACCAGATAAAAAGAGAGTTGACTCAGTATTTGCACTGTGTGTCTGCATGTGCCACTCTAAGAATGCAAAAAGAGAAGAGAAATGCCGGAAGACTTGAGAACGAAAATTGTTGACAATATCAACAATCCAAGATTACAAGTCCATCTCCAGAAATCTTGATGTTCCTTTATTACTTTGTAATAATTCATACATATAGTGATGAACTGGTTTTCTAGCCCAGCATCCTCCCCATTCATCTCGTCTCCTCCTCAGACCTGTTCCTCAACATGAAATACTTTGTCTCTGAACACATTCAACTCATGCTCTCTCCTGCTCCCACTTACTAACAATCTCTCTCTCCTCACTTTCAGTGATATCTCTCCAAAAGTTGGTCCTCTTCACTTCTACCTCCCATCCACAATCATACATTTCTGTAACCTTTCTAGCTTTATACCCATTCATCCTGCCCCCCACTCCCACAGTCCCTCTAACAGACTGCCTAGTCTGCAGCAAACTTTCATACATCCATGAACTTTTCATCACTAACAAACTTTCCTTCTTCGGCATCATCGAGGCCTGGCTCATCCCCTCTGACACAGCCTTTCCAGCTGCACTTTCTTATGGTGGATTCCATTTTTCTCATGACCCGCGCCCCAGCAAAAAGGTCACATAACTGCTCCTTCACCACAATTCCACCTTCACCCTCCGTTATGCTCATTCTTTTGAGGTGCAGTCTGTCCACATCTGCTCCCCCTCCAACATCCAAATGGCTGCCATTTACCATCCCCCAGGACCATACACCTCCTTTTTTAACCACTTCATCACCTGGCTACTTTACTGCATTTCCACTGCCAGAACTATAACATCCCCATTGACACTTCCCACTCAGCTGTCTATAAGCTTCTTATACTCACTTCCGTCTTCGGCCTTGCTCAATGGTCCTCCGCAGCCACCCACAAGTTTGCCACATACTGGACCTCATATTCACCTGCCTCTGTTCTCTATCTAACCTTTCTAACCCACCTCTCCTCCGTCAGGCAACTATCTACTCACATTCTCTCCCCTCTCCTTTCCAAGTGCACAATTTTCATTCTACAAACTTGCACACCCTTGCAGAAGTCCATTCTTCCACTTGCAGACATAGGTTCCTTACAGGATGCATATGCTGCTGCCACCTCATATAACATCTGCAGATCTTGAATCAGTTGCCCCCTTCCACATAGCAAAGCTTGCACAATCAACAGGCAACCATGGCACTTTGGCCTGACTAAAGAACTTAGGGGGCCTCGCAGGGTTGCTGAGCGGAGATGGAAAAGTTTCCATTCTAAAGAGCACTTTATCACATTCTAACAGTCCCCCCAAGTCCACACTCACTGCAGCAAAACAAACCTGTATCTCATCTCTCATATACTCCCTATCTCCTAACACTAAGTAGTTGTTCAACACTTTCAATGCTCTCCTCTGTCCCCCAACACCTTCTCACCCTTCTCTTATTTAAACAGAAGACTTTGCCTCATTTTTCAAATAGAAAATTTGCAACATCAGAGAAACCTTTGGCCTACAATTACCACAATAACTACTCATAACTATTCAGCCTTTATCCTCCAAAATCAGCTTCGCAATCATTACAGAAGATCAACTTTCCTCCCTACACTCCAGATCAGATCTCACCACCTGACCCTATCTTATGCAATGTGAACACTCCTGGTTGGGTCTCCTTCATGCGTGTTGACTGCAGCAGTAGGCCTCCAAGACCGTCAGGCCTTCACTTCCTTGGACTCAACAACTCATGTTACTATCCTTAAATTTTTCTGACAATGGTAGTCTGCAAAACTGATATTTGTGCCACATGAGTGTGGATCAGCATGAAGGCAGGTAGAGGTGTTGCAGGCTTTCAATTAGTAGCGTTTAATGCTGTCCCAGACCCTGATGCCTCATACCTGGCTGATGGCTGCAGTGCCATGCTACAATTTGTACTGTGGGTGAATTGAGGCCATTTTCCTGGTGTCTTTCCCTCATTTCATGTGTTTTGGCAGCATTTGAGGCCATTATAAGGTGTTGTACATTTGTTTGTTTTTGACACCCTTTGACAGAAATGGCGTTCGGTTATGTTCATTTCTTATTTGTCAAATTAATTGGCAAAAATTGCAAATTCAGTGATCGTAATCTGAACTGAACATTGAACATATGGAAGGTCAATTTCCAGCATGTGGGCAGGTCATAAATCAGTCGGTGGCGTGGCAAATTAAAGCATTGCTGCAGAAAACCTAGACCTGAGAAAGCCTTAGATTACCTTCGGAAATGTGTCCTGACAAGGTGTACCTTGGCAAGTAGGTCATGCAAGTCAGTGTATGTTTTTAAATACCGCTATACACCGATATACCGTTCAGCACTTATGCCATGCACGGAATGTATACCAGTTTGCCAATCTTTAAAGCTGCCAAGTTACACCCAAGATAGCACACAACCTGACCTGGTTGGAGGTTCAGCGGGAAGAGCCACTGATTGTTTTGTTCTTATATCCCTTTCAACAGCTCCGATGCATTGTGAGCTTTATCACCTAAACAGATGAGCTTCGGCAGAGCGTGCTGCTGCTTCCCCAAGGCAGTGCTGCATATTTCCCCACTGGGTTGGGATGGGGAGGCAAGTTTCACTGAGGATGAGGAGGAGGAGAGACATGAAGTGGAATGCGATGGAAGATGGGGCAGTTATTCTTAGTGTGGCTCATGGTTCCCATCAGGGAAATGTATAATTCCTGTCCACTTGAACTTGTCCATCTGTCTGTAGTTAGGTGGACCTTCACTGTGACTGTGTTGGCCAGAGCTCAGCTGATATTGTGTAACATGTACTTATGTGACACGGGGACAAAAATAATGTTGGCTTGGAATCAAGTATCGTGGGGCTGCCAGCACCAAGAGGTCGTGGAAAGACTAAGCTCCCACAAATCAAAATTTCCAGGGCTAGCAATTTGTCAATGTGTTTAGCGTTTGGTCCTGTGGATGGGTGGATGGTAGTGATGGGCAAGCACTAAAATGCACAGGTGCTTGTTTCTTGGGTTGAGCAAATTAGAATGATCAGGTGCTCGACCCGAGCAATGAGCCCATTGTAAATCTATGGGAAACTCGAGCATAATTCCGGTGGATCCCCCAGAACTGCAGATGGACTATAAATTGCGGAAATTGATGGGAACAGTGCTCAAAAGAAATGGGAACAGCATGGGGAACTACCCTGGAAGCATTTCCAACTCCCAGGTCACTGCTGTGAACAATGTTGTCAGAGTCTAACACCACTTTTACAGGCTCAGATAAAACATAAAAAAATGAAACTAAAGTAGATTTTTCTGTGAAATATGTTAAGGGACATCCTTT
Organism: Ranitomeya variabilis; assembly: GCF_051348905.1. Classification (NCBI taxonomy): domain Eukaryota; kingdom Metazoa; phylum Chordata; class Amphibia; order Anura; family Dendrobatidae; genus Ranitomeya; species Ranitomeya variabilis. The sequence goes on along the minus strand of NC_135236.1, from coordinate 19,747,395 downwards.
CCAGGGAAATTACTTTTATATAAATCAAAATAAATAACCAAAAACAAAAAAGCTCCTCAACACCTTGGGCTATGTTCACACGTAGCTTTTTTTATGCATTTTTGAATTTTAGCATTGGTTTCAACCAAGACAAATGCATTCACTGGGAAATGTCATTTTAACAATTTACAACCTCATCTGGCCATGTGGTGTGTGACACACCATCTGACACATCCTGTTTCATTTATAAAGGAGGGATTCTGAAAGTCACAAAGCTTATTTTTATAGAACCATCAAGCGGCCTTTACTATTCTTAAAGGGCCAGCAGTCGGCCCTCACTATTCTTAGAGAGCCATCAGCTGGCTATGCTTTGTTGTTCAAATTATTAAACAGTCGGTTTCCTATAATGTTATTGCTTATGCAGTGAGTGGCAGGACTGCCCAAAATTTGGTCGCACCACAATAACCCTTTGAAGAGACGTACAGGAGGACCTCCTGAAAGCAATGTTCCCATTATTAGGAAGTGGGTCTCCCATAGAATTTGCCATGCATTGAATGCAAGGGCTGCCAAAAATTTGTACCTACTCCAATGCCCTTTGGAAGAGATGTAGAGGAGGGCATCATGAAAAAAAATGTTCCCATTATTAGGAAGTGGGTCTCCCATAGTGTTTTCCTATGCAGTGAATGCAACTGCTTCCAAAAATTTGGAAGAACTCCAACTCCCTTAGGAAGAGAAGTAGTGGTCAGAGGGCCTCCTGAAAACAATGTTCCCGTTATTAAGAACTGGATCTCCCATAGTATTTTCCTATGCATTGAATGCAAAGGCTGCCAAAAATTTGGAGGAACTCCAATGCCCTTGGAAGACACATAGAGGAAGGCCTTATGGCAAAAATGTTCCCATTATTAGGAAGTAGGTATCCCATAGTGTTTGCCTATGCAGTGAAGCAACAGCTGCCAACAATTTTGAGTTACTCTAATGCCCTTGGAAGAGACATAGTGGAGGGCCTCATAAAAAAATGTTCCCATTAGAAAGGAGCAGGTCTCCTATACTTGTAATGCCTATGCAGTAAGTGCATAGGCTGACATTTACCCCTGGTGGGTATACATGAACATACAGGGTAACAATTTTTTTTACGAGCATCATAAACAAACTTTAAAAAAATTATGTGGGTGTTGCACCATGGATCGCGGTCACCCTGGTGATATGGTGGTGTAAGGTGAGGAGAAGGAGAAGGAGTAGGACAACCGCAAATAGCCAAAATCAAGAAGTGTATACCCATGTGTAAGTGTGAAGAGTTGCATCTGAATAGACCTCCTAAAAAAAGACACTGGATTTGAGTTTATGTTACACTTCTATCATTTGGTGGTGATGAGAAATCTGGCCCAATCCAGCCCTTGTTCAATTTTACAAGAGACAGCCTGTCATCATTTTCAGTTGACAGGTGGATGCGCTTATCAGATATAATTACACCAGCGGCACTAAAAACTCGCTCTTACAAAATGCTAGCGGCAGGGCAGGCCAGGACCTCCAAGGCGTAGAGACCCAGTTAATGCCACATATCCCGCTCGGATACCCAATAATTATTAGGAACAGAGGAATCATGGAGGATGTTGCTATGGTCAGCAAGGTACTCCTTCAACATCTTCCCAAACTTTGCACTCCTTGTGAGAGTACCCCGCACCTCAGGGCCACTGTGATGGGAGAGTCTGAGAAAACTTTTGAAAACTAGGACAGTGTTCCCCTGCCTCTGCTGGATTGGAGTTGTGTCTTTCTCGCCTGTATTCCTTGGTTGTCCAACAAACTGTGACCTCTGCCACCAGAGTTTTCATTTGGGAATTTTTTTTAAAAAATTCCTCAATATGGGGCCTCTGGTACTGCCCCATTTTGGTAGACCTGTCCATTTTGGGAAAAAGAGATAGAAAGTTCTACTTGGGTCTAGAAGTGTCAACAATCAGTAATGACTGTCACCCAAAATTTTGATAATGTGAGTGTCACGGGAAAGGCAGCATAACATAAACCTAACCATGCATGCCAGACTCCTAAGAGGCAAAACTTCCATGTCCTCACAAAGAGGACAACTGACCATGCTCTCCTACTCCTCCTAATCCCTGTCTTAAAGCCATCCACAATGAACAGAAGGTATGGCAGTTGTGCAGGTATTGCCATCTATAGTGCATGAAACTAGCACCTATTCTTCCTCCTCTTCCTCATTGTCACCAATCCATGTTGGGATGAGATGAGGCTGGGCTGTGTTTAATCACCCTCTATGGTTACTTGCTCCATCTCATCGTGCTCTGCCTGCTATCCATCCTCTTTGATTGTGAGCCGTGAGCATTTCAGAACACAGAGAAGCAGGATGGCAATGCTAATTATGGCATGATTGCCGCTCACCATCTTGGTGGAGTCCTCAAAGTTTTGGACGATGATACATATTTCTGACATCCATTTCCTGAAGTCTTAAGTGTGGATTCTGAACTGAATTCCGATGGCCTTGTTGATGCTGATATTTAACAACTGCCTTCTTCTGCTCACAAATCCTTCCAAACATCTGCAGTATAATCTGCAGTATAGAGTTCCAACACTTGGGGACATCACACACCAGTCGGTGAGCCAGAAGCTACATATGCTGCCAAAGCACGGCAAGGGCGGCTGAAGCTGTAGCTGATTTTCTAAAAGTGGCACACAGGCAGCGTACTTTGACAAGCAGATCCAACAGCTATGAGTAGCTTTTGAGAAACTGCTGAACCATGAGGTTATGCTCATGGGCCAGGTATGGTACGTGTGTGAGCTCGCCTCACCTCAGAGCCGCCACCAGGTTCCTGACATTGTCACACATGACAATGCTTGGCTGTAAGTTCAGCCATGTCAGCCACAGAACTGCCTGCTCTTTCAGAGCTGTACACAACTCTTCAGCATTGTGCGGTTTGTCACCTTAGCATATTATCTTCAGCACAGCCTGTTGCTGCTTGGCAGAGGCAGTGCTGCAGTGCTTCCATCTTGTGACTGATGTGGTCATTTCAGAGATGGAGGATGAAGAGGAGGAGGAGGTGCAGGAGCTGTAAACTGTGGTTGCAACCCTGATTGACCTTCAGCCGGCAATATCTTCATTGGGAGGACTTGTTCCATCCCAGGGTCCGACTGGGTCCCGGCTTCTACTATGTTAGTGTTTCATCAGTGAGATTTACTGTCCCTGCCCAGAAGCACTTGTCCACGTGTCCATGGTTAGGTGGACTTTCCCATTAACTGCATTGTTGAGGGCACAGGAAACATTGTGAGATACATGCTTGTCTAATGCTGGGTCAACACACTGAAAGAAATAGTGGCGGCTGGAGACCGAGTACCGAGTGATGGGAACCACCATCAGGTTGTGGAAAGCTTTCATCTTTACAAGCCTAACAGGCAACATTTTGAGAGCAGGCAGTCACAAAATGAGGGAATTTAGTAATGTGCCTGTGGGGTGTTGACTGCGTATTTGCACTTGCGTTCCAAGGACTGGGATATGGACAACTGAATGCTGTGCTGGGACAAGGATGTGGACATGTGTGATGATGGTGCTAGTTGAGCATGTGCACTGACAGGTGCAGGGCAGAAGGCATCTTTGAAAAACCATGGTCAGGGGATTGGCTTGTATCTCCAACAGCGAAAGAAGCAGTGGTGTCACCAGCAGACACTGTTCCTGGGCTCTGGTGTTTGGCCCACAAAGTCATGTGCTTTTCTGCCATGTGCCTGATCATGCTGGTGGTGTTCAGGCTGGTAGTTTTGCTAGCCCTGCTGGTGCTGGCCTGGAAGGTGGTGCAATGGCCTTTTTGTGGTTATCGGCAGAGTCTTTCAAAAACAACCAGACTCAGGAAGACCTAACACTTGTACCAGCAACTTCCTACATGTTGGTGTTGCCTGCCTTCTGTCTGCGGCCAACACAGTGCTTCTTACTGCCTGTTGGGGTGCCTCAACTTCCTCCCCCTGTGTGCTGCTGTCCTCGTGCTGCATATCCTCCTGCCAGGTTGGGACAGTTACTATATCATCCGCCACCTCGTCTTCCACATCTCCACCCTTGTCAAACTTCTGTCTTTCTGGCAATTGGGTCTCATCATCGTACACTTCTTGTGACATTTTCCCACCGTTGTCTTCATGTGACCATGGCTACACAAATATTTGGGCATCGCTACATGCGATCTCCTCTTACCCCACTTCAAGTGGACGGGGCGAGAGGCCCAAATCTCAAAAAGAAAACGTGTACAGCTCTTCGGAGTGTCCAAGTGTTGGATTAGTTGTCTCTGGGAACTCAGAATAGTGGAGGAAGGAGGATTATGGTGAGGAATGTGCAGTCCTGACTGACGGCTACTGAAACTTGACAATGTGGAAGACAAGGTGGTGGTGGTGGCAAAGTGACTGGAAGCATTATCTCTATCCAACCAACAACATTTTAACACTGCTCTGGGTTCAGTAATGGTGTGCTGCAGTCCCCAAGTAATTGGGACATTACGGTTGGGTGAGAAGATGTGGGTTTATGATGTGGCACAATTTCAGCTTGCCCATAGCCTCGGCCGCTGCATGCATCAGCACCATCACGATCAGTTCCCATCCTTTGCCACATGCCTTACTTATTTTAAATAGAAGACAATACTTTCCATGTTCAATACAAATGGCTGAATTTGGAGCAAACTTAACTGTGATCCGTGTGACAGACAAACCACAGTTTTAAATAGTTGGCCTGTAAGTAACTATTTAACCAGCAAACTGGTGTCAATAACTTCACTAACACACTGCAACACAATTTAAATGGAGGGCATAAATAGCAGAATTTTGAGGGCTATTATACGTGATCCATGTGACGGACAAACAAATGTTTTAAATAGATAAATTGTTAGCCATCTAATACGGAAAGTGTTTGGCTGTATTATGCAGTGCCAACAAGCAAATGGAGCAGAAAACGGTGTTCTCTAGATTGCTTTTTAAGCAAATAATCAGAAGTGAGATCCAAAAAAAAATATTCCTGGCCCCTGATACCTAGGGCTATGTAGAAATATCTGTCAAAGCAGAAGCAGCAGACAGAATTGGAATGGACCCTCTTGCTTTATGCACTGCAGTCTGCCACGTACATTGCCTGCCTAGCACTGATATGTATGCAGCTGGATTAATCCTCAAAATGATTGTTAGTTGAGATGGATATGTGTCTAATTGTGGTATACCTACACTAATTAAGAAACAAGCAAATTTCTACCTAGTTCGGCAGCCACTCTCCTTACACTGCCTGATTCAGGAGTAGACTGTGAGAAGCATGGCGGTACCAGGTCTGATATAGATCTGATGACGCTGCGTGGCCAGCCAATCACTGTAATCCCGCAACCAACATGGCTGCAGCATTACAGTGTGTTTTAGACAATCCCCCCTGCATGCTCATTGGCTCTCTAAAGACCACTAATCTTGCAGGGCATGGATGTGAGCTCTCTCCGAGAAACCCCAGAAATGCTCGGCGAGCTCTGAGCATCTAGAGCAGTTAGATGCTCAGGTGAGTACCGAGTAGTGATGAGCATGCTCGCTCATCACTAGTGGCTGAATATTGCTGCTTTCTAGTAAATGTCTGGAGAAGGGACAACTGAACACTGCACTGGGACAAATGACGTGAAAGTGGTTGTTGACTGTTGTGTGTGTGCAACCTCTGCTTGTGGGCATTAGGCATCAGAGCCTGCTTTATGGTCAGCAGATTGGAAAGGCCATAACACAGAGGAAGGAGTCATTGTTTCACCCTTAGACACAGATTTGGTACCCAGGTGCTCCACCCACCTACTGGGGTACTTGGCAGCCATGTGCTTTTCATTCTGGTGGTGCTCAGGTTGGCAGTGTTCTTGCCTCTTCTTAGTTTGGTTTGGCAGATGCTTCAAATTAGTTGTTTTATCGGAAGGGCTTTCAGAAAAAACTGCCATACAGGAGAAAAATGCACCCTTGGCCTGTTATCTAGCCAAGTAGATGGGCTCTGTGGAAAAGTTGATCGAATTCTACCTCTGTGCAAACCATTGCCTCTACTTGACTGTTTTCTTGCTATGAATCCATCCATCTCTGCACTGCTGTGCTTGCTAGGCATGCCACCATGCCAGGTTGAATCAGTGGCCTCATCAGCAACCACATCAGCTTCCAATTCCTCAATCTGATCCTCCTTCTGAGCTGCAATTTGAGGCTGACCTGATGGCAACTGTGCATCATGATTATCCTCCACCTCTTCAGACATGAATTGACCTTCCCCATTGTGGCTTTCTTGTGGCCGTTAGTGCCACAGACTTATCCAGGACATGAGCTACAAGTGTTGCATTCCTTGTGTCAAGCCACTCACGACCAATAGACAACTCCTAAAGCATCTTACCTGAGCCAAGGAGAAAAAGAACTGGACTGTTGTCAGTGGTCCAAGAGTCAGGAGGAAGAGTGGAGAGGCCACAATCCAAGCTGCTGGAGGTCTAGTGTGAAGTTTTCACAATCAGTGATGGTTTGGGGAGCCATGTCATCTGCTGGTGTAGGTCCACTGTGTTTTATAAAGACTAAAGTGAGCACAATTTTAGAGTACTTCATGTTTCCCTTTACCGATAAGTTTTTTGAAGACAAAAATTTCATCCTCCAGCAGGACTTGGCACCTGCCCAAACTGCCAAAAGTACAAAAACCTGGCTTAAAATCAACAGTATCACAGAGCTTGATTGGCAGCAAACCTGGCTGACCTTAACCCCATAGACAATCTATGGGGTATTGTCAAGAGGAAAATGTGAGACACCAGATCCAAAAATTCAGATGAGCTGAAGGCTGCTATCAAACCAACATGGGCTTCCATAACACTTCAGCAGTGCCACAGACTGATCCCCATTGTAAGAAAACACAGACACCCAGAAAAAAGTCCTTTAATTGAAAGAATTACACAGACTCCTTTAATAATCTTAATTAAACCATACTTTGAACCTTGCCCATTCCCCCGATGTCCTTGTCATCTGAAAAAAGATTTAAAGAAACAAACAACAATATGTTAGGGCTGGTGGAATGCACAAAATAATATTTAGGAGGGTATAAGGTGCGTTCGCAGCGGGTGGTCCACTGTGCAGAGATGACACCTGCTGCTTGGTAATGACGGACAGTATATGGCGGTATAACGTGAACACACGTGGGTTAACTTCATTCGGTATGTAGGAGGTGAACCCTGCTGCATCATAGGGCTGCAATACTGCATAGTGAACGCTAGTGTTTTGGTCACAGGACCCTGACCCAAGGACACAGGTTTAGAGTCCCTCAAGACCCATTAGCATTCGGCGCTGCAACTGTGATGCCAGTGAGAAACTAAAGAAAATATTTACTGCAGTACATGCGTACAGCACTGCTCTGGGGGATGCCACTAACCACCCTAAGCTTGGGCCAGGAAAGTGCACTATTTGCGCACGGCGCCGCTCTGACGGGTGATGCTATAGATGCTGTAATGTCGTGCATCATGCTGGATGGCACAATCTGGTGCTAGTTAGCTCCAATCTCCTACACTCAGACAACAACGCTAGGGAATGGGATCAATTAGAATCTTTCCTCAGATTGCATACACACATCCACACATACATGATTTTAGATTTATACTAGTCATGCAAACCTTTTATAGCAGCATCCTTCCGGGACTTTCCCAGTGGTCCAATCAGGGCTGCTTCAGGACCTGAACATGTGACCCCTGACCTCCAATGAGAGCTCGTCCCATGGGCATGCTCAGCTGACAAAAAACAGGACTTAGTCCCTGGATCGTCTGATCTCCGCTGATTAATGCTGGTTGCAATAGCTGAACCTGAGACGGCAGCAGTAACCAGATGGTCAGCATCAGCTTGAGCAAGACCCTGGGACCAATTTCCCTGTTGAGTAAGCTCCTCTGTGGCTGGGGAAGAATGGGAGACTGCAGAGGACATGGTTCGAGGTTCCCCTGTGCAGCGGCAGGAACTTGACGCCTAACACAATATTTCTCACCTTTCCATAAGGATGCTGCTAATCCATTTGTACCATGATGTGTTCAGCTCTGCTACATATGGATGGCAGGCTGCATGGTTCCATGATGTGACCATGGAGCCTGTCATTCAGCAGACACACTGAGCACTGTGTGCTCAGTGTCTCTCAGTGAACTCCTACTTCCTATCTGACGGCACTGCGAGTGTGAGAAAGTTCTTCTGCTCGTGATGCCATCTGACAGGTCCTGCGATATTACAGTCAATGAACTCACTCCACCTTTCTAACGTCAGCACTTCCGCTGTGGGAAAATTTCCAATGCCTTTCACGCTGACATCACATGGGTGAAGTGAGTTCATTTGCCATGAACTTACAATAGATGGAAATTTAATTGTCCAGCAGGACTTGGCACCTGTCAACGCTGCAAAAAGTACAAATACCTGGTTTAAAAAAACAGTATCACTGTGCTTGATTGGCAGCAAACTTCCTAGTCATAACCCCAAAGAGAATCTATGTGGTATTGTCAAAAGGAAGAAGAGAGACACCAGACCCAACAATGCAGATGAGCTGAAAACTGCTATCAAAACAAACTCGGCTTCCATAACTCCTCAGCAGTGCCACAGGCTGATCATCTCCAAGCCATGCCGCATTGATGCAGTAATTGATGCAAACGTACCCTGTCCAAGTACTGAGTGCATTTACTGAACATACATTCCAGTAGGCCAACATTTCATATTATAAAATCATTTTGCAAACTGGTGATATAAAGTATTCTAATTTACTGAGATAATAACTTTTGGGTTTTCATTGGCTGTAAGCCATAATCATCAACATTTACAGAAATAAACAATTGAAATAGATCACTCTGTGTGTAATGACTCTATAATATACCAGCTTCACTTTTTGTGCTGAAGAACTGAAACAAATTCACTTTTTGATGATATTCTAATTTTGTGAGAAGCACCTGTCTCTATTATCTATCAGTAGTGTAGCAGAGGTATAACTCGTCAAACTCAATTTGGCAGGTGGACACGCCCCTATCAAAGTGTATCAAAGTGTGTAACCCCCTCCTCCCCTCCCTGTCAGCCAGCTGTCCTCCCTGTCAGCCAGCTGTCCTCATTGTCTGGCTGTCCCCTTTTGATATAGTTTAATTTGTTAATACAGCGAATATTATCCCAGTAATTGTTTTATATTAGATGTTTATATGATATATTAAGATTAGTCTTGTTTGATAATCCACTGATAGGGAGAGTGAGGCTGTGTTTCTACAGTATTATTCTGCTGTGAGCTTGAAGTCTGGGTACTATAACTGCTAACAGCTGCTAAGATTTTCTGTGATGCAGATACAAACATTCCACTTGCTAGCAGCTGTTAAAATGTATCTGTACTGATCACTAACTAGATGTCAGGTTGTGTGTGTTAAGAGGTGTTTACCAAATATGTGAAACTTCTTACAAAATAATATGTTGTTACAAGTCATTTATCCACTATAAGATGTGCTTCTGACATTTTCATAAACCTATAGTCCCAATAATATTTATTTGGCCAGCAGATAATTAATTAAAACCGGATAAAGTGTGTTACATAGACATCATAGTGAGTATAAAATGTATTAAATTGATTACTGATACGATTCCAACAAATTGATAATAAATTGTTATCAAAGTGACAGCAAAGCATATTAAATAGATAACACACCAAAATCATAGTGTATCAAAGTGTATTATTTTATTTATAGTCCCAATAATATTTATTCTCTTTTATTGACATTTTCATAAACCTATAGTAGAGCGCCCGATCTGAGCATATGTGGCTGACAGTATAATGAATGTTGATTAGCATTTATTTATAGCTAAATAATATTTTTCTCTTTTATTGACAATTTGATACAGCTACAGTATTTATATAGGTAGGACCCTCTTTTATTGACAGTTTGATACTATAATCAGTACTGATCTTTGTAAAATAAAGAACGAGAGAACTTTTTCAGATAAAAGTAATAACGTTTATACAAACTTCTTACAAAATAAATATCAATGCTGCATCGTACAAAATAAATAGCACGATGATTACACATCATTACACTTCTTATAATGCGCACATTATGTATGTAGGCCATGTTACAACACCCGCAAGTATGAAGCGTGGTGTTTTTATACGTTTATAAAAAGCAAAGACGTGGTAATGTAAAACTGTAAAAGATTTTTGTTGATTAGCGTTTATTTATAGTTAAATAATATTTTTCTCTTTTATTGACAATTTGATACAGCTACAGTATTTATATAGGTAGGACCCTCTTTTATTGACAGTTTGATACTATAAACAGTACTGATCTTTGTAAAATAAAGAACGAGAGAACTTTTTCAGATAAAAGTAATAACGTTTATACAAAATTCTTACAAAATAAATATCAATGCTGCATCGTACAAAATAAATAGCACGACGATTACACATCATTCCACTGGGAGAGTGAGGCTGTGTTTCTACAGTATTATTCTGCTGTGAGCTTGAAGTCTGGGTACTATAACTGCTAACAGCTGCTAAGATTTTCTGTGATGGAGATACAAACTTTCCACTTGCTAGCAGCTGTTAAAATGTATCTGTACTGATCACTAACTAGATGTCAGGTTGTGTGTGTTAAGAGGTGTTTACCAAATATGTGAAACTTCTTACAAAATAATATGTTGTTACAAGTCATTTATCCACTATAAGATGTGCTTCTGACATTTTCATAAACCTATAGTCCCAATAATATTTATTTGGCCAGCAGATAATTAATTAAAACCGGATAAAGTGTGTTACATAGACATCATAGTGAGTATAAAATGTATTAAATTGATTACTGATACGATTCCAACAAATTGATAATAAATTGTTATCAAAGTGACAGCAAAGCATATTAAATAGATAACACACCAAAATCATAGTGTATCAAAGTGTATTATTTTATTTATAGTCCCAATAATATTTATTCTCTTTTATTGACATTTTCATAAACCTATAGTAGAGCACCCGATCTGAGCATATGTGGCTGACAGTATAATGGCTGTTGATTAGCGTTTATTTATAGTTAAATAATATTTTTCTCTTTTATTGACAATTTGATACAGCTACAGTATTTATATAGGTAGGACCCTCTTTTATTGACAGTTTGATACTATAAACAGTACTGATCTTTGTAAAATAAAGAACGAGAGAACTTTTTCAGATAAAAGTAATAACGTTTATACAAACTTCTTACAAAATAAATATCAATGCTGCATCGTACAAAATAAATAGCACGATGATTACACATCATTACACTTCTTATAATGCGCACATTATGTATGTGGGCCATGTTACAACACCCGCAAGTATGAAGCGTGGTGTTTTTATACGTTTATAAAAAGCAAAGACGCGGTAATGTAAAAATGTAAAAGATTTTTATTGTAAAATAAACACATCTCAGAGACATTTCAATGATTCTTGCAGAGTATTGTTACAGTATTTTATTTTCCCGGTGTTACTTTTGTTCATGTATTACCGGATTCTTCTACAGTTGTGATTCTCACCTTTCTATATAAACAGTGCAATAATTCACACCCACGGTCAGTTTTCCGTTAAAAATATGAATATTATTGAATATAATGTTTTACTTATGTTACAGTTTTATTTTTTATTTTTATTTATTTATTTATTTATTTTTTTTCTGATGCTACTTTTGTTCGTGTATTATCGGCGGCTTCTTCAGTTGTGATTCTCACCTTTTCTATATAAATATGGGGCAAATGAATTGTCCAGTGCCAGCATAATTTTCAGCGTGGCCAGGGGTTGTGTTTAACTATCCTTTTAGAGTGTCTAGTAGTTTTATATTATTTGTATGATATATTTCTACACAAAGCTTCAAAACTATTTTGTAATTTATAATGTATCACAGTAGTTTCATATGAAGTTACATCTTAGGCTCTGTTCAGACTAATGTAATATCTGTAGCTTAAAATAGAGCCAAATAGCTACTTTCAAATCCGGACACACACCGTTGATTTTAATGGGGTCTAAGGGGATTCTATCAAGCTTTTCCACATAACAGTTATGGAAAGAATAATGCTACAGAATTGGCAGCTCCAGTTATAAAACAAAAATGATGAAAATTATCCTTGATGATAATGTGAAAAATTCTTATGCAGCAGGTTTATGGATCTCTACAATAAACACCATGTGTAGAAATTTGGTTCTAGAACTTGTTGGATTAGTGAATATAATAACGCTTGGCATATTTTATAACATACAGCTAAAGTGCAGACTCCTGACTATTACAATTACAAAACATTCAAAGTTTGTTTCTCCACTTTTTGCAGATAATAAATCTTAATTTCTTTATAATTTGACTTTTAGTTATAGTTTGTTTCAGCTCTTTGTCGTTCTATGTATACCGTAAATTTTGCTTCCTTTCAGTGAATAATATAAGACAAATTATTTTTATTCAAAGAAATCTAACTTATGTATACTTTTAAAGCTTTGTTACATTTCTATCCAGTCTACACCATGCTGTGCAACATAAATACATGTGGTCTTGTAGTATGGTTTTGGTTTCTCTGAACTGTCACAAACAAAACATATAAGGTAGCACGGCACAAGATGTGAGCGTACCCGCAGCTCACTGAGCATTATCGCCGCACTCATGGCCAATTCTCTTTGCAGCTTCTGAATGTACACAATTCTCACCCATGGAGAGTTTTCCTTTAAAAATATGAATATTGTTGAATATAATGTTTTACTTATGTTACAGTATTTTATTTTCCATGCAAAAATCCATCTTTGTGCTGTTGGAGGCCGTCACACACATCACACGCAACATACAGAACACATACAACACATACAACACACAACACATACAACACACACAACACATACAACACACACAACAAACATACACACACAACATACAGAACACACAACACATACAACACACACAACAAACATACACACACAACATACAGAACACACACAACACATACAACACACACAACAAACATACACACACAACATACAGAACACACACAACACATACAACACACACAACAAACATACACACACAACATACAGAACACACACAACACACACAACACATACAACACACACAACACATACAACACACACAACAAACACACACACACAACATACAGAAAACACAACACATACAACACACACAACAAACATACACACACAACATACAGAACACACACAACACAAAGATGGATTTTTGCATGGAAAATAATATACTGTAACATATGTAAAACATTATATTCAACAATATTCATATTTTTAAAGGAAAACTCTCCATGGGTGAGAATTGTGTACATTCAGAAGCTGCAAAGAGAATTGGCCATGAGTGCGGCGATAATGCTCAGTGAGCTGCGGGTACGCTCACATCTTGTGCCGTGCTACCTTATATGTTTTGTTTGCGACAGTTCAGAGAAACCAAAACCATACTACAAGACCACATGTATTTATGTTGCACAGCATGGTGTAGACTGGATAGAAATGTAACAAAGCTTTAAAAGTATACATAAGTTAGATTTATTTGAATAAAAATAAATTGTCTTATATTATTCACTGAAAGGAAGCAAAATTTACGGTATACATAGAACGACAAAGAGCTGAAACAAACTATAACTAAAAGTCAAATTATAAAGAAATTAAGATTTATTATCTGCAAAAAGTGGAGAAACAAATTTGAATGTTTTGTAATTGTAATAGTCAGGAGTCTGCACTTTAGCTGTATGTTATAAAATATGCCAAGCGTTATTATATTCACTAATCCAACAAGTTCTAGAACCAAATTTCTACACATGGTGTTTATTGTAGAGATCCATAAACCTGCTGCATAAGACTTTTTCACATTATCATCAAGGATAATTTTCATCATTTTTGTTTTATAACTGGAGCTGCCAATTCTGTAGCATTATTCTTTCCATAACTGTTATGTGGAAAAGCTTGATAGAATCCCCTTAGACCCCATTAAAATCAACGGTGTGTGTCCGGATTTGAAAGTAGCTATTTGGCTCTATTTTAAGCTACAGATATTACATTAACATATACCAACAGAACATCAGTACAAGTAGCAATCAAAAATGGCGACTCAAAATAAGAGTATCAAAACTAAGGAGAACTGTGAGTCAAAGAATAACCAAAAAAAAAAAAGTAATATTTGTGTTAAATCATCTAAATTTTATTAAGGAACAATTTTCATAAAAACGTATATACCATAATAAATACATGAATGTGATGACGAAAATATAGGTACATCAAAATCCCAGGCATATGGAACGGGATACTACCAACCAGTAACAAAATACATCAATACAATTGCTATCCAATCTAGCCACAGATGTGTGGGCTGCGGCTCTCTTGCTATGGTGAAATTAGTGCATATTCTCATAGGTAACTTAGCCACAAGCCCAATGGTCAGATTGTGATATACATGCTGATAAATAAAGCATAATTACCCATAATGGTGTAGCAGATCCAGTTCCAGTGCCAAAAGATTACCCCAACGCGCGTTTCGCGTGCTAATAATAGCCTCGCTTCCTCAGGGGGCGTGGCTTAATCTGTATCTTGATCCCATATAAATACTGAGCCGTTCCGGTCATATGACCTTACGGCAACCTATCAGTGCCCAATTGTGGTGCGCAAGCGCTAAATCAGCGTCCTGTAGCCATGGTAACCCATGACCACAGCCGCCATAAATGTGTGATTAATGTGTGAATACAATATGCCTTTGGATGAATTCGGCATTTTGATGCCGCAGTAATCCGTAGCGCAAAAATGTCATTGGTGTCCGAATCCTAAACATAAAAAATATATGTGTCACATCAATCGCAGATCCTATATCCCTCACCGCCGTCGGTCGGCACGATGAAGCTCCGCCCACCCAGGTCACGTGAGCGGGCCGGCGCCAGGTCCGCACCACGCCCCCGGAGCGTCGGAGACTCCATCATGCAGAGAGAACCGCAGCGAGTGGACATAAGAAGTGTTATCCGGTGTATGTAAGTGAAAAAAGTGCTAATAGTGCAATTAATAAGTTACTAACTACCTAATCAGTGAAATTATGTGCCAATATACCTGATATCAAGACACAAAGAGCACGATACTTATCAGACTGAACAAGTGAAAGAATAAATATAAAAGTGCATATCATATAATCATGGTAAATATATCACAAAGTATAAACAATTAAAAAATACATATATACATATACATATAATGGCCCCACACATTGCATACCCGAATTGGATGGGTATTATCCATATGTATATATATATATATACATATATATATACACATATATATATATATAGATTCTCGCATGGATACATAAATGATGATAATAAACAGGAACACGATATTTATATTCAAATACAGAAACAACAATTAGGGTCAGAGGTCCATGGTGACATCATAATATGTAATCCATTACATATTACATTTTACATATTATTGTAATTGTAATATTACAATTACATTACAATTACATTAGTCTGAACAGAGCCTAAGATGTAACTTCATATGAAACTACTGTGATACATTATAAATTACAAAATAGTTTTGAAGCTTTGTGTAGAAATATATCATACAAAGAATATAAAACTACTAGACACTCTAAAAGGATAGTTAAACACAACCCCTGGCCACGCTGAAAATTATGCTGGCACTGGACAATTCATTTGCCCCATATTTATATAGAAAAGGTGAGAATCACAACTGAAGAAGCCGCCGATAATACACGAACAAAAGTAGCATCAGAAAAAAAAAAAATAAATAAATAAATAAAAATAAAAAATAAAACTGTAACATAAGTAAAACATTATATTCAATAATATTCATATTTTTAACGGAAAACTGACCGTGGGTGTGAATTATTGCACTGTTTATATAGAAAGGTGAGAATCACAACTGTAGAAGAATCCGGTAATACATGAACAAAAGTAACACCGGGAAAATAAAATACTGTAACAATACTCTGCAAGAATCATTGAAATGTCTCTGAGATGTGTTTATTTTACAATAAAAATCTTTTACATTTTTACATTACCGCGTCTTTGCTTTTTATAAACGTATAAAAACACCACGCTTCATACTTGCGGGTGTTGTAACATGGCCCACATACATAATGTGCGCATTATAAGAAGTGTAATGATGTGTAATCATCGTGCTATTTATTTTGTACGATGCAGCATTGATATTTATTTTGTAAGAAGTTTGTATAAACGTTATTACTTTTATCTGAAAAAGTTCTCTCGTTCTTTATTTTACAAAGATCAGTACTGTTTATAGTATCAAACTGTCAATAAAAGAAAGAAGTTTGTATAAACGTTATTACTTTTATCTGAAAAAGTTCTCTCGTTCTTTATTTTACAAAGATCAGTACTGTTTATAGTATCAAACTGTCAATAAAAGAGGGTCCTACCTATATAAATACTGTAGCTGTATCAAATTGTCAATGAAAGAGAAAAATATTATTTAACTATAAATAAACGCTAATCAACATTCATTATACTGTCAGCCACATATGCTCAGATCGGGTGCTCTACTATAGGTTTATGAAAATGTCAATAAAAGAGAATAAATATTATTGGGACTATAAATAAAATAATACACTTTGATACACTATGATTTTGGTGTGTTATCTATTTAATATGCTTTGCTGTCACTTTGATAACAATTTATTATCAATTTGTTGGAATCGTATCAGTAATCAATTTAATACATATTATACTCACTATGATGTCTATGTAACACACTTTATCCGGTTTTAATTAATTATCTGCTGGCCAAATAAATATTATTGGGACTATAGGTTTATGAAAATGTCAGAAGCACATCTTATAGTGGATAAATGACTTGTAACAACATATTATTTTGTAAGAAGTTTCACATATTTGGTAAACACCTCTTAACACACACAACCTGACATCTAGTTAGTGATCAGTACAGATACATTTTAACAGCTGCTAGCAAGTGGAATGTTTGTATCTGCATCACAGAAAATCTTAGCAGCTGTTAGCAGTTATAGTACCCAGACTTCAAGCTCACAGCAGAATAATACTGTAGAAACACAGCCTCACTCTCCCTATCAGTGGATTATCAAACAAGACTAATCTTAATATATCATATAAACATCTAATATAAAACAATTACTGGGATAATATTCGCTGTATTAACAAATTAAACTATATCAAAAGGGGACAGCCAGACAATGAGGACAGCTGGCTGACAGGGAGGACAGCTGGCTGACAGGGAGGGGAGGAGGGGGTTACACACTTTGATACACTTTGATAGGGGCGTGTCCACCTGTCAAATTGAGTTTGACGAGTTATACCTCTGCTACACTACTTCTATCTAGTACCAATTATCTATCATCTATCAATCTATCTTATTGATAATAGATATTGTTCTATTAAAAATGCACCATATCATGAGCTTAGCGTGTGTTTTGTGTACAGCTTTCCGAATGTCTCTGTTTCTTAGACTATATATAATGGGGTTAACTAAAGGAGTAAACACAGTATATAGCAGAGATAGGATCTTGCTCATGGTCAGTGATCGGCCTTTTGCTGGGACTATATAAACACTGAACATTGTCCAATAGTATAAGGAGACCACCATGAGGTGGGAGCTACAGGTGGAGAAGGCTTTCTGTCTACTGGTACTGGATGGGATCTTTATCACTGCTAACACAATATAAGTGTAAGATAGTACAATGATTGTGGATGGGACAAATACAATTAAAATAGACAAAAGATACATTTCCAAGTGAATAATGAAGACGTCAGAACAGGCAAGTTCTAGTAAGGGGACAAAGTCACAGAATAAATGGTCAATGATGTTTGCTCCACAAAAATTGAGTTTTGCGGTATGTATTATATATATAAAAATAAAAGAGAATCCAAACAGCCAACATGTAATAGATAATATCACACAATATCCACTTGTCATGATGCTGGAGTAACGTAGAGGATTACAGATGGCCACATATCGGTCATAAGACATCATAGCGAGAAGAAAACATTCAGATGATTCAGAGGCGCCTAAGAAATATAACTGAGTGATGCATTCAATAAGACTAATGCTCCCCCCATTATTCATCAATACGTGGAGCAAGTAGGGGACAATATCTGTGATAACCAAGATGTCACTGATGGACAGTTGTGAGATGAAGAAGTACATTGGAGTGTGGAGGTTCTTGCTGGTGGACACCAGGGTGATGATCAGGAGGTTCCCACATATTGTCCCACAGTAAACCACCAAGAAAAGACAGAACAGTGAAATTCTGAAACCTTGGCTGTCTTGAAATCCTAAAATAAAAAACTCAGTGACCGCTGTCAAATTCTTTTTTTGCATTTCAGGATGAACAAGCTATGAAATGATGCAATTTTTAAGATGAGAAATATGAAAACAATAAAGGATATTATACAATGTTCTGTATATTGGTTAGAAAAATGCGAAAGTAACTGTAAAAGGTCAAGAATATGAACAATCAGAGAAGAATTATATGTCAAGTGTGAAGCTTCATACAATTTTTTATTAGAAAGCAAAATGACATTTACTTATTTTTTCAAATCACGGAAGTAAAAAGAATCTTCTGCTGCCGTCAGTCTGGATGATATCTGGAGATTTCCTGCTAATACTTACAGCCGATATTTATCATTATTCATCAGGAAATCTAGTGCAGAGTCTGTGAATATTAGTTATCTTGTGCAGAAATGTCCCAGAGGAGAAAGTGATCCTCACCGTCACGTTATGTGGTCATCACACAAGATTGTTATGAACCACAATGGATTTATGGACAGATATTTATATAGTATTAAAAGGCAAGGTGCCAGGTGACGCGAGTCTTGGGAGATTTTTTTGCCTCTGTCTCATGAGTTCTCTTTATTTTATTATTTCCAAGTACAAATATAAAATTATAATTAACGGCTTGTTTGTAAGAAAATCCAAATCAAATCTGTTATACAGTTTATCATAAATATCATTTAAATGTAACTTTATTGAAAAGAGTTGAGGGGGCACGTGTCGGAAGTTCTGTGAGCTTTTCTGAGGTTTAACTGTGTCTGTTGTGTTTTTCGCTATTCATAATCTTCAATTCTGCAATTACCAATAATCTCTCATTATAATTATCCAATACATTACAGACAATGCAATCTACTCTTATATCAAGTGTTATAAATCATATAAAATAATTATGTACAGAAAACCACATCATCTTAGGAAAGTTAATAAAATGAACTTTATTGGGAAGCATTAAAAAAGTGTACATGCAGTTAGCCAATAACTGGCACCAGCAGCCATCAAAGCCTAAATAACCACATATTGTACAATACACTTGGTTTACATGATATAATTAAATCAAAAAGAGATTAAGGAGAATAATCATATAATACAGTCTATAGGAACATTGTTATAAGAGTGACATAAAAGAGTAATATTAAGTAATCAGTACATAGCATACGTAAACATATTAAGAGATGGAATGTGGTACAAGAGACCCTATCCACATTTCAGTACCAGAGCTGGGGGAATGGCCAAGTATTACGCCAAGCATCCACATGTATAACTTAGTAGCCCATGATGTGTGGTGTATCAGCAATATAATGTGTACCAAGGTAAATTGCCAGTGCTAATTGGCACATGTGATCACCTGCACCTATAGATATATAAGTCTATATTGTACTTTATAGTAGATAGGTAACAAGTGCAATGACTGGCTGAAGGTGGAGGCTTCGGTGTCGCAGCTGGACAGGAAATGCATATGATCATGATCGCAATATTTGGCTTGGAAACTAATCAGTAGAGAGTTGCAGTAGTCTAGACAAGAATGAATAACAGTGACAGTAAGATATTTTGCAGTTACAAAAGTGAGGGAAGGTTGGATTCTGCAAATGTTTTTAAGATGCAGGTGACATGAGCGAATGAGTGATGTTGAACTGCGCATACTTTCACGATGTTGGACTTAGATGGATTTTGCACACGTGCACCCACTAGACTTTCTAGAAAAGTATGGTGCATGTCTTGAACTTGATCATGCAAAATGTTATAAAAAATATACCCACTTGAAGAAGTTGATGGCCATGGTCAATAAACTGTCAGAGCTTTTCAAACATCCTTATGTGGTGAAGTATGTCCACCAAGTTTTGCTAAACAGAATGGTTTACCTTAGCACGGCTTGATTTCAAGCTTTGAAAAAAAGTTGAATTCATAACCACATATGTTGGAGTGTTTTTCAAAAAAGAGATGAATGATTATATCTGACAACAGACATGCAGGGGGAACTGCAACCTTTACATAAAAATCATGCCTTGGGGCTTGCTGGAGCACTCACTGAAATTGTTTTGTATCCAGGCTGTGATGAGAGCCAGGAGAAGGAGGAACATCAGGTAGATATGAGGAGGTGTGGAGACAAGAGCATCAGTGGGCATTCTTATTCGCTGCCTCGAGTTTCTTTATGAAGACCGCATGGACCAGGGTTCATTCCACTGAATGCCCGCACTCTTTTCCTCTGTGCAGAATGCTAATCAGACAACACATGATGAGGGTAAAAAAGCTGGCAATCCTTTATTGAACCACCAACATACAATAACATATAGTACAGTCCCAGCATGTACATAAGACTGTGCAAATTAAAGAGTCTTCCTTTTCCACTGTCTCTCCCGGAAAAGAGCAGCTGCAACTGCAGGGAAAACCAATTATAGTGCAGAAAACTGTAGACAAACCATTAAAAAACATATAAGCAAACATGTTCTGCCCATTTATAATCAGCAGTTAAATATTCATAGCATAGTACCAGTTACAACCCTTAGAGGTCATTAGTTGCCCATTTATCCTATTTTCTATATACATGAGTATTTCTCCTTTAAAGAGCAGTGTGTTCTGGTTAGAACGACCCCCTTTAGCTTCCCGGGGAAAACAAGACATGCTGACATCTTTCTCAGGCTTTCTTAGTGTTGCACACGTGTTCTTGGCTCTCACTCCCCACAATCACTCCTACCCAGCAGATCCCTTTGAGAGTTGTAATGCAGTCACATGCGTGTGTTAGAATCTGTATAGTGAGATTTATGCTGCCTCCATATAGCATATTGTGAAGTGAGGCATATCGAGCTCTGTATCCTCCAACTTAGTGATAATGCTCTTTGTTATACATATAGATAGATGTATTTATGTATGGAGTAGGGCAGTATTAGTAGCATTTCTGAAGTATGCACCCTGTATCATTATTAGCTGTAATGTCCCAGTTACTAATGTAATTGCACCGTGTATCATGCTGCTGCTGCTGTGATGTGCCAGTACTGATATGTTGTTTATTCTTTGCAGTTTTCACCAATATCATCCACTATTATCATCCACCATTATTGTTCACCGTTATTGTTCACATCATCAATTCAATAAATATACACTTAAGAATCCATACAGTCTGTTTACTGGAAAGTGGATGAGGGTTTAGCCGTATGCTGGAATCCACACAGCATCATATGTGGAGGAAGGCAGAACAGTAAAAACTGGCCGTTGATTGAAGGCGGTGGTTGCACAGGCTCTATGGGACTGCTACCACCAAGACTGGTCCACATACAAGTATTACAGCAGCCACCATACAGCAGTGGGGAACAAGAGTCCAGGTCCCAATAAGAATAGATAAGTAGCCTTCCGTGAAACTGATAGCCGGTCACAGGATGTAGTTTATCACATTGTTCGGGACCGCTAACACCCACTCTGCTCTGCCTACAGGTATCACAGCATCCGCCATACAGTTGCAGAACAAGAGTGCAGCCACCAACAAGTGCTACACCGTTCCCACCACATAGAAGCCCGCTCACGCATAGACTCAGTTTCCCTCCAAAATATTCAGCATTACGCAGCTAAGCACACAATGTCATGAACCAACACATTCTCACTCAAAAGGAAGTCACAATCAAGCTCTAGCAAGTCATCAACAGCAGAGCTTGCTGCTGTCGCATGTGCTGAACCTGAAGCGGCCAAAGCGAGGTCCTCCTTCGCCGAACAAGCGATGCATCTAAATATGAGCCAAGCAGACCAAGAAGCAGAAACTGCACGCCTACAAGCTGAAACTGCATGCCTGCAAGCCAAAACCGCAAGTTTGCAGGCAGAGAAGGAGGCGGAAAGTGCGCACCTGCGAGCGTCTCTAGAAAGACTCATGGCAGAGAAAGAGATGGCAACTGCAATAGCTAAAGCAGAGTACTTGGAAGCTATGAAGGATCCTAGTTATGAGAGATGTAGCAACGTTCTCAGAACAGATCTAGAGCAGAAAGATCCAGCACAGTATGTCAGAGAGTACGTCCGTCAACATCCCCGCATGGACAACAGCCGTGACACACTACATCGACCAGCATATGCTGATTACCAGCGATCCAACTCCGAACTTCGCTACTCCAAATGAGGAGGCATCCAGCACAGAGATGTCGACCACAGCTACTGTTCCACCAAGCAGAAGGTACAGCTCCCATGCCTCCTTAAAGAGACACCTTCTTCACCAGAAAGATACTATTCAGACTATTTGAGGCCAGGAGTGTCTCACAGGTATGGTGATACACCATACACTAAACATGACTGTAACACACTGAGCAAGCCACTATAGACTTTGCAAAGTTCTTTGCTCACCGAGAACTGGTTTCAAAAGGACTTTTAAAGTTCACTGATAAAGCCGAGAACTATAGGTCATGGCAAGCCACATTCCAGAACGCCATTCAGGGTCTGGACCTCTCTAGTAGTGATGAGTTAGATATCCTGGTAAAGTGGCTCAGAAGTGAGTCAGTCAAGCATGCCAAAAGAGTAAGAGACATGAATATAAAGCATCCACGCATAGGTCTACGTAAAGTGTAGGAAAGACTTGATGAATGCTATGGGTCCATACAAGTAAAAGAGAATGCTTTATACAAAAGAATTGATGATTTTCCTAAGATAGGGTCTAAATGTTGTCAAAAGCTTAGAGAAGTGAGTGATTTATTGATAGAGTTACAGCTTGCCAAAGAGGAAGGACACTTGACCGGATTGGCATTGTTAGACACTGCTAAGGGTGTCAATCCGATTTTACAAAAACTTCCTTACAACCTACAAGAAAAGTGGATTACATATGTTGCACGGTATAAGCTAACTCATAATGTACTATTCCCTCCTTTCACTGTATTTGTAGAATTTGTCACCCAACAATCTAGGATCAGAAATGACCCTAGTTTTGATTGCACTCTGTCATTTTCCACTGTCCCCAATGTCAAACCCAGTATGACACCCGTCCACAAAACTAATATTGTTTCCAAAGACCCCCTTCACAATTCGAGTAAGCCCTATCCAGAAGAGAACAAAACTCAAGATGTCAGTAAGTAGTATCCTCTACACAGGAAATGATATCCTTTACTAAAATGCAGAGCCACCATGGGGAAATGTCTTTGGAGGGTCACAAAGGTTTCCTCAAGGAAAACATCTGCTTCAAATGCTGGGCCACAACCTCTCACCTTGCCAGGAACTGTGAAGCTAGAGTGAAATGTGCAGAATGCAGCAGCACAGATCACAGTACAGCTTTACACCCTGGACCACTTCCACGAGTGTTGTCACAATCATAGGAGCATGATGGGAAGCAGAAGAACACTGACAAAGACACCCCTAAGGTCACCTCTCAATATACGGAGATCTGTAAGGGACTCATAGGAGGAAAATCTTGTTCAAAAAGCTGCCTTTTCCGAGTCTACCCAGCAGGCCGCAGGGACAAAGTGCTCAAATTAGTGATGAGCAAGCACTAAAATGCTCCGGTGCTCGTTGCTCGGATCGAGTAGATTGGTATAATCGGGTACTTGGCCAGAACAATAAGCCCAATGTAAGTCTATAGGAGACCCAAGTATTTTTACCGCGATCCCCCCAGGGGGCATTTTTAGGTCTAAAAACGTCTGAAAATGATGGAAACACTGCACAAATGGCACAGGGACATCATGAGGATCGCCCCTGGAAGCATTCCTGACTCCTTGTTCACAGATGTAAACATTTTTTTCTGAGATTCATGACATTTTCCCGGTGCAACAAAAAACACACTAAAACGACACCAAAACAGATTTTGCTGGGAAATATGTCAAGGTACAATAACAGGGTAATGACTTGCCTGTAAGGCCAAATATTTCAACCCAGACAGAAAGTTTCCTCCTCCACTTAGTCTTAGTTCAGATGCAGTGTTTTTGAAGTGTTTTTCAGTGTTAACATTGCTTTCAACCACTACAAATGCATTCACTGGGAAATATCATTGTAACATTTAACACCCCTAGCTGGCCATGTGGCATGTGGCACATAAGCAGACCAATCTTGTTTCATTTATGAAGGAGGGACTCTGAAAGTCACAGAGTCTTTTTTTACCGGGGCCATTATTAAACAGTGGGTCTCCTAAACTGTTGTAGCCTATGCTGTGAGTGGATGGGCTGCCAAGAATTACAATGCACCACAATACCCTTTTCATAAGATGTCCAGGGGGACTCCTGAAAAAATGTTGCATTGAATGCAAGGCCTGCCCTGCTACCAATTCATATGCACACCAATAAACCTTTGAACTCACATACTGGATGGGCCCATGCAAACCCACTTCACAATATGCATTTTGTACTCCCGTAGTCCTTTGTTTTACACATTGGCAGCAAGGCCAGCCCTGCTGCATAGTTATATGCACCCCATTACGCCTTGGAATCCACATACTGGATGGGCTTATGAAAATCCACTCAAATTTTTTAATGGTATGATGGTTCCCTCTTTGCAGAATTATTTACAGGAGAATTTGGCAATTTTATTTGCCATGTTTTTAACACTAAGGTTCAGATACGGCTTTAATGATTCTATATTTTATTGAAAACTACAGAATTCAAGGAATAGTATGAATGAATAGTGTGTGTGCATGTACTTTCGTATACTTTAACATACAAAGGTTAATAAGTACATATTGTGATTACATATATATGAAGATTAACTATATACAGTATACCTACATCATCCACAAGAGGCTTTTATACATCATCCATCTGGAATATCAGAGAAGCAACACCAAGACAGAACCCCTGAGAGATTACCCACACTGCATGGGCATCCCCAATTATGCAGGTATCAGCACACTGTACATGTTCAGGTACCCCAGTTTTGGCATCTGTCTTAGCCATGTTTCTCTGGTCTTATATAGTGAATAACACCATGTAGTAACTCTAGTTTCACTGAGACCTTCAAGTGGCCAGCTTTCAAGGTTGCAAGAAACAGATATAATTGAGTCATCAGTAGTGTTGAGCATTCCGATGCTGCAAGTATCGGGTATCGGCCGATACTTGCTGTATCGGAATTCCGATACCGGGATTCCGATACTCTTGTGGTATCGGGTATCGGGTATCGGAACAACATTAATGTTAAAATGTGTAAAATAGAGAATTAAAATAAAAAATATCGCTATACTCACCTGTCCGACGCAGCCGGGACCTCAGCGCAGGAACCGGCAGCGTTGTTTGTTTAAAATTCCCGCTTTTACATGGTTACGCGAAGTCCCGGCTTGTGATTGGTCAGGGCGGCCATGTTGCCGGGCCGCGGACCAATCACAGCAAGCCGTGACGAAAATACGTCACGGCTTGCTGTGATTGGTCCGCGTCCCGGCAACATGGCCGCCATTAACCAATCACAAGCCGTGACGTCACGGGAGGCTGGAAACGCGCTCATTTTAAAAAGGGCGCGTGTCCAGCCTCCCGTGACGTCACGGCTTGTGATTGGTTGCGTCGCGGTCAACCAATCACAAGCCGGGAGGCTGGACACGCGCCCATTTCAAAATGAGCGCGTCCAGCCTCCCGGCTTGTGATTGGTTGATCGCGGCGCAACCAATCACAAGCCGTGACGTCACGGGAGGCTGGACACGCGCCCATTTCAAAATGAGCGCGTCCAGCCTCCCGGCTTGTGATTGGTTGATCGCGGCGCAACCAATCACAAGCCGTGACGTCACGGGAGGCTGGACACGCGCCCATTTTAAAATGAGCGCGTGTCCAGCCTCCCGTGACGTCCCGGCTTGTGATTGGTCAGGGCGGCCATATTGCCGGGACGCGGACCAATCACAGCAAGCCGTGACGTAATTTCGTCACGGCTTGCTGTGATTGGTCCGCGTCCCGGCAACATGGCCGACCTGACCAATCACAAGCCGGGAATTCACGTAACCAAGTAATAGCGCGATTTTTAAACAAACAACGCTGCCGGTTCCCTCGCTGAAGTCCCGGCTGCGTCGGACAGGTGAGTATAGCGATATTTTTTATTTTAATTCTTTCTTTTACACATTTATATGGTTCCCAGGGCCTGAAGGAGAGTTTCCTCTCCTTCAGACCCTGGGAACCATCAGGAATACCGTCCGATACATGAGTCCCATTGACTTGTATTGGTATCGGGTATCGGTATCGGATTGGATTCCGATACTGTGACGGTATCGGCCGATACTTTCCGATACCGATACTTTCAAGTATCGGACGGTATCGCTCAACACTAGTCATCAGACAAGGGGCCATAACCCCTAGAAAATAAAAGCCACAAGGATTTAGATCAAACCACCACAGGCAGAGCTTCATTAAACCTTAATATTTTACAATGACAAATAGCAAACATATAGACGCTTAGAACTGTTTGTGAAGTGAATAAACAAACATTTCTCAAGATTGTGTCACAATGAGCATTGTATGTCACATTTGTAAATATTTCACAAGAAATGCAGCTATGTGATTGTCTGAATGCATTTGGTATTCAGTATTTTAATCTGGATTCCAAATTGCCATTTGTATATTCACCATTGTACATTTTAAGCAGCCAAAGTTATCGCTCTGAAGGAGAGAAACTAATATAGTCGACAAAGAAATAGAAATATTTGTAATGAACTACTGAGCCAAACTAACGGCATTGTTTTATCAAATTTATATGAAGTCTATTGTGTCCAATAGAGCAACCAGGCAACACAAAAAGAAGCTTTTCAAGTGAGCTCTTTAACCCCTTAGTGACAGAGCCAATTTGGTACTTAATGACCGAGACAATTTTTACAATTCTGACCACTGTCACTTTAAGAGGTTATAACTCTGGAACGCTTTATCGGATCCCGCTGATTCTGAGACTGTTTTTTCATGACATATTGTACTTCAAGTTAGTGGTAACATTTCTTCGATATTACTTGCGATTATTTATGAAAAAAATGGAAATATGGCGAAAATTTTAAAAATTTTGCAATTTTCAAAATTTGTATTTTCATGCCCTTAAATTAGAGAGATATGTCACAAAAATAGTTAATAAATAACATTTCCCACATGTCTACTTTACATCAGCACAATTTTGGAAACAAAGTTTTTTTTTGTTAGGGAGTTATAAGGGTTAAAAGTTGACCAGCAATTTCTCATTTTTACACCATGTTTTTTTTAGGGACCGCATCACCTTTGAAGTCATTTTGAGGGGTCTATATGATAGATAATAACCAAGTATGACACCATTCTAAAAACTGCACCCCTCAATCTGCTCAAAACCACATTCAAGAAGTTTATTAACCCTTTACGTACTTCACAGGAACTGAAACAATGTGGAAGAAAAAAATGAACATTTAACTTTTTTTTGCAAACATTTTACTTCAGAACCATTTTTTTTAGTTTTCACAAGTGTAAAAACAGAAATTTAACCTCAAATTTTGTTGTGCAATTTCTCCTGAGTACGCCGATACCCCATATGTGGAGGTAAACCACTGTTTGGGCACACCGCAGAGCTTGGAAGTGAAGGAGCACCGTTTGACTGTTTCAATGCAGAATTGGCTGGAATTGAGATCGGACGCCATGTTGCGTTTGAAGAGCCCCTAATGTGCCTAAACAGTGCAAACCCCCCACAAGTGACACCATTTGGGAAACTAGACCCCTTAAGGAACTTATCTAGATGTGTGGTGAGCACTTTGAACCCCCAAGTGCTTCAGAGAAGTTTATAACGTAGAGCCGTGAAAATAAAAAATTGCATTTGTTTTCACAAAAATGATTTTTTCGCAAACAAATTCTTATTTTCACAAGGGTAACAGGAGAAATTAGACCACAAAAGTTGTTGTGCAATTTCTCCTGAGTACGTTGATACCCCAAATGTGGAGGTAAACCACTGTTTGGGCGCACCGCAGAGCTTGGAAGAGGAGTGTCGTTTTACTTTTTCAATGTAGAATTGGCTGGAATTGAGATCGGACGCCATGTCACGTCTGGAAAGCCCCTGATGTGCCTAAACAGTAGAAACCCCCAACAAATGACACCATTTTGGAAACTAGACCCCTTAAGGAACTTATCTAGATGTGTGGTGAGCACTTTAAACCCCGAGGTGCCCCGAGGCACAGAAGTTTATAACGTAGAGTCGTGAAAATAAAAAAATCACATTTTTTCTACAAAAATGATATTTTTGCCTCCAAATTTTTATTTTACCAAGGGTAACAGGAGAATATGGACCCCAGATGTTGTTGTACAATTTGTCCTGAGTACGCCAACACCCCATATGTGGGGGTAAACCACTGTTTGGGCGCATGGCTGAGCTCGGAAGCAAAGGAGCGCCATTTGACTTTTCAATGCAAAATTGACTGGAATTGAGATCGGACGCCATGTCGCGTTTGGAGAGCCCCTGATGTGCCTAAACAGTAGAAACCTCCCAAAAGTGACCCCATTTTGGAAACTAGACCCCCATGGAACTTATCTAGATGTGTAGTGAGAACTTTGAATGCCCAAGTGCATCACAGAAGTTTATAATGCAGAGTCGTGAAAATAAAAAATATTTTTTTTTTAACAAAAAAGATTTTTTAGCCCCCAAGTTATTATTTTCACAAGGGTAACAAGAGAAATTGGACCCTAATAGTTGTTGGCCAATTTGTCCTGAGTATGCTGGTATTCCATATGTGGGGGTAAACCACTGATTGGGCGCATGGCTGAGCTCGGAAGCGAAGGAGCGCCGTTTTGGAATGCAGACTTTGATAGAATTGTCTGCGGGCATTATGTTGCGTTTCCAGAGCCCTAATGTACCTAAACAGTAGAAACCCCCCGCAAGTGACCCCATTTTGGAAAATAGACCCCACATGGAACTTATCTAGATATGTGGTGAGAACTTTGAATGCCCAAGTGCTTCACAGAAGTTTATAATGCAGAGTAGTGAAAATAAAAAATATATTTTTTCCCACAAAAAAGATTTTTTAGCCCCCAAATTTTTATTTTCACAAGGGTAACAAAAGAAATTGGACCATAAAAGTTGTTGTCCAATTTGTCCTGAGTATGCTGGTACCCAACATGTGGGGGTAAACCACTGTTTGGGCGCACGGCAGAGCTCGGATGGGAAGGAGCGCCATTTTGGAATGCAGGCTTTGATAGAATCGTCTGCGGGCGTTATGTTGCATTTGCAGAGCCACTGATGTACCTAAACAGTAGAAACCCCCCACAAGTGACCAAATTTTGGAAACAAGACCCCCTAAGGAACTTATCTAGATATGTGGTGAGAACTTTGAATGCTCAAGTGCTTCACAGAAGTTTATAATGCAGAGTAGTGAAAATAAAAAAAAAAAATTTTCCCACAAAAAAGATTTTTAGGCCCCAAGTATTTATTTTTACAAGGGTAACAGGAGAAATTGGACCCCAAAAGTTGTTGTCCAATTTATCCTGAGTACGCTGATGCCCCATATGTGGGGGTAAACCAGTGTTTGGGCGCACGGCAGAGCTCAGAAGGGAGGGAACACCATTTGAATTTTTTAGCGCAAAATTGGCTGTCGTGTTTGGAGACCCCCTGATGTACCTAAACAGTGGAAACCCCCCATTTCTAACTCCAACCCTAACTCCAACACACCCCTAACCCTAATCTCAACCCGATCCATAATCCTAATCACAGCCCTAACGATAATCACAACCCTAACCCAAAACAGCCCTAATCTCAACCCTAACCATAACCCTAATCAAAACCCTAAATCCAACACACCCCTAACCCTAATCTCAACCCTAACCTCAAACCTAACCCTAATCCCAATACACTCCTAACCCTAATCCCAACCTTAACCTTAACCCTAATCCCAACCCTAACCCTAATCCCAATCCTAATCCCAAACGTAACCCTAATCCCAACCCTAATCCCAAACGTAAACCTAATACCAACCCTAGTCCAAACCCTAACCCTAATCCCAACTCTTACCCTAACTTTAGCCCCAACCCTAAATTTAGCCCCAACCCTAACCACAACTTTAGCCCCAACCCTAACCCTAACCCTAATTTTAGCCCCAACCCTAGCCCTAAGCATAACTTTAGCCCTAACCCTAAATTTAGCCCCAACCCTAACCCTAAATTTAACCCTAACCCTAGCCCTAACTTTAGCCCCAACCCTAACGCTAGCCCTAAGGCTACTTTCACACTTGCGTCGTGTGGCATCCGTCGCAATCCGTTGTTTTGGACAAAAAACGGATCCTGCAAATGTGCCCAGAGGATGCCTTTTTTACCCATAGACTTGTATCACCGACGGATGGCCACACGTCGTGTCCATCGTGCACTGGATCCATTGTGTTTTGGCGGACCGTCGTCACAAAAAAAGTTCAATGTAACCTTTTTTTTGTACGTCGCGTCCGCCATTTCCGCGGATGCGTGGCCGTAACTCTGCCCCCTCCTCCCCAGGACATAGACTGGGCAGTGGATGCGTTGAAAAACTGCATCCGCTGCCCACGTTGTGCACAATTTTCACACCGTGCGTCGGTACGTCGGGCCGACGCATTGCGACCACCCCGTACTGACGCAAGTGTGAAAGAAGCCTAAGGCTACTTTCACACTAGCGTCGTACTCGGCCCATCGCAGTGTTTCGGGCCGACGTACCGACACTAGCGTTGTAAGCGCAACGGGTGCAGCGGATGCTGTTTTTTCAACGCATCCGCTGCCCCATTGTGAGGTGCGGGGAGGCGGGGGCGGAGTTCCAGCCGCGCATGCGCGGTCAGAAATGGCGGACGCGTCGCACAAAAAAGTTACATGTAGCGTTTTTTTGTGCCGACGGTCCGCCAAAGCACGACGCATCCATCGCACGACGGATGCGACATGTGGCAATCCGTCGCAATGCGTCGCTAATGCAAGTCAATGGAGAAAAAACGCATCCTGCAAGCACTTTTGCAGGATGCGTTTTTTCTCCAACGACGCATTGCGACGGAAGCCAAAAAACACTAGTGTGAAAGTAGCCTAATCCTAACCCTAAATTTAGCCCCAAACCTAACCCTAAATTTAGCCCCAACCCTAGCCCTAACCCTAACCCTAGCCCTAACCCTAACCCTAGCCCTAACCCTAGCCCTAACCCTAACCCTAATTTTAGCCCCAACTCGTCTCTCCTGCCGGCCGGCAGATGGCAGCAGATGGCGGGCGCACTGCACATGCGCCCACCATTTTCTTTCCCAAGGAGGAAGCCGGCCGGCAGGAGGAGACGCAGGAGGACCCAGGGACACCGGGTAAGTATGATAGGGTCCCCGAATCCCCCTATTTCTCTGTCCTCTGATGTGCGATCACATCAGAGGACAGAGAATTACAGATCGCTTTTTTTTTTTTGCGGTCACCGGTAAACAGTTAATTATCGGCGATCGCAAAACAGGGGTCGGTAAAAACCGACCCCAATCATGTTCTTTGGGGTCTCGGCTACCCCCGGCAGCCGAGACCCCAAAGATCTTCCAGGTGCCGGGCGGCGGGCGCACTGTGCATGCGCCCGCCATTTTTTCCCTGGAAAAAAGATGGCAGCGCCCATCGGGAGCCACGAGGAGCACCGGGGGAGATAGGTGAGTATTAGGGGGCTATTGGGGGCGATCGGGGACCCTATTTCTCTGTCCTCCGATGTGCGATCACATCGGAGGACAGAGAAATTAAATGGCAAATCACGTTTTTTTGTTGCGACCGCCGGTAAACGGTTAATTACCGGCGATCGCAACTCGGGGGTCGGTAAAAACCCCCCGAATCATGTTCTCTGGGGTCTCGGCTACCCTCGGCAACCGAGACCCCAGAGAAAATCCGACTCTGGGGGGCGCTATTCACTTTTTCCACATCGCCGTTAATTAACGGCGCTGTGGTTTAAGTACCCTTAGCGGCCGCCGTTAAAGGGCGTATTGGCGGTCGTTAAGGGGTTAAGGTACACAAATGTTATGAAGTGTTTGCCAGCAAGGATGTGGTTTCACCAATAGGGGTACATTTTTAAAAAATATACTATTGCCATCACAGACCCCCTTGCTCAAAATTCTGTGGCCTATAAAAGTACAGAACACGTTCACCCAGGTCATGTTGTCAGAGATAAGGATGAAACACTGCAGGAAACAGAATTAAGAAGTAGGCCCAATGTAGGGGTGTGGGTCTCTGAGACTTGTAATGGAGAGCATGAGCAGACAAACAATTCTCCAATGTCGGGTCCTATTTTAACTTAATTAAAATAGTGCCATCACAGCCCCCTAACCCAAACTTCACCGTACAGAGCATGCTCACCCTAGTGATCTAGTGGCAGTTAATGGAGAGACATTGCAGGAGACATAGTTAAGAAGTAGGCCCAATGAAGGAGTGTGGGTCTCTGAGACTTGTAAATGAGGGCACGAGCTGACAAACAATTCCCCAATGTGGGGTCCTTTTTTTGCTAAATAAAATAGTGCCATCACAGACCCCTTGCCCAAAATTTACCATGCAGAGCACGTTCACCCTGGTGATCTAGTGGCAGTTAAAGGCCACATTGCAGGAGGCAGAATTAAGAACAAGGCCCAATGTAATGTAGTGCCCAATTCCCCAATATGGGGTCTTTTTTTGCTAAGTAAAATAGTGCCATCACAGCCCCCATGCCCAAAATTCGTCGTACAGAGCATGTTTACCAAGGTGATCTAGTGGCAGTTAAAAGAGAAACATTGCAGGAGACAGCGTTAAGAAGTAGGCCAATGTAATGTAATGCCCAATTCCCCAATGTGGGGTCCTTTATTTACTAAATAAAATAGGGCCATCTCAGCCCCCGTGCCCAAAATTCACAGTAAAGAGCACGTTCACCCTGGTGATCTAGTGGCAGTTAAAGGACACATTGCGGGAGACAGAATTAAGAAGTAGGCCTAATAAAATGTAATGCCCAATTTCCCAATGTGGGGTCCTTTTCTATTGAATAAAATAGTGCCTTCACAGCCCCCATGCCCAAAATTTATGGTACAGAGTGTTAAGGCTAGCGGAACGATACCAAATAATTAGAGAAAAAGAATTTGGGGCGTTCGCAGCCAGGGGTCCACCATGCAGAGATGGAACCTGCTGCTAAGCAATGACGGACTATATGGTGGTACAATGAGGATACACACATGGGTTAGCTTCACCCTGTGTGAAAGAAGTGAACCCTATTGCGCCACAGGGCCGCAGTACCGCACGTAACAGAAATAATAAATAAAGTACCACGAGAGTGCATGCGGTGCCGCACTGGTGGACGCCACTAACCACCCAGACTTCGGTTTGGAAAGCATGGTGATAGCGCACGGAGCCGCACTGGCGGTCACAGTAATAGACGCTGTTTGTGTTCAAGTGTTGGTAACAAGTCAGGCGCTAGATTACAATCATTCTCCTTACATGAGCATTCAAACATAAGGGAGGGGATGTTAAAAAAGTGATTTTCACTCACAACACACACAACAGTCAGTTTTTTTGAAATTTATATTCATTTTCCTTCTGGCTGAGCACTCCGCCTCTTAGCCGCAGGTGTTTTAATCGCAACAGGTCCATTACCCCTCCACAGAGAGAGAGAATTTTAGTCTAAGAAGAGGATTTATAGGTTCCCATTCAGATGAAGATGTTTATTCTCAGCGAGGAAAGGAAAGTGTACGACCTGGTATACGAGAGATGCCCTAATGTGACTACCAGGTACACATGAATTGGCCAACTTATGTGCTAAATGCTCTCATTTTTTCATATTTCTAGTGCAGGAATGCAGTTCAATTTTCATGTTTCATGTTTGCATGTTTTAGCGCCGCAGTGTGCTGCCTTATTTATTTGACTATATACAAGTTGGTGACTCTAGGTTCAGCACCTGTTCACACTTAGTCTATGTTTGGATGTGACGGTCAGTTTTTAAAAAAAATTGTATTCACTAGCCTTCTGACTGAGCATTACGCCTCTTAGCCGCAGGTGTTTTAATCGCAACAGGTCCATTACCCCTCCACAGAGAGAGAGAATTTTAGTCTAAGAAGAGGTTTCACAGGTACCCATTCAGATGAAGATGCTTATTCTCAACAAGGGAAGGAAAGTGTAGGACCTGGTATACGAGAGATGCCCTAATGTGGCTACTAGGTACACATTAATTGGCCAACTTATGCGCTAAACGCTCTCATTTGTTCATATGTCTAGTGCAGGAATGCAGTTCAATTTTCCTGTTTCATGTTTGCATGTTTTAGCGCCGCAGTGTGCTCTGTGAGCAGCAGCGTCATCCACATTGTGTAGTGAACTTATGTCTGTGAGAGGGAGGAGGGATTCAGAGAGTGAATGTAGATCAAGGTGTTTAAGATTTATGCGAGGGTGTGCAAGTTTGTGGGGTGGGGATTGTAGACAAGGAATGGAGAGGGAACAGAATGTGAGTAGATTGTGGTCAGAAAGAGAAAGAGGTGAGTTAGAGAGGTTAGATAGGGAGCAGTGGCGGGTGAAGATGAGGTCCAATGTGTGACCATCTTTGTGAGTGGCTGCAGAAGACCATTGAGTGAGGCTGAAGGAGGAAGTGAGAGATAGAAGTTTAGTGGCAGCTGAGAGGGAAGTGTCAATCAGTATGTTGAAGTCGCCCATGATGATAGTGGGGATGTCCGCAGAAAGGAAATGAAGTAGCCAGGTGGTGAAGTGGTCAAAGAAGGTGGTGGCTGGCCCTATGGGGTGGTAAAGGACAGCTAGTTGGAGGTTGGTGGGGGCATAGATGCGCACAGAGTGCACCTCAAAGGAAGGGAGGGTAACAGATGGTGGCAGTGGGATTGGGGTGAAGGAGCAGTTATCTGACAGGAGAAAACCAACTCCTCCACCATGCTTGCTGTGGGGTGTGGTGTGTGAGAAAGGTGGAAGTCTGTTATGATCTGGTGGCCTAGGAGCAGCATGGGACGTACTCTGGAGACGGTGGTATCTGTACTGAACGCAGACCCTGAACTTAACACCGCAACTAGACACCTCGACACAGCCGGAGGACTAATTACCCTATAGATAGAAAAGGGAAAACTATCTTGCCTCAGAAAAAATCCCCAAAGGATAGACAGCCCCCCACAAATATTGACTGTGAGAGGAGAGGAAAAAACATACACAGACTGAAAACAGGATTTAGCAAAGGAGGCCAATCTAGGTAAATAGGAAGGATAGGACAGATAACTATGCGGTCAGTATTAAAATACTAGAAAATATCCACCACAGAAAATACAAAAACTCCACATCCGACTAAAGACATGGAGGGTATATCTGCCTCTTCAGAGATTCCAGCTTGGCTGCATAAATCCTTACACAGATTAACCCCTTCCCGACCTTTGACGCATACGCTGCGTCATGAAAGTCGGTGCCAATCCGACCTGTGATGTGATGCAGCGTATGCGTCATGGAGGGATCACGCTCCTGCAGATCGGGTGAAAGGGTTAACTCCAATTTCACCCTGTTCCTGCAGATCGGGTGAAATTGGAGTTAACCCTTTCACCCGATCTGCAGGAACAGGGGGAGTGGTGCTTCAGCCCAGGGGGGGGGGTGGCTTCACCCCCTCATGGCTACGATCGCTCTGATTGGCTGTTGAAAGTGAAACTGCCAATCAGAGCGATTTGTAATATTTCACCCAAAAAAACAGTGAAATATTACAATCCAGCCATGGCCGATGCTGCAATATCATCGGCCATGGCTGGAAAACCTAATCTGTCCCCCCCACACCCACCGATCTCCTCCCCAGTGCTTCGTTACGTGGTCCGCCCCCCTAAGTCGTCCTGTCCGCTCCTCCATCCTCCTGTCCGCTCCCCCCATGCTCCGGTCCCCCCCCTGTGCTCCGGTCCCCCCCGTGATCCGATCACCCCCCTTCATACTTACCGGGCCTCCCGGTGTCCGTCCGGCTTCTCCATGGGCGCCGCCATCTTCCAAAATGGCGGGCGCATGCGCACTGCGCCCGCCGAATCTGCCGGCTGGCAGATTCATTTCAGATGTATTTTGATCACTGCGATATAGCCTATCACAGTGATCAAAATAAAAAAAATAGTAAATGACCCCCCTTTATCACCCCCATAGGTAGGGACAATAATAAAAATAAATAAAATATATTTTTTTTCTTTTTCTACTAGGGTTAGGGTTAGAACTAGGGTTAGAATTAGGGGTAGGGTTAGGGTTAGGGTTACGGCATGTGCACACAGTGCGGATTTGGCTGCGAATCCGCAGCGGATTGGCCGCGGATCCGCAGCGGATTGGCCGCGGATCCGCAGCGGATTGGCCGCTTCGAATTCGTAGCAGTTTTCCATCAGGTTTACTGTACCATGTACACCTATGGAAAACCAAATCCGCTGTGCCCATGGTGCGGAAAATACCGTGCGGAAACGCTGTGTTGTATTTTCCGCAGCATGTCAATTTTGTGCGGATTCTGCAGCGTTTTACACCTGTTCCTCAATAGGAATCCGCAGGTGAAATCCGCACAAAAAAACACTGGAAATCCGCTGTAAATCCGCCGGTAAAACGCAGTGCCTTTTACCTGCGGATTTTTCAAAAATGGTGCGGAAAAATCTCACACGAATCCGCAAAGTGGGCACATAGCCTTAGGGTTAGGGTTGGAATTAGAGTTAGGGTACCGTCTCACAGTGGCACTTTGATCGCTACGACGGTACGATCCGTGACGTTCCAGCGATATCCATACGATATCGCTGTGTCTGACACGCAGCAGCGATCAGGGACCCTGCTGAGAATCGTACGTCGTAGCAGATTGTTTGGAACTTTCTTTCGTCGCTGGATCTCCCGCTGTCATCGCTGGAACGTTGTGTGTGACAGCGATCCAGCGATGCGTTCGCTTGTAACCAGGGTAAACATCGGGTTACTAAGCGCAGGGCCGCGCTTAGTAACCCGATGTTTACCGTGGTTACCAGCGTAAAAGTAAAAAAAACCAAACAGTGCATACTCACATTTCGGTGTCCTTCAGGTCTCTTGCCGTCTGCTTCCCGCTCTGACTGTCTGCCGGCCGGAAAGTGAGAGCACAGCACAGCAGTGACGTCACCGCTGCGCTCTTCTCTCACTGTACGGCGGCACTCAGTCAGAGCGGGAAGCAGACGGCAAGGGACCTGAAGGACACCGAAATGTGAGTATGTACGTTTTTTTTTTTTTTACTTTTACGCTGCTAACCACAGTAAACATCGGGTTACTAAGCGCGGCCCTGTGCTTAGTAACCCGATGTTTACCCTGGTTACCCGGGACCTTGGCATCGTTGGTCGCTGGAGAGCGGTCTGTGTGACAGCTCCCCAGCGACCACACAACGACTTTCCAACGATCACGGCCAGGTCGTATCGCTGGTCGTGATCGTTGGTAAATCGTTATGTGAGACGGTACCCTTAGGGTTGGAATTAGGGCTAGGGTTGGAAATAGGGTTAAGATTAGGCTTGTGGTTAGGGTTAAGGATAGGGTTAGGGTTGTGTTGGGGTTACAGTTGTGGGTAGGGTTGGGATTAGGGTTAGGATTAGGGTTAGGGTTGGAATTAGGGTTACGGGTGTGTTAGGGTTAGGGTTGTGGTTAGGGATGTGTTGGGGTTAGGTTTGTGATTAGGGTTATGGCTACAGTTGGGATTAGGGTTAGGGGTGTGTTGGGGTTAGTGTTGAAGTTAGAATTGAGGGGTTTCCACTGTTTAGGCACATCAGGGGTCTCCAAACGCAACACGGCGCCACCATTGATTCCAGCCAATCTTGTGTTCAAAAAGTCAAATGGTGTGCCCTCCCTTCCAAGCCCCGACGTGCGCCCAAACAGTGGTTTACCCCCACACATGGGATACCAGCGTACTCAGGACAAACTGGGCAACAACTATTGGGGTCCAATTTCTCCTGTTACCCTTGCAAAAATAAAAAATTACTTGCTAAAACATAATTTTTGAGGAAAGAACAATTATTTTTTATTTTCACGGCTCTGTGTTATAAACTTATGTGAAGCACTTGGGGGTTCAAAGTGCTCACCACACATCTAGATAAGATCCTTTTGGGGTCTAGCTTCCAAAATGGGGTCACTTATGGGGTGTTTCTACTGTTTAGGAACATAAGGGGCTCTGCAAATGCAATGTGACGCCCGCAGAACATTCCATCAAAGTCTGCATTTCAAATGTCACTACTTCCCTTCCGAGCCCTGACGTGCGCCTAAACAGTGGTTTACCCCCACAAATGAGGTAACAGCGTACTCACAACAAACTGGGCAACAAATATTGGGGTCCAATTTCTCCTGTTACCCTTGTGAAAATAAACAATTGCTTGCTAAAACATCTTTTTTGAGGAAAGAAAAATGATTTTTTATTTTCACGGCTCTGCGTTGTAACCTTCTGTGAAGCACTTGGGGGTTGAACGTGCTCACCACACATCTAGATAAGTTCTTTAGGGGGTCTAGTTTCCAAAATGGGGTCAGTTATGGGGTGTTTCTACTGTTTAGGCACATCAGGTGCTCTGCAAACGTAACATGATTCCCGCAGACCATTCCATCAAAGTCTGCATTCCAAATCGTCACTACTTCCCTTCCGAGCCCCAAAATGTGCCCAAACAGTGGTTTACTCCCACATATGGGGTATCAGCGTACTCAAGAGAAACTGCACAACAACTTTTGGGGTCAAATTTTTCCTGTTACCCTTGGGAAAATTAAAAAATTCTGGGATAAAAAAATATTTTTGAGGAAAGAAAACACATTTATTATTTTCACGGCTCTGCGTTATAAACTTCTGTGAAGCACTTGGGGGTTCAAAGTGCTCACCGCACATCTAGATAAGTTCCCTTGGGGGTCTAGTTTCCAAAAGTGGGGTCACTTGTGGGGAGTTCCTACTGCTTAGGCACATCAGGGGCTCTGCAAACGCAACGTGACGCCCGCAGAGCATTCCATTAAAGTCTGCATTTCAAAACGTCACTACTTCCCTTCCGATCCCCGACGTGTGCCAAAACAGTGGTTTACCCCCACATATGGGGTATCAGCGTACTCAGGAGAAACTGCACAACAACTTTTGGGGTCCAATTTCTCCTGTTACCCTTGGAAAAATAAAAAATTGTGGGCTAAAAAATTATTTGAGGAAAGAAAAATATTTTTTTATTTTCAATGGCTCTGCGTTATAAACTTCTGTGAAGCACTTGGGGGTTCAAAGTTCTCACCACACATCGAGATTAGTTCCTTGGGAGGTCTAGTTTCCAAAATGGGGTCACTTGTGCGGGAGCTCCAATGCTTAGGCACACAGGTGCTCTCCAAACGCAACATGGTGTCCGCTGTTGTGAATTAGACTTTTTGGCTCCTTCTTGTGGTTACTAGTGATATTACTCTGGGAGTTTCTTCCCTCAGTTTGCACCCACCTGGGCCGTTAGTCCAGGGGTGTTGCTATATAAACTTCCTGGATCCTTAGTCCAGTGTCTGGCATCGTTGTAATCAGATCCTTTCTGTTTTCTCCTATCTGCTGGTCCCGGTTCGTGCTAAATTAAGCTAAGTCCTGCTTCTTTGTTTTTTGGGTTATTTGCTTGCTCTCATTTTTGTCCAGCTTGTACTAAATGTGATTCCTGACCTTGCTGGAAGCTCTAGGGGGCTGGTGTTCTCCCCCCGGGCCGTTAGACGGTTCGGGGGTTCTTGAATTTCCAGCGTGGATATTTTTGATAGGGTTTTTGCTGACCATATAAGTTATCTTACTATATTCTGCTATTAGCTAGTGGGCCTCTCTTTGCTAAATACCTAGCTCATTCTTACATTTGTCTTTTCCTCTTACTTCACCGTTATTATTTGTTGGGGGCTTGTATCCAACTTTTGGGGTCTTTTCTCTGGAGGCAAGAAAGGTCTTTCTTTTCCCTTCTAGAGTTAGTTAGTTCTCCGGCTGGCGCGAGACGTCTAGAATCAACGTAGGCACGTTCCCCGGCTGCTGTTATTTGTGGTGCTAGGATTAGATATATGGTCAGCCCAGTTACCACTGCCCTATGAGCTGGTTTTTGTGTTTGCAGACTTAGTAAATATTTCTGAGACCCTCTGCCATTGGGGTCATAACAGTCCGCTAATGATTGAAGCTAATTTTCCATTCAAAAAGCCAAATGGCGTGCCTTCCCTTCCAAGCCCTGCCGTGCGCCCAAACAGTGGTTTACCCCCACATATGGGGTATCATCGTACTCAGGACAAACTGGACAACAACATTTGGGGTCCAGCTTCTCCTATTACCCTTGGGAAAATAAAAAACTCCGGGCTAAAAATCATTTTTGAGGAAAGAAAAATAATTTTTTATTTTCATGGCTCTGCGTTATAAACTTCTGTGAAGCACCTGGGGGTTCAAAGTGCTCACCACACATCGAGATTAGTTCCTTGGGAGGTCTAGTTTCCAAAATGGGGTCACTTGTGCGGGAGCTCCAATGTTTAGGCACACAGGGGCTCTCCAAACGCGACATGGTGTCCGCTAATGATTGAAGCTAATTTTCCATTCAAAAAGCCAAATGGCGTGCCTTCCCTTCCGAGCCCTGCCGTGCGCCCAAACAGTGGTTTACCCCCACATATGGGGTATCATCGTACTCAGGACAAACTGGACAACAACATTTGGGGTCCAATTTCTCCTATTACCCTTGGGAAAATAAAAAACTCCGGGCTAAAAATCATTTTTGAGGAAAGAAAAATAATTTTTATTTTCATGGCTCTGCGTTATAAACTTCTGTGAAGCACCTGGGGGTTTTAAGTGCTCACTATGCATCTAGATTAGTTCCTTGGGGGGTCTAGTTTCCAAAATGGGGTCACTTGTAAGGGAGCTCCAATGTTTAGGCACACAGGGGCTCTCCAAATGCGACATGGTGTCCGCTAACGATTGGAGCTAATTTTCCATTAAAAAGTCAAATGGCGCGCCTTCCCTTCCGAGCCTTGCCGTGCACCCAAGCAGTGGTTTACCCCCACATATGAGGTATCGGCGTACTCAGGAGAAATTGCCCAACAAATTTTAGGATCCATTTTATCCTGTTGCCCATGTGAAAATGAAAAAATTGAGGCTAAAACAAATTTTGTGTGAAAAAAAGTACTTTTTCATTTTTACGGATCAATTTGTGAAGCACCTGAGGGTTTAAAGTGCTCACTATGCATCTAGATAAGTTCCTTGGGGGGTCTAGTTTCCAAAATGGGGTCACTTGTGGGGGAGCTCCAATGTTTAGGCACATGGGGGCTCTCCAAACGCGACATGGTGTCCGCTAAAGATTGGAGCCAATTTTTCATTCAAAAAGTCAAATGGCGCTCCTTCCCTTCCGAGCCCTGCCGTGCGCCCAAACAGTGGTTTACCCCCACATATTAGGTATCAGAATACTCAGGACAAATTGTACAACAACATTCATGGTCCAGTTTCTCCTTTTACCCTTGGAAAATTAAAAAAATTGTTGCAAAAAGATCATTTTTGTGACTAAAAAGTTAAATGTTAATTTTGTCCCTCCATGTTGCTTCTGCTGCTGTGAAACACCTGAAGGGTTAATAAACTTCTTGAATGTGGTTTTGAGCACCTTGAGGGGTGCAGTTTTTAGAATGGTGTAACTTTTGGGTATTTTCAGCCATATAGAACCCTCAAACTGACTTCAAATGTGAGGTGGTCCCTAAAAAAAATGGTTTTGTAAATTTTGTTGTAAAAATGAGAAATCACTGGTCAAATTTTAACCCTTATAACTTACTAGCAAAAAAAAATTGTTTCCAAAATTGTGCTGATGTAAAGTAGACATGTGGGAAATGTTATTTATTAACTATTTTGTGTCACATAACTCTCTGGTTTAACAGAATAAAAATTCAAAATGTGAAAATTGCAAAATTTTCAAAATTTTCACCAAATTTCTGTTTTTTTCACAAATAAACTCAGAAATTATCGACCTAAATTTACCACTATCATGAAGCCCAATATGTCACGAAAAAACAATCTCAGGACCGCTAGGATCCGTTGAAGCGTTCCTGAGTTATTACCTCATAAAGGGACACTGGTCAGAATTGCAAAAAATGGCAAGGTCATTAAGGCCAAAATAGGCTGGGTCATGAAGGGCTTAAGCTGGACAAGAAAAAACATGAAATGCACTGAACAATAAAGCCCACAACATGTGGGCTGCAAAAGCAAGCAGAACTTATCTTTGTTGAAAAGAACAGCAAGCAGGAGAGACCAGGAAGGGATGTGAATCCTCCAGAAACAATTAACAACTGGCACTGACTAAAGGGTGAAGCAGACTAAATAGCCCAGTCCGAAGTGGACACACCTGATCACTGCTGTGAAGGACAGACAGCAGCGCTACCACTTATAACCACCGGAGGGAGCCCAAGAGCAGAATTCACAACAGAAGTCACCAAAGGAAAGTGCAGCAGGAGAGGCTGTGTCAGAAGGGGTGAGCCAGGTTTCAGTGATGGCAAGGAAGGAAAGTTTGGTAGTAACAAAAAGATTGTGTATGTAGGAAAGCTTGTTGCAGACAGAGCAAGTGTTCCATAGAGCTCCTGTTAGTGGGACTGGGGAAGTGGGGGCTGGGCGAATGGGTATAAGGTTAGAAAGGTTACGAAAATTTGTAATGGAGTATGGGTGGGAGGTAGAACTGACTGTGGGAATGTGGTGAGGAGGACTAGCAGACCAGGATTTGGAGAGATATCACCAGTAGTGAGAAGGAGCAGAGAAAGTGTTAGAAGGTGGGAGCAGGAGAGGGCATGATGTGGCTGTCTGTGCTTGGAGACAGAGGATTGTATGTTAAGGAACAGTTCAGAGGAGGAGGTGAGATGGATGGGGAGGATTGAAGAAGAGATGAACAGTTCTTTACTAGGAGTAGGGATTAGGGGAGTTTGCAGAAAGTGAAGGGTTATAGGGGTGAGAGTGAAAGCAAACAAAAACATTGTTTACAGTGACTGTGTCCAGTTACCTTCAGTTCCCTTCTGGTTCAATTCTAGTTTTAATTCTCAAATTAATCTTCACACTTCTAGAACACAGTTATAGGAATCACACTGCAGACTAAAGTCATTGCAGACTTGAGATATGCAATATATGTACAACTAAGTGCATTCAGGTGTGAAGCAGACAGGAGTGGTCTCTGCTCATCTTGGTCCGAGAATTTAGGGTGGACCAGTTGCATTCAATCAAGCCAGAGTAAACAAGATCATATATAACACAGGGTAAGCTGGGGTTAGCTGAAAGGCATACCATGAGTATGCTAGGAGCAGAGGAAACTCTGTGTGGAAAGCTGGGTGATGTACTATGTGCACTTCATAGACAGACAAGGCAGGAGAGCAGGCTGGAGAGCTGGGTGCATGAACATACCTGTAGGGAGAATATAGACATGCTGGTTAGAGTGCGATG
The DNA here is from genome assembly GCF_051348905.1 of Ranitomeya variabilis. Taxonomy (NCBI): domain Eukaryota; kingdom Metazoa; phylum Chordata; class Amphibia; order Anura; family Dendrobatidae; genus Ranitomeya; species Ranitomeya variabilis. The sequence goes on along the minus strand of NC_135236.1, from coordinate 19,703,978 downwards.
GTGGCAGATAGCAGGGCACAGTCTGTATACATCCTTCTGGTTTTAATTCTAAAATATATATAAGGGGACAATACAAATATCTCTCCAAGGATCTGTTTATACCAAGGAAGGTGACGGGCACAACGGGGCATTCTCTGCCTCTGGAGGAGAGAAGGTTTTTCCACCAACATAGAAGAGGATTCTTTACTGTTAGGGCAGTGAGAATCTGGAATTGCTTGCCTGAGGAGGTGGTGATGGCGAACTCAGTCGAGGGGTTCAAGAGAGGCCTAGATGTCTTCCTGGAGCGTAACAATATTGTATCTTACAGTTAATAGGATCTTTAGAAGGACGTAGATCTGGGGATTTATTCTGATGGAAAATAGGCTTAACTGGATGGACAAATGTCTTTTTTTGGCCTTGCTATGCTACTATGTTACTATTTTTCCTCATCCCTGGCTGCTGCTGTAGTGCCATGCTACAATCTGTACTGTGGGTGAATTGAGGCCACTTTGCTGGTGTCTGTCCCTCATTTATGTGTTTGGGCAGCTTTTGAGGATGTTATCAGGTGTTGCTGTACATGAGTTTGCCTCCCATTTACTGTAATGGTGTTCGGTTATGTTCAGCGAATATTGCAAATTCGGCGATCGCAATCCGAACCGAATATTTAAATATTTGCTCATCTCTAATCTAGAGTATTAAAAACAATCACAAATTAGTAAAAATAGCTATAATGTTTAGATATATCTATTTCCCTTTAAAGTACAAGCATTATTTAGATTATATCAAAGAAAAAAGACGAACAATCACGCCCAGCTTCCGACTGGAACTTTTATCAGGGTTTATCAATGGTACATGACACTTCCTTCTTAAAGGAAACTTGTCGGGTAAAAAACGCTGCAGATATGGCGGTAATCTGTGGATTAACAGCATTATGAATCAGCCCAGAGCTGTCACTTTGAGCCTCACTGATAGGAGGAAATTAACTTTATTCCTCCCAGTATCATTTGGATTTCAGTCATGGGGGGGCGATGCTGACGCGGATAAAGGCACTGCTCTGTGTTTAGAAAGTGACGACTGTAACTACGCCCCCATCACTGACTGACAACAGCTCAGGATTAGGGCTGATTGTCATTTAGCGCCGGTGGTGACGTTACAGCCACCACTGTCCATACACAAAGCAGTGACTGTGCTCACATTGGCACCAAACCTTAACTGAAACCTACATGTTACCGGGAAGAATACAGTTAATTTCCTTTCAGCAGCATGGCTTTAAGTGCAGTTGTCGGGAAGGTTCGGAATGCTTTTAGCCTTGCAGATTAACCTTAACTCTTAACTAACTCTTGAAGTTCACCTCACTGTGTGTCAGCAGACATCCATAGCACCTGCCTATGTAAAGCTACAAGATCCCCAGGCCAAAAAATGCACAAAGTACACCCTAGTTAAAGCAAACTTCTGGAATTTGTGAAATAACGTCAATGCAAATAAGTAGAATTGCAATTTTGTAATATTCTCCAGGTTCAGCATACTCCTAACATATTAAAAATATTCGATTTGCATGGAATCATTTCACTCATCTCTGATATATCGATATTCATTTGACTCTGGTTACTGCACTGAGAGGGTAATGAAAAATCAAGTCATTATTCAAGGAATTTTTTTATGTCCTCTAATTTACTGAAACAAAGGCCACTCTAGAGACAAAAGTCTCCTGACACCAGGCATCATGCCATTCATTTTATATATAAATATCCGGTGGCTCTCATATTCTTATTCCTCAATTCCACACACAGTGATTTGGATGCCTTAATCCTCTGGCATTTTCCTCTGGGTCATTTCTAATGAATAGAATGAAATAAACTGAATTGAACATTAATATTATGAGCAAAATAAAATCTGATAACAGCATGGTAAGACAGATTGCGTTGGTAAAAGTCCTGTAAATATGAGCAAGATTTTTGCTGTTAACTAAGAGTTTATCCTTCAAGAGGAAAATATTGATTATGGATATTTAATAGAAGTGAGAGAGAGACTGTTTTCACTGGGGTTCTGGTTCAAGTTTGGGTACAGTTCTAGTACCCGAACCAAAATTTGGAATAAAGTTCGGGTCAGGTACCAGAACTCGAATTTCCATGAGGTGCACTCATCCCTAATATTTAATGTGCAATGTTGTTGTTATTTGCATCATAAAAGATGACCAAATATATTTTCGTACACTGGATTTTGAATTAAATTGTCTAAAAATTAACTTTCTACAAAATGCAGATGTTGCCGTAATTTGTGCAGATTCATCCTCTGGCTACAATTTATCTAAACTGTAAAGGGCCATCAAAAGGGTAAAAAATAAAAAAGAGACTTTTACTTACATCACCACTCAGAACTCCAGCCTCTCCATTCCTCATCGTCACCTGTCTGGTCTTCAACCGGCACTTCTAGCACTAATGAAACCAGGGACGGTTTTGTGCATGTGTACACAACATCGATGTGCATATTGTGACATCATGCTTTTGCAATCTTCTGCGCTATTCTGCAGAACCCTTCCAGGCTCATTAGAGACAGAAGTCCAGACTTGGTGTGAGAGGCTCGGAAATTTCAGAGCTTGTAGCAATGATAAGAAGATGCAGCAAACACTGGACTGGTAACAATAAGCAGTGGAGGGGCCAAACAGCTGAGTGATAAGGTGAGCAAAAGGGTCTTAAAAATGTTTAATCTTATGTTTATTATGTTCAATGATCTGGTGAAACATCGGAGCATAATATGGGACGTTATATTTGAAGAGAATCCCTTCTCTGCAAAACAAATTTCCCAGGGAAAATCCACATCTACAGGTGAATTATAAATTTGGCTTATCGGCTCATATCTATCACACATATTTGTATACGTGTATACATATATACATGATATATATTTAACAATATATGTATTCATAAATAATACATTTCCTGTTATTTCACGTTAAATGAAGGATAGCAATTTGACCGAAATCACAGAATTTTTCCTCGTGGGATTTCAAGTCGACCACGGTTTAAGAATTTCACTTTTCTGTTTTTTCTTTCTGATTTTCTGTGGGACAATGTGTGGAAATCTACTGATCATCATTCTGGTGTCCTTCAGCAAGAACCTCCGCACTCCAATGTACTTCTTCATCTCACAACTGTCCTTCTGTGACATATCATTAGCAGCTGATATTGTTCCTAAAATGCTCCACATCCTATTGAATAATGGAGCGACCATCACTTATATTGGTTGCATCACTCAGCTTTATTTCTTCTGTGCCTTGGAAACATTTGAATGTCTTCTTCTCACAGTGATGTCTTACGACCGATATGTGGCCATCTGTAAACCACTTTATTACAATTCTATTATGACAGATGGATATTGTGTGACCTTGTCCATCACTTGTTGGTTGTTTGGATTTTTATTCACCTTAATTTCCAACATATCAACGGCAAACTTAAACTTTTGTGACGGAAATATGATTGACCATGTATATTGTGACATTCTCCCTTTACTAGAACTTGCCTGTTCTGAAACCATCATTGTTCGCCTGGAAGTTTACATAATAGGTTTTACAGTTGTCTTAATTCCAACTGTAATCATTGTAATATCTTATACTTATATAGTTCTAGAAGTTCTAAGGATCCCATCCAGTACCGGCAGACAGAAAGCCTTCTCCACCTGTAGCTCCCACCTCACTGTGGTCTCCATATTCTACTGGACCATGTTCAGTGTTTATGCTGTCCCAGCACAAAGACAAACAGTTACCATCAGTAAGATCCTCTCTCTGCTATATACTGTGTTTACTCCTTTGGTCAACCCCCTTATATACAGTCTGAGAAATGCAGACATTTGGAAAGCCGTGCAGGAAGGACTTCATAGGTTGATGACCTGGTAAATTATCAATAATATATTAAGCATCACAAACATTATACTGGAAGATAATGTAGACATGAGCTTAAGCCAGAACTGTCAGTAGAATTTAAGCTATCTATTCCATATTTTCCCGGTTAACTCTGACACATGGTAAGGTTTTTAATATTAGACAGCTTAGGACTGTCCCAATGAGGGCACCTTGTCGACGGTGGGATGGATTTTATGCTATTTTTGATCAAAAACAGAATTACTAAGAACCCTGTGCTATTTAAATGTGTTTTTGATTTTTACTTATTTTGTTACAGCAGGGTTTTTGTTTATTTTATTTCTTGTAGTTGTTATATGCTTTATGGCCAATGTGAACATGCGTTTATGAGCTGCATGTATACCACCTTAATCCAAGCTCAGTTTTTGTGTTTTTTCTTTGTATTCTTGCATTCTGTGCAAACCAGGGTGTGGCCTTCCTCCCTTTCGTCTGCCCTTATTGACACATTGAGGTCAACTCTGACACATGGTAAGGTTTTTAATATTTGACAGCATAGGACCAGGTCACCTTGTTGTGGTGGGATGCCTTTGATGCTATTTTTGATCAAAACAGTATTACTAAGAACCCTGTGTTATTTAAACAGTAAATAAGGGCAGACAAAAGGACCGGGTCCCGACCTGTGGACAACAGTCTAGGGAAGCCTTTATATGTAATTTCCAGCTCAGGAAATAACATAAAAATGTTTTTTTCTTTATATTTTTGCATTCTGTGCAGGTCGGGGTGTGGCCTCCCTCTCTGCTGAGCTTGAAATAACATTTACAGGCTTCCCTAGACTGGTGTCCACAGGTCAGAACCCGGTCCTTTTGTCTGCCCTTATCCACACATTGAGGACAATGCTGACACATGAGAAGATTTTTAATATTAGACAGTGTGGGACATTCCCGATCGGGGTCACCTTGTCTTCGGTGGGATTGTTTTTATTTTATTTTTATTCAAAAATAGTATTGCTAAGAACCCTGTGTTATTTAAATACATTTTATTTATTTAGATACAGCAGGTGCTTCTTGTAGGTTTTGTATGCTTTATGGCCAAAGTGAACATGCGTTTATGAGCTGCATGTGTACCAACTTAATTCAAGTTCAGTTTTTGTGGTTTTTTATTTAACAGAGCAACCCAACTTTTTGGACAAATGACGCCGCAGAAACTGAGTAAACAACCACTGGTCCAGATGCCTTAGCTGACTAAAAACATCCAGTGATAGCATTGATAATACACTGTACAACTTATGTCGTCCAGTACCGTGCACAAATCTGTTGGTGTCTGGCTAACATCAGGCATCATCTCCGGAAGGATCAGATAGGCTAAATAATAGGCGAGACATGAAGACCTTTGCTAGACTTCAGATTGCAATGGCAACCCATCAACACCCAGCACTTGTGTCGATCAGCTGATAAAAAGAGCAACCTTAATCTGCTAAACTTTCCAAGCCCCTCATGATATAGGAACTAGATTGGCTCCCAAAACATGGAGCAGGAGCTTAGCTTAGTAAATGTCAAAAACTTAGCAGATGCCACAACTTTGCTTTATTGGGGAAAACAACTTCCAAACCAGATGAACGCCAATTTGCAGGAAGAGGTTTCATTTATTGGACTTTTATTTAATAATCTTTGGCATCCGTTCTTTTCTATTAAGTTTTATAAATATGATTTACTGGAAAGCAAGGTAAAAAATATATGTATGTTTTTGTTTTATGTATTTTTTCTATTAATTTTGTACTAAAAATTACCTAACAGTATATGATTCAGGTCAGCACAATAATGAAAATAATAAAAATATATTTTTTATTTCAGTGGTGAAACAAAAATATGAAATTTTGAATAAAAATAGTTTCACCATTTTTTCATGCATATGTCTGAACTTTTTTGGTCAATTAAGATGTGCAAGGCTTTGCAATTCTTTACAAAATGTACAGCACCCAAAAATCAATAATTCTGAAGTTTCATTGTGCTGTTATTTTTACAAAATTTATCAAAGTGGGAATTTTTTTTTTTTTAATAAATCTGGCTTTTACTGACAACTATACGAATATGTTTATTCTTTTATTATGAAATAGTTATTTTTAGTGAGAAAAGTGGAGTGATGCTAGCTTCGTTTTATTTAAATATTTTTTAAAACTTCAGTATCATATATATACACACTAACGTGTATATAGGTTCGTGCTGGAAAAAAGCCGGCACATCAGCCAAATAAATGTCCACAAAAATGGAAATTCCAGCAAACACCAGTCCAGATAGGCATTAAAATATAAAATAGCTCAGATATAAGGCAAGAATAGTCAATTATTTCATAAACAATGCTTCCAAATAACAGTGGGAAAGTGTTTTTAGCTCACCCGCCGTGTAGGAATAATGCAGGAAGCAAGTCCGGTAGCCCTGTCAGGCAACGGCGAGTTTTCGTCCAGGAATTTCTTTCCGCGTGTGATACGAGCGGTACGTCCGGCTGGTCTGCCAGACCTGTGTGACGTAATCGCCCACATGACCACCGCTGCAGCCCGGTGATGTGTACGGAGTGCGGTAAGAACCTCTATCCTACGCGTTTCGGAGACAACTGTCTCCTTCTTCAGGGATGGTCCATCCTCGTATCACATGTGGCGTCTGCGTAGCTGGACCCCGCTTCCACTTGCAATCTGGTGAGTAGTGGCTGCTACCGGCCGGGGCAGCCACTAGCTTTGTTAATTATTGGACTAAGTTTTGACCAAAGAAATTCCTGGACGAAAACTTGCCGTCTGAGCTATTTTATATTTTAATGCCTTTCTGGACTGGTGTTTGCTGGAATTTCCATTTTTGTGGACATTTATTTGGCTGATGTGCCGGCTTTTTTCCAGCGCGAACCTATATACACGTTAGTGTGTATATATATGATACTGAACCTTTATTGCACAATTTATTTTCTTGGGAAATTGTTGGTTTCACTGCAGGGTATTAGCATTTGTGACACTTGGCGCCACTTTCTATACTGTAGATTTTTTAAAACTTGTTTTTTATTTTTTTGTGCAATTCAGATAAATTTATACTATGATCATCTGATCACTTGTTAATTATACTGAAATACATCAATATTGGAGCATATAAAAAGTCACATCCACCTGTGAAGCCAAGATTGTTGTTTAGCTTTGGGGCTCTGGAACAACCAGTACCGGAGATATCTGTGTATGTGTGTTTAATACTTGTGGCAACTGTGTTCTGTATCAGTATGACACATACCGATGCCTGAGAATCAGCTGTACTCTGTGTACTGTTCCCCAAGCCAGGAGCTGAAGACAGCTCAGATCACTGTCCCTTGCTCACGCCACAATCAGCGCTAGCAGGGGGAAAGGTTGAACGTAGTATTCAACTGGTATCAGAGAGAGCAGACTTAGGATGATGTGAGTATTCATTCACATGCACGATAAATACATTTTTTTTAAATGACATGGGGCGCCCCTGTATTTTTGATAACCAGCCAGATAAAACTGACAGCTGCAGGCTGCAACCCTCAGCTGTCATCTTTAGCAAGCCTGGTTATCAAGAACAGATGGGTCGCCACACTGTATTTTTTTAATTATGTAAATAAATTAAAGTGATCCACGTGGGTTCCCCCCATTTTTGACAACCATCCAACCTATAGCAGACAGATTGGGGCTGGTATTCTCAGGCTGATAAAGGGCCAGGGATATTGACACCCCCAGCCTAAAAATAGCAGCCTACAGCGACACCAGAAAAGGTGCATCGATTAGATGTGCCAATTCTGGCGCATTAACAATTTCTTCCCTTTTTCTCTGTGGTGATGGCAAGTGGGGTTCATATTTGTGGGGTTGATGTCACCTTTGTATTGTCCAGTGACACCTATCAATTACTAATCCTATACAGTGATGGAAATAAGTATTTGAACCATTGCTGATTTTGTAAGTTTACTGACTGACAAAGACATGAACAGTCTAAAATTTTTAAGGGTAGGTTAATTTTAACACTGAGAGATAGAATATCAAACATAAAATCCATAAAATCACATTGTATACATTATATACATTTATTTGCAATTTGCAGTGAGAAATAAGTATTTTGTCCCTCTAGAAAACAAGACTTAATACTTGGTGGCAAAACCCTTGTTGGCAAGCTCAGCAGTCAGACATTTTTTGTAGTTGATGAGGTTTGCGCACATGTCAGGAGGGATTTTGGTCCACTCCTCTTTGAAGATCACCTCTAAATCATTAAGATTTTTAGGCTATTGCTTGGCAACTCGGAGCATCAACTCCCTCCATAATTTTTCTATGGTATTAAGATCTGGAGATTGGCTAGGCCACTCCATGACCTTGAAGTGCTTCTTTTTGAGCCACTCCTTTGTTGTCTTGGTTGTATGTTTTGGGTCATTGTCTTGCTGGAAGACCCAGTCATGACCTAATTTTAATGTCCTGGTGGAGTTAAGGAGGTTATTCCTGTGCCCTTAGCACAGAAACACCCCAAAAATATAATGCTTCAGCCTCCATGTTTGACAGTGGGGACGGTTTTCTTTGGGTCATAGGCAGCATTTCTTTTCCTCCAAACACGATGAGTTGAGCTGATTCCAAAGACCTTAATTTTTGCCGCATTTGACCACAGTACCATCTCTCAATCACTCACAGAATCATCTAGGTGTTCATTGGCAAACTTCTGAAGGGCCTGAACATATGCCTTCTTGAGCAGGGGGACCTTGTGGGTACTGAAGGATATTAAACCTTTACGGTGTAATGTGTTACAAATGGTTTTCTTGGTGACTGTGGTCCCAGCTGCCTTGAGATCATTAACAAGTTCCCCCATCCATGTAGTTTTAGGATTATCTCTCACCTTACTCATGATCAAGGATATCCCAGGAGGTGAAATTTTGCATGGTGCCCCAGATCGATGTCGATTGACATTTTGTGCTTTTTCCATTTTCTTAATATTGCACCAACAGTTGTCTCCTTCTCACCCAATGTCTTACTTATGGTTTTGTAGCCAGTACCAGCTTTATTCAGGTCTATGATCTTGCGCCTCACATTCTAATAAAGCTCCTTGGTCTTGCCCATGTTGTAGAGGTTGAGTCTGACTTATTAATTGAGTCTGTGGACAGGAGTCTTTTATAAAGGTGACTATGAAAGACAGTTTTCTTTAATATAGGTAATGAGTAGAGTTGAGCGACTTTTATTTTTTGGGGATCAAGTCGGGTTTCGCGAAACCCCACTTTCTGAAAAGACGGGTGGGGTGAAATCTGCCGATTATTGCAAAAAGTCGGGGGCCAATCGAAACACGAAACCCAATGCAAGTCAATGGAGAATCAAAGTCGGCAGTGAGTGGAGGACAGGAAAACACCTACAGTGCCCATTTTAATGCCAAAAACATAAATTCTTATTACTGAAGCTTGTCAATCTTAATTTACTTTATAATAATAGTTAGGCATTGAAAACTGGGGGTCATTTGGCTAAAGTTGTGGGGGGGTAGGGCTGGCTCAAGATTTTCGTGGGCCCAGGAAACACGGAATATATCATGGCGGTGGAGCAGGGAGAGGTAAGTATTTCAACTTTGCAAGTGCTGTGATCCTGAGCAAGCAGGGGGGCCCACATGTTAGCATTGGCACTGGCACAGGGCCCCTCATAGTACGGCAGTGTGTTTGACGGCGGGTGGCGCCTCCCACCGGCAGAGACACTTTTGCATACTATGAGGGGCCCTGTGCCAGTGATGCTCCAATGAGTATGTCCCCCCAGTTGATGAAGGAACCTGCACTTTCATCTGCACCTTCCTCTTTGTCCCCGTGTAAGGTGGTATAGAATGCGAGAAGGGGAATCTGACTTTCACAGGGTCAGATTCTGGCTGTGTAGAGTGCAAGGGGAATGTAGTGGTCTGGGTCAATGTACCAGCAGACTCTTCTAGCAGTGGCTGGGCAATGGGCAGGATGAGGAGGAAACACAGATATAGGCCCAAATAATAAAGTGGGCTAAATGCAGTTCAAAATTGGTACCAGGACTAAACAGGCAGCATTGCTTTGTTAAGTGGAGGACAACTGTAATGAGCGGCAGACACTGTTAGTAGGCCCAAATAATAAAGTGGGCTAAGTGCAGTTCAAATTTGGTAACAGGACTAAACAGGCGGCATTGATTTGTTCAGTGGAGGACAACTGTAATGAGCAGCAGACACAGTTAGTAGGCCCAAATAATAAAGTGAGCTAAATGCAGTTCAAAATTGAAACCAGGACTAAACAGGCGGCATTGCTTTGTTCAGTGGAGGACATCTGTAATGAGCGGCAGACACAGTTAGTAGGCCCAAATAATAAAGTGGGCTAAATGCAGTTCAAAATTGGTACCAGGACTAAACAGGTGGCATTGCCTTGTTCAATGGAAGACAACTGTAATGTGTGGCACACACAATTAGTAGGCCCAAATAATAAAACAGGCTAAATGTCTGCCAAAAAAGTGTTCATAAATAAACAGGTGGCATAGCTAGGTACAGGGGTGGGCTCCTCTGCTGAGTAGCAGACAGTGGTAGTAGGCGCAAAGTATTAACTGGTCAAAATGGAGGCCAGGGCCCCTGTATATTTTAACTGTCATCTATTATTTCAACAAATTTGTATTGGCAGTACCATTGAAGGATTTAACAGCACAGACTACACAGTGGTGGTGCAGGGAGAGGTAAGTATTGCAACTGGTAGAGCACTATTCGAGCTGGGGGGAACACTCTCTCATGGGCGGCGGTACTGGCACAGGGCCCCTCATATTACGACGGTGTGTCTGACATTGGTTGTGCACCGCCACCATCAGAGACACTTCATTGTACTATGAGGGACCCTGTGCCAGTGCCGTCGGCCAAGAGTGGGCACACCCACCTGTCCAGGCAAACGGCACTCGCACGGGTGCTTGCGCCAGGTGGTGACCACAGTCCTGTGGGGGGAGACAGCCCATTTAAGGAGGTATAAAAATGGCCTATGGTGGACATTCAGCAGCTGCAAATGGAGGAATTGGAGAAGTCAGTAAGAGGAGACGAAAAGCAAGACATTTTTCAGGCAAGCTACGTGTCAGCAGGGGAAGGTGGGGCAAAATTTTTTGAAATCCATGATTGGTTCATTTTAATGAAGGTTAGATCATCATCATTTCGAGAAAGCCAGACGTGTCCTTTTTTCGGTCAGTATTGAACCAGCAGCACTGAAGACTCTTTCTGATAGCACACTAGCAGCAGGGCAAGCGAGCTCCTGTAATGCATATTCTGCCAATTCAGGCCAGGTGTCTATTTTAGATGCCCAGTAATCAAAGGGGAATGACCTGTGAGGGAGAACATCGATATGGGAGGAAAAGTAGTTCATAACCATACTGGACAAATGCTGTCTCCTGTCACTTTGAATTGATGCAGCAGTACCTGTCATGTTAGTGGTCATTGCAAAATCACTCCACAACCTGGTCATAAAACCCCTCTGTCCAACGCCACTTCAGATTTGTGCACCTCTAACACCTCTGCCATGTTGCACCCTACGGCTCCTGTGAGAACCATCACCGCCACTGTGTGCTGGGAATGCCTGAACCAAATGGTCTACAAGAGTTGCTTGTTTGGTTGCCAATATTTGCTAAAGGTTCTCATGTGGCATGATATTTTGTTATTTTCCTTTATATCATGGATCCAGGAGGCAGGCCAACCAGTAATTGTCATCTGTCATCATTAGTGTTGAGCGATACCGTCCGATACTTGAAAGTATCGGTATCGGAAAGTATCGGCCGATACCGGCAAAGTATCGGATCCAATCCGATACCGATACCCGATACCAATACAAGTCAATGGGACTCAAGTATCGGACGGTATCCCTGATGGTTCCCAGGGTCTGAAGGAGAGGAAACTCTCCTTCAGGCCCTGGGATCCATATTAATGTGTAAAAGAAAGAATTAAAATAAAAAATATTGCTATACTCACCTCTCCGACGCAGCCTGCACCTCATGGAGGGAACCGGCAGCGTTCTTTGCTTAAAATTCGCGCGTTTACTTCCTTCCGTGAAGTCCCGGCTTGTGATTGGTCGCGTGCCGCCCATGTGGCCGCGAAGCGACCAATCACAGCAAGCCATGATGTAATTTCAGGTCCTTCAGGATTTTAAAATTACGTTCTGGCTTGTGATTGGTCGCGTCGCCCATGTGACCGTGACGCGACCAATCACAAGCCAGAACGTAGTTTTAAAATCCTGAAGGACCTGAAATTACATCACGGCTTGCTGTGATTGGTCGCGTCGCGGCCACATGGGCGGCACGCGACCAATCACAAGCCGGGACTTCACGGAAGGAAGTAAACGCGCAAATTTTAAGCAAAGAACGCTGCCGGTTCCCTCCGTGAGGTCCAGGCTGCGTCGGAGAGGTGAGTATAGCAATATTTTTTATTTTAATTCTTTCTTTTACACATTATTACATTAATGTTGTTTCGATACCGATACCCGATACCACAAAAGTATCGGATCTCGGTATCGGAATTCCGATACCCGCAAGTATCGGCCGATACCCGATACTTGCGGTATCGGAATGCTCAACACTAGTCATCATTTTGATAATGCGGGGGTCCCTTTTTAGGATATGCAAGGCATACTCAGCCATGTGGGCCAATGTTCCAGGTGTCAATTCACTGCTTGTGCTTGGTAGAGGAGCACTTTCTTGCAAATCAACATCACTTGTGTCCCGCAAAAACCCTGTACCTGACCTTGCAACACCACCAGTTTCTAATGCCCCCTGAGAAGCATCTTCCTCCCATAAATATTCATCCCCATCATCCTCCTCCTCCTCCTCTTCATCCGCCACCTCGTCCAGGAGAGTTCCCTGAGCAGACAATGGCTGACTGTCACAGCAGTGTGCAAACAGCAATGCAGCTATCAGGGAGCCTTATAAGGCAGCCTAATAAGCTACAGAGCTGATGCACAGAAATCTAGCCTCCACTGTCGCTGCAAAACAAAGGTGGTGTTGGACAGTGGAAATCGCTACAGCACAAGCGGTTTGGGGGTTAATCTTCCCTCCCTAACTGTATCCCTTCTTCTGATGAAGCTGCAGCAACCTCTCCCTATGCTACGATCGGCAGAAGTAAGATGGCGGTCGGCGTGCACACCCCTTTATAGCCCCTGTGACGCAGCAGAAAGCAAGCCAATCACTGTCATGCCCTTCTGTAAGATGGTGGGGACCGAGACTTATGTAATCGCTCTGCCCACACTCTGCGTCCTCCTTCATTGGCTGAAAAATGGCGCTGAACGAGTCATATGAAAAGCAACTTTTGCGTGCTGATCGCCGACCGCATGGCCGATCCCACACTAGGATTGGGTCGGGTTTCATGAAACCCGACTTTGCCGAAAGTCGGTGATTTTTGAATTTGTCCAATCCGTTTCGCTCAACCCTAGTTATTATTATTGTTAGACTTTTTAAAAGTGCCATTTATTCCATGGCGCTTTACATGCGAAAGGGGAAAATATAGGCAAGTACAATAGACATGAGCAAAAGAAAAAAAAGGCACACACAAGTACAGAAGGAGTGAGTACCCTGCCCACGAGGTCTCACAATCTACAGGGCACGGGTGAGTATACACTAGGAGAGGGTAGAGATGGTCATGCTGCAGTTCAGTAGACTGAGGATCACTGCAGGTTGTTGGCTTGTCCTCTTGTTTCCTCACTGCAACACAGTTTGATCCCAAATGATTTGGATTAGCAAATACGGCCTCCTGGCTGAACCCCTGTATTACGCTGAACAATATTAAGAGAAAATGTGGCCAGCCTTCTGATTCCTCAATACAGCACAGTTTAATCACAGACTGTTAGGATTAGCAAATAGGGACTCCTGTCCGGTCCCCTATATTAAGCCAAACGATTTTTAAGAGGTAATGTGTCCTTCTGATTCCTCACTGCAACACAGTTTTATCCCAAACAATTTGGATTTGAAAATGCAGCCTACTGGCTGAACCCCAAAATTAGTCCTAATGTTTTCTATGAGGAAACCTGGCCTTCTGATATCTCACTAAAGGACAGGTTTTGCCTAAATGATGTTGATTAACAAATGTGGCCTCCTGAGACTGCCACACAGTTTTTGCACAATCTAGTTAGATGCTGTAAGATCGATTTTATACAGGACATGATCCTATTTAGCTAACTGACAAGATGTCAACTATTTATATGAACAGGGACATGTGACTTTGGCAACCAGAAGACCTTGTGTCATGATTTTGTGGATAGTTTCTGCTCCCTGATTGGCTGCCGGAATGTACACACATTAAGAAAAACAAAAGATGTATGGTCCGCTGCTCCTCTGACCTAAACACACCCCCTCCCCTCATAAAACACGTCCCCCCTGCTCATCATACAGCTCCAGTATCCTAGCCAGTCCTAACAAAAGCATTGGTGGAAAAGCGACCATGTAACAAACTTTGGCTGATTTTTGCTGAACATGGGTAAAATTTATTTGGAAACTGAACACGAATCCAGATGTGCTATGTTCATGATGAATTTTAGATTGGCATAAGTTTTCCAAACAAGATTGCTTATCTCTAGTCACAACTGCAGTTGAACCAATCCCTATAATGTCATTCACTGTATATTTTATCTACTCCATAGTTAGGGCAGGAGAATTGGTCCTCAAGATATTAACCCCTTCCTGACTTTAAAAATTGCATGTCATTTTAATTTCATATTTTTACTTTTTTTTACTTTTGCTGAAGTTAAAATTTTACTTTTTAAAAAGTTTTTTTTTATTAAGTTTAACTTTTGTGACTTCGGGGATTTAAAACACAGGGGACGCATGCGGTAATGAATGGCAAAGCATCTCCTGAAGTTGTTTTCTTCCGTCCTCTTCCTTTTTTTTGCCGATATATATAAATACTGGTAGTTACTTTGAGTCTGTTCGTCCCACAAAGGATCACTTTTCTGGGAAGCTGCTGTGTAAAATTGGATGTTTCATTACCTTATTATTTATTTTATTATTTATCCACAAGAATATTTTCAACAGGAGGATGTAGCACAATTGATCTTGACTAAGAATAAATTGTAAAGAAGAAAAATCTGATGCATAGTAAGTTTATATTCATTTTGGATACTCTGATTGATTTTAGAAATATTTTAGAGCCAAAAAAATGTTTTTCTTTGCAGGTGATTATTAAAGATTAATGACATAAGTCAGTAACTGCTGAGCCAGATTATATACTATGGGTGGAGGTGAAAGGGAGAGAAGGGTTAAGAATGTCAGGCATTTTTTTCTGGAGATGAGTGCAGACATGTAAAGAAAGCACAAGTTGTAAATGTTTGTATGAACGCTGCATTGTACTTACCGGACACAAGATAGTCTATGAAGGTACATAACATTGGTGATGGAATTGCTAGAGCAGAACTAGTGGAGGAGCTAGAAAATAAGGAGAATCTAGAGAAGAAGTGGGTACAAGTCTACATAAGGTCTTATTGAGAAGAACCTGAAGAATTGGCAGGGAGAAAAGGGCAGACCAGAAGTGCAGTTCAGGATCGGTTTGTTGACATGCTTTTATGCAAGATACACTTTGCTGCTACATTTTTAAATCTATTAAAATACCAAAAAAGTAAAAGAACATTTTGTACATGGTTCTGATGTAAACTCAACATGAGTTAAATATTATTTATTAACCATTGAGAGAAGTGTCAATGTCTGGATTAAAACGGTTATCATTCAAAGATTGAAAATTGCACGTTTAAAAAAAAAAAAAAATTGTCGCGTTTTTGTGTTTTTTTTCTTTAATTCAAACCATATAAACCTATGCTCCCCACTATCATAAAGTATAAGGTGTCATGAATAGAAAACATTAAAACATTTTCAAAATCACTGGGATATGTTGAAAGTAAGGGGTTAAATCATCAATAACTGATTCATCACAACTACAGTCATCAAGGCTGAAGGGCAGGTGGATTCGTGTTTATTCTAAGTTTTATTTTTCTATGTTATTATTAACCCCTTAAAAAACAATGGACTTTTAGCTTTTGCTGTTTTGTTTTTTATCTCACCTAATGCAATCAGTCCATATGTTTTTATTTTTACATCAACATAGACATCTGAGGGGTTATTTTTTGTACTGTAAAGATTGTAGTCTTGAAGGACATAATTCATATTAACCTATATAATGTATTGAAAAACACGAAAAAAAAAAACTCCAACTTAGACAAAATGGTAAATAAAAAGTAACTCTACTATAGTTTTGGGGGGCTTTGTTTTTACAGCATTTATTGTGACCTTGAAATATTGTTGTCCCGGTCGGTCCGATTTTGATGATATTAAATAAACATCATTTTTTTATCTACTTAATTGATTAAAACAAATTCACAATATCATAAAGAAACAGTTACTTTGTGTCGTAATTATAGGAGACCGTAACATTTTTATTCTTCTGTTGATGGGGCTAAGAGAGGGCTGTGACCCCGCATCAATGTCGCTGGCCCCCCAGTAAGCTACATTTTCACTATAAGATGCACTTTTATTTACCTCTCAAATTTTGGGGAAAAAAGTGCGTCTTATAGTCTGAGAGATACGGAATATGAAGCTAGAGATTTTTTTATTGTGTATTTTAGTGTATGTTTTATTGCATTATTGTTATACACAACATGGTCTCCTTTTAATAAAGACCTGAAACCAAGTGAAAATGGTCCAATTTTCAATCCTATTATAATACTGAGTATTCTGTTTTTAATCTTTTCTTTTTTCTGCCAAATGGTTCCAAAGATATGACCCTTTCAATCCTTACCAATGAATTGTGCACTTCATTTATTTTATTTTTCGCAAAGTCCACTTGTACAGACAATCAAAATTATTGGAAGCACGAAATAAAGAAGAACATTACTCTGAAATCTATTTCTGGATTTACCAGGCAAAAAAAAGGAATACTAGTGTGAGGGAAGTGAATGAGAGCATAAATGAGACACTTTTGAACTGATGACCGATCTTGTTGAAGCCCCGTGTTCCTTGATGCTGTCATTGTGCTCATACTTCTATTGATCATTTTTCTTCTCAGATCAATGTTAGGATAATAAACAATATTCCATTACAAAGGGAAGGAACATGAAAATATCTGAGGTAAGTGATAGTGATAAGCAAGAATGGTTTAATTCCCATATTGCATCATTGTTAAGAAATTTGGTTACTGAATCTGTATTAAAATTTTAAAACATTGTTAAGAAGCCCAATGCAAAAAAATCAATTTACAAACTGGATAAAAATTCCAGTGGAATCTGAATATGCAATAAATTCATCATTGATTATTCAGCCATAATTACAAAAGGATCTCTGTTAAAATGCCCAGGTTAGAAAATCAGATTTATTTCAGGAAAATCTTCCATATAAAATATTTTAACAGAAACCACCCCAACCAAAACAATCTGATAACAGCTTGTGATAAAATAATTTTAATATAAAAGGAATCAAAGCAATAATTGGGTGGGTAAGAAGTGTGGCGGGAGGAGTGTGCCTTGAAGGAGGTATTTCTTCTCACGACATGTCCTTCTAACCATTGACTCATAGAAGCGCTGCATCAGCGTGAAATGGCCATCGTCAGTACCTGCACACTCCTGTCCTCACACTCCCAGGCCATGAAGATTTTTTAATCGTAACTGAATAAAGGATACATTTTAAGGATCGGTGAGTGCTACCTATTTTTCTTTCTTTTGATGGACAGTATTCATGTGTTTTTTCTGAGGAGCACCCAAGATCCCAAGGCACAGCTCTAGTCTGTGTGTGGCACTTCAGGCGTACGGACCCGGTGAAGCCGGCGGTGCTGTCTGCTTTTTGTACTTGACACAGTGAATTTCTATTATTGTTCAGTTCTCATGCTTCGCACTGACGAGGGCCAACAGCCCGAAACACCGTGTCTGCAAATTGAGATACTGATTTGGCTTTAATCCTAAGTCATATTGCACGACTCGTTAAAGGGTTGATTGTGACTTGTAGGATCTCGACTTCCAACAGGTGGTGCTATAGATGTCATGATCTCTGCAGGCAGAGATCATAGCAAGCCTATAGAGGGACAAGCTCTCGGAAGATGGAACTATACTGACCATGAACTAAGCCTGCCGCGCAACTAGAAATAGCCAGGTAGCATTTCCTATTTATCGCTAGATGCCCAGCTCTGGCCTAAGACCTAAATAGCTAGCAGAGGGAAATATAAGACCTGGCTCACCTCTAGAGAAATATTCCAAAGAAGACAGTAGCCCCCCACAAATAATGACGGTGAGTTCAGATGAAACTACAAACGCAGCAGGAAAATAGTCTTAGCAAATTTGAGGTCCGCTTACTAGATAGCAGAAGACAGATAGTATACTTTCATGGTCAGCAGAAAAACACTAACAAAACACCATCCAGAGATTACCTTAAACTCTGGCATTAACTCATAACGCCAGAGTAGCAATCCCTGATCAACGAGAGCTTTCCAGACACAGTAACAAAACTTCAGCTGTGAACTGGAACAAATAGGCAAAACAAAACATGGACAAAAGTCCAACTTATCTAGTAGTTGTCAGAAGCAGGAACAAGCACTGAGAGGCATCAGATAACATTGTTGACCGGCAAGAAACCACCAGAGAAATGAGCTTAAATAGCGACACCCACTACTGATGGAACCAGGTGAAACAGGAAAAAGGATGACAAGTCCAATTCCACAAGCGGCCACCGGGGGAGCCCAGAATCCAAATTCACAACAGTACCCCCCCCTCAAGGAGGGGGCACCGAACCCTCACCAGATCCACCAGGGCGACCAGGATGAGCCCTATGGAAGGCACGAACAAGATCAGAAGCATGAACATCAGATGCATTGACCCAAGAATTATCCTCCTGGCCGTAACCCTTCCAGTTGACCAGATACTGGAGTTTCCGTCTGGAAACACGAGAGTCCAAAATTTTCTCCACAACGTACTCCAACTCACCCTCAACCAACACCGGAGCAGGAGGCTCAACTGAAGGTACAACAGGTACCTCATACCTGCGCAATAACGACCGATGAAAAACGTTATGAATGGAAAAGGACGCAGGGAGGTCCAAACGGAAAGAAACAGGATTAAGAATCTCCAATATTCTATAAGGGCCGATGAACCGAGGTTTAAACTTAGGAGAAGAGACCCTCATAGGGACAAAACGAGAAGACAACCACACCAAATCTCCAACACAAAGCCGAGAACCAACACGACGATGACGGTTGGCAAAACGCTGAGTCTTCTCCTGGGACAACTTCAAATTGTCCATAACCTGCCCCCAGATGTGATGCAATCTCTCCACCACCGCATCCACTCCAGGACAATCCGAGGATTCCACCTGACCGGAGGAAAATCGAGGGTGAAACCCCGAATTACAGAAAAACGGGGACACCAAGGTGGAAGAACTGGCCCGATTATTGAGGGCGAACTCTGCCAATGGCAAAAAAGCAACCCAATCATCCTGGTCAGCAGAGACAAAACACCTCAGATATGTCTCAAGGGTCTGATTAGTCCGCTCGGTCTGGCCATTAGTCTGAGGGTGAAAAGCAGATGAAAAAGACAAATCTATGCCCATCCTAGCACAGAATGCCCGCCAAAATCTAGACACAAATTGGGTACCTCTGTCAGAAACAATATTCTCAGGAATACCGTGCAATCGGACAACATTCTGAAAAAACAGAGGAACCAACTCAGAAGAAGAAGGCAACTTGGGCAGAGGAACCAAATGGACCATTTTAGAGAAACGGTCACAGACCACCCAGATGACAGACATCTTCTGGGAAACAGGCAGATCTGAAATAAAATCCATCGAGATGTGTGTCCAAGGCCTCTTAGGAATAGGCAAGGGCAACAGCAGTCCGCTAGCCCGAGAACTACAAGACTTGGCCCGAGCACAAACGTCACATGACTGCACAAAGACTCGCACATCTCGTGACAGGGAAGGCCACCAGAAGGATCTTGCCACCAAATCCCTGGTACCAAAAATTCCGGGATGACCTGCCAATGCAGAAGAATGTACCTCAGAGATGACTCTGCTGGTCCAATCATCCGGAACAAACAGTCTATCAGGCGGACAACGATCCGGTCTATCCGCCTGAAACTCTTGCAAGGACCGCCGCAGATCAGGAGAAACGGCCGACAAAATTACTCCCTCCCTAAGGATACCTGTGGGTTCAGAATTACCAGGAGAGTCCGGGTCAAAACTCCTAGAAAGGGCATCTGCCTTAACATTCTTAGAACCCGGTAGGTATGACACCACAAAATTAAAGCGAGAAAAAAATAAAGACCAGCGCGCCTGTCTAGGATTCAGGCGTCTGGCAGTCTCAAGATAAATCAAATTTTTGTGGTCAGTCAATACCACCACCTGATGCCTAGCCCCCTCGAGCCAATGGCGCCACTCCTCAAACGCCCACTTCATGGCCAAAAGCTCCCGATTCCCAACATCATAATTCCGCTCTGCGGGCGAAAATTTGCGAGAAAAGAAGGCACAAGGCCTAATGACGGAGCAGTCGGAACCTTTCTGCGACAACACTGCCCCAGCTCCGATCTCCGAAGCGTCAACCTCAACCTGAAAAGGCAGATTCACATCAGGCTGACGCAACACAGGGGCAGAGGCAAAACGGCGCTTAAGCTCCTGAAAGGCCTCTACAGCATGAGGGGACCAATTAGCAACATCAGCGCCTTGTCTGGTCAAATCAGTCAGTGGTTTAACGACATCCGAAAAACCAGCAATAAATCGGCGGTAAAAGTTGGCAAAGCCCAAAAATCTCTGAAGACCCTTAAGAGAGGAGGGCTGAGTCCAGTCACAAATAGCTTGCACCTTGACGGGATCCATCTCAATGGAAGAGGGAGAAAAAATATACCCCAAAAAGGAAATTTTCTGGACCCCAAAAACGCACTTAGACCCCTTCACACATAAAGAATTAGACCGCAAAACCTGAAAAACTCTCCTGACCTGCTGGACATGAGAGTCCCAGTCATCAGAAAAAATCAGAATATCATCCAGATATATTATCATAAATTTATCCAGAAAATCGCGGAAAATATCATGCATAAAAGACTGGAAAACTGAAGGGGCATTAGAAAGACCAAAAGGCATGACCAAATACTCAAAGTGGCCCTCGGGCGTATTAAATGCGGTCTTCCACTCATCCCCCTGCCTGATCCGCACCAAATTATACGCCCCACGAAGATCAATTTTAGAGAACCACTTAGCACCCTCTATACGAGCAAACAAATCAGTAAGCAATGGCAATGGGTATTGATACTTAACAGTGATCTTATTCAGAAGCCGATAATCAATACATGGTCTCAAAGAGCCGTCTTTTTTTGAGACAAAGAAAAACCCAGCTCCCAAGGGAGAAGAAGATGGACGAATATGTCCCTTTTCCAAAGACTCCTTTATATATTCCCGCATAGCAGCATGTTCCGGCACAGACAAATTAAACAAACGACCCTTTGGATATTTACAACCCGGTATCAAATCTATGGCACAATCGCACTCACGGTGCGGAGGTAACGACCCAAGCTTGGGTTCGTCAAAGACGTCTTGATAATCAGAGAGGAACTCAGGGACTTCAGAGGGAATGGACGACGAAATAGAAACCAAAGGTACGTCCCCATGAATACCCTTACATCCCCAGCTCAACACAGACATTGCTCTCCAGTCCAAGACTGGGTTGTGAGACTGCAACCATGGCAATCCCAGTACCAAATCGTCATGTAAATTATACAGCACCAGGAAACGAATAATCTCCTGGTGATCCGGATTGATACGCATGGTTACTTGTGTCCAGTATTGTGGTTTATTATTAGCCAATGGGGTGGAGTCAATCCCCTTCAGAGGAATAAGAGTCTCCAAAGGCTCTAAATTAAAACCACAACGATTGGCAAAGGACCAATCCATAAGACTCAGAGCGGCGCCAGAGTCAACATAGGCGTCCGTGGCAATGGATGACAAAGAGCAAATCAGGGTTACAGACAAAATAAACTTAGACTGAATGGTGCCAATGGAAACAGACTTATCAAGCTTCTTTGTACGCCTAGAGCATGCTGATATAACATGAGTAGAATCCCCACAATAGAAACACAATCCATTCTTCCGTCTAAAATTCTGTCGCTCGCTCCTGGACAGAATTCTATCACACTGCATACTTTCTGGCGTCTTTTCCATAGACACCGCCAGATGGTGCACCGGTTTGCGCTCCCGCAGACGCCTATCAATCTGAATAGCCATTGTCATGGACTCATTCAGACCTGCAGGCAAAGGGAACCCCACCATAACATCCTTAACGGCATCAGAGAGACCTTCTCTGAAAGTTGCCGCCAAAGCGCACTCATTCCACTGAGTAAGCACAGACCATTTACGGAATTTTTGGCAGAAAACTTCAGCTTCGTCTTGCCCCTGAGATAGTGCCATCAAAGTTTTTTCTGCCTGAAGTTCCAAATGAGGTTCCTCATAAAGCAAGCCCAAGGCCAGAAAAAACGCATCCACATCGCGTAACGCAGGATCCCCTGCTGGCAATGAGAAGGCCCAATCTTGAGGGTCACCCCTGAGCAAGGAAATCACAATCCTAACCTGCTGAGCAGGGTCTCCAGCTGAACGAGACTTCAGGGACAAATAAAGCTTACAATTATTTCGGAAATTCTGGAAGCTAGCTCTATTCCCTGTGAAGAACTCCGGCAAAGGAATTCTCGGCTCAGATACCGGAGCATGTACCACAAAATCTTGTAAATTTTGTACTTTCGTGATGAGATTATTCAAACCCGCAGTTACACTCTGGAGATCCATTATTGTCAGGTGCACACAGAGCATACAGAGATTAGGAGGAGAGAGAGAAAAAAGACTGCAGCAAGGCAGACTGGAGAAAAAAAAAAAAAAATTCCAGCAGACTTCTTATAACTCTCCTTTCTCAACCTGGGTCTTTAACACTTTATTGGCCGGTCAAACTGTCATGATCTCTGCAGGCAGAGATCATAGCAAGCCTATAGAGGGACAAGCTCTCGGAAGATGGAACTATACTGACCATGAACTAAGCCTGCCGCGCAACTAGAAATAGCCAGGTAGCATTTCCTATTTATCGCTAGATGCCCAGCTCTGGCCTAAGACCTAAATAGCTAGCAGAGGGAAATATAAGACCTGGCTCACCTCTAGAGAAATATTCCAAAGAAGACAGTAGCCCCCCACAAATAATGACGGTGAGTTCAGATGAAACTACAAACGCAGCAGGAAAATAGTCTTAGCAAATTTGAGGTCCGCTTACTAGATAGCAGAAGACAGATAGTATACTTTCATGGTCAGCAGAAAAACACTAACAAAACACCATCCAGAGATTACCTTAAACTCTGGCATTAACTCATAACGCCAGAGTAGCAATCCCTGATCAACGAGAGCTTTCCAGACACAGTAACAAAACTTCAGCTGTGAACTGGAACAAATAGGCAAAACAAAACATGGACAAAAGTCCAACTTATCTAGTAGTTGTCAGAAGCAGGAACAAGCACTGAGAGGCATCAGATAACATTGTTGACCGGCAAGAAACCACCAGAGAAATGAGCTTAAATAGCGACACCCACTACTGATGGAACCAGGTGAAACAGGAAAAAGGATGACAAGTCCAATTCCACAAGCGGCCACCGGGGGAGCCCAGAATCCAAATTCACAACATATAGAGTTAAGTCCTCTTTTTCTCAGAAGAGGCAATTTGCATATATAATTGTTCAGCACTTTAAGCCGTTACCGACATTCACAGTACATGTATGGTGCTAGTCGTTGGCGCGTCTATTGATCAGCCTCATAAGGTGAGTTTTGCCACATATCTGGCAGGTAATGTCTGTGTGTTACAGCCAGAACCTGCTTCTAACAATCAAGCCCACAATTGTTAACCTGCTAAATTTCACAGTCATTCTCTGACAGTGGCACTAACAGTATGTTGGTATGGTGGGCATCATACTA
The DNA here is from genome assembly GCF_051348905.1 of Ranitomeya variabilis. Classification (NCBI taxonomy): domain Eukaryota; kingdom Metazoa; phylum Chordata; class Amphibia; order Anura; family Dendrobatidae; genus Ranitomeya; species Ranitomeya variabilis. Next base: position 19,680,225 of record NC_135236.1, on the reverse strand, counting down.
GAGGAGATCAGACTATCGCAGCTACAAGTCCACTAAGAGGACTAATAGGAACAGTGAAATGTAAAAAAAAGTTTTAAACAATATGAAATAAAAAATTGTGTTTTTATTTTGGTTGCTGCAAGACCATAAAAAATACTGTACCAAGCGTTCAAAATGTACTACCTGTCCCAAAATGGTGTCAATGAAAATGTTATCTCACCCTGTAAAAAATAATCCTCTATCAACTGAATAATTAAAATGTTACCGGTCTGTGAGTATGGGAACACAACCCAACATTTTTTTTATCAAACTTCTGTTTTATTTTACCACTAAATTAATTTTAAAAAATGGACTTTTGATATCACCGTTTTTATAGTGATGAGGAGAATCAAATTGCAAGGGTTTTTTTTTACTACATGATGTACATGATAATAGCAATTCCCCCAAAAATGTTAAAGTTTTTGGGTTTTAGTTTTTGTTTTTTTTTTCCCATTTTTACTGCTGTTGTAATTTTTTTTTCATTTCCAGTACATTTTGTGATAACTTAAATGGTGTTATTCAAAAGTAAAAATCATCCTGCAAAAAAGAAGACCTCACAAATCTTTGTGTATAAAAAAATACAAAAGCTAAGGCTCTGGGGAAAAAGGGGAGGGAAAAACAAAACAAGGCTGCAAAACAGAAAATGGGCCCTTCGAAAAGTGGTTAAATTCTTTTGTTTTTGTTTCAGCCTTATCATTTGTGATGCAGCAAACAATATAAAATAATTACAATGGTGCTTGAAAGTTTTTGAACCCTGCAGAGCAAGTCCTAAAAAATGATAAAAAAACAAAATTAAACAAATTATGCAAAAATATCAGATTTTCGAATATTTTAAAGGGAACCTGTCACCTGAATTTGGCGGGACCAGTTTTGGGTCATATGGGCGGGGTTTTCGGGTGTTTGATTCACCCTTTCCTTACCCGCTGGCTGCATGCTGGCCGCAATATTGGATTGAAGTTCATTCTCTGTCCTCCGGAGTACACGCCAGCGCAAGGCAATATTGCCTTGCGCAGGCATGTACTCCGGAGGACAAAGAATGAACTTCAATCCAATATTGCAGCCAGCATACAGCCAGCGGGTAAGGAAAGGGTGAATCAAACACCCGAAAACCCCGCCCATATGACCCAAAACTGGTCCCGCCAAATTCAGGTGACAGGTTCCCTTTAATGAAGTTAATCATTCAGCATTACATATTTGTGCATTGCAAAAGTCTGTGAACCTTTAAGAGTAGCAAATAGTTTGAGGGTAAAATTAGAGTATGGCGCGCAACCTGTTTAATTTAAAGAAGAGAAAACTATTAAATCATGATCTTCACAATACACATATGTGAAAGTATGAATCAAAGAAGGGAGATTTCTGAGGAACTCTGAGGAGTTGTTGGTGCTTAGACTGGAAATGATTACAAAACCATTTCTAAAGAGTTTGGACTCCACTAATCCACAGAAAGAAAGACTGACAGAAATGCAAGTCCTTAGGTATGCTCTCCAAGAGTGGACAACCAACAAAACATCACTCTAGGATCAAGGTACAGTACTTAATAGCCTGCGAGGTCACAAAAAACTCAATGCAACCTCTAAGCAATTGACATTTATCAGTCAATAGCTCACCCCAGTAACAATCCTCCTCGCCTCATGTTAGAGGCAGCCTACATTAGAAAGTGCAGAAAATTTCAGATTTCAGTGTAGTGACATTTACATTATTTAGTACATTGAGGACCAGAGAAGAAATCCAGGTTTGGGCTAGTAAAATAGAAGCCAGGGGCGTAACTACAACAGGTGCAGGGTTTGCAATTGCACCCGGGCTCTGGAGCCTTGGAGGCCTCAAATAGATGCGGTTCACAGCATGACCCAAATGTGACTGTTTAAACACCTGCCCCTGGAAAACTATATAGTCAAAATGCACAGCCCAGTTACAGTTTGTAGCTATCATGGTCTGTTGCTTGTCTAATCCTATTTTCTGGTGTTTAGCTCTTGACCTTGGCTTTTATTTTTACAATCCAACAGGTTTATGACTATGTCCCTGAATTTGGTCTTCTCTTAAAAACCCAACTTTAAAACTATTCTCTCTGCCACATCACCCCACCGGCCAGCAGTGACTCTATGGGTGTAAGTAACATTCCTAAATATATTACATAGTTATTAAGGTTGAAGGAAGACTTTAAGTCCATCCAGTTCAACCCATAGCCTAGCATGCCCTAACATGTTGATCCATAATAGAAATAGGGGTTAAAGAATAAAGAACAGGATTTTCCTGAGACCCATTATATTAAGTTGTTTGTGCATACCCTGTTTTTGGATGCCCTATTAAGCACTGCAAGGATTCTACAAACATATATAAATATATATACTGCAGTAAGAGAACACTGGAGACACTGATCACACTGTACGGGTGCTTCTCACAAAATTAGAATATAATAAAAAAGTTAATTTATTACAGTTCTTCAATGCAAAAAGTGAAAATCATATATTATATAGAGTCTTTACAGAGTGATGTATTTCAAGTGTTTATGTCTGTTATTGTTGATGATTATGGCTTACAACCAATGAAAATCCAAAAGTCATTATCTAAGTAAATTAGAATACTTTCTAACACAAAATGATTTTAAAATTTTAAATGTTGGTCTACTGAAATGTATGTTCAGTAAATGCACTCAATACTTGGTCGGGGCTTCAATTTCTGCATCAATGCAGCGTGGCATGGAGGCGATCAGCCTGTGGCACTGCTGAGGGGTTAGGGAAGCCCAGGTTGCTTTGATAGCAGCCTTCAGCTACTTTGTAGTGTTGGGTCTGCTGTCTCTCATTGGATTAAGGTCATGCGATTTTGCTGGCCAATCAAGCACAGTGATACTGTTGTTTATAAACCAGGTATTGGCTCGTCAGTAGAGGGAAGCATGAAGTGCTCTAGATGGCTGCGCTGACTTTGGTCTTGATAAAACACAGTGAACCTACACCAGCAGATGACATGGCTTCCAAAACCATCACTGATTGTGGAAAACTCACACTAGACCACAAGCAGCTTGGATTGTGGCCTCTCCACTCTTACTTCAGACCCTTGTACCTTGATTTCCAAGTGAAATGCAAAATTTACTTTGATCTGAAAACAACACTTTGGACCACTGAGCAACAGTCCAGTTCTTTTACTCCTTGGCCCAGATAAGATGCTTTTGGCATTGTCTATTGTTCATGACTGGCCTGAAACAAGGAATGTGACACTTGTAGCCTATGTCCTGGATACATTAGTGTGTGGTATCTCTTGAAGCAATGACTCCAGCAGCAGTCCACTCCTTGTGAATCTCCTCCAAATTTTTGAATGGCCTTTTCTTAATAATTAGTGTTGAGCGATACCGTCCGATACTTGAAAGTATCGGTATCGGATAGTATCGGCCGATACCCGAAAAATATCGAATATCGCCGATACCGATACCCGATACCAATACAAGTCAATGGGACACAAGTATCGGAAGGTATCCCTGGGTGGTTCCTAGGGTCTGAAGGAGAGGAAACTCTCCTTCAGGCCCTGGGATCCATATTAATGTGTAAAATAAAGAATAAAAATAAAAAATAGGGATATACTCACCCTCTGACGCGCCCTGGTTGTAACCGGCAGCCTCCGATCCTAAGAATGAGCGCGTTAAGGACCTTCGATGACGTCACGGCTTGTGATTGGTCATGTGAGTGCTCATGAGACCACTCACGCGACCAATCACAAGCCGCGACGTCATGTAAGGCCCTTCACGCGCTCATTCTTAGGAACGGAGGCTGCCGGTTACAACCAGGGCGCTCAGAGGGTGAGTATATCCCTATTTTTTAATTTTTATTCTTTATTTTACACATGAATATGGATCCCAGGGCCTGAAGGAGAGTCTCCTCTCCTCCAGACCCTGGGAACCATACACTGGGAACTTCCGATGCCGATTTCCGATATCACAAAAATATCGGAACTCGGTATCGGAATTCCGATACCGCAAGTATCGGCTGATACCCGATACTTGCGTTATCGGAATGCTCAACACTATTAATAATCCTTTCAAGGCTACGGTTATCCTGGCTGCTTGTGCACCTTTTTCTACCACATTTTTTCCTTCCACTCAACCTTCCATTAATATGCTTGGATAAAGCACTATGTGAACAGCTGGGTTCTTTACCAATGACCTTTTGTGGCTTACCCTCCTTGTGGAGTGTATCAATGACTGCCTTCTGGATGTCTGTCAAGTTAGCAGTCTTCCCCATGATTGTGGAGCTACTGAAACAGATTAAAGGACCTTTTTAAATGCTTAGGAAGCCTTTGCAGGTGTTTTTTGTTCTAATTTACTGAGATAATCACTTTTAGGCTTTCATTGGCTGTAGGCCATAATCATCAACATTAACAGAAATAAACACTTGAAATAAATAGATCACTTTTTGTATTAACGAACTGAAATAAACTAACTTTTTTCTGATATTCTAATTTTGTGGGAAGCACACACACACATATAGTTTGGACACACCTTCTCATTTAAAGAATTTTATGTATTTTCATGACTATGAATATTGTAAATTCACACTGAGGGCATCAAAACTATGAATTAACCCTAGAACGCATACCCATAGAAATCTACACATTCACGCACCTGGGGCCTTTTAGGCCTGTTTACAATTATCATGGAATAACTGAAATAAAAATACTTTTCAAAGTTTATTGCAGAGTAAGGATGCATTCCCACTAGCGCAGTGGTCCGCCAGGACGGGATTCCGTAACGGATCTGACCTCCTGGTGACCCCGGCTAAGGCTGGCGGACGCATACCTGGGGCCTCGCAGACCTGCCAGGTTACTTGTTTTCTATTTTCTGTAAAATTTCTTTAGTTAGAATTTTGAAACTCTAGGTATTCCTCAGGTATATAGTTGTTTGTAATTTCCAGTTGTTCATATATTTTTATGTTATAGGCATTTCGGTATAACAACTTTTTTTGGGACTACCCCATATTCACATACCTGGGGCCTTTTAGGCCTGTGTGCAAATAACACGGAATAACTCAAATAAAAATACTTTTCAAAATTTATTTTACAATTGCAAGGTAAGGATGCATTCCAACTAGCGCTTGGGTCCGCCAGGAGGGGATCCGTAATGGATCTGACCTCCTGGTGACCCCAGCTAAGGCTGGCGGAATCCTGGAGTTACCAGGAGGTCAGATCCATTATGGATCCCCTTCTGGCGAACTCCAGCGCTACTGGGAACACAGCCTAAGATGTGTATATTTCAAAACATAATTATGTGCATAAAACAACAAAAAAGTAAGTAAACGGGCACGCCAAATATAGGCATTCTATATGCAATTTTTTTATGAAAAAATGTTTTGGTTGTAGCAAACTTGGTGCAGGAATATTTATTTGTAACTTTACATATTCCCCCGACAATTCTCGCATATTATTTTTTCGGCTGAATGTTACTTGCATACATTTTGTCCGCAAGTAGAACAGAAACGCTCCGATTTTCTTTCCTTCTATGCTGGACAAATATAGCAGCGCTTTTTTTTTCTCTTTGCTCTGGATGTTCCAGAAAGCGTATTCCACATCGGATCATTGCCTCTGTAATTTGCCTTGATAAGCATATCATGCTGCTTCTCTACATCATAGTAGGCATCAAAAGTTCATAACAATGTTCTGTCAAAAATAGACGTCTCTTGTCTTTCCTGTTGGCATGGAATTCTGGATTAGTTTGACAATAAACAATGTAGCTATTGAGGGCTGACACATCAAGGATATTGGAAAAAAGGGAATGCAGAATCCACACTCTTCCCAGCAATAGCAGCAATAGCAGAGTCATAAAAGTTCTTCCCCAGCAACAATACAGACAAAAAGACTGAGTATCACATGTAAACCTAGTACATGCCTAAAAGGCCCCAGGTGCGTGAATATGGGGTAGTCCCAAAAAAAGGTTGTTATACCGAAATGTCTGTAATATAAAAACATATGAATAACTGGAAATTACTAACAACTATATACCTGAGGATTACCTAGATTTTCAAATTCTAACTAAAGTACTTTTACAGAAAATAGAAAACGAGTTACCTGGCAGGCCTGCGAGGCCCCAGGTATGCGTTCTAGGGTTAACACATGTGGAATTATATACTTAACAAAAAAGTGTGAAACAACTGAAATTCTGTCTTATATTTTAGGTTCTTCAAAGTAGCCACCTTTTGCTTTGATGACTGCTTTGTACACTCTTGGCATTCTCTAGATGAGCTTCAAGAGGTAGTTACTGGGAATGGTTTTCACTTCACAGTTGTGCCCTCTCAGGTTTAATAAGTGGGATTTATTGCCTTATAAATGGGGTTGGGACCATCAGTTGTGTTGTGCAGAAGTCTGTGGATTCACAGCTGATAGTCCTACTGGATAGACTGTCAGAATTTGTATTATGGCAAGAAAAAAGCAGCTAAGTAAAGAAAAACGATTGGCCATCATTACTTTAAGAAATGAAAGTCATTCAGTCGGAAAAATTGGGAAATCTTTAAAACTGTCCCCAAGTGCAGTGGTAATAACCATCCAGTGCTACAAAGAAACTGGCTCACATGAGGAAAGGAAGAAAAAGAGTCACCTCTGCTTCTGAGGATAAGTTTATCCAAGTCACCAGCCTCAGAAATCGCAGGTTAACAGCAGCTCAGGTTAGAGACCAGGTCAATGTCACACAGAGTTCTAGCAGCAGACACATCTCTACAACAACTGTTAAGAGTAGACTTTGTGCAGCAGGCCTTCATGGTAAAATAGCTGCTAGGAAACCACTGCTAAGGACAGGCAACAAGCAGAAGAGACTTGTTTGGGCTAAAGAACACAAGGAATGGACATTAGACCAGTGGAAATCTGTGCTTTGGTCTGTTGAGTCCAAATTTGAGATCTTTAGTTCCAACCACCATGTTTTTGTGCGATGCAGAAAAGGTGAACGGATGGACTCTTCATGCCTGGTTCCCACCGTGAAGCATGGAGGAGGAGGTGTGATGGTGTGGGGGTGCTTTGCTGGTGACACTGTTGTGGATTTATTCACAATTGAAGGCATACTGAACCAGCATGGCTACCACAGCATTTTGCAGCGGCATGCTATTCCATCCGGTTTGCGTTTAGTTGGACCATCATTTATTTTTCAACAGGACAATGACCCCAAACACACCTCCAGGCTGTGTAAGGGCTATTTGACCAAGAAGGAGAGTGATGGTGTGCTACGCCAGATGACCTGGCCTCCATAGTCACCAGACCTGAACCCAATCGAGATGGTTTGGGGTGAGCTGGACTGCAGAGTGAAGGCAAAAGGGCCAACAAGTGATAAGCATCTCTGGGAACTCCTTGAAGATTGTTGGAAGAACATTCCCGGTGACTAGCTCTTAAAGCTCATCAAGAGAATGCCAAGAGTGTGCAAAGCAGTCATCAAAGCAAAAGGTGGCTACTTTGAAGTATCTAGAATATAAGACATAATTTCAGTTGTTTCACACTTTTTGTTAAGTATATAATTCCACATGTGGTGTTAATTCATAGTTTTGATGCCTTCAGTGTGAATTTACAATTTTCATAGTCATGAAAACACAGAAAAATCTTTAAATGAGAAGGAGTGACCAAACTTTTGGCCTGTACTGTATATATATATATATATATATATATATATATATATATATATATATATATATATATATATATATATATATATATATGTGTATATATATATATATATATATATATACAGTGGGGCAAAAAAGTATTTAGTCAGTCAGCAATAGAGCAAGTTCCACCACTTAAAAAGATGAGAGGCGTCTGTAATTTACATCATAGGTAGACCTCAACTATGGGAGACAAACTGAGAAAAAAAAATCCAGAAAATCACATTGTCTGTTTTTTTTATCATTTTATTTGCATTTTATGGTGGAAAATAAGTATTTGGTCAGAAACAAAATGTCATCTCAATACTTTGTAATATATCCTTTGTTGGCAATGACAGAGGTTAAACGTTTTCGGTAAGTCTTCACAAGGTTGCCACACACTGTTGTTGGTATTTTGGCCCATTCCTCCATGCAGATCTCCTCTAGAGCAGTGATGCTTTTGGCTTTTCGCTTGGCAACACGGACTTTCAACTCCCTCCAAAGGTTTTCTATAGGGTCGAGATCTGGAGACTGGCTAGGCCACTCCAGGACCTTGAAATACTTCTTACGAAGCCACTCCTTCGTTGCCCTGGCGGTGTGCTTTGGATCATTGTCATGTTGAAAGACCCAGCCACGTTTCAACTTCAATGCCCTTGCAGATGGAAGGAGGTTTGCACTCAAAATCTCACGATACATGGCCCCATTCATTCTTTCATGTACCCGGATCAGTCGTCCTGGCCCCTTGGCAGAGAAACAGCCCCAAAGCATGATGTTTCCACCACCATGCTTTACAATAGGTATGGTGTTTGATGGATGCAACTCAGTATTCTTTTTCCTCCAAACACGACACGTTGTATTTCTACCAAACAGTTCCAGTTTGGTTTCATCAGACCATAGGACATTCTCCCAAAACTCCTCTGGATCATCCAAATGCTCTCTAGCAAACTTCAGATGGGCCCAGACATGTACTGGCTTAAGCAGTGGGACATGTCTGGCACTGCAGGATCTGAGTCCATGGTGGCGTAGTGTGTTACTTATGGTAGGCCTTGTTACATTGGTCCCAGCTCTCTGCAGTTCATTCACTAGGTCCCCCCGCGTGGTTCTGGGATTTTTGCTCACCGTTCTTGTGATCATTCTGACCCCACGGGGTGGGATTTTGCGTGGAGCCCCAGATCGAGGAAGATTATCAGTGGTCTTGTATGTCTTCCATTTTCTAATTATTGCTCCCACTGTTGATTTCTTCACTCCAAGCTGATTGGCTATTGCAGATTCAGTCTTCCCAGCCTGGTGCAGGGCTACAATTTTGTTTCTGGTGTCCTTTGACAGCTCTTTGGTCTTCACCATAGTGGAGTTTGGAGTCAGACTGTTTGAGGGTGTGCACAGGTGTCTTTTTATACTGATAACAAGTTTAAACAGGTGCCATTACTACAGGTAATGAGTGGAGGAAAGAGGAGACTCTTAAAGAAGAAGTTACAGGTCTGTGTGAGCCAGAAATCTTGATTGTTTGTTTCTGACCAAATACTTATTTTCCACCATAAAATGCAAATAAAATGATAAAAAAACAGACAATGTGATTTTCTGGATTTTTTTTTCTCAGTTTGTCTCCCATAGTTGAGGTCTACCTATGATGTAATTTACAGACGCCTCTCATCTTTTTAAGTGGTGGAACTTGCGCTATTGCTGACTGACTAAATACTTTTTTGCCCCACTGTATATATATATACACACAGTTGTGCTCAAAAGTTTACATACCCCAGCTGAATTTTTGCTTTCTTGGCCTTATTTCAGAGAATATAAATGATAACACCAAAACGTTTTCTCCACTTATGGTTAGTGGTTGGGTGGAGCCACTTATTGTCAAACTACTGTGTTTTCTCTTTTTAAATCATAATGACAGCCCAAAACATCCAAATGACCCTGTGACCCTGGTCAAAAGTTCACATACCCCATTTCTAAATACTGTGTATTGTCCCGTCTAACATCAATGACCGCTTGAAGTCTTTTGTGGTAGTTGTGGATGAGGTTCTTTATTTTATCAGATGGTAAAGCTGCCCACTCTTCTTGGCAAGATGCTTCCAGTTCCTGTAAATTCATGGGCTGTCTAGCATGAATTGTACTGAGGTGAGGATACTTAGATGGCCACTCCAGAACCTTCACTTTGTTCTCCTGTAGCCAATGATAGGTCGACTTAACCTTGTGTTTTGGATCATTGTCATGTTGAAACATCCAAATATGTCCCATGCGCAGCTTCCGGGTTGATGAGTGGAAATCTGCCTCAGCATTTGCTGATAACGTGCTGCATTCATCTTTCCTTCAATTTTGACCAAATTTACTGTGCCTTTGTAGCTCACACATTCACAAAACATCAGCGATCCACCTCCGTGCTTTACAGTAGGAATGTTGTTTTTTTCATCATAGACCTTGTTGACCTCTCCAAATGTAACGCTTATGGTTGTGGCCAAAAAGTTCAATTTTGGTCTCATCACTCCAAATTACCCTGTTCCAGTAGCTTTGAGGCTTGTGTATGCACTGTTTTGCATATTGTAGGTGAGACACTTAAAGGGAACCTGTCACCACGTTTTTGGAAGATGGGATAAAAATAGCGTTAAATAGGGGCAGAGGTGGGCGTTACATTAGTGTGTGTGTTATGCGTTTATTACCCACCTAAGTTGCCGAAATAACTTTGCAAAGTCTCCGTTTTCGCCTGTCAATCAGGCTAGTCTGGTCAGATGGGCGTTGTCTTCACCCAGATTTGGCGTAGTTTTCCGTTGGTGGCGTAGTGGTGTGCGCATGCCCAAGGTCCCGAATCCTCTTCCAGGGGATTTAAAATAGCGCGGTGTTCGTTATTGCATTGGTGATCGGTGGGCGCGGCCATCTTCCTTTGGCCGCGCGTGCGCAGAAGCGGCGCTCTGCTGGCCGCGGCTTCAGGAAAATGGCCGCCGCGATGCCGCGCGTGCGCAGATGGATATCGCGGCGGCCATTTTCCTGAAGCCGCGGCCAGCAGAGCGCTGCTTCTGCGCACGCGCGGCCAAAGGAAGATGGCCGCGCCCACCGATCACCAATGCAATAACGAACACCGCGCTATTTTAAATCCCCTGGAAGAGGATTCGGGACCTTGGGCATGCGCACACCACTACGCCACCAACGGAAAACTACGCCAAATCTGGGTGAAGACACCACGCCCATGCGACCTGACCAGCCTGATTGACAGGCGAAAACGGAGACTTTGCAAAGTTATTTCGGCAACTTAGGTGGGTAATAAACGCATAACACACACACTAATGTAACGCCCACCTCTGCCCCTATTTAACGCTATTTTTATCCCATCTTCCAAAAACGTGGTGACAGGTTCCCTTTAAGTAAATAATCTTTATTTTTACATAGCCTAACATATTTCACAGTTTGCACACATTATCATAGTTGTCCCCTTTGGGGTTCACAATCTAAATTCCCTATCAGTATGTCTTTGGAATGTGGGAGGAAACCGGAGTACCCGGAGGAAAGCCACGCAAACACTGGTAGAACATACAAACTCCTTGCAGATGTTGTCTTTGGTTGGATTTGAACCCAGGACTCCAGCGCTGCAAGGCTGCAGTGCTAACCACTGAGCCACTGTACTGCCCACTTTGTGGCATTTGAGCAGTAATGGCGACTCGACCATGCAGCTCATTTTTCTTCATGTGCCTCCATATTCTGCATCATGGAACAGCCACATTGCTAGTTTTCAGAGAGTCCTGTATTTCAGCTGTTATTTGTGGGTTTTTATTTGCATCCCAAACAATTTTCCTGGCAGTTGTGGACAGCATTTTTGTTGGTCTACCTGTCCGTGTTTTTTTTTTCAGAGCCCCTGATTTTCCATTTATTAATCATAGTTTGAACACTGCTGACTGGCAATATCAATTCCTTGGATATCTTTTTGTATCCCTTTCCTGTTTTATACAGTTCAACTACCTTTTCCCATAAATCCGTTAAAGGGAACCCTCCCTTCCCCCAGGCATTTTTAACTAAAAGAGCCACATTGTGCAGCACTAATGATGGGTGGCTCTTTCATTTGGGGTCCCTTACAACACTGAAATATTCATTTTTCTAATTTGCCCGCCATGCATGTAGTCTGTCCGGGGGGCATGTCTTTTCCCCTCAGATACAAACGCCTCCAAGTCATCACTGATTTCCTCTGTGTGCTGGGCACCTCCTCCTCTGCATTCACTTACATCCCCGGTGTCTGCGCTGTAAGCTTTTTTTCGGGCATGCACAGTTTGTGCTGCCCTGCGGCTCCCATCACATGATGGGAACTTACAGTGCAGGTGCCGGAGACGTTAATGAAGGCACAGGAGGCAGCAACCGGTGCACGGAGGAAATGAGTGATGGCTGGGAGGCGTCTGTGTCCGGGAGAAAAGACATGCCCCCCGGACAGAATACAGGTATGGCAGGCACATTATAAAAATGAATATTTCAGTGTTGGAAGAGACCCCCAAATAAAAGAGCCACCTTGACAGGATGCAGCATTAGTGAGGCACAAGGTGGCTCTTTTAGTTAAAAACGGTGGGGGGGTGACAGGTTCCCTTTAACAATTATCTTGCTTTTTCCATGGCTCACAATCCAGAAACATCTGTGGCTGGATGAAAGATGCAAGAGTCTGTCTGGATCCAAGAAACTCACTCAGATTTTGTGCACACACTGATTACAAACAAATGGGTCACAGGAGAGGATGTTACCTTTAGTAGTCATTCAAACCCATTTGGGTCAACTTCTGTGCATGTTATCAGGTCAAAGTCACCAGGGGATGGGAACTTTTCAGCAGGGTCATTTGAATGTTTTGGGTTGTCATTATGATTTAAAAGAGAAAACACAGTAGTTTGACAATAAATGGCTTCACCCAACCACTAACCATGAGTGGAGAAAACGTTTTGGTGCTATCATTCATATCCTCTGAAAAAAGGCCAAGAAAGCAATAATTCTGCTGGGGTATGTAAATGTTTGAGCACAACTGTATATATATATATCACCTGTATTATTTATTCATTTTTTTAATCAAGCTGAATTAGAGGACCCAATATTCTTAATTTGGAAATGGGATAGTAGCTTTAATATCGAGTGGATATGCTCTTCTAATGGCCTGGGTGCAGTACTTCGCCCACTGTGAATTAAGCTGCAAGAAAGCCCCTTCGTTGTCACCACTTTCAATGATAAAAAAAACTCTTTACTCTTTAAAAACTTAACAGTAATATTATAATACCAAACATATTATGCTTACTTGTAGTTTAGCACTAGCAACATTTGTGTTGTCCAATTTTGGCCCCTTATGATATTTTGATTAGAAACCTTTTTATTTTTATTCATACAGGAGAACAACCTTACCGTGGACACAGATTTTTATCTTCTAGGATTTCAACTCAGCCATCAATTAAATATTTTCTTGTTCTGTCTTCTCCTGGTGGTTTACTGTTTGACAATATGTGGGAACTTCCTAATCATCATCCTTGTTTCCACCAGTAAAAGTCTCCACACTCCAATGTACTTCTTCCTAACACAACTGTCCATCAGTGACATCTTGTTACCAACTGATATCATCCCGAACACACTCCATATTCTACTTAATAATGGGGCGAGCATTACTTTTATATGCTGCTTGAATCAGTTTTATTTTTTCGCGGCCTCTGAAGTATTTGAATGTTTTCTTCTCACAGCGATGTCTTATGACCGATATGTGGCCATCTGTAATCCTCTTCATTACAACTCTATCATGACAGGTACCCATTGTCTAAGAATGGCCGCCATGTGTTGGGTGTTGGGTTTTTCCATTACACTGATGTACTGTGTAACAATATCTGTGCTGACGTTTTGTGGACCGAATATCATTGACCACTTTTTCTGTGATCTTGTTCCTCTGGTAGAATTAGCCTGTTCTAACACTATCACTATTGAGTTAGAAGCTTATGTAACATGTATTCTAGTATTGGTCATCCCCATCATAATAGTTATTATTTCTTATATTAATATTATTGTCACCATCCTGCGCTTTCAGTCTAAAGTCAGTAGACAGAAAGCCTTCTCTACCTGTAGCGCCCATCTCATTGTAGTCTCCATATTCTACATTACTCTATTAAGTGTTTATCTTTCTCCAAAAGGAGGAAAATCTTTGAAGGTTGACAAACTCCTCTCTCTGCTATATACTGTGTTTACTCCATTGATGAACCCCATTATATACAGTCTTAGAAATTCTGATATCAAAAAATCTCTAAAGGAATTTATCAATAAATTTGTAATTTGTCAGGATGGTAAAAATAACTTATTAATCAATTATGGAAAATAAAAATATCTTTAAGAAAGTTGACCAATTTTTCATGCCGTATTCTTTAAACTTGATACTTTCTTTCAATTTTGGATCTTGAATGACTTGTTTGTGATTAACAGAACTCAAAAAATAAGCATTTTATATATATATATATATATATATATATATATATATATATATATATATATATATTAACCCCTTTACGCTCTTGGCTTTGTTCACTTGGCTACTTAACCAGTGTCCAATGTGCTCGTGTGTCCACTGCAGCCAATCATTAAATTTTTGGCTACAGATGTTGTGTGCACGGACATGACATCATCTTTACAAAACAGGAAACAAACACAATCTGTAGAGGATACAGTGCCTTGCGAAAGTATTTGGCCCCTTGGAACTTTTCAACCTTTTCCCATATATCATGCTTCAAACATAAAGATAACAAATGTAAATTTTGGGGAAGAATCAACAATAAGTAGAACACAATTGTGAAGTTGAACGAAATGTATTGGTTATTTAACATTTTTGTGCAAATTCAAAAACTGAAAATTGGGGCGTGCAATATTATTCGGCCCCTTTACTTTCAGCGCAGCAAGCTCACTCCAGAAGTTTATTGTGGATCTCTGAATGATCCAATGTTGTCCTAAATGCCTAATGATGATAAATATAATCCACCTGTGTGTAATCAAGTCTCCGTATAAATGCACTTGCTCTATGATAGTCTCAGGGTTCTGTTTGAAGCACAGAGAGCATCATGAAGACCAAGGAACACAACAGGCAGGTCCGTGATACTGTTGTGGAGAAGTTTAAAGCCGGATTTGGATACAAAATGATTTCCAAAACTTTGAATATCCCAAGGAGCACTGTGCGAGCGATCATATTGAAATGGAATGCCCATGATCACTCTGGATGAACTGCAGAGATCTACAGCTGAGGTGGGACAGTCTGTCCATAGGACACCAATCAGTCTCACACTGCATAAATCTGGCCTTTATGGAAGAGTGGCAAGAAGAAAGCCATTTCTCAAAGATATCCATAAAAAGTGTTGTTTAAAGTTTGCAACAAGCCACCTGGGAGACACACCAAACATGTTGAAGAAGGTGCTCTGGTCAGATGAAACCAAAATTGAACTTTTTGGCAACAATGCCAAATGATTTGTTTGGCGTAAAGGCAACACAGCTCATCACCCTGAACACATCATCCCCATTGTCAAACATGGTGGTAGCAGCATCATAGATTGGATCTGCTTTTCTTCAGCAGGGACAGGGAAGATGGTTAAAATTGATGGGAAGACGGATGGAGCCAAATACAGGACCATTCTGGAAGAAAACCTGTTGGAGTCTGCAAAAGACCTGAGACTGGGACGGAGATTTGTCTTCCAACAAGACAATGATGCCAAACATAAAGCAAAATCTACAATGGAATGGTTCACAAATAAACGCATCCAGGTGTTAGAATGGCCAAGTCAGAGTCCAGACCTCAATCCAATCGAGAATCTGTAGAAAGAGCTGAAAACTGGTGTTCACAAACGATCTCCATCAAACCTCACTGAGCTCGAGCTGTTTGCCAAGGAAGAATAGGCAAGAATTTCAGTCTCTTGATGTGCAAAACTGATAGAGACATTCCCCAAGAGACTTGCAGCTGTAATCGCAGCAAAGTATTAAGGTAAAGAGGCTGAATAATATTGCAAGCCCCACTTTTCAGTTTTTGATTTTCCACAAAAATGTAAAATAACCAATACATTTTGTTCAACTTCACAATTGTGTTCCACTTGTTGATTCTTCACCAAAAATTTACTTTTAGAATCTTTATGTTTAAAGCATAAGTGGGAAAAGTTAAAACGTTCCAAGGGGCTGAATACTTTCACAAGGCATTGTATATCAGGTAAGTAATGCTTATTTTTATATTTTATGGTTCTCCACCCGGATTAGCCTATTATTTCTTGTTGCCAATAATCTCCCTTTCCACTTGGATCAGCTCTACATCTACGCCTCCTCTTCTCACAGACAGTGTAGTTTCAGACCTAGGACAGGGTTTCCATTTTTATAATACTCCTGACACTGTTTTATTAAATTCAGCATGTTTTTCATACTTACATTCTTCCGCTCGCTCTGATTGTAAAGATTCTAGATTCTTGTAAACTCTTAGTTTTTAAAGATATCACGCCGCTCCTGCACATACTGTATTTGGTATTGTTACATTTATAATATATTCATGAGGTTCATTTGAAGCGGATGAGGAAAATGAGTATGGGCCACTTTTAGAGCTTTGTTTCTTCCTACTGATCCAGAGAAAGGCAAAAATAAACACAAAATAATAATCTGCCTTAAAATTACTCTTTGTGAAAAGATACATTCCTTCAGGAAAAATTTATTGGAATTTTAATTTATAGAAAACTTCTTTTCC
This sequence comes from Ranitomeya variabilis, assembly GCF_051348905.1. Taxonomy (NCBI): domain Eukaryota; kingdom Metazoa; phylum Chordata; class Amphibia; order Anura; family Dendrobatidae; genus Ranitomeya; species Ranitomeya variabilis. The sequence goes on along the minus strand of NC_135236.1, from coordinate 19,663,911 downwards.
TTAGGTAGATTATTTAAGATCCGCAAATATCTTCAGAGACCTAATTTCTTAATCTTGCTATTATCTAGAATTCTACTTTAACATCTAAACCACTGATATATAGATAACCATTTTAAATGGTCGCAGATCTGGCAAACATTACTTCCTATTTTCTATCTTTTATAAGTCACAACATGTGCAGTAACAACGATTTGTTGAAAATCTTATCAAAACTCAATTTGGTCATTTCTTACAAGTAATCTCATAGAGTTATATCAGATTACAGCAGATGACGATAACTTTCCTGCTGACTGTATTGGTCCTGTGGTAACGATTCTACAAATTCACAGCTACTATATTAAGCTCCTACCTTCGAAGCCTGTTTCCGCCTTGCTGACCAAGGTACATTTTTCAGTTCTGACCAGTGTCATTTTATGTGATCATAACTCTGAAGCTTCAACATATTCAGTAATTCTGAGATTTTTTAGACATGTTTTACTTCATGTTAGGTGTCGAGTTCCCGCCCCTGCACAGGGGGAATCTCGCACCATGTTCTCTACGATCTCCCATATTTCCCCAGCCGCAGTGGAGTCTGCTCAGCAGAGACGTTGGTCCCAGCGTCTAGCTCAAGCTGATACTGTGCGCCTTGTTACAGCTGCCGTCCCAGTCTCAACCTTTGTAACCAGCATTGATATTGATCAGCAGTGAGCAGATGTTCCAGGGACTAAGTCCTGCTTTTCATCTACTGAGCATGCCCATTGGACGAACTCTCATTGGAGGTCGGAGGTCACATGCCCAGGTCCTGTAGCAGCTCTGATTGGACCGCCAGGAAGGTCCCGGAAGGCTGTGACTATAAAAGGTTCACCTGACCCCTCGGCCATGCGCTAGTTTAGACCTGACTATGTATGTGTGTGCTGAAAGATTGATACTGGTGAATGCTCCTAAATGATCCCCATCCCTTTGGTTGTTGTCTGGGTATTAGGGTGAGTGGAGCAAGCAGTCAGTGTCTAATAGTGGCTTCTCAGCTACATTAACACTACTGGTCAGTGTAGGGTGGGAATTCCCACTTGATCTCAGCATCTGACACAGGGCATCCTCAGGCATGGGTGCAAAAGCCACTGAGGGTGAGAGCGAGATCAAACACCAGCGTAGTGGGGGTAAGTTTCAGGGAACCCACTTGCGTCCATCTGCTGCACCCTGTGACTGCTAACAGAGCACAGCATTTCCTTTGTTTCTCAGCGTCTCTGTGAAGCAACAGAGTTTGCGACAGTATCGTGTGACGGAACCCCTGTTTATTCTGGCGTAGTACCGCCATATAGTGCCACCATTACCTAGCAGCAGGTTCCATCTCTGCACGGTGGACCCCAGGCTGCAAACGCACCTTATTACCATCTTTATATTTATTTGGTGCATTCCACCAGCCCTAACATTATACTAGCGCCAGTGTCTGGCTAGTAATGGCGGACAAACAGGGTCTGCAGCAGTACATCCAGCAGCTGGAGGGCAGGTTGGCGGCTCTCGAGACCACAACCTCAGCTGTGGATGTTACCGCAGTAGCTGTTAAGGCTGCTAGCATGGCTGTAGCTAGTTTGTCCACTGCCCCCACTGTTCTGACCTTATCGCGCCTCCCGTTGCCAGATAAGTTTACTGGCAACAGTAAGCTGTGTAGGGGATTTGTGAGCCAGTGCACAATACAACTCGAGCTCCTGGCTGCACGTTTTCCCACAGAGCGGGCAAAGGTGGGATTCATTATATCACTCCTGACGAACAGGGCATTGGAGTGCGCTACACCACTGTGGGAATTTAGCATCAGAGTTGGAGTGGTTGGATAAAGCCCTCATCCTTGTATTTTGGAGGGGGCTGGCTGACCATGTGAAGGACACATTGGCCACCAGGGAGATTCCCGCCACACTGGAGGAGCTAATAGCTGTATCAATTCGCATCAAACTTCGTTTTAACGAGTGAAGGTTGGAGCAAGCCCAGTGTAGGCAGAGGTTTTGGCTGGATCCCCCTTAGCCAAACCTCTGAAATCTCTGGTCCAGGCATCTGAGCCAAATGAGGCCATAGAGGTGTCATGAGCGGGATCTAAGTCCCGGACCGCTGACACACTCAAGGTCTGTTATGTCTGCTGGCAGTCAGGACATCTTGCCTCCAGATGTCCCCAGCAGTTGGGAAAATGTCGGTGTCTAGTGGTTGTAGGAGGAGGTACACTAGACACGGCGATATTTTCCTCCACACTGTCCTTCAAGGGGACAATTACCATATGCCCATCCACTCTCACGGTAGAGCTTTGCGTGGATTCCGGGGCGGAGGGAAATTTTATGTCATCTGCCTTCGCCAAATGGCACGCAATACCCCTGGTGATGCTCGCCAAACCTGTGACCGTATGAGTGGTATTTGGGTCGACATTCCCCTTACAGGTTATCTGTATGTGTATGTGTGTTATACACCAGACCATCCCATTTACTTTATCCATGTCTCCATCCCATCAGGAGATTATCTCACTGCTAGTCATTCCCGAGGGATTACTGAGGTCCTGTTAGGGATACCATGGCTATGCTACCACTCCCCTCATATAGAGTGGTCCTCAGAAACCTTGGAGTAAACCTTGTGAGGGTAGATATCTGAGGGAGTGTGTTCAGGTTGCTACTACTGAAGTATCAGCATATCTTTCCTTTCTCCCCAAGCACTATTGGCCCTATGCGGACATGTTCTCCAAGAGGGCTGCAGAGACCCTTCCACCCCACCACCCCTATGACTGTCCTATTGACCTCTTGGCTGGTTCAGAGCTTCCCCAGGGTCGAGTCTATCCCCTGTCTCTCCCGGAGACGGAGGCAATGACCAAATACATCCAAAAGAATCTCTCAAGAGGATTTATTAAGAAGTCAGTGTCACCTGGAGGGGCGGGGTTCTTCTTCGTGCAGAAGAAGAATGGAGAACTATGTCCATGCATAGATTACAGGGGTCTTAATGCCATCACCGTTAAGAACAAATACCCTCTGCCTCTGATATCTGAGCTCTTCAAGAGGTGGCGGGGAGCGAGGGTATTTACTAAGCTTGATCTGCGGGGTGCTTACAACCTGATTTGCATCCGTGAGGGGGATGAATGGAAGACAGCATTTAACACCAGGGATAGGCACTATGAACACATAGTGATGCCCTTCGGGCTATGTAATGCTCCTGGCATTTTCCAAGACTTTGTGAATTATATCTTCCAGTTTATGCTCACCAACTCGGTCATAGTATACTATCTGTATGATATTCTCATCTACTCTCCAGATATAGACTCCCACCGCAATGGAGAGATGTTTGCAAAGTCCTCAACCTCCTACAGGCAAACTCCCTCCATGCCAAGTTGGAGAGGTGTGTGTGTTTGAGTAAGAGTCCTTGCCTTTTCTGGGCTAAATCATCCCCACCCAGGGATTGACTATGGATCCTGCCAAGCTACAGGCTGTCATGGACTGGCAGGAACCCCATTCTCTCAAAGCAGTGCAGCACTTTATGGGGTTCATTAACTATTATCACCAGTTCGTGCCCCACTTCTCAACTTTGGTAGCTCCCTTGGTAGCCCTCACCAAGAAGGGAGCAAATCCCAAATTGTGGTCGGAAGAGGTCTCCAAGGCCTTGCACTCTATCAAGTCCCACTTTGCTAGCGCTCCCATTCTACATCTCCCTGATGTAGATAAACCTTTTATAATGGAGGTGGATGCCTCATCCGTCAGTCCTCGAGGAGTCCTATTCCAAAAGGATGCTCAAGGTTGGAAGTATCCTTGCTTCTTTTTCTCTAAGACCTTCACACCAGCGGAGAGGAATTACTCAATCGGGGACAGGGAGTTGCTAGCTATGAAGTTGGTCTTTTCAGAGTGGAGACACCTCCTGGAGGGGGCTCGTTTTCCCTTCCAAATGTACACCGACCACAAAAATTTGGTTTATTTACAAACAGCCCAGAGTCTAAACTCTTGCCAGGCTAGATGGTCCTTTTTCTGCTTCTGCTTACACTTCACCCTCCATTATCTTACCGGGGAGAAGCACATCCATGCCGATGCTCTCTCCCACTTCGTAGCGTTATCAGTAGAGGAGGAGGAGCCTCAGCTAATTGTCCTTTCGGAGAGCCTGAGGACCGTGGCTCCGGTTTTGCTAGAGTCTGTGTCACCAGGGCAAGACTTTTGTGCCATTTAATTTGCGACCGGAGGTTCTCTCTTGGGCTCACTCGTCGAGGGTAGGTGGACATTTTAGGACCAAGAAGACATTTGAACTTATGGTGAGGACATACTGGGGCCGCATATGGCCGGTGACATTGGCAACTATATTCGGGCGTGTGCCTCCTGCGCCAAGAATAAGTCTCCTCGACAACGGCCTGCTTGGCTTCTTTACCACCTGCCGGTGGTGGACTGGCCCTGGGAAATGGTTGGGATGGACTTCATGATGGGCTTACCCAAGACCCGTAGCTGCACCATTATTTGGGCAGTCACCGACCATTTTTCCAAAATGGTGCACTTGGTGCCTCTTTTAAGGCTACCTTCTGCACGGCCTTGGCGGCATTGTTTAT